>NW_027508722.1:15562500-20647500 GCF_051911475.1 Siphateles boraxobius | reverse complement strand
ATAGAAGAAAACACAAATAATCAACATAAATCTCTGCTTTTCTTGGCTTATTTCACAGAAGCCATGGGTGGTGCTTTAATTGTTATTCTAATCTTTCGATAATGCGTTGGTAGGTGTGAGACAGCGCATTTGTTGTTCTTGTGCTGTCCTACATGACTCAGTGCTTCAGATGGATTGTAAACAGACTCTTAATTCACACCCACTATAGACTGGATTTGAAAACTGAAGGCCATGTTTACTAATGTGAAGGAACGGTTTCAATCAGTCTTTAATTCCAAAGACACATCTGAGGTTCAGCTGGGGACAAGCCTGCAATGCATGTCATCGTTGTCAATGTTTGCAGCCATTGGATTGACATTCTGTCCACAAAATGTCCAAATCTTTAATCTCTCTGCAAAACCAGAGGGTAAATTCATCCAGACCTTATTTAGCCCCAATGAAAACCTGCATCTGCATCACTCATCATTGGTCATTCAGTGTCACATAAGGACAGACTGACCACATTGAGCTGATTTACTGACCTTCAGGAGATTACTGGGCAAATCAGATAGTACAAGAGTTTACTAAATGAATTAGCAGGGAACAGTGATGGACTGAAAGTGTATAAATACACACACACACACACACACACTCACATTCATCTGCTAGAAAGAGACACAAGAGATGTGCCAGCTTTAAATCTGTACCTAGTTGTTCTTGTTTGGGGGCTTTAATGGTTGTGCAATGGAATGATCTTTTATTTCCAGCAAAGCTATAGTGCATCACATTCGTCCCGAACTGACCCAAAGATATATAGTGATCGAAAATAAACTTTAGCCTCTGAAAACCTTAGCAATCAAAATCATACTTTACTGTTCCTTACATAAGCTGGGTAGATCAAACAGTCATTCATTTTTTTGGAAAAAAAGTGCAATTTTGAACACGTGCATCCTTCTAAAGAAAGGGAAAATCAGGAGAAGAGAGGGCGCAGTTGGATATTTATTGTGGTCTTTTGTAGGAATCCACAGCAATCTCACAGATCTGAATAATAGACTGTGTAATTATTTCCAGATGGCCACAATGCGTCGCTTAAAGTGAAGAGAAACCTGTTGAAAAACTGTCAGGGAGCAGAAGAAATATGTTCACCATCTTGAACACTAATCAGAGGACATAAGAACCAGAAATCTGTTCCTGTAACTTGAAGCAATACAACTGATATTGAGTGTTTTTAGGCCTACTTATTAAAAACTTTTGAAACGTGCCATAAATCCAATGTTGACAGTAAAACCAAGACTCTGAATCAGTATTCAGATGCAGGATTCCAAGACGCTGACGCACGCTATTGTTTTCTCGCTAGAAGAGTTGCAATACATGTTGATTGGATTACTTTTAACAGAGAAGAAACACACCTAGACAACTATTGTTTAAGATGCTTTTGTCAACACATGAATGAGTGGCCATGATGAATACAAATGATCTTTGGTAAATAACAAGAAAAGAGCTGCACTACTTTTTTTAATCCACATAAATGGAAGTCATTTTGAGAATTGAGATTCAGTGACAACTGTAATTCATTCCATTGAAAATGGTTATATTACAGTACATTTTAAGGTGCTTTACTGGAATCGTAACACAAACTGAGCAGCCATCAATTTATACATATATAATTCTGAAATACACAAATACCGTAATGTTTTCGAAACAAGTCTAATGCTCACCAAGTTTCTATTACTTTGATCCAAAATACAGTAAAAACAGTAATATTGTGAAATATTATTACAATTAACCCATTTAACAATTTAATATATAATGTTTCTATATTAAAATGGAATGTATTCCTGTGATGCATGGCAAAGCTAAATTGTCAGCATTCATTACTCTAGTCTTTTTTTTTTTACTTTTTTTTTCAGGAATTTTTGATGAACAAAAAGTTCAAAAGAACAAGAATTATTTATAATAGAACTCTTTTGTAACATTATAATGTGACCTTTGTCACTTTTGATCAATTGTGAATAATTGTCATTTGAGCAAACTTTTGAATAACTTGAATAACTCAACACATCAGAACAAGCATGCTAACCGCTAGCCAGGCCACAAATAAGATCATTTTCTTACTTTGTGTACTGTAATTCTGTTTGTCCTGAAGCGGTTTTGCTTTCAAGAATTTTGACTTGTAGATCAGTATCACATAATTTGAGGTCACATTTGTCTCTGCCAAATTAAATTGACCTCAGTGTAATGAAATAAGCCATGTCATTCATGCGCTTGATATTTGGTTGTCTGGCCTATTAAACATGTACTGCATGTACCTGTAATGGCACTTTAATGCTATTATGATTCAAGAGGACATATTGATCAAATCAGATATAGATCTCTGGCTGTAGGCTATTAGCTATAGTGGTTTTAAGCTCTGTTCTTAAGCTGAAGTTTAGTCAGTCAGTCCTGATCTTGAGAGGATTCCTTACTGGGACTTTCCTACTATAAATCAAAATTATCCAATTGGATAACATGACTGGAGAATATTTAATGCACCTTGAAGGGATTTAAAAATGCAGTGCTCAATAGGAAAGGCCATTAGAAAATCCACTGCTTATGCCAAGCTGAATTTTGAGGTTGTGTATGTGCTCACATGCTGTGTGTAAAGTAGCAATGTAGCAATACTCCTGAAAGTAACATTTGACAAACATACTTGGTTTGCAGTCATGGGTGTGTGTGACGCAAATAGGAGTTGTATGAATTTTGTTTTCTTTTTTCGATCCGATCAGTTGAACTTTAAACTTGAACTTTGCAAGAACCTTCTTTGATACGGAAACATTGGGTCATCAGTCTTCTTCATAAAGTGTAAAGTAAAAACAAACATTAGAAATCGCATGTTCCCATTCTGTAAGATGATTTTAAATAGACTTTATTAGATTCATATCAGTGAGGTCATATTTAGAAGATACAAATTTAGTTCAGTTCAAGTGGCTAACAATTTATCATTAAATATGTGAACAGCTTAAAACGTTAGGAATATGTACAGTATTGTTCAAACTTGTGGTCAGTATGATTTTTTTTAAAGAAACATATTTTTTATTCAGCAAGGATGTCATTTATAATCTCACAAAAGATTTCTATTTCAAATAAATGCTATTTGCCATCAAAGAATTAAATGACATTTTAAAATAGAAAAGTGTTATTTTAAATTACAGTGATATCAATATTACTGATAAATGAAGCCTGGATGAGCATGAGCAAGACAAATCTTTTAAAAACATAAAAAAATCATACCGAGCCCTAACTTTTGAAAGGTAATAATTTGACAGTACATTGTGATTAAATAGATACTAAAAACATAACATACAATAAAAGATAATAAAGAGGAAGAATGTATGCGCTTGCAAAATTTGATCATACTGCAACTGCATGGCCTTTTTTCCTTAGAAACGAAACAGACGTCATGATTGAGTGAAAGTCTAATTAAGTTATTCTGTGGGAGGGGTGACGTTAATGGGCGGGGTGCTGTTATCATCCAGTCAAAGGACAGTGTAATGCAATTAGTTTTAAAAGTCTTAAGAGCTCAGGTAGACCTCAGCTTTTATTCCGCCCCAGCTGTTCATCTACACATACATGTAAACATAGCTAACACATATGTGTACATTAGTGTATGCAATTCCCACATACAAACACTTGGCAGGAAATCTGCTAAATCTGCAAAATATTTGTCATATTTTGTACCTTTTATGGACTGAAGATTAAGTAATGAGATTAAGAGTTTATTTAATAGTATGCAGTCTTGTGTGTATGTGTACTGGGTGGTTTAAGGACAAGGTATGACCTTAGTTACAAATAATCCATGTCCCTTGGTTCATCATATTATTCAATTAGTTCAAGACATCCGATATCTATAGCAACCCAACCCAGTGACCCAAGCTGAAGGACTCAAATAAAACCAAAGCAACTTCCAAACGAAAACGGCATTTCATGAGAATTGTTAAAAATGAATGGCTCTACAGTGCTCAACGCTAAGGATTTTTTTTCAACTGGTCCGATCAGTAATTCAAATTTTGACCTGCCTGCCAAAATGTTTACTTGCCCCACCAGAAAAAAGTACTCTAATAAATGAATTAATTAATTTAGTTATTGTTTTTATGTTGTTTGACCCATGCATAACCTTAATAAATAAGGTTATGATTCAGATATCACTGGAATTTTATCATTCTTGATTCCAGTTTCGATACCACAGCAAAAAATACGAGCCTAATATAAATTAAAAATATTATTAGGTAAACGGTCAGTAATAAAAAAAGAACAAATCAATCAAATTCTGAGCACAAATAAAAACAATAAAACAAACATACAAATGAAATAAACAGTGCTTTTTCGGGTTTTTGAGGTAAACCAGGTAGAGAACAAAGTAATCAAATGTAAAATAACTGTATGTTCTTCACTGTAAGAAGTAATAGATTTATCCTTATTAAAGTTATACAAGTTATTCAGTCAAGTACAATGAGTGTTATTTTTTCTTTGTCCATTTTCGTTTGATTAAAAAGACAACTTGCAGACAACGTCTCTTTTACGATTTTGATCTTGTTACATGCTCAAAGCGCTGTACATGCTAAGAAACAATTATTTTCCGTAGCCATGGGAGATACCCCTTTTCTAAGAATAAATGAATATTCAAAAGAGTTCGTTGGACAAACTGATTAATTGATTGTAATATTAAGTTAGCTACATCAAGTTAATACCATTAACTGACCCAAATATTCATAATTAATCATAACCAGTTATTATTGATTATAAATATTTCCCCTCTGACCTGACTCGTTACAGACCTAATATGGTCATCAGACCAAATTTCTATGGCCTCGTTTACACTGCAGGTCTTGATGCACAATTCTGATTTGTTGCCTATATTCAATATTTTTGACCGACCATTTACACATTCTTTCAATTGTGACCCATATCCGATTCATGTGTTGCCATTCTGAAATACTGCGCATGCTTAAATGGGGTTCTTGCACAGATGGACAATACGAAATAAGCTTGATGCTAGCTATGCAATATATGCAAAGTTTGCCAAACATCAACATGATTTTGAATAAAAGAATAAAAGGGCCATCATTGCAGCCAGCGCATACGTTTCAGATATTGTGTGCGAGAGAGATCTCAGGACTGGTGGGAACATACAACACGATCTCATGAAAGTCTATAGCCTACCACTAATTTAATTTCTTGCGCCATTTATACGCCAAAAATAGTTTTGGCTTGCATGATACGCACTGTAGGCTAAACCCCTTGGATAGGATTAGTGTGGAGTGTGTGTGTAATGCCATAAAGTGCATATTATTGAAATTCCCATTGCTTATTGAAAGCGCTATATAAATGCCTCATTCATTTATCATATGCACACAAAAACAATTTATAATATGCATGCAAAAACAATTTTTGGCGTAAATGGCACGATAAATAAAATTTGTGCTATAGATACACATTTTCATGAGATCGTGGTGGGCTTTAAAGAGAAGCAGTGGGTCCGAAATTTTAGGATGAGCAAGCCAACCTTTGATATGTTGTGTCAACGTGCGTCCACACTCCTCTCCCACGACACCATCCGTCCCTTTGCAGATGCGTGTCGGGATTGCTCTCGTCATTAAATGCGGAGACGTAGCCTAATAACTCAGAAAATCCGATCTGCCTGTTTACATGACAGTCGCATTGGCACACATCTAATTTATTTCCACATATGAACGAGGCCTGAAACCGATCTCGAAATATCCGAATACATGCGTTTTTTTCCTGTTTACACAGTCATAGAACATATCCGATCTGTGTCACATATAAGCAAAAAATCGGAACTGGGTCACAATTCACTGACAGTGTAAACGAGGCCTATGAGGCTCCGCACCTCCTCACAACTCCAAGTTTGTCCGTGAGCTGCCAAGCTAAAAGTGCAAACTGTCAACAAACATTAATCCTCATCCCATTATGCACAGCACAGCTGATTACGGCAGCTGGTTTAGTCCAAAAATGCGCAGTTCTTAGTTGGTAGTTGGGTCTGTATGAGGTCGGATCACGTTCAGACCACAAACAAACCGCTCCAGAGTTGTTTGAACATTGTTTGAACATTGGCGGGTAAAATGCCAGCATAGTTAATGTGCACCCAAAATTCCAGATGTGGTGGAAAAAATGGCACTAGTATGAGTTATTTTTACATTTATAACATGTGATATTAAAAAATATTTCCAGAATATTGACGCGATTGCAAATGTGATAATGATTTTATACAACAGTTCATTAAACAAAGAGTGAATAATGTGATGTGATATTTTAGATGTAATATTCTTTGTTTTTGCTCTATTTCTCCAATGACAATAGTTCCGAACAAGCCACAGAAAAAGAGTTATGCATATCTGAACAAATCCAAGGTTTTTGTGATTCAGTGACCAGTTGCTTGGTTCCAGAATGAATCTGCCTTTTTGAACGAATCAGTTAAATGCTTCTATGACTCGTACATAAAGACAGTGATTTGGCGCCAGCTATTGGCGGTTTTAATTTCCTAACTAGAAAAAAAAATGTATTAGTTTTTAGCATCAAATTTTTTCTATATTAAAACGATTATATTTAAATTATTAATCTCATAACATTATTTATGGTGTTGTAATTGCATGGTTAGAAATGCCCCTGGAATTCAATTTAAGGGGTCAAATATTGGCTCTTAATGGGAAAGGTAATGTCTGCCGCTGATATTCCATAAAAAATAAAGAAGCATCACATTTGTGAATTTACCCTCAAATGTTTTATCTTCAACATTTTTCATTTAATTGTTATAATAATAATAATAATAATTCTAAATTTTGATAATCATAAATACATGCTATAATAAATTATATGAATATATAAGAAAGGTTATCATTTCTGAGGGAAAAATAAATAAGGCTGAGGCCAATATAAACTCAACTTTTGTTCTGTTTGGTATTGTAACTTGACTTCGACTTGACTTGACCCTTAGCAGGATCCGACTTGACTTGCTTGACTTGGTTGTGTGTACTGCGACTCTGGAACACACCAAACCGACGCCGACCAACTAGTGCTGATAAAAGCCGACTGTGTTGTCGCCTTGCATTGGGGTAAAAAGCTGGATTGAACGCACCAAGAGAACTACTGCCGTCTGTTAGCTAGAATGCGCGTTACGTGCCTGCGTGTAAATGAGACAACTGTCTATTTCTGCAGATATATGCGTCTATATTCGTCATTCAAAAAGGGAAACCGACGCTGCAGATACACATGCCGTAGAAAAAGCAGTTACCGTTTTGAATATCAATCCTGCTAAACACTTTATTTATTCCACTCCGCTCATGTTAATATTTAAATATTTGCAAAGGAACACTAGGTAAGATGCTGTAACATAAGAACAGCCTTTTATCTGTAGCGTTTTAACTACTTTGCTCGCCGTTTTGCTATTATGCTTGTGCACTGACTCGTTCACTAAGCTGAACAGCCAATCAGAGTTCCCTCTTTCACCGACGGCGATTCAACATGTCGAATCGGCCGAAACAAAGCCGACGAGGACCAATTTCAGCCGACGGTGCGGAACACACTGAGAAAACTTAAGCCTGGTTCACACGGCAGGATAATTAGGCCGATTTTAGCGCCGATTTACTTCTTCCGACAATCTTAAGTATGCTCCGATTATGGTAAAATCATCTGATTAGATATTCCTGCCGTGTGTGGTGTGTTAAGAGTGCTCTCGTCTGCTCGGAAGGATGTCGGGACCGCTCCGATCTCAAATCGGGGATATCCAACATGTTGGATTTTTTCGCCCCGATTTCTCCTCGTGTACGGTGTCCCCCGG
The DNA here is from genome assembly GCF_051911475.1 of Siphateles boraxobius. NCBI lineage: Eukaryota > Metazoa > Chordata > Actinopteri > Cypriniformes > Leuciscidae > Siphateles > Siphateles boraxobius. The sequence goes on along the minus strand of NW_027508722.1, from coordinate 20,639,687 downwards.
GGACAAACGAGCACGCAGCCTGTGGACTGTGGCGTGTAGCCAATCAGAAAGCGAGGTGACGAGGCGCAGAGGAAGCACCGGGAAACAAAATCAAAACAGCCGTCCATGCTCGCGTTGTCTCCACTTCTTTGACCATCGCCTTTTCTTTTGATAACGTATTTTTTTCCGGTTAAAAACAAACTACAAACTATCGCCAATGCTTCCTCTTCGTCCGCCATGATTGTTTACTCTGAAGTCACGTTTGATCTCGAGGGATTTTGCGAGATTTTCCGTCTGACCTGGGAATGCTCGGGAGTCAAATCGGTTCGTGTGTGATGTGTTGATTTTGCCGTATGGCTGCGCAAGTTTGGAAAATCGGCCGACAATTTTAAAATCGTCCCGTGTGAACCAGGCTTTAGTCGGCCGACGCACAAAAACTTCCCGACGGCTTGTTGTGTTCCAGGCTTTAGACTTGCTTGAGACTTGATGGTAGAGACTTGAGACTTACTTGTGACTTGAACATGTGTGACTTACTCCCACCTCTGGTATAAAAGTAACAGGACATTTTTTGTGATTATCCCATATTTTATTTCGTATTAATCAATGTTTTTCTATGTTACACACACACACACACACACACACACACACACACACACACACACACACACACACACACACACACACACACACACACACACACAGACTGAGTGAGTGAGATTTCAAAATATGTTCCAAAAATGTTTATATATTATTGTATAATGCGTTTCAGTTATAACAGTAACAGAACATGATTGGAAATTACATTAACATATTTCTCAGAGGACTGATTTTGGACCGTTAATGGTTTTGGTATTAGTCTAGAGAGCATATTTGTGCTTGCATAATGTGCTAATGCTTAAGCTTCATATACTGCACTGCTGTACTTTATTTCCTACATGACAAACAAATACAAACTGAATGATGGGCAGAAATTCAGAGTCTATATATAACATTCATCTGTTGAGAGCTGTATGGATGCCGCCTTAAAAAAGGATTATGCATAAAGAGAGAGGGGATGGCGAAGAGAGAATGGGAGATGAGATGCCTAGAGGGTTAAAAGCGGAAAAGGATGCAAATCAGAGGGTGACGAAAAATCTCAGCAGTTGGCAAGCGAAACATTTTAGTCATGTTTGCCTCGATACACACTAACTGACTAATGAAACACCCTTTGCCATATATAGGCCGACCGTATGACTGACAGCTCACATGCTTGCCACATTTAGCCTGCAATAGAGGGGACAAGAATGGTGATGATGTCGCTCAGAAATATGAAGTGGCCATTGGCGATACGATTGGACAGTTATTAATATCATTAGTGCTGGATTAGCTCTTTGGTTTTTCCCCACTTCAGTCCTTCCCCTGCCAGCACTAAGCATTATACTGCTAATCTCATCTCCCTCCAGTAATGACACTTTTACTGTCTAGTGTTTACGGTCATTTTGGAAAATTACAGAGAAAAACAAAATCATCTGGAGCAGGGTGCGAAGGCAAGGTTAATTCTCTGTGTGAAAAATGGCGTGATTTGGGCTTCCGGGGAAGCGCTTACACAGAGTAATGAGGCTGCTGAAGGCGCTAATGAGTATGTGGGAATCATTCTGCTTTGAGGAGAATCAAGTAATCGTTTTTCTGAGAAGTATTTTAAGTCGCGCGCAGCATGTCGCCTACTTGACTAATCATTATGGGTATGCTAATGTATGCTAATTTATGCTAACATAGTTACACTGGAAGATTATTTCTGATTGGGCCATATGGGTTGAGTGGGCGGACCTTATTCACACATTAAATTCTCATAACAGATTCCCCTCATTTCACTGAGTCAAGACGGAAACCACGGCAAACCTGGTACCACGGAAACCAACAGTTAAGCACTGAGCAATTGGAAGTGGGTGGAGAGGCTTCCTCTGAAAGTTCAGCAAAGATCAGGAGTAAAAAAAGACAGACGTGCACTTTGTTCTGTCCTCTTTGCATCAGATTTTGTGTAGATTTAGACAGACACAAACCTCTTAAACTGCAGATCTACAGAAAAAAAAATGTTAAAACACAAAAAGGGATAATTTGCCTAAATATAAATATTATTATTATTTAAACACACTATCCAAAATCTAAGTCATCATTCACTGATTATTTACTATATAATAAGTAATATAGTAAGATATTAATTTCTTTCTTTCTTCAGTCGAAAAGAAATTAAGTTTTTTGAGTAAAACATTCCAGGATTTGTTTCAATATAGTGGACTTCAACGGGAACCAATGGGTTGAAGGTCCAAAATGCAGTTTAGGAAAAACTGGGATTGATACCACGATCCCAGCCAAGGTATAAGGGTCTTATCTAATGAAATGATCTGTCATTTAAAAAAAACAAAAAAAAACAACAACATTTATATACTTTTTAACCACAAATGCTCGTCTTGCACTTGCTGTGATGCGCCACACATTACGTAATCGGGTTGAAAGGTCATGCGTAACAGGCGGAAGTACAAACCTAGTTTTTACAAAGCAAACGTGAAATGACTAAGTCAAACGCGTTTACAAAAAAAATAAAAAAAATAAAAGGTAAACCAATGATTTCGGACGATTTTGAAGTTGGATTTTGAAGACATGTTTCACCCTACCCTACCCTTCCACCTACGTCAGGTTACCGCCTGACCTTTCCAACGTGATTACGTAATGCGTGAAGTCCTGTATGTGCAAGAAGAGCATTACTGGTTAAAAAGTATATTAATGTTTTTTGTTTTGTTGAAAAGAAAATTACCAATTGTTTCGCTAGATAAGACCCTTATTCCTCGTCTGGGATCGTGGAGAGCCCTTTGAAGCTGAACTGAAATGGGAATTTGGACCAATTTGAGACGTTGGTTACCGTTTAAGTTTACTATATGGAGAAAAATTCTGGAATGGTTTCCTCAAAAACCTTGATTTCTTTTTACGACTGACGAAAGAAAAACATTAACATCTTGGGTGAGTAAATTATAAGGAAATTTAAATTCTGAAGTGAACTAGACTACTCCTTTAACCAGTATGACTGGATCGTTGAATCATTAAACTGAGTTGAACTGGATCAGTTGAATCATTCAGAATTCATATTTGTGTGTTCCATGGAACAAATAGCTCCAAAGTTTTACATATTACATGACTAAACTATTAATTTCTCCAGAGGTACACCATCTGTTTTTGCAAATGCAGTTTGAATAGGCTTTGTAAGAGTAAAGGTAGCCTATATGTATTACGGAAAATTGAATTTTTACAATACATTCATAAGAATTAATTGATTCATTCTGCAAACAATCTGTATACAGAACAACAGTAAATGTCAACAGTCAATGGAAATATAAAAATATTGATGCACCTGGCTCATATAGTCAATAGCTCTGTTAAAACGTGTCTGTGCAATCACTGTGCTTGTTTCACATGGATATTATATCATAACATGCTAGACTCAATCCAGGTGGAGTAATCCCAGACCCCTACAATACCCCTTATACAACAGATACAGTGGGATTCATTCATGGATAAGGAAAAACTATCTACAATATTATTTTTCTGAATGTACAACAGATGAAACAGAGACACCTGGTGGTGACCTTAAAGTTAAACTGCACCCGAATGTATGGGAAGGTCTATGTCACTTAGCGTTTTTGGGGCCTATAATAAAAAAAGATTGCCAAATATTAAGAGCCAGAATTTATTAATTATAAAATTATTGTTTTTGTTGTATAGTTAGGTAGAACACACTGATCCAGCTGTTCTCACTCTTGTCCTGCTGATTAAATTATGTAACAGTATTAAACAACCAGAGCTCAGTATATGATCAGTGAAGACCGTTCTAATCCAATCCAATCTTTTAGATCTTGATGAGGCAAATAAATGTTTCTGTAACACCTGTGGACTACTATATTTCAACGTGCTATATATATGCAGTGAGATGCTCGGTGTACAACCACAATAAAAAATGTAAATTCTGTTTTCATTTACTCGCGCACATAATTGCAAACCTGCATGAAGACATTGGATGCCTTTTACTTTTAGTGTATAGACAAAAAAAAATCCTTCAAGACAGTTTTGTTTTTGTTCACAGATGAAATTCATATAGGTATAGGATGACATGAGCCTATGATGACAGATTTTTAATTTTTGGGGTTAACTATTATTTTGAAAGCCAAAAAGAAGAAACCAGAAACTACTGTGGCTGAGTTAATTATTGGCTAAGTGCCAATGCGATGTTGTCAAGCCATGCTATGATGCATTTTGCCTATCCTCTGTTGCTCTAAACCACAGAAACCCCAATTGATTGAGACTTTCGAGGACTGTCATAGCCTTTTAAAGGGCAATCCTTGTTTCCTAAAATTTGAAGGGTCATTTACAGACTTTTTTTCGCAACTCTGTTGTCCAGCGACAAAGATTCTGGAAGTAATGGCATTGCTGATTACACACTAAATTATGTTTCGGGAGGAACAAGGATCGGGAGGAACACGTTCTAATGATCAAACAATCAAATCATTCCAACCAGCTGTCAGCAATCAGTAATCAACAGGTCCACTCAATCAGCATGAGTACGGCCTACAAATATACGCAGTCGACTCACCCATTCCTTGACAGTTTTTCAGCATACCTCCACCACCCCATCTCCTCACACTTGCCTGGTTATCTTCCTAACCAGAGATAACGGGGGGAGTACTCTGGGTTCAGGCCCAATTTCCGAGCTTGGAGCCCTCCCCCCGGACAGCACACCAAATACGCATAACCATTTACTCTCTGATCATTCGTAAGTGTGGACTCGTGAATGACAAGCCTGCAGGTGAAGACCTTTCAGTTTGCAAGTGGTACAAGACTCGGATGACAAATTACCGCAGCTCATTGAATTGGGCAATCTGGACCAGCAAGATTCATACGACCTGAACATAAAAGTGGTTGATGGTTGCCCTCCATCCCACTAGAGTTATGCCCTGCTCTGGATCACCATTACAGATGCCAATGAACCTAAATTTGAGGAGTCACACTATGATGGTGAACTGCCAAAAAACAGCCCAGTGGGATGTTCTGTTCTATAAAGTTATGTCAGTGACTCTGACATTGGGCCCAACCGAAAGGTGATCTACAACAAGCATTACCAGTAGTCCAAGTCCCTTTAAGCATTAACCACAACACAGGCACGGTTTTTGTCAAAGGCTCTGTTGATCATGTAGAAATCAGCATTCTCAAGTTCTACGTCCAAGCTAAAGACAACAGTCCCCAATCGGAAAGCTCCATAGTCCTTGTATCAGAGTGAAAAATCTGAATGACAACACTCCCTTTATCAGGATCCAGGGCATCGGCCTTGTGAAGCATGAAGATGGCGTCGCTAAAATATCGGAGAACATGCCTGTGGGCACAGCTGTGGCTCTGGTGGATGTATCAGATTGGGATGAGAGATCCCATTCCAGCTGCGTTTAGTTTGTGAAAACAGTAATTACTGCAAGATGAAGTACTTACTCCAGTACACTACTGGACTATGAGGGGATCAAAGACTACAGGATTGGAATTGTAGTAGTGGATTCTGGCAATGCTGTACCGTCAAGCACAAAATACCTAAAGGTGCAAGTGACATACGTGAATGACAACTCCCCGGTTCTGTCTTCCACTTTGTATGCGATAGAATTTGCTGAGGAGAATCAGCCAAGTGACAAGGTTTTGGATGTGGTAGCCACAGATGCAGACAGTGGGCGTAATGCGAAGTTTACATACAATTTCACTGGTGGATCACTCCCTAAAGAGCTTTTTGAAATTAACCCCAACACAGCAGAAGTACATGTCACATGCCAGTTGGACCGTGAACAATTACGGCCATTTCACACCGCAAGCTTGAGCTTCGCGCCAGCGTTACTACATCATCACTGCAACTGCAGATGCATGACAGTATTCACATTGAAAGCGTTTGTACAGTGTAACAACAGCAGCTCCAATGCTTTTGTTTACGTCATCTACCTTGTGCACGTTTACAAGACAGCAAACTGTGCTGAAAAAAAAGGTTGCAAAGTCGGGTTTGATCTGGGTAGTGCTAGAGCCTATATACTTGTCTGTGTATTACATAATCAACTAAAAGAAAGTTTATATATCATATTTACAGGCTTGTTTACTTTAGTTTATTAGAATACACCATACTTTCACACAAACTGAATAGCCTAATCGGAAAAAAAAAAAACATTTTGATTTTCTTTTCTAACTCCAGTTCTTGTTAAAATACACTAGACATGCTTATTCTGTGCATTTTGAGCAGATTTTGTGTGAAATCATTTTTAATTTGTCCATCAAAAGTGTGCTTTCACTTAATTTGAACATGAGCACTGCAGCAAAAATAGACTCGGAGCCAAAACCCTTGCTTCACTGCTGCTGACGCAACGCTCCTGCTTGACACTCACGTGTTGCTCCTGCTCCCGATGTGAATGCCCTTTGTTGTTAACATGCACGGCAAAAAATATGCGCTGCTCACGTGCCGCTCAAGCTTTCGGTGTGAAACGGCCGCCAGATTACAATCAATTTCTAGTCACAGCAGCTGATAAATGTGTGCCAAGCTTGAGAGGAATCTCTGTAGAACCGGACAAAATGTAGAACCCCTCAAAGAGAGAGGCACGCCACCACTCCATACAACTGCACTGGTTCACATCTATATGAATGAGACAACAGGCAATGTCTCCCATGTTGAAGGACTTGTTGAACACGGTCTTAATACGGCACAAGAAATGGCCAGTGCAGGAGATCCTGATTATTCTCAAAACCAGCAAAATAAGATTCTCCTTGCAATCTCGATCAGCTTTATAACCACTGAGGTTTTTCAAATCATTATAGTGGTGATGGCTACCAGGTATTTCGTTCTAAAGGAAAACAAAAGTGGCAACCAAGCAGGCAAGAGGGAGACCAACGACCTCTATGCCCCCAAACAATAGCTTAAGAGCAACAACAACAACAAGGCCTAAAAAGGCTTAAATTTCAACCACATGATTGATAGCCTCAATGATAGTCCTTGGACTTCCCTGCCATTTGACTACCTCCCTAGTACAACTAGGTACTGTTACTAGGTACTACAACTTCAGCTACAAGGCCAACCCTCCAAAATGAAGTCGCAAACAGGTGCAACTTCCAAAGACTGGCATGGTGCCACAGAAACATGGTGTGGACTAAGGATGTGTATTATGGGCTGGAAGTGGAACTGAATAAATGTCAAACCAAAACTGCACTAATCACAAAGCAATCATGAACATTGTGGTATGCTTTAATTGTCAGTATTTTTTTATTTCCTTTTTTTTTTTGGTGCAGTTCTACAATATGATTTATGCACTGAAGAAGCCATACAACTTATTATAATCATATCTCATGCAAATCAAGACAATATTACATTGTCCTATTTGACATTCTATCTCAAAATATAGAGCTACTTTTAATATACCCTTTGAAAAACATTTGTGGAGTACTAAGCTTCGGGTAAGAGAGATTTTTCTTATAGTTGACTGGCAAACCGGAGCTGCATTGTTCACAAAGCATGCACATCACTTAATTAAAATAATTGTGTTTATTTGCTTTTTTTTCTCCTCTCATCTTAACAGTATCACCGATGCTATGAAGGAACCATATCACTTATTTTAATTATATCTCATGTAACTGGAGTTAATGTTACCGTTACATTGTCTTATTTGACATTTTATTTTCATTAGAGGGAATTTTTCAGTTGTACATTGTTTATGCTGCCCTTTAAAGTATAGAGCTACTTTCAATATTTTTTGAAGCTTTTCTAAAGTTTTGCTGTTTTTTTGTTGTTGTTGTTTTTGTATGGAAGAAAAAAAGGTGTGTTGAATAGGTTAAAACACACAGGGAGGCCATTTAAATTCTATGATGTGTTTTGTGTTCTTTTGTTATTTTTTGTCATACAAAGGATTGATTCATTGAAAGCCAACTTGCATTGTTCGTAAATTTAATTTTGGAATTGTTTTTTAAATTGCCCTTGCTATATCACATTTTACCAATAAACATTTGCTTTTTGTTAAAACAAATCTTTTAAGGGGGGGATATCTGATACCACAACTGACTGAGCAAAGATAGTTAGGCCTACCTCAAGGTTGTTAAGGCTACATCTGCTAGGTCATGCGGTAGCTGAGCAATAAAGTCGACATTGTCTTTTCTTCCCTATTGTGATATATCCGCGTGAAACGGCTTCTCGATGTAGATGTAAACGGCTGAAAGATGACTTGATTTTGTCCATCGGGAATTGATTGGATCGTTGTTGTGGTTTGCTATTGCTGTGATCTCATGTGAGTAACACATTTTCCCGCTCCAGCGGCGATCAACGAGGGCACATTAATTTTAATATATATATATGATAAATGCTGATGTGCATGGATGGTATTTAATAAAGAATTTGTAAGCTACTGCAATATTTCATAAAAACGAAAGAAAAAATAATCGTAATTTAACCGACCAGGGAGATGCTAGACTCCCTCTACGAAACTTTGCAGTTATTTATTTGTTTTAACTTTTTTGTTAAGGTTTCCCTACATGCACCAATAATCACTGCAGATGTTCAGTTGTCGTTTATGTCTACGCCATACTGGTCTACTTTGTTACATGGGAAATGTTACTCATTAGCTCCATCATTTGATTTAACGAGGCGTCTTTGTCCTGATCCCACAGCAGATGAAGTCAGCGTCTGCTCGGCGTGGCCGGTAGCAGAAAGCAGCGGGTGTCTCTTGTGGATCAATCGCCGTTATTGTTTCAGCGTGTTCAGGCGGTTTACTCACGCGCCAAGCCACAGAGAGTCATTAACGGCACGTCAGTCATCATACAAGTTTGTGTCTCAACCTATTTTTTTACAGTCTATGGTCTCAACACGTTGCGCTGAATCAAGCGCCACTCTATTAAGATGAGAGAAATCTAATTATTGTAATTCAATTCAGCAACATCTATTGTAACTATTATTAGAGTTAAGGCCCGTCCACACAGGGCCGATAAAGTTGTTTGTTGATACGTTACGCTGTAATAGGCCTAATTTTATATTGTAGTATTTTATAAAATGTATTTTTAGTGCAGTCTAAGTTAATATTAGAGATAAAGCAAATTACTATAAATCAACTAAATAACTAGAAAAAATTTAAAATAAATACAAAAACACTTTTTGATTGATTATATCAATTGATTATTGATATAGCCTACTGTTTCAGTTTTCATTCTGCTTTCAAAAGGCTGTTTGGAATTTATGAGTATTGTTTTGTAAAATAAAAACCAAATTTGCACATAATTTTGTATAAATAAATAAACTGGTATAGTTGGCTAATCTCGCACACAGACAATTATGTAGTTATCTGTGTAAGTTGGCCCAAGAAAGATTGCACAGGATGTAAAAATTGCTTTGGATTGGTTTTGATTTTAGAAAGTGGCATGCCAAGCCCCGCAATGTCGATTGATATGTATAAATATCTTCATGAAGTGATTAGATAAGAGGGTCCCAGCATCAGGTTGGCCACTGATAGTAATCCTTTCATCTTTGGGCTGCTTGCTTCTCACACACCGCGCAGAGATAACCAACACTGTCATAATAGATTCAAAAGAGACGATAGAGTGAACAAAATACAAGAGATTACAAGATTGGAAAAGTATGGCTTGTTTTTGATGACAGCAGTGGGAAACCTGAAACTACATTTTATTTGCAGATGGGGAATCAGAGTGAGGGGGAGATAATGTTTGTGTAAGCTACTCTTATTAGATTTAGTCCTTTGGTTTCATCTGACAGTGATCAAATTCAGAAGGACATTTCAATACCCAAACAGACGAGTTCGTAAACTGTGTTGTGTAAAAAATATGAATCAAAGGCTCTGTGTTTTTTTTAGCATGATTATTATTATTATAAGCTTTGTTATGGTTTGTTCAGTTTACAGTTTCTTTTTTCAAGTTCTTTAAATTCATTCCAGTTGAAGGTAAACATGATTGTAATTGGTTGTTTCCAACACTAATAAATGCTTTTGCTGTTTCCTCCAAAACAATACAGTTTCTTTGACCCGCACTCACTCACACAGAAAATACCTAGACTAAACAATGGAAAACAACTTGCATAAACACACGCATTCACACCGTCCTCTAGCTTTATTACCTTTTGATCTCGCATTCTTTCGTACACACACACACACACACACACACACACACACACACACACACACACACACACACACACACACACACACACACACACACACACTGAAAGGTAATTTAGGCTAGTTTTAAAACAAACATCAAGTTCTAACAATTGCAGTCTAACACGCACACACAAAATTCTCGTGTCCAAGTTTTTGTAAGTGCAACATTTGAAGAGTGATACTTTGCCTGATCCACTCTTCTGAAACATTACATTTTTCCATCTGAAACCCCCCCCCCCCCCGAAAAAACTACTTATCCTCAACCCAACGACTTTGAAAGACAACATGAAACAAATTAAATGTAGATTCAAGTCTGTAAATTATCCAAGCATTCAAATTAGTGTTCAGTTTGTTCTGAAGTTGCTCTAAATCGGTGAAACCACAGCAGCCGTAGTAATGGAATATAAAGCAGACGTAATGTTCCACATAAACTGAAATGATTTTTCAGAGCAATAGCAGAATGATACAATAAACGGCTTTATCAGTTGTTTAAAGACAGCCTGTAGGTGTGTGAGAAGGTGTCCATTATGAATCTAAGTTAGAAAACCTCTACCACACATCAATTCTCCTAAACCACACGCCATTGCTAGTTTAAGCAGTATTTGCATGTCTCTAGAGCGAGAAGCAGCGCTGGTTGCTATTATCATGAGCCATGATATGATGTTGTTACCATCGTGATAAGGTCCTAATCTATGTAAAAAGAGTTAGAACCTTAATTTTGAACCTTGTTGTAAAATGATTGATCCATACACTGCCGTTTATCCCTTGAAAAGCTTGTAAGAATGCAATAACTACCCACCCAGTAGCATTTGTGTGCTTGTATTACTCTTGGCAAAAGTGTCACCAGAAATGTTGCCAGTAATTGCTGTTATTTCTTTTCGTGTGTGTTGTTCTGATTTCCTGCTGGACTCTAGTGCCTTTAGGTGTGTGTATAGCTGAATAACTGTTGCCATAGAAACAGATTATAACCACCAGACCCCTCAATTTCCATTTGGTCTTGCTGATCACCACGGAAAGAAGTCAAGTAGCAAGCAGTGACAACCGGTTCGAACTGGAACAATCCCGCTGAAGATGGTTTGGAGTTCTTCCGGATCCAGCGGGTATCAGTCTGGTGAGCGGAGATCGTCCACAATGTCCACACATAAATAAAATAAATGCATGTGTTTTATGTACAGTGTCTGTGTAGATGTCCATCTCCTGTTCAAGTCCATAAAGTCTATAGGAGATTATTCCAGCATCACTGAGCTAATGCACTCACACACTCACCCATTCACTCACACACTCAGTCGGTCACACTCACTCGCTCTCTCACACACACTCACTCAGTGAGTCAGTCACAAACACTCACTCACTCACTCTTAAAGCACCTTTTATCAAAAGGAAGAAGGAAAGAAAATAACAACAAAAAGCTATTTGGCTTCTGTTTGTCTCATTGTGTTTAATGCGTTTGTGCAGGCGCTCGTGCGAAATCACTTCTTTCTCAATTTTCTGCATCACAGAACAACCATATCGGCCCCTGCTTTCATGTGTGACCATAATACGTTCAAATAAGAATCAGATGTAATTGGATTTTTTAACTCTTTATAAATTGTTGCCTCGTCAATAAAAAAGTAAAAAATGAACTGATTTCGAGTCTTTGAGATTTCTATTATAGACTTGTTTAAACTCATCAAATGAATATTGCTGTTCATCCCTGTCGGCAATTACATGATCATCCAGTGGTTTGTAAGTCTCTCTGGCAACAGAAACACACAGAGAGAAACAAACACTTTTGGAATTGGATTAAATGATGGTTCATATATTTTTCCGGGTTCGAGCGAAGAGTAACCTGAGCTCCTCGACGGTTTCATTTTCAGATCTCATCAAACAGAATCTGAGACGCTTTTAAACTCTTAACCTGCCAATTCACAGATAATGGAGCCATCAAACCCTCAGAGCGAAGGAAAGATCCACTCCGCCCCCAAGCACCGAAGGCGCCACACAAACACATAAACACACACACATACATACAATCTGCACTATTGAAACCGAAATGGCATAGTTCTCATTATGGTGTTCAATTCTGTATTAGTATCGTCTGCACGACATGAAAAGTATGTCGCTGTTTTAAGACATGAAAACAACTGTTGAATTGTGGGCTGGTGCTTGACACTTCGTAACCTGCCGCAGCATCAGGTGTTCCATTTATTTCCTGTTCCATTCCCAGTTTTTATCGGCAAACTTATCGGCCCTGGATCCTTCCCCCCCAAGGCCTCGTTGGTGTGGTGACGGATAGAAGGTGGATGCTAGGAGACAGAGAGGGCGATGAAGAAAAGTGATGCCACGGTTAGGAGAAGGCGATCTCTGGATGGACTGCTACCGCTGATGCTCTTCTCCAATTTAGGGACCTCAGGATTATCATAGTCATCTAGAGAGAGACAGACAGATCAAAATTACCAGCTGGTCTAGACACCATTATTGCGTGACTCACTAAGGTATAGAAAACCAGCTGAGGCCTAAGGGAAGGAGTTAAAAATAAAACGTGTTGACTCAGCCAGGTATGCTCTGAAGATGTCTGTGTTTGTGTGGAGTAGACAAGCTTCATTGTGAACACAACAGAGACTTAAATGTAACTATTATCAGCTACAAGAGGAATGTCCGATGTGCCCAAATAATTTATGGAATTTTGCAACATCATCACCGGAGACGAACATCGAACAGAACCGGTTTGTTGGTGTCTGTGGGTGTCTTCCATCTCAGGGACTCGCTGATGGATAGACAAGTTTATAAACACATGTCTTCACTTACAGGTGAAAAGGAACAGTGTGTGACGCAAATTGGCTGCCAAAAAAAAAAAAAAAAACATCTCCAGACACGCACACATTACGTGAGTGTGTTTTTGACAGAATAATATGATGTTACACCACTCAGACAAAGGATGTGACAGTTTTTCCAGAGACATCGGGGGTGCTAATTTTCCTTTAATCACCTTTTTACGCAGATAGCATTAAATGAACATTTGAATCACAACAGTATTTAACTATGAGACTTAATACTGTTATCATTCTTGTTTAAATCTTTTTATATAGTCTGTATTTTTTGCTTTTTATATTCCTTTTAATAAAGATGTGTGTTAAATAATACCTGTCAGATTAAAAGTGTACAAGTCACTGTGCAAATAAAGTGCATCATAACCACTATGGCAGGGCAATGTCTGATTGACAGGAGTTCTTGGATGCCAGGCAGGAGAGAAGAGCTGTGTGGGATGTTCTGGAACATGTTTACCTGCTGGAATTCAACATACTGTGGCAACATCTACTACTCGGGCCAGATACAATCACATGACCTGGAAGAATAGATGTCTCCAGCTTGTTAGTTTGCTTGAATTTGTACTGTTGTGTCATCCGACTTTGTGAAGTTGTTTTTCGTTTGGAGAATGGATTGCAGAGATATTTGATGAGCTTGTCCTAACAGTGACCTGAACGGGAAGTCGAATCTCACATTACGGAACACAAAGAACTTTGCATCAGATATAAAATTGTAGTAACACTGTACAATAAGGTTCAAATGGTTAACATGAGTTTAAGTTTGCATTCAGGAATAAAAAAAAATAAAAAAAACATTTAACAGCAATTTTACAGCATTCGTTAATCTGGCTTAATGTCAATTAATAAACTGTTGTTCATTGTTAATACACGTTTGTTTTGTAATACATTAGATTTCTTCTCAAAATGTAAAAAATAGACACATTCAGCAAAGACACATTAACTGATGAAAGATACAGTACAGATTTTTTATATTGTTACAAAAAAAATTATCTTTCACATAAATGCAGTTCTTTTGAACTTTATATTCATCAATATAAAGTTTAATTTATCAATATTTCAAAAAATTATCATATTTCCACAAAAATGCTAAGCGGACCAATTGTTTTTAACTGTAATAATGAATAAATAAACATTTAAAAAAATAATAAATGTTTCTTAAGCACCAAATCAGCATATTTATTAGCTTTGCCATTACATGCTTAAATTGCATTTTAAAATTAAAATGTTTTTGAACAGCTATTTTGAATTGTAATAGTTTCACAATATTATAGTTTTTATTGTATTTTTGATCAAATAAAAGCAGCCTTGGTGAGCATAAGAGACTTAAAAAAAACATTTAATAAAAATCTACATAGACACCAACATTTGAAAGGTAGTGTATATATACAAACTAATACTATTTTAGATTAATAAATGCTGTAAAACTATTGTTCATTATTAGTGTCGGATGTCTATTGCATTAACTGAATGAATTAACAAAAATGGTTTGTTTTTATTGTTAGAAAAAGCATATAAAGAGAATGGTATGAGCACAATGCCACACACATCTTCTTGTTCTCTATTATACCCCAAAGGCCAAATAAAAGTTGCCTTTGTGTTTCTTGCATCTGTATTTGTGATTGCCTGGGTGTTTGTGCGAGTCGCTCTGTACTAATATCATGAAATCCTTTCATACCGTAAAACACACTGCCACTAATGGGACTAACTGCTCCAGCAGATTTACAGAACTGACATTAAGAATCCTGCAAATGAGAATTTATGTTTCTAACAACTTCAGAATCCAATTTTATTTGAATAAGTGCTTATGTATTTTTTCCCCTTTATTTTGAAAGCACTTGCAGCATTCAAGAGTTTCATGTGGCAGTTTTGTGAGTAACTTTTGATTTGTTTGTAGAAGTGCACTTTAGAAATGTATAATTTCCACTGTTTTTTTAAGTTGGTCAATACTAATAGGACAGCAGTGAGGGTTCTATTGTCTGTTGGACACAGATGTATGGAGCAGTACTGAAATGTGTGGCTTCCTGAGACCCGGCTGGCCTCTTGCGGTTGTTCTCTTCCCCTCTCTGGCCTGTTTGAAAACTGAACCCCTCATCAGAGCAAGCGAGAGAGAGCCGGTACTCAGATTCCAGTTATTGGAAATCGTTGCGTGGCTCCGACCCAGAGACGACCCAAAACACATCCACATCCATCTGTCTCAAAACACACGCTCAGAAAAAAACACGCACAGATCGATGCCTCTTTATTCCTTAAAAACACTTGAAGTCAAATCAATTTATTTTCTCTCATTTAAATGGTGTGGTCGTCGCTGTCCTTGAGTCAGGTTACCGCAGTGGTGAGGAAGTGCAGGATGTGACTGTACGGCTGGGAACTGGAGGGCTAGTTCTGCCACTGCTAAAACTAGCCTCAGCGCTAATCAAGCTAACTATAGCCAGGCAGCTCACGCTTCGTTTGCCTTTTAGCTTGTGGCTTCATTAGTGTCAGTCATTGCCCATAAGATGTGTGCTAGCAGATATAGGCTACTGTGTTTGTTTGGTATACGCCGTGTGGCAGGAAAAGCAAATTAGAGTTGATCTCATATGCATTTTTATTACAAATTCAAATGACATGAACTGGATTTAGCTTCTTAACTTCACACCCAATTTGATTTATAACAATAAATCCGCTCTTACACGCACACGCATGATTTATGAGCTTGCTGTGTAATTACGAAAGAGGCGTGCAGATGCCACAGATCTGGGTGTAGAAACCTTGGGTGTAAATGCCAACTTAGTCAGTGATTTATATGCATATGTATAAGTGTCAGTGTGGTCCGTCTGGTGTGTGCGTAACTCACCGAGGTCATCGATTTTGATGTTAGGTCTTAGAGTGTAGTCTGGCTCTGTGGGCTGGGGCTCATCATCTGAATCAGATGCTGGGAAGACATGAAAGGAGAATCAGAACACACACCCTCCCTTCTCTCTGAAGGATCCTATACATGCTCTCAAAGGCCTTGGGAATTTATTTGTAAGCTCCTCCAGGTCATACAGCACTGGATGGAGGCTGCTTGCATCAAAGGGATGCGTTATAAATCACGAAACAATAGTCTACTAGTCGACAACTTGTCTTACAACAAACAATTTTCAACAGTCAAGGGATTAACTGGGGTCCCACCAGTGAGCACTAGGGGACCCAAGGAAAATTTGATAGAATTTTTTAGGGCTATCAAAATGATGACAATGTCATTTTTAATTTGTGTTTTTATTTAATTTGTTTTTATATACATTTATTTAATTTGACATGTTTTACACTTTTACATTAAATGATGATTAATTAATATTTTTATTCTTTAGACTGCCATTAATTTTAACATTAATCTGTTAATCTGCTTTGAAACTATATTTTTAAATATTTATTTTAGGTATTTATTGTAAAATGTTTAGTGGGTAGACAAAAAGTGCATTCTGCTTGACAGAAAGAAAAAAAAACAGATAATATTTTAATAAATTGTTTTGCCTTCAGAACAAATGTACTGTGAAAAATTCAATTAATATTATGAAATAATATTTATTATTAATGTTTCAGTTTGGTATTTTGCGTTGCTTTAATTTAGCAAAAACTAAAAACCCTTACGGAAAAGTTGCATGGCCAACTTCTTTAAGTGTCCCATTACAAGCGTTGTGTTTTTTAAGACGGCGCATCAAGTTTAAGTCCAACTTTTAAAAATGCATTGGAAAACTGCATTTCGTTTCGTTCTTTTTTAGCTCAGTGGAATCAAATCTAGGTTTTAGTGTCCTCATGAATTTAGATTTTTAGTTATTTGGCTTATAGCATAAATATGTTAGCCTTAAGGTAATCTATAAGTTAGTATGTTCCAAAACAATGACAAAATTCGCATTTAGAAGATATAAACATTCCAAACTTAATTTTTCATTTCCGCCAATATGGATCAATGATTTTTATGACATCTGCATTTCAGCTTCTCATCAGATTTTCTTATGAACGATCATATGTGCAAGTCGGTGCATACCAGAAAACATATCGGACCCATCTGAATTCTGCACAGAATGCTATATTTTAGGAGGAAACTGCGGCTTTCCCCATCTCAACGGCTCTAGCCGAGCTGTGATATAAACAAAACGCTATTGGCCATTTTAAAAAAGGGAGGAGCTGTTTGACATGTCCCGCCCTGTCCTCCTGTTTCAGTGAAAATTACATCAACACATATCAACATCGAATAATGTGATGTGAGTTTCAAGGCACGTCGTTGGGCCTTTAAATGCCCCCCATCACTGCACATGTTTTTTCTCTAATCTAACACACCTGACTCAACTCATCAGCTCATTAGTAGTTTTCCACATCCTGATAAATACATCAGCCCTGCTTCAGCCGTTTGATCTCAAGGCACTGGAGTTCAGACCTGACTGAGCAAGAATAACAGATTCATCTTGACACAAGAACTCCAAGATAGAGGGCAGAGGTTAAGACAGCACACATTATGCTCTCTCTCTCTCTCTCTCTCTCTCTCTCACACACACATAGATACACTGAGCTGGAATATTATTAATGAACATGAGCACTGACAGAAAGAGAGAGAGGGTGAGGGGTTAAAATAACACTCAGTGCCAGCAAACTGACTTTGAGAGAACATGAATTCTGACAGGACCTGGACATAAGAGAGAAGAAGGGGAGAGAGAGGGAAGAAATAACAGAGATGGAGCAATAGAATGGTTTATAGCAGTGTTTCCCAATCTTTGTTTTTGTCTTATATAATCTTAGTTTTTAACTGCATTCAGCTTGATATTGTTTCAATTGGCCAAGACATTTTAAATAAAAATAAATAATAATTTACAGAGACTCACACATGCCACTCAAGAGAAAAAATTATATGTATGTCGCAGCCACAAATTCGTTCCCTCATTTGACTTAAATCATGGCCACGATCTAAATTAAAACGGGGGGATAAATTAGTACAATGTGGCCATGATTTACTAAAACGAGGGAATATATGAATAAGTGTGGAAAAAAAATCTGTGCTTTCTGTGTAAACAGATTGATTAAATCCTCAGAAAGACAGATAGTAGAGTTTAAGAAAACTGGAATAAGGTGGGTGGACAGGTGGATCAATTGACTGAAAAATAGAATGGATGGATGGATGAAATGATGAGTTGATGGATGGATGTATGATGGAATGATGGATGGATGGATAGAGGTCGATACCTGTTGAGCAGCAGACATACACTCTTAATCTCAGGCAGCTCCGCCCGTGGTGATGAGTGGGTGTGGCTAAAAAAACAAGAAAATGTCAATCATCTGTCAGTCATCAGAAACACTGTAATGATCTGTAAAATTGTCTGCAATATTAAACACATAAAAGCTTAAAATAAATAATACTATCTAGTATCTAAAAAGAAGCTTGTACTATTGTATGTAAATGGTAACTTGTATGACAAAGCAGCCATAAGGTCCTACAGATACAGTGTAAGCATTGTGTATGTAAATGAGGATTATTATGCACTTACTGTATATTACATACAGTAATGTAAATAAACCGATTTATGAACTTTATAGTTATAAATATATTAAAGGCAGGGCAACAAATTTAAATTAATAATCACATAATAATGACAATTTGTGGAGGGGGATGATGTACTTAATTGTTATTAAAATAATTTTAAAAAAGAAAGTTTTTTAAGCAGAATTTTTCTTTCTTTTGATGGACATGTCTGACATTCATATATTATAATACAGTAATGTAAATAGCTGTGTTACAAAACACTATACTCACAGATATAATAATACTCATGCCCAACGTGGAACTCATAGCCGAGTGAGAAGGCGCTGTAGCGCTGAAACTTTTCCGAGAACTTGATCGGTGCATGCGGGGCATGGGGGCGGTTACACTCCCAGCGTTTGAAGCCCAGCTGCTGGTCACACGTACGGTAACCACGATAACTGACCATGTAGAGCACGTACTGCTCAGCGACACCTCTCTGGCTGCTGTTGTAGTGAGGACAGTAGATATCCAGATAGTCATTGACATTCACCTGCACAGTGTAGCCCTCCTTACGAAGTCTGATGACACAGAGAAACACACATTATAGTCTATTAGTGCTCAAAAAATGCTGGACATATTTGCCATCTTTATCCATTTACCCATACATCCGCCAAGCTATGCAAAAAAACAAAACAGAATAGTGCAAATTTACATAAATGACTAAAGGAAAGTGTATATGTGTGGTGCTTTGACCAGTCACCAATCTTTTAACAGGGTTCCAACACATTTTTAACTTCAAAATTCCACTTTTCCAGACTCAAATTTCCAAACCTCTCTGCAAATTTGTCATAATTAACATAAACTGTTCATACATCGTTTATTCAGCATTATATTTGGTATATATGTAAATATATACCAAATTTCACTTTCTGTTTTTTATATTGGTTTTCTTGAAGTGATAACTGATGAGAATAAACCTTTATAACCTGCATTTTTGGGTAATGAAAATTTGTTCCTTGAATTCATTCAGCTGTGTTCGACAATCACTAAATGATCACTAAACGTTTGCCATGAAACCTCTCCGCATGTTTCTATGATAAATAGCCAAGCTGAATGTGAGAACAACTAAATGCCCGCAAATCTGATTTAAAATAGCAAGGGGTCAGGAGAAGCTGATTTCACATTCTTCCTAAATGTAAAGCAAAAAATAAATAAATTATTTTCAGCCCCATGTGACCTCTACTGTAGAGAAAATGATCCAGTGATCTGAGTGGAGCTCATTTACTTTCTTTTTTTAATAGACTATACATTATTTAGATTTACATTATACACATCAGAGCAAAGCAGGTAGCTCTTTTGTAAATCATCACACACACACTCACACTCACACACACACACACACACACACCCCCACACACATCTTTCCTTTTCCTTCAAGGTTAAAGGAGGACAAATAAGTTTTCACACGATGATGGATGCATTTTCTTCGGCTGAGGTTCAGGCAGAATCAGTGCAAGCTTGTATCAGACATTTGCATTTCGGGGAAAGCTCCCTCGGGCCTGAGAGATAGAGTGAAGGTGAGCTTGAAGAAGAGAGAGACGAGAGTGATGGCTGTGTTGGGACCTGTAGTAATATATTGTTATACCGCTCCAGTGCGCAGCTGTATTGACAATGAGTCTTACCATTCCAAGACTGTTTCTGATGAAAGCGCGCGTAACGCAACGAGGGCATACTGTATATAAACAACGAGTGAATGCAGCTCTCGCGGGCCCAGTCTTACTGCAGGTTGGAAAAGTTGCACTGCAAGTGTCAGGATTCAAAACACAAGCGCGGTCCCTTCTTCACTGCACTCGTTTGTCACTGTCACACCAGTTGACGCCGCGAGGATGGAAAGAAACTCAGCGGGCTCTCAATAATGGGAGGTTGGCATAATAACGTCTGACCAGCAGGTGTCAGTATTTAGATGTGCAAATGAATATCAATTTCTTTTCCTCGGTTCTAGGTCACTTCTCATGGGAGATTATTATTCAATTATTAAATAAAGATCAAACATGCTGCATTAACGCCTAGCCCACTTCACACTCGTCTCTGATCCTCACTCACTCACTCACTCACTCCTCTCATTCTATTCATCCGTCTCACTTCTGACTTTTAAATGCAAATGATGATGTGTAAACGCAATGTTTGCTTTTTGTCTGTATCAAGTCACACCCATCTACACACATTCAACACCATGTGCAAAACGGAAAGGAAACCTAAACGAAAAAAGTAAAGATTTCATTTGCAGGAATAAGCTAGCCTCCCATAACACCCCCGCCCCCACCCCCCCCCTCAATAAAATTAGTAACCACCATTTACTTAATTGTCCTACAGCAAAACTGTAACTTGGCCATCAATGTTATGTGACTCTTCTTGCACTGTTTGTACGAGTCCCCAGAGGGAAATCCGGATGCCGTCTCACTTTTGGAACTTTTCACTTTTCACCCAAACTAAGTCAGTGGGGCCCATCAACTGTTTGGTTACCAACATTCTTCAACATATCTTCTTTTGTGTTCAGCAGAAGAAATAAATTCACACAGGTTTGGAACAACATGAAATTTCCATTTTAGGTTGAACGATCCATTTAATGGCCAAATAAAGGTGAGCTACACTTAATTGAATATTTGTTGACCAATAGTAGGGCATGTCAGATGCCATATTAAATTATTTAATTATTAAATATATTATCATAACCATTGTTTTTTCCAAATAAATATTGTAATGAATTTAAAATCAGATTAAATAAATGTTTAACATTTAAAAGACATGTCAACTTGCCCAGTCCTGAATTTTTCAGAAGTATTTATAGTTCAATTAAAATATACCCTTAGGCCTATACCCTCGACTATTGTCATGCAAGTAATGCATGTAATGCAAGTTTTGTTTGTTTGTCTTTCATTACAAACTTATTTGCAGTGCGGGAATGATGACAGTACGTCGGAGGTGGAAGACTAATGGAAGGGAATCTGCAGTTGTTTTTATGTCCACGAGGGGGCGACGAAGAGAAGAAACGTCAACCCCAATCTGGGAGATTTAAAATCATTAAAAACAATAATCCTGGATTATTTAAAATAGGATGGCAAAAATTTTCTTCTCAACTCAGACTAGCAACCCCTCTGTATTAAAGGGCAAATCATTGGAACTACTGAGCTAACATTTGAAAAAAAAACATACATACACACAAGGTTTACGTGATTGTATGTGTGTACAGGCTGTGTGGGTCCTGGAAGATGCTGAGCTAGGCAGCAGGTCAGAGCAAGATCAAGACTCAGTGGATCAATGTCACTATGAGAGAGAGAAAGACAGAGGCCAAAGCTTCAACAAGAGAACAAAAGCCAAGAAAAGCAGTAATACCATCTGAGAAACAACTGCCTATTTAAGCGTTTTAGTTCGCTTCATTAATCAAATGTTACAAGTACACCAAGACATCCCATTATTACAGTCCATTTATTATTTTGGACACATATTAATTAAAATCCCCTTCTTTTCACATGTAGAACTTGAGTAAGATGCACATTTCTCAGTTACATATGTGCAGAATGATTGTGCCTACAGAGCATATCTGTAATGAGAGAGAGAGAGAGAGAGAGAGAGAGAGAGAGAGAGAGAGAGAGAGAGAGAGAGAGAGAGAGAGAGAGATGGCAGAGCTGAATCAGCACCACAGGAGAAACAGCAGCTCTCTTCTCTTCCCTTGTTGTTCTTTTCTGTTCTTCTAATTAACCCCCTCAATCCGTTTAATTAAAGGAGAGCATCTGTCCTGCGAACAGTTGACAAAACACATGTGAGGTGTGTTAATACACAAACACACATGCTGTGCTCTATAAAGGACACCTGCAGATAACTGATAACTGTGGACTAAAAGTAAGTGTTTAGTTAACATCCAGACCTCTGCATCGAGCCAGTTAAGGAATAGGGCCTATCACATTAACAACAGTGCTGGTGTTCCGAATATCATGCGATTCGACCGCAGGCAATCACATCCGTGCTGATATTTAGACCAACAGCGCCATTTTATACAACAGTTAAATAACAAGATCTTCATATTAAGTAGCATTTTAGATGCAATGTCAGTTACCTTGTCTAGTTTTGCTCCGGGAATGAAAAGTTTCAAACAAAAACAAACAATTCACAGGCTGGTGTTCATTTACTTGAGTAAATTATTCAATGACTCACTCTCTTTAGAATCAATATTGCTTAAGTAAATGATTGAATGACTCGCTTGTTACATTCTTGAATAAATATTTTGAACAAATCACTTGAGTAACTGATTCAGTGGCTGCATCCGAAAGATTAGGCAGCTGACTTGTTGCCCTATCAGGCAATGACTTTGCAGGCAGTGTTTGAGCATGAAGATACCTCACGAAACTGATTTCAGACAGGCAGCACAAAGGTTTAATGGTCTACACAACAATGTGAGCTTTTGAGTGAAGTTTTGATTACTACAATACAAGAAATACAATTACTTTCTTGAAAGAAATTACATCGAAAGAGGTAAACATTTGTTAAAAACACATTTAAACAACTGACCACCAAACACAATTTTCAGATGCCTTCTTTATTTTTTAGCTCAACTGTCACAGGATGGAAAGTATAGGATTGTGGGATATCAAAGGCAATGAAGGATACATGCTGCCTTCAAAAATCGATTTCAGGAGACAGGAAGTCAAGCTAACATTGGATTGGGACATGCCTTGATGCCTTCCTACCTTGGAATGCATCACCCGAAGGCAGCATTGTAAAGCTTTCGGACACAGCCAAAGGCTCACTCTCTTGTTACGTTCCTGAACGAATCATTGTTTCTGAATGCATCTTGATTAATTAGGTGTGTTCGACTTAAAGCGGCGCTGCTCAGACCAATATGTGTATGAATACCGCGAGAGCGATTCGAAAGCATATAGTGCTGTCTGCTCTCTAATCGCTCTCGCGGTACTTCGATGACATACACCGATCGGTCTGCGCAGCGCCGCCTCAAATCGAACACACCTAATGATACCGTGCCTCCTGAATGAATCAGGGTTTTTGAACAAATCACTTGAGAAAATGATTCAATGACTCACTTATCAAGACTTCACCATGTGTCGCTAACTACTGGGGTAACAAAGTGACTTGCAGAAAGGTTCACTGAAAAATCTCCACCACTTCAACACAGACTGACAATCATGCATAGATTTTGAGTGCAATTTTACTGGATTTTTAAAAAAGGTTTTAATTATCATTTAAACATTTTTCATTTGCTCTTTATTCCATTTCCTACAACAAAAAAAAAACAGGTGCATGTCTTCTCTGATAGTATTTAGTCCTCCATGTTTCTTTCTGACAAAAGAAGATAGTTCTAAAAGGAGATTCTTTCTATCTCCATTTTTCTATATCTCCATCTAATTATTTGGTCAATCCCTACTCATTTTGTTCCTCTCTCTCTTTTTCCTTTTCACTTGTCCTTTATTTCCTCCTCTACAGCGGTAAATTATTGAAAGGTTATTAAATTCAGAGACATCATAGAGCCACTGCCGCCGGCTCACACACACACACACACACACACACACACACACACACACACACACACACACACACACACACACACACACACACACACACACACACACACACACACACACACACACACACACATGCATGCGGCTGAAAACGTTCCAAATGCCATCCCGATAAAATTAATACATGATTCCATTCTCTGCAGCCAAACAGATGTTTACTATTCACTGGGTTCAGAGCAGGTTTTTAATCAATCAAACTTTCTTGTATTCAGTGTTTCAGCCGGGAGAGAAGAATAGTGTGTGTTTGGTTTTAAATCTGCTAAGGAATTGATATGTGTCTGTGGGGGAGAGTTCAGCCGCTGTAACCTGCTCTCAAGGCCAACCTCATCACCGCTCCCCTCACATCAAGTGAGTGTGTTTGTGTGTGTGTGTCTGCGTGTGTTTAAACGTAAATCACACACACCTCCACTCACTTCCCCTCGTTTCAAAGCCCATTTGCCACAGGCAATTAGAAACCAACCAATCTCTCACTCTCACTTTAACTCCTCTCTGCGGCTCATTCTCTACATCTCACTCCTTTCTGCTGTTCTCCCTTCCTCTTCTCCCATTCTTTATCGATGCAGTCGCTCACTGTCACAGCACTGATGGCGAGTTTTAGCCTTCTGAACTGTACTAATCCAACAGATAAATTCACTCTCACTCACAAAGTGCCACCTTCCAACGTTGGTCGATAGCATGTGAAGTTTTAAGTAAACCCAGGAGAGCCTGTTTATTAAACAGAGGGTGCAGATATGATTTTCAATACGCACAATATTTCATCCCTTTCAATACATCAGTTCAGTGTAGCCATTTTTGATTTTCTTCTCAGTCACCTCTATACAGACACCGGTCACTCACACACACACTCACACACACTCTCACACACACACAGGTCATCACTTTACTGTTTATTACCCCCTTTCTTCTGAACAACAATGAGGATATGGCTCTCTCATTCTCTGCATCTTTCCTTCACTCTTTATTGCAAGTTCAAGTAAGTTTAGAGAACACAGCTCCCCTCTGAGCAATGAAGAGGGAGAATGTATTCGTCTGTTGGGACTTGTTTCTTTGTGTGTGGGCACGTCTCTGTTTATTCTTGTATGTTATTATATTACCTGTGGGCAGTTGATCTCCCATCATGCACCTGGAAAGCAAAGCTTTTAATGTATATGATTGCTCAATTGTCTTGTATCCTTTAACTTTGGGATTAGTTCTAATTCTTGGGATCGCATAGATGTCACATTTGACCGTAGAACTTGAGTAATGCTATGGAAATATAGATATTCATACATGTGAATAGGTTGTAGATCCACAGTCAACTTGCTCTCGAGGGACCACAGACTGGATTTGACTGTTCCAATATGGCACACAGCTTACGTATAGCAGCCCATAAAAATAAACACTAATGAGGTATCTATGTATATATATCTACGCTGTCTATTTAGCACATATATGTTGTTATTGCCTAGCCGCTGTCTGTTCTTTTGTATAAGGCTGTCTTAAATGTGTTGATTTTGATTAAGCTCTGTTGGGCATATCGAGCGCAACAGTAACCGCCCATTTTGTCACTAGCCTTGGTTCCAGAAGTGTTTTCCCATTGATTTTCTCCATAGAAAACTCTTCAATAAAGAGTTCAAGGCGATGAATTAAACCACCCACATGCAGGTGCAATATAACGACCTAAAATTCAAAGATAAAAAGTATTAAAGTATATGAAAGGAAATGAGTGAAACATAGCTAAGGATGGTACAATATAATACTATAGATTTTTTAAATAAATTGATTCTGTGTATAAATGAAATATTTGAATTTTGGCAACATTTGTAAAACAATAAACAAAGAAATTATTACTTTTATTCAGCAAGAATGTATTAAATTGAAATTTAGTTACTGCCTCTGTAGTTACTAGAATGCACTCACTCCATTCCTGACTTTCAATTACTATAGAACCATATTATTGTTATATAATGTCTGGATGGGGTGGCAAGATAAAGAAAGATGTGTCAAATATATTGATCGAATATACTAAACTTCATCAATATCAAATCCTAACACTTTGCATTCATCTTTGTATGTTCCATCCCCAAAGTAATAAATCAATTGTTTCTTCTAGACATCACCAGATAGCAAATGAGAACGTTTTCTAAAGTCTCAGACGTGTCTCCCCATGCGTTTCAGAAGAAGTCTTAATGTTCCAAACTGCTTAAATTTGTCAATATCCTCAGGGGAAAAGTCAGAGATTTCAAATTCATATCAAATTCTTCCAAGACCAAATCACGTGAGCTCTATCTACACTCATTCTATAACTCTATACTCTGTCAATAGTTTGTGTGACTCTTTTGACACTCCAATAAAATTGTAGGAGAATCATCTGAGACTATTTTGATACTTAAAGAGATAGTTGACCTAAAAATGAAAATTCTGTCATCATTTACTCGACCTCAAGTAGTTTCAAACCTGTATGATTTTATTCAGTAGATCACAAAAAAAGAGAAGCTTTTATCATTTTGTGTTCCAAAGAAAAAGAACATCATGGTTTGAAACGACATGAGTAAATGACAGAATTTTGATATTTCGGAGAACTATCCCTTCAAATGAAACATACAGTATTTATGTCTCCTAAGAGCAACCTTTGAATAAATAAATTTTCGCTCCATTCCTTTGTTGGTTTGTTTTTTGCCCTACTCTGGAGCTACTAAATGAATCTCTAAAATAATCTGTTAGACAGAAAGGAAAGAGGAACACAGAGAGAGAGAGAGAGTGAGAGAGAGAGAGAGAGAGAGAGAGAGAGAGAGAGAGAGAGAGAGAGAGAGAGAGAGAGAGACTGTAGCAGTGGTCTAAGCTCGGGGTTCAATTCTAAAAGCATCTGAGTACAGGCCATGTGTCATGAATTAAAAATTGAATTAGCATTGACTGTGTGTGTGCGCGCGCGTGTCTCAGAGAGATGGATGAACGACAGAGATGGATGGACACATTCGGGCGAGTGAAGGGGAGGAATGAAGGGATGAGGAAGAACAGAAATGCAAATGAAGAAATGAACGACAGGAACAGAAGTGAGAAACTGGGACGGAGAGACTAAGAGAAGGTGAAACAGGACGTTGAACTAAAGAGGAGAAAGAGGACGTGTCCATCAGTCTCAAGTCCTGAACATACTCTAGGCCAGTGAGACTCAACTAGTTTCACCTTAGAACCCATATTTGTTCAATACATTTGTTTACTTTTGTGTGATTAAACAATTTAATAAACCTCTTCAAATTAGAATTAATAATTACATATATAATTCATCTTGTCAGCCATTAATTCACAGGGTTTGAGTTGACCACAATTTTTTGCTCTGTTTATTCTCATTGCAAGTGAACAAGTATTCAATTTAGTGTGGATTATATTTTCTTTTCTTGCAAGGGCAAATATTTTTGAAATATAAACATATTAACATATTTTGCAGCCTTGTTATATGCTTTGTTATTTTTTAAAAAGTGAAAAAAAGCATAATATGCTTAATTAAATAACTGGATTTTATATTGTTCATATTCTACCCACTTACTAACCACTTTTAGAGGAAGTTAAATTTATAAACCTGAAAAACACTTTCAATTAAATTTAAATGTATTATTAGTAAAACATATTTTTCCCTCTTCTTTTACAGTGGATTTTTTGCTTTCATTTTAATTTTAAAGTTGTAGTAATTGTATCGAGTGCTCTTGTCATTTTTATTACTTTTTTGTTTTTGTGTACGTCTATAGTACATCAAATTAAACTAAATGAAAATGACAAAATGCCTTGCTAATTATCTGAAATGATATAAGTTTCAGTTTTTTACATTTTATTTTATTTCAAGAAATGAACATTTCAGTTAGCAATAACAACAATGGGCCCCAGATCACAGTTTGCACACTGTGAATAGTCACGTCAGTTCTTTATGCGTTTTGAAGCTAAATTATTTAAGGCCAACTTTCCTAATAAAAAACAATAACAACCAGTTTAACAGCAAAGACATTTGAAGGCAACTCTATCGCCTCCCCAAGGTTTGTTACGGCCAGTAACCAGCCTTATTTGGCATATGTCTGGCCTTGGAGAGGAATAATCATTTAAGGTATTGAGGACAATAAACAAAAGTTTGACCTAAATGAGTATTAATTATAATTAGATGACTGTTATGGTGCTGAGGACAAAAGCAAATTAAAAGGCAGCGTAAATAAAGACACTTCACAGTTCCAGCTAATCTCAAACGCCCTCAAGTCTGCTAAAAACGCTAAACCCGCACACCTTTATCGAGCTAGAGTTTCAAGACATTAAGCTCTGACCCTCACATTAATCCAAACCGAACCCCACTACCTCATCAAATGTGCGCACAGACGCACTCCCGCCGTGTGGCATGTTTACAGCCCTGGATATTGGTAGTTGGGAGGCTCTTATGGAGAATCAATACAGCGGTTAAGAAAAGAGCAGATTGGAGCAGTGTAATGGTCTCAAGTACTCTCTGAAAGCTCTTTCTCCGAACCCGAGCCCACCCACTTACCCACACACACAGATGCAGGGCTGTCGTTAAACTACATTTACACTCGCACTTACACTGTTTACACGGTGGGGTTTCTGTCCATGAGAGGCTTTGAGCGGGGAGAAACGTGTGAGCTGCGTGTTCAGTTCAGTCTATTCCATGATCTCTTTCTGCCAGTGAGAGTCCCGGAGTGCACATAGGACTCCGCTGTAAGTGTGTTTGTGTTTCCATTAACCTCGCTGGCCTCTCTCCTCTCCCACACGTCTAATGTTGCCATCTCCTCTTGTGAAAGACGTGAAAGTGTGTGGTAAAACAAAATGAGGAGGGATTGACAGTGTGTGTCTGTGTATGTCTTACTGATAAATATTTGAACGTGTCTTTTGCCCACAAAACAAAAGCTAATTTTGTCGAACAAGACAGACGAACCACTCTCCTTTGTTTCTCTGACCTCTCTGACCTCTCTTTCCTTGTTTTTCATTCTTTCAGCTGCTGAAAAAAAAAACAGCTGGTGATTTGCTGGTTATATCTGGTATGGTCTCTCCGGGTAAAACCCCTCTAAAACCAGCAAACTGACAAGCTTAAGAGCAATAAACTAGCTTAGGCTGGTTTAAGCTCTTTTTCATTAGGGTTTTCATTATCTTGCTTGCTTTTTCCCTTTTCAATAGTTTTCATTTACTCTGTCACTTTCTGCTCTCACTTCCGCATCTGTCTGTCTCAGTATCTCTATCCTCCATCTGTCTTGGTTTCTCTTTTTAATCTTGGGCACTCGTTTAGACATCTCTCTGCTGTCTGTCGCTCTCTTTCTCAAGACTTAGTCCCCCTCCTTTACTCTCACTAATTCTTTTTGCTTTTTCCACTTAATCTTATGATTACTGTTGCCATATCATGTCAATACGCCACTTCAGATGCTGGTGACATCTGTCAATCATTCTCTGTCTGCTGTACTAGAACGATTTTAATGTGAGACGGGTTTTTTTTCCAGAATGTAATTAAAAACATGGGGGAAAATCCCTTTAATCGCTTCAGAGTGAAATCCTTCTTTTAAATGCTGGTAGCAGTTTATAATTTTATCATTTTCATTATTATAATTTTTTTATTAAAAAATAACAACCAAAGCCAAATGTTGAATTTAAAGTAATAATAATTCCAATTAAAGTTTATTTTATAATATTATTTATAATATTATAAAATTGTTTTTTAATACATTTTAACATTATACAATAATTAATAATAAACTATTATTATTATTTCAGTTTAATTTTGAATCTGTTACCAGCATTAAAAAACAACCAAAGTTGAATTTAAAATAATAATAATGATAATAATAATGATAATAATAATAATAATAATAATAATAATAATAATAATAATAATAATAATAATAATAATTGTATTACTATTATTATCAATTAATACTGGTAGTTATAATATATATATATTTCATTTTATTTTTTAAATTAATATTTTAAATTCAACTCTTGGCTTTGGTTGTTATTGTTTAACAACAACAACAATAATAATCATAATAAATTAAATATAATAATAATAATAACAACAATTGTATTACTAATATTATCAATAAATACTGGAAGTTATAATATATATATTTTTAATTTTATTTTTTTAATTAATATTTTAAATTCAACTCTTGGCTTTGGTTGTTATTGTTTAACAACAACAACAATAATAATCATAATAAATTAAATCTTATTATTATTTCAACTTATTTCTTTTACCAACATTAAAAAACATTCATAGATCAAGTGTTACATTTAAATGATATAAATGCTAAAAAAATTATGTTAGTGGAAATAAGAGGCGACAGAGAGCCGAATGACAATTTTAGAAATGTCATTCATTTCGATTTTCAGATTATTCTTTTTATAAATATAACAATCTGTTGTCTGTTCTGTTATCTAACTTGTTGTGTTAGCAAGTCTAATACTTTTACAATGTTTTCTCTGAAAAAAATTTAAAATGCATATAATTACAATCACACACAAGTCCACTTCATCATTCTAATATCCTCTTCAAGGTTGATGAAGGCCATAATCTAATCCCTATTGGAGGCATGCATAATGTTGAGGCAAAAGATTTTCTTTTATACATGAGAAATTTATTAACAGAGGTTTATTACATCTGTAACTCATAATATGAGTTACGACTCGTGTAGATAATGAGGTCTAAAATAAAGAAAAAGAGCTTATTCATAAAAAAAAATTATACTGAAACTGTACGCATACGCACAAACAGTTCCCTCTATTTATTTTCCCCACTTTCCATTGTCAGCGGACAGCCTTTCTCTTTCTCTGCTACAGGGGATGAAAATTTAATATCACAGAACGAGAGAGAGAGAGAGAGAGAGAGAGACAGAGAGAGAGAGAGAGACAGAGAGAGAGAGAGGGAGGGAGGGAGAGAGGGAGGGAGACTTCTCACAGTCCCTTTACAGTCCATTCCATTCAACAACACAAAAACCCCATCCTCTCCATGTACAACTCGAACAAGTTCACATTCCTTATGGTAACGTGCAAACAAAACCAACTGAGCGTATCTGTAGTAACACAGAGGAGAAAGAACGAGAGAAGGAAATAGATGTGGTAGAGATAAAGAAGTTATTCAGAAAAACACAATGGAGAAAAATAAAGACAAAACAGAGAAAGCAAGGAATACTGAGAGATAATGGGGAACACTGAATAAAAATGGGATGGTTTACCTTATTACAAGTAACAGAGATGTGATAAAATGACTGCAAAAGAGTAAGAAAAACAGTCATTCACTCATGCTGGAGGTGTGGTACGGTCATATGGTCGACTTCACAGACACTTACAGCACACACAAATAAACTCACACAGATGTATTCCTAATATTTGTTTCTGTGTGCCAATGAACATGTAATTTTGTTTTCACCTCTCCTGTATAAATCATGCTTATATTTCCTCCAATGACAATTTTCTTACACAAAGAACACAAAGTTTTGGTACAATATGGTGTATTTTAAGGTATGCATAATGTAGGAATACCATAATGGTTCATGTTTAATTGATCTGTTTATGGTTTTTTTAATCTGTAACATTAGATATTGAATATTTAATTGTGCAAAGCTCATTTCCTCTATTTTTTTTTACATTTTCTGTCTAACCCTCACTTTAAAACACTAATAATTTAACTACACTGTTAAATGCTATTTTTAACATACCAAAAGCAATATAAATATTTTCTACTGTACATTATAATGTACTTGTAGCATTCACTCGTAGCATTTAAAATGACTAATGTTAGTGTTTTTGCTATTTTTATTTATTCAGACATAAATGTATGATTTTTTTGTACTAATATCTTATTTGTCAAACATTGTGAAGACGATAAAATCTAGACAGTAATTGGGATTATCCATTCCTACCAAATAAAAAATAAATAATAATAATTTTAAAAAAAGAGAACAAAAGCCCTATGCATCCATGTATTGATACAGTAATAGCCTCTTTAATAATAGTATGCATTTTTTATATCTTACATTTATTGCATTAAAAAATGTATCTGCTTATCTGACAAAATTGTAATATTTGTGCATCCCTTCTACTTTAATGTAATTACCATGGTGCATAGAGAACATTCAGTACAGAGTACCATAGTATTACCACACTGTGCAAAGTAAAACTGCGGTTGCTATCTTTAGGCACTATATACACAGTAGGCTACTTGATTTGGACCCTTAGAAATGACCTTAGCTGATGTAGCCTAATGTAGTCAGGTGGATTACCCTTTTAAATAATATTTTTGACTTCAATAAAACCAGTTCTTTTAGATGTTACCGCATGAAGCATATTTTTTTAGGTTACCTGATAACATTCTTTAAAGTGCTCTTTGTAAGGATCATGTCATTCGTTTTCCTTTTTTATACAATCTGTCCCTTTCCTGTATCCTTCCTCACTCAACTCTTTCTTCTATATTTCACTATCTTTGCCGTTATTTTTTTCTTCCATTTTGTCCTTTCTTTCTCTCCCTCCCTCTGAGCTGTCACTGGGCCATATGTAAAATATCCATATTTCTCTGTGCATTTCTCATTTAACTCCCTCCTTATCTCCTTGGACTGACCCCTTCATCTCTCCCAGCCTGTCTTTCTCATTTTCTCTCAATCTGTTTCTCTCAAGCTCCCTCGCTCTCTTGGTTGCTTTCTATCTCTCTGTCCCTCCCTCTGTCTGTCACAAAGCCTAATTTGTAGGAAATCCAGCAACACCGATGTGACCAATTTTCAGTCATTTATCGAATTTGAAAAACATTCTTTCCGTTATTTTGACAAATAAAAAAATCTAGTATCTAGTCTACTGCGATGCCCAAACATTCCCACGGTTAAAATAGGAATTAAAGGTGAAGAAGTGGGGTCGCTGCAAAAATTGACCAGGAGAGAAACAAACGATTTTTCCAACTCAGCTCACTTGAAAAACTTGCTTGTGGCAACGTTTCCCCAACATTTCTTCCTTTTCAGTAGGAAAGGAATTGTGAAAAGGAATAAAATGTGACCCTGGATGACAAAACCAGTCATATGGGTCATTTTTTTGAAATTGAGATTTATACATCACATGAAAGCTGAATGAATAAGCGTTCAATTGATGTATTTGTTAGGATAGGACAATATCTGGCCGAGATACAACTATTTGAAAATCTGGAAATTGAGGGTGCAAAAAAATCGAAACATTGAGAAAATCGCCTTTAAAGTTGTCCATTTATGTTCGCGATTGTGCCGCATTCACTCACAAAATAAATGTTTTATACATTTACGGAACGAAATTTACAAAATATCTTCATGGAACATGATCTTTACTTAATATCCTAATGATTTTTGGCATAAAAGAATAATGTATAATTTTGACCCATACAATGTATTGTTGGCTATTCCCACAAATATACCCGTGCTACTTAAGACTGGTTTTGTGATCCAGGGTCACAAATAGTTTTTATCAGTGTTCAAGTTATTGGAGGTATAGGTAAAATGTAGGTAGATGCCTGTTTTTCCAATGAGCCTATGTTTGATTGTCCAGTGAAACAGATCACATATTATATCTGGTGACCAGATCACAAGACCACAGTGTCACAGGTCTTTAAGGAAATAAACAGAAAAAAAAAATCTAGAACAGTGCTTGGAAAGAGCAGAATAGCTCATGATATCATGTCACATTAAAAATATCAAGCATTACGTTTTACTGACACATAAAAATAAAGCACGACAGAACATGTACAACCCAGTCAGTCAAAGTGACAGATAATGATTTTACCAATCCTGCACAACATCACAGGAACTCACACACAAACTCACTAAATCCCCTTCAAACATTCTGTCTCCAAGTATCCCGTTTCTATTTCCATCTCTATTACAGGCTGACAGAACGCTCACTTTACCACAGAGAGGAGCGAGTCTGCGGTAATTAACTCTAATTAGAATAGCTTCCCCATACAATACAGTTCCCTTTCAGAGAAAGAGCAAGTGTGTACATGGGCAGGAAAAGCGGGGCAGCTGTTGATGTGTGTCCGGAGGTCATTTCAAACTTCATCTCCTGAGGTGGAAAACTGCCCTTTGTGTTAAAGTGAGGACGAGTTTGTGGGTGTCTGGAGGACGGATTCTCTCCAAATGTCCAGACTTCCTTTGTCGTAAATAATTCCAGACTGCAATCTATCATAAATAGATTTGATGCAGCAGAGGACGACTCTCACTTATAGTGGGTAAAGGAAAGGAGACATTGAGCTTCAACAAGGTCAGGTTCTCTTCCTATTTCCTTTCTCAGCCATCTTTTATGGCCCATGGGTGAGTCACCTCATTGGCACAATTTGGTTTGGCCTTTAAATGTTATCCCGTAATTCTCTTAAATAGTTAATTCACCCAAAAAATTTAATTATGTTGTCATTTACTCACCCTCATGTCATTTCAAACATGTATGACTCTTTTTTTCTGCAAACCACAAAAGAAGATATTTTGAAGAATGTTGGGAACCAAACAGTTTTGGTTCTTATTGACTTCCATTGTCTTTTTTGCCCATATAAATGGAAGTCAATTGGAACCAAAACTGTTTAGTTGCCAACAGTAAATTGTGACAATTTTTTTTTTTTTTTGGTGGACTACACCTTCACCCAAAAATGACAATTCAGACATCATTTACTCACTCTCATGTCATTCCAAATGACTTTATTTTATCTAAGGAACACAGAGGAACAAAAGACAGTCATCTCTTGTTTTTGGACCCCCATTGACTATTGTTGAATGGGCAAAAACTATTTTCTAAATATCTAAATGTATAATGTTTAAGTTTATGTTCCACAGAGATAATAAAGTCATGCAGGATGGAAAGAGATGAGGCCGAGTAAATGATGACACATTTTTCATTTTTGGGTTGGCTTTAAAGATTGTTATATAGTAACCCAATACAACAAACAAGACTTTAACACCATTACTCAAATTGTTTACTTGTTCACTGCTACAGTAGTGCTTCATTCACGTATTAGCTGAATTGTTCAGGGGTGCAGATCCATCTTCTCAGGATATCTTTCGATCAGAAACAGCATCAGCTTTACTCGCGAATATGAAAAATGAAAATATCCTTGACTGTCTTTTTGTCATTTTGTCGATATTAACTTATGTTTCATTGAATAATTCGTCAGGTATATACACTCTCTCCAAAATTTTCGCTGGTCACTGCACACAACACAATAAGTGGTAAGCACCAACCAATCAGAAGGATTTTGAACTTAAGAAAGATGATTGGTAAAATATATATATGTTTTTGAGGGCCAATAGTAAAACATAACCTCCAAATACATCTGCATAAACCCATAATACATCCGAGCATAAACACATCTCACATGCACTGCCGCCATGTAATGCATGCGTTGATGCCGGATTGTTTAAAAACAAATACCGGAAAGCAAAAATCCAAAATCTGTCATTTTTTGGAACAGGATCTGGTAGGATCTGGTACAAATTATGCACTGCCCTACATTATAGTGAGCACCACTTCATGCACTATACTTAGATATTTACTGTTCGATATTGTATACAAATATTTGTTTGTTGACTTTTGTTTCCTCCTATTTTTAGATTTAATATGCAGTTATCTATAGGTAACTTAAAGGGGCAGCAATAATTTGTATAATATATAATGTTTTAAGAGAATCATCTTAAACGCATAGATGTCCTCTCACCGCAAGCACACGCACACACTATATTCTGTTTTTTCAAATTTTCTGAGTGCGGGGCTCCAATCCATCAGGCACAACAGCTCAGACGAAACATTAGAAGGACCATAATGATGATCTGTGTTCATTGCAATGATTATGACTCCAGGTTTTCATCCATTCCTGAGGGTTCTCACAGTAATGTGCTGGATGAGATCTTCAGCAATGACGAAGCAAAGAATGTCATCGCTGCCTGGTCATCACTGAGAAATTAACAAGAAACAATGAAGCCTGAATCCTGGCACACTGGTTTTTACAGCTGGAGTCATATTCAGACGAAGCCATTCCGGCTCCAGTGTGCCACAGTCACCTTAATTCCCACGTGTAAGAGGGAAACTAAGAGGTCCTCTAGGATCTAAACAAATATTCATAAGGATGAGATATTTAAATGAGAAATTTCTCCTGTGCGTTTATGCTAATTTTGAGCAATGTAATACATGCCCATATATGCAATTCACAAGATGATGCTGGTTTCAGCATGAAAATATCACATTTTTGTAAATAAATCAAATAAAAAAGCTTGATTTAGTAAAACAATTCCATAACTGATTCCTTAAATATAACTATAACGAAAACTGAAATTAAAACTAAAATAGCATTTATACTTTCTGAATACTGAATTCAAACGTTTAAAATGAATAATAATAATAAGTTTTTATAAAAAAATGAAATATTTTTATTGAAATATATATATATATATATATATATATATATATATATATATATATATATATATATATATTTCTAACTATAATAACCTTGATACAGATGAAGAATATTAACTTTATATTGGTGTGTGAGAGAGAATCTATAAAAAAGAGAGGAAGGAAGAGCCTGAGGTCAAAGGTTAGATATGATAGAAATATGAAAAGCTAATTCCATAAATGAATACTCAGCACAGTAGAGCTAGATGGAGGAAAATGAACCAAAAGAAAACAAAAGCGAGACAGATGGAATAATATGGACCATAAGAGAACAAAGGCGTGAAGGAAAAAAATACCGCATTTCACTATATTTATATATCAGAACTGCAACATTTTAAGAGCTTTTTTTTTCTTTACCTCAATCTCCCTCTCTTCTGTCTGCTATATCTGTCACTTCTATTAATCTTTCTTATCTCTCCATTCAATCTATCTATCTATCTATCTATCTATCTATCTATCTATCTATCTATCTATCTATCTATCTATCTATCTATCTATCAATCTATCAATCTATCAATCTATCTATCGCAGTGCCAGGGATTGTGGGTAAATTCATGCCTGCATTAATTCAATTTCATTCTAATCATGAACAGCACTGATGGACAGAGAGGGCGGGAGAGAAATTGAGAAAAGGAGGGAGAGAGGGAGAATAATCACACTTTGAGCATGACATCCAATCTCTTTTTCCATCATTCTCTTTCCTTCCCTCTCTTTCTCTCCCTCTCTCTCTCTTTCCAGGTCTTGGCCTTCCTCTCTTGTTAGAGTTTGTCTGCTGAGAGCTTCAGTAAACAGGCTCAGTCTCATATTCTGTAATGCTTCAGTCCAGGGAGCTGAAAAGAGATTGTCAGTGAAAAAGGTTTCGATTTCACGTCAGACACATAGGTTGAGTTTACGTACATAAGCTCTGTAAATAGGTTTCGATTTCTAATTCTCAACAGATGGGCACAGTCGGACCCCTCCGACCCACAAATCCAGCTTTAAACACTCCGACACGAATTCGTCCTATAATACACACACACACACACAGGGGAAATCATCGCTCTGCATAGTTGTACACCTGAATCATTTGCTCTTTATGAGTGTGTGTTTCACCAGTGAGACTCCACTAACTACTGATGGCCCTGATCCCATCCTGCTCTCCCAGGAGCTTATCCCTCCATCCCATTGTGTGCATGTGTGTGTGTGTGTGTGTGGCTCAGATAGGGAGTCTCACTTAGTGGACCAGAAAAGCAAATTACCCTGAAGTTCACTCTGATGACTTGTTAATTTGATTGGTCAAGCATACGGTGCGAGCGTGCGCGAGTGATTAGTGCATAATACAATTATTCTCGTAAGACTAGCGGTGACGATGTGGAATAGAGTCACTCACCCAGTGCGGCGAACCATGAAAAACCTGTTTAAAAAGCAATTCCTATGTGCGTACACACACTTTAATTGTTTCATTGTTTTATTATGATGGCGAGCGCCGTCTTTAATGGTCAGAGCACTCCAAAATAGTTACCCGCCTGCGGCACTGATGTGAACGATCGAACGGACACGGTTTGATGCCGTCGGGCCGAAAAGAGGAGTGATAGAGTCGTTCCTCTTACGCATTTTCTCTTTTATCTTGAGGGCTAAACTAAGCGAGGCCGTCGTAATCAGCTGTGTCGTATGGAGTGAGAATGGCACTTTATAACACACACTGCACAGTTTACAGATAAACACATTAGAGTCATATTTCACCCTCCAGCACAATGACTGCCAATCAGCACTGCAGAGAGCGGAGTGTGTGTGTGTGTGTGTGTGTGTGTGTGTGTGTGTGTGTGTGTGTGTGTGTGTGTGTGTGTGTGTGTGTGTGTGTGTGTGTGTGAACTAGAAGCAAGGATATGGCTCATTTATTGAACATTAAACCCACTAGGCATGGTAAAAAATAAGGCCCAGAATGCGTCGCGACGGAGCGTGGCATAAGTCGCGAGTGACCGCATTCGAACAAAGAGTGAAAAACAGCCCAAGGTGCTAAAAGTCAGATTTAAATATTTATATTTCTACAGTACATGCCGAAAAGTCTCAGCTATTCTGTGAGCACACAAACACCTCGGTTTCAGGCGCACAGTAAGAACGAGGATAAAGATTGCTATTGACTGTGGCCGGGTCTCATTTGAGCCACACCTCAAGGTAATCTTTCTAAATATTTGATTGTCTAATACAATTTTTCTGGCCCCATTCTTTTTTCCATCGTGCATAGAAATAGTGGTCAAAATTAGTATTGGAAGGCATTGAAACACAGCGTCACTCTCTCGCTCGCTCGTTCTAAAAGAGATGTATAATTTAAATGGAAATATTAGCTGTGTGAACACGCCGTCCGCCCCAGCATCAATGATTCCACTCTACTGAATCAATACTCATCAGATCCCTCACTAAACGGCCAAATATAAACTAAAGAAGTGAATCCAAGTTTAATGGAATCTAGTGCCTTTATCTTAACCTCAAGTACCTTTCCCACTCTCTCTCTCTCTCTCTCTCTCTCTCTCTCTCTCTCTCTCCTCTCTCTCTCAGGCTTTATTCAATCACAGCAATCACCGAGGAAATAGCTAATGTTAACAATGCTAGGTCAAATAAAGCTCTGATATTCCTTCGAAACAAGCTGGGGTGAAAGGAAAATTAACAATTTGAACAAAACGGAGTACAAAAGACGAAAAATTCTCACAGTAAATCGAATTCCTTCCTTGGAACAAAGATTCGGTCACAGTGGGCTATATTTCCCCTCTGTGAAGCTCTCTGTGGGAGTGATTTGTGATTCATTTCAGACTAAATGTTACAATCCAAACCCAGGCTGAGGGAACCCGCCAAATTGACATGCTAATGGGCTAGCCTGCGCGCCTAAAGTAGCAATGCCAGACTCAAACGGACACATACATATGAAAAAAAGTCTGCGTTTCACAAAACAGCATTTCAAACACACACATATCCATATGAATGCATAGTCAGAGGGTTCTTTAAGCCCAGGGGCCGCGTCTGTTCTTTAGACAAATAGGAAAGTATCAAACCCACTGCTTTAGAAATTTAGCATTAAAATACAACAAAATCTCTGGAATAAATTGTTTGAGACTCCAGCATCAACCTTTAACCTTTCACTACACACACACTCCTGTCACACTATTCCTAAAGAAACTCATGAGTTGAGCTTTGAGTGCAGCTCAACCAAATTGCTGTCCATGCAGCTCAATGGACCGTGACTGCTCTTCTTATGGGGCATCAGAGGAGACACAGCATGGCCCCAGAGAGAAAGGGAGAGAAGGAGAAAGAGCAAAACTGAAAGAGAAGGAGAGAAAGGGATGGATGAAAGCAGGAATGTGATGTCCCGAAGTCCCCCAGTGTGAGTGTAAGCTGTTCTATTTCACACTGCGGCTCCTCTGAGCCCAGGATTTACTCGAGCCCTCTACATGCTGTCAACTAGACTCTCAAAGATCCAACACTCATCTCTCCTCTGGCTTCCACTGCCTTCCCTCCTGTCTTCTTGGCTACAGATGATATTTATCTGTTCACCCCAATAATGTGGATTTATTTACATTGTGTATTTTTGTGTGGGTGTTTGCTTCTGCTTATTCACAGGCTGAGATGCAAGTTGTAGAAGTCCTTCGATCAGCTCAGACACCACAACGCAGACTCATCTGAATGTTACACTAAACGATCACTTGAAAACTCACATGCAGTGTTGGCAAAATATGAAACTGTACATATCACGGTCAGCGTAAGACAATATCAGAGTCCTTGCTCCAGTTTACATACACAAACACTATGACATCAGAGCAAAGGGGGTTCCTTGCATGCATTCCTTTTCAATCTTAAACTTTATGCTTTACCAAAAAAAACAAAATCCTTTTCCTATCACGAATATTATAGTTTAAAGTTCTACTATAGGCTCTTCAGATCAGCGCAATGATCTTTAGGTCACATAAAAAAAATGGAGAATGAAAAGTTCTTTGTGGGATATAAAACGATTTTTATATGGTTTTATATTCAGCCTGTCATGTTAATATTTTTGCATGGAGTACAGTCTATGCAGTACATAGTAATATTTAGAACTCTTGTGTTTGATTTTAGTGAATCTTTACTTTTGTACAAACAAATTTTGGTATGACAGAGGTCAATGTAAAATCTGTGCCCTGAAGCAAAAGCAGAGAAACACTGTGCTATGGAATATATGTGTGTGTGTGTGTGTATGCATGTATATATATATATATATATATATATATATTAGGGCTGTCAGTTAAACGCGTTATTAACGGCGTTAACGCAAACCCATTTTAACGGCGTTAATTTTTTTATCGCGCGATTAACGGTCTTTTTGGCCTAGCAAACTTTGTAGTTTTTTTTCACATGCTTTTGCAATAGGACGCGGCATGGACGTTTTGAAAGCGCAAGCGGATCTAGCTAGACCGGAAACAAAACAACAGGCACGCCGCACACACTTGTTTGGGCTTGCGAGCCGGATGCGCGAGCGCGAATCTCTCTGCTCGCGCGTGGAATATAATGTGCCGAGCACGAATCTCTCTGCTCGAGTCGCGCGCTCTCAGATACACGCTGCTCTTGTTAGAATTTTCTCTGGGCTCGCTCAGACAATATGTGCCTGCACTTAAAACGTGTTCAGTGCAATCGCGAATCTCTCCTCTTCCCCAGCTAACAATTTTAGGTTATAAGAACGTTTTCATAACGTTCCCATTAAGTTATAAAAACATTATTTCTGAATGTTATAGGAACGTTCAAAACGTCCAGTTTTGAGTGGATGACGAGCGCGAGACACCGAAATGGATGCCAATAAGATTCTGAATGGAACGTTTACTTTTAAAAAGTTGCCAAATGGTTCCAATGAAGAGACCAAAGTGATCTGTGTGTTTTGTCGTTGTGAACTGAGCTATCATCATCGCAGCACGTCCAGTCTGAAATACCACTTGATGATGGCCAAACACACACACACACACAGCTGATGCGAATTCTCCGCCCCCTCGTCAATATCAGGACCTCGTCAGTATTTCTTTCACCCTTTTATTGATGGACAGTGTTACATTGTGTGAGAGATTATTTGCTCCAAGTAAGAATGTTTTAGTGTGAAATTGAACACAATATATGCCAATGTTGTTTTCAATAAAAAACATTTGCACAAAGCAAGCCGATCCACTTTTCCATGTTGATAAGAGCATTAAAATGAGAAAAAATAATGGGACAAAAAGAAATCAAGAGACATTTAGAATAGATAAAAATGTGCGATTAAATGCGATTAATCGCGAGTTAACTATGACATTAATGCGATTAATCGCGATTAAATATTTTAATCGTTTGACAGCACTAATATATATATATATATATATATATATATATATATATATATATATATCTGTATGTGTATATATATGTATGTGTGTATATATGTATGTGTGTGTATATATATATATATATATATATATATATATATATATACACATAAATACATATACACTCATACTACCATTCAAAAGTTTGGGGTCGGTAAGATTTTTAATGTTTTTAAAAGAAGTCTCTTCTGCTCACCAAGGCTGCATTTTTTTTTTATTAAAAATACAAAAC
The DNA here is from genome assembly GCF_051911475.1 of Siphateles boraxobius. Classification (NCBI taxonomy): domain Eukaryota; kingdom Metazoa; phylum Chordata; class Actinopteri; order Cypriniformes; family Leuciscidae; genus Siphateles; species Siphateles boraxobius. The sequence goes on along the minus strand of NW_027508722.1, from coordinate 20,597,659 downwards.
AAACCCAGTAATATTGTGAAATATTAATACAGGGTAAATCAGCTGTTTTCTATGTGAATATATAGTAAAGTGTAATTTATTCCTGTGATCAAAGCTGAATTTTCAGCAACATTACTCCAGTCTTCAGTGTCACATGATCCTTCAGAAATAATTCTAATATGATGATTTGAAGAAACATTTCTCATTATTATCAATGTTGAAAACAGTTATTTACATTTTTATTTCCGGATTCTTTGATGAATAGGAAGTTCAAAAGAACAGCATTTATCTGAAATAGAATAATTTTGTAACATTAAACACTACCGTTCAAAACTTTGGGGTCAGTAAGAATTTTTATTTTAGTTTTTTGGGGGAAATAAAATAAATCAATACTTTTATTCATCAAGGAGGAATTAAACTGATCAAAAATGACATTAAAGACATTTGTAATGTTACAAAAGATTCTATTTCAAATAAATGCTGTTGTTTTTAACTTTCATCAAAGAATCCTAAAAAAAGGGTACACAACTGTTTTCAACATTGATAATAAAGAGAAATGTTTCTTGAGCATCAAATCATCATATTAGAATGATTTCTGAAGGATCATGTGACACTGAAGACTGGAGTAATGATGCTGAAAATTCAAATTTGATCACAGGAAACAATTACACTTTACTGTATATTCACATAGAAAACAGCCGATTTACATTGAAATAATATTTCACAATATTTCTATGTCTGTTTGTGGGGTTACATTGTGGAATAATCTGGGGCCGGAATTAAACCAATGTCAAGGCATACACAATTTCAAACGTCTTTATAAACAAAAGATCTGCTCCCTTTATAATAGTAATGAGGTTTTATTGTATTCATGTTGTGTGGAGTGTTGGACTAGTTGTTATTTACCCTTGTGGTATTCCATCTACCATTGTTGGTATTTGATAACCATTGCTATCTGAGGTAATATTTGTATATTATGAATATGTGTATAGTATGTATATGTAGTTTTGCACTTGTGCAACTATATATATATATTTATTTTTATTTTTTTTTCTTCTTTTATTTTTATCTGAGATTATTGAAGCAGGAAGCAGCTATTTTTTTTGTTGTATAAATTCTTTGACAGACCGGGGTGGGGTTCAATAAGTTTTACTTCTCCCCACTCCATTTCAAGCATAAGTGTATAAGTTATTACTATTATTATTGTATATCTTTTCTGTTGTTGCACTATTTGCTTGAAATAAATAAAATAAAAATATTACTGGGTTTGTTTTGAATTTTTAATCAAATGAATGCAGCCTTTTTCTTTTAAAAACATTAAAAATCTTACCGACCCCAAACTTTTGAACGGCAGCAGTATATATACACTCACCTAAAGGATTATTAGGAACACCATACTAATACTGTGTTTGACCCCCTTTCGCCTTCAGAACTGCCTTAATTCTACGTGGCATTGATTCAACAAGGTGCTGAAAGCATTCTTTAGAAATGTTGGCCCATATTGATAGGATAGGATCTTGCAGTTGATGGAGATTTGTGGGATGCACATCCAGGGCACGAAGCTCCCGTTCCACCACATCCCAAAGATGCTCTATTGGGTTGAGATCTGGTGATTCAAATTTGAAATGATTCGAGCTTTGTGACATGGTGCATTATCCTGCTGGAAGTAGCAATCAGAGGATGGGTACATGGAGGCCATAAAGAGATGGACATGGTCAGAAACAATGCTCAGGTAGGCCGTGGCATTTAAACGATGCCCAATTGGCACTAAGGGGCCTAAAGTGTGCCAATAAAACATCCCCCACACCATTACAATATCACCACCAGCCTGCACAGTGGGAACAAGGCATGATGGATCCATGTTCTCATTCCGTTTATGCCAAATTCTGACTCTACCGTCTGAATGTCTCAACAGAAATCGAGACTCATCAGACCAGGCAACATTTTTCCAGTCTTCAACTGTCCAATTTTGGTGAGCTTTTGCAAATTGTAGCCTCTTTTTCCTATTTGTAGTGGAGATGAGTGGTACCCGGTGGGGTCTTCTGCTGTTGTAGCCCATCCGCCTCAAGGTTGTGCGTGTTGTGGCTTCACAAATGCTTTGCTGCATAACTCGGTTGTAACGAGTGGTTATTTCAGTCAAAGTTGCTCTTCTATCAGCTTGAATCAGTCGGCCCATTCTCCTCTGACCTCTAGCATCAACAAGGCATTTTCGCCCATAGGACTGCCGCATACTGGATGTTTTTCCCTTTTCACACCATTCTTTGTAAACCCTAGAAATGGTTGTGCGTGAAAATCCCAGTAACTGAGCAGATTGTAAAATACTCAGACCGCCCCGTCTGGCACCAACAACCATGCCACGCTCAAAATTGCTTAAATCACCTTTCTTTCCCATTCTGACATTCAGTTTGGAGTTCAGGAGATTGTCTTGATCAGGACCAAACCCCTAAATGCATTGAAGCAACTGCCATGTGATTGGTTGATTAGATAATTGCATTAATGAGAAATTGAACAGGTGTTCCTAATAATCCTTTAGGTGTGTATGTATATATATATATAACTTAAAAAAAAGAAATAATAATATAAATGTGAATATAAATATATATAAATATATATATATATATATATATATATATATATATATATATATATATATATATATATATATATATATTCACATTTATATTATTATTTCTTTTTTTTAAGTTTTATTTTTTGACAGTGTTGGATCTTCAAACTGCTTCCTACCAACGTCACGAATTCAATGTCTGAAAAAGTCATGGAAATAAGTAAAAATATATATTGAAAATTAAACTTGCCTGTAATCTAGAATGATTACCTAAGTCTGCCTGTTTAGGGTCTAAATAAAATCAATACAAAATCTTTTCCCAGTAATGATAAGCCTTTGGTCAGAAAGTGTGGGAACACTGATTAGAGAATCAGGTTTGTTTGAATTCTCAAGAAACCTTTGGCACCTCCAAGATAAACTGGCTGGAGATCAATAGCACTTTTTTTCTTTAGTCATCCACATTGAGAGCACGGATCAAAACCAACACACTACCAAGAGTTAACACCGTGACCGACATAACTAAACACCTCTGATTGTGAGGATAGCATATCCATAGCTCCATATAGCTAATCTGACAACTATCTGAAGAGCAAGATAATCCTGCAGGAGATAGCACAGCGTGCACTTAGTGTAAAGCACTGTAGGGTGACAAGAAGAGGCAGGTAGGCAGTGTGGTATAGCCCTGTATATCACAGTTCTGTGATTAACAGGTGTGGCATGCTACGCTGTACTGCAAATATCTGCTAGCTGAGGCTTCGCTAAGAAAACCGGCGAGGAAGGCAGGTGGGCCAGTAGAGATAACCATTTGGCGGGAAACTGTGCCGGTGTGAACAGTAGTTAATGGTTGATAAACCCTGCCCCCCACACAGCAGGTGAATCCCCCTTACACTGGCATGCTAGCAGGTGGCGAAATCTCATTTGAAATTCCAGCACTACAAGGTTAGAGTGTGAGAAATCCCATTTGAAAATCTCTCTTTGCACGGTTAGTTGGTGATTTCTGCTTCACAAATGAGGGATCTGTCGAACATGGCATTTCAATATGCTCTGAGGGCTTTAAGCCTAGAGTTCTACCCAAAGGGGACATGGCACTGCGTTTGCCTTAGGCTAGCTCTTGTTGGGCTCAGATACTGGATTTATTGTGGAGATATGTGTAGACAAGCCATTACCAATCAATCTTCACACAGCTATTACAGGTTTGAAAATAAAATTGGGACTTTTTTGTTGTTGTTTTTTTTCTGAACAGAGAAATTAGTAATATTAAAATGCATTTCATGTATGATGCAAAACATTAAAACTTAGTTTACCCTACATATATATTTGGTTGTCATTTTCTCTCATTGTTCTAAACCTGTATATGACTTTTTCCTCAGTGGACAAGTATCAGAAAAGAGAATATTTTGAATACCGTGCTTGTCGCTCTTTTCAATGCAGTTGCAACAAAGCTTCAAAATAGACCAGAAAAGATATTTAAATTAGCCACCATAATGTATAATAAGTTTGTCAAAAAAAAAAATTTAAGTAAAAATTAAATCATTATTCACAAAAAATCCTGACAATTGCCCTAGCTCTTCTTGAAGCATTCATAAAATAAGTTTTTTTTTTTATTGAATCACAGCAATAATTGATTGATCTGGTTCACAAAATTGCAAATGATTAATTGAAGAATTAGACTGACTGATTCAACACACTGACTCGTAATGGTTCTTAAACTAAGAGCTTACTGGAAGATTATGAGTAAAAACATTTTTGGTCACATAGGACCATTTAAAATAAATAAATAAATAAATAAATAAATAAATAAATAAATAAATAAATAAATAAATATTTTACTTCCTGTATGAAGTTTGAAAGCTTTAGTGTAACTTCCTACAAAAGAGCAAGCAACACTATTCAAAATATCTAATTTACAAATACCAAACGCATAAATGTAAAATTCATTTTTGAGTGAACTAATCTGTTAATTTAGCTGCATGAAAACAGGTTTGCAAAATCAATCAGTCTGGTAGAATGTTGAATCTAAATGGATGCAATGAGGTTGATTTCAGGAGTCTAGAAGTTGGATCCAATGTTCTTTCAGCAGCCTGGCAGACAGTATGCACTGGGAAATGCTACGAGTCACAGCTTGCAGCTGGTATTCTTTGACCTTGGACTCGCTATAAATAGCAAACAGGTGAAAAATCCCGTGTGAGACTCTTCTGTTATGTGGTTATCCGATGACAGAAAGCACAAAAACCACTTAAGGATCTTCTCCCAGGCTAACAAGCCAGCCTCACATCAGCTAGAGACATGTGGTCCAAGGTCCAAGTCCAAGGCCACTAGCTCCCATCTGTAGTTACTAGGTTCTTGTGTGACACTGCGATGAAACAGGACCTTAATTCATTTGTTAGCAGCATTAAGGTATGTACAGGCTCAAAAGAAGTGTGCTCTGCTATATGTAGTTTTAATTGTCCCAATGGAAGACAGCTGTAATGCTGACTAGAGATATAAATCAAAGAACTGTGCAGTGCTATGTGACCAGCACTTTCTGTGTTGATTTAAGCGATGTTCTTGCTCAGCTCATCCAGTTCTTCTCTGTTCACCCCATTCATCCTGCCTGCAAAAATTTCATCAAGCAGAGACTGTGACAGGCTTCCTCTTTCTTATTGATAATCTAAGACGTGTCTGATGGGTGTAAACAGGAGGAGGAAGGAATCTGCAACAGATGCCCAATAACAAATTAAATTCACTTCTAATTATCAATGACAAAGTTGCCGGTGGGAAACTCACATCCCTGATGGGGCTTCGCTACGCTGTCGATTGATTCCAACTTCAAAACAAGACGCCAATGCCCAGTCAGGCTCTGAGAAAAGTTTATCACTAATTACGAGTGACAAAGCTGGGTTTTGGGCCCACCTCCAACCTCTCATTCAAACATTATGCTGTCTTTGACTGGAGGCTGGTGTATAATTATGTCAAAGTGGCGTGTCAAAACCAGAAAATATAAGCCGATTCCGATACGCTCCATTCAGTTACCCAGTGATGCCAGGGTCTCTGGTAGTGACAGCTCTTGCAGCTTCACACTTCGTTAACTTGTCTAAAAAACACACACGCGCTCTCACATACATACAGCCACCATATAGTAGGCAGCCAAGTGAAACTTGTAATGGTTGAGAGAGGCTTTTATTATGATATGTGTATCTGCAGCTGTGAAATGGACTGGGTAATTAATACTGAAACAATCAGACTGGAGCAAAGATATTCCAGAAGCCACTTTTGCAATTAATACAGTTAATCTTTCAGGTGAGCTATCAAGTGTACAAGTGTGTGATAGAGTCAGTAGTTGTGGCCCAAACAATGTACAGTAGTATGCATATACTACACACCATGTACCCTACCAGCCAGTATATGAATTGTATCCCTTCCTTTCCACTACTTAATTATGGAATTAAACCATGCACTTAATTGTCATAGCTTTTATTAAGTGCATCATCTGTGTATTTGAAGTGCACTTGTTCTTTTTGGAATTTTCATTGTGAACGCACTACTAACACTATTTATACAACAAAACGACATAAGGGACATATCTAGTGACACATGACTACATTACAATAAGTGTTTGGCTGGTTAGCACAGCTTTGTCAGTCCCTTAGCTGGTCGACAGTTAAGCCATTCTGAGCGCAAAAACATATTTCTATTGATTGCCTTTCAAAAGTAGCTGCTAGCAACATAGCATATAAATATTGCAAGCAACATATGCTAACAGCACACATTGCAAGTAGCTAATTCATTATTTTATTGTAGATGTTGTCAAAGTCGCTGATTATTTTTGGAAGGCATGAAATGGCTAAGCTGTGAGCTTCTTAACCCCAAGGTTAAAAAGGGAAATATTTAATTTGACATTTTTAATTCTGTCAATATTGTAAGTGTAATTTAAAATACATTCAAATCAACTTTAATGCTAAATACAGATAAAGTGATTTTCTGCCATTTCTAATCAGGCACAGAATAAAACACCCATAAAAATAAAGTTCTCATCCATTGTCCGAGTAGGTATACTTTTGATAAAGAACAAACTTTGCAAGAGTTAAAAAAAGTATGTTCTATATGGGTCATATGGATTAAATTTGGGCGTACTACATCTGCCATGTTGTCACTGTCACATGCATCACTTCACTACCATTCACAACTGCTGTCCCGTGGCCTCATAGGATAGTACAGTATCCATTTCAATGCGCACTTTAGAATGTTGTCGGAAGTAGTAAATCATCCGAGTACTTTTCACCTACAGTTTTATGAATACTATAAGTTCGGACGTACTACTAATCTCACATACTGTTTTTTGCCTACTAAAATTAGTAGGGAAGTAGGCATATTCAGATGCAGGGATACATTCACTGGGTCATGCACTAGCCAAGCTACTGCCACTGAGATAAATGGGAACGCTAACATAAAACAAAAAGAAATGGTCAATTCAAATGCAGCACTATGAAGGTCCAAACCACTGTTTGACATGGTAATGTATTTAAATCTGCTGACCCCAAAACCGGACAAAGTCAAATCTCTGCGTCATTCACATCCACTTTGTTTCCGACCTACTTCATATGACTGACTGAGCGCGACAGGCACACACAAACAGCATATGGTCCACAATAATGACTGTATATCACTGTGGCAGTGTCACATGAGAGTTCAATCTAATTACAATTGACCCACATTATAATTACAATTGATTGGCAGTCAGGCCTCTCTTTCGCTCTCATCTCGCCCGTCCTGACTCCAGACTACACCCCCCTACCCACCCCCTTCCATTCCTTCTTTTTTCCTGCCTTGTCCACTCTCGTTTCAACTATTCCAGTTTCTTTCAAATAGCCCAGCCCCAGAGTCTGAACACACAACATACAATAATACCTATATGCTACACACCACAAAAACACTCACACAGCTAAAGCTAAAAATGTAGCAGAGAAGAATATTATGTAGATTAAATAGATGAAAACACTGAAATATTATAATCAAGTAATGTTTTAAGAGTTGGCGCACCATGCATATCTTACACGCACATACACACACACACACACGCACACACACACACACACACATACACATACACACGCGCGCACACGCACACACACTTTTCAGTGGTCTGCTGCAGCCCCAGGGGAAGACTACAAGACCCCAGTATGTTCCAGCTGCTGTACATCACATCAAAAATAATGATCCCGGGCTCCAGAAGCCGTGTGTGCAAGCCAGGCTATAAGCACGTGTGTATCTGCATAATTATGTATATGAGCAGTACTGTGAACATGAATGTTCCTGTGTGAGTGTAGGAATACACACTACACACTTGTGCAACAAAATTACACGTATAACCATGATGCGCTTTAGGTCACGTACATGTGATTGAGTGTAAGTATATGTGTGCACATGCATAATGATGTGTGTCAACCGTATTGTGTATGTAAGTGCTTGTTGCTCAGTGTGAATGTGTGAAAAGTCTGTCGTGTCATAGCGCTGCAGAGTGTTGTCAGCTTGCTGTCATTTTGAGCCTCAGATAAGACCCAATCTCATAGCACCAACATGCCATCCCTCTATCCATTTCTCTTTCTACCCATCTCTGTTTTCCCTCCTCTGTCCCATCTTTCCTTTATCTCCCCATCCTCTCTATTTCTCCACTCCCCCTCCTCTAATGAACCCTCTCCTCTCCTCTCTTAATTATATTTAACTCATGACAGCTGTTAGAAATATCTCCTCAGACCTTTGACAACTGCAATACTGAGGAAACTGTATATTCAACTTTTAAATGAGTTTACCTTCACAGAAGTGTCTGTGTGTATGTGTCTACAGCTTTACTGTTTATATGCAAATTTTATTATCAACTTTACCGAACAGGCTGAGATTTATTGCTATTGTGTTGCGTATCTGAGTTCACATACTGCAATGCAATTAGTGGAATTGCATTAGCATGGTTTGAATCATACTTATCTGACCGTTATCAGTTTGTAGCAGTAAATGAAGAGATGTCTTATCGGTCAAAAGTTCAGTATGGTGTACCACAAGGCTCAGTACTAGGATTGTTGCTGTTCACTCTGTACATGCTACCCTTAGGAGATATCATTAGGAAGCATGGCATTAGTTTTCACTGTTATGCTGATGATACTCAGCTCTATATTTCTTCACGCCCTGACGGAACTTGCCAATTCACAAAATTAACAGAATGCATAGCTGATATAAAAAATTCGATGACTAGTAATTTCCTACTACTAAATTCTGAAAAAACTGAGATTCTAATTATTGGACAAAACACTTCCTCACGTAATAATCTAGAATACTGTCTAACACTTGAGGACTGCTCTTTCAAGTCTTCGCAGTCGGTTAGAAACCTGGGTGTGCTCTTTGATACCAATCTTTCATTTGAAAGTCACGTGTCTAGTATCTGTAAAACCGCATTTTTCCATCTTAAAAATATATCTAAATTACGTCCTATGCTCTCAATGACAAATGCAGAACAATTAGTTAATGCGTTCATGACATCAAGGCTAGACTATTGTAATGCTATTAAGGGTGCTTGCCCTGCACGCTTAATAAACAAACTACAGCTGGTCCAAAACGCAGCAGCTAGAGTTCTTAGCAGAACCAGGAAGTATAACCATATTAGCCTGGTTTAGTCAACACTGCATTGGCTCCCTATTAAACACCGTATAAATTTTAAAAACTTTCTGATTACTTACAAAGCACTAAATGGTTTAGCTCCCAGTACTTGAGCGAGCTCTTAACGCATTATAGTCCTTCACGTCTATTGTGGTCTCAAAATTTTGGCCAGTTGTTAATACCTAGAATATAAAAATCGACTGCTGGCGGTAGATCCTTTTCTTATTTAGCACCTAAACTTTGAAACAGTCTTCCTAACACTGTCCGGGAAGCAGACACACTCTGTCAGTTTAAATCTAGATTAAATACACATCTCTTCAACCTGGCATACACATAGAACACTATACATTCCTAATATTCAAATCAGTTAAATGATTATTAGGCTGCACAAATTAGGTCAGCCGGAACCGGGAACAATTTCTATAACACCTGATGTACTCATTACGTCATAAAAAGAATGGCATCCACGCTACTTTTAGTCTTTGTTTATTCCGAGGTTTACTGTAATCAGCTGGATCCGGGCCGTATCCAGATCAGTTGGTGGACCTGCATTTAGACACGACCACAATGCATCCCTGAAGTGTCAGCAGAGCTTGTGTCAACTAGACTCTCCCCTGTGAAGGCCTCATCGACACGACAGCTATCAGCACTAATCCTCAACAAACTCATCTCCATACGCTCGTAATGACTCCGATCTTCAACAAATGAACTGCATAATATAATGTTCCGATCCAATCTGACTTCTGACCTGTAATACTGCCTGAATCATAATCATACACTGTTCGTTTGTTGGCCAGAGAACTAGCCCCCCAACTGAGCCTGGGTTCTCCCAAGGTTTTTTTCTTCATTCTGTCACCTGATGGAGTTTTGGTTCTTTGCCACTGTCGTCTTTTTCGCCTTTCTCGCCATTGGCTTTTGGCATGCTTAGTTGAGGACATTTTTATATTTAACAATATTATTACAACATTATTTTCCTGTTATCTCTGTAAAGCTGCTTTGAAACACTCTGCATTGTAAAAACCGCTATATAAATAAAGGTGACTTGACTTTACTTGAAATACATTCGTGTTAGAGAAACACAGGTGTAATTTACTAGTATTATTAGGGAGATTTGTGCGGTTAATGGAGAATTAATGAAAATGAATACTTGTAATGTTAGTATTTAAAGTTAATTTCCAAGGGGGATTTTTTTTTTCTTTTTACAAAGAATTTCCTAATTCCCACCTGTCAATCCACCAGAATACCAAATGGAGGTCTGTGCACCTAAGTGGAAAGAGATAGAGCAGGTTGTGAGAAAGGCAAGGGCTTCATCATCTCCAGGGCCTAATGGAGTTCCGTACAGAGTGTACAAGAGTGCTTCAGGAGTTCTACGAATTCTGTGGAAATTGATAAAAGTGGCTTGGGAAAAGCAGGTTGTACCTAGAGCATGGCGCAGAGCAGGGGGAGTCTTTATACCCAAAGAAAAAGATGCTACAAGCATCAGTCAGTTTCGCCCTATTTCACTATTAAACGTCGAAGGAAAGATTTTCTTCAGCATTATTGCTCAGAGATTGTCAACCTACCTATTAAAGAATGGCTTCATTGACACTTCAGTTCAAAAAGCGGGCATTCCAGGATTCTCAGGATGCTTAGAACACATCAGTGTTATCTGGCAACGAATTCAATCAGCTAAAAAGGAGAGGAAGGAGCTCCACGTGACATTCCTGGATTTGGCTAATGCATATGGTTCAGTGCCACATGAGCTTCTTTGGGCATCATTTGATTTTTTCAGGGTACCGATGTCGATAACAAATTTAGTGAAAGCCTATTTTGGAGATTTGCAATTTAGTTTCTCAACTCCAGAATTCAGCACTACATGGCAATGCTTAGAGGTTGGAATAATGGCAGGATGCACCATTTCTCCACTGGCTTTTACCATGGCAATGGAAGTAATCATTAGGGCATCAAAATGGGTAGTAGGAGGAGAGCGCTTGGCTTCTGGGAAGCGACTACCACCAATCAGAGCATACATGGATGACATGACAACCATGACTACAACGGTAGCCTGCACTAATCGGTTATTGGGGAAGTTAACAGATAATATTGAATGGGCACGAATGCAATTTAAGCCCTCTAAATCAAGGAGCATCTCCATAATTAAAGGCAAGGTAGTAGATAAAACATTCTTCATTAATGGTGAGGCAATACCAACAGTTTCTCAGAAGCCAGTGAAGAGTCTAGGGAGATGGTTCGATGGGGATCTAAAGGACACAGTTCGAGTGGGAGAAGTTAGACGACAAGCAGTGGAAGGGTTGAAGAGCATAAACAGCTGTGCTCTACCAGGCAAACTGAAACTCTGGTGCTTTCAGTTTGGTCTACTGCCAAGGTTGCTGTGGCCACTGACTGTGTATGAGGTTTCTTTGACAACAGTGGATAAGCTGGAAGCGTTAATAAGTTCATACATCAGGAAATGGTTGGGAGTTCCACGCTGCCTCAGCAGAGTGGGACTTTATAGTAAAGGAGTATTGCAGCTGCCAGTCTCTGCTTTAACCGAGGAGTTTAAGTGTGCCAAGGTCAGACTGGAAATGACTTTAGCAGAGTCACGCGACAAATGTGTAAGGGAGACAGCCCCTGTGGTAAAAACTGGTAGAAAGTGGTCAGCAAAGAAATCTGTAGTAGAGGCAAAGGCTGACCTTCAAATTGGGGATATCGTGGGACAGGTACAGCATGGAAGAGGGGGTTTTGGGCTCAGTTTAGCTCCTCCTAAATGGCACAAGGCAGGCCCAGCCCAAAGGAGGAAGCTGGTAGTCAACGAGGTGCGAAAGCAGGAGGAGAGGATGAGATGTATAAAGGCCATTTCCCAGGCCAAGCAGGGAGAGTGGATGAGATGGGAGAGTGTGGAACAACGCAAAATGGGCTGGCAAGACCTTTGGTCAATGGAAGAGAGTAGGATCAGTTTCCTTATTAGGTCAACATATGATGTTCTCCCATCACCGCAGAACCTAAACCTCTGGGTAGGAGAGGATCCATCGTGTCCTTTGTGTTCATCACCTGCCACATTAAGGCACATTTTGACAGGATGTAAGGTGGCTCTTAGCCAGGGTCGGTTTACTTGGCGCCATGACCAAGTATTGCGATGTTTGGCTTTAGCATTGGAAGGCAAGCGTAGTATGACCAATAAATTGCCGCCTGTTCTAGCAAAACATTACACGCAGAAGACAATATTCCTCCGCCCAGGCGAGCAACTGGAAGCTGCTAGGGACTGGAAGATGCTGGTTGATCTTGATCAACGGCTTATTTTTCCACCTGAGATTGCCACCACTAACCTACGACCAGATATTGTTTTGTGGTCTGGATCAGCACGCATTGTTCAACTGATAGAGTTAACAGTGCCATGGGAGGATGCGGTAGATGAGGCATATGAGAGGAAGAAACTGCGGTATGCTCATCTGGCCACTGAAGCAGAACAGCGAGGATGGAGAGTCCAGGTTTATCCAGTGGAAGTGGGTTGTCGTGGTTTTGTGGCACACTCTACAACCCGGTTCCTCAGAGACGTCGGATTCAGTGGCCAAGAGTTGCGTCGTACAGTAAAGAACTTATCTGAAGCAGCAGAAAGGAGCAGCAACTGGCTGTGGTTGAGACGGAAAGATTCTAGCTGGCTTTGTACAGGCCGCCATGCTACGGTTTCGTAGAATTCTTGAAAACTTGAAAGGTCTGTTGGTTTATTTGTATAGGTTGTATTGTATTTACAGTCATTACGTTCCTGTGTATATTGCGTGAATGACGGGTGGTTGGGCAGATATTGTGTTTTGTGGTAGGTGGTATGCCATTCGGAACCGTTGCCACTGAAACTGCATATTAACGCACCAGTGGGGCTCGACAGCCTTAGTCAAACGGGTTGGCGCGTATGGTTGGGTTGCGGAGAGATTGTGAGATTGTGGTTAGGTCTCAGCAGCAACTGTTGGTTTATTTGTATAGGTTGTATAGTATTTACAGTCATTACGTTCCTGTATATATTGCGTGAATGACGGGTGGTTGGGCAGATATTGTGTTTTGTGGTAGGTGGTATGCCATACGGAACCGTTGCCACTGAAACTGCATATTAACGCACCAGTGGGGCTCGACAGCCTTAGTCAAACGGGTTGGCGCGTATGGTTGGGTTGCGGTGAGATTGTGGTTAGGTCTCAGCAGCAACTGTTGGTTTATTTGTATAGGTTGTATAGTATTCACAGTCATTACGTTCCTGTGTATATTGCGTGGATGACGGGTGGTTGGGCAGATATTGTGTTTTGTGGTAGGTGGTATGCCATACGGAACCGTTGCCACTGAAACTGCATATTAACGTACCAGTGGGGCTCGACAGCCTTAGTCAAACGGGTTGGCGCGTATGGTTGGGTTGCGGAGAGATTGTGAGATTGTGGTTAGGTCTCAGCAGCAAGAGGGAAGTAGAGGTCTGTAAGCTGGGCTGAGTTGAGTGGGGGACGGAGGGGGTGACTCTGGGACACCAGAGTCACTGTCGAGCCCTCTTGAGGTGTCGTGGGCTAGTCGACGAAACACTGAGGACGGAAGGTGCCCACTTGAAGACCCTAGAGATGTTCCCTACTCCGCTCAATCCAGAGGGTTGTTATGGGGGGACCGCACTGTGGTTGCAGCCGTTGTGTGTGCTGACGCGCAATACACTGTATTAACACCAGACAGAAAATTCACGTCACCAGATGGAAAGAATGGATGGAGAAGCATAGGTTACGGTAAAGCTACGTCTTAGTTGGTGATTATCTTGGCGAAAGCCGAGTACAAATCAGCATGAAGTTTTAACATCTACTCTCGTGTAATGGAAATCATTCAGAGTACGAAGTAGCCTACATATGTAACTGGTCATAATGACAAATGTCGTCTTAAATTAAAAACAATAGGTTACTATCGTAACCCCGGTTCTCTGAAACATCGAGTGGAGAGATCCACCTATGGGAAGGGCATCTGTACCTGACCTCTGCAGAAGCATCCAATTGCACCAAGTCTGGCTAGACAGACAGAAGCACGCAGCCAATGCGCTATGGTAAACTCCCGCCCCCTTTCCTAGAGCATATAACGCCTGCAAGCGCTGCTATTCCCCAGTAAGTATATTCACTTCTCGTGCGGCAAGCGGGGCAAAGTTGGTGGATCTCTCCACTCGATGTTTCAGAGAACCGGGGTTACGATAGTAACCTATTGTTCTCTTTCATCATCTCGTGTTCGAGATCCACCTATGGGAGAGACATGGACAGCTCCCGATTGCCCAATACACTCACAGTGAGATTCTAAAAGCCAGAGAAGGACGCCCCAGGGAGGCGGTGCCTAACACGTCCATAAACATGAACCTGCAATACAGGCGCACACACATAACTGCTGTGCACGTGCAGGACATGAAACGTGTATGTGGCAAACACATGATAATAACCCCAGCAACACAGATGTACATATACACACCCAGAAGGCCTGCTTGGTGACAGGAATGTGCATGGCCTGCTGGACCATTCACTCCTATTCTTTACTTCCAACAGGGTTGCAGGGAAGGGCTAAGAAGACCGTACCCCTAGAACCGAATGTGCTACCGAGATACTGGTGACATCCAGCCGGTAGTAACGCACAAAGGTATGAGGAGAAGCCCAACTGGCAGCGGAGCAGATGTCCTGCAGTGAGACTCCCCTAATATCAGGTACTGAGCACTGATAAGATGTGAGACCACGCCCATCACACCACCTTTCGAACACTTGCCACTTACAGCCATATAAGGACCGTGTAGAAACGGCCCTGGCATTCTGTATAGTAGCAATAACACGCGGCGAAAGCCCCAGTGCGGTTAGGTTCGTCCTCTCACGGGCCAGGCCCAGAGAGCTACCCTGTCCGGGTGTGGGTGATAAATCTCCCAAGTTCGCTTGAGACAATAGGTCTGTAAGCTAGAGCGTGAAGTTTCGACAAGCGCACACCGCCCTGAAGGTAGATATAAGCCACTGCCGTGGTATTGTCGCAACGTACGAGCACATGATGTCTGGCAGACGGGGCAGAAAATGATTCAGAGCTTTACAAATGGTCGAAAGCTCTAAATAATTTATGTGCGCTGAATGTAGTCTGCTCGGCCACAGACCGTTCACCGTTATGCCTTCCTGGGTGGCACTCCAGCCTGTCAGGGACGCATCTGTCGTCACAACTTTCCGCATCATAACCGTTCCCAGAGGGATTCCCTGTGCGTAAAAGTCTGCGCTCCTCCAGTGGCGCAGGGCTGCAGAGCAGGCGCGCATCACTGTTACAGAGCGGTAAAGATCGCGTATCGGGCTGAAATGTGGTGACAAAACCCATTTCATGAACGCTCTCATTCTCAGGAGCCCCAGCGGTACAACCTGGATGGATGAAGCCATAAGACCCTGCAGCCTGAGGCATGTGCGATATTGAACTCTCGCCCCCTCTCTGAACTGTGACAGACAGCCCATTAGAGAGCATGGCCGTTCAACTCCAAGCCCAGGAAAATGACATTCTGACTGGGTATAAAATTGCTCTTGCTCACATTCACTCTGAACCCGAGAGATGTGATGTGCACAAATACACGGCAGGTGTCCTGCAACACTTTCTCTTTCGAATCGGCTATAATGAGCCAATCGTCAGAAAGCCCATTAGAGAGAGAGCGAGTTCAACTCCAAGCCCAGGAAAATGACATTCTGACTGGGTATAAAATTGCTCTTGCTCACATTCACTCTGAACCCGAGAGATGTGATGCACAAACACACGGCAGGTGTCCTGCAACACTTTCTCTTTCGAATCGGCTATAATGAGCCAATCGTCTATGTATGTCAGAATCCTCAGACCTGACATTCTCATGGGTGCTAAACCCGCATCTGCACACAGACAGAAGCAGCAAGGACTTAGGGCGAGTCCAAACGGCAGAATTGTGAATTCGTAACATGTGCCTTGGTAGGCGAAACGAAGAAACTTCCTGTGTGGAGGGTAAATGCTTATGTGGAAGAAAGCATCTTTCAGATCGACCGATGTGAACCAGTCGTTCTGTTTTATGGCGCGGGCGAGCAAGCCATGGGTTAGCATTCTGAAATTGTATTTCCTCAAATGTTTGTTCAACACCCGGAGGTCCAAGATTGGACGGGGAGAGCCATCCTTCTTTGGGACCAGGAAATAACGAGAATAAAATCCCTGATTTATCAGATTGGGGGGCACCAACTGAATCGCTCCCTTGTCTAGGAGGGAGGATATTTCCTCTTTCAGAATGTGTGAGGCGTTCTCTTCCGTGTGTGAAGAGAGAACGCCGTTGAAATGCGGGAGTTTCATAGCAAACTGAAGTCTGTAACCCTGCATTATTGTACGCATCACCCACTCGGGAGCCGAGACGCGAGTCGCAGCAGAGCTGTGTAAACCCAGCTGGCTCATTTGTGGTGCAATGGTGCCCCCTTATGGACACACTAGGGGCGGCATGCCTGGGTTAAGAGAATTTTTCTCTCCTTAACGAATTCATATGATTCGTTAGTTTTGATGTGTTTTTTTGTTTTTTGTGTGTTTTGTGTTGGGGAAACACTGGGGCCGAAGCCTTTAATATTTGAGAGAGGGGAAAAGAGTGTGTGCGGTATGGTGACACTGCTTCTGCACTTTTTCTCACAGTAGCCCCCCTGAATGTGGGGGGGGGGGGGGGGGGATGGGACGGAACACGCAACGTCAACTAAACACTTGGGCTGGACAGCCTCGAGAGAGGGGGAACCGACCCACCCACGGGAAACCCTGCGTACTTTGCACAGGGGTTCTTGGGCAAGAAGAGAGTCTGTAGGGCTCGTGGCCCGTGAACGTGGACTCGATGCCCCCATCGGCCGAACATCAGGCAGGCATTTGCGTTTCGAGTCAGTGGACGAGGACGAGGTCGTTCACCGTCAGGATCTCCTTCCATAAGGGCAGAGAAGGTGTTCCCTTTTCTAACTGTTGCCCTAACTCGTCCAAAATCTCCGCCTGGTAAGCGTAGAGCAGGGAGGAGACGTTTAAGGCCCTGACAGCCAAGGCCGAAGATTTATAAGCGGCCTGGTGAACTGAGGCAGAAAAACGATCCATCTTGTTGGGCAAGACCGGTTTAGGGGGAGCGAGCAGCCCGCCCTGTGCGGGGTTAAGGTGCCTGGCGATGGAAGGCTCGATAGCGGGGGGATCGCCCATGCCAAGAGCCGCCATATCCTTCACCTCGAGGCCCGTGAGACTGTGTATTAAGTCGAGCGGGTCGCTCCAGTTGTGCCTCATGTGCTCAGTGCACGCTGGAAGGACGGGGAAGAGTTGCTTCCTCGGGCCGGGAGGGGGTCCCAGAACTTTCCCATCATATATGTCCCTCTCCTGGTCAGTGCCGCTTTGTGGAGCCGGCCACTCAATGTTGAGGCGAGCGGCCGCTCGCTCACACACCTCCAGGAGGATGGACTGAGGCAAGAATGCATGGGCGACGGCCTGTGGGACGCCAGAGGGCGGGATGGCCTCCTCGTCCTCTGAGACCCCAAGAAGGGCGGCGTCATCTTCGTCGCCGGAACCAGCTGATTCATCGACGAGCGTGAGGTTGCCCGCGAAGATGTCCTCTTCGGGGAAAGCAGGATTGGGCTGGTCAGCCCAAATAAGTGAGGTGGTGCCCCGGGAGTCCCCCGGTAGCGCGTCTTCGTCAACGTGTCCCCCATCCGAGTCAGAAAGGCCAAGCTCCGCACACTGGGTAGCGGCAACTTTCAGACGGCATCTTAATAGCTTCTTGGGCAGCATAAGGCAATGACTGCAATTCTCCGGGTTCTCCAAGGCTTCTTGAGCGTGTTTGAGACCCAAGCAGACGACGCAGACGATTGCAGGTCCTTAGCGGCGATGAGAACACCACACACGGCCGGGCAGGCCCGTGATAGGTTGTTCCCCTGAGAAGCAGGATTAGACAGCGGCGAAGAACTCGTAAAAATCCGTGGCGGGCAGCCGTGGAAGGAGGAGTTGGTGAGAACGGCAAGAGCGTGGGCGGCTCCAGATGCAGAACACAGCTGATAGGCTGAAAAACAAAAGTCACGTCTGGCGGAGGCTGATCAGGCGATATATCCTCCTGAAGACACGAAAGTGAGCAGTGTAATTCCAGCCGAACTGTGTACATACATAGATCGCGAGAAGCGAATGTCAACTGGGGAATAGCAGCGCTTGCAGGTGTTATATGCTCTAGGTAAGGGGGCGGGGCCTTACCATAGCGCATTGGCTGCGCGCTTCTGTCTGTCTAGCCAGACTTGGTGCAATTGGATGCTTCTGCAGAGGTCAGGTACTGATGCCCTTCCCATAGATGGATCTCGAACACGAGATGATGAAAGAGAACTACTTTATTAAGCCACTGTAACAAATGATATTACACTGCAATGGATTTCATTGGTTGTTTTATGTAAAGTAAAATGAATGTCAATAGGAAAGTATAATTTGATGTTTAAGTTATGTCACTGAAGGTGTTTTGGACACAAGCATATACAAAATTATTTGAATAAAGTTGTTTATATACAGTACACGTCGCTGCTGAATTTAAAGTTGAACAGGGTTTCAGAATTTTTTTTAGCTTAACATCTGGTGTATCCTAGCCTTTCAAAGACAGAACATTGAAAATCTTTTAATAAAACAGGTTGCTTTGGACAGTTTTTGCAATCAAATTTACTTAAATGAGGGGAAAAGGTTGTTTCTTGGTCAATTTCGACAGTTAAAGGTTTGTTCGCTCCAAGGACGATAACTATAACGGTATAGTTCCAAAATAATCATTCTAAATATGAAAGAATAGCACAGTCCACACCAAAACGTTATTGTTGGAATTACTGTCAGAACTTTTTTTCATCAACTGATGAATGATAAAAACAGTGACAGCCAATCAGAATCCATCCAAGAGCTCAAGCATTTAAAGCAGCAGACTACACGTTTAAAGCAGCAGACGACAAAATATGGTGTGGACTCTAATATTATCGTTAGTTATATAGTTATTGTTCTTGGTGTGAATGGGCCTTGAGAAACGTTCAATTTCTACTAGTACAATTAAAAGTATTGACTAGATATTTGACTTTTAATTGAGTAAAACTGACACACTACCCACACTTTAATCAAAATGTAATTAGTAACAAATCCTTTGAAATTTACATTGTACTTTTACTGTACTGTATGACTTGTAGTCGTACTTTTAATCAAAGCACAAATTCCTCACAATATTATTAAAGTATATAGTAAGTTGTATAGTTATGTATAGTGCAATGAAGTACTACAATAACACTTTACACCTCTGTGTGTTGCTGACAAAAACGTGAAACTCATACGTCAGCACAGAATTAAAATTAATTTAAAACCACGTTTTTGGCAAAATAAATGTAACATTTTTTTTTTACCCGTACTTAAACTTAGAATCAAATTATCAGTATGTTTTACACCCCTGACAAACCACAAAAATCATTTGTGCACTCTCTTGCTACCGTTCATTGCAAAAAAATGAGTCTGTATTACCATGTGTGTGTGCGCACGTGTGAGTAAACCCCGAGTGGAAGAAGAAAAAAGCCCTCACATCACCCCCACCCCCACCACCATCTTCCTCTTTATAAATACCTACCTGTGTTCTATTCAATTCTTCTTTTCTAGACATCTCCTTTCCTTTCTCTGTCTTTCTCCCGGGATGTGACACAGAATTCTGTTAACTGCTGTGAAAATGCATTTATTAACATAAGCCTGCAATGCTAACAACTACTCTTCCCCACACACACTCAGACAGTGGGACCTGCAGTAGGGCATTGATATTCTGTGCAACCACATACAGGCAAGAGAGGATTTTGAAGTAAAGACTTATGCACACACAAACACACACACATACACACACACACACACACACACACAAACACACACGTTTATTTCACAGAATCTGTTGTACATTCTGTATTTTATGGATTACATGAGCGTGGAGGAGATACTGAGTGTTACAGAAATTAAGGGCAGTCAGACAGAATGCTTCAAAAGGTAAATTGATTTAAATGCAAGGAGAGGGATTTTGGAGAAAAAAAATCTAGGCCTGTTAATTTAAGCAATTAATTTTGAGTGATTAATTACCCTAATTTTTACCATTACCATGTTTTTGTGAATCTGCAGTCAGCTACTTCTAGAGGCAAACGTTGATACATTTTAAAAATATTCTTTAATAATCTAACATCTTTTTTGGGGGGCTTTTTTCAGCAAAATATTAGTAGTTGAACATCCAACTATTTGATTTATTAACTGACATATGCACATAATTAGATTAAAACGTCAAACTATTGACAGCCTTAAACAAATTGCAATACACAGACACAATCTTGAATTAGACACAAAAACACATGCACACACAAAAAAACGTACACTCATCAGTGTGACAGAGACCCAATCCTGAAGCACAGTCTGACTTTGGCTGATAAAAAAGGCCATTATACAAGGTCATAATTTAGCTTGTCCATTTAAAATCTTTCCATTAAAATCCATGATGTGCACACACACACACTCAAAAAACACACACACACACAAACCAACTTTCGCTAATTCTCTAATTATGTTCATGATTATGGTGAACAGGGCGCACTCGTGGCCTGGCTAATGATGGCTATAATGGCCAAAAATCCCCATTAAAAGCCCCATTCTACACACACACACACACACACACACACAAGGAGAGAGAGAGAGAGAGAGAGAGAGAGAGAGAGAGAGAGAGAGAGAGAGAGAGAGAGAGAGAGAGAGAGAGACGCAAATGCACGTAAACACACAAACACTTATATAAAAGCTAAGCGATCACAAATCTCCATTAAAAATTATGTTATAGACCTATGCAAAGGGGAATATGGAAAAACTGTGTCATGGGAAGCAGCAGCAGTGATTTTTTTCTTTCATTTTCTTAAATAAGAATTAGAGTTTGCACACTCATTCTTAGCAGTAAGGAGCTATTTCTATACATGAACTGACACAAAAAATACCTATGTTATTGTAGTTTGATTCAAGCATATTAAATAATATTCAAATAAATAACCATTTAATTTTACCTCACAAAAAATATTTTGAGTGTAGCTGAATTCTATTTCTTAGCATTTCTGATATGTCTTTAAATTTCAGAAATATACTACTAGTTATTCCAGATTCAACCAATGACTGTTTTCAAACTGGTTTCCCTAAACCCTCGTTCAATCTACCATTGGTCAGCTAAACACACCCCTAAACTCAGTTGAGTCAGTGTTGCTATGCCAGCCTGATCAGGATTCTCAAACAAACAAAGTTTTGAAAGCCCCACAGAGCCACAGTGTTTACACTTTTTGTGAGAATCAACCAACAAATGGCTTACTTACTTATGTCGTCTCTGCATATTAAACTGCGAGGAAGTATTTTAACATCCAAAAACAAAACAATTACACACTTCACCTAAGGCACTGTTAATGCAGGTCTAAACCTCTGAACACTACCACCCTTTAACCTCATGTGTTGACAAGAAATAAAATGAAAGTGTCATTTAACCACTGCTAAAAACCCTGATCACGTGTCGGTTACACTAAACTAACATGAAGCAGCAGTAACTGTGATTATAACCTGTTTGAAAGCCTCTGCTTTTCAACCTCTTCACGTTTACATTTGCATATGCAATACTTTCTGAATTAGCTTGTCTGTCTAGATTAGTGCAACTCGATCTCCTACTTGTGCACTTGCATGTTCAAATGGATCACATGAGCCAGTTGTCTTTTGCTGATGTGTAAAGAGGGCAGAAAGCCTCCAAACCACCCAATTTTACAGAACACACACAGACAGGGATATATCCTGCTGTCATATGTCTATATATCACCGTGTACACAAGTCCCAGGCAGCATTTCACTATATATGTGTGTGCGTTTAAAGCCTTTGAAGCCTGTCTGTGTGCAAGATAGCTGTTGTTCTGTGTGCCAGAGCTCGAAAGAGCAGAGTAACAGGAGAATCAGAGAGAGATGGACAGAATGAAAGACTTCAAATGCTCTTTTTTTCCCTCTATTCATTAAGATGAGATGACTCTTCCATTGAGCGATTCACCTCCATCAGCCTGCTGGATTTAAATGAACGGGAGTCAGGGCTCTTCATGTTAAAATCACAGACATTTACACTGCTCACTTCCCCTTCTTCAAAGGACACACACACACACACACACACACACACACACACACACACACACACACACAGAGATAAAGAGACCACACACATACACTCAGAGGGACCACACAGACAACCATACAAACTCGTTTATTAGTGTGTATATGCATGTTTATGTCTGTGTGTGTGATCTGAAGCACACTTAATGTCTTTCTCAGCTGAAAAAAAAAGAAGCTGCTTAAACCAGCCTAAAATAATTGTTTGCTGGTTTTGAAGGGGGTTAAGACATCTGCCAGCTACACTTTAAGCGAAATCGAAGAACAAACTGGTGTGACGTAATTTCGAACAAAATCAGGCCAAAATAAAGTTTGTTACTTTAGAGTTTATTTTAGTAGCTTGAAACATCCTACCAAAGCAAACTTTCTGGAAAAGTTTGCTCCGGCTGGTAAACACTTTGGAACTTCTTTGACATGGAAATCTTCTCCGGTTCATTTTCAGTTGTTCAGTCCGTCGAGGTCAGACGCAAGTAAAAACATGAACACACAGGACAGCTGCTTTATTGTAGAAACAGAAATTTTAATTCTAACTGATAGCGACACTGACACTTTTTTTAGTGTTTAATACTGGAAAACTGCTTGTTTAAAACAATATAATTGAATAAAGTAATGTGATTGGACGTTTCTCCCCACTGTCATTTTTGTGGGCAGCATAGGGATGTCCGTCACTTAAATGGTATTTCAAACTTACTTTTACCACTAAGTAAAGAACGAATTTGTTTTTTCTCAAGATGTACTGAAGGAAATTTGCCGGCAAAGGGGAGACATGAGCCCTGTTCTACTCTTTGAGGCATTACAGATTAGAAATGGCCATACATTTAGAAAACCAACTTTCAGATAAGGACTGAATCATGGCCATTTCACAAAAAGAGGGATGACGAGACCACAAGAGATGGTGTTTCTATGTAAATAATTTGGTTATAATAAAACACAGAGGTGTGAGGCGAGAGCCGGTGTTGTTCGGTTCATCATCATGAGTTGTAGTAATGAAAGGTGTGTCAAATCTGGCCTGCTTTTGAAGTGAATAATTGGAGATTCGAAGAGGCTCGAAATACACATCATTTCCATCTGCATTAACATCCTCCCTGAAGTACGAAACAGACCCCCTCCTACCGCTGCACTGTCAAAAATAAAAAGTTGAGAAAACTAAAAATGTCATGGGCACAGGATGAGACAACAGAAAATTAAAATTTGTTAATACCGAACAGCATGCTGTGATCACCAACCCTTAACAAATCAGCAAAATTGTTCAATATTAAAATTCGTAGAATTTTTTTAGTTAGGCTACCTGAACAAACATCCTGGGGTCTATTCTTCGTAGCTCGCTTAATACATCTGAGATTATTTGACATGCTTAATCTTCTAATCGTGGTAACTTGGTTAACTAATTTGGTTCTTCGAACGGATTTGCAGATTTGATTTAGGATTAAGTTGCCTGATTAATAACTGCACATTCTTGTGTTCATTGGAGAGGGCAAATATATCGATACTCGAAACCATGCTCAGCAATTCACCAATGTAATGACATCACATTAAAAAAAGAACATCACACACCTTGCAAAAAAACTTGATGAATTTCTGGACCTTTCTAAAGAAAAAAGCCAAACGACCAAAATGACATACAATTCATAATAAATAAATGAAATATGTATTGAAAATTTTTTTTTTTACATGATTCCCAAGTATTTATCCCTTTCGCACGTATCACACCGTTGTGATCAGTCTTGACTGGTCCCTGGAGCGTACGATCACACCGGTGTGATCAGTCTTGACTGGTCCCTGGAGCGTACGATCACACCGGTGTGATTAGAACGGTCAGTGCATCACGTGATCAACTGCTAAATTCAAATGCGCTTTCGCGCGTTTGCTGGCGCTGAGCCAGAGAAGGACGCACTCAGTGCTGTCATATATCACAACTATTGAGTGTTTTCAAACACATAATGTTTATTTTAGGTTTCAGATATTTAAATACACACAAGTACTAGCAAAACAATGATTTTGAGTTTGTAAATTACACACTGATGTCTATGGAAGCGGCAATAATAATCCTTTACATTATAATAAGACGACACGTTTTATTCATCATCAGATACACATTATGTAAGTAGCTTTACATTTGACCCTATTCTTCTCCCAGTTCACCGGCCACTTACTTTCATGTATTTCGTGAGAAGTTGAGGAATTGACGTGTTGTAAATCCAACAGATCCCATTCTCTCAACTGTGAAACAAACTAACATGGCGCCGCCCATCGCGCATACAGCTCAACTAACGCGATCGTTATAAAGGTGTTTAAAGAACAAAACACATCCACTTGCACATATTTGACAATCGGAATATCATTGTTTCATGCTATAGCTAACACATTTGTGAATATTTTTAATAAAAAAGGGAAAATGACATAAAAGCAGATCATCATTCATTCAGCGCTGTGTTGTGGTTGCGCTGTGTCACGTGACAAGCAATGACGCGTCACCATGGAAACATTAAAGTGACAAGTTCTAAATAACGGTCGCCTTGAAAAACTCACGCTGGGGGGTCAGTTAGAATATTTTAAACTTACGTGTGAAAGGGTTAAATTATTTCACAATTTTCTAAGTAGTATTTATATTAGTAATAATAAAGACTTTATATTTCATTTTACATGTGAAGCAGATTTGTTGTGTGATAGCATTAATAAAAGTTTCTAAAGGGTCAAGAACATTTTTCTAATGGCTCAGCAGACAACATTTTTTTACTAAGTCTGCATCTCCTGCACTGCATCAAGCCTCTCCCATAATTGCTGTTCAAATGAATGCACAGCACAAGCTAACTGTACATCGTGTCGTGTGTAAGACTCTTAGTGAGTAAAACTGTCTGTCTATATTATTATAGACTATAGGCAACATTATAATTATATTTTTTCAAATAAATGTTTTAATTATTATTGTTGTAAAATAAGGTACTCTTGACCTGCTCCTCCATACCAAGCCTGAACCTTACTGAGCTTGTGCACGGCAGTCTAATGCTCTTAAATGGTCACAAATAGGCTTTTTTCATAAATATTCAAATATTCGTTTAAATAGATGTGTAATCTTGCTTGATGAACTAGCATTTAAGTCAAAGTAGCTACCTTTATGTATGATACTATACCTGGAACTAGGGATTCACAAAATATGAATTAGTCATCGGCTGAGAGAAATTTATCATCTATCATTATCAGGCAATATACTGTAGTATATATGTATTGGCCAATACTGAATTAAATAATTGCGCATTCCTGGTATGTTTTTGCTCACTTTAATGCTCACTTAAAGTTAGTCTTTAAAAACAATGTATGTACAAAATAATTTATTAACACTGTTAAATGTAATCTTTAGCAAAAATATATACATTTTTCATACTATACATTATGATGTTGTGATGCAAAAATTCACTTGTAGCATTTTACACCGTCAATTTGCATTTTTACACTTTCATTTTCATTTTAAACAAAATAGTATAGAATTTTAATACTGACCATTTATTAGTTATTGACCATAACCCAACAATAATTATCATTACTCTGTATCTGCCAACATTTTTAAATATATATCATTGCATCCAAAAACATGATGGAACTAACTCCAAAATGCTCATAAGCACAACAATTATTTATTTGATTATTACAGTGTGCCAAGACTGCTGGGATCACTGCTCCCATCATGCTCTTGGAGAGTGTCACACAGTTTGGAGATGGGTAATAAAGAAAGAAATGGTACTCATAAGAATTAAAAAGAGGAGATGAACGAAACAAAGGGAGGCGTAGCCACAGAAGGTGAGGAGAGTATTAAAAACATTAAATGAATAAATAGTGCGATTATGAATAACTATAGAAAAGAAAGAGCCTGGAACATCTTCTTACATGGCATCCCCTGCATTCATTGCAACCCTCACCGTGACGAAGAATAAATAAACAGAAGTGATTGGTGTGATAAGTGGATGTGGTTATGCACAACTGCCTCATTCATCAACCTCAGTTGAACTGGCGTTATTAATTAAGACTGCTGCTCTTCACATAGACACAAACATCATAAAGCACATCAGGCGCACACATCCACAGACCAGCTTCCACTCAATGATAACGCAAAGTTGATGAACGAGAACCAGGTCTTCTCTGTCACTTAGATAGATCTCTCCGTTTACTCATGAATATGCACCGAGCAATTTGCATATGCAAACCTCAGACTGTTATCTGATTTATGAGCTTTGCTGTTCAGTCTTTTCATCCACCTGCCAATCAAATCTCTTGTTTATGCATTGCTAATGACAATACAGGAAATAAGCAAGTTGGCTGCTTATCCTCAAGATTTTAACCTGCGCACAGCGTGAAATCAGCTCACCTCACCTGAACCAACCTGTAAGTGTGACAGCCATTTGCACAACACCTGGACACACCTATGCTCTCTCTTGCGCGCGCACACACACACAGACACACACACACACACAATGCAAGCTATGCAATGACCTGCACATCCAATAATCTGCTATAGAGTTTTTTAGTCTTACATACTACCTTTCAAAAGTTTGGGGCCAGTATGATTTTTTTGTTTTTGAAAGAAATGTATTCTACTTTAGCAAAGATGCAACAAATTTATCAAAAGTGACAGTAAAAGGCATTTATAATTTATTTCTATTTCACATAAATGTTGTTCTTTTGAATATTCTATTCGTCAAAGAATCCTGAGGAAAAACTATATCATGGTTTCAAAAAAAAAATAAACAGGATAACTGACTTGACATTGATAATAATAAGAAATGTTTCTTGAGCAGCAAATCAACATTTTAGAATGATTTCTGAAGGATCGTGTGACACTGAAGACTGGAGTAATGATGCTGAAAATTCAGCTTTGTCATCAAAGGAATAAATTACATTTTAAAATTATATTCAAATAGAAAACTGTTATTTTAAATTTTAATAATATAAACTATACCGTTTTTACTTTTTTTAATCAAATAATAGAATGCTTTCAAACATCTTAACCCCTTGCCAAAAGCGTATTATTATTTTACAATAAATATAACATTTTTAAAACAAAGGAAATAACTACAATTATTTTGTGATTAATTAAATCTTAAGATGAAATCTTCAAGGTGCAGGGTGAGGGCACATGTTCGTAAACTTTCACTTATAGGTGGCATATATTCATAAGGTCAAAGTTTACTATTGCAGCTTTAAAATGTATTATTATTAAGCAGAGAAAACTCATTCTCACGCTTATTAAACTAAAACATGTATTAAACAAAGCGGAAACAATACACCTTTTCTAGTTTTAGTGTCTGGACAGCAATCCAACCTCACTTCACTGCAGGAAGTTGAGTAACAGGACTATTAGAAGCATCTTATTGTGCAATTTCTGAAAGGATTACAGGGATCTGAACCCACTTGAACCCCTAAAGCAAGGAAGCCATACAAAAAAGTTAAATGTACATATTACTTGTATACACTGATGAGCCAAAACATCATGATCACCTGCATAATATGCTGTTGGTCACTGGGTGCTGCCCAAACAGTGCCGATCCGCCAAGGCAAGGACTCTACAAGACCCCTGAAGGTGTCCTGTGGTATCTGGCACCAAGAAGTAGCAGAAGATCCTTCAAGTCCAGTAGGTTGCGAGGTGGAGCCACCGTGGATCGAACTCATTGGTCCAGTACATCCCACAGATGCTTAGTTGGATTGAGACCAGGGAAATTTAGAGCCCATTCCAAGGAAACACCTTGAACTCTTCATGATGTTCCTCAAACCATTCCTGGACAATGAGTTCAGTGTGGCAGGGTGCATTATCCTGCATAGTGCATTGTCCCACAGTGCATCCTGGTGCCATTACTGCCTCAGGCAACAGCACACACTTAAGGCCCTGATATACTTCAAGCGAAATCGAAGATCTAACTGATGTGATGTCATTTCAAACAAAATCAAGCCAAAACGCTTTTGGCTTTCTTTTGGAGTTCGTCTTGGGAGTTTGAAACAGCTTGCCAAAGCAAATTTTCTGGAAAAGTTTGCTTCGGCTGGTAAACCCCTTTGTTCTACCATTGGTCCGTGGCGATTACGTAATAGGTGTGCGTGGAGGCTCCGCCTTCTTTCATGCAGACATCTTTTCCCAGTTCATTTCTCCTCTCGAGTCCGTTGCGATCAGATGTCCGTGAATGAAAACATGAACACACTGGAGGAGCTGCTTTATAGTAGAAAATGAAGTTGTACTTCTGATGAAACGAGACAATGACACTGTTTTTAATGCTTAATACGGTAAAGCAACTTGATTAAGCAATCTATTTTATAAAGTGCTATATAAAAAAACGTGACTTTACAAGAGTGCTGAATTGCAGAATTTTTTGTGCAAACAAATCCACATTGCTATGATCAAATGCTTTTCTTATGCTTTATTAAAAAAATGCTTTTTTCTCAATTTTGATGCGTTTATTTTGTTATCGAGAGGAAAGTGAGGAAAGGAAGGAAAAGAGAGGAAACTGTCACTCTCAGGAGTGTGGGTGTCATCAGATGTTTGATAACAGTATATCGCTGCTCAGGTTTTTCGAACTTTGTTTTACCCCAAAACGAAGAACGAAAAAGGACTTTGCCGTGAGTATATTGGTGCCTATACACTGCCATTCACGTGATGTAAAAGAAAACGGGACTCGTTGGACCAGACGACCTTCTTCCACTGCTCCAAGGTCCAGTTCCAACTCTCGCATGCGCAGGTGCTTTCGACGGTGGACAAGGGTCATCATAGGCACTCTGATTGGTCTGTAGCTACTATCATTTAAATTTTGTTACTTGTGCCACAGTTCACCTTTTGGCTCGGATTATACAGGATATCCTTCGTTGCCCTTGTGCATCGATGAGCCATGGGCGCCCAGCACCCTGTCACCGGTTTGTCCTTCATCGGACCACTGTTGGTAAATTCTCACCACTGCCACCACTCACCACCACTGTCAGATACACTGACTCAGTCGCCTTTCCACAACAATTTGGCCCTTGTCAAAGTCGCTTAGATCTTAATTCCTTCCCATTTCTCCTGAATCCAACACGAAGATTACAAGAACTGATTGTTTGCTTACCATCTAATCTACCCAGACCTTAATATGTGGCCTTGTAAGGAGATGATCAACAATATTTGCTTCTTGTGTGACTAGTTATAATGTTTCGGCTCACCGGTATAAACGTGTATTTAAACAAGATCTTCAAATATTTTAGTACCTAAAAAATGTACACGCTAGTCAGACCATGCATTTTTACCTAGCGGTAAATAGATGTTCAAAAGCAGATATCACGTTCGCCTGAAGTGTATTCCTGAATACATTCATGATTACTTTCTATATAGATTTACATATAAATAAATACATCACAAAAAACATTAAAGGTCTATTAAAGGTGCTTATTTCTAAAGTTTCACACATTTAGAAATAAATATTTTTTTGTGAAGAGCTAGTCATCTGAATGGTGTACACTCACCCACATGAATGTACATCATACTAGTTTTCTACAAAAACTGTTTTAATTATGTGTGGGTCAGTCGCATGTTCACCATGTTGAAATGACGTGACCCGCTGTGTTACTAAGCATCTGAGAGAATCCTCCTCAGCTTATTGGGTGACGCTTCAGTTGATACGCTAGAGTGGTTTGGTGTAGTTTGGTGTTGCGAAGAATGAAAGTTAGACAAGGGTACACAATTATTATCGAGCTTTAGCAGCGGAGACAATGAGAGAATCAGTACCTGAATGGCTGAAGAAGCAGTAAAGGTTTGAAGACAAAAAGACTGACAAAGACAAAAACGAGTGTAAACATCGTCGACCTATATACAACCACCCCCCCATACAGCAAATTCATTGTACAATATTCCCACAATGATGTTACATAATTCCTGACAATAAAGCACTGCAAAAAGTAATAATGCTAAGTTACCTTAGCTATATTCTACCTGGTTTAACCCTTAAAAATGTCATTCAAAAAAGCCTAATGTGCTAAGGTTGATTCAATCATTACTTTTTCAATCATATTTTGGACTTGAATAACAGTTGAGTTAGATGTTAGCAAAAAAAAAAATTTGATAGGTCCCACAGTTTCACCCAACACTGATTTGTAGTTTTAATGCTTTCCAGCAGTCGTATTAGAGACTTTCTGTTCAGTCCAGGCTGGTGTTTTCTACTCGCGTTCTGTAATTGTGCTCTAACAGAGCGGAGATGTTCGCCCCTGGATTCCACACACACACACACTTCACCTCTACTAACATAACACATGTTTTTACAGTGCTTTTTCTCCATTACATACCACAGTGTTCCCTCATGTAACTGTAATCCTTTCGTCAGCAGATGTGTCTTTGCCACGGAAAACCATGCATTTATTTAACTCAGTTTTCTAATTATGCATCTGAGAAAGTTCAGTGTTTTTTTCCCGGGACACGCATCACTGAAGCGAGAGTGTAGGGCCGTTAGGATCACTGCCCACTCCATGCTCAGTAATTGTCAGTGTGTGTGTGTGTGTGTGTGTGTGTGTGTGTGTGTGTGTGTGTGTGTGTGTGTGTGTGTGTGTGTGTGTGTGTGTGTGTGTGTGTGTGTGTGTGTGTGTGTGTGTGTGTGTGTGTGTACGTGAGCTGAAGGTACACTCTCAGCTATAACTCTCTAAGAAGATGAATGAGGAGGCAGTGGACTGGTTGCTTTGTTTTCGTTTTTTACCTCATAGCCGACGGCACCTCGCTTACTGTTTACACCAAACGTGCTCTGTTAGAAAACAAAGACGTTTAGTTGTAGAACACTCACACACACGCTCTGTATCACACCCCCGAGTCAAAACACTATCCAGAGAATACTAGCTTGTTCGGTGTAGTCCACGGCAAGGAGAGACAGAGTGACTGTGCAGCTCTGGCTGTAGACCCAAATTCAGCACACTGACCACAGCTATTAGCGCTATTAGCATGGTGTGCTACATATAGGCTCTGACTATTGAGATAAAAGGCAGACATAACGCGAGTATATAGTTTGACATTCAGCAATACAATGCTTAAATATCACAGCTCTAAATCTCTCTCTCTCTCTCTCTCTCTCTCTCTCTCTCTCTCTCTCTCTCTCTCTCTCTCTCTCTCTCTCTCTCTCTCTCTCTCTCTCTTTCTATGTGCTGTATATCTAGGCCAAGCTGAGGTAACAGGGTGTCATCTGTGTTGCAGAGCAGTAATTGAGAAAGAGGGAAGTCTACACATAATGCTAGCTTACAGGCTAATTTCCCCATACACTTAAAAAAAAAAAAAAAAAAAAAGTACACACTTCCTGGAACACAAAAAATAATGAGGAAAACAGTAGCTAATAGTAAAATGGGTTTAATGTCCACACTTTCTACTGTGCAGTGGGCCGAAAGTATGTAATAGCATTTGCTGTAGAAGTCATATTAAAAATAATCCTTGAAAATAATCCAGTTTAATTTGGTTTTATCACGTAGCATGTCTGCCCCGTGCTGCTACCGATGCTAATGCAGTTAGACAGCTCTCTCTGTATGGTGAAACTGGGTGGAAGAGGCACTTTTCATTTCTCTGCACAGTAAGAACTCTAGTGTAAAGCTAAAAGCACATGGAGGCACAGATATAATGTAGAGCTAAACACCTAAGGCATAAACTGGCCCACGCAATATTGTTGTGTGGAAAACGGCCCTTATTGCGTGTTGTTTTATTAAATATTTTGACTATTGCTTCCAGTTACCAATAGGTAAGTCTGTCCTTGGACATTTACCATGAATTTTCTTGGTTTTCAAAACGATTCAAGATTCAAAACGTTTCTTAAAAAAAGGTCTGTACATTTTATCTCGCTGTGATTAACGTCAAATACAATACGTTCACACCGTATGATTTTGGTCACGGAGGATAATGTTGGGGATCATTAAATATTTCTCATGACACGGGGCAGTACTTTTGACTCAAGGCCTCCATTTTCCAACAAAATTTTCAAGGTATATACAATGTTTTATTAACAAGGTTCGGTAGGCGCACGTTCAAACGATCTATTCAATTAGCACAAGAGAAGGCCTATATATATAAATATATGTATACCTACACAGCCGCCTCACCAATGTTCCTTGACAGTTTTCTGCATCCCTCCTCACTCTCGGCTGGTTACTATTGCAGCCTAGGGATATGGGTGGTGGTGGGGGAGTACTGTGGGTTTGGGCCAAATTCTTAAAGCTCAGAGCTCTCCTCTTGGACAGAACGCCAAATACGTAGTCGTTTATTCTGATTATTTGAGTGTGAACTTGTGATATATATATATATATACATATATACTATTTTTATATATTGATAATATTTTTTTGAATAAGTAATCCTACGGCCCTCTTGGAAGTTTGCTGAGGCCCCCTAGTGGGTCCCAGCACCCTGATTGAAACCCTCTGAATAGTCTTTATCACTATTCAGACTGTAAATGTTTGCATTTGCATGACTCTACTGGGATCAATTGATAACATTCATCAATCAATTAATCCTACGAACACAGACACTACGTAGTCAGTCAAAAGTCCATATTCAAAACAGTGGCAATATAATGATATGGTACTTTGAATAAAATATGAATTATAATATTTGTAAAAGGCCCAAACTGCATGGGGTGAAACTCAAAGAGGGGCAAAATAATATCCAGGGGGTGTCCGTCGATTTTAGGACCATAAAAATCATACAATGTGTGCCCGGCTTAAAACAGGCTCCAGATTTTCATATAATCACTGTAAAATGTGTGAAGGGTGAGTGAGTGATTGAGATTTAGATAGGAATACCTGTAAATAAGAGGCTCTCAGGCAGGTGGGCTGCTGCAGGTCCATGTGTTTAATTTGATTTTGATTTAGGCTAAATCTGTATTCTGCCCCAAGCTACTTATTAGTGTGAACAGTACCTGTAAACTAGGTCAATTCCTGCATCGTTTCATAGGTTTTAAAACTAGTAGTGCCAGATGACAAACTAATACACACACACACCCATTTATATCTGCACCGTTGCTCTAATTTACCGTTCAGTCAGACTGTGACCTAAACACCTCAGTAATTTTAATATAAAGTCAAATAATGAAGTGTGAGACCAAGAGAGACTGAGAGAGAGTGTGTGTGTGACAGTGAGAGATGCTGAGATTGAATGGTGTCACAATGCAGGCATATTGAGGTCATTTTGAAAAAGTGCCGCTAATTACAGCAGATGGAATGAAAAGAAACTGGGGACTATACACTGGGGGGGGGGGCAGACGGAGACTCCCTGAGAGAAACATACAGGAGTGCGATTGAACGGAGAAGTGATGGAAAGAAACACAAAAGGAGGAGAGAGAGGAAGAGGTTCTGTGAGGACAAAGGTGCAAACCTAAGATATTTCTATAATGTACAGCAGATATGTAACTGTACTAGACTCATATTTGGGGCAGAAGTCACTTCTTGTCATGTCAGTACATACATCTAGAGTTTCAAGTGATCGTTTCCATGTTTTCTGGCCGACTTCGACACTCATCGAAGCTTGAGGCATAAAACTGTGAAGCTGCTTTGTGTCAATTGCTTTAGTTAAAAGCAGATGAGACAAAAACCTCAGATGAGTAACAATTTGAACCAATTTGAGGGACTACAAAGCACTACTATAAAACAAACATCTGCCTAACCTACATATAGTTGTTTTCAAGATCAAGTTGTTAATACAATCAATCACTCCTTTTAAAACAAATGCATATTATCAAAATAAACACCTGGATTGATTATGGTCATACAAAGAGATGCACAAACACTCACATTACACACAAACACATCCCAAAAAGCTCCTGTCCTGATCTACTGATACGCCCCATAAGGGAAATCCCAATAAATAGGGATTAGTAAGTACCCCCCCCCCCCCCTAAATAAAATGATTTAGACATTTTTAAGCATTTTTAAAAATATCTGTTCCAAATCTATTTTGTGTAATAAATTTGGACTTATTAGTGGAAAAAAGGACGATAAAAGCTACTTACGATATGTTTGAACTGTTCCAGTGTACCGCGTGCCTGGCTGCAGTCACGAGGTCAAAGTTCGTGCAGGTGAGCGTCAGAATAAAAAGACAGAGCGCGAAGAGTGCCATAATCCCTCGATCACTCGCTTTTCTTCCCAGTCTTGCAATATCTTCTCACCCCACGCGACTCTGCGCAGGAACCATCCCGTTCGGCAAAGAAGGACAAGAGGAAGAGATGCGACCTAAAGCGCAGCTCGCTCAACTACTTAGATACGGGTTTTCGCAATCTATATGTTATATTAAGTGTTTAAAAAGTCAAAATCCATGGCTAAGACCCCCTCCCTCTGTCCCCATGGCGTCAACCCCAATCCAATGGTCCGATAGGAGACCACCACTGTTCGCGCGCTGATGGGTCTCCGCGGACGGAGCAGGGAGATGCAGGCAGCCGGGTGGTGTGAGTTTAAATGCGGGAAAGAGAGAGATATGTCCACTCTGCAGCGCTGGAGAAACTCGTGAGATAACGAGGCTCCGTAATTGTAAAACTATTCTCTTTAGTTGACACTGCTCTTGAGATCGTTTCTGGTTGGATGCGCGTGGAGAATCCTGCGCGCGGGTGCGGGATGTTTCACACTTACAATTGTGTGACGAACAAGTGCTCGAGCGCGTTTTATTCGCTCTCTTTGGCCATATCCTCTGCTCTCTCTCTCTCTCTCTCTCTCTCTCTCTCTCTCTCTCTCTCACACACACACACACACACCAGCGCGCGCGCTGTTTGGTAGGCTGTGCTCGTTCAGTCACCAGCTCCGCCTCCTGCCCAGGACAAAAGCGCGCGTCCGTTGGCTCTAGCTGTGAGCTCTCGACTTTCAGAGATGCTTTCAGCCAGCTTCTCTCGCGACGGAGGAGATAAACTTTATTTTATATATATACTAACTAAACAATTACGACGGGTACCGTTCCTAGAGCAGTTTTAATTACCACCACAATCCTCTTACTGTCTGTCAGAGTGCAGTGCTTTATATCCTATTATCCGCAATCCTACATCCTTCTATCCACACCTGCGCTCTCTCTCTCACTCTCCAGACAGTGTAAGTCTTTTCTAATATGGAATAATTATGGGAAATCCTCTTAGGAGGGTGAATGGATTGATGGATTGGCTCATCTCTATCTCTGTCCTTCACTCATGGGATCTACTCATCCACACACACAGGATGTTGAGCTGATGTTAATGTTCATATAGTAATCAGTCTCGCTTGACTCTATATAGATAGATATAGATGCTATATATATATATATATATATATATATATATATATATATATATATATAAAGCATATCTAAGTAGGCTAAAAATGAATAGACAAATGCACAGATACAGAAATAGTTGTAAAATAAAAAATTTAGAGAAAAAATGCTATGTAATAATTATTAGCCCATGAACACTGATATCATGATGCCTTAAGACACATTGCCTTGGTGATAGTCATGATTTGATTTTTTTATGGGGGTTTTTTTCCCCCAAGAATGAGAAAAAGCGAGAGGAAGGAGAGGGTTGCAGGGCAGGGATAGTTGCAGTTTGCCTCCCGTCTGCTGGGAACGAGTTGGTTAAGCAGAAGTCAAAATGATTTATTGGGAGAAAAGGAGGGAATAGAGGGAGAGAGGACAGTGAGAAAGAGAGGAAGAGATTAGGTGTCATTGGGGAATCCCTCTGTCTTTTCCCTCTTTTTGTTTTTTACTATTTCTCACCTGTCTTTCCTCCCTGCCCATTTGTAAAGCATAGCACCTCCCCCCCACACACACACATTTACCAGCTCCTCCTGTCTTCGCCCTACACCCATTGTGTCAAGCTACATTGACTCTTTCGAAGTCTATTTCTGTCCTTCTTTTGTTCGTTCACTCTCTCGTGATCTACCTCTGTCACCTCTTTGTGTGCCTCACTCTCATCGGCCTGCCGCCTGCCATCCTTCTCTCCGCCAGAGTTTCTATGGCATTGACAAAATATTGCACTCCTCTTTTCAACAATCGTTCCTTCGCCATGTCAGCACACAAGTTTTTGGACTCAAGCAAAAAAAATGTAAATTGGTACGGTAAGTCTAGGGGAAAATATTCCCCCTTCAATATCCCCTTCACACACACACGATTCCATGTATTTTAAGCATGTTGCAAATTAAGTTTTAAATTTGCAATCATAAATAGCTCCTAAATTGTAATATTCAAGCAAGTCAGTTGTGCACTCCCCCTAGAGTGAGAGATTTACATATCCTTTCTATTCCATCCTCTTTTTTTGCATTTCTTTTTTTACGACAATTCAAACCATTTTATATAACCATGACAGGCCATTGTCAGTTTTCATAAAACATCTTTCATTTGCAATACTGCCTCCCAATTCAATTGTGTCTCTCTGTCTCAGGAGCAGATGATGAAAAATGGTAGTGTATCATTTTCAGGCCCCGTGACACCGTGGCCCTTATGACATTTAGCTCGGGGAGTTCCTGCTCGGCTCTATCTGTCACATAGCCAGTTCTCGCTCTCAAATCCAATCTCCACACACTCATAGCCTTCAATCTAATAGAAAATTCAGCTCTTGCCTAACTTTGATTTGCTTTCAGAAATAAACTATCCAACTAAAACACAAACACATCGGGCTATACGGCTGACCTTATGACACGGGAAGTTCTCTGTCTGTGACTGAGAGGTGACGCGGCGTCACCGTCACACTGGAGATATTTGGCCAGAAAATAATAATATCTGTTGTACAACAATGTAGATTTTATTTGCCTGCATTTGCCCACATTCCCAAATCTCATTTAAATTATCCCACCATGGGAATCTAGCACATGTGAAATGGCCATTTAAAAATATTCCACATGAACTACAACTGTGGTCAGTTGCAACAGAGAATAATAAGCTTGGGGGGGGGGAAACTCATTTGCAGTAAATACAATTAGTATAAACGGAGCAATTCCAATAGTGCTCACACCATCGGTGTTCGGTCCCTAAATATGATATTAAAAGCAAGTGTGCAGCACTGTGAATACATTTTTAAAAATCTAATGTTTAATGTTGTTTAAATGTCTATGTGGCAGTTTTAATGTGCTTTAAGACAAACCATGCACGTGCAAATTAATCCGTCAACACTATTGCTGAGTATTTTCTTCTCAAAACTGCAGTGTAGTCTCAAAAACATGGTCTGAAAAGGTCCATTTCCTACCATCACAAACATGTAACCAAAGTGTTTCTAAGGATGCTTATTTTTAGAAGACAGCTGTCTGTCTCTGAGAATGGGAACATGGTTTG
The DNA here is from genome assembly GCF_051911475.1 of Siphateles boraxobius. Classification (NCBI taxonomy): domain Eukaryota; kingdom Metazoa; phylum Chordata; class Actinopteri; order Cypriniformes; family Leuciscidae; genus Siphateles; species Siphateles boraxobius. The sequence continues at coordinate 20,560,101 of NW_027508722.1, read as the reverse complement.
TGTAACATTAACAACACATTATTAACTGTTTAATGTAGTCAAGTCAAAGACTAATCTTACCGTTATATGTCCGACGTTGTAGAGACTAGAGAGCAATACCATTCTGATACATTGATTTGTAGATGACCCTGTACAATTCGCTCTTCTTCTTCTTTTGAATCAGTTTCTAGTTCAAGCCTATATGGCTGAATTAAACCAATATTGCCATTGTGCAGTGTTTGCTACGGTTGACCGAATGGATCAAACCTAGCTGGTGTGACTAAGTGGAGGCGAGGACTAAATTTGCATATTAACTTTAATTTAGTCTAATATACTCAATCATTCAACTCTTGTCATGATCAGCTAAAAAGTAAACTTGGTTACTTGGTATCTATGACAGGATACTAGTACACGATTTGGAAGGGGCGTAATGAAACAAAGCACTGTTGTTGCATAATCAGACATTCGTCCACCTACAAAAGTAGTCCAGCTCAAAACCAAAACAAAAAAACACTGTGATGCATATTGAGCTGCAATTTATGTATGAAGGTGCTATATAAATGTCTTATTTAACATATATTTATTTTTAAAAAGTGTGTGTGTGTGTGTGTGTGTGTGTGTGTGTGTGTGTGTGTGTGTGTGTGTGTGCGTGCGTGCGTGCGTGCGTGCGTGCGTGCGTGCGTGTGTGTGTGTGTGTGCGAGAGAGAGAGACCTGTGATGGACTGGCCATCTGTCCAGGGTGTTTCCCCTGCCTGTGGCCTGAGATGCTATAGATAGACTCCAGTATAACGGATGGGTGGATGAATGGATATATAATTTATATTATTTGTGTTATTATTATTATATAATTTAAAGCTTAAATAACAAACCGTCTTCACTGAAGTATTCCTGTAAGTGCTTTAAAAAATGTCAAGCTTCACATTTCTGCTTTTACCTCTCTGGAACACTTGGCTGCTTGCTTCCATTGTAAGTGCATTGCTATAATGAGTTTTCCATTTTTTTTTTTATCCATTTTTAACCACGTTTCAATGAATTTGAATATATTTTTTCCAACAAACTAAAGGAACAAGTCAAGTGGTCAGTTGGTAATCAAAAGCATTCCACACAGGTTCTCTAGTATTTAGCCCACAATATTCCTTTAAGTGCACTTTCACAATTTGTGGGTTTGAAGGACCGATTCTATCTGAGAACATCTCTGTTTCAAAATTAAGAAGCAAAAGTGGCCCTTAACACATATATTCTTTCTTTCTCTCTCTCTCTCTCGCTCTCTCTCTCTCTCTCTCTCTCTCTCTCTCTCTCTCACACACACACACACACACACCAGCGTGTGTTTTTCTGTCTTTCTCTTTCCCTCCTTCGCTCTTGCATTCTGCCTTCCTCTCACTCATCTGTCTGACATGAATTTTCAATCTCACTGTTTACCTTCCACTGCTGTGCCTAAAACAACACTGACATAGATAGAGCGCACATGAGAGAGAGTGAGCGAGAGAGAGACGGGAAGAAGATCAAGAAGAAGGTGGAGAGATATTAGTAACACCAGCAAAGAGACGAAGAAAATAACAATGAAAGAGGTGCAGAAACTGAAATGGATGCATGTGTGTGTTATTCCAAATGATGGCAAAAAAAGAGAAGGCTCACTGGCTAAGAACCCCTTTGTATAAATGAAGTAGACATTGTCCAGTCACGGAAAGAGAGAGAGAGAGGGGGAGAGCAAAAAATGGGACGCAGAACATCAGGGATGAAACGGGAGAGAGAGATTTATAAAATGGAGGGAAAGGAGGTAGACAGAAAGAATGATGTGGAGAGAAAAGGATTTTTTTAAACGACTGGGGAGGAAGAGGAGGTGGCGGAGAGCAAGCTTAGAATAGATACGCTCTCATCCACATGAAATATTGAACGAGGGAGCAAGAAAACAAGAGAGAGGAAAGGAAAATGGAGAGAATGATAGAGATAAATACAATCGTTATTTGTTTAGCGTGCGCTGAGGGAGAGTGCGAGATGGAGGAAGGGAGAGGCCGAGAAGAAGGGAAGGAGAGCACTTTGGAAAAGATGGATGAACGAGAGAGCCCTGCCGGCAGCTGTGGAATGAAGGCAGCGAGGGCAGGCTCTACGAGAATGAAAGAGAGAGAAACATTTGTTTGGATTCTGAAGACTGATATATGTGGATGAATGGTATGGTTTTGTTGAAAATATTACTCTGCAAAAAGTGTTTCATCATCTTTCTTCTCTCCCTAAAGTCCTCCCCCTCCAGTTTCTCTCTCTCTCTCTCTCTCTCTCTCTCTCTCTCTCTCTCTCTCTCTCTCTCTCTCTCTCTCTCTCTCTCTCTCTCTCTCTCTCTCTCCTTCTCTCTTTCACACTCTTCCTGCTTTGATCTCTCTCTTTTCAGTGATCTTTTCCTCTCTCCCCCATCAAATTTGAAATGTTTGGCAGGTTTTGTTCATATTACCGTGCAGATGTGCTTATGTTTTTCAAGCTTCTGCTCAAATTTGGCATGTTACCAACAGTGAGCCAAAGGCTAAAATTTCAGAGACACGTCATTTAAAACATTATTCATTTATAATCTTTGGCTTCCTCTCAGAAATCCCAAGAAAGAATGTTAGGTCTGCCTCTCATGATCATCTGAATGGCTGTTCACTGCTAATCTCATAGCTTCAAATTGTGTGTAAATTCCCTTGACTTCAAAAAGCCAGAAGCTCATATTGATTTTTTACCAAGCTTTTAGAATCTTATTTCCATATGATATGACTAACATTGAAAAAGGCCTTTTTGATTTTACTAAATTTTTAAGGCATGTATTTGCACATTTACTTATAGGCCTATGATATTGATAGAGTTGACTTATATTATATGGAATAACTTTTTAAATGCAATACATATTTGACTTTACATTTACAAAAAGAAGCATATGCACTTTTATCCCTGAAATTGTTTTAATTCAAACTTCTTGGGTACAATAAACATAAACTCCAAAATGTTTGCACAATTACTCCATGTTTTTAGTTTGTTGTACGATTTGCATGATACTTTTCATTCTATTGAATTGTTTAGATTGAATGTATTTAACTTAGCTTATTTTAGTCTGTTGTCAATGCAACGCAATACAAGGAAGATGTTGATTGGCTCTTTGAACTGACGTCAGACATGGATGGAGCGCGCATTTTCATCTGTTCATCTGGACTTTCATCATGCACGTTTGCTGGTGAGTAGTAGTACATTTTGGTCTGAAACAGCGAATACGTCATAACACATAGATAAATGAGATGTATAAGATTTAGTCAGTAAAACTATATGTAAGTTTAGGCTGTGTTGACATGTTAACGTTCCCCATCGTGTTGTATCGATCAGTCGCAACCCACTTAAGTTAGTTCTGATACGACATGCTCTTTGGGGTCGTCACATTTAAAATCTAATGCTTAACCTTTTTTGATCAATAATTCTCATTAAACAAATGAACGAAAATGTTGTCTGTTGTGTAAAACGATATCTTTTTTTGATGGTGTTTTTGCATGGCGGTTTGCCATAAATGTTCAACATGGCTTAAATACAGCGCAACTTTATCATTAACCTTTTAGAATTTTTTTAGAATTTCTTTGTGAGTGAAGTATTAAACAAATAGCTTAAACTGAAATTCGACTGCCCGCAAGAAATACTAGCCCATGTAGTTATGTAGTCTAGCCACAGAAATGCAACCTCGTGCTCATCAGCGTGGTGTTAGCTAGTACATTTCAGTTAATGCGAGTCTAGTGTATCATGACATGCTAAATAAATAAATGGATAGCTAGATAGTATTTTTTTATTTTGGAGATAAATTTTGTAGATAACAGATTAAAAAAGATATAATTTTTATTTGTTAAGTAAAAAGCAATCTAATTTTTTTTGTTACTCTGCAGATTCAAGTTCAAAGCAAGGCTAATCAAGATGATCTGGAATGGACAATTTAGACAACATACCCCTGGCCATAGTGTCTTCTTTTTGGTTTAATCTACGCACTGCACCTAGACTACCCAAAGTGCATGGGCAACACCTTTCTTTTCATTCAGCAAGTTTTGCTAGGTTTAGGAAAGAAGGAGTTGAAGGGCAAGATTCTGGCTGTTACAAATCAGCTTACCATGTAAACAGGTAAATGCATTTTTCTTCTGGTTCTCTTTCAGAATCCTTCGATAAAAAACGTTCCCTTTCATTGAACTATGCCTTAGGGTTGGACAAATGTTCATGTTCCTTAATAATACAGTATAACACCGTGCTTGTTAAATATTTTGAAAAGTTTTAAAATACTGTTTTAAAGATTTAAAATTTGGTAATTGGTACTTAAGATATTTCTTTGTTTTTGTCAGTCTTTGAAAACTGATTTTGATAAGTGAATTCAAATAAATTGTAAATTCAAAAAAATTATTGTTATCCTTTGTCCTTATTTGTAATGCAGGTGTATCTTTATTAAATCATTTACAGTAAATAGCTATATTTAAATTAAAGTTTTGGGTTCTGTCTACTCACAACATTCATCCAGATTGTAGGTTTCATATATGTTGTCTGTGCATAACTGTAAGCCTTTACAGGTTGATTGAACTTAAAACATTTATGGAAACTGTAAGCCCTTACAGGTTGATTGAACTTAAAAAATGTATGGAAACTCGTTGCCCTAAAAAAGTTAATTTTGTATTGTTGAAAAAACAGCATATTTTAAGTTTAATGTACCTAAAGTTTCAATTGCACTGCATTAAAAACTGTTAGTTCAATGAACTAAAAGTTTTCAATTAAATGCATTTGAAATCTTAAGTGATCTTGAACTAATGTTCAGCTGTTCTTTTTAATAGTCAACTTATTTTCATCAGTTATTAAGCTTGGTAAACACTGATCACAGACTGAATGTTCACTAAAAAATCCCTACAGTCCATTTCAAGTTTTCAGTCCATTTCAAGTTTGATTTTGACGTGACATCAAGCGGTGATATATAAACAGCCAATTTACTTTCTTTTTAATTATACTTCCAATTAAACACTATCATTTTGGGACGAAAACAAGAGGAGGGGTTTATTGCACGAACCAATCATATCCAATCATAACTGGCATTGCCTCCTCTCTCGTGACTTTCCCCCATTCATTCTCAATTTTTCCCCCATCAAACCTACAGCATGCTTTTGGGGGTCTGTTCAAACTAGATGGGTTCAAAGGTGGCACTTGTCACTTAGCCTAATGTAACTTTACCTGCAGGAATTGCTGGACAGTGTTACTTTAGATAAACGACTGATTTATAATGTCACATTTTATAATTTTTTTAATGTTTTTATTTTTATAACATGGATTATTTTCTGATTTATTTTTTTGTGGAGGCACTGCCTCCCTTGCCTTATCGAAGGAAACGTCCCTGCAGTTTCCGGTTTGTATTTTATTTTGCGCACATAGTTTCTTCTCCGATTGCGAAAATCCCAGTGATTTCCCGTTCATTTTAGAGGCACCGTGTATCTGCAGATTTACATATGTTTACCATAGAAGAAATAGACTCACATAATTGTGACGTCCAATTAGACACCATAATAAAAAAACACAAAACATCTCAGGTAACAAAACTTAACTGCAACTATAACCTATTGCCAACGGCAACTATGTACAGTCTTCATAAGTCACCATTCTTTGCCTCAGGTGCAAGGGATTATGAATGACCTCAGCGGATTTTTTTATATATATTAACATTAATTAATTGACATTAAATGAAAAATTAAATTAAGTTAAAAACATAACACTGTAAAAAAAGTTGCTGCCTTAAATTTAAGTTCAATAAACTTGGATTTTTGAATCATTTCAACAAACTACATTAAACTGACTTAAAAATTAGTTGAATCTTATAACTTATAAAAAAAGTTGAAAATTGCTTAATGCTGCAGTCCGTAGTTTTTCCTCTTTGTTGCCATCTCTGTTCGAAATCTGCAATTGCAGTTATTCCCGGAATTATCAACTTTACGTAGGTTGTGCCTTCATATCACACCAAACCGTGCAAATTATACTTTGTTCTCAAAATGTTAAAGTTAACAACATCAGTATTGCATGACTACATTTAATACCCTTCAGATATTTATCCTTGTCACTGGTGATTGTCGTTTGAACCTTTCTTGGTCCGCCATCAAATTAATAAATTTGATTATCAAGTGCTGTGAGTAAATGCTATAAATCTCCACCTCCAACATACTCACACGCAATAAAGCCTATAGCCGAGATACCTTCTTTATGTGTACAGATGTGACGTTATGATGCAAAGACATGTTTGAATTTCCCACGGAAATCCACCAGTACCACTGGAATTAAAAACATTATTACAAGCTTACCGTTTTGAATCGAGCTAAGGCAAGCAGATAGTTTTGAACTCTGGCTGGTTATGTACTTGTTCAAAAATGTATTTTGGATATTTTTTAACACAAAAAAGTTAAGGACTGGAGCTTTAACTTATTTTGACGAAAACACTGTAAAAACAAATGTCATAACTTATTGATCATATATTTTGTTTATATCTTAATTACTTTAATACTTTAAAAATTATTGTAAATCAAAAGGCTATACATTTGACAAATAACATAACGAAAAACATAAAATAAATGTTCTCAGCACCTCCAGCGGTTAAGAAAGTGTATTTTTGCGAGCAGTGTTCATAAAGCTATAGAACTGTGCATGTTTCCAGGGGAGAGCAGCTGATCTGGCCTCCTGCTGATGCAGTGCTGATCAGTGATCAGATGATGAGGGTTTCTTACAGAGCACTTCCCTGAGCAGCGCTGACATAAATCAGGCCCAGAGAGCTGCACTGCCCCGTAGGAATATCATCTCCCCTCAGAGCACTTACTGTATGTTTGTGTTTGTATGTGTTTATGAAGGAGAGAGAGAGGGGAGAGAGTCAACCAGGCAACACAATTGCACTTGTTTTATGGAAACAATTTGTTTAGGGAAAAAGAAAACTAATACAATTTCATCTAAAAGGACTTCTTTCATTTTTTAAGTTGGCAATTGTATACAGTGGAAATGAAGAAGCTGTACAATCTTTTTGATAGTCCGTCAAGATAGTAATATACATTTAAAAGGGAAACAAATACAATATAAAAATTTATAATGCTTTGGAATTAGATGTAATACAATTATTGCTTTGATTGATTGTTTTTAATTAGATCAAGTTTTGACCACACTGCAAAAAAATCATATGAGCAATAAGTTATGACAACATTACATAGTAACATTGTGTTTACATTGCTTTAACATCAAAATAAGTTAAGCAATTTTTAACTTGTTTTAGGTTATACCAGATTCAACTATTTTGTCAGTTTAATGTCATGAAAGTTAAAATGAAAAAAAAAATGAAGGCAAAAAAAATAAAAAAATAATAATAATATATATATATACTTTTTTTTTTAGTGCATGTGCAATCGGTCTCTTAGGATATATTGTAAAAAATTTACATGGTCAGGTCAAGCAGAAATGGATCCTTAAAACAACAACTTCACATTTTCACTTTCTTGTCTTTTACTGTGTAAGTCTCTGTAATGTAAGAAACCTGGACAGTTGATCTCATTGTTCTTTAAAGCTCAGTCAGACAGCATAGAGCTCTCTTGTGCACATATGTCTCTGCCAACGAGAAGAACCCCCAGCATGCTTGACTTATTTGTTTGGAATGGGCGGTGTTGGTTTTGCAAATATTTCTTTTGGATTTTCTGCCATGGACTTTTGGGTGTTGTGTCTCTTTGCAGAATTCATATGAACTTGGATGTTATTTGTTGAAAGAAATAGTTTCATCCTTGGATTCCCTAAAACTCAGACTTATAATATAGGGAGCGTCCAGTCCCTGACATAAATTTTTACAGCTTCTTTCATCTTCTTTAAGGTTCCCATTGGCCTTGGTAACAAGCTTTTTCCTTACCAAGTCATCAATTTTGTAAGAGCATCCCGATCTCTGCAATGTCATGGTTTTCCATGTTGTCTCCACATTTACAGTCTTCACAATACTCCTGCATATATATATATATATTCTATTGGTTGGTTGATTAAATGATTGGTAGCATTGCATTTTGTGCAGAATGTTAGTGATATATGCGTTGTAGCTGATTTGTAATGCTTGGTTAAATTCCAAAACTGTTAATCCCTTGAAATACAAAAATCCTCATTTAAAAGATTGTGAAAAATGATTGCAGCATATTTATCATCATCATCATCATCATCATTTCAAATTCCTTTTAAGTGTTCATACTTTTATTTAAAGTGAATAAATAAGTGTCATTCAAAATATAAAACTGTAAATAAAACATTTGAATTATATTTAATTGTATGTTTTTATTACACAAGTAAATCTACATCATACATACAATATTATAAAGACATAAAATAAGATTAACAGCTCCTTAACAGAATTATCTTTGTCCACGAGAGAAAATTATTTATTTTAATTAGTGAGCAGTCAGCCTTGCACACCCTGCTTCATAGAGATCTGATTTAAAAATAAAATATATTTCACCCTCAACAACTATATTTAGGTTGATGAGCCTGATATTTTGTGTGTTTGTGTGTGTGTGTGTGTGTGTAGTTAGGGGTGCTAAAAGTACTACAGTCAGGACTAGTGCTGATAAATTACTGTGAGGAGTCATGCCCTTCACTGCAATAGCATCCTTTCCTTACTTTCTAAAAGCCTGGGTCAGCGATTCACACCATAATGACACATGTGAATCTACCATGTCTGCATATGAGTGTGTGTGTGAGTGTGAGTGTGCGTGTGTGTTAAGAGAAGGGAGAGTGAGCAGCAGAGTATTTCACGTGCCCTTAAGAGACCGGATAGCTTTAGGCACCAGCGAGGTTGTCACGCAACCTTGTGTGTGTGTTAGAGACAGTGTGTAAAAGCATGTAGGCTAAGAGAATACTGTCTACTAACCATATTTTATGACGGTTAGCTGCAATGAAAGTAACCTTGATTAGTAATTTTTACTGCAATTATTAAATAATGCATGGATATGAGTAGAATTTGAACACCGAACAACAAAAACATTTTGTTTGCATATACTATTTCCTTGAAGATCCCTTGAAATCTATCTTATCTGTTCTCTTCTAAATCTCAAACCATCTCATATTATGCAGTTTGTTTTAGATCAGTTGCAATTTTTTAATATACACTACGATTCAAATGTCTGATTGTTTACAGTTTTCTATTTTGATATATTTTAAAAAGTAATTTATTCCTATAATGGCAAATCTGAATTTTAGGTATCATTACACAGTCTTCAGTATCACATGATCCATCAAAAATCATTATAATATGATGATTTGATGCTCAAGAAATAATTCGAATTATTATCAATCTTAAATCAGCTGTCCTACTTATTATTTTTGTTAAAACCATGATCGTTTTTTCCCCATTATTCTTTGATGAATAGAAAATTCAAAAGATCACATTTATTTGAAACAGAAATCATTTGTAACATTATAAAGGTCTTTACTGTCACTTTTGATCAATTTAATGCATCCTTGCTGAAGTATTAATTTAATACAAAAAGTATTTACTTCAGATAAGGTAGAGTATATATTTATGTATATTGTTTTGAAATAGTTTAAAACTTTTTTCTTGTGTTGAAGTTTAGATTTGGCATGTTGAAGGGCTCATCCCTTTAAAAAAGCCAAAAGTCATGAACCATTTGCCACATGCTGTCTATTACATTTTTGGGGGTGGGACATCCTCATGCTAGCATTTGATTGGACAGCGTAAGAAGAGTAACCAATGATTTTGACCTGTAAAAAGATTTATAAATAAATACATTTCAATGTGCATATCTGCTAAATGTGATTATAGATGGCCCCAAAACTACCCCCCCCCCCCCAAAAAAAAACTCTGGAGGTAAAGGTTTTAAAACAAAGCTGAATCCAAAGATGCATGACTATCATTCGCTTCATTCTGTTTTACAGATAAACAATAATTTTCTTAAATGTGTTCCAGGTCTGCATTTCTCACCAGCTGTGTCATTGTGCCATGTCCTGCTTCCACAAGTGATCACATCATTTCCTGTTCATTCAACCTGGAGGCAAAGAGGCTGAGCAATCTGATTGGCTGCTTTATGTAATAACTGTCAGACAGGTTGATTGATTGGCCAATATGAGGTGGTGACTCTGCTCATATTCACCGGACCGCTTCGACTCTCCTGCTCGCTCTTCTTCCCTCTGAAAGGCCGTTGAGTGCTTCCTTTCAGTGTTTATCAGCTAGAGATGTTTATAGTTTTTTCAATTAAAAGAATGCAGTGGATGTGTGATAATGACCCTGATGATAATTGCACACTGCAGTGCAGCTTGAGATTTGTATGGCAGTTTATAGCATCATCTCCCAGCTGTTGTGTTTAGTGTGCTGGTCGCACTGGGCCGTGGCATCAGCGGTGGTGAGAGCCGCATCATATGCACAGCTGTAAAGCTTAAAACATCACCCATCAAAAGAGTTACTCATATTCTCCAAGTAAGGGTGCAAAATAGTTCAAATTAATGTGTGATTCTTACCCGAGACTATTCTCCTATTATTCAAACAATGATCAAGAAATTGATTATGATGCATAGTTTTTCCACTTAAAACAGTGATGTGATTGCACACTTCCTGTAATGCCAATCAGAATGTTTTATAATAATATTTAGACAGTAACTTACCAGAGTTGTGGAACTACAACACTATACCTTGTAAACACAGTTTATCAACTAACTGATAAACATCTGTGCATCCTGACTCCTTAGCAAACCGCCATACTGCGCAATTTCCGTTTAAGAATATTCCAGTTCTTGCCATTTTTGCATGTAACATGCTTCAGATGGTCTTTGAAATGTTCCTGATTGTGGCATTTGAGGCTGAGACAAGAATCAATTTCTAAAGAAAGTGTCGAATTACATTTATAATGTTGCAAAAGATCTAATTCTAATAAATACTGTTTCTGTTCTACTTTCCATACAGTTTTGTTTTCTACTTTTAATTGATCAAAGAATTCTGAAAACGTGTCTCATGGTTTCCTTAAAAATATTTTGCAGAACCTTGACAATAATGTTTACTGAACAGCAAATCATCATAATGCAAGGATTTCTGAAGGATCATGTGACACCGAAGAATGGAGTAACGACTGCTGAAAATTGTAAATAAAGGTAAGAAAATATACTTCACCATAAATCAAGTCTTTTTTGCTACTCAAGTAAATCTCTCAACATGTCTTTTAAGAATGTTTAGAATTTTCTTTTACTATAGATGCAACAAAAAATGCAGATTTTTATATATAATATGTAAATGTACAATATTACAGGGGAAATAAAAAAATTGTACAACAACGCTGCTGCAATAGATGTAGTGTAATTTTACTGTATAAAGGAAATCAGAGTTAACCACCAAACAGCCGGTAAGATTCAGTGATGCGTTTAAGATGAATACTGACACTGTTGTTTTTAGACTGACGTCATACAATGTGTCATGTCAACTGGAATAAGTGAATCAATTAAGCAAGAGAGGGGGAAAAGCCCAGATTTCAGGAAGTGACACAAGCTTAGATCACACAACACCTACCAACCTCATCATTATCACATTGAGACTGCATGCCCACTTAATAAAAAGCAATTGCAGCTTTGTATGAAATAAAATGTGTCATGTATTTATGTTTTTATGTTCATGTATTTAAGAAATACTTTCTTTTTCTGACTGTTTGTTCAATCTGTGGAGGATGGGAAGGAAGGAGACAAACAAACGCTTTTAAATGCAATCAAATATATTTATATATATTTAGCATCTTAATGAGGTTTCTGATTAGATACACTGACTTAATTGAGTAATGAGTTTGACACAGTACAATATATACAATAATAGAGACAATCTGGACCCTCAAATGCCAACTGATCAATCATTAATATTATACAGATCAACATACAAACTAGTATGTGGAACATAATACCCTTATGGAAACAAAATAAAACTTCAAACACAAAGCAAATTAAACATTTTCCGGACCCTAAAAAGAGTGCACAAATTGGCAGCGTGTCTCATTACTGTTAGGACTCTTGCCAAAGACAAATCTGACCAACCATAGTCAGCAATCACAGCTTAATAATGATAAACGCAGGCACAAAAATCCAGGAAAAACAAGGGAATAAATGATCAATGGACTCTAAACGACAGGTAGAATTGAAACAGACAAAACAACTTTTCAAATGCAAAATAAATAAATGTAATTAAACCGCTTTTTCCTAAATCAATTTAAACTAGATGCAAAAGAATGTAAATCAAGGAAAAGGTCACATGATCTTGCAGTGATGTATTATATTAATACTCTTCATGTATCATTTTCCACAATTTACTTTTATTCCTCATTCCCCTGTATAAGCAAATACTTAGGCAATATTGCAGTCCCATAAAATAATACCAATTAAACTTTATTGACACAGAGAGAGAGATATTTCTACAGTAAAAGCAGATCTACTCCAGGTGGGACGAAGTCATTCGGCGTTGTTTTTAAGAGAGCAATGGGAGAGAGCGAGGGATGGAATGAGAGAGAGGAGGGAGGTGAAGATGAATGTAGTTAATTAAGATGAGCAGGCAGTGAAGACAGTGCAGAATTACACAAACACTAATTAGAGTCTTCGTTAGGGGGCACAAAATGAGAGCAGCGCATCCATCATCTCCCCTCTCCTCTCTCTTTCCTCCTTCATTCCAACCTTTCTCTCCTCTGTCTTTCCCTCTGCTCCCTTTATTCTCTTTCTTTTTTTCAATTTTAACACATTGGTGTCTTAGTTTGTACTTCCTGCTTGTGGCTCATAGAGATCATGACAGTACCTCAGTCACACGGGCCCCTTCCCCGTCATCATGCTTATTTTAACCTCTCCTCTCTCTGACCCCTCCCCTCTCCCTTTAATTATAGACATGAAATCCAGCGTCAGCACAATTTTTATTGTTTCCCTCGTTCTCTTTCTGCTCTCATTCGCTCCATTTAACATCTATCCATCCATCCATCCATCCATCTATAGGAAATATACTTATTTACTTCCAGGTTTAAATTCCAATTTAAATTATAGATTTGAATGGCAGAGGGATTTAACCATATATCAATTTAACAAATAAATGAATGCCATGTCAAAAAAGCAATACATGTGCAATTTCTATAGGGTTTGTTGATGTATTTCCCCATGTGAGACAAATGGATATAAACAATCAAAGTAGGCTACAGCCAAAGGGGGACGTTAATGTTAGTCAGTGAGCTAGATCTGAAAATATAGATCTCATTTATGTCTGATGTCAGAAATATGGAAAAAAATGAGAGATATTATAGTTTCATAACCACCAGCATTCCCAGGCTGATCAGCACCAGCTGGGTGACAGAAATTACAAATCAAATCTGACTATTTGAACAGGCTGTGGAAAAATCAGGACTAACGACATAAGAGTGCACTTATAGTTTTATAAGTGCAGGATAACTTTCTGCTGTAAGGAAAAAAAAACATTTCACACGAAATGGGTCAATGGCAAAAGAGCGTCCATGACAAAGAAAACTTACAAAAGGGAAAGTATTTAAAATAATAATAATAAAAATATCTATTTTAAGTTATTAATCCATAAGTATCTTTGTGTTTTTTTTGTTTTTTTTTATTGGTGTGTCTCGCATGACATTTTAAAGCCATGCCATTAATCTAATTAATTATGACACACAGTCAGGTGTGTATGATATTATATCTTTTTTTTTCCTGCATGTTTCTGCATGACTTTCATTTAACAGACACTCTTTTCAATTGTTTAAAATATTTTAACAAAACTAAACTCTCCAGGAAATATCATCAGAATACCAAACTACTGTACTTAATAAGTTTCTGTTTTCAAGAAGTTTATTCTTTTAATTATCTTAAATATTTTAAAAAATCAGTTGTATTTTTGTACCCCCCAAAATATCAAATTGAAGTTTAATTCAGAAATGTAAAACATGTGTAGTCAAGTACAACTGTATAAATGAACTGCATTTCTAAAATACTAAATTAATAGATCTGGAGTCTGGACCCAAAAAAGGGGGGATCATGTCATTGACCCAAATAATGCATTAATTAGGTCTATCAGAAAAATGACTTGGCGAGATGATGCAAAAAATAAATAAATAAATAAATCAAATAAATTCTGACATGTTTGTATGCATTCGCTGGTTCACAAAAAACAGATAACTAAACACGTAACAAATGATTTGCTATTAACTCAGTTGCCATTCTAGATCTGTTTAATCTCCATATTTAATTTTCTTTAATTACAGTATTCGATTTTCCTAATATGTAATTAGAGAAGTGGCAGTTGTTGCCATGGTTTTGGATTTCTGTTCTGCTGGGTCATTAGCTGGTTTAATAGTATTCTTCCTGAAATAGATAAAACTTCTCTCCTCTAAGACATTAGGCTACATTTGCTCAAAGAAATAGTCTCATCTCTCTTACGACACTGCGCTAATGTTATGTCTAGACAATTTCTTTTTCTCTCCGGGCATTTTACCAAGAAATGATGGGAAGGTTGATTAAGTCACACGGCTAGTTTTAGTGTTGATGTGCCTGTGGTGCCATGGACTTGTTAAATGTTTCTTTTCTTTACTCTTTTCTCGAACCACCAGGAGGTTTAGTGATTCACAGGTGAGAACATGCGGTGATATTTCACAAACGCGGTAGTGCTCCCTGTCGGTGAATTGTACGGGCGTTCAGAGTCCCGATACGCACTTACGCAGTCATAAGGTTAAATCATGCTATCAGAGCTGCAGGAGCATCTCAACTCATCATCTCTACTGCGAGTCAAAGAGCTTTAAATCACAAACTATGTGAGAACCAATTTCTCATTTAGTGTACCAAAAAAACAAAAACAAACAAAAAACGTAAAGAGTGTCACAAACACACTGCTAACTTAACTCCGTTTTCACTAGGGTGACAGCGTTTTCCACAACAGGCAATTTTTTTTAAGTGTAGGCCTATAGCCCAACCAAGCAGCACATTGTCGGTTTTAATGTCTGAGCTGAGGAGTTAAATAAAATGCACTCACATGGCCCTTCCTCGTTGTAAAGTAGGCGACAATTAGTAGTGAGTCAGATTGTCGGCCCACCGCGTCCAAAAGCTTAAAAATGCTGCTTTCGGAGGTTACATTCCAAGGTAACTGTACCTTCACACCGCCGCCGGTGAGAGCGGCAAAATTCGCTCTCGCCGCCCTGCCAGCGACGCCGTGGAAAGATTCGTGGACGCTCTGATGCTCTGACGTAGATCGAACGCGTGGTCTTTTTTACAACTCTATTTAAAGGGGCCACAAAGCAAACAAGCATGTCGATCGTTATTTTTGCAGAAAATTGATCGATGGAAAAAACTTAACAATTATGGTGACATGTTTGCTAATGAAATAAACAAATTAAAAGCCATTTGTGTGGTGTGGCTTTTGTGTTCATGGTTAAGTGCTATTATAATTTGCATTCCCGCTGAAAAACAAGCGTTCTAGCGCGAAAATATTGCCTATAAATACTAGTGTTGCGCGCCTCATCAAATTCAAATGATCAACCTCCTCAATTTTGCTTGGGAACTAATGTGGTCGGAACCAAAGTTTACAGGACTGCGTTCTCTGGACTCCTCTCAAACGGAGCACCTCTATATTCCGATTGATTGCCGCCGGTTGCCGCCGAACCGCGTCATTGCTTATTACCATAAAGTTGACCTGACTTCAACTCTCCTCGCCGCTCTCACCGTCCAAGACGCGCCGCGCCGCTCTCGCCGGAGCTCGCCGCCGGCTCTCATTGACAATGAATGACTTCCGGCCACTTTGACGCTCTCTCGCCGGCGGCGGTGTGAACGCACAGCAAGGACGCATCAAGGCACGACTGAATCCAATGTTAGCTTAACTTCCTGTCACATTAGATAGGCCTACTTTCATGGCTCATTTTTTGAAGGCAACGTATGAAAGGTGCGGTTGCTGGTCCGTTTATTTGTAAATGTACACTACATTTCTGATCAACGTTTTACACTTTTAATGTCATTTCAGCGAGAAATTAGCCTACTATTGTATTAATTAAATATTTGCTTATTTATCACCAAAGCTCACTCCATTTTGCTGTAGATCATTAGGCAACTGCCTGTAGGCTTTTGGACACAGCCCAAATGTAGTGCTTGAAAGTTCGATTTATTCAAATGAATCGGTTATCGGACCTGTCTCAGACATAGCTATGTGGAGGTGGAAACTCTGATCCTAGTAGTCAAGGCCTCAGCCGTCACGACCATTGGCACGATCGTTGGCTGAACGTCTGATGCAGTACACAAAACACTACAGGATTTTCAAAGTCGTCATCTGATTAGTTGAATTCTACTGGATGTACGAGCGACACGTGTCACTTCTTTAATGGTCCGCCTGGACAAAGCGTCATGATGCCAAACCTCCTCATGGAAGAAAGCAGTGTGTTTACAACTGTGGAAAAAAATCCCTGCATTCTTCCCTACTATATAGTAGACGAAAAACAGTATGTGACAAAAGTTGTATGTCCGAATTCACAGTAGCCTGCTAATAAAAGAGTAAGCAAAGAGTACCCGAATGACCTTCTACTTCCGGCGAGATTCTGTAGTGTGCATACGATGGACACTTACTATCCCGTGAGAGGATTTGTGAATGGCAGTGAAGCAACATAACTGCCGGTAGGTCACATAATAATGACATATTACATTCTAGTACATACTAGTTTAAGTGGTCGTGAAGTAATTATTCAAAATAAATACCTACTCGAGAGTATGCGATTACGGACACAGCCAATGGGCACATCAGAAATAACCCTTCTGAGTTTTTTTGGCAGTTGGCAAACCAGCTTATAGCCTTTTAAGCCGAAAAACCTTTACAAATCTTTTGTTCCGAATCAATGGTTCAGAGTTGGTATCAATCTGCCAGAGTCACGTGATTTCAGTAAATGAGGCTTCATTACGTCATAACTATTCCGAAACGTTTCTAAACACTTTCAATGGTTCACTGCTAGGGGCGATTATCTCTGTCAACCCATAAATCATGGGGTGTCACTGAGAACCAATGAGCAAGTGTTTGGGTTTTACCTGATCTATGATCAGTTTTATACATTTGTTGAAGTTTTAATTAGACATTAGTATAATTAAAAATTAATAATGGTAGTTAATAGTCTCTTATTGGCCTGTTTAGCTGGACCCTTCATAGAACAAACAAAACAAACCCTAACAATTGATAAAAGAATATAAAGACACTTGATAATGTTATTAGATAATTAGATAATTGCTTCACAAACACCTGAACAAAATGAAACAATTAACCAATCAAAACGCGTCACATAAGACAAAGGAAGCACAATAACCATGACTGAGAAATTACAAAATAAAAGACATGAAACTACAAAAGTGAGCCAAAACCCAAACCAACATGACAGTGCTTTACTGCCACCTACTGGACTGGAGTGTGGATCAGAAGATTTGTAAATTGAATGTGTCTGTCGTCCTACATCATTCCCTCACAGTTATTTTTAACTGCAAAACAGCTTGTTTTGCTTCTACAATACTGCAAACTGGTATTTCTTTATATATTACTTTACTGTATTGTCAATCATAAACACATCGACTGACGCTATAGCGCTATAGGCTGCAGTGTTTAGCATCCTTGTGTGTGCACTCGCCTCTCCCGCTTCAAATCTCTCTCGGTGCGGGTCAGGTAGGACCGGTTACACTTGCATACATGTAGTTAGCAAGTTCTTGTTATCGTAGTGTAACTGTTTTCAAAATAGCAGCTTAGAACAAAAGCCAGAAGATTCCATCTCTGTCTTAGCAGAGAAAACGAAGAGAGATATTCATGTGAAACAAGTAAGAAAGTTGATGGATTTGTTTTTATTCTCTTTGGTTTTCTACACACACGCACACACACACACACACACACACACACACACACACACACACACACACACACACACACACACACACATGCAAACACATTTGTAGACTTAGCATGCTGTGGATGTGTATATATCCTGATGAATGTATTTTTCTTTGAATAAAATAAGAGGTATCAAGAGAGACAGCTACTTAAGCAGAGACTATTTAACCGTTTCACCCAGCTTTGCTCTCTACCTGTCAGGCCTGGCTGACTCTGATTGAGTGTGTGTGTGTTTGTGCTCTACTTTACAGTATCAGAGACACAGCAGTTTAAGTAATAGCCTACAGTAATGCTTTCTGTAAAATATTACGAATAAAAAATAAAAACCTTCAGTGGATCTAGATTTGGACTAAACTGATTTCAGGCTTGGAGGGCATCATCTATGGACCTAATTTAGTTTTGGTTTCATTCTTTAACAGTGTTGCTTCTCTCAACTCTGTCCTCTCGTTCACCAATCCTCTCAGATCTCTCTCTCTCTCTCTCTCTCTCTCTCTCTCTCTCTCTCTCTCTCTCTCTCTCTCTCTCTCTCTCTCTCTCTCTCTCTCTCTCTCTCTCTCTCTCTCTCTCTCTCTCTCTCTCTCTCTCTCTCTCTCTCTCTCTCTGTTGATTTATTGCTTCTTGTTGGAAAGGCTGGAGTTTTAATAACTCAAGTCCTCCACACCAGAACGAGAGAAAAAAACTAAAAAATAAAATATTAAAAAATTCTGTAAGAACAAAATAAACATGCGTAATTAATGTAAACGGTATTGTGCCATTTCAAGCTAAATAAATCCATTATATAAAGGTGTCCCAAATATTAAAAAATTCTTAAATCAAGATGCATTTACTAGACAAGTAAAATGGTATAAGATGTCTTGTTTTCAAAAAAAATAAATAATAATCTTGTTTCCGTTTGAATTAAAGGGTTATCTCACCAAAAAATTAAAACTATCCCATAATTTACTCACCTTCAAGCTATCCTGGGTGTACATGACTTTCTTCTTTCTTCTCAAACAGAGTTAGGTATAGCTCCAAAAAGTGCATCCATACATCATAAAAGAAATCCATACAGATCCAGAGGGTTAATAAAGGCCTTCTGAAGCGAAGCGATGTGTTTTGTAAGAAAAATATCCAAATTTATAACTTTATAAACTATAATCACTGGCTTCCGGTAACGGCCGTACGCAAGCATAGTTCCGGCGGAAAAGTGACCTTTGACCATCAATATGACAAAACAATCAACCTGAATATAACAATATGGCAATCAACCAGACTAAATTACAGAAACCAAAAAAGTTAAGGCAATTATAATCAGTACCTTAAAGTAACAGCAGCATTTTCACTTTGTGAAATTTGATGGGTTAAAGTGTTTTCACGGCACAGTACACCTGCAAAAATGTGGGTGCATGTGATCTTGCATGTTTGTATTTAATAATTCCTCTAAACCCTCAATCGCTGATAAACAGCATTAAGGCCTATGAAAGGAGAACCATCCTCATAAAGGGCTAATGGATAAAAAGAGGAAATAATGAAAGGATAGAGTGGGATAAAAGCTAGAGTGATTTCCAACACTAAAGGAAGACTTTATATAGAGGCCGATTATTCACACTGATCATTAGAGAGAGATATCACTTTCACTCATTTACTGAAAAGAGCGAGAGAGTGGGGGAGAAGAGAAAAGGGTAATCATTAGAATGATATCACTTTTCCTCTGTCTCTAATGAGCAACGGAGAAAGAGAGAGAGAGAGAGAGAGAGAGAGAGAGAGACCAGACAGACAAATAGAAAGAAAAACAGCCTGGGTGAATAGATGGACGAACGAATGCACAGACAGACAGAGTACATACTCAAACTCCTGCCTTTATTTTAATCTGTTTGAGTTGATGGATGTAGGCTATATATTATCTACATCATGACATGTAAACAAATAAGTTGAGTCGTATTCTTATGTATCATCCCATTATACCAATTAACTGCCTTTATGACAGCATAATAATATTCTCTCTGCCCACACACCTCTGTCAACCAAAATGCAAATGGTTTTTACAGACACACACGCAAATACAGACACAATCAAACACACATTTACATATGCGTGAGCAATTAACAAAGCTTGAGGAGACAGACTTAATTACAATACATAAATTGGGATTAACAGAAACACAGCGTATTAGAGTTTTAATTAAACATATTTATTATTTATTTCACAAACACAGGAACAGGAATCAGCAGAGGAGACTGGGGTGAAGGGAACGTAATGAAGGAGGAAGAAATCTGCACCATCATCTCCAGCCTATCCCATCCTCCAACTCTGCATGTGCCTTTGGGGAACAATTAACTTTTACTTCCCATCAGCACGAGCCGCCCATGCTCCCTAAACCCACTTTAATACATACAGCCACACCTACAAAAGATGTCTATCGCAATTTAACCATCCAAAATTATGTCTTCTATAAACGTGTGCCTTTTTCAAATCTCAAAAGACCAAAAATTCTAGTCGTTATGCAGTCTAATATATGTCCACCCTTAAAACCCTGGCCCTGATAAAGCTCTAAACCCCCCGCGGACCACTCATTTTCAGGGAAGACACAGCAAGATGAAAAGAGAGTCTAAATTAATTGCCTGAACACTACACTGGACTATGTGCTGACAATGCTTCCCAGCACTGCATGAACAGGATAGGGCTGAGAAAGACATTGAGTAGTTACTCTGTAGGAATCAGAGACTCCTGGGTAATAAACATTATGCCAGGCCTCCATATATACACAGAGTCTCGATGCTAACAACTGGTTCTCAACTGGTGGGTGGTGGACCTGTTCTGGGAATTAAGGAATGCAGGGAAATCAAAACGCAACTTTATAAATATAACCAAGTATATAATCATATTTG
This sequence comes from Siphateles boraxobius, assembly GCF_051911475.1. Taxonomy (NCBI): domain Eukaryota; kingdom Metazoa; phylum Chordata; class Actinopteri; order Cypriniformes; family Leuciscidae; genus Siphateles; species Siphateles boraxobius. Next base: position 20,539,365 of record NW_027508722.1, on the reverse strand, counting down.
ACTGCAAAGTAAATAGGCTTGTCAACATTTGGTAAAATACGCAGCCATAGTTTTTTGTTGGTGTCAAGGCAGTTTATCCAACCAAATCATGGTCATGCTGAATATGGCCCAGCGTATTTACATGCGTTCACACAGGTTCACATACAATGCGTTTTAGCGTTTAACTGGCTATTAGTAAATTGTTTTCTATGTAAACACACACTAGATGTACATTACCGGCTGCCTTGCCTTCTCATTGTCCCGCGCATGTATCCACGTTTTGAAAGGTGCGTTTACGCCATGTTCTAATTACCTTAATTACGAGATTTCAACTTGTAAAAAGTGTCCACGTTGCAGCTTGTAAGATGGGAATTTTTTGAGAGCTCCTACTTGTACCACCTGACTTCTCCATATTAATTTAGGCATTGATAGTTTCAACATAGAAACGCATAATTTCCAGTCCCACAACTTGAACAGCTTGTCGAACATTAAATGCAGGGTTGTTTGCACTTTATTTCTTGCAATTCCGAAGTCATAGCATGAAGCATAAAGTCAGAATTGATATAATGATAGAAATGATATAAAGTCGCAATTGCATGTTATAATGTCAGAATTGTGAGATTCTTAGAAAAAAAAGTCAGCAGAATTGGACATTATTACTTGCAATTGCCAGTTTTATAAAAAAAAGTCAGAATTGTGAGGTAAAAAGTCGCAATTATCTTTTAAAATGTTTTATTCGGAGAAAACAAGCTTCCAAAACATAGTATGCCACTTCCACACCTAAGATACATATTTTACGGTCACCGTTATGCTAAATACACAATTTTAACTTCAACAGTCCGTTTTCATTAATGAGCTAAAAGACCACAATATGTCAAACCTCTAAACCACGGGGAAAAAAATAAAATAAAATAAAACCGTGGCAAGTTTTGCCTTTTCCACAGGAAAACCGCGAACTTGGCAACACTAGTCATGTGTTGTCATCTCGAAATTATGGTAATTACGTCATAGCATGTTTTATGGCGCTGTGTCGTGGGTCGAGGCCTTGCGTTTGTTTACATTCTTCAGTCTAGCGTTTTGTAAATCGCATGTGCAGTATGTGTTCTTATGTTTAAAGGCAGCGGAGCCGAGAAAGCATCGAAGCGTGGTGCAACGGTCAAATGAAAAACAATTAAAAACGAAGCGGAATCTCGAAAAAATTCAAGACAACACAGCAGAAAACAACTCTGGCTCTCGAGACGTGTTTCTAAGAATTTAACTTTACACAGTGTCTTTAAATCAAGGGTGTCATGCGTGAGATGTATACGTTAAAGACTTCTAATTACCACATGTTTTAAAACAATTAAAAGGCTTTCTTTGTGAACTGGGCCGTCAGGCTTCCAAATTGCACTTATACTGTATAGGCTATATCTCGTGACATGCCATGCTTATAATTTTACATATTGTGTTACGGCTTTTGTATGATAAACAACTTTGCTGCTGTGTTGGGTAACCTGTTGTTGTCCAATGTAAAATCCAAGTCCTGTAGCAAAACCAGTTTAGAACCGTTGCTTCAGATGCTGTGGTATACTCGTGTGAATCACAAACATTCTCTCTCAGGTTGTGTACTGTACTCTCAAGCTGCCATGATGGTGCATTTTTATTGTCCAAGCGCTGTCATATTTGAACAGCTTTGCCAGAAGTCAATCCCTGCCTGAAAAGTAAATGCCCAAAGAGAGAGCAAGAGAGAGAGAGAGATGAGATAGAATAGGAGTAGATCACCAAGGCAGCAAAGTGGAACGATGAGAAGGAATTTAACAAGGGGGAAAAAAGGCAAGAAACATCCTCTGAATACACTGGGTACCACTAGGTTGCCAATGTGTGGGAAAGACAAATGTAACCAGGAAACAAACAGAGAAAGAAAGAATTAAGCAAGGACAAGATAAGATGTGCAAGTAACATGATAATGGTTTCGATTCCCAGGGAAAACACACAACTAACATAGATTCCAGGAATACACTGCATCTTTGATTCAAACTTCTTTTTTTTTTATCAAGATTTTAGTTTAAAATGTATTAATACAGTCTAAAACCACAATGGGTTATATGTAACTGTCTATAGACTTAACAATTATGACTTAGGTAAATTATAATTTACATTTAAATAAAGTGTTTTGATTTAGTAAACAGAAAAACATTGCTATGTAAAATATAAAATAAACATTTAAGATTCTGAACTAATATAGGTCCCACAAGCCAGTTTGACGCATCAAATTATGTAAATAATGTTTTTAATGCTACCAATATTGGAAAATAAAACATTTAGCGTTAAATAATTTTCACATTTTTTTTTTAGTAATTTAAAATAGGTTTCAAATCATTTTAGATGAAATATAGCATGTCAGAGCAGTTACTGCTTGAAGATTCATGTCAACTAAATAAATAATTGTAATATTTATACCACAATGGCTCTGTACCGATTTTGAAATTGCACAACATCAGAATAGCATATGAAGAGAAATATGTTTCTTTTACACCTTTATTAAAAAAGACATTCATCATTTATGTCTTACACAGACAGCTGTTCAATTTCATACGCAATCTTATTTTCATATAATTCACGTTCTTGTGTGCAAGTGTGTGTTATGTGTGCAGTCGGGCATAGAGACAGCAGGCAAGAGACTAAGAAAGAAATAAAGAGGACAGGCGGATGAAGGCATCAGTCAGTACATAAGGAGACACACTGAGTTTGAGGGAGCGGCAGAAAATTGAAGGGAAAAAATGGAGCGAGAGAGGGCAGAGGGGGGAGGAAAGAAAAAGGCAAAAAGAACATTTTGTAAACAGGTCTCTATAGAAACCAGTGCATAATTTGCTTGGTGGGAGCGTAAGAGGAAAAGAGAAGCGTTTACCGACTCGGCTTGAGCCCACCACTGTAATTACCCCTCAGAGAGAAAGAGAGAGAGAGAGCTTGAGAAAGAGTAACTGTGTGAAAAACATAAAGGCTACAGCTCAACCTGAATGCCTGCGAGTGACGTGTCTTCCTGCTTGTGTGTGCTTGTGTGTTTTGTTTTGGCAGGGCAGGGCAGGTTTTTTGGCTAGTTTTTTAACTCGTTTGGCGCTTTCCCTTTCATTTACATGAACAAAAGCTCATGCGTTCTCACCTACACACATAAACTGAACCTGAATGGATGCATTGTCTTTAGCTGTTAAGAGCCAACAATATGCACCATGTTAGGCCAAAAATAAAGCCAGCCATAAATGCATCAACCCCGGGTCTCAAATGTTCTTGCTATCACACTTTCTTCATTGAATTTATTATGCAGCGGGGCAGTTTTGAGTGAAAAGCAAAAGGGAACCGTTCTCCCTCTCTCACTCCCTTCGAGTTTGCATGTGGGCAGCCTAATTAATTGAGCAGTGCTTCTGTGAGTCTGTGTGTGTGTTACACGCCGGTTGAGAGGAAAGTTAATTATAGAGGGGAGAGTGGTGTGTACAGCCTGGTTGATTACAGTACGGCGGATTGGGAAAATGTGTGTTTGTGTATGTGTGTGAGACTGTCAGTCTGCGCCTGTACAGATAACAGGATTAACTCTCCCCTGACAGCTGGAGTACAACAGGGACGGAGAGAGAGAAACAAGAGAGAAATGAGGGAGGCAAGGAGGACATAAGTGACACTGATAGGGTTGAGGGATTTATGGAGAGAAAGACCCACTGCTGTCATTTCTAAGAACACTTACTAACCCTATATAAAAAGAGCTGTTCATAAAACTTCAAAAAGGAAGGGAAAAGTTTGCATCAAATTCTTCAACTTTGATGCAAAGTTGAAGAATTTGATCCCATCCTCCAACTCTGCATGTGCCTTTGGGGAACAATTAACTTTTACTTCCCATCAGCACGAGCCGCCCATGCTCCCTAAACCCACTTTAATACATACAGCCACACCTACAAAAGATGTCTATCGCAATTTAACCATCCAAAATTATGTCTTCTATAAACGTGTGCCTTTTTCAAATCTCAAAAGACCAAAAATTCTAGTCGTTATGCAGTCTAATATATGTCCACCCTTAAAACCCTGGCCCTGATAAAGCTCTAAACCCCCCGCGGACCACTCATTTTCAGGGAAGACACAGCAAGATGAAAAGAGAGTCTAAATTAATTGCCTGAACACTACACTGGACTATGTGCTGACAATGCTTCCCAGCACTGCATGAACAGGATAGGGCTGAGAAAGACATTGAGTAGTTACTCTGTAGGAATCAGAGACTCCTGGGTAATAAACATTATGCCAGGCCTCCATATATACACAGAGTCTCGATGCTAACAACTGGTTCTCAACTGGTGGGTGGTGGACCTGTTCTGGGAATTAAGGAATGCAGGGAAATCAAAACGCAACTTTATAAATATAACCAAGTATATAATCATATTTGACTGCAAAGTAAATAGGCTTGTCAACATTTGGTAAAATACGCAGCCATAGTTTTTTGTTGGTGTCAAGGCAGTTTATCCAACCAAATCATGGTCATGCTGAATATGGCCCAGCGTATTTACATGCGTTCACACAGGTTCACATACAATGCGTTTTAGCGTTTAACTGGCTATTAGTAAATTGTTTTCTATGTAAACACACACTAGATGTACATTACCGGCTGCCTTGCCTTCTCATTGTCCCGCGCATGTATCCACGTTTTGAAAGGTGCGTTTACGCCATGTTCTAATTACCTTAATTACGAGATTTCAACTTGTAAAAAGTGTCCACGTTGCAGCTTGTAAGATGGGAATTTTTTGAGAGCTCCTACTTGTACCACCTGACTTCTCCATATTAATTTAGGCATTGATAGTTTCAACATAGAAACGCATAATTTCCAGTCCCACAACTTGAACAGCTTGTCGAACATTAAATGCAGGGTTGTTTGCACTTTATTTCTTGCAATTCCGAAGTCATAGCATGAAGCATAAAGTCAGAATTGATATAATGATAGAAATGATATAAAGTCGCAATTGCATGTTATAATGTCAGAATTGTGAGATTCTTAGAAAAAAAAGTCAGCAGAATTGGACATTATTACTTGCAATTGCCAGTTTTATAAAAAAAAGTCAGAATTGTGAGGTAAAAAGTCGCAATTATCTTTTAAAATGTTTTATTCGGAGAAAACAAGCTTCCAAAACATAGTATGCCACTTCCACACCTAAGATACATATTTTACGGTCACCGTTATGCTAAATACACAATTTTAACTTCAACAGTCCGTTTTCATTAATGAGCTAAAAGACCACAATATGTCAAACCTCTAAACCACGGGGAAAAAAATAAAATAAAATAAAACCGTGGCAAGTTTTGCCTTTTCCACAGGAAAACCGCGAACTTGGCAACACTAGTCATGTGTTGTCATCTCGAAATTATGGTAATTACGTCATAGCATGTTTTATGGCGCTGTGTCGTGGGTCGAGGCCTTGCGTTTGTTTACATTCTTCAGTCTAGCGTTTTGTAAATCGCATGTGCAGTATGTGTTCTTATGTTTAAAGGCAGCGGAGCCGAGAAAGCATCGAAGCGTGGTGCAACGGTCAAATGAAAAACAATTAAAAACGAAGCGGAATCTCGAAAAAATTCAAGACAACACAGCAGAAAACAACTCTGGCTCTCGAGACGTGTTTCTAAGAATTTAACTTTACACAGTGTCTTTAAATCAAGGGTGTCATGCGTGAGATGTATACGTTAAAGACTTCTAATTACCACATGTTTTAAAACAATTAAAAGGCTTTCTTTGTGAACTGGGCCGTCAGGCTTCCAAATTGCACTTATACTGTATAGGCTATATCTCGTGACATGCCATGCTTATAATTTTACATATTGTGTTACGGCTTTTGTATGATAAACAACTTTGCTGCTGTGTTGGGTAACCTGTTGTTGTCCAATGTAAAATCCAAGTCCTGTAGCAAAACCAGTTTAGAACCGTTGCTTCAGATGCTGTGGTATACTCGTGTGAATCACAAACATTCTCTCTCAGGTTGTGTACTGTACTCTCAAGCTGCCATGATGGTGCATTTTTATTGTCCAAGCGCTGTCATATTTGAACAGCTTTGCCAGAAGTCAATCCCTGCCTGAAAAGTAAATGCCCAAAGAGAGAGCAAGAGAGAGAGAGAGATGAGATAGAATAGGAGTAGATCACCAAGGCAGCAAAGTGGAACGATGAGAAGGAATTTAACAAGGGGGAAAAAAGGCAAGAAACATCCTCTGAATACACTGGGTACCACTAGGTTGCCAATGTGTGGGAAAGACAAATGTAACCAGGAAACAAACAGAGAAAGAAAGAATTAAGCAAGGACAAGATAAGATGTGCAAGTAACATGATAATGGTTTCGATTCCCAGGGAAAACACACAACTAACATAGATTCCAGGAATACACTGCATCTTTGATTCAAACTTCTTTTTTTTTTATCAAGATTTTAGTTTAAAATGTATTAATACAGTCTAAAACCACAATGGGTTATATGTAACTGTCTATAGACTTAACAATTATGACTTAGGTAAATTATAATTTACATTTAAATAAAGTGTTTTGATTTAGTAAACAGAAAAACATTGCTATGTAAAATATAAAATAAACATTTAAGATTCTGAACTAATATAGGTCCCACAAGCCAGTTTGACGCATCAAATTATGTAAATAATGTTTTTAATGCTACCAATATTGGAAAATAAAACATTTAGCGTTAAATAATTTTCACATTTTTTTTTTAGTAATTTAAAATAGGTTTCAAATCATTTTAGATGAAATATAGCATGTCAGAGCAGTTACTGCTTGAAGATTCATGTCAACTAAATAAATAATTGTAATATTTATACCACAATGGCTCTGTACCGATTTTGAAATTGCACAACATCAGAATAGCATATGAAGAGAAATATGTTTCTTTTACACCTTTATTAAAAAAGACATTCATCATTTATGTCTTACACAGACAGCTGTTCAATTTCATACGCAATCTTATTTTCATATAATTCACGTTCTTGTGTGCAAGTGTGTGTTATGTGTGCAGTCGGGCATAGAGACAGCAGGCAAGAGACTAAGAAAGAAATAAAGAGGACAGGCGGATGAAGGCATCAGTCAGTACATAAGGAGACACACTGAGTTTGAGGGAGCGGCAGAAAATTGAAGGGAAAAAATGGAGCGAGAGAGGGCAGAGGGGGGAGGAAAGAAAAAGGCAAAAAGAACATTTTGTAAACAGGTCTCTATAGAAACCAGTGCATAATTTGCTTGGTGGGAGCGTAAGAGGAAAAGAGAAGCGTTTACCGACTCGGCTTGAGCCCACCACTGTAATTACCCCTCAGAGAGAAAGAGAGAGAGAGAGCTTGAGAAAGAGTAACTGTGTGAAAAACATAAAGGCTACAGCTCAACCTGAATGCCTGCGAGTGACGTGTCTTCCTGCTTGTGTGTGCTTGTGTGTTTTGTTTTGGCAGGGCAGGGCAGGTTTTTTGGCTAGTTTTTTAACTCGTTTGGCGCTTTCCCTTTCATTTACATGAACAAAAGCTCATGCGTTCTCACCTACACACATAAACTGAACCTGAATGGATGCATTGTCTTTAGCTGTTAAGAGCCAACAATATGCACCATGTTAGGCCAAAAATAAAGCCAGCCATAAATGCATCAACCCCGGGTCTCAAATGTTCTTGCTATCACACTTTCTTCATTGAATTTATTATGCAGCGGGGCAGTTTTGAGTGAAAAGCAAAAGGGAACCGTTCTCCCTCTCTCACTCCCTTCGAGTTTGCATGTGGGCAGCCTAATTAATTGAGCAGTGCTTCTGTGAGTCTGTGTGTGTGTTACACGCCGGTTGAGAGGAAAGTTAATTATAGAGGGGAGAGTGGTGTGTACAGCCTGGTTGATTACAGTACGGCGGATTGGGAAAATGTGTGTTTGTGTATGTGTGTGAGACTGTCAGTCTGCGCCTGTACAGATAACAGGATTAACTCTCCCCTGACAGCTGGAGTACAACAGGGACGGAGAGAGAGAAACAAGAGAGAAATGAGGGAGGCAAGGAGGACATAAGTGACACTGATAGGGTTGAGGGATTTATGGAGAGAAAGACCCACTGCTGTCATTTCTAAGAACACTTACTAACCCTATATAAAAAGAGCTGTTCATAAAACTTCAAAAAGGAAGGGAAAAGTTTGCATCAAATTCTTCAACTTACTTCAAGTAAATGTTTGATTCAAAAAAACAGCCATAATTATAACAATAATCCATCTAAAGAAAGTAACTCTGGGACCTTGTCAAAACTCAACTTGATTTCCATGAAACTTAGACCTAATTATGCTGTTCATTTGTTTTTGGCGAGTAAGATTTTAAGCAGCACAAATGTTTTCAACATTGATAACGATATATTTCTGGAGTACCAAATCACCATATTAGAATCATTTTTGAAGGATCGTGTGACACTGAAGACTGAAGTAATGATACTGGAAATTCACAAGAATAAATTACATTTCAAAATATAGTTAAAAAGAAAACATTGTAATAATATTTCCCAGTATTACTGCTTTGCAGCCTTGCCCCTTGGTGAGCATAAGAGACTTAAAAAATTTTTTTTTTTAATTAAACGTGCTCAAAATGTTATTGCCAGACTACAGAAAGCCTACACAAAAGATTTACATACATCTTCTGTCATTCGTGCATGTGTGTTTTGAAAAAAAGAAAGAAAAGAAGGCCTGACTTACTTGCACAGATGACATCTTTCATATGTATCGTAGGACTTTCTTAGTTGACGCTATTTATATCCGCTCTGAAATGCTGATCACAGGAAACCACGGGTATATCCCAAACCGTCAGATTTAACCAAGCCGAAGAGCATTGCTAAAGCTAAAGGGAAAAACAAATAAATAAAACAATGTTCCTTGCTAAGAAACTTGCTATTTTATGTTTTAAAAGTCAATATGACCCCAGAATAGTGTACTTTCAAAACATATATCTTCTCCAAAGTTCCATCAGAGAACCCTGGTTGAAGACCTAGTTTAAAATTAGACATCACATAAATACAATCACATGAACAGACAAAATCATGAATGACACCTCTTTATACACCACAAACAGACAACACTTGGTGAGCGAAATACAAAGATAACAATTAACGAATCAATAATTTTAACAAAGAAACAAACACATTCTGGCGTTACGATACAACAGCGCAAATAAGACCGCAAGCATACTACTGAAGTATCTGAATGCAGATACTTATCTAAACAAGCTAGACTTTGTGCGTTTATTGTGTTACAAATGTTTCTTTTATGTGTTGCATTTTCAGCATTGCCTCAAGGGGCGCTATAGCAAGGTTATGTGTCTGACTACTTATGGTCAGTTTTGTCTGTCAGATTAACTACTGTGTCATAGCAGAGTTACAGTTTATTAGATTACAGTTTATTAGAGTTTATTAAATAGCTTAAAGTCAGTGGGTCTCATAATTACACTCGAGAACGTCTCACAAAAAATGTCAGCACAATTCACAACATGTGCATACATACATGAATTTGCTCTTAACCTCTGATGTTAATGATTTTAGATTGTTCTAAAAGAGCGGCCTCATGCCCAATGTTAATCATTTGCATAAAACACGCCCAAATCTCTATATGTGAGCGTTCCACACAAACTTTCCTTTGCAGGCTTTTGTCACTATCTCAGCCGGGGCTGTCGCTACAGGGGAGAATAGTGGTGATGATACTCGGGGGGGATTTCAACCGAGAGGGTCCCACAGCAAACCTGCACCGGGGCCCAGATACCATTGCTGCGGCCCTGCTCTCAGCAGCAAACATATGCCACTCTCTGAAGACACACACTCACTTTATACAGACATCTCATTAGCCAGCTGTACATTCACCTATCTACGTTTGAATACAGAGAACTGTATACAGTTTGAGCTATTTTCTTATATGATGAAATGTTTTAGTCAAAATATCTATGTAAAGTTTCATCTTAACACAACTATAAGGCCACCCAGAGTAAATGATTTTTGTGAATGTGTGGTTTTAGTTGTTCCTACATTTTCTTTCATATATTTAGAATACAATTTAGTACATAAATATTTGTGAATCATAATTTGTACATGACAAACTGGACAAACCCAACTGCTGGGTTTATAAATTAATTAAAAAAAACCCAACAGTTGGGTTTGTCCGTATTTGACCAAACAACCCAGCTTTTTTAGAGTGTGTAAATATCAGACATGTTATTTATGGCTTAGCATCAATCCTGTGTTCATCATGCTTGTAGAGGTACCTACACTGTTAAATAGTTAGATAGATGTTTTGGGAATACAAAGCATAATCTAATTAAATATTATTAAACTGTCATTTTTATAAAGGGATTCTGCAGTGCTCTATTTAAGTATAGCACAATTCATATACGTATATGAGTGTTATACTGTATACATAATAAACAGTATGTTTTCTATCAGTGAGTATTATATGTACAGTATAGTTGTTGTACACTCTTATTAAAAGAAAAAGAAAGAGTGATAAATAGCGTGGATCACGGGATGATGGCAAAGGGGCCCCCACACTCTGTCTTTACATAGGGCCCAAGATTTAGTGCTACACCCCTGCCCATTAGTACAGACGTTTGTTACCGGCAAGACCACTGCAAGAGTGTCATTAACTATTGCGTACTTGCATAAACAATGTAAAAAATTCTAGCCTAAAACAAGCACACGGGCTGGGTCTGATAATTTCACAGTGTATGATGGCTGCGCTCTTGTTCAGCTTGATAAAACAGGAGCAGGGTCAGGTGGGGATGGAAGTTTTGGAACAACACCTGATTGCAGGAGCAGGAAACACACTTTAGAGCGGCTCCTGGAGGAGCACAAGGTGACTGTTCCCCGTTTAGCCCCAATTCTTAATTACCACAGCACTGCTGAGACTCCCACACAATAGCCCAGACCTGGCCCACATGGACAACTGGCACCCAGATCTTCATTTATATAAATCAAAGCTCTGCTGTGCTGCAGATATGACCTCCACAAGGGCTCTAAGCTGCACTACACCGCCACAAAGACCTGAATATATCCTGTTAATTCCGAGACAGAAGAAATCTGCGGTCAGGAAGCGACACAGAGTCAGATATGAAGGCCCAGGCGTGAATATCTCTCTCTGGTGTATGTGCTGCCCATTATCACACTGCTTTATTAATTAGATAATAACTGAGGAGACCAATTCGGGCCTCAGTGGGTGAGACCTTTTGTGTAATTATCCCACGTTTCGTGAGAGCGAGGGAACGAGGAACTTCTGCTTTGTTGTCGGGGGACTGTGAATCCTCCAGAGGGACAAATCACACAAGGGAAGACGCCGGCGCACAATCATGTGATATTAATGAGAAGAGGACAGGGGAATTAATAGGTTGTGCCATAGCGAGGGGAAGACTTAGAAGAATTAGCCACCGAATATACCCACCGCCGCACTTCCCAACGTCATTGGTGAATACTCTCCACCTGCCGCACCATTGGTCGTACCTGCCTCGCATTACTCACATCTTTGGCCAGTAATTTAACACGCGCAGATAATAACAAGGGACCACCGACTGTTGCCGCACATGGTGGCCACGGTTATTACTGCCTGAACACGTACTCTCCCGGGATCTATGTCGTCAGCAAGGTGAATTAATTCTGCTTCTCCCTTACCTATCAACACATTCACACATACAAACACAAAACATGTAGACTCCCACAGAGATTAGCTGAACTAGAGCCAAAGTCAGAAGCTGTTGTGTACTTCAAAACAACTTCAAGGATACATCATCATGCACTACTAATGAATGGAATAATGTCAGAATGAAACTTCACTGGCTTGGGATTCTGAAGAAAGCAAAAAAGGAAACAATAAAATGAACAAACACATAAAAAGAAAGTATGCGGAAACAACTCATTGAGCAGGACAAAAGACAGAAGTATTTTTCTAGAAGTCTTATGGCTAATGGTGATAAACATGCTTAATTCAATCCCCATGGTGAAAACAGCCATTTTCATGAATAACCAGTTTGAGGAGGAGAATTAGGGTGTGTAATAACTGTGGAGATTTCTCTGCCAAACAAATGTCCTTTATGTTCAGTGGGTTTTAAATGGATCTGCTTAAGGGTTGTTACTGAGCTAGTTATTCTGGTTAATCAAACATCCCATTATTTGGCGACAATATCTTAACAAAGACAGGATTATTAGAGTGAAAAAGCAGATAATATTTCACACAACCATGCAAATACAACTATTTTCTATTGTAATATATTTTAAACAGTCATGTATTTCTTCTATAATTGCAAAGCTGAATTTTTAGCAGCCATTACTCCAGTCTTGAGTGTCACATGATCCTTCAGAAATCATGGTGCATTCAAGTCATGTCGGAAAGATCGTATTTGCCAGTTGAACGTGCATGAACGCCACCAAAATGTCATAAATATGAGTGGGGAGCTCGGGATCTTTACGAGTTGTTTGCCCAAATACGAGGGTGTTTCAGTGAAACATGGCGGAATACTACTATATTTAAATGTATTTTGCAATGACATTATCATGGTTTTCTATTTGCAACGAAGCTAATTGCCTGCACAAAATATGAAAGCATTGTAATATCAACATAATATGTAACGATTGTAGTATTCTTACATTACAACGATAAAGTTTTACAGTGGCTCCATAAAATAATTAAAAACAAAAAAGCAAAACACATCTGATGCACATTCTTTGTTCTTCATTCCCAAGAAGTAGATTTAAAAACATTGCTGTTTTTTGTGTAGTTAATTAAGAGAAAGTACACCCTCATCCTACGTATGAACATGACTGAACGCACCTGATGTCGAAAGCACAACTTCCTACATCGTAAATCATTCTAATATGCCAATTTGCTACTCAAGAAACATTTCCTGTTATTATCAATGTTGATAACAGTAATGCTGCTTTATATTTCTGTGGAAACTACATTTTTTCATAAATTAATAGAATGCGTAAAAGAAGCATTTATTTGAACTTGAAAACTAATAATGTAAAAGTATTTACTGCCAATTTTGTGGAATGAATCCTTGTGGAATAAAAACATTAATTTCTTAGTATAAATATTTCATATATAATATATTTTATAATCTAAAGGTCCAGAATGGATCACTGCTGCATTCACTTATGGTATAATTTGGAACACAGTAGGCCTATATACAATTAAAATCTATTATGACTTTTTCAGTAGAATACAAAGGTAATTTTAGGCAGAATGACATCTCGTCACCATCATTTTTCAAACGTTTTACTGTAACAACAACAGCATGGGGTAAGATGCCCCCGGGGTAAGATAACCCCACCTTATTTTTCAGTACTTTTAATGAAAAGCTATGATATTTTTAATTTTGTCATTTCAGAAATAATAACATTTGTGAGATTTAGTCAGCCGAAACAATTTTGAGGTTAATTGATCTAATTTTGTGTCTCTGCAAATTAGTGATCATCATTGTATTATGTTGAATGAATTTTGTGTGTCTATTTGTTAATGAGGGATTTGGACACATTCATGTTTTTAGATTTGTGGAATAAAAGTTAGGTTTTATTTTGAAATAAAAAGATAGCCACATGTCTTAGATAGACCCCATGAGGAATGTCGTGTAGTGCCTACCAATTCCTTAAAAAGCGATTTCTTTAAAATAAAATATTTCCCTTTGCTTTGAACTTTGAGCGTTGTAACTTTGCAATGTTGTTTATGCTCAAACAGCAACACTACACAATAACTAAAGTTAAAAAAGTGACATCATAATCACCCACTCCTTTGGGGGGGGGGGGCATCTTCCCCCATGTTACCCCTATTAAATGTTTAATTTTCAAGAAAAATGGCAGCACAAGCCAAAAGTTCACGAGGAAGAAACTCGAAAGACTTTTGTCCCATATGCAGCGAAAGTGGAGCTGTCAGGGCACTGTGTGTGCAGCACACCTTCAAAACCTATGGAATGTTGGTCCCGCCCCTTAGATCATTGATTGGCTCAAAGTTTCAACGCTCACGCACCCGTGTCCTCCGCCCTGCCCAGAAACGCACTCCAGTCACTCCTAATCACTGTCAACTATCAACGGCCGTGATTGAGAGCGTCCCGCGACTACAAACAATTATATCCTCTTTTCATGAGAAGTTTGGAGTTGCTGTCAAACTTGGACCTCATAAACCAACACTGGATTTAGCCTACACTTGAAGAAAAATAAGTTATTTTTATGTCAGCGTAAAGTGGAATGACTACTTAGCAAATCTTCACAAGGAAATACTAAACGTCACGAGGAATCGCAAGGATGTTTCTTTATGACCTTGTCGCACACGTCGACATATGTTTTGTGACTTTATAAACTATAACGTGCAACTTGTTGTTGCATTTAGTAAGCGGAACATGTCTCTCTTGTAAAGCGTTTAGAGTTCCTAACGACTTGGGAATTCTGTTTCTCTTCTAGCCCAGTAAAGTTCTTCTGCTGGGTTTTACTCAACTGAATCTCACCTCAGTTTAAACTCGTTTCATAAGCGGCCCACAAGGGCTTGGACGATTTCAGTCATGAACGTGCCAAGGTGCTCTGGAGTTTGCGCTATGATGAGACTTCTGGCGCTGGTTATACATGTTTTGTCAACGACAGCAAAGAGACACGTTGTATACTGGAACACTACAAACACACGGTAAGTTCACAATTACCTTTAATTCATACTCATCGTGTTGACTGTTTCCAATGAACCTCATTACGCAGGATTGCGGTTGCGTTCCCTGTGCGTAATTCAGCGCGCGATGCTCTTCGAGAGATCAGACCAGTGAATGTGAGGTGACTAAGCCCAAAAACTCTCCCAGATTTGTGTTGCTTCATGTCTGCAGCCTAAAACACACCTGCGCTTATTAAAGGGTTTAAATGTGGTAACGTGTCCTCCCATGCCTAACTGTTTCCACTAGCCAAACTTTGATGTATTAATCCTTAAAGGTACAATCAGAATTTTTTTCTAATTAAAGTTTTATACATAAAGAAAGAAATGAACAGCTTTTTTATGAGTTAATGCAAATTATGTACAATCACATGAGATGAGAAGAGTAAGAAAACATGGGGCGAGTTGGCTACTAAATGGGCGCTGCCATTTTTAAATCACATGACCATCATGGAAGATGATTATGGCTTATAATAATAATGTTTAATGCTGATGCTTTTCAGGCAGTTTACAAAGCCTCAGTAAATGTTGCAGCATTAAAGGCGCAGTAAGCGATTTCTGAGAATCATTGTTGAACACTGTTGATATCAGAGTGTACCTTTACACGACAACAATATGCTTAAAACGGAGAAGTTTTTCATTTGTGTTTTCCGCGTACAGACGACACCATTGTCAAAACGATCCCCATTCAAACAGATCTGCAAAAATGACTAAAAATGTTGTATTCTGCCAGGCCGTTGAAACACTTTAGACTGAAAACGTAATACGCATGTGCATACGTCATCGTCTTCAGAGATTCGCGTTTTTGTTGTTTACACAGAGACCGTTTTCAAAAACGTGCACTTTAAACCAGTTTTTAAAGGTTTGCGTTTTTTCGTGTAAATGAACGGCCAAAACGCATACAATATTTTACGTTTTTAGTTGAAAACGGTGTTGTGTAAACCTTAAATCAACACAAAAAAACACACCCCTCCCTTTATTGCGCTGGACATCTTTTCTAATATTAACGTCTTAAAGCTCTTGCCTGATCATAACCCTTTTTTTTCCATTGATATTCCTCTGACCTTTTCTCTTTTATAATGTCTCTCAGCCATCTCTTTTTCAAGTCTTTCTTCAAATCTCCCTCTCACTCACTCTCTTTCCTCTCCCATCATGAGTTGACACGACCCCAATTGCTGATTGGCTACAAGTTAGTTGTGGTGCTCGGTGTAATCCACTTTCAACAGCGTTTTTCAGAAATCACTTACTGCACCATTAAATGTGGAAACTGTTCCCCAATCCCTACATCTGAGTATGCCTACTTCCCTACTATATGGTTGTCAAAATTACGTCAAATGATTAGTAGTTTCGAATTGACAATATTTATAAATCGTTATGCAAAAAGATTCTGAAGTGCTCATCCATTGGACAATTTCTATCCTAAATGAGGCCATGGAAGAGGGTTGTCATTTATTAATGACAGTGAATGACGATGCAGCTGAGGTTGTAGGTCAAATGGCATGACGGATGTCCAGATTGTATTCATGCTTCATGCATGCATACTGTATAAAACATACTTTTAGTTTTAAAATGGTCAAAGAAGTTTGATCAACGATCAAATGCGGAATACTCTAACAGTGTGCAATTTCCAGTGGTTTTATTAAATAAAACTAATAAATAGTTTTTTTTAATTGAAATAAAGCTGAAATAAAATACAAATATTAGATGAGAAATGTTAAGTTTAATAATGTTGATTAGGAACTAACTGAAATAACATACATTTATTGTATTAAAACTAAATAGAAAAAAATAAAAAAAATTAAAACGCATTAAAAAATTACTAAAACATACTAAAATGGAAAATTTAAAAATAGAGACAAATTCTAAAACGGTAATAAATACTAGAATAGTGTATATATATAATGCTAAATTAACTGGCGATTTCAGACTCTGAAAATTAGATTGAATCTGAGAATGTCCGTTATATGGATGTTTGTAGAATGAGACTGGGGAAAACAAACAAAGAGGATCAAAACAAAATATAAATAAACAGCATTGGTGTGAAGCGGCAGCAGTTAGTAATTATCTTGTGTATCTGTGTTCCAGTTTCAATAATTGGGATCAAGGGTCAGATCTTTTGTATCTCAGCTATATGCTGTAAAATCCAATGCCCTCTGGCTCCTTACAGTCTGGTGAACAATTTCTCTAGGTTTGATCAATTAGTGCTGAACGTAGCACTAATTAAATAAATCAATGTTAATGATGTGTGCTAATCAGCTCTCTTCCTGTAGTGCCACATATCTGTCCTCTGTCTTGCTCTATAATAGTTTAATTGGTGTCATTTGACTGATGGCACGCTCACCTGCCACTCCAGGTGTTATCTCGGTCTGGATTGGCTGTGTGAGTTAAGGACAGTCTGGAGGGACAGCTGTGCTCCGCCCCTCTCGGAACAACTCGGACATGGGAAGCTCTCCATATGGACATGTTTTTCAGCGACAGGCCTCGTGTTGTGACGCGCAAATTGTTAACTTGAATCTGGTTTCTGTGTCATAGCTCATTAATTTCTCATCAGAGAAAAAGTAAAAAAAACATTTTCTATTTTTTTTCAGATTTGCTGTCTGGCATTCAGTTTATTATTCATATGATAGAGAGATTAATTTTCTTTTAGCTTGTGGGCTCACTGACGTACACAAACCGACTCTTGCAGTCAAGGTTGGTGTGTAGTCGTGTTTAGTCTTGTTACGCAGTGATGTGGTTTATTAACACAGATTTAGGTAAAGGCATCTGCAGACTAAACATTTGCAACTCCTTTGCTTCAAGGTTCTCCAGCGCTTCAAACAATGAACACATTGCACAGACATTGATTTGCTGTTTACACCAAATAGTGCAATATAACCAGATTAATGAGGCTCGGTTATGGATACATGAGCGCTGCGAGGTAGTCATGTAATTTTTCATCACATCAATACTAGAAAGAGTGGGAGAAACTAAAGACTTTTGGGTTTGTCTAGCTGTTGGTTTGGTGTGTATGTGTGATAAATATATATATTTTTCCTCCTCCTTAATCTCCACTTCTGCCTTTCAGTTGTAACTGAGCTGTGAACTGCTAAGAAACATGTTGCTTTTCGTTTATCAGTTGACGTTTTAGATGGCCTGCCAGCCAGGTGGATAAAGCTTATAATGTGTGCTTTGCTCTTATCTGTCACGCTCTCTCTGCTCGCTCTTTTATTTCCTCATGTTTTCTTATGATCTTAACCAAAAAGTTTGAAACCTGATGCAACGACTTAACTCACACTTTTTTTGTGCTCCCAAAAGAGATAGAAGACCAAAAAGAGATACAATTTGTACGAATTCGTACGAGTGAGTAAAAGGTGGCAGATTTGTGCTAATTCATACGACACTCGATTGGTCTAAACCCACGTGATGGGTAGGTTTAGGGGTGGGGTCAGGCGTAGGTCATTTGTATTAATTCTTATGAATTGCCGTGAGATCGGGTTGGATATTCTGAAGACTGTTCTGGTCACTCTTTTCCATACAATTGTATTGAATGACTGAAGCGTTCAAACTTCAAAAATGCTTCATAAAGTATTTAAGACTCTTGCACTATTCTAAGTCTTTGTGAGAGATACAGACCAAATATTTATTAATCACAGTTTTGTTGTTCTGTAGGGTATGTATATATATATATATATATATATATATATATATATATTAAAAAAATTATTAGATGTAAAAACTTAAAAATAAGAAATGTTGCCTTGGCCACTAACTGAAACAAAACAAGTTTAAGTTGAACTCAAATGACTGAAGTAGAAATATTAATAAAACTAAAACTAATAATGATTAAAAAAAAAGACAAACTTTTAAATTAAAACTTTTATATATAATATTTAAATTAATATAAATGTGACAATACCATCTAATTCTAAATATTAATAAATGCTGAAATAGTATATAAATATTACTAAAATATTAAATATTACTAAAAACCCTTCTAATGGGCTGTTAATCACTGTGACTCAATCATAGAGTCAGCGAACAGAACACACGGACTGAACAAATCTTTCAGACCTATTTTGCGAACTGGATCAGCTACTGTAATTAAGTTGAAAAGATCCAACTCAAAGGAAAGATTTCTTCATGAATTGCTGTACTGATGAGATTTTTAGAGAATAAGTGTATTTTTTTATTATGTTCGTAACACAAATCTATTGTATGTCTTCAGAAGATTTGGAATATAGTTTGGCCCACTTTTGTGATGCTTCTGCTGCATTTTTGAAACCTGAAATCTTCGTTTTCCATTCAACTGTATGGAAAAGTGTGACCGGTGCATTCTTCAGAATATCTCCAGAGAAGAAAGTCAGGCAGATTTTAGAGTAAATGACGACAGAACCATCAAACATCAGTGATATTAAACCGCTGCATTGTACAAATTCAACTTACCTTTTATATCTGTTTATGTGAGTGTATACAACTTTTGTGAGTCACTTACTCAACAAGTTCGAGCACATTTCTAATACTCTCGAAATACCAAGTGCCACGTTCTCAACACCTCCCTTTTATCTCTCACAGCTATGTGTTTTACTGCAAAAAAGAGTATTTATTTGAATTGCTCATCTTGAAATAAACAATCAATTAATACCCAAGGAACTTTGAATAATTTCAAACGCGTTTGTGCATAATGAAGGATTGTGTGTTTGCATGAGAGTTAATTCATGCGCACATCTACCCCCCATACACTCATCCCAAATACAACATAGTACGTTTTCTCCTTGTTTCAACAGCGAGAGGCGGGATCGGACCTCTCAGGCAGCACGGGGGCGGACGCACCCATGCGCATGCAAATTTAAATTAAAGCTTGAAGATCAACTGTAATTTTGCTCAATCAGGGCTGCCGTGATTGGACCCCTAAGCACGACTCGTGCTTGGCGAGGACTGTTTTTGGATAATCTCCCTACTACTTCTATAAATCATTAGCTACAAGAACCTGTGAACTGTAATCAACAAAACTACTCCGAAATAATCACACTCAGGCTCGCATTCAGAAGGAAGTATGAAAGTGAACTCCCTGCTGCTTTCGCTCGCTGGCTGGTTATTATGTGGTTGACTGTATAGCTGAATCCATCGTAGTGGATTATATAATTATCCATATGAGTGGAACTATATTTACTGCATGTTTGTTTTCGTCTGCCCGTAACCTTCAGCAATCTGCAACGCATTGTCATGAACAGGCATTTCCCGATAATACAGAATGACCTAAGAAATAGTTAGGTTGCATAAATCAAAAGAAAATGTTGCGAAAACAGGAAATATTCCTCAACCTTGTACTCGACATCCTCAACTATGTGCTTATCACATTTTTCCCTGCTGTGTAATTATGAAATATGTTCCGAGAAACATGCCCTCGCACTGCTAGATATAGCCTCAGCTTTTTAATTCGCATGTAACTTTTTTTTTCCATGGCACATTTTTCTCTCTTTGTATTGCAATATTTTACTTGGCTTACTTATGTGACTGAAAACTTAAATTGAAATTGCAAAATTTGTAACTGTGCATCTTTCAGGAGATGTTCCTTTTTCTTCAGTGGTCTCCTATCAGCCTGTACTGTAAAGGCCACCTGGCCCAGTGGGTATGAAGAGATTTTGGAGCTTCATAGAGGGACTTTACACACAGACTCTGTCCTATGGCTTGTTCCCGATTCGCTGAGGTCCAATCGGCTTCTTTGAAGAAGTCCCAGCCGATATAAGTTGATGAACTGAGCATGAAACGGATATAATCTTATAAAACGGGTCTTGAGCTGTGGAATTTGGCAAGACCTGGTAGGGATAACCTTTCAGTCTACCTGGGAGAAAGTCATATTCTGTCATCTGTTTAATATTGTAATTTAGTGATTATATGAGTTTCAGATTTCTCTGTGTGATTGTACAGGACCGGCTTCCTAGCCGTCCCGCTGCCCACAGCAAAGAGAGAGTTTCTATATTTTCTGCCTTGCCTGGATATTTGGCTAATACCCACCGCACCGATGTTATCAGCAAATACCCTCCATTATCTCACACCTCCACATTGGCCAAATGCGCTTCTCTCAGCGTGACCACATCAGTATCACTCACCAGTTCCCTATTCTTTACATGCCTGGTTTTGTGCACGCATGTATGCGCAAGCATGCTCCGTTCCGTTATTAGAGGCCGAGTATGTTGCCGGTCTGTATGCCAGCCAGTGGCCTGAATGTGTTTTTTGGGAGATAAATGAAGTTTTAAGTTCAATGTGTAAATTCAAATTTCTGGTGTCTGAAGAAATGGGTTAATATTTGTTAAAAGATCTTTGGAGCCACGGCAGTATTCTGCCGACTTGCAACCAAATTATGTTCTTGTGCCAAGACAAAACAGCCACTTGCTCCATAAATGAAACATTTAGGAGCTAAATTACTTTTTAGTTGCCAAATTATAGAATTGCTTTTGAAATACTTGGTTGTTCAGAAACTCTTCAGGTCATTGAGTGCTTCTTAATGTATCTTCTAACAATAGTCACTGTTAAGTGCTGTGATGAAGGGACATTGATGACACTATGATGATTTAACTTAACTAAAATGTTTTGTAGTTGTATTTAGTGTACTTTTTCCAATTTGATGCTGTCACTCTTGTGATCCTGATTGTATTTGCCTTATTAAAATCAAAAAAACCTATTTTGTAAAACTTTTTCTTACTTGATGGTTCTAACATGTCCTTACTGTGCTAAAAGATTAATCTTTATGTAAAAAAAAAAAACTTAAATATACATTTATTTATTTTTATAAAATCATGCTTCAGTTTCGAACTTAGTGATGGCTCTGAGGGATTATCTAATTGAGTGAGTCTCATTCAAATCTGTTTGAAAACTAGTTCATAACATAACGACAGTCATTTGTTTGCGAATCACACTGTCCATTGTTGCGTACAGGAAACACTGGAGATGATATGAGTCACAAAGGGTTTTAAATGGTAAAAAAAATATATATATTTTTTGGTTGCATTTGACAAAAGCCCTGACAAAAGCAGTCTCCTTGCTTTTATAGGCCTATGTATAAAATATATTTTATTATGCACAGTAAGCAGCTCAACTGATTCACCTCCCTAATGCTATTGAAGCGTAAAGACACTGCATGTGGTGATTGCAATGCAGGCATATTTTCACTAAGACAGGTTTTTGTAGTCATATTGTTGGGGAGTTGTTCACTCCGGTTAGTGTTTGATGAGGAATGCAGGGGTGGAAATGGCCATGGTTGAGGATTCATAACTGAGAACAGTGTTTTCTTCTTTTTCCACGGAACTTAACCTCAGGGTGCCCTCTTGAAAATACCTCCAACTCAGTACCTGCGCCAACACTTCAGTAGGCAAACTGAATTATTGCGGGATATGTGGGTTTTACTGTGTTTGTGCAATTGTATTAGCCTGGCTGGGAGATATTGCGTTTCTAGCATTGCCTGTTGTGAGGCATCAAATGTGGACCGGAAATCTTATTGTTTTGGCTTTCAATATTACACATGCAGAATTGTTTAAAGGAAAAGCTACTTTCTCTAGACACACACACACACACACACACACACACACACACACACACACACACACACACACACACACACACACACACACACACACACACACACACACACACACACAC
This sequence comes from Siphateles boraxobius, assembly GCF_051911475.1. Classification (NCBI taxonomy): domain Eukaryota; kingdom Metazoa; phylum Chordata; class Actinopteri; order Cypriniformes; family Leuciscidae; genus Siphateles; species Siphateles boraxobius. The sequence continues at coordinate 20,517,098 of NW_027508722.1, read as the reverse complement.
ACACACACACACACACACACACACACACAGATGTGAAGGATGCTCTGTCTCTTTGAGGCTTTGATCTTGTGTGGTGTCCCCTTTTTGCTTCTAATGGACATGTATTATCTGAGAGACAGGGAGAGAAGTGCCCTGGCCTGATATACTGTTTAAGCTAGACCTTATATAGACCCCTGCAGCCTTGTGATGTCTGTCTGCGAAATTCCGACACTTTCTATTCCTCTTTTTCCTCCTCTACCATTCCATGACCATCATTTAAAGTGCCCCTATTATGCTATTTTAAAGTTTCCTAATGTTATTTGGAGTCTCCTACAACAGGTTTACATGCATCAAAGGTCAAAAAACTGTTTCATTTTCTCATAATATACATTTGCACGCATCACCACATTTTCAATGATTCTCAAACAACTCGTCAGATGAATCAATCTCTCTAAATCCCTCCTTTCCGCGAGCTGCTCTGATTGGCCATACAGCTCAGTCTGTTGTTATTGGTTAACCGTGTACAGTGGGCGCGTCGAAAACAAAAACGCCCATTGCCATAACGTCAGCTCTGCGTGTCCTGAGGCTTCCTACACCGTAAACTAAACACAGTAATGAACAATGATTTCGATTTTACCATATCAATGCGAGCGCGAGTCCAATGATAAAACACTGGAAGAACTATTCATTCAACCCGAACCTCCTTCGCAAGGACGACTCGAGCAGGACGTTTCTCAGTGATACACTACTCAGTTTGAGGTAAATTATGAGATGTTGCAACTGTAATTCCTCAGCATCAGCATTAACAAGTGCATGTCCATCAACCGATTATTTTACTTGTACTAATTTATTTTGAGTATTTTTTCGAATATATTGCGGAGAACACGTGGAAACTGTATCAATAACAGTGCATGTATGCAATGTACATTAGCAGAGCAAAAGCCTGAATGACAGATGTAACATAAACGTTGGTAAAAACAAATCTTTCTCCATGCTTAATCTTTCCTCAAAGTTGTGAGAACGATTAATATTAATGGACAAAATTATAGGTAATAGTATTAGTGGCCCACAGCTGATTAGCAGAAGTATTTCAGTAAGACCGTGATAACGTGCGTTAGCAGGAGACCAACACAATACAAAACTAAGTATTTTGAATACCATCTTTCAAGAGTAAGCGGTTTGGGAATCTTGCATTGAACTCTGAGATTTGAGAAGCAGTCGTCAGTAAAATAAAGGGAACACTGCAAAAGTTTAGGATCATACGGCTGTGGTATCGTGGTAAAGATTCATTTCAACCACTGATTCTTCACATGCTCGTCCTTGGGTAGTGAAAAAAAAAAATACTGGCTTTATCTTCACATTGTAGAGCACAGCATCTTCTCGACATGATGCTATCCAGCTGCAGGTTTGAGGTTCAAGTTTCCCTGGTTTTTGCGCATGCAATAAGTGGGCGGCAATATGCTAATGTTTCGTCTTGATGTCAAAACGAAACGGCTTATGACTCGTTTGAAAAACGATTCATTTCATTGACTCAGAGTCGACTCTTACTTTTGAAAGGCAATAACTTTATATACGGTGCACTTTCAGATTTAAAACTTTGCAAGATGTTTTCATTCACTTAGAGCTATGTTACATACTACATGAAAGGTAATTTTCAGAAATCCATAATAGGGGCCCTTTAATCATTTTCCATTTTAATTTTCTTTGTGTTGTTTTAGTTGTATCGGCATGAGCATATTTAAATCATACATCATCGTTCAAAAGTTTAAGGTCAGTAATTTTTTTGAAGTAATACTTTTATTCAGAAAGTATGCATTAAAATGATAAAAAGTAATCGTAAAGACTTTTACATTGTTACAAACAAATGCTGTCCTTTTGAACTTTCTATTTATAATTTCCACAAAAGTATCAAGTCTTTTCGGACTTCATAATAATAAGAAATGTTGCTTGAGCAACAAATCAGCACATTAGAATGATTTCTGAAGGATCATGTGACACTGAAGACCGAAGTAATGGCTGCTGAAAATTCAGCTTTTCCAACACTAAATTATAAATTACATTTTAACATTTCACATTACGGTTTTTAACTGTATTTTGGAATTTTTAATAAATGCATCCTTGGTGAGCATAAGAGACTTCTTTCTGAAACATTAAGTCTTACTGACCCTGAACTTTTGAACAGTAGTGTATTTTGTATATTCTTATTTTGGTGATCTATAATACATACTCTATATTCTGAACGAGAATTAGGCAATAAATGTGAAAATGTATGCATTTATATATCAGGTTTGTTGTGCTTTAAATACAGATTAATTGATAAAACAAACATAGGAATAAGGAATAATGTGTATTATGAGCATTTTCTTCTGTGAGTTTCCATTTTATGATGATAAATTATTTATTGCAGGCAAGAATAGTTATTGTTGTTTTCATTGTGAAAACTAAAGGGCCAATGATTGTTCACAAGAATTTTCCGTAAAGTAGCCTGTTAGCAATAGAAAAAGTTAATCATATACCAACCAATAGTCCAGCCTTTTTAATTAGCCTTCCTAGTTACTCATTACCAGAAAGCAAAACATATCACTATTTTAGTAGCTGTTATTCTGTCACAATATACCTGAGGAGGCCTTTAAATGTAGGTATGAGTGAAGAATAGGACAGTGTAGTGTCCTAACCCAATTGATTCAATCTTTTGTTTGTGAACAAACCTCGTGGAGGTCTATAGCTATCATGTTTGGGTGGGTTTTTTTGGCTTTGTTTTGTGACCTCGCGTGCATATAGTTTATGAAGGGCGATCTGTCTATCGGTGAACGCATTAACATTTGTGGTTGACTAAAGGGTAGCAGTGTGTGTAAAGTGGGCGTGCGTGTTGATTTGTGGTTCAGACTCTTATCTTGCTGTCAAACCACTTCTTTATTCTTATCATATTGTTTGATTTCCTCCACGCTTTATCTTGCAACTTGAAAAGTAGTCATGTGCTTATCTGATTCCTGCATCACCCCCTTGAAGTCAACATGAAATCAAAATTGACCCCGTTTTCTTAATCAATGCATGTTCTTGGTCTTATTGTGAATGATTCATCAGTGCATGTTCTTCCAAACAAAAAAACAAACTTGTCTTCATAATTATGTTCTTCCTCTGAAACTACTTTCCTTACTGATGTCACCGAGACCTTAGATCCAATAAATTCCTGATTGATAAAGTCTCACCTTAATTTCAATCTTGCTGAATACTTTCAGACATTACAAAAGAAAGATGGAAGAACATTTCACGTTAGCTTGAAACATACATGGGTACATTGTTGACTCCTATTTTATTCTACAATTCATCATTCCTCCTCCTTTTTATAGTCCATACACTGGACATCCTGCTAATCCACCCTTCCCTGCATCATTTCGATCTGTCTTCCCTCTCTCTGCTGAGAAGGAAAAAACATTTATGCCCATTCTGAATGAGCAGAAAGAAGGCAAGCACATTATGTAGGGATGTCAGGAAGAGAATCAACAGTTTTCAGCCCCTGCATCGGTTGGGGAGCCCCTCTGGGGAAGAAGGGGTGAGGTGAGAGGAGGAGAGGGAGAGAGGAAGAGATGTCAGCAGGTATTACTATCACTGTCACTGTGCAGTCGTGGAAAGAAACGCACTCATCATGCTGCTTACCCTAAAGGGAGGACATTTCGAGAATGGTGTATATCATGAAATTACCATATTGTGAGTTTGTAAGATTTGTGTGTACATTTCTAATATTTTCTTTCTTTTTCAGTAAATGGGTGTAAATGTGAAAGGGTTTGGTTAGTTGTAGGTAAATTATTGTAGTGGTCTTTAGATCCAGTATATATTTATCCATATATTGTAGATGTCGCCTGTACGTCTCCAATATGTCTTTTAGGGGGTGTTCACACTTGGCGTGTTTGGTGAGATTAAAACGATCCCTGGTGCGATTGCTCTGTTAGTGTGGTTCATTTGAATAGGTGTGAACACTGCCATCCGAACCCTGGTGCTAACCAAAAAGATGGGTCTGGTGTGATCGAATGAAATATGAACGCAACACGGACCAAAGACATGTAAACAAACCAAAAATGGGACATGTCCCAAGATGTGACCCTAAAAGGACAGAATGCTCACGAATACCTGTTTTTCCTCGTCATAGTCGCAATGTTGTCCATCACAGTTCGGTACAGGCATCAGAACCGCGTCTTCTCGCATTAGATCACTTGTGTGTGTGTGTGATGGAAGGATTCCTGTCACTGTTTTGACGACTCCACACATTTTATAAGCTCTTCATGAGATCTCAGCTGGTCGAAATACCACCACATGTAGGCTATACGCACACACAACGAGGTCATTAAACCCAGAACACAGTATTGTTTTGGATGTTCGGTAAGTTCCATCGTGAAATATACTCCATAAAAGCAGACCAATCAGGTTGATATGAACATATCCATATGCCTTTAGGTTCGGTGTAAAAAAATGCCAATCTGAACGCTAAGCGGACCAGGACTACATTATTTTTTATTTCATTTTTTGGCCCGGACCAAACGAACCAAGAGAACTGAACTACAAGTGTGAACACACCCTTAGAGAGCGCTTCATCTGGAAAACATCTGTGTACAAACATCTGATAAACATCTTTAAAAAAAGCAGTTTTACATACATTCTAAATCATAAACATCTTAACAACATTTTCTAAATGTCTGTATAACATCTGACAGGAATGACGTACTATGGTAATGACATTCTAAATTATTAGAGGTAATTAATTTGAACTTTTTACTGTATATAGGTGTGAACTTTGTGTGTTAGAATCTTTGTTATTGTTTAATTATACATGTGTGAGGATGTGTGACTTGTAATATGTTCTTTATATATTGGGGCGTTTGTGTCTATTCTTTCTCTGAGTTTGAGTGGAGTGGGGGTTTTGGAGATACCTGTACAAGTGTCTAGAGTGGCATGCAATGAATGCTGGTTTCTTGCGCATTACTCTAACGCTCGCTGTGGCAACGCCGTGTGTGCCGGGGTTCAGCTTGTGTGCACCTGCTGTTCTGGGTGTGTTCTTCTGATAGAAGTGTTTTGATAACAGTTTCAGTTCCTCAAACCGGCAGCTCACGATTCTCCGGTTATTAAACAGATTTGTCCTCTCTGTGTTGAGGCAGAGCACAATCAAAGCAACCAGTGCTGATGACAACTGGGTCCAATTCATCAAGCAGGTTTGGCGGTTAGTGTCTGGAACACACTAAACAGATTTCCTGCAGAGCCCCCCGTACCGTTTCTCCTATGGTTGGCAGCTTTGTCATCATTATTGTGCATTGAGCCATTCTGAGATTGGAGTTTATTCAAATTTTCTATGAGCAGGTAGTTTTGGAAGAATTAATGTAATCTGCAAATTCTTCAACATTGTTATGATGCTTGTAAGATGGGGCATAGCATTATATTTACAAGTATATTCATCCCACCACACAATTATTAGAAAACTATAAATTCCCATTCATCAATGTGTCACACGATTTGAATCCTTCTTCGCCCCTGCTTATAACTATGAGGTGGCAGCTGTATTGAAGATGCCCCTTCGGATGAGTTTTGTAATGTTATCTGAAAAGACGGCATCAGACTCTCTCATTGTTCTGGCAGTAGCTGCTTGTCTGTAATCCTAAATTAAGTGGATAATTCGCTCTCTGCATGGGGTGTGGGAGAAGCCATGGCTACACAACATGTTCTCCTTGAACCCACCCTCGCCCTGCCTCCCCCACGGCTCGGCTGTTGTTCAGTATTGTGTGGGCTGTTTAAAAGAGTTTTGTACTTGGAGTGCGTCCTCCTGTTTACAGACAGCTAATGGTGGCCTTGGTGCTTCACTTCAGCCAACTAATTCTGGATGAGTTTTAGTTATTTTAATGTAAAGAGATATATACGATGAATAAAAAAGTGCAGTAAACCGTAAGACTACTTGTGCTATAAACTAATTGTTTAAATTAAAATAATATGATAAATGTCACTTTGCAATTTCTATCAGCTTAACAAACTGTTTTTGTAAATAGCTAAAATAACTGGAAGCGATGACACTGAAAACTTTGCTTTTACAATAAAAATAAAGTGGGTTATTTGAAATGAATTTATAATTTTGTTTATTTTAGTTGTAACATTAATATTTGATTCATTATTTTTCATTACACTTTTTATATTTTTATTTATTGTTTGTTTTATTATTTTCATTTTATATTTGAGATTTATGTATAATTGTATTATTATTCATATTTTAATTATGCTTTATATATTTTTTTTTTCTTTAATTTATTACTTTTTTAATTTATTTGTATTTGATTGTAATTTTAATTTATTATTTATTTCATTATCATTTAAATTGTCTATTGTTCTACTTATCTTATACCTTTTATCAGATCTTAAGGTAACACTTTGCTTTTTTTGTTAATTGTTTTCAGTTTCTCCTTTGTGTTACAGAAGAGTAATGTGTGGTTTGGGTTCTTGGGTTTTGTGTGGGGCCTTTTTGAGCCTTTTGTACCATGTGTGCCTAATACAGGCTGTGGATGCTGCTTTTTGTGTGGAGCAAGTTCTGCTCTTTGTGCGGCTGAGGCCTTTGTGACCTGATCATGTTCAGAGGTGCTTGGCTCTCCTCGGGTTCTCCGCCTGGCCACCGCACCACAAAGCTCAAGGCTGCCAAGCACCAGCACTCTTTCATACCCTTTCAGCTCACGAAAAACCAATCCGAATTTGAATTTGAAACGTTTTGACAGAGAAAGATGGAGAGTAGGGGCTGAGGGAGAGATAGAGAAGGTTACCAGGAGAGAATAGGATGAGAGGGAAGAAGGAGCGAGAGAGAGAGAGAGAGAAAAAAGGAGTGTAAAAGAGAAAGGGCAGTTTTGTCCCATGAGATTACAATGCAGTGACCGTGAAAGTGCTTAAATAAACAGTGTGTGAGAGAGGAAGAGCCAGAGGAGGAGAGACGGGCATTGGGAAATGGAGACGAGCTTGAGGGAGGGAGGGAGGGAAGGAAGGAGAGAGACAGAAAATTGTTGACAAGGAAATGAGTCTAGTGAGTGGGGGAGGGAAGTGGAGGGTGAAGGGAGGGACGAAATAACTTTATTAAAAAGCTACAAATTCCACAAATTAGAGAATTAGTGAGAGAGATGAGAGGACCAATGGAGACGGATCCCTCCTCCACTTCAGGAATGATAATAGCTATTCTAGTCGACTATAGTAGTCGTTCGTTTAGCCATTTGTCGACTAATCGCATGTGTATATGAATTTAATTACTTGTATATACTGGGAGTGGAATATATGCCTATTCCACGCTATGCACCTAGTTTTGGTTCATTTATGTGATTCACTGCTCTTCAGGGAGACCGAGACGGTTTATTAAATTTCAACTGATCCATAAGTTGCCACAAGTTACAGTCTTTTAAGTTAAACGTATGACAAGGTACAATATACCATAAATCTACCCACTAACGAAAGAATGCAGGACTCAATTTTTACAGTTTCTAAGGGATATACGAGTGCTGCTTACTTGTGCAAGAGTCTCAGCCATGATGCTAAGCTATTTGCCAGGGCATTGCTATGTGGTTGCTAATGTGTTTTGAGAGGTTGCTAGGGTGCCGATAGGATAATTGCTGAGTTTTTAGTTACTGGCAAGTCAAAAGAGCCCATCAAGTTTCTTGATATTCTGGTCTCTATAGGACTCAATTCCCTCCATCAATGTCAGATTAGGGAATGTTTTAGTGCCTGCAAAACTCCACTAGCATTTATGAAGAAGAGGAAAAAAGAGCTGAAAAATTAAGTTGTTGCTTCACAGGTGGACTGCCAGTGAGAAAATGGACCAGGAAGTGAGAGACAACATGCAGCGTTAAAAAAAAGAGAGAAAGAGAGAGAGACATCTGCGGGAAGGAGAGGCATAAAAGAGGCAAGAGTTCCTAGCCTATCTAATCTCTGACCCACTTTCGCAATGATGGATGCCCGAAGCCAGCTCAGATTTATCGTTATTGCTTATTTGCTTAGCAGGCGCCCTTTTCAGCGCGGAGCGAGGTTGAACACTGGAGCATGTAAACTCCGGTGGCTGCTTGCCCTAACCCACTTACCGGCGACAGCTGGGCCTGCAGACAAGAGAGGGGCTCGTACACCGCAGACCACTACAGCAGACACCTGTCTCTGAATGCACTTTCCATTGTGTGTGCTTTCCTTTCTTGATTCCTTTCCTCATCTTTCCAGACCTTTTAAAGAACCCCCCTCTCCACGTAGGAAAGGCACTGCCGGCTGTGGCAGCTAAAGGAGGAAGTTGTATTTAAAGCGTAGGCAAAAAGTTAGTCAGAACAGTCAGAACCATCATTAGTGTGAGGTTTGGAAGTGGTGATGGAGGAAAGGGTGGGGCGCAGAGGTCCTGGCGGAGCTCCCCGCTCCAGATTGGCTGACTCCCAGACCACTGTACCTCTGGCTTTACATACCCCCTGACACCGAAATGCACAGATTCACATACTGTATGTTCATTTGCCCAATATAAGAAATACTGTATATGTCGCCTTACATTTAGGGCCCTATGGTTTCTGGGACGCAGACAAAGCGTACATCTGGCATAAATGGCACAGAATTTGGCAACATTTATTTGATTACCACCACCATTTCTTAATAATAAATTTGTATTAAATCCTACAACAAAATCCAGAAATATTCATTCAGATAACAGAATTTCATTAGGTACTATTATTGATTACAAATTTTAATAAATTAAGTTGTTCAAATTTAATGAATTATGAGGTCCATTCTAGTTTTGTTTTGGACCCCATTAGTGTCAGCCTCAGATGTCAAGCCCATGGACTTCCCATGGAAACTCCATTCACTGAAGGTCTGATGCATATGGCACACTAAAGTGGAAACACTTTCATTAAGGCAAAAGTCTAAATCTGATTCGCTGACTTCTACAGTCTGCCAGTCAGGAAACAAAAGCAGCGATTGCAAGTTCCGGGATTTCAGCAAAGAGCGCTTCAGATGAGCAATTGAACACTGCATTAAATAATGGCGTGATAAATCGTCGCTCACCTCACATCAAAAAAAAAATGCTACTATTCAGGAAATAGATTTGTATTTTATTTTTTAAAATAATTAAAGACAGCAAGTTGATACTTTATGTATGGTTGGACACTTGCATATGTCATTATATTTGTAACATTTGATCAAAATCAAGCTCAAATGGAGTTGGAATGTTTTTGACCAGAGAATTTCACACATCATTTTCACACAGAATTTCATTACAACTGCCGCATTTGAGGCAGTAAGTGCATCGCATTTAGGGCTGCACAATTAATCGAATTTGTAATTGCGATTACGATTATAGATGCCACGATTACGATATCGTTCAAAGCCGAAGAAAAGAAGAAAAGAAAATCCACTCTGCGTATGTGTGTTATTTAGAGCATAATTATGTTATAAGAGGCAAATTAAGACTACTTCAGAAAATCCAGCACAATATGACATACCAGGCAGTGACGTAAGTGTACGCTGAAATAAAAATACTTTCACCTTTCAAAAACGGACTTTACTGTCCTGTCAGCCGTTATACTGTGCTCGTAGCGCGCACTCTTCAATTGCACGAGCAAATGCGGCGGCGCGCGCTGTGTATCACTTCACTGTATAAAGTTCAAAAGAAACTACGAGCATGCAACGTCGTTACAATGTAAATGAGTATGTCACGAAATAAAAGTAAAATACCAATAAATCACGTGTTAGCTGAGAAGGATTTGCATGCAGGTATGATTTTCATTCTATTCACCAGGAGCTGTTTCATTAACAGTTCTTGTTAGTATTGTGTATTCACCATGGTAACTGTCGTTTCCATAACCCCAAAATGCCACTTTATTTTCACTTTGTGTTATTTCTTATATTTTTAAATGACTGTGGTGGCTCATATCAACATTGTATTAACAAAAACTAGTTTGGGACTGCTATTTAATTGCTTTAGCATAGTCCTAATGTTTATCTATTAGTAGTCTTTGCTATTAGTCATTCTTACACACAAGTACTGCCCCCCTTTTCTTAACATAAATTGTGTGTTAACAATATTTGTGTAAACATGTATTATAATACACCTATATATATTCAATGTAAATTGTAATAATCGTAATTAATAATCGCAATTACAATTTCAAGGGAATAATCTGCAATTATGATTTTTGTCATAATCGTGCAGCTCTAATCGCATTACGTTTTCATCAACTTACAGGTTCTAAAGTTTATTGTAGCTATGTAGGTGCTCAGTTTTTTTCTGTCAGTTGGCCAAAATCTCATGTAATAAAAGTTGAAGCAGGTACAGGAAATGCACTATTTTCTGAGCTTTGCTGAAGTTTTAGATTCCTGAGTGATTTCATTTTATAAGTTTGTCTTGGCCAGTTGCATGAACATAGCATGTTATAACAGTGTTTTAAGAACTAGTAAAAACTAGTAGTTAGTTAGGGGTAATCATTCTTACTTTTCGGTCTCAAATTAGACCAATCTAGGTTTTTATTTACTTAAAATGATGTCCAGTCTTAAAGAAAATCTGATCACTAACTTGTAAGACTAGTCTTAGCAGTTTATGCAACTGACCTGGTGTCTTCTCACATCTATAATTAAAGCTCAGGTGAAGTGCTTTACTCAGAATGGAATATCTGAGGCATATCCAGGTAAACATATAAAGTACCGCAGGTCTGATATTGTTGCGGCATTTGCACACCCCTGAACATGCCGTTGAACTACATAAAGTTGTGAATAGTCACTTCACATGTCAGTCAAACAGCCTCTTCCTGAATAAGTGGGCAGACCTTAGCCAATTGCAGCGACTAAAGAGCAGAGACCCTATGTCCTCAAGCAAAGATCTGGCTACATGAGAATATGACCCCATTTACTTTCCTTGTATAACCAGAATCAGTTCAAAATCTGATCATTTGTTCCACAGAAGAAAGTTAGTCGTGCAGGTTTGAATTGACATGAAGGTGAGTAAATTATGACAGGATTGTCACTTTTAGGTGAACTATCCATATAATTTGTGCACTTTCCCAAATGAGGCTCTGTTGTGCTCTGTTGATGTTTTATTGGTTTATAATGAAAAACATTATTATTATTTTTTTTATTTGTTTATTTTTTTTGCTCTTGGGTTTTCTTTAACAGCCTAAAGTAGGTACTAAGTTTCTTTCATGGTATTAAATTGGTTTTAAAAAAAAAGCCTATAAAGGAGCCTTTAAATGCTTTGGGTTATTCACTGAAAAGCTATTATTTTATTGTAGGTATTAGCTTTATCTCTATTCAGCAAGAAAATCAGCCAGTGTCCACTTCAATAGTAGAGCATCAGCACCAAGGTTCGCACCGAGTCTGAGAAGGCCATTGCTAATCTTCCTCTTTCAGATCCTGACTTATGCACGCACATACCCGTACACACACACACACACACACACACACCAACCATGCTAAAGTCATCCCCTCCTGTTCTTTGTAGTACTGTGGGTCCTGCTGACTCTTGGTGAAAGGGGCGCTGTGCTAACAGGCAGAAAATAGACCCGGCTCTCTGTTTGAGCTCCGGCCTCAAGAGCCCCGAGGCCGCACCGTTGCCCAGTGATAAACGCATTTGAAAACAGAGGGCACACAAAGTCTTCCAGTGCCTGGCTAAATGCTAAACACCCCCCTCATTCATCCACATACACACGGTGAATTCCTTTTTAGACGCCTTCACAAACCTATCTCCAGCAGCTCTGCTGAAGAGCAGCCAACCTCTGTGCCCCAAGCGAGCCTGAGCTTCTCTGAGCACAGAAATGGCTTTTCACACACGTTACACCGCTGCATGGTGATTACAGGAGCATGTAGGTCACTCTTAAGCATCTGCTCGTATTAGCTTGAATGGATGAACGAACAAGCCTAATGAATGAATTAATGAATTGAATTAAGGAACAAAGGGTCTCATTTGCTAACCATACGCGTGTATTTGAGCGTGAAACCTGTGTTAGATCGTTTTCATGAAGAAATTATGATTCAATCAAGCTTGTAAACATTTCTACATTTAAATAATTTCAGAAATGATAAAAAATGTACACAAACTAACTAATTCTTGATGCCCATTCTAAAATGTATATTTTGATATATTTATAAAATCTATATATTGTCCGCACAATTACAAAATAAATGCAAAAGCAATTAAAATATCATATGGAATATATTGTAAATATTTGCTTTTGCAAAACTATATGCAGATTTTTAGTTCTTACTTGGGATGCTATATACAGAATAAAATATTTGGATTTGGTCTCAAAATAATTGTGATTCTTAAGTTAAAACAGTAACATTGACAGATCTAAAAATGTATTGTAAAATCTTTTTTTTTTCTTTGGACTTCCAGCACCCTGCAATTGTTTTTATTATCATGTTTTTTGCAATCTTATTATTATGTTTTTTAGTAAATGTTATTTTTATTGTATATTTATTTTAATTCTTATAAATATAATTATGATTTATTTAGATCACTGATCTTTTAACAGACCGAAGCCCACATTTACAAACACATTCATTTGGAAGCAGAAATATGGCATTTTCAGCATCATTATTTTATTTTTTTACACTATCCAAAAGAAATTCCCATGCGTTTGTTTTTATGAAATGCCACAGACGAACAAATACAGCTTAGCTCAGTCAGTAGTGTTAATCTTAGTCAAGTTCTCCTCCGCATAACGATGGAAATTAATTTTCTGGGGTGTTGTTACAGTTTCCCGTGCCACAAAAGCCTTGTCCTGAAAAATGTTGAAATCAATATCTCGAATTGCTGCACCTGCAGAACAACCTTGTTCTGTCCTCGCAAAGGTAACTATGGGTTGGTGCTGTTCTTTCAACTGAAACTTAAGCGGTCCGTAGCTCCAAATGAACCTTGACTTATCTCACTCACAAACTTTTGAGCATTACAGTGAATAATACATTACTAGCGTGAGGTTGTTTAGTGTGTGCGGAAAGCCAGCACCTCACAGGAAACAAACTAAGCCCCTAACCACATGTGGCCCCACACCTGGTGCCTTTGGAGAGATAGAAAGAGCCACACAAAATGTTGGCACCCAAAAGGAAGCTTATGGTCAGGAGTCCTGTTTGTTTTTGCTTGTGTGCGCGTTTCCTCCGCTACACTTTGGAATAACATCCATTAACAGAGGGTTTGGATCCTGCTTCCCAACACTTTTAGGAAAGAGAGGGAGGGAACGAGACCTAAAAGAGACCAAAATTACCGATTCAAGAGCATCATATAGAGTAACGCACAGGAAATGGTCAAAGAAAGAATGAGATTAAGGAGCAAACAGGGGGTACCAGATGGCCAAAGTGGGAGCCCAAGGTGTTTGTCTGAAGAGCCTTAATAGTCAGGTTAGACACAACATGGCTGAATGAACAAACACGCACACGGTCTGAAATGGTTGAACACATCAGAGCCGCGGGTGAGGAGCTTAGCGCCTGTTGGGCTAGCGCTGAGGCTAACATGGGGTTTGGGGGTGTGCCACATGCTGGAGCTTAGGTGGGTTTATCGCAGGAGGGGGCAAAGGGGAAGGACATATTTGTGGCAGAGAGCCTCTTTTTTTTATAATGAGGCAGTTTAAATGTGTTTTTGGATTTGTGATGGTTATGGAAGCTGTGCGCGGCTGCTTCATCTGGCTGAGAGTCCCTTAAGTCTTCCTGATTTTCTCTGCATAACTACTTTGTATTTAGTGTTTACTAATCCAAAAAGCACCAAATGCACCATGAATAATTTGGTTTAAGTCATGTTTGTTTACCAAGCTTTTACAATTCTTAATTTTCATTGTCAAATTACATTATAGAGAAATATTTATTATTCACTATTCTAGGGATTAGTGGTTACAAATAAGTGTAGTTGTGCCTCCATGAACTTGCCAGTCAGATTGTCTCTTTGTTGATTCTGTTTCTTGTTCCATGTGACAGGCGTGCATCTTCAAATACTTAAAGGGGTCATAATTCCATTTTTGTACAAGTTAATATGAATCTTTAGGGTCTAAATTAAAACTTTGTAATATCCTTTTATTAAAAATTCTCATTAGTATTGTAAGAAAACACTAATTTTATCTGGTCAAAAACAGCTCTGTTTTCAGCACGCCGTTTCAGTGCATATGCCTTTAAATGATAATGAGCTTTGCTCACTCCGCCCCTCTGTTCTTTGGGGCGTTTTGACAACGCACGTGGAGTGTTGTCTTGACAACATTTGAGGGTATATTTTGGAGAAAGAATGGCAACGGGAGTCTCCGAAGACGACACATCTGTGCAACCATATCAGTTTGAACTGGAGTCGGACCCGGAACAAGATGACGGCCCCGAAGAAGTTCGACAATCAAGGCTCGAACACAACGTTTCTGAATGGTTGGTTAACGTAATGTCACTTTGATGTATTTTTGTATGCAAGTTACTGGCAGGGTTTTTTTTTTTTTTTTTTTTTTTTTTTATACTTTATTTTTATAGTTTCATCACATATATACAAAAATTATAATTAGTAAAACAAACAAACACAAACCAACGAGAGAAGAAAAAAAAAAGAACAATCTGGATCACCTAAACTTACAATTCAGTGAATGAGATACATCAACTTCAGACCTCTTCTTGTCGTTGGGATGTAAATACAGTCCATTTTCCCCAATTATTTGTGCATTGATCCTCTTGAACTCTTATCTTATGAGTCAACCATTCCATTACACTTATTTCAGACACTAGTTTCAGCCATTCATCTCGTGTTGGGGGGTCCGGCTTGTACCATCTTTTCGTAATGGCCTTTTTACATGCTGCTAACAAAATTTTAAACAGGTATCGGTCTTCTCTTGACACAATGTTTCTTTTCATATTACCAAAATACAGCACTGAACATGACTTGGGTATATCATAACCCAAGATTTCAACAATAACCAAGTGGACATCCTCCCAAAACTGTGTAATAACAGGACAGAGCCAAAAGACATGTGAATGGTTTACATTTACCGCTCCACACTGTCTCCAACATGGTTGTGGTACTGACAAAAATTTGCTCTTAATTTTAGGTGTAATGAAAAATCGTATTACATTTTTCCAACAGAATTCCCTCCATATACGAGACGATGTGGTAGATTGTTGTGTATTCCATATATGTAACCAGTCTTCTTCAGATATATTCATACCTAGCTCTTTTTCCCACTTCTGCTTGACATATGACGTTGTATTTCCCTTCCTCTCCATCAGTTGCTGGTATAATGTAGATATTATTCTGTATTTCCTTGAGTTGTATATTCCTATTATAGTTCTAATTATACCGTTTTCCCCCAGATTTACTTTTGGTTTTACTTCCTTCATATAAAAATCCCTTAATTGTAAGTATCTGAAATGATCCTGATTGTATAATGTAAAGTTTTGTTTCATCTCTTCAAAACTCATAAAATTCCCGTCCTTCATTACTGTACACAGTGCTGTTATTCCATTCAGTCTCCATTGTTGGAATCTCTGGTCAAGAGTATTCGGGGTGAAGTGCCTGTCATAAGCTATCCATCTAAGTAGAGGGAGATCTACTGGCAGGGTTTTTAATAACACATTAACCATAACGCGTTGTTCATTACAAACGTGGGATTATGAATTATATTGAGAACGTCGTAACATTACAGAGAAAACATGCTGCAATATACCCTGAGTGTAAACATTAGCCGCATTCATCGTGAAGCGTGCAAGCGATTTGCAAAGATTAATATTTAAAGGTTAATAAAACGTTAGACTCACTTCTTCTGGAGGTGCAGCAGGAACACTAATAGTTGGTACCGATTCTGTTTTCAGGACCAGCTTCTTAGCAAACCCAGATTTACACTGACGCTCGTTTAGAAAGCAGTCTGGTGGTGAGAAATGATTAGCTTAAACATAAAAGCATTTACGTAGAGGGTTGGGAATATTCCCTTCAAAAATAAAACTCAGCCACTGCGTCTTCAGCGGTTCGAATTTAGTAAACCAAAATGACTGCTGTGTTCCATGTTACACCCAAGAACAGAACACCACAATCGCTTAGACGCCATTCTGCTCAGTGTTGCCAGATTGGTAATGTCCAAGTATCGCACTAGAAGTTCACCGTGTGTGTGTGTGTGTGTGTGTGTGTACGTGCTTGAGCCTGCGAAATGATTCGGGGTCAGAGAGAGAAGCGATAGGATGTGTGTTTGGACGAACGACTGAAAACTCTGAAATTATCGTACATTATGTGATTTTTTTCATTATTGATCGTACATCGTACAGAGGTCAAAATTATCGTACAAATACGATAATTATCGTACATCTGGCAACACTGATTCTGCTCCAGCGTATCAACAATGGCAGACTACGATGACAGCTCGCTCAGGGCGGGTCTGTGTTGAAACGCTGCTGTTAATCAACAATCGTGGGAGGGGCGTCCGTTTTAGTGATGTAACAAAATCGAACGGCTCACTTTGAGGCAGGGGAAAACATATTAGGAGATTAAAACAAAAACACTGGATGGATTTTTATCATTATATGATGGTTGTGTACAGGCACTGCCAACACACATTTCAGTACAATCAACTTGTAAAAGTGCATTAAATAAATATAATTAAAAAAAGAAATTCTACTTTTATTCAGTAAAATTTATCAAAAGTGGCAGTGAATGCTTTTGTTACAAAAACATTTCAAATAAATTCAGTTGTTTTTTAAGCATTTTCATCAAATAGTCCTGAAAAAATTAATCAGTTTCCACAAAAATATTAAGCAGCACCACCGTTTTCATCATTGATAATAAGACATGTTTCTTGATCAACAAATCAGCATACTAGAATGATTTCTGAAGGAACATATGACACTGAAGGAGTGATGATGATGAAAATTCAACTTTGCCATCACAGGATTACATTTTTTTTAAATAGATAATAAATATATAAAATAGAATATATTAAAATAGAATATAGTTATTTTAAATTGTAATATTTCACAAAAGCTTTTGTGAGCATAAGAGACTTTTCAAAAACATTTAATGTCGATTCCAAGTGGTAGTGTATAATAATATATGTGTGTGTGCATGTGTGCGTTTGATAAATCATAGCATTTAAATTCTTCCGTACATGAGAGCATCTGTGACTCTGCTGGTTTTGAAACTTGTGGTGCAGTCGTGCTTGACTGGTTTTGCTTCAGGACCAACATTTTTATTGGACATCATTTGGGAACCCACCACAACACCAAAATTGTTCATTATAAAAAAAAAAATTTTTAATTGTTTCATGCTTTCGGCAGCCAATAATTCACTGGAGTAATATTGCTGAATATTCAACTTTGCCATCGCAGAATTAAATTACATTTAATTTCAAAATATATAAAAATAGAAAATAGTGATTTTAAAATGTAATATTTCACAATATTACTGTTTTACTCTATTTTTGATCAAATAAATGCAGCTTTGGTGAGCATAAGAGACTTTTCAAAAACATTAAATACCGATTCCAAGTGGTAGTGTTGTGTGTGTGTGTGTGTGTGTGTGTGTGTGTGTGTGTGTGTGTGTGTGTGTGTGTGTGTGTGTGTGTGTGTGTGTGTGTGTGTGTGTGTGTGTGTGTGTGTGTGTGTGTGTGTGTGTGTGTGTGTGTGTGTGTGTGTGTGTGTGTGTGTGTGTGTGTGTGTGTGTGTGTGTGTGTGTGTGTGTCGCGCGCGCGCATGCGTGTCTGTGTGTGCGTGTGACCGTGTGTGATAAATCATAGCATTTAAATTGTTCCGTACATGAGAGCATCTGTAATGTAACTATGCTGGTCTTGAATCTTGTGGTGCAGTGGTGCTCGAATGGTTTTGCTTCAGGACCAGAATTTTTATTGGACATCATTTGGCAGCCCACCACAACACCAAATTTGTTCATTATACAAAATTGAATTTCAATGGTTTCATGCTTTCGGCAGCTTAATAATTCACTGCACAAAACCCATTGCGTTTGTCAAAAAGCATGTACCACATATTCATGTAATCTACATCATATTTCATTTATTACCTAGTTTTGTTTAAGCTTTTGAAGTGTAAGTGCATGTCACGTTATATCCGTGTTGGAAACTCCATAATTTGAGTAGCTCAGCTCCCCCAGTGACACATTGGGCGCATGGCCTTTGGCATCATGAACAAAGCATTTTCTCCTCCTTAAAAGCATATTTATTTGAACCATGAATGAATTTGTCGCTAGTTACATATATCATTTGCATTTAGCAAAACCGCTCATGGCCGTGACCTTTAGAAAATACATGCGAAATAAGAACGTCTGGTGAAAGGTGTGACTGCGTAAACCTGTCAGTGTTGTAATGTTCCAGTTTGTGATTTCTGAGTTCTTCACTGTTGGTTTTGAAGTCCTGTTTCAAACAGGCTCTAACAGGGCTGCATCTGCAGGGTGGCTGTCAAACCCCAGAGACTAACGTGACCTGATGAGAGGGAGAGAAAGAGAGCGAGAGATTGGCAGAGAGAACACGCAAGGTAGAGGGTTAATGGCGTATATGAGGACTGCTTTGATACAGGTCATATGCACATCACATGATGTATTCCTGAGTGGAAAAGGAGATGGCAGCTGAAGAAAAATGGAGTGATGAAAGAGCACCTTCTGAAATGTTAAGAAAAGTGATATTCTTTTCTGAAATAAAATATTTCAGTTTTTGACTGAAATCACCTCATTTGCTCTTCCTCCCGTTACTCTGTGTGATGGAGGGATGAACCATTGACTGAAAGTGCAGTCGAGCGTTGGATCCCCTTTAGGGAATGAGTACGCTCTCTTTTTCTTTTGTTCCCTCTCACTCATTCTCTATCTCACCCCTCTAGCCCCCTCGACTCCCCTTGGATGCCTCGCCTGTTGCCAAGGTCTCTAACATTTTTTTTTACTCTTTCCATTGCTCCACATCCCTCGTTCCCATGCTGGTGTCTCCCTTGGAAGAGTTCGGCTTGGCCGAGCTTGCCAGCCCACCTTGAGTCCTCACCCCTCAACCAAATCCTCCAACATTCCAATAAAACTAACTTTCTCTCTCTCTCTCTCAGTTCCTGTGTCTTCGCTACATATTGTCTTCTTAAAACTTTCCCAGTCCTTGTCTTCATGTATTTTTGCCATTCTCTTATTAAAGCTTCTTAGATAACCCTACTGCTGGTGGCCGCCCCAGGCCAGCTCCATATAAATATGCCCTTTTCTTCATTGGTTGGCTTTAGAGTTCTTACAAAGTTCCTTCACTGCCGAGTCCATCAGGACCTCCAACTCTTCCCTTCACCAGTCATGAAGCTCGAGGAGCCAATCAGCTCACCTACTCCGACCCCTCGCACCTCCCTTTCCCTTCCCAGCATGTTTTTCTGTGGATAGCCTAGCATTGTTGATCAATTTTCGGGTCCATTTAGCAATTATGTTGCGGCGTACAGTAAGACTGAAGCGAGATTGCGTAGCTCATTTGGTATGCGCGCCTTGTCGAGGCTGCTCTGTATTCTTCCGCGGTGGTTGTGAAATTGTTCATGTTTTAATTATTCTCTTTTATAAAGGGATCAAAGGTGCTGCTGGCAGGGTCGGCCTCTATTTTCATTCATGTTCGCGCTCTGGCGTATACTTCCACACAGACTTTTTTTTTTTTTTTTTACTATGAATATGTTCTATTATTAAAACCGTGAAGCGCCTGCTGTAATGGTATAATGACTCCAGTTTGGCTCTAGCGCTGCAGGATTTAATCAGACACAATATATGTTGTAGCTATTATATGGATCTTGTAGGAGAATTTACTGTGTCTGTGTTTAATCACCTAATGATTTAATCATTTAAGATCTCATGCCTCTTTAGTAGTTGTTCATGCACAGCAGGTTTGTGTAAAAAAAGGGGAAAAAATGTTTTTCCTTGTTAAAGGGATGGTTCACCCAGAAATAAATTGTCATCATTTACTCACCCCTTATGTTGTTCCAAACATGCATGACTTCTGTGGAACACAAAATGTGATTTTCTTTGAAGAATGCTGATTTGTTTAATCCAGCGCATGGATGAAAAACACTGAGACATTTTTCAGATTACCTTTTTGTTCCAAAGAAGAAAGAAAGTCATACAGTTTTGGAATAACACTGTGAGAAAATGGCAGAATGTTTGTTTTTGGGTGATTTTCACTTTGATTGAATTTATCACAATTCACTGCATATTAGGAAAGGCCTGATAATTTAAAGACAAAGAAGCATTGTTGCAGATGAAAACATTAAATAAATGAATAAATAGATATGTAACCTTTACTTAAAGGGTAACTAAACACTAAAACAACTTTTTTAATGATCTGTAAGAATGGAGCTTCATAAATGCTGTTCATTGATTCCAGTAAATGTTTTGACATTTGGGTTTAAAGTGTTTTAATTCTACAATATATGGTTTAAAAACGTCTGAGTGCTGCCCTCTTCAGGTTGAACGTTGGCTACTTCAGTTGAATTTTCCTATTGGTGGTTGCGGTGGTTCGTGACGCAGTGGTTGTTGGTGACGTAGGCAGGTTCAATACAAAGAGATGCGTCTCAGGTACACGCCTCCCTCCGCTGGGCTCTGCACACTTTTCCAGCATTTTTCAAATATTACCAGTGGGTGGAGTCAGGCTCTGACCAGGGGTTTAGTTGCCCTTTAACTTATTTAATTTCACATTATTTTAATTTTATTAGTTTTATTAATATTTTAATATTTAATTGTATTTATAAATGATGAATTATTTTATTTGTAAAAGTATTTAATTATTGAGCAATTTTTATTTATTTATTTTTATTCATTGTGCTTTGTGCATGACCCCATCATGGTCTAACTATTTTGTAGTTTGTCAGTCTATCTGAGGTAGATTTGGGCCCGTTTGCACGGGATACATTATTTTTATTCCGCCTTTCCCATATTAACTTGTAATTAATCACACAGAATGAACACATTAAATTGACAACCCTAGAGCATAAATCTGTGAAGTATCTATCATTCTTCAGTAAACTGTGAATTCTTCTTAATTATCATTGCATTAATGCATTCATTGAAGTGTGTCAAGCCCAAGTGACAGTTCTCCGTTCGAGGGACGCATCTGCATTATCATCCTGCTGAATATGACCATGATTACCACATAGTTTACAGATCCCCGCGCTTGTTCTCTTACTCAGGGCATTTTCATTTTTCAGACTACCTGACAGAGCCCGACACTTTAACCTCTCTCTGCTGATTGCTTTGTAACCTCTGTCCCTTATATATCTTTGTTCTCTCTCGCTCCCTCACCTTTTCACTCTCAGTAACCCTCTGTAAAGTAAAATGTAAATGTATGAGTCCATTTGCCAGCTTTTAGGAATGTGTTTAGGGAAGTGGAGGCATTGTACTCTACTTTAGTTGTCAATTCATTAAAGCTTTTACTTATGTACATGTATATGTGGGTGTGTGTTAATTGAGATGTGTTATGCAGCTCGGGGGTGTTGAACACAGCGCAAAATTGATCAGAAGGCCTTGTCTGAGTTACGATTGACTGACTCCTGATCGATTGGGCCTGTCATGGAGATTGATCACCAATACTCAGTCACAGCTATTGATCAGCTCGCCGCTCGAGTCGCTGCATGTGTGGAGGAGGAGAGGGAGCAGTAAACACATTTCCTCCACCTCTTTATTGCACTTTCATCTCCGCCATACTGCAAAAGAGACACATGCTGAGATTGGAACCCTAAGCTACTCATAATAATCGGTGTCTGCGAATTATAGCAGTTTGAATATTATAACTGCGGTATAATGCTGTCTGATACTGTCAAGGTTCAGCTCCAGTACTCGCATTTCCAAAATGCAGTAATTACACGATTTAGTCTTGCTAACCTATTTCTCCAGAAGGTTTAAACATCGAAGGGTTCAATTACGCATGCAGACTGTGGTTTTACAGCAGCTTCATCATAATAACTTGAGTAATTACAGTGCATTACTCCTTGATTTGAAAACTGTCTTTTTGAAATTGGTTTGAATTGATCTAGTCATTTGTCTGGTTACACCAACACAATCTCATGGCAATTTGTAACCATTTACATGTTGGTGAATTGGTGGCTAATTCATATAAATTCGTCGTTTGATCTGCTTACGCCCCAGTGATGGGTATGTTTATGGGGTGGACCTTCATGCTTACTTTTTTCTAACAATCGTACGTTTTTCTATGATTCTCATCATACAAATTCATACAAAATCGCCCCCCTCGTAAAATAGTTATTTTTTCCGGTGAGATCTGGTTGGGTTAAAACTTACTGATAACCTACATAACGGAGATGTTAAGTATTTTTAAAAATTTGTATATATGTCATGCTGAAATTTGAACAGTCATTACTCCAGTCTTCAGTGTCACATGATCCTTAAGAAATCATTTGAATGTGTTGATTTGGTTTGCAAGAAACATTCTTATCAATATTGAAAACTGTTGAAAACAGCTGCTTCATATTTTTGTGAAGAACTGTGATTCTTATTTCCTTCAGGGTTCTTTGATGAATAGAATTTTTAAAGCATTTATTTGGAATGTAAATTTTTTGTAACATTATAAATGTCATTACTGTCTCTTTTTATCAATTTAATGCATCCTTGCTGAATAAAAGTAATTGTTACTGACCACAATAATTCGCCGAAATCAAAGTTTATAATGGGTGTTGACATCTTTGTCAAAATTGAACGAACGGTATAGCCAGCCACATTTTATTAAAAGCCCATATTGCCAGCGGTAAATTCCACCATTAATGATTAAGTAATACCCAATGCCACTCTTTAATGCAATTAGACATGAAAACTGATCCTGATATTAGTTTCTAAATGTATTATCCTGTGAAGAACAAGAGGAAAGGTCAAACAAACTCCATTTGTTCTGGTCCAGTGTTCATTTATTCAACTGTGACACCATAAACGGTCACAACATGATGATGGTCCCTTCAGATAGACCTAATTAATGAAAATTACATTAGCTTGACAAGCTAATTAGCAACTTATAGATGTCTCATCACTGGCCAAGCTTGCAGTATTTGTAAATATGACGTGCTGTCAGATCTTGGATGGAATATGATATAGTTTGTTGAATCACTGTTGATGGTTCGATATGAAAGCTCATGGAAAGATGACCTCAGCCACACCACGTCTAGTATTTTCTGGCTTCTGTAGCGAGTTTACACCACAGGTATTGAGGTAATTTCTTAACTAGGGCATAGACTGTGGGTCGGATACTCAGTTTACTCTCTAACTTTCTCAGTTTCTCCCTCTGCACTCCATCTGCCTCAATCTGTTTGGCTCCCTTGCTCTTTCTGTCTCTGGTCTGGAGTCTTGCATTAGCCTTTTTCCGTCGTCTCTCTGTCCACCCACTTAACTCAGGATAACCCCCCTCCTCATTTTTCTGCCCATGTGTGTTCTCCTCCTCCCTTCTTTCCTTCTCAGACTTCCTCTGCCTCCTTCGCTCTGTCACTTCTTCACAAAAGACTCCCGGTGACAGACCTGGACCGGCCTTGCTTTCACATCCTGTCTACTCTTCTTCTCCTCCGTGGCCTCTTCTCATCCCTCGCTCGGTTCATTCTCTGGCACACACGCACGTTTGCAGTGAAGAAAGACCAATTAAAATCCATCTTGTCTTCTTGCTGTCTCCCGCCAAACTCTCTCTAGGGCCACTAATTAAAATAGAACCCTTTCTTTACCTCCCTCCATGTGTCTGTCTCTCCTCTCTGTAACCCTTCTCTCTCTGAGCCCCTCACCTCACTTCCTGTCTCACTTCATCTCCGCTGCTCCTTTGCTCTGGTTCTCACATGTTTTTCCACAGTCTGTAGTTCATCTGCACTTCTTCAGTACCTGTGAACTTGGCCATAAACTTTGTCTGTTCTTTCTTTCGTTTTTTTTGTTCGTTCTTTCTTTCTTCCGTTCTTTAAGGGCCCTATGTTTTTAGGATTTGTAGCTTGTACTACAAGTCGTGGAATCTCTGCCAAAATGTATAGAATTATGGGTTCTTTCTTTCGTTCTTTTGTTCGTTCTTTCTTTCTTCCGTTCTTTAAGGGCCCTATGTTTTTAGGATTTGTAGCTTGTACTACAAGTCGTGGAATCTCTGCCAAAATGTATAGAATTATGGGGAATAAATGTACACTGACAAAGAATTGGTTTTGATGTTTAAATATTTTTTGTGTGTAAATCATTTCTTTAGTAATAATAAAGGTGAACTTGAGAAATCCCTTCCTTCCTTCCTTCCTTCTGATGGTGTCTTGAACACACTTCCTTTTAAAGTCAACAGTGTGTAAACAACTGGGAAAGTGATATTTTTTTTCTTTTTTCTACCAAGCCCCTAAGGGCCATTCTATGCTAATTCTTCCCCTATTAGTGCAACTTGACTTTTGACTTTGTGTGTGTGGAAGAAGAATGAAGCTCTCACTAATTAGCATGACGCTGTTATTGAGAGCCATGGTCCGTATCTGGTGCTGTGAATGTTTTGACCTGCTGAAATCCTCAGGGTTTCTCTTTCCTTTCAGTGTTACTGTGCAATATCACTCGAGTAACATAAAATGTGCTTACTTTAGCTTGCCTAGCATTAATCTTCATTTTACAATTCACATTTTCGCTGCATCCTTCTATCTGTATCATCAGGTACTAACTAAATTTTTGTCAGTTTTTGTTTCTCAGCAGTGACTGACTGCTAACTCTTAATAATATCCCACGAAGCGGCCAAGAGAGCGCCGATCCAAGCATGATTCAGTGCAGATCTTGCTGACACATCTGTAATCTGTTCTGTGGACTTGGAAGAATGCCATTTTTAGTGATTGTGGCCATGAATTTCTCTCATGATAGAAATACACCCTCTAATATTCCCCCTCTCTCTCTCTCTCTTGCTCTCAGGTTAACAGGAGATGATTACTCTGTCCAGATCAATCTGAGTGATTATCTGGATATACTGTGTCCCCACTATCCTGCTGACCACCAGTCGAGTGGACCTGTGGAGAGTTTGGCTCTGTACCTGGTGGCTGAGGACAAGTTCAAGGGCTGCGTGGAGACTAAAGAGGCCAATAAGAGATGGGAGTGTAACCAGCCGTACGCTCCCTATGGCCCTGTCAGATTCACTGAAAAGATCCAGCGCTACACACCCTTCTCTTTGGGCTTTGAATTCCTGCCCGGACACCATTACTACTATAGCTGTAAGTGAGCTGCTGTGTTGGAGAGCATACACAGAAATGTCAACCAGGGTGACAACATAACAATAGATACATTTACACTAAAAACACCTTAAAATAAGATACAGCCTAGTTTATAGTACCATTCTAAAATTTGGGGCTGGTAAGACTTTTAATGTTTTTGAAAGAAGTCTGTGAAGATCATCAAGGCTATATTTATTTGATCAAAAATACAGTTATAAACCTGTTATATTGTGAAATATTATTACTATTTAAACTGATTTCTATTTTAAAACTTTTTAAGATGTAATTTATTCTTGTGATGGCAAAGCTAAAATTTCAGAAGTCATTACTTCAGTCGTCAGTGTCACTTGCTCCTTCAGAAATCGTTTTAAATGCTGATTTGCTGCTCAAGAAGCATTTCTTATTATCAATGTTGATAACAGCTTAATATTTTAGTGGCAACCTTGATACAGTTTTTAGGGGAGTAGGCCTAATGGATCGTAGTTGATCCATACAGACCAGGCTCCACGGGTTGGAACGCATGTGATTCGTGGATTAAATTCCAAAGTTTAACCATCATATTGTGAAAGTTTGGATGTTAAGTTCTGTCAATTTTAAAATACAAGCCATTTTAAACCATTCAAGCGCAAGAAAACACGAAAGACTCAGCACTCACGCACAATTTTCTGTGTGCACTTTAACAGACACATACATATTATGTCGAAATACCCCTGCTGGTGAGGATCCTCGTAAACACAGTCTGTTATGTCTTAAGGGAACGTAAGCAATTGAGAAAGTAACAGATGCGTATCATTATATTGGAGCCGTGCATTCGGTCTTAGAAAGCATCACGTATTTATAGGCTGCTGTCACTTTGTGTCATCAATGTTAATAAAACAAAAGACAAATAGAAAATCACTTTTGTAGCAAAAGATTAATATATATATATATATATATATATATATATATATATATATATATTATACAGTGAAGAGTATGCAGTGTTTTGTGAGTTTTGTGATTCGTTGCACCCCTAATTTGTTTTAAGAATTCTTTGATGAATAGAAAGTAAGCTAAATACAGTATTTATTTGAAATAGAAATCTTTTGTAACATTATAAATGTACTGTCACTTTTGATCAATTTAATTCATCCTTGCTGAAGCATTAAAAGCATTAATTTCTTAAAAAAAATATATATATACTGAACCCACAATTTTGAATGTTAGTGTATGGAATCTAAAAAATAGATGTACACCTTTAATCTAGTTGCTACCTGGTGAGCACCTGGTGGTTTTTATTTTATAGTTTATTGTATTTTATGCATATTTAAGAAAATAAGTGAAAATGCTCCATTTCTTGCCTTTGGCTCCACCATCATCCTTCTCGCCTCTTCTGTGGCCATAAAATTACATGACAGTTTTCCTGTTTTTAACAGCTTTGGTTTCAGGCCAAAGCTCTTCAATTCCCTCCTTTTATCTCTATCTATCTGTCTATCTGTCTATCTGTCTGTCTATCTATCTATCTATCTATCTATCTATCTATCTCTCTCTCTCTATCTCTCTATCTCTCTCTATCTCTCTCTCTCTCTCTCTCTCTCGCTCTCTCTCGCTCTCTCTCGCTCTCTCTCGCTCTCTCTCTCGGAAGTCACACAAGGCATTTTTAATGAGTATGTTGCAAAAAAAGCCTGAAACTTTAGAATTGAAGTGAAAAATTAATAATATATATGTTTCTTTCGTTTTTGTTTTTTTTTGACCAGTGGTCAATGAAAGGATGTGCCTAACCTTTAGAAAATGTTAACGTTAACCTCAGGAGGTCAAACTAAATATAGGGGCTGTTTTTTCTCCCTATTCATTTTACATGAGATTCGCAAGTGTTGCTACACTGTTACAGTTGTAAGCAGTGTTATGTCTTTTGTTGTAAGCAGTGTTATGTCTTTGTAAGCCAGTAAAAAGGCTGTGCACAAAATCTAGTCTAAATTATCAGGGTTTTGGAAATTAAATGATTAAAGAATAGTTTCCAGTTGATTTTTTAAAAAATAGAATAAATAAACATAAAAATATAGTTTTTATGATATTATCATCAATTAGGTCAAAATTGCGATGTTGGATTATTTTAATTGTTGGATGCAATCCCAACTTGTCAAGACCAAATTCACAATGAGGGTATAAGGGGGATATTTGATGTGTTTTGAACTAGCTGTATTTAATACCAAAGTCATTTTATCTTAGATAATGGAAATAATTTATCCAACAAAATTAATTGTTTGTTTATTTATTTTTTACATCTGTCATTTTTTAAATAATTACTTTGGGAATTTACCATATTCAATACATGTGCCACAATCAGAAATGCTATTCTAAAGAAATAACAGGATACAGCCAATAATGGAAAGAGAGTCAATTTAGGAATACCAAAGGGGCTTTTGTTTTCATATGGTTCCTATATGACTGCAGACATCTTGCGCCAGAACGCCACCACACACCAGCTTACTGGTGGAGAGGAGACGGTGATGAAGCCAATCAGTATATATGGGGTTGATTAGGAGGCCATGATGGAAAGAGGCCAAGGAGCAAATTTGGCCAGGATACTGGGGTTACACCCCTACTCTTTTTCAAAGGGATTTTTAATGACCACAGAGTGTCAATGATCAAGTAAATTAATAAAAGAGGTGTTGGTGGCTTGGAAGACATGAGTAATATGTTTTATCCATATTGCAACACGAACTGAAGGTAAGCAACAGTAAATTACAGCGAGTTCTATAGCTACAGAACGTGTTGATATCCCTCTTTTCATTTTCTTTTTTGCTGCGTTAAAGATTAAATGGTTTAACTTCTGTTTTGCGCACAGGTGCACTGAGTTTAGGGCAATCGCTTCGTAGCTCTGCTTCAACTGTGCAATACCCTCACGAGGGGGGCGACCAAAATTTCAGACGTAGATGGGCCGAGGTCCAGCCACTACACAGACAATCATGGCGTCCTTTATCTTCCAGATGTTGAATGCCTCACTTAAATGACTTCACTGTTGGCCAGCTTACCTCACTTCAGAGTCTCTACTGGCAGTGTGAATGCAACCAGAAAACTGGCCCTTTGGGAAAAAAGTTCTCAGGGGACACTGGTGGCTAGTTCCTATAACTGACTTCCTGTACCCGGTGCAAAAGCCCCTCAAGTAAACTAAGACACGAAAGCGTGGCGTAATGGAGTCTTATAAATTGAAGTACATAGTCAAAAGGGAGAGAGTAGAAGAAGAGGAAGGAGTCTCATTGAAAGAAAGAGTGGGACAACAAAGGCCTAAGAGGGGGTGGGAAAACCAGGAAGAGACAGAAAGGGGGGGAAAGCATCTTTACATAAATTACAGCATTGCTGACCAGGACAATAGAGCATTGTTCAAGCATGAGAGCGTATACACAGCACAGAGCCTTTGTGTCAAACTTCACAAACCCACCCCTACCCTGATACTGTGTGTGTGCGTGTGTTTGTCTATTGTTCACTTCAAAGAAAGCGTAACAATGTGTCTGTCTTTTTAATTGTTTAAGCTCGATCCTGTAGCTCAAAACAAGGGATCAGTGTGTCCGATCTAAATTCAAGTTGTAGTTTGAGTCTGTATGTGTGTGTGCATACAAGAGCATTTGAGGATGAAACCGAAGAGATAACTACTAAAGAGTCATTCTTTTAAAACAAAGTAGACTTTAATACAGGAAGGACCTTTCAACACTGACCCTCTCATTGGCTGGTTTCCTTTTAGATTGATAACATGGCTCAACTTGAGAAGTTTATGCAGCTTGAGCGTGATTGATTGTCATTAAATCAACAGGACATGGGTCAATGACATGATTTTTTTTATTTATTTAAAATGCATACAAATTTTACATAAAATTCATACGTCGGCTTAAAGATTCCGCTTCTATAATGAGCATGTTTTTCTTTCTGTTTTCAAATTTATGTAACTTTTAACAAATAATATTTTATTATTTCTTAAAAAAATATAATGGACCTAAACTAAAGTGTTACAATATTTGTTATATTTCTAATTCTCACTATTAACTAGTTGCTTATTAGCATGCATATTAATAGGATATAGGCTGTTTACTAGTACTTAAAAAGCACATATTAATGCATTATTCTGCATGACCTTATTCTACATCCCTTAATCCTACCCACTACATACACTTAATATTAATAAGCAGTAATTAGGAGTTTATTGAGCCAAAAGTCATAGTTAATATTTGGTTAATTGTGAGAATTGTACCCTAATCTACAGTGATCAAAAATGATTTAGCAGACAACATTTTTTAAACAGTTTTGTTCAAATCAATGGCATATGGTGCAACCAAAGAAAGAAAACAGGAAACCTAATGATTGTTGAGGCATATGTTTAGTACAAATTCGGAAATATCATGTGATATGCCTCTCCGAAAACTTGATATTTATGAATGAATAATATTATTTTTAAGGTCTAAGGAAACTATATTTGTACTTTTTTTTTCTTGACGATTACGCACGTATTAGAATAATTAATGAATACTTTTCTTGAAAATTATATAAAGGATTTTCAAAACCATATGAAACCAACCTAAACACAAAGATTACATTTTCTAAGAACTTGGCACGTGTGTTTTAAACTAGATTTTTTCTTTTCTTTTGTTTATCATGGACACTCCTATATCATTGACCCCATAGCAAATACTAAGACATTTTTCAATTAAACATCCCACTTACATTTCTATGCTGGTAATATAATTTTAGAAGGCATTAAATTCGCTTAAATAAGAAAAAGAGTAGCCCTTTCGCTAATGGTCTCAGACTTTTGCTTCGAAATCCAGAGTTCTGATGCCATGAATACATACCCATAAGGTACTGCACAAATGCATATGGGGTTCAGAAAACCAAAACACACACTACACACTCACACGCATACAGCCCCGCTGGAGTCAGCCGTTCTCATTATTGTCAATGTGAAATTACTGCGCATGCTAAATGGATGTATCTGCTGTTGTAAGACGTTCAGTTAAAAGCCTTTCTACAATATGAAAATGGTGCTGCTGTGGTGTGTGTTACTGAAATGGCTGTTATGGATTTATGGTTATGATTAAATGTGGAGCCAGAGACGCTCTTTAAAACAACAGACCCACTCAAGCCTGAATTTAAGCGTCTACCTCAGACTTGCTGCTCAGATTCTGGGAACAGATTCATAGCTTTATAGCTGTTATAACATGGCCTGATGCTAATGAGGTATGCATGGCATTATACTACACACGCTGTGTTTCAGAGTGTTCATTTGTGTGTATGTGTACACGTTCATGTACATAAATTCTGTCTGTGTGTACAAGTTAGTCTTACCCTTCTTCATTTACATAGCATGCTAAAACACCAGAACATGCTCTAGCAGCAAGAGTCATCATTTTAAAGCTGCAGTGCCTTATCTTTTCTTCCTTTTTGGTAAAAATTGTTTATATTTTTGCCAAATACATTAAGATGATATGCACTCGTGAGATAAAGGCTCACCAGCAGCCTAATAAAAGCTGTTTTTTTTTACATAGATATGGTCGTCTTATGGTGGCTGACATGTTGAAATCAAACATTTTGGTTTGTGCATATTATCATTGCCACATTTGATGCATTAGAAATATGTACCAATTAATTAAGATATGTTATTTTGTTTATATATAAGACAATAATTAAAATACTTTTTATTTTTATTTTTTATTATTGTATATTTAAACAGGGCTGTTCATCACTATGTTGTCAAGTATAATGACTATTATAGTTTTTGTAGAGTTGGTGATATTTAGAGGAAAAGCGATGAAATGCTGCCGCCCTAATTGGAATCCTGAATATTTTTTTGTCAGATTCATTCTGCGGTTTGAAAAAAAATATAATAAAATAATATCTATAGTCAAAATGCAGTAACTACACATTTTCTCAAAATTGTGTTACAACTAAAATTGGGTCTCTTATGATCTGTCAGACAGGTTCAGCTCAACTTGATGAAAAAATTGACATCAAATGACATCAAAATTCAATCATAAAACTTTCAGGCCGTTTTTTTTTTCTTTCAGATTCAGTGTTGGTGCACACTGCATTTTGAACTACTTTTTCAAAAAGCTTCTTTGACTGCAGTCGAACTACTTTAAATGAGTAGCTTGACAAGCTAAAGTTTTGCGATTTGCCGTAAATGAACATCATTATAAAAACGACTTCCTAAAAGGCTTTAAAAACAGACTCCGAGAACCTTTAATTTGCATTCAAGAACAAAGCAAAAGTGTAGCGTGATATAAATTACACACATTATCAACAACATCCAGAATGTTTCTTATTCAGAACAGCATGTTTTTTTCCTTTTTTTTGTTTTTTTCCTTTTTTTTCTTTTTTTCACTGAGATGTTAGCCTGCGTTTGAGCGGTTTGATGCAACAATGTTGTGGAATTTTGCTCAAAACAAATATATCACACTTGGATCACACTTACGAGATGAGCTGAAAGCAAATATGACCTCCAGGTGTGTAAATAATGTTGTAACGGTGTAATCATGTAAGTTTATGAAGTGTGAATGTTTGCAGCAAGCCCATCTGACTGCATCAGAGTGTCCATCATTTGTGGAACGGCTCACATTCGGCCCTGCCGAGCTCAGCATTAACAAGCCCGTTACAGCTCCTGCTTGCGCTAATGGATTAGACATTCCATCGGAGTCAAGCAGTCTTTTTATGGCCCAGGGTTATGTGTGTATTTGTGTTTTGTGCGAGCAGTCTAAAGCATCGATTTGATGGCAACAAATTTAATTTCTCTTTCCCAGTGTCAAAGACATCAGTCTCCTGTTTTACTCTGTCTCTCTTTCCTTCCAGCACTGTCCTCAGACGATGGACCCCCCCTCCCCTGTATGAAACTACGAGTCACTGTGTGCTGTCCACAAAGTAAGTACAGTCCTCTCTTCACCCCCTAGTTGTTTTTTTGTCCACACTTTTTTTTCCTTGGGAAAAAAAAGCATGTCACCCCCCCACACACACCCTCTCACGCAATCAGACATGCCCCACTCTCTGCACGCAACCGCTCTCTCTTTCCCTCCTTCTCCCTGCCAATACCTTCTGCAGATTTGTCTCTTCTGCTAATGCATTCTCTCTTTCCCTGGATCATCATTCCAACCCCCCCCAACCCCCCCCCCCCCCCCCCCGTCAATTTAATTCTTGCTCTCAGCAACAATGTTTTAAGTGAAGAATAAAATAGTAGAATTAATGTTAAATAATGTGTAGTAATTGTCTTGCTGTAAACTGCAGTCGCCTTCTGTTGTTGGGGAAATAATAAATTTATTTGACGATGACAAATTTTTACATATTTTTACGTTTATACATAAAATATATAAAGCAATGAGCAAAAAACATACTATATGTAGTAGTAGTAGTAGTAGTAGTAGTAGTAGTAGTAGTAATAATAATAAACAAAAATAATAAATTTAAATGATAGTAAACATTTATTATAATAAAACGAAACATTTTTGAAATTAGAATATATATATACACAACACAGACCGTTTATAACAAACATAAATTTTATTGTTGCAGTATAGTTTCTCAAGTTTCAAAGCATTTTTTAAAATATTTATTATAATTTAAGTTATTATAAATTAAATTAAAATATGTATGTTAAATGTTTATATATACAGTGTTTGTTTGTGTATATATATATATGTATATATACAAATATAAATTATAAAGGGGTTTTTTAAATAGGAATTTGTATGCATATTTTTGTAGATTGTAAGTATACTGCAACAAAATCTATTTAAAATTTTATTCTAAAATTAATTATAAATTTCATTTGACATTTTATTGAATGGTATATAATATATTAGTGCTGTCAAAATGATTAATCGCACGGTGTGTGTGTGTGTACTGTACATATACTGTACATATCTATATACATATATACTGTATATACTTGTTTGTGTACACAGACTACTAAATTTATATAAATATAATATATATTCATACACTATGTAAACACAAATTTTATGTTAGATGTGACTAGTATGTATGTATGTATGTATGTGTGTGTATATACGTATACATAATAAACACATACATAGTACATACACACATACATGTGTATATATATAAATACATATACATACATACATATTTGTATATATATTTTTGTGTGTGTATATATATGTATATATATATATATATATATATATATATATATAATTTCCTTTTGTTATAACATTATGTGTGTGTGTCCGTGTGTCCGTGTGTCCGTGTGTGTGTGTGTCCATGTGTGTGTGTGTCCGTGTGTGTGTGTGTCCGTGTGTGTCCTGTGCGTGGAGCAAGGCTGGCTCTCAGACCCCTGCAGTTATGTTGACCTTCCGCTCGGCTTGGCTGATGCGGGATCAGCAGGGAATGCCGCCCAGTAAGAGTGGGAATGGCAGTCCAGTCCGTAAGGCGTCCCGACCCAATTCCACCTCCTGCTTCACACACATGCACATACACGCACACGCACTCAGAAGCTGTCTAACCCAATATCCAAGTCCTGCCCTGGCCCCAAACCTGCCTTCTGGCCTCTCACAGTTTCTCAAACTTTTCATGGAACTATTTGTCCAATTCAGCTGTGAAAAATGTTTTATGTTTCTTACAGGCTAGTTTGACTGGAGATCAATGGCACTGTATTTAAATTTCTCAGTTGCTCAGTTAAGTGGGTAACCATTGCATTTGTTCCACAAAAAGTAAATCAAACAGAAACTCTGTTGTGAAATCAAATTCTTGAAGTCTTTAAGGAGATGCTTTGGTAAATTCTGATTGTTGTATAACCTTCAATGAGAAATATCTAGTTTGCAGTTGGGGCAGAAAATACTTGTGCAATTGATTTGAAATATTTGTATGAGAAATATCTGTAGCAGAGAATGATCTGAGGTGCATTTCAGGAGCAAATATTTGATAAGAGATAATGGAGTTTTTTTGTTGTTTTGAGGCGGCAAAATATTTGACTAAGAAATGACTAACATACTTTTATCCATGGAAGGTGCTCTAATGAATGCGTGGAATGACAACTTTTCTTCCTCGTCTTTGCACATTTTCCTCTTCTCATGCTCCCGCTTCAGATGCTCCATCTCTTTTATCCCTCTCTCTTTCCCTTTCTCTCTATCTATTTCCCTCTTTTTCTGTTCTCCGACCGAAACTAATCCAGACTAAACTGTAGCATCCCAGCTTCTCCCTCCCTCCTTTTTTCTTTCTCCTCCTAGTGTGTAGCCTTTCCTGGAGTGGCACTAATCTTCCCCACTCTGTTTCTTTTAGTCTTTTCCTCCCCTCCCTCATTTTTATGATCTGTCGTTACCAGAGCAAAACTAATCAGAGTCTTATCCACTACACATGCACTGAGTTTTGTCTCTCTTCAAATCTGTCCATTTCTGCAATTCTGCTCATCTTCTTTTCCATCTGTCCCTTGCATCATGTTCCTGAATGATTATAGACACATCTATTTATATACAAATATATTCTACAATTCTTAAGCATTTTGTTTATTAACTGTGATTGACTGGCCAATTAACATAGGTATTCATTCTTGTGTCAGTGGAAAATGCTCATTTTCAATTTTTGAGTGTTTTTGAGTATGTTCAATAGGGTTGTGTGGTATATTGTATAATAAAATATAATTTTCTATAATTTAATAGATAATATTTTGAAAAATATATTATAATTGTTTCTATATAAATCGACTTTGGGGTTGCTCTTATTATTATAAGCAGTTTGCTTTATATCCAACAGCATATTTCATACGGTCTTCATATATTCACTTGTATGAAAACCACCTGTTTTAGTGTTATTTTGTTTTTATTTTTTTAACAATGTATAAATTCGGCCATTTTATCTTTTGTTGTCTAAAATAAGTGTTTTAAATTCAGTAATTTTGTGTGTATATACTAATACACAACATGTGTATACACAACTTGTATTGTTTGTCAACCCTTCCTGGCATCAGCTGGAATGTATTTAAGCTTTATTTTGTGTAAGCCTAAAATGAACGGTAACGCTTTACAACAAGGTTAGTTAGTTTACATTAGTTAGCATGAACTAATAATGAACTGCACATATACAGCATTTATTAATCTTTGTTAATGTTAATTTCAATATTCACTAATACTTTATTAAAAATCTTGTTAACATTGGTTAATGCACTGTGAACTAACAATGTATTTTTATTAACTAACGTTAACAAAGATTAACTAAACCATAAGCAATCCATTTGTAACTGTATTTGTTAATGTTAGTTAATACATTAACTAATGAACCTTATTGTAAAGTGTTACCAAATTAACCTTTAAAATTAACAACTGCACTTATTATCCTTATTTGCTTTCAGATATCTCCGCATTCTCCACCACTTTTCACTTTCAGCCCCTCCGTCTTTTCCACATACCTTCTTGCACACCTTTACAACATTTTCCCCTGCACTGTTTTCCTCTGATCATTTGAATGTAAAGACGAATGAAAGGAGAAGTGTTTGACGGGACTTTGCACCAGGGCATGTTTTGCACAGCTGGTGTTTGTTCCTCCTGGTAGTGCCACGAACCGACTTTGGTTCCTTCCTGTGGCAGGTCTTTTATCTGACAGTCCTCGTTCTACAGAGGGTCCTGTCAGACCCAGGAGCGTTAGCCTCAGAACCAGAGCCGTGAAAACGACACTACAGCAGCTAAACCTCAGTCACGCTGCACCAGCAGCAAGCTGTGTTTAAAGTTTCATTAAGTAGAGCTCGTTTCGCTAGGTCATTTGAGCCTTAATGACCGGGCTCATGGGGAAACAGAGCAAGCTAAGAACAGCACAGAGATCAGTAATACCAGAGAGAGTCGTGGCACGACTACAGATGCAGCGTACTGTCTTTTGGAAGGTTGGTTAACTCCGCAAAATAAGCTTGCAATGAACTGTACGTAAATTTAACTGAATGTAGCACTCCTTGTAGACCATGAAGGATTCTTGCTGTTCATAGAGTGTAACAGTGAAATGTTTCCCCCAGAACAGCAGCAGTGCAGTCTCATGCTCGAAGGATCCCCAATAGCTGCCACTGTGTCGCGGTTAAATCCATCCCCTCGCTCGAATATCAATACTCATAAAATATAGCTTATGATGTTTAAACCTGGATTTTGGTAGCAAGACACAGCACTGAAATCATAAAAGTGCAACCAAAACAACAAACTCGCCAATATTCTGTCTTTATGGAGCGGCGTCTGGTGGAAAACAGCTCCTGGATGCCCTCGTCTTTCATCCTATTCACTTTGCTCCGCTCCTTGCTCTTACTCGGGGCAACTTGTCAAAACATTAATTCTGCTGTTGTTTTTTTCCCCCCTCCTCTCCCTCATTCAGCGTCTTACTCAGTCCTTCTGTCCCCCGCTGTGAAAAACCATTTCAGTCAGTTCTACTTTCTCTCTAATTGATCCCTGTCTTTTTCAACTC
Organism: Siphateles boraxobius; assembly: GCF_051911475.1. NCBI lineage: Eukaryota > Metazoa > Chordata > Actinopteri > Cypriniformes > Leuciscidae > Siphateles > Siphateles boraxobius. The sequence goes on along the minus strand of NW_027508722.1, from coordinate 20,480,600 downwards.
TTTTTAACTCGCTCGTTCCTGCTGTGAGCACACCATTTCCTTTTCCAGTTTCTGTCCGTTTCTCAATCTTTTTAATTGTTTTTAAAAGCCGAAACTCTGTCCGTTTTGCACTGCCCACCTCAGTGGATACCTCGTTCTCCCCCTTTTATCCACCTCTCTCGCCTTGTTAGATTTGTCATTCACCAGAGCGTTTTCCCAAAGCGCGAAGAGAAAAAAAAACATTAATTCGGTGCCTTTTACACAAGTGTAGTTTTTCCCTGCAGTGACCGTTATATAGAAAATATAAACGAAAAAATACGGTTACATTTTCGGAATGTCAGCCGTATTTTTCCGTTTCGCCAGAACATATAAAATTGAAGAAATGAATGAAGCAGGGAAGCCTTATTTTTCTTCCTTTTCTCCCTCTCGTCTGTTTTCCATTTCTTGCATCCTTTTCCATGGTCGTTCTCTGCATCATGTCATGGCATCCATGTTTTATGCAAGGAAAGCGCAACTGCAGCCATTTTGAGCTTGAAAACAAAAAACTGCCATTTTGTTGAAGGAAACATTTTATTTAATTTCAGTAAGAGAGAAGAATAAATAGTTTAATCTTTTTGGCACTAATTATCTTTTCTTTTTTTATCTTTTTAGTTTAAATGTTAGGTTCCTCTTCTACTTAAAATGACACATACTGGCAAAGATATTTTATGTACAATTATGTACAATTCCTTATGGTAATTATAAAAGATAAGACAATATTCATAATAATATAATTTCTTAATCATCTTAGTTGTATTTAATGCCTGATTACCTTATAAATGAACGCATATTTTGTATTTTTATTTTATACTTATGATATACATGTTTTATTAGATTTCATTAAATAAGTGTGACTTGTTTATGTTGTCATGCATGGTTTAATTGAGATTCCACTTCAATTCAAAATCAATTTGCACTATTTTTTATGCGTTTTTGTAATATATATTTTTTTAAATTGTTAAAACAATTAGTGATGAATCCTAAACCTTATTTGAAAATAATTTTTCATGCTTTCCAGTATTCTAAGATTTGATGTGGAAACATGATTAAGCCAAACAATGTTTAATTAGTGTTTCATTGTATATGCATTGTTTATAAACAATGTTACCATTTTTTACTTTACTTATAATTTACTATGACTTGATTTTATATGTTTCTATTGTTTTGATGTTAATTCCTAGTCCTTTTCTATGAAGGAAGTTTCCCTTTATCCATCTTTTTTCTAATTTCATGACTGTCTTTATCAGAGGAAGATATATTCAAATGAGTATGTGTAAATGTGTAAAGTTAATATAACTTAAACGAATGTGTGTTACATTAATTTGGTTTCATTTTGTTGTACACGCCGTTTGTATGACCAGATTAACTGAAAGAGTACATGGAATAATTGTACTTTTAATCCTTTTTTATTGTTATCATTTGTCCATTTAAAATTAATTAATTAACTAATGGAGACAAAAGGCTGTTTTGAAAACTTAACCTGAAATGTAAACTTGCACAATCAAAGAATCGCATAAATTTAAATCTAAAATGTTGTCATGTTAATTAAAAAAATAATAATAAAGTTGATATTATGTCTACTACCCATTTGTTTGTACACTTGTCTTCTACTTTCTACTTGCTCTATAGTTTTAGCCGACACATTTCTGTTCCTGCTCTCTCTCTCTCTCTCTCTCTCTCTCTCTCTCTCTCTCTCTCTCTCTCTCTCTCTCTCTCTCTCTCTCTCTCTCTCTCTCTCTCTCTCTCTCTCTCTCTCTCCCTCCATCTTTTCTCCATTATGTTTCTCTCTCTCTCTCTCTATTCATCCATCTTTTCTCCACTATGTTTCTCAGCCTGACCCCTACTGAGAGAGTGACACTCCGACACAAACTCCCTCCCTCCTTCCCACTTTCGTCTCTTTCCTTTTGCCGTCTGACCTTCTTTCAGGCTCTCGCCTTCCCTATGCGTTCTCCCTCTGCTTTTCTCACACTTCCTCCTCTCGTCTTTTCTCTTCTCTGTCTTCTCCTGTGTTTCGCTCCATCACTCTATCTTTGTTGCTTTTGTGGCCCTTCTCTGTTCAGTCTTGTATCTCTTGCTCCTTTTACCCCTCTAAATCTTTCCTTTTCACGGTTCTTTCTCGTTCATCCTTCCAGTCCACTTTTTTGTTTCTTGCAGAATCTTTCATCTCCTTCCTCCATCTTTCTGTGTGCGACCTTTAAGAGAATTTGCATTGAGGATGTATTTTAGGTTGCGCAGCCGTTAGTAATTTTTCAGTATGTTTCTGCCTGAGTAATGGTAAATGTGTCTCTATGTTCGGTTTTCTCCTCATTCGTTTTCAAGAACGATGTTCCAAGTTGTAGTTCTTCACACAAAGAAAAAAAAAATAGTAGAAAGCGCTAACATCTCACATGTCTCTCTCCCTCTCTTTTTATCCTCTAGCAACAGCTGGATCATCAAGACAAGAAGGTTAGTGTTTATTACACACCTTACTTCTCAAGTCCCTTGGTTCTTTGTGTAATATTCAATTACACATTAAAAACAAATGTTATATACTTTTTTTGTAATTTATTTGACATTTTTATAATACTTACATTTTATTTAGCCTATATAATTATATGCATTACAGACTCATAGATTTATATACGGAGTAAGATTTATTTTACAAACATGTGTGTGTATGTGTGTGTGTATATATATATATATATATATATATATATATATATATATATATATATATATATATAAATATATATATATATATATATATAAATTCATGTCCGAGTTATACTTATTCATTGTCATTTTCCTGGTTAAATAAAAATTACTTTACATGACATCAAAAAAGACCAAGAAAAAAAATAAAGCAAATACAATTCTATTTTGTATTTATACATTAACTATGTAATTAATGTTCTGGTTATTAAAACCAAGTATAAATCTTAGTGTTTAAGCATTTTTACATTTATTCCAAATCAATAACTGAAGGCAGTAACAATTTTAAAATAATTCCAAATTATGAGGTGAATTAACAGCTTTTTGTGGTCATATAATTTGTCAAATTTAATTGTATTTTTTGTGTATATTATTTTAAATATTTATTTGTTTTTTATAACCATGGACTGAATCAGCACTGTTTTTATAAATCTAAAACTGCATTCTGGAATGGTGAAGTTAGGAGCATAAAAGGGACCAGATGTGGATGCTAAAATATGCAAAAACTATTTAAAAAAATCCAAACATGGGTTGATACAGATTGATTTACAAAATCTTAGATAGGGGATTTGGTGCTGATATACCAAGCATCCGAAATATTTTTACAAACATATGTGTGTTTAATGTTTATGTATGTATGTGTGTATATTTAAATGTATGTGTTTTTGTTTACTTTTTTGATTTATTATAGCCACAGAGAAACCATCACGCAGCAGTGCTGTCCATCCTGTGACAGTTGGACGACTTTCTCTCCTCCTCATCCCCCTCTTCTTGCCTTATTTCCTCTAATATCTCTTCTTAAAGCATAAAACCTAAAAACAAATGCTCTGTTGCAGCATTTATTCCTCCATAACAGTTTGCATTACAGTAAATGCGTGTTCTACATCTGTGGATTACACACACACACACACACACACATACACACACACACACACACACACACACACACACACACACACACACACACACACAGACTCTCTCTCTTTCTTATACTCCTTTGCTCTGTCATTTTTGTCACGCTATTAATCTCCATCCCTCTGTTTCCTTTCTGGCAGTCTCTCCGTCCTCACAGTGGTCCTTTCTGCTGTCCGCTCTGATAAAAGTTCACTCTGGAACAGAGCGACACTAATCTACCTTCAAAGAGCTTATCTTACTGTTCATTTTCTTTTAATCCATCTGTCTTTACGAGTCAGACATTCCTTTACAAGCCTCTGCTCTCCCCCTCTCCTCTGTCCTACTGTACAACAAACTGAGCCAAAGACGAGGAGGAGGATGAAGCTCCCCGGTCCTGCTGTTTGTACTACTGACTGAAAGATCAGGGACAGAGTGACCATTCATATGTGCGATCACTAACAGATCCAATGATCAATAGCTGGGAAAAAAATATTTTTGTACTTTAATAAAAAAAACACAAAAAAAACATTGAAGCCAAAGCCAGACCACAGCATTTAAAAAAATATTTTGCTGTATTGACTTTATGCAACCTGGCAGAACTCTGGAATTGCCTGGAATATCCTGGATTTTTTTGTATCTTGAAATTCTTTTGAATTTATGTTCGTAATCGTGTGCGATTCATTCTCACATCTGTATATGCTGACTAAGTGACACGTGGAAAACACCAGAAACTAAAGAGCTACTTCCTGTTCATCTTTTGTGGGATGTGTATGGTAAATCACCTCCAAGTATGGACTCTTCTGATTTGTCTGCATGTTTCTTAACTCTCTGCAAGTGTGAAAGCAATTGGATGTTTCATTTGGCACTTAATCAATCACTTTCCTTCTTCCTTTCCCCCCTGCTCACATAATTATTTGTGGGTATGTGAATTATGAAAATGAAAGTGTTCATAATGAGGGAATATGCAAACAGTTTTTGTTTTCAGTTAGTCTGAAATAATGCATCGATTATAGGGTTAACTGTATGCTGAGTATTGTTTAATTTTTGTTTAAATATTTGTATCAGTCTTTTAGGGGGGAGAGGGTTTTTTTTAAGATATTTTATTTGCTAGACTTTTCATTTGAACAGTGAATTATTAGTTTTAGCAGGAAGATAAGAAACACTATTCTTTAGATGCTTGTATTCAGGATAAAAAATTGGTATTTAAAGAGATCAAGAAAAATAGCCCAAAATAAGAAAAACAGAAAATGTTTATTTAAATAATTTTTCAAATGCATAATTTTTTGTTTCTTTGTTTTTTTAAATAACTGTTTAAAATTAATATTTTTAGCTTGTAATTCGGTTCTAATAGTGAAGCAATTTTGCCCCCTTTTTAAGTTCCAGAATCTAAATGCATATCCTGTGTGAATGAGAAATATTTTGTTTCTGTTTCTCCCTCTCATTTCTGATGTGTTTTTGTTCATTTTAGATTTTCAGAAGCAAATACGGTTTGCCAAAACAGAACAATCAGTTTACATATTTTTTTTTGTTTGTTTCTTTGTTTTACATGGTATGTAGGTATGTTGTTTCTTTGTAATTTGAATGTTTCACATTTTTGTGAACTGGTCAGCTTCTTCTGTGAAGAACTTTTGTCAGCCATTTTTCTATGGAAAAATGAGCTACAGAAATAAATAATAATGCTTTTCAAACATTACAGTCTCTGTTTTTTAGAGTGTACATTCCAGTTATTTGAAGATGATCTGGAGACAGTTATATGAGAACTAGTTTAGGAAACTCAGCTACTGTTTATTAAAAATATATATATAATAATTGTGTAGCAACATATTTTTTTTTTAGGAATTTAAAATAATTCTCATAATTTTAAGAATGGAATTATTATTTTTATCCTTTGAGGGAGCAGATTCATTTCAGTGATTAACATGTTATATATTTATACCTTAAATTGAAAAATGTATCATTTTAATTATTTTACAACTAAAATATTTTTGACATTCAGTGCATATCAGGTCTGTTCGTCTCCTCTAGATGGCATCTGTTCCTCACTGAGCCACAGAAACTCTGTTTATGAAACTCTGTTTATGAATAGTCACAGAGAAGAGAAGGTGTGTTATGAGTCACCATGAATCATTCTCGCAAGATCCATCGGAACAACAAAAAAAACACTGTCAAGACCAGAGGCAATGTTTTACCCAGTCATGATATGCATAGGTATCTTTAAGTAAAAGGTAAAAAAATTAATAGTGTAACTGATTATCATCATCATCATTGAAGCAAAATGTTAAACTTTAAAAATTAGAAGCATAAATAAAATCTTCAGTGTTATCTCTAAAGGCATACCTTTGGCTTTTTGTCTCTCAGGACCTCATTCCACCCAAACTAACACTACTTTTTGGAGTCCCCACATCTTTATTATTACTAAACCTTTCTTTTATGAATACACGGTAAAAAAAAGAAAAAAGAAAGAAAGAAAGAAAGACAGAAAAAAAAGTTGCTGCCTTAAATTAGGTACAATAAACTTGGATGTTTAAGTAATTTCAACTTAAATTAAACTGACTAAAATTAGTTGAAAATTATTTAAAAAGTTGTAAATTGCTTAACTTATTTTGATGTGTTAAAACATGTCAACTTATTGATCATATCATTTTTTACAGTGTAGTGTTGAACTGTTGTAATAAAAACGTACTACAGTGTGTGCAGTTACAGATCTCCATGCTTATTAATATAATTAATATTAAGATATAATTTAAGGTTAAACAATTGCTTTAAACATCGGTTGTGTGTTTTGTGGTTATGGGTCAATGTCTAAGGTGGACTAAGATGGTAAAAATTTGAAATCTTTTAAAAACAAGTTCTAGAAATGTAATTTTCACATTCATTTCAGTTTCATAATTAAAAAAAAAAGGATCTATGAAACTTTTGATTTACAGTACTGACCCTAATAATATAACCATCAAATAAAATCACTGAAAACACTTTTCAAAAAGATTTGAATGCAGTGCTATGAAAGTGATTTTTATGCTGAATGTCATTAGATCCTGTTCACAATCACATTAGGACAATAAATGCAACTAAATGCAACCAAAATGTTAGTTTATGGACAGATAAGATTCATCCATGTATTTCTTGGCAAACATGTGACAATCTTGTGTTTTTCTTGGTGAGCAATGGTTTTTAGAAGTATCCTGATTTCTGTGGCTCCTTTCCTTGTAAAGTTGTGGTCAGAATTATTGGCACCCAAAATGTTTTTAGAATAAAAATACCTATAAGATCTTTTCTCGCTAATGCATCAAGATTGCAGATCATTAGAATGAAGTGTCAGACCCAGCCTCAGTCAGATCTACAGTAGCTGGCTTCGACCTTCGTCCCCAACACAGTGTTTGTTTTAATATCCAAAATAATCAGTAATCACCACAATAAAACACAATAATCACTGTGGTAACAATTTATAAAAAAGGGAACAAGGCCTCCAGAAAAATTGTATGGGGTGGCCAGAGGGGGCCAGTAAAACCCTGGGAAATGTTTTAGGCGTACCCTATTTGCATATCAGTCTCATGAGCGGCTATACATAAAAGCGCACGACGAATGAGTGAACAAATATAATTAAATAATACATCTGAAGTCTCGCACATTCACAGAATTTACTTCAGTGTTGAAAAATAAGGTGGATTGAATAATCTATTCTCAATGTGAGTTTGTGAGATGATCAGCACATATTCAACAAGTTTCATTCCAAATCAAATGCAATAGACAGTTTCTGCTTCACAACACATCCAGAAAAAAACTTGTGGGGACAACACACCACATAATTTAAGAGTAAAGTCCCGTACCAAGAACGATTAAAGATGACTATAACGATATTAGCGTATGGGCTACGCCAGCACACGATATTAAGCATTAGTTTAGGTAATCTGCCGCTTTAAATGCGTGCGCTCTTAAAGCAGAATATATTCTGATTGGCTTTCAATGTTTGTATCATTCATCAAATGGGGAAAAAAGAATTGTTGTGTTGTGAACTCTGCTATATATAACGATTTTTAGAACTGTTTTTATTATTATCATTATTATTTTGGCATTGGTGTGATCAGGCCTTAGATGAATAATACAAAAATTACAACAATAATGCAAAAGTAGCCTACATAAATTAGAAAATAAGGTTAAAAAAAGTCATGTGAGACAAGCTTTTTTCCTCTTTTAGTAAGCAATAGTTAGTAGGCCTACTAGCCGTATTTAAGAAGACATAGCCTACTGTAGGCTATTTTTTTATTACATTGATATATATATATATATATATATATATATATATATATATAACCTCTCAAAACATATATATATATATATATATATATATATATATATATATATATATATATATGTATATATATATATATATCTTTGTAATATATCAATAATATCCCTTTACCATTTTTTTGCGGCTCATACGGGATGGCATCTGTGGCCTAGTTGATTTCCAGAGTCGGAGAATGGAATTTCAACTCATCCATCAGTTTTAAAAAAAATGAAATAACTGCACATAATGTATAAACTGCACATAAGTACACTGTTGTAATAAAATGTACATAATGTAATAATTTTCTCAAAACTTAAAAAAAATCTTGAGCTCATAATGTAATAAGTTTTACATTATGAGAAATGTATTGCATTATAAACTCACCCAAACAGTCATGTTGTCATTAGCTTTTCTTTCAACATAAAAAATAGTAGTATAGATTTAATATTAGTATTAATCATTTTTTTAATCTAAATCCTGTCTTAAACTAGCCTACTTGTGAAATGCAACAAAAATGTTCATGCAATTATTATGAAAATTATGATTATTGTTATATTTTAATTAAACATGCAGTAAAGCATTGGTATTACTTTACAGTACATTTAAAAAAAAATCTAAATCCAGTCTTAACCTGCCTACTCAATTACAATATTATACTATTACTACTAATATTACTACTACTACTTATATACATAAGGTATATGCATATTAAATGACAACCAGTATTAAATACCAACACTGTATGCATACATTTCTTCACTTTAATATATGTTAAAGCAAAATAAAGCCTGAATGTACAATGTACAATATACAGTACAACACTAGAATCATACAGTGGATATAAAAAGTACACACCCCTCTTAAAACAGTTTGGTTTTGTGATGTAAAAAAGAAAGAAAAATATGTGAAATCAGAACTTTTGCACTTTAATGTGAAATTACAATGTATGCAATGCCACTAATACATGTTTATAGAATATAAAAAAGTTTTTTAGACTTTTAAATGACTAACCCCCTGGTTTCACAGACGGGGCTCAAGCTAGTTCAAGACTAAAATGCATGATTTTTCCATTTTAACTGGAAGCAACTTGCTGACATACATAATCACTGCCATTGTTTTGTCTCAAAATTCACACCAGTAATGTTTTTTTTCTAAGGCACGTTTATAAAAAGCTACTTAAATGCCCTAATTGAACTAATCACTGCTTAAATAAGCCCGTCCGAAACCAGGCCTTAATGTAATAGCTTATTTTACATCTATTATTACATTTTGTGTTCATATTTATTACACTGAAAGATTAATTGAATACATCGATTCACTTATGTGCTGATATTATCTTATTAACTGTGATTACATTATAATTTGCTAAAGTGTGTTCATAATGTAATACATTTCTCATTCAATAACCTATGACATTATGTGAAAAAAGCTTTATTACATTGAAATCGTTATTACATTGAGCTCAAGATTATATTACATTTTGTCAAAAATTATTACATTACAAACATTTTCTTAAATTAATAATATAATGCCTATTACATTATGTGCAGTTATTACATTATGCTTAGTTATTACATTGAGTTACAAGCTACAAGCTTGTTTAATAATTTGAGCCTTTGGCAGTCTGATATAGATATTCAGAAAGACACTGCAAGACCTTGTGTTCTTTTGCATGGTTATATACATTAACTAGAGTGAATTTCTGAGACAAAATGAAAGTAACCCAGGTTTTTTTTAAGCATATAGTAATTTGCATCCTAACCATTAATACCATGTTTCATCTCACTTCATTTCTGTTCTGGAAGATTATATAACATTAAATCGTCAGGCATGTTTCATGCAAAACATTACTCACAGATATACCCTTTTATGAGTTTGAATACTTTCTCCTTTTCCAAACTGGTCCTACTTTTGGTAAAAGAGAAATCCCTGATTGCAATTGAAATTTGTTAATGTTTCGCTTTAGAATGGGATACTGGTTATTATTCATGTAGATAGTAATGCATTTTCTATGATGGCATACATCGACCACAGATTCTTTCAAATCTTTCTTTAGGACACAGGCTAGGTGTTTCAGGGCCATTGTCAGAAGAGTTGGTGTAAGTGGGGAGCCTTCTCTAAGCTCTTTATACTGGCCTGTGCTTGGAAGCAGCTTTTCCACAATCTTGAAATCGCGTGGGGGTGATGGATGGATGGGCTTCAGAGATTTCAAAGCTTGTGTTAAAAAAACCCTTTTGATGTTTTTGGGAATTCTGCGAAAGCTAACAATGATGAAGAGTTTGCAATTCATTTTCGTTGTTTTGCTTTTAAATGAGGGCTGAAGAAATTTTTCCACCCGCCTAAGAAGTATTGTGGCAAGTATCATGTACTCTCCTCTAAAGTGGTACCTTCCGTTTACTTTCACACTGTCAGTGAAGCCCTTTGGAATTCCTTCTCTAATCATTTGGTTAAAAAACTCTCTAAGTTCTAGTGATTTTTGCTCTTTGTTAATCTTCAATGTTTGCACATTTTCTCCAAGTGGGGTTTCATATTCTATAAGCGACATTAACGCTTTCAAAACTTCAGCTTCACAGATTTCACCTGGTCTCCTCTTATAAGGCCTCTTTTTAGTGACCGTACTCTTTAGGCCACTAGAACATGCTGTCAGGTCATTTGAGAGAACCGTTGAAGAGTTATCCGGTTCTGGCAAACACAGACTCAGAACTACAGGTTGGTGATCTGAAATATAATGCCTTTGAACCTTTGAGATTTCACAACTCTCAGCAAGCCACATGTCATTCCGTGACATGAAGACCATGTCTAGTCTTGATGCACCCCTCTTCTTTGTTTTCTTCTGACCCAATGTTTTTTTGATTTGGTGTTTGGATGTTTTCCATGGAAAACGAGTGAATGAATCTCTCTCGTAAGGATTGTTTTGTCCCCAGACGTCCACAAGCATTAAAGATGAGATGAATTCCTCGAGATAAGGTCTAAGGGGCTCTGTATTTCCGGTCGGAAACTCCCGGTCAAGATCTGTGTTTAGAACAGTATTGAAATCTCCTGCAACTATCAAGACACCTTTGGCAGTCTGATATAGATATTCAGAAAGACACTGCAAGACCTTGTGTTCTTTTGCATGGTTATATACATTAACTAGAGTGAAGCATTTACCGTATAATTTGCAGATAAGTACAATGTAGCTGCCTGCAGGGTCCACATCATGTTTTATATAATCAAAAGGCAAATCATTTTTTTATCAATATCGCGACACCTTTACTACGCGGATGATGAACACTGTAAAAAGCTTTCCAACCGCGAATGTCTTCAACATGTCTGACATTATTGATACCTATATGTGTCTCTTGAAGAAATGCAACAGCTGCTTGTAGTTCATTCAGCATCTGACCAATCATTTCTTTTTTCTGTTGGACATCAGCAGTGTCTCTAATTCCACAAGTGTTCCATGTGATAAGTTTCAAAGATCCGGCCATAGTCTAGATGAATAAAATTAAATAAAAAAAGGACAGTTCTTTGTTAAATTTACATATACCAGATTGAAGCATTTCTCATAGTATTTAATCTGAAATATAATTTCCAACCTGCATGTTTGTAACATGTTCAGCATTTTTTCTCATTTTAAATGCATCTCTTGAATAAATTGTTTAATAAGTATATTTTTAATTTTTTTTTTCATGAGTGTTTGATGTGACAAAATTCATCAAAAAAAGTTTTTTCCATGCATTCTCACCAGTCAGCTGCTATATGAATAGAATTTTTTTTTAAACTCACTAAAAGTAAAACTTGATATTAAAAGTTCACAATAAACAGTTAATTTCAGCACTATACTGTCCAATGCGCTGTTTTCCCATTTGAGACGATAAAAATGTAAACTAATCTTTTATAATAATTGAAGCTTCGGAAGTACAGATCATTTTAAACCAGTTTTAACAGTTTGGGTATGGTTTTCAATTTTACCTCAATTATCAAACTAATTCTAGATATTCTATATCATCTCTATTAATGAGACTATAAATAAACAAAATATAAAACAGTATTATCAAACTCACCTTTTTGATGGTTGGAGGTGGTGAGAAACTCAAAATTATTTTTTGAAGGATGATGTTGTTCAATGTCATTTGTTGTCAAGAGTCAGTAATTTTTCATTCTCATTCACCTTTTTATATGAGTATCTGTTGCCACTCCTTGATGAAAGAACATGAGTCATTCTTAAATGTGATCTTGATAAAGGTAAAAGGTGTGACGCTTTGAAATTCTGCATCATGGTTCGAAAGTGTGGACACCTGCTTCTTAATAATATATTCCAGTAATTAAGACACAGAGAGATTGATAGAGAGAATGTGTTGTAAATGATTACAGAATTTTTATTTTTGGGTGAACTTTCCTTTCACAGGGTCTTACAGTTAAATAGTGTTTTTTTTTTCTAGCTTTAGCAGAGTTGAAATCCTTTATTATATCATTAAAATCCATTAAAATCCAGTCACTGTCTTAATAAGCGAGAGTCATTCATTCAACCGATTTGTTCAAACGGCTGTTTGATTCAACGACGAAGCAAACGAGGAGTCATTTAATCATTCGAACCCATTCATTCAAAACGCGGATTGTTCAGTAACGAATCACCACTATCAGTTTTAGAGATTGTTTCTGCTGTGGTTTGGTTTCATTTTGGAATTTTCATCGGCGAAGTGACGATAAACCAAAACCTAACTCTCAATGTTAACTTATTGGTCAACTCATGTATTGTTGCATAACATATCACATTAGCAATTGTGGTGATATTTGGGGAAAACTGCGCTTTTACTTGTGATATATTTATTTTATATTATGTAATAAGACAAAAAATCATTGGGGCAAAAATGCCCATGTAGACCTTGGATATTGAACCTTGATGTTCGTCAAAAAAACAGTAATTCGGCCTGGGATTTTTACACGGGTGAGTGGTGGGAGAAAAAACACTGACATTCTGGATTCAGACTGCAATAAAATCAATGAATATTAAAAATACCTTACGACTCCACGAGAAACAATTACCATACAAATAGTGCTTCACTCATTAACTTACTTCAGCTAGCCTACTTGTTTACCTTCTTCGACGTATAAAACACGCAGATCGCTGACGACGCAGGAGGGTGAAGCTAACTGTGGGCTGCTGTCGCTGCACTCGGGGTCTTCCACGGGCACGGATGAAAGTGAACCAAAGTATTTAGTTAGTTTAGGAATTTTTGCATCCCTTTTCTGTCTTTCAAGTTTGTTTTTCCTTTTTTGTGCATCACTATCACTTTTTTTCATAATTTTTGCACTAGCGACAGCGAGCGATTTATACCCATGTTCTACATGGAAGCATAACAAAAAGAGGCGTTTCCCAACGTCATGGCGCAAATTGTAGCGTTAGTTTGATTGGGCGGTGAATTATATCAGTCAGGCACATTTTCCAATAACTCCTTGTTATTTTATTATACACAAATCAACCACCTATGATTTGACAATCTCATTTCCTCCAGCCAATAACGGGCGCCCTAATCCCGCGGGCACTGGGGCTTCAGCCCCACCTGTTAATCCGGTCCTGGGTGCAGCTGAACAAGGGCGGGGCTGATTGGATTTATCGCATGGATATAAACTGTGTGGAAGGCTTGTTCGTTGAGTTCCCCCTCCTGCTTCATGCTGTTGTAGGTTGTGAGTGAATGGGTTTTGCCTAAAACCACCCGTGTTATAGCCGGTTGGCTGTCGTGTGCGCTGCTTGTGAGCAGCGTCCCCACTGTCAGCGGTAGGCTATAGGCCGGTGTTGTGCCGAATTTCGACTCCCAGCCAAATTATTACCCCCCTCGTTGAAGTCAGTATCTGATTGCCTAATCCTAACCCCACCCCTAATCCTAACCCCTCCCCCACAACTAATCCTAAACCTACCAATACTAGGGGTAATAATTTGGCGGGGGGTCGAAAATAGGCACAGCACCGGCAATTGTGACATCCTGCAACCATTTTACTCAGACTGTTTGAGAGGCCAGAGGCCCCTTTGTTTTACTTTTCACTTTTTTTCTCCTGTTTACTAGCGTGAGGTAAGATTTAAGACTATGTTTTTTTTATGTCTTAATCCAGGAAAGTCGTCTAAAACTAAGTCAGAAAATCCGTTTTTTTGTTGTTTTGGGGCAGATTTAACCCTCTCAATTTGTATGTTTTCTTTGGAGAAACAAATGGAGTCTTACCGAGATCATTAGGATCATTACTCAGATCATTAGGATCACATCGGCTAGAAATACCAAGGGTTCACTCTAAGCATGGCGAGTCTGCTTTTAGCTACTATGCCAGCCGCAGCTGGAACCAGCTTCCAGAAGAGATCAGATGTGCTCCTACAGTAGTCACATTCAAATCCAGACTCAAAACACATCTGTTTAGCTGTGCATTTACTGAATGAGCACTGTGCCACTGTTCGTCCGACTGTTTGCACTGTATTTTATTTTATGTTTTAATTATTCTGATTTCATTTGATTATTTCTGTATTTTATCTTTTATTCTAAACTGTTTTAATTATTCTGATTTCTTTTGATTATTTTAATTTCTTCTATGTAAAGCACTTTGAATTACCATTGTGTATGAAATGTGCTATATAAATAAACTTGCCTTGCCTTGCCTTGCCTTACCCCTACATGTACAAAAATAAACATTGGCTTTTCCTTGATCACTTTGTTGCGTTGTGGAGTGTTTACGGGAGCAGGAGACGATACTCCGGGCGTCGCCTTTTGTGTTGCTCATATGTTAGTGCCTGTGGCACATAACAATAGCCTACATTTAGAGACTATAGGTGATACAAAATCCAGGAAATAATTAAGACTCTTGTTTCTCTCCCACCAACACACAAATGAGCAGGTAAATATGAACCACACCCATGTGATGATGTGACCATGTGAACAAAATGGGGGAGACCGGGTATGGTTGTATTAGGGGGAGATTTGTAACACCAGCATTTCCACCACTTAGGGATAAAATAGGAGTCATGTGATCATTTCAGTATTTACCTACTCCCTCCCTGATACCGCATGGTGGTTGACAAGTCTGGAAACTGAGAGATTCTGAATTTATAGAGAAAAAAAAAATTATTTTGAGGTAAGAAAGTACATTTTTTTGACCAAGACTATATTTTGTCTAGTATCTAAATTATTGCAGATAAAATAGTTTGACTTATTATTAGATTGAAATGTAGTTTCTTAGGTAACATGTGATGCAGTTTCCCCCTGCTCATTTCAAAGTATGCCAATACAGCTAGCTAAACAGTGACTGACAGGGGTAGGGTGGGTTGCAACACTTCTTGAAAAAGTTACAACCATCCCCTATCATACAACTGATTGATTTTAATATTTTTAGAGAATACCGTTTTTGCGTTTTTAAATGTGACGTGACATATAGCTAGCGCCTTGCGGCACGTGTACCGATAGCCTCATTAGCTCTGTTGTGATATTCTTGTAGTGGATTTAATTGGTGCCATTTGAAGTGAACACATGTGGGTAATTTGTATACAACTTTGAGCACTCTAGCTACAAAATTCAGTGAGTTATAGTTACTGAAGCAAAAAGTGTTACAAACATACCTGGTCTCTCCCTATTCTAAATAACTAAACACACACTTTTGCTTCTGCAAGAAGAAAATTTTTGCGCACAAAAAGTACTCTTGTCGTTTGATAAACTTAAGATTGAGCCACTGTAGTCACTTGGGACTATTTTAATGATGTCTTTAATAACTTTTCGGGGCCTGCAAGTTCAATCCCTGAAGAAGCCTATACGTAGACTATGGAGGAGTGATCCAGCTCTCAGATTTCATCAAAAATATCTTAATTTGTGTTCCGAAGATGAACAAAAGTCTTACGGGGTTGGAACAACATGAGGGTAAGTAAATACTGACAGAATTTTCATTTATGGGTGAACTATCCCTTTAATGGTTTTATTTTGGTCCATCTACACATCTACAGTGATATGATTACGATACTATGTTAAAATTGCTGAACACCAAAATATGGAACACATATAATTGTTTCTGACCATGTCAATTTGGCCCACTTTAACCCCTGTGCACCCACGCGACTTTTCTGGACGCGGAGGCGCGCATCGACACAGGCTCCATCTGTGTGTCCTGCTCCCTCGTGGCGATTAAAAAATCATAACAAACGAATTTGAAATTGAGGGGGGACACAAACGGATTTTGAAAAGTAGGATGGATATGTCCCACTTGTCCTCAGTGGATATTACGCCCCTGTACAGAAATACTAAATTACTTTTTCAGGCTTGAATAGATTATTTCAATAGCCTACTATTAGAATGGTTTTAATAACCATCAGCAAAACTCTACAATTTCTAGTCTTTTCAATTAACCTTAATCAGTGTTCAAAAAGGATAACGATTTTAGTGTTTAGGGCCTGATAGACCCCAAACTTTTAAAGAGCGACTGCATAAGGAAATATAATTTTTTTATATGGAAAACTATATATTATTTTTTAAATTTACTTCTCAACTATACATTTATGCTGTGTTTTGTGGAAATTTGGAAGTTTTTCACCTATTTACTGCACAATTACTTAACTAGGCCACAAATTGGCTCATGAAAAAATATTTTTTAAAGAAAAAATCACTTAGATGACAATCTTAAATCTAAATTGTTTTTGGACATTGCTCTATGTGTTAGGGATAGAATACGGACATCTGCAGGTTTGTGGAAAAACCTTAGAAATTATAATTAAAGAAAGAAAGTGCAATGACCACATACGCTCACCTAAATGATTATTAGGAACACCTGTTCAATTTCTCATTAATGCAATTATCTAATCAACCAATCACATGGCAGTTGCTTCAATGTATTTAGGGGTGTGGTCCTGGTCAAGACAATCTCCTGAACTCCAAACTGAATTTCAGAATGGGAAAGAAAGGTGATTTAAGCAATTTTGAGCGTGGCATGGTTGTTGGTGCCAGACGGGGCGGTCTGAGTATTTCACAATCTGCTCAGTTACTGGGATTTTCATGCACAACCATTTCTAGGGTTTACAAAGAATGGTGTGAAAAGGGAAAAACATCCAGTATGCGGCAGTCCTGAGGGCGAAAATTCCTTGTTGATGCTAGAGGTCAGAGGAGAATGGGCAGACTGATTCAAGCTGATAGAAGAGCAACTTTGACTGAAATAACCACTCGTTACAACCGAGTTATGCAGCAAAGCATTTGTGAAGCCACAACACGCACAACCTTGAGGCGGATGGGCTACAACAGCAGAAGACCCCACCGGGTACGCATTGTTTCTGACCATGTCCATCCCTTTATGGCCACCATGTACCCATCCTCTGATGGCTACTTCAAGCAGGATAATGCACCATGTCACAAAGCTTGAATCATTTCAAATTGGTTTCTTGAACATGACAATGAGTTCACTGTACTAAAATGGCCCCCACAGTCACCAGATCTCAACCCAATAGAGCATCTTTGGGATGTGGTGGAACGGAGCTTCGTGCCCTGGATGTGCATCCCACAAATCTCCATCAACTGCAAGATGCTATCCTATCAATATGGGGCAACATTTCTAAAGAATCCTATCAGCACCTTGTTGAATCAATGCGACGTATAATTAAGGCAGTTCTGAAGGCAAAGGGGGTCAAACACAGTATTAGCATGGTGTTCCTAATAATCCTTAGGTGAGTTTATATCCAGTAGAGGTCCATATAGGGACTTATTTCTTTTTCACTTCATTTTTCTCGATGCTTCATCTTCTCCTCATAACTTTATGATATATATTTTGTGAATATATATTTAAACAATCTGAAATACATAAAAAGGTCAATTTTTGCCAAAGTTAGAATTTGTCGTCGTTGTCTGATATATTTTGAATTATCTGCTTTTGCAAATTATTATACATACATTTGCAGAAACATTTCTAGTCACATTTTCCATCTCTTTCTTTCTCTCTCTGTGTGTGTGAGTGAGGGAACATGCTTGTTCCATGTTGCATTTGTGACATTTTGATTTTTTGCCAATTTCTATAAAAATGCTCTCTGTTGCAGTCACATACATGTGTGTGTTTCTGTGTGTATGAGATAGAAAGTTCGTTCCAATTTGTCTTTATGCTCTAGGACCAGACCTTGATTTAAATGTTTTTTTTGTTTTTTTTAGATTTATGCCAGTTTTATTTTATTCGACAATTTCTGTAAAAATGCTCTCTGTTGCAGTCACATACATTTGTGTGATTGTGTATGAGATGGAAAGTTTGTTCCACTTTTTATTTATGCACTAGGACCAGGTTTATATGTAGACATTTTTTTTTTCATTTTACCATTTATTTTCTATGTGGTCATTTTGACCCCAAACACCTTAAATGGTAAAAAAAAAAAAAATGTTACACACCTTTAGAACAACAAAATCAAGCCCAGTTTTTTGTGCATGTTTAGATAGATTATTTAGTAAAAGTCACTGAGTTTCATGCCCCTGGGATGAAGGTAACACTTTTAAAAAATGAAGGTAAAGTCCAGTGGGACCCCAAACACTGATTAAGGGTTAAATGTTTGTTTATATAACAAATTAAGATTTAACTAAGTGGACAGTCCAAAAATAAAATTATTTACACATAGAAAGGTATAGTAAAGGTATTTACACATCTGATCTACCACCAGCAGCAAGACCACCACCATCATCATCTTTATGTGTAACAAGTAGCGCATGGACAGATAAGATGATGGTGGTGGTGGTCGTGCTGCTGCTGGTAATCTGATGTGTAACAGGCCGCGCGTCCGTAAACGAGTCGCTTTATTTAATTGCACAGCATCGATTATCATTGCCAGACCGCTGACTGATTTCCAGGTTGGGGGAGGAGATCAATAGTCTTGGATTAAATCTGGCCTGGAGAATCGTAATTTATTGTAATCACCATTTTAAATGCACAACGTGACTATATCGCACCCGTGAGGCCGGAAACCGCCATTGCATTTCGTGAACTCGGGCTGCGTCGGGCACTGCGTGTCAGTTATAAAGATGTCTTCGCTCTAGTCTAGAGAAAACTGCTTTGAGCTCTCCAGACGTCAACAAGTCAATCGAATTTTTTAGATGTTTGTTTGCATGAACTGAAGCACTACATAATGAAATTATTTTAACTAGTTCATCCTGTTTTCTAACGTAAAAACTCGGAGGAAGTTGCTGCAAGTTATGTGCCAAGCAAATTCCCGCGCAGACGTTTACTCTCTTTTCTTAAAGGTAACAAAACACAAATCATGTCATGATGGTGTCCACTGGTAATACCAGAAATGATAAATAAATAAAAACACACAAAACAAAAAATAAGACACTTTGTTACCGTTTTAATAAATCTTATATACAGCATAGTCACTTTCCTACAGCTATAGTGGACAGATACTCTATACACAAACTACAGGTTTTTCAAGAAGTCTTTATCTGAAAGAATGTAAGATTCTGTTCCTTCTTCAAAATGTCTTCAGTTATACATTGTGTCTTATTAAAATATTAAGATGAGTTTGTTTAGAGAAGTCAGTCATGCCCTGGAGTTGCGTTCTTCCTCCTCATTTTCCAGCTTGTAGGCGGGTTTGTAGCGGGTCACACCTTTCTCATCCACCACTTTAAGAGATGGATTCCTGCATGTGTTATCCATACTGCCTAAAGAAGTGTATCTATGAGGAAGAGAGATAAGGGCATAAGCAAAACCAGGAAGATAATCTCATATGAAGAGTGAAGACTGACTGAATAGAAGCATCTCACCCTTTGTCATACAGAATACAGTAGGGCACATACAGGGTTCTCAGAAACTCCCAGATGTCATGATACGTCCATTCCTACAGAACAAGAAGAGATGGTGGATATGACGCAATCATCTAAATGTAACATAAGTTACACCGATCCGGGGTCATTTGTAATTCTAAGAACATGCTGTACTGCCGTGTCTTTTACATAAGCACCACTGATTAGGAAGATGGAGTTGCTGCGTAATGATCTTGGAGAGCCTCATTCATCATCATTCACCATTTCTTGGCTGTTTCAGCAGCCAGCTTACATGAGAGTGAGTGGAAGACATGACAGTGATTTACTGACTGTGTGGAGTCAGTTTAGAGACGACAGGAAAGGCGGGAAGATGGGTTAAAACCTTTCAGCTTTCTTTTTGTCAGTTTGTCTCTGTGGTTATACATGAGTATTATACATTTTTAAGTGTTTATTATATAATTTATTATATGTCTATACACAACCGTTCAAAAGTTTGTGATCAGTAAGATTTTTAAAGCAATTGAACAAAAAATATTAAGCAGCACAACCATTTTCAACATTAATAGCTCCATGTGACACTGAAGTCTAGAGTAATAGCTGCGGAAAATTTAGCTTTGCCATCACAATATATTTCACAAGAGAAAACATTTATTTTAATAATACTTCACAATGTTACTGTTTTAACTATTTTTGATCAAATAAATGCAGCCTTAATGAGCACAAGTGACTTCTTTCAAAAAACCCAAACTTTTGAATGGTAGTGTGTATATACCCCTCTCCCCTCCTCCTCACCAGCAGTGGGTTGACCCTCATGTAATCAGGCCAGCCTGGGTCTGTGGGACATAGGGGTGTCAGTGTCTGTGAATAAGGGTCAGTCCGTCTTGTTCCCATCAGTACCGCCCGTAAATCCGGCCGCCTTTCCTGGACCTCATTCAGAGCCTGCCGAATACTGCCCTCCACCGAGATCAGCTCCAGGTCATATCTACAAAAGAGAGAGGAAGAGATGTGCCAGGTAATTACACCTATGGAGCTTTGATGTACACTGATGAATTAATGAGGCTGGATCCATGTTCAACTCATCGTGGTTAAGTAACAGACCGCAGCTGGTTTGTCAGCGGCAGCACAGAGACTGTTACAGTTTGCAGGATGACACTTTTCACTTTAATGTCTCTCTCACAAGTTAATTGAACTTGAGACTGATTGGTGCCCCATCCCATTTTATAAATGTGGGTAAACAAGCATGACTGGTGACTCTAACATCAATAACACATATAAGTGCTGCTCAAAGCTTGTTTGGAAAACGTCACAATTCAGAAATTTAGTCAGAACAGAAAAGACTAAATCATATGTTTGCATATGCCGTTTCCTTATGCAGCCAAACAGTTCTGGGAGAGATGCCAAAGGCACCAGTCTGTGATTTACCTACTCAGGAGGAAAGAAAACCGTTCCAGATTTCTGTTATCTCCTTTAAATCATTGCTTTACCAATTTTATTTTAGTTTTGAAAGGTACCTTGTCTTACCTTTTTATTGTATCTTGCAAAAACCTCTCCATTTCTGGAAAAGGAGAGACAATTCGAATGTACAGAGCTTTCAATCTGTCTTTACCATCTGGATAACGCCTGAGAAAGAGAGAGAGTGAAAAAAGGTGAATCATATTATCTGAATTCTACAAACTAAATTACTGACACTTCCATGTGATATAGTAAATGCAACCAAGGCATGAGCACAGCCTGCTGTGTCCTAGTGAGAGTCAAGTAAACACTGGTGAAAGTGCCAGTAAACACTGAAATTAGCTAAGCATGAGCTTTGGATATCTGTGAAACTTAAGCAAGTCCATGCCGTTTCTTTAAAAAAAGACACTTACTTATTATACTTGGATATAAAATCTAACACAGAACATTTATAAATACAAATACATAAAAAGTATTTGGACCCTTAAGCTACACTGAATTCACTGCATGCATACATACAAAATTAGCCTGACAAGCCAGACCCACATCAAGATGTTTGGTCTGGGAACACACCATTGGCATGGCTCAAACCGAGGGTCGGGATAAACGGTTGTCTTTCAAATTCCCTCTGCACGCAATAGGATAGCGCTACAACCAACCAGAGCAACGGACGTAGTCAGAGCGACGGACTTCAGTGCCGTTCTTTGTTCTTTTCTCAAAGAAAAACTCCAAGTCTTTCAGAGTCGCGGCCAAAGCCGATTTGAAAGGCCACTGTTCGCCACAGCCATCTTCTTTGTTTTCAAGTAGCTGGGAATTCATGCGGAACCGTCGCAACTCTGCCGTCATTATGTTAAGCCCACCCACCGACTCTATACACAATGTGATTGGCCTGACTAGAGTTTGGTTTTCCCACCTCGCAAGCCAACGGAGAGTTGCTAGACGACACTGGCTACAAAATAAAATCGCTGCCGCTAGGGTGCATCTAGATTTCTAGGCTAATACAAAATATCAAACAACATGAAATCTGCAAACAATTGATGCTGGGCCTTTGGTCATATCTTCAACTGGTCAAATGTTCTGAGACATTTTTATGCATTTAGGTTTTAAGGTGATTATTAGTGGATGTATGAAGTCAGTTTCCCATCAATTTTCGACAGGTGTCTTAGCAGAATAACTGCAGGTATAGTTCATCACATTAACTATGGATACGGTGATAATTGCCAATGTTTGACAACTACAAAGTTTCCAAATAGAGTGTTGCATGTATGACGTCAATACCCGGAAGGCTGATTCGCCGCTGTTTTTTTCTAGATTTTCCTTTGGTTTTATAATGTTTTTTTTATGAGTAAAATAAAGTCTTTGGTATATATAAGTCTTTTGATATTTTGATGTTTACATTCACAATTGTCTTATCTAGCTTTCAATTTTAAAAAATGAATATATAACTGCTTAAGAATTTGCATTTTCGGTATGGGTGTGTGTTACATTGTAGAATAAAACCTCAAAGTATCAAGTTATGTTTACCACAGGCTTTATTTTACTCATAACGAAACCCCATAAAACTTGAAGGGAACCTTCGACATCAAAGCATGGCTTTGATGTCATACTTGTTATACCCTCAAAAAGTATATTTATTTGTGTATTTATGTAAAAAAAAAATGGGAAGGTATGCTTATCTTAAGGAATAGTTCACCCCAAAATAAAAATGAATTTACTCAGCCTCATGTCATTCCAAATATGAATTTATTTCTTCTGTGGAACACAAAATCATTTATTTTGAAAAATCTTTTGTGCTCAACAGAAAATATGTGTTTCATATAACAGATGAAACAGATTTTTTCGTTTTTGTTTAAAATATCACCTTAAAACAAATGTAATTTGGTTTGATATTTTATTATTTATCAAAGACAGTGAATATATACATTATATTTTTATTAATTAAATTCTAACATTAATTTGTACACTTGTCAGCTGTGTTAATTCAGTCTTAGTCCTTTATCAAATGTACTTTTTAGTTTATCAGTCAAGGTTAGGTCGACTAAATGTCTAGCCCTTTTAGTTTTACTCAGTAAAAACTTTCATCATGCTGCATAATGGTTTAATCGATAATCATGATTGCATAATGGTTAAATTGATAATCATGATTATTTTGCTCACAATTATAATCGTTGTGAGCAAAATGATTTTTGTCATTTACGAAATTTATTTTTACATTTCGTCAGAAATAATGCATTCTTTAACATAAGCACAGATCAAGAGAATGTCCACTTATACGCATGGTTTATTTTCCTTCATCTAGTTTCCTGATTTATTATAGACTATTTATCATTTAAATTAAACACACTCTCTATGTTTTGAAAACAGGCAAAACAAGAAACTTCTCTCAAAAATTAAAACCTTGGAATTACTATTAAGAATTTCACCAATTCCAAATTACATTAATGATTTATTTTTAAAACAACAGCATACAAGACTGTATTGTCACTTAGATATTGCTTAAGTGCACTTATTCAGCATCAACAATCGGAAATAATAGTCAAGATCCATGTTTGGATTTATTACAGTCTTTACCAAGAGGGTTTGATCGTCGATTTAGTCGCAGCAAACAGCTTGTGAAGGAACACAGACTGACTGAAATGACACTTTCATTTAAGCAGAATATCTCAATGAAGATCGCTGAACTCCAGCTTACTTGTTTTTCAGTTTTCACACAATGGCACTTCAGCGGTGTAGAGAGAGCATGTGTGCGTGGCTGCCAGATTGCAAAGATTAAGTAAAACACCTGGCAGAAAATGTATCCTTTTAAGAGAAAAGCTTTGATTGGGGGATTTAAGCCTGGGCTGGCAACCACAAGCATGAAAGCTCGTAGTAGAGGCTTGTGCAGCTGTCTGTAATATTTTAGTCTCAAATAATAATAATTTAATTCAGCCCACAAGCTCCTTTTTGTCAACCCATTGTCTTTAACTTTGCCTCTCTTACCGTTTTAGAGCAGCATAATATAAATGCAGTAGAGCTGTGCAGTCCTTGCCACCGTTGAAGCCAACACAGAGCTCATCAGCAGAGTATTTATCCAGCGCCATCTCAATGGTCCCCAATGCTGCAGCTACTTTCTTCCCCAGCAGTGTCTCTGTCAGATATTTAATATTTAACAAAATTATTCTCAAATGATTGAAATGGAGACATAAACTGGTCAAGATCAACTGATCAGCAACAGCTCCTAAATATGGTTAGAAAGAAGCTCACCACTTTTTGAGAGCGAGTACACCTCTTCAGTTGCAACTGACACTGAGTCAGTGATGAGAGGAACCACAGATCCTTTAGGTAGCTCTTCTATCAGTTGAGTTCGTGCCCGTTCCACCTCCTCCGCACTGTCTGAGTCCAGAACCAGTCGGACACGATGATAATTACTAAGCCAGTCTGGGTAAGAGCCCAGAGAGACACGCTTCCCCCAACCTGCCTGCAGTTTTGTGAGACTCGGGGCGATCTCAGTCTCATCCGCATCCACAAACACCTCACGGGTGTGAAAGGTGATACCAGAACCTGAAAACAGATGGGTAAGTCCATTGAACGACCGTTCCAGCAAAGAGGGGATGCCGGGAAATATGTATACGTTGTGGACACTGACTAGAGGGAATCGATTTCGCTGGCCTGTCTGAGGGTCTATCCCAAAATTGAGTTTGGCAGAGACGGGGACCATGGAAAGTTTCATGGGGGCGCTGTCAGGAGTGACCGTGCCAAAGAATCCCTCCACTAGCTTTGTCAGTTCAGGGTGGGCATGCAGACCTTCGTCAAATGCCATAGCAACACTTTCAAAAGTGACATCGTCATGAGTGGGACCGATGCCACCGGAGGTGATGAGGTGAGTAACGGAGGACGAAAGCTGGGCCACTTCTTTAGCGATGACTTCCTGGACATCAGGTACCACAGTGATGCGCTCTATGGTGACACCAAGCTTCCGAAGACCACGGCACAGGAAGGCACTGTTAGTGTCAACAGTGTGACCCTGCAATGTAAGCATATCAAACAAAAGTTTTTAACATTTTGCTTTTTAAATAATTCTAAAAGAGTTTCATTTCTGCTTAAAACGTGGAAACCTTCCTGCATCTGTCAATGGTCAGAAAACAGGCAAGTAAAATCCATATAGAGCTAATATGGAAGTCATACAAATAACAGTACATACAAGACAAAGGGTTAATTGTGACTATTATGAAAAATGGGAATTTACCTTGAGGATCTCATCTCCTATGATGAGAATAGCTGCTGTGACAGCGCCATCTTTCTGCGTGGAGGATGCATTGCAGTTCTGAGCCATTGGGATGATTTGGGCTCCGATTCGCTGAACCCTCTTAACTGCTCTCCTAATCTTAGGCAATGCCTGCAGCATTTAGCCGAAAATTATGACAGGAGAAAGGCAGTGAAAGAAAAAGGAAGAGACAGAAGGAGATGGTCTGTTGGGAACAAGCACAAAAGTCTGAGCAATAAAACTACTCTTCTGACTCTTCTGCTCTACTGGATCCACAAATTAGAGTGTTTAACTTCAGGAAAACATGAAATCGGGAGATACCTTTAATGAAAATAAATAAATAAACAAACTGATTTTCTTTAAAGTTAGGGTTGCATGATTAATCGAAATAAACCAAAGTCACAACATGTCTTAAATTTAATTTAAATAAATATACTCTGAATGTTTCAGAGTGAAGCACGGCACTGTGTTCACAATCCAGTAATTGACGCTCCACACACAATCTCGTATCTGCAAGTGCTCCGAGTTTCGTTCGCTTTTATACCGTAAATTTGGGAACCTAACATGCACCAACCATCTTCACAAAGTTGTAATAAGAAACGTTACAAACCGGCTGTTGTCAACAAAAGAGAAGCTCTGAGGACTCCCTGTGGTTTTCTATCAAAATAAAAGATTGATGGCTTAAAGTTACAAAAAGAAGAAAAATCAAAAAGTCATGAATATTAGGATTGTAATTTTACAATTGTACTATATAGAATTTTTTTTAAAATATTTTTCTGAAATGCTCAATTTGCCTATTTTACAGTGAAATATTACAATAGTACCCTTACTGTTTTGTTAAATATTTTAATAACTAATAACAATTATTACTATTATTGTTGTTGTCATATTGATATATAAATTAAAAAATCATTGGCCAAATTTCGCAGTCGTACAAACATGCACAGGAAACCTTGGTCTTTAAACAACTGCATTTTTTATTTGCAAATTGTAATTTTATCATAATAAAATTTTGCAAATCGGTAGCAGTCCTACCGTAGATGTCAAGAACAAAATCATTATAGAATTTACACCTCATAAAGTTCTGCTGTAATTCTGCTACAGTAGTGCACTTCCATTATATTTCTACATCAACATCAGTCTAAAGCAGAAACAGCTGTCACTGCCAATGTTACATGTCACTGCTATGCTTTTAGTTAAACTATATCTTGTTCTATTTCTGCCAACTGTCTGTATTGATAAGCATGCCATGCCTATAGAATTACTTAACATGCCTAACGAAGAAAAATAATAAATTGTTAACGATTAAGAGTCTCACGGCTAACTACTGGTCTGATACAGCATCTGGATATTATAGGAATATCTACTTAATCCTATGCAGAGAAACGAAAGTTTATTAGCAAAATGGTTTCCTTCCCTTACCTGTAATGCATGTAACAGGATTCTGACGTTAGTCCGGATTGCGTGGTCACCTAAATGCTATTCAATGAACCACTTGTCTTATTCAAGACTGCGTCAAAATCAATGATAATATTACAGTTAGAAGTTACAGTCTCCTCTGTCACGGTCATGCGAGTAAAGTCCCAAGTGCTCCGCACGTTCGTTCCTTGAAGGCTATGAGCAAGTTAGTCGTAAACATTGATACTAGCTAAGGAAACTAGCTAATAAAACGCGCAAATATAATGCTGAACCGTGATTCTGCTTTTAAAAAGTTGCTTGATTTGTAAATAACGTTACTATCGAACGAGAACTCACCCGCCTAACCACGCGAGTTACATATCAGTAAGCAAACAAAACTTGGTTGCGCTCCTTCTGTCACGTGGTGCTTGTTAGCCAGTTGAAACGAGGCGTTGCATTACTTCCTTAATAAACAGACCATTCAGCGCAAAGAGGGCGGGAACTTCCTCGAGAAGTGAAAGCAGACTATCTGCAGACATTCTTTATAAAATGTAATCGTTGATTTTATGTTGAACATACGACAAAGTGTTCCTTTGAAAAAAGAAGACGAAACTTTGTGAAAATACAACAGTTTTTGTCTGCAGTAAGTCATATGTCCAACTGAAAGCAGCTTTGACACAAAAATGTGTAAGACGGTTACATTTGTTTGCTTTTCTGTCATTTTAATAGTAGGCCTACGATATATGTATAATTTGTAACATTTATATGGGCAGTCTACGCATACCACACACTATAATAAATGCACTGCATTACTGCTGGGAATTTATGATGTAGCACCCATTGCACCAGTTAAATTTAAAGCTCTATACTTACATATTCTTTTAAATATAAACGTAAGCCGACCCCACTTGAGATGCTCCCCCGAGACGCATATTATTATTTTAAATCTTCATTTCCACACCTACCTTCGTTCGTTGTCGTACGAACTGCTTAGGTACAGCTGTTGATTTCAGTCGTCTTTGATTTCCTTTGGCTACACTGAAATCGTTTGGTGAAAAATGTTCGCTGCACACCCTCAACCCACGGACAGACTGAATGGGTGATCCACTATCTCGACGAAGAGCGAGTAGCCACCGATTCAATCTCTTTACATCATTTAGGGGCAATGTGTGAAAAGTCAAACTTTCCTCCTGCATCGATGCCCACTGGCGGAGTCTCAGGGATTTCTCTTGATTGAAGCATCCAGGAAAAGCACACACGCGCACCATTTTGAAAAATCCACCACCACGGGTAACCAATAAAGTTTGCGTGCTCTTTCTTCTGTGTTGTGAAAAGAGCTGTTCAGTTTGTAGTTTTAAAACCCAGGAGAGAAATGTCAGTTTCAAAGCATGGGTTCCCTCTAGCGGTGGGGATTTTAAATCATTTAAAGGTATAGCGGAGGATCTTTCCGAATTTTAGAGAAGACCCGCCCTCTCTAATTTTTTAAAAATGCACATGCGCAACACTCTATTTGCTCCCGAGAGGGAACGCCTATTCATTTAAACGTATTGAGTGACCGATGACTCAAGACATGATATGCAATGGAGAAGCTTGTTGCATTTGTGTAATAAATATATGGTGAACACATTGTAATTATCGAAAATGAACACACAAGGTTTTAGAATATTTCAGCTTGATACCATTTACCATTTGGTCATAAGGCTACTTTAGACACATTGAGATGTTTACCTTGTCTATGTGGTGCATGACTTGTGCCAGGGCTAGCATCGCTAATCATAGCTTACATTAACTTTTACTAGCAGTGATTTTAAATGGATTTCTCCAAATAGCATGACAAACTTTACCTGTCTAGTATCTTCGCGACTGCGGCATCAATGGGAACCCCAACCTGTGCTTTTAGCGCACGCCAGCATGTGAAATATTCACCCAAAATCACTCTGGTCTTGTTTCTATATTCTGCGGCCTTTCTCTTCTTATCCTACACTTCGTATACATTTTTTCTCTTTCAACCCTCAGCCATTTTCGAAGGAATGGCTGATACCGTAACTCATCACACATAATACACCTGAAAGTGCATACGCGCAGAAATCCACTACATAGGGACGAGCACGTACGACGGCCTTACGTAAACATATCACCAGAATGATTGACACTTAGGTGGACCAATAGTATAGGCTACCCACCCGGAAAAAGAAAATCCTCTGCTATACCTTTAAGTAATTCGAATCTTCATAATCAGTTCAACACAAAGATTCATTGTCTGATTTATTCAGTATCGCTTGCTGCATGTTACATCAGTAGGTGGCGACATGACACGAGAGTGTCTCATTTGATGTAGGCTAGTCTTTGAATTATTCATACAAACTATTTAAAATGCATTTAAGAAGCATATGCATTTAAAGTGCATTTTAAGCATGATATGCATTTCATAGCAACTAGCAAAACATCAGTTGTAAAATAATAAATAAATAAAATGTCTCTCTATATTTCTCGTCTAGTCAAGTTATCGCCCAAACCTGGGCTATTACAAATATTGTTGGCTCCCTGACCAATTGCTTGCTCCTCTTGTAGGTCACTTTGGATAAAAGTGTCTGCTAAATTGATATTTAAAAAAAAAATGTATGTTTTAATATTGTAAAAAGATAAAAGGTGGTTCACAAAGTACACATTGTGCTCATTCCTTCAGTGCTCCTTCACAGCCCTCACTCAAATGATGGTATGACTTTCCATAGAGCGAATAATCCTATTGGCCACTTTTATGGGCTACTTTTTGTAAATACACCGATTTATCCTTTTTGAAGCTCGCCCTCTTTAGTCACCATTCATTGTCACTGCATTTTGAGGCATTGATCAATTTTTCCTCTTTTCTTTCGCAGAACATATAAAGTCATATTGGTTGGGAAAGCGGTGTCTGAATAATATAGAACTTTCATTTTTGATTAACAAATCTCATTAATGGACTACTGAAAAAACTCGAGATTGCACATTAAATTGACATGAGATCGAAGACTATTTTCTTTTTAATAAAACAAAGGGGGAGACATTTAAACTGTTGTCACACTCGCTTCGTGTTTAAACGGTGAATAAAACAGTAGCCTAATATAGACTAAGTTAGGCCTTTGTTAAATGTAGCTAGTTGCCTATTTTGTTTTATGTCCTATGTAATTTAATTACAACTAGTTTCCTTGTCAGTAATGAGTTAATGACCATAAGCGCCCGGGAAATTCATTGCATGAGTTCATATCCCTGTTTAAGAACATTTTAATTCTTCTTCAAGTGTGAATCGCCGTCTCTGAATGTAGAAAACAGGTCAAGGGCGCGCGCTGAGAGAACCAGGTGCGGGCGCTCTCGTGGACGACAAACCACATGATACAAGCAGCCATCAGATCGCGGAAGTGCGACTTTTTTTTGGACCGTGGAAAAAGGGGGGTAGACTGGGTGAGGAAAGGAAGGCTGAGCCGAAAAGAAAAGTTTCATGACATTATTCGTGTAAATGAGCCTAGCGAGACCCTTTCCTATCCCGTTATTTGGACTGACTTTGTTCCGCAAATGTGATATTTTCAGGAGTTGATCTGAAAAGTGCTTCGGAGCGCAGGACCGGAATCGAGCGGGCGAGAGGAAGCGAGCGGGTAAGTTCAGGCAAAAGTTGACCACAATCATGACTGTTTTATGCGGGACAGGAATCCATACTGCTCCGTTCTGGAACGAGCTCGAATGCTTGTGTCTAGTGAAATCAAGCAGTTTCACATTGTTACAGCGTCTTAAGTTTTGAGTCAGACTTGACGCTTTACTTTTGTTTTAACTCTCTTTCTATTTATCGCTCGTTCTATATTATTTTTTGAAGATAATTTTGTCTCATTATTACCCAGCGTGCTTACTGTAAGACCACATGAGAGTTTTTCAAGAATCGTTCCTTCGCAATTTCTTTCAAGGCAGAGTAGCCTAACTTTTGCTAAGTTGTATCCTTACTTAATACAAAATGCGATCAATTACTTAATTTAGATTTTTATGCATATTATGTTTTAGAAATACACCGATATTATGTTTTATTGTGGCTTGGATTAGTCTGGTATTTAGTAGCCTATACAATATTAATATTAATAATAGGCTATATGTTTTTTATTTGAACACCTAATCTTAATGCAAAGTTTCGGACTGTAAGTAAAATGCTACACATTTCTCAAGAATAAATGCAAGTTAGGTAAAGGTTCATTTTACTCAAGCTGAACCATGTATTAACCAGCAAATGGCATCAGTAGACCTGATTTAAAAAGAAGAAAAGTTAATATCTAAAATATTGATCAAACCGATAATCTGTCTATCTCTGTTATGTTGTAGGCTATTGTTACAGTGACAGACACTAATATAAATAATCTCTTGTTGTGAAAATCAGTTGTCCTCAACATTATGGCCGTTTATCATGGACTGATCTGACCAGCTGCGAATCCTACACCAGCATGAGCTCTTATCTGCTGCATGAGCAGCTGTCGCAGACATTTGGAGCAACTGAATAATGATTCAGTCCAACACAAAGGACGATCCTATGTTTTCCTATCAGATTCAAATGTCTGACTGTGACATTAGACCGAACACTGTACACGAGATCTAGATTGTGCAGTCATTTCTCAGGAAACTGAGTCAGTGTTTTTTTTCACTGATGGAATAGTATCCGAGATAAGTCTTTTTTTGAAGGCCTCTATTTCATCTTACATCAGTATCGACAGGCCAGTTGGCCTCATTCAGTTGTATTTTGCTTCATGTCCAGTGCATAACTTAAGAGGAGCTCTTTGAGTCTTAATATTACATTTTACAGACTGTTTTGGGCTTCAGTGAGAAAAGCCGTGGGACAGTTAAAGTTCTGATAATTTATTAACTTGTAATTTAAGAATTTAGTAATCAGAAGGTTCATTTCTTCAAAATTAAAACCAGATTATTTTGTTTTCCCCTAGAGCATGATATTTGTTGCAGGATGAATGACGGTTGTGTCATGAGAGCCATTACAGGATTTATGATGAACTGACAGGCTTTTGTAACTCTCTTTTTCTTTTGTCTTCTCATATCTAAGTAATAATTTATCAGGTTGCCTGCAGATGACACTAACTGGTGAAGGAAGTACTAGATAGTTCACAATTTCACCTGAGTAGAAGCAGGACGAACAGGCCGATGGTGAATATTATTAATGCTAAATTGACTCTTTGAGACGGTCTGATATCAACACACACCTGCTCAATCTCAGATGAAAAAAACCTTTGCTCAGAAAAGAGTCATTTTTGTTTCTGAGGCGTATTGATATGTCTCTGAGCCGATCTATCAAAACACAGTAAAATCGTCTGTTGTCCCTCCCTTTTGAGGCCTCCCCCAGACTACTACTACTTTGTAAATTTGTGAACTTCTGTGTATAGTCTTCCAAAAGATGGAGCCAAACACATTAGAAATTTGGTTCTGAAATAAATAATTACATACCGAATGCTGTTTGGCCAGTGAATTGCATTGATGAAGTGAGCGCAGGGCAGCAGGGCACATTATATGGGACATTTTATGTGAGAATGTATTAATGAACAGTTCATTC
The DNA here is from genome assembly GCF_051911475.1 of Siphateles boraxobius. Classification (NCBI taxonomy): domain Eukaryota; kingdom Metazoa; phylum Chordata; class Actinopteri; order Cypriniformes; family Leuciscidae; genus Siphateles; species Siphateles boraxobius. The sequence continues at coordinate 20,448,318 of NW_027508722.1, read as the reverse complement.
TGTTTATATTTCATAACTAAGGCCCAATGCCTGTTTGGTTTTTGTGATGTTATTGATGTTTTCCACTGTCTAGCTTCCTCTAATTTATATTAAGTTTAGAAATACGCCACTTTGAGCTACTGTCCCAAACTTCCCATCTATTCTCTGAGGAGCGTGCAACAGGATATCATGTTCCTGTGCTATCACAATGTCCCACTGAGTAGTTTATGTTTTCGATGGCCCAGATGACGCATGTGTTTGCTATAGACAACAGAGAATTATAGTTTGTCTGGTCAAGTTGACTGCTTAAACATGTGCAGTTGTTCCCAGATCTAGTCCTTTACCCTGGGCAGGACGTCAAATGGGTTTTTCCATGGGTTTCAGATTCATCTGTGGCATATCTGAAGGAGTATTCACTCAGTGACTGCTGAAGGCAATGGCTTTGTCCCAACCTGCCCTCCGTCTATTATCATAAGGCTTCAGTGTTGTGATCCTGAAGGTTTCTTTATTAAAATACCTTTGTGCACAATGTGCAGATGGTTGGTGAGAATTTTGGCCGCCCCTAGAAGAACTACACCGGCAACGATGTGTAGGTGGTCAACACTTGAGTCAACAGGATGCTGGTTTGGTTTGCAACAAAGCGAGTAGTTCAGCTGCACAGAGGAACGTGGTCAGGTACTGAAGCCACATGGATGAAAGACATTGATAATTCTCTACATGTGGTGCGTTTAGTTGAAATGTCATGCAGCATGCTTTGTCTTTTAGCTTCTTTATCTTTCTCTCTTTCTCACCACTTGATTGGTTGTCGTAAAAGTGGGGAGGGGACATTTCCTGTTCAATTCTTTACCATGTTCTCTCTATTCCCTTCAACACACACACACACACACACACACACACACCCACACACCCACACACACACACACACACACACACACACACACACACACACACACACACACACACACACACACACACACTAGAGCTGCAGGATTATGACAAAAATCATAATTGCCGATTATTCCCTTGAAATTGTAATTGCGATTATTAATTACGATTATCACAATTTACATTGAATATATATAGGCGTATTATAATACTTGTCTACACAAAAATTGTTAACACACACACAAGTACTGTCCCCCTTTACTTAACATAAACATAAATTGTAAGAATGACTAATAGCAAAGACTACTAATATATAAACATTAGGACTATGCTAAAGCAATTAAATAGCAGTCCCAAACTAGTTTTTGTTAATACAATGTTGATATGAGCCACCACAGTCATTTAAAAATATAAAAAATAACACAAAGTGAAAATAAAGTGGCATTTTGGTGGTTATGGAAACGACAGTTACCATGGTGAATACACAATAGAGATCGCTAAGACATGTGACCAACTGGGCGGCAACGTCATCAGAACGCAAAGAATTATGGGCATGTTTGGCCCGTTTACATGGGCTGGCATAGCAGGCTAGTGTTCTGGCATGAAAAAATAAATAAAAATAGCGTGAAAAACAGAATATAATCCTACAAAATGCAGCGGGCTAAAGAAAACATTGTCGGACCATACCAGAAAACTGTCGTCCGTTCAAAAGTATGCTAAAGTTTTAAGCACCACACTCCTCGCTCTCTCTCATCTATCTGCATGCAATCGCAATTCATGTCAAGATTGCAATGCTGGAGTGTGTGCGTGTGTGTTTGTGCGCCCGCGAGAGAGAGAGGCGCGGGCGCGATCGAACTGTGTGTGTGTGTGAGAGAGAGAGAGAGAGAGAGAGAGAGAGAGAGAGAGAGAGAGAGAGAGAGGCGCGATCGAAAAGTGGAAACATAAAACATACTCCCTCATTTTGTTCATAGAGGTTATCATTCAAACTGCAAAGTGTTTACTTATATTTGTGTAACTCACACTCGCAATAAAACACAACATTGTGCTTTTGTCACACTCTAAACTCTTGTCAAGCTGTAACAACTGTCACCCAACCAAACACAGTTTTAAAAGCAACATCCAACCCCATTTCAAAACAGTCTGTGGGTTACATCTTTTGGACATTAATCATATCGCATTGGTTTTCATTTCTTTTCTTCAGAGCAGTTACATATTCTACATTGATTAAAAAAAATCAGATGTGTTTTTAATGGTAGTATAATTTTATACGAAAATCAATTATTTAGCATTCAGATGAGAATAAAGTTAGGGTTCATTAAAATTAAGGAAAACAAATATATTGATCCGTTCTTAAAGGATAATTCAGGTATTTAGCACTTTGAGTCTATTTTCTAGTTCGTTTTGGATGAACTAAGTTAAAGTAGTGGGTAGAATTTTGACGATGGGTCCTGTCTCGACTTTTTGAATCTTTTAGAATCGCCTCTGACCGCTTCAGAGTGAGTGTCTACGAGCGTACACAAACATGTCCTTAAAACAACCCGTAATGTTCGTTTTCAAAACTGTGCAAGAAGGACTATTGCAGTTTATAACACAGCAGGTATAGACGGCATCTTGAACACTGCGTTCTTCCCTCCATGCATAATACGTCACGATGACGTCACATTAGCAATCTCTATACTAACAAGAACTGTTAATGAAACAGCTCCTGGTGAATAGAATGAAAATCATACCTGCATGTAAATCCTTCTCAGCTAACACGTGATTTATTGGTATTTTACTTTTATTTCGTGACTTACTAATTTACATTGTAACGACGTTGCTCGTAGTTTCTTTTGCACTTTATACAGTGAAGCGATACACAGCGCGCGCCGCCGCATTTGCGCATGCAATTGAACGCGCTACGAGCACAGTATATAGGGACAGGACAGTAAAGTATGTTTTTCTGAGGTGAAAGTCTTTTTAATTCAGCGTACACTTACGACACTGCCTGGTATGTCATATTGTGCTGGGTTTTCTGAAGTAGTCGTGATTCGCCTCTCAACATGATTATGCTCTAAACACACACACAGAGTGGATTTTCTTTTGTAATCAAGGATTTGAACGATTACGTAATTAGGGTTGTAACGGTATTAGGGATGGGCATGATTAATCGACGATCGATTATTGATCATTAAGAATTTCGTCGATCACGTTAATTTGTTATCGATTATCATTAAACTAATGCTGCTGCGTTGCGTAGTGTGAGTGGAAAGTGAACGTGTTCCCCGGGCTGGTTGGTCAAGTTAGCGCGGAGGTACCTGTGCAACGTCAGTCCCCTCAGAGCGGGTGTTTTCAGCGGCTGGACTGAAGCCTTGTTAACACTCGACGCGTCCGCTCGAGCGCGAAGGTGAGCGCGGCAAAAATGACGTCATTGCGGTATTCGGTGTTTCACAGGCGAGCGCGTCGAGTAAAAACGCCTAGTCTGTTTGGGGAGGTGCGCGCGCAGTCTGCGGAGACTCGCGCTGCAGAGCCAGGCGAAGGTGTAAACGAGGCTTGACGGTCAGGTTGCGGTCGCGTCTGACCTCAGATCATGTCATCAACATGCTTATCTTTCTCAACAAAAATCAGTAGACTGGTGTAGAAGTTGTATGTGAGTTACTAGTTATTTTTTATGAGGCTTTGTTAAGTAGCCTAGCCGAATTGATTGTTACAGTAAGTAGGCTAATCTCTCTCACCCTCTTTCTCGACTCCGTTCTTGGATAGTTCTGAGTTACATTTTGACAAAACCTGTCAGATCTAAGTATTATTATGTTTTTGGTTAAGCTATTGTTTAACATGATTTTTTTTATTATTTATTATTTTGGAACAAACGAGGGTCTCTGTTTAAGAACGCCAACTCGCAGCTGCAGGTTCCGTTGCTTCCGAGCACCGCAGCGCATATATCTTCAAGTTTAGCCTAACCGAACGTCCAGTTTTACTGCCACAAGTTGATCATCTTGTAATAAAGATCTAATCGAGGAAAAAACGCTGTATTTGTGTATTTTCATTGCATTTTTAATTTATAAAAAGTATATAATATAAAAATAAATAATGAATTTGAATATAAAAATATTAATGATTAATCGATAGTCGATCGTTAATTCTCCCGACGATCGACTAAGAAAATTTAATCGAATGCCCATCCCTAAACGGTATACCGGTATGGCGGTTTATCGCGATATTGACTTGTACGATTATCATATCGTGAACATTTGCTTATCCACGGTTTTGGAAAAAAAATTAAAGCAGATCTCAAATGCGCATATGCAACTTATTTCCACTTGACTACTCCACCTATACATGTGCACTGGAGAAAATGTCTGAGACTGAGGCTGCGAATTCTTCGAAAAAAAAAATCAAAATCTGCAGTGTGGGAATACTTTGGGTATCCGAAAAACGAACGTGGGTTTTTCCTTGAAGATTGATATCCAGTTGTGTCCAGAAATATGGACGAAGAGTGGCTGCAAAATGAGGAAATATGTCAAATATGTTCTCCCATATTCGCGAAAACCTTCCCTCCCTGCAGATAAAGTTCCATTTATAACTTAAGTCCATATTATTTACGTGTTGCTGAGGGAATTTACAATATAACGCAGATGTCACGTAAAATGCGCGATTTGATAGATGGATGAATAAATCTAAAATATAGCTGTGCAATAAATAAAATCGCTATATGAGTGTGTCTATTAAACAGCGCAAAAAACTGTAAATCTATATTCTGCTTGTATACCTAGTATATACTCAAGTATGTGGGACGCTCATGGTGTTTAAAGCGTCTGCCGTCTCACTCACTATATAAGGACGTGAACACATGAACATATCCAGAGCTGCTCTGAGAGAACTAAATGAGCATTTCATAATTTTGTTGAAAATAATCATTGTCAAATACACTCTGACTGAAACTCATAGGAGTTTAGTACAACCTGTCAAAATAAAAATTATCTTAAATAAAAATTAATAAATTAAGAATTTTATTAATTCAATTGATCAAACATGTTTGTTCAAATGTGAGATCTGCAGCTTTATTTTTTCTTTCTTATTTTTTCAAAAGGTAGATTAAAAAAGTTTTTTTAATAAACCATATGTTCAACCAAAAAACCCTATCAGTTTTCATTAATTTAAGGTTCATTGCAGCTGATAATAATAATCATTGTTTAATACCGTAAACCGTGAAACCGTGATATTTTCTGAGACTATTATCATACCGTGAAAATCTCATACCGTTACAACCCTATACGTAATCGTGGCATCTATAATCGTAATCGCAATTACAAATTCGATTAATTGTGCAGCCCTAACACACACACACACACACACACACACACACACACACACACACACACACACACACACACACACACACACACACACACACACACTAGCTATGTTTCCATCCAAGTTGTAAACTTAATTTATATAACCTATAAATAGCAGATATTACAATGCTATACTATTTTGTCTAAACAAATAAAAAAAATTCTAAAATCAGTTGTTTAAAAATTGTCATTTTAAATGATACAAGTAAATTTAGGATATAATGTTTAGTATATTGTATTGATGTATTGATATGCTATATATTACCAGTAAATTAAACATTTACCAGTGTTCTTAAATTATTATTAGTGTCTTTTTAAAGATTAACTTTAATTGAGCATTAGATGACGGCCAAGGTAATCAAAATAAAAAATGGAAATTAGCCACATAAAAATCCAATATCAATATATCACTTTTTTTTTGGTTGTTAAATAATTTGGTACTGACATATTGAGCATGCCTTGTCTCCTACTTTTCTGACGCACAATCACATCTAGGAATTTATTCAGTAAATGTGTTTTTATTGTAGTTTATGGACGGATTTCGTTCACCTTAAGTAAGCATATTAGATTTTAATTTTTAAAATTTTTTGGATACATTTAGAAATTTCACTAACTGGTTTTAAACTATCTTGTTGTTGTCATCTAGCATTTTCTATTCGATATTCTACATTTTTTATGAAAATATTCCAAATATTCCATTCGTGACCCAAATATGTCACCCACTCATCTACTGACACAATACAGATACAACCACATTCTTTGTTTATAACCGAGTTACCTGTCTCTTTATGATCCACAAGCAGGTAGTAAAATGGACCAAAGTTCCTTTCCAGTGTGTCTATCTCTCTTCATGTCTGGCACATTAGTCAGCCTGTCTCTTCACAGACCACCTTGTCTCTTCACGTTCACACCCTGTCTATCTCTTATTTGACATGTTTTGTCGTGAGGGTAGTGACAATATTGTCAGGTTTTTGCTAAAATTCACAAACTGTGAAATTTCACTCCACAAAGTGAAGATCAACTGAATCTCATCTTACATGGTAGGCCTCTAAATTCCTTGTAGGGATGTCAGTTTACATACATTCACATAAGCGATCATTGTTTAAAGTAATGATCAGTTAATCAAATAATCATTAACCAACCTCCTAACCACTATTAGTCCTCATGTCATGTTACTTAACCAACAGAAAATAGGTGTCGTTTTAAGGCTAGAAGCTTTGTTTTACAGTAAATATAGGGAAATACGACCATCACTTAACAAGGGCCTTTAAATTTGCTGTCATTAGAAGTGCTCCATTTTCATAGCTTGAAAAAATAACTGCTTTATATGAAAATGTGATCTGTAAAATCATTGTGCATAACAGATAGACTTGTCATATATTGTTAAAAGGTCTCAACTTGCAGAATACAACAAGCATATTTGTTTCGGTTACCAAACTATACCAAGAATGTGAATGAAAAATCGGCGCCGACACATGTGTAAACAGTATACACATGATGCCATGTATACTAATTTTGCACCCACATTTTTGCTTGTAACTTCGCGAAACATTAGTTGACCGTAGTAGATTGCATATCTTTTTTTATAGCAGGTGGTCTCGAATTAACCCAAACACAACATAAGACAATGCATAGTGTATTCCAACATCATTTCAAAGTTCAACTAATGGAAACTGGATCTCGGGTATGGTGGGTGGGTATAGTGGCTAGAGACCTATCGGACACTGTTTTACAGCTGGAGTGCGCTTGGATTGGTTTGATCGTTCAGATTGACAGGTTTTGATTTACCATGAGCCTTAGAATAGGAGTGCACAGCTGAAACAGCGCTGGAAGATCATCGCACATCAACCAGGATCTTATTACTTTGTTTAGTCTATGTACTTTTACTGTGGCGTTTACACAAGTAGTTCTTATGTTCAGTAAAATCACTTGTTTGTAGTTTATTTTTTGGACCCTTGGTTAATTATATTTTGAAATGAATGGCTAGCCTACCTAATCCATTGCATAGGTTGAAGACATTAGGTGTGTTCGACTTGAAGTGGCACTGCGCAGACCGATCAGTGTACGGCATCAAAGTACCGCGAGAGCATTTAGCACTTTCTGACACAGACTGGAACATTTTATGAAAGAAAGAAAATAATACCAGCTCAGAATGACATAAGGAAGAATAAATGACGACGATGTTAATTTTAATGATGTCCCTTTAAAATTCACTCTAAAAGTAGTGTGTGAGTTGTGTGTGTGATGGGTGTGTGAGGAGTGTTACAATGACTCGTCCTGACTACTTCCAGTGGTGGGATCTTCTCTGATATCACTGATATCCTGCTCAGTCCTGATGAGCTGTTCGTGCTTTCTTTGAACTTTAACACAACCCCAAACCCCTGCCCAACCACCACCCCCCCCCACCCCCTCCCCAGGATGCGACAGCTTTTTGTCCAAATGGTTTCACTCTTGAATAAACTCACACGTGGCATACCCACTGCGAGAGACACACATGCTGTTTTCTCAAATCCTGCACTTGTGTCGCTGATGCTCAGGCATTTGGTAATGTGAGCTTGCAAATGTTTTCCCTATTGAGATTTTGATAATGATCCAGGGATAATCGTGAATAAAAATTTTGTAGATTTTTGACCTACTTTGTGAAATCAGTTAATGCAAATCATGTATTTTGTTGCTCGTTTTAGCATTTGGTTGGTCTAAGATCAATCCCATTTTGATCTGTTATAGTGCCACAGTATTTGTGTTTGCATTTGTGTTTAAAGTAGCATATTATTAATACATACTTATTCTTTTTAACTGTATAATAAACTGTGTACACAACGCTTTATTGGTCACTCAGGGTTACACACATTTTACTAAAAGGTGAAAAGTTGCAGAAAGAAAGCCTGAGACTTTTGCGTATGCACAAATAAAAAATTTCATATGTGCATGGGAAAACTAAAAATATTCAAAAGTTTGGTTTCAGAAAGATTTTTTTTTTTTGAAAGAAATTAATATTTTTTTCAGGAAGGACACAGCATATTTCTGTTTAATATAAATGCTGTTCTTTTGAGCTTTGGATTAATCAAAGAATCCAAAAAATATTCAGATTTCCATAAAAAAAATGAAGCAGCACAACTGTTTTCAACATGAATAATAATGTTTGTTGATCAGCAAATCAGCATATTAGAATGATTTTTGTAGGATCATGTGACACTGAAGACTAGAGTAATAATACTGAAAATTCAGCTTTGCCATCACAGGAAAAAAATACTTTTTTAAATGTATTAAAGTAGAAAACAGTTGTTTTGAATTTTAATATTTACTGAGTAGTTCTGATATCACATTTTTACGAAAGTCACAACGGCTCGTGAAAAGACACAGCAACTTTATGCAGGCTGTGTGCATTTGTCTGTGGATTAACTGTTTTGAAACTTATATGGTAGTTACATAGCCCTAATCCTCTGTTATCATGAAAAAAGCCAGGAAATTTCTTTTTGACAATATGGGACCTTTAAAGAAAAGTGAAAAAGAACAAGATGTTTTGTGTGATCTAGCAGTTCTTTAAGATTGGCTAAACAGAACAGTGAGTTTTTTTTAGATCTATTTTCTCCTGAAAGAGAGTGGAAGTTGGTGTTTGAGGAAGCGTCAGCACTGTGTATTTAAGCAAGAAAGACTGCGGTAGTACTTGGAAAAGAGAGAAGGCGGCAGAGAGTCCTAAAATAGACAGCTCACACTTCTGTAGTCTAGAAGCCTGAGTGAATGATAATCTAATCCTAAAATTCCCACAATTCATGCCATAATGACTTTAATCTTGTAGACTTATTTATGCCGTCACATAGCTGTGCATTGATAGATGTACAGTATTTATCTTGGTAATCGTGTCAGTGTGTGACAGCGAGAACCATGAGACTATTGTGTTTTCTGGAATTGCTAATAGTTCTAGTATGTAGCCTAGTTAAAGTGAACAGGACACCTGTGTGTGTGTTTGTGTGTGAGAAAGATGGGCTTTTCATATAGTATGCATGTCTGAGAGAATCAAATATATCATACGACCAATATGAAACCACATATAAAAGTTCACTGGGGCTTTTTATGTTGTTTTCCTGTTTCACTTGGAAACCTTCTGTTTTTTTTAGTTGAGAATTTTTCTCCTGTCATGATTTGCATTAGATACCCAGTCTTCCCATGATCCCGCAGAGGTCACACCTGGGTCAGAGGACTCAGGTTAGGTCTGCTGAGTCAGACAGAAAGTGGAATTACTTGCGTCTCCAGGTCTTTACCTAATCTTTTATGACTAAGAAATTGCGGTTTCAGGGACATGTATGGGCTGCTAAGTCTGAAACATTGAGCTTCAGTGTACTTCAGCTGAGTCCTCCGGTCAACCCTGTTATTATGGACTGCAAAGAAAAAACTCAGGCTATGTTGGGCCTCTGTCCACTCCCAGAAAGAGAAATGCAAACATGAACACCTTCCCCTTAAATCAACAGTCCACCTCGGGCTGATGCAGAACTGTGTACCCGTGGGATTGGCAAGACAAGTTGCTTGTCACTGCAAGGTTATTATAGTTTTAAATTTAGAATTTCTGTTTTATTTTTAGGTTTAGTTTGTCCTTTTCAAATAGCTAAGTTTTGGTTAGTTAGTTAGTTAGTAATATGTTTTATATTAGATTTTTTGTGTTTTTCAGTTTATTTTGATTGATGCAATTTAAGTGTAGCATCATTCAATTTGGCTCTTTGGATTTGGCTCTATAGCGATTTGAGGCGATAAAATACAAGTTTCTAGTGGAGGAACCGTTTGGTGATTACTTGAGTTGGGTTCAGCTGCACAAATGAATATGTTGGTTTGCGGCGTGACGGTGTACATGTGCTTACAGGACATGATTTTCTTAGTGCAAATATCACGTCTCCCTCTTCAACTCTCCCCCTTTCAAAAGAAAAGAAAAAGCATAAAAAATACTGCACAAAAAAACTGTCTTCCACTGTTTTTTTGACTCCCTGACTACAATTAAAAAAAAATAAAAGTTAACAAAAAGCATGCAAAAACAATTGACATCAAACTGACATTTTCTGTGAAATCCAACCCAACAGCATAAATTATAATTCATTATTATTACTTTACAGTAATGAATTACCATTGTCAGTAATATACTTTTTAGTTCATTTTTAAACAATAAATCTATCTTCTGCAGCTTTAATGAAAGCAAGTTATGAAATTTGAAACCTGTACAATAACTATTGTTTCAAACAATAAAACTAAAATTAATTTGTTGCAATTTTTATTCTACTTAGATTTTAAGTCAAAAAAATGCATTTGGTTTCAGTTTTTCCAATTAATAGTTGTTTTCAGTTAACGTCACTCATTCAATCGCAGTTTTTGTTTTCATTGTATTTTTGTTAATGATAATTGGTTACTGGAAACTTGTCCCATCACACCTGGTTAGGATGTAAACTAAAAAAAACAAAAAAACATGACCAGTCGCTTTACATATTAGTCAATCTAAGTTGGTGGTTTTTTCCTGGAATAAGTTGCAATATGAACCAAACTAGCCTCTGTGACACTAATCCCGCTCTAATTACAGTAGTGTACAGAATATCATAATAATAAAAAAACGAACTAACTGTTTATCAATCTTCTGTACACTAATTAAAAACTTTAAATTATTGTAGTCAAATGAGTCTGCTGCCTTTCATCCTCTGCCCAAGTCTCACGTCTGTTAGAGTGTGAATGTGGGTTCGAAGTGCACCCCACGCACAATGCTTTATTTTTTATTTTTGTGTGCTCTGCAGAGCAGTATCATTGATAAGCATTGTTACCAAAGTAACGCAAAGTGTTCCAGAGGAGTTGCCATTGGTTACTTACCGCAGGAACAGTTCTATTTTGGGAGTCTGCTTTAAGAATGTTACCTGGTCTGACCAACTCCCAGCAGGCTGGAACATGTGCGCACTGTCACCGATTCAGTCTGCTGTGTATTGGAGACACAAGCATACATGCCCATTACCCGTCCTGCCTGGTCATTCCTTTCATTCCATGGTTTGTCTGAGCACGACCGCAGACTTTCTTTAATGTGCTTTTCTCTTTTTTTGGGAGGTATATTTTAATCTTGAACGCACATGCATGCGTGCACAATCAAACAATATCAGTTGTAGCCAGATGCACTTGGGAATTGGCTCAAATGAATTCGGTTTACTGCCATGTGATGTTTTTCTCCAAAGAAGAGCGACTAATTTAGAAAGTCGTTTGTAATAATCCTTGATTGAATCATACATAAACGCTTACCTAACGCAACACCAGAATGTTTTAATGCCAAATATTTCTTTTGTATGATTTTGCCTCTCAGGCTAATCAAAGGCTTGCTGTGATTGGTGGCTTTGCTGATGTGTCATGTGATTTCGTGTGAACATGCTAATATATACATTTGCATGCACTTTCTAGGAAAAGTGGCACACAAAAGAGTGTTTTCCAATGGATTATGTGGTAAGCGTTCCCAAACACACCTGCACGTACGTATCCTGAGGCATGGAGGCTGGTCATACATTACCGAAAAACCTGACACATTTCAGACACTTCTGAGTTTGTTTTGAAGTCAGTGGGTTAACTTATAAACCTTGCCATATGCTATAACTTAGTCGGAGATCCAACCGACAGGAATATTTGTCATTGAACATTTAGGTGAAATTACATGAATTTGTTTGCCTTGATTAACTAGTTGTTAATTAGTTACAAGCCTTGTGCTGAATAATGCTGCACTTTTGATGGTTAAAATTGGCTTTGGTTATTATGATCTAGGAGTCTGTTCTTTGCAGTTACATGGCAACAAAAGTTAGTTTGAAAGTTTTAGTACAGTGAGCCAGGTCAGAAGAGAACATCTAGTGCCATCTATGAATATCTTTTACTGCATTCCGCACATGCACGCGCACTGTGCTTTATACACAACATTGTTTCTGCAGGGAGTTGAAAATGTAGGTCATTAGATTTACCATAATGCCTGGCTCTGCATTGCTCTGTGTTAGCTCACTTCCTGTCCTTCCGTTCTGTGGGTATCTAGGAGGTAAAATGCCTTCATGTTGTCATTAATGAGAATCATCAGCCTCTATGCCAAGGGATACACTCCCAAAATGCACCAGGTGATGGGATGGGTTTCTGGATCTTCACTTTCCCACACGTGTACTCGCCTATTCCTTTCTTTCTTATTCTTTCTGAGGCATGAATTTGCTTTTTCATATCTAAATGTGTTAGAGATCTTGGGTTCATGGCACCAGAATTGTAAATTAAAGCGGGAGTTTGTTCTTCAAGCTTGGATTTATTGTATTTCTTACCTGCTCTGGGTTCCTTTTGGGTTTCTCTTGGGAGAGATATAAAAAAAAAAAAAAATTATAAGCTTGCATTATGATTAAAAAATCTTCATGTTGAACCTTTTTTTAATTTTTTTAGTGTGGTTCTTGTTTATCTCTCACATTTAAAATGTGCAGCTCTCACAGGGCTCAACAATAAGATTTTTTTTTTTTGCTTGCCTCACCCCAAGTTTTATATATATATATATAAACCTTTTTTGTGTGAGAAAATATTTGGAAACAATGTTTTATTTTAAATCTGTTTATTTATTGCATATAGTTCAAAACATTATTTGTTTTTATTGTTTAGACTCCTGTCATCACATTTTCCCTTAGGAAATTCTGGCCAATATTGACAAGCTGTATTATCATGTTATGGCTCATAATCGATAAATGACTGATATTTATATATTATAATATATTTATTTAGAAATCTGCTAAAGATTATTTTTTTTTGCATTTGTTATTAGTGTTTTTAAAAACTCATTTATTAAAGGAGCGATGGCAAAGGAAAACTAAATTACCTTTAAAGGATTAGTTCACAAAAAAATGAAAGTTACTCGCCCTCATGTCGTTCCAAACCCATAACATTTTCGTTCATCTTCGGAACACAAATAGATAAGAGATTTTTTTATGAAATATTAGAGATTTCTGTTCCTCAAATGACAGCTACGCAGCTACAATTTTGACGCTTCAAAAAGATCATAAAGAGTCAAGACAAGAGATTGTAAAATTAATCCATATGAATTTTCTGAAGAGACACGATCGCTTTATATGGTGAAAAGATTTAATTTATGCTTTTACCGTATTCACATATAAACATTCATCAACTCACACATATGTAATAGTAAAAGAAAGCTCAAGCAAGTTTGCTTAACGTGCGAGAACCAACGAGGTTCATTCTTGTGTTATGCAGCTCGTTTGAGCTTCCATTAAGCAAGTTCATTTGACCTTCTGTTTATGTCTACTGATCAATGTCTATATGTGAATAAAAGCCTAAATTAAATCTGTTCATCAAATAAAGCATTTGATACTCTTAGAAAATTTGGACTGAACGGTTTGATTCATATTGATCTCTTTATGAACTTTTTTAATTGTCAAAGTGGTAATTGCATGGACTGTCAACGGAGGGACAGAAAGCTCTCAGATTTCATTTAAAATGTCTTAATTTGTCTCGCAAGTCTTAAGTGTTTGGAACGACATGAGGTTGAATAACTGATGACTGAGTTTTCTTTTTTTCATTTTTGGGTGAACTAACCCTTTAAAAAATAAGACAAAAAATAAAATAAATACAATATCGACCTATGGCTATAAAGACATAGTTTGTAATATTGGCTCATAAGATATAGTATTGATATATTGTTCATCCCTAACTTTCACCAATAATTGTTGCAATTTAGACAATTCCTAATCTATGTTAGGCATCTAAATAACTTTACCTTGGTGACCTATTTACATCAGCACAAGAACAGTTTCCAAAGCTTAAATCATGCACATCCCCAATAAACATAATATGTATTGGCTTGAGATTGCAAGTGAAAGTTCTTTTACAGAAAGTCTTAAAACACTTCCTTATTATTGAGCCCTGCCATGTTTGTCTGTCTGTTGTCTTAAAATTTAAATGAGTGTAATTGAATCTGTTGTCCTTTTGATGTGATCATGTTTGATTACCCTGTTGTCTGCATTAATTATTTTCTTGTGATTTGTCTAGCTGTTTCTCTTTCCTATATTTGTGTTTTGCATACTCTCTATCTCTTTCTCTCTCTCTCCCTCCCCCTCCGCCTGTCTGCTCTGAGTGTGTGTGCTTGCCAGACATGCCCATGCCCTCGAGCCAAGGACCATGATGCAACCATGTTTAAGCTCGAATATTCCCTCCCTCCAGACGTTTCTGACGGACATTTCAGCACAGAGAAATGACAGGGAAGAAGCAGCAGAAAAAAATGAATCGATGCACCTTTGCAGCATTTGCAAGTCCCCTGTGTCCTTAGAAAGCAAGAATGCGAACAGAGTGCACTCTGGGATTTGTAGTTCGGCTGACTCTTCCCCATAAACCTGAATTCAGGTCACTCGACTGAATGAATAACAAATCAACCCTCTAGTTATTTGCACACATCGATTAGACACTTATTGCATGGTTGATCTGAACGTGTAAACTAGTACACTAAGATAACCTTGAGGATGTACCATTTGACATGCATTTTGTTTTTGCATTGGTCTATTGATGTGGTTGAGGTTGGTTCCCACAAACATGAAAATTCTGTCATCATTTGCTCATCCTCATGTCATTTCAAAATAATTTTCAGTTTTTGTTTTTCACATAATGAAAGCCAACGGGGCCCAATGTTGTTTTGTTTTGGACCCCATTGCCTTTCAGTGAATGGACAAAAACAGTTCTTCAGAATACCTGTCTTTTGTGTTCCACAGTATAAAGATAGTTATACACGTTTGGAAAGACATGAGGGTGAGTAAATAATGAGGGATACATTTTTAGGTGATAAATCCTGTTAAAGTGTCAGGAAGATGGGGAAAAGTGTAATTTTGTGGAAGATTATGGTAAATCAAGAAGTAGCCTACAACTCGCCTGCTCTTAAGTTACCATTGTACGAGCGTTGAGGGCAGACTTTTTCCCTTCATCCGTGAATCTCTCTCTCTCTCTCTCTCTCTCTCTCTCTCTCTCTCTCTCTCTCTCTCTCAGCCCCCATCATAATTGTGCGCATTAGAGAGAGAGGTGCTCGGCTGCTTGTGCATGCATGCACAATCTCATAAATGCATAGATGACTGATGCTGCCAAGGAGAGAGACGGAGGGGGCAGGAGTGCAAACGGAATCAGCGCTAGCATCAGTGAGAGAGAGAGAGAGAGAGAGAGTGAGAGCGATAGACCAGACAGGGAGGAGAGGAGAATAGAGGACAGTCGGCTGCATCGCTCCTCACACACAGACGGAGGTGGAGAGAGGAGAGGATGAGAGACTGTGGGGGAAGGAGAGGACAAAAGAAGACCGCTGTGCCATTCATCACGACGTTCCACAGAAGTGAGGCTGGACGAGACTCACTCTAAACGAGGGAACTGGCGTGACTTTGTGATTTTGAAGAGAACCCAAGAAACGGATAAGAGAAAAGAGCTTGTTTTTGTCTTTCAGGGAGGGGACTGAGCCAGAAAGCGAGTGAGGGAGAAAGAGGAGAAGGAGGAGGATTGTGTGACACTATTTAAATATTAACGTGATTATGATTTGAACATGGAGGTCATTCGGTTTTACCTATAAAATGTGGCACTCTCACTCTCTTTTTTTAATCCAAGGACTTGGGGGTTAAAATATTACTTTTTCATTCTGCAACAACCAAACTGTGAGGACAAAAAACCTCTTTAAAGCTCCTTAAATTCTTTCACTTTGACTTTTTTGGATGGCAGCTCACAAACTCTTATATTTCTAATGTACATAGTGCTGTCTGTTATTGAACCAATGTTTTTGGTGTTACTTAAAAGTTATGCAGACAAAAATCAGGTTTTTATTATGCAAAATATTTAGATGTCTTTATTTGTAGTGTATAAAAAAGGTGCTTTGAATATATAGATAGATATTTTATAGATTTCAGGAGGACTTTTTAGTGTTTTCTAGTTCTGCTGTCTTTAGCCCGGAAGCGTGCACGAGTCTGTCTTAAGTGCGTGTGCACTCTTGATTAAAATTTGATTTCCTCATTGGTATGGTGCCACAACTGCGCTCTGTGCATGTTCGGATGCGTGTCTGGTTCATTCTACGTTCTGGTGTCAACACCAATCACCAGTGAGGTTTTGGTGGTGGCAGCAGCTGGACTGTCCCGTCCTGTGCCAGCGCTGGCTGCAGAACATCGATTCTCGCTGGCTCTGAGCTCTCTTGATTGGACACGGAGAGAGTCGACAGGTTTTGTGTTGGCGAAACTTGTTGGCTTTTGTTTGGGTTCTTTTATGACTCTGTCTCTCACACTTTTTCCTCAGTCTGTTACCATGGCAACAGTTTCATTGGCATGTTAAGTTCTCACGCTTTGTCTTGTGTAACTTCAGTGCAAGTGTGTTGCAGTGTCCCAAGTTACGCTTTAAATCGGACTTTAAGTTCAATCTCGTCAGTGTTAGGAAAGAGTCGAACCTTCGGACCTTATGAGGGTTCAAGGCGCTTTCTCTAAAACTTTTTGTTTATTCAGTCGATCTCTAAATCAGATTTGCCATATCTAATATTGGCTTTTTTCTCTGACCATCAATATCATTGAATTATGATGTTATCATTTGAAAATGTTAATTGAAAATGGTGTAGTTTAACTCAGGTTTTGCCATCTGTGCTGGAGCTTAACTGCACTAATTCAACATCCGATTTACCTTTATGATTATGTGATCAAGCGGCTTATCTCAATGTCTTAAAGACAGGGAAGCTAGTCTGATTGCTACTGTACATATGTGATTGACAATAGTCTCTCTATGTGGCTGGTTTACTTGCCTTTGGTTTTACTTCAGATGAACAGGAACCTCTCAACCTTTAGATACAGTTCAGCCAGTGTTGATTTGGCGACTCGTTCACTCATGTTTACTGGATTCTGAAACAACTCGTCATATAAAAAACAGGGATTGCCATATTCATAACCGACAGGTGCTACACCCAAGCTAGGTTACCATTGTGTATTGTGTGTTAAACTGTTACTGATATTATTTAAATGTTTTTTTATATATATATATATATTGTCAGCTTGATTTCTACTTCTCTGTACAGGTTCTCCTAAACACTGTGCTACTTCTGACCCATGTTGTGTTGACGTCAATAAAGTTCATGACACGATGAGCAACTCTTAAATACAGCTTGGACACTTCTGTGTAAGTGCACAAAAAAAAGAGCAACACTGTTTGGAGACAGTGAGCTCTACAGTGCTAAAGTACTGATTCTGTGCCATGTCGTTGTGATATAGTTTACGAAATTGAAGCACAGGCCCATAACTTTTGTGCTTTGTCAATCGGGTCCGAGCGGTTCTCTTTACAGGTGCTCTATGAGAAATTTCTCTGCAAGAATGGCCCAATAGCACCACTAACGTGATGCTTTGTAGGTGCAGTGCAGTGCAGTGCACATAAATCCCCCGGGTCCCTCTGGTCTTGTTGTACTCCAGCTGAGGTAATAGGGACTGCCTTGTTGTCTTTGACTGCCAGTCACATCTGTTGGAACAACTTGAAAAGTGTTGCATTTGTTCATGCACATCCGAGGCAAGACACAGTTTCCCTTTTCAGCCCTGAGGTTTCTTTGTGGTCACACACTGATGCTAAAAAGACAAAAAATCAAAAACACCCGAACGTACAAAGTAAGCCACGACAATTGAAGTTCAAATTGTTTTGTGGTAGTTTATGCAAAATATATGCAGTGAAAACCATTATAAAATGAGCAAGACTGGATTTGACCAAAGTTGGCTGGATTTGCAACAGACTGGTGTTCTTAGCAACAGTAGAAACTCTTAATGGTCTACAAATGCTAATCATTTGTGAGGTTTAGAGTTACCCTGGTGTGTTAGCTCAGTACTGTAGGAGGTTACAAGACTGTTACGGCTCTATCAGTTGTTTTTAAAGTGCTTTACACTGGGGAAGTGCATTGGTGTGGTTAAATTCTGTGTTTGACTTTGCTAAGTGACATTTAGAGGGTAGGTTTTCACTCAGGAAACAGATCTATAAAGAGCTGCTCCATCCAACACTGTTTTCCTGATCTTGAGGTGTCATTTAGGCTAATGAGCGACTGATTGATTTTCCAGTTAGCATCTAATGAGCATATCTCTGGAGGCGGTACTTAAGATTTGGCCAATCAGGTCTCATTATCATCACCCTGACAGTGCTGGAACGTGCTTATTTTAGGAACATCATAGTTCCCTTGCAGCTGGATTGCCACAATTTAACTTCTTCACAGATCACACCAAACAATCAGTGGTTCTCTAAATGGTGCTCGAACCCACGTTGTCTTCTATACAGCCATATTTATCTTTGACTTAACTGTTTCAGGGCTTTCCAAGTCTAGTTGGTCCTTTTCTAAATCATATTTCTACAAATTGTTGTTTATCAGGGTTAGTTATCTGTGTATAATATACATTTAGTTTATTATTGCGAGATTACAAAGAGGCTCAGGTGTTTTTTTAAGGCAAGAAGGAGTAGCAGGACAGCCTGGAGAACGGGAAAGAAGACGAGGGAGGGGGCGTGGAGGAGAGAGAGATTATCTGGAAGAAGAGAGCGAGTGTGTTGGAGAGGGAGAGAGAGCTGGAGAGGCAGAAGCTGGAGGAGGAGCGGAGGAACGCTGTGGAATACACAGTGTGGAGGCTGAGGGAGGGATTCCAGGAGAGGAAGGATAGAGAGGAGGATAGACTCAAGGAGACGAGTGCAGAGGGCGCAAAAGCAGTGCAGCCTGAGGTGATCTGGAAAAAACGAGAGGAAGAGGAGGAGAGAGATAAGGATAGAGCTCGGCTTGGCGACAGAGGTCCCAAAATCATCTGGAGGAAGAGGGAAAGGGAGTGACGGGAAAAGATGGGTATGTGTCAGCGCTAAGCGCTCTTAGATGTGACAGGAAGTTAGGTGGCAGATTTAGACTTGCGGTATAAGTAAACCTGCATGTACTTAGACTTCATGTAATCTAGGTGCTGTATAGCGCAAATCAGGGGTCTTCAAACTTTTTAGGCCCTCTATTATTGTACGGAATTAAGTGTTTAATTTAAGCCTAGCCTATAATAACGTGTATAGTTTCATATTAATATACCTTGATTATTGAAACCCATAAAAATCATCATTATGAAGATACAGAGAAAATCAACTTGTATAGCATTTTATAGATTTACTTAATACATTTTAATGTTGAAAGAAAAATTAAACATTTAACTGCACTTTAGCTTAATATTGTATGTATATTTAAATTTTTTTCACTAAAATAGGATTGTTTCAAATCACACTGTAGTTAGCGGACATCCTAGGGGTCACAGACCCGCTGTAGAAGATCCCTGGTGTACATCTTTTTAACACCTTAACTTAAGTCTTTAAACCAAACGAAGAGGATTATGTTGATCGGTGCCGGTCTTATCGTCAGTGAGCGAAGCAGTTTGAATCATCATTAAATGATCCACATTCACTGGATCAGTACTTTAGCATTTTCCATCCATCTCTTCCCGCTCTCTTCCTCTCACTCTATCGATCCGTCTGTCTGACGGAAGCCTCCTCTCTCAAAGTCTCAGCTGCAGCTAATATGCTTTTTATGGGAGTCTGTCAGACAAGAGCTTGTAAAGTGGAGCCCTGCACATGCAAAGACAATGAACACACACATAAACACAATTGCATGCATATAAAACACAACATCTTTTGAGATGGATTGTGTCTAAGACACTTTTATAAATATACCAATAACTTCATGACAATCATACTATATTAAGTGATTCATAGTGTCCTAAGAAGCTCTATGCAGACTTGAGATCTGATGCAAAACCTTCTACACGCTGTGTATGACAACAGCAGAAAACTTTACTTTTTTTGCATCATTCGTCTTTTCACATCCTGTTTTTGATACTTTCCGGACTAAACAGTCAGCACACTGTCATCTCTCTGGTGCGATGATGAAGGAATCAGTGGATGCAGAGAAAAAGAGGACTATAAAAGACAAGGGAAGACAAGTTATTGATTGCGATAGAGCAACGTAGAAAGACATTTAAAGACGTTTAGTGGACACTGAGACGGCTGAGACATCATGGAGCTCGTCCCCAAAACCAAATACACGCCCTTCAGGAGCGACTCCTTCAGTTCAACAGACGAGACGGCGTCCAATCCCTCCCTCCCTTCTTCTGCTCCTCTCACTCCTCTCACCCCTCCTGGCATCCCTCCTTCTCTCTCCTCGTCCTCCCTCACCCCCATCCTCCCTCCTTCGTCTCCACGGCAGGCTGAGAACAGCCCCACAACCCTCTGCTCTTTCTTCCCCAAGATGGGAGCCCTACGGCTGGGCGTGTCTTCCACTCTGCTCCCAGGCCTGAAGGCCTCCAGCAGGCCAGCGAGCATGCCAGGCGGTCAGGGAGGTTTGGGAGAGTCTCCGGAAGACACTAGGACCTCCGCCGCCAGCTCTTCTCTTCTTCCTCTTCTTCCTCTCCTTTCTCTAACAGCCCCATCTCCTCCTCCTCGTCCCCCACAGGATATGAACCGGCTGGGCGGGGCCTCGCGGAGGGCCCGTGTTGAAGGGGGCCAGCTCGTCGGAGACGAGTGGACACGGCACGGCTCCTTTGTCAACAAGCCCACCCGAGGTTGGCTGCACTCGGACAATGTGGTCAGCACCAGTGGGGTCTCTTACGCTGTCAGGGTAAGATGCATGTATGGGTCTTGGGTTGGGTTTCCGTTTTTCCCTTTTTCTATTGATGTAATTAGTGATGAATACTGTACTAGAACAAACTCCTAAACTTAAGTATTAATCTTTGCCGTATAATTCTTAACAAACTGTTTGTGCTACTGACACAATGTTTACCTCAAAAGCAACTTAAGGAGAGGTGTAGTGTCGCAAGTGGTTGATTTTGAAATGGACAAAGATATCTTATAGAATTACACTGAACAAGAGACCTGAGTCACATCTGTGGTACTGGATATCATAGGCTACATTCACACTGCAAGTGCTTAATTTTGATTAAAGTTAAGATTTAAGTGTGAACTAGTCACAGCCCTGAACAGACCCACACAAAAGAACAGTCAAAAGATTGCACACAGCTCGTAAGTCATATGTAAGTAATCATGGAAGCAGGCTACCAAAGTCAGTGTTAGAGGGCGATTTCAGACACAGCCCAGAACATCCTAGTATCATGGCGGTGAGATTTGCTTAAGCAAAACAGTGGTTATATTTTCTTTTTATCTCTAATTTATTCTCTAATTACGTTATAATATTACTACTATACTGTTAAAATCAATTCCTCCTCCTCATAATTAAAATAATAATAATAACAACAACAATAATATTCATTTATTAAAACAAATATGAATGTAATGTGGACTGAGATCAATTAATAGAAAATCATTCAAATTTAATTTTATTTGTACTTAAACTTTTTGGTCAAAGAAAGAAGCCTAACTTTGTTCTTTTAATGGTCATACAGAAATGTAAAAATCTTTGAAGAGTTTGGGCAAAACATTAATTTGAAGACAAAGGGGATTGCATTTAAGACTGTAGTTTTTGCGATTTCTTTGTGGAAATATATTTATTATTACATTTTTTGCCTTGATGTCTAAACAGCAATGTTTTTTTTAATAATGCAGCCCTAATTTTGACAAAGGTTGGTTAACAGCTTGGAGTTCTTTTGCGTTTCAATTCTCTCAGTAAAACAGTCTGTTTAATATGCTTAATGTATTGTTTTCTTTAATGTGTGGCATTTTCAGATGAATCCAAGTCTATGGGCAGCAACTACATTGAGAACTTCTTTATTTGATTAGTGCTTCATAATTAAAGCATCAGTTCTCATAAACTGCACACACGCGCATGCACACACACTTAACCACATGCACTACAGATGTGTTGCCAAGCCAATAATCTAGACCCAAGGCAACTGGGCAACACTCCACTGTATTCTATGCTTTGAATTGTGGTTGGAGGTATTGCACAGTAAGTGCATTTAGTGAAGGTTTTGTCGTGTTTGTCTTTGCTTCAGTATATGGGCTGTGTGGAGGTGCTGCAGTCAATGAGAGCACTGGACTTCAACACCAGAACTCAGGTTACCAGGTAACACACACACACACACACACACACACACACACACACACACACACACACACACACACACTGATTCTCGCCTTGCACTTCCTCCCATATTCTCTCAAATATCCAGTGTATGTATATCCACGGCGTCCCACAGGAGTGATTTAGTCGTACATTCTCCTCATTTCCTAATGCACATGTGCACGAACATACACTCTCTTGCACTGGTCCGGATAAAAGCCCCTCCTCTGATGAAATATTAATGTCCCTCTCTCAAAGAGTGTGACAGAAAGAGAACGCAGGAGATGAATGCTAAATAATGACATACACATCCATTTTCTTATTCTCACAACAATTCGGTTTCTTCCGTCCTCACATTTCTTTGAATAATCTGTTTATATGGATACACATATGTGACCCTGGATCACAAAACCAGTCTTAAGTAGCACGGGTATATTTGTGGGAATAGCCAACAATACATTGTATGGGTCAAAATTATCAATTTTTCTTTTATGCCAAAAATCATTAGGATATTAAGTAAAGATCATGTTCCATGAAGATATTTTGTAAATGTCCTACCGTAAATGTATAAAACATTTATTTTTGTAAAAGAATGCAGCACAATCGCGAACATAAATGGACAACTTTAAAGGCGATTTTCTCAATGTTTCAATTTTTTTGCACCCTCAATTTCCAGATTTTCAATAGGGGGGGGGGGGGGTGGTGTATGTAGGGGATATGGGGGGGATTTATGGATATTTAATTTATGGATATTTAATCCATAAATAT
This sequence comes from Siphateles boraxobius, assembly GCF_051911475.1. NCBI lineage: Eukaryota > Metazoa > Chordata > Actinopteri > Cypriniformes > Leuciscidae > Siphateles > Siphateles boraxobius. The sequence goes on along the minus strand of NW_027508722.1, from coordinate 20,425,326 downwards.
TCTAATATTTATGGATTAAAACATCCATAAATATTAGAATTGGCATTTTATAGTTTTATCATTATCATTGTTATATTTTTACAATGAAATATTACAGTTGTATTTAGATTGATTTCCCCCAAATTGAGCATCTCTGCAGCATAGAGTGGTGCAGGGATGACATCAAAACCAAGAAGACTAATCCAACACTGGTTCTCTCAAGATTTTATAATGGGGTTTTTCAATTTATGAGTAAAATAAAGACTGGTAAATCTAACTTGTCGATACTTGAACGTTTTGTTCTACAAAGTGAATTACAGACACCCATACTGAAAACGTAACATTTGAAGCATTAATGTTTCTTTTTAAAACGGACGTTTTTAATAAATAACTAAATAAGACGCTGAAGAGTATTTGTTTACGTTTACATTGTAGAACAAAACTTCAAAGTATCATCAAGTTTTAAAGATGACAGCCTTGTGACCTATTCTCCTTATGACAACATTTAAAACTAAAAAAAAACAATCACAGTTTGGTTGTTGCATTTTTTTTTGTCAATTAAACAGCTGCTTCTTTTTTATTTGTTTTTTGACAGATACGTTGATTGATCTAAGGTCATGCTTCAGGCAGTAATTAAATTAGACTTTTATCATTGATTTAAATAATTCTCTGTCATTTTGTTGTGTCTTTATTCATATTTTAATGAATATTTATAACTTCAGTTTCCTTTTCATATATTTCGCTTTTACATTTTTTATTTTTTAAATTTTTATTATTTATTAATTTACTACTAATAGTTTTCATCTTTGTTATAGTTTTTGTTAACAATAGCGGTATTAATAATAAGGGAACAAGAACATTGGTGTATTTGCTTGCATGTCTGGCAGCTTGCATGTGTGAGATGACAGGAAGTGGAATGACTGGGCCATTTGTCTAATGTAATTGTCCCTCAGCCATATGCAATTTGGGAATGCATGAAAAGGAGTGTGATGGAAACTCTCATCTAATAATCTGATTATGTTCTCCTCACTATATGTAGCCAGCGTGTGTGTGTGTGTGTGTGTATGTTTATAACCGTATGTTTTGCATTTCAGGGAGGCAATATCAGTGGTGTGTGAGGCAGTACCAGGTGCCAAAGGAGCTCAGCGAAGGAGAAAGGTATTCAACACTTTATCTTATCTTACTTCCTCAGACACAGACTTTCAGCCTTGCAATATATTCACAGTTTTGTTAGTTACAGTTACAGCTGACAAACCTCATAGTGTTCTACGGCCTAACCAATTTCCAGTAAAAATGCTACTGTTATGTTCCACACACACACACACACACACACACACACACACACACACACACACACACACACACACACACACACACACACACACACACACACACACACACACACACACACACACACACACACAGGTTTGATCAAGTGTTGTCTCTAAGTGTAGTTTTAAACGTCTTAAATATTCTGGATTCAGGCAGATTTACTGCATACTAAGTGTCTGTTACTGCATGCGGAAGTAGTTCATTCTCGTATTTCACATTTCTTTAATTTGTAAAGCCTATATTACAAAAGATTGCATTTTTATCTGCATTTTTAGTTGCATTTATTATATATAGTAAAAAACGTAATATTGTGAAATATTATTACCCTTTAAAATATTTCTATTTTAATGTTTTAAAATGCAATTTATACTTGTGATTGCAAAACTAAAATTTTTATCATTAATTTCTCCATTCTTCAGTGTCACATGATCCCTCTGAAATTATTGTAATATGCTAATTTGGTTCTCAACAAACATTTTTTTATTTTTATTTTTTGCTGCTTAACATTTCGGTGGAAACAGTGATAGATTTTTCAGGATTATTTCATAAACAGAAAGTTCCAAGTAACAGTATTTATTTGAAATAGAAACATAAATGTCTTTGTCACTTTTGATCAATTGAATGCACCATTGCTGAAAAAAAGTATTCATTTCTTTAAAAGAACTGTGTGAGGTGAAACAGGCCTTAGACAGACCAAACTATTTAAAATGTTCTTTGTATCCTATTAAAATTTATTTTCTTAAAATATTTAGTTTTCATCATCTTTGCCATGAAATTTTTAGCTGAACTTTTTTAATCTGGTGTGTGGTGTAAATAATGGAGTCTGTTTCTGTCTCTCTCCAGCCCTCCTCTCGTTGTCTCTCCTCCATCTTAGGGAAGAGTAATCTCCAGTTTGCTGGAATGACAATCAACCTCACCGTGTCGACCAGCAGTCTAAACCTTCTGGCAGCCGACTGCAAACAGGTTAGACATCACACACGCACACGCACACACACACGCACACACACACGCACACACACACGCACACACACACACACACACACACACACACACACACACACACACACACACACACACACACACACACACACACACACACACACACACACACACACACACACACACACACACACACACATTAATATGGTGCTTTCTTTCCTGTATGAAATTCACTGTAACCCTCATGTAATGATAAAAGCGGCCTGTGTCATGCAGACGCTCTTCACAGCAGGACGGGAAGTTTGCCATTTTTGCGATGTTAAAATAATATTATAGAATAAAATTCTCATATCCTGGTTGTGCTAGTGTGTGCAGAGACCGCTATAAGCAAGCCATTCAAGTATGTTGATTTCCTTGAAAAGTATAAACTAGTTTGGCTCTAATCACAAAATGTGAGTGCTAAATAACCTAAGAAAGCAAATAAACTTGTCAATCATCCATTGGGCTAAAATACAGGTTTAAAAAATATATATTTTTCTGTGTGGATTGAAAAGAGAAATCCAAGAATGTGGAATAATTGTTATTTTTCTTTTATTTACTTTTTGCACTTTATCAACACGCAGTGACACTTGTTGCAAGTGGTCACATAAGACACATTTGAGACACGTGTTAAAACAATGATTTGTCTCGCCTAGAGCTGCACAATTCTGGCAAATTGAGAATCACAATTTTTTTGGCTAAAAGTAGAGATGATGATTCTCCCATGATTCTGAGTAGTCAACTAAACAAAAAACTTAATTTACTAGAGGTTCTGACAAAATGTTAATTGCTGCAGACTAAATATATAAAAAAAGTTAAATTAATTTTGAAATAAATCTTTTTAAATTTGATTGATTCAATGACTCATTCATAAAGACTTCACTCGTATCATTACTGGATAAATCAGCATTTTTGAATGAATCTCTTGATTCAATGAAGTTCATCTTTTAAACTGTCGCTTTTCGGCACCTACTGGCGTAACAATGTATTTGAGGCTTCAAATTGCTTTCAAAAGGTGATGGTTTAATAGACACAGGTGAATCGTTGACGTTTAGGGATAAGATCACGGGGGTGTTTGAATCAAGATCGCAATCTTTTAGCGATTAATCGTGCAGCCCTATTCTTGCCTGACCTTCGGGTTATTTTTGAAAAGTAAAACTAAGCGTTAAAACATTTTTGTTGATTGAAATTAAATTTCAGTATTAGATGAAACATGTAGACTAAATGAGATTTTTAAAATGTTGCCTTGGCAACTGACTGAAATAAGTTTAAAGCACTAAAATTACTAACTGGAAATAAAACTGAAATAAAGAATGAATTAAACCTAGTAAATAGTAATATTAAAAAAAGCACATGTCAAAACTACTAAAATTTAAATGGGAAATGAAGAAATACAAATATGAAATTCAAAATATGAATAAAATAATACATAGTTAGAAATATTCTGCATTAGGTCTTCCAAGGGGTTAATCTTCATATATTTGTCGACGTTTAACTAAATAAGTGTGGTACCCGGAGGCCCAATAGATTATGTAAAGTTGGCGTATTCGGCAGGAACAGATATCCTCTTGCTTGTTTACCGCTGCACCACAGGACTTTTTTTTTTCCTCGCTGATAATTCTTCAGTTATACGCCAGTGTGTTTGGCATTAGCGCAGTGAGGTTTATCAGTGTTCGGGCTGCTCAGCAGGGAGCTGACTGGAGCCCAGAATAGGGCCTGGAGTAATTGCCCTGCTAATATGTGTTTATCTTAATGAATCTAAACCATGCAGAATTACTACACACAACTGCTCTGTTCCTCTATGTTGGACCGCAGTCTCACCACAGACCGCATTTCTCCCCTTCTCTCTGTCCATCCTTTGCTTTCATTCGTCCTCTGTCGCTTGCAATGTTTGCTCATTCTTCATCTCATGCCCACTGCACTTTTTTTTGTCACATTGTCCTCTTCTCCATCCCTCTCTCCCTACAGATTATCGCCAACCATCACATGCAGTCCATCTCTTTTGCATCAGGAGGAGATCCAGTGAGTCAGACCCCGTCTCTCGATATCTTTCTACTGTCTTTCTGTCTTTACTAGGGATGTTCATCAGTATTCATTGACCGTCGTTGTTAATTTCATTGATTAAACTCATCAGTTGTTGATTTAATCAACTGCGGCACAAATCCGTTTAGTAGTTTGCCGAGCTGATGGCCATGCAAAGGCAGAGTCCACAACACGCACTTGGATTGCTTTTAAAAATAAAATGTTTCAATAGTCATTGTTTGACCATTTCTCTTTAAATAACGCTGATATGAAATGTTATATAAAAATGTTTAATTTAATTAGAAATAATTCATTTAAAATTAATAATTATTTAAGTTAATTATCGATTTAAATAAAATATTTAATTTATTTTAAATAGTAGTAGTTTTATTATAATTATTATTTCATGGTTAATTTTAATTATTTACATCTTTCTTTAATCATTTAGTCGGTTATCTGATAGATCCCTACATTTCATTTCCTCATTTTCATCTCGCAACGATCTATCAGCTTCAGTCTCATTCTGTCATCCCTCGCTCATTTGTCTTATTCATATGTCTTGCTGTCTGTAGTCATCTGTTCTATTTCTCCCACTGTTTCCTCTTCTGCTTCCTGCTCTTTAGTGAATAGACTGCTCCAACTAAGAGTTCCTTTCTTCTGCTTATCCCTTTATTCTGTGTGTCTATGCTCTAATTTCTCTTAATGTCCTGTCCTCCTGTTCATTCTTTTCTTCTCCTCCATCCACTTTTATTTCATTTCTCCCCAGGACACAGCAGAGTATGTTGCCTACGTCGCCAAAGACCCCGTCAATCAAAGAGGTAAAAACACTTTGACATTGAATTCTGTCATATCCTTAAGTGAAATGTAAATTACTGCTTGCACAATTTATTTGAAGCGATGTTAAATCCTTAATTATTAAGTTTTATGTGGCAGTATTTATAAGGTCTTTAATTAAAGAAATCGCTTATCCAAAAGATTTGGAATGACACATTTAATTTTGGGGTGAACTCTACCTTTAAAGGGGTCATAGAATGCCATTTTCATACAAGTTAATTTGATTCTTTAGGGTCTAAATGAAAAGTTTGTAATATACTTAAATTAAAAATTTTCGTTAGTATTGTAAGAAAACTAATTTTACCTGGTCAAAAACAGTTCTGTTTTCAGCACGCCATTTCAGTGCATATGCCTTTAAATGATAATGAGCTTCGCCCACTCCGCCCCTCTGTCCTGCGGGCGTTCATAACAGCGTTATGACCACACCGCACGTGGAGTGTTTCCTTGACAACAGTTGAGGGTGTAGGGAAAAAATGGCAGCGTGAGTCTCAGAGGAGGACACATCCTTGCAACCGTATCAGTTTGAACTGGAGTCGGAACAAGATGACGGCCCGAAGAAGTTCGACAATTAAGGCTCGAACATGACGTTTCTGAATGGTTGGTTATTATATTGTCACTTTGATCTATCTTTGTGTACTGGCAGGGTAGAGTAACTTAGTGAGATGTACGAACGCTATGTGTTTACTGATGTAAGTTATACGTACTCAGTTTGTAATAACACAGTAACCATAACGCATTGTTCATTATAAACGTGGTATTATGAATTATTGAGAACGTCGTACATAGAAAACATGCCGTATGTACCCTGAGTGTAAACCTTAGCCGCATTCATCGTGAAGCGATTTGCAAAGATTAATATAAAGGTTAATAAAATTTTACACTTACTTTTTCTGGAGGTTCAGCAGGAAGACATGAATAGTTGGTAATGATTCTTTTTTCAGGAGCAGCTTCTTATCAAAATCAGCTTTATAAGTTACTTCCTTTGTTAATAAAGCAGTCTGGTGAGAAAAGATTTGCGAATCGCGCAAACATGAAAGCATTGACGTTGCTCGTGGGGAATATTCCCTTCAAAAACAAAACTCAGCCACTGTGTCTTCAGCGGTTTGAATTTAGGAACATCAAAATTACTGCTGTGTTCGTTATTACACCCAAGAACAGAACACCACAATCGCTTAGACGCCATTCTGCTCCAGCGTATCAACAATGACGGACTATGATGACTGTCAGCTCGCTCAGGGCAGGGATCTGTTGAAACACTGCTGTCAATCAACAATCGTGGGAGGGGCGTCCGATTTAGTGACGTCACAAAATCGAACGGCTCAATTTGAGGCAGGGGAAAACATAAGGAGATTAAAACAAAAACACTGGATAGATTTTTATCATTATATGATGGTTGTGTACAGGCACTGCCAACACACATTTCAGTACAATCAACTTGAAAAAGTACATGTACCATTATATGACCCCTTTAAGGAATGACTACATGATGTCTTGATTTACAATATCTGGTGTTTGATGATCACTTCCTGCCTTGTAGCATGTCATATCCTGGAATGCTCAGAGGGCTTGGCTCAGGAGGTCATCAGCACCATAGGTCAGGCTTTTGAACTGCGCTTTAAACAGTACCTGAAGAACCCCCCCAAACTGGTTACCCCTCATGATCGGTAAGAGTGTGTGTGCGCCTGATCAAACACATAGTGCAAACATTTACATTTATGTAAGTGTATTTACATGAGTGTATGTACATTTATTTAATCATAGTACCGTGCGTGCGTGTGTGCACATGCATTGACAGTGCTAACATGATTATGGAATACAAGCTTTTGCTCTTTTGTTTCTGTCTGTAATTCTGCATGTAAACAAGTCTTAAATACACTTAAGAGCGTGAAAAATATGTTGTTATAGACTTGTTGACTATCTATGCTGAAACTCAATGCCATTGTGTCTATTTGCACTGCTTACCCACATCATACACTGTGAAACATCCTAACAAATTAGTTTTTTGTCCTATGTCCAGTTAAAATTTCAACCAGGCCTATAAGTATTAGGTGCAATATTTAAGCTTAAATGAAAATGATATGTTGCATTAAAGGTGCCATGTGTAAGAATTGAGGTAAAAATATCCAAAAAATGAGCTACACGCATCAAAAGAATGAGAAGAAATAAGGGCGATGATATCATTAAGAAAATGACAAGTTATAGTGCTGCAGAGATATCAACCTGAATTAGCATGCTAAATTACTAGCCACGGCCCGACAGGTCTCATAATACCGGTTTCGGCCATGGGAGGCGGTATGCGGGCAACATAACCACCAGCCAAACTGCAATACACGAATAACTCGCACGGCTTGTGGGCGTACTTGAACCTGATGTGTTTGATAGTTAGCTCTACCCACAGATCCGATCCGGTTTTCACCTGTTATCTACCAGAGCCTATCTCTACCAAGCTGATGATAAAATGTAACATTAGCTAATTATATTATGTTTATTAAATTGCTTTCCTGAGGTAAATCTGACATATTTGTTCTCCAGCTATGTTATTGACCTCTGCACGCTGATTTAAAAAAAATGATTGGTCGATATTATGTATGAGGAATACATTTTGGTAAGTTGTAGCCTACTGTATCTTTCAACAGTGTTCGTGTTTTTTTAATATTAGCTAGTAGATGATCGGTTCACGTGCGCTAGGGATCTGTCGTGTAACATTTACAAGTGCCAAAATGGTATTTATTGTTTGAATTGCATAATAAAATTGACAGAATCTGAGAGCTGAGATTTTTTATACATCATAACTAACCTGCTCTGTCTAGTCTGTCGGTCTCCGTGTCCTCTTTGCTTTGCAATTTTTCTGTGCATGACAAAATTGATGTGTGGCGTGACTGAGAGCGTGTGAAAAGTGTCAATTGTATGTGTCTCACGGTGAATTCGTGAGAGTTGGCAGCTCTGAATGGCGCTAGCTTGGTCAACATCAGCGAATGCTGTATGTCAAATTAATGTAATTCAAACTAACAATAAAAATGTAATATGAACAAAACGAATATGAACATATTCACTGGTAAAGGTGAAGGGGAGTAGCTTGAAGATGTCATATTTAAAAATCACTTGACATCAACCAACGTTTCTCTGGAGTCAAAACGTTCTCTATTAGGAGTTGGCTCGGCTTCGGCTATGGCTCTAGGGTCGTTGTGAAGGTAGGGGCGGAGCATAGAGACTATGCCGTTTCTCGTTTGTTACTCTAGAGTAGACCAACTCACTTTCTGGAGGTAGACTGCCCCCATCTGGTATGGAATGTGGAGTAGGAATTGATTTTTTGGCGGACATGACACAAGGCACCTTTAAAGGGTTAGTTCGCCCATGGCACCATCCCAACGTGGGCACTGTTGACGTTGACAACAGCGCGGATTGATAGAAATGCATAGAAAATAGTACCGATTAAAACTGAGGTATGAATTTTGACCGGCGTGTTTTTTGTGTGGTAAATTAATCCAGCTTTGAAACGCAAATCCCTTTTTCACGTAAAAACGCACAGTTTTGTGGCCCCGGAAAATAACCGGGAGTACTTTATTGAAAAACTTCCAGCGGCCAGAACTCTGACCAGGGAGGTGACAACAGAGTGGATCAGTGTGTATGCACTATAGTGCTGGTAAGGATTGCATACAACTTCATGTCTTAAATGGGCAAACTAACCCTTTAACAACTATCTGAAATAAGTTACTACAATTCAAATTAACTAAAACTGAAACAATTAAATTAATGCTAAATAGAAATATAAAAAAAATACCTAAACTAAACCTAAACTAAAATTGAAATTACCTAAAATTTTAAAAAGCTCAAAACTCAAAACAGCATGCCCATGTAAATATGATAATATAATAAAACGATTCTCTCTCTTAGGATGGCTCCTTTCGATGGGTCAGCCTGGGAGGAAGAGGAAGAGGACTTGGCTCCACCCCCAGAGGTTCCGTATTACAATAACTTCCCGGGTAAACAGCCTCCCCCTGGAGGCCTGGTTGATATGAGAAACCGTCATGGACACAGTACAGGAGCCACGCTGGTGAGACACATTTCTACAAGCATGTGTTAGTCAGTTAGTTTGATTTCATCTTGAGTCTTCTGAACCTGTGCACAAATAAAGTGTTGTTCAGTGACCATTAAATTGCAACAAATGAGTGTCTTTTATGTGTTATGAGTGAATCATTGAGTCATTGAATTGATTTGGTAAATAGAACGTTCTTCGAAACAAATCTAAATTTTGTGTATTTACAAATCTATGAAGACAGTATGCAAGCATTTTCATTACAAATGACGACTGCTACACAAGTTTTGTGAAGGTATACAAACATGCAATTATTAATTATTATTATTATTATTATTTAATTTTAAATAATTGAATATAATCTAATGAATGATATTAGCTGATGCTACAGTAAGTCTTCACAGGCTGAAAAGCCAGCAAAGCCGTCACACATTTCAAACTAAAGCTCATCGTCTTCAAAAGAGAGCGACTTCAGTGAACAAGAACTATGATGTATATAAGTGTATAAATGTGATTTAGTGTATAAAAGGGATTTTCATTAACTTAAATATTTATTCAAAAACACAGATTCATTCTTTAAAGAAACGCGACTAGTGAATAAATGTGTGTCAACACTCTAATGCGATATGTCTCCACAGCCCTATGGACAGCCCAGCCAGAACGATATTCACAAGCAGCCTCTACCTCCTCTACCAGGTCAGGTTTACACACACACACACACACACGCTTCACACTAATAATCCCTGCCCTGTTCCTTTCTTAGTGCCACATAGTTTTTGTCAGTCTTATATTATCACAGTTCCCTACATTTCATTTTCCTCTCAGCTGATACTGTCATTGTGCCGAGAGAGTCAGCGGTTTTTCTGTCACTGTCCATTGCTCTCTGTTGGACGCTGCCCAAACCTATTACACAGCTCCTTTGAGAGGTGGCTTCTGGATCGCCGGCTTTGCTGACAATAGGACTCAAAATGGCACCGCTTAAGCACACTCACCTGAAGGTTAACTCAGTTTAACTTCACTGTTAGCCTCTCTTTCTCTCTCCTTTTCAGTGGGTGTTAAGGAGGGAGGCTTGTTTGATGACCCCTCATACGTCAATGTGGATAAACCCCGCCTCCCAGCAGGGGCGGCAGCAGCAGCCAATGGAAATGCTCACAGAGATGCGTTTGACATGAGTGAGTAACACTTCCTGGATGATATAGTGTAACAAAAAGACATTTAGATGATATTTGATATTTATATATTTACTCTAAAATGGCTTACAAAAAATTATAAAAGAAAATCTTGTTAATTTACTGAAAAAGTATTGAGAACATATTTTTAATATTTAAAAATTTGCTACATTTTTTATGCATCACTATAACAATAAAATACAGCAAAATATATAAAACAAAATGATCTAAGAATTTTTCCACAATGTTTCATTAATTGAACATAAGGAAGAATGTGTTTATTTATTTTGTGTGTGCATCAATATAAGAATATAAGCATAGCAATAAACAGCAGTACATAAAAAAATATTTTAATACATTACAAATTCCACTCAGGCTCTTTTATTTTGAAATGATAAAAAACTTTGACAACAATTTGTCAAAAAATAAATCAGTTGTTAACCCCACATTGCAGTGCCAAACTTGTACAGTGTAAAACAGTGTGATGTTAGAATGTTACAGCTAGATGCTTATCAACCGACAACCATTTGAGACTCGTATTTGCGTGCTTTGGACAGTCACGGAAACACAGCGCATTGCATATAAACAGGAAATTCAGTGTTTGAGAGGAAACATGTAAAATGCTGATAGAAGTAGACAATTTAGGGCTTTTTACACACCGCAAAAGCTGTGCTGACATTGCATCTAAATTAAAAGTGTGAAACTCTACTTTAACTGGGGTTAAAAGCTGTTTTTAGAACGACGATAGCCCGGGGTTAAGAGCAGTGTGAAAAGCCCTTTTGAGTGAATACACTTTCATTCTTACATTATAGTCCAAAATGTCCATTCAATATAAACTCTATAGTACAGTCGACATTAATGCTAAAGCTTTTATGTAAACTGGTCACGTGCTGCGTTCATCCAATCAATGACACCGACACAGCAAAAATGCAAATAAGACTGTTAACCCAGGGTTTAGGAATGTGCAATGTGAAACATCAGCTTATGAATACACAGAATTAATTGTTAACCCCGGGTAAATTAAGCAGGATAACCCAGGGTAAACCTGGGTTTAAAATTCCGTTTACCCTGGGTTTAGAATGACCCAAGGGTAACCTTTTTAGTAGTACAGTTATAGATGCTAGATAAAAAACTAAAAGTAAATTCACCAAAGATTTCGGTCTTTTAGAGCCATTTGATGCGGCTTTAGGGGTGTCGGGAGCAGTGGCGCCCCCTCTGGCAGAGCAGCTGCAGAACGAGCCCTGGTTCCACGGACCTCTAAGCCGCAGACAGGCCGAAAGACTCCTGACCAAGGATGGAGACTTCCTGGTGCGGGAGTCAGGCACCACACCAGGCCAGTATGTCCTCACTGGACAGCAGGGCAGCCAAGCCAAACACCTGCTTCTGGTGGATCCAGAGGGAGTGGTGAGTAAGATGGTGGTCCTTATTAAAACATTTTATAATTCTATATGATTAATATGACTATTTAACTTCTGTATCTTTCCTTTCACAATTTGTAGGTGCGCACCAAAGACCACCGCTTCGAGAGTGTCAGTCACTTGATTAGCTATCACATGGACAACCGCCTGCCAATCATCTCAGCAGGAAGCGAGGTGTGTCTGCAGCAGCCAGTCGATCGCCGAGCTTGAGAAAACAGGCAGATTTTTCTCCACCACCCTTTTTAGAGAAAAAAAACTCCTCCCTTTCCCTCACCCTTTTTTTTTTTTTTTTTTTTTGCCAGACTCTTAGAGAAAGACTTTTTTTCCAAAATGGGAGTGTAAGCTAATCATATCTTCAGAGAAACAGAATTTTGTACCGCATCAACCACCGGCCATGAAATTAAGAAGCGATGCAATCATTCTACAATCATTCTACTTGAAATAAGCGATTACAAAAAAAATCAAATGATAAGGCGTCTGAAAGAAAAGCTGAAGCGTAATGGAAATGACATCACTTCCCCAACACAATATCATGCCTTGAATTAAGACTGGGGGTGCACCTGTAACCATGGCAACAGGCCCAGGCATTTTTAGAGTCGAGAGTTGATGTGAATGTACTAAAACTGCAGAACCTTTGTAGCATTCTCATCTAGTGCATTGGGCGAAATCCAAAGACTCAAGCTTCATATCGGTCGTTCATTTTCAGAGAGCCGTTTTGTTGTGGTCGGTTTGTAAATCCTCACATTGCCGCAGTCTCAAGACTGTTTGATGAATATGCAAAACTTTAAAGAGAATGCAGCGCTCATTCTCTAATCACAGATGTCACCGTCCACATCAAATGAATCGCATCCTTTGTTCCAGTCCTACTGGAATTTCCAGTGTTCCTATCAAGGGATAACACTCCAAATGCATCTTATTCTCACCCTCACAAAACCCTTTACAGAATTCCGAACATGATCCCCTAGGAAAATTGGGAATTTTGGCTTTTTTGGGAACACCCCTGAACATATGTGAAAGCTTTAGCAGCAAGGAAGCTGTGTGGATTTTTCCTTATGCAATTAAGCAGACGATGTGAGGAACTTACGTTATGAGGTATTACGAACTAGTGTGCGGAAAAAGGGAACATTCCCTTTCCACATAACATCACATATATATATCAGCCTGGGAGAAAAGGGACGAGAGAAAAAACAAATGAAGTGCAATCTGTCAACATGGGTGAGTAAGCCGGAATAGGACGGAAGGACTGCGGTTTGATATCAAACAGTTTAAAGCCTAATTATGATGTCATTTTAACCAGGAATTTATATATTTGTTGCAATGATGTAATCTCGTTGATCAGCTGACGACGTTATCACCCAGATGGTTTTATTCTGGGAAATGGAGGTTCTATTTTTCTTTGTCTTTTCCTCTATTCGCATTGACTATCAATTTTCACGTGTATCGGAAGTGTCAGCTGCTTCAGTATGTTCAGAGCCTTGTTACAAGAGAAAGTGGGAGGATATGATGTGTACCGGGAAATATGCATCTTTTTTTATGGTTCACTATAATTACTCTCCATTTGAATGATGCAAATTGCAAGGGGACAGTCCATCCAGGAAGAGGAAGAGCACTCCAAACGAAATCTGAACGTGTCTTTGCAGCCACAAGTGCAGTTTGTTTGCTCTGAAATTGATTGTGCCTTTTTCACCGAACACAGACACAACGATAAAACACAGTCGCCTTTTGTGGTCCTATGGGTAATCATGACACTTTCTTTTTTGAAAAAACACAACTGAAAAAATAATCAACTGCAAAAATGACACAAGTTAAGTGAGGCTTAGTACAGATTTTGGGAAAGCAGTCTTCATTTTCTTCCACACGTTAATTCTGCTATGCTGTTTTTACTGCGCTTAGTTTAGTGCTGAACTGTGGGTTAAATACATTCGGTTAGTATCACGTTATGTCGCTTAATCTTGCGTTTTTGTGAATAAACACCTTGTTCTGTCTCTTATTCGGAGACCAACATTAGATGCCCTGTGAGACATCATGTAAATAAGCTTTGCCTATGCTAATAGCTATGTCTAAAACCAGTAATTTACTGTGTTGATCTGTGTCAAATGTATCCCTTGGGGATTTGCAAAGTCGCAGGATTGTACTGGGTAAAAAAACAAAGGTGTAAGATTTGACTAGCTCTCCTGAAGACAATGCCATCAGATTGTTCATCACACACAAGTATGTAAATGATGAGGATTTGCTTAGTCAGATATACAAAGGCACTTTATCTGGATGCCTTATGAATCTGAAATGGGCAACTTTTATTTTTAGCCTTTTTTAGTGGATGGAAGTTGTGTATTTTGAGTCATTGGTCAACATTCATTCCACATTATAAAATCCAGATGGATTCCAGCTGCAGCTTTATGTGACCTGCCCTCACGCTAAAGTGATTTTTAGCCTGTTCTAATTCAAATTTATGCATTGAATGTTTTTTTTTTAATCATTTGACGTCAGTTTTTATGTGCTGATGGCACCACAGATCTGGTCACTCTGGTAATGGAGTTTAAACAAAGTGTGTTTATGAGTCTGTGTGTGCGTGAATGCGTACATACACTGGGCTGGAATGGTCTGGAATAATCTGGCTATTACAACTCTGACTCGCCACTCAACGGTTTGCTCATTTTCATATTTCACAGCGGCCTTTTGTTGCATGGAAACTGTTATTGTGACTTATGTGTTGTGGTTGGTTGTTTGCTATTTTCGAAGCCAAAGGCTATCTTTTTCTTATTTGCCTGTATAATTGTTGCTTCTTTTTTTAAAACAAAATACATGTTTTTGATTATTTTAATTTGTTTTATGTTGTTGTTCTTTGGGGAAAACATAAATGTTTACACCTGTATCAAACGATAGATTACATATATAAATACATATATATCATTCACCTTTCTGCATTTCATTATTACCTATTGCCTTGTTTAGCACAAAGTCCTTTTAAATGATCAAACGGACATTTATTTGAGCAGGTCTGATCTAGATCGCTTTTATATACTGACAGCTTTAAATAATGTTCATGAATCTATTGCTCAAGGGGTTTACAGGCCCTAAATGTGTCGTATCTCAGATACTTATTGCTGTAATGGCCATGACATTACTCAGTAACACTTTACATTAAGGTTTCATTCATTAAAATTGGTTAACTATGCAAGTTAACATGAACTAACAATGAACAATACTTCTACAGCATTTATTAATCTTAGTCAGTGGTAACTTCTGCATTTACTACACTCTTAATACTAAAGGTTTCAAAAGGAGGTTTTCTAATGCAACTAACATGAACAAGAAAAGAACAAATAGATTTTTACTAACTTTAACAGATTAATAAATGCTTTGAAACATATTTTGCTCAGTGTTAGTTTATGTTGGCTAATGCATGTACGTGTTAAATAAGACCTTATTGTAAAGTGTTACCAATAGTTTACCATTAATTGCCTAAATCAATATAGATCATATCATTACTGAATAAATAACATGAGAACAGACTATCTGTATTTGTGTGTGCACTATGGAGCAATATTTTGACAATCCTTCAGGACCTTTCAGTGAACAGTAGAGGAATTAGAGATGAACAATAGGTAGATGAGAGATGTTGTGAGGCCATTGTGTAATGGTAGGTGAACAGTTGGCTGGCATTTTCCACAGCTGAATAAAACCCATTTAACAGGGGGCACTGTGTCCGTGTATCCCTGTCAGAGCATAGAGCGGGAACGCAGTTCACTTCAGGGTTTCTTCAGGAGAGAGGTTACGGTTGAAGGAAAAAGTGGAGACCCACAACGCCCAGCGGCAAACAAGGACATTGCCCGCTTTCCTCCAGTCCCTCCCTTCAAGTATTGCTCGCGCTCTCCAGTCGGCCGTGGAGCGTTGGAGAGAGATGCACCCACAGCGCCCGCTGCCCCAGGCTATGCCCTCCTCACTGGGCCAAAACCTGAGAGATGCAGCCATGAGGATGGGCCATGGCAAAGGCATACTGGGAGGAAATATGGCGTATGGAGCTATCCAGTCTCTTAAAGAGTGTCTCTACTTCCTGCTCTGCTGCTGGTGCATCAAAGAGATCCTGGACTGAGAAAGAAAGGTAAAACAAAAAATTGTAAGAAAATAAATAATTGTGAGTAGCAACGGAGCATGCAATCTGTGTAATTTCAGTATTTATATAGGCTACTACTAATTATATTTTATAAATATTTTAAAATTGGCTTCCAGTTTTATATTTTCAGTCATTTCAATTTAGTTTGAAGGTTTTGTATATTTTTATTTAGCTTTAATTTCTTTTTGAGTTTTAGTAATTTTAGTAGGTCTACTTCAAATGTAGGCTAACATTTCAGTTAGTTGTCGAGTTGCAACATTTCACATTTTCATCAAATATTTATAATTCGTTTTATTTCAACTACGGAAACAAGGTTTTTAATAGTTTTAACTTTTGTTTTAATACCAAGATGACTACAAAAATGGAAGTAATTTAAATGTCAGGTTTCAAGAACTATATAAGATATTAATGCTAAGCAATATTCAATGCACATTTATATCGTTGATTCAAACATTTATTGAAACAAAGCGAGGGCTCAAACATATTAGGCTTGTTCGACTTGAACCGGCGCTGCACAGACCGATCGGTTGATGACATCAGAGTACCGCGAGAGCGATTAGAGAGCAGACGGCTCCTTATGCTTTTGAATCGCTCTCGCGGTACTTTGATGTCATCAACCGATCGGTCTGCGCAGCGCCGGTTCAAGTCGAACAAGCCTTTAGCCTTGACCTTGTTTAATTGTGTGTACTCTACTGATGCTACCGTTAGGGGGCGCCCCATGCAACCACAAAAATCTACTGAATGTACGTATTATTCTGAATACTAGTAAATACCATGTTACTAAACCAGTATATTAATTGCCAGATCATATCTAAAGCATATTTACAGTGTTATTTATGTATTTTTATTTATGTATTTTTTTTTAGAGTTTTTGAGCCAATGGATGATTCATCACAGTTGTGTTGATGATGCGTTAGCCTGAATCCAGATCTCTTCACACATGCATAAACACACATGCCTAACAAGCATCAGAGGCTGCTGTATTAATGTGCTTTAAAGCAGTATTGTTAAATTGTGCAATAAATAAAAATAATAAACGGATTGTGTATAAACAGATAAAGGTCCTGGTGTGTGTTTTTTAATGGTTTAAATGGTACAAACTGTTATTGTGTAATGAAATACAAAATAAAAAAAACATATGCAAATACAAGTTGAACAAATACAGTATGCCATAAACATGCTCATTAAAATACATACTAAACATTTTACATAAATGGTTACAAAATGTGTTGGTGAAAAGAATACATGGTGAAAAAGTATACAGCATATCATATGCTTTATCAGAATAAATAAAATAAACTGAGGTATTACACTCAAGTTCAATGTAGAGTCACTTACCTGTCTGTACACTGTAAAATAATATTGTTGGTTTAACTTAAAGTAAGTAACCTGGTTGCCTTAAGATTTTGAGTTCATTGGAATTCAAATTTTGAGTTGATACAATGAAGGATATTTGTTTAATAAACATAAACTCAAAATATTATGTTATCTGAACCACATGAATGAGAGTTTCTGAAGAAGATGTAGGTTGCGCTCGCTATAATGCAAAACTCGACAACATGCAAAATGCCTGGGTGTTTTAGGTGGTTGATATGGCATCATTTTTGTACAGTGGTTGCTACTTAAAACTAAAAGTCAAACTAAAGTCAAAAAGTGATATGCACAGTGATAATAGGGTCCCTAAATATGGCTCAGATCTCTTTCAAAAGTTCCAGGCCTAGATTTTTTTATTTTTAATTGTTATTGTATATTTTTTGATAATTATAAAATTGTAGTCTCTTTTTTTATTTATTTTAAAAAAATTGAGACAAACAATATGAATCCAAATAGGCCTAAGCAAACAATAGTAACTACATAAAAATAAACTATATTAAAATTAAAGCATCATAAACATGAATTTTTTTTTTAAAGACATATGTTGTTGGTCTGTTTTTATTATTAGGAAAATACTATATTCATCAGAACAAGTGACTCAACCCACTATTTTGCTCCAAATGGCACTTGATATTGGTTTTGAATCTATTGTAAAACAAAAAAAGTTCCAAAATTATTAGGACACCTCTCTATGATTTTACGTAACCATACGTATACACCAAGTCTAATGTATACGGATGGAGGGTTGTTCGGCTCCTTTTCTCGTTTGTGTTAGCATACGTTCCTCATTTTCATGTCACCTGTGTTTGTCAGTCACAAAAAAAGGTGTGCTTTGAAGGACGGAGGATAAAGTATGCTGTCATTGGTGGAGAATGCAGAATGTGGGCGTGACATAGCTGAAAGGCAAGCGCTGATTGGCGGAAATTTTTACAGACAGAAGCCGTCTCCAAGACAAAACTGCACACTAGAGTTTGCAACTTTGCACAAGACACGAGAAAGTGGTGGAATTTAAATTTGTAAAGACGGAAAGGTGCCTCAGAGTTACCAGGTATGGTTCTGTTTGATACTTTTAGACATGTTTCATATTTAACTAAACTCACATTTGTGAAACCCCGTCAGCTTGTTTTTTTTCTGTATTTCCGGCATGTGCATGTACCGTATGTAAAGTGCGACTCGGACATTTGCTTGAGTGTTTTAAACTGAACACTCCCATTTTGACTGCTTCCTCTGTTTAAAATGTACACAGACGTGTAACATACAAACACACAGAGAACATACGATGGCGTGCAGTATTGTATTAATGACGCATGAAAGTAATAGTTGTGCGGATGTTCTCATATCTAGATGTGTCCTTGTATGGGCATTTTATTTGGAATTAGGTGATGGGAGAGATAAGACTGACAGAGGAACTGATCGAGCTTTTCCTACCAAATCTGGGCTTTAAACTCAGGGATAATCTAACAGTTCAAACATTTACCATGGTACTCATATTTTTCCACAAAATGCCATAGTACACTTATTGCTACTTCTGTAAAATGATAATCAGTAATTGTTATCATTCATAATTACAGAGTATAATTACTTTGTAATTGTAATACATTCATATTTTAAGAAGCCTGAGAAATCTTTTGTCTGTGAACTTAAAATGTGATATTAAATAAATACTATTTATATATAATGTATATAAATATTAAATATCAGTATTTTCAGTTTTGTAACAGAATTCTCGGATAATACCAGTTCAGTTAGGTGCACTTTGTGCTTCTTTCTGTGTTATTTTTAGCTGTTACCATCTATTTCAGACATTCTTCTATATCCTCAACAACTCTCATGGCTACATTGAAAAAAAACTCTCATGGGAGTCACATTATTAGCAGACCCAAATTACTGCGAAAGGAAAAAGATCCTTATTAAAGAGTGAAGTGTGTCACAAAGTGGATCGACTGTGGTTAGGCCTCTTTCATTTTTGAAATTTGCATTGAAGATTCACCATTTTGGCTTAACAGGATCCCATTCTTGCTCAGTCTTTGCCGGATCTTAAAGTTCAGATCTACTGAATATTCATAAGATTTAGCACAAATGGAAAATGTTTGAATAAGTTGCTGTAAATGATTGTTAGACTTTGGCCCACTTGGAAAAGTAGCCCACATCAGTCTTGGTTTTCTCACTGGTATTCTGGTAGTGACAGTAGGTCTATTGCTTTGTTTTGTCGGTGTTGTCAGCAGGAGTATAACTCCACCATTCTCTCCTTGCATTAATGCCTTTAGTGCTGTTTCTCCTGACATCCTTAGTTACACAGTTCTGTGCCAAGATATTTGCCAGCAAGGGAACCGGTGGTGCAACCAATGGGAAAACACAAGGACAATACTAATGAAGTGAAAACTCTTTCACTGCACCTCCAGCTTTTCACTTCCCTACTTTTTTCACTCAGAGGCCTGTAGTGGAGTCACCGTCCTCAATGAACTCGCTCACCACCATCACTATTATATAAACGCTGTCCATTTGGGGTTACGTGACTAATGTGCAAAGACAGCATTCGTGATGTATGCAAAACAGTAGTATAATACATGTTCAAAGTCATTTACATGTCCTTTAAGTAATTTATTGTTTTGGACTCATGCAATGGAACTCAACACATACTACAGTTAACCCTTAAATTTGATGATATTGTCTGTTGATTTGTCACTGAAATAGAGCTGATGACTTTCTGAAGTGTTTAAGAACACTTAGCCTACTGAGTGTTTTGCAGTTGCTGGACGGAGCCGCTGGGGGTCGATGTCTGAAAACAGCAACAGTGCCAGTGGCAACAGCTGGACTCTTCTTACCCCTGGGGTAAAGGTGCGTTTTAATGTCAGAAGCAGGGGCGGAAGTCTCTGAGGTTTGAAAAGTATCATGTTGTTGCATGTCTTGATACAAGGGTCAGTGACGTTATATTGAATCTATCGGTTTATTCAAAAATAAAATGCAAATCATACATGCAGTGACCTTAAAGCTACAATATCTAATTTTTTTTCGCCGCTAGGGGTCGCTAACCTCTTACAATAACAAAGGCACAGGTTGATGACGCAGTGAATAAGCGGAATCATGGAACTTGTTATGCCGATGGATCTAATAATGTTTATGGATGAGTAAAAACATTGATGTTTTTTAACATGGCTGTGGAATGAAGCAGGGTGCGATTACTAATGAGAGACAGATATCAGCGCCACACGTGAGTCCCGCTGATATAAAGGAGTGTTGAAAGATAAAATGTTATACTATGTGTTAGTTAGTTTGTTGGCTATATGAGACTAGCAGGAAGCTAGATCAACTTTAGAATGACATATGAATGATCATATTCTAACATTTCATCATGTTGAGCTATATAACATTTAGTTTTATGTACATTTGCTCCCCTGTCTAATAAAGGACATGCAAGAGCAGTGTCCCGGTCAAGTTGTGACTCATGAAGCTCTGTCAAGTCTGCGTTAAGGCCTCATTATGCTTCTGCGTCAACTCCACGGCGTAGCTACGCCGTCACTCCTACGGCGTCGTGGCCGTTTTATGGTTCTGCGTCAGGTTGAGCTGCATCGTGGTGCATCTGACCAATCACAGCCCTTGTTGTCTGCGTCGCCTCGACGCGTAGTTACAATTTTTTGGAGGTGCACGTCGAGCTACGGCGGAGGGGTTCGCGGCGACGCAGAGGGGTCTGTGGGGGTACGCCGTCGATTCGACGCAGAAGCATAAAACAGGCTTTAGTAGCGGACGTGGAGCTCACGGCATCTCGAAAACGCCACGCCGATATTGATCCTTGTTTTATTTCTCCCTTTGTCCCAAAGTCTGCTTGCCATGGTCCATAATGTTTGAACAAAACAACAACAGCATGAGCGGGCCCGCTAGACGTAATGCAGTTGTCCACATCTGTCGCCATCGCAGTACAAGTGGAAATCAGGGATAACGCAGATATTACGTCATTGATAGGCGACAAGTTAAAAGGGACGGGCACTATTTAAAATTGTGAATTTCTCTGAATTTACAAATTTTTGGAAACATTTAGCATAATGTAAGCACACAATTGTGCAAGGGGTTTTTGGATATTTTGATACAAAATTCTTACAAATTGTACGTTTAAATATACTATGATGATTATGTTTTTCATTTCTAAGTTAATATTAATAGGTATTTATTGTGGTGTGACTCCCCAAAAAGTAAAAAATAAATGATGAATGAATAACTTGTGACAGTAATAATAATAATTATTAATAATAATAATAATAATTATTATTATTATTATTATACCGTTCCATTGAAAATTTGATTTAAAAAACATTTAGAAAATTATTCAGTACATATTCCTATTTGGAAAATACTGTAGGCCTATGTTATTATTACTTGGTTACACCACATGAATTGTTTTTTAGAATCAAAATTTAATAATTTCTTGAAAATTGTATAAAAGTTTTTGAAAATCAAATTAATCCAACATGGGGACGAAAAAAATTCAGACCTTATTTTTAAACTAGAGTTTGCTGATCTTTATCATGGACACTCTTAAAGGAATAGTTCACTTAAAAAATGAAAATTCTGTCATCATTTACTCACCCTCAAGTTGTTTCAAACCTGTATGCATTTCTGTCTTCTGCTTAACGCAAAGAAAGATATTTTGAAGTAGGGCTGCAACTAACGATTATTTTGATAATCGATTAATCGGACGATTATTTTTTCGATTAATCGATTAATCGGATAGAAACTAAATTAGATTTTTTTTTATTATAACTAAATAAAACCGTAAATCAGGGTATTTATGTGTAAAAGTGTACTTTAAAAAGTGCAAAAGCCACACATTGAGTTTTACTAATATCAATATTTGCATTGTTTTTAATGATAATTGCTGATGGCAAGTTGACAAACATGATTATTGTTAAAAAAATGATATCCAACATATTATGTTTTAACACAATTTTTGTTAAAACAAATTTACACAGACATGTTGTTCAGATGTGAATATCTGAACTAAAAACAAACTAAAAACATCTAAAATATATAATTCATTTAATTTTTATTTAAAATTAATTATATATAAGGAATATAAGGATAAAGAATATAATATATATTATATATAATATATAAAAGAATAATATAAGGATAAATTGATTAAATAAATATAGAAAGACTGAAAACAATTGTGTGAATGTAGAGCCGCAGTAGATCGCGTTTGAAAAACAATTAAAACTTAGTAGACAAATGCTATAAAAAGAGAACGGAATGGAGGTAACGTTACCCAGCAAGCTAACAGGCTTGAGTAAAGGACAGGAGAAATTATGCATTAGTGCACAAGCATTCGCTGAAAACCACTGAGTACAGTGACTAAAAAACAATATTTTACTGCTGCTGTTATTAACTGCCTTTGTATTTAATGCTTCACTTTGTAAACACCGTTTTAATTTAACCTATTTCTGCGGTAGCGCTATTTTAATCCATCACTTACGTTGCGAGTGAACTGATTGGACAACCTGATGCTCGAGACAAAATACAGACATCCCGGAAGTCCCGGGAGTCTCCCGCATATTGATTGCGGCCCTATGATTGCGGCTCCCTGATGCCCGCGAATTAGTTCAAACTCCCGCGCATGCGAGACAGAAGAGACTGCTCCAAACCGTGTAGCGCGCGCGCTCGGCAGAGCGCCTGAGGGAGAGAGACCTTGCGTGTGTGTGCGTACCAGTAAACGCCCCCCGTGACGTAAGCAGACCAACTAATCGATAATGACATTCGTTGACAACGATTTTCATAATCGATTATAATCGATTTTATCGATTAGTTGTTGCAGCCCTATTTTGAAGAATGTCGGCAACCAGACAGTTGCTGGGCCCCAGTGACTTTCATAGTAGGAAAAAAATACTATGGAAGTCAATGGGGTCCATCAACTGTTTGGTTGCCGAAGAAATTCATACCGATTTGAAACAACTTGAGGGTGAGTATATGATGGCAGAATTTTCATTTTTAAGTGAACTATTCCTTTAAGTTCACTGACCCAAAACCCCATTACTCGCGTTGTGAGATATTGTGTCAAGACAATACTAAAATTTTAGAGATTAGGTTTGTTTGACAGAGACGCTTTTCATGTACAGGAGTCTGGAGCTGAGAATGTGGGTCCGGTAGCTGAAGGTCATAAGGTCGAGGGGCAGCTTTCAAAAGCACCTGAGCCCTCATCGGAGGCCAACAATGACCTGGAGAAACACTCCTCTGAAGCATCTCCTCACCAGCCAGAGACAGAGACATCATCACAGTTGCAATCTGACCCAGCTCTCACCCCTGGGTCAGAGCAAGCTCAGGAAACTCAGGTGTCCTCTCTTGAATAAATGCTTCAGATTATCTAAAATCCTAATGGCCATAATAAATTTTACTAAATGATTTTTAGGCCATTTCCTCGTGCGCTTTTCCTATTCCTTTAATGTCAAATAGAAACGGAATTTTGTTGATCTACCAAATGTTTGCCAGGTAACGTCTCCAGAGACGAATGTTGGTTGTGCCCAGCTGAATGCAGCACATGTCAATGAAGACCCCAGCTCTGTTAGTGCCACTGTTGAGGACGTCAGCTCCTGGACCCCTGACCATGAGGAACGAGAGGTCCTTACAGGCCACTCGGAGAGCCCAGTTTCTCCTGGCACTGATGTTGATTCATTCTCTGACTCATATACTCACATAGGTCCTACCTCTGGATCAAGTCCACTTCCTGCTTCAGTTTTTCAGGAAAGAGAGTCTCTGAGGAAAACTGAAGGTGAGTTATATAAAACATAAATGGTAGTGCCACATACTTTTTCCTCAGTGTATTTACATTTGATGTCTCTGTTTTGTGTATGTGTACATTTTAAAGTGTTGTTGGTGGTCAAAACGGAGCTTAACTACATTTGGCAGGTCTGATATGGAAAGATGATGGACTTGCATGATGATGGTGGCAGCTTGACAGCTTGATTTCTGTTTAATGTTGTTCTTTATATATACAGCGTGTCAACTCGGATTACATTTCGGATGCATCATTGTCTATGCTTTTTCCCTCTGGTTTAAGTAAATGTTTGCTTGTTCCTGCATCCTGAAAACACTACGGACTTCATTCTGTATTTATTGGACAAATCTTTTTAAATCGTCTAAGATGATGAATCAGTGTTTGTCTTTAGTTTATTAATTTTATGGTCTTTATAAGTCATTTGAATGAAGGTATAAGGCTACAGCAAACTCATTGTAGGACTTTGGCTGTGATGCTTTAAGCAGCTTGTGTAACACAACATACAGTTCAACATACCGTTCAAAAGGTTGTTTTGGAAATATGTTTTTTTTATACTCTCCATGGCTGCATTTAATTGTTTAAAAATACAGTAAAAAATAGTAATATTGTGAAATATTATTACAATTTAATATTATTATTTTCTATTTATTTTCTACTAACAAAAATAACTTTTGATTTTAATAATGTATTAGATGTTTAAAATTAACATTAAATAAAATTAATAAATGCTATAGAAGGATTGTAAATTTTTTGTTTAACTAAAATAGGTAACTAATGAAACCTTATTGTAAAGTGTTACCTCATTCTAATATGATGATTTGCTGCTCAATTACACAGTTGTGCTCGTGGAAATCATGATACTTTTTTTCTTCAGGATCCTTTGATGTAAAGGAAGTTCTAAAGAACACTATTTATTAAAAACAGAAATTTGAAATATTATGTCTTAACTGTCACTTATGATAGATTTAATGGATCCCTGCTGAATAAAAGTATTAATTTCTTTCCAAAAAAATCTTACTGTCCCCCCTTTTAAACGGTATTGTAAATGTATGATAATCTTGTTTGGAAATGCTTCAGTATGGCGTGTTTTAGTCGTCTTGCTAATGTGCAGTGACTGAAGCTGCAGACCAGACTGATGAAGTGACTGTGGGGAGTTCCAAAAATAGAGCCTTAGTCTCAGTACACGAGTAGAGCCTCGATTCACCAGACATCCCTAACCCTACAATCAGAGGACAGTGAATGGTTAATCATACATTCCAGGGCCAAAAAAAAAAGGATGTTCATGTCCTACTTGTGCAAATAACATTAGCTATTTTACACACACATATGAAACATCCATAAAGGCCCCCCTGAACTATTTTAAAAAAACAGAGACATGGCTGCTGTACTAACCAGCTGTAAAAAGATTGCTTTTTTGTTCGTTTTTTTTTTTTGTGTGTTTAGACTCTACACAAAAAAACAGGGCATATGATTATATTCAGTAGATATTAAAAACATAATTTTTTTTTTCTAAAGGAGTGTTGGAAACAAACAGGAAGGAGGGGGATGATTTTCGAAGGAGAAAAATCTCCCACCTGGGCTCTTTGGACAAGACCGAGACAGAGGATGATGAAGAGGGAGAGGAGGAAGACTTTCAGCCCCCTCAAAGAGAAGAGGAAACCGTCTTTTCCTTGAACAAGTGCATCATTGCATCTGTAATTCTTCTAGGACTAGGAACCATCTTTTTCTCGGGTGAGCATGAGGCTTCTGTATTCACGCTTCTTTTTTTTCTTTTTCTTTTTTGGAGGCTTTTGGTCTAAAGATTGCTGTATTCTCTAGATTCATTATAAATGCAGTACCTAGCATGTTCAGATAATCAAATAATAATAAATGTATATTTTTAATAATACTTATTAAGGCCAATTCACACCACATGGACAAATGCCAACATTTAAACGTTTGTTGGGTTTTGTTGGATCATTGGAGGCCATTGAATTGGCCTTTAGAAACTTATTTTATTACCATATTCAGCACTAAAATACTTTAGTATTTTTACTTAAATAAAATGTATCATTGCAAATTATATATTATATGCATAACAATTTGAGGGACTTTAAAAAATCCTAAAACTTTCTGTTTAAATGTGAATGGGAATCCCTTTTTTTAAATGCCATAAATTGGATCATCTAGTAAAGACGATGCTGCAGTTATTAGTTGTCATTCACTAGAGACGTCTACATGAACTACATAGTTAGCAATGTGTTTGTTTGAGATAATGATGGTTATCATTCATAAATGATGATACCACACATTCGTAATGATGGTTATAGTCAAATTCTCCAAAGACTCTTGGACAAACTGATATTGAAAATGGTTTCATAAAAGGGGTCATGTGACCAAAATGTACCTATGCAGTGGCCTAAATCAGATAGTGAATTTGAATATGTTCCTGTGTCTGAGACTGAGGTGTGTTGTTCCACAGGTGTTCTCATGGACCTGGATGATGGTAGGAAGAGAGAGTGTGCGTTCGTGTGTGTGTGTGTGTGTGTGTGTGTGTGTGTGTGGCCATGCGCGTGTGCGTGCCTACATAATTGGGACCAACCAGGATAATACCAATACATTTTTAACTTACGGGGAAATACTTTGGTCCCCATGAGGAAAGCAGCTTATAAATCATACTAAATTTTCTGTAATGGGTAGGCTTAAGGGTATGGTTAGTGTAAGGGGATAGAATATACAGTTTGTACAGTATAAAAACCATTATGTCTATGGGAAGTCCCCATAAAACATGGAAACGTGTGTGTGTCTGTCTGAATTGAGCCAAAATATAATTTAGCTCAAGTAATTTGCTGTTGAATGGTTGCTGCTTTTGTGTTGTAATGAATATGTGCTATATATAAACCACTGGTTCTCAACCTTTTTGACTCCAAGCCTCCCCCATCAGATTAAGGATTTTTTTTTTAAATGGCAAATTTCTACCTGATTAAATATTTTAGAGCTTAGCAAATCTACAAAGCTATATATTCTTATTATTCATTAAAATGCCCATTACAGATTGTATAAATAAACATGACTTTTCAATGTCTAGAAATTTTAGATTATTTTAATGATTTTTTTTGTCTAATTTTCCATCATTTTAAAATATCTTGAAGCACCATGGTGTGCTCCCGCTCCCTTGGTTGAGAACCACTGATACAAGCTCATTATATCTCACTGTATATGACTCAAAATATTGTATAGCCTGAAATATTTTCAACACCACGTAAAATATTTTAATAACTGACTATATATTTTTTTATATCAGAAATTTAATAAAACATTTGAATGCTTCATTACATCTAATAATAAGTGCATTATTTATTGTAATTATATTATTTAACTTAATAATTTAAAATACGAATTGTTTTTGTATTTTGTGTGTACTTAATATTCCTATTTTGAATAATACTTTGTTAAATTGAGAGTTTTTTTTCTTGGCACTAAATTATGTTTCCATTTGAAGTCTCATTTTTTTACAATAACAACTCGCAGTTGTGTTTGAAATTGTTTGTTATGCAACATTTTAATATCCTGACATGTCAGTGGATGCACAACTCTGAACAACAGTGAAAGTTTGAAAGGCCATATCAGATTAGTGACATGAATGATGCATACATTTAGAAAACTAATTGAAAAATGTAAGATTACAGATTCAATTCTGAACATTGCATGCAGTGCTGCAACCGCATTCTTTCTGTGTGATCCTTCTATCCCTATTGTTTGAATGTTACGGCTTCATGTTGCGTCTCCATCTTCACATTGACATGTGTTGTTGTTGTTTTTTTACGATGATGTATTATCAAGTGAGCTTTGGTCATGTTATTTTCCTCTCAGAAGCAGACATGGATGTTAAAGAGCTGAAGGATCCAACAAATCAGGTCAGATCATTTGCTCTTCAGTTTTATCTGTGATATATATATATATGTATTTTTTTTTTAGACCTACAATTTATATCTTAGTCAGTATTCTATAGCCTTTTGAATTGTAGATTTATTTGTGTGTGATAGGAGTGGCTGAACCCTGAAGTCTCCAGAGACACGCCTGTTGATCTTCAGCCTCCAGATATTTTAAGCAAACAGGCAAAGGAAGATCAGCAAATATTGGTACTACAGGCACAACTTCAGGTACAGACGTGCAGATCTGCGCTAAATAAAGTCTGAAAGAAAAAATCCTGAAGTCCATTTTATAATGTTTCTCATTGTTTTTTGAATCAACAACAGTTCTAATTTTGTCTTGCATGAATGTTGTTCACTTTTTATTTGACCCTTACAAGTAAATAAGCTGTTTTTAGTGCACTACCTTTAAATGTATACAGTATATGCAAATTATCTCTTATTCTGTTCCTCAAGGTCTCTGGGAACAAACGCTGACTGTTACATGCAATAATGCTATTTCTGTATTGCATCATTCTCTTTTATAATTCAAAGGAGCAGGGAAACTTTAGATTTCCAATGTAGTTAAAGTGTTTCAGTTGTTCACTATTCACCATTTGCCCTATTTGTAAACTCAGCAACATCAAGGTGAACTGAAAGCAGCGCAGCTCCAGGCAGAGGATGGAGAGAAAGAGCGTGTGAGGAGAGAAGAGCTTGAGAAGGAGTACCAGAGGATAAAAGAAGAACTAGACAGGCTACCTGCTCTTCAGAAGGAGCTGGAGCAAGAGAACGAGAGAATGAAAGAAGAAAATGAGAGAGCAAAGAAAGAGCTGGAGGCCTTGCCATCACTGCAGATAGAACTGGAGCATCTGAGAGCGAAAGTTTCACAGCTCACACAGAGCACAGGTGCGGTAAACACACATGCACACACATCAGCAATGATCCATCACTGAAACGCATGTGCTCTGTCAATTTACAATCCAGTAGCATATGCATCTCTATAACTTGATGCACTGTGGCTGCAGTCACGTCATCCAAGTGGATGCTGCACTCTGGTGGTGGCTGAGGAGAGATCCTCTGATATGATTGTACAGTGCTTTGGGTGTTAAGTAGTACATATGAAAGCGCTATATAAATGCCTCATTCATTCATTCATTTATTCTTATAAATGTAATGCTCATGAAATATTTAATTCAACATATTACTATAAACTCCATCTTAACTCTCTTCCAGAAAGAGCAGAACCTGTGCATCCCGTTGCAGCCTCTCGAGTTCCCTCTGCTGGAGACAAAAGAGATGTACCGCCCATAGACAGACATGACATGAAGTACAGGAAGACTTGGGATAAAACGAGTGAGGAGAAAGAACAAAGCAAGGGACACAAAGAAAGGAAAAAGAAGAAAAGTGGTAACAAGGAAGATGACAAAGAAAGGAGCAAGAGAGGCACTGAGGGAGAACATACTAAGGAACAGAAGGACTGGAAAAAAGATAAAAGCCACCAGGAAGAAGGTACAGCCGGGAAGAGAAAAGAGTGGATGAAGGACAAAAAACGAGGTGAGGGTGAAATGGGGAAAGAAAATGAAGACAGGAAAGAGAAAAAAGAATGGAAGGAAGATAAAAAGGGGAAGAAAGACAAACATGTAGGACAGGATGAGAGGAGGGGGGACAAAAAGGACTGGAAGGATACTGGGAAAAAGAAAGGGAAAGAGGAAAGGGATTGGAAACCCAAAGGGGAACGGAAAGAGGACAAAGATTGGAAAAGCAATAAACAGAGTGGTGGGAATGACCATAAAGATTGGAAAGAGAAAAAGAAAGATGAATGGAAGGGTGAAAAGGAGTGGAGAAAGGAAAAGAGTGAGGGAAAACGCAATGATAAAACAGAGAAAAAACGGAAAGGAGAGCGAGAGTTTCCCAAAGAGGATGTTGGAAAAGATATGAAGGAAAAGCATTGGAGGGAGAAAGAAAGAGAGTCAAAAGATGAAGAGTGGAAAAGAGAGGGAATAAAGGAGGAGAAAAAAACCAAGGCATTCTTCCATCAAAATGAGGGGAAAAAGAGTCCTACTGAAAAGGAGAAACACCGGAAGGAGAAACCAGACGAGACAACCTCCCATCACCACTCCGAGCATGAGAACTACTGGAACAAGCAGAGAGAGCGGATCCAGCACTATAACGGGCAGCGGGACACGTGCAGCGGTGTGGCAGACTGTGCTCGAGTCGAGGGACTCGCTCCTGTCAGCCTGCGGGACTTCCAAACACTTCTCCAATCCTACATGAACAAGCTCCCGGATCCCCAGGACCAGACCTCCAGGGAAGAAGAGCTCCATGAGCTGGTGAAGGAGTTCTTCACGGATGGAGTGTTCGCTCATGATCAGATTCCGTTCAGTGAGTTCGTGGAAGACGTGGGGGACATTTTAGAAGACCTGGCGGAAGGAGAAGAGAGCGACAGCGAGGGAGAGGAGAGCGAGGAAGATGATGACGATGAGATGGAGGAATTTGAAAGGGAGGCGATGGAGAAATTTGCACTTCCAAAGGAATTGAGGAAGAAGAAAGAGAGCGGAAGAGTGAAAGGTTGAAGGTTCCTTAAGGTGATTTGGAGGTTTCAAAAAAAGGTACATCTGGAAACTATCAGGCCTGATTTCCTGCCTAATCGTGTGGAGTGTCATTTCTAAAGAGTATATTCATTTTGATCAGTAAGACTTTGCCTTTTCTTTTAATAGATAAAGCAACGCTGCAAGACCTCAGTGATGCTGGTGTCCTTCTTCACAACATGACGGCTGTTTCTGCTCACTTTTCAGTTTTTTTTACCTTTATTTGAACATGTACATAATATGCCCTTTTGACCATTAAATAAAGACTTGTGAGTCGCCTGCTCAGTCATCTAAAGATCTGGGGCTGGATTCACGAAACTTTCTTAATAAAACTCCTAACTTTTATTTTCTGTTCTAAGAAATGTTACGAATATTGTGTCTTACCAAAAAGAATTCTTAAGAATCTTTTGAAAAAACTGACGAAGAATTGTAATTTTTGAAAAATGTAACACAAAATTGTAAATGTCTTCAAATTATGAATCATTTAATTCTTAAGCTACACAGATGTTTAACAAATTAATTGGACCATTCAAATATTATAATATTAAGCATTATAATACTAGATACAGAATGCATATTACTACAATATTTTACTTTTATAATCTAGCGTTCTTGTTGATGAATTTGTTGGATGTTTGGTTTAGATTAAAACACCTTGGGTTATCAGCGGAGAAAGAGACAGAAACCCCTTTTCGAGATGATGAGGTGCTTGTTACTTAAAAAAAAATAATATATGAATACATTTATCTGTAAGAGTTATTGTATTATTTAGTAATATGTTAGTATACAATCAAAGGCAATTGGTTGATGTTTTATTAAGATATTTCTGAATCCAGCTCCAGGAAAACATGCTGACCGAGGGAACGGTGTCAGGAACTGAATTTTTTGGGACTAATCTACTGTTATGGCACATCAGGTTTATGTTTAAGACCTGGCACATTTCACACAAATATAATATTTGTCATAAGAAAGAATTTAGTTTAATGTTGAGTGTGAGAGTTACAGTCAAAGGTCATTTGTCTATCTTTGTCTAAACTAGCATGTAACTATCCATTTGCATTTTAAGATCATAATTGACTTAAACAGTGTACAGTTATTAAATCGAGTTGAACTGATAGACTATGTTGGAGTTTTATTAATGCTCATAATGTTTGCTATGCTCTGCTTTTTTAAAGTCATTAAATTATTTTGTTTGTCTTTAGGGCTAGGACTCTTGACCCATTGTTTTTGATTTGTTTGAGAGTTTCACTGTTATTTATACATTTTAATGGAGGATACCTTTAGTAAATAACATGCCTGTATTGTCTGTAATTGTTAAATAGTGTTGCTATAGCCAACAAAAAAAAAAGGAAATCCTTAAAGAAAAATGCAGGCCATTATGTAATGCAGGAAGGTGAGTGAAGATTTGTCATTTTAATATGTGTTTTTGATCTGAATCATATTGCAATTGTGTCGAACTGTCAGGCAAAACTGCTTGCACATTTAGTTTTCACAGACCCTGTGCTTTTTTTAACTGTTCAATGCAAAAACTCAAGTACACTTAACTACTTTAAGGCAGCGTGCAGAATTTAAATTGTAACAAAAAGTGCAACACATGATAAATGTAATAATTAATGTATTTTGCCTTTAAGTTTTAATTGCTGAAGATCAGATGGTAAAAGTGGGAATTGTTTTTGCTGTAAAACTGTTTACAGAATAAAGAGTTGCATACGGTTAAGCATGAAGTGTTTCTTTTCAGTGATTGTTATTTGCCATATGATTTGTACATTTTTTGGAAAATGTCTAAATGAGGCCTGCTACAGTAACTGTATCTGCAGCTCACAGCTGGTAAAACTACCTTATCTCCTCATCACATCACTTTATAGTTCCTAAATAGAAAATAGTTTTCTCGGTTCCTCCTTTGCTGCACGATATTTGAATATACAGAGCCTGAATTTCTGCATGAACGTCAAATGAACTGTGAATTTTTTGTTGAATATTTTGTTAATAATTCATACAGAAATCAGTGTCCTTATTGAAAAAATTGAGTGATTTTTTTTTTCATCTGTATTTTACTTTTTTTCTTAAGTTAGTTTGATGGAACAGTTTAAAGAAATGTCCCATTTAAGAATTATTAAGACAAACTGGTGGTTCCATGACAAAAAAAGTAACACGGCAAAGAGGCAGGGCTTCAAATTATTTTTTTAAGAGTGAACAGAGGAAGTGAGGGAAATAATAGTTCATGCAAAGTCTTGACAGTACAGTGTGAGGTTAAACGTGAATGAAAAACCTCTGCAAAGAAGAAGCATAGGAACAGGTTTGCTTAAAGTTGCTCTAAAATGGGTGTGACTGACTTGAATTGCTTGAGCATCTGGTGGAGATTTGCACTAGGTTTAAGTATCTGCAATGTTGTTTTTACTCTTATAACTAAACACTGCATAACCAGCGAGGAGCATCTCCTCAGAGACATGCCCAGGACTCCGTACTGCAACCATCGACCAGGAAGGGGTCCATACACAGACTGCAATATTATAGACCTGCGCACTGATCTGTCGGAGGTAGGCCTTGAGGTTAGATCCCTTTGTATCATCAGCGATATAGCAAGCATTCCTGCCAATTCCTTTTCACACTTACCTTCTTTGGAGGTCCTTCAAATAGTTGGTGAAAGCCTTGAGAATGTTCAATCTGGTGCCTTTTCAGGACTCCCCAATCTGAAGTATCTGAGGCTGCTTATCAGTGATCAAATTTGCAGGTCCATTGCCATGGAAAGTCTTGCATTTGCTGGTTTGACTAATTTGGAGGAGTTGACACTGGAAGGTCTGAATTTAGCCAATGTATCCATCAATATTTTTGATCCATTGGTTAGTGTAATCAAACTAGACATTACCAGAACTTGTTCACTGGACCTCAGTGATATTTTCTGTTATCTTCCGGTTGGAATGTCCCATCTGAAGGACCTGAATGTGATAGACAGCGGGATTTCAACGATTGAGACCAAAGAATGTCCTGGGGGATCAAAGACCTGGCCTGTGACTGTTCTTTCTGGGATTCAAAACCTTTACCTAATAGGGAACAGTATCAAATTCATTCAAGCAAACTCATTAGTTGTGTTCCAGAACCTTTCCAGCCTTTTTCTGGAGTTCGCAGGCCAATCTCTGGATAGTATTCGGGAGTCTGGGATTGGAATGGTCAGTGAGTTGAGTTTGACAGGGACTCCAGTAAAAAAATTCTCAACAAACTTCAAAGATTTGTGTCATCTTGTGTCCAACCTTCATCTTCAGTCCCTCAGTCTCATTTTTATATCAACAGACAGATTGTCGGCAAAGCACTTTAGGGATTGTGGGAGAACATTGACCAAGTTATTCATCAGCAAATTGGAAGTTGACTACCTGGACTTCAGTTTCTGGACAGGAAACACAGGTATGCAAGCACTGCAAATGGTCCGAATGAAGTTGACAGAAGCACCATTCTGTGTTGCTGTGAACGGGACTGTGTCGTCCTTAACCTCGCTAGACCTTACCGGAAATTCAATTACATATATTGCCGGAGACCAGTTTGCTTGTATGCCTCTTCTCGAGCAGCTCTTTCTCAGTAAAAATACCATAAAAACCCTACAGCTGAATGCATTTCGTGGTTTGCATCACCTCAAGATTCTCAAGCTTGACTCGAACAAGATCTCGCAGCTTACTGCAAAAGATTTCAGAACCCTTCAGGCTTTGGAGGTCCTGCTTATCGATAATAACATCATTGAGACTATTGAGGACGGAACATTTCGGGACCAGCAGGAGCTTCGTGAACTGTCATTTGGTAGATTGGAGTATGTTTATGAGTTGCATCTAAATAGGATTTTTTATGGGTTTCCCCCGAAAATACAACGACTAAGTATCGATGCAAATTATGGAACAACTTTTTTCCTGGGAAGTACACCACAGCCCGAGGGAACGTTTCTTCTGGAACTCAGTGGAGACAGGCTGGATTTTGGGGACTGCAATAGTACTGTTTTCACAGCAGTTCGAGAGCTGAAAGTGAATTGCACATTTTTCATATGCAAGAATGACTTCATGGCACCTAATTTCCCAAACCTGGAATCTTTTGAGTTCTTAGTAGAATCTGAAAGAGCAGATGTCAGTTACAGCAAAATCAATTCACTGCACCGTCTCAAGCGTCTCAAGCTCATCGACTTGAACTTCTTGAATTATATAGAAGCTGGAAGTGTCTTCAGGAACCTAACGCAACTCCAAACCCTGGTGTTGGTAAACTGCCATCTCAGCGTCCTGACCGAGTTTATGTTTCAAGACCTGACATCTCTGCAGCTGTTGCGTCTCTACAGCGACAGTCCTCTGGTCTTGATTGATGGTGTGTTTGAAGTTTTGCCAGCGCTAACAACGTTTGTTCTTGACAGAGTGGATTTCCAGTGCAGTTGTGAAAATGGCTGGATTCTTGATTGGGCGGAGAGCACGGAAAAAGTCCAGGTTATCTACTTGCAGAAGCAGAATTGTGTATGGCTCTATAAGAAACTCAACTTCTTGGCGACCATGGAGAAGCTGTGTCAGACTAATTTACAATACACTTGCTATGTAGCCACAGCTGCCAGCGTTTGTCTTCTGCTGTCGGCAGTCGTTGGATATCACTTTGCTCGCTGGCCTTTCACAGTCCTCTTCTTCCGCCTGAGAGGGTGGGTGGAGAGAAGGTTTGGTAGGCAGTGGCTTAGAAGCAGAAGAGTCGAAGTGATAGAGGAGATGCAGTACGATGCCTTTGTGTCTTTCTGTAGCCGAGATGAGGCCTGGGTTCTGGGAGAGATGGCTCCTCGGCTGGAGGAACAAGGGAACCCGAGACTGAGGCTCTGTTTGCACAACAGAGACTTTGAGGTGAGGTTATAAATGAAATGATGTTCTATGTGATCTAGTGAATTTAAATGCTATAAAATAAAAAATAAAAAAACAGAAGTAGTTGTTGAGGCACCTGCTTTTAATAAGAATTATCTTGTGCAAAAAATCTTGTGCAACATCTTGTAGGTGGGTAAAGATATCATGGACAACATCACCGAGAGTATCTACAACAGTCAGTGCACTGTGTGTTTGATCAGCCGCCTGTATCTGCGTAGTGACTGGTGCAGTCTGGAGATGCGAGTGGCCACACACCGACAGCTGGAAGAGCAGAAACACAGACTCATCCTCATCTTCCTCGAACACATCTCTCCTTTTGAGCTATCTGCTTTCCATCGGTAAGTAGGGGAAGATGGATGATGCCCCCTTAAGAACAATGTGTGAAACTGCAACATATTTAGAGATTAGTTTAGGACGTACAGGGTGACAATGGATCAGCCAATATACACTCAAAAGTCGATAAAAAAGAAATTGGTAACACTTTACAAAAAGGTCTCATTTGTATGCATTAGTTAATGCATTAACATGAACTAATGATGAACAATACATTTGTTACAGTATATATTTGTTACCCTCATCCTTCCCTCACACTTTGTAACAAATCCTTATTTTCCCTAATTTCTTTAATGCAATTTTTTGGGAGATTTTTTTATTTATCATTGTATTTACCTTTGAATTATTATTTGTTTACAACTATTTTATCAATAAAATAGTAAATAAAAAATAATTTAATCACATTCTTCACATTCTTTCAACTTTAAACATTCTTTCAACAATTTTGTGCATAACCCTTTTAATTCAGCTCAAAATATCTTACATTTGGTGTCTTTGCCAACCTCTTTTGGAAAAAAATTATATAACATGATATTTCATGACTCTTGCCACTAGATGGCCTTATAGCTTTTCTATGTGTACTGAAGCATTCTTCACATTCCATTCATAAAGGCCCGCGAGGGAAGGATTTGTTACTTTTTGAAATGTCAAAAACTGTGTGTGTGTGTGTGTGTGTGTGTGTGTGTGTGTGTGTGTGTGTGTGTGTGTGTGTGTGTGTGTGTGTGTGTGTGTGTGTGTGTGTGTGTGTGTGTGTGTGTGTGTTTTGATCGTATAATTATTGTAAACTTATCATAGCTGGCATCTTTTTTTTTCTTTTCTTTTTTTTATGCAGTATATATGCTAATCAATGAATTTAACTAATGTATTTATTTGAAAAGAGCTTTTAATAATGTCAAATTTACTAATGTAGTTCAGATTAAAAATTCAATTTAATAATATCATAATAATTCAATAAATGGTTTGAGATGAGTTTTAGTGATATGGTCAAGAGGAAAATAAAAGGAGGGGGGGACATCTTACACCATCTCACTCCGTTGTTTCTTATTTTATGTATTTCTTTAAAATAGACTCATTTTCTCATGTTATAAATTGTATAAGACATTTGTCACTATTTTCCATAGTTTGGCCAGACTGGTGAGATCCCGCACATATCTGGACTGGCCAGAGGATGAAGCTGACAGAGTTCACTTCTGGGATCGTTTAAGGAGGAACATTGCAGAAGAAGACACGGTGAGTCTGAATGATGTCATGACTATAATATAACAAACATACAAACTGAAGCTTCAAAAAAGAATCATGTTACAGGTGTTAAAAAATATATTTGAAATAATATCTTAACTGTTTTACAGGATGCTTCTTGAAACTGTTAAACATCTGGTGCGTTCCTACTTATTGAGTGAACAAAAGGACTGTGATCATGTTATGCTTCAGTGTTAATTCATGAGTATATTGACTTGATATATATATATAGTATATGACGTTGTTAAATTATAATATGAACTATTAATAAAATGAATAAATTGCTCTTATCACAATCTTTTTCATCAATGTCTACACATAAATTTACATTCTACACAGAGTGCAGCTTTCGCAAGTTACAACAGAAGAGATATTCTTGCAAATAACGGTAACACTTTACAATAAGGTTCATTAATTAACATTAGTTAATGTATTAACTAACATTAACTAACTATTAACAATATATTTGTTACAGTATTTAATCTTTGTTAATATTAGTTAATAAAAGTACAGCTGTTTGTTCATTTTAGTTCACAATGCATTAACTAATGTTAACAAATACAACCTTTGATTTTAATAGTGTATTAGTAAATGTTGAAATTAATATTAACTAAGATTAATAAATGCTGAAGAAGTATTGTTCATTCTTAGTTCATGTTGACTAAGGTAGTTAACTAATTTTAACTAATGAACCTTATAAAGTGTTACCCAAATAACTTTATTGTCATTGTCACTTAAAGTTGTTTTCCTCATCTGTGCCATTATGTACCTATCTTGCTATTATAAATATCTAGGAGGAACGACAGAGATGGGCTAGGAAAAACATGTTAGAGTTCATAAACACTCAAGTGCAAAACCACATTGTATATGGTGCTACATGTTAATTCAGCATAGAAAACATATTTTCAGTTCCAATTATGAATGTTCGTTTAAACACTCTTAAAATAAAAGGTTCCAAAGGGGGGTTTTCACAATGATGCCATTTTTCTTAGTTTAAAGAGCATTTTAATAATCTAAAAAAACTTTTTTTCACAATAAACAACCTTTTGTGCAATAGAAAGGTTTAATGGATGTTAAGGGTTCTTCATGGAACCATAGATGCCAATAAATAACCTTTTGTTAAGAGAGTGTGTTCATTTTTACACTAGTCAAAAAATGCTTGAAATTAGTGTTTTAGACAAACATAAATTGTACCTATGAATGAATTTCTTTATAGAACTTCAGTTTCATTTTCAAAGGCTGCACTCAAAAGATGTGCTCTTTTTTTTACTGCAATAGCAAAAAAAAAAAAATTGTTACACAGAGAGTTTTTATGGGGAATTTCCATTGACATAATAGTATTTTAGAACCGCATATTCTATCTCCTAGCACAGAATTGGCATGTTAAATAGCTCAGTTTATATTTTAAGTCTTTACATCAGTGACATTTTATATGAGATTTATAAAACCACATGTGCTTGAAACATCAACAGCTGTCTTTGTTTAATTGCCACTTAACTGATCAGTCTGAGCTCTGTTCAGCAGATAACACAAACACATAACTATTTCAAGCTGATCAGAGCCGGAATGTAGCCGGAATGCACGCCTGCATCAGAATCTGTCAAAACCCCCTAATCTATCAGTCCATCGTTTCATGATGTCACCACCGATTGAAGCTAATCTGCAAACCAGTTCTGAAA
The DNA here is from genome assembly GCF_051911475.1 of Siphateles boraxobius. Classification (NCBI taxonomy): domain Eukaryota; kingdom Metazoa; phylum Chordata; class Actinopteri; order Cypriniformes; family Leuciscidae; genus Siphateles; species Siphateles boraxobius. Next base: position 20,386,713 of record NW_027508722.1, on the reverse strand, counting down.
CCATCAGTCTCTTGAGATGTTCTTTTAACATCTGTGCTTGCACAATACATTTGTTTCTGAAGATACGCCTATGAAGTTGAGCAACCTTCTTTACTACCTTGACAACTGATAGAAAATATTAACTAAACGAATGCCTAATAAAATGTAAATAAAAGATTGCCTTCAAAATATATTTACAGGTTACGTTATATGATTATTTCTACTATTATTTCATTTTTGCAATTCCAATGCGATACAGTTCATATAGAGGTAGGATTAAGATTTGGGTGTGTCCTGCAACATGTGCTACTCGTGGTTTTAACACAGCATTTTCTGCCTGATATAGGGATAGATTTTACATGTTATGCCTTTCAAGATTTATCTTAATCCCAAAATACAACCCATGGTGCTACCCGTGTTTTTAGAATGGTGGTAGTTAGTATATCCTGATATGTGTTTTCTAACTGTAAGAAGTGCTACCCATGTTGTATTAAAGATCTTATACTGGGGAAAAAATATTTTTGATAGGTTAACCTACTATTCTAAGCAGATACAGAAGGTCTGGTGTTCACTGGCATGATATATTTAGTTTATATTTAAAAGTATAATGGGTAAAATATAAAATAATGTTTTATACTATATATATATATATATATATATATATATATATATATATATATATACTTTTGACTTTTGACATTTTGCATTGTAATTAAAGTTTTAATGCAGTGACAGCTAGAAATTATGTTGTATTGTAGTACCATAATTATGGCAAACAATACTACTCAAAGGCAAACAAAACCTACATTAATGTTGCATACACCAAACAGGCTTAGAGAACAGGGTGGAGGAGAATCACTAGACTGTGAGGGTTTTGTCTTGGTAATTGGAAAGCACATGTTCCTGATAATTGTGTTCTGGTATGCTGTGCTTTCTCTCGCACATAGCCGCATTCTTTCTCTCTTCCTCCCTCCCTCACAAACATATAGGCTATGAAAGAAAGAAAGTTACCCGGTAAAGAAGACTTCTTAAATGTATATTTTGATGAATGTGGCAAAGCATGTTGGCTGAAAACTTGGAAAACGGTATCTGACTAAACTTTCAAGGTGTGGCTATGATGATCTCACAATGCTAGTGTCTCACTAAGCCTTTGTGCAACAACCAGATACATGCTCCTACTTGTGATAGGAACACATTCTCTCAGGTCATTTAGACATGGGTCATGCAGTTGGAACAGAACATAAACCAGAAAGCAGAAAATGTGGTAGGTACCAACCATTAAAACCAACCTAACAAAAAATCCGATTGAAGTGGTATTATTCACTTCCTAAACCCTCTTCTCACCTCTCACCTCATTTTCCAGCTAAGTTATGACAATAGTAGACTACGCTTTAAGGGGAGTTATGTCCACACATCACCTCTCTTGAGTAATATATCCTGTTTTCCCCACCCATAAAGTTCTGGGTATACGCCCAGTGATTTGATGGGAAAAAAAGCAACTGGGAAGATTGGAATTCACAGAAGAGGCATTTTATAGGCATTGTACTGGCTTAACTTAGAAGAGGCAAGAATCTGAAGAAGTAAAGTTTTGTTGCAAAACTAGGTAAGCATTCCTATTTTATCGAGGACAAACTCTATTGTTTTATTTGATAATACTAAGTCGGTTTAGAATAAAATGGGATAGCTTTGTGGGTATTATAACACATCTGTTTCTGTGTTTAGAATATTCATCATTTATTTAACTTAATTTGTCTTGATACCTTTGCTAAAAATAGCCTAAAGTGGTTTTCTGGTCGTAGTTTGGTCTCTCAGCCTGGTGTGTTCGCTTGTTTTAGGTAAGTTTGGGGCATTTTTCAGCTTGTAAAACTGGTCTGTTAGCTGGTTGGAAGACACGAATACAGAACTTTGGCATCAAGTGAACAGGATTCCATAAATAAGGTTTCGTGCCCAGTGCAAATGTGTCACTTTCCGTTTAATCCTCCTACTCATGCCTAAATATTTCAGTCCTTACGCGCGATCGTAGGCTCACTTGTCCGGTGTCTTAAATGTAGCCGATCCAATTCCCTATAGATGTAACGCAAGCCCTTCTCCCTTTACACCAAGTAAGAAACCAGAAACCAGCCTTTTATTAATTCAGAGTGTTTTCTCGGAGCGCGCGCGCGCGGCTTCTGCCGCAAATCCTCTGCGTGAGGTGAATAGATTCGCTCATTATTATGCGTCGTTTGCGGGGATAAGCAATGCAGTCGACCTTACGATCGTTTGGTGGAAAGGCTCTCGATCACCTCAACCGGACGAAGCACGACCTCAATGTGTCAGCGGCGACACGGCCACCAGAACGGCGTTAATAATGAATAAGACAGCGATGGGGGGAGCTGTCCGATAGGCCAGAGCTCGAGACAACTTCCTCAACGTTGCATTCAAGTGCTGACAGCCTATTACACGATAAGGAAATTATTTACACCTCACGGATAGAGGGCTTCAACATTTAGGCATACACTGGAAAAACACCACCACTTAATGAAAAAAATAATGAACATTGTCATTTTTTGGACAGTCTACTCCAAAATTACTCTCACGCGTTGCTCCAAATCAATCACTTCACAGTAGGCCTGTAGAAAAATATTATTAATATTACGTAGCCTATTAAGTATAAATTCTCTAATATAACACTTTAGTAATAAAGTAGCTACAATTAGGCCTACCCAAGTATACTTTACATCTATGCATTTTTTAAAGAACATTTATTAGAATATATATATATATATATATATATATATATATATATATATATATATATATATATATATATATATATATATATATTAGGTCTATGATGTGTCCTGTTTCCGCTCAGTTATTTTAGGAATCAGATCATTCCAGTCATGTTAGGGCAATGAGTTAAGTGTGATAGCTATAGCCTAACTATAGACCAGCCTATGCCAGTGCAAGAACAAGAATAGAAATGCCTGCACACGTAGTGTATGTGTTTTGTGAGCTGAGCATGATAAATGTGAACAGTCACTTTAATTTCTCACTTTAAAAACTCACTTTCTAATCCTCCCTCTTTACATTTTCAATTACTGATGCAAGTTTGGCATGTTTTAGTCACCATCAGGAAACAAGGGTAAACCAGTAGCCTGGAGGGACATCTAGAGGAGCAAGAATGGAATGCAGTTCAATAAAGAAAACTGAGAGGAAAGCATAATTGAGACTTCATTTTGCCACTATTGTATTTTTATTTTCCCCAGTGAGCAAACAAATCTCCCCATTTACCTTATTAAGGGTAGATGCCGTATTTATTTATTTATTGAAAAATGAAAACAAACAGTCCGTTCAATTGGTTGTAATGTTGTATAGCCTATCTGGTGTAAATATGTTGAACCTATTGAGCAGACTATACGTCCATTCTTCAAAGTATTATTTCAAATGCACAAAGTGAAATATTGTCAATACTGACTAAAGACTGTTGCTATTCACAGTGTCACCACAGAGCAATTTGGGGAAGCTACTTTGAAAGTGTTGCTTGCCAAGCTACAAGCTAAATAATTTGAAGTAGCTACACTTCAGTCAAGCTACTGCTGATACAACCAACAGTTAAAGGGGCTTATTTTTAAATAAAAAATATGTCTACCAATTATGATATTTATTATGCAATTTATAATGTAATCATAGCCACATTTTTTTCTGGCATAAACACAATGAGTGATTTTAAATGAATGAACCCTCAATTACAATTAACAATATTAAACTTGGGTTACACTTTATTTTAAGGTGATGTAGTTACACTGTACTTATTTAAATAAGTACTGAGTAATATTATCAACTACATGTACTTACTATAGAGTTACGGTTAGGGTTGGGTTTAGCGTTAGTTACTTGTAATTGTGCATAATTTACTGTTATTACTACACGTAGTAACGTGTAACTAGGTCACCTTAAAATAAATTGTCACCTAAAACTTGAACAGGTAAATTTAGAAATAGAAGTAAAATTTGCATGTGAGTCGAATAGTAATTTTTGTAAATCTGTTAATTTACATGAAACTTCTGAACAAATCGATTCACTAATGAATCAGACTTAACTGCATCCATCAGAATCCAGCACTGCAAAAATAAGGGAGGAACGTTTAGGACAAATCGAGTCGCAGTAATGAATCAAACTATATATGAGACAGTTTGTTTATTCCTTCAGCTCAGCATTTAGTTGCACTATACTTTTGCTAAAGTAACTTATTAGTGGAAAAGCTACACAACTGTCACGCTTCTGAATTTAATCAAATTTAATAATAAAATTAGCTGCTCCCCAGATATGGAGCTATTGTGTTGAGAATTTTATGGCACTCACTGAAGTCTGAAGTCTGTTGCAGTGCTTTCCAGGATGCTTTTAGTGCTCTTTTCCTTTTGGCAGCTGGCATGTTTTGCAAGGCTAAATGAGTTTTGTTGACTTCTGAATTTCACAGCATCTCATTACATGACAGTTTGTTTAGGTCCTTTGGGACTAATCACTAGGAGCACCTATCCATCATCCTGCCCGATGCTTCTTTCTTCGTCTGTCCCAGTCTGAGCTTGAGTATCACTCCTAATGAATAGCGTCCCATTTAGAACAATGACAACATATTTAAAGACAAAGACGCTTCTCTCTGCAGCAAACAGCAGATTCTTACAGCCACATGCATGACCTTATTCATACAAAGAATCTGTCTTTCTATGTCTGTAACTACAGTAATGCAATGCCACCTTGGTTGCTCAGAAGAGAAGGGAATAATAACCATTATATTCAGCAAATTTCGCCAGGTCTACCTCCAGTCATTTTCACCCAAGCCCTGCCCAGGCTTCTCTGTCTAATTAGGTTAATAGAGGTCCATCGGTAATTGGGTAGACGGCAGGGCAGTAGTGTAATGTACTAATGTTAGTGGTGTAGTGTAAGTATTCAGGTGTGACGTCTGTCAGATGGAAGATTTACTTGAAAGGGCTGGCCTATAGAATTACCCATACGTCACACCCACATTAAAATCACATTCATTTTGTGTGTGCATGTGAGCGTTGTAGCTCGTCTCAAAGAAAAATGCAGGTCTTGTTCAGTCAGGTTGCAAAAATCTGATTTTTTGCCTACCCATTTAGTTTTGTAGTACAGAAAAAAAAAACTAGGAATGCACGATATAGGTACAATATTAGTTATCAAATATTAGAGTTTTTTTCTATATTTATTTTTTTTGTGCGTTGTTATTTTTACATTTAGATTTCATTTGCTGTCACACTCTCTAAGCTAGTCTGTAAAAACACTAATAATTTAATAAAATTGTAATCTTTAGCAGGTCTCAAAATGAATACCAATTTCATACTGCACATTATAATGGTGTGATGTGTAAATTACTTGTATTTAAAATTATTCCTTTTTAGGCATTTATTTGTATCAGACAAACCTGTACAGAAATTCAATACCATTATCGTCCATAACATAAAAATGCTTTTTTTTTTTGTATTTGGTGTATTTGGTGGGATTGTGGCCTTCATTGGTGTTTTACTGTACTGTACCTTGTGTTTGTTATGCACTAACCAGCTAAATGTCACTGGATGGAAAACCCAAATTAGATCATTAATTATTTGTTAGTGTCAAATATGCGATGGGATCTTATACAGTACAAGAATATGAAATGCAGTTGGATACACTATATTGCTTCACTTTGTGTGTTTGTAAGGAAAGGTTTAAAGGGGTACTCATCCAAGAGGAAAGGCCTGTAAGAGTGTGTATGGGCTTTTGTGTATTTTTGTTGTTGGATGAGATAGAGAGAGTGTAACAGACACGTAGCAGGCAACCCCAATGGTAATGTGAGCCTGTGTATTGAATGTCTGTTAAAGATCACAGGTTCCATTGTCTCTACTGCTCTACACACTCCTCCTCTGCTCCTTTCTCTCGCCTCCCGTCTTCATGCTCTTTAATTATTCTAGCATCATCCCTCTCCTCAGGTCACTCATTTTCCAGTACCTGCCCTTCATTTTTGTTATCCCAGCTGGTTTTTCCTTTGTGTTTTTCGCGTACAGACAACAAAGTTGTCAAAACAATCCCGTTCACACGTATCCACGGAAATGACAAAAATTCTGCATAATGAATGCAAGGCTAGCATTTTTTAAAGAAAAACTTATATGCGTGATGTCGCCGCTTTCAAAATTTTGCATTTTCAGGCCCCCAAAACGTTGTCATGTAAATGAATGGGCAAAATGCATAATTTTTTTTCCATTTTTAGTTGAAAACGTTGTAGAGTAAACGGCCACTCAGTGAAGGGAGATTAATCAATTAACAAATGAGTAACTATGAAAACAACACAACACCATTTTTAACTAAAACCTTTTTAACTGAATTTGTGTAAATGTGGCCTAAATCAGAAACCTCATGTACTTCAAGTAATGGAACCAAAATTAATTCATAAGAGCCTAATTACTACTGGAAGAAATTGCCTTCCAAACTGACCTTAAAATGATATACAGCATCTTGATCAAGTCATGACTAACTTTCAGATTGATATCAAGGTGCCCGCTGGGTAAATGAAACAAGTAAAAGCCATTATTTTTACTAATGATAATGAGAAGAACATCAGATGGCTTTTATGGCAGGCAATTATAAAGTGTAGTGAAAGTTATATATCTATTAATTTTTTACTTATGTAGCCTACATTTTTACTACATTATATTATTTGTGATGAACTGGCCATCCGACCAAAATGTATTCCTACAACCCTGATTAGAACAAGTGGTTTGAAAAATAAAAATATAATATAATATAATATAATATAATATAATATAATATAATATAATATAATATAATATAATATAATATAATATAATATAATATAATAAGTCACTCTACTGTTTTACAGGCTAGGTTTAACAAAGCTAGATCAAAATATCTCCAAGTACCCCTGGAATTATCCCATGAGGTACACATATTGTCAGAGGATGAAAAGTGAATCAGTTTGTGTTCTGTATATTTACGTATGTTGTCCTCACCTTTGTACAGTTACAGATATGGAGGGTGCCATTAAAACAGTTGTTATGCAGTACCTGTCTTCAGCACGGGGAAAGGAGACTCTGGGTGGCAAGAACTTCCAGAAGTTAGTCCAGAGTCAGCTGGGCAATGTCCTGAGTGTAAGGAGCTGAGTTCCTACATTTGACCAGATGTTTTTAACAAATCTCTAATTTTGCTCCATTTAGTTGACACATAACATGTCCATATTAAAGATTCCATGTTAAAAATGTTAATAAAAAAATGTAATCATCTTTTTGCCTTCACAGACAAATCTGTGGATTTCTTGAACGCAATTGCCAATCAGAGGTGTATAAGTTAGAATCCACTCACCGCTCGTGAAAAAAAGTTTTTGTTCAGTGCTGAGTTCTGTGTGCCCTCAAATCATCTCATTGTAACAAACAATGGAACTTTGTGAGATTTTTATTGATTATAAAAGGAGCTCTCTTTGGGGACTTTATAGGTTATATATAATCCATTCAGAATTTGAATAAAAGCCTTGTTTTTCATGCTGCTAAGAGGACCAACAGCCACGTACATGCTGAAAAGCGTCAGGAATGACATCCGCATATAAATGTCAAAACTAGACGTGGACATAACTATATGTCACCCTCACTGATTTCAGAAGCACCCTCAGTGTTTTGATTCTCGAACAGGGCCTGCACGTAAATTCATTACGAATAACAAAATTATTACAAATAACAAAACGATTAAATGTTTAGTTTTAAGTTATTAGACTGAGATATAGCTTACTCTACATTATTTGTACCCTCTCAGAGAGATATTCACCTCAGAAAAGAAAGTATAAATATAAATCAGGCTCATAGGTATTATTCTTTTGTGATCTATAAAAAAAAGGAATACGGCTTTAGAACAACATCAGGTTGACAAATTATTTACTGAATTTAGCTACACGGTCCCATAGACCCCATACAAACTATGAGAGAGAGAGAAAGCTAAATAATTTTTACAAAAGTAAAAGGGCACAGTTGGTGTGTTAGGGCCCATACCTGGAATTTGCTTAAGGCCGCCAAATCACTAAGTCCGCCCCTGCTATGCCTCATTACGCGTGTCCATTCCTGACTGGGCTAAGCTCGTTTGAGTAACGCTTAATAGTTGAGGGATTCACACATTCTATCTGTCTCTTTCAGGACACTGACAGTTCCTCAGCAGTGAAGGATATGATGAAAGGACTGGATGACAACCAGGATGGGAAAGTCAGTTTCCAGGAGTACATGACGCTGGTTGGCTACCTGGCGAACTCAATAAGTGAACAGAAAACCGCAGCCAGTGGTCCAGAAGACGCCCCAAAACACTGATGACAGTTGATTACACTGACACTACAAATTATTTGTAATGCTGGAGTATTACACTAGTAATTGTGGTAAATAAGGGAGAATAGGGCTAGTTGTCACACTTTTTACTTACTAAATTGTAAAAGTCTGTGTGTTTTGGCCAACACACAATGTATTAATAAATTGTGTGAAATTACAATATATGAAATACATAAAAAAACAAATGTTTAACTGTACTTTTGACTCAAAACCACATAGTTGAGCCCTTGTGACTCCCCAGTGTAACAACTAGCCCCGGTCTCTCTCTAATGCACTATACGATCTGCTATTAAACTACAACGATATGAAAGGCTTTTACATTTTAAACATATTACATTGAAATTATAATACTGTTTACATGTATTCACATTTTATGAAATTATGAAACAATAACCTTTGGCCAATACAAATGCTAAAAAAAAATTGTACAAGTTCCTGCTTTTTTCCCCCTTGTTTTTGCCTAAATTCCATGTAACAGGTTTTCATTTCAAGACTCATAAAGGATTAAAAGGTAGGGTACGTAATGTTTTTCATAAACACTTTTTGTTAGCAATAAAAAAAAAAGATAAATAATCAAATAAATAAATATTAAAAATGTACATATATCTTCTGAGGAAGTCTCAGGACCAAAAAATATTCGTCCAATCATTGCATTTGTTCCAAATGCAATAACAGGATGCCATAACTGTCTGTAAATGTATGTATTTGCATACCTCCACACACTCTGCCCACGTAGACATCACACCTCATCAAAACAACGAGCTTATGCTGCGTTCTTTAAGGGATTCAAAATTAATCTGCAGCAATCAGGTGGTACAAGTCAGAGCTATTTAAGTTGTTTATGTTCATTATTATTGTAATGTTATGTGCTTTGAGACATGAGGACATTTAAAGCCATCTCTCGTGATGCTTCGCAGACTCTGCTCTGGCTGTATGCATTCATGTATTTTTGGAGGAGACGTGGCTTTGGAGACACTCCGAAGAGAGGGTGGGATCTTATGCTTTCAAAGCTAACCTGCTATTGCTAGCCTTTCCGAAATTGCCTACCCTACCTTTAATTGTGTTTTTACGCAATTATTAGTGCTTTTTATGCTTGCTAGATAAACAAAACAAGGCATAAGAATTTAAGCCATACTGCATTTATAGATTTACTCGTCAGCTTTGTCTATTTGGAAGAAACATGGGGTAAAATAGAACATGTTACACTACTGGATTAATGTTTTGTATAATCTTTCAATAAAAATATGGAAATAATAACAAAATAGTAATTTAAGTCATTTACAGACATGTAATAGCTAAACATCATGCTTTATGTTCAACCTATGCCCTAGCATGAATACATGTTTTAATGTGTTAGTTTTCTTTAAATTTGCCCATTCGTGCGTGTATGCTCTTATATGCGGAATTGTGTATGTGTGAATTGTGTTTTATGAAGACACAAATGTATATAATGACATGGGTATTACAATGTAAACATGGTTCCTGTGTTCTCGTAAACCAAAAACATACTAAACAGTGTTTAGATTTCTGTGATGAAAGGTATACAGTACAAAAACCATTACTCCTATGGAAGGTCCCTGTAAACACCATGTAAAAGTGTGTGTGTGTGTGTGTGTGTGTGTATGTGTGTTTTCAGTTGGCTGCCATATGTGTATGGACACTGTTTGCTTAATGATGAATTAACACCTTTGCAACAGTATCAGGTGTGGCAGGACCACATGTAGTCAGATGCTCTCTCAACACACACACACACACACACACACACACACACACACACACACACACACACACACACACGCGCGCACACACACACACACACACACACACGCGCGCGCACACACACACACACACACACACACACACACACACACACACACACACACACACACACACACACACACACACACACACACACACACACACACACACACACACACACACACACACACACACACACCTGCGAGTAAATCAGCACCTCTAAGGACCCTTTGGGCAGTAACCACATTTGTGCCATGTATCCTTGGTTGGCCTGTAACATAATCAGTCCTCAGGCACCTGACCCCATTTCATCTTATGGCATATGCCATTATGTTAATACATTTTATTATTTTATAATAAAAAAATAAGGGGGGGGGGGGTACTTCTATAATCTTATATATAATTGCTTTTACATTCATTCTATTTATAGACTTACATACTAACATGTACATTGCTTTTACATTCATTCTAATTATAGACTTACATACTAACATACACATGTGTATTTTATGTATTTTATTTTAGTGCCAAATTTGACATAATAAAACATATAAATGATTATATATTTAGAATGTATAAACCATATTTTACAGCATAACTGCAAATACTGTAGTATTTCTAGAGCTGACTGTTGTGTGGGACAGCGATGTTTGTGTCTAAGTCATCAATTACAGGAGATAAATGATTTAGTTTGGGGTGCCGAACTATCACGTCTCTAAAAGTTTAATGTGACAAGCACCAGAACATATAACTAACCTTTAGGATCAAACATATCTATTTACCCAAAAGCTCGTCTTTTAGAAAAGTCCAGGTCTTCAGGGCATGTTTACACACATGAATTTCATGTTGTTCCATTAGATAAGAAGGAAAGTAAATCAACATAACAAAACAGAGTATCTGGCTTGTTTTCAATTGCTCACGTTACCATCTAAAGCAGAAAACCTTCGCTCTTTCAATTACGTCACTGAGTGGCAACATCACATTTACTCTTTTATGCAACTCTGTTTTTGTATTTTTCCCTTAACATTGTGCATGTGTAAACAGAAAAAACAAAAGGTTGGAAATAGGTGAAATAAATGAAGGATGGATGGAAGGAGGGAGGGAGGAGTGTAAGGTATAATGGGAGGAGGACCAAGTAGGTATATAAGATGCTGGTCATCGCCTCCTGTCTTCACCAGCATTCATCTCTCCTTAAGGAACAGAAGAGCAGCAATCATCTAACAGCAAGGTAAGGGAAAGCAAAGGATGGATAGAAGAACAGATTATAATTGTGAATTTTAGTGCTTTATCCTAGATAGCTTTTGAGCTGTCTGATGCTCCTTTTGAGTTTTTGGACCAGACTGGTAAATAAAGACCTTGGCGTCTTTTGCACAAAGAAAACCGTGTGCTAAATAAAAGTTTGGCATAAAAATCAGCTATGTTTTAAATTTCTTTTCTGAGGCTTCAATCTTCAAATTTTGCATGGTTTGTGACTTATCTCTGTAGAAGTATCTGAGGAGCGTTTTCTTCTCCTCTCAAGTTATTTTTTTCCAACCCAACCCAATATATTTATCAGTTCATCCATCAGGACAGGGCACAGCTCAAACCCAGGGCAGTGTTATATGTGTGTGTGGGCACTGAGATTGGCTCGGATTAAACTTGGCCGAGTAACTTCCTCCCCAGGTTCGGAGTGTGTTCTCCAGTTTAGGATTTCACTCTTATCTGGCGAGTCACATTTCCCTTCTGTAGTTAAGTTAAGCCCCTTGTAGGATGATCTGGAAGGGGAAGTCATTGCATTTTATGCCGAGAATATATTACTGCTTCTTTTGCAATGTTTTTACTGTTGCGGTCGAAGGAAATAAGCCTGCCTCATGCTTTTAAATTTTTAACACGACCCAAAAATACTCCCCCTAAAGAAAACCTTTTGTGCATCGTTAAGTGCATTTCATAAGTCTAAATACAGTCACTTGCTACAGTGACCTATAAATGTTTTTCTCCAGAATGTCCGCTCTAAACTCAGAGAATGCCTCCACTCTGGAGAACGCCATGCAGCTGATGATCCAGACGTTCCACAAGTACTCTGGGAATGAGGGCGACAAATATACTCTCAGTAGGCAGGAACTCAAAGAGATGCTAACGCAGGAGCTGGGAAACTACCTTGGGGTGAGGAGAACGAGTTTTGTTTTCGTTGCGAAAGTCAAATGTTTCTAATAATCTTTATCTGCATCTCTCTTGCTCCACAGAATGCACAGGATAAGGACGCGGTAGATAAAGTTATGGGAGACCTGGATTCAAACAATGACGGTGAGGTGGACTTCACAGAGTTCGTCATCCTCGTGGGCGCCCTCACCGTCGCCTGCAATGACTTCTTCCTCGAGTATCACGATAAGGATGAAAAGAAGAGTGACAAGAAAGAGTAGAGCTGAATTCCTCTGAACAAAAGCCAACACATGACCAGTGAATGATGATGAGGGGGAAATGGGGGGAGAAAGGGAATATTTGTGTGTATGAATCTTGCTTACTGAAAAAAGTTCCACATCATCTCTTCATCCACCTTCAGTGCAACCCTGGGTTCACAAAATGCTCCATCACGAGGCGCAACATGTTTCCAACCCCTATTTGAAATAAAAGCATAAGGAATGAGATTGAGAGATGGTCTTTGTTGAATATGTGAATATGTGTTTCTTCCTTTATTTTGTTTTTTTAACAATTGGAGTTGTTCATTTTAAAATAATCTCTCCATATTACAATAAACTGCAGATTTAAAAGAAATAAATGAGGTTGGTTTGCTTTTTCAGTTGTGAATGTAGCGGTAATGCTATACCACTGGATTGGACATGTTAATCTTTAAAAGGTTTTTATTTCGTTTCACTAGTTCACACTTAAATACAATCAGAGGGAGTAAGTTTAATGCGTATTTGGCGTGCTGTCTGGGGGGAGGGCCTCGAGCTCGGAATTCGGCCCTAACCCAGAGTACTCCCCCGTATGTAAATGTTTAGGACAAGAAGTGTGGAGAAGAGGTGGTGGAGGGACTGTCAATGAATTGAGGTGAGACTGCGGAGTATATATAGCCTACCTCTTATCGTTGATTTCTAAGGGCATTAATAATCATGTACTAATACCTGAATTAATAGCTACTTCAACATTAACTCATGATTAGTGAATATATTAACTAATCATGAACCAATGAAGAGCAACCGTTAACTACAACAAGAGTCATAATGATTCATGCATGAATAACAGCAGCCTTAAACATGTTAGTACATGTTTGATAATGCATTAATTAATGTTTAGGGGTAAACTAAATCAATTAGTCTCCGTAAGAATAAATAATAATAAGTAATCTAAATTTGAATTAAACATATAATTTAATACTGCCATAATTTAAACTGTAATATCATAAACTAACTTCACAACTTTTACTTGATATACAGTAGCGAAACATTTTCTTTTAGTTGTTCTCTTTCATATAGCTCTTTTCTTCTTGCTGTGTAAATTTGTTTAAATTCTTTATTCAATAAGTGAATAATGTCATGACTTTACTTGGAGGGGGGGGGGGGGGGAGCACATTATTACTAACTCATCATTAATTACTTATGAAATAACATAAATTCATGACTTGTTGATGTATCATTATATAATTTCTTGTCTTGGCTCTTCAAGAGTACATCTTTAAAAAGTTATCAATTACACATGTTATACATATTCAGCTCTTCTAAATCAGATATCATTTGGTGCTTTTCGGTGGTTTGTAAAGAAGTGGAAGAGCAGAGATGCTGTGCCCGAATTTGGATGGAGAAGGAACTGAACGTTAGGTGGAAAGTGGACACATTTTGAAGGGGCAAGAAAACAAGACTAACATCCGACAACTAACATCTGGTATCCGTTGAATCCACATGTGATTTAGATAGATAGATACAGGTCCTTCTCAAAAAATCAGCATATTGTGATAAAGTTCATTATTTTCCATAATGTAATGATAAAAATCAAACTTTCATATATTTTAGATTCATTGCACACCAACTGAAATATTTCAGGTCTTTTATTGTTTTAATACTGATGATTTTGGCATACAGCTCATGAAAACCCAAAATTCCTGTCTCAAAAAATTAGCATATTTCATCCGACCAATAAAAGAAGGGTTTTTAATACAAAAAAAAAAGTCAAACTTCAAATAATTATGTTCAGTTATGCACTCAATAGTCAATACTTGGTCGGGAATCCTTTTGCAGAAATGACTGCTTCAATGCGGCGTGGCATGGAGGCAATCAGCCTGTGGCACTGCTGAGGTGTTATGGAGGCCCAGGATGCTTCGTAAGCGGCCTTAAGCTCATCCAGAGTGTTGGGTCTTGCGTCTCTCAACTTTCTCTTCACAATATCCCACAGATTCTCTATGGGGTTCAGGTCAGGAGAGTTGGCAGGCCAATTGAGCACAGTAATACCATGGTCAGTAAACCATTTACCAGTGGTTTTGGCACTGTGAGCAGGTGCCAGGTCGTGCGGAAAAATGAAATCTTCATCTCCATAAAGCTTTTCAGCAGATGGAAGCATGAAGTGCTCCAAAATCTCCTGATAGCTAGCTGCATTGAACCTGCCCTTGATAAAACACAGTGGACCAACACCAGCAGCTGACATGGCACCCCAGACCATCACTGACTGTGGGTACTTGACACTGGACTTCAGGCATTTTGGCATTTCCTTCTCCCCAGTCTTCCTCCAGACTCTGGCACCTTGATTTCCGAATGACATGCAAAACTGAGCAACAGTCCAGTGCTGCTTCTCTGTAGCCCAGGTCAGGCGCTTCTGCCACTGTTTCTGGTTCAAAAGTGGCTTGACCTGGGGAATGCGGCACCTGTAGCCCATTTCCTGCACACGCCTGTGCACGGTGGCTCTGGATGTTTCTACTCCAGACTCAGTCCACTGCTTCCGCAGGACCCCCAAGGTCTGGAATCGGCCCTTCTCAACAATCTTCCTCAGGGTCCAGTCATCTCTTCTCGTTGTGCAGCGTTTTTTGCCACACTTTTCCTTCCCACTGAGGTGCCTTGATACAGCACTCTGGGAACAGCCTATTTGTTCAGAAATTTCTTTGTGTCTTACCCTCTTGCTTGAGGGTGTCAATGATGGCCTTCTGGACAGCAGTCACGTCGGCAGTCTTACCCATGATTGCGGTTTTGAGTAATGAAACAGGCTGGGAGTTTTTAAAAGCCTCAGGAATCTTTTGCAGCTGTTTAGAGTTAATTAGTTGATTCAGATGATTAGGTTAATAGCTCGTTTAGAGACCCTTTTCATGATATGCTAATTTTTTGAGACAGGAATTTTGGGTTTTCATGAGCTGTATGCCAAAATCATCAGTATTAAAACAATAAAAGACCTGAAATATTTCAGTTGGTGTGCAATGAATCTAAAATATATGAAAGTTTAATTTTTATCATTACATTATGGAAAATAATGAACTTTATCACAATATGCTAATTTTTTGAGAAGGACCTGTAGATAGATAGATAGATAGATAGATAGATAGATAGATAGATAGATAGATAGATAGATAGATAGATAGATAGATAGATATATAGATAGATAGATAGATAGATAGAATTGATTTTACATGGTTTACAATTTTGTATTTATTGTAATGTTATTGCAGGAGCTCAGGGGCCTATACCATGATGGTAGTTGAACAAACTCTGGGTTGCAGGATTAGTTTCGAATTGACAAAACCAAACCAATCCAACCAGGCTTAGTTGGTACCATGATGCTGATCATCAACTTTCTGTCAACTCAGGCTTTGATCCTGAGTTTAGGAGTTTAGACATCAGTAGCGAACAGACAATCACATGCTGAGAAAGAGTGAAACTCATTCAAAAATCATTGAAATTCATTTCTAGTGCGAGAAATTCACAATTCACTTATTGAATAAAGAATTTAAACAAATTTACACAGCAAGAAGAAAATAGCTATATGAAAGAGGACAACTAATAGAAAAAGTCTCGCTACTCTATATCAAGTAAAAGTTAGTTTATACAGTTGATAAAGGTATAGAGAGAATTGAACATTTAAGCTCACATGTAGTCATTTTATAGCTTAGTCTATTGATAAAAAGCGTATTTATATTACCTTTTTATATTGACCAGGTTAGCCGTGGAGCGTAAGTTACTATGGCGATGAACACTGCTAAAAGCCAAACCACTTTCATGGTGCCTAAAACCCAGGGTTGGCGCACACTAAACTGAAACATACTTGGCTAGCCACCTAAACCGGCTACATGGTATAGGCCCCAGGACAGTTATCAAATGTTGTTTATACATATTGGTTAAATATAGGCTATGATTTAATTTGCTATTTCTCTCAGCCAATATGATATATAAAAAAAGTGATGTTATTTTGAGTAAATTTGACTAAAATGAATGAATATGAAATAACAAAATAATGACTAAATTAAGGATATTTTCGTCAAAAGTCAAGATTGAACACTGAAAGTGCCTTGAGTCTTATCCAATAGAGGGCAGTATTGAATCAAAGCTGAACAAAAGGTCTCGTCCAGAAGGGCAACTTGATTCTTAGTGTTTGCAGACAATAGACTGTTCACAGTAGCTCACTCATTTAAGGAAAGACTACATGATAATGCTCATTTATTATTCAATAAAATTATATCTTCTTGCTTTCTACATGAAGCTTTCACTATTTTTGTCACCAGGGATGTTGGAACATACAAAAGCAAGGTCCTGTTTTATGTAGCATAAACTGAAGGTCACATTAATATTATATGTGGACGTGCATTTCCTTTCTCTAAGCTGCTCTCATGAAAAGTTGGCTTGAGGAGCTTTCATAAAGGAGGATGCGCAGCCAACTTGAAATAAGACATGAATTTCTTATGTTGTCAGGAGGTGGCAATGCCAACGGATGTGAGTTTAGAGACTGGTGAAGAAGTCCTTGGGCAGCAGAACAGCACAAAAGCCAAGAGTACCGCCAACCATCTTGTTCGAGGATTTAAACAGAACCGACATTGAATTCAGTGCAAAACATTTTCAACTTTCCCTAACAGAGAAACACAAGTGTGATTTGTGTAAATAGGCCAAGAATTGTCAAACACAAAGATCTGATGAATTTCTAATCTTTATTGGACAGGATAAATGTGATCAGTTAGCCAAGGGAGGGAGGTGAGGATAGGAGGTGGGCATTTAAGTGCAAGTGTGAATAAGAAGGTGCACTCCTATTGACCAACGCACAGATGTTTTGACACAAGAACCATTGTGATGTCACAGTTCTGGATTATTGCAGTATTGCTGACTTGATCATGACATGGCATAACATATAGGAGATGCTTTGTCTCTTCCCTTCCTTACATTTTTCCTCTGATGAAGTAGAGATTTCAGCACTTATGGTTATGAAAGCCGATTTGCTTCTTTCATGGACAGAATGCTTTAATGAACAGAGACACGATCCTGTGTGGTGAATACTGACTTTATGTCCTGTCGCTGATGTCACACAGTGAACACACAGGGTCCTCCTGCCATTTGGAGCCCAAACAAAGACAAAAGTAATGCATTTATAGCTTGACTTTCACCCTTTTTTTAAAAAAAAAAAAGGCTAACGGTTAGGATAAGATAATGTAATAGAGCAACTGTACTATGCAGGTTTGTGGTTTGTAAAAAGGTCTTTTTTTGCAGAGCAGTGCTGGTGAGAGAAATATGAGAGGAGGAATGAGAAAGACTAAAGCAGGATAGCATGAGTGCGAGGTCATTTGAAGCGCTCAGGAAAAATAGTCAAGAAAAAAAATGTAATCCATGGGTGAACATTTTTGCATAATCTGCATTCTGAAAGATGAGTTTTGGAGATTCCCTGCTTAATGAACCGTATGGATGAAACTGAGAGAAAGCCACACTTAAAGTCTTAACTGCCAGCTAGTGGCCCACGAATTCATTAAGGTCAAGATATGCAAATAGGAAGAAGGATATGGAGGCTCAATTAGTAGAGGAAATAGCTAGCAATGCTAGCATATTGCTTCACTTTGTGAATGAGCAAAAGTTATTTTAAATTGTAATAATATTTAACAATATTATGGTTTTACCGTATTTTGGATCAAATACATAAATGCAGCCTTGGTAACAGTGATAGACTTCTAAAATCGTACAGACCCCAAACTTTGAATGGTACTGCGTATATATAATCTGATTTTATAGAATCTCTTTTTACCTGAATTTACCTTAATATTTAAATCAGATGTGTTAAACGGAGCTGAGAGAACTGTACTCTTGTTAATGTCTGAAAGCATAATCAAGCCAAAATACTTAAACAAACAAGAATAGAATTTGTGAATGACAAGCATTCAAATTATGCTGAAATCTGCCAATTTGTAAGCACATGGCCACTGATTTTTACATCAAGTAAATAATCACCAAAAATCAAGTATTATCCAAACTTATGTTAGCACTTAATATGTTTTTGAATATGGGAATGGTAATAATCAATGGCTTTATATTTTCATGAGAAGCTATTATGTATTTCTAAGGCGCAAGTAATGTGGTGTGAGAAGACTGATAGGAACAGGATATCTGAGAAGGATAGCAGAAAGATAGAAAGGGAATGAAAGGAAGATAAAGGAGGCCATACTGCTCAGAATTTCATCATGACAACTTTTCATGTCAGTTTAGTCTCTCAGTGTCTCAATTTTGAACTCTCAGATTCTTTAAGACTAGTCTGTCTATGTATTAACCATTCTGTCTGACCATGGAAGACCTCAGTAAAGTATTTGGGAGCTAAAGGGACCCATTGAGTTCATCACTCATCTGTTCAGTGTTCTACTGAATTCGCAAGGCTTGGGACAACATTTTTATGGATGGGAACCGTCTCCCACATCACAGAGAGCCTTAGTGGGGCAATTTTATTTTTGGCAAATTTAACTGTTTTCATAGTGCCACCAATCCTACAGTCATCTTCTATTAACAAGCTCACTCTGATCTCATCAGGCATCCTCCCTCTTCATGCTGTGAGTTGTAGTAATACAATTCACACATTAATTATATGCATAAAAATACAATACTGCATCGAAGCCCATTTTGGAAGGACTAGACGCTCGTTTTCGCACAGAAATGAGAATGTTGTTGTATTTGCAATACATGGATCATGACAGGCTTCTAGACCGTAAGAAATAAATAAGACAGATTTAATTATGAATATCTGATCGAAATGATGTTAGAGCAGGCATTTAAGTTTATCCCTGTCTGGCTAGTTTGCATGTACAGGTAACAAACGGAAGTCATGTGACTCTTGCTTGTATCAGAGCTTGTGGGCTGTGGATGGCTTTCTATTTGCAGAAAAGAGTGCTGATTGGCTGCTGAGCAAAGTAAACAGGTGTCTCCTTTTTCTCCAATTGGCTTGTGTGGTTTTTCACCTAAAAGGAGGGGAAGGTGGACTGGACGAAAGGCCTGAATGAGAATCCTGGACAAAATCCCCACTCTGCATGATATTCCAAAAAAGTTTCATATAAACCTAAGGTTAGTCCAGAGTCCATTCGCCCTCCCCTTCGGCAGATCCCCCCTCCTCCCTTCGCCCTCCTGTCTCGACTGATGGTGGGTAGCTTCCATTGGTCTGGCGAGGGTTGGTGGTTAGTCAGCCAGGTGTGTGGGTGATAGTTTTGGCTGTGTAATTTTGGAACAGAGGTTGAAGGAACATTCCGATTGTGCCAAAGACACACACAAACACAAAGATCCAGAGGAATAGACGATCGATCACCATGGCGACGTACTTCCAGTCCTCACTCACCTGTAAGATAAAATGAACAGCCGATGAATAAGGAGTGGAAGGATGGATGGATTGGAAGAACAGTGTTGTTATTGTTAGCTAAAACTAAAACTATTAGAAATAGTTTTCATTAATCAAAATAATGCTGAAAATTAGGCAAATATTAGTTGAAAAACTTAGCTGCCTTGGCAACAAACTGATATTAATTTAAATTGTATAAAATGTCATTTAAATTTAATACAATTGTAAATTGAATAAACTTAAAATTAAATAAAAACTAAAATAAATTTAATAAAAATATTAACAAATACTATATTATATAAATAATATTAAATTAACACTTATGTACAGTACATGTGTTTAAGTAAAACTGAGGTCAGAGAGAAATTCTTCAATTATTTACTGAATACAGTAAAAAAAAATATCTTATCATGCTCTCCTTTTCTCTGTTCTCTAAAAATAACACACAAAAAATGCACCACAAAAGCCATTTTTTGTAGTTCACATACTTCGCATATAAATGCTTTTACAATTTCAATTTAATTCATGAATTAGTACAGAGGAAGCAAACAGAAAGTAGAATGGAAATCTGAAAACAATTCATTTGAACCAAATTAGTCATTTTTAACAAGAACTGAATCTATGAAAGAACTGATGAATGAAAACTGAATGTTGGCACGAGATGAAAGTTTTAAAGTTTGAAGATTTTATAGGCCTTCATCTAAATTTATGGACCATTTCCCAGACCCTTTCCCACACCATTTCTCATCACTTATTAAATGTATTTGCCCAACCCTGGTATAGGCTGTGTCTGAAAGCTTAGGTTGCCTGACCTATCAGACTCTGTAGGCAGCATTTGTGCACGAAGGTTTCTTATGAAATGGATTTCAGAGATACTTCTGAGGCATTGTTACGGTTTAATGGTCTACAGCAAAATAGACCGAGCTTTGGTGATAAATAAGCAAATATTGAATTACTACAATAGTTTTCTCTAGAAATTACGTACAAAGTGGAAACAGTTGGTATACATTTATACATAAACTGACCACTGTGGGAGAAATTTAATATGTTCTATACATATGACTTTCGTAAACGTGCAAATGTGTCCAATGTGTAAACGATTGAGACAGAGGTCCTCCACTACAAGGTCAGCATATGATAAGCAAATCTAACGAAGTTAGTTATGGCTAAGACATATCTTAATTTGGCCTAGAGAAATAACCTTGGGGGGGGGGGGGGGGGCATGTTTGTCTCTTATTCAGTGATGTAAAATTGTCGCCACCACACCACCAACTGCAATTGTCACAGAATGGAAAGCACAGGATTGTGGGATATCAAAGGCAGCAAAGGATACATCTATGCCGCATTCAAAAATCAATAAGATGAAGGAATCCCAGGAGACAGGAAGTGAAGCTAACATCGGATTCAGACGTGCCTTGATGCTTTGTTCCTACAGAATGCGTCCTCCGAAGGCAGCATTTTTAAGCTTTCGGACGCAGCCACGATGTTATTCATAACCCCATCCCTAAATAACAATAATTGTGATTGATCTCTATACATGTCAGTCAAGCTGCACTTCCTTAGGCGGTTCTTCACCAGAATCTGCTGCAGTATGGATAGACCTTATGACGTCTATTCAAAGGTCTGGTTGCATGAGACTCTGACCATACGTCATGGTGTTAAACCTGGGCCATAGATGACAATATTTGATTTGAGAGCTGCAGCAGAGAGGAATGAATAACAATGAATGAATCAGCAAAGAAAAGTGTTCTTTTTTTGGAGCTTTGAACTCATTACATTGCAAAAGGCAACAAGACTCTTCAAAATTCCCCCTTTGAGTTCCATGGAAAAGATAGCAGCAAATGACTTTAGAAAGACTGGAGAGTAAGGGAATAATGACAGAATTGTAATTTTTAGGTGAAATATCCCTTTAGGAAGGCAAAATGTCAAAAAGCAAGGAAGATGTCAAATGTAAAAGAGAGACAGGACATAGATGAATCAGATATAAAATGTGAGGGTGGAGTTAAAAAAATTGAAAGGTAAACATAAGATGGGTAATTGGATGCGAATGTATGGGAGCGAGTGAGGAATAGAGAGAGAAGGGAGCAGAGAAGAGGGTGAAGGAAAAGGTTAATGTGAACAGAGACTTCATTCCGCCACACTGCTCTGATGAGGTGAGACACAGGGGACTTGAACCAAAGGCTGCAAGGGAGTTGGCATGGAGACGCCTTGTTACCATGGGAATGAAACTGTGTTCAAGTCAAGATGATTGACAGAATTACTGAGTGCTGTTAATTTTACCTCATGTTGACTGTATTCCTGCTCTTAAAGAGAATCCAACTGCTCAAGCCCACTTAAAAATATTGCTGAGCTATAAAAATATATTGCCTGCTGTTCGAACTAAACAATTTTATCAAAATAATGTGAATAAATAAAGAAAACAACTCACTAGCCATATATCTATAATATCTCCAGTTATTCAGCAGTTTTCATGCTATGAAAGTGGCCCATTTAAAAGATAAAATAATATAAATATATATCGAATTAACCATAAAATAGAATTCATGTAATTGTAATTTTAAATTAAATATTTTCTAAATGACAATATACATTACAAATATAAAATAAAGAATTGTGTTAATTTATTACATTTTATATTATTAATAAATATATTGTATCTTCATTACATTATCTTCATATGATCTATAGTATCTTTATATTTGTATTTACTTGTGTTTATACACGCACGCACGCACACACACACACACACACAAACACACACACACACACACACACACACACACACACACACACACACACACACACACACACACACACACACACACACACACACACACACACACACACACACACACACACACACACACACACACACACATTATATCTTATACATTACAGGTAAAACATTTTAATATATCCATTTTAATATACTTTCATATATCTATTTGCATATATTCTTAATGAGATAATTTCATATCTGATCACCTCCGACCTAGACTATCTACAAATACTATACTATCTCTATCACTTGGCTTCTTAAATGCACATCTTTGTTATAAAAAAAGAAAAAATCACCTCTCGTATCATCCAGCAAAACTGCTACTCTCGTACGTGACTAATGCTGAGAGTCAGACGGTGTTTGACAGAATGGGACAGTAAGCCATTTAAATGCCAACAGTGAGTGTAGTGCTGATGTGTAGCTGTGCTTTGGCTAAAGACCACATCTCTTTTTTAATGCTTTAGGACTTGCCTGTCAAAGCCTCCACATCAGAGATTATTAAACCACAAGTGTGGAGCTGCATATTGATCTGAGTGTGTCTGTAGGAACGCGTGTAAGCGTTCACTGAGCTCATAATGATTGCCAAGTTTTGAGTCAGGGCTGCGTAATCTATTGCTCACTCCTAACAGGTTTTTGTATAATTTCCAACTTTCTTTTAGTTGTAATTGCAGCAAAATAATTTCAATACTGACATAGAAATGACTGCAAAGTGACTGGAACTGTGGCTTGCTTCAACTCAGCTTCTATTATATGAACTTAGCACTTTTGTATCAACCACAGTTATCTCTTCATTTGTACAGTTCAGCAGTACAGGTCCAATTGTGGAGTAAGCTAAAAATAAATGGGATCAAAAATTGGTGTTACAGATATGTGCCCAATTCAAAAGGTTTGTAGGTAATATATGTTGTCTCCATGACTCTGACAAATAGGCCTGGTTTCACAGTCAGGGCTTAGATTAAGCCAGGATTACGCCTTAGTTTATTTAGGGCATTTAAGTAGCTTTTATAAACGTACCTTTGAAAAAAAAAAAGCACTTTCTATGGAGAGACAGAATAATCTCAGGTTTCATTAAAAAATAACATTAATTTGTGTTCAAAGATATACAAAGATAAAGATGAACGAAAGACTAATGGGATTGAAATGACGTGGGAGAGTAATTGATGACAGAATGTACAGTATGCCATTAAATATAATTATTACGGTTATCGGTTATCTATCACAGCAGCTACGATTGTATGATTATTAGTTGTGCAGGCCTAATACATTTTAGCTTCTTAGCAACAAAGTTATTTGTTTGAACAAGAAGAAATGTTTTCATCTCATATGTCTAATCTCAGTCACGATATTTCTGTCAGTGCCACTACTATCATTTAAGGTACAACCTCATCGACACGACAGCCATCGGCACTGATCCTCAGCAAACCGGCGTGATGACTCTGATCTTAAACCAGATGGAACTGGATAATATTCTGATTGTTCCAAATCTGAATTCTGCCCTATAATACTGCCTGAATCATAATTATACACTGTTTGTTCATTGGCCAGAGGAGAACTGGCTCCCCGACTGAGCCTGATTTCTCCCAAGGTTTTCTTCTCCATTTGATGGAGCCACCTGATGGAGTTTTGGTTCCTTGCCACTCGCCTTTTTCCACCTTTGTTGCCATTGGCTTGGCTTGCTTAGTTGGGGACATTAAATTTAACATTTAATTAAATATTCAACAATAATATTGATCTGCCCGCATTGACGCTATTTTACAAGAACTGAACTGAGCTGGACGATGACATCACGGTTTACTCCAGCGCGTTTATATATATATTTAAATGAACTAAATTAATAACTTTTTTTTAAAACAAAAATGAAACATCACTGAACTTACTTAAGCTGGACTGTGACACTATTTTCTGAACAGGCAACACTGAACAGGAAGCCTTATTTAAACTATGACTGCTATGAATGATAGCATGCTATTGTTGCTAATGTGAAACCACTCATACGCACATTCAGAGATGTGATTATGAAAGAGAATGACTCACACTCCGGTCGTCGTCCTCGCTCTTCATGTGGTTTGCGATGAAGCGGACTCCATCTACAGCCTCCTCGAACCCTGGGCAGACCTGGGCCAGTAGAGCCTGGGTGAGGACCGTAGGGGGCTGCTGCTTCCCCCGAGGTAGAGCAGAGCTCTGCAATGGATTCGAACCTCCTTCCCTGGCCTCCCTCCCCCCTTCCCTTATCCCGTTTAGTCCATCTGTGGAACCCCCTCCGCCACCCCCTCCGCCACCCCCTCCACCACCCCCTCCACCCAACTCTGCCCCAAACTGTTTCACTGAGGCTCGGTTCACATAGCATGTGCATGACTCATTGTTCTCTTTATTCCCTGACGAAGAGCCGCTCAGACCCAGTCCCGCCATGAGCCCGGCAGCCAGACCCCCTCGCCCACCTTCCTGCTGTTCATTGGCACGACGGCGTTGGCGCAGACGCTGTCGCTCGCTGCTGTTTCGCGGCTGCTGCATGAAGAGCAGGGTGGGCAACTTGTTGAGGAACACAAACTTCACCCACGGAGGCATAGTGTGTGTAGTGGGTGACCGGTGATGCACGTTCAGCACGCACACGCTCGTAACAATGGAGAACGTGACCAGCACCATGGTGAACATCAGATACTTCCCGACCAGAGGAACATCGAGAGACGTGGGTGGCACGATTTTGGAGATCAGCAGCAGGAACACAGTGAGGGCCAGTAGCACTGAGATACAGAGCGTCATCTTCTCCCCGCAGTCTGATGGCAGGTAGAACACTAGGATGGCCAGCGAGGTGATGAGGATGCAAGGAATGATGAGGTTGATGGTGTAGAAGAGGGGTTTGCGGCGGATGATGAAGTCATAGGTGATGTCTACGTAGGTTGGGTCCAAAGGGTTTTCGTTTCGACGGCCGGGCAGTGCGATGATGTCCCACTCGCCGCTGGGCGTGAAATCGTCCATGCTGGCCACATCCGCGCGCAGAACCAGGTCCACTTCTGTGCGGTCGTAGGTCCACGAGCGGAAGCTCAGAGTGCAGTTCTGCTGGTCGAATGGGAAGTGCTTCACCTCGATTTTACAGGCACTTTTATAGATTGCTGGTGGCAACCAGAAGACACTTCCATCATACGAGACGACAGCATTGGAGTAGAAAGACACCTCATACATGCCGTCAGCACTGGTGAGGAAGGAGATAGAGGGGTTATTAGGTGGTTTATACTTTAAAGGAAGCTCTATCAACAGCAAATGTGCCATAATGTTGATTAGGGCTGCAACAACTAATCGATAAAATCGATTATAATCGATTATGAAAATCGTTGTCAACGAATGTCATTATCGATTAGTTGGTCTGCTTACGTCACGGGGAGCGTTTACTGGTACGCACACACACGCAAGGTCTCTCTCCCTCAGGCGCTCTGCCGAGCGCGCGCGCTACACGTTTTGGAGCAGTCTCTTCTGTCTCGCATGCGCGCTCTTGCTTGCGCGCTCTAGATTTTCGAGCATTAGTTTGAACTAATTCGCGGGCATCAGGGAGCCGCAATCAATATGCGGGAGACTCCCGGGACTTCCGGGATGTCTGTATTTTGTCTCGAGCATCAGGTTGTGCAATCAGTTCGCTCGCAACGTAAGTGATGGATTAAAATAGCGCTACCGCAGAAATAGGTTAAATTAAAACGGTGTTTACAAAGTGAAGCATTAAATACAAAGGCAGTTAATAACAGCAGCAGTAAAATATTGTAGTCACTGTACTCAGTGGTTTTCAGCGAATGCTTGTGCACTAATGCATAATTTCTCCTGTCCTTTACTCAAGCCTGTTAGCTTGCTGGGTAACGTTACCTCCATTCCGTTCTCTTTTTATAGCATTTGTCTACTAAGTTTTAATTGTTTTTCAAACGCGATCTACTGCGGCTCTACATTCACACAATTGTTTTCAGTCTTTCTATATTTATTTAATCAATTTATCCTTATATTATATTCTTTTATATATTATATATATAATATATATTATATTCTTTATCCTTATATTCCTTATATATAATTAATTTTAAATAAAAATTAAATGAATTATATATTTTAGATGTTTTTAGTTTGTTTTTAGTTCAGATATTCACATCTGAACAACATGTCTGTGTAAATTTGTTTTAACAAAAATTGTGTTAAAACATAATATGTTGGATATCATTTTTTTAATAATAATCATGTTTGTCAACTTGCCATCAGCAATTATCATTAAAAACAATGCAAATATTGATATTAGTAAAACTCAATGTGTGGCTTTTGCACTTTTTAAAGTACACTTTTACACATAAATACCCTGATTTACGGTTTTATTTAGTTATAATAAAAAAAAAATCTAATTTAATTTCTATCCGATTAATCGATTAATCGAAAAAATAATCGTCCGATTAATCGATTATCAAAATAATCGTTAGTTGCAGCCCTAATGTTGATCATGTAAAATAAATGAACCTTGTCTCTTTTTAAAGTCACAAACGGTAACAATAAAACTTACAGTGGATATATATATATATACCATTTTTACTTAAGAAGGTTTAATTATAGAGCTATAATGTTGTCTAAATTGTCCTTTTCAGGTGGGAATATTTTTCTAGGTTTATGCATTACTGATGTAATTTGTAGATAGAGATTACTTCATGTAAATAGTGCATTACAGTTTTTTAACTTAACTTTGCACATATTGTGTGAATGTTTGTGGGTTTACGTCATCATGACAACAAACATTTAAACATGCACATTTTACAGATGGAACACTGAATTCCAGGGACACACTTTATTGGCTTGTGCAATTGCTATGAATCCAACCCATGATCTTGAAAGTTTGAAATTTTTAACTTTAACCAACTTTACCATAACTAGGTGATTAAATGATTTTAGCAAATAAGTCACATGACAATACATTGTGCATCCCAACGTATAATGTCATAAGTCATGTGGCTATGGTTTTAATACAGTGTTTTTCAAATTTACTGCCTGACCCTGTTACTTCAAAAGTATCTTGAAGTTCTTGAATCTGCCAAGCACATTTTGTTAAACCTCAGCGTTTAGGGCCTGCTTGTGGGTGTGTCTCACAAAGGTTTATTAATGATACATACAGACAAACACACGAAGGATGCTAGTATTAACTAGGCTGAATTTAAAATATATTCCACTACGTTACATGACAGTGAGAGAGGAGGAACATGCTTTATTTGCAGTGAGGTCATGTAATGTGACACAGGATCACTGCTAATGAGATAAAGACTGATAAGCAGGGATGTTATCTACCCTCCACTGACAGAGGAAACGAATGGGTGATGAAAAGAACGGATAAGATATGATAAAGACAGTAATAATCTGACTAGATAAGTAAATACTCATGAGCCAAAAATGGGATGATCTTTGAGACTTACTTGTTGTAAAGAACAACATCAGGTAACCAAATATGTTTGGAGGGAAGACGGACCTTCTTCATGCCGTCAAACTCATCTGGGTTCCATGTTAGCCGGTAGTCCTGCCACTCCTGAGGACAGAGTGAAAATAAATAACCATGATAGACTCAAGTAGGGGTTTGATACCTGGAAAAAAGCAATCTGTTAGCATTCCCATTCATTTCAATTGCAGAATAAACAGCTACATTTGAATGGCTGTCAATGGAGAAAAATGTGTTTTGCAGCCAGATAATGTAGTTACAACACCTACTAGAAAACCGTGAAATACACTATAAATCTATGGCCTTCTTTCACACATATTTCTCCTTATGTCATGAACCCGTCACTTCATGTTGACCTGTGAACAGGCAGTGTAACCAACCCTCACATGCTGTTAAGATCATGTTCATCTGTCACACACACCACTACTCTCAGTTAATTAGCAGTAAATGTAGCTTATGTATTAATGATCTGTCACATTTCATTACTAATATAAATGTCTTAATAAACTAGATTAGAAAATTTGAAATAATTACTTGAGGCCATAAATGCTGACAGATTAAATAGACTGCAAATGAGAGCTGTCAAAAGGAGTATAGCCAAACTAATGGTAGCCATCTTAATGCACACAAAAAGAGTGCTAAATGTCTAATGATGGTAATTAAACACACTTCCTGTTGGGTTTTGACCAGATAGTGACCACTAATGTAATTATATTACATTCTTTACTCTGACACACCAATCGCATACACACACAGCTGAAAAGACACACATAGTTGCAAAGTTTAATGGGTAACCTGTACTGACAGCGGCAATAATTCCTACCAACTGACATCTATGTTCATAGTGACCATGAGCAGATGATTCAGAGAGGAAGTGACAGAAAGATGGAGAACAAAAAAGAAAAAAGAGAGATATGTGTAAGAGAGTACTGTATCTGTACAAACTGATTTTGATGAGTAGTTCTGTATATACTACACTGAATTTACTACGTTGCAAGTAAATTTCACAACTAATTACAAAGAAATGCAAGTAACACATTGAATGAAATGTAAAATTTTGAAGTAGTAAGACAGTTGTTTTCTTGTAAAATGTACTCCAATAATCTTTGTGTCATGCTGTGTATGGTCCAATCTAAGACGCTTGATGCAGGTACAATAATATAAAGTCTTTAATTCACAAAGAGATTCACATAAGAGAAAATCAGGAGAAGTAGCAGCATAATCCACACACTTACTAAAGACAATAAAGTCTTTAGGAGGAAGTCCAAGATGGAGACAGTGGCTAGTAGATCCGAGGTGGAGATGGAGGCCTGGCAGAATGGGGCAATGCTGGAGGGAGTGAGGACCAAGGTGAAGCCAGAGGGAAGGAGGAGCCTGGTGGAACCGAAGGGGTGGCGGGCTGAGGTGCAGCCGGAGGCCAAAAAGTCCATGGCAAAACTAGAACAATGAGAGACCAAGGTGGAGCCCTAGGGACAAGTGAGCCTGGTGGAGCCCAAGACAACAGTGGAGCTGAGGGAGCGCAGAGCCAAGGCGGTGCCGAAGGGCTGATGGGCTGAGTTGGAGTTATAGGCTGGAGGCCAGAGGAGCAGCCAGAGGATAGCTGGAGGGAGTCAGCAGCATGGGCGAATCCAGGTGAATAAATGGAGCCAGCGGAGAGGATGGGAACAAAAGGATGGGGAGATCACAGGTTGGGCTAGGTCATCAACAAAGATATCAGAAACAGACTGAGAGATACTGAGTTCAGAGCGGGGATGAGGGTGGGGAGCTGGCTCTGTCTCAATGTCAATGAACCAGTGCTCCTCTACTGGCTCAGGGGTGGATTGCCCCAACGCCTCCGACTCTGGGGTAGACCTGGCAGTGGGCTCCAGCCTAGGGACGGATATGGCATCTGGATCTGGCTCTGTGATAGAGGATGTGGCTAGTTCTGGCTCCATGGCTAGAGGTGGCTTGACCTCTGGGTCCGTGGCAGGCTCAGGCATCATCACTGGGTCCTGGGAAGATGAGGCTTCCTAGAACGGGCAGGGAGATGGCTGCTGGGGATGGTATGGTATGGGAATGGTATGGGCTCTGGGAAGTTGGAGTTGATGTCGTCTTCCCTGATGACACCCACTTTGAAGGAGGATCCAGACACCCACAGGAGGGTAAAATTGATGAAGTCAACGAATGGAATATGGTCCTCCTCCACAAGCAGCATCTGGCCTATGATGTCATCCATCCCACTCCAAAAGATGTACTTGAGAGCCTTGAGAGTTGTCCCAGTGCGCCTCAAGGTACAGATCTAAGATCTCTTCAGCATACTCCTCCCCATTCTGTGAAGTGCAATCTAATAGTGAAGGGTGCTTTTGAAACACTGCTTCATGAAGCTTTGAAACCTTTGCAAATCTTTTGTATGGAATCAGTGATTTGGAGAGTGTATCAAACTGCCAAAGCCATAATTGTTTCGAAATTTCAATGGTTCATCACTGGGGGGGAATCTCTGTGAACCCATGAATCATGCAGATCCACTGAGATCACCCCCCAGTGGCGAACCATTGAACAATTGTCTATAGTTTTTACCTGATCTCTGATCAGTTTTATACATTTGTAGACATTTTAATGAGACATTAGTATAATTGAAATGAATAATAGTAGTTACAGTTTTTTTACAATCGCTATGACAATTTTTTCAATACTTTTAACAAATTTCCTAAACTCTTAACACAGTTAGCACCACATCGGTCTGTGTAAGCTATACTATTGACACATTTCTTGTTGCTCTAACACAAAATGCATACAATTAACACAAATTTAAAATGCTTGAACTTCTTTTACACAAAAGCTCAAACAACACCAACACAATGGATTTTTACTGGCAAATTTACCTATGCTTTAACACTGTATGTCAGAACAGATAACACCATGTTCTAAACCTAACCAAGGCTAAAGTCTAGGTAAACAGCTGTTTATATTGTGAATTGAAACACAAATATATCCCCTGTATTTTATTCTATTGTTACTGAGAAACAGCTGATTGAATTATGCAAATATATAAATGTATTTTTATTTATTTTATTCATTGCAGCAATTCTGTCTCTGTCTTCGTTTTTTCATTACAGTAACCGTACATTCTATAAAGCACTCTGAGATGGGTCTTTTATTATTGAATTTCTGCAGCAAAAGACCTAAACCCAACAAAACAAAAATGTAGAGAGGCTTCAAAAGAAACTGCAGTGCAAAACACAATCTATGATCAATGCAATATACTGTCTGTTGTATAAGGGCATACCTGACACATATAAAATAATGCAGTTTCTGTAATTCCATCTGATGTTAGTGTTTTTATGACATTGTGCTATGATTGACTAAATCTTCCTGTTGGACGAGAACAAATGTTAGTGTTTTGAAAAATTATTTGATTTTGAGACATGTCTGCAGTGTTTTTGTAGACATAGTGTATTGTTGCTAGTGTATTATTGTATTTTGAAAATTAGTGGTGGAGTTTAGTTTACAATGTGTGATTTTGAGCATGAAACTACGGAGCTAATAATATGACAAAATGATTTGAATTTGAATTGTGTAAATTTGAATTATTTGCAAGTGTAATCTAACAAAATTGAATTTTAGGTGGTAGTTTAAATGGTTCTGAATTTGATTTTTTTTAAATGAATATTGAAGATTTGAAATTTAACAAATTTAAATGTTTTTATGGCTGAATTTTATAGACATGTATTTTCAAACAGCTAGTTTTTTTGTTCTGAATTCTTATACTGCAAATATTCAGTTTAAAAAAAATTCAGATTCAAGTTTTCAAGATGAAGAAATTCGGAACTTAAAATTCAGTTTTCTAAAATTCAATCTCAAAAATTCAAACTGAAAAATTCAGATCTTACAGAAAGTAGGTCACAGGTCATCCACAGGGAAGAGTAGATGATCTCAGAAAAATCGAACAGAGCATTTTGGCCAATAGGCTATATTCGCCTGCCTCTCGTCCTTACACAAGGTGTTTTGAACAAAATCGTATCCCCAGTCAGTGGAAGCCAGAACGCAACGCCCAATATGTCAATATTCACCATTTAATGAACGCGTTTCAACTGGCTTACAGCTACTAGATACTCCGACTGATGCATGATCAAATAGACATGCATTCCGCGTCATCTTGTCTGATTCGCTCTTTTTGCCCGTGATGGAGCGCGTCTCGTGGCTCTTACTAAGCGTCACCAGCCACAAGATCTCTCACTGTTTTCATCTACCAGACACTCGGATTGATACACGAAAACACATCTTATCTATTATTTTATTTGCTCTTTTTGCCCGTGAGGGAAAGCGTCTCATGGCTCGTGGCGTCAGCCAGTAGCGTCGCACCTGCCACAAGATCTCTCACTGTTTTCATTTACCAGACACTCGGATTGATACACGAAAACACACAAACAGTGCAATCCTGCTCTTATTTACCTTTATGTCATCTTATCTTATATTTTATTCTCTCTTTTTGCCCTTGATAGAGCGCGTCTCGTGACTCTTACTAAGCGTCACACCAGCCACAATCTCTCACTGTTTGCATATACCAGAAACTCCGATTGATACATGAAAACACACAGACAGTGCAATCCTGCTCTTATTTACCCTTTTGTCATCATATCTAATATTTTATATGCTCTTTTTGCCCGTGATGGAGCGCGTCTCGTGGCTCGTCGCGTTAGCCACTAGCGTCTGCCACAAGATCTCTCACTGTTTTACAGCCTGTCATCCAGGAATGGTGCAGGAGAACAAACTGTCTGTCACAGAACATGCCAAAGTCAAGTGAGTAAACTGAATATTTAAAAATCACATTGTGGTTTATGAAATATTGTTTAAGTACCCTTTTAAGTAGTTAGGCTACATGTATTCACTCTCGAGTGGGGGTAGCTGATTTCAAATAATGACAATTTTCTGCAACCAATTTAGGCTACCTGATGTAACTCAACATTTTCTTAGCTTCAGCTATCGTGTAATTAATAAGAAGATAGGCTCTTTAGGGAGCGTGGGGGTGGCACGGGGTGACACAACCACCACCTCCACCCATCCATAAAGTGTTTTCTGTGGCAGTGTTGGCTACAAAGATGAAGTTGGACTCGCCATCTTCGCAGTAGTGAACGCGCCGAGATTAGAAATGCTCATTTCATACGGATTACATAATCTGAGAGTAAACTATTTATTTTCGCTTTGAATTGTTTCGTTTAAAACTAGGCTAGACATTTCTACCTTCCTAGATATATTTCTCATGCATGTGAGGAACGTGCAAGGCAAAAATGTCATGATTTTATTGTTATAGGCCTATGTCTGCTATATTTATTAAATCCAGGAAATTGGTTGATCAAACATTGATTAAAATTGAGATACAATTTATACAAAACGAAATTCACTTCAAGGAAATGCTTTATACAAAACAAAACTTAATGGAGTGGTCAAAAACATTCTCCTTCAGAATATGTCAATCAGAGTATCAGGCGCTGTAACGTGAGAGATCTTGTGGCTGGCGCGCCACGAGACGCGCTCCATATTACGGGACAAAGGAGCTAATAAAAAATAAGATAAGATGTCAAATAGGTAAATAAGAGCAGGATTGCACTGTTTGTGTGCTCTCATGTATCAATCCGAGTGTCTGGTAGATGCAAACAGTGAGAGATTGTGGCTGGTGTGACGCTTAGTAGGCTAAGAGTCACGAGACACGCTCTATCAAGGGCAAAAAGAGCGAATAAAATAATAAGATACGATGACAAAAGGGTAAAAGAGCAGGATTGCACTGTTTGTTTGTTTTTGTGTATCAATCCGAGTGTCTGGTAGATGAAAACAGTGAGAGATCTTGTGGCTGGTGACGCTTAGTAAGAGCAACGAGACGCGCTCCATCACGGGCAAAAAGAGCAAATAAAATATTAGATAAGATGACATAAAGGTAAATAAGAGCAGGATTGCACTGTTTGTGTTTTTTCGTGTATCAATCCGAGTGTCTGGTAAATGAAAACAGTGAGAGATCTTGTGGCAGGTGCGACGCTAGTGGCTGACGCGACGAGCCATGAGAGTCTGGTAGTGTCTGGTAGATGAAAACAGTGAGAGATCTTGTGGCTGGTGACGCTTAGTAAGAGCCACGAGACGCGCTCCATCACGGGCAAAAAAAAGCGAATCAGACAAGATGACGCGGAATGCATGTATATTTGATCATGCATCAGTCGGAGTATCTAGTAGCTGTAAGCCAGTTGAAACGCGTTCATTAAATGGTGAATATTGACATATTGGGCGTTGCGTTCTGGCTTCCACTGACTAGGGATACGATTTTGTTCAAAAACACCTTGTGTAAGGACGAGGGGCAGGCGAATATATTGGCCAAAATGCTCTGTTCGATTTTTCTGAGATCATCTACTCTTCCCTGTGGATGACCTGTGACCTACTTTCTGTAAGATCTGAATTTTTGAGTTTGAATTTTTGAGATTGAATTTTAGAAAACTGAATTTGAAGTTCCGAATTTCTTCATCTTGAAAACTTGAATCTGATTTTTTTTAAACTGAATATTTGCAGTATAAGAATTCAGAACAAAAAAACTAGCTGTTTGAAAATACATGTCTATAAAATTCAGCCATAAAAACGTTTAAATTTGTTAAATTTCAAATCTTCAATATTCGTTTAAAAAAAAAAATCAAATTCAGAACTATTTAAACTACCACCTAAAATTCAATTTTGTTAGATTACACTTGCAAATAATTCAAATTTACACAATTCAAATTCAAATCATTTTGTCATATTATTAGCTCCATATTAAACTAACTGTTTTACCAATTGTGTGTTGTAGGTGTGTTGATGCGTTAAGAGTTTAGGAAATTTGTTAAAAGTATTAAAAAAATCGTCATAGCGATTGTAAAAAAACTGTAATAGTCTCTTAATTGGCCTGTTTAACAGAGCCATGGAACAAACAAAACAGCCCCTCAAAATTGATAAAAGACCACATATTATACAGACACTTGATATTTAATCTTAGTAGATGATTAGTTAATTGAATTTGATAGATTTTACTTTTAATAAAACATTTGCAATGTGTTTGTAAAAGGTTTTTTATACATGTTTGGCCTGAGTTTTTGTTGTTCACCAGCTTGTGGCCTTTTGAACGGTGGCCGACAACCTAAAGAAGACGCATGCAAATAGAAAAAAACGCATGCAAATAAAAAACACCCTCAATTTAAGAAAACAACTTCATCAGTTTCACAACACACGTGTGCTCCAAATACTCACAGCACAACAAAATACAGAAACGCGCTGCAAAAGCTCACAACACAACCAAATACAGAAACGCGCTGCAAAACTTCACAACACAGCCAAATATAGAAACGCGCTGCAAGTAATACAGACCACAACGGAAATGTTTCCGGGGGAACCAAATAAGTGACGAACCCGGCTGGGACGTGGATTATGCCTATGCCCTACTCCCTTCGAAGGGCAGACGGCAGAGCTCTTCAAGTGGGACTTTGGAGTGAGCATGGCACTAGTGTGCCATTTATGTAGCCGTTTGGAACGCACTTGATGAAGGGAGCAATGAAAGACTACTTCCAACGTAATTATTTTCACATGGGATGTTCCCATGACAACGCAGCACGTTGTCCATCAGCTGAATAGCTGTTCTGAGGACAGAAATATAATGCTGTTAACATAACAGTTGCAAATAAATTTATTTTTACTTTACAAAAAAACTGTTAAAATATGCGTTTTATATATCCATTATATATCTGTGTGTCAGTGTCTCAACTTTAAAACAGTGGACCCTACATTACCTACACCTTCTTATGAAACTTTTCTTTATGAAAATTTAAACATAACATGAAACAATTTGTATAGTGTAACTCAGAGCCATAGAGAGAATGGCTCTGGTGTAACTGATGTAAAGATTAATATATTTCCTTCATGTTCTTCTTCTCTATCTTTTTTATTTATTTTAGTTTTCAGCTCATTGTTCTTTTCTCATTTCTGATGACATTGGACATATTGTTAATACATTTTGTATATTGTATACAAGTTGTATGTCATAAATTAATTTCTGTATGTTTTGCAGAAAAAAAGTTAAAATAAATAAAAAAAAATAGAATTTTGACCTGTAAGCAAAGAGTATAAGAACTATAAAAAAGTATAAGTACAATATAATATAATTTCTATATACAATATATTACAATATTATTTTAAAATTATAGTTTATTTATAAAAAAATATATATAGGCTTTCACTTCTTGTCAAAATCAGTTCTTTGCTGTAAGCACGTCCCAGCTGGGTTCGTCACTTATTTGGTTCCCCCGGAAACTTTTCCGTTGTGGTCTGTGTTACTTGCAGCGCGTTTTTGTATTTGGTTGTGTTGTGAGCCTTTGCAGCGCGTTTCTGTATTTTGTTGTGTTGTGAGTATTTGGAGTACACGTGTGCTTTGAAACTGATGAAGATGTTTTCTTGATTTGCTGGTGTTTTTTTCTATTTGCATGCATTTTTTTCTTTTTGCATGCGTTTTTTCTATTTGCATGCGTTTTTTTCTATTTGCATGCGTCTTCTTTAGATTGCAGCACGTTGAGCTCTCTCGGCCACCATACTTTTGAACGATTCGAAACAGTGAATCATTTTGCGAAGCAATTGGTTCAATTAATTCGAAGCTATGTAAAGCTTTGTTTCTACCATCACTACAATCCATAGTATTACTCATAGCTGAGGGTCGGTTATTCAGTCAAGTTGATTCTTAAATCCACACAGAGAATCACATCGGAGAAAACCAGAATAAGTAGCAGCATAATCCACACACATACTAAAGACAATAACCAACAGGGAACAACTGAAACACAGGGATTTGTATACAGGGGACAAACAAAGGCAAATAAACTTGACACAGGTGAAACTCATTAGTAACTAAGACAA
Organism: Siphateles boraxobius; assembly: GCF_051911475.1. Lineage (NCBI taxonomy): Eukaryota > Metazoa > Chordata > Actinopteri > Cypriniformes > Leuciscidae > Siphateles > Siphateles boraxobius. The sequence continues at coordinate 20,349,767 of NW_027508722.1, read as the reverse complement.
CAAACAAGGGAATTAACAAGATAAACTAAAACGAAACACAAGAAACACAGACACGTAAATGAAAAAACAAGAACATTGAGCATTACCCTTAAAGGTGCATTGCGCAACAATTCATGTTAAAAATACACGTTTTCTAACCCATACATGCATAAACAATTGCCTGATGGACTGAATGAGCCCTTCTCTGATCACTGCAATTGCCTCTATAATCCTGTACAGTAAAATAAATAAGAGGGATTCGGGTTCGAATTTGAGACTGGGCGTGACGTCATGCGCGTTCACGCTCACCAGGCTATGTCTCGCAGGTTTGTGTATTCGCCGGCGCCGCCATTCTCCGCATCAGCGAAGACAACTCGTGCGTCAAAGGTAGAAGATGGATTCAAAGAGACCGGCTTGTAGTCCATTCCAAACCCCAACGCAAACTCCACGTAAAGTAAAGAAAAGAAAATTGTCGTCTAGTGCCACCAAAAGGTCCAAATTGGAGTCAGACAGGCGTCGGAGTAAGACGAGAGTCTACCTCGGGAAGGCATTCAACAAATGGAGAGATCTCCGGTCTGCTCTTGGTCTCAAACGGGATCCTCAGTTGGCTTTTTTCTTGATAAAACGGTAAGATATAGCCCAGTCTCTAATGTTTGATACAGCCTTGTGTCCATTGCTAACATGCTAAGGTGTTCATGTCATTGACCAACAAGGAAGAACGCCGTTGCATTGGCTATATTGTATTTTTCGGTAAAAATAGTAAATTGTTCCCGTGAATGTGGTACATTTTGTATGTAGTATATATGAAGTATGTGGGAGCTCGTATTCTATCAAAACGAGGAAAACGTAAAATATTTTGGTATTGTGATAAAATACATGTTTTATTCTGAACATTGCAGGAAGGGAAATACAATGGTAAAGGGGTAAATATTTTTACTTTACTCATACTGTTTAGCAGACTAACTATTTACTAAATAAAGTATTGACACATTTCACATTAACGTTTGTCAGTGTGTATTGTCCCTGTCAAAATATCTACTAAATAAATCAGCGCTACATGTAGTTTAGTGATTAGCAAAACAGTTCAAGATTCTTGAGTGTGATATAACATGCTGATAAAATGACCGATAATTAGACAGAAATTTTGAGTAAATTATAACAGAAAAAGGATGTATTTTTATTGGAATATTCTACTTAGCAGATCAATAACAGGCTGAACCCTGCAAGTCTTCGGCGGATTAGCCTGTTTGGCTTTTATGAAAACGTCATGGTGACATTTGATTGTTTATTACCTTGAGACATTTGAGTGAACGTTGTTGACCAACTGTGTATGGTATGATTATTATTTTGAGCTTTTGCGAAGTAATCAATTATATTGTTCATGAACGTGTTTTCATAACAATACAATCATAGGTGGATACAGTAAAAACATAAACAAAGTTTTCTACTACCCCCGTTTTTCCCCTCACACATAAGAGTAATTTACTCAAATGTCTTTCCTTCCATATTTTTGAAATGACTTGCAGATTTATAACTTTATTACCACTGAAGACATTTTGGCTGTACACCAAAGATCTGTGCGGCAGATGCTCCTTTAGTTATGAACACTTCGTGCTCGCGCATGCGTGCGTGTGCGTGTGGTCCATGAGCGTGCACAACTATGGTTGCAGTTTCGCTTGTCGCCAGAGGGGGCGTAGTTCTGCAAAAACTCAGAGACTTGCGTTTTGCACCTTTAAACTTTGTTTTATTTTCAACTTTGAAAAATATTTTTACAGTGTAGTAGCTTTTGAATCACTGATGATATAAATTTATTTATAGTGGGGAATTTTTAATTATTGGTACATGTTGATATTAGATATTTAATGTAATTGTGAATGCTCAGTTAAACGTAATCTTAAAAAAGACTAATAATTTAATAAAAGTTTTTAAATGTAATCTTTAATAGAAACCAATGGAACAGCTACATCATGATAGAAGAACAAATGTGTGTGTGTGTGTGTGTGTGTGTGTGTGTGTGTGTGTGTGTGTGTGTGTGTGTGTGTGTGTGTGTGTGGGGGGGGGGTGTAAAAACACTTTACATCTGGAAAATAAAATGGAGCATAAATAATGCAAGAATAGACTGACCTGTGTGAGCCAGACATTGGTGGTCATGATCTGTTCTCTCTCATGCTGTGTAGAAAAAAACAGAGGAAGGTAAAAGTTTACACAAACTGCATAATCAATTAAAATGTGATAAATAATTTGCCTATCAAGCCCCCATTATACTTTATCAGATATGACCTTTCAATTAGTGTGTAATATAGCCGTTTGTGAATATAAAGGTCTGCAAAGATTTAAAGATCTAAAGTGCACGACAAATAATAACTCCCTAAAAGAAAGAACCGATTCTGGACTGTCTGAAATGATATTGCAGTCTTACTTCCAACATGAAGCTAGGTAGCTTTGTAGCAAATTTGCATAATGTCAGCATATGGTCTTCATTGGCTGCCCACGAACAACGTTTATTTTGACCGTATCACTAAGTATCAAGTGCTAATCAGCCTCTGGAGCTAAAATGCAGTTATAGTAATGGCGTTTCCGACACATGCTGTAAGCAGTAGGCCAATCATAACAGACTGAAATATCTGACCAATCAGAGCAGAGTAAGCTCTCGTAAAGAGGGGGTTCATAGAGACCAGAGCCGGCTCTGATAGAGACTTAAAACCACTATGGAACCGTTTCAGGCACTGTGAAAAGATGTGATGCTTGTAGGGTATGGACAAATCAGACACATACTAATTATTCATTATATACAAAGGTTTATGAAACTCCTCACACAGCCCAAATGAACAAACACAAGGGCAGAAACAGTGTCATGTTACAGGGCATGATAAGGAGATTTTACGACCTCCGAGGAATGTGGCCACATACTCAAGAGAGAGACTATGAAACAGAAACCTCTTTAAAACAGACTTTGCTGCATTAATCATAGACTAACTGATCTATAAATGAACATGCATAAAACTGTGAAAGAAACAGTGTAAATGGTTTACTGTCTCGTGTACTATTAGGTATATATTATGGTATGTATCCTGGTATACAACCAACTAACGATCAATGTAACCTCACCTGTATCATGGCTCCTACCTAATTAATGCTCATTTAATGACTCACACTTTGATGTACATCACCTTCTTCTAGAATGCAGTGTGGATGTGTTATAGCTATCTGAACATTAATGAAGGTATAATCATAATAGGGGCAAAGATCCGTAAATCAACTAAGAGCCACTTTCCCTCTCAGACATGTCACCTTTCTGATTGGTCGAGTTCAACCCTTAGGGGAGGATCTTTTCCAGGCCTTATTAGAGACAGTCCACATGTGACCTCCCTCTCTTAGTTCTTTCATCCAGCCGCAACACTGTTCTGGTGATACTTGGGAACCCCCTCCCCCTCCACGGGGGCCCCAGGGCCCAGCAGGCCTCGATTCCAACCAGATATGGGCTCAGGCAGGAGAGAGATGACTCTCTCACAAAGAACCAAGGACAATCTCAAGAGTTTTGGAACAAAGACTCCAACCAACAACGACTCCAATCACCCACTCTTCCGGCTTCCTCACTTCTCCTGGGTGCTCGGCGTGGCCTCAACAGAGTCCCAGGCCTTGACCAAACCAGCCATGCGTTCCTGGAGAAAGAGAACGCTCAACCAACTTCCACTTGACACTGCCGGAACCATCAACGACTTCAATTTTCAACAACTTCAAGAATTGTTCCCATTACAAATACATAACCTATTTATGTATTCATTTGTGTATGTTGTTTAGTTTATTTATATTCATATAAATATCTATATTTAGTTAATAAAACTTGTACATAATATGTATTTGGTTCTTTTTTGTTTGCAATACAAGTCACTTTACGATCACGGTTTTTGCTACTGGCTCAAAGTACTGTACAGGCGAATAAATAATTATTCTTCGGTGGCCATGGAAGATACCCTTTATTAGAATAAATTAATAATCAAAAGAGTTCGTTGGAAGAACTGATTAATTGATTGTAATATTAATTCAGCCACATCAAGTTAATCCAATTAACTGACCCAAATATTTATAATTAATAATAACAAGATATTATTGATCATTAATATTTCCAAAAAGCTGAGTTCCTTACATGCTGCAATGTACATTAAAGCTCCAGTAGGTAGCTTTTGTAAACAAATATTTGTTAAAACTCTCATTATATCCTGAAAGTAGAATATGAGACAGATAATCTGTAAAAAAAAATCAAGCTCCTCTGGCTCCTCCCTGTGGTCCTACTGCCATTTGCAGAAATACACCGCTCCCGGTCAGAAACAACCAATCAGTGCCAGGAGGAATGTCTTAGCAGTGTCAATCACGCTCGTGTACGCGCTGATCACCCCTCTCTTGCACAGCGCGAGCGGGTACCGTCGTTCGTGACTCTCCTGTTCAAACTCATTCATCCAAATGAACAAATCTTTTTTCGAGTCATTTCGTTCATTCAACGAAGGAAATGACTCGAAAAAAGATTTGTTCATTTTGAACGAGTCTTTTTCGGAGTCATTTCGTTCATTCAACGAACGAATGACTCGAAAAAAGATTTGTTAATTTGGATGAACGAGTTCGAACAGGATCACGAACGTGCATCACAGAAAAGAGCAGGGCGAGCATTTGTGCTTATAAAACTTAAAGTTTTTTATTTATTTTTGAAATGACCGATCGTTTCACTAGATAAGACCCTTATTCATCGTCTGGTATCGTTTAAAACCCTTTGAAGCTGCGCTGAAATTGTCATTTGGTCCTCGAAACGTTTGTGTCCTATTGAAGTCCATTATATGGAGAAAAAGCCTGGAATGTTTTCATCAAAAAACTTAATTTCTTTTCGACTGAAGAAAGAAAGACATGGACATCTTGGATGACATGGGGGTGAGTAAATTATCAGCAAAAGTTTTTTTTTAAAGTGAACTAATCCTTTAACGTTATCTTAGTAGCTATAACTTATAGAAAGAGTGCAACCTTATAAAGTTACATGTATTGCAAAATACATAATGATTTGAGGACCAAGTTTGTAGTCAAAGTATGGGCAGGCCATAGTCAATGTAAAGCATATTGTTGATGTTTCATCCCTATTAGTGAATGTTCCATAACTGTTTATGATCCGCCGTCATCGGTGGTCCTGCTTACTAGCCTGCGCGTTCACGGCAGGCTCCGCTGTGGGGGAGGAGCTGTGGAGGGAGGGCTGTAGTGCAGCAGAGAGCAAGGGGGTTGGACCTGTAAGCTGTGCTTGTTCAAATTTTCAGGCTAAGTCAACATTTTCTCAAAACTCCCTACTGCAGCTTTAAGAGAAAATTAAAGTGTTTTTTTTTACCTACATGTGGGGATACATGTGACTATTGTAGGCAAACAAATTTAGGAACATTAAAATAGCATAATAGGAGCACTTAAAATGAATTATGATTATTTTATGTTCCTGAATTCATTAAAATGCATTCAATATAATATGAAATATAATAAAATATATAGTATAATACCATGTACAAAAAGTTTAATGGTTTGAATCTGTTTTTATTGATCAAAGGCTACATTCTTGAGTATAATGGTTCTTTTATGGCATTAAGAAACCCTTGCCTGCCCCCTCCAGAGATAAATTACACAGGAATGACACTGCTTTTCTTCAGCTTTCAGCCCAGGAAAGTGAGCTGCTGGTTTACAGTGCATTACAAGCATGAAGGAAGCATGTAATTGGCTGACAGCTGAGCGGTTAGCAATGATGAGTGGTCAGAAAGCATGGGTAATTTGCTGCACCTGTGGGAACCGAGATGGCTATTTCCTGTTGTCCATACTCACTGCCTACAGCATACTGACAACATTTTACAAAAAAACAAAACAAAAAAAACATGCTAATACTGAGACCTCAGAGCTAACTGCATGATGTCACCACTCCATTTTAGACCTAAGTGGGCTTACCGAAGTAAGAAGCATAGTAACACTGTCCAAATCTGAAAATACAAGTAATTTTGAATAGACAAGAGGCTTTTGTTAAATGCTCCATCTCAGTCACTGCTAACTCTTTTGAAGGTGACAACAAGTGTCTTGATTAAGATTAAGTGGCTGTATTTATTTATACAAAGCCAGAGTCAAAACAGTTTAGTGAAACCTTTATTAATATGCATACTGTATTTAAATATGAAAGAACAAAAGTAGTCATCACTGACCACACTGATGAGCTGGGCCAGCGAGACCATCAGCTGCACGGTCACCAGTTCTGAACCATTAGTCGCTGGTCGGATCAGTTTGTTGTAGTGGGCTGGATTAAGAAGATGCTCCACCAGTCTTTCTTCTGTATCTGCCCCATCACTGCCTGTAAGATACAGTAGATCAATACACATCCCACATTTCAAAAAGATTCCCATTTTTTGATGTGGCATCTGTTGTGAAGTTTTGTTTAAACCTGAGACAGCTGCAAAACACACAACATCTCCTCTCTGGAGAACAGCTATATGAAACAGAAATCTGTTATAACAAAATTCATGTAACTTTGCGTGGAAACCATAGTGTAAATGATGCAAAGCATGATCAAGCAACTTCATATTTCTTAAATGAAATGTATTATTTATTGAAAAATTATTGATATTTTGATCATGCAAATTATCAAGATATGTAAGTTGATATATTTTATTATGATTAGGCAATACAAATTATTACAAAAAATAAAATATTTTAATATACTCCAGTTTCAATCCCTCCAAATAACAAAAAAAACACTAAAAACTGTAAAAGTAATTTTTGTTAATAATGTATATTCTTTAAAATTGTTTAATGATTTGTTAATAATGTATATTCTTTTAAATTATTTACAATTTTGTTTCAAGATCCAATTTGTGATGTTACAAAATAGACTGTGTAGCTACAAATGGCGGGGGCCTTGAAAGCATAGTTGGTCTGATAATTCCCAATAAGGCTCACTCTTTTGTAAAAGCTGTCAATCATCTGTAAACTGTTACTGCTTGCTTTAGGTATAGCTAAAAAGCATTTATTTTATTTATTATTAATTTTGGCAGGACAAAAGAAAAGCACTGACTCAAATCTTCTTTGTTTATGAGAGTGACAGACAAACACCCATCACCCGCTTATAAAACCCTTGTCACATGCTTACTGCAATTGACTAATAGCACCTACAGATCAATCCAGCGGGATTGCTTTATCCATCAAATCAAGTAAAAGCCGTTTTCCCTACTTCGGTCTATTTGCTACATAGGGCCCATATGGCGGTTAATCTTCACTACCAAATGTGAATCAACACAGAATGTGAATCATTTGTAATCTTTACTAGATAGAAAATGACTGTGCACTTCTCTAGTTCTTATAACAAGCAAAACAAATATTCTCTTTCATATTACCTATTGCTACTCTGTCTTCTGCATGGATGTAGTTTTCACTTCTCCCGTCTTGTTGTTTTCTCCTTTCTCAGGGTCAGCATAATAAATCTCCTCTGTCTCTCTCTCCAACTACTCATCCATCCCGTTCTCTCTGTCTCTGTCTCCCTGCCTCTTATTGGCTTGTTCTTGTTGTGTTCAGTGGACAGGAATGATGTTTCTACGGCACAGATCAATGAAGACTCTAATCACACACCATAAACTCTCTCTTTCTCCTCTGCTCTCCTATGTGCACATGTCCACCTGCACATCGCTCTAAATCTCTCCGTCTCTATCTAAATGCAGCATCTCTTTTCTGCTCAGTTTTCCTTCTTTTATTGCTCCTGTCTTTAAAAAAAGTCCATGAAAGAGTGAGATGAATGATTTTGTGAGTTGTGTGCTTGTTTGTCTTTATTTAGGCTATATTAATTAAAATAGTAAGTTTTACATAACTATACAATATATATATATATATATATATATATATATATATATATAACATTAAAAAAAACGCATTTTTTTTCAGACTGCCATGAAGAAGAAGCATAATTTGCATTTTTTAAACAAAAGAGTAAAAACTTTTGTCTTGATGCTCAAGAAGGCAACATTCAATGCTAGGGTGAATTCAGGTAAATGGGACACTTCTTGTTAAACATGTAATTTAGAGGGGTTTTTTTATTTTCTTTTCTTAATTACTTTTGTTAACGTTAAGGTCCAGCTACAATTCAGTTTATTTAATGTGTTATTTGAAGGGTACAGTATATACCAATAAGCATTTTGAGATCATGCACTCCAGGCAAATTTTTGTAAGGGAAAGGGCAATCATTGATTTTTCAAAAAATTTGAAATGATAAAAACACATGGTTTATTCACACATATTTTAAAACAAACATAATCAACAACATATTTAGCAAATCCAAAACATATAGCCTAGGTTATGAGTAAAATTCATAAATTCACTCAATTCATGTGCAACATTCAAAATTAATCTAGTTGTCATGTTATTTTCAGTTAGTTTTGGTTTTCATGTTTCTGTTTGTTCCCTTTCAAGGGAACTCGAGCTGCTATGAGACGCGGTGGGAACGCTCTGCGTGATTGCGTCGCGAAGCACGTGTATAATCAGTCCAATTGAAGAGCTAGACGTCATAGGCGGGTGACGTCATAGACCAGGAAGCTATAAAGCACACCTTAAAACAGACCGCGACAGCTTCCGTTGCCTTCAGCAAGCGATCTGTGTATTCTGTCCTTGTCATATTTATTGTTTTCTGTCAAGTTGCAATATATATATATATATATTATGGCAAAAGAGAGCAAGCAGCTTCGTGTTGTTCCTTGCCCACGTTATATCACGGGTGGGGACACACACATCAGCTAAAGAGAAATACTATTTGGGAGTGGAGCATGCCACAGTCAGTTCTCGAGTGGGCTGACTGTGAGCATTGCAAGAAGCTGTCCGTGAGGACGCTCCGCTCCCGCCGGGCGTTCTTCGAGGAGGACGGTACGGTTTGCGCTCCCCACGTGGGCCCTGCTGTTGCCGATGCACGGCGGTGACTCGCATTTTGGGGTTCGCAAACGGATCTGACGGCGGAAGGTGGGGACGGGCCCCGCCCTATCTCAGCTTTCACCTGCCAGATCCAGTGCTGGCGATTCCAGTTCCGAGGAATTGGTATCGTTAGTGTTTTGTTTAAAATAAAAAGAGAACAAAACAAATAAAGATATTAAGAAAAAGACAGATGTTTGAGTTTTCAATAAATGAATAAATAAGTCAGCTCATAACTCTGTTGAATAAAGAGCTTTAAAAGGAAGTTTATCTAGTGCTGTTGCTAGTTAAATATTTCTGGCCAGCTGAACATTATGAGAGTGAAAAAGAGAGTTTATTAGATGAAATATATCTAAAAACAAAAAAACTCTGTATCTCAGCCTCCTCGTCGGGTGTCCACACTGAGGTGTCGAGATCGTGGAATAAGCCGGTTTCTATTTTATGTGTTTAATGGCCAAACATCTAACTATAGTAATGCTATGGATATTAAGTATTATGGTATGACAGTGCCTCGGGTTAAAGAGACGCTTGCTAGCTTTCTCTCTCCCGAGTCAGCGTCATAATTTTTAACCCCGACGTTACCCACCAGCCATCTTAAATAAATAAAGAAAAATTTTATTAGGCAGCGCTGGTGGGTGAATTATAAAGACATGGATGAATGTGTGGTTGTCAGCACTGACGCTATTCGAGAATTGCGTCGTGCAAAAACAGATAAACTATACTGGGGTGCGACTCTCTGAGGAGGGTCGCAGCGCTGCCAGTTCGGTTGTTCCCTGCCGGTTCGCCGTTCAGGGCACCGAGGTGTCAGCGTCCCCATACGATCCTCCGAGGAGGGTCGTAGAACGGTCAGTTCGGTTGTTCCCTGCCGGTTCGCCGCTTCAGGGCACCGTAGTGACTGTTCAACCAAATCCAGAGGCCAGTCTTGAGAGACTGGTTCCCCTCTCTCTGGCTCTGGCTCCTCCGAGATTCCTGGGCATTCGCGTATTAAATTATATCGATGATTGGTTGATTTTAGCTCAGTCCGAGCTTTTGGCAGTTCAACATCGAGATGTCGTTCTGTCTCACATAAGGGGGTTGGGGTTGCGGCTCAACACCAAAAAGAGTGTACTCCTCCCAGCTCAGAGGATCACTTTTCTAGGTGTATTATGGGATTCGACAACAATGCAAGCACGTCTGTCTCCTGCACGTATTTCTGCGATTCTCACAGCCGTAAAGAATGTAAAACTAGGTCAATCACTCACTGCAAAACAGTCTCTGAGACTGTTGGGGCTCATGGTAGTTGCGTCAAACGTAGTTACTTTTGGCCTTCTGTACATGAGACCCCTGCAGTGGTGGCTCGGGACCAAGGGGTTCTCTCCGAGGGGAAATCCGTTTTCGCATGATCAAGGTCACGCGGCAATGCCTTTGTGCCTCGGTCATGTGGAAGAAACCTTGGTTCCTCGTCCTGTGCCCAGTGCTGGGGGCTTCTTGTCGACGCGTCACGCTATCAACGGATGCTTCCCTCACAGGATGGGGGGCGGTCATGAGTGGCCGCTCGGTGAAAGGTCTTTGGCTGGGGCTCATGGCAGTTGCGTCCAACGTAGTTACTTTTGGCCTTCTGTACATGAGACCCCTGCTGTGGTGTCTCAGGATCAAGGGGTTTTCTCCGAGGGGAAATCCGTTTTCGCATGATCAAGGTCACGCGGCTATGCCTTCGTGCCTCGGTCATGTGGAAGAACCTTGGTTCCTCGCCCAGGCCCAGTGTTGGGGGCTTCTTGTCGACGCATAATGCTATCGATGGATGCTTCCCTCACAAGTCGGGGGCAATCATGAGTGGTTGCTCGGCGAAAGGTCCGGACAACACACTGATGGTCTCTTATATCCGAGCAGATATCCTGTTGAGGCAGGGGCTGTGGCCCGGGGAATGCAGACTTCACCCCGAGGTGGTGGAGCTTCTTAGGGAGAACTTCGGTCAAACTACAAGTCGACCTTTCGCATCGCTTGTACAATGCATTGCCCTTGCGGTTCTCCCCCACGCATCCAGCTCCGCTTGGACTGGATGTGATGTAATAGGTGTGGTTGCCGCCACACCTATACGCTTTTCCCGATATCTTTGCTCCTGGGAGCTCTGGAGTTGTGGATACTGTGGGCTCAGCCTCTGAGGGGGCCCAGCTCATAGATTCAGGTCTCTCGACCGAGGTTGTGGAGACCATACTCCAGTCTAGAGCTTCCTCCACGAGAAGACTAAATATGCTGTTCTCTGCCTGGTGCAGAGAACGCCTTCTGAATCTTGTTTCTGCCCCGTGGGTACAGTACTTGATATCTGTATGAATGTTTCTTTACTGGGTTATCTCTTAGGAGAGATCCTTAATTTCGTCTTCTCCGTGGTACATGAGGCTGAGGCCTGCACGTACTTGGATTTGCAACTGCTATGGTGATAGTATTTCTTCACCCCAGGTCGGGTTGTATTTCTAGGTCCCTACTAAATGTGAGGGTCATTTGTGCAGCAGGCCTTCTGCCCTCCACCTTTAATACCCCAGATCAGGAAAAACTTAATCTGTTACGCCCTGTCCGGGCTTTGGATGCGTATGTCCACAGAGCTGCTCAGTGGCGTATATCAGAACAATTATTTGTCTGCTTCGGGTCACCTAAGATATGTTGCCCGGCATCTAAACAGATGATGAGCAAGTGGGTAGTTGAGGCTATCTCACTTGCTTATGAAGCGGCCGGACAGCCTTCACCTATGGCTGTTCAGCCCCATTCTACAGGAGTATGGCTGCCTCTAGGCTTTAATTTCGGGTGTTCCCCTTCAGGACATTTGTAATGCGGCAGGCTGGTCCTCACCACATACATTGTCAGATTTTATGACTTACACCTCTCCACTCCTGGGGCTAGGTTGCTTGCTTCTTAGTGTGCGCAAGGACTTCACACAGAACGGGCATTTGTCTTTATGGCGTAGTGGGTATGGGGTTCCCACCGCGTCTCAACGTAGCTCGAGCTCCCTTGAAAGGGAATGTCTCAGGTTACGTATGTAACCCTGGTTCCCAAACGAGACGCTGCGTTTTCCTGCCATACTTCCTGCATGCCCTGATCGACTTGCTTCAGGCTTTTCCAGAAGCTGTCGCGGTCTGTTTTCAGGTGTGCTTTATAGCTTCCTGGTCTATGACGTCATCCGCCTATGACGTCTAGCTCTTCCATTGGACTGATTATACACGTGCTTCACGACGCAATCACGCAGAGCGTTCCCACCGCGTCTCAACGCAGCGTCTCGTTCCCTCTCAGGGAACCAGGGTTACATACGTAACCTGAGACGTTTTCATTAGTCAAGTGTCTTCCTTTGTTCAGGTTTCCCGCTTCCCGTTTGTTTATATTGGTTTCAGCTGTGTTTAATTAATTATTCTCGTTTGTGCTCCTAGTTAAGTTGTACCCTCACATTCAATTTAAAAAAAAAATTAATTTAGTATAATTGCTGAAGGTTAAAGGTGGCCCACATTTTATTCCTTAATTTTTATTCTGTAAACTGCAGTAACAAACAAAACAGGAACTGTCACAATAATATTTGATTACATTTAGTGAGCAACCTTATAAGTTAGAAATAAAAAATTATGTCAAAGTGCTTATACCTTTCACCTTGAGGGAGTCCTCATTTGAGGAGTGGCCACGCACCAGTGTTGTATGCTGTAAACGGTATATATACAGAATATATATTTGCTTTATGGAGAGAGTATGTGTGCAAGGAAGCATTAAATTGATCAGAAGAAAGTAACAGTAAAAAGTTTTATATTGCAAAAAAAAGAAACCTAGTTTACCGCTTTACCTACACTTGCCGCGAAACTCCGCCCACACGCTGTTCTGATTGGCTGTGGGTTTTGATTGATTTTGACACATCTCGCACTCCCGTCGCGTCTAGTGTGGACAGACAAATTATAAAGAGACTTTCAAAAACATAAATCTTACTGATCCCTGTAGGATTACAAATTTTATTTAAATGTTTAATTTAGATTTCCAATACAATAGTATATTATATTGAGAAAGTTTATAAATGATGAGACCAGAAAATATCTGCAAACGGTAGAGGTTCCCAGCATCATATTCCTGACTGTCTCAGTACGAGAAGGCTAGGCCTTTCCTGTTCTTGCGTCTCACCGGGTGGAACTCATGCTGAGCAAGTTTGAACATCTGCTATTTTATTACTGAGACCGTTTGTCTTGGAGTTCTCATCTCAGTACGAGAAGTCTATGCCTTTCCTGTTCTCGTCTCAGTACGAGAAGTCTAAGCCTTTCCTGTTCTCGTGTCTCATGCTGAGCAGGTTCCACAATCTGTATACCTTATTTACATTTGCTTCGTTTCAGAGAAGTCTCCACCTATATGTAATCCCTCCCCATTGAAATGTATATAAACTACAATGTAAAGTTCCCTTAGTTAGACGATGTTGGAATGACTGCAGCTACCGACAAGCAATAAAGAACTTCTGCTTGGAAAACTTCCACCGTCTCCTGGTCTGAGCTTCTAACTTTTGTACAAAGAAAAAGATCACTACAGATGGTGCCATGAGCCGGATAGAATTAACTTCACCTGAATCCAGATTGGAATTCAAGCTCAAAGATCTGACTGCATTCCAGAGAGAATCTTACCTGAATCCAGAACTGAAATCTCCACTCAACAAAGACTGAGTTCCAGAACTGAATCCTGAAACTTCAAAACTCAACAAAGAACAAACTTTTTTTGATTGAGTTCCAGACGGAATCCTTTCCGTATAAACAACGATTTGGTGAGTTTCACTCTATTCAAAGAACCACTGAAGACCAGTACAAATCTCTGCGCCGTCAGAGAACAGTTATCAGACAGCTGCAGTGTCTGTCTAACAAAGTTACCCTTTAAAAGTTTATTTTAAAGATGAAAGTAAAGCCTCTACGTTGCTAGAGAAGGTATCCTCTAAAGTTAGGGAAGGTTAACATTACGTGTTAATATTGGTGAACCTCTGTTCAAACAGGGATGTGTTTATCCTCTAAAAGTTAGGAAGGTGAAAGATCCTTTGCATATCCTTTTAGAGAAGATTAGCGTAACGTGCTAATATTTTGTGTGTTACCCTTTGCTCTGGGCAAGGAAGGTTAACTGTTATCGAGTGTAGCCTCTTTTGATCAGAGAAGATTTAGTGTTTTTGTTTGTTTTATCCTCTAAAATTTAAGAAGGTGAAAGATCCTTTGCATTTTTCTTTTAGGGAAGATTAGCGTAACATGCTAATAGTTTGTGATGTGTTGGTAACAAGGAAGTTTAACAACATTTGATCTGTATTAACAAGTATACCCTCTGTTGATCAGAGAAGTTTTTTTTTTTGATTGTGTGGTAACAAAAGAAATCCACAAAATGGTTAGAAGAAATGCTAGGCTAGTTCCATCAACTGAGAAAAATGGACTAGCTAGCCCTTTATGGACAGACAGTGAGTTCAAGTCATTGTTAGGAGAGAAAATTGATTCCATAGTGACGCAGTCAGTTAGATTGAATTTGACAAAGAAATTTGGTATTGATCCAGACAAAGTTTGGTCTATTGAAGAATGCAAGAAGGTGTTAGGTGCATGTATCAGAAAGAAAAACATGAAAGGCATAATCTGTTGCCATAGAGAATATAGCTTATCCATTGCACAAGAACAAACTAGGTGTATTGATACGTTAAATGAACAAAACAAACAATTGCAGACTCAAGTGTCCCGTTTCAAGACAAAGGTGAGCCATAATCAGGCCTCAACCAAATGTGACTCTGAAGACCAACAGTCAGATGAAAGCTATCCTGATTTACAGTCTTTCTGTAGACTAGAAAACACTAGAAATTCTGGTTTGATAGATAAGGTTGTAAATGCATTTGAAGTGTGTGGAGCAAGACAAAAGGCTCAGACTAGGGCAAAAGGGATTGACTCTGTTCAATCTGTAACCCCCATACTGCAGCTACAAGCAGTCAAATTATCTTTAGGTCCTAAAGAAATCGAGAGAATCGCTGAAAATTTGCCATCAGTGCAAAGAAATTTTTCTGATTTTAGGAGAGAATTGTCCAGAAAGATGCGGCTCTACGATATGTCTCTAGCTGAAGTCACCCAGCTAATATCACAGATCTTGACTGAGTCAGAATTCAGTGATTTTGAAAATGCTGTAAACTATTTTGAGTTTCAAAATTCCAGAAAAGATGACTTGAGAGAGGGAGTTATGAGAGTGTTAAAAAGCATTGTTGGACCAAAAGTGGACTGGTCAAAGATAACTAGTTGTGTACAGAAGAAGAATGAAACTGTTAGTCAGTACACAGAAAGATTTTGTCAGTCAGCTGCTGCATACAGTGGAATAGCGGACACTTCAGAGAAGGTGTTAAATGATAATGGCCCCTTAGCTCGCACGTGGTGTGATGGTCTTTGGTCAGAGCATAGAAATGCATTGCATTTCTTAAATGTCACATGGGTCACTAGAACCCTGCAAAACAACTTGGACAGTTTAGTTACTTGGGAAAGAAACTCTGATGTCAAGGCAAGAGTGAAAATTGCAGCAGCATCCTTTAAGGTCAACGCATAGAAGCAACAGAAACGCAAATGTCCTAAGAGAGAGGGCAGCAGTTGTTATTATTGTGGTAAACATGGACATTGGGGAAAAGAGTGTAGAAAAAAAAAAAAAGAATGTTAGAGAAACTAACAATGTAACTCAGCTTCTGCTCAGCCTGCTGGCTGCTCTGAAGCAGCCCCTCCCCTCGTCATTAAGCTCGTTGGGCAGCTGTTTTAGTTGTTAACCAGTTGGGCTGTGAGTGCTTAATTTCCCCACTAACTTACAACAGAGATAAAAGACTTCTGTTTTTGTTTAATAGAACAAAAGGAAAGTGACTATCTCAGTTTTCCTTTGGGGGACACTGGTTAAAGTAGACTCACAGCCTTAAATGTTATTTTACAGCACAGGCTTTTCATCATTAATAGTGTTAGGTCAGACTGTAAACGTAAAAAAAAGCCCTCATGCAGTGTCCACAATAATGCCGAATATTGTCTTACAGCGTGCACCTGTCACGAATCCGTCCTCATGTATGATGTCTGCTATGACTGAAGTTTTGTTAGAGGATGAAGGAGAAATTACTCACGATTGTGTTACGCTTACATATACACCTAGGAGTGAAGTAAAAGAAAAAGGTAACAGACGACCAGGTTATGCAGTAACGTCCACCACGGAAGTGTTAGCTTCAGGACGTCTTCCAGATCATTTTTCAGCTCAAGCTGCAGAACTAGTAGCCCTAACAAGAGCATGCACGCTAGCTTCAGGATCAGTTGCTAATATCTACACAGATTCCAGATATGCTTTTGGGGTAATTCATGATTTTGGTGTCATTTGGCAAACCAGACAGTTTCTAACTTCTGCTGGATCCCCCATTAAGCATGCTGAATTAGTGAAAGATCTAATGTTTTCCATGAAACTTCCAAAGAAATTAGCAGTGATCAAAGTGAAAGCACATCTCACAACTAATACTACAGAAGCTAAAGGTAATGCTCTTGCTGATATGGCAGCTAAACAGGCTTGTTTCTATGCAACTGTACAAGTGTGTTCAGGTAGTGCAGCACAGAAGAAAATTATGCCTCCTGAATCAATAATTGATCTGTACAAAGACGTTTCCTCCATTAGAACCAAAGTGGCATGGGCCACATCAAGTGATGTTGATTACAGCAGCTGCAGTATTGTGTCAGGGAAGGAAAACCTGGACTCATTGTACACACTGTAAGGTTGTTCCCCCACCTACAGGGATAGGTTAGGACACGGAACCAGTGAGGAGCCCCGGGAAGAACTGAACGCAACAGGCTTCGGAGGTTAACCCTGGGGTGAAGACGTCCCTCAAAGGCCCTATCCTAGTCCATCCTTACCTCACTGTTCTTTAGGTGTCATAATTAAGAGATAGGGAAAGAAGGAACAACAATAGCAGACTCGGAAAATTTACCACCCTAGTGTTTGAACCAATACTGCTCTACTGTCGAGCAGACTCAGAAAAGTGCAACCCTAGAACAAATACTGCTCTCCTGTCTTTTGTTTTCTCTCTTCCTTTGTGCAGATAACACTTGATGGCTGACCCGAGAACCATATGCACCGACCTCCTCGTCTGCATATGAAGACATAACCTCAAGAAACAACTAGACCCACTTCCGAGCCAACTATCACAAAAGGATTAAAAAAAACAAATTCACAACGCAGAGACTACGAAACCTTCAGTCATCCATCGACATGATCAAGATTGTCCTACTTCTACACATCATGAAGATCGCACAAAGTCCGGACTCCAGAAACAACATATTCTTAGAGCTGATGAATATGTCACAAATGCCTTGTTTGCTGGAAAGAAAGTGTGCATGTCACATCCGAAGATGACTGCATTCCAGGACTCACTTGTGCACAAACATGGTGGTCCAACAAGACATTCTTGATCTTTCAGCAAAATTACACCAGATGACTGAAGATTATTACCCGTAGGGACGTCACGGACCCTGAAATTGCATGTTTGTTTAAGTGTTTAAATTTGTATTTTGTGAGAGTTATTTAGAACTCTCAAAGGGGGAAATGTAGGATTACAAATTTTATTTAAATGTTTAATTTAGATTTCCAATACAATAGTATTTTATATTGAGAAAGTTTATAAATGATGAGACCAGGAAATCTCTGCAAACGGTAGAGGTTCCCAGCATCATATTTCTGATTGTCCCATCTCAGTACGAGAAGGCTAGGCCTTTCCTGTTCTCGTGTCTCACCGGGTGGAACTCATGCTGAGCAAGTTTGAACATCTGCTATTTTATTACTGAGACCGTTTGTCTTGGAGTTCTCATCTCAGTACGAGAAGTCTATGCCTTTCCTGTTCTCGTGTCTCATGCTGAGCAGGTTCCACAATCTGTATACCTTATTTACATTTGCTTTGTTTCAGAGAAGTCTCCACCTATATGTAATTCCTCCCCCTTGAAATGTATGTAAACTACAATGTAAAGTTCCCTTAGTTAGACGATGTTGGAATGACTGCAGCTACCGACAAGCAATAAAGAACTTCTGCTTGGAAAACTTCCACCGTCTCCTGGTCTGAGCTTCTAACTTTTCTACAAAGAAAAAGATCACTACACCCCAAACGATTGAACTAGGCCTAGTGTAAATGGCAAAATATGACCTCCCAGATTAAATATTTTCCCAAATTGCCTAAAATATGATACCCCCTTTCTATAATCTGAGATGGCTATTTACTACTAACGGGTTAGGGGTGCATAAAATCACTGAGTCTGGTGTGGCCTGCACCAGACAGACCTGAACCCCACTGAACATACTTGGGATGAATTATTATGTGAAGTGAATGAGACCTCACCACGCAACTGCAGCTGAATAGGAGCAATTTCCTTCAATCACGTTCCATCATTAAGTGTGAAGCCTTCCCAGAAGCTATTATAACAGCAAACAGAGGATCCACTGTAAATGGAATGACTGTAAATGTTCAGCAAAGGCCACAATAACTATCCTCCCATTCCTCGCAATCCTCCCTTCTTTTCTCTCTCAGTCCATCCGTCCTTTCCCCTCTGGCCTTTTTGAGAATGTTCTCAGGGCCTGTGTTAAGGCAGAAGGTATTTTAATAAATCAGCATGTTTTCTCTTCCTCTTTGAT
Source organism: Siphateles boraxobius (assembly GCF_051911475.1). Taxonomy (NCBI): domain Eukaryota; kingdom Metazoa; phylum Chordata; class Actinopteri; order Cypriniformes; family Leuciscidae; genus Siphateles; species Siphateles boraxobius. The sequence goes on along the minus strand of NW_027508722.1, from coordinate 20,331,218 downwards.
CCTCTCTCTCAGACTCTCTGGGTGTTTGCAGTGCTATATAAAGCCAAGCAGTAGGATGCAGTCTTCTCCAGCGCTATATAAGTGCTTATGTTTCCCTGTGCTTTCGCTTGTGTGCGGTCTTACTCTCATTAAAATATTGTAGGGGAGACCGGGGTCAGTTGTGACTTTTGTATTTTCTCTTTTAAAAAACTCTTGGTATGGAAATGCTATATGTGTGCCCAAATTGTCCATTAATAGACTTACGAGAATTTAACCTGCCATGAATAATGCAAACAAATAGTTTCAAAGCAAAAATTGAAATGTTATTATTTTAAATAATTTAAATTGTGTATGATAACTACCAACTACATTGTCATTCATCAATGCACTTATGGTCTGTCAATCATGTTAACATTAACCAATGTAATATTTTTGAGATTTTTTTCCACATTGATGTTAGAAATTCCTCACAAAATGAAATAATCACAATACTTTCTTTCTCCCCTAAACATAAGTGGATCAATATGGATTCAAGTCAAGATAGACCACCCAAACAAATCACCCTCATGTCATTCCAAACCTGTATGACTTTGTTTTGTGGAACACAAAAGATGATATTTTGAAGGAAGCTGGTAACAGTTTCACTTCCCATTGACTTCTATTATAATATGGACAAAAAAAACACAATGGTCAATGGGAAAAAAAACTGTTTAGTTACCAACATTCTTCAAAATATCTTCCTTTCTGTTCCACAAAAAAGAAATACAGGTTTGGAACAACATGATGGTGATTAACAAGGACTATACCATAATGACTGTCATGAGGGTGAGGGAGAGAACAAAAAAAGCAGACGATATGCGGACACACAGGATTTATTGAGGCACAAAACAGTAAACAAAAACCCACGAGGGGGCAAAACAGGACAGAAGGGTAGTACACCTAGACTAAGACGGGAAATAAACTAGGACTAGAAACTGACTGATAATGACAAGATGAAGAAAACAAACAGCTACACAAACTCACAATTCTTAATACGGGATTCAGACAAAGTACTCACAGGATTCTCACAAAGACTAACACGCATTGGTTGACAATGTACCGACACTGGACAGCAAACACAAGGGTGATTAAATAGGGAGAAACTAATGAGGGGAACAGGTGACACAGACTAAGTCATGACAAGACGAGGATAACAAGGGGGCGGGGTATCTAACGAGACAACACAAGCACATGGCCCAAACAGGCCATGCGCTTGTACACGAAACATGGTTCTGCCATGATCCTGCCACAAGACTAGGAACATCAAGAACATGATGGCAGAATCATGACAGAACCCCCACCTTAAGGAGCGGTTTCAAGACGCTCCCCAAAGGGACACTAAGCACAAGACAAGACATCGACAAAAACCAACAAAACATAGCGAACATCAACAACGGCATACATGAATAAACTATAACAGGGTTCGGGTGAAACATCAAAAACAACATACAAGGCAGAGGGGGTGGAGGAAACAGCAACAGTCTCAGACACAGAGGAGAAAGGGGAAGACAAAACGGGACTCCTGACGGGGAACAAGGCAGGCGAAGGCGTAGGACACAAGACAGGGGGTGAAACAGATGGTTGAGGAGCAGGAACAGGTGCCAGGCTCATAGCATCGGACCCGGAAACTGAGCGCCCTGAAGGAGAATCGGACTCGACACTCTTCATTTCCAACTCAGTAGTGGCGTCAACTGTAGAATACTCTGAAACAGAGCTCTCGGTTGCTGGCCTGGCATTAGCCCTCCCCTTAGCAGGTGTGGGATCAGTATTCTCTGCTGTTGACCTAGAAACTGTGCTCTCTGATGTAGACAGGGGAACAGCGCTAACTGATGGAGTAGATTCGGGACAAGACATGGCTGGCTCGGAAGCTGCGCAGACCGGGACAGGCGTGGGTGCTGCGCCCACAGGGACAGGCGTGGGAGTAGAGGTCAGGGCAGGACAGACAGGGGGTTCAAGGATTGCGACAAGACGACAGATAGTCCGAAAGGGTCTTGGCCGCAATGATGACGGGCATCTCCTGACTAGCCGAAACTGCTTGGAGAACCTCCTTAGCGGCTAGGTCGGCCGCAACTCTCTCAGCAGATACTGGGACCGCGCTTGCAGTAGAGGGCACTGGGACCGCGCTTGCAGTAGAGGGCACTGGGACCGCGCTTGCAGTAGAGGGCACTGGGACCGCGCTTGCAGTAGAGGGCACTGGGACCGCGCTTGCAGTAGAGGGCACTGGGACCACGCTTGCAGTAGAGGGCACTGGGACCGCGCTTGCAGTAGAGGGCACTGGGACCGCGCTTGCAGTAGAGGGCACTGGGACCGCGCTTGCAGTAGAGTGCATCGGGACCACGCTTGAAGTAGAGGGCACTGGGACCGCGCTTGAAGTAGAGGGCACTGGGACCGCGCTTGAAGTAGAGGGGGACCGCGCTTGCAGTAGAGGGCACTGGGACCGCGCTTGCAGTAGAGGGCACTGGGACCGCGCTTGCAGTAGAGGGCACTGGGACCGCGCTTGCAGTAGAGGGCACTGGGACCGCGCTTGCAGTAGAGGGCTCTGGGACCGCGCTTGAAGTAGAGGGCACTGGGACCGCGCTTGAAGTAGAGGGCACTGGGACCGCGCTTGCAGTAGAGGGCACTGGGACCGCGCTTGCAGTAGAGGGCACTGGGACCGCGCTTGCAGTAGAGGGCACTGGGACCGCGCTTGCAGTAGAAGGCACTGGGACCGCGCTTGCAGTAGAGGGCACTGGGACCGCGCTTGCAGTAGAGGGCACTGGGACTGCGCTTGCAGTAGAGGGCTCTGGGACCACGCTTGCAGTAGAGGGCTCTGGGACCGCGCTTGCAGTAGAGGGCTCTGGGACCGCGCTTGCAGTAGAGGGCTCTGGGACAGGCAGAGGCAAAGAACGAGAAGATCCCCTCCTTCTCTTTCTCCTAGGTCGTGGGGAAGAAGTCATTGCTGGATTAGTGTCCGGTTGGAGAAGCTCTGCAGGAACTGTAACTGGTACTGGAAGGGCAGTCTCAGGCAGCGTTGACTCCGTAGAGAATGATTCAGATGGAGAATCCCATGAAATCCGTCACCCTCGTTTGCCACGGAGATCTGCGGGTGAGGAAGAAAACTCAGGAGAAGAAACGGAGGAAGCCTGATCCCCTTGAGTGACGACAGCCAAAACACGACCCTCCGGGATCACTGGCAGACAGGCAGAGGGTGGAGATCCCGAGGAAGAAGTCTGCGAATCCTCCCGGGAGAAATGATCCCAGAGTCGGGCATAATTTCAGGATCCACTCACCCTGGGGCTGGACTGAAAGTCTTCCAGATTACTATCGGCGATGGCCAACTGCCACCATAGTTCTTGGTCAGTCGGTTGTGGTCTAGTGGGGGAAGACATACAGTCTGCTGGGTTCTTCTTTAGTCGGTACGTTCTGTCATGAGGGTGAGGGAGAAAACACAAACGCAGACAATATGCGGACACACAGGATTTATTGAGGCACAAAACAGTAAACAAAAACCAACGAGGGGGCAAAACAGGACAGAAGGGCAGTACACCTAGACTAAGACAGGAAATAAACTAGGACTAGAAACTAGTGATGTGACATTTGAACCGAGGCGTCGGAGCTTGTGTCGAGAAAAAATGGGCGTGCCAGATGAAGCCGCGATTCGAGGCTTGTGTTGTTAACGTGGAAATCACGTGACTAATGACAAACGAGGCCTCGGTTTGTGTGGAAACGTCATCGGTTCGGTTTGAGTGTCGAAACTCGCGCCACCTTGTGGGTGTTGTCAGGAGTAGTAGACGCAGTTGTAGTAGTCAGTGTCAGAGTCAGAGAGTTAGAGAATTCTCATTGTCATTATTGTGTAATATGTGTTGTTAGGGCTGTATATTATTACATTATATCAAGCTAGAATACTTATAGTATATTGTTATTATTAATTATAGTAGCTATATTATAATCGTGTTATATTAATTAGATAAGATTATTTGGATTGCTTTGGATTTTCCGATCTGGACTGGACTGCTTATTGTTTTGGATCGCCCTTTTGGATTTGTTTGCTTTTTGCGACTCTTCCTTTTTCCTGGTAATGGAGCCGCAAGAAAGAGGAGATCCTCCCCTGTCTGGCCTCAACACAAGCATCAGTATCTTCATTTATACCAGCTGGCACTGGCATTTTTATGTTCCCCTGCATCCTCTGTTCCTCGTGAAAGGATATTTTCCAAGACTGGAGAGGTTTTGTCCAAGAAGAGGAATCGTCTAAACCCCAACACACTTGAAAATTGTTTTGTTTCTCAATAAAAATCTATTGTAATCCTTCCTTCACCCACCCCAAACTGCAGTGTTGCAGTTTGCTCCTCTATATCCCAGTCCCATAAGCACAACACTGCACTTAAACTAGAAACAGTTCACTGCACAAAACACCCCAAAAACAATCTTAACTTTTTCCACCCCAGACTATTCTGTTGCAGTTTACTTTATTACACTCACTCCACCATAAGCACTGCACTCAACACAGTGTAACTTTTGTTGTTCATACTGTCACTATCCAAACAATTTCTGAATAATTAATTAACTATGTATGTGACAGTTGTCTCTGCACAAGTAAATTCAGACAGAGAAAGATACATATTTTATTTTATACCCAGGCAATGGACAAATGTCTGCTCAGGTCTTTTTATTATTGCAAATTAAAGGTTACAGACTTTAATAGTGAGAAGAAAATAAATAAGTAAATAAAACAACGTGTGTGTGTGTTTGGGTGGGTGGGGGGGGGGGGTATAACTCTGCTCAGGTCATTGGTTCAGAATTAATTAATTTGTCTGCTACTTCTTTACACAGTAGCTAGGTGTCACTAGTGAGCAATGCTGAATGAAGCTTCGAGTAATGAACCTTTGGGTGAAGCAATGGGCTGCGAGGTCTCAGTGGTTCAGGAAGCCTAATTTTGCCATCACTACTAGAAACTGACTGATTATGACAAGATGAAGAAAACAAACAGCTACACAAACTCACAATTCTTAATACAGGATTCAGACAAAGTACTCACAGGATTCTCACAAAGAGTAACACGCATTGGTTGACAATGTACTGACACTGGACAGCAAACACAAGGGTGATTAAATAGGGAGAAACTAATGAGGGGAACAGGTGACACAGACTAGGTAATGACAAGACGAGGATAACAAGGGGGCGGGGTATCTAACGAGAGAACACAAGCACATGGCCCAAACAACATGCGCTTGTCCACAAAAAATTGGTTCTGCCATGATCCTGCCACAAGACTAGGAAAATCAAGAACATGATGGCAGAATCATGACAAATGACAGTCTAAATGGACGTAAAATGGATGTATATTAGATACCATCTAAAGATGTCAGAGAGTATATTCCAATGCCAACATACAAAAAAGCTCATATGAATGTGGTGTGCATACCGTACATTCAGCTGTGAATAGCTTAAAAATTAGGGTAAATATCTACTGCACACAATAAGTCTCTCCTGTCAGGCTATTACATACATATTTGTGCTATATTTATGCACTGCATTTCTGCAGTACATGCCTTTCGAAGAGAAGAAAGAGAGAAGTAATTTCAGGAGGCATAGGATGATGTGTTTTAGACAGATGTCTAGAGCTGATGGTATTGATCTTAGCATCTAAAGTACACTCATAATGGTGAAAGCTACCAACGACAGGCCAAACAAATTGCTGGCCATAGAAAGCTATTGTGTTACCGCATATTGCATTGCATCACATATACTGCAATCCATTCCACAAGGACACAAAAGGGATTTGGCTGACATTGTCTTCTTTACAGGATAATCTTGCCTGTCCCCAAATTCTACCTCTCAGAATATGGTTTTGGTGTCACTTTTTCGTTTACCAGAATTATAAATTGCTCCTCAAAATAAGAATGTTTCATATCATATAATGTCATAAAAATCATTACATCTGTTCTTTCATTCTGAGCAATAAAACTGCATTACAGTAGCATTGCTGAATGATTCCTGTAATGATGTCAAAGCATTTGTGATTATACATTTGATGACATATCTAAAGGCTGAAAAGTCTTGGATCACAAAATCGGTATTTAAGCAGTTCAACAACACTCTTTTTCTTCTTAGAACGTATACAGTGCACTATTTAAATGGGCTGTAAAAGGAATCGATAGCACTCTGAACCTGTTTTATTGTTATGCTTCCCTGCTGTTTCTGGGTCTGTCTTCCTTCTGAACCATTACAATTTGTGCTCCATAGACATAAACTGGTTAAAAAAATTGGTAACAATTAGTCCAGCTTATGTTGGCAGGTTTATGTCTGGTTGATTTGAAATGGCTTGTCTGAGCTTGTTTGTGATTATCAAAAAGGAACATTGGCTTGGCAACACATGGGCACATCTGGATTAAAAAAAAAACAGCTCATCGGCAATTAATACCTGACCATCATCAATGCCCTATTGCCCTAGTGTTTTGTTTAAATATTTAATTTAATGAAATGTACTTATTATTATAAAATGTTGATAATCAAAAAATAATTCATTTATAAGTGTTGAATGTTTATTTGTTTAGATGAGCCTTTGCTTAACTTTGCTTTTAGCTGTAAATAATCAGTTATTTTAAATTAGGTTTTTATTTATCTTCATATTTTTTTGTATTTAAAGATATTATATTTCAATTTATAAAATGTATTCCTCAAATCACAATATAATGACAGAGAGTCAACACAAAATAAATAAGGTAGCATTATGAATATTCATAAGGTCTTTGCTGAGTCATGCTTTTTACCTCTCTTAGCACATCTGGCAATTAAGGTTTACTTTTAAAATCATGAAAATATGTGTGAAACTAAAAATCAGTACATTAAGGTTGACCAAAGCTAATGTAAAGGCGCTAAAGTTAAGCTAAATGTAATGCTCAAGTACAGAACAGTATATGATAATAATGATTATTTTAATGTCTTTGCAATGTAAGCATAATACCATAGTAGCCTATAGAATACATTAATATGGTACCATATACGCCGTTATCATGAGCCAGCTTTAAAATGCAACTCTCTCTCTCTCTCTCTCTCTCTCTCTCTCTCTGTGTGTGTGTGTTTGACTATTGGGTGAAAAGGTTTAAGGCCTCTGGTTCATAAGCTGTTATGATATAGATACTCCAAAGTGCTGCAGAAGATTAGCTTGCGAGACATGCTGGTTGGATATGTGTGAAACTGAAAAACCTCAGGTTTGTTGGCTGCTCAAACGTTCTGTGGATCATAGATATGAGAGCGGACCTGAGTGCCAGATCACTGTCTTATCTACAGGGGCTAGAGTGTTGAGCCAGCATGACTGACATACAGATAAGATGTCAAGAATGTTATGGAACACAAGCATGTTATATGGACATACAAGCTATAGTACATGAAACAGAAAAATGGACAGAAAATTAAGATAAAGAGAAGGCAAGAGAAGAGGTCTGCAGAGATCTCTTATGCTTATCTGTATTTATTTGATCAAAATACAGTAAAAACAGTAATATTGTGAACTATTATTACAATTTAAAAAGCAAAGCTGAACTTTCAGCATCATTACTCGTCTTCAGTGTCACATGATCCTTCAGAAGTCATTTATATTTGCCAATTTGCTACTTTTTGCTCCATTTCTTATTATATTAATATTGAAAACAGTTGTGCTGCTAAATTTTTTATATACTTTTCAGTATGTTTTGATGAATAGTATTCAAAAGAACAGCATTTATTTGAAGTAGAATTGAATAGAAATTGAATAGGATTTATCAAAGACTGTCATCATTTCCTCACGCTCATGTCATTCTAAACCTGCATGACTTTCTTCTGTAAAACATAAAGATTTTTTTACATGCAATTACAGTGAATACAATCATGCAAAAAAGCACAACAAAAATAGCATTGAAGTGGTCCACATGGCTTATAGCTCTCCTTGGTGTGTTGAGAGTAATGTCCGATTTGTGAACGATTCTTCTTTTGAGTCAGGTCATTTTAACCAATTGGTTGATCCTCTTTAGAAACTCACTCAGAATTATTAGTTCATGAACTGACTGATCTAAGTTACTTCAGTTGCAGCTGTTCTCGGGTTAACAGCTCACAGAATATTTTCAGTGAAAGAAATTATTTTTGGTCTGTTTTGTCGACCACAGCTTCAAAAAGACAAGGAATATAGAGCACAAGTAGTATGGATCATCTTTACAATACTTTTATGCTGCTCCATGCTCCTTCTTTTAGCTTGAATGCTGCAGTATACGTACATTCATTGTAATTGCATGGAAAATATCATATTATGCTCCACATACGAGAGAAATTTATACAGGTTTGGAATGAGGGTGAGTAAATGATGACATAATTGTTATTTTTGGGTGAACAATATATTTGAATGACAGGTGACCTGGATAGGCAGCTGGAAATTCCAGCACACATCACCCAGTCCATGCATAGACAGGACATCATCCTGGTCTCGGAGTCTATGAAACAGCTTATCCTACTGGAGCTAACTGTGCCTTGGGAGGAAATTATGGAAGAGGAACATGAGAGAAAGAGGGACTGAGGGACTGCTGGAGGCCTGATGCTGGAATTGATGGAAAACCAACAGCAATCAACAACAGCATGGAGGCTGCAAAGCGGGTATCAAGATGCCTATGGTTGAAGAGGTGTGTCGTGTGGGGTCCCCAAAATGCCATTTGGACACAGGCCAAGGCTTGATCCACCTCCGACGGGTCGCCTGTTGAAAGACCCGAAACACCCTATGACGCCAGGAAATAAACACTGATGATATGTCCAAGTTTGTGCATCAGAAGTGTGGTGGGGTTTGGAATCGGTAGATGTGTCCTAAAAGAAGAAGTCAGGACGTCCTTGAAAGTCCTTTGAGAGTCAATGTGATTGACCAATAGTAAGGGAGAGACGATGCCTTCCCCTCTGTGAGGAGGAGTTTCTGTGTGCTGAGGTGTGAATAATAAAGGCTAAAAATAGAGCAGGAGGTGAACCTCACATCCGCACCTACACTCAGTGCTCTTTATTGACCCCTCAAAATATGCATCTCTTTATGTGTGTCTGCAAATGGGAAAGACAGTGATACACGCGTGGGCAAGTTTGCGTACATGTAATTTTATTAGTATGCAAGCCTGCAGGTTTGAGATCTGTCTCGTTCTTGAAACAACACACCAAACGCTTGTTTCTGATTCTTCCCTGAATATTGTCAAAGTCCGCCTCCTGTTCCACCATCCGCTTCCTTCCAGCATCACCGTCTCTTCGATTATTCCCTCTCTCAACAAGTCGATGCTCTGCTTGAAAACATCCATCCATCCATCACATCTTTGGCTTATGTAGTATGTTTTAAAAGTCTGATTCCTGGGTGTTAGTTTGTAGCAGATCTATAATGCAGGAGGTGGAGAGGTCTTGACCCTCTGTGTCTCCACCATTGATCAGCTGGTAGATAAAGGTGGACCATAAGTCACTCCACAACAGGCTTTGTCTGTTTTTACGGCTCCCTCAAGGCTGAGGCTGTATTTAGTCCGTCCAAAATCACTGCCAAATCTGCTCCTCCTTGATAAAGAGAGGCCTTACAGCAGGACGTTTAGCAAAGCAGAGCCAGGACAGAGTTGCTGACATTAATTACAGTTAATGCGTGGGCAGAATGGATGAGGTGAGAGGAAATGAATATTGATTCACCATATATTTCGGCTGGGTGGGTGCCTACGAATACCGTGTTTTCCTGTGCCTGTATAGCACTTTTTAATATGTGTGTGTGTGTGTGTGTGTGTGTGTGTGTCTGTGTGTCTGTGTGTGTGTGTGTGTGTGTGTGTGTGTGTGTGTGTGTGTGTGTGTGTGTGTGTGTGTGTGTGTGTGTGTGTGTGTGTGTGTGTGTGTGTGTGTTATATAATAATAAATTCAAAACAAGGAATTATGTAAATATCTAGAAATATATAAAAAAAGATTCATATTACTTACTCTAATTAATTATATTGTAAACTAAATACTATTAAAATTGGGTAAAATGCAGCCTTAAAGCAATAGTTCACCCCAAAATGAAAATTCTGTCATCTATTTACTCACACTGTCATGTCGTTCCAAACCCATTGTAAGACTTTCATTCATTCATCTTTAAACACTAATAAAGATATTTCATCTTTAAACACTAATCAAGATATTTTTCTTCTGTCCCTCCATTTAAAGCCCATTACACCACAACTTTGACAATTCAAAAAGTTTATAAAAAAGATTGCAAAAGAAATATATAAGCAGTTTTAATACTGAAGAGACACAATCGCATTATACGGTGAACAGATTTAAATTAGGCGTTTATTAATATACAGCCTAAACACGGTGCCTCTTCAGAAGACTTATATTAAACCACTCTATTAACATGGATTTCAATGTCTCTACAAACATTTTGAAGTTTCATTGGAGGGACAGAAGAAATCTTAATTTGTTTTTCGAAGATGTATGAAAATCTTAAAGCTTCGGAATGGCATGAGAGTGAATAAATGAATAAATAATAGATTTTCATTTTTTGGATGAACTATCCTTTTAAAGTCTAACTTCACCGATTTCTAGCCCACTTTAGTTACAGTATCGGTAGTATGTAAATAAACTATGTTTACTCATTCTCCGTGTTATACCTGAAACTAGAAATTCCGCAAAAAGACTTGACCAGGGCTTTCGTGAAAACTACAAATTGTACAGTACTTCTGTGTTTTTGTATCCCCGCCCACGGGATCACTGAAAATGGTAATGCAAAGGATGTTGGTTTTTATCCATAATGGTCTTTGTAAATAAAGACCATAAGAGATTGTTTCACAAAAGATGATCTCAGAAGTAATCTACAGAGTGTTGCATTTTAGCTGCAAAAGCTCAACATTAAATACAGGTCAGACTCAGAGCTTCTGACTTGATGCCACTTAATGAGAGAACAGGCCACAGACCATTGCTATTGTCCTTATGTGTGTATTACATAACCTTAATCATTCTCACACTGGATGCATGTCTGTTCATCACCATAACAACCGTTAATTATGATCTAATATGACTGGGTGGGTTACTGCATTGAATGCCTGAGTCTACTACACACAGATGTAGTAGTACTATATATATCCTTGCTGCATTGCTGTGTAAGAGAATCTTAAAATGCTTATACCATGAGCTCAGACAGGAAAAGAGGGATTGATGGATGTAGGATGGTGGAGAGAGGACCCTCCTCTTTCTGGCCCTAGCAAACCCTTTCACCACACATCTGACGGTCACTCGTTCGTTTACTCATTTGCTTGTAGTCAGAGTTAATTAACTGAATTAGCCTTCTGGGGTCTGACACTTAAAAAGAAGGACCTAAGTCAATTTTCACCAGCCCACAGAGTGGGTGTGTGTCCACATTTATTTATTTTTTCACATGTTCAATTAAAAAATCATGTCACATCATAAAAATTGACAGGTAAGGTAACCTAAAATGTAGTATCTAAATTATCTGATTTCCAATACAATATATTATTTAAAAGGACTTAACAGACTTCATTAGGTCACACAAACAAAAGATGTTTAAAGATCATCAGGTCACTTTTAAAGCAGAGATATTTGACTTTTTAGAGTGAAATAATTTTAAGGAGATAATCATTACTTTTTTTTATTTAAACCTAAAACTTTTCTGATTCCAGGAGATTCTGACAGGTATATTTTTGTTTTAAAGAATGGGATCTTCTTTTCTTCTGACATTATTTGTAATGTCTCCTATTTGTTTTAGTTTACTTCCCACAATGAAAAATACATATGTCCACTGTATTGGACTCCACAGACTGAAGTGTATTTCATGATAAAGTGTAGATAAATGTCTAATAATTTTTTTAATAAAATAATTTTATGCGAAAATAGGGCAACAACACTATGGATTTATATTAAAGACACACATGATATGTGTGAAAGTGTGTTATGTTATTCATACAATAGCTATGCATATTTTCTGTTTACCAACAAATTGCCATTTAGTTAAATTACTTTACAATACAAACCTAAATTCATGGTGATGACAGATGTGTAACATCTGGGTGGGAATCATTATATTCTTTTTCTGAAGTAAAAAGAAACATTAAACTTTCTTTTCCCGTAGAGATTTCATAATGCATGCCTCTGGAGGTTAAAGACCATGCCATATGTTTCTCCATGCACACTTCAAGCCATTTCAGCAACCTGAACATATCGATTTATCACAAGCTTTGCAACTATCCAATCCATTCCTGCGAGGCATTGCTGAGTGATAAACACAAATTAAATGTTATCTTCGTCAAGCGGCGAACCCCAAAGAAAATCACATTTCAGCAGTTGTGACGGTTGCGGCTCATTGCAGTAATGATGTGTATTATCATTTCGGTACAGTGTCATAACCGCTGCTCAGCACTTCTGCGCACAATGAGAAACAGCCCAACATGCCGCCGCCGTGATTCTATATTAATGCGCTACGGCAACCCACAGGACGACAAGAAAATATGGACATAATGTAGGCTAAACCAAAAAATTCAGGTCACACATGAAATATTAACACACTGTTTGTATAGATATAGTCCACCGCCCAGCATATCTCCATCTCAAAAAGAGCTACGGTTCGTTCATACATCCCTTCTTCTATGGCAATATCGCATGAATGCTCGCGCAGCAAGCCTACATTATGTACTAGTTTCGCGAATAAAAGCCTCAGAGAATCGCTTCTTTTTCTTTGACCACATAACTTACTTTTCACAATGGCGAGGATGCAGAAGAGCGTCCACAGAGCCATCATCTCAGCGAGGACGGGGAAGCATCTGCCGCGCGTGAACTGCTCTCTCCCGTGGGCGCTTATGGTCGTGCGTATCGGAGCGTGAATTTGTCGAGGTGTAGGGTACGCGCGCGATGGTTAAATGAAAATGTCTTGCTTCTCGACTTTATTCAGTACCTAGCATCGTAACGTCAGCGGCTCTGGGTTAGTGAACGCGTAGTTTCCCCCCGCGAGCGTGAGGGAATGGTTTTATGAGCAGCCAGGTATAGGTGAAGGACTCGTCGCGGTGCGCGAGAGAAGATGTGACGAGATGACAGAAACAGCAGCGCAGGGGAGGGGCGGGGGAGGCAGGCATACCTCAGATTTCCTTTCACTACATCCGGTTACATAGAATGTGTTTTTGTTACAGGACACTTACCATTTCCTTTACAAGGTCATTTGGTCTACCTGAGGACTCGCAGTGCATTTCAGAGGGGGCTTGCCTTTTACTTTACAGTTACAAAGTCAGCACATATTCGAAAATATTTTCTCCGTCTAGGAAAAATGACTTCAAAAGGAATAAAAAAAAAGATTTGAGATTACAATTATTATTACAATAATTTCCACAGTTCGTGAAAAGAGTTGACTACGTCATTCCGTTTGGGTCTACTTCCAAAATGGTCATCATGAAGTGGTTGAGAAATGCAAGCAATCCCAGACATTTCGGTAGTGCAAATGAATGAAGAGCTGCAGTCTATTATGTGAGAGCCATAAATGACGATATGGGTAGATCTTAAGCTTTTTTATATATGTTTGTGTGATTGTAAAACAAAACAATTTTTTGCATGTTGAATGTAATAAAAGCATGCATTATTCTTAACTTTAAGAGGGGCCCATATTGGACTACTTTCTTATTCGGTGTTTGACCCTACACTCTCAAAATTGATAGACATGGTTCCATGAAGAACCTTAAACCTTAAAAAGAAGGTTCTTTATAGTGGATTTTTTTTCTGATTATTAACCCCCTGGGGTCTAAGGTGTTTTTGGTGTCCTTAAACAGTTCATCACTCTAAGAAAAAGTGATTCTTTAAAAAAAAAAACTGTTCCATGAAAGGTTCTTTGGGAACCCACAATGGTTCTTTAATGGCATCTCTGTGAGAGAAAAAAATGGGAACATTTGTTTTTAAGAGTGTTTTACAATGGATGAACACATACTATAGCCTATACATCAGTGGCACCTCTTAATATTATTCATGAGAAGCTTGGTCATTACCCTTTGGCCTATGAAAATTGAGTGCTGAACAGTCCTGTTGGCCTAGATATCACGGGCTCGAAATGTCAATACAACGTCATGGGGAATAATCATTAATTTTTTTTATGTAATTGTGCAGCACTACTTATTTCAAATATCACACATACATTTTGCTCCCAACAGCTGTATAAGGCAGCATCACCCTATCCAACAGCAGGGAGTATAGCTTGTTCTGCATGGAGATACGCTTCATTTATTTTGCCCCAGGGGAGCGGGTGGCTGGGTGTGAGGTTTTCAAGGAGAAGGGTATCATCTCTCCAACAGTCAGCATCGGTAACATCACCGTATGACTGAGTCCTGTCCCCACATCACAACCACTCTTGTCTGCGTGTCAGTCACTTCTGGCCTTTCAACCAGTGGTTCTGCAGTTGCTGTCTGTCAAAACTCAGTGCTCAGCGTTCCAGAAATAACCGTCGCTTCCGGGGAGATGATGGGGTCTCCAAGCTCTCCCCTTCTCCTAGTTCCCTCTCTCCGTGTCTCATGCACTCACACTGTTTATTGCTCTCCCTGTCTTCCATTACACATACACTTTCAGCCTTTGGCCAAAATGTCTATTTCTTCTTGTTCTCTGGAGGGATCCCTATAGATGACCTTGGATTTACATCCCTAGTGGGAGGAGAAAGGAAGGAATGATGTGAAAGCATTACAAGAAAGGGGATGAGAAGAGAGAATGGATTAATAGAGAGAAAGAGAAGAAAGAGAGAGCAGGGAGGTGGAATTAATGTGGAAGAAAGCAAAAGCTTGGTCACTGGTGACTCACTGGTTGACTGTTACGTAGGTATTCATAACCTATTCACACTAGTGTACTGCTATGCTCTTTATGAGCAGTGAGTCACACAGAGACAAGGATACCTCAAGCTTCCTGGAATATAATGGCTTCCATATTCTGGCTTACTACAGAGTGTGTGTGAAGAAGTGTGGGGAAAACATTGTAAATGGAGAGATGAAAGGAAGCAAATGTAAAAAAGACATGTACATCATCTAAACAACAACAACAATAATAATATATTTGTCATCATCATCAGGTTGTGCCTGACACTCAGACACACTAACACTTGGGCCACAATCTTCCAACATGTTCGATCTGTGGCCATTTGATATTTGTATATTAATACAATGTATTATTTCTATATATATACATATGTATATAAATATGTAATGTTGTTAAATGCTTCACATGTTTAGAGAATATTATGGCTTCTTTTTTTGGAAGAAAATCTGTTTTTAATCACCTTTCTCTATTGAACCTCTTTAATTTTCAACCTGCCTTTCACATCACCATGTTCTTCACCTCCAACTACAATCTTTCCTGCTGTTATTTCTGTTCTTCTCCTAAACTTCCACCTCTCCTCTATGTCTTCCTCTATGGTTTCCCTCACAGCCTCCCACTCCTTCCCTCAGTTGTTCTCCGTCTTTCCTTCTGATGTCATATGTGCTCCTTTGTTCTCTCTCTCTCTCTCTCTCTCTCTCTCTCTCTCTCTCTCTCTCTCTCTCTCTCTCTCTCTCTCTTTCTCTCTCTCTCACACACACACACACACGCACGCACGGACGCACACACACACACACACACACACACACACACACACACACACACACACACACACACACACACACACACACACACACACACACACACACACACACACACACACACACACACACACACACACACACACACACACATAAGCATTTGTATACTTTCTGCCTCCCTCTATCTCTGCAGAGCTGAGCTGACAGGGAAACTTCAGTGCTGCAAGTGCTCGGAGTCTCTTCTTGAATTATTCACATACTGGGACCCCCCGAGTGCTTATCTCACCCCTCCCTCCTCCTTACCCCACCCTCTCTCCTTCCTTCTCTGACTCTTGACATTTGCTGCTGGCATGCTTTCTCTAACTTTTGTGATTTTGACACACTGACTGACTTCAGGTGTTGTGAAGAATCCTGTTTTGCCATGACTAGTTTTTCTACCAGTGCTGAATGCAATGTAAAGGTATAATGATAGAGAATAATTTGGTCTCAGTCAGCTATAAGGAAATGAAAAACAAAATAGACATTTTCTTTTGGTATAGAGGTGAGCAAGAATGAAAAAATTCACACATACACAAACACAATATAATGCTCAGTTAGAGCTACCTGTATAAATATGAAGCTTGAAATAGCAAGAAATGAGGTTGAAAGAAAGTAAAGCATGATGGGTAGCTTTCAGAGCAGATGAGTGTACATTTACAATTATTATGTATGTACAGTATTATGGATAATTAAATGCTTTCCTCTAAACCGACTTCATACAATGCATTTAAGGTTTATATTTTAGTTAGTACATGATCCCTGGGCATTGGCATTGCTAGTGCCATGCTCTGCCAGTTGAGTAATCAAAAAATATAAAATTTCTTATTTGTTTATGCATTGCTCTTATTATTTAAAGCTACAATATGTATTTTTTTTCGCCGCTAGGGGTCACTAACCTCTTACAACAACAAAGGCGCAGGTTGATGACGCATGATTCCAGCGGGATTATGGAACTTGTCATCAAGCTGATGGATCTAATAGTGGTTATGGTTGAGTAAATACATTGATGTTTTTAAGCTTCTATTTAATATGCATAATTTGTGTATACAAATCAAAATGAAACCCTAATTTTTAGTACTAGGAGTTGGGTTTGAACCCACAATGACATTTGTCCATTGGTTGGGACAAGCCTCTTTTTTTTTTTACTGCAACACACCCTCATATTTGAACTTATCATTTTAAACTTCCATTTAAAATGCATAACTATGCATAACCATTGGTTGGGAAAAGACTTTTTTTTTTACTGCAACACGCCTTCATACTGTGTTTGAACATCGTTTTAAGTTGCCATTTCAAATGCATAACTAGTGCTTAAAAAGCTCAAAAGACTAAATTGAACTACCGGGAGTGGGGTTGAAACCATTCGTTTTTATTGCAACAGAGCCCCACATTTGAAACTGCCCCTCTATGATGTACTTGTTAGGCTGACCCTAACATTTGAATTGAACACTTTAAGCTTCTATTTCATAGGCATAATTTGTGTTTACAAATCAAAATGAAGAAGTTGGGTTTGAACCCACAATGACATTTGTCCATTGGTTGGGACAAGACTTTTTTTTTCTTTTACTGCAACACGCACTCATATTTGAAGATCGTTTTAAGTTGCCATTTCAAATGCACAACTAGTGCTTAAAAAGCCCAAAAAGACTTAATTCGAGCCCGACTACCAGGAGTGGGGTTGAAACCAGACTTTTTTATTGCAACAGACCCCCACATTTGAACTTGCCCCTCTATGATGTACTTCAATTGTTTAATTTCTGCTTAAACTTCAAATGGAAAGGCAAGTGTTATTACCAGGAGTGGGGTTTGAACCCACGAGGACATTTGTCCATTGGATCTTAAGTCCAAAGCCTTAACCACTCGGCCATCCTGGTTGGGACTGCACACTTACTTTTACTACACCAGACCCTAACATTTGAATTGACCACTTTAAATTTCTATTTCATTTGCATAATTTGTGTTTACAAATCAAAATGAAGGAGTTGGGTTTGAACCCACAATGACATTTGTCCATTGGTTGGGACAAGACTTTTTTTTTTTCTTTCACTGCTACACGCACTCATATTTGAACATCGTTTTAAGTTGCCATTTCAAATGCACAACTAGTGCTTAAAAAGCTCGAAAGACTTAAATCGAGGCCCACTACAAGGAGTGGGGTTGAAACCAGACTTTTTTATTGCAACAGACCCCCACATTTGAACTTGCCCCTCTATGATGTACTTCAATTGTTTAATTTCTGCTTAAACTTCAAATGGAGAGGCAAGTGTTATTACCAGGAGTGGGGTTTGAACCCACGAGGACATTTGTCCATTGGATCTTAAGTCCAACGCCTTAACCACTCGGCCATCCTGGTGGTGACTGCACAATTACTTTTACTGCATCAGACCCTAACATTTGAATTGACCACTTTAAGGTTCTATTTCATATGCGTAATTTGTGTTTACAAATCAAAATGAAGGAGTTGGGTTTGAACCCACAATGACATTTGTCCATTGGTTGGGACAATACTTTTTTGTCTTTTACTGCCACACGCACTCATATTTGAACATCGTTTTAAGTTGCCATTTCAAATGCACAACTAGTGCTTAAAAAGCTCGAAAGACTTAATTCGAGCCCCACTACAAGGAGTGGGGTTGAAACCAGACTTTTTTATCGCAACAGACCCCCACATTTGAACTTGTCCCTCTATGATGTACTTCAACTGTTTAATTTCTGCTTAAACTTCAAATGGAAAGGCCATTGTTATTACCAGGAGTGGGGTTTGAACCCACGAGGACATTTGTCAATTGGATCTTAAGTCCAACGCCTTAACCACTCGGCCATCCTGGTTGGGACTGCACACTTACTTTTACTACAACAGAACCTAACATTTGAATTGACCACTTTAAATTTCTATTTCATTTGCATAATTTGTGTTTACAAATCAAAATGAAGGATTTGGGTTTGAACCCACAATGACATTTGTCCATTGGTTGGGACAAGACTTTTTTTTTTCTTTCACTGCAACACACCCTCATATTTGAACATTGTTTTAAGTTGCCATTTCAAATGCATAACTAGTGCTTAAAAAGCTCTAAATACTTAATTCGATCCCCACTACAAGGAATGGGGTTGAAACCAGACTTTTTTATTGCAACAGACCCCCACATTTGAACTTGCCCCTCTATGATGTACTTCAACTGTTTAATTTCTGCTTAAACTTCAAATGGAAAGGCAATTGTTATTACCAGGAGTGGAGTTTGAACCAACGAGGACATTTGTCCATTGGATCTTAAGTCCAACGACTTAACCACTCGGCCATCCTGGTTGGGACTGCACACTTACTTTTACTACACCAGACCCTAACATTTGAATTGACCACTTTAAATTTCTATTTCATTTGCATAATTTGTGTTTACAAATCAAAATGAAGGAGTTGGGTTTGAAGCCACAATGACATTTGTCCATTGGTTGGGACAAGACTTTTTTTTTTTTTCAACACACCCTCTTATTTGAACATCGTTTTAAGTTGCCATTTCAAATGCATAACTAGTGCTTAAAAAGCTCGAAAGACTAAACTGAACTACCAGGAGTGGGGTTGAAAGCAGACTTTTTTTTTACTGCAACAGATGCCCACACTTGAACTTGCCCCTCTATGCTATACTTCAATTTCTAAATTTCTGCTTAAACTTCCAATTAAAAGCTAATTGTTTCATTACCAGGAATGGGGTTTTAACCCAAAAGGACATTTGTCCATTGGATTTTAAACCCAAACGCCTTAACCACTCGGCCATCTCGGTTGGGAATTTGTATTGACCACTTTAAGCTTCTATTTCATATCCATAATTTATGTTAACAAACCAAAATGAAAACCTAATTTTTAGTACTAGCAGTTGGGTTTGAACCCACGAGGACATTTGTCCATTGGTTGCGACAAGACTTTTTTTTTTTTACTGCAACACACCCTCATATTTGAACATTGTTTTAAGTTTCCATTTCAAATACATAACTAGTGCTTAAAAAGCTCGAAATACTTAATTCGAGCCCCACTACAAGGAGTGGGGTTGAAACCAGACTTGAAGGAGTTGGGTTTGAACCCAGAATGACATTTGTCCATTTGTTGGGACAAGACTTTTTTGCAACAGACCCCCACATTTGAACTTGCCCCTCTATGATGTACTTCAATTGTTTAATTTCTGCTTAAACTTCAAATGGAAAAGCCATTGTTATTACCAGGAGTGGGGTTTGAACCCACGAGGACATTTGTCCATTGGACCTTAAGTCCAACGCCTTAACCACTCGGCCATCCTGGTTTGGACTGCACACTTACTTTTGACCACTTTTGAACTTGCCCCTCTATGATGTACTTCAACTGTTTAATTTCTGCTTAAACTTCAAATGGAAAAGCCATTGTTATTACCAGGAGTGGGGTTTGAACCCACGAGGACATTTGTCCATTGGATCTTAAGTCCAACGCCTTAACCACTCGGCCATCCTGGTTTGGACTCCACTCTTACTTTTGACCACTTTTGAACTTGCCCCTCTATAATGTACTTCAACTGTTTAATTTCTGCTTAAACTTCAAATGGAAAAGCCATTGTTATTACCAGGAGTGGGGTTTGAACCCACGAGGACATTTGTCCATTGGATCTTAAGTCCAATGCCGTAACCACTCGGCCATCCTGGTTTGGACTGCACACTTACTTTTACTACAGCAGACCCTAACATTGGAATTGACCACTTTAAATTTCTATTTCATTTGCAGTTGGGTTTGAACCCACAATGACATTTGCCCATTGGTTTGAACAAGACTCTATTTTTTCTCTATTAACATTTGAATTGACCACTTTAAACTTCTATTTCATATGCATAATTTGTGTTTACAAATCAAAATGAAGGAGTTGGGTTTGAACCCACAATGACATTTGTCCATTTGTTGGGACAAGACTTTTTTTTCTTCTACTGCAACACGCACTCATATTTAAACATCGTTTTAAGTTGCCATTTCAAATGCACAACTAGTGCTTAAAAAGCTCAAAAGACTTAATTCGAGCCCCACTACCAGGAGTGGGGTTGAAACCAGACTTTTTTATTGCAACAAACCCCCACATTTGAACTTGCCCCTCTATGATATACTTCAACTTCTTAATTTCTGCTTAAACTTCAAACGGAAAGGCAATTGTTATTACCAGGAGTGGGGTTTGAACCCACGAGGACATTTATCCATTGGATCTTAACGCCTTAACCACTCGGCCATCCTGGTTGGCACTACACGCTTACTTTTACTGCAGCAGACCCTAACATTTGAATTGACCACTTTAAGCTTCTATTTCATATGCGTAATTAGTGTTTACAAATCAAAATGAAGGAGTTGGGTTTGAACCCACAATGACATTTGTCCATTGGTTGGGACAAGACTTTTTTTTTTTTTTACTGCAACACGCCCTCATATTTGAACAAATGTTTAAAAGCAATTAAAAGCTAATTGTTTCATTACCAGGAATGGGGTTTTAACCCAAAAGGACATTTGTCCATTGGATTTTAAACCCAAACGCCTTAACCACTCGGCCATCTCGGTTGGGAATTTGTATTGACCACTTTAAGCTTCTATTTCATATCCATAATTTATGTTAACAAACCAAAATGAAAACCTAATTTTTAGTACTAGCAGTTGGGTTTGAACCCACAATGACATTTGCCCATTGGTTTGAACAAGACTCTATTTTTTCTCTATTAACATTTGAATTGACCACTTTAAACTTCTATTTCATATGCATAATTTGTGTTTACAAATCAAAATGAAGGAGTTGGGTTTGAACCCACAATGACATTTGTCCATTTGTTGGGACAAGACTTTTTTTTCTTCTACTGCAACACGCACTCATATTTGAAAATCGTTTTAAGTTGCCATTTCAAATGCACAACTAGTGCTTAAAAAGCTCGAAAGACTTAATTCGAGCCCCACTACAAGGAGTGGGGTTGAAACCAGACTTTTTTATCGCAACAGACCCCCACATTTGAACTTGTCCCTCTATGATGTACTTCAACTGTTTAATTTCTGCTTAAACTTCAAATGGAAAGGCCATTGTTATTACCAGGAGTGGGGTTTGAACCCACGAGGACATTTGTCAATTGGATCTTAAGTCCAACGCCTTAACCACTCGGCCATCCTGGTTGGGACTGCACACTTACTTTTACTACAACAGAACCTAACATTTGAATTGACCACTTTAAATTTCTATTTCATTTGCATAATTTGTGTTTACAAATCAAAATGAAGGAGTTGGGTTTGAACCCACAATGACATTTGTCCATTGGTTGGGACAAGACTTTTTTTTTTTTTTTTACTGCAACACGCCCTCATATTTGAACAAATGTTTAAAAGCAATTAAAAGCTAATTGTTTCATTACCAGGAATGGGGTTTTAACCCAAAAGGACATTTGTCCATTGGATTTTAAACCCAAACGCCTTAACCACTCGGCCATCTCGGTTGGGAATTTGTATTGACCACTTTAAGCTTCTATTTCATATCCATAATTTATGGTAACAAACCAAAATGAAAACCTAATTTTTAGTACTAGCAGTTGGGTTTGAACCCACAATGACATTTGCCCATTGGTTTGAACAAGACTCTATTTTTTCTCTATTAACATTTGAATTGACCACTTTAAACTTCTATTTCATATGCATATGCAATCTATGATGTACTTCAACTGTTTAATTTCTGCTTAAACTTCAAATGGAAAAGCCATTGTTATTACCAGGAGTGGGGTTTGAACCCACGAGGACATTTGTCCATTGGATCTTAAGTCCAACGCCTTAACCACTCGGCCATCCTGGTTTGGACTGCACTCTTACTTTTGACCACTTTTGAACTTGCCCCTCTATGATGTACTTCAACTGTTTAATTTCTGCTTAAACTTCAAAAATTGACCACTTTAAACTTCTATTTCATATGCATAATTTGTGTTTACAAATCAAAATGAAGGAGTTGGGTTTGAACCCACAATGACATTTGTCCATTTGTTGGGACAAGATTTTTTTTTCTTCTACTGCAACACGCACTCATATTTGAACATCGTTTTAAGTTGCCATTTCAAATGCACAACTAGTGCTTAAAAAGCTCAAAAGACTTAATTCGAGCCCCACTACCAGGAGTGGGGTTGAAACCAGACTTTTTTATTGCAACAAACCCCCACATTTGAACTTGCCCCTCTATGATGTACTTCAACTTCTTAATTTCTGCTTAAACTTCAAATGGAAAGGCAATTGTTATTACCAGGAGTGGGGTTTGAACCCACGAGGACATTTGTCCATTGGATCTTAACGCCTTAACCACTAGGCCATCCTGGTTGGCACTACACGCTTACTTTTACTAGAGCACACCCTAACATTTGAATTGACCACTTTAAGCTTCTATTTCATATGCGTAATTAGTGTTTACAAATCAAAATGAAGGAGTTGGGTTTGAACCCACAATGACATTTGTCCATTGGTTGGGACAAGACTCTTTTTTTTTTTTTTACTGCAACACGCCCTCATATTTGAACATCGTTTTAAGTTGCCATTTCAAAAGCATAACTAGTGCTTAAAAAGCTCGAAAGACTTAATTCGAGCACCACTACCAGGAGTGGGGTTGAAACCAGACTTTTTTACTGCAAAAGACCCCAACATGTGAACTTGACCCTCTATGCTGTACTTCAATTTCTTAATTTCTGCTTAAACTTCAAATGGAAAGGCAATTGTTATTACCAGGAGTGGAGTTTGAACCCACAAGGACATTTGTCCATTGGATCTTAAGTCCAACGCCTTAACCACTCGGCCATCCTGGTTTGGACTGCACACTTACTTTTACTACAGCAGACCCTAACATTGGAATTGACCACTTTAAATTTCTATTTCATTTGCATAATTTGTGTTTACAAATCAAAATGAAGGAGTTGGGTTTGAACCCACAATGACATTTGTCCATTGGTTGGGACAAGACTTTTTTTTCTTTTACTGCCACACGCACTCATATTTGAACATCGTTTTAAGTTGCCATTTCAAATGCATAACTAGTGCTTAAAAATCTCGAAAGACTAAACTGAACTACCAGGAGTGGGGTTGAAAGCAGACTTTTTTTTTACTGCAACAGACGCCCACACTTGAACTTGCCCCTCTATGCTATACTTCAATTTCTAAATTTCTGCTTAAACTTCCAATTAAAAGCTAATTGTTTCATTACCAGGAATGGGGTTTTAACCCCAAAGGACATTTGTCCATTGGATTTTAAACCCAAACGCCTTAACCACTCGGCCATCTCGGTTGGGAATTTGTATTGACCACTTTAAGCTTCTATTTCATATCCATAATTTATGTTAACAAATCAAAATGAAAACCTAATTTTTAGTACTAGCAGTTGGGTTTGAACCCACAATGACATTTGCCCATTGGTTTGAACAAGACTATTTTTTCTCTATTAACATTTGAATTGACCACTTTAAACTTCTATTTCATATGCATAATTTGTGTTTACAAATCAAAATGAAGGAGTTGGGTTTGAACCCACAATGACATTTGTCCATTTGTTGGGACAAGACTTTTTTTTCTTCGACTGCAACACGCACTCATATTTGAAAATCGTTTTAAGTTGCCATTTCATATGCACAACTAGTGCTTAAAAAGCTCAAAAGACTTAATTCGAGCCCCACTACCAGGAGTGGGGTTGAAACCAGACTTTTTTATTGCAACAAACCCCCACATTTGAACTTGCCCCTCTATGATGTACTTCAACTTCTTAATTTCTGCTTAAACTTCAAATGGAAAGGCAATTGTTATTACCAGGAGTGGGGTTTGAACCCACGAGGACATTTGTCCATTGGATCTTAACGCCTTAACCACTCGGCCATCCTGGTTGGCACTACACGCTTACTTTTACTGCAGCAGACCCTAACATTTGAATTGACCACTTTAAGCTTCTATTTCATATGCGTAATTAGGGTTTACAAATCAAAATGAAGGAGTTGGGTTTGAACCCACAATGACATTTGTCCATTGGTTGGGACAAGACTTTTTTTTTTTTTTTTTACTGCAACACGCCCTCATATTTGAACATCGTTTTAAGTTGCCATTTCAAAAGCATAACTAGTGCTTAAAAAGCTCGAAAGACTTAATTCGAGCACCACTACCAGGAGTGGGGTTGAAACCAGACTTTTTTACTGCAAAAGACCCCAACATGTGAACTTGACCCTCTATGCTGTACTTCAATTTCTTAATTTCTGCTTAAACTTCAAATGGATAGGCAATTGTTATTACCAGGAGTGGAGTTTGAACCCACAAGGACATTTGTCCATTGGATCTTAAGTCCAACGCCTTAACCACTCGGCCATCCTGGTTTGGACTGCACACTTACTTTTACTACAGCAGACCCTAACATTGGAATTGACCACTTTAAATTTCTATTTCATTTGCATAATTTGTGTTTACAAATCAAAATGAAGGAGTTGGGTTTGAACCCACAATGACATTTGTCCATTGGTTGGGACAAGACTTTTTTTTCTTTTACTGCCACACGCACTCATATTTGAACATCGTTTTAAGTTGCCATTTCAAATGCATAACTAGTGCTTAAAAATCTCGAAAGACTAAACTGAACTACCAGGAGTGGGGTTGAAAGCAGACTTTTTTTTTACTGCAACAGACGCCCACACTTGAACTTGCCCCTCTATGCTATACTTCAATTTCTAAATTTCTGCTTAAACTTCCAATTAAAAGCTAATTGTTTCATTACCAGGAATGGGGTTTTAACCCCAAAGGACATTTGTCCATTGGATTTTAAACCCAAACGCCTTAACCACTCGGCCATCTCGGTTGGGAATTTGTTTTGACCACTTTAAGCTTCTATTTCATATCCATAATTTATGTTAACAAATCAAAATGAAAACCTAATTTTTAGTACTAGCAGTTGGGTTTGAACCCACAATGACATTTGCCCATTGGTTTGAACAAGACTCTATTTTTTCTCTATTAACATTTGAATTGACCACTTTAAACTTCTATTTCATATGCATAATTTGTGTTTACAAATCAAAATGAAGGAGTTGGGTTTGAACCCACAATGACATTTGTCCATTTGTTGGGACAAGACTTTTTTTTCTTCTACTGCAACACGCACTCATATTTGAAAATCGTTTTAAGTTGCCATTTCAAATGCACAACTAGTGCTTAAAAAGCTCAAAAGACTTAATTCGAGCCCCACTACCAGGAGTGGGGTTGAAACCAGACTTTTTTATTGCAACAAACCCCCACATTTGAACTTGCCCCTCTATGATGTACTTCAACTTCTTAATTTCTGCTTAAACTTTGAATGGAAAGGCAATTGTTATTACCAGGAGTGGGGTTTGAACCCACGAGGACATTTGTCCATTGGATCTTAACGCCATAACCACTCGGCCATCCTGGTTGGCACTACACGCTTACTTTTACTGCAGCAGACCCTAACATTTGAATTGACCACTTTAAGCTTCTATTTCATATGCGTAATTAGTGTTTACAAATCAAAATGAAGGAGTTGGGTTTGAACCCACAATGACATTTGTCCATTGGTTGGGACAAGACTTTTTTTTTTTTTTTTACTGCAACACGCCCTCATATTTGAACATCGTTTTAAGTTGCCATTTCAAATGCATACCTAGTGCTTAAAAAGCTCGAAAGACTTAATTCGAGCACCACTACCAGGAGTGGGGTTGAAACCAGACTTTTTTACTGCAAAAGACCCCAACATGTGAACTTGACCCTCTATGCTGTACTTCAATTTCTTAATTTCTGCTTAAACTTCAAATGGAAAGGCAATTGTTATTACCAGGAGTGGAGTTTGAACCCACAAGGACATTTGTCCATTGGATCTTAACGCCTTAACCACTCGGCCATCCTGGTTGGCACTACACGCTTACTTTTACTGCAGCAGACCCTAACATTTGAATTGACCACTTTAAGCTTCTATTTCATATGCGTAATTAGTGTTTACAAATCAAAATGAAGGAGTTGGGTTTGAACCCACAATGACATTTGTCCATTTGTTGGGACAAGACTTTTTTTTCTTCTACTGCAACACGCACTCATATTTGAACATCGTTTTAAGTTGCCATTTCAAATGCACAACTAGTGCTTAAAAAGCTCAAAAGACTTAATTCGAGCCCCACTACCAGGAGTGGGGTTGAAAGCAGACTTTTTTATTGCAACAAACCCCCACATTTGAACTTGCCCCTCTATGATGTACTTCAACTTCTTAATTTCTGCTTAAACTTCAAATGGAAAGGCAATTGTTATTACCAGGAGTGGGGTTTGAACCCACGAGGACATTTGTCCATTGGATCTTAAGTCCAACGCCTTAACCACTCGGCCATCCTGGTTTGGACTGCACACTTACTTTTACTACAGCAGACCCTAACATTGGAATTGACCACTTTAAATTTCTATTTCATTTGCATAATTTGTGTTTACAAATCAAAATGAAGGAGTTGGGTTTGAACACACAATGACATTTGTCCATTGGTTGGGACAAGACTTTTTTTTCTTTTACTGCCACACGCACTCATATTTGAACATCGTTTTAAGTTGCCATTTCAAATGCATAACTAGTGCTTAAAAAGCTCGAAAGACTACACTGAACTACCAGGAGTGGGGTTGAAAGCAGACTTTTTTTTTTACTTCAACAGACGCCCACACTTGAACTTGCCCCTCTATGCTATACTTCAATTTCTAAATTTCTGCTTAAACTTCCAATTAAAAGCTAATTGTTTCATTACCAGGAATGGGGTTTTAACCCAAAAGGGCATTTGTCCATTGGATTTTAAACCCAAACGCCTTAACCACTCGGCCATCTCGGTTGGGAATTTGTAGTGACCACTTTAAGCTTCTATTTCATATCCATAATTTATGTTAACAAATCAAAATGAAAACCTGATTTTTAGTACTAGCAGTTGGGTTTGAACCCACAATAACATTTGCCCATTGGTTTGAACAAGACTCTATTTTTTCTCTATTAACATTTGAATTGACCACTTTAAACTTCTATTTCATATGCATAATTTGTGTTTACAAGTCAAAATGAAGGAGTTGGGTTTGAACCCACAATGACATTTGTCCATTTGTTGGGACAAGACTTTTTTTTCTTCTACTGCAACACGCACTCATATTTGAACATCGTTTTAAGTTGCCATTTCAAATGCACAACGAGTGCTTAAAAAGCTTGAAAGACTAAACTGAACTACCAGGAGTGGGGTTGAAAGCAGACTTTTTTTTTACTGCAACAGACGCCCACACTTGAACTTGCCCCTCTATGCTATACTTCAATTTCTAAATTTCTGCTTAAAATTCAAATGGAAAGGCAATTGTTATTACCAGGAGTGGGGTTTGAACCCAGGAGGACATTTGTCCATTGGATCTTAACGCCTTAACCACTCAGCCATCCTGGTTGGGACTGCACACTTACTTTTACTACACCAGACCCTAACATTTGAATTGACCACTTTAAATTTCATTTGCATAATTTGTGTTTACAAATCAAAATGAAGGAGTTGGGTTTGAACCCACAATGACATTTGTCCATTGGTTGGGACAAGACTTTTTTTTTTTTTTTTACTGCCACACGCACTCATATTTGAACATCGTTTTAAGTTGCCATTTCAAATGCATAACTAGTGCTTAAAAAGCTCGAAAGACTTAATTCGAGCACCACTACCAGGAGTGGGGTTCAAACCAGACTTTTTTACTGCAAAAGATCCCAACATGTGAACTTGACCCTCTATGCTGTACTTCAATTTCTTAATTTCTGCTTAAACTTCAAATGGAAAGGCAATTGTTATTACCAGGAGTGGAGTTTGAACCCACAAGGACATTTGTCCATTGGATCTTAAGTCCAACGCCTTAACCACTCGGCCATCCTGGTTGGCACTACACGCTTACTTTTACTGCACCAGACCCTAACATTTGAATTGACCACTTTAAGCTTCTATTTCATATGCGTAATTAGTGTTTACAAATCAAAAAACAGACCCCCACATTTGAACTTGCCCCTCTATGATGTACTTCAACTGTTTAATTTCTGCTTAAACTTCAAATGGAAAAGCAATTGTTATTACCAGGAGTGGGGTTTGAACCCACGAGGACATTTGTCCATTGGATCTTAAGTCCAACGCCTTAACCACTCGGCCATCCTGGTTGGGACTGCACACCTACTTTTACTACACCACACCCTAACATTTGAATTGACCACTTTAAATTTCTATTTCATTTGCATAATTTGTGTTTACAAATCAAAATGAAGGAGTTGGGTTTGAACCCACAATGACATTTGTCCATTGGTTGGGACAAGACTTTTTTTTTTTTTTTTACTGCAACACGCCCTCATATTTGAACATCGTTTTAAGTTGCCATTTCAAAAGCATAACTAGTGCTTAAAAAGCTCGAAAGACTTAATTCGAGCACCACTACCAGGAGTGGGGTTGAAACCAGACTTTTTTACTGCAAAAGACCCCAACATGTGAACTTGACCCTCTATGCTGTACTTCAATTTCTTAATTTCTGCTTAAACTTCAAATGGATAGGCAATTGTTATTACCAGGAGTGGAGTTTGAACCCACAAGGACATTTGTCCATTGGATCTTAAGTCCAACGCCTTAACCACTCGGCCATCCTGGTTTGGACTGCACACTTACTTTTACTACAGCAGACCCTAACATTGGAATTGACCACTTTAAATTTCTATTTCATTTGCATAATTTGTGTTTACAAATCAAAATGAAGGAGTTGGGTTTGAACACACAATGACATTTGTCCATTGGTTGGGACAAGACTTTTTTTTCTTTTACTGCCACACGCACTCATATTTGAACATCGTTTTAAGTTGCCATTTCAAATGCATAACTAGTGCTTAAAAAGCTCGAAAGACTACACTGAACTACCAGGAGTGGGGTTGAAAGCAGACTTTTTTTTTTACTTCAACAGACGCCCACACTTGAACTTGCCCCTCTATGCTATACTTCAATTTCTAAATTTCTGCTTAAACTTCCAATTAAAAGCTAATTGTTTCATTACCAGGAATGGGGTTTTAACCCAAAAGGGCATTTGTCCATTGGATTTTAAACCCAAACGCCTTAACCACTCGGCCATCTCGGTTGGGAATTTGTAGTGACCACTTTAAGCTTCTATTTCATATCCATAATTTATGTTAACAAATCAAAATGAAAACCTGATTTTTAGTACTAGCAGTTGGGTTTGAACCCACAATAACATTTGCCCATTGGTTTGAACAAGACTCTATTTTTTCTCTATTAACATTTGAATTGACCACTTTAAACTTCTATTTCATATGCATAATTTGTGTTTACAAGTCAAAATGAAGGAGTTGGGTTTGAACCCACAATGACATTTGTCCATTTGTTGGGACAAGACTTTTTTTTCTTCTACTGCAACACGCACTCATATTTGAACATCGTTTTAAGTTGCCATTTCAAATGCACAACGAGTGCTTAAAAAGCTTGAAAGACTAAACTGAACTACCAGGAGTGGGGTTGAAAGCAGACTTTTTTTTTACTGCAACAGACGCCCACACTTGAACTTGCCCCTCTATGCTATACTTCAATTTCTAAATTTCTGCTTAAAATTCAAATGGAAAGGCAATTGTTATTACCAGGAGTGGGGTTTGAACCCAGGAGGACATTTGTCCATTGGATCTTAACGCCTTAACCACTCAGCCATCCTGGTTGGGACTGCACACTTACTTTTACTACACCAGACCCTAACATTTGAATTGACCACTTTAAATTTCATTTGCATAATTTGTGTTTACAAATCAAAATGAAGGAGTTGGGTTTGAACCCACAATGACATTTGTCCATTGGTTGGGACAAGACTTTTTTTTTTTTTTTTACTGCCACACGCACTCATATTTGAACATCGTTTTAAGTTGCCATTTCAAATGCATAACTAGTGCTTAAAAAGCTCGAAAGACTTAATTCGAGCACCACTACCAGGAGTGGGGTTCAAACCAGACTTTTTTACTGCAAAAGATCCCAACATGTGAACTTGACCCTCTATGCTGTACTTCAATTTCTTAATTTCTGCTTAAACTTCAAATGGAAAGGCAATTGTTATTACCAGGAGTGGAGTTTGAACCCACAAGGACATTTGTCCATTGGATCTTAAGTCCAACGCCTTAACCACTCGGCCATCCTGGTTGGCACTACACGCTTACTTTTACTGCACCAGACCCTAACATTTGAATTGACCACTTTAAGCTTCTATTTCATATGCGTAATTAGTGTTTACAAATCAAAAAACAGACCCCCACATTTGAACTTGCCCCTCTATGATGTACTTCAACTGTTTAATTTCTGCTTAAACTTCAAATGG
Source organism: Siphateles boraxobius (assembly GCF_051911475.1). NCBI lineage: Eukaryota > Metazoa > Chordata > Actinopteri > Cypriniformes > Leuciscidae > Siphateles > Siphateles boraxobius. The sequence continues at coordinate 20,300,252 of NW_027508722.1, read as the reverse complement.
AAAAGCAATTGTTATTACCAGGAGTGGGGTTTGAACCCACGAGGACATTTGTCCATTGGATCTTAAGTCCAACGCCTTAACCACTCGGCCATCCTGGTTGGGACTGCACACCTACTTTTACTACACCACACCCTAACATTTGAATTGACCACTTTAAATTTCTATTTCATTTGCATAATTTGTGTTTACAAATCAAAATGAAGGAGTTGGGTTTGAACCCACAATGACATTTGTCCATTGGTTGGGACAAGACTTTTTTTTTTTTTTTTACTGCAACACGCCCTCATATTTGAACATCGTTTTAAGTTGCCATTTCAAAAGCATAACTAGTGCTTAAAAAGCTCGAAAGACTTAATTCGAGCACCACTACCAGGAGTGGGGTTGAAACCAGACTTTTTTACTGCAAAAGACCCCAACATGTGAACTTGACCCTCTATGCTGTACTTCAATTTCTTAATTTCTGCTTAAACTTCAAATGGATAGGCAATTGTTATTACCAGGAGTGGAGTTTGAACCCACAAGGACATTTGTCCATTGGATCTTAAGTCCAACGCCTTAACCACTCGGCCATCCTGGTTTGGACTGCACACTTACTTTTACTACAGCAGACCCTAACATTGGAATTGACCACTTTAAATTTCTATTTCATTTGCATAATTTGTGTTTACAAATCAAAATGAAGGAGTTGGGTTTGAACCCACAATGACATTTGTCCATTGGTTGGGACAAGACTTTTTTTTCTTTTACTGCCACACGCACTCATATTTGAACATCGTTTTAAGTTGCCATTTCAAATGCATAACTAGTGCTTAAAAATCTCGAAAGACTAAACTGAACTACCAGGAGTGGGGTTGAAAGCAGACTTTTTTTTTACTGCAACAGACGCCCACACTTGAACTTGCCCCTCTATGCTATACTTCAATTTCTAAATTTCTGCTTAAACTTCCAATTAAAAGCTAATTGTTTCATTACCAGGAATGGGGTTTTAACCCCAAAGGACATTTGTCCATTGGATTTTAAACCCAAACGCCTTAACCACTCGGCCATCTCGGTTGGGAATTTGTTTTGACCACTTTAAGCTTCTATTTCATATCCATAATTTATGTTAACAAATCAAAATGAAAACCTAATTTTTAGTACTAGCAGTTGGGTTTGAACCCACAATGACATTTGCCCATTGGTTTGAACAAGACTCTATTTTTTCTCTATTAACATTTGAATTGACCACTTTAAACTTCTATTTCATATGCATAATTTGTGTTTACAAATCAAAATGAAGGAGTTGGGTTTGAACCCACAATGACATTTGTCCATTTGTTGGGACAAGACTTTTTTTTCTTCTACTGCAACACGCACTCATATTTGAAAATCGTTTTAAGTTGCCATTTCAAATGCACAACTAGTGCTTAAAAAGCTCAAAAGACTTAATTCGAGCCCCACTACCAGGAGTGGGGTTGAAACCAGACTTTTTTATTGCAACAAACCCCCACATTTGAACTTGCCCCTCTATGATGTACTTCAACTTCTTAATTTCTGCTTAAACTTTGAATGGAAAGGCAATTGTTATTACCAGGAGTGGGGTTTGAACCCACGAGGACATTTGTCCATTGGATCTTAACGCCATAACCACTCGGCCATCCTGGATGGCACTACACGCTTACTTTTACTGCAGCAGACCCTAACATTTGAATTGACCACTTTAAGCTTCTATTTCATATGCGTAATTAGTGTTTACAAATCAAAATGAAGGAGTTGGGTTTGAACCCACAATGACATTTGTCCATTGGTTGGGACAAGACTTTTTTTTTTTTTTTTACTGCAACACGCCCTCATATTTGAACATCGTTTTAAGTTGCCATTTCAAATGCATACCTAGTGCTTAAAAAGCTCGAAAGACTTAATTCGAGCACCACTACCAGGAGTGGGGTTGAAACCAGACTTTTTTACTGCAAAAGACCCCAACATGTGAACTTGACCCTCTATGCTGTACTTCAATTTCTTAATTTCTGCTTAAACTTCAAATGGAAAGGCAATTGTTATTACCAGGAGTGGAGTTTGAACCCACAAGGACATTTGTCCATTGGATCTTAACGCCTTAACCACTCGGCCATCCTGGTTGGCACTACACGCTTACTTTTACTGCAGCAGACCCTAACATTTGAATTGACCACTTTAAGCTTCTATTTCATATGCGTAATTAGTGTTTACAAATCAAAATGAAGGAGTTGGGTTTGAACCCACAATGACATTTGTCCATTTGTTGGGACAAGACTTTTTTTTCTTCTACTGCAACACGCACTCATATTTGAACATCGTTTTAAGTTGCCATTTCAAATGCACAACTAGTGCTTAAAAAGCTCAAAAGACTTAATTCGAGCCCCACTACCAGGAGTGGGGTTGAAAGCAGACTTTTTTATTGCAACAAACCCCCACATTTGAACTTGCCCCTCTATGATGTACTTCAACTTCTTAATTTCTGCTTAAACTTCAAATGGAAAGGCAATTGTTATTACCAGGAGTGGGGTTTGAACCCACGAGGACATTTGTCCATTGGATCTTAAGTCCAACGCCTTAACCACTCGGCCATCCTGGTTTGGACTGCACACTTACTTTTACTACAGCAGACCCTAACATTGGAATTGACCACTTTAAATTTCTATTTCATTTGCATAATTTGTGTTTACAAATCAAAATGAAGGAGTTGGGTTTGAACACACAATGACATTTGTCCATTGGTTGGGACAAGACTTTTTTTTCTTTTACTGCCACACGCACTCATATTTGAACATCGTTTTAAGTTGCCATTTCAAATGCATAACTAGTGCTTAAAAAGCTCGAAAGACTACACTGAACTACCAGGAGTGGGGTTGAAAGCAGACTTTTTTTTTTACTTCAACAGACGCCCACACTTGAACTTGCCCCTCTATGCTATACTTCAATTTCTAAATTTCTGCTTAAACTTCCAATTAAAAGCTAATTGTTTCATTACCAGGAATGGGGTTTTAACCCAAAAGGGCATTTGTCCATTGGATTTTAAACCCAAACGCCTTAACCACTCGGCCATCTCGGTTGGGAATTTGTAGTGACCACTTTAAGCTTCTATTTCATATCCATAATTTATGTTAACAAATCAAAATGAAAACCTGATTTTTAGTACTAGCAGTTGGGTTTGAACCCACAATAACATTTGCCCATTGGTTTGAACAAGACTCTATTTTTTCTCTATTAACATTTGAATTGACCACTTTAAACTTCTATTTCATATGCATAATTTGTGTTTACAAGTCAAAATGAAGGAGTTGGGTTTGAACCCACAATGACATTTGTCCATTTGTTGGGACAAGACTTTTTTTTCTTCTACTGCAACACGCACTCATATTTGAACATCGTTTTAAGTTGCCATTTCAAATGCACAACGAGTGCTTAAAAAGCTTGAAAGACTAAACTGAACTACCAGGAGTGGGGTTGAAAGCAGACTTTTTTTTTACTGCAACAGACGCCCACACTTGAACTTGCCCCTCTATGCTATACTTCAATTTCTAAATTTCTGCTTAAAATTCAAATGGAAAGGCAATTGTTATTACCAGGAGTGGGGTTTGAACCCAGGAGGACATTTGTCCATTGGATCTTAACGCCTTAACCACTCAGCCATCCTGGTTGGGACTGCACACTTACTTTTACTACACCAGACCCTAACATTTGAATTGACCACTTTAAATTTCATTTGCATAATTTGTGTTTACAAATCAAAATGAAGGAGTTGGGTTTGAACCCACAATGACATTTGTCCATTGGTTGGGACAAGACTTTTTTTTTTTTTTTTACTGCCACACGCACTCATATTTGAACATCGTTTTAAGTTGCCATTTCAAATGCATAACTAGTGCTTAAAAAGCTCGAAAGACTTAATTCGAGCACCACTACCAGGAGTGGGGTTCAAACCAGACTTTTTTACTGCAAAAGATCCCAACATGTGAACTTGACCCTCTATGCTGTACTTCAATTTCTTAATTTCTGCTTAAACTTCAAATGGAAAGGCAATTGTTATTACCAGGAGTGGAGTTTGAACCCACAAGGACATTTGTCCATTGGATCTTAAGTCCAACGCCTTAACCACTCGGCCATCCTGGTTGGCACTACACGCTTACTTTTACTGCACCAGACCCTAACATTTGAATTGACCACTTTAAGCTTCTATTTCATATGCGTAATTAGTGTTTACAAATCAAAAAACAGACCCCCACATTTGAACTTGCCCCTCTATGATGTACTTCAACTGTTTAATTTCTGCTTAAACTTCAAATGGAAAAGCAATTGTTATTACCAGGAGTGGGGTTTGAACCCACGAGGACATTTGTCCATTGGATCTTAAGTCCAACGCCTTAACCACTCGGCCATCCTGGTTGGGACTGCACACTTACTTTTACTACACCACACCCTAACATTTGAATTGACCACTTTAAATTTCTATTTCATTTGCATAATTTGTGTTTACAAATCAAAATGAAGGAGTTGGGTTTGAACCCACAATGAAATTTGTCAATTGGTTGGGACAAGACTTTTTTTTTCTTTTACTGCAACACGCCCTCATATTTGAACATCGTTTTAAGTTGCCATTTCAAATGCATAACTAGTGCTTAAAAAGCTCTAAAGACTTAATTCGAGCCCCACTACAAGGAGTGGGGTTGAAACCAGACTTTTTTATTGCAAAAGACCCCCACATTTGAACTTGCCCCTCTATGATGTACTTCAACTGTTTAATTTCTGCTTAAACTTCAAAGGGAAAGGCAATTGTTATTACCAGGAGTGGGGTTTGAACCCACGTGGACATTTGTCCATTGGATCTTAAGTCCAACGTCTTAACCACTCGGCCATCCTGGTGGTGGCTGCGCAATCACTTTTACTGCACCAGACCCTAACATTTGAATTGACCACTTTAAGCTTCTATTTCATATGCATAATTTGTGTTTACAAATCAAAATGAAGGAGTTGGGTTTGAACCCACAATGACATTTGTCCATTGGTTGGGACAAGACTTTTTTTTTTTTACTGCAACACACCCTCATATTTGAACATTGTTTTAAGTTGCCATTTCAAATACATAACTAGTGCTTAAAAAGCTCGAAATACTTAATTCGAGCCCCACTACAAGGAGTGGGGTTGAAAGCAGACTTTTTTTTTACTGCAACAGACGCCCACACTTGATCTTGCCCCTCTATGCTATACTTCAATTTCTAAATTTCTGCTTAAACTTCAAATGGAAAGGCAATTGTTATTACCAGGAGTGGGGTTTGAACCCACGAGGACATTTGCCCAGTGGATCTTAAGTCCAACGCCTTAACCACTCGGCCATCCTGGTTTGGACTGCACACTTACTTTTACTACAGCAGACCCTAACATTGGAATTGACCACTTTAAATTTCTATTTCATTTGCATAATTTGTGTTTACAAATCAAAATGAAGGAGTTGGGTTTGAACCCACAATGACATTTGTCCATTGGTTGGGACAAGACTTTTTTTTCTTTTACTGCCACACGCACTCATATTTGAACATCGTTTTAAGTTGCCATTTCAAATGCATAACTAGTGCTTAAAAAGCTCGAAAGACTACACTGGACTACCAGGAGTGGGGTTGAAAGCAGACTTTTTTTTTACTGCAACAGACGCCCACACTTGAACTTGCCCCTCTATGCTATACTTCAATTTCTAAATTTCTGCTTAAACTTCAAATGGAAAGGCAATTGTTATTACCAGAAGTGGGGTTTGAACCTACGAGGACATTTGTCCATTGGATCTTAACCCTTAACCACTCGGCCATCCTGGTTGGGACTGCACACTTACTTTTACTACACCAGACCCTAACATTTGAATTGACCACTTTAAATTTCTATTTCATTTGCATAATTTGTGTTTACAAATCAAAATGAAGGAGTTGGGTTTGAACCCACAATGACATTTGTCCATTGGTTGGGACAAGACTTTTTTTTTTCTTTTACTGCCACACGCACTCATATTTGAACATCGTTTTAAGTTGCCATTTCAAATGCACAACTAGTGCGTAAAAAGCTCGAAAGACTTAATTCGAGCCCCATTACCAGGAGTGGGGTTGAAACCAGACTTTTTTATTGCAACAGACCCCCACATTTGAACTTGCCCCTCTATGATGTACTTCAACTGTTTAATTTCTGCTTAAACTTCAAAGGGAAAGGCAATTGTTATTACCAGGAGTGGGGTTTGAACCCACGAGGACATTTGTCCGTTGGATCTTAAGTCCAACGCCTTAACCACTCGGCCATCCTGGTGGTGACTGCACAAATACTTTTACTGCAGCAGACCCTAACATTTGAATTGACCACTTTAAGCTTCTATTTCATATACGTAATTTGTGTTTACAAATCAAAATGAAGGAGTTGGGTTTGAACCCACAATGACATTTGTCCATTGGTTGGGACAAGACTTTTTTTTTTTTTTTGCAACACACCCTCTTATTTGAACATCGTTTTAAGTTGCCATTTCAAATGCATAACTAGTGCTTAAAAAGCTCGAAAGACTAAACTGAACTACCAGGAGTGAGGTTGAAAGCAGACTTTTTTTTTACTGCAACAGATGCCCACACTTGAACTTGCCCCTCTATGCTATACTTCAATTTCTAAATTTCTGCTTAAACTTCCAATTAAAACCTAATTGTTTTATTACCAGGAATGGGGTTTTAACCCAAAAGGACATTTGTCCATTGGATTTTAAACCCAAACGCCTTAACCACTCGGCCATCCTGGTTGGGAATTTGTATTGACCACTTTAAGCTTCTATTTCATATGCATATTTTATGCTAACAAATCAAAATGAAAACCTAATTTTTAGTACTAGCAGTTGGGTTTGAACCCACAATGCCATTTGCCCATTGGTTTGAACAAGACTCTATTTTTTCTCTATTAACATTTGAATTGACAACTTTAAATTTGTATTTCACATGCATAATTTGTGTTTACAAATCAAAATGAAGGAGTTGGGTTTGAACCCACAATGACATTTGTCCATTGGTTGGGACAAGACTTTTTTTTCTTTTACTGCAACACGCACTCATATTTGAACATCGCTTTAAGTTGCCATTTCAAATGCACAACTAGTGCTTAAAAAGCTCAAAAGACTTAATTCGAGCCCCACTACCAGGAGTGGTGTTGAAACCAGACTTTTTTATTGCAACAGACCCCCACATTTGAACTTGCCCCTCTATGATGTACTTCAACTGTTTAATTTCTGCTTAAACTTCAAATGGAAAGGCCATTGTTATTACCAGGAGTGGGGTTTGAACCCAGGAGGACATTTGTCCATTGATTCTTAAGTCCAACTCCTTACCCACTCGGCCATCCTGGTTGGGACTGCACACCTACTTTTACTACACCACACCCTAACATTTGAATTGACCACTTTAAATTTCTATTTCATTTGCATAATTTGTGTTTACAAATCAAAATGAAGGAGTTGGGTTTGAACCCACAATGAAATTTTGTCAATTGGTTGGGACAAGACTTTTTTTTTCTTTTACTGCAACACGCACTCATATTTGAACATCGTTTTAAGTTGCCATTTCAAATGCACAACTAGTGCTTAAAAAGCTCAAAAGACTTAATTCGAGCCCCATTACCAGGAGTGGGGTTGAAACCAGACTTTTTTATTGCAACAAGCCCCCACATTTGAACTTGCCCCTCTATGATGTACTTCAACTTCTTAATTTCTGCTTAAACTTCAAATGGAAAGGCAATTGTCATTACCAGGAGTGGGGTTTGAACCCACGAGGACATTTGTCCATTGGATCTTAACGCCTTAACCACTCGGCCATCCTGGTTGGCTCTACATGCTTAGTTTTACTGCAGCAGACCCTAACATTTGAATTGACCACTTTAAGCTTCTATTTCATATGCGTAATTAGTGTTTACAAATCAAAATGAAGGAGTTGGGTTTGAACCCACAATGACATTTGTCCATTGGTTGGGACAAGACTTTTTTTTTTTTTTTACTGTAACACCCTCATATTTGAACATCGTTTTAAGTTGCCATTTCAAATGCATAACTAGTGCTTTAAAAGCTCGAAAGACTTAATTCGAGCACCACTCCTAGGAGTGGGGTTGAAACCAGACTTTTTTACTGCAAAAGACCCCAACATGTGAACTTGACCCTCTATGCTGTACTTCAATTTCTTAATTTCTGCTTAAACTTCAAATGTAAAGGCAATTGTTATTACCAGGAGTGGAGTTTGAACAAACAAGGACATTTGTCCATTGGATCTTAAGTCCAACGCCTTAACCACTCGGCCATCCTGGTTTGGACTGCACACTTACTTTTACTACAGCAGACCCTAACATTGGAATTGACCACTTTAATTTTCTATTTCATTTGCATAATTTGAGTTTACAAATCAAAATGAAGGAGTTGGGTTTGAACCCACAATGACATTTGTCCATTGGTTGGGACAAGACTTTTTTTTCTTTTACTGCAACACGCACTCATATTTGAACATCGTTATAAGTTGCCATTTCCAGGCAATTGTTATTACCAGGAGTGGGGTTTGAACCCACGAGGACATTTGTCCATTGGATCTTAAGTCCAACGCCTTAACCACTCGGCCATCCTGGTGGTGAATGCTCAATTACTTTTACTGCAACAGAGCCTAACATTTGAATTGACCACTTTAAGCTTCTATTTCATATGCATAATTTGTGTTTACAAATCAAAATGAAGGAGTTGGGTTTGAACCCACAATGACATTTGTCCATTGGTTGGGACAAGACTTTTTTTCTTTTACTGCCACACGCACTCATATTTGAACATCGTTTTAAGTTGCCATTTCAAATGCATAACTAGTGCTTAAAAAGCTCGAAAGACTACACTGAACTACCAGGAGTGGGGTTGAAAGCAGACTTTTTTTTTACTGCAACAGACGCCCACACTTGAACTTGCCCCTCTATGCTATACTTCAATTTCTAAATTTCTGCTTAAACTTCCAATTAAAAGCTAATTGTTTCATTACCAGGAATGGGGTTTTAACCCAAAAGGGCATTTGTCCATTGGATTTTAAACCCAAACGCCTTAACCACTCGGCCATCTCGGTTGGGAATATGTATTGACCACTTTAAGCTTCTATTTCATATCCATAATTTATGTTAACAAATCAAAATGAAAACCTAATTTTTAGTACTAGCAGTTGGGTTTGAACCCACAATGACATTTGCCCATTGGTTTGAACAAGACTCTATTTTTTCTCTATTAACATTTGAATTGACCACTTTAAACTTCTATTTCATATGCATAATTTGTGTTTACAAATCAAAATTAAGGAGTTGGGTTTGAACCCACAATGACATTTGTCCATTTGTTGGGACAAGACTTTTTTTTCTTCTACTGCAACACGCACTCATATTTGAACATCGTTTTAAGTTGCCATTTCAAATGCACAACTAGTGCTTAAAAAGCTCAAAAGACTTAATTCGAGCCCCATTACCAGGAGTGGGGTTGAAACCAGACTTTTTTATTGCAACAAACCCCCACATTTGAACTTGCCCCTCTATGATGTACTTCAACTTCTTAATTTCTGCTTAAACTTCAAATGGAAAGGCAATTGTCATTACCAGGAGTGGGGTTTGAACCCACGAGGACATTTGTCCATTGGATCTTAACGCCTTAACCACTCGGCCATCCTGGTTGGCGCTACGTGCTTAGTTTTACTGCAGCAGACCCTAACATTTGAATTGACCACTTTAAGCTTCTATTTCATATGCGTAATTAGTGTTTACAAATCAAAATGAAGGAGTTGGGTTTGAACCCACAATGACATTTGTCCATTGGTTGGGACAAGACTTTTTTTTTTTTTACTGCAACACGCCCTCATATTTGAACATCGTTTTAAGTTGCCATTTCAAATGCATAACTAGTGCTTAAAAAGCTCGAAAGACTTAATTCGAGCACCACTCCTAGGAGTGGGGTTGAAACCAGACTTTTTTACTGCAAAAGACCCCAACATGTGAACTTGACCCTCTATGCTGTACTTCAATTTCTTAATTTCTGCTTAAACTTCAAATGTAAAGGCAATTGTTATTACCAGGAGTGGAGTTTGAACAAACAAGGACATTTGTCCATTGGATCTTAAGTCCAACGCCTTAACCACTCGGCCATCCTGGTTTGGACTGCACACTTACTTTTACTACAGCAGACCCTAACATTGGAATTGACCACTTTAAATTTCTATTTCATTTGCATAATTTGAGTTTACAAATCAAAATGAAGGAGTTGGGTTTGAACCCACAATGACATTTGTCCATTGGTTGGGACAAGACTTTTTTTTCTTTTACTGCCACACGCACTCATATTTGAACATCGTTTTAAGTTGCCATTTCAAATGCATAACTAGTGCTTAAAAAGCTCGAAAGACTGAACTGAACTACCAGGAGTGGGGTTGAAAGCAGACTTTTTTTTTACTGCAACAGACGCCCACACTTGAACTTGCCCCTCTATGCTATACTTCAATTTCTAAATTTCTGCTTAAACTTCCAATTAAAAGCTAATTGTTTCATTAACAGGAATGGGGTTTTAACCCCAAAGGACATTTGTCCATTGGATTTTAAACCCAAACGCCTTAACCACTCGGCCATCTCGGTTGGGAATTTGTAGTGACCACTTTAAGCTTCTATTTCATATCCATAATTTATGTTAACAAATTAAAATGAAAACCTAATTTTTAGTACTAGCAGTTGGGTTTGAACCCACAATGACATTTGCCCATTGGTTTGAACAAGACTCTATTTTTTCTCTATTAACATTTGAATTGACCACTTTAAACTTCTATTTCATATGCATAATTTGTGTTTACAAATCAAAATGAAGGAGTTGGGTTTGAACCCACAATGACATTTGTCCATTTGTTGGGACAAGACTTTTTTTTCTTCTACTGCAACACGCACTCATATTTGATCATCGTTTTAAGTTGCCATTTCAAATGCACAACTAGTGCTTAAAAAGCTCGAAAGACTAAACTGAACTACCAGGAGTGGGGTTGAAAGCAGACTTTTTTTTTTACTGCAACAGATGCCCACACTTGAACTTGACCCTCTATGCTATACTTCAATTTCTAAATTTCTGCTTAAACTTCAAATGGAAAGGCAATTTTTATTACCAGGAGTGGGGTTTGAACCCACGAGAACATTTGTCCATTGGATCTTAACGCCTTAACCACTCAGCCATCCTGGTTGGGACTACACGCCTGCTTTTACTGCAGCAGACCCTAACATTTGAACTTGCCCCTCTATGATGTACTTCAACTGTTTAATTTCTGCTTAAACTTCAAAGGGAAAGGCAATTTTTATTACCAGGAGTGGGGTTTGAACCCACGAGAACATTTGTCCATTGGATCTTAACGCCTTAACCACTCAGCCATCCTGGTTGGCACTACACGCCTGCTTTTACTGCAGCAGACCCTAACATTTGAACTTGCCCCTCTATGATGTACTTCAACTGTTTAAACTTCAAAGGGAAAGGCAATTGTTATTACCAGGAGTGGGGTTTGAACCCACGAGGACATTTGTCCATTGGATCTTAAGTCCAACGCCTTAACCACTCGGCCATCCTGGTGGTGACTGCTCAATTACTTTTACTGCACCAGACCCTAACATTTGAATTGACCACTTTAAGCTTCTATTTCACATGCATAATTTGTGTTTACAAATCAAAATGAAGGAGTTGGGTTTGAACCCACAATGACATTTGTCCATTGGTTGGGACAAGACTTTTTTTTTTACTGCAACACACCCTCATATTTGTACATTGTTTTAAGTTGCCATTTCAAATACATAACTAGTGCTTAAAAAGCTCGAAATACTTAATTCGAGCCCCACTACAAGGAGTGGGGTTGAAACCAGATATTTTTCTATTGCAACAGACCCCCACATTTGAACTTGCCCCTCTATGATGTACTTCAACTGTTTAATTTCTGCTTAAACTTCAAAGGGAAAGGCAATTGTTATTACCAGGAGTGGGGTTTGACTTTTACTGCGTCACACCCTAACATTTGAATTGACCACTTTAAGCTTCTATTTCATATGCGTATTTTGTGTTTACAAATCAAAATGAAGGAGTTGGGTTTGAACCCACAATGACATTTGTCCATTGGTTGGGACAAGACTTTTTTTTTTTTTTTTGCAACACACCCTCTTATTTGAACATCGTTTTAAGTTGCCATTTCAAATGCATAACTAGTGCTTAAAAAGCTCGAAAGACTAAACTGAACTACCAGGAGTGAGGTTGAAAGCAGACTTTTTTTTTACTGCAACAGATGCCCACACTTGAACTTGCCCCTCTATGCTATACTTCAATTTCTAAATTTCTGCTTAAACTTCCAATTAAAACCTAATTGTTTTATTACCAGGAATGGGGTTTTAACCCAAAAGGACATTTGTCCATTGGATTTTAAACCCAAACGCCTTAACCACTCGGCCATCCTGGTTGGGAATTTGTATTGACCACTTTAAGCTTCTATTTCATATCCATAATTTATGTTAACAAATCAAAATGAAAACCTAATTTTTAGTACTAGCAGTTGGGTTTGAACCCACAATGCCATTTGCCCATTGGTTTGAACAAGACTCTATTTTTTCTCTATTAACATTTGAATTGACAACTTTAAATTTGTATTTCATATGCATAATTTGTGTTTACAAATCAAAATGAAGGAGTATCTCACATGACTCTGGGTCAGCCTGATTTTTCGAGCACCAGCTGGAAAAACCTGACCATTTCGAAGCGTAAAGGCGCCGAGTCGACGGGGCCCTGGCTTCAGATATAGTGCTTAAGACCTTCTCAGGAAGGTCTTTGGGTACCCGTTGAGGGGCCACACATGGAGGGCCCATAAATCGGGTCTCGGATGCCACAATGTCCCGTTCGCCTGTGTGAGGAGGTCTTTCCTCAGTGGGACAGGCCATGGGATTGTGTCCGATAACTGAACCAGTTCCGGGAACCACGGTCTGGTTTTCCAGAGAGGGGCCACCAGAAGGACTGGGCACCCGCTCTCTCTGACCCGTTTGATGACTTGTGGAATCATCGAGACGGGGGGAAAGGCATAAAGGGGACGGTTGGGCCAGACATGGGCCAGCGCGTCCCTGTCCTTCGAGAAGAACAATTTGCAGTGGGTGTTGATTCTCGAGGCGAACAGGTCGACTTCGGCCTCGCCAAACACCTTCCATATCAGACTGACCGTCTGTGGGTTCAGGGACCACTCGCCGAGGGGAGTGTTGCCCCGTGAAAGCATATCCGCGCCCACATTCTGGATGCCCGGTATATGCGCTGCTCTCAGAGAGCTCAGGTTGGTTTGTGCCCATAAGAGGAGGTCTCTCGCCATCGCATGCAGGTTTCCTGACCTGATGCCCCCCTGGCGATTTATGTAGGCCACCCCTGATATATTGTCTGTGCGGACTAAAACGTGGTGACCCCTGAGGTTCGACAGAAATGCTTTCAGGGCCAATCCAACTGCTTTCATCTCCAGACAGTTGATATGTAAGCTCTGCTCCGTGCTCGACCAGAGGCCGGATGCAGGCATGCCCTCGTGCAGCGCTCCCCAACCCAGGTTGGACGCATCTGTAAGAACCATTTTCCTTCTGGAAATTGTTCCCATTGTCACCCCCTCGTGGTACCAGTTCTGCGCTCGCCAGGGAATCAGGGTTCTTAAACAACCGTGATTTACCATAACGCGCAAGTTGCCTGACTGCCATGCGTGAGTTGGCACACGTCGTTTTAGCCAATGCTGCAGCGGGCGCATGCGCAGTAATCCCAAGCGGAGTACTGGCGATGCTGCTGCCATGAGACCAAGCAGTTTCTGAAATTTCTTCAGTGGCGCGTGCTCGCGCGCTCTGAAAGTGCCTGTAAGCACTCGCACTGAGAGCGCGCGCTCTGGTGTGAGTCGCGCTGTCATCGCTCTCGAGTCTAAAACTGTACCCAGAAAGATCACACTCTGGCTGGGGGTTAGTTTGCTTTTTGAAACATTGATTGTGAAACCCAGGCATTTTAGATGGCTGAGAATCAAATCCCTGTGAGCTAATAGCTCGGTTCTCGACTGTGCCAGCACCAGCCAGTCGTCGAGATAATTTAACACACGCACTCCCTGATGTCTCAGAGGAGAAAGCGCTGCATCCACACACTTCGTGAATGTACGGGGTGCTAACGATAGACCGAACGGCAGAACGGTGTATTGATAAGCTTGGCCCTCGAAGGCGAATCTCAAGAATGGCCTGTGACGAGGGTTTATCTGAATGTGAAAGTAAGCGTCTTTCAGATCCATTGTGACAAACCAATCCCCCGTGCGCACTTGCGCGAGGATATGTTTGATAGTTAACATTTTGAACGGCCGTCTCATGAGAGCTTTGCTCAAATGTCTCAAATCTAGAATGGGTCTGAGACCGCCGTCTTTTTTCGGAATCAGAAAATAGCGGCTGTAAAAACCCATGTGTTATAGCGCGGGGGGGACTAATTCTATCGCCCCTTTTGCTAATAGATTCTGTACTTCGGTGCGAAGCACGTGACCCACGTTGCTTCTCACCGAAGTCTCGAGAACCGCCTGAAATTTCGGGGGTCTGCGAGCGAATTGGAGCGAGTAACCTCGCTTTGTAGTGTTTATGACCCAACTCGACACACCGGGGATAGCTTGCCAGGCTAGAACACGTGTGGCTAGGGCTTGACACACTGACTGGGGCTGGTCGCCTAATGTAGGGGGACCGGATACCCTTATCATGTGATTTGTGCATACATTGAGTATTGGACTGACTGTACAAGCATTCGCGTGTGGGGAAGTCAGTGTTACAACAGGGGAGGGGCCGCCTAGTGAAGGGGGACCTGATACCCTTATATTGTGATTTGTGCACACATTGAGTATTGGACTGACTGTACAAGCATTTGCGTGTAGGGAAGGCAGTATTATAACGGGGGAGGGGCCGCCTGATGAAGGGGGACCGTGAACCCACGTGTTGTGTTTGTGAAACATACTCTTTTTGTGCTTTATATGATTCGCCGTGAAAACGGCGTTTGTTTGCAAGAACGCGCTTACTGTTGCGGGCCTGTTTGCAGTAATAAAATCCCCAGCCACCTGAACTGAACAAGGGGCTGTGGGAAGTTTTGTTGACTTCTTCGAGGGTGGTCCGGCGAGTGCGGGACCCGTGCCCTCTCTCTTTCCCCTGCATGCTAGGACGACTTTGGCGGCGCTGTGTGAGGCGCGGCGCTTGGTCTGGGGCCTTGGCGTCGGGGAAGCGGGAAGCGCTTGGTTGCTCTCGGCTGGCGCTGGGCATCAGTCGCAGGGCGGGGCTGAGAGGCCTGCTTCGTGGGCTTTGTTGGCCGAGGCGTCGGCGGGGCTAGCTTGTGAGCACTTGACGCCGAGCTAGAGCGCTTAGGCAGGAAGTGACGCATGGCCTGGGACGCTTTCTGTGCCTCGGTGTATCTTTCTGAGAACCTCTTCACTGCCGGGCCGAAGAGGCCGGTGCTGGATACTGGGGCGTCGAGGAACTTTGTTCTCTCCGCGTCCTTAATGTCAGTGAGGGTAAGCCAGAGGTGGCGCTTGAGCACTACCAAACTCGCCATATTCCTCCCGATAGCCTGCGCTGTGGCCTTAGTAGCTCTCAGGGCCAGGTCTGTGGCGCTCCGAAGGTCCCGAAAAGCCTCAGGGTCCGGGCCAGCCTCGTCCATAGACCGGAGGAGTTTGGCCTGGTAAACCTGCAGCACGGCCATCGTGTGCAGGGCCGATGCAGTCTGACCGGAGGCGGAATACGCGCGTCCGGCGAGGGCTGAAGTGCTACGGCACGGCTTGTTGGGATGCACAGCTCTAGTTCGCCAGCTAGCAGCTGTGTTCGGGCAGAGATGAGCGGCCAACGCCTCTTCGAGGGGCGGCAACGACTCATAGCCTTTTTCCGCTGCTCCGTCCACGGAGGAGAGCGTCGCGAAAACTGCGGGGCCTCGTGTAGAATAAGGAGTGCGCCAGGCCTTGGTAAGCTCCTCGTGTACCTCAGGAAAAAATGGCGCTGGCTTGTGACGAGGGGCCTGTTGGTGCCCTGGCAGAAACCAGCCATCCAGCCGACTTCGAGGGGGTTCAGCGGGCGCGGCCCACTCGAGCTCGAGGTCCGCTACGGCCTGCGTCAGGATCCGAAGCATTTCCGCGTCGGAGTTAGTCCTGGTAGCTGAGGCGTTGGGCGTCGGCTGGGAAGCCATGACGGGGTCGAAAGAGCCCGGCCATTCTTCCTCAGACGCAGCGATAGACAGGCTGTCGTCGTGCTCGCTAGGCCCGCCGAAGGAGACAAGGCCCGCCACGTGGGGGGGGCACTGATCTCTTTCGAACAGGACCGGAGATGAACGGGTTGGAGAGAGTGAGGCACGCGGGGACGAGGCCGGCGTGCGTTCACTAACATCCATGTTCTCCGGCTGCCGTTGGCCGCGGCGCTTCTTCTTCCTTGGCTGAAGTAGGGCCGGAAAAGGAAGCGCGGGAGAGGCGGCGTCGCCGTCACGGGAGAGGGCTAGCCGAGTTCGCAGCACGGAGATAGGCATGCTCTCGCAGGCCGCACATCCGCCGGCAGACAGTGCATTCTCCGCGTGGTGAAGTCCCAGGCATGGAATGCAGCTAGCGTGTTCGTCGGCCTCGTGCAGCTTGCATCCGCACGTGGCGCAGGTCTTAACATGAGGCATTTGAACAACGCTCGTACAAATAATACAACAATTAGCAATGAAAAGGATATCGGCGGATAGCCACAGGAGAGACGGCGTCAGGAGAAACACGGTGAAATGTGTCGTCTGATGAACTGTAGTTGGCTCAGGCTGAAGGCTTGTTCGACGGCGAAGGCTCAATAAATGGTCAGAGACGTGAAGTTTGTCGCTGAAGGAGTAAAATCTGCTATAATGGCGAATTCGGGGGCTATTATAGACTGAGGTCACGCCCCCTCGCCCGCGCCATTGGATGTGCAGTTGCCGCAGCGCAGCCTATGAGCGAGCCAGACGCTCATGTTCTAGCTGTGCAGCTGCAAATGCGCTTTACATAAAGGCTTCAGTAAATCGAGGAAAAGGAGTTTCCCCACTGCGTATAGCTACGCAATACGAAGTGACCGTTCGAAAGGGAACTCATTTTTAGTACTAGCAGTTGGGTTTGAACCCACAATGACATTTGCCCATTGGTTTGAACAAGACTCTATTTTTTCTCTATTAACATTTGAATTGACCACTTTAAACTCAACCCAGGCTCATTGGAAATACGTTACTCTGCCTACGTTTTTGCAAAACCTGAAATACGTACCTCCAGGTACGTTTCCCTGCACTTTTCGAGTGAAAAGTCGACTAGAGGCGCTAAGTGGTATCATTTTTTCTCCGTTCCAGATGGTTAAATAAAGGTTATAAAAATGACAATACCAGTAATGTTCAGACTTCTCAGTAGCCCTATACACTCATTTTAATATAAATTAGCAATTTTTTCCACGCTTTTGAGGTGCCACACAGCCAAGTCTCATGGCAGTTCGTGATATGGTCACCTCATTTAATCTACTGGTTCGTGATACTGACACGTTTATTATGTTATTTTCGTGATATCAGCATTTTTATTTATTTATTTTATTTATTTTTTTACTAATGTAATGCACGATTCTTTCTGCCAGTCTGGCTGGAGCAGAGAAAGCTGTTTAATCGACATTTATTCACGATATCGTATCATGTTTATATATGTATTTCTTTTAATGTTATTATTTCGGTCTTATTGCCAGGGAAGCTGGACTGCTTTGCTGTTTATTGATTTAAAAAAAAAATTATAAACGACTACGCGAATTTTATCAGTAGGAAATCGCGTTGAAGAAGTCTCCTTCCGAACACATCGCGATATTTGGCATCAGTTCATGTGTGCCAAATGTTGGTAAGTAGCAAAATACACTGTCCTAATAATGTTTGATATAATGTCTTTTCTGATGGTCGAAATGAATCGGATTAGCTCATGTTCAGTCACTGCATTATCTGTCATCTCCACGGAGGCTTTGCGTTTCATTGCTTTCTAATTCAAAACAAGGTGATTACTATCTGTCACGTGACGTGCTACAGGCCTAGACCTTCTATTAGTTAATAATATTCAAATTAGGTTTAAAGTAAGTTAGTACAATTAGTTCCTAAGTGGTATTTGTAGTAGAATCACAGTAAAAACAACACTTACCTTGCTTTTACCACAGTAACCTTAGTTTTACTGTGATAGGTGTGGTACAAGGACAGTAACCACAGAACTTACCATGCTTTTACCATATTATTTGTAGTTTTAATGTGATATTTGTTGTAAATCCATATTAACCACAACACTTACCATACTTTTACCACATTATTTGTAGTTTTAATGTGATATTTGTTGTAAATGCATATTAACCACAACACTTACCATACTTTTACCACATTATTTGTAGTTTTAATGTGATTTTTGTTGTAAATGCATATTAACCACAACACTTACCATGCTTTTACCACATTATTTGTAGTTTTAATGTGATATTTGTTGTAAATGCATATTAACCACAACACTTACCATGCTTTTACCACATTATTTGTAGTTTTAATGTGATATTTGTTGTAAATGCACAGTAACCACAACACTTACCATGCGTTTAACACCGTAACCTTAGTTTTACTGTGATAGGTGTGGTAAAATGACAGTAACCACAAAACTGTCCGTGCTTTTACCTCAGTATTGGTAGTTTTAAAGTGATATTTGTTGTAAATGCATATTAATCACAACACTTGTCATTCTTTTAATGCCTAATAATGTAACAAGAAATATTTGTAAGGTAAATCAGTAATTTTTCCATTAAATAATCCGATATATTTTATATAATGATATTTTCTTTTCTCTTTTTTTCAGCTGAAAAGACCAAAAGGGCCTTTCGGACTCAGTCAGCTCATTATTGTTTGAGGAGAAGTAAACGGGAGACGAAAAGCTACAAAGGCAAATATTCGCAATGGTATGTATATGTTGGTTTTAACCCTAAATCAAACATTTTATCAAGCATTTGTTGTTTCTTAAACCTTCTTACAAAACCCAAAGCCCAATCAGTACAAACATAGTCTCTAAGTCTTAATAATTCACAAGATTTAACAAGTTGTCAAATTCGTACAATACTTGTACATAATCATGCAGCTTTTACTCCTAGTGCTGTCAATGGCTAGTGCCTCAATTCCTGTATATATTTATCTCCATATTTGTAAATCAGTTGCACACCTTCTTGGAAAGTAGTCGGACGTCCCATACACTATCAAAAAAGTTTATATTAATTGCATTGTGTTCATTAAAATTATTACAATTTGGATCCTGTCTGTTGATATTCCAATGATACATGATGTCTCTCCACAACTCATAACCTTCCTCTGTTTGCAAGAGTGGAAAAGCTAATCTGACTTGTCACATGACATCAGATACTCGATTATTTTGTTGTAATCAGATCAATTACACTGCTGATAACTGTCCCATTTGCATGTAAATCATTTTGTTGTTTTTTTACATGTTATCATGTAACATATTATATCATGTTATCATAATCACGTTTTTAAGTTTATATGATTATTGCATGCTATTAAAGACATACTTTTATTCATAGAAATGCTAACATATCAGTGAACGTATTACATAAAAATGCTTTTAATATATAATTATGCAACACTCCTTACATCAAACAAATCCTACAGTTATAAATAAACTGACTACTTGCAAGTAATGTATTAAAATGACCTTCCTTTCTGTTTTGCAGGATTATCTTGTTTAAAGCTCTACAATATCAAACTCAACAGCTCTTTTAGGAACCAACCCTCACAAGATCTACTAGTGAGTTGCAGCAAATCTTGCCGTGATCAGCCCTTCCCAGGTAAAGTTTCTACAATATTTCAATCAGTATTTACTTATCAAATGTTCTCCCCTGAATCGTATGGTAAATTAACTTAATTATAATTAACTGTGTTAATTGGTATGTTTCAAGAACAATAGTAATTGCACATAGAGTAAGTGGAGACTTTCTTGTTTTACAGCAGAGAAGGTAGACCAGTCCTTATATCAACGCAAGCTAATCTAATAAGTCCTTTGTTTCGGGTGAGGAAGAAACATCTGGTGCCCAAAGAAGACAGAAAGGTGCATAAGTCCATTGGTATGTCTTGTATTTAAACAAAGCTGTGTATTACATAATTTGATCTTGACAATTTTACATTTTACAGATTATCACTCGATTTTTATATGGGTTTTTCTTCAGTACATAGCTTATATTATGTGCTGCAATATATATATATATATATATATATATATATATATATATATATATATATATATATATATATATATATGTATATATATAATACTTCAATGTGTATATTATATAATGTACTGACTGCTGCTTTGTACATTTAAATAAGGAACAGGCAACTCTGGCCCTTTTGCGTTCTCCTTTTTGAGGTGGAGAGTTTACCTCCAACCCTAATTGAGCACATCTGAAAATTTTAACCAAAGTCTTCAGGTTTACTTGTAGACAATAGGCAGGAGGGTTTGAGGTTGGAGCTAAATATGCAGGACTGTGGACGCTGAGGGCCAGAGTAGCCTATCACTGCTTTAAATAAAGCTACACTGTGTCATTTTTTATGTTGATTCTTTGCAAAAAAAAAAAAACACTTTGTTCTTTCAAAATTATATGTGCTCATTCATGTGTAATTACTTCCACCAACTAATCAAGTACTCTCGTAAGTGTAGAATCTGCCATTCAGAATACATATGAGCGAGTCGCTCGAATGGTGGCAGCCATGTTGCGCCTCCATCTTGAAAATACATTAGCCAAAGAGGGACATACCTGGAAATTCAAACTTCGCCTTTCGCGCCTTTACTTAGTGGCACCATGACGAATGCGAGGGGGAGATTACTCATAATAATACGGCCACAGTAGGAGTTAAAACGACCTCGGAATGGGAGGGGCTGGAAAGTAATATTCAGTTGGTAGTCTTATACAATTTCACCGCTATATGGGAGAAAATCTTACACAATGTAGCTTTAAATAACGCAGAGCATAAGCTGACCTGACTGTCCATTAAACAGTTTAATTTGAATTGTTTGTGTTTTTTGTTTTACTTTCAGACCAGAACTGGAGAACGCCTGACGATGAGATGTTGAGATTTCTTCCTCTGAGAAAGATCTACACCACATCAGTGATCACATCTTCTTCTCATCAGTTTTACTGTAGTGCACAACTGAACAAACTGTTTAGATGAGGAAGAAGATCACGAACACGATAGAGACGTACAGGGAAGAGCAAGAAACCAGTTTAGCTGTGATAATGAATTATTTTGTTCCAACACAAAATACATGTGGCTTCAGCAGCTGTGAATGGATTAATTTGATGTTAATGTATTTTTGAAGGCTCATTGTTATTTATCTTGAATCTCATTTGCTTTATGCTACTTTATCAACTTTATGTTGTGTCCTCAAATAAAGTGTTGTGTAATAAAGTATGGTGAATATTGTGTATTGAAAGTGAAATTTGAGAAATTTGAATTTCTCATTTATTTAGTTTAGTTCATAATTTAAAAACAACTAAATATAATTAATTACCATAATTAGTTTACTTAGGACATAAACATTTTGTTGTGGTTAATGATATTTGGGACAACAATGCAGCAAAAGTTGCACATACTTGCATTTATGCCAGTTTTCAGTGAAATAAAGAGAAGGTGTGTGAATAACAAGAGGCTGCAGTGGGCTATCTTGCTACAAACACTTAAAAGTATAATTGAAGATGATCCATGTTGATCATTCTAGTACATCTACTACTGCATTTAAAATGAAAGCATAGACATTACTGATGTCAGGCAAATAATCAACAGTCAGATGGGGTGAAAAGGATATTTTAGCACTGTTTTGTTGTTTTACTGAATGGTGCATTATCCTTGTGATATAGTAATAGTTCAATATCTAAAATCTGTGTAGACTGTACTGCCCGTCCACCCTCAGGGGCCCAGCAACGGCCCCCAGAAGAGCAAAAGAAAGCACATTTCAAATGGCTGTAACTCAAAGTCCGGTTAGTGTATCAAAGAGACAATATGAAGGACAACTGCTTATGCTATGTTTACTAAATAATGTTGGGCACAGTTTTCAGACATATATGGCAAGCTGGCATAAAGGTTATTTTAAAAGTACTCACAGTAAAATATCAAATTGCAACCTATCCCTCATATATATCATAAAGGTTTGCACAATTAACAAATTTAGATATCCAGTTGCCCATTAAAAATATTATTTATTTAACATTTACTGTTTCATTACTAAACGTTTTAAACTACATTACCCACATATCTCTGTCATTATATCAATGGAACAGGAAACATTGTGCTGTAGTTCATTGAAATGTGCAGACATGCTTAGGGTTAGGGTTGGGATCTCGGTAAAAGAGAAATTTCTCACAACATAGAGACACTTTCTAGTTACCTTAATGTATAACTAATGTGATAATAACACCAAAACATACTTTGTAACATGAAGCGCTGTTTTATATGGATTAAAAGATAGTCCAATCACAGCGAGTTCTGCGATAAAGTCACAGCCAATAACAACCCAGCTGAACAGATGCGTCACACTTACTTGCCCAATTATGGTAAATGATGACAGATCTCTTCTGGTTCCGGCTGCAGGGATAGATTCCTTAAATATTTAATATTTGGGCTGTTAAATATGTATTGATTCTAATTAAATTATAAAACTCACATTTAAAAACAAAAAGACTCCTTTGTGTGGTTACCATCCAAAAACGTTGGATTCATATGATCATGACACACATTTGCTTACTTGATTAGACTGATGCATACATTTGAAAGAGAAAGCAATGGCACAATGGCAGGGTAGTTTGCAGTTTTTTTTTTTAATTAAAGATAATTGCATGTACTAAAGTGCTTCTAACATTTACAGTGTATGTATAGTATATCAAGTATATTATATAACAAAATGTAACAAAAGCATAATGAATGCACACAATTTTTAAAGCAAATTCCAATATTTAATGTCAAACTGTTTAAAGACAAATGTAGTGCCAAAACTACTGCACAACAGAATAAAAATCAGTTAATTGTAAACAAAACATAAAATCCAGATACAGGGGCAATCTATTATGGTGACACATACAGTTACTTTAAAAATATCGCTTATGAAGTTATATTTTTACAAACCACGAGTTGAAATTCAACTTTGTTATGTGAAAATATATTTGTTTCTTCCCTTTAAAGAACAAATAGGTGAAAACTTAAGCACAACATTTTACATTCTCAACTTTAATTCTATATCCTTGTGATTATTGGTCACTTTTATTGTAACTAAATGAAAGGAAATCTAAAATAGTTAATTATTATAAATGTCAGCAAGAAAATGCTTCTATAAAATACATTCACAGGTAGGCCTGTATTACAATTACATTAACCAGGTAGTCATCCAATGATAACATAGATGTAGTTATGGTGGATAAATAGTGACCACTGTAATTAAAGATTTAATGAAGCTACATGTAAGACATTAAGTCCATCTAAATGTAAAGGTAACAAACTCACAGAATAATGTCCAGTTGTCAAGTGTGTCATTTTTTGAAATACTCTTTCAGCACCAAACAGAACTCCATAAATATTGCTTGTTTCAAAAGGTTTTCCTGAACACTCTCAATATCTTCAATTGTTCGGACAAACACCGGCTATATACACTTGCAGAAATATACATTTGACTATTTCATCATGAAGTCGCTGCATGACTAGAACTAATGGATGTCAATGAATATGTCCTTTACCAAAACTCCTGAAGAGCACTGACGCTTATTTGATAAAGGCATTAGGCAGACCTCAAGTACAGTTTATGAAGATGAAAAACAAAATTCTTTAACAATATGGAAAAAGATAAATGACTATTTTAAATAATGGTTCTGCATATATCAGAGATCATAAGAGTGGGACTCCACATGCAGACTTTCAGAATCTGTGACAGAGCAAAGGGAGCACCTCGCTGGACACATCCTACGCATGCCCAAACTACACAACAGAAAAACAGTTATGAAGTGGACACCACTAGGAGGATGCAGGAGACAGGGAAGACCAAGGAAGACATGGAGACAGATGTTTCACGAACAACTGAAGAATGTCAGTGTCCCCTGGGAAGATGAGGAGAACTGGTCCATGGATTGAATACGTTGGAGGACACTTGTTGCCCAATGTGCCCAGCACAGGACTTGATGATGCTGTTGTGAGTTTATCCATAACTGTGGGATATTTTTCTGTAAGGAGTATTGCATAATTAAATGTTAAATGCATTTATGTAATAAGCTCACTGATATGTGGTCATTTCTATGAAAACAAGCATGTCTTTAATAGCAAGCAATAATCATATAAACTTGTTTAAAAATAACACGATTTACATGCAAACTGGACAGTTATCAGCAGTGTAACTGATCTGATTACGACAAAATAATCGAGTATATGATGTCATGTGTCTGATGTCATCTGAAGTCAAATTAGCTTTTCCACTCTTGCAAACAGAGGAAGGTTATGAGTTGTGGAGAGACATCATGTATCATTGGAACATCAACAGACAGGATCCAAATTGTAATAATTTTAATGAATACAATTCAATTAATATAAACTTTTTTGATAGTGTATGGGACGTCCGACTACTTTCCAAGAAGGGGCGCAACTGATTTACAAATATGGAGATAAATATGTACAGGAATTAAGGCACTAGCCATTGACAGCACTAGGAGTAAAAGCTGCATGATTATGTACAAGTATTGTATGAATTTGACAACTTGTTAAATCTTGTGAATTATTAAGACTTAGAGACTATGTTTGTACTGATTGGGCTTTGGGTTTGGGCTAAGAAAAGGTTTAAGAAACAACAAATGCTTGATAAAATGTTTGATTTAGGGTTAAAACCAACATATACATACCATTGCGAATATTTGCCTTTGTAGCTTTTCGTCTCCCGTTTACTTCTCCTCAAACAATAATGAGCTGACTGAGTCCGAAAGGCCCTTTTGGTCTTTTCAGCTGAAAAAAAGAGAAAAGAAAATATCTTTATGTAAAATATATCGGATTATTTAATGGAAAAATTACTGATTTAACTTACAAATATTTCTTGTTACATTATTTGCCATTAAAAGCATGATAAGTGTTGTGATTAATATGCATTTACAACAAATATCACTTTAAAACTTCTAATACTGAGGTAAAAGCACGGACAGTTTTGTTACTGTCCTTTTACCACACCTATCACAGTAAAACTAAGGTTACTGTGGTAAAAGCATGGTAAGTGTTGTGGTTACTGTGCATTTACAACAAATATCACATTAAAACTACAAATAATGTGGTAAAAGCATGGTAAGTGTTGTGGTTAATATGCATTTACAACAAATATCACATTAAAACTACAAATAATGTGGTGAAAGCATGGTAAATGTTGTGGTTAATATGCATTTACAACAAATATCACATTAAAACTACAAATAATATGGTAAAAGCATGGTAAGTGTTGTGGTTACTGTGCATTTACAACAAATATCACATTAAAACTACAAATAATGTGGTGAAAGCATGGTAAATGTTGTGGTTATTATGCATTTACAACAAATATCACATTAAAACTACAAATAATGTGGTAAAAGCATGGTAAGTTCTGTGGTTACTGTCCTTGTACCACACCTATCACAGTAAAACTAAGGTTACTGTGGTAAAAGCAAGGTAAGTGTTGTTTTTACTGTGATTCTACTACAAATACCACTTTGGAACTAATTGTACTAACTTACTTTAAACCTAATTTTAATATTATTAACTGATAGAAGGTCTAGGCCTATAGCACGTCACTTGACAGATAGTGTTTAATCACCTTGTTTTGAATTAGAAAGCAATGAAACGCAAAGCCTCCGTGGAGATGACAGATAATGCAGTGACTGAACATGAGCTAATCTGATTCATTTCGACCATCAGAAAAGACATTATATCAAACATTATTAGGACAGTGTATTTTGCTACTTACCAACATCTGGCACACATGATCTGATGCCAAATATCGCGATGTGTTCGGAAGGAGACTTCTTCAACGTGATTTCCTACTGATAAAATTCGTGTAGTCGTTTATACTTTTTTTTTTTTAAATCAATAAACAGCAAAGCAGCCCAGCTTCCCTGGCAATAAGACCGAAATAATAACATTAAAAGAAATACATATATAAGCCTAAACATGATAAGATATCGTGAATAAATGTTGATTAAACAGCTGCCCGACTGGCAGAAAGAATCGTGCATTACATTAGTAAACAAATAAATTAAATAAATAAATAAATAAATAAAAATGCTGATATCACGAAAATAACGAAATAAACGTTAGATTAAATACTTTTACTCACGAACCAGTAGATTAAATGACGTGACCATATCACAAACTGCCATGCGACTAGGCTGTGTGGCACCTCAAAAGCGTGGAAAAAAATCCTAATTTATATTAAAATGAGTGTATAGGGCTACTGAGAAGTCTGTACATTACTCATATTATTGTTTTTATGACCTTTATTTAACCATCTGGAACGGAGAAAAAATGATTCCACTTATAGCGCCTCTAGTGGATTTTTCACTCGAAAAGTGCAGGGAAACGTACCTGGAGGTACGTATTTCAGGTTTTGCAAAAATGTAGGCAGAGTAACGTATTTCCCATGAGCCTGGGTTGTTTAAACTTCTATTTCATATGCATAATTTGTGTTTACAAATCAAAATGAAGAAGTTGGGTTTGAACCCACAATGACATTTGTCCATTGGTTGGGACAAGACTTTTTTTTTTTTTACTGCAACACGCCCTCATATTTGAACATTGTTTTAAGTTGCCATTTCAAATGCATAACTAGTGCTTAAAAAGCTCGAAAGACTTAATTCGATCACCACTACCAGGAGTGGGGTTGAAACCAGACTTTTTTTACTGCAATAGACCCCAAATGGAAAGGCAATTGTTATTACCAGGAGTGGAGTTTGAACCCACAAGGACATATGTCCATTGGATCTTAAGTCCAACGCCTTAACCACTCTGCCATCCTGGTTTGGACTGCACACTTACTTTTACTACAGCAGGCCCTAACATTGGAATTGACCACTTTAAATTTCTATTTCATTTGCATAATTTGTGTTTACAAATCAAAATGAAGGAGTTGGGTTTGAACCCACAATGACATTTGTCCATTGGTTGGGAAAATACTTTTTTTTCTTTTACTGCCACACGCACTCATATTTGAACATCGTTTTAAGTTGCCATTTCAAATGCACAACTAGTGCTTAAAAAGCTCGAAAGACTTAATTCGAGCCCCACTACAAGGAGTGGGGTTGAAACCAGACTTTTTTATTGCAAAAGACCCCCACATTTGAACTTGCCCCTCTATGATGTACTTCAACTGTTTAATTTCTGCTTAAACTTCAAAGGGAAAGGCAATTGTTATTACCAGGAGTGGGGTTTGAACCCACTAGGACATTTGTCCATTGGATCTTAAGTCCAACGCCTTAACCACTCGGCCATCCTGGTGGTGACTGCTCAATTACTTTTACTGTACCAGACCCTAACATTTGAATTGACCACTTTAAGCTTCTATTTCATATGCATAATTTGTGTTTACAAATCAAAATGAAGGAGTTGGGTTTGAACCCACAATGACATTTGTCCATTGGTTGGGACAAGACTTTTTTTTTTCTTTTACTGCCACACGCACTCATATTTGAACATTGTTTTAAGTTGCCATTTCAAATGCATAACTAGTGTTTAAAAAGCTCGAAAGACTACACTGAACTACCAGGAGTGGGGTTGAAAGCAGACTTTTTTTTACTGCAACAGACGCCCACACTTGAACTTGCCCCTCTATGCTATACTTCAATTTCTAAATTTCTGCTTAAACTTCCAATTAAAAGCTAATTTTTTCATTACCAGGAATGGGGTTTTAACCCAAAAGGGCATTTGTCCATTGGATTTTAAACCCAAACGCCTTAACCACTCGGCCATCTCGGTTGGGAATATGTATTGACCACTTTAAGCTTCTATTTCATATCCATAATTTATGTTAACAAATCAAAATGAAAACCTAATTTTTAGTACTAGCAGTTGGGTTTGAACCCACAATGCCATTTGCCCATTGGTTTGAACAAGACTCTATTTTTTCTCTATTAACATTTGAATTGACCACTTTAAACTTCTATTTCATATGCAAATTTGTGTTTACAAATCAAAATGAAGGAGTTGGGTTTGAACCCACAATGACATTTGTCCATTTGTTGGGACAAGACTTTTTTTTCTTCTACTGCAACACGCACTCATATTTGAACATCGTTTTAAGTTGCCATTTCAAATGCACAACTAGTGCTTAAAAAGCTCAAAAGACTTAATTCGAGCCCCACTACCAGGAGTGGGGTTGAAACCAGACTTTTTTATTGCAACAGACCCCCACATTTGAACTTGCCCCTCTATGATGTACTTCAACTGTTTAATTTCTGCTTAAACTTCAAATGGAAAGGCCATTGGTATTACCAGGAGTGGGGTTTGAACCCACGAGGACATTTGTCCATTGCATCTTAACGCCTTAACCACTCGGCCATCCTGGTTGGGACTGCACACCTACTTTTACTACACCAGATCCTAACATTTGAATTGACCACTTTAAATTTCTATTTCATTTGCATAATTTGTGTTTACAAATCAAAATGAAGGAGTTGGGTTTGAACCCACAATGACATTTGTCCATTGGTTGGGACAAGACTTTTTTTTTTTCTTTTACTGCCACACGCACTCATATTTGAACATCGTTTTAAGTTGCCATTTCAAATGCATAACTAGTGCTTAAAAAGCTCGAAAGACTTAATTCGAGCCCCACTACATGGAGTGGGGTTGAAACGCCTTAACCACTCGGCCATCCTGGTTTTGACTACTCAATTACATTTACTGCACCAGACCCTAACATTTGAATTGACCACTTTAAGCTTCTATTTCATATGCATAATTTGTGTTTACAAATCAAAATGAAGGAGTTGGGTTTGAACCCACAATGACATTTGTCCATTGGTTGGGACAAGACTTTTTTTTTTTACTGCAACACACCCTCATATTTGAACATTGTTTTAAGTTGCCATTTCAAATACATAACTAGTGCTTAAAAAGCTCGAAATACTTAATTCGAGCCCCACTACAAGGAGTGGGGTTGAAACCAGACATTTTTCTATTGCAACAGACCCCCACATTTGAACTTGCCCCTCTATGATGTACTTCAACTGTTTAATTTCTGCTTAAACTTCAAATGGAAAGCAATTGTTATTACCAGGAGTGGGGTTTGAACCCACGAGGACCTTTGTCCATTGGATCTTAAGTCCAACGCCTTAACCACTCGGCCATCCTGGTGGTGAATGCTCGATTACTTTACTGCACCAGACCCTAACATTTGAATTGACCACTTTAAGCTTCTATTTCATATGCATAATTTGTGTTTACAAATCAAAATGAAGGAGTTGGGTTTGAACCCACAATGACATTTGTCCATTGGTTGGGACAAGACTTTTTTTTTTTTACTGCAACACACCCTCATATTTGAACATTGTTTTAAGTTGCCATTTCAAATGCATAACTAGTGCTTAAAAAGCTCGAAAGACTACACTGAACTACCAGGAGTGGGGTTGAAAGCAGACTTTTTTTTTACTGCAACAGACGCCCACACTTGAACTTGCCCCTCTATGCTATACTTCAATTTCTAAATTTCTGCTTAAACTTCCAATTAAAAGCTAATTGTTTCATTACCAGGAATGGGGTTTTAACCCAAAAGGGCATTTGTCCATTGGATTTTAAACCCAAACGCCTTAACCACTCGGCCATCTCGGTTGGAAATATGTATTGACCACTTTAAGCTTCTATTTCATATCCATAATTTATGTTAACAAATCAAAATGAAAACCTAATTTTTAGTACTAGCAGTTGGGTTTGAACCCACAATGACATTTGCCCATTGGTTTGAACAAGACTCTATTTTTTCTCTATTAACATTTGAATTGACCACTTTAAACTTCTATTTCATATGCATAATTTGTGTTTACAAATCAAAATTAAGGAGTTGGGTTTGAACCCACAATGACATTTGTCCATTTGTTGGGACAAGACTTTTTTTTCTTCTACTGCAACACGCACTCATATTTGAACATCGTTTTAAGTAGCCATTTCAAATGCACAACTAGTGCTTAAAAAGCTCAAAAGACTTAATTCGAGCCCCATTACCAGGAGTGGGGTTGAAACCAGACTTTTTTATTGCAACAAACCCCCACATTTGAACTTGCCCCTCTATGATGTACTTCAACTTCTTAATTTCTGCTTAAACCTCAAATGGAAAGGCAATTGTCATTACCAGGAGTGGGGTTTGAACCCACGAGGACATTTGTCCATTGGATCTTAACGCCTTAACCACTCGGCCATCCTGGTTGGCTCTATGCGCTTAGTTTTACTGCAGCAGACCCTAACATTTGAATTGACCACTTTAAGCTTCTATTTCATATGCGTAATTAGTGTTTACAAATCAAAATGAATGAGTTGGGTCTGAACCCACAATGACATTTGTCCATTGGTTGGGACAAGACTTTTTTTTTTTTTTTACTGCAACACGCCCTCATATTTGAACATCGTTTTAAGTTGCCATTTCAAATGCATAACTAGTGCTTAAAAAGCTCGAAAGACTTAATTCGAGCACCACTCCTAGGAGTGGGGTTGAAACCAGACTTTTTTACTGCAAAAGACCCCAACATGTGAATTTGACCCTCTATGCTGTACTTCAATTTCTTAATTTCTGCTTAAACTTCAAATGTAAAGGCAATTGTTATTACCAGGAGTGGAGTTTGAACAAACAAGGACATTTGTCCATTGGATCTTAAGTCCAACGACTTAACCACTCGGCCATCCTGGTTTGGACTGCACACTTACTTTTACTACAGCAGACCCTAACATTGGAATTGACCACTTTAAATTTCTATTTCATTTGCATAATTTGAGTTTACAAATCAAAATGAAGGAGTTGGGTTTGAACCCACAATGACATTTGTCCATTGGTTGGGACAAGACTTTTTTTTCTTTTACTGCCACACGCACTCATATTTGAACATCGTTTTAAGTTGCCATTTCAAATGCATAACTAGTGCTTAAAAAGCTCGAAAGACTGAACTGAACTACCAGGAGTGGGGTTGAAAGCAGACTTTTTTTTTACTGCAACAGACGCCCACACTTGAACTTGCCCCTCTATGCTATACTTCAATTTCTAAATTTCTGCTTAAACTTCCAATTAAAAGCTAATTGTTTCATTAACAGGAATGGGGTTTTAACCCCAAAGGACATTTGTCCATTGGATTTTAAACCCAAACGCCTTAACCACTCGGCCATCTCGGTTGGGTATTTGTAGTGACCACTTTAAGCTTCTATTTCATATCCATAATTTATGTTAACAAATTAAAATGAAAACCTAATTTTTAGTACTAGCAGTTGGGTTTGAACCCACAATGACATTTGCCCATTGGTTTGAACAAGACTCTATTTTTTCTCTATTAACATTTGAATTGACCACTTTAAACTTCTATTTCATATGCATAATTTGTGTTTACAAATCAAAATGAAGGAGTTGGGTTTGAACCCACAATGACATTTGTCCATTTGTTGGGACAAGACTTTTTTTTCTTCTACTGCAACACGCACTCATATTTGAACATCGTTTTAAGTTGCCATTTCAAATGCACAACTAGTGCTTAAAAAGCTTGAAAGACTAAACTGAACTACCAGGAGTGGGGTTGAAAGCAGACTTTTTTTTTTACTGCAACAGACGCCCACACTTGAACTTGACCCTCTTTGCTATACTTCAATTTCTAAATTTCTGCTTAAACTTCAAATGGAAAGGCAATTGTTATTACCAGGAGTGGGGTTTGAACCCACGAGAACATTTGTCCATTGGATCTTAACGCCTTAACCACTCAGCCATCCTGGTTGGGACTACACGCCTGCTTTTACTGCAGCAGACCCTAACATTTGAACTTGCCCCTCTATGATGTACTTCAACTGTTTAATTTCTGCTTAAACTTCAAAGGGAAAGGCAATTGTTATTACCAGGAGTGGGGTTTGAACCCACGAGGACATTTGTCCATTGGATCTTAAGTCCAACGCCTTAACCACTCGGCCATCCTGGTGGTGACTGCTCAATTACTTTTACTGCACCAGACCCTAACATTTGAATTGACCACTTTAAGCTTCTATTTCACATGCATAATTTGTGTTTACAAATCAAAATGAAGGAGTTGGGTTTGAACCCACAATGACATTTGTCCATTGGTTGGGACAAGACTTTTTTTTTTACTGCAA
Organism: Siphateles boraxobius; assembly: GCF_051911475.1. Taxonomy (NCBI): domain Eukaryota; kingdom Metazoa; phylum Chordata; class Actinopteri; order Cypriniformes; family Leuciscidae; genus Siphateles; species Siphateles boraxobius. The sequence continues at coordinate 20,267,830 of NW_027508722.1, read as the reverse complement.
CACACCCTCATATTTGAACATTGTTTTAAGTTGCCATTTCAAATGCATAACTAGTGCTTAAAAAGCTCGAAAGACTGAACTGAACTACCAGGAGTGGGGTTGAAAGCAGACTTTTTTTTTACTGCAACAGACGCCCACACTTGAACTTGCCCCTCTATGCTATACTTCAATTTCTAAATTTCTGCTTAAACTTCCAATTAAAAGCTAATTGTTTCATTACCAGGAATGGGGTTTTAACCCAAAAGGGCATTTGTCCATTGGATTTTAAACCCAAACGCCTTAACCACTCGGCCATCTCGGTTGGGAATATGTATTGACCACTTTAAGCTTCTATTTCAAATCCATAATTTATGTTAACAAATCAAAATGAAAACCTAATTTTTAGTACTAGCAGTTGGGTTTGAACCCACAATGACATTTGCCCATTGGTTTGAACAAGACTCTATTTTTTCTCTATTAACATTTGAATTGACCACTTTAAACTTCTATTTCATATGCATAATTTGTGTTTACAAATCAAAATTAAGGAGTTGGGTTTGAACCCACAATGACATTTGTCCATTTGTTGGGACAAGACTTTTTTTTCTTCTACTGCAACACGCACTCATATTTGAACATCGTTTTAAGTTGCCATTTCAAATGCACAACTAGTGCTTAAAAAGCTCAAAAGACTTAATTCGAGCACCACTCCTAGGAGTGGGGTTGAAACCAGACTTTTTTACTGCAAAAGACCCCAACATGTAAACTTGACCCTCTATGCTGTACTTCAATTTCTTAATTTCTGCTTAAACTTCAAATGTAAAGGCAATTGTTATTACCAGGAGTGGATATGAACAAACAAGGACATTTGTCCATTGGATCTTAAGTCCAAGGCCTTAACCACTCGGCCATCCTGGTTTGGACTGCACACTTACTTTTACTACAGCAGACCCTAACATTGGAATTGACCACTTTAAATTTCTATTTCATTTGCATAATTTGAGTTTACAAATCAAAATGAAGGAGTTGGGTTTGAACCCACAATGACATTTGTCCATTGGTTGGGACAAGACTTTTTTTTCTTTTACTGCCACACGCACTCATATTTGAACATCGTTTTAAGTTGCCATTTCAAATGCATAACTAGTGCTTAAAAAGCTCGAAAGACTGAACTGAACTACCAGGAGTGGGGTTGAAAGCAGACTTTTTTTTTACTGCAACAGACGCCCACACTTGAACTTGCCCCTCTATGCTATACTTCAATTTCTAAATTTCTGCTTAAACTTCCAATTAAAAGCTAATTGTTTCATTAACAGGAATGGGGTTTTAACCCCAAAGGACATTTGTCCATTGGATTTTAAACCCAAACGCCTTAACCACTCGGCCATCTCGGTTGGGAATTTGTAGTGACCACTTTAAGCTTCTATTTCATATCCATAATTTATGTTAACAAATTAAAATGAAAACCTAATTTTTAGTACTAGCAGTTGGGTTTGAACCCACAATGACATTTGCCCATTGGTTTGAACAAGACTCTATTTTTTCTCTATTAACATTTGAATTGACCACTTTAAACTTCTATTTCATATGCATAATTTGTGTTTACAAATCAAAATGAAGGAGTTGGGTTTGAACCCACAATGACATTTGTCCATTTGTTGGGACAAGACTTTTTTTTCTTCTACTGCAACACGCACTCATATTTGAACATCGTTTTAAGTTGCCATTTCAAATGCACAACTAGTGCTTAAAAAGCTCGAAAGACTAAACTGAACTACCAGGAGTGGGGTTGAAAGCAGACTTTTTTTTTTACTGCAACAGACGCCCACACTTGAACTTGACCCTCTATGCTATACTTCAATTTCTAAATTTCTGCTTAAACTTCAAATGGAAAGGCAATTTTTATTACCAGGAGTGGGGTTTGAACCCACGAGAATATTTGTCCATTGGATCTTAACGCCTTAACCACTCAGCCATCCTGGTTGGGACTACACGCCTGCTTTTACTGCAGCAGACCCTAACATTTGAACTTGCCCCTCTATGATGTACTTCAACTGTTTAATTTCTGCTTAAACTTCAAAGGCAAAGGCAATTGTTATTACCAGGAGTGGGGTTTGAACCCACGAGGACATTTGTCCATTGGATCTTAAGTCCAACGCCTTAACCACTCGGCCATCCTGGTGGTGACTGCTCAATTACTTTTACTGCACCAGACCCTAACATTTGAATTGACCACTTTAAGCTTCTATTTCACATGCATAATTTGTGTTTACAAATCAAAATGAAGGAGTTGGGTTTGAACCCACAATGACATTTGTCCATTGGTTGGGACAAGACTTTTTTTTTTACTGCAACACACCCTCATATTTGAACATTGTTTTAAGTTGCCATTTCAAATGCATAACTAGTGCTTAAAAAGCTCGAAAGACTGAACTGAACTACCAGGAGTGGGGTTGAAAGCAGACTTTTTTTTTACTGCAACAGACGCCCACACTTGAACTTGCCCCTCTATGCTATACTTCAATTTCTAAATTTCTGCTTAAACTTCCAATTAAAAGCTAATTGTTTCATTACCAGGAATGGGGTTTTAACCCAAAAGGGCATTTGTCCATTGGATTTTAAACCCAAACGCCTTAACCACTCGGCCATCTCGGTTGGGAATATGTATTGACCACTTTAAGCTTCTATTTCAAATCCATAATTTATGTTAACAAATCAAAATGAAAACCTAATTTTTAGTACTAGCAGTTGGGTTTGAACCCACAATGACATTTGCCCATTGGTTTGAACAAGACTCTATTTTTTCTCTATTAACATTTGAATTGACCACTTTAAACTTCTATTTCATATGCATAATTTGTGTTTACAAATCAAAATTAAGGAGTTGGGTTTGAACCCACAATGACATTTGTCCATTTGTTGGGACAAGACTTTTTTTTCTTCTACTGCAACACGCACTCATATTTGAACATCGTTTTAAGTTGCCATTTCAAATGCACAACTAGTGCTTAAAAAGCTCAAAAGACTTAATTCGAGCACCACTCCTAGGAGTGGGGTTGAAACCAGACTTTTTTACTGCAAAAGACCCCAACATGTAAACTTGACCCTCTATGCTGTACTTCAATTTCTTAATTTCTGCTTAAACTTCAAATGTAAAGGCAATTGTTATTACCAGGAGTGGATATGAACAAACAAGGACATTTGTCCATTGGATCTTAAGTCCAAGGCCTTAACCACTCGGCCATCCTGGTTTGGACTGCACACTTACTTTTACTACAGCAGACCCTAACATTGGAATTGACCACTTTAAATTTCTATTTCATTTGCATAATTTGAGTTTACAAATCAAAATGAAGGAGTTGGGTTTGAACCCACAATGACATTTGTCCATTGGTTGGGACAAGACTTTTTTTTCTTTTACTGCCACACGCACTCATATTTGAACATCGTTTTAAGTTGCCATTTCAAATGCATAACTAGTGCTTAAAAAGCTCGAAAGACTGAACTGAACTACCAGGAGTGGGGTTGAAAGCAGACTTTTTTTTTACTGCAACAGACGCCCACACTTGAACTTGCCCCTCTATGCTATACTTCAATTTCTAAATTTCTGCTTAAACTTCCAATTAAAAGCTAATTGTTTCATTAACAGGAATGGGGTTTTAACCCCAAAGGACATTTGTCCATTGGATTTTAAACCCAAACGCCTTAACCACTCGGCCATCTCGGTTGGGAATTTGTAGTGACCACTTTAAGCTTCTATTTCATATCCATAATTTATGTTAACAAATTAAAATGAAAACCTAATTTTTAGTACTAGCAGTTGGGTTTGAACCCACAATGACATTTGCCCATTGGTTTGAACAAGACTCTATTTTTTCTCTATTAACATTTGAATTGACCACTTTAAACTTCTATTTCATATGCATAATTTGTGTTTACAAATCAAAATGAAGGAGTTGGGTTTGAACCCACAATGACATTTGTCCATTTGTTTGGACAATACTTTTTTTTCTTCTACTGCAACACGCACTCATATTTGAACATCGTTTTAAGTTGCCATTTCAAATGCACAACTAGTGCTTAAAAAGCTCGAAAGACTAAACTGAACTACCAGGAGTGGGGTTGAAAGCAGACTTTTTTTTTTACTGCAACAGACGCCCACACTTGAACTTGACCCTCTATGCTATACTTCAATTTCTAAATTTCTGCTTAAACTTCAAATGGAAAGGCAATTTTTATTACCAGGAGTGGGGTTTGAACCCACGAGAATATTTGTCCATTGGATCTTAACGCCTTAACCACTCAGCCATCCTGGTTGGGACTACACGCCTGCTTTTACTGCAGCAGACCCTAACATTTGAACTTGCCCCTCTATGATGTACTTCAACTGTTTAATTTCTGCTTAAACTTCAAAGGCAAAGGCAATTGTTATTACCAGGAGTGGGGTTTGAACCCACGAGGACATTTGTCCATTGGATCTTAAGTCCAACGCCTTAACCACTCGGCCATCCTGGTGGTGACTGCTCAATTACTTTTACTGCACCAGACCCTAACATTTGAATTGACCACTTTAAGCTTCTATTTCACATGCATAATTTGTGTTTACAAATCAAAATGAAGGAGTTGGGTTTGAACCCACAATGACATTTGTCCATTGGTTGGGACAAGACTTTTTTTTTCACTGCAACACACCCTCATATTTGAACATTGTTTTAAGTTGCCATTTCAAATACATAACTAGTGCTTAAAAAGCTCGAAATACTTAATTCGAGCCCCACTACAAGGAGTGGGGTTGAAACCAGATATTTTTCTATTGCAACAGACCCCCACATTTGAACTTGCCCCTCTATGATGTACTTCAACTGTTTAATTTCTGCTTAAACTTCAAAGGGAAAGGCAATTGTTATTACCAGGAGTGGGGTTTGAACCCACGAGGACATTTGTCCATTGGATCTTAAGTCCAACGCCTTAACCACTCGGCCATCCTGGTGGTGAATGCTCAATTACTTTTACTGCACCAGACCCTGAATTGACCCTGAACATTTGAATTGACCACTTTAAGCTTCTATTTCATATGCATAATTTGTGTTTACAAATCAAAATGAAGGAGTTGGGTTTGAACCCACAATGACATTTGTCCATTGGTTGGGACAAGACTTTTTTTTCTTTTACTGCCACACGCACTCATATTTGAACATTGTTTTAAGTTGCCATTTCAAATGCATAACTAGTGCTTAAAAAGCTCGAAAGACTACACTGAACTACCAGGAGTGGGGTTGAAAGCAGACTTTTTTTTTACTGCAACAGACGCCCACACTTGAACTTGCCCCTCTATGCTATACTTCAATTTCTAAATTTCTGCTTAAACTTCCAATTAAAAGCTAATTGTTTCATTACCAGGAATGGGGTTTTAACCCAAAAGGGCATTTGTCCATTGGATTTTAAACCCAAACGCCTTAACCACTCGGCCATCTCGGTTGGGAATATGTATTGACCACTTTAAGCTTCTATTTCATATCCATAATTTATGTTAACAAATCAAAATGAAAACCTAATTTTTAGTACTAGCAGTTGGGTTTGAACCCACAATGACATTTGCCCATTGGTTTGAACAAGACTCTATTTTTTCTCTATTAACATTTGAATTGACCACTTTAAACTTCTATTTCATATGCATAATTTGTGTTTACAAATCAAAATGAAGGAGTTGGGTTTGAACCCACAATGACATTTGTCCATTTGTTGGGACAAGACTTTTTTTTCTTCTACTGCAACACGCACTCATATTTGAACATCGTTTTAAGTTGCCATTTCAAATGCACAACTAGTGCTTAAAAAGCTCAAAAGACTTAATTCGAGCACCACTCCTAGGAGTGGGGTTGAAACCAGACTTTTTTACTGCAAAAGACCCCAACATGTAAACTTGACCCTCTATGCTGTACTTCAATTTCTTAATTTCTGCTTAAACTTCAAATGTAAAGGCAATTGTTATTACCAGGAGTGGATATGAACAAACAAGGACATTTGTCCATTGGATCTTAAGTCCAAGGCCTTAACCACTCGGCCATCCTGGTTTGGACTGCACACTTACTTTTACTACAGCAGACCCTAACATTGGAATTGACCACTTTAAATTTCTATTTCATTTGCATAATTTGAGTTTACAAATCAAAATGAAGGAGTTGGGTTTGAACCCACAATGACATTTGTCCATTGGTTGGGACAAGACTTTTTTTTCTTTTACTGCCACACGCACTCATATTTGAACATCGTTTTAAGTTGCCATTTCAAATGCATAACTAGTGCTTAAAAAGCTCGAAAGACTGAACTGAACTACCAGGAGTGGGGTTGAAAGCAGACTTTTTTTTTACTGCAACAGACGCCCACACTTGAACTTGCCCCTCTATGCTATACTTCAATTTCTAAATTTCTGCTTAAACTTCCAATTAAAAGCTAATTGTTTCATTAACAGGAATGGGGTTTTAACCCCAAAGGACATTTGTCCATTGGATTTTAAACCCAAACGCCTTAACCACTCGGCCATCTCGGTTGGGAATTTGTAGTGACCACTTTAAGCTTCTATTTCATATCCATAATTTATGTTAACAAATTAAAATGAAAACCTAATTTTTAGTACTAGCAGTTGGGTTTGAACCCACAATGACATTTGCCCATTGGTTTGAACAAGACTCTATTTTTTCTCTATTAACATTTGAATTGACCACTTTAAACTTCTATTTCATATGCATAATTTGTGTTTACAAATCAAAATGAAGGAGTTGGGTTTGAACCCACAATGACATTTGTCCATTTGTTGGGACAAGACTTTTTTTTTCACTGCAACACACCCTCATATTTGAACATTGTTTTAAGTTGCCATTTCAAATACATAACTAGTGCTTAAAAAGCTCGAAATACTTAATTCGAGCCCCACTACAAGGAGTGGGGTTGAAACCAGATATTTTTCTATTGCAACAGACCCCCACATTTGAACTTGCCCCTCTATGATGTACTTCAACTGTTTAATTTCTGCTTAAACTTCAAAGGGAAAGGCAATTGTTATTACCAGGAGTGGGGTTTGAACCCACGAGGACATTTGTCCATTGGATCTTAAGTCCAACGCCTTAACCACTCGGCCATCCTGGTGATGAATGCTCAATTACTTTTACTGCACCAGACCCTGAATTGACCCTGAACATTTGAATTGACCACTTTAAGCTTCTATTTCATATGCATAATTTGTGTTTACAAATCAAAATGAAGGAGTTGGGTTTGAACCCACAATGACATTTGTCCATTGGTTGGGACAAGACTTTTTTTTCTTTTACTGCCACACGCACTCATATTTGAACATCGTTTTAAGTTGCCATTTCAAATGCATAACTAGTGCTTAAAAAGCTCGAAAGACTACACTGAACTACCAGGAGTGGGGTTGAAAGCAGACTTTTTTTTTACTGCAACAGACGCCCACACTTGAACTTGCCCCTCTATGCTATACTTCAATTTCTAAATTTCTGCTTAAACTTCCAATTAAAAGCTAATTGTTTCATTACCAGGAATGGGGTTTTAACCCAAAAGGGCATTTGTCCATTGGATTTTAAACCCAAACGCCTTAACCACTCGGCCATCTCGGTTGGGAATATGTATTGACCACTTTAAGCTTCTATTTCATATCCATAATTTATGTTAACAAATCAAAATGAAAACCTAATTTTTAGTACTAGCAGTTGGGTTTGAACCCACAATGACATCTGCCCATTGGTTTGAACAAGACTCTATTTTTTCTCTATTAACATTTGAATTGACCACTTTAAACTTCTATTTCATATGCATAATTTGTGTTTACAAATCAAAATGAAGGAGTTGGGTTTGAACCCACAATGACATTTGTCCATTTGTTGGGACAAGACTTTTTTTTCTTCTACTGCAACACGCACTCATATTTGAACATCGTTTTAAGTTGCCATTTCAAATGCACAACTAGTGCTTAAAAAGCTCAAAAGACTTAATTCGAGCCCCATTACCAGGAGTGGGGTTGAAACCAGACTTTTTTATTGCAACAAACCCCCACATTTGAACTTGCCCCTCTATGATGTACTTCAACTTCTTAATTTCTGCTTAAACTTCAAATGGAAAGGCAATTGTCATTACCAGGAGTGGGGTTTGAACCCACGAGGACATTTGTCCATTGGATCTTAACGCCTTAACCACTCGGCCATCCTGGTTGGCTCTACACGCTTACTTTTACTGCAGCAGACCCTAACATTTGAATTGACCACTTTAAGCTTCTATTTCATATGCGTAATTAGTGTTTACAAATCAAAATGAAGGAGTTGGGTTTGAACCCACAATGACATTTGTCCATTGGTTGGGACAAGACTTTTTTTTTTTTTTTACTGCAACACGCCCTCATATTTGAACATCGTTTTAAGTTGCCATTTCAAATGCATAACTAGTGCTTAAAAAGCTCGAAAGACTTAATTCGAGCACCACTCCCAGGAGTGGGGTTGAAACCAGACTTTTTTACTGCAAAAGACCCCAACATGTGAACTTGACCCTCTATGCTGTACTTCAATTTCTTAATTTCTGCTTAAACTTCAAATGGAAAGGCAATTGTTATTACCAGGAGTGGAGTTTGAACAAACAAGGACATTTGTCCATTGGATCTTAAGTCCAACGCCTTAACCACTCGGCCATCCTGGTTTGGACTGCACACTTACTTTTACTACAGCAGACCCTAACATTGGAATTGACCACTTTAAATTTCTATTTCATTTGCATAATTTGAGTTTACAAATCAAAATGAAGGAGTTGGGTTTGAACCCACAATGACATTTGTCCATTGGTTGGGACAAGACTTTTTTTTCTTTTACTGCCACACGCACTCATATTTGAACATCGTTTTAAGTTGCCATTTCAAATGCATAACTAGTGCTTAAAAAGCTCGAAAGACTGAACTGAACTACCAGGAGTGGGGTTGAAAGCAGACTTTTTTTTTACTGCAACAGACGCCCACACTTGAACTTGCCCCTCTATGCTATACTTCAATTTCTAAATTTCTGCTTAAACTTCCAATTAAAAGCTAATTGTTTCATTAACAGGAATGGGGTTTTAACCCCAAAGGACATTTGTCCATTGGATTTTAAACCCAAACGCCTTAACCACTCGGCCATCTCGGTTGGGAATTTGTAGTGACCACTTTAAGCTTCTATTTCATATCCATAATTTATGTTAACAAATTAAAATGAAAACCTAATTTTTAGTACTAGCAGTTGGGTTTGAACCCACAATGACATTTGCCCATTGGTTTGAACAAGACTCTATTTTTTCTCTATTAACATTTGAATTGACCACTTTAAACTTCTATTTCATATGCATAATTTGTGTTTACAAATCAAAATGAAGGAGTTGGGTTTGAACCCACAATGACATTTGTCCATTTGTTGGGACAAGACTTTTTTTTCTTCTACTGCAACACGCACTCATATTTGAACATCGTTTTAAGTTGCCATTTCAAATGCACAACTAGTGCTTAAAAAGCTCGAAAGACTAAACTGAACTACCAGGAGTGGGGTTGAAAGCAGACTTTTTTTTTTACTGCAACAGACGCCCACACTTGAACTTGACCCTCTATGCTATACTTCAATTTCTAAATTTCTGCTTAAACTTCAAATGGAAAGGCAATTTTTATTACCAGGAGTGGGGTTTGAACCCACGAGAACATTTGTCCATTGGATCTTAACGCCTTAACCACTCAGCCATCCTGGTTGGGACTACACGCCTGCTTTTACTGCAGCAGACCCTAACATTTGAACTTGCCCCTCTATGATGTACTTCAACTGTTTAATTTCTGCTTAAACTTCAAAGCGAAAGGCAATTGTTATTACCAGGAGTGGGGTTTGAACCCACGAGGACATTTGTCCATTGGATCTTAAGTCCAACGCCTTAACCACTCGGCCATCCTGGTGGTGACTGCTCAATTACTTTTACTGCACCAGACCCTAACATTTGAATTGACCACTTTAAGCTTCTATTTCACATGCATAATTTGTGTTTACAAATCAAAATGAAGGAGTTGGGTTTGAACCCACAATGACATTTGTCCATTGGTTGGGACAAGACTTTTTTTTTTACTGCAACACACCCTCATATTTGAACATTGTTTTAAGTTGCCATTTCAAATACATAACTAGTGCTTAAAAAGCTCGAAATACTTAATTCGAGCCCCACTACAAGGAGTGGGGTTGAAACCAGATATTTTTCTATTGCAACAGACCCCCACATTTGAACTTGCCCCTCTATGATGTACTTCAACTGTTTAATTTCTGCTTAAACTTCAAAGGGAAAGGCAATTGTTATTACCAGGAGTGGGGTTTGAACCCACAATGACATTTGTCCATTGGTTGGGACAAGACTTTTTTTTCTTTTACTGAAACACGCACTCATATTTGAACATCGTTTTAAGTTGCCATTTCAAATGCATAACTAGTGCTTAAAAAGCTCGAAAGACTACACTGAACTACCAGGAGTGGGGTTGAAAGCAGACTTTTTTTTTACTGCAACAGACGCCCACACTTGAACTTGCCCCTCTATGCTATACTTCAATTTCTAAATTTCTGCTTAAACTTCCAATTAAAAGCTAATTGTTTCATTACCAGGAATGGGGTTTTAACCCAAAAGGGCATTTGTCCATTGGATTTTAAACCCAAACGCCTTAACCACTCGGCCATCTCGGTTGGGAATATGTATTGACCACTTTAAGCTTCTATTTCATATCCATAATTTATGTTAACAAATCAAAATGAAAACCTAATTTTTAGTACTAGCAGTTGGGTTTGAACCCACAATGACATTTGCCCATTGGTTTGAACAAGACTCTATTTTTTCTCTATTAACATTTGAATTGACCACTTTAAACTTCTATTTCATATGCATAATTTGTGTTTACAAATCAAAATTAAGGAGTTGGGTTTGAACCCACAATGACATTTGTCCATTTGTTGGGACAAGACTTTTTTTTCTTCTACTGCAACACGCACTCATATTTGAACATCGTTTTAAGTTGCCATTTCAAATGCACAACTAGTGCTTAAAAAGCTCAAAAGACTTAATTCGAGCACCACTCCTAGGAGTGGGGTTGAAACCAGACTTTTTTACTGCAAAAGACCCCAACATGTAAACTTGACCCTCTATGCTGTACTTCAATTTCTTAATTTCTGCTTAAACTTCAAATGTAAAGGCAATTGTTATTACCAGGAGTGGATATGAACAAACAAGGACATTTGTCCATTGGATCTTAAGTCCAAGGCCTTAACCACTCGGCCATCCTGGTTTGGACTGCACACTTACTTTTACTACAGCAGACCCTAACATTGGAATTGACCACTTTAAATTTCTATTTCATTTGCATAATTTGAGTTTACAAATCAAAATGAAGGAGTTGGGTTTGAACCCACAATGACATTTGTCCATTGGTTGGGACAAGACTTTTTTTTCTTTTACTGCCACACGCACTCATATTTGAACATCGTTTTAAGTTGCCATTTCAAATGCATAACTAGTGCTTAAAAAGCTCGAAAGACTGAACTGAACTACCAGGAGTGGGGTTGAAAGCAGACTTTTTTTTTACTGCAACAGACGCCCACACTTGAACTTGCCCCTCTATGCTATACTTCAATTTCTAAATTTCTGCTTAAACTTCCAATTAAAAGCTAATTGTTTCATTAACAGGAATGGGGTTTTAACCCCAAAGGACATTTGTCCATTGGATTTTAAACCCAAACGCCTTAACCACTCGGCCATCTCGGTTGGGAATTTGTAGTGACCACTTTAAGCTTCTATTTCATATCCATAATTTATGTTAACAAATTAAAATGAAAACCTAATTTTTAGTACTAGCAGTTGGGTTTAAACCCACAATGACATTTGCCCATTGGTTTGAACAAGACTCTATTTTTTCTCTATTAACATTTGAATTGACCACTTTAAACTTCTATTTCATATGCATAATTTGTGTTTACAAATCAAAATGAAGGAGTTGGGTTTGAACCCACAATGACATTTGTCCATTTGTTGGGACAAGACTTTTTTTTCTTCTACTGCAACACGCACTCATATTTGAACATCGTTTTAAGTTGCCATTTCAAATGCATAACTAGTGCTTAAAAAGCTCGAAAGACTGAACTGAACTACCAGGAGTGGGGTTGAAAGCAGACTTTTTTTTTACTGCAACAGACGCCCACACTTGAACTTGCCCCTCTATGCTATACTTCAATTTCTAAATTTCTGCTTAAACTTCCAATTAAAAGCTAATTGTTTCATTAACAGGAATGGGGTTTTAACCCCAAAGGACATTTGTCCATTGGATTTTAAACCCAAACGCCTTAACCACTCGGCCATCTCGGTTGGGAATTTGTAGTGACCACTTTAAGCTTCTATTTCATATCCATAATTTATGTTAACAAATTAAAATGAAAACCTAATTTTTAGTACTAGCAGTTGGGTTTGAACCCACAATGACATTTGCCCATTGGTTTGAACAAGACTCTATTTTTTCTCTATTAACATTTGAATTGACCACTTTAAACTTCTATTTCATATGCATAATTTGTGTTTACAAATCAAAATGAAGGAGTTGGGTTTGAACCCACAATGACATTTGTCCATTTGTTGGGACAAGACTTTTTTTTCTTCTACTGCAACACGCACTCATATTTGAACATCGTTTTAAGTTGCCATTTCAAATACACAACTAGTGCTTAAAAAGCTCGAAAGACTAAACTGAACTACCAGGAGTGGGGTTGAAAGCAGACTTTTTTTTTTACTGCAACAGACGCCCACACTTGAACTTGACCCTCTATGCTATACTTCAATTTCTAAATTTCTGCTTAAACTTCAAATGGAAAGGCAATTTTTATTACCAGGAGTGGGGTTTGAACCCACGAGAACATTTGTCCATTGGATCTTAACGCCTTAACCACTCAGCCATCCTGGTTGGGACTACACGCCTGCTTTTACTGCAGCAGACCCTAACATTTGAACTTGCCCCTCTATGATGTACTTCAACTGTTTAATTTCTGCTTAAACTTCAAAGGGAAAGGCAATTGTTATTACCAGGAGTGGGGTTTGAACCCACGAGGACATTTGTCCATTGGATCTTAAGTCCAACACCTTAACCACTCGGCCATCCTGGTGGTGACTGCTCAATTACTTTTACTGCACCAGACCCTAACATTTGAATTGACCACTTTAAGCTTCTATTTCACATGCATAATTTGTGTTTACAAATCAAAATGAAGGAGTTGGGTTTGAACCCACAATGACATTTGTCCATTGGTTGGGACAAGACTTTTTTTTCTTTTACTGCCACACGCACTCATATTTGAACATCGTTTTAAGTTGCCATTTCAAATGCATAACTAGTGCTTAAAAAGCTCGAAAGACTGAACTGAACTACCAGGAGTGGGGTTGAAAGCAGACTTTTTTTTTACTGCAACAGACGCCCACACTTGAACTTGCCCCTCTATGCTATACTTCAATTTCTAAATTTACGCTTAAACTTCCAATTAAAAGCTAATTGTTTCATTAACAGGAATGGGGTTTTAACCCCAAAGGACATTTGTCCATTGGATTTTAAACCCAAACGCCTTAACCACTCGGCCATCTCGGTTGGGAATTTGTAGTGACCACTTTAAGCTTCTATTTCATATCCATAATTTATGTTAACAAATTAAAATGAAAACCTAATTTTTAGTACTAGCAGTTGGGTTTGAACCCACAATGACATTTGCCCATTGGTTTGAACAAGACTCTATTTTTTCTCTATTAACATTTGAATTGACCACTTTAAACTTCTATTTCATATGCATAATTTGTGTTTACAAATCAAAATGAAGGAGTTGGGTTTGAACCCACAATGACATTTGTCCATTTGTTGGGACAAGACTTTTTTTTCTTCTACTGCAACACGCACTCATATTTGAACATCGTTTTAAGTTGCCATTTCAAATGCATAACTAGTGCTTAAAAAGCTCGAAAGACTGAACTGAACTACCAGGAGTGGGGTTGAAAGCAGACTTTTTTTTTACTGCAACAGACGCCCACACTTGAACTTGCCCCTCTATGCTATACTTCAATTTCTAAATTTCTGCTTAAACTTCCAATTAAAAGCTAATTGTTTCATTAACAGGAATGGGGTTTTAACCCCAAAGGACATTTGTCCATTGGATTTTAAACCCAAACGCCTTAACCACTCGGCCATCTCGGTTGGGAATTTGTAGTGACCACTTTAAGCTTCTATTTCATATCCATAATTTATGTTAACAAATTAAAATGAAAACCTAATTTTTAGTACTAGCAGTTGGGTTTGAACCCACAATGACATTTGCCCATTGGTTTGAACAAGACTCTATTTTTTCTCTATTAACATTTGAATTGACCACTTTAAACTTCTATTTCATATGCATAATTTGTGTTTACAAATCAAAATGAAGGAGTTGGGTTTGAACCCACAATGACATTTGTCCATTTGTTGGGACAAGACTTTTTTTTCTTCTACTGCAACACGCACTCATATTTGAACATCGTTTTAAGTTGCCATTTCAAATGCACAACTAGTGCTTAAAAAGCTCGAAAGACTAAACTGAACTACCAGGAGTGGGGTTGAAAGCAGACTTTTTTTTTTACTGCAACAGACGCCCACACTTGAACTTGACCCTCTATGCTATACTTCAATTTCTAAATTTCTGCTTAAACTTCAAATGGAAAGGCAATTTTTATTACCAGGAGTGGGGTTTGAACCCACGAGAACATTTGTCCATTGGATCTTAACGCCTTAACCACTCAGCCATCCTGGTTGGGACTACACGCCTGCTTTTACTGCAGCAGACCCTAACATTTGAACTTGCCCCTCTATGATGTACTTCAACTGTTTAATTTCTGCTTAAACTTCAAAGGCAAAGGCAATTGTTATTACCAGGAGTGGGGTTTGAACCCACGAGGACATTTGTCCATTGGATCTTAAGTCCAACGCCTTAACCACTCGGCCATCCTGGTGGTGACTGCTCAATTACTTTTACTGCACCAGACCCTAACATTTGAATTGACCACTTTAAGCTTCTATTTCACATGCATAATTTGTGTTTACAAATCAAAATGAAGGAGTTGGGTTTGAACCCACAATGACATTTGTCCATTGGTTGGGACAAGACTTTTTTTTTTACTGCAACACACCCTCATATTTGAACATTATTTTAAGTTGCCATTTCAAATACATAACTAGTGCTTAAAAAGCTCGAAATACTTAATTCGAGCCCCACTACAAGGAGTGGGGTTGAAACCAGATACTTTTCTATTGCAACAGACCCCCACATTTGAACTTGCCCCTCTATGATGTACTTCAACTGTTTAATTTCTGCTTAAACTTCAAAGGGAAAGGCAATTGTTATTACCAGGAGTGGGGTTTGAACCCACGAGGACATTTGTCCATTGGATCTTAAGTCCAACGCCTTAACCACTCGGCCATCCTGGTGGTGAATGCTCAATTACTTTTACTGCACCAGACCCTAACATTTGAATTGACCACTTTAAGCTTCTATTTCATATGCATAATTTGTGTTTACAAATCAAAATGAAGGAGTTGGGTTTGAACCCACAATGACATTTGTCCATTGGTTGGGACAAGACTTTTTTTTCTTTTACTGAAACACGCACTCATATTTGAACATCGTTTTAAGTTGCCATTTCAAATGCATAACTAGTGCTTAAAAAGCTCGAAAGACTACACTGAACTACCAGGAGTGGGGTTGAAAGCAGACTTTTTTTTTACTGCAACAGACGCCCACACTTGAACTTGCCCCTCTATGCTATACTTCAATTTCTAAATTTCTGCTTAAACTTCCAATTAAAAGCTAATTGTTTCATTACCAGGAATGGGGTTTTAACCCAAAAGGGCATTTGTCCATTGGATTTTAAACCCAAACGCCTTAACCACTCGGCCATCTCGGTTGGGAATATGTATTGACCACTTTAAGCT
The DNA here is from genome assembly GCF_051911475.1 of Siphateles boraxobius. NCBI lineage: Eukaryota > Metazoa > Chordata > Actinopteri > Cypriniformes > Leuciscidae > Siphateles > Siphateles boraxobius. The sequence continues at coordinate 20,251,818 of NW_027508722.1, read as the reverse complement.
TCTATTTCATATCCATAATTTATGTTAACAAATCAAAATGAAAACCTAATTTTTTGTACTAGCAGTTGGGTTTGAACCCACAATGACATTTGCCCATTGGTTTGAACAAGACTCTATTTTTTCTCTATTAACATTTGAATTGACCACTTTAAACTTCTATTTCATATGCATAATTTGTGTTTACAAATCAAAATTAAGGAGTTGGGTTTGAACCCACAATGACATTTGTCCATTTGTTGGGACAAGACTTTTTTTTCTTCTACTGCAACACGCACTCATATTTGAACATCGTTTTAAGTTGCCATTTCAAATGCACAACTAGTGCTTAAAAAGCTCAAAAGACTTAATTCGAGCCCCATTACCAGGAGTGGGGTTGAAACCAGACTTTTTTATTGCAACAAACCCCCACATTTGAACTTGCCCCTCTATGATGTACTTCAACTTCTTAATTTCTGCTTAAACTTCAAATGGAAAGGCAATTGTCATTACCAGGAGTGGGGTTTGAACCCACGAGGACATATATGAGGTGCCCCTAGGGACATTATTCAGAATTGCATGCACATACATGTACTTTTCCTCTCACATACACATATGAAACCAAATTCATTCACATACTATAGTGAAATGCTCACACACATACAAGTGAAATGCTTTTACAAACACAACTGAAACGCTCTCATACATACAACTGAAATTATTACGCGCACACACACAACTGAAATGCATACACACACACAACTGAAACGCTCACACACACAACTGAAATGCTCTCATACATACAACTGAAAATATTACGCTCATACACACAACTGAAACACTCACACACACACAACTGAAATGCTCACACACACACAACTGAAATGCTCTCACATACACAACTGAAATGCTCTCATACATACAACTGAAAATATTACGCTCATACACACAACTGAAACACTCACACACACACAACTGAAATGCTCACACACACACAACTGAAATGCTCTCACATACACAACTGAAATGCTCACACACACACAACTGAAATGCTCTCACACACACAACTGAAATGGTCACACACACACAACTGAAATGCTCACACACATTCAAGTGAAATGCTTTTACAAACACAACTGAAACGCTCTCACTCACACAACTGAAAAGCATTTCAGTATGTTGTATGCAAGCATTTCAGTATGTTGTATGCAAGCATTTCAGTATGTTGTATGCAAGCATTTCAGTATGTTGTATGCAAGCATTTCAGTATGTTGTATGCAAGCATTTCAGTATGTTGTATGCATGCATTTCAGTTGAAACGGAAGGTGGTTAAAGTCCCCACTCCAGTCCAGTTGGTGGCAGTAGTGCACCTCAAGACGAAGAACTAGAAGCTGTTGAAAGAAGGCATAGTACAAAAGCGCGCCTTTCACAATACAAGCGACCGAAGTTGACCGTTCGTTCCTATGGTTCGTTCGCCCGCCAATCGCGCTACACCAGCGGTTCTCGAAGTGTGTGGCGCGCCCCACTGGTGGGGAATAGAGACGTGACAGGTGGCGCGCACCAAACGGGAGGAAATTTTCCTTTATATGCTCTTTATTCGTTGATGGCGAGTCCGCATAGTCAACTTCATCTTTGCAGCAACACAGAAAACACCAGTTTATTAATAAACAATTAAATGTCTCCTTGCTATTTTTTATACATTCATAATCATTACTTTTGCCGGTTCTTTGTGGCAAGCTTTATGCGTGAGCTTGAGTGCGGCAATATAACGCTGATTATCCTGTATAGCCTATTTAAGTAATTAAATTAATATAATGGGGCGGATTGTCCACTAACGGCTTAAATGAACAGCTACTAGTCGACTAGAAAAAAACTTTAGTCGGAGACAGCCCTTATTCCACATATTTTCGAGCCAGCAGAACATTCTGGGTTGCGCGCGCGACCCTGAGCGGAATGAGCGAGCGGAGGAATATTCAGAAATGCGCTCTCTCTCTCCGCTTACATGCTCTAATCGGAACAAAGGAATATTAAAATAATTAATTATTAGTTTATATCTTATACACTGTCCATCATTTTAATCCCATATCAAATGTTATGTCTATTTTAATATGTGTAATATATACTTTTTTTTTTTATTTCACGTTTTTAAGTAGCCTACAATATTATGTTAGTCCACATCCCCCAACCAGGGGATGCTATGACGAGTGGCACTTTTATTTATTTTCTATTTTTGAACTTGATACAAATTTTGACACAGCTGCACTTTTATTTTCTTTATTTTTGAACTTGCTGTTATTTGATGTAGATAGTTAATTTGTATTTAGATACAACTTGTTACTATACTGATACTACTTGTTACTTCAATAAATTTAAACATTTTAAGATTGTTGCTTATTTCATTATCATTGGGGCGGAACAATTTCAGTTGTGTGTGTGAGAGCATTTCAGTTGTGTGTGTGTGAGCATTTCAGTTGTGTATATGAGAGCATTTCAGTTGTGTGTGTGAGCATTTCAGTTGTGTGTGTGTGAGTGTTTCAGTTGTGTGTGTGAGCGTAATATTTTACAGTTGTATGTATGAGAGCATTTCAGTTGTGTGTGTGTGAGCGTTTCAGTTGTGTGTGTGTGAGCATTTCAGTTGTGTGTGTGCGCTTAATAATTTCAGTTGTATGTATGAGAGCGTTTCAGTTGTGTTTGTAAAAGCATTTCACTTGTATGTGTGTGAGCATTTCACTATAGTATGTGAATGAATTTGGTTTCATATGTGTATGTGAGAGGAAAAGTACATGTATGTGCATGCAATTCTGAATAATGTCCCTCGGGGCACCTCATAGACATATGTCCATTGGATCTTAACGCCTTAACCACTCGGCCATCCTGGTTGGCTCTACACGCTTACTTTTACTGCAGCAGACCCTAACATTTGAATTGACCACTTTAAGCTTCTATTTCATATGCGTAATTAGTGTTTACAAATCAAAATGAAGGAGTTGGGTTTGAACCCACAATGACATTTGTCCATTGGTTGGGACAAGACTTTTTTTTTTTTTTTACTGCAACACGCCCTCATATTTGAACATCGTTTTAAGTTGCCATTTCAAATGCATAACTAGTGCTTAAAAAGCTCGAAAGACTTAATTCGAGCACCACTCCCAGGAGTGGGGTTGAAACCAGACTTTTTTACTGCAAAAGACCCCAACATGTGAACTTGACCCTCTATGCTGTACTTCAATTTCTTAATTTCTGCTTAAACTTCAAATGGAAAGGCAATTGTTATTACCAGGAGTGGAGTTTGAACAAACAAGGACATTTGTCCATTGGATCTTAAGTCCAACGCCTTAACCACTCGGCCATCCTGGTTTGGACTGCACACTTACTTTTACTACAGCAGACCCTAACATTGGAATTGACCACTTTAAATTTCTATTTCATTTGCATAATTTGAGTTTACAAATCAAAATGAATGAGTTGGGTTTGAACCCACAATGACATTTGTCCATTGGTTGGGACAAGACTTTTTTTTCTTTTACTGCCACACGCACTCATATTTGAACATCGTTTTAAGTTGCCATTTCAAATGCATAACTAGTGCTTAAAAAGCTCGAAAGACTACACTGAACTACCAGGAGTGGGGTTGAAAGCAGACTTTTTTTTTACTGCAACAGACGCCCACACTTGAACTTGCCCCTCTATGCTATACTTCAATTTCTAAATTTCTGCTTAAACTTCCAATTAAAAGCTGATTGTTTCATTAACAGGAATGGGGTTTTAACCCCAAAGGACATTTGTCCATTGGATTTTAAACCCAAACGCCTTAACCACTCGGCCATCTCGGTTGGGAATTCGTAGTGACCACTTTAAGCTTCTATTTCATATCCATAATTTATGTTAACAAATTAAAATGAAAACCTAATTTTTAGTACTAGCAGTTGGGTTTGAACCCACAATGACATTTGCCCATTGGTTTGAACAAGACTCTATTTTTTCTCTATTAACATTTGAATTGACCACTTTAAACTTCTATTTCATATGCATAATTTGTGTTTACAAATCAAAATTAAGGAGTTGGGTTTGAACCCACAATGACATTTGTCCATTTGTTGGGACAAGACTTTTTTTTCTTCTACTGCAACACGCACTCATATTTGAACATCGTTTTAAGTTGCCATTTCAAATGCACAACTAGTGCTTAAAAAGCTCGAAAGACTAAACTGAACTACCAGGAGTGGGGTTGAAAGCAGACTTTTTTTTTACTGCAACAGACGCCCACACTTGAACTTGACCCTCTATGCTATACTTCAATTTCTAAATTTCTGCTTAAACTTCAAATGGAAAGGCAATTGTTATTACCAGGAGTGGGGTTTGTACCCACGAGAACATTTGTCTATTGGATCTTAACGCCTTAACCACTCAGCCATCCTGGTTGGGACTACACGCCTGCTTTTACTGCACCAGACCCTAACATTTGAATTGACCACTTTAAGCTTCTATTTCATATGCATAATTTGTGTTTAAAAATCAAAATGAAGGAGTTGGGTTTGAACCCACAATGACATTTGTCCATTGGTATGGACAAGACTTTTTTTTTTCTTTTACTGCCACACGCACTCATATTTGAACATCGTTTTAAATTGCCATTTCAAATACACAACTAGTGCTTAAAAAGCTCGAAAGACTTAATTCGAGCCACACTACATGGAGTGGGGTTGTAACCAGACTTTTTTATTGCAAAAGACCCCCACATTTGAACTTGCCCCTCTATGATGTACTTCAACTGTTTAATTTCTGCTTAAACTTCAAATGGAAAGGCCATTGTTATTACCAGGAGTGGGGTTTGAACCCACGAGGACATTTGTCCATTTGATCTTAAGTCCAAAGCCTTAACCCCTCGGCCATCCTGGTTGGGAATGCACACTTACTTTTACTACACCAGACCCTAACATTTGAATTGACCACTTTAAATTTCTATTTCATTTGCATAATTTGTGTTTACAAATCAAAATGAAGGATTGGGGTTTGAACCCACAATGACATTTGTCCATTGGTTGGGACAAGACTTTTTTTTTTCTTTTACTGCCACACGCACTCATATTTGAACATCGTTTTAAGTTGCCATTTCAAATGCACAACTAGTGCTTAAAAAGCTCGAAAGACTTAATTCGAGCCCCACTACAAGGAGTGGGGTTGAAACCAGACTTTTTTATTGCAAAAGACCCCCACATTTGAACTTGCCCCTCTATGATGTACTTCAACTGTTTAATTTCTGCTTAAACTTCAAAGGGAAAGGCAATTGTCATTACCAGGAGTGGGGTTTGAACCCACGAGGACATTTGTCCATTGGATCTTAAGTCCAACGCCTTAACCACTCGGCCATCCTGGTGGTGACTGCTCATTAATTTTACTGCACCAGACCCTAACATTTGAATTGACCACTTTAAGCTTCTATTTCATATGCATAATTTGTGTTTACAAATCAAAATGAAGGAGTTGGGTTTGAACCCACAATGACATTTGTCCATTGGTTGGGACAAGACTTTTTTTTTTTTCTTTTACTGCAACACACCCTCATATTTGAACATTGTTTTAAGTTGCCATTTCAAATACATAACTAGTGCTTAAAAAGCTCGAAATACTTAATTCGAGCCCCACTACAAGGAGTGGGGTTGAAACCAGACATTTTTCTATTGCAACGGACCCCCACATTTGAACTTGCCCCTCTATGATGTACTTCAACTGTTTAATTTCTGCTTAAACTTCAAATGGAAAAGCCAATGTTATTACCAGGAGTGGGGTTTGAACCCACGAGCACATTTTTCCATTGGATCTTAAGTCCAACGCCTTAACCACTCGGCCATCCTGGTGGTGACTGCACAATTACTTTTACTGCAGCAGACCCTAACATTTGAATTGACCACTTTAAGCTTCTATTTCATATGCGTAATTTGTGTTTACAAATCAAAATGAAGGAGTTGGGTTTGAACCCACAATGACATTTGTCCAGTGGTTGGGACAAGACTTTTTATTTTTTTTTGCAACACACCCTCTTATTTGAACATCGTTTTAAGTTGCCATTTCAAATGCATAACTAGTGCTTAAAAAGCTTGAAAGACTAAACTGAACTACCAGGAGTGAGGTTGAAAGCAGACTTTTTTTTTACTGCAACAGACGCCCACACTTGAACTTGCCCCTCTATGCTATACTTCAATTTCTAAATTTCTGCTTAAACTTCCAATTAAAACCTAATTGTTTTATTACCAGGAATGGGGTTTTAACCCAAAAGGACATTTGTCCATTGGATTTTAAACCCAAACGCCTTAACCACTCGGCCATCCTGGTTGGGAATTTGTATTGACCACTTTAAGCTTCTATTTCATATCCATAATTTATGTTAACAAATCAAAATGAAAACCTAATTTTTAGTACTAGCAGTTGGGTTTGAACCCACAATGCCATTTGCCCATTGGTTTGAACAAGACTCTATTTTTTCTCTATTAACATTTGAATTGACAACTTTAAATTTGTATTTCATATCCATAATTTGTGTTTACAAATCAAAATGAAGGAGTTGGGTTTGAACCCACAATGACATTTGTCCATTGGTTGGGTCAAGACTTTTTTTTCTTTTACTGCAACACGCACTCATATTTGAACATCGCTTTAAGTTGCCATTTCAAATGCACAACTAGTGCTTAAAAAGCTCAAAAGACTTAATTCGAGCCCCACTACCAGGAGTGGGGTTGAAACCAGACTTTTTTATTGCAACAGACCCCCACATTTGAACTTGCCCCTCTATGATGTACTTCAACTGTTTAATTTCTGCTTAAACTTCAAATGGAAAGGCCATTGTTATTACCAGGAGTGGGGTTTGAACCCACGAGGACATTTGTCCATTGGATCTTAAGTCCAACGCCTTAACCACTCGGCCATCCTGGTTGGGACTGCACACCTACTTTTACTACACTAGACCCTAACATTTGAATTGACCACTTTAAATTTCTATTTCATTTGCATAATTTGTGTTTACAAATCAAAATAAAGGAGTTGGGTTTGAACCCACAATGACATTTGTCCATTGGTTGGGACAAGACTTTTTTTTTTTCTTTTACTGCCACACGCACTCATATTTGAACATCGTTTTAAGTTGCCATTTCAAATGCACAACTAGTGCTTAAAAAGCTCGAAAGACTTAATTCAAGCCCCACTACATGGAGTGGGGTTGAAACGCCTTAACCACTCGGCCATCCTGGTTGGGACTGCACACTTACTTTTACTACACCAGACCCTAACATTTGAATTGACCACTTTAAATTTCTATTTCATTTGCATAATTTGTGTTTACAAATCAAAATGAAGGAGTTGGGTTTGAACCCACAATGACATTTGTCCATTGGTTGGGACAAGACTTTTTTTTTTCTTTTACTGCCACACGCACTCATATTTGAACATCGTTTTAAGTTGCCATTTCAAATGCACAACTAGTGCTTAAAAAGCTCGAAAGACTTAATTCGAGCCCCACTACATTGAGTGGGGTTGAAACCAGACTTTTTTATTGCAACAGACCCCCACATTTGAACTTGCCCCTCTATGATGTACTTCAACTGTTTAATTTCTGCTTAAACTTCAAAGGGAAAGGCAATTGTTATTACCAGGAGTAGGGTTTGAACCCACGAGGACATTTGTCCGTTGGATCTTAAGTCCAACACCTTAACCACTCGGACATCTTGGTAGTGACTGCACAATTACTTTTACTGCGTCAGACCCTAACATTTGAATTGACCACTTTAAGCTTCTATTTCATATGCGTATTTTGTGTTTACAAATCAAAATGAAGGAGTTGGGTTTGAACCCACAATGACATTTGTCCATTGGTTGGGACAAGACTTTTTTTTTTTTTTTGCAACACACTCTTATTTGAACATCGTTTTAAGTTGCCATTTCAAATGCATAACTAGTGCTTAAAAAGCTTGAAAGACTAAACTGAACTACCAGGAGTGGGGTTGAAAGCAGACTTTTTTTTTTACTGCAACAGACGCCCACACTTGAACTTGCCCCTCTATTCTGTATTTTACAAATCAAAATGAAGGAGTTGGGTTTGAACCCACAATGACATTTGTCCATTGGTTGGGACAAGACTTTATTTTTTCTTTCACCGCAACACACCCTCAACCTAAGTCCAACACCTTAACCACTCGGCCATCCTGGTTGGGACTACACTCTTACTTTTACTGCAGCAGACCCTAACATTTGAATTGACCACTTTAAACTTCTATTTCATATGCATAATTTGTGTTTACAAATCAAAATGAAGGAGATGGGTTTGAACCCCCAATGACATTTGTCCATTGGTTGGGACAAGACTTTTTTTTTTTTTTTACTGCAACACACCCTCATATTTGAACATCGTTTTAAGTTGCCATTTCAAATGCATAACTAGTGCTTAAAAAGCTCGAAAGACTAAACTGAACTACAAGGAGTGGGGTTAAAAGCAGACTTTTATTTTGTTTTACTGCAACAGACCCCCACACTTGAACTTGCCCCTCTATGCTGTACTTCAATTTCTCAATTTCTGCTTAAACTTCCAATTAAAAGCTAATTGTTTTATTACCAAGAATGGGATTTTAACCCACGAGGACATTTGTCCATTGGATCTTAAACCCAACGCCTTAACCACTCAGCCATCCTGGTTGGGAATTTGTATTGACCACTTTAAGCTTCTATTTCATATGCATATTTTATTTTAACAAATCAAAATGAAAACATAATTTTTAGTACTAGCAGTTGGGTTTGAACTCACAATAACATTTGTCCATTGGTTTGAACAAGACTCTATTTTTTCACTATTAACATTTGAATTGACCACTTCTATTCATATGCATAATTTGTGTTTACAAATCAAAATGAATGAGTTGGGTTTGAACCCACAATGACCATTCTGTCCTAGATGTGTGTTCCATCTACGCAACACTGACAGATAGCTAACAGGCAGGGCCGGCCCGAGGCATAAGCAAACTAAGCGGTTGCTTGGGGCCCCTTGGCCACCAGGGGGCCCCCCAATCGAGCTGAAAAATCGAAAAAGATTTTTTTTAGATGACTTAAACAAGTGACATAAATGAATGAATTAATATGAATGAATGAATAATTAAAGACAAGAAAATTCTGATTTCATGATCAATATACCTGCCTACAACTGCTGCTGTGTCTGCCAGCGTTTAAGTCATGCGCATAATCTAGACACCTCGCGCGTGCATAGACAATTTGTGCGCAACTGCGCATAGTCACCGTAATGTTAAGCCATCACAAAAAAGAACGTGTCCCTCTGGTGCCGAAAATAGAAAGAAGAAAATGACAGAGGAGGAGAAAAAAGGAGCAAGATAAAAGTATGTTTGAATGATTATTTACGGTATGTTTTGTGCAACAATTGACCCATTCCTATCTACGGCAAGCCACGAGGGGAAAAATACATTGCATACACACATACAACAAGCGCCAGTACGCTACATCATTACCGGTATTGTAACAGACTTTGTTGGAGTCTGTTACAATAATAATAATAATAATAAAAGATTTTGAGGACAATTACACTGTATTGAGACAGTTGAGAAATAATAATATATTTACAGTTTTCTTTTTTTTTTATTTTTTTTATTTTTTTTATATTTAACAATCAGGCATACATACAAACAAACCAACATAGTGCAGTAGTGAGCAATCTTGTAAATCCATACTTCCAGCAGTGACAAGAGTGATTTAAGTGTTTAAGTGTGTATGTGTGCGGGTGTGAGTGTGGTTATGTGTATGTGTGTGTATGCGTAAACAAAGTAACCGTTTATTATGTATTACCATTGTTATTACCATCACCATCCCACTTCCCACTACCACCATATTGCCAATATTGTGTTGGTAGATTTTTTACTTCCATCCTTCCTCCTATGTAATAATTGCCATTGTCAATCCTGCATAAAATACGATATAATAAGATAATATAATATAAGATAATATAAGATAACCTTCCCCCTCATCTCATCAGTCCATATCTTTTCCTATTTTTTTTTTAATTTTTAATTTTTTTTTTTTGTGTTATGTGTGTTATGTGCAATGTCTAAGGTGCATTAAAATAGGGAGTACAGTGCGAGAGTGTCTCAAATTGGGACAGAGATGCTGTCCCGTTGAAACCACTTCTCGCCTGTCTGGCCTGCCTTGGTGTTTGTGAGGTTTTTCCATATATCCTTAATCCTCCTTTTTTTTTTTTTTTTAAATTTTTTATTTTTTTTTTATTCTATGTTGTGGTGCATTAAAAACCCATGAAGAGATAAGGGGGAAGTTATTGCACTAGTGATGACAATGATATCTAATTCTAAAACAGCATTGACAATGGCAATATTGATGATGATAATAATAATAATAATATTAATAATAATAATAAATGACAATGATGATGGCAGTGGTGATCATAACGGTAAGAGCAAAAGACAGCAACAACAGTAGTTACAACAATGAAAAAAAAAAAAAAAAAAAAAAAAAAAAAAAGTGAAATTAGTAATCATAACAGTAACAGTAAAGATAGCAATAACAATGATGACAGAAACAAGTTTAAACAACTAATATGAATATTCGTGGGTTGAGTAAGAAGGTGAGAGAAGTCAGAGTTGAAAACAGAGAAAGGATTCATAGCTGTAAGAGTTCAGAAAGTGTTGGATGGCAGGGATCAGTTTCAGATGTGTTATTATGAAGGGGAGATGCGAGTTCCATTGCCATGAAGTCTGTTATAAGATTTTTCCAGATGTTAATGTGTAATTTATTTCTGGTTTTCCAGTTCATGAGGATAGTTTTCTTGGCGATGGCTAGAGCTGTGAGGAGTATTTTAGAGTTTATGGTTTTATCAGTTATTATTGTGAGGTCCCCCAGCAAGCAAAGGGAAGGCGACATTGGGATGTGGCAGCCAACTATAGTTGATAGTGCCTGTGTGACCTCTTCCCAAAAGTGTTTGATTGGAGTGCAGTGCCAGGTTGCATGAATGTATGTATCTGTAGAATTTTGATTGCAATGTGTGCAAATTTCTGATGTGAATCCCATTTTAGCTAATCTATTGCCCGTGTAATGCGTTCTGTGAAGTATTTTGTATTGTATTAACTGAAGATTCGAATTTTTGGACATGTGATAGATGTTTTTACAGATTTGGGTCCAGAAGTTGGCATCAGGGGCTATTGATAGATCGTTTTCCCATTTTATTGTTGGTAAGTATATGGTCTGAAGTTGATTTGAGATCATTTTGTATATTTTAGAGAGAAGTTTCTTTGGAGAGGAAATGTTGACCAAGTCTGATATTGCCGGTGGAAGTTCTAAATTTGTGTCTCTGATGTTTATTTTTGTCAGAACAGAAGATTTGAGTTGTAGGTATTTTAAAAATTCGTTGTTCCCGATGCCATACTCCTGGGCCAGTTCCGGAAATGGTCTAAATGTGTTAGATTTGAAAATATGCTTAATGTGGGTGATACCCTTTTCCGCCCATGTGTGAAAGTTCAATGTTTTTTTATTGCTTATAAAGTCACGGTTGTTCCACAGTGGGGTGAGGTTAGATGGAGCTAATGTAGAATTAGTGATTTGGTGAAATTTCCACCAGGCTGTCAGAGTGGTGGCTATAGTTACTGCCTTAAAACATGTGTGTTGTTTAATTGATTTGGTGAGGAATGGTATGTCAGCTATATTTAATTCTTTGCATAATGATTGTTCTATATCTAGCCATACAATATCAGATTGGGTGGGGCGAATCCATTTGTATATGTATTGCAGTTGGTTAGCCATTGAGTAATATTGGAAATTTGGTGCTTCTAGTCCTCCTTGAACCTTACTTTTTTGAAGTGTAGTGAGTTTTATCCTTGGCGTTTTATTTTTCCAGTAGAAGCGAGTTATAATGGAGTCTAGTGATTTAAACCAGGTGAGTGTGGGGTGGGTTGGAATCATTGAGAATAGGTAATTAATTTTCGGTAAAATCGTCATTTTTATTGCTGCTATCCTGCCGATTATGGAGATTGGGAGATTGAGCCATCTGAGCAAGTCGTCTTCTATTTTTTTTAGCAATGGTGTGAAGTTGAGTGTTACCAACTCTGACAGTCTGGAGGAAATCTTAATGCCTAAGTAAGTGATGTGATCTTGACAAATAGGTATTGGTGATTGCTGGGGAGCCACATCCCATTTGGTTTTATGTAAAGGGAGGGTGGAAGATTTATTCCAGTTTATTGCATAATCGGATATTTTTGAGAAGGACTGAATTGTTTTAATTATTTCTTGAGTAGATGTTAGGGGTTCTTGTATATATAGTAGGATATCATCTGCATAGAGTGAGATTTTATGTGTTTGTTGTGGTGTTTCAATACCTTTGATTGCTGGGTTTTGACGGATAGCTGCTGCTAAAGGTTCAATAAAAATGGTGAATAGGGATGGAGAGAGTGGACATCCCTGCCTCGTTCCCCTGTGCAGTGTGAAGCTTTGTGATGTTAGTCCGTTCGTTGTTACTGTGGCCGATGGTGATGTGTATAAAATCTTGATCCAGTTAATAAACGACTCTCCAAAGCCGAATTTTTGTAACGTGGTGAATAAAAATTTCCAGTTGACCCTATCGAAAGCTTTTTCGGCGTCTAATGTGGTAATGAGAGTATCTTTCTGTTGTACTGATGAGTAGTGCATTAAGTTGTATAATCTGCGGGTATTATTAGATGCATGTCTACCTTTTATGAAGCCGGTCTGATCAGGATGGATTATATACTGTATAATTTGTTCAATTCTATGGGCTAGTGCTTTGCTAATAATTTTTATGTCGACATTCATAAGTGAGATAGGACGATAGTTGGATGTGAAGGTGTGGTCTTTGTTAGGTTTAGGGATGAGTGATATAAGTGCTGTATTCATGTGGGAAGGGAATTTTGCGTTATGTTTTATGTCTGTTATTGTTCTGCTAAATAGTGGGTATAAAGTTGACCAAAAATGTTCATAGAACTCAGCAGGGAAGCCATCCGGACCTGGTGCTTTATTATTTTGCATGCTTTTCAATGCGGAATGAAGTTCTTTTTCAGTGATTGGTGATTCTAGTGTGTTTATTTGTTCCATGTTGAGTTTTGGTAGAATGGTGTTATCGAGGAATTGGGTTATGTCTTCTTGGTTTGGATCAAGATCAGATGAGTATAATTTTGTATAGTAATCTTGAAATATCTTGTTTATTTCAACTGGTGAGTTGGTTAGCTTCCCTGCCGAGTTTCTGATGGAGGTTATGGCTGTTCTTTCTTTATTTCTTTTAATTTGACTGGCTAAATATTTTCCGGATTTATTGCTATGGTGAAAAGTTTCTTGACGGAGCCTGTGAATCAGAAACTGGTTTCTTTTGTTTATTATTTCATTGAGCAATATTTTTTTTTCTCTAATTTCTTTATAGATGCTTTCTGATTGATTATTTGCATGTAAAATTTCTAATTCTTTTATTCTTTCTTCCAGTTGGGTTTCTCTTTCTCTGTCCTTTTTTTTTTTATGTACTGAATATGAAATAATTTTCCCCCGTAAAACTACTTTCCATGTTTCCCATAGTAGCGATGCTGATGACTTTGGAGAGTCATTTATTTCAAGGAAGGATGTCCACTCTCTCTTGAAGTAGCTGTCAAATTCTGGATCTTTCAAGAGTGATGTATTAAAACGCCATCTGGTGGGGTGCTTTTGTATTGCAGATAGGTTCCATGTTAGAGTTACCGCAGAGTGGTCGCTAATAATGATCGGATGTATTTTGGTTTCTAAAATATTTGGTATGATTGAATTACTGGTTAGAAAGAAATCAATGCGGGAGTAGGTTTGGTGGACATTAGAATAAAAGGTGTATTCTCTGGCAAGTGGGTGTTGTAGCCTCCAACCATCGCAAAGACCAAAATCACTCATGAACTGTTTTATTGTTTTGGAAGATTGCCCAGATTTTCCTGTGTGTTTTGACCTGTCAAGTGATGGATTGATTACAGTGTTATAGTCTCCCCCTATAATTATTGGACCGTTAGAAATGTTTGAAAGAGAAGAGAAGAAATTTACAAAGAAGGAGGAATCATCAGAGTTTGGCCCATAAATGTTGCCAATTGTAATTGGATTATTATTGATTGAAATGTTAATAATGATAAAACGGCCTTCAGGATCTGAAATGGTTGTATGGTGGTTAAACTGTATTTTTTTGTTTATTAAGATGCATACTCCTCTTTGTTTTGAATTATAGTGGGAGGAGAAACAGTGGTTAAAATGTGTAGTTTTTAAGCTGTTCTGTGTATATTGAGAGAGGTGTGTTTCCTGTATTAGACATATATCCGCTTGTGTATTTTTTAGGTAATTTAAAACTTTATTTTTTTTTGTTTGTGAACCAACACCACGAATATTCCAAGTTATGAATTTCAATTGCATGAACCTATAATGTATATTTCATAGTTACCTTGTGTGAATATAAGTCTGTGTGTGTGGATGTGAATGTGGTTGAGTGTGTGTGTGTGTGTGTGTGTGTGTGTGTGTGTGTGTGTGTGTGTGTGTGTGTGTGTGTGTAAATCTATAACAACAAATGACAAATAAAACAGGGATACCTATAAACAACAAATACAGAACATATAAACAGTGAGCAAGGCTATTTAGGTGCATTTAGAATACAATGTGCGTGTGTGGTGCAATTGGGTTAATGAAAGAATATGAAGATTATGAATTGACTATAAATTGAGCATAAACGGATTGGAAATGTTACATTGCTATTTTCAATTATTAGTAAAGCCAGGGAGTAGTGTCTTTGTCTCTAAATAATTGTCCATCAATATATAATTTGTCCACTGTGATGATTGCTTTTTTACCTTGATTGATCATTGTCCTACGGATGGGGAAAAGTAGCTTACGTCTGCGGATGATTTCTTGTGGATATTGATCGTTGAGTCCGTAATGAGTCCCTTTGAGCTGTCGTCCTTGTCGCTGTACCAGTACTTTTTGTTTGAAGTGTTCAAATTTGGCGATGATGGGGCGGGAACGGGTGGAGTTGATGTGTTTCTGTCCTAAACGGTGAACGCGATGGAAAGTGATGTGCTCTACAGTCTCTGGTGAAAGTTTGAGCTGGTTGATCAGGAAGTCCTTAACAGATTTTTCGGGGTCCTCGGTGGATGATTCAGGGATGCCGGAGAAGATTAGATTGTCTCTCATACTGCGTGACTGTATATCCAGGATGGTTTCTTGCATGGCTTTGTTCTCAGCGGTGACGGAGGTAAGTTGACTGTTTACTGTTGAGAGTTTTGTAGTGAGTGTGTCCACGGAGCTTTTCAGTGATTTGTTTTCTTCAGTGAGCGAATCGACTTGTTGTTGACTGTATTCCAGGCTGTGGCGGAGGTTTTGAAATTCTTTGTGCAGTACTTCGATTAGTGAGAGTCTAGATTCCAGGTTAGCTAAGCGCTCGTTGATTGAGTACGTCGGGACAGCAGTTTGTTTTGATCGGCGTGGAAGCTGGTGATGTTGGTGACGGCGGTGAATCGGTTGATAAGGGTGAATCCGAGGTGCGTGGTTTTTTGGCTTTGCTTGATCGGCCCATTGCAACGTTACAGAGTCTGTTGAAGTGATGGTCAATGTAATCCTCCAGTTGGTCCAGTTCCGAGTTGAAATCCAGGTTTTAAGTTAGGGTTAACGCGGGTGATGTTGTAGCGGAAAAGAAAGAGAAGAAAGAGAAAAAAAAAAAATACAAAGTTTGTTTGTCTTATCTAGCAGCGGCGCGCTGCCATGTTGAATTTCGCACCCAACGCGCACACACACACACACTACGTCAGTACGTCAGTACGTCATCACGTCCTGTAAATATTGTTGAAATATTTACAGTTTTCAACAATAATTGTCATTGTTGAACCCTTGCTCTTATTATGTTTCTGATTTCTCAGTTTTGTCATTATTTTAGCAAATGATTTCCACTACACGAGAGTAGATGTTAAAACTTCATGCTGATTTGTACTCGGCTTTCGCCAAGATAAGCACCAACTAAGACATAGCTTTACAGTAACCTATGCTTCTCCATCCATTTACGCTTCTTTCCATGTGGTGATCTAAATCTCCTTCTGTCTAGTGTTAACACCCATCAGCACATACAACGGCTTGCAACCACAGTGCGGTCCCCCCATGACAACTGTCTGGATTGAGCTGAGTAGGGGACATCTCTAGGGTCTTCAAGTGGGCACCTTCCGTCCTCAGTGTTTCGTCGACTAGCCCACGACACCTCAAGAGGGCTCGACAGTGACTCTGGCGTCCCAGAGTCACCCCCCTCCGACCCCCACTCAACTCAGCCCAGCTTACTGACCTCTACTTCCCTCTTGGTGCTGAGACCTAATCTAAATCTCACAATCTCTCCGCAACCCAACCATACGCGCCAACCCGTTTGACTAAGGCTGTCGAGCGCCACTGGTGCGTTAATATGCAGTTTCAGTGCCAACGGTTCTGTATGGCATACCACCTACCGCAAAACACAATATCTGCCCAACCACCCGTCATTCACGCAATATACACAGGAACGTAATGACTGTAAATACTATACAACCTATACAAATAAACCAACAGACTCTTCAAGTTTTCAAGAAATCTACGAAACCGTAGCATGGCGGCCTGTACGCAGCCAGCTAGAATCTTTCCGTCTCAACCACAGCCAGTTGCTCCTCCTTTCTGCTGCTTCGGATAAGTTCTTTACTGTGCGACGCAACTCTTGGCCACTGAATCCGACGTCTCTGAGGAACCGGGTTGTAGAGTGTGCCACAAAACCTCGACAATCCACTTCCACTGGATAAACCTGGACACTCCATTTATTTGATATGTTTTGAGACAGTTTGTTTTAAGAAGTTTCAGAGAGTTAGTAAAAGAGTAAAGTAAAAGTTAAAACTTTTTTATTTAACTAGGCTATCTATGTTTTATTAATTATTTATTTTGTATTAATACATAACCTCACTGTATTAATTTATAATGTATCATTATTGCATGATATTTGTATCAATAATCGTCAAGCACAGGTGACTCCACGTAGTGGGATGGGGCCCCCAAATCAGATTCTGCTTAGGGCCCCCAAAAGGCTCGGGCCGGCTCTGCTAACAAGAGTCAGAAAAGGGCAGGTGCAGGAGTAAAGTTGAAAGTTTTACTGTTATATTCTTTCCTCTTCTTTCTCTTTTTTGTAAAACTGAAATATACAAAAGTTACAAATGTCTTGTTACAAAATGTTCTCAAAATAAACACAAATGAATTTCCGTTGCTTACAAATATTCTCCGAGCACATATACCAAAAGGCTACAATCAGCTCTGCTTAGTGTTATTGTTAACAAATTGCCATCACCGTTGAATAGTTCGTTTTTAAACTCAAACTAATGAACTTCAAATATATATATATATATATATATATATATATATATATATATATATATATATATATATATATATATATATATATTCATGGAAACACTGCCTGTAAGTTGTTACCTTTTTTCAAAGCCTTTCTGAGGCACAACAATGTAAAGGAAGCAGAGAGAAGAGACTTGTTGACCAACCGCATGGAACGATTCTGGAACACTGCGGTTATTTCCTGGTTAACCTCTAACCCCAAAGTCACATGATCTAAACCAACCACTAAGAACATCTTAAAGTCATCAATTTCTTTGTTGTAACACCAAACTACCACAAGATGGTGCTAAGAAATTAAAAAACAAATGTGTGCCATGACACTCCCCGCCTGGTATTGTTTAGATACCACTATATAACCTGAGATTGTTCACGTAAGATCTCACAAATGTCAGTCCTCTGTTGTTATGAGCAGGACTGTTTCTGATATAGGTCTGAGGAATGTCTTGACTGTCCCATTCCTTGCAACTCTTAGTTCAACCGTTCTGACCCTTTTGTCACTGCTGGTGAAAATCTTGGTTACAAGAGCCATAGGCCATTCATTGCGCTTACTTTGAGCATCCTTAAGAAGGACAACATCGCCTTCTCTCAGATTTCGTCGTTCTTCTTGCCATTTGCTTCGGCTTTGAAGCGTTACAAGGTATTCACGCCTCCATCTGCCCCAGAAAGTGTTGGCGAGATGTTGCACCCTTCTCCATTGCTGTCTGTGCAGATTGGTTTCCTTGAAGTCACCTGGAGGTGGGAAGAGTGTATGAGCCTTTTGAGTTAGGAGCATGGCTGGCGTCAACAAGAAAGGTGAATCTGGGTCCGTGGAAATAGGAACAAGGGGTCTTGAATTGACAATTCCTGTAACCTCTGCCATCAAAGTAGACAACACTTCATGTGTCAAGCAGGAAGGACGGATCTGTTGGAGCATGGAATCTAGTATGCGCCTGGAAACTCCTATCATTCGCTCTTAGGCTCCTCCCATGTGGGATGCGTGAGGGGAATTGAAGACCCATGAACAACCTTCTCCACACAGGTACTTCCTCACGCTAGGCTCTTGAGGATCATTTAGCACAATTTCCAGCTCATTACAGGCTCCTACAAAATTGGTCCCGCAGTCAGACCGAATTTGTTTTGCAGGTCCTCGCAAAGCAAAAAACCTCCTCAAGGCGTTTATAAAGGTGGATGAATCCATGCAGTCAATCAGCTCAATGTGTATGGCACGAATACTCATGCAAGTGAAAAGAACAGCCCATCTTTTGCTTTGAGCTTGTCCTCCTCGCGTGCGTCTTGCAACGACAGTCCAAGGTCCAAAAACATCAAGACCAACATACGTAAAGGGAGGTTCAGTGCTCAGGCGATCGATGGGTAAGTCCGCCATCTTCTGCTCAGTCACCTTCCCACGAAGCTTGTTGCATATGACGCACTTGTATACAATGCTGTTGATAAGCTTCCTAACACCAACAATCCAATACCCTGCATTGCGGATAGCTGATTCAGTGAACACACGACCCTGATGCTTGACTTTATCATGGTAATGCTCCACAAGTAGCTTTGCAGCATGACTGTGTCCTGGAACAATCAAAGGAAACTTCTCTTTGAGATCCAGAGATGCATTCTTAAGCCGACCTCCTATCCTGAGAAGGCTTCTACTATCTACGTAAGGGTTCAGTTTTTTCAGAGCGCTCGGAATGTCATTTCTTTTGGCGATGCAGGTAAGCTCTTCTTGGTAAGCTTCCCTCTGAACGCTCTTGATTACAACTTCCTCTGCTTGTAACAACTCTTTCACTGTACGAGGCTTAGCACAATAGTGCCACGATCTGCAGGCACTTTCTCTACCAGACGACTTGTAAGTCTGGGTGACATGTATGAGAAAAGCAATTGCTCTGACTAATGACCTCCAAGAAGAGAATCGCTCGAAACGTTGACATTCAAGAGAAAAATCATCAGATACAATAGAAGCAAGAGGACGAACTTCTGTGTCCAACTCTGGCCCGAGGAGGTCAAATTCCTTCTCCTCTGGAGACGGATTCTGATCCATTTGCGACAGGAAGGCAGGTCCTGTAAGCCAGGTAGTGGTGCTCAACAGGGCTGCTGGAACGGAGCGGGTGGCGTGGTCTGCACGGTTATGCTTAGTAGACACATAGTGCCATTGCATTGGGCTTGACACTCTGTGGATACACTGCACTCTGTTGGCAACGTATACATAGAAACGCCTTGTCTGGTTATATATGTACCCCAAGACGACTCTACTATCCGTGTAAAACTCCACAGCATCTAGAGTAAAGTCCAGCCCTTTGTGATTGTCTCTGCTATCTCTGCCGCTAAAACCGCAGCTCCTAGTTCCAGCCTGGGAATAGTATGAGCAGCTTGCGGAGCTAATTTCGCCTTCCCTAGGACAAATCCGGTGTGACATGCTCCTTGGCCATTGATGACACGAAAATATGCCACTGCTGCAATAGCTCTGACAGAAGCATCAGAGAAAATGTGGAGTTCCTTTCTCATAGCTGTAGAGAGGGTAGTATAAACATATGCTCTGGGAATCTCCAGCTGTTTGAGATCTTGTAGGGATTTCCTCCATGCATTCCATGCTTCTTCCTTATGTTCAGGGAGAGGAGAGTCCCAGTCAAAAGCCTCACCTGAGAGTTCTCGTAGCAGGAATTTCCCTTCAATGATGATAGGAGCAACGAACCCAAGTGGGTCAAAGAGACTGTTGATAGTAGCAAGTATCCCTCTGCGAGTAAAGGGCTTCTTAATATCGGTCACATGAAAGGTGAATGTGTCCCCCTTCACATCCCAGCTAAGTCCGAGACTACGTAGGATGGGAGTAGGGTCAACTTCCAAGTTGAGATCTTTTAGTCCCTTCGCATGGTCTTCGGTCGGGAATGCGTTCATTACTTCCCAGCTATTAGAAGCAAACTTGTGTAGTCTTAAATTTGACATGGCCAGCATTTTCTTTGTTCGTGTCAACAAATCAATTGTTCCCGCAGCTGAGGGTGTCGCCAAAAGTCCATCATTGACGTAGAATTCTCTTTCTACAAAGTGTCTGGCGTCTGAACCATACTCCTCCTCACCATAAGCTGCTGCTCGTCGGAGACCATAAATGGCTACAGCAGGAGATGGACTATTACCGAACACGTGCACCCTCATTCGGTATTCGATGATGTCTTTACTGGTGTCATTATCCTTGAACCAGAGAAAACGAAGGAAGTCTCTATCTGCCTCTTTTACAATGAAGCTGTGAAACATCTGTTCGATGTCCGCAGTTACAGCTACCAGCTCCCTTCTAAAATGCAGTAAGACTCCCAAGAGGCTATTATTTAAGTCAGGACCAGAGAGAAGAACATTGTTCAAGGAGATGCCCTGTTTTTGCGCGCTGGAGTCGAAGACAACTCTGATCTGACCGGGTTTCTGTGGGTGATACATCCCAAAGGTAGGCAAATACCAACATTCCTGGCCTTCTCGGAGAGGTGGGGCTACTTCGGCATGATCACGATCAAAGATGTTCTGCATGAAGGTAACAAAATGAGACTTCATCTCAGGCTTCTTTTCCAGTGTGCGCAAAAGGGAGGTTAGGCGTGTTAATACCTGTTCTCTATTCTGCCCTACAAAGGCTAAGCGCAGTAACTACACATTTGAGCTAAGACTTCTAATGGGCTTTATGACATGTGTTCTGTCTTGTGAAAAAATATCTGGGTTAAATTATGTTCCGTTTCGGAGATGCATTACCACTAATCTACCCATAACATGTTTGACTGGCTGGTATAAAAACTTTAAAGGCCCTTTTCTCCGTTTCTTTGTTTGCGTAGTTACTGCACTTAGCCTTTGTAGGGCAGTATTATTAGGGAGTCGTTGGCGAGGTGTTCTGAAAGGGAGTGGTGCGACCCAACTATTGCTCTCGTCCATGAACATCTCTTTATCCATAATGTCCAGAAAACGCCTGTCTTCAATAGACAATCCAACTTTATTATCCTCTTTTGTCCTCTCGAAGATGGTATCCCCTATGGCAACGTCATCAAAGATGAAGGTGCCGTGCGCTAGAGATATCTCAGGCAGAGGCTTGATGTCAAACTTCTCCCTGACGCTGAGTTTGTTGGGACATAGAGGAAGAAGAGAAGGACGTCCATTATCAAGTACATGGGTGCGATAAGCACTAAGTGCTGCAGTCATGTGCATGGATCCTAAGCAGACGTCTCCCACTACGACCCATCCTAGGTCTAGTCTTTGCGCATAGGGTGCGTTATTAGATCCATTACGTTGCTCCCGTACTTTATGCACCTGAAGGATGTCACGACCCAACAGAAGAAGAATTTGCGCTTCTGGATCCAAACGAGGAATGCAATGAGCGATGGGCTTTAGGTGAGTGTGCCAACGTGCTGCGTCAGGTGTTGGTATCTCGGCCCTGTCATCCAGCATATTGTTACATTCGATCAATGTTGGCAGTTTCACCTTTGTCACTACATCTAAAGACTCTATAATGAAACCTGTAGCTCTTCTTCCCGCAGTCTCTGTCACACCCGCACAGGTACGTAGAGTGTATGTTGAGTTCTCTCCTTTGACATGCAACAAGTCGAAGAACTTGGTTCTAGCGAGCGATCTATTGCTCTGGTCATCCAGGATCACGTAAAGTTTGATTGCCCCTTCTGGGTGGCCTTCTGGGTAAACTTTAGCCAGGCAAATCTTAGAGCAGGACCGTGAACATTTGGCGTAACCACAGACTTCTGTACACTTGGAAGTAATAGCAGACTGAGGCGTGTCTATCTCTCCCTCCCCGCCATGATCGAATAAGTTTAAAGGCGGCGGTCCTGGATGAAGCGCTGCGATATGAGCATCACTGCCACATTCCTTACATTTAATAGCTGTCTTACAGTCCCTGGCCAGATGAGTGGTTGTTGCACAGCACCTGTAGCAAACACCTTTCTCCTTTAGGAAAGTCTTGCGCTCATCCAAAGGTTTGATCCTAAAACCTCAGCAACGATTGAGAGGGTGGGGCTTCTTATGAATCGGGCAGGTCTTATCCACATCATCCAACTCATAGTTTGAGCTGCGCGTCTGACTCCCAATCCCTAATGACACTTCCGTCTTGTGAGTGTAGACTGGGCTTTTCATTTGTCTCTTGAATGGCTGCTCTGGTTTCAACACACTATGGATTCCTGAAGACAGAGCAAAACTTGGATCGTTGCGTGTTCGAGCCTCTCTGCAGATGAAATCACAGAAGAATGAGAATGGAGGAAAGGCGACTCAATGTGCTGATTTATACTGAGAACCTTGAGCCATCCACCTTTCCTGAAGACTGTAAGGTAACTTATCCACGATGGGGGCAATGCCACGAGCGGTGTCAAGATAAGTAAGTCCGGGTAGGTAGCCCTCTTGTTTCGCAGACTCTACTTCTTGTAGAAGATTTCCAAGTTCTCTAAGCTTTTTCGCATCTTTGTTGCTGATTTTTGGAAAGCTATCAATCCTGTCAAAGAGGGATTGCTCAATAATCTCTGGAGAGCCATAGCAATCTTCCAAGCGCTCTCAGCAGCAGCTATGCTAGCCGATGAGCTTCTAGATCTATTAGTCGAAGCAGAAGCTATAGATCTTGTTTTTATTGCTTGACTTCGCTCTGTTGCTTCCTCAATCTCCGTAGCTTTCTCCGCCATCATGTATTGATAATACCTTCTAGGAGTCCAATGCGTGATGATGAACGAGGAATGATGGAGTTAGAGCATGCTTTCCTTGAACTTTAGTGCCCACTGTGCGGTTGCCTTTTTACTATTCTGTCCTGGATGCGTGTTCCATCTACGCAACACTGACAGATAGCTAACAGGAGTCAGAAAAGGGCAGACACAGGAGTAAAGTTGAAAGTTTTACTGTTATATTCTTTCCTCTTCTTTCTCTTTTTTGTAAAACTGAAATATACAAAAGTTACAAATGTCTTGTTACAAAATGTTCTCAAAATAAACACAAATGAATTTCCGTTGCTTACAAATATTCTCAGAGCACACATACCAAAAGGCTACAATCAGCTCTGCTTAGTGTTATTGTTAACAAATTGCCATCACCGTTGGATAGTTTGTTTTTAAACTCAAACTAATGAACTTCAATATATATATATATATATATATATATATATATATATATATATATATATATATATATATATATATATATATATATATATATTCATGCAAACACTGAAAAAAGGTAACAACTTACAGGCAAAGCCTTTCTGAGGCACAACAATGTAAAGGAAGCAGAGAGAAGAGACTTGATGACCAACCGCATGGAAAGATTCTGGAACACTGCGGTTATTTCCTGGTTAACCTCTAACCCCAAAGTCACATGATCTAAACCAACCACTAAGAACATCTTAAAGTCATCAATTTCTTTGTTGTAACACCAAACTACCACAAGATGGTGCTAAGAAATTAAAAAACAAATGTGTGCCATGACAATGACATTTGTCCATCGTTTTAAGTTGCCATTTCAAATGCATAACTAGTGCTTAAAAAGCTTGATAGACTTAATTCCAGCCCCACTACCAGGAGTGGGGTTGAAACCAGACTTTTTTATTGCAACAGACCCCCACATTTGAACTTGCCCCTCTATGATGTACTTCAACTTCTTAATTTCTGCTTAAACTTCAAATGGAAAGGCAATTTTTATTACCAGGAGTGCGGTTTGAACCCTCAAGGACATTTGTCCATTGGATCTTAAGTCCAACGCCTTAACCACTTGGCAATCCTGGTTGGGACTACATGCTTACTTTTACTGCAGCAGACCCTAACAATTGAATTGACCACTTTAAACTTCTATTCCATATGCATAATTTGTGTTTACAAATCAAAATGTAGGAGTTGGGTTTGAACCCACAATGACATTTGTCCATTGGTTGGGACAAGACTTTTTTTTTTTTTTTACTGCAACACACCCTCATATTTGAACAACGTTTTAAGTTGCCATTTCAAATGCATAAATAGTGCTTAAAAAGCTTGAAAGACTAAACTGAACTACCAGGAGTGGAGTTGAAAGCAGACTTTTTTTTTTTTACTGCAACAGACGCCCACACTTGAACTTGCCCCTCTATGCTGTACTTCAATGTCTAAATTTCTGCTTAAACTTCCAATTAAAAGCCAATTGTTTTGTTACCAGGAATGGGGTTTTAACCCACGAGGACATTTGTCCATTGGATCTTAAGTCCAAAACCTTAACCTCTCGGCCATCCCGGTTGGGTCAACACACTTATTTTTACTGCAGCAGATCCTAAGATTTGAATTGACCACAGATTGCTAATAGCTGTCTAATACATTTCATGCCTCTGTCAAGTCTCGGGATCTTGAAAACGCCACGCTGATATTGATCCTTGTTTTATTTCTCCTTTTGCCCCAAAGTCTGCTTGCCAGGGTCCATAATGTTTGAACGGAACAACAACAACAGTGTGAGCGAGCACACTAGACGTAACGCAGTAGTCCACGTCTGTCGCCATGGTTACTATGGCAGTACGAGCGAAAACCAGGGATAACGCGGATATTACGTCATTGACAGGTGACAAGTGAACGGAGAGTCTGGGACGAGTCATTTTTTAAAATTGGAATTTCTCTGAAATTAAAACTCTTTGGGAACTTTTGGGATATTGTAAGTACACAACTGCAGGAAATATATCACACTGTGCAAGTGATTTTGGGATATTTTATAACAAAATTCTTACATATTGTACCTTTAATTAATTATTTAAAAATATATATATTATTATTTATTATTTGTGGTTTTTCCCTTGAATTTTGAGAGCAAGAGTGTTAATTCTTAATGATTCTTAGTGCTTGATTGACTTGATGATGTACACTAGCAGACAAAAGTTTGTTAGATTTTCTTTAAATTTTCTTGAAAGAAGACTTCTCACTAAACAGGGCTGCATTAATCTTGTTAAAAAGGCAGTAAAAATAGTAATATTCTGAAAAATTATTACATATAAAATAACTATTTTATATTGTAATGTATTTTAAAATGTAATTTATTCCTGTGATGGCCTGTGATGAATTTCCAGCATCATTACGTCACATGATCCTTCTGATCCTTCAGAAATCATTATTTAATAATCATACTTTGCTGATTTGGTGCTCAAAAAAGCACCTGATTTCTGATTATTATCAGTAGATAACAGTTGTGCTGCTTTATATTTTTGTGGATAGTGTGACAGGCCTCAAAATTATTTTATTAATAGAAAATTCAAATAGATTTTTTAACAATATAAAATTCTTTAACGTCAATTTTGATCAATTTAACGTTTCTTTGCTAAAAAGTATTAATTTCTTTTAAAAAAACGTACTAAAGCATATACTAATGGCTTTAACGCAGTAGATCTTTTGTGGACATGATATGTTGCATTTTTGCATGAACTTTTGTGTGTGAATGTGAAAGAGACAGAGATATTTAACAAAGTCAGCATTATCTGCTTTATTTCAGGCTTTGCACAGTCTTACATTGTACAAAGGCAAAATCTTCAGAAAATGTGTTTTTTTCCCTCTTTCTCATTTCTCTCATCTAGGTTAAAGCAAAAGTTCACCCAAAAATGAAAATTCTGTCATTGTTTGCTCACCTTCATGTTGTTTGAAACCTGTATGAAGTTCTTTCTTCTGTTGAACACAAAAGAAGATATTAAGAAGAATGTCAGTAACCAAACAGTTGACGGCACCCATTGACTTCCATAGTTGTACATGTTTTTTCCTACTATGGAAGTCAATGGGTGATGTCAACAGTCTGGTTACCAGACTTTCTTTAAAATATCTTATTTTGCTTTAAGCAGAAGAAAGAAACTCATACAGGGTTGGAACAACTTGAGGGTGAGTAAGTAATGACAACATTTTTTGGGTTAACTATCCCTTTAAAACAATAATTACTTCAAAATCAAATTTAGTATCCTTAAAGATTAAAATGGAACCTGTTACCTTTAAACAAAAAGACACAAATTTAAACGTAACTTCCCATCACCAAAAGAGCAATGTCGCATTTGGTACACCATGAATCCAAGCATGACTGCGCGGTCAGTGAATCAACATCCCACTATTCCCAAACGCAAACCAATCAATAGTTTTATCACTGACAGACAAGAACATTGGCCAATCAACGGCAATGACTCATTTATCTGATGAACGAGCCAGCTTCAATTTGCTATATTGATCCGAGCTAACGATCTAACCTCAGCTATCCAGGAACTGGCAATGTGGGGTGAAATGTTTTTCTCAGAGGATACAATAATATGAGGATTCAACAATTAATTCTAAACTAAATCTATACTACGGATCCTAAAAATATTAACTCTGCCAATTCTGGCCACTTAAATGCACAGTCGTTCCTTGCAGGGTAAAATTTGTGTCTCTCCAGGGAAAGTAACAAAATTTGCATCATTGCATGCGTGATTTGCAGTTTGGAGCAGCTGCCAGCAGGGGGAGTTTAGGAGCGCGTTACCCCTTCAGGCACTTAATTAGATCAGTAGCATAATTGGGAGTGAACTTATGAGGCTGCAGTCCCAGTATACTGAAACAAGGTATGAGGAAATAGCAAAACAAAAGTCAACAACAGATACACATTACTGTGGCGTTTAAACCACAGGTTTTGTGAAACATATTTCCTCCCTTGGGAGGGCCTGGTTTCAAAGGGGGTCAAAACTCAAATATGAAAAGTTCCACTTGTTCAATAACTCAATTCTATGCGCACATATACATACATTACATACAGTAAGAAAAAGAGTTAAACTGTGCTTTGCTGGCATGCGATTGGAAGGCACCACGGTATTACATTCATGTCTTTGCACCAGAGAACGCTGTGTATATGTGTTCGTTTAGCATGTGTGTGTGTGTTCAGTGTGTGCGTGGTACGGGGTGCTGTAGGGTCATATGTTCTGCACCGGTGAAAGGTAGGCGCTGGGTACAGTAGTGGTGCACCACTTCTGGGATGCTTGGGAACACACAGCTGCTCTTTTCCAGTGTGTAGCCGCATTCTTTAGTCTGCGCTACAATGATGTGCACACATCCTTGACTCGTCCTGTAGAGAGAGGGACATAAGGATCTTATATCATCTACATCAGCTTTTCAGGACTGCCAACTCATTTCTTGTTCTCTTGATATCAAACATGCACAAGCACGCACTTACTTAAGGGCGATGGAGTACTTGCTGGTAGCCGATTCGCTGTCTCGCACCAGGAAGCTGGCCTCCCTACAGTGCTGCAGCTGAGCCTCCGCCTCCTGACGACTCACACTGCCATGATACCAGCTGGAGAGAGAGAGAGAGAGAGAGAGAGAGAGAGAGAGAGAGAGAGAGAGAGAGAGAGAGAGAGAGAGAGAGAAGGAAAGGGGAGGAGATTCTTATTCATACATTGCATGATTATGTAATATGAACAGTACTTTGAAAACAGATTAGATAAAGTTTTGAATATAAGAAGAGAATTAGGAGGGATTGTGAAAGATGGACAGACAACTGTACAAATGGATAGATCTGCCAAATTATTTTTGTCCATACAACTAAAGTCAATGTGGTCCAATTTTGTTGTGATTCCCACTGACTTTCACGGAATGGACAAATATATGTTTCAGAATATTTCACAGAAAAAGAAAGTCATACGTTTGAAACGACATGAGGGTGACTATATGATGTTTCACTTTTGGATATGGGAGGCCGTGCTTTATTATATATTATAAATAAACAACAGTAAAAAAGTAATAATAAAACAATAAAATATAAAAAAATAAAACAAAAAAAACAAAAATGTATGAATAAATAAATTAATAAACTTGAATAAGTAAATATTAATAAACTTGTATACTTATTGATATTTGTTTAATTAAAAAATAAAATGAGTTTTTTTATTAAGTGCACAAATTTTCATTACAACACAAATATTATAAATATTAAAATGTATATAAAATATTCAAAAATATAATACTACATGAAAAAAAATAAGATTAAAAGGATAATTCACCCAAAAATGAAAATTCTGTTATCATTTATGCACTCTTATGTTGTTCCAAACCTGTATGAGCTTCTTTCTTCTGCTGAACACACAAGAAGATATTTTAAAGAATGTTGGTAACCAGACAGTTGATGTACCCCATTGACTTCCATAGTATTTTTTTTCCATGGAAAAAGAACATGGAAGTCAATGGCTACCATCAACTGTTTACCAACATTCTTTAAAATATCTTATTTTGTGTTCAGCAGAAGAAAGAAACTCATACAGGTTTGAAACAACATAAGAGTGCATAAATGATGACAGAATTTTCAGTGTTGACATTATTTTTGAAGATTATTCTCTGACATGCAAACAAATATTAAGTTGGCCTCTATTATAATTGCTAATATACACAGTAGCTAGGTGATCAGGTGTTTCACATCATAACTGTTAATATGTTGCATATTTTAGCACATACATTCCCGCTACTATTTTAATCTCACCATTTTATTCTTGAGTTTTTAAGTTTGAGGTAATCTGCTTAAAATAACCACATTCACACATTAGCAGTCTAAAACATGTTTTTCATACACAAACACACACCTCTGTTTCTCCAAAGGCAGGGTGGGATCAACCATTGGTGTGTCACTGTCTGGGGTAATGCTGGGAGACGATGGGGAAGTCGGGGAGGGGGGATTCGGTCGAAGAGATTTGGGGGTCCAGCTCTTATGTCTCAGGGTCTGCTGTTTTACAGTAGGAGAACCTGATTCTTCCTTCGACATGCGCTCCACTCCATCAAACTGAGCTGTACACGGAATGAAACATTTCAATTGCCACACATTTTATGATGGCATCTGGCAATAATGACCTCCCCTGTTATCCAAAATGTTTGGAACAACTGCTGCATCATAAGCACCCCAATATGATTAAAACTAAATTACTTTTAAATTGTTTTTTCTCATCACTGTGTTTATGCAATGGCAATGCTAAATAAAAAAGACGCTACTTATATGAAAGTGAGGGATGGTACCTGACAGTGCTCTAACAATCTGCTCCTTCTTCCACTCCCAGGGCAGCTCATACTCTGCCAGTGGTCTGGAGTCGGACTCAGGCCGGGTCAAGGGAATTCCCTCCAGAACCTCTTCATATGGTACATCATAAATCTGAGGGGGTCCAGACCCCTCACTCTCTCCTCCATTCAACACTACACACACTTTCAGCAGGTCCTTCGAGCCTCGCCGGCGAATCTCTAGATAAGGCCAGAAATTTGTATTTCACACTTGTTTCCACAAAATAATTTATTGGATAAGAACAGTATTTAGAAAGTTATTTATAGTACATTGCCCAATTAAACTATTTTTAGGCTATAATTATGGTACAGTCACATTAATGCTTCCAGCTCTTACATACGCCACCTTCAAACCAAGCAGTTTCCTGCTGGTAAACATGGCAAATTTATGAATTCTGTGTGGACAAAACGTTTGGATTCCCAACAAAATGACTCGATTTCGCCCACAAGCAATCGTAGAACAGCAGTAAATGTAATCATACCTTTAGTCTCAGCTTCCACGTATTCTCATATTTACAAACAGTTGAAATTAATATAGCAGATACTGTTATGGAATTTGCATCTGTGCGCAGGTGACCACTACCCACCTTCTCCAAATGTATTATTGAGAAAGTGGTAAGGGATATTGCGGTAACAGGTTTGCTTCTTTAAAAGATTATACTTTATGGGAGCAACAGACAGCAGAACCAAAAACAGGATTCAGTATTAAGTAAATATACTTTAGACTGAATATTAAAGTATGTTTTTAACTGAAATAATTCAGATACACAATAGGATTTAAAAGAAAAAACGTATTACACAATACATATCTGATAAAATATAGAAACCTATCTCGTATACGCCTTTTTAAACTGTGAAGAAAAGAAAAAAAAACGGAAAAGATATAGCATTTCCTATCATTCTCATATATAACTGTATCATACTGCATTTTCAGTTAGTCTAAATGAATTTCTCTAAACTTGTCTACCAATGCATCTATTAATTCCTTAAGATTTAAAGTTCAACAAACATCAACAAAACTATGCCTGAAGCTCCATCGTTCTTCCCTCTCTCTGTTTCTTTGCTGTCGCTTTGTGTCTGGCCTATTGTGTGAGAAAACAATGGTCATACCAGCGGAAAGTCAGACCGAGTCTTTGATTGGCTGGCTTAGCAGGCCACTTCCTGAGTTCTGGGAAGTGATTGGGGGGAGAGGGGAGTGTTGGGGGGTCTTTCTCACATAGCCAGGCATACTGGGGGGGCGGCAGGGGTCAACTTCCTGTCCATAGAATGGGGCAAGGGAAACACAGACAGGAAGCAGAAAGAGGAAACTGCACCCATTGTCCCAGCACAACACTGTCACCGTGGAAACCACCAACGAGGGGAGAGAGAGGGAGCTATGATTTTTCATACTCTTAAAATCCATGAAAATCTGCTTATTAAACTGACAAAACATTTAAGATGAATAAATTATTAAAAGAAGGAGAAATAAAGGAGAGAAGAGGTAAATATGAGTGATGTACCTGTAATAATGAGCTGGGCATCATAAGGTTCCATGTAGCCATCATTCTCTCCTTCTCTTTCAGCCTCTCTCTGTTCCCTTGTTTTCTCGGCATCAAATGGGTCAGCATAATCCTCCCGGATGATCTATTAAGAGTGAGAAGAAAAGAAGAATAGAAAGCGATATCAGTGATTTGTGTTAAGGACTATAATAGAACCCACTTAACAGGGAATGGTCTCAAAACTAGAATATATTTTTGTTAGCTAGGAAGAAACGCCTTCATTAGGTCAAAAGTGAAGAATATTCTGTTCAATAAAAGTTTAAATTTGTGGCATTGACTAGATATCACAAGAAAAAGGACTCTCCCTTCTTTATCTTTAAAAAAACAGGAATCAACGGTGACAAATAAAGTCAATGGGGTACATTTTTGGAGAATTTAAAAGCAGAAATGTGAAGCTTAAAATATATAGAAGTACTTTATTTATTCTGATCAAACTTGTGCTTTATTTGAGCTGCAAAGTTGTTTTCTTAATTTTTATGATCATTTTTGTGTTTATGTGTTACATTGGCATGTTAATGGACTTGTAAAATTGGATACAACTGAACAGAACAAGTTATAAAAGAGTTTTTTCACACTAAAATTATGTTAATATGCTTATTGTTTGGTTATGGTACTATACTATCGAAACAGTGATTTTTATTTTATTTTATTTTTTTACCATTTAAGGACTTGTCCCATTCCCTTTCATTGTATATATTTTCTTTTTAAGAAAAGGAGGTGATTGAAATATGTTTTATGCCACAAGGGCTATCAATTGGGCTTAACCTGTACTGAACCTAGTATAGTCCTTTAATAATAATGATGGCAAGATATTCTGCAATGATCTACTTCAGAAATAGTGCAAACCCAGTTAAAAAGGGCATTTAGTCAAAACCTGGAGTTAAATTACATCTTAATGGGTGGAATTCTTTGTTTCATCTTGTAGTTCACTAGCTGAAGAGTTTAAAGGGTAAGTTCACCCAAAAATTAAAATGCTGTCATTAATTACTCACCCTCACGTTTGTTCCAAACCCGTAAGTCTTTTGTTCATCTTCGAAACACAAATGAAGAATCTTTTTGATGAAAGCTTTTTGTTCCTTGACAGCTACACAACTTCCACTCTGACGCTTCAAAAAGTTAAAAATAATCCATATTAACTGAACCAATGAGGTTAGTGCTTGAGTGTCAAGCAGGTTCGGTTGTGTTTCTGTTTCTGTTTGCTGATCAATGTTTATATGCAAATAAAAGTCAAAATTCAATCTGTTAATCATGTAAAGCGATCCAGTCTCTTCAGAAAATTTGGACTAAACTGCTCAATACATATGGATTAGTTTTACAATCTCTTTATGAACTTTCTGAAGCATCAAAGTGGTAGTTGTTTACGGAGGGACAGAAATCTCTCGGATTTCATTAAAAATATTTTCATTTGTGTTCCGGAGATGAAGGAAAGACTTACGGGTTTGAAACAACATGAGGGTGAGTTATTAATGACAGGGTTTTCATTTTAGGGTGAACAAACCCTTTAATCTTATTCTCCGGCCCATTCGTTTTCTGATCCTCCCTTTGGATGTTGTGTGTATGTGTGTGTTTGTGTGTGTGTGTGTGTGTGTGTGTGTGTGTGTGTGTGTGTGTGTGTGTGTGTGTGTGTGTGTGTGTGTGTGTGTGTGTGTGTGTGTGTGTGTGTGTGTGTGTGTGTGTGTGTGATCTCATGAGATTCTGATTTCTGTGCTATTATGTTCAAAGTATAGCTGGAGGGGATGTCCGTAAATGGGATAGGATACAGCCTATGTATCAGGTGACATAATTCTTCAAACACTGCCTTCACCAGGGACTGGAAGAATGGGATAGAGCCATTGTGTTATGTATGCATTGTATTCTTTGCGTATTTGTGAGCAAGGGTGTGTGTGAGTGTGTGAGCACAAAAGTGTGTTTCCCACAATGACAGAGTGAAGAGTGTGTGCATGGCTAGGAAAAGAGACAGGAAGAGAGGCAAGGAAAGGCCTCTCATTGTGTTTGCTGCTTTTCAGCTCCACTGTGTCTGCTTATAATAAAGCAGTTCAATGAAAAGAGAATATAGGAAGAAAAAGAGAGATGTGAGGAGGGAGGAAAGAAAGATACAAAAGAGAGGAGAGGGGGCTGAGAGAGGGGAAAAGAAGATATTGCTTAAACAAAGAGCTGGAAGAGAGATTCTGATCTCTCAATTTTCAAAACAAACAGGGTGACTGGAATTGGAGTATGCTCCTGAAAAAAGCATCCATCTCTGAGGCCTGCTTTATCACTCAGATCAGGGATATTCTTTCTTTATCCCAGCTGAAAAACCCACCCTAAACCAGCCTGATGCTGGTCTCAGTTGGTTTGAGCAGGTCTTAAATAATTTCAGCAGGCCAGCAAGTAGACCAGCAGAACAGTGCCCAAAACCCCACTAAAACCACCTAAGACCACAAAACCCAGCTTAAGGGGTTAGTTTTTTTTCCAAAATTGAATTTACTAGAATTTCAGAAAACAGTTGTCACCTACAAATCTGCCTAGAAAAAACATGATATAATAATAATTATTAATATATTATTATTATTTATTGTTAGTTTACATTGTGCTGTTGGCTCATTCTCAAACTTACCGTTTCTGTTCTGATTGGTGACTTGGCCCTCTCGCTGTCCGGCGATGATCCTCCTGCACTGGATTTTGGATCATTAACCTTGATCATTCTGCTCATGTACGCGTCAGCAAGACTGGTGGTCCGCAGGGTGCGATGGTCTTCAAACCCTTCCATTTTTGTGTTTTTCTTACTTTTCCCAGGGATCAGAATTTCCCATATCTTCCCGTCTTTCATCGATCCGGTGCTGGAGTGGTTTCGTCCCAGCTCGATAGCCGAATTTTTACGATTTCTCCCGTGGAGCAGCGAACCCACACCACCACCACCACCACTACCACTGCCACCGTTTTCCGCTCCAGAATTTTTACGCAGACTCCCCTTCGAACCAGTACCAACGGTCAAAACCGGTTTGGGACGGGACTGGGTTCCCGATTCCGAAGCAGAACGGATTCGATCAGATCCAGTCTTCAAACTAGTTGGGAAATCTTTAAACCACTTCGCCATGACGAATACAGGTGTCTGAGCAACTCTCCATACACACGCGCAACTACTTTAGAAAACCAATCAGCTTCTAAAATATCACTCACTATGGCCCCTATAATGGATTTTTTTTGTTGCCTTAGGCTAATCAACAACACTTTAACGTGCAGTTCAATTGGCAGAAGGTTTTGTTGTTATTTTAAACAAGAACTCTTTTTTATTTATTTATTTTTGAAAATATGTCTAATTGATTTAGGGAAAGGTTCCGAATATTAAATCCCTTTTACTAATCTTGATCACAGAATTTATCCCATTCGTATTTCTTTTCAGGTAACGTCTACACTCTCAATTAGGATTCTTCACATTGGAGAATAATGTATTGTTTTTGTTTGCTCCCAATTATTCCCGCAAGATAAAGAGGAGTCTCTGAAGGGCATAAACGCGGAAAAATTTAAAGTTTTTCTTAGCTCTCGATGAAGATCCCATTCCCGGTATATCCACTCCAAGCGACAGTCTAAATGAAGTGAAGGGGATGTACGTGCGCTTGTGCTACAGCTGTGGGTGGGGGTGGTTGCAGCTACTGTTCCACTAAATGAGAACTTTTTATTTGCTGGGCACTGCCCACCTGTGGACGCAAGCCTTAATTCTGCTCAGTAATAGACTATCTCTGGTGCACAGCAAATATTATCGGTTTTATTTGACGTTTCCATTTATTTGCCCAAGTGGTCTAGTTTTACTCCAGTGAACAGGCCTTCTTCTCAAGAGTAATTTTTTAACTGAAAACAAACAAACAAACAAACAAACAAACAAACAAACAAACAAACAAACGATTTATTTTTAATTAAAACAATTTAACATTTGCCACTACATAGGCTACACATCACTGAACACGTTGAGCTAATCTAGTCACTTAATCTATTCACTGGGCAAGTCTCCATACTGTTCGCGTGTCGGTCAAAAATGACTTATTTTTTTATGTCAATTAAATGATTATAGGCTATACTATAGGCTCTGTTTTAATTCGATAATGTACTTGATATTTAATTAGACAATTTACTTGATATAGCCTATTCTTATTTTAGATGATTTATGGTAACCTATTAGGCTTTATTTATGCAGTTGCCTAACCATAATTCATTTATTCACTTTTTGAGCTTGAACCTGAAAATGTACCTTGAATTTAATGAAGCTGAACCTTTCATAACTCTTGAATGCTTTGGAGAACAGACTTACGTTTGGTCTCTTCTTAAATAGACTATGACACTTTTGGTGCAAGACACTACCACTACCACAGTGGGGCAGCAGTTCACACCGGGTAACTGGCCCAAGTCACTTGTAGGGGCAGACACAATTGGGCAACTTAAAGTAATTTATACTGCCTCCATCTAGTGGCTATTATTAAAACATGCTAGATTCATTGATATGTAAACATGGATGTCTATTATAGCCTATCCTATTCATTTAATTAAATGAACCTAATGTCTGTTTGAAAAATATTTCTGAAATTCCATAATATTATGCATTATTACGCACTTTGGACAAATGTTTTGGCAACATATCAGAGGGCTATAAGGCTGTGGCCCGCCCACCCCTGGGGAAGTCCGATCATAACATTATACATTTGCTTCCTAAATATCGAGCCAAGCTGAAACAAGAGAAACCGGTGACCAAAGAGATAAAACTGTGAACGGATCAGAGTAAAGAGGAGCTTAGAGACTGTTTTGAAGAAACAGAGTGGCAACTGTTCTTTGATGAATGTGATAATGTACATGAAATTACTGACACTATCACATCTTATTTAAGTTTTTGTGAAAATAATTGTGTTAAAACAAAAACAATTAGAATATATCCAAATAATAGGTTGTGGCTCACTAAAGAACTTAAAATTTGTCTAAATGAGAAAAAAGCTGCTTTCTTAAAAGGTGATAATGAACTATTTAGAGAAAAAAGAAAGGAACTTAGAAGTCGAATTAAGAACGCTAAATTAGATTTTAAGAATAAGGTTGAAAGTAGGTTATATATGGGAAATGCAAAACAGGCGTGGGAGGGTCTAAATACCATGATGGGGAGAGAAACAAGGAAACCAATGTATTATTCACAAGGTGTATCTTTTGCAGAAAATTTGAATATTTTTTTTAGTAGGTTTGATTGTGGAACGTGTAATATTGAGTGTGACAGAATATGCCTTGACATTCCTACATATGAGAATATTATACTTAAAGAGCATGAAATAGCAGCTAGTCTCGCTTGTATTAAGCCAAATAAAGCACCTGGTCCGGATGGATTAAAGGGTAGAGTGCTAAAGGATTGTGCTTTTCAATTGACTGGTGTTCTTACAAAATTGTTTCAGCTCTTGTTAAATGATAAGGTGGTTCCTAGTTCATGGAAATTATCAAATATTGTTCCAGTACCGAAAATATCTAATGCTAATCAGTTAAAGGATTTTAGGCCAATAGCTCTTACATCTATCTTGGGTAAATGTATGGAAAGAGTGTTAACTACATATATTAAGACTGATGTAAATAAATATTTAGACCCCTTGCAGTTTGCTTATAAGACAGCTAGGGGCACTGATGATGCCACTTTAACCTTATGCAATTTAGTGTCCGAACATATTCAACAGACCACAAACTATGCTAGAATTTTATTTATAGATTTTAGTTCAGCATTTAACTCAATTAAGATAGATGTTCTTTTGCAGAGATTACTTGATTTAAGAGTGAATGGTGGACTTATCTGGTGGATTAGAGATTTTCTTTTGAATCGTCCTCAAAGAGTTTTCCTTAATGATAAAGTTTCAAAAACAATTGTTTTAAACACAGGAGTACCACAGGGAACTATATTATCTCCTCTATTATTCTCATTGTACATAAATGAATTTAAAGTTCACAACTCATATTTTAGTCTACTTAAATACGCTGACGATTTGGCACTTGTTGGCCTCTTGTACAAAGGTGGAACCGAAAGAGATAAATTGTACCATAATTATGTAAATTACGTACAAAAATGGTGCAAACTAAGTGCACTTGAGATAAATTTGCACAAAACTAAGGAATTAGTGATTAGCAGAAACAAATGTGAAATCTCTGAACAGTTGCAACCATTGACACTCAATGGATACCAGATAGAAATAGTTAATAGTTTTAAATACCTGGGAACATTCATAGATAGTAACATGAGTTTTGCTGGAAATGTGGATCATGTTTTTAAAAAGGCAATGCAGAGATTGCATCTTATTCGGAGGCTAAAACACTTTGGTGTGAGCAAAAATATTTTAGAAATGGTTTATAAGAATCTTGTAGAGAGTATTATGTCTTTTAATATGACTATGTGGTATGGAGTTCTGACTGTTAAATCCAAGCAGAAATTGTCTAGGGTGGTTAACGTAGCTAGCGCAATCGTAGGTAAGACACAAAGACAATTGAATGAGATATATTTATTGAAAGTTAAAGAAAAAGCATGGGTTATTATAAAGGATTCCTCTCATCCCTTACACTCTAGCTTTCAGTTGCTTCCATCGAGGAGAAGGTTTAGACAACCTAGGGCGAGTAAAAATGTGTACCAGATGTCATTTGTGCCAACTGCTATTCGAATTTTAAATGCTGAGAAGATATGAATATGAGTAGGGGTGGATATGTAAGCTATGTATAGCTGCATGGGAATGTTACTGTTTTTATTTTATGTATATTTTTTGTGTTTATGATGTCCTTGTGTGTGGTGTATAGTGAAGCCAAAGACAAATTTCCACTTGTGGACAATAAAGGAACTAAACTAAACTAAAATGCTTGCCTATACTTGCCTGCTTATACAAACACTTTTACATTGTTCTGGAAGTAAAAATATTAAAAATTTAAATAGTGGAAGTTGAGCTGTGATCTTACAATACTGTATCTGCCCACACGTGACTATGGCTGTTAACAAAATGAAGAGTGACATCATCATTATCAAGTTTATCAACACTGTCAGTCAGCCCAGGTCATCGTGGAATGTCTAGCAGAATTTATTGAGAAGCACCTGGACCTGTTTTTCCAGTTATTGAAAACTATAGAATAAAGAAAAGGAAAAAGGAAACTGAAATCCAGATGCTAATGAATACATTCTAGCCTATAAGACGGCACACAATGGACATTTACTCCCATCGGTGGACCAACTACATTTACATTTAATAACTTAGCAGACGCTGACTTAATTACAAATGAGGAGAGAAGGAGAGCAAATGTTGCAACATGCAAGCGCTTCCTGTGAGTGTGGCTAGACCCATGTTAGTCGTCTAGCGCGCTACACGTAGCACGTTTTTTAAAATGAATATAACTAGCATAACCAACTGTACCCATAATGCTCTATTTTGACTTTGTTTTCAATATGATTGCACTAGGCAGAGTTTAGGCTATGAACTGCTACTTTGCTCAATTCCGAACGGCGATAAAATTCTGATTTTATTTATTTTATTTACAAAAACAGTCCCTTTTATATTACATACAAAATGTTCTTCACTGTTGATAAATATTTTAAAGATTTTATTTATATGTTATATAGTCTACGCGATCACGCACTGTAGTAAACAACCCTGTCAACCATTTACATGGAATTACAAAACAGGCAGTTACATTAACTATAAGCTTGCCGTAAAACATTGAGCCAATTTTGTGACAAAACTGAACTTTCATTCAACTTTCGTGTCTCTAAACCATAAACCAAATTTATTTTTCACGGCTCCACAGACAAACACGTTCCAGATTTCATTGTGATTGACATCCAACCTAACCAATAATCGAAGCAGAAATGGTTTCATGCGTTCCACCCACGACGCCACTATCAGCCAATGAGATTATTCCTCATTCGCAAAGTGGGCGAGGCAAGTGGTATCGGTCTGAAAGGTAACAGGTTGTCTTTAGCCAATGTTTTCCCTGGGGATTATTAGTTAGAGCTGTCACATTCAAAGAAACGTCCTTTACTGTTACACCAACAGTTCTCATTAAGAAGAACAGCAGGAAGTAACAGAGGAACACTAGGCAGAGTGAAATATAAACTTTGCCGTAATATCAGGTAGGTTAAATGTTATTTTTGTTCGCTATCACCGCTAAACCTGTTAGCCTGTGACTAGAAATTGATGCTTGCTAAACTTGTTTGTCGCGCGCCAGATACTCCAACAAATTCTCGAGCTGAACTGTTTTCCTTTAGGAATGACACTCTTGTCTCGCTCGCATACTGTTCAGCTAAGTTGTGTTTTTTTCCTGTTTCGTATTTTTCTCAAGTTTACTTCTCTGAAGATGGATTAATGTCTGTCCAAGGGATTATTGTCGAGCCCGCGTATTTACAGTGTTTTCCACTGGTTTACGCTGAAAACGAGCGCTTCGCCTCGAGAGACTTAATAACCCATTGAGTTTCGCACGAAGCGCAGGTGCATCGCCAGGTGAACACCTGCGCTTCTCGCTTTGGGAGCAAATCATTGAGAGAAAGTATTGACGTGGCAAACAATCCTGTTTTAACAGTGTTGTGATTGTTTACCGCACCACAGTTTGAATAAGTTAGCCCAATTTGTATTCAAATGAATAACGAGTCAGTGTAAAACTTGCCGTGAGCGATCAGGTTACTCTGTCAAACAACGTTAGGCTGTCAAACGTGTGCTGTTCAAAAAGACTTAAAAGAACAACCAACTTATATATTCTCGTTCATATTTGATTCATAGTTCTTAGTCTTTTGGTAGTTCTATCCAGTCAGACGCCAGGACTTTTCAAGATTTGAAACCAGTGACTCAGTGCAGAAGTATTTTACAGGCCCGGTGAGCAGTGGGACACAAACTCTTTACATACTACTTATTTTTAGTCATTTACATTAGTGATTTACTGCGTGTTTTGTTATAAGGCTCAAAAATAAATGTTACTTTTTATCTAATAGAACTTAGCTTCATGATTATTATGATTATACTGATGATTAAACTTTTAAAGTTGGCATAAAATAAGATTTCATGTGTAAATCAAATGAAAAATCATTTTCCAAATAGATTGTATTGATCTTATTGTGAATTCATCTGTGCTTTTTTATTTTTATAAAAAAAAAAAATGACATCATAATTAAATTCTTAAGCTCAATTTCAGCCAATCTGTCTATGTCCAATCGACAACTTCCATACTTTTTTCTTTTTCTAGAATTAATTTCCCACACTATGTCACAATATGGAAGAAAAGATCTGTTGCTATCATTTTTCATCATGACTAAAATAAAAACATACAGTTATGTGGGTGAGAAAACCCCCAATGAGACACATGAGCTTTTGATTTTCATGAGTTTTAACAATTCTGGCTGCAATTCTGGTCTAATTACCTCAAGAAAGACCTAACGGCACATTTTATTATTATTAAATCCAATTAAGTAATATGTTTCATAGGTTTAACAAAGATAAATCTTTCTGAGCGAGCACCTCTTTCCAACCTGCCAAAGTGCACTCAGCAGTGAATGTATCCTGGTTGGGAATCATTGGCATTACATTAAAAGCTTGCTTTTCATTTTAATCATTGTTTGCACATATTTAGACCATAAAACCAAAACGTTTTGTTCTTGCACCCCCCATATCACACTGCCATCTTGGTTATTGACCTATGACTACATTGTGCTGAGCCATGGACAAACATAACACTATTACATCTCTATCACTGACATGAGATGGTAATCTTCTAGTGTGATTCACAGTTTAGAGTCATAACTTGCTTTTATTTTTCCAAGCTGAGAAACCTGGAGTCAGGAGCACATGCTGGTATTAGATACGATTTCATTTTATATTGTGTGAGTTTCTTGTCATATGATTTGTGTTTGGCAACACTGGAGTCAGTCATGCCTGTGAGATCCAATAGACAGACCGAAGAAGAACTTCTTGTTTGTCTGTCTTTGAAACGAGAATAGTGATTGAAGTGTAGGAAGGGAGGGGGGGAAGAAAGGAAAATAAAGATTTAGAGGGAGTTTGGCAGGAGACAAAGAATGCAAAGGGGAGTCAAACAGTAATGGAGGAATACCAGACTCTTTAAAATGAGATGAAAGCTTACGATAGGCTACACTTTCTCAGATGCGTTCTCATAGCAACTATCTCACCTCTCTCAAGGTAAATCACCCCAAAGCGAATATCAGTGACAGGTTTATCCTTTCTGTGCAAATGAATAGAAACTAGAACAGAGATTCAGTCTTTAGGTTGTGTTTCTCATGAAAATGGTTGTCATACTTTTAATATATGCCACCTCAAAAGTTGTTCTGCCTGAAGTCTGCGTAAAGAGGTTGGTGTTAAAAACCTAAAGGACTCTGGGAATGCTAAGCATGCTAGTTTTTTCTACCTCCTACGTTAAATGAGGTCTGACCCGACAAAAGCTGACTGCAGTCACATTTCATATTGATATGAAAAGTCTGATGCTGCTATGCATGTCTGAGGACAAATGTAACGCATGACTCGGATGCAGTGA
Organism: Siphateles boraxobius; assembly: GCF_051911475.1. NCBI lineage: Eukaryota > Metazoa > Chordata > Actinopteri > Cypriniformes > Leuciscidae > Siphateles > Siphateles boraxobius. The sequence goes on along the minus strand of NW_027508722.1, from coordinate 20,210,417 downwards.
GATGCATTGACTTTGGTTTGCATTGGTTTGGGATAGTCAACATAGATAATACAAACCATAGTGACTGCGCAGATGTCTCCTGAGTCCTTCTGCCTCAGTTCCCTCCTAATTCAATTAGACGTTCAACATCTGAGACTCTCAATTCAATTTAAGATCCAAGAATTCAATTTAATGGGAGAACAAGAGGTCGCAGACTCAGAGCTGTGGACAGATGTCCCTGGAGGGTCTGTGTCAGTTTTTTATTTTATTTTTTTAAGTGTGGTTCATTAAGACTTTTAAATGATTTCTGTGAAATTCTGCTGATACAAATTATGTGGTCATAAAGGTGTAATGAATCAAGTGAGAATGCCACTGAAGTGAGCTTCATATCAGCCTGTGAAAGGATGGAGAAAATAAAGGATGTTGGGGGCAGATGAGGTGCAGTGGGTCATTTTTAACCCTGGGTTAGTGTACTCTTGGGTCATCTTATAGTATTCTGCGTCTGGATGTAAAAGAGATAACTGTCTATTTAAGCAGATTTATTCGTCATTCAAAAAGGCAGGTATACAAACCATAAAGCAGCGATTGCTTACCATTTTGAATATCAGTCATGCTGATCGTGTTCTTTATTCCACTCTGCTCATGTTATTATGAAAATATTTGCGCAGTAGAATGCTCAAGTAAGATGATGTAAAATCATCAGCCTTCCTAAAAAAGAACAGCATTCTGTCTGTGCCGTCATGACTTCTTTGCTCGCTTTCATCATTTTTGCTCTCATACTCGTTCGCCAAACTGAACAGCCAATCAGAGTTATCTCTCTCACCGACGGCCCAACGGTGATTATACATGTTGAATCGGCCAAAAAAACCAACAACGGCGTCTAACTTGAGCCAATGGTGCGGAACACAGAGACAAAAATGAAGTTGGCCGACTCCGGCTTATTTTGTTTTGTCCTTGGCTTAATATATTGTTTGAGCTTTGGCTACAGCACATGAGAACGCAACTGCTTGTCCATTTGTAGAAATAATATAAACGTATTTTCATCACTCTTGTTCCCTAATGTGTGCAAGCTAAATGTGGCTTGTGAAAGTTTTTGCGACCTTGCACTGTCTATGAATATTTAACAATGCAAGCATTGTTTAGTTTTTGATTGGTTGTTGGTTGCTAAACAACTTGCTGTGACCATCTAGCACACCATTGTTTCACATTTGTATACCATTCTCACTGCATTTCAGAAGTCTTCCCAACTTTGGAATTTCGTTAAAAGGAGTTAGCCTAACCTTCTTTCAGATTTTCTAAGGGAGGGAATGAGATAGATAGAATGAGATGGGAGAGGGTCAGGACTGATATACTATAATAATCTCTGGGGGAAATTGAGGAATTGCAGCAAACATAAATCATAGAATAGTGAAAATAATTAAATACAATATAAAACAAAAATACAATGCTAGAAAAGAAATTTGAAACATTGCTTAATTCAAGGTTAAAGGATTAGTTCACCTCAAAATGAAAATTTCCTAATAATTTACTCACCCCAATGCCATCCAAGATATCCATGTCTTTCTTTCCTCAGTGGAAGAGAAATTAAGTTTTTTGAGGAAAAAATTTCTGGATTTTTCTTCGAATAATGGACTTCAATGACAACCAGCGTTTTGAAGTCCAAATCAATGCAGTTTCAAAGGTCTTTGAAGTGCTTCAACGGACTGTGCACAATCGCAGCTGAGGAGGAGGGTCTTATTTCGCGAAACGATTGGTCATTTTCAACATGACCAATCAAAAAAATATAGGCCTATATATACTTATTAACTACAATTGTTTGGATTGAGCTGATCTGCAACGCGCCGGGAACTACTTCATCACGTTGAAAGGTCAGGCTCGATGTCGCCAGCGCCACTAGAAGTACCGCCCCATTCGACCGTGCGAAGGAGGATAGTTCAAATTGTATTGGTCGCTTTGTAAAAAGTAGGGCGGTACTTCCACCAACGCCGGGACATTGAGCCTGACCTTTCAACGTGATGACGTAGTACCCGGTGCGTTGCAGATCAGCTCAATCCGAACAATTTTAGTTAAAAAGTGTATATATAGGCCTATATATATATATATATATATATATATATATATATATATATATATATATATATTATTATTTTTTTTTTTTAATGACCAATCGTTACTCAAGATAAGACCCTCCTCCTCAGCTGTGATTGTGCACAGTCCGTTGAAGCACTTCAAAGACCTTTGAAACTGTCCATTATTCGAAGAAAAATCCAGAAATGTTTTCCTCAAAAAACTTAATTTCTCTTCCACTGAGGAAAGAAAGACATGGATATCTTGGATGGCATTGGGGTGAGTAAATTATTAGGACATTTTCATTTTGAGGTGAACTAATCCTTTAAGTGTGGCATTATTATCAGGGTTAGATATGCCTGTTTTAAAGGTTTTTAACAGTAGAAGTCATCATCAAATCATTGTGAAGAGAAATAGATAGAGAAGATATAATTAAGACGGCTTCATTATGAAGAGAGAAAAAGCAATTGGTCGATCTTGTTTTGCCCTTAATGCACAGATACTTGCTTCTAGACTGTTAAATCCAGTGTGTTTGTTCTGGATGCAAGTAAACGCCTACATGCCCTCGGCTATTGCCTGTTAAGGGAATAGTGACATGTCTGATTTGGATCAGTGTATGAGAGCAGTAGAGAGCGAATGTGATAGAGAAGCCATGCAGTGTTCTCAGCATAGCTGCCCTTGTTTTCTGCCCCACTTCATTGTAATAATGGGTTGAGGGTCCTCATACTCCCCCTCTGTCACACTCACGAGCTCCCTCCATTCAGCCTATCAGATAATGCAGTGCTGAGAGGCTAAATGGTGCCTCTGTTTGCCTGGCAACTGACACACTGACACAGAGGAAATGGATCGTTTTAGACCGTGACCGAATTTTGCCTGTATGTTTGACCAATGACCAGATCACTGTCATAACAGAATGAATATTCTGTCCATCTTCATGTGGATATTCAAAAATGATTTAGCAGAGTTAAATCGGTTTTGTTATTCTTAAAAAACAAAAAAATAAATATTCGATGACAAACGTAAACTGAAAAATTGAAATGCTGCATGGGCAACTAACGGAAATAAAATAAGTTTGTTGGGCATACTAAAATGACTAAAACTGAAATTGAAATAAAAGCTAAATATAAATATTAAAATATTAGGAAATATTGAAATAATAAATATTAAAAATTAGAAAATCATGTAACAGAATTGCCCAAATAAAAAATAAAAACATAAAAATAAAAGCTAATTCAAAATGTTGATCAATACAAGAAGATAGATGTACTATAGTTAAAATAGTTTTCGGTCTTGTATTTTATCTCAAAATGATGAATGTCATTTTAAAAAAGTGGAAATAAGTTAATACAGCCGCTAATTTACTTGAGGTAAACGGAAAGCTGCTTGGTTTTTATTTTTAACGTATAGGCTTTTGCTCCCATTTCAAATGTTTACGTACTTTTCTGCTCTTTCTCCTTTGAGCGATGATATAATATTGTTCTTGTAAATACTTTCCAGCCTTTCAGTAATAAAAGCGTAGGCTAAGGCTACATCTTTAAAATGCATCCAAATGACAGCGACGTGCAATCGTTATCGTACGGTGCTCCGCAGGGGACAGAATCTCTTCTTGTAAACTCCGATGTGGATCCGGACGGCAATTAAATCACCACATGACCTTGGTGTTTATCAAAAAACAGTATGTTATTCGGCCAGGGGTTTTATACGCGGGTGGTTGGGGAAAAACACTGATATTCTGGATTCTGATGGCAATAGAATCACCGGTTAGCCCCTGTAAATGTTAAAAAATACCTTACAACCCCTTGAGAAACAATTACCTTCCGAATAGGGCTTTTGTGTATAGTGTTTGTGTATATTGGAGCGTGACTGAAATAGCTTGCTAATACGACCGCAGAATGAACTGGCTTGCCTTAAAGGGACTTTGATAAAAGTTCCAGCATCACTGTTAGGCTCATAACACATTATATTTATAATATGGTGGAAAATATTTAAGATTTATTGTCATATTACATTTGACTGCCACACAAATTGTTCTCAGAATTCGTTTAATTTAATTTTCATCATTCACAACAATGTCCCCCCTGCTATCTATAAAGAAGCCTGTCCTTCTTTAGATCATTTATGGCGTTCAAAGTCTGTTGTCTGGGACTGAAACTCCACCTATCCAGGTGTGAGAGCTGGAATTGAATTATTGTCACCTTAAAAGTACATAAATTGTACCTCAACCACATGATGAATGAATCATGAAAAATGATCAGGGCTGCGGCCACTTTCTCACTACACCTGGATAACTCTCCACCTGTTTATCCGTCAGCACAAGAGTGTTCCGCATTGAGCTGGGCTCTCTCGTGTCTGCTTTCAGTCATTGACATGGACACGTCAGCCGTCTCAAAAAGCTTTCTGATGACAAAACGCATAATGAGCCCATTCATTGTATTCACATTGTAATAGTATGAAGGCTCCTTTTTGTCACACAGTAAATGTATTTCTTAACACTTTCTTACTCATCTCAGGCTGACTGTTGATTAGTTTTAACTGAATCTTTGGTTAGTTTAATAAAAGGAAATTCTGTCTGTAGGTTAATTGTGATTCTGATTTGCTGAATAAAGTGCTTTTCCCATGATCCAGTCATAGGAGTGAACATCCCTGATTCTGGTTTATCATGCAGTTTATTACAATGGAGTTGTAGGAGCCATGTAATGGGAAAGTCATGTGACCAAATGATAATACCAGTGTCATTAATTAAGTGGGGTTAAAACACCTGTTGGGGTGTGTGTGTTCGTATGGAAGAATTGTGGGTGAGTGCTGGAGCAATTATTTTGTTGACCGTGCAAACCTGTACAAAATAAAACGACATGCAAGCTTCAAGGATAAACGTGTCACAGGAGTTATTCCTCCACTCAGCTCCTTAGCGGTTTTTGGATTGTTTTTATGTGCCGCTATTGAATTCTTTATCTCTCGCGCCCGTGTAAGAGGAGCAGTACTGATCAAACTGTATGTGTTTGTAGTTTGCAGTCTGTTTAGTTTATCGCAATGATGTAGTTTGTTACTGAACAAGATGACGAGTGTGAAAGTAAAAGAAAAAGACAAAGAGAAACGGCACAGTGTACCATTGTCTGGGAATGCACTTTGTTCCCTGTCGCACCCTTCATGCTTTAATGTTCCTTATTGAGATATTTTCATTTCATCACACCAGCCACACCTTCAGTTTTCTTCTCCATTACATCATGAGGAGTACTGAAGATTTGGTTTTGATGAGAAATGGTAACATGGTAGGTCTTAATAAAAATCGTAAAAAAATTGCGCGTGGTTTAGGATAGAAAGCCCATTGGACCATCTACATCATGAAAATCAAACGTGTGTGGTTTCAGGTTAATGAATAATGAAGGCCATTGGGATTTCTGTGCCAGGAGTCAGAGGAAACGGGCAGCATTGAGTAGAGTGTAATTCAATCTGGCGTCATTGGACTGTCTGTATCTCAATAGAGCACAACAGTAGAGTTCTGGTAGTAAAAATCCCATTCAAAATTTCCTTTAGAGAGTAACACAGGCTAGAAACATTTCAAGACAGACCATCATTGTCTTCAAGGTTGCTGAAGTCAATGTGATATCGACCCCATTTACTTTATTATTAATGCATGTTCCTGGTTTTATTGTGTGAAGGATTCATAAGTGCACATTATATAAACAAAAAGGTTGTTTCTGTTCAGCCCCCTCCAACCACTTGGATTCATTATAGAGTAAATATAATGCAGAAATATGTCAGATTATCACAAATTAGATTTAAATATTGATATTTAATAGCATTTTAGTTTAGTAAACACATTTTTATATAAACAGAACATTCTGCATTCAGAACTAAATGCTAGAAAAAAATGTTAAGATCACATAGCATGAAATAAGTAAAGTAGGACACTGCCCCCAATCCTGAACCAAGATCCACCAATAAGAAAAGGGAATTCACCATGGTATCCTTGTTGAAGTGAAGTGCTTTTTTAAGAATGAGGAGAGGAGTGTCTGTAAAGGGGAAAGTGACTTCACATCAGGTTGTGCAGTGGAGTATAATCTGAGGGACATCTTATTGCTTCTGTCAGGGCTGGTATTGGAGAAAGAACATGCAGGGTTGTGATGGAAAATATATATTTTTTTTTTATTTCGTTGTACTGTTGCGATTCAGACAGAGCTGGTTATGGGTTAGAAGAACATTTTTATTGAAGGTTTTTTAAAATGTCTGCAGAAAATGAGAGCGGGAAAATAGTTCTGGTATTTGATTTGAGGTCACTGGACAAGTACGCTTGGACATTGTGCATTGTGTGATATACTGTACATTGACTGTACATTTTCTTAACGTTCTTTTCGTCTCACCTCTAGGATGTCCGCTCCTGTTTCAGGTAGGAAGACCCCCGTGGACTATGGTGTACAGATTCGCTTTATAAATGACCTGCAAGACACCGGAGGGGGGGGGAGTGGGCAGCCTCGAAAAGAGGGACCCAAAAAAAAGCCGTCTCGCTATGGAGTAGCGGTGAGGGTGCAGGGCATAGGTGGGCAGCCCTACGTTGTACTTAAAGATGGAGAAAAAGGAGATTCATATGGAGTACAGCTGAGAACCCAACCACCTGCCTACAGCAGCCTGCCTAGGTATGCTCCAAAAATGTTTTTATTAAATGCAACATTTATTGATTTTTCATTATATCTTAAAACCCTCTGATCTAAATGACTGTGTGTAAATGTTAAAATAATTGTTACCTATATATGTGTATCTTTAATAAATTAAAATGCTTTTTAAGTATTTTTCTTGATAAAATGGCTGATAATATAGTTAACATTTTGGGATGATACAAGCATGAGAGATTTCCAATGAGAGAATACCGTGTATGCTGATAAAGTTGGACATGCCTATATCCAACTTTATATAAAGATGTTGGCAATAATATACAGTAGTTCCATTTTGCGATGAAATAAATAATCAGGCAATTTTGCTATATAGATTTACGTTGCTTTACGTGAATGTCCTGTATATAATAAATATTATATACAACCATATATAGAGCTGTGTTATAATACAGTTTACATTTTTAAGTAGATATAAATATTACCCCTAAGCAGTTTAACTGAGGAGTTGATTAAAAGTTGTCTTGGCATAATACAAATGCATAAGATGCATATTGTACTGTAGTTGATAATATCTTTCAGTACCCCAGACTAACTTTTGAGACTAACTTCATGTGTTGTCTCTTAGAAATGTGCTTTTGGCAATGACTTGTGTTAATTTTCTATAGATGTTACTGTTCTGTCAACTCGAGTTACAACTTTTTTTTTAAACGTTACCTGAGTAAGGACTCCTCATTTTTTTTTTATTAACCAAAGGTCTTCCATAGTATAGCCAATCATTGTAGATAACCACAGGTAAAAATATAGCACCTCCCTACCATGGTAAAAAATTATATGGATTCTATATTCTATTTGTTTTGTTTTTTAAACAAGAGCTGAAACGCATTTAGTATTTATAACAAATTCACTAAAACTGCTATAGCTTTATAACAAAAATAATGTATTTAAATTACATTACTCATTTATCTCATGTCTACATTAATAATAATAATATAATACAATTTGAAATGAATATCTCACATTTCTGCAACAACAGCATGGTTAGTGGGAGCAGGATGAGTCCGGTGGTGTGATTAGTGATGAGCGACACCTGCGCGATGCACCGATATCCTCTGTCGTCGCTCCACCTTTTATGCTTCCGCTCCTTCGTGAGAGATACGATGCGTCGCGCAGGTGTCGCTCATCACTAATCACACCACCGACCTCGTGCCGCTCTCTCACGTCCCTCGGCCTCATCCTGCTCGCCACAGTTAGTGTTACTGTACATCCATGGTAAATGTTGGTGATTTGTGGGTTGAAAAGCCTTCTAACTACTGTTGTGTCACAATGTTTCTCCTGTTTTCCACGTTAGTGTTGTTGAGAATGTCAGCACTGTTTCATCTTGCTTTAAGCTAGTTTAAATCGCCAGGACATTTGTGGTTTGTATTAGAAAACTCTGCTGAACTCGAACGCTTCTCAATGAATCGCTGTTTCTTTCCACTTTTGGCGCGATTGCTTTTTTTTTTTGTTTCACACACACAACAGAAATGGCAGTGCTTGTATTTTTAAACAAATTTTTTATCTGTATTTTTGGATTTGCTGATTGTATCTGTGTGTTAGGAGGAGAGAGGATGGGGTAATCCAGGGGCCGTATTTCTCGTCTGGAGAGAATACCCAACTGCGCCGGGCTTATTCTCACGGCTCCCTGTTGGAGAGAGAAAACAGCAGCGAAGACTTTACAGATCAACTCCGACGGCCGCTTGGTGATGGACGCTCTGGTAGCTACGGTAACCTGGATGGAGGTGTTGGTATGGGACCAGAGAGGGAGCGGCCCATAGATAGGATGGAGAGAAATCAGTGGGGCGGCTCCTACCAGACAGGGCTGAATGGCACTTTGGGAAGAGAGAGAGGTGGAGGCAGTCATTACACCTCATCCGAATCAATTGAAATGTCTCCACACAACCAGCAAACTCTCAGCCAGTCAGCTCACAGCTCCATCCGTCAGACTCCTGCCCTCAGACTCGTCGACAGGTTCGACGGGGGCTCTGCTGCACAGGCGGATAACACTGGGACCACCACCAGACAACACCATACAGACAACAGACCCACCTCAACCTCACCATTACCTGTTTCATCTCTCGTTCCAAACACATACTCTTCACCACTGTCTTCCTCACCTGCCTACAGCAGCCTGGGACGTGGTTCAGGTTCTATCGCCAAGGTCATGGCTGTCTCTTCATCTGCTCCAGTTGATGCACATGTAAATGATGGGTGAAATATTTTGACGCTTATTAAAAGTATGCTGCATATTTTAATTTAGCATTTTTTGATCTAGACTTTGGAGCAGCCTTTGCATTTGGAAGTGCTCCTCAGATTCCTTAAAAGGCTGTCAGGGTTTTGGAACGGTGTAATGTGAATAGGTTACAGTAAAGCAATTTGTCAACCTGATACTCTGTTCTCTCTGGCATTGAAAGTCATTTGCTTAATGTACCTTGTTAGTTTCAGCAGAGAAAGTGTTACTACTCAAAGATGTATCAAGTGTAACCCACTCCTTAGACTGTTTAGGAAATGTTACTTTGTTGTTTTGCACTGATTTGTATGGGTTGTGTTTGATGTTTAATAGACTGTTATCTCCATTTAGGTAACCCCTGATCTGTTGATGGACCAGGGTCAAAGTTCAGGGTCAGAGTTCTCAACCGAAGATCAGATGCAGCAAATAATCTACGATGTTCTACGTCAGGGGTACACCATTGTTCTGAATTGCAAACAATATATACAGACTGAATGTCATTAGTAACATTTTGTTTCTCTTAATTCCTCAGGAGTACAGAGGGAGATGCTTCCATTAAGCGCAGAGTTCGAGTCATCTGTAATAAGATTCAAGGCCTGAAGGTACAGTGTATCTTCGTTAATCAAATTTTATACATTGCTATTTGTTCACTCTGAGGTTTGAACATAATACATGTCAACACCTGATCACCCTACATCTAAAACTAATGAATGACTTTTATTGAGGGTGCTTCCACCACCAGTATGACACAACCAGTTTAGCTCAAGCTTAACCACTGCTCCCAAAACTATTTCAGGTGAACTAAAGCATAATTAATGATAAAACAAACAAAAAAGATAATGTTCTGTACAGGATATTAAATTACTTGTATTGTGAAAGGCAGTTCAGGTGTATTAAACCAGAGACTGTACATGTGTAACACAAAGTCTTGCCTCTCAGTTAAAATAGCCAGTTGGCTTTTTTTAATGCACACTTTTAGTGCAATTTGAGCTGTTATTGAGACATAATCTTGACAGACAGTTTTGTATATTGCCGCCATTCTCAATTCAAGTACATAAAAAATACACTTGTATGATCTACTTAAAAAATAGCTGCCCGGGGTGTAACCAAGATAACCATTGAGTCAATTGACTTTGACTAAACCCAGCTGCGAATAAATCTGCCATTTTTTAAAAAGCTATCATAAACAAGTGTCAGCAGTGAGTGGTGATTTACTCTAATGATAAAACACAAAGTCTGTGGAGGTAGGCTCAGTTGGCACTGTGTTCGGTACTCAGACAGGCATTGCTAAAATGGGCATTACATTTGATGGCTTTTTAGGTGTTGGCATCTTTTGCTAAGCTGTAATGAATTGGCAGCAGATCCCACCTCACTTACAACAGCTGAGCCCATTTTAGAGTAAGATGAGGGAGAAATGTTTTCCTCTGCCATCAGCTACACACACAACCACAATTTTCTACTAATGGACACAAAAGTCTGACAGTCTAATCTAATATAAATGTATAAATCCCAATAATATACCATCAGAAATTATAAATAAGCACTTAAAAAGACTGCAATTCAATATCCCAGTCAATCTTATATTTGAACATTTCAGTAAACCCTAAGTTTATGTTTGAAATGCAAGGCACGAGAGTTACTCTCGGAGGCAAACTGGACCATGTAGCCTCTGTATAATTACCTGACGTAGAGAGAGAACCTAGATGCCTGATGGATGTGTCTGGGTTTTGCTGCCAGGAACAAGTTAACATCATGGACGAGTTTCCGAGCAACTGAGCTCAAGATAATTATGAGAATTTTAAAAGTGGCACAGCAAATCGAAAAATACCTGGAAGTTACACAACTTCTAAACTTACATAATGTGCTGAATGTTGACAAAGATATTTTCCTATTTTATGTTAAAACAAAATAGCACTAGTAATTCAGTGTAACAATGGCCTAAATGTCTGTGACTTATGTGATAAAAAATTTGTATGTATAATATTATTCATAATAGTTATTCAAACCACTAATGACTATGTCGTCTAGATACTATCATAGTGGTGGACTTGGATTATAGTGTTTTAGGCTAATCTGGTAATGCCTAGTTTACATGATAAACATGCACGTTGTGACGCACATGACTGTCCTGGTTAGTCCTGTTAGCCACTGACAGACTATGCATGGAGTGGACAAAACAATGGAAACACTTGATGTCAGTTTACAATCATCATACACTGTTGGGGAATTTTCCTGCCTTGTCACAGATCTTTTAGATATAGACAGTCTAGATATCTTTGTATACAGATCTGCTCATAAATGTATGTGATATGATTAATTAGATTATTTATTACATTCTGAATTATATGTTTTGGTCATGTTATGTTCCAGGTCCTGCAACCTTTGCACATTTGAAATATTTCCCAGTTTCTCAGATCATATTGGGTGTCATAAACATTGATAAGACTGCAAGCAGCAGTCATTGACACCCGTTTCACAAATACTCCGTATTTTTTTTTTCGTACCCATGTTAAGAGGTTAGAGCTTTCACACTGCACGCGGATGCGGTCCGTCAATGTGTTCAGGTGCGGTGCGTATACAGCAGTGCAGCGATCGTTTCCACACCGAGTCTATTTTTTCTGTGCTGCACGCGCTTAAAGTGACCAGTATATGGTTCGTGGTCAAAATGAACACAGATTGACATGAAAATGTAGTAATCTCACAGTAAAGGTATTTTATTAAATTATACTACTATTTTTCACAGTCATCTTTTCACTTTATGCCCAGGGTAAAGCAAATAATAGCAAAACACTTACCATGAGTAGCAAAAATAGCTAATGCGGTCAAAAAAAAAAGATATATATATATTATGAAATACACTGCACAGTTTGTTATAGCTATTATGTGTGGGCAAGCGCCTTGCATCTCCGCAGAAAGTGATAATCACATTATGGTGATCCGAGAACTACACGGAACAAGAAAGTTGCACAATGGATGACACTTGTTGAAGTGGAGAAACAAAGTTCTGTATGTCCCATGGTACATTTTATATGAAGATTTTAATGCTAAAGAGAGGCATGAGAGTCGGCTGTCTTTGTCAATTGTAAGTTATCATTTTAATATTTGGGATTTTAACATAAGAAAAGTACGTTCAAATGTTTTTGCCACTTGCTTGAGCAAAAAAAAAAAAATCTATATAGAAGGAATGCATTGAATAAAACATTGTTTAAATTGAGTTTGTTTAAACGTGAATAAGTCTATGAAAGACTGTATAACTGTAATATATACAAAGATAATTTAAATTCTGTCAGAAAATGTAGTAAAAACTTTTGGATTTTAAATAAAAATGAAAAATGTTGTGTTTGTGGTATACAGCGGATCAGTTGTGCACTGCAAATGCAGCATATTTATAAGCACATGAGCGAGTACAACGCATACTGCAACTCGCACTGCAAATGAAGTATGTGTGAAACAGGCATGATGCTTGAAGTGTTATGGATTAAGTAAAATCTCTACTCAAAGAGAACAAAACCATCCATAACAATTAACAGGGATCCAATCCACAAGATCCCTGGAGTCCCCGCTCACTCCCAAGTGCAAAAAGTGAATTTATTAAACATAAGTAAATAAAGAGCAACATAAATTTCAGGAGGGGCAAAAGCCAAAACAAATAACAAAACAAAGCTAACTTAAGTATACTAACCTAGAAATCAGATTACAAACAAAAGATACAAAAGCTTCCCTCTCTACTTATCATAAACAAGAGAAAACAAATAATAAATTAAAGAGGCACCCACCTCCCTACCATGCTCCGATTCGATAAGGATTAGGATGAAGGATAAGGCTTAACATAACAAATCACAACTTAGCAAAAGGTAGCGGTTTACATCAAATGTCTCGTGTACCAGTCCTATAACAATCACTTTGTACACCGTACTGCATAAACAAGGAACAAACACTTTGTTAGACACAAACACTTCAGTCTAGGAAGCTATGAGAGTGGGGAGCTGAGCTATAGATCCATGGTTCAGGAGACTTAAGTACAGCGGCAATGACTCCCATCACCAAAGAGGTCACCCGTTACCAGCTCCACCTGTGAGTCATTGCAGTTAGAGAGTAAACGAGAGAGAGAAAGAAACACACCAGGGAAAACTAGACCACGAATATATACATCTTCCCCAACAACACATAGTAAATACACTCCCACATAACAGAAGCAACACAGGATAAAATGTGAAACATAAATGCAACAAAATAATTATCTCATTTTATTTTTAAATATCTTATTCTTGAACATATTTAAGTTTTCAAAAGGGAAAGTAAACTTATTAGAAAACGTATATATAAACTTATGAGCACAACCATAGAAACATTGTCCCTTGAATTCCAGGTGAGCAGACCTGATGACTTAGAGGAGCTTGAGAAATGTCTGGATGAAAACGTACTGCTGCAGGAGCAGCTGGGAAGGAAAAGCACAGAGCTGCACCAAACGCATTCAGAGTGAGATAAACCATCATGGACATTCCCACGTCTTCAGATTATGTGCTGTGCAACATAAGGTATAGTTGTAATATTGTATTTGTGTGCTCATCTCTCTCTCAGGCTAACTCAGTTACGAATGGACAGAGAGAATGCAGAGTCTCATGTGAGAGAGCTGGAGGATCAGCTGGCAGGACTACAGGAGGAGCTAAGAAGAGAGACAGACAACAAGGCTCAAGCTGACACTATGCATACGGTAATCACACACGCACAAATGCACATACACCCCAGACTAAGACTAAAATGGTCTGTGACGACAAATCAAAACTTTTTTTGCTGTTGGGGACAGTGACAGGTGAAAAGTGTTTATCTTTTTGGAACTTGTGAAAATCCTTATAAATGTTTCATATAGACCATTTCAAGGACGTAAACAATAACAAATGCGTTGGAACGCTACTGCGCATGTCTGGCCCTGAAGCACTTCCGGTGTCTCCATTTTTAAACCACGGAGCTGTCAAAACAAAATGACTAGCGCATACTTTTTAAGTCTAGCTAAACCAGAACAGTTAAGATATTTAAAAAAAATTCAAATAGACGATAGCGTGGAATTACCGGATCCTTTAAATCAGACGCTGAGGCGACAACTATTCACTCAGAACGTAAAACATTTACCTGAAGTGTCGTATCCAGACGTGTACCATTATCTGGTTGAGACCGAGTGTGTATACACTAGAGAAGCGGTCAAGGCATATCGTAGCCTAGATGCTTACAACTATTTCCTTAGTGGAAAAGTTGGAAACATTTGTTCCTACAATGTGGACGACATTTGTCTTGTATTTGGCGAAGTTGGAGCAAGTCAGACATTGTCAAAAACGTACTCTGCGTGGTTCGTTGCTAAGGTGACCGGGGAGGTTATTAGTGGGCATTGCACTTGCATGGCTGGGTAAATATGTCTATTCAAATAATAAATCACATTGCTAATCCTCTAGTAAACGAATTGTTGTACTATATTATTACCTATTGCCTATTGCATAGCCTAATTAATTATTTCATACGTTTGGAAATATTTGTGGTTAGGTTAGGTGAAGTGTGTAGCCATGTTGCTGCCATCCTGGTTGCTGTGGAACAGTGTGTTAGAGAAGGTTTGAATGCTCCATCTGTGACATCTGAGCCCTGCATGTGGTCACGAATAAACAAGAAGGTGCATGCAATTCAATTCTGGCTAACGTGTTTTTGTTGTTGTTCTTGGTCTAATTCATATTAAATTAAACATTCTAATCACATCCCTTATGAAAATGAACTATGGTTTTACTGCAAATAGAAAACATGGTTATTGTAGTTAAACCATGGTAACCACAAAATGAACCATAGTTTTGCAACACTAACCATAGTTTAACCATGGCATTTATAATAAAACTGTGGTTATACAAATGAGTATCAAAAAACGAAACAAAACGTGGTTACTAGACTTTTATTTGGTTAATAACCATAGTTAATTTTCATAAGGGGTGTGTTGCTGCTTTTATATAAAAGTAGATACTCGCAGTAAATGTATAATCCCACTTTGTTTTAGATTGATCCAAAACCAGTAGCAGACATAGACTTTTCCAAGCCTGTCAGACAAAGAGCAATTCAGAGTAGGGAGCCCATCTTACACAGTGTAGTCACACCGGTCTCACCAAGCATGCTTTTTAAGTCATTGAAGGTAAGGAATTTGCAGAAACCTGATGACAATATATGCAAAACACATGTTCCTATATGGTTTGCATGGATATAGTCACATACATGAATACATATATGGATATAGTCACCATACAAGTATCTAACTATATCTGTGAAATAAATAAATACCGTAAGTACACATTTCATGTTTTTCCATACACATACAGTATATATGTGTGCATTTGTATAGATTGAATCGTCAAATAAGAACTTTTTAAGGACAAACCAGGTCATAGAAAAGTAGTTTTTATAAGCTACTAGACTGTTAATATTGTGTTACTCATTTGTTCCTGTGTAGGTATTCATTAACGAAGGAACCATATTCTAAAAAGTGTTATCATATAATGTAAACCAATTGCAATACAGATATGCAAATACTGTCCTCAACATATACATTCACTCTTTTATGTTTTTTTTGGAAATTATCTGTATTGAGAGATGTGCTACACAAATAAATTTGACTATGACTTAATGTGATTCTGATTTCAGAATGAAATCCCAGACTGTGCACTGTTTACCACTATAACTGTAGGTAGTGATACAGACACTGCATCTGAGGGAGAGCAGGAGAACACAGACAGGGTTGATGTTCTGACTACAGCTGAGGCAGATTCTAGGGAGGAATCACACACAGCAGTTCCGGGTGACGCACCTTGTACCGACAGCACTGTAGATGCAACAAACTTGCCAAAGCCCCTCACACAGTTTTTTGATGAGAAGCACAGTTTATTGTCACAATATGAACTACAAAATGAGCTAGATAAAATCATGCAAACCATCCCTACTTACTTTAATGAACTGAATTGTAAGCACCTCCAAGAAAATACACTGGGGCAGTCCTCTTGTGAACAGTGGTTTGAGCAGAGACAGGGCAGAATCACCGCTAGCCACTTTAATGAAGTGTTAAGAAGCAAGACAAGTCAAGCTAGCGTGACATCTAAAATCATGGGCTACACATCCAGCAGAAATGTACCAGCCTTAGCTTGGGGAAAGAATAATGAAAAACTAGCTAGAGAAGCATTTACTTCAAACCAGATGACTTGTCATGACAGCTTGATAGTAGAAGAAATAGGGTTAGTAGTAAATCCAAAGTTTCCTCATTTAGGAGCCAGCCCAGATGGAATAGTCCATTGCAAGTGCTGCCCACGTGCAACACTTGAAATAAAATGCCCCTTAAAGTATGCAAATATGTCCATAACTGATGCTATCAAGAACAAAGATTTCTGTCTGGGAAAAAACTTTGAGCTTAAACATAACCATGCATACTATGCACAAGTTCAGGGGCAAATGGCAGTGTGTGAACTGGAAACATCTTTCTTTGTCATTTGGACAAAAGAGGACTGCCACATTCAGAAAGTAGAGTTCTCTAAAGAGTACTGGGCTCAGATCAGAACAAAACTGGACCTCTTCTACAGACAGCACATTCTCACAGAAATTTGCACACACAAACTGATGAAACAATTTCTGATCGCAGAGACTTCCTGTTTGTGTAAAAGGAGGTCTAAAACATGTGTCACACAGTGCTCTGTCTGTCACAAGGTGTTTCATCTGAGATGTGTAGGCTTAAAAAGGCACCCTGGTGAGCAATGGTTTTGTTCTGTGTGTTCACCATAATCTAAATAAATGTGAATCCATACACAACCTTCCAAGTAATTTGTTAGAATTGTTATTTTAATAATTGTAATACATTCAATCAATTGCAGGACAACAAATATTCTCATTAACAAAATTTATTTTAATAATTGTAGATAGTAGAAAAAAAAATAATATTTAAAGACCAAACATAAATCCAATAGAAATGCACAACTGCAATGAAACCTGAAGGCAAGATCTTTATGAGTGAGGCCAAGTCTCAGTTTCATTAATACCAAGTAAAACTGGAGAGGTGTTGGAGGACTCTGTGTTCTCGGACTCCAAGCAGTGGTGAGATATGTCAAAAGGGCAAAAAACACTTTGGATGAGCGAAGGCCAGTGTAGAAGTGAATGATTTGATCATTGTTTAAATCCACATCAGATTTCAGTTGTTTCCTCTCACAGGTGAGAGTTTGTACCTTTGAATCTAGGCTTCTCACTTGCTCTTTGTAAGATGTGTTCAGTTTCTGCATATCTTCAATATCACTCATAGTGAGATCTGTTCCAACACACATATCATTGAAGGACTTAACTTGTGTTACATCTATGTCCATGTCCTGCACTTCCTCAGTAGGCTGAACTCCAATGCTCATCTCAGAGACCTCTGATGCTCGTCTCAGAGACCTCTGATATCGGTCCATTTTTCTGGAGGTGTCAGGTCTATGAGGAAGCTTTGATGGTATGTAATCTGGATTTAGAGGATCATCTGATGGCTTTCCTAAAGACACAAGTAGAAAAACATTATTGGGACAGGTTATATATTTTGTACATCACTGGTTAAGGATAGATAAAGACCATGAGCACTTTTAATGTAATCATCAATAAACTAGCTAGCTAGCTATCAGTATTACCACTGCATACTGCACTGTAACACTTTAAAAAGGGTCTTGTATTAGTAATATTTTAGGGATCATGAACAAACAATTAACATTTTACAGCGAGTCTAATAACGTTACATGCAAAAATTGTTCACAAGTTCATAATGTACAGCTTTGTTAGTGCCCTATGGCAAAATCGGGTTAAAGCTTTAAAACACAATAATTAAAAACAGATTTGTAATAAAAGTGTATTACTTTAATACTTAATATAAGATGATTTGACAGCTTTTATTGCTCTCTTCATTTATAAGTCGCTTTGGATAAAAGCATCTGCTAATGATTAAATGTAAATGTTTAAATTAACCAGGTTAATGAGCAATGAAAAAAATAACCATACTGTTATTGTTTAATGCATTAGTGCATGTTGGAATTAACATTAAACAAGCTTAATAAGTGATGAAAAATTATGTTTATCGTTATATTTTGTGAAATAATGCAGTTAGCTAATGTTACACAATAAAACATTATTTGTAAAGTGTTATACACTGCTGTCAGCTGAATGGATAGCTATAGATAACTAATGTACGGCTAACGTTACTTTACTAATTATAGCCCACAGAACATTTAGAAATGAAACGGAAATAAAAATCTGGCTTTTTCACTGCAAACGTATCAAAACGCTAACGTTAGCTATTTAACGTTACATGCTATCTACGTTACATATGAAAACAATGACGGAGCCAAACTGCTAGCTCAATAATTATTCACCATAGTTAAATAGTTAACGTATAGAAATACAAATTATTTAGTGACACAAATGCCGTTTAAGTTACTTACCAGAGATAAAATGTGTGCTGCATATCCTAGAGTTGCTAGTTGGTATCCAGCCTTCTCTCTTCACTGCCGCAATCCAGGCGTCACGGTGGTTTTTGGTTTTCGGAAATCTAAACGCTTTGATTTCCGAAAGCAAGTTAGTTCCGGGCCTGAGAGAACAGCCAACAACCGAACAGCACGCCCCTAATTTAAATTTTGACATGTTTTATCAAATGAAAAAGAAAATAATCGAACAATTGCCATAAAAAACGCCTCCCGTCTGTTGTTTTGAATGTGCGCGGTAACTAACCGGAAACGTCTGAGGGCCAAACACGTCACTTCCTTCCATCTACAAATAGCCGTTGAAATGGTCTATACACATAATGTACACATTTGGCTGCTGACAAAAATTAAAAAGTACTAGCAGTAAAATTATATCACTATGATGGTATTGAGGGTTATTAAAAAAGTTAGGATTTGTTTGTACAGGAGTTGATGGCAGTGAGAGCTGATTTGGCTGAAAGTGCAGCGCTGCGTCAGAAGCAGGAGGACATTCTGAGGCAGAGAGAGAGGGAGCTGACTGCTCTAAAGGGAGCACTGAAAGATGAGGTCTCCTCTCATGACAAGGAGATAGAAGCTCTCAGAGAGCAGTACAGTCAAGACATGGAGCGACTACGAGCAAGCATGGAGCAGGTTTCACAGGTACACATCCAAGGGTCTGCCAATGAACAGGAAATTAGAGGCTCTTAAGACAGAACCCTGGTGAACACCTATAATATAAAATATAACGAGCAATGTTAAAACTTGAAGCACTTTGTGTAGGAATCATGGTGCACATATGTACAACAATATCTCTGTGCCTTAGTCTCAGGCAACTATTGAAGCTGAGCGTCACCGTGTGAACTCTACGGTAAGGTCTCTTCAGCAGCAATTGGAAGAGAGCAGAGATGAGGGAAACCATTGGAGAGAGCAGTTCCAGTCCAGTAGAGAAGAGCTACGTAACACCAAACAAGAGTGAGTCACACTTACACTGGTCAGTTTTTTGGCATAATTTAACTAGTTTTACATTATTCTTTTGTTAATATGTTTATGTCTCTCCTTTTTCATTGTACGCTTTTTGTCGGTGCAGTGGACAACTGGTTCAACCTAAAGAGTGTGATGCACTCTCAGAGTAGCTGAGACAAAAATCTAGATTTATTTGTAGAGATGTGATTGCAACTATTAGTATTTATAAGTATGCTTTGTAGTCTAAAATCCTGCAACCATAATTTTAAACAAATTATTTAATAATACATTTGATAAATGCTTTTGTGTGATATTTAAGTGTACCAAATCACAATTCTAAAACATTAAATCCTTACTAAATTCAGAAGAACCAGCTTTTAAACAAATTACGATTTTATATATATGTAATTCTGATTACCCTGTTACATCACCAGTTCATCATCACAAATACCGAATCATTTGGAAATCCTTCTGTTTATTTATTTTTTGTTTACACTTTATTTTAAGGTGAAGTAGTTACATTGTACCTACTCAAATAAGTGTTGAGTAATATTAATAAACTACATGTACTAATAATAGAGTTACGATTAGGTTTAAGGTTAGTTACTGTTATTACTATAGTAAGTACATGTAATGTGTAACTACATCACCACATTTTTTTAAATCAGAAAATACACTGCTAATCTGCGAATTTAAACACACTAAGCTAATTCCTCCATCTCTAAATTGTTTGCCACTAATAAAATGTGCACTTAGGGAACATTGCTTTTAGAATATTTAATCACAGTATTATGGATCTTGACACCCAATAAATGGTTGTCCACCCAAATTACCATTATCAGGAATTATGAGGAGCTCTATCATGTTATAAGAAATCATCATGGACAGTTCAACGTTGTTATACACTGCAGAATATGTACATATTTGTTATTAATCACTTATTTTTGTGGGTTTTGTATATTGTGTTTTTGTATGTTTATACTATGTGTGTGTGTATGTTAGGTTACTCCAGTCTCGTCTGGAGAAAGAGGAGTTTGAGGAGGAGCTGAACGATCTGCAGGAGAAAGTCAGCACAATGAAACAGCAGTTACCAGATCCCAAACAGACACAGACAGTCAGTCAGGTACATACTTTTCACTCTCATCTGCTTATGAATGTTAAATGAATAATTTTTTTCTTACATTAAGACTTAAAGTACTATTTGTATTTTCATAGGAACTTGACCGTTTTCGTGCTGACCTGCAGAAGGCCCAGGCAGATATGGATAAATTAAAAACAGATCTTGACAAGAAGACCATGGAAATAGTTTTATTAAAGAAGAGCAAACAGGAGCTTGAAGCAGAGCAGAAATATGAAATTGACAGGCTGAAGGACCAGTCACGCAGAGATAAGGAAGAGCTCACAAAAGCTCATGAGAGGGCCAAACAGGTACAGTATGGCTAAAATTTGTATGACATAATAACAGTTCTCCTCCCCTTGTAATTAACTTCTGATTTTTATAAACCCCCGGCAGCTAGCTGAACCCTCATTGGTGGAGGCCTTGCGTGGGGAGTTGAGTGACATACGAGAGGAGGTGGGCCGACTACGCAGTCAGCTGGTCTCAGCTGAAGAAGAGCTGCAGGCAGAAAGAGACAAACTCAGCTCTGCCCAAACCCAAGCAAACAATCTGACACATGAGCACAAGGAAATCGAGGAAACCAACATTCGTATGAAGGAGAGGCTCACACGCCTGGAGGTTAGAACACACATTAATATAGGCTACGTCTAAACTAATATGTTTACATTTGAAAACACTTTTTTTTCTTTCATCCACGCTGAGACTTCTGTCCTTTTTTCCTGCGAAAATTGAGCTTTTTAAAGATGCTCTCCAAAGTGTTTGAATTTGAAAACGCAGTTTTCGCATTGTAGAGTGTAATGTTTGAACACGATGATGCATGTTTAGTCATGTGACGTATATTTTACCAATAAATTATACTGATATCTGTCTGCTATATGCTATTCACTTTCACAGTGATGCTAAAGATAAATGTTACTTTGTACAATCCTAATATTAAATTCCTGCATAGATGACAGAACATTTACTCTCAATTGCTCTCCTGCGGCAAAACAAAAAGGACAGTTGTATTTTATTCCATACATGGAATGGCGATGGAGTGCAATCTCAAAGCACCAGTAAGTGTTAAGATATTTAGCTAATAAATTAAATGTGCCAGAAGAATAGACTAAGAACTTTATTATGTCTGGTCTTTCTGTATCATCTCAGTGAGCTTTCAATATGTTTTACACATATGCAGTAAGATGAATTTACGTTTTCCAATGTTGTTGTTTTTTAACGCATTATTCAACTTTTCAGTATGGGTGAGAAACTTGAGGAAAATGCTAATGTAAAGTTTTCAAATGAATCCGCATTAATGTAGACAGTCATAGTTATATAATGGTACACCTGCCCTCTCACCCAGAATATAACAATCTGTTTTCATCCGTTTATAGATGAAAACTCGCACTATAATTGTGTTTTCATTCTCTGATTTGTCACTTTTGAAATTCCGAGTTGATGACACACATTAAAACACACACATTACTCCATCCGCTCATCTGTTCGCCCTCTTTTTCTCTGACATGTTTAACTGTCTGTGTCTGTAGTCTCAGCTGCAGGAGCGCATGTCTCAGAGTATTGAAGCTGAGCAGGAGCAACAGGAGGAGACCAGGAGACTGAGGCAGCAGCTGGAAGAGTCCAGGCGCGAGAACTCCAGGCTGGGCCTGGAGAGGGACGAGCTAGCTCGTAATATGGAAGAGAAGGAGAAGGACAGAGACGCAATCCGCAAGGAGAACACGCAGCTCGATGACCAGAGGAGGCAGCAGGATAGAGCACTAGACAAACTCAATAAAGAGGTATGAGCTCAACACAAATTTGAGTCAGTCTTGTCTCATTTTACATTTTTATTAGTCTGTCCTTTACTTTGTGTCTTTTTAAGTCTCCCTCTTTTGCTTTTTTTTGTCAGATGGAACGCTTGTCTGCTGCGTCCCGTGAGGAGGTGCGTCTCCTGCAGGCTCAGCTGGATGAGCAAAGAGAGAAGTGGAGGAAAGAGCAGCAGGACTCGCATAAAAACACCAAAGAGAAGCTCAGTGAGCTGGAGAGAGCTCAGAGCACCATTCATTCCCTACAGGAGGAGGTGCCACATGGCCTCTTACAAATATTCCTACTTTTGTTTTGCATTTGGCTAAGCAAATCAATCAGTCAACAATTTCTAGTGATTCAATTTTGTTTGTTTTTAGCTGGCCCGTCAAAAGAAGGAGCTGTTCTCAAGTTACGAGGATCGAGACAATGCTTTATTAGATAAAGAGCTGCTCAGCAACCGCCTCAAGCATCTAGAGAGTGAGATGGAGACTCAGCGTACCACACAAAACGACCGTTCACGAGATATCCGCAGCTTGGAGGTGTTTCACCTTCACATTTCCACTTTTGGTGTCTTAGAGATCATAATATGGTGGTGTAACTCTCTCTTCACTGTATGCTATGTTTGTCTCCACCTGCAGGACAAAATCAAGCATTTGGAGCTTGAGCTAGATGAGGAGAAGAACAGTGCGGAGATGCTGACAGAAAGAATAACCAGGAGCAGAGATCAGGTATATATCCTATGTTATCATCTGTGGACATCAGGTACTTAGCCCATAAGTGCCATATTATAACAGAACTACTGTACCAGTGTAAATTATTCATAAATTGTTTACTAAGAAAAGGTAATGCTTTAATGTAAATGTGGTGCTGCTGCTGCGTGTAGATTGAACAGCTGCGTGCAGAGCTCATGCAAGAACGGTCCTCCAAACAAGATCTGGAGCTGGACAAAAACGCTCTGGAGAGACAGGTACACCTCGTGACCATCCAACAGTATAGTAGATTTATCTGTCGTAGTGTATACTGCATTATCTTTGACTGAGTTTCTGTGGTAACAAGTATGATAAGAGTGCACAGTTGAACAAGTGAAGAAAAAATGCATTAATTCAGATTGGCCACAGGATTTCATCTAATCTGCATATCTTTTAGATAAAGGAGTATAAGTCTCGCGTAACTGAGATGGAGGGCCAGTCACGTTCCTCCACTGGCGTGTCTCAGCTGGAGAGTAAAATCCAGGAACTAGAGGAGCGACTGCGCACAGAGGAGAGGTAAACAAAGGACCTAATTAGCTGAAGTTCTAAAACCACTACCATGAAGTGGCTGAAACAATTACATTACCCACAAAGCACTACAGAATGCTTGAGAAAAGCACTCCTCTTTAATCAATCTACGCTGCTAGAAAATACACAGACCGCAGATATTGCAGTTCGTAAAGCGGTCCACGAAATCTTCTACTTTAAGTTAATTAATTAAATTAAATTTGATTACAATATGTAAATTACATTAGGGGAATGGTCAGGAGGTTTATTTGTTACTTGGTCGGATTTTAATTTGCCCTGCCAATATTTTTACTGGCATTTGTTTACAAAAAAAAGGTTTTGTATATGCACCAGGACAATTTTTATTAATTTAACAAAAAGTTAAGTTTCAAATTTTTTAAAGAAAATAACATCATCAAACCCCAGCACCTGAAGAATCTTGTAGGAAAACTATCAGTACATTACAGATTCAGCACATCCTGAGGTACAAGCACATAGTTTTGTGTTTTTTCAGAGAGAAGAATTCTGTAGTGTCCTCTCAGCGACGGTTGGAGAGGAAACTAAAGGAGCTGAACATCACCCTGGATGAGGAAAGACAGCAGCACACGGAACAGAGAGACCAGGTGAATCACACGTTACATGTACACATAGAGTAATGTGTCTTCTACACCATGTGATGATCTGTGTATTTGGTTGAGAGTGTTTCTGTGTTTAATTCATGTGTGGTCCTGCAGCTGACTCTGCGTGTGAAGGCTCTGAAGCGGCAGGTGGATGAGGGAGAGGCCGAGGCAGAGCGACTGGAGGGATTGAGGAGGAAGGCCATCAGAGACATGGAGGAGCAGCAGGAACAAATGGAGGCGCTGCAATCCAGAGTCACGGCGCTAGAGAATGAACTCAAGTAAGTGTGCGTGACTGAGTATGTAAAGTTGTTTTTTTCTCTCTGTAAATAAGAGTTCATGTTTGGAATACTGAATTATTATTTTTTAAATGGAAAGCAATTATGGCTGGTTTCCTTTTGTGCTTTTTCCTTAATGTGTTTGGTGCAGTATTCAGAATAAGACCTACATTATATGTGTTTGTAATATGGAGTTTATTACTTAAAACGTTAATACTCAATGAGGCCTCCAGATGGCAGTGTTTGTCTCTTAAAATGCGAGAGTGACCAAACTGCTTGCATCTCTAATCTCTTAAGGCCTTTAGCTTTCCAAACCTCACTCACCTTTCCTCAAATCAGGCAGCACATACTGGTCATCTCTGCTATATGTTGAAAATCACACCCTGTTTATCACGTTATATGCACATCCTGGAAATCATAGAACCGCTTAATAAGCTTATAGATCAGACTGTATTACACACACAAAAACAATTAAATTGAATCTGCTGTACCACAGTAGAGTCCGAATTTCTTCTTAATATCTGTATAGTTCCCTTTCGTTGTCACTCCGAGTTACGTCGGATGACGACGAATGGGGTTTCGCTTAGAAAGCCTATCAACTTCGAGTATTACAAAACGAGCCAATGGCAAAGAAATGCCATGGGTCTGCGGAATTTGCATGACGTAACTCCGCCCCACCTCGTGGGTATAAAAGGAGGACGCCAGCAACAGGCAGATATGTTTTCGCTTCGGAGCCAAGTGTAATTCTTCACTCCTTAAGCTATCTCTGATTGTCAGCTCCTTACGAGACGAGCAACTCTCCAGTGTTGGTGTGACGGCGATCTCCCGGCGAGTGCACACTTCCTGCTTATCTGAGCGTGGTTTGCCAGCGAGTGTGTTCTCCGCGGGCGCTTCAGCACTGAGTTTCTCTCACAAAAAGAGCTTGCACGCGGCACGTCTTTTTAAAGATGCCTCGCCCATGCACTTCTGGTTGCGGTCGACTGGTGTCTGACTCTGATGGGCACGAGCGCTGCTTGGTGTGTTTGGGCTTTGATCACGCTAAAGCAGCGCTCGTGGATGAGTCATGTTCTTTCTGTGGGAACATGACCATCGCAACACTTAGATCGAGACTCAAGGATCTCGCAAGAGTGAGAGTCCCCTCATCCACACCCCGATCTAGCGCCTCCTCGAGAGGCTCTACTTCGGCTGGTGGCCAGGGTGATCTGAGGGTGACTGTGTGGAACAAAGCGCCGACTATGTGTCCGTGCCCCGCAGCACCTTCTCCAGTGTTGCAACCCGCGAGCGTTCAGGGGATCATCGCGGGACCGTCCTTTGAGGTCCCGCGGGTGTCCTTTGGCGCTCCAGAGGAAGATGCGATGTCGATCGCAGCATCACTAGGCGGGTCTGATTCGTCTGGAAGTGACGACTCGTCACAGCTGCCACCCTCGGGTGTGAATACGGCTGTGGCTCAGTCTGATCCAGAGATGACGGCCATGCTTTCCCGGGTGGCCGCGAGCATTGGTTTGGAGTGGAACCCTCCACCCTGTCCCGGCTGGACGATTGGTTTTTGGGTGCAGCTGCGGCTTCCCGTCCTCAGCCTGCCCCAATACCTTTCTTCCCGGACGTGCATGATGAAATCTCGAAGTCCTGGAAGACTCCCATGTCTTCCCGCGACCGCTCGTTGATTTCATCCGCCTTTCCTCCCCTCGATGGGGCAGCTGCCCGTGGGTACACTGGGCTCCCCCCGGTTGAGCGCTCTGTTGCGTCTTCTCGCGGCGAGCCTAAGCACCCATCCAAGGCCTGTAGGTTCTCGTCTACCCTAGTGGCGAAGTCCTACAGAGCGGCGGGACAGGCGGCTGCCTCTTTGCATGCCATGGCCACTCTGCAGGTCTATCAGGCGCAGATGCTAAGGGACATGCACGAGGGTAGGACGGACCCAGGGCTCTTCGATGAGCTGCGCGCCGCCACCGACCTCGCCCTCCGGGCGACGAAGGTGACCGCACGCTCCCTGGGTCTGGTGATGTCCACAGCTGTGGTCCAGGAGAGACACTTGTGGCTGAACCTGGCTGACATGGGGACGCTGAGCGCTCTCGCCTGCTCGACTCCCCCCTGTCCCAGGCCGGCCTATTCGGCGGTGCGGTGGAGGATTTCGCCCAACAGTTCTCCACCGCCCAGAAACAGACTGAGGCCATTAGGCACATTCTGCCGACCGGGCAGATCCCTCAGTCTGTTCGCCGCCGAGGGCGCCCTCCTGCGGCTCCCGCCCGGCCCAAGCAGCAGCCTCCACCCAGGCCCGGTCGCGGAGGAAGCCGTAAGAAGGCGCCCCAGCCCTCTCCAGCCCCGCCCCCCGCTAAACGCCGGGCCAAGCGGCGCTCCTGAGACGGGCTGCTCAGGGATGCTGAAAATTACTTCTCAGGAGATGGTAGCAGGACCACTCCTTCCCCCGGTGGAGGGCCGGGGGAGAATCTTTTGTTCTCCACTCCCCGCTGCTCACCCACGGGTGGGCAGCACCCTAATGTGGTTAAAGAAAGAAGTAACATTCCCATCCCTGAGCACACAGAGTTCTCGGACGACACGGTGCGCCGCCTCCGAGCCGTGCACCCCTCGTCCCCCTCTGTCCCAGAGCCGGCTGGCAGTGCGCGCCGTCCCCGGACCGTGCCGCTCCCTTCCGCCTCTGTCGCCAGCCCCCTGGCAGAGCAGACCCCCGTGGAACGTTCTTCCTTCCCTGGTCTCCTCTGTCAGGGCGCGGTTAATGACTGTGCCCCCACACCGGGCCGCTATGCCGTCCACGTCCGGGCCAGTCATTCCGCCCTGCTGCACCATCGGTGGGAAGTCTGTGGTCCGTATGACCCCGCTGGTACAGTTTTTGGGAGCCTGGCTAGAGCTCCCCCTCCTGTCCCGCTGGGTCGCACGGACGATCAGGCTCGGCTACGCGATTCAGTTCGCGCGGTCTCCTCCCCGCTTCAGGGGAGTCCGCTCCACTTTGGTCGGTGGCAACGCCCCTATCATGAGAGCAGAGATCGCCACCCTGCTGGCGAAGGGTGCGATCGAGACCGTCCCTCCGGCCGAGATGAGGACCGGCTTCTACAGCCCGTACTTCATTGTCCCCAAGAAAACCGGTGGGTTACGACCAATCCTGGACCTGCGTGTGCTGAACCGTTCCCTTCACAGGCTGCCGTTCAAGATGCTCACTGCCAAACACATTCTCGGATGTGTGCGGCCCCAGGATTGGTTTGCAGCAATCGACCTGAAGGACGCCTACTTTCATGTCTCCATTCTCCCTCGACACAGACCGTTCCTTCGGTTTGCCTTCGAGGGGCAGGCATACCAGTACGCGGTTCTCCCTTTCGGGCTAGCCCTGTCTCCTCGCGTCTTCACGAAGGTCGTCGAGGCAGCCCTCGTTCCCCTTCGGGAACACGGGGTTCATATCCTGAACTACATCGACGACTGGCTGATCCTAGCTCACTCTCGAGACCAGGTATGCGAACACAGGGACCTAGTGCTCCGGCACCTAGCTCGTCTGGGCCTTCGGGTCAACTGGGAAAAGAGCAAACTTTGCCCCGTGCAGAGGATCTCTTTTCTCGGTATGGACATCGACTCGGTCGCCATGTCCGCGCAGCTTACGAGCGAGCGCGCGCAGTCACTGCTGACTTGCCTGAGACAGTTCAAGGGCAAGAGTGCGGTTCCACTGAAACTCTTTCAGAGGCTCCTGGGGCATATGGCATCTGCAGCCGTGGCAACACCGCTCGGATTGCTTCATATGAGACCGCTTCAGCTTTGGCTTCGCGACCGAGTCCCGAGGTGGGCATGGCAACACGGCACCTTCCGAGTAACTGTTACTCCGTCCTGCCGTCAGACCTTCACCCCGTGGTCGGACCTCAGTTTTCTACGGGCCGGAGTGCCCCTGGAACGAGCTTCGCGGCATGTTGTTGTAACGACAGATGCCTCCTCCACGGGCTGGGGTGCCATGTGCAATGGACGTGCTGCCGCGGGCTCCTGGACAGGACCCCGCCGCCTCTGGCACATCAATTGCCTCGAGTTGCTGGCCGTACGTCTTGCTCTGCGCCGCTTCCGGGCCGTGCTCAAGAACCAACACGTACTAGTCCGTTCAGACAATACCGCCACTGTAGCGTACATCAACCATCAAGGTGGTCTACGCTCCCGCCGTATGTCGCAACTCGCCCGCCACCTCCTCATATGGAGTCAGAAGCATCTGAGGTCGCTTCATGCCATTTACATCCCCGGAGCCCTGAACTGTGCAGCCGACGAGCTCTCACGGCTTCAGCCCCTCCCGGGGGATTGGCGACTCCATCCCCAGTCGGTTCAGCTGATTTGGGACCAGTTCGGGGACGCACAGATAGATCTGTTTGCCTCTCACGACTCGACCCATTGCGCCCTGTACTATTCCCTGACCGAGGGCACGCTCGGCACGGATGCACTGGCGCACAGCTGGCCGCGGGGCCGCAAATATGCGTTTCCCCCAGTGAGCCTTCTTGCGCAGACCCTGCGCAAGGTCAGGGAGGACGAGGAGCAGGTCATTCTGGTCGCGCCATACTGGCCCGCCCGAACCTGGTTCTCCGAACTAGTACTCCTCGCGACAGCACCTCCCTGGCCGATTCCCCTGAGGAAGGACCTCCTTTCTCAGGGACGGGGCACCCTATGGCACCCTCGTCCCGATCTTTGGAACCTCCACGTGTGGCTCCTGGACGGGACGAAGCAGGTTTGAGTACCCTTCCACCTACGGTGGCGGCTACCATCACTTCCGCTAGAGCGTCGTCCACGAGACACGTCTACGCGTTGAAGTGGAATCTCTTCGTCAACTGGTGCTCTTCTCTTCAAGAAGACCCCCGGAGATGTTCGATTAGTGTCGTGCTTTCCTTCCTTCAAGATAGGCTGGAGCGAAGGCTGTCTCCCTCCACCCTGAAAGTCTATGTTGCCGCCATTGCCGCACACCATGACCCAGTCGAAGGTAAGTCTGTTGGAAGGCACGACCTGATCATCAGGTTCCTGAGAGGAGCGAGGAGACTGAATCCTCCTCGTCCTCCTCTCGTTCCCTCTTGGGACCTCTCAGTGGTTCTAACTGCCCTGCGGAGTGCTCCCTTTGAGCCTTTGCAATCAGTGGAGCTTAAGTTCCTGTCTATGAAGACAGCGCTCCTGGTTGCATTGGCCTCCATCAAGAGGGTGGGGGACTTGCATGCATTCTCCGTTGACGAAGCGTGCCTGGAGTTTGGGCCGGCTTACTCTCACGTGATCCTGAGACCCCGGCCTGGATATGTGCCCAAGGTTCCTACCACTTCCACCCCGGAGGAGGCAGACCCAGCCTTGGCACTGCTCTGTCCAGTACGCGCCCTCCGCGCCTATGTAGACAGGACGCAGTGTTTCAGGACCTCAGACCAGCTCTTTGTCTGTTATGGTGGGAAGCTGAAGGGAAAAGCTCTCTCCAAGCAAAGGTTGTCTCACTGGATAGTGGACGCCATTGCCTTGGCATACCAGCAGCAAGGTCGACCGTGCCCCCTTGGTGTGACTGCCCACTCCACCCGGAGTGTGGCATCCTCTTGGGCTCTAGCGCATGGCGCCTCGCTAACAGACATCTGCAGAGCTGCAGGCTGGGCGACACCTAACACATTCGCCAGATTCTACAATCTCCGAGTGGAGCCAGTGTCCTCTCATGTACTCGCTTCAACCAGCTAGTACTGGACCCGCTCAGGTGTCTTCGCTTGCTCGCCATTCCACTCCACGGACTGGATACGTGCGATATTCTCCTCAGGTGAGCTTCCCCGAAAAGCCTTGAGTTCCTCCAGCACTCCTGACGTTGGCGCCAGTGTCTATTGCCTGTGCGTCGGCTAGGTGCCTCCCGTGTGCATGGTCCCTCCTCTGAGCGACCCCCACATGTGTATTTCCACTGTAAGCCTCTCTGAGCATGTGTCTTTCCCTTGGCAAGCCACCTTGCCACCCCTGGGGTTGAAATATTCCACCTGCGGCTGGACACCCCAGTGTTCTCTATATGTCTCCTTCGGGTCATATGTGACCCGTCACAGAAACCAGGGACACAAGTCGGCAGCACAACTTTCGAGCAAAATGAGAAAGAAGAGTTTTTTTTCAAAATTGGTGATTTTCAATTTTTTGGAGAATCTGTTAATTGAAATCACGAAGAAGCCTCTCCATGTTTGAGATAGCAGTATTGGTATATTTAAAAGCTTACATTTTGAGGTTGAAATCGGCTTGTTTTCAGAGATTCTAGCATGCAGTAGGGGCGTGGCGTGTCATTGTCTGTGTGTATTTCCATACTGAATAACCCGGCGCTTTTGCCCCCGCCCTCCAAGTCAACCACATGGCTACTTATTATGCTGTGCTCTGGCCAGCTCTCTCTGATATCAAAATTCAATGAAGATGGATGCCGCAAAGATTGTCGCAGACGAGATGAACCGTCTGGCAGTTACACCGAAAATGTTTTCGCCGCACTTCGTGGGCTCGGGAAACTGAACCGGAGGTATGGGCGCAGCGCGCTCGCCCTCAGTGCTTCAATACGGCGGCTCGGCTCGCTGACAGCGGTGGCTGGCTGTTTCATATGTGACGGAGAATCGAAATAGAGGATGCAGTTAAGACCTTTGCTGCTGCGATGAAGGCCTGCCGTGCGTGTTTCTGAAATGTAAGTTAAGCTTCATTTGCTCTTTAGTCGTTATTTAAGATGCTGAACCTGCTGATGATATAATGTGCTTGCGGACATTTCATTTGTGTGTGTATACGCACATAAGAAAGTGGTGTAAAGAGATTTGCAACAGTAATTTGAGGAGGTGAAATGTGATTATTTGGAAAATTGCAGAAATGACTGCTTAAAGAAAAATGCCAGCAGGCATTTGCCTCCTACATAAACTTTAATATTGTTGACATTTTGGGCACACGAGCGTTGCGTACTATTTGCGCTATAGATATGTAGGCCTATGGCTTATTGGTCTTTGTTTGTTGTTGTTGGTTTTGCGTTATATGTATATGGCATATTGGTCTTTGTGTGTTGTTGCTGGTTTTGCGTTATACTGTATGTATATGGCATATTGGCCTTTGTGTGTTGTTGCTGGTTTTGCGTTATATGCAGGCTATATGGCATATTGGTCTTTGTGTGTTGTTGCTGGTTTTGCGTTATATGTATATGGCATATTGGTCTTTATGTGTTGTTGCTGGTTTCGCGTTATATGCAGGCTATATGGCATTATTGGTCTTTGTGTGTTGTTGCTGGTACGTTGCAAATAGAGGGGCAGCACAATTGTTTTTCGCCTAGTGCGGCAGAAGTGCACTCATTCGAAGTGTACAAAAAGCTGTAAAGCACATGGAGGAGCTTTACAGGGGGTATGGCTTATCTAAATGAGATGTAAATGAGCCCTATTGTCACCCCCAGCAGCAGAGACAGGTGAGAACTGCACAATCTTTAGCTCGTTTTCTCCTCTTTGAGCTTTTTTAAGTGCCTACTTTAAAATGGCCACAACTTCTCCAAATATTATCAGATTTCCACATGTTACACATCGTTGGAAAGCTTGGATATTACACTCTCAGAATCTATGAATAACTCAAAATGCCCCAGAACCGACTTGTGTCCCTAGTTTCCGTGACTGGTCACATATGTGTATTCTCTAAGTCCCCCCCCTCTGGGTTGGCAGTAATTGCATATTTCCCCTAAACTTTGGGATATGCTCCCCAGTGTACCTTGGTATTCCTGTGCTAAATAGGAGTCCTTCGTCCGTGCCAGTCTCACGACAGGGATCTCGGATTTACGCAGGGCACTGGAAGACAGCTGAGAAGGTGGCGTGATTAGACTGGTAACCCCATTCGTCGTCATCCGACGTAACTCGGAGTGACAACGAAAGGGAACGTCTCGGTTACGTATGTAACCCTCGTTCCCTGAGTAGGGAAGGGAGACGTTACGTCTGCCTGCCACTTTCCGCTGTACCGCAGGGATCGCCTGAGCTCAGTCTTGGCTCCTCAGCGAAGAAACATATCTGCCTGTTGCTTGCGTCCTCCTTTTATACCCACGAGGTGGGGCGGAGTTACGTCATGCAAATTCCGCAGACCCATGGCATTTCTTTGCCATTGGCTCGTTTTGTAATACTCGAAGTTGATAGGCTTTCTAAGCGAAACCCCATTCGTCGTCATCCGACGTAACGTCTCCATTCCCTACTCAGGGAACGAGGGTTACATACGTAACCGAGACGTTCTACCTGATAAAAATGATGCTGATACTGTATGTAAATGAATGTGCATAAACTTATATTTTTATTAATTTTATTTTTAGGTTTAAATCTTTAAAGGAAGATATATACTGTTCTCTGTCTGGTCAGTTTTATAGTGTTGTCAGTATTTTAAATATCATGTCTTGTGGTTTGCCATGCATTTTTAAAAGTGAAAGTAAATCAGTGGTTCTCAACCTTTTTGACTTGAAGGCCCCCCACTGTCCAACACAAAATTCAAAGACTTCCTATATAATATAATATAATATAATATAATATAATATAATATAATATAATATTAACAGAACTATAAATATAATAATAAATATTAACAAGTTCCCCTTTTATGCTATTTTAAAGGTTACTAATTTTAGTTTTGAGCTCTCCTACAACAGGTTTACATGTATCAAAGGTCAAAAAACACTTTCATTTTCTCATATAGACTGCACATCATCTTATTTTTCAAAGATTCTCAAACGACTCCAAAGATTCAGTTTCTAACTCAATTCAATTCAATTCAATTCAAATTTATTTGTATAGCGCTTTTCACAATACACATTGTCTCAAAGCAGCTTTACAGAAATTGCATTTCGGAAATGTACATAGAAAAATACAGTTAGTTAATCAAGTATTAATTTATGGCATAACATATCGCCGGCTTTGAGTCGTCTCTTCACAGGCGTCGAGTCGTCTCTTCACAGGCGTTGGGGCATCTGAAGTCTCCGTGAGAGGCTGGATACAAACTGGAGCTGACGAACGCTATTTACCTCGGGACTAGCGTCCCGAGATAACAGCAGAAAGGCAGATGGGAAATAATTAGCATAGCTGATGTTCATAATGTTAATGCATTCGAACTGATTCAGCAGTAGTATTAAAGGTTAAGCATTAAGTGAATGCTTGGTTAAAGAGATGCGTCTTTAATCTAATTTTAAACTGGGACAGCGAGTCTGAGTCTCGTACAATATCAGGAAGGCTATTCCAGAGTTTAGGAGCTAAATGCGAGAACGCCTTCCCTCCTTTAGTGGACTTAGATATCCTAGGAATGACCAGAAGCCTCGAATTTAGTGATCTTAAAGAGCGCGATGGATTGTATGGCGATAGAAGGTCTGTTAAATACACAGGAGCTAAACCATTTAGGGCTTTATAGGTCAGTAGGAATACTTTGTAATTGATACGTAACTTAATAGGTAACCCCTCCTTTACGAGAGCCTTAGCTGCTCTGATTGGTCTACTGCTTACAGCGCATGTCGGAAATGAAACGCTCATTACCATAACTGAACTTCAGCTCCGGAGGCTTCCTAAAGCTCAGCGATTTTACACACTGTAAAGACAGTAACGATTGCGTTGATTTTACCATAACAATCTGAGCTCAAGTCCGATGATGATTTATTGGAAGAACTTATTCAACCTGAACCTCCATCACAAGGACGATTCTCAGTGAGATGTTGCAACTCTTTTCATCTAATTTCTAACACATGCGGGAAATGTATTATTAACAGTATCAATAACAGTGCCACCGCAGCAGCCACTGAGGACCGTTGGTGGGCATTATGCAAATGTATTATATTGTTACGCATGTAAGTTACGGAAGTAAGACTGGAATTACTGATGACTTGTTGCTGCAATTCAGAATCGTTTATTTTTTGAGAAAGAGAGATAACTTAATTTAGCGTGCACTTTGACCTTTAAAACTAGTAGTTTTAGTAGTTTAAAACTTTAAAAATAGCACACTGCATGAAAAATTAATATCTGAAAAAGCACAATAGGGGCACTTTAACAGAAACTGTCGAAATAGGTAAATTAATCAATCGCATTTCATTTTGTGATTACAGAATTTAAGAACTGTATGTTCTTTAACAAAAAAACAATATTGAGGGTACAAAAACAAATTTAGTTAACTAACTTGCTAAAAAAACATTCAATCAAGATGTAATGTTAGATTTGTTTTAACAATATTATTCATATTAATAAAATTAATAATCATATATAAATTTAAATACTTTTCATTCTGTGGCCTGCTTGGAAGTTTGCTGAGGCCCCCTAGTGGGCCCTGGACCCCTGTGTGAGAATCACTGTTCTAAATAATAGTAAATAATAGTAATCAAAAAAAATAAATCTAAAAATAAAAACTTCATGCAAAATAATTAGACAAAAATTAACTTTTATTTAAAATGTATAGTATGTTATACCATAGGACACTACTGTCAAATTGCCTTATTTCTTCCTCAGGAGGAAGATTCAGCAGGCCCGGCAGTCAGCTCTGGAGTCTTCAGTGCTCAGCTCTGAGGATGATGATGATGATGGATTGTATGATCATTCCAGCATAACCTCCATCCTCACCGAGAGCAATTTACAGACTAGTTCCTGCTGAAGCCGAGAGAGGAATCTGTGGAATGGGGAGTGAATGGGAGCTGCCTGTTGATACAGTACTTATAATGAAAAGGATTGGTGCTCCATTCCTGGACACAGAGTAACTTCAGTCCTGCTCTAAAATAAATGATAGATACTGAAACTCCAGTCTTCTGGTTTCCACCTTTAAGCATTCACATTCACTGCGCCACATCAACCCCAATTATAAATCATATTGTACAATGTGGGGTTAAACTTTTTTTCTGTCCATAAAACTGGACAACATCTTTTCACACATTTTGAGACACCTGACATTTTATCCGTCAGTGAGTCTAATAGATTTTTGTCATGGCTTTATTAATCTAGAGTCTAGACCTCAGTTCCACCTTAGAGACCCATTTAAAAGAAAAGCTTTAATGATCCCTTTAAGTTTCATGTAAAAAAAAAGGCCTTTTAGAGGAGATCAGTTCAGAGTTTAAGCCATTTAGAAACTAAATTAAGAATATTAGACAATGTGAGACATATTATGTTTTATTGTACTTAATTAGGGATAAATAGAAAAAACAAGAATCTTAGTTTTGTATAAAGTGAATGAATACATATAGATGGAAGAAAACATGATTGAATTTTGTTTTAAGGGCCCAGAGACCAATCATGAGAACTGATGATTTTATTAGGTGTATGTTAAGAGAGACTGATGGGAGATATCAGGGTATTAGAAGACGGGAAAGGAACACACTAGTGAACACTTTTCCAAAAATTCCAGTTAGCACAGGGTAGTCATGTGAATGAAAGAAATATGCATAAAAAGTAAATGTTTGTCATTAATAGTGTAGTATAGCAAAAGCAACACAAATAACAAAGCAGTTAATAGTCCAAAACATGCATCTAAAAGTTATGTGTTCTGTTTTACACTGTTTTACAGTTCTTACAGGTGAGAAACAGATATCTCTGTTTAGTATAAAAAAGGTGTAATATGTCATTCTCTGCTTAGACTCTAGCTCTTTATAATTTACTTATTCTTTTTTCGTTTACAGAATGAAAAAGGCAAATGAGTTCTATAGGTAGAGTGAATCAGCACTACACAGATGCATCACTGATGCCAAAATACAATTTATAACAACAATATAATAACAATAAAGATATTTACATTTCAGCTCTTTCATTTACAAACATTTCTATACAAACAATGAACTCGCATGAGCTTCAAGTTCAATACTGACTTAACTGTAGGTACCAAATGTAATTTAGCAATATACAAGCAGAGCCTTTCTAAATCAATTGTACTGTAAACTTATTTTATACAACTACTAAAGCACAGCCGTTTTTTTTATTTTCACCAAAATTGTACATTTTTAATTGACAGGCTAAAAAAAACAAAATCAGTGTTTAAGTTTTTCCATCAGGCATAATGGAACAAGGACATTTATTAATTTTGTTTGTTCTTTGTTTACCAGCACATTATATACTGTTGTTAACATCAGTTCAATGTGTAATATTGAAGCAGATTTATATAAAGTAATTAATAACTAATATTTCCTACC
This sequence comes from Siphateles boraxobius, assembly GCF_051911475.1. Taxonomy (NCBI): domain Eukaryota; kingdom Metazoa; phylum Chordata; class Actinopteri; order Cypriniformes; family Leuciscidae; genus Siphateles; species Siphateles boraxobius. Next base: position 20,173,906 of record NW_027508722.1, on the reverse strand, counting down.
GTTCATACAGTAGTTGTCCTATAATCCTGTATTGGACATTATCTTTGGTATTTCTTGATACCAAGTTGCCTTTTCTCATCTATATCTACTGTACTTTATCTATGCACACCACGTCTGATTCACATGAATGGAAAACCACTACAATGCCTTGTATATCTAATAATCATTTTATGTATATGTATTTTGTATATATTTGTAATAGAATTTACATCAAGCACTGATCAAATCGAAGGTTTGTATTTTTCCGGAAGCAAAATCTTTTCTATCAAAAATAAATTCAGTACTTAAATATTTCCTCTCCATTGTTTTTTTTTTTTTGTTTTTTTAATGGTGTGCTCTGTGCTCAGTTGTACTTGTGTTTTTACATACTGTGGCTAATGCATGTCATAGATGTATGGTACAATTGAGCATCATATAATGGATTTTCAAAATGTCTTTGTCCTTATCCACCTTAGTTTTAATGTAAGAAAGTGCAGGGCCATTTGCAAATTGAATTTGTCTGGCTTCGTGTGTCATACATTTCCATTTATTTTACCTGCACAAAAAAATGTCTTGTTCTACTTTGTATTGCAAACTGGTATTAGTTATCAATCATGTTATCATAAACATAAACAATGGTTTGTAGTGCAAATAGTTAAAACACACTGTGGTGGAATTTTCCTTTTTCCTAATGCTAACCTATAATCTGACTATCCGCTTTCCCTAAAATGCTCACTCTGTAATACTCCAGCTCCCTGCGTCTACAATCGACAACCGCTGAGTTTTTCTTCTAATCCTACCCTACTCAAGCTCTCTTGCGTCTACAGTCGACATCTTAGCTTCGAGTTTGCTAAACTACTCTACTCAAGCTCTCTTACGTCCCCAATCGACGTCTTAGCTTCGAGTTTTTCCTTTACCTAACAACTCCTATGCTGCGCAGCTTAAATGACAGACAGACTTCAGTAGATGTCCCTTGAATGCTCTTTATTACGGCCAGGAGTTCTCGAGCATTTCTCAGAGAATCTCCCAAGAATAAAGAAGGCCGGAGGATCTCAGACAATTTCCATTGAGAATCCCACCGAAAACACGGAAACAACAGTTTTTATACAATAGGGAGGTATGGCATAATGACATTAATTTGATTGGTTATTCATTTACAGTCTCTTCTGTTACTGGGTAGAGAAGAATATGTTTTGACGATTACTTCATTGATCACAAGTTCTAACTTAGTCATCTGTCTAGTTTCATTTCCCATATTTGTTATTTATACACACAGTCAGGGGTTCGACACACACACATTCATGTAAAATACAGAAAGTCTTAGGACATGGTTTTTAGAGATTTAGCAGGTTAAACAAGGTCAAATATTAAAACATGGTTTTCTTAATATTCAGTTTAAATTTTCCACCACAACACACACACACAATGTTCAATGGCGGATAGCAGTCCATGCAGCCACATGCAACCGTGAATATTAAAAGGGAGCCTGTGTTTTGTCTGAAGGAGACGTGCAGGCAACCCTGAGGCATGGCAACGACGAGATGCAGAGAACCTGGTTGCATATGCAACCTGAAATGTTCCCTTTCAAAAGAATGGCTGCATCACTAAGCACTGAATATGCACAAAGTGGCCATAGCAAGGGCAACTCCTATGTGACTTGTGCAAAAAGTTGCATAGTGTTACTATCCCTACAAGCCAGTATGCACCGGCCTTTAGGCAAAACCTTACTCCCGTCTCTGTGGGACAGGCCTCAGCCTAAAACCCAGAGCAGACCTGTAATGTGGATAAACAACATAGCCTTGGCTATTGTCCGGTATCCAATGCTAGTGCCTCCGTAATATTATCTCCTACGGTCTCACAGACTTAATGGACATGTGCACGTGGCAGCCATTGTAAGTCCACAAAACCGAAATTGCAAATGAAGTGTGCCATTTGGGACAGGGCCTCAGTGACGCATGCCAATGACGGACCGGATGTGTCACTAAGCATAGCGTCAGGGACCATTGGCTTCTGTGCGTCAGATGCCATATCACTTAATGTTAAAACCTCTACTGGAGATTTCCCTGCAGTTGTTTTACATTGTAAAAATAAAATAAAAAAATTGCTGAATATACATTCACGCCATTCTACAGGCAAACATATACCATAAGCTATTATCCACAAAAATGCAGATTCGTCATTTGACAACTTCTTTCGCAAATGAGATTGGGGGAGGCATTAGGAATTTTTATTTTATTTTGATTTGATTTATTAATTTATTTTAAAAATAACAATTTAAAATGTATTAAAATTACTTAATTATTTGGATATTTACTTTTGAGTTGAAAATGTTATTAATTAAAAATATTTAGTCAAATCTTTCAGTCGCTAGGAGGGGTACCTGCAACTTAATTGCCTGGGGCGTCTCCAATCGACACCCAAGCGTCTACAGTTGACACTTTATAAATAAATTTACCTGGGGCGTCTCCAGTCGGCACCCAGGAGTCTACATTCAACACTTAATCCTTGTGCAGCCTTATGAACATTTTTGTCTTTTTCAGTGTTTTTTTAGTTTAGTTTTTTTTTTTTTAATCACTTTGTCTGTGTTAATGCTAACTGCTTGAATTTTGGCACAGGTGTGTATTTGTATAGAAATTTTACTATTTCACCCCCAATTCAAATACTTCCTCTCAGCGCCTTTTGGACAAAAAATGTCCCCATTGAAACCCATTAAAACTGCAATTTTTAATCCCAGGGCCATTTAACTATAAAATAATGCAATCTTTGTTAAGAGGCTTTTATTCTGTTGGCAAGGCTTCAAATTTTTAATTTTAATTATTTTTTTACCAGATTGTGCCATTTTTTTCAAGTTTGGCCTATAGAGCAATAACATGCTTTATTCCTGTTTTCTGCTTCTGCATATTATAGAGCCAATTGGATCAATTATGCAGTGATAATTGTGTGGGTGTGTTGGTATGGATGATTTATGGCTTTGATTTTCTAGCCATTTTAGAGTTCAACTTGTTTCATAAAATATATATTTTATATAAAATAATGTTCATAAATAATTTTCATAAACTTAAACCTATATAACTTTTTTTTTAATCTGAGGTCGCTTCGTGCCATTCACATCCATCATGCAGCCCACAAGCTCTTACGACAGCCTACGCTTCCAGGGAGAGTGGTGTCTCCATCCCCAGGTGGTCCAGCTGATATGGGACTTCTTCGGAGCCGCTCAGATAGATCTGTTTGCCTCTCCGGACTCGACCCCTTGCCAGTTGTTTTATTCCTCTGAGGAAGGACCTGCTTTCTCAGAGACGGGGCACTCTATGGCACCCGTGTCCAGACCTCTGGAAACTCCATGTCTGGTCCCTGGACGGGACGCAGAGGTTCTAGTTGACCTACCCCAGGCGGTGTTAGACATCATCACTTCTGCTAGAGCCCCCTCAACGAGGTGCCTCTATACTCTGAAGTGGAACCTGTTCGTGGAATGGTGTTCTTCCCACCGGGAAGACCCCCGAAGATGTCCGATCAGAGTGGTGCTTTCTTTCCTGGAAAATGGGTTGGAGCGAAAGCTGTCTCCCTCCACCCTCAAAGTGTATGTTGCCACTAATTGCCGCACATCACGATGCAGTTGAAGGTAAGTCATTAAGAAAGCATGACCTGATCGTCAGGTTCCTGAGACTAAATCCGCCTCGCCCGCCCTCTATACCCTCTTGGGACCTGTCTCTGGTGCTCAGCGAACTGCAGAGACCTCCCGTTGAACCATTGTAGTCAGCTGAGTTAAAGATACGATCACTAAAAACAGTGCTCCTGACTCCTCTGGCTTCCATCCAGAGGGTAGGGGACCTGCAAGCATTTTCGGTCGACGAATCGTGCCTAGAATTTGGGCCAGCCAACTCTCACGTTGTCCTGAGACCCCGGCTTGGATATGTGCCCAAGGTTCCTATCACTCCCTTCAGGGACCAGATAGTGAACCTGCAAGCTCTGCCTTCGGAGGAGGCGGACCCAGCCCTAGCTTTTCTCTGTCCCTTCCGCTCTTTGCGGCAATACGTGGACAGAATGCAAAGCTTCAGGACCTCAGATTAGCTCTTCGTCTGTTACAGAGGCTAGCAGAAGGGAAAGGCTGTCTCCAAGTAGAGGATGGCCCACGGGATAGTGGATGCCATCGCCTTGGCTTACAAAGCCCAAGGCGTGCCTTGCCCGTTCGGGTTGCGAGCACGCTCAACTAGAAGTGTTGCTTCCTCCTGGGCGCTGGCTCAAGGCTTCTTGCTGACAGATATGTGTAGAGCTACGAGCTGGGCGACACCTAACACGTTTGCTAGATTCCATAGTCTCCGTATAGAGCCGGTATATTCCCGTATACTCGCCCCCAGTGGTCAGTAGCGCGAGGAACACGTTCTTAGTGTCAGCTTGCAACGCCACTCCCGGCCCCATATACAGATACGTGCAGCTATTTGCTCCAGTTGTGTTCCCCAGAAATGGCTAACCCTGTGAGTTCATCCGTCACCCCTGTGGCAGTCAGACGTTGCGGAGCATCTGACGCCAGGCCTACACTCATATGCATTGTGGAACCTGTGTTAGGCTGGGTGTCCATATGTAGTGGTCCCTGCGGCGACCCCATATGTGTATTCCTCCACGATCAGCTCCTCTGCGGATGAGCCGTGTCTTGTCTCTGCTGGTGTTCTTTCCCCCCTATAACTAGGCTGGAACCAGCCCAGAGACTGCCATATGTTGTTCTACCCTGCTTGGCTAGTCCATACTGTATGTGTATCTGTCACAGTCCCCAAGGGCACGCTTTCCCAGCGTTATCCAATAAGTCACACTGATACCCCTTTTCCACCAACAAGAACCGGGTGCTGGTTCAGAGCCAGAGCCAAAGCTGGTTCAGAGTGGGTTCGACTGACGAGCTTAATAAGAACCGATTTGCCTTTCCACCGGCTAGAGAGCCACAACAGAGCCAGATCTTACGTCACTGTATACGTCTCATGTTGCCCAGCAACGCTAGTGCGATAGCGCCAAACAGTACGCCAGGCTTGTTCGAGATGCATCGGCTTCTCGCAGATCGATCTCCGCATGACATCAAAGCACTGCGATAGCGATCTAAAAGCACAAGGAGTCGTATGTTCTCCAAACACTCCCGCAGCTCCGATCGGTCCGCGCCACTCCGATGCATCTCGAACAAGCCATCAACAATAACGGACGTTGCAATACTATGGATGCTCATGGGTTTACAAAATACATCGGAGTCCAACGCGTTTGTGCAGCTCGCCGTAACTTACATAGACGGATATTTATAATCGAGCTGCTATTAGCTCGACTAGCTGCTATTTAAAAATGGCGGTCACAAGTTTCTATTCGTCTTGTTGGTCACGGTAACCCCGCCCCCAGCCCCTGACGCAAGTGGTTCTTACTTGGCTCTGTTCTAGACCAGCAATGATTTGGTGCTACTTAAGAACCACTTTTCCTGGTTCGGAGCTGGTGCTTTGCATGTGGAAAACCAAAGAACCGAATTGAAACTAGGCTCTGGCTCCGAACCAGCACCAGCTCTGCCTTGGTGGAAAAGGGGTATGAGTGGGTCTTGCAGAACAGCAGTGACTGACCTTCTCTGCTTAGAGCTCCTACTTTCTGCCCAACACTGCGTTCAGGCCAGGAGGCTCAAGCAGAGCGCTGGAAGGGCCAGCAGTCGTGGTGTTTTGGTAGATATCCCCATTCGTCAGTCTAGACTTACTCGTAGTTACTGACGAAGGGGAACGTCTCAGTTACGTATGGTAATCCTTGTTCCTCGAGGGGGGAACGGAGACGTAAGTCCCCTCGCCACAGTTGCTGAGCTTTCGCTGTATGACCGAGTCACAGGTCGGGCTCCTCAGCAGAAAAACAAGGATGCGAGGCACCTGCTGCTCATTATATGCTCGCGCCACAATGCACAGCAGCTGATGCAATTATCGCATGCCAATGTGCATTGGCTTGTTTAGTTACTCTCAAAGTAGATAGGCTATCGCAAGCGATCCCCATTCGTCAGTCTAGACTTGGGTCTCCGTTCCCTCCTCGGGGTACAAGGGTTACTATACGTATCTAAGACGTTTTCTTGATTACTTCATAATCACAATGTTTCAAGTTTAGACATCTGTTTAGTTTTATTTCCCATATTTGTTATTTTTACACTAACACAACCAAAGTCACGAGTTTTAGCCAAAGGGGAAACAAACATTTCAAGTTCGAAAGCATATGAATGTTGTTCCTGCAAGAAAAACAAATGTTAGTTATGATTAGTAAAAAAAAATCCATCACATCCCCCAACAAGCTACGCCCATGATCTGGTCTCTTACTTCTGCATTAAATTTATAGTAACTGAAAATAGCTTTGCGAAAGTGAAGTGATGTGGCCTTTGCTCATATAGAGTTCAGCTGTCCTGCAGTGAGCATCTGTATATGATGGGGAGTTTTCAGCCTTCATATTTCCAACTTCTATATCTTCTAATAGCAGCTTTATTAGAATGCAAAGGTAAGTGTCATTGTATGAAATCAAATTCCTTGTACCAACATACAAACTAGATATACGCAAAATATAAATGCCCTTTGGGTGAGTAAACGTGGCAGTATGACATGTGTATGATCAGTGTCAAGTCAAGTGTGTTTTATAACACTTTTCACAGTGGACATTGTTTCAAAAGTAACTTTATAGAAAAATACTGCAGTATTAGTAATAATTTGGAAATTGTTGTTTATATATGCATGTACGTATGTATGTATGTATGTATGTATGTATGTATGTATGTATGTATGTATGTATGTATGTATGTATGTATGTATGTATGTATGTATGTATGTATGTATGTATGTATGTATGTATGTATGTATGTATGTATGTATGTATGTATGTATGTATGTATGTATGTATGTATGTATGTATGTATGTATGTATGTATGTGTATACAACCATATACAACCTTACATTCTTTTTGTGGTGTATACAACCATTTCCTATTTGAAAGCAAGAAGAATAGCATCTATTCCATAATGTGACTTAACCCCTACTTTCAATTCTTTTACTTCAATGAAAGGTTAGTTTTTTTGCAATTTTATTTAATGAAAGATCAAAAGGATAAACAATGCAGATTTATTTCTACAGCCATGTTTGATCATATTTACCAGGGATGCCAATAATTCTGACCACATACACTGACATTCAAAATAATTTCAGAAAATACTGACTGTAGTTCATTGGGTTTAGTGTTAATTCTGTCACCTATTTTTAATTTAGTCTTAGTCTTGTGCCAGATGTCCTTATAGTTTTAGTCATATTTAGTCATTAACAAATCTTTTTTGTTAGTCAAGTTTTAGTCGACTAAAAGTCTCATTTAAGTCTAGTTTTAGTCAAAAGAAAACTCATATCTTAGTCAAGTTTTAGTCAAAACAGTTTAGTCTTTTTCTTTAAATTAATTATTTCTGAGATTATTTCTGATAACCGTTTCAGTCAAATAGTGTTTCACACTTCTCAAATATTGGTTAAATGTCATAATTACCTGACAAAATACACTTGTTGAATGTTTTTTGTTGAATGCAACTTTGTTAAACGTGTCTGGTTTTCTGAAGTTGTTCTAAAAAAATGTTTTTTATTTTGAACACAATTCAACAGCTGGGGCCCAACAGACTCCGATTGACAAGTTACAAAGGTTTTTAAAACTGTTTTTGGTTGCCTTGTCTCATTTTTATGTTCAGAGCAGAAATAAAATAAGTACCCATGAAAACTGAAAAGAATAGGCCTACTGTACTGTAGGCCTGAAATACAATTCTAGGTTGGTCTTGAGAAATAACAAACAAATGAGATTTAACAAGGCTTAACAATTAATATTTCTGCTAGGTAACTGGTTGATTTACAGCGTACCTGTAGATGTTTTTCCCCGATAATTTTTTGTCCGCAGTGCTTCCCGTCAGTTATGATGACACATGATTTTGACCACTTATTAAAGCTACACTGTGTAACTTTTTTAGTTTATTCTTAGCTAAAAACACTTAGTTCTTTCAAAAATATATGTGCTCATTAATGTATATTTACTTCGTTCAAGTAATAAAGTATTCTCGTGAGTGTATAATATGCCATTGAAAATACATACGGGTGGGGGGTTCTAATGTCAGTCGCCATGTTGCCCCTCCATCTTGAAAGTACATTAGCCAAAGAGGGACATACCCGTTAATTCAAGCTTCGCCTTTCGCGTTTTAACACTCGATGGCACCGTGTCGAATCTCAAGAGGGGGATTGCTTGAGACTGATATATAAAAACCTGAAAGCCTTTTTGAAAGTCTGTTGCTGATGGAGGATCACTCTTATTCTCGAGGATATACGTATCAGAGTCGCCAAGGAAGCGAAAAAGAGAATTAAGACGGCAACGCAACAGGCAAATCAACAAGACAAAAGTAAATATTGGAGTGGCCTTTCCAAGATGGAAAGAGCTCATGACGAGCAACGATTTTAAAAAGGATGCCGACGTTGCCTGCTTTCTTCTCGACAGGTAACGTTAATTAAGCCTGTTTGTGTATATTGGAAGTTGCTTGGCTAATTATATCATGGTGTGCTGTGCATAACGCTAGAACGACATCTAGGATAGGTTTCCTCGCGTCAATGATGAAAAGTATTGTTTACCTTGTAACATAAATCCGTGTTCTATGACGGATAACATGTGATTAATATTTGAATGGCGCTATAATTTGTAGGCTATAAGTTATATGTAGGCACTTTAAATTTTAGTTATTTTTCATTTATTTTACTTTATACACAATTAACGTAGCCTAATGTGATAATGCAGTTGTAATGCTGCATTCCAATCTTGGACTACATTGGCCACCGTAGGAGTTAAAACGAAATCGGAATTGAGAGGAACAGAAACTAATATTCACTGGATGGTCATATACCTTTTCACCGCTAGATGGGGGTAAAAATCACACAGTGTAGCTTTAAAGACAGGCTTTCTTCAAAACAAAACTTAAAGCTACACTGTGTGATTTTTACCCCCATCTACCATCCAGTGACCATCCGTCTCGTCTTAGTCATGAAAAAAAAAAGGTCGTTGACGAACATATTTAGTCTCGTGTCGTCTGACGTAATTAACACTAATTGGGTTGTGGATTGTCTTTCTCATTTCGTAAAATGTATTAATACATTTAGAGGAAGAAACACTTGGTAGAAAGTAAATGCTGTTTATTTCTATAAACGGTGTGGTTTCCATGTCTCGGCTCTCTCAGTAGGCTACGTCTCAGCTCTCAGTATGTCTTGTTTTGCTCTTTATTTCCTTTTAGTGGCGACACAGAGACCCTGCAAGCAGGTCCATCGGTTGAACATAAACTATGTTCAGGGTGACAGTATGTCTATTTCTTGCCTAACCACAACCCACCCGCTGGAGTCTCTGACAGTGAAACTACGCAAGACAAACCCGGTTCAACACATCCTAAACTATTCAGACAACTCTCCAGCATTAGAGCATCAGAGATGGTCTGTGAGAAATGATACTGGAAATGTTACACTTGACCTGAAAGACATCAGTTTATCTGATCAAGGTCATTATGAATGTCAAGTCTACAAAGATTGGGACTGCCTTAATGCAACTCTTTTTAACCTGAAGGTCAAAGGTGAGAATGCTAATTTCTGAAACAAGCAAATAACTGCAGGAAACCTGTTGTAATAAACATTTTGCTCTGGTTTCAGAGTGTAAAACTTTGGATCCTGTCCATGCGACTCCAGACTCTTCAGTGTTGCTGCCATGCTCTGAACATCCTCTACAATACAGAACTGATCAAGTAACTTGGAGAATCTTTCATGGTCACCAATTAACAGAAATAGACCAATATCGCTCTCCACACAAGCCCTTAAACAGCACAGAGAGAGACCCGAGGCCTCTGTATGAGAGAGCGAGAATACTAGGGAATGGATCTCTGCTTATAAGGGAAGTAGTAAACACTGATGGATCATGGTATCGGTGCAGAGTGAGTGAAAAAACCTGCTATGAGGTGAAGCTGGTCATGAAAGGTGTGTTTCCAATGCAATATTTCCAACCCTTTGACAGACATTGATTACATTTTAATTGAAGTTGTGCTATTAGATGTGAGTTGGGTTTTGGGCCAGTCAAACATATTTTGTATTGATAATGGCTATAAATAGGTTGGTAAAATACTGTGTATAAGTATGTTGTGGTGATTATTGTCAGGGTTGTCACCAATCAAAAGATTTTTGCCAGCTGAGCTGATGGTTATCTTCACCTTTAGCTACAAGTGAGCACCAGTAGCGTGAGTCGCATTGGAGTGACGTCAACTCCCCTCTTCGTTTGATTGGCTAGAGGAGGAGCTGTCAATCTAGAACTAGTGGACCAATGGTGACGCTTAAGCCCGCCCTAATTTACATGAAACTCGAACTGCAACATTTGGAAGCGCAAGCGCAGAACATGGAAAGAAGAGCAAAGAGAACAACAGCACAAGCTTACAAAAAAATAAATTAGGAGCAGAAAACGAAAGACAGCACAAAGTACAGAGTATTTAAACCAAGGGAAAACATCACTTTAAAGAAAGCATGAACACAAGTTTAAGTTTTGTAAAAAATATTTTTTAATGTGTTTAAAGTTTTTTTTCATGCTTGTTATTTTTTGATTCACGCTTATTATATTTTGATCCGTGGCCGCATACATTTGGCGGGAATTTGATCCCATACATATTTCCTCAAAACTCACTAGAAGACATCATTTGAGGGGTCTTTTTTTTATCTCCGGGGAGCAAACCCCCCAAGAATTGCTTTTTCACAAAGTACAATTTAAGTATAGACTAAACAGACTGTTGATAGTAATTACACAGAGAAAGGGTCTTCAATTCACAAATTAAGAACCACACCATCCAAAAACCAAGCTACATCTCTGATTTGACTCCCACTCCGTGTATTGCGGTGTAGAGAACAAAACACATTCAATGAAAACCGTAGCATTTAAAATTATGAATAGCCTAATATCCATGGCCCCCCTCCTGAAACCTCATGCCACCCCTTTGCCACCCCATGTGGTAGTATGGTTTTTCATAGTTTGCTCCTTAATCACATTAACGATTGCTCAGGTTTCACATATCTCCAAGTAATTGTGTTGATTGGACACTGACTACCATAGACTATAATGGAAAATTGGTTTCTGTATGCAGTATATGAGAGAGTTCAGGTCTTATTAAAATCTAAAAATACACCAAATCAATTTCATGAAATAGGCAATAGGCTTCTTGAAAAGGTATTACTTTTACTAGTAATTAGAATGCTATTTCAGTGCACTTCTAACTTTTGGGAGTTGATCAAAACAGTTCTCTTTTGTATATATAATAACAATGAGATATTCTGTAGCCTACTGATTATCAGTTTGTCACATGTTTAGACCTTGTATGTGTGTTGCACAACACATGTTGCACTTGACGATCACGGTTGGGATTGATATGGTAGTGGACAATGATGGTCATAGAAGAAGTGAAGGAGCAGTACCCCCCAATTATGGTGGGGTAATTCGCACTCTGCTGACACCCCAGTCTATCTTGTTTAATGTCTGTGTGAGCACACAGCTCTTTGTTTGGTTACGTGTGCCATGTGCTCTTCTATCTTGTAAAAAGTTACCCTTTTTTTTGTTGTTGTTGTCTGCTATTGCCTGCGTTTCTTTTCCCCAATAGACTGTTTTTTCTTTCCTCTGTCTGTGTGTGTGTGTGTGTGTGTGTGTGTGTGTGTGTGTGTGTGTGTGTGTGTGTGTGTGTGTGTGTGTGTGTGTGTGTGTGTGTGTGTGTGTGTGTGTGTGTGTGTGTGTGTGTGCGTGCGTGCGTGTGCATGTGTCTGTGCGCGTGTGCATGCGTGTGTTTAAAAATATATTTTAAATTATATAACATACAGACGTGTTTCACATTCTTTTTGTGACAAGAAAACATCCCTACAACTTCTGAAAGTGAACAGCAGCGTTTTACTGTAGCATAAGTGTTATTTTAACATCAGTGTAAACCACAGGGTTTAGGGTTTCAGGTTGGCCAACATTAGGATTATTTGACAACAGAAACTGAATAATCAAATGTAAAAATAAAACTGCTTAGTTTTCACTGTATGAATTATATATATATATATATAGATAGGCCTAGTTATTAAAGCTACAAAAGTTATACAGCCAAGTTCAGTGAGTGATTTTCTCTTTGTCTTTTGTTCATGACCCCAGTTATTGCAAGGCATTGGGATATGCATATTGCGATATATATTTGCGATATTTCGATAATTTCAATATATTATGCAGCCCTAATGAAAATAATGTCGAAGTCAATTAGAATAAAATCAAATGTTTACAATTTATTATGTCAGGTAAATGTATCATGCCAATTTCATAATCAGTTCAAAGATAATAAATACAAAACATTAAATGCTCTGGAATAAAGAGAGTGCCTATAGGCTAGGGGTGTCCCCGACTAAGGATTTTCATAGTCGAATCAGAATCGTCAAGTCTTCCCTAGTCGACTAGTAGTCGAATCGTGTGTGCGGGGTTGGGGAGGGGGCGGGGCTTTAACATTTTAAAGCCGCGATGTACAGAACATTAGGCTACACAAAGATATAGAAAAAATTTAGAGAAACATTTTGGATCAATGCAACTAAGAAATAACATAAATAACTGCAGAAAGGCCACACTGCAGACACGATTTGTATTTCACATGCAAATCAAATTAAATCGGCTAAATTGCCTGTGCGAGCAGGCTCTATACCTACAGAGCGCAACATCGATGCACCGAAAAATAATCAACAATTCATTTACAGAATTAAATTAGAACAGAATATACCTTTCTAAAACAAAACAAAACAAAAAAAGAAATAAGTCTGAATCAAGTCACAAGATGCAGAACAAATGTGTGCAAAAAGTGCAGGGGAACATATATTCAAAACACAAGCCACAAATAGTTAAATTAGATTACCCTGAGTGATCAATAAATAAATAAAAAATAAAGATATTATTAAAATATCGAAAGTATAGCCAGAATGGTCAACTTTAACTGCAGAAACAACAATAAACGCTGAACTCGAGTGACTGTTTATCTAAACATCACAGCATCCAAAAATCAAATTAGAACCGGCTGAAATGTTTTTAATCACTTGTACCGTAACGTTACCTGATCGAGAGAGAAAATCTAGCCTTTCACTCTGTCTGTGTCTCTGTGTCCGTTTCAGTCTTTTCAAATTGTGTGAGCGGATAAAATACATTCTAAAACGCTTAACATGAAAAACGTTTAACGGCTTATTGTCCTAAGACAGTTATATTAAAAGATCAAATTCTATACACACCTTATTAATAAAGCATAGCCTACTGTGTAGCCTACAGAAAAGCAGATGAGCCCAGAATAGGAACGCAACGCGTTTAATTAAACGCTAATTTTCCTCCCATTTATTATAAAGAAAACGCTTTACGTGACTTTCTATAGGAGGAACACGCGTTCATATTCTGGGTTCATCTGCTTATCTGCACATTGTATGGTTTCTTAATGAGGTAGCCCACTATACATTAATTAAGCCAGAAGTGCCCTAGTTTTAAAAGCTTTTTTTCACGTTAAGCATTTTAGAATGTCCAGAGGAAAACCAACTTGTTAACGCTGGCCTGCAGAAGTGCGATCATGGTTTTCCTGATGCTAAATCCAGTCTGGGAGAATATCCTTTCTGATGGTGTGCATGATCCACACTTCAGATTTTCTTATCCCAGACATTTTTAAAGATTTAAATCCCTGCCGCCAAAACGTTCCTCTCTTGGTCACGGATCGAAAGTGAAACTTAAATCACGGGGTGTTTGGATTTATTCATGCACGTTAAAAATATTTATTTAAAGCTTCTTCCTTTGCACATTTGTATTGACAGCATTATCATAATAGGCTCCTATATTAACATATTGAAAGAAAACCAGTAGTTCTATGTGAAATCAGACATTGAGCAGCCTTATAACCTCCTCGAAGATTCGACTGTGAGATTGGTAGTCGAATCAGGCTCCTCCTATCGATGCATCGAATCTTCGACTGTTTGGGGTCGCCCCTACTATAGGCATGCATGAATTTGCATTAATCACCATCCCAGACTTACTGGGGACAGAAGTTGATTTACATGGGGGCACACCCACAGCAGTACCTTGCTGAGTACTTGAGTACTTCTGTTGAGTACCTTGAGTACTTCTGTGGGAATGAGACCTTTGTACCAGTCCACTGAGACATTTCAAATGATACCAAACATGTTTAATACGGTATGAATGGTTCATATTAAACCATAGATTTTGGGTGAATTCAGGTAGGGATGGGTGAAGGGAGTGATGTGTAAATTGGGAGGTGATCGACTCAAGTTTGATCGTGTCTGGAATGGGGATGGTAAAATAGTAAGAGAGTTAAAATGTTAATTTCCTTTATTTTCTTTGAGAGTAGCCCTCTCTTCCAGTTTTTCCAGTCTTACAACAGCATGAGTTCACAGTGTGTCTTTGGTAATATGCTGTAATAATTGTGAATGTGTGCATGTTTAAACAAGCTTGTACAAAGTTAATGTTTTATATTAGCTGGAAAATGTGGCTTGAATTGAATTTTGAATTTATTATTAAAGCCTCTTGAGATTTTCAAGAGGGTCCTATTATGTCTATTATGGCTTAACATTTGTATTTTTGTCTAAATATGTTCTAAAATGTGATACTGTGGAAATAATGTTTGTACTTTGATTATAGGTGAAGATAAGTTTTATTCAACTGCAACGTTGGAAACACTTTCCACAACATTGTTAGCCACAAGTAAGAAAAGAATCTATATGTGTGTGATTAAAAAATAACCTAATCATACTGACTGATTTAAGTTTATTTTTTCTCTAGTGATCACAGATGTTACAACCTCAGCTGACAGTCCTGTTGTCCAGACTGAAGGCAACATTGATGCGAGTGCAGTAACAGCTAATCTGACAGCAGTAGTGATAGTCACAATAGTGTGTCTGTGTGTCCTCATTACACTGATTGTCTGTGTGATTCTTTATTTCAAAAAACGAAGGAGCAATATCAACAGCAAAAGTAAGTCCACAACTGGGGTCCTGAAAAGTTGAACACTGTTGAATTGTTCTTTAACATAATGTCAAACTAGCTTATTGGAAAGAAGAGATCCTAAACATAAAGTACTGTGGTCCAATCCAATCAGAAACCTAGATCTGCTAACACTGTTTTTGATGTTTTTATTGCAACTGTAAAATTTGCTGTTACTGCAACCAATGTAAATGTATTTAGGATTTGAATGTTCTTCTGAGTGTGTTGAAATTAATTTTGAAATACAGCCCATATCATGCTATCATGGTGATGAGAGCCCTCATGTTGAAAAGAAAGACTTTAATGTAACTTTTATGCCAAATCATGATAGAAGTTGATCACATGGTAAAGTACTTACTTTTGTATCTTGTAGTTGAATTGAACTGCTGGTCTTCTGTATCTTATTCTGAAATTTCAGAAGGTAAGTGATGTTTATGGTAAGTCCTTACAAAATATATACAACAAATGTACTTGTTCAAGTGTTTTAATAAAAGTCTTTCTCTTGCAGGGTTTGATGCCCCATTAAATTCTTTATTTGAATACAGTAACATACTGTAATCATGACCTTGCAACTATTGCAACACACGATGACTGACATAATTTTGCAAACCACATCACAATATATGCTATGTGCACTGCCATATATACATATTTTTTATATATTTTTCAAACTTTTATTTACTCACTTCATAACTTGGCCACACATATAAATGCAGTATACACATATCTGCAAATATGCACATGATTCAAAGAATGCATTAACAATGGTTTTTGTTTTTGTTTTTTTGGCTAAATGAATTTTTGAACTTTATCTTCAGTTGGTATAAACAAACAGAAGCTTTTGCATGCAAACCAGATGAGATGTATAATGAATTACTGTGTTTTAATGTGCTTTTGTCTGGTGTTATTTTTTTTAATAAGTCTTTGAGAAAGTCTTAATTGAGTCATCTGTCACGAATTATATTAAAGGGGGAGAGCCAGTTATGCACAAATGTTTTGGTTAATACTCTCAGTGTAATGTTTTATAACATGATTTAATATAACTGAACTTTTTAAATATACTTTATCAATTATAAATGCAATTTTTTTTTTATTCTATGATGTTCTTTGAGGTCTACTTATAATGTTAGCAAGAATTTTTCATTAAAAACATTCTAATTTAGAACTAATAGGCTATTGTCTATTCTGTTTTTTTACCTTCTTGTGAAACACTCTTTTGATCACATTGTGATAGGGGTGGCGCTTTCAAGACTTCGAACTAAACACCCACTGCTATGATTGGATAACAGTTTGCATATTAAAATAATATTATACATCCCTGCCATTACAAATGTGGAAATGTTTTGAAAACATCTGATGTTAAAAAATGTAAACCAGTGGATTTCAGACATGTGGTACTTGGAGTTACCACAGTGGACAAAGGATAACTTGTGGTATTTTGTGTTAACAATTGAGGGCTTGAGACGAAGAACCATATAAGTCCATATTTTCAAATTTTGAATAATACATTTTTTTAAATTTGGACTCTGAATATTATATTATTATTATGTTTTTGACTTGAAGATAGACAACAAAAGCTTCACAATTCTAATGAGATAAGATTTTTTAGTATCAATCTTAAAAATAAAAAGTTAGAGTAATTTACATTTCTGGAATGTCGAAGAACAGTATATGTCCGGTTAATGTGGAATAACAGTATAAGTCCAATTCATCATATCACTTTAAACCACTGGAAATTTGATTCCTTTATCTTAGTTTTAATACAGTAAAAGAACCTTCTAGAAAATATTAAGCATTTCTTTCTTTCAATTTCTTTTATTTTTTGCCAACATAAATCACAGAACAAAAACATGGACAATACAGTACGAACAATGAACAATACATAGGCCTACTTATAGTACAGAAAACAAACGTCAGTACAAACAATAAACCGTACATACAATCAACAATACATACAAACAATAAACAACAGTAATAACTGTAAACAATACATATTTACAATACAGACATACATCATCATTTTTCTATGCTATATGGTTCCATAGGTTTACCATTCCTTGTTTATCATTTTATAATACATTTCATAAATCACCCCATTCATTCATTTACTAAATAAATAACTATATATTCCTATTATACAATATAAGATAAGGCATACAAGATAAGCTACAACTACAATTATGATTAATTTTACACAATAAACACAATATATACCCCACCTTACCCTGCACATGACCTACACATACCAGGCTACTCTTCGCATTCTAATGTCCCATAAAATGCTTGGGGCTCCGCTGGC
Organism: Siphateles boraxobius; assembly: GCF_051911475.1. Classification (NCBI taxonomy): domain Eukaryota; kingdom Metazoa; phylum Chordata; class Actinopteri; order Cypriniformes; family Leuciscidae; genus Siphateles; species Siphateles boraxobius. The sequence goes on along the minus strand of NW_027508722.1, from coordinate 20,156,585 downwards.
ATGTAGGCTAGCATTTTCATAAGATCCCGGTGCTTCTCCTTCTTGACGGGCAGAGGGTCCTCATAAGCACGAGCATATGTGGTGGAGAACAAGGGAGCTGGAGGTTGTTTATTCTTCCTCTGTTTGGTGATCAGCCAGGTCTTCCATCCCTCGTAGAGGCTGTGCCTCCCTTTTGTGTGGACACACCATGGATCAGCAGCTAAAATCATGATTCAACAAGAAATTCAATAAAGATTCTTCTTTCACGCACATATCCCCAACACTGTTAATCTCAGAAAACCAACTCTTTATTTTTTTACAAGCCACTTTCAACCACATCATGGATGTGATTAGCAAGCCAGGTGGACGCTTTAATGATGCATCAGGGAGCTGCCTGAAGTCCGGACATTTCATCTCAATGACTTTGAATGAATGCTGCTGCCTGGCTCCACAGATCATCTCGGCGACATCGCTGGGGGTGTGGAGTGTGGACACCTTACGCCTCTTGTCCAGCGTGGCAAAGGAACGGTCACAGGGACGGAAGGAGTGACCAGACACCATGAACTTCTGCTCTATCTGACTGAAGTACCCTAGATACGAGCAGGGCCATGAGGTTTAGGACTCGCCGGTTGTTGTTCTGTCCACAGCATCGGTCACTATAGATGACGAGCTTCGGTTCCTTTGCCTGGACTAGGGGAGCGAAAGATGTTTCTGCCAACTTCAAAAGATAGCTTGCCACCTCGATGGAACCTCTGTGAGCGATGCCCTCAATTATAGATGAGTGAGAGTACCATTGTTTGTCGTACTGTCATTCTTATATTCATCTTTAATAATTCTCAGTAAAGTGAGTACATATTAAATTATCTGTAACAGACAATAGTGGCAATAGTGATACTATTACTGTCGAATCCAATATAGTCAGCACAGCATCTTTTACCTTCAGGATCTCTGAAAAGCATGCGTTGAACTGTGTCTTGTTTAAAAATTTATCTTCAGTAAAATTAAGTGAACAAACAAACAGTGTCTTACTGACGTGATCTGGAACTTCGTAAAAAAAAGTTCTTCCATGCTTTCTTTATGTTAGTAGAACAAGGAAGACAAAAAAACTGTTTTTTAACATCTTTTAAATCTCAGATGCATTTCTATTATTATTATTATTATTATTATTATTATTATTATTATTATTATTATTATTATTATTATTATCACACCATTACTATCTACATATCATTTTAACAAATAAAACAATTTAAATACAACTTCATTTTTCAGTGAAATTTATAGCCATAGACTTAGACTGTTAAAAAAAATTGCCGCATTTACACCCAATACACCAAACTGTTTTGTTTACCTCTATACTTCTTAAATATGTTTTTATTGCAATAAACAATTTAACAGACTTCTACTTAGATAATTGGGTTCAATCATGACTGAAGTTACTTGTAGTATTATTTCTACTGTTATATTCACTTTATTGTCATTTACTAAAGTACAAAAAAACATTTAATATCTAACTAAAATCAAAATGAAATAGCAGTCGTTTCCAAATAAGTGTGAGAAATATGTCAAGGCAAGGCAAGTTTATTTATATAGCACATTTCATACACAAATTCAATAATTCATTATTCAAAGTGCTTTAGAAGAAATTAAAATAATCAAAATAAATCAGAATAATTAACACAGTTTAGAATAAAAAAGAAAATACAGTACAAACAGTCGAACGCACAGTGGCACAGTGCTCATTCAGTAAATGCACAGCTAAACAGATGTGTTTTGAGTCTGGATTTGAATGTGATACAGTAGGAGCACATCTGATCTCTTCTGGAAGCTGGTTCCAGCTGCGGCTGGTATAATAGCTAAAAGCGGACTCGTCATGCGTGAACCCTTGGTATTTCAATCTGATGTGATCCTAATGATCTGAGTGATCCGTTAGGTTTATATTCAGTGAGCATATCTGCAATGTATTGAGGTACAAGGACATTGAATGATTTATATACCAGTAATGATACTTTAAAATCAATCTGTAACTGGCAGTGTAAAGACCTGAGGACTGGTGTTGTGTGTTCATATTTTCTGGTTCTGCTCAGAATCCTAGCAGCAGCGTTCTGTATGAGCTGCAACTGTCTTATGGTCTTTTTGGGAAGGCCAGTGAAGAGTCCATTACAATAATCCACCCTGCTGGTGATGAAAGCATGCACAAGTTTCTCTAAGTCTTGACTGGAAACAAAACATCTAATTCTTGCAATATTTTTAAGGTGATATTATGCTGATTTAGTTATTGCTTTGACATGACTACTGAAACTAAGGTCTGACTCTACAGTCACACCAAGATTCCTGACTTGATTTTTAGTTGTTTGACCCCTAGACTGAAGGTATGCATTCACCTTGAGAACTTCATCTTTGTTTCCAAATGCAATGACTTCAGTTTTCATGTCTAGGACAAGTTCATGTTAATGCTCATGTTTATGCTTAAGTCTACGTTTATGGTTACTTCACACTGACAGTTGATGTATGCAACGCAGAGCCGGCCAGAGCCTTTTGGGGGCCCTAAGCAGAATCTGATTTGGGGGCCCCATCCCACTACGTGGAGTCACCTGTTCTTGACGATTATTGACACAAATATCATGCAATAATGATACATTATAAATTAAAACAGTGAGGTTATGTATTAATACAAAATATAAACTTAATAAAACATAGATAGCCTACTTAAATAAAAAAGTTTTAACTTTTACTTTACTCTTTTACTAACTCTCTGAAACTTCTTAAAACAAACTGTCTCAAAACAAATCAAATAAATGGAGGGTCCAGGTTTATCCAGTGGAAGTGGGTTGTCGAGGTTTTGTGGCACACTCTACAACCCGGTTCCTCAGAGACGTTGGATTCAGTGGCCAAGAGTTGCGTCGCACAGTAAAGAACTTATCTGAAGCAGCAGAAAGGAGCAGCAACTGGCTGTGGTTGAGACGCAAAGATTCTAGCTGGCTGAGTACAGGCCGCCATGCTACGGTTTCGTAGATTTCTTGAAAACTTGAAAGGTCTGTTGGTTTATTTGTATAGGTTGTATAGTATTTACAGTCATTACATTCCTGTGTATATTGCGTGAATGACGGGTGGTTGGGCAGATATTGTGTTTTGCGGTAGGTGGTATGCCATACGGAACCGTTGGCACTGAAACTGCATATTAACGCACCAGTTGGGCTCGACAGCCTTAGTCAAACGGGTTGGCGCGTATGGTTGGGTTGCGGAGAGATTGTGAGATTGTGATTAGGTCTCAGCAGCAAGAGGGAAGTAGAGGTCAGTAAGCTGGGCTGAGTTGAGTGGGGGTCGGAGGGGGGTGACTCTGGGACGCCAGAGTCACTGTCGAGCCCTCTTGAGGTGTCGTGGGCTAGTCGACGAAACACTGAGGACGGAAGGTGCCCACTTGAAGACCCTAGAGATGTCCCCTACTTAGCTCAATCCAGACGGTTGTCATGGGGGGACCGCACTGTGGTTGCAGCCGTTGTGTGTGCTGACGCGTGTTAACACTAGACAAAAGGAGATTTACATCACCATATGGAAAGAAGCGTAAATGGATGGAGAAGCATAGGTTACTGTAAAGCTATGCCTTAGTTGGTGCTTATCTTGGCGAAAGCCGAGTACAAATCAGCATGAAGTTTTAACATCTACTCTCGTGTAATGGAAATCATTTGCTAAAATAATGACAAAACTGAGAAATCAGAAACATAATAAGAGCAAGGGTTCAACAATGACAATTATTGTTGAAAACTGTAAATATATTATTATTTCTCAACTGTCTCAATACAGTGTAATTGTCCTCAAAATCTTTTATTATTATTATTATTATTGTAACAGACTCCAACAAAGTCTGTTACAATACCGGTAATGATGTAGCGTACTGGCGCTTGTTGTATGTGTGTATGCAATGTATTTTTCCCCTCGTGGCTTGCCGTAGATAGGAATGGGTCAATTGTTGCACAAAACATACCGTAAATAATCATGCAAACATACTTTTATCTTGCTCTTTTTTTCTCCTCCTCTATCATTTTCTTCTTTCTATTTTCGGCACCAGAGGGACATGTTCTTTTTTGTGATGGCTTAACATTACGGTGACTATATGCAGTTGCGCACAAATTGTCTATGCACGCGCGAGGTGTCTAGATTATGCGCATGACTTAAACGCTGGCAGACACAGCAGCAGTTGTAGGCAGGTATATTGATCATGAAATCAGAATTTTCTTGTCTTTAATTATTCATTCATTCATATTAATTCATTCATTTATGTCACTTGTTTAAGTCATCTAAAAAAAATCTTTTTCGATTTTTCAGCTCGATTGGGGGCCCCCTGGTGGCCAAGGGTCCCCAAGCAACCGCTTAGTTCGCTTATGCCTCGGGCCGGCCCTGGGAGATCACGACCCCTGCTGAAAGCTCCATCACACCAACACCAATCGGAGAGGCTCCTTCCCTGAAGAACAGTCGCCTCTCAGTTAAGAATCCAGAGCAGTAATAGTAGAACCACTCGACTCTGAAGCAAAAGGATAATATGCAATGCATCCGCTCCGTATTTATACACGCACTGCGGGTCGGTGCGGCAGATGCAAATCTCTCATACCAATGTGCAATGGCACCTTTAGTTATACTCGAAGTGGATTGGTCTCTTAAGGTGATCCCTAATTTGTCGGTTCAATTCGACGTCGAAGGTGACCGACTGAAAGGGAACTATGTTAAACTCTGACATCTCCCTGTTTGACCATGTACAATAAGCTATGTTAGCAATGTGTGACACTGTTCAGTAATAAGTTCAATAATAATTCATGCTGCTATACACTTGTGCAAAAATAATAGTGTTAGTTTGTCTTGCTTTAACTCTATGACATTTTTCCAATATTCTGAGCAACTTTAAATAATGATTCAGTTTCCTTAGCTTTTATATTGCATTTTTTATTGTGTTTTTATATTTATTATTCATTTTTATTAAATATTTTATCTTGTATTTAATTAACTATTGTATTTTAGTATATGCATTGTTAACTACTTGTGTTGCTTTATTTTAAATAATTTTTCTCCTGAAGATTTATGTATAGCCTATGTATTTTGTATGTATTTGTAAAATAATTTGTATCAAGAAGGCTTATTGATCACATTAAAGTTTTTTTTCTGAGTAAACCTTTTTTTATCAAAAATAAGTTCAGTACTTTGTTAATTCTAGCATAGATAATTGTTGAATTAATTATTTGCACTATTATATTGTTTTAAAATAACAAAATATTGTAGCAAATTGATTGAGATTTGAAATGTGTGCAAATTTGCACGTCTCTGACTTTTGCAAAATCACATTTCCTACTTTGGAATCTTGAAAACAACTGTGTGAAGATAAAAAGTCTTGTGGTTTGTGCTCATATTCAATCGTTTTGCAGTGAGCTTCTTTAGACTGTCAATGCGATGCAATATTTTCACTCTTCATGTTTCCAATTTTTATTTCTAATAGCAACTTTATGTCTAATAACAGCTTTCTAGAGCTGCAACTAAAATATTTAGCTAAAATATTTAATATTTAACTAAATATTTAACTAAAAGTTGAAAATATGATGTTTCCCCATCACATACCAAATCTCACTAAAGGCCTCTAAATTAGCACATTATTAGATCATTTACTTCCGCATTAAATTCAGAGTAACTGAAAACAACTCTGCTAAAGTGACGTGGTCTTTTCTCATATAGAGTTCCTGCAGTGAGCATCTGTATATGATGGGGAGTTTTCAGCCGTCATATTTCCACATTCTATTTGTTCTAATAGCAGATTTATTAGAATGCAATGGTAAGTGCAATTAAATTAAATCAAATTCCTTTAACCAACATACAAACAAAAGATATGCATAATATCAGTGTACTTTGTGTGTGTAAATGTGGCGTAGGTGTGACATGCATATGATCAGTGTCAAGTCAAGTGTGTTTTATTTATATAGCACTTTTCACAGTGGACATTGTTTCAAAGCAGCTTTATAGAAGAAATATTGCCGAAATAATGACTTACATGTTGTCGTTAATGTTTTACATTATATAAATTGCTGTTAACTTTTGAATAAAAATATGTAAATGTTTCCCTTCTTAAAGCAAGAAAATCTTGATGGACAGTTTTAATAAACGTTGGTGTGCAAAGATTAAACTGCATTACTTCAGACAATACATTTTTAAAAAATCTAAGTAACACTTTACAAAAAGGTTCCATTAGTAAACATTAGTTTACATATGCAGCTAACATGAACTTTAACAATAAACAATACTTCATTTATTAATAATATTAATTTGATTTAATAAGTTAATTTTAGTTAATTAATTTCAACATTTAAACACATTCTTAAAATCAAAAAGTACTGTATCTTTTAATCTTATTCATTGGACATGAGCTGACATGAATTAACAATAAACATTTGTATTTTTATTAACTAACATTAACAAAGTTGAAAAACTGTAACAAATGTTGCTCATTGTTAGTTGATGTTAGTTAATGCATTAACTAACATTAACAAATGGGACAAATTTACAAAGTCTATATGAATTTTATATTTTTGTACATTAACTTTCAAAAGGATAATTTCAGGAAATACTGACAGTAGTTCATTGGGTTTTGAAATTTTTGGTTCTCATTTCATACAATGTATTAATATACATTTAGAGGTAAAACCAGTTGGTGAACATTATGCTGTAGTGTTTATTACTGTAAACGCTGTGGTTTCCATGTCTCGGCTCTCTCAGTATGTCTTTTTTTGCTCTTTTATTTCCTTTTAGTGGCGACACAGAGACCCTGCAAGCAGGTACATCAGTTGAACATAAACTATGTTCAGGGCGACAATATGTCTATTTCTTGCCTAACCACAACCCACCCGCTGGAGTCTCTGACAGTGAAACTACGCAAGACAAACCCGGTTCAACACATCTTACAGTATTCAGACAACTCTCCAGCATTAGAGCATCAGAGATGGTCTGTGAGAAATGATACTGGAAATGTTACACTTGACCTGAAAGACATCAGTTTATCTGATCAAGGTCATTATGAATGTCAAGTCTACAAAGATTGGGACTGCCTTAATGCAACTCTTTTTGCCCTGAAGGTCAAAGGTGAGAATGCCAATTTCTAAAAAAACAAGTAAATAATCCTCTTGAAACCTGTTGTAATAAACATATTTCTCTGGCTTCAGAGTGTAAAACTTTGGATCCTGTCCATGCGACTCCAGACTCTTCAGTGTTGCTGCCATGCTCTGAACATCCTCTACAATCCAGAACTGATCAAGTAACTTGGAAAATCTTTCATGGTCACCAATCAACAGAAATAGCCCAATATCGCCCTCCACACAAGCCCTCAAACAGCACAGAGAGAGACCCGAGGCCTCTGTATGAGAGAGGGAGAATACTAGGGAATGGATCTCTGCTTATAAGGGATGCAGTAAACACTGATGGATCATGGTATCGGTGCAGAGTGAGTGAAAAAACCTGCTATGAGGTGAAGCTGGTGATGAAAGGTGTGTTTTCAATGCAGTATTTCTAACCCTAAAATCTCAATGCAGACTCTCTGACAAATATTCACATTTATGATTTTATGTTAAACTATGCTATGTTGGGTGGAAACCTCCATTTTTTAATTTTTTTTCATAAATCATTACTATTGTTTACCCTATATGACTGTCTGTGGGTTTTGAAATTATATAACCAATTAGCTTACCACAATATTGTTAGCCACATGCAAGACAAATGCATATGTGTGTGATAAAAAAAGAACCCAATCAAACTGACTGATGTTCATCTAAGTTTATCTTTTCTCTTGTGATCACAGATGCTTCAACCCAAGCTGACAGTCCTGCAGCAGTAACAGCTAATCTGACAGCAGTAGTGATGGTCACAATAGTGTCTCTGTGTGTCCTCATATCACTGATTGTCTGTGTTATTCTTTATTTCGAAAAAGGAAAGAGCAAAAGCAACAGCCAAAGTAAGTCCACAACTGGGGTCCTGAAAAGTTGAACACTGTTGAATTGTTCTTTAACAGAATGGTTTAAATAATAGAATGGCTTGTTGGAAAGAAGAGAACCAAAACATACCTTACATTTTATGTTTATATTGTACACCCATTACAATAATTTTATACTTCACTGACCAGTTATCCAAACACAAACCTGGATCTGAGTCTTCTGAGTGCGTAAATACAATAGAAGTTGATCAGTACTTACTACTGTAAGGCCGTCTAACTCGATCCAATGGCGGTATTTGAATTAGCGGTGAAGGTCTTTGCATGTTACTGTCTTTTCTCGCGGCAAAGTATTTTTGGTTAAATGCAATACATTTTCTCATATGCATTTTCTCGTTATTTCATCTGACTCCATAAATGAAAAGGCTTTAATGTTATCTGTGCATCATTAAATGTGAGCGAATGTTTTACTATTCTTTTAAACTCTTGAATGAAAATAATGTCAAAGTCAATTAGAATAATCAAATGTCACAATTTAATATGTCAGGTAAATGTATCATTATAATTTCATAATCAATTCAAGGATAATCAATGCAAAACATCAAATGCTCTAGAACAAAGAGGAAAAAGTTTACCCGACAAGAAATGCGTGAGGCTGAGAGTCTCGCAACTCTCAGCCTCATGGGCCGATCTCAGATACAGAAAAGGCCCCGAGCTCTCGCTGCGTTTCATTATATACCCAGACCTCATTTCAAATCTAAACATCATCCACAGTGGTAAGTCACCATTTGCTAGCAGTGGAAAATTAGCATTCAGTCAAATGGTCAGAGGGTGTTAACTCAAAGACACACACTCCATTGTGGAAGATGTTTCTAAACTTCCTATGAACTTTATTACCTTTTGGTTTACTTCTTTGGGAATGAGACATTTGTACCAGTCGCACCGAGACATTTCAAATAATACCAAACATATATAAAACTTGATGATAATTATTCAGATTAAACCATTTAGATTCTTGTGTGAGTTTGGGAGACCTCTGCCAGGATGAAGAATGGGGGAGAGAAATGTAGATTAGGATGAGGGAGGTGAGACCTTTGTCTCAATAGTGCATGAGGGGGAGTTCAAATGTTAATTTCCTTTGTTTTCTCAGAGAGTGGCCCTCTCTCAAAGTCCTTCCAGTTTTTCCAGTCTTACACTACTTATATTTGTTTATTGTAGATAAATTGGACTGCTGGTCTTCTGTATCCTATTCTGAAATTTCAGGAGGTAAGTCATATTCATAGTAGGTCCTTACAAAATATGTACAATTTACTTGTATGAAGTGTATTAAATAAGTCTTTCTCTTGGTTTCTCTTGCAGGGTCCCATTCTATTCTCGACCACCTGTAAGTTACCGCAACACATGATGACTGGTGTAATTTTATAAACCACATCATAAGATATGCTGTATGTAGCCATTGTTGTAAACTTTTATCTCACTTCATAACTTGGCTGCACATATTAATGCAGTATGCACACATCTGCAAATGTGCACATGATTCAAAGAATACATTTACTTCAAATTAATTTTTGAACTATCTTCCAACAGTTGGTGTGAACAAACAGAAGCTTTTGCATGCAAATGAGTTCAGATATGATGATTTAAACAAATGACTGTTTTTTATGTTTTATTTTATTTTAAATAAGTCTTTGATAAAGTCCTAATTTAGTAATGTTGTATCTGTCGCAATTGATATTAAAGGGGAAAATCAGTTATAAATGAAAAAAAATTAAATAGTCTGTGTAATGTTTTTAATTATTATTATGATATCACATCTGAACTTTTTAGCTTTACTTTATTTTTATGGTCCCTTTAACACATTCTGTTGACTAAACGTTGCACCTACATGTCTACTAACTCTCATTAGAGTGTTAGTAGAGTATTAGTAGACTGGTAGGGTTAGGGTTAGAATAAGTTGACATGTAGTTGGAAAGTTATTATAGTAAGTAGAATGCCGGTTGAAGGACAATCAGAATAAAGAGTTAGCAGATATTAAGCAGACAGTCTACTAATACTCTAATGAGAATTAGTTGACATGTAGTTGCAAAGTTTTTTATATACTTTAGCAATCTTTTTTCTTTTCTTTTTTTTTATCATACCAGACAGACTGTTACTGTGAAATTTGTTTTGTGAGAGACATAGCATGACACAGATGACACTGATCTGATACAAGAAATAGAAATTATGATTATATGATAATGAAGACATTATTAGACATTCATAGCTGAAACTATTTTTATGTTTTTTATTGCTAATTTCATGAATGGCTTAGTATTACTATGAAAATGATTTTTCTATGCATCATTTTTTTAAACAAATAAAACAATTTAAATACAACTTTAACTGTAGGTGAATTTTATGGCCATGGACAGCTAAAAGAACTAGCTGCATTTACTCCCAATGTTGACACAATTTGCACTTTTATAAACAGACTTACGTTTATTTGTCTGTCACTGCTATATTGTTGTATTACTGTGAGAGTCTTTGGGGGCAACATGTCTGTTTTCTCAGACATAATTATACATTAATTCAAGTAACAGGGTTGACAGATTTTTTATAGGTCAGTTTGACAAGTCTTTTGCTCAAGGTTGTAAAACTACAAGGTGTTCAGTGTAATTTAATGATACTTTTATAAATATTATTTTTATTAGTTTCACTTGTAAATAAAATTAAAATTATATAAAATCAAGCTAGTGGTGATGACATTAAAATTGTGATCATTAAAGTGATGACATTTTTCCTTTTAAAAAATAAAAGTGAAAAAAAGTTACACAAGAATATATCGAAAAATATATATATATATTTCAATCATTTCTGTTCGTATTGAACAACACACATCCTCCACTGCTCCTTTGACTTGTGGTGTCCCTCAGGGTTCCATTCTTGCTCCAATTCTAATCATGAAATATTTGCTGCCCCTTTGTTCAATCTTTCATAAAATGGGATTTATTTTCATTTATATGCTGATGATGCCCAGTTTTATCTCCGTTTGCAATCTAATGATAAACATGCAATGGGAGCTCTGATTGATTGTATTCAGGAACTTAAATTATGGTTAACAAATAATTTCTTGACATTAAATGAAGACATAACTGAAGTGATTCTGTTTGGGCCTAGTGATGCTTTTAATGCCAGTATTTATGACCTTGGTTCGTCGACTGAAATGGGATCTCGCTAGAGAGCCTGTCTTCTTCGAGTACTATTGAACGAGCCAATGTAATTGGCGTGCGTGATTCGCATCACACACTCCGCCCCCGCGGCGCGGTTATAAATACGGAAGTGGATGCACGCACTAGTTGCCTTTCGCTTTGGAGCCGATCGTTTGATGTCTCTGAGAGTGCTGTTGTCTACAACGAGCGAGTGTGTCGGTGTTCTTCAGGAAGACTCTCCCAGTGCTGGTTTTCTACAGCGCGAGTGCAGCGGTGATCGCGAGCTTTGAGCTCTCAACTGCTGTTTTAACAGCAACAAATTTCTAAATGTTTGTGTGTGTTGATGGCTGGTTAGAGGGCGGAAAAGTGAGTGCTTCACTGTTTCAGTTCTCTGTTCAGTGTTGCCGCGGTCATTCCCCTGTGTGCTCCGGCACTGGTGACGGTCCTATTTTCTGAAAGAGCAACACGGGTGCGTTTGCGTCTTTTTCAAGATGTCATTCCGCCCGTGCGTTTCTGGGTGCGGTCGTTCCCTGTCTCTCTCTGATGGTCACAACTGTTGTGTCACGTGTCTGGGCTTACAGCACGCTGAGACAGCTTTTGTTGACAGCTCATGTTTTCACTGTGGGAACATGACTGTCGCAGTGTTGAGGGCGAGACTCGCCTTCGTTCGCGGAGAGCGAGTCCCCATTACCATGCCCCACCCTCGGGTGCTGTGTGGGATGGGTGACCGGAGGATAGTGTTGGATGTCCCGCCCGGTAACCATTCCCTGTGGGCTCCTCACTCCTCCCTTCCCCTGCAACCACTGGAGCCTCCTGTGTTGTCTGCTGGTCCATCTGTAATGGGTGGACCAGCGGTTTCACTCGGGGCTCCCCTGGAGGACAGGACGCCGATTGCAGCATCGGAGGGTGAGCTGACTTCTAGAGATGATGACTCGGCTGCATTGTCTCCCTCCGGGAATTCAATGTTGCCCGAGCCGGATCCAGAATTATCAGCTATGCTGAAACGGGCCGCCGAGGCTGCCGGGCTCGAGTGGAACCTCCACCGTGTCCCGTTCAGTCTCGGTTGGAATCTGGAGTTTGGTATCTTGGGGCGGGCCACGCTGGTTCTCAGCTCGCCGCCCCAGTGCCTTTCTTTCCCGAAATGCATGGAGAGCTTATCAGGTGGTGAACAGCATCTTTCTCTGCCAGAAACTGCCTGAATAGCTTTTCCCCCTCATTAACCTTGACGGAGGAACGGTGAAGGGTTGCGAGGTGTCCCTCCATTGGAGCGGTCTGTCGACACAGGTGCACCTGTGTCCGGCGGCCGCTGCCTTTTGGGGGGATCCTCGTCTCCCCCCTAAGGCCTGTAATTTTTCGTCCGTTCCGACGGGCAGAGCTTACAAAGCCTGTGGGCAAACCGTTTCCTCTTGCGTGCCATGGCGTTGCTGCAGGCTAGGGCACCCATGGCATGCACAAGGGTAATCCAGACCGTGCGCTCATAGGTGAGCACCGCACTCGTCCGACCTCACCCTCCGGGGTACGGGTGTCGTAGCGTGCGTGATCGGTCTGGCGATGTCCACCTTGGTGGTCCAGTAGCACCTTCGTTGGCTCAGCCTGGTTGGTATGGCGGATGCGGACAAGGTTCGGTTCTTGGTCTCCCCAATTTCCCAGGTTGGGCTGGTCGGCAACGCGGTGGAGAACTGCATCCAACAGTTCTCTGCCGCTCAAGTGCAGACGGAGGTCATCCGGCACATCCTGCCCCGGTGGCCAGCTGCTGCCTCCACCCGCCGCCGGTGGCAGCTCCTCCGCCTGCTGGTCGCCGTGGGCGTTCCCCGGCCGCCGCTCCTGCTGGCCCTCCGCAGCAGCCTCCACCCAGGCCTCAGCATGGAGCCGGCCGCAGTAGAGAAGCCCAGCCCGCTCCAGGCGCTGCCAAGCCAGGTGGCAAGCGACAGCTAAAGCATTCCGGACCGGGCCGCCCAGGAATGGATGAGATGCTCTTGGAGTGGCACGATCACTCCCTCCCCCCGGGTGTGGGCCGGGTGGAGCCTTTGTTTGTGTGTGTGTCTGTTCCGCCGCTGGCTCCCTAAAAAAAAAGAAAAAAAAGAAAAAAAAAGCGGAGTAAGCGGTACCCACACTTCAAAGAGAGAGCAATTTCATCTGTTCCTGGGTCCCAAGAGGGCCAGTCTGGCGGGTGTGACCCTGTATAGCCTTACACCCCTCAGCTCCCATTTGGTCGCCAGCAGGCAGCTTGGTGCGTTCGAGGACCCGGTCATCCGCCTTCTCACGCGCCCCCTGCCGCTTGTGGAGACAGTTAAGTGTTGCACAGCAGACTAACACCACTCTCTCTACTTTGCTGCCCCACCTCAGGCTCGGCTACCCCGCTCAAGTCAGTGATAGTCATCACATTAGGTGTTGAGCAGACGTGCTCCTGAAAATTCAGTGATATTCATCACACCGAGTGTTGAGCAGTGCTCCTGACTTGTGCGTGCTTATCTTATCCTGCTGGCGAAGGATTTGATATAGCCGCTCCTCCAGCCGGTACGAAGGCCAGTTGTAAACTCGTTCTTCGTGCTACTAGGTGGTGGGTCGTGACCATCTTGGCCCAAGATTGGTCTGCAGCTCCGACCTGAAAGACATGTGCTTAAAAACAGATCTCTACCTTCCGCACCGCAGGCCATCCTGTGGGTTGCGTGTAAGGGTGGAGTATCAGTACAGTGTCCTTCCTTTCGAGTGCTCCAGAGCCCTTTGGGTCTTCAAGTCAACTGGAAGAGAGTAATCTCACCCACGGGCTTAGTATCTCTTTTTCAGTTTTGGAGATGGACTCGGTCTAACACGTTTCTCCAATGAGAATGTGTTCAGCTGGTGTTTGAAGTGAGAAAGGTTCCCACTGGAAGAACTTTCAGAGGCTCCTGGGGTATATGGTAGTTGCAGCCATTGGCTTCCTCCATATGTTACCGCTTCAGCGCTAGCTTCATGATCGAGTCCCGAGGTGACCGTGGCAGAGCAGCTCACCCTGTGTGACTATAGTTCATCCCGGTCTGCTGCCAAACCCTCTTCAAAAGAGGGGCCATGCACAAAGGGCGTGTTTAAACGGGGGCCTGGGCAACCCTCGACCTCACGGGCATTCGTGCCTCGAGTTGTTGGACATTGCGACCGTTGCGCAAGCTTCCCTTGAATGTCACAACTCACCCGTCACCTCCTCCTTGGAGTCAGAAGCTTCTGAGGACGCTTTGTTCCACTCTTCCCGCTTTACTCAATCGTGCCGCCATCGAGCCTCACGACAGTTATAGCCAGGGCAGGTGGAGACTCCATCCCCTAGGTCCAGCTCAGTGAAGTTCTTCGCACTCAAGTGTTGAGCAGAAATGCTCCTGAAGCTCAGTGAGTTTATCACACTCAGGTGTTGAGCATGAATGCTCCTGAAGCTCAGTGAACTTGTCACACTCAAGTGCTGATCAGAAATGCTCCTGGTGCTCAGTGAAGTTCTTCGCACTAAAGTGTTGAGCAGAAATGCTCCTGAAGCTCAGTGAGTTTATCACACTCAGGTGTTGAGCAGGAATGCTCCTGAAGCTCAGTGAACTTGTCACACTCAAGTGCTGAGCAGAAGATGCTCCTGAAGCCCAGTGATCTTCACATGTTGTGTTGAGCAACGCTCCTGTCTTTTTGCGCCCGTCGCTTGCACCTACGTGCTAAGTCATGAGAGGAACAGGTCTTCATAGTTGCCCCTTATTGGCCCAACTAGACCTAGTTCCCATCGACAGCCTTCCCGACTTCCCCTGAAAACTCTTTCAGTGACGGGGCACGAGGGCACCCGCGTTCTTCCCCCGGATATTCCGGGCGGTCTTACATCTGAACGCGGAGGTTCAGGTGGCTATCACAGGGCATGTGATAGTTACCATCACTTCAGCGAGCACCCCCTAGAAATGGGTAGCGTGCTTACGCCTTTAGAAGTGGAACCTAGTCGTTGAGTGTGTCTTCTCTCCAGAGGAGATCCTGAAAGCTTTCGATCACTTCAATGCTCTCTTTCCTGCAAAATGGGTTGCAGTAGGCTGTTTTCCTTCACCCTCAAAATGATGTTGCCTCGTGTTTAAACGACGCTCATCGTGTTGCAGAAGTGTGCAGAAGCACGTTCTGATCGTCAGGTTCCTTAGGAGCAAGGTCTTGTAAATCCTTGTGTCCCTCTTTATCCTCTTGGGCCTTGTCCCTGGTGTGACTGCACTGCAGAGACCGCCCCTGAGCCACTGCAGGCAGTGAGTTAAAAATTCTGTTATACCAGTTCTCCTGCTCGCGTGGTCTCTACTAGAGGGTAGGGACTTGCTCGCTTTCGGTCAACGTATTGTGCCTGGAGTCTGGGCCGGCTAACTCTCACAAGCTGAGACCCCGGCTCGGATTGTGCCCAAGGTTCCTACCTCTCCCGTAATAGGAGCAGGTGGTGAGCCTGCAAGCGCTGCCCTGGAGGAGGCAGATCCAGCCCTGGCTTCTCTGTCCGTTCGCTTGGACGTGTACAGAATGCAAGCCATAGACCTCTGACGAGCTCTACAAATATCTGTTCGAATTCAGCAGAGAGGGAAGGCTGTGTAGGATTACAAATTTATTTAAATGTTTAATTTAGATTTCCAATACAATAGTATTTTATATTGAGAAAGTTTAGAAATGATGAGGCCAGGAAATCTCTGCAAACGGTAGGGGTTCCCAGCGGGATATTCCTGACTGTCTCATCTCAGTACTAGAAGGCTAGGCTTTTCCTGTTCTCGTTGTTTACCGGGTGAAGAGTCATGCTGAGCAAGTTTGAACACCTGTTATTTTATTACTGAGACCATTTGTCTCATCTCAGTACGAGAAGTCTATGCCTTTCCTGTTCTCATGCCTCAGCTCATTTACATGCTTTGTTCATCACAATGTAATCCCTCCCCCTTGAAATGTATATAAACTACATGAGACCAGGAAATCTCTGCAAACGGTAGGGGTTCCCAGCGGGATATTCCTGACTGTCCCATCTCAGTACGAGAAGGCTAGGCTTTTCCTGTTCTCGTTGTCTCAGCTCATTTACATGCTTTGTTCATCACAATGTAATCCCTCCCCCTTGAAATGTATATATGAACTCAATGTATACTGCCTTAGTTAGACTTGACTTGACTTGGGTACGAAGCAGACTATAGCAAATAAAGAATCCTGCTTAAATAAGTCTCCTGGTTTTCGCTTCTGAGTTTTTCTACACTGAAGAAGGAAGAAGTTTACAAAAGATGGTGCCCTGTGACCCGGATGGAGAAACTGAAACTCAACAAAGAATGAACTTTTGAAACTTCAAAACTCAAAGATCTCAACAAAGCTGAATAAGTCTCCAGGCTGAATTTTGAAACATCCAGCTAAACAAAGATTGCCAGACTGAATCTTTCCAGCTTCCTCCAGATTGAAAACTTGAACCAAGATTTCCAGGCGGAATCTTTCTATACAACAAAAATTTGGTGAGTTTCACTCCATTCAAAGAACCGTTGAAAAAACAGTAAAAAAAAAAAATCTGTTATTCCTCTGCGCCATCAGTGAAGAAGTTAACAAACAGATGTAGGGTTTGTTAACTAAAGTTATCCCCTAAAGTTGCTTTAGAGATGAAATGTATCCTCTGTTTTCAGGCAGGGAAGATTAACGTACATGTTAATATTGTTTTACCCTCTGCTTTGCCAGGGAAGTGATTAATCCTCTATAAAGTTAGGGAAGATTAGCATCAAGTGCTAATATATTATACCCTCTGTTTTCAGGCAGGGAAGATTAACGTACATGTTAATATTGTTTTACCCTCTGCTTTGCCAGGGAAGCGTTTTATCCTCTATAAAGTTAGGGAAGATTAACATCAAGTGCTAATATATTATACCCTCTGTTTTCAGGCAGGGAAGATTAACGTACATGTTAATATTGTTTTATCCTCTGCTTTGCCAGGGAAGTGGCAAATGTTTTTTTTCAGGCAGGGAAGATTTTAGTATAATTTGCTAGTAATTTGTGTATCCTTTGCTTTAGGCAGAGAAGGTTAGCATTAACAACAGTAATCTGTGTTATCGAGTGTAGCCTCTTTTGATCAGAGAAGATTTAGTGTTTTTGTTTGTTTTATCCTCTAAAAGTTAAGAAGGTGAAAGATCCTTTTGCATTTTTCTTTTAGGGAAGATTAGCGTAACGTACTAATAGTTTGTGATCTGTTGGTAACAAGGAAGTTTAACAATAGTTGATTTGTGTTAACAAGCGTACCCTCTGTGATCAGAGAAGTTTAGTGTTTGTTTGTGTGGTAACAAAGAAATCCACAAAATGATTAAGAAAAGTGCTAGACTAATCTCCACAACTAAAAAAGGTGGTCTTGCTACTCCTTTGTGGTCAGATAGTGAATTTAAAACACCGTTAGGAGAACAGATGGACTCCATAGTGACTGAGTCAGTTAGATTGGATTTGAGAAAGAAATTTGGTATTCACCCAGAAAAAGTATGGTCTATTGAAGAATGCAAGAAGGTGTTGGGTGCATGTATCAGAAAGAAAAACATGAAAGGCATAATCTGTTGCCATAGAGAATATAGCTTATCCATTGCACAAGAACAAACTAGGTGTATTGATAAGTTAAATGAACAAAACAAACAATTGCAGACTCAAGTGTCTTGTTTCAAGACAAAGGTGGGCCATAACAAGGCCTCAACCAAATGTGACTCAGAAGACCAACAGTCAGATGAAACTTATCCTGACTTAAAAGCATTCTTTGAAACAGATGTAGACATCCCATCAGTAATTGATAAGCCTGTAGATTCAGTAAAGGTTTGTGTTGCAAGAAGATCTCAGGGAATTGAGGGAACTGAAAGTGTTCCTCCCAACTCTACTGTTGTCCAAAACCAAACTGTTGCCAAAGCACTCGGACCTAGAGACATAGAAAGACTATCCCAAAGCTTACCTTCAGTACGCACTGATTTTTCTGAATTTAGAAGGGCATTGATCAGTAAAATGCGTCTTTACAACATGTCGTTGGCAGAATTTACACAGCAGATGTCACAAATTCTAACTAAATCTGAATTCAACAGTTTTGAGTCTGCTGTTACTTCTGAACTACAGAATGCCAGAAAAGATGAATTGAGAGAGGGAGTTCTGAAGGCATTGAAGAACATTGTTGGACCTAAAATTGACTGGTCGAAGATCACTAGTTGTTTACAGAAGAAGGGTGAAACTGTTAGTGAGTACACTCAAAGATTTTGCCAGTTAGCAGCAGCATACAGTGGTATAGCTGACACTTCAGAGAAGGTGCTAGAAGATAATGGTCCCCTAGTTCGCACATGGTTTGATGGTCTGTTGTCAGAACATAGAAAAGCATTGCCTTTCTTAGACTTAACATGGTCCACTAGAACCATACAAAACAACTTAGACAGTTTGGCTGCATGGGAAAGAGACTCTGATGTCAAGGAAAGAGTAAAAATTGCAGCAGCATCCTTTAAGGTCAACACAGAGAAGCAACAGAAACGCAAATGTCCTAAAAGAGAGGGCAGTAGTTGTTATTATTGTGGTAAACATGGACATTGGGGAAAAGAGTGTAGGAAAAACAAAAATAACTTTAAACAAGTTAACAATGTTACTCAGCTCCTACTCAGTCTGCTTGCTACTCTGAAACAGCCCCTCCCCTCATCATTAAACTGGGGCAGCTGGTTGACATGTTAACCATTTGGGCTGTGAGTGCTTTATTTCCCCACTTACTTGCAACAGAGATAAAAGACTTCTGTTTTTGTTTAATAGAACAAAAGGAAAGTGACTATCTCAGTTTTTCCTTTGGGGGACACTGGTTAAAGTAGACTCACAGCCTTAAATGTTATTTTAAAGCACAGGCCTTTCATCATTAATAGTGTTAGGTCAGACTGTAAAAGTAAAAAAAGCCCTCATGCAGTGTCCACAATAATGCCGAATATTGTCCGAATATTGTGCACGCTGCACCTGTCACGAATCCGTCCTCATGTATGATGTCTGCTATGACTGAAGTTTTGTTAGAGGATGAAGGAGAAATTACTACAGACGAGCAGGTTATGCAGTAACGTCCATCATGGAAGTGTTAGCTTCAGGACGTCTTCCAGATCATTTTTCAGCTCAAGCTGCAGAACTAGTAGCCCTAACGAGAGCATGCACGCTAGGTTCAGGATCAGTTGCTAATATCTACACAGATTCCAGATATGCTTTTGGGGTAATTCATGATTTTGGTGTCATTTGGCAAACCAGGCAGTTTCTAACTTCTGCGGGATCCCCCATTAAGCATGCTGAATTAGTGAAAGATCTAATGTTTTCCATGAAACTTCCAAAGAAATTAGCAGTGATCAAAGTGAAAGCACATCTCACAACTAATACTACGGAAGCTAAAGGTAATGCTCTTGCTGATATGGCAGCTAAACAGGCTTGTTTCTATGCAATTGTACAAGTGTGTTCAGGTAGTGCAGCACAGAAGAAAATGATGCCTCCTGAATCAATAATTGATCTGTACAAAGATGTTTCCTCCATTAGAACCAAAGTGACATGGGCCACATCAAGTGATGATGATTACAGCAGCTGCAGTATTGTGTCAGGGAAGGAAAACCTGGACTCATGTGTCACACTGTAAGGTTGTTCCTGCTCCAACAGGGATAGGATAGGTCACAAACCAGTGGGGAGCCGAGGGAAGAACCGATTGCAACAGGCGTCGGAGGCCAACCCTTCGGTGAAGAATCCCTCATAGGCGCTCCATCCATTAATCCATCCTCACCTCACTGCGTTCTTTAGGTGTCAAAGGAATTAAGAAATAGGGAAAGATGGAACGACAACAGCAGACCCAGAAAAAGTTTACAACCCTAGTTTTGAACAAATACTGCTCTACTGCTTAGCAGGCTCGGAAAAGTTTACAACCCTAGTGTTTGAACAAATACTGCTGTCCTGTCTTTTGTTTTCTTTCTTACTCTGTGCAGATACCACTGATGACATCCCGAGACCCATACGCACTGACCTCGTCATCTGCGTATGAAGCCCCAAGAAAACCTCAAGAAACAACTTGACCCACTTCCGAGCCAACTATCACAAAAGGATAAAGAAAAGAAAAAGAAAAAAATACAAAACGCAGAGACTCACAAACGAAACCTTCAGTCATCCATCAACATGATCAAGATTGTCGTACCAGTAACATCACAGACACTCTCGCTTCGCACAAGATAATGATCTTACAGAACAGAGTGGCCTTAGATTACATTCTAGCAACGCAAGGAGAAGCCTGCACCATCATCGGACCTGAGTGCTGCACCGGTTTTAATGGATCCAACAGAGAACTTGAACAAAATCCAACAAGACATTCTTGATCTTTCAGCAAAATTACACCAGATGACTGAAGATAATTCTTCATGGTTCGGAAAATTGTTAGGTAAACTGTGGATATTAATAAAGGAAATAGCAATTCTGCTGTTATTTCTTCTACTACCATACTATCTATGCGTCCACAGTATCAAGTGTTTCATGCAACAAATGACTCACGCCCCTCACAAAGAAATGACAGTTCCAAACAGAAAAGACTATTCCCTTAAGAACTTCACGGACCCTAAATTTGCATGTTTGTTTCTGTGTCAGCATGCAATTGCAGAAACAGCAACACAGAAGCCTGTGCCTGTAACAATCACAAGTTACAAGAATTAACTTTTAAGTGTCTAAATTTCTATTTTGTGAGAGTTATTTAGAACTCTCAAAGGGGGAAATGTAGGATTACAAATTTATTTAAATGTTTAATTTAGATTTCCAATACAATAGTATTTTATATTGAGAAAGTTTAGAAATGATGAGACCAGGAAATCTCTGCAAACGGTAGGGGTTCCCAGCGGGATATTCCTGACTGTCCCATCTCAGTACTAGAAGGCTAGGCTTTTCCTGTTCTCGTTGTTTACCGGGTGAAGAGTCATGCTGAGCAAGTTTGAACACCTGTTATTTTATTACTGAGACCATTTGTCTCATCTCAGTACGAGAAGTCTATGCCTTTCCTGTTCTCATGCCTCAGCTCATTTACATGCTTTGTTCATCACAATGTAATCCCTCCCCCTTGAAATGTATATAAACTACATGAGACCAGGAAATCTCTGCAAACGGTAGGGGTTCCCAGCGGGATATTCCTGACTGTCCCATCTCAGTACGAGAAGGCTAGGCTTTTCCTGTTCTCGTTGTCTCAGCTCATTTACATGCTTTGTTCATCACAATGTAATCCCTCCCCCTTGAAATGTATATATGAACTCAATGTATACTACCTTAGTTAGACTTGACTTGACTTGGGTACGAAGCAGACTATAGCAAATAAAGAATCCTGCTGAAATAAGTCTCCTGGTTTCCGCTTCTGAGTTTTTCTACACTGAAGAAGGAAGAAGTTTACAACAGCTGTTTCCATGCAAAGTTGCACTAAGTGCTTGCTTCATTTCGGTAAAAATCCGAGATGCAACATGTCCACTTAGGTGTTGAGCTCCTCTATGATGAGTGTAAAGTGCTCCGCCTGGGCGTTGACGATATGCTTTGCTAAACAGATTCTAGAGTTGGGGGCTGAACGACACCTAGTTGAACCGCTGCTTCCCGTGGGCTCCCTTCTCATGAAGCCAGTTTCACCGTGAGCCCGGTTCAAGTGTCGGCTTGCAGCGCCGTTCCCCTCCTATGGACTGGATACGTGCGCCTTCTACTCCAGTTGAGTTCCCTTAAAATTGAACCCTGTTGAGTTCCTCCACAGCCCTCCGACGTTGGACGTGCGGAACGTCTGGTGTTAGGCCTACCACTCATAAGCAGTGTGGAACCTGTGTTAGGCTGGGTCCATATGTTGCGGTCCCAACGGCGACCCCATATGTGTATTCTTCCACGATACGGCTCCCTGCGGCGAGCCCGTGTCTTCCCTCGGCAGAGTCTCTCTGCCGTCACTGTCCGGTGTGTCTCCCCCGTCTTAGGCTGGAGCCACCCCAGTGACATTCCATATGTTAGACTGCCCGGTTTCCGCCCAGTTCATATGTGTATTCTCCACGTTACCTCCCTCTGGGTTGGATGTGGCTTCCGCAGTGTCCCTTCCTTCCAATGTACGGGGAACGCTTTCCCAGTGGTCCTGTAGGAACAGCAGTGACTTCCCTGGCCTAAGCCCTGTCCTTCCCCGCCTTAAGTTTGCGGGGGCATAAGGAGGCTTTTGTTTAGGCACTGGAAGGTGGCAGCGTTAGTGGCGTGTTCAAAGGGTGATCCCATTTCAGTCGACGTCGACTACGTCTGACGTTATCGACTGAAAGGAAACGTCCTGGTTGCGTATGCAACCCACCGTTCCCTGAAGGAGGGAACGGAGGACGTAGTCCCCTTGCCACTACCGCTGAACCACCGCTGACCCCGGGTTACTCTCGGCTCCTCAGCGAAAAAGCAAATAGTGCGTGCATCCACTTCCGTATTTATACCCGCGCCGCGGGGGGGGAGTGTGTGATGCGAATCACGCACGCCAATTACATTGGCTCGTTCAATAGTACTCGAAGAAGACAGGCTCTCTAGCGAGATCCCATTTCAGTCGACGTCGACTACGTCCTCCGTTTCATCATTTCTCGCTTAGACTATTGTAATTCGCTCTATTATGGGATTAATTATTCATCTATGGAGCGATTAAAAATGGTCTAAAATGCAGCGGCCAGGCTTCTGACTAGCTCATGTAAGTTTCAGCACATCACTCCTGTTTTGATCTCCTTGAAAGGGTTGTGTAGCATATATAAGTGCTGCAAATATAAATAAATTAGTGGACCAGTATCAGAAGATCTTAGTTTGGCTCAGGGAGGAAATGGTAGAGTTCAATGATACACAAGAGTCAGGACTGCAGTGCAATAGTGAATTGTATTACATATAAGACAACAAGTATTTACAATATTTACACGTGCACATAGGAGGTATTCAGTTCAAAGTTATTAATGATGAGCATACAACAATTTCAGAATTCACTCAATCATAAAAAGGTGCTTGAAACCGCTGAGGTTCACAACACACAACCGCGAGACGGACAGAGTCCAAAGAGTCCAGGATGGAACAGTTCATAAGATCAGTAACAATATATAGATGTCTAAAGTGTCCAAAGGTGTGTGAAAATGTCTCTGAGGGTGTGTGAGCAGGTGTAGCAAAGTCAGCAGCTGCAGCACCTCCTACCACACCGGGAGATGCATGCACTCCGATGCATCAGGGTTGGGCCTAGTGGCTCGCCATCAATGCACAGAACCTGGCCAGTTCCCACATCATTAAGTCACTCAACAGCAGTCATTTGCAACGGTAGAGGCAATCTGCAGCAGCTCAACACACAGCTCGCGCACACACATACCAAAACAACAGCGCGCGGCCGTATTTAAAGGAAATGACGCAACACTCCATCTCAAGTCTCGCGATACTTCACGAAGTCTCGCGACAACGTGAACACAAAAAGGGAGCCGCGAATAAGGAGAATATAAGGAGAATAAGGCAAAACCCATCTGGGTTACACCCTCCCCCCTTAAATCATGCACGTCCCGTTGCATAAAACTATAGAAGCAACTATTACAGCTTAGGGACAGAGTCTGCTGCAGCGGCGTGACTAAGGGCCTCTGTATAAACATTAGACAAGCTATGAAAAAGAGTTTGAACGACTGAAATTAATGGGTTGCCCAATACTGCATATTGAAGGCGTTGAAGGGGTTGACGCTGCCGCCCTGAACGTCTGGGTACTACATCAGATCCCAATGTATCACTGGGGACAGTAACAGAACTATGAACAATAGGACCCACAGATGACTCAGATTGGACTGGCTCACAAGCTTCAACCTCAGGCTCCAGAAGCACTTCAGCTTCAGGCACATTGATAGTTATTTCTTCCACAGGAAATTCCAATTCTCCTCCCACAGGTAGCTCCATCTCTCCCGTAACATGTTCGGTTATCGGTTCTGGTAGAGGGTTTCTAGGTTCTTTGATTCTTTGAGTTTCTATCTCGCATCTGGACATGGATGAATCTTCACCAGTGGTTGGCCAGGACTCTTCAACTTGAGGTAAGTGGTCTTCAAATGAAGTTGCAATTGAAGGTCTTAGTGCAGGGCTTTGTGGAAAAGATGGAACAGAATCAGCGTCACTTGGGGCTGTCGGCAATGTCGACCCCTCAATGTTACCGATCGTTGGTTCATGTTCACATCCACTCGCTCTTTCCACACTGAACTTCATTGGGAACTGAGGAAAACTCCCAAGGACAGCATCCTCTGTATCCTCATCCTCAAAAACATCAACTTGGTCAGTGCAGTTGTGACTCTTGTTGCGAGTATGGGGTTTTTGAGCAGGAAAATCTTCTGGAAAATCCTCTGTAGCAGAAGCCGATAGGAAGCCACAGGGTAAGAGCAGATCACGGTGGAGTGTGCGATTAGGGCCCCCCCTGGTCTCTGGTCTCACAACGTAAACTGGAAGATCCCCGGCACGTTTCACAACCACGTACACCTCTTGTTCCCACTTGTCTTCGAGCTTGTGTTTCCCTCGGATTCTGACATTCCGAACCAGTACTCGGTCACCAACATCCAAGCTTGCAGGTTTTACACGTTGATCAAACCGTCTTTTGTTCCTTTTAGCTGACTTCTGAGCGTTCTGGCACGTAAGTTTATAGCTCTCCTCGAGACGTGATCTTAAGTCCTTCACATACTGAGAGTGCGAAGGAGAGGAAGAGCCACGGACTGGCAACCCAAAAGCTAAGTCAACCGGAAGCCGTGGTGATCGACCAAACAGGAGTTCATAAGGTGTGAACCCCGTTACTTCATTCCGCGTGCAATTATACGCATGGACAAGAGGTTTAACGTACTCCCTCCACTTAGCCTTCTGCTTGCTCTCAAGAGTTCCCAGCATGTTTAACAACGTCCGGTTAAAGCGCTCGACAGGGTTACCCCTGGGATGGTATGGCGTAGTCCGAGTTTTCTTGATGCCGGCTACATTGCAGAGCTCTTTAATCAGCTTAGACTCAAAGTCTGGCCCTTGGTCAGAATGTAGGCATTCTGGAATGCCATAGCAAACCATGAAGTCGTTCCACAGACACTTCGCCACAGTTTTGGCTTTCTGGTTCGCAGTTGGAATAGCGACTGCAAATTTGGTGAAGTGATCAGTAAGTACCAAGATGTTCTTGGTGTTGCTGCTGTCCGGCTCAAGGGTTAAAAAATCCATACATACTAGTTCCAAAGGACGACTGGTTTGAATATTTACTAAAGGAGCTGCCCTTTCGGGAAGAGTCTTACGTCTTATACACCGACCACAGGTTTTGATGAAGTTCTCAACATTAGCGGCCATTTTTGGCCAGAAGAACCGCTGCCGCACCAAGTCCAGGGTTCGCTCTATGCCCATGTGCCCCATGTCACTATGGAGACTCTTCAGGACGGTAGAACGCAACACTGGGGGCAGAACAAGCTGAAGGACAAATTTATCTTCGTCCTGTCTTCTCCGGTATAAAACTCCATCTTCCAGCTCCAACCGATTCCACTCCCGTAACAACAAGGGAAGCTCAGGAAGTTCCTCTCGAACAGCGGAAGAAACCTTTTTCTCCTGTCTCAAGCTGGTAGAGGACTTCTCGAATTGCTGGGTCGGCCCGCTGCTCCTCTTTCAGGTCAGCGTGGGTCAGCGGGGAAATGACAGGAAGGCCATGCAACTCTTCCTCGGCAAAACAGTCAGGAATAATATTAGTATGGACAGAAAGAGACTCAACTAAGGTCACATCAAGTTGAGTGTAGTCAGCAGGACAGCATGATCTGACAAGACTGCTCTGACAAATAGCAACCACAATGTCGGGGGAGATTTCTGCAGCTTCACCGGGGTCACACAGTTGCTCAACTAGTCGGTTCACAAATTCCCATTCTTCACAGCTTGCAGCCTTATCTGGCATTTCATGATAACGTCTGGACAGAGCGTCTGCATCAAAGTTGTGTTTACCAGCACGGTACTGCATCTTAAAGGAATACGTTGACAGCGCAGCTAGCCACCGGTGGCTTGTGGCGTCCAATTTTGCTGAGGTCAAAACGTATGTAAGAGGATTGTTGTCTGTAACAACTGTGAAGTTAGCACCATAAAGATAATCATGGAATTTCTCTGTGACACTCCATTTTAAGGCCAGAAACTCAAGTTTGTGTGCCGGATATCGAGATTCACTCTGAGATAGGCCTCGGCTGGCATAGGCGATAACCCGGAGTTGATCATCCTGTTCTTGGTATAGAACAGCTCCCAACCCGATTATGCTGGCATCTGTGTGAAGGATGTAGGGTAACTTTGGATTTGCGAACCCAAGGACAGGAGCAGATGTTAGTTTAGAAATCACTGTGTCAAAAGCAGTTTGACAATCTACTGTCCATCTCTCCCCAAAAGACTGCTTCGGGTCCAGGAACTTTCCAGCAGGACTTTTAACTTTGATAGACCGACAGATGGGTGCATAGCCTCTAGTAAGGCCATTGAGAGGTTTTACTATGGTGGCATAATCCTTGATAAACCTCCGATAGTATCCTGCAAACCCTAGGAATGACCGTAGCTCTTTAAGATTTCGGGGGACTGGCCAGGATTTGAGAGCTGATATTTTTTCAGGGTCTGTTTCAACACCCTTGTCAGACACAATATGTCCAAGATAACGTACACTGGACTGGAAAAATTTGCATTTTTCAGGCGACAACTTCAAGCCGAATTCCTTCAAGCGAGTAAGTACTCTGAGTAAGCGTTTCTCATGTTCCTCTAAAGTGTCAGAGAAGATAATGATGTCGTCTAGAAATACAAGGGCTTCCTTGAGATTTAAATCCCCCATACATTTCTCCATAAGTCTCTGGAATGTACTTGGAGCATTCGTAACGCCTTGCGGCATCCGATTCCATTCCCAGAAACCCAGCGGTGTGACAAATGCGGTTTTAGCCTTATCGGCTTCACTCATTTGAATCTGATAATATCCAGACTTTAGATCCAGAACCGTGAACCATCTGGAACCCGTTAATGCTGAAAACGACTCTTCAAGGTTCGGCAGGGCATAGGCGTCTTTCACTGTTTGTAAATTTAATTTACGATAATCAATGCACAACCTAACATCGCCATTCCGTTTTCGGACCACCACAATTGGAGAAGCAAATGATGACTCTGACTCCCGGATAATGTCAGCTTCAAGCAGATCCCGCAAATGGCTTCGAACAGCTTCAATATCGCGGGGATGGATAGGCC
The DNA here is from genome assembly GCF_051911475.1 of Siphateles boraxobius. Classification (NCBI taxonomy): domain Eukaryota; kingdom Metazoa; phylum Chordata; class Actinopteri; order Cypriniformes; family Leuciscidae; genus Siphateles; species Siphateles boraxobius. The sequence goes on along the minus strand of NW_027508722.1, from coordinate 20,129,303 downwards.
TGGCTCGAAGCTTGAAAGAGGTTTCATCGTGGAGCTTGATATGGTGTTTTACTTGGTTCGTACAGCCGAAATCAAGGTCGTGGTAAGAAAACACTTCGGGCATTTGGTTGAGCTTCGATGTTACTCGCTCCTTCCACTCAGGTGGGATAGGTGATTCTCCAAAATTTAACTCCAAAGTACTTCTTTGGGAACCTCCTTGGACTGGAGAAGCATTTACGGTGTGCTGGGCCAGGATGGTAGGTGATGTACCAATATCAGCAATTACTGTCATTGGTGGAATGAGAACATCTTGTACAGACTCGTTCATAACGAAAACAGGAACCTTGTAGGGAGCATGAGTTGGAAGTGTGATGAGACAACTCTGGACGCATAGCCCACCAGGAAGAGGTGATATGGGGTGTTCAATCACAGCCCATTGAACTTTAGTTGGACTGTCTACTCTGGCAGAGCCTTCTAGAACAATGGTCTGACCAGAAGGAATCATGACTGGTGTCTGACTCAACAAATTCACGGTGCCTGCTCGCCCCACCTGGCTTTGTTGGTGCTTCAGTTGTAGGAGCTTTAGGACTGCACAGTACCCTTGGGCCGTGGGTTGAAAATTAGAGATGTCACTACTGGTGTATCGCTCATATAAAGGCTCCAGAGTATTCATACCAATAAGCACAATTGAAGAACCCTCAGGATGACCATCGGGTACAACCAAGGCAAGAGTCGGTATCTCAAGTTCTTCTCCTACGAACTCTTTGTGAAACCCTATGGTCACCTCTACATACCCCAAGTATGGCACTGACTGACCGGCGGCACCCTCTACCTGGAGTAAGTCGTAAAGTGGCTTCACAGAGTGATCGCTGAGACTCTGGTTGTAAAAAGAGACTGGAATCGTAGTGACCTGCGAGCCAGTATCCAAAAGACAATGGTAGTTCTGTCCAGCAATCTGGACGACTGCAGAACATTTTGAGCCTACCAGGCCCTTTGGAAGCTGTATGTTTGCATTCTTTATCTGGGGCTGTGACACTTCTACACACTTGACGATCTTCTTTCTTTCCCTGGGACGGATTTGGTCCCCTCTGGCCCCTGTCTGTCCCACAACAGGAACCGGACTCAGTTTAAATGGACGGAGTTGGAAGTGTTTTGTTGGTTGCTAGTGAACTGTTTCCTTTTACGAGCAACCAGGGTAGAATTGGGTTCATTCTCACACTGGGGACGGATGTGACCATCCTCACCACACCGAAAACAATAACCAGGTTTGGCCTGAGTAGGTGTGGATCGACGAAGCTGCTGATTGGTGGCCCTGGCATGTGGCTTACTATAGGTGGAAGTCTTGGGAATAGCACTGGTCTTTGACTGGCTGGTCGTTAGCATGGCTAACTGTCGCTGGACGTCAGCTAGTTGTTGAGTCAGTTGCTGGGTGATGTTAACCAAAGCGGTAACTGTAGCCCCATCTTCAGGGTTAACACGAGCAAACTGGGCATGAGATGAGCTTTCTGCCGTGTTGACCCCAAATATTGCTTCATTCGATGTGCCTTTGCTGCCTCTCGGTCCTCTTCAGTGCGCAAGAGGAGCAGCAGCTCAGCAAAAGTGGGTGGACAAGTCTTCTTTTGTTTTAGCTGAAGCTCAGCGATCAAAGAATTGTCCCAGCATCCACGACAGAACTGGTTCAACAAATGTCGATTTAGTTCAGACCCTATGACTCCTCCCCTCTTCATGGCGGAGTTCAGGACAACCTGGAGCCGTTGGAGATAGGCAGATGGTTTCTCACCGGTATCCTGAAATGTGTCCATGAATCTAGCAAACAGTTCATCCCCATCTTGAACAGTAGCATATGCAGGGTCAAGAGTGTCTAGATACACTATAGGCAGTGTGCTGGAACTCAATTGCTTGACCATATCTGCTGCTGGAGGAAGGAGGCTCTCCACTATCCTCCTGGAGCGATGGAGGTCGGACACAGATGAATCCTTCAACAGCAGTTCTACCCCTGACCGCCAGGTGTCGTAGTCAGCCTCATGAGTAGGTCTGGGAAGCCGACCTGAGAAAACCCTGATCCTCTGGTGATGTGCTGCACTCTCCTCATTTTTTACAATGTGCTCTACTACGTAGCGCTGGACCTCAGGTGGATGGACGTCAATGCTGGCAGTTGAATGTCTCATCCCCGGCTGCGTAGGAGCAGAAGGATCAGTACGGGGCTCAGTGACTGACCTGGGAGCAGCAGTATCCACAAGGGGAACAGGAATGACTGATGGAGCCCGAGTTAATGGCTTCACTGATGGCTCTGGCAGCGTGGGCAACTCAATACTTGGTGGGTCTTCCACATGAGGCTCAGAGCGGAGCTTGGAGACCGAAAGTCCAATCTGAGACATCATTGTTTTGAGCACTTCTGTGTAATCCACCCCAGTTAATTTGGCTAAATTCTGTAAATCAGACAAATACAACATAGTTTTAGCTTTAGCAAAGTGATCTGTACAAACAGAAGATAGCTCCAAAATGCAACATCTATGTGTCTTTTTAGCCGAGACCCATGTGTACGGCAAAATGGGACGTAGCGCTTCCAAAGCTGCACCACTAGTAAATTCAACAACAAGCACACCATCATACTCAGATTCAGTCTCGGAAATTTTCTCAATCTCATTGACTGAACCATATTGGCTCAAAAACTCAATGACTTCATCACTTTCTGGTTCTGTTATGCCCTCCAACAGCACAGCATTTGGTAATTTGATACCATGTTTCAAAAACACATCCATTATTGTTACTGAACTGCAATAAACCCAAATCAATACCTCAAATGTACATTAAACTCACCAATTCCTCCTGGCTGGCTCGCCAAAGTTATGTAGCATATATAAGTGCTGCAAATATAAATAAATTAGTGGACCAGTATCAGAAGATCTTAGTTTGGCTCAGGGAGGAAATGGTAGAGTTCAATGATACACAAGAGTCAGGACTGCAGTGCAATAGTGAATTGTATTACATATAAGACAACAAGTATTTACAATATTTACACGTGCACATAGGAGGTATTCAGTTCAAAGTTATTAATGATGAGCATACAACAATTTCAGAATTCACTCAATCATAAAAAGGTGCTTGAAACCGCTGAGGTTCACAACACACAACCGCGAGACGGACAGAGTCCAAAGAGTCCAGGATGGAACAGTTCATAAGATCAGTAACAATATATAGATGTCTAAAGTGTCCAAAGGTGTGTGAAAATGTCTCTGAGGGTGTGTGAGCAGGTGTAGCAAAGTCAGCAGCTGCAGCACCTCCTACCACACCGGGAGATGCATGCACTCCGATGCATCAGGGTTGGGCCTAGTGGCTGGCCATCAATGCACAGAACCTGGCCAGTTCCCACATCATTAAGTCACTCAACAGCAGTCATTTGCAACGGTAGAGGCAATCTGCAGCAGCTCAACACACAGCTCGCGCACACACATACCAAAACAACAGCGCGCGGCCGTATTTAAAGGAAATGACGCAACACTCCATCTCAAGTCTCGCGATACTTCACGAAGTCTCGCGACAACGTGAACACAAAAAGGGAGCCGCGAATAAGGAGAATATAAGGAGAATAAGGCAAAACCCATCTGGGTTACAGTTGCCAATGAGATTTAGGGTAGAATTCTAAATATTAAACCTGGTTTTTAAATCCTTATATAAACTTGCACCAGTCTGTCTTGCTGAGTTGGTGCATTCACACAACTCTTCGCAACTACTCAGATCGGGAACATTTAGGAATGTTGTCCATAGGTCCAGATTGAAAAACTGTGGTGATCACGCTTTTTCTATTGCTGGTCCAACACTCTGGAACAGGCTCCCTGTAGCCATCCGAACAGCACCATCTCTTTTTGTTCTTAAATCTATGCTTGGATCCTATTTTCTTGAACAGATGCTGTTGGTCTAAAATATGTTATGTAGTTGTATTTTATCCCTTCCTAAATTCTTTATGTACAGCACTTAGGTCAACCTGTGGTTGTTTTTAATTGTGCTTTATAAATAAAGTAAAGAAAGAAGAAGAAGATAAAATAGCAGAGATTTTCTAAATCAGCTGCCCTGTGAAATTCTGTCTTTTCTGTTCTTTTCTGTGCAATAGCTGTATATTTTTCAGATGAAAGCACAACCAGTTTTGCTGTTTCCACTAAAAGTGAATTGTTAATTGTTAACTTGCAGGCTGAGAGACAGATCACTGGCATTTATTGATACCAAGCTGCCTTTTGGAGAGGTAGTACTTAAGTAGTTTCTCTCCATTCTTTTTTTATGGTGTGCTTAATAATCACAGTTGTACTTGTATTTCTACATACAGTAGCCGATGCATGTTTTAGACAAACACACAATTGAGCGCTGGATACTGGATCTTCAAAATGTCTTTGTCTTTATAGTTGCTATACTGCTTTTGAACTGAACACACAAATTACAGTGACAGTAAACACCTCATAAATTTAAATATTCTCTGCCCTAGTTTATATAGTATGTTGAATTAATTATTTGCACTATTATATCGTTTTATAATAACAAAATAATGTAGAAAATTGATTCAGTGATTTAAAATGTTTGACACGTTTGGCATTTTGCATAGATTATATTTCCTACTTTGACAGTTTGAAATTAACTGTTAATATAAAGGGTCTTGTGGCTTGTGCTCATATTCAGTCATTCTGAAGTAAGCTGCTTTAAACTGACGATGCGATGGGGTTATTTAATTCTGTATTTCCAACTTCTAAATCCTCTAATAGCAGCTTTCTATTAAAGCTGCTATTAGAATTTTTAAAGGTTGCAAATATGATCGCTAAAAACTATCACACACAGAATCTAATAAGCACCTAATTAGATCTTATTTACTTCCGCATTAAATTTAGAGTAACTGAAAACAACTCTGCTAAAGTGAAGTGATGTGGTCTTTGCTCATATAGAGTTCAGCTGTCCTGCAGTGAGCATCTGTATATGATGGGGAGTTTTAAGCCGTCATATTTCCAAATTCTATTTGTTCTTATGCCAGCTTTATTAGAATGCATAGGTAAGTTAATTCAAGTAAATGAAATAAAATTCATTTGCAACATACAAACATGAGGTATGTATAATATCAGTGTACTTTGTGTGAGTAAATGTGGCATATGTGTGACATGTATATGATCAGTGTCAAGTGTGTTTTATTTTATATAGCACTTTTCACAGTGGACATTGTTTCAAAGCAGTTTTAAATACAGCCGTAATTATGACTTAAATGCTGTCATTCATGTTTTACACAGTGAGTGTGCAATTTGAAAACTGATGTTAACATTTTTTTTGTTATAAAAATATGTAACCATTTTCTTTTTTAATGAAAGAAAGGTAACACTTTATTTTACAGTGTCCTTGTTACATACTGTATGTTACATGTACTTACCATAGTAATAACAGTAAATTATGCATACTTACATGCAACTAATCCTCAACCAAATCTTAATCCTACCCTAACCCTATAGTAAGTACATGTAGTTGCTTAATATTACTCAGTACTTAAATATATAATTACACTGTTACAATGACACCTTAAAATAAAGTGTAACCAAAAGAAAATAGGTAACTGAGTCCATCATGATGAACAGTTTTAATAAATGTTGGTTTGCAAAGGTTAAACTGCATTAATAAACCAATTAATTATGATTATATTAGTAACGTCACTAGTTGATTTGGTTCAAATTCAAAAGAAGTCCAGACAATACAATGTAGAAAATGTAAATAAAAGTCTTGGTAGCCATTTACAATATTGTTCAATGTTCTATTTGTTAACATTAATTTACTTCATCCGTTAACATAAACCATAACAATAAACAATACTTCTAAAGCATTTATTAATCTAGTTAGTTTTAATGTCAACATTTACTAACACAATCTTAAAATCAGAAGTTGTACTGTATCTTTTAATATTGTTTATTGAACCTGAGCTGACATGAACTATGAACAGTTGTATTTTCAGAGTTGAATAAATACTGTAACAAATATATTGCTCACTGTTAGTTGCTGTTAGTTAATGCATCAACTGCCATTAACAAATGGTACCTTGTTGTAAAGCTTTTCCAAAGTCTATCTATGAATTTAACTTTTTTGTACACTGACTTTCAAAATTTCATTTCAGGAAATACTGAGTAGTTCATCGGGTTGTAGATTTCATAAAATGTATTAATACATTTAGAGGTAGAACCACTTGGTAAAAAGTAAATGCTGTTTATTTCTATAAACGCTGTGGTTTCCATGTCTCGGCTCTCTCAGTAGGTCTTGTTTTGCTTTTTTTTTCCTTTTAGGGGCGACACAGAGACCCTGCAAGCAGGTCCATCGGTTGAACATAAACTATGTTCAGGGCGACAATATGTCTATTTCTTGCCTAACCACAACCCACCCGCTGGAGTCTCTGACAGTGAAACTACGCAAGACAAACCCGGTTCAACACATCCTAAACTATTCAGACAACTCTCCAGCATTAGAGCATCAGAGATGGTCTGTGAGAAATGATACTGGAAATGTTACACTTGACCTGAAAGACATCAGTTTATCTGATCAAGGTCATTATGAATGTCAAGTCTACAAAGATTGGGACTGCCTTAATGCAACTCTTTTTAACCTGAAGGTCAAAGGTGAGAATGCCAATTTCTAAAAAAAAACAAGCAAATAATCCTCTTGAAACCTGTTGTAATAAACATGTTTCTCTGGTTTCAGAGTGTAAAACTTTGGATTCTGTCCATGCGACTCCAGACTCTTCAGTGTTGCTGCCATGCTCTGAACATCCTCTACAATCCAGAACTGATCAAGTAACTTGGAAAATCTTTCATGGTCACCAATTAACAGAAATAGCCCAATATCGCCCTCCACAAAAGCCCTCAAACAGCACAGAGAGAGACCCGAGGCCTCTGTATGAGAGAGCGAGAATACTAGGGAATGGATCTCTGCTTATAAGGGATGCAGTAAACACTGATGGATCATGGTATCGGTGCAGAGTGAGTGAAAAAACCTGCTATGAGGTGAAGCTGGTGATGAAAGGTGTGTTTTCAATGCAGTATTTCTAACCCTAAAGTCTCAGACTCTTTGACAGGCATTCACCTTTTACAAGATTTTAAGTTAAACTTTGCAATTAAAATGTGAGATGTGGTGATGGGTTAGTCAAAACTTTGTTTTGACTACAATTATAAAAATAGTGAAATATGCTTGGGTTAAGGTTCATTTAAATGAAGTCATGTTGTGGTACATATTTGTTTATGTATGATTGTGTGTTTATAATATAAACAAGCTTTTAGAAGATTAATGTCTTTATACCAGCTGGAAAATGTGGGTTAACATTTTTAGAAGTGTCTTCATATGTTATGAAATTGTATTGCATTTCATAGAGTAAAAATTGCATTCAGACCCTTTCAATATTTTCACATTTTGCTGTGGTTCGGCCTTATGCTAAAATGCTTTAAATTCTTTTCTTTTTTTCCACATCAATCTACACTCCATACCCCATAATCTCAAAGCAAAAAAGAGATTTGGGTAACACTTTATTTTGATGGTCTCCTTTAGACATTCTGTTGACTATAAGTGTCACGAGATGTGGTAGTATTAAAGCGCACGACAAATGAGATATCTTCAGGAGACTTTTAATGGAACAATCCAAACAATAAACAGAAGAATCAACAAGCAAAAACATACCACATAAGGTTAACTAAAGCTTGACAAAGAACAGACAGAAACTGAGGGCTTATATACATGGGAAACAAAGGGAGATAACAAGACTGATTAACAAGACACACCTGAACTAATTAACTGATTAGAAGATAACAAACTCAGACATGAACAGAACAGATAAAAAACAAACTAAAAACAAACATAATATAATAATAATATTTGAATAGACTTTATTTTGTTGGTTCCTCAACAGATCATTTCCTAACTAACTTTGCAAATACATGTCAACTTATTATATTACCCCTACACCCAAGTCTCTCTAATGAGAGTTAGACATGTAGGTGAACCATTACTTATAGTCAACAGAATGTCTAAAGGGGACCATCAAAATAGAGTCCAATTTCTACACATTGATTGGAGTAAATCTGTGGCAAATTCAATTGATTGGACATGATTTTATAACTTTACAAATTTATTTAAAAGGAAAAAACTGAAATATCACACTGACATGACTATTCAGACCCGTTTTATGACATTTGAAATTAACATTGAATGCATCCCATTTCTCTGGGTCATCTTTGAGATTTTTCTTCACACTGATTGGAGTATATCGGTGGCAAATTCAATTGATTGGACATGATTTGTAAAGACACCTGTCTGTATAAAGTCTAGCAGTTGAACATGCATACCAGAGCAAAAATCAAAGTACTGCCTGCAGAGCTCAGAAACAGGATTGTGCTGAGACACAGATCTAAGGAAAGCTACACAAAGTCTGCTGAACTGAAGGTTCCCAAGAGCACTGTGAACTCCAGATTTATTAAACAGAGGTTTGGGACAACCTGGACTCCTCCTATAGCAGGCAGTTCAGCCAAACTATCAGTAGGAGCAATCATAGAAGGTCCTTGTTAATAGAGCTGACCAAGAACCTGATGGTCACTCTGGTTGAGTTCTAGAGATCATGTGGAGGAAAAAAAGCAGCTAAGTACGTGGTTCTCTGGTCTGATGAACCTCAATTCCAATTGTCATGTCTTGAGGATGCCAGGCACCACTGCCAGGCACCCGAGCAATTCCATCCCAAAAGTGTGGTGGTGGAAGCATCATGTTGTGTTTTTTTTTTCTTTTCTTTTTTTTTCTGTGGCAATGACTGAGGAACTGGTCAGGGTAGAGGGAAAACTGAATGCAACAAAATACAGAGATATCCTTAATTTAAGCAGTTGTGGCCTTATGCTTAGAGAGTCAGACTTGTAACCCGAAGGTTGTGGTTTTGATTCACAATGCTGGCAGAGTTTGATTCACAATGGTTATGTTCATTTTGCCAATATTTTTTTTCTTTTCTCTAGTGATCACAGATGTTTCAACCTCAGCTTACAGTCCTGTTGCCCAGACTGAAAGCAACATTGATGCGAGTGCAGAAGTGACAACTAATCTGACAGCAGTAGTGATGGTCACAATAGTGTGTCTGTGTGTCCTCATATCACTGATTGTCTGTGTGATTCTTTATTTCAAAAAACGAAGGAGCAATATCAACAGCCAAAGTAAGTCCACAACTGGGGTCCTGAAAATGTTAACACTGTTGAATTGTTCTTTAGGAACATTTTTCAAATCTTGATAATGGCTTATTGGAAATTGGAGAGAAAGTGATTTTTTACTTATTTTTGTTATTGTCACCAGAACATAATTGCATTGGTATGTTGTTATATTTGTTATTTACTCTACCGACCAGTTTTTCAAACAAAAACTACACTGTCTAACTAACCAGCTACACTGCAGAGATTTTTTTGAACGTTTGTTTCGGTTTGCAGATTTTTTTTTTTATTACTGAAATTAATATTCTTTATACAGTTGTAAGATGTGTTGTTACTACTGTATGTCAGAAAGGGAAAGCAACCTGAACTAAATGTACATTATATATGATTTTAATGTTTTAAGTCTTCTGAGTGTGTTGCAATGAGACATGAAAAACAGCCCATATGCCATCATATGGTGAGAGTTAATAGATGACTTTACTGTAACCTTTATGCTTTATGATGGTAGAAGTTGATCAGATGGTAAAGTACCTATTTTTGTATCTTGTAGTTGAATTGAACTGCAGGTATTCCACATATTATTCTGAAATTTCAGGAGGTAAGTGACATTCATGGTAAATCCTTACAAAATATGTACAATACGTGTTTGTGAAGTGTAGATTTAGTAAAAGTCTTTCTCTTGCAGGGTTGGATGTCCCGTTGTATTCTTTAGTTCAACATACAGTACATGAATCATGACCCACTATAGGTTACTACAACACAATAATCATTGAATTGTAATCCTATAATAATAAATAAATCCTTATCATGAAATAAAACAAAGATAATAATGTACTGCTTGTTATTATCAGTCTACATTGAATGTCAGGCAACATTTTGTAAAACACATCACAAAATATGCTGTATGTTGCTTGTATTGCCATTTTTGCATTACCGAGTTTCATAGAATGTATTATCTCATAGCATTGACACATAAATGCAGTATATGCATACATCTGATGTGCATGATTAAATGTTTTGACAAATAAATTTTTTAACATTACCTCACAACAGTTGGTGTGAACAAAAAGAAAATCCTGCATGCAAACCAGATGACCATATAATTCTGTGAAATTAGAGTCAGAGTGTAATGCCTCTGGCAAATTTTTATCACAATGAAAATTGTTTTTCCATGTATCATTTTACCAAATAAATTTAAATGTAAACACAATTATATAACATTTTATACCCACGGGCAGCTATAAGATCTTGATAAGATAATAGACTCTGTTGTACTACAAGCCTGTAAAAATACAACCCAATGTACTATGTTAATATAAATGTCCCAAAACTTGACAAAAAATTTACTGCCATTTATTAATGTACATACATTAAGCACATACAATTTTGTAAACGGTAGCTCAAACTGTCACATGTATGTTTTTGTCTGTTTGAGTTCTTGTTAGTATATGGTTTCTGATTAGTTCATCTTCAACCAGCTGTTCCTGTTTAGTGTCCTCATTTACCATGTGTATTTATACTCCCGGTTCTGTTTAGTCTTTGTTGGTAATTGTTTGCGTGTGCGTGTTAACCACACTGTTACTTTCTATCACCTATTTTTGGATTAAACCTAGTTTATATTGTGAATCGGCCTTCGTCTGTCTTCTTCGTGTGACAGAATAACCGACGACCTCTCAAAAACGAGAAATTTAAAAAGAAAGAGAAAGATGGACTCACCAGCAATGTGAACAGGAAGTATCTGGGATACTTGGGCTGGATGCTCCGGAATGGCAGCCTGCAATGGGGCGTGCGAGGACACGTGTGTCCACGGGAGTGCTGCCTCCTGCAGTACACGCCCAGCTTCCGCCACGGACTTCCGGGATTCCGGCGGTGCCTACACTCCTGCAAGCCAGATGCTCAGCCCCAGACTTCCAGACCATCGGAGTCGCCTTGGTCCGTTGGTCTCTCTGCTTTCCCCGGTTCCTCCTCTCACCATGGTTCCGCCACCGTCGATCGGCTCCCGAGGGTGCCGCTCAGCCCTTCTGTCAAAGCAAACTCTCAGCTTGTGGTCGGACCCTTTGTTCCTGCGGGCAGGTGTTCAGGAACAAGTGTCCAGGCACTCTGTGGTCACCATGGATGCCTCTGCCACCGGCTGGGGGGCCACGTACAATGGGCATGCAGCTTCAGGTCTGTGGAAGGGGCCTCAACTGCATTGGCACATCAACTACCTCGAGTTGTTAGCAGTACATCTTGCGCTGGGACGCTTCAAAACGGCACTACTAGGCAAGCATGTACTGGCCCGTATGGACAGCACTGCGACCGTTGCGTACATCAACCATCAAGGTGATCTACGCCGCACGCCGCACCCTATGGCACCTGCGTCCAGACCTCTGGAAACTCCATGTCTGGTCCCTGGACGGGACGTGGAGGTTCTAGTTGACCTAGAGTTGACCCCTCTATGAGGCGCCTCTAGGCGTTGAAGTGGAACCTGTTCGTTGACTGGTGTTCTTCTCATGAGGAGAACCCCCGAACTTGCTCAATCAGAGCCGTGCTTTCCTTCCCTGCAAGATGGGTTGGAGCGAAGGCTGTCTCCCTCCACCCTTAAAGTGTATGTTGCTGCTATCGCCGCACATCACGATGCAGTTGAGGGTAAGTCGCTGGGATAGCACGATCTGATCGTCAGGTTCCTGAGGGGGCGAGGAGACTAAATCATCCTCGCCCGCTCTCTATACCCTCTTGGGATTTGTCTCTGGTCCTTTCGGCACTTCAGAGACCACCCTTTGAGCCTTTGCAGTCAGCAGAGTTAAAAATTCTGTCCTGTAAAACAGTACTCCTGGTTGCATTGGCCTCCATCAAGAGGGTAGGGGACCTGCATGCATTTTCGGTCGACGAATCATGCCTAGAATTCGGCCCGGATACGTGCCCAAGGCTCCCACCACTCCCTTCCTGGACCAGGTGGTGAACCTGCAAGCGCTGCCTTCGGAGGAGGCAGACCCAGCCCTGGCTTTTCTCTGTCCCGTCCGCGCTCTGCGCCTGCACGTGGACAGAACGCAAAGCCTCAGGACCTCAGATCAACTCTTCGTCTGTTACGGAGGCCAGCAGAAGAGAAAGGCTGTCTCCAAGCAGAGGATGGCCCACTGGGTAGTGGATGCCATTTCCTTGGCTTACGAAGCCCAAAGTGTGCCTTGCCCGCCCGGGTTGAGAGCCCACTCCACTAGGAGTGTCGCTTCTTCTTGGGCACTGGCACACGGCGCCTTGCTGACAGACATCTGTAGAGATGCGGGCTGGACGACACCTAACACGTTCGCTAGGTTTTATAGCCTACGTGTTGAGCCGGTTTCTTCCTGTGTGCTCTCTTCAACCAGCCGGTGACACCGAAGTTCCCGCTCTAGTTTCGGCTTGCTGTGTCACTCCCCTCCACATGGAGCGGATACGTGCGCTTCTTTGCTCCAGTCGAGTTCCCCTCTCAGGCGAACCCTGTAGAGCAGTCAGAGGTTACCCCTTCAGCAGTCAGAGGTTGCGGAGCGTCTGACGCCAGGCCTAGTGCTCGTATGCTTATGTAACTTGTACTAGGCTGGGTTCCATATGTGTTGATCCCTGTGGCGATCCCATATGCGTATTCTTCCACGATCAGCTCCCTGCGGTGAGCCTGTGTCTTTCCCTTGGCAGAGTCCTGTAACCCGTGTCGTGGCAAGAGTACAACCCTCACTCTCATCAGTAAGAGATACAGAGGAGCGTGAAGGAAGGCAATGCTTCGATATATGGACCAGCGATCAGAAGACTAAAATTCACTCAAGAGACTGTGTCAGCAACAAGAAGAGTACAGTGACAACACTGGTTGCGTTGGAAACAGGTAAGATATATTTAGAGGAATAACTAATAAATAAGTGTAGCATGCCCCCCGAACAAGGATGAGACTTTTATTGATGGTTTTATGATGTTTAATCCTTTATAAACTTTACTCTGTTCACCATATCACCAACGTAAGAGCTGAAATGTATACAAAACATTTAACTGATCAGCTAACATTGTTCACATTCACATGGTGTCTTACATTTGTGCAAAAACGAACATATTAACAGACAAAATGCTCATATCTCAAATAAATTAACATACCTTTTGACCTCTTCAGAGGGGCTGCAAGTATAAATTTGACGTTTAAACACGGCTCCGTGCCGAAGTAATTGCCGTATTTGAGAATGACAAGCTATGCTATAGACTGTGCTAGCCAGGGCGCGCGCGCTTCCAAAAGAAAACAAAAGCGCGCAGCTCAAGACCGGAAGTCAGCCACCTCAACACAAAATTTCAAAATAAAAGACAATCGCCTTTTCTGTAACAAACTTATGGTTATTTACACTCCCACCAAATTATGAGAATTTGTTATATCAGGATAACAACAACGAAGAATTTTCAACATGAAATAACCATTTCTCTTAATCAGCTTATGAGCATTCTAATATCAGAATTAGCTTTTGCACAGGACACTCTACACTAGAAAGCTTATTACTGCGTTGACCTTTGTTATTTAGTGTCTTATCTCCAAAGGAGATTTTCACTCTTCTCACGAGTCCGTCCTTGCCGGTAACAGTCTCCAGGACTCTGGCAAGTCTCCATTCACCTCTGGGTGACAGTTCATCAACGTCCAGCACAACATCACATTCTCTTAAATTTCTTTTTGGTGAGTGCCAGCACTGCCTAGCAATAATGTTGTGCAGATACTCACGCCTCCATCGACACCAGAACTGCTCAGTCAAAAACTGCACACAACGCCATCTCTTTGCTCCATAGAGGTCCTCTTTTGGGAAGGCACCAGGTGGGGGCAATGTTGTGCCGGATTTCATGTGGAGCAGGTGGTTGGGGGTAAGTGCTTCCAAGCTGTCAGGGTTGTTAAGGTTGTCTACAGTCAGTGGGCGACTATTGACTATGGCCATTGCTTCATAGAATAAAGTCCTTAATGAAGCATCATTAAGTCTACCATGCGCAAGGGACAGAGTAGTATTCAATACACTTCTGACAGTTCTTATCTGGTGCTCCCACACTCCACCTGCATGACTGGAGTGAGGTGCATTCATCACAAAGTCGCACTGTTTTTGGGACAGATAAGTACTCAGTCTTTGAGTGTCCAGTTCACTTAGGGCAGCTTTAAACTCATTCTTCGCACCAACAAAGTTTGTTCCATGATCACATTGGATTTGGCGAATTGCACCTCTGATAGCAATGAAACACCTTGATGCATTAATGAAAGTGTCAGTGGATATGTCCTCTAATAGCTCAATGTAAATGGCGCGAGAGCAAAAGCAAGTGAATAAAAGTCCATACCGCTTCTGTAGTTACAAAAGGGCCAAAACAGTCCATACCGCAGTGTGTAAAGGGCGGAGAGGGCTCTAAGCGTTCTGCAGGTAGGTCGCTCATTCTCTGACCCTCCAGAGCTTTGCGGAGTATGCGACAGATGACACACTGGCGGATGAAAGAAGCAACGGTTCTGCTCATCCCTGGGATCCAGTAGCCACTGGATCTGATTTTGTTTATGGTGAAGTCTTTTCCTTGGTGTTTTACTTTGTCGTGACAGTAAGCTATTATGAGTTTGGTCACGTGATGTTCCTTTGGAATCACAATAGGGTATTTGAAAGAGTCCTTGATAGATGAAAATCTCCCTCCGACCTTGATGAGCCCATCCGTGTCCCTGAAAATGTCTAAGTGGAACAGTTTGTTGTGATGTGGAAGCTGATTGCCTTTGTTTAACAGTTTTATCTCTTTTCCATATGTTTGTTTTTGTACATCCTGAATGATGACATGAACTGCACTTTCTTGTTCACTCACTGTAGCCAGTGCATTTGATTTGACTTTCTTGGCTCTTCTTATGAGACGTGCTACAGCTTTGACTGCTTTGGACCATGACGAGAACTTGGACAAACGTTCTGAAAGGCTAAATGTCACTGTAACGTTGGTTAACATTGTCTGTGTTTTTCTGACTTCTGGATCTCCAAGAGACGGTTCCAGCTCTACAATTTGTGTTGTGGGCAGGTCCCTCTCCCAAAGAAAGGAGGGGCCAGTGAACCAGTTGGATGAGAGAACCTCAGTGACCGATTTACCCCTAGATGCACTATCGGCTGGGTTCTCTTCAGATGGCACATAAAACCATTGCTGAGGGTTTGTACTTTGGCGAATCTTTTGGACTCTATTCGCTACAAAAGTATGGAAACGGCACACCTCATTGTTTACGTAGCCCAGAACTACCTTCGAATCAGTCCAGAAGTACTCTTTGACTTGAGCATAGCAGAGTTCATCTCTCAACATGTTACTAAATGAGACTGAAACTACAGCTGCAGTTAGCTCAAGTCTGGGGATTGTAGTCAACTTGGTAGGAGAAACACGGGCTTTGGCTATTACCAGTGAACAGTGAATCTCCTCTTTAACGTTTTTGGCTCTTAAATAGGTGCATTGTCCATAACCACTCGTGCTCGCATCCGAAAAAGTGGTGCAACTCTATTGCTTTAAGCTCACCGAAACTAGCAGGAATGTAACAACGAGTTATGTTTACCTTGTCTAAGTTGGCAAAGTCACATTGCCAGCTCTCCCACCTTGGCCTCAGTGCTTTTGGCAGGGGGTCGTCCCAGTTGATACCTTGTTGACACATTTCCTGCAGGATCCTTTTTCCGTGAAGCACATATGGCGCCAGGAAGCCAAGGGGGCGTAGATGGATGCAACAATAGATAAGATGCCTCTACGTGTTGCTGGTTGGTCTTTTAAAGTGGGGTCAAATCTGTAACAGTCCTTTTTAACGTTCCAAAGGATGCCTAAGGCCCTTTCTTGTGGCATGTCTTTGAATGTTAAGTCCTTTGTTTTTGTCTCTACTGCACATTCAGACGGAGGGATGCTTTGTAGAACAGCAAGTCTATTTGAGATAAATTTGTGTAGACGGAGCCCTCCTTGCTTGCATATCTAACAAACTATTGTAACATTTCACGTGACAAGCAATGATGGCGCCTATATGCATGGCATGCCGTCTGTGCTTTGGTCAAATTTTTGTTTTGCTAGTTGTTTTAATGTTTGTTATATGCTCTTGGGCTCAATTTTCTACACATCGTTTGGTTTATAATCGTCAATCGTTGTTGGATATTAATCATGGAATGGCTGACCGTCATGACACAGTTTTGACTGGTCTATCTAAAAGCCATCATCCGCCCTCGCTGATCTGCCCATCTCACCTGTGCCGACTAGCGTGTGATGTTCGCCGGAGGAAACGGCGTAGAAAGCGTGGGAAACGAGGTGGTGTGCTGGCGGCGACGAGGTTGCGTTTAAGGGCGATGGAGGCGTCATGCTCGCGCCGTGTCCTCGTCGAGCTGTGGCCGGTCACTTGCGGGCCCTATTCCTGTGGTCCGTGTGAGCGTGTGCTGCTGGGTGTGGAGTGTCCGGCTGCTAACCTGGATGCGGTTTGCAATTGGTATCGGTCTGCACGCCCGGTTGGACGGGGGGTGAATCTGGCGAACCTCTACTGCGTCAGGCGCGAACTTCAAACAAAGGTGGACTATTCCCGGACAAAAAGAATGACCCTGATTAATGTAAGGTCTCTTTTAAATAAGACTTTCATACTGCATGAGTTTTTCAAAGCTAAAGAGTTGGATATGCTGTTTCTGACCGAAACCTGGGTTTGCAATGGAGATCTGATCCCCTTTTCTGAAGCAGTTCCACAAAATTGTAATTTTTTAAGCAAACCCAGACAAACGGGCCGTGGAGGAGGTTTGGCAGCTATTTTTAATAACTCGTTAAGCTGCAAAAACATTCAGACTGTAGACTACGCAGCTTTTGAATTTCAGTTGATTCAGATTAAGGTGCAGACTGGATCCTTAGTGTGTGCATTAATCTATCGTCCTCCAAAGTTTAACAAACATTTTATTCAGCAGTTTACTGAGTGTGTAAGTGGACTTTTATGCAATTATGATTGTTTTTTGGTTTTGGGCGACTTCAATGTGCATGTATGTTGCCCCTCAGACCCATTAGTTAAAGACTTTCTAAATCTTGTTGAGTCTTTTAACTTAGTGCAACATGTTCATGGCTCGACACATATTTATGGTCACATGTTAGATCTTGTTTTATCATTTAATTTGTCAATTTTGAATGTTATTTTGGAAGATGTGGCATTCTCAGATCATAAATCCGTCGCATTTGAACTTTCTCTTGATTATGAAAAAGAGAACTTGAATGCTCCTTCGAGAATGTCTAGGTATATTAATCATGCAACTGGTGACCTTTTTTCAAATCTGTATATTAGAGCCCCATTAACCTCAATGTTGGAGAATCCACCATCGCAGTGGGATGTAGAGAAGCTTCTCAATATATTTAATTCTACATGCGCCAACATTTTGGACAGTGTTGCCCCTATTAAAATAATCTCTGTCAGATCTAAACCCCAGCCCTGGTTTAATGAAGTAACTCGGGCCTCCAGGCGGGAGTGTAGAAAGGCGGAGAGAAGATGGAAAAAGGATGGTCTTCAAGTGTCTTTAGAAATTTTCAAACAATCCTTGTCTACCTATCAAAGCTTAGTAATAGAAGAGAAAAAGAAATTTTTGGCTGATGCCATTGCTCACAATCATCATAATCCAAAGTTTTTATTCAACACTGTAAAATCTGTTATAAACTCCCCTAAGAGTGGTCTTATTGAGGAATCTTTTGAACTATGTGAAAATTTTCAAAACTTATTCTGTGATAAGATTAAGAATATTAGGTCTGACATTGTTACGCTTAATCAAGATGCACTGGTCGTTCCGCTGTGCTCCGATTACCTTACATACTTTGAACCATTATCTCTTGCCACATTAACAGATATTGTGGGTCGGATGAAACCCTCAAACTGTCCTGGTGATAGGATTCCTTCTTGGTTTTTAAAAAAAACATTTGATATTGTTGGGCCTAGTATTCTTTCTATTATAAACACAAGTTTGTCTACCGGTACGGTGCCCCTTTCATTGAAACATGCTGTTGTTCAGCCACTTCTTAAAAAGCCAAATTTAGGACAAGAGGTCTTGTCTAATTTTCGTCCAATTTCTAAGTTGCCATTTTTAGCAAAAATTCTAGAAAAATCAGTTTTTAACCAAATGCAGAGTTTTTTGGACCAAAATGTGGCACTTGAACGGTTTCAATCTGGCTTTAAAAACAAACATAGAACAGAATCTGCCCTCCTAAAAGTCTTAAATGATATCTTTTTATTTAGGGATTCTGGCCATTCTGTTGTTATGTTATTATTAGATCTTACTTCAGCTTTTGATACTATAGACCATGGGGTCTTAATTTCGCGCCTTGAAAATGTGGTAGGCATCCATGGTATTGCATTAAAATGGTTTAGGTCATTTTTGACAAACAGAAGGTTCTCAGTTAATCTAGGACATACCTTCTCGTCATCTACTTCATTGGACTGTGGTGTTCCGCAGGGATCCATTCTTGCGCCAATGTTATTTGCCCTATACATGTTACCACTAGGGTCTATCTTTCGCAAGTATGGTATCTCCTTTCACTTCTTTGCAGATGATATGCAAATTTATTTGCCTATGAGTAAAAACCCTAAATCATCATTGGATTCCCTTAAAGTCTGCTTACAGGAGGCAAAAATCTGGCTGTCAAATAATTTTTTATACTTAAATGAAAGCAAAACTGAGCTTGTCTGGTTTGGAGGTCCTGCTCTGAGTGATCTTCCTATTTTAGGTGAACTGTACCCCTGTTGTACATCAGTGGTAAAAGATCTTGGGGTAATGTTGGATTCCTCCCTAAAGTTTGAAAAACAGATAAACTCAATGGTGAAATCTGCTTTCTTTCATTTAAGACTTGTGGCAAAGGTGAAGCCGTTTTTAACAAAAAAAGACCTAGAGATGTTGATCCATGCTTTTGTGTTTTCAAGACTGGATTATTGTAATTCATTATACACTGGAGTCTCCCAAGCATCTTTACATCGGCTGCAAGCAGTACAAAATGCTGCAGCCAGACTATTGACAGGGACCCGTAAATATGATCATATCTCTCCTGTTCTGGCCTCCCTGGGCTGGTTGACTATTCGAGATAGAGTTGATTTTAAAATGCTAGTCTATGCCTATAAGTGCTTGAATGGACTAGCTCCATCATATCCTTCTGAACTTCTTGAGGTCCATAAGCCCTCTAGATCATTAAGATCTGCTGAGAAAGGAATTGTGCTGTCTGTACCACGCACAAAATACAAGCAACGGGGTGATAGGGCCTTTGCTGTAGCTGCCCCAAAGTTATGGAATACGCTACCACTTTATATTAGGTCCGCTCCGACTATAGGCTCTTTTAAAAGCCTTTTGAAATTTCACCTATTCCAGATGTCCTATTTAGGTGTAGAGGGATGAGCTCTTGTGCATTTATGTCTCATTATGTGATTTTAGTGTGGTGTTGTTTTGTGTTTTATTCTGTATTTTTTTAGCATTTATTTTTATTTCATATTTTAGAATTTTTTGTACAGCACTTTGGTACAACTAACTGTTGTTGGAATAGTGCTTTATAAATAAATAAATAAATAAATAAATAAATAAATATCTCTGTGGCCGCTTGTGCGAGCTGTATTGCCTTTTCAACTGTGTCTGTGCTTGTGACTCCGTCGTCCACATAAAAGTCCTTTTCCATGAACTCAGATCCTACAGGATGTGTGTTATTTAGCTTAATACTTTAATCCGTAATTTGCACACCCTGGAGATGATGTCTCATCGAAAAGATGTACCTTCATTCTATATACCCCTGGCTGTGTCTCTGTGTTGCCGTTTTTCCACCACAGAAAACTCAGGTAATCTCTGTCGCACCGCTGGACGTGAAACTGGTTGAACATCTTCTCTATATCACACATTAGAGCAATAGGATGTCGTCTGAACCGTAGGAGGATGCCTGTTAGATTGTTAATCAGGTCTGGCCCTTGGAGAAGATGATCGTTTAGACTTGTACCATTGTGTTTGGCTGAACAATCGAACACAACACGAAGTTTAGTGGGCTTTTTGGGGTGATAAATCCTGTGATGGGGAATGTACCACTGTTCACCTTGTTTTCCTTCATTGTGTACTTCTTCGACATCACCCCTTTCAATAATGTCTTTCATGTAAGTTATGTAGTCTCTTTTGTACTTTTCATCTTTGTTGAACTTTCGCTTTAAGTGTTCGAGTCGGATTTCAGCAAGCTTTCTGTTGTTGGGTAAGTGTGGCCTTTGTCTGAATGGCAGAGGCATCTCACAGTGTCCTTGTTCGTTTTTCCTTATTCCCTCCTTGAGCTTGTCCAAAAAGATGAGATCCTCTTGTGAGACTGTTTTGTCGCTTGCCTTTGTGTCCTTAAAATCTGACTCTAGCACATTAATAACATCCATGGGAGTTACAGGGGGTAATTCCTTTATTGTGATTCTATGACACAAACTTGGCTGAGTTTCATTGTGCGCTGGTGTGGAACATCCAACGATACTCCACCCTAGGTCTGTGCGGATGGCATATGGCTCCTCACCTTCTCCTAGTAGAACTTGTCTTGGAGCTAAAGTTCTGGGACAGTTAAATCCAATAAGGAGTCCAACATCACAGCTCAAAAGAGGTGGTATCTTATCAGCAATTTCTGTCAGGTGGGGCCATTGTTTTGCTGTGTCACTAGTGGGTATGTTGTCATAGTTAACTGGAATAAAGCCTTTGGTATATGAGGGGGGTAGGTCGATGCGAATGTCTGAGTCATAACCTCTCACTCGCAGTCCAGATACTCTGTGACTCTTAACAATAGAATGAACACCCAGCATGGTAGTTAGCTTTAACTTTACAGGATGAGCGTCCGCTCGTAGCTGGTTTTTTAATTCTTCACAGACAAATGTGCTGTCACTTTGTGTGTCTAATAGTGCATAAACTAAACGGTCATGGATGTGCTAGTTGACTGACCCACCTTAGTAACGTTGAGAGCTGTGACTGCCGCGGTTTCTTTTGGAGTACTTGGAGCGGTGTCGTCAGAGCTTCGAGACCTTTCATATGCCTTGTGATTATCATTGTGCAGACAAGTGGGATGCCTTCCTTTGCAAATGTCACAAGTGTGGCGATTGTAACAATCTTTGGTGTTATGGCCCACCTTTAAGCATCCATATCACAGTGTGTTGTCCTTAACATATGTGCGCTTCTCTTCTAAGGGCTGATCTGAAAAGTTAGGGCACTTTGACAACTGGTGTTTTTCATCTTTGCAAAACATGCAGGTTACCTTTAAATTTGTGTGGCTTGTCCTTGTCTTGTTGTTTTGTACCGTGGTTTGCGTTGTGAAGACTTGTGTGGATCTGTTTGGTTTAAAGTCCTTTGTGGTCCTTTTCCCATAGGATGGGCTGCATGAGTGAAGAGCATATGAAGACGTGACCGGGTTGCATGCGATCTCTGCTTCGACTGCCACAAATTGTGAAAAGTCCTTAAAAGAGGGAAAATCGTTGCCGTCCAGAAGTGTAATTGTGACCTGGGGATTCCAACGGGATGCCAGCCAGTCAGGAACTTTCTGCAGCATCTTTTGATTTTCCTCTCAGTCACTTAGTATCTCTAGGCCTTTTACATATGGTGTGGCTTGGAGACATGCATTTAGAAAGTCATGTCCTTAATCCTTCCGCATCCTTTGAGCTTATTTTAGGCCATTTTGACAGTTTGTTTCTGAACGCTTTTTGGACAACTAAAGGTGGTCCATAACGTTGGTCAAGCTTTTGCCATGCATCCTTGTATGCCTCTTAATCACTGTGATAGAATGTGCCCTCAAGACATTTTTGTGCTGGGCCTGTGACATACCTTCTGAGCAAATGAAGCTTATCAGCAGGCGATATGCCTTTGCAGTCCACAAGTGAAGAGAATGAAGCCTTCCTTTCAATGTAGTTAATTGGATGTCCGCTGAACACTCTGGGCATTGGCACCGGGATTCTGTTTATGGCTATACTGTTTTGAATTGCTTGGGCCAACTGGGAAATGTCCGTGGGAGGTGCTTGGGTGACAATTTGAGGGTTTGGATTGTTCACTGTGTGATTTGACATATGGATAGACACATTGTTTTGTGGCATTAATGGTGGTAAGCCACTAGAGAGAGCTGGTGCTTCATTAACAGATGGGTGGCCAACAGAATAAAGGCATATCATTCGGTTGTATTTGCGGATTGTCCATATCCAAGTTAATTTCTCTGTCGTAGATCTCAAGTTTTGCGCGAGCAGCTTGCATTTCCCTTACTGCCTTTAAACGCTCAAGTTCAGATTCTATATCTTTAATTTTTTCCTTTTGTTTAATTACCTCCTGCACAAATTTATATTCTGCTTCCTTTGCGGCCAACTCCGCAGCTGCATCAATCTTTTTGGCTGCGATGCGTGAAGTGTCCGACTGCTTACCTACACTTGACTGAGAGGCGGTACCGTAGATGGAGCGGGCGTATGTGATGAAATGACAAAGAAGGTTCAATTGCAAGTAAAAGTATTTATTCAGATCTGGATAGTGACAGGGAGCAATATTGATAATGTCCAGGGATGAAGTGCACTTGGCAACACAGGGACACTGGGGCAGCCCGTCAAGATGGTGAAGACTGAAGGCAGAAGGTAAAGGTGAAGAGTAATCCAGGTAGATGGCGATGAATGAAGAAAACAGAACCAGGAAGTGGGTAGTGGGGAAGACTGAGTGCTGGACGACAACGACGACACGGGAACAGTAGGACGGCAGGAACACAGCGAGAGACAGGCAGGAACACACCGGAACATCCACAACGCTCTGACAAAGACAGGGTGAAAACAGAGAGACTAAATAGTAATCGCTGATCAGCTGCAGCTGGCACGCTGATCAGACACGGCTGATGGGAATAAGCGGCAGTGATCAGCGACACCGCCCACACGTAACACACACACACACAAGACGAGAACAGAGACAGCGAATTTATGAAACGTGACAGTACCCCTCCCCCTAGGAGCGCCTCCTGGCGCTCCCAGAATGACTTACCTGTTGATTGTAATCATCAATAAGGGAGTGATCCAGAATGTCCCTAGCCGGAACCCAACTTCTCTCCTCCGGACCGTAACCCTCCCAGTACACCAAGTACTGGAATCCGCGTCCCCTCCGTCTCGAGTCCAGAATACGATTAACCGAATACGTAGGCTCCCCATCTACGAGTCGCGGCGGTGGGGGAACCGGAGCCGGCGGATTAAGGTTAGAACGAAAAACAGGTTTCAATTTGGAGACATGAAAGGCGGAATGAATTCTCCTGTACGCCGGAGGAAGTTTGAGGCGGACTGTCACCGGACTAATGATCTTGGTGACAGTGAACGGGCCGATAAATTTAGGAGCTAACTTATTAAACACGGAACAGAGCGGAATGTTCTTGGTAGAAAGCCACACATTTTGACCCACGACGTATACGGGAGGCCTTGACCGGTGGCGATCGGCCTTAGCCTTAGTGCGCGCCCCCCACCTGGAGCAGAGTCTCACGGGCTCTGGTCCATGTGCGGTGGCACCTCTGGACGAAGGCGTGAGCAGAGGGGACCGCGACTTCGGATTCCAGACTTGGAAAAATTGGTGTCTGGTACCCAAGACTACACTCAAACGGTGAGAGGCCCGTGGATGACACTGGTAACGAGTTATGAGCGTACTCAACCATAGAAAGTTGTTGGCTCCAGGAAGAAGGATTCTTGGACACCAAACATCGCAACACTCTTTCCAGATCTTGGTTGGCTCGCTCGGTCTGACCATTGCTCTGGGGATGGTAACCCGAAGACAGACTGACTGTGGCTCCAAGTAATTTACAAAACTCCTGCCAAAATTTGGACACAAATTGAGACCCCCTGTCGGAGACCACGTCCATCGGGAGGCCATGTAAACGAAAGACGTGGTCAACATCAGTCACCGCTGTCTCCTTGGCTGAGGGTAATTTGGGCAAGGGGATGAAGTGTGCCGCCTTCGAGAACCGGTCCGCTACGGTTAAAACAACCGTAATGCCATTAGAGGGCGGGAGGGCGGTGACAAAATCTAGCGCTATGTGGGACCAGGGTCTCGAAGGGACAGACAGCGGCTGGAGTAACCCATCAGGAGGACGGTTAGATGTCTTACCAGTGGCGCAGACCGAGCAAGCCAAAACAAAACTGCGAATGTCACGAGCCATTAATGGCCACCAGAATCGTTGCTTTATTAAACAGCTAGTCCGGTTAACTCCTGGATGACAAGCGATGCTGGAGCAGTGACCCCATCGTATGACTTCGGACCGTAACTCCTCCGGTACAAACAATCTACTCGGTGGGCACCCGGGCGGGGGCGTTACCCCTTCTAAGGCCGATATGACCCTCGATTCGACCTCCCATCTGAGTGCGGAGATAACTATCTTCTCGGGTAAAATGCACTCGGGAGTAACCGGGCGTTCGGAAGGATCAAAAATACGAGATAAGGAATCGGGTTTGATGTTTTTGGACCCGGGGCGGTACGAAAGAGAAAAGTCAAAACGTCCGAAAAAAAGTGCCCATCGAGCTTGACTGGAGTTGAGTCTTTTAGCAGATCTAATATATTCAAGGTTCTTATGATCGGTCCAAACGATAAAAGGTACCCCCGACCCCTCTAACCAATGACGCCACTCCTCCAACGCTAACTTGACCGCCAACAACTCCCTGTTACCAATGTCATAATTACGTTCGGCAGGTGATAAACGGTGGGACAAAAACGCGCAAGGGTGCATCTTGTCGTCTGAGGAAGAACGTTGGGATAGAACTACACCTACCCCCACCTCTGACGCGTCGACCTCTACCACGAACTGACGTGAGGAATCAGGGGCGACTAGGATGGGAGCCGAAATGAAGCGGCTTTTGAGGTTGGAGAATACAGCCTCGGCTGTATCGGACCACCTGAACGTCGTTCTGGGAGAGGTCAAGGCAGTCAGAGGCGCGGCTAGTTGGCTGAAGTTGCGAATGAAACGCCGATAGAAGTTGGCGAACCCCAGAAACCTCTGTAGGGCCTTACGGGAATCTGGGCTTGGCCACTCTACCACAGCCTTAACCTTGTCAGGATCCATACGCACTCCCTCAGCAGAGACGATGTATCCTAGGAAAGGAACAGACTGTGCATGAAAAGCGCATTTCTCCGCCTTGACAAAAAGCCCATTCTCTAACAACCTCCGAAGCACTCGTCTGACGTGTTGAACATGTTCCTGGAGAGATGAAGAAAAAGTCAATATGTCATCCAGGTAAACATATATGAACTGATCAACCATGTCTCTCAAAACATCATTGACGAGTGCCTGGAAAACCGCTGGGGAGTTGGATAGCCCGAACGGCATAACCAAGTATTCAAAATGGCCCCTGGGGGTGTTGAACACGGTTTTCCATTCATCCCCCTTCCTGATGCGAACCAAATGATAGGCGTTACGTAAATCCAATTTTGTGAAGATAGATGCTCCCTGCAATCTCTCGAAAGCTGAAGACATCAACGGCAAAGGGTAGGTATTCTTTATCGTGATGTTATTCAGCCCTCGGTAATCAATACAAGGTCGCAGAGAACCATCCTTCTTACCCACAAAAAAGAACCCCGCCTCCGCTGGAGAAGAGGAAGGGCGGATGAATCCGGAAGCTAAAGAATCAGAAATATATTTCTCCATGGCCTCCCTCTCCGGAGTGGAAAGTGAGTAAAGTTTGCCCTTAGGTGGAGACTTACCTGGGATTAACTCTATAGCACAGTCATAGGGACGATGCGGAGGGAGAGAAGCAGCACGGGACTTACTGAACACCTCCTTCAGGTCAAGGTACTCCGGTGGCACGTTAGATAAATTAACTGCCTCCTTCTGAAAAACAGGACAAGACACAGAAGAACAGGCAGACACAAGACAAGACTCATAACATTTAGTGCTCCAGGAAGAAACAGAGTTGTGTCCCCAGTCAATCCTCGGGCCATGCTGGATCAGCCAGGGGTGACCGAGGACGATGGGGGCCAGGGGTGAGTCCAGGAGGAGAAATGAGATCTGCTCGGTGTGATTGCCAGATGTAATGAGTGTAAGTGTACTAGTGGTAAGAGTTATGACAGGAAGTTCTTGACCATTAAGTGCACTGACGGAAATGGTGTTCTTGAGCGGGGTGATGGGTATACCAAGTGTCTGAGCCAGTGACACGTCCATGAAGTTACCAAGATGAATATCTCTCTCTGGATGCGGTCAGCCAGCCCATGCAGGAACATGTCCCATTGCGCCTCCTCGTTCCATTTGCACTCGGCGGCCAGGGTGCGGAAATCGATAGAGTAGTTAGAGACCGAGCGGTTACCTTGGCGAAGGTCGGCCAGTTGACGTGCCGCCTCCCTACCAGCTACCGCTCGGTCGAACACACATCTCATCTCCTCCGAGAGCACCTGGAACAAGGAGCGGTACTGGTGTTGGTTTTCCCACACCGCCGTTCCCCACAGAGCCGCCCGCCCTGAGAGAAGGCTCAGCACGAATGCTACTTTGGACTCCTCCGTACTGAAGGTCTGAGGTTGGAGGGCGAAAAACAGGGTACATTTCGTCAAAAAAGCTCTGCAGGAGTTAGTCTCACCAGAGTATAATTCCAGGGTAGGCAGGCGTGGTTCGGGCTGACGACTGGGTGCAGGTGTGGTGGGGGGAATCGGCGGTGGGCTGGGCGCAGTGGAACAGACGAGTTGTTGAATCTGTTGGGTCAGCTCGGACACCTGTGTTACCAAGGCTTGAATTGCTCGTCCTGTGATAGCCAGATTCTCCTCTTGTTGGTCTATTCTTGAAGTGCTGCGTGATAGAAATTCTTGAAGGTCCGAGTTACTTGCTGAATCCATATCTGGTCAGAGCGTTCTGTGATGAAATGACAAAGAAGGTTCAATTCCAAGTAAAAGTATTTATTCAGATCTGGATAGTGACAGGGAGCAATATTGATAATGTCCAGGGATGAAGTGCACTTGGCAACACAGGGACGCTGGGGCAGCCCGTCAAGATGGTGAAGACTGAAGGCAGAAGGTAAAGGTGAAGAGTAATCCAGGTAGATGGCGATGAATGAAGAAAACAGAACCAGGAAGTGAGTAGCGGGGAAGACTGAGTGCTGGACGACAACGACGACACGGGAACAGTAGGACGGCAGGAACACAGCGAGAGACAGGAAGGAACACACCGGAACATCCACAACACTCTGACAAAGACAGGGTGAAAACAGAGAGACTAAATAGTAATCGCTGATCAGCTGCAGCTGGCGCGCTGATCAGACACGGCTGATGGGAATAAGCGGCAGTGATCAGCGACACCGCCACACGTAACACACACACACACACACACAAGACGAGAACAAAGACAGCGAATTTATGAAACGTGACAGCGTACTTGTGTGACAGTAGCTGATGAAGACGTTGCGTTTCTCTATCTGCTTCAAAATCACCGTCTATTGCCGTTATACGTTCATTAAGTATTTTCATAATGTCTCTAGTTACTGCTTCACAAGAGTCCATTTTGCGTCTTGTTTCAGAGGATGGCATAGTACGTTCCCTTATTTCATTGTACACTTTCATCATGTTGTTCAGACCATTTTCAATATCATCGGCCATTTCACACAACTTGTGCTCTGATAAGTCAGTCTTTAGGCTTTCTCTGGATGTTCTGATTAGCCCTTTCCATTGTTCATAGAGACTTAGCAGTTTTTTGTCTTTTTTAATCAGTTTGTCTTTTTGGTAGGCTAGCATTTTCTCCGTTAACCCACTAGGCCGCTCTGAACGCCTGGGTAATGATAACTCGGCCGCGGCCTCCATTTTAAGTAGTTCAGCTAATTGTTTTTCTTTGTGTTCAATATCGTCCTTTAATTCCTGCCTTGACATGCTCTCTGTATCTCCTTGATGTAATAAAGCTCATGTTTCATTGATTTCGGTTTGTAGCTTACGTGTTTGCTCTTCGATGCCGTTCATTTTCCGTGTTGCTGTAACGTTAGCTCGCTGCCTGTGCTGTTGCCGTTGTCCTTAGAATTCACGGGTCGCTCGATGTAACGTTAGCACACTGAGGTGAAGCTCTTACTGTAGCATGCCCCCCGAACAAGGATGAGACTTTTACTGATGGTTTTATGATGTTTAATCCTTTATAAACTTTACTCCGTTCACCATATCACCAACGTAAGAGCTGAAATGTATACAAAACATGTAACTGATCAGCTAACATCGTTCACATTCACATGGTGTCTTAAATTTGTGCAAAAACGAACATATTAACAGACAAAATGCTCATATCTCAAATAAATGAACATACCTTTTGCCTCTTCAGAGGGGCTGCAAGTATAAATTTTACGTTTAAACACGGTTCCGTGCCGAAGTGATTGCCGTATTTGAGATGACAAGCTATGCTATAGACTGTGCTAGCCAGGGCGCACGCGCTTCCAAAAGAAAACCAAAGCGCGCAGCTCAAGACTGGAAGACAGCCACCTCAACACAAAATTTCAAAATATAAGACAATCGCCTTTTCTGTAACAAACTTATGGTTATTTACAACAAGTGAATAAAATAAAAGAAAGTATGTAGAAGACAATGAAATCAAAGTATCACCACATCACATATAAGAAAATAAACCAGAAATTAATAAAGTCTTGTTCCAAAAATCTAAGTGTAACCCCTTTCTTTTTTCTTTTATCTATTATAAATTTATGTTCCCTATTTAGTTTAAATCTAATTGCACCTTAACTTTTAATTTAATATGATTATGAGATACAATTTTCTTATTTATTCAAGTTATTCCTAATTGACCTATTTAACATAAATAATCCTTTTCTCCCTTAATTTGATTTAAATATAGTTCTTCCAACTTTAACCTTTTAAATTACTCCTTGTTTTCAATTCTTGTTTTCCAGAAATAGAAAAGATAAAACACTTAATCAATAAATCAAAAGAAATAATCACAATGGGATTTGAAACAGAACAACAATAAAGAAAATAAATTCACACTCAAATTAGTTCAATGCTCACAGTAATCTCAATGTGATTTGAGATTTTACCAGTTCTCAGTTCCAGTTCACTGCTCTTTTGCGAGATCCTTCTTCCGCAAATTCAGCTCTGCTTAACAGTTCAGTAGGAAAAGAAAAGAATATGTGCTCAATCCTACCACACAGGAATATTGATGTATAGTTTATTTCCATATTCACTTGTTGTGTCTCCTAAAATGCCTGATAAACATGATTTAAGTCTTGGTGTCCTCTACAGTGGACATGGATTAAATCAATGTCCTGTTCTGTAACAGAAAGTCATTTTTTTTATTCGAAACCCAACAACGGTTTCCTGGGATGTTGCTTTATGAAATACAAATTGAAAAGTAGTCCGATTTAAATTATAATTATAATATATTATCTTATTATATTTTCATAAGAGTGCTAGATTTGATGACAAAATAATGTCAGACATTTTTAAAGACCAAGGAGAAGTTGTTTTCATGGTGAAACCACAAAACATTTGGTATCTCCGAAAAGCCCTGAATGTGCTCTTTACAGGACATCCAGGTGTGACATGTGACATGTATGATGTCAGAGAAATTCACTAAAATATAATGTCCACTACAGTGGACAAAAGTCTATTCCTGGGTCCCAGGAGGATATACAAAGAGCAAGTTTTCAAATGATGCGCTAGGCCTCATCTGCTCAAATTACATGTGCGTCACACTCGACCGTTTGCTCAAGCTCAATTACACGACGAAAACTATTAAATTTACATCTCATTAACTGTTCAAAATAATTTTTAACTTTAAAACATCACTTGTTTAACACATTTATGCAGTATTTTTTCTAATTTTTTAACCGGAAAATTGACTCTTACACGGCTTTTTTTCTTACATACATTCAACTGCATATAACACACATATTTGATACTTGAACATCTCTTATCAAGCATTTACACAAAAGAACCTCAATAATAATAATTAACTCAGTAATTTCACTTACCAAGAGAACTAAAATCTTGATTAGAAAAGTTTAAGGCAAACTCTCCCAACTTTAGGCCCGTATTCCCTGCACGTTCATAAAATCAGTCTCACATTCACTCAAAATCATCTATCACAATATCCAAATCTATGTTTCTATTTCAGAATCTCTTTCTATTGTTTCTATGATAAAAGCTACTAGTTTGTTCACTCTAATTCAACTTTTCTCTCTTCCAGGATCGCGCTCGCTGCTTCTTCCTCACGCAAGGAACATTGCATCATCTCTCTATTCTGCTGACTCCACCCACTGAAGCGGGCTAACTCTCATTAGTCTATTTAGACCAATCATTGCCTTATTAGGTTAAACCACTCTTTTTTCCTAAATTCTAATTTATGTATTCTTTTTTTTTCTCTTCACAGATATTTAATAAAATAACTGTTCATACGTTCATGAGTGTTAGTCTCTTTCTTTTTCTTTACTTCAGCAAAATCTGTTTTTCTTTACTTCAGCAAAATCTAGTGACCTGGGTTACAGTCCGCTCTGCCGTCACTGTCTGGTGTAGCCTCCCTCTTCTCAGGCTGGAGCCACCCCAATGACATTCCATAAATTGCACTGCCCTCCGGCCAGTCCATATGTGTATTCTCCACATGTTACCTCGCTTCGGGCAGGATGTGACTTCTGCAGCGTCCCTCTCCCCTGGAAAGGCACACTTTCCCAGTGTTATCCAAGAGTTCCACTGTGTGGGGTTTAACGGAACAAAGTCAAAGTCAGCTTTATTGTCAATTTCTTCACATGTCAAGACATACAAGAGATCGAAATTACGTTTTTCCTCCATCCCACGGTGTACAGACAATATACTGTATGCCTACAGTCAATATAATAGTGCAAAAGTGCAAATAGTGCAAAAAGTCTGTTGTGCAAAAAAGTCTGTTGTTCCAGTGTGCAATGTGCAATTTATGCATACAGTCAATATAATATAATAATAGTAATAGTGCAAAAGTCAGTTTTCAGGACAAACAGGACAGCAACAGCAACGCAAGTCCAAAGGATGTTATGTAACTGGGGGGAGAAGGGGAAGAGAGTTCAGCATCCTAACAGCCTGGTGTATGAAGCTGTTGGTGAGTCTGGTGGTGCGGGCACGCAGGCTTCTGTACCTCTTACCAGAGGGCAGTTGCTCAAACAAATTGTGAGCGGGGTGGCTTGCATCACTCACAATTGTGATGGCTTTGCGAGTGAGGTGGGCGGTGTAAATATCCTTCAGGGAGGGGAGTGGGAGTGAGGCACCAATTATCCTTCCAGCTGTGTTCACTATGCGCTGCAGGGCCTTTCTGTGTTAGTCAGTACAGCTTCCGCCCCACACAGCAACACAGCTGGAGAGGATGCTCTCAATGGTGCCTCGGTAGAATGTGATCATGATGGCTGGTGGAGCACCTACCCGCCTGAGTTTCCGCAGGAAGTACAGGCGGCGCTGAGCCCTCTTTGCC
Source organism: Siphateles boraxobius (assembly GCF_051911475.1). Lineage (NCBI taxonomy): Eukaryota > Metazoa > Chordata > Actinopteri > Cypriniformes > Leuciscidae > Siphateles > Siphateles boraxobius. The sequence goes on along the minus strand of NW_027508722.1, from coordinate 20,097,813 downwards.
AGTGATGCAGTGTTGGTGGTCCAGGAGAGGTCTTCACTGATGTGAACCCCCAGGAATTTGGTGTTTCTCACTCTTTCCACCACAGCACCGTTAATGGTCAGTGGCAGGTGTTGGGTGTGGCCTCTCCGGAAATCAACAACAATCTCCTTAGTTTTGCTGACATTCAGCAGGAGGTTGTTGTCCCTGCACCACGTGGTCAGAAGGTCGATCTCCAACCTGTATTTGGTCTCGTCGCCCTTGGTGATAAGACCCACTAAAGTAGTGTCATCAGCAAATTTCACTATATGGTTGTCGCTGTAATTTGCAGTGCAGTCATGCGTCAGCAGGGTGAAGAGCAGCGGACTGAGCACGCAGCCTTGAGGGGCCCCCGTGCTCAGTGTGATGCAGCTTGAGATGTTGTTTCCAACACGTACCACTTGAGGCCTCTGGCAGAGGAAGTCCAGTAGCCAGTTGCAGAGATAAGTACTGAGTCCCAGTTTGTCAAGCTTGCAGATTAGTTGTTGTGGTATTATTGTGTTGAATGCAGAACTAAAGTCTATAAACAGTAATCTCACATATGAGTCTCTTTTTTCCAGATGGGTGAGGGCTGGGTGGAGTGTAGAGCAGATTGCATCCTCTGTCGACCGTTTGGCACGGTATGCAAACTGGAACGGGTCCAGGGTGGGGGGAAGAATGGATTTGATGTGTGACATGACAAGCCGCTCAAAGCACTTCATGATGATGGATGTCAGTGCCACGGGGCGGTAGTCATTAAAGCATGATGGAGCAGTTTTCTTTGGCACAGGTATGATGGTGGCAGCTTTGAAACATGATGGAACGATGGCTTGCTTCAGGGAAGTGTTAAAGATGTTTCTGAAGACATCCTTCAGCTCCTCAGCGCAGTCCTTCAGCAAACAACCTGGGATGTTGTCTGGGCCTGCTGCCTTTCGGATGTTGATAGCAGCAAATGTCCTCTTCACGCTATCGGCAGAGAGGCACAGAGGCTGCTCATGTTGAGGAGGAGGGATCTTCTGTGGGCAGGTGCTATTTTGTGCTTCAAAGCGAGCAAAGAAGTGGTTCAAATTATTGAGCAAAGGGATGTCGCTCTCACAGCTCTGTGGCGCGGGCTTGTAGTCCGTGATGGCCTGAATGCCCCGCCATAGGTTTTGTGCGTTCCTGCTGTCTTTGAAGTGGGTGGTTATCTTGTGAGTGTATTTCTTTTTTGCTTCCTTGATGCCACGGGACTGGTTGGCTCTCGCTGTTCTCATGCCAGCTTCATCCCCAGCTCTGTAGGCTTTGTCCCTGGCTCTCAGCAGCCTGAGGACATCTCCTGTCAACCATGGCTTCCAGTTAGCCCGAGTAATGAGGTCTTTTGTGTGGGTCACATCGTCAATGCACTTGGTGATGTAAGAGGTTACAGTGTCTGTATACTCCTCTATGTCTGTCTGGTTATTGTAAGTAGCTGCCTGCCTAAACATTTCCCAGTCTGTTGTGTCAAAGCAGTCTTGAAGAGCATCAGAGGCTCCCTCAGGCCACACTTTTACCTGCTTGCGAACCGGTTTGTTTACTTTCACTCTTTGTCTGTATGCGGGCATTAGCATAACAGTATTATGGTCAGAGAGTCCAATGTGGGGGAAGGGGGTGGCTTTGTATGCTCCTTTGTGTTAGTGTAAACCAGGTCCAGGATGTTGTCTCCTCTTGTTGGAAAGTCAACATGCTGGTATAGCCTTGGAAGAACAGTTTTAAGATCTGCATGGTTAAAATCTCCAGCGAAGATGATGAAGCCGTCTGGGTGTGCCGTCTGTTGTTCACTGACAGCCTGGTGCAGTTCCATAAGAGCCTTGCTCCTATCGCTATTATTGTTAGTGGGGGGGATGTATACTGCGACTAGCAAAATCGCGGTAATTTCCCTTGGTAGGTAAAAAGGACGGCATTTTATGATCATAAACTCCGCCAGTGGTGAGCAATGTTTGCTTACTACTACAGTGTCCCGACACCATTCATCACGGATGTAAACACAGATTCCTCCTCCTCGTGATTTTCCTCCCTTTACAATGGCCCTGTCTGCTCGATAGCAGGCTAGCTGCTCCAGTTGTACAGCAGAGTCGGGAATGTTATCATTTAGCCAAGTCTCAGTAGTGACAGCAGTGAACTCCCTCTACGCAGGTCTTCCGCCCCAGCCACATGGGGGTCTGAGAGTCTTCCGTAGGGCGCTGGATGTGGCAGTAACTGTGGCGTTTTCCATGGGATCCCATTACGTCGCCACGTAGACATCACTTTGAACTTGAGCGACTGAAAGGGAACGTCTCGGTTACTGTTGTAACCCTCGTTCCCTGAAGGAGGTTGCTGACCATCGCTGTACGGCCGCCTCAATCTCGGCTCCTCAGCGAAAAACAATGAGTGCGTTGAACAAGCCGATGAACGTTGGCACGCTTTTCACGCACGCCAACGGTCATTGGCTTGTTCTGTAGACACTCGAAGTTGATAGGGCTCCCTGAAGTGATCCCATTGCGTCGCCACGTCGACGTCACGTCTCCCGTTCCCCCCTTCAGGGAACGAGGGTTACATTAGTAACCGAGACGTTTTACAGATACTAGACACGTGACTTTCAAATGAAAGATTGGTTTCAAAGAGCACACCCAGGTTCCTAACCAACGACGAGGACTTGACAGAGCAGCCATCAAGTGTTAGACAGTATTCTAGGTTCCCTTTCAAGGGAACTTGAGCTGCGTTGAGACGCGGTGGGAACGCTCTGCGTGATTGCGTCGTGAAGCACGTGTATAATCAGTCAAATGGAAGAGCGAGACGTCATAGGCGGGTGACGTCATAGACCAGGAAGCTGTAAAGCATCCCTGAAACAGACCGCGACAGCTTCTGCGCCTTCAGCAAGCGATCTGTGTATTCTGTCCTTGTCATATTTATTGTTGTCTGTCAAATTTCAATATATATATATATATATATATATATATATATATATATATATATTATGGCAAAAGAGAGCAAGCAGCTTTGTGTTGTTCCCTGCCCACGTTATATCACGGGTGGGGACACACACATCAGCTTTTTGTAGGAGTGGAGCATGCCACAGTCAGTTCTGTAGGGAGCTGAATGTGAGCAGTGCGAGAAGCTGTCCGTGAGGACGCTCCCCTCCCGCCGGGCGTTCTTCGAGGAGGACGGTTCGGTTCGCGCTCCCAGCGCGGGTCCCTTTGCCGAGGCACGGCGCCGACTCGCATTTTGGGGTTCGCAAACGGATCTGACAGCGGGGGTTGGGACGGTCCCCGCCCTATCTCAGCTTTCATCTGCCAGATCCAGTGTGCTGCTATTTCCAGTTCCGAGGAATTGGTATCGTTAGTGTTTTGTTAAGAAAAAGTGAACAAAGCAAATACAAATATTAAGATTAAGCCAGATGTTTGAGTTTTCAATAAATAAGTCAGCTCATAACTCTGTTGAATAAAGAGGAGCTTTTAAAAGGAGGTTTTATCTAGTGCTATTGCTACATAAATATTTACTGGACAGCTGAACATTAGGAGAGTGAAAATAAAAAGAGTTTATTAGATGAAATATATCTAAAAAAACACGAAAACTCTGTATCTCAGCCTCCTCGTCGGGGACTACTGTTTTTTCCCTATCTCCACACTGAGGTGTCGAGATCGTGGAATAAACCGGTTTCTATTTTATGTGTTTAATACCCAAACGTCTAACTATAGTAATGCTTTGGGTATTAAGTATCATGGTATGACAGCGCCTTGGGTTAAAGAGACGCTTGCGAGCTTTCTCTCTCCCGAGTCGGCGTCATCATTTTTAACCCCGACGTTACCCACCAGCCATCTTTAATAATAAATAAATTTTATTAGGCAGCGCTGGTGGGTAAAGTATATAAGGACATGGATGAATGTGAGGATGTCAGCACTGACACTATTCGAGAATTGCGTCGTGCAAAGACAGATAAACTATACCGGGGAGGGACGGTTTCGAGAAATCGTTTCTCCTCTGCGTCCTCTGGGGGGCGACTCTCTAATGAGGGTCGCAGCGCTGCCAGTTCGGTTGTTTTCCTGCTGGTGGCGACGGAGTGATATATATATACGTTTTTTCTGATATAAAAATAGAGAAAAATAAAGATAAAGATATGTCTGTTCTTCTGGACGCTCTGCTTTCAAGAAAACTAAGAAATAAACCTTTCAACGGGGTTCCAGAGGTTTCTTCCTCACCAATCTAATGTTCCTGAGACTGCTGGGCGGGAGCAGTCTCGGCCTACTAAGCTCCTCGCAGCACAGAGTGCAAAGAAGAAGACCTGATGCCGAGGCTATCAGGCTTCTAAGGGTGGTCCCCTCCGGGGTAGGGACGGTTTTGAGAAATAGTTTCTCCTCAGCGCCCTCTGGGGTGCGACTCTCTGAGGAGGGTCGCAGCGTTGCCAGTTCGGTTGTTCCCTGCCGGTTCACCGTTCAGGGCACCGAGGTGTCAGCGTCCCCATACGATCCTCAGAGGAGGGTCGTAGAACTGTCAGTTTGGTTATTCCCTGCCGGTTCGCCGCTTTAGGGCACCGTAGTGACTGTTCAACCAAATCCAGAGGCCAGTCTTGAGAGACTGGTTCCCCTGTAGAATTTCTGGCAGCGTGGAAATTACTGCCACATATTTCTCAGTGGGTCCTGCACACTATAGAAAAGGGTTCAGAATTCAGTTCGGTTCTCGTCTGCCCAGATTTCTAGGGGTCCTCCCCACTGTGGTGTACCCCGAGCAGGCTTTGGTTATGGAGCAGGAAGTACTGACACTTCTGCAAAAGGAGCTGTAGAAGGGGTTCCTCCTCCCAGCAGACAGTCAGGGTTTTACAGCCATTACTTCATTGTTCCAAAAGAGGATGAGGGGTTGCATCCTACTCTAGACCTGCGTCAATCAAACAACAGGATTCAGAATCTCAAGTTCAAAGTATGCTTACGCTAAATATGGTTTGCTTTTGGGGGCAAAGCTTACCAGTATCGGGTTCTTCCATTCGGCCTAGGTTATCACCCCACATCATTACAATATGCGTGGATGCAGCTCTAGCTCCTCTGAGACTCCAGGGCATTCGCGTATTATATTATATCGACGATTGGTTGATCCTAGCTCAATCTGAGCATATGGCAGTTTGACATCGAGATGTCGTTCTGTCTCATTTAAAGATGTTGGGGTTGCCACTCAATGCCAAGAAGAGTGTGCTCCTCCCAGCTCAGAGGACCACTTTTCTAGGTGTAATATGGGTTTATCTAGGCCAGTCACTCACTGTGAAACAGTTTCAGACTGGTGGCTCTCATGGCAGCTGCGTCCAACGTAATTATTTTTGGCCTTCTGTACATGAGACCCCTGCAGTGGTGGCTCAGGACCAAGGGGTTTTCTCCGAGGGGAAATCTGTTTTCGCATGGTCAAGGTCACGCGGCTATTCCTACATGCCTCGGTCATGTGGAAGAACCTTGGTTCCTCGCCCAGGCCTAGTGTTGGGGTCTTCTTGTCGACGCATAATGCTATCGACGGATGCTTCCCTCACAAGTCGGGAGTGATCATGAGTGGTTGCTCGGCCGAGGGTCCAGACAACACACCGATGGTCTCGTATATCAGAGCAGATATCCTGTTGAGGCAGGGGCTGAGGCCAGGGGAATGGAGACTTCACCCGAGGTGGTGGAGCTCCTATGGGAGAACTTTGGTCAAGCTCAGGTCGATCTTTTCGCATCATACGATACAACCCATTGTCGGCTATGGTTCTCCCTCACATATCCAGCTCCTCTCGGACTGGACGCTATGGTGCAGGTGTGGCCGAGGCTGCACCTGTACGCATTCCCCCCGATATCAATGCTCCCGGGAGTTCTGGAGAGGGTTTGCCAGGAAGGGGCTCATCTATTATTAGTAGCCCCGCACTGGGCGGCCCGAGTGTGGTTCTCGGACCTAGTGTCCCTTCTAGACGGGTCTCCTATGGGGGACACAATATTTGATCCTCACCCGGAGTTGTGGAAACTGTGGGCTTGGCCTCTGAGGGGGCCAAGCTCATAGAATCCGGTCTCTCGACTGAGGTCATTGAGACCATCCTTCAATCCAGAGCTCCTTCCACGAGAAAACTATATACATTGAAATGGAAACTGTTCTCTACATGGTGTGGAGAAGGTTTTTTAAATCCTGTTAACTGCCCGGTTGGTAGAGTTCTCGATTTCCTACAAGACCGTTTCTCTGCTGGATTATATTCCCTCCACCTTAAAGGTGTACGTAGCAGCTATATCTGCTTATCACACCCCTCTGGGGGCTTCTTCTCTTGGGAGTGATCCTCTTATTATTTGTTTTCTCTATGGTACATTGAGGCTGAGGCCTGCACTGCACTCTAGAGCACCGGCTTGGGATTTGGCCATTGTACCTGAGGGTCTGGCCTTGGCTCCCTTCGAGCCTATTGAAGAGGTTTCAGAGAAGTTCCTTACACTAAAAACCTAATTTTTACTTGCTATTTCTTCCATCAAGAGAATTGGAGATCTGCAAGCCCTGTCGGTGGCTCCTTCATGTTTGGAATTTGCACCTGGTATGGTGAAATAATTTTTACACCCTTGGGCGGGTTACATTCCTAAGGTCCCCACTAATGAGGTGGGCCCTATTGTGCTGCAGGCTTTTTGCCCTCCACCTTTTAATAACCCAGATCAGGAAAGTCTCAATCTGTTATGTCCCGTTAGGGCTTTGGATGCCTACGTTCACAGAGTTGCCCTGTGGCGTAGATCAGAGCAGTTATTTGTCTGCTTCAGTTCAACCAAGAAAGGTTGCCCTGCATCGGGACAGGTAATGAGCAAGTGGGTACTTGAGGCTATCTCACTTACTTATGAAGCGGCCGGACAGCCTTCACCTATGGCTGTCCGGGCCCATCCTACAAGGAGTATGGCTGCCTCTAAGGCTTTAATTTCGGGTGTTTCCCTTCAGGATATTTGTAATGCGGCAGGCTGGTCCTCACCAAATACATTTGTCCGATTCTACGACTTAGACCTCTCCACTCCCGGGGCTAGGTTGCTTGCTTCTTAGTGTGCGCAAGAACTTCACACAGAACGGGCATTTCTCATTATGGCGAAGTGGGTATGGGGTTCCCACCGCGTCTCAACGCAGCTCGAGTTCCCCTGAAAGGGAACGTCTCAGGTTACGTATGTAACCCTGGTTCCCTGAGAGGGAACGAGACGCTACCTTCTCCTGCCTTACCTCCTGCATGCCCTGATCGACTTGCTTCAGGCTTATCAGATGCTGTCGCGGTCTGTTTCAGCTTCCTTCCTTCCTTTATAGCTTCCTTGTCTATGACGTCACCCGCCTATGACATCTCGCTCTTCCATTGGACTGATTATACACGTGCTCCACCACGCAATCACGCAGAGCGTTCCCACCGCGTCTCAACGCAGCGTCTCGTTCCCTCTCAGGGAACCAGGGTTACATACGTGATCTGAGACGTTATTACGTCAGGAAGTTTTTTTTCTCCAATAATTGGAATCTCTATTTTTTCAGAATTGAGTAGTAGGAAATTGCTAGTCATCCAGTTTTTTATATCTGCTATGCATTCCGTTAATTTTGTGAATTGGTATGTTTCATTAGGGAATGAAGAAATATAGAGCTGAGTATCATCAGCATAACAGTGAAAACTAATGCCATGCTTCCTAATGATATCTCCTGAGAGTAGCATGTACAGAGTGAACAGCAATGGTAGTACTGAGCCTTGTGGTACACTATACTGGACTTTTGATCGATAAGATATCTCTTCATTTACTGCTATAAACTGAGAACTGTCAGATAAGTATGATTTAAACCATGCTAGTGCAATTGACCCTTCGCAGGGAGCTTGATTGACAGGTGATCTGACCAATCATACTTCGCCATCCGCCATTTTGTCCGATAAAGCAGTCAGGAGAGTTAGTAGATTAACATGGGAGGATTTGAACTTGAAAAACTGAATATACTGACACCTTTCCGCGGTTAAAATAACATTCCTTCTTATGTTTATTCATGTTTATTTGATGCTATAAATGAACTAGAAGGAAGAGATGATCGGTTCACGAGCAGCTTTAACTGAGGCTCTACAGCGATCTGTCACGACACATTAAAGAGCCACAAAGCGGTATTTATTGTTTAAATTTCTTTTTAAAAATGACTGTAGTGAAGGTTCAGTGTTGGTGTGATGGAAGAAGACAGGGGTCGGCGTGACTGGGACTCGTATACTTTTATTTGGTTGAGAAACAGAAGAAATGCGCTGTGCGCGCTCTAACATAAACCACGTTCAAGTTCAGAGAACACTCTTTCCACTATAAATATATTACTCTTTCCACTATTTAAAATATCACTCTTTCCACTATATCAGGTAACACTCTTTCCACTTTCAGCGTCCAGCTCACGTCTCGTGCACGAGTACCCAGTCCTTCTCTCTCTGCTCTCTTGCACCAGCCGGCTTTTATGCGGTCTCCCCACGCCAATTACTGCAATCAGAGACAGGTGTTCGTCATTTTGAACTTGACCTACTTACTCACCGCTCGGCTCCGTCGTTGCTCTAGCACTACAGACTTCGCTGAACCACGCCCCCCTCGCCACATACCCCCACCGCCCGACTCAGGCCCGACTCATGGCTCCCCGGCCTGCAGCCTCCCCCCTCTCCCCCCTCCTCCTGGAGAGGAAGTCAGCCACAACCATCTGTGCACCCGGCCTGTGGATCACCTTGAACTTAAAAGGCTGTAAGGCCAGATACCAACGGGTGATCCGCGCGTTGGTATCCTTCATGCGGTGGAGCCACTGCAGGGGAGCGTGGTCCGAACAGAGGGTGAACTCTCGACCCAGGAGGTAGTAGCGGAGGGTGAGAACGGCCCACTTGATGGCTAAAGCTTCCTTTTCAATGGTGCTGTACATAGTCTCTCTCTTCGAGAGCTTCCGACTAATGTACATCACCGGCTGTTCTTCACCCTCTATCTCCTGGGACAAGACTGCGCCCAGCCCCCTGTCCGACGCGTCAGTCTGTAGGGAAAAAGGGAGAGAAAAGTTAGGAGCCTGTAAGAGCGGTCCGCCACATAGAGCAGCCTTTATCTGAGTAAAGGCCTGCTGACACCGCTCCGTCCACTGGACAGTATCTGGTGCTTCCTTTTTAGTCAGATCAGTCAGCGGGCTAGCAAGGTCCGAATAATTAGGCACAAACCTTCTGTAATATCCAGCTAGCCCCAGGAACTGTCTAACCTCCTTTTTGGTCTTAGGTCTCGGACAGGTCGCAACTGCTGCGGTCTTATCAATTTGGTGACGCACCTGTCCATGACCCAAGTGGAAGCCCAGATACCTAACTTCCACGCGCCCAATTGCACACTTCTTTGGGTTGGCGGTGAGCCCCGCCCCTCGCAGCGTCCTGAGGACAGCTAGCAAATGCTGCATATGCCGCTGCCAGTCGTTACTATAGATGATAATATCATCCAAGTAAGCAGCAGCATATGCAGTATGCGGCCGGAGAATTCTGTCCATCAGGCGCTGGAAGGTTGCGGGAGCCCCGAACAAGCCGAAAGGAAGAGTAACAAATTGGTGTAATCCAAACGGCGTCGTGAAAGCAGTTTTTTCTTTGGAGATTGGAGATAAGGGGATCTGCTAATACCCTTTTGTCAAATCCAGTGTCGAATAAAATCGAGCGGTACCGAGCCGATCAAGCAATTCGTCAACCTGTGGCATTGGATATGCATCGAATTTCGACAAAGCATTCACCTTGCGATAATCCACACAGAACCGAACGGAGCCGTCGGTTTTAGGCACTAAAACTATCGGGCTTGCCCAGTCACTGTTGGATTCTTCTATTACCCCCATGTCCAGCATAGCTTCTAATTCATCCTGAACTATTTTCTTTTTATGTTTAGGTAAACGATACGGCCAGCTGCGTACTATTACGCCCGGTTCGGTCTCAACGTGGTGCTGAATGAGATTTGTCCGACCAGGTAGGGGCGAGAACACATCAGCAAACTCTGCTTGTAAATTACGTATGTCAGTGATCTGGGACGGCGAGAGGTGGTCTCCAGCAAATGCCAGAGCGAGAGATTGGGGTTTTGAACTCGCTTCTGGGCTGAGATCCTCCTCCCCACTTACCACCGTCGCCAGCATCACTGACTCCGCCTCATTTTTTAAGGAGGTTAAGGTGGTCAATTTTATGTGCCCCGTCCCTATCTGATCGGACAACCTCATAGTCGAGGTCCCCGACTCGCCGTGTGACCACAAACGGGCCTTGCCACTTCGCGAGTAATTTAGAGGCGGATATGGGGAGCAATACAAGTACTTTATCTCCCGGTGCAAAATTGCGTAGTCTAGCCCCCCTGTTGTACAGCCGACTTTGCTTGTCCTGAGCCTGTAACAAATTCTCCATAGAGAGCCGCCCCAAATTGTGGAGTTTTGTTCTCAGGTCCAAGACATACTGAATTTCGTTTTTTCTATTCGAAGGTCCGTCCTCCCAAGCCTCTCTAAGCACGTCCAGCACCCCGCGGGGCTGACGCCCATAGAGAAGCTCGAAGGGGGAAAACCCCGTGGAGGCTTGGGGGACCTCACGTACAGCGAACAAGAGGGGTTCTAGCCACTTATCCCAATTTTTGCCGTCTTCCCGTGCAAACTTACGAATCATGGATTTTAACGTGCGATTAAAACGTTCCACCAAGCCGTCTGTTTGTGGGTGATAGACGCTGGTGCGAATCAATTTAATGCCCAATAATTCGTACAGTTCGCGAATAGTGCGTGACATAAACGCCGTGCCGTGATCGGTGAGAATCTCTTTCGGGATTTCCACCCGGGAGATTAATTGAAACAGTGCGCTCGCCACGCTTTTAGCGGAAATATTGCGAAGCGGCACTGCTTCTGGGTATCGCGTTGCATAATCCACCAGGACTAATGCAAAGCGATGCCCCCGTGCAGATCGTTCTAATGGCCCGATGAGGTCCATTCCAATTCTTTCGAAGGGGACCTCCATTAAGGGAAGAGGGCACAAAGGTGCTTTTGGGTTGGCCGGTGGATTCACCAACTGACATTCACGACAAGACGCGCACCACTTGCGCACCTTCTCGTGAATGCCCGGCCAGAAAAATCGGGTCTTTAAACGATTTAGTGTAGCTGCCTGCCCTAAATGTCCAGCCATCGGATTACAGTGAGCCGCCTGGAAAAGCATTTCCCGACGGCTCTTTGGAACTAATAACTGAGTTGTATCTTGCTTAGACTGGGTGTCTTGGGTCACCCGATACAACTTATCTTTTATGATAGCAAAATAAGGATATGAGGGCAGTCGGTCGGGGTGGAGGGGCTGCCCGTCGATCGTATGGACCTGGTCAAACGCATTTTTAAACGTCTCATCTCGGGACTGTTCCAGAGGAAAGTCATCACGCTCTGAAAGGATCCTTCTTTCAACCGCGTTCCGAACCTCTGGGTACAGGTACCGAGGGCCCCGGTACAGCCTCTCCAACCTGAGCGACCGCTCCCCTCTCCTGCTTCCTTTTTGTCCCAGAAGCACCCGCACACAAATAACCCAATAGTGTTTTAAACCCCGACCAATGGGTCCCCAAAATTAACGGGTGCCGGAGGTGTTGGCTAACGGCCACCTCCACACTATGCTTTTGGCCCCGAAATTGGATAATGACTGGCATTAAAGGGTAATCCATCACCTCCCCGTGCACACACCGAACCCTAACCGTGCGGCTCTTATCCAATGCCTCTGGTTGTATCAGATTTTGATGGATGGAGGTTTGGTTACAGCCTGAATCCACCAAAGCATGATAGGTACCCCCCTTAATACTCACTGGTATTTGGTACAACCCAGCTTGATCGGGGGCAGCCTGCGGTGTGTCAGGGACCCTGACCAGTGTCCCCACCTCAATCACGGGGCACCGATCGATAAAATGTCCAGGGTCCCCGCAACGCCAACAGGCCGGCCCAGTCCTTCCCGCCGCCCCAATGGCGGGAAGTGGGTCAAGCGATTGGCTTGGGGAGAGCGGGGGTGCAGGAGGTGAAGTGGCGGACGCTGTTCCCCTGGGCGGCGCTCTGGGTGCGGGAACAGGCTCAGCCGTAGGTCCGGTCCTCCAGCGGGGCGCCGGCCTGGGAAGGAATCCTCCACGGGACCTGGGTAGAGGGACAGGGCGAGAAGAGAGAGAGAAAGAGAGAAGCTGCTGGTAGGGGTTAGCCGACCCCTGGGCACGCTACCATCTGGTCCTCCGCCAACTGGACGGCCTGGTTCAGCGACGTCGGGTCTGGCACTGGACCCACTGCGCGGGCTTCCGGGGGAGCCGCGCGACAAATTGCTCCAGTACCACGTGGTCTATAATTCTCTCAACGTCGCGTCCTTCGGCCATCAACCACTTGCGGCACGCGTCCTGGAGCTGCTGCGCAAAGGCGAAGGGTCGGCCAGATTCCCCGAGCTCCAGTGACCGGAACCGCTGTCTGCTCTGCTCCGGGGTCCGGCTGACCCGCTGCAGGATGGCGCGCTGGAGGTCTTCGTAGACCAGGAGGTTCTGGACTGGCAACTGTTGTGCGCCGATCTGGGCTTCTCCGGCCAGCAGCGGGATCAGCCGCATCGGCCAGTCCGCAGGCGGCCAGCCCCAGGCCTCGGCCGACCTCTCGAACAGCTCGAGGAAGGCCTCGGGATCGTCTCATGTGCCCATTTTGTGGAGGTGCATGGGCTGGGCCGAGGCTGGAGCTGGCGATGATGGTGTGGCCCGAACCTCCCGGACCATCCAGCTCCGGAACTGCTCACGGTCCTCCTGCTGGGCCCGGAGGAGTGTCTCGAACCTGCGCTCCTGTTGCTCCTCCATGGCCAGCAGTGCCTGGTGTTGTTGCTGATGGAGTCCCGCGAGCGCGTGGATGATGTCCGCAAGTGGGGACGGGGACTGTCTGGCGGCGGCCTCTTCTTCCATCCCGGGTTTCGGCACCAGTGTAGTGAAGGTTCAGTGTTGGTATGATGGAAGACGACAGGGGTCGGCGTGACTGTGACTCGTACACTTTTATTTGGTTTTGAAACAGAAGAAATGCTCTGTGCGCGCTCTAACATAAACCACGTTCAAGTTCAGAGAACACTCTTTCCACTATAAATATATTACTCTTTCCACTATTTAAGATATCACTCTTTCCACTATATCAGGTAACACTCTTTCCACTTTCAGCGTCCAGCTCACGTCTCGTGCACGAGTACCCAGTCCTTCTCTCTCTGCTCTCTTGCACCAGCCGGCTTTTATGCAGTCTCCCCACGCCAATTACTGCAATCAGAGACAGGTGTTCGTCATTTTGCACTTGACCTGCTTACTCACCGCTCGGCTCCGTCGTTGCTCTCGCACTACAGACTTCGCTGAACCACGCCCCCCTCGCCACAATGACCAAATTTGAAAGGTGAGACTTTGTTTAATATGTTTAATATCAAAAGTAACCGAAAAGTAACCTGGTCTGTCCTGTCTGTCAGCGTATTGTCAGTCTCCTCTCTGATCTGCGATGTATTTTTCACAGCGTGAGAACATGGTGGTTGCGTGAGAGCGGCGTAGCTTGTCGGATATAGCGACAATAACTAAGGGGGGCTGGTCTTTGCGAAGGGTTAATTCCACTAATGCCACCATAATTTTTGAGTCTATTTAAAAGAATTTTATGGTCGATAGTGTCAAATATATATATTCCCTCAAAAATGGCTTCACAAAAACAGCTTATTGTTGAACGTTGAAAAGTCCTATTGTATGTTGTTTGGGATGAGGCACAGACGACCTTGTGCTCTTAACTTACTACTTTATTTTGAAGATGGGTCCTCCATGGTGACATTGGAAAAATGAAATACCTTTGACTGTGGATTGATTCTAAGCTTACCTTTAAACCTTACATTGATTATATCACAAAAAGAATATATGGCTGTCTCAGTTCACTCTATAGACCTGTTCATTGTTTCACATTTGAAGACAGGAAAAGGTTAATTTCTCAGTGCATATTGCCCATTATTGACTACGCTGATATCATCTATATGAACACTAGTGACACTGTTCTTAAGTTACTTAGTGTTGTTTTTAACTCTGTGTGTAGATTTGTTCTGAGGTGTTCTTTTAAAACTCCTAATTGTGTAATGTATGCATCACTAAATTGGCTTCAGCTTAATTCAAGAAGAGACTTCCATTGATTCCAATTTATTTTCAAATGTGCCTACTTCGATTGTCTTCCATATCTGAAAGAACTCCTGGTTCCTTGTCTCGTCATTACTGTACCAGGAATCTTTTCAGTTGCTAGACGTAAAGCTTTTCATTATACAGCTACTTGCGATTGGAATAATCTCCCCCTTTCCTTGAGATTCATCTCATCTTTTCGCAGATTCAGGTTATCTATATTTCAATATCTTAACAATGTGTGTGCATGTTACTGATGTTGGACTAAACAGAATTGCATGTAATTGTATTTTGCTTTATGTAATTGTCTAATTGATTTACCTCCTGTGGATTCGACCTCTGTCATTCTTATATGTTACCTTTTTGCATTGAATCTCTTATATATTACTGGTTCCAAATGTGGAATGAGGTAAATGAGATGTACCTATTGAGCTAGCTATAACATGTCTGAGCTATGATGTGTCTTCGATCTGGGGTGAGGGTACAAGCTGCCTAGTAACTCAATTGTTTTGAGCATTTGTTTTTTGTTTGTTTGTTTTTGTTTTTCCTGTTGTATTATGTATATGTGTATTTGGACCCTCTTGAAAACAAGATGTTGCATCTCAAGAGGCTATCCATAATAAATTGAAATTGAATTTGAAATGCACCACTAAGATCGAGTAACACTAATAGAGAGATACAACCACGATCGAATGATAAAAGCAAACCATTTGTGACTCTAATGAGAGCTGTTTCCGTACTATGGTACGGTCTAAATCCTGATTGAAAATCCCCGCAGATATAATTTCTTTCTAAAAAGGAACATAGTTGTGAAGATACTGCCTTTTCTAGTGTCTTTGACATAAAAGGTAGATTCGAGATCGGCCTGTAATTGACTAATTCTGTAGGATCAAGTTGCGTTTTTTTGACAAGTGGTTTAATCATAGCCAGCTTAAAAGTTGTTGGTACGTATCCTAATGACAAAGACGAATTAATGATATTTAGAAGAGGATCTATGACCTCTGGAAGCCTCTCTTTCAGTAGCTTAGTTGGTATAGGGTCTAACATACATGTTGTCGATTTAGATGATTAAATGAGTTTAGAAAATTCTTCCTCTCCTATAGCAATGAATGAATCTAATTTTTCGTCAGGGAGACTACAATGCACTGCCTGATGCAATACTGTAGTAGATGGCTGCATAGTTATCATTTTCTCATTTTCTTATAATTTTTGGTCTAGAGTATGATTATGACAATGAGTAGCTCCTGACACATGTTGTCTAAATCCAATAGAGTTAAGAATATCTTTAAATACCAATCCCAATGCATCTTTTCCGTTATCTTCATGTATATTAAAATCACTAACAATTAGGGCTTTATCTTCAGCCAGTACTAACTCTGATAGAAAATCAGCAAATCCTTTGATAAAGTCTGTATGGTGCCCTGGTGGCCTGTATACAGTAGCCAGCACAAATCTCAAACGTGATTTATCATTTACACTAGATATTGTAACATTAAGCACCATTATATTTGAAACTAGACTTCTTAGTAATTCTGAAAATTTTACTAGAAATAACAGCAACCTCCCCCTTTGCCTTTCAGACGAGGTCCATGTTTATAACCGTAATCTTGGGGGGTGGAATCATTTAAAGTAATGTAATTGTTTGGTTTTAGCCAGGTTTCTGTCAAACACAGCACATCTAGGTTATAGTCTATAATCATATCATTAACAATAAGTGCTTTTAAAGAGATCGAATATTCAGCAACCCGAGCTTTATCATTTGTTCATTTGTATTATATCTATTATTTATTTGTTGAACATCAATAACATTTTTACCCTTAGATGGGTTTGGAAGTTTTTGTATTTCCTAATTTGGGGAACAGACACAGTCTCTATATGATGGTGTCTAGGTGACAGAGTCTCTATGTTATCTGACCTCAGTGACGTGAGACAGCAAGCAGACGGTCAGTTTAGCCAGTCTGTCCGCTTCCTAACCTGGGCCCCAGTTCTACCAGAAAGACTCGGGAGATATAATGATGTAACAAAGCATTAATTTATTGACAGCTGTAGCGACTGACCGAATCCTGTTTTCCTTTCACTACTGAACAAATATGAACACATATATGTTTAATTCACAAAACCTTGAATCATGTGAAATGGTGCCCCAATGTCTGCCAGCCGGTCATTGATTAACTCCATTTATGACGCATTGCGCAATCAAGAAACAGGTCCCCGTTGTTCTCGAAACCCTCACGTGGTGCACACCACGGATGGACAATATGCCCTAAGGATACACACACACACACCACACATACCCGCACACAAACGTCCTTTGTGTGCAACTTAGGATAGGAATGTCCTTAATGTATATAACACAGAATTGTATCTAACCTTCCTGTATGCATGCATATCTAATTAGTTTTGTCTTATTCTATAGATGTAATTGGAGACTGGTTTGTAACTTCAAATCTTAAGTGTATTTCTAAAGAAAGATTACCTAACAGTATCATCTTCTGTAAACTCTCCCTCCTGCTAGGTCATAAAACTTTATGACCCCCAAAAGGAATTCCAAGGGAATCACAGCTCCCACTTGAATTCTGATAAAGAAAGAGGAATAGACTCTGCAATTATATATTTTCTATAAGTATAACCACTTAAGAAATGTATAAACATGAATTTGATCTTTCCTAGGTCATGGTAGCCGGTATTATGGCTTTATAGTCGTGTGAGTGAACATTAAATGTGTGTAATTCTGCATATGAATGTAACTTTATGTTTCTTCTAATCTTTCCGGCCATTCTTGGTACCTGTTTGACCGTCTTGTTTTGACTAAACCAGTCATACATAGGATATTACAGTAAAATGTATTGTTCTGTGTGTACAATCTTTCTGGCTAGAAATGACAAAATTTTATAGCATCATCAATTATCCTGACAAGACAAAGAAGAACTTTTCCCGCTCGAGATGCTCTAAGATGATTGGTTCACATACGCGAAGCAGGCGTGAACCCCTCCTCTCTATAAGAAACTGACACAGGAGTTTCTAAAAGAGAGCACTTTCCCTGTGAGAGGTGTCCGGTCCCATGGCTCCTTAGGGAGCATTACACCGCGTTTCTTTTCTTTTCCTTTCTTTACTAAGTTTTATTTTCATTCTTCGCCTCTCCCTCCCGAGGGAGATGAACTCTGAACTATTTCCCTGGTAACTGCACGTTCGGTGAACCTTTAAAACTTCCCGCGAGTCTGCTCGCCCCGGAAGACACGAGAGAACAAGCCTATAGCGCCGAAGGACAAACACGCACACGACTCTGGGTTCTTCAGCTCACACAAAGAGAACCATATACGCAAGTATAGGTTATTGATTTGATTTGATTTGATTGATGTGATTTCTTGTTGCCTCTCTAAGGGTTATTGTCTGTGATTTTTGCCATGCTGCGATCACCCCGGTGATCTCTCTCATCCTGACCGTTAGTTTCACTTTCTCATCCTCTATCTCTCTCTCTCTCTCTCTCTCTCTCTCTCTATATATATATATATATATATATATATATATATATTTCACTCTCTCTCTCTCTCACTCAATCTCTCTCTCTCTCACTCCCGTTGTTATTCGTTTGTCTCGTTAGTTTTACTGTTTATTGTACATACATGTATCCCGGGTTTAAATGTAGAATTCTGTATCCGTAGTTTCATTTTATTAAAACCATTATATTCTTGATTGCTAATTGTCTAAAGTTCTCATTTTTACAAAGTCAATGAAGTGTTCGACCTTTTGCTACAAAGCTTTACAATTCGTTACTATTTCAGTAACCTAAATTTTATAATAACAAGAAGGTGATTTTTCATGGCCAGAAAATAGCTTTTTTGGAATTATAAGAAAGAGATAATTTTTGTTGAAAATTGATAAGTTAATCTTACGGCCGTTTGCTGGACAAACAAATTGTTCGATAACTAAATTAATTCCATTTAAGGTTATCTCATATAATCGATCTGTAATAAGACTATTGATATATTAATGACGAACCATAACCCATTATGGTGATCATTCATATATACAATCGATCTATTTTCAGCTTCGATAATTTAACTGTAATATGCAATATATTAATCATTCATGATTAATTATTAAATTCCCTATATATAATTTGAGCTAATTTAATGTAAGACTCATTGTCGCTACACAGCCCAGCAAGCAATTGTTTATAAAGTTCTTTGGCGTAGGCCCCATCCGTAGTTCATAATCCGAGGGTAGCGGATCTGCATTTCCTGCCTGAAGACGAAGGCAGGGGCGCAGCCGACCCCCTGGGAGGTATGGACAGGACCATCCTGGTGGTGGTGGGGAGGATGGAGGTAGTTGTCACGACAGCATCTGCGAACTCAAACATGTATAAGTACCAATCTTTTATACAGAGAGTATAAGGACGTGATTGGATAGATGTGAAGGTAATAAGTGACGTAGTAATTAAGCCTTCCTTACAGAACGTTATGCTAAAGCTTTCATTTCATGTTTGAGCTCTGAGACCATGTGCCATATTACTAGAGAGAAGAGCAGCACCATCCCAAGAGGGATGAATACCATCTCTTTTCAACAGGTCAGGTCTGCCCCAAAAACTTTTCCAATATTCTATGAATTCTATATTATTTTGCGGACACCACTTAGACAGCCAGCCATTGAGTGAGGACAGTCTACTATCTCATCACTCCTGCGAACAGGAAGGGGGACAGAGCAAATTACAGTGCCTGACAGGTACTTGTGAGTTCACACACCTCTTTGACGTTAATTTTAGTGATCTCCAACTGACGAAGTCGAACATCATTAGTTCTGTCAGGTCCATTAAGTCAAGAACACACAGACAAAAAATTAATTTAAGAATTTTATTGAATAGATTGCAAACAAGTTGATGTTCCTGAATTAAAATTTTGGCGGTATGGCTCTGTTCAGGGAGTCCTCTGACCTTTCATGAGCACCATGAAATAGCAGAGAGTCAGAGGACAGCAGCAGCAGCATTAGGGAACGCTCACACGGTTTAAGACTGTGAGAGCTAAAATATCCCCCTGTGAACAGAGCAGGCAACATGACATAAGCAAATGCCACGTTATGCATAAGGAGGGGCTGGGGAGGTGGCGGGCAGCAGAAGCGAGCAGCGAGCCAGCAGAGCGCGCAGCAACCAGCAGAGCGAGCAGCAAACCAGCAGAGCGAGCAGCAAACCAGCAGAGCGAGCAGCAAACCAGCAGAGCGAGCAGCAAGCATGTATGAGCAAGGTGAATGAGCTTTAAATAGGCACCTTGTTTGAGCTTTGGCCATTGAGCAACGAGGGGAGTTAATCAGCTAATGCAGCTCAGCTGGAGCTGATCAGCTGACGGGACAGTGTTGATAGCAAAGCATTAGCAGCGTCTTGACTACCTGGCCTGCCAGAACTGACGCTGACGCTCAATTGCTGGCGTGAATAACAATCTTAGAGAATTTACGATTAGCATTAGCCATCACTTTTAAATTTGCTTTGATGTCAGGCGCTCTGGCTCCCTGCAAACATGTGACTGTGGTGGCTGGTGTCTCTATTTTCACGTTCTGTGTAATTGAATCGCCAATAACTAGGGCACATTCAACAGGATTCTCAGTGGGTGTTTCACTGATTGGGGAGAATCTATTTGTTATGAAAATCGGAACGGAAGAGCGGTGTTTTGTCCCGTGACTACAGCGTCTCACCGTCACCCAATTGCCCTGCTGTACGGGCTCTACAGCCGGGATAGATCAATATACAGAATTCACTAAGCTAGTCGCATCCAAAGCAGTATCTTGCACTCTTACAATTAACCTCAATTAAAGTTTAGAAGCGTGTCTCTAGTTCTGAAATCTTCTCCGTCAGCCTGACTATCTCCATGCATTTATCACATGTAAATCCTGTGCTTACAGAGAAGGCTATGCTATACATGTTACATGAAGTGCAAGTGACAATAAGAGGAGAAGATGACATGACTCACCATGTCTGTTGACTGATCCTACTCACCAAAGTTGTTGATGGACTTGTAACATAGTTGCTTACAGATGGCACGCTAACAGGCTAGCGAATTACTAGCGTGTTGTGCTAGCAACGATTTAGATTGAAGCTAGTGATGTCAGGTTAACCCTTTCACACGTAAGTTTAAAATATTCTAACTGACCCCCCAGCGTGAGTTTTGCAAGGCGACCGTTATATTTAGAACATGTCACTTTAATGTTTCCATGGTGACGCGTCATTGCTTGTCACGTGGCACAGCGCAACTACAACACAGCGCTGAATGAATGATGATCTGCTTTTATGTAATTTTTCCTTTTTTATTAAAAATATACACAAATGTATTAGCTATAGCATGAAACACTGATATTCCGATTGTCAAATATGTGCAAGTGGAAGTGTTTTGTTGTTTAAACACCTTTATAACGATCGCGTTAGTTGAGCTGTATGCGCAATGGGCGGCGCCATGTTAGTTTGTTTCACAGTTCAGAGAATCGGATCTGTTGGATTTACAACACGTCAATTCCTCCACTTCTCACGAAATACATGAAAGTAGGTGGCCGGTGAACTGGGAGAAGAATAGGATAAAATGTAAAGCTACTTACACAATGTGTATCTGATATGAATAAAAGTGTTGTCTTATTATAATGGAAAGGAAGACGAATTATTGCCGCTTCCATAGACATCAGTGTGTTTTTTACAAACTCAAAATCATTGTTTTGCTAGTAATTATGTGTATTTAAGTGTCTGAAACCTAAAATAAACATTATGTGGTTGAAAACCATCAATAGTTGTGATATATGACAGCACTGAGTGCGTCTGTCTCTGGCTCAGCGCCAGTCAACGCGCGAAAGCAGGTTTGAATTTAGAAGTTGATCACGTGATGCACTGACCGTTCTAATCACACCGGTGTGATCGTACGCTACAGGGACCAGCCAAGACTGATCACACCGGTGTGATCGTACGTGCGAAAGGGTTAATATGTGATTTTGAGTAAGTTATATGTAGCAGTATATACAACAGGGAATGATAGTAAATAATGATTAAAAACAGAAAGATATATGAAGCTTACAGATGCAAACCAACTCAACAGCAGCAGCAGCAGCAGCAGCAGGAGCAATCGAGGAGCCTATGTTCTATGTTATAGAACATTAAACATTAACAAGTCTCCCCAGCTAACAAAATTATGTTCTTATAATGTTTCGCTTACATTCCCATTAGGTCATTTTTTTTAATGTATTAAAAAACTTTTTTTTCTCTGTGAATGTGAACATTAAAGGAACATCCATTCACTCATTTTGAAAATGTTATTAAAACGTTATTTCTGAATGTTTTTTAAACATTGAAAACGTCTCAGGTTACGACTGTAACCTATGTTCCCTGAGAACAGGGAACGAGACAATACGTCAACGACGCTATGGGGAACGCCTCAGGTGTGACAGGTGTCTGAAATCACTATCAAATCACGTCAATCATATTGACCGGCGACAGCCCGTGAATCATTAGCGTGAATGATTAACGTGCGACCTGGAAGTATAAAGGGGCGCCTTGCAAACATGACAAATCACCTTATCGTCTGAAGGGACTGTACGGTAGGCAAGCCCCGCGGCATGGCAGGGAGACGTATTGTCTCGTTCCCTGTTCTCAGGGAACATAGGTTACAGTCGTAACCTGAGACGTTCCCTTTCGAAGGGAACTCAACAATACGTCAACGACGCTATGGGGAACGATATACCAACGCCGCCATGCTAAGGGGAGTGCATGCCAAGTGGCAGTGACAACTGTCAGAACCAGCAACTTCAAATGAAACGCTAGAACCACTCACCCTCAGGTCACACTGGGCTGTCAGTGACAGCATTCCCTACGGTCATAGCCCAAGCTACAGCCTCACAGAAAAACCTTCATAAACATGGTTAAATGAAGGTCTACCTGGGCCGGCTCAGGGCCTGGAACCTCAGCTTCCAATTAGAAGGGGTCCCTTCTAGGGAATGTGGCTAGGGAACCCAAAGGAACCCCAGCCAGTCACTATTCAGGGGAACGTACTCACCCCGAAATGCCACCAGGACGGCCTGACCTGGCGCCAGTACCTAGACACTTAGTCTGGCCAAATCCTGTCTGTCTGAAGACAGAGCCTCTGGACAAATGCCTTAAGTAAGGCATCCAACCCGAGGGACTGCGAAGCTGGCAGTGAACCACTCGGCCCGGATCTCAGAGACGGGATATCCCGGAGAGTATGACTCAGCATAGTGCTTTCCGACCCTTGCTAGCGAGGGGAGTTTCTCTACTCGATCCACGGATCAACCCAGTGTCTGTGTTTCAAAACACTGAGGAGGCCTGTGAAGGCCTAAGGGCTGATCTAACTGGGAGGCCTCACGAGAGGCCTACGACCGTCTGACCAGACTCAGGAAGCCGCATGCTCATAGAGACCCTCGTGAGGGGAGCACAAGGTCTGCCTGGTAGGCAAACCAGGCTGTAGGCAGAAAAGGTTCCGGGAGGGAACCTTTAGCAGAGAATGAACACTTTAGCGAGCCAGGGCGCAGGCTCGCCTTCAGCAGCTGCCTATTAAGGCTAGCTGAAACTGATAGCAAGAGACCACTAGCTTCATAAACCCAGCACCACTAGGGAGCGTTACAGGGAGGCCCGGAGAGGCCTACTACCTGATCCTTTAGGGAGGCACGTGAGGCCTACTACCTGATAACCACAGCTACCTTACAACCACAGTATGTGGGGAGCTCACCTTCAGGGAGGCCTGGTGAGGCCTACTACCTGGTCACCACTATCTGTGGGAACTCACCTTCAGGGAGGCCTGGTGAGGCCTACTACCTGACCGTTCTCATTCAAGGAGGCCTGGAGGAGCCTACTACCTGATAATCACAGCATGTGGGAACTCACCTTCAGGGAGGCCTGGTGAGGCCTACTACCTGACAGCCAAAATATTTGGGAGCCCACATCCAGGGAGGCCCAGAGCGGCCTACTACCTGACAGCCACAATATTTGGGAGCTCACATTCAGGGAGGCCCAGAGAGGCCTACTACCTGATAGCCAACGTAAGTGGGAATTCGCCTTCAGGGCGGCCGGGTGAGGCCTACTACCTGATAACAATCTTAAGTGGGAATTCACCTTCAGGGAGGCCTGAGTGGCCTACTACCTGATAACCACTGGTAGCTTTGAGCCCTGAGTCCGGGTGAAAGTATAAGGTGGCCTGCTAAGGCCAGCCAGCTGGGGACTCGCCTATCAGGGAGGCCTGGTCGGGCCTACTAGCTAATAGCAAGTCATATTCTGCCATAAAGTACACTGTTGGAAACCATACTACACAGCATAATTCACTAATGGGCTTCCAGTAGCGCTATAAGGTATGTCCCACAATGTTGGGACTCACCTCCGAGGAGGCCTGTTTAAGGCCTACTACCCATCAGTGAGTCAACTGCCCGAACCACCAAGGCCAACCACGTAAAGTGAGCTGGCCTACAGTGCCCTCTGGGGGGCTGTCCAATCAAGGAGGCCTGCTGAGGCCTACTACCTAATGGCGCAGCCTTCGTTGGCAGAAAAACTGTTTACACAGCGCCTACAGCATCCTGGTGCCTAATCACATTGCCCATGGCAGTGTACTCCGCAAGAAAGCTAGCACCCTAAAAACAAGGGGAGTACAACATACGCCACTCTGCCTCAACGGAGGCCCCAGTTAGTCAGGGGCCTACCATCTATGCATGGGCGTCAGCTCAGGGCAATGCTCTGGCTTCAGGGGAGCGTACTTCGACCAAAGAAGAAGTGAAGCTTACTTCATACTCGACCCGAGCCATAGTGGTGCGAGGTGGGATAAAACAGAACTGGGAGTGAAGTGCTCAGACCTACCCTGTATCACAGGGGAATACTCACACCTCACCCTGAGGTTACCAGGGTGCGGGCATGCCAGCGGCTCTAGGGGTGACAGAAATGTATCTGTGCCCAACCTAGGGGAGTGGGGCTTGAATGAAGCCAACCTCCTACAACCTGGCGCTCGAGCAGTAGCTCAGCGAGGTGAGTGAAGCCTAAACTGGCGGCCTAAATCCATAGGCCAGTTCTGCATGGCAGGGTCGGGCAGGAAACCCAGTCTTCTTCGTGAAGCGAAAGACGGCCTAACCCAGCTCAATAAAGACATATATACCACGGAGGCCTGTTTGAGGCCTACCATGTCCTTACAAACCATCCTCAGCACCACGCTGCATTACTCTAGTCACCCCAGAATGCAGAGAAGGGGGCGGGCCTTGGCCTAACGACTCCCACGGGAGGAGGCTGTTTATACAGGGATGCTAGAAACCAACATTCACACAGTGAAGGGTCAGAGGAAGAAATGCTAAAATTTTTAGCAGAGCGCCTCTATTATCCCTGGCACAGCCTAGGCCAGCTACAGAGGCGGCCCTGGTGAGGGCCAGCCTGCAAGCATAGATCTATCTGAGGGCACGGAGGAGCCACAGCCTTACTAAAGAATATAGTCTGTATTATTCCATACAAAGGGCTGCAGAATCGCTCAGCCTAATGAAAACCCAAACAGAGCTCAAGGGGCGACATACTCAGGAAGAAGTCAAAACGGACCTGTGGGCCGGACATAAGATCTATCTGAAGCTCTAGCGTCAGTCAACACTCTAAGTAAAACAATTTAAAGAGAGAGACCAACCACTCTACCCTGAGGTGGCTAGCAGCCCGGAGGCTAACAGAGTTACCGTTCTGGCCACCCAACGGGGAACTTCAGGGCCCTGATAATCCAATAAAGTTCTCTTACCTTATTACCTTGATATGACCCCATGACTCTATACAGGGAACGAGGTCTGTAAAGAGAGATATGTTATTTTTTAATCACAAAAAGTACTCTTTGAAAAGACCAGCAGCTCACCTGCGGCGTGCAAAGTGAAGACTCGCCAGATAGTTCTTTACAAACCTGGGATCCGCCACTTTACATGCCTGAAAGGGGCGTTTCCACTAACCAAGCCTAGGTGGGCCATCAGAACATAGTTCTCATCATAGGCCCATCCCCAGGCCTGATGTTACGAACGCCTGGGGGTCAGAAGAGAGAGGGCAGATTTCGTGACCCTCCGGGGAGGTTATCCATTACCGACGCTGTGTGCGTTTGTGCTGGATAACCTCCCTCAAATCTCTTCTGTTGCGGGAGTCACGCCTTCTCTGCGACCTGCTCCTCAAGGGAGGGGGCGCACGAGAGGCGACACTGGCTCGCTGACCCTGCCTACGGTCCTCAGACCGTGAAGGGCCAGGCTCTCCCGCTTGCCGGGGTACGGACGCGGATCTCAGCGGTATACAAGTTTTAAACGCTGCTGAGCGCGCCTTCGCCTCCCTGAACTTCCCCACCACCGCCTCTACGGAGGTGCCGAAGAGTTCGGAAGGCGAAACCGGCGAATCGAGGAGAAAGGCTTTCTCTTTCTCCCCGATGTCGGCTAGATTTAACCACAGATGCCTCTCCGTGGCCACCATCGCCGCCATCGACCGTCCGATCGCGGCAGCGGTTTGCTTGGTGGCCCGGAGAGCCAGATCTGTGGTGCGGCGCAGCTCAGCCACCGCCTCAGGGGACATCCCTGCCCCCTGGTCGAGATCCCCCAGCAGGTCGGCCTGGTACGCCTGTAATACTGCCATGGTGTGCAGTGCAGCACCGGCCTGACCTGCTGCCGTGTATGCTCTGCCATTCAAACGAGCCGTTGTTTTTAGCGGTTTGGATGGCAGGGTTGGAGCTTTCAATGTCGCAGCCCGCCCAGACACGAGATAGTTCGCGAACGTCTCGTCAATGGGCGGCATTGACACGTACCCATGCTCTCCGATCCCCTCGACATCAGCGAAACTGGCCCGCTGATGTCTGTGAATACGGGCAGAGTATGGGCTCTTCCATGCCCTCTCGATCTCCGTGTGAAGATCAGGAAGGAATGGAAGGCTCACCTGAGCTGGTGGTGTATGGCCGGGGAGAAACCGATCGTCGAGCCTACCGCGAGCGATCTTTCCTCTAGCGCGCTGCCAAGGCAACTGCAGCCTATTGACAGCGCGCTCCATCACATCCACCAGCTCTGCATACACGGGGCAGGATGGCTGAGGAGGTTCAGGATCTACCTGATCATAAACCTCCTCAGCCATCTCCTGCGCGTCCTGAAGAGCATCAACTGCAGGTACAGTCGGTGAGTAATCTTCCCCATCGACCTGCAGTTCGCCCTCGTCAGCCGTCGAATCATCTGAGAGGTTCTGCAGTTCGCCCTCGTCAGCCGTCGAATCATCTGAGAGGTTAACAACCCTCTCGAGGCGATCGACGAGCTCCATCTGGGAGCCCCATGATTTAAGTCGCCGCTCGGCCTCGGCACGAGCGGGACCCGCGCCGTGAGGTCCAGACGCTGAACCCCCTTCACTCGAGAAGAGGGCCAGACGAGAGCGGAGCGTTTTAAGAGAAAAACGCTCGCAGTTAGCACAGAGGGCTCCCTCGAGAACCTCCCGTGCGTGCTCTTCACCCAAGCAAAAAACGCACAGCTCGTGTGTGTCGGCCGGTGTCAGAAACCTCGGACACGGGTCGGCACACTTACGAAAACAATCTGCCTTAGCTGTGCGTTTCATCTTTCTCTTACCTTCGTATACTTGAATAGCGTTTCAAACAAACAGTCCCTGAAGACGATGAGATGATTTGTCATGTTTGCAAGGCGCCCCTTTATACTTCCAGGTCGCACGTTAATCATTCACGCTAATGATTCACGGGCTGTCGCCGGTCAATATGATTGACGTGATTTGATAGTGATTTCAGACACCTGTCACACCTGAGGCGTTCCCCATAGCGTCGTTGACGTATTGTTGAGTTCCCTTCGAAAGGGAACGTCCAGTTTTTTTTAATGTATTAAGTTTTTTTTTCTTGGTTAATGTGAACGTTAAAGGAACATTCCATTCACTCATTTTGAAAATGTTATTAAAACGTTATTTCTGAATGTTTTTTAAACGTTAAAAACGTCCAGATTTTTAATGTATTAAGAAAGTTTTTTCTTGGTTAATGTGAAAGTTAGAAGAACATGGAGAACTCTAACTCCTGGCTCAGCCGGGACTTGAACCGGGGACCTTATTCCTGTGATGTGATAGTGCTACCCACTGAGCCTTTATATAAATTTTATAAATTCATTATATAAAATGTTTGTTTTCTTTCTTATTGTTTGTTTTCTTGACCTTGTAAAGCACTTTGGTCAACACCATTTGTTTTTAATAATAATAATAGTAATTCATTATATTTATATAACGCTTTTCTCGGCACTCAGAGCGCTTTACATAGAAAGGGGAATCTCCTCAACCACCACCAATGTGCAGCATCCACCTGGATGATGCGACGGCAGCCATATTGTGCCAGATATGTGCGCAATACTCCATCACAAAACAGCTTATTGGTGGAGAGGAGACAGAGTGATGAAGCCAATTAGTATATATATGGGGATGATTAGGAGGCCATGATGAACAGAGGCCACTGGGCAAATTGGGCCAGGATGCCAGGGTTACACCCCTACTCTTTCAAAAGACATCCTGGGAGTTTTTTTTTTTTTTTTGGCCACTGAGAGTCAAGACCTAGGTTTAACGTTTCATCCGAAGGATGGTGCTCTTTGTCAGTATAGTGTCCCCGTCACTTTACAGGGGCATCAGGACCCACACAGACCACAGGGTGAGCACCCCATGCTGGCCTCACTAACACCTCTTCCAGCC
The DNA here is from genome assembly GCF_051911475.1 of Siphateles boraxobius. Lineage (NCBI taxonomy): Eukaryota > Metazoa > Chordata > Actinopteri > Cypriniformes > Leuciscidae > Siphateles > Siphateles boraxobius. The sequence goes on along the minus strand of NW_027508722.1, from coordinate 20,070,069 downwards.
AAGTAGGGATAACTGCAGCCTGGACCAATGGGCGTGCCACAAGGTCGGAAAGGAAAGGGGCGTGCCAAAAGGTCTTTACAATTGGACGCCTAAGCTTCCTGATCCGCCTAAAAGATAGCCATAACCTTAATCACTATTGGCCAACAAATAAGTATACAAGACCAAATACCTTTCTTTCACTGTAAAAATAGCAATAATGATATTAAGAATACATTCAAAAGTACGTTACCTTCGAAAAACCTTCTTTATGGCGCTGATTACATGACGTCATCACCACCGCGACTTTTTTTTAGAGCTTATAGTGAATCAATCATTAAAAAACGAACTAAATTATTATTTTGAAGATAAAAATGTCTCCTGACAATATTAAAGTCACACTAGTTTGTACTTTCATATAAAGTAGCTACATACAAACTAAAGTAATGTTATTTTTATAATAATTTTACAGCAAATGTTTTTGCTGTATAATAGGCAAATATATATATATATATATATATATATGTTTGATCAAACACTCACCATATAATTATAAAACAGGAGTAAAAACTGTTTAATTAGCTTTTAAGTGACATTAATCAATTAAGCAAAACAAACACCGTTTTATCCACAAAACATTTATTTAATTGTCATTTTTATTCAGTTTGTCATTTTTCAACAATTAATTATTTTAAAACATCAATTGCATTTGTCATCAAAGGGCTTGTGTTCAAAGCCTTTAGTCATTCCTTTACTCATTCCTTTACTCATTCATACTGTAGTAGCAGTCTATTTAACAGAAGCCAACAAACTCTCTATCTGAAAAGAACGCAGTGAAGACCCCCTTCTATCCATTTCCGCAATATCCAGTGGTGTTTTTGTAGAGGAATCCACAAGCATCACATCTGGTGAGCTTAAACCCCACCCTTGTATTCCTCCCTCACATCCGGACTGACAGACTTCCAGTCAACAATACCTACAAGGTGAAACAAAAAATGAATTTTTAATGAAAAAAAATGAATTTAATAGATTAGCTTAACTTGTTAATTTCATAAAAGTAATACTTATACATAAGTATCCAGCCAGGCAAAGTGAGCTTTTTTTTTTAGAAAACCTGGATGGTGGACGGTTTCATTAAACTTTTTGCAAACTAGTGACAGAGAGTGAAAGGCTTTGTCTCCTTCACATACAACATCTAGAAGAATGTGACTGAGCACCTCTGGTGGTACGGTAGCTTGAAAAAAATATGGGAAAACTATTTTAAAATATTACATTACTCCAAAAATAATTTAAAGAAATAATATTCAACCGTACATCAGCAAGACCTCCTGTTGGGTCCATGGCTGAAAAAAAGAAGAAAAAAGTAAATTTTCACTAACCATGTTTTTATATATATATATATATATATATATATATATATATATATATATATATATATATATATATATATATATATATATATATATATAGTGCTGTCAAACGATTAAAATATTTAATCACGATTAATCGCATTAATGCCATAGTTAACTCGCGATTAATCGCACATTTTTATCTATTCTAAATGTCCCTTGATTTCTATTTGTCTCATTATTTTTTCTAATTTTAATGCTCTTATCAACATGGAAAAGTGGATCAGCAGTAAGTTTGTTCTTAGCTGTGGTATCCATGTGCTTCTGTCTGAAGTCATCCATTGTAGAGCTTAGATCGGGCCCAAAAAACCAAGCCCGACCCGAGCCCGTGCGCATTGTGTCCGAGCCCGGCCCGACACATAAACTGTAATTATGAGCCCGAGCCCGATTTAAACCCGTCCATTTTTTTAATACGTGGGTCGTTATAACTGACGTTCTCAACTACTTTCTATGTTACTTTCTCCCGCCCGCAACATTGTTGTACCGCTCCCGCCCGCAAAAGACTCTTTTTTTGTAGGCTACCTCCAAATACTTTCACCTACGTGTCGCCACCATACACATCAGCATAAATGCTCCTGATAAATTATTTGTTATTAAAGCATTAACACACAAACCACTGTTATAACATAAAAGCAAGCAGGCTACTGAGTGCATGGTTTGGCATGACTGAATGCGCGCAAAGTGTGCTCCCTTAATAATTCCTAAAAAGCTGACATCAGTTCATCGCAATCTCACACATCTGTTATTATCAATGAAGCTGACTGCACAATGCATCTTTCATAATATATACACTTTGTTTGTTATAATTTGAGGATTTGCCAGCTTACAGAATTCAGCACTGAACAAAAAGTCAGTTTTGAGCGGTGAGGGGAGTCTATTTTAAATGCTTCTGATTGGCCATTGCGTTCAAGAAATCAACACATATGTCTGTGATTGGCTACATCCCTCAACGCTGCAAACATGTTATAAAAAGAAACTCTGGCCTGTAAATTCCCAGACAGCAAAATGTATTTGGGCCAGATTTGGGCCAAATCTTCATTAGCATTTGGCGCAGATCCGCTAAACGGACCTGGGCCGGGCTCATTCTTTCCAACGGCCCAATACCGGAACAGGTTGGAATTACGGATCAGAGACAGATCTGGGCCAGCACTGGCCCAGTACAGTTATTAATGCCATGACATGTGGTGCAGATCTGGCCCAGATCCGTGACTCATATTTTACATCTGGGGCTCATCTGGCCCTGGTCTGTGATTCATATTTAGGCTATCAGACAATTAAGGCACAAACACCCAGACAATTTGTAATTTTCAAAAAACTTTTTTTATTTTAATCACATTTATTGCTCATTAGTTGGGTGTGACCGGGCACGGTGGCCACCCCCACGGTCGCATGCCAGATTAAACCACCTGATGTTATACTGGTTTATCTCGGTGTCTGTGGCTTTGTCAGACAAGGGATTCTTCCTCACTGCTCCTGTAAGACGTACAAAAAGGACACAAAGCAAAGAAACAAAGAGTAAATATTAGATCCAATATTCAAAGATTCTTTATTACATGACATTATAGTACAATGCTTGCACAAATAAATAATAATAAATGTGACTAAAGTCTAAAGTGGTGTAGAATGAGTAGTATAAAGGTAAAAGAGTAACAACACTCAAGAGCACGTAAATGTGAATTTGAAAACTTGTACATTAAATATTCATACTTGTACGTGAACATTTACACTCACAGCTCCAATGTGAAAACCTGTCAAATTAAAATCTGAAGTTGAATGTTGAAATTTGCACTCGCAGACAAAAGTCACAAACCTGTATTCTGAATTTGAAGCTGCAGACAAGTAGTCACAAATGTGTAAAATGCCATTCACAGAAATACGACACGCACATACTTGTAATATATATTTGCATTTAATCGCAGTACAACCTCAATTAGGCACTTGCAACTTCTCAAATCTGTCACTGCAATTTCAAATTTCGCGCCTTGAATTTTGCTACTCTTTTCGTGCAAGTTGCAAAACTAACTTGTGCACTTGCAACTCAGTGGCAGTAAGAGAGAAAGGGGGACGCTCTGAAAAGCTAAGATGACTTAATGCATTAGACTGATATTTAAAGAAATAAATGATATTATCAAACTCAGTAAACACCATACTAATAATGTAATCAACAGAAAAGCCGATGAGCACAGAATATGACTAAATATGACCAAATTTGTGTTCAGAGCAAATAAACCTGCTGCCTGTGTTTTATTAATAATTTATAACGAATCGTGTTTTATTTTTTATAACTGTTGGTCCATTAAGCCTCATTAAGCGTTTTCTATGGGAGGGAGAAAACACCCCCCCCCCCCCCCCCCTTCTCTCTCGCCGCCACTGAGTTGCGAAAAAAGAGTAGCAAAATTCAAGGCGCAAAGTTTGAAATTGAAATTGCAGTGACAGATTTGAGAAGTTGCAAGTGCCTAATTGAGGTTGTACTGCGATTAAATGCAAATATATATTGCAAGTTTGTGCGTGTCGTATTTCTGTGAATGGCATTTTACACATTTGTGACTACTTGTCTGCAGCTTCGATTTCAAAATACAGGTTTGTGACTTTTGTCTGTGAGTGCAAATTTCAACATTCAACTTCAGATTTTAATTTGACAGGTTTTCACATTGGAGCTGTGAGTGTAAATGTGCACGTACAAGTATGAATATTTATTGTACAAGTTCTCAAATTCACATCTACGTGCTCTAGAGTGTTGATACTCTTTTACCTTCATAGAGTAGTGAGTGAATGAATGAGAGAGTGGTGATTAAGTAAAGTGAAAGGCATCTATATATAATACTTACGAGCCATAATAGCATTGGTTGGTTATGATGTTTTTGGTATCTCTTCCACCAATGAAGGCCAGCATTCCCACCTGTGGAAACAAGAGACTAAATTAGTGAGAAGTAAAAGATTGATAAATGATAGAGAGGTATGGGCAACATATTCATAGACAGTATATTTTGATTTACAGGATAACAAAAGTAGATATCCATAAATCTCTCTGTAATTATTTCTCCATCTAATATGTGAACACAATGAAAAAATAATTTTGAACCTAATGAGAGAAAATGTTTTTGCCTGCCGTGTCTAGATCGCCTTAAGAGGATTTAGCATTTCAAATGTATGCATTAAATTATTAGTAGTATGACTGTATTATTATTATTGTTGTTGTTATTATTATTATTAGGGAAGGCCTACTTTTATTGTTAAATTGATAGGCTATTATTATTATTAATATGCCACGCAATAATTTAACTGCGCATCACCGCATAGACACGCTGGGAGGATAATAATATTATATAGGAGCTTGCTTGGGCTGAAAATTATCTAAAAACATTTAACGTTAGATCGATTATACAATGAATTATAGGCCTGTAATTAAAGTTATTAACAGCCTATAAATAGTATGTCCGAACACTGCAATAATCAGTCATCAATGGAAATTAAAAACCGCTTTAGGCTATTTCACAAACAGCTTGTTTAACAAATTAATAAAAGAGGCACATCGCAGTGGCTTAGAAGACGTGGGTAACGTTAATATGGTTTATCCATTTTGCAACACGGACTGGAGGTAAGCAACAGTAATTTGCAGGTAGTTTGATAGCTATCATATCGACATATCACATATATGTCGCACTCTACAGCCGGTATAATACAGTGAGAATTGATATGATACTGACGTCGAACTAGTTTAATGTATTTGGACGTGGGAAGTCATTAATTTGTTATTGTTGCAGTTGCTAGCAGCGGTCACCGCTGGTAACGTTAGTTGGTAGGCTAACGTTATACGATTTTGCAGATAACACACAATGGACACGATATTCAGCAATTTTGGAGAATAATAAGCAAATATCACCCATTCAGCCTTAAAGCATATGTTCACAATAGTTGTGGATGTTTAAAATAACCTATACTACCAGCTAACCGCCTGCTACTACCCAGCTTATCTGACACGTCTCAGGTTGTAAGAATGTCAGTGTAAACGTTTGTAAACTTTCATTTTTAATATAATTATGTAACAGACTAATATGACATCAACACCAGTTTACTTTTATAATGTACTTACTAAATTATACGTGTATAATGCACTTACCAATTAGCAGAGACGGTGCAGCCTGCACTCTTCCACTCTTGTCAGCGGGTTTATGTGGGGTGGCGCCCGCGCGTCCGGTCTGCGCAGCTCGCCAACTACAGCTCGCTGCATCCTGCGGTGGATATCCAACCCGGCCCACATCCAAGTGTGACGTCAGAAGCCACGCCCATCCAAGCGTGACGTCGGAAGCCACGCCCATCCAAGTGTGACGTCGGAGGCCAAGTGATTCGATTTGTTGTACACATGCGCAACATAGCGCTGCTTCCTGTCGGAAATATTTTTACGGTTATCATAGTTATTGGTTTATAATAAAGATGAGGTTATTTGTGTAGAGGTGTGACGCTACAGATTGTTGGTGCAGTTAAATTGTGACGCTTTTTCAGGCTTGGAATAGTATAATATACATATAAGGGAGCCTCTATACTAAAACTAAAACGAATTTTTGTCACTTTCTTAGTGATCCAAACTGCACTTATAGTTACCCCTTCCAAATAATAAAAAAATAAATGTAAACTTTTCGTTCGACATTGACAACTTTTCGACATTTCTTTATAGAAATATTGCTTTTTTACAACCAAAGAATTCACTTAATGCCTGTTACAGCAAATGACTTTGAAATCAAATATAGAACAGCAGAATGGAATTTATGTAAACCTTAAATTAAAGAACCAATATGGTGAGACTCAAAAAATTAGAATATCATGCAAAAATTAATTTATTTCAGTAATTCAACTAAAAGCTAATACTAATAGACTCATTACATCCAAAGTGAGATATTTCAAGCCTTTATGCGTTATAAATTTGATGATTATGGCTTACAGCTATGTTGAATTACTGAAATAAATGAAGTTTTGCACAAACATATAATCTCAGGAGTATTTCTATAAAATGTTTTTTTTTATTCGAAATGCATGAGGCATTTTGAAAATTTCAAATTACACAAAAACAAATTAAAAATGTATATCAATCTTTAAACAACTGAAAAAGTGGAGTGAATCTTACTTTCTTGAATTATGCTGTATATTGATTAACCTCCTTAAGTTGAACTAATTTGCTCATTATCAGGTAAAATAACAATGGAATCAGCGTGCAGTCACTAAATGATATGGCCAAATATCAGAAGGCAAAACTCCAGAATGATTAAAGCATGAATTTATTTATATATAAACATGTATTTATTTATATTATATGAAAGAACAAAATTATTTGTGCTAGAACAAAATCACCAAAAAGATCCCCTTTCCTCCAGTTGCTGCAAGAATGGCTTCAACTCTGAGAGAGAGAGAGAGAGAGAGAGAGAGAGAGAGAGAGAGAGAGAGAGAGAGAGAGAGAGAGAGAGAGAGAGAGAGAGAGGGAGAGAGAGAGAGAAAATTTGTTAACATGCTGAACTGAAATATATATTTCTGATTTAACACTTAACACTTATTAAATGTTGGAGATGTAGAGAGAGAAAGTCAAATATTCATGTTACTGACTTATATGGTTCTCAAGATGAAGAGAAAATGAGAATTTCTCTTTAGTCCTAAAAGTGCAGCAGGGACATTCAAACCACCCATCCAGGCAGTATTGATCTGCATCAGGCTTGATCTGAAAATGTGTAGGATGCTGTAAAACATGACAATGACAATAATTATGTGATCTTCCCATTAATCTAGAATAGATAGAAGGATACATAGATAATTTGCCACGCATACACAGTTATCATGTATGTAGTGAAATTATTCAGTTGTTCAAACAAGTTACTTTGCATTTGCAAGGGTTGTAAGTGATAGGTGATCAGACCAAAACGTTTTAACCTAGCTATCGTTAAATTGTTAATTCCATTTCAGACAAACCTTTGGCTCGACAGTTAACAGTCCGCTAACTTGATTAGGATACAAACCAATGTTTATTTTTACTTACCGGCATGGCAAACAATCACTTGCTTTCAAAATTGTAGTACTCCTGAAAAGAAGTATAATATAGTTATGAAAGACTGCTGATGTGATGGCTGGCTTGCCATCACTGTATTTACTGTATTTACTATGAATCAATAATAAAACTTATTCATGTTACAACAGTTTATCATCACATTACATTATCTAAACATGTATAACTTCTTTGCATAGCAAAAAACTTTTTCAATATGCAGTATTTACAAGTGACATAGTGACATATTCACATATTCTTGATCTCATATTATTTACAAGTAGAATAAGATTTACAGGATGTAACGTCACACATAAGCACTGAAATAATAATTTTTTCATATTTACCCTTAATCCAAATAACAACATTAAATTGGTGATATAACAATGCAGTTAGTATAGTATAATAGTAATAGTATACTAAACAAAATTCTCAGTTAAGAATCTAACGTAGTTAACGTTACTGATAGGAAATTCACTAAGCCACATGTAACGTTAACACACAACTCAGTTAAGACATCGCAGGGGAGTTAAATGACCAAATATGTAAGTTGATGATAATTCTTAGCTCTAAAACAACATCATCAAAACTTATTGATTCGAATTACATCGATATTTTGACAAGTATTACATATGGCGGGCTTTCGCGCTGAGCAGGCATTCTAGTCAAGTGATCAACCGCACCAAACTATTATAAAAGTGATAAGAGCTGCTTTCAACAGGTAGCTAACACATCTCATTCTCATACAACGCATTCTTATATTATGTTGAACAGTGTTTATACTAAAACCGCAAGTGTGTTTCGTGCATTTTGTTTCGCAGTTACCTTCGTCTTCTCTCGATGCTTCTTCCAGTGTTTAATTGTTAACGTACGTTAATGAGAACGTGTCCAATTTGGGCATGGGCGTGGTGGCTTCTGACGTCACACTTGGATGTGGGCCGGGTTGGATATCCACCGCAGGATGCAGCGAGAGGTTTCTCCAGCTCGCGCGGCTCCGGTCCACAACCGCCAGGCGGACTCAATTCAGTTGTGGCGCGTATGGTCTGCGCAGCTCGCACGGATCCGGTCCAAACCCGCCAGGCGGACTCAATTCAGTCGTGGCGCGTATGGTCTGCCCCGGATCGGTGCCGCACCCGCCGGACGGACTGTCACAGTCGAAGCTACAGACAAGTCTGGTGCAGATCTGCATATTGAGTGCGACTGCTGCGCGAATCTACTGATTCGAAAACGGACCTGGCACAGATGTAAATGCTGTCTGGGTTGTTTCTATTTAGTTTTAGTTGTTCTTGTTGCTTTTCTGCAACATATGAATAAAAATGTATTAGTTTTTATGTTTTATTCATAGATATTTCTAGTTTGCGGGAGTCCCGCGAATCGTTTTATTCTCCCGTACCCGCACACACAGAGTGAGTGCATTACCGCTCGAGCCCGCCCTCGCACTCGGCCATCAAATCTAGTCCCGCGCCGCACTCTATTGCGTTGAGAGTGCACGTCTCTAGATCGGCGTCTCGCGCTCGCGCCATCCACTCAAAACGTAACGTTAGCCTACTACTCTTTGGCCGGCGCGCAAGCCCAAACAAAAGTACGTGCGGCGTGCCTGTTGTTTTGTTTCCGGTCTAGCTATCCGGTGTGATGTTGTAGTTTTTCTAACGTTACTAGTTGTTGCAACAGCATTTGAAAAAAATACAAAGTTTGCTTGGCCAAAAAGAGCGTTAATCTCGCGATAAAAAAATTGACGCCGTTAAAATGTGTTTGCGTTAACGCCGTTAATAACGCGTTTAACGCACAGCACTAATATATATATTAGGGCTGTCAATCGATCACATTTTTTTATCTAATTAATTACATACTCTGTAATTAATTAATCTAAATTAATCGCATACACAATCTTACAATGTTACATGGTACAATTTCTGGTAAGCTACGTTTTTATTATTATTGCTTGACACAAATTTCACGATTTCAATTTAATTTAATTATTGTGATTTGATGCAATATTGACTCATTTGGATAAATATTAGGTACACACGATAGGCATTCATTTTTCTCAAGAAAAAAAAATCTCACCCAATGCTGTAAAAATACAGAGAGCTATATCAGCTGGTAGTATTTAAGGTTAAAAATAGCTCAAATTAAATATAATGCGTGTTTATTACAAATAACAACTTTGATATAAGTAAAAATATAATACATACGTAATTTACTAGTAGGCTACATACATTTTGAAAAATACTCTCTATAGCTCTTTTTTTATAGCCAACTATAACATGCTATATGGTCATGAAATGGCTTTCCTGAGGTAACTTAGGGCTAAATGTTATGTGACATAATTGTTCTCCAGCTGTTTTATTGACCTCTTTTCGCGGTTGAAAAACACTGATTGGTCGAGGAATATACATTTCGGTAAGTTTTAGGCTGCCCTACTGTATCTTTCAACATTGGTCATTCGTGTTTATTTACTATTAGAGATGATCGGTTCATGTGCCGCTATAGGGATCTGTCATATCACATTTACAAGCGCCAAAACGGTATTGTTTGATTTTCGTAATAAAATTAACAGAATCTGAGAGCTGAGATTTTTTTAATATCATAAGTAACGTGCTCTGTCTTGTCTGTTTCCGTGTCCTCTCTTTGGTGCACGATTTTTCTGTGCGTGAGAAAATGGTTGTGTGACGTGAGAGCGCGTGAAAAGTTACACCACACACACACACACACACAAGCGCGCTTTCTCTCAGACACACTCACTAGCGCACACACTCCTGGATGCTTTGCATTGATGTGGTACTTTAGAGTTTGACGAACTCCGTTTGTTATAAGTAGGCTATAAATGTTCCAAACAATGATCCAAGCAGCGCGTTCTTGTCTCCGTCCTTCTTTTTACACGAATGCTAGAACGGCTCCGCAAAGGTCAAAACGGAATGGATTAATCTGCGTATATATAAAAATATAAAAATATATATTTTATAAAAAAATATATATTAAAAAAAAAAAAAGAGAGAGATTTACAAAATGCTAAAATGCCATTACTTTACATCTATATTAGAATTAGAAAATTACCCTGTGTCTTCAAGTAGCAGTACACACCACCATTTCCATATTCTTGACATATTGAGCCTTGAAAAATCGTTAAAAATTATGTTTTTATACTGGCTTGCAAAACAAATGTGTTGATCAAATATCTGAAGACTGACCTCAGAAAAGTCAAAAGCCACCCCCAGAGAAATGTACAGGCCATACTGAAATTCAAAGGCTACTTGTTTAGACCTTTTTTTATTTGGTTTCTAAATGAAACTGATGTTACTGTCATATAAAAACTCACCATGAGCACAAAGACTCCACAATTATTGGAGGAATGCTACATCGGTATCTCCTAGATAAGGTTTCCAAGCAAATAAAGAAATAGAAAAAGGAAAAAAGCAACTAAGCAAGAAAGCAATTAATTGAATTGTGTGCTAGAAGAATAAGTGATGATTCAAAAACTTACTGGAAGATCCTTACAGGAGAACTCAGTCCAATGGCCAGGAATGACAGTCTGAGCAACCCTCGTATTAAGTGATTTTTTTTATCTGTGTCATCACAATGAGGTGCAAAAGACACCGTTTTGATCACTTGTAGAGCGGTGTCATCACTTTGAGCAGGAAAACGCACTGACTAGATCATTTTTGGAGCTGTGTCACTACTCTTAGAAGACAAAGGCACTGTCTGTTTGACTACTTTGCACAATTTATGTGTTTTATAAAATCAGATTTATTTATTATTGTGGACATGGTGACGTGACGTAAGTGAATAGTGAAGCTCATGGAAGTGTCGGTCCTCCTTGCTTCTGTGTTACTTCTCGAATAACAAATGCACAAATGGTAGCCTACTACATGCTTGTGCAAAAGTTTGCAAGTACATTGCGTGAAACTCACCAAAGATTAGGGCTGTGTACATGTCTCAGTAAAACATTTACATCAAGTGAATGATTCCAAGGAAAAAAAGAAGAAAATAATTATTTCAAAATCTTTAGCTGTTGAGAACTGTCTGTCTGCAAAAACGTGTTTCGCGCTGAAAAGTGTAACGTTAGACAAGAATATCCGTCTCTGCCTCGTTTTTCAAAAACAACCTCTTTGACATTTTAATACTATGTACATGTGAATCTCACAAAAACACAGGAACCACTACATTTTAATTACTATAATGGATATGGATATTTCGAGTAGTTTCGTAATTATTCTCCATCTTATGTGCATGATATAATGCGAATAACATTAATGCATCTGTTACTGAATTACTGAATCGCCAGAAGTGGAAAATCTCACCTGTTTCTGTACCTTCGTATGGTTCATTTGAATCCATTGCTCTACAGCTGAACGGTCCTATTCCAACTATATTGGCAACTATCTATCGTCCTCCCAAGCCAAAAACTGATTTTATAAATGAACTTGCTGCCTTTCTTACATTTATTTGTTCACTTTCTCCTAATGTTATACTGTTGGGTGATTTTAATATACATATGGACAATGCCACTAATGGATCTACAAGGGAATTTTCATCGTGTCTTGACAGTTTTGGATTGGAGCAATATATACATTTTCCTACTCATTCCAAAGGGCATGTTTTGGACTTGGTATGCTGTTCTGGTGTCATTCCTTATGGTTGTGATGCGGCTGAACTCCCTATTTCTGATCATATGTTAATTTCTTTTAACGTCAACTTAACATTGTCTAAAATGAAACTTCCACGTGTAATTTCATTTAGAAATATTAAGGATATTAACTTAAACATTCACTCCACTAAAATTGAATGCCTTCCTGGTATAAATTGTTTTTCAAATTCCGAGGAACTGGTCTCTAATTATAATGATGGCCTACAGAACATTTTAAATTTATTGGCTCCACTAAAAACACGGACAGTTTATTTCACCTACTCTGCCCCATGGTTTACGTCAGAATTACGTCAGCTCAAGGTAAAAGGTCGTCGCCTATTCCGACCCTCTTGGTAAAAGTCTGCTCATTCTCTCTTTCAGCCAAAATAACAAATATTATACACTCTTCTCTCATTTCTGGTATTGTCCCTTCATCTTTAAAATCAGCTGCAATTACTCCTATACTTAAGAAACCTGGTGCTGACCCAAACAATTTCAATAACCTACGTCCCATATCTAATCTACCATTTCTTGCTAAAATACTCGAAAAAACAGTTGCATCACAGGTCCATGCATACCTGTTTGACAATAACCTTTATGAAATATTTCAATCCGGTTTTCGACCATACCATAGTACAGAAACGTATTTTCCGACGTATCCCCTGTCATTACTGGTGTTCCACAAGGCTCTTTCCTGGGGCCCCTTTTGTTTATCATCTATCTACTTCCTCTTGGTCATATATTTCGTAAATTTATTTTCATTGTTATGCGGATGACCCTCAACTCTATATGTCTACTAAGCCTACCACATCACTTCCACCCTCTTCCCATTACAGATTGTTTAATAGAAATTAAAACTTGGTTTTCTTGTAATTTCCTTAAACTTAATAATGACAAAACTGAGGTACTCTTAATTGGCACAAAATCCATTCTGAATAAATATGATAGTTTTTCTCTTAACATTGATAATTCCACGGTTTTCCCTTCTCCTCAGGTCAGGAGTTTGGGTGTGATTCTCGATAGCACTCTCTCTTTTCAAACTCATATTAATAATGTCACTCGATCTGCATATTTTCATTTACGTAGCATTAACCGTATTCGACCGTCTCTCTCACCTACTAGTGCAGCCATTCTCGTTCATACACTGGTTACATCCCGTATTGATTATTGTAATTCTCTTTTAGTTGGTCTTCCTCTTAAATCTATACATAAACTTCAATTGGTTCAGAACGCTGCTGCTCGTATCAGCACCAGATCCCCTTATATTAATCATATTACTCCGGTCCTTCATCAGCTTCATTGGCTCCCGGTAAAATATCGAATTGATTTTAAGATTCTGTTTTTGACCTTTAAGGTCATTCGTAACCTTGCTCCACAGTATCTTGCTGACTTTCTTCAGATTTATAAACCGACCCGTACTCTTAGGTCTTCTTCTTCTGTCCTCCTTACTGTACCTCCTGGTCGTTTAACCCATAGACATCATATAGATAGACGCCCTATCCACCGCTACTGCCTATTGGCACGGACGAGAATTGGAGCGGCCATCTTAAACCGGTCATCCGCTCCGCTCAGTGTAATCTGAATGGCAGGTGAAATGAGCTGTCAGCGCATTCAATTAATCATATCTCACAGAATACTGAACTGATTTTCACGCGTTTTTTTTTGCTGCAAAGGTAATTCATGTAGCTATGATACAGGACACATGGTTCGGCGTATTTTAATATCCATAGTAGGCTTAACAGTAATATAATATTCTGATATAAGATATAAAGTGACCAGACACATGTGTGATGAAGGATATAATGTATTTTATAAATCACACACTATAAATATAATAAAGAAGCAGAAACAGGTAGTTGCAGATAAGTAAGATATTTTAATAAGTTGAAGATACAATTTATGATTTGTGACACGCACATACACACGAACAGAAACAAACACGAACAGACACACACACTCTCACTCACTCTCTCTCTCTCTCTCTCTCTCTCATACACACACTTTCACACACAGAACGCAGCCACCGAATCCACCGAACGCAGCCACCTGTAATAAAAATTGAGAAGAAGCTTTTCAACGTGTTTGCATCAGTAATTTTCAAAAATTAAATTCGGACAACATTAAGCCTATACCTTTTTTATTGTATGTGGATGTGGGAGGGGAAAATGTCGAGACTAAAGCCCTATTCGGATTAACTTTACAAGGGTAGATGGAGTAAGTTAATAATGTAATTTTACCACAGGACTTCTGTAATATCAATAGCCAAATCGCGTGTGATAAGATATAGGTTATCAATAACACTAGAAGTTGGAGGGGTAACTCAATTTGCGCATCGCTGTCATGCGTGTATTACATTGCTTCCTGATATCATGTGCGCAAACACAAATAACCTATACAACAGGGCAGTTGAATGCTTATCTGATAACCTAGAAGCTCTTGTAATTATTACTTTAACAGTTAACGTTACCCCACCTCTCCATGCCGGGTGAACACCGGCTGATGTAGTAACGTTAAGTTAAACAGCATTTCACAACGATTTCAGTACAGTAATAGCAAATATCCTTGCTCCTTCTCGATTATCTGGTAATATTCTATTCACAAAATACAACCAATAGTACAGTAATGTTAAGACTTACTTGTGAAAAGCCCTATTTTCGATGGTCCGGCGATTAGAACAGGAAAATGCTCCACAATGCTCTGGCATCTTATCTGCTGCCAGGCAAGGAAACTAGGAGTATGACCGGTTCAAGATGGCGGCCGTATTTCTCGGTGCTCAGCGGCCAATAGGGCATCTAGTCTCTATATGATATCTATGGTTTGACCACCATGGGTTTCAGAGCCTTTAGTCGTTCAGCTCCCAGACTCTGGAACTCTCTTCCATCTGGCATCCGTGATAGTGAATCGCTTTCCATCTTTAAATCTCAGCTTAAGACACAACTTTTTAAACTGGCTTATTCCTTGTGATCTTTCCTTCTCAATTTTTTTTCTAGTTTGTTTTTGTACTCTGATTTTATATGAAGTAACTATAGTTGTAACTTTTCATATATATTGCTGTAATGTTTAATCATGTTTTGTGAGGTGACCTTGAGTGTCCAGAAAGGCGCCTATATAAATAAAATTTATTATTATTATTATTATTATTAATCACAAATTCATGTAAATCGAGTTAAGAGTTACTACAAAAGAAAGCCAAACTGTCAATTCGAAATGGTAACTTGACTTTAACCAAGCAAAGAATTCGAAGTAATCGGAGCTCAGAGTATTCATTAGCAGGAGAAATGCCTCAACCGTTGAGAGCTCTGTCTGCAAAACGCAATTCGCGCTCAGTAACTTAGCACAGTCAAAAATACCTTTTGAAAAAGGCGATTTTACAGGTTGGGAGTAACATAATAGAATAACAGCAAAGAAGTAAACTTACCTTGAACAGTGTCCTTCTTTAAGGGCCTAGAGGAGTGTTGCGAAACAATTTTGTTCTTTGACTGCTTTCTGTTCGAAAATAGACCACGTTGAAAATGCCCCGCCCCCACGTGCTATTTTTTACAGTCCAGGACTGTTTTTTCCAGGAACAAACAGGTTTACACATAAATGCTGTAAATTTACTGCAAGTAATTAATTTATGGAACATAGACTGTAAATTTACAGGATTAAACTGTTTATTGAAATAACAGTATTTTACTGTTGGAAATTGGCTGTATTTTTACAGCAATTTTTAACAGTATACTATGATCAACCCATGGCTCAGATTTAGATTTAGCTTTTGACTTAAAAGACTTAAGGCAGGGGTGCCCAACCCTGCTCCTGCCGATCGACTGTCCTGCATAGTTTATCTCCAACCCTAATTAAACACACCTCCCCTTAATTTTCAAAAGATCCTGAAGACCTTAATTGGTTGCTTCAGCTGCGTTTGATTAGGGTTGGAGATGAACTGAGCAGGAAAGTCGATCGGCAGGAGCAGGGTTGAGCACACCTGACTTAAGGGGAGCAGTAAGATTTAAGATATCTTCCCAAACAGTATTTATAAGGGAAAGATGATGCTCCACATCAAGGTCAGGGAGTGGCAATTCTAAAGATAGAAGAGGATTAACCTCATTGTAGAGCTTAATAAAATCTATTTCAAAATTAGGTAAATATGTGCGCGCTTGTGTGGTGTTAGAAACCGGTGCAATAGTAAGCAGAGGAAGAGACATTTTAAATAAAATGGGAAAATGATCAGAGATTGCGGAATCAACAACTTCAACTTCAGTTACAGATAACCCATATGATAGAATTTGATCCAACGTGTGTCCATGAATATGTGTGGGATAATTAACCCACTGCCGAAGGTTAAAAGAGTCAATGATGTTTAAAGACTCAGAGGTTAGCCGCTTAGAAGGGCAACATATATGCACATTTAAGTCACCTCAGATAGGAATCTCAGGATGCACCTCAGGATGCAATCATATTTAGTGACCAAGTCACCTTAAAATTCAGAGAACTCCACTATGAAGTCTTTAATTAAGTGTGGAGGCCGATAGATCAAAGCTAATACCAAGGGTTAGAGCCCTTTCAAAAGTAAAACAAGGGCTTCAAAACTTGAGACAGTGGTGGTAAGTAGCAATCGACATTGAGGTATGAACGATTATTTTACAATGATGGCTAGTCCGCCGCCTCTGCCAGCTGATCGCGGGCTGTTGTAAAAAATAATAGATGGATGGAACATGTTCAGAAAATGGACTAAGGTCTCCTACTTTCATCCAGGTCTCTGATAAACAAAAAGTCCCGATCAAGATCTGTGATGAATTCCTTGAGGATGAACGTCTTCCAGAAAGCAGAGGTTAGTGAGCGCGCCCTCGTAGCGCGGTCGAATAATGATCCGTGAGTGGATGATTTCCTCTAAAACCAGACGTTAGTCGAGAGAATCGGGTGTAGAAGCAGGGGAAACCGTTGCAATATGCCTGAGCCAACGCGATGTTGGGTTTGGCCGAAATCATGCCGTGAAACAGTCCGACACCATAGCCTGTGACCGAGGTAGGGACCTGAGAGCAGCTAGACAACCAGCTCTCATGAATCTCTTTAATCTGATGATCACACCCCCACGTTTACCACGTCTTCTCATACGCTTTCTTGGGGGAACGTCCAGAGGCAGTCGCCTGAGGTGATCCGGGATATCTCGTAAAAGAGATCTATATGTGTGGTCGGCTATAAAGCCCAGTTTCATCTCCAAAGCTCCTACACAGGAACTGCATATATCCAAGATAGTCTGGCGATCATAATTGAGAGACTGAACATCAGGGGCGTCATGCAAGCCAAAATTCTGGGGGGGGGGGCACAATCTGAGGCAATTCTTTTCTGACGGTTAGACTAGGCTAGCTATCGATAACGTTACACTGACACAACTTAAGTTAATGCTCTGAATTCACAGCTAATATCAAATCCATAACTATTTGATCAAGTTAAAATTTCCAGGTCAACCACAAATAATCCCACTACCTTTTAATATCATCCGATAACTAATTAAATGCCGATTTGTTGCTTTGCCCACTTACCACTTCAAGACCATATGTAAAACATTGCCAGCTCAACGTGCGAGACGAGTGAGTTGCTTGAACATACACAGCAAAGAATCTAGAGCGCTGATTTGATATACACAGACACCATATTAGGAAAAAGGGGCGGGCTGATGCTGACCGATTTATTACACATCCAGAAGAATCAGGCATGTGATTGGCTAAGGACAAAAAAGCAGTAAAATATACAGATTTTCTTGTTTTATTAACATTAAATAGATAGTTTTCCCAAAAAATGTAATTGTCATCATTTACTCTCTCAAGTTGTTTTAAACCTGAATAAGTTTTTTTCTTCTGTTGAAGTTATTTGGAAGAATGTGGGTAACCAAACAGTTGATTTACCCCAGTGATTTCCATAGTATATTTTTCACAATGGAAGTCAATGGGGACCAACAACTGTCTGGTTACCCACATTCTTCAAAATATCTTCTTTTGTGTTCAGCACAATAAATAAATTAATATCGGTTTGGAACAACATTACAGTGAATAAATAATGACAGAATTTTTATTTTTGGGTGAACTATCCCTTTAAGGACAAGCGGCTGCATGTTTATTATTAGGGCTACTGTCTCTTTAAGACCTGTACGCAACGCGTCTAATTTGACAAGCAGATTTCTCTCAATTTTCTCGGTTTGCTTTCAGTTTAGACATAACCAACTTTCCTTATGTATTTGTGTGTAACCTTGTGTGTATTTGAGAGTATTAGCGAAATAAGACTCGAAAGATAACTTAGTCCAGTAACCAGGCGCTGTTAGACAGGCTTTTTTAGACGAGGCTGAATCCAGCTTCTTATTCGCAGCTTCTTATTGACGCTATCCGTTCCACCTTAAATGACGCGAACTGCCGCGTTTGCTGGCTTCTTATTGACGCTCAACTTAGGGACCGTGCGGTTTTTCTCTTTTTCGCGTTTTTTAAGGGATCGTGTTACTTTTGTGTCTATATTCAGACTAAAATAATAATAAAAAATGTTTAAATGCAAATAACACTGATATATCAGCGAAAATGATCTGTAAAAATATAAAGGTACATAAATATAATTAGGCTACATTATTCTTTAATTATTGTACATGTCATCAGCTCAATTTAGGGATCATGTGGTTTTTCACTTATTCACACTTATTAGAGATCCTGTTTGTATTTTTTATGTTTTCATAAAAGAATAATAAACTATTTTGAAAGGTAAATAACAAATAATGATAACACATAAATTACTGTAAAACTATAATTAGGCCAACATTATTCTTTAATGATTGTAATTAACATCATTTGGATGTATTCAATGCATGTATTTAAAAATAAATAAATATTATTACAAATTATAATTTCACAAGGTAACCAGAGATTATGCACCAGCTTGGATCCAGCCTCTTATAAAGACCCAGGTGACCCAGCAACTTTGAATAGATGACACCTAACCCTGCAAGGACTCCAGAACATCAAACATGAATGATTATACAAAATTATCATTTTATAATTGCTTTAACATACACATTCATTTTGCTTGTATATATATATGGTATTTTTTAAATATACTCTAAAAAATGCTGGGTTGTTTTAACCCTATTTTGGGTCAAATATGGACAAACTCAAACATTGGGTTAAAAATGTCATTTAAAAATGTAACCCAATGGCTGCATGGGTTTGTCCATATTTGACCCAAAAATGGGTTAAAACCACCCAGCATTTTTTGAGTGTACTATAATTTGTGGTAGCTATCTTATAACTGTACTTTACATTTTACATCTCATTAAATCCTATTGTGGTTTTGTAATACAGAAACCTGCATTTTCTGTAAATTTGCCTTGATATGATATGTATTGTGAAAAGGGTTTTACAAATGACAGTATGAATTAAATTGCATTGACTTGAAAGTGCCATTGCATGGTTACTGTACATTAGAAAGATATGGACCTAATTTGACAATACAGAAGAGTTATCACATTGTTGGCCTATTTGGTTTCACTGATGCTTTATACCCTGTATCTGCTTGAATATAATCATGCACAATTTCACGTTTTACTGTATAAAAAGCCAGTGCATTGTTGGCTCAATTGGGGGCTCTATATCTTAGGTGTATTGTGATGGTGCGTAAAAAGTTGCACTGGGGCCTTATACACATTGTTCTTGACTGTCACCATGCACAAAATGAGACATTTTTACTGTCGCATCTTGAAGTTATGCTCCCATGAATTTGACAGATGTGACTAGTTATGGGGAAGTTGCAGTTTTGGTTTCAATTTCATTTTCTGCCCATTTCGCAGCGTTGTTTCTGGTAGCCTCAGAGGGTGCGTTAAATTGGACATTTTCCCATTAGAGTAGAGCTACTACTCTGACGAAATCCTCAATTTGAGCAGTTTTTACTGTAGAATTTTTTTTAATTAATATTTGTAAATTTGCACTTTAGACAGTGCACAATAATCCGCCTAATGCATTTTCTGCCCATTTCGTGGCGCTGTTTCTCGGCCACCTCAGAGGGTGCGTTAAATTTGACAGTGTCCCATTAGACTAGAGCTACTACTCTGATGAAATCCTCAATTTGAGCAGTTTTTACTGTAGAGTTTTTTTTATTAATTTTTTAATTTTGTACTTTAGACAGTGCACAATAAGCCGCCTAATGCATTTTCTGACCATTTCGTGGCGCTGTTTCTCGGCCGCCTCAGAGGGTGCGTTAAATTTGACACTGTCCCATTAGAGTAGAGCGACTACTCTAACGAAATCCAAATTTTGAGCAGTTTTTACTGTAGAGTTTTTTTAAAATTAATTTTTAAATTTTGCTTTTTACATTGCACAGTAAGCCATGCATTTTCTGCCCATTTCGTGGCTGGCGCTGTTTCTCGGCCGCCTCAGAGGGTGCGTTAAATTTGACATTGTCCCATTAGACTAGAGCTCCTACTCTGACGAAATCCACATTTTGAGCAGTTTTTACTGTAGAATCTTTTTTTTTATGAATGTTTTAATTTTGCACTTTAGACAGTGCACAATAAGCCGCCTAACGCATTTTCTGCCCATTTCGTGGCGCTTTTTCTCGGCCGCCTCAGAGGGTGCGTTAAATTTGACATAGTCCCATTAGAGTAGAGCTACAACTCTAACGAAATCCAAATTTTGAGCAGTTTTTACTGTAGAGTTTTTTTTTTAATTAATTTTTAAATTTTGCTTTTTACATTGCACAGTAAGCCATGCATTTTCTGCCCAGTTTGCGGCGCTGTTTCTCAGCCGCCTCAGAGGGTGCGTTAAATTTGACATTGTCCCATTAGACTAGAGCTCCTACTCTGACGAAATCCACAACTTGAGCAGTTTTTACTCTAGAATTTTTTTTTATGAATGTTTTAATTTTGCACTTTAGACAGTGCACAATAAGCCGCCTAATGCATTTTCTGCCCATTTCGTGGCGCTGTTTCTCGGCCATCTCAGAGGGTGCGTTAAATTTGACATAGTCCCATTAGAGTAGAGCTACTACTCTAACGAAATCCAAAATTTGAGCAGTTTTTACTGTGGAGTTTTTTTTAAATTAATTTTTAAATTTTGCTTTTTACATTGCACAGTAAGCCATACATTTTCTGCCCAGTTTGCGGCGCTGTTTCTCGGCCGCCTCAGAGGGTGCGTTAAATTTGACATTGTCCCATTAGACTAGAGCTGCTACTCTGACGAAATCCACAATTTGAGCAGTTTTTACTGTAGAATCTTTTTTTTTATGAATGTTTTAATTTTGCACTTTAGACAGTGCACAATAAGCCGCCTAATGCGTTTTCTGCCGATTTCGTGGCGCTGTTTCTCGGCCGCCTCAGAGGGTGCGTTAAATTCGTCATTGTCCCATTAGACTACAGCTCCTACTCTAACGAAATCCACAATTTGAGCAGTTTTTACTGTAGAAATTTGTTTTTATGAAGTTTTGAATTTTCTACTTTAGACAGTGCACAATAAGCCGCCTAATGCATTTTGCCCATTTCGTGGCGCTGTTTCTCGGCCGCCTCAGAGGGTGCGTTAAATTTGACATTGTTCCATTAGACTAGAGCTCCTACTCTGATGAAATCCTCAATTTGAGCAGTTTTTACTGTAGAAATTTGTTTTTATGAAGTTTTGAATTTTGCACTTTAGACAGTGCACAATAAGCCGCCTAATGCATTTTCTGCCCATTTCGTTGTGCTGTTTCTCGGCCGCCTCAGAGGGTGCGTTAAATTTGACAGTGTCCCATTAGACTAGAACTACTACTCTGATGAAATCCACAATTTGAGCAGTTTTTACTGTAGAGTTTTTTTTTATGAATTTTTTAATTTAGTACTTTAGACAGTGCACAATAAGCCGCCTAATGCATTTTCTGCCCATTTCGTGGCGCTGTTTCTCGGCTGCCTCAGAGGGTGCGTTAAATTTGACATTGTCCTATTAGAGTAGAGCTCCTACTCTAACGAAATACACATTTTGAGCAGTTTTTACTTTAGAAGTTTTTTTTAATTAATTTTTGAATTTTGCACTTTAGACAGTGCACAATAAGCCGCCTAATGCATTTTCTGCCCATTTCGTGGCGCTGTTTCTCGGCCACCTCAGAGGGTGCGTTAAATTTGACATTGTCCTATTAGAGTAGAGCTCCTACTCTAACGAAATCCACATTTTGAGCAGTTTTTACTGTAGAAGTTTTTTTAAATTAATTTTTGAATTTTGCACTTTAGACAGTGCACAATAAGCCGCCTAATGCATTTTCTGCCCATTTCGTGGCGCTGTTTCTCGGCCACCTCAGAGGGTGCGTTAAATTTGACATTGGCCTATTAGAGTAGAGCTCCTACTCTGATGAAATCCACAATTTGAGCAGTTTTTACTGTAGAAATTTGTTTTTATGAAGTTTTGAATTTTGCACTTTAGACAGTGCACAATAAGCCGCCTAATGCATTTTCTGCCCATTTCGTGGCGCTGTTTCTCGGCCGCCTCTGAGGGTGCGTTAAATTCGTCATTGTCCCAATAGACTACAGCTCCTACTCTAACGAAATCCACATTTTGAGCAGTTTTTACTGTAGAAGTTTTTTTTTAATTAATTTTTGAATTTTGCACTTTAGACAGTGCACAATAAGCCGCCTAATGCATTTTCTGCCCATTTCGTGGCGCTGTTTCTCGGCCACCTCAGAGGGTGCGTTAAATTTGACATTGTCCTATTAGAGTAGAGCTCCTACTCTAACGAAATCCACATTTTGAGCAGTTTTTACTGTAGAAGTTTTTTTTAAATAATTTTTGAATTTTGCACTTTAGACAGTGCACAATAAGCCGCCTAATGCATTTTCTGCCCATTTCGTGGCGCTGTTTCTCGGCCACCTCAGAGGGTGCGTTAAATTTGACATTGTCCTATTAGAGTAGAGCTCCTACTCTGATGAAGTCCACAATTTGAGCAGTTTTTACTGTAGAAATTTGTTTTTATGAAGTTTTGAATTTTGCACTTTAGACAGTGCACAATAAGCCGCCTAATGCATTTTCTGCCCATTTCGTGGCGCTGTTTCTCGGCCGCCTCTGAGGGTGCGTTAAAATCGTCATTGTCCCATTAGACTACAGCTCCTACTCTAACGAAATCCACAATTTGAGCAGTTTTTACTGTAGAAATTTGTTTTTATGAAGTTTTTAATTTTGCACTTTAGACAGTGCACAATAGGCCGCCTAATGCATTTTCTGCCCATTTCGTGGCGCTGTTTCTCGGCCGCCTCAGAGGGTGCGTTAAATTTGACATTGTCCCATTAGACTAGAGCTCCTACTCTGACGAAATGCACATTTTGAGAAGTTTTCACTGTAGAAATTTGTTTTTATGAAGTTTTGAATTTTGCACTTTAGACAGTGCACAATAAGCCGCCTAATGCATTTTCTGCCCACTTCGTTGTGCTGTTTCTCGGCCGCCTCAGAGGGTGCGTTAAATTTGACAGTGTCCCATTAGACTAGAACTACTACTCTGATGAAATCCACAATTTGAGCAGTTTTTACTGTAGAGTTTTTTTTATGAATTTTTTAATTTTGTACTTTAGACAGTGCACAATAAGCCGCCTAATGCATTTTCTGCCCATTTCGTGGCGCTGTTTCTCGGACGCCTCAGAGGGTGCGTTAAATTTGACATTGTCCCATTAGACTAGAGCTCCTACTCTGACGAAATCCACAATTTGAGCAGTTTTTACTGTAGAATTTTTTTTTTATGAATGTTTTAATTTTGCACTTTAGACAGTGCACACACGAAATGGGCAGAAAATGCATTAGGCGGCTTATTGTGCACTGTCTAAAGTGCAAAATTAAAACATTCATAAAAAAAAGATTCTACAGTAAAAACTGCTCAAATTGTGGATTTCGTCAGAGTAGGAGCTCTAGTCTAATGGGACAATGTCAAATTTAACGCACCCTCTGAGGCGGCCGAGAAACAGCGCCACGAAATGGGCAGAAAATGCATTAGGCGGCATATTGTGCACTGTCTAAAGTGCAAAATTCAAAACTTCATAAAAACAAATTTCTACAGTAAAAACTGCTCAAATTGAGGATTTCATCAGAGTAGGAGCTCTAGTCTAATGGGACAATGTCAAATTTAACGCACCCTCTGAGGCGGCCGAGAAACAGCGCCACGAAATGGGCAGAAATGCATTAGGCGGCTTATTGTGCACTGTCTAAAGTACAAAATTCAAAACTTCATAAAAACAAATTTCTACAGTAAAAACTGCTCAAATTGAGGATTTCATCAGAGTAGGAGCTCTAGTCTAATGGGACAATGTCAAATTTAACGCACCCTCTGAGGCGGCCGAGAAACAGCGCCACGAAATGGGCAGAAATGCATTAGGCGGCTTATTGTGCACTGTCTAAAGTACAAAATTCAAAACTTCATAAAAACAAATTTGTACAGTAAAAACTGCTCAAATTGTGGATTTCGTTAGAGTAGGAGCTGTAGTCTAATGGGACAATGACGAATTTAACGCACCCTCTGAGGCGGTCGAGAAACAGCGCCACGAAATGGGCAGAAAATGCATTAGGCGGCTTATTGTGCACTGTCTAAAGTGCAAAATTAAAACATTCAGAAAAAAAAGATTCTACAGTAAAAACTGCTCAAATTGTGGATTTCGTCAGAGTAGCAGCTCTAGTCTAATGGGACAGTGTCAAATTTAACGCTCCCTCTGAGGCGGCCGAGAAACAGCGCCGCAAACTGGGCAGAAAATGTATGGCTTACTGTGCAATGTAAAAAGCAAAATTTAAAAATTAATTTAAAAAAAACTCTACAGTAAAAACTGCTCATAATTTGGATTTCGTTAGAGTAGTAGCTCTACTCTAATGGGACTATGTCAAATTTAACGCACCCTCTGAGGCGGCCGAGAAACAGCGCCACGAAATGGGCAGAAAATGCATTAGGCGGCTTATTGTGCACTGTCTAAAGTGCAAAATTAAAACATTCATAAAAAAAAGATTCTACAGTAAAAACTGCTCAAATTGAGGATTTCATCAGAGTAGGAGCTCTAGTCTAATGGGACAATGTCAAATTTAACGCACCCTCTGAGGCGGCCGAGAAACAGCGCCACGAAATGGGCAGAAATGCATTAGGCGGCTTATTGTGCACTGTCTAAAGTACAAAATTCAAAACTTCATAAAAACAAATTTCTACAGTAAAAACTGCTCAAATTGAGGATTTCATCAGAGTAGGAGCTCTAGTCTAATGGGACAATGTCAAATTTAACGCACCCTCTGAGGCGGCCGAGAAACAGCGCCACGAAATGGGCAGAAATGCATTAGGCGGCTTATTGTGCACTGTCTAAAGTACAAAATTCAAAACTTCATAAAAACAAATTTGTACAGTGAAAACTCCTCAAATTGTGGATTTCGTTAGAGTAGGAGCTGTAGTCTAATGGGACAATGACGAATTTAACGCACCCTCTGAGGCGGTCGAGAAACAGCGCCACGAAATGGGCAGAAAATGCATTAGGTGGCTTGTGCACTGTCTAAAGTGCAAAATTAAAACATTCAGAAAAAAAAGATTCTACAGTAAAAACTTCTCAAATTGTGGATTTCGTCAGAGTAGCAGCTCTAGTCTAATGGGACAATGTCTAATTTAACGCACCCTCTGAGGCGACCGAGAAACAGCGCCGCAAACTGGGCAGAAAATGTATGGCTTACTGTGCAATGTAAAAAGCAAAATTTAAAAATTAATTAAAAAAAAACTCTACAGTAAAAACTGCTCAAAATTTGGATTTCGTTAGAGTAGTAGCTCTACTCTAATGGGACTATGTCAAATTTAACGCAACCTCTGAGGCGGCCGAGAAACAGCGCCACGAAATGGGCAGAAAATGCATTAGGCGGCTTATTGTGCACTGTCTAAAGTGCAAAATTAAAACATTCATAAAAGAAAGATTCTACAGTAAAAACTGCTCAAATTGTGGATTTCGTCAGAGTAGGAGCTCTAGTCTAATGGGACAATGTCAAATTTAACGCACCCTCTGAGGCGGCCGAGAAACAGCGCCACGAAATGGGCAGAAAATGCATTAGGCGGCTTATTGTGCACTGTCTAAAGTGCAAAATTCAAAACTTCATAAAAACAAATTTCTACAGTAAAAACTGCTCAAATTGAGGATTTCATCAGAGTAGGAGCTCTAGTCTAATAGGACAATGTCAAATTTAACGCACCCTCTGAGGCGGCCGAGAAACAGCGCCACGAAGTGGGCAGAAAATGCATTAGGCGGCTTATTGTGCACTGTCTAAAGTACAAAATTAAAAAATTAATAAAAAAAAACTCTACAGTAAAAACTTCTCAAATTGTGGATTTCATCAGAGTAGGAGCTCTAGTCTATTGGGACACTGTAAAATTTAACGCACCCTCTGAGGTGGCCGAGAAACAGCGCCACGAAATGGGCAGAAAATGCATTAGGCGGATTATTGTGCACTGTCTAAAGTGCAAAATTAAAAAAATTAATTAAAAAAAATTCTACAGTAAAAACTGCTCAAATTGAGGATTTCGTCAGAGTAGTAGCTCTACTCTAATGGGACAATGTCCAATTTAACGCACCCTCTGAGGCGGCCAAGAAACAACGCTGCGAAATGGGCAGAAAATGAAATTGAAACCAAAACTGCAACTTCCCCATAACTAGTCACATCTGTCAACTTCATGGGAGCATAACTTCAAGATGCGACAGTAAAAATGTCTCATTTTGTGCATGGTGACAGTCAAGGACAATGTGTATAAGGCCCCAGTGCAACTTTTTACGCACCATCACAATACACCTAAGATATAGAGCCCCCAATTGAGCCAACAATGCAATGGCTTTTTATACAGTAAAAACATCTGAAATTGTGCATGCATATATTCAAGCACAGATACAGGGTATAAAGCATCAGTGAAACCCAGTAGGTCAACAATGTGATAACTCTTATGTATTGTCAGATTGGGTCCATATCTTTCTATTGTACAGTAACCATGCAATGGCACTTTCAATTTAATGCAATTCAATTTAATTCATACATTCATTTGTATAACCCTTTTCACAATCATTTAAGGTAGCTTTACATAAAATGCAGGTTTCTGTGTTACAAAACAATAGGATTTAATGAGATGTAAAATGTAAAGTACAGTTAAAAAATACCACAAATTGTAGTATTTAAAAAATATCATATATATATATACAAGCAAAATGAATGTGTATGTTAAAGCATTTATAAAATGATAATTTTGTATAATCATTCATGTTTGATGTTCTGGAGTCCTTGCAGGGGTAGGTGTCATCTATTCAAAGTTGCTGGGTCACCTGGGTCTTCATTAGAGGCTGGATCCAAGCTGGTGCATAATCTCTGGTTACCCTGTGTAATTATAATTTGTAATAATATTTATTTATTTTTAAATACATGCATTGAATACATCCAAATGATGTTAATTGCAAACATTAAAGAATAATGTTGGCCTAATTATAGTTTTACAGTAATTTATGTGTTATTATTATTTGTTATTTACCTTTCAAAATAGTTTATTATTCCTTTATGAAAACATAAAAAATACAAACAGGATCTCTAATAAGTGTGAATAAGTGAAAAACCACATGATCCCTAAATTGAGCTGATGACATGTACAATAATTAAAGAATAATGTAGCCTAATTATATTTATGTGCCTTTATATTTTTACAGTACATTTTCGCTGATATATCAGTGTTATTTGCATTTAAACATTTGTATTATTATTTTATTCTGAATATAGACACAACACGATCCCTTTAAAAACGCGAAAAAGAGAAAAACCGCACGGTCCCTAAGTTGAGCGTCAATAAGAAGCCAGCAAACGCGGCAGTTCGCGTCATTTAAGGTGGAACGGATAGCGTCAATAAGAAGCTGCGAATAAGAAGCTGGATTCAGCCTCGTCTTTTTTAGTGCATGTGCACGTCGGGTGTTCGCGCTCAGTTAAACGCATGTTAGAACAGCGCATCTCCAGTGAATGACATGTTTAACCGGCAAGGCTTTAAAGCACATGCAAATAATTCACTTTTGTTAACTCACTGAACTGATGTGTCCCGTTCCTCTGCGCTAACATTTGATATGAGTATTTGTCGCGTTGTAGCCTACACTAATGCTGTTGAGACGGAGGCGCCAGAACTGCAACTGATAGAATGCACGATATGTATTTCTACAAAAGCAGTCAGCAGCTTGTTTGGAGCAAGGATCATAGCGCAAATTTTAACTATATCGATATGGTCTAATTCCATATCACATTTAAAAATATATAGATATATTTTTTATATCGATATCGGCCAGTCCTACTGGTGGCCTAACGGCTATGTTTTTGTCAACTGACAACGATACCACTGTAGCGCGAGAGCGACTGAGGTACGAAATTGAGCAGGTGAACAAGCTGAACGCAAATACGTCCTTGTTGATACTTGGAAAGGAAGGAAAAAATCTGTACGCACGCCAGCCTGTTATGTCCTCATATCTCCTCTCCTTTTCACTCCGGCAAATCGGAAAATCCGGAAAAATCACATTCCTGAGAATAGGCTACATTTGAGTCGTTATAGGCTCTGGTAATTATGGAGCATAATAGGAATCAAAAAAATTATCAGGGAGGAAAAATATGAGGGGGCACGTGCCCCCTCACTTTGAATGGGCATGACGCCACTGCTCAGTAGTGGGACAGGAGATCACATAAAAACAGCCAAGTAATAAACAAAGCCGGGAGCAGCAGACGACTTGCCGCGTACACAGGCACCATCTTGCCTTCTCATCATATTAAGATGTGAGCAGAGGAGGTGCCGGAGCGGTTTCGGGCAGACAAATGTGCTTCCATGACTTTGTGACCTCCTCATGCACTTCCGGAAAGAATTCAGTATGCCCCTCCCCAAGAAAACCAATCATCCAACCTTGAGTCCTCAGGACATAGTGGAGGGTTCCACTCGAGCCCGACGTTCTCAGCGGCCCGGGAAAGCATGGCCATCAGTTCTGCGTCACACTCAAACAACTCTCCCCGAAGGGGGCAAAGCAGCTTCATCCCCGGAGAACTCTAGCCCACCCTCCGATGCAGCGATCGACTTCTAATTATTTGCCGGAGCCCCTTAAGAGACACTAGGCCAGCAAGACCACCCGGAAGCTCCACAGCTTGCAGCTAGTGATGGGTGATTTCAAAACACAAATACAAATCATTTGTTTTGAATCAGTCGTTCAGAGCGAGTATCAAACTGCCAAAGTCACGTGATTCAGTAAACGAGGCTTTGTTACCTCATAACTGTTTTGAAATGTTTTAAAATATCAATGGTATTATATAAGTGTCTATGGGTTTTACCTGATCTCTGATCAGTTTTATACATTTGTAGATGTTTTCATTAGACATTAATATAATTAAAAGGAATAATAGTGGTTAATAGTCTCTTTTTGGCCTGTTTAGCTGAGCCATCAATTGAACAAACAAAACATGTGTTCTGACCAGCGGGTCACCAGCATGTGGTGTTTTATTTGCACTATTATATTGTTTTTATAATAACAAAATAATGTATATTAATAAATTAATTCAAAATTGCGTAGATTAGATAGACACATTTTGCATTGATCACATTTTTTAGTAAAAATGTACACATTTCAGTATAAAAGGTCTCGTGGCTTGTGCTCATATTCAGTCATTCTGTAAGCTGCTTTAAACTGTCGATGCGTTTGAGCTTTCTAATACATGACAGCTAAAAACTCCCTATCACATACAGAATCTTACGGAAGGCCTCTAAATAAACACATTAGATATTTACTTCCGCGTTTAATTTAGAGTAACTGAAAACAACTCTGGTAAAGTAAAGTGATGTGGCCTTTGCTCATATAGAGTTCAGCTGTCCTGCAGTGAGCATCTGTATGATGGGGAGTTTTCAGCCTTCATTTTTCAAACTTCTATATATTCTAATAGCAGCTTTATTAGAATGCAAAGGTAAGAGTCATTATATGAAATCAAATGCCTTTAACCAGCATACAAACAATAGATGTGCACAGAGGTGTCAAGTAACTTAGTACAAATACTTCGTTACCTTACTTAAGTAGAAATTTGGGGTATCTATACTTTACTGGAGTAATTATTTTTCAGACGACTTTTTACTTCTACTAATTACACTTTCACACAATTATCTGTACTTTCTACTCCTTACATTTAAAAAAAATAGCCTTGTTACTCCTATTTCATTTTGGCTTGTTTTCATTCCAGCTTGTCATCGTTAAAAAAACTACGTTGAGGTCTGAACGATTCTTTTACAATGATGGCTAGTCACAGGATCGCGGGCCGTTGTAAAAATAATAGACGGCTGGAACATGTTCAGAAAATTGACTAAGGTCTCCTACCTTCATCCAAGTCTCTGTGATAAACAAAAAGTCCTTGTTAACCAGAGAACAAGCATTTAACAGCGCAGATTTTTGAGAGCGAAGAGGTCGAATAATGATCCGTGAGTGGATGATTTCCAGATTTATCCAGATAAATTTCGCTATCCGGATAGAGTGAATTTGATTGTGATTGGATGAGAAGTATAAACATGTACCATTCCGACATCCTATTGGTTTGTATGCGATCCATGGCACCTGCACATGACTCAAATCACATCACATTCCAGCAAGGACTTAGCCAGTGTACAGTACAATACTTATAGGCAACTAGCCATCATATCTTCCGCTCCATGAAACACATGTTAATGCTCAGGAGTAGCCTACACATGGTTCTTTACAGAGCAGGACAGTAACGGAGTACATTTACTCGAGTACAGTACTTAAGTACAATTTTGAGGGATCTGTACTTTACTCAAGTATAATTTTTGGGGAGTAGCCTACTCTTACTCAAGTACATTTGAGAGGCAAATATTGTATTCTTTACTCCACTACATTTCTATCCATAACCGTGAGTAGGCCACCCGTTACTACTTCTAAAAAAAAAAGGCAAAAAAATCTCAGAAACTAGGAGTGTGACAGTTATTATATAACTGTGAGACCGACGGTTATAGTTGAACACCGTCATTAGAACTTTATAACCGCCAAAACCGTGTTATTTCATTTTTTTTAAAAAAAAATTTTTTATCATAGAGAATACCAATATCAGCTTACGAGGGAAACGGAGGCGGAGTTATGCCTGGTTCAGATTACACAATTTTTTTTGTCTTTTACGATAGTCACTGTGTCAGATTACGCGATTTTGACTCCTAAAATCTTGTCGTGGCGTGGACAAGAAACATGTCAGACTACACGTTGCTTCCTGACCAGTCATCGCATGCCGTCTTTAACGATGCGCGTGATGTCATTGAGAAGGCGAAGCTATAGTGAGTGACTTCCGGAAACGAACGTAAACAAACAATGGAAGTGGCGGTGAGTGTTGTATTGGCTGTCCTGTGTTCAGAAAACTTAAAAAAAGAAAGAAAACCCGACAATGGACACGTTCCTGGATTGCTCGAAGAGGACAGTATTGGCTGTCAATCCTCCAAAGAGAACTTGAGGTAAAATATTTTTTTCTTACGAACCTTTCCTCCATGTCATAACTCCACCTAGTAGCACCATCGTCTCTCTTTGGTTTCGCCATTTTTGAAAGTTGTGTACGGAAAAACTTCTGTGCTCCTATTGGTCAACCTCATACATGTGACGGAACCCGTCGTGGACGACCGTTTAAAAAATTAAACATGCTAGTCTTTTTGTCGTGATGTCGTGAAGCATTGCAGACGCGACGTAGTTTGTCGCCCACTATGACACACTATACGAGATGATACGATCGAATCTTGCGTCCCGACGCCCGTTGTCGTTTACGAATCCCCACGAGACCCTACGTCAAACGCATCGTGCCAAAATCGGGCTTAAATCGTGTAATCTGAACCAGGCATTAGTGGTGCTTCTGCTACTGCTGGAGATGATTCGGGAGAGGTCTGTGCCCCTTTACCGATCAGAGCACGCGCTGACACGGAGTAAAGCGTTGTTTATACTGGACGCGTCCGTGGTCCGCACGAGCGCGAAGGTATGCGCGGCAAAAATGACGCGTTGGGTGCGCAAGACCAGCAAGACCTCATTTCGCTTGGCTGTGTCCACGGCTATTATTTTGTAACAGCGCGCGCGGCGCCGCGTCCAAGGATGAACGACTTCAAGCTTCAAGCCGAATCTGCCCGAGCATGTACGTCTCCGCACCGGCACCCAGTTTGCGCGTCTAAGGGCACGTCCACACGAAGCCAGAGCTTTCCCTATCGATCTTTTTTTCCCCCTTGTCCTAAAACAAATTCCGTAAACACGGCGCCGTCTCAAGAAATATCTGCGTACACACGAAACCACTGAAACCGATGTATTATAGATGCCAGACCAGTATGAGGCGCTGTATTTCTGACACATATACACTAAAAACAGAGAAGAAGACTTACACATAAACCTTGCGCGCTGTATACAGTAATATTAGGAACAGTAGCTTCTTTTTTTCTTTCTTTTTAACCAAGAACTTTATTGAACAATATGAAAAACCATAAATGGCCTGGTACAAAATAGGAATGAGTCATGATATTCGATTAGTTAGCAGACGCATAAAGCTGGCCACAAAGAACCGGCAAATAGCCTAATCATTATGAATGTGTCAAATATAGCAAGGAGACATTTTAATTATATTAATAAACTAGTGTTTTCTGTGACGATGCTGACTCGCCACCTTCGCAGAAGGTGGTGTTTATAGATAAATGCACACTTCATACGGATTATAATAGAGTTGTCTGTTTCTTTTTGTTTTGAATTGTTTTGTTTAAAAGTAGACTTTTCAAGCTTAGATATATTTCTGAGTTTCTGTTCATTTATGAGACAAGCTCCAGTTCACGTGGGATGCAATTATATGGCGTCGGCGCCTCCATGTCCTGATGGCTATTGTCTGCTATATTTGCTTCTTATTTATTAAATGCAGGCAATTGGTTGATGAAACATTGATTAAAATTAAGATACAATTTATACAAAACGAAATTCACTTTAAAGAAAGACTTTATATACAACAAAACTTAATGAAGTGGTCAAAATGATGTGTCTCGATATTGCGCAACACTATTTAAACATAAATATGAAACTAACTTTTCTTTAATGGCTACAACATGTAGGCCTACAGTACAGAGAAATTTAATGTCGGCGCGAACGCCGTGTTACCGGTGAGCATGAGGGGGCAGAGGTGTGTTTTTTGAATAATAATCAAATAATTCCCAGCGATCGTTGAATATTATTTTTGCTTGAAATGCCCATCCCTACAAAATACGAAATGTCTTAATCAGACAAAATACAAGCATCATAGCATAAGAAAGAAATATAAACAAATAAAGGAGTAAAATAAAGAAATAAAATACATTAAGGTAGGCCTAAATAATAAATAAAGAAATAAAAGAGGCTCAGTAGCTTCTGAAGCATGAACTCAAGCAAGTAGTCGCAGTTGTTGTTGCTGTTAGCCTACTGATTTAGCGTGTCTGACTAGTCGACACGTGGGGTGATGACATCGCGCCTAACTAACGTTGACAGAGTTGAATAAATACTGTTAGTTGATGTTAATTAATGCATTAACTAACATTAACAAATGTTACCTTATTGTAAAGGGTTTACAAAGTCTATTTATTCATTTATTTATTTTTTGTACACTGACGTTCATCGGGTTCTAGTTTCATACAATGTATTCATTTAGAGGTAGAACCAGTTGGTGAACATTATGCTGTAGAGTTTATTACCGTAAACGCTGTGGTTTCCATGTCTCGGCTCTCAGCTCTCTCAGTAGGCCTTGTTTTGCTCTTTATTTCCTTTTAGTGGCGACACAGAGACCCTGCAAGCAGGTACATCAGTTGAACATAAACTATGTTCAGGGCGACAGTTTGTCTATTTCTTGCCTAACCACAACCCACCCGCTGGAGTCTCTGACAGTGAAACTACGCAAGACAAACCCGGTTCAACACATCCTAAACTATTCAGACAACTCTCCAGCATTAGAGCATCAGAGATGGTCTGTGAGAAATGATACTGGAAATGTTACACTTGACCTGAAAGACATCAGTTTATCTGATCAAGGTCTTTATGAATGTCAAGTCTACAAAGATTGGGACTGCCTTAATGCAACTCTTTTTAACCTGAGGGTCAAAGGTGAGAATGCCAATTTCTAAAAAAACAAGTAAATAATCCTCTTGAAACCTGTTGTAATAAACATGTTTCTCTGGCTTCAGAGTGTAAAACTTTGGATCCTGTCCATGCGACTCCAGACTCTTCAGTGTTGCTGCCATGCTCTGAACATCCTCTACAATACAGAACTGATCAAGTAACTTGGAAAATCTTTCATGGTCACCAATCAACAGAAATAGCCCAATATCGCCCCCCACACAAGCCCACAAACAGCACGGAGAGAGACCCGAAGCCTCTGTATGAGAGAGCGAGAATACTAGGGAATGGATCTCTGCTTATAAGGGATGCAGTAAACACTGATGGATCATGGTATCGGTGCAGAGTGAGTGAAAAAACCTGCTATGAGGTGAAGCTGGTGATGAAAGGTGTGTTTTCAATGCAATATTTCTAACCCTAAAATCTCAATGCAGACTCTCTGACAAATATTCACATTTATGATTTGAAGTTAAACTATGTGGAAACCTTGTATCTACATTTTTTTCTTTCTTTTTTTGTATTTTTTTCATAAATCATTACTATTGTTTACCCTATATGACTATGGGTTTTGTAATTATATAACCAATAAACTTTTCACAATATTGTTAGCCACAGACAAGACAAATGCCTATGTGTGTGATAAAAAAAGAACCCAATCAAACTGAATGATGTTCATCTAAGTTTATCTTTTCTCTTGTGATCACAGATGCTCCAACCCAAGCTGACAGTCCTGCAGCAGTAACAGCTAATCTGACAGCAGTAGTGATGGTCACAATAGTGTCTCTGTGTGTCCTCATATCACTGATTGTCTGTGTGAATCTTTATTTAAGAAAACGAAAGAGCAATATCAACAGCCAAAGTAAGTCCACAACATAGTCCTGAAAATTTTAACATTGTTGAATTGTTCTTGAACAGCATTTTCAAATAATGGTAATGGCTTATTGGAATTTGGAGAGAAAGTTTTTTTTATAAATTTTTTTGTCACCAGAACATAATTGTATTGGTATATTGTAATATTTGTTATCTACTCTACTCTACCGACCAGTTTTTCAAACAAAAACCTGTCTCTGCAGTGTAGCTGAGACCGGTTTTTGTTTGAAAAATCTGTCTCAGCTACACTGCAGAGTTTCTTTGCACATTTGTTAATTTTTATATTTTCTTTCAAATTACTGAAATTTAATTTATATTCTTTATGTGGTTGTAATATGTGCGTTTACTTTGTCAGTATGTCAGATAGTGAAAGTAACCTGAACTAAATGTACAGTATATATGATTCTAATGTTATGTCTTATGAGTGTGTTGCAATGAGATATGAAATACAGCCTATATCATGCCATCATTGTAGTGAGGGTTGAAAAGATTACTTTACTGTAACCTTTATGCTTTATGATGGTGGAAGTTGATCAGATGGTAAAGAACTTATTTTTGTATCTTGTAGTTGAATTGAACTGTAGGTGCTCCACATATTATTCTGAAATTTCAGGAGGTAAGTGAAATGAATGCTAAGTCCTTACTCAGTATTAACAATAAGTGTATTTGATAGTGTTTTTAATAAAAGTCTTTCTCTTGCAGGGTTGGATGTCCCGTTGTATTCTGTAGTTCAATTTAGGGGTGAGCGGGGCACAACCTAACGCGGGTGTCATGATTTGAGTTTATTTGGTCATGTTTAGAGTTTGTTTTTGTCCTGTTTTTTTTTCTGTTCAGTTCCTGTCTGAGTTTTCTATGTCAATCTCAGTTTATTTCTAAGATAATCTTTTACCTGTTAATTAGTTCAATCTTCCTCCATCCCCTGCCTGTTTGTAATCCGGATTTACTGATTGTGTAAATCCTTAGTTCAGGTGTGTTTTTGACAAGTCTTGAGTTTAGTGCTGTCTAGTTTCAACTCATTTAATTATAACAAAAATGCCATTATTTGATATGAAAAAGTTAATAATTGTATTTTATTGAGAAAATATTTTAGTTTGTCTTGTATATTTTTTTATTAGATCAGATATCATTTTAAGCTGTCATGTTACAATGTTTCCCTCACATGTTACAAATTGCCCAACCTATGGGCCATGTAGTCACATTTCACTTCCATTCTTTCTGGGAAAATCACGAAAAAAGTATACACCGTATTACTGAAACAAAACCACATAATTGTACTAAACTTGTGAAATTAATGCAGGAAAAAATTATTGCTCTGAACCGCAAGTACAGTGCTTGTACAATGCTTAGCATAAGTGAATACACCCATGCTAAAGTTGACTAAAAAAATAGCCCCATATCATCACATACCCTTCACCATACCTAAAGGTTCCAGTCTCTATATAGTGAAGAGTATGTGATGATGTGGGGCTATTTTAATTCCAAAAGCCAAGGGAACTTTATCTGGATGCATAGTATCATGGATCCATGAAATAACTGGCCTTTAAAAATAAAAATCTGCCTGCCTTTATGGGAATTTAACATAGGGGTGTCCTGACTTATGCAACCTGTATTTTAGGGAAGAACATTTATTTATTTATGATACATTATTCATTCACAAAGAAAATTGGTGTCCTTAAAGGTTGTATTTTTCCTCATTTTTTTAATTAAGGCATTAAGATCAATTTCCAAAAGATTATTTTTTTATTCCTCTTTTTAGTCAACTTTAGCATGGGTGTATTCATTTATGCTAAGCACTTTAGATTTACACAAACTGAGAAAGTCAAATAGTGTTAGGTTGTGCCCTGATCTCCCCTACATGAATCATGACCCACTGTAGGTTACTACAACACAATAATCATTCAATTGTAATCATATAATAAATAGAATAATCATTAAAATAAATAATTCAGTTTACATCTCTTCTTAACTACACAAAACATGTTTACAATTAAAATGGGATAAATCACATCAAATTGGTTTGGACAAATTTACATGCATCACTAAAAACGTAATATTTTAGGCTGTTCATATAAACACACAAGACAAATGTGAAATTTGCCAAATGTAATACTGTACTGCTTGTTCTTTACAGTCTACAGTGAATGACTGGCATCATTTTGTACAACACATCACATGTATATATGTTGCCCCCTTGGCATTTTTGCATTGCAGAGTTTCTCAGAATTTAGTATCTCACTTCATAACATGGTCACACACATAAATGCAGTGTATGCATACATCTGAAAATGTGCATGATTTTTGTTGTTGTTGACCAAATACATTTATGAACATTATCTCAAAACAGTTGGTGTGAACAAACAGAAGCTCATGCATGCAAACCAGATGACAATATAATGCTGTGAGTCAGTAATGCCTCTGCCAAATTTTATAGTTGATTTAGTATTACAATGAAAAAGATTTGTCCATGTATCATTTTATCAAATAAAACAATTTAAATTTAAACAATTTCATAACATTTTATAGCCATGGGCAGATGACCTATATGGGACTGCTATAAACAGACATTAACACACTCTGTAGTACTACAAGTGTTAATATAAAGGATTTTTTATTTGAACTATGAAATGTCATAAAACTTAACAGAAAATGTACTGTTATTTATTAACGTACATACATTAAGCTCATCAAATTTGGTAAAGGGAAGCTCAAACGTGCTTGCTTGGCATATTTGATTAGTTATCTGTGTTGATCAATGTTTATAAGTAAATAAAAGCCTAAAGGAAATCTGTTCATAAAAGTGATTGTGTTTCTTCCGAAAACCTGGATTAAATCGCTCAATTCCTTTACATTTATTTTACAATCTCTTTATACATTTTTTGAAATTTCACCAATTTGGTAAAATGGACATTCAACGGATGTACTGAAATCTTTCCGGGTTCAGTAAAAATCTTAATTTGTGTTCTGAAAATTATTTGTAAAAATTCTCATGGGTTTGGAATGACATGTGGGTGAGTTATTGACAGAATTTGCTTCAACAAAACAGAATTTGCTTCAACAGACCCTGTTTCAACAAAATTATCAGAGTTGACAGTTTTTGCAGTTTAATTTGACATTTCAAGTCACGTGCTCAAGGTTGTGAAACTACAATGTGCTTCTTAGAGAATGCAATGCAGATATTTCTATAAATATCTGTTTTGTACCCTAAACAAAACTTTTACTGTATATAAAAGAGAAGACTTTTGTTTTGCCTTGAAAAAGTTCACTTCTTGAAAGAATTTACAGAATAGTTCTTTGCTGTTAAAAAAAGAAAACTTGATAACAGGGTTG
This sequence comes from Siphateles boraxobius, assembly GCF_051911475.1. NCBI lineage: Eukaryota > Metazoa > Chordata > Actinopteri > Cypriniformes > Leuciscidae > Siphateles > Siphateles boraxobius. The sequence goes on along the minus strand of NW_027508722.1, from coordinate 20,031,727 downwards.
TGATGCACAAATAAAAACTGTTTTGTAGAGTTGGATCTTATTATTTTTTCTGTATACCTACTTATTCTTTTTGTTGTATTATCGGATTTAAACTTAGAGAATGGTGTTCCAGCATATGACTGAAGTTATTTCCTCTATAGTATTCCTTTACATCCATCATGGCCTCCTAATCATCCCCATATATATACATATATACCATTTGTCTCACGCAGTGCAACACATCTCCTCCTAGAGATGATCAGGTTGTTGATTGTGGCCTGTGGAATGTTGGTCCACTCCTCTTCAATGGCTGTGCGAAGTTGCTGGATATTGGCAGGACCTGGAACACGCTATCGTATACGCCGATCCAAAGGATCCCAAACATGCTCAATGGGTGACATGTCCGGTGAATATGCTGGTTATGCAAGAACTGGGATGTTTTCAGCTTCCAGGAATTGTATACAGATCCTTGCAATAAGGGGCCGTGCATTATCATGCTGCAACATGAGGTGATGAATTGCACAACAATGGGCCTCAGGATCTCGTTACGGTATCTCTGTGCATTCAAAATGCCATCAATAAAATGCACCTGTGTTCGTTGTAATAACATACACCTGCCCATACCATAACCCCACCACCACCATGGGCCACTCGATCCACAACATTGACATCAGCAAACCTCTCACCCCGATGAGGACGACGAGCTTGCAGATGAGCTTCCCTGAGATTTCTGCCAGTTTGTGCAGAAATTCTTTGGTTATGCAAACCGATTGTTGCAGCAGCTGTCCGTGTGGCTGGTCTCAGACGATCTTGGGGGTGAAGATGCTGGATGTGAAGGTCCTGGGCTGGTGTGGTTACACCAGTCTGCGGTTATGAGGTCGGTTGGATTTACTGCCAAATTCTCTGAAACGCCTTTGGAGACGGCTTATGGTAGAGAAATTAACATTCAATTCATGGGCAACAGCTCCGGTGGACATTCCTGCAGTCAGCATGCCAACTGCACGCCCCCTCAAAACTTGCGACATCTGTGTCATTGTGCTGTGTGTCAGCTGACACCGAAAGCCTCGCACATTTAAAATAAAACTGAACATGTCCCTCTTATGTTAAGAATAAGGTGGATAAAAACAATATTAAATAATAAAGCTAATTTGAACTTGAAAAATGTAACACTTTTTGGAAATCACTGGCATACAATGCAAAACATTACTGATTTATTTATAATTTTTATTTTATTCCAACCTATTTATACTTTTTTATGCCAAATTGTGTAGCTATAGTAAACATTAACAAGTTAGCAAGACATAAAAACTCACACCTACAAGACCAACAAAAGTTAGAGGGAGTGAAGCAGCACTGACCCTGAGCCAGTCCTTATTGCTGAGCCATGGATCATTTCACATTAAAACGCATCACATTATAGCATAAGGAAACTCCCAATACACTTTAAGTTCAGAACATCCTGAGGTACACGTATATACAGTATTTGTGTTGTTGTAGAGAGAAGAACTCTACTGTCCTCTCAGTGACGGTGTGATGAACTGTGTATTTGGTTGTGAAAGAGACGCAGAGAGAGAGAGAGAGAGAGAGAGAGAGAGAGAGAGAGAGAGTTTCTGTGTTTAATGTATGTGTGTTCCTCTGAGGAAGCTGGTGGATGAGGCTGAGGAAGAGACTGGAGGGATTTAGGAGGAAGGCCACAGAGACATGGAGGAGCAGCAGGAACAGAAGGAGGCGCTGCAATCCTGCAATCAAGTAGCTCTATAGAGTGTTTGACTGAAAGAAAAGACAATGGTCGAGTATTTAATGTAATTTTTTCATATAAATAAGATTTCATGTTTGGAATACTTAATTTTTAGAACAGAGAGTAATTATGGCTGGTTCCCTATATGCTTTTTCTTAATGTGTTTGGTGCAGTTTTCAGAATAAGACAGTATACAGTGTGTCTATATTTATACCGTAATGCTCACTGAGGCCTGCAGAGGGCAGTGTGTGTCTCTTAAAAAACTGTCTTGTCCAGACTGCTTATGTCTCTAATCTCTTAAAGTCTTTAGCTATCCAAACCTCACTCAAAAATTATCTTTCCTCAAATCAGCTCACAAACAATGCTCATCCCTGCTATAGGGAGAAAAATCAATATCACACCCTGTTTATCACATCATATGAACATCCTGGAAATCCCAGAACCTCAGACAGTTACATAAAAACAAACAGGTTATCTGTCTTTACTGGCACTCCAGTGGAGTCCATCTTTCTCCTTAATTTCTGTACAGTTCAAACTGCTAATAGTGCTGCTGATACTTAAATGTCTTTTTTTTAACATATAAAAGAGAATATATATTAAATGTACTATAACTGGTCTTTTCTTATAGGGTTTTAGTATTTTAATCATCCTGTCTTATGCTTTGGCACGAATTTTCAAATATTCGAAATTAGAGACTCTCCACTGTCCAACAGAATATTCACCAACCCCTATATTATAATACTAACAAAATTATAAATATAATATAAATATATAATAACCAGCAATTGCTAGATAAAACCACTTCTTTAATGAAAAACGGCAAATGTTTCAGTCACGTTGTGACATTTCTCAATGCCTAATAAATGCATTATCAGTGCCACAACCACAATCTTTTTCCCGATTGGAGTTTTGGTCTATGCACCTCATTTGGATGATTTTTTGAGAAGGGGTGAGTTTTTCTTCTGTTGTTCCTTAAAGAGATAGGTTCACCCAAAAAGGAAAATTACCCCATGATTTACTCACCCTCAAGCCATCCTAGGTGTATAATGCTTTCCTCTTTTAGATGAACACAATTGTAGATATATTAAATAATGTCCTGGCTCTTCCAAGCTTTATAATGGCAGTGAATAGAGGATGAAATTTTGAAGCTCAATCCATTCATCATAAAAGATATCCACAGGGCTCCGGGGGTTTAATAAAGGCCTTTTAAAGCGAAGCCATGCGTTTGTGTAAGAAAAATATCCATATTTAAAACTTTAAAAACTAAAATTTCTAGCTTCAGGCAGACGTCCTATGCAAGTCGACATAACGCCAAAAGAGTAACTTCTGACGCGTGTACTATAGAAGTCGCGTAAGCTTTAACGCCTCTCACGGTTCAAACTAATAGGGCTCAAGCTCCTCTTCTCTTATATCGAAATCTTCCGACATTTCTTTTTAAAAATTCTCGTTGTTTTGTTTTGCTCCTCTACGCTTTAGCATTCTTCAATAAGTTATGCGTCAGGTCAGGAGTTACTCTTTCGCCAACTTAATACTTATTACTCTTTCGTATAAGGATTACTTTTCGTAAATCGATGCGTGAGCCGTCTGTCGGAGGCTAGTTATTATAGCTTAAGTTTTAAATTAATACTTTTCTTTCAAAAATGCATCGCTTCGCTTTAGACGTTTGGGCCTGTTGCTGCGCCTGGTCCTTCCACCGTGATCCGTACGGACCAGGTCCCATGGTTCGGCAAGCATATGATTTGCGGATTAATTGCCTAGTTTAACCATCATAGAGTGAAAGTTTATCATTTGCATGTGTTTTGTCTTGCCAGTTTACACATTGAAGCTATTTTAAACCATTCCACAGCAAGAAGAGGCAAAAGAGAAGTCACACCTGACGCGCACCCACACAGGGAGGTGTCGTACTGAGACCTAATTGATTCCTCTTTTCCATTTCCTTGCTCTTAAACAGACACACAAAATTATCTCATAATACCCATTTTAGCAAGTATTCTCATAAACACAGTTGGTTATGTCTTGTGAATGTAAACAGTTGTGAAAGAAATCGAATATGTATCATTATATTTTATACGAGCATTTGTCTTGAAAGTGACAGCCGATGTCTTTAATGTTAATAAAACAAAACAGCTTTAACCAAGATTAATCTATATTTAATTTATACAATGAACACTATAGTGTTATTTTACATTTAGGCCTAATTATTACATTTCTGTACCTGAATACTTCAGTTAGACCTTACTTTATTTGTAACTTTGTTTTATTGTACTCGATTTATCTATGCTTGTAATTAGTGTATTTGTTATTTTGTTTATTTAATAACTTCCCTCTCCCCAATCAGGCTATTTATTTTTTTCTTTCTGATCCAAAAAAAAAAATTCCCACCAACTAGCTGTAGATTATAAATAGAAGTATGTTGAAAAAATTATTTCCACTATTATATTGTTTTATAGTAACTAATTTAGCAAATTTATTCAGTGATTTGAAATGAAAGCTTTAACGTAAAGTTCTGCCAGGAAGGCTCAATGTTACTTCACTCAGTACTTTCTGGTCTATCCAATAACTATCTAATATTTGGAGCATAAAATATTGTTACTTACAAATGTTTGAGTTCGCAGATGATGACGCGAACATCCACCTCCATCCTCCCCACCACCACCAGGTTGGCCCCTGTCCATACCTCCCCGGGGGTCGTTACTGTTTTCATTTTCTGGTCTATTAATTAATTAATGTTATTTTGATATCATCTCGGCTTCCGAGTCTTTCTGGTATAAATGTATGCAAAATTGCATATTCTCTGACATTTTGCACAGATCACATTTCCTACTTTCACACTCCGAAAACAACTGTGTGAAGGTAAAAGGTCCTGTGGCTTGTGTTTATATTCAGCTTTTCTGCAGTAAGCTTGTGGTCTGTCAGGACATTTAAACCATAAACTCTTTTATACATTATCACAATAAATATTTATATCTTCAGTTACTTCAATTACTACATTTCCATAGAAACAATAAACTTAAAAATTAGCTTTAAGTTCATTGCCAACTTACCTGTAGCAAATCTCATTGAGCGTTATAAAATAGCAGAGCATTTCTAAATCATTTGCACTGTGGAATTCTGTCTTTTGTTATGCAACTACTGTGTATTTTTTTTCAGATGAAAGCACAACCCCTTTTTCTGTTTCCACCAAAATGTTAATTGTTAGATCAATGTTTGTGTTATTAACATTAATTCATTTTATTTGCTCTTAGTTTACCAGCCCATTGTGTATTGTTGTTTACTTTTATGTATAATATCAAAGTGGATAAATGTAAAGTAACTTAAGCATACAGTAGGTTTCTGATAATCCTGTATTGGACCGATTAACTCTGGTATTTTTTTTTATACCAGGCTGCCTTTTCTCATCTATATCTACAGAACTTTATCTGTGCATGACAACAAAACCTTTTTTTTTTTTTTTTTGTTGCAATAGTTCTTGTCCCAAAGTAAATGAGAATTATTTATTTGAAATAGAATTTGTTTCAAGCACTGATCAAATCAAAGGTTTGTATTTTTTTCTGTAAGCAAAACTCCCTATCACAAACAGAATCTCACTAAAGGCCTCTATAAGAGCACATGAATTATATCATGTTGACTTCCGCACTATAGAGCAACACAGCGTTGTGAAAGTGAAGTGATGTGGTCTTTGCTCATATATAGTTCAGCTGTCCTGCAGTGAGGATCTGTTTATGATGGGGAGTTTTCACCCTTCATATTTCCAAATTCTTTATCTTCTAATATCATCTTTATTGGAATGCAAAGGTAAGTATCATTATATAAAATAAAATTCCTTTTACCAACATAGAAATATGCAAACATAGAGATATGCATCAATTGTGTGTGTAAAGGCAGCATAGGTGTGACATGCATATGATCAGTGTCATATAGGCTACTTACGTGTTAATTATTTGGGAATTGTATTTGTGGTAACAAACAGCTTCTGTTCTAGCTAGTATGTAAAAATTTAAAACAAAAATAATTTACTGAGGACAGTCTTTTTTGTTTATATATAAACATTGTTTGGTGTGCAAAGACGTACCCAAACAATACATTTATATAAAACTGATATAAAAGTCAATGGAAACACTTTACAATTAGGCTCAATACGTTAGCATTAGTTCATGTGTTATCTAACATTAACAATGAGCTATAGCCTACATTTCTTACAGTATTTATTCATCTTTGTTAACGATAGTTAATAGTTAATTTCAAAACTTTTTTATGCATTAGTAAATGTTTAAATTCTCATTTACTAATGTTAATAATTGCTTTAGATTAATAATTGCTTTAGAAGTATTTTTCATTGTTGGTTCACATTAACAAATGTAGTTAACAACTGGAACTATATTGTAAAGTATTTCTAAGTCGATTTATGTATTTTTATAAACTGGCAATCAGAAGGATCAATTCAGAAAATTACATTTTTTACTATAAACCCTGTGGTGGTTTCCTATCCATGTATCAGTTCTCTCAGGATGTCTCGTTCCTCTTTTTAATTTCCCTTTAGCTCAGACGGCGAGACCCTGCAACCAGGTCCATCAGTTGAACATAAACTATGTTCAGGGTGACAGTTTGTCTATTTCTTGCCTAACCACAACCCACCCGCTGGAGTCTCTGACAGTGAAACTACGCAAGACAAACCCGGTTCAACACATCCTAAACTATTCAGACAACTCTCCAGCATTAGAGCATCAGAGATGGTCTGTGAGAAATGATACTGGAAATGTTACACTTCACCTGAAAAACATCAGTTTATCTGATATAGGTCATTATGAATGTCAAGTCTACAAAGATTGGGACTGCCTTAATGCAACTCTTTTTAACCTGAAGGTCAAAGGTGAGAATGCCAATTTCTAAAAAAAAAACAAGTAAATAATCCTCTTGAAACCTGTTTTAATAAACATGTTTCTCTGGTTTCAGAGTGTAAAACTTTGGATTCTGTCCATGCGACTCCAGACTCTTCAGTGTTGCTGCCATGCTCTGAACATCCTCTACAATACAGAACTGATCAAGTAACTTGGAAAATCTTGCATGGTCACCAATCAACAGAAATAGCCCAATATCGCCCTCCACACAAGCCCTCAAACAGCACAGAGAGAGACCCGAGGCCTCTGTATCAGAGAGCGAGAATACTAGGGAATGGATCTCTGCTTATAAGGGATGCAGTAAACACTGATGGATCATGGTATCGGTGCAGAGTGAGTGAAAAAACCTGCTATGAGGTGAAGCTGGTGATGAAAGGTTTGTTTTTAATCCAGAATTTTATAATTTAATCTAATTAATCAATATCACTCAGGCAAGTACTGTTGTTTCAAATATCAAAGCCACACTAACATTTATATCAATGGCACGGCCATTGCCTTTTTTATTGCTTTTACATGACCGATCAATAAACAAGTATTTAGATTTTAACTTAAATTTTAACCACAAAATGTCCAGGTGGTATAATTTTGCCCCACCAATAAAAATAGTGCCAAACAAGCTCTTTCTATTCAAACTATTCAAACTATTGCATCTCTGAGCAACAGATTCCAGAATTAATCAGTTTGTCAGTTTTAAACAAATTGTTTGTGTGAATAATTAAAAGAATCACTTGTTGCCATACTGGCAAAATAACAATATGCAAAAATAAATAATTACTATTAGGCTGCTGTGTTTATAAAAGGAATGCTAATTCTAACCCTAATTTGTAGATGCATTTTTTAACATAAATTGTTTGAAATGTAATTATAGATTATGGGATATCTCATTCGACAACACAATTGGAAACACTTTCCACAACTTGTCCTACCTTTCACACAGGTAAGACAAGAACCAATGTGTGTGTGTGTGTGTGTGTGTGTGTGTGTGTGTGTGTGTGTGTGTGTGTGTGTGTGTGTGTGTGTGTGTGTGTGTGTGTGTGTGTGTGTGTGTGTGTGTGTGTGTGTGTGTGTGTGTGTGTGTGTGTGTGTGTGTTTTCAAAGTATCCTAATTAAACTGATATTTAATTTGCTTTTTTTTATGTCAACCTCAGCTGACAGTCCTGTTGTCCATGAAGGCAACATTGATGCGAGTGCAGAAGTGACAACTAATCTGACAGTAGTAGTGATAGTCACAATAGTGTGTCTGTGTGTCCTCATTACACTGATCATATGTGTGATTCTTTATTTCAAAAAACGAAGGAGCAATATCAACAGCAAAAGTAAGTCCTCAACTGTAGTTCCGAAAAGTTTAACATTGTTGAATTGTCACTGTCATAGCAATGGCTTATTGGAAAGGAGAAAGGAAGTGATGACTGATATTGTCATCAGAACAGTTTGTATGTTTATATGATATTTCCTGTTATTTATCCTTGACTAACTGAACAGTTATTCAAACAGAAACCAGGGTTAGCTACAATGCAAACCCTCAAACATTTGCTTGTTTTGCAGATGTTTTTCCCTCAAATCAGTGATTCTAAAAGTAAATGTTCCTTCTGCAATGTAAGATGTGATACTAGTATGTCAGTGTGTCAGTAAGAGAATGTTAAATGCTAAAGGTATAAGGATTTAGGCGATTTTAAGTCTTATGGGTGTGTTTAGATGATTGATGAGGTTATGTTGCAATGAGAAGTGAAATGCAGCCTGAATGTTAAGACGAGTGCCAAAAAAGCACTGCAAGGGGTCTAAAATCCGTATCCCAGTGCTCTTTGGATGTAGGTATAGTTCGACTCATGTAAAAATGTATCAAACCAAGGCACTCAAGAGCTTAAGTAAATGTATATAAAAAGCCTTTATTTCATCGTGACAATTAAAAACAGTTTTCAAATGGCCGCATATCGCATATCGGTAGCAAACACACTAACACACTCTGAGTCAGAAGAAATTGTTAGATAAATAGAGAAGACATCTCTCACCAAAACATAATAATAATAATAAATAAAATAATATATATAAATATATATATATAACAATGCACTAAAGTGTAACAAATCAGAAAAAAATGCAGCCTGAATGTTGTCCGCATGTTGGAAAGAAAACACATTTCAAAATATTGTAACTTTTGTAGTATGATGGTTGAAGTTGACCAGATGGTAAAGAACCTCTTTTTCGTCTCTTGTAGCAACATCAAATTGCCGGTTCTCTGAATATTATTCCCAAATTTCAGAAGGTAAGTGACATTTGTTGTAAAATGTTTAGAAGACATATAAAAAGTGTAACTGATGAAAGTCTTTTTTTCTTTTTTTTTCTGACAGCTGGGTTTGACGTCCCATTGTATTCTTTAGTGGAACGAAGCACAAGAACCATGACCACCTGTAAGTTACCGCAAAATATTATTAATATCATTAATTGTATATGAGAAAAGTGTCCTTTGAAAATGAGTTAACAGTTCAAACAAAACATTAAAAAAATCTTAAATTGCAGGTGGTCAAAACTAATTTTTGAACTTTATCTCCCAACAGTTGTAGCTGAACAAGCTGAAGCTCCAGCATGTATTGTAAACCATGCCATATATGACATTTGAACATTGTGAAATTTATAATTGTGAGGCTTTTTAATGCTTTTTGACATGACCGTCTTCGAGTAATTCCTAATTTTGTAAATTAGTCGCTAAACATAATAAAGGGGAAAATCTGTCATACAAACATAGAATTGGGTGACACTCACTATGCTTTTATTTTATTGTTTTTTAATGCTCTAATGTGACGATGTTATGTTGTCATGAGTTTTTAAATCCTTAGTTTTTTCAAACTCAACTTAAAGATGATCAAAACAACTATCAGCCATTTTGTTATTACCACACTGTCTGACTGAGAATTGTTTTGTGAAGGACAGTCATAGCATGATACAAACGGATGATTTGATGATGCAAGAATTAGAGAATTGAAGACATAATTAGACATTATAGATTCCAGTGTCATCATAGCAGCCAGTTTATCAAGTTTTTTTTTAATTCAATTTAATTTTTTTATATGAAGAGAGGAAGGTAAATTAATCAGATACATTAAACATGTTTAAGAATTAACAGTATACAGGGGTTGGGTTCAGTTCTTGTGAAACGCTTATTGTGGTTTTTCATGTTATTAATCTTACGTTATCGTGTATTAGTTTAAATTTCCACACTCAAATCCACACCCTTCACTCACACACACACACACACACACACACACACACACACACACACACACACACAGCGTATCACTGATGGCATTCCAATGTGGAAATTATTGCTTAATATCAACTCTCACTCTATTGCTATTTACACATTGCTGAAATTTTTAAAAGGAAGGGTCAGTGTAATATATTAATATATAATTGTGAGTGTAATATATATATATATATATATATATATATATATATATATATATATATATATATATATATATCGTGTAATTCTATATATCATTTAACAAACAAAACAATTTCAATGTGCATACAGTACAATTAAGACCATGCTGCATTTAAACACTTTGCCGTGAGTGTCTTTTCCAGACATTTTTATACCCTTAAGAGATGTAACAAGTTTGACAGTTTTTCATAATTCAATTTGACATTATTACAAGTCTTGTACTCAAAGGTTTTGAAACTACAAGGTACTTGCTATAATTTAATAATTATATATCTATAATCTACTTTAGTTCAATTGTTTACTATACAAAATCAAGATAAGTGACAAAACAACATAAGTGATAAAGTAAGTCCTTGAAAACATCAATGGCAATGTCATAGGACAAAGTTTCATTGATTTAATTCAGTGCCGCTATAGAGAAAACTTGATAACAGGGATGTGATGCATTTTTATTCGCACATTTTGTAGAATGGCTCTTGGAATTATTTTTTTTTTCTTTTCTCTGCATCAACTCATTCATGCAACAACACAGACATATAAAGAAAGGAATACAAATGCAGACATTTGGATTTTCTATAGTTGTTCATTATTATATGACTGAAGCCATTCCCTCTTTGGTAGGCTATTATGTTGCATGTCTGAGCTAAAACTGCTTATCAAACTACAGTTGTGTCTTGTCTGGATCACAATGATGCAAACTTGTTAAATATGTACTTCCAGTGTGCATCCAATAATTACAGAGTGTCACATCAAATTATATAGGAGGACTTAAAGATAGGATTGAGGTGAATGCTATCTATTACTCACAAGTCTGATTACCTCACTTGAGTTTGACTCTTCCTCACCTCGCTCTATATTACACATTTTTAATTATTCAAAATATTTATTTTATTGTTTATTATGCTATATTTATTTAATTTTAAGGCTAAATTATTTTTTCCCTATATATGGAGATCTAAATGGAGACAGTAAAAATTTTATTTTCTTTAATGTTTTTGTCTTGGTGTTGTTATTTTTAATGAGACCAGGGACCTATACCATGATGGTAGTTGAATAAACTCAGGGTTGCAGGATTAGTTTCGAGTTGACAAAAGAGTTTAGGAGTTTAGACATCAGTAGCGAACAGCCAATCATATGCCGAGAAAGAGTGGAACTGCGATTCATTTCTCACGAGAGAAGCAGCGCAATTCACTTATTAAATAAAAGTATTAAAATATTAAGTGACCTTTAATTAGGAGTTGAAACAGGTGGAGTGACTTTATCGCCTCAGACATGTGTCACTTTGCTCGCTGATTGGTCCAAGTTCGTTTTGCAACCTTTTACCTGGAACATAACCTGCCCCGGACCAGGTTAGCCGTGGAGCGTAAATTACAATGGCGATGAACACTACTCTTTCATGGTGCCTAAAACCCAGGGTTGGCGCGAACTAAACTGAAACATACCTGGCTAGCCACCTAAACCTGGTTCATGGTATAGGCCCCAGCTTTACCTAACGTTACTTGTACAGGCAGAATAGAGACCATTTAAAATTAAACTGTGAAATTAAGGTGATCTTGAGTAGCCTAATTTATGCAGTCACATTTCTTAACGTCCTCCCACTTTTCTTTTGCTTTCAGCAGGCTTTTGCTATATATGGCCTGTCATTTCCCAGCTATCACTCTGAAGAAACCGAGTAACTTAGTAGATTTATGTCGAATCCTATGCTTAATTTTCCGTATCCTCGGGACAGAGGGATGAGATCGTGTCGCTCAGGTGAAACACCCAACATGACACTGTTCCCGCAGGCTGAGGCGAAACAAACGCAAGAGGGATGCCGAAGCAATGATGTCACACGACAGTTTTCACTCTGACGCGTTAACGACCCGTGAAACCTGTGAGAAGGAGGGGAGAGTCTGTCAAAACCTTGCAGCGAGCCGTTAAACCTGCACCGAGGCTATTTATTATTCAGCGTATGACTAGATAAGAACAAAACACAACACCGACGAGCTCGCGCGCGCAGTGGGATATTCAACTTCTGCTGTTATTTTACTTTATTTACTGAAGCACTATTGTCTTTTTAGTGTAGAAACATTCAGCTACAATGAATCGAATGGGGAGTATGTGCACATTTGATGAAATCAGATGGGATGACCGAATGGTATGTAGGCTACCAATTTATTCACTACTTATTGTTTAATATAGAACCTCAAATGTGTTCGTTTGTTTGTGTGTGTTTGTTTTATTTAAATGTACCTGCATCTTTGCACAGGTCTGAATAAAGTTGATAGGCTATCTACACATAGTCTTCTTGTATGAATAAGCATGAGTAAAATGTAGTAAAATAAAATAAAGTTTTAATAAAATTAAGGTAAAATGTCTACACATCTTGACAAAGGTTTCTGGGTCATTTTCTCAACATAGCCTACTCATAAAAGAGAACTTTGATCCCCTGTTAGGCATTTCTTCCTGCTCTGTGTTCCTGGTTGGGAAATTGTCTACCACTTATTTAAATGGTTTAACTTTAGTGCTTAATTGATTAATTTATATTGTCAAAATTAAGTTTTATATCGTCAAAATATCTAAGTGCGACTCTTTATAGATTAACACTATGTTAATCAATAAATACTATTTGCTATAGTGTCAAACTGCACTAAACCTCATTTACCTCCACTTGATCTTCTCTGTGTGCACAACAGATGGTTAATCAGGTTTAATGTCACTTACTTGATATTTGGTTTCACTAATAAACTGTGAGAGGAATTTCTGCCAACATGGAGGATAGTTAAGCCAAATGCCAGCTATATCTGTGTCTGTTAAATCACCAGTATATAAAGTTCTGTATATAAAAAGTTATAATGAATTAGATGATTATTAACTTGATATTTCCATCCAGGAGTGTTGCTGGGCAGCCTTGTGCCCTTATTTTTTATGGCCTCTTTTTGTTCCACAGAATATAGGCTATATAATGGGAAGGTCTGTGCTAGAAGATAGGAAGAGAGATAAGGCTCAAGTATTTGCTTGATTGTGGCAGGTCTCCTTCTCTTTTATAACTTGATAACCATTCACTCTGACTTGACTATTCAAGTCTGACTTAAAGCACCGTATTGTATGTTTTTCAGCAGCTACAGTTTTTGCATGTATTTCGTTTGCAAATATGAAAACAGAAAATGATGCACTTCTTTCTCAACTCGTCAAGCATTACAAGGTCAAAGACCATTTGAGATGCATTCTTTAGAGTCACATGCTTAAAGATTCCCTTCTGAAATGACTTTTAATGATTTCTTGTAGTTCTCTAGTAGATTAGGGTGAACTTTTTGCTTAAAAATTTCACTTTATCTTATTTTAAAATGATTTGGAAAAGAAAAAGCAAACAAATCAAAATACATTTTTTCACTTTTTCATGTGGAGGGAAAACCAACAAAAGCTTTTTGTAGGTATATTGTTTTTGCAAGTTTAACCTTGGTTATGTAACTTGTTTCCCTTTTCTTTTTTTAAAAACCTTTGTTCAACCAGCTGTGTCTGTATATTTACTTTCTCTCTCCTCCATTTTGCTCATTTACCACTCCCTCTATAAATGCCTCTTTCACATTTGGCTTAGGTTTAGGGGACAAACAACAAATATTTAACTTCTAACCTGTATTTACTCCCTCTATGTGACTTCTGTGAAAGGACAAATTATGCCTAGTACCTAACTATGATAGTCATTAGGGTGATATACAGTGCAGCAACAAATATGTATTTTGTACACATGTGAAAAGTTGGCTTGCTGTGTTGCCTTGAGGTGACAAAGTTCCACAGAACATTGTGGTTAAATTATCTTATGTTTTGTTTTGTCTCGTCAACACTGGAAGGACTTGAACAATAATTAATTTTAAGGTTTGTCGTAAATCATTGTTTATTACTAATGTAAACTTATTTATTGATTATCAGAGTTAGTGTGCAATGTTTTGTGCAATCAAAATGTTTTTCTAGTTAGAAAACAAATATCTCAGTTTATTGAATATTGATACAACAAAATAAAGCTTAATATAACAACATAAAGAAGAGCCCAAGGGGGACTTTTGTGATATGGCAACTTGTGCAAATGTTTTTGATATAGCAACACATTATGAACAACATTTAAGTACAAACTTCCATTTAAAACATCTCCTTTAGCTATTTTTTCAAATTTATTCATTCAATGACATTTGGCATTTCATAAACTTTATATTTGTGAAGTATTTATAAACCTTTATAAAGTACTTCAAGTTTATTTCATAAATATTTTATTAGAAATGTATCCCAGTTTTTCTTGTTCTAACATTGAGATTTATGATGCCATTTTTAATGTTTCAGTTCACTCAGATTCAGTGTTTGTATAAAGTCACCATTGTCTATGTACAGTCTCAGGTTTCAGCAGCTATTCAGATTTCTCGCGTGACCATTACATCTTACCGAGGAAAAACGCTTGTGTGATTAGCCAAGTCTTTTGTCTGTCTCTTTGAGGGGTCCAGAGGCCTGTATCCAGTGACACATTCCACTCACGGCTCTCGAACAATCTCTAGATTTTCCCTCTCTTCATCACCCATCCCTTTCTCTATGTCCTGTGTGTCTCTCTCCCCTTTGTACCTCACACCTGTGTTCAGGTTTCACTCTGACCTGGTTTGATTTTCAGTGAACAAACGCTATTGCACTCTCTCTCTCTCTCTCTCTCTCTCTCTCTCTCTCTCTCTCTCTCTCTCTCCATCTTTTATTAATCGTCTGTTTGCTGTCTTAATACCTGGGTGCCACCACCTCTCTGTTTTTCTCGATTTCCTTGGTACACAAAATATACAAATCTTACACAGCTGTTATATAATCTCTGAATAACGATTATTCCTGTGTGACAGTGTTTGCTCAGCCAGAAGCTTTGTGTGTGTATTTGTGTCCATTTTAATGAGCTATGTTGTGGTATAGGAGAGTTTTTGTATGTGGTGCTATGTTGTAATGAATAGGCTGTTGTTCTGATGCCTCAAGCAGAATCCTCACAAACTGCTTTACACGTAGATTTTTTTAATCCTCTCGCATTACAGGCGTGATTATTTAGTGCCGGTTGCGTGTCATCTTGCAGGGTGTGTGTGTTGAGTGCCTTTGTTGCGTTGTTGCTTTCTTGGGTTGAGGTGTGGTGTTGAACTTGGCTGGCTCGACTCTAAATGCTGCTTTGCTTCAATGGAAACACCCATTTCGCACACAATTGCAGGACATTCTTGCGATGGTAGCCTACCTCAGGTAAATATATTAATGCATAATTCATTATTATGAGTTTGTATACAGTCCTAAAAAGGTTTTGTGGATTCTTTATGTCATTGTTTTGTTTATACTGAGTATTCAGTTGCCTTCCGTCTCTTCTGCCGATCATCCTGGTAGTGTAATTGTTGTTTTGTTTTGTTTATGGGATTATGATAAAAGTGTTGTTTTGGCCAGGTGGGTTGAGGTGTGGCTGTGTTTTCTCAAGTGATTTAGTAGGCATTACAATAATAATAGATCTTTTTTTTTTTACTTTGACAGCTTGCATTCGCAAACTTGCATCACTAGACTAATTCTAAAATCCCTCTTGATGACAGGTAATACAAAAGTGTGTACCTTCCAGCCTTACATGGAATGTTTTTGACCATAAAGTCCTTTGTAATCGACCAAAATTTCAACTGCTGAGTGTGTTGTTGTGGTTTGTTGAACTGCATTGCATCATGCTATTGTTAGTTTGTTGTCGACGTCTTTTTCACATACAGGATACAGTACTCTATATCATCATACTGTGATAAAACATGTATGTCGCCATATGGTACAGTAACAGTACATATAGTATTGTGTAAAAGCTGAACTTTGGAGGTCTGTACACATATATACAGTATGTATTATTTTACTATCAGTGTTTACTGTTGCTGTTTCTGTGAACTGTAAGCTTTTTCTGCCACCAAGACTATTTTTTTTTCCTGATCTTGACATAACATAATATGTTTTCTCATGATCTCGCTTCAAAAGAAAAAAAAGTTGGTGAGCCGCAACTATTTGATCTGCATCTGTCAAACATCATTTTGTAACCACACATATTCCTGTTCCCTTGAGTTGGTTGCCATAAAATAGACCACATTTTCAGAGTAAATATATTGTTTGATAAAAACTTGTTTAAAAAGTTGTAGCCTCTTCCTTAGTGTCAGACACTGATTTGCAAGTAAAATAACTTGAATAAATAGAGCTGTATTAGCTTGAGTCAGTCCTTGATCAAAGTAAAAACAAAAATTTCTCATTTATAATGCACTTTGGATCTCATATTTTGTCACGTTATTGCCTATAACTATATCATCCTTGTACATTTGTACTATTATAGTGAACTCACTGCAGCTTCTCTGTAATGTCAACTGCACTGTAACAGTCATCTCCTATTATACCCCATTCACTCATGTCTCCTCCTATTTTCATATTCCTTGTCATTTACAATCAACCATTCTATTGCCTCCTATATTACTTAAATAACAACTGCCCTAATGACAGTAAATATGAATCACGTTTAATCTAATAGAGTGTGACTGGAATGTGTCTTATGTGAATGTGTAATGTCCTCCTTCACCTTTGTTCGGACTTTTAAGCCACTTGATCTTCGCCCCAGTAATGACCATGGACAATTTCACAGTCATTTCAGGCCTGTTTCACACATATTTGATAAATATGTCACAGTTTGTGCATGGTGTCTGCCACACAGTCTTTTTCAGGACATCTCGTCCCACCATGACTCACTCACACTACTTTTAGAGTCAGCAGACTCTTCTGGATTCATGCATGGACACACACACACACATTTATCCATCCATCTGTGGTTGGTTTAATTTTTCCACTCGTCATTGTTTTATTTATTTGATCAGATTATGTTCCTGAAAACCATATACAGTTATAATAACAGGCTACCTTCAATATCTCTTAATTTGGTTAAGTGAATGTTATCGTATGTGTTGTTTACAAGTGTTTCCTCTGATCTGTTTGTGTTGTTGCCAAAGCTTTATAGTCTCTGCTTTGCCTCTTCCTGTGTCTAACAGAAATAGTTTATGTTGTCGATGGGTGTCTGGGTTGTCATGGTGACATTCCGTTCTGCGCTGGAGTGCATTGTTCCGTTTAGATTTGTGGCATCCCGCCTCCATTTTTGTGACGATTTAAATTTACATTCAAAAAATACAAAGTTTTGGCAAAGCCTGCAAGGCTCAAGCATTTTCCAGAAGCATGAGAATGAATCAAATCAGATTTTGTATACATCCTAGAGACTGGACTGTAAATGCCTTTCGCTTTCACTTTTTTTCTTTCACATTGAGTAACCACAGACCTTCATGCCAAACTTTAATGGGCCATTGGCCTCCAGTCAGTCTCTCTCTCTCTCTCAGAGGGCATTACTCAGTTTCTCCTCCCCACATGTTCCCCTCATCCATACAGCTCCCACCCTTTCGCTCTCTATAACGGTCTCTTTGTTGCATCCCTCACTCATATTTTTGCTTCTCTTCATGCCATCATTCAGGACGGGCACAGAAGGCTCAGACTGACTCTCCACGAGCAGAACCAGCACCAGCGGCAGCAGCTTTCCACGGAGAAGGTTAATATATGTTTCTTTCTGTTTCACGTCTAGTAAATAGATGAACGGTAGATGATCTAGTAGTGACATTTGCAGATGTCAAATTCAATTATTTTTTTTATTTTTTTTACATTTAAGTAAGATTTTAAAATATATGACTGACTGAACTGTTTCTGATTCTGGGAAGGTTTTATAAGAATGTATAAGTGCCTGTTTGAAACCATTCCTGCATTGAATCTCTGATATTTATGCTTTAGCTGAAGTTATACCAGAATGTTCCACTATAATACCAGGACAGTTAGAATTACTTTAGTATTAGTCCAGCTACATTATTCTAGAGCTGCTCTAAAGCCAAAACAATCTCTGTCACTTTAATGTTCTATTATCACTGTAAAGCTACTTTCAAGCAATCTATATTGTTAAAAGCAATATATAAATGAAGGTGACTTGACTTGACTTTTATTGAGCCTGACTTAATTTGCTGTCTAATATTTATGCTTATTTTTATACATATTTATGTTAATTTAGATTTAGATCACATCAGATACCATTTGCATGTTTTAAAGGACAAGTTCGGTATTTTACACTTAAAGCCCTGTTTTAAGATCGTTTCTGATGAAATAGAATGGTTAAGATTGAAATTTGGACAAATGCTGCTGTCCCCTCCTCCCACACATGCACATTCTCTTTGGTCCGTTTCTCTTTCACTGTCTATCTGCCAAAGCTCTATAAACATAAGGAGCATGTGGCTGTGTTCCAGGGGAGGTGCTTGTAGGACCAGAGGCTCATTGTTTCAGATTCCAGAAATTGCATAACTTTCCATGTCCCTTTTCCCACATCTGCGTCCATTCTTGCTCTTTAGGGGTTTCCTGCTACCCTTTGTGTGTCAGAGTTATTTATACTTTGCATTTAGAAAGGGGCCCTTGTTTTCTGCAAAGACATGCAAATGTAAAGTTTTGATTCTGAAAAAATAGACAGTATTTAACTGAATGACTATGTAAATTCTAGACAATTAAGACATCATTCTATTTAGTGTCGCAAGACATAAAAGAGCAGTTAATAGACATACTATGCATATACTATTGGCATTTAATATGTATTTTTCATGCCATTCCAGCCAATTGGCAGAGCTTTTGCCTTGGTACAACCAACCTATGAGGGGCAGCCACTGAAGACTGATCTGATCAAGCCGTCTGAGGACCAGGGTGAGGTAATCAAGGTGGGTGTCTTTAAATTTTAATTATGGATCATGTACATCTGGAAGTTTGACCTGTAATGTAAAACTATAATAGAATTTGTAGTTCTGCCTAAACTAGATGAGCAGAATTAGACTAAAATTTCATTCAGGCACTTGTTGAAATCAGCGATGTCAATGCTTATATTTTCTAAAATCTTTGGGTTTACTTGTCAGGTATACCTTGAAGACCGCAAAGAAGCACAAGTCAGACACCAACAGAGCCTAAAGATGCTCTCAGAGGAAGTTTCACAAATACAGGAGGTGAGAACAAAAATCCTCAGTATCATTTCCCACTTTTCTATGTTTTCAGAACATGTGTTTTAACAGTGTTGTACTGTGTGCAGGTGAGATATTGTCTAAAGAACCTCAGAGAGCAGATGGCAGCTAAAAGTCACAGAACAGAACACAAGGTGAGACAAGAAATTACATCAATCTGCAGATATACATGTTCTTCAAAGCTAGATTAACAATAAAATGTTAACTAACTCTCATTTTCTCACCCTCAGCTGGTGTTATCTGGTGCTGGTCCCAGAAAAATTAATGGCACTCATTCCGTACTTACACAGACACTGAACGGCTTAGAGAGACAGGTGAGAGTTTAATGTGCCCTGTTGCATTGCACACACACACACACACACACACACACACACACACACACACACACACACACACACACACACACACACACACACACACAGGTTATCAAGTTGATATTATAAATTTAATTGTGCATGCTTATTTTCAGTATTTTTATATTTAAATTATCATTCAATCATAAAAAAACAAAACACTAAAGCAATCTTCAGCAAATATTTAAATGAATATGCATTTTTCATACAGAACATTATATTGTGATGCCTAAATTCATTTTTAGAGTTAAAACAACTTATTTGAGCTTTTATTGTTTTATTTTTAATTCATTTAGACAAAATAGAATCTAATTTTAAAAATAAATGTATTTATTTATCTAAATTTATTGGTTATCAGACTTAACATGACAATAATTTTCAGGTTATCAATATCGCTAAGAATGTTATCTGTGCATCCCTAATTTTTTTATTCCCCTAAACCCAAACCTAACCCTCATATAAACCTGCTGACATTATTAGATTTAAAGCAAAAGATGATTTATGAACCAGCTCCGATGTAAATACTCTCCTTCTGTTTGTAATGAACAGCGTGCTTCAGAGCAGTCATGTTATATAATGTGCTGTGATTAAAATCTGTCTCCTTTGGGTGATAATAGTTTTTTTCATTTAGGTAATTGCTTATTCACACCTTCATTAACAAATCTCCACAATCTGCTAGTACAAAGCACATCAACAAACCTGCAGCGGTAAACACCCGTTAGTGTTTGTGTTATCCAGGAGCTAATGAAGAATTAATCACCAAGGAAACCACACAAAAACGCACAGCTCGGGAAACATGTTAAGCCACCTGCAATAATTATCTTTGGTTCTCCCTAATCGCTGGTATTTGTTCAACAGGTTTTAACGTTTCTCACATTCTTCACATTCTTGTCTTTTGTTGCTTGATGAAACTAAATGTGGCGGCAGCAGATTCTTTTTAGGAATGAATAATGCGGATTAGCCTCCCAGGGGGATGTGTGTGTCTGGGTAGTTAGAACAGGAATATGGGTGGAAAAGCTGAGCTATGACAGCATACAGTACATCAGTGTAACACTGTTAGAACACACCCTATTGACGCACGTACAGAGAAGATCCCTCCCTCTTTCTCTCGAACTTACGTTGTCCACTCGCACTCACGCATGTCTATAAATAACTGCCGGGAGTAATGTGGGCGTGTTTCAGTGGAAATTTTTTAGGACATATATTTTGTTTGTGTGACTGTGTGATTTGGTTTATAATTAAACACAGTTTGTCACTATTTTTTTATTGCTTAAAACACTATGTTGCATAACTAATGCAAGACAAGAAGTACATGAACACACATACAAACAAACTCGACTCTCACCAAACAAATTCCAGATTGTTTTCACTAACATTTTGTTGCTATATTCTGTCTCTCCAGGATAGTGTGGATGAGCAGGAAAAGGAGAAGATGAGGGAGGCCAGTAAGCGTCTGTATGGTCAACTCCAAGACGCCGAGAAAAAACACCAGGAAGATAGAGAACAACTGCTGGTTAGTAACTTCCACTTCTTAGCATTTGTTTCTTTCATAGTGTACAAGGATCCTAATGTTATTAATCTTATATAGAGCATTCAAAGGAACTTTTGTCAGACTGTCCTCAGAGAAGGTGAGAGTTCAGTTGTACTAATACTGTGCCAGACATTCCCTCTGGTCAACTGGATCAGATCCAGGTTTGGAAAGAACAGGGGTGAGATCGCACATTCTTTCATGATGACGTTCCGTTTCGTAATCGGCTACTGCTTGCATCTTAAGGATTTCAGTGTTAAGCAAACAGCTGTTGTCAAAATTATACCATAAAAAATTAAACAGATTGAAACTTTTAAATATTTTCAACTTCCTGAAACTTTCTCTGTTGTACAAATGTGTTTGTTTTGATAAGGAGTCATCTGCCAAATTAAATACATGTAAAAAATAATGTAAAATACTGTTTACCCTGATAGTGATCAGGACCCTGACACAAAGCATCATCAAGCATTACATTTTCAGTAATTTTCAATAATCATGTTTAGAATGACTGCTTACTTATAATCCATCAATATAGGGCGATTTTATCAAAAACTAGTTGGCCTGTTAAAATATCGAATTTTTAGGCACTATTTGACATAATTAGGAGTTATTTTTATTCATTTCAATGTTATATCAGGTGACAAATTGTTTACAAGCTGTTCTATTCAAGACTTACCATAAGAAGTATGAGATTGAAAGGGCCAACGATTAGATATATAGTTTAGGGCTCATTGTACAAAACAATATTTCTCCACAGAATCCTATGTTTAACAAATCAGATTTGAGTATTTCAGAAAGCTGTGTAATAGTTTTGCTTTGTGATTCAACTCTTTTTTTGTCTTTGTTCGTGTTCTTCTAGGCAGAGGCGCGTCAGTATAAGCAGCAGTTATCTGAGCAGAGTGAGTATCTGAAGAAGGTTCAGCACAGCAAGGAGCAGCAGGATCAGCAGATCGAAGACCTTCAACGTCTCATGGGCGGCATGGAGCAGGAGAGCTCCTCCCTCAGAGACCAGCTCATGACCAAACAAGCTGAAGTCCTGCAGCTGCACGAACTGAGGGAGGAGGGCCATGCAGGGAGGGAGAGGTGAGAGTCATGACTTACTGATTCTGTCATGTAATGTTGTCTTTTTTAACTTTAAACATCAACTGGCCGTTGCTCTAAACAGTTGCCTTATCATGTAACAGGTTAGAAGAGCTGGAAAGGGAAAATGCGATTTTGAAAGAGAAGATTCATCACTTGGATGACATGCTCAAGAGTCAACAGAGAAAACTACGGCAAATGATTGAACAGGTACTTGTGCACTGCACACACACGCACACACACTCACACAAACATTTGTCATATTAGGTTCACTTTCTCACACCATCTTTCCATCGTTGTGCTGTTTAGCTTCAGAACTCGCGCATGGTGATTCAGGAGAGAGACAGAGTGATCAGAGAGCTGGAGGAGAAGGTGGCCATGCTGGAGGCAGAGGTCAGTTTACAGGATAAACACACATCTTGGTGGGATTCACAATTACCAACGATTTTGGTTCTTGTTCCAATTCCTATGACTTATTCTGGTTCCTTGAAGGGAGAGTTCACCCAGAAATGAAAATGTTGTCATCATCACTCACCCTCATGTTGTTCCAAAGCTGTATGAGTTACTTTATTCTGTCGAACATGACAGAAGATATTTTAAAGGGACTATGTGTAGTTTTTTAGGTATTTTATTATCTAAAATCAATATTTTTATTCATAAATATGTCCTCAATGGTGTACAAATACCTCTGCCAATTATCTGACTTATCCTCGTAAACGAAGAATTTATTATCTTTATATACATGTGACGGGTAGGTCCACGGAGGCTTCCATGTCGTTCCACCATCTTGAAAAACTATAATAGCAGAGAGGTTCAAAAAGTACTAGGCAAACGCGTTTTCACAACACGTTTTCGTTCAGAGCCAGCAGCCAGTAACTGAAAGCAGCAGAAACGGAGGAGCAGAGCAGTGAGAGGCACCTTTCACTGCTCCAGCAAGTTTAAAAGGCTGCATTGCACTGTTATTTTTAATGGCATACATATGCCGAGCCTCAGGAGAAGAAATCCTCGTCGCAAAAAAAGTCCAAAATTGAACGTAAAAGGAAACGTGACCGGAGATTACTAAAAACAAGAGTCAATGTCAGGATAGCTTTTTCCAGGTGGAGAAAGATTTCAAAAGAAACACTGAAGTTGCCTGCTTTCTCCTCGACAGGTAGGCTAAATCAATATTACAGTCTTAATGACATGCTTTTTTCATTGCTTGGTTGTGTACTTTATTATATAGACAGTAGAACATTTATAGTCAGTAGAACATTTATAGTTAGAAGTTAAACAGGCTCTTTGATGAATAGCAGCAATTGAATTGGTTTGTAAGTTTACTTTTTATGTAACCTAGAAATTCGATAAGAATATATTTTAATACAGCATATGTTTGTCATAGCTTCTTGGTACATGACAGCTACCGTAGATGCAACACGCATTTGAAAAAGCGAGGCGCTGGAGACCACAATTCGTTTGAATGCAAAATTCAATTTCACCGCTAGATGGGAAAAATTCCTACACAATGTCCCTTTAAAGAATGTTGGTAACCAGACAATTGACGGTGGCCATTGACTTCCATAGCATTTCTTTTTTCCTACTATAGAAGTCAATGGCTACCATCAACTGTTTGATTACCAACATTCTTCAAAATATATTCTCTTGTGTTCAACAGAGGAAAGAAAGTCATACAAGTTTGGAACAACATGAATAAGTGACGGCAACATTTTTGAGTGAACTATCCCTTTAATTTTTCCATAAATATTTTTTTACTGAAGTATTTTTCTTTCTTTTTTTACAATAATAAATACATTTAAACAATTCTTTCAAAAGGTGTGTTTACAATGACTTTTTGTGACTTTTCACAGAGTCCAATCCATTAATTGGCTTTAACAACGATTTGCAATTTCACAAATAATTACAAAGAAACACAAGTAGCACATTGAATTAAACACCGTAATAGTATTTTCTTGTAACGCGTACTCCAGTAATGTATATATGTATATAAGTGAAAATGTGGTAACATTTCATTTAATAATAAGCATAAAATACTACTGACACAAATGCATACATAAGCATAAAATACTACTGACAAAATGTATAATGGGTCATATGAACAAGTTAGTTACTACACTGATTTAAGCTGCATGTGTTTGTTTCATTGGAGTCTTAGTTGTGCTGTGTGTGTTTG
This sequence comes from Siphateles boraxobius, assembly GCF_051911475.1. NCBI lineage: Eukaryota > Metazoa > Chordata > Actinopteri > Cypriniformes > Leuciscidae > Siphateles > Siphateles boraxobius. The sequence continues at coordinate 20,007,477 of NW_027508722.1, read as the reverse complement.
ATTCACACACAGCACAAAAAAAGAGCTCTTTAGAATAATTTGTTCAGGAATTGGACTACACTGGTTGATTACCTAAAAAGAATAGATAAGAGTAATTCAGCTCCGATTTTTTAAAAACACAGAACTGGTTTTGAAAAAGAATCTCTCGGGTATGGTTATAATTCTCCTCTCCATCATTTGATCATAATTTCACGAATTACTGTTGAAAATGCACCCAAGTTTTTTTTATTTTTATATATATATATATATATAAATAAAATAAAATTTCTATCCCAATATACAAAAATAATTCAGCTAATTCACCCTTTTATCTGTGATCCCATGAGTCTTTCCTGATGTCTGACCTTTGTGAATGTGCTTTGCTCACAGAACAAACAAATGCGCGATCAGATGGATTACTACCTGGGGAGTCAAAGGTCAAATTCATACCTGCCATCAGACGCCAATGCGCAGATTGTCTACAGGTAAGACATGCAAATTATCCCGATAGCTACACGCAAATTATGTTATGCAAATGGTCACATATACTTGATAACAGACATACAAGCACAAATTCATAGTCAATTTATGTCTCCTCCACAGCAAGCCTCTGAGACCTTCCACCCAGACCAACAAGAGTCTGCCCTTCATCAAAGTCATTGAAATTAAATCATGAATGTTACCACAGCAACATCACAGCACTGCTGTGAAAACCGCACCATCCTCCAGTATCAGGCTGGACACTAGCAAAACAAATGACCTTCACCAAAGGACACACCAATGCTTTAATGTCTAAAGGCCTTCTCCCCATGTATACTTCTAACTATGCAGAGGTCTGTTACTGTTATTGCTAGAATTATGTACTATGAATAATCAATGTAGGTTTGACACAACAGGGACTGTTAAAGTGAACATATCCATTTTTATGAAGAAAAGTGAAGAAAACAAGAACTCATTTTCATTTTTGTAAGAAGTGTGAAGTGTTTCTAGATGGACGCTGGGGATATTTTAGTATTTATTTGAGGCTGGCCCTCTGAAGATGCCTTTCACCCAATATTAATGGACAGACTGGTTTTGTTGCTAAACACCCTCATTGAGCTCTCTTTATCTCTCGTAATCTCCCTCGGTATTAGCTCGGGAATTAAGGGGTCTTTTTCTGAGTTAGACAAATTATAGAGACGATAACAGATGGGAAAACATTTTTATTTTATTTGAAGGAATATGAAGTAAAGAAAGATGAAGTATTTTCGTATCTTCATTGTATCTATTTATATCTAAGTTAAGGCTGGAAAATGCGTTTTGTGGCATTGGCCAGGGAAAGCGATCAGGAACAGCAGTGTTCCTTGTTTATCTCGAATAACACTTATAACTGACAGTGCTGAAAGAACTGAAGGGGAGACAGTGAGTTATGACAAGCTTATCTTGAAACAGAAAACTGCAACACATATTTATTCTTCATCTACACGCTTTTCTCAACCAAAGAGACACAGTAGGGAGAATCCAATGACTCGCCTTCTATGAAAAACAAAGATGCCTTGTGAGTGTTCCATTAGATTGAAAGAATGTAACACTTGTCCTCTACTGAGCCAGTTCGGGCCAGTAGAAGACAGTGTGACCCCTGTTATTCAGTCGAGCCAACCGCTGCAGTTACTCAGTTAGCCATTTCCAACATTCAGTAAACTGATTTTATAGCACCTAGTTAGAAAACTGATGTGATTGGCCAGAGCACCTGCTCAACTCAAATAGTGCCATGTGAACAGTTAATAATATCACAACATGGATTATTTATACTTATACTTAATTTAATTCTGGACAGGGGTGTGTTCAAATATGCATTCCATCACCATGTTTATCCACCTTCACATTTGTAGATAGTTTTGTGTATATTTTCTCTATGTGTGAACTTTAACCTTGATGTGAAATCCTTAGAAAGGCTTCAGATAAGCATGTAACATCTTTTATTTTTTTGTAATAATATTATTTTTGTAGTAAAAAACGAGTGGTTTGTTACGCTTGAATTAATGGCGTTTTGAGTATTGTATTTAAATAAACTAGTTTCATGAATGTTGTTGTCTTGCCTTTTTTTCGTATCAAAAAGGGAAAAGTAGGTAATGGTTATATGGTTGGTTGGTTTTATGGCATCTTAAAGACAATGTAATGCATACCTATCAAAATTTTATGATATGGAGAGGTACCGTGGAATCTGACCACCGTCACAAACACTCCAGTGTGTTTATTTCGTATGGAAATACATGTGAGTCTCACAAATAAGATAAGCCTATTAGAATGATTTCAACATGAAGGATCAAACATGTTTTCTCACTGCGTCACTCACCTAACTCGGAAAGTCAAGTTACCAAAACTGACAATTACGAGTTGTGCTGATGTTCATTTGCATTTCATCTCATAAATACATTCTTTCTGACATGACTTTAAAACACTGTAACCGCCGAAGCTAAACTTGGACTCCCATTGACAAGCCAATGACATCACACTAACCAACAATCGGTTTTGCTGTACTTTTGCTAAACAACCGAACTAGAGTGCACACAATTGGAAACCTGTGTTGCAGATTTGGCACATTTGAGGAAACCTTAGTCTAGAAACTCATTGCAGCTAAAGTCTCACCATGTGTTTGTTTTTCTCTCGTGAGAATGATGAATTATTTTTAGATAATGCTATGTAATTTTTTATATGATACTTTATTTTTGTGAAAACCAAAGAAAATGTGAGGTATGAACTGAAACATCTAGTTCAGAGGTCTTCAATCCTGCTCCTGGAGGGCCGCTGTCCTGCAGAGTTTAGTTCCAACCCTAATCAAACACACCTGAATCAGCTCATCAAGCTCTTCAGGATCGCTTGAATATACAAAGGCAGGTGTGCTGAAGCAGGTTGGAACTAAACTCTGCAGGACAGTGGCCCTCCAGGAGCTTGTTTCTGCTAACAGCTGCTGTAAGGGCAGAATTTCCAAACACAACTTTTGCCTGACAGCGCAAATGTAACAATGAGCAATTTGCAAATAAAATCATTTAATTAGTTAAATATTTAAGTACTACTTCAGTCATTTATTTTTGTTGAATCCTTTGTTTACCTGTTATGATTAAATGTACAATATAATGAACTGTACTTGAGTTCTACTTGTTGAATATATAGCCTAGATAAAACTTTACAGGAAATGTGTTTTGAGTTTAAAAAAAATAATCATGAAATAAGTTTTATAATTATGACCTTTACCCTTTCAAATTTAACCACACTTTGAATATCAGGTTGGCTTTTTCTTAATTCAAATCAAATTTATTTACATTTGTATGCACTTTTCACTATTTTCCATGGTTGCAAAGCAGCTTTACATATAGAAAGTAGTTACAAAAGTAAATATATGTAATTATAATAAATAAAGAAAACAACATACAGTTGAAATGCTTAAAGAAATTCACGTACCTGATCAGAAGTTTTATTATTTTAGCTTATTCCTAATACTATTGTAACACATTTTTACCATTAATGGCCCGTTAATGATCCGACTTTGAGATGTGGACTGCACCCTGTCTTTGGGCTGTCAAAATATTATGAATTATTAAGCAAATTATTAAAATGATCCAAACCAGTCCTCAAAAATTACACAAAAGTTATAATGTCAAATAAATTCAGGAACGTTTACTGCATGAATAGTAACAACGTAAAATGTATATATTTTTTTTATCTCATGGGTCACATTTTAACTATATTAAGTACAACTTTAGTTGAACTTCAGCACTGCTAAAATGAACTTAGTACAAAATTAGATGTTCCAATTGAACAGACTTTAAGTATATCAATTATAGTGTGCAACAAATACATTTAGTTATACTAAAGTACATACGAATAAATTGTGCTTAATTATACTTTTTTTTCACTAGGGTAACCAATGATGTCTTGTTGTCAGTGTAGGTAAAAGCAGACACTATATTAGATCTGATAAGACTTTATAATACAGTGAAAATCAACACAGACAGCCTCTCATAGCTCTTTAAGCTACATTACTATAACAGAAAAACACAATCAATTCATGACTCAAAGCACTTTGTTCCTCCTTATACACACATTTACATGAACTAATAAAAAAAAAAAAATTGCACTTGAAAAAATGATGTGCCGGCCACCTCTTCTTTGACACAGGATCTTATTTGGAAACCTCAAGTTGTTTTAGTATAAAAAAGGTGTAAGAATGAATGTCCGTATAGCTGTTTTTAATCCACGTGTATGTGCCAAAACAGTTATTCCAGTTAAAAGGTTCTCATCTCCTGGAGCTCTTCATATTTAAAGGCTATTCTCACAAAAAAAAATGGCTATAACTTTTAACATAAGAAAATAGTAAGAGTTCTGGCAGGACAACAATAAAATTAGAAACATAACATTCTTGGATTGCTCTTAAAGTATTCACAATGACATTTATCACATAGTTTTTTTTACATCATTCTTAAATCATTCTCAAATTCTAAATGTGATTTGAGGCCATTTTACTGCAACTCCCACTATGGTCTTTTCTACATTAAGGATTTTCCAGTGTAGGTTTTCCAGTAAGCGGCAGTTCCGTTTCCCAGTTTCAGAGTTAAATGTACACAGTTCCTCAAAAGGGTTTCATTCTCTAAAGTGTGCTCTCTAGAGTATTATAGTTATCTTTAAAGTTTTTGAGCTCCAGGAAGTGTTTGGGCCTCTTGCTGCGCTGTCCGGATGAAGGCAGGTACGTGACCTGAATGGTTGAGGCAGACGAGGGGCCGGGAGAGCTGGTCAGATCTTTAGCTGCTGACTGGTGCTGCTGGTTTAGACTGGTGCTGCTGGAGTGGGTCTTGACACTGTGTGGAACAAAAAGAGAATAGAGTGAGAAAACTGATATATATGAGCGATGAACAGCAAAAATTAGACAATCAAACTTACACATCAGCCAGTTCAGCCAGATCTTCCTTATACTTCACAAACTCTGCCTCGCCAAACATCTATGGGAAAGAGAACACAAGCCTCTTAAATATTGTCCTGCAGCACCCCCTGCTGTAAATTTCCAATTAACACACACGACACTGGGACTGACCCCTGTCCCGTGGCGAGCGCTGTCGTAGCCCTCCACTAAGCGATCTAGGAGTGTACTGTGACTCGACTTGAACAGAGAATGAGAGTTTCGCAGGTCCAGCAGCCATTTCCTGTAGCGCCGACCAGTCAGAGCACTGGCACTGCGACACAACTCGTGAAATGGGAGATCTATGGGTGGGACAGAACCTGATCAGATAAGACTACAACTGCATGCATTCAGTTTTGTGTTTCACAAGCTTATGTTCTTGTGTAATGTTTCTTGAGCATCATATCAGATTATTAAAATGATTTCTGAAGGATCATCTGACACTGAAGAATAAAGTAATAATGCTGAAAATGCAGCTTCTCCATGACAAGATTAAATTACATTTTAAAATATTTTATTCTTTTCATTTTAAAACATATTCAAATAGAAATCAGTTTAAATTGTAATAATATTTCCCAAGTCATATACAATGACTAACCCTAAACTTTATAGCGGTAATTATATAAAGTGTTACAAAATTTTGGTTTGGAAATTTATGTTAGTATTATAAATGCTAACATAAAACTAAAACAAAGATTTTGTTTGACTGAAATATAAATAAAATGTATGAAATAAAAATGGCCACAAATGAATTATGCCATGGCATATTATAAATCATGAAACCCTTACAACTGTTCTGTATATACATATGAAAAATTCAAAAGATAATTAGACTCATTAGAAAAATTCCACCTAATAGTCCTAAAATATTAAAGCTAAAATAAAACTAAACAAACAAACTAAAACATTCTGATAAAAACTAAAATAATGACAGGGTGAAAACTAAATGAAAAAAAAAAAAATCCAAACTACTACATTATAAGGCAGCTTACTGAAATATGAGATTATTAAAACAAAATTAAACTGAACATGGTAATAATTCATGTGAAATTCTTTTAAAACATCTTTCCAGTAAGCCGTGATCTTGACCCGGCATTATCTTGGGCTGCACACAGGCAAAAGAGGGTCTTACCAGAGTCTCTGATGGCATCTAACGCTTGCATTCTGAAGAGATAATTATAACAACCTGCACAAACATAAACACAGGCATAAGTTTTCACATCTGCATTAATGTTAGAAAGAGAACTGCTAGGGGCTTCTTTGTTTCTCTCACCATTCTGGCCTTGATGCTTCAGTCGATCATCATCTTTAGAGAGCAGATGTGGCTCATAGCGAATGTCATTCACTTTAGACAAACGGGAGTCAATCTCTTCTTTTAGGTCCTGTAAAAAATGCAACTTTGCTTCAGTGCATTACAAACTAAGTATACAACAAAAATCATCATCGAGGTATAAACAGAAGTACAACATAAGACAAGACTTTAAAATCAAAGTCATATATTTTTACACAAGAGTAGCAAGTTATATTTTTAATTCAATACAAATCAGATGCATGATGATACAGTATATGTGGTCAGCCGCGGCTCATCTGTATGGGCACAGGAATACAAAATATTCATCCAAACATAGACCTCTATATACACTGAATTTATAAAAAAAATATATAAATGTGATCAGCATTCTGCATCAAATATTTTTCGGATTTTCTTGACTATTTTAAGTCATAAAGTAAGCAAGATATATTAAAATATAGCAAATGGATTCGGCGGGCATGTATTTATGATACTAAGCGGGGCAGTCGGTCTCGGAGCCCTACCTAGCTCTACAGCGCCCCGCAAATTTTCAATGTAAATCTGTGGTGAGAAAAGTGTCTGCATCAGGTCAGTTACTAGTTGGCATGTCTGTTCTTCCTATGTGAAGTAGCGTATCAAATTAATGAGAATATAAACCCTTTAGTTTAAACCTGCTCATGTGAATAGCTTTTATATACAGTAGTTCCTTCTGTTGTGTGATTTATGTTTGTTCTGAGATTAGACATTACTTTTTCCCTCACTGGAATTCCTAACTTGTAATATTCTAAACAACACTCGACACAATAAATACTACATAAAAGCAAATTCTAAGATGGCATTCTATGCTTTTGTCATGTATACTAAAGTCTGTCAATCATCATTAGAGGTCATTGTTACCCTCAGTCTGAATAACGCAAGGACATTCAAAATTCTACCAAAAAGTGTCTGATGTGTTCTGTTCAGCAAATACGATATAAAGCTTACATATCATAAACTTGCTCTTAGACCCAGAATCTGCCCTACCTAAATTTATGGCCAGGAGCCGCTACTGCATGTGGTACAATGAAGACATTTATTTCACAAAGTTCAGTAGAAGTTTTACCTCTTGGGACCTCAGTATTTTAAAACCTTGCGTACGAACCTGAGTAGAACATATACTTTTACCATTTATTGTCCTGTTGGGGGCATTTTGTTTTACAGCAGTGGCCAAAAATATTTAGGTGCTGATGATACTACAATAAATCAAATCTCCTCTACAGAGACAAAATGATTGTTGGGGGGTTGTCAGGAGGAGCTGTTCATACCTTCGGTGCGTTATGACCCAACGGGACATGCGGTCCTCTGCGAGACTTCATAGCGAAGCGCATAATCTGCCTTTTCACAAAGATGAACAGCAGAACAAACACCTGCGGAATTACAGAAGGGTTCAATCAACATACACACTCAAATGCAATTCTGGCACGGGCAATACTTATGGGGTTCCATTTGTGCCAAAAATGAGTCGACTGCTTAATGCTTTGTACTATACATTTGTCATTGTCCACAGTCATTGCCTAGTTGTTCAGATAAATTAGTATTTGTTGATGTGTATGTTCTCTGTTTATGTCATCTTGCTCTGTCATCTGGTTCCGTCATCTATCTAGATGTCATCTTGTTCTGTCATCTTAACTGCCGTCTCTTTCTGTCGTTTGATTCTGTCATCTTAACTGAACTGTCCTTTGGTTCTGTCGTTTGATTCTGTCATCTTAACTGAACTGTCCTTTGGTTCTGTCGTTTGATTCTGTCATCTTAACTGAACTGTCGTCTGGTACTGTCGTTTGATTCTGTCATCTTAATGAACTGTCGTCTGGTACTGTCGTTTGATTCTGTCATCTTAATGAACTGTCGTCTGGTTCTGTCGTTTGATTCTGTCATCTTAACTGAACTGTCCTTTGGTTCTGTCGTTTGATTCTGTCATCTTAACTGAACTGTCCTTTGATTCTGTCATCTTAACTGAACTGTCCTTTGGTTCTGTCGTTTGATTCTGTCATCTTAACTGAACTGTCGTCTGGTACTGTCGTTTGATTCTGTCATCTTAATGAACTGTCCTTTGGTTCTGTCGTTTGATTCTGTCATCTTAACTGAACTGTCGTCTGGTACTGTCGTTTGATTCTGTCATCTTAACTGAACTGTCGTCTGGTTCTGTCGTTTGATTCTGTCATCTTAACTGAACTGTCCTTTGGTTCTATCATTTGGTTCTGTCATCTTAACTGAACTGTCCTTTGGTTCTGTCGTTTGATTCTGTCATCTTAACTGAACTGTCATCTGGTTCTGTCGTTTTATTCTGTCATCTTAACTGAACTGTCATCTGGTTCTGTGATTTGGTTCTGTCATCTTAACTGAACTGTCGTCTGGTTCTGTCGTTTGATTCTGTCATCTTAACTGAACCGTCGTCTGATTCTGTCATTTGATTCTGTCATCTTAACTGAACTGTCCTTTGGTTCTGTCGTTTGATTCTGTCATCTTAACTGAACTGTCCTTTGGTTCTGTCGTTTGATTCTGTCATCTTAACTGAACTGTCCTTTGGTTCTGTCGTTTGATTCTGTCATCTTAACTGAACTGTCCTTTGGTTCTGTCGTTTGATTCTGTCATCTTAACTGAACTGTCGTCTGGTACTGTCGTTTGATTCTGTCATCTTAATGAACTGTCGTCTGGTTCTGTCGTTTGATTCTGTCATCTTAACTGAACTGTCCTTTGGTTCTATCATTTGGTTCTGTCATCTTAACTGAACTGTCCTTTGGTTCTGTCGTTTGATTCTGTCATCTTAACTGAACTGTCATCTGGTTCTGTCGTTTTATTCTGTCATCTTAACTGAACTGTCATCTGGTTCTGTGATTTGGTTCTGTCATCTTAACTGAACTGTCGTCTGGTTCTGTCGTTTGATTCTGTCATCTTAACTGAACCGTCGTCTGATTCTGTCATTTGATTCTGTCATCTTAACTGAACTGTCCTTTGGTTCTGTCATTTCATTCTGTCATCTTAACTGAACTGTCCTTTGGTTCGGTCGTTTGATTCTGTCATCTTAACTGAACTGTCGTCTGGTACTGTCGTTTGATTCTGTCATCTTAACTGAACTGTCGTCTGGTACTGTCGTTTGATTCTGTCATCTTAACTGAACTGTCGTCTGGTACTGTCGTTTGATTCTGTCATCTTAACTGAACTGTCGTCTGGTACTGTCGTTTGATTCTGTCATCTTAATGAACTGTTGTCTGGTTCTGTCATTTGATTCTGTCATCTTAACTGAACTGTCGTCTGGTTCTGTCATTTGGTTCTGTCATCTTAACTGAACTGTCGTCTCTTTCTGTCATTTGATTCTGTCATCTTAACTGAACTGTCGTCTGGTTCTGTGATTTGGTTCTGTCATCTTAACTGAACTGTCGTCTCTTTCTGTCATTTGATTCTGTCATCTTAACTGAACTGTCGTCTGGTTCTGTGATTTGGTTCTGTCATCTTAACTGAACTGTCGTCTGGTTCTGTGATTTGGTTCTGTCATCTTAACTGAACTGTCGTCTGGTTCTGTGATTTGGTTCTGTCATCTTAACTGAACTGTCGTCTGGTTCTGTGATTTGGTTCTGTCATCTTAACTGAACTGTCGTCTCTTTCTGTCATTTGATTCTGTCATCTTAACTGAACTGTCGTCTGGTTCTGTGATTTGGTTCTGTCATCTTAACTGAACTGTCGTCTGGTTCTGTCATTTGGTTCTGTCGTCTTAACTGAACTGTCGTCTGGTTCTGTCATCTTAACTGTTGTCTCTTTCTGTCATTTGGTTCTGTCGTCTCTTTCTGTCATTTGGTTCTGTCGTCTCTTTCTGTCATCTTAATTGTCGTCTCTTTCTGTCATTTTGGTTCTGTCATCTTAACTGAACTGTCATCTTGTTCTGTCATCTTTACTGAACTGTCGTCTCTATCTGTCGTTTGGTTCTGTCATCTGAACTGTTGTCTTGTTCTGTCATCTGGTTCCGTTGTCTTAAAGGGATAGTTCACCCAAATTTTTTTATTTTGTCATACTTACTCACCCTCAAGTTGTTCCAAACACAAAAGAAGATATTTGAAAGAATATGGGTAACCAAATAGTTGATGGACCTCATTGGAAGTTCAAATGTCTTCTTTTGTGTTCTTCAGTTGTGGGCCCACCGAACTGTTTGGTTACAAACATTCTTCAAATATATTTTGTGTTCAGCAGAAGAAAGAAACTCATATGGGTTTGGAAAAACTTGAGGTTGTGTAAAATTTTGGGTGAATCTATACCTTTAAGACGACGGAACCAGATGACAGAAAGAGACGACAGTTCCGTTAAGATGACTGAACCAGATGACAGAGCAAGATGACATAAACAAAGAACATACACATCAACATATACTAATTTACCTGAAAAAGTAGGATCAATACAGTAAGGACAACAGAACAAATCGACATAAACAGAGAACATACACATCAACTTATACTAATTTATCTGAACAACTAGGTAATGACTATTGACAATGACACATGTATTGCTCCAGCTTTACTGTTGTTGTCAAGTATTCCGTTTACATGTTTAAAAATACAACTATTATCATACGAATACTATGCAGTTTGGTACTTACCAGGCTTCCGTAGGCCATAACAAGCACAACATTTACACCGGAAAGAGTGTTTCCTTCTGCCATTGTTAGATTTGTATTAAATGCTCATGAAAGGGAGCTATAATCGGTCGATATTGGTAGTCAATGGTTCACATTCAGCTCGTTATTCTTCAGCACTTTCAGGAGAGCTTTTGTTGACATCTCCTGTGGTCTCTCTCTTCGTGGCATGTTTTGCATGGGAAAACTCTTCCGTCTACTCATCTTTGACGCCACCTTGTGGATTGGAGTGAATAACGCAACATCAGTTCAGGGTTTTGCGAAAATGCCCTCAGCGATTCACAGGTCAAGATCAGGTCAGCAAAACAAATATGTGCGCAAATTGTTCATAAAAATACCCTTGCGTAAATTGTTTCCTATACTTCAACATAAACTTGCAATTAAATATTTGTGCACCTTATCAGATAAACGTGTTCCTTTTTAAATAAAAGTTGGGGTTCCCCCCCTTCTTTTAATCACATTACAATGCTTTTCACATTCCATCCTGCTATTTTCATAGACCTACTCATGCAGAAGTGGCATATAGGGTATATAAATTTACACCAATACCACTGTGTCTGTCGTTGTTCCAAACCACAAGGCTTTTCCTCTGTGAGATTATAGCTCTAGGAGCTCACAAGCCACACGCACATGTACTGTCAATGCATCCAAACATTATGCACGTTTTTCAATGTTTTGTTTCTGTGAAAATGAAGTGAGCAGTCTCAGAACATTTGAATTAGCGGACAGCTGACCTTTATCAGATCAACACACTGAACAATGACACCAATTCTTTCAGGAGGAACAGAGGTGGGTGGCAGATGCATGAAAATTGTTTCCCCAGTAAGAACAGATATCGCAACAATCATGACTTTATCTCAAGCCCTGGTAAAGAAAGATGGAATAAAATCTCTGTGTTGTACAGACTGTGCTAGAAAAATGAAAAAAAGGGTGGTAGGGTGACTCAATCTGTCCTGTTAAAAAAAATAAACCACACTATATGCATTCTGCATTTGTCAGATTTGTATGGAAATCAGTGCAGAGATACATATCGGTATCAGATAAGGCATTAGCTTAGCTGTAGGAAGGACGGAATGCTATTCAGCAGCTAAAAAGTTAAATTCTTCCACTGTGACCAATTTCTCGACAAGAAACAAGCTGTTTTGGCTAAACAGGACATCAGACGACAGAAGATGTTGAAACATCTAATTATACTGTGTGTCCACAAGCAGCTCAATAATGTGGCTTATTTCGTTTACTTTATCATTCCATCCCGTCTGTCATGTCAGTGTGTTGCTTGCGTTCACTTGCAATCAAAAACTGATCGAAAGATACAGTTGCAGTTACTTTTTTGTCTCTCGGAATGAAACCACAAACTTAACCAGCTTCCTCTGCTGTTGCTGTCAACAGTGTGCTTGTGTCAGTGATGCAAGACAGACCGTTGAGGGATGATGGTTATACTGCATGCACATCTGCTGTTAAGGTAAACCATGTACATTTATTTTTATTTAATTACAAAATGCTTTGAATGCTTAGGATGTGTGCTATTTGATTTACTTTGGATTATATGTTTGAAGAATGTATTAAAAGTTCATGTTTACCAGTTATAGAATGTTTTCTTTGATTTAGTTACTTAAATATAGCAAATTTACATCACATTTATGTAATCAAAAACAATTAATACATTGTATTTAGATAATGTCATATGCAAGATATAAAGCTATCTAAAATATAAAAATGTATACATATAAAACAGCACCATAAAAAAGTGATTTTGTCTGAGTATCTTTTCATTCACATGTTTTAGAGCATGTAAAAGATCTGGCTGTCAAGTTTCTCATACATTTAAAACATAACTCCCGCCCATCTGCTCTTTCTCTCTTTTCTTCAGCCTCTGAGCAGCTCCTTTTTCTGCAAACTTCATGTGCCCTTGCAGCTGCAGGAAGTTGAGCAACTCAGCCCACAAGTGTGCCACTGAAATACAGACAGGTAATCCATTGTCAAAATGTTTTGTTACCTTTTTCGAACTGTACTGTTAGAATAATGTTTAATTTAGTTCAGTTTCAATGTGTGTTGCACCTTAAATCTTTTAAGGTTGTGTGTGATCAGTTTTGCTTTATATTGTGGCCTCCATCTACAGGCCCTTGTATCTTGAATTCATGTAAATGATGCTTGATGCTGACGAACAGTTTTAAAAAATGCTCATGGAGTAGCTTTTTGCAAAGTATGCAGTCAATTATGCAGCTGGTAATTCTGGTTTCAGTTGAAGCATTGGTCAATGCAACAACAACAACAAAAAAACTTCCTTTTCAAACACTTGCATTATCTTGCATACTCTTTATTCATTTTAAATTTGCCTCATAATAAGACTGTCTTTGTTATCAGTCCTTGCTGTTTCAACACTGCTCGTCTTTAGTTCATCAATGTTTGCCAACATATGGCAACCAACTCTATAAATGTTTATAATCTCTCATCTCACAGTCATATGCTGCAAGTTCTTGATTTCTAATTCTCCAATGATCTGGTATTAACATAGGCCATATTAAAATAGGATAACTGCTCCTTTCCACAAACACAGTATAGCAAATCACTCATTTAATACTGTTTTTACGATAAAGAACTGTGAGCAAGTAAATATATGTGCAGAGGAAATTAATGAACGTAGAGGGAAGATGGAGCAGATAGAATAAATGCTGCTCAGATAAACATATATATTTTCGCATTAGCATAACGAAACCCTTAATGTCAAGATCGAAAGGCGTGTTATTTGAAGATGCATAAGTTTCAAAGTGTTAGGTAAGTTGTAACATCAAGTGAAATCGTCACATTTATTTATATAGTGCTTTTTACAATACAGTTAGTTTAAAGCAGGTTTACAGTGATAACAGGAAAAAGTTTGTTTCAGCTGTACAGCAGATCTAAAGAAAATAGTGTCATTGTCCAAGTTCAGTGTTGATTCATTTCTGTTGTAAAAAAGTTATTAATTTAGTTAATTTATCTGTACAGCCACTCTGGAGAAAACAGTTTTATGGTGTTGGACTGATCATTTTGTTTTGTAGTTATGGCCTGATCATTATGGTTACTGAATCAGTATCCATGACAATACATAATTGAATATTTGAATGATTTAATACACATTCCATGTCACTTTTGTCTTTTGGAGCAAATACACAGCACCAAGGTCAACTGTTGTCCAATTAATGTGTATATGTGTTGGACGAGGCTGCGCTACAATCGTACAAACTTCGGTTTCAGTCCTTCATTTATTCAATACCTGAACATGTTCAGAATGCAATGACTCCAGGACCAGATGATTGTCACAAACATTTACCTACACTTTAACACTGAGTCACCAGGAAACCATGAACAAGGAATGTTCTCATTAGACATGAAGGGTGTACATGTTGAGAGGTGTGTACAGTATATGTGTACGAGAGACAAAGAAACTGACACACAAATAGATGGAAGGAGAAAGAGAGAGAGGCAGACAGAACGAGACGGGGGAGGAGAGAGAGGTAGGGAAATGAGAGAGGAAGGCACAACAATCAAAGGGGGTGGAAAAGGGTAAGCATGTCAAACCAGTCAGGCAAGTCCTTATTACAGTAGAAATGCATCATAGAAAAATGAAAGACTGCAAGGAGTGAGAGAGAGCTTAAAGGCACAAGGGAAGATGGGGAGGACCTGTTCTCTCAAACTTCTAAGGGACACAGAAGTCCTCTAAGGTAAGTTACTTCTGTTTGAAGAGCTAAAACTCAACATGTGTGGTTAGATTACGTGACAGGTAAATTGGTTGTCCATTGTTGTTCAAGCGTGTGCCATGGGAGAACAGGTGTTTCTGTAAAATGACACTGACCTGTTTTCCTTGGAAAGTCTGTAATGTTGCATTCATATGGGACTGGTAACCTTATTTTGCATCTGAAACACTAGGCATTAGTAAATGGCCATTTGCAGTTATGAGCAACTTTATAACAACATATGTTTACTGTGTCAATGTTTCCTTTTTTCAATCAGTTCAATCAATTTGTTTTCAATCAGTTCTGGTTTATTTTTATCAGCTCCTGGAAGGTGTACGTCACGCTTCCACCTCCTCCTACTCTATCTGTGCTTGCTGTTTGCTCATGTCTTTTATTTTAAACATAACTACAGCACTCTGGACCTATATATGTTCAGTTTAAGATAACAAAGGCAATCTTTACAACAGAATTAGGTGGGGCAAACAAATCTGGAATTGAGCATTACAAAACCGTGATTTAAGTTTTAGCTGTTGATTCAGTATTGTCTAAAACTTTGTTAAAATTTTTGCTCGTTTATCAGTAAAATTTCTATATCAGTGTTTGCTTGATTGCATGTGACTATTATCAGATGTTACTGAAGTGTCTGAATGAATTTCAATTTGCTACTTTGAATGAACGTGGGTGTGTAAGAGGAACAGGAGGCAGAGTATCTGTGAGGATAATTGACATAATTCACCAATTTGAGATACAGTAATCCATTTTTTATTTTATTTTTTACTATATTGCATATTGTTTATTCACAGAGATCGGCATAAAGACATGAAAATGTATTTAAATAAAAATACAAAATACCTCAGTTGAAATGTATCAAAATAACATACCAAATACTGTGTGGGGGGAAATGTGTTCAAATACAAATAGGCCCTACAGTATTTTGTATTCAGAACACAAACTGCATGTGAAATTGGCCATTCAGAGATCACTATTAGGCTGAAGTCTGTCTGGACCTATTCTGAAAGCAAATAGCATTTTGGTGTGTACAACTGCTTAAACTTTTGATTTCATTTCACCTACCTTCTACCATCAACTTTTCAAAAAGACTGGGTTTATATTATCTGTGCGCCATTTCTAAACGTATTTCTGACTAGGTGGTGAACACTACTATATAAATCATGTATAAATGGGTGATATGACCAAATCTTACATCACAATATGACTAATTTTCACAGTACAATTTGGGTCATAGTTTATTGTTGTTATAGTCATAGTTTATTGTTGTTATTATAGTCATAGTTTATTGTTGTATTGTTGTAACTTTATTTGTTGTTAGGTAAATAAAGTTGTTGCAACACCAACATTTTAAACACCAGTAAAATTTCACTATTCTCAATACCACTAAATAAATTAAAGTAAATAAATTAAAAAAACTTCTCAAGCAATTATTACAGTAAGTAAAAAAATAGAACAAATAAACAAATGACAAGCAATAGTACAAATTAATACAGAGTATTAAATATCAGGGGCGTCATGCAAGCCAAAATTCTCGGGGGGCACAATCTTCGATGTTCTGAAAATTTACAAATTCTGGCTGCTAAACATACCCTTTCAATGCAGTTTGGGAGGGACAGAAATACCTTAACGGAGCTAGCAGCAACCCTCCTCTATCTGAGGACTAAGTTAAAGTATCTATTTTGTAAGTTTAAGTAAAACACAGGTTGATGAAAGATCTGTAAGCTCAAATTCTACTTCATTAAAGCATGTTTACACACACACTGTACACTTAGGCCTACAACACATGATTTTGAAAACAGCATTGCAGTTTTTTATGTTATGATTTTAAATTGGTATGTGACCTAAGAACGATTTTACATTAAAGGTACATAAAGGTGCTGAGGTCTGACTTTGTGGTGCTCTGAAATTAAGTTATTTTAATATTAATATGTGATGAAGGACTTTGAAAGAAGTTTGACAGATTTCAGTGCTGAATAAAGTCAACACTACCCCGTTTATTTGTTAATATTTGACAGAAATGTAAAAAAAAAGTAATCAAATCAAATGTAATATGTAACATTACTTTAGTAAAATCATTGAAATACTGTAGTTACACTGCTCATTGTTATATTTTAAATAATGAACTTGTAAAGAGTAATTTATGAGCTAACAGAAAAGCTAGTAACTTGTAACTTGTACATTTAACCTACTATGGCTTATTGGATTTGTATGGCAGGCAGTAACGTAAGCCAATTAGCTACGCTACGTCTCTTGATTTGATATACACAGACACTATATTAGGAAAAAGGGGCGGGCTGATGCTGGCCGATTTATTACACATCCAGAAGAATACATTTGAGTCGAAATAGGCTCTGGTAATTATGGAGCATAATAGAAATAAAGTTGTGACAAAAAAATTATCAGGGAGGAAAAATCGGAGGGGGCACGTGAATGGGCATGACGCCACTGTTAAATATTATTAAAATATAAAAATAAAATAAGGAGTGGTAAGTTTTTCAGTTAGGTCTAGCTGAAGTAGAAATACTACTGAAATTGAATAATGTAATCAAATGTAAAATAATAATAAACTGCATAGTCTTCAGTGTATGAATTAAATATATATTGATTCTTATTAAAGCTACAAAAGTTATTCACTCAAGAGCTGTATGTGAATTGTTCTTTGTCTTTTGTTGTTTAATTAACATTAATGACACAGGTAGCAGGATTTATTAGGCTGCTGTCACTTTAACACACTAACCCAAAATATTGACACACATCCGATTCTCCAAACAGTATACCTTCACTAAAGACATTAACCGAATACTCATTTTACATGAATACTCATATATTATTGTGTGCATTTGACCATTTAGCTGGACACAGAAAACTGCCTGTCAGTGTGCGAATAGATAGGCCTATCTATAAAAGATATAGATGAGGTTAAATCGATACACACTTTATTATATCATTGCCACAATATCGTTATATCACCCAGTCCTATGAAGCAAGCAGTAAGCTTAAAGAGATTTGACCAGCTAGTTGATAAAACCAATAACCGATTAACTATCTAATGCTATTGCCCCCTGCCAGTGCTTTTATTTTGAACTTCATACAGGAAATCAGCAGCCTAATAAAGAGATCGACTGGCACAAACTATTTTATGTATTTTGAAAATACAAAAATACTGAACTTAAATTAATTTAAATTTGTATTTTAATAAGTATTTTGTATTTCAAATACGTATTTTAAATACATGTAGGCCTATCTGAAATACTGCACATCTCTGTTTATTCACACACATTCATTGTAATGCATCATCAGAAAGAATTATGTAGTTTTAACTATGTGTGCACCATAACTGTGTAATGTTGCCTTAGACAGGATTGTAGTCCGGTGTGTTTGACCTGTTATCTGACTGCGTATCAGGTTTTGTAAAAGAGCTGAAGAGTGTGACAAGTAACATAAAGAATGTTGTAAGAGTAAACATACAACAAAATGCACACATATACACACTGGTTACTGATTTCTAAACCTTTTAGAAATGTTTGATTTTACAGAGTGAGGAATACAAGTAAGGAGCTTGTCCAGAGTTTCAAGATGTTTACATATGAGGGTATAGGTGCTGTATGCCCGGAAGAGATTTATGGACTCTCATTGTAATAAATAAAGAGTTTCAGTATGTTGAAATACGGAGGTACTAGAATGAACCTGGGCAGGTGACTTGAAAATGCACTTTAAGCATTTACACTTTGTTGAGTGGGAGGTGGTGTATCTTAGTGGTTAAAGGGCCTGGCCAGGTTGTATGTTCAGACCTTACAGGGTTGTGATCCATTCAGAAAAAAAATCTAGACTGCCTTTTACAGTTACTGAATGTTAGTTAATGTAGCAAACCGGATGAAGAATTTGAATCCAGTGAAGTGCAATTCATTTATTAAACTTAATTTGTTTAAAGCTAACCTTCACATGTGGTTTTTGCCTTTACATGACAGAACAAGATAAGGAGCAGAGAGTACTGAGACCCATTACTAGCTCTTTTTGGATCCAGAGAGAGTGAAACATCTGTCAGAAGCTAAATTTAGCAGGTCTCCTCCGCCACCCTGGATTACAAACACATTTTTCCAGCTTTTATAACGATGGTAGGAAAATACAGCCCTTCTTGATTACTTCACAAATGCTGTCGTTCCGAGAAAAAAAAGGATACAAAATTTTGATCAAGTTGCTGAAAATATGTTAGCAACCAGCCTTCCATTCATACTGTAATGAATATACTGTGTGACATTCAGAGACATTTAAAAGCATGAGTTTGCATACTGGAACGTTTGTACGTCAATTTCCTGAATCAGACACAACTGGCAGCATGACTGGAGGTGCAGAATCATCCAATGGAACAGCAACACAAATTCATAGTCAGTCATTTGAAAAGCCTATTGGCTCTGCAGCTGCTAGATTCAAAATCCGCTCTGCTAAAACACTTAAGCGTGAGCCGACTACTAAGGACCTCAGGATGATAAGTAACATCTTTGAGGGTGGAAAAGTACAAGACTCAAGCCAGAAAAGTGATCCTGGTAAGGACCTCAACAAAGTCTGTACTTCTTCTGCCAGTTGTACCCACACTGAGAATAATGACAAAAAGACAAGTAAAAATGTAGGTAATGGCACACATAAGGACTCAGCTCTTTCCATCAATTCTGAGAAGGGTGATGTGAGTGCCAAGCAGTTAAATACACAAGAAGAAGAGAGTCAGACAGCAAGTGACAGTGGCAGAGGAAATGATCTGAGGAGATACCAGTCAAATAAAAGCAAAAGCTTAGACTGGAGAGGAACAAGTAGAGCAGGACATGGGAACAGAACTGGGATGACTAGTAGGACCACAGAATTTGATAATTTTATAACGCGATCCGGGAGTTTTGAGAGAACAGGGGCAAACAACAAGATTACTTCAAAATCACAAGAGAATCAACCCAGTAGTGTTTCATGGAGGATTCACGCTTACAATGGAGACAGAAAGGTTTACCCAAACTCTGGATCTACATCTGTGAGAATGAACCGTGTAAATTTTGCTCTGGAACAGGCAAGCAGTGGCCAGTCACTTCCAGTCAGATTGAAGCCAAGACTAAGCCAAGGTAGTATTGAAGAAGGTAGCAGTCTCTGGGCACAGCAACAAGGTGAATCCAGTCTTGATCAGACAGACAACAGAATGGGATCCTGTTCACGAGAGCAAGGACCTTCCAATACTGAGGAAGTAACTGGAAACCAAACAATAATGGAAAGAATTAAGAAACTGTTTGGGACAGATGCCAAATCTGATGCACACTCAAAAAATTCAATTGGATTAAAACGCAACAATACTCTAACTTCTGATGAGTCATTTCCTAAATCTATGGACACTGTGGACTCTACTCCAAGTCACAGAAAATACACTACTGACTCTGTGTTTGGAACTTCAGATTTTTCTGACAGCCAACAGGGGAAACATTCTTACAATGTAGACAAAGATAGAACATTGCCAAGAGGATTTTCAAAAACATACCTTTGTCAGAAGCAAGAACCCTCTACCAACAAAGAGAATAAAAATGACCAAAGGGACAATTCCTCTGGATTAAGTTTTTCAATGTCATCAAAGCCTACATCGAGTACAGAAATGTCCTCTTTTAAAAAAGTTCAATCACTTCTGCCTGAAAACAATGAAGAGACAAGCAGAATGTGTTTAACAGGGTCTCCAAAGCACTGTAGTCAGTCCTTAGAAAGGACCAGGAGTAGGCTGTCAGCAACTGCTCCATACAATTCTCGCAGGAACCAGTCTGCATGTTCGGATAGTAGTTCAAGCATTTCCAGCCAGGGTGTCAAACCTTTGTTAACCAATTCTGAAGGAATCAAGGGGGAAATTGGGAAAGTCAAAAAATCCGATAAAGAGAGCCCACAAAGACTGGACATATATGAAAACAAGTGTCTCGATGGTTTGCAAGATGGTATCACCCAACCCAAGTATCTACTAGCCTCAAAAGGTGCAGCATACAATGAAATCCATAAAGAGGAAGAGAAAGATGTTTTCACAGATAAAACTGAAGGAAGGAGAGGAGAAGGTGTGCTAGAAAAATTGCATGTGGCATCCTTTGAGTCAGTGAAGAATACAATCACCATGTTTGAATCTTTGGCTCAACAAAGCAAAAGCACACGGGAGACTTTTCTTACCAGGAGGACCTTATCTGTTCAAGAGCATCCCAAACCTGTGGCTCTTGTAAAGAAGAGTGATTCGGATAAAAATCTACATTTTAAAAGGTTTGTGGGAAACACAGAAAGCCTAAGAACAAATTTATTTAACAAAAGTGATTCCAATGATGAGACTGAAGGCACTCTAGATACAAGTAGAACTACTCATTCAAATTCCATAGTCAAAGTAAGACCAACCTTGCAATGTCAAGAAACATACAAAAAGAGTGTTGAGCTTGCTCCAGCATTCAAACAAATGACTGAATCAAGAACTGAACAAGTTATCAACAGGAGGGATGACGATGAATGGACAACAGTAAATAAAACACACACGGACGAACCAGATTCTGCAATCACTGCAACCTCAGGGCTCAGAAACATAAGGACACTGGAAGAAAAAGCAGGAATCCCATCAATCTCTCAACAGTCGAATGTCAAAAGTTTATCAAAGCAACAGACAATTAATATAAAAATAGTTGATGATGATGAAAACACACAGACTAACTCTTCTGATAGACCTCTCACAGTTAGCATTCAGAAGCAGATTAACCCTGGAGCCGTTACAGTCAATGGTAACCATCCCAAAGCGCTGCCCAATCTTTCTCAAAGCTCCACTCCTGTCCAAACAATCTATTCCTCACTCAACAATTCTAACAATAACAACCATGAAACAACAAGGAAGGATTGCACCATATTGACTACTAGCAAGGCTAGGTGGAGCTCTGATGAAGAGGATGATGATGAGGAGGAAACTGAAGAAGACTCTGACTCAGGAGAATCCTCTGTGACCATCACAAGCAACATGAGCCAATCAGAACGCAGAAGTTTTTCTCTAAGGTAATTGATATGAATAATAAAAAAGTGTTTCAACTGATTCAGGATGTAAAAAAATAGACTAAAATAGAGTGTCAGCTTATTTCACATGCACAAACCAGCAGAACGCCGTTTATGGCTACACCTCACCTTGCATTTCTTCATGCTCCTGCCACCCTATGCTGTACTGTACCTCCTTTAAAATATGTTTTATATCTCCACTTCACATAACCCCTATTCTCTTTCTATATATTTACCTCTTACAGTCTTGTGGACCTATGTAATTATGGTGGGGTGGACTACAAACCATCAGATAGCAGTTTGTCAGACAATGGTGAAGATTTGCCATCTACACGCTCTGCGTCCTTGAGCTCAGACATCTCCGCCTTCTCTTCTGTGACTCTGTTGAGCACTGATGAACTGGATCGCTTACTGGACGATGTCAGGGGCTTGGGAGATGACACCCTGCAGGTAAAACAAGTCACACAACTTTGTCCTGAAGCATATAATTTGACAATGAAATAGACAAACTCTCATGACATGTAAATTGTAAGTCTTTAGAAAAAAAGAGACCATTTCCTTTTTCTATCACAACTTGTATTTCTGACGTATGACAGAAATATGAAGACGTGCAAGTGGTTGTGTTACACAAGGAGGTGGGGAGTGGCTTAGGATTTACCTTGGCAGGTGGAGTGGATCAGAATAAACCAGTCACAGTGAGTGTCACCAAATGCTGTGATGTGAACATTTTTAATTAATAGAAACCAATACTGATGGTCAAACAAAAGACCACAAAAAAAGCAGCAAATAAAAAATAAAAAAAACGTAACATTTGTTTAATACTAATCTATTGTGCATCTAAAAAATGTCAGAAGAAATTCCTTCAACTCTGCATTTTATCAAAATACCAACTATTTGTTTAACAACTGGTAAATGTCCCTGTCTTTAGGAATAAATCCTAATGTTTATGTAACTTTTAAGAACACCAAATTTCATTTTATGCTTCGATACAGTATAATTGTACAATTCAATACAAGTTTTTAAGATTTTGGTAGTCATTGCAATTTGACTTTAATTGGAATGGGGTGTTCCATCCCCGTCTCATCTGTTAGGTCCACAGAGTAATCCCGGGAGGTGTAGCAGCACATGAAGGCTCTATCTACGAGGGTGCCCGGGTGTTGTCGATCAATGGCACTGCCCTGCAGAACTCTGCCCACTTGGAGGCTCTGCGTACACTGAGAAAAGCGAGGGGGCAGGGAATGGCTGTGGTTGTTCTTCAGAGTGGTAACAGCAGAAGAGAAGCCACTGAAAGACAAAGAATCACAGGTGGGTGATGGACAGGTGGCAAAGAGGTGGTGATCTGAAGGAAAGCATTTTATTTTACGTATGGATGTGGTTGTCACTATGAATGTGAATTCAATCAACGTTTTGGAAAAGTACTGTATTAAGTTGTTTGATAATAATACTGATTAAGTTGCCTTACCTTGTATACAGGTGAGATAAAAATGTGACAAAAGAAAGCAGAGTCTCTTGTGCAATCCCATACGTTGTGTGTGTATGCCCCCTACAGGCAGGAGAGTCCGTGTGACTCTGGAAAAGTCCAGCTCTGATCTTGGCTTTAGTCTGGAAGGAGGGGTGGGCTCCAGCTCTGGAGACAAACCTCTCACTGTACAAAAAATCTTTCGTGGTAAGACCACTTTTTCTCAATTTAAAGCAATCATAAAAACCCTATTCAGGCAGTAAATGTTTCACATTGGGCCATAAGAGATTTTCAACATTTACAGGGGCTTGTCGGGGATTTTATGCTGTCTGAATTCAGAATGCCATTGTTTTTCTCACATTTGGACACCTCGTCCAAATCGACATCTCTGGGTTTACAAGAGAGTTCTTCAAAATGCACTATTTAAATCCTTTTTGACCACTGCCGAGCACCGTACAGTTGTGCTTCGCTGTAATTTGGATGCATTTTAAAGATGTAGCCTACACTTTTATTACTGAAATGATGGAAAGTATTCACAAGAAAGATATTTCATCACCGCTCAAAAGAGAAAGAGAAGAAAAGCACGTAAACATTTGAAATGGGCCGTTATGGCAGCAATTATATACATTACAAATATAAACCAAGCGGCTTTATGTCCTATATCATAAATAAGAGGCTGTATTAACTTATTTCTGCTAATTTCCACATTTTTAAAATGACGTCCGTCATTTTGAGATAAAATACAAGACAGAAAACCATTTTAACTAGCACGTCTATCTTCCTATTTTTAAACAGGAGATATTTAAATATTCTAATAATAGGCTAAATAGGATATTATTTTTAATTAGGCTATTAGGATATAAATTAATATGAATTTAATTTAAAATAAAATCGCCATCCGAATGCATGAGTTTTTTTCACTGAGTTTTTAATTAATTTTTACAGACGTCCACATGAGAAACAATTACAATCGGAATATGTCTATATTCAACACAACTATTCGCTAATGCTAATTCGCTAATAATGATACCAATTACAAATGTAAGGGCAAACTGACGTTTACCTCACACCTTACTGGCATCCCTCCTGCACTTCTGCACAAGAGGGCAATTTTGAGCTTGTGCTTAGTCTCATTCTTTCATAACAACAGGCAATTATGTCAATTACTTGTTTGCAGGTGGACCAGTCAGTGAAGTGTTTCCTGGAGATGAGTTGTTGGAGGTGCAAGGTCAGAGTTTGGCGGGTATGATGCGGCTTGAGACTTGGAACCTCATAAAGAAACTGCCTTCTGGTCCAGTGGAGGTCTTACTACACCGTCCTCACCAGCCATGCTGAAGACTTTTACTTTCCTTCTTGCACCTTATTTCTCAAAGCGCTTTGCAATTCAGTCATAATTCAAACAATGGTATATTTTTTTCGTCTAAGGATTTTTGCTGTTACAGGTTCTATGAAGTTGTATTTTTGCAAATGTTTAGTTCTGCAATAATATGAAGTATAATTTTTTTTTTATAGATAACTATGAATTAATACTGCCAAAATTAAGGGCATAAAAGCACTGGAGGCCAGGAGGTCATTCTTTTAAATATCACTTATTTTATGCACTCACATTATGCAACTATTGATATTGTTTTGTACAATCAGTCTTTAACAGAAGCCATTATATTTCTTAGTTTTTTATGCTAGATGTATATTCGTATATGTTGTCTGTACTGCACATATCCGTCCCTATTCAACTTTTGTAATATTAAAGACAAAAGCAGCAACTATATTTCTTTCATAAGTGATATGATGGCATTTTCATTACATTTCAATGCACTGCTCTTTTTACTTAATTTTGGAAGGTTTTTTTTTTTATGATAACAGTGTAAAAGAATATCTCTTAAGAAATTGCATCTTTTACAACCAATGTTAAGAAAACAAATTATAGAAACTAAAGATCCTGAACTTTACTACCTTGCTCAGAGAGATCTCTCAATCCAGCTCCAGCTCACAGATTCCCTCTTTAAGGCCCTTTTAAACAAAAGCTAAAACCAAAAAGTGAAATGAATTGGGCTGATTAAAGCTGCAGTAGGGAGTTTTGAGAAAATGTTGACTTAGCCTGAAAATTTGAAGAAGCACAACTTACAGGTCCAACCCCCTTGCTCTCTGCTGCACTACAGCCCTCCCTCCAAAGCTCCTCCCTCCACAGCGGAGCCTGCCGTGAACGCGCAGGCTAGTAAGCAGGACCACCGATGACGGCGGATTATAAACAGTTATGGAACATTCACTAATAGGGACGAAACATCAACAATATGCTTTACATTGACTATGGCCTGCCCATACTTTGTCTACAAACTTGGTCCTCAAATCATTATGTATTTTCCAATACATGTAACTTTATAAGGTTGCACTCTTTCTATAAGTTATAAATAGCTACTAAGATAACGTTAAAGGATTAGTTCACTTTAAAAAAAACTTTTGCTGATAATTTACTCATCCCCATGTCATCCAAGATGTCCATGTCTTTCTTTCTTCAGTCGAAAAGAAATTAAGGTTTTTGATGAAAACATTCCAGGCTTTTTCTCCATATAATGGACTTCAATAGGACACAAACGTTTCTAGGACCAAATGACAGTTTCAGCGCAGCTTCAAAGGGCTTTAAACGATACCAGACGATGAATAAGGGTCTTATCTAGCGAAACGATCGGTCATTTCAAAAATAATTAAAAAACTTTACGTTTTATAAGCACAAATGCTCGCCTTGCTCTGTTCTGTAATGCAAGTTCGTGATCCTGTTCGAACTCGTTCATCCAAATGAACAAATCTT
Organism: Siphateles boraxobius; assembly: GCF_051911475.1. Taxonomy (NCBI): domain Eukaryota; kingdom Metazoa; phylum Chordata; class Actinopteri; order Cypriniformes; family Leuciscidae; genus Siphateles; species Siphateles boraxobius. Next base: position 19,981,601 of record NW_027508722.1, on the reverse strand, counting down.
TTTTCGAGTCATTTCGTTCGTTGAATGAAGTTCGAACAGGAGAGTCACGAACGACGGTACGCGCTCCCGCTGTGCAAGAGAGGGGTGATCAGCGCGTACACGAGCGTGATTGACACTGCTAAGACATTCCTCCTGGCTCTGATTGGTTTTTTCTGACCGGGAGCGGTGTATTTCTGCAAATAGCAATAGGACCACTGGGAGGAGATTTTTTCACAGATTATCTGTCTCATATTCTACTTTCAGGACACTTGACAGTTTTAACAAATATTTGTTTACAAAAGCTACCTACTGGAGCTTTAAGCCTTAAACTTCATTAGCCCTGAGCCTTAAAGGGATAGTTCACCCAAAAATGTAATCTGTCATCATTTACTCAAATGTTCCAAACCTGTATGAATTGGAAGAAAGAAATGTATTTCTTCTGCTGAACTCAAAAGAAGATATTTTGAAGAATAAGGTTAAGCAAACAGTTGATGGAACCTATGGACTTGCATAGTATGGAGGGGCGAAAAGTCTATGAAAAGTGAATGGGGAACATCATATTTTTGGTTACTGATATTCTTCAAAATATCTTCTTTTGTGTTTAGCAGAAGCAAGAAAATCATAAATCTCTCCATTTCCATGTGATCTTAATTCAAACCAAGCAGAAAAGGGTTAAGGTAAATTTCCCTTTAACTTAATACTTTCAATCATATACAGTATATTTATCACCAATGGTAACATTAAATATGAGTTTAAACAAGGATGCTGGCTTTGGGAACGAAATTCAAGTGTACAGATATTTGAGCTAGATAATTGCAGAATTACCCAATTTCTATGTCATCTAATCTTCCAATGTCAAAATTATTAGTTTATATGGATGTACAGAAAAATATGCTAAGTGTTTTACAGCAGCGATTCATAGATCACTAAATCTTTCTCTCCTGATTATTAATGATTTATAAAGGGGGCATGGTCTAGATCAGTCAAGTTACAGTATGATGTGGATGTTGCCTGCCTGATGTGGGATGTTTTTACCCTGCAAGGATATTTAAAACAGGGTTTAAAGGTTAGCTGAGCTAATAGAGAGACTGAGGTCAGAGATCTCTGAACAGCAGGGCAGCAGCAAGTTTTGCACAAAACCTGCAAGCCAATACTAAAAATGAGTCTGGTAAAAAAGATAGTTAAGAGGATGAAGGTGAAAAATGAACTGGCACGACAGGTTATGGGAGAGATCTTAGGCACTTTTGTACTTCTGGTAAGTTTTTCCACAGTTTTCACTATTAAACAAACTGAGCATATATTTATTGATTTATTTGTTTGTTAGCACATGTTTTTCATTAATGAAATATACGATGTTTTCAATTTTGTCATTTAAAACTCATTACCACTATTAAAATAAATATATTTTCAATATGGTAAAATTTGTTAATGTTCTAAAAATAATTAGATAATGAATAACATTGTTTACAGCATTTATTTGTCGAGGTTAATGTTCATTTATAAAAAATACTATAGTTCATTGTTAATTCATGTTTGTGCACATTATGTTAACTAATGTTAATTTATAAAATGTAAAGAGGGTTCAAAATAACATGAACCTAATAAATGCTGTAAACAAATCACTGCTCATAATAAGTTAATGATAATGCATGCATTAACTAATGTTAACAAAGCGTTACGAAAATACCACATAAACGTAAAAAAAAATACATTTTGCAACATTTTCCTTGATTCTCTGTTAATATTAGCATATCATTTAAGAATTAAATTAAGAATTCATAAAGTGATTTTCCATGAATAAGAAAATGTGCAATGTGTTTTTTTGAAGGGCTTACGTTGAAAATGATTGTGCTATCATATATGTTACACAATAATATAAGCATAAGTTTTACAATGGAAAAATGCAAGGTTCTGTGAGCATTTGCTTTTGCATATATATGCTGAGAATGTGTTTATTTAGCAATTTGTGCAAGTTAGCAGTAAAAAATCTCAAGTAATGTGCAGTCCATACTAAAATATTATCAGTATTATCTTGAGTACCCCGAGTATATCAGGGTTAGTACCAATAGCAATAATGTTACAGGATTACTTAATATTTCTACGGCTGCAATTCAGCAGGTAATCAGGTTCATGCTGACATTTAGACCAACAGCCTGATTGTGCCTGAGGGTGATATTTTTTATTTAAAACTTTGATAAACAAGAAGTTAATATGAAGTAACTTGTGTTTATGACACAATTTGGCCAGTTAGTGTGTGTGGGGGGTGTACATGTACTGTAACACTGTAACATAAAAAACATCCCTGTGCTTTTATGCTAAATATCAATGCTATCATACAATCATGACCATAACAACTGTAACTGTTTTATACCCAACAAAAATAGACAACTAGAATGATGAATATGTAATTTGTTTTTCTCTGCTGTAGCTGTTTGGTTGTGCTGCAGCAGCTCAGGTAAAAACCAGCAGAGAAACTAAAGGACAGTTTCTGTCGGTTAACATGGCCTTCTCTGTTGGCGTCATGTCTGCCATGTACCTCTGCAGGGCGGTATCAGGTAAAATGGTTATAGATTGGGCTGTTTTGTGGCAGTTAAGGAGAAATCCTTTGTAATATTACCCTTTTAAGGATTGACACAAACTGACTTCTGTTTTAATATATATTTCCTTCTCTCTCTCTATTTCTCCTGAAGGAGCTCATCTAAACCCAGCTGTGTCTCTGAGTTTCTTAGTGTTGGGAGACCTTGCCTGGATAAAGCTGCTACCCTATTCTCTTGCTCAAATATTGGGGGCTTACCTGGGCTCTGGACTTGTCTATCTCATCTACCATGGTAAGAAGAAAGAGAGAAATGAAGACATCCTTTCTTTAAAGAAACACCCTGTATCTTAACAGTAATAAACCATTCTATTATTTCAGTTTTGTGTTTTTGAAAAAGAAAGGATAAAGATTATTTCTCAACCCTCCTCTCCTCCAGATGCGATCATGGAGTTCAGTGGTGGAATTCTGACTGTATTTGGTCCTAATGAAACTGCCAGTATCTTTGCAACTTACCCAACTGATGTGGTATCAGTGCAGACCAACGTCCTCGATCAGGTCGGCAAAAGGCCATATCAGATTAGACCAGAATGCTGTAGTTAAATACTACCGATATAATAAATCATTGTAGTTGAATCTAATCTGATATAATATGCAAGGCTCTTACGCAATGAAACGTTACACAACATAAAAAGATGTATGACACGTTTTTCAAACATTAATTAATTATCATTAAATATTGTCAGCATTCTCGGCCTTCTGAGTAGACCATAATCTTTCTCTTGTTTGCCTGTGTGTAGGTGGTTGGCACAGCCATGCTGATGTTGTGCATTCTACCTCTGAATGATAAGAGAAATGCTCCTGCTCCTGAAGCGTTGCTTCCACCCATTGTAGCAACTGTTGTACTTGGGATTTCCATGTCAATGTCGGCTAACTGTGGAGCTGCCATAAACCCTGCCCGTGACCTTGGTCCACGACTGTTCACGTTCACAGCAGGCTGGGGCACAGAAGTCTTTACGTGCGTACTTTATTAACCTATTAACAAACAGTATAAATTAATATAAAGATCTATTAACATCAGATTAAGTGTTTTGTAATCTATGCCCTTGCACCTCCTACCTTTTAACTTATCTCTCCACTGATAAAGCAAATTGCCGGGTATTTCACTTGCTTAACTCAGTGTTCTATTAAAATTATCTCAGCACATTGCCACACTGGGATTTGCACTGAAGTGTGTTCTTCACTTCTCCTTACATGGTAATTTTCAAGACCTCTTTTTTTCTGACCCTCACAGGTGCTATGACTACTTCTTCTGGATTCCATTAGTGGCTCCTTTGGTGGGGGGCGTGCTGGGGTCCATCATTTATCTGGTCTTCATTCAGTGGCATCTGCCTGAGCTCGAGGATGAATCTGAGTCTGAGGAGATCAAAGAGAAAACAAAGGTCATGGAGCAAAACAGCAAAACAGACGAGTTATACCTTAAAATGTCTTCTATTTAAAAGCCTGCGGGAACGTTGAATATGCCTCACAGCATTTCCAGAACCTGCTTCCCCTCTTTTCCCTATTATTTCCGGACTGTTTTATACTGTAAATAAAAAAATGGGGAAATGCCACAACATAAAAACTGGGGGGAAATGTACTCAAGGTGGACTTTAAAATCTCTTAAAACCCCTTATTATTTATTATTTCCAACCCCCTAAACCCCCTTTCTCCTAACATATTAAACTGGGGCTTCTTTTAACTATATGTAGAAAATTACTATCGCCTTAATCGTTCACTGTTTCATACAGTAGATGGGAATTAAAATATTTGTATTTACTATGTACAGTGTATTAGTATTTAGATGATCCTCTTGTTGGAAGAGGTGGAATCTAGATATATTTGTTTGTCGTCTATAGTGCTCTCTCATGTAAGTGAATCAATATATTGCACGTAAATGTTGTGTCTATTACATCACAGTTATACATTAGGATGAGTGTGTGCATATTTGCTGATGTCATGTGGTGTACATTAACAAGTTCACAAACAAAAAGTAAAAAGAGAAATGAGTGGACCTGTTTGAAGCCCCTATTTAGCAAATATTTACCTGACTTTTAAACTTTGGGAATAAGGATATTGATTATATGTACTCAGAAGGCCACTTTACTGGCATGGTACTGTACATCCCTTTTGAGAGTAATTATTTCACCATGCACTAAATGAAAGACCTCGCTATTCAAAAATAGTGTCAATAATAACTGCAACCATAACACATGAATACAAGGATTTAAAATATAGAAAGAAGTCATATCTTGTCATAAAGGAGTTTATAATATTACTGATCAGAATAGAGCTTTTTAGGTCCTGTTTGGTTTGATCTGAAAAGAGACACTATGAGGTGCATGGCCATTAACTTTTCCTTAGTGTTTTTGGGTGTCCCTCTCTCAACACATTAAAGTAACTGGCTAATAATTCTGGGCAAACTATTCTGGCATTTGCTTACAAGATGTAACAGATTTGCAGATTACAGGTTGAGACAGAAATAATTTCAAAACCTAATTCACTTCATTTACTGAAGTTAAACTCTTAAATCTTAAATCTGCCCAGATGTGTGGGTCAAAATATCCACAACAACCATATAAAATAAATTATACAGTCATACTACAGTCTTATAGTCTTAATTCCCAAACTTAGGTTGGATAACAACTCAATAACTGTGGTATTTAGTAGTATTTAAACACTATTCAAAGATCCTCGAAAATGTATGTCCTTATCCATATTGCCAAGGCCATATTAAAAGCCAAAACATTGTAATGATCAGTATCAGGGTTGCCCTGTCTGCATTTAAGCTGAATATTAATTTAGATTTACATTTATTCATTTAGCAGACGCTTTTAATTAAAGTGACTTACAAATGAGAACAATAGAAGCAGTTAAATTAACAGGACAACAATATGCAAGTGCTATGACCCTTCCCAGTTTAATCTAACGCAGTACCTGTATTTTACACACAAAAAAATTAAGATAATAGATTAGAATAGAAGATAAAGTGTTAGTATTAATGGATCAAGTGTTGCCGAAAAATTTATTATAAATGTTAACTAGATGTGTTCACTATCTGTGTTTATTCTGATGTGAATATAAAAAATGGTTTGTCTTTTTAAATCTTCTTGTCATTATATCTATTGAGTTGGCTCAATGTGTTTTATGTTTCACACTTCAGAATTGTGACGTAATTTTCGGTAAGGGAACATAGTAAGCACCAATGTTCCCTCGTTTTTGTGCTGCATTGTGGGATTTTCAGGGAGCAAACATTCCATTGCTCTGGAAGGATTTTGCGATTGAGGATATGTTTACACGACAACTAAAAACTACTAATTTACTGAAAATATTTTAAAAAATTCTTCGCATTTTTCACATACAGACGACACCATTGTCAAAGCAATGCCCCGTTCACACAGATCCACGAAAAATATTAAAAACGCTGTATTATGCATGTCAGGCCAGTAATTGGCGACATCACCTTGCAAAGAAATACTACGGGCCTATAGACTGAACCCATAATACGCATGCACATGACGTCACCGTTTTCACAAATTCACATTTTTGTAGTTGTAGTTTTTGTACATGGAAATGATAACAGTATAATTTCCTAAAACTTCCACTTAGAAAACCTTTTTCAAAAGTTTGCATTTTTCAGGACCCCTAGTGTAAATGAACAGCCAAAACTCATAAAACATTTTCTGCTTTTAGTTGAAACCGATGTTGTGTAAACGGACAGTATTTCTGCAGATATATTTGTCTATATTCGGCATTCGAAAAGGGAAACCAATGCTGCAGGCTTCAGACACACAAACCGTAAACAAAGCAGCGCTTGCTTACCATTTTAAAAATCAATCCTGCAGATCACTTTCTTTATTCCACTCCACTCATGTTAATATTAATCTTAATATTCGACCAAGAACACTTGTAAGATGACGTAAAATTAGAACAGCCTTCTATCTGTACCGTTTTGACTTCTTTGCTCTCTGTTTTGCTATTATTCTCATGCACTGACTCATTCACAAAGCTAAACAGCCAAACAGAGTTTTCTCTCTCTCACTGACGGCCCGATACAGATTCTACATGCTGAATTAGCCCAAAAAACCCTTCAGTGTCCGACTAGAGCCAACGGTGCGGACACACTGAAAAAACTAAGTCGGCAGACGCTTAAAGCCCGAAGGCCGATCGTCGGCTTGGTGTGTAACAGGATTTATTGATGCCTATGGGGAACTCCAGCTGCACGCTGCAGGAGAACATCGATTAGTGGGTTCCCCCATGACGGTAGGGGTTTTTAGAGAGGATTGTTACATCTCTACTTCCATGCCCACTCTTCGCGTTCTAGGGTCCATCCACCCAGAGGTCATCCCCACCCTCATCCTCTGGGCCCACCCATTTTAGGTCCGGGCCTGCCCATTTTGACCCAGGCCTAGTGAGTGATTTTCATTCTAGCAGTTCATACAATAAGCAGCCCGAGGAAAGCTTTGATAGAAAGGTTCTATCTAGCCAATCAGCGGCTTCTACCCCATGCGTGGACTCTTAAGCCTGCCCACAGGCTGCATCATCACCAGCAAGTGAACTAATGAAATGAATGATTTTGGCGCGCAAGCTTTTCAAGCAAGCTCAATGAGACAGACACAGACGGTAGCTATTAGCTAATATGATACGCAAAGCAAAGCAGCTTGTTTTCATTTAAATTCAGCAAGAAACGCTTCGAGGAGCATGTGGAGGACACTCCTGCCATTTCAAGTAACGCGGTTACAAGTGACGAGTTACCATCCTGCTTGGCCGCCCTCTCCCCATCAAGTCCTCCCGTAGCCATCCCCTCACACCAGCAAGCAAGTAGGCTAACAGTTAGGCTAACGTTAATGTTAGTGTCTGGCTGTCTGTATGCACATTTTCTGGAGGGAAAAATAATATTGACAGTGCTGCAGAAAAGCGCTGAAACGGAGATGAAGGGGAACCCTTTTTTTCTTTTTGGCTTATTTTAACTGGCCCATCCAGTTTTCTAGAGGCCCACCTACAATCAAAATCCTGGCGCCGCTAGTGGTGCACGGGCCCTTACTCCTCCACTGGTTCCGTCCGGCATACAAATATCGTATGATAATATTCTGCCCAGACCCAACTCTTCTTCATCCCCACCAGTCCAGTCCGGATCGCAATTATCTTCGTCGCAGATGGTACTGTACTTCTTTCTTCACCGCAGGTCCAACCCAGCTCAAAGCTTTCATTACTGCTAATCATGCACCCACCCAGCCTCCCTCTTAGATCCGCCTTGGGCTTCAGCCAGCAGTCATATTACCCTGTAGCCCAAGACTGGTTGCCCACCAAAGCTAAGCAGGGCTGAGCCTGGTTAGTACCTGGATGGGAGACCTCCTGAGATAACCAGGTTGCTGCTGGAAGAGGTGTTAGTGAGGCCAGCAGGGGGCGCACACCCTGTGGTCTGTGTGGGTCCTAACACCCCAGTATAGTGATGGAACACTATACTGTCAAAGAGCACCGTCCTTCGGATGAGAGTTTAACCCCGGCATCCTGGCCAAATTTGCCCCTTGGCTTCTGTCCATCATGGCCTCCTAATAATCCGCATATACTGATTCGCTTCATCACTGTCTCCTCTCCACTAAGCTGGTGTGTGGTGGGCGTTCTGGTGCAATTTGCGTGCAATTTCCCCCTTCTACGTAAAATGCTTTGAGTACCCAGAAAATCGCTATATAAATGTAACAAATTATTATTATTATTATTCAGATTCGCCAGCACAGCCAAGGGGTGTCTACTCCAGTGCTCCACCTCAGACATCCAGGCCTGTAGCTCCCCCTCAGTTGACTCCACCTTGGCTCCTCCCTCCCTCGGCTCCCACAGGGACTGTCATCCCCTCGGCTGCACCATGCTTCTTCGTCCCACCGGCTTCACCTTGGTCGGACAACGCTCTGTCTGTGCCACAGACTTCCAAGCCTTTCGCTGCGCTTCACTCACCACCCCTTTCAGGTCTGTCTGGCTCCACTTTCCTTCTGGCTCCTCCTGGGTCCTCGGTCACTCCGCTTTGATCCTCCTGGCTCCACCTTGGTCGCAGCAGCTCTGCACTGCCCTCCAGGACCTCCGTTGTCGTCCGTTCTCTCCGGTCTCTTGGATCAACCCTTGTGTCCAGATTTCTCTGCTCCACCGCTGGTTGCTAGACCGCTAACTCTGCCCTGGCTCCTCCCACCATTGGTTCCACAGTGGGCCTTCGTACCAACTGTGCATCTGGATTTCCTTTGTTTGTCTAGTGTTGGTTGTGCTATGCACTCTTTTTCGCTTGTTAAATCATTTTGGGTGCTCATTTTTTTTTTTTTTTTGTAAAGATATTGTTGCTAAACTAAACTTCTGTGCCTCTCCTCATCTTCTTAATCTGGAACGTGACAATAATATGCTTTATGACAATGATGCTTTCATATGCTCTATATTGTACTATTACAGCAGACTTTATATTACAACTTATACTTCATACAATTTATACTGTAGCCTACTGTAGTTTTTCTAATTTTTTTATTTACCATATCAGCACTGTAAATGTTTTACAGGATCCATTAAGGATTACCTTACAATTATTGTGTTTGTACTGATTTTCTTCTTTTCCTTCGCACAATTTTGTACATAAAACAAGTCATTCTGTGCAAACATGCTTAGTTTCATGAATTTATGATGCGCAGGAGGATGAAAGATGAAAACTATGATATGAATGTTCCCCATTACCTTCTAAGCCTAATCTTTTTTTCAGTTTACATCCCTTTGAATGGAAATAAATGCATTGATTTAGTTCATTTGTGACCCTGGATCACAAAACCAGTCTTAAGTAGCACGGGTATATTTGTGGGAATAGCCAACAATACATTGTATGGGTCAAAATTATAAATTTTTCTTTTATGCCAAAAATCATTTGAATATTAATTAAAGATCATGTTCCATGAAGATATTTTGTAAATGTCCTACCGTAAATGTATAAAACGTTTATTTTTGTGAGTGAATGCAGCACAATCGCAAACATAAATGGACAACTTTAAAGGTGATTTTCTCAATGTTTCGATTTTTTTGCACCCTCAGCTTCCAGATTTTCAAATACTTGTATCTCGGCCAAATATTGTCCAATCCTAACAAACCATACATCAATGGAAAGCTTATTTATTCAGCTCTCATGTGATGTATATATCTTAATTTAAAAAAAATGACCCATATGACTGATTTTGTCATCCAGGGTCACATTTGTATAACTAGTGTACTGACAGTATAGTTTTAATTTGTTATTACTGCTTATTATTATTATCTGTATATTGCGTATACAGTACATTTCACTATTTCACAGAGAAGAACTGTGACTTTTTTTTTCTCCTGTCTATTCTGTCACCTGATGGAGATTGGGTTCCTTGCCACAGTCGCCGCTTGCTTAGTTGGGGACATTTAAAGGTGTTTTGAGCGTGATGTCACGCGTTTTTTAGGCCAAAACATTTTTTTATCACATACAGCAAACATCTCCTCACTATCCGCTAGCTGCCTGTCCCCTGAACACACTGTAAAAAACGTGGTCTCTGCAGACACCCCAGGCTCCAAAAATGGCAACAAAAACAAATTGGGCTAACCCACACCAGGAACCATAACAAACTGTACCAGCCAATAACCGACAAGAAGGATTTGGGGGTGGAGTTTGGGGGGTTAGTCCGCGGATGAGTGGGAGGGAGGGTCTAGCTAGCCTCCGTTTTGTTTTACAATACTTCGAACGGCAAGAAGTGATGTAACCCAACATTGCTTAGAGCACCTTTAATATTCAACAGTGTTGATTGATTTAACCGCACTGACACTATTGGATGAGAACTGAACTGAGCTGAATGCTGACATCCCTGTTTTCCCACAGAATTGCTTTATAGCCGCTGTACAGCCGAAATGAACTTTGCATCATTTAATCATTTTCCTGTTATCAAAGCCGCTTTGAAACGATCTGTTTTGTTTAATGTTTGTTTTATGTTTGTTGTTTCAAAATGTTTGGCCATCGTGCACTGAATGAAGAATCAAAAAGTGTCCAGCAGAGGGCACACACGACAAACCAAAACAATCCGCACATGGTAAAAGTCGGTACATGCTGCACTGTTATCAAAGTTGCAGGATAGCCTATATCTGCTGCATTCATTTGCAATTGAATTAAAATGTGATCATGCAATGTTTAACCACACGTAATGGAATAAATCCGGCATGTAACAAAATTGGATTTAGTCTTTTTTTTGTTTTCGCTTTTACAGAAAACATTAATATTGAACAGTACAAGTCTGAAAGTGAGAAAGAGCAGAGTACATGCAAACACCGCCCCTCCACCCACATCTCCCTCATCCTATTACTATGAGCAGCTGCTGGCCTATCGTGTCCGATACACTTTCACCTTTCAAGGATGTTTTGATCGTCGAGGATAGCGTGCATTCGATAAATAACCTATGTTGCCTTAACCCGACGGCTGTAGAAAATGAACAACGGAGATGTCTGAAATCAGCATTGCTTACAGGAGGAGCTGATAAAGGTAATGTCCTTGCTTATCTTCCAATAATAGCTTTACTTTTAGTTCAGTATAAGGCATGCTAACAGCGTGACTTCTGAGGAAACAGTTAGCAAAACTTGCATAATATCGTTCTTTTATCTCTTTCTCTCTCTTTTAAACTGTCAAAATAGCTTTGTGAAACTCCACCACAGCGGCATTCTGCGCATTGTAACACCCTGCTTCATTTATCGATAGGCTATATTTTGTTGTCTCTTTCGCATGTACCACGTAGTAAACAATATGACCACCTATTGATTGCTTTAACCTAATTATTCTCACAGATTAATTTATGCCAATTTACGCCATTCATTTTGAAGAGCGTTAAGCAGTCATTTATGAATTTCAGTTCACATTACATCTCAATTGTGAAATATTTTTGAGCTGCACATGTCTCAAACTCCAAATGTTTTACTTTGACAAATATAATGTTGATTTACAAGTTATGACATATTGATTTAGACCACGTCAATCAATGCATGGTTCATAGGCTATTAACCATTGATTGATTGACGTGGTTTAAATCACGAGTTTACTTTATATTAGGCCTACTTTTTTGAAGCAACTTTTGATAAGATTATTACCCCAAATTATATTATATAACTAATGCTTAAAAGTGTATTACTTTGCTACAAGTTAAAAAAAAGTTAAGAGTAAGAAATAGTCCTATGGAAATTTAAGTTTTATGTTAATGTATCATCTCCACAGCCTCCTTCAGGAAAACCCTTAATAAACCCCTAAATGATTTGCTGTGTTTGTTCGTTGTGTTAAAACGAGTATCAGACTGTTTCAAACTATAAAAGAAAGTTTCTCCTTAAAAGTGTTGGTTCAGAATTTTTAGGTTAGGTATTTGCAAGTAACTTGTAAACTCAATTGAACCAAGGATTTAAGCTTGTTCTTGAAATTCCTTTGAGGGGTAAAATTCTGACTGACAGCCAAGAAATGTTTTGTTGTGCTTAGAGAACCACCAATTTTATAACTCCCTAGTGAAGAAAAGCGTATCAGCAGGGACATGATCAATTATATAGGCCTATATGTCACTGTAATAATTATTAATATAATTAAATGCATTTGGCCACATCTGTTTGTTTATCTATGAATAGAGAGTGAGAGAGCAGACCCATTATTTTCTGTAGTCAATATCATTATTGTTGTTCTGGTTTAATGGTGATTTCCTGTTTGACCTTTTGAGGCAGTAAGCATGAAAAATGGAGACATAAATGAGGTAAAACAGATGAATGTGTACAGGAGAAAAATACAAAGGATGTAAATTAAAATATGCTACACATAGTATGTTGATCGTAAATTATAGATAAAAAAACTCAAAAGCTGACATGTTCAGCCTTACATGACCTCAAATAAATATTTAAGAGTGCATTTTCCTCACAATTAAAATGCAAGAGCCCTCTCTGATTATTCAGTCTGGTTTGCATTGTGTAACAGACTGTGTATTTTTTATCCATGCAGGTAACATATGTGAGAGAATCATTCTGTGCTACATGATGCTTTTTAGAGATGCTGAGTCAAATGACTTCCTTTACACCACTGCAGTCTGTTGTCAGTCTGAAGATGTGTAGGCCTACTTCTCTGACTGTTTATATTCAACATGGCTTCCAGATCTGCGATGTTTAGTGTCAAAAGCAGCCTGTTTATTGGGTTTGTCCTTAAGTAGCTTTGTGTGTGTGTGTGTGTGTGTGTTGTGGGTCACTGGTTGTAAGCCTCCAGTCAGATACATGGTAATAGACTGTAATCATAGCTGACACACATGTGTACCAGATTGTCTGTCCGTGTGAGTGTGTGTGCATAGACAGAAATAATCCATCTCACCTGAGTGGACCTCTAGTTACTTTATATTGTGCGTTCTTTGCATCTTTGGATTCTATCGTCTTTGGATTTGTTCTTTTTTGTGAGAATATTTTTACCTGCAGCAGCATATATTTTTTTCAGTTCTCAACCCAGGGGTGGCCTCCTCCTACACAGCCCTTCCCCCGCTCTCGAACAGTCTGCTTTGATTATCTACATAAAATGAAATCATATCTTTATTATTGGGTATTCAAAGCAACAGATCATTGTCAGTAATGTTCTGAGGGCAACTCATATATATATCTTCGGCAAAAATATATCTTCGATGACTGTCTGCATGATGACCTCTGTTGGTTAAGGAAAAATAAAAGTCAATATTTGCTAGCCTGTTATGATAACTGAAATTAACCATGATGATCATGGATAAAAGCACTGAAACCAATGCATTGTGTTGTTTCAGAAAAGGCATGTGACTAAACCGTAGGCATGTGATATTAAAGTTCTGGCCAATACAGATAAGCCACTAATTATTTTTAAGTTATGGATGATAATATAAATCGATACAGCTTCGTAAAAAGAAGGGAAGGTAAAACTTTTTAATACAGTATGAAAAATAAATATTAATTGTGGACCTTCTATAGTAAAGATAATACTGTTTGAATTTGAGAACATAAAATCCCTGATATACCCACAGCGAAGTTCTTTTTCATTCTTCATTTAGGGGTAAAACAAAGTTCGAAATACGTGAGCAGTGGTATACTGTTATTAAACATCTGAAGCCACCCACACTGCTGAGAGCGGCGTTAGAAGAATATGTAAAATGTGCTGCACGCTTTTCTCTTGGTAACAAAATACACACAACAAAATTGAGAAAACAGCAAGCATTTTAATAAAGCATAAGAAAAGCATCTGATCATAGCAACATAAATATGTTTGCTTAAGCTCTACGGCGCTCCAGTAAAGTCACGTCATGTTTATTTAGATTTATTATAACCCAGAGAGAAAAAAGGCGAAGCTACCTATTACCTAAATTGCCACGAACCAGTGGTAGTACAAAGGTGTTTACCAGCCGTGGCGAACTTTCCGCTTAAAATATTTCGGGGCCTTATCTTTTCATAATAAAGGAAAGACCCCTGCAATGCTGGTAAGATTAATTGCTACCCCTTTAAATTGGTGCTAGTGATTCTAAATCTTAGAATTGGCGGAACAATTTCAATATACAATATTGGCAGATACAGTAAAAAAAAAAAAAAATACAGATATCTGCTGATAATGTCTATTGAACATTCATATTAAACCAGGTCCCTGTATGGAAAAATATGTGGTAGATTATAAACTATTCCATACAAATGCAGAATTGGGCAAAATACTATTATTTATTTTTATTTCAAAATACAGTATTTGATCTTTAACTGCATGTGTCTAATTATGTGATATAACACTGCAGAGTATAACACTGCAGAGAATAACATTACTTTCTGTTACCTGTTGAGGTTTAAGTCGTATCATCTGCATTCATGGAACCTGTTTTTTCATCATTTGTTTTATTGTATAAAGAATTACACTAATATAGAAAAGAGCATTTCAATCTCCCAATGTATAAAATGTCTAAACAATTGAGTGAGGTGATGTCTGCCTCTATATTCCCTGTGCGTCAGGCATAGGAGACAGAATGCAGACAGCATGTCGCGGTTTCAGAGAGAAATGTATTGGTAACCAGACCCACAGACATCAATGTGTTTCTGGAACAAACCTAACCAGACCGCTTCTATCACTTAGCATTGGCATTTAGTCTTAATAACAGTGCTGCTGATGTTTCCAGCTTTTTTTTTTTATAACTAATGTGTATGTGTAACCACCTTAAACGGTTGTCCTATCAATTATCTTAATATTATCATGATTAAAAAATATATGGACAAATTATTTTCTAGGTTTTCCAAAAGTTAAGCATTGAGATTACTGCGACAGGTTCATTAGCAGTGGCTTAGTTTTAGCTGACTGATCTGCATACTGTCGTTGTCAAGGATTAAATATCGTTGAACTCCTGAGTGAGCGTAAACTGTTGGTACGTCCCCTGTTTTACCCTTCAAATCCTGTTGACATTGTGGTCTCTCTCTCTCTCTCTCTCTCTCTCTCTCTCTCTCTCTCTCTCTCTCTCTCTCTCTCTCTCTCGTGTGTGTTTGTGTAGATTTTCCCATGGGACGGAGCAGCAGAATTTCAGAGGTGTGGAAATGTTCAGAAAGAGACCTCCCCCAGGTAAACAATTAGCTATTCTCCTCCCTAAACACACACACACGTTTGAATTTAATTACCATTTTGTGCTCTGAATTTAAAATACACACATACTCAAGGGCTCTCAATCTTCAAATCAGCTCAGTCTTCATTCTCATGGCACTTTGTAACTATTTCGGTGTTTCTGTGAATTGTTGACTAATTCATATAAATTACCTCATTTGTACACTTTTGGACAATCTGCTTACGCCCCACTAATGGCTACATTAGGAGCGGACCTTCATGCTTATACTTTTTTTTCCCGCATACTTCTGTATAAATCATAAACATTCATACAAAATCATAAAATTGTTTTCTCATAACAATAGGTTGCTCAGCTTGAGCAATGATGCCTACAAAAGTTAGCCTCTTTGATTTCTCAGTAGTAAGATATGAAATATCTTCATAAATTAAACTCTGAAAAATAAAGGTTCTTTATTAGCAATGATGGTTCTATGAAGAACCTTTTTAAATCAATGGACCTTTTTCCTTGAACAAAATGTTCCTTATGGTGGAAAAAGCTTCTTTAGATTATTAAAATGTTCTTTACCCTAAAAAAATAATGGTTCTTTTAAGAACCGTGGTAACAAATTTAAAGTGGTCCTATAATGCCTTTTTACAAAGTCTTGATTTTTTTTTGGGGGTGTATATGTTTCCATGCTTGATTGTTCAAAAAAAGCATTATTTTCACATATTTTACATTATTCCAGCTCCTCTCTCCTCAGTCTGGTTGAATGCGTTATTTTCGATGAAGTCCCTCTCTCCAAAATACGAAATGTGCTGGATTGGTTAGCTGGCCCAGTGTGTTGTGATTGACAGCGCTTAGCACGTGTTCAGGAAATGTCAAGCCCCTTCATAACCGCGAGCTCACTCAGATGTAAATATTAACGATGGCGTCGATTTCAAACCATTTCGAGCCCAATTCAGACCCTGACAATGTTGCTGAACGGATTTCAAGCACAGATTTCACAGGATGTTTCAGAAAGTGGTATGTTTTTTTGTAATTTTCTTATAGATACGATGTCATCCGACACTTAATCATATTTGTCGGAAAACTGTGGTAATACAAACAGTAATCAATCACAAAATCATGGATAATTTTCCTAAGGGGCGGTGAACAGTCTACAACAGTTACAAAAGCTAAAGTAAACACTACATCAATACTATAATGTTAGTTAGCCTTCGTTTACATCATAGTTATCATAGCAACTACATAAAACTTATAATTGGAACTGTTAATAGAAAGCACAACTACAAATAATAAGACATACTTACAAGTTGTGATCCATAAAAAACAGATTGTCCCGACAAAATGGGAACGACTACATCTTTCAGGAAAAGCTTTTGTGCGTATATCCTGCATTGTACTCTCTTCTGGAAACTGTTCTCCGTAAAATGTGTAGCGCACAGACAAACGTACTTGACGTTATAAAGTTCAGGAACAGTGTTAAAAGAAGTTTGTCAGCCTTAGGACAAACCTTTTCCGATGAGTAAAAAACAGCGAAACAACTCTTCCTCTTCTCTGAAGCAGTCCAACATGGCATCACCCCTGTTTGTTGCGTGTACCTGGGGGCACGGTTTATGTAAATTTTAAGGTTTGTGATGTCACCAACCATGGAAAAAGCTCATTGTAGTCCCTACAATGTAGTCCTTAAAAAGCGATTTCTGTAAAATAAAATATCTCCCTTTGCATTAAAACTTTGAGCATTGTAACTTTGCAGATGTTGTTTATGCTCAAACAGCAACATTACACACTAATTAAAGTGAAAAAAGTGAAATCATAATCAAGGACCCCTTTAAGTTAGTAAGTTTAGGAAGCAATTTCGGGAGGCAATTTCGGATATTAGCACAAACACTTTATTTTGTTATTTTCAAAGGCTACATTGCTGTAGCCTGCTATGAGGTCACTGAGGTCCGGACCTCTGTATTTTTCTGAGCTGAATGTAATAAATGGTAAAATAATTGCCTAATAAAGTATTATCTCTACTTAAGTGCTGCAAAGATATTGCACAGCACCAAGATCTTCTCATCTGAGCTGTTTCAGCGGACTAACACCGCTCACCAATGTCAAAATATTTGAGATGACCAATCAAATCAAAGTAGACAGGCTATATGTTCACAGAAGCAGCTGAGTGCGAATTCCAGCGCAGCTCGACGCTTCAGGTAACAGCCATAATGAGAGAGATTGGTTTTAAGCAGCTAAACCAACCATTCAATATTTGACAGCTGTTGATAGAATTGTTAAACAACCGACAAAAATAATCAGGCAAACTAATACACTTTTGTATAATTTTGCTACTTTTTATTGAAAATAGGCCTATGTAATTTACGTGGTTCATGTAATGTATAGCAACTGTCAATGTGAGGGGGCAAGAAACATTAACAAAGCAATTTCATCATATTAGGCATATACTAGGCAACTGAAGTAGCCTTCAGTTAATTCACTTATCTAAGAGAATGATTCACAAAACCAATCCTATGTTTACTTGAAAAAATATGCATTGCATTAACCCTGCTTGCATTTTAACGCATTGTATTTTTAGGGCTTCCATTTCTATGGGCTGAAATTCAACATGGTTGTATGTTTAAGCTGTGAATATTTCAATTCAAAACAGTTCACACACATTTTCATTTTTAAAAATTCAATAGTTCATATTCACCTTTTAGATTTCACTTCCAAAATATTCATTCTGTTTAAAAATACAACCTATAATATTCGGCAGGCAATTTTCGGTCCATTTTATTTCGCTTTACAAATTTGTTTCCAAAAATTCAGTGGTTCAAATTCGACAGAACATTTGACATCCGGGAAACGGCAGGAATATCAGTGGATTGCCGATTGATAATCTCCATAGCTGTTAGTCGTCCTCACCTGCAGGGGGTGCAAGCGGCTGTGAACGAAGAAAACTATAGAGCAATGGGAGAGAGAGTCATTAATTCATAAAAACGGATTTACAGAAATGGAGCAAGCGGTAAGAATTTGTGATTATTATCAGGGCCAGTATAGCTATGGAAAAGCTGATAAAGACACAAAAGCTGTGTTTACATTTAAGTCTTCACAGTTAGTTTTGCACATGTAAGCAGTTGTCTCTACTGTGAATGAGATTATAATGTTATTCCCCGATGCTGATGTACAGATAAAACTGTGCTCTATGAACTTTATGTTCATATTCTGAGTCCACCTGCCTGTTCCAATATCAGGTATAGCCTACATCCTCAATAAGGTGCGAGTTTGGTATTTTATTTCAATGTATTAGTCCATTAAGCGTTAAGTGTCCTGACCGCAGTGGAATCCTGGAGAATGATGTATTGAGGGAATCCCCAGTTCTGCAGCACAGAGTGGCGATATAAAGTTAAGGAAACTAAACAACCGAGAGAAACATATTTCTACTACTTCAGATTTAACGTTTTATCTGTACATCAGCATCAGGGAACATTATAATCTCGTTCACGGTAGAGAAAGCTGCTTACATGTGCAAAACTAACTGTGAAGACTTAAATGTAAACACAGCTTTTGTGTCTTTATCAGCTTTTCAATAGCTATCCTGGCCCTCATAAACATCACAAATTCTTACCGCTTGCTCCATTTCTGTAAATAAATTTCTTTTGAATGAATGACTCTCTCTCCCATTGCTCTATAGTTTTCTTTGTCAACAGCCGCTTGCACCGCCTGCTGGTGAGGTCGAGTAACAGCTATGGAGATTATACATTTTCAATCCACTAATATTCCTGCCGTTCCCGGATGTCAAATGTTGAATTTTCTGTCGAACCACTGAATTTGTGGAAGCAAATTTGTAAAGCGAAATAAAATGGACCGAAAATTGCCTGTCGAATATTATAATTTGTATTTTTAAACAGAATTAATATTTTGGAAGTGAAATCTGAAAGGTGAAAATGTATTATTGAATTTTTAAAAATGAAAACGTGTGTGAAATGTTTTGAATTGAAATATTCACAGCTTAAATATACAACTATTTTGAATTTCAGCTCATAAAAATTCAACCCCTAAAATACAATGAATTAAAATAAAAGCAGGGTTAATGCAATGCATATTTTTTCAAGTAGTGCGATTCAACAAGCTTTTTGTTTCATAGTTTACTGCCTTCACTGACACAGATGAAAATGAAAAGACTATCAGTCAAAGCTCAGCTTCAGGAGGGGAAGAGACAGGGCAAGATAAGGAGACTGAGAGAAAAAGAAAGAGTGATGGAGATGAGGAGAGAGCAGGTATTGACAAATAATCTACTGCCCACTGACATGGTTTTAAAGCTATTGATATGCAATTTTTGGTCTTCAAACGTCTTAAAATGCACATATGTAGATCAGAGAAATCAAATTTTTCTTGAGGGTGCAGGTGCTTGTACCCCCTTGTATTGACAAATAATCTACTGCCCACTGACATGGTTTTAAAGCTATTGTTATGAATTTTTTTGGCCTTCAAACGTCTTAAAATGCACATATGTAGATCAAAGAAATCTAATTTTTCCCAACTTGTTCAAATTTGGGACCTCTGTGATTTTAAAACCCTGCCTACAACCCTGCATGGGTGTGATATTGTTCCAAAGCTTGGATCTTGTTTTTACTGTGGTGCAGCGCAACATCAAAAGTTAAATACGTACACGTGAGTTGGGAGGGTTCCTTCCTTGGCACAAGACTCCCCCTCTCTCCACACACTCTGAGATACATACAGGCGTAGCACGTGCACAGACACCTGACTGGTCCAGATGTCTTCCGCAGTGCCACCCCTTCTTTACCCCCTCTTTGCCCTGGTATGCCACTGCCTATTTATCTGGAGCCATTTTGGCTCTGAATCTGATTACTATATGGATATTTCATTGCCAGAGGAGCCAGTAATATGCTCGCTGTCTCCTTGTGTTTTACATCTTTCACAGCTCTGCAGTGTAAGTTGCCCCGGCAACCTCATCAGCCAGTTTGTATTGGCCAAATTCTTGGCCAATAGCACGGCTTTCTGATTATGTCATATAAAAACAACGTCGTAGTTCTAGTGGTGCCAGTGTTTTGACATAGCCTAGTCCAGTGAGAGTGTTATTTTGTCGTCGTCAGCGGCAGCCCAGTCAAAAATCTATATTTTAGAGGTTTTTAGTTGTTTGTCAATTAATATTTGCTTATTTAGGAGTTTAAAGCAAGTTTAATTTATTAGACTATAACATTTAATTTAAAAAATATATATACAAGCCAAGCATATCTGAAACACAGAAAGTTACTCAAATTGAACTGCACGTAGGCTACGATAGCAGTCGTATATTATTCGTTTTGAGAAAGTGTAATTGATTTTGGTTCAAATCGAATGACCTCAACGACGACTCTGCGGCAAATCAAAAGGGAGAGGGAGTGAGCTGTAATTTCCCGCCGCGTCTGTAATTTAATGTGTTCCACTCATCACTCGTCATTCGGCGCCGTTCTGCTGCTGCCGCGCGCGCGTTTCTCCGTCGCTCCCCTGGTGAGAAGTCCTATCGCTGCATGCGCACACTGCGCAGAGCTATGTAAATGAAACAACGGTGGGACAACATGACTATCCCGAAAGACATCCCAGAGAAGTGGTTTCCAATCATTCTCCCTCTAAAAAGGAAGAAAGAGGGATTAACCAACACGACAAAAATAAGAAACGGAGCAGGTACCTTTGCATTATTGCGTTGTCATTTGTTTACCACAGATGATCTGAATTAAGTCTAGCTGTTTTTTATTATTATTATTCTAAATATATAACATTATATTCATAGTGAAATAGAGGTCACTTAAACTTTAAATCAATAATTAAAAATGTATTTTTATTCTTTTTTTATCAATGTTTCATCCTCCTTGAACACTTCCCTGTCATGTAAATAAAAAAACATAGTGTTCTCCCATAAGTGTGTTTATTCATTCATTATTTCACCCTAATGATTGCCTCACAAAATCAAGCCAATATTCAGTATCCATATCCAGCGCGTGCGTGTGTGTATGTTTGAGTGCGTATGTCTCATGACCTTGTGATCATGAAATCCATCATGCTTTCCCCGTCAACACTCACAAATATCTCAGTATATTTACTGCATCTCCATTCATTTTAAATGCAAATAGTCAGCCTTTAGAAAGGGCTTATCATCAAATGTTATTGAGATGATTGCATAACCTAATTTCTACATTGAAAGTTAATGTCTCAAGATTGGTCACATGATATACAGTATCTCACAATATTTAATTGACTGACTTCAAGGATGTAGGTTTGATTTGGACATTTTTTTTTGGACTTTATTTAGTGATTGACATTAAGGTTTTTAGTCTTAATTTCAATTCTGTAATGTTATACGTTAAAGGTAAAGACGTCAAGGAGGCAGTTTAACAGAGATTTAACTTTACCTTCACTGTGTTGTTTTTTAACTTTGTGGATATTTGAACTAACAGTTTGCTTTAAACATTCAGTTTAACAACATTTAAGTTAAACTTAAGGTTAAACTTAACTGTGCACGTAGGCTATTCAAACACTTAGCCTACCTACTCTGTCCATGCACCAAATGCACATCCTTGAAAGAGCGCACACTTCTTTTTACTTTGACTTCTCTGGGAATGTCAATGGTATGACCCACTTCAGATGCTTCCAAAATTACAACAACAGTGGTTATAAATATATATGATATTTATATTTATCAAAATAATTGCAAGGGACAATTCAGTATCGCTGAATATTGGGACATGTCCCTAGCGTCCCTACTAAATCCTATGCCCTTGACTGACTTGAATTTGCTTTTTTCCCATGCCTCATCCTAGCAGTTTATTTCACAGTATGTTGAGTGAGTGTGTAAACTGCTTATCAACATGCTGTCTGAATTTTTTTTTTTTTATATTCGCCCTGTTTAAATGTAATTTATGTGATTAACACAGCCAGCAACATTTTCACTCATGATTTGTTGTTGCAACACATGCAGTTTATATTTTTCACTAAAGGTAGTAATTGTTAGAAATGTTTTTGTAAACTTTTGTTAGATAAATGAAGTAACCGGAAATGTAAATTTATTTAGCTGTTGTGGTTTAGAGTTGAGCTGGACCTCTGTCTCAGATTCTGTGAAGCAGATCGCAACTGAACAAACATTGCTGTTTGTTTTGGGGATTTTAAGCTCATCTTGATGTGTTCTGATTATCAGTCACTATACGACAGATAGCACCATTTGAAAATGCCCAGAATGACTCATACAGACAACAGGTATACAAGACCAGCAGTTTCATTTCAAATCAAGAAGAGGCGCACAAAATCACCTTTGCTGTCTTATTTGTACTTGTTGTTAACTTTCAAATAATCCAAATGTGATTAGACATTGTGCTCCTTTTTCAGTTATTTAAATGAACTAACCATATGTTGACGTTTAAGGCCAATAAATATCCAGTAGACAAGCCAAAGCCGCATGAAGAAATGTCTTGTAGTGGAATAGTTAATGTCTTAGTAATTCCAGTAACCCTGTTCCTGGCCTATTCAGGTTGATTTCTTAACACTGGGTTTGTTAAGTGAATGTCTCCCAACAGTCTATTCTGACACATCCGTGATTATCTCCTGCACGACTACCATATCTCTGATCATTTAACATTGCCATGATCATCATTACTTCCCATTAGAGTTAGAAGGGAGATAAGTGTATTTTTGTTATTATTGTAGATTATTTATGCCATCAAAATGGATGTAGCTGTATTTAATATGGCGGTATAAGTGACCTCTGAATGAATTGCATATTTACTATAATGTGAAATATCCTGGAGAATAAAGGGCTTAAAGAGGGGATTCACAACTAGCAAGATTTTCGACAAAAATGCGGAATTTCATACAAAAGCCCTGGAAGTGTGGAAAGTCTGCCAGATGTCGCAAAATGATGCAGTTTTCATCATCCAGCAGACTTTACCTGACAAATAAACGGGGATATCTGGGTGCAGGAAACACAGCGAAAGAGTATATTGTTCATTAAGATATGCTACCGACATTATAAACGTACATAGTACACACTTTAATTCACGCTTTTATGATATACTAGAAATTCAGTTTATTCATGCCTAATTGCAATTATACATCCTGCGTCTTCTCCAGTGTGTTTGAGTGCAAACTTCTCTGGTTTGTTATATGTGCAGTTGTCCAAGTGCTTCATATGTTTACACGTGCGCGCACACACATCTAAAATAGCCTTCAAGGAACATGTTTTTGCCTATGTTTACCATACTGAATGCATTTGTTTTTATCTGGAGTGAAATGTTCTTTGTTGCAGTCAGTGAGTGTTAAAGGGTTAGTTCTTCTGTCAGTAATTACTCACCCTCATGTTGTTCCAAACCTGTAAGACCTTCATTCATCTTCGGAACACAAATAAAGATATTTTTGATGAAATCTGAGAGCTTTCTGACCCCCTATATACTGCAACATTATTGCCATTTTCAAGGCCCAGAAAGGTAAAGAAGACATTGTCTATGTCCATGTGACTACAGTGGTTCAGCCTTAATGTTATGAAGCAACAAGAATACTTATTGTGCACAAAACCCCCTAAAACTAACGCCTTTATTTAACAATTTCTCCTGTTCCCTGTCAATCTCTGATGTTGTTCACGTTGTAAACACAGTGCAGTGCTTCGGGTAATACATCAGGACGCCGGTTCATTATTGGCGGGCTCCTGCGTCAACATCACACGTGAACAACGTCAGAGACTGGCACAAAAGAGAAGAAATTGTAGAATTAAGTCATTATTTTTGTTTGTTTTTGCGCACAAAATGTATTATCGTTGCTTCATAACAATTAAGGTTGAACCACTGTAGTCACATGGAATATTTTATAGATGTCTTTACTCTCTCGGATTTCATCAAAAATATATTTGTGTTTCGAAGATGAATGACTGTCTTGTGGGTTTGGAACGACATTAATGACATTAGTGAGTAATTAATGACAGAAAAATGTCATTTTTGGGTGAACTAACCCTTTAAGCCTGTCCTTATGTGAACCCCTGTAATTCCTTTACTCTGAGAGTCTGCTAACATACTCCTAGACGGTCATATTGGTGGTTTGGTTGCACGGATTTGGTCAATGCAGCTAAGGTGAAGGAATAGGTTGGTGCATGATGGAGGGTGTTTTTCGGGATGGATAGTTGAGTCAGCCAGCTGGGCATATAAAGGCACATGGCAAAGGAGGAGTTGGGAAATGGGAGCAGACTGCAAGAGGAGAGAGGGCAAAATCAAGCAAGTGATACATAGACACTGAGATGAATAGAAGGTTCATGTGAAGGTCATGTGCATGTTTTATCAGATGAACAAATGCCTCATGATGTCTCAGCATATGTTTTGGCATTAGTGTGCAGCATAGTAAACTTTCCCTCACCATACAGAACAGAAGGACCTCCTACTTTAAGGAAGACGGAATATGTATGTAGTAAATAAAGAGAATAAAAACAACTCGTTAGGCAAGTTCAACCACATGACTGCATTAGTGAGTATTTTGCCTATGTTAAGGATTCATGTATCATTCCTCTGATGTGTGTAAAGAGGTTGGAGTACAGTAGCAATCATCTCACTCACCATGAGGCTAATTTGAGCCTGTAGCTTGTCTTTTTCGGCGTTAAATAAGATGAATCCACTTCAATTGTCCTTTAGTGCTACTTTGGCATGTTTATTAAATTTGTGCTGTTTTTGAGACCTGACCGAAAGATTCACTTTGGTAGGAATCTATTGTATTATTTTAATGCAGCCTTGGTGAGCATAAGAGATTTAAAAACATTAAAAAAATTTAGGAGATGATTAAACAAAATCTAATTAATCCAAACTTTTTACAGTTAGTGTGAGTGTGTATACAGTAAAGCAGTTTTCTGAAAATAAGAATAAACGATTATGCCAAAATATAACTTAATTTTAATTAAATTTTTTCAGAAATTAAAACTGCATTAAAATTATGCTTATCATAGAAAGAGGGGAATTCAACATGTATGTAATGCTTGCTTCTTTTTTCTTTTCTTTTTTTTAAACTAATAATAGATGCGGGTAAAAATAAGCATCATGTCAATCACAGTGTCAATGAAGCTTTCCATGACTTTCAGAATAGTTTATCTATGCACAACTAGCTTACACAAGACATATGTTCTGCAACATTGCACATCCATAACTTGCTGGTCTGTTTGAATTTGCACAGATTTATGAGCTAGCGTAACGGATGTCCTTGGCAGTAGTGCTGAATCACAGCAATGACTGCTCCTTCTCTGTCAATGACTGTTTTTTTTTGAGACACATCACACAAGCAGCGTTTCACTGCGTCTTTTGCTTGTCCTTGGCTGTATTAGTAAGGGCGCTGTGTTAAAAGTGCTTAATGGCCCAGTTTGCTGAGGTGCTGTCCGGATGGAACAAGACCCTCTGACAGCCAGAGCCATTATGTCATCGGCAGCCAATAGGCAATGCACTCTCAGACTCTGGCAACAGCAGTGTGGTTTTCCATTAGGACTGATAACAGAGAGGCAGAGAGTACAACAGATAGCCACGAGCAAGGGAAAAGAAAGATGTGACCTTGAGGAAGAGGGTAGAAAGCGAAAGGATAGGGGATGAGTTTGATGGTCATGTGGATCATGTGGAGAGCGATGGGAAAAGGAGATAGTGTACGGACAGCTGAGAGGACAGATACAGAATTTCTTCTTTCAATATAAAATAAAGGCAGGATGTTGTGAATTAAATGAATACCTAGTCACCCTTCAGAGTTATTAATGTTAGGTTAATGCATTCTAAATTAATCTATGAGGGAGATCATAATGCTATATATTATTAGAATAATGATCATGAAATAGCCATTTTATGTTATTTGTTGAAGTATGCACCGTGTCTCGTGGTGAGACCTGAGTCAATGACAGCAAAGAGAGTTTACTGACTAATACTAACCCAATACAGCATGGAATATAAAGGACTAAACCTCCAACTCATAACATATGGAAAACAATGTTAACAAGCAACAGATCAAACTTACAAAGGCTGAGAATACATGTTAACACAGAGAATGATACTGGAAGTGTAAAGATACTTGTTACTATAACTATAATAGTACACTAATAATAACGTATGATACCACACATGATAACATTGTTTATTATACGTAGGCACTGCAGTTATGTTGTCTGCTGCTTTAAATGCTCAAGCTCTATAAAGCAGGATGGATTCTGATTGGCTGCCAATGTTTTTATCGTTCATCAGCTGAAAAAAAATTCTGAAAGGGATTCAAATTGAGCCACAGTTGTGTTTATTTAGTTTAATTTTCACTGACTTTAAGTTTGTTTATCTTCAGTCACCTCCTTTGTTCTAGCTTTCCCACCAGTCATTAATTTCCATGGACATTCATTAACAAGTTTGTTTTATTTTAATAAAGACTGTTGTTATTTGAACCTTCTTCATCATCATGTGACAGTATACCTGAGCTAAAAGATGATGGAATATAATGCAATATTTACTGCTTTAGCCCAGGAAGGACTTCCATTATTGGACTATTCAATTCAGTTCAGCAAATTGCCCAACGGACTGGACTGCCTTTGATGACGGGACCTTAAAATCTCTATATTGGATTGGTGCAAACTTCCATCGACCTCTCAACTTACCAGACATGATGGAAGGGGCATGGAGGGAGGCCATCCTTTGGTGTCTGGAAAGTGTTTACCCCCAGTCCACGCCATTTACCCCCAGTCCTGTCTTCATCAAACCCAGAGCCTCACCAGCTATCAGCCCAAAACACAGATACGATGCCAGAGCCAACCGCAGACGGGGAGCTTCTGTCTGCTGCGATGAATGAGCCAGAGCCTGAGATGAGGACAGTCCCAACTATCGCCCCTGAGCCGAAGCCCCACAGTGAGTCTAACCAGGTGTGTGAGCCAGCAACATCCGTTCCAGTGGGAATATTGATGGAGCTGGACACCGAAGCATAGCTGATCGATTGGGAAACAAAGCTAGTGCTCCCCACCCAGCCCTGCCCTGTATCTCCTGTGTTGTCATCATCACTGCCAGTCCTGCCCAGTTCTGAATTTCTGTGCCCTCATTGCCGCTGGTCCTGCCCATCATAAAGCCTGTTTCATCACCCTGTAATGAGATTGTGTTGACTCCATCCAGCCTCCCTCCTCATCCAGATTCAGCCAGTCCTTCAGACCCATCTTTTCTGGCGCTTGGCTGTGTGGATAAACCTTGGGTCTTACGGTCACCAGCTTCGCCCAAACAACTGGATTCCTCCATCTCCGCGTCCGGCCGCTGATACCGTCACTCCACCACGGCTCGTTGACCTGTCGGCTCCACTTTGGCTCCTCCCTCCCTTGACTCCACCAGAGACCATCAGCCTTACGGCTCCACTGGGCTCCCTCATCCATCTGGCTCCACCTTGGTCAGTCATCTCGTCACCCTGCCTTCGCCACAGACCTACGAGCCATCAGCCATGCTGTGTTCCGTCTCTCCACCCCTACGGCTTCAGCGGGCTCCGCCTTCCCCCTGGCTCTACCTTGGTCCTCTGTCACACCGGCTCTACCTCAGTCTTCATGCACGTTCTAATTCGTTTCATTTTCACAGACTTTTAGTTTGTTTATCTTCAGTCACCTGCTTCCTTTGTTCTAGTTTCCTGCCAGTCATTAATTTTCATGGACATACATTAACGAATACACCTGTCTGTCTTTAGTTCATCACCATGTGTATTAAAGTTCCTCATTGTTCACTGTTCATGTTTAGGGTATTGTCGTGTGTTACACGCTGTGTCATTTGCTTTATCCTGTGTATCTTCCTAAGTTTGTTTTCATTTTATAAAGACTTTTGTTATTTGAACTTTCTTTATCATCTTTGGAATTAAACACGACATCAGCAATATTTTTCCGCTTTAGTCTTTATCGTTATAGTTGTGCACTTGGACCTATTCAAGGGAGGTGCACAACTCACAAGTACTCGAGTAGCCTACCCGAATACTTGGGCATGACAGCGACGATCGATCATGATAATGATGATCGCCGTGACTTAAAAAATATATTATTGTTATTACTGCATTTTTGTATCTGAGTTCTGATTGGTTAGATGATATGGTACAGTATGCCATGTACAATAGCATTGTGACGAGAACACTATTGTAATAGAATTTTGTAAATTCTTTGTGCTTAAAGTTTCCCATGTTTCAGCATTGTTATTACGGGAAGAGCGCATCCACAAGAGGAGTTAGATTCAGACAATCATGATCAAGTTCACGTGCACATTCGCGTCCTTTTGTGCATAAGTAAGTTTTAATATTACATCAATCACGATCAAGTTCACGTGCACATTCGCGTCCTTTTGTGCATAAGTAAGTTTTAATATTACATTTATGTTTTATATATCTGAATAATCTTATATGTGATACGTTTGGTTGAGTTTATTAACCCTTGTAAACCCGTTTATCGGTCGGAATGAGGGTTTCCGATAGGACGGGTGAAGGTCTCTGCGTATTAAATAAACAAGATTAAATAAAATACATTTTCTCATATGTATTACCTTGTTATTTTATCTGACTCATAAATGAGAAAAGTTTTTTAATGATATCCGAGTATGCAATTGCAGAATAATATAGACAATAATAAAAATAGTAAATGAAATAGTGACTAGTACCTACCCGAAACGAGTACTTGTCACAAAAGTCGGTTTTAAGAAAATAAAGATGAATATTTAGATTTCAGGAAATTTACTTTATAATATAAAATATAATATAAACTAAAACTGATATAAATCCTGTCAACTCATGTCTCAAATTTCACAGCTAAGTTAACTAGTGTTGTGGGACAAAGGGGAAATAAGGAGTTCTTCCTTTAATGTTGTAAGGGCGTAAATTGTAGTACGAGCGGAAGGGAATCATGGGTAATGTAGTCCGGAACACGCATGGTCGAGTGTACAGCATAGTACGAGCGGAGATGTGTTTTTGTCCCTTGTTTTTCCCTGTTGTTTTCCGGTAGAGATGCACTGAGTATTTGTGTTCACTGCAACATTGTGGGTCATGTGAATGCAGGCCGGAGATATCAATAAAGCAGCATACTCAGGACACTTTCGTATAACTCGTCATTTGCACGGACTTGAGTGACTGGTAAACTGCTACGCACACACGGCTGCTGAGACGGAGAGCGCCGAACTGAAAAAGACAACATTGGGGGCTCGTCCGGGATCTTGTTCGTCGCATTTGGTGAGTTATATGGACAATCTGAATGGTAAACTGAAGCAGATGTTGTCAGAGAGAGATAGCAACATGACGGACGCGCGTGAGAGAGGATGACGAGAAAATACTCTCATACAAATAAGAGCAGTCAAGTGAACCCTGCCATATCTGTAATGACGGAGAATGAGGAAAAACGGACGCACATCTCATTCGCGGATTGGTTAAATGAATTGGAAGTTCAAGTGTCCAATAGTGAAAGTAAAAATAATCCGTTCAAGCAAAGTTTTGTTCCTTGCCCTCAATCAGCTACAATTAATGGACCTGCGCGTTGCTTTGAGCCAAAAATACGACCACAGGCTATGAGTGAAACCAACCCTTTCAAAAGTGTTGTGGAAAGTGAGTTTACATATGACAGTGGAATTGACACACCATGTTACATACAGAGCACGCCAGCAAATCTGAACTACTACCCACAAGCTGTGTACAAAGACTTAACTGTTAGACCAATGTCACAATATATGTCACCAATTAATCGCTTTCCACATGGGAGTGGTACAGTCCAGCATAGCGTCCATGAGGCTGAAAATAAAACTGCTTATATAAATGCTGATGAGAGTTGTTTTCCTGAGTTTATTAGACCCCGCCTGCAGGGAAGAAAACCACGTCAGGCATGTTACGATCTATCATCTGACAGTGGAGAGGAATGCAGTACCCCAAGAGAAAGAATTCCTACTCTCCGACCAGGTCAGTTTGATGGTTCAATGTCATGGAGAGAGTTCCTAAATCGTTTTGAGGATTGTGCCAGAGCTAATCACTGGTCTGAAAGGACAATGACTGTGCAGATGAGGTTTTGTTTGGTCGGAGCAGCAGGTGCAGTGATACATAAAAACCCCAGGTCGGGTAGATGGGATTACGCTCGCATTGTGGAGGAAATGGATGCCGCGTACGGCCCGTCATCCGAGCACGCAGCTGCCATTGGGATAGAGCTGAGGCAGAGGGTCCGCAAGGCAGATGAGCCGCTACATATGTTAAGAGATGATATCTATGAGAAAGTCTCCATTGTCTATGCAGATCGGTCTGAAAGAGAGCAGGACTCCATCAGCGTTGAAGTGTTCACTAACGCCATGGGGGATGCTGACATTGTGCAAAGACTGCTGGAAGAGCGCCCACGTACACTGGGTCGTGCTTACGATATTGCTCATAGATACGAGACCACACGACGAACTGCCGCCAGTGTAACACAACTCATGCAGTCGGCCACAAGGCCAATGGAACGGAGAGCCAGAGCTGCAGCAGTCCGTGAATGCCACGAACCGAGTGAAAGTGAAGGAGAGGGTTCAGTGTCGCCACACTCTGATCAGAGACAGAAAACATTCAGAATGGAATCCAAACCGCACCAATTAAGATTCAACAAACGAGGGAAAATTAATTGGGGAGAGAT
Organism: Siphateles boraxobius; assembly: GCF_051911475.1. Taxonomy (NCBI): domain Eukaryota; kingdom Metazoa; phylum Chordata; class Actinopteri; order Cypriniformes; family Leuciscidae; genus Siphateles; species Siphateles boraxobius. Next base: position 19,950,874 of record NW_027508722.1, on the reverse strand, counting down.
TGTATGCCACAACTGCCAAGGCATTGGACACATGAGACGGAACTGCCCTTCACCCAGGCTCGATCTGCCTCGTGTAACTCCAGCACTACACCATTCTACTGACATCCAACCTACTTCCACCGTTCTTCAGGTAAAGGGTGCTGGTCCTGAGATGTGTATACACACACTGTTATACAGCATGGAGCTATGTGCTCTCTTGGATAGCGGAGCGAGAAGGAATGTGCTACCCCGTCACTGCTATGAGGCTATTAATGAAGGAGTTCGACCCCCACTTGAACTATCAACAGTACAGGCTCTGCAAGGAATAGGTCCTATAAATGTGAATGTTCTTGGGGAAGTCCACGTGCCGATACAGGTCGGAACGCACACAGTCAGCGTTAACTTCATTGTAGCCGATGTAACAGAGGACACAGAAACCATTCTTGGACATCCGTTCCTGGAACAAGCTCGAGCACGTCTCGACTTTGGCAGTCAGAAAATTGTACTGTTCGGTGAGCAGATACCTTACTTTAATCCCAAAAACAAACCCAGGGTACACGTTGTTAGAATAGCACGCACCGCTGTTCTGGAAGCAGGACGTGAATATATCGTGCCAGGAAATGCACATTTCCGAGAGCATGTGCAGGGAAATGTGTTACTGAGTCCAACAAAAGGGTTTATGGAGAAACACAGAGTGTTGGTGGCGCGGATTGTAGTTGATGCTCAACCCAATAAACAGATTCCAATAAGACTGTATAACCCAGGCACCATTGCCGTGCAAGTAAGGAAGGGGGCCATTGCCGGGTTTCTACAGCCTGCAAATGTCGTGAAGGTTGCCAATTCTGAGCTGCCAACTGCGAGCCCAACCACCGCAACGGTTCCAAGTCATTTACAGTCTTTATATGCTGAGAGTATAGTGCATCTGGGGAAGTCGGATCAAGAAGAGCTAGCAGAACTCCTGAGCACTTATGGTGATGTTTTCTCGGCTGGACCGATGGACCTTGGTCGCACCAACCTGGTGCAACATGACATCCAAACACGACCATGTCCACCGGTAAAACAGCAGCCCCGAAGAATGGCCTTTGAGAAACAGCGCAGTGCAGACGAACAGATTCAGCAAAACCTTGACACTGGTTTAGCTGCCCCTAGCCATAGCAGCTGGGCTTCGCCAATTGTGATGGTACGGAAGAAAGATCAGACATACAGACTGTGTGTGGACTATAGAATCCTGAATGAACGCACTATCAAAGATGCTTACCCCCTTCCGCGAATTCAGGATACCCTGGACACTCTGTCTATGGCGAAATGGTTCCCTGGATCTAGCCTCAGGCTATTGGCAGGTGGAGTTAACTCCAAGGGCACGGCAGGCTGCTGCGTTCTGCAGCAGGAAGGGGTTATTTGAATGGAATGTGATGCCATTTGGGCTGTGCAACGCCCCAGCGACGTTCCAGCGCTTAATGGATCGTGTCCTGGCTGGACTACAATGGGAAATTTGCTTAGTCTATTTGGACGACATAATTGTCCTGGGGAGGGATGCCAAAGAAATGATTCAGCGCCTAGCGCAGGTATTCGAAAGGTTGCGCCAGGCCAACCTCAAGTTGAAACCTGCCAAGTGCTGCCTCTTCCGCCGCCAGGTGATCTATCTGGGTCATGTAGTTTCAGAGGAGGGCATCAGCACTGATCCTCAGAAGGTGGAAAAGATTCGAGAATGGCCACAGCCTACAAGTGTTAATGAAATCCGACAATTCGTTGGTTTAGCATCTTACTATCGACGCTTTGTCAGAGATTTTGCCACAGTGGCCAAGCCCCTTCATGATCTGTTGCGAAAGAATGCCAGATTTCAATGGACTCCTGAAAGTAATCAAGCATTTGAAAAACTGAAGGAGCTACTCACCACCGCTCCTGTTCTGGGGTATCCTATGGATCGTGGCGACCTCATTCTCGATACGGATGCCAGCAATTTCGGAATCGGAGCTGTGTTATCCCAACTCCAACATGGCGAGGAACGCGTACTAGCCTATGGCAGTCGAGGATTGACACTAACGGAGCGGAATTACTGCACCACACGGAGAGAGTTGTTGGCTGTAGTGGAGTTCTCAGCACATTTCCGTCAATATCTTTTGGGCAGACCTTTTGTCGTGCGGACAGATCATAGTAGTCTGCAGTGGCTGATAAACATGAAAGAACCAGAAGGACAGTTGGCTCGGTGGTTGGAAAAGCTTGGAGAGTATGATTTCAAGGTTGTGCATCGGCCTGGGCGCCAACATGAAAATGCAGATGTGCTATCCAGGAGGCCATGTCGTTCAAATTGTGCCTGCAGCCTTAAAGAACCTTCTTCCAATAGCCCTCAGGTTTGTCATCAGGCAGTTCAGTGTGATTTTGACATCGGACCTGGAAATGGAAATGCTAATCCTGAGTTCTGTCCAGTGGGGGTAGTGCAGCCTGTCATGACGGCAAGTACTGCTCCATTCCTAGGATGGACCGCTGAGGAACTTCGCTCCACTCAGGCAACTGACAGCGATATTGCCCCAATCAAAAGGTGGATGGAGGAAGGTGGGGAACGGCCCCCCTGGGGTGACGTGTTGCCTTATGGACCGGCGACTAAAGCTTACTGGAGCCAGTGGAAGAGGTTGTATCTAAAAGATGGCACCCTGGTAAGGCGCTTCTACCTGATGGAGGGCCCCGAGTTTTATCCTCAAATTATCTTGCCAAAAGTCTTTCGGAAGGATGTCATGCATCAGATGCACGATGGACCAGTGGGTGGACACTTCGGGGTGGAGCGGACGCTGTCCCGATTACAGTCACGGTATTACTGGTACCAGATGCGGGAGGATGTTACACTCTGGTGTCGCACGTGTGCCAGCTGTGCTGCGAAGGCTCGACCCACAAAGACCCCACAAGCGCCAATGGGCACTGTTCGGGTTGGGGCTCCCATGGAAAGGATTGCTGTTGATTTGATGGGCCCCATGAACGAAACGGAACGATTCAACCGTTACATTCTTGTTGTGCAGGACTATTTCACTAAGTGGGTGGAAGCCTACCCCCTGCCCAACGACCAGGCTGTCACTGTTGCGGAGGTTATAGTTACTGAATGGGTCTGTCGTTACGGAGCACCATCGACACTGCATAGTGACCAGGGCTCTAACTTCGAATCTTGTGTTTTCCAAGCGATGTGTGAATTATTAGGAATTGAGAAGACTCGAACGACACCTTTCCGACCCCAGTCGGATGGACAAGTGGAGCGGTTTAACGCCACCCTCCAGAAAATACTGGCTACCACTTCAGAGCGGTGTCACTGGGACTGGGATGTCATGGTTCCCATGGCTGTGATGGCTTACCGAGCTACCAAGCATAGCTCCACTGGTTTCACCCCAAACATGATGCTCTTCTGCCGGGAGTTGACAGAGCCTGTTGATCTAGTTGTAGGGCTGCCTTTTAATGAAACCTCAGCTCCCACTCCCCCACAATATGTTGCTGAAATGAGAGAAAGGTTAGAGTTGGCACATCAAATTGCCAGAGAGCAACTGGGTCGTTCTGTTGAACGTGCCAAAAAGCAATATGACAAGAATGTGGCGAGGACACATTATAAGGTCGGTGATGCTGTGTGGTACCTCATAAAAGGGACTAAAAGGGTGCAAAATAAGATCAGGAAGTTCCTACCTGCCTATGAGGGTCCTTACTTCGTTCTAGGACACCTGGATGATATGGTGTATCGAATCCAGAAAGGTCCAAAGACAAAAGTGAAGGTCGTTCATCACGATAAGCTCAAGCCGTATTATTCCCGACAACCCTTGGAAAATAGCTGGGTGTTTAAGAGTTTGGAGGCCTGGCAACCCCAGGAGGTTCCTACTCCCAGTCTTGGAGCTAACGTTAGTGACCTTGACCTTGAGCTTGGCCTCACTCACCTCTTTGCAGAGGAACCTGTAAATGACAGCGGCATGGATGTACTTGATGAAACGTATTGTGTGCCAATGATTCAACAGGAGGATAGAAATGTGCAGTGCGGAGAAGGTAGCACGGTGCAACCAAGTCAACCATGGACTGTTAACGGCCAAATCGGGGGTAGGCCGCCACGAGTTAAGAGACCACCAAAGTGGTTTGGTGACTGGACAAACTGATGCTCGAGGAAAAGAGACTATGATGAACATACCAACTGTTCTACTGTTAAAAGAGAATTAATGTTGCATTAATGTTTTTTTTTCTTTCTATGTTGACCCATGTAGATGTTATTTGTTGTGCATATGGGTGAGTTCATCAATAACAAGGTATCATTAGTATTAACATTCTTTTTTTTGTGCAAAAGCTCAGCTGCTATTCTCTCCTTTAAAAAAAAAAAAAAAGGGCGATGTGGAAGAGAGATTCCATCTACTAATTGGACTGCTTCCAAAAAGGGACTGTGTGTAATAAACTTTTATGCCACCTTTATGCCACCTTTATATAAGAAAATAAAGATGAATATTTAGATTTCAGGAAATTTACTTTATAATATAAAATATAATATAAACTAAAACTGATATAAATCCTGTCAACTCATGTCTCAAATTTCACAGCTAAGTTAACTAGTGTTGTGGGACAAAGGGGAAATAAGGAGTTCTTCCTTTAATGTTGTAAGGGCGTAAATTGTAGTACGAGCGGAAGGGAATCATGGGTAATGTAGTCCGGAACACGCATGGTCGAGTGTACAGCATAGTACGAGCGGAGATGTGTTTTTGTCCCTTGTTTTTCCCTGTTGTTTTCCGGTAGAGATGCACTGAGTATTTGTGTTCACTGCAACATTGTGGGTCATGTGAATGCAGGCCGGAGATATCAATAAAGCAGCATACTCAGGACACTTTCGTATAACTCGTCATTTGCACGGACTTGAGTGACTGGTAAACTGCTACGCACACACGGCTGCTGAGACGGAGAGCGCCGAACTGAAAAAGACAACACTAGCGACATCACTAGCTATTTTAGTCTGACTGACTCCGGTGGTCAACTAACGTTACTATTACTAATTATATATAAGGTAATTCCCTGAGACCTGTTTTCAATTGTGCGGTGATTTGTACAGCCCCAAGCAGCACACGAAGCAAGCATTTTTCTCAATTCCTGTTATGAGAGTTATGGGAAAGTTGCCCTCCGCAATATGGCGTAGCCGTTGACGTACGTTGATCCAGCGGCCAAATAGGGCGTCTATGTATTTATTATTATCTATGGTCAGTTCACCGAAAAATGTCTCCAGTGGTTTAACCTCAAGCAAGTGCTTTCTTTGAGCAAAAAAAACCCATAATTTACCACTTGATTTATAAAATATTAATCTCCAACGCACGTTCACGAAAAAGCGTCTGTTCTCACATCAACACAGCACGCATGCTTCGTGTTGCTCTCATGAACGGGTGTTGGAGATTAATATTGTAATATAAAGTGGTAAATTGTTTTTTTTTTTCAGCAAACAAAGCACTTGTCGCTTCATAGAATTGAGGTTAAACCACTGGAGTCACATGGATTACTTTAATGATGTCTTTACTACCTTTCTGGGGCTTGAAAGTGATAGTTGCGTTGGCTGACAATGGAGGGACAGAAAGCTCTCAGATTTCATTAAAAAGATAATTTGTGCTCCGAAGATTAACCGAAGTCTTACATGCAGGGTGAGAAATTAATGACAGATTTTTTTTTTTGTTGGGTGAACTAACCCTTAAAGGGTTCATATTTTAGAACCCTAGGTTAGGGTTAGGTTAAATAGGTACATATTGAATACAACGGAGTACTTTTAAGGGTACTGCCCCCGTGAAAAGTTCATGTACAGCTTTTGCTGACGGTGTAGAGACTTTTTTTTTTTTTTTCTGTGGCAGCATAGGGTTGTTTTAGTGTGTGTGCATATTACTGTGTGTTGGCTATGTGGGCAGTTCATGTAAATCGGCCAAAGCTGTTTAAACACAGGAAACCACAGACATTGAGAGTCTTGGTGTCTGTGCAGAGGACCAGAGCAGGTGTGAGGGGCTTAGTGCAGGAGGAAACAGGCTACAGACTGGCTATATTTGCATGCATGCATGGGTTTATAGGTTTGACCTTTTGATGCAAATATACAGTAAATGGTGCAGATGCAGCTCTCGGACATTCAGCAGACCTCTTTCTCTCACTATCAAGCAGGGAGTAAATGAGGTCAGTCTTTTTTTTTAAGAAGATTCTCGTCTATATTACAGCAGCACAGAGTGTAATCAAACCAACCAAATGCTTCAATATATCTTTAACAGCAAGCTACTTGCAAACTATCACAGTTAAAGATTTTGTTGAGGGTGAAGAAGAGATGAGAGATAAGAGTGAGTTTCGGTGTCTTTTGTCTTGAGAGGAGAGGTTTGATGGAGATAATGATGCTCAACGCTTCCTTGGTCTATCTTCAGCCCTAGTCAGCAAAAAACTAGACTTTTAGCAAATTCACAATGGTCTATGATCTTTTCATCACACTAGAGCAAAGGGACGCGTCTCCTCCACTAAGATGCAGCAAGTCACCCATGGATAATATGATGTGATGACACACACACTCACTCTTTCTCTAGCTCTCTCTTTTTCACGTACAGACAGTCTGTCACATGGAGTGGCCATTACATAGCACAAAAATACTGTGCAGCTGTGAGCACAGGATGTGACATCCAGCAACCAGCAAAGACATTTTCTACAATTTCTATAAAAATAGGAGAGAACCAAAAAAAAGGAGCTTTTCTCAGAAACAAACTGTTGTGTTGTTTTACTACACACTACTGTGTGTTTTTGTATCATAGGCCTATATGTCAGTCTGGCTGGAAACAGGTGTAAAGAGCTTAATGGGAGCTTCTGAAACCGAGTCTTGCTTTCAACAGAAGTGAAAACAGCAGGTTTATGACTATATGCTAACCGCAGTCTATTCTGTCACACTTAGTCCCGTTTTCAGCCTCATCATGCATAAATTAATCTGTCACACTACCATTAGCCATTGGTTCCTTCTTGTTGTTGTTTTGCTCTTGACTTAGCAACCATAGCTCGGTCACACTTGATGAAAGTTGTTGTTTAACATTGACACGACCCACTGACCGTATAGTTTGTCTCATGAGGAATTGAAAGTTACTGAATGCCACTGCCACTCGATGATGTCTTTAAGTGTGTGACTTTTATGGCTGTGGTGTTGGCCAATGTGCTACTTTTCACACTGAAGAACTGACTTTTTTCTCAGCAAAATAAAGTGCATTTTGCATGTGTTGATTGTGTGTTCCATGGAAAACAATCTCATACATTCATTGTTTCGAACATTTTACAAAAATTATATTTTATTTTGGTTGTAGGAAGGAACAGTGATTTAAAATGTCGTAAAAACATGATAATGTTCAGTTTGATAGTGGAACATTTGTTTTAAGGTTAGAATAATGTTCCTAAATTAAACTTATTTTTTTTTTTATCAACATTCATTGATTTGGAGTGTTGATTTGTAACATTGCAAGAAAGTAAATATGACGAGTTTCCTTAATGTTAATATAATGTTATAAAAGGTTATGAGGTTTCTGAAATGTTCTTTAAACCTAATTTTTATGAACTACTCAACATTCCAGGTACATTGATTTGTGTAACGTGCAATCCAGTACGTGGAACGGCGCTTTAAAGCAAATCACTTTGCACAAACTGAGCAAATATGTTAAGACATTATTAACCCTTGTGTATCAAAGTTACACATAGCTACATGGAGGACAAAAATGTCCACATCAAAAAACTGTCATAAAAATTTGAATCTTGGGAGCACAGACTTAAGTTTGGTATCATTTTAAAGAAGACCCTGGGCAGATTATTGCTGAAGTAAAAAGTTATATAGGTTTAAGTTTATGAAAATTATTTATGAACATTATTTTATATAAAATATATATTGAAACAAGTTGAACTCTAAAACGGCTAGAAAATCAAAGCCATACATCTAAATAAGTTGTGTTCCAAAATCCAAATTTGAGGTTGATATCTCAAAAAATGAGCTTTTCGTAAGATTTTGTTTGAGCGCAGTAACAGATTTTCCCCATTGGATGCCAGCAAAACTCCACTGATTTGTTATTTGCAGTTGAGTTTTTCGCTCTCAATATTACAAACATACGCATACACAAACACATTTTTTTTATAACACAAATTTTAACCACACTCTGATATCCATACCAACACACCCACACAAATATCGTTGCATAATTATTCCAATTGGCTATAATATGCCGAAGCAGAAAACAGGAATAAATCGAGTATTTGCTTTATAGGCCAAACCTGAAAAAATGGCACCATCTGATTAAAAAAAAGGTCAAATTTAAATTTTTTAGCCTTGCCAACAGCCTCTTAGATAGCCCCATTTTATAGTTAAATGGCCCTGGGATAAAAAAAAAATTGCAGTTTTAATGGGTTTCAATGGAGCCATTTTCCTTAAAAGGCGCTGAGAGGGAAGTATATTTGTACCTAGTGCAAAAAAGATTTTTCAAAGGAAATGGGGGTGAAATAGTAACATTACAATAAAAATACACACCTGTGCCAAAATGCATGCAGTTAGCATAAACAAAACAAAAAAAAATTACAAAAAGCTCCAAAGTGGACAAAAATGTCCATATCAAAAAACTGTCATAAAAATTTTAGGCTTGGGAGCAAAGACTTAAGTTTGGTCTAATTTTAAAGAGGACCCTTGGCAGATTATTGCTGAAGTTAAACAAGTGAAAAAGTGAAACCAAAAAATTTGTATAGAGGTTTAAGTTTATGAAAATTATTTATGAACATTATGATCATTATTTTATATAAAATATATATTTTATGAAACATGTTGAACTCCAAAACTGATATAAATTCAAAGCCATAAATCTTATCAAGTTGTGTTCCAAATTTGAGGATGATATCTAAAAAAATAGATTTTGGTAAGATTTTGTTTGGGTGCAGTAACAGATTTTCCCCATTGGATGCCATCAAAACTCCACTGGTGCACACAGTGACTGTATTTTAGATTTGCAGTTGAGTTTTTCTCTCTCAAATATTACAAGCACAAAAACACACACTTTTTTATTACACACATACAAACCACACTCAGACATCCATACCAACACACCCACATAATTATCGTTGCACAATTGATCCAATTGGCTCTATAATATGCCGAAGCAGAAAACAGAAAACAAAAGTGATTATTTGCTTCATAGGCCAAACCTGGAAACATGACCCCATCTGGTAAAAAATAGTAAATATTAAAATTTTGAAGCCTTGCCAACAGAATGAAAGCCTCTTAACAAAGATTGCATCATTTTATAGTTAAATGGCCCTGGGATTAAAAATTGCCGTTTTAATGGGTTTCAATAGGGAATTTTTTGTCCAAAAGGCGCTGAGAGGAAGTATTTTGTGTACCTAGTGCAAAATATTTTTTTTAAAGGAAATGGCGGTGAAATGGTAAAATTACAATAAAAATACACACCTGTGCCAAATTTTATGCAGTTAGCATTAACACAGGCAAAGTGATAAAAAAACTGAAAAAGCCAAAAATAGCCATAAGGATGCACAAGGGTTAAATGGAAAAAGATTGAGGACACTTTTATAATTTCCACTTTAAATGTATCTTTCATCAGCCTTTTTATTTCGGATATTTCAGCCTGTTTTGACATCTCATGTTTTGTTTTCTTCACAGAGGAGGAAAGGAGAGTCCGAGCCAATGATAGAGAGTACAATGAGAAGTTCCAGTATGCTGTAAGTCACACATTCAACCTGTACAGTCACACATTCAACCTGTATCTTCTGCCTATCCCACCCCCTTCATCTCTTTTCCTGTCCGCAGAACAACTGCATCATGACCTCAAAGTACAACATCATCACCTTCCTACCAGTCAACCTTTTTGAGCAGTTCCAGGAAGTTGCCAATACTTACTTCCTGTTTCTTCTCATACTGCAGGTATATACTCCAAGTAAATGTTTATTATGAATGCTGATTATGTGCAGATAAAATAGTGAGGTCATTTTTTTTAAAGGTCTATTCATGGCTGTGATCATGACAATTCCTCTAGACCTAAAGCCTGCAATTAGCAGCACATGGACACCCATTAACACTCATGTTCTCACTAATCACTATTGCTAGATGGTGTGTTACTAAGTGTGTTAAAAATGCCTAAAATTAATTGTGTGTATGTTTTTGTCTCAGTTGATTCCACAGATTTCCTCATTGTCCTGGTTCACCACCATTGTGCCTTTAGTGCTAGTGCTGAGCATCACTGCAGTCAAAGATGCCACCGATGACTATGTGAGCCTCACACACACGCATACTGTAACTTACTGTAACTTCCAAACTCCCCCCTCACAGAAATATTGTAACACTCATAACATCACCACAACTACCTGACGAAGAAACACTCAGACACACACATTTCACACACATCTTTTTCTCCCACAGTTTCGTCACAAGAGTGACAAACAGGTGAATAACCGTCAGTCTCAGGTCCTCATCGGTGGCATGTAAGTCGTATAATAATATACACACTTCCTTTTACATTGTGTTTACAAGAAAATCTACTAAGAAAATATAAATGGGTCTGAGCTGTTGCGCACAATGTAGTGAATGTTCACAACATAAAAAAGTTTGTATTTTATATTGTAATTTGTAAAGTAATATTACTTTTATTCACAAAAATACAATGTATATGTGTTTGTGTGTATATAAAAATTATGTTACATTACAACAATTATATATAATTTGTCCAACAATCACAAAGCACTTTTTTCACTTTCTCAGTCTTCAGAAGGAGAAATGGTTGAATGTCAGAGTGGGTGACATCATCAAACTGGAAAACAATCAGTTTGTGGCTGTGAGTTTTCCTCTATAGTCCTTCATGACATTAATTCATTAAACAAGGTTTATTAAAATAAAAAGACACTTTACTAGCTCAGCTTTCCCAGACATTGCTTTTAGTAATTCAGGGTCATGTACGCACAAGTACAATGTCTGATGCATTTGCTCTTGAATACTGCACTGTGATATTGATCCAGTAACCAAGGTCTGATTCGCTGATTATGCTGCTGGTTATGCAACTCTGTCTCCAGAGGATAAACAGCAGCTTGGACATCTTTTTAATATGCTTATTGCAGTTTTAATCTCGCTGTATGCCAGTGTTATTTCAAGTAATATTTATATACTATTGTATTTTTTATTGATATTTTGAATTGGTTTTTATTTTTATACTTTTACAAAGTTTTATACTTTTACAAAGTTAGTTACATTTTTTGTAATTTTGTTATTTGCTTTTGTTATTATTATTAGTTTTTTTCTAAAATATTGTTATTTAGGTTCATTGATTTTTATTACATATTTAGTTTTTATTTTTTTCTTTCCAGTTAGTAATTTTAGTGTTTCAAATTCAACAAAATGAACATTTGAAATGTTATCTTGGCTACTAAATGGAATAACTTCTTTTATTTTAGCTTTATTTGTATTGAACAAAAATGTTAATAGTTTTGGCGAACTATGATAACACTGCTGTATACTGCAAATGTTGTTGCAGGCTGACTTGCTCCTGTTGTCCAGCAGTGAACCACATGGCCTCTGTTACATTGAAACTGCAGAACTGGATGGGTAAGACTGTTTATTTCTTGAATTTGTCCTTTTGATTTCATGATTTCTATTTCCAGTGCAACTCAATACAAAAATATTTTTTTTTTTGTTAATATCTTAACAAATGTCATTTATCTGCCACAGTGAGACGAACATGAAGGTGCGTCAGTCTCTGTCTGTTACCTCAGAGCTAGGATATCCTAATAACCTGGCCCAGTTTGATGGTATGTCATTTGGTATTGAATGTGCTCCAGTTAGATGTGAAAGTTAGTGAGAGCGAAAATGGGAAAGAATTAGTAAAGGAAAGAGAGAGGTGAGCAATCTTGTGAACTGATAAATGAGAGAATATATTTGTGTACAGTAGGTTTCAGATTTGCAGAAGTGCATGGAACAAGAATAGAAAGGCAAAAAAGGGAATTGCATATTGTCAGAGGGGTATTCCAGTATCTCACTGATACTGTTAATTTGCATGTACTGCCTGTGTTGTATTAGCACAGATTTACTAAAGGAATTATGCAAATCAGGTAACAGCACAGACTCCAAATCTGTGCTGAATGGTTCAAGCTCTATTGTGTCAGATGCAGCAGACGGCAGTGATTGGGCAAATATTACTATAGCACCACTGCACCATCATTTGATGAATTGCCTACCATGAAAAATAAAATGAAAAATTGTATAATTTAAATCAAATAAATGTACAAAAAATGCAAAAATCACGCAACTGTTTTCCCTCACTGCGAGTTGGTGTACTGGAAAAAGAAAGAGCGGAAGGATATACTAAGTCAAAGTGTGATGTGATGTGATGTGGGGGACAGATTCTCAGCAACATTTCTTTAACACCCTGCACAGTTTTCTGCTACACTCACACACACTCACGCCATCAAACCAGTGTCAGCACAGACCACCCACGCTTCCTGTTTTTAAAGAACAACAAAAAATTCCAAAGCTCACAATAGTACCAAGGTCCAGGATGCTGAACAGTTGGTCATGACACATATTACATCAAATTTCAATATTTTCCTTATGTGTGCCCTAATCTTTCTTATCTTTCTCGCGCTGTGTGTATCTGCAGGAGAAGTGGTGTGTGAGCCTCCAAACAACAAGCTCGATCGTTACTGTGGGACTCTGTATTGGAAAGACTGTAAATACCCCCTCAGCAACCAGAACATGCTGCTCCGAGGCTGCGTACTGCGCAACACAGAGAGCTGCTATGGCCTCGTTATATTCGCAGGTTGGTGTGTGTGTGTGTGTGTGTGTTGTGTGTGTTTTGAGTGTGTGTGAGATTATTTTTCGTTTTAACCTGTCATAATGTTACATCTCAGGTCCTGACACCAAGCTGATGCAGAACAGCGGACGGACTAAGTTTAAGCGGACCAGTATAGACAGATTGATGAATACACTGGTGCTCTGGGTGAGAAGAAACTGTTTACAAACACACACTCTCCTACAAATCTCTGCTGAATGTTTAAAGATTTGAGGACCAAAATTTTTAGACAGCACATACTCTGCAAATTAATGTGTGAGTGTAAATAAATAGGCACACTCAAGATTTGAAAATTAATCCAGTTTCCATGTATATAATTTTTCCCTGCTCAGATTTTTGGGTTCCTTGTGTGTATGGGCGTGATCTTGGCCATAGGAAATGCCGTTTGGGAGAAAGAAGTGGGTGCTCTGTTCCAAAGTTTCCTACCCTGGGACCCTCCAGTGGACAACTTCCTGTTCTCAGCCTTCCTGTCCTTCTGGTCCTATGTCATCATCCTCAACACAGTCGTGCCCATCTCTCTCTATGTCAGGTGAGAGAGAGCATGATGTGGAGAGATGAAGGATGAAGGAACTGAAAGTTGAGAATAATCTGGAAATGGAAAGGGCCTGAAACACACACATTTTTCAGTGGAACACGGTTGTGGAAAGCTGTGCTTGAGCTATTTAAGCGGTTTTATCCTCTTTTTATTATATATGAGGTTTGTCAACATTTGTGTGATTTTGTCATTTTCTAGTGATAAACAGAGCTAAGCATTACATCTTTCGTCATTCAAACTACTTATTAAACATTTTTTTACTACAATTATTTGTTGTTGTATTAGGGGGTAAAAGAGGTACTATAAAAACTAAACTAAAACTATAAAACAATTGTTAACTGAACTAAAATATAAATATTAGACAGAAATTTGGCAACTAACTGAAATAAGTTTAAGTTGAAGCATTAAAATTGAAGAAGAAAAAAAACTAAAACTTAAATAAAAATAAGTTAAACCTAAACCTATTTTAAATAAAAAAACATAATAAAATTACTAAAAATTAAACTAAAATGAAAAAATATAACAAAAGCTAATTCAAACCATTTATAAAAAAAACTATAATAGTATATAAATAATACAAAAAAAAAACTTGTTGTATGATTTTAGTCATTAGATGCTGTCTAAGGTCACCTCTGTGACAGGGGATTTAGGACTACTTTTCATTAGGGTTATTTTTATGTTGGATTATATATATCTATTGCTCTTGCTTTTTAAAAAGTCTTGAGACACCAAAGTGTATCATATTAAGGACAAACTGCCTTTTTAATCTATTTATCTAGACTTTTTTTGTATTAGCTTCAGTTAATTTTATGCTTAATACATGCTTTATACAATCTGTTTATTTTATTTAGATTTTGTTGTTGTTGTTTTCATGTTTCCTCAGGCTTTCCCTAACAGGTAAGAGATAGACCCTATAGACTCCCCCTTTTTTCTCTCTCTGACTTAACAGCCTCCTGTAGTCATAGTCCATATAACACCACTAAAGTCCTGATCTGAACCCTTCTGAACGAGCGTGAACTCTGCTGTGTGGTCCAGTGAATGTAACCCACCTCTGACCGGTGCAGACTCATACAGGAAGAACTGCAGCGTGGCACTGAGCAGCACCATGGCATGACACACATACCCATAGTCTGTTTGTGCATTTGTAATAAAAGATTTGTAAAGCCTCTATAAATCAATTTGATTAAATCTAGCTTTTAATGGTCTGGCAGATTGTTGTGCTATTGTCTGTCTCAGCTGCACACTAAATAACATATGTCTGTAAAACAGGAAATCTGTGTACATTTTTGTGTCTGTTATGTTTTGTTGTGAGTTTGCCATGTGTCGGAGGTCTGTAGTCATTTTGAGTGTTTCTACAGGAAATCACGCCATATTTGCATTGTGATATAATAACCCTTTGTCTATTTCTCTGTCCATCTGTCTGAATATCTTAGTGTGGAGGTGATTCGTCTGGGTCACAGTTACTTCATTAATTGGGACCGGCGGATGTTCTGCAGTCGTAGTAACACAGCAGCAGAGGCCCGGACCACCACACTAAATGAAGAGCTGGGACAGGTGGAGTACATCTTCAGTGACAAGACAGGAACCCTCACCCAGAACATCATGACCTTCAAAAAGTGCTCCATCAACGGTCATACATATGGTGAGGAACGAACAATAGACAGTTATATAAGAGGTATAATGTGCATACAACTAGTCATTATCACAGTATCAGTCTTTTATCATCTTGAAGGGGGTTATATTGTGCGTTACCTTGCTTTTACACAGCTGCTTAACAAATAAGTAAATAAATGGACATGAAATGAACAAATGAACAGATAAAACAAGTGCTCAGTGAAAGGTTAACCTTCACAAAAATGTTGATCATCAGGAGGTCAAAAACTCTTTTATTTTCTACTCTCTACATTCATTCGTTCAGTCATTCATTGCAATTCTTTAACTAAACTTTGGCAATTAAAAAAAAAAAGATTTGTGTGACTTTTGTAATTTTATAGTGATTATAAACATAAAAAAAATTAAATGTGTTCATTATTTTAATATTTAATCACTATAAAATTACTAAAGTCACACAAATCAAGTTTTTTTTAATTGCAAAGTTTTGTAAAAGCATTGCAATGAATGAATCAACAGCAACAGTAATAATCAACAACAACAACAACAGTAATAATAATTAATGTTTAAAAAATTAATAAGAATAATAATAAATTAAACAATAAATAATACATTAAACGGTCAAATAAAAACTATGCTAATATGTAGTGCAAAATAACATTATTTACTAGAGGTTCTGACAAAACTTTAATTGGTGCGGTCAATTTATAACGTTTATTTAATCTGAATTAATTATGGTTATTATTTAAATGGTTTAAATTAATGATTCACTGACTCACATATAAATACTTCACTTGCCGTGCTACGTGCTTGGTCGATAGTCACAGTTCAGCTCACGTAGCACAGCGTTCGTGGTTCGACTGGTTGAGACTGTTTTCCAAAGATGGCTCCTGCTTGTATACGCGAAGAGTACTGTCTTTATAAAGTATCCTCTAATTAAACTGTCTGTACACTTACAAAGTTCTCAATGCTTCGGTTTGCAGGTAGAGACCCTCATTATGCTACCGTGTTAGTGTGGGGCTATTTTGAGCCTTGTTAGTGGTATTAACTAGCAATTTTTATTTTTACTTCTTCTATGCCCTATCTACTAGCGTTATAAGCTAATCTGTGGTAAAACTAAAGATAAAACTGGGTAAATTCGATTATCATGAAAACACATCCCAGAGAACGGTCGACTCGGTACCCATGTGTTACATACCCCTAGGTTCATTTTTGGCCGGAATTGTCATTTAATATACCCGAGCAAACTAATCAAACGAAAATCAGGTACAGGTGCATAAAATTAAACAGACACTTAATCACCCTAGAAACTAACTCAAAACATAGAAGACAAACCAAAACACGTGCAAAACTAATACAAATCAAACACAGGCAAGACTATACGTGACAAGACAAACCAGAACTCGCATATCCCTTACAATAGTCACAAACACAGCCATGTTATATTGGATTAGATTTGTTAAACACATCTCATTTCAGTCTGTCTTTTGTTTCACAGGTGAGGTGATGGATATTCTGGGTACACAGCAAAAGGTCAGTGGAATCCAGATTCACTCAGTGGAATAAGTTGTTGTCATTGTTAAAATATTGCTGCACAGAAAGAGGTAACATAGTCTGTTTTTCTCAGAGGGTCCAGCCCCTGGACTTCAGTGCCTGGAACCCTTTAGCAGACCAAGGCTTCTGTTTCTACGACCAGTCTCTGCTAGAGGCAGTGATGGTGGGAGAACCAGCAGTGCATGAATTCTTCCGGGTCTTGTCTCTCTGCCACACTGTCATGAGTGAGGAGAAGAGCGAGGGTAAGCATCTGGAACATTCTTTAAGGGGCGATTATCTGCCTTACTCAGAGAGTTATTTCATCCAATGGAAGAGTTTAAATAAGGTTAAATAAGGAAGCTGTTGACTTTAATATTGTTAGGATGGAGCCATTCTGGATTGTAATATGATCATTATATCTCATTATCTGTCCTCCTGCATGATGTGCTCCTTGCTTATTCTCTCTGTCTTTCACTTCCTGAAGGTGAGCTGGTGTATAAGGCTCAATCTCCAGATGAAGGGGCGTTAGTAACAGCTGCACGTAACTTTGGCTTTGTGTTCCGCTCTCGCACACCCGGTACAGTCACCACACAAGAGCTCGGCAAAGCGGTCACATACACGCTCCTCGCCATCCTGGACTTCAATAACATCCGCAAAAGAATGTCTGTTATAGGTAATACAAGCACACACACACACACGCACTCATTCCTGCATTTTGCATAAATCATTTGCCCAGACAGCAACATAGTGTCGGCCCAGATCCGGCCCACATCTGGTATGCGTTGAATCCACATGTTTCAGATGTGGCCCGGATCTGGGCCGACACTATGTTGCTGTCTGAGTATTTTTGTAAAAAGCACAGTATGCAATATATCACAAAAATGAAAGAGCTGCCACATAAATTATTTTAAAAGTAAAGTTTTGTCAGATTTAACTAACTTTTGAGTCCCAACTGTAACTAAGTATGTACATAAACACTTTATTGTGCAGTTAACTGTGGCAAACTCCAGAGTGTACAGTTTTTAAACATTGTTTAGGCTGTAATGCCAGATGGTTTAGTACTGTGCAAGAATGAAAGAGCCAGTAAAATTCCCTTGGGACTGAGAAATCTAGATACAGCATAAATACTGCCCTGCCAAGCATCGTAAATAAGTGGAGCATTTGTGCTAAATTCAATACAGAAAGTGTTGTGCGTGCCATATACAATCTTATAATGCTGAATTATGGCCCATCCGTTTGGGTAAGTGGTGCTTACATTGCAGCAGGCATTTCATTTTTGTTTGCATATTATGTTCATTTGGTCTGATTACATGGAGAGGTGAGAGATTTATTGACTGCACTGCAGAATTTTCTCTTTAATCAATTTTGTTAATCTTTTTTTTTTCATATAACAATGTTCAAAATATCTTAAAAAATAAGATATTTTGATTTATGAATTATAAAACGAATCATATACCTTGTTAGATTTTGTTAAAACAATAAAAAAACAATTTGCCAAATGGGTACAAAAATTCAAGGTGCGTTATTTGAAAAGAAGTCAGATGTTATGTTATGACTATGAGATAATGGGAGCTATAATAAGAGCAGAGCTTCTGCCATCACTGCAGAGGCACAAGCACAGTCTGTAATTTAATGTGTGTGGGGGGTGATATACCCTAAGTTATAGGGACAAAATGTCCCCACAAAGATGGCAATATCCGAAATCTTTGTGGAAACATTTTTTTTATCTCTATGAGGTAAACAGCTTATAAATCATAGTAAGTGGTGTTTTTTTGAAAATATAAACATGCAGAAAGTTTCTGTGATGGGTAGGTTTATGGTTAGGGGATAGAATATACAGTTTGTACAGTAAAGAAAAAATAATTATGTCGCATTAAAACGTGGAAACCCTATGTTTGTGCGTGTGTGTGTTTGTCTCAGTGAGAAATCCAGAAGGCCGTATTCGTCTGTACTGTAAGGGGGCGGACACTGTGCTTTTCGAGAGACTTCATTCTTGCAACCATGAAATAATGAATATCACTTCAGATCATCTCAACGTGAGTGTTTGCATTTCTGTATTTCTTTATTTTGTGCTTTCTTGTTCGCTTTGTTTGTTACCTTGACTGTTCGTATCCAATATCAAGTCCTAAAATTACTCTCAAGGAGGAGAAGCCAACTGTCTGCTACTTTCTTTATAAATTAAACAATAGAGCCCTCTTGTGGATGTTTTAGTATTTAGTCTATTAGTTGCGCTGTTGCTAACATTATATGAGCTGTTGTTGTGATTTAGTTATTTGTCTAGCAAACAAACAACATTTGAAATATAAAAATATAATTAAAAAGTAAGTGTAATTAATAAAATGAGGTTGCAAGTAACAGGGTTGAAAATGTAACCTAATTTAGGCTATCACTAAGTAAGGGTTAGCAGGTTTGGGACCATATGTTTGTTTGTAGTATTATAAATGTATATTTCTCGTAAAATATTTAATATAGGAAAAAAAAAATATATATATATATATATATTTGTTATTTTTGAAATGTTTTTATTTTTGCAACAGGGAGAAATAATGCTGTAATATTTAAGCACACAAAACCTGTATAATATTATTTTAATTATATAATTTATAATATTTTACTACAATAAATTGAAAATCAATTCAACAGATTACACAAATATTCAAAAGATTGGGGTCAGTAAGATTTTTTTTAATACTTTGAAAAAGTATTTGTGTCCTTGCTGAATAAGTATCAATTTATTTGTTACCAAAACTATATATATATATATATATATATATAAATGCTATACTTTTTTAATTTTGTATTCATCAAAGACTGATTCAACATATTCAAAAAATACTAATATTTGTTTTCAAACTGTTTTCATATTCGTTTCATATTTCATATTAGAATGATTTCTGAAGGATTCTGAAGGAAAAAAGGTTTTAATTGCTCATAATAGTTTATCTAATATATCTAATGGTTTTCACAACAAAAAAATTAAAAACATGCATTCACCTTAATTATAAAGTGACATTCAGCTTGAGCTGATGTGGGAGGTTTGTGTATGTGTGTTTATGTAGGAGTATGCAGGTGACGGGTTACGGACTCTCGCAGTGGCCTATCGGGATCTGTCTGAGGAGCAGTGGGAGGAGTGGTCAGAGCGTTTCCGTGGCGCTGATAAGGCCACAGACTGCAGGGACGACCGGCTGGCTGCTGCCTATGAGGAGATCGAACAGGACATGATGGTATGTTTGTGTGTCCGATTCCTTTTGTTTTGTTTTCCATACAATTTTTTTGGTGATTAATATCAATATTTGTTATAGTTGTTGGGAGCCACGGCTGTAGAAGATAAACTGCAAGAGGGCGTTCCTGAAACCATTGCCATTCTCTCACTGGCAAACATCAAGGTCTGGGTGCTCACTGGAGACAAACAGGGTAAGAACTGCATCGGATTCTAATGTCTTGTGGATTGGCCACAAGTGTTATCATTTACTTGACATAATTATAACTTCAATGAGTCTTTTTCACCCTTTGTGATAGAGACTGCAGTGAATATTGGTTATTCCTGTAAGATGCTGACGGATGACATGACGGAGATCTTTATTGTAAATGGACACACTGTCCAAAGTGTACGTGAAGAACTGAGGTAAAATGCTGATGTTTGCCAAACTGTCCATCCATGAAATATGAGAGATGCAGATTTTTCACAGAAGGCTTTATCATTTTGTCATTCTGTTTTGTTCTGTGGATATTTTTAGGAAAGCAAGAGCGCGAATGCTGGAGTCAGCACACACCAGAGATGGAGGGAAGGAAGCTGAAGCTCAGGGATTGGGTGGGGCGTGTGCCTTTGGAAATGGATGTGGAGGTGGTGATGCTGCTAACTGGATGCCTGATGAAAGTAAATGCCCCCCTCCTCAGGCTCCGCCCTCCTCATTATTGGAGTCAATCAGTGGAGAGTTCGCCCTCGTCATCAGTGGACACAGTTTGGTAGGTGGGAGCCGCATTCAGGAATGTAATTGGAAGAAATGAGCCATAGGTGTGTTTTGTAGTTTACACAGAGACTATAATGGTATCGTTTACAAAAAACGTTTTCTGTTTTTAGTTCCTTTGTCGTGTAAATACCCCCTTGAACAGGAGATTCATTCATGTTCTTCAGTTTACTCAAAGGGTTATGAGTTCAGTGTTAGTATTAACTGTGTCATTTTAGTACGTCAACAGGTCACACTTTAGATTAGGGTCCAGTTCTCACTATTAACTAACTATTAACTATGACTTTTGCCTCACTAAACTCCTAATTACTGCTTCTTAATAGTAAGTAAGGTAGTCGTTAAGTTTTGGTATTGGGTAAGATTAAAGGATGTGGAATATGGTCATCCAGAATACGGCATTTATATGTGTTTTTTAAGTACATATAAACAGCCAATATCCTAGTAATTTATAGCGAAATTTCAAATTTTTTTTTTAACATTATTAGTTTTTTAAGGTTTTCATCTAATATTTGTGTTTTATTTTAGTATTTTAATAAAGAACTATTTTAATACTTTTAGTTATCAAAACAAAACTGGTTTACTTCAGAAAGAATATGAATTATCACATTTTTAAAAATCAAATAAATGGTATTTATTTTAGTTCAGATAGAAGAGATATATGGTCCTAGCTGATTTAAGCTGGTCTGACCAAGCTGATGTTTTACTGGTTTAGCTGGACCAGCAAACCGGCTTTGGCTGTTTTAAGGAATTTTTTCAACAAATATTTTCCTGTCTTTCTGGGTCAGGCTCATGCATTGGAAGCAGATATGGAGCGTGAGTTTTTGGAGACGGCGTGTGCTTGTCGAGCAGTGATCTGCTGCAGAGTGACTCCTCTTCAGAAAGCTCTGGTGGTGGAGCTGGTAAAACGGCATAAGAAGGCTGTCACACTCGCTATTGGAGATGGAGCCAATGATGTCAGCATGATAAAGAGTAAGAGAAAAGAGATGCAAGCAGCCATGTTCAGCACTTGTAGTCTTCGTCATGCCATTGACTCTTTTTGACAGCTGATTTGTTTTTGATGTGCAAATATTAGGGTTCTCTGAGTCAAATTACTAGGTTAATGCTATAAATAAATATTCTGTATACATTACAAATCAATGTAGAAATAGTTACTGTAACTGTCAAAATCAGAATCTCAGTAATATAATGTAATTATTATTATTGTGTAATTATTTTAAATATACTTCCGTTCAAAAGTTAGGGATCTGTAAGATTCTTTACATTTTTTGAAAGAAGTTCAGCTCACCAAGGCTGCTTTTTTAATCAAAAACTGTAATATTATGGCAAATAATTGCATTTTAAAATAAATATTTTCTATTTCAATACAATTTAAAATGTAATTTATTCCTGTGATAGCAAAGCTGAAATTTCAGCATCATGTCACATGATACTTCAGAAATCATTCATATATGCTGAATTGCTGCTCAAAATAGTTGTGCTGCTTAGTATTTTTTCAGGATTATTTGATGATAGAAAGAACAGCATTTGTTTGAAATAGAAATAGTTTTTAACAATATAAAAATATTGACTGTGATTTTTTTATCCATTTATTGCCTCCTTGCTGAACAAAAGTATACATTTCTTTAAAAAAAGATTATAACAGTAAAATGTGAGCTTGAGTTTATTCAGTTTATTTCGAAAATAATTTGCATAAATTAAATTTAAAAAAAATCCTTTTTAATTGCATTCACTTATGCTCATATATGATGCACATTACAGGTACAGTATAGTGTATGTTTTAATCCACATAATCTCGTTTTGTGGTAGTTTTTGTAACCATGAGAGTAATGGATTCTAATTTAATATTTTTAGTAAGGAACAAACCGGTCAAGAAAAATACATTTTTAATGTGTTTGAGTTCCTTTTTTAGATTATGCAAAGGTGGCCCAAATTAGTGATGTTCGTTCCTTCATTTAGTTTGTTGTTGTCGTGTCTGGTTGTGTTACTTCCCTCAACTGAGCAAAAACATCTCCGAACTCTGTCCTTGGACTCTCACGGTGTCACAACTATACAGTATTTCAAAAGGCTGCTGTGAACCTGGATAACGAGATGTGGAGGATGTGGTTTATGTTTAAATCGTTTACACCATCCTGTGCTGTCTCTACTCAATAACATTTACACACGTCCAAACACTTTCTTGCAATGTTTCATCTTCTGTTTGTTTGATTCTGTTGAGTGTGTTGTGTTCAGGGGATTCTGCTGGTGTGTAGCAATCAAGTGTCAATGAAAAAGATTTGTTTCTCACACTAGTACCATTGTCAATCAGTCTTTTGATGAATGTTCCCTGCAGTTTTAATGTTATTTAGACTGATTCAAATCACTTGGGACGGTCCCAAATCTTTTAGTAAAATTGAGATTCAGGTATTAGTTTATCTGCCTTAACCCAAAATTTGGAGTGTTATTTAAACCTCACCATCAGAGAACTGATACCCAAGAGCAGGGGTTTTCTAACTGGTGTCCAGGGACCTACAGTACCTTTTCCCTCACACTTGTGAGTTTTGCATAGGACTTTTACGGAAGTGACCTCGATGTCCGGATTAGGGGTAGCATAAGCCATCAGGCAAGTGTTTTTTAAATAAACTCCTGATGTACTTACAAACATTCCAATGCCTCGTTTTATGAGTACAGAACCTATTTGTACTACTGTAGAAGTTTGGTACCATTATTAGTGGGTAATTTACAAGATACAACCTTGGATCCATTAACGTGTGCACTAAGCCATTCGGCTGATATCTCTAAATAAGCTCTAGCTTTAATAATGTTCGAACAAGGTAAAAAAAGCTTCTGGTGGTGTGTTTGGCTCGAGGTCATGGTGCAAAGAACCCTAGGTTGAAATAACTCCGAACCACCCCTTTAAATGCAGTTTACCCTTAAAGTCCCCGTGAACCGAAAGTTGCAAATGACTTTTCTCCAGTGTTGTGACCTATTTCCAAGTGAAACGGACTATTGACAGAGGGCAGGGTTTTACTTTAGCGCTCCTCCTCCTCTCCATCTCTGCTCATAGCAGACTAACGGTTTGAGGGGAGTGGTAAAGCGTTTTCAACCAAAGTCGTCAAACTGACGTCATCAGAAAAGGAATGCCACTCCAGACTGGAAGTAACTTTTCGGATTTTGATTAAAGATTACCACGGCAAAAAAAAAAAAAAATTCTGTGTATTAACTTGCACATATTAATTGTTCACCACAAGACTATCGTTTTTCCAAACGATATGAAAAATGCCAGGGTGGTTCCTATTTTTAAGAAAAATAGCAGAGCTGATGTTGGAAATTACAGGCCAGTATCAATTCTGTCATCTATATCCAAAAAATTTGAGCATCTTGTGTATGAACAGGTGGAGGAGTATCGTATCAGGCTTGATCTATTATATGAGCTCCAGTCTGGCTTTAGAGCTGCATATTCTACCGACACCTGTCTCATTACCCTTTTCGACTATGTGCGTCAGAACTTTGATCAAGGGAATTATGTTGGTATGCTACTACTTGACCTGCATAAAAGCATTCGATACTGTGGACCATAAGATTTTGATTTCTAAATTACAGTGCATGGGTTTTAGTAATTAAGCACTCATATGCTTCACCTCAGAGTATAACATGCGGGGTGCCCCAAGCTTCAATCCTGGGGCCCCTGTTATTTTTAGTATATATAAATGACATATCAGCTGCGGTACGGTACAAGGTGCTATTATATGCTTATGATTCTGCATTACTTGTCCCAGGGTGTAATGTAAAAGACATTGGAAATACTCTTGGTATAGAGCTTGAGTCTGTCAACCAGTGGCTGGTAGACAATAAGCTCTCTATGCATCTGGGCAAGACTGAATCAATCCTGTTTGGTACAAAAAGGAAGTTGGCTAAATTAAATACTTTAAAGGTGATGTGTAATGGGTCTGAAATTGTATCCAAATCAAGTGTCACATATTTGGGTGTAACGTTGGATCAATCACTTATAGTTGAATCTATTGCAGCCAATTTTTTAGCTAAAAGTGCCTGTAAGTTGAAGTTTTTATATCGCAAGACAAAGTTTTTTGATTCCTCTGCAAAGAAATTATTGGTATTAACTCTGATTCAATGCCATATAGATTTTGCTTGCTCTGCATGTTATTTGGTACCTATTAAAAGCACTCCCATGTACTCATATAGGTAGGGAGGAGTTTACAAGAGCATGTCTACTACCTGTACATCTAAGACTATAACAACTTAAGCTTAACCATATGTTTAACATTTTTAATGGTCATGCCCCCAAATATTTATGCTCTAACTTAACCCTGGTCCATACGCATTATAGTCATAATACTAGGGCCAGCATCTACTCTTGCATAATTCCTTGAGCTACTAATGCAATAAAAAAATATTTATTTTATACTGGTATCATGGCATGGAATAGTTTGCCTACTGCTACAAAACTCTTATCATCACGAGGGATTTTTAAAACACAGGTTAAGAAAATTTTATGGAACAAGGTGAATATTTATTGATAATCTTTTTGGTCCCACTTTATATTAAGTGGCTTTAAGTACTGTGTACTTACATCGAAAAATAAGTACAATGTACTTATTGTGTTCAGGTTGTATTGTAAAACACTTTTGCTTCTATTGAGATGTGATACTGGTAAGATTAGGGTCAGGTGTGGTGGTATGGGTCGGTTTAAGGGTAGGTTAAGGTGTAAGGGTTTGGATCAACTGTGTAATTACAAATGTAATTACATAAATTAATTACAACTGTAATTACAAGCAAGTATTTTCACAATATAAGTACAATGTAATAACATGTATGTACACAATAAGTCCATTGTATCAAATTATTAATTTCAATGTAAGTACATAGTACTTAAAGCCACTTAATATAAAGTGGGACCATCTTGTTTTTGTTTTACAGCGTTTTTGTTTTTTATTTATTTTGTTTTTGTGATGCCTTCTTACACCTTCCTCATATTGTATGTTTTTATTTTTTTTAGTTAGTCTGTTTTGTTTGCTTCTTTTCTATTGTTTCTTGTGTGTAACACCAAGGACCGTGCTGGAAATAAGTATTTTACTTTAGCATGTTATCCTTGGATTACTGTTTTATTGTCATGGATCCAGAAATAAAAATCAATCAATCAATCATACGGTGCCGGTCTAATGCTTGCTGTCGGAGCCTTCTGATGATCCTGCAGCATCACCGAGGCGGCAATATGTGGGCGTTTAAAATGCTACTCTGGATTATTCTACTTGTCACCATCGTAACAGCCATTCCACGGCTGTCTTACTCGGCAGCAGAACTCCAACGGCTTCGATTATGTTCCGCGGCCTCATCCTGCCTCTTCAGCCATCGTGACATTCTCCGCCGACCAAAATACATTCACCGTGAATCCCGCAGGAACTTCTCGTACAATAACTCTAATTCCATCAGCTCTTTTTGGTCTAACGTTACTGGTCCCCGCAAACCCCACAGCATAGAGAGAAAGGTTGACCATACTGTTCTAGCTCCTCTGCTAGCTGACCCCTCTGTTCCATCTAAAGGATTCAAATTTTCCCTTTTTAATGTCCGTTCTCTCTCCCAAAAAAAGCCCTTTTAATCGCGGACATCATCTTGGATTCTAAACTCGACGTTTTGTGTCTTACTGAGACTTGACAACAGCCCGGGGATTACTTCCACCTCAACCATGCATTACCTCCTGAGTTTGTTTACACCTGCAAACCACGCCTCTCTGGAAGAGGTGGCGGTCTCGCTCTAATCTATCGTGAGAAACTCAAAGTCTCGCCACCAATCTCAGTCACAAAGCCGTCTTCGTTTGAAATCCTGACTGTTCAACTGAACGGTCGTACCCCAACCCTTGTTGTGTTACCATCCTCCAAGACCCTCTGCAGTTTTTATTAGTGAACTTACTGCTGTTTTATCCGATTTATGTGCATTGTGTCCTAATGTCATTTTAATGGGTGACTACAATATCCATTGTGATAAACAAACTGACACTTGTACTAAAGATTTTATTTCTGTTTTAGATAGTTTTGCCTCACTCAGTATATTAAGTCCCCAACTCATCATAAAGGCCATGTTTTAGATATAGTCTGTTGCTTAGGAGTGACACCATGCAATTTTAATTCCACAGAGCTTCCCATCTCAGACGATAAAATGGTGTTCTTTGATATTATTCTGCCACTCCCTAATTTAAACTTGAAGCGCTCCATATCATTCCATAATATTAAAAACATTAACCCAGATGACCTTAATAGATTAGTTAATACCTCTGTTTGTCCTAGATCCCCTTCACTCTGTACTGCTAACCTGTTAGATCATTACAATGACTGTTTATCCCATTCACAAAATTCCTTAGCTCCCTTGAAAACTCATACAGTCTCATTTACTAGGTCTTCTCCATGGTACACCCCTGAACTCCGACATATGAAAATGATGGGTCGACAATTGGAGAGACTATCAAAGAAAACTGGTCTAACCATTCACCAACAAATGTATACTGATTATCTTCTTTTATATAAAAGTGCCTTGACTGCTGCTAAATCCTCTTTTTATTCTGACATTATCAGTACCAATGAAAATAACACTCGGATTTCATTTTCCACTATTAATAATCTACTTAAGCCTGTAGACCCTGCAAATCACCTCAATCACCTCCATAGCTCAGTGTAACACATTATTGGATTTTTTTAAGTACAAAAATTACCAATATTCACCATCTGTTGAACTCTTCTGCCTCTGCATAAAGCTGCCCATCCTGGAGTACCACACTCGACCCACAACAATAACCTCTACGAACCTTTTCAGTCTGGTTTTCGCCATAATCATAGCACTGAAACAGCCCTGGTAAAAATCCCAAATGATCTCTTTCTTGCAGCTGACAATGGCCTTTTATCCATCTTAATTCTTCTCGACCTCATGGCAGCCTTTGATACTATCTCTCATAAAATTATTTTGGAACGTCTGGCTGCCACCAGGATCGCTAACAATGCACTAGTCTGGTTCAGGTCATATTCAGGGAAAAAAATGTCACATCATAAACTACAACAGTCACCCATGATGTTCCTCAGGGCTCAGTACTGGGACCACTGCTTTTTATCATCTACATATTACCTCTTGGCAATATTCTCCGTCACTTTGGGATCAAATTTCACTGTTACGCCGATGATACACAACTTTACCTCTCCACAAAACCAAACGCCTCTTTTCCCACCTCCACCCTCACCTCCTGTTTACAAGCTATCAGCAACTGGATGTCAATCAATCTTCTCAAACTTAATGGAAATAAAACTGAGGTTCTCCTCATTGGTTCAAAGGCCACACTCTTCAAAAGTCATCTGTTCACCATATCAGTTAATGGCTCTCCGATTCCCACCTCCTCCCAAGTCAAAAGTCTTGGCGTCATTCTTTACAGTGCACTTTCCTTTGGCCCTCACATCAGTAATATCACTCGGACTGCTTACTTTCACCTCTGCAACATCTCTAGACTCCGCCCCTCCATCTCCCAACACAATACACAGGTCCTTGTTCATGCCCTGATCACATCCTGCATTGACTACTGCAACGCCCTCCTCATTGGCACCACAAATAAACTCCTCCATCGCCTGCAATCCATTCAGAACTCTGTAGCTGGTATTATCACCAGCACCAGATCAACTGACCACATCACACCGCTCCTTACTCAGCTCCACTGGCTTCCTGTTGCTTACCGGATCAACTACAAAATTCTTCCGCCTACCTTCAAAGCCCTCCATGACCTTGCCCCCTTATACGTCTCAGATCTGCTTCTTCCTTACAATCCTCCCTGAACACTTCATTCCTCCACGGCTGCAATTTTAACTGTACCAACATTCAGACTCAGCACCATGGGGCCTAGAGCCTACAGCCGCTCTGCCCCACGTCTTTGGAATTCTCTCCTACCTCACATTCGCCAACTAGACTATCCATCAATTCAAATCACAACTTAAAACACATCCATTTAGATAAGCTTATCCTACATAAATTTCATCATTCCAACTTAATTTCCAGGATTTTATGGTTCTTAACATTTTGATTGTACTTATTATTTTGATTTTACTATTGATATTATTGTTGGGCTTGTATTAATGTTCTGATTATTTTTGTTCTGTAAGGTTTCCTTGGGTGTTTTGAAAGGCGACGACAAATAAAATGTATTATTATTATGTACTGTATGTATGTATATTGCTGTCTTTGTGCTTAAGGAAGGGTGTTTTCTGTTAGAGGTTCATATTGAAATCAGGGTTATATTGAACCCCTGAATTACCAGCTAAATCCAACTGCAAACTCCTCAGTAAGATCAAATATTAAATTGAACTGCATTAGCTGAACTTGTGTGTTGTTCTCCTTCTGTAGCGGCTCACATTGGCGTGGGCATCAGCGGTCAGGAGGGGATCCAGGCCGGCCTGGCATCCGATTACTCATTTTATTCCCAATTCATTCCTGTGATGGCAAAGTTGAAATTTCAGCATCATGTCACATGATCTTTCAGAAAGCATTCATATATGCTGAATTGCTGCTCAAAACAGTTGTGCTGCGTAATATTTTTTCAGGATTATTTGATGAAAGAAAGAACAGCATTTTTTTTAAATAGAAATACGTTTTTAACAATATACAAATATTGACTGCCATTTTTTTATCTATTTATTGCCTCCTTGCTGAACAAAAGTATACAGTTCTTTGCAAAAGGTTACTGACTTCAAACTTTAGAACTGTAG
The DNA here is from genome assembly GCF_051911475.1 of Siphateles boraxobius. NCBI lineage: Eukaryota > Metazoa > Chordata > Actinopteri > Cypriniformes > Leuciscidae > Siphateles > Siphateles boraxobius. Next base: position 19,921,704 of record NW_027508722.1, on the reverse strand, counting down.
TGTATTATTATAATATAATGATTATCAGTATAAATTTGAGCTTGAGTTTATTCAGTTACATAAATACATTTTTTTTTTAAATCCTTTTTAATTGCATTCACACTCATATATGATGCACATTACAGGTAAAGTATAGTGTATGTTTTAATCCACATAATCTCGTTTTGTGGTAGTTTTTGTAACAATGAGAGTAATGGATTCTAATTTAATATTTTTAGTAAGGAACAAACCGGTCAAGAAAAATACATTTTTAATGTGTTTGAGTTCCTTTTTTAGATTATGCAAAGGTGCCCCAGAGAAACCAAATTAGTGATGTTCGTTCCTTCGTTTAGTTGTTGTTGTCGTGTGTGGTTGTTACTTCCCTCAACTGAGCAAAAACATCTCCGAACTCTGTCCTTCGGCTCTCACGGTGTCACAACTATACAGTATTTCAAAAGGCTGCTGTGAACCTGGATAACGAGATGTGGAGGATGTGGTTTATGTTTAAATCGTTTACACCATCCTGTGCTGTCTCTACTCAATAACATTTACACAAGTCCAAACACTTTCTTGCAATGTTTCATCTTCTGTTTGTTTGATTCTGTTGAGTGTGTTGTGTTCAGGGGATTCTGCTGGTGTGTAGCAATCAAGTGTCAATGAAAAAGATTTGTTTCTCACACTAGTACCATTGTCAATCAGTCTTTTGATGAATGTTCCCTGCAGTTTTAATGTTATTTAGACTGATTCAGGTCACTTGGGACTGTCCCAAATCTTTTAGTAAAATTGAGATTCAGGTATTAGTTTATCTGCCTTAACCCAAAATTTGGGGTGTTATTTAAACCTGACCATCAGAGAACTGATACCCAAGAGCAGGGGTTTTCTAACTGGTCTCCAGGGACCTACAGTACCTTTTCCCTCACACTTGTGAGTTTTGCAAAGGACTTTTATGGAAGTGACCTGTCCGGGTTAGCGGTAGCATAAGCCATCAGGCAAGTGTTTTTTAATTCATTCCTGATGTACTTACAAACTTTCCAATGCCTCGTTTTATGAGTACAGAACCTATTTGTACTACTGTAAAAATTTGGTACCATTATTAGTGGGTAATTTACGAGATACAACCTTGGATCCATTAACGTGTGCACTAAGCCATTCGGCGGATATCTCTAAAGAAGCTCTAGCTTTAATAATGTTTGAACAAGGGAAAAAAAAATTCTGGGGTGGTGTTTGGCTCGAGGTCATGGTGCAAAGAACACTAGGTTGAAATTACTCCGAACCATCCCTTTAAAGAATTAGTTCACCCAAAAATTAGAATTCTGTCAGTAATTACTCACCCTCATGTTGTTCCAACCCAGACCTTTGTTCATCTTCGGAACACGAATTAAGATATTTTTGAAAATCTGAGAGCTGGATCACTCCTCCATAGGCTTCTTAAAGGACACGTTCGGTATTTTACACTTAAAGCCCTGTTTTAAGATCGTTTCTGATAAAATAGAACGGTTTAGATTGAAATTTGGACAAATGCTGCTGTCCCGAGAATTTTAGGTTTCTGTGTTAGCACCGCGACAATGGTTTCATAGGGGCACTGGAAGAATCATTCATAAAACGCATTAAACTTTAGTTTACAAAGACGTGAAACTCACCGAGTGGTCTGGGGTGTTCATTGATATGCTCGCACAAAAATCGCTGCAAAAGATGCTTTCCAACAGGTTTTATCGTAGTTTTTGTCCAACTCCATTCACTTGTATTGGATGTTCTGTGAAGTACGATATTACTTCTGCTAATACAGAAACCGAAAATTCTCGGGACAGCAGCATTTGTCCAAATTTCAATCTTAACCGTTCTATTTCATCAGAAACTATCTTAAAACAGGGCTTTAAATGTAAAATACCGAACTTGTCCTTTAAGTGTAAAATACCAAACTTGTCCTTTAAGGGATTGAAACTTGCCAGCCCCGAAAAGTTATTAAAGACATTGTTAAAATAGTCCAAGTGACTACAGTGGCTCAATCTTAAGTTTATCAAGCGATGAGAATACTTTTTGTGCGCAAAAACAAACAGAAATAACGACTTTATTTCAACTATTCATTTCCTTCTCTGTGATAGCGTAATACTACATCACACGTAGGCTCACTATTGCACGACGCTGGTCATGTGTGTGATGCGTGTGACGTATATCAACAGAAGCTTACGCTATTACACTAGTGAACTGACTCGAGGCCCACAGAGAAGGAAATGAATAGTTGAAATAAAGTCGTTATTTTTGTTTGTTTTTGCGCACAAAAATTATTCTCCTCGCTTGATAAACTTAAGATTGAGCCACTGTAGTCACTTGGACTATTTTAACGATGTCTTTAATAACTTTTCGGGGAACAAGTTTCAATACCTTAAGAAGCCTATGGAGGAGAGATCCAGCTCTCAGATTTAATCAAAAATATCTTAGTTCGTGTTCCAAAGATGAACGAAGGTCTTACGGGGTTGGAACAGCATGAGGGTGAGTAAATACTGACAGAATTTTCATTTTTGGGTGAACTATCCCTTTAACTGCAGTTTTCCCCTTAAAGTTTGCTTTCCAAAAAATAAGGCAAATTGTTTTCAAATATTTTTTTTTAAAGTACATTGAACTTACAGTATATGTAGGTATGTATATTGCTGCCTTTCTACTTAAGAAAGGGTGTTTTCTGTTAGAGGTTCATATTGAAATCAGGGTTATATTGAACCCCGAATTACCAGCTAAATTCAACTGCAAACTCCTCAGTAAGATCAAATATTAAATGGAACTGCATTATCTGAACTAGTGTGTTTTTCTCCTTCTCTAGCGGCTCACATCGGCGTGGGCATCAGCGGTCAGGAGGGGATCCAGGCCGTGCTGGCATCCGATTACTCATTTTCCCAGTTCCGTTTCCTGCAGCGACTTTTGCTGGTACACGGACGCTGGTCCTATCTGCGCATGTGCCGTTTTCTCTGCTACTTCTTCTACAAGAACTTTGCCTTCACTATGGTGCACTTCTGGTTCGGGTTCTTCTGTGGGTTCTCAGCACAGGTGAGAGATTAATTCTGAGGCTCAAAAAAAAGTTATTTATGAGGTGATGTCATGACCTCTGTTTACTCTTTGATTTAGACTGTCTACGACCAGTACTTCATCACTCTCTACAATATCGTATACACATCCCTCCCGGTGTTAGCCATGGGCATCTTCGATCAGGTAAGAAAAAAAAAACGTATATAAAATACTCATCTTTGTTTTCATTTGTTAAGAAACTCACTTCCACCTCAAACTTTGTCTAATTCAGGATGTTCCTGAACAGAGGAGTTTAGAGTATCCAAAGCTGTATGAGCCGGGCCAGCTGAACTTGCTGTTTAACAAGCGAGAGTTCTTTATCTGTATCGCACAAGGAATCTACACTTCCGTGGTTCTGTTCTTCATTCCGTATGGCGTTCTCTCTTACGCCACACAGAGCAATGGAGTCCCATTGGCAGACTACCAAACTTTTGCAGTAACTACTGCAACGGCCCTTGTCATCGTTGTCAGCGTCCAAGTGAGTCCATGTGGTAAAGTTGTTTAAGATTAACCATCCACACCCAAGTAGTGCTTCTGAATGTATGTATATATGGTTAGCAGTTCTCATTTTGTTGTTGTTTGTTTAAGGCTGTGTACTGTGACAGTACATTTTGTAACTATTTTGAATGGCTCAAGCTTTTTGTTACTTCTTTATAGATTGCTCTGGACACTGGTTATTGGACTGCTATAAATCACTTCTTTATATGGGGCTCTTTGGGTACCTACTTCACTATCCTCTTCGCTATGCACTCAAGCGTCCTGTTCAGCATCTTCCCCAAGCAGTTCCATTTCCTTGGTGAGTCAGCACTCTTTGGCCCAACAGAAATCTTGAACCGAAACCCACATTTGATAACATCTATACAGTACGTGTCACAAGCACTTATCAGCCAATATATCTGGAAAAAGTACTGTTTATGGATACACTACCATACAAAAGTTTGCGGTCATTACGATTTTTTTGTTGTTATTGAAAAAGAATTATACTTTTGTTCTGCAAGAACACAGTAGTGATAATTAATTTAATTATTAATACATTTGTTAAAAATCTAATCTATCTAAGTAAATACTGTTCTTTTGAATGTAATCAAAGAATCCTGAAAAAAGTATCATAGTTCCCACAAAAATATTTAGCTGTTTTCAACATTGTTAATAATAAAACATGTTTCTTGAGCATATTATCAGCATATTAGAATGATTTTGAAGGATCATATGACACTGGAGTAATGATGATGCTGAAAACTCAGCTTTACCATCACAGGAATAAATTACACTTTAAAATATATTAAAATGCATACAATTTATTTAAAAATATCACTGTATTTTTACTTTCTTTTTGATTAAATAAATGCAGCCTTGTAAGCTTCTTTCAAAAACATTAAAAACAAATCTTACTGACCCCAAACTTTTGAACAGTATTATACATATAAATTTTCTTTGGCAGTTAAGTAGGCGGCACAATAAAACTATGTTAAAGAAATAGGTTTCCTAAAAAAATCACATGTAAACATACATTTAACAACAAAAAATAATAATTAATATACAATGAAAAGTAAAAATACTAAAAAATATATTGTCTTTAAAATACCCATGGATTTTTAATTTTAATATTTAATATTAAAAAATTTTAATATTTTATCTTGTTAAAAATGTGTGTGTGCATTTTGTGTAAGTATTTGTTGCTTATGTTGTGTTTGTGTGCATACCATGTCTTAATATACCACAGGAAGTGCCCACAACACACTCGGACAGCCAGTGGTTTGGTTAACTATTGCTCTGGCTACCATCATCTGCATTGCTCCAGTGCTTGCGTTCCGCTTTCTCAAACTGGATCTTAAACCTCAGCTCTCAGATACCGTAAGTATGCGTGTGACACTAGTTTGTCTGATTTAAATCTTAGGCCATCTTTGAATTTGTTTTTATTACACATTTTAGATTTATATTCTACCAAACATTCATTATTAGTATATCACAACAGATCTGTCTTACACAATACTTAAAAGGATTATATTTAATAAACATTCTCAATTTTCTATGTGATCATTGAGTAAATCCCTAGTGAATTGTGTTGATTGTGTTTCTTTGTATGTGGTTATTTGCATTGTTGTTAGTGTGAGTGAAAGAGTGGTTTTTTAATGTTAATATTAATATAAAAATATATGTTAGTATTGGTAATTATTATGGACATAATCTTGTTAATAATATAAGTATTACTTTATATACATATTATATCTATTTGCATAAACACAACTATAAAGGTTAAATATAAAGAATAAAAAACAGTTTGTTGGATAACAAAACTTCTTGTTGTTGGATTGTTATGATTGGTTGACTATTGTATATTCTGATTCATAGCTTAGATCATATTTGTTTCACATCAGTAGGTTTGACACATTTTGTAGTTTCTGGTTATCCCCCACACTCATCCTCGCCCCTTATTACATTCTCACTCTCTTTCTGCAGGTGCGCTACACTCAACTTGTGCTGCAGAAAAAGCGGAAGCCTGGTGGGCGTGCTGGGCGTGGGGTGGGCGGTTCAGGAGTAGCCAGTGGCAGTGCTCTTGGTCGCTTGGGGAGAGGTGGATCTAGACGCTCCGGTTATGCATTTGCGCATCAGGAAGGCTTTGGCGAGCTGATCACTTCGGGTAAAAACATGCGGCTGAGTTCGCTGGCTCTCGCTTCTTTCGCTTCCCGCCACAGCAGCAGTTGGATCGATACCCTTCGTAGGAAAAAACACGCAAACAGCCCTGGTGTGCAGAACACCCCGCCCACCGGAGATGACAGTGCCGCCTCCTCTCAAGCCTCACCCTTTTCCGCAGTAAATTGTCGTCAGGACACAGTGGCAGGCGAGGCAGGGCAGCATTTCAATGAACCGGTCCTCACTCACAGCCCTGATGATATCGCTCTGAGCATGCTCAGGTGTGCAGACAGAGAGATGGGAGGATGTAGTACTGGAACAGTGCAGGTAAATATACATCTTAAAACAAGTTCAAGCAAAAATAGTATACAGATACACCACATGCAGGCCAACATACACAAATATAGGACATTATACAACACGGAACAAGGTTGATTCTGTAGCGCCTTACATTTTGTGGATTGACAAAAAAAGTCAATTTCCCCCAAGGAGAAAACGGCAGGAAGCAGAACTATTAAAAACACTTTCATTTCTCACTTTTTGCACATAGTAGTAGTCTCAGCTATAACTGTCATGCGTTTCTCAATAATTAGGAAAGCACTTTATAATTAGGATATACACATTATTGTTCAAAAATTTGGGGTCAGTAAAAAAATTTTGTTTAAAAGAAATTAATACTAGTTTTATTCAGCAAGGACGCATGACATTGATCAAAAGTGACAGTAAAGACTTTTGCATTGTTACAAAAATATTCTATTTAAAAGAAGTGTTGTACTTTTGAACTTTCTATTCATCAAATAATCCTAAAAAAATTTAACACAACATATTAAGCAGCACAACATTGATAATAATAAGAACTGTGAGCACCAAATAAACATTAAAATAATTTCTGAAGGATCATTTTGACACTGAAGACTGGAGTAATGATGCTGAAAATTCTGCTTTGCTATAACATGAATTTTAAAATATAAAAAATAGTTATTTTAAATTGTAATGATATTTCACAATATTGCTATTTTACAAATAAATGCAGCCTTGTTGAGCATAAGAGACTTCTTTCGAAAACATTCAAAAATCTTACCGAACCCAAATTTTTGTGTGTGTATTACAAATGATTATTAATACACAATATACAAATTATTAACGTTAATAGGCCTGTGGTGTAGACTATGTAAATGTTAATTTAAATTCAGAAAGCCTAGCTGTTTTGGATTTCCCCTTTCTTTTTTCCTCTCTTTACTTTGCATGTATTTCAATGCTTGTTTTTTGGACATATATCTCACACTGTGGAAGACTTTCTTTAAATTCTCTTCTAAAACTATTTAGCTTGATTATTGAGAGATGGACCAAGCAGCTGTTGGCACGCCATGTACACGGTTGTGGTTGCAAAGAAGAAATTTAAGAGCCAACTAAATTTGCTGAATGATTTCTGAAATCCACGTTTTAGGTAGGAAGGTATACAGTTTTTGTAAGTATTTTCAGTTAATTAATAGTAATGTGATTCCATATGAAACAGATGTGCTTTTCTTTCAATAACATAATAAGCACACAACAAAAATGACTGGTGAGAAAACAGCAGTTAAGAAAGCATCTGATCATAGTGATGTGGATGTTTACACAAGCTCTGCAATTCGGCACTCCAGACTCGGTGGACTGAAGAAATGAACATACTGTAGATATTAAAGTTGTATCCACACAAATTGTAATTTCTTCTCTTCAGTTCAACAAAGTCATACATGAGTAAAAACATAAACACACTGAATAGCTTCTTTTTAGTAGGTAAAAAAAATGGAAAAGCTACACATAAAAAAAAAAGAACACCTACCTATTACGTAATCGACTTGGTCCATTGTAGTTTAAAGGCGTTTACTAGGCGGAGCAAATTTTTCCAGTAAGTTTGCTTCGGCAAGCTGTTTCAACCTCCCAAAACAAACTTCTAACGAACTTTGTTTTGGCCTGAATTTTTTTTAATTGACGTCACATCAGTTAGTTCTTTGATTTTGCTTGAAGTATATGAGGGCCTTAAGAGGCACATTTACTCTAGTGCATTTTATGTAGGTAATATGGCCATTTGTTTTGTTTTTTTTCTTAATCCTCTTCTTGATTCTTTCTTCTAGGAAGCACCGTTTGTGTGGAAGGGTTCTGGAGCTCGTATCAGTGGTGCAAGCAGCCCTGGACCTCCTACCATTGCAGAAGAAACTTCCAGTGGCGAGTGATAGATAGACAAGACCAACTGGAATCCTTCATGTGAATGCTCATGTTTCTGTCTGAGGACATGACCAGAGAAGACAGTGCCCCAGACAGTTTAGGAGTGAACACGCATAGAACACACATGGAAATGGATGCAGATTTAGTAGACAAACTGTGTATACAGACAGCACAAAGAGTTTCACCCCTCACTTTTCCTGTATTGTTCCCATTCTCAGATTTCCTGTCAGTGAGAAGGACACATTTGGTGTTATTTGAGCTGTTTACGACTGAGTTTTTCATTCTAGCCATGTTATCAGACAACAAACTGCTACATAACATTGCCAAGGCTGATATTACATCACACCTGACTACAAGCAATAGCTGATATCAATTTTTTTTACTAAATACATATTACGTTGCACTCAAATACACTTTTAAATTAATTATTTTTCATTTGGAGACAGGAAAAAAAGCTCCAAATGTTTTGCATTAAAACATTTCTCTCAATATCTTAGCTTAAATATATCAATACATATCACAATATATTAATACATTACACAAAGGGCTTGACATTAACACCCGCCAATCCGCCAAATGGTGGATTTCAGTGTCGTCTAACAGTCTCTCCCACTCTCCACTTTCGTGGGTTTAATTTTATAGGCCTATACAAATATACATTTTTCAATTGTAGACTTTTAAAAAGGCATCTGAAATAAACTAAGTGTATTGTAGTGTTGTCAAAAATATACATTTTTCGATACATATCGTTTCTGAAATATCTGAAACGCTTCCAATACGAATTTTCCGCAGAATAGATACTCAATACCAGCTGCGCTTTCTCGCTCTCTCATGATCTCTGACTGCGAGTTGACACACAAATCCGCTTCTCCTCACTCACTTGTTTTATTTGCTCCAGATGAATATTGTTGCTGTTACAGGGCTTGAATTTCGTTGTGGGATTGCACATAATTTTACTCATTCCTGCAGATTTTGTTCTCACACCCAAAGTCCGCACACATAAAGCCTCCTCTCAGTACTAAATTGAGTCCTATTTCACTGCTTATTGTGCGTAGTCAAATACACAAACTAATGTCAAAATGCCGGTCTTGGCGAGTATTCACGTAAACACAGTCAGTTATGTTTTATGTGAACGTAAACCGTTGAGAAAGAAAACGCATATGTAACAGTATAAGTGCGTCAGGTCTCAAAGTGACAGCAGCCTAATATACCTCCCACCAAATTATGAGATAATATTAAAAATATCTGTATGGCAGTTCTCCCCCATGGTAACGATGTCAAAATTGGGGCCAGTGAAAATGCTGAGTGGCTGGTAACTTTGGAAAACCACTAGCCACAGTGGCTGATAAGCAATAAAAGTTATTGTCAAGCCCTGATTACACATAACAGTTTGAAGTAATGATTATTCAAGTATTACTGATAACTAAATGGCCTGGAACTATATCAGGTTTAAAGTTTTTGTATCCAAATTGAGTAGTTCTGTATCTTTTTTATTTGAAATCTCAGTCAGGTTAAGGATTGTCTTTATCTCTATATTTTAACGGTTGCTTTTCTTCCCTTTTTTTTATCTCACAATGACATGTTTTTCTTGTGGTCTCATACTATTAGGACAACTTTGTCAGCATATTGTTTTTGCTTAGTCAAATACTTCAGCTTTTTGTCTGTTTATTGCTCAGAGATTAGTAAATCGACTTCAGATTGAGCAAGTGAATTTCTCATGTGCTGATAGAAAAGGCTGCAGATTTTCTGTTTTTCCCCACTGCTGAAAATAGCACTAAGATGTGTGCAGTTCTGTGTGATAAAACGCTACAGTTCTCAGTGAGAACGTGACTATGCTGGATGACCCCGTTCTTCCTCATTCATGTCTTTGCACCATATTGGTGCTCCAACCCTGACTACTTGATTAGAAGTCCAATTCAACCCCAAACTCTGCTCTGCTGGACCCTTGAAGGTCTAGCCTTTTGCCCAAAGTTGATGCATTGATCCAGTGGACTGTGATAACAAATGCGTTTTGACTTTTTTTTCATTAAGTTGTGTTAAAATAATTCACATAAGAGTTATCAAATGGAATCCACCTTGACCATTCTGGTCTAAATGTGGCCTTTACCAGTATTTGAATTTAGGTAATAAGAATGTAAATGTAATGGTGTGTGTGTGTGTGTGTGTGTGTGTGTGTGTGTGTGTGTGTGTGTGTGTGTGTGTGTGTGTGTGTGTGTGTGTGTGTGTGTGTGTGTGTGTGTGTGTGTGTGTGTGTGTGTGTGTGTGTGTGTGTGTGTGTGTGTGTGTGTGTGTGTGTGTGTGTGTGTGTGTGTGTGTGTGTTTTATTATGAGATAGACCAAGAAAGTTGATAAAGATGTTTGAAAAGTTAATAAGCTCCATACTTGTCCTGTTCCCTGTAGAGGTTATAGCTCTCATACTGTTAAATGGGTAACAATTACATGCCTTAAACGCTAAATGTGTGAGTGTTCATTTTTTAAAATGTATATCTCTTTCAATATCCACACTGTAAATACTTGCATATAATTGCTATTATAGGTTACAGGTCAACTCAGAATCTAGTAGTCTCGCTCAGTGTCTGTTAGCAAATTAATGGAATTAAACAGTAAACAGTAGATAACCATGCTGTTGTGAATGAGCCTATTGACAAATGGAATATAGATTAAGATTAAATTATTTTAATCACGTAAAAAAAAAGCTTTTTGTCTAACTATGTTTAATTGATAAATAATTTCTGATGGAATAGTTCACCAAAAAATAGATTTGTCATAATTTGCTCACCATAATGTTGTACCAAACTATGACTTTCAATTCCAAGTGTCCTGAATTGTACTGCTCACTTTTTTCTATGCAATGAATGTGAACTTAAGATGTAAAACTTTAAAAAGGACATAACACCATTAAAGTAGACCATGTGATGTGGTAGCCTACTCTGTTCTCAAAAGAGAATAGTGATGCCCGTTTTGTGAACGATTTGTTCTTTTGAGTCGAATATTTTAAATTAATCAATTCTTACTGTTCACAAGACTGTTTGAATGATTCAGTCACGAATTGAGCTGATTCGGTTCTAGAGTTCATTTTATTATTAAGATAATTAGAGTTCAGATTATTATTAAATTATCAATGAATAGCGAACACGAAGTTTTTGAAGCTTAAATTTCTGATTTTGTGTTCTACGGATGCCAGACAGTCAACATGGGTGGATAAATGAGGGAATCATTAATATAACTTCAAATAACGTAGCAGAAGATGTATTTCGACCTGCTATGATGACCTCATCGACATTGTAGATCTCGGGTCATCTACTTCTCTAATATAAACCTGACCGCAAACAGAAATAATTTGTTTCTCGGTCTTTGCCTTGCCAAATAGGAACTTTGTTCTTTGTGGTACGCAGTTTCGCAAGAGCGGATTTGTTAGTAACAGATAGTCTAATGTGCGGGAGGAGAGGAAGGGGCTGCAGTCGTCTGCTTCTCTCACAAACTAACGAGCTCCGGATCGTAATCTCACCTTGAAGCAACTGAAAGCATTTTTTTGTCAAACGATTTGTCCTAGATATGTAGCCTACAAATGTTTCAAATAACAACGTAACCGTTTTAGATTAATCAAACGCCCGTATATGTTTTTTTAAGCTTTCTAAAATTTTGATGTGAGGAACTTGTTGGCTAAATAATCATCTCTTTTAACTTTCTGAACGGGTTGACAATATGACCCATTATACCCATATTGCATATATTGGTGGCTGATTATTTTTTTGGTTGTGAAAAATAATGTGGACCGGATTTAGACTCGTGTTTCTCTTCGGTGTATTAGCAGCGATTAAAGTTCAGTCTACCCAAGAAGATGAGCTGTGTCCTCGACAAGGTAATTCATTTAATTCAAAATACAATCGATCATTTTAAGTAACTGACATCAGTTATACTTGTTTGAATTGCAGTATGTTTTAACCTTAAAAACCTGAAACTCTTTCATGGTCTTGTTAGGTTGTAGTGATTCATCTCTGACTCAGTGGTTGATGGTTAATTATGAGCTCTTGTGGTAAAGAAGCTAATAGACATTCATTGAGAATTTTAATTGTCTAAATAATCCCATTTCATTACTGGACTTTTAAACAGTTTATTGTGAGCTGTAAATAAATAAACCCATTAAGCTCACTGGAGAACTTAAGAGTAAAGCAAGAATGTATGTTTGTTTCTGTTTCAGGCAGGGGTTATATTACATTTTAATTAAAACTGGTAGATTCACTTAATTATTTTTTTTATATGTAATTCACATTTGAACTGTTTTCCAAACTTTTTGACTTTGCCTTCATCAAAGATAAGTAAGTAAGATTAAGGGATGTAGAATATGGTCATGCAGAATAAGGCATTAATATGTGCTTTATTATAAGCACTAATAAACAGCCAATAGCAATCCTAGTATCCTAGTAATATGCATGCTAATAAGCAACTAGTTAATAGAGAGAATTGGACCCTAAACTAAAATGTTACCAGATTTTTTATTATTGTGCATCAATTACAATCAAGTTATAATCTCAAATACATTGCAATGATTGCTATGATTTTAGACTCAGCAAAACAAAACTGTCTGTCTGCCTTTTATTTATTCATTTATTTATTTTTTGTGATTTCCACTACAAAAGGTTTTTAAACGCAATGTATATTTTAAGATGTGGTAGAAATGACCATGAAATGAAGGGAACAAAAGACAGAATTCTTCTGTGATATGTGTATGCCCACTATGGGCATTGTTAGTAGACAAACTAAATAAACAAGTGAGAGTTTATTTTCTTCCTGAGAGTCAAAAGTGCCCATAGTTTAAGGAACACTTGTCATGCACAAAAAAAAAAATTCATAGGCATTAATGAGCATTTAAGGGTGTATTTCTCTGGTAATGTATTAGCAAGTCTTTGCGTATGCACATAGCAATTAAGCATAGTATTTATAGACGTAGTATAGATTTTTATAGGCTTTCAGCAAATATTTATTGTTTAAAAGTCCCATGAACTTGGAGATAAAAAAAGTTTTATCATTTATTGTCTTTCTAAATTTCTTTTGCATTACATATAGTGATCACTTTTAGTCCTTTTATAAACATTCTGGTGTTGTATTGCCTTTGCATCATGTCCAACTGGTGCATGCGGCGAATGAGTGATAGTGAAGAAGAATCTGAGGGATTTTTATTAAAGGGAAGTGAAAGCAAAAGAACCTCTTTGTTGCATAATTTTGTTCCATATTTAGCCAACGCAATGAACTGTGGGTACAATTGTACTGTATATACTAACCCATGTATGAATATCATGTAGTCAGACTAGACAACAGTACACGTGACAAAGCCCAGCTGTGCACAGAATTTTCTGTAAAGGATTATTAATGTGATTAATGATCTAACTGCTGTATTCTTCTTCAGAGCCCCTTCCTGGAGTTTTGGTCTTGAAGTTAGGAAGCAATGTTGTGCTTGGCTGCAGAGGCGATGTCACTGTGGACGATGTGCCGTTGGCTTCGACCACTGTCATGAATAAAAAATATAGAAGCAAGCAGAGAGAAGACATCACTGTCAACTGGACGTCCCAAAGAGTCCATGCTAATGCTTCACAAATAACCAGAATGAAGGGAGATGCTACAATTGGAATATACCAAAAGACTGATTCTGGTATACATACCAAAAATAAAGGGGACACAACGGTCACTGTTAAACCCCCCGTAACCATAAGAAAGGAACAAAGCACTTCTAGACGTGTTTTGCGTGCTGTCAGTCAAACTGCTGGTCATGAGGAAGAGGCCTTTGGTGTCACCATGGGGACAGATCCTGATCAAGATGATTATGAGGACTATGATTATGAAGAGGAAGGGTCCAGGGTGACACGAGGCATCAAAAAGCGAACACGCTGGACTCTCAACGGACGACAAGTGCATGTTGGAGTGGAAAGGGGAGGGATTATAAGACGTCCACATCTCAGCTTGGCAGATGCTGGGAATTACAGCTGCTATAGAGGCGAGAGACTCGTTTCCACATTCAAAATCAGCGTAGGGGGTGAGGACTTTCTTTCGCAGGTATATTGCTAAGTGATTTACAGATACACAGTACATAGAAGAAATTCACATTCTTGTGTTATTTTCACAGTGCCCCCAGAGAGACCCACTGTCTTTTGCTACAGGAAGTTTCACACCAGTAAGGTCCGCTGTGATTGGACGTCCAAACATCCAGTAACCCCACGGCCGCTGTGTTACCTACTTCTTATTAGAGGGTGAGTGTGTCATTGGTAAATGGACAAAGACAGACTGAATTTATATAACAGTAATCAGCATTTTTAGGAATAAATGACATACTGTCATGCCATTCCAAACTGGTATGCTTGTATTTTTAATCGCATTCAGGTTTCTGGTGTGTTCTATTCAAAACACACGAGGAAATACTGATTCAAAGTTTTAATAAGAAAACCACAACGCAGGAGAGTATAAATTACAATGAACACACTGAACACACATAAAGACGACACGGAGCCAAGAACAGACAGAACTCAGGGTTTAAATACACAGGGGTAAACAAGGAAACTAAATAAACAACAGTTGAGGTAAATTAGTGACTATCTGGCACACACAAGGAAACTAGGGCTGTGTCTGAAACCGCCCCCTATACCCTTAAATAGGGCACTATTTGAAGGGAAAGCCATTTGTACTGGTGTTGAAACCGTAGTGGATGTTATCGAGTGCACTCATTCAAACCCATAACGCACCACAATAAGTGTACAACTGATGTATGCTCAACGGCTAGACAATACCCATAATGCACTGTGAAGGTAGTGCCGAATGAATTCCCGCTTCTGACCTGAATATGACGTCCGCAGCCATTTTCCACACTGCTGGTCCAATGTGGCTACAATGTAATATCATACAGGTATATATTAGTTTTTAATTGATTATTAATTGTTTAAATAAGATTTATACATGCTAGTTTCCATGGCAGAGTTCAAGGTAAATCTTTTCATCTTACTGATGGAGCTGTCAGTTTACTACGTTTCAAATGATTATTAAACAGCAAGCACTAACTATGCAATAGCGGCAGCCCTTCCGGCGCACTCAGAGTATGAATTCACTCACTCGTTTTCGTTCACTCCTTCAAGTGGACTATACAATGTTGTAGGGAATATTGGAATAGTGTAGGGAATAATGAATGAGGGGCAATTTCAAACAGACTATGGTATGTCAACATACAAATGGCAGGGAACAGGAACAAAACAGAACCAAAACACAATGAAACTTAACATAACTGTTACATGTGATATATTTAATATTTTCATTTTAATTTATACATTGCAATGACACTTAAAATAAAATAACTAAAATGACAGTCTTCAGAAGCTATTTGAAAGATCTGTGTGAGGAAAAGGCAGTTATTTTTAACCTTTCTGTATGAATAATCATCTCCATCCTCATATTATAATGGCCCTATCCCCATATTATATGTATAATATAAAGAATTCATAAAGTTGTTTACATTGTTTTTACAATGTCCAAATATTTCAACACTCAAAATCATACCTTTAAGAAAAACTTTAATGAGATAACGCGTACGCATTTGGAATGGATATAAATAATGGGATTGGGGGCGTGGGTCATTTAAATTATGACAGCATCATTTGATCTCTTTTGTGCACTTCTCTTCCTCCCTTTCTCTCCTTCCAAAGATTGTTTGGTAACATCACTCGTGTGCCTTGTTCATTCTCCCGGTCCCGCTGTTGGTGTGCTTTCCCTGTGGAGGAGGGTGACAGAGCTCTCCATGTGGCAAAGCTGTGTGTGTCTAACACAGCAGGCAGTGCCACAAGCCCTGAACTCAGCCTAAAGCTTCATGACATCAGTGAGCTCTTGTGTGTTTTTACGTCATTTAGGATGTTGATTAGTTACTTTTAAAAGCATGCCACCAATTTGTATGGGCAATGAAAATCTCTTTTTTTCTCTGTAGTTAAGCCAGACCCCCCGACCAGAGTGGTGGTGAGAGCAGTCGTGGGCCAGAAGCATATGCTTAAAGTATCCTGGTCTTATCCCAGCTCCTGGAAGCATGGCTTCTATGCCCTGCATTTTCAGCTAAGATATCGACCACAACTTGCAGAGCAGGTAGAGTTGGACGGCTTGTATACAATTATGCATAGATCTTTTGGATGAAATGACATAATGGCTTAGCTTGGGTTATAAGTCTATATTTATGAGTGATTGCATTTGTATTTAGTACCAGCCAGTGTTTATAGATGACAGTATAGACAAACAACAGTCCTGGACGATTTATGATGCTCTGCCACACACTCGGTATGAAGTGCAGCTTCGGGCCAGGGATGAGTTTGACGGTGTTTGGAGTGACTGGACTGATACTGTATTTGCAGCCACTTGGTCAGGTAACAAAATACATCGTAATTTTTATACTGCAAAGAAAACACTGCCATCAGTATCTATCTATCTATCTATCTATCTATCTATCTATCTATCTATCTATCTATCTATCTGTCTACATACTATACATCTATATACAACTATTTACAAATTATATAAATGTTGGTGTGTGTGTGTGTGTGTGTGTGTGAAAATATCATGCAAAACTGTTCAGATGATCAACTTTAATCAAACCTGATTGAATCCATGCTTTAGTGGGTGTCTTTGGCACAAACCTGTACTATTGATTTTAAGAGAGCAAAGATCAATGTTCATCAGAAAAAAGTCTCGGGTCCCGTCCAGATGGTGTGCTTCACTGGGAGACTAGGAGAGCATTATTTACACTGTTTGCATTGGGAAAAGCATCTGATAGTCTATTGGACATTTAACATTTCAATCAATTGGGCAAGCTCTCAAAAAGGACTGGGCTGTGCAACAAATGTCCAAAATTGTAGATGACAGCTTTAAATGACAGTGTTCAAAATAAGATAAAACACCTATTATTAAGTTGAAGACCCATTTTGCTGAAGTCTGTATCATTGCATTAAGTGTAGGGTTTATAATGACCTCCTGTATTTGTAGACATTGAAAAAATGAAAATGCTGTGAAACAGTGAAAATGCTCAAAGAAAATAATTGACCAGACTTTTTTCAATATTTTAATCAATAATTCTCTAAAAATCTCAATTAATATTTTATACAGTTTTGAGGTAGGAGAAGCAAAACAACAGCTTTAAGGGTGCAACAGCCATTTATTTTTGCCCTTCAAAACATGTTTGTACATTTGGATGTTTGTTTGGGTTTCTTTGTAGCTCCTGAGACGACTACTTCCTTTGAGAGCATTACCTTGGTGAGTTCATTCAACACAATACCACACAGAAACACACTGACATATCTGTACATGCACTTGAATACATCCACATACACACATACTGTACGTTCACATTACTATATTTAAACCTTATGTTTATTATCCCTTCTGTCTTTCAGGAACCCTTTGAGATGTTTCCTGAAGGTTCTGGAGAAGTTCCTGGTGTAGGTGAGTCTGTGCAAGAAAACATCTCATTGTTCTCCTTCAGGTACTGTTACTCACACATCTGGTAAATCTATAAAAAAACGAGAAAGAAAATGAATATGGTACCTTACCAGAAAGTCAAAACAGGAAATGGTCACTATAACATGTTTGGAGTATAACAATGTCCTGTACTTTCCAAATGTTTTAGCCTTCCGTGACATTTCACCTCTGTCCTCACTCACTCTTTCTATCAGTGGTAATTGTTGGGGCTGATGATTTTGGATATGCTACCGTGTGGCTGTACGTGTCATGTGTTTTCGGGCTGTGTTTTATTGTAGCCCTCACCATGCTCACAGTCTTTATCTTCAGGTAAAACTCTTTCCTATCACATCCAACTTTTAATGTCCATTTAGCGATATCTTAGCTCTGAAAACGTCTCTTAAAAAAGTTTTCATTTTGTTCTTGTGTCTTCTCAGGATTAGGCTGCAGTTCATGTCTAAAATAGGAAAACAGACTTTGCCCTTTACATTCCTCCCACAATCGTCTCGTCCTCTTCCTGCTCCTGCTGCATCTAAGCAACTTCCAGAGGAGGGAAAGTCACTGATGTCTCCTCCCGAGCACAGCCAGCAACACTTCCTTCCTGTTCAGCAAGAGGAGCAGGAGGGCATTCATCTGCATAACATGGATTATTTCCTGTCTCAAGGGACTGAGGGTGTGCCATGAATGATAGACAGACATGAGTAAACAGAAGAAACCTCACTGTAGTACATACGCTGCGATTAATTAAAGATCACACACTGTTTTATATGGTTAAATAACAGTGTAATGAGTTTGTAAAAAAGAAAATGTAGTCTTATTGTAGACAAAGTAATTCAGTATTCTACTATAAAAACTATTTGTAAATAAGTATTTTTAAAGCAACTTCTACAAAATGCCTCCTATTGGTTGACCATGACAGTCTCACACGTGAAGCTAAAGCACTTTTTATAAGTCACTCTGAATAAGTGTGTCTGCTTAATGCCTTACAGGGATGTTACAGGTTCGGTACAAGATAATCTGTTTCAATACAAATATATATTATATATATATATATATATATATATATATATATATACATACATACATACACACATTTGACTTGTCCCTTGTTGAAGAAAATAAATCAAGATTATGGTGAGTAACTTACAATGGCAGTGCATGGGATTTTTTTTTTAAAGCAAACATGTGAAGCTTAAGATTTTATAAAAGTATTTAGATTAATTCTTCTAACATGTGTGATATTTGAGATCTAAAGTTGTTCTTGTCATTTTTAGGGTTTTATGCATTATATTGTCAATATGTTTCCAAAACAAAGTTGTAACATTTTGTATAAATTTACACAGAACAATTGTTGTTGTTTTTCACACCTAGGTCATGTTAACACATTTTTTTCATCTTGTTTCTGCAATAATGATACAGTGTGGATTTTAACATGTACAGACTGGCCCCATTCATTACTATTGTAAGTGATTCACTGTTAAACTTTTTTTTTTAAAGAAAGTAAGAAAATTAATTTTTTGTGGTAATCAACGTTATGCCACAAGTGCTGTGGCATTGAGTTTAACTTATTGAACCTGGAATAATCCTTTAAATGTAAATAAGTGTTTGCCTAGTTATAAAGGCAAATAGAACATTGGAAATCACCTGTTGTAAGAAGTTGTGGCCTTATGGATTATTGGTGAGCCATGAAATAAAAATTAGTTTCATTGTGCATAACATTAACCACATGTTGTAACAGTTTGTCCCAGGATGAAGAACACAGACAAAGTAGTTTAAATAGAAACGTTTATTAATCAAAGAGGTAACCCTAACTAAAGAGGAACTTAAATACACAGAGATGATGAACCAAATACAGGTGTTAATGAATATCCATGGTAACCAATGACTGGCGGGAACAAAGGAACACAGTAAACAAGTAACTAAGCAGACTGAGTGAAAACGAAAACAGAATGTATGAGACGCATGTCAGTTTACTCCAGGGATTCTTAAATGTGAAAATGGCTTACAACCACGTACAGTGTAATGTGCAATGTTTCATGGTTTCTTGTTTGTACAGAGTCCTACTCCTGAATTATATTTTAAAGGGCACCTATTATGCCCCTTTTTACTAGATGTTATTTTGGTCTCGGGTGTCCCCAGAATGTATTTGTGAAGTTTCAGCACAAAATACCCCACAGTTAATTTATTATAACCATTTGAAAATGTCATTTTTGGGGCCTGTTTTAAAAAGAGCTGTTTTGGTGTGTACCACCTTAAATGTAAATGAGCTGCATATCCCCGCCCTGCCTTTGGATGAGGGCGTAACTTGCAAACCTATGGGAATAAACCGTCGGTAGAAGAGAATGGCTGAGAGTGAGAGAACACGCTGTTTTGTATGTCATTCAGCCGTACATGTTTGATGCGGAATCAGACCCAGATGATGAAGAGACTCCGGCAGAAGAAACACAAATGAGAATGGACCAGGACGTCTCGGAATGGTTATTTGATACATTTATGTACTTATAGAGTTGTAATCGCGCCCCCTTTGCTATGGATGTGCAACACACACAAACTGTGATAACGTTGGCGCAATTTTTTGAAACTACAAACACAAATACTGTGATAACGTTTGCTACGTACAAACGAAATTACATTTATGTGATGTTTCTGTCTGCACGCCAATATCCCTCGTTCTACAGCTTAATGTCGATGTGCTGGCCTTTGTATAAACATAGCTGTACTGATACTGACTATTGTAACAGTCAGCCAACAGAGGGCGCCGTTAAGCGGTGTTGCTTCATGTTGCTTGTTAACGGAGTTTGAGCAATAAAGCACTCTGGAGAATGGCAGTCTATGTGTACAGTCCAGTCAATACATGGTACCAGGAGTAAACTCGTAAAACATGAGTGTAATGAATTATATACGCCCACCGGACGAGTTGAAGCTGACGGGTAACGTCCACGCAAACTGGAAAGCCTTTAGGCAAAGTTTTGAGCTTTATTTGTTAGCCATTGGGCTTGACGAACGATGAAATGATCGACGGAAGATAGCTCTGTTGCTAACTGTAGCTGGTCGGGCTGCGCTGGATGTATACAACACGTTCGTCTTTTCGGAAGAGGAAAGAGACACGCTGCCCGCAGTACTGAGCAAGTTTGAGGATTACTGCACGTCGAGAAAGAATTAAACATATGAACGGTATGTCTTCAGGAACAGAATGCAAAAAGAGACTGAATCAATAGAACAGTATGTGACAGACTTGCGCCTTAAGAGTCAATCCTGCAATTTCGGCACACTGTGCGACTCCATGATAAGGGATCAAATTGTAATAGGAGTGCAGGACAAGAGAGTAAGGATGCTGTTATTAAAAGAAACAGAACTTACCATTGAGAAAGCAGTTGGTATTTGTCAGGCTGCAGAAAGTACGAAGATGCAATTGAAATCGTTTGAAAACGAAAGTGAAACTGCTGCTGTTGATACGGTGCAAAAACACAAAAAAAGATTTGATAAGCGACAGACACAAAAATCCAAATGGAAACCACAGGGCAGAGACTGTGAGAGATGTGGAAGTAAACATGCTCCCAAAGAATGTCCAGCTTATGGCAAAGAATGTCGAAAGTGTGGAGGAAAAAATCATTTTGCCAGGTCCTGTCTCACAAAGAAAAGGGTACATGTCGTCGGACAGAAACGAGAAGAAAGTGACAGTGAGGACGGAGAACCACTGTATGTCGAAGCAGCAATTCTGACTAATATGGACAGTAATGATGATGAATGGATAGCACCTTTGATGGTGGATGGTGTGACAGTGCCAATGAAAATCGACACAGGTGCACAAGTAAATGTTCTGCCGAGAAAATACTACAATAAGATGAACGTTAAGCCAAAAGTGAGACCAAAGAAATTGGACTTAAGGGCATTTAACGATCAGCCGATTCCACATATGGGTGTTTTCAGAGCGAGTCTTTCAGGAGAAGGACGCACCATAAATGCACTGTTTGTTCTAGGAGAGGAGGATAGACAGCCGATTTTAGGTCTGAAAGCAAGTGAAGGACTTGGGCTTATAAAGAGAGTTCATGTCATTGATAGCGCTTTAGTGACCACTAGGGGCGCAGCACACAGCAAACGGATGGACATATGTGCTGATTCTACCGCTGAGATAATGAGGGAGTACAAGGATGTGTTCCAGGGTATCGGTTGCTTACCTAATCAGTACAAAATACGGCTGAAAGAAAATGCAGAACCGGTTATCCATGCAGCAAGAAAAGTGCCATTAGCCCTGAAAGAAAGACTGAGAAAAGAACTGAAATCCTTGATAGACAAAGGGATAGTGAGAAAAGTAGAAGAACCTACTGACTGGGTTAATTCTCTCGTCATTGTGGAAAAAAAGAACGGTGATTTGAGACTTTGTATCGATCCAAGAGATCTGAACAAATGGATCAAAAGAGAGCACTATAGGCTGCCAACTAAATCAGACATCACAAGCGCAATGGCTGGTGCACAGTTCTTTTCCAAGCTTGATGCATCATCAGGGTTCTACCAAGTTAAACTGGATGAGGAAAGTGCAGCATTGTGCACATTTAACACTGCCTTTGGTAGACATTGCTTCCTACGTATGCCTTTTGGAATTGCCTCAGCTCCAGAGGTTTTCCACAGGACAGTACAACAAATGTTCGATGGCATGGAAGGTGTGGGAGTCTTTCTTGATGATGTAGTCGTATGGGGTGCTACAAGGGCAGAACATGATGAGCGACTGAGAAAAGTGATGGCACGAGCACGAAAAGCAGGACTGAAACTGAACAAGCAAAAGTGTCAGTTTGGGGTGAGAGACATTACTTACCTGGGAGACAGATTATCTGCTGCAGGGATACAGCCAGACCCTGAAAAAATAAGAGCTATAAAAGAAATGCCACAACCCAAAGAAAAGACAGAGCTGCATCGTGCATTAGGCTTAGTCAACTATGTGGGAAGATTTATTCCAAATCTGTCGGCTAACACGAAGGCATTGCGCAGCTTGCTGGAAAGCGGAACTGAGTGGCGATGGGAGCATGAACATGTGACTGAATGGGACATGCTCAAGAACAGCTTAGTTAAAGAACCGGTGCTAAAATTCTTTGATCCTGAGCTTCCAGTGAAAGTATCTACTGATGCTTCAAAAGATGGACTTGGAGCAGTTCTGCTTCAAAAACATGACTTGGCATGGTTTCCAGTGGCATATGCATCACGAACGATGACTGAGGCTGAAAGAAACTATGCACAAATAGAGAAAGAGACATTAGGAGCAGTTTTCGGATGTGAAAAGTTCCATGAATACATTTATGGAAGAGAAGTGGTATTAGAGACTGATCATAAACCACTGATAGCGATCTCAACAAAGGCACTAGGAGATGCTCCTCCTCGCATCCAACGGTTAATGCTCCGTCTCCAGAAATACAGTCTGACGTTTGAGTTCACTCCAGGGAAGCACCTGGTGATGGCAGATGCACTCAGCAGAGCATCTTTGAGCCATACAGGATCAAGTAACATAGAACATGATGTTCAGGTTCATGTAGACTGCATACAAAAACACCTACCAGTGTCTGAGGATAAATGGAGACAGATTGCTGAAGCAACGGCAGACGACCGTGAGCTACAAGCTGTAATAGACAAAATCCACCTGCCAGGAGATCAGAGGTTGACAAACCCATATCAGAGCATTAAAGACGAGCTGTCAGTTGTGCATGGTGTGCTCTTGAGAGGCGAACGGATTGTCATACCTACCTCCATGCGCTCACAAATGGCAAAACTCACGCATGAGGGACACTTAGTCATTGAGAAATGCAAGAGACGTGCAAGAGTTTTGATGTATTGGCCACACATGAATAAGGACATTGAAGCACTGGTGCAGCGCTGCGAGACATGTCAGCGGCACAGGTACCAGCAACCTAAGGAACCCCTGATGGCCCACAGTAAACCTGAGGAACCATGGAGAAAGGTCGGTACAGACTTATTTCACCTAGCAGGGAGGGACTACCTTGTCATCATGGACTACAAGTCAAACTATCCAGAGCTGGCGATGCTGACAAATACAACAGCACAACAGGTGATAAAACACACTAAAGCCATCTTCGCAAGACATGGAATTCCGGTGACTGTGGTGAGTGACAACGGACCACAGTTCAGCAGTCAGGACTACAGGGACTTTGCGGAGACTTATGGGTTTGAACATGTAACATCAAGTCCACTGTACCCGCAGTCAAACGGCTTGGCTGAAAAAGGAGTGCAGATTGTAAAGCGTCTGCTAAAGAAAGCTGCTGAGACAGGAGAGGATCCTTATTTAGCACTGCTAAACTACAGAGCATCCCCTCTTGAATGTGGACAGTCTCCAGGAGAAATTCTCATGAACAGGAAGCTGAGAACACGGCTACCCTCAGCAGAACACCTGGACTGAGTTGAGTGGGGGACGGAGGGGGGTGACTCTGGGACGCTAGAGTCACTGTCGAGCCCTCTTGAGGTGTCGTGGGCTAGCCGACGAAACACTGAGGATGGAAGGTGCCCACTTGAAGACCCTAGAGATGTTCCCTACTCCGCTCAATCCAGAGGGTTGTTATGGGGTGACCGCACTGTGGTTGCAGCCGTTGTGTGTGCTGACGCGCAAATACACTATTAACACCAGACAGAAGGAGATTCACGTCACCAGATGGAAAGAAGCGTAAATGGATGGAGAAGCATAGGTTACTGTAAAGCTACGTCTTAGTTGGTGCTTATCTTGGCGAAAGCCGAGTCCAAATCAGCATGAAGTTTTAACATCTACTCTCGTGTAATGGAAATCATCAAGATCTGGATACGTCCAGTAACTGCGGTGAATAGTGCTGCTGGCAACAAGAGAAAGACCTTGTGACAGCCTGGAGAGACAGCTGACAGGAGGAAAGAGACCCCAATGGGGCTGGTAAGGGTTAGCTACCCTTGTCGGCAGTATCCAGCTCTGTGTTTACAGGATGCTGGAGACATCCGCCCAAGGCTTCTGAAAAATTAAAGAGGAAAATACCCCTAGAGTCTGCGAGAGCAGGGGCGGAAGATGACTCAATGGTGGACAACATGGTTAACGACTTTGGAATGGAAACGGATATGAGTATGGAGAGTACTTCACAAAAGACTAGTTCAGGTTCAGCAGTTAGCAAAGCCATTGAACTCCAAGCTTGTGTCTGTGGCTGGAGCAAGGCGACAACGGTCAGGGGTTTGAAGATTCATCAAGGGAAAATGAAATGCTTGAGGGAGAAGGGACAAGGGCCTCGCATTGATCAGTACTTCTTACGGAGTCAGTCAAGTCAGTCGAATGAAATCCAGCGACAGGAAGCAAACCACAGTTCGCAGGATATCAGCACCCCTGTCATAGAGGAGATGAGGGTTTGCACAGTTAGTGATGAACACATTGATTCTTGTGAACCCGGTCAGACTAACCAGCATAAGAGAGAAAAGAACCTCAACGGGCATAGGGCTGGAGTTAGATGGCCAAGAGCTAGTGAGAAAACTGCATGGGACACGGTAAACACAGATCTATGCTTTGCATTGGAAAGATTAACTGGTACAGTTGAAAAGAAGCTGGATAAATTTGGGGACATCATTTACGCATATGGAAGTGAGAGGTTTGGTGTGGAAAAAAGGAAGGAAAAAGTACAAACTACTCCTGGATTGTCTAGACGGCAGCAGAAAATTGAAGGGTTAGTTAGAGAAAGGAGACAGCTGAGGAAGCAATGGAAAAGAGCGGAACAAAGTCAGAAGGAGGGACTCAATCTCTTACAAAGGGCCATAAAAGATAAGCTTGCAACATTACGCAGAGCTGAGCGCCTACGGAAACGCTACAAAAAGAAGGAACGTGCGAGGGCTAATTTCTATAAAGATCCATTCAAATTCATAAAGAAGTTATTCACCAGTGAGAAGAATGGCACTTTAAAAGCATCTAGGGTTGAGCTAGAGAGATATTTGGAGGAAACGCATACAGATGCAAAAAGGCATGAGCCTATGTCAATTCCGTCAGACATCCCACCTGTCAATCCACCAGAATACCAAATGGAGGTCTGTGCACCTAAGTGGAAAGAGATAGAGCAGGTTGTGAGAAAGGCAAGGGCTTCATCATCTCCAGGGCCTAATGGAGTTCCGTACAGAGTGTACAAGAGTGCTTCAGGTGTTCTAAGGATTCTGTGGAAATTGATAAAAGTGGCTTGGGAAAAGCAGGTTATACCTAGATCATGGCGCCGAGCAGGGGGAGTCTTTATACCCAAAGAAAAAGATCCTACAAGCATCAGTCAGTTTCGCCCTATTTCACTATTAAACGTCGAAGGCAAAATTTTCTTCAGCATTATTGCTCAGAGATTGTCAACCTACCTATTAAAGAATGGCTTCATTGACACTTCAGTTCAAAAAGCGGGCATTCCAGGATTCTCAGGATGCTTAGAACATATCAGTGTTATCTGGCAACGAATACAATCAGCTAAAAAGGAGAGGAAGGAGCTCCACGTGACATTCCTGGATTTGGCTAATGCATATGGTTCAGTGCCACATGAGCTTCTTTGGGCATCATTTGATTTTTTCAGGGTACCGATGTCGATAACAAATTTAGTGAAAGCCTATTTTGGAGATTTGCAATTTAGTTTCTCAACTCCAGAATTCAGCACTACATGGCAATGCTTAGAGGTTGGAATAATGGCAGGATGCACCATTTCTCCACTGGCTTTTACCATGGCAATGGAAGTAATCATTAGGGCATCAAAATGGGTAGTAGGAGGAGAGCGCTTGGCTTCTGGGATGCGACTACCACCAATCAGAGCATACATGGATGACATGACAACCATGACTACAACGGTAGCCTGCACTAATCGGTTATTGGGGAAGTTAACAGATAATATTGAATGGGCACGAATGCAATTTAAGCCCTCTAAATCAAGGAGCATCTCAATAGTTAAAGGCAAGGTAGTAGATAAAATATTCTTCATTAATGGTGAGGCAATACCAACAGTTTCTCAGAAGCCAGTGAAGAGTCTAGGGAGATGGTACGATGGGGATCTAAAGGACACAGTTCGAGTGGGAGAAGTTAGACGACAAGCAGTGGAAGGGTTGAAGAGCATAAACAGCTGTGCTCTACCAGGCAAACTAAAACTCTGGTGCTTTCAGTTTGGTCTACTGCCAAGGTTGCTGTGGCCACTGACTGTGTACGAGGTTTCTTTGACAACAGTGGATAAGCTGGAAGCGTTAATAAGTTCATACATCAGGAAATGGTTGGGAGTTCCACGCTGCCTCAGCAGAGTGGGACTTTATAGTAAAGGAGTATTGCAGCTGCCAGTCTCTGCTTTAACCGAGGAGTTTAAGTGTGCCAAGGTCAGACTGGAAATGACTTTAGCAGAGTCACACGACAAATGTGTAAGGGAGGCAGCCCCTGTGGTAAAAACTGGTAGAAAGTGGTCAGCAAAGAAATCTGTAGTAGAGGCAAAGGCTGACCTTCAAATTGGGGATATCGTGGGACAGGTACAGCATGGAAGAGGGGGTTTTGGGCTCAGTTTAGCTCCTCCTAAATGGCACAAGGCAGGCCCAGGTCAAAGGAGGAAGCTGGTAGTCAACGAGGTGCGAAAGCAGGAGGAGAGGATGAGATGTATAAAGGCCATTTCCCAGGCCAAGCAGGGAGAGTGGATGAGATGGGAGAGTGTGGAACAACGAAAAATGGGCTGGCAAGACCTTTGGTCAATGGAAGAGAGTAGGATCAGTTTCCTTATTAGGTCAACATATGATGTTCTCCCATCACCGCAGAACCTAAACCTCTGGGTAGGAGAGGATCCCTCTTGTCCTTTGTGTTCATCACCTGCCACATTAAGGCACATTTTGACAGGATGTAAGGTGGCTCTTAGCCAAGGTCGGTTTACTTGGCGCCATGACCAAGTATTGCGATGTTTGGCTTTAGCATTGGAAGGCAAGCGTAGTATGACCAATAAGTTGCCGCCTGTTCTAGCAAAACATTACACGCAGAAGACAATATTCCTCCGCCCAGGCGAGCAACCACCAAGAAAAGGTGCTAACACCAATTCTCGCCCAGGACAACTGGAAGCTGCTAGGGACTGGAAGATGCTGGCTGATCTTGATCAACGGCTTATTTTTCCACCTGAGATTGCCACCACTAACCTACGACCAGATATTGTTTTGTGGTCTGGATCAGCACGCATTGTTCAACTGATAGAGTTAACAGTGCCATGGGAGGATGCGGTAGATGAGGCATATGAGAGGAAGAAATTGCGGTATGCTCATCTGGCCACTGAAGCAGAACAGCGAGGATGGAGAGTCCAGGTTTATGCAGTGGAAGTGGGTTGTCGAGGTTTTGTGGCACACTCTACAACCCGGTTCCTCAGAGACGTCGGATTCAGTGGTCAAGAGTTGCGTCGCACAGTAAAGAACTTATCTGAAGCAGCAGAAAGGAGCAGCAACTGGCTGTGGTTGAGACGGAAAGATTCTAGCTGGCTGAGTACAGGCCGCCATGCTACGGTTTCGTAGAATTCTTGAAAACTTGAAGGGTGTTGGTTTATTTGTATAGGTTGTATAGTATTTACAGTCATTACGTTCCTGTGTATATTGCGTGAATGACGGGATGTTGGGCAGATATTGTGTTTTGCGCTAGGTGGTATGCCATACGGAACCGTTGCCGCTGAAACTGCATATTAACGCACCAGTGGGGCTCGACAGCCTTAGTCAAACGGGTTGGCGCGTATGGTTGGGTTGCGGAGAGATTGTGAGATTGTGGTTAGGTCTCAGCAGCACTGTTGGTTTATTTGTAGAGGTTGTATAGTATTTACAGTCATTACGTTCCTCTGTATATTGCGTGAATGACGGGTGGTTGGGCAGATATTGTGATTTGCGGTAGGTGATATGCCATACGGAACCGTTGCCACTGAAACTGCATATTAACGCACCAGTGGGGCTCGACAGCCTTAGTCAAACGGGTTGGCGCGTATGGTTGGGTTGCGGAGAGATTTTGAGATTGTGGTTAGGTCTCAGCAGCACTGTTGGTTTATTTGTAGAGGTTGTATAGTATTTACAGTCATTACGTTCCTGTGTATATTGCGTGAATGACGGGTGGTTGGGCAGATATTGTGTTTTGCGGTAGGTGCTATGCCATACAGAACCGTTGCCACTGAAACTGCATATTAACGCACCAGTGGGGCTCGACAGCCTTAGTCAAACGGGTTGGCGCGTATGGTTGGGTTGCGGTGAGATTGTGGTTAGGTCTCAGCAGCAACTGTTGGTTTATTTGTATAGGTTGTATAGTATTTACAGTTATTACGTTTTTGTGTATATTGCGTGAATGACGGGTGGTTGGGCAGATATTGTGTTTTGTGGTAGGTGGTATGCCATACGGAACCGTTGCCACTGAAACTGCATATTAACGCACCAGTGGGGCTCGACAGCCTTAGTCAAACGGGTTGGCGCGTATGGTTGGGTTGCGGAGAGATTGTGAGATTGTGGTTAGGTCTCAGCAGCAAGAGGGAAGTAGAGGTCAGTAAGCTGGGCTGAGTTGAGTGGGGGACGGAGGGGGGTGACTCTAGGACGCCAGAGTCACTGTCGAGCCCTCTTGAGGTGTCGTGGGCTAGTCGACGAAACACTGAGGACGGAAGGTGCCCACTTGAAGACCCTAGAGATGTTCCCTACTCCGCTCAATCCAGAGGGTTGTTATGGGGGACCGCACTGTGGTTGCAGCCGTTGTGTGTGCTGATGCGCAATACACTGTATTAACACCAGACAGAAGATTCACGTCACCAGATGGAAAGAAGCGTAAATGGATGGAGAAGCATAGGTTACTGTAAAGCTACGTCTTAGTTGGTGATTATCTTGGCGAAAGCCGAGTACAAATCAGCATGAAGTTTTAACATCTACTCTCGTGTAATGGAAATCATTTATTAAAATCTGCACATCACTTTGTCTGTTGGTCATCACCACAGTATCATCGGCATAGGCTGACAAAAAAAGGTTAATAATAAGGTTAATAATACAAACCACTTAATTGACCTCTTATTAGTTAAAGCAATGGCTCAAAAGACAATGAATACAACATTCCAGACAAGGAGCAACCTTGTCTGATACCTCTGAGAACCTAAAAAGGAGCACATAAGCCACCATTTATTTTCAGTGTCTCAACGTCACAATAGAGTACCCTAATCATGTCTACAACGTTTTTACAAATATCAAAAGCTGTTAAAGCACTCACAAATATAAGAGCTCTACTCGATCAAAAGACTTCTCCTAATCCAAAGATATCAAGCCACAAACTAAATTTAACAATTTAGAGACTTAAATAATATCTTGAATTATTGTCGAATATCTACCAGGGAGACACTATGACTGGTCCGGATGGATAACCTGACCCAACACTCCAGCCAATCTGTTAACCAATGCCTTAGAAAGCATTTTATAGTCGCTATATATAAGCGAGACAGGGCGCCAGTTCTTAATATCTGTAGGGTCCCCTTTTTTTGGAATAAGAGTGATCACAGCAACTCAATGGCAACCCACCCTTCGACAGGTAAGTACCTTAAGTACCTACAGCAGATCTAATCCCACTCCAACCAAAAAGCCTTATAGAAGTCAACTGGGAGGCCATCCACTCCTGGTGCCCTCCCAGACTCCATGCTTTGCAGGGCCTTATAGAGCTTTTCCAGGGTCAGCACTCCTTCGAGTGATACAAAACTTACATTGTTTGAAAATATTGATTAGAATATTGATATAAAACAGATATCTATCTATAAATTACAGTAACGTGTGTCTGTCTGTATGTCTGTTAATCGCATATCTCTCGAACCGTTAGTCCGATGGATCTCAAACTTGACGGGTGTCTCGCTACGGGCACGAGTAAGTGCAGTGCCGAGTTTGACGTTGTTTGGATTAGAAATGTAAAAGATATCGTCAAATATATCGGTAAAAGAAGCACACATTGAAGTTGTGGTCTAAAAATAAACATTCTAACATTAGAGAGGGTTGTGGTTTAAAAGTATTGCAGCTGCCAGTCTCTGCTTTAACCGAGGAGTTTAAGTGTGCCAAGGTCAGACTGGAAATGACTTTTGCAGAGTCACGCGACAAATGTGTAAGGGAGGCAGCCCCTGTGGTAAAAACTGGTAGAAAGTGGTCAGCAAAGAAATCTGTAGTAGAGGCAAAGGCTGACCTTCAAATTGGGGATATCGTGGGACAGGTACAGCATGGAAGAGGGGGTTTTGGGCTCAGTTTAGCTCCTCCTAAATGGCACAAGGCAGGCCCAGGTCAAAGGAGGAAGCTGGTAGTCAACGAGGTGCGAAAGCAGGAGGAGAGGATGAGATGTATAAAGGCCATTTCCCAGGCCAAGCAGGGAGAGTGGATGAGATGGGAGAGTGTGGAACAACGAAAAATGGGCTGGCAAGACCTTTGGTCAATGGAAGAGAGTAGGATCAGTTTCCTTATTAGGTCAACATATGATGTTCTCACTGAAACTGCATATTAACGCACCAGTGGGGCTCGACAGCCTTAGTCAAACGGGTTGGCGCGTATGGTTGGGTTGCGGAGAGATTGTGAGATTGTGGTTAGGTCTCAGCAGCAAGAGGGAAGTAGAGGTCAGTAAGCTGGGCTGAGTTGAGTGGGGGACGGAGGGGGGTGACTCTAGGACGCCAGAGTCACTGTCGAGCCCTCTTGAGGTGTCGTGGGCTAGTCGACGAAACACTGAGGACGGAAGGTGCCCACTTGAAGACCCTAGAGATGTTCCCTACTCCGTTCAATCCAGAGGGTTGTTATGGGGGACCGCACTGTGGTTGCAGCCGTTGTGTGTGCTGATGCGCAATACACTGTATTAACACCAGACAGAAGATTCACGTCACCAGATGGAAAGAAGCGTAAATGGATGGAGAAGCATAGGTTACTGTAAAGCTACGTCTTAGTTGGTGATTATCTTGGCGAAAGCCGAGTACAAATCAGCATGAAGTTTTAACATCTACTCTCGTGTAATGGAAATCATTTATTAAAATCTGCACATCACTTTGTCTGTTGGTCATCACCACAATATCATCGGCATAGGCTGACAAAAAAAGGTTAATAATAAGGTTAATAATACAAACCACTTAATTGACCTCTTATTAGTTAAAGCAATGGCTCAAAAGACAATGAATACAACATTCCAGACAAGGAGCAACCTTGTCTGATACCTCTGAGAACCTAAAAAGGAGCACATAAGCCACCATTTATTTTCAGTGTCTCAACGTCACAATAGAGTACCCTAATCATGTCTACAACGTTTATACAAATATCAAAAGCTGTTAAAGCACTCACAAATATAAGAGCTCTACTCGATCAAAAGACTTCTCCTAATCCAAAGATATCAAGCCACAAACTAAATTTAACAATTTAGAGACTTAAAAAATATCTTGAATTATTGTCGAATATCTACCAGGGAGACACTATGACTGGTCCGGATGGATAACCTGACCCAACACTCCAGCCAATCTGTTAACCAATGCCTTAGAAAGCATTTTATAGTCGCTATATATAAGCGAGACAGGGCGCCAGTTCTTAATATCTGTAGGGTCCCCTTTTTTTGGAATAAGAGTGATCACAGCAACTCAATGGCAACCCACCCTTCGACAGGTAAGTACCTTAAGTACCTACAGCAGATCTAATCCCACTCCAACCAAAAAGCCTTATAGAAGTCAACTGGGAGGCCATCCACTCCTGGTGCCCTCCCAGACTCCATGCTTTGCAGGGCCTTATAGAGCTTTTCCAGGGTCAGCACTCCTTCGAGTGATACAATACTTACATTGTTTGAAAATATTGATTAGAATATTGATATAAAACAGATATCTATCTATAAATTACAGTAACGTGTGTCTGTCTGTATGTCTGTTAATCGCATATCTCTCGAACCGTTAGTCCGATGGATCTCAAACTTGACGGGTGTCTCGCTACGGGCACGAGTAAGTGCAGTGCCGAGTTTGACGTTGTTTGGATTAGAAATGTAAAAGATATCGTCAAATATATCGGTAAAAGAAGCACACATTGAAGTTGTGGTCTAAAAATAAACATTCTAACATTAGAGAGGGTTGTGGTTTAAAAATTGTGGTTTAAAAATAAACATTCTGTCAGCTAAACATTAAAGGAGCTGTATGTAAGAAATTTATTTCAATTAATCATAAAATGGCCCTGATATGTCACTAGACATTAAGAAATCATGTTAATTTCAAATACTTATATCACTGACTGTGATTTGGTCTGATGCGCCACCCTCCTCCTATCTGCCAATCACGAAGTCGGTCGAATATTCATGACAGTCGAACAAAGTTATGCATGTTCGTGCAAAGTAACGTTACGTTAGCTCATATGGAGGAGGTGGGTCATCGAACTGAAA
This sequence comes from Siphateles boraxobius, assembly GCF_051911475.1. Classification (NCBI taxonomy): domain Eukaryota; kingdom Metazoa; phylum Chordata; class Actinopteri; order Cypriniformes; family Leuciscidae; genus Siphateles; species Siphateles boraxobius. Next base: position 19,889,003 of record NW_027508722.1, on the reverse strand, counting down.
AGGTAAGGAATTGTTTCGGTAATAAAAACGGCGAGTCATCATTACTAACATTAGCAATGCATTGTCAGAGCCCGTTTCTCTGTCATTACGATGAGACGCTGAGGAAAACAACATTAGCACGCCCATTATTGTTTATCATGCAAGTTCTACAGCCAAAAATAATAGAATGACACGTAATCTTTCACATCACATATATCCTGCATGTATCCTGCAGCCTATCTGGCAACCTCGAGTCAGGGAGGAGGGAGAGGGGATACACCGCTCTACAGTAATTTGAAAGTGATTGCAGTACCAGTTTTGGCCACATTCTTACATACGGCTCCTTTAAGTCAGCTACACTGTTTACCTCTGAATATTGTAGTGGTTTAAAATAAACATTCTGTCAGCTAAACATTAAGTCAGCTACTGTTTACCTCTGAATATTGTACTGGTTTAAAAATAAACATTCTGTCAGCTATCTCTGAATAGTGTAGTAGTTTAAAAATAAACATTCTGTCAGCTAAACATTAAGTCAGCTACACTGTTTACTTCTGAATATTGTAGTTATTCAGAAGTAGTTAGTTGTCAGCAGTTAGTTATAAAGTTAAATTTTCCATATTTATTTTATGTCATTATGTACTGACACTGATACTGATCAGTATTTGCTTTCTACCATTCACAAATAAAAATGTCACTGAACTTTTGCTGTGTAATTGTAACAATAAGCACTCAAACACACCAAACCAACAATTAATAAATACACACACAAAAACAAATTTTGAACGGGCATATCTGTAATTCGCTGAAATCCAAACGTTCCCAATGGATTTCAAACTTGACAGGTGTCTTGCTACGAGCACGAGTAAGTGCATTGCCAAGTTTGACGTTGTTTGGATTAGAAATGCGAAACATATCGGTAAATATATCGTAAAAGAAGCACACATTGGCTTTTGCCGCTCTAGCCGCTGGCCACTCAAAATAAACATTCTGACATTAGAGGGTTGTGGTTTAAAAATATCTGAATATTATTTTATTCACGGCGATCATTTGTAGTAGCTTATTCACAAACTGTTTGTTCAAGAGTTCTCTGAGTTCACTGTGTCGCTGCTCCAGCCAAGGTCTGAACCTCCCCTGAATCGTTGCGCTTATTCATTTGTGGATGTTAACTGAATCTGTAAGTCAGCTACACTGTTTAATTCTGAATATTATATTTTATTCTGGTGCGCTTAACGTTATCATTTTCTCAGAGTTTAGGCTCCTGTGTTATAGTAGCCTAGGCTATTCAGCAACTCAAACATACCAAACCAACACACAAAAACGGGCATTTTGCACGGGCATTGCCCTAGTGTTTCAATTCTGCATATCGGAATTTTTGTGTAGGCTAGTCCACTGAAAGTGTACATAGGAATTTACTTTCATTCTACTTTACTCTTTCCCCACCATTGACTGAATGGTCAATGGTGGGGAATTTCCAGCTATCCATAGATGTGTTACACATAGGGCTGGGTTTCGATTCAAATTTCAAGAATCGATTCGATTCCGATTCTCAAGATCTTGAATCGATTATCATTATTCGATTCGATCCGATCTGATCTTCGAGATTTAGATAAGTGTTTTAGAAAAAAGCATTTTTTCCAGCTGTTACCTGAATTACAGGACTGTAGTTATGCAACATATTGATACTATTATTATAGACATTTAACTGCAAATTAATGGAGTTGATGGTTGTAAAGAACAATCCCCCTTCCAGAGTGTTGATACAACTGCTTTCACAAACTTGCACTGGTGCAGACGACAGAGGACGCAGAGGTATTTCAGCAGCAGTACTAGGGCTATAGAGATTAGGCTACCGCAATCTTGTAGTACCGCGCTACTGACAAGTCAACCGCAGAGGATTGCAAGTAACCGCAGCAACCGCGATATTCACGTTTTTTATAAGGCTATACCCTTCTTGTTTTGAGCTTCATGCATGTGTATTGAATGTTAAACAAGTTCATAATGATAACAAACAAGACTGTTTATCGTGGTGATGTGTAGCCTACAGAGGCTTCGCACAGACAGTGAATGAGAGAGATCGGCAGAGCGCGTGCGATTACCTGCGTCTGTCTTTGAAGTCATATGTATTCGTAAAAATTCGTATTGCCGTGTCAAAGGAAAGCGAAATATTTGTCGTATCATCCTTCTAACTTTCACGTCACGGGTATTTACCATAAATGCGCGTCAGCAGCAGCGCTGGTCAGCATTCCACAGCGCGAGGAAGGCGCGGGAAAATAAAATCAGCGAGTCACGCATTGAATCAATGCATTATTGGTCTCTAATAAGTGAAGCATCAGCTTCAGCGTTACCCATGAGACGCATTGCTGCTCAGCTGAGCCTTGAAAAGTGGAACTCAAAGTTAAAAATAATTAACACATTGTTTCATTACATCTCTTTTAATGAATCAGCTTTTTTGAACGTGTTCGTTGAATGAACGGTTTAATGACTCACTCAAAGCCCGTTGTCGTAACAATGTGCGCGCTGAGTGAAAGCCTTTCAATGTGCATACAGGAATCTCCCAGTCGCGGCAAGTTAAAGTTCACGGGGAAAATGTAAGCCTATTATTAAATCGATCCTCTGAGTTACAGATCGATCTTTAGAAATTAATATCAAAATCGATTCAGAATTGGTGAATCGATTTTTTCAACACAGCCCAACTTTACACATCTTCTAGTACTGAATCTCCGGATCAAAACACAGGAGAAGAAATAGCTGAAACAAGTGATAGACGATTGCTCACTCAAATGTAAAATAACGTGATCATCAAAGATTAAACATCGTGTAAATCAAAACTGCTTAATGTTACCAAATGAAATGAAGCGTAACCCATGAAGTGAAAACGACTGAAGCTTTGGGGGTGTTGGACTCGATCTACTACATCTGTTTTTTTGCTCATCGTTCTGAATCTGATCAAGGTGTAGTCTTCGACAAAAATGTGATTTTCTCAACGTTTTTGTTTAAAATGTCCACCTTCCCGAAACGATCCCAAATCATTTGAACTGATCCGGCGTGAAGCCTCCACTCTCCTTGAGGAATCCCGTTCCTCGAGAGCATGTCCGCTCCACGGTTCAGGATACAGGAGACTCGCTGCCTGTTTGAACAGTGCTCTGGAGCGCATGCCGCCCAGGCGATTTATGTTCGAGACCACAGACGTGTTGTCGGTTCGAATCAGTACATGTTGCCACTCCAATTTTGACCGAAAAGCCTTCAAGGCTAGGGACACCGCTTCCAATTCCAGACAGTTTATGTGCCACTCTCTCTGTGACTCCGACCACAGGCCTGAGGCAGGTACACCCAGGCACACTGCGCCCCAGCCTGAGGTTGACGCGTCCGAATTGCTGGTTCGATTCCAGTACCGGCAGGAATATGACTGAGGTGTCCTTGAGCAAGGCACCTAACCCCCAATCGCTCCCCGGGCGCCACTCAAGGCTGCCCGCTGCTCCGGGTGTGTATATCCACGTTTGCAGTGTGTGTGTCTTCACTACTCACTACTCTGCTCCTAATGTGTGTGCACTTACAAGTATGGCTTACCATACTTGGCCTGGCCATCACGTGTCACTTTCACTTTCAACACACAAGACCAATATGCCATATACATATAACGCAAAACCAGCAACAACAACACACAAAGACCAATAAGCCATAGCCCTACATATAATGCAAATAGTGCGCAACGTCAACTATTGACGACCTAACTATTGGCAACCCAAAATGTCAACAATATTAAAGTTTATGCAAGAGGCAAATGCCTGCTGGCATTTTTCTTTAAGCAGTTATGACAGGAATTTTCCAAATGATCACATTTCACCTCCTCAAACTACTGTTGCAAATCTCTTTACACCACTTTCTTATGTGCGTAAAACACACACGAATTAAATGTCCGCAAGCACATTATATCATCAGCAGGTTCAGCGTCTTAAATAACGACTAAAGAGCAAATGAAGCTTAACTTATGTTTCAGAAGCGCGCACGGCGGGCCTTCATCGCAGCAAAGGTCTTAACTGCAGCCTCTTTTTCGATTCTCTGTACCAGTTCATGTCCTATGGAGATTGTTGCCAGTCCATTAAGTCTGTTCCCTGTTCACAAGGCATTCCCCATTCAAAGCAATTCGGGACGTCACATATGAAACAGCCAGCCACCGCTGTCAGCGAGCCGCCGTATTCAAGCACCGAAGGCCCACGCGCCGCGCCCATACCTCCGGTTCAGTTTCCCGAGCCCACGAAGTGCGGCGATCGGAACCCGGAGGCCATTCTGCCCCTAGCTGTACATGTAAAAGCATGGGAAGCGATTCCAGGGATATCAGAATGCAAAGGGCCCATAGAACCGGTACCTCCCTCTCTGAGCGAGTCAGGCTTTTACAGCCGGTTCTATGGCCCCTTTGCACAACAGTTTCGCTATTTCAGCGCGGCTTGTCGAAGAAGTACTTCAAAACATTTTCGGTGTAACTGCCACGGTTCAGCTCGTCTGCGACAATCTTTGCGGCGTCCATCTTCATTGAATTTTGATATCAGATAGAGCCGGCCAGAGCTCAGCATAATAAGTAGCCACGCTGTTCAATTGGAGGGCGGGGGCAAAAGCCGGCTTATCCAGTATGGAAATACACACATACAATGACACGCCACGCCCCTACTGCATGATAGAATCTCCAAAAACAAGCCGATTTCAACCTCAAAATGTAAGCTTTTAAATATACCAATACTGCTATCTCAAACATATGGAGAGGCTTCGTGATTTCAACAAAACGGGGTTCCTCTCCTCGATGCGGCCTGGCGGCGGCTCGACTGGAGTAACCACGAGTCCAACTTGCTTTTCACAGGCTCGTCCGGAGCGTTCCAAGTGAGGTCTAGCTCCGTGACGGCCTTGCCGAGGACCCTGACGAGCTCCTCCTAGAGGTCTGTAGGGCCCTCTTGGTCGGAGTGGTCCAGTTGAGACGCCCAGTCCTTTTCTGACGCCGAGAGTGACATGGAGTCATCTTCCCCGCCAGTTCCAAAGAAGACGAAGCTTGCGACGGCCGGTGGGGCGGAGGCTTGCGTCCGCGAAGCTGACACTTTCGAACTCCTCTTCAGACGGGGGAGGGCCCACCAGCGGCTCACTGGCGGCAGTGGACCTCATCCCCGCTGTTGTCCGAGCCACTTCTCTTCTGGCTCTGAGGGCACGCACTGGCAGCTCAGCGGAGTGGGCTTATGTGTCGTCCGTAAGTGCCGCCTCAGCCTGGGCTCCAGCATGGGCAGGAGACACAGAACTGGTGAAGGTCGGGCGGGTCAATGGGACCCGCACATAACTGGTATGTAGCAGCCATCGGATGCGGAGAGATAAAACAGGGGTGAGTACTCCTCTAAAGCAACTTCCACGATGACTTAACATATACTTCTAGAGTGAAGAAAGAGATTCTGACGTAATTGTCACGGCCATAAAATTTATACTGCCCGCGAACCTGTCAGTATTTGCATGCCTTGCGTCAATTGGCCAGCTGTCCCCAGGTGGCGTTAGCCCATATGATTTCAGCGAAAGTGGATAAGGGAGGAGTTCCCATATAGGCTACGTCAAGCTGACGTAATGTTGAGTTACCGCCTTGAGAGGGAACCCAATTGTTTTTGTGTGCCTCAGAGCCGAGGCAGCCTACAGAGACGCGTTTTTTGGCGGCCTGTTTATGGGGCGGGCAGCTAGCGGATCATTAGGAAAGATTAGATGAATGTGATCACTTATGTTTGGGCCTTTTTTGGGCCTGAAATTGCTGATACGCTGATGTTGAAAAGAGATGGTATTCATCCCTCCTGGGATGGTGCTGCTCTTCTCTCTAGTAATATGGCACATAGTCTTAGAGCTGAAACATGACAATCTTGGGCTCAGGTCAGGAAGCAGAGAAACTGGCTAAACCGACCGTCTGCCAGCTGTCTCATGTTACCAAGGTCAGATAAATCCCATCACATAGATGCTCTTTCACCTAGATATCACCATATAGAGACTGTGTCTGTTCCCCGAATTAGGAAATACAAAAAAACTTCCAAACACATCGAAGAGTTAAAATTTAATTGATGTTCAACAAATAAAAAAACAGAAATAATACAAATGAACAAATGATAAAGCTTGGGTTGCTGAATATTCTATCCTTTACTTCAAAAGCACTTATTGTTAATGATATGATTACAGACTACAACCTAGATGTGCTGTGTATGACAGAAACCTGGCTAAAACCAAACAATTACATTATTTTAAATGAGTGCACCCCGCAAGATTACTGCTATAAACATGAACCTCGTCTGAAAGGCAAAGGGGGAGTAATGTTGCTGTAAGTTATAGTAATATTTTCAAAATTACTAAGAAGTCTAGTTTCAAATATAATTCTTTTGAAGTGTTGGTGCTTAATGTAACAATATATAGTGCAAAAATGATAAATCACGTTTAAGATTTGTGCTGGCTACTGTCTACAGGTCACCAGGGCACCATACCGACTTTATCAAGGAATTTGCTGACTTTCTATCAGAGTTAGTACTGGTTTAAGATAAAGTCCTAATTGTTGGTGATTTTAATATACATGTAGATAATGAAAAAGCTGTATTGGGATTGGCATTTAAAGACATTCTTAACTCTATTGGAGTTATACAACACATGTGAGGACCTACTCATTGTCGTAATCATACTCTAGATCTAATATTATCACATTGAATCAATGTCGATGCTGTTGAAATTCTGCAGCAGAGCGATGACATCTCAGATCATCTAGTCTCGTGTAAACTTCATTTAGCCAAGGCTGCAAAGCCGACTCCGTGTTACAAGTATGTTAGACCTATCACTTCTGCCACAAAAGAATGCTTTATTAATAATCTTCCTGATCAGTGTCATCATATCAGCATCCCAGATAGCGTAGAAGAACTCGATATTGCGACAGAAACTTTTAACTCTCTCTTTTCTAGCACTTTAGACACAGTTGCTCCGTTGCACTTAAAGAAGATTAAAGAAAATAGTCCAACGCCGTGGTACAACGGGCACACTCAGGCCCTAAAGAGAGTAGCCAGGAAAATGGAGCGAAACTGGAAAAAAACAAATATAGAGGTCTTTCGCATTTCATGGAAGGAGAGCTCGATTGCATACAGAGAGGCCTTAAAACTGCTAGATTTGCTTATTTTTCAACCCTATTAGAAGAAAATAAACAAAACCCAAGGTACTTATTCTAAACAGTTGCTAAACTGACGAAAAATAAAGTTTCAAGACCAGAAGTTTGCAAGCAGCACAACAGTAATGACTTTATGACCTTCTTCACTTATAAGATTGATAATATCAGGGAGAAAATTATAACTATGCAACCATCTAATACAGTATCGCATCAGACAGTGCAGTGTGGTCTCACTGACGAAAAATTCGATTCATTTATTCCTATAGGAGAGGAAGAATTTTCCTAACTCGGTGTTAGAAATATCTTTCTCCTTCAGCATACAAAACAATAGTCTATGTGCATTTCTTTATTCTAGCCAGCAAAACTGCCACGTCTGTACATCTTTCCTTTTGTGTTTAAGCTAAACATCTGGTATCCATTAAGAGAGGACTACTCAGCCCCTCCTTTCTCAATGTTCGTTCCTTTCTATACATTGTGTGTTTGAAAAGCTCCTAGGATCCTAAGGATCCTGTGGAAATCTAACAGGATATTGCCCATATTAAGAAGCTGTTATATAACGTCTATATGATATCTATGATGTAATGTTTGATTTTATTGGTTAGACTTGTATTCTTTTGTTTAAGACTTTCACTATATAAACCCTAGACAAAGGATATTGGGTTGAGCTTCTACTCCAACCAGCGCTGGTTTATTGTATTATCTGTTCATAATAAAGGACCAAGATTTGGGGCACTTTTCGTTTGGACCATTTCATTTCCATTTCTAACAATTTGGGTTGCTCGTCCGGGATTTCTCCAGACAGGTAAGAATTAAAAAATTTTTTTTACAAAAGAAAAGGTTGATTCTTCCTGTCTGCTGAGAAAATTTTACCTATAGTGCCGTGATTTTCACCATATTTGGTGAAATTTGTTTGTTTGTCCGTCGTATATGCGGGACGCCTGTCCGTCGTATATGCGGGACGATTTGTCCGTCGTATATGCGGGACGTTTGTCCGTCGCATAAATAAATGCGGGACGTTTGTCCGTCGTATAAATAAATGCGGGACGTTTGTCCGTCGTATAAATAAATACGGGACGTTATCCTCGTGTTTGTGTTTGAACGCGGGAGGAACGGCAGGAAAACTGATCACTTTCCTCCGTTTGGAAATATAGATTTGACACGAGATATTCGGTTTTTCTCTTGCAAATTATATTTCGATTTACCTTTGGTCTTGGTTATGGATAGATAATACATTATTTTATTTTATTATTATTATTTTTTTTTATTTTTATTTTTTTTCTCTCTCTCTCAGTTTTTCTCTTCTCTTATTTCTCTCTTTATTGGCCAATTTACTAACACAATTAATTTTCTACTGCATGTTTTTTATTTTGCTTTCTATTTGGCCATACTTATTTGTTTAAGTTGCATCACGGAGACATTTTTGTGTTGATAATGGGGAATAAAATTAGTCCACCGTTAAAAGATGAATCTCCGAAAGACTTTATGATTAGAAATAATCAAGCATTTTTTACGGAGCCATATTTGTCAAATTTAGCTGGCTGGTCAACTGGCAAAAAACAATTAGATCCGTTTCCCCGTGACGGCTCATTCAAAGACGCGGATTTACGCGCAGCAAAAGATATGATTTTTGGAAATTGGGGCGACCCCGATTGGGATTATTCTTACATGAAACAATCTTATAAAATTTGGAAGGACATGCAATGTTATTGGAACAAAGGTCCACAAAGAGTTGACAATACAGGCAATAATATGATTCCACAAACTGAATTGGCTGTGAGAGAGAGTGTAGTTTCTGCCGTCCTTTCTTCTCCGGCCGAGAGAGACAGAAATTCTCTGCTAGGGGAGGGGCTCTCGCAGCCTATGGAGGAGAAAAAAAGGCTCTCACAGTCTGTGGAACAGCAAGTTGTCCCGCAGCCTGTTGTAGCAAAAACCCCCCTACCTCCAAAATACGAGTGTATTCCGGCTCTTTCTGAACCAACAAAAAATAGATTGTACCCCGATCTGACGACTGCGACTTTGTGTCCTTTTGTTGAAACTTCAGAAGGATTCAAAGTTCATCCGTTGCAAATTTCTGAAGTGATGGCTATTTCTAAGGAATTGCCAGACCCAGCACGGTCGCCACATCAATTTGTTTCGATGCTTAAACGCTTAACGGCGTACAGCCAACTTACTGGTCGTGACTATCGTTTTATTTTGACTAAAACATTGCCTGCCGACATTACAGAGGAAGAATTAATTGCTGAGGTTGATTTGTTAGACCCAGTGAACGACTCACCACCCGTCCGGGGTATTGTGTTTAAAGATTCGGATCCTGTTGATTTGTCCGACCCCACAAGCGCATTTAGGATCGCTGATTACGGGGACTATAATCCCGACTGGATTTGGGCCAGTCCTCGTAAACTGAAACTATTTTTCAAACAACTGACTGCCTTTTTAGTGAAGTTGTCTTCTGCTAAACAGGACATTTCTCACGCAGCGAACACAAAGCAAAAGGTGGGAGAAAGTCCACTTGCATTTTTTAATCGATTTCGAAATGCTTGGATTCACGAATCTGCGATTTCTATTGATGAGGATAATTGTTTGTTGTTTGTGAAGACGTTTTTGAATAACATGCACAACGAGACTGCACAAATGATTCGAATCACTACCACCAACATTAGTAACATTTCTGTTGATGAATTGGGAAGACGCTTGCGTGAACTTTCGTCTGCTGGGGCATTTGACCACTCCAGAGGAAAAGTTCCCGCAATGTTTCAAGTTAGTTCCGCTGTCCAAAATCGCCCGCCACCCAATGACGGAAGGGACATAAAGTGTTTTTTCTGTGGGTGTCGCGGACACACGCAACGCTTTTGTAAGAAAAGAGCTGAGAGATTTCAGCGAAATAATGATAAACAGATGTTCAGGCGCTCTGATGGCCCGATGCCAAAACCCCCTCCCTTCATTCCTCCCTCTGAAAGACAGAGACCTGTTTATCCAAACGCATGGCAAAAGCAATGGCTGTGCCAAGAAAAGGTGCTGCATTTTTCTGATAACTTTTCACAGATTTCAATGAGTTATGCAAACAAGTCAAATGTTTTGCCCTTTATTGAATTGAATGTTGACCACAAGCCATATGTTTTTTTAATTGACAGCGGCGCCTCCATCTCATCGCTGTCTTCTACTGTGTATGAGGGACCAATTACAGGAAAAAAACTAAATTCTATAGGAATAGACAATGTTCCTGTGGTTTGTAATTTGACACCAACTTTACCAGTTACCTCTAATGATGTACCATCATTATTCAAAATGCATGAGTTTGCAATAATTCCCGATTCTCCATTCTGCTTGTTAGGAAGAGATTTAATGCACAAGATGGGTGTTAAATTGGAATTTGACTCTGACTCTTTGCAACTCATGTTTCCAGCAGCCTTTTCTCTTACGACCGACACAGGAAGTGCTCCCTTCGAGGATGTGTCTGCAACTGAGCTCGGACAGGAAGTTGCTGGGGTAAACCCGAAACTGTGGGCGGCGCATAAGGATGACGTAGGCCTACTCGACATTCAACCTTATGTGGCCAATTTGACAACGAATAGGCCTGTGTTTCAAAAACAATACCCGCTTTCAAAGGAAAAAGAGGAGGGAATTCGACTTCTCATTGATCAGTTTCTGGCTCAAGGCATTCTGGTCCCCACTCATTCACCTTACAACACACCAATTAATCCAATCAGGAAAGCAAATGGTTCTTGGCGCTTAACGCAAGATTTGAGAAAAATTAATGAATTGATAAAACCACTTGCTCCCATTGTGCCAGATGTACAGACTATTATTAATTCTATTCCTTTGGAACATACATTTTTTTCTGTTATTGATTTATGCTCCGCCTTTTTCAGCATTCCTGTTGACCAACGAACACAGCCACTTTTTGCTTTCTGTTTTCAGAATTGCCAATACAGCTGGACTAGATTACCCCAGGGATTTAAGGACTCCCCGGCCGTTTTCTCCGCTGTAGTGCACGCAACGCTGAAGGATGTCAGACTCCCTCCTGACACCTGTCTGCTCCAATACGCTGATGACATTCTCGTCACTGGTGCTTCTGCGGACCTGTGTGCTGCTGCCACTACTATTGTCTGCAACGTTTTAGCAGAGGCTGGTTTCAAGGCATCTAAAGAGAAACTTCAGTGGGTGAAGAGGAAAGTCACTTACCTCGGCCATGAACTGTCACAAGGCCAAGTTCGCCTGTCGGCGGACAGAGTCAAAGCTATCGCTTCGTTCAAGCACCCATCAACACGAAAGCAAATGCAAAGCTTTCTGGGACTGGTCAATTACTGTCGATCATGGGTACCGAACTGTTCCATGTATGACAAAATCCTGCGAGATGCTACGCTGGATGACAAAGAGGACATTACATGGACAAGTGAAATGGACCAAGCGTTCAGACATTTAAAGTCCTCCCTGTTAAGGCCTCCTGCCCTCGGCCTTCCGTCCTATACCGACGATTTTCACCTGTACGTGCACGAAGGTGGGGGCACGGCCGCGGGAATCCTGGCCCAAGAGCATGGTGGTACCTTTCGTCCAGTAGCTTATTTGTCTAAAACTCTTGATCCAGTGGCTCGGGGACTCCCGGCCTGTTTACGTGCAGTGGCTGCTGCAGCGATCATGGTACAGGATGCTGAAAGGGTTGTTTTATCACATCCACTCACAGTTCACACATCACACCAAGTGGGAACAATTATGCGAAATATTTCTACTCAACACATGTCTGCTCAACGCCGTTCTGGCTATGAGGCTATATTATTAGCAACTGATAATTTAACATTGAAAGTAACTTCTGTTATTCATGGCCCTACTGTACATCTGCACAGGTTGTTGACGGATGGTGAATTTGAGAGCGATGACCACGACTGCCTGACCAGACTCCAAACTTCGACTGCCTGCAGGCCAGATGTGTCTACATCTGTCCTGGAGGAGGGAGATAATTGGTATATAGACGGATCCTGTTTCAAGCCAAATGACAATTTATACTTGTGTGGATATGCTATTGTTGAATTACCTGATCGTGTAATTGAGGCATATTCGTTGCCATATAAATCAGCGCAAGTAGCAGAATTAATTGCTCTAACGAGAGCTTGTAAATTGGCAAAAGGTCAGTGCATCAATATACACACTGACTCCAAATATGCGTACGGCGTTGTCCATGATTTTGCTAAATTGTGGGAAGAAAGAAATTTCAAAACCTCCGATGGAAAACCAATTTCCCATCATAACATCGTGGCTGAGCTCATCAGTGCAGCACAGCAACCATCGAAACTTGCTGTTATTAAAGTACCTGGTCATAAAACAGGTGACTCAGATGAGGCTAAGGGAAACAGGTTTGCAGATGAAGTCGCGAAATGGGCTGCTAAAGAAGTAATACTTAGTCCATATGTAAATGAACAGAGCACCGAGGTGCCTATGATGAATTCGTCGCTAATCAATGATTTGGACATTAAAGTACTACAAGCTAACCCTACACAAGCCGACCTGATTCATTGGGCCGCGAACGAAGTAAAACCAGATCAAGCTGGTATTTTAAGAGACAAGCAGGGTAGAATCGCTCTACCAGCATCCACCGTTGTAATGCTGTGCAGGCATTATCACGGGGTATCACACGTGTCAAAAGAAAAAGTGATCCAAAATTTGAATCAATCATACTGCATAGCAAATGTTCGAAAGAATACTTTGGTGATATTGGATGCTTGCTTGGTGTGTGCACAAACAAACAGACACAAGGCAACTCGCCATGACGCTTTACCGCATCCTGAGCTTCCTTTTCAATATTTACAGATCGATTTTACACATATGCCTCCATGTGGAAATAACAAATATTTGCTCGTGATTGTTGATCGATTTTCGAAGTGGCCAGAAGCTTTTCCGTGTGGTAAAGAAAACGCGCAGACGGTAGTAAAGGTTCTTGCAAAAGAAATTATACCGCGTTTCGGTATTCCAACCGTTATAGCAAGTGATAATGGAACTCCGTTTGCTTCAAAAGTCACACAATTATTAGCCAAAGAACTTAATATTAATTGGCACTTCCATATTCCCTATTCTCCGCAATCCTCAGGGAATGTGGAACGGACCAATAAGACGATAAAAGAACGTCTGAATAAGGCGTGTCTAGATACAGGCAGAAATTGGGTTGATTTGCTGCCTACCGTATTGACGGAAATGAGAATGTCTCCATCGGCAACCACAAAAATGTCTCCATTTGAAATTCTAAAGGGTAGACCTTTCCCGACCCCTTGGGTCAGAGGTCGCGCTGGCAATCTCTCCACAGGTGACACGGAGGTGATCATTGCAGATTACGTGGATTCCCTAGTTAGAACGTTGAATGGCATAAATGGTGATGTCTCTCTCTCTCTCCCTCTTCCTTCAGAAAAGCCAACTCACCCGTTTGTTCCAGGACAGCAGGTGCTCATAAAGTGTTTGAAGCCCACGAAACTCGGTGAGCCGAACTACTTAGGACCATCCACTGTTATCGCTGTGACGAGGACAGGTGTTCTGACTGATCTCCAGCCCCAGTGGATCCATGCTAGCCGAGTGAAAGCAGCTCCATCCCAGGGGAACGCATAAGCCTATGCGGAAGCAGTGATCGAAACGAGAACGAGGAAGAGAAGTAGACGAAGAACGAGATTGCTGATTGAGATTAGCAATAATTATAACTGAATCCATTAAGATTCATCATGCTATGAATACTGTTGTATTTTCGCAAATATGCTTTGATGAATAGAACTGTTAAGTATTAGTGATTTTGAAGGAAATGTTTGATTGAAGAATATCTCATGTATTATTGTACTAGAATGAGTATGCTGAAAAGTATGTGATACGATAATTCTATTATAATCATCTTATCAAAGTGGCCATTGTTAGAAATATCTTTCTCCTTCAGCATACAAAACAATAGTCTATGTGCATTTCTTTATTCTAGCCAGCAAAACTGCCACGTCTGTACATCTTTCCTTTTGTGTTTAAGCTAAACATCTGGTATCCATTAAGAGAGGACTACTCAGCCCCTCCTTTCTCAATGTTCGTTCCTTTCTATACATTGTGTGTTTGAAAAGCTCCTAGGATCCTAAGGATCCTGTGGAAAACAGGATATTGCCCATATTAAGAAGCTGTTATATAACGTCTATATGATATCTATGATGTAATGTTTGATTTTATTGGTTAGACTTGTATTCTTTTGTTTAAGACTTTCACTATATAAACCCTAGACAAAGGATATTGGGTTGAGCTTCTACTCCAACCAGCGCTGGTTTATTGTATTATCTGTTCATAATAAAGGACCAAGATTTGGGGCACTTTTCGTTTGGACCATTTCATTTCCATTTCTAACACTCGGTAAATCATCTAAATCAACAACATGTATGTTAGACCCTATACCGACTAAACTATTGAAAGAGATGCTTCCAATGGTCATAGATCCTCTTCTTAATATAATTAATTTATCTTTGTCATTAGGATACGTACCAAAAACTTTTAAGCTGGCTATGATTAAACCGCTTGTTAAAAAAACCCACAGAATTAGTCAATTACAGGCCGATCTCAAATCTACCTTTTCTGTCAAAGATACTAGAAAAGGCAGTATCCTCACAACTATGTTCCTTTTTAGAAATAAATGGTATCTGTGAGGATTTCCAGTCAGGATTTAGACAGTATCATAGTACTGAGACAGCTCTCATGAGAGTCACAAATGATTTGCTCTTATCTCCAATAATATCTGTCTGCAGAGCCGCAGAGCCACAGTTTTACCCCAGCAGTTTCACCCATAGATATCATATAGAGACTAGATGCCCTATTGGCCGCTGTGGCGCAAGAAATGCGGCCGCCATCTTAAACCGGTCATACTCCTATTTGCGTTGCATAGCAGCAGTAGATGCCAGAGCACTGTGCAGCATATTCCTGCTCAAATCGGCGGACCATCACTAGGAGATTACTTTTCACAAGTAAGATTTAACATTTAACATTACCGTACTATTGGTTGTATTTCGTGAACAAAATAATCTTTGTGTCCTGTATCGTAGCTACGTGTATGACCTTTGCAGCATAAAAACCCGCGTGAAAATCAGTTCGGTATTCAGCGAGATATGATTAATTAAATGCGCTGGCAGCTCATAGCACCTGCCAAACAGATTACACTGAGCGGAGCGGGTGACCGGTTTAAGATGGCGGCCCCACGGCTCATCCGCACCAATAGGCAGTAGCAGTAACAGTTTTACCAGCGCATGCGCAGTGTCACCACAACAGCTGTACACGCGCATGTGCCGTCACATTTTTCTGCACTGTCACATTTTTCTGTCCTAAAACGATCTAATGGTTATTGTTACCAATTAATTTTGCTTATTAGATATTTTTTGATCCTACTGTTGCTCGCAGGCCTTCAGGGTCCTTTACTAAGGGTGTATTCACACCAGGAAAGTCTGATAGTTCACTTGCTTTGGTCCGGACCAAATACGTTTCGCATTCACACTGCTCTTTTTGCAAGTGAACCAAAATTTGTAAACAAAACCACACGTGTGCTAAGGTCGTCCATTCATTGGACAAGGATTCTCAAGTAGGGAAATCAGAAAGTGCAAAAAAGGCTTAACGTAAATGAACGCAGCATCATCCTTGTATTGTAGGCTAACTATCGTTACATTATATGAACTGCAAATGCTTTTTTTGCATCTATGTGCGATTAGACTAAAGAGAATGCTCTGTATGTGAATGTCCTGATGCACACACTCATTCATTCATCCCATTCCAATGATGCACACACGACGCGCAGAAAGACACGCAACAGATGTGATGTAGTAGGCTACAACAGATCACTTTCCCATAACGCAACTCCGACTACGGAAGCCTGTTAACTCAAAGGCGCAGTGCTTTCTTACAATTGGGTCTGTTCATGTTCACACCGTAAACGAACCGTACCAGAGTTCGTTTGGAACCGTACCGAGACCACCTCTTCAGCTGGGTATCGGTTCGGTTGTTTGGTCCGCACCCGAGTTCGATTGCTGTATTCACACCTGCCCAAAAGGTCCGCACCAAGGGGGGAAACGAACTAGAGTTCGATTCAATCGAACCAAACAAGGCAGGTGTGAATACACCCTAAAATAAATCAATGCTTGTGTCATGAACAGTTTAATCTTTTACGTTTTTCCTCCAAAAACTAACAGCCTGGTATAATATGTACACACTTTTTGTTCAATGTAGGGTTGCCAATGCCAACTGTTCCGTATAATACGGAATCGTCCCGTATTTGACACATAAAAGTCTTGTTCCGTATTGAACTGATACGGAACACACTTTGTTCCGTATTTTTGAGAATCAATTCAGTGCAAATCCATGACATACACATAGCTTCTAATAGCTAAATGTCAGACAGACTATGATTGAAGACATTAGTAGGCTATGATAGAAAAAAAACAGCGGTGCGGTAGATAGGCTACTAATTTCTCCCCCTGTTTGTCTATGATCAGCCGCGTTTTTAATATCTTGGAACATCATCAGAAGGGTTAATGTGTAAACTTGAACACAGATGAAACAAATGAATTGAACACAAACTATTTACAATAATTTCAAATAAAACTGCTGTAGTGAAACTGCGCAAGCGCGGGTGAAACTGCTGGGGTGAAACTGTGGCTCTGCGGCTCTGCAGTCAGACCCTTCTCCTTATCATCCGATCGTGGTTGTATCTCGCTATTAGTGCTACTCGATCTTAGTGCTGCATTTGAAACTATCGACCACAACATTCTTTTAAATAGACTTGAAAATGATGTTGGCATTAGTGGAATTGCACTAGCATGGTTTAAATCATACTTAGCTGACCATCCTCCATTTGTAGTAGTAAATCGGTCAAAAGTTTGGTATGGTGTCCTAGTACCAGGCTCAGTACTAGGACCGTTTCTGTTCACTCTGTACATGCTACCGGGAGCATGGCATTAGTTTTCACTGTTATGCTGATGATACTCAGCTCTATATTTCTTCATGCCCTGACGAAACTTACCAATCCACAAAATTAACCGAATGCATAGCTGATATAAAAACCTGGAAGACTTGTAATTTCCTACTACTTAATTCTGAAAAAACAGAGATTCTAATTATTGGACAAAAAACCTCAAATAAATAACCCAAAAATAACCTAGAATACTGTCTAACACTTGATGGCTGCTCTGTCAAGTTCTCGTCGTCGGTTAGGAACCTGGGTGTGCTCTTTGATACCAATCTTTCATTTGAAAGTCACGTGTATCCGTAAAACTGCATTTTTTCGTCTTATCTAAATTACGTCATATGCTCTCAATGAAAAATGTAGGAACAATTGGTTCATGCGTTCATGACATCAAGGCTAGATTATTGTAATGCTCTACTGGGTGGTTTACATTTACATTTATTCATTTAGCTGACGCTTTTATCCAAAGCGACTTACAATTGCTATATTTCAGAGGTCGCACGCCTCTGGAGCAACTAGGGGTTAAGTGTCTTGCTCAGGGACACATTGGTGTCTCACAGTGGATTTGAACCCGGGTCTCTCACACCAAAGGCATGTGTCTTATCCACTGCGCCATCACCACCATGTGTGGTTCCCCTGCACATTTAATACATAAACTACAGTTGGTCCAAAATGGAGCTGCTAGAGTTCTTGCCAGAACCAGGAAGTATGAACATATTAGCCCAGTTCTGTCAACACTTCATTGGCTCCCTATTAAACATTGTATACATTTTAAATTATTGCTGATTACTTAGAAATCAGTAAATGGTTTAGCTCCACAGTACTTGAGTGAGCTCTTAACGCATTATACACCTTCACGTCTATTGTGATCTAAAAATTCTGGCCAGTTGATAATACCTAGAATATCTAAATTGACTGCTGGCGGTAGATCCTTTTCCTATTTACCACCAAAACTTTGAAACAATCTTCCTAACATTGTCCGGGAAGCAGACACAGTCTATCAGTTCAAATCTAGACTAAAAACACATCTCTTTGGCTTAGCATACACATAACACATTATAGACTCCTATAATTCAATTTTAGGCTGCATAGTTTAGATCAGCCGGAACCGCGAACCCTTCCCATAAATCCTGATGTTGGCTACTTTGTACATCATAAGAAGGATGGCGTCTACGCTAATATTAGTCTCTCTGTTTATCCCTAGGTCTACTGCAAACTGCCGGATCCAGGCCATATCCAGATCTGATGAAGGATCTGCGCCTTGACACGACGACAACAATCCCTGAAGTGCCAGCCTCATCAACCCTGTGAAGGCCTCATGGAAACCTCAACAAACTCGTCTCCATACCGGCGTGATGACTCCGACCCCAACCAGATGAACTGAATAAATATTGTGAAAGTTCTGATCTCATCTGACTTCTGACCTGATTATGCCTGAATCATAATCATACACTGTTCGTTCATTGGCCAAAGGAGGACTGGCCCCCTGACTGAGCCTGGGTTCTCCCAAGGTTTTTTTCTCCATTCTGTCACCTGATGGAGTTTTGGTTCCTTGCCACTGTCGCCTTTTCGCCTTTCTTCGCCTTTGTCGCCTTTTTTCGCCTTTGTCGCCATTGGCTTTCGGCTTGCTTAGTTGGGGACATCTCATTTTGTATTTAACAATACTATTACAACAGGATTTTCCTGTTATCTCTGTAAAGCTGCTTTGAAACAATCTCTATTGTAAAAGGCGCTATATAAATAAAGGTGACTTGACTTGACTTGATACAACCTTTAAAACTAACTTCCTGATTCAGCGTGCAATACCATACTTGACCGCTAGAGGTCCTAATTACTCTAACAAGGATATAATCCCCTAGGGGCAGAACACTCAAAAGATTTTTTCAATAGCAGTATTTTTGAGCTTTAATATTCACAGACACTAGTGCATATCGAGATTTGATTCAGTGTACATCCCTACTTTTGATTTATTCATTCAAAAATGGCCATAATCCGTGACGTTCCACTTTAAAGGCTGTTACATTTGTGACTGGATTCTGCGATTCGATCCGTGTCGCTGCGCAAAGACAGACGGGGTGAATTTATGAATGAAAGTTCTGTCACAAAACGATGTTGTTACGAATCCTCGCGCTTTTTAAATGGATAGTTCACACAATTTTTAGTTTTAAGTAATTTTAAGTATTTACTCAACCTCTTGTTGTTCCAACCCCGTAAGACCTTCGTTCATCTTCGGAACACGAATTAAGATATTTTTGATGAAATCTGAGAGCTGGATCACTCCTCCATAGTCCAGGCTTCTTCAGGGAGGTATAGTGCCCAGGGGCACCACACTGTCTTAATACGGCCCTGGTACCAGAGATCCACTGTCCCCATCAGACAATAATCTTACTTTGTTCAGACACATCACCTTTGAATTCGCAGACACCTGATTTATTTTATTTTAATATAAAAAATAGAAAATATTTTAATTTCTTTGGAGCTCTAGATTAAAACAAACACAGTTCACAAGTACACAAGAGGTTGCACTTTATTCTTATTAGTCTATGCTGATCTTGGATTAGCATACCTACAGCATATGAATGTTAAGGGGATCGTTTACCCAAAAATAAAAATTCTCACTTATTTTACTCACCCTCATGCTGTCCCAGATGCATTTTAGTTTCTTTCTACAGATAAACAAGAATTTAGATTTTAAGGAAAGTAATCCATCTCTGCTAGTGCTATATGCTTTAAAAACCGCACACAGTGATTGTGATGTCCATGCGACCTCAGTGGATGAATCAAGGGAAACAATAGGCTAGATAAGAAAAATACTAATAATGTAAACTGTTTTAAATATTAAAAATCACTTCCGACCAACTGTCATAAGTACATGGCCAGGGTTTACAATCCACTTGTATTATATGTACCCACAGAGATGGATTTTTTCCTTGTGAAGAAACAATAGTCATACAAGGATGGCATGAAGGTGAGTAAATAGTGAGAGAAGTCTATTTTTTCTATTCTATTTCTTTTTTGGGGGGGGGTGGACTATCCTTGTACCCACCCAGCCACTGTTTTGTTACTTGTACTGCAACAGGAACTGTTCAAAGGATCATTGCATCATTTAAAAAATGTATATGAATTTTAAAAATGTATTCTGTATGCATTTTGTATAGTAATGTAAATCATGAGAATAGTGTGCATTACATGTATAGTATGCAGTTAATGTTTTGTGGATTCTGGTCTTTCCTGGCACAACATAAGCATCCACTTTCACTTTCATACTTGGGTATATGCTTTAATGACAATAAAGAATGTACATTTATTTAAATTCATATTTTCAATTACATATGTTCACCTGGTTTTATAAGTCACAATTGAAACTGTTGATGATTTATGATACAATTTAGAATTGTAAATGTTAGAAGATAATTTATGACTAAATTAAATAACTAAATACATCAGCAAGATAAAAAAAAAATGGCAACAAGAACATTCTTTGTGTGCAATAGGCTATGTAAAGGAGAACTCCGGGCAATTTTTAAGTTAATCTTGATCGTTATACCTGCTTTGTGAGTACTGTCTATAGAAAAAAAAAAAAGAACCGGATTGGTCATTGCAACACGGAGCTGTTCCCGCAAATGCCCAGAGCTCCCCCTCAGCTAAAACGGCAGTTATGGGGGCATATATATAAAGAGTGTCTTTGTGCCTCAGTCTTAACACAGACACAAAATGCAATTAAAATGTCTGTCCAAAGTGAACAGGCCCCTTACATGTGAACAAGACGCGTTTAGCAACTTAGCACTTGTTTAAATTCACCAGTGTTTTAGACGACTACCTGTAGTCTCGCGTTGAAGTCCCATGGGAATTCAGTTGTAGCCAAAGGTAAATAGCTGTGTGTAGGTGAAGAAGAAATGGTTTGCGTTTGTGTCGATCAAGGGTGACTAAACAGACACAACACAGCGCCCAAATGGAAGGATAAATAAAGTTTACATTACCTCCACCGTGGTTGCACACGTCTTCGTCCATGGAATCGCTTTTTTCTTCAACCGGCCCCGCTGTGTTGTGTCTGTGTTGTCAAAGTGTTCGCTGCAAATGCGGTAATCTTTAGCGCGTAGCGTTACTTGTATGGGAGTTTGCGCATAAAGTTGTAGTAGCTACAACTAGACACAACTGCAGAATCTCGAGGTCATGGAAAGGAAGACGATGAAAATAGGTTTTATTTTCGCATTCTGTTGCCACAATTCGGATCGGCACAAACGCGAACCATTTCTTGAACCAGTTCATTGAAACGAACTGTCCGGAAGAACCGGTTCGCGGAAAAGAACCGGACTTCCCATCACTACTATTTACCTTTGAATACAACTTATTTCCCACGGGACTTCAGCGCGAGACTACAGCTAGCCGTCTAAAACACTATTTAGGTGAATTTAAACAATGCAGGGTTGCCAACTGTCACGCATCTGGCGTGACACTCACGCATTCAGCCTCAATCTCACGGTCTCACGCTCAACAATGAAATCTCACGCTAAATTAGACATTGTTCTGTGCTGTATTTTTTTTTCACTCATGTGCACTAATTTCAGAATTACTATAAGCAAGCTCAGGCTCTCATAACTACTAATTGGACCACTGCATTTTCTCACGCAGAGAAAAATCGCGGACAAAGAGGACACTGAGGACAGACTAGACAGAGAAGGTTACTTTTGATATGGAACAAATTCTCAGCTGTCAGATTCTGTCAATAGGCCTATGTCCAACGTTTGGCGCTTTTAAATGTGACAGATCGCTGTAGCCCGTCAGTTCAAACGGCCCGTGATACAGTAGCCTACAACACCCCGGTCAAAAAATCCCACTCCAAGCAAAACTCAAAAGTTGGCAACTCTGACAAGGGTTGTTGCTAAACGCATCTTGTTCACATGTAAGGGCCCTGTTAATGTTGGACAGACATTTTAATTGCATCTTGTGTCTGCAGGGCTGCCAACTTTTGAGTTTAGCTTGGCGTGAGACTACTCCAACGGGGGGGGGGGGGGGGGGGGGGGGTCTGCACACGCAAGGTCTCTCGCTCGCTTACCTCTGCCGTGCGCGCGGTTTGGAGCACAATATCTTTACTCTAGATTACGGGATATTTAACTAATTTGCGGTATAACTAGTCGATCACGAGTGGCTCAACAGGTAGATATATAGATAAACTCATCTTTCAGGCATTTTACCTACCGGGTTGACACTTAAGCGTGAGAAATCGGGGGTGTGGCGTGAGAGCGTGAGAATTGGGTCAATTGCGTGTGTCTCACGCTCAATGCGTGAGAGTTGGCAGCCCTGTGTCTGTTAAGAGGCACAAAGACACTCTTTATGTATATGCCCCCATAACTGCCGTTTTAGCTGAGGGGGAGCTCTGAGCATTTGCGGTCGCAGCTCCGTGTTGCAAGCACCAATCCGGTTCGGAATTTTTTCTATAGACAGTACTCACAAAGGTATAACGATCAAGATTAACTTAAAATTGACCGGAGTTCTCCTTTAATGTCATGCCCTTTGAGGTCTATAATATCTGACAGCAAGCCACGATTGTAATTCTCATATTGTTTAAATTCCTCTTATTTAAGTGATCATTAATTTTTATGGTGTAAATGCATATGCTAACAATAAGTAGTGTGATGGCCATGGTTGCCAACCTTGATTACCTGGTTGAAGTAAAACTTTCTTGACGGCTGAATATATCACACACATACAGTATAGGCCTATTATTCTCTTTAAATCATAACAGCATAACATGCAGAAGAATCATTAGGAATAAACAAATATTCTCCGAAAACATTGGACATTTTTTTATAATGTTGCAATATTTTCAGTATTATAGGGTGTTTCTTTTAAGTCCCAGCAGTGACATTTTAGATTTATGTTAAAATTTGTCATTTGATGTTTCATAAATATATTCACAGTGCCATTACAAATCTTGACAAAAAATATAATTACTGATTATTGTGATTAAATATAATATTATGAAGCATTTATAGCTAAAAACACAATTTTTGTTAATGTCCCACACCTGTAGTCTCAATGTTGAGATACATAAAATAAGCTAATTTAATTACAATTTGACATTATTTCAAATGGAATTGTTTAATATACAGATTCATTTACATCTTAAAATTCTTTGTATTATTTACTGATCATTTTTATGACTTTTTTAACTAAATGTGCCTGTCCCACACTTTTGAGTCTTTGCCACAACAATGAAAAAAAAATTTTATTATGAAATTTTATCGAACACAAACAAGTCTAGTTTCTATGGAAACAGAAATTATCACTTGAGCACATTGCTGACAGACTGGGCTACCACACTACCTCACTCACAAGATACCAAAAAATAAGGTAAACATCATCTTTTCTGCTCTAGTATTTATTGTCCTTACAATTCAGCTTAAAGATTTTGAACTACATTTTAAAAATTAAATGTATATTACTGTTGAATTCATGTATATTAAGAGGCTAAGAGTCAAAACTAATGTGGTAGGCCTTGCTAGCTGCCAATTAGCTAAAATATTATCAAAAATGTCATTTCCGCAACAACTTTACCGCAGCAAATTTAGGTGTTGTGGTAAAGACCTTTTGTTGCGGTAGAGACAAATTCAAGGTTTACTGTATATTAAATTACAAATATTCAGTACATTATTAGTACTGAAGTATATATTAGTATATATATTAGTATCTATATAAACATGTCCTTACCGACACAAGATGTCATTACCGCAGCACTGCTCTATTTTCATTTTTTTTTTTTTTCACATTTTCATTTACAAAAAATATTTTTACACTTAAGCTGAGATGATTAACAGATTGAAATTGCAACATATGTAATAAAAAGTTAAATGTTATCTTTTGTGTGTATGGAAACAATTGACATCTAAGGTTAATGTCATTTTTTTACATGGCATAGAAAAAAACATGAAACTCGATATTTTGTATATATATTTTTTATATCAGTATTAACAAAACTGCAGCAAATTTAAAAAAAATATTTAAACATATTACATTTTTTTATAGAAATTACTAAAGAAAAACGTAATTTTGTCATTTAAAAAGGACACTTTTTAAGAAGATGACCCAAAAAACATAAAAAATAAACATGTTCCAGATTCAAATCTTAACGACTACATTCTATTTTGTGCAAATTTTTATATGTATTACAAACTGTGATGGTTAAAATTGAAATTCATAGAGGTTGATTTTTTTTTAAAATTGGGATAGTCAAAAGTGCCTGTAGTTGCAGAAACACCTTAATGTACAATTACACCTCAATAGACCATATTACGGTGGCCGAGAGGTGCAAAACAAATCACAATTATAAAAACAAAATAACAAGTCAGAAAACACAACGACAATTCAGAAAACAAAATAACATTTCAGAAAACACAATAACAATTCAGAAAACACATTGACAATTCAGAAAACAAAATAACAATTCAGAAAACAAAATAACAATTCAGAAAACACAACGACATTTCAAAGAAAACGGAAAAGGTAGGTACATTTTGAGAATTGCAAACTTGTCGCTGATTGGACGAGACACCTGTCAATCAAGCTTTACGGGAATTAAGAAATTTGTGATCAACTTTGTTTTGCTAAATGCGAAAATGGAACACATTAAACATTACTTTGAAGAAGGACAGTCATATGCCGTGATTGTGGACATGCTGGTGAAATACCACGGTATTAAAACTATTTACAAGATTACTAAAAAATATTTACATGCGCTTCGTGAGGCACACACGCAAGGTCTCTCGCTCTCTGTCTCTACCTCTGCCGTGCGCTACACGGTTTAAAACTCGCGAGCTCTAGATTCTCTAGAGCTCCGAGTTTTTAACTAATTTGCGGGCAACAGGGAGCCGCTATCAATATGCGGGGAACTTCCGGGAGACTTAGGATGTCTGCATATCACTCCATGGGACCGAACTATCTTTGGCATGTTGATGGGTGCGATAAACTTAAGCCATTTGAGCACAAGCTCATTTTAATGTCGTGGTATGTCACCAGCATGTTCACAATCACGGCATATGAATGTCCTTCTTCAAAGTAATGTTTAATGTGTGTTCCATTTTGATCACAAATTTCTTACTTCCTGTAAAGCTTGATTGACAGGTGTCTCGTCCAATCAGCGACAAGTTTGCCATTCTCAAAATGTACCTACCTTTTCCATTTTCTATGAAATGTCGTTGTGTTTTCTGAATTGTTATTGTGTTTTCTGAATTGTCGTTTTGTTTTCTGTATTGTTATTGTGTTTTCTGAATTGTTATTTTGTTTTCTGAATTGTCAATGTGTTTTCTCAATTGTTATTGTGTTTTCTGAATTGTCGTTGTGTTTTCTGAATTGTTATTTTGTTTTTATAATTGTGATTTGTTTTGCACCTCTCGGCCACCGTACTGAATAGATCTCTTGCGCTCCTAAAAGCTTCAGGCGATAAAAGTAGTAGCAGCAGGTAAATACAGATCAAATTCAAAAACAAACATAACTTAATATCACTCAAATTAAATATACAATTGAGCTTACAGGCGCTCACATCCACAAGGGGGTAATCCATTAGCCAGAAACTGAAGCCTCCCTGGGGCCGCCATTGTAGCAGAACTTTACCTACAGTTAGCATTCCATTGACTCCCATTCATTTTGCCATCACTTTGACGGCAAAATAACTTTACATCTGAGGCGTCCAAATACTTCATTTGTACATTATTTATTTCTATAGAAACACGACAATGAAGAATAAAAGGCTCCATTACTTTGTATCTTACGTTATGGCCCCATAGAAGCCGTTTTTTTTGTTTTTTTTTAATGAAATTCAATTTTACAGACAAAATAGGTATTGAACAAACAGTATTAATTACAATTCTCAGAGGGCAGACATATACAAATCAAATCATAGACTCAAATCAAATATACAATCAAGAAAACAAAAATAAAAAATAAAATAAAAAGAATAACATTTATGTAAAAGTAAGTCCTTGCAAGGGGCAAAAAAGCTAAAGTGCACTTAGCTTATTGAAAAAACTGGCTACTGTAGAAGCTTTCTCATTTGAAAGGGTGCAAAGTGAAGAAGCAAAAGCCTTAAAGGGTTAGTTCACCCAAAAATGAAAATTAAGTCATTAATTACTCACCCCCATGCTGTACCAACCCCGTAAGACCTTCGTTCATCTTCGGAACACAAATGAAGATATTTTTGATTAAATCTGAGAGGTGGATCACTGCTACATAGGCTGCCAGAGGGAATGAAACTTGACGGCCCAGAAAGTCATTAAAGAACATGTTTAAATATTCCATGTGCCTACAGTGGCTCAACTATAAGTTTATCAAGAGACGAGAGTTCAAGAGATTTCCACGACGCATGCGCGAGAACTGAGAAGAGGACGTTCTTCTTCTAATACTTCTTGTTCAGTTCTCGCGCATGCGTCGTGGAAATCTCTTGAACTCTCGTCTCGGGCCCACAAGGAAGAAAAGGAGTAGTCGAATAAAGTCGTTATTTATGTTTTTTTTTTCGGAAAAAAAGTATTCTCGTCGCTTGATAAACTTATAGTTGAGCCACTGTAGGCACATGGAATATTTAAACATGTTCTTTAATGACTTTCTGGGCCGTCAAGTTTCATTCCCTCTGGCAGCCTATGTAGCAGTGATCCACCTCTCAGATTTAATCAAAAATATCTTCATTTGTGTTCCGAAGATGAACGAAGGTCTTCCGGGGTTGGTACAGCATGGGGGTGAGTAATTAATGACTTAATTTTCATTTTTGGGTGAACTAACCCTTTAAGTTCATTAGAAAAATGAGGAAAGGTTGGGGGGGGGTTTCAAAAATCTGCACTTGTGAATAAAGTATTTAGCAAGTTCAAAAAGATTGTTAATCAAGAAGTGCTGTGAACAATCTTTCTTAAGTACACCAAACTTAATATGTTTGTATTCAAGGGGGTTTACACATGTAATAATACATGATAGTTTACTGTACAATTGAGGCCAAAATAACTTTGAGTAATTACAATAATAAAAAATATGTTCTGTAGTTTCAATATCAGTTTCACAAAATTGACAAGAGTTTTCTCCGATATCAAATTTAGATTTCAGTAATTCTTTAGAAGGGTATATGTCATTTATAATTTTAAAATGAATTTCTTTTACTTAAGGGAGACTTGGAAAGGTAAAATAATTCATTCTCAATTCCTTCACCTCCTCCGGGTTAAAATCTCTAAAAATATAGTAACGTTTATTTCTATTTGGATGAAGTCTATCAATAAAAACACTTCTAATATATTTGTTGTTACATTTATGATCTCTTATAGATAATTCACCCAGAGAAGGAGATGGGAGAGAGAATGTCACAGAGTAGTGTGAAAGAATCCCCTTTACCAGTAACACCATGTTTTTTGGTATGGCATTTACAATTGTGTAAAACTCTTTCGGGTGACATGCAAATCCATGTTTCAAACAAAAATCATTGTAATTGAGAACATTACCATAGTTCTCCATCATGTCCAACAGGGAAAATATGTTATATTGAATCCAGTTTCCATAAAATAAAGATTTGTTATGGTGTAAAATAAAGCGATTATTCCAGATACAAGTTTTGTGTGGACTAAAATTGTGGGAAAATGCTAACTTGCAATAAAGGAGAACTTGTTGATGGAAGGCGGACAATTTAAGAGGTAATTTGTGCAACTCAAAATCACATCGAATCAGAAATTCCAAACCACCTACTTTCTCAAATATTGAGGCAGAAACAGTAAACCATAAGCCGTTTGGATTACAAAGAAAAGATTTTAACCACTGAGTTTTTAAAACACTATTCATAATTTCTAAGTCAATAATATTTAATCCTCCTTCTTCGTAACTGTGAACTAAATCATTTTTGTTAATATAGTGATGCTTATTTTTCCAAATAAAGTTAAATATTGCAATGTTACATTCTTTTAGTAAGTGAGGTGGGATAGCTAGCGAGGAGGTTGGGTAAACAAACCTAGAGAGCAGTTCCATTTTGGTTAACAAAACTCTTCCAAAAATTGAGATATCTCTTTGTATCCAGTTGTTGAGAATAAATTTAGCTTTTGAAAGATTTTTTACAAAATTTTCTTGGACACTTTGATTGCTATCTCTAGTAATAGTTATCCCCAGGTATTTTACAGATGTTTTTATCGGTATATTACATAAAGAGTCTAGTTCGCTGCCATGAATTGCAAATAATTCACATTTATTTAAGTTTAAGTGTAGGCCTGATGCTTTGGAGAACAGATCAATAAATTGGATGGCTTAATCAATTTGATATTGGTCCTTTAAAAAGATCACTGTATCATCAGCTAATTGACTAATACCAATTTGTCTTCCAAATACATTCAATTTGTCAAAGTTGCTGTTTTTATCTATCAAGATAGCAAGCATTTCTACCGCTAAGATAAATAAGAAAGGGGAAATGGGACATCCTTGTCTTATTCCTCGTGAAATGTTAAATCTTTGGGATGTTCCAAACGATAGTGAGATAGAACTATTGATGTCTTCATATAACATTTTTATAAAAGAAATAAATTTATTGCCAAAACCAAACCTTTCGAGGGATTTAAATATGAAATTATGTTCAACCGTATCAAATGCTTTCCTGAAATCTAAAAAAAGTATATATCCGTCATCCTCAATCCACTCGCTATAATCCAAAATGTCTAATATTAATCTGATGTTGTTATGTATTGATCTGCCTTTTATAAAACCAGACTGTGATTCACTAATTATTTGATTAAAGTTTTTCTTGAGCCAATTGGAAAATATATGAGCTAGAATTTTATAATCGCAGTTCAATAGAGTGATAGGACGAAGGTTATCTATGTGTCGTGCGTCTTTACCTGGTTTGGGGATGAGAGTAATTAAACCCTGTTTCATAGTCGAAGATAGGGAGTTATTTTGGATACACTCAAGAAAGGCTTGAAATAATAGTTCTCTCAAATCTTCCCTAAAGAATTTATAAAATTCTGAAGAGAGGCCATCCGGGCCTGGGGATTTCCCTGCAGATAATTTATCTATTGCTTTATCTAATTCCTCTATTATAATGTCAGCCTCGCATAAGTCTTTAAAATCCTGGTCTAACTGCGGTATGTTTGTGTATGTATATTGTCAAAGAGAGTATTACAGTCTGATGCAGAGAATGATGATCTATATAAGGAACTATAAAATTGGAGAACCTCTGAGGAAATCATTTTAGGACAGGTATTTTCAACTCCATTCACATAAAGAGAGTTTATGGCGTTTTTCTCCTGTCGCCTTTTTTCAAGTCTACAAAAATAATTATTACTATTTTCCCCTTTCTCTATCCATCTTGCCCTAGATCTCACATATGCTCCTTTAGCTTTTTGAATATATAAATTATCAATTTTAGATTGCAAGGAAAGAATTTGTGATTTGGTTTCATTATCCATTTCACTTTTATTACATAAATTGTTTAATTCTATTGTCAATTCTAACTCCAATTGTGTTCTGGCCTTACTTAAATTTTTACTGAATTGTATAGAAAATTCCCGAATCTTGTGTTTTAAATATTCCCATTTACTTATGAAAGAGGTAAGGTCCGTCAACGATACTATATCATTAATTATAGATTTAATTTGAGAGCAAAAGTCTTCGTGTTTCAATAAATCGGTATTGAATTTCAGTAACCCTTGTTGCGTGATTCTCTTTTGCCCGAGTAGAAGGATATAAAGATGCAACAGTGATCTGTCAAAGGTGCCGCAGATATTGAGATATCTTTGATAAAGCCAGATAGGTTAGACGAGGTTAACCAATAATCAATTCTCGATTTGGAAGTCCCATTAGCTTTGAACCAGGAAAATTGTTTAAGATTTGGATTCCCATCCCTCCAAGCATCCACTACATTATTATTCAAACAAAAATTAAGGAGGTAAGGATTTGGGTGAGAAGTGTTAAATTTGGGCGGAAAACGATCTAAGGCATCATCCATAACCATGTTGAAATCTCCTCCTATAATAATATTATCAGTTAGATACACACGTTTGAATTCAAGCAAAGAGTCAGAAACTTCAGATAGTAATTTGTTGTTTAAGGGAACACTATTGTAGCCATATACATTGAATAAAATAAACAAAACCTCATTAATGTTCAAAACAACTGAAGCCCAGTGGCCATTTGAATCTGTCTTTATAGAAGCCGTTTTTGTAAAAATAGGCTAACGATTGTGTCATCATAACCACGCGACTTTCTGTCACACAATAGAGAAATTACCGTATAGACAGGAGGAGAAGCTCGCAGGCAATCTTTTACTGTCTATGAGGCAATCGGGGGGGACATAGAGGCATAAAGTCAAGGGAGAAGCCCATAGATAGAGAGTCCATAGAAGCAACAGGACAAAATATTTCAACAACGTTTTTGAGGAATTAGGTGATTCAGATTTGTCTTGGCACAGCTACTAGAAGATTTACAACTGTCAGACTGTCGTCAAGCTCAGTTTGAGCCTGCGCAGTACGCTCAGCCATCAGGAAGTGAGTGCTCTCATCGGGTTTCAGTTTTCTCCATTGAAATCAAGGGGGTCGCTCGCTGTGTCCATTTCTTTTACTGTCTATGGTTAACACTAGGGCTGCGTTCCAGTCCAAAATTGATATGCCCTTCACTCGCTAACTTCCCTCCGTCTCGTTCACTCGGATGTGCGTCATTGCCTACGTTGCACGAGTGCCCACTTCTGGCGGAAACTGCAATGGGCTAAACTGGAACGTCCTAAGCCCTTGATCACTTGGAATCAGCTATGTAGTTGATTTATTATTTACAATTTTTTTCCCTTTAAGAATTTGTTTAATGCAGCATCCAAATGTATATAAGTGTGTTTGGATTGTTTTATATAAAAAAAATCTAATTAATATATCATAGAGTTGTTTGTGGTGATGGTGATTAGGCGAGATCTGCAGAGGCGACACAATCGTGTTGCATTGTGGTATATGGAGCTGCCTGAAGTGTACATATGAAGTAGACTCGCTCCCTCTGTCAAAATCGAGGGAACGAGGGTCTGTCCATATAAACTTCCCTCGTCCACTTCACAAAGTGGAACGCACTTCAAACTGGCGGCAGAGATTTCCCCGAGGGGAAGTGCTTAGGGAAGTTCGCAAGTGCATGTCTAAAAGTGGACTGGAACGCAGCATGGGTTAACACAACAGTAGCTGCGTTTACATGGACCCTTATAATCGGATGAAGGACTCAATCAGACTAAAAAACCTTCATGTAAACACCAAATTGATCTGATTGAGCTCGATCCGATTGGAATTTCGATCGGATTGAAAGGGGTGGTTTATTCCTTTTGTAATCCGATCGAGAGAATATGTAAACACTTGATCAGATTGAAAACCAAAACTGAAAGGATTGCGCATGTGCAGGGACGTTGAAATAGCGTAATGACGTATGACGCACGGAACGAGCTGTTCTTCCTGTTGAATAAAGTGTCATCTAAATGAGCGTCCAGTTATTATCTCATTTCACTCAGCGTCTGTGAAGTGGAGCAGGACAACGTCCCACCAGTCCTTGTTTCAGACTCTCATCCACACACGACTGGTTTTAGGTGCGGGGTTTTTACTGCGTGATCAATATAAGCAGCGGCAAAACGGTTCATACTGTATATGCTCGTCTCCATCATGACCAGAGACGGATAAATATTAAGTCTGCTGTTTAAAAAAAAAAAAAAAAAGAACCAATAGAGGAGAATAGTTATGCACGAGCAGCGACAGTATATTCGTGCAGTGTGCGCATGTCAAAAAATCAATTCCGATTTAAAACTTGTGACATGTAAACGTGCACATCAACCCGATTACTTTATTTATCGTCCATGTAAACACTGTGTTCGGATTCATCAATCAGATTGATTTCATTCCGATTGAACCATGTAAACGTAGCTAGTGACATCTTCACTTCCAGGTCAAGAAGCTGTCAATCAAAAACTCAGTAGCCAATGAGAACACACTGCTGCTAGCCCCGCCCCCACGAGAGCTATATGCGAAGGAAATCTTAATTCAGAAGCAAATGAAAACTCTAGAAATGCATTTGTAAGTTCAGATCAGCAAAACAAAGATGAGAAAACAGTATAGTAACATGCAGTGTATTGAAAACGAAGTAAAAAAAAAGTTGCCTTAGATTTATTCTTTTTCAGTTCCAAATATATTTTATTTAGTTTCAATTTATATTTTCATTACTGTCGTTAGTATTGGCACACAAGTAATTCCATAGTATCGCACGTGGTTCGTATAGTATCGCACTGTAAAAACCGCGCCCACAAGTGTTGACTCATCTGCTTCAAAAACCTTTTTCCTGGATCAGTGAGAGTGAGTTCAGGAGGCTCACGATCGGGTGGAACAGACAGACATTCGTAACAGCAGCGATCCATCCGATGGCAGTTGTGAAGTCAATGCTACGTTTAGGGCTATTTGTTATTTTTCTTGCAAAGTCCGTGGGATCTAACAGTAAGAGTTTTCCTCTAAGTAACATTTATTTGTTGTTAATATGCGTGGCAAACTCCGTGCATTGATCATCCACGTAGTTTCAGCCTCACTAATAAGTCATAGAAGAATTTTAAAGTAGCCTATTATGTCGTGTTATTAAATTGAATCTTTTATTTAGGATCAGATTGCCCTGCAAATCAGGAAATATCATGCAGGAGCCTGCGCTCGACCACTGGATTTACATACACCGTGCCGGCGAACATCACATGCTTTGAAAATTGCAAAGAACAAGAACAAGGATGGTACTTCGAGGTCGTTTGCTGTTCTAGATTCAATCGATACAATTTCATTTTTTAAAAAGTCAATGTTTTGTAACTCCTCAGTTTGCTGTTTTTTGACTAGAATGGGACATTTATTGTCGATTCAACCCGGGATGCCAGTGGAAAGAGATTACCATGTGTACAAGATGTCACTTATAAGAGCCTCACACTCAATGTCTGCGAGAACCTGCAATGGCTACTTGACTGTGGCACGGTAGGAGCAAATAATGTGTATTTCATTTACTAAATGACTGCACACTTGTTTGTGTGGCTTCGTTGTTATGCCATTAGAACAGCCGAGGTTCTAAAATAACTTTTCTCTTCTATTACAGTGTAAGTGTAATATAATTTATACCGGTAAGCATAATCAATACTCACAACATATGCTCTTAAAACTAATACTTATTGTAGTGTATAAAAATTGTACTTTTGATTGTATAAATCTAAAGTTACAGATAAGAAACATTCACCAGCACATGACCCCAAAGAAGAACAAGATGACAACTATAATTACAACGGTAAAAGCATTTTAGTCTTTAAAGTTTTTATGTTAATTCGCCTTGCACTCACTCTAAACCCTTATCTTTTGCTATCTGTTATTCAGCAGGTTTACCTCCGTGGGGGATTACTTTGATTGTTGGTGGATTGTTGGTGCTAATCACCATTTCGTTTTGCTATTTCAGAAATAGACAATGCGAGTGCCTTAACAAAGCTTAAAGTCCCCATGAATTCAAAATTGACCATACTTACTTTGTTTGCCTAAATTGATCGTTTTGTGGTGAACAATTCATCCATGCAAGTCAATCCACACAAAAAAATTTTTTGGCTTCGTAATCTTTAATCAAAATCTGAAATTTCCCCTCCCCTCTGCATTGGAGGACCTTCCCTGATGACGTAGGTTTGACGGTTTGGGTGTCTGCTTAACATCCGTAACGACGCCCCTCCAACTGACAGTACACAGGCTGCCTGTGTGTTTGAATGAAACACCTACTTTTCTAGATCCAATCAGGTGCTAGTTGGAAAAAAAGCCACGCACACTATTTTGCCTCATTTAGTATTCCGTTTCTCTCGGAAATACGTCACAACACTGGAGAAAAGTCGTTTGCAACTTCCGGTTCACGGGGACTTTAATATAAATTTAGCCTATGGGTGATGTTGTCGTTCTGTCTCACTGGCAGGAATAAAGACCATTACAGTTCAGTCATATAATGTATATTTTTCTTTCACAGAAAGAGTTATGCATTTTTTTGCTACTTGTCAAATTGCTTCAGTGACTCAAAACGAAATGATGTAGTGTATATGGATTGATGAATGGGCGGTATGACCAAAATTGTGTTTCACGGTATGACTCATTTTATGTCACGGTAACAATACATTTCCCGATATATAGATATTTAGATAGGCCTATGTAGTTATTCTGGAAAATCTACAAAAAGGGCTTTATATAATAAATAAACCCAACTAGAAGGAGAACAGCAGTATTCAATCTGAACAGCAGTTACTGTTACTGCTGTTGCATTCTCAATATTTAGTCCTTTTTCCTCAGATACAGGATTATGTACATTAGCTTTATCAATCAGGTATTGTTCATTACCACATGGCATCCGCTTGCGCATCCACGCTGAATGAGATTCTTGTGTGTAAAAAGTAACTACACATAAGAGACGAAAAGATGACGATAACTAAACATTATTTAAGGCTATTTCTATTCGTTAAGATATTAATGTATATTGATGCCGCCTTAGTTCTAAAAATAACACGTTAACAATCCTTTATACAAGCGTATTCCTTGGATCCTATTGATCTGCTCTTTTGTCTTTCTCCATGTTTCTTTGACAAATCGCAGTGTCTCAGTCTCAAGCACGCTCCACGTGAGTTAGCCACAGCCACTTATTTATGCGGTATACAGAATAAAAAAAAATGTTACGGTTGACATTTTATACCATGGTAATACCATCATACTGCCCAGCTATAAGGTGTAGTGGTTAATACTTCAAGCCTAGTTCAAGCAAAGCAGCTGCTCCAGAGAGACTGACACTGTAATACATATTCTGTAAGTCACATTGTGAAAAGCGCTAATTGACCAAAATATTCACTACGTACGTACAATTACACAGCTATTGTCCTTTCTTTTTAGGACCACAAAAGGAGGATTTTTATAAAAATGTCTCGCTTGCCCATATAGGCTAATGTGAGTGAATAGCGACCAGCGTCAAGCTTTTTAAAAAAGACGCAACACTATCACAGAATGGTCCCATGCGACATGTCGTATATTCCAAGTGTTCTAAGAGTATGCTTTGGTGAAAAACAAACAGAAAAGTAATGTATTTAATGATAATCCTGACTTTGGGTGTTGGTCTTCCGTGCTCGACTACACGTTCGCGAGTCTCTATAAGCACAGTTTACATTACTCGCCCCATAACAGTACAGAAGTTGTGAGAAATCAAGATTAATACAAATGCATCACAGAATAGGCTAAAATTAAGAGGTTAATATAACTGTTGTGTTTGTCGCAACAAGAAGTTATCGAGTTTAGATATGTAACTGTCATTTTGACTGTCATCAAACAGAGTTCCGGTCTGGAGATATTTAACTAATTGAAGAAAGTAGCCTACATGTCTACTTTTTTTGGTATTTCTCAGTGTTGTTTCATGTAGTTTTTTTTTATCAATCATGATTTCTCACTTGTATTCTTTTTCTGGACGAGTCAGAGCTGAACTGTTGCTTATAGTCTCAAAAACACGCAGTCGAGCATGGAAGACAAAGGGCAGGATTATTAAATAATACATTACCCCCCATTAAGTGTAGTCCCTGACTAAAATGCATATTTTAACTGTTTTAACTGAAAGCAACTATGTCACTGCCATTGTTTTGTCTCAAGATTCACACCAGTAAAGTTTTTTTTTTTTCTAAGGCAGTACGTGTAAAGCTACTTAAATGTTCTAATTGAACTAAGGCCTAATCCTGGTTTACTCTAGGGCCCTGTCTGTGAAACCAGGCCTACATTTCATATCGGTAAACTTCCAGAAAACTTGGAATATATGACAAATGTCGCATGGGACCATTCTGGGATACTTAAACATCTTTTAAAAAAAAGGTTGATGCTGGTCGCTATTCACTGCCATTATGGATAAGCTCGAGCAGGACTTTTTAAAACAATTCTCCTTTTGTGGTCCAAAAAAGAAAGAAAATCAAAGCCTACTGCATTAGAACAACAACAGTGTGAGTACCGGTAATGATGAGTTAATTTTCATTATAGCGTGAACTATCCCTTTAATTCTGACCTGTGTTACAAAGGCAGGACCGTAGAGGCTCTGGCACTAAAATAAAGAAATTGTATCAGGCCTATCTAAAACTAATTTTGATAATGTTGAAGTAACATTTATATAGATCTATTATATATTATACATATCAGGGGCGTGCAGGCCTTATAAGCTTCACTTTGAGAGAATGAGTTTGTGGACTCGCTAATTAATATTAACACTATAAATGGCTATAAAATCATTTATCATTTAATATAAAGCTTACATAATAAAGTTTGGGTAATGCGTATGGGGGGGGGGTTACTCGGTATATATATATATATATATATATATATATATATATAAGTCAACATCGATATTCAGGTGATGATTATACATGAGTTATATTAGTGAGAAATTCATCAAATATGTATTACATTTAATTACATCATCAGAGTATGTTTTTTGAAAATGTGTTTCTTTTCTTTTTGGGGTTCAATTTATGTTGTTAAAAATTTTTTATCCGTTTTGTACAACTTTTTACAAAGCTCAAACTGTACTGTATGTAGCATGGCACACAGTCATCCAAATTGTCATACAATAATAATCCAAGTTCACACTGACTGCATTTAGGTCACTAAAGATATTCTCATTGGTGGTCTTCTTACTTTGCTGTGGTATCCATTTGTATCACGGGGCAGATGGCTTTCTGTGTCCCCGTTGGTAGCATTCACAGCACACTGTTCATTTGCATAAACTTTTCCACCAGAAATCACAATCTCAATTAAATTGAATAATGTTTGTTTGTTTTGTCAGTGTAAACCCACTCTTAAGTCTAGGTTTTGTGGGAGAAAAGTAACAAGTATTTGAATTGCCGCTGTGGAAGCAAAATGCAATGAAATGCTGTGCCAGTGAGTACACACGTCTAATGCGTTAATAATTCTGGAGAAAAGTGTTATTTGGAAGTCACCTAACCTTATAGAAAGCTAGTCACTGGGACATTACACTCATTGTCTGCCCCTTAACAGATATGAGTACCTTAAGGGCTATAGATAAGGTATAAAGGTGTACTTTACAGGGTACTGCTGTTGAGTTTTTTTCTGAATGCGAACTATCATATAAAAAAAATATATCCAGACAGTACTTTATGTATACCCAAAATTAATCAAAATGGTTGTGTTGCTGTGAGCCAAGCTATATCTGATAAAGTATACTCACATACTCGACATATTTGGTACTATTGTAGGTTGCACTTTATTTTACAGTACGTGCACCTTCTAAGAAAGTACTGAGAAATATGTGGTGATGTGTTAAGCTTAGATTTAGGGGTAGGTTCAGGGTAGTTATTACCCACTTATTGCAATTACTGTAATAAGTACTGTTCATGGGTTACAGGACTGTAAAATTGAGTGCTACCAATTTATCCATACTGAATATCATAACTTAAAGAAAACGAAAGGATGATGTAACACTTTGTCGTATTATGTGTAATAATATGATATGAATTAATATAATATCAATAATTGTAAAAGTTTACTCTCAGCTGCCATTGTGTTATGAGATAAAATTAGCACTTAGAGAATTATGCAATATCTGTCACATTTCTGTCATATGTTGTAAACATTTTACTTATTTTAATGCATTTTTACATCAAATTACTATTATTTTGTTTTTATATTTTAGTATATTGTAGTATATCGTTTGTCCTTTGCTATCTTGTCTTGTTAAAGTGATTTGTGTCTATAAAATCTGATAATACCTTCCATGCCTTGTGAAGTTACTTGCTTGGTTTTTTTCTTGCATCTTAAAACTTGAAATGCAGAAATTCAAAAAGCCTTACGCTAAAATCTAACTACCTTTCTTCTAGCTGATTTAGTTATTTAAAATATATCTCTGAACATTAAAAATAAAATGTGTTTATCCTGTGGGGCTCATGTTCTGGCTTTCTAACAGAAACTGTAAGATTCTACACTCTGTTATAGCAAATCACAGTCACAGTCAGCGATGGCTGGTCTAACACAATTATATTTCCTTGTACTTGGTAAATAAAATATCATATTAACAAAGCATATGCCCCTCTACATACAGCTAGCTCTTCATATTACTAATAAAGCAAAATCCCAGTTTGGGTGTGTGGCGAACAGGACGGCCGAGGGACGTGAGAGAATGGCGCGAGGCCGGTGGTGCGATTGATAATGAGCAACACCTGTGAGCACACCGGTCTCGCATCTCTCACGGAGGAGCGGAAGCATAAAGGAGGAGCGACGACGTTGATGATCGAGAGAGGAACAGGCCTGATTTTAGTTGTGTTTTTGTATTTGTGTTTTATTTTAGCCAGCAGTCGTCCGCGAGGGGCTGCTGGCCGTTATGTTTTAGTTTGGGTAAGCCAGCAGTCGTCCGCGAGGGGCTGCTGGCGGTATTTTAGTTTGTTTGTTTTATTTTAAATAAAGTTTATTTTGATTGTTCGCCGGTTCCCGCCTCCTTCTTCCCTGAACATTGCTACACTGGTGCCGAAACCCGGGAAGAGGGAGGAACGCGCTGTCAGAGAGTCCTCGCCGCTGTGGGGAATCCGCGGTGTCATCGAGCATGGTGCGCGAGTCGCCGCCGCTCGCCGTGGGCCGGAGCCTGCTGCCATCCGCCAGAAGGGGAGGAGCAGGGAGCGGGGGACTCGCGGCCATGGACGCTCGAGGCGGTGCGCTGGAGAGAGTTGCCGGTTGGACGGTCGAGCTCGCTGCCGGCCGCCTGTGTATTGGAGGGGCGGCTGCCATCCGGGAGGGAGAGGAGGAGTCGCCGCCGCTCGCCGTGGGCCGGAGCCTGCTGCCGTCCACCAGAGAAGGGGAGGTGCAGGGAGCGGGGGACTCCTACCGTCTGCCCAAGGCACCCGAGGAGCCGTCGCCGTCCACCGGGCGGCGGAGGAGCGTCGAACCGTCCACCGAGGGCCATCCAGCGTCACCGCCAGGCACCGCGGAGGAGATCGCCCAGCTGGTGGGGGACCAGATGGCAGCGCGTTGTGGGAACCGGACCATTTTTTTTTTTTTTTTCCCCTCTCTCGATCTGTCGCTCCTCATGCTTCCGTCTCCATTTCCCTCGGCTTGTCGGTCCATACCCCCCAGGGATCGCCGCCGCCGGGGGGGGAGTAGGCACAGGCTCGTGGGTACCCCCCGGCCTGTGAGGGGCGATGGGGGTATGTGGCGAACAGGACGGCCGAGGGACGTGAGAGAATGGCGCGAGGCCGGTGGTGCGATTGATAATGAGCAACACCTGTGAGCACACCGGTCTCGCATCTCTCACGGAGGAGCGGAAGCATAAAGGAGGAGCGACGACGTTGATGATCGAGAGAGGAACAGGCCTGATTTTAGTTGTGTTTTTGTATTTGTGTTTTATTTTAGCCAGCAGTCGTCCGCGAGGGGCTGCTGGCCGTTATGTTTTAGTTTGGGTAAGCCAGCAGTCGTCCGCGAGGGGCTGCTGGCGGTATTTTAGTTTGTTTGTTTTATTTTAAATAAAGTTTATTTTGATTGTTCGCCGGTTCCCGCCTCCTTCTTCCCTGAACATTGCTACAGGGTGTTTACACAATAAACGTCTGCCTTTCATAAAGAGCATCACCACAATTGCTACAAATAATTGACAAGATTTGTCTACCAGATTTCAGTTGACATTCAGACATGTCAGCTAAATACTCTGTCTAAAGTAACAGCACAAATGGGCTCATCCTTTAGTCTGAGAAGGTTTTTTTTTCCAGCCGTGACCATTCTTTTTCACCCAAATCAAATCCTGATATACTTAGCTATTTCATGGTTTTAACCAGACAAACATCATTTCGCCAGTACTTTGCTAATAAATACCCAATTAACAAAATGCATTACAGTTTTTATCGATTGCAATTTCCAAAACCATTCATTCATTTCTAGAAACAAAGACACGTTTCTCAAAACATTTAACAAATTTAACCTGTTTTCACACACATTCAAATTTTCTTAATGCTTTTTGCAAAACTCTACGCAAAAAGGCCCTCATTTTGCACAGGTTTAACCATGCTCTCATTCAGAAAACACAAACACATAATATAATAAAATTGTCACACTGAACTCAAATAGCACACATTTAACCATATGTAAACATTAAGTAGCAAAATTGATGACACACCAATCAGAATCTCAGGACAATATAAATAGGGCCATGAGGGATTATGTGCTTTGGAAAATGAATCCTGGTGGGAGTCAAAGATAAAGATGAAGAGAGAAAAAGAAAAATGAAGGAGCCGTGGTCAAAGGATATTTGTTCCTAATGAAATACAAAGCATTATAGTTGACCATGTTCTTGTGCAGGAATGATCATGAGGGAAGTTGGTCTACAGGCTCATCTCCAGGGTTTTTTATACTTAACACATACAGTATAATTACAGTAGCAGTACTTAAAATGAGAGAACTTTCACTATTCTATGTGCAGTAAATACTGTAGCACATGTTGCACACCCTCAAAGTTTTGTTAAACTGATTTGTAGCCAAGTACTTAAGTCTTATCAGAAGACTAAGAAACTGCTCTAGTATGACAAATATAGTCATTATCAGAACTCAAATGCAATTTGGCAGAGGATACTGATTTAATTATTAATATTTACCGTACTGTAATTGACAGTATACTGTATTGTATTGGAATTCCAAGTCCATGTTCAGTTCTATGGTATTTCAACTTTTCTTTTCTAGTGCTTTTCATCTACTGCAAGATCTCTTTACAAGATACTTAAACTCCTCCACTTGAGGAAGGATCTCTCCACCAACCTGAAGTGAGCAAGCCACCCTTTTCCGACTGAGGACCATGGCCTCGGATTTGGAGGTGCTGATTTTCATCCCAGCCGCTTCACACTCGGCTGCAAACCGTCCCAGTGCATGCTGAAGGTCCTGGTGTGAAGGGGCCAACACGACAACATCATCCGCAAAAAGCAGAGACAAAATCGTGTGGTCCCCTTCAAACCTGACACCCTCCGGCCCCTGGCTGCGCCTAGAAATTCTGTCCA
The DNA here is from genome assembly GCF_051911475.1 of Siphateles boraxobius. Taxonomy (NCBI): domain Eukaryota; kingdom Metazoa; phylum Chordata; class Actinopteri; order Cypriniformes; family Leuciscidae; genus Siphateles; species Siphateles boraxobius. The sequence goes on along the minus strand of NW_027508722.1, from coordinate 19,847,918 downwards.
TAAAAACTATGAACAGAACCGGCGACAAAGGGCAGCCCTGCCGGAGTCCAACATGCACCGGGAAGAAGTCTGACTTACTACCGGCAATGCGAACCAAGCTCCTGCTTCGGTCATACAGGGACCGGACAGCCCTTAGCAAAGGACCCCGGACCCCATACTCCCGGAGCACCCTCCACAGGCCGCCGCGAGGGACACAGTCGAATGCCTTCTCCAAATCCACAAAAAGACCCACTCTTTACAGTAGTGTAATGAAAATTAACTTTTCTTTAAGCTTATTGTTGAATTTCACTGTGTCTGCCCCCCTTTATTTATGCTGTATACTGTAATAGACATAGAGCAGTAAAATTGCACCTGATTGCCAAAAGGAGGTTTTTGTAACGGTGTTATGAATTGAGATAAGGAGGCATAATTTCAAGAAATGTGATCAAGCAATCGAGAAAAAATGTAATACAGTTACAAAACAGTTTACAATACAGTAGCTAAACTAAACCCCATTATCTGGATCAAATTCTCAATAGCCTAAACCAATTTGTCTAAAAAATCAGAGATGACCATCCCTATGATGTGAAGAAAGTCCTCAGGCCGGACCCAGCATGAAGGCATGATGCTGACTCAGAATGAATCTCTCATTGACTTTGATTTTGCAGTAGCACAACTTTTCTGAGTGCACTGTAACATGCTTTTCATTTTGAGTTTTTTTTTATTACCTTTTTGGCTTTTGCAGTTGGGTTACTGTATTTTTATGTAAGTGCTGAATATACAGACATTCAATGGGCCTACTACATTACAATACTATGGCAGTGTATATTATACAGTATACAATTTATTCACCTTATTACTGTAAGTTGCGAATACTGTACTTACATAATGGCAAAATAAATTTTACTGTTTACAATTATTTACTGTTACAAATTTACATTTTTTCTGTAACTGCATGCTTTGGATTCTGTGTTCTCCATTTTTTAATGTAGTGTCTACTGAATGATCTGTAGTGTTCATAATATTAACACGCTGTGTGTATGATCTGAAAGCATTATTTGACATAGAGCACAGATAAAATGGTTTTGAGGCAATTTTTTGATTTTGCCAGAAGAGTCAGTGGGTGATGGTTTCAAAAAATGAGTTTTAGCAATTCAGAAAAACTGCAACAAAACAAGAGAAAGTGTTAATCTGAATAAGGCAAAAGATATAGCTTAAAAATAATAATAATAATGGTCAGAAACTATTGTTATATTTTGAAGACAAACAACATTTTAAGGGATTTTCCCCTTTATATTCTGATATATAAAAATAAAAGCCAATAAAAAGTTTCCTCCTGCTAAGGTCATAGGTGGATCATTCATTTCTTATAAATTTGGTGGTGTATTTGCCTGAACAATGGTTGAAGTCCGTATGATTTACCTTTCCCTCTTATGAAAAGCATCACAGCAAAAAGGAGAATTTGCTTGCAAAGACTGTTTAAGAACAGAGATCTCTGGACAAGACATCTGCACTCCCATTTTGTTTTAGATGCTGATCCAGATTAGATGCTGTGTGGTATGCTAGATATCTTCTTAACCAGATCATGCTTGTTTACCATAATTTTTTACTTTTATATTAGATCAGTACCATGAACCATGCTTAGACCAAATTCATGCTGGGCTAACCGTTTAGCAGGATAATCTCCGTTAATTACTACATTTCAACAAAATGTACTGGCTAACAGGAGTTATTCAACCCTACCATAGCTATCATGATCAGATATCTTCTGTACATGAGTAAAAACTGTGGCTAAAATCTCCCAGCATGCAGGGTCAAGGCTTTACTGTAACCTTGGTGACAGAATCACACACACATGTAAACAAATTGGTATTGTAAACATCATTGCCAGCACCAGTCACACCCATTTATAAGAAAGAGGATGAATGAAAAGAAGCAGCAGGGGAATCACCTCTCCAAATGTTGCTTATCACCGTTACAGTAATGAGGAAATATCTGACAGGGTGAATTCTTGGTAACTATAGGCATATGTGCACTGAAAAAAAAAAAGACATATTAGTGTTGGGTCTAGTGGTTTGGCCAGTGGTGAACATATCCGAGGAGGAATGTTCAACTGGCTGGCTATATGTAAGCTTCTTATGCTGTAAGTAATGCCAACTTGGACAACAAAAGTGTGGTAAAATAAAAAGAAGCCTGTTTAAATAAGACCACAATCAATTTCAGGCATTCTTACATGACGCTGTATATATAAGAACACATCTGTAGCCTACGTCATCACTGACTCTTTAATCTCGTTGACTTTAAATATTCACATGTTCATATTAATGGGGTACATTTGCAGTGATTACATTTCTATTTATTTTCAAGTTATTTGTATCTATCTGCATTTGCATGTTTGTACTTCTATTTCTTATGTGATTTCTAAAAATCTTGTCCCCATAACATAAGAAACACCTGGACCCCACGCATGCACGCACACACATTAACTTTCTGTAATTTTTGTCCATAGTTTATGTACTGTTCAATGTGCTATACTATACAATGTCATATTTTCTTCACTTTATACAAATCACACAACTAACAAGTTTTTGCAATTGACTGTTGTTTTTTGATGCCTTGTTATTGTTGGACAAGAAGAACTTTAGGAAGTAATTTCCTCTGGTTGAAAAAACAAGTTGTGTAATTATTTTTTCTTGACTTGACTGCAGCAGTGATAGTTTGATGAGGTGATTAGTGATGTTACGTATGACACTGAAGCTTCGATGTGCGTTTTGCGAAAGCGAAGCAATTTCTATTGAAGCCCCGTGTCGGGGTGTGTATTGGTTTCCCAGAGGTCACGTGATCGATGACAAACGAAGCCTCACTTTCTGTCCGTGCGCGTTTCGCTTTGGGTGTCAGAAGGCTCGAAGGTCCTTGTTGGCTCAGTCTGCTTGACGGGTTTGTGAGGAGACTAGAGTGCTGTACTTTGAATGTCTATCAATACATTACATTTAAATAACCAAAACTACTTATTATTTTTTGTTATTGTTGTGTAGTTTTGTTTTTGTAAGATCGTTGCACTTTTGGTGTTTTTTTAGGTAATTTGGTGTTGGTATTTGGATGTTTGGTGAAGGGTTTGTATTTACAGGCAACAGCCAAAAAAAGGAAGACTTCCCCTAACTGGTAATGTTTTGAGCTTATAGCTTCCAATGAATGCATTTCTAAAAAAGAAGAAGAAAAAATAAATATTTAGGCTATTTATTTATTTTTATTTTATTTTTAGGATTTTTAGGATTTTATTTATCCTTGTATTGTATAATTGTTGTCTTATATTCAGTCAATGTACATGTAGTCACTCCCAACAAAAAAAATTATCCTCACACTTCTGAGGTGGAAACCTTTGTCTTATTTTGGATAGTGCAGTAGACCAGCGCAAACAAGCTCAAATGACACTTCTGATGCGATCCTAGAAGTGGATAAATACCTTACAGAGACAAACATACAAAGAGCTGAAGATCCACTTGAATACTGGAGAATGCAGAAACATGTCTACCCCCATCTATATACATTGGCATTACAGAATAATTAATTTTTATCACCTTTCTGTCATTCCTACAGTTACATAAGCACTATCACTGCCAAGTGTCAGATGAACAGATGATCCTATCACACAATGTCCTTATTCACTCAAGGGGAAAGGCTCATTGCTTCACGAGGCTTCATTTCCCCATCCCTAGAGGTGAGGACTGTTGTCAATGTTAAAAGTGATTTCTGAGATTTGAGAAGTAGTACTACTAACATGCTAACATAAAATATCAAAACTTACACGTCTGAGTTCGCAGATGCTGACGCCTTAATTCACCTCCATCCTCCCCACCACCAAGATGGTCCCTCCCTTCCTTTACCTCCCTGGTGTCACGATTAGCCACGCACTTCCTGGGTTTACTTGGACTAAATTTCCCATCATACACCTCTCTGGCCTGATTACACCAAACACCATACACCTGCACTGCACTGATTGCACACACTTCATTTACCACACATAAAAGCCACTTCCAGTTTATCTCTGTGCCTGCTGATCTGATTTGTACCTTGGACTGTGAAAAAAGCAAACATAAGTTCAAAACACAACGAAATTAAGCCACAACACATCGGAAAATGTACAACACAACAGAAAGAGCCACAACACAACGGAAAATGTACAACACAACGAGATAAAGCTGCAACACAACGGAAATGCTCCCGACCACTAGAGGGCTCTCGGAGCGCGATAAAGTTAGTTCTCTTACGAGAGTATCTCTCGTACTGCGTTATATCTTACGCTATGGGGAAAACCTCTTTTCCACGAGATATTGAAGCTAAAAATTATCCTTAATTTTGAATTAATGTAAAAGCCGCTGTGCCTATGGTGACCAGTAAATGGTAGGTCTACACGCAGTTCAGAGTCTATAGAATACTTCACTCGCGTAATAGCGAGTAGTGATTCTACATGGGTTTGCAGCAATGTAAGTTTACTGGCCCCTTTTCCTTTAGACGTAACGTGTAGTGTTTATAGCTCTGATCGTTTCCTGTCTGATATGGCCTATGAATAGAAAGCAACGCTGGCGAGAGTGTGCACAGTTATTAGTCATCCACACCGTTAAACTTCATTGGTACGGTGCATATATAGCTAATTCATCTAGGCTGGTTTAAAAAACATAAATTCATTTAATCCCTTTTTATTTATTTATAGCGTTTATAGTTAAAGTCTATGGGCATTGTGCCATATCTTCTGAGGGGACAGTGCTTATTTTGCAGTGTTCTCTAATGTGAAGTGTGAAACGCCATGTTAAGCCTGTTTTATGCTTCTGCGTCGAATCGACGGCGTACACCCGTAGACCCCTCTGCGTCGCCGCGAACCCCTCCGCCGTAGCTCGACGTGCACCTCCAAAAAATTGTAACTACGCGTCGAGGCGATGCAGACCACAAGGGCTTTGATTGGTCAGATGCACCGCGATGCAACTCAACCTGACGCAGAACCATAAAACGGCCACGACGCCGTAGGAGTGACGCCGTAGCTACGCCGTGGAGTTGACGCAGAAGCATAATGAGACATTTAAGCCTGTTTTATGCTTCTGCGTCGAATCGACCGCGTACCCCCGCAGACCCCTCTGCGTCGCCACGAACCCCTCCGCCGTAGCTCGACGTGCACCTCCAAAAAAATTTAACTACGCGTCGAGGCGACACAGACCACAAGGGCTGTGATTGGTCAGATGCACCGCGATGCAAGCAACCTGACGCAGAACCATAAAACAGCCACGACGCCGTAGGAGTGACGCAGAAGCATAATGAGGCCGTGTGTATGGCCTATTTGTTGTGAAATATCTCTTGCAGTGTTGCAGTGTATGTGAACAGTATCCATTTATTCGACTTTATTCACTGTAGCCTGTGTATTATGAGACTTATACTCTGTAACTCATCTACTATGAGACTTTATTCACTGTGACTTTTTATTTTTATTTTAGAATTTCATCCATTGTTACTTACGGGGTACATTAGCTTGCTCTTGTTGTAGAAATTTTAATAGTCATTGATCCCAAACAGGTATCATAAGAGAAAGAACCTATTCAATGTATAAAAGTATATGTGTGTACGTGCTTGTGCGTGACGTTTCAGGAACATATGGGACAGGACCTCTGACCTTAGGGACGGTCAGTTTTGGCCAGTTTATTTCAGTACCAGTTTGTGTCTTTAAGTAGAAACTGAACAGCAGTAAGGACCTTATCTGGGTGGGTGAAAGGTACAGGGGGTGAGGAGGAACCTTGAAAACAGTATAAAGGCTGTCTCATATCTTCCTGTTGTGTGTCACTCTCTTGCACAGCGTAACTTCTGTGTACTAGACTGAACCTATTCTTGCAAGAATAAATACTTTTCTTTTTATTAATTTGACTCTGAGTGTCTCTTACGCAGTGATGATGTTTAACAGAATTTTTGCCACAACACTCTGAATACCAATCAGTATATTATTGTCAAGTGTTTAATAAAGTTATACGTTTGAGTACATCAGTCCCATTTCTGTTCCTTCATTGGACATAACCTCAGCATTTCAATCATATATAAGAACTGATTCAAAAAACATTCTCAAAGCTCAGCAAGCTCTCCAGTAAAAAAAAGAGACTTCTTCCATTTTTCTCATCATCCTGGCAATAGTCTCTGGCTTGCATTCTATAAATGGCAAATGAGTCATCGTCTATGTGTGGCCTAGAGGCCTTGTCTTAGTGTGGCCTTGTCTCCATAAGGCAGTAGTAGCCATTGTGGTTCTTGTCCTGTTTGGCCTTTACGGCCTTTTTTTTTTAAAGGGTCTAGTGGCTTTATTCTATGACATATACGTTCAGTGTGGTCTACTGTGACCGTGTAGCCTAATGTGGCCCTTTCCTGTGGCCTTGTGGCTAGTTATGGCATTGGTTCTGTGTCGCCTAGTGGCTTTGTCTCGTCGGCCTCGTATATGTGTGGCATTAGCAGCCTTGTGGCCCAGCCGGCCTTGTCTCTGTGTGGGTCTCTAGGCCTTGTGGCACATGTTGCCTTGTCCTGTGTGTGGTCTAATATGGCCTTGTGGCCCTCAACAGCCTCGGTTCTGTGTGGTTAGTGGCCGTTGTCTCTGTGCAACCTTGTGTCTCAGTGTGGGCTTATGGTATCGTGGCCCTCGAGATGTAGCCTAATGTGGCCTTGTCCTGTGGTCTTGTGGCCAGTTATGGCATTGGTTCTATGTGGCCTTGCGGCATTGTCTATAAGTGGTTTGTCTCTGTGTGGCATTAACGGCCTTGTGGTCCAGCGGGCCTTGTCTCTGTGTGGGTCTTTCAGGCCTAGTGGCATATCGTTGCCTTGTCCTTTTAAAAGATGCATAAATAAAAGATTATGTGGCATTAGCGGCTCATCGAGGCCTCGTCTCTGTGGTCTGTATTGGCCATGTGGCTCATCGAGGCCTCGTGACTGTGGTCAATCATGGCCGTGTGCCTGCTCTGTGTGGTCCATGAGGCCTGTCTATGTATAGCCCTAGGTGGCCTGGCTGTGTGTGGTCCATCGTCGCCCCGTCTCTGTAGTCTATCACGACCTTGCACCTAAAATGGCTTTTATGTGCGGCCCATCGTGGTCCATCGTGGCCTTGTGTCTCTATGTGGTCTATCATGACCTTGCGCCATAATGGCTTCTATGCTTATTTTATGTTTAACTTACTTCTCTTTCTATGTTTTAGGAACCGCAGGTTACACGACTGGTGGGTTTACTTTTTCTTTGCAGTTCTTTGGGGATGGGCTCCGTCCCGGTGGAATTATTCCTCCACCTATTTTGGGGGTCGGTTGCGCCCCTGCAGTTGTCTTCAGGCAGGAAATGCAGATTCCACTACCCTCGGTTTGGCCGCTACGGAAGGGGGCTAAGCCAAAGAACTTTTTAAATGCTTGCTGGGCTGTTAATAAATATATACTTTTGTTACATCATTTTATCTCCCGAGTCTTTCTGGTAGAAAGGAATTCTTTAGCTTTCACATCTAACCAATCATGTTCTAATACCGGCAGTATAAAAGATCGGTACTTGCACATATCTGGGTTCACAGATGCTGATGCAAAACAATTACCTCCATCCTCCCCACCACCACCAGGATGGTGTTGCTTTAAGGCTGACTTTAAAGGTACATCGTGTAGGAATTTCTCCCATCTAGCGGTGAAATTGTATTTTGCATTCAAACGAATTGTGCTCTCCAGCGCCTCACTTTTTCAAATCCGTGTTCCATCTACGGTAGGTGTTATGTACCAAAAAGCTATGACAGGATGTCTCCAAATAGCACTTCGTCGAGTTTTCCTTTTTGTGAACAGGTTTGTTATTTCAAACAAACTGCAACTTGACACAACAAACAAACGAATGTTACAGAATGAATAACTGACTGACTTGCCGGGGCAGTGACAAGCGACTCTCACTGCTCTGCTCTGCTCCTCCGTTTCTGCTGCTCTCAGTCACGTGACGCTGGCTCTGAACGAAAACGCGTTGGCCTAGTACTTTTTGACCCTCTCTGCTATTATAGTTTTTCAAGATGGCGGAACTACATGGAAGCCTCAGTGGACCTACCCGTCACATGTAAAGATAATAAATTCTTTGTTTACGAGGATAAGTCAGATAATTGGCAGAGGTATTTGTACACCATTGCGGACATATTTATGACTAAAAATATTGATTTTAGATAATAAAATACCTAAAAAACTACACATTGTCCCTTTAATAGCATTCTAGTATACTGTTCTTACTAATTATGCCATACGAATATATTTGGTTGAAATAGTAAGTGTAGTATTTGAATCCAAATTCAGCTACAACGTATGTTTTAGTGCTGCATAACCAACCCTTTCACTGTAATTAACTGTAAGGCAGTGAGTGAATCACTATTGGCAGTTGCAGCATCATTGAGGGGGAAATCGATCTTGGGCTGTTTGTGAATGCATCTGAAGAATCCTTTGGGTTTACAGACAAAGTTGGCATGAAAGTAAGTTGCAACTGACTTTGGCAATGCATTGTACAAATGTAAATGTACGTGTGAAATGGCTCAATGGATGTTAAGTAAATGGAATGTTGTATACCGGAATGGATTCAGATCTGAATATGATCGGTTATGATTTAGTTTCAACACTCCATCAAACTTAACTGCCTGTAGCTTTCTAGACTGCATCCGACAACTTAGGCAGCTGACTTGCCTCGCTGCCCTATCAGGCAAAAACATTGTAGGCAGTGTTTGCGCACGAAGGTTGCTCACAAAATTGATTTCGGAGAGACTTCTTACATTTAGACATTTGTAAATGAGTAGTTTTACATGTCTCCATCTTTTTTTATTCGTTTATGCTGTTTGCATCGCTTCAAGAGATTGTAGTTCTTTCCCTCACTAAGGCCATTAAGTACACAGTCTTGTACCTTTGTCTTTTTGTCTGATTTTCAAAAACTTTTCTTTGCTACAAATCAAAGTTTGTAGTGTTGTGATTCACCCCATAGCTGATTAGCTTGCTTTATAACTTATAACTCTTTAAAAAATACTTTTTTAAAAAAAAATCCCTATGGGAAAAGTGAATAGAAAAAAAAAACGGAACCATCCCAGCTGAAAAAGGAGGCAGGGACAGTTGCACTCCATTCCTTCTACTCAAAACACGCAACAAGAAACTTGTTTTTTTGTTTTTCATTGTTATGTTAACAAGATCAAACATGGGGTGAACACAATCCTGCACATGCTGATAATTTGTCATTGGTGTGCTTTTAAATTATGATGACAAATGGCCCTCTCACCATTTTACAGATCTCCACTTCAATACAGTACAAGGAAGCAATAAGGAATAACTTCAAAACTTGTCCTGCATCCATCCACTTCAAATGTGAAAATGAGTCATCTCCAGTTAGCAGTTTTTAATTGGTTGCAGATGTTTCAGTTTATGACTCTATATAGTTGTACCAAGAGTGGTTTGTAAAACCAGTGTAACTACTTACCATCAGCCTCCTGAGGTAGCAGTAGAAGCTTTAAGTACAAAATGCTGTATTAAGGATTTACCAGATAAACACAATTAAGAGGTAATATCCACATTTCACAGTTAGCTTTGCGATCAAGTTAATGAATGTTCAATCAATGACAGAAATGAATCAGCACATTTTCTTGTTTAAAGGGGGGGTGAAATGCTATTTCATGCATAGTGAGTTTTTAACACTGTTAAAGAGTTGGATTCCCATGCTAAACATGGACAAAGTTTCAAAAATTAAGTTGTACGTTTGATGGAGTATTTCTGTGCCACAAATACTCCTTCCGGTTTGTCACAAGTTTCGGAAAGTTTTTTTCAAGTATGGGCGTGTGTGACGTCAGATGCGCCGGAATGTCCTTATGCGGGTCCTAAGGGGACTTCTCCCGGAAGGGCGCGCGCGTACATGTAGCCTAGAGCGAGAGAGTGAAAAGCCCAATTTATACTTCTGCGTCGAACTTACGCCGTAGCTACGCCGTAGGCTGTGCGTAGCGCGCGTCCCCTTCGGCGTACCCTGACGTGCATCTCTCCAAAAATGTAACAACGCGTCAATTCTACGCGGACGCAAGCCCTGTGATTGGTCTGCTCAAACCGCTTCCTCGGGTTTCACATGCCCATCAAAGCGCTGTGCTCGTCTAACTTAATGCTTAAGGATGGAGCAGTCTCTATAAAGGTTCACGGTCGTGCGTTGGAACCGCAGGCGGTGAGTAAAACTGCTTCAAATGTCTGTGTGTTGTTAACTATCGGCGTGTAAGCACAGCAAGTAAACAACATGATCAATTAATTTATGGAGCATGCGATGTATGGTGTGTCTTTCTGTGTGTGTGTGTGTTTAAATACATGTGTTTAGCTGGCCACTGTAGGTGATTGTTTATTGTAGAACCAAATCATGTCCTCATAAACATTGAGTAAACACACACAAATGTTGTGAACTCGCGCATGACATGTTGTTCTAAAAACACTGCGCTCAAGTTCAAATCATTTCTACTCTTAAAAAACTCTCGAGACCTTGTGTTTTCCCCCATTTCACTGCCCATCTCACGGGATCTGATTCGGGATCAAAAATGTATGGCTGAATATGATTGTTAGCCATGGTTTGTTTTGGGATGTCAGTCACAGCTTCCAGATGCTCTCAACGCAAAAGCTTCGCGCGCTCGTGATTATTTAGCTCCGCCCACACTCACTAATTTTTTTCCGGAAAGACTCGATACAGCCTATTTTTCTTTTATAAATATAATAAAACTAAAGACTTTTTGGAGATATGAAGGATGCAATACTACTCTATAGGTACTCAAGATTAACATGAGATTGACTGAAACTGAGTGTTTCACCCCCCCGGCCCCCCCTTTAATTAGATGAATAACATTTACACAACTTTTCCTTTCGCCAACAAAGAACCAACAAAGATTAAATAGTATAATATAAGTTTGCACTTTACAGTTATGAAAGTAACAGACTCACACACACGTCAAATTCAAACACCTATTTATCTAGCAAATATTACTTCTAATCCACTTCATCTGACTAAAGCAAACACCATGTGATTGAAAAAAGTGTCTGACGGCTCTCTTTTCAACTCCCAAGTTTACCAATTCATATAGCTAAAGGTGTAGTTAAAGATATGTAATCTGGTTTAAACTCAGTTTACACAACAGGGTTGACACTTCCTAACCTCTGCTGTTGGAATTTCATTCAGAGAAATGTGTCAGAGGAGCATTCCCTGAGTGTGTGCTGAGTTCCCTGTGCTTACAGTATGAGCATGCTATCGACCTAGCATTTTACATATAGTAAAGTTTATATTTAATTATGGAGATTTATATTAACTGATTCTATTCAAGTCCAAACAAACCTCCACAGAGCTGACTAGAAATCTCCCTGTTGTGTTGCATCAGAACTTGGAAGACATGTGAAATATTGTTAGGTGAATTACAAAAATTGCTGTCATGTGTTTCCTTTCTCTCCCTAAAATAGTTGTGGAAGTCCTAATATAGGCAAAAACTTACAGTTCTGTCATGATTTACTTACTCTATTGATCCAAACCAGTATGATTTTTTTTCCATAGAACACAAAAGGAAATGTTAGGCACGCCATGTGCTGTAGAGTCATTCCTTTTTTTTTTGGTGATTGTAATTCCTGTGGAAATACATTTATATTGCCTCTGCATTAAATATTCTGTGAAACCTTTTTAAAACCAAATTTAATATTTCAGAGGCTCAATTTCTCTGTGTAGAGAAAAGCTAATATAGTTTAGGTATAAATACTTAAAGGGGTGGTAAAACAAGATTTCACTTTTCTAACTTTAGCTAGTGTGTAATGTTGCTGTTTGAGCATAAACAACATCTGCAAAGTTACAGCGCTCAAAGTTCAAAGCAAAGGGAGATATTTGCTTTTAAAAAAAATGTTCTAAGGACTACAGCAAACAGCCGGGTTTGGACTACAAGACATTCCCATACAGTTGCTGACGTCAGCATATCCCATTATTTACATAAACCCCTCCTCCGAGAATACTTAATAAGCGGGGCGAGGTCATTATATTGCTGTTTTGGAGATGAGTTGTCGCAATGCCGTCGAAACGCTGCTGCTATTTTCATCTGAATTGCAGGTCCACTTTGTTCGGCCTTCCTAGGGAGGAGGGAGTTAGGGATCAATGGTTAAAATTTATTTTTAACTCGGTCCCTAATAATTATGACCCAAATCTCGCTCTCTGTGCTGCACATGTTACGGAGGAAAGCTTTCACAATCTTCGCAAGCTCAATGCAGGATTCGCACATCGGCTTGTCCTGAAAGATGGAGCAGTTCCAACTTTAAGAACAGAAGCTGTTGTTTACGAGCCACAACCTGTAAGTATGATTTATTTTTCGTCAATGTGTTTTCCTGTAATAGTTCGTATTGTTAATTTTACATTGTAGCAAGAAAGTAAACAAATGACAACGCTGTTTGGCCCTGCTGGTTTGTTAAATGCTCATTCATACTTAACGTAATCCGACAACTTTTTTTTAATCTCAACAGCAAACTTGGAATTAGTTTAGGCTAAATTATTCTTTGATTAGAGCCTTTATGTTTATCTACATGCTTGTTTATCTACAGGCATGCTAAACATGGTTCTGTGTTTGATTTGGCAGCCGATGTTATAGTGTTCGTTTTGGGTTAATAGTTCTGGCGACAGATATTTGTCTACAATTGTTCTAAAAATACAAAAGTAACGTTGGCATACAGTCAGAAACGATCACTACGGATCCGCAGTCTTTACTCAAAAAATCCCTTTGAGGACTGTAGAATAATTTGTTAGAACGATTATATGAAATTCTTGTTTATGAAGCTTATTTTTTGAAATTCTATAATAATTAGTACAATTAAATAACAGCGTATCTAAAAAGTAATGAGAGAACAACAAAAAACCAACCTTTCTGAAACGTCCTTTAACAGCCGTTCTTGAACAGGTTCTGCTCCATCATCTTCACTAACGTTTCATTGTTTATGCCGGTGACACACTGGTTGCGTGGCTTGTCCATTTTTATTTTGGCTCCCATGTTAACAGGTTAGAGCTTGCAGAATGCCTATATGACACGCGCGTCTCAGCGCTGAGGAGGCTGAGATAATCAATCCAGGCCAGGGCTAATAGTGAGCTGAGCCAGTGGCCTCAGGCCTTAAGCACATGGCTTGCGTTTCCACTGCCGGGCCAGTAGCCCCGCAACGCTGCCCTAAACCCCGCCCCTAACACGCCTTTCTGGATCAAACCCAACCCATTTCAGCGGGTATTATGAATTTATTTACTTTTTAAGTTAGGAAGATAGCATGTATATTAACTCACAGGCCGTGGCTGCAATAGTGTCCGACTTGTCTCGCGAGTCGCCACTAACAGAGGGACGGTGACCCAGCACACCGTCCATCAAGTCGAACCATGGAAAGTTTCTTCTCTGAGCTCCTCTTTGTCCATTGTGCGTTTTAATCGCTTTGTACAATACTGCGCCCGCAACTTTTTTATTTTTTCCCGAACTTGAAGCGTTGCTCGCTGAATGCTTAGCTTAGAAAATTCAGCAAATGTATTTTATAACGTCCTCGTTTCTTCACACACCGTCAAATTGACGTTGTACCCTTTCTTCTGCCCAAATGCTCAGAAGAGCTATGGTATCTTCGACAGACCAGTACAGGGGATTCTCCATTTCGAGCAGCGATTATTTTGCGCGATATAAAAAAGTGAAATGTGCATCTTGCCGGCTTTGCCGCAGACCATAACTTTCCCTACTAACGATAAACTCCGCCTTTTACCTTGCCCACGCCTCTAGCCCGAGCTGGCCCGCTTTGGCCCAAGGTATTCGACGGGCCAGAAATCCTGGCCGTTGGCCCTGAGTAAGCCCCGATCAAGTCCTGGAAGTGACAGTGGAAACGCGACTGGCCCTGGCACGCATTAGCACGGCTCGGTCCTGGCCCGCCAGTGGAAACGCGGCTAATGATAATCATTTCATGAGAATTGAAGATAATCAATGTGCATTGCCTGAAACACATTTGTGTGGCCATTATGTTGAAGATTTTTTTAAATGAAAAGAGGCAGAGTGGTGTTTTATTACATATTTCGTTTTATTGTGGATGAAAAGAGGCAGAGTTGTATTTTATACCATATTTCGTTTTATTGTTGCCTAAAATATACATAAAGAGATAACTGGATTAGCCAGAGCGTGCTGAGTGACACGATAAAGAACGCAGCTGTTCCATTTGCAGAATAACCGGACTCGCGTCCTCTCGTCCTCGGGAGTTCGTTCTCCTAATCGAACTTGGCAAGTCCGAAGTTTGCGTATACTTGTTGGTATTGAGAAACGGCCTATATCTATGACAACCGCTTACTACTTACTATCGCTTCAGGGTCACGAAAAATACCAATGCAGAATTAAGGATTACGACTTATAGCTACATACGTATTTTGATTTCCGATTTCCATCTATAAACACATGAAGGATAATCGGATAACAAGATTGTTTTTAGTTTTCCGTTTTTTAATATCAAAACAAAAAATGGGTTGTTTTCCATTTTTTGTTTTCCTATTTACTAATGGCAATTGGGAAACTGTCCGTTTTTCGTTTTTGTTTTTTTCCTTTCAAAACGAAAATCCGTTGGCCGACAAGTACACGGACCTTCTTCCCTTTGCTTGTTTGCGTTTTGTGTTGTGTTGTTATGCGATAGAGTTGCATAATCTGACTGGAATGCATTCCACACTTAAGCTCTAGCCCTGCCCTGGGGAAAAAGGAAAAATAAATCAGTTAATACCATTAACCCATACCATTAACCAACCATAAGCCATTAAAATATGTTTTGTAATACAAGCTATTAATATAGCTTTGCTAAAATGATGGAAAACCATTTCTGGTTCCCTAAAGAACCTGTGAAAGGTTCTTAAAGAACAGATTTATGTTAGTCTGCTGTATCTTTTAATATTCCAAATAACCACTTTCCACTACAAAGAATAATTTGTCTAATGGAAAAGTTCTGTGAATGTTAATGGTTCTATATGGAACCATACATGCCAAAAAAGCACCTTAATATTTAATTGTATTTTTGGAATGTAAGGTTGGCCAGTTGCCCTCAGTGGATTTATTACATATATCATACATTTTTCCATGCCATGTGATAAAAGGAAATAGATATGATGAATGATTATACACTTTATTAAGGCAAGCAGATTGTAGTTAAACAGCAACATGTCATTGTGTTTGTTGAGGTATATGGATTCCAAGATGTGAAAGTGCTGTATATTTTTTTTGTTACCTTCCCCCTCCCTGGGTACTTTCCAAGATTCATTTGAAGAAACGCACACACACACACACACACACACACACACACACACACACACACACGCGCACACACACGGCCAGGAAATAATCACTGGGGCAAATGTGTTTACCAACTCAGAATTTCACTCTAAATAATGTTAACATAATTTCAGTCTCTAATTCACCAACAAAAATCACAATATTTAAATTCTACCTTAAGGCCTTCACCTCACTGATTACTTTGCCATATATTAGGGACACATTACCATTTCTACCTATGATATTTCAACAATTAAACTAGATTATGACTTATGATGGCATGACATGGACAAGGTTATTACTTTGAGTGTATTGGGTGTCTGAATGAGCAACATTATAATGAAAGAGTAGCATTACACTATGATGACACGACATCTTAATAAACAGTGTCAAATTTCACCAACAAACATTTGTGATATCTGTGGTCTAATAGCATGACAGGATCGTAAACACATGAATTGCTGTCAAGATATCAAAGTAATATAATATATTGGATCTGGAGAGCTATTTTGTAGCCCTGTAGTATGTACAAACGCAAATCATCAGTCCTTTTTAATTCCCTTCCAGGCCTTCACTAACAATGAGCCCAACTATGACTAATCAAAATAGATATTTAAGGTTCTGATAATATGTTCTTGTCTATAGCATCAATTCCATGTCTGATAAAAGAGCTGAATAAACAATTCATCTTTTCCCAACAGGATTGAGTATACTCTGGCCCCTGTGTTGTTTTCATTTGACCAGAAAAGCTTATCTGGCATCATCGCAGCAACATTACATTGTTCCTGCCTCCTTCTTACCATAACATCTAACTTTGTTACACTGCTATACCCTTTTTTGTTCTTTTTTTTAAACAAGTAATATAAAAATAAATATCTTGGCTCATGGTTCTTGTTATCTCTGGGGGGGGGGGGGTTTGTGACTGGGAGGTCTCTGTTTCTGTCTTAATATCCTTAAGATTTATTTTCCTTAAATATAATTAATTTTGTATTTTTCAATAAAAAGTCACTTTTATTTATATAGCGCCTTTTACAATACAGATTGTTTCAAAGCAACTTTACAGTGATAACAGTAAAATAATGGAACAAAGTTTGTTTCGGCTGTACAGCAGGTAGAGAAGAAAATAGTGTCATTGTCCAAGTTCAGTGTTGATTCATTTCTGTTGTAAAAAAAGTTATTTAGTTCATTTATCTATACAGCAGCACTGAAGAAAAAAGTTATGTCATCGTCCAGCTCAGTTCAATTCTCATAGGTTCTAAAAAAATTAGCATATTGTGATAAAGTTCATTATTTTCCATAATGTAATGATAAAAATTAAACTTTCATATATTTTAGATTCATTGCACACAAACTGAAATATTTCAGGTCTTTTATTGTTTTAATACTGATGATTTTGGCATAGAGCTCATAAAAACCCAAAAAACTTGAATGACATTCTTGAATGAATTGCACGCCTGTCTGTTATTGAGGGTGCATCGACTTTACATTTTTGAGACAGGGAGTAATGGGTGTGCTGAAAGGAGGCATGCCGAAAGGTTAATTGTTACATCAGAAACTAACTCTAATCCTATACCCCTACCCCCTGTCTTGCATTATTTCAGTTTTCAGTGTTATGCGGTTGTATTTCCTTGTTGTATTGAATTAAAGTATCCTATAGTATCTCCCTCGTCGTGTGCTTGATTAAAGCCACCTAATCCGTAACAGAATGCAAGTCTAGAATAAAAACCCAACAACAAAGATGGCTGAGGACAGACTCCTTACGATATGTGGAGCGGTATGTGGAGGAGTACCTGAATGTTTCCCATCTGGTGAGCAGGGTGATAGTATGATTAGTGCCTGCTTCTGGATGGGATTGGATGATGATAATTTATTTAGATTCCTTTCCCCTGGTGATTGTTATAGGTCTGTAGATATTATTAACCATGTTCTCGATTTAAATGGTTAGGATTTCTTTCTTGATATAGCTAATGAGGACAATCAAAATGATCATTCAGTCCTTATCCGGAAGCATGTAGGTGCCTCTGTTCACCCTAAGCCAGCACCCCCCACATGCCCTCCAGTCCATCCAAGATGGCCGCTGTTCCCGAGTCTCGTCCCAAGATGGCTGCCACCATGCCTGAGCCCTCTGCCAAGATGGCCGCCTGATAAAACCAAGCAGTTCCTCCATGGAGAGATATGTGAGCATTCAGATGAACTTTTGATCTTTAAAATAATAGGACAGAAAGTAGGGGGTAAAGAGGGTTGAGGTGAAGGGATATTTTAGCATACTTTTTTTCTTTTTTTTTTCTTTCTCTTAGTGCCCAGTGTTGCATATTTGAGGTCAGAAGCTTAAGTGAGCGAATAGTTTTGAGCCGATTCTTTTAAATTCACTGGTTCACAAATAACATCAAAGGTTTCATTTGTGAATTCGACAGCTGCAGCTATTACACTTGCAGCAGTTAACAAGCAAGTCAAGTGAACAATAAACACTTTGATTTGGTCTTGGGAGTATTATCAGATCAAGTGTGATCCTATTTATAATAATGTCAGACTGAGCTCTATGTCTTTCTTATTTGTGTCGCATTAGAAATCTCTTTTACTGGAGTAATATTTCATTAGTGTTAGTAATATTTCATTAGACTCGACTTTAACTTAAGTGTTTAACAGTTTGTGTTCACCATCCACCACAAATAAACATTTCATAATTTATTTTGCCATTGCGAACACATTTCCTATCATGAATGCCTATGAAAGACGACGGAGCCAATCTGAGTAATCGTATCGGTTTACCATGGTAATTTTAGTACAGATATATTGTTTACTGTTTTATTGTACTTAAAGACACAAAATAGATTAGCCTGAGAAAACCCTGATGAACTTAAAGCAAATTTGAGATTTGGGCTGCGTTTGAAACAGCATACTCAATGAGTAGGTACTTAATTTCAATAAGTAACGAGCGCTAAAAGAGTATACTGTAACTAGCTAGATGTCGTTAAGTATTAATGCGATCCAACATCTGCCATGTTGATGTTATCATGTGACCTACGACGCATTACCCCAAGCCATTTTGAGGTATTGTTGAAGAAACAGCAGCCCATTTATTTTGTGAATATATTTAGGGTTGATTTAAATTGTTATATTTTATTGGGTCACTAATGTGACCCACAGTTGATATAATTTTTTATTAAGAAATCCCAAAATCATCATCTCTTTAATATGTTGTTAATTTCTTTATTTTATATCCAAAAAAAAATCTCCTTTCAGTTTTCCCCTTTTTCTTGTTGAATTTACCTCTCGTTTCATCCCTCAGGCTTATACATAACAAAAAAATATATATTTTTTAATGTATTATGAAGAACTATTTAAAGATATTTAGCCTTGTCATTGTTCTTTTTTCCTGTGTATAAATTATCATATTATGATGTACACAAACCCATGATCTGTATGTCTTTGTCATAATGATTGTTCATTGTTAAAGATACAACTATCTGCAACAGTTACTGAGTGACAGGTGCACTAACAGCTCATAACATCAGGAACTTGACAGCCCTACCTAGAATGATTTTTCCACAGCATTTGTAATGTCCGCACAAAGGAGTCAGGCAGCTCCTCGAAGATCTCATCTTTGGAGAAAACTGTTGATTTTATACTCAAAATGCAAGTATCACTCCTTAATATTACCTCAGAATAAATTGCATTGCTAGCCCACCCCAAAATTTAAAATAATAATAATAAATGCTGACCAATACTTAATTATATTACTTTTTTTATACTGAAAATTATATAATTGAATAAAACATGCACAATGTAATTGTTTTGTCATATGACATGAATACACACTAAATGCAGTGAAACATCTACATTTTCAGTCAAGCAATGAATGAAAGCATTCATTAACTAAATAATTATATTTTATATACTGACAACAATAAGAGACATGAATAAATTGGTAAAAGAACAAATTAAAGTAACAATCACAATAAACAAATGCATATACAAGTCAACAACACATGAAAACTTGTTATAAAACAAACATCTACCTACTGCTCATGTGTCCCTCATACCAATTCAATGACTTCAAATGTAACATTTATGATAATTTTCACATTTGTATGTGATGGAAGTTACAAATATTCAAATTGTTTGTCCCTTGTCTCTTTATTTTAGTAAGAAAAAAATGTATTTAGATGTTTCACTAAAACCACAATTTTACTTTGTTAGCCCTTAACATGTCAATATTTTTGGTAAGAAAAAACAAAAATAGATTACCAAACAGCCTTTTAGCAAATGGGCACAATAGGTAAATTCACTATAGTGTCTAAAACATTCCTCAGTGCTGGAACATAAAACAAAACTGCAGCAGATAAAAGTTCAGAATGCTCACGACCAGGAAAATCCTCGCGCAGATTTGCCAAGGGGACTGGTTTATGTCAATAGATCTGAAAGACGCGTATTTTCAAATACAAATAGCGTCGCGTCACAGGGGATTTTTGAGATTCGCCTTCGAGGGCCAGCTATATCAATACACAGTCCTATCGTTCGGTCTGTCCCTAGCACCCCGTAGATTTACGATGTGCATGGACACGGCTATACATGTATAATAAAATGTGTTTTTACAGCAAAATCACTAGGCCTATACTATTTAGCGTCTTTACACCTTCAACAATTCAAAAGTTTACTGTATAGTAGTTTAACACATGCGATTTGGTTTGTAATACTCACATTTGAAAACACGTTCACTTCTTCCTTCATCTTTTCCGTCATGTTCGAGTATGACGTATCCTCTTCTTCTTCTTCTTCTTTGACATTTGCTCTCCCGTGGCCTCCTGGGATAGAAAAATATCCATCGATGGGTGCTTCTGAATCTGGGCAGAAGCAGTAAGTCATCTGGGAACTTCTCGCCTACTCTTTTATGAGTACTGATGTTTCGAACGTATACTACTTCTTTCAGGTACTGTTTTCTCCTACTATATAGTAGGTAAGTAGGCAGATTCGAACGCACTATTAATATACGCAGGTCCGAATCTCGCGAGAATTAGTACGTCACACAGGTAATTCTCGCCTACTCTTTTATGAATAGGCCTACTAAGGATTCACACTGGGTGCTTCTCAATATCCCTCCTCGTCTCCCCGCTCCTCTGTCCTCCATCCTATGACCCGGAAACCAATCAAGCACAGCCATCTTGAAGGACATCTCAATTCTCTAACTGCATCGCGAGGAATCGAGGAGTGAGGAGGCTTTCAGAGGAGATATGAGCGAGGATACACAGCTGTATCCTATGCGGAAGTGTTTTATTGACTAAACGTGAAGCACGTATACATTCTCCTCCCCCTTCACATCGTTTACAATAATTTGAATTTATACTTTACCCTTGCAGTTTATATAAACCACACATCTCACATATTTCAACAGGGTATCTTGCTTTATTATTATTCATTATGAATTTATTGAATAAACAAACTTCAACAACATAAGGGCAGATCCTTTAAGCGCTGCTGATGACACTGTGAAGTGACGCTCGAGTGATCAAGTATTCCAATGTATAAAAAAGCTTTCATTCGATTCCTCCGTCCTCATTTTCTTTCCTTGCGTCCTTCCCTCACATCCTACAGGGGGAGGAGCTGAAGCGCTAGGAAAGGAAAGCGAGGGAAGGAAACGAGGATGCACAAATAAGAAATGAGAAGCACCCATACTTTTTCGCTCACCTACTGCTTTTCCCCTACTATATAGTAGGGAAGTATGCGGTTTCGAACGCATTTTCCAAATCGAGTCACCAATCCCAAACGTTGAGGTGGGCTTTACACGATTGGTCTATCCAATTGCGCCCAGAGGCATTTGAGCGACGTCCGTTGGTGACACCCCTTTGGAAATGGGCTGTGAATGAATTAACCTTCCCCAGACCCACTCTCAGTTACAACTGAGAAGGGACTAGTGTCAACCAGGCTAAGAATAGATGAGGTTTTTGTTTAAAAACTAATGCTTGGTGACTGCACCTCAGTGTAGGCTACTTCAGGCTAATAGAGCTGTCATTCACTTGAATTTCTTCAAATTACCATCAAGATCGGTAGATCAGAACAAACACAGGATTTTATGCAAGTTATGACAATTCACTGTATTAAAGTAAGACACCGGACAAACCCGAACGCAAGCAGCTGATTTTAACTTCTAAAGCACGACAGTTCTTTGATGTTGATTTTATTTTTTTAATGAGATTTGTTGTCCAATGCCTGCATTTTTTGGTACAAAATGCAAATAAAATGTTAAATGGCAAACTCATGTTTCCTTGTTGTTTACCATAATAAAATGAGGGCCTATATATTGGTTCTGTTAAGCCCTATGTGATAGTTTTTAAAGATTCCAGTTTTCTAAAAAGTGTCAACCGGTTAACAACGACCTGAACCGGTTAATGACTTGGTGACTGTGACATCAGGGGCCTGTTTCAATAAGGAGGTTCAACCAACTCTGAGTTAAAACTTGAACTCTGAGTTGATTTACCCTGAGATAGGGCTGGGCGATATGGACCAAAAGTCATATCCCGATATATTTAGGCTGAATATCGATATACGATATACATCCCGATATTTTTTCCGCAAAGTGAGAGCAAATGTTCAGTCAAAGCCAAATATGACATGTCACAAGTAGTTTTATTGAAACTGGCTATTTCGGTGAACAGTTGCAAAATTAAATGAATAAATAATAAACAGGTTTCTTCACCTGAGGCCTGTACCATGATGTTAGTTGAACAAACTCAGGGTTACAGGATTAGTTTAGAGTTGACAAAACCAAACCAATCCAACCAGGCTTTGTTTGTACCATGATGCTGATCATCAACTTTCTCTGTCAACTCAGACTTTGATCCTGAGTTTAGGAGTTTAAGTGTGACATCAGTATCGAACAGCCAATCACATGTTGAGAAAGAGTGAAACTGAGATTAATTTCTCGAGAGAGAGAAGCAGCGCAATTCACTTATTAAATAAAAGTATTAAAATAGTAAGAATTTAAACAAATTTACACAGCAAGAAGAAAACAGCTGTCTATGAAAGAGGACAACTAAAAGAAAAAGTCTCGCTACTGTATATCAGTGCAAGTTAAAGTTGTGAAGTTATTTTATACAGTTGATAAAGGTATAGAGAGAATTGAACATTTAAGCTCACATGTAGTTATTTTATAGCTTCATCTATTGATGCTAAAGCGTATTTATATTATCTTTATATATTTATTCATTTAAACTGCGTAATAATAATTGATGAACTAAAATTTTACATGTGTGATTGATAAAGGGTATAATAATTACATAAATAATATCTAAATCATACAAATTTATTATTCTAAATAAGCATCACTAAAAACCAGACGATTTTGTCTTAAAAAATCATTTGCTATGTAGTGACCTTTAATTTGGAGTAGAAACAGGTGGAGTGACTTTATCGCATCAGGCATGTGTCACTTTGCTCACAGCTGATTGGTCCAAGTTCAGTTTGCAACCTCTTACCTGGAACATAACCTGACCCGGACCAGCTTAGCCGTGTAGCGTAAGTTACTATGGCGATGAACACTGCTAAAAGCCAAACCAATTTCATGGTACCTAAAACCCAGGGTTGACGCAAACTACATTGAAACATAGCTGGCTAGCCACCTAAACCGGCTTCATGGTATAGGCCCCTGGTTCACAATTAAATGCTTTGTTCAAATAACAATAAAATGTAAACATAAACAGTATACTGTATAACAACAGGAGTACCTTTTTTTTAAATCAAAGCTCCATAAGGTGCACATTTAAATAAAAAAAAATTCTTAAATAAAAATAGCCTATAAAATAAAATAGGCCAATCTTTTTCTGAAAAAATATATTTTTTATGAGAAAAGTACAATATCAAACATTTCTTAGTTTGACAACTATAAATGACTTATTAAAATCAAATTACAGATTGTCTTCTCCTTTCTAACAAATCCACAGATGCAAATAACGAACGAACATTACAAAATAATAAAATATGACAAACCCTAGTATGAGCAGCATTTATATATAAAGAAAGAACAAAATAAAGTGCTCAGTTTAAGATTTTTTTTAAAACATCAGCTTGAGATAAACTTTTCCTTTTTGTTAACTCAATTTCTTATCTGAACAGTCTCAACCAGTTGCAGAAACAGACTATCAACTCAAACATTTCCCCCCTCTTTTTTTACTTTGAGAAACAGTAATGCTGTCTTGAGGTAGACATTTGAAGAAAGACAAGTGTGTCCTCCTTCATTTAAAGATTTTGTGCGAGAAACACCAGCCTGTCAACGGCATTCTGCTTCAGAGATGCTCTGTGGCAGGTCACGATATTGCCACTGCAGCTGAAAACCCTTTCGGAGGGTGAACTGGTAGCTGGTACCAAGAGATACTTTTTTGCCAGTTGCCACAGAGCTGGAAAGACAACTTCATGATCCTTCCACCACTTTAGGGGATCAGTGTCACTATCCACACTTGCTGACTGCAAGTAACTTGACAGTTCATTTTCAATAGCCCCCCTCTTGGTTGGTACAGTGGTGGTGGCGGCTGTGCGCTGCTTGAAGGAGCTTGCGTGTGTCTTAGCTTTTGGTGCTACTGCTGCTTCTTCGTCTTTTACTAACCAATTCCTCCGCACGCTCCGCAGACGTTGTTGCTTCCTCCATGTTTGTTGAAGAGTGGCTGAGCGTCTGTTCCTGCCCCTCCCCCCTCGAAAGAGGAGGAGCAGTGGCGGGTGTGCGGGAAGCAGTGCAGAGAGCAATGATCACAGCGCAAATTTGAACTATATCGCGATATATGCGATATGGTCTAATTCCATATCGCATCTAAAAATATATCGATATATTTTTTATATCGATATATCGCCCAGCCCTACCCTGAGATGGGAAACTGCACTTTGGTGAATTGAGTTAGTTCAGTCAACTCTGAGTAGGTTGAATCTGAGTTAACCCTCTACTGCACGCATTATTATGCAATCATGGAAAAAAATTTTACAGTGTTTTTTTATACATAAAATAGACTCAAATTAACATTTCTTTTTTTGGGGGGGGGGGGGGGGGGGTACTTTTGGGTGCGTTGCCATATGGCAACATTGTGCGACAATGGAACAGCCTGATGCGTTTTCTCCCAAAATGACATGAAATTCATAGATGATTACAGACCTGTCTTTTAGAAATGAAATTGTTTTTATTATTTAAAATGTTTTCAAGAGCTTTGTGTACAAAATATGAAACTAATTTTCAAAGTATTATTTCAACAACATTTACAAAACATCTGACGCAAACTCATAAGAACTGTTCAAGTGAAACTACTCAATGTGAAACGATTATTTCAACAACATTTACAAAACATCTGACGCAAACTCATAAGAACTGTTCAAGTGAAACTACTCGATGTGAAACGCCTTAAAGCAGTTGTTCTCTCTGTTAAAGGTGGGGTATGTGATTTTCTTTTTTGACCATTTTTTCAAAATCACTTGAAATCCTATTCCTAACCCACTTACAGCCACTGAGTTAGAAGCACTGACATGAAAATTAAAAAATTGTATCATCTGTGGAACGGGCAGGACTCGAAAAACTCGAAAAAACTCGAAAAACAGCCAATCATTTCCAAGACCACCTAGAATCATTGGACAGTAAGTGCGTCAATCAAACGATCGTACCATACCCCCCTCCCCCATGCCCCTCTTCGAGTGGGTGGAGTCAGGGCCAGCGTTGGAGGAAAGAAGGTAGGACCTTTTGAGTTGTGTATTTTCAAAATCTGCCGGCCGTTTTGCAAATCACATACCCCACCTTTTAAGCAGAGGTGCACCTTGCACTTAGAGCAAACCCCTCTGACGATGCCCTTGCAGCCAGGATTCTTGCACCTTCCTTTTGGTGCACCCATCTCTGGCCAGTGATCAAAGCGGTCAAGACGGATATATATTTTACTTTTATACTTTACTTTTACTTTACTTTATAAATATATAAAATATATATATAAATATATGAGTAGAATACAACCATCCAACTATATCAGTGCATCCATACATTGTCATTCATACAAAGCTACTCTGCATTAGAATGGGCAAAATATTGTTCCATTACCGCACAATGTTGCCATATGGCAACACACCTATTTTATTAAATAAAAAGGTAATATAAGTATCAAAACAATGTGACAATGATTGAAATAAGATTAGAACTTACCCCAGATGCTTGATGTATTTTTTTATTCCGAAGAAATATGAAAAAAATGAGGAAAATCTTCACATATACACAAGCACTTTTTCAGCAGCTGGAGTCATCAAAAGTGTGTGAAAAGAATGACGTTGCAAGGGTGTGTGTAATGTCGTGATGTCATCAAAGCATATCATTGGTTACCACCAGGTTCTACCATGAATTTAAGATTAATCAGAGCTCATATTTATTTTCAAATTTCAAGAAATGTCCAAAGAAAGGGTATGTTGCCATATGGCAACACCGTGCAGTAGAGGGTTAAGCGCAGGTACCATGACTGCTGTGAAAAGCCATGATCAATGGAGCTCTGAAATTACGATTCACCATGGCAACAGAACTCAACAAAAAGACGTCCGCATACTTCCGAGTCATACGCAAATAATTCTTATTCACTGTAATAATATCAGAGGTGAAAACTGTCAGAAAGGTTATTGCAGTAATACTAATTTTCATGGTATCCAACAAAAAAAATGGCAGCAACTAAAAATGAACAATAAATTAATAATTCAGTCAGTTAAATCTTTAAGCATAAAAGATTCATGGCTGTAGGCTACATGATCTTACAAACATTTGACATATTAAATAAATATAATTTAGTGTCTATTTCAATGTGCAGCAGCTGTTTCCACATAGTATAATGCTCTTTTCACATAATTAAATGTTCTCTAATCCAACCTGTTACATTTTTTTAATTAGGCTAATGAAATGAACATTTCACTTCTACTGGGCCAACAACAAGAAGGCATAGGCTGGACCTCCACCACCACTGATAGATGAAGAGGATATACACAATATTGGAAGAGTATTAAAATCCAACAGGAAAAATAATAACTGTTGCTTTTGTATTTGTAGGAAATAAAGTTGACCAAATAAATTGTGAATAATCTGTGTGTATTTAACAGCTGTGGTGGTTACGGCAGACATCCCAAGTCTCTCGGAAGTTCCGGGAGTCTCCCGCATATTGAAAGCGGCTCCCTGTTGCCCGCAAATTAGTTCAAATCTCCCGGAATCTAGAGCTTGCGAGCAAATACCCCCGAACAAATTAAGAAGTATAACGAATGATAAAATTACGGAGCCCTGCATGACATGCAGAAAATATTGTCTATCAGCTTATATATCTCCTTAACTCCCTTATCTCCAAATATATCTCCTTTGCAATGCCCGTAATTTCATGCAGTCATACCCATTGCCCACTAAAAGTGACACTGGCATATCTGCTGGGTACATTATTAAAACAATAGCTAGGCTAAAAATCCAACAGTGTATCATTTATATCAGCAACATATTTTGTGATATCGCCTAGCCCTAAAACTGCTCAATATTAAAGCTTATATGACTCTTTGTAAAATGAAATGAGCGCTTTACGAATACATTTTGACAGTAACTTATTCTAACTTGATTCGTGTAAATTCATCAAAACATTATCCAATTGATTGTTACTGAAATCGACGTGGTTATCACTTAATATTTCTATAGGCCAAACAGCGTAGCAGATAATTCATAAACTCATACATAAAGGAATGTGCATGCTCATGCCTCGAGTCTACACCAATAAGATTGCTGGCTAGTTGCATGTGGCTGCCATGTTGGATTTCCGTTCAGCGAGCGTGCGAATAGACACTTCCGGCGTCGCTTTACGCCCGGTGCAGCCGGAGAAAGCCGAAAATGATCTCTTATATTTGTTTATAGAATCAATTATCTTACTTAAAATACTACTAAGATATTACTATCACATGAGCAAATGGCAATTAAATACACGGATGCATAATCAGATTAATGAATGAAATACAACTGTTCACGAAAAGAAGATTGTCTTGTATTCATGCTGCATACACAATGAGGATTATGCCTGGACTGCTGTAAATATAGAGTAACTACGATTAGAGTTGTTTGCATAAAATACCGCGTGAACATTCACACGTTTGCCCAGTGATAGGCTACAATTTATCTCCATGAATACTATTTTCTCAAATCTGCGCATATATTTTCACTTACTTACATCAATTGCTCGATCAATATTATCATCACATATTTTACATACGTGCTTTCTTTGCATTCAATTATCTATAGATTATATAGATAATTAGATGAAAACAAGGCAAAAATTTGTAACTGTAGTTAACAAACAATTTAATATAAGTTTGTGTATATTTTACAGTACAATACTGTATGTGCTGCTTATAAACACCAGACAGATAATGCTTTATGAAACAGATGCTCAGCCTTTACTCCTCTCACTTGCACAAAATAAATGCAGTTTTCTGTGGGGCGTATATTTCACAAGACTGTCAACATCACAGAAGTATACTTATTGTTTTTAGTCATTTGTCCTCCTTTCCGGTTCTGTGTGTTTATTAAGGATGTAGAACTTCAATTCATAATTTGTTTGTTTATTGGCGGTACAGAAAACGACACAGCACCTCTTTCGGCATGATTGTCGCGTTTATTTCAATGAGCGCCAAGGCAATGTTTTCCCCTGGGTTTCCCCATAGACTGCAAACGGGCTAAATTCACATGACGGGGCGTTCCTAGACAACAGTCTGTAGCCTATCTCAGGAAGTGGAGCTTCCAGCTTTTTTACTTTCAGCCTTCAAGATGTCAAGAGTTGTTGCTTTGTTCGGTAAGTTATTTGATTATACTTGTCTTACATTTCTTTATACAAATGTTTATCTGCAGCAGTGTTCGAATTATACCGTGAGCTTCGGGGGGTACAGATAACTTATTTCGAATGGTGACGATGCCTCGTCATTTCTTGCTTCTAACGAAAGACAGAACAATGCCTAAAAACTGCCGTGTGACTGTGACAGGGTGTACAGCAAACAAGCTAAAAAAGCCAGAATTAAGTTTTTATAAGCTGTAAACGTGTGTCCCCCTATGGAAAGCCAAGAGGGCCAAAAACACACGAATTTTTACGCGTATTTCACGTGTAAAATACGCGTAAAATACACGTAAAAATTCGCGTTGATTATTTCACGTGTATTTTACACGTGAAATACTCGTTGATTATGTCACGTGTATTTCACGTGTATTTTACGCGTGAAATACGTAAAAATCAGTATGAACGGGTCGGTGTCATTAGCTGCTGAAGACTTGGGTCTAACCATTTCTGTGAGCTTAGAGGGGTGTACCTTTCATAGGCTACCACCAGTTTACATTCTATAGATCAGCTTATTCAGGTTTTTTGTATAACCTATATGAATAATATATTTAAATAGCAGTTTTTTGACAATTTAGATAAAAATAAAATTAACTTGTTTTTCTCCACTCATGCCTTTTTGTAAATAAACACATTAGTGGACATTCTAGCTTTAACATCAAAGCATTAAGGTGTGTGGGGAAATCAGGTAACCAATGCAGGTTTATGATCACTGCAGGTTTAAGATACAGACCACTGTAATCAATATCTGTCTTTGGAAAACAACGTGAGGTTTTGTTGTGCTTACATTTACAGCTATAGCAAGCAGGGGGCGCTTTTTCAAACCTTTTTGTTCTGAAATTGGTCACTCAGACAGACTGTAATTAGGTATACAAGTGATTTTATCAATTTAAAGGAATTTAATGACTTAAAGTATTTAAATATGTTATTTAAGGCTTTCAGGATTAGAATGGGAGCTTGTGCTCAGGTCAGGACAAAAAAAAAAATTGAACAAGAACTGGTTCATGAGTAGGCACCGGCTCCGAACCAGCTCTCAAATACCCCTTTTTTCACCAAAGCATTTTGAGAGCCGGTTCGGAGCCGTTGCCTACTCGCGAACCAGTTCTTTGTTTCGACAGCCAAAGAACCGGTTCTCGGCCAGGAAAACTGGTTCCAAAGCTGCACCAACTCTTTGCTGGACTAGAACCGTTCTTTTACCACGTCATGCTTACGTCGGGAGCTGGGGGCGGGGTTTATATTTATTCTAAACGTCTTCTGACCCCAATATAGGATTGCAAAGCCAGGTAAAACATTTGAAGAGCTCTTTTCCAAAACGCGATAAACGCCATTTAAAAAAAAAATTTGAGTTTGTCATGTCATTTTGCTGTGTACTGAACCTATTCACTGCTCCATGAACGTTTCATGCCAAATCGCTATATTTCCTTGTTTAAAATGTAGCCTACTGCAAGATGCAGTTTCTTTCCAAACCGTGATAAGCACCGAAGCTGTTTTTAGCCTAAACGCGATATATCCTCTTGTCTTGACTAATCAGAATTCTGTGAACGTTCTACGCAATCCAAAACGGCGACGCTCTGAACAGAGGTTTGTTTATGTTCGTTCGTTCATTCATTCCTCAAAATGAGTGCTAGTTTTCTAGTCGACTAGTAGAAGTTAATTTAAGCCATTAGTCTAATCACATATTTATATTGATTTAATTACTTAAATATATATGGGAGAGAAACCAGAATGAGTGGTTTTAATTGCCTATTCCACATCTCAACGCACGCATAAAGCTTGCCACAAAGAACCGGCAAAAGTAATGATTATGCATGAAACACTTTAATTGTTTATTAATAAACTAGTGTTTTCTGTCAGTGTCGACTGCAGAGATAAAGTTGATGATGCTGACTCGCCATCTTCGCAGTAGTGAACGCGCCTTAAGAGAAATGCACACATATATACGAATTAGCCTACATAAGCAGAGAGTTGCCAATTTCTTTTTGTTTTGTTTAAAAGTAGAAATTTCAAGCTTTCTATAATTCTCAGGTATGTGAGCCAAGTATTGCTGTGTTTCGGTTCATTTATGAGATGCGCTCCAGTTCCAGTTTCCAGTTTTGGAAAAGAGCTCATTTGCAGGAAGACGATGTAGTCCACCATTGTAATTGTTATGCTTGAAGTTGGCGCAACAAGCGTTTCAAACCAACTTTGAACCAGCACCAGTTCCGAACCAGTTCTTTTTTGGTAGAAAAGGGGTAAAAATGCTGCTCAGCTGCCAATGAATCCGTCACTGCAGGTCTCAGGTGCATGACCCCCCCCCCCCCCCCTCTTTTCTTTTCTTTTCTTTTCTTTTCTTCTTTTCTATAATTTATGTTTTGGGATTAAAAAATGCTAGATCAGATCACATTTCCATTGCTTTGTGGAAATCAAATAAACTGACTAGTTTGTTGTTTGTGGACAAGAGGAACATTATGCCATTTCTTGTTGATATAAAAAAAAGTGATATTTTTGCCTTGATGTGATTGGCTGCAATAATAGTTTGTGAGGTGTTGATGGGTTAGCACTATACTGTTTAGGGAAAATATTTTTCATATTTTCAAAGACCTGCTTAAAACCAATGTGTCAGAGAAAGAGATCATTGCTTCTAATTTAGGATGCCTGACAATAAATGTTATTATCATCAGAAAGTAAATTTGATATGTAGAGGAAGATGAGGTAAGACCTTTCATTTTCCTCTTGACCAAAGATGCTAATCTTATCTCAACAACACATCTATTGAATGGTTGCACTTATTTGGTCTAATCTGTCGTAGTAGACTGTTGTAGACAGTGAGGAGAGATTTTTGTTGCTGAAAGAGTAGTTGTAGTTAAGTATGAAACAAATTTCCATTTTTGAACAGAAACAAGGTCCCTACTATATTAAGTTTATAGCACATATCTCTATAATTTAATATATAATATGTGTTTTCCCCCTCCTTTATGAGTGGTTGAATTTGCAAGCAGAAGTAACAATTATACTAGCCTTTCTCTCTTGAAGTCAAAATGGCTGTGGTAGTCCTAATATGGATGCATCTAATGGCTGTAAAAAAAAAAAAAAGAAAAAAGAAAAATTGCATTACAAGGTGGTTTGCACTCACAAAGTCGTGGTGTTTGTCACGTAGGAGTCACATAGGTTGGTGTTTGTTTGGCAACGTTTAAATAGTGAAGGACATCAGATAAAGGAATACAGTATGGGCAAAGTTATTAGTAAGTCATATAATCTCAGTTGATCTGGGATAATAAACTAAACTTTAGAATTTGAGTGGCCTATCAGCATTTCAAAAACCAAGAACTGTGTCTAGAATCTCTGGTTAAATAAACAATTTTTTATCAGTTTATCAGTAGCCAGACTGCCTTTTTAAATTTTTGTTTATTCATGTAATGAAATATTAGTTAGCCTTTACTTAATCATACTTTTGAATTAAAAGGATAGTCCTGCCAAAAAAAAAAAAAGTTTTGTCAAGTCATCCTCATTTATATAGCGCTTTTAACAATGTAGATTGTTTCAAAGCAGCTTTACAGAGATAAACATATAATTTAAGGTAACAGAGAATTGGTTGGGTTTTATAGTGGCTCTTGAAAAATGTTTTTTCCAGCTAAAGTTAGTTTTGATTGATTCACTTCCGTCTAAATGATCATTTGTTATTAAATTAGGGGCCGCTAAGACGACACCGTTCTCTCTAAACAGACTTTAAACGTGAACTTGTGATAGACGCTGATGGCATTCACATGCCCATTAAGAATTGATTCTATAGTTATGTGCGTTTGAATATATGTGCGCAGGTTTGTAATTCCTTACAAACCATGCCTAAACAAACTACTTGTCTATAAATTTTGATGCAGAATTTTTATTTTATCTTATCACTCTGGGTAGGTACGCGAACAAAAAAATTCCACAACGCTTTATCTGTAGAGTGGTATAGGGATCCTCCATAGGGAGAGGCTAGTTGGCACTTCAGCACTGCATTGTCATCAGGTCCAGGCGAAAGTCCTTCGTCAGATCTGGAAACGGCCTGGATCCAGCAGGCTGCGGGAAAACCTCGGGATAAACAAAGACACAAAAAATTAGCGTAGATGCCATTCTTCTTATGATGTAACGAGTACATCAGGATATGAGGGAAGTGTTCCCAGTTCCGGCTGACCTAATCTAAGCGGCCTAATATTGAATTATAGAAGGCTATAGAGTGTTATGTGAATGCTAGGTCAAAGAGATGTGTTTTTAGTCTAGCTTTGAACTGACAGACTGTGTCTGCTTCCCGGACAATGTTAGGAAGAGGGTTCCAAAGTTTTGGTGCTAAATAGGAAAAGGATCTACCGCCTACATAGTATTTTGTTGGCATACTAAATGTACACTTAAAGTAAAGTGGGAACAGTTTAGGGTGTAGTAATGTATTTTGTCAAAATATACTTTAATACAGAAATGCAAATTGTGTATAGTTCACCCAAAATGAAAGTTTAGACATTGAGGATAATTCCTTATTTTTAACTAGGCAGTATCAAGAATGATTATATTGTGTCACCATTTCCGACTTTCCGTGCGTGAAGAAGGACCAAGTCCAAGTCTATTCATGTCCATCTATTCATGTCCAATCCTGATATAATACCAAATTTAGCATTTTAATGAACATTACCTTTTGCTATAACTGTTTATCAAATGTAGTTATAATTTAAAAATACAATTTTAATTATATTTGGCTTTAAAATATTGTAAAATGACTGTATTGTGAGATCATGAGAAGAGGTGATATTGTGTATCAAATAGCTTGTGACATGAGTGTATTATTACACCCCTAACAGTTAATTGGGGGTAAAGAAGACAATTATGTAGGTTTCCTAAAAAAAACTTTTAATACAGCATGCGCAGTAGAAATCACTAGAAATTTTGCATCCATAGCAAGTATTTTGAGAGATGTTTTGTCAATTCACAGCAACCGAATGACCAATACGAAAAAAACGGTTACCAAAGTTTCGAACTCAGTGTGCAGGGACCTTACGAATGCACTGTTGAGGCTCGCGCAGCCTTTCGAGGATACATCGAAACAAATGAGCACAGCTCACAAAAAAGAAACTCCGTTAACATACTGCCACAAAATGTGGAGTTTTATATTTATAATATGATACAGTTAAGCAACATCACACGACAAAGAGTGCTGAATGCATCACGATTAAAAATGTGACACTGATTTCATATGACAGTTCAAAAAAACAAGTAATTAATATTAAGTCACTTACATTTTAGACGAAATATTGACTTTTTTTTGTTTGTTCTATTTTAGCAGCGAAAATAGTTCCAATCCAAACAAAGATTACAGCAGAACCATAGCGCTTGTAGTAGACATTTCAAGCTTAGATATATTTCTGAGTTTATGTTCATTTATGAGACAAGCTCCAGTTCTCGTGCGATGCAAGTTATATCGCGTCGGCGCCTCCATGTCCTGATTATAGGCTATTGTCTGCTATATTTCCAGGCAATTTGTTAATGAAACATTGATTAAAATTAAGATACAATTTATACAAAACGAAATTAACTTTAAAGAATGGCTTTATACAAAACAAGACTTAATGAAGTGGTTAAAATGATGTGTCTCGATATTGCGCATCTTACTCACGCTGTTCACTTTTCATATAGGGCCTAATCAACATATATGAAATGGAAAAAATACCATTAAAACATAAATATGAAAGTAACTTTTCTTTAATGGCTACAACATATAGGCCTACAGTACAGAGAAATTTAATGTCGGAGCGAACGCCGTGTCACTGGTGAGCATGAGGGGGCAGAGGTGTGTTTTTTGAATAATAATCAAATAATTCCCAGCGATCGTTGAATATTATGTTTGCTTGACATGCCCATCTCTACAAAATACGAAAAGTCTTAATCAGTCAAAATACAAGCATCATAGCATAAGAATGAAATATAAATAAATAAAATAAAAATACATTAAAGTAGTCCTAAATAATAAATAAATAAATAAAAGAGGCTCAGTAGCTTCTGAAGCATGAACTCAAGCAAGTAGTCGCAGTTGTTGCTGTTATGGCTACTGATTTAGCGTGTCTGACTAGTCGACACGTGGGGTGATGACATCATCGTTTCACAAAATATACGGATTGGCCGTACACAGTACACACGAAGTCGCAAGGGTGTCGTTTTCAGATTTATCCACTTTGGGACCCGGTTTCACAAAATAGCGGTTTCACTCTCCCAAAACCCCGGATCCGTGTGGACGAAACGCCAATACGGTAAAAAATGTATACGTATACAGCGAAACGCGTCTTCGTGTGGACGGGCCCTTATACTGTTCTATCTCTTGTTTAGGCAAGAGGAACAAAGGAACTTTATGACTACCCCAAAAGCAGGGGCTCTTCTCACCTCTGAAGTCAGAGGTCACTTGCCCAACCACCTGCTGAGTGTCTCACACACACCTCCAGCTGTATAAACATAACAACAGAAAACAGGATCCTCTGTTCTCGTACACAGAACACAGATAAGGAACTAAAATCAATGAGAATATAAAAATTTCTACAACAGAAACAATATTAAAATTCAGAGTCAGTTCATTCACATTCGGAGATCGACTATTTTTGACTGACAAAATGCCGGCGGACACAGCTACAGTGAGTTGTTCAAAATATTTATTTTTAGTAAACTCTCTGTACACAATGTTTTCAATGCTCGAGTTCATGTGTAGAGCGCCTGGTGATACTTCGAGCAAAGTTTCATGTTGTGTCGAGCCTTCTTGGTGTTTTAAAAATAGCGATTTTTTTTATGCTATCATATACGTGCCCCTAGCTCTACCATTCAAAAGGCAATTTGACCGAAAACAAAAATACGCTCAAACTTTGAAAGTGGCGTTTCCATTCTAATTATACTTTAAACAAAAGTTTGCCTCGGGTAACAAAAAGACCCTAGGTTGCATTTTGGCGACAGTTACCCTTTAAGTACGCAAAGGCGCGTAGTAACACAAGTGGCATTACTGAATTCCTGATTTTTGTCGCGCATGCGTACCTGCGTACCAGTTATGTGCTTATGTGCTTACCCCGACTTATAACGCTAGTGTATTGGGCATCGAATAAGTAAAAATAAAAATAGCTAGTTAATACCACTAACAAGGCTCAAAATAGTCCCACACTAACACGGTAGCATAATTAGGATATCTGCCTGCAAACCGAAGCATTGAGAACTTTGTAAGTGTACAGACAGTTTAATAAGAAGATACTTTATAAAGACAGTACACTTCACGTATACAGGCAGGAGCCATCTTTGGAAAACAGTCTCGACCAGTCGAACCACGAACGCCGTGCTACGTACTGGTTGATAGTCACAGTTCAGCTCACGTAGCACGGTGTTCGTGGTTTTACGAATTATGCTACCGTGTTAGGCTCAATCCCAATTCACCCCTTGCCCCTACCCCTCTGTTTTGCGCATTCATGTCTAGGGGTAGGGTGTCCTGATTCTTGTTGTGATAGAGGGGTAGGGCTACATAGCCCTCGAAACTGAGATTTTTCAGAGGCACACTCTGGAGGGCTACGAGAAAGTTCCCAGAATACATCGCGAATCACCGGTGAGATGGCTTTTTAAACATTTATATTTAGCCCCAGATAACACCACCATGCACTTAATTTACTCTTATAATTAGGGGTGCACCGAAATTTCGGGCGCCGAAAATGGCAATATCGGTTTAGGGCCGAAATAAAAAAAACAGCAGAAAACGTAAACCGAAAATGAATGTCACCCGCCCCTCCCATCCGTGCATAAGCGCTTAGGTTTCACTCACGGTCAAGCTGTTATCACGTGTCTGCCTATCAAAGATTAAGCATGTCAGCGGTATGGAAGTATTTTAAAGTGAAGGAAGAGACTCGACGGGGAGCGCACAGCAAACGGTGCCTGAGAAACGGTTAAATACAAGTGAGGAGGCGTACATTCCCTCACTTTCTGAGATGTTTGACGAAATTTTACAGGAAAGCACCCCGATTCGTAGCGGTGTTGGAACAAGCGCAGCCGCACAACAAATAGAGACGTATCTAGCTGAACTAAACATTGCCAGGAGCGACAATCCCTTTGACTACTGGCGCGCGAACAAAAGCCGCTTTCCATTGCTTGTGCGGATTGCACGCAGGTATTTATCTGCCCCAAGCACCAGCACAGACAGTGAGAGACTTTCAGTGCAGCATCTCATGTTCTTAATGAGGAGAGGAACCGTCTTTCCTGTCAAAAAGCAGAGCAACTTTTTTTCTTTAAGAGAAACCTGCCATGTTTGCTTAAATAAACAGCAGTCCCATTTTGTGTGTGTAGCAGTTACATTAAAATTTGTGTAGCACTGCACAACTGTGTTTCCTAAGGCTACATAGGCTTACATGTTGTTTACAGTTTTGTTTTTGGATTAGCCTAAGTTCTATTACTGTTTTTGCATTGTTTTGCACAGCAATTTAAAAAAGTAAAAAATTGTTTACATGCAGCTGCAGAATACAGGCCCACTGCCATTCTGTGATTTTGTGTGCAGTTATTTAGATAATTGTGGATCTTTTTTTTGCACAACTGTTAAAAAGCTATTTTATTTGATGGAACAACACTTGAAGAATAATATTATTTGAGATATATTATTTATTGTTAAAAATATTTTAGGTTTTGTAATATATATATATATATATTAGGGATGCTCCAATCAGGATTTTTGCAGCCGATACCGATAGCCGATTTCTTGTCATGGTGATCGGCCGATACCGATCCCGATACCGATGCTTAATACTTAATATAAGACAAAGATTAATAAAAACAAAATGGAGCAGTCTGATCCAGCCCACAAGGTTAAATTAAACATTGTCCAATAGTGAACTGTGGAGGACAACAAACATTTAATCACCTAAAATAGAGAAGTCTGATCTAACTTAAACCTTTTCCAATACAAGTCTGAGCAGGACAAAAATTAAATAAATAATTTAAACTCCTAAAAGAGCAAATTGGAGTAGTTTGATGCTACTCATTAGAAGGGATGGGCATTTCAAGCAAAAATAATATTCGAAGATGGCTGGGTATTATTCGAAAATCGCACCCCTCCCCCATATGCAGGCACACATGCATGTATAGGCCACACACGAGAAAAGCGGAGTGTTCTGACGTTTAAATATAACTTAAAAAACGTAAATATTTCATATTTGTTTTATATAATATAATTTTCTTTTTTTAGTTTCATCTATGTTGATTATATGAAAAAGAAACCGCATGAGATGGGTAAGGTAGATCATAAGATGCCCAATATATCAGGAGACGAGTGGGTCAAACATGATTTCGACCACTTAAGTTTTGTTTTGTAGAAAGCCTTTCTTTAAAGTGAATTTCGTTTTGTAAAAATTGTACCTTAATTTCAATCAATGTTTCATCAAACAATTGGCTGGATTTAATAAATAAGAAGCGAAATATAGCAGACAATATAGGATAGGGAGGCACCCGCGCGTGAACTGGAGCGCGTCTCATAAATGAACCGATCAACTCAGCGTATAAGATACTTTGCCTCACAGACCTGAGAACGTATAGAAAGCTTTAAATGCTTTTTTTTTTAAATCAAATCGATAAGAAATGGGCTAATCTCTGCTTATGTAGGCTGATCCGTATGAAGTGTGCATTTCTCTCTATAGGCGCGTTCACTACATGCGAAGATGGCGTCAACATCGCCAACTGTATCTTCGCAGCCAGAAAACACTAGTTTGTTAATAAACAATTCAAATGTACCATGCTGCTTAAACATTACTTTTGCCGGTTCTTTATTGCAAGCTTTATGCATGCGCTTGATGCGGAATATGCAATATTACGATAACGCTCATTATGGTTTAGTATTTTCTCCCATATATATTTAAGTAATTAAATTAATATAAATATGCGATTAGACTAATGGCTTAAATGAACTACTACTAGTCAACTCTTAAAAAACTTTAGTCGTGCACGGGCAGCCCAATTTATTTCACATATTTCCTAACCAGCACGTCACTGCGGGCGTTCTGAGTGAGCGGCGCTGTGTGGACTGAGCGAGCGCAGCAACTCTTCAGAAAGGCGATGTCTCTGGAGGACAATTCTCCTCCACGTGAGATTCCTTTGAAAAAAATGAGCTATTTGCCATGTCTGTTTCATTGTTTCTCGACACAATCATAGTAATTCCACACCGGCGATGACATGACTGCCAAATCCTTTAAGTCCCAACGCATCATGCACCTTCTCACGTTTTGACTTCATCAAATTGTGATCGGTTTGTGAGATCGGCCAAGTTTAGTATGTACCGATCGAGTCATAAAATGTGAATATCGGCCGATACCGATCTCCGGCCGATCGATCGGAGCATCCCTAATATATATATATATATATATATATATATGTATATGTGTGTATATATTAGTATACGTTTTTAAAATAAGCCATTTTCGGCTTCAGTTTCGGTTTCGGCCCAGAATTTTCATTTCGGTTCTTCACTACTTATAATAATAATGTAGTCATTTAAATTAAGAAATTGTATAATAAATTACCTTGCCGAAACAGAAAAGACATACATTTCGAGGAAGGAATGTTATAATCATCATGTTTCCTCAGAGGTAAGAGAAATGGCACTCATTGTCAGTCGTTGTCATGGAGAAATCCTGTAAAAACTCTTCGCTTCCGTAATGTCAGAGCCATCATCGACTACTGATGACGTATCGGGTTCATGAAGGATTGTTCCATTTCGTAGGGGACTATTTCAACCCCTTGGCCCTTGTAACTCTGTTTTAAGGGCTGTAAGGAACTTAGCTTTATGAAATATTAATAATCAATAATAACTTGTTATGATTAATTATGAATATTTGGGTCAGTTAATTTGATTAACTTGACATGGCTAAATTAATATTACAATCAATTAATCCGTTCGTCCAACGAACTCTTTTGATTATTAATTTATTCTAAGAAAATGGTATCTTCCCTGGCCAAAGAAGAATAATTATTTCTTAGCATGTACAGCGTTTTGAGCATGTAGCAAGATCAAAAACCGTAAAGGGACTTCGTATTGCAAGCAAATCAGAACCAAATACATAAAGTGCATAAGTTTTATTAACTAAATCATAAACATAAATAAACTGAACAAAAATATATACATAAATACAGAAATAGGTTAGTGATAGGATGAAATTGGAAACCGGAAGAGGGACTATGAGAAGAACCTACAGAATTTCCTTTTCACATTTCATTGAATTGAATACTTGCATTTGTAGTGGGAACAATTCTTGAAGTTGTTGAAAATTTAAGTCGTTGATGGTTCCGGCAGTGTCAAGTGGAAGTTGGTTGAGAGTTCTCTTTCTCCAGGAACACATGGCTAGTTTGGTCAAGGCCTGGGGCCCTGTTGAGGCCACGCCGAGCACCCAGGAGAAGTGAGGAAGCCGGAAGAGTGGG
This sequence comes from Siphateles boraxobius, assembly GCF_051911475.1. NCBI lineage: Eukaryota > Metazoa > Chordata > Actinopteri > Cypriniformes > Leuciscidae > Siphateles > Siphateles boraxobius. The sequence continues at coordinate 19,808,372 of NW_027508722.1, read as the reverse complement.
TGATTGGAGTCGTTGTTGGTTGGAGTCTTTGTTCCAAAACTCCTGAGATTGTCCTTGGTTCTTTGTGAGAGAGTCTTCTCTCTCCTGCCTGAGCCCATATCTGGTTGGATCGAGGCCTGCTGGGCCCTGGGGCCCCCGTGGAGGGGGAGGGGGTTCCCCAGTATCACCAGAAACAGTGTTGCGGCTGGATGAAAGAACTAAGAGAGGCAGGTCACATGTGGACTTTCTCTAATAAAGACTGGAAAAGATCCACTCCTAAGGGTTGAACTCGACCAATAAGAAGGGTGACATGTCTGAGAGGGAAAGTGACTCTTATGTGATTTACGAGTCTTTGTCCCAAGCGTGGTTATACCTTCATTAATGCTCAGATAGCTATAACACATCCACACTGCATTCTAGAAGAAGGTGATGTACATCAAAGTGTGAGTCATTAAATGAGCATTAATTAGGTAGGAGGCATGATACAGGTGAGCTTACATTGATCGTTAGTTTGTTGTATACCAGGGTACATACCATAATATATACCTAATCGTACACGAGACAGTAAACCATTTACACTGTTTCTTTCACAGTTTTATGCATGTTCATTTCTAGATCAGTTAGTCTATGATTAATGCAGGGTTTCTGTCTTCCATTGTGTCTCTCTTGTGCATGTGGCCACATTCCTCGGAGGTCGTAAAATCTCCTTATCAGCCCTGTAACATTGGTTACTGTTTCTGCCCTTGTGTTCGTTCATTTGGGCTGTTAGTTGCAGGGCTCCAGACTAACTTTTTTCACCTCCGTCCTGGAACCGTCCTGAAAAACAATTTGAACCGTCCTAAAGTGGATGTCAACCGTCCCAAAATAAAAATGTTGATCTACTGTAGATTTAGTCGGCTAAAATCTTATTGTATTTCATCGACTAAAACTAGACTAAAACTAAAACAATTCAGATGACTAAAATATAATGGGTTTAGTTCAATTGTAATGCATTAATTTCGAATGTCTCTAAAATTCTGGAGAAAACATCTATTAACCTGTTAATATGAATGATTTTAAAGTTTGAACATGCAAGATACAGATTTAACTACTGTGACTTCAAAAAAATCTTAAAATTAAATAAAACCACTTTTCCTAAAGTAGAACAGTCCTCTTTTCAATGAATGATTTATGCATTTTTATAACTACTTGCATACATCATTCTTTATTATATCAAGCAGCAGACATATTTATTTGTATGAATTAAATATAGCGAATCCTTAAAGCTATTAACGAGCAGTGAATGCTTTTCTCTTTCCAATCCAATTGCCTGATGCACATCCGTTAGACTCACAACTGTTTAAGACATAACCAACATAGTTTACTTGAATACTCTCCAAAACGGACATTTCAACATAATGTTGTGTGTATTTGTCCATTCAGACACAAAAGAGAGCTCAATTCAGTACTCGCGCGCTGTATAGGTGTCTATGTGCATGGCTGCATGCTTCGGGTCGGGTGTGTGCGGCTGTGCGCACAGAAAACCGTACCGAATAGAGCTCTTTATTTGCGTCGTCACTCTTATTCAGATCTATATGTCTGCTCTACTCATTCTCCCAGACGTTTACATTTTTTAACGTTTCATGAGACATGCAGCGCATGTACAAATGTGCGCATCTACCACACACGCAGGACATCAGTTCTGACTGGATCGCTTCCCAAATCGTCACTATCTAACATTTTTGTCTAGTTTTTATTTGTTGACGAAAATGTCAATAGAATTTTGTCATAGTTTTTGTCATTCAAAACTAGTTTTTATTTAGTTACCGTCTCGTTTTCGTCTGTGAAAAAATGTCGTTGATGAAAATAATGAAAATAAACGAAATTAACACTGCACCAATAACAGGGACTGTCCCCAGAAAACGTGAAAGTCTGGTCACCCTAAACAGACCGACTAAGAAAAAAGACCACAAATATATTGAAATCTAAATGTATGCTTTAGCTAATATACACACACATAGCCGGGGTAGCGCCCGTTAGCTAGCTAACGTTAGTAAGTTAGTAGCAAGCAGTTAGCAGCAAGCAGCTAGCAGGCTGTTTCAATCCAATGATGGAGGAGAGGCAGGGCCATCTTGGTGCTCGATCTGTTTTACCTTACCGTTGTTTAACCAGCGCAACATATTTGCGATGTCATTAAGCCATTTGATAGATGTACCGCGAAACAAATCTCCGGGTGAGTAGCCGGCCAGTGATAGTAATAGTAACAGCATGAAGACGCGCTCCTTTGTAGTCAGCTCTTGATCAGTTTATTTTGGCATTTTCTAAGTAAGTTTGCCTATTAGGCTTATAATAAATGTATACGCATACAAAAATGTCTTTCGTCCTGTAGGCGTCCTGGAGAATATTTCTGTTCGTCCTAAACACATTTTCTATCGTCCCCAGGACGATAGGACGCCGTTAGTCTCGAGCCCTGGTTAGTTGTGGAGTTTCATAAACCTTTGTATATAATGAATAATTATTGTGTGTCTGATTGGTCCATACCCTACAGGGCCAAGGGGTACACTCGAAAACAAGGGGTAGGGGCAAGGGGTGAAATGGGATTGAGCCTTAGTGTTGGGCTATTTTGAGCCTTATTTTTGGTAATAACTTGCGATTTTTATTTTTACTTATTCGATGCCCCATACACTAGCGTTATAAGCTAATCTGTGGTTAAACTAAAACTAATGTTAAAACTGGGTACATTCGATTATCATGAAAACACATCCCAGAGAACGGTCGACTCGGTACCCATGCGTTATTTAGCCCTAGGTTCATTTTTGGCCAGAATTGACCTTTAAACAACTGCCTCATTCTTGATAAATCAGCCGTTTGAACGAATTGTTTGAATGAATGACTCAAAGACCCGCTTAATAAGACCGCTTATAACATGCATTCCGAGCTCAGTATCGACAAACCAACCAAATCCGTTTACAATAAAATAATTTTAAAAAATCAGACTAAACACCGTTTTTCATTTTATTCAGGAGTTAGGCTATGTATTTACAAAACGATAACTTTTGATAACAGTAGTCTACTGATATAAAAATATATTGTGCAAACAAGTAAGGACTGGTGGGACTTGATGTGGAGTTGGTGAAGGGAGACAGACTCGTCCAGGGCAGGTAGTGACTCGCAGGGCGGGCCAGGCCCCCCAAATGCCCACCCATGGTGCCGGGACTGAGTTTCTTCCTCCCACGTCCTTAGGTAATCATTCAAAGATATTGCATTATTGTAACGCAGTTCGTTGTTATGGGAAGAAGGAGGCGGGAACCGGCGAACATTTAAAGACTTTTAACATTTAAAATAAAATAAACAAATACAAACGAAAGTAAAAGACAGCAGCCCCTCACAGATGACTGCTGTCACATATAACAAAATAAAATAAAACACAAGTCCAGGCCTGTCCCCTCTCGATCTTCACGATCGTCGTCCACCGTGAGAGAGACCGGTGCACATACAACACAATCACAATTACTTTTTATATATCAGAATATACAAGGGGGAAATCTGTTAGAATGGATTATATAATTGAATTACTTTGAAATATAACAATACTGTCATTTATTTTATCAAAGTACAAGTGAAATGATCCCCAGTGGTTGCTGAAAGTATGACGCTGTAGAAGAGGAACAAACATGCTGCATAGGGGTGCGCCGATCCGATACTCAGTATCGGTATTGCTCCGATACTAGCAATATTTGCCGGATCGGGTATCGCCAGACGAGACCATCCAAATCCGATCCGATATTGTAGCCTACGAATGTTATTGTTATACAACACAAAAGGCACAAAAACATTATAAAGCACTATAATGTTTCCGTGTACTATATTCCAAGTTTTCTGAAGCCATTACATATAGTTTAATGTGAGGTACAGATTTAAATCGTTAAATTAATCTTCACCTAAGTGCTTCCCTCCGCTGCGGCTGTCAGTCATTCTCAGCACTCAAACAGCGCGTCGCACTCGGGTAAAACAGTCAACACGATGAAACTCTCTCCAAGATGAGTCAATGTTCCTATTATTATACTGTAGATCTGTAGATAAAGGTCTATGGTTTGCATAAAAGGACTTTTAACGTGCTGGAGTTTCACATGTTACTTTCTACCGGGTGTCTGTTAGATCACAACTGATCAGTGACCACAACACTGGAGTAGAGAGCGATATAATTGCTCTTCACGCGCACATTAACTGAAATTTAAAACTGTTAAAAGGCTCAAACTAATGAATATCATCATTCTGCGCATAAGTGTTTCGTGCCGCTCTGAATTGGAGCCTTTCATATTACAATATTTTTGCGGAATGGCAGTTTATTGATAGCCTTAGTTGTTTGTCCAATCTATCATTTGTTGCTGCTTCATTAAAAAGTTGCGCTTAAAATTTAAAAATAAATGTCTTTTAATTATATAGTACATATTTTGTCTGTATTGTTTTACAAAGTAAGGGAAATAATGTTTAAGTCAAGCTTTGATCCCTTTAACAAAAGAATAATCACAGTCTCTTCCCCACAGTGAGGCATACAGATACAGTTTATTAGGTAATTTGGCACTGTTTTTTTAATTATTATTTTAGTATTGGATCGGATCGGTATCGGCCAATACTGAGTCCCAGGTATCGGAATCGGTATCGGAGGCAAAAAAGGTGGATCGTGCCACCCCTAAAACTGAATTATGTGTGGTTAAAACTAAGGAAAGATAAGTATTATTAATAGTGTGGTTTGAGTGAAGATTAAATATTAGTCATGGCAAGACACGTAAATCTAAACCGTATCTCATATTTGTTGATCTCATATTAAAGGATGTTTAAATATGATAAGCATGAAAGCTGCTGACAAAGCTGGTCAACTGTAGTTTATGACTAAGTGTTACTCTTTATGAAAGACCTTTCATTATGGTGTAGGCCTAAACACTTGAGCTTTGATGTATCCTAGCTCTTGTCATCTGCTGATAATACATGAATGTGTGTGTTTGTCAAAAATGAGAGATTGGGCTCTCTAGACCAGGAGTCTCCAAACTGGTCCAGGGACCCAATATTTTAATAATATTTTCCAGATAATGCTTTATTAAATCCTACAATGACAGCATAAATGCCAGTTCTTTCTTTTTTCCAGCATCTCCATTTTTACTTGCACTGTATGAATTAATCTTAAAATAGGTAGTTATCTCTAAAATTTACTGGGGATCTTGACATTGGGGGTCATTGACCTCAAAAAAAGTTTGAATAGGCTTTTGTGTGTTAATTTTTGTAACATTTCAAATGAACTGGATTGTTTTGTGCATGTCCTCTTTCAGTTGTGGCCGTGCTTCTGTGCATAATACTGTCATCACAGGAAGCTGATGTCCTGCAATGCACAGGGGGGAGACAGAGGGATGGACAGTTCTTCTTTAATGCTTTGTATGAAGTTAAGGAGGACATCCATGACTGCGAGACGCAATGGCTTGTAGATGTAAATATTTTATGTCTGAAGAAAACATACAGTGCTAAGAATACATTTGTGACCCCTTTGAAAATATCTGGATTTCTGCATTGATTGCTCATAAAATGTAGTCTGATCTTCATCCATGTCACCATTAAAGATGAACACATTCTGACTTAACTAATAACACACAAACAATTGAACTTTCTATTGAACATTTTATTGAAGACATTGACTGATCATTAAAAAGGCCAACTAGGAAAAAGAAAGTGAATGTCTGTCTGACTTCTCCACAAGATAATTGGAGTCAATTAAGGAGATGAGGTTGGAAGTGTGGGTTGCTCAGGTGCCCTGCCGTTTAAATAAGGCACACAAAATCAGTGCTTCTGGACAGTTAAGACAAAAGCTGGAATTTGGAACAATGCTTAGTTGAAAAGAAAAAGGGCACTGTACACAAACACCAGTAACTCTTCTCACTTATAAAGCATGGTGCCTCCGTGGACTTTGAAATCACTTACAGGATATTTTACAGGAGAATGTCAGGACAACAGTTCATGAGTCATGACCTTTACGGTTTAGAGAGGTTAGGTGATGAAACAAGACAATGACTCAAAGTACAATTGTTTCTGTGTTCCTAGTTAAGTCAGATTGTGAGAATGGTGAGTTAAATTAAGAAGACCTCACAGTGACTACATTTTATGAGTAATCAAACAGAAATTCGGATGACTAGGGTTGTTAGCTAAAACCTAAAGATGAAATGGGTCAGTGTAAAAGAAAATGTATACATATGTTTATTCTTGTTTATGTTTATGCCTTACCATCCTCTCTCCCTCTCCTGATCAGGAAAAAGTGGCTGGACTTTTTGAGGCTAATGGAAATATGGCATTTATGCCACCAATTGTTAATGCAACAGCGAACACAGCCATCTTACAGACCTGCCCTGAAAAATTTGAATGCCTGCTCATCTGCCCCAATGGCAATGTATTTGTTTTAATATTGTTTACTAACGGTTTAATTTTTATGTCCTGCTATGTACTTTTAAGTACTTAATTTAATTGCATAACTGAACTGATATTTGCACTTTATGCTTTCATTATGGACTCATTATTTATTTTGCAGATCAATGAAAAGCAGCAGTGCTCTTGTAAGTAATTGATTTACTACTATGACTACACAATCTTTATAATCATGCCGTTTACCTTGACAGGATACTTCTTACTCTGTTAAGAATTTGCTGTCTGCAACACAAGTATACACGTAGGGAAGTTTCCCACAAAAAAATAAAAAGACTTGAGATTGCCCTAGTATGTGCACTGAGTGAAATTATTGTATTGCAGGTGATGCCACTCCGACGACAACACTTCCTGAAGGTAAGGTCAACTGCTAATGTAATGTTATAGCACTGACCTGTATCAAGCTGTTAACATGAAAGTGCTCAAATAAAGTGTTGGCACTGTATATTTTCTGTAGTCCAAAATAGTCTTTTTAGGCCAACAAGCTAGTATCCTGTTTCAGAATGCACATGCATGTTGTAAGTTTTTTGTAAGGTTTTTTTTAGCATAGAAAATGTGCAACAATGTGAACATAACACAAGCAAACACAATCCTTTGAGCAAAATGGAATGCAACAGTGACCTCCTGCTTTCCAGCAAGAAACAGAACAATTTTTCCTATTAATTTTCGTCATAAGGATTTGTGAAATATCTGTAAAGGTTTATGAAACAAACTAACCATTGAGAATGACCGAATCGAATAAAAAATCTGATGGTACAATATAAACTATGTATAAATATGTTTGAAGATTATTGCTAAATATTCAAATATGTATGGAGTTTAAGAGCGCAGACATACTGACAATTACGTAGCTTACAAAGATTCACGGTAGTGGACTGTAACTGCTGAGCACTTTTGGTAAGAGCTTGTGGGTAATGTTGTTCACCGAAAATTTGGCTCTATTAAACTTTTTCTTTTAAAAAAAACACTCTAAAATCACTCACTTGTATCTTCTACAGAAGCATATATATTATAACTTAATCTCAGATATGTTAGTGTTTAAAAAAAAAAACTATTCCTCTTTATAGAAAATTAATGGGATTTTTACTTCTGGGTTCAAGAAAGAAGATATTTTGCCTTTGGTTTTTTTTATTGTTAAATTATGTACTTTATCTTAAAGTGCTCTAATATTCTCACACCTCTTTGTTGTATTTTTGTTTGTTAGTTTCCCCAGTGGGTTTTCCTAACTGGATCATTGGTGTTCTGATTGGAGCAAGTGTTTTTGTGGTGTTGATGACTGTCACCATTGTGCTTCTTCAGAAAAGACAAAGGTAAGGCTCTCTTAAAAACTGGCATGAACAAGATAAACACATGACTTTGAGTAATATTTTTCTTTTAATATTTGTGTAATTCTGTGCTTATAGGCGAAGCTATTCTTCTGGCAGTGCTAATCTTTGATTCTGGTATGTAGCATCATTGGTATTTTGTCAAATACTGCAGTAAGGATGTTTATGAATAGTCCAAATCATTATGTTTGGTATTATCCTTTGAAATAAACTGCATAATATTAAGCAGTAAATTATAGTACAAACAGCAGTGACTACAGTTTCTAAAAGGCTTTCTCTTTTCTTTTTATTTAAGCTCAGAAGTAGTTACATCATTGCACCTGGGACATTCAATCATTCATAACTATACTCTTATCTTTCATATAGCAAGGGCATAACCATACTATGGCCATTATGGCCCTGTTTTATAGTATTAACTCTATTGTTCTATTTATGCTGGCTACATAGCTTGCAGGATTTTGTGTTTCTTGTCAATTAAATTGGGATTGAGACTAACTAATCTACATGAAGCTACATGAAGTAATTATATTATTTAGTTATATATCAGTGAACCATATATTAATATATAAATACTCATTGTGTCCACTTATAAGGTGCACATATGAAAACAATGTATATTGAAAATATTTTATCATAAAAAAACTATTTTGTGTCCGTTATGCAAATGGACATGTTATATATAACTATAATATATATATATATATATATATATGCAATTAGAACTATAAATACATAACTAAATTATATTGTAACTTAATATATCTAACTTATATAATAATTTAATACATGTAACTATATAATTCGTATAATGAATGTATGTATTACTGGTCCAATCGGTTTGTGGGAAAGAACTTGGTAGATTGCATAGCATATAATGTGCACAAAAGTAACTGTATGACCAGGGCAAGTATTCTGTTAATTGTTGCTGTGGAAGCAAAATGAAATGAAATGCTGTGCCAGTGAGTACACATCACATCTAATGCATTAATAGTTAAATTCACTTAGCATTAATACTGCTTCAGATCTTAATGTTTTAATGTTTGTCTCAAACTTTAATGTTTGAAAAATATACAATAACTAACATTATCTACATGTTTTATTCTACATTAAGGGGGGGGGGGGGTAAATCAAAATGCTCTCTATATGGGCTATATGCTGACAAAGTTTCCTGCCTATACTGTAGCCATTGATTTACTGTATATTGTGTCATCTCTATTGGTGGTGGTTGAGGAGATTCCCCCTTCCATGTGTAGCGCTTTGAGTACCCAGAAAAGCGCTATATAATTGTAACAAATTTAATTATTATAATTATTAATGCAGTGTTCACTATCACATTATTGGAAAGGTAATGGGCACTGCTAGATTTGATCAAATTTGTATCAAATGTCTGTTTAAAACATACATCTCATTAATAATGTTTAGTAATATTTGCTTAGCTATTGTATTGTATGTATCACTATACTCTTTGTAATGTTCTGTTCCTTTTTAAGTACTTCTGTCTAGGTGCAAATCCTTTATGAAGGATTTCTGTTAATAAAATGCTATAAGAACATTTCAATGTGTGCCTGATTTATTTTTCTACACCTCAGATATGATAAAAGGGTGCAGCTGAGAAGTGTATTGGCTGATGACTCACTAACCCTTAACACTGACCCCTACTGTAACTCATTGTGTCACCAGACAGACAGCTGAGCTCAGAAATATGCTCCTTGTGGGTTTGTCTGACACTGACAAGCGGTCTTTGAGGTCTCCAGCTCATTCAATACCCTGTCAATACAATATACCCTCAGTGTCAATCAGTTAATCACATCTTAACAGTGAATTGATCTCAAAAGCAACATTTCAAAATTAATCTAAAAAAAAAATCACCCAATAAGGTTTATTTTTTGTTAATGTTAATGCATTAGGTTTTAAGAAATACCATATTTACAATATTTATTAATATAATTTTTTATTATTAAAATGTACAAAATAAATAATAATTCTGATGGTTCAGTTTTAATAAGGTTTAATAAGGTTTTCCCATGATCCCCCGCAAACATCTGTTCTGGGAGTAACCCTACATTCAAAATCGCATACTGTCTGAATAAGTACTACAATTGAATGTACTCCGCAACCGTTAAAAAATGCATTCTATAGAGTATGGGTGCTTCTCAAAACTCAAATTGATGCTTCCTCGTTTCCTCCTCCTGCCTTCAATCTGTAACCCAACCAACCGAACTCTGCCACCTTGAAGGCTATTTCAATTCTTTTCACCATGAGGAATGAGGAGTGAGAAAGCTTCCTGAGGAGTCATGAGCGAGGATACTTATAAATCCTCTCGAATAGGCTAATAGGATACTAGGCATGCGTTCCACGATGTCATAATTATGAGATTTCAGCTTGTAAAAAGCATTCACGTCCTCGTAAATCTTGTAATTACAATACTTATACGTATTGTTTATTGTAAGTTCATGGTACTTAATGCATTAACTAATGTAAATAAATTAAACAGGGCGGTATATTCAGTACAGCCAGAGACCGTTTATGGCCTGATATATACTACACACTTAAATGACCATTGCTGGCTAAAACCACCAGTTCCCGTTCATTGGCTAGCTGTTTCGCAATCTTTACGACTCTGCACACATATTTTTGCCGGGAAACTGTTGATCAGATGATCACCCTGCCAGGAAACATGTGTTTATGTAACCATCAGCAACAAAAGATCCAACCTATTGTAAAAGTTGACTTGCCATTTTAGTGTGACAGTAATATTCCCATTACCCCACGTGCATGCTTTATGTATCGTTTCTGCAAGGAATGTCACAGACATTTAGTACTGAAACGGGTATTCTTTCACATTTTTACAGATTTGTAACAACAGGAATGGAGACAAACATCACTGCACTGTAGATTTAAATGCTGGGGTTTTCCAAAGTACATGTGGTTTCAACAACTCGGAGTTTAAAGCAGTAGTTTTCACTGTCTGACTGTTTAGAGCAGTCAAACATGTGCCAGATCACCAGACCCTACCCTCAGGCAATGATGCAGGATGGTCTGCCAGTTACTTCAGCCATTAATATGCCAGAGAAATAATCACACCACTTACTCTTTGCTCATCATATTTCCTTAGTCCTTTCCTCTGTTTTGTGTGATAAAGAAGTGCATCTGCAATACTCCTCACCATTTTTAGCTGAGTCATCCATCACTTTTATTCCACCATTTCATAATGAAATATTTGCTTCCGAGAAGTGTCAAATAGCTACAACACATTTATGTCCACAGTCATAAATCTCAAAACATCTGATCCTTTTGCTTTGTTTATGTTGGTGTTGACCTAATTATTCATCCCTTTTACCCAGAACACTTATTGCATTATCATTTTCTAAGTTCTGACGTAATGTTATGAAACAAAACTGTGCAGTTTAAAGCTAATATGACATTTGTAATAGTAAGTAAAATTATATTTATATATAGCACTTTTAAAGCCAGAACACACAAAGTGCTTTACACAATATAAGAACACAATTGAGAATACAGCCAGGAAGAGTTATACACAACATATGAACAAGCAAAATGTAATATAAATGCCTATAAAATATCAAACCTCAAAACACAGAAAAAGACATCACAAAATACTAAAATCTTATCTATACAAACACGTTTTTAAACAACATTTTAAAAACACAGACACATTAAGATTAAAAACAATAAGATTTTTGTACTTTTGCTTATCACCTTTTTCATGATATTTGAAATCAGTTTTGATAAATGGCTACACAAAGTTGATGCGAATACTGCAAAAAGGAAGTGGGTCTATATCTTGGCAATGGTTTTGCACCTTCAAAGGAAATTTTGCATATATGTCATAGCCACAATGGCCTGAGGGTGTTTGGTTGGTTCGATAACTTGACACATAACACTAGGCTTTTTATCTACATGTTAAAAGAACTATAGAAATATTATGATTGACCAGACAGGCAGGGCTGTAACACTTTTTTCAGACTTCTACTGGATCCACAATGCTTGCTTGAAAAGAGTCAGTGTAGTTCGACAATTGCCACAATTGTGAGAGTGACTAACACTTGCAAACACTTCCGTTTTTAAAAAAGAAATGCATCCATTTACCATTTTCCCATCTTGTTTGCCATATTGTCCATATTTGTACTGACCGATGAGAGTAATTTTAAAATCACTTTCTAAAGAAGAACAGATTTTATCATCCTCCTTTTTTTCTGGTCAGGGGTGTGCTCTGTTAACTATACTATGATTTGTTTTTATGGCCATGTCCCAGGCTCATGAGTTAAAAAGAGAGTACACTCACACTTCCTGAACTTCTGTTCAGGAAGAATATGCACTATTTATAGTAGCACATAAACGTGATTGTGAACCGCAATGATGGTTCATACCATCATTGATAATTCCTGCACATAATCTTTGCTTATCAAAAGCAACAAAAAAGTAAACATTTAAACATTATTTGATATTGAAAATATGATTTAAATTTGAGACTCTCTTCAGCAACCCCCACACTGTGTGAGAGAGAGAGAGAAACCCGGAAAAGGTCATTTTCTGCCAGGAAGACAAGTCAAGTCAAGTCACCTTCATTAAAATAGCGCTTTTAACAATATGGACTGTTTCAAAGCCGCTTTACAGTGATAATAGGAAAAGTAGCAGAAATTGTTTTGGCTTTACAGCAGCTCTAGAACAAAGTTATTGTCCAGCTAAAGTTAGTTAGGTAACAATTATCTGTTACCTTTACCGACATTTCCTTTAACTTAAAATCACAAGTACTGCGTAACTGAAAATTCAACACAGAAACTTCCTTTATATTAACACAGTATATTGTTTTTTCACCTTCCTTATTCATAAATGTTACGAGCCATAAATGCTTTTCAGATGCACTGTGCACCCCTTCCAACATAGGCCGTGAAGAAATTGGTACAGATGTGATATAATATGTAAATGCTTTTATGTGCAGATGATGAGTTAGTAACGCAATAACAGCGATTAAGACTCTGAATTTACAGTAACATAACACTTCATGACACAACATGGTTAGCATTGCAGAAATTGAACCTGAAACCTATGAATCACGTAACAGTATCACTTTGTATCTGTATTGAAAAGTTCATATTTGAGATATCTGTGGTTGAATAACATTGACAGTGTTGTATGAACTCATACAGCAAGGTCTAGGCACTTTAGTCGCTTCAGCTGGCCAAGGACTGCTCACGAAGAGGCCGTCTGACTGACATGTAAGGCGACCATGTTTGTTGTTTTTAATGTCATGTTTAGGGTATCTACAAACCAGAGCCTAAGTCCCTCCCCTCTGCTTCCGGCTCATGGGACCTTATTTCGGGAAAAAAATGTATGGTAGTCAATGGCGAGAGACAACTTATCTTTTTATTCTGTCTGAACTGTGCCCTGAATTACACATATGATGTTTGTCAATTTAAAAGATAACTATGAAAGTCAAGAAAGTCACAGTTTGTCATAAAACAGAAGAGTAACATTTAGTTTTATGTGAAAATAGCTCAATGAACTACATCTCTCGCCTCGCACTATGTACGTCACCAAGCTTGTGTGTGTGCAGTCTGGTACAAAACACACAGGCATGACGGCGTAACGTTACAATTATAACGTTAGACTATAGAGAAAAATGACAGACGTTAGCTTCAGTAAAGTTAGCTTCATTCATTGAGAGAAAAGTTATGATGTTACATGCGCACCTTTTGGGTTTGTAGTCTTTGTAATTACGTATTTTCACAGTCTTAGGCTACCTCAAAAGTTTTACATCAAACTATGACTTTCTTGACTTTAAAATGTATCTTTTAAATTGACAAATATCTAATGTGTAATTCAGGGCACAATTCAATATTTGTTGTCTCTCGCCATTGACTACCACACAATATTTTTTCGAAATAAGGTCCCATGGTGGTCCACTGGAAAGGGAGGGATTTAGGCTCTCTATCTGGAGCAATGGGCGCCACGAAAGGTTGAGGTGTGCCAAAAGGTCTTTATCATTGGTCGCGAAAGCTGTCTGTCAAAGCACGCCTCCTTTCGGCACCCCCTTTACTCGGACCTTTACTCTCTGGAAAGTTTTCAACTGTCTTCATTCAGCCACAGAAAACGTCTCGGTTACGACGTAACCGTGGTTCCCTGAGAGGAGGGAACGAGACATTTCGTATGGGGGAAACCCTTTTCCTCGAAATAAACGGGAACAGTACTTATGATTGTGAGTTGTTAACTTAGTCGTTAGCTATTAAGTTAGCCACGGGCGCGAGGGAATTCACAGCCTCCTCGTCTGACGCTTGAGTTATAAAAACGTCATTATCAGGTGAGGCCGTGCATATACTGTGGTAGCCCTCACATGCAACAGCGGCGCCTAGTTGACCTAGTTGAAACACGCGCCGGGTAGGTTGTCCAATGGCTACTCAGCCTAATTCTCTTGCAAGGACAAAACGTATGAGGTTAGAATTGTTGCATTATTCCAAATAAGATTGAGATTCACAAACAAATGTAAAGAGTTTTACAAAAAATTATGGAATATGCAAGGAATATCACAGACCTTTATACTGAAACAGATATTCTCAGCACACATCATATTTTGTCACAACAGTAACAAACATTACTGACAAGTGCTGGGAATTCCCAAAGCATGTGATGTTTAAGCTCTTGTCAGCAGAACCAAACATTTTCTACTGCTGATCCTTGCAGCCAATCACATGCCAGTATAAAATCACCTCATATATCACCTCAGCTATCACAGAACAGGAAATGATGCAGGAGGAGTGAACTGATAATACCCTGTGGTGGAGGGGTACAGATCACACCACTCTCTATTGTGAAACATGCTCAACTTTGTGACTAAACTTTCCACTGATGTATGGACTGCCTTCTGAGGGAGATTCCTATGTCACTTTTCACAAAAGATTTTGTGGATTCTTGGAAGTGTCAAATAGCCACAGACATGTCCACAGTGATAAATAACAAAACACATGTTTTCTTTGCTTCGTTTATGTGGGAGTTGACCTCACTATTCATTCCTTTTGCACAGGGCACTTAGTACATCATCATAAGCTATTCGCTGTAATAGCTAATGTTGTTTATATTGAATATTGTTATAAAATAAGTAGTGTATGGCGGATCATAAAGCTTGGAATGTGATGTTGGCTCCATCCCTGAATGTACCTGAGAAGTTTGGGGTATGCAAAACAAAATATTATAAAATTATTACAATGTTTGATTACTTGAAAAAAGAAACAAGCCCTATAAGCAGACGAGGAGGGCTGTAACACTTTTTTTCAAAGTAGCTACTTCTACTGGACCCACAATGTATTTAAAAAACATAAAATAAAAAATATCTATAAAATTTGTACTGACACTGTAAATTTCGAAACAACACTCTCTAGTCTTGTTTAAAGTAGTAGCCTACAGATTAATTCACCCTCCGTGGTTCCATCGCCGGTTGCATAAACTGCTTAGACTCTTAAAAGTGAATCATGAAATTTGTTTAAGTCAGTTAGCCTACATAAAAAGATAGAGTGGTCAAAATGACATTGGAAAAGTAAGACAATGTAATTTACATAGATAATACAAATGTGTCATGAGCTGGGTTTGTTTTCTCTATCTATCTGTATCTCTGCCTGTCTATTTTCCAACCTGTTCATCGTTGCAATTAGCGTTCCCGCTGCTTCTCTCTAACACCTGTTCTCACTTTAGTCTCATTACTTTCTCTGTACTTCTAGCGTTTGTTCCCATTGTTCTTTGTCTGATTATTAAGTGTGTATGTGAGTCATGCTTGTGCTATATGTTTTCTACATGGAGATTTACCTTGTGTTATCTTGTCTAGTCTAGAGGAGTTGTGCTTTTCTTATGTGCTTTTTCTGCCGTCACCCTGCTGCATGCGACCTTCTACCAGTCTACTCTCTGCGAGGGATGGGGAAGAAGCCTCATGAAGCAATGAGGCTTTCCCCTAACTGTTCCGGGAAAAGATTCAAAGCTTCGAGTGTCGAGAACAGCGCCATTTGGTGCTTATTTAAAATAAAGCAGCCAGAAGCCTTTGTAAGAAGCTCTGTCGGATGAAGCAACCACAACACACTCCATAGTTTCAATGTTATGTGTATGTAGCAGTACTGGTTACACCTGTCGGAGTCACTTCATATGAGGGGGAGTGCCCCTTTAATTGCGTCCTTCTGCGACATATAAGGGTGTCGCTAGGAGTGTGCATTCTCTCTGTGGCATTGAGCGAGTCACCGTGTTTCCGGTGGGACGCACGCATGTTTGTAAGGGTGGACTGAGGAGCTTTGTGCGATGCCTTCGAAGTTGATTCGTTTCATGGACTGTGTGTGATGCGCAGCAGTTTTGGTGCCGTTTGAATCGCACGACAGGTGCGGGCCAACGTGCAAGAGGCGTTATAGTGGGCTGCTGTTTGGGGTTAGCTCAACTTTTGTGCAGATACTCTTTATTGTCTGCTTGCTTGGCTACCTGTACTGACATCGACTTATCAGCGTGACTTTCCTGTCGGTTTGAGGGAGACCGGTCCATACGGGTTCGTCTGCGTACTGAATTAGCAGACGAGCGAAGTTAACTCCGTTCCAGTTCGCGTGGTGCATCGACACGCCGGGTCCCGTCTCATCGCTTCATCCAGTTCCGAACGCTGTCGCTGGATCAGCTGGACTGTTGAGAATATGGGCTGTGAGTAATTTGAGTTTCCAGTGGCGTTTAACCATTAGATTAGCCATCTAACTGTCCCCATCTGTTCTGCATTGTTTTGTTTTCTTTAAATATTATTTTCTTTCCTTGTGAGTTGATTGTTGTGAAACTTATATTTTCTTGTGTTGAATTATGGTTGGTATGTTATTCATGTAATGTTATCTATTTTGTACGTGAGATCAGTTTTCCTTGTTCGCTGTTTATGGGTGGCCAACCTGAGGGCGGCCTATTGAAGGTGTTTTCTTTTTTTTTCTTTTTTTTGTAATATTGTTGGCTGCTTTTTGCCCATTCTTTGCCCAGCCCAAAGATTGGTTGTCGGGGTGACCGGACGCGGCACCTTGAGTTGACGAGCCAAGCTGGTGTGGTGAACTCTTTTAGTATTGTATTTTAGACTTGTTTGTAGTGACTGTTTTGTATATGATTGCTTGTGTGTGTGTGTTTCGTGTTACTTGGTCTTTTTTTTCTCTTCCTTCAGAATTGGGGCGATCAGTGGCAGAAAGATAAGCGTCTCTTCCCGATTGTGGTGGTGGGTTCGTTTGCCTGAATGCTGTGCTCCGAATGCTGTGCTCATATTGAGGTGTGATGTGAGTGTGCACGTATGATTGCTGTCATTGCTGCCACGGGAAGCCAGCGCCCAATTCTGAAGCAAGGTCTGTGTGTTATTTGTGTGTATTCTTCTTTTTGATTTATTGGTGTCAGACTTACCTCGGGTTAGTTCGGCCACTATTTTGTGCAACGGGGCCGCCAGCCTAGCGAACCCCTCCACAAAGCGCCTATAATAGCCGACGAAACCCAAGAAGGTTCGCAACTCTGACACGGTCCCAGGGCAAGGCCACTGGGCTACAGCCTCGACCTTACTTGGGTCCGTCGCCACTCCCTGGGCCGAAATTACATGCCCCAGATACCTTACCTTCTCACGAAAGAACGCGCATTTCTCAAGCTTTACTTTAAGGCCCTCGGCTCTTAAGCGGTCCAGCACCATCCTTAATCTTTGCAGATGTTGTTGCACAGAGGAGGAAAACACGATAATATCGTCAAGGTACAACAGGACAGCCTGGTGCCGCTGATCCCCAAAAAGCCGCTCCATCAGGCGTTGGAACGTGCTTGGTGCGTTGCACAACCCAAAGGGCATTCGATTCCATTCGAATAGCCCAAAGGGCGTGCAAAAGGCGGTCTTAGGACGATCGGACTCAGAGACAGGGACCTGGTTGTACCCACTGGCAAGATCTAAAGTAGAAAACCAGTGGGCCCCTGCCAGTGAATCCAATGTCTCCTCGATTCGAGGTAACGGAAACGCATCCTTACGTGTCTTGGAATTAAGCTGACGGTAGTCTACGCACATGCGCAGGCTACCGTCCTTCTTCCTTACCAACACAACTGGAGAGGCATATGGGCTGCAACTCTCCCGAATTACTTGTGCATTAAGCAGCTGGCTAATATGGGTCTTTACCAACTCGTACTCGGACGGCGGGATACGCCTATAGCGCTGACGGACCGGGATATCATCCACCAAGGGGATCTCATGAGAGAGAAGGTTAGTACAGCCCAAGTCCCCTTCGTGCATTGAAAACACGCTTTGGTACTCATGAAGGAGAACCCTAACCTGCTCCTGTTCCTCAATCGATAACCCCCCCAAATCGACCAAGTCTATAGGTTCCAACCTAACCGAAGCTCCACAGGAGGCCACCCTTGCGGTCGCCGATAAAACCTAAGTCAGACCACTGGGTAGACCCGCCAAATGTACCTCTCCCAACTTTCCTATCACCGTAGTGGGGTAAAGCACTACATCAATAGTACCAACATTAACAACGGGCACCAAAACAGTACCTCCATTTACCTGTACTAAGGAGGGTGAAGCCAATAATCCCGCAGGCAAACCCGTCTCAGGGGGCTCAAATAGCACTGCTTTGCCCGCAAGAGAGGGCGAACATGTTGCAGGCACAAATTTCAAAGTGCCGCCTGGAATACGACACACGCTACGCCCTCTTACCTTAGCGTTGCTACTACGATCCAAGGCATAAGTGACTTGTTGACAATCTTGAAATGCCCGGGAAATCTCAGAATCCTGAGCCACAACTGGCAGCTCAAATAAAGTGGATCCATGACGACCAAAGAGCTCCCGGTAGCAGCGACCGAGCACATTCATTCCCAAAATACCCGGAATATCAGTGCCACCACCGGGGGGATCACGGACCACCAACACCCCACAATCAGGGACTGTACTACCGCACAATTCAATATCTAATTCGAGATACCCGATATATGGAATTTCAAGCCCATTAGCTGCACGGAGCTGCAGCCAATGACACGACCGAAGGCGATCCTGACCCCATGGCTCAAACCCCAACCGAAAACAGGTTTCTGTGATGGTTGACACCATGGAGCCAGTATCTATCAAACAGGGTACCTGGACACCCCCAATATTAACAATGAGGTGTGGACAAGAGGAAACTAAGTGGGATGCCGATTCGTTACCATGTTGAACATGAGAGCCACCTGCGCCTCCTACCGAACTATGGCTCCGAAGCCCGGTAGGATCTAGTTTTTTGAAGAATTATGGCCAGAAAGTGGCCTTGGTTCGCTGGACAAGGGGGCAACAAGAGGGCGCGACGGGGGGCAACGTTCCCCATCGCACTCCCGTGCAAAATGACCTGGTTGTTGACACCTTCTACAGATCAATTGAGTTGAATGAGACGCACTACCACGGGGAAAGGTATTTTGGTTGCGGGTCATAGTTTGGGTGAGCAGATTTATCTGCTGTTGCTGTTGACGCAGCAGCTCTCGCAGCTCACCCAGTTCGAACGATTGTCCTCCCCGAACTGGCTCAGGACCTCCCCGGACCTCAAACTGGAACCCACTCACCAAAGGGACCGACTGAGTTCGACCCCTGACACCACCTGGCATTCCTTCTCTCTCCCAACGGATTGCCTCACCCCGGACCTCTAACAACGTTACAGTGGGCTGCCGTCTTATCAATTGTTTCAGCTCTCGTCGAAGCGCATTATCGGAGACACACTCAACAAATTGATCTCTCACAACGATATCGCTATTAGAAATAACGTGCGGCGACTGGCTTTTCACCCTCTCAAAAAGGCTCAATAAAGCCAGGGAGAACTCTAACAAAGTTTCTCCCTCATGTTGCCGCCGTGAAAAAAATGTCTCTTGTAGTGTGACGTATGACTCTGCGCAACCATACACTTCCTGCAACGCAGAAATAATTTTATCTGGATCACCCCTATCGGCACTTGACCGATATTTAATTTCGTCTCGGGCTTCCCCTTCAAGATGATCATACAGGAAAAAGGCCTGCTCGGCCGGCGTCATATTACGAATACGCATACACGCTCTGGCTTCGTCAATCCACTCATCAATACTGATACCGGACCTGCCATTAAAATTTGGACAGCGTCTGTCTCTCGGAATGAACACAAATCGTTCAACCATGCCAGCACCCGCATCAGCTGACCGAGGCGTAACGGGCCGCGCTGTACTAGTAGAAGCTGCGCCAGGATCGGGCTGCTCCACAGTCGCCCGCTCCTGCCGCAGTCTCTCATTATCTGCCCTTAGTTGGGCTACTAGATCCCTCATCTCTTGTAGTTCGTTGTCCATAAATGTGCTGTAAAGGGCACTCACCTAGTCACAACACCACTGCACAGTCACCAACGTTCTGCAAACATACAAAAAAACTCCCCAAGTCTGAATCTGAACAGCTGAACAAACCCTGCCGACTGCGCCAAGTGTGGCGACCCGAGTAAAGATGCACTAAGATTTAGAAAATTTCGCTCAACCTACACGTTAGCCCAGACAACTGGGCCACAAGTGAGGTGGGCGGTTATAAAGTTACCGACTACGCCACCCCGGGGCCTACTTCCGGGGAATTTCCCTTCGCACTAGAGCAAGGCTCACAGGCTCGTTTTAACAGAGTCAGGTATCAGACTTGGGTTGAGTACAAACAATAAAAACTTTATAGTCATGCTAAATAACCCACACACGCAGAGTGGATTTTCTTTTGTAATCGCGGCTTTGAACGATTACGTAATCGTGGAATCTGCCTAATCGTAATCGCAATTAGAAATTCGATTAATTGTGCAGCCCTAGGGCTGAGTCTATTTCTCCTCTTAGACAGACAGTAGGCTACTTCCCCAGGCTTAGAGAACACTCTTTTACATGGTACAGAGGAGGCTGCTGGGGTACAATGAAACTTTAATGCCAATGTATATGGAAGGGGGTAGACATGTTTCTGCATTCAGTGGATCTTGAGCTCTTTGTATGTTTATCTCTGTAATGTAGGCTTATTTATCTACTTCTACGAGCACATCAGAAGTGGCATTTGAGCTTTGTTTGTGCTGGTCTACAGCACTGTCCAACAGAAGACAAAGGTTTCCACCTCAGAAGTGTGAGGGAAAAAAATGATTGGGAGTGACTGTACATGTACATTGACTGAATATAAGACACATCAACGGTCAACAATTATAAAATACAACAATAAAATAAGTAATATTTTAAATAAATATATATATTTTTCTTCTTCTATTTTAGAAATGCATACATAGGCCTACATTGGAAGCTATTAGCTCAATATTCCCAGATAGGGAAGTCTTCCTTTTTTGGCTGTTGCCATTGCTCTAAATACAAACCCTCCCCTAAGCCCACACTTACCTCAAATAACAATAATCATACCTAAAAAACACCAAAAGTGCAAAGATTTTACAAAAACAAAAAGACACAACAACAACAACAAAAAAGAATAAGTATGTAACCCTCCCCAGCTCGTATACTCGTACCGGGTACACTCGTATAATACTATCAAAGGAGCCCTGGTATCCCAGCAGTAGTAAAGTGTAATGTCTGGTCCTTCCCGTGAAGAATGGATAGACAGCTACAAGAATACTACAAGAATAATTTGTTATATAGCGCGGTGCCTTCAATTAATAAACATATATTCTCATGTGTTTGAGAATAGAAAAAAAACTGGTTGACAACCATAGGAACGTTATAATAAACCCTGAGGTTTATTGAATAATCCCCAAACAAAACAAAAAATAAATAAATAAATAAAATGAATCAAATGGTAAGAATATGAACTACAGAATAATTCACACGATTCAGGGAAAACCCACAATGCAATACAAGGTTACCACATTTAAATAGTACCACCCTTTAAGTGACCCAAAAAGCAGTACTTTAGTGATTTAAAATAGTCAGACCAAAATAAAACAGTTTCCTCTGATACAAGCGAATTACTCTTATTAATATAAATTTATAATTATTCGAACATATGACTCTTAAATGAACTCCTTCAAAACAAAACTAAAATGTCCTTAAATATAATCAAATGACTCTTGAACCGACTCAGTTGTAATCAAATGACTCTTAAATTGACTCAGTGGTGATCAAATGACTCTTAAATTGACTCAGTAGTAATCAAATGACTCTTAAATTGACTCAGTCGCAATCAAATGACTCTTAAATTGACTCAGTTGTGATCAAATGACTCTTAAATTGACTCAGTTGTGATCAAATGACTCTTAAATTGACTCAGTAGTAATCAAATGACTCTTAAATTGACTCAGTCGCAATCAAATGACTCTTAAATTGACTCAGTTGTGATCAAATGACTCTTAAATTGACTCAGTAGTAATCAAACGGCTCTTAAATTGACTCAGTAGTAATCAAACGACTCTTAACTGAGTCGTTTCCCTAAACCGAGTCTTTGATAATCAGTTCCCTCATTACAAATCTTGTTCACATGTATCAAAAACAGATATGAAACACTCAATACCTCAATAATAAACGTGAGAACCAGCAAACTTAGTCTCTAAACCAGTGCATTTGAAATTTCCATGAACTGTTGGGTGCACTTTTCCTCCAAACAATTTGATATTCAACAGATCTCAGTCCAACTGTACTGTACTTTCCGATCCAGTCCTCCACCGCTCGAAATTTCGTAACGAAACGTAAAAAAATAGTTCGGACAGCGCTGAGAGGGATTAGTTTCTGTCAAAATTAATGCACCTCAAAAAAACTGATCACACACTCTTATCTCCTTCCCCCGATCTTTTTTTTCTCTCTCTCTGGTCATCCCCCAATCCCCAGTAGTATGGAGCTAGAAATGTGTCTTTATTATATGCGAGAAAATAAATGATCTGAGAGAAGAAAAAAAAAGTTTGAGAGAAAAAGTTATCACACTGATAGCAAAAAAGCATTTCATGAGAGAAAAAAGAATATTTGAGAGAAAAAGTTTTCATACCAATAGCAAAAAATAATATTTGAGACTAAAAAAGTTTTGAGAGAAAGTATTTTCTCATAGAACATAAAAAAATATAAATTTCAAATTTTTAAAATTATTTCTGAGAAAAAAATTCTCTCTCAAAATACTTTGAAAAAAATCTCGAATATATATTTTTTGCTATCAGTGTGAAAACATTTTCTCTAAAAATAAAAAGTGTTTCTCTCAAAACGCTTTTCTTTGCTCTCGATGCAATTTTTTGCTCTCGTGTCAGGATTTTGCTTTAGCTGTGAAAATTGTGTCATGGGCGGGGCCACGTTCTTTTTTTTCCTATTGGAACGTTCCTATTGGCCAGTCGGGTGAGCATCGTCTTGTCTTAGGAGTCGAACTGAATTATTACACCATTGTTCGCGTTCGGTTCACCTAGATAGATGCCGTCTCTGCAGATGATGACACACACACAACTCGATGGGTAGCTGGCTGAGCAAGTTCAGCATCACTGAAGATTACACATTAAACAATAGCACTCATGCAAGTTTACCTAGCATGATGGCTAATTAATAATTAGCTTTACTAGCGATTAGCAAGCTAATAATATAATACACATTCATTCATGAATATGAGTGCTATTTTTAATGTTTAATCTTCAGTGATGCTGAACTTGCTCAGCCAGCTAACATCCAGTTGTGTGTGTCATCATCTTACCCAAACATTGGAGTGTCCGTGCTCGACTTAGAGCTTAGATCAGGCCCAAAAAATCAAGCCCGATCCTACCCGAGCCCGTGCACGTTGTGTCCGAGCCCAGCCCGACGCATTAACAATAATTATGAGCCCGAGCCCGATTTAAACCCGAGTCCCGACCATTTTAATACGTGGGTCGTTATAACTGACGTTCTCAACTACTTTCTATATTACTTTCTCCTCCTCCTCTGTTCTGCACCTCCAAATACTTTCAAGTTAGCCTACGTGTCGCCATCATACACATCAGCATAAATGCTCCTGATAAATTATGTGTTATTAAAGCATTAACACACAAACCACTGTTATAACATAAAATCAAGCAGCTACTGAGTGCATGGTTTGGCATGACTGAATGCGCGCAAAGTGCGCTCCCTGAAAAATCCCTAAAGCTGACATCAGTTCATCGCGATCTCACACATCTCTGTTATTATCAATGACGCTGACTGCACATTATAATTAGAGGATTTGCCAGCATACAGAATTCAGCTCTGAACAAAAAGTCCGTTTTGAGCAGTGAGGGGAGACTATCTTAAATGCTTCTGATTGGCCATTGCGTTCAAGAAATCAACACATATGTCTGTGATTGGCTACATCGCTCAACGCTGCAAACATGTTATAAAACAAAACTCTGGCCTGTAAATCATTTGTATTTTGTTTTAGTTGTTCTTGTTGTTTTTCTGCAACAGATGAATAAAAATGTATTAGTTTTTATGTTTTATTCATAGATATTTCTAGTTTGCGGGAGTCCCACAAATCGTTTTATTCTCCCGGAACCCACACACACAGAGTGAGTGCATTACAGCCCGCGCCCGCGCTCGCACTCGGCCATCAAACCTAGTCCCGCGCCACACTCTCTTGCGTTGGGAGTGCACGTCTCTAGATCAAAAGCCCGGCCTGGCCCGAGGATGGTGACGGGAAATATCGGCCCGAGGTCGGGCCTGGGCTCGGGCAGAGAATCTAAACTCTAAGGCAGAGACTGCATCTATTTAGGTGAACCGAACGCGAACAATGGTGTAATGATTCAGTTCGACTCCTAAGACAAGACGATGCTCACCAGACTGGCCAATAGGAACGTTCCAATAGGAAAAAAAGAACGTGGCCCCGCCCATGACACAATTTTCACAGCTAAAGCAAAATCCTGACACGAGAGCAAAAAATTGCATCGAGAGCAAAGAAAAGCGTTTTGAGAGAAACACTTTTTATTTTTAGAGAAAATGTTTTCACACTGATAGCAAAAAATATATATTTGAGATTTTTTTTCCAAGTATTTTAAGAGAGATTTTTTTTCTCAGAAATAATTAAAAAAAATTCAAATTTATATTTTTTTATGTTCTATGAGAAAATACTTTCTCTCAAAACTTTTTTTAGTCTCAAATATTATTTTTTGCTATTGGTATGAAAACTTTTTCTCTCAAATATTCTTTTTTCTCTCATGAAATGCTTTTTTGCTATCAGTGTGATAACTTTTTCTCTCAAACTTTTTTTTTTCTCTCAGATCATTTATTTTCTCACATAATAAAGACACATTTCTAGCTCCATACAGTAGCACCTGCTGTCATTGGCCAAGCGCAGACACATACAATTTCCACATATTTTTCCCCCCAAACTTAACATACATGCAATGTAAGTAGCTCAAACATTGTACATTATGCTCAGTAGCATGAACTTGAATGTTGTGTATCTAATTTCTTGCATTGGACATTTAGAGAACACTTTGTCTTTAGTGATTAAAGTCCTGTGAAAAACACAGAGTGGCAAGTGCAACCATAAATTGTATTACTGAAATAAGCAGAACATATGATATAGTGATAATGAATTATTACAAATATATAGGCCTACTGATATTCTCTATTGCTAATTTTCACCTACATCACTAACCTCTTAATCATTTGTCACCTCACATGAATAGCATGACCCTCTTTAAAACAGTAGGAAATGCTTTATTGTTTACTTTTTTGCTGACCTCTTTAACAAAATAAATATTACACAATGGTCTATGAGTTTCATAAATAAAATCTAATGGGTTTGGGCCTCTTTTTATGTAATATAAATTATGCCAGTTCTCTTCATTTGACTGAGTATGAAACTCATTAAAAGATTAGTTCACTTTCAAACAATGTTTTGCTAATGATTTACTCACTCAGGAATGTTTTCCTTAAAAACCTTCATTTCTTTTCGACTGAAGAAAGAAAGACATGGATATCTTGGATGACATGGGGGTGAGTAAATTATCAGCAAAAATGTTTTTTGAAAGTGAACTAATCCTTGAACATATTCTCTTTACTTGTTATTCATCACATCATGTGCATTCATTGTTGTCGTCTGCTATCTGTTGTAACAGATTAAAAAAAGGTCTATAAATCAAGTGTCATTATTGTTACTGGTGTCATTGTTGTTAGGCCATAGACTACCACAGCAAATTGATGCAATTAAAGTTAGACAAATCAAAAACTTTGTAGGATAACCAATATCCTGACAGCTGCTCAATAAAGAAACACTAATATATAAAGAGGAGAGGTGAAAATTTCACAATGAAGGGTAATTATTATTACTTGCCTCACAGACTTGAGAAATATAGGAAGCTTGATGTCTACTTTTAAACAGAACATTTAAAAACGAAAAACAGACTGCTCTCTGCTTATGTAATCTGTATGAAATCTGCATTTCTCTCTGCCGCGTTACTGTGAAGATCGCGAGTCAGCATTGTCAACTTCATCTTGAGGCCGACACACTGACACAGAAAAACCTTGTTTATTAATAAACAATTAAAATCTCTCCTTGCTATATTTGACATATTCATAATCATTACTTTTGCCGGTTCTTTGTGGCAGCTTTAAGATACTTTATTGGGAGCGCCACCCTTGTTACATGAACGCGTCACCACTGCATCAGCACCGAAAACATGATTATTATTATTATTTTTTTAATCTAAAATAAAAAATCATGATACGAACCGAATTGTAGGTTTGGTCTATCGTTACAGCCTTAGTAATATGAGAAAGCAGGAGTTTAGTCGTTTATCATGGTTGTAAAAAAAACAATGGCTATCTGAACTTTGCCAAGCGGAAACCAGTAGCCTACGTACTAATCAATAAATTATCGGGGAGGGTCATGCCTTTTTTCACAATCATTTTGAAGGGTCATAGAAAAATGTATTACTGGCGAAGGGAGGGTCAAGTCTTTTTTGACTACAGATCTCAAAACTCCTCCGGTGGCCCCTTAAAAAAATAACGAACAGTCCCTTACAAATGTATTCCTTTGTTTGTGTGCGCGCGTACATTTTCGTTAAAGTATGATCTTTTAATGCACCTTAAAGCAAGCACAGTCAGCATTTGTTGAATCGGTTCTATTAGGTTAATACAATAGATGAAAACACAAGGTTTAATTGCCTACCAACAACTTAAGTTTACGTTTACCGATTGCCATTCTTAGAGAAAACAGACTGTACAAAACTATAAAAACCTTTCGCAAATAACAGGATGTGAGTGGGTGCAAACCCGCTACCCACAGAGACATGCCTTACAAGGTGGTATCGTTAGCAGGGAGCTAAACCATCTCTCTCAGTTTCAGCAACATTCAGTTGAGCTGAGGCATGGAAGCTCATCCTTGTGCTGGGTTGGATTGATGTGGGGCCTGTACCATGATGGTAGTTGAACAAACTCAGGGTCACGGGATTAGTTTTGAGTTGACAAAACCAAACCAATCCAACCAGGCTTTGTTGGTACCATGATGATGATCATCAACTTTCTCTGTCAACTCAGGCTTCGATCCTGAGTTTAGGAGTTTAAGTGTGACATCAGTAGCGAACAGCCAATCACATGCTGAGAAAGAATGAAACTGAGATTAATTTCTCGCGAGAGAAGCAGCACAATTCACTTATTAAATAAAAGTATTAAAATAGTAAGAATTCAAACAAATTTACACAGCAAGAAGAGAACAGCTGTCTATGAAAGAGGACAAGTAAAAGAAAAAGTCTCGCTACTGTATATCAGTGCAAGTAAAAGTTGTGAAGTTATTTTATACAGCTAATAAAGGTATAGAGAGAATTGAACATTTAAGCTCACATGTAGTTATTTTATAGCTTCATCTATTGATGCTAAAGTGTATTTATATTACCTTTATATATTTATTCATTTAAACTGCGTAATAATAATTGATTAACTAAAATTGTACATGTGTGATTGATTAAGGGTATAATAATTACATAAATAATATCTAAATCATACAAATTTATTATTCTAAATAAGCATCACTAAAAACTAGACGATTTTGTCTTTAAAAATCATTTGCTATGTAGTGACCTTTAATTTGGAGTAGAAACAGGTGGAGTGACTTTATCGCATCAGTCATGTGACACTTTGCTCACAGCTGATTGGTCCAAGTTCTGTTTGCAACCTCTTACCTGCAACATAACCTGCCCCGGACCAGGTTAGCTGTGGAGCGTAAGTTACTATGGCGATGAACACTGCTAAAAGCCAAACCACTTTCATGGTACCTAAAACCCAGGGTTGACGCAAACTAAACTGAAACATAGCTGGCTAGCCACCTAAACCGGCTTCATGGTATAGGCCCGTGGTCTGTTGTTGTTCTTTACTGATTGGGTGATAACAGTTCAAATTGATTGGCTTTGGAAAAGACAGGGTGGAGATCATTATCATTTAACACTACGCGTCTTGTGACGCGTTATGATACGCGTCATGGGGGACAACGTGTACCGTAAAAAGCGGCGTTACATGAGCATATAGAGCGTTGTTTTTTCGCCGCTTCCGGATCGACGAAAAATACGCCGTAGTTTACACAATCCCACGGCACTTTTTACGGCGTTTCGCTTTTTGGCGGCGTAAAAAGCGGCGTCCTGGCCGTTCAAACGGCGCTTTTTAGGCCGTTTTTTTTAACAAAACGTGGTAGGAAAGTGGCGCATTGTAAGCCTTTTAGCGTTCCATAGACTATTGGCCCCGATTGCGTTCCATATAACACACTCGGTCTCTCTCGCGCACACTGACACGCTCGGTCTCTCTCGCACAGTCCGCTTCGCTTTTGTCCAGTCCGGCGCCTCATACAGTAAAATGTTAAACTCGTGCAAGAGCGATTCAAAATCATACAGAACTGTCTGTTCGCTCTAATCGCTCTCGCGGCACTTTGATATCATCCACGACCGATGTGTGCAGCGCTGCTTTAAGTAGAAAAAACAGTGAGCAATTTGAAAGGACGTAACTTGAAGTGGGGCGTCACCTGAAAGTCTGCAGACCATGCTGCAGACCCACTCAGCCGGCCCGGTACAATTACGAAAAGGCAGCGGTAGTCTATCATGTCGCCAGTTCGGTTATTTCTTGTTTTGCTATCGTGGTATACTATAGAGGGAATGCATTAACGTCACTTTCCCGCCAGAACACGCCCCCTCAGCCGGACTGAGTTGCAGAAGAGCAGCTGCGTGACTGGATTTAATAGGGGAAACTGCGAAAACGCAAGTAAAACAAACGATTATCAGTTTAAACTAAAGATTGGACTCAGTGTAGTGTTCCTTACAACTTACTAAAGATCCAGTGATCCATGGATATTGACATGCAGCCAGAAATCGTGTTTCCTGACATTTATATGTACCTGATTTTGACACCGGGGAAATACATACAGCAAATTTGCTTGTGAATGCTTTATATAAATACAAAATAGGCAGGTCTAAATCCAGGTGATCACTTATCAATGTTATATATATATATATATCATATCGTCTAGAGACCTAAAACTTGTATAGTTTTTTGTCAGTGTTTATTTAAAAATGTCAAATTATACAGAATATACAGTGGTAAATATTTGATTGATGAGTTGTCACTGCAATATATAACAATACAATATATAGAGAATGGTTTTACCACTAAATTCAGCATATTGACACAAAAAATGATAACTGCAAATCCAAGGGCGTAACTTTGGGTCTACCATTGGGGGGGTTAAACTCGCGCCATATTTATTAATTTATTTATTTATTGAATACTTTTCTTGTGTAAAAGGTAAAATGCTAATTTGCCGTTCCTGCATTACAAATACATTGTGATACTTTTACTGATTTAGGCTACTTAACGTAAATGCAGCTGTTCACTTGACTATTTATGCCATAATGACACGATAGTTTAATTAAGTGTTTAAACACCAGCCAGCAGTGACAGCTTACGCTTAATTGATTTTTTGTGAGTGTTCAATATCTTATGAAAATAAAACAAGAACTTAAAGATTAATCAATTGCATCACTGTATTTGGCACCTACATGCAGCAAATGTATTATGCACAATTCAACTCTCAATACACAATACAGGGTGGCACACTGGAGTGCTTGCACCTTTATAAAGTTCAACGTGTCTCTTTTTTACTATAATTTTCCCTTTGGGTCAGCATACTGTCTGGTGTCAGATTTTTAGCACGATAAATGCAAATGACTGAAGTTACCACTCACTTTCAATGACATGTGCAGAGTAGGCAACCCTAACACCAGGGTAATGTGTGGAATACCACCTATGATTTATCCTTTTTTTGGCCATTCAAACATGTAGATTTTTATTCACATTACTAGGCTGTTGCCTTTTTTATCCAGTAGGTGGCAGTCCAGGATAAGAAATGGCAGTTCAAGAAAATAAACTAAATAGTAGGAACAAAGAAATTAAAGCAGCAGCCTACAAGTGCAAACGGAAATGTAATGTGTGAAGTTACTGGAATGGAAATAAATGTAACCACCTTCTACATACTATTGAAGACATTTTGTTTGTAACATCACATTTTAAAGACTTAACATCAAATAACAGCATTAAAAACTTTCAAATAGAGAAAATGAAAGTGCAATTATATTATCACTTTGCATGAAATAAGACTCAAAAGTAGATAAAAAAAATTGTGTTTGCATTTAGCCTCTGATAACATCAAATTCAGAAACTGAGAAAATACAAGTGTGGACTAACGTTAGTTGTGCTTTGATTCATTTTGTCACTTTGCAAACTCCATGCAAAAATAATAAAAAATAAAATAATAATAATAATAATAATAATCTCAAATTGAGCCGGAGGTGGTAAATTCCTAATAATGTACGTATTGTTTTAGGTATTTTAATAAGATACCTAAAATACGTTGCGCATACAGCTGAAATAACGCGATCGTTATAAAGGTGTTTGAACAACAAAACACATCCACTTGCACATATTTGACAATCGGAATATCAGATATATCCTGCTATAGCTAACAAATTTGTGAAATTTTGAATAAAAAGGAAACAAAAGCAGATCATCAGTCATTCAACTATTGTGGCTGCGGTGTGACAAGCAATGAATGATGCGTCTCCATGGGAACCATAAAGTGATACTACGATCAATAACGGTCGGTCGCCTTGAAAAACTTTTAAACTTACGTGTGAAAAGGTTAAGTAAGGCTTACATTTAAATGTGTCTTTGTTTTGAGTGTATGGTCAATAAATAAAGGCATTAAAAAGATGGGCACAAAGCCTGTTTGTCGCGTCCCACTTGTCATGTCTCTATTCCCCACCAGTGGGCCGTGCCCGCGCCCGCGCCCCACACTTTGGGAAACGCTGAGCTAACTTCACAGCTAACTTAGCAATGGGGTACCTCCGTTTGGTCAGGATTTTTCCTAGTTTTTGCTGGTGTCGACCAACAATGAAAAATCGTTGTCTGGCTGCCTTTCAGTGTCCTTTACATCTTTCCATCCGTTAGCATGCACCGTCAGCTTTCTCCAACCATTCATCCCAGCGACTGCGCAAAATAGTGAACAAACTTTGTAGAGAAAGCGTGTTGGGTAATACCAAGTAGTCGGTGCGGTGATCTTTCTTGCTGGCAAATTAATTTAATAAAGAAAACGAACAAAAGTATTCCCATTCGAAATATTTCATATTTATTTTATTTATTTTGTATTGGGGGGGTTATATTAGCTGGATCTGATTTTTGAGGGGGTCATGACCCCCGTAACCCCCGTGCAAATTACGCGCATGTGCAAATCCACCTTTCGCTGCCTAGAGTCCAGTTGTTTCTATGAATTGCAGCGATCTATTTGCTTCTCTGTTCTGTAGCTTTCGTCAGTCTGTAAAAATATACCTCAGATTTCTTGTCAAATGTAGTTGTACAGTCAATCGCTAAGCTCGTTCCCGTTTTAGATGTGTTTTTTGTGTTTTTCACGGCATTCACGCTCAAAACCAATGCTGCCGCTCAGTCTTTTTGTCACTTAGTGGGCGTGGCCTCAATCACGCCATCTGACGATGACGTCACGCGCATTTCCTCTATTCTCTTATCGAGGGAAAATCACTCGAAGGTAAGATATACTATATTTTCCATTTTAATATAATTTATAGGATATCGTTGTTAACTGAAAGGCACTTTATAATGAAAAATCCCTAATTTGTGCCGCAAAGAAAAGAAAGAAAACATGCATATAATAAACCATTTACGAGTTAATAAAGTTATCATATGACGTGCCGTTTCATCTTCCAAAATATCCACCTTATTCTGCTCTAAACAATGGGCGCCGCCATGACGACGACTCCGGTTGCCTACTTCCGGTTCGAATTGTATAAGCAGTGAGAGAATTAGTTCAGGCTCTACATGTGCTGTTGTTGGTTGTTTTAACAATTCAAAGAAGATAAAAAACTTTTTAGAAACTGGGTGCTTTGAGCATAAGATAAAAAGGAGAGAATGCCTATGTCCGGTTCGTATCAGCTACATTCAATACCAGAGAGAAGACGTTTTTTTTTGGTTAGCTGCGCTAAAACTGATGCATCCAACGAAAAAGGTGTAATACGTTACCAGTAGGGATGGGCATTTCAAGCAAAAATAACATTCGAAGATCGCTGGGTTTTATGCAATTAATATTCGAGAATCGCACCCCTCCATCACATCACGCACATATGCATGTAAAGATAGGCACATGAGCAAAGCGGAGCAGTGTGACGCTTAAATATAAGTTAAACAAAAAACAACTAAACATTCATTTTATATTTAAGTTTCACAATATAATGTTTTTTTTAAATTTGTTTCATCTATGTTGATTATATGAAAAGGGAACCGCATAAGATGAGTCAGATATGATTATAAGATGCCCAATATATCGGAAAACATTTGGAATGGCTCAGATGATTTTGACCACTTATCAAGTTTTGTTTTGTAGAAAGCCTTTCTTTAAAGTGAATTTCGTTTAGTATAAATTGTATCTTCATTTTTATCAATGTTATATCAACAAATTGCCTGGAATATTAAATAAGAAGCACAAATAGTAGATATACAGGACACGGGGGCGCGGGCGCGTGAACTGGAGCGCGTCTTATTAATCAACGAAACTCAGCGTATAAGTTACTTGCCTCACATACATGATAAGTATATCTATAGAAAGCTTGAAATGTGTACTTTTAAACAAAATAATCGAAAACGAGAAATGGGCTGCTCTCTGCTTAGTATAGGTTAATTCGAATGAAGTGTGCATTTCTCTCTATATGCGCGTTCACTAGTGCGAAGATGGCGAGTCAGCATGCATCATCAAATTTATCTTTGCAGTCGACACTTACAGAAAACACTAGTTATTAATAAACAATTCAAATGTTTGATGCATAATCATTACTTTTGCCAGGGTTTTTTTGTGTGGCAAGCTTATGCGTGCGTTGAGATGCAGAATAGGCAATATATTACGAAAACGCTCATTATGGTTTAGCATTCTCTCCCATAGTATACATAACTTCAAACCCAACTTCAGTCGTGCACGGGCAGGGGCAGCCCTACTTATTTCACATATTTTCTAACCAGCACATCACTGCGACGTTCTGAGCAAGCGACGCTTAATCTTCATAAAGCTTCGAACCGGAAAAGGACAACCGGCTTCCGGTTCAAACCCGCAATGAATCATGGGTAAATTCGCTAACCAGGAAAAAGGTGGATAGAATAACTTGCATTTTTGTCACAGAAATGTGACATTCTGAGCAACCTGTCGATTTAGTTGAATGGGTAGCCTACATGTGTTGACGCTTAACTCCAAAACCAGTTTTAAATACGATCTTTTAGACTCATTTGATGAATTTTGTTGCAGCAGATGAAACCTGTGTTGGAATGCAGAGAGAAGATCGCTCTTACGACTTCGACCTGCCCGACGCTGTGACATTGAACGTGCAAGACGACGCATGTGATGCTGAGTGGACCATTGATGTAAATATCAACTTATTTCTTATCTTACAGGCGGTTCTGCAATTTATTTTTATTTTTAATAGAGACATTAAATGTCACTACTTTGGGCACAACGGGCGAAAGGCACTTCGTCTTTTAATTTTTATAGGCTAAGCAAGAAAACACACAGCTGCTTTTCTAAACACCTGTTTGCACTTGTTTTCTCATTGTGGGTGCAATGACAAGAGATCGAATTGGAAATAATTTATCAAATATTTTATATGTTGTAGATTTAATTAATGACAATTTCAGAAACTTTGTAGCATATTTTGAGACAAACTTTTCAGTTTTGTTGAAGATTATTAGCGTTTTTTCGGTTGAATATGGATATTACTTGGGGTGAAACGTGAACACGTTTACACGTGAAAAGACCCGGCAACTTATAAAACACTAGGCTGGCAAAAGGTTTCATGTGACAATATATAGCCTAGGCTACAAGCATCTTGGAGTAAAAGGCCCCTCTACTTGTACAGCTAAATTGTAGGGGTGTAACGATATTAAAACCGAACCGAAAAACCGCGATACAGAACCCAGGATCAGTGGCGGCCTTATGCATCCGGGGGCCCGTTTCATAACTAATTAGGGCCCTACCCATATAAAACATAAACATAATAGAGCAGAAAAAGCAAGGATTCCTGTTGGTTTGCATCAAAGGTATATTATTTTATTAGTGCACTTTCAGCTTCATGAACAGGCAGCTCAACATAGAAATCATCCAACCTTATTTGATTAAAATTATATACAATTATACAGCGTTTTATTTTGGAATAAGCCTCGCCCTTTCACGAACGGAAACTTCTCTGCTTAATTGATTAGCGCAGTATATTTTCAGCTGTCTGGGCTGACATAAAATAAACAGCTCAAACATCCCCTCAACTTAAATTGTTAACAAAAGCAAAGAAGAAAACATGTCTGACTGACACTGAACCGAACTTATTATAAATACAATGATGGGCTCTGCGTTATTTCAGCACAGTGGACAGCTAAGCTCAACGGGCTGCGGGAGTAGATTTCACCTGAGCCCTTTCTAGAAATCCACCCTTCTGTGTTTGAGTGCTGAGAATACCCTGATAAGTTCATCTTTGTCTGCGACATAACGGCAAAAAAGGCAAAGGTATAAACAAATAAACTAACGTTACCGGTATTATACTTCAAATCACTTAAGCAGTTCGCGGGGGCGGTAAACGTCGCTATGGTAAACGTGAGTTCGACAAATCAGAGACGTCAGCGTTATGCTTAGGATTGTGGGAAGTGTAGTATTTCTCAAGAAGATCGCAAATAAAACACATTTTTCTTAAAACAAGGTTGATTATACTGACTTGTGGTTTTTATAGAGCAGAAACTTTCATTTCACAACCTCGTAGCTTGTGGTCAGTCTACCTCGGATGGTTTAGAATATGGCTGAAAATCAATATCCTACGGAGAAAATGAATGGGATTTTAGCCGGTGTTTTGGGGGCCCCCTTGGAGGGCGGGGCCTGTTTCAGTTGAAACGGGTGAAACCTAGGTAAGGCCGCCTATGCCCAGGATACGTATAGCGATACTCTCATGGCGTACCGAACACGCCGAGATGGTCCTCACTGCAGAATGCGAAATCCAGGGGGAGGAGTTGGATCCAGACAATCCTACATATATTTTACATATACCTAAACCTACCCATCTCCACCCCCTGATCCCTAAACCCACCCCTAATCCTACCATCTCCACCCCTTAGATCTGGATCCAACTCCGCCCCCTGGATCTCGTGTACTGCTATGAGGTGCTACTGAACACGACCCGACCCCTGCTGCTCCCGCCCCCTGCTACCCCGGCCCACCGGACCTCATGTCTTATGTGTAAGCTGCACAACGAATTCAGTTTTTTAGCCTAACCACTAGGCGCGTCGTTAGACATGGCCCGGATGTTTTTTTTTATAGCCCTGGATTTATTGATAATTATTATTATTATTTTTAAATCATTTTGTGTATTTATTTTAAAAAATTGACCGGGTCTTTGAATCTATCCTTTAGAATCATGTATTAAAGACGATTAAAATGTGTTCAAGCAGATCAAAGTTACTATGGTTACAGCATGCTTAAAACGTAAAATAAGGAGTCATGAACGATACGAGGCGGATGAGAGGCAAGAAGAGTTATGTGCCTCCAATGTATCAAGACCCTAGCATCGCCCCTGCTAACCACAATTAACACCATATAATAGCAAGCTCCGTGTTTTGTTACTTTCGATAATAAGCAAGGTGTAATCTTTCAAATTCTGTCTATTTGATCACGAAATTCAAACAATAAATGCCGTTTTGGCGCTCTTTGATGTGGCGTGACAGATCACTGTACGAGCTCCTCATGTCAAGTGGCAGCGCGGAGCGTGAGTAAACGCGATCATCTCTTCCTCAGTTACAGAATAAACATAAACATGAATGGAGACCTGAAGGTATATTGAAAGATACAGTAGCCTACACTTACTGAAAGGCATCATAACTCGTGTAATCGCTCAATCAGTGTTTCAGCAGCTTAGTTTGTCACATAGCAATTATATTTACCTCAGCAGGCAAGTCATGTGTCCACAGCTTGTTGGTTCCTAAATGAACTCTTGCTCTAAAATGCACTATATTAGCCTATATATTTTATTTTACTTAACCTGTTAATGATATATTGTTTATTTAATGTAGGCTATGTTTAAAATATCTTTCATGAAAATGTCAGCAACTGTGTAAAATATATTTCAATAACGGATTAGAGTAAAACATAAGTTAATGCAAAAACTGCCTTATGTTCAGTTGAAATGTTTTCATACAATGTGTTGGGTGTTGCTTATTAAATCTAAAAAATAAATAGCATCTGAATTTAGGCTAAAAGTCTAGACTCTGTTGTTAACCTTTAAAGTTATAGTAATGTGCGGGCTCCCTATAGTTAACAGCATTAGCAGATTATTTTTTTTCAATCCTTGCGAAACGTTTAATTGTAATTGATTCAATTTAAAGACAAAGATACCATTTTTTCATTAAACCAGTGTTTAAAAAAGCAACAACAAAAAAGCAATAAACCCCACCCCACCGAACCGAACCGAGATGTCAAAACCGTGGGAAGAACCGAACCATCAGTTCTGTGTATCGTTACACCCCTACTAAATAGGCCTAAGACCAGGACCTTTAGCCCTGTTGTATGTATTATCTAATGTGCTGTGCTTTGTCTGATACTATTTGTCACTGATTGACAAATTAATTTGTTTTGCCTTGCCTTGTAGCTACGAGTGAGAATAAGAAAATAGTGTTAAATGTTTCACCATGTTTATGATTATAATTGTCCCCTAGAAAATCTTCACAGCAATCCTGGATGGAAGTTTAATAAACTTTTCTCATCCCTTCAAAAATGTAACTCGTCAAGGAATCCGTGTGAATTACTGTCCAGTTACAGTCCAATTCCACGTCGCTTGTCCTGTGAGTTCAGTAACAATTAATCTGCTCAGAATAGTTTTACTGCTTTATATTTGAGGATTATATTTGTTTACAAATCAAATGCTTTTTGATTATCTTGTAGAAATACACCAGGCATCTCGCATGTTTTTGTGAGTAGTTCTTCTTTTTAAAATCTCTAATAGATGCTATACAACAATAATATTACAATGGCATCCAATTATGTGTGTAATATCAGGTACCAACTCTACTGACAACAAACCAGTTATTAACACATCTCTGCCACCTAGAGGTAAAAAATACCTTTTTTTACCTTTTGCAACACTACAAATGACTGAGAAAAAAAATGACGTGGTGTGTGTGTGTGTGTGTGTGTGTGTGTGTGTGTGTGTGTGTGTGTGTGTGTGTGTGTGTGTGTGTGTGTGTGTGTGTGTGTGTGTGTGTGTGTGTGTGTGTGTGTGTGTGTGTGTGTGTGTGTGTGTGTGTGTGTGTGTAGCAGATGTAAATTCAGGGAATGGTGGTATGGATATACACCGTTCTGCTTAACTGGGTGTAACAGGGCGCTTTTGTAAATCCATTTAATGATTTTTTTTTTTGTATTAATTATATTTACAGACACATTTTACTCTGGTTCAACAAAGAGACAACATTGTAAGTAAAGTCCATAAAACATCATAATAATAATCATTATATTATCATTATAAATATATACCCAGCATTTTGAAAAAGTGAACAGCCAATATTTGACTATACTCCAGCAAAAATGTAGCCACATTTCAAGACATTGCCAACTTAGAGAAAAATAAGGATGTGATCACCATTTTACCATCAAAGTATCCCTGCATAACAAGTTTAATGCAAATCACATTCACAATGTTTCTTACCAGACTTTAGTTCGTAAATTCCACACAAAAAAAGAGAATAACAACAGTAATAATTATCCTCATCTCATTGTAGGTAAAGGTTGTGAAACCATGAAATACAAAATTAATGTAAAGTTCTCTCAAGTTTACAAAAAGCCACTCCCAAAAATCAGTTCCGTGTCAAAAATCAGTAATAGAGCAATCTGAGAGATATCTAACTCAAAATTTAAGCACGACCAATAACAACTTCACTGAACAATGAATTATCTTTGGAACCTTTTCAAAGTTTAAACAATAGGTTGGTACAGAGGTTGTGGAAAACAAACTAAGACTGGAGATGGGGGAGGGAATATAGTATTGCAAGTGGTGACGTAAGAGGGACCTTGCTGTAAGTAAAATATTTGAATAAAATCTTTTATACATGACCTGATGGGTGGGTAGCAAATTAGTAATCATTAGTATTTGTAGCATCATTATCTTTAATATAATCTTTATAATATCTATTATTATTATTATTATTATTATTATCAGATCATTATTAGTATTATTATTTTGGCATGTGACCATTAGACAAGACTTTTGTATCTTGTAGTTAATATCATTGGAGTGTATTTGTTCTGAAAACAGCAGTTTCATAAAGTGTTTATCTTAAAGCAAGTGTCATGAAGCCTGTGTGTGTAGTGTTGTATAAAATGAGATTTATGGTGATTTTGTTTTTTCTTCTGTATAGATTGTGCCATTGCTGTTGTTGCCACAGTGGTCATAAGCTTTGTCATTTTGGCATTCTCCATCTGCAGGACAAACAGGTAGGTCCATTTAACACATTAATGCATAAAAAAAACAAAATAGCTACTTATAAGCTACTACTAATAGCTACTATAAGATATCCGTTTATCAACTAAACAACTAAATTACCTTGTATTAATTTCTAGCTCTGCAAAATATGCTCCTACTAGAGCCTCAGCTGACGAGGAACACCAGCCGTGTTGAGGAAAATTAACCTAAGGAGGCATGATCTGGACCTGCCCAACAAAACAACAACACATGACGTGGAGTCATAATAACACATTATCCTATATACATGTATTAAACTATATATTATTATAGTATATCATATTATATTAGTTTTTATATTATAGTATATTATATTAGTTTTTATATTATAAGTTATAATATTAGTTTATATATTATATTATATTATATTATATTATATTATATTATATTATATTATATTGTATATAGACCAGTGTTGTTTGTATATTGTATACCAACAACAATGGTCTATAGACATTTCAACACGTTTGTATCACTCCGCAATCTGTTTGCACGTTCTATTATTGGAGGAGATATTGTATTGACATGGTTCCATGCAGTGTTGGGTGTAATGCATTATTAAGTAATTAATTACTGTAAATAAATTACTTTTCCGTTAAACATTAAAGTGAGGAATTACTCATAATTTTTCTGTAATTTAATTAGTTACTTGTGATGTAATTGCATTCTATTACAGAATAGTGGATTTAACATCCAAATTTAACATCTAATGATAAAATGTATGTCTTTAAAGTAAACTATTTCATGTCTATCCTTGTATTGTTCAACTGCACAAGGTTGGCATGGAATTTAGAAAGTAATTAGTAGTAATAAGGTAATGCAATACTTTTTAGAGAGAGTAATTAAAAATGTATATTATATTATATTATATTATATTATGAAGGCTAATATAAATGTTTTAAGTTTGTATTTCCTCTCAGAATGGGAAACAATGGTTCCCTGACTCTTTTTGTTTTACGTGTGGAATATTCACCACAAGAGGTCACCTTTGTTGTAGATCTGGCCAATCTTTTTTCCACAGTCGTATTTTTTACTGTTGTCTTTTTCTGAACTAGAAGTGCTTTCAAGATTCAAGAACATTTAACATTATAACACGCCTCAGTATGTGCAAACAAATATGACAAATCCGCCGTTAGGGAATTAATGTAACTAGCTAAAGTTAACGTTAGCTATACCCAAACGACCTTGCCAAACGTTACATGAACAGGAATTAGAAAAGGTTACAAAATACTAGATAAATAATATAGCATGTAGCCTATAAACTAATTAAATATCACTTACCAGTGAGCAACGGCATTATGTATGTCTCAGTTTGTGAGCTGAAGAGATCAATTGAGCATCAAAGTTTAGCTTTGTCAAGTCTTTTTATTGTTAGCAGTAATACATTTAATCATTTGTTTCCATGACTTGTTGTTAAAAACGACACAGTACGAGTCTCTCGATGAATTTTTGTCTGTTTATTTTACTTGCTTTTACTACCTTTTTACTTACTGTTTATAATTATGTTATTGTTGTTTAATTCTGTTTTGAGACGTAACTATGTATTTGCTGTTATATTTGTTCAATTAAAACAATTAATAAAAAGAGTCTCTCGATTAATTGTTTATATGAATCTATTTTTTATTTACTCGCAAAAAAAATACTGTAGACATATCAGCAAGTTCAACCAAATTGCGTAGTTTTTTTAAAATTAGATTATAATTAAAATGAATGAAAGCGTGGAAGTATGTTGCTTAGCAACAGAATGCGTGACACACGTCAACATCAGGTGCTTGGGAACATGGCGGAGAGAAACGCTCTGGAGAAACTCGATTTCGGTGCTTTAAGCCTCGAGCAGCAGGAGAAGCTGCATCACTTCAAAGTATTTCTTTTTCTGCTTCTGAAAGTTGTTTACGACGAGTCTGCAAATTTTTATTGGAGCTGAATACGTGAAGTAGATACCAGAGTCATACTAGTGCTATATGATTTAATAAATAAGCTGTATGGGAAATATGATTGATTTCTGTTAGCAAATGTTTCGAAATCAGTGTAAGTGATTTAACATGTCTTACTCCAGATCAAGACGAGGATAGCCAATGAAAAATATTTAAGATCTCATCCAGAGGTGGAAATGTTACTGAGTGACTTCTTAAGGTATAGTGTTTTTGCTTTGTTCATCAAGATCATGATACAGCGCATTTTGTTATATTCCCCGCACCCCCCACCTCTCTCTCTCTTCTCTCTCTCTCTCTCTCTCTCTCTCTCTCTCTCTCTCTCTCTCTCTCTCTCTCTCTCTCTCTCTAACAGGAATGTGTTTCTGAAAAGGCCTACGGATATTCGTGAATTTGCAGCAGGTATATTTATTTATAAGGCAATTGTCACATGTTATAAAACCTAATCTGTTATCCGACACATTTGCACAATTTCTTGACAATAACTTTCTAGGATAGGCCTATAATCTCCTGATAACATTCAGAATGTGTTTTTGTTTTATGTATTCGGTTTTTTCCCGTATGTAAATAGTCTGTCTCTCACATAGAATAATTTATATTTCTGCAAAAAAAAATTACAACAAAAAAATTCTCTTGAGCTAATGTAATTAAATACATAATACTTCTTATTTATCATAATAAATAATTGTAATAAATAGTGATCATTATTATGTGCACTATTATGTTAAATTATACTCTTAAATTAAGCCAGCATATCTCTCTTTCTCTTTTTCTCCAGATCATTTCAGTGACCCAGGACTGTCAGAGAAAATCAGGCCCAAATGAATATCCACAATAAGTGAAAAGTGTGGATTTACACTTTTGCTTTTTAATAAAAAAAAATTGTGTTTTGAAACACACCTCCGTGTTTGTTATCAGCAACAATTATCGTGAATGTATCGGGAGAGGAAAGTCCAGGCTTGTTTGCTAAATGAGTCCACAGTGATGAAAGACAAAATGGGCTGAATTGAACAAGTCTTTTTTTAAGTATTTCCAGACATACTGAGGCTGACACTAATTACTCACTAATTATTTATATTATGTATTACCCTGATCCTTAGCATAAAATACTAATTTTAAACTACTTGTTTTCATTCAGTTTTTCATGGATTTTTCCTGAATTTGTATCTAGTTTTAACCAATTAGTGCTGTTTTTCACATTTGGTCAGTCAGTTTGATCTTTTTTTCGGTTTACAGTTTGATGGGTGAAGTATTGAGCAAGTACTATGTTTCTTTTTTTGGATTTAACAAGTCACCAGGGACCCATAAGCTACTGCTCATTCACATAGAAACATCTAATTGTCCTCTTAGTGTAACATTTGACTTTAGTACAGTACTTGAAACTCATTAACCCCAAAAACTATATAATTAAGCATGTAATTAAAAAGCTGAAAGATATGTTCAGTCCATTTCAAATAATAATCAACTGCTATAAGAGAAGTTTGTGGCTTTACAAGTGGATGATTATTCAAAATCACACTTTAAGTTATTTAAAAATGGCCAGATGATGGAAAATCAAATCTTGAACCCACAATTTTGCAAATGCAATTTCATAGCTGTCACACCTGCGTAGAAAGTCTTCAAAATTCTGGGGTGGGAGGGGTTGAGAGGACATGAGAGTGGAAAATCATGTTGTAATGAATCTAGTGTGCACATGTTCAGCAGACTGTCGGCTTCAGTTAAACTTGTGTCTCAAATCTCAAGATCATCTCTCACACACAGTGAGTACCATCACAGTTTTAGCCTATAATCGTGAACATCCTGGTTACCATTTTATTGCTTAAGCTTATTTCTTTTAGTAATTAAATAATTATAATGATTAATTAAATCACTAGTTTTAAATTTATATTGGTGATGCCCATGTTCACTGAAAGAGGTAATACTATTTAAATCAATTTTGGGTTGTTGTTTTTTTAAGTAAAGCTTGTGAAGGACTCATTTCAAAATCAGATAAATATATATTATCAGATCTATAGTACATTTGTTCAAACGTCTACTTCTGTAAAGATGATTGTACATTGTATTGTATTGTGTCTATTTTTACTTGCTCTAACACCCCCAAAATTAACTCTGTTTGTGTAACCTAATGTAGTCAGGATGATTCTGTTATATCAAATAATATTTTTGGATTAATTAATGCCAGTTAATTTACATGTAACTACATGAAGTGCACTTTTATGGTACTTTGCAACCCCCTTTTAACTTCAATGTTTTATTAAGGTTTAATAATTAAGGGAGGGGTATTAAATAGACACAACCCCTTTTTAAAGAGCAATTTTTGAGAGAAAACAATAGAACGAAATGTATGAAAAGACATGTAATTTAAATGGTTAATTTACTATGAGGCAGACTAAAAAAGCAAAATATAAATCTGGGCTCAGTTAATTAATTGAAAATATTC
Organism: Siphateles boraxobius; assembly: GCF_051911475.1. Classification (NCBI taxonomy): domain Eukaryota; kingdom Metazoa; phylum Chordata; class Actinopteri; order Cypriniformes; family Leuciscidae; genus Siphateles; species Siphateles boraxobius. The sequence goes on along the minus strand of NW_027508722.1, from coordinate 19,765,282 downwards.
TTTGGAGCAACATAATACTCTAAGGCCAACACAAATAAGCTATTCAAATGAAAGGAAACCCAATCATCGGTAAAATTGTACTGATTTGCCTTGTCATACAGCTGGGTCAGAAGTAAAGGCTGTTTTTCTCAAGCTGTATTCCAGTGAGAGTTATCTCACACTGGCAGTATCCTAGCACTCATCCCAAATCCTCACAGGTAGTTGTGAGAACGATACATGCAGTACCTGGGAGTCAGTTGGCATGCCTACTAAAACCATAGTGACATTGGTACATATATCCAAATTTATGTGAAAACAACATATAGCCTACAACAGGGGTGCTTTAAAACAGGAGGAGACTGATATGGTTCTGGTTTTTGCGTTAAAATGATAAAATAATTACATCATCTCCTATTAATGTACCGTTAATATTCCCATTGACTTTCTATTCTATTATTTTTATATGTATTTTATTGCTATTCAAATATCATGCCTATGCATCACATAAATGATTTGAGTATCTACAGTTTAATTTTTGTTCTTGCATGTTTAAATAATGCAAGCTATGCAAACATTAGTGCAACTGAATGGAACTGTTTTGCTTGTAATCAGTTACGTATGTCTGGATTTTCAACGTGATTCACCTGTGTCCGATGACATTACAGATAATAAAGCTGTCACTGATATCTAGATATGCAGGAGAGCATTGCTTAATATGACTATTTGTAATGTCCGTGTGCGTTCATTGCAATGCAATGAATTCATTGAAATCTTCTAAATCCATATTGTCTGTAGAGCCTCATCTGGAGAAAGAGAACAGGGAACAACGTGATGGGGTTTTATAGAGAGGGTTTGGTCCTCTCTCTTCTGGTCCATTGGGTGACAGGTAAACTAGTTTAATAGTATAACACTTTTTCAATTTAATCATTTAAATCTAAAATAGAGTTTTGTGAAGTTTGTTGGAGTACAACAAGCAACATAACGTGATTAATTTCATCATAAATGTTATACTGTTTTGTTATTCTATACAGTAATGTCCGAGGTTGCGATGGGACCAGTGATGCCTGATCGTAACCAGTCAACAGTAGACTTTCCTAAACTACCGTCAGACTTCAGGGAAATGGCCAAGAAATTGGTAACTTACTGTAGTACCACAAGATCATTGGTTGCATCTCATACTGAAAACACTATAGTAGGGTAAATAGGTGTTTCCTCATCTATGGGCACTACTGAAACACTATTTTCTGAACCAAAAATTTAAATTTTTAGAATAAAATTGCTGACTGTTTTGTCTTGCTGAGGCTAATTTAATTGCTAGCATATTATACATCCTTAACGTACACAATTAAATAATTAATTTTTTTGCACAATTTAACTAAGTTACAGCTTGATTAGAAAAGATGCCCAATACAATATTCTCTTCATGTGACTGTGTGGTAAGGCGAGGAGAGGAGATGAGGATGTATGCAGCCTGTACTTTTATTAACTGAAATAACAAGGATAAAAATAGGAATCAAACAGAAGGCAAAAACAAAACTATTTAACAAGCGAAACATAAAGACAATACTAAACTGAGAACTGAGGCAACAGGACATTAAATACAAAGGTAAATAAGTATTTAAACAAGACACAGGTGATGGTAATTTATAGAAACAAATTAGCTACAGGAACCAAGAGAACAAAGGAAACCGGAACTAAACACAGTAAATAAGAACATTCACACTAAGTGTAACAGGAAAAAAAAAAACACAGAACGTGACATTCACAAGCCATATTTACCTTTTTTCCATCACATGACTTATTACATGAATCTTTACTTCAGTCATGCTCTTAACAGTTGTTTTGAAATCATTTAAAAATATTTGGATGACGTAAAAATGTACATAAATAATTTTCTCTCAATAAACATTTAAATGTTTTTTGTTTATTTTACACTGTGTTTGGATTATCTACATTTAAATTTATATTTTTATGATGGATTTTCATGTTTACATATTTAAGTCTGGGTCTGATAAGGGGAAAAAATCCTGTGATGAAATTGAATTGTTCATGAGTCATTAACCAACAATATTTGTGTGTGTGTGTGTGTGCATAAGTTTTATTCAGAAGAACAAATTGCACTTTCCACTTAAATTGTTTCATAATTTCATAATTATGTTTTCTTTTCTTTTTTGACAGATGATCACATGCTTCAAGAAAGGTAAAATGTCAGAAGGCATACAGCCACATTTGCCATTATCTCATAGTTTGAACACATTTGGCCTTACATAATCATGGTATCAAAATGACTTATGTGTTGCACCTGCATGTACTTAATAAAATGAATTATGTAGAGAGCTATATTACATGAACCATATGCAAATGCAAGTGCCCAAGGAAACCGTATAGGATATATTTGCATATTTCAGCTGGAAAAAAGAAGTTCCATTCAAGGTCGCCCACACCCAGAACAAAATGTATTAATCTACTAGACATCATAATCTACTAATCTTTAATCATAAATCCAATTTGATATTTTGATGTCAGATTGCAATTAAAGTTTCTCAAATGTTTTTCCTTTTGTTTCCAGTCATAAAGAGATAGTGTTTGTCTTTCTCTGTCATGCATTGTCTTTTGATAAATGATGTGGTTATTTTGTTTTAGGTTACCATGTGCCTGAAATGAACAATTCACTGAACAGGTAGTCTGCCATTGAACTGATGATATATTGCCAGGTGTATATTTAAATACTAATGATCACATTTCATTGCATGGAAAACATCAACATATTTTCCCTTTCATCTGTCAGCTCATATGCACAGACACAAAACCAGATGATGCAGAGCCCCATCTCTATATTTGTAGAGCTTCTCACCTCACTCCATCCATCCTTCTCCATCCCTCGCTCCAATCAGTCCAATGACACGGCAGATGAGAAGGACCCAGTCTGGGTAACTCTCACTATTCCAAACACACTCATTTGGTAGCTTTCTAACTAGGGGCTTCCAATTTACTTATTTTGGATGTTAAAGACACTTAGTTACTACAAGACTAACTCTCACCCGAAGCCTAATCCCAATACAACAATACAACTTTTTGCAACTTTAGAAAAGACACCAGTCATAGGGTTCTTTCATATTTAGCTAAGTGACATAGGGACATTGTTTGCCAAATCTATATGCTTACATACAGAGAGATACAGATACCCATATATCTTTATTTTACCTTTATTCTATGTTCATCTTGATGTGAAATCTACAATAAAATCAGGACATTGCTGAGAAGATGCAGAATTGCACCAACATGGGCCATATGATTGAGCTCATGAGAAACACTACGGTTAGTGCTAGAACATTAATATCATATAATATAATATAATATAATAAGACCAAATATATTTAGAATTAATTAAGTTGATCTTTAAGTTTGGTAGCTTTTATCTATGTGGCAATGCCTCATATTTGTTGCCCTCCTTTAGAAGCAAAAGGACTAACATACCTTCCTTCTTTTTTACATTTGCACACTCAGGAGAGCCCTCGTTGTTTAATGAGGGCATTCGTGGCTCCTCTTTCCTGGATGGCCATTATGCAGAATGGAACATCCCTCAACAAAGAGGATCTAACAAAGCTTTTATGGGCGTCTAGACCTTTCTTAGAAACAATGCCTCCATCTAGCTTTGTTCTGCCAGCATTTTCACAAAGTTATCACCTGGCTGAAATGTAAGTTTATTCCTTTTTATTAAACTCAAGTGACTGAACTTATGGAATACCTTTACCTTAAACTATAATTTTGATGTAAAATTGTGTTTCCCTGTTTGTGTCTGTCATCTCACCTCCCTCATTATGCTCAAGGATGAAGGTGTTTAGTGAGATGTTCAGCGTTCTGTCTGAGGAACAGAGGATTGAGATTATAGGGTGGGTCAAAGAAAGAGTTGCACAAAATGAATTTAACTGCAGTCTGAAAGCACCTGCCTCCCGCATCCTGCCTTCTAAACCACTGGAAATACCTACCATGTGTAAGTTTTGAGCAACCTTTAAGCTTTTATCACAACAATGAATCATTATTTATGTGATGTGATGTGATGTGATTGATGTAATGTAATGTACTGTATACAATATATAGAATAGAATAGAATAGAATAGAATATGAATGTATGGTTAACATAAGACACAAATAATCTGTCCAACAATTCTCTTGACTAATATAGCAAATGGCTCATCAGTCAATGAGGTTTCTATGATGAGCAGACCTGGTGCTGAAGCGATTGACCATTCTGCAATGAATGGTAAATTGGAGAAAAGTGGATGAAAGAACTGAAAACAAAAATTGAATGGAATGGCAAACTGTTGAAAAGGTAGAGAGGAACATTGGGAAAGAAAATATAACAAATACAGAGGCAGAAAGGTATGTGGTGGAAAGATAAGAGAGTTATATGGAGAACAGCAATGATACAGTGGATCATAAACAGAAGAGTGGAAAACACCAAAGATAAACAATACAGATATATGAAGAGAGGAGAATTATTAATTAAATTAAAATTGTTATAATTAATTATTTGATTATTGTTTTATATTATTAAGTTATTTGGTTTATTTTTTATTTATTTGCATTTTTTTATTTTACTCAGAGAGTGCTTTGCAAGCAATCATTCAACGTTTTCTGTCTGTCTCTTTTTCTTTGTTATTTTATCTTCAACTGCAGTCCGTACATGTCCCCCTGGATTTCTCTGGCTGAAGGCTAGGATGTTGGCAATGATGGGGCCTTTCCTATCCCGGCTGCCTTTTGAGGAAGTAAAGACCATCCCTAAAGAAGAGGTCCGTGTCTGTGACATGACATGCAAACCAATATCATAACTCTTATGTGTATTGTTCCATGGTATTTGTGTCTCAGAACCAGCCATACTAACATAATCTAAATCGAAAAGCACCTATAACTCAACAAATTCAATGACTATGATAATCTTTCTCTTTCTCAGCTATGTGAGTTTTTTAGGACTCCAGATTTCTCTCCATCTTTTCATAATGTTATTGGAATACACCCCGCCCTGGGCCGGACACTTTTTCAACGCTTGAAACTAGAGTGTTCCAGCAGTGAGAATTTCACTCAATACATTGACAGGTTAGGATCTGCATTATGAGTGTGTGTTAAGTGCATGTCTTTGGTAAATGATATTCAAGTTAACAGAAGTGATACACTGATTCCTCTGGAAGCCATTGCAGCTCCATGGTAAAAATAGAAAGGTAACTGTGTGATTAAAAACTCGAAAGTTTAAAATAAGAAATAAAGTCTTATTGTGAGACAGTCACACTTAGAAATAACGATCCCATTGTGACATTAAGTCATGCACAATAACAAGAAAAAAGTAGAAATATTTTATAAAAAGTTATAAAATGTATAAAATATAAGTCACAATTTTGAGAAACAAAGTTTTCGCAGTTTCAAGATATAAAGCCACATTGTGAAATGTGAAATGTGAAATGAAGTTGCAATTACCAAAATACTGACCTCTGGCATCACAACTAGTCATATTCACCCACAGAACTGCTGCTCACTGGATTTTTTTTTTCAGGCCATATAAAGCCTAGAGATGGTTGTGCATGAAAACCCTAGTAGATCAGCAGTTTCTGAAATACTCAGACCAGCCCATCTGACACCAACAACCACGCCATGTTCAAAGTCACTTAATCTCCTTTCCTCCCAATTCTGATGCTCAGTTTGAACTTGAGCAGATCGTTTTCTTTTTACCATGTCTACATGCCTAAATGCACTGAGTTGCTGCCATGTTATTGGCTGATTAGATATTTGTGTGAGCAAGCAGTCGAACAGGTGTACCCAATAAAGTGGCTGGAGAATGTAAAGTTCCATATGAAATATAAAGTGAGATATAAATTACCACTGTGAAATATAATGTCACAATTGTTTTAAAAACAAAGTTGTAAAGTATAAAGTTACATTGTGAGATATCAAGCAATTGTTTTTTTTTGTTTTGTTTTTTGTCCTTCGAAACATATTCAATCCTGTTTCATCAACTTCTTTCTGTTTTTACAGATTGGGCTCTCTGGCTTGTTTTTTTGATGGCGCAATGTCTCTGAATCTAAATCTTAGTAGAAAACTGCTGTCTCAAATTGATGCCTGTAAAAACTCTGAAATAGACAAGGTAAGAACATCCACTTTATTGAGTCATTGCTGCTCCTAAATATTTGTAGCGTAACTGTAATCTTATTGTCATTCCAATCAACCCTCCCCAGGTGAAGAGGCAGTTAGTACAGAACATTCTGGAGAAAGATGATGGTTTTTCTTCCTCTCCTGAGATGCTCCAGTCTCTGGGATCCTCTGTGTCTGTTCTTCCACTTTCCATGCTGTCCCGCTTCACCCCTGAGGACCTGAACAACACCCTCAGCAGCTTGAGTCAGGCCAAATGGAGCCCAGCTCAAGCTAAAACTCTGGCTCAGAAACTGTTACAAGCTACTAAGGTTTGATTTTTTGCTCAGTTTACGCAGGCTGTTTTCTGCTTCTTGATTCACCCATTTATTGTTTTCACAAGAATGTTTTCTTTTGTAGAATATAAGTAATGACAGGCTGCTGTCTCTGGGTTCGATGGTGAGAGGGGTGGCCAGTGCCGTCCTCAAGAATGTGAAGGCAAAAGGTCTGCTGGGAAATGAAGCCCTGGAAACGATGAGTGAGAAGATGTCCTCCCTACAGAGAGCAACATTACTGGAAGCGGTAAGAATCAGATGAGTTTGTTCAGAAAGAGATGGAAAAGATAAGGAGAATGAAACTCTTATTACGGCTTTTCACACTGCACGTAACCCCGCGTTATCATCATTCTACACACTGCTTTTTATCCCAGGTGAAAGCAATGTTTTACACTTGTAATTTAGAACTAAGGGTTAACACAGTTTTTTACCCGGGGTAATGATACCCTGCTCCGGAGCAAGGTTCGCACTTTTGAGCTGTTGACCCTGCACTGCCAAACAATGCGGTGTTATAATGTTACCACTAGATGCTTAATAACAACCGACAACTAATATCATACCTCATATTCATATGCTTTGGACAGGTACGGAAACACTATGTGTTGTATAAACTTAGCGTTTGAGGGGAGATATGTCAAAAGGTGACAGAAAACTCTACAATTGGTTTTGTAGATTTTTTTATTCTTAAGTTTAAAGTAACGCCAGGTAACTTTTGCTCTCGGGGTCCCCCTACAGTTGGGAAACAGTATTGTCCTCTACTACTGTCGTAAACTCTGTCATCCTACATGCACGTGCATTTGTTGACAACCATGATAGCCCTGAACACTGTAGGAGGAGGTCACATGCAGGTGTTCTGCTTGCGTCGCGTGTGAAATGTCTTCATCCCAGGTACAGTGGCATATATTTCAGCATGTCATATGAATATAATTTCATGGGTTTTATTATTTTTCTAACGACAAATGATCGCGATGATCACGTTTACAAGCCAGTGTCATTATAGTAGCCTAGTCTATTGGTTACCGTTTTACTGAATCTATATGATACTTCAATGCAATCTTTGAGTTGTAGATAATAACCATATATCGTCAATATTATAATATCAAGCTACCATAAATGAATCTGCAAATTTTACAAATCAATTTGCATTATAGCTTGAGGCAAGACAAATAAACAAATATCACAGACATGTTAGGTATCCTAAAATATGATTTTGTACATCTTATATATTTACTTGCAAGAATGTAGCCCCTATCAAACTTATACACGCCGTTTAGACATATGCTTTCATTTGATTTTTTTCTATGTAGGCTACATGTTGAGTAGAGTACACTTTTTAGGTCAAACATTTGCTATTTGCATTTCATCGATTGCAAAGTTCAAATCAGAACGAGAATGCTAGGGATAGCTAACCATCAAAAACTATAATATCGTTTACTAGCTACCAGATTGATAATTTGCTACTCTACTATCATTACTTGATTCATGAAGATAAACGGAGGATAAGATAGCTTCCGTAACATAGTCAGGCAGACAAAAAAAAACTAAGAGATAGTATGCAAGCAATCCCCTCCCCCGGGCACCCCTCCTCCTCCTTCAGCTCATGCCAGCGAGAAAACACTGGCCCAATGCTGGGGTGGTGGTGGTGGAAGTGACGTATATGCCGTAAAGCAGTCAAATTTTGTAGTTCTCTTTGCTCGCCGGTTAATACCCGAAACCCGAAGTTTAAAAGTACGATTAAAAACGCTACAGACCCCGTCAGGCTATGGCAGACGTGTCATTCAACCTATTGTAAGTCGATGTACCATCACAAAAAACTTGGAAATATATTATGAAGGTTGAAAAGTTACCTAGTGTTATTTTAAAGTCCAAAACGTCAGGATAAACTTGATAGTACCGGATGGTCTGCAATATTATGAGGATGCGCAATGCTTGAGTCTTCATGTAAACATATCACGTTCAGCGTTCAGCCAATTAGTCACACTGACATCACAAATATGCAAATAAGAACATTAAACCTGGTGTAGCAATGTTAAAGGTTTAGGGAAGAAGGTGGCTTGGAACCAGCAAATGTTCAACATAAACTTTAATCATAAAATAAACAAACACCAAAATGAAAGTAACACAAAGCAACAACAACATAATGTCCCAGGCCTGGTCCTCTCTCGTCCTTTACTGTCGCCACTCCTCGTTTTATACTTTCGGACCTCCTCCTTGAGACTCGAGGCCATTCACACCACTTCATTCCCACGGAGGAAGGAACCGTGTGAAGGAACCGTGTGAAAAGACATGTTATGAATACCCAGGTGTGGCGAACAGGATGAGGCCGAGACCGGTGGCGTGAGTGATAGTGAATGACACCTGTGAGACGCACCAGTCTCGCATCTCTCACAGAGGAGCGGAAGCATAAAAGCAGATGCGACGATAGTGAAGATCGAGAGAGGAACAGGCCTGATTTTATATTGTGTTTTGTTTCTGTTTTGTGGGACCAGCAGTCGTCCGTGAGGGGCTGATGGCGGATACTTTTGTTTTTGTATTTGTTTTATTTTATTATTAAAATGTTTAAATGTTCGCCGGTTCCCGCCTCCTTCTTCCCTGAATTTTAAACTCCATTACACCAGGTAAATTATGGGTAATGTGAAAAGTAAAGGAAGATAACCCAGGATTACGTTTAACCCGGAGTTTAGAACGACTCAGGGTTAACTATTTCAAGTGTGAAAAGCTCTATTGTTTGCAAATTGCAAGTGACCTCAAAAGTATTAATGAAAGTTGTTATGGCTCTTCCTTGAGTTTTCTCTCTCTCTCTCTCTCTCTCTCTCTCTCTCTCTCTCTCTCTCTCTCTCTCTCTCTCTCTCTCTCTCTCTCTCTCTCTCTCTCTCTCTCTCTCTCTCTCTCTCTCTCTCTCTCTCTCTCTCTCTCCTGGTTTTGTCAACTCCTCAGTTCCGCCGTGATGTGAACGCATCTGAACTGGTGAAAGGCTTGCCAGATTCTCTTCTTTCTTCTCTGTCTCTGTCCATGCTGGAGAAGGCAGACCTCAGCTCTGTGGACCAGCTACAGGGACGCGGCTGGACTCCTGCTCAAGTACACAAACTAGACAGTCATATAAAAATCCAAATCTATTACAATTCCATACATTTTTCTCTATTTTTTTCCTCTCTGTATAGTCGGCTTTCCTTTTGAAGAAGATTTTGGGTAATAAGATCAACATTAGCGAATTACGGTAAGACTCTTTATGATTACAACATAATACAGTTAACTTTACATAGCCCTTAAATAATCATTTTTAAATGGGAGAAAGAAAATAAAAAATAAAATAAAATAAACTTAAATAAAAAATTATAATATCTAAATGAAAATGGTAATAAATAAATTTAAATCCCTCTTATGAAAGTGGCACAGTACATTAAATCCCTCTAATTTTTTAATATTTTTTTTTAAATGAAACACATATTTAATAATAAAAATGTATGTTGTCCACATAAGAAGCACTATCTTGATCAAACTCACGGTGTTTTCAACAGAAAGCTGGGTCAGGCTGTACAAGGTGTCACTTGTGAAATGATTGGAAAAATCTATCGAACTGATGCTTTGGATATGGCACAGACACTTAACAAATCCTACGCCTGGCTCTCCAGGGTTCAGGTAAACATCACATATTCATTCATTTTCTTTAATCAGCTCTGCCACTTTTCCATGATCTATAAAAAAAATAATTTTGTGTTTTTTCATTCTCAGATTCGCTGTGCAGCTCAAAAACTCTTTGCAAGTCTGGAGGAACAGAGACCAGGATATTTCAGTGACATTAAAAACGCTGAACTCCAGGCCATCCCAGCTCTGCTACTCATCCATCTACCGTAAGAACAGAACAACGCTATTTAACATACATTTACATTTAAATTCTTACTAATTATTCAATTTACACTAAGTTGAAATCATATGCTAAGACGGGCGGGATATTCTTTTTCTTTCATTTTCCACCCTCTCACACGTATCCACACTGTCATGACACATTCAGAGTGGAGAAGATTCAAAACCTGTCAGATGCTTTGTGTCCTGCTTTCATGGAGAAGATGAAGCAAGTGAACCTGACCTTTCTGCCAAACAGTTCTCCGGCACGCTACGCACTGACCAGAAGAGCCATTGGCTGCCTGGTAATAAACGCACACGCTTTTCTTCTTATGTCTAAAAACCCCACGTTGCGTTTTGCAACCCATTTCACTGCTGTAATGTGACGCATTTCTGAGTAAAACAGGATATTCAACCAGAAAAATTGTAGGGTGGGACTTATCCATCATGAATTGATTTTATTACCAGAATAAAGTCAGACTTAATGTGTTTGCTATAAAACAAATAAAATAAAAAAAATATGCTAGACTAAGGGGCCATTCACACAGAATGCGTTTTGCATTTCACTGCACTGCTTTTCATGGACTAAAGCAAAAATAAATAAATCTTCTGACTAAAAACTTAGTAGGGTAATAAGATTATGCCACCAAGATTTTAGATACCAGTGAAATTGCTCAATTCTCGATTCCAATTTCAGTACCAAAGCAAAAACTATCCTGACTAATATAAAGTTCAAATATTATTAAAGACAAGTAAATTGTCCGCAATAAAATAAGATTAACGAATTACAAATAAATGTAACAGAACGAAGATACAAATTAAATAAACAGTTAAGTTAAAGTTGTTCAGGTAAATCAACAGTATTCAGGCATACAGACATTGAATAATCAAATGTAAGTCAGTCTTGTCTGTAAGTGTATTTACATTAATTTAGCTGACGCTTTTATCCAAAGCGACTTACAATTGCTAGATATGTCAGAGGTCGCACGCCTCTGGAGCAACTAGGGCTTAAGTGTCTTGCTCAGGGACACATTGGTGTCTCACAGTGGATTCGAACCCAGGTCTCTCACACCAAAGGCATGTGTCTTATCCATTGCGCCATCACCACCCCGTATAGAAGAGATAAAAAGATATTCTGTATTCTGACTTCTGTATCCTGTAACCTGTATCCTGTTTCTGTGCAGAAGGGGAATGTCTCTGATCTGTCTGCAGCAGAGGTTTTGACTCTAGGCCCTCTGGTGTGTGAGTTAGACCCAGCCTGGATCTCCTCTCTGAACCCCGCGGCTCTGAACTCCACCCTGCAGGCTCTCGCTTCCTGTCAGTATATCCAACAACAGCACAGAGAGCATCTGTTCAGACTGCTTACAGGCACATATGGGTAACAGCATCATACAAACCACAGTGGCTTCACACAACCCACAATCTCACACATAACCTCAGACCTCAGATCTCACTTGCTTTTTTTTTTTTTTCATTGTTAAAGAGGTTATGCCTGCTGTGACAAGAGAAAAAAATCTTTACATTAAACAACAACCTTTTCCCATCCTTAAAACATTCAGTTGTGCTGGAATTAGACATTTTGCATTGGTGTTAATAATATATTTGTCTTTTCATTTAAACAAGGGACCCTGCTTACTGGTCAGAAGTGGACATGAGGGCACTTGGTCCTCTTTTGTTACTTAATGACACTGCTGTTGAAAAGCTGCCATCTAAAGTAAGAATGTCATTTATTTATTTTACAGGTGATTGTTTTTAAATTTACATTTAATACATATAAATTAATTAATAATTGATTCCTTCATTTTATTTTGAATGGCACTTTTAGTCCTCCATTCCATAACAGATGTGTTATTTATAACTGGCAGATGTTATTTCAGTTAAACTGAGTTATTTTTCTCCACAATCTTACAAAATAATTTTTTTTGTGTGTTATTTACCAATCCATCCTGCTCTTCTGTCCTGTAGAGATGGCTGAAGTCATATCTGTCAGATCTGATGGATAGTTTGCCCAGTCAGCCTGTTGTTCCTCCTCCAAAGGAATTCCGCTCATGGCTTGATCTCTCTGCTCTTCGCCGCAAACTTTTTGAGCTCAAAACAAGTAGCACATTACAAAATCGCAGGAGGCGTGAAGGTATGTGTGCCAGAAAGTGCATATGGTAGAAAAACAATGTCTTTGTGAAAGCAGACAATTAATGATATTCTTATTGTTCAGAGAATAACCAATAGTGGAAATTATTTTATCTTTCTGACAGTGGCGGTTTCTCTCACAGTGATGTCTACTCTAGAGCCTACACTCGTTTATATTGAGGACCTAAAACAGGGGAATGTATACTGGACTCCCACCCAGCTCAGTGAAATGACCATGCAGACTTTTAAAGATGCCGTGCCAACATTAGGAGAGATAAACAACTACAGCACAGAACAACTGGATGCACTCAAAGCAAAAATTGTAGAGGTACACACACACAAACACACACACACACACACACACACACACACACACACACACACACACACACACACAAACACACACACTTTAAGGTTGCTAAAGTCTAGAAAAAATATTACATTCTAATATATGCACAATAATAGAATTAAAAAAAAACATTTACATGCAGTGATCAAAGACAATGTCTATTGTTTATTGCAGGCATGGGGTAGTGTGTCAATGTTGAATGAGTCCCAGATTACTCAACTGGGCTGCATCTGCCAGGGTTTCAGTGCTGAAGAGCTGGGCAACCTCAGCATCGCCTCACTGGACACTCTAGAAATGCTGACTGCCTGCAATTTTACCCAGGCACAGGTAATACAAACAAGCACACATTCAGTCACCAAACAACATCTAGAATGCTATGAAAGAAGCATATGTATTTATTTATTTATTTATTTATTTATTTATTCACACTACCATTCAAAAGTTGGGACCCAGCAAGAAATTAATATTTTTATTCACTGAGGATGCATTAAACTGTTCAAAAGTGACAGTAAAAATATTTTTCCTTTTCAAATAAATTAACTTGTTCATCAAAGAATCATGAACAAAAAAATGTATCACAGTTTTCACAAAAAAATATTAAGCAGCACAATACTTTTAAACATTAATAGTAAGAAATGTTTCTTGAGAACCAAATCAGCATATATGAAAAATGATTTCTGAAGGATCATGTGACACTGAAGACTGGAGTAATGATGCTGAAAAACAGTTATTTGAAATTGTAATATTTTTGATTAAATAAATGCAGCCTTGAAATATTTTTTTCAAAAACATTGAAAAATCTTACCAACCCTAAACATTTGAATGGTAGAGTATGTATTTTTTTTATTTTTTGGTATTTAGCATAGATTAAATATATACAAAAAATGCAAAAATACTGAAATTGATGGATTCTGCAGAGGACAGCCATCTGGCTGGCTTTTGAAAGGGTGACTGGAATCAACGTTACTGGACTAGGACATCTGGAGATGATGGGACTGGGACAGTTTATCTGTGGTCTACAACCTGCTCAGATTGATCAGCTCAATTCCACCAGCTTTAGGTACTTGCACATTTGTGGCTATTCATTTTCAAGTATGTTTATGTACACTGCAGCACAACATAGCTACTGTTACGCGAATACTGTAGACCTGGTCATTGTGATGCCCTGTGATATGTGTCTGTACTAGGGAGGCAGTAGAGGCGGTGGGCCGTGCTTCTTGTCTTCTGAACGTAAGAGATCGTCTTAAGGAAAAGGCAGTGGCTGCATTTGGAAAGCCAGAAACTTGGACTGAAGCTCAAGTTAGTGAAATGGGCAACATCATTGGTGAGGACAGCTACTTTTAGTTTAACATGTAAATAGTTTATATTTAAAATGCAAGAACTGCCTTTGTCAATGAATTTCTTTCTAGCTGGTCTAAGCACTGTTGAGCTGGGACGTCTAAATTCAACCGTCTTGCCATTCATCCAGCGGTCCGCCATCCCTCTCATACCTTCGGATCGCTTAGCTGTAAGTTTTCTCTCTTTTTTGTTTAAACTTAGCTGTAAGTTTTCTCTCTTTTTTGTTTAAATTTAGCTGTAAGTTTTCTCTCTTTTTTGTTTATCTTATTTTTTATTTAGCTCCTGGTTCAGTTATTATCACATATCTTATGTTGCCTCAGTTCTTAAAGGTACAGTAAGAGATTTCTGAGAAACGCTGTTGCAAGTAGATCGGACTGAGAACCACAACAAACTTTGTAGCCAATCAGCAGTAGGGGGCGTGTACACTCATACTGGGGGACGACAGAGAGGGAGGAAGAGGGAGATTTGAAAAAAGACAGCAGAAAGAGCTATGATACATTACAAAAGACAAAAGATCAGAGGAATATCACTGGAAAAGAAAGGGTTATGATCAGGCAAGAGCTTTAGGACCCACGTTAATATTAGAAAAGCTTTCCAGCGCTGGAGAGACCTGAAGGCCTGAAAAGTAATGCAGAGGTTGCATTGTTTCTACTACATAGATGAGTAACATTGGTATTGAGTGTCATTGTTTGTCTGGAGCTGGTGTGCTGCTTGCGACTAACAACACACTCTTGCTTGTATACTCTTGTGTACTGTACGTTCATATTTTGTCCTTACTTGTTGTTTGTTGGTCATCTTTGCTTTATTTTTTGCGAAACATTATTTTGTTTCTCTTTGGGTTCATTTCAAATATCAACAGTGTTCAACAATTTTTCTTGAAAATCGCTTACTGCACCTTTAATTGAGTTGATCTGTAAGTAAAGTCAAGTCACCTTTATACAATACAGATTGTTTCAAAGCAGCTTCACAGTAATAAACAGGAAAATAATTATCATATTTCATCAAATATGAGAAAAATTTAATTTCTGCTGTAAAGCAACTCTAAAAAGACAATGGTGTCATTAATCAGCTGAAGTTGGTTCAGTGTTGTTGATTCAGTTCAGTTCAATAACTGTGTTATGAAACTGTGTTATGAAACTCAGCTATAAGCAGCTTTACAGAGGACAATAGTGCTGTTATTCACTTTGAATCAGTTCAAAGTTGATTCAATTCAGTTCACTCACAGTGTCGATGTTGCAAAATTCATCAATTATGACACAAAGTCGAATCAGCTATAAAGCACTGCAGAAAACAGTGGTGTCATCCAGCTCAATTCAGTTCAGGGTTAGCACTCATCCAATAATAATGGGCAAAGGCCAATTTGGAAATGAGCATCCCTTTGCCCTACTCATTTTGAAGGGCAGAGTCTTTGAAGTAGAGACTTTGGAGTGAGCAGGGCACTTGAGTTTCATAATGTAGCCGTTTGGTATGCACTTGGCGAAGGGAGCAATGAATGAAAATGTAATTTCCTCATTAAATTGCATTTGTCCCTACAATATATTAGTGCTATATTGAACATACTTTTTTAGCGGTTTAGAGTGTGCAATTTTGGAGGCAATCGATAAAAATGGACTTGTGGAAGGGCCCTTCGTGAAGGGATTCAGGTGTTCACATTTGTTTGAAATGCCCCTCAAATGGCATCCCCTTCCCTGCAAAAATGCCATTTGGAATTCGCCCAAAGAAGTTACTGTTATAATTTGTGTTCAGGCAATGTCAGTCAGCCAGTTGAAGGCTTTGGGTCCTGAAAATGCTGCAATGGTCACGGAGGCTCAGCGCTCAGGGCTGAGAGTCGATCAAAGGGCTGCACTGGATGAAGCCGTGGGACTGAAAACTGCACATGCTGAAGTGCCCACTGGAGATTCCAGTACAAGCCCCAGTGGATCAGTCCCAGCTGCCCCACTGCCACTAAAAGGAGGCGAGTGACAGGAGAAGGTTTCAACCTGAAAACCGACACAATCTCACAGCAATTTGTAACTATTTTACGGTTTGCTCAATCGGTGGCTAATTCGTGCAATCTCAATCGTACGTTGATGTACGATCTGTTTTAAACCCCAGTGATGGGTAAATTTAGGGGCGGTCCTTCATAATGATTTTCTTTTAAAAATCCTACGAATTCATATGAAATCGCCACCTCCTAAAATAGTTACGTTTTCCTGTGAGAATAGGTTGGAAAAACCTGTGCTGGTCATAGTTGTCAAGAATGTACACATTGTGATATGTGACTCAGTAAAAAGTTGAAGTGCTAGTTTCACAGACATGGCTTAGATTAAGTTCTTAGTTCAATCTTATCTTAGTTCAATTAGGACATTTAAGTAGCTTTTATAAATGTGGCCTAAAAAACATTACTGATGTGCATCTTGAGACAAAACAATGGCACTGACATATTTTAAGATATATCAGTACAAGTTCCTTCCAGTTAAAACAGCTCAAACATGCATTTTAGTCTGGGACTAGACTTAAGCCTTGTCTGTGAAACCAGGGTGGAAAATCTTCTAGATACAGATTACATTTGGATCTTTTAGTTGCATTTTTATTATAAAAACAATTGTAGCCCTAGATTTACAGATATGTTTCTCTTTCTCCTCCAGGCGCAGCAGTAGAGAGCATGACAGGATGTGTCCTCCTCATGCAGGCCATCGTGCTGATGTCACTTAGATACATTCTCTAAGAAGAAGGGTCAAAAGTCACATTTATAGCATGTGTCAGATGGCAGATTCACATGATCCTGTAAACCAGTAGATTAGTATCTGGCCATTTAAGAATTGCTATATTTCAAAATTAGATTTAAATTGTAGTCACAGAATGCAAATTTTAACTTTAAAATAAAGCCGAATATAGTGTGGTGAGGCAGGGGTTTGATAAGACTGGGATCTATCCCATTATATGTATTTTATAGAGAAACTATATTTGATAATACTGCTGTTTAGATCTTTTCACATGCAGATTTATTATTATTCTATTAGATATTTAATACTGTGCATACTTCATTAAATTGTAGTTTTGTTGTCAAATAATTGAATTCCAGTTATATGTTTGTATTAGATTTGTTCTTAGGTAGCATATTTCAAATAATTTATACCCCCACATGAGGTTAATAAATTGAATTGTAGTTTTATCATCAAAATAATTCCAGTTAAATGTTTGTATTAGAGGTTGTGTTCTTTGGTAGCATAATTCGAATCATTTATACCCCAACATGAGGTTAATAAAAGTCTTATCTGTAAAGAGAGTAAGTGTGAAATTTGAATAGAGTCAAACCAGAGACTTTCACACCCTCAGGTGGTGTAACAGACTCACCAGTTTGCTTCTGATGACTTTAAGTTCATACCATCCTTACTTCAGGTGCACAGCCCACATCATTGTGTGATTTGTCTCACCTACTTTGTGTTGGTCTACTCTTGTCGGCTAAAAGAGAAGTTATGAAAATTCAAAATGGCTAGTATGCCTCATTTAAGGGTCAAAGAGCTCAGGCTGAAATTGAAAAACATTTGGTCTTCCAGATCTCTTGCAAATATCAAGCATTGCAAAATACATACCATTCAGTTTGGGGTCAGTAAGATTATTATTATTTTATTTAAGAAATTGATACTTTTATTCAGCAAGCACTCATTAAATCAATAATCACAGTAAAGCAAATAATGATCGTAAAGACTTTTACATTGCTACAAAAAACTATTTAAAATAAATGCTGTTCATTTGAACTTTCTATTAATAAAATAATTCTGAACATTTTTTTAATTTTTCCACAAAAATATTAAGCAGCATGACTGTTTTCAACACTGATAATAATAGGAAATATTCTTTGAGCACCAAATCATCATATTAGAATGATTTCTGAAGGACCACGTGACACTGAAGACTGGAGTAATTATGCTGCAAATTCACCTTTGTATCACATGAATACATTACATTTTAAACATTACCAACATTTCCAGTTAGGAAAGCAAGATTTGGGCCTTTAGTGTAGGTTAATGAAAAACAAATAAATGAGATTTCAATAAATCCTTTTGAATATTTCAGATTTCACAGATTTATGTCTCTGGAATCTACAATGTATATCTGTATTTTCCAAGTTTAGTGATTTATAGTTTTATCAGTTGTGTATATACAGTATAACAGGACATCAAGAAATGTAGCCATTATTGTTTTTTTTTATTTACCTCAACAAAATAGAAATGAAGCAACCAAAAAAAAGGAGAATGCAAGAGGTTACATTACAACAAAGCTCTATTAATCATCTTTAAAAAGAAAACCAGAAGACAATGTGTAAGGCACCATTAAAAGTCCAGCACAAACATAAAAATATAAATGTTTAACTCCATCACACACACACACAACAAATTCCTCCCAGTGAGGAAAAGATCATCTGAGGCCTTTAAGTGTAATCTTGTCTTAAAGAATCTTAAGACTAAATGAAGAAGGCACTTATTTCGTTCTCATTCTAAAGATCAGCAACTATTCAGCAAGTTTCCTGAATTGAATCTATGGAAACACAAATAGAAGAAATACAGACATTAAACATAAAAATAATGATTCAAGCACAAAGGAGTCACCTGATTCGGGATCATTTGGCTATGCTAAACCGTTAGTAATTACAGTATTTTATTTATAGTAAGCTGCATTTTGCATTAGAGAAACGGACTGTATTTTTTTGTTTGTACAATGGAATCAGTAGGCACAGAATATCGCAGGACTGGTAAACATGACCCTCTAAATAGGTTGAGGACTCAAAGACATGACGCTCAGTGTCTTGCCCTTTCCCCAAACCTCTCAGATCAATTAAGAGCTTGTTGTGATCACTTTATAGGTTGATCGAACCTAAATCACTCCTTTACAGGATTACTTGTTTGACAACAGGCTCCCTCCCCTCGACTTTGATTTGACAAAACTGGCCTAGTAGAGTAACTACATGTTTTTACAAACATGATTTGCCCCAAAGCAGTGTATTTTTCTAGTTTGTGAATGTGGAGTGTTAAAAGCAGAGTGTACCACACGCTTTCTGCAGAATCTCACAAAAACACTGCTCACATTTCACCCGAATCAAAATCGAATAAAAAATACAAAATAAATGGTTTCATAAAGAAATTATATGTTTCATAAAGAAATCTAAATATTTAGTTTTCATAACAATTAAGCACTTTTATTTTGCCAAACCGTTTATCTGGACATTTTACTTTTGAGATTGTAATACTCAATAATTTGTTATTGTGTGTTATTTGTTACTGTGATGCTGTAATTTTTATTTTAAATCAGCATAAATAAAGGGCTATAAATGATATAAATAAATTGAAAAAATGATAAATTAAACCTATTTTTTTTTACTTTTACTTAATTAAAAATAAGTAATAATAATAAGTAATAAGCTTCTTTTTCTTCACGGAAAATATAATTTCTTATTTTACGTTTTTTGATTTTGGGGTATCATATGACCCGGACATGTTCTTGCCAGGTTTCATGATTTTCATCCTCATGTTAATTCTTTCCTGTCTCTCTACGCTGGTTTGTCGGTTTTGTATGCGGTGATGAAGGCCATGCCGTGAGTTCTGAAGTGTGTATTAAGATCAGCAGGTTTGTTAAAGTTACGTCTGCACACCTTACAGGTGTGCTTACCTTCCCCATCCTCTACCTGTGTCCCCCCTACACTCGATGGTGAACCCGGGGACCCTGCTGCAACTGCAGAGTCAGAGGTCACATGTCCAGAAGTTAAACCAGTGACCGGAGACGCCTCTGTGTGATCGGAGGGATAATCACGCACACGATGGCTGATGAAGAGATGCCTGCTGAGAGAGGAGGCGGAAGCGAAACATGCCCCGCACTGCTGACACTGACAGGTGCTGCCCCCGTCACGGTGACAGACAATATGCTGGAGAAATTCCTCCTTGTCCTCTGTGGTAAAACCACATGGCATGCAGCGAAATCCCGTGGCTTCCTGCTCCTCTTTAGCTCTTTTGCCATGCCTGGTCAGGGTGCTCTCAGCCAATTGACTTTCTGCTTCAACTGAGGCCCCGCCCAAAGTAACACCATCATGCTCCGATGAGCTGTCAGCTGCATCTGTGATTTGAGGAACTGCCTGAGAGTTGAAAATACTGAAAGTGACTTGCAGTGGCAAAACCACAGGAAGCCATTCACTTTATCAAGGAGCCTTACAGCTCGTTCACATCAAGAACGATAACTATAATAACAATATTAGTGTCCACACCAATGCGCAATAATGTTCTGTTTATTTTAACCTTGCGCAGCAGTTATGTCATATACCACTATAAATGCTGAAGCTCTTTAAAGCAGGATGGATTCTGATTGGCTGTCAATGTTTTTGACATCAGCTGGAAAAAATCATTCTGAAAGTGATTCCAATGGTACTATTTCTCTGTACCGTTATCAACACAGTTGTGGGGTGGACTTCCCTTTAAATTTAAAATTAATTTTAAAACTATATCTTTATAGTTATCATCCTTGGTGTGAACGAGCCTTAAAGGAATAGTTCGTTTCAAAATGAAAATTCGTTCATCATTTACTCACCCTCAAGTTGTTTCAAACCTGTATGAATTTATTTCTTCAAGTGTAACCAGTGTGTTGATTGACCCCATTGACTTCCATAGTAGGAAAACAAATCCTATGGAAGTCAATGAGGTTCATCAACTGTCTGGTTACTGACACTCTTCAAAATATCTTCTTTTGTGTTCAGCAGAAGAAAGAAATTCATACAGGTTTGAAAAAACTTAAGGGTGAGTAAATGATGACAGAATTTTCATTTTTAAGTGAACTATTCTTTTAAGTGTTGGTACAGTGTGTCCAAAGACTCAATACATTTGTGAAAAGTTTAACTTTACAAATGAGATATTTGAACACCTCATTGTGTCGGTGTTCATTTGCATAATCACATTTTTGAAAGCTCGGACCAGTAGCGGAATTCACCAATAACATTACGGCATCTAGCAGTAGGAACACCTACTAAAGACATAATGTTACAGTGAGCCTCAGCCAACAAAATTACTGTTAGGTGGTCATGGTTTTGGACATATTATGTCCATCTGACAGTGTGTTTGAGCTCTTACCTGACTTTGTTTGGCTGCTCGTCTGTCTCCATGCTGAGCCTCAATATGTTTCACAAGAATCAGCTTACTGCTGAAACTCCTCTTCCCACCTGTACAAAGTCTACAGAACAAGAGACAACAGTAAATAACTTCTAAAGGACCTCAAGAAAATTAAGTGTTAAACTTCCCATTTATTTATGCCTAGATAAAAGGATAAAACTTTGATCAATAATAGAGAAACACTGCTGAAACTGAACACTGCTGAACTAAGCCAAACTTGAAAATGATGGTAGTTGTAAGAAAAGGTCTAACATGATTTAATTGCAAATGGCACTTCATATTTGATTTTGTTTACATGCAATTCCTAGACATTAATACATTTTAAGTGTCTAAATACTTCATGGGGCTACGGTACATATGTCTTATACTCACTGGCAATAAAAAGCTCTTTTGATTCCTTTGTGTTTGACACGAATGTGGCGTCTTAAACTTGAGGATGATGAGAAGGAGCCTTCACAAAGAGTGCATGGAAACTTCTTCAGCTCCTTCAAACAAAAATGTTAAACATTAATACATTCATTTGGTTCAGGACAAATCAGAAAACATTCAAGTTTAACAGGAAAAAAACATTTCAAATCATAAATGTGTATTTATGGCTTGAAAATGTTTTTTATTGCATGTACTGTTATAAATTCTGCTTACTTAAATATGTTATTCTAATACATTATGTGTTACATTATATATTCATCAAATATATTATTTTCCATTTTTATAGATTTTAAAACAATGTTTTCCTGTGATGTAAAAGCTGAATTTTCAACATCATTACTCAGTCTTAAGGCACGGATATAGTCTTCAATGTAACATGATCCTTCAGAAATCATTCTAATATGCTGATTTGATGATCAAGAAACATTTTGGATTGTTATCATAATGGACAAAAAAAACATGCCGTTTAATATTTGTGTGTAAACAGTGATTCGTCTTTTTCGGGATTCTTTGATGAACAAAGTATAAGTGGAATAATTAGAAAGAAATAGAAACAACATTTACTTAAAAGTGTTTTGTAACATTATAAAATACATTACAGAATAAAAGTATTAATGTTTTCCAAAAGAAAAATTGTACAGATTCAAATCTTTGAATAGTAGTGTATAAAATATGGACACTTTTTTTTTGTTTACATTTTTGACAATGTATGTAATCTGAACTTCTGTCTATGACGTCCTGACCTTTCCATGCTCCTCGGACATATGGGTGATGTAACTCTCTTTCTCTTTGTAGCGTTTCTGGCACTGTGAGCAGCTCCAGCTCTGGATATGTGCAGCAGAGTTCCCATCCTCTCTTGACACTCTTCCTCTGTCTTCATCCCGCCCCCACTCCTCCCCATCTGAGCTATCCATCTTTACCAAGTTGTTCTGTGCTGATGTGTCATAAATGTCCTTGTGAGAGTCCTAGAGACACATTCTGGTCAAACATATATCATTTTTTTATCAATGAATGGAGCTAATTTTTCTCTCAGCTGAACAAAACCAACCTTAACATGCTCAAGGAGGGAACTTCTCTGCGTGAAGAGCTTGTTACAGTCAGGGCATTTAAAGACGTGCATCTTCTGCTTAGCTAAGTGAGTGTCAAAATGGACACTGAGCAATGCCTTCTGGGTAAAAACAGTCCGACACATCACGCATTTATAGATCTCCCTGTCACAAATAAATAAAAGGTTATTAGCACTTCAAAAAAAAGTTATGCAAACATTTAAAGTCACCATGAAATCAAAATTGACAATTAAATATTTTTGTAAAGAATGTTACAGTGTTTATTATAAAGGAAAGCTTATTATGTCTCGGCGAAGGATGGGACTACATATCCTCCACAACTGACTGCAAAAAATTACATTCAGATTTGGCTCATTTAGTTAGCAACTCCCAACTTTCTACGATCCAAAAAAATTCCAAAAGGACGAAATCCAATCCTGTCCTACATTTTTTATCACTCCAGAAGCCGATTCAATCGGATGTCACAATAGAGACAAAAAGATTAAATCTCAACTTCCATTTCATGCCGACTTTAAAGAAAGCATCGAGGAGACATGTAAAAGCTAGTGTTGGCGAGTACCGGTAACTAAACTTATTGCAACTTCTTTTTTGAAGTGAAATATTTAGTTACAGGTTTCCAGATTTAGAGATAATATAAAAGATATTGTCCCCTTAAATAACTTCAATTTAATTTGTAGTGTAGATAATAACTACTTTAAGTGACTAGCTTGTGGCGTGGCTGCAGTTGCAATGTGGTTTCCCCAACACTGGCGCACACACACACACACACACACTTTACACTTACTTGGACTGTCTAGCCGTCTCAGGGAGTTCAGGATGCTGGGAGGTGCAGTGAGTTTCAGCACCAGAGGAAGACTTGAAAGCCATGGGGCAGGAGGGGCATTTATGGAAGACCTCACAGTGAGCCGTCTGCATGTGAGTCTTTACAGCGTTCAGACTATTCACTCCTCCAAACACCAAATGACAACAGGCACATCTGCAGATAAGAGGAAATAGCTCCTTCATAAACCAATGGATAAAAGAAGGGATTTACTAGTATATATTACTACTATGTGTGGATACCTATATCCAAGGCGACGTGAGTAGTGCAGACAGCTTTGATTCAGGTGGGTGTTGAGGTCATGAAGCTGACAGATGACACCACATTCAGGGCAAACCAGTGGAGGGAGCTGCTGATGTAACCGGCGGTGAGCTGCAGCACTGCATGAGTTCCACAGTGGCATTGGAGGAGAACACTGCATACAACACTAGAGAGAAATCAAAATGTAATCATTTCGTAATTTCTTAATTGTTTTTTTTTGTGTCAAAGTCTTAAAAGGGGCAAATGCAAATCGAGTCCTGATATACGCACACGCACTCACTCACTCACCATGTCAGTGACACCAGGATCCGCCTCTTGAAAGTGTGCTGCTATTTCTGCCTTGCCTTTGAATGGACTCCAACACTCTGGACAGCTGACAACATTTAAAATACCAAACAGCATCTTAATCTCTCAAACACTCACAGTCTCAATTAATTTAATTTGAATGACTACTTTTTCTTTTATTTCTAATTAATTCAAGCATAAAAACTAAATAAACATGATCTGACAGTGTGTCGTTACCTGTTATCAGAAGGTTGTGACAGTTGGCCACCACTTTCTTTAAGGGCAGGTAGAGCAGGAGAGAGCATACCTGTAATAGAGACAGAGTAAGCACATACTACACACATAAGCTAAATCATTCTGAAATGGACATGGGTTAACGTATTATTCTAGATTATTGGTCAATTATATACAGCACTGTTAACCTAATGTCATTTACTGTTCATCTCCCTAAAGGATAAGCCAGCAATGCACAGAGTCCAGAGACTGTCCTTTGAAAATGGGTACAGATAACAATATGATAACAATAACTTTCTCAAATGTTTACAGAACAAGCGGGAACCCAGTGTGCCTGTATCTTTTTCTATTGCTGTTCGATTACATGATAGAAAGTCTAAGGCCTTCAAAAGCCGTACAGCAAACCCATCTAATCTGGTGCCTATTACACGACATACCAAGATTGCTGTGGGGACAAAAAGTAAGACTGTTAAGTTAGCACTTTTAAACATCCGTTCACTTAAGAATAAATCACTTTTAGTCAACGACTTAATAACCACATACAACCTGGATTTTATGTTGCTAAATGAAACTTGGCTTGAAGACAGCTGAAGTGCAACAGTCCTCAATGAAACAGCCCCTCCTAACTTTACTTTTATGAGTGTCTGCAGAGCTGTCAAAAGAGGCGGAGGTTTAGCTGCTCTTTATAAAGATGTCTATCAATGTAAGCAAATATCATTTGGGAATTACCCGTCTTTCAAATATCTGGGTATTGTGTTAAAAGGTGCTATATGCATTTTACTTAACCTTGTTTACAGGCCTCCAAAATACTCTCCAGCTTTTGCTGAGAACTTAACAGAACTGTTATCAACAATTTCCTCAGAGTTTGACTGCTTTGCCATTCCTGGAGATTTTAACATTCACATAGATAATGCAGAAAACAATATGGCAAAAGAAATCAAAACTGTTTTAAAAACTTTTGATCTGACTCAGCATGTACATGGACCCACACATAATCGTGGACACACTCTAGATTTACTTATCAGTAAGGGTCTAAACATTTCATCAATTGTTATTAAGGATGTAGCACTGTCTGATCATTTTTGTATTTTCTTTGATATATTGATCTCTCCTGCCATTGAAGCTAGATATGTGTCTGTCAAGAAGAGATGCTTAAATGAGAACACTAGTGTACTATTTATGAAGGCTATATCTTTAACACCAAGCATATCTGCTGACTCAGTTGATTTTCTCCTTGATTCTTTTAACTCAAAAGTTAAGAGTGTAATTGATGATATTGCTCCTGTCAAAGTCAGGAAGAAGAGTGGCAGACAAAAAGCACCTTGGAGAAACTCAACAGCAGTGCAAAATATGAAAAGACAATGCAGAAAAGCAGAGCGCATGTGGCGGAAGACAAAACTTGTGGTCCATTATAACATCTACAAAGACAGCATCCATGCTTTCAATAAGGAACTAGAAGCTAGACAGACTTTCTTCTCGAATATTATAAAGAGCAATATAAACAACACACGCACTCTTTTTGCTACTGTAGAGAGACTGACAAACCCCCCAAGCCAGATTCCCAGTGAAATGCTCTCAGTGAGAAAGTGCAGTGAGTTTGCTTCTTTCTTCTCTGAGAAAATCAATAATATCAGAAAGGTGATCAGCTCATCCTTGAGTTGCGCTGGTGTCAGGCAGATCAGACAACAGCCTGAGAAAGTAGCCACTATGTCTGATTTCGAAGAAATTGATGGCAAAATTTTGGAAGAAACCATACAGGACCTAAAAACATCAACCTGCGCCCTTGACGCACTTCCCACATCTTTTTTCAAAAATGTGTTACACAGCTTAGAAGCAGATCTCCTAGAAGTGGTAAATGCCTCACTTCTCTCTGAGAGTTTTCCGACGTCCCTGAAAACTGCTGTTGTCAAGCCCCTCCTGAAAAAGAGCAATCTGGATAAGACCATATTAAACAACTATAGACCGATCTCAAATCTTCCTTTCATAGGCAAGATCATTGAAAAAGTTGTGTTCAATCAGCTGAACAAATTCTTAAGCTCGAATGGATACTTTGACCATTTTCAATCTGGTTTCCGACCGCACCACAGTACAGAGACCGCGCTCATAAAAATAATAAATGATATTCGCTTAAATACTGATACAGGCAAATTATCAGTGCTGGTACTACTCGACCTCAGTGCTGCATTTGACACTGTCGATCACAAAATACTTCTTGACAGGCTGGAAAACTGGGTCGGGCTTTCTGGGATAGTCCTAAAATGGTTCAGGTCATACTTAGGAGGCAGAGGTTATTATGTGAGTATTGGAGATCATAAGTCTGAGTGGACATCCATGACATGCGGAGTCCCTCAAGGCTCAATTCTTGCGCCACTCCTATTCAACCTGTACATGCTCCCAATGAGCCAAATAATGAGAAAGAACCAAATCGCTTACCACAGCTATGCAGACGACACACAGCTCTACTTATCCCTATCGCCTAACGATTACAGCCCCATTGACTCCCTTTGCCAATGCATTGATGAAGTAAACAATTGGATGTGCCAAAACTTTCTTCAATTAAACAAAGACAAAACTGAAGTCATTGCGTTTGGAAACAAAGATGAAGTTCTCAAGGTGAACGCATACCTTCAGTCTAGGGGTCAAACAACTAAAAATCAAGTCAGGAATCTTGGTGTGTCTCTAGAGTCAGACCTTAGTTTCAGTAGTCATGTCAAAGCAATAACTAAATCAGCATACTATCACCTGAAAAATATTGCAAGAGTTAGATGCTTTGTTTCCAGTCAAGACTTAGAAAAACTTGTGCATGCTTTCATCACCAGTAGGGTGGATTATTGTAATGGACTTCTCACTGGCCTTCCCAAAAAGACCATAAGACAGTTGCAGCTCATACAGAACGCTGCTGTTGGATTCTGAGCAGAACCAGAAAATATGAACACATCACACCAGTCCTCAGGTCTTTACACTGGCTGCCAGTTAAATTTAGGATTGATTTTAAAGTATTATTACTGGTATATAAATCATTCAATGACCTAGGACCTCAATACATTGCAGATATGCTCAGTGAATATAAACCCAACAGATCACTCAGATCATTAGGATCACATCGGCTAGAAATACCAAGGGTTCACTCTAAGCATGGCGAGTCTGCTTTTAGCTACTATGCCAGCCGCAGCTGGAACCAGCTTCCAGAAGAGATCAGATGTGCTCCTACAGTAGTCACATTCAAATCCAGACTCAAAACACATCTGTTTAGCTGTGCATTTACTGAATGAGCACTGTACCACTGTTCGTCCGACTGTTTGCACTGTATTTTATTTTATGTTTTAATTATTCTGATTTCATTTGATTATTTCTGTATTTTATCTTTTATTCTAAACTGTTTTAATTATTCTGATTTCTTTTGATTATTTTAATTTCTTCTATGTAAAGCACTTTGAATTACCATTGTGTATGAAATGTGCTATATAAATAAACTTGCCTTGCCTTGCCTTACAGAGAGAACAAGCCCCAGCAGAATTATTCCACTTAAACGTTAAAGTCCTTTGTTGTGCAGTGCACAGATTCCATGTGGACAGAGGCAGTGATTGGTTGATTTCTACGCTGATCCCTGAGTGCACACTGGCTACTGATACTTATAGCATGACTATAAGTTTGTCTATTTTTACTTCTGGAATGTTATATAAATATAATGTTTTGTTCAGACACATGGTAAGCTAAAATTAAGAAGCAAATTACATCATTCAGGTTTTCAAAATGTTCAAAGCCAAGGACCCTCAAATATGATGATCCCTTTGCAAAGAACTAATTTCCTAAAATATGAAAGCAGGTATATATGCTACACAGTTCAAAGATATTGAGATTGGAGATATGGTTTTTAAACGTTTTTAAATGTCTCTTAGGCTCACCAAAGCAGCATTTATTTGATACAAAATTAGAGTAAAAACAATAATAATGTAAAATATTATTACAATTAAAAAACTCCAGTCTTCAGTCTCACATGATCCTTCAGAAATCATTCTAATATACTTTGGTATTTGGATTTGGTGCTCAAGAAACATTTATTATTAATGTTAAAAACAGTTCCTGCTTTATATTTTTGTGGAACCTGTGATACTTAGAAATCTTTGATGAAATCAAATAAATCTATTGTAACATTATAAAATGTTTTTACTGTCGATATTGATTGAAAAAATTCTGATAAAAAAAAATCTGTCTGACCCAAACTTATGAATGGTAATGTTTTTTTATGTATAAAGACCACAATTTTATAATGTGTGAGACAAACAGAAAGAGCCATACTGTTTCTAAAATGAAATTGTTGGATTAATGTATTTTAGCTTCTCTTTAAAGGGATACTCCACCAGTTTTTCTTATTAAACTATGTTATTCCCTTAACTAAGACGAGTTGATACATACCTCTCTCGTCTCAGTGCGTGCACTATATCGCTCTGTATTGCCGCAAAACTATGTTAGCACTTAGCTTAGCCCATGCACTAAATATGGGCCAAGCAGAGAAGCGACCAAACACTTCCACGTTTTCCCTATGTAAACACAGTTACTCGAGTAGTGTAACTTGACCTGGGCTGGTGACACAAAATAAACCGTTGCGCTTTTCTAAGCGTTTAAAATTGATGACTATATTGTATGGCGGAATACCATAACAAGTGCTTTTGAGCACTTCGACTTGGCGCAATAATATCTTCACTCGTGAAAAGTCCTCTTACCGGCTCCCGCTTCCTCTCCCTCTGACATTTCCGTCAATACAACGAGAGGAAGCGGGAGCCGGTAAGAGGACTTTTCACGAGTGAAGATATTATTGCGCCAAGTCGAAGTGCTCAAAAGCACTTGTTATGGTATTCCGCCATACAATATATATATATAATATAGTATATAATATAATATAATATATATATACAATATATATATACAATATATATAACATAGTTTAATAAGAAAAACTGGTGGAGTATCCCTTTAAAGTCGTCATGAAATGGAAGTTGAGATTGTCCTTTTTTCCTTATTGTGACGTATATCCGAGTAAAACGGCTTCTGAAATTAGAAAAAAAATGTAGGGCGGGGCTTAATTTCGTCCTTCGGGAATTGATTGGATCGTTGGAGGTTTGGCGTTGCTAACAAAATGGAGGCAGATTTGAATGCCAGTTTACAGTCAGTTGTGGAGGATTTCTAGTAGGCGTAAATAGCCACGCCATCTAGTAATAGATTTTGACTGGAAGAGAAGAGAAGTTGTTTCGAGGGGGAGGGAAGGGTAACGTATTTGATTAAAGATTATAAGGGTACATGAATTTAAAAAAAAATAATGAAGTGCACAGATAAATCATTTGTAATAAACATTACAATACTACATATAAAAATACGAATGGTAAAATTTAATTTCATGACGACTTTAAATATTTAAACCTGAAGTAATGTTCTAGAGCAGCTATTAGCTGCCATTAGTAACCATTATTAGCAAGCCAAAAGTGACAGTGGATTTCAAAGGGAGTCTTTTTTCCAAGCAAAATAAAAAAAGAAACAGTTATTAGATTTGGTAAGGGCGATAATATATTAGCATTTATATGTTTTACTGTTAAATACATTTAATTGATATCTTAAGTTAACGCTTAAAAAAACATTTTGTAAAAACTTGTGTGGTTCCTCCTTGTTATGAAAATTCCTGATCCAAAATTTGCACAATGCAAAGTGCAAACCTAAAGTATTCACTAACTCACAAGTCTTGTTGGTTTGTGTCTAGAAACCTTACTACAACCCCTGGCAAAAATTATTGAATCACCACCCTTTTATACATTATAGCAATTAAACAAAATCACAGATATATTACAAAATATAAAATTCAATAGCTTAACATTCTGGCTTCATGAAACCCTCAAACAAACTCACAATTTTTTATTAATGGCATGTCTTTTTCCAGATTAAGCAGAGGAAAAAATTATGGAATCATCTTTTAATTTCCATTTCGAAAACAAATACTGGGTGAAGTCTAAAAAAGCTAATTAGTCAGCAGTTAAAAGAGAGAGCTAACACACATTAACAAGCTGTTGGACTTGGCTAATTGGTGCAAGTATATACGAAATGGGAAGGTTATAAAAGGAAAACATACAGGCAGACCAAGGAAGATGTCAAAGTGTCAAGATAGAAAAATCAATAGAAAATGCAAAACAAAACAAATTGGCAGAAACAGGAGTCAATGTTTGTGACAGAGCTGTAAGAAACCGGCTGAATGAAATGTGATTTACGCATAGAAGATCCAAACACAAACCAGCACTAACACCTTAACAAAAGATAACAATGTTACAGTGGGCTAAAGAGAAGCAATCATGGAGTGTGGATGATTGGATGAAAGCAATAATCAGTAATGAATCACAAATCTGCATTGGCCAATGACATGGCCAGCAAACAGTCTGGATCTCAATCCAATTGAAAAAAAAAAATATATATATATATATATATTTTTTTTTTTTTTTTTTTTTAAAGGTCAATGACAAGGCTCCATCTTGCAAAGCTGATCTGTCAACCACTATTTGAGAAAGTTGGAAGCAGATTGATGGGGAATATTATCAATAAGTCCATGCCTCAAATAATTCAGAAAAAGATATATAAAAAGACATGCCATTAATAAAAAATGTAAGTGAATTTATTTGAGGTACGTTTCATGAACCCAGAATGTTAAGCTATTGAACAGAACCTTTTTCCATCATATCTGTAATTTGTTTGTTATAAAGTAAAAAATCTGGATGGACATCCACTCAGTGTGATGATTCCATCAGGGTTTTTTTTTTTAAATTTTTGCGGATGTAGAATTTAGATTTCTAAATTTTTGAGGAAAGGTCAAAAGTAATTTTCTTTCTCTACTGCATCTATAAATACACTGATAAAGACACAAACCTATAGGCACGGTCTCCTGCTGGCCAATCATCTGCTCCACACTGACAGGACTCATGACGAGGTGTGAACACTGCATAACCAGTCCCTTCTCCTTGTGCTCTCGTGCGTGGAGCAGCAGGCTGCACTTATTAAAGAAGGCCAGGCGTTTGGAGCAGTGGTTACAGGTCACCTCAATTCTCATAGAGCGTCGATCATAGTGCCTCGCCAAGCTACGCTCCAGGGCAAATGCATCCCCGCACTCAAGGCAACGATATCCCGTTGAGGGCAATCGAAGACCCCATTCAGGGGGAGGCATTGTGGAGAGGTCCGGCTGATAACTTGGCAGTGGATTCTTACTGTTGAGAATTTTGTTGAAGGCTTCGACGAGGCTAGACTGGCTGCGTGAGATAACAGCTCCCGGGCTGTTTACAATGGAGGCTGGTTTGGCTGTCCCAGGGTTCCCATTCATCGTTTTCTGCGCCAGAGAGCGAATGTTTGCCCCAGGCATGGATGAAGAGATCGATGGCAGGGTTGACGTTCTAGTGATGTTGACTGCAGTGGCAGAGAGAGTGGTGGCAAGTTGATTCTGTGCTCTGCTGGCTGCAAATAACATAGCTGTGCTGGCATCCTGAAGGGTGGACACGGGCAACATTGTCACCTGAGGTGGTCCTTGAGGAGCAGCACCAGATCTCTGAATCCTGCGGACTGACTTGCGGGCCCCTGCTTGAACTTTGGAGCCACCAGGACCTTTGGAGGCCCCTCCTTTGGGAGCCACTTTAGATACCGTACGTGTGATGTTACCGGCAGACGTTTTGACAGTCTTGATTCTCACTTTGAGAGGCTTGGCAGAGGTCTTGCTTGGGTTGGTGACAGCTTCAGAGGCTGAATCTACCAAACTAGGCTCCGTAGATTTCTCTTCCGTCTCCTCAGCTCCATCATCATCTTTTTTTGTGTGAAGACTGCTTTTCTCCTGCACACTAACGCTCATGTCAATAACTTGATCTTGAGGGGCTTCTTCTCTTCTCCCCTTCTGTTCTGGCTCATTGGTCAGTTGATTTGAGGGCAGAGATATATAAGGTTGAGGGATTTCTGGCTCAGGGCTCTCAGGAGAATCTCGCTCCTCGATTATGTGCTCAAGGTCTTTTTCTTCAGCCGGCAAATCATTTTTGGAGGTCATTGATGTTGGGTTGACACTGCTTTGTAGAAGTGTTGGAGGCTGGACAGAGGGCTCCTCAATTTGAGTGTTACTTACTGGTAAGGAAGGGGACGAGGGAGAGGGCAGCTGAAACGCACTTAAAGGGGACCGCTGCATTCGTGGTACCTTGGGAGCAGAGCATAGCTGGGAATCCGGGCTCTCCTGTATGACGAGTGCAGGGCTACCGAGGTCTGGTTCAGATTCTTCATCTTCAGATAAATGGCGGCGGACTCCTGCCCTCAAAGTGCCATTTAATGGTTGTGCTGCCTCACAATCAACTCTGGGGGGGAAATTTGAACTAATTGAATGTGAAGCTAAGATGGGGGGATCAGTCAGGGGTAAAGACCGCGGCGGGGAGAAAGTGCTAGCAGGGTGGTTAGGAGAAGTACCATCCTGGTTGTCATTATTAGTTACTCTAGAGGAAGAGAGAGACCAAAGTGGCCCATTGGTCTGCATCTGGGTTAGAGTTGGTGATTGAGAGGGTTCTGTAGCCCGATCTGAGATTGTTTTGAGTCCATTATAGATGAATGAATCTGAAGGCATCAGGTCATCTTCTCTGGGACCTTTCAGGGGAGACTCATGTGATGAATCTACACCAAGAAAGTCTCCAGTTATATCCTCTTCAGTTTTGTCATCAGAATGTACACTGTTTTTTACAATCACACTGACCATGGAGGGGTCATCATTGTGAGGACCCTCAGGGATGTCTGGGGGTCTTAGGCATGGACTTCCACTTCGCTCCTTTCCAACAGCACCACTGTGTTCATTATGATTACCGTCGTTGTCAGACTGAATTGCTTCTTTGGCATCAATGTCTGGAATGTCAAACGCTGCCAGTAAGTCATCAAAATCTGGTGTCTTCATGTCCCCCATTCCCATGTAGATGGCAAATACCTGCATTAAATGACATTCCATTAGCACAGATTTGAACACTTGTTTATAATGTAGAAAATTGTTATGTGTTCAAATGCATCAACATCTGGGAAAAAATTATATAAATGGAACATTATTTTATTTTATATATATATATATATATATATATATATAAATAATGACAAGAAAATGATGTGCCAACTAATATATATATTTATATACATAAAAGGAGGAAATAAAAGTCTGGGGTTACTAACAGGAAGTAGGCTATCAAATGTACAACGTTAGTTCTTATTACACACGTTCTTCTGAATAAGACATTTTACATTTATGCAGTAGCTTTGCTCAGCTGCTATTTAATTTGTGAATGTTCAGAGTACAAGGCAGTGCATTCGTTTTTAATTTACAAATTATGAACTTTACAGTAAT
Organism: Siphateles boraxobius; assembly: GCF_051911475.1. Lineage (NCBI taxonomy): Eukaryota > Metazoa > Chordata > Actinopteri > Cypriniformes > Leuciscidae > Siphateles > Siphateles boraxobius. Next base: position 19,731,583 of record NW_027508722.1, on the reverse strand, counting down.
CTTTTCATAGGCTAACTAGACCAAAAGTATTAGGTGCCTTTTGCACGACAGTTTGGCCACCTATTTCAACAGAGATTGTCGTTCAGCAATAACAAGAAACTGACAAATCCGCAGGTCGCCATAATTAAAGTAATCTGTCACATAGTAACGTTAGTCTTGCTAAAGTATCTAGCCAAACAGCTACAGTAGCTTCACCCGCAGTCTGCAACGCCTAACATTGATAATACAACAAACTTGATTATCATGAGGTGATTATGACCATTATTATTATATATTCGTATATATATTTATTGTATAATCATAGCGATAAATGTCTTGATGCATGTGTTGAAGTGTAAAACTTTAGTTTACCTGGCCAAATATTCTTGGAGTGACCCAGGACGGCGCACAGCATTTGCGTCACCTCTGAAGAAAAACAAGTCTTTCCACTGTACACATGCAAATGTCGATACTGTTAGAACTAGACTACAGAAAAGAGAGCCGTTGATTTCGTATGCGTTGTTTGCAAGTGTCCAGCTGCTTCACAAACGGCCGTTGTCGTGAAACTATGACGCAGTATTTTTAGTACCTGTTGCGTCTGACAGCAGCGAAATGGAGTTTATGCCCATGATAACCACACACGAGCCACTTGCAGAGTTCAACAAATATATTCACTCCGGAAGAGGAAGTCAAATCTGATTTATTCAGCTATGGCATTAAAGTATATGGCTATGTGTGTGTTTATGACGGAATTTATTAAGAAAAGGTACATACTTTTGAGTGTGTAGCAAAAATAGACAAGCTTTGAGACACTATCACGTCATACAATTGCTCTAACGTTTGCTCTCTGTCTTTCGCATCCTGTACCGTACACTGGCCTGTCAGCAAAGAAGCAAATTTAATGCATGGGATAACCAATGATTGTTGTGTTTCATTTGACCTGATTAATAACATTATATTATTGGCAAAATACTTTATACACAAATGTATACATTTAAATTTGTAAATGTATACCCATGTTTATTATATTCAGAAATAATTTAAAAAGTTTGTAATAAAAAGTAATACATAATTTGTTTGTAATATACAACCTGTTATAGTTTTTTTAAACTATTATTGTTTATTTATTTGTATTATTGTTTTTTTATTTTTGTGTCGAGCCTTTCACTATTTTCTCTGTATGACTGCTTTATTCCATTTTGTTGTATTCAGATTTTGTATTCAATAAACATTTTTTAAAATAAAATAGAAAAGAAGCCAAAGAGAAACTCTGATGCTTTTTGGGTAACAGGCCCTGCCCACTAGGTGGCGCTTCAGTAGCGCGGCTGCTATTCTCAGAGAGCAGCAAATGGGTGGAGCTTACGCCTAGCCAAATAACTTATATTGACTTCTTCATCGTTTTCCCAAAGACCCTGACAAAAGTGTAGAAATATTGTGTGTTTTGAAGTGGGACCTGCTATCACCTGCAAAACGGTTTAACGTTATTATACGTTCGATGAACTCACCACTTCATTCTTACCTGTCATACTGTAGAGACAAATCTAACATTAATGAAATCCTTGAACTTCCCTGTCTATAGAACTTCCAAAGTTCTATGGAAAAAAACCTGGTTAGTTAGAAACTTATTTTAAATGCTATAAGGTTAACTATTAAGAGTTAAAATAATCACCTACTTATTTTAACCTAAAAAAATGGCCTCTGCTCTGGACCAAATAACATATAGTTGTCATCTTTATAATTATCTTCGATGCCTATTTGAATGATAAAAGGTGAGTAAACAAATCAGTCTTAAAACTTGAGACTACTAAATAGACTGTATTTAGTTTTACCTTTCCCCTCTCTTGTTTTAGAATGATGTAGGCCTATCCTGTTTTTTCTTCTTCCTTTCAGCAGTTCTTGTTCATTTCGAATTGAAATTGTCATGTACCCTAAAAATGAATGAATACATACATGCATACAATACTGTATTTTTCTGGTGTTCCAGGTGGGTGCAGCATGAATGTACTGAAAAATACCACAATCAATTTTTAATTGCCTACTGAAAAATCGTAAAGATGCTTAATATTTGGGGACAATAAGAGTTGACTCTGGTACTGAGAATAATCACAATGGTTTATGTATAGTGTGCCAAGACAGAGAAGATGTTAATCATATACTTTTTACTTGTGAGAAATATAATGATAATAGAATAATCTGGCAGGAAATGGAAGGGGAGAACTCTATTCATGAAATTCTGGAAGAAAAGGGCATGACAAGGGAAAGACTTAAAGCTTTATCTATTTATCTTAATAATACTGGTTTGATGGAAATAGTAGACTATAATTGCCCTTGTTTTTTTTTTTTATTAATTAATAGAATCCTAGACACTAATGGGCCTTTCATACAGGACGCGGAATGCGCTGTGCGCACCATTAATAATAATAATAATAATAATACATTTTATTTGAGGCGCCTTTCTTGGCACTCAAGGACACCATACAGAAATGCAAAACATTTAAAAGCAGCAAAGCCAAAACAATAGAACATTAAAACAAGATAAAAGCAACATTTAAATCACAAGTGGTAGGCAGTTTTAAACAGATGCGTTTTGAGTTGTGATTTAAAATGAGAGAATGAATCAATGTTTCTAAGGTGAGGTGGTAAAGAGTTCCAGAGGCGGGGGGCAGAGCGACTGAATGCTCTGCTCCCCATTGTGGTGAGACGAGCAGGGGGGACAGACAGGTGTATGGAGGAAGAGGATCTAAGGGAGCGGGTGGAAGTTGACTTGCTCGCCCGCACGCCGCGGTCAAAGTTCAAAATAGTTTAACGTGATCGGCTCTGAATGCATTTTCAATTTGCACATTGAATTTTGCTACATTCATTGCGGGACATTTAATGAAAATGCATTCGCAAGTGTGAGTGTAAATGGAATTAAGAAAAATATCATTTAAATGATAATTTTGCTACAGTTTTTGCTTGAACATTTTAAACAGATCTAATAATTTCTTTAATACATTTTAATTTTAATTTTGCAACTTATAAATCATTAAAATATTTATTTCAATTTACATATTAAAACATATGTATGAAATGGCAAATGCAAATGTGAATTATACAATTGAATTATCATTTTCATTTTGCACCAAACGTTGCACAAATGTAATGGAAAATGTAAATTTAAATACAGAAATGCATTGCCATTTTACATATTGCATTGTCATTTTACATATTGCATGATCATTTTGCATATTACATTTCAAATTGAATATTGCTACACATAAGCTTCCATAGTTACACTCCATTGTATTGTCAATCACTGGAATACACTTTTTTTTTTGTACAGGAGAGGTATCCATGGACTTCGACAGTCCCGACTTTGCCCTTCTGTCTTTTCCTACTCAACCCAGTGTGAAATAAACAAAGGCGATGCAAAACTTGAGAGGTAAATATTGTCACTTTTGTGTTTGCCTTATTTAGTTGCTAACTGGGATCACATTGCATGCATCAAAATGCAGAGAATGTATGGCAAGTAATGTCACATCGTTTTTGATAAGATAATTTGTTAGACCAGATCGTTTTTGTTATGACTGCATTGTCTTGTGAAGCCTATTTAGGCATGCTATGTAATTTACACTTGACTTGATTGGTACCTGGTAACCTCTATGATCTACCAAGCATCTAAACTGTTTTGGACTGACTGTTAGCTCTCATCTCTGAGTGTCAGCATTACCTGTTTTAGCAGGTTTGTATTAGCGCTCTCAGTTCTAACAGTGCATACGATGTAGGGTTGTGTCGCCGACTTGACTTCATAGATTCACTTTGATTGTATTTACCATCACACCATAGGTGTCCTAGACTTTCTTGCAGAAATCGAAAGCCTGATAATGAGAATGATACAAGTATGAGACACAATAAAATAACATCCAACCACCTACAGACCGGGATGGACTGAGACTGAACTTGGAGAGGGGAAAACAGGCTGAAACTGACCCATAAGGTCTCATCACTGCTAGAGATTCACATAGTGTTACCATATTGGTTAATGTCCAATATTACAGATTTAGATTTTTAGACAAAGAGCCTGGGTTCTCCCACGGTTTTTTTCTCCATTCTGTCACCTGATGGAGTTTTGGCTCCTTGCCACTGTCGCCTTTTTTCACCTTTATTCGCCATTGGCTTTTGCCTTGCTTAGTTGGGGACATTTAACATTTAATTTTGAATTTAACAATACTATTACAACTTTACTTTCCTGTTATCTCTGTAAAGCTGCTTTGAAACAATTTGTATTGTAAAAAGCGCTATATAAATAAAGGTGACTTGACTTGACTTGTGCTAGTTATCCTTCCAGTTCTGAGGGCGGGCCTTATTTTTTGTCGTAAGCTCAAGGTTTACAAACTGCTTTTTAGTTCACTCCTTCCCCAGTTTTTCCAAGGTCTCTTCACTCCTCTCTTGTAGTTAATTTTGGCAGAGGGATCTCAGATTGGCATCATACATTGCTACCATTGGCTCTGGAGGGTCTCCGGTCTCTGTGTCAGATTCTGATGAGGAATCTGTGTCACTGAAGTCCATGCTAGTGAGCTCAGCTGCGTTAGGTGCCAGTACTTTTAGTTCTGCAATGTATTCATCTGTCAGTTATACAATAAACACAATAAAATAAATGTTAGATAACTTATTGTAATACAAATTGCAATCAAAGCTGGTTACATCTGTCATTAATAGTTAGCCTACATGGCACTGATTATAACTTATGTTTTTACATTAATGACACTACCAATCAAAAGTTTTAGAACATCCCACATTTAGTAGTTTTATTAAAATATAAGTAGTTCAAGTCCAGTGAATGGTACAAAAGTAAGCAGCAAACCGCCAAAGTTAAAAACAACATTTTTATTAACACAGGCTGTTCCAAGGTGTTCAAAGATTGGGACACCTGTAGAAATGTGTTTTTGCATCAACTTTCAAGGCTTCAATTACTTCCATTGCTTCAGAATAATCAAAGAAAGTAAAGACAAAGTTTAGATCAGCAAAACTCAGATGTGATTTTCAGGGATAAAGTAATGAGTTAACAACTTCAAGTTTTACTCTGCAGCAATGGAAGTAAACGAAGCCTTGAAACGTTGATACAAAAACACATTTCTGTGTTCCACTGTGTAAACACCTTGAGTAAATACACCCTCAAAAGCTTTATTTGTACACTTATTGCAACTAAAAAGGCACTTAATGAAAAAAGACAGGTTATAAAAATATAATACCTGCTTGGTATATGTACATGACCTGATCTCATCTACATTCAGATTGTGTCTACCTTTCACATTGTTCTTTGTACGCTTTACTCTGACTGGCTGCATTTGGGTGTTTTTCCTCTTTGCCTTTCTGAAGCCATCTCACTCAGTCTGGCTGGTTTCATCTCTCTCTTGGATGTGTGAATCCACATAGGCTACCTGTCCCTCGAAGTAAACCACTTCTCCGTCTTTCCCATCCTGACCCACAGCTCAACTTTGAACATAAGTGCAGCTGCATGGCTGCAGCATCCCTCTAACCTGCACAAAATGGTATAATGTAAGGCTATACATATGATTTCAGCAAATAAGCTTTTCAATTTTGTTTGATTAAATTGCTGACACTGACTGGATTGGGTAAATAATGAACATTTCAGATAGTAAACTTATTTTGGTTACATACCCAGCCATACAGGTGTAGTTCGCAGTAATAATACAGTTGTTTGTCTTGTTTACGATAACCCAGGCCTTGTACAATTCCATCGGTCTTGGACATGACCACACAGAACAAAGTTGTACGCATCAAGAGACTTGTACGTTTTTAACTTCTCCCTGGTATATTGTTAGGGGGTAACAGTTTAGGACCCAAGGACCTAAAAACAGTGTGTTTGAAAGAAGACCCAGAGTCAGAATTATAATAAATTGAAGAAAAGTTTTAACTTAAGATAGTTTGCAGTTTCATCAGCAAAAGTCTGCTTCAAGACTCACACGGGAGTTCATAGGCCTCCCCATTTACAGTTACAAAGATCACTGCAATTATACCAAGGTCTAAGCTACGTCCTTGCTTCAGGTGTAAGTTTCTGATTGACTAAGAAATAGATAAACATAGTAATTTTCAACACATATACAGCTAGACTGAGGCCTATCTACATCGATTATACAGCTGACACCCGGACCCTGAAGTTAGGCACGTCATGACCTTCCAGGTCGCAGATTTGGGTTGCTGGGCACCAGCCTGTCCCGAACAACAAGTCAGCCAATCTTCAATAATGCCAGTGGTTCCTTAACCTGTAACCAAGAAGACTAACACACACACCGAGACACAGCTTTTCAAAGGTTGGATTTGGCCAGGCTCTAACTGTAAACAGGAGAGTCCTGTAGGATTACAAATTTATTTAAATGTTTTAATTTAGGTTCAACAGTATTTTAACTGAGAAAGTGCACACACTGTTTTCCATTTTTGAGGCAATCAAGGTTTTGGACATTAACCTCTTGTCACATCTCAAAGGTCAGCTGGGCCTTTTGTTGATCTAATCAGGCTGATTGGATTAGCATCTCAAGGCTCTGAGTTACACTGTTACCTGATGAAATCAGGTAACCAGCTGAATCATGTACTTTCCTTTACATGTTTTGTTCAAGAGTCCCCTCCTCTATGAAATTAATCCCACCCCTTGAAATGTATATAAACTGCAATGTAAAGTTCCCTTAGATTAGACTTGGGTAAGATTTTGGATGCAGCAGACTACAGCAAATAAACAATCCTGCTTAAAAGATACAACCCCAACGTCTCCTGGTCTTCGCTTCTAAGTCTCCTACACTTAAGAAGAAAAAGTTTACAACAGTCCTCTCAAAACATCAAGATAATGTGTTCTCTCTCTCAAGGAGAGCTACACTTTAGTCTAACTGGAAAGTAAGGCTTTAACAAAGAAATGGTCCCATAAAATATTGGCTTCAAGGACCCCTACTGTATATGTTTTAATACGTTGAAGACCTTTCTCAAACACAAAAGAAGTCCATATTTCATTTCTGGAAGCCGGGCTAAATAAGCAAGCGCTGTTACTGCATTCAGATATCAAATACAGACATTAAAGAATAAATGAAAAGAACATTTCAGTAATCACACTGGTAACTTCTATAACAAAGTAAAATCTACAGAGAAGTCATTCAACTCATTTGATATTTAGAAGGAAACATATTGATTAATATCTTGATTATAATCACTCATTACATATACATTGAAGCAGCAGGTCATTCCAGAATCCACCCCCTTCAATATACACTTGGCGTGTCGATCAGGTGATTATAGCTATATCTTTGGCCACTGGATGCTTGGCCATTTCGTTTCATCGTTTAACCATTAACAAGGTGCTTACCATTGACAATGAGCTTCGGCAAACAGATCTGTAAGATGTATCCCACTCACTGACGGCAATTTTGTTGAATAACAGTGCTAATCGCTGGGTGACAAGCTGTTGTAATATGCAGAGAATATTTTGAAAATAGCATTTAATCAATATAAACTATAATCTTTTTAAATCTAACTATTTTGTATACTGTATCAGTGTAATTCTCTAGCCGTTATAAAGGCCATCTCTTCCGGGTTTTTTGCAACCATGATGTGCGCGCATCAAGAATGTTTAGAAACCTATAATTAGCCTATATTTCTTATTAACTTGTAGCAATGCGGGATTGAAATGGGATGCAGCGCCCACAATGGTTAATGCCCCTAACCCACCACCCCCATTGTACTTGGAGTTAAGGAGAAAGCCACCAATGATGGGAAATAAAAATAGGGATAAATACAGGGATACTTTGAGATGTCAGACAAATTTGACCCATTTTAGAGTGAAAGCTCAGTCGCTCTATTTCTTTTAGAGTGTCTAACACATTATCCATTTTAGAGTGGCAGTCTTATGGTCTTAAGTGAAAGTAACACCTTTTTTGCTGTAATGTGATTTAGTTAATTTTCCACATTTGTGTTGTTTTTTTTACAGGCAAAAAAAAAAATTTGTTTACCTGTCAAATGCAGGCTCATCCACTGACGACCGGGTTCAACAACCCACTGGTTCAGAGACAGATATTACCTCATATGATGCTTCTGTATAGGACCTTCAATTCCACTGACACCACTGTTGCCACCAATGTCATTGCCAACAGGCTTTGAAGCTGTTGCCAAGGAACATGCCCTGAAGATAAAGATTGGTAGTCTGAAGGTACATGTGTGCAAACTGAAGGTGAAAATGAGTCTAACTTCCGAAAAAAGATCAGCTCAGTTATCCACACAGTTCGGCTGGGTAGGGAGCTATTTACCAGTAGTATGATGGTTGTGAGTGAGTGCACGGGTGTAGTGTGTGACACGGAGAAGTGAAAAAGTCACTCATCTACATGGTTTGACTCTTTATACGGATCAGAATCCATCACATCTTCCGCACACAAAATTGGCGAATCTCACAGCCAAATCAGAAGCCCAATAAAAAAAATCTCAAATTAAAAGGATAGTTCACCCAAAAATGAAAATTCTGTCAGTATTTACTCACCCTCATGTTGTTCCAGGGGCGTCGGACTGGGGGTAAAACCAGTACTGATTACCAGGGCCCCAAGGGGAGAGAGGGCCCTTGAAAAGTCTGGAATATATTTTATTTGGAACATAGGGGCCCATCAGGACTGCCTATACATAGGGTCCGGGATCTTGTGCTACGCCCCTGTGTTGTTCCAAACACTTAAGACCTTCGTTCATCTTCGGAACACGAATTAAGATATTTTGATTAAATCTGAGAGCTGGATCACTCCTCCATAGGCTTCTAAGGGATTGAAACTTGCCAGCCCCAGAACTTTTCGGCGCTGGCAAGTGTCAATCCCTTAGAAGCCTATGGAGGAGTGAACCAGCTCTTGTTGTGGTTTTCAATCTTTCCGAAAAATAACTTCGCAGAGATCTTTGATGCCAGAAATAATTAGACTTTATTTTCGAACGCCGTCCCGTTCCATAGAACGGCGCTCTAACGCTCTGGCCCTTCAGCCCACTGGCCCCCTGGCCTTCCAGCGCGCTCCGAGTATATTTTGGTTCAGAGTTATATACATACATCTTCTTCCAAAGAAGTTAACACACCTTATAGATAGTTTTGGGTAAAGGTCTTTTACCATGTGAATAGAATAGAATTTTCTGCAGCAAACAACATTCCATTCAAGGTCTTTCAAAAAAAAAAAGAGGAAATCCAAAGTCACAGACAGAAGAAATAATTGTGTCCAAATATATAGCTAAATTACTTGTTTTCTAAATAATAAAATCTTCAACACTCTCAGATTTAATCAAAAATATCTTAATTCGTGTAAAAAAAATCGCCCAGCTCTAGGCACTTGTGAGCATTATCACGTATTAACGAGGTGGTAAGTGGCATCCCTATTCCTGCTGTAAATAGTAATGACGAGGTTGCATATGTAGACAATGGGAGTAGTGCCAACATCCTTGATGCCAATCACAGCAATGTCATGATGATAGAAGACACCAGAGGTGGGAGTAAGTCACACATGTTCAAGTCACAAGTAAGTCTCAAGTCCTATACCATCAAGTCTCAAGCAAGTCTAAGTCGCATGTACACGCAACCAAGTCAAGTCAAGTCAAGTCAATGGTTCACTTCAAGCAAGTCAAGTCGAGTCCTGCTAAGGGTCAAGTCAAGTCCAAGTCAAGTTACAATACCAAACAGAAAAAACGTTTATATTGGCCTCAACCTTATTTATTTTTGATTACATTGATTACCTTTCTAATACATTTATATCGTAATATTAATAATATTCGTATAATTTATTACAGCATGTATTTATGATTATCAAAATTTGGAATTATTATGATTATAATAACAATTATATGAAAAATGTTGAAGATAAAACATTTGAAGGCAAATTCACAAGTGTGATGCATTTAATTATATTGGTTTTATAGTAAATGCCGTATGTTTAACTTTGCTTATATTTTTTTTTATGCAATATCACCCAGACATTAACTTTCCCATTAATAGCCCATATTTGACCCCTTAAATTGATTTCCAGGGGCATTTGTTTCTAACTATGTTCTAACCATTTTTTTATCCATGCATTAACACTGCAATTACAACACCATAAATAATGTTATGAGATTAATTATTTCAAATATAATCATTTTAATATAAAAAAAATTAGATGCTCAAAAATAATTCGATTTTTTTAATTATGAAATTAAAACCGCCAATAGGTGGCGCCAAATCAACGTCTTAATGTACGAGTCATAGATACATTCATTCACCTGAATCGTTCAAAGCGGCAGATTCAATCTGGAACTAAGCAACCAGAGGGTTGTTCCATAAACCAAGATTAGAGTATAAGCCAGGCTTATTTCGGTTAGTCAGGCTTATTTTTGGTAGATTCGGTTTCATAAATCAAACTTAAAAAAGTTCAAACTTAGTTACCCCGGCAACTTATGCTGGCAAATTAACCTGGTCCAGGGCAGGCTAACTGTCAGGCTAAGTCTGAGTTCAGGCTTAACGAGCATACCATTTATAATCACCTGCTGGTATTTCGATGTCATTTTATTTTACTTAACCACTATTAATAAATAAAAATAAATAAATAAATAAATAAAGACGGAAATGTACTTTACTAATAAATGTAAGAAATTATAAGGTATAAATACACTAAGAAATGTTCAAAACTTGTGTGTTTAATTGGTGAGTTTGGTTAATGAGTTTGGTAATTAATTAATTAAAAGTATATAAATAGGGAGCTGAACTCGTTTCCAAACTTAACCATGGCGTGTCCTTTCATAGATGAGGTGGTGGATGAGGGGGCTATAGTCTTGCGGAGGGCATTTCAAAGAGAGAGAACTTTCAGAGACAGGTCAGACCCATTGGCTTTTAATGACAGCTACCTGTATGAGCGATATGGGTTCTCAAGAGATGGGATTGCATATATTTGTAGATTACTAAGCCCATACATTGCAAATAATACACGCCGCAACAGAGCGCTCACAGTCCCACAGACTGAGCATTGCGTTTTGCTTTTTTGCCAGTGGAACATTTTTGTACACAGTTGGAGATGCAGAGAATATCAGCAAAGCATCAGTTTGCCGCTCTGTACTAACTGTGTACCTTTCTTTAAAAAGACTACTCAATGTGTTCATCACATTCCCTGGCAAAAAAGCTATTCGTACCATTAAACATGCCTTTCATGGAATAGCTATGAAGTTCAAATATCTATAAAACATGGACATATTTCTTGACTGTTGATTTTACATGGGACATATTTAAAACAAACAAATAATTTTCCTAGGTTTCCCAAATGTTATCGGTGCATTGGACTGCACCCATGTGTGTATTAAGTGTCCGTCTGGTCCACATGAAGCGAACTTTGTGAATAGGAAATCAGTACACAGCACAAATGTACAGGTATGATCCCACTGAGTTGATATTGAAGGCTATGCTCTAGCACTGAGTGTTCTGTACTAAGCTGAGCACCAGTGTTTAGTTCATTGCAATTAAAATGTAGTGACCTACAGGTTTAATTTATTTTAGATGATAAGTGATGCAGATTGCATCATCACAAATGTAGAGGCCAAATGGCCAGGCTCTGTGCATGACTCCAGAATCTTTGGAGCCTCATCTCTCTACCAGCAACTAGCAAGAGGTATACTAGTAATCACTTAATCGCAAAAAGTCCTAAAAAAAAAAGAAGAAAAAAAAACTACATTATATATCTATATATATTCATTCTGTCTATGCAGCAGAATTCTCAGGAGTTTTGCTGGGAGACAAGGGATACCCATGCCTGCCTTACCTCTTGACTCCCTATCAGGAGCCCCAGACAGAGGCACAGCACCGCTACAACATTGCCCATGCACGCACAAGCGGTCGTATTGAGATGGCATTTGGGCTGATAAAGTCAAGGTTTCAGTGCCTGAAGCACCTCAGAGGGACTCCACCTAGGGCATGTGACATTGTAGTTGCTTGTGTAGTGCTCCATAACATTGCTTGTCTGAGGAGAGAGAGGCAACCAATGATGGTTCAAGAGGAAGACTGGGGCAATGAAGCAGTATTGGAAGAAAACGATACAGGCAGACTTATATGAGACACATATGCAAATAATTATTTTGCTTAATATGGTCTAAACCATGTGTAGCCTTTAAAATTTTCCACTGGCCCCTCAACTTTCTCCTTAGTTGAACAAACACACAGAAGTCAAAGTATTTAATGTAATTTGTCTTTATTCAGAGTGAATCTGCCTGTTAGGGGTGAAAACACACAAATAAATGTTGTGGGAAGTGATCAAAAAGGTAATGTTTTTTTTTTTTTTAAATGGTAGTTCTACTTTCATTTTTCTGTAGCTGTTGAATTTCCAGCTCCAACTTCCTCATCTTCAGTTTTTTATACTGGATGTCGATATCAATCGCTTCCATTTGTATAAGGACGTAGCGTTTATACACTCCTTTTATGTTTTCTGGGTTCTGTAGCAACATAGATTTAAGTTATTTCATTGAATACTCTTCTCACATTGTTTTCATTTCTTAATACTCACTTTGTCACATGTGGTCCCAGACTGAGAGGGCTCTAGAACAGTGTCAGCATCCTGAAATCAGATTATGATCATTTTATCACACAAGTACACTTTTTAATATTCAATACAGTATAGCATGGAACCTGTGAGTACCTCAGGCCTCCTTGAACATACAGACACAGTCTCCTTATCCTCCTCAACTGATGGGCCTTCTCCCTGTGACCACTGATTAAACTCAGTTAAACTCATTAGCTTACATGACTGATTTAAAAGGTCTCATACTCACAGGCAACATGATGTCTGGTGGATCCATAAAGCATACAGAATCTTGATAGAAAAAAATATATATTTTTGTACCAAAATGCACCATTACAGTAGCACAAGTACCTCTACATGACATTACTGCTATGATGTACTTAGGCTTACAATGCCTAAGGAAGGAGGAAATCAGTTAGTCAGGAAGGAATAATGACAATAAAACACACACACACACACCTTTTATATACTCACTCCTTATACTATGTGATATGATTTTAGGTGATGCCCCCCCCTCTATTCCCTCAAGGACGGGCCTCTCTTTATTAATTTCCAAAGCCAGTTCCTCTGCAGGAATGAAGCTGGCTGGTGGTGGCCCTCCCCCAGTGCCAGCAACCTCAGTCTTCTTTTTGGTCGCTGCAATTAAAAATAATAATAAAAAAAAACCTGAATAGTTGTAACTTCAAGCTGGCATTGATTACATATGAACATACAATTAGATTTACTTACCATTCTGAACTATATTTTTATATTTTATTTTCATCTGCTGCCAGGTTCTTTTTCCTTCACTTAAGTTGCTGCTGCGTGAAAGCGATTAACGTTACTGTTATTCACACAAACTTTGCAATGTATTGTGACACACATTCAATGTTGATAAAGTATTTTAAATAGTTTACACCGCTACTTACTTATTGAGACGATCAGCAATTTCCTGCCAACCTTTCTCTCTTGCTTTATTTATTGCCGCTGTATTGCCTTTTTTTGGTAATGACATCTTTAAATTCTTCATATGTTTCCAATAGCAAACGCTGTTCCGTTGCTGTGAACATCGCTGTTCTATCTTTTCCTATTGTTGCCATGGTAGCCCACAGTAAATCGATTGACCCATGCTCGACTTCTCAGGACTTTTAAACAATGGCGTGCACGCGCAATTATCTAGACTATTTAAACCTGACTCAAATTAGTAAGATCAAATGATCCTCAACTTACTGTAATGCACTGGCGTAGCCACGGGTGTGCCAGGGTGTGCCGGTGCCACCCACAGTGGCAGGTGGCACACCTAAAATAGATGCAGAATTCTTTTTTAAAGTTTTAATAAAAACGTTTCCCAAACTTTGACTATTGTTGTTTACTTAAAATATTTGTACATTTAAAATGTATTTTAATTTTTAAATTATTATCGTTAAAAAAAATCTGCCGACATTCGGACTGCCAAGTGCCAACCAATCCGTAAACAGTCGCTGACTGGTACGGTTGTGCTGTTGAGGCTCGCGCAGCCTCATGAGGGGAAATGGAAACAAATGAGAGCAGATCACACAAAGAAACTTAATGAACATAGAGCGATTCAAAAATTGTGGAGTTTTTATATTTATAACATGATATGATACAGTTAAGCAACATCACAGTGACCAAGAGTGCTGTATACCATCACGATTGAAAATATGACACTGATTTCATATGACAGTTCAATTAACAAGTAATTAATATCAAGTCACTTACATTTTAGACACAATATTGACTGTTTTAGTTCTATTTGAGCAGCGAAAATAGTTCCAAACAAAGATCACAGCAGAACCACAGCGCAGCTCACCTGAACACATCTCCGCATTACTGAATGATTCAGCGCTTTGAATGAATCGATTGAGTCAAAGATTCAATGACCCATTAAACAACTGCCTCATTCCTTAATGATTCAGCCGTTTGAACGAATCATTTGAATAAATTACTCAATAACTCACTCATTAAGACGGTCACCTGCCCCCCCCTGTCACGGACACGTTCAGGAAAAAGGACCCAAATGCAATCTGCGAGACAACAGTTCCTTTAATGAAAATAATGCAAGCTACGTAGAGTAGCAAAAACAGAAAGTCTCTCGTAGCAGATAATCAGAAGAACAGAAAGTCTCTTGTAGTCGAATCAAACTGAGGAGTGATCCCACAATAATACTCAGCGTCCCGCAGCAGAAACACAAATCAGGGCTCGTGGTCCGTCTGTCGCCCTCAGATACAGAGAAGCTGGGTAGAGAAAGACTTCAGTAATTTCCAGCACTGGCAGGGCACAGGTTGCAAACATACGTCACCAGGACAGGACAAGACAAGACAAGATGCGAACAGGTAAGCTCTGAAACACGCGTTAACATCGTCAATAATCTGGCAGAGAGAAGGGGAAAAAGAGAACTAGAAGTAGGAAAGCTAATTAGGAAGAAAGTGATAACAGGTGGAAATGGAGAAAGAGTAATGGAAAGGCTGATGGCAATCAGCTGGTGGAGAATGAATGAGCGTGATAGTAAGTGGGTGTGTCTAAGCGAGGTGTGTGTGTATGAAGGGAGCGCGGGTGAGAATGGATACAGAAAACAAAAAGAACACAAGAGGGAGACAGAGACAGAAGAGAACACCGGGATCATGACAGTACCCCCTCCTCAACGAGCGCCCCCTGGCGCTCCCGAGGGTAGAGGCTGACGAGTGCGGTAGAAGTCCTCGATAAGCGAGCGGTCCAAGACGTTCCGTGAAGGAATCCAGCTTCTCTCCTCCGGCCCGTATCCCTCCCAGTCGACAAGGTACTGGTGACCACGACCTCGCGGACGGACATCAAGTAACTTACGTACGCGATATACAGGACCTTCCTCCACCTGAGCAGGAGGGGAAGCCTGGCGAGGTGGGGGGCGGACGACGGGCTTGACGCACGAAACATGAAACACTGGATGGACGCGCCGGAGGTTAGGAGGCAATCTAAGTCTAACCGCGACAGGACTGATTATCTTAGAGATAGAATATGGCCCAATAAATTTAGGGGCCAACTTGCGGGACGCGAATCGTAAAGGAAGATTGCAAGAGGAAAGCCAAACCCTTTGACCGCAGATGTATCTCGGACTCTTAATACGATGACAATTAGCGGCACGGCGAGTGAGAGAACGAGTATGGCATAGAGCAGACCTCACCCCTCTCCAGGTTCTTTTACAACGCCGAATAAACGCCGCGACAGACGGAACATTAGTCTCCGCCTCCTGAGAAGGAAACAGAGGTGGCTGGTACCCAAGACAACCGTGAAACGGAGATAAGCCGGTGGCGGAGGACGGAGAAGAATTATAGGCATATTCGGCCCACGGAAGTTGATCAGCCCACGAGGAAGGATTACGAAATGCGAGACTGCGGAGAATACGACCAACAATCTGATTAGTTCGTTCGGCCTGACCGTTGGTCTGTGGGTGAAAACCAGAAGATAGACTGGGTGACGCACCGATCTGACGGCAAAACTCCTTCCAAAATAACGACGCAAACTGAGGTCCGCGATCAGACACGACATCCGAGGGAAGTCCGTGAAGCTTGAAAACATGACTAACGACGGCTTGAGCGGTCTCCTTAGCGGATGGGAGTTTGGGAAGAGGAATGAAGTGAGCGGCTTTAGAAAAGCGATCAACTACAGTGAGGATTACAGTGTTGCCTTTGGACTCCGGTAGTCCGGTAATGAAGTCGAGCGCGATATGTGACCACGGGCGAGATGGAATAGACAGGGGTCTAAGCAGACCAGCCGGTGGCAAATTACTAGACTTAGTCTGGGCACAGATAGAACAGGCGGCCACAAATCGACGGATATCGCGCTCGCGGGTAGGCCACCAGAATCTCTGACGGATGACAGTAATGGTTCCCCTAACTCCAGGATGGGCGAACAACTTGGAGGAGTGACCCCATTGCATGACAGCCAAGCGAGTGGGGACAGGAACAAAGAGTAGGTCTCGCGGACATTGGCGAGGAGTGACGACCCGAGATAAAGCCCGTTTAACCAAGCGTTCGATTCCCCAGATGGAAGAACCAACGATGCAGCCTTGAGGAAGAATCTCCTTTCTCACAGGAGTTCCCACGGGGGAATCGAACTGACGCGAGAGAGCGTCGGGCTTAAGGTTCTTGGAACCAGGGCGATACGAAATAGAAAAATCAAAGCGATCAAAAAACAGGGACCAACGAGCTTGGCGAGCGTTAAGTCGTTTAGCAGACCGTATGTACTCAAGGTTTTTATGATCGGTCCAGACCACGAATGGAACAGGAGAGCCCTCGAGCCAATGACGCCACTCCCCCAGGGCTAAACGAATGGCCAGAAGTTCTCGATTACCGACGTCATAATTTCGCTCGGGAGGAGAAAGACGGTGAGAGTAGAAAGCGCACGGGTGAACCTTATCATCAGAAGATGACCGTTGCGACAGAATGGCCCCAACGCCCACCTCTGACGCGTCGACCTCCACGATGAATTGTCTGGAGGGATCGGGAGTAACTAGAATAGGAGCAGACGTAAACAAGGTCTTTAAACAATCGAAAGCGGACTGGGCTGAGTGCGACCATTCAAAACGGGACTTGACAGACGTGAGAGCGGTGAGAGGAGCGGCGACTTGACTAAAGTTGCGGATAAACCTCCGATAAAAATTCGCAAAACCCAAAAAGCGCTGTAAAGCGACTCGTGAGTCGGGAACCGGCCAATCGGTGACAGCCTGAACCTTAGCGAGGTCCATGCTGACTCCGTCAGCAGAAATTACGGACCCTAAAAAAGTGACCGACTTGGCATGAAAGGTACATTTCTCGGCCTTAACAAAAAGGCGATTCTCCAACAAACGTTGGAGTACACGACGTACGTGTTGAACGTGAACCTGGAGAGATGGGGAGAAAATTAATATGTCATCTAGATAGACAAAAACAAAGACATTCAACATGTCTCTCAAAACATCATTTACTAGGGCTTGAAAGACTGAAGGGGCATTGACGAGGCCGAACGGTAAAACCTTATATTCAAAAAGCCCGAGGGGGGTGTTAAACGCGGTTTTCCATTCATCTCCCTCTCGTATACGCACCAAATGATACGCGTTCCGCAGATCCAGTGTAGTGAAAATCTTTGCCCCCTGAAGGATCTCGAAAGCTGATGACATAAGGGGAAGAGGGTAGCGGTTCTTGACCGTTATGTCATTTAGCCCTCGATAATCTATACAAGGGCGCAAAGAGCCGTCTTTCTTCTTTACAAAAAAGAAACCTGCGCCCGCGGGAGAGGACGACGAAACAATTGTACCTGCAGCGAGGGACTCTGAGAGATATTTCTCCATGGCTTCGCGCTCGGGCGCGGACAATGAATACAGCCTGCCCCGCGGCGGAGTCGTGCCAGGGGCGAGGTCGATACAACAGTCGTACGGGCGATGGGGAGGAAGAGAAGCGGCACGTGATCGACTAAAAACCGCCCTCAAATCGAGATACTCCTCCGGAACCCCCGACAGATCACCAGGATCCTCCTGAAACACAGAAACAGAAGAGACAGGGGGAACAGCAGACACTAAACACTTAACATGACAAGACAATCTCCACGAGAGAATGGACCCCTTGCCCCAATCAATATGTGGACTGTGTTCAACGAGCCAGGGATGGCCCAAAACAATGGGAGTGTAGGGCGAGTGAAAAATAAAAAAGGTAATAGTCTCCCTGTGATTGCCAGAAAGCGTGAGACTCACCGGAATGGTAGTACGGCTGACTCTTTCAAGCTCGCTACCATCAAGGGCAAAAACAGGAGTACTGTCATTGAAATCAACTAAAGGAATGCCCTGTTCAAGAGCCCAAGTCTCGTCTAAAAAACTGGCCTCCGCTCCCGAGTCGATAAGGGCCTGACAGGTTACAGAAGAGCCGGACCATTGGAGAGTGGCAGGGAAAGAAGTGCGTGAACTTGGCGGAGGGACACAAACAGTAGCGCTCGCCAGAAGCCCTCTCCTTACTGACGAGCGTTGGCTTTTACTTTGCATGTGGTAGCGAAGTGACCGGCAGATCCACAGTAAAGGCAAAGTCGGTTTAAGATGCGTCGCTCACGTTCAGCAGCAGTGATCCGAACTCCCCCCAACTGCATTGGCTCAGGAACCGGATTAATAGGAGGGGTATAAGAAACGGGAGGTGAGGAGAGCAGAGCCCTCTCCATGCCGCGTGCTCGGCGCCGAAGCTCGAAACGTCTGTCTATGCGGATAGCTTGGTCAATAAGAGAGTCAAGATGGGTCGGCACCTCCCGGGACAGAATCTCGTCCTTAATGTCTGCGTTGAGACTCTCAATAAATCGAGCAACAAGCGCTGGCTCATTCCATCCACATGTTGTAGCGAGCGTGCGGAATTCAATTGAAAAGTCCGGGACTGACCGTTTACCCTGACGGAGAGATGAGAGCAAACGAGAAGCCTCGACACTATGTGAAGACCGGTCAAACACTCGAGTCATCTCCTCCTTAAATGTAGAGTAACAGCTGGTGCAATCAGAGTCGGCATTCCAGACCGCCGTTCCCCACTCTCGCGCCCTCCCGGTGAGAAGAGAAACAACGTAGGCGATACGAGTGCGGTCCAGCGAGTAGGTGAGTGGCTGTAAAGTGAAAACCACCTCGCATTGAGTAAGGAACGAGCGGCACTCTGAAGGGTCGCCAGAGTAGCAGGGTGGATTATTAATTCTGGGTTCTTGGGTACCAGAGAGGCGCGGAGGAGGTTCCGAGCGTAGATGGTGCATCCGCTCTGAGAGATCCGACAGTTGACTCGCAAAGGATTCGACTGCTCGACGGGTAGTGGTCAGCTCGTTCTGTTGGCGGCCCAGCATGGCTCCCTGAAATTCCACCGCAGACTGAACGGAATGGTCAGTTGCTGGGTCCATCCTTTGGCCAGATTATTCTGTCACGGACACGTTCAGGAAAAAGGACCCAAATGCAATCTGCGAGACAACAGTTCCTTTAATGAAAATAATGCAAGCTACGTAGAGTAGCAAAAACAGAAAGTCTCTCGTAGCAGATAATCAGAAGAACAGAAAGTCTCTTGTAGTCGAATCAAACTGAGGAGTGATCCCACAATAATACTCAGCGTCCCGCAGCAGAAACACAAATCAGGGCTCGTGGTCCGTCTGTCGCCCTCAGATACAGAGAAGCTGGGTAGAGAAAGACTTCAGTAATTTCCAGCACTGGCAGGGCACAGGTTGCAAACATACGTCACCAGGACAGGACAAGACAAGACAAGATGCGAACAGGTAAGCTCTGAAACACGCGTTAACATCGTCAATAATCTGGCAGAGAGAAGGGGAAAAGAGAACTAGAAGTAGGAAAGCTAATTAGGAAGAAAGTGATAACAGGTGGAAATGGAGAAAGAGTAATGGAAAGGCTGATGGCAATCAGCTGGTGGAGAATGAATGAGCGTGATAGTAAGTGGGTGTGTCTAAGCGAGGTGTGTGTGTATGAAGGGAGCGCGGGTGAGAATGGATACAGAAAACAAAAAGAACACAAGAGGGAGACAGAGACAGAAGAGAACACCGGGATCATGACACCCCCCCCCTACTGGTGATTTAGTTTCGTGTTTAAAAGTAGGATAATTCTTTCCAATATGTCATATTTGTATTTTCCAAAAATATTTAAAACAATCTCATAACATTATTTAATGCAGTTGTAATTTTTCAGTGTAAATTAATTAATTTGATTGGTAACAGCATAGTGTCTTATTATTTCAATTGAATTTATTGATCAGATCTAAGAATTTAAAATGAAAGATGAAGCATACATTTAAACCGATTTCTGGATTTTTACCCGGACAAGAGAATGGCCGTTTTACTTGTTCGAAGGACAAGCACATGTAAAGCCTTAATGTTGAGCCCTGAGTTATATTTTATATACTGTAGGCCTAGTATTATGTTTATGTGGCAAGCCAGTTTTACACATCAGCCCAGTCTATTCTGTGAAGTTACTGATAAGCCGGGTCCGAGTTTTTGCACATTAATTTGACAATAAATGTGGCACACCCAATTTTTCTTATGCACACCCAGAGACGCTTTTCTGGCTACGCTAGTGCTGTAATGGAACCAATTTAAGCGCGGATTTTTAGCTCGGCTCATTCAAGTCAGGTTTTGGACTTTAATCCCCGCTTTTCTAAGCGGCTTTTATGAAACAACCCTCAGGTCATCACAAAAACCACGGATTTACTCTTTTTCTGTGGCTTGTTTGAAACTACTGTCATTGGAGAAATTGAGCAAAAACAGAGAATATTTACAATATTACGTCTAAAATGTCACACCACAATATTCACTATTTGTTTACTGAACTGTTGTAGCCTATAAAATCATTATCAAATTTGCAATCGCGCCAATATTCTGGAAATATTTTTTAAAATCATATGTAATAACTCATCTAGCCTAGGGACATTTTTTCCACATCTTGAATTTTGGGTGCATATTAATTCTGCTCACATTGCCCCCCAACCCCCTGATAATAGCCTATATGACCCTGCTTCATGAGAAACATAAAACACGACAAAACATCATTAACAGTTTTCTATGCAATTTTTCGTCATTGGAAATAGCGACATATATGGCTTTAAAGCATGATTTGAAAGAAACCGTGGCAAATGTCTGCGTGAATTTATGCACGTTATACAAAACATGCCACCATTAATTATCTTTTGAATCTATCGACAGCCTTAAGCTATATTTGAAAAGATAATATTGTATAAAGAGGCATGCTGTTTTAACCACTATTCTATCTAGATTTAACGTAAGTCAAATTAACTATAACAAACAGGTTAAACAAGCCATAGCTTACTTTTAGACGTGGTGAATGAAGTTCGAGGTTGTGATGGTCGTGTCCGATATCCCTTGCCAGTTAAATCTTCTTGTATGAATATGGTCAATTTCTAGTGTTTATGTCCAAAAAGAAACGATGCTGGGAGATGTTTTTTTTTTATTTAGCGCGCTCACTGAGGTGAATGTATTTTCTGTGCTCTGTGCGTCACGCAATCGCGCAGAATCTGATGACTGGCGTCAATGGTTCCGTTGCTTTCATTTTGTTCATCAATCATCAATATTGCGATGATTTTTATAAAAATGTATATGAAGTCATTTTCGAGTCATACAGTTCAAGTCAAGTCAAGTCTCGAGTCATTGGATCTCAAGTCAAAGTCAAGTCAAGTCATTTGTCCAGTAGGTGGAAAAAATCGACTTTTTAGATTTACAGAGATTATCTAAAAACACACACAAAAACTGATTTTGCACATACATACTGTCAAATTGATTAATTGTGATTAAAAAATATACAGTACACACACGTATACTATACAGTGTGTATATATATATATATATATATATATATATATATATTTATATATATATATAAATAGCCTATACACAGACACGCAAACATATTAATATAATAATATTAATATTATTATAATATTAATATTAATTTATATAATATATTATATTACAGAAACGTCTGTCTGTGTGTCTGTTATTCTTATATCTCGGTAAAAGAAGCACACATTGAAGATGTTTAGATGATGTTTAGAAGGTTGTGATTTAAAAATAAACAATCTGACATTAGAGGGTTGTGGTTTAAAAATATCTGAATATTATATTTTATTCACGGCCATTATTTGTAGTAGCCTATTCACAAACTGTTTGCTCAAGTGTAGCGTTTTCTCGGAGTTCACTGTGTAACTGCTCCCTGAATCGTCACGCTCATTCATTTGTGGATGTTAACTGAATCTGTAAGTCAGCTACGCTGTTTACTTCTGAATATTATATTTTATTCTGCTGCGCTTAACGTTATCGTTTTCTCAGAGTTTAGGCTCCTGTGTAATAGTAGCCTAGGCTATTCAGCAACTCAAACATACCAAACCAACAATTACTAAAAACACACAAAAACAGATTTTGCACGGGCATATCTGTTATGCGCATATCTCTCGAACCGTTAGTCCGATGGATTTCAAACTTGACAGGTGTCTTGCAACGGGCACGTGTAAGTGCAGTGCCGAGTTTGGATTAGAAATGCAAAAGATATTGGTAAATATATCAGTAAAAGAAGCACACATTGGCTTTTGCGGCTCTAGCTGGCTCACACTGCACACTGAGTGGCCACTCCCCCTCTCACACTGCACACTGAGTGGCCACTCCCCCTCTCACACTGCACACTGAGTGGCCACTCCCCTTCTCACACTGCACACTGAGTGGCCACTCCCCCTCTCACACTGCACACTGAGTGGCCACTCCCCCTCTCACACTGCACACTGAGTGGCCACTCCCCCTCTCACACTGCACACTGAGTGGCCACTCCCCCTCTCACACTGCACACTGAGTGGCCACTCCCCCTCTCACACTGCACACTGAGTGGCCACTCCCCCTCTAACACTGCACACGGAGTGGCCACTCCCCCTCTCACACTGCACACTGAGTGGCCACTCCCCCTCTCACACTGCACACTGAGTGGCCACTCCCCCTCTCACACTGCACACGGAGTGGCCACTCCCCCTCTCACACTGCACACTGAGTGGCCACTCCCCCTCTCACACTGCACACTGAGTGGCCGCTCCCCCTCTCATACTGCACACGGAGTGGCCACTCCCCTTCTGCACACTGAGTGGCCACTCCCCCTCTCACACTGCACACGGAGTGGCCACTCCCCCTCTCACACTTCACACGGAGGGGCCACTCCCCCTCTCACACTGCACACTGAGTGGCCTCTCGTCCTGTCACACTGCACACTGAGTGGCCACTCCCCCTCTCACACTGCACACGGAGTGGCCACTCCCCCTCTCACACTGCACACTGAGTGGCCACTCCCCAAGGTAAACATTCAGACATTAGAGGGTTTGGGTTTAAAAATATCTGAATACTATATTTTATTCACGGCCATCATTTGTAGTAGCCTATTCACAAACTGTTTTCTCAAGCGTAGCGTTTTCTCAGAGTTCACTGTGTAACTGCTCCAGCCAAGGTCTGAACCTCCCCTGAATCGTCACCCTTATTCATTTGTGGATGTTAACTGAATCTGTAAGTCAGCTACACTGTTTAATTCTGAATATTATGTTTTATTCTGGTGCCCCTCAATGCTCGTACTCGCTATGGGGTGCAAGACCGTAGGGTGTCCCGATCCTCTAATGGTGTTCTCCAGGGGTGATCATCAGCGCACTTAATGCACCCCTTTCACAAGTGCGCATCAGACCTCACTTTGCTATGGGCTATTACCTCAGAATCCTTGTAGTGTCGTGACGTTTCGAACAGCTAACCAATGGGGGAGCAAAACAGTTGCTATGGTGCTGGTCGGCAGCGGCAAAACTCAGCAAGAGGACAAACAAATGGAGAAGAAATTTCTTTTTAAGTGTAAGTGAAAATAGTTTTTTATCAGAATATGAGCAATAAATAACATAAAATAACATAATACATTATGATATAATGATTTCACTTTCTTTTGTCAGGGTCCGACGAGCTGACTTTCAGTTTTATAAAGTGGCTATTCACGAGGCACAGAAATGCCTCTAGCCCAGGGATATGAGTTGATCCCTGTACACATAGTTCAGTTCTGTGATCCATGTTTGCTCTCCTCATCACAACAGAAGTGACGTAGATAATGACGTGTGCAAAACTGTCCCAATTCTGCTCTTCACAGCTTCGGGCCCTTGCGCACTTACTCCGCTAAGTGCACTTTCAACAAGTGTCCACTTTGAGGAAGACCTTAGGGTAGTGCTGGGCGGTATACCGGTTCATACCGAAAACCGGTGTATATTTTTGTTATGATATTAATTTTTAATATACCGCCATACCGATGTATTTAATTACACAACTTTCGGAACGAACGTTACGCTGCGCCACGCGACACTGTTTCAGACGGACCCTTTACAATGTTGCACTTCTAAGCAGCGGCTGCGAGGCGAGGGTAAACAGCAGTTTTCTTTTACTGTCTATGGGTAAACAGCAGTTCTCTGGTGTTACGTTACAGGGAAGATGGATGCTGCAGAACAATGGCGTTACATTCCTGTCGAATGTGGAGAGCGCATTATTGTAGCGCGAAAGTACATTATTATAATGCGCGAGCGCGAATCTCTCTGCTCGCGCGCTAAATATAATGTGCCGCGCTATCAGATATACGCTGCTCACGTTGGTCTATTTTCTCTGGGCTCGCTCAGAGTATCCTGCACTTAAAACGTGTTCAGTGCAATCACGAATCTCTCCTCTTCCCCAGCTAACAATTTTAGGTTATAAGAACGTTTTCGTAACGTTCCCGTTAAGTTATAAAAACGTTATTTTTGAGTGTTCTAGGAACATTCAAAACGCCCCTTTTTTAGACGTTGTATTAACGTTATTTCTTGGTTATAAGAACTTTATTCAAAACGTTATAAGAACGTTCAATTCTCCCGTTATAAACGTTGTATTAATGTTCTTGCTTGGTTATAAGAACATCATTCAAACGTCATTAGAACGTTAAATTCTCCCGTTATACAAACATTATTGTATTAACGTTATTTCCTGGTTATAAGAACGTTATTAGAACGTTAAGAAATAACAATTTTAGGTTATAGGCTACTGGGCGCTATTCTATTCTACAATATTCACTAATGAAAGTAAAATAGACCATCCTAAGTCAATTTACTGCAGTAATTCCTCTCTCAACCACTAGAAAATGCTTTGAACACCTGATTATGCATGAAAAAAACCCGCCATAAACCGGAAAACCGGCATCATTTTGAAAAAACCTGTGATATAAAGTTTTGGTCAAACCGCCCAGCACTACCTTAGGGCATAGTGTGGATATTGGGACAGGGCCTGTGATTCCGAATGACAGTATCCACACCGGTGCGGTGACTGACAGCCTCACATTCTCCTTAAAACATTTGATTAATCTGCGCTGTGCCGTGCCGAGGCACAACCCACGTAAAGTTGATAATTCCGCGAATAACTGCAATTGCAGATTTCGAACAGAGATGGCGACAAAGAGGAAAAACTACGGACTGCAGCTTTAAACAGCACAAACATGAATCACCTTTATTAAACCCAGGCCCGGTGCCAAAAGGGGGCATTGCCCCCTCAGATCTTATTTGTGCCCCCTCAGTTTCATTTTTGTATTCATGGTTACAAATGAAATGTTTAACCATTTGAGCAGTACAGTTAGGGTGACCAGAAGTCCCGAAAAATTCAGGACAGTCCCGAAATCTAAGCTGTTGTCCCGAATCCCGAATCCATTCCTAATTGTCCCGAAAATTATACTAAAGCAAAATCTTGTAGTTATTGTCTGATAATATATTAAAAACTGTCCGTGGAGGTTGAGTCGTCCTCCAGCCAACCCCCGCCGGCTGCTCAGTGGCTGCAGCATCTTTTTTGTTTATTTTTTTGAAGTTCTACAAAGAGACCGTAGGCGCGAATTTATATATGCATTGATAAGCTCATTTTCATTCATACGTTTCGTTGACATGGCGACACCCCCTCTCCGCTGTCGCAAACCTCAACTGTGCGCATGCGTCAGTGGAACCAGACGATAGGCTTAAATGTTTTCCGGCTTTCCCGCGGGAGGGGTGGGACATGTGCATACAACCGCCACCTTTGGCATTACGGGTTTTCCCTATATAGTTGTATTGAGGATTGAGGAAGTGGCATGTCTCTATATAAATTGTCTCTGATACAGTCCCACATATGGGATTTAGAATGTTCAGTGATGTGACATAACTGCCAGATTCGCGGGTTGGTTGGCGCTGAGCCAGAGACGGACGAGCTCAGCGCTCAACTATGCAGTGTTTACAACCTCATAATGTTTATTTTAGGTTTCAGACATTTAAATACACATAAGCACTAGTAAAACAATACATTTGGAGTTTGTAAAATACACACTGATATCTGTGGAAGCAGCAATAACAATCTATTCAAATATAATTTACCGACGTGTGTTATTAATATCAGACAAACATAGTGGAAGTAACTATAAAGTTTACTCTATTCAAAGTTCACCGGCCACTTTCTTACATGTATTTCGGGAGAAACTGATGACTGACAGGACTCTTTGAACTGCAGCGCAAAAAAACATTTTGGCGCCCATCTCACGTTATAGATCAAGATCAAGATTATTTATGAAGGTTTTAAACGACCAAACACAACTCACTTACACATTTTTGAGAATTGGAATATCAGATAGTTGATGACATGGTAAGCAAGTTTGTGAATATTTTCAATAAAAAAGGAAAAACAAAATAAAAGCGATACATCTGTCATGCATTATTGTGGCTGCGTTGTGTCATGTGACAAATATGCAAGGGGGTAATCCATCTGTCACGTTAGATGTATTCTATACTTCCTTTTAGTCTTATGTTTATGTTGTTGTGTGAATGCACGTGTGTAGTGGGCGTGAATGTATGTCATTACCAAATCCACTCCAGCTGATCATCATTATCATCACCAGCTGCAGTCCATTTCACCTCTCTATATATACTCACAGCTGTTTCATCTTTCTTGTCAGATCGTTGTGTTTGGATATGCGTCTTGTTGGTTCCGGTTCTGTCTCCCTGCCTGATGTTTCGGTTCATCGTCTTCATCGTGTTCGTCTACTGGATTGTTCGTCTCACCATCGTCACCGCTGCACTGTTTGTCTGCACCAGCTCTGACCGTCTGAGTCCCTGCGTCACCTGCTCTCCATCTACTTGTACTATCCGAATTTCTACATTAAACTTGAGGCCTATTCAGGTGAACCATCACTCTGCAGATCTTTCTTGACCCGTTGCTCGATGCATTTTGCACTCCAACCACGTACATTCAATTCTGAACAAGCCAAGGTGGCTTTTGTCCTGACTTTGCTGACTGGGAGAGCGGCGCTTTGGGGAACGGCGGTGTGGGAGAATCAAGACTCATGCTGCAACTCGTTCCAATCTCTCTCCGTCGCCCTTAAGGAAGTCTTCGATCGTGCCGTCTCCGGGAGAGAAGCAGCTAGAGCGCTTGCGGAATTGAAGCAAGGTGAAAGATCAGTTTCTGATTACTCGATTGAGTTTCATACCCTGGCGGCGGAGTGCAGATGGAACATGTTCCTGCATGGGTTGGCTGACCACGTCCAGAGGGAAATCTATGCCCTGGATCTTCCTACCACCCTGACGGGACTGATCGACCTAGCATTGCGGGTGGATGCTCGATTGTCACGGGTCGACCGTCGAGCCGCGTCCACCCGTATACCAGGAGGAGGCGACAGTCCCCGATCCAGCGGCAGGGACGTGGTCAGCCCTGTCTACGATCACGAACCCATGCAGGTTGGTCGAGCTCGGCTTTCCCGGGAGGAGAGGAAGAGGCGGAGGTCCCAGGGCCTTTGTCTCTACTGCGGAGGATCAGGACACTATGCATACAACTGTCCAGTAAAAGGGCCCAGCCCGATAGTAAACATGAGGCTACTATCGGGTTGGATCTCCGCCAGGAAGACCTCATCTACGTTAAAATCTACCTCCACGCTCCTCCCGGTAAAACTAAGATGGTCAATTCACCAGCACAACTGTCTTGCACTTCTGGATTCCGGGGCTGAGGGTAATTTTATGACTACAGTTTTGCACTCAAGTTTCAGATCCCTCTCAAACCCCTCACACACAACATCGCTGTTCACGCACTTACCGGTCAGGAACTTCCGACCATATCCTTTTCCACCGAAGACATCACCCTCATCACTTCCGGTAACCACTCTGAGACTCTGTCATTTTACATCCTGGATTCACCCCTGGCACCCGTCGTCCTTAGACATCCTTGGCTCATCCGTCACAACCCTCGAGTAGACTGGCAACAGAAGTCTGTGCTGGAGTGGAGCAAGGAATCTCATAAGTCTTGTCTCATGTCTGCTTGTCCGTCTGTACCTGTGTCTGTGTTTCAGGAGGAAGTAGGGGATTTATCTAACGTGCCCGCGGAGTATCTGGACCTGAAGGAGGTGTTCAGTAAGTCTCGGGCTGCTTCTCTTACTCCGCATCGTCCCTATGATTGTGCTATAGATTTACTGCCAGGTAAGTTTCCGCCTAAGGGCAAATTATATTCACTTTCTGTTCCAGAGAGGGAGGCTATGGAGAAATATATTTCTGATTCTCTAGCAACCAAGTTCATCCGTCCTTCCTCTTTGCCAGCGGGGGCGGGGTTCTTTTTTGTGGGGAAGAAGGACGGATCTCTGCGACCTTGTATTGATTACCGAGGGTTGAACAACATCACGGTAAAGAATACTTACCCTTTGCCGTTGATGTCTTCAGCCTTCGAGAGGTTACAAGGAGCGTCCATCTTCACAAAACTGGACTTACGTAACGCTTATCATTTGGTTCGCATTAGGGAGGGGGGTGAGTGGAAGACTGCTTTTAATACCCCCAGGGGGCACTTTGAATACTTGGTCATGCCGTTTGGGCTGTCCAACTCCCCAGCAGTCTTCCAGGCACTGGTCAATGACGTGTTGCGAGATATGATAGACCAATTCATATATGTTTACCTGGACGACATATTGATTTTTTATTCTACTCTCCAGGAACATGTGCAACACGTCCGACGAGTGCTTCAGAGGTTGCTAGAGAATGGGCTTTTTGTCAAGGCGGAGAAATGCGATTTTCATGCACAGTCTGTTCCTTTCTTCGGGTACATCATTTCGTCTGAAGGAGTGCGAATGGACCCTGAGAAGATTAAGGCTGTGGTAGAATGGCCAAGTCCAGATTCCCGTAAGGCCCTACAAAGGTTTCTGGGGTTCGCCAATTTCTACCGGCGTTTTATTCGCAACTTCAGCCAACTAGTCACTCCTCTGACTCCCTTGACCTCCCCCCGAACGACGTTCAGGTGGTCGGACACAGCGGAAGCTGTGTTCAACAAACTGAAAGGCCGCTTTGTTTCAGCCCCCATCCTCATCGCCCCTGATCCTTCACGTCAGTTCGTGGTGGAGGTCGACGCGTCAGAGGTGGGAGTAGGTGCAGTGTTGTCCCAACGCTCTTCTGTAGATGACAAGATGCATCCCTGCGCATTTTTCTCTCATCGTTTATCCCCAGCTGAACGCAATTACGACATTGGTAACAGAGAGTTGTTGGCAGTCAAGTTAGCCTTGGAGGAATGGCCCCACTGGTTAGAGGGATCAGGGGTTCCCTTTATCGTCTGGACCGATCACAAGAACTTAGAATATATTAGAACAGACAAAAGATTAAATTCCAGGCAGGCTCGGTGGGCACTTTTTTTCGGTCGTTTTGATTTTACTCTCTCGTACCGCCCGGGTTCCAAAAACATCAAACCCGATTCTTTATCTCGTATTTTTGACCAAACCGAACTCCCGTCCACTCCCGAGTGTATTTTACGAGACATTAGTGGTCTCCACTCTCAGATGGGAGGTCGAATCGAAGGTCAAGAAGGCCTTAGAAGGGGTAACACCTCCGCCCGGTTGCCCACTGAGTCGTTTGTTTGTGCCGGAGGGATTACGGTCTGACGTCATCCAGTGGGGTCATTGTTCCAACGTGGCGTGCCATCCAGGAGTTAAGCGCACTAGTTTTTTTAGTCAAGCAACGATTCTGGTGGCCACGTATGGCTCGTGACATTCACAGTTTTTTTTTGGCTTGCTCGGTCTGTGCCACTGGTAAGACTTCCAATCAACCTCCAGATGGGTTACTTCAGCCGCTGCCTGTCCCTTCGAGACCCTGGTCCCATATCGCTCTAGATTTTATTACCGCCCTCCCACCATCTCAGGGTAACACAGTCATTTTGACTGTAGTGGACCGATTCTCGAAGGGCGGCACATTTCATTCCCTTACCCAAATTACCCTCAGCTAAGCAGACAGCGGTAACTGTCGTAGATCACGTCTTTCGCTTACATGGCCTCCCGATAGACATGGTCTCCGACAGGGGTCCCCAGTTTGTGTCCAAATTTTGGCGAGAATTTTGTAGATTGCTGGGAGCGACTGTTAGTCTTTCTTCTGGGTTTCACCCCCAGAGCAATGGTAGGACAGAGAGAGCCAACCAAGATCTGGAAAGAGTGTTGCGATGTATGGTTTCCAAGAATCCTTGCTCTTGGAGTCAGCAACACTCTATGGTGGAGTACGCACACAATTCATTGCCAGTGTCGGCCACGGGCCTATCTCCGTTTGAGTGTAGCGTAGGGTACCAGCCACCAATTTTTCCCAGTCTGGAATCCGAAGTTGCGGTCCCCTCCGCTCACGCCTTTGTCCAGAGGTGTCACCGCACTTGGACTAGAGCCCGTGAGACTCTACTTCAGGTAGGGGCGCGCACCAAGGCCAAGGTCGATCGCCACAGGTCAAGGCCTCCCGTATACGTCGTTGGTCAAAAAGTGTGGCTTTCTACTAAGAACATTCCTCTCCGCACCGTGTCTAATAAACTTGCTCCTAAATTCATTGGCCCGTTTACTGTCACCAAGATTATTAGTCCGGTGACAGTCCGCCTCAAACTACCTCTTGCGTACAGGAGGATCCATCCCGCCTTCCATGTGTCTAAGATTAAGCCCGTGTTTCATTCTCACAATAATCCGCCAGTCCCGTTTCCTCCCCCACCGCGACTCCTGGATGGGGAGACGGCATATTCGGTCAACCGTATTCTGGACTCGAGGCGGAGGGGACGCGGATTTCAGAACTTGGTGGACTGGGAAGGTTACAGTCCGGAGGAGAGAAGTTGGGTACCTGCTAGAGACATCCTGGATCACTCCCTTATCGATGATTACAATCGACAGGTAAGGGAGTCTGAGAACGCCAGGAGGCGTTCTTAGGAGGAGGGGTACTGTCACGGTAGATGTATTCTCTACTTCCTTTTAGTCTTGTGTTTATGTTGTTGTGTGAATGCATATGTGTAGTGGGCGTGAATGTATGTCAATACCAAATCCACTCCAGCTGATCATCATTATCATCACCAGCTGCAGTCCATTTCACCTCTCTATATATACTCACCGCTGTTTCATCTTCCTTGTCAGATCGTTGTGTTTGGATGTGCGTCTTGTTGGTTCCGGTTCTCACCCTGCCTGGTGTTTCGGTTCATCGTCTTCATCGTGTTCGTCTACTGGATTGTTCGTCTCACCATCGTCACCGCTGCACTGTTTGTCTGCACCAGCTCTGACCGTCTGAGTCCCTGCGTCACCTGCTCTCCATCTACTTGTACTGTCCGAATTTCTACATTAAACTTGTTGACTCGCTATTGCTTCCTGTCCTTAATACAAACGTGACACCATCAGCTGGGAACTGAAGCCTCCCTGGGGGCTGCCATTGTAGCAGACCATCACCCGCTGTTAGCATTCTATTAACTCCCATTCATTTTGGCGTCACTTTGACAGCGAAAAACTTTACATCTGAGGCGTCCAAAGACTTCATTTGTCCATTATTTATTTATAAAGAAACACGACAATGTATAAAAGGCTCCATTACTTTGTATCTTACGTTATGGCCCAGTAGAAGCCGTTTTCGTAAAAAATAGGCTAAGGATTGCGTCATAACCACGCTACTCTCTGTCGCACTGTACAGAAATTACCATATAGACAGGAGGAGAAGCTAGCAGGCAATCTTTTACTGTCTATGAGGCAATCGGGGGACATAGAGGCATAAAGTCAAGGGAGAAGCCCATAGATAGAGTCTCCATAAAAGCAACGGGACAAAATATTTCAACAACTTTTTTGAGGAATTAGGTACAGGGTTCGTACGGGTGCTTGAAATCCTTGAAAATGCTTGAATTTTGATGATGTGTTTTCAAGGTTTGAAAAGTGCTTAAATTTTGGATAAAATGCTTGAAATTGTAACTTTCTTTCACAACAAATACCTATCTGACTGAATAGTTTGTTTATTAAATGGAGAAATAAATCCTTTGCTGCGGCCCAAACGCGATTGTTCCCGACGCCCCCTGCACTGTTGGTCTGGTTTTACACTCAACTTGATTCTATCGAATCTTGGTGCGTAAACGTGCACGACGCATGATAGAAAACAAAACGCGGGTCAATATTGTGTTTTTTATGAATTTTGTGCTATTATGCAGCTGAGTGAACAACACAGGTTGACTGTGTGTCGCATTTGGCTTTCTGCTGATTGCAAATACAGGAGACAGTGGATTTCCGTTAATTTGTTGCCCTGAGTCCACGCGCTATGTATGTGCGAATACACTGCAAACTTACTCTAACTCTTATCCAAGGTAAATTATCAACACTATCATCCCTTACATGTGTTTTATTTAACTAAATACATCATAATCAGCTAAAAAGCATGCGCAGGTCACTTTACTTCCTGCGCACCCGAGTCCGTGCTGCTTTCACATTCACGCGAACCGCGGCACGGTTCGAGTGCAACCGAACTCACACCACCTCCTCCAGGCAGTCTTGGGTTCGGTACCCCAGTGTGCACCCGGGTCCACATGACAGCGTTCACATTAACGATTTTTCATGCGAACCGTGCCCCGTTCCGTTCCGAACTAAACTGCCAGTGTGAAAGCACCCTAGACTTTAAGTAAGGCAACTAGCCTACCGGTAGCCTACTGTACACGTTAGCGCCTATTTGTTTACGCTAGTAACTGCTAGCTAGGAATTCGCAGACTGAGGGTGCAACATTGGCAGTTTAGTTCGGTAACTAACTACCGTTAGCACAGTGCATAAGAACAATCGTTAATTGCTGAACAGAAATCGTGTCAGATTGACGATTGTCAGAGTGTCATACAAGTAGCCTACTGTAAGGTTGAGGATGGCCTTATGCAATATTTACACTGCTCTATTCCAGTAGATAAATATGTCTTGACAATGAAATAAATAAAAAAATCAATTAATATAGGCTATTTATCAGGCAGGTGCCTGTGCACTGTCAGAGTCTTCTGGGTTAAAATGGAATTTCAGGTTGTTGTTGCACTGTCTCAGATTTTGTTCAAACCTTGTCTATATCAAGAATGTGTCCCAAAACCAAGGCCTGTAAAATATTTCTGTTCAAATCCAATGTCTTCATATTTTGAGACCTTGAAATTACTTCAGTTTTACAGCCTGAAAATCACATTATCTGGGAAGCAATATTTGGACATTAATATAATGAAAAGTATTATTCATAAGCAGCCCAAACTTTGTAGGGTGTTACAAGTTTGTATGGCATTCCCTAGATTTGGAAAAAAGTGTGAAAAGACTGACAGTAGCATAAACTTAGAGCAAAATCTAGGTGGATGCAGTAACTGTTTTCCTGAATTTTGTCTGATTTGACACAGAATGACCCAGCTGCATGTCATTTGGCTCAAATTCTCCCACTCAGTGCTACTAGATACATTTTGAAAAATAAAACCTGTTTTGTTTAATGTCTGATCTTTCTGCTATTACGAAACACAAATGTGGCTGTTTATAGTGGCGCTTTTCCACTGCATGGTACGGCACAGTTCGGCATAGCATTATCTCTGGGGTCCTTCGGCCCAAATGGACCCGACGCATTTAAATAACATTTTTTTTTAAATCATAGCTTCATTGGAATGGTCTGAAATTTGGTGACTTTTTTGGTACTTGGTATATGAACACCCCAAAAAAATGGGGACAGGATTTGAATAATCTAATGGCGCTTTTCCATTACCAGTACCAGCTCGACTCGACTCGACTCGCCTTGGCTCGCCTCGACTCGGCTCGCTTTTCGTTCCGTTTTCCATTGCAGAAAGTATCGCCACAAATAGTACCCGGTCGTCATAGCGACGCCTTTCGTTCCTCGTTGCCCCATCAAGCTCTCGCTGGATCCTCTCTAGTTCGGCAACCAAACAAAGGAATGTCTGCACCTCCTCGTTTGACCACGGCGTATTCTTCCGAGTTGCCATAATAATAGTAGTAAGTTTAGTAACTATCTCTGGCTAAACTATTTAAAAAAGGCGGGGTTATTCTGGATACTCCATCTGGCGCGTGCAATGATGACGCATTGAATAGTGACGATTCTCTCTGACCAATCAGCAGTCGGCATTGTTTTCACGTCACATTTTAGTATCGCCTTAGCTCGCCTCAGCTCGCTTAGAACCTCGCCGGAGGTGGTACGGAAAAAAGTACCCGAAAGCAGGTACAGGTACAACTTTTACACAGTGGAAAACCAAACAAAGGCGAGTCGAGTCGAGTCGAGTCGAGCCGAGCCAAGGCGAGCTGGTACTGTGTAGTGGAAAAGCGCCATAAGTGGTTGTAAAAAAAAATTGTCACACTCAGGACCTTCGGGTCCTAATGGACCCGCATAGGAAATAAATGGCAAATTGGCAAAAATGTGAATATACCGAGTCTTTTTGTGCGTACAATCTACAAATCAGCCACGATCCAGAAAAAAAGCACACAACAGTGAAGGGGTGAATCTATAAAACATCAAGAGTGCAAAACAGACACATCCACACACACAAACACACTTTTATACATAAACAAACTAATAAATTCAGATTTCATATGTGTTTTGTATTTTTAAAATGCTCAGTTTGTCCACCAGATGGCATCCATCTAATTTCAAAAATTACTTTAATGAGGTCTAGGCTTGACTCTAAAATGAAATACAGCTTTAAAAAAAAAAAAAATTTTTTTTTTAAAAATAATTTTCTATTATATTCAATGGGGGGAAAACGGGGGGGAAATGGGTCATATTTATTGCATAAATATTAATTATAAATCATAAAATTCTCAAAACACCAAAAAAGAAAAGAAAAAATATTATAAAAAAACAAGTAAAAAATAAAATAATGATTTTCTATTAATAAATATGAATCCCACCCTTCCGGCCCATTTGGACCCGAAGGTCCTGAGTGTGATTCTGAAATGAAGGACCCCTTAATGTGATAAAAACACAACATAATAATTTTGACTATGTATTGGTATGTCATTTACGTTGGTGTAAGGGGCTGGAAAAAGCTTTAAAATGGACCTTGAAAGTGCTTGAATTTGACCTTGGAAAAGGTGTACGAACCTTGTAGGTGATTCAGATTTGTTTTGGCACAGCTACTAGACGATTTACAACTGTCAGACTGTCGTCAAGCACAGTTTGAGCCTGCGCAGTAGGCTCAGCCATCAGGAAGTGAGTGCTTCTAATGGGCTTCAGTTTTCTCCGGTGAAAGCAAGGGGGTCGCTGTGTCCATTTCTTTTACTATCTATGCAAATATTACGCATTGCCATGGAAACACTAAAGGGGAACGTTCTAAAATAACGGTCGCCTTGAAAAAGCTCACTCTGGGGAGTCAGTTAGAATATTTTAAACTTAAGCGTGAAAGGGTTAATATATGCATAATAAATGAAGCTGGCTTATCTTTTTATTACGCGGTTACCTGTGCAGTTGCTTATGGAGTGTTTTAGGGAGCGCTGCATTTAAAAATCTGTCGTTCGAAAGCGAGGTGTGTTTGTTCATTGATGGTATAAAGTTAAGCCCCCTTAACAATTTCACATGCCCCCTCAGTCATTTCATCCTGCAGCCGGGCCTGATTAAAGATTTGTGTTCACAATGAACAAATCGTTCATGACCGAACCCTCAACCGTCACTAGAAGGTGTGATTCTATTGGTTGTACAATCAAAGCTCATTGCTGTTTGGCTGCGACGAGATTGACTTCACGGATCAGTTGCTAACTGACTGAGGGACTTCCCGTATTATTCTCTTGAGGTGAGTGGAGATGGTTGACAAATATGCTGTTTTATAAAGCATTGTAATGTCAAATGCAGCTCTTTCTTTGAATTAAATGTAGGCAATATTATAATATAATTATAATATAATAATATAATACGAGGGGCAGTTTATATCGTTTTTGTTCACATTGAAGCTACAGTTTTCTTTGTAAAGATGATAACGGTAATGCATGATAAGTAATGTCTACAGCTAGCCACACTTATATCTTTGTGTGGAATTATATTGTGTGTGTCTGATGGATGTTACGTCCTTTGATTTTTGCTGTTTGTGTAGCTTACAATTGCTTAAATACTGCGTGAAAATTGTCATTGATGCAGGTCGCTTCATGTCAATCAAAGGCAGCATGTAGCCAATCACACGCGTTTCTGCTGAGTTTATAAATGCAACATCCAATCGAAGGCGGTTAGATTAGTCACCGGTGAGAACTGGTTTCATTGTTCGCTCACTGACATAATTCTCTAATCATAAACAACAACTTGCAAATATAATGTATTTTAGAAATGTTTTTTTGATCTGTAGTTAGCTTTATTGAATATAACGAGAGTTCCATGAGAGTATTACTGGTATAACTCGAGAGTGAGTTGACATAGCTTATCCTTTGCTTTCGTGCCTTGCGGTCACGTGATTCATGTAGCACAAAATCCGCGCTGACAATCTGTTTGAATGAAGTAGGATAGAGACGGCAGCTTCATTATATTTGCAGCAATTTTTGGTAAATATTAACTCATGATGTGACGCATAACGCATCGATTACTTCATTGACGACATTTACAGTATTCTGAGGAGTGATGGAGAGACAACATTAATGTGTTTTTCTTGTGTTTAACCCTATTCCTTATAGACTAACGTTATACGCCGGGCTTTCGCACCAGAGGAAGCTTTTCATAGTTCCTAGAACTATTGGCAGAAGGTCCCGGTTTTCGAACTTTCAAAGTATGTACCTATCAAAGTGAGAATGTCCTGTTAAAATGAATTTGACTCACAAATAAATATATTTTAATATGCATTACTTTTGAGGACTAATAAGAAGTCCATGGTTACTTGTGATGATTTAAGAAGTCTATTGAAAGTAAAATCTCTACTTTTAGAAGTCACTTAGTTCACTAAAATTAGTGATTTTGTCAGATAAATTTGTCAAGAATTTTTCTTTTTATCTCTTCATATTTTATAGGATGCCGCGGAGAGGAAAGAGATCTGTGGCTCAACAAATGCGTTGGCAAAAGGAGAACCTGAAAGGTGAACAGACCAGACTCTGCAGGAATAACAGGGTACTATTGATATCGGTCTTGGATTTCAACATGCTCATTTCAGGGCACCTTAATGTTTGGGACTAGGGGTGTCGCAATATACCGGTATTGACGATAATCGTGATATTCAAAGCATGAAATATCGACATCGTGTTAATTTAGAGTCTGACAATATACTGGTATTGGCGATAACCACAATGTTTAAAATGAATGGGACTCTTATGATAACATGACACGTAAATACTCCAGCGCCAGAACCTGGTTGACCTGTCAGGTGGCTGTATTGCACCCGCTGACACCTATCAAATAAGAAGACGACGCAGCACGAGCCCGGGCAGCCACTGAAGAATATCGTCTGAGCGAGAGATTGAAACACTGTCCACACCCGAGAAAAGTAAGCTCGCCAGTATGGGAGTTCTCCGGCTTCAAAGAAAACAGCACCTTAAAGGGGGTCGCACGCCGGACGAGAAGCGCTGCGCCACGTCTTTAAAATTCGAACACATTATTTTTTATGAGTTTACACACACCGACGGACGAATTTACACACACCGACGGACGAGTTTACACACACCGACGGCACCATTCGGCGTCTGTCCGCGGCGCCCAGCAACAGCTTGGATTTTCAGGTGATATTCTCAATTCATTCAGTTAACGGATGCGCTCTGACTGAGGTAAAGTGTTCAGACTGCAGATTTAGCAATTATTGTATTTAATTGTACAGTATAATCATAACATAGTACAGACATTATCTTAATCTCATAATGTCATTAAACATAACTATATTGCTGGCCATAAACTGAGAAAGTGCGTGTCCGGTGTGCTACACGCGGAGCTACGCTTCTCGTCCGGTGTGCGATCCGCTTAAACCCAATCTGCAACCTTTTTACCCATCTCCGTGTCCATCCCCCTGCAGATTACGCTATTTAAGAGTAAATTGCGATTATTTTACTAGTCATGGAATGGGAAATGTGACATTAACCTGTTAACTGCGGGTTTCTGTGTTCATATATTTAAATAAAGGGTGATTATTAAATACCCCGTTTTCTTTACTCGTCTTATTTTTGTATTTGCACTTGATTTTTTTTGTTCAAATCTGCATGACTTGTACCGGCGCAACAATAGGTTTAAGAGCTTTTCAGTTCTTCAGGAAACATTCAGACAGTGTTTCGCTCCAGTTTGAAACCAGATATACTTCACATGCTTGACATACTTCACAAAAATTTGCATTAAAATATTGAGAACGGAATAAGTAAATATGCATGTGCCTTGTGTTTATCAGTATCTTTATGTTTGTTGGGTAAAAAAGAAAAAGTAAATAAACAAAGTAAAAATAAATTTGACAAGGCTTATAGATATCGCGATATATCAATATCGTGGATTATTTTGGCCACAATAACCGTGGTGTGAAAAATCTAACATGGTGACAGCCATATTTGGGACTAGGGCCGTTACGATTCCCTGATTAAATTTGCGTGCTTGATTTGTAGTAAAAAAAATAAATAAAATTAATTCATCGCAATTTACGCCTGATGATTAACTGGCAAAATACCAGAAATGGCACAAACCATGAACCGTTTAATCCCTTATATGGACAAAGGCCTCCAGATATCACTGTAGCTGAATAAAACCATAGACTGTAAAAAAATATGGACGTAGTGTCCGTGACGTCACCCGTAGGTTTCTGAAGAGTGCTTTTGAAGCCTAAAGTAGGCGGGGCCAACCGTCGCCATCTTGGCATCGCGTCAGCTCTCGTCACTCCCGGATAAAAGAAAATGGGCAAAGAGGCGGAGCGTGGGTGGAGCTGAGGTACTAATGCTATGCTACTGGCCTCGTGCTAAAGTGACAGCTGAATGTAGAAGTAAAGCCAATAGTTAAAGTTCATGTTTTTGCCCTTCAAAATACTATAATAATTAAAAGACGTAACTAAAAGTAAGACTATGTGTATCGGGATGCATTATTATTCTGCTAGTTAAAAATGTATTATCATGCAGTAACTTACAATATTGCTCTGAGCTTGTGCGTGTGACAGTGATTCATGCGCATACATGTCAGTCTAGTTCATCAAGAGCTTTATTCAGTTCAGTTGATTTTAAAATCTGATTTTGGCCGCTTCTCAATTTCTCAAATGGGTTAAACAAAAAATATTACCTCAGAAGTTCAAGTAAATGCACTAGAAATCCACGCTCATTCAAGGGTGTGTATCTATTGCATGGACGGAGAGAAAGCACTGATACATGCAGGATTTTCTCACGGTACTTTTTATTTAACACTTAAAAGTTTGAGAGCAACGGTACCGCATAACGAGTGTAGCCTGTACAGTATACTCCAAAAAGCAACGAAATTGTCAGACATCCATTAGTGCATGCGAGGAAAAAAACTGGAAATACAACGCTGGTTGTTCTCTCCATACTTGACACCGACGGAATCCAACGGCGTGGGCAAAGGTATAATGCGTGTATTAAATTGTATGAAATAATCCCGAAAAAAGCACAAACACTGCAGAGATGGCAAGTACAGCAGCTGAGGGTGACGTTAACAGAGACAAACGTCGGCTAGCAGTTATAGCAGCCTCAATCCACCAGTCACGCAAGTGGCCACGCCCTTAATTATGCAGAACTTTAAGGCTTAATATAATTTAAACGGATGAGGTGTAAAAAAATTCACCCCCCTCACAGTTGTCATGAAGGGCAAAATTAGCTATATAGACCAAAACCACTTTTTGCTCCAGGCTGTAAACATATTTTTTTCTGCTGTAAAGTTGGGGATTTTAACATGGGGGAGATACAGATTTGACTCACTTTTGCAGCCTGCCTCAAGCGGTCAGTCGATGAATTGCAGTTTAATTCACTTCCGTGTTGGTTTCAAGAGAGAGACGGGGAGGTTGCCGCTTGAATAAAACGCAGATACAGATAGAGGTGTTTTGACTGAGGAAACATGAAGACAATAAATATACAATTGCGACAATATATGGCTGATCTTTGTTCATCTAGGTATTTTCAAAAGAATGAAGTATATTTCTAATGCAATGCTAATCATTTATACCTTTATCACCCCTATAGATGTGGCCATTAAGAAAGCGTGTTTTCCCCCACGGCATACCACAATTTGTGCCGCGGAATGGTGCTGAATCCTGTCATATTTTTTTCGAATTTAAATAAATGTGTTGTGCTTCACAGAATATCCACCAGATGGCGCATGGAACAGCATACTGTACAGGCAAGACCAGATTGCTCATAAACACTTTGCAATTATTCGCCTTCGACCGATTGTTAAATATGCTTATAGATTATTACAGTATGTTGCTTTTAAAAAAAAGAATGAACAGACTTATCAGTGTCTGATAAATTAACGGCATGTAATGTTGTGATTGTGAGAAAACCACAATAAAATATA
Organism: Siphateles boraxobius; assembly: GCF_051911475.1. Classification (NCBI taxonomy): domain Eukaryota; kingdom Metazoa; phylum Chordata; class Actinopteri; order Cypriniformes; family Leuciscidae; genus Siphateles; species Siphateles boraxobius. Next base: position 19,690,872 of record NW_027508722.1, on the reverse strand, counting down.
AGCTAAACAAAATAGTATTGGACACAAATATTTGATATGGTAATAAGGTGACTGAAAAATGTATTTACACATGAGTGCAAATCGATCATTATTTGATGTGCTTTGTAAACAGTGTTGTTAGAATTTACAGCAATTTCTATTTCAGATAAATGCTGTTCTTTTAAAGGGCCCCTATTATGGATTTTTGAAAATGATCTTTCATGTAGTGTGTTACATAGCTCTAAGTGAATGAAAACATCCTGCAAAGTTTAAAATCTGAAAGTGGACCGTGTATAAAGTTATTGTCTTTCAAAAGTAAGAGTCGACTCTGAGTCAATGAAATGAATCGTTTTTCAAACGAGTCACAAGCCGTTTCGTTAAGCCAGTTTTTTTTCACTGCCCAAGGACGAGCATGTGAAGAATCAGTGGTTAAAATTAATCTTTACCACGATATCACAGCAGTATAATCCTAAACTTTTGCTGTGCTCCCTTTATTTTACTGACGACTGATTCTCAAATCTCGTAGTTCAATGCAGGATTCGCAAACCGCTTACTCTTAAAAGATGGTGTTCAAAATACTTAGTTTTGAGTTTTATATTGTGTAGGTCTCCTGTTAACTGGTTAACTCACATTATTTTACATATTTGGAATGAAATTCTGTTTTTGTGTGGGAGAAGAACGTATGTCTAGGGAAAATGCAGATCGGGGGAAGCAAATCTGGGTGACACAACCCCTCCCGTCATTTCAGCTGCCTCTCCCCCTTCAAAACAAGGAAAGCATGGCGAAGCGGCTCTCCACGGTTCTGCTTTCGTCGGCGAAAAAGTTAAGAAACGTGACGCTAAGTCCTCAGTACAGAGCCGAGCAGTTCCCACGTGACTTTTATGCAGTGTTTCCCACACATAGAGTAATTCGTCGCGGTGCGCCACAGAATCAACACCGGATGCCACATATTGCGTTTCGTTATTCTTTTTGTTTTTACCGCTATTTAAAACACGCAGCGTATTCTTTTAGTTGCATTTCCTTTCCCTGCTCTCTCTCCGTCTCTGTCACTCACGCGTCTCTCTCACATACACACACACCCCCCTCCCCTCCGTGCACACCGAGGCGCTCCGGACTGGACAAAAGCGAAGCGTATATAAACTAATATAATTTATTTTACTGGACAATTTAAAGCTCATAACCATTAATATTTTGTTGTTACCTGAAATACTTCGAATGCAGTGTTTGCATCATGCAGTTTTTGTACTGAAAAGTAAATGTGATGTTTGTTACCTCAATAAATTTAAGGTCATTCCTGTTTTATTTGTGTACATTTTAATCATTAACTTTAAAAGCACAATCTTTTTACGACTAAAATACTGTAACAGTAAAGGGTAAAAAAAAAAAAACGGAATTCCCCAAATTTCAAACGGAAATTGGAAAAAAAATAAAACAGATTTTATAGGGCCCTAATTACTGTCTTACTGAAATACTACTGCTAATCCGTTGTGGGGCACTTTTACATAAAACTGAAAGATTAAGCATGAAGTAGATTTGTTTTACCAACGTTTATGTTACATCAGTCATTCACGCTTGAGCTCGGCTAATGTATACATTGCATACATGCACTGTTATTGATACGGTTTCCATGTGTTCACCGCAATATATTAGAAAAATACTCGGTAAAAAAATGATTACAAGTAAAATAATCGGTTTGTTGATGGACATGCACTTGTTAATGCTGATGCTGAGGAATTACAGTTGCAACATCTCATAATTTACCTCAAACTGAGTAGTGTATCACTAAGACACGTCCTGCTCTAGTCGTCCTTGCGATGGAGGTTCTGGTTGAATAACTAGTTCTTCCAATGTTGTATCATCGCGCTCGCATTGATATGGTAAAATCCGCGTCATTGTTCATTACTGTTTAGTTTATGGTGTAGGAAGCCTCAGGACACACAGAGCTGACGTTATGGCTATGGGCGTTTTTGTTTTCGACTCGCGGTCTGTTGAAATGAGAGGCTTGTTTGATCAAGCTGAAACCTTGTCATCCCAGTCTCATCAGCTGGACTGAAAGAAGTTTCAGTGCTGGACGCTGAAAACATGTCTCAGAGCAATGGGCACAAGTGACACTTGACAGTGTTGCTGTGTGTCGTGTCCAACAGGACAAACTTGACAGTATTGATGTAAAACATATATGCCAACAGTTCATTTCTGTTAAAGGGATAAGTTCACTTATTTAAAAATGAAAATTCTGTCATAATTTACTCACTCTCAAGTTGTTTCAAACCAGATTCTTTCTTCTGCTGAACAGAAAAGAAGATATTTTGAAGAATGTCGATAACCAAACAGTTGATGGTAGCCACTAGCCATTGACTTCCATAGTATTTTTTTTTCCTACAATGGAAGTCAATGGCTACAATCAACTGTTTGGTTATCGACATTCTTCAAAATATCTTCTTTTGTGTTCAGTTAACTTTAAAAGCACAATCTTTTTACGACTAAAATATTTCAGGGTTGCGATGGAGGTTCTGGTTGAATAACTAGTTCTTCCAATGTTGTATCATCGCGCTCGCATTGATATGGTAAAATCCACGTCATTGTTCATTACTGTTTGGTTTATGTAGGAAGCCTCAGGACACACAGAGCTGACGTTATGGCTATGGGCGTTTTTGTTTTCGACTCGCGATTAACCAATCACAACAGACTGAGGCGTATGGCCAATCAGAGCAGAGTAGCTCGCGGAAAGGAGGGATTTAGAGAGATTATTTGAGAATCATTGAAAATGTGGTGATGTGCAATGTATATTATCAGAATTTTTTTTTTTTAAATTACCATTGATGCATGTAAACCTGTTGTAGGAGACTCCAAACAACATTAGAAAACTGTAAAATAGCATAATAGGTGCACTTTAAACTTTCTATTCATCAAAGAACCCTGAAATAAAAATGTAAATAACTGTTTTCAACATTGATGATAATGTGAAATTATGAATCAAGTGACTAACTGAAGACTGGAGTAATTATTATTATTATTATAATTATAAACTAAGCTACATTAAAAAGAGTAAAACAAAATAAAGTTATTAATCAGTTAATTTTAATATTAATCTTTTTTTTTCTAACAAAACAGATTTTTGAAACTTTAATAATACAGAAGGATTGCATTAATTTTCAAAATAATCGACCGATTACTAGATTACCAAAGTAATTGTTACTGACAGCCCTAGATTAGATAAAACATCTCTAAAAACTAGATCAAATATTTCAAAATGCACCTGCATTGTTTTGCATTTTCTGACTTTGTCAAATAAAAGACAATTTTTTCCAGTCATATATTTCGTCATTGAAGATTTCTTAAAAATAGTGTTAAAATATCGTGTGGTCTTGTTCACATGAACCCATATGTATCGTCTCGTTAGCTAGTATTAATTAATTAATTATTAACTTTGACGGGTCATAGCTCCGAGCGAGGATTTCGCAGAAACATGCGGTTTACCACACTTGAAGAGACTGGCAGGCTCTGTAAGAATTGCGTACACCTCACAATAGGCCTATTTCACAAAATGGCGTCCAAGACCGGAAGTAGGGTAGCGATACTTCCGGCCGCGCAGCTGCCAGCTACGATCGCCATTCATTCTCAAAATGACCTGTGAACAGCTTGTTTTCTTTTACTGTCTATGGTTTTCTCTCTCAGTCATTCATATATCTGACAAAAGTAAGAATAGCAGATGAGGTCCGTTTTGTTGATAGTTTTCAGGGAGCTGTGAAAAAGATCGAAATTGGACAAAGGTAACAAATTCTTGACGTTTGCCTACATAAAAAAAGTTCCATTCATTGCATGGCATGACACTTGATGACTAAGCTCACACTTAAATAATTAAATAAACTAAATAAATAAATAAATTGAAATGATGTCTGATTGAGTGAAATGTAGTGGCTTTTGTTAAAATTTCATGTTATTAAGTGTTAGTTTGTCCAGGAGATTGCAGCAATCTTCCACTATTATGGCTCATTTTTCATGTTACCACCATGAATGAAACTAAGAATTGTACATCTTTACAGTGAATTTGACCTAACGTTGCTAGTAGGTCTAATAATGAAATTAAGGCAAATAATAAAAAAATGGTTAGACTAAAAACATGAAGGAAGTGAGGGATATTACATGTTTTAAAAAATCATGATGTTACAAAATCTCATTTTACTGTCTGGAGTCCTCTTATGAAAAGAAAATATATTTCCCTATATATGAATGGTTTCATAGTATATTTGAAAATATACAGAATAATATATGGTGTTAATATATTACAATATATTGAATAATACATATGGAATCTTCATATATTTAAAAATGTGAGAGACAATATACTTACTAATATATAATGTATGTAATTTTATTTTCAGTAATACAGGGATTAAAGTTCTCCGTCGCTACAAGAGAGTCTATGACGGAATTCCGTCAATATCAGGGTTCCCCACTGTCCTTATGTCTTAAATTCACTTTTCATAATTTTAAGGCCGTAAATATGCTCACATTTCTCAAATAGTGTAATATGTCTTAATTTTAGTTTGAATGGGTCTTAAATTAAGGACGAGGTGTCTGTTCACCCTGCTTAGGGGGATGTGATCAAAGCCTGGACTGGAGCAAAAGCACGTTCCTCTTTGCACTCTAAGCGTTCTGTTATCACTCCGCTCCTGATATACACTCCGGGCTTTCCTTACAAGTGACACTTGACAGTGTTGCTGTGTGTCGTGTCCAACAGGACAAACTTGACAGTATTGATGTAAAACATATATGCCAACAGTTCATTTCTGTTAAAGGGATAAGTTCACTTGTTTAAAAATGAAAATTCTGTCATAATTTACTCACTCTCAAGTTGTTTCAAACCAGATTCTTTCTTCTGCTGAACACAAAAGAAGATATTTTGAAGAATGTCGATAACCAAACAGTTGATGGTATCCATTGACTTCCATAGTATTTTTTTTTCCTACAATGGAAGTCAATGGCTGCAATCAACTGTTTGGTTTTCTATGGGCATATATGCTGCTGAAACCGGTAGTGCATCCCAAATTTTTCAACATTAACATTTTAATATAACGTTATAGTCATGGCCTTGACTATGTGTGTAGTGGTGTGTAGTGCACTATAAGCCCCTGTGGCGCGGCCTAAGCTTTTGTCTCTTAATGGCATTTTTTCCTTGCATTACTTTTACTTTTATACTTTAAGTAGTTTTGAAACCAGTACTTTTACGTGATTAAAAAGCGTGAGTTTATACTTCAACTTCTACAGAAGTCTTTTTAAACCCTAGTATCTATACTTCTACTTGAGTAACGAATGTGAATACTTTTGACACCTCTGATAATAATAAATAAAATTTCATGACGTGCAAATCGGATAACAATCACGTGCAATATAAACATGTTTTGTGTCAGAGCATCACTCCATTTCAACATCTGCTTCCTCCACACACGTCTTTTTGCCGTCTGTGTCTGGCATGATTTAACTTCTCCCCAGTTGTTCCATGAAACCCCGCAAAACACGGAAAGCTGTGAAGTGATAAATAGGGTTGTTTCTTCTTTGGGTTGAAAAGGTACGCAATAGTCTCTGCATTATTTTGTCCTTCGACTGCAACTCCTGCTCCAAGCGCTTTCACCAGAAAAAAGTTTACCCTACTTCCGGTCTTGGCGGCCATTTTTGTGAAATAGGCCTATGGTGTAAAAGTTTTACACCTGGGGGGCAAGAGGTGCCCAAAGTTGCCCCATAGACATACTATGGCGAAGGTCGGCCCATCAAACGCATGTTTTTCCTACTATGGTAAATTGCAAAGGGATTTTGTATTGAACATAACTCTGGATGACAGTGACAGTATTGAACATAACTCTGGATGACAGTGACATAGAGACAGCGGCCTCATTTTACTCAGACAACAAATCAGTCTCTCAGTATAATTGGGAAGCCATCAAGCCACGCCCTAGCAACCATTTAGAGCACCATAGCAACAAGTTTCATAGACTTCCATTGAAAGAGATCAAAGGGATATCTCCGGATAGAAGTGTCATAGAAACATTAGGGTGGGCTTGTTTGACTCGGGGCAACAAACAGCCAATCATGTATCATCTCAACACTTCCTAGCCTCGCCCTAGCAACCATTGTCGAGCACCTTAGCAATTAAAATCCTAAGAGGGATATCTTCCATTCTGAATGTCACTGAGGCATGGGAGTTGGTTTATATCATTCATACTGACAAGCAGCCTTTGGGAGTTTCATCATTGGCAGCTCCCAAGCAACTCCATAGCAACCAACCAGAGTACCCTAACTAGGGCTGTCGCGATAACCGCAATATTGCAGTACCGCGCTACTGACAGGCCAACTGCAGAGGAATGCAAGTAACCGCAGCAACCGCGAACCGCGTTTTCTTTTTTCATAAGGCCACCCTTCGTGGTTCGTACCATGTGTATTGAATGTTAAATATGTTAATAATGATAACAAGACTATTTATCAAGGTGATTTGTACAGAGGATTCGTGGATTTGGACTTGCCTAAACACTGCCTAAACAGACAGTGCATGTGATCGACTGAGCGCGTGCGATTACCTGCGTCTGTCTTTGAAGTCAAGTCATGTATATTCGTGAAAAGGTTGCCGTTTCCAAGGAAAGCGAAATATTTGTCGTAGGCTATCATCCTTTTAACGTGTAAGGGTATTTACCATGAATGGTGTCAGCGCTGGTCAGCATTACACAGCGCGAGGAAGCCGTGGGGGGAAAGCAGCGAGTCACGCATTGAATCAATGCCATTGGTCTTTGCCCAAAAGTGAAGCATTGCAGGCCAGCTGAGCCTTGAAAAGTGGAGCTCAAAGTTAAAAAATAATTAACACCTTGTTTCATTACATCATTTAAAGGTGCACTGCGCAACAATTCATGTTAAAAATACCAGTTTTTCTAACCCATACATGCATAAACAATTGCCTGATAGGCTGAATGAGCCCTTCTCTGATCACTGCGATTGCCTCTATAACCATGTACAGTAATATAAATAAGAGGGATTCGGGACGGAATCACTGGGTGTGACGTCATGCGCGTTCACGCTCACCTGGCTATGTCTGGCAGGTTTGTGTATTCGCCGCCATTCTCCGTATCAGCGAAGACAACTCGAGCGACAAAAGTAGAAGATGGATTCAAAGAGACCGGCTTGTAGTCCATTCCAAACCCCAACGCAAACTCCACGTAAGACAAAGAAAACACACCTCTGGTTGCAGTTTCGCTTGTTGCCAGAGGGGGGCATAGCTCTGCAAAAACTCAGAGACTGGCGCTATGCACCTTTAAGGAATCAGCTTTTTTGAACGTTTTCGTTGAATGAACGGTTTAATGACTCACTCAAAGACAGTCCGTTGGCGTAAAAACTGCGCGCTGAGTGACAGTCTTTCAATGCGCAGAGACGCTGTTTAGTTTCGGATACATTGGTTACATTGTTTTTGTGTATGCTGACCACATCATAACACGTAGGCTATTTAAATAGCAACAAATAAATTTAAATAAATAAATGGCGGTAAAACCGCATATCGCGTTATTAAGCCACTCAAAATTACCGCAAGGGAAATTCCTTCACCGCGACAGCCCTAACCCTAGCAACCGTTTAACAAGACCTATATCTCTGCATCATAACATCGTATAGAGATAGGGGTTGGCTCTTTTGACTGGTAAATCATGCTAGAACGTGGTAAGTCGTGGTAAATCATACTAGAAACATGGTTAATCATACAGCTATGTGGTAAATTGTGGTAAATCATGCTAGAATCATGGTATATCATACTAGAATGTGGTAAATCATGGTAAACTATGCTAGAACATGGTAAATCATGGTAAACTATGGTAAATAACGGTAAACTGGTAAAACTGCTATAATAGTAAATCATGCTAGAACATGGTAAATCATGGTAAACCATGCTAATAATGTGGTAAATCGTGTTAGCATAATGCTAGCAACATGTTAATCATGTTAGCATCTTGTTAAAAACATGCTAATCATGTTAGCATCTTGCTCATGCTAGCAACATGCTAATCAAGCTATCAACATGCTAATCATGCAAGCATCTTGTTAAAACATGTTAGCATTATGTTAATCATGTTAGCATCTTGTTAAAAACATGCTAGCATCATGTTAGCAACAGGTTAATAATGGTAGCATCATGCTAGCAAGAGGTTAATCATGCTAGCAACATGTTAATTTTCTTAGCATCTTGCTAAAAACTAGCTAACCGCACCCTAGCAACCGTGTTTTGCCACTGCAAGCACCACTCACATTTTCTTCAGGAAATGTACACATATATTGCTGTATACCAGCACGGCTGTGATTCGGCCGTATGTATCACAACTTGCTGATATAAGGTAGCCTAGAAATCTAGACGCACCCTAGCGGCAGCAAAATTTATTTTGCAGCCAGTGTAGTCTAGCAACTCTCAGTTGGCTTTAGAGCTGGAAAAACCAAACTCTAGTCAGGCCAATCACATCGTGTATGGAGTTGGTGGGCAGGCTTAAAGGGATAGTTCACCCAAAAATGAAAATTCTGTCAGTAATTACTCACCCTCATGTTGTTCCAACCCCGTAAGACCTTCGTTCATCTTCGGAACACAAATCAAAATATTTTTTATTAAATCTTAGAGCTGGATCACTCCTCCATAGGCTTCTAAGGGATTGAATCTTGCCAGCCCCGAAAAGTTATTAAATACATCATTAAAATAGTCCAAGTCACTACAGTGGCTCAATCTTAAGTTTATCAAACGACGAGAATACTTTTTGTATTCTTGTACACTTGGACTATTTTAACGTTTACGTTTCAGGGGATACCCGGGAAATGCTCAGAGGTGACGATAGGAGTTGAGAAAAGCAATGTTCATTTCCAGCGAATTTAGTCAAACTTTGTAAACTTTAATAGTAATTTAAATACCTTTACTCAATTATCTGGACTACGAAACTTTGGGATATTATTTTTGAATGTCTGTTCTTTGAAATTAGCAACAACAACAAAAAATCTATTATTTCATTTGTTTTTCCACATAATCGGCCCATATCTTAAAATGGAATGTTGCGACTTCCGACTAATTTCACCAGATCGGGTCACATATATCAACTTAGCTCCGCTGGTGGGGAAACGCATTGGACTCACTCAGCCACAACCGTTCATTGCTCTGCTTGGTTGTAGTAGCGCTATCCTATTGCGTGCAGAGGGAATTTGAAAGACAACCGTTTATCCCGCCCTTCAGATTGAGGCATGCCAATGGTGACTTCCCAGACCTAACATCTTGATGTGGGTCTGGCTTGCCAGGCTAGATATAAGGGTTTTTCGCACCGGAGGAACCTTTTCATAGTTCCTAGAACTATTGGCGGAAGTTCCCGGTTTTGGACGCGTTTGCACCTATTTTACACTATTTAACACTATTTTAGTTCTAGGAACTCTTTTAGGAACTAATTTAGCTCCTACTTCAGAGTAGGGTCTAAACCAGCACTATTTCCCTCTTGGCTCTCAACGAAGGCGGTCGCATTTTCTCTCCCTCTCCCTCCCCTCGCCTCTCCTGCTTTGCTTCTCTCGTCACGTCTACTGTCTTGTACTTTGAGAGACCCTCGCTACACTGCTCTCCGAAACCAAGAAATTATGGATTTGATCAACTGGTCTCTCAACGCAATTGACACCATCTTCTCGACGAGAAGCTTGGGTTCGGGGGAACCTGACTGCCCTGCCGGGACGTTCGCAGCTGGCTACACGATGGACGCGTGGGAGAGGTGGCGGGTCGTGTGTCTGGCGGCTCTTTCCGTGGAGGACGTTGAAGATATCTACCTATTCGGCACCATGATAACAGGTCTTCTGCTGATTGGATTAGGCATTGCCCTGGTTTACCGAGGAACTAAGGAGACGGTGACAGCTGTCAAAAGCCCCGCAAGGCTGCCCGTGATGATTGAAGCGGTGGGCAGAGCTGTCTGCACTCAGACTGGGTCTATGAACCACAATATGGATAACATCATGGAGAAGCTCACAGCTTTGCAAAGGCAAATGGATCGTTTCAGAGACCAAAACGGACCAGGAGAATAGCCTGCATAAATTGAATGCGGCTACTCGCCCGAAGACCAAACAATCCCAATCTTATCTGTTTCGGCACCCCCCTACCAGCACTGGCCTTGGCCAAGGCCGCTGTTGGAACAACAACTCTCCCGGAAGAGCACTGCAGTGAGCCGCTCTTGCATTCCTTCCCCGACTCCTCAGACACCTGCTGATTGTTGACTCTGCCTGGGACATGATCAAGGTTGTCTCCATGGCAACTTGCTGTGTATCGCTATGACAATCCTGCGGACTGAGGCTCCTAGATTATGGTGCTGGCTTAGCGACTCTCTCCAGGCCTACACACACATGAACTTACACATACACAGATATGCACCTAACCCACACCCCATCCCACGCCTTCGCCGCTTCGTACCCCCAGTCTGACAGGCGGGTCTGTGACCAGCGCCATAATGGCTGCAGGACCGGATGCTGCTTGCCTGGGCTGGACTACCTCCATCCCCCACTCCCCACCATGTTGCAATGTCTTGTTTGTAGAGTGTACTGTTTATGTGCTAATGTTGCTGAGGTGTTTTTTCCTGTTCCCAGACTGTTCTCCTTACAGGAGCATAGTCTGGGGGTCGCCTTTTTTTTCTCCTCACCTCTCCTCATGTCATGCTGTTTTTTTGTTTTTCTCAAGTTGGCGCTGAATATAGCAGCCTCGGTAACACCTTATTACCAAAGCAAATTCCTTGTATGTGCACAACACTACTTGGCAATAAAAATTCTTGATCTTGATCTTGATATAGGAACTATCTGTGACGTAAGTGTACGCGGATTGGCTGAACAAACACAAAACACCAGTACCCGCCATTTTAAAAAGGCTGTGTAAACACTGATTATAGCCTAAATATTTACTCCAGAAACTAACTCTACGAACATCGAAAACAGTGATAGATGGGTCTCTTTACCTTTACGCTGAGGAGAAAATCCAATGCAACTTTAAGCTGACCAAACCAGACATGATCATGTATTTCTGCTCAGCTAGCAACACTGGACATCAACCACATGGCATACGCTAATAACTTTTCATTACTGTCTACTTTCTATGCATAACAGTTCTATCTAATATCATATTAGACAGGACTGTTAGACAGATCATAAACTAATGAACACGGAAAATGCGAGCACTGTTTGTTTGCTCTGGCTGGCGTTCTCAGCGGTGTCAAAATAAAGATCCGCCGCGCCTTCAAAATGAAAGTCACAATAACAAGCCCCTATACAGCGCTGTCACACGGCTACTGGTGTGAAATTGCCCATTTAACAGATCGTAAAATAGACACTTAGATAATATATTGTATATATATATATATATATATTATATTAATTTTACATTTTAATACTGGCATCCGGGCTGTAATGAGTATTTGTTTATTGTTGATTTTTGTGTTTGTAAGGTGTCCTTGAGTGTCATGTGAGGCGCCTATAAATAAAATGTATAATAATATATGTCACTTATTTGAGGTCTAAATAGCAACATTCTCGCCTAAAAAATCTTAAAATTACATTTTGTAACACAACTTATAACTACAGTAATATTTATTAAAAATATGGTGAATTTGCTCGACCGCCATGACAGACAACGCAAAATGATCGAATCACTCTCTGACAGCTGTGTACGAAACCGGTCCCCATCCACTATATAGTGCACTATATCGGGTGTTGGCCATTTTGTAGTGGTGTCTGAATTCTGAGTGAATTACATCATTCCCTACATTCGTTCACTACTTTATACCCACAATCCTCTCTGAATTCGACGACATTCGATGTACACTTGCTGAAGTACTATTTACCAAAATCCAATGCGCAGAGGACTGACCGCACGTGAAAGTGCGAGCGAGTTTAAACCAGATTACTTTACAGCTTTCTTATTTCTGCTTTAACATTTATTTCATGCTAGTTTTAGGGTTTTTTTTCCTCTACTTTTTTTATTAATCATTACTTAAATAAAACATATTAAAATATAGAGACAATATCATATAGATGCATTTTAAAATTAAATGAATTAAATTATATTTAAGGTAGATTATATAGGTCTATTATTTTTTATTAACATGTTAATTATGATAGAATCTGCCCAGTGCCGAATTTTGCACCACTCACATTTTCTTCAGGAAATGTACATTCTAGTTATTGTTAAATTTGCTCCATTCCTTTCAGTTCCTTGTGGCGATGTTCCTTGCGGTCCAGAAGCACCGCAAAAAAAAAGGTCATTCGGGACAGAAGATCATTCCGGGGTTTGGTTCTGATGAGCTGTTCTGCAGCACACCTGACACCATGCTTGTTGCTCCAATGGAGTTTCGCCTCACTCCAGCCAGAGCACCACTTCTAGCACCAGAGCCCACCCTCGCTCCACCACTATCATCAGAGCTCAGCCTCGCTCCAGCCACAGCTCTACTACCAGAGCCCACCCTCACTCCATCCAAAGCCCCCGCCAATGAGAGATCCGTGTGGCCAGAAATGCAGAAGAAAATGCACAGACAAATTTAGTTAGGAGAGGAGTACAGAGATCTAGAACAGGACTACACGGACAGACGTGCATTCATATTCCACAGTGTCAGCCAGCTACCAACAGCAAATTTTGTGTGGATGGAAAAACAGCGACGTGAAAGGTCCTTTATTTACTGGCTAAAGTATGAAGACCAGGTCCCACAGCAGAGTGGTAAAAGTTTCTTCTTGGCCACTTTGGGTTACCACTCGGCAAATGACAGCCTGATACCCTCTGTGATGGGGAATGAGATCAAATGTGATCACAAGAGACCAAAGAGAGGAGGAATGTGAGGAGTGCCTACTGCAGGATCAGCACATTAAAAATTACCATGATGGGGATGGCCATGGCATGGACTGCTTGCAGTGCTAGAGGTGGCGTGGGCAATAAAGGCTGATGCGGAGAAAGACTGGCCAGAGGACACATTAGTGAAGAGTGTGGACCTTTGAAAACATCAATCTTCACAAAGCGTATCGTGGCATTCCATGACACCTTTGCCTCTGTAGGCAAGAAGAAGAAAAAAAAAGAAAAAAACACCATTCCTGCGGTCTGGCATGTGGGCACGGTAGTGCGAAGTGCAGCAGAGATCACCTTGGCATATGTCATTGCATTAGAGAAAAAAAGCGACATATGCCACAGGATCTACTGGCTGAACAACTGTTCTGGCCAAAATAAGAAATTGGTGCTTGCTACCCTCCCTAGTCTGCCTTGTTTAATGGTGATACCAGCTCCATGGAGGATATCACTGTAGAATACTTTGTAAAGGGACACACTTTCATGATTGCTGACTGTTTTCACCATGGTGTCGAGCAGGAACTCGACCTGGAGGAGGACTTTGAGGATTTTGTGAGTGTTGTGTCAAGCTCAAACTCGAGTAAGGTGGAAGGGGTTGAAATGAAGAATGCTGATGTGCTTAATTGGAAGGATAGCCCCTCCAGTGTTAAGATCAAGAAGGCACCAAAGTTGGGCAAGATGTCAGTGATTCAGCTACGACGTGGCTCCAGTAGCCTGTTCTCCAAACTAAACCATGTAGATGCTCACTTTACCGAGTTGGACTTTCTCCAGGCTAAGTTCGAGCTGAAGGTGCCCTCTCTCGTGAGAACACATGACCCGGGGGATTGAAGAGGCAAAGAAGAATGACACCATCAAAAAACCATGTCCTTTTATGCCCCCAAACCAGGAGGGCATTCTGGTGTTCGCTGTGAGCAATGTTGTGGAGGATGAGGAGTAAGAACAGCATGAAATGAACAGGATTCCAAGTTCACTCACTTGTACACGATTTATTATCTCTTATTCCAATCCCATGCATTTTAAATTTGTACATGATTTGTTATATCTTTGTTTTACATATTTTTTATGTCTTGTTATATCCTTGCATCCCATTATTAATTAAATTAATGTTTTCTTATTAGAAATATGCTGATGCTTGTATTTATTAAAATAATTCAGTGTCACCTATCTGCAGTCATCCTGTTAGTTTTGCTGCACAGCAATTGAAGATTCTCTTTACTGCTATGGAGGTATTGTCATATCTATTGAATTAATAATGCCATCAGAATACAACCAAAGCACAGGATGGCAAGAAGTAGATGGCTATAAGTAATCTAAAGTAAGTTTAAAAACAACACGAGTGGACCAAATTGCTTAACAGACCCAACCTTACAAACCATACACAAACGCACCATAAAACACAATACAAGTGTTAGTATAACGATTTTGTAAATGGTGATCAGCAACCAAGTATTGATCATGTGGGAGTTACTGCCTTTTTTGTCTTGGCATGACTTCTCACGTTTTGCAGACAATACAAAGGCAGAGTACAGTAACTTCAAAATAGGAGTCAAATGTCGATTTTGAGCTCCAAGATTTTTTATGTAGATAACTTTCATTACTAAAACATCTAATTGGCAGATTTCCGGTGTCCTACCTATAATTAATTTGACTTGAAATCTTTAACGTCAATTAAGGCAGTACACCTTTGCCTTCATTGAGTTAATAGCTATCCTTTTTCAGGAATGTTACATTTACACTTTAGACAAACCAACGATTAATATTTAAACATAAGATGCTGCAATAATAACAGCTAATTAATAGGCAACTGATGTGGTCATTTTAAACTTTTTTCCAATGTACTATTAATTGTTTTAAGTATAAAACTGGAAAATACTTAGTCCACCTTAAACATAAATTATGAAGGTGTAGTAAAAAAATTTTTTACAGTATTATTTTGACCATATATAACAAAAATAATGTATAAACATAAAAAGTCAACAATTAATGTTTTGTTTTAGAATAACATGCACAGCGATTCAGTGAAGGGTCTGGTTTTTTGTTTGGAAAAAATGGTTTCGTATTTACTGTTTCGGTGTGGACAGTATTTTAATAAATTATTTTCACAAATATTTCAGTTGTTTTTTTTTTTTTATAGTATCAAGTTGTATTTGATTCACGTTGTGCGGTGCTTTGTAGTCCTGTAGCTCACTAGTGCGGGCATTTTTCACGGCGTGTTGCATTGTAGGGGGCGTGCTCTGTTTTTTTCTTGCACGCAATTGATCACTTCAACTGCCACTCACTCGTAAAGCAAAGGCCGATTGGTCCGCCTCCACCATCATCATCAGCCAAACACATTCGTAGGGATTTTTGGTGTGCAGTGCTCGGTGACCGTGGAATTTGTCAAAATAAAAATAACAAAATTACCGAAATGTCTGCGGTATAGGAAAAAGCTTTAATCGCACTGCGCTTTGTGTGCTGATCCTTTAAAACACGGGAAAAGGAGAAATTAACAAAAGAGCTGGGGGGAAAGGCACGTTAGGGGAGGTAAGCTAACTCAGTTAGCATCAGCACAATTCAATGAAGCTAACTTGACTCTGCATATTACTGATCTTTTTATACATGTTGGTGATTTAAGAAAACCACGGTACTCAGTGATTTGTGAGAAATTATCTGTTTAGCCCCTTTCATTCGTGTGTTGCGCGCCGTTTAGAGTTCTTGACTTGCAAGAATTGTGGTGGTTGAAGTAACGTTAAGTTACACATAGCTGCTACTGGCCATTACTGGTGTTGAAGACGTCTTTTCGCCTTATTGGATGAAGATCAGTTAATATTCCGTTTACAGCCACGATATCTACATGTCCAGACACCTTGTGTTTATATATTCTTAACAGGGTAACGTTCATTTTAATATTTGCATTCATTTCATGTGCAAATATATTTGCTGCAGCTCTAGACTAACGTTACATTTCATTACAAACATGGAAAAATAGAAGATGGGTGCCAAATTTATTCTGATGTGGCACAGAAATGCTTAAGTAGCATTATCTTTCCTAAATTACAGCTGTATACTTTAATACATGGGTCTGAGTAGTCATTATTTAGTCTGGCTTATATGTGGCTTTGCCTTTAAACTAAACTGAATTTTGACCAGAGACAGATCAGCACATCTATCCACATTCACCCTAAAAATTTGTCAACTAAAGAGTTTTTGGTAACACTTTACAATAAGGTCTTATTAGTGAATGCAATAACTATCATGAGCAATTTCTTACAGTATCTATTCATCTTTGTTAACGTTACTTAAGAAAAATACCTGTTTATATTTTTTTTTTGTTAGTTCATATCTCAGCTCCATTAAATAATATTAAAAGATGCAAAATTTAGTAAAACGTTATTAAAAATTAAATGCTTTTTTTTTTTGAAATATGCCATGTTAAATTTCTGACCATAATGGGACTTTATAATAGAAATGTTGTGAAAGCACTGCCTTGAGCAGTTTGTGTTAGGATGTCTTTCAACATCACTGTTGAAATGTTTTTGAGGAGAAATGTTCTGAAATTCTTTCAGGTGATGTGCATGTCCGATCCATAGTTAAATGGTTACTTCACCCAGGAATGAAAAAGAAATTTTTATTAGTTACTTAAAATTAAATCTGAGAGATTTCTGTCTACGCAACTACTACTTTGTTGCTTCAAAAATTCCATAAAAAGAGATTGCAAAACTAATCCATTGACTGTCAATGGACAGACAGAAATCTCTCAGATTTCATTAAAAACTATTTTAATTTGATTTTTTTATTAAAGATAAACAGAAGTCTTGCGTGTTTTGATTGACATGATGGTGATTAAATGATGACAGAATTTTTATTTTTGGGTGAACTAACTCTTTATTAATGAGAACATTTATATGTCTAGTGTCTGCCAGCTGAACTACAGAATGCTCCTTTTAAATGTTGCTTTGTTTTATGCTGTGATAGTCTTTTACAAAATTTTTTAGCCTGTTTTCTTTTTCTTTCAAGGGTATGGAGGTGGATGCCAGTTTGAGCTCAGAGATGGAGTTGGATCCAGAGTTGGAGGAGGAGTTAGGGGTGTCTTTGGACGAGCTGCGAAGGTGGATCGAGGAGCAGGTGGATGGCAGTGAGGCTGTGCGGCAGAGGAAAGATCAGCTGGAGCAGCTGCAGGACTGGGTTGAGAAGAGGGAGAAGGAAGTCTCTGAAATGGACACTCTTTGCTCTAATGCCTCAGAGTAAGTATAAAGTGTGTGAGAGTTTATGCACTGAGATCAACACAGTTTTGTCTTCTCAACAATGAGACTGTCAAAAAGCTAAACTGTTTCTAGATTTTGTGGAATGCCTTTAGACATCTTCCAAATATGGAATGGAAATTAGGCTTAGCACTGATAAGACAAAACTGATGACAAACTATCCCAAATAATCATCCAGAACCAGTGCCTGCAATTAATGTCCCAGTTCAAATACCTTTGAACAATGATATTTGAGGGGGGATCCAAGCCAAATATATGGCCAGGATAGCCCAGATTAAAATTGCGCTTGCCAGACTGAAGCCAA
Source organism: Siphateles boraxobius (assembly GCF_051911475.1). Taxonomy (NCBI): domain Eukaryota; kingdom Metazoa; phylum Chordata; class Actinopteri; order Cypriniformes; family Leuciscidae; genus Siphateles; species Siphateles boraxobius. The sequence goes on along the minus strand of NW_027508722.1, from coordinate 19,673,498 downwards.
TGTGGAGGGACAAGGACATCACCCTTAGATTAAAGCTCAGACTTCTGCATGTTCTGGTTAACTCCATCTTCCTGTGTGCATGTGAATCGTGGACACTGATGGCTGAGCTAGAGAAGAATATTCAGGCCTTGAAAATGCGAGGCTTTCAAAATATGTGGGCATAAGCTGCAAAGACCACAGCATGCTGGGCCCTATGAAGAACTAATAGCAACAGTCAAAAAAGGAAACTGTAGCGGTATGGACATGTCACCATATCCTGAGGGCTGGCAAAAACCATTCTCCAGGGCAGGGTTGAAGGAACAAGAAAGAGGGAGACCTAGGAAAAAGTGGGCAGACAATATCAGTGAATGTACCAGTGGATTACGGGAAAAAAGAAAAGAAAGATTTTTTCTTCTCAACAATGAAACTTAAGTCAAACAGCCTAACTGTTTCATAAAAGTTTCTCGAGAAATATACAGTACCTACAGCAATATACAAATTCTTCCGTTCCCAGTAACATTGGCAGAAATATCATGTGGTAAACAACTTCAGCAACTGATGCGCTGATCGAAAACACTGCACGAGTTCAGCAGGTGCGAGTTTCCACTCCATCAATTGCTGTAGGTCTCTGTTTGAATGAAGTGCATGAATCTTTTTTTTACAGGTCTGTGGTTCAGTGTGAAGCTCTGGTGAAGGACGTGTATAGTAAGATGGGTCTAGTGTATCGTGAGAGCAGTTCGGAGGATGAGGGTGTAGGCGGGGCAAACACTTCTGAGGTCATTGAGATTGATGACGATGATGACGATGATGTCATTGCTGTGGGATGTGGTAAGTTAGATGTTTTTTATTTTGTTATTTTATAGATGTAAAAATTGCACTGTAACAAGTGTGTTTTGCTCCACAGTGGTTCCTCCCAAGAAGGTTGTGACTCCAGCCAAGGACCCAGCGGTAAGACCGATGTGTAATTTGACAAACCTTTAGAGTGGTGCTGTCACATTTATCTTTTTCAGTTAATTTTAATGGGCAAAAATCCACATGATCAGCAATTTTCTGTTTGGGTGTAGATTTTGCATTGGATTCAAGTTGGTCATTTTTGCAAATTTGCCACACTGACCAACAGAAAGCTGCTTGGTTTGAAAGTGACTTGTGTCTGAGCTGTGCTTCATACTTCACTACACTATTGACACTAGACATTTTTGCTCGCAAAAATCTGCCAAAATTGTGACCGCACCTTAATGCTAGTACTATTAGTACTTCATAAAGTTATTTGTCAGGTGCTTTAGTTAATGTTTCCTTTCTTGGATTATATTTATAGTTGAAGGAGGCTTCAGCTGCCCTTCAAAGAACATCTCAGCAGGTGCAGAACCTGGCCCAGACGGTGAACAGAACAGCCCCATCGGGTATCACCACATCTGCTAAAGCCCCATCCACACAAACCCATGGTGCTCTGGCTGTTCCAGCTGTGTTCATGTCCTCAGGCCCAAGGAACGCGCCCACTCAACCGAACCCTAATATTAAACAGGATAACATCAAGCTCGACATGACACTTTTGGGTAAAAAACGAACCAAGACGTGGCATCGTGGAACACTTGTTGCCATCAAACAAGTGGGTAAGTGTATGCTGTTTATTAAATTATTGAATAGTACTGTACATTTCACAACTGCTGTGTGTGTTTTCAGTAGGCTAAAATTGAATCTCAACGCTTAATCTATTCTTTTGATTTCAATTGTTGACAGGAAACAATTTTAAGTACAAGGTGAAGTTTGAGAATAAAGGGAAGAGTCTTCTCTCTGGTAACCATGTGGCATTTGACTACCACCCAACACTGGAAAGACTGTTTGTTGGTGCCCGTGTTGTTGCCAGGTACAAGGATGGCAATCAAGTCTGGCTCTATGCAGGCGTAGTCGCTGAGATGCCCAACAGTAAGAACCGTATGAGGTAAGATGAACAGAAGATCTTGGGATTTTTGGATAGAAGACATTGCATGTGGTCAACCTAATATGCTGACTGAATGTTGTTGCAGGTTCCTGATCTTTTTTGACGATGGTTATGCCTCATATGTGGGCCTGCCTGAGCTCTATCCAATCTGTAGACCATGTAAGAAACTTTTTTCTTTTTTCAATTTCCTGCAATTTCTGTTTTTGCCTTCTCTTTAAGTAAAGTCAAACACTTGTTATTTGTTGGATCTATTTTTAAAATAAAAATAATGAATAATAATTGCATAAAATTTGTTATAATGGATCTCTCTCTCTCTCTCGCTCTCGCTCTGGATTCAGTGAAAAAGACGTGGGAGGATATTGAGGATGCATCATGCAGAGATTTCATTGAGGAGTATATCACGTCGTATCCTAACAGGCCCATGGTGTTGCTGAAGCCAGGGCAAATTATAAAGACAGAATGGGAGGGGACATGGTGGAAAAGCCGTGTGGAAGAAGTGGATGGCAGTCTGGTTAAAATGCTTTTCCTGGTCAGTTTGGTACCACATACAGCTAGAAGTGTTATAGTTAAAGATTTAATATAAATTAATTTGCTGCTAGATCTCTTTGATTGTCCTTTGTCCAATAATGTTCATGTGCAGAGTTGCTGTATGTTTAATGACATTTGAACATGAAAAATATTGTTTTCAATGTTGCAGGATGATAAGCGGAGTGAGTGGATTTATCGTGGCTCTACACGACTGGAACCCATGTTTAATCTGAAAATGAACACAGCTAACAGTCAAGAGAAGAAAATGGCTGGTCAACAAAGACAGCGGCCTAATATGGGTAACTGATTGTATTCTGTTTGTCCACATCTGTTCATCTTTTACATTTTTAAGGGATTTGCTCTCAATTATTTTTTATACATCAGTTGGAAAAAAAAATTGTGAAAAGGATTCCAATAAAATTATTGTGCCATTAACATTATCGTTGTTGCGAGGACTACATTTAGAATGATTTATAAAACTAGGCCTATATCTTTTTCATTATAGTTATCGTCCTTTGTGTGAACAGGCCTTTAGTGTTTCTATTTTTGCTTCCATTTTGATCTTGTTAATTTCATACATAAACGGTTCTTATTACATCTTAGGTATTTACTGGTCTGTTTCTACTTTGCACTCATTTTCCAGTTCACATCTTACTAAAAACTGTGTATGTGTTTTTAGGAGCATTGAGGACGAAGGGTCCTGTAGTGCAGTACACTAGTGACAACAGTACTTCTGCTGCCAGTCGGCCTACAGCCCCGCAGCTCCCACCACCTCGGCCACTGCCTGCCGGACCCCCACAGCCTTCCCGCACAGAGTGAGTGCTTCAGGAGCTTCTATTCTTTCATAATACTGCCAAGTGCTAAATCATGTTATCTTTTTCTCTTCCATTCCAGGAGTCCCAGTTTAAAGACTCAAATGGCTAAGAAGAGCACTGGTCCAGTTGCACTGCAGCCTCGTCAGGTCGTGACCCCTGACCTCCAGCCCAAAGCACTAATTGGCACTGTTCAGCAACACAATACCTCCAGGTTAGCGTGATAACCCAGACACTGGATACTTGTCACTACCGTGATCTGTTTATATACTAAACACTGTGTATGCCACATTTCCTTTCTTGCCTCTGTCAACATTTCCGTGTGGTATTAGTGTCTTCAGTGGCCTGATCAGGTGGAAAATACTGTTAAACAAGGTCCAAAACGTTTTGTAATCCAATCACTCAAATCAAATTCAGAGTTATTCGGATATACCGTAATTCCTCAAATAAAAACAGTTAGTCAATTAAACGGCGGGCCTCTGATAGTGGCCGGGGGCGGGGTCAACACAGAGAAATAAAGGCTGGTCTCAAATTAAGGCCGGGGTGAATTTAGTGTTGATAGGTAATCTACTGTGGCTTTCATATAATGACATAACGTAACATACTCATTTTCCACTAGATATTTTCCTCTAGATCTCATCACCGATGTCGGCCCGCTCTGACGCGACATAACTACCAGATTTAAACTGTGCTTTCACGCTGAGCTAAAGACGGACTTTCAGCACTTGTCATACTGTATATCACAACTATTCAGTGTTTTTAACCACATCATGTTTATTTTAGGTTTCAGACATTTAAATGCATATAATTTATAGAAGAACAATACATTTATAGTTTGTAAAATACACAATAGTGTCAATGGAAGCGGCAATAACAATTCATTCCAATATATTTGCCGAGGTGTTTTTTTCATATCGCTGAGCTAAAGACGGACTTTCAGCGCTTGTCATACCGTATATCACAACTATTCAGTGTTTTTAACCACATCATGATTATTTTAGGCTTCAGACATTTAAATGCATAAAATTTATAGAAGAACAATACATTTATAGTTTGTAAAATACACAATAGTGTCTATGGAAGCGGCAATAACAATTCATTCAAGTATATTTGCCGAGGTGTTTTATTCATATCGCTGAGCTAAAGACGGACTTTCGGCGCTTGTCATACCGTATATCACAACTATTCAGTGTTTTTAACCACATCATGTTTATTTTAGGTTTCAGACATTTAAATGCATATAATTTATAGAAGAACAATACATTTATAGTTTGTAAAATACACAATAGTGTCTATGGAAGCGGCAATAACAATTCATTCAAATATATTTGCCGAGGTGTTTTATTCATATTACAGTGCAAGTAACTATTAAGGTTTACTCTGTTCTTCTCCCAGTTCACCGGCCACTTACTTTAATGTATTTCGTGAGAAACTGATGAATTCACATGCTGTAATAAATCCAACAGACAGGAATCTCTGAACTGCGGCCCAAACAAACATCTCACGTTACAGATCAGGATCATTTATAACGTTAAAGGTTTTTAAACGACACAACAAACTCTTACATGTATTTGAGAATCGGAGTTTGGAAGTTTAAACAAGTTTGTTAATATTTAGAAAAAAAGTGCTACATCTGTCATTAAGCACTATTTTGGCTGTGGTGAATAACTTGCGTGCCAAGCATGACGCGTCACCATGGAAACAAGGCGGGCGGGGGGATCGCGATGCAGTCTCAAAATAGTTATGTCTGTCAGCCATCGCGATAGATGATTGCATCGTCTATCGGCCCAATCCTGTTATTTACGAAAAAGATGGAATTAGAAATAAAGGCCTGCCTCTAATAAAAGCCTGCTTCAAATAAAAGCCGGTTACCTTCTGCAGTTCAGCTAAATAAAGGCCCCGGTTTTTATTTGAGGAATTACGGTGCATGTTTTTTTTGCAGAGTGATTATAATATAAGAAGTATACAAGGACTATGTACCAACATCTTGTTTTCTTTCTTGCAGGCTCTTTCTTCTGCAGCCTGGACCTGTGCATACGTTAACGCCAATCACACCAACGACCCATAATTTGCAGACAACCGTGTCGACCTACACAAGTGAGCGTATTCCTCAGGAGCCATCGTATCAGGCCCCAAACGACCGACTCTTCTACCTTACACACAACTGCACTCCAGACTGTCTAAAGCGCATCCGGCCCACTCATCACAACCTGCACCGAGGACGCAACCCACTTCTTACGCCATTGCTCTATGAATTCCGGCGCATGACAGGCCGTAGACGACTTAACCGCAAGGTTTGTTTGTCTTATCGGTGATATTTTGTATTCGAAATCCAGTCATTGTAAATCAGTCATCGCGATTAAGGACAAAATATTCCCCCACATAGATTTCATATCGGGTTTAAAGGTTGTATCAGTGATTTCTGGCCCAAAAATAAATGTCTAATCTTTCCTAAACATCCGCTAGCTGCCCGCCCCATAAGCATGCCGTCCAAAAACCGCGTCTCTGTAGGTAGCCTAGGCTCTGAGATCTGCACACAAAAACAAATTGTACAACCACCACTCAAAACCAAAATAAAGTGTTCCAACCAATCACTGACAGGGGCGGGTGTTGCTCCGATTTCGCGTCCAGCCGTGCACGAGCGCAAAACCTCACAACACCCGCCCCTGTCAGTGATTGGTTGGAACACTGTTTATTTTGGTTTTGAGTGGTGGTTGTACACATTTGTTTTTGTGTGCAGATCTCAGAGCCTAGGCTGCCTACAGAGACGCGGTTTTTGGACGGCATGCTTATGGTGCGGGCAGCTAGCGGATCGTTAGGAAAGATTATACATTTATTTTTGGGCCTGAAATCACTGATACAACATTTAAGGTGCTCATGCATATTCACCACGTTGACTAAAACAAAGCTGCTTCATTTGAAAGTGACATCTGTGTGAACTATGGTTCATGCATCACTACACTACAGACTAGTGGTAAAGTGAAAAGTGTTGCAAATATCTAAAGAGCATGATGATCAATACTAATTTTTATTAACCATCTTCTCTTTCTCAGATGTCATTCCACGTCATCTACAAGTCCCCATGTGGATTGAGTCTGAGGAATATGGCAGAGATCCAGCGCTACCTCTTCCAGACACTCTGTGACTTCATCTTCTTGGAGATGTTCTGTCTGGATCCCTATGTGTTGGTTGACCGCCGATTCCAACCGCAGAGGCCGTACTACTTCATCCGGGACATCACAAGTGGCCGCGAAGACATTCCCTTGTCCTGTGTGAATGAGATCGACAACACACCTCCACCCAGTGTGGCCTACAGTAAAGAGAGAATCCCAGCAGATGGAGTCTATATTAACACCAGCTCAGACTTCCTGGTGGGCTGTGACTGCACTGATGGCTGCAGAGACAAGTTAGTATCATTGATTAACTTTCAACAAAAGAAGTAAAAAAAGTCACGGTGAAGAACAAAACCTCTTTACTATAGTTTGGCATAATGTTTTAAAAGATTTTATTTTATAAGAAGTAATTAAGTCAGCATGACGGGAAAATTCACCCCATCTATTTCCTAAAATGCATGTTATTGGTCTTTTTGTGATTATTTCATCCTTGCATTAGTTCCTATTTTAATTTTATTTGACCTTATTTGTAATAAAAATCTCATAACTCAATCTTCAGGTAACAGACTTGTTTGTGTTGATGTATGCTGGATTTTTCTAATCATTTAACCCTTAAACGCAACCTTGGGTCTTTATCGACCTGGGACATTATTCATTACCCTCTCCCTCATTTTCTTTTAAGTTAGACATTACCCTTCTTAGTATTTCTCAATCTATTTATTACAAGCAATATAACAAGAAAAATAAAATACAATTAAAACTCTGTTTTCTAATAATTTTTTTGTCAAAAGTGTAAGTATAGTGCAATAGTTTAAAAACTTTTCTCTGCCCACATCAAAGTCATGTGGTGCAACCAACATGAAGAAAAAAACATAAAACAGGAATTTATATCCAAAACCTTGCAGACCCTCTTGACCTTTTTATCACAGGACCAGATTAGTTCAGGCTCTAAAATGTCAAGTGGTGCAACTCAACAAGAACTTTAAAATAATTAATGTTTTGTTTTTACTTGATGGTTACACCACATTACATTTTTACAGTCATAAAATTGAAACTTGTTCTTGAAAATGAATACAAAGAGTACATTTCTAAGACCTGATTTTGTTCTGTACCTTTGCTTGTTTGTAGATCCAAGTGTTCGTGTCATCAACTGACTCTACAGGCTACAGGATGTACTCCAGGTGGACAGATTAACGCCAATGCTGGATACCATCACAAGAGACTGGAAGAATGTCTCCCCACAGGGTCAGTGATTCATAACCAACCCTCTCAGGTTGATTTCAACTTACTGTCTTGTAATGTCTGTCTTTTTCTTTTCACTTTCTCCTTTACATTCTCAGAATCTATGAATGCAATAAGCGGTGTCGCTGTAATGCGCAGATGTGTACTAACCGTCTGGTTCAGCACGGTTTGCAGGTCCGACTGCAGCTCTTTAAGACCCAGAATAAGGGCTGGGGCATTCGTTGCCTTGATGACATCGCCAAGGGCTCCTTTGTTTGTATCTATGCAGGTAACACACTTGGACATCACTCCAGTGTTTAGTCTTGCCTAAGCTTTTCCCTCTTATTGTTTCACATTAATATTTGTTTCTTACTCTTTCAGGTAAAATCCTGACTGATGACTTTGCCGATAAAGAAGGTTTGGAAATGGGCGATGAATACTTTGCCAATCTAGATCACATTGAGAGTGTGGAGAACTTTAAAGAAGGTTACGAGAGTGAGGCCCATTGCTCCGACAGCGAGGGCAGCGGGGTGGACATGAGCAGGGTTAAACTACCTGCTTCCTCCCAACACGGTAAATCCACCACCAAGATGGAGGAGCGTAACAGCAGCACTACTGGCAAAAGTGAGAGACCTATGCACACATCTACCTATTCTGCTTGTTCTACTATTCTACTACTACTTATATCTTTGTAATTAGGGGGGTAAATTAACGACACCAACCAAGTCCGACACAGTAATTGGCAGTCAAAATTATGAATCCTACTATGGTAAAGGTGCACCTCAAACTAAGTATTTGCCCCCCAAAAGTATTTAGCCATATTGATGGATAGTCTTCATTGCATTAAAAGCAAAATGGCGGCCTTTTCTAACTTCACTATTCTGAGACACCTTTGCACTAAACACATTTAACTAACTGGCCTCTAGGTGATTTAGTGTGTCAGTTCTTCTCAAGTTCACACAGGTCTCCCTTCAGGTGTAGTTTATCACATTAACTACGAACATGATCAATTCACACTTTTTTTTTTTAAATTTAAAAGATTGCTTCTTTTTTTTTAAATGGCATTTGGTTTCTTTTTTTTCTTTTTTTACTGATACTCAGTGCATTGTATTTTAGTGTAGATTTACTTTTTTTCGCTTGAGCGCAAGTTTGTTATAATGTAGATCCAGCAGGTGAAGGTTAAAATGTGTATATAATACTCTTGTTTTTCTCCCACTTACTAGGCCAAGACGATTCATCTGAAGACAGCGACGATGACAAAGACGAAGACTCTAATGATGACAGCGACAGCTCAGATGACACATTTGTGAAAGACACATATTACACCACCAGTTCAGTGTGGAGGAGCTACACCACCCGCAGACAGGCCAAGGGAATGAAGGAAGGTGAGATGGATGTAAAAATGTGGAAAAGATCAAAAGTGTAGCTACGTTATACCAGTCTCGATGCCAGCAGTGAAAAAACTGGAGCGCAGCACAAATGAACCAAAACTCATATAGGCTCATATAGCATATAGGCTACTTGCCTCACAGACATGATAAATAGGCCTAGAAGCTTAAAATATGTCTACTTTTAAACTAACCAATTCGAAACAAATATTTTTATTATATAATCCAAATAAAAGGTGCATTTCTCTTTATAGGCGTTCACTATACTGCTGGTATGACGAGTCAGCATAGTCATCTTCATCTTTACAGCCAACACAAACTCAGAAAACACAAGTTCAGGGCTCGAGACTAACTGCGTCCTATCGTCCTGGGGACGATAGAAAATGTGTTTAGGACGAACAGAAATATTCTCCAGGACGCCAACAGGACGAAAGACATTTTTTGAATGCATGTTCATTTATTACTAGCCTATTAGGCTAACTTGCTTAGAAAATGCCAAAATAAACCGACCAAGCGCTGACTACAACGGAGCGCATCTTCTCATGCTGTTACTATAGTTACTATCACTGGCCGGCTACTCACCCGGAGACGTGTTCCGCGGTACATCTATCAAATGGATTAATGACATTGCAAATATGTTGCGTTGGTTAAACAATGGTAAGGCAAAACAGATTGAGCACCAAGACGGCCTTTTTCTTAGTCAGTCTAATTTCGGGTGACCAGACTTTCACGTGTTAATTTCGTTTGGGATTTGTGACATCAAACTACATTTTTTCACAGACGAAAACGAGACGATAACTAAATAAAAACTAGTTTTGAATGACAAAAACTATGACGAAAATCTATTGACATTTTCGTCAAAGAATAAAAACTAGACAAAAATGTTAGATAATGATGATCTGGGAAGCGATCCAGTCAGAACTGATGTGCTGTGGTAGATGCGCACATTTGTACTGTAACGTGCTGATCTACCATGCGTGCGCTGCATGTCTCATGAAACGTTAATAAATGTAAACGTCTGGGAGAATGAGTAGAGCAGACATATAGATCTGAATAAGAGTGACGACGCAAATAAAGATCTCTATTCGGTACGGTTTTCTGTGCGCGCACACCCCACCCGAAGCGCGCAGCCATGCACATAGACACCTATAGCGCGCGAGTACTGAATTGAGCTCTCTTTCGTGTCTGAATAGACAAATACACACAACATTATGTCTAAATGTCCGTTTTGGAGAGTATTCACGTAAAATATATCGGTTAGGTCTTAAACAGTTGTGAGTGTATCGGATGTGAATCAGTGCAATTGGATTCGCATGTCATTGGACATGATCCGATGTCTTAAAGTGACAGTGGATAATAAACCTAATGCGGTCTGTGTCCTTAATATTGATCAAGCAATAATGAAAGAGAAAAGTATTCACTGCTCGTAATAGCTTTAATAAGGATTCATTATATTTCATTCATACAAATAAATATGTCTGCTTGAAAGAATAAAGAATGATGTATGCAATAGTTATAAAGAATGGTTCCAGGACGGAGGTGGAAAAAGTTAGTCTGGAGCCCTGCACAAGTTTATTAATAAATACTTCAAATGTCTCCTTGCTATTTTTACCCGACACTTTCATAATCATTAGGCTACTTTTTGCCAGTGCTTTGTGGCAAGCTTTCTGTGCTGAGCGCGAGGTATATATCCCGCCCCCCAGTAGCCTATATTTAATTCAATTCGCATGTATTTGTATAGCATTTTTCACAATACATATCATTTCAAAGCAGCTTTACAGAAGAAAAAAAATGTCTAAATTACAATTTAGAGTGATCTGTTATCAGAGGTGGTGACTGTGTAAGTAATGCATTTCAATAAAATTCATTCAGTTTCATTGTTAAACAATGCATTAAGTTAAGGCAGAAACAGCAAGCTCATTGAAGTAAAGAATACATGTTGTTAATTGATTAGGATACATAGAAAACTTTAGCATTGGCACTTTTTACAGACTCAAAATATGACTGTAAAAAAGGCAAAAAACTGAAAGAATAAAACCAACGTTTTTTTGAGTTAATGTACCGTATTTTCCGGACTATAAGTCGCTCCGGAGTATAAGTCGCATCAGCCCAAAAATGCGTCATGACGAGGAAAAAAACATATATAAGTCGCACTGGACTATAAGTCGCATTTATTTAGAAATTTATTTAACAAAATCCAAGACCAAGAAAAAGTTATTTAAACAGACTTTAATTCATTAAAACAGAAGGCATTTAAGTTATTCAGCTACACACAATAGCACAAAGAACAACAGGCTGAATATGTGTCCGGTATGTTGTTAACGTAACACATCAACAGTTAGCTACACAATAGCATAAAGAACATACCTGAGAGGCTGAATAGGATAAAATAAAATAAAATAACATAAGACAGCGAGTCCAACAGTTATCGGTAAAGCAATTTCACCAAGCTCCCGCGATCTTATTCCACATCACTGAAGTGTAGTCTGTAGTTGTAGTCTAGAACGCATAGAGCGCTCTCTCGTGGCTGTAGACGGTAATGTCACCCCCAATTTCGGCAAATGATGCATTCACGTCATACCACAAATACATCAAAAACTGGCAAATAATAATCTGCGGCCGTCAGCGATCCTGTGACGAGTAAATCTTGGTAATTTTGATATATAAGTCGCACCTGACTATAAGTCGCAGGACCAGCCAAGGTATGAAAAAAAGTGCGACTTATAGTCCGGAAAATACGGTAATGTTGTTAAAACTGATTTTATTTTTTTATTTTCATAAAATTAGTATCGAAAAAAGTATCGTGCAGGAACCGGTATCGAAGTCAAGGTATCGGTATCGAGAAAATTTTAACGATACCCAGCCCTATATAGTTTTTTTTTATTTTTTTTATCGTGTATATATCATATACAATATAATATTTATTTTATTTCTGTGGTGAAATGTCTTGCAATTACTGCTACTACTATTATTTATTATTGTTTTCATATATTATTTTATATATTAAATTATAAAATATTTTAAGTATTATGTTTTTGTGGTAAAATGGGTCTTGAATAGGGGTGTAACGATACACTCAGCTCACGATTCGATACGTATCACAATACTGGGTTCACGATACGATATGTATCACGATATTTTGAACAAAATTAAAAAATTAAACTGAAAATCAAATAACAGATTTATTTAACATTAACAGTGTTCAATATATGTCTTGTTATACATACAACTTAAAGAATTTACAATACTTAAATATAAATCAAGATTTAGTTTAACCTTCTGTATGTAAAATTAACAATTGACTAGGTGTCGCTGACCAATAAAACTACGTTGTATAGATGTCTTCTATACAATTGTCCTTCTTTCACTCTCTTTTTCGCATCCGGTTGGAGGAGTTTGTCTTTGTGGTGCTGTTTTAAACGACACCAGTGCTCGAAGTGGGGCGGTACTCACCGGTACGCAGTACCGGCACTTCTACATTTTACTCTTAAGCGTACCTGCACTTTTTCTTGCATACCCCTACTTCTCACATGTAGCCGGTAGGCTATACTACCACTGACAGAAAAAGCTAATTTGTGGTGCGTATTTTTTCCGCACCCATGTTAACAGGTTAGAGCTTTCACACAGCACGCAGATGCGCTCCGGCGATCCGTTCCAGGAACGGTGTGTATACACTAGACTTGGGCTGTATCCAAATTTTGATACCGTCAAACCTCCTCCCTATTTTACCGGGGTATACGGTATTACCGTGACCAAACGTCACCAAACTGTTGGCTTGTGTCTACACCGTTCAGAAACTGAATACCAGATCGGGCAAAAAAATAAATAAATAAATAAATCAAGGCCAACCCGTGCACGTTGTGTCTGATCCCGGCTGACGGCATTAGATGTAATTATGAGCCGGAGGCCTATTTAGACACGACTATTTTTAATACGTGGGCCGTTATAATATGGTGGCGCCAAATAATTTTTTAACCCAGGGGCTGAGGGGGTGGTAGATATAAATACTATTTATAAATGAGCAAAAATGGGACACTTAATAATATTTAATTATTTTAATTATGACAATTAAAGTATTCATTTTATTAATTAATTGAAATTAAATTAACAAGCAACAAGCAAGAAGTGCATTTGTAAATCCGATGACACGCGTCCATTGATTTTTATTAATACAACTTTTCTGTCAGTGCTGCAAAGATTAAGTTGACGATCGCCATCTCCTAGTGAACGCGCATATATAGAGAGAAATGCACATCATGGATTACATAATCAGAAGGTATAGGCTAGCCTTTTTCTTTTCGTTTTGAATTGTTTCGTTTAAAGAAATTGACGATTGATATCTCCGTAGTGAACGCGCCTATAGAGAGAAATCATGGATTAATCAGAGAGTATGCTCCCTATATTTCTTTTCCTTTTGAATTGTTTCGTTTAAAGAAATTGACGATTGATATCTCCGTAGTGAACGCGCCTATAGAGAGAAATGCACATCATGGATTAATCAGAGAGTATGCTGCCTATATTTCTTTTCCTTTTGAATTGTTTCGTTTAGAGAAATTGACGAATCGCCATCTCCATAGTGAACGATAGAGAGAAATGCACATCATGGATTACATAATCAGAGAGTAGGCTAGCCTATTTCTTTTCGTTTTGAATAGTTTCGTTTAATGAATTTGATGATCGCCATTTCCGTATGAACGCGCATAGAGAGAAATGCACATCATGGATTAAATAATCAGCGAGTGGCCTATTTCTTTTCGTTTGAATTGTTTCGTTTAATGAAATTTCAAGCTTTATTTAGATATAGGCCTATCTGTCATGTCTGTGAGACATACACTGAGTTTCGGTTAATTTATGATGAGATTTCAATGCAAGTGACCGCGGCACGCCAGCGCACGATCATGTCATGATTATGTTGTCTGCTATATTTGATTCTTATTTATTAAATCCAGGCAATTGGTTGATAAAAAAATTATTAAAATTAAGATACAATTTATACAAAACGATATACACTTTAAAGAAAGGCCTTTTACAAAATTAAACTTAATTAAGTGGTCAATGTCTGACTCCCGATGCATCTCATCTTACTCGTGCTGTTCAGTTTTCATTATCAACGTAAAAAAAAATAACATTATAATATTTTAACAAATATAAACTAATGCGCTTATTTGATGAACTCGGGGCAAAATGCATCCTCGCAGCAGTGAGTGGGTGGTTGTTTCGGAGATGCGACATTAGGTTAGAGGTGTTTCCATCTCTCACAGTCACCTTTTTAATTGCAACATTTACAAATTGCCTCGTCAGTATTTACCGCCTCTCCCTTCTTTCTCTCTCTTTCTCCTCCACACTGTCACTTGATGACAACTACATAAGCATTTTTAGGCATTGAATAAATGATATTTATATATTATATATAAGTGCCGGTAATGACGGTATTGAAACTGATACCGTTGCTATTTTAAGACTCCGCGGTATACGATATTACCGTAATACCGCCCAACCCTAGTATACACAGAGACAATTTATACAGCAGTGCAGCAATCGTTTCCACACAGAGTCTATTTCTGCTGTGCTGCACGCGCTGAAATAAAGTTACAGCGCATGGTTCGGGGTCAACATGAACACAGACTGACATGAAAATATAATAATCTTACCATAAATGCATTTAATTAAATAAAATGCTGTAATCTTACTATAAATGTATTTTTGGACTTGCAGACTTGGAGTTCCGTTTTCACACAAACACACACGACTTGTTTAAATACATTTATGTTGTTAATAACAATAAATTGTTGTTGTACCAGCAATATCTCCAAGTTTTGTTTTTCACTTTTTCACTGTAGAATGTCATAGAATCTAAAATGTCATGATTTGCCAATGCAAGAGAGTACCGGCACCTATTTACCCCACTTCAAGCACTCAATGACACATCATATATTTGTTGTGTTCAACGTCATGTATAACTGTAACAGTGTTTGTTTACAGTATTTACACACAGATCGTGTTTTGTCTGTTTTTTTTACCGTCCTCCTGTCGAGTAACTGGAAAACCAAAATGCTGCCAGACGTCGGACTTGTAAGTGGACCGGGCATCTATTTCAATTTCAGTCAAACTCATTTTGCCCTGCTACTGCTCAGTTCAAGCGATTAATTTGAGCGTGAAGGCAGTGATGCAAGCATGACGCGGGTGCGGTAGCTCAACCAACAGGATAAAACGGACATCATATCGTTGTAAAAAAAAAAAAAAATGCGCCATTATCTACGATACATATCGTAACATTTTTGCATCGTGATACATCGTACCACGATATATCGTTACACCCCTAGTCTTGAACAGTTGATGATAATAATAATAATTATTATTATTATTAACTGTTCAAGGACATTCACCATGGTATATTTTTTTATTAATTAAAATATTATACAAATATGTTAGTTTTATTTAATATTTCACTTTTCCACCATTCTCTGTCTTTGCTGTAGAGAGTCAGGACAGTAAGGATGGGCTAAGTGTTTCTGCAGGTGAGGAGAGGAAGCCCCCTCCCATGCCAGAGGAGACTGGGAAGAGTAAAGTAGCATCTTGGCTCACCAGCCAATCCTCTACTTCTGCGAATCCGAGTGTCAAGGTGGAGGGAGCGATTAAGACTGAGAAGAAGGTGAGTGCAGTTTTTCATACATCCTGTTTCCAAATTTACGTTTCTCATGAAATGTCTCCCTTTTCTGTCTCTTTGTTCCTGTTTGTCTGTTTTATAAATCTCTCTCTCTCTCTCTCTCTCACTCTCTCTCTCTCTCTCTCTCTCTCTCTCTCTCTCTCTCTCTCTCTCTCTTTCTTTCTTTTTATTAGGGGTTCAAGCACAAAGTGCTGAAACCCTATTGTAATTGTTTGGATTTTTATTATTATTATTATTATTTTCCCCTAAAACGCATTGTGCAGCCCAAACCGTAAGTGCTAGTTATTATTATAATCTCTATCTGTCTTTTGTTTAGGATGTGATGACCCTCTCTGACAGTGATGATGTGCAAACTATCAGCTCAGGATCAGATGACAACAAGGAGAGAGAGAAAAAGACTCAGGGTGAGATGGAAGAAAATGGCAAATTGCTTGCTCTCATCCATGGACTTCCTTATATCAGTGTAACCATTGCCACCCTTCAGTCAGCTGACTGAATCTGCATGTTCTAGCGGTGGATGAGCAGAAAACCTTTTTAACCCTTTACATCTTTATTATGAGATGAGATGGTCATCTTGTTGTGCAGGTGTGCTGTGAAACCTGAATTAGCTCAATTAGCAGGTCAGACAGATAGTCTTACATTCATTAAGTCTCTGTAACAAGCCATTATATAGTACATTGTTCTTTCTCTCAGCTGTGGTGAAGAGGCAGGTGGCGGTGAAGTCCACACGTGGCATTGCTTTGAAGTCCCACGGTATGATGGTGAAAACGGGTGGAGGAGGTGCAGGAGGAGGGGGGTCAGGCCCATCTCGTGGGTCAGGCCCATCTCATGGACAGGGAGGTGGCGGGGGTGAAGCTGGCCATAGAAACACCCGCCTGTTCTTTGACGGGGAGGAATCCTGTTATATCATTGATGCCAAACTGGAAGGCAACCTCGGACGCTACCTCAATGTGAGTACAATTCCAGATATAGGCTTATATTCGACATTTGTATTTATTCATTGGAATCATAAGCCTAAGGATTCTTTACTTGATTTTTATTTCCATGATAGTTTGCAGCTGCTGTGTTTATATCCTCTCTTCTGCTGTCTTTGCCCCACAGCACAGCTGCAGCCCTAATCTGTTCGTCCAGAATGTGTTTGTGGACACTCATGATCTGCGCTTCCCCTGGGTGGCCTTCTTTGCTAGCAAGTGAGCATGACATAACTGTGTTTTTTGTGCATTTAAATTAGGAATATTTGAATGTATATGTTATCAGCTGAAGTTTGTTTGTTTTTATCCGTATAGGCCGATATTGGATTTTTAATTGTACAGCTCATTTTCTCTATTTTCACATTTATATTACTGTTGTCGTCGTCAAACGCTCATTTAGTTACTCTTTAAAAACACTAATCATTTAAATGCACATCTCAATGAATATACATTTTTCATACTGTACATTTATAGTGTTGTGATGCCTAAATTCACATTTAGTATTTAAAATTATGAATTTTAGTTTCTAGTGTTTTAATTATTTTATTACAATTATACAGAATTTTAATACAGGTCATGTTTGTTATCAGGCATAAAATAATCTTGCTAGCTTTTGTGTCTCTTACTGTATATGTGCAGTTTTTCGTCATCAGACTATTAATGTTAATATTCTAAATCAATTATAAAAGTAGTCAGGTTCCTTCATTTTAGTTTAGTTCTTCCATTTTACAGATCATTGTAAGATTTACACCATTTAAGATTGGTGCAAGACATTCGTTTTTTTCTTTCTTTCTAATTTTAGGTGTTTACATGAAGGTTTTTTCATTCTGCTTCAGCTATTAGTTGAAATATTAACAGATTATTTGGCTGCATTTAAATAAATAAAAAATGCTTATTAACCTGTGTGTTTCTAAAGGCGAATCCGGGCAGGGACGGAGCTGACATGGGATTATAATTATGAAGTTGGCAGTGTAGAGGGCAAGGAGCTTCTGTGTTGCTGTGGATCTACAGAATGCAGAGGACGACTGCTGTAACACACGCACACAAACAGACGCACTAAAGGTACCTCCTATTGTAGACGTGCCAGTGAACACATACTTGGAGCTCCTGGAAGTTGTAAGGTCTGTGCTACTGATAAGAACTGAGCAGACACTGAACGAAGATAAATTTGTTCAGGAACTTACTGAAGTAATAAAAAAAGTGTATGCATTCATGCTTTCAACTGTCCTGAGTTCCACCTTAAACCCCAAATGGGCCCATGGCATCTATCATTATGGTTTATGCAATCCTTACGGCAAACAGTTATTTCTTTTTTACATACATGTCAATCTCTAATGTTTTGCTTAGTCAATCTTTTGCTCTTCTTTTATATATGTAGTTTTGATAATGAAGATCCAAGTTTTTTTCTTTTTTCTTTAACTCATGGATTTGTGATTGTCATTGTATGCTACTGTGTAAATGTGCTTTTGTTGGTTAACAAGTTTATAAAAACAGACAAAATTGTACTTTTGTCGCAATTTGAATTAAAGTTCTCCAAAGACCAAAAATGTCATCCTGTGTTGTGATGCTTGGTTTTCACATGGCTAAAAATAGTACTTACTGTGAGTTCATGGAAAATTTAGTTGAGTCACAAACAGCCAGCAGTTAAATGACCACATTTCAAATGAATCAGAGATTAAGCTAGCAAGTATAAATAAGATTCACAGAGCTAAATTAAACGGCACACAGTCAACACCGGTTGTAGCAACATTGCCTGTGCCACAGAGGACACATACCCAACTAACTGAGCATTATCAACTGCTTGAGTGGCTTGTGCCACTGTGTAATTCATGGGCTAAATACAGGGTGTCCGCGGGTCCTTAAAAAGTCTTAAATTAGATTTAAAAAATGTAAGGCCTTAAAAAGTCTTATTTTTACTTATGAAAGGTCTTAAATTTTCAATGGCAATTTGACTTGGACATATTTAAATGGTTTCGCAATTAAAACTGTCTAATTAGCGTCCTTTTTTATTTATTATTTTTGCTCGTTCAAGTGACATTTCGCGTCACATTCGCCAGCATTACGTCTGTTTCCTGCACGCGAAAAAGCAGGAGAGGAGAAGCAAGCTGTTTAATTTCAGTTCAATTGTAAGTTCATTCTTTATGTGTGTAGTGGTGTGCGATGTGTATTGTCTATTATGATACTGTAATCATTGTTTTACTTTAACTATGTACGAGCGCGCACTGCGAGCTGACATCGCATTTGTCTCTCATGCTTGCTTTCACTGCGTGATGTGTCGGTGCAGTTATGGGTATGCTCCCTAATAGACGTATAAAGTTTTGGTATTTTATATATCATGTTGTTATCATACAATATTACATCAGCAAGAGGGCTGTTTTCCCGTGCACAATAGCAAATATTATATTTATTTTATATAACCGTTAAATGAACATTGTGAGTTACATTTTATAAACAATATTGTTTGTTTTCCCTTTATTTCGCTGACGAGAACTTCAAAATGAAACCGTAGCAGAGTCTCAATGGAATAGACAGCGTTGATTTTTTGACTGAAATCCGCGTTTTGAACGAATCATTTTAACGATTCAATAAACAGTAGGCTTGTTCGACTTGAACCGGCGCTGCACAGACCGATCAGTTGATGACATCAAAGTACCGCGAGAACGATTAGAGAGCAGACGGCTCCTTATGTTTTTGAATCGGTCTCGCGGTACTTTGATGTCATCAACCGATCGGTCTGTGCAGGGCCGGTTCAAGTCGAACAAGCCGCTCGCTGACGATACAACTATGTTTTTACAAAATAAGGAACAAATACCAGTAGCTGTAAAAGTAATAGAACGGTTTTCACTAGCATCGGGTCTATATCTGAATCTGAGTAAATGTGAACTGATGAGCATTCATAACTGCTCTGAATCCTCACTATATAATATACCAGTCAAAAATGACATTAGATATCTAGGTATTTGATTTCCAAATCATCAGATACAAGTGAAAAAAAGAATATCCAAGATAATATTGATAAATGTGGAAAAACATTAAACAGTTGGCTACAAAAAGATTTAACATTATTTGGAAGAACGATGTTGATTAAGATTGAATCTATTTCCAGACTGATATATAGGCTGCATCCTACTCTGTTGCTATTTCTCCAAAGTTAATTAAAGAAATTAATAGAATCAATTTCAATTTTATTTGGAAAAATAAACATCACTACATTAGAAAAGGACATCTGTTGAAAAATTATGAGGAAGGTGGCATAAAGGCAATCGACTTTGAAATTATGAATGGAATATTGAAAGTTAAATGGCTCCAATCTTTTTTGAGGAACGGTGAAGAGATATGGTTCTCCTTACCGGCATATATCTTTGATAAAGTGGGAGGTATTACATTTTTAATAACATGTGCCTATGAAACTTTCAACTTTTCATCAACAGGTTTTGTTACACTGGAAACTGATGTTCAAACATAATTTCAGTCCCCACAATGTTCCATTATGGAACAACAGAGTTATATTGTGTAGAAGGAAATGTTTCTGAAAGACTGGTGGGAAAAGAAAAATATGGTCAATTGTTCATATATTGGATGAAAATGGTAATATTCTTGAACTGCAGGAATTTAATTCTAAATATAATATTAACTGCTCAATTGTGGATTACAACAAAGTAACATAGAACATTCCAAAGGTCCTTATTCAAGCAATAAAGAATAATATTATGAACATTGCATCACCAAGACAAAATTAAAATTGATTATGTGGACCTGGTAGATACAAAATGTAATAATAAATTCCTTAAGCAAACTCTGGTTAACTTTTTGTTGTACTTTCTTGGTTATAACAAATATGAAATATCTTCAATTAGAACAAAATTCTTAAGATATCCAATTCCTCCTAAATTTAAGGAAGTACATTTTAAAACAATAAATAATATATATCCCTATAATGAGTTTGTAAAGAAAAGATTCAAGTTTGAGGTAGATAATTGTCATATCTGCAACATTAATGTTGAAACAACTGAACACCTGTGTTGCATGCCATCAAAGGCAACACATATATGTCAGTCAAATATGGTTCACAGTTATAATATAAATATGAGGTTAAAAATCATATGATTGAAATAATGTTTCATGGCCAATAAAATAATAATTTCATGTGTATTTCTTTTGTGAAAAAACTTTGTGAGAAAAAAAAGGTGGTTGTTATGGGGACGCTGTAGGGGTGCACTCGCTAAGATCAGGGAGATATGTGCTGCGGCTCGCGAGTCTGCTTTCTGAAAGCCTGGAAGATTGAAAAAGTTATCAATAAGTTTTGTCTGTGAAGCGTGAAGATTTCCCATCTAAGTTCCCATCCATTCCCATCTAAGTTTACACTCTCGGGTTCATGCGGCCAATGAGTTCTGACGGCAATGTGGAAGTGAGCATGTAAAGACATATTCGACGACTCCGTCACCAAATAAATGCCCGTTAAAACCCAGAAACGACTTGAGCCTTTACTAAAATTCGAGGGTAGTAACAACCTGTTTTATGAATGTCAAACGGCTCAGAATTTATGGAAATCTCTCCACAGCATGTTGTCCTCCAGGGGCCGTATTCACAAAGAATTTTAAGGCTAAAAGTAGCTCCTAACTGGCGAATTTAGTAGCAACTCCTAAAAATAATGGGCGTGTCACTCCTAACTTTAGGACTCCTAATTTTTTTCACTAAAAGTAATTCACGAAGCATTTTAGCCCTAAAAGTAGCACCTAAGGCCCCGTCCACACTACTGCGTTTTCGATTAAAAACGGAGAATTAAAACGAAAACGATCTCCGTCCACACCAGCGTTTTAGCTGCGTATTAGAATTGATCTCCGTCCACATTAAAAGGACTGAAAACTCGGATCACGTGACCATTCTCCAACACTGTGCATGCGCGTGCCGGTGTAAACAGGAAACGGATGGACTATTCCTCAGATTTGATGAGGAAGCAAGTAACGTTAGCTACCTCTGCAAAGATTAGAAAATGTCGAAGACCAGAGATTTCTTTTCATGGACCGCCGCTGCACACGGGAATTGTCATAGATCGCTCGAATAATAGTTTGCCTCCGGCGCATGTAGGCAGTTATAGCATTGTAAAATGCAGAATTTGCTTGCACAACAGCTGCTAACAAAGACATCAAAGTCAGTAACGCTTGTAATTCGTTATCCATGTTGCACTCACTAACATCAGCTACGTAGTCCAGGATGTTTTTGTTTGTTTTCTTCCGGTGACGGGACATGTGATGGGTGGCTGACGAATCAGGGAAGGATACGTCATGGGTGATGACACCCAATCATAGAGCCGAGCGTTACCTTCTACGTCATCGTTTCTAAACTCCTCCGTTTTGTCCCGTCTACACTAAAACGCCCTCCGGAGATTCAAAACGAAAAACGGAGCTGCAGCGTTTCTAAATTTCTCCGTTTTGGGTCTTCGTTTTTCCCGTTTTAGTGTGGACGGGAGGTGCAAACGTAGCAAAAGGTCTCCGTTTTTAAACGAAAACGCAGTAGTGTGGAGGGGGCCTAATTCTGGGACAGCTTAAAAGAAGTCGAGAGGACTCCTAACTCACTAAGACCTATTCACAAAGGATTGCAGCGCATATCACCGCCTCGCAGTCGTCCGGGGTCCGCGACACAAGCGGGAATGCTGCATTGATCTGCAAACAAATCTTCTCCTATGTCTCACGCTTAGTTTTACTTGATATCCCAGTGTCGAATTTCCCTTTTATTTTTATTTTTTTATTTTTTCAGCACCAACTGGGCCAGCAGCAGTAACTGATCCTGCGTCCAGTTGGGCTTTCTTTTTCGTTTTGGCGAGTTCATAATCCACCGTCATTCAACTATTACATTACTTCAATAGGAGCAACATTTACTGCTTTAAGTAGTCTATTTAGGCTATGGAAGCTTGTTTCCGCCACAGAATGAAAAATAAAAAAGCTAATTGCGACTTTTTATCTCACAACTGCGACTTTATTTCTCACAATTCTGACTTCATATCTCGCAATTGTGAGATAAAAAGTCGCAATTATTTTAATTTATTTTTATTCAGTGGCGGAAACAAGCTTCTATACTAATAGGATGTCAATTAACCAAGCAAGTGTTAATGCAAGTGTCGTTTTTCATTATTAGGCAAGTGGCGGTTTCATTAGGGTATTAGGCTACCTTAATTTAATTTAATTGAATTCACCACTTTTCTCTCTCTTTCTGCCTTTTTAGAATTACACTTCACTGGGGCCTGCACAAACATGTCATTATATATGCATTTCGATGACATTACTATTATTATTTTGTGTAGGACACAGACATATTTAGATGTCGTAATTCCATGATTTGTTGCGTCTGTGTTATGTTCCGCATGATGGCCCTGTCATCTAACAACCAATCACCGTGATCATTGCGAGGAAACTCGTGCATGAGAATTGACGTCATCCATAGCAACGAAGACTCACTCTTAGTTTAGGAGTTGTCATTTTTCCTTACTAAGAGTAGGTCTGAAAGGCGTTGTGAATAACTTTTAAGAGAAAACTCCTAGCTAAAATATTTTAATGGGATTTAGGAGTACTCCTAGTGGTAAAATAAAATTCTTTGTGAATACGGCCCCTGATCTATAAACATAGATTTCTTTTCATATCAAAATGTTCAGATGGGTGTAATTCTACAAAATAAAAATGATGAATTTTTGGTCAATAATCTAATTATTGCTACAAAATATTATATACATAAATGTCGATTCGCTAAGTCCTCCCCCACATGGTCTGCATTTAAAAATGATTTAAATGTCTTATAAAGGTTGAGAATGCCCAGGCTAAAAAACTGTATAATCGTTTAATAACACTTCAGATGAGCTGAGTCCCTCTTGTTGGTTTGTTTATGTTATTATTTTGTTTTTTTTTATTGTTTTGAGTTCTTTCAATCTAGTTTGTTCTCCCTTGTCATGTGAACAGTATAGAAAATGTCTTTTCAGATGATTTGCAGGAGGTGTGACTCTTAGTTTATAATACATTAAGGATATATTGTACATTTTGAGGATGTCATATTTTTCTTCTTTGTCAGACGTCTTGATTGTTTATTGTGATAAGAAAGATTTTCAATAATATAAAAAAAATAAAAAAGTCGAACAAGCCTAATCACTTGCACTTCCTGAATGAATCAGCCGTTTGAACAAATCGGTTGAATGAATGACTCTCTGAGTTAGTGATTTGCCGCCGCCTACTGGCGGTTTTAGTTTCACATTTAAAGTACCCTGTAATTCAAATGTTACAATTAGAAATCAGGTCATATCTAAATATTGAATAAAGAATTGAAAGAGTTGAACATCTCATAGCTTTATTTATGCAATTATGGAGTGTAATAAATGAAGTGTCAATATTTTAATGCCAGTTCTGATGCTGCTTCTGTGTCTCCTCTGCACTGCAAAGATGGATTTAACTGGTAATAGTGGTATTGTGTTATTATTCTAATATAATCTAATTTGAATGTTAGAATTTGACATAAAAGGGGATGCATACCTCTAAGTAAAAAAATAAATTAAAAAAAGTCCATATATGGGTGAAAATGCCCCTGGAACTCAATTTAAGGTTGCATATATTGCCCTTTAATAAATAAATAAAATATTCTGTCACTGCTGTCAACTGACCACTGCATAGAATATGAAAAATATGAAAATCTTCGTGAGTCAGCGGTCAACAACAGGCCTAAACCAGCCATGGTACCAGTACACAAACACAATCAGTAAAATATCATCGAATTATCAACAAAACTTTGCAAATATTGAGACATATTTTTGTCGATATTGCACACCCCTATTGTAAGTTATTAATTTTGATTTCTTCAGGTCTTAAAAAGCCTTAAATTTGACTTTAAAAAGTGTGCACATACCCTGTAAATAGAATATATATATTATAGTATTTATTTATTTTTAATAATTCTTTAATAATCCTTTAATTTAGGAAAGGGCTGGTGAGAGCAAAGCACATTATAATCCGTATGTATAATCATACTGTAGAAGAAAAGGTTCTTTATAGAACCTTAGGGTTCTGTTGTGACTCGTGTGCTTCATAAATATACGGAGGTTCAGCACTGAGATAGAATTTTCAAGCTGTTTATCCATTTTGATTTTATTGTTCCATTTGTCGAATCTGAACAAAGTGTGATGACAAAAATAAAAAATATGAAAAATCATCATGAGATTAGTTTATGTATGTAGGGTTGAATATATAACAAATTAATGTCCCTTTTCCCGTTTTAAAGACAATGCTTGGAAATAGTTTTTTAATATGAGAAAAAGAATTGCCTGCCACTGCAGTTCAGTTTTTTCATGTTTGAAAGTTCTCACACTGAAGAACACATTTCACAATCAACAACAGCCTACGCTCTGTTCTCGATATATTAAGGTTGTAACTGAAAAACTGTAGGCTGAAAGTCCCTGAGCACCACTAAAAGTTCCTCTTTATTGATATTTACAAGAGAATTGTGAAGCAACATTTCTGTATTACGTACAGTCATAGCGTCACAATAGCAACTGTATCAGATATAAAACACTCAAATGGTCGGTTTAGAGGAAGTTACTAAAAGGAGGAGCTGATGTTTAAAAAAATGGAGAGGAAGGCTGGCAGAAATTAAAAATTAAAATGGCTCACTGTCAAATGTTTCTGCTGGCACTGATTATTCTCTGTCCGTTTTTAAAAGGTAAAGAAATCTGTATTTCCTCTACAAAACATGCTATTACAAATATTGTTTAGTGGAATTAGTCTGGAAAAATATTTGGAACATCAGCTTAGTTTTTTTTTTTTTTTTTTTTTTTTTGCAGTTATTCACAGTCTCTGAGTTGCTTAGTGTTTGTACATATTCCTGAATACAGTACAGGGTTAGTGTCACGCAGAAATATGATGCACATTTCTTTTCATATTAAGAGTATGTTGATGATTTTAACAACTCTAAATATTATAAATGGGGATATTTTAAATGTTTTTTGTATGCCAGGATGTGTATGTGGTTTTGTTCTATAACATAATGATCACTCAAATGATCGTACTTGTGCTTCAGGTACCAGTGAAGGGACTGAGACTCATGAGTTCTGGAGTTCTAATGAAAATGTCCGTCTGCCCTGTAATAATGCTCATTCTGACTGCACATCAACTACATGGATCTATAGCAGACATTCAGAGACAGTTGAACTGATTGCTGGAGGGAAAAAGAAGATTGACATAGAGAGACGTGAGAGACTGAGTCTGGGGTCTGACTGCTCTCTGAACATCAGGTAAGTCACACGAGAAGATTATGGGCTTTACAGCTGCCAACAATATGTGAATGGACAACAACAAGGAACTGATGCATCTGTTTATTTGCATGTTCTTCATAGTCAGTATTTCTGTAATTTATTAATAATACTTTAAAACTCACATGTGTAATGAAAAGTGTGAAATCTGTGATTTCTGTCTTATTTTCTGTTTCAGTCTCTTCATCATCCACACAGACTGAGATCAGATCAGGCTCTGTGACTCTCTCCTGTCAGTTGTATTTATATGGAGTCTCTTGTGATACTTTGGTCCGTTCTGAGGGACTTCAGCTGATCTGGGTGAATCAGGCTGGTGTGAATCTGATGACAGACTCCAGATATCAGATATTATTCTTCTCACGCTGTAACATCACTCTGACTACAACACTCCTGAATGAAGATCACAACAGAGAGTGGAGATGTCAGGTTACTCAGAGAAATCAACTGAAGACCTCAGCCACATATACGGTCAAGTATTCAGGTAAGAAAACAATATTATAAATCAGTTTTAATAGACATCCCTAATGTCAAGCACTATTAATATCATCAGAACAAACCAAGGTTACAAAAGCTTCTTTCAATAAAAACCAATGTGATGGTATTATAAAACATTTTAGAATATTATCATATATTTAACAACATGATGCATCTGAACTAACAGCTCAAGAGGATCCCTCTGCTAGAAACACACCAGCACCTCATAACAAAGGTACATGATGAGGATGATTAAGACATGACATTTGACGATGTTGTTGCCTACAGAAAACAGGACAAATGAATGAAACATAAAGCACAGAACCAGGGCAAGACAAGGCAAAAGATTAAGGAAACCACTCATTACAGATGGTACCCGTACATGACTGTTTCCCTATGTCCTCTCTCCTTTAGAGATACTGATCTCTGCTGTGGCTGCTGCATTAGCAGTGCTTGTTGCTGTTTTCTGGGTGATCTACATTTATAAAAAAAAAGCTTGTGAGTTTCCTCCTTTTTATAATAATAAGAATTAAATTATATTTAAGATCTCACTTTATCATTATAAAACAACCATCATTTTCAAATTGTATGTATAATTGGAGCACATGGATTATGTGGATGTTGAATTATGAAGTGAAGAGAAGTGTATTCCTGTAATATCAATCCCAAAGTGCCATTAAAGTGTTAGTTTACCCAAACATGAAAATTCTGTCAGTAATTACTCACCCTCATGTCGTTCCAAACCCGTAAGACTTTCTTTCATCTTTGGAACTCAAATGAAGATATTTTAAACAAAATCTGAGCAATTTCTGTCCCTCTATTGGCAGTTATGCAACCACCACTTTGACGCTTCAAGAAGTTCATAAATATTGAAAAAAATAATCCCTATGGATTGAGCGGTTATGTCCAAATTTTCTGAAGACAGAACAGATTAAATTTAGGCTTTTATTCACATATAAACATTCATCAACTCATACATCAGTTGTGATGAACGGAAGCTCAAGCATGTTCGCTTGATGTGCAAGAACCAATGAGGTTCATTCTCGTGTTACGCAGCACATTTGAACTTCCGCAAGAACCAATGAGGTTCATTCTCGTATGTTAGGCAGCACATTTGAACTTCCGCAAGAACCAATGAGGTTCATTCTCTTGAGTTACGCAGCACATATGAACTTCTGCAAGAACCAATGAGGTTCATTCTCTTGAGATACGCAGCACGTTTGAACTTCCGCAATAACCAAAGAGCTTAGTTCTTGCATCACGCATAGGGTTGGGTATCATTTGAATTTTAACGAATCCGATTTCGATTCTTATCGATTACTAATTTCGATTCCAATAAGGTAAAAAAAAAAACTCATTTAGTCTTATTGTAAAACATTTCATTTTAGCTGAATATTATGAACAAAAATCAACAGGCTAAAGAAGTAACTTACGCAAGGAACATTTTCCTGTGATTAAAAAATACCATCGAAAAACAACTAGCCTAACTAATATAAATTTCAAGCATTATTAAAGACAAGTAAATACTCAGTAATTATAAAATAACAGCTAAAAACCAATGAAGTTTGTTCTTGCACGTCAAGCAAGTTCAGTTGAGCTTCTGTTTATGTTCGCTGATCAATGTTTTTATGTGAATCAAAGCCTAAATTCAATCTGTTCATCATATAAAACGATTGTGTCTCTTCAGAAAAATTGGGCTAAACCGCTCAATTCATATGGATTAGTTTTACGATTTCTTTATGAAGATCTGGAAGTGTCAAAGTGATAGTTGCGTAGCTGTCAGTGAAGAGTACAAAACTGGCTCAGATTTTATTAAAAACATCTTCATTTGTGTTCTGAAGATGATCAGAAGTCTTACAGGTTTGAAACGACATGAGGGTCAGTAATTAATGACAGAATTTTCATTTTTGTTTGAACTAAACCTTATGTGAAATCTTGTCACCAATTTTAAAGGTGCAACAAAATCCTTGCCTTTTTTAACATTGGAACATTTAACATTTTGTGTTTTGTCTGTTTTATCATTAATACTCATATTACACAAGTTATTTTCATCACTTTTTTCAGATAATAAAAGAGGGACTCGCAGCTCTGTGGTGAGTTCAGTAGTGGCAATGATTTAGATTTGATTACTGTCTATAAAGTTTGTAATCCATGCAATTGCTTATAACTATTTGTAATCTAAAGGTCAAAGATGTGAATGAACATAAAGGGACCTATGAAACAATCAACATGGCCATTCCTTCTATGCCAAACGCTAATGTGAGTGAACAAATTGACTTAAAACTTCATTAAGTTTGAATTTCATTCATTTTATATGTCTATTTGTCTATTCTTTAATGAAGTTTATTACAACTTTAAGTAGTGTAGTGACAGATGTCTGATTTGCCATGTTTCCATCGATGTCTAGGAACAGACAGATGATGTGACCTATTCTGAGGTTACTTCTTCCAGTAAAAAGCAAGTACAAATGGACAATGTGAGTAGATATCAACACGTTCACTTGTCCTTTCATCAGTGCCCAGTGACAGTCCTGTTCAGAGAAAATTACACCCTCCCTCCCTCGTCTATTTGCTGTCGATATGTAGCTCTGAATTTGTAGATAAATTAAGTATATGAAGTAATAATAGTCGTGGGTTCCACACTGATGGATAAATCTGTGGTGTTCTTCCAGGATCATTCTCATGACACAGTGACTTACGCTGCCATCAGAGGAACAGAATATGCACTTCAGGATGGACTTTACGCCTCTGTGAAAAAGTAGAATACGAATACCCCTCGCAAATAAACTTTAATGCAATCATTATTTTATTCAAATCGCTGCATAACTTCATGTTATGAGCATATGAGCAGTTTGGTAATTGGCAGAAATATATAGTTTTTGTGAAGGAACAGAACTTTTATATGTTGAATGTACTGTGAAAGGGTACAAAGACACAATTCAAAAGCAATACTGTAAATAAATTTCCCAAATCTTAAACCACATGTAGTAGAGGGGAAAAAACATTTTGTATAAAGAATATAAATCAGATTTATTCTCAATCTGTAGTCTGGGTCAGTAATGTTTGCTTATTTAACCAGTCTTCATACAGATGAGACACAAAACACCTCTATTGACTGGAGAGAAGGTTTATCAGTTGGATTTTTGTCTTAAAACATGTAATATTCCTTGGAAAAGGACATTATAAGGTTGGTACTCTTGCTTTTGGCATGTATAGGCTTTCTCTTATACATAAAATAAAATAGGTAGACAGTCTAAGCAATAGGCCTATTTCAGCTTCTATTCAAATTATAATTTACTAAAATATTCTAAAATGAGACATTAAAGGATATAAATGTCACAAAATGAATTTTTTTTGTGTGTTTTCACACATATCATGAGCATGGAAATGTCAAAGGTTAAAACAAAAGATTTTGTGTCTTTGCGTAAAAACAAGTTACATATTTCCAGAGAATTTAAACTACACAAATATTTAAAACATCTGTAAAAACAAATCTGTACTAACAGATAAATACAAACATTTATCTCAGAAATGTCAGATGTACCCTGGTAGTTTCTTGTGTCAAATAACCAAAAGTGTGTGGCAATACTTATTTTTTACCCTTTTTTACCAATACCCTTTTTCTTTTCGCTTTACTTTGTTAATGGTTTGTTCGCATGTTTAATTATCTTTCATTTCTTGGTTGCAACTTTATTTCTCATCTGTTCTTTTACTGTATTCATTATTGTATTTATATATGTACCATATAAAACTTTGGAATCATTGTTTTAAAGGTTCTATTTATTTGTTCATGGCGGCAGCAAATTCTCTACAGTTCTAATTTTTAAGGTTGTGTGTCAGGCTACATGTTACGCTTACTGTTTACTTTTACGTTTTCCAGAGTGACTTCAATCACTGTTTGGAAACATGTGACTGCTCAGCATGTACGTGTTACCACACTGCTTCAGCCCACATAGAGAAATGGTCATTTGTAAACCCAGTTTAGACTGCTGAGTGTGAATTCTGTTAGTAGTTCCTCTTCTTTCTTTTAGCAAGTTGCATCATGCTATTGAATTCTATATTGGTCTCAAAAGTAGAAGCTGGTGAGAATCTGGACACTAATCTTTATGGGTCTACGCATGTCAGTATATTCAAGTAGCACACATTACATGGTCATGTCTTTGACAGTAGCAGATAATTTCTTTTAGTGATCACTGAATAAAAGAGTCTTTCTGAACCTGGGATATAACAAGCAGAGGAGCTGATGATGTTAGCTAGAATATCAGAAACTGAAAATGGCTGATAAGTGTCTTATGTTTCTGCTGGGTCTGATAATTCTCTTCTCGTTTCCCACAGGTAAACACATTTCTATAAGCTCTATAATACATCTTATAACCCCTTATATTTAGACATTTTATAACCCCTTATATTCAAAATAATGATTTTTTAAAAATTAATATATAGCATAATGATCACCCAAATGTACTGTGTTGCAGGCACGAGTGGAGCAGAGGAGACTCATGTGTTCTGCAGCTCTGATGAAAATGTCAGTCTGTCCTGTAATAATGGAACCGTGACAGGTTAGAAAACTGGAAAGAGAGAGATGAGAGACTGAGTCTGGGATCTGACTGCTCGAACATCAAGAAAGTCACACAAGAAGATTATGGGCTTTGCACCTGCGGAGAACAAGGAACTGATGGACATGTTTATCTGCATGTTCTTCACGGTAATTTCTCAATTTACACTCACAGATTACTGATAAAAATTAAGATCTTCATCATCCTCACAGACTGAGATCAGATCAGGCTCTGTGTCTCTCTCCTGTCAGTTGTATTTATATGGAGTCTCTTGTGATACTTTGGTCCGTTCTGAGGGACTTCAGCTGATCTGGGTGAATCAGGCTGGTGTGAGTCTGATGACAGACTCCAGATATCAGATATTATTCTCCTCAACACACTGTATCAGCACTCTGACTACAACACTCCTGAATGAAGAGATTAATTAAAAAAATTAGGAACAATCCAACCTTTAAGGACACCAATTTTCTTTGTGAATGAATAATGTATCATAAATAAATAAATGTTCTTCCTTAAAATACAGGGGGCATAAGTCAGGACACCCCTATGTTAAATTCCCATAGAGGCAGGCCAGTTATTTTAAGGATATTTTAAGGAAGAACATTTATTTATTAACGATACATTATTCATTCACAAGGAAAATTGGTGTCCTTAAAGGTTGGATTTTTCCTAATTTTTTTAATTAAGGATTTTTTTTTATTCATCTTTTTAGTCAACTTTAGCATGGGTGTATTCACTTATGCTAAGCACTGTATATACTCTAACAAAAAAAAACAAAAAAAACGTGTCTTACTCATGTACCATATTTGTTTGTGTCCATTGATGTTTAGGTGCTGACATACTGTATGTGTCGTTATTACGGTCCTTAGCCCCTGTGTGTGTCTGCCCAGGTGTACTGCTGCTTCGCTGCGTGCTTCTTTATCCTCTGCAGGTCCTGTGTGCACACCTGTCTCCAGTTGGTAATCAGCAGGAGCTGGTATAAAGAGCTGAGAACGGGCAGACTGTTGGTGAAGAGTGTGGAGAGCAGACGGCTTACCAGAGCTGGGTGACACTGTAGTGGCGTTCGTGGAGTCCCTACAGTAGAACGTATCAAGTCTGAACCTCGTGGTGGGGTTTACTCTCTCAGTGGAGGGAGGGTGATAAATTATCTGGTATTTGTATCTGGACTTTCCCTTTTTGTGATTTACTTTTTGTTCTCTTGTGAGCTACCTTTTAAGTTGTTGGTGTATGATCTCATCTGTTACCTTAACTGGGCGCTTCCTCTTTGTTTTGGGAAGTTATTTTCTGTTGTACCTTTTTGAGACTACCTTGGTTAATTAATTTTGTAAATAAACGCCAGACTTGCTGATAACCCTGTCTCATTTTTTCCTTCAACCTGAAATGTTATTATTATTGTCACAACCACCTCCTTCCCTAGACTTTCCACTGGAGGTTCGTAACAGTCGTATTCTCGGATTCCAGCAGAAAACATGTCAAAGAGAGTAATGTGAGTAGATACTGCGGGGGCCAAGATGGCGCCTGTGTAAGTCGTGTTTTCAGTAGCTCTTAAGCGTTTATGTGCAATTCTTGACCTAACCGATCCTCATGTGAATATAATCGATACTAAATATTACAAAGTTAAGAACCCTTACAACGGGATTTTTCTTGAAGATGATGGATGTTTCCTATACGCACTTTCTTGGAAATTAATCTGTGGGCCTATGCTATTTGAGAAGTGACTGCTCTTTCCGTCGGTTATAACTAACTTTTCGGTCTTTTCCCTCATCGCAACATATGGAAGACGCTTTAGCAGTAAAACGTGTGCATGATTACGAAATGTCGCCCGTGCAGACGGATAAATCGGCTCTTCCAACGTTACCTGATACTCCCACCAAGAGTCCACAATCGAAGATGCGACGCCATACTACAGAGCCATCGAATGCTGTTCTCTTGGAAGCAATTGAGAAACTAGGGAAAAAGCAAGACGATTTTTTAGAGAGGTTAACGGCAACTGAAAACTCTGTCTCCTGTAATTCAAACCGCATCGCTGAACTCGGGTCTGAATTGAACGCGATCTCTGACAAGGCCGATTTTGCTGTTACAAACTCCACTGTGATGAAGGATCAAGTTACATCGCTAAAGACCGAAAACAAACAACTTTGGGAAAAGCTGGATGAATTAGAGGCATACAAAAGGCGATGGAACCTAAGGATTGCTGGTATTCCTGAAGTGGAAGGTGAGAACGTAAAGATGGCTGTGATGGAAATACTGCGCTTTGTTTCACCATCTCTAGCAGATGTTCTCCAGTCTTCCATCGACGTGGCCCACAGGCTTGGGAAGAAAGGGCTCACTCAGCAGCCTCGTCGTATTATTGTGCAGTTCACCTCTCGCACACACCGTGACCTCATCTGGGCCGACGCAAAGCGTTCCGAAATTCTCAAACAAAAGAATATCAGGATAACGGAGGACTTAACACAACGCACAAGGGAGGCTCGAAACAAACTGTGGCCACTTGTGAACCAAGCTAGACTGGAAGGTAAACGTGCAGGGTTTCAGGGCTCAGCTGCCATCATCGACGGGAAGAAATTTACAGCTGACCTCACATAAGTGACTCTTTGCCGTGTTTCTAACACTCTGTGAGGTATTTCATTCTCGGGGAACTTAAGCTGCTTCTTGTAAGGGTGCCAACCTAGGTTAGAGAAACGTTAAACCTGTTCTAATAAACGTTATAATGAGGAGGTCTGGATAAGTGTTGCACTCACTTTTTGTCTACCTTAATCCATTTAGAAGTTTTAGTTTTATTTACTATATAATAGATTTTTGTTACACGTTCTTGTTTTATTTGTTTTATGTCACTTAAGTTGAACTGTTTTTCACTTAATGTTAGGGGAATCCGAGACTTAACCAAACGTAAAGCTTTATTTCTTTTTTGTAAATCGAAGTGTAGAGATGTCTATTTTTTACAAGAAACGCATTCAGTTGTGAAAGACGAAAGTTTCTGGTCGAATCAGTGGGGGAGTAAAATTATCTACTGTCATGGTTCCAATAATTCTGCTGGGGTTATGATTTTATTTAATCATCACTTTAATTACACTGTACTTGAATCACATTGTTCAAATGAAGGCAGGTGGTTAATTATTGTTATCCAGTTTGGGGAAAACATTGTTATTCTAGCAAATGTCTATGGCTTCAACCGATCCAGTCTTAATAGTTGTCTCTTTACAGATTTAACCTCCAAATTAATTTCTTTAAAAACAAAATACCCATCTACATCACTAATTATGGGTGGGGACTTTAATGAGGCTCCTGATTTATGCTATGATAGATTTCCTCCAAAATATGGCATTACTACTGTCAACAAAATAATTAGTGATATGTGTTCCAGTCTCTCTTTGGTAGATATTCATAGATTCTTACATAATGACTCTTCCCCTTC
This sequence comes from Siphateles boraxobius, assembly GCF_051911475.1. Classification (NCBI taxonomy): domain Eukaryota; kingdom Metazoa; phylum Chordata; class Actinopteri; order Cypriniformes; family Leuciscidae; genus Siphateles; species Siphateles boraxobius. Next base: position 19,639,153 of record NW_027508722.1, on the reverse strand, counting down.
CTTCACCTGGTTTAAATCTGATTTGACACAAAAATCACGTATTGATTTTTGGTTAATATCTGATAATCTGATTTCTTCGGTTAAATCATGTTCTATTTCCAATGCACCCTTAACTGATCATGCAGGCATCGACTTAGAAATCTCTGACACTAATTCTAACTGTTTTAGGAAACCAGGGTATTGGAAATTGAATAGCTCTTTATTAAACAATTCTGATTATTGTTTGGGTATTAAAGGCATAATTGATTCTTTTAAAAAAAATACTAATATTTCTAGTACCTTAAACTGGGAACTGTTTAAATATGAGTGTCGAAAGTTCTCCATAAAATTTAGTAAAGATCTTTTAAAGTCAAAAGGATTACAATTTGAATTTATATTGAAAGAAATTAACCGCATTACTTGTCTTCCCAACCCAAATGATGCAGAGAAAGAAAGTTTATACCTATTAAGAGAAAAATTAGACTCCTTTTATATAGAAAAGGCTAAAGGGGCCTTCATTAGATCTAGAGCCAAATGGCTAGAAGCCGGCGAAAAAAACTCTGCATACTTTTTCAATTTGGAAAAAAAACGAGCTGAACTAAAAAAAATTTCCTCTTTGTATATTGATAACACTCTTATATCAGATGATAAAATAATTTCAAAATTTGTTTCAGGTTTTTACCAAAAATTATATACATCATCTTTTAATCCTGATTTAAGTGATTTATTTTTTAACAAGATACAGCCTTACATTCCTAGTATAAATATAAACAGCAAAAACCTTTGTGAAGAGGAGATGTCATTGAAAGAATTAGATGATATCATCAAAAAAACACCATTTAACAAAAGCCCAGGACCCGATGGTTTACCGTTTGAGTTTTACAGATGTTTTTGGGAAGAAATTAGAGAGTTTATTTTGAATGTGTTCAATGAATGTGCAGCAAATGGAGAACTTACAGAATCTATGAAACAGGGAGTAATAACACTAGTTCCAAAACCAAATAAAGACGTCTTGCATTTAGATAATTGGCGCCCAATCACACTGCTCAACTCGGACTACAAATTGTTAGCATCTCTATACGCCAATAGGTTAAAACCATGTTTGGAGGAAATCATATCTGTCACACAGTCTGGATTTATGAAAGGAAGAAGTATTTCAAACAATATTAGACTGATCTTAGACCTCTTAGATTATTCAGATTTGGTCAATGAGGAAGCTCTTATTTTATTTTTAGATTTTTGTAAGGCTTTCGATACAGTAGAGCACAATTTCATGTATCAAGCTCTTAATTATTTTGGTTTTGGCCCAACTTTTACAAATATGATGCACACACTTTACAAAAATATTTCAAGTAGTGTTTCTTTATCTAATGGTACGTCTGCTCGTTTTGGTATCCAAAGAGGCATTAGACAGGGATGTCCTATTTCCCCATTTTTATTTTTATTAGTAGCCGAAACTTTGAATCTTTACACTCTGCATTGCTCTCAAATCAAAGGTATTGAGATAGGAGATTTCACTTTAACTATTAGTCAACTCGCTGATGACACTTGTTTATTTTTGAAAAACAAAGATCAGGTCCCTGTTATTTTGGAGGCACTTAAATTGTTCTCTGATGCCTCAGGTCTAACTGTGAATCAGGCTAAGAGTGAGATTATGGCTGTACACCAACTTGAAGACTCATATATATCTGGAATACAGGTTAAACAATTAGTCAGATACTTGGGTATTGTAATTAGTAAATCAGATGCTGAGAGACTAACAGAAAATTTTTTGAAAAGATTACAAAAAACAAGAAATATTTTTAACTGTTGGCTCCAAAGAAATTTATCTATTCAAGGTCGTGTGTTGATATCAAAGGCTGAAGGCATCTCCAGAATTGTATATCCAGCGTTATCTCTTTATGTAGATTCTAAAATGTGTGCTGCAGTTGATAAAATCTTATTTAAATTTATTTGGAGAGGTAAGACAGAATATATTAAAAGGAAAACCATAATTAGAAGTGTATCAGAAGGAGGACTAAATGCTTTAGACTTTGACACTATCAATAATATATTTAAAATTAATTGGATCAAGCATTGTCTTTGTGATAATAGCCTTCCATGGTTTTTCATTCCCAATTTAATCTTCAAAAAATGTGGTGGTCTTAATTTTCTACTTGCTTGTGATTTTAAATGTACTAAACTCCCAATCAAGTTGTCCAACTTTCATAAACAAGCTTTGAATGCGTGGAAATTAGTTTACAAACACAATTTCTCTCCCCATTCCTGTGTTATTTGGAATAATCAATATGTACTATTTAAAAACAAAACCATTTTTTGGAACGATTGGTTTAACAAAGGTTTAATTTTTGTTAAAGATTTGATAAATCAATCAGGTGACCTACTTAATTATAATGAATTTATTAATTATATTGGGACAAATGTATCTTCTAAAGAATACTTTAAACTTATTCGTTGTATCTCCCCGAAACTACTTTATCTTATAAAAAATGAAAAGATCTATAATCCTGTAACTCCAAGTTTTCTTCCTAGTCTGACTGTTGGGGGCCTTTCTATTCGAGATAAAAAATTTAATAATATATATATCAGAAGAATTTTAACCAAAGAAAAAAGCTCTTCACCTAAGGCAATGGTGAAGTGGAAGCAGGATTACCACTTTCTTGTTTTTAAAAATTTGTGGTCTGATATAAATAAATATGTACTCCCTAATAAAGTTAAAGAAACTCACTTTAAAATAATAAACAGATACTATCCTTGTAATGACTTTATTAGTAAATTTAAAGAAGGGTTTTCACCACTATGCAGTTTCTGTAATGAAGAAAATGAAACTATAATACACTTATTTTTTAATTGTAATTATACTAATTTATTTTGGTCCCAAGTTTCTTGGTTTCTTTTTGAGTTATTTTATAAATTTGTCACAATAACTGAGGTAATGGTCTTGTTTATGGATTGTAACTCTGATTTATTGGAAATGAATAATATAATTAAACTTCTCATTCTATTTGGAAAATATCATATACATAAAGCAAAATGTATATCCACTATACCAAATGTTAGACTATTTTCCACTGATTTGAAGATGTTTTATGACTCTCTAACTTCAATACAAAACAACCGCAAAGCTCTAAAGACATCAAAACTGTTGAAAAGGATACTCAATGTGTTAGAAAGATGATTGATATGTGAAATAAGATGCAGAATTTTTTTTTTTGTTTTTTGTTTTGTTTTTTGTTTGTTTGATTCAAAGATTCAAATGTCTCTGTATTTCCCTTTAACGTTTTCTCAATAAAAAAAAAAAAAAAAAAAAAAAAAAAAAAAAAAAAAAGAGTAGATACTGCCACATCCATTCCTCAGTGTCCACTGACTCTCCGAATCAAAAAAAATGACCCAGGGGCCAGGTCCACGAAATGGAATAAAATAAATAGACCCAAAACGATTTCATTGCAATAAGATTTATTTTATTTGAAAAAAAATTAAGTAACTCTCCCTTTTCCCTTAAGATAATCTTTCTTGAATTGTCCACATGAAAACAAACTCATTAGCTGGTGGTGAAAGAGAATACGGCAAAGTAAAAACGTTTGCACTTAATGAGTTTGTCTATGAATACTGCCTTTAAGAATGAATTGCATATAAAAGACTTATCAATATATCCCAATGTCACCTCAGCTGTTTATTCTTCTTTCTTTTGTTATCTGATTATAATAAATTATTGCATTTGTATCTTATTCTCAGAAGTGTTTCTCCTCTCTTATTCAGTTATGTCCATATTTGGAGACATCTCGTTGTTGAGTCACAGGAACCCAGCAATCTGCACCAAACACTGCATGATTTTACAGAGAACAGGAAGTTGTAACCAGACATGTGCTGTGTCTGGAAGTCAATGAAATCACAATGTGCCCTTTATCCTTGTCATGACAAGAGAAATTTTTTTTTTCTTAACTGAACCTCCACTTCATCTATAATAACATATCTTCATACATCAGCAATACAGTACTTTCAACTTTTCGTGCAGAACAGAATTTGAAGCTTCTGTTCATTCAATATTTTTTAAAATTCTGACAAATATTTAACTTGACTGAATTGAATCTGACACTTTTGTAATTGATGTGATCAGAATTTTGTTGACTACATGGTACATGGGGCTGCTAAAGGCACAACGGGGTAAAAGGCGCTTTTTGCTTTATTTTCCTTTAAATCACTGGATGACTCAAATTCACCTTATCGATTGTATCATGTGCCCTCTTGACTGCACTTGGCCCAAGCTCATGATGCTCTGTGATTCTGTCAGCTTCCATGTCAAACCGACTCTACGTCATTTATATATATGTTGTTGAAATGTATAACATATTTTCTGAGGAAAAATGAAGATAATACTTACTATACATGTTAGATGCTCTGTAAAACAATGTTCTGAAAGGATGACACTTCTGATATAGCAAGTCTGTGGAAGAGACATTGAAACAACCCTGCAAATAAAATCTTTCAACAGGAACTACTTTGTGTGTGGCTCATTCCAGCACCCATTCTAGTAGGTTTGCAATGTGCATGTCTTTGTAATCATTCCCACAATAAATATTACATGTTTTTAATGAGTGATATAAAAAAATCATTATTTTTTGAAGAACAGCTGGAATATGAAATTATAACTTTTCATTACAAAGATATTGCAAGAAAACAACCACACAGGGTAATTTTTACCTACTTGTGCATCAAAGGGTAATATGGTAAAATGTAACTAGCTCTATTGGATTTGTTGACCCTTACAGTGTGGGTTTAGCAGTAAAAATCAACATTCCAGTTTATTCAGAAGTCGAGATATTATAATTTTAAATTTAACGGTGGCCATTTTTTAAACTTCAATAAGGACTTCATATAGACATCTGAGCAAATGCAAACATTGTTTTTCTGACTCCTTATACATTTACTTTCCAAAAATGTATAGTTTAGCAAATCCTCACAAAGGTTAAAATCTGAATATAATGCACCTGACTAAACGTGGAATCTCCAATAGGGAGCACTTGCACTTTCAATCTAGCATTCTCAAGCTGTGTCCAAAAGCTGATGACATTTTCCCTGAATGTTTATAAGAGTATGTGGTTTTAAAAGAGTACAATTATAACATATTGAGGCTGTGAAAGCAGACCGAGTTTACCTATTTGGGATTTAATTTTTATTTTTTAATTGTAGATTTATGTAGCAAATGAGAATCTATAATATTATTGATTATATTTTGAGACAAAGGTCTTGTTAACGTTTTGAGTTTTGTTCAAGGTAATTAAAGCAACTGTTATTTTTCAATAACGGAAGAATACGTAAAAGCAATAATTAACATGATAATAAATGTGTGTGGTCAACCTTGCCACCTCATACATTTGTAAGATTTTAAAACAAAACAAACCACTTTTATGATTTATTTACATACAAAATATGTTGCTTCATCAATGTTCAATAAAATCATACATATTGTTTTTATGCAATCATACATTATGAGAGCAGTGAAAAGCACATTTTTCTTAGGGTGTGCCTTAAGCCCCATAACCCGACATAGTACGCAATCACCAAAAAGATGATCGGCTGACAGTGCAGATTTTGACAACACAGAGGTTCCTCTTTAATTTTCTTCTGATGCTATTTCTGTCTGTTCTGTTTGGTTGTTTTTTCTGTTTTCGATTTGTTTTTTTTACTCTGTGCAGCACTTTGGATAGCCCAGCTTTGTGTAAATGTGCTATATAAATAAAATGTACTTACTACAAGGATGAAGAGAATGAAGGTGCAAACAAATAAGAGAAAATGGAATGATTTATTATTTAAAACTGTTCTCTTGATCAACAAACAGTTACTCTGAAATAGAAATCTAAGTGAAAGACAAACGTCTCAGTTACGTATGGTAATCCTCGTTCCCTGAAGGACGGAACGGAGACGCCACGTTGGAGTGATCCAACTGTAATCACTCCAACGTGACGTCAAACGTGACCGACTGAAAGGGAACAATATTTACCACATCAACAGGTTCACAAAGTCAATTAAAGACATATCTCTGCTCATGATATCATGAGGTATTTTTATAATTAATAACTGATTCAATTATTTTTGACAGTTCTCGTTCACAGAGGCATACAGTTGACTGCAGTTATCCTGAGGTCCAGCTGTTGCTCCTCTGATGGAAGCGTAAGTCACTTTATCATCACCATCATGAACCTGAATGAACATCACAGATATTGTCAGTTTTGAGAGAAGATGATGGAAGTACAAAGAAGTGTTTACCCACCTTGTTATTTTTGTCTTGGTTTTTACTGAATGTGGCAATCTCCGTATAAGTAACGTCTTTCTGCTCCTAAACATAAGTGGAAACATGGTGAACTAAAGTACAAAATCCATCACTACTTTGAAAAGTAGGCTAATTATTATGCAGGTGCTGCACATGTTTTAAATATGTGCTGCAAATATTTTAAAATATGTTGTGTCGTTGCATTTTCACCTAAATGTTTTGTGAATATCTAATATTTGTAACAGGATTTTTACTGATTGTGTTACTTCGCTTGTCTGTGTTCAGTGGTGGGGATTTTCAGTGACTCTTACTGTACATTAAATCGTTTTGCAGGTAGGGGGTGACGGGTCCGAGAAAGGGATAACTGTTGATCGGAGTAATGGCATGCTGAAAGATAGCCTACAACTGAAATTAACTCCTAACCCTACCCACACCCTAACAGGCAGTTTACGGCCCCTACATTTCGGCATGCTCACTACTCCTACTTGGAGATATCCACACTTGTCATTTTGAGTGTGTCATTGAATTATTTATTCAAGCGATCTATTCAAAATGCTGATTCATTGAGGAATGAAACAACTCTGCTGCTCGTGTGCTATGTTGTGACCTTGTTAAAAACTGGAAATATTGTTGCTAAAACAAGTTACTCTTATTTTATAATTAACTTATTCATTATGGAAAAAGGGAATATTACGAAATAGAGCTGCCTTCATGTTAATAATTTCTCAGAAAAAGCCCAAAACGTCAGTGCTATTTCAAATGTGACGTATTCGAATTAGAATTGAACACATCTTTTAAATTAGGCCAGCATCCTGAATCTGTGGTATATGAAAGTGGTTCCACAAATAAGAGAGTGTTGAGAGACTTCAGGTTTTTCCAATTTCCAATTGTTGTGTAAAATCAATATCGCTTTTTCGTTTTATACAAATCCAACTGCCACCCTCTTGTCTCAGTTAATGATGGTATGCCTCAGAGGACTTGAGATTAAAGGGGTCATGACATGAGAAATCCAATTTATCTTGATCTTTTGACATATAAGAGGTCTTTGTACCATTAAAACATCCTGCAAGTTTCATAGTTTAAAGAGTTCTCATTATAGACAAATCATTTATTTATTAAAGTTTAAAACAGTTTGTTTGAAGATTGTGGGATTTGTGACGACACACGAACAAATACCATTTGCATATGACTTTGCCCCAGAGTTAGACATCGACTATTAGTTACGTATCATTGCTCCATAGCCCCGCCCACTGGCATTCAGTCGCTTAATGACTGATATTGAGAGTGTAGTGTCATAAGCAACTAGAACCCATGATAATCACTGACACTCTCTACACTGGATACAGTGTACAGGTGTGCATAGAGTTTCTGACATACTCCACGCACTTGAGTCTGTCGACAACAGGACAAATGGAAGATTGAAAGAACGTTCGCCTTGAGGCGTACAGTTTAAACAGCTTGTTTGCATCTCTGTACAGGACCCTGCGTCAGGAACAAGTGGATGGTTTATTTTAATGGTGTCCCGGATTGTGTCGGAAGATTAAATGTTTGTTCTATGCAATGATGTTAGCCAATCATAATATTGGCCCTTTGATGACAAGCCTTAAAAAAGCCGCCCCTAAAAATGTATAATTTTAGACCTGGTCAGAATGAGAACTGAAAATAATACTTTTTATGCATATATACTTATTTTTTTGTGCAAAAATTTTATTAACACTATAAGTGAACCTCAAGGAATTATTTTTAAAAATCCATGTCATGACCTTAATCATTGCAGTGTTCATCTTGTGCTAGTCTGATTTTGTAGGCCTACATTGCAGTGTTGGTGAGTAGCTGTGTAACAATTATATTGTACGTTATAGTATACTTAACATTACGAGGGATAATATGGGCTACAGAAACAGTCAAATATACACAGATTTGAATCGCTCATAGAAGATGAATCATATGGGTCACTTACATTGGCGCTGGCAGTAGGAGGAATGGAGATGTTGATTGTATCATTGGTTCCATTATATTTATTCATATTTGTGACCTTTAGACAAAAAACAATATTCTTAGTTTTGCTGGTGAGTGAAAACAGTACACATATTGGACGGTCTATCCAAGCTTATAGACGAAAAAAAATAAAAATGTCATGGATCAACATCACGGGTCTTTGATATTTTACTTACCACAGAGTCATTAGTCCCTCTTCTAATATCTGAGGAATAATTATCACAAAAACAAGAGTAAAATACAGCATGTCATTAATTCTTGCAGACTGATCATTGATATTGACTATTATTTAGAAAAGTTCTAATGCTGTATGAATAGTAAGTTTATATTTGTCTTTTTAAAGGGTTCATTGACCTCAAAAGGAAAATTCTGTCATCATTAACTTACCCTATTGTCATGTTGAACACAAAAATAATTTTGAAGACATTTTGAAGAATGTTGGTAAACAAACAGTTTTGGTTACCATTGACTTCCATTGTATGGACAAACACAAACAAAAACACATTTCTCAGAATATTTACATTTCATAGAAGAAAGAAAGTCATACAGGTTCGGAAAAACATCAGGGTTAGTAAATGATGACCACATTTTCAGAAATAACACATTTCAAATTAGAAAAGTGTCACAAACTATAGTCCAAGTTTACCACTTCAAAATTTTTATCATCACATCTTTCCAAATTAATATTTCTATGATAAAACTGATGTGCTTGTCTGTAAATTGTCTGTACATTTTTTGGATGTTTTGGACTTTGTCTGTTGTCACAAAATATGAGCTAAAATGTAAGACTCACCACCTCTTTTTTTACAAACCACCCAAAGAATAACTGAAGGAAGGAGAACAGCCAATGCAGCAGCAACAACAACAATCACAATCACTAGAGGTGAGACAATATAGAGAAACACACTCAGATCCAGATGAAAACAACAGCAGAACGTTTACTATATATTACTGTGTCATTTTAAAAAAAATATAAAAAACCACCACTACTGACAGACTTGCAAGCAAAGTGTACATTGTATGTTTACTAAATGCATAGTAAACACAGACATGATTGTTTTGGATTGACATGATTAAAGATTTACTATTCACATAAACATAATTTCATGTTGTTTTTATTTATTCATTGTAGCTGATGCTATGAATTTTGGTTTAGATGCCATATTGTGGGAATACAAAAATAATATTTGAATGCATGAACACCATCAAGTTATTGACATTCCTTTTTCAAACTACTGGAGCTACTGGAAACAATTCAAATTAGAAAGACATACATACATTCAAAAGCATATTTAAATACATGTAGTACATTTATTAATAAACAATCAACAGTTGATTATGTACCTGGTTGTATAGAAGTTACTGGTTTATTTACAGTTGTGGTTGCCTTTAAGCTGGTGACTGGAGTCGTTGTCTTTGTCGCTGTTGAAGCTGTAAAATATTAATTTTCAGATGCATCATACTGTAGAATATATATTTCTTTTATTCTTGATGATCAATACAAAGTTAAAAATAAGTAACATTATAAATTACAACAATTTACCTGAATACTTGACAGTATATGTGGCTGAGGTTTTCAGTTGATTTCTCTGAGTAAGCTGACATCTCCACTCTCTGTTGTGATCTTCATTCAGGAGTGTTGTAGTCAGAGTGCTGATACAGTGTGTTGAGAAGAATAATATCTGATATCTGGAGTCTGTCATCAGACTCACACCAGCCTGATTCACCCAGATCAGCTGAAGTCCCTCAGAACGGACCAAAGTATCACAAGAGACTCCATATAAATACAACTGACAGGAGAGAGACACAGAGCCTGATCTGATCTCAGTCTGTGAGGATGATGAAGAGACTGAAACAGAAAATAAGACAGAAATCACAGATTTCACACTTTTAGTTACACGTGTGAGTTTTAAGGTACTATTTAAAAAGTTACAGAAACACTGACCACGAAGAACATGCAAATAAACAGGTGCATCAGTTCCTTGTTGTTCTCCACGTCCATTCACAAATTGTTGGCAGCTGTAAAGCCCATAATCTTCTTGTGTGACTTTCTTGATGTTCAGAGAGCAGTCAGACCCCAGACTCAGTCTCTCACGTCTCTCTATGTCAATCTTCTTTTTCCCTCCAGCAATCAGTTCAACTGTCTCTGAATGTCTGGTATAGATCCATGTAGTTGATGTGCAGTCAGAATGAGCATTTTTACAGGGCAGACGGACATTTTCACCAGAACTGCAGAACTGAGTTTCTTCTGCTACAGTCATACCTGAAACACAGTACATGTGAGTGATCATAATTTACTTATTAATAGATTAAAAGAGAAAATTAAAAAATCTGGGTTGATTATTTAACCTTAAATGGTTAAATCTGTAAATACAAAGCATGTCTTAAGACACAAATGAGAACGTTTTTGTCCTGTTTTAGGCTGGAAATGAACTAGACTAATCTGGACATTTTAAATACCACTGAAATATAATCTTATGTAGCAGTTCACTTTAAAACACTTAATTACTCTAGTGCTTTCAAACCTGTATGCATTTCATAAAATATATTTTCAACAGTTTCAACAACCATGCAAAACAGGGGTCCCCCCCAAAAAACTCTTTCAACAAATAAGTTTGAAATAAATATTTATTTTATGAATCATAAAGGTTTGGAACAACATGAAAGTGAGTAAAGGATGACAGAAATTTCATATCTACAGGTCCTTTAAAAAAAATTAGCATATTGTGATAAAGTTCATGATTTTCCAAAATGTAATGATAAAAATTAAACTTTCATATATTTTAGATTCATTGCACACCAACTGAAATATTTCAGGTCTTTTATTGTTTTAATACTGATGATAGTCAACCTTCAAATAATTATGTTCAGTTATGCACTCAATGCTTGGTCGGGAATCCTTTTGAAAGTTTAATTTTTATCATTACATTATGGAAAATAATTAACTTTATCACGATATGCTAATTTTTTGAGAAGGACCTGTAAGTTAACTATCCCCTCAACATGAACCTGACTTCTGAAACATGCTTCACACTTATGAAAGTGAGAATAAAACATAATGGCATTTGTCATAGAATTCTATAATAAAACAGTATGTACCAAACAGCATACGAGATCATAACATGAATAATTCTAAATCTAAATCTTAGCCAGACTCTATGCCAAAGTAAAGAAAATAAAGATCATTTGTAATATTTTTTAATAAATGGTTGTTCCAATTATAAAGATAAAAAAATATCTTTTATATATATTGTTTACCTGATAAAAATGGACAGAGAATTATAATTTCCAGCAGACAGATTTGACACATTTTCTCTTTTGAACAATCTTCTGACAACCCTTCCTCTTATCTGACTATAAGTGTTTAGTCATGAATCTCACTATACAGCTGCATTTCACTGAATGTTGAAGTGTGTAATGGAGAAGTGTGTCACATGTTCATGTATTTCAACTTTTCCGTTGTCTGACCCTTATATCATTCTGTAGTACTGAATCAACAATATGCATAGATAGAACAGTTAAACAATGTGAACAGTAAATGTATGCAAAGTATTACAATGTTTGCTTTTATATTATTAGTCATAAAAAGGAAAACACTGTAATGCTTTCTCATTTACCATCACAACATTCAGCAAACGCATTATCATTTTAACAACTCTTGGTAACCCTTTGCAATAAGGTTCATTAGTTAACTACCTTATAGTTAACATGAACTAAGAAAGAACTAGGCTACTTCTACAGCATTTATTAATCTTAGTTTCAACATTTACCGATACATTATTAAAATCAAAGCTTGTATTTGTTAACATTATAATGTACAGTGAACTAACATAAACAAACAATGAACAGCTGAATTTTTATTAACTAACATTAACAAAGATTAACTAGTAACAAATGTATTGCTCACTGTTAGTTCATGTTAGTTAATACATTAACTAATGTTGAACCTTATTGTTAAGTGTTACCCAAATCTTTGAATATACAAAAAAAAAAAAAACATTTAATTTCACAAACCGTGAAGACTTAGTCGAATTCAGCTGTAAGATATTCTTAAGTGTGTATTTGTAGACTTGTTATGTGCATGCAGTTCAACTATTTTCTTTCTTAAAGGGTTAGTTCACCCAAAAATGAAAATTATGTCATTAATGACTCACCCTCATGTCGTTCCAAGCCCGTAAGACCTACGTTCATCTTCGGAACACAGTTTAAGATATTTTAGATTCAGTCCTAGAGCTTTTTGTCCCTCCATTGAAAATCTATGTGCGGTATACTGTCCTTGTCCAGAAAGGCAATAAAGACATCATCAAAGTAGTCCACGTGACCTCGGGGGGTTAGTTACAATTTTTTGAAGCATCGAAAATACATTTTGTTCCAAAAATAACAAAAACGATGACTTTATTCAGCATTGTATTCTCTTCCGGTTCTGTTGTCAATCTGCGTTCACGAGGCCAGTGATGCTGCTGACGTAACTTAAGACGCTGCTGACGTGTTATCTGGTGCGTCCGTGTATTCGGGTTCAAATAAATATGTCTGGTTAAAAAAATGCAAGTCTTCCCCTGTGTCGAAATCCCTAGACATGTCTGCAAAGATTGTTTTGTTTACAGCGTGCGTCTCCCTCAGACTGTAAACGAAGCTCGGGCGCACCAGATAACACGTCAGCTAGTCTTACGTCAGCGGACTCATGAAAGCGGATTGACAACAGAACCGGAAGAGAATACAATGCTGGATAAAGTCTTCGTTTTTGTTATTTTTGGAACTAAATGTATTTTCGATGCTTCAAAAAATTCTAACTAACCCACTGAGGTCACATGGACTACTTTGATGATGTCTTTATTGCCTTTCTGGACAAGGACAGTACACCATACATAGATTTTCAATGGAGGGACAAAAAGCTCTCGGACTGAATCTAAAATATCTTAAACTGTGTTCCGAAGATGAACGGAGGTCTTACGGGCTTGGAACGACATGAGGGTGAGTCATTAATGACATCATTTTCATTTTTGGGTGAACTAACCCTTTAATGTTCTGTCTGCCCTCTAGTGGTTGGATATGTGTATTATATGTATTAAAGTATAAACTTTATGTTATGATTATTGTTTGTTAATAAAAACCCTATTGGACCGAGCCTTCCGTGTTGACCATCTTTTGTGTTATGGCAAGGGCTGTAACAAGACTGCATAAAAAGTTCAGGAGAAATCAAACTTTAAATCCTTGATTTCAAAATATGCTGTGATATACTATCATATTCATGTCATTTTCACTGTGTGCTGTATGTAAAATGAATGTTACCTTGTCTTTATTATATATATATATATTACTGCATGAGTACAGTGTTTACTTCCTTTTTATTCATATTTTTTAATAATTTCTTTATAATCAAGAATTTCAGAATCAAGAAGTTGCCGTCTAAAATATTGTCTGTTTATTTATTATTTAATTTTCAAATATTTATTTCTAATTTATTAAATATTAATTATAATAAATATAAATTATAAATATATCAGCTTTATAAAGCCATCGGGCCACCCTGCTCCGGCATCGGCCATTAATTTTTTTTTTAAAAATCAGATATCGGTCAACCACTAATTTTGAGTAATTGAATAAGAATGTTTATCTTTCCTATCTTCTTTTTACACTAATCAGGCTGAATATTTGCAGGAAACTGAATGAAAGTGCCGAAATGCCATTAAGAAAATAACTAGCCTAGCAATTATTAAAAAATCATAAATGACAGAAAATGTATAATATAAAGTGAATTACACTTTATATGTCCAAACATGGAGTTTTGTTCCACTAAGTGAACAATTTGTAGACATTCATTGCTGCTCTTTACATTTCTCAGATAACAAATACACACATCACCTAAACATTCAACTGCTCAATGTGGTTAGTTTGCATAACAGTGGTAATCTCTGAACCCAGTTTAGACTGATGGGTGTGTGAATTCTGCTTCATTCCATTGACAGTTCCTCTTCTTTCTTTTAGCAAGTTGAATTCTGTCAACAACTCAAGTGAAGAAGCTGTGAGGATCTGGACACTAATCTTTGTTTTTGAGTCTGCATGATCTGTTAATTCTATCAGTGTAATAAACAAATGATAAGCCTGTTCTCAATCTCAAAGACAACATTTGTAAAAACGTCCTGTGTGATCACAAGAAGCTAAGCAGAGGAGGAACTGATGATGTTAAATGGAACATAAAATGGCTGATAAGTTTCATGTGTCTGCTGGGATTGATAATTCTCGGCTCATTTCTATATGCTCAATTACTGAAAAAAGGTTTTGGTATTGAGGGAACAGGCTTAGTTTATTCTTCCTAACATTCATGTAATGATCTCAAAATCACCTCTGTGGTATTTGTAATACTGTTTTCTTTCTGAATGTGTATAACATAATGATCATACAAATGTTCATTTTCAGGTACCAGTGGAGTGACTGACACTCTTGTCTTCTGCAGATCTGAGGAAAATGTCCGTCTGCCCTGTCATAATGCTCTTTATGGATGCACATCAGCTACATGGAACTTTAACAGAGGTAATTTCATCTGCAGTTGAACTGATTGCTTTAGGGATAAAGAAAAAGCAGAGAGAGAGTGTCTGGGGTCTGACTGCTCTCTGAACATCACAAGATTATGGGCTTTACACCTGCCAAAAATATGTGAATGGACAACTAACAGATGCACCTAGTTTTCTTTTTCATTTTTATATATGGTAAATTCACGATTATATGAGTCGTTAAGTGTGTTCCTGGCTTTACAAATGAGGAGAGCAATGGATGCAATGAAACTAATATTTGGCCAGCAATATGCAAGTGCTGTGACCAGATAGTCTAGCACAGAACAAGACAAGTGCCATAACTTTTATTGAACATTGTTTGCGATTGTGTTTTTGATTTTGTTTTACCCTCAATGTTGTCTGTCTGTTTTAGCTTTGAAGTTGTGAACCACTTTGGCCAACAGCTGTTATTTTTAAATGTGATTTATAGATAATTGTGACTGACTGACTGAATATTTATATTATTATTTATCTATTGGGAGACTTGATTCTGCTGTTCTGACCTTTAAGTGAGAGCAGATTGAGGCCTGAACCAGGATGTGTATAGCTTCATAACATGATGCTTGTGTAGATCAATCTAACCTTGATACTATAATAATCACCTGCTGTGGAACAGAATGGTTCCAAATTAATTTGAGTATTTGCTAATTGTTTGAGAATGCTATCACAAACTGAAAAGATACAGAGTTTAAAGTCCCACTTAGTGGCCCACTTAAAGAAAGAGGAACTGCTGTCAGAATGTTCGAGAGTTCACAGCATTCAGTCTAAAGTTAGTTCAGAGATGGTAGTGATGATCACAACCCACATATTGCAGGGGGAACTAGTGTGGTCAACTGAGGTCTCACATTCTGTGCTAGCATGTTTCCAAACCTCAACATTGTGCTCACACCTCTGAAAATACTACAACTAGCACATCAACATCATATAAAGAGTAAAAAGACAACCATATAGGGCTGAGAAAAAGAACAATGAATGAGGACAACTTATAGATAAAAAAGTCTATAGACAAACTTTTAGTTGGCTTGAAAAAGCCTAGTCAGAAAGTTTGAAGTATAGTTTAAAAGTTTGAAGTTTGAAGGTTCTAGTTTAGAAGTTTTAAAAGCCAGATAACAGCAGCTGTCAACAAATGTCACTCTCTTTTACCGGAATTTGGGGGGCATATGCTGTAACAACTAGTTATAGCAACAAAAGACGAGAGCCAAACGCTTTTTTTTTTTTTACTAAAATATTGCCCTTGTCACCTTTTCCTTGTCAAAAAAGACACCAAGTGAGAACATGCCCAAGTTTGCTCTTTCAAGCCAACTTAATTAACAGACAACGCTTGAAGTTCCTTATAACAAATATATTGTTGATTTTAACATTTGTAAATGTGAAAGTGTTTGTAGTTCTGATGTGTGTTTTGAGAGCTGGTGGATAATAGAGTGAGATGAGAACTGCACACACTAGACAGATCTCACACCTGATATAAAAATATTGCGATTATGTTTAACATTACCTGTATTTTGTGTTTCCCTGCGCTTTTGTTTCGTGAACTCTTAGTGCGTAGTGAGCCTGGTTCCTGTTCCCCTCATTAGTCTTTGATTGTTTCTCTAAGTGTGTCTTGTTAATCTACTGCTTCACCTTTCTTATTTGTGCATTAGTCTAATGAGAAGAACACCTGTTTCTTGTCCTTATATCGCTGTGATTATTGATTATCGCCTAGTGACAGCATAATATTTTCTGAATTTTCAGTTGAGTGTGAAGAACTAAGAAAACAAGTAAAATACAAAAATGGTAAAAGCAATTATGGTGATACCATAACATAATAATAACTTTCAATTACATAACATTTTTGGAAAAACACAACAAATAAATGTTAATTTCAGCCCATTTTTCAGAATTCTTTATTTTCCTCAGTTTCTGTATCCATTTATTTCAGTGAACCTTCAAAAATTGCAGTCTTGTGTTTCAGTGGCCCATCAGTAAGAACAAACCAAACTGCTTTAAACATTATATGTTTATGGATACTTCTTTATCCTGCACCACTATAGTGTCAGTGAAATGCTGCTGTATCATAGTGTCATCACTAAACAGTCAGTTGATCAGAGGAAGTTCACAACCACAGGAGGGGCTGATGATGAAGAAAGAATTGCAACTATATAATGAAAAAGACTGAGAGAAACAGAAAATGGCAGATCAGTGTCACATGTGTCTGCTGCGACTGATCATTCTCTGTCCATTTCTGACAGGTAAAGAAATCTTTATACGGTCTATAAGACATTATGCGAAATGTGTATAATGTGAACAACCAGCTGTCCAAAAATAATTGAATTACTTTGGTATAGAGACTGGCAAAGTGTTAGATTTAGTATACATGGTTTTATCTTGCTGAAAAATTTGTCAGTATTTGTTACTTCTTTAGATTTTAATCATCAAAAGATTTTTTGCTGTATGTCATTAAAGTTTAAATAATTAACACTATTATTTTACTGTATATATGTAGGTACCAGTGTAGCAGAAGAAACTCAGTTCTGCAGTTCTGGTGAAAATGTCCGTCTGCCCTGTATTAATCGTCTTTCTGACTGCACATCATCTACATGGATCTATACCAGACATTCAGAGACAGTTGAACTGATTGCTGGAGGGAAAAAGAAGATTGACATAGAGAGACGTGAGAGACTGAGTCTGGGGTCTGACTGCTCTCTGAACATCAAGAAAGTCACACGAGAAGATTATGGGCTTTACATCTGCCGACAATATGTGAATGGACAACAAGGAACTGATGCATCTGTTTATTTGCATGTTCTTCATAGTCAGTATTTCTGTAATTTATTAATAATACTTTAAAACTCACATGTGTAATGAAAAGTGTGAAATCATTGATTTCTGTCTTATTTTCTGTTTCAGTCTCTTCATCATCCACACAGACTGAGATCAGATCAGGCTCTGTGTCTCTCTCCTGTCAGTTGTATTTATATGGAGTCTCTTGTGATGTTTTGGTCCGTTCTGAGGGACTTCAGCTGATCTGGGTGAATCAGGCTGGTGTGAGTCTGATGACAGACTCCAGATATCAGATATTATTCTTCTCAACACACTGTATCAGCACTCTGACTACAACACTCCTGAATGAAGATCACAACAGAGAGTGGAGATGTCAGCTTACTCAGAGAAATCAACTGAAGACTTCAGCCACATATACTGTCAAGTATTCAGGTTTTTTTTTTAAACTTAATTTCTTAAATTAATTTTAGAATACTCTCTACAATAATACTATGTAATAATATGTAATAATAATACCTGATAATAAATGTAATAATACTGATACAGAGATATTACATGATGATTAAAATTGTCATTCATTCAGGACATACTGAAGGTTCATGAGCTGCAGCTCACTTCGTTTTACTTTTATATAAATAAATTGCCTCATGTGGTTATATGGTAACAACTCTCTTCTCAACAACTGTAACTGGCGATTAAACAAACTGCGTGTCATGTGATGTAATGATTGAATATGAAAATATGATGTTAACATCCTGCATTTAAACATCATCTTCTGCAGCTCCAGTCGATTCAACAACACCGACTCCAGTCAGCAGCTCAAACTCTGAGAAGAAATCAAACAAAACTACAGCAGCAGATTCGACACAACAAGGTACAGGACTGACACACCATCAGAATCTCACTTCAGTGCTTTGCACTTTCTGTCATAACTGATCCGACCACAAAACAGATAATTGAGCCATTACATACTGCGAGAGAGCTCAACGCGCTGCAACTGAAGAAAACACATGCAAATAGAAAAACACCCGCAAATTAAGTAAACATCTTCATCGGTTTCAGTACAAGTGTGCTCCAAATACTCACAACACAACCAAATACACAAACGCAAAGGCTCCAATAAGTGACGAACCCGGCCGGGACATGCTTATTACTTATGGGACATGCTTATGGGACATGCATAAATTCCAAACGGAAGTGAGCATCCCTATGCCCTACTCCCTTCGAAAGCCAGAGCCCTTGAAGTGTGGACTTTGGAGTGAGCAGGAGGGCACTTGTGTGCCATTACGTAGCCGTTTGGAACGCACTTGGTGAAGGGAGCAACGAAAGACAACGTATCTTCCTCATTATTTTCACCTGGGATGTTCCCATGACAACGCAGCATGGTTCCCATCAGCTGAATAGCTGTTCTTACAACAGAAATGTATTATTATTGCTTTTGACATAACTATTGCAAATAAATATACATTTTATACAAAAACGTTTAAAAAAATGATCTATATATCTGTGTGTGAGTGTCTCAACTTTAAAACTTGCCGTCTCATCTTTGGACCCTGTATTAACATTTCTTATCTGTGAAACTTATTTAAACATAACTTAACAAAAATTGTACAATGTAACTGATGTATAAATTAATATCTTACCCTCATGTTCTTTTTCTCTTTAACTCTTCTTTTCTCATTTGTATTCTGATGACATTGAAAATATTGTTAATACATTTTGTATATTGTATACAAAGTTGTATTATACATATGTAATCTCTGTATGTTTTGCAAGAAAAAAATTAAAACATTTATTTAGATAAAACAAAAAGTATACATTGAGCAATAAGCATGTCCCAGCCGTGTTCGTCACTTATTGGAGTCCCCTGGAAACATTTCCGTTGTGGTCTGTGCTATTTACAGCGTGTTTCTGTATTTGATTGTGTTGTGAACTTTTGCAGCGCTAGACCTTTTGCAGCAGCAACTATACATTATAAAGTTCAGCTTACACTGCAGACAGTCATTTGTGCATTCTAGACACTGTCCTCCGTCTCTTGTCCCAGACTATTTTGAGGGTTCCCTCTCAGTTTCTTGCCGGTTGATCTGTGCAGTCTTCTTAAGAGCCTCTGTAAAACAAATTAGTTTTTGTAGAGATTGTGATTTTAGAGATATTATGTTACTTACACATGTCACAATACCTTATGAAAGTATAACAACTTAGGATAAAAAACAAAAACAGCAAAAAAACTTGAATTGGAATGGTCATGGTATTGAAATATCAATGGTAGGGTATTTGGAAAATCAATAGAGAATTGCTGTTTATTTATTCAGACTATTCCGATTTCAATTTTCATTTATATTAGTAAAACAAGTTTATAAAGTATGAATATGCGATGTGTTTGAAAGCCTCAATTCATTCATTGATACAAGTTAACCAAAAAAATGTATAAACAAAAATAATAATACATTATTTGTCTCAAGACTTTTTTGTCATTTTAATATTAGGTAGTTTCTTACAATCAGATTCTTAGTCCATGATAGAATGGGCCGACGAAATTATGCATAATAAAGTATTTTAATATGTTTCTTATTGCTGATGATTTATGATTGCTTTTAAAGTAGAAAATAAAAATATTGGGTCTTTGGAAAATAATTGAGGTGATGACAAGTGTGGACGGTTCTCAAATTTCCAGGATGGCTCGACTTAAGAGTCACAGTTTTAAAACTTAGAAATACATTAAAATGAGAATCCCGATTCTTTGTTTTTCCCAATTGTGTTTCAGACAGAGATCACGATTCTGAACAGAAAACCTAACAAAATAACATGTCATTTACAAGAGGTTCTGACAAAATCTTAATTTCTGCAGTCGATTTAAAATATTTAATCTGAATTAATTATGTAATGACTAAAATAGTTGTTTCATTACTGGATGAATCAGCGTTTTTAAACGAATCTCTAGGTGAATGATTAAATTACAAATACATTTGTTTACCAGTCTCTTGTCACCACCTATTTGTGTAACAATGTGAAATCTTTGTATTTGTCAAGTTTCTTGCAAAAGCTGATTTACTCTATTTTGATTGCTACTGTACAGTGTTTATATCTGAACTATAAACTTTTATCTCAGTAGGCTACTTCTGTGATAATTTGATTTACAAGCTGATGTTGTTGTAATATTATATAAGAATATATTAAATGACTGTGGTGCGGGACAACGTTATCCCGCAAGTGCTTCGGACTCTCATCTGCAGATATCTTGTTTTGGGGGAATCGTTTTTTTACTGCTGGTTTATTATAAGCAGCACGGCAAAGCTTTGTACTAACATCAGAGAAATCACCTGAAGACCGCAGCCACAGATATTACATGATGATTAAAATTGTCATTCATTCAGGACATACTGAATGTTCGTGAGCTGCAGCTCACTTCGTTTTACTTTTATATAAATAAATTGCCTCATGTGGTTATATGGTAACAACTCTCTTCTCAACAACTGCACTGTAACTGACGATTAAACAAACTGCGTGTCATGTGATGTAATGATTGAATATGAAAATATGATGTTAACATCCTGCATTTAAACATCATCTTCTGCAGCTCCAGTCGATTCAACAACACCGACTCCAGTCAGCAGCTCAAACTCTGAGAAGAAATCAAACAAAACTACAGCAGCAGATTCGACACAACAAGGTACAGGACTGACACACCATCAGAATCTCACTTCAGTGCTTTGCACTTTCTGTCATAACTGATCCGACCACAAAACAGATAATTGAGCCATTACTAGAAAAACACCCGCAAATTAAGAAAACATCTCCATCAGTTTCAGTACACAAGTGTGCTCCAAATACTCACAACACAACCAAATACACAAACACAAGGACTCCAATAAGTGACGAACCCGGCCGGGACATGCTTATTACTTATGGGACATGCTTATGGGACATGCATAAATTCCAAACGGAAGTGAGCATCCCTATACCCCACTCCCTTCGAAAGCCAGAGCCCTTGAAGTGTGGACTTTGGAGTGAGCAGGAGGGCACTTGTGTGCCATTACGTAGCCGTTTGGAACGCACTTGGTGAAGGGAGCAACGAAAGACAACGTATCTTCCTCATTATTTTCACCTGGGATGTTCCCATGACAACGCAGCATGGTTCCCATCAGCTGAATAGCTGTTCTTACGACAGAAACGTATTATTATTGCTTTTGACATAACTATTGCAAATAAATATACATTTTAGACAACAACGTTAAAAAAAATGCATTATATATGTGTGTGAGTGTCTCAACTTTAAAACTTGCCGTCTCATCTTTGGACCCTGTATTAACATTTTTTATCTGTGAAACTTATTTAAACATAACTTAACAAAAATTGTACAATGTAACTGATGTATAAATTAATATCTTACCCTCATGTTTTTTTTCTCTTTAACTCTTCTTTTCTCGTTTGTATTCTGATGACATTGAACATATTGTTAATACATTTTGTATATTGTATACAAAGTTGTATTATAAATATGTAATCTCTGTATGTTTCGCAAGAAAAAAAATTTAATTTATTTAAATAAAACAAAAAGTATACATTGAGCAATAAGCATGTCCCAGCCGTGTTCGTCACTTATTGGAGTCCACTGGAAACATTTCCGTTGTGGTCTGTGCTATTTGCAGCGCGTTTCTGTATTTGATTGTGTTGTGAACTTTTGCAGCGCGTTTCTGTATTTGGTTGTGTTCCAGGCAACATTTGTATGTGGGGCCCATATGGGTATGAAATGGGCTGAAAAATGGGCACCAAGCATGTAGGATTGTCCGCGGGTTACCTAATGGCCCCATGTTAATTTCTCAGATGGACCTTTGTACTAGGTGGGACCCAAGTAGGCAACATGCACAAGACCCATCTCGGTCCCAGCTTTAACCCAGCCAACATTTGTATGTGGGGCCCATGTGTGTTTGTAATTAATCATTTTATATGGCTGTCAGTAGTTGTTTTTACATCTTTGTTAAAAATGATAGTAATGCACAATAGATATTCTGCTGTTGTTTTCATCTGGATCTGTATGTGTCCCTCTATATTGTCCCTCCTTCAGCGACTTTCTTGCCGTTCGGGATTGTTGGTGTTGCTGCATTGGCTGTTCTCCTTCTTGCTGTTATTTTTTGGCTGATTTATAAAAATAAAAAAAAAGCTGGTGAGTTTTAGTTTCTCATATTTCGTTAAAATAGACAAATAATCCAAGAAATCTGACTTTTTAGAAAACTGGCACACTAGTTTCAGTTGTATCATGGAAATGTTCATTTGGAACAATGTGATGGTAAATGTGTTTGTTTTGAAATATGGTTTTGTCATATTTTGCTGATTAGCAAATTATGTAGTTTTAACATAATTCCTGCAATAATTGAAAAGGAATAAATGAATTACAAAGACATAAAAACTTTTTGAATTCTTCTAGACACTTTTAACTTGCATTACAGAAATTCTGTGTTTTGTTTTTCTGTCTCTATCATAAGTGTATACCTATTAAATAGGACACCATTATTTTTCAGATAACAAAGGAGGGACTGATGACTCTGTGGTGAGTATTGTAATGCCAAAGACCAGAGGTGTACAGTCCAGGTTCAGAAAGTAAAAGTCCACAGTATTTGTACCATTTCTTGAGTAAAAGTCACCAATATGAATAAATATTTTTGAAACAATGATGCAAGGTTTGTATTTCATAACTTGGTTCTACATATGTTCATTATTTAGGAGCAGAAAGATGATGTGACTTATACAGAGGTTGCCACATACAGTAAAAAGCAAGCCAGTGAGAACAAGGTGAGTAAAAACGTCCTACAACAATGTCCATCCATCTCTCAATCTGATAGTTAGTATGCTATACCTAAATCAGTTTCATTCTTAAATTCAGTTCTTCTAACTCTGGGTTGAAACTTGAAACGTGTTTGACAATATCTGTGATTTTCATTCAGGTTCATGATGGTGATGATAAAGTGACTTACGCTTCTATCAGAGGAGCAGAAGCTGGACCTCAGGATAACTGCAGTCAACTGTATGCCTCTGTGAACGAGAACCGTCACAAATGAGTAAAACCGTCATTAGTTATACACAGACCTTGTATTATGATGAATACAGGAATATATAATTACTGCCTTTCACGTGTTAACAAATAAACCCCAGTGGTGATCAGATTTATTTGTAGTATTTTGGTTAGTTTGGGATGTTTATTTTATAGTAGCTGTCTGCTTGTTGTCGAGTTAATGTTATTGCTTTATTTTTCATTCAGGAAGATATAGTGATGTCTATGCTTGCACAAAGTTCAGAAGATGAAGGACAGTTTCATTAGATCATTCTCATTTAATCATCATTTTGGTTGACTGTTTACTGCAGGCTAATAACTGTCAGTTTGGAGTGATTATGAAAACAGGCAATGTAAACTTTAATCACAATATGATAGGAATGAAAATGTGGTCTTTGAACTGATTGAGCAACTGCTTTCAGTAATGCTTGTAATACTAAATTTTGTTTGTCAATAATAAATGTATTAAGTAGCCTATGTCAAATGTATAATAGTGAAATGTATTTTTCGTTATTACAATTTTTTCCTTGTGCAGTTTTCCTGAGGAGAACCTCTTTTTGTATGGGTTTATACCTTTAGGATACAGATGCAAGTGGATTTTGACAGTGTCAGAAGTGAGTTTCTGAAAATCTTTTTGTTGCTGTGCAGAATGTGCCTGTCAGCTCAGAATTGACATTGTTTTTTCATTGTAGATGTCATTGGTAATATGATGTTGCATTGTTACTGTTTTTAATACGCAGGCTACATTGATTGGTATCATCTTTTAAACTATATCTGTGCTTGAAGCTTTTGTGAGTGATGCAGAGATGTGTTTGACCAAGTAAAACTAACCTGCTCACTAGAGTCATTTGTTGAATCAGATTACACTGCTGTATATGTTTTTATTGATTAAAAAGAGCCAACAGGTCCTGTGTTTCGTACTGTGGTCTCATTAGCGATGTTGTGGTGTTGCTGATGAATATATCAGGGAAATCTGTCAGATATAGAGACTGCATCTGAAGTCATCTTCATATTTTTATATAGTGCACTATTTGAGTGGATGAGCCGTGTCTGAAACCCTATAGTTGACATTATCAAGTGCACTCATTTAATCCTGATGTACAATCAACAGCTTAGCACTGTGAGGGTCACGGTTTCCATGGCAGATTTTTAAATAAATCATTTAATTCCTAATGGAGTTTGCCAATTATCTAAATATCAAATTATTACTAAACACCAAGCTCAAGCTATGCAAAAACAGCAGCCCTTCCTGCAACTCAGTGTTCAAATTCCAGTGGCTAGTGGACTAATGTATACAGTGAATGAGGGTATGGGTATGATTCTGGATACAGCCAGAGTATTTTAGCACAGTGTTCTTTCCGAATCAATGGGAAAATGCATGTCTGAGAACCATTAAAGTCATTCAGTTCCAGTATAAAAACGGATAAAATAAAATCAGCATATTAATTCCATTATTTCACTATTATATGAACCTCAGAGGATTCATAAACATTTGTACACCTAAAAAGATTTCATATATAAATGTTGTATATTTTGGATTCTGTCAATAAGTAAATATTTTACGTTTGACAGTTCTCAACCTTAATGACTCGAAGGCTCTCCGTTCTCCAGTACAATATTAAACGGCTCCCTGATATAGACTATTTCCAGAATTTCTACTTGATTATGACTGCTTGTTTTCAAACTTTGAAAGAACAGAAGTGAACAGAGGATTGATATAAATTAATTTATCATAATTAGTTTTGTGATTTCAGCTGTATGTTCTTAAAACCAACAGTTATTGAGGAGGAAGACAGAAATATTTGTATTATTTCTTTCATTGTTTATTATTTATTATTTATTAGCCTATTCAATTATTATATTATAATATTATGAGAAATACGCTTGAGTAATCTTGATTATACGTGATTTTAGTATTTTAGACTAAAATGTGATTATTTGTGATATGGTGGAGTATCGTTGTGGGCCGGGACATGACCAGAAGAAAGGCAGGAGACACTGTTTGCAATCAATTCAAATTTTTATTGAATTCAGAAAAATCATAACAAATCAAAAATAACATAAACAAAGACACCAAAGGTGACCCTCCTCACGGAGGTCCCTCAACAACACTGACTGAACAGACAAAATAAACTATTTTATACTAAAAGGTTCAACCATTTCATAATAATAGGGAATTTAAATAATATGTACTAATACTTAAATAAACTTAAATGAAAATAATATTCAAAATACATTAACATAAATTTTACAAGGAAAGTAGTACACATAATAAACAATATATTTCTACATACTATCAAAATAAACAATAAAACAATGTAACAATATCCCCCTGCTCACTCTGGGAAATGGACTATGCCTACACTACCCAGAATTCCTTGGGATGGCATAAAATTAGGAACAGGAAGGCCGCACTTCCTCTTAAACCCCCACCCCCGGAACCATGCTGCAGACATGATTTTTTGACAAGTTTTGAAAATGGGGATATACTAATATAGTTGATGTAAATTATAAATAAAGAAATAAAACTATTGGTGTCTTTTATCATCCGTCTAATGTGCACCTTAGACTACAAAAAGTTACCAAACTAATATTTAACCAAACAATGAGAAACAAATATTTATGCAAAAAATTTAAACCAAACAAACAGGGTATACACCGCAATCAGGGGTAACTTATGACATCGTCAATCATAAAGTCTTGACTGCGATAGTTGCAAAAAAACGTTACAGTGTTCATTTATGATTAAAACTTGATATCTAATGTCACCATTATGGACTCTTAGACATCAATAGCACATTTAACTTAATAGAGATTCCACAAGAGCATATTTTGTTTGTTGTGCATGGTATCATAGTGTCAGCACTAAACAGTCAGTTGATCAGAGGAAGTTCACAACCACAGGAGGGGCTGATGACGATGATGTATGAAGAAAGAACTGCAACTATATAATGAAAAAGACTGAGAGAAACAGAAAATGGCTGATCAGTGTCACATGTGTCTGCTGCGACTGATCATTCTCTGTCCATTTCTGACAGGTAAAGAAATCTTTATACGTCTATAAGTCATTATGCGAAATGTGTATAATGTGAACAACCATCTGTCCAAAAATAATTGATAGAGACTGGAAAAGAGTTAGATTGAGTATATGGTTTTATCTTGCTGAAATTTTTATTTACATTAACGCATTTGGCAGACGCTTTTATCCGAAGTGACTTACATTGCATTTCAAGGATTTATGTAGGGTGATATCAGCTAAATTGGGCCACTTTTTGGTAAATCATTTGGGACAATAATACAATACCATATATGCCTTTTCCATGTGTTTTTATGATTAATAATGACTGTTTTTGATAATTTTGTGTTGAAATTATGTAATAAAATATAATTATTTAGGCCCTACATTTCTTGAAACATCAGCTGTGCCAGCTTTTTTTGCATGAGCAGTTTCAGGTAAAATTGGCCAGTTGTTCAGGTAAAATGGGCCAGTCAAACTACAAAGGGAAATAGTAGGCTAATTTATCCTCAATTTTAATTTTAAAACACAATTGCTTACAGCCACATGACATTTAAACTCCATTAAACAAACATATTCATATGTGGCATTAAAAAAACATTTTGGGTGCAAACCCACATATTCAAATGTGCAATTAAAAAAGTCAATTTTGGAACAGCATCAGTAAACTGATGTCAGTGGTGTGTGTGTGTGTGTGTGTGTGCGCGCGTGCGTGTGTGCGCGTGCGCGTGTGAGTGTGAGGGACACACACACACACACACACACGTCTGGTTCGCTATCTTTGTGGGGACTCTCAATAGGCATAATGGTTTTTATACTGTACAAACTGTATATTCTGTCCCCTTACAGTAATCCTGCCCCTAAACCTGCCTTACACCGAAAACGTTATGCATTTTCACATTTTGGAAATTCAAAGTTTAGTATATTTATTAAACCATTTCCCTCGTGGGGAGTGCTGGCTGGTCCACACAATGTAGGTGATCTCAGGTTTTATCCTTGTGGGGGCATTTGGTCCCCGCAATGTAATATAAACAAAGACACACACACACACACACACACACACACACGATGGCCCATTTTTGCTGAAACCATGTGGCCCATTTTACCTTAGTGATTTATCTTCCTTATAATAGTTCAGTTAGATTTGGGATGCCAGGCTACTACCATGCAGCTTTCTGGTGTAGTCTTGATTTGAATGATTCCCCCGCCCATATCAACCATAAACTAATCAAATCACCTGTTCCTTGTCAAGGACAGTTATGACAACAGTTTGAGGAGGAGATGAGCTGGGACACCCAAACCTTGAATGGTCCATTTTTACCTGATATCACCCTAGGTTATTTAGTTTTTAATATTCAAGAGAATATTTGCTGTATGTCATTAAAGTTTAAATAATTAACACTATTATTTTACTGTTTTATATTAATATGTAGGTACCAGTGTAGCAGAAGTAACTCAGTTCTGCAGTTCTGGTGAAAATGTCCGTCTGCCCTGTATTAATCGTCTTTCTGACTGCACATCAACTACATGGATCTATAGCAGACATTCAGAGATAGTTGAACTGATTGCTGGAGGGAAAAAGAAGAATGACATAGAGAGACGTGAGAGACTGAGTCTGGGATCTGACTGCTCTCTGAACATCAAGAAAGTCACACGAGAAGATTATGGGCTTTACAGTTGCCGACAATTTGTGAATGGACAACAGGGAACTGATGCACCTGTTTATCTGCATGTTCTTCGTAGTCAGTGTTTCTGTAACTTTTTTAATAGTACCTTAAAACTCACATGTGTAATGAAAAGTGTGAAATCTGTGATTTCTGTCTTATTTTCTGTTTCAGTCTCTTCATCATCCTCACAGACTGAGATCAGATCAGGCTCTGTGTCTCTCTCCTGTCAGTTGTATTTATATGGAGTCTCTTGTGATGTTTTGGTCCGTTCTGAGGGACTTCAGCTGATCTGGGTGAATCAGGCTGGTGTGAATCTGTTGACAGACTCCAGATATCAGATATTATTCTTCTCAACACACTGTATCAGCACTCTGACTACAACACTCCTGAATGAAGATCACAACAGAGAGTGGAGATGTCAGCTTACTCAGAGAAATCAACTGAAGACTTCAGCCACATATACTGTCAAGTATTCAGGTATTCAGTTCCAGAAGACCCAATTATACAGAGACATGAAGACATTTTTCATTCATTCAGGACAAAACGATGGTTTATGGGCTCTAGTTTAGTGTGTTTCTCTCTCATATAAATGAGACATAAACTGCTTCATGTGGTTATATGGTGACCAGGGCTGTTTCTGGGCATAAAGGCGCTCTGAGAGAATTTTTTTTTTTACCTACTATATTATTCACTGAACAGAGTTTCTGCTTCTTTAACTTCTTGGAAGCAAGATCATCAATGATGTTGTTATAGCTATGTGTCTTGTACACCTTAGTAATAAAGATAGCAAACATTTCAGAAAAAATGTAAGCCTTTTAAATAAAAGGACATAAGAACAAGTATTAGCTAATTGTTGAAATTTAATTCATGACAATGAACAAGCGATATCTAATCATGATATAAACTGCTTACATTCATGTATGTGGTCTGGCTGTTGTCCCTTTTCATTTATACATGATTTGCAGGTGAGCTTCGTGATGATGAAAAACCTTTTAATCTACAGCTCTCTTCTTGCACTCTTCCCTCTCGGGCCACAAGCGGCCCTAAAACTGTCCAATTGAGCCATTACAGCTGTAGCCTATGAAGTAGCCTATTTAAAAAGTTTTGCTTTGCAGTGGCCTCTGCTGGCTTGTGGTTCCTGAGCAGCTTCTTTAGACACAGCCTTAGGGCCCTATTTAACTATCTAAGCGCATGGTCTAAAGCGCAGGGCACAAGTGCACTTAGGGCGTGTCCGAATCTACTTTTGCTAGTTTAACGAAGGGGAAAATGGTCTGCGCGCCAGGCATTTATGCTCTAAAAGGGCTGTCTCTATTCTCGTAATGAGTAATGGGTGTGTTTTAATGGGTTAATGGGGAGCTTTAAATGCCATAAACCATCTCATCTCCCATTCCCTTTAAAAGCCAGTTGCACTCATTTAGCCTACATGATGGAATTTGATAGTGGAAAACACTAAACATCATCTTCTGCAGCTCCAGTCGATTCAACACCGACTCCAGTCAGCAGCTCAAACTCTGAGAAGAAATCAAACAGAACTACAGCAGCTGCTTCGACACAACAAGGTACAGGACTGACACACACCATCAGAATCTCACCTCAGTGCTTTGCACTTTTTGTCACAATTGATCCGACCACAATGAATGCTTTAACCACAATCAAATTATTATTCCATAATTTCATTATCCAAAACCTAAAAGGATTTGTATTATTTGTACATCTTAAACGTCTTCATACATAAAAAGTTTTACATTTTAGATGCTTTCAATACATAGGCTAGATATTGTATATTCCAGTGTTTACATATGTTTGAACTGAACTAACAGACATGATCCACAGATCCAGCTGACACAACATCAGATAATGAAGTCTGTATGGCTGGTGGATCAATATTCAGAGGTATTTGAAAAGTCTTCGCATGTTTTTTTCACGCTGATAAATCTATACCATTAAAATGTCAGTCAATTTGTAAATGGTTTGTAAATAATTTTTCATTGTTTTATATCCTTGATTTCATCTACAAAGTCATTTACAGTTTCACATATTCATTCTCTTCTTTTTTTTCTATTCTTTCTATCATCTGTTTGTGTCCGCACATCTTTTCTGTAGAGATTGTAAATATTGTTAAGATTGCAGCGTTTTCTGCTCCGACTGTGATTCTTCTTCAGATCATCTGTGCAAGAAGAGCTGGTGAGTGTTGAGCGACACAGAATCTGATGATTCACATTTATCTGTAACAATCTGTGATCATGGTAAAACTTACGGTCAGTAAATTGTATTTAATTATTTTGTAGGGAGGAAGGACTCACACCACCCAGAGGAAATAGAGATGCCTACAGTATTAGAATAAAACAGACTATACAAATAACAGGCAAGATTTATCTTCATGTTTGTGAATATTATAATGTTCCAGTGCTCTATAAAATGATGTAAACAAAAACAAGTTACCTTAATAAACATGAATGGTTATTTCCACACACAGAAATCATAATATAAATACATGGTGATTTCACCTCTCTAACTTTATTTCCTTTAATCTTTAAACTTTTTACAGAGGGCTTTTTAAATGTTTCAAAAGTCTATTTTAAATGATGATACATGAGTCTGTTAATTATCATGACATATTTACAGATGTTTTTTTAAATGTTTTTCTTATTATTATTATTTGTTCACTGATCATTTCAAGGCAAAATAAAATCTGTATGTTTGCTAACCCCAAATAAGAAAATATATGAATGATTATCTTTCCCACCCACAACATGCAAACGTCTTTCTTTGGTCTTCAAATATGTGCTGAAAAATTATATGAGTTTATTTAACTCAAATATAAGCATTGGGAGGTATTTAAGGCATTAGAGAAAATTAAGGATAATTAAAGAATGTTAATCAAGCAACAATATAAAAAAAAACAGAAAACTCATATCTCTTGACTAGATAACTTTGGGTTAGTTGAAATAAGCCATCTAAAACTGAAAATTAATACAAAAATACATTAAAAAGGAAGAAACATAACTGTTAATCGTCCACTTCTCACATCATAATAATTATTCAGTTGAAACTTCATGCAATCATTAAATTAATTTGAAGAATTACCGGTAATGAATATTTCTCACCTGTCCATGTTGTCATTATTGCAGTGAGTGAATCGCACAAACTTCAAGAAGCAACATTTAAATTTTAGCTCATGCCATCATGATGTTTCATTTTACAGAAATGGTTGGAAAGATCAAAACATTGTTATTTTAATCTCATCTTTGATGACCCAGATATCAATCAATCTAATATCACAGCTGTTTAACAATATCATGTCTAGAAAAATTAGCAGATAGTAACTGCATGTTACTGTCTGCCAGACTTAAACTCATAAGAGCAGACAGTGAGAGGGTCACTATTCATCCCATCCAGATAAAGTCCTGGCACCAGACTGAGACAGCAAGGCTGTTTTGAGCTGTAGTTTATCTGGATCAACCGAGACATGTTGTCTGCATTATAGAAGGACACCTGCTGCCTCTCACAGTCCAGATACAACCCTATTTTCTGTGGTTTGTCTCGAGAACTTAATGGAGTGTCCTTTCCATCACAGGACAGAACGTATCCTTTATTGTGTTTAAGGTGGAGTAGGATCTCACTCTCGTCTGACTTTGTTGCCTGTTTTTCTGCACCCATCTTAATTCCCACAGTCCAGTCTGGCTTTTTATCCACCTCTACTTCCCAGTAGTGCTGGCCAGTTTGGAAGTTTTCCACTGAAACTGTACCTGGGTTGAAGTCTTTATACAGACCAGATATTCTATCAGCTTGTCGGATTCTGGCGCCCCCTGAAGACACTTTTAAGTATGACTCTCCAGGGTTTTTCAGGGTTAAACTCTCAGGAACTACAGCACAGACACAGGCAGAAACATTATTAAATTATGAATCAGTTGTTGAATGAGAAGTTATTGTAAATCTTGCATTACCTATTCTGGTTATGTTTCGTGCTAAACCTATAAGCATAAATGAAACAAATTAATTCCCCAAACCATTAAATGTACAGATTCCTTCCTTCAAACTTTACCTGTTTTTTGTTTTGGATTATTTCAGCGTAACTGTGCTATTTTTGGTTTATGTTTTTAAGAAAATTAAGGTTAAAGTTTGAAAATGTCCTGTTGATTTACATCTATTTAATCATACGTAGCTTCTGCCTTTCCACTGCAAATGTCTCTATTACAAATAATGATGTCCAAGAAAAAGATGAAACCCTATGTGCCAATTTCTTAGAAATGTAATCTTTATATTATGTTATATTTAACAACGATAAAATGTCTAATAGAGATGTAATCACTAAAAATACTGAAATAATTTCCTTGCAATCTGAACCCATGTTAGAGAACATATATCTGAATAATTAAATTCTAAACGTTTCAAACTTTTTTTCCAAGTACATTTTTTTATTTATTCATGAATTGTTTGAATTATGAATTCTGAGGAAGTTTTCTTAGGGTTACTCCATCTGACCTTACATTACACTAAATATTTCTTTATTATTATATATTTCTGAATAATTTAATAGATCTGTCCAAAAAGCATCATGTCACTGACCTAATATATAAAGTTTTGATGTTTCTGACACACAGCTGACAGAAAACAAGGCAAATACAGAGAATCATGACATCCAAGTCTGAAATCTAACTCCATATAAAACTTTTGACACTTTCTTTGCTGCTTTGCAAGCGCTGGCATTTCCTTCAGGGAATGAAAATCTAGTTTCACTTTAGCTGAACTTTCAACGTGCATGTTTGTCATATTCTTCACCTGCTTTGATGGATTGCAGCATCTCCTTCCACACAAAGAACTGCAGGTGAGTTTCATGGGGACCAAGAAAGAGAGAATCAGGAAGAACAGTAAGATCTTTCACCCTTGACATATACCTGAAACAGAAAGTCAATTCAGCATCAGGAACTTCAGTTTTACAGGAATGTTAACACTGACTGATGTGATTTAGGTCCAAATAACAGCATTGCATGTATTTTACTTATTTGTTGGTGTCACAGCGGCCTTTTGCTTCATGTTTTTTGTCATTGGAAATCCTTTTTCATTCCACCACTGTAGACAAAAAAAGAATGAAAAGGTATGTTTGTGCTTTATTTATGTTTTACAGTA
This sequence comes from Siphateles boraxobius, assembly GCF_051911475.1. Lineage (NCBI taxonomy): Eukaryota > Metazoa > Chordata > Actinopteri > Cypriniformes > Leuciscidae > Siphateles > Siphateles boraxobius. The sequence goes on along the minus strand of NW_027508722.1, from coordinate 19,605,732 downwards.
TAAAACCTAACTTTAAATGAAAACTAGTCCTAATAGATTATCACATGTGTGCTCTTGTGCACAACAACTTCACCCTTTAAAAATAAAAAAATATGTAGTTGTAACCTGTAGAAAGTGATCGGATTGATCAATCTCCAGTGCTGACTGCAGAATAATCTCCTTTTCTTTATTCTCCATAAATCTTCTGTTTATAAAAGACTGATTCCTCTGCATGACTTCTATAACTTTCTTTTCCTCCTCCTTCAACTGTTTCTTCACATTGTCCTCTTTTTGTCGTAAGAACTGGTGCATTTCTTCAAACTGAGCAGAGATCTGGGCTGATAAGCTTTTGGATTTATCCTAGAGAGAGTGTGAGAGTGAGAATCTTTGTAAATTAGTGAATTGTTGTGTTTACGTTCTTACCTTCAGGAGCAATCTCTATCTCATCTAACCGGTTAACATATTGGTGTTTGTGTAACCTACTGTATTTGGTTGATTCGGTATGAGGATGGCTATCAGTATTATTGTTTTACAACTGTCATGAATTAGTTTTCGGGAGTGACATTCTTGACAAAAAAACAAAATACAATAAATATGTAATGTAATATAATATAATATAATATTTTACAATAATTTTATTTTCAATATAATATCAGGATAGTTGCATCACCCTCAATTTTTTTTACTTTGTTAGCCAAAAAAAAAAAAAAATCAAAATGAATTTTAATTTATAAATTATAAACTTGCTCATGGAAGAGGCATATTCAAGTCATTGTATGTATGAAATTTGTTTTTAATGTATTTCCTAATAAATTGATAGATAGGCCAAAAGCATTAGTACCGGCATGAAATGTGGAGCCTCTGGTACCTGTGCAGATAATTCATTCATTATTTTTCTCTTTGTTTATATGCTTTGATACCTCTGTTTTGGTGATCTCAGTTGTCTGTTGTTGTATCATGTAATCCAACTGTCCATTTTCTTTGGCAAGAAAACCCAAAGCATTCTTCAGCTCCCCCTACAGAAAAAGACACGTCAGGCACGATTTAAAAACGCACAGACAGAAAGCAGATAAGGCTCTCTGGATATCTTTAATTAAACAAGCCTGGGGTCAAATTTTAGAAACCTAATTATGCCATGAATAACATTACACAAATAGCATAGGTTGAAAGACACTTGAAAGCAAGAGAGGAGTTTTAAATCTGCAGTGCTTTTATCAGGAAGTCAGACGTGGCTCTAATGTAAATGACCCGAGATTTACCTTGTTGATCTGCGCAGCTTCTTTCACAGGTTTAAAGACGTGGCCTTTATGTTTGTCTCCATCCCTACAGATGACGCACACCAGCTTCTGATCAGTCTTACAGAATAGTTTAAGCTTCTCATCGTGTTCAGAACACATCAACATCCTTTCCATTTCTGGAGAATTTAAGGTTTTTGTTCCTTCTTTAAATGTGGATCTGTCCAATTTCTGCTTTGCAAGGTGCTCTCTCACTGTTGAGGTCATATTCCTCAGTAAACGGCTGGATTTCAGATCTTCTGCGTTGTAAGGCCTTTTGCATTCTGGGCAGGCGGTTGGTCCCAGGCTGGCCTGCATGTGGCCTGTGATGCATTCCCGACAAAACGAGTGCTCACAAGAGAGAGTCACTGGATCCGTAAAATCACTCAAACACACTGAGCACTTGATCTGCAAAGACAAAAGAGAGCACATTTTAGCTTCCTTCTGGTCGAGATCTTGCTAAGCAATAAGTACTGTTTTGGTTGAATAAACTTGTTCTTTCTTCCAAAGATGATGATGTTATTTTGTTAGATGTGTTTGTTCTTCTACCAAGTGAACACTTTCGGTTTCAAATACATTTAAATTTGGCTTGCGTAACTAGGTGTTTTTCCTCCCACAGGTTATATAACATGAAAAGTAGTCAAACTGGAATGCCAGACCAGATACCTATTTCTATATTGAGACTCAGATTGTTTCATCCAATGCTTGTATTAAGCTTGAAGACATGCCCATTGTTAATTCTGTCAATAAACTTTTTCCATGTAATATTTCAGCCCATTCTCATCCCAAGGCGTCATCTAACTGACGCTGTTGACCATGCTTCAACATCCGACGCACAAGGCACCCTTTAGCGTCAATATGAGACGCTAACCCTACCCCAGACCTAAACCTACCCATTACGGAAGCGTCATGTAACTGACGCTAAAAACGGAAGCGTCATGTAACTGACGCTAAAGGCGTTAGGTGACGCGCGAGGATAAGCGTCATCTACCTGACGCTAAAGGGTGCCATGCGCGTCGGATTTGGAAGCATGGTCAAAAGTGTGAATAAAATGACGCCTTGGGATGAGAATGCGTTGAATATTTACATAACAGCTGAACAAATGGTTAAAAAAAATTTGCACCCCACAAAAATAACCCAATGTATTTAGAGATAAACGATAAGGATAGTTCACCCAAAAAAGAAAATTCTGTCATCATTTACTCACCCTCGTTGTTTCATTCAAGCCTGAATTTTTTCTTCTACTGAACACAAAAGAAGATATTTTGAAGAATATGGGTAACCAAACAGTTGATGAACGCCACTGACTTTCATATGGGAAAATAAAATACTATGGAAGTCAGTGGGGTTCATAAACTGTTTGGTTACCCATATTCTTCAAAATATCTTCTTTTGTGTTCAGCAGAAGAAATAAATTCATACAGGTTTGGAACAAATAATGGGTGAGTAAATGATGACAGAACTACAATTTTAGGGGGAACTATGCCTTTATGGTTGTAAAAACTCCACAATCAATGTTTAACATTCGTTACTCAAAGTTCTCTACTTTTTCCATAAGGAAAGACCAAAATTTTTTATAAATTTAAACTTTTCAATTATATTGTATATTAACATTAACCTAATAAATGCTGTACAATTGTTGACATTTTTTAGTTTAGCTCATGCATTAACTAATACTAACAAATTATTGTTATTGGTATTATAGTACATTGTTTACAATACTGCTTTATAAATGATTTTCCCCCCATGAATTCAATGCAGAAGTAAAACATCCTGTTCACATGTGCGAGAGCGTGTGATCTCACTCAATAAAAGACTGAACAAACTCTACAGCTTCACTGTTCCATCAGAAAAGTGTACATAGTGTGACTTCAAAAGGGAAAGCTTTCTCTTTTTCACTGAACATCAGAGTATTCTAAAAGGAGATTTCATGGCTTCTACGCTGTCTCTCCACCTCCTGTGTCCAGTGTGTTTGAGTGACTTCCGAGATCCACTAAGTTTGCCCTGTGAGCATGCTTTCTGCCGACAGTGTATTACAAGTTATTTGGAATTAAGTGAAGGTGTTCACAAATGCCTGGAATGCAGACAAAACTTCACCAAACAGGATTTTAAAGGTAACCGAGTTCTGAGAAACATTGTAGACGTCATACAAAAACAGCGCAAGACAAAACAACAGACTCCAAGGAAAGCACAAGAACTGTTGTGTCCTTACCATGAAGAAGAACTCCAACTTTTCTGTGAGAACGACCAGAGATTGGTTTGCCTCATCTGCAAGGAGGGAGAGAAACACCGTGAACACAGTTTCAAGCCTGTAAAAGAAGCTATGGAGATCAGTAAGGTTGTATATGTACAATGTATGAATAAACAAATAAAAAAATGTGCCAGGATGAAACTGGATCTGTAATAACTTTTTGTATAATAATGTGTTTTTGTTGATGCTATTGCTAATTTAGAATGTTGTGAGATTTATTTTTGATGACAACAAACAAATTGGTGACATGATCTTGAACCAGATGCTTGAAATCACAAAATCTAAGGTAGGTTATTAAAAGAAATGATTATGTTTTCATTTGACATGTTTTTCAGTCTGCCACTCTCTTAGACTTAGATCACATTTCTTCTACTAATCCACAGGAAAGAGCCAAATGTCTCAAGGAAAAGATGCATGCTCACACTCAGTGAGAACCTGACCAAGTAAGATGTAAAATGCGTTTTTGCAGACACTTCTGCAGGTCAGAACAGAAGGTGTGTAAAATTAAGTGATTAAATGACTAAAACTGCAATGAAAATGTGACTACCCAGTCAACGTGTGAGATCATGCGATAATCACAGTGACATCACACCTTTCTTATATTGACCCCCCCCCCCCCCCCCCCCCCCCCCCCCCAACCAGTTCAGTGCAAACTCTGTCCCACACAGCCGATTCTAAAGATTTCATAGGTCATGTCAATCACAGTTCTGATTGACAAGAACAAGACCTTACCCTAACCTATCTTTAACCAATGAAACTGGCTGCAAGTGTGGTGACCACCTGGACAGTCCCGAAATTTTGAGCTTAACCGCATGAAAACGTTCTGTTAACGTCCCAAATGTCCTCTTTTTAATGTTGCTGTGAGATAGAATAACCAATATGCACATCCCCATAAATTTATATCGGGAACGTTATTATATGACCAACAGAGGACCATGTGGGAAGGTTTTCTTAATGTCCCGAATGTCATCTTTGTAACTTTCTTATGTGACCATAAAATAACCAGATTGGACCATCCCCATGAAGTCTACTAGTATATGGAACCTTGAACTAAGGCACTTTCATAACCAAAAGAGGACTTTTTAGGAACGTTGCTAATGTTCTGTAAAATTTCAGGATTTTTGTCATCTTTAGAGAACTTGTAGGGAACGTTGCGCATGGTCGCGAGAACAACCCCTTGAACGGGGGTTGTCCAGCACCCCGCAAGATGTAAACAGTGTCTCACATTTCAACTATGTATTGTTTTTCTTACCTGAAATTACATACTACAATAAGAAATATAACAAATACTAAAAATGTGATTGCCGTTTAAAAATCCATGTGCGCAGCCGTAGGCTATGTGTCTAGAGCGGGAAAATTATCAACCAATGCATTCGTAGAAAGGGATTTTTCCTTATGAGGGATTTCTTGAAAGACATCTCAATTCACTGATTGGCTGAAATGCACCAAAGCTAATTTGCCAACCGCCATTAAATTCAAAAGAAGAAAAATAATTCTCTAACTGCACCACGAGGAGGCGATGAACGAGGAGTGAGAAGCTTCCAGAGGAGATATGAGCGAGGATGCACAGGTGTATGTGCAGAAGTCTTTCTTGTCGAAAAACTTGATGCACGTTTAATCCTCCTCCCCCTTCATATCTGTCACTATAATTTTAATTTATGTTTTACATTTTGCAATTTAATTAAAACATACAGCTCACATATTTCAACAGGGCATCATGCTTTATTATTATTTATTATGAATTTCTTAGATAACTTAAACAACATAAGGCCCTTGAGCGCAGCTGATTAAACTTTTGGTTGGGAGTAAGTTGCTCATTCAGTAAGTTGCTTAGACGTGAGGAAAGAAAGCAAGGAAAGAAAGCAAGGACGCACAATTTAAGAAATGAGAAGCAACATAATGTGACTGTAAGAGCACTTATTGACCCTGGTGGGATGAATGAGTATATGACACATGACTGAAATTACTTTCGGAGGGAACATTATGGGTTTACTTGTTAAACATCCATCTATTCTCCAAACCACTGGGTTGTGGGGATGCTGGAGCCAAACCATGTTAAACCTCTATTCTTTATTTTTTACCAGCCAATGTGACTTATATGCAGTAGATGAATTTAAAACTGTTCTTTTCTACAGATATACAGTAAATCAAGGCTTGATGGTGCTAAAGTGATTTCTGAACACTTCACTCTTGGGCCTTATGAAACTGACCTGCCACTAATTGTTTGGAGAGACATGCCAGGCCCTGTTAAACATGGTGAGTTGAGCCCTAATGAACATCTCTCATGGTAATGTTTTATGAAAAATTATTTAACACACTTACATTTTTGTTTCTGTTATTAAACACAACCATATGTCTAGGTCACCATATTTATTAAGTTTCATTTGTTTGGAGAATGTTTGCTTCTTGTAATCTTTTTTTTCTTTCTTAGACCTATCTGATATGTTAGTACACAAAGACCTGCAACTGACTATCAGAAAAGATAGCCATCTGCAGTCTCAAGGGCAATATTGCTTTGCAATTCCAGAAGTTTCACAAAGGTTATAAGGAAGATTTTGTGGAGAACATACAACCTGGTCAGATGTACTGGGAGGTTGACATAGGAGTTGAACCAGGATGGGAACGTGGACTTACAGTTACTGTAGAAATTACCCAAAGGAGAAGAATGGTTCTCTCTGGCAGACATTATTTTCTAAATGTTCTGAGAACATATCTCTTTCAGTAAAAGGTTACAGAGTGTATGCTGTAAGGGACAGTGAAGAAACCCTAATTGTCAGCCAGATTATACCCAGAAGAGTTGGGGTTTATGTAGTGAGAAACGTCAGGTTGTGTTTTGCAATGCAGACAAAATGTCTTTCATTCACACAGTGCGGTGTGGAGATAAATAGATTTATCTATAAATCAAACCTTCTATTTTGTACACCTGTTTTGGATTTATGAGAATCTGAGAAATGGTCTATCCTACTACTTTTTGTATAAATTATAATTATTGTTATAAATATGATGTTCATTTCTAAAAAAAATAATTAAAAAAAAGTTAAATGAATAAATATCATAATTTTAAGAATTTAATTTATGTAATTTCATGTAAATATCTGTTAAGCCAAAAAGCATATGGTATGATTATGAATAGGGGATTTGTCCTGCATAAATTATGAGACATGATTTATTTCACATTTGAACTGTATTTGAGAGTGTGATTTTTCTTTTTTATAAATGTGTGGACAAATTTACTGTGAAAGAGACCTTGCTCTTACAAATGCTCCTGTATAAACTGGCATATTCAAAAATGTTGAAGACATTTATATCTAAGTGAAACAATAAAAGTTCGTCCTATGAGGGTCAAACTCTGGCTGCATCCGAAATCACATTCTTCCACTAGTAGGCAAAACATGTATGTGACAAGTATGTCCATTTACATTTACATTTATTCATTTAGCCGAATTCACAGTACTCATAAGAGTAGGCAAAAATTACCCAGATGACCTATTTCTTCTGGCGAGATTCTGAAGTGTCCGTACAACACTTTACTATCCCATGAGGCTGCAGGAGAGGATCTGTGAATGACAGTAAAGTGACGCAACTGATGACGATAAGTCACATGACAGTGACAACATGGCACATAGGAGTCCAAATTACATTCACACTACACACGTTCATACTATATAGAACATACGTTTGTTGCTGTGGTCCTGATTATGATGTTCACCTGTTTCTTGTTTAGTTCCTTGCTATCCTGTATATTTATAGCCCCTGTTGAGTTTAGTTCTTTGTCCATCTTTGTTGAGGTATTGGATAATTTTGTGGTTCTCTTTTTTATTTTCCTGTGCTGTGCTCCAGAGTAGTTTTGTTTTATTCATTTAATAAAAGTAATGTGATTAGATCTACACATCTCTCTTTCTTTTGTGGAACAAGCTGTGTCGCAGATTACCATTTACCTAATACATCGGACCACACATAAAGTCCATAGTAAATCTCTAGGAGAAGGATTTAAGTCTGGGGACCACAAGGTGGTACTGGGTGTCGACAGTAAAAAAAGTATTTTAATCTTAAAGTATGTGCTGAAGGATGGACTGGGATTTATTTATTTATTGCCAAAGACAACAGGGAACAAAATAATATGGCATAAACAATTTAAGTATGACTGAGGTTAAATTTTTTTTTTTACAGTATTACATCACATTTATGGCCTATCTCAAAGTGATTTTTGACACTAAAGTCAGTTAATGTTTGTATGCTTTTAAATTATTGTTATTATAATTATTGCTTTCAGAAAGATCTGTAGTGTGTTTGGAGGAGATGTAGCTGTTTTTCGAGAAAACAAGAAGTGAAGAAACAGCTGGAGACAGGAAAGGAATGCAGCCGAGGTCATGCAGAATAACCTTTTTATGATAAACGAACAGCTGCAAGAGACAGAAAAATCTGAGAAGGCATACATACATGACAGTAAAATATACACAAGGGAAAGGTCAAAACTAATACAATTGAGGTTTTACATTCACATTTACATTTATTCATTTAGCAGAATTTATTCATTTCTCCACAGCAGTGGAATGAAAATACATTTTCTTTGACAGAAGGAGGAAAAACGATTTAAAACACCACACCACATTGATGCTGTGATTTATCTACTGTCATATTCAAACGTATAAACAAGAGTCAGGAGTATATACTCCCTCATGAAATGTATTCATTCGGGGTTTTTTCTCTACTCATTAAAGGTCCTTGTTATCTCAAGTAGGAAAGTGACTCTTATCTGGGGAATGGATCAGTCACCCAAAGGAAAAGTTAAACTCAGTTTAACTGGATTTTTTTTTTAAAAAAGAAAGAAAAAAAGATAGAGACAGAATAGCAAAAAGAAATTTGTCTCCACAGGAAAAATAGTGTGATGTTGTGACTAAGATATACAGTACATACATTATGTACGGACTAAAATGTCTATATTCGGATCCAGAGAAGAAAACCTATCAGTACTGAGTTCTGTCAGTTAAATATTAAAACAGCAGTGTCATATTAAATCAGGCCAGAATAATTTGCATAAATTCCGAGTCATGGATTGACCAAAAGCTTGCGTCATGATTTCGTGACAGTGCTGAGTCATGCTTTTGACTTGTTTTTTTCCTACACATCAGTTTTATGTCTCACCAGTCTCTGGAAGTAGCACAAGAGAGTTTTCCCAAACTTTTAGATATTGTTTAACCCTAGCCACAGAAACCCATATGTAATGTGGTGTGGGTCACATTTTTTTAGCTTACATAGTTTTTCGGTTTTGATGATTTCCACCAAAATACTAACCGATGGAATGACAACACAAGATAAAAGAAGCATTTTAAAAATTTCGTAAAACTATCTATTTTGCTAGATGAAAGGGTTAATTCACCCCAAACTTTTAATTCTGTCATTATTTATTTACTCACCCCCAAGTTATTCTAAACACTTTCTTCTGCTCAACATTAAGGAAGATATTTTGAAGAATGTTGGTAATCAAACAGTTGCTGCTCCCTAATGACTTCCATAGTATTTTTATTTTATAGTTACCCACATTCTGCAAAATATCATATTTTGTGTTCAGCACAAGAAATAAGTTCATACATGCTTTGTGCGGACCATTTAAAAAGCGTGGCTGTAATAACTTCAATAATTAGATGTCAGATTAGGCACAATTTCCCAGAAAAGGAAATTAATTGCACTTCTAAATAATTAAGTGTTTCTTTTAGCCTTAAGACTCCATTGTACACACGCAAGTAAATCATCTGAAACACAAACTGATGTTTTGTGTACAGCTGGATTTCACAACTTGTTCAGTATGACACATTTTACAGGAATATGGGAAAAAACTTATTACACTATTATGAACAAACTGTTCTTCTTATTGGCAAGAACAATCTACTACTGACTCTTTGAAAAAAATTCAGTATTGCATAATCTCTCTTCCAATTCTGTGTTCTCTCTTCCAATTCTGTGTTCTCTCTTCCTGCCTGTGTTTACCTTCTTCCAGCCCTGAAATGTGCACGTGACCACAGATATAAGGGGGAGGGAGAGAAAAGGGGATAAAAGTTAGAGCTGAGAGAGCTGTAAAAGGGAGCAGTTCCAATAAGTCTGAGTAAAGAAAACTCAGGAAGAACTTTCTCTTCTTAATTCTTCCAGGGAAGCTCTCCTTTGATTGCTCTCCTGTTATTTCATTGTTGGTGATCTGGAGGACAGGACTACAAGATAAAGACATTACTTCAAAAGCTCTGCTATTAAATAAAGAAGACGGTGGTCGACAGATTTACTGAACTTTATGTTTTAAGATGGAAGATGCTGAAAATTACACCAGTTTACAAGAGTTCACAGAAGACATCTCTCATAGTGGGAACAGACCCATACTCACATCACAGGGCAAACAAGGTAATGCATGTGTGTGCATAATGTGAGAACTGTATGTGAACTTGAGCGGAGAGTGGAAAACAAAAAATAAATGTGGGACAAGTCAGAGTAATAACCAATTATCTTGTTTTTCATCAGGTGTTCAGAAGGGGACAAAGTGTTTGAGGGGACAGGCTTCTGTTGTCCTGCTCATTGCTCTATTGACCTCAGTTTGTGCAAACATAGTACTTGGCATTCTCTGTAAGTAAACATTGCTACACGTACACATCATGCACGTACATACCTCTATCTGCCTCTCTGGTGATGTCAAAGTGCATTTGTGTTGCCTAATGAATAGAATAGAACAGAGTAGAATAGAATAGAATTTAATTGAATAGAATAGAATAGAATTAGAGATGAACCTATATCAAAATTTTGGATGATACTGAAAAGCTGGTATTAATATTCTTTACTAATTTGTCTAACAAATGCGTGCATTTAAGGCATCACATATTCATTTTGAGATTTGCTAAATATTAGATTTAAATGTGTTGTTAAATTAATAGAGTTTTTAAAGATTATGATGACAGTAAAGGATATATAAATACTGATATAGTGTGTGTGCCTAAATAGAATAGAATAGAATAGAATAGAATTATGGATTAAATATTATTTGATAAACAAAATAGTATCTGATTAATATTGTAGAATATTTTGTCTAAATAAAAGAAATTTAAATCAAAAGACTAAAAGCCCTAATTTTAAATGCAGTGAAACTAAATTTAGGCATTATTTTTAACATTATATGTACAAGAAAATTGATGTTCATTTTGAGATTATCTGCAGATTACATTCAACAGTGTTTTTAAATTAATAAAGTTTTAATAGTGTAACTTTAAGTGGCAAAACTATTCTTAATGTTAAAAAATATAGAAAATGAGCATTTCAAAATACTGACCATTACTGATAATAAATTTATATAATAGTGGAAAATAAGCGAATTATGTATCCATATAGAATAGAACAGAACAGAATAGAATAGAATAGAATAGAATAGAATAGAATAGAATAGAATAGAATAGAATAGAATAGAATAGAATAGAATAGAATAGAATTGGATAGAATAAAATTAGAGATGAACCTATATCAAGATTTTGGATGATACTGAAAAGCTGGTATTAATATTCTTTACTAATTTGTCTAACAAATGCGTGATTTAAGGCATCACATATTCATTTTGAGATTTGCTAAATATTAGATTTAAATGTGTTGTTAAATTAATAGAGTTTTTAAAGATTATGATGATAGTAAAGGATATATAAATACTGATATAGTGTGTGTCCCTAAATAGAATAGAATAGAATAGAATTATGGATTAAATATTATTTGATAAACAAAATAGTATCTGATTAATATTGTAGAATATTTTGTCTAAGTAAAAGAAATGTAAATTAAAACACTAAAAGCCCTCATTTTAAATGCAGTGAAACTAAATTTAGGCATTATTTTTTAACATTATATGTACAAGAAAATGGATGTTAATTTTGAGATTATCTGCAGATTACATTCAACAGTGTTATTAAATTAATAAAGTTTTAATAGTGTAACTTTAAGTGGCAAAACTATTCTTAATGTTAAAAAATATAGAAAATGAGCATTTAAAAATACTGACCATTACTGATAATAAATTTATCTAATAGTGGAAAATAAGCGGATTATGTATCCATATAGAATAGAATAGAATAGAATAGAATAGAATAGAATAGAATAGAATAGAATAGAATAGAATAGAATAGAATAGAATAGAATAGAATAGATTAGAATAGAATTTTTGTTGAATGTTTTGTATTCAGCTTTAGGACATATTTATATTATCAATTCCAAATATTCCCATCAGCCCTAATGGTTAAAGAGTCAGACTGGTAAGCTGAAGGTTGCAGGTTCGATTCCCAATACCAGGAATGACTGAGGTGCCCCCAATCGCTCCCAGGCGCCACAGCAACAATGGCTGTCCACTGTTTCACTACTCACTGCTCCTAATGTGTGTCCACTAACTTGGATGAGTTAAATATTCAGAGGGAAGATTCTGAGTATGGGTTACCATATTGGCCTTCACATGTCACTTTCACTTTTTTGATGGTATAAACTCTGTCTCTGTGTCTCTGCAGTGGTAAACAGTCGCAGATCTTCTGTCAATGTAGAGCCAGTCAAGAGTGATGATTCTGTCACTGTAGAGCCAGTCAAAAGTGATGAGTCTGAGGCTGCATCTCTTTCTCTCAAACTTACTACCATGCAGGAGCGTTTCTCCCGCCTCTGCTCAGAATACACTACTCTTGGACAGACTTGTTCAAAACAGGGTGAGGAAAAATTGATATAGGACTGAGACAAAAATAAGTGTATCGCTGAATGGTATTTGACGGCCAAGGGTTTTCATTCAGAATCATTAAAAATCTCTCTTCCACAGTGATCAAATGTAGGCCATGCCCAGAGGACTGGATGCATTTAGAAGGGAGGTGTTATTTCTTTAGTGAGGATAAACTTGACTGGCAGCACAGCAAAGAGAGCTGCGCGTCCATGGGTGGCCATCTGACAATACTGCACAGCCACGAACAACACGTAAGTGTGGCACTGTTTTTCAATGGATTATATGCACTTCTAGGATGGAAAATAAAAACATTAATTTCAATAAAAAAAAATTTTGAATCATGTTTATTCACTGTGATATATTTATTCATTATGATATATACTATTGATTTATTTTTATTTTTAATACAGCACACCCTTGAGGGTGTCGCACGCAATCATGGTGGATTTGACTACCATTTCTGGATCGGTTTATCAGACACTGAGACTGAGGGAGTGTGGAAATGGGTGGACAACACAGTGGTTAATAAGACGTACGCACACACACACGCACGCACGCACGCACACACACACACACACACACACACACACACAGATCAACTAAACAAAATTTAGATTTATATTATTTCTAAAACTATTTATACAATTTTAGAACTCTTCCTAAACATCTCAGTGACAGTCAAGACATTGACTGTTATTTAAATGTGAACTAGTGGGATCACTGTTGCCAAATCATTTTTAAGAGAAGTTGCTAGGCAGATCAGTTTGTTGCTAAAAGCAGAGAAGAAGCTGCTGAGGTAGTCTGAAAAGTGGCTAAATCTAACAACAAAATTGCTAAATAGACGTCACTGTGTGTGATGATGTTTTCCTGGTTGTTCCTCTGGACTCACCACTGCTCTCTGTAGGTACTGGAATGAATGGCATAAAGAGCCCGATAATCACCAGTCAGGAGGGGTTCATGGAGAAGACTGTGCAGTGCTGGACTCACGCTCGAAAACCTGGTTCGACGTGCCCTGTGATTTCAGTTACAAACGTATCTGTGAGATGGATCCTATCACCTTTAACAGTTGAAATGTGTAAAAATGTAGCCTATATCTATTTTTCTATTGCCCTCCTTTTAAATAAACAGTGACATTCTCAGAGGTTAAGGTTCATTGTAGTTTGTGTCTTTAATTTGACATTTGAAAAAGCTGAAAACATTGCACAATAATGTTTTTTCCACTCATCACCACCCACTTTCCCAAGGCACCACAGAAAAAAAGAACTTTTAAGTATTATATGCAATCAAACATGCAATTGAGTCTCCAGACAAGTTGGTCAGGCTGAGAATAAACCAGCTTAGACAAGCTAAGAATTATAAACCATCTTAGGGTGGTTTATGCTAGTTTTGTCAGCAGGGAAAACCAAACAGTAAAGGTTGTTTAATTGTTTGAGCACACACCATTGAACTGTACAAGCAGAGTTCAATACAAGACAGTTCAACACAAGATCATGTTATGTCAGTACATGACAGTTAGGATATTTTTTAAGCTATTCTGTGTTTTCACAAAGCTTCTCTATAGATACACTACCAGTCAAATATTTGGACATAGCTAATGTCATTTATGTGATAGCCTTGAAGGGAGTGGATTGGAATCCACTGCTGCTTCAATGTATATGTAATGATTGATTATAATTAAGGTATTAACCAGTAATGCATATTTTTATGCATTCATTCTCATTAACGCCTGACACCTCTTTCTGCCATAGAATGTTGTTATGTTCATTGTCACTGAAAAAGATAATTACACAATTATTATATGTATCTGGAAAAATTAGAGGCAGATTGAACATTGGTGCACACACACACGCGCACACACATCTGAGCTTACAAAGCTACAAATTCTAGGCTATGCCTATGCATACTTATAGCTAAACTGTCATCATAAATATTGTTATTGTTAAGTATTTTAAAATTTTAAAAAAACAAGGCACATACTGACAAATACTTTAATAAGTCTTGGTATCCTTCCATCTGTATGAAATGTTATATGGCTGATAATATTGTATTGCTAACTAGCATGAAAACAGGGAATTCTCATTCCACTGTTGCATATTGTTGCTTTGAGTCAACATAGCTATTTTACCCATTTACAAAAGAAATATTCAATGAAAACATAATCAACAGAGTGAAAATAAATCAGAACTTATCAAAAATTGTGAAAATATTTTTTATTTCATGGAAATCCTAAGGAAAATGTCACTTTTTCAAAGTTTTGTGGAGCTGAAAAAACATGGCTGCCGCATGTGAGTGCAGGTGAGGAAAAGACATTGAAAAGGGGGTTGGACAAGTCATTTGATCAAATACAAGCATTCTATTGGCTTTTCATACTTCCTCCAGATTAAAATAAGCTTTTTTTTTGGTGTATGATTTTGTAAGCCTGAGAATATGAGGGAAAATGGGTATGTTAGCCTGAAGCAACACTATGCAATAGAGGATTAATCAATATTTTTCCTTCTAAAGATCAAATGAGTTGAATGACTTCTCTGGAGATTTTACTTTGTTATAGAAGTTACCAGTGTGATTACTGAAATGTTCTTTTCATGTATTCTTTAATGTCTGTATTTGATATCTGAATGCAGTAACAGCGCTTGCTTATTGAGCCCGGCTTCCAGAAATGAAATATGGACTTCTTTTGTGTTTGAGAAAGGTCTTCAACGTATTAAAATATGGGTCCTTGAAGCCAATAGTTTAAGGGACCATTTCTTTGTTAAAGCCTTACTTTCCAGTTAGACTAAAGTTTAGCTCTCCTTGAGAGAAAGAACGCATTATCTTGATGTTGTGATAGGACTCTCCTGTTTACAGTTAGAGCCTGGCCAAATCCAACCTTGGAAAAGCTGTGTCTTGGTGTGTGTGTTAGTCTTCTTGGTTACAGGTTAAGGAACCAATGGCATTATTGGAGTTGTTGTTCTGGGCATGCTGGTGCCCAGCAACCCAAATCTGCGACCTGGAAGGTCACGACGTGCCTAAATCGATGGAGATATGCTTCAGTCTATCTGTATATGTGTGGAAAATTACTGTGTTTATCTTTTTCTTAGCCAATGAGAATCATTCATCCTGTAAGTGTAAGCAAGGAAGTAGCTTAGACCTTGGAAATGGAATAACTGCTGTGATCTTTGTAACGGTAAGCGGGGAGGCCTTCGAACTCCTGTGTGAGTATTGAAGCTGACTTCTGCTGATGAAACTGCAAACTATCTTCAGTAAAACTTTTCTTTTAATTTATTATAATTCTGACTCTGGGTCTTCTTTCTTCATATCTGGTTCTGGGTCTTTGACTGTATACCCCTTACAGCCTAATGTGAAGATGGATGAATAAGATTAATTATATAAGTGTTTTAATCTAAATGCTCATGCTTAATTTAGGATTATTGAACAAATGGAATGTGTATTTTATTTTATATATATATATATAGGCTATATAAAAGTTAAAATATTATTAGTATTATTAGTATTAATATTAATATATTAATATTAGTAGATATTGATTCGACTTAACACATCCCAAGAATCTATAACTCTCGTGACCACACGGTGGCGATGCGCTCACTCTCGTAATCGCTCTGTGGTCACGCCCTCCCTTCTACCTCTCCGCCAATCAGAGGGTACGTTTTTATGTCGTAGCACGCTTGCTAACGGAAGTAGCAGTGGCACCACAGTTGACGCAAACAACCTCAGTCTTTATAAATAAGGTAACTATATCTCTTTGTCGGCTCATTTCAGCACGCGAAATGTGGTCGCACATTAATATTATACATTTGAGCTTGCTTGGTGAAGTTTCCAACTCCGCGTGCTTATGTACGACATTAGTTTAACAACGGCAAGGCCTAGCTGGTGCTGTGTTGATGTATTTCATACCGGGTGCTCAACATTGAGCACGAGCTGACTGGTTTATTCTGTTTATGAGTATTAAAAAACGCAGAATGCGATTAGACCCCATTTAACAAAGTATATATACGGTTAGATAATGTTTTAATTTGCTGAAACCTACTGACTTTGTTGATGAAGACTAGTCACACTTTTGTTCACTATTATACTTGTTTTCAAAAATGTTGCAATTGTACATGCATTGGTTTCATTATCATTTGTGGTGTCCTAAATAATCGTATTATGTCAAGTGCATTTAAACGCATCTTTTTTTCTTTCTTTTTTTTTGCTGTCTCAGAGCTTTTATCTCCTAGTGCACTTGGCAGCCTTGTTTTAATCATCATGAAAGTGGATCATGCATAACTTCACCCTGATAATGTAGTTAATTTTACCGTGAGCCACCTGTCTTATTAAATCCCTGCATCAAAGTGTCATCGAAAGCATATTGCTGTGGATCAACAGCCATTTAACAAGCCCAATGAAACAGGTTTAATGTAGTATATGAGTTATTGAGGCTTGCTGGTACAGATTTAATAAGAACAACTGTTGCAGTTAAGAAGTCTGAACCTCTTTATTAATGAAATGCAAACTTTCTTTTGGTGAGCTCTGGGTTGTTTAAACTCTTTCTGTCCCGTCAGATGGAGGTGGATCAGCTGCTGTCTCTCTCAGGTCCAGCTCTGGCTCAGGCCATCAGCTCTTTACTGGAAACCCCAGGCCTCTATGTTTTCTCAGACATACTAGAACTGCCCAACGTCCGTGAGGTGAGGAATATGTGTGATGAAAAGTCTAGTTCAGTCAGACTTGATGACTTTATATGAATTATGTGTCTAACCTAATTATTTTAAATGGCAGTGTTTGTGTGTCATTGTTAATGTAATGGTGATTAATCTTATGCTCAATTGTTTTCTTTCTTGATGTGTTTTTCCATGCTGTCTAAAACCAAATCCTTTTATTTTCTTTTTTTTCTTGCATAATTCAAATTAGATTAGTGTTAATATGGTCTTGAAAACCTCTGTCACCATGATTTTGCCAAGTATGACATGTTCTTCATCCTAAGGACAACATTCCTGTCTGAAAACATATTCCTAGCCCGATCCCTACCCATAAACCTAAACCTACCCATAACTTCTCCCTAAAATCAGAATGAAATGATAGGTAAATAACACTGATGTTAAAGCACCAAACCCTGGTTGTAAGCCTAAACTTGACATAAACTGTAAACACATCCCTCAAATCTGATTGGTTGATTGGAATGTTGATCCAGGAATCATGTTCACCTGAAAACCTCACAGGGCATTTGATTATTTATATCAGATCCACATCACATTTTTTATGGTTTGAAATCTGATTCACATTTAATCAAAACAATTAGGTTGGAATTCCCCCATTCAGAATACTTATTTCATGTCAATATGCATTTAATACACTACTTTTTAAATGTTTGGGGTTGGTTAGTATGATTTTTTGAATAGTTTTTGTCTTTTATGCTCACAGATGCATTTAATCAATTTTTTGCAGTAAAATCATGAAATATTTTTTGAATTTAATATAACTTTTATATTTATATATGCATTTTAAAATGTATTTTATTCCTGTGATCCAATCTGTTTTTTTTAGCATCATTACTCCAGTCTTCAGTGTCACATGATCCTTCAGAAATCATTCTAATTTGCTACATTCTAAATAAGAAACATTTCTTATTATCATCAATGTTGAAAACTGTTGTGCTGCTTAAAATATTTGTGGAAACTATACCTTTTTTGAGGATTCTTTGATGAATAGAAAAAACAGCATTTATTTTAAATATTAATCTTTAATATATTAATATTAAATATATATATATTTAATATTAATATTTGCTGTCACTTTTAATCAGTTTAATTGCTGAATAAAAGGATTCATTTCGTTCAAATTTTTAAAACTTTAAGACCCCTAACACTTGAATAGTAATGTATATATTTACTATAATAATATATTATTATATTGATGTTTGCTAAGAGTGCTGTAATAAAACAAACTGGCAAGTCAACAGATGTCAGCATTATTGCATTACAGGTCATGCAAGAATCTCTGCCACATATTGCTCAGAGATCCCAGAGTACCCATTTACTGCACTGTCATTTATTTCCTACAGAGCTGAACTAAAGTGCTTATCTGCTAGTGCTAAACACAAAATACTTCAACACTTTGTCATATCAATCTTTGTCTGTACTTCACTTTCCCTCTCTCTAGCTGGAGACGGGTCCCCATGCTCCAGTGTTCCAGCTTCTCAATCTTTTTGCGTATGGAACCTACTGCGACTATAAAGGTAACCATGACAACAAATGATCTGACCAAATATTGGCCCCCTGAGGCAGTGGGTTTATTCCCTGCTCTGACTCAGAATGAGACTGTATATGCTGCCCTTTGCCTTGCTAAATAAGTTAACTCCTGTGAGAGGGGAGAGTCTCTGGCCCATGTTGCAGATTTTACCAGGGCTTTAATGTAATCAGTTATCCCCCCCCCCCCCCCCCCCCCCCCCTGCCTGTACGCTTGGTTATAATATATGTTAATTTAATGTATGTCTGCCATTTAGAGAGGGCAGCCTCGCTTCCTGAACTCACACCCGCCCAGAAGAACAAACTCCGTCACCTGTCAATCATCAGCCTGGCCTCCAATCTAAAGGTAGTGATTAATTTATTAAACCAACCATGAAATCAGTTTTGACATGTTATGCAGTATTAATTATAAGTGATTTATCTGTGTAGATCATTATTTTTACATTAACTTGCCTTTGTAATCTTCAAAATAACTTCCCTCCCTCTTTCAATGACATCTTTTCTCTGATGATGTGTTTAGTTATGTGAGGATGGGACAACATGTCACTCACATGAGATCACAATAGCAAACCACAACCTTCCAACTGTCCACTCAATTCCTGATAGACAAAATCAAGTCCCGCCCTACATTTTTTGTAGTTCGAAAGTTATTTCACGTAGTCTACATTCACCTTGTGAGCCTTAGATCTGATTTTTTTGTATAGCTGTTCACATTGTTGTTTTAAATGTGGCCAATATCAGATTCAAGTGTGAACAGATCATGGTCCTGTACTGACCCGCATGTGCAAAAGACAAGAAAGACGTCACGCAGCACGCTGTCATACGGAAGTAAACAAGGAGGACATTAAAGTAAGCGATTACGTGTTTATTTATAGTGTGATCT
This sequence comes from Siphateles boraxobius, assembly GCF_051911475.1. Taxonomy (NCBI): domain Eukaryota; kingdom Metazoa; phylum Chordata; class Actinopteri; order Cypriniformes; family Leuciscidae; genus Siphateles; species Siphateles boraxobius. Next base: position 19,586,411 of record NW_027508722.1, on the reverse strand, counting down.
GCTGCAGAAGCAAGCCAGCGAATTTATGCACAGGCAATATAAAAAAACAAAGACGGGGATGTGAAAAAAGACCAGAGTTTTAAACATTTATGAAACAAGTCCTAATGTTTTGCTAGTATATAGAGCTGCCATTGTAATACTTACGAGTTCTGACCTCTGACACATCACTGTCCTTCCACTGACCACCTTTCGCATCTGTGTTCATAACCTCAGGTATGTTCAATCTTTGAAGTGTCTCCCATAAGCACAGAATTGTGACGAATGTTGCTCTAGAGTGACGTAAAAGTCGCATGAATTCTGATATGACCGTTCAGACTGAGGTCGCATTGCAAAACATCTGACCTGTATCGGATTTAGGACCACATGTGGATTGGCACAAATTGGACTTGAAAAGATCACAAGTGGTTTGTGCTGTTCACACTGTCATGATAAAAACAAATCTGAGTCACATATGAGCAAAAAAATCGGATTTGGGCCACACAGTCTGAATGTAGCCGTACATACGTCACAATAGGAAAGAAAGGGCTGTCGCAACATCTGTTTTATGCCGACTTTAACACTGTTTTTAATTAGCTATGTTATGAACGGCACACAGATGTTAACTGTATGGGCTATTGGTGTTGTTATTGACCAGCATGATTGACGAAACTTGTTCTCTTATCAAGCCTCTATAATATTGCTTGGACAAATTAAAACTTTTAACTTTTTTTTTAACCAGAGCACACGATTCATAAGAAACAAAGCAAACAAACCTCTTTGTGCTGTTGTCTCTCGATAGTGTCTGCCGTATTCACTACTGCTCCAGCAGTTAGAGCTGAAGAATGTGCGTGAGCTGGAAGACCTGCTGATCGAGGCTGTTTACAGTGACATTATCCACGGGAAACTGGACCAGAGGAACCAGCAGGTCGAGGTAGATTGCAGCATAGGTCGAGACCTGGGGCCCAACGAATTACCCAACATTGCCAACACACTGCAGGAGTGGTGAGTGTTCATTTGTGTTTGTGTCAGTATGGAGCGTGACGGATGCTGTTGCTGATGTAAAAAAGGAAATGCCTTGCGTGTTGGTGTTAAATATTCTGTCTGTCTCGCTCAGGTGTGCGGGCTGTGAAGCAGTTCTGTGTGGCATTGAGGAGCAGGTGTCAAGAGCCAATCAGTACAGAGAAAGCCAGCTCAAGGTCAAAGTTCAAGTGGAAACAGAGGTTTGTGTGTGAATCTTCACCCACCCTTAGTGACATATACAGTAGTGGCCAAAAGTTATGTCTGGCCTAGGAAAATTCACGTACTTTATTTAAATAGTTTTAAAATTTGTTAAACATTTTGTAATCGTAGTTGTTCTTCAGTTTTATTTGTGATAAAGCAATGAAACGTCAAATATGGGGACATAATTTTTGGGCAGGTTGTCGAACAAAGAAATAATGCACACATGCAAAAACAAAAGAAAATCAACAAAATATTAATAACTGATTATTTTGTAGTCAACGTATGCTTTTTATTGTGAGCTTATTGTTTCTATGCATTTATTTTGACATAGTAAAATACAACATGTAGCTGTAGTTTGCCTTTATTGACAAATCATTTTGTCAGATAAATACCTTAACCAAGTTTAGTGTTCTGTACTTTCCTCATTTTTAAAGTATTTTTAAAACAATACAATATAGTCATTAAAAACAAATATCCCCTCCAGGCATTATTATAAATTAATATCATTAATTTTTTTAACAATCTTGGGCCATCTGCAATCTTTGGGGATAAAACACATTTGCCAAGATCTTAGAAATGTATTCATATTGGTTTCATGTGGCTTTGTAATTTTTTAAATATTATTTCAAGTTTCAATTGATGTGTTTTGTAAAAAGTAAATATATTTTCGTTATACTTTGGATACATACAAGTGTACAAATTTAATCATTGTTTTCATGAAGGTTTTAAAATTTATTTTTCATGTTATTTTTTTATTTTGACTTAGCAGACTATAGTTAATAATTAATTACAATTTATAATTACAAATTTAAATACATATAAATTATTATAATAATGTAAATATATAAACTTTATATAAATAATAAAACATAATGCCAAACTACTAACTATGAAATTCATTCTTTTGAGGCTTTTTCCTTCATTGTGATTTCAGGACAGTTTCATCACCCTGACATTTTTTACTTTAAGCTTCCCCAAAAATATCAAAATGATTGTCATATCAGGGATCAAAAACACGTTCATCATAGAAGAGGTTTATTCAAGTTATTGTGTGTATGATTTCCATTTTTAATGCATTTTGAACAAATTCATATTTATTAATGATAAAAAAAAGCATCACTTCACCGACTCATATATGAAGGCTGTTTTATGCGCTTACCAGTTAGAGAAGTAAAATTAAACAGTTTATTAAGTTTAAATTCAGAATACTAAAAAACTCTTACTGTCGTTGAAGTATATAGTATGCGATCAGATTATGCATTTTTACACAGCATTGGATAAATATGCAAAATAACCATATTTATTGGATACAGTAGTAATAATGTAGCATACTATAGTTTGAAGTGTTTATTTTGGCATAATTCTTATATATTAGGCAGTATAGGGTATATGCGGTGCACTTTGCAGTAGTAAGCTGATATACCATATATATCTGCCTATATATACTATATGATATAACAGCCTCTTTTTCTTGTATGTTAAGAGTTCATTTTTATTTTACTTATTTGACAACTCCAGGATTCAGTGACAATTTTTTTTCTCACCTCTTTAATTAGGTATCAAACCTACAGAAAACCCTCAAGGCAAGTTCTGCTTCCCCATCATCTGGCCCCGCCCCTGCTGGAGCAGCATCCAATCAGGATGCAGACCAGCCGGCTGAGCCGAGAGACCCAGCCTCCTCTCAGGAACCACGGCAACCAGGAAAAAAGAGTTCAAAGGTCAAAGGGTAAGCTAATTGTATTTTAGGGTTTAGTGCTTCAGAATTCCCTCCAATTGATCTTAGTCTCTATAAATAATTCTATAATGTACCATAACTCTATAAAACATAACGGTGATTTATATTAAAGAAGCCCTGTGTAGTTTTTTTTTGCTATTAAAACTACTGACCTCACATAAATCAACACTCAGAGAGTTTATATTTACTAATGGCATTTTTAAGCACACAGAATATGATTTATAAATGTTTTTGCGCGCTGTTTCAGTGAGCTTATGCACTGCTTCCTTCCTTTAGTTAAGTGTGATGTATAAGAAATCACCCACAGGCTTATAGTCCTAATTAAGCCCCGATGAGTTTAAAATTGTCTCTGTCCTGGTTTAGAAATCTCATGTCAGGATGTGCTCTGGAAAGAGAGGGGGGCTTTTGATCACCACTGCTTTTTCTTTGTCACCAAAGAATGTCACTTAAGAAGAGGTATAATTTATTCAGGGCCGGTCTGACAGAGATTAATCTGAGTCCAAGGCTTTAAAGGCGTCTCAGTGGAGACGCGTCATTAACATTTCAGGACTATTCCTAGTCGGTGTGCTGCTGCTAACTTTCCAATAATAATTATGTGATTATTAAAATATGAGGTGAAATAGAGTAAAGGAATGTCTTGGGTTCTATGTATGTTAAGATCAATTGTGTCATAATGTTGATTGCCGAAACAATTTTAGACGTGTACTTTTTTAAGATTTACTTTTTTTTTTAAGCATTCAGAATGGATGTAAATTGGGCCAGATAATAAATATTCACCACTATTTATAGCCACAAGGAAAATCGTAAAGTATCATTATAATGCCAATTCTTTTTGTATGTTTCAGGCTTCGTGGGAGCGGAAAGATTTGGTCAAAGTCGAATTGATCTCGATCTTCAGTAACCCGCTCACAGACACACATATTGTTGACTGACTGCTTGCTTGTATAGACAGATAAACCAACCGATGGCCACTTCTTAGTCACAGACCATCATCATAGTCTAACACAGTTACAACTTTTACTCAACGCTGGGTGCGTGTTCATATGCGTGCGTGCTGTAAATGTCATTTGATTTGAGTCATACTCCTTTTCCTTTGCGTGTTTGTTTTTGTTCGTTATTAAATCTGGAATGTAAATTGATGAAGCCAATGAATAAATGATATCCATCTGTCACCCTGTGTAGTCTCTGGCTTTCATGTTTCCTTTTCTCTAATGTTAAGTGCTGCTAAATGTTTAGTCTCAATGGGGGCATGTCTGTTAAGAGGTCATGACATTAATTAGCCACACTTTAATGTCGGAGCCCTGAAATAACATCCTGGTTTCCTCTCTCGCTATCTCTCTCTCTCTCTCTCAGCACATACACTCTTCCCACCAGTGTGTTATACGAAATGCCATTTATCCAGCCATAAAGGCTGACTAAAGCAATGTTTCTTTCTCTGTCCTGCATAATGGTCTGTAATGGTAGCGATTAACTTGTGGTAGCCACTCAGAAATGAGCAATAAAGAACAATAAAAAGAGGAGAGTGATGATCTACTTTTACATTAACCCCTGCCTCCTCTTTCTTTTGTGTCTGTAAAAATCCATCCTCCTCAAAATATATGATCCTTTTTTAAGCACACATCCTTTAGTCTTTTTTCTCTCTCTATAAATAGTGGTGTTAATTTCAGTCAGTGTGACTGAGGTTCAGTGTTTCTCAGCTGAGCAGATGGGAGCTGTGAACTCTTGCAGCTTACATACAGTGTGTGTGCGTCTGAAGTGAACGTGTTAAGTGTCTATGGCAAGCCGTTTTAACTTTTATTCATTTCCAGGATATGAATTCTTGATATCAACAATTCAATTTTAAGTAGTTAAAATTATAGTTATTGATATCAGGAATTAGATTTCTACTAGTAACAATGGCAATTTTTGATATCAGAAATTACATTTCCACTAGTAACAATGCTAATTCTTGATATCAACAATCACATTTTTACTAATTAAAATGCTCATTCTAGATATCAAGAATTGTATTTCAACTAGTAAAAACTATAATTCTTGATATCTGTAATTGTATTTTCACTAGTGAAATGTCACCATAGGCTGCCATTCAAAATCAATTGTTGATATCAATAATTGATTTCTTACTAGTTGCAATTCCAAATTCACATATCAGAAATACAATTCTTACTAGTAAAAACCTTTATTTTTGATATCAAGAATTCAATTGTCACTAGTTGAAATGTCTATTCTTGATATCAACAATTGAATTGCTACTAGTAACAATGTTCATTTTTGATATCAATAATTCCATTTTCACTAGTGACTATGTTAATTTCTGATATCATGAATGTGATTGTTACTAGTAAGAAAGCCATTTTAGATATCTGAAATAATATTGATATCAGAAATACATTTTCAGATATCAAAAATTAAAGTTTTTACTAGTAGCAATTAAATTGTTGATATCAAGAATAGACATTTCAACTAGTGACAATTGAATTATTGATATCAGGAATTCACATTCTTACTAGTAACAATGTAATTATTGATATGAAAAATTATATTTTTCCTTCTAGTAAGAAATCAATTGTTGATATCAACAATTAATTTTGAATGGCAGCCTATGTATGGCAAGCCGTTTTAACTTTTATTCATTTCCAGGATATGAATTCTTGATATCAACAATTCAATTTTTGATATCAACAATTCAATTTTTGATATCAACAATTCAATTTTTGATATCAACAATTCAATTTTTGATATCAACAATTACATTTTTGATATCAACAATTAGATTCTTGATATCAACAATTTAATTCTTGATATCTGTAATTGTATTTTCACTAGTGAAATGTCACCATAGGCTGCCATTCAAAATTAATTGTTGATATCAACAATTGATTTCTTACTAGTAGAAATATAATTTTTCATATCAATAATTACATTGTTACTAGTAAGAATGTGAATTCCTGATATCAATAATTCAATTGTCACTAGTTGAAATGTCTATTCTTGATATCAACAATTTAATTGCTACTAGTAAAAACTTTAATTTTTGATATCTGAAAATGTATTTCTGATATCAATATTATTTCAGATATCTAAAATGGCTTTCTTACTAGTAACAATGACATTCATGATATCAGAAATTAACATAGTCACTAGTGAAAATGGAATTATTGATATCAAAAATGAACATTGTTACTAGTAGCAATTCAATTGTTGATATCAAGAATAGACATTTCAACTAGTGACAATTGAATTCTTGATATCAAAAATAAAGGTTTTTACTAGTAAGAATTGTATTTCTGATATGTGAAATTGGAATTGCAACTAGTAAGAAATCAATTATTGATATCAACAATTGATTTTGAATGGCAGCCTATGGTGACATTTCACTAGTGAAAATACAATTACAGATATCAAGAATTATAGTTTTTACTAGTTGAAATACAATTCTTGATATCTAGAATGAGCATTTTAATTAGTAAAAATGTGATTGTTGATATCAAGAATTAGCATTGTTACTAGTGGAAATGTAATTTCTGATATCAAAAATTGCCATTGTTACTAGTATAAATCTAATTCCTGATATCAATAACTATAATTTTAACTAGTTAAAACTGAATTGTTGATATCAAGAATTCATATCCTGGAAATGAATAAAAGTTAAAACGGCTTGCCATAGCCTATGGTGACATTTCACTAGTGAAAATACAATTACAGATTTCAAGAATTCAATTGTTGATATCAAGAATCTAATTGTTGATATCAAGAATTAAATTGTTGATATCAATAAATAAATTGTTGATATCAAAAATGTAATTGTTGATATCAAAAATGTAATTGTTGATATCAAAAATTGAATTGTTGATATCAACAATTCATATCCTGGAAATGAATAAAAGTTAAAACGGCTTGCCATAGTGTCTACGTCCTGGAGCCTATACCATGAAGCCGGTTTAGGTGGCTAGCCAGATATGTTTCAGTTTAGTTTGCACCAACCCTGGGTTTTAGGCACCGTTAAAGTGGTTTGGCTTTTAGCTGTGTTCATCGCCATAGTAACTTGCGCTCCATGGCTAACCTGGGGCAGGTTACGAACGAAAACGAACTTGGACCAATCAGCTGTGAGCAAAGTGACACATGTCTGATGCGATAAAGTCACTCCACCTTTTTCTACTCCAAATTAAAGGTCATTACGTAGTAAGTTATTTTTAAAGACAAAATCGTCTGGCTTTTAGTAATGCTTATTTAGAATAATAAATTTGTATGATTTAGATATTATTTATGTAATTATTATAGCCTTAATCGATCACACGTACAATTTTAGTTCATCAATTATTGTTACGCATAGTTTAAATTATATAATATAAATATGCTTTAGAATCAATAGATGAAGCTATAAAATGACTACATGTGAGCTTAAATGTTCAATTCTCTCTGAGTCTATACCTTTATCAACTGTATAAACTAACTTAACTTTTACTTGCACTGATATACAGTAGCGGAAATTTTCTTAATATTTTAATAATTTTATTTAATAAGTGAATTGCGCTGCTTCTCTCGCGAGAAATGAATTGCAGTTTCACTCTTTCTCAGCATGTGATTGGCTGTTCGCTACTGATGTCTAAACTCCTAAACTCAAGATCAGAGCCTTTGAGTTGACAGAGAAAGTTGATGATCAGCATCATGGTACCAACAAAGCCTGGTTGGATTGGTTTGGTTTTGTCAACTCGAAACTAATCCTGCAACCCTGAGTTTATTCAACTACCATCATGGTACAGGCCCCTGGTGTTTTGTTGCTGTGCAATGGCTAATGAATCCTCCCGGTGTCCCTTTGACTGTTTGCAGTGCGTGATTGTATGAGTCACTGTCATATAAGCAGTCCTTTCAAAAACCATGCCACAGAAACACGTTTTAAAACACCAGAGATGGCTTTTTATTGACTTCACAGTACAATGAACCACATATTTAAGGCAGTGCTACATAAATGATGTGAAACCTCTAAACATATCTCACATAGTGTAGCTTCGTTTGCATGATGTGAAAAATTGAGAATTCAATCTGCTGTGCCCATGAACTATAATGGCACATTAGTTTCTTATTCTCTCCCTTTAGCCATTTAGTGTTTTTCAAGAGTTACATGGCTATTTGAGAGGGGATGATTATGATTTCCTTGAAAAATACAGCTTAAAGAAGGATTTCTTCTGATTTAAAGTCAATATGCATCAATATAAATCAAAACTGATCATGTTTTGTTGTTCATCCTATTGTGGACAATTCATCAGTGCATATTCGAAAGAAAAAACTGTTTGTCTTTGAATCTTGAATGAAAAGTAAAAACTTGCTCTTCCTCTGAAACGACTTTCCTGGTGCGATGACATCACTTAGACCGCACAGGCTTTAGAGAGCCACAGTCTGGTTCCGGAAGTAAAAATACCATTTAGTTTCTCCATGGGGAACTGATTATTAACGATAACTTATAAACCATTAGAAAGACCTAATGTAAGCTATGAGGTTGTTAATCGATGATATATGCTTCTGTTGAAGCCATCAGTCCGCATTATTTCAACCATTTTTTTAATAATCATGTTGAACATCTGAATGCATGGTGAAAAGCTACATTACCCATGATGCTGTACAAAAGATTTCACTAATCAGTCGCAACAAGCAAATCACCCCAAAAGAACAATTTAGCGTCCGCCCACTCATATTAAACACTGCGATTGTCAGTCTCCCTATGCTCTTAAACTACTTAATATGTGTAGGCTATGCATAATATATGAACGAACTTAAAATATATTGTTTCAATATATATTATTCAACATCTTTAAATCAATCTCCATCATTTTTAGTTCGATTATGTCATTGGCAATGCTTCATGGGATTGCGGTTCTTTCCCTGATTAAAGCTATTAAGAATGCATTCTTGTACCAATGTCCAGGTTTCAAATTTTCACTTTTTTGCTTCAAATCAAAGTTTGTAATGCTGTTATTCAGCTTATAGCTGGTTGGTTTGGTTCATGGTTTATAACTCTTACACAGACAAATCCCTATGGGAAAGATTAATGGTAAAAATACTTCGGTAATCAAGGCCGCTGAAAAAGTGGGCGGACACTGATGCACTCTATTGGATAATGTTAAACATTTGCCAGATAGCTATTCACGCATAGCTTCAACAATTTTGTCTGGCTCCCTTCTGGAACAGAAAGCCAATATCCTCATTCATACATAAAATATGTCAAAATACAGAAGTAAAATCAGTAGCAATTCTCACAGACTACAGAACAGATTTAAAAAGATTTCAACCGTCTGAAAACCCAAAGCCTCCTGATAGTTGGTTCATAAATATAAATAAGAATCCCCAAGCTGCCTCGCTAACCATGGGTTGTTAGCGTAGCGAGACATCAAACAAACTTGTGTGGCATGTTTTTTAAACTGCTTTTCAAACTACAAATGCCATGGAAGCACCAAGCTTGTTTTTCAGTTTGTCTTCAAACATGTCCTTAATTGTGCTTTACATAAACTCAACACGAATATATCGAACACATCAGTCATTTTGGTGTGTGCTAGCCTTCTGCTAACCAAAAAAGACTCTTTTATTTCCTCTCTATCAAGGTCTCAAACGCCCCCGAGAAGAGATATATGGCCATGATTTAGAAGTATAACAACACACTTGGAATAGAATTACTTAAGTTACACGAACACCTCAACAGATGTTGAGCCAGAATTACAAAAACGTCCGTCAGATAATTAGAGTAAATTATAAGATAACACTGCAGAGGTGTTTGCAGATACCTGTTTTTATCAGCTGACGTCACTGCAGTCGCTGTTGCCATGAGACACAGAGCCATATGAAACAAAACACGATAAACAGATGATGTAAATTATATTTAACTCTTCAAAATAACCGCAGTCATTCATTAAGCCCAAATAAATGCTGCACAAAGTGCGATAAAGGCAGCGGTCAGCTGTAACCTTTGTATGCATGAGAGATAGGCCACTGCAAGCATGTCACGCCGGTTACTAAATTAATGACTACATACATCACAGCTTATTCCAAGATCAGAAGCTAATGATTGTTTTCATGGTAGAGGACATAGCATTCCCGGAGCCCTTGTGAACGGCTGCGTCGAGCTAATGAATATAATACTGTACAAACGGCACTGGAAGAAAGAGGTACAGCCAGAAACGAAGAGTCATTGGACCACAAAACCCCACAGTCTCCATCATAGTGTTCAAACAGATGTATTCATCCATATATCCACATGTGTCAATCTGCATTTTATGTACATTCGGATGGTTTGCACATGTGCACACAGTCACGCCCACGGGATTTGATTATCATGCTCAGAACAGTCGGCTCTTCAAAGATTGACCACTGGTATCCTGCAGCGAGGGGTAAAGAGATGAAGAAAGACACGGCAAATGAAATTAATAAGGGTCTCACTCTATTATCGAGTGTGAGATTAATTCTGAAATGCACAGAGCAGCAGGAAGGGGTCTGATTTCATGGATGGCACGCTCTCTTTCTCTCTCTACATCGCTCCTGTTAAAATATTCACAACGATTGAAGAAAACATCCATAACAATGCCTAACTGGCTGTTTTGTATTGCAAGCCACTACCACTGATCTAACAACACACTTATTTACACACCTTCATTTTCACACAATCAGCCGTGATGATATGCATACAGGGTATATGCATTTTTCAATTAAAATAGATACTAATTTAATTAATTGAACAAATTTTTTTATAATTAATGATTTAATACGTTTGATAAATGCAAGTTTTTTTATTTATTTATATCTAACAATATACGTGGGAACTAAAATACAGTAGAAATCAACTTCAAATAATTAGGCCTGTTTGCACTTACAGATTTTCACGATGTTTATGAAACAAATATACATTTAATTTTAATATTTATTTATTTGTTTCCAACTAAATATGCATAAACTACAGTAAAAGTTCAAATAGACCAGTTACGTTTTCCACTCACAGTTTCTCACTAAATGAGTTCATGAAATAATACAATTTTAATCTAATACTATTTTATGATATAATTTACTCTTAATAATTTATTTTGTCACCGTATAATTAATAATACACAACATTTTACCTATGTAAGTACACATTTATCATAATCCTTTTAGTCTTGTCTTAACAAGACCCTTTCTGTACTATTTAGGATGCTTTTTGAAAACTTGCCCTCAGTTTTACAGACAAGACTTAAGCCTAGTCCCAGACTAAAATGAATGTTTGAGCTGTTTTAACTGAAAGCAACTTGCTGATATATCTTAAAATATGTCAGTGCCATTGTTTTGTCTCAAGACTCACCAGTAATGTTTTTTTCTAAGACATGTGTATAAAAGCTCCTTAAATGTCCTAATTGATCTAAGCTCTGTCTGTGAAACCAGGCCTTTGACATTTTATTAAGGATCCACAGACACCTTGACATGATTTTAAATTAACAAATCAGTCAATTTTAGTGTAGTCCCTACTTGTGTTCTTTGTTGGGAACATTTACTATTTATTTATGTTGTTCCCTTTGACAGTCAGTGACTGGCTTACAGTCTTGCTAACTCTGGCTTTTCCTCTTTCTCTCTCACACACACACACACACACACACAGACACACACACACACTAAATACCTAAACCAGTCTTGGCACCCTGGGTGTCTCACAGGCTTACAGTATACGCACGCTACCTCTCTCTGTCGGAGAAGGATGGAGTGCTGTGCAGTGTCTGCCTGCTGTCCTCCTGAGCAATGGAACGAGGGATGGAGAGGGAGAGGGGTGGAGGACGCTGGGAGAGATTGCGATCGTAACTGAATGAGAGAGAGAGAGAGAGAGAGAGAGAGAGAGAGAGAGAGAGAGAGAGAGAGAGAGAGAGAGAGATTAGGACGACAGCCAGTGAAATATTCAAGAACACTGGAAAAAAGTGAGAAAGAGGCGTGAAGAGCCGAATATAAAGGAATAGAAGGCAAACACTTCAGTGATTCTGACAGGAAGTTCATTCACTCACTGGCTTAATTTAATAGACTGCCTTCAGCGAAAAAACAGAGCTGAGGAAATTAAAGCATGCGAATGAGTGTGAGAGAGAAAGACGCTGAAATATTCAGTTAAAATCATATTTGTCCAGCAACCATGAGGAAGACAAAGTTCCGCAGACTCGGTGTGACGTCTAATGTAATATTAATACCCCCCACACACCGACACGCACTTATCTGCAGTGACTCAGGAGTGAGTTCACTCCACCTCTGCTCTGATGGGATGACGGGTGGAGGGCCAGGGTGATGTTAAACCATAGTGTTAAACTAGAGCGAGAGTGTCTGTCAAGGCAAGTGTCGTGTGCAGCATACATTAATTACGGAGATGAAGCTTGTATAGCCTATGCAATAAAATAGCCCTGGGCTCGCTCAGATGAACGCCGGTCTGATCTTCTACGTGAGTGGCGGCTTCACGTTAACAAAACCTATCGGGAGTTCGCGATATGTGACCTTTTTATCGACCTTACAAAGCTCTCAAACAGTCCCATAATGTCTGATTTGTAGTAGCCTACCTGCACGGCTGCGCCATTGCTTTACCGCAGCGTAAAGAGAGTAGGCAATGGAACAAGAACAACCTGATAAGAAAACGTAACAATTTTACGAGGTGGCGATTTCGTATTCTTTGTACGATGTGATTCGTACAGAATTGTTTTTTCTTTAATGTAAGCACGAAGGTCAACCCCCTAAAGCGGAAAGTATTACCTAGTTATTTTTAAAATAACCATGAAATCAATATAAAGGCTATGCTCAGACATACATTTGCAAACAACAATCCAATCAATTGACCCTTCGCGGGCAGTTTGGATGGAGAAAATCAAGTCCTGCCTTACATTTTTTCTTGTTTGAGAAGCCATTTCGCTCTGATACGAGCTGGTGCGGCCATTAACTGGATTGTGCGAGACTTCAGGTGTTTCCAGTTCTTTTAGGTGTACAAAAACAGTCTGTTGCTGCTTGATATTGCAAATTAATGTTTTATCACAGTATGTATTTATCATTGTATAGGCCTATATCACGTAGTGTCTGGGTACAGTGGACCGCACAGCCTTTCAAGGTACAATAGCATTCACAGACATTCGACACATGCATGCACACTAGACAGTTCTCTGTTGTACAATGTCTTAACCGTTTCTCTCCAGAAGTTATAAGCAATAAAAAATGTTGTGCGGTTAGAAAAAAATAGTATACGTGTATAATGCTGTTTGACAAAATATATGTTGCACAATAGACACATATCATAGCGTATGTAAAAACCGAAGTATAGCCTACTTTGTGCCTATGCAGACCGTACGAAAACGTATTCATACAAATTAGCCACCAATTTGCCAAAATGTAAAATAGTTACGAATTGCCATGCAAGTGTGTTGGCTGAAGTTTTTGACACGTTTCAATGGAACTCAATTCAGCAAAGGGAACATTCTAGCATAAACTAAAGCAGGTAGTAATAAATCACACTCATAACCTGTCACCCCGTGTTTATAGTTACTCTCAGGATGATATGGGCCATTCCTCAGCTCTCTATATCATTTTAATGATCACCTATGCGATTGAATGCTGCCGCCCGAGTAAGTACAAATGCATTCCTGTGCCTGATGTCCCCCAACGCTCCCGGCTACATTTCTAATTAAACCAGCACAATAAAACACTGTAAGGTGTCCACACTGTTAGTGTCTGCAGAGTTAGAATATCCATAAATGACATTTTTAACAGTTCTGCATGCAGGGAAGTTACTTACTGAACAGCAGAACCCTTGACTGAAAGTCTGTGGAAATCTGTTGTGTGAACCCATTATGACACACACACACACACACACACACACACACACACACACACACACACACACACACACACACACACACACACACACACACACACACACACACACACACACACACACACACACACACACACACACACACACACACACACAGGGCAGCAAGCTGTCTCAGGGGATGTATGACAGAACCGTGCAAGCAGAGGAGTGTTGAAACGTCTCACCAGAGTTTAGCAGAGATGATGACCGCAGTGAGAATCAGCAGAGATGAAATTGTCACTGTCACATAAAACTGTGGGTCCACTGAAGAAAGAAATGGCAGAGGAAAAGAATAATCAGACGGAGTGAGCAGTACTACAGAAGAATTGTCTCCCTTTCAATTTGAGTGGTTTTCAATTGAATTGGATTCATGTGATGCTGAATTATACTTTAATTGGAATGAATGGAAGAGGACATGCTGAATTGCAATGCAGAGAAATTCAACTGTCACACAATGAGCTAGAGAAATAGGTTAAAAAATAGACATGTTGCCTCCAATGTTCAGATTCGTGGCCAAAAAATGTGGATTTTTAGTGACCGATTCCTAAACATTTACATGTCCCACAAAATTTGAATATTTGGTTATATCCTTGAAAAAAATATATCTTTGGTGTCTTATATATATATGGTGTCTTATATATATGGCTAATAATCTAAAAGGGTAATCTTGCGAGTATGATCTCATCAACTCATAAAGTACACCTGACAGCAGTTGTATGAATATTATTCCTTAAATTCTAATTTGAATCACAGTTACCAATACACTCCTCAAAGAGTAAAGCGTGGTGATTGCAAGGACAAGTTCATGGTTTCAACTTCCAGGCAGTGCATAAACTAATATAAAATAAACCCTCAATGCATTGTAAATCTCTTTTAAAAAACATTGTCCAAATGCATAAAAGTAAATTCTGTTTGCTACCTCAATTCAATTTCAAGAATTACACTAGAATTTCAAAAGTCATTAAATTTTGAATGTCCTACAACCCTATGAAAAAGTGATAAAAAGAAATAGAGATGTAGAAGAACGTGAAGAAAGACGTTTGAGTGAAAGCAACAAGAAGCCGTTTTCAGGAGAGGTATGTGGGGGCGAAAAGAGTGGGCAGAGTGTCATAATCAGGTAAAATTGTATTGATTGGATTTATGCCTGCCTTCTGCACAATGGGAGAGAAATCTAAGCTCAAATGCAGATTTGCTACTTTGAGGAACCAGCATGAGCCCAGATCCCTGTTGGTGATGCAGCTCTCAGATAAAGAACTAATTTCACGGATACCAACCTTCCTTGGTATCCGGCTCTTCTGTCTCTATTTTGTTCTTCTCTCCAGTTGGGCGCTGCGTCTGATTGGTGGCCGCACTCCGATGATGCGTCCAGTCCTGAGACGGTGTCACCCTCAGACTCTCCGTCTCCAGGCTGGAAAGGACGTGATGGGTTTCGTCCTCCAGGGGCTGCGTGGGACCCCAGTCCACCGCCCAGAGCTGAGTGGTGCTGGCCTGCGCAGTGACTGGCATCTGCATTTCGCCCAACTCCTCCCACTTTCTGTCATCTGTGTCACCGGTGGCAGTGCAAAAAATTACAGTGACCAGCAGGAAGCTCCAAAGAGGTAGGAATCCAATGTGGGGAGAGATGGAGCTAGGGTGAAGGAGAGACATAGCAACGAAAAGAGACGGAAGGAAGGATTGAAAAGGAAAGGCATCGGAAAAAACACATAACTGAGAGGCGTGAACCGTGCACAGATGGAAAGAGACATAAAGCAGAAGCTGATGCAACCCAACCGGCTGCAGGAAACTAATTGGTCAGATCTGAGAGCACAGTGCAACCAAAACAGTCTGTTCGGCACTTACCATCGCTCCATCGCTTCTGCCTGTTCACTGGCTCCTCGCTGCTCCGATCATCTCTGAAATGAGAATGACAAAAAGAGAGGAGAAAGAGAGCTGGAAGGGAGAGGTTTCAGTATTGACACTGACTAAAAGACCATAAACAGATGGCTGTAGGCAACACAAATAAAAACACACAGATCATTAAGAACCAAACCACCAGATCACACACCGTAGCACAAGATAAAACACTCTCACAAACGAGTGCGCACACCTGTGGATGCGTTCCTTACGTTAAGCCTCATCCCGAGCCATCAAACAAAACTCAACATCTGTATCCAGATTTACGGCACACTCTGACTTCCAGGCAACACATCTACACACACTTGAAAACATGCAGATTCTCACTCTCAAGACAGATATGGACTCACATGCCTACCTCATGCCACTGAAGAAGGGAGTGGGAGAGAGGATTAGCGCCTGGAAGTGGGGAAAAGCATTGGTTGCCGTAGCGACAGAGACATGTAGAATTTGTGCGAGTGAGAAATGGAGTGCGGTAGAGGGAGGGAGAGAGAGAAAGAGAGAGCTACAGGAGGGAGGGAGGGAGAGAGGATTGGAGGAAAGATTGAAATACTAATTACGCATCTTAACTGGTTCAAATTAAATAGGCAGCGAGAAGAAAATAAATGAATTTTGAAGGCGAAAATAGCCGGACGGAATAAAAGAGTGTCTTATTAATATTCCGAAGACCAGCTGAAGTAAATAAAAAGTTTTCAGAAAGGACAAATCCAAAGAGGCAGCGGCAGGAAAATCAATATACATTAATGTAGCACTGGACGGGAGCCCTACATGATGAACAACGCTATAGATATTTATAGACAGAAGTGCCAGCAATAATAAATACTCTCACACGCACACAGACATAACGTGGTTGGTTTTATTGGATCAACGTTTACATAGAAAACAGTCTGTTGTTTCTCTCCTCCTTCTGTTTCTTCCCTGCCAGTCAGTCAATCTGTTCCACTTCAGTCCCTTCGCATGATTTCTTGCACTCCACCGTCATCCCTTGACCTTGCCTTTCTCGCTCTTCCTTTCCAGTTCATTCTTTTAACCCTCCTTCAATCTCCTTCCCGTTGTCGCACTCTTTTTTCATTCACCCCTCCTCTCGCTCACTGAAGAACACAACGCAGCCATGAAGAACTTGCAGGTTCCTCTGTTTCAGATGCATCTTGGGTTATGGAGTCTTCATCATCGCCCACTGGAGAAAAAAAAAGTTATTTTTATTAGGGTTGTCGAAATAAATGATATATGTTTAATAGCATCACATTTTGAGTGCTTTTACATTCTAAATGTAAGTCCATAAAGTGCTTGAAAAGTTTTATTATTGAATTATTGCAGATTTTCTTTGGAATTGAATACATAAAAAAATACAAAATACACAAAAAACAAATTGTTAAAATATTTTTTAAATATTTAGTATTCAACACAGGTTAAAACATCATAGTCTGGCTCTCTCTCTTACCCTCACTATTGTCATCTTCGGAGTCTCTGTCGGATTCCAGGAGACCATCTTCCAATCGGCTGTCTCGTCTCACTGTGACATCGCCTCTAGAGGAAAAACAACAGAAGACAGTCAGTACAGGGCACTTGGGTCACACTGTTTACAAGGACAGAAGGATGTTTAACTCCGCCTGAAGCAAAAAGCAAAGCAGCTCTGCTGACAACAGTGCGCTGTCAATGGGTTTGGAATGACTTCATTATACAAACTGCTTTTGAAGTAGCAAGCGCATCATTAAGAGCTAGGCAGAGGCAGATCGACAAAAAAATATTATTCATATCTGGCTTAAGGTGTCACATTAGCAATATTCTGTGACATTTTGTGGGGGAAAAAAGGGTCCAGGCAGCTTTCAAGACCAACTTGAACATGAGAGAAATCTGAGTGAGAAACTTTATGTCCTTACGCGATACTCCCAAATGTGGAAATTGCTATTTAAACGACTGGATATCGTTAACGAAAACTAGTTTCCCAGCCAATCCAGCTGAAAATTGCCCAACACCACTCTAAAACAAGCAAAGAGACCAGCCTGACCAGGCAGGAAGACCAGCTAAGACCAGAAAACCAACTTGAGGTTGATTTAAAATGTTTTTGTCAGCAGTGTGTACAAACACAAATGTCCTTGAAATTAAACATTGACATTAATATTGCCATGAAATGTTGGCATCTGCTTAATTTGGCCAGCTTCCAAGTGACAGATTAAATATTGGTTGCAAAGTGTTTTGGTTTTGGATTTTACATTGGACATTGAGTGGTGAGACAACACAATGCCAAAATTGTTTATTACTCTGCTGGAAGAAGAAAAAACAGCTTAAAACAGTCTAAGCTGGTCTTAGATTATTTAATCTGGTCTCTCAGCCTAACCAAGGTGGGGTTTACCAAGCCAGTCTCTAAAACTAGCCAACAGAGGAGCCCAAGACAGAAAAACCAGTTTAAGACCAAACCAGTGCTAAAACAGACATTTTAATGACACTTTAAGTTGTTTTTGCCAGCAGTGTGCACAAGACTAAACAAATGTCCTTGAAATTAAACAGTGATATTACTATTTCCATGAAATGTTGGCATCTGCCTAATTTGGCTAGCGTCCAACTGATTAAGTGCCAAAATTTTAGACTCAAAGACTTTGACATCAGCAACAAAAGACACGGGAAGGATTTTCTACTCATTTTAAAAACGTAAGAAGTCTATTTTTTGCTAATCTAAATATGCAGAATTAAATGGCTAGTTGCATTTGATTATTTGCATTCAGCCTAGTTTTCCCTGTATCCCACCAGTTGAGACCCTGCATCCCTAGACTCTACAGAAATGTAGTTACAAAGAAATCAATATTTATTCCACAAAGTGATCATCAGCTCTGCATCCAGTGCTCGATGTGAGCTACAGTTCTCAGTGTCAAGTGCCTGGAGCATTCCTGCAGACTTCTCATTAATAAGCATCCCAACGATACTATATTCCAACCAGTATCTCATTACTGATGTACATATTGATATACTGACTAAATGAAACATTGAGCAGAGTCTTATATTAGGAACTGTGTCAGTGAATGTCTATGACTTGATATATACTGTAATGCATTACATAAAGTAGGTAGTGAAGGGATTGGAAATGGGGCTGTGATGTATGAAGTGGGTTTGAGATACTCGAAAGGGACCATTATATCTAAAAAAACACACCTCTTTTTAAAACTTCCCGGAAGCTGCTCCCAAACAATGAGGTCACGACCCCCTGTGACCCAACGGTGGTCCCCACTTGCTGTAAGCCACGCAGCATAACAAAGAATTCTAGGAAGATTTGAAGAGGTGAGCGAAACCAGGTACCTGCACTGGGGAAGTGAGAACACTGAAAGAGTGCGAGAGAAAGAAAAAAAGAAAGGGTGAGTGATTAAACTGTCTTGCAGTTTCCAGGGGTGTTAAATAAATGTTAAAATCACTCACGGTTAATCTTGCTCTCTCCATTAGTGAGGTCAAAACAAGAACCAATCAAAAGACCAGGTATTTGATTTACACAATCTGTGACACCAGCAGTGCTGCTGTGATTGGTTAGTCTCGTCATCACGCCTGCAAACGATTGGAGAGCGCAAATACGCATCATTAGGGACATCTTTATAAGATTCATTCACCGAAACACAAATAAACCAGGGGAAAAAAGTAATTAAATTCACATAATCTGTCTATTTATGGACTCCTTTCCTACTCTGTCAATAGCAGCCGAATTTGCAGTGTGTTTTATGTTGTTAATACAAATGTTTTTTCTGTCTGTAAGAAGCTCATTATTTCTTTGAGAGCTACGAGTTGTTTGATGAACTGGCGTCATTATGAAGCTCAGCACTCTCGATTAGAGCATCACATCATGTAGTGTGCTCCTACCAGCAACTCTGGTAAAATTTATCTGATGTAATTGTTTACAGATTTTTTTTATTTTTATTTTTTTGATAATGGTCTTCAGCACAAATATCCTGTGAGAAAACAGGATTAAAATTTGAAAGCGCTGGATGTTTTTACATCTTCCTCTGCCCTAGGGAGAACAGCCCCCTCTCCTGCCTATGTTCTCTGAGCCACTGGGACTTTAACACAGATGATATTAGCAGCTCTGAGCGAATAGACTCAGTCAAGATGTATTCCATTAATAAATCTGTTAAATAGCCCTGAGTCAAAGAACAAATGAAGGTCCAATGGGGGTTGTCAAAAATTTATTGCTACAGAATCCAGCATATCCATGAGAAGTGCTTTATAAAATGAGATGTTGACTAAATAATGGTGTTGATGGCAGATCATAGGATTATGTTGACATAGGCGCATTAGGCTGTCGATTGTGTTCATTTGGTGAGATTCATTTAAAAAAAAGAAACGTTGGTATATATATCTGCTCACTTTTATGTAATGTCTTTGAAATATCTTCATTTGAGGGCTGCTTTTATCAAATATTGACAAATGAGATT
Source organism: Siphateles boraxobius (assembly GCF_051911475.1). Classification (NCBI taxonomy): domain Eukaryota; kingdom Metazoa; phylum Chordata; class Actinopteri; order Cypriniformes; family Leuciscidae; genus Siphateles; species Siphateles boraxobius. The sequence goes on along the minus strand of NW_027508722.1, from coordinate 19,566,328 downwards.
AACTGTTTAGAAAAATGGTAGTATATATACACTCCCCGTCTCCAAAAAAAATTGCTGTTTGAATTTAAATAAGCAGATGCTTCAGAGTCAATGATTGGATCATTATTGTAGTGATTATTGTGTTTCTAGCATGTGACATGTTTGGCAACAGTTATTCTAAACCTAATTGATGGAGTGTGTTGCTTTTCATTTCTTTACCCCTTGTGTGTCACCCCCAACCGCCCCCCCCCCCCATTTTTTTTTTGAATAGACATGAAAAAGCACATTCCGAACTTAAATGGTTGTAATTCAAGAATGCTTTGGAACATAGACGTAAGATTGGTCTTGTTTTACCATTGTTTTACCACAACCATGTAGGAAGACACATCATGGCCATATCCCAGGATGACAATGTCAAGATTTATCAGGCTCAAATTGAGAAAGAATAGTTGGCAGGTAGCATGAAGAAAAAATCTCATATATGTTTTGGCACCTCTGAGCCCCAAACTTAAATTCATTGATAGTCTGTGGGATGTGCTGGAGGAGACTTTACAGAGTGCTTGACTCTTGCATTGTCAATACAAGATCTTAACCAAAAATTAATGCACCTCTTGATGGAAATAACTTCACAACATTTATTTCCGTTAAAAGGGGTTCATACATTTTTAGCCAAGATCTTGTACACTATCATTTTTATTTTAAAGAAAATAATACTTTTATTCAGCAAGCACACAGTCTTTTACATTGTTACAAATAAATCTATTTCAATGTTGTTCTTTTCAACCTTCTATTTCTTCTACCTTCTATCTTCTCAAAGACTCCTAAAAAATGTATCACAGTTTCCACAAATATATTAAGCTGCACAACTGTTTTGAAAATTGATAATAAATAGAAATGATTCTCAAGCAGCAAATCATTACATTAGAAAGGATTTCTAAATGATCATGTGACATCGAAGACGGGAGTAATGATGCTGAAAATTCAGCTTTGCATCACAATAATAAATTATATTTTATAATATATTACAATAAAACACATTAATTTGTAATATTAAATTGAAAATTTTGCCATCACAGGATAAATAAATTACAATTTAAAATATAATTAAACAGAAAACAGTTATTGCAGTTATTATATTATCAATATATTACCCGTTCTCCAATTTAGGATTCGTATGCTGGCCCTCCCACACGAGAGAAACACACGGTCACCGCGGGGGCTCAGAATCAGCCTCCCGTTCACCCCGTCATCCCCCCTACACCCTGTGACTTCTGGGCCCCAGAGGTGCAGCCTGCGGAGGGGCTCCGGCCCTTCACTGTACACCTCCCACACACACACACACCCCTCGGCGGAGCCACTGAACAGCAGAGGACCCTGGGACTGTGGAGAGAGAGAGAGAGAGAGAGAGAGAGAGAGAGAGAGAGAGAGAGAGAGAGAGAGAATTGAGGGTAAATGCCACTGTGTTTCCATGACAACTCATGCCAACTAACAGTATTAAATATGGAAAAGAGTCACCGCTGTTTGATGCTACAGTATTCTCACAATTGAAACAGAATTTATTTACTTCTATTCTGTATCTGATTTCCTGATAATATATTGTTCTGCCCAGTTTTATTTCATAGTCTTCTTTGCATTCATTATACGCTACGTAAGAAGAGACAGAGCTTGCAGAAGAAAAGTGTTTAAATGTTGGCATTTAATAGCTTGTACATTTCTGTGAACTTTAAGATTGCCCGAGAAGCAAACGTGTTCTCAAGGGATTCCTCTACAGGCAACACTTCAGCTTTGAGCGGAGGCACAATATTTTTTTTTTTAAATGTGCTGCTCTAAAGGGCAGGCTGGGAAAGTTCTAGATGCCAGCACAGTTCTGTTGCCATGGCGCTCGCCCACCTGTAGTGTGGTGACTGCGTCCAGGTGTGCGTTCACTGACTGACAGTTCTCCTGCGAGCTCCAGCTCCACACCTGCAGCTTCCCAGCATCTAAAGTCAGATCAATAACACTGAGCTTAAGAGGATATGATGGTACCTGATATGCCGAGACTGATGCAAGGCATGGTCAACTCACCCTCACTCTCTCTCACACACACACACACACACACACACACACACACACACACACACACACACACACACACACACACACACACACACACACACACACACACACACAAAGAGAGATACCTACTGTACCTGAACCAGTAACAATGAAGCCCCCTCCTTCAGGAATGAAGCACAGGCTTATGACTGCATTGAAGGTGTAGATGGATTTAACACACTGACCTGCAGGAGTAACAAAATCGGCATGTGATGCAAACCCCAAACACACTTGAGTTTAATTCACCCTCATCGGCAGGGGTTGGAAAAAAATTGCAGTTTCCAAAAAAAGAGCGAGTACCCTCTTCACCAGTTATTTAATGACTTGATTCTTGAGATTCAGATAATGGACATTCAGAACACACTGCAACCATTACAGAACATCATCCTTTAACATTGCAATCCTTTTTTTTTTTAGAGGAACATTTAAAACAAGTTTTTCTAATGCCACTCTACATTTTAAGCATGGTTTGGCAAAATTCAGAATTTTAAAAACTGTAATTCTTTTGATTCATGAGTGTGAATTTGAATCACAATGCTGAACACATCACAGGATCTTGAATTTGGAATGAGAGGAGGTGAGATTTACTGAACTGCAATCCAGACATTCAGCACATTCACACAAGAAATTAATTGAATTAGTCCTGCAAGTTTTGTTACCAAAACATAAAGAATAACATCAATAATTTAGACCAATCGGGATTTTTTTATCTCCTGATATATAGAACAGTTTTCTTATTCTTTTATAAGAAAAAATAGTTTTTATTAAAATATAACTCACATCAAAATTTGAATATATTATGTTATATATTCAGCTTTAACCACAGTTGTAGTAATTGTAATATTAAACATGATTATCTTAGAAAAATTTATCGTCCCGTAAAGGTTTCTGGCAGATCAGTCTCTTATGTTTACCAAGGATGCATTTATATGATCAACAACCTGTTTTGCTATGTAATATATTTTTTGTGGAAACCATGACACATTTTTTTCATAATTTATTGATGAATAGAAAGTTCAAAAGAACGGCATTTATTTGCAATGGAAATCTTTTGTAATGTTTTTTAACATCTTTACTGCCACTTTTGATCAATTTAACGTGGACGCATATATATATACATATATTTTTGTGTGTGGTGTGTGTGTGTGTGTGTGTGTGTGTGTGTGTGTGTGTGTGTGTGTGTGTGTGTGTGTGTGTGTGTGTGTGTGTGTGTGTGTGTGTGTGTGTGTATGTGTGTGTGTGTGTGTGTGTGTGTGTGTGTGTGTGTGACTCACCCGAGCTCAAAGCCCAAATCCTCACACAACAGTCTGTGGAACCACTTAGAACAAATCTTTCCTTGTCAGCCAAGTCGAATGCACGTGCTGCAGAAAAACAGATCAAGAGAATGAGAGCACGGGACAGCGAATGAGAAAAAAAAAGAGGGACTGCAGGACATGAGAAAAGGGAAAACGAAGGACAAAGGATGTGAAGAACAAATGCACTGTCAAAACAGCAAGACAGGGAGTGATGGAGAGCAAAAGGGACAGATGGGAAGGAGGGCATAAGTAGCTGGAACAAAAGAGGTGGGAGAAAGGAGAGAGAGAGCATAAAGGATGAGTAAACAATTGTGGGTACATCTGTATCAACCGGCTGGCCCTGTCAACAGGATCAACGATTCTTTACTTTCCCGGGATTGAGAGAGTGTGAGTCTGTTGTGTGTGTACCCAATCTCCTGCAGTACTCTGGAGGTGGTGCACTGAGACAGGTGACTCCACCGCTGTGACCTCCCAAATTGCGCTGCTCTGTTGCCGTGGGAACATGCCACACTTTAACTGTTGTATCTCGACTTAAAATGGTAGGTGAAAAAAAGAGAAGAGGGAAGCGGACTGAGGCATTAACGGATATGTCAGCAATTTCAGGCAGTTAGTCATAAACTCTTTATATATATATATATATATATATATATATATATATATATTCCTCATTAGTTCCAGTACCTGCCAGAAATCACAAGATTGTCGACGGCGACCACACAGGTGATGATGTCACTGTGACCCTCCAGAGTTCTGAGACGAAACTTGGCCTTTTCCCAAGTTTGTTTGCGAGATCTGAATTGGACATCTGCAATGTATGAAGACAAACAAACAGTTTTGTATAAGCTGAGGTCATTTTTTTCTCTCTCCCGTGAATGCGATAAACGAACCATCTGTTATATCATTGCATGAGACAGCCATAAGGCAGAACTTCCTGTGAAAGACAAGCAGGCTTGTAATCAACATCTGTGCGAGTAACTGTAATTGTGTGTGTGATCAGTGCACTAATTTGACCTTCTTGTTCTTCCACACTGGGGCTGACGGGGAAATGCGTCTCTCCTCTGCCATCTGTCTGGCTTCCATCATTCTCTCGTCTCTTCTCCTCTCGAGCAATCTTTAGCGCAGGAGGACGGGCAACATGTTGCTCTGTGACCTCCTCACTATTATCATCATAAAAATAAACATCAACAAGCTCAAAAAAAAATATCACTGCGCATTATTCTCAAGCCTGTCCAAATGTGTTAAACAAACATTTGTCCTGTTATACCTTTGTTGTAACACCTATATTATTAAATAGCAATGTGCAAGACAGAAAGCCTGGATGTGGGAGTTCAAGCATAGACTTTTTAAAGAAATATTATGAATCAATAATGCCTAGATGCCAGACAGTGGAGGACTAGCCACCGGCAGAGAGCTAGAGTTTAATCTCATGCGCCCCGACAGTCTCGCTCTCCCCTTCCCTACCTAGTCACTCATTCTTTCTTACACTTGTCTTTTCATTCTATCCTCCTCTTTTCCCACAATCCCTTGAGTTTGCTGGGGGCCAGAATGCTGCAGCAGAAGCTCAGCCAATCTGGAGCGAAGCTCCACCTTCTTCGAGACCTACAAAGAGTAAAAGATTAGATTATTCTTGCGTGCAATAATCATAAAAGACTAAACATAAAGTTATAGTTTAGCTGAATGCAGTAGTTATCCTTGAATTTATGTGTTTCCATTCTGTAAGTCATTCCTGAGTGATCTTTTTTTAATGTGTGAAGTGGGAAAAGGGGCAGTTCAGAGACCTCCAACTGAACATACAGTAACGTTATATGATCTGAATGTATGGTTCTGTGCCCAAATTCTGCACTGTTTTGAGTCCAGTAGGAGGATACAAATATTTCATGTGAGTGAAGAAGACCATGATAATGCTGTACCTTTGTTTTTTCCTCGGGAGTGAGGGAAATTTTGATTTCCAAGTTCTCAATTTGCCTTAACTTCTTTTGGAGTTTCCTCACCTCCCCCATCTGAACTGAGTGTAAACACAAACCCAGTGACGATGTAATTCAAACTGCAGGGATTCCTCGTCAAGTCAGTAAGCTCTTTGTTAGACGTGCATGCTTTTGATGATGTTTTATATTAATTGAATCCACGGTTGGTACTATAGACAAGGGTTAACGGAATTGTTATTGCTCTCCAGACTACACTCACGGATACTGTATGTAGACGTGTACACAGACCTCATCTGCCGGAAATCAGCAGATTCAAAATATGACCTCATCTAAAGGGACTTGTCTGATCTCTTTGGCGACATCCAGTGGAATTGGGGAAATACATTTATTTTCGTGTTTCATTTACCTGCGGCTATTATCATTAATATAAATTACATTAATTCTCTGATCAGCCATGCTGTACGTCAGTTTGAACAAGTGAAATTTAAACAATGATATTTTTTTCTAAGGTATCAGACAACATGAAAAAAACGATGAAAATACAAAAAGAAAGAGGAAAAGAAAAAAATAGGCTATACATGTAAAGAAGAAATGTAAGACACGGCTGTCCGAAATCTTTATACTTTTTTATAATATAATTATTTCTATAATATAATATAATTATAGAAAAATGTCTGTAATTTATAGTAAATTTCCAAATTTTTGTTCATATAATTTTATTACATATCCATACAATTTAAAAATTCCCTGATATTTTCATGGCATTGAAACCTTACGTCATTCTTTCACATTGCATGGAGCCTGGTAACGTTATGATCTAAAAAAATAAAAATAAAATGCAGTTGTGTACTATAACACAGCTCTTGTTCTTTGAAAAAAAAATTTAAGTAACACATACATACAGGTGTAAAATACAAAAAACATGGCACAAACGTTTGAACACATAGAAATCCCTTACAGAATATTTTTTATGTCGAAAAGTTACAAGACAAAATAGTGTATTTTAGTCTAAAGGCATAATTAACGTGTTAAAAACAATATTCTTGGATATGTTTGACCTTACTAGACGGAAATGACGTCCACACGCACGGGCATCATTCGCGCCGCTTGGAGGAAGTGCTGTGTAGACAGTTCGGCCAACTCCGTAAGAATAGAAAAAATAGAAAAAAAACACAAGGGAGGAAAAAAAAACATTGAAATTCTTTAATCGGGTGGGTTCGGAAAGACTTCTCAAACTATCCTAATTGGAGGAAATCCCTGGCGGGCGAAGCTAAAGTCTTGAGAGCTGGTAATCAGTCTTTATTTTTCACTTTGAAGCTTGTTTTTGGCTGTTGATGTGAGCCGCTGGCGCTGCTGTCGCCCGATCGTCGACACTCATGTGCCGGAAGTCTGCGTAAAACCGCCTCGGTTCCAGCGTCGACGTTTTTTTCCCACTTGTTCTGTTTTTTTTCCTATCATTTTTCGCCTTTCCTTTTTTATTTTAGCCGACAGTGGAGCGAATGCACGGGGCACGTCATGCTGTGGGCTGCAGGTCCGCTTCTGTTATCGTACAGTAGATTCGCCCCAGCCTGTCAATAATATTCAGATATTTAGATATAATTGGTTATTTGCAAATAAATATTTGAATATTTCATAATATGGTCAACAAAAACCAGGAATTTACAGTCCGTCGCTTTTAATAAAGAATAGAGCAAAGCACATTCTCTTCTCTTCAACATTATGAAAAATTGCATCCATATATAGACGCAAGCGCTTCTGTTTAAACCCGCCATCTGTAAAAATATAACTTGAACACAGATTCACGAGTGATGCTGGTTCTGTCATATGGATAATGTGTATTACAGTCACGTATGAAGTTTATAACAACTTGCTGTTGTGAAACGCATGATTTATTTGTTGCAGTGTTGTTGACCATACATAGCGTCATGACAGACACCTGCTCTTCCTGAATAAAATGTCCTGCATAATTCATGTTGTCCAATTCCATTTATAATTGTGTTATTAAATTTTATTTAATATTTTTATAATTATCATTATAATTTGTGAAATTATTATTATAATTATAATTTTATTTCTGTATCTTTTATGTAAAAAAAAAATATTATTATTTTTAATGTATAAAAGAACATTTTATATTCCTATCCGTAAGGTCAAAGGTTACAATGTGTACACAGTTTTTGAATATCAAAATGGCTACTTTCTTTTCTCAGGGATGATGGAGGATTCCCATTTTAATTCTTCATACTTTTGGTCTCCTGTGCAGGGACAGGTGAGCACACCGGTATGCATATTTCAGCTGTCTAATTTTGAAAATTGATTATTGGGTCATTCCGTGTCACCTCACCTAGAGGTCCCAGACTCAAATCTTTTATTTTGTTAATATTTTTTATGTCGAAAGAAAGATAAACATAAATAGTGATGAAAGCCAAAATATTAAATGCTACAGATGGCAGTATATTTACTGAGTAAACCACTATTTTGTAGAGCAGGGTCAATATTACCATTTTCACCTGAGATTTTAAGTCAATTTACAGGGGGGCAAAAATGACTTTAGAAGGATGGCAGCATCATTATTTTATTTTTACAGACAGCTTGGTTGGTCTATTAGTAAAATCGGTTGACTTTAGCAAACTTTGTCTCATAATGTGCCATCCGTGACAGTTCAAAAATGGCAAAAAGCACTTCTTGTGTTTTGTAACTTAAGGAGTATTAAAGATATATTAATATCCTTTTAGATTCTGGTTCTTAACAAACTTTCCTTTGGGTATCTTCATTTTAAAGGACCTCGATGGTTCAATCTCAGAGATATGGAGGTCTTAATACGGCTCCATGAGTAAATTGGTCAATTGTACACATTTTAGGTGGTCAAAAACCAAATGTGGGTCACTTTCCATACTGATACTGTCTTCTATTGAGAAGATATTATATAAAAATAAGATAAAAGATATTATATTATATTATATATATATATATATATATATATATATATATATATATATATTATCAGCTCAATTGCAAAAACAATTGTTTCCATTTAAGATTATTTTTCTAAAGTTGTTTCTAAAAGTATTAAAGATATCTTAATATCCTTCTAGATTCTCATCCTTAATAAACTTTCCTTTTGTAATTTTTATTTTTAAGACCCTGTATAGTTCAGTCCCATAGAAATGGGGACCCCAATGTGACTCCATGTCCAAATTGTTGAATTTTACACATTTTCAATGGTCAAGAACCAAATGTAGGTTACCTTTTAAACAGCTGATAGTTATCGTGTTTAAAGAAGAACGTCTGAAGAACAAATAACACTGAAACTGGAAATGTATCTTGTTTCCCCCATCAAAACAATCGAATTCTACACACCTCAAATTTTTCTGAAGTTTGCATGTCTTTAATTCAAGAAGTGTTAAAGATATCTTAATGTCATTTTAGATTCTTGTTCTTATGAAACTTTTCTTTTGGAATCTTGGTTCAGTCTCATAGATATAGCGATGTCAATATGGTAACGTGTAGTTACGATACTGCATATTTAAACTCTTGGAAGCTTCAGTTGTTAAAATGAACAAAATCCCTTCTTCCAAATATCCCTAAAACTAATTAAAATATAGATTCTTATAAATACACTTTTGAGAGTAAGTTAATGTGCCTCAACTTAACCATTTCCCCGATTTCTGGTTATGTTTTATGCAATTCTTTTAATAGTCAAGTCAAGTCACCTTCATTTATATAGTGCTTTTAACAATATATATTGTTTCAAAGCAGCTTTACAGTGATAATTGGAAATTAAAGTAAAAAAGATTGTTTTGGCTTTATAGCGGCTCTAGAATAAAGTTATTGTCCAGCTAAAGCTAGTTTTGATAGATTCCGTTGCAAAGATCATTAGTTATTAACTTAGGACATTAACACGACACTGTTTCAACAGAAAACCCTTAACGCGCTCTGGCCCGCTCATCCGCTCAACAACAGTGCACGGCGGCTCGAGAATGCAAACCTTGAAATAGGTTCCAAGGCGGAAGCGTTAAAAAAAAAAATCATCTCTGTGCAAACCCCAAAAACGTGAATCCGCAAAAACGTGCACACATATTACCTGTTCAGTCTATAGGTATGCGCTTTTGAATATGTGCAGTCTTTCTTTACAAATTGACCTCAACAACTTACTTGCCTGGCCTTAAAAATTCATAATACAGATTTTCTTTGTCGCTTCCGCGTGTCCATGTGAACTGGAATCATTTTTGACAACGTTTTATCTGTACAGAGGTGAAGAGAAGGAAGGAGGCCTTCACAGGGGAGAGAAGAGTTGACACTAGTTAATGGAGGGAAACAAGATACATTTCTATTTTAAACATTATTTATTATTCAGACGTTCCTCTTTAAATGCAGTAAGTTTTAGCTTTTTGCAAAGTGGACCACATTTGGTTTTCAATCACTGAAAATGGGTAAAATTCAACAATTTGAACATCAAGCTGCTTTGAGATCCCCATATATATGGGACTGAACAATATAAGGCCTTGAAAATGAAGATATCTAAAGTAAAGTTTATTAAGAATGAGAATCTAGATATTAAGATATCTTGAATACTTTTAGAGTTACAGGCATGTAAACATGAGGCAAAAAACACAAGAAGTGCTTTTTGCCATTTTTGAACAGTCACTGTTAGCATTTAATGAAAGAAAGTTTGCTAAAGTCAACCAATTTTACTAATAAACCAACCAATCTCTATGTAAAAATAAAATAATGATGCTGCCATCTTTCTAAAGTCATTTTTACCCCCCTATAAATTGACACAAAATCTCAGGTGAAAATTGTCATTTTGACCTCCCTCTACAAAATAGTGGATTACTCAGTAGATGTACATCTGTGACATATTAATATTTTGGCTTTCATCACTATTTATGTTTGTCTTTCTATAGAAAAAATATGAACAAAATCAAAAATTTGAGCTGGCGAAGTTTCTGAAATTTGGTCGATTTGACTCGGAATGACCCTATTGCATTTTATGCCTGGCCTATAATAGCATTAATATAGTGCCAAATTAATACATTTGCATGGTTTATATAGTGTTTTACATTATATACAGTACCTTTCAGAAGTTTGGGTTCAGTAAGACATTTTAAAGAAAATGTATTCAGCAAGGAAGCATTAAATTGATCAGAGGGGATTGTTAAGACTTTTACATTGTTACAAAAAAAATCGAATACATTCTGTTCTATTTCAAATGAATGCCACAAAAATATTAACCAGCACAACTGTTTTTCAACATTGATAATCAATTATTATTACATGACACTCAAGGACACCTTACAAACACAATAAAAAAATCAACATTAAACAAATAATCACTATTACAGCCTGGACAGACTTGATACAAGCATAAAAGGAATCACATAAAAGCTTGTCTGAAAAGTTGGGTCTTAAGGCGAGATTTAAAAACATGAAGACTTTCACTGTTTCGCACATCCTGTGGCAACAAGTTCAACAAAGAATGAATGAGAATTGCAGTGCTCTTTACTGAGAGAGCCGGACAAAGTCTGTTAATATTATGAATGTGGAAATATGCAGAGCGAATGACTCTGAGTGTTTCTATGTGCTCTGAATGATAGAGTACTGTCCAAGATGACACCCAAACTTTTATCCTGTTTAGAAACAGGCACTGGGAAGTTATCAATATTCACTGATTTGGCCAGAGAATGAGAAATGTTTTTTAAACCAGTAAATCAGCATATTAGAATGATTTCTGAAGGGTCATGTGACACTGAAAACTGGAGTAATGATGCTGAAAATTTGGTTTTGTATCACAAGATTAAATTATATTTTATAATGTATTACGATAGAAAACATTTATTTAAAACTGTAATTACATTTCACAATGTTACAGTTTTTACTTTAGTTTTTAATCAAATAAAAGCAGCCTTATTGCCTTTTTTAAATAAAAACCATTATGAAAAAAAAGTAACACTTTTTTCAAATATTATTAATAGTCTTTTATTTGATCTTATTTGTTTAACCCAATTTTGTCTGTTTGGTTTTAGATAGAGAATGCTGTATTTCTCAATAAGGTAAAGGAGCAGCTTGTTCAAGACAAAAGCCCAACCTACTCGCATGGCCCCGCCCACTATCCCACCACAGCGGTGGTGGCGGTTTCTGGGGGTGCCATAGATACAACGACAGCAAGGACACTAAAACAAGAGCATGCACAACCGTCTCACTCCTCACACAGTATCACAGTGGTGCCGGTACCGCCTACAGGCATCATGACGGCAGGTACTGTATGTGTGTGTTTATGTTAAACTGCTACAGGGTCTTTTCTCATTATTTTACACTATTTGAAGTATCATTACATTATCTGCCGTCATTACGTTTCTACTCTTGATAAGTCTTCTATCACTTCCACACTCTTTTCTAGCGGGTTTGGTCACTCTGGTGTCTCCAGTATCATCTGCTCAGTCCCTTATTCATGGACATCCATCCACCACCATGATAACAGTCCAAACGGGTAATGCACCTTATTTTACATAAACATAGATATGATTTTTGGTGAGATATGATTAAGCTCTAATTTTGGGAACATCTTTTATCGAGTCGGTTTATTGAGTGTTTGATATGCCTGAAATGGTCACAGATACTTTTATTTTCTCATCAGTCTTGTCTCAAATAATTAAACCATTTTACTTTTGCATGACTCCACCAGACAAGAGAAATGACTCCTTGACCTGCTCACCGGTCATCATCCCGTTACCGTCGAAACGGGGCAGAAAGAAAAAAGCCACACTCCCGCTGATTGGCTCACCTACTGGGACAGATGCTTTGATTTTGGGTCTTTCAGGACAGGTATAACAACACATTAATAACATATAGTGAAATCGTATTAAATTACATTTTCTTAACGTACAAAAAAGTGATTAGCCCAGATACACTATTGGTCACAATATGTGTGAATTTTCAGGAAACATACTCTTTTGTAACATTATAAATAATTTAAAAAAAAATCTTACTGTGACCAATCTAGTGCCCAAAAATTTCTCAATAAGGTTGGAACAACAATTTTTCTTTTACTGTTTTTCCTTTTCTCTGTAGCATCATTCTGCCAACCCTTACAGTCTGTCCCTAGAAGAAGGGCATGCTGGGAAAGAAGGTGGTAAAACATACAGGTATGGGTTTTCAAAGGGACATGAGCTCAGCATGACCTCAGTGTGTGTTTCTTAAATATCTATTAGAAGAGGCAAAGACAGATGCAGGAATTCCTAAGCCACTTCATTTTCATACGGCAGAAATGCATGTCCCTCCGGGCTGACACACACTCTCACCGACTTCAAGGCTTCGCAACGAGTTTGTCTACTGTGCTTCTGTAGAAGTGTGTGTTATTCTGCTCAGCAGCATGTGCAGCCTCAGCTACACACACACACACACACACACACACTTCTGTCACTCATCTGCACTCGCGTTTTTGGCCTCTCCATCTCATTTTTCTTTTCTAGAGCCAGGGTCTACGATTTCATTCTGGATCGTTCTCCACTGACCTCCTCGTCTCTCACGTCTCACCCTCCCGATGGTGTTGTGTCTCTTTCTTGCCTGTTTGTCGTGTCGTTCGTCTCATGTTTCTCCTTTCACTATTGATGAACAGGCTTGTAACTTTCCTTTTCTCTTTGTCCCTTTTTCATCCGTACTTTCTTCTCCCATGTTTTCCTCCTCTCTCATCCCTCTGTCCACCCCTTGGTGTGTGTGTGTGTTTTTCTGTCTGTAGGTGCCGGATGTGTGGTTTGACGTTCTGCAGTAAGTCAGATATGCAGCTGCACTCCAAGTCGCACACGGAGGTGAAAGCTCACCAGTGTCCGCACTGCTCCAAATCCTTCGCTAACACCAGCTACCTGGCCCAGCACATCCGCATCCACAGCGGTGCCAAGCCCTACACCTGCTCCTACTGCCAGAAGGCTTTCAGACAGCTCAGTCACTTACAGCAGCACACACGGTATTCAGCACCGCACCACAAGCGTGTGTGTGTGTTTGTGTGTGGGTGTCTGGCAAAGCAGGCGGGTGGTGGAGAGTGTGTGTGATGGACTTTAGTATAGGGAGAGGACTGCGGGAGTGTCTGTGTGAGAGTCCGCCAACTTCCTCACGATATGATACACATTGCAAAAGATATAATATAGAAATTCAAACTGCATTAAACACGTTAAAGAGAGAATCATCGCGTTTGTCTTATATGACCAAATACGAATAAATTACTGATATTTCAGTTCTAAATGCATTATAAATATATTCATATAATGCATGTAATGCATTCAATCTTTTCATAAATAATTGTAACCAAAGTTAAGATGATGCATTATTATATTTGAAGAATCCTTGTTACATCTGAAAAAAAAAATTTGAATGTATTTTAATGAATTATACTTTTAAAAGGCATAACAAAGAATAGATATTATAACTGTGGGTTACAATTATTTATGGGAATTTTACAATGCATTCTAAGGTGCAATACAAGGCATAATTTATACATTAAAATATTTATATAATGCATTATATATAAAGACTTTAAGAAAAGTGTTATCAGAAACGTAAATCAGTAGTTATACATTATTTTACCAGGATAGTCCCATTGTGATGTAAAATCTCTTCTTCCAGGGAGTCCTGGCCAAAATGGCAGCAAAAAAAGTTTCACATAAACAACATACAAACATTAAACTAAGAATCTTACATTAAATTTTACCCAGCACTCATAACATGACAACAGAAGCTACTTAACAAAAGATGCACACGTCTACTTTAAATTGTGAAATGATTCACGTATTTAGGCATCACAACATTATTAAGTGCTAAATGAATAATGGATATTTTGATATTTACTTAAAAATGTTTGAGTATTTTTTGAAATATAAAGGCTGCTGCAGATTTTTATCTATAAAGACCTCTTTATAATGCCTGAGAAAAATTTTAAGTTTCATATTATAATTTATGTTAATATAATTCATATTATAACCCTGAGGTTCCTGGACCCTGGTTTGAAAACATCTGATTCTGTATTAGTTGAACTGTAGAAAATGAAATGCATAAAAATATAAACGCATAAAAGTATTGGTACTCGGACCATTGTAATGTATCTCAATATTGTGAGTGTGGTGAAAAATTGGAGAGAAAAGAAAAATATTTAACAAAATGTGTTTTTAGGGCTGTCAAAGTTTTTAGTTAAAAAAAAGTGCTTGACAAATCTAAATAAAATGTTTCTCTGCAGCATTACTTTTCATAAAGACTAATGCTAGTTTCAAGGCAAATGTTATTATTATTATTATTTATTTACTTTGTTCACTTCGAAAGTGGTAGCTAACAGTATTTTCAACCTACCTACTTTATGGATAATTGACTAACCCTGGGCGTTTAAAGTGCTTCTTGTGACCTCCGCATTCTGCTTTCCATTGTGCTCATCTAGCAGTTTTTAAACACAAACACGTGTCCTAGGTGCTCGCCCCCTGAGACATTACACGGTCACGTTGGAAAGGTTGACAACAGGGCCTCATGCACTTTTCCTTGTTGCTATAGCAACATACTCTGGTGATGGTTTGCTTATATGCAAGTTTATGTCAGATGGACTGTTTAAATATATACCACACAGTCTTTATAATGGTTGAGTCAGCTGTAGCATGATGTCACCATGTGTAGTGGGTGGATTGCACTTTAAATGTCTCGCTGATGAACTGGAAGAAAAATTGCCAGAAGAAACTAAAGATGGTTAGGAAAAGTTCTTTTCCATCTCAAAAGAATTAAAGAAGTATTATTTTAAATTTTTTTTAATTTTATTTTCTCTATTTGTATAATTTATTTCTCCTCTGGCACACTTTTTATTACTGCGGACTGCTTACATTTTTTACACCACACTGGAGTCTTACACACACCGACTGAAGGATTGAACTGAAATTGAAGCTGTCAGTAAAAGCCTAGTTCTCTTTGACTCTACATTATTGTCCCATAACTGTGTAGAAGTTTTATGAGGTTCTGCCCCGCTCTGAAATAGAGGTCACGTAAAGGTTTCGTCTACTGTTGATCGCACTTGGACATGGGATTGGGCTCTGTCGCCCACAGAGTTCCTGTGAGGATTTAGTGCTAATGTTTTTTTGAGAAATGGATCTGCCCTTTCTGTGACCTCATTCAAACACCTACCACACCACTTCCAAATGTGCCTTCGAAATACACTGCGCACTTTTGACATTCGTTGGCAGTAGGGACCACCTAAGAAAGGTCAGCAGAGTGAGTGTAGAAATGAACAATATTGTCATGTCAAATATTTGTGTAGCGTCTATAAATTATTGAATGAGTCCATAGGTAAGCATGTTTGTCTTTCCTTTACAGAAACCACACAGAATCCAAACCTCATAAGTGTCCTCATTGCACGAAATCCTTCGCCAATACAAGCTACCTTGCTCAGCATATACGAATCCACACCGGAGTTAAACCTTACACCTGTAACTACTGCCAGAAGACCTTCAGACAGCTCAGTCACTTACAGCAACACCACAGGTGCAGTAATGGACATGTTTTTGTCGTTGTTGTTGTTTTCATTTATTTATGGCTTTTTCTACACCTCTTGACATACATTTTGTGCCTGTTTAGGATCCACACAGGAGATAGGCCATACAAATGTACACACTTGGGTTGTGAGAAGTCTTTCACTCAGCTCTCTAATCTGCAGGTGAGAAAAGTGCTCTGTTTCTCTATTTAAATCTATAAAGTAGAGCTGCACAATTAATTGTTAAAAGATTGCGGTCTTCTGCTGTCTATTAAACCTTTGACAAGGATGGTCGCAGTGAACATTCAAATATGCATTTGTGCTGCTGCTGAGCCAGAGAAAGCAGTTGTCATATGTATGAAACGGCTTCACAAACAGTCTTTCAACCACACACAGAATAATTCAAATTATCACAGAAGTACTGAGATAAAAGTTTATAGTTTGAATATAAACACTGATTTCTAAGGTAGCGATCAAAAAAATCAGTAAATCACTCCTTGAATGCAACTTGACGCTTCAGATAAAGATTGTATCGATTACATCGTTACACCAGTAGGTGGCGACACGTGACTGTTAAAAAAATGTATTTGTCATTGAATTATTAATTCAAGAGATTAGTTTAAAATGCTGATTTATCCAGTAATGAAACAAGTGAAGTATTTATGAGTCACTGAATAATTCATTTAAACCGATTATTCAAATTGATTAAAACAATTTAAATAGACTGCAGTAGTTAAGTAAATTACATGAAAATTTTAATAGTTGTCTATTCAGAACCATGGGAGAATCTTGATCTCCATTTTAAACCAAAAAAAAAAAAATGTGATTCTCAATTTGTCCAGAATTTTACGGAGCCCCTGAAAGAAACATGGTGAATGAAAAAATTATGGGATGGGAGGAAAAATTATTTCTCAATGCTTTTGTGTTCTCACAAATGTTTTGCATTCCCCCATGAAACTTTGGGTTCGCTGTCAAAATGTTTTGCGTTCATTTGCAAAGAACACAAACATTTTGCGTGTGAACACTTAAGTTTCTTGGGGAAACGCAAAACATCTGCAAAAGAACGCAAAAACATTGACAATTTTTCTTCCCATCTCTTTTTTTTTTTTCATCACCATGTCCCTTCGAGCCCACGTGGCTCCATAGAATTGTGCAGCTCTACTATAAAGTCGATTATTTTTAAGTGTCACTCCTATTTAGAATATTAATTTACAGTTTTCCTTACAGGAGTAAGGAATCCTTTTCTCACTCTCATGTCTTTCAAAACCTGAACGCTCTCTTCCATTATATGAAGGTGAATGGGGATTATGACTGAAGGATTAGAATTGAATTTAGAATGCCTTTAAGTTTGATGTAAGGTAGCAAACAGAATGCGAAATTGCTATTTGAATAAAATAAATTAATATAAATAAATTGGATTTTAAAGAAATCATGTCATTGTAACTGTAAATGAACTAGAAAAGTAGTTTGTCAAGACAAATTCTGAATTTTACCTTTTTGAAAGGATTTTAAAAAATGAAGGATTCAGATAGTTATAGAAATAGACTACTGTTCAAAAGTTTGGGGTCAAGTGTATTAAGTTAATTTTTATTAAATTAATACTTTAATTCAGCAAATACATTAAATTGGGAAAAATCCAGTAAAGAAGAGATGTTACAATAGCTTTTTTGTTTTAAATAAGCTTTCTTGTTATCAAAGAATCCTGAAAAAAATTATCAGTAATAAGAAATGTTTACTGAGCAGCAAATCAGCATATAAGAATGATTTCTGTAGGATCATGTGACACTGAAGACTGTAGAAAGGAATGCCATCACAATAATAAATTGAAGTTATTTTAAATTATAATAATATTTTGCAATATTACAGTTCTTACTGTATTTTTATCAAGTAAATATAGCCTTGGTGAAGATAAGATACTTTTTTCAAATTTACAAATCTTTCTGACCCCAAACTGTCAGGTGTGTGGGTGGTGAAAGGAACGAGGACTCGGGTGCAGAGTTGATGAGCTTTTTTAATAATAAAAATAAAACAAAATACAAACAAAAACTACCCCGAGGGGAAAACCAAGACTGACTTGACTTGACTTGACTGCAGGGAATCATACAGTGTACATACGACAACGAACCAGCACACGACTGCAAACACAAGGAGAATAAATAGGGAGAGCAAACAAAGGAGGTAACGAGGGAAGACAGGTTGGGCAAATGAATCAATAATCTGGTAACAAGATAGGAGGACTACTAGACAATCCACAGGAGAGCACATGGCACAAGGAAACATACATGACAAGCCATGTGCTCACTCCAAACATGACTAAAACAAGCACATGGCCAGTAAAACAAATCAAAGCCATGTGCTAACACAAAATGAGACATGAACACGCAGCCAATGAGAACTCTCATAAGCCAGTGTTCACACAAAACATGACAACATGAAAGCACGCAGCCAGTGATAAACACAAGCTGCATGCAACACAGCACAAGACAAAACATGACATGAAAGCGCATGAAACAAGGCACACAGACAAGACAAAACAGGAGTGTCTGGGCTCTGTCACAAAAACTAGAAATGGACTAGACAGAACCCTGACACAAACTTTGGAACGGTAGTGTCTAGATAGATAGGGGTGTAACCCCGGCATCCTGGCCAAATTTGCCAAGTGGCCTCTGTCCATCATGGCCTCCTAATCATCCTCATATACTGATTGGCTTCATCACTGTCTCCTCTCCACCAGTAAGCTGGTGTGTGGTGGGCGTTCTGGCACAATATGGCTGCCGTCACACATCAGGTGGATGCTGCACATTGGTGGTGGTTGAGGAGATTGCCCCTTTCTTTTAAAGCGCTTTGAGTGCTGAGAAAAGCTCTATATAAATGTAATAAATTATTATTATTATAGATAGATAGATCTTCCTGTCATTCCTATTCAAATTCCTGTTTTGCTTCCTGTAAGATGTGGCCAATTCCATTTATTGACAGATTGAAAGGGAGCCCGTTCTTCAATTTTGAGTTTTGCACAACCCTGCTTGCAATATTTTCATTGAATAATTACTTACATTTCACTCTGTTCCTCGCACTAAGCTTCAAAACACTTGAATTAATCCTCTAAGTCATATGCGTTGTTTTATGATGCTTTTATGGTGCGCTGTGGAGCTTAACAACCCCTGAATCCCCACTTAATTAAATTATTTGGAAGAGAGCTTTTGACACATTTGAAAAAATTCTAGGGTGTAAATAGATGGCAGAATTTTCATTTTTTACTGAACTGTCATTTCAATATTTCTTCCAATATTTTCCAGTCTCATCGGCGTCAGCACAACAAGGACAAACCGTATAAGTGTCACCACTGTAACCGTGGTTATGTAGACGAAGCCAGCCTGGAGGTTCATCTGTCCACTCACACAGTCAAGCACGCTAAGCTGTACTCCTGCGGTTTATGCAACCGCACATATACCTCGGTACAGAAATCAACACCTAATCACACCATAAATGAGCAGCATTCCCAGTTCCCGTTCTAATACTAATATGCATCTCTCTCTCTGCCTGTAGGAGACGTATCTGATGAAACACATGCGTAAACATGCCCCAGATATGCTGCCGTCTCCACCTGGATCAACCCAGCAAAGCCACAGCCCAGGCCGTGTTGAAGGAGGCGGCTCGGAAGGAGACGCACAGAGCCGAGCCGAGAGGACCGACGTCTTCGGTCAGCCGTGCATATTTGACCTGAACCAGTACAAACCATTAACTTCTGCTGATGTGCAGTATAAAACTGTCAGTGTGTCTGACATCTCCCCTCACAAAGACCTCTGCATCACTGTGGAGGCTTCAGCCATACAGGTGGGTCACCTGAACTCATGAGCGAGGGATGAAACTTTGGAGTTTAGGAAAAACTGTTGCAATTACACAGAACTGTGGATACTGAAAGGATTTTCTTACTTAATGTCTTCTCATTTGTATGAAGGAGCAAGTGGACTTAAATGGAAAAAAGTGAAGGAGATTCTTTGTAATTTTTTTCTTTCCATTTTTTTAAACATTTGTTGCTGTAATCCTGATCTTCCTTGCAAAAGCTTCCTTGAAGACTGTGGCTGTTTCAGTGGGACCCAGCTCATATATCAAGTCTTTCCACAAAATATCTGGTTCATCACGTTTGTATGATTTTGTCTGTAGTTGTTGGTACGATCACTGCACTGTCAACATTAATATTGTTACTGTCTACAAGAATGGAAATGTTGTCTCTTGCACAGTATGTATGGGAATTGTTGGTCTGTTTTCTTTTTAAAAGGGAAATTTGTTTGCAGTCATGTATGTAAAACAAAAAAGAATGTATATATGATTATCAAATGTTTTGTGTGTGAATGATTAAAGGACAACAGGAAATAGGACTAAAATAATTTGTCAACTAATGTCAATGGCAAATATCGTGAGATGTTGTTTTTTTTCTTTTAAAAAATTATCCTGTTTGGCATTCCCATCTAAAGATGACATGTAATATTATATTATTACTGTTACTATTGTTATTCTATCAAAATAACTATTAACATGCTCCCCAAATCTCAACCTCTTGACATTAACAAAATCGGATTAGTGTGCTTTAACCCTGTAAAACAAGATATTAAAACAATTGCTTCTGATGTGCCTCCTTGTGATTATCTTAAAGCAGGGGTTTGCAAACTTTACAGACTCTGACATCCTGGGTTTTTAAGTCATTTTCATTTACAACATTAACAAGTATTACTACCTTTTATAATACTTAGACCATTAATTTAACTGTTCACATTTAGAAATCATTTAAGAACATATAATATTGTTACTTATTAAAATTCTATGTTTTTTTTACCTCGATCTGTATAGATTCCCTGCAGGACCTTCAAGGACCCCCATTGGTTTAGAGCATCGGTTCCCAACAGGGGGGTCGCGGCCCACAAGGGGGCCTCAGTGAGCTCTTTGGGGGGTCGCGTCATATTTTGAAAAGAGTTGAACAGTGAGCATTAAAGCAGCAGTCCGTAACCTTTTTTGTGTTCAAAATTTACTAAATTTGTATAATGAGTGAGTACATCATGAATCCATTTTCCAAACTGTGTTTTTGTCTTATCCTGAGTCACTATGGTACACCTATGATAAGTGTTTATATTGGGACTATTTTACACTGGTTCGGGTCGTACCACTGCAGTGTAGCCCAGTGCCTGCGTGACTCTTCATAGACGTAAACAGAGAGAAGTAGCTCCGGCTAGAATGCTCTTCCGCAAAACGCATTATTCTGTAAATAAATGCATGTTTATTAATCGCTAGAGCGCCAAGCAATCATATTACATTAGCTAATTTTATTCATGATCCTCTGGCTGACCAAAAAATGGGTTTTCAACGAGGTCCCAGACACTAGTCATTTTGTTATAGGCCTAGCCTATATTAATTATTTTTTCGCTACACACCAGTGTGAATACTGCTATTTTTGTTATTGCATTTCAAATAGGGCCAATTAATAGGCTACTCCTAGGCTTACGTTTTTAAATTACAAACGGTCTACTGATGTTTTTGTTATAGTATTTTCAATATTATACGCTATTATTTGTGCATAAACATATCTGGTTATAGTAATAAACAGACTGTTTGTTTAAAAACAAAACATCCTTGGTGCAAGCTTACAAGAGCGACAATATCATTAAATGTGATGGAGGCCCTACAATATTTTCTTGGGAAAAAGGGGGTCTCAGACAAAAAAAGGTTGGGAACCACTGGTTTAGAGAATTAAACTTTTTAATCTAAATTCCCTCAGACTGTAAATAATGTAATGCATTTACATTACAGTTGTACTGGTTGTCAGATATCCAAGAAACAGAATATGGTCTAGAATGAGTTTTTTGTGGTTAAGTTTGTTTGAGCACATTGGTCTTTCAGCAACATCATTACCACCAAGTTATTTGTAATTTTTGATATTTATAAAACAGATATATAGTTATTTATATAATTAACTTAGAGAATTTAAATATTTATACTTATGTTTAAGTTATATATATTATTCGTACAGATGTCCAACATTCTATCGTACAATGGCAGATTGCACCACCTGTCAAAAATATGGGGGTCAAAATAACTTATTGCTGTTATTATTATACTTTCGCAAACGGTAACGTTAGTCGTATAAAGTAAACAGAAGCAGTAACAGATTCCAGAACAATTGCAGAGTCGATAAAATGAATTTGTGACGCCTAGTGTTGAATCTTTGAAGTACATATTGGTAGCGTCCACTCCGTCAGTGAGTGGGCTGTGTCACAGAAAAGTCCATGCGAGTAGCGGAGAAACTTCACGAATGTAAATATAGAACAAACAACGAAGTTTACGTCCTCGCGCGTTCTTTCTTTTTTCTCCTTTGATCCATGCGAACATGCCGCGCAAAAAGCCTTTTAGTAACAAACAGAAAAAGAAGCAGCTCCAGGTGAAACGCGAGAAAAAGAGAGGTGGGTACGTTAACTAGCTTAGCTGAGTTAGCGCTCGAGGAGCTGAACGAACGCGCTCGCAGACGTTCTACATTAGCCACGTGACTCATTGTTTTATGGTTTATATTTTAGTGTGCAGAAATGTGACCATGTTCTCAGATATTAGCACATTAATTGAGCTACTACGATGCTGTACCTACTTTGTTTGCTAAGTTTCTGTGGGTGTATGTAACCAAACTTGACAGGCAGTAAACAGCACGTGCTGTCATTTTTATTTGAGGGTTGCATACAAGAAGGGACGCTGAATGTCACATCCAGCAACAGGACATGTATCATAATGTTCTTGTATGGATGTTGTCTGCTGTAACTACTACTACTCTGCTCGTGACAGGTCGAACGTCACACAACCAAACAGTAATTTATCTTTACAGACCAAATGTCTATTCTGACTTGTCAACAGTGAAATGATTGCGTAAAAATTATGACACACATTTTGAGCAGCTCGTGTTTTGCTGTAGTTGGCGCTTGTGTTATGCGGTATATAAGTGCGCAGGCTCAGCGTGAAGTTACGTAACACAACAACAAAGCGATCAATACACACTAAAGCAGGCTAAATTAACTGCCGTTCGCCCGCAGTTCTGCAAGTATTCGTGTCTAGTACACAGTAAAACCTACATAAACAGTTTGCAGAATATCTAGTTAGATCGCAGGGATAATTGTTTCTTATGTAATCAGTGTAAATTTCCACACTATTGTCACATCTATATTGTAATGAGAACAGCGTGTTAACTATGGGGAAGACATGATTATTGGAAGTACACGATGTTTTTCAACAGAAAATGGCGTATAATTCAAAAACAAAAGAAACTTTGTCCACTGAAAAAAACAAGGTGTAGTATTTAATAGAAAATTGATTTCACTTATAGTTACAAATAAATGACAAGTATCGCATTGAATTAAACATGACATTTTTAATGACTGAGATAAAGAATGAAATAGTATTTTCTTGTAACACGTACTCCATATAATCATCGTTTTATTTACAACAACAACAAAAAATCCTTTTTACGGTTTATGACATTACTTCGCTTTGGAATCATAGTCAAGAAGACAGGAAACACTCTTTAAAGTTTGTGTGTGTGTGCGCGTGCAGGAGAACCAGGTTCAAGTCACAGTAGCCGAAATGCCAGTGTGGAGAGAGGACCTGGCAGAGACAGACAGTCGGATACATCAGACAGCGAGACGACAGACATCAGGAGGATCAACCATCAGCCTGGTGCCAGAAACGGCAGATATGACCCCAACAGGTGAGTCAGGACAGGTGAAACAGTCAGTCCAGTCTTGTCTTATTAATTCAACATGAGATGTTTTAGCAGGGGCATGTATCGTTCTGTTTGTTAATCTTATAATGGCTTGTTTTGCAGATTCCGTCTGCACTTTGAGAGGGAGAGCAAGGAAGAGGTGGAGAAGAGGAAGAAAATAGCGATGAAGAAAATCCTGAAGCCGGTGGCAGAAAAGGAACTAGAGATGGATATAAACCAGATCTTCCCCGAAGAGAAAGGTATTTATGCTGCTGAGCTAAGTAATCTGGGACACATTTCACAAAACTAGCCATAGTTTTGTCGGATCATCTGTGTCGGAAAAAAAAAAGACTTTCCTGTCAAATAGATGAATCAACAAGGCCAACTCAATGTCTTCATTCCACTTTCATTTTGTCTAATCACAGGCCTGGATATCCCACGGCGGCCCTCATGGCATTACGAAATGCGGCGAGAGGAGTTGCTGCGGAAAGAGGAGAAGTCCTTTCTGGAGTATCTGGACACTCTTCACTCCAAGAACCCACCCGGTAGCCTCAGCCACTTTGAGCACAATCTCGAGGTGAGGCATGTTCTTTTAGAAAACACAGTACTGAAGTGCTTAGAGAAATCATTTTTATCAGCAACCAGAATTGGATTGTTGCTGAGTCAATAGCTATAATGAAATTGTTGTTTTATTGCGCTTGAGCATCTGTTTGGTCAGACGGTGCTGGAGGCAAACACTGTTTTCAAATTCACTTGTTTATGAGCTATTGCCCTTCTCAAGCCTAGTGACACTGAAAATGCTGTTTGCTTAGTGAAAAAGAAGCAACACTTCTCCTAAATGCTAATTATTAGGAATACTAAACTTAATAAAAAAAGGCTTTTATGATTCCTGTTTGTCTTTAATAGCCTACAGACAACAAAAGCGCCACAATATTGTGCAGATCATTTTTAGACAAACAACCGTTGTTTCTAAGAACTTATAAACTTGCTGCTAAATGTTGGAAGCACTTGAGCAATTACTCTGTAAATATTGGATCACAATGATTCTGTTGTTTTAACAGTTTCCTGGTAGTTTTGGATTAATGTAGCAAATACTTCACAGGAGACCATACATTATTTTACCTAAAGTGAGCCAAAGAATTACAAACAGGTTGGCTAATCTGAAAGAATGTGAATAACAGATTAAGATTCATTACTGAAGTTCAGACAGCGGAAATAGTGCTCTCTCAAATAACAACTATTAAAAATAGGTTATTTTTTGTTTGTTTATTTACTACTGACTGACTGTCTTTCTCTCTCAGACATGGAGGCAGCTGTGGAGAGTATTGGAGATGTCTGATGTCATTCTCCTCATAGTGGATATCAGACACCCAGTGAGTGTGCGACTGTAATGCCTGTTGAAACTTTAAGCAGTTTTCAAAAGGTCTTGAATTTTGCATAGCTGTTACACTAAATATGAGAATTCTTAAATTATGCAAACTGAGGTAATAAAGTCCCCACTAGGTGGGGCCAGAGATTGCATTACATTTAATGTCAGAAAAATGACACTTTTGTATTGCGTTATACTTTTTGAGCAAAAGAAGGATGGAGTTGTTAAATGGTCATTACCATTCAGTACAAGCAAACATTATCACTCTGTCTGTAGGTCCTGCAGCTTTCACCTGCTGTGTATCACTACATCACTGGTGAGTTAAAGAAGTACATCATCCTGGTGCTCAATAAGGTGGACTTGTGCCCCGCCCCGCTGGTGTTGGCATGGAAACACTATCTGACTAAACAGTTCCCCCACCTGCACTGTGTCGGCTTCACTTCGCACCCAGGACAACCCTACAGCACCCGTGAGAGAATCCTTCCTCTATCAGTGCTTTATCTGTAATGTGACCAGATTAAAATATGCTTCCTTCATCTGTCCTAACTGCAGTTCTACAGAAGAAGAGGGTGAGGAAAAAAGCAGGATGGAATCAAGTAGGAGGACCGTTTCAAATCATGAGAGCGTGTCAGGAGATCACAGCAGGAAGAGGTAAGACAAGTTCCTCCCAGACACCTAAATGAGCACTGGAACACAGGGAGTAATGATGATGATTGTTGTTTTCAGTGGATTTGAGCAGCTGGGAGAAGAAGATCCAGAGGGATGCTGTTGCTGTGGGA
The DNA here is from genome assembly GCF_051911475.1 of Siphateles boraxobius. Classification (NCBI taxonomy): domain Eukaryota; kingdom Metazoa; phylum Chordata; class Actinopteri; order Cypriniformes; family Leuciscidae; genus Siphateles; species Siphateles boraxobius. Next base: position 19,540,660 of record NW_027508722.1, on the reverse strand, counting down.
ACAGAGGGGGATCGGGCTGATGATGATGGATCGGAGTCTGTGCTGATGGAGCATCATACTGATGTTGCCATGGAAATGAACAGCCCCACTCAAGAACTTTATAAAGATGGAGTACTAACCTTGGGCTGCATAGGTAAAAAGATTAGTCACCAGGAAATCAAAATTGACCATTAATTTTTTATTTTATTGAACATTTGCAGTGTTTATTATAAATGATTTATATGTGCACATCATTATTTAAAAAGAAAATGAATGTTCCCTTATCATCTTTAATCAAAATGTGCACGTCCCCTCCCCCTCACGATGACATCTTTTCTCTGATGACGTGAGACCGGGACAATAATCCCTCACTTCCAGCAGCCTGTCACTCACATGAGATTGCAGCAATTAACAAACTACGAGCTAATCAAGCCCTGATGAACAATCGAGCCCCACCCTACTTTTTTTCTCATTTGAGAAGCCGTTTCACTTGGATATACACCGAAATATGGATAAAAAAGACAATTGCAATTTCCGTTTCATGCCAACTTTAAGTTCTGATCAATATTAGATCAATATCAGTTACATATATCTTATATGAAGTACTTCTCCCCAATGTGTTAATTAAAATTCATTATTTAATTGAAAATTCATATTGAGTCTTTTGCACTTTCTCCAGGTTTTCCTAATGTAGGCAAATCTTCAGTGCTGAACAGTCTGGTTGGCAGGAAGGTCGTGAGCGTGTCTCGAACCCCAGGTCACACAAAATATTTCCAAACATACTACCTCACTCCCACTGTGAAACTGTGCGATTGTCCTGGGCTTGTCTTCCCTTCCCAAGTGGACAAGCAACTACAGGTAAAAACAGCATGATACTGTATAATTTATGAAAGTTAAATCATCCGGGCTTTGTTTATGTGTGTGCAATCATCTTCTCAAACAGATCCTGGCTGGTATATATCCAGTGTCCCAGCTGCAAGAACCTTACAGTTCAGTAGGATACCTGTGTGAACGGACCAACTTCCTGTCTGTGTTAAAGCTGAAACATCCCGACCACTGCACAGAAACCCCACGTGACCCTGACACACAGGACTGGACAGCATGGGACGTGTGTGAAGGTGTGTACTTTTCTGATGTAACGTTATTCATTTCCTATTTACCATTCGATTGGAGGGAGGAACTGGTTTTCAATAATTTGTTTTTGTTTGTTTGTTTGTTTTTGTCAGCCTGGGCTGATAAGAGAGGCTATAAGACTGCTATGGCGGCCCGTAATGATGTTTATCGAGCAGCCAACAGTCTATTGCGTTTGGCAATCGACGGACGGTTGTGTCTGTGTCTGCGGCCACCTGGATACTCTCAGAGTAAAGGTCAGAGGTCAAACTACTACAGATGTGTTCATCTCATCTGCCACTCGTGTCCCAAATTTGACATTTAATCTCAATCTCTTCAGATGAATGGGAATCCCACCCGGACCTGTCCGAGATCATCGCTCTACAAGGAAGAAAGGACGAAGAGGATAGGGGTGACAGGGAAGAAGACGACGGTGAATCCAGCTCCGAGCTGGAAGAGGACAACGATCGAGACGCAGATGATGATGAAGACGCTTATGGGGATGATGAAGATGATACCGTGAAGGCTGACAAGAAGGGCCTCACTCTCAACATGTTCAGTGTGCTGAGACAAAACGAGTGTGAGTGAGGGATGAGATCGCTCTCCTCACTCCATGTTCATACATTCCGGTTTCTTTATTTATCACTGATCTCTTTATGACCATCTCATTTCAATCTGCAATGTGTCAATCAAAGGATTGTCTTGAACATTTATTTCTCATTTGACGCTTATTGCGCTCTTATACAGACCAAGTTATAGACAAACACAACACATCCACCATTCTGCCTATTTTTGCTGCAGTATAAGGCTGGTTTTGTGTTCTATTTCAACCTCTCTGTGCCTCTGTACCTTCTCTGCTTTTCATTTATTATCATCAGAAAAGTATCAAAATACTTTGGAAACTTTTGTACCTCCTGCATGCAGCCTTTTCCCTTTCTGAAAGGTCAGAGATTCGGAATGTCTTACAACCAGTGATTGTACAATCAGTGTTACTAAACAAGCATTGATGAATACAATCACTGATTTATTATCAATCTCACAGCAGTGATGCCAAAGGTCAGGTGAGGTCAGAAGTCACGCTTTGACCTCTAACTGTGAGTTTTCCCCATGTGAATGTATTTTAACCTCAGTACCGCAAACCTCGGCATGTAGGGCAGAACCAGTCATGTCAGAGGATAAGAAATAGAGGCACAGGCTGTTGACTAAAGAAGATTATTTTGATAAAAAGAAGTTTATGGACACTCAAAGCACTTTTAAAGCAAAAGTCAGCAACCAGCAGTCTTTTACTGTTTAAAGCTTTCATTTCTGAGCAGATACACATTTATTATGCGGGTAATGAAGTGAGGGTGTCATTTTGGGTTGCAATAGGAGTGCCACATTTATGCCACAAAATGTTCTAGACTATGCAAAGTTTAAAGAGGTATTAGAAAAACTTGATACACGCGTTCCAGTTATAAAAGTGAAACCATATACCACACATCGTACATGCACACTGACCCAAGCCACTCGAAGATTTTGGGATCATGTTCTTTTGGACTAAAAAGTAGAGTAGAGACTGGGTTGTTTTTGAAGAACTAGAGTTTGCGCACTTTTGCTGTAGGACTCGGGTAAAGGTGATGATGTGATGTTAGACCATCATCACAGAGAGACCGATACAAGAGTGCTGGTTTCCTGCTTTTCAGCCTCCAGCCCTGCATGCCCTTGCTTAGGGATTTCATGTGGGTGTGATAGTGTGTGAATCATTCTTTCTTTATTGAAATGTTATTATACTGACAGAAACAGACCTCTGCAATAAAAACGTTCCCCTTGATTCTTTGTTATCATTATGTTTGCAAAAGAGGACACAGCTACTTGTTTCTTTACATACAGTGACAATATAGTGTAAAGAATAATGTAGGTGAACATAAATTTAAGGTAACAACTTTATGTGAAATGTATAAAATTGTGTGTATATTAAAGAGAATAACCAATTAGCATCGTATAAAGTCTTTAGAAGGTTTTTTTCATTATGATATTTTGGGCTATTTGGCTTTTCATAACCTGTTTTTTTTTTTTCTCAGACTAGTGGAAAGAAGACATCAAAAACACAAAAAGTGTTTATTTTATTGCACTTTATCTGTAGATTTCAATTACAATACATATCTTTAAAGGCCATTTTCTCAAATTTAGTTTTTTCTCATGCACCGAGCCAGAAATTTCCTCATTAGTAACACTTCCATACAACAAACTCTGTTTTTATTCCTATATTCTGAAGGTTTTTACAGAGGGCTTTGTTCATATATCACTTGCTTGGTGACGTGGTGAAAAATAATTACTGGCGGTTGACCATAATAAAAAGAGATATCAGTTTTCCCCTCTGTAATAGACTCTAAAATGTCAACAAAATTAATTCATTTTTGAACCTGTATCCAATGTTCAGATATGCCTATCTGTTCTGGAAATGCAAATTAGAGCATATTGAATTAGACAATGCCTCATTTGCATATTTAAACATAAAATTTAAGAAAACTGTTGCAATTCTTAATGTATTCAATCAGCCAGTTGCCAACCACCTTAAAACAATTAAAGAAGTAGTAGTAGTGATGTAATCAATCAAATGTTCAGGCAACACAGCACGCATGCGTCATGGTGTAGATTAAGATTTTGTAAATAAAGTGGTAAATTATGTTGTTTTTTGCGCAAACAAAGCACTTGTGTCTCTTCATAAAATTGAGGTTAAACCACAGGAGTCACGTGGATTACTTTTATGTCTTTACTACCTTTCTGGGGCTTGAAAGTTGAGTAGGCTGTCAATGGAGGGACAGAAAATACCGAAGATGAACGAAAGCATTACTGTTTTGTAACGACATGAGGTGAGTAATTAATGACAGAATTTAGATTTTTGGGAGAACTAACTCTTTAAAAACACGACGCGCCTGTGCGAGACTGAAAACGCAGCGATGCTCGCAACTGTAAAATATGGGCATGTAGCTCATGTTTACATTAAAATTCAGGTTTAGAGCAGCAGAGTGGAACGCAAAAACGTGTGCTGTGTGAACCTGCCCTATAAAACTGTTGGAAAAGCAAGTGGTTACCTCATTTGTCTGAGAGCATAAACAAGTTATCAAAGTAAAGAGTAGGCTAGCTTTGAAGAAGCAGAATTTAAGATATGCATAATTTCTGGTCGTTACATTATTCCCCTGCTTTCATTAGTGTTTTTCCATAGTCCAAATGACTATTATTGTAAAATGTGAAAAATAGTCATTATAAAGATTGAGGTGTGTCCACACTTATGTAAATAACATACTAATTATGTGCTTTACAGTAACACTCTTAGGAAATAAAACATTTGACTATCACTGGCCATCAGGTCACAGAACCTTGCATCAGATCAACATTACTGATCATTTCCCATCTGTAAACACTGAAAACAATGAAGCATTCCTATATAATTTGATTATTCCACCACAATCAAAAACAAGTAATGTAAAATCCGGCATGCAGTGGATTACATTGTAATCCTTTTCTAATTAAACTGGGGAAAACTATTAAAATGGGCTTGTGGTTTAGGGTGTGACTTGGATATGTTACCGTGCTTCACAATTAAAATTTGCATATAATAACCAATATAAAAAATGTCCCCCTCAGTAAAATAGAAAAACACAACTCACTAATTTCCTGTAGATTGTGTAAAACTATTTGCCTGTTTGTAACCGCTGTCAGCTCCACACTATTCTCATATTTCACTCAACCGTGACCTCATAAATTATCCTAATTAAATTCTGTGGTCTTTAACAGGAGTCTTTGGTCATGCTTGTGCTTTCCATATGTGTTGCATTAGTGTAGAGCAGCCTGCTTTTCACATGACGTACATAACCAGTCTGCAACACATTTTAAACCACTAATCAACAAAGAGTGAATGAATTAGTCCTATTAAACCAGTCTGGCTTTAATCAAGGGTCTGGTATTGACTGAGACAGAGTTTGAGTTCTTATCAAGGGGAATCAAGGTAAACACAATGGTTCACGCAGAGGTTATTCAGACTAGACAAGTACTGTATCTCTAATCTGATTGGTGTTAATTTGCATGTTAATTTGCACATTTTGCAGACATCTGGTGATTTTGGCAGACTCTGGAAGCTGATAGCTAGTGGCATCACAGGAAAGGATAAGTTTCCCTGTTAGGATGTCTGATTGATTAAATATCCCTCACAGTACACACACACAAATGCAGCTTAATCCTGAAAGCAAAGAAGTGCAAAGGTGGCTTTTGAACTTCTTGACTTCACAGCCTCTATATCACCATCAATGCAGACGGAACTGAAAACACTGGCACAGCAATCCCAGGAATGTCACTGGTCGTGTAGCTCCATGATATTTATGAGTCAAGGGATATTTGATCACACGATAAATTATTTTACACTTATGAGAATAGAATTTTAAAATGTTTTTTTCTTCATATAAATTTGGTTTGCAGTTTATGAATAAAATAAGGTCTGTTAACATTACTTAATGTTCTACAACATAAACAGTCATATGGATGCTTGTTTCTGTTATATAGAATAAAATGATCATTATGAGATAAAGTTTGAAATAAGAAATACATTTACAATTAAATATTTGAGATAGTCACAATTTCAAAAAAATAAACTTGCAATTGTGTGATATAAAGTCTCAATTGCGAAAAAAAGTAGCATGTACAACAAATAATGACGGAATTGCAAAATATACGTTACAATTACGAGAAATAAACTGGCAGTTGCATGATATAAAGTCACAGTGAGCAATATGAAGCCACCTTTACAAGAAAAAGTGTAACAATTGCAAAAAAAAAGTCAGTTGTTAGAGATGTGAAAATAGTTACGAGTAATTTCACAACGTCACAATTATGAAAAATAGTCTCATTTACAAGAAATAATGTTGCAAGATATAAGTCACGTTGATAGATAAAGTCAAAATTACATAAAAATAACATTGCATTACCTTTTTATTTTTTTCCTCCGTGATGGAAACAGACTTCAACATACAGGAATTAGTAAATTAGCCCTCCAGGTTGGCCTACAAATTGACCTCATGATTGACCTCGCACAACTATATAAACAAATGTTGACATTTTCTCATGATTTTGAGTTTTAAAATGATTTATATTGTTTACTGTATATATTTGGATAGGAGTTTCCCCTCAATTTTTTTAGTACCCTCACTGCTTCAAGAACACACACACAAACACACACACACACACACACACACACACACACACACACACACATGGACCGGTGTAATTTATGAGCAGGCAGATGTCTCTAGTCTGCTTCCGAGTTGGGTGCTGGCGTTGGCAGTGGAGTGTATTAGTTGTCCTGTCTTCTGTCCGAATCTAAACTCAGCTTTCAGAATGGCAAGTCAGAGAGCCCAAATTATGCTGCCACACAACGGTACTGACATAATTTATTATCATGAAACAAAATTTGAATTTATACCACCACAGGACCACAATGAGCCAAGTGTTACAGAATTAGCTCAGACAGCCTAATACGATTTTACAGATCCAATGAGCAATATTGTAAATTTATACCACTTTTTTTCATGTTCTGAAGCATTTTTCTACATGTGCATATATGTTTTTTGGGTGGTGTGACTGTTTGCTGCTCACCATGTTTGTTGGAGTCTATGTGTCATGTATTTTTAGCTTGGGCTCTCACTGCATTGCAATGGCACTCATTCCCAAAATCCCAGCAACCCCCCACTCCACTCACTCTCACTGTGGAGCCAGATAGAGCAGAAACGGCAAGGAAGAGAGCGAGCAGGACAGTTGTGTCATCACACAGACAGTCCATGCGGAATTAGACCCTCCCTGCTGTGTTTCCATGGAGACAGTTTGAAATAGACCTTATAATGGGCTGTTATAAAGGCCGAACTACCTGATCGCCACACCCTGACTCAACCGTTATTACCGTCAGCCGCTACAAACCACTCATACACTCAGAGCAGAGACAGAAAATAACAGTCATTTGGGGAGAATCAAATTCTGTCTGATGTGGAAGAAAGAGGGAGGGAGAAGGGGAGGGGAACAGAGAACCCATAATTAGCAAACACAATGAGTGTCTAACAAGGGAACTAATGAATTAGGCGCAGACTTCCACTGTTAGCATGGCACAAATGACAAACCGTTTTATTCGCTGATGGAATAGAATGAGAGGCGGTGGAGGAGAGGGAGAGGAAGTGAAACTTGTGCATGAATCCAGCAACAGTTATAAAAGAGAACCCAAATACCACTTCAGGGTCTCATCACTTTTCTCTTTTCATGTTGAGAGATTCAGAGTCCCTGAAGGGTTCTGCTGCAGAGATCAGGGAATGAAGCGCAGCAGACCAATAGAGGATTCTGTGGGTGGGACCTTAAAGGGACAGTTCACCCAAAACAATGACAATTCTGTCATCATTTATTCATCCTTGTGTTCTTTTAAATCTCTAAGACTTTATGAAGAATTGACTAGTTGTTGTTTTTAATTTAAGTACAATAAATGGGGACTAAAAGCATCATAAATGTATCATGCAAGTGGTCCAAATGACTCATTAAGAATATAATAAAAGAAGTCTTTTGAAGTCATATGATAGCATTATTTTTTTAACAGTTTTCTTATTTCTTATTCTTTTATAGATTTTTCTATATAGTTTGTTTATTTTAATTTAATTTTTTTTTCAGTCATTTTAGAATCTATTTATTTCAGTTAGTTGCCTTTATGCAACATTTCTATTTTTGTTTGTTTATATTTTTTTTATTTAAGCCTTATTAATTACCAAAAATTATTTTTAAGTTTTAGTTTTAGCTAACAATAACAACGCTGATTCATTGATCAGACTGTTTTTTTGCTAACTGAACCAAAGATTCATTGCAAAGATCAGATGCATAAGAATGAATAGGCTTGTTCGATTTGAACCGGCGCTGCAAAGACCGATCGGTTTATGACATCAAAGTACCGCAAGAGCGATTAGAGAGCAGACGGCTCCTTACGCTTTTGAATCGCTCTCGCGGTACTTTGATGTCATCAACCGATCGGTCTTTGCAGCGCCGGTTCAAGTCGAACAAGCCTATTCTCATGAATAGGCCTACACCTATCACTCACGATAGGCTTGTTCGACTTGAACCGGCGCTGCACAAACCGATCGGTTGATGACATCAAAGTAACGCGAGAGCGATTAGAGAGCAGACGGCTCCTTATGCTTTTGAATCGCTCTCGCGGTACTTTGATGTCATCAACCGATCGGTCTGCGCAGCGCCGGTTCAAGTCGAACAAGCCTGATATGTCTTGGTCACATTCATGTCTTTCATGTGATCCCCTGTTTAAAGTCATGTGATCATGCCATGTGTTCCCTTGTCTGATGTCATGTTGTCATTGGTTCATTGTCACAGGTGTGCCTTGTCTAGTCATTACCGTAGTCTTGTGTATTTAAGCCCTCATGTTTGCCATGTGTTTTGTCAAGTATTGTTTCCTGTGACCATTGTTGTGTAAGTCTATGTTCATGTTTATGTCCACGGTTTAGTTTTTTTGCCATGCCTTTGTTTTGTTTAAATAAGTACTGCTCTTGGGTTCTTTACTACTTTCCTCCAGTGGATCCCTTACAACAGCATGCACTATATCATCCAAAAAAAAACAACAACTTAAATTTCTATCTGTTCCTCAAATATCATGACTTTAGAAAACTTGGGATACTTTTATGATTTGCATCCTTTTTTTTACTTCCTGTCCTCATTAATGTATGTAACCAGGACGTTCTTTAAATTTTACTCCATTTTTCGTTTACAGAAGAAAGAAACTCGTACAGGTTTGGAAAGACGTGACAGTGAGATTTTAATTTCTGGGTGAATTCTTTCTTTAAATCCTGAGTCTAAGTACATAATGTGAGTGGTCAACCAGAGCAAAAACATCTAACCACATGACACAAAAACACAGACAGACACATAAGCAATTACCGTCTGCTGAAGAACACCTGCGGTCATACTCACCCATCTGCTTTAATCTTCCAAGGAGATTTTCCTTAGAAAGACAAACACACAACTACAATGTAGAAAAATCTGATTTAAAACAAAAAATATTTATCAATGCATTAATATTCAGGTGCACAGTAGGCTATACAGACTCAGGATGCTTGTAAATGTGATGTGAATAAGTGAGATTACTGCTCAGGAATTGACTAAGGGTCTGGGATTAATCTGTTTGTACTCTGTAGCAAAGCCTCTTTTCTAGTGATGGTCCACTGCTGTCCTTCCTGAATGAAAAGATGGTTACACAGAACCCAGTCAGCATGATTTGACAGACTTAAGATCCATGAAAGCATTGAAGCAGATTTGAACAGAACGTCCTTGTGAGTGATGTATGTGATGGAGCAGGAGCGATTGTGACCGATGCATTTTTACTTCCCAATACCCAAAAAAAGAGATCAGAGAACTGACACCCTTCTGACCCCCACCCAGAAACCCGCCCATGGCTGCAACCTGACCCTGTGACCTCTGACACCTTCACCTTTTGGAAAAGCCTCAAGGGACGAACCTAAAATGGTTGGTATATTCAAACTAATATGTAAACCAATATGTTTAACACACTTAGTCATGCTACCGTGATCACCAGCAACATAAAGCATCACAACTTGGGTCCATCTGTTCAGTTTTTTTATTTGTTGGTCTGTGTAAGCAATAAATGGATGTCTTGAACCGTTGTCATGCACTTCGCTGTTTTTTTAGCGTCTCACACCATTACTGCTGCATTTTAAAGATGCTTTGTGAAGTTCAATTTGAGTCAATATGATTAATATCAGTACAGCCTATTTGTCATGTTTTGGTTTGGTTATGTTTTCATGGACTTTTAGTTTGTATTTCCTTGTTCTGCATGTGTTCAGTTCGTGTTTCCCTAGTTAATGATTGTTTCTATGGTTATTGATTATGCTCACCTGTGTCTTGTTTGGTTGCTTGTTTGCTCTGGTATATTTGCACTGTGCTTCTTTCTTGAGTTGTTGGTTATTGTCTTTGTTTAAGCAATGCTGTTACATTGCATTTTTATTTGCTTTGCTTATTTGCCTTATCTTTATTTATTAAAACTGCTAAAAAAAAAAAGATTCTCTGCTCAACTTTACTTTCATAGCTGCACCATGACAATATTTTACCATTGTGTCTGTACTTTAAGTCGAGTTCAGGATTTGTGTACTTCGTCCTCCAGTAAAGTTAAAAGAAAATAACTTTTAAGAACATTTGCCTTTCATACTATGCCTAATATTTTGCAGTAATATGATGTGATTACAACATAACACCAGGAGGAATCTCCCTCTGTCATTGTCTTTCAACATCTCTCTCACACACACACACACACACACACACACACACACACACACAGGACAAAGTCAAAAGTCTTAAATTCCTTTGAGCCTCAGTCATCAAATGTGACTGATCTCATTTTAAAAAACATACACACACACACACTCTCTCTCTCCTGCCTCCCTGAATCATCCCTGTCTTTTTACTCTCTTATGGCACATTAGAAGCTCTCCAAACCTTGGGCCCCTGAGAAAACCAGCCATTTTGAAAGAGGACACCAGAGAGGACAAAACAGAGAGTGTCCTGCCATTCTTCAAGTGTGTGTGGAGGTGGGGGAGGATTTATGTGTGTGACATTGGTAACTGAGGTAGCAGAGGGATCCATGGTGAGTGAGGGAGAGAGATGGATAGATTATGTGCTTTAGTAAGGGAATGAGCGGAATGCCAGTTTGTGACGCTTCCCCACATTCTACAGGCCTGACATTGTGAGAGTGATCAGGCCGCTCTACCCCTCAACAGCTGTGTGCGTGTGTGCGTGTTAGTGGGGAGAGGTGGATACATGTGGACTCATGGGTGTTCATATGTTCTGAGCTTCCTCACTTAAATCAGCATTTAATTACATAAATCATAGATGGCATTGGTTATTTGTTGTAAGTTGGTACAACATTACAATATGGATTTTGGGTGATGTACATTGTGTCTCGTAAGATTGTGCAGCGAAGCCATTTTAGGTATCTGTTGCATTATCAGTATTCGCCCGAATATGGTCAGGGCTTAAACCCGAAATGCTCCCAAGCTAAATTAAAAGCCTGTTTTATAGGCCATCAAACTTGTATATTTCATACATATGTTTATATGTATAATTATAGAATTTTTTTGTTTGTCTTTAGGTAAATTAAAGGTAAACTTTTTTTAAATGTGAAAAAAGAAGAAAAAACAGTTAAGTCTGAATAATCAGTCTAACAAATCTTTTTTGTATTGTCCAAAAAGATTATTTGTTATTCATTTTGAAGTCATTCGGGCACATATCAAGCATTTCTAAATGCTTTAGGCCTATAATGTATCATAGTTTCGTATACTTTCAAATATTCTTTTAATTTAATTCATAATTCATATGTTGTAAAACTTTCTTATGTTTCTAAATGCATCACACATCCTCAGTTTTTAATTTCATTAAAATGTATTAAAATGCCATCCATTACTGGTGGTTTCTCAGGGGGTTGAAACTAACTATCAGGCACATTTAAGTGCTTCTCTCATCCTTGCATGTCTTTCATTCTAACCAGCTTCACTTTTCACTCAGATTAGATTTACCTCCTTTTCCTTTCAGCCACACTTCTCTCTTCCCTTTCCATCCTTCACTGTGAATTCCTCACAGGATCAGGCCTGCTTTTCATGCTTAGCTGAATAAAAAAAAAGTAAGTGAGCGAGAGAGAGAGCGCAAGAGACAAGAATGGAAATTTAGCCTGTGGAAGAGATCTGTTGAAGAACAGTAATTTTAACAAGCGTAACAGAGGGGAAATATTCAGGAAGAGTATGAATGAAAGAGAGAGTAAGACAAAGCCAGGGCAAGTAGTGGAGGCAAATGAAACAATGTGCAAAGGTCATTGCAACATTACAGGGGGATCGCAGGTTGCCGAGCAACACACAAAGCTAGGCCTCCGCGAGAGAGGTAAAAAAGGGAGGGAGTGAAAAAAAGAAAGAGAGAAGTGGGAAGAAAGTAGATTGAGCAGAGAAAATTATCAGGTTATATCACAAGTTAAGCCTGTGAAGGATGGATTCAATTTTCTAATAGTGCAAAAGTTATGGTTCCTGTTTTTTTTGCTTGTGGCAAGGTAAACTGAGCTCAAGGACGTACCCTCAGCTTTATTGCATTGTGGTGAAATGCCCTCTACAGTATTGATTTTCATTAGAAAACATGAAAGATTAGTTGCATTACTTGGATCATAAAATTTAAAAGTGAAATAAGAGTTAATGTCTCCCAACTTTATTAACCACAGAGGTGCAGTGTCTGAATCAATCAGCATTTAACATTGTGATGTAATGATGTTATGGAAGTAGACAGATCATTTCTTCCAAGTCACATATCTGAGTGAAATTGATTATCGGAAAAAAAATGTAGGGCAGGACTTGGTTGTTGATTGGATGAAGGCAGATCTGAATGCGAGCTTATGGTGGATTGTAAGAAAGGGGCGTGGTTAACACTAACTAAATGATTGGAGAAGTCCAGCATACGTCACCTGAGACAAGTCTGTTGTTTCACCAGAAGATTGAATAATGACGTTTTGACAAAAAAAATAAACATATGTTTGTATTCACTGTTCACATTGAGATCATTAATATACATTTTGAATTTTCTATTTCACGCATACTTTAAAGTCACAATGAAACAGAAGTAGTGACAGACCTTTTCTTCAATATTGTGACGTATATGAGTGTAATGGGTTATTGAAAATGTAGGGAAAGGTCTTGGTTCCATCCATTGGTTGTAGATTGGGTTTAAAGGCAGATGAACGCGAGCCTGCAGGGCCGGGTTTAAGTGGACTAAAAAATTGAAAAAGTCTTGCATGTGTCACCAGAGAGAAACCTGTCATTTTCACCAGAAGGTCCAGTTATGACATTTTAATTAAACAGGTCAAAACATTAAACAAAAGCATGCATGTATAAATTCTTCACATTAAGATCTATAAACATGGATTCAGAAAATAGATTTTTCATTACATGCTGACAAAGTGTAAGGAGAAAGAAAAAACCTAGCTGGGGATTTGGGTCTTTGAGTCTTTAACCATCAAAAGTGTGTGAGTTAAAGTTAATCATGTTCAAAGTCAAACCAGGTCATGCACAATAGTTCATTCAAAGTGAAGAGGACAAAAAGAACAAGCTGCTTTCCAAACAAAGTTTGAACTGGAGCTCTTACAATTCTCCTCTACATTCTCTCATTCAACACACCTTTGTTACAGTTTCAGACCTGATGTTAAATGATCTCTCTCTCTGTTTTTCTCAAATGCACTTCACTTCCCTGTGCAAATTCTTTCCGTGCCATAAAAAGCAATAACTTCTCTTATGCTCATGCTCATACACGATGCCTGCGGTCAATAGGATTTGAGAAACAATATTGACTCACTAGGTAGACTGCTATTTTTCTCTGTCCACTATTTATCTCAGTGTTACTGAATGACTGCCAACAAGTTTCCAATTCCCATCTCCTTCCAATGAAGGGGCAAGTAGCAACACATAGCTGGGGAATAACTCTTTTCACTCACCCACCCTTGTCTACCTGTCCTATTTACCTTTAATTTAGCTTTTCACTGACATTAAAGCACCACACCCGTTTCATTCTCCTGTATTTGTGAATGTGCAGAATCTAGCATGTTTGAACTTTTTAAGCTAATGACATTTCTTTTTCTTTTCTCTTCTTTCTTATTTAACCTCATTGCCTCTGAGCGCAGGTTTTAGTCTGTTAACACACTAGTCTTTACTGTCTTGCCTCAGGACATAATGGTATATTGCTTGAGTTCTACTCTGTAATAATGCGATCTTTTAACACTACAAAGGTGTACTTTCTATGGGCGCTAACATCAAACTCTATGGAGAAAAGCCAATGTTTAGTTATTAGAAATTTAGCCAATACTAGAGAACACCAGTGGACACCAGACAGTGTTAACAAGGTAAATCCTGTATTGTTTCCTTACGGTGTTTACGTTGGACACCAGAAAGGGTTAACAAGGTAAATCCTGTATTGTTTCCTTACCAACAATATTAAATTTCCAATTCCCCAAATCTCTCCGTTCCTGTACCAATTTTTTTTTTTTTTTTTAAGTCTCTCAGAGGTACGCGTATCATTTACAGCGGCGCTGCCAGGTCACGGGTTCCCTGCTTTACTCGCTCCTGATTGGACAATTGCCTCATGAAATATTTAAAGAGCACCTGACTGAGTGCTGCCATTGGACGCAGCTAGTGCAGTTATGTAAATGAGCACCTGGTCGTGTTTGCAAGCCCTGAGGGGAAGAGAAAGAGGTCTAAAAGCTAAGCGCTCATATTATGAGCGCGCGGAGAGAGAAGCACTGATTGAGAAATAAATAAGGACGTCCGTGTCGCTCGTCGGATTTAAAAGAACATTCCTACTTACAAACCTTTTCGAACGTGGGACGTACAACTTGCTTGCTTTCAGAAACTTTTTGCCAATCGCTTTTTTTTATTCTGTTTATTCATTGGTGGCTTTAAGCACAAAAGTCATACTGTGCAAGGCTATATTTACCTAATAGTATAAAAACAACCTGCCAAAGTGAACTACACGGATTAAAAAGAAGAATCAGGCGATTGCCTACATTTGGAGACGATTTCGCGTTCTGTCAGACTTCTAGGTGAGTGATCAGAAAATAGCCTACTCCAATAATTGCTTGTAGTGTAACGTTAGTTTATTTATGGTATGCAAGTCAGATGTTACTTTTGACTTTATCGTTTTTAGTTTGGTTTGCAAGTTGTCAGATGTTACTTTTGACTTTATCGTTTTAAGTTAGGGCACTGTCGATTCTCGGATTGCGATTGTCAGTGTTGTTTCGACCGCTGCGTGGAAACGCATTTGCTTTCCATTAAACTTGTGAAGTCGTCGCGCGAGTAAACTTAACTGTCTTCTGTCTCGTGCATGGCGGCCAAGAGTCTCGGAGTGTGTATATAACGTTAGGCTCCGTGAGGAGTTTGAATGTCTGCCACTGTACCGGGAATGCGCTCGGTCTGGTGCGGATCGAGTCGTGCTGTTTGTTTGTGAAGTTGTTATTCACACCCACTCGACGAATTTAAATGGTTCCTGTTTATGATACCTGGAACCCGGGTTTAATGCCAACATTCAAATACTGTGAAATAGCTTGAAAACTGCCGTGGGTATTTATGGTGGTATATTTACCCACCTGTGGCCCCGGCATTTCGCGTCATTTAGTATTTATGGGTTAGTATACAATCTTGCTTTTAACTGTAATTGCAGAGCAGTCTAGAAAACACTCCAAACTGACGAGTCACGCTGTTAAACTAGTAAGATTTCGGCAATGTTTTTATCAGACCTACTATGCTGATTTATGTTTGTTTGCTGTTGGCGTTTGAACTTATTTACAGCATTCACAAATAGGTTTTTTCCAGCTAAGTCAGCACATGTTTACTTCTTGGATGGCAAAATGAAACAAAGTCCTTGTCTTTTTGAGATGGACACAATCTTTCAGAGGGACAAATAGAATTAAAAAAGTTCTGTTAATGTGACTTCTAATCAGCCATGTAAAAATGCTGACATGAAAGGTTAGTCTTACACATTAGTTTATTTGATAGCTCCGTGTAAATGCATCTTTGATTAGACCTTTCAAAGTCTGGTCATCATCAATGTTAACAGTGGGTTGAATGGGTTAAATAGCAGTGGTTTTGTTTTTAAGCTGTCTTTAACAACCACTTTAGAGTAGCATGTTTGAAAGGGAATGTGGCATCCAGTTGCAACTGTCAGATCTAGCGACTGTCTGCACTTTATTGAAATATCCTCTCACCACAGTCCATGCGATTCAAGCACAATAAATTCGATAAGTGCCCTACACTGAGTTGCACCGCATCTGTCATTTTATAAGTATACGTTTTGGCGAATTGGTGGCTAATTCTTATGAATTTTTACAATGTCATGCATAGGCTACATATTCGTACAATCTGGTGACGCCTCAGCTAGGTTCGGGGCGGACCCTCATTCTTACTTATTTTTCCAAAGAAATTTTACATTTCCATACTAAGTCATACAAAATCACCACCTTGTAAAATAGTTTTCTCATGAGGTCAGGTGGGGTAGTTGCGACCCTTCTGCACCAGAGGTGACTTCAGACCAGTGTGAGACCTTGTGGACGGATCAGCATCAGGAGAGCAATACTGTCTTCTATATCTGTTCTAGATTCATTGTAAACATTCGAAATACACCGCAATGCCTCTCATGCCAATAAAGCACATTTGAATTGCCTTTTGTATTTTCTGAAGAGGCAAAAGAAAATGCAGAGAATGCGCAAAAAGCTATGAAGAGACGCTAATGAAACAATGCACCAAGAAGCTGGAAATTCCCCCATCCCCCTATTCCATCTTCTATTCCTCCTCTCTTTGTTTAAAAGGGGTTCTGGGACTCGTGAATAAAGGCAGAATGAAAAGTGAAATGAATTGTGCTGTGTCACCAAGGGAGGGGACCAAGTGCCAAGAGGGGTACAAAGGAATGCGTGTGTGTGTGTGTGTGTGTGTGTGTGTGTGTGTGTGTGTGTGTGTGTGTGTGTGTGTGTGTGTGTGTGTGTGTGTGTGTGTGTGTGTGTGTGTGTGTGTGTGTGTGTGTGTGTGTGTGTGTGTGTGTGTGTGTGTGTGTGTGTGTGTGTGTGTGTGTGTGTGTGTGTGTGTGTGTGTGTGTGTGTGTGTGTGTGTGTGTGTGTGTAGGCAGACACACGCTCAGCAAACATCTCTGATGAAGTTGAAAGTGTTGATCTGAGTAATGAGGGTTTTATTATGAGTTTGTTTATGGAGAAATTAACTATGAAATCTTAGCTGGGGCATCATACTTGGGGAAATTTGGCTCTAGTTAAATACAAAGAAAGAGCTATAAATCGTTTCCATTGCAATTTTTCTTCATTTTTATATGAGTGTGTGTGTTTGAGCTCACAATAAAATGTTTTTCATGCATCTTTTAAACCTTTTTGTCTTCACACTCATATTTCTGTAAACAGCAGGCTAATCTCTGACTAGTGTGTGGTGGGTAAAGATGGAGGGATTGAAGGAGAATTAAAGCGAGGGAGAGACACTGGTGGCATACAGAGTGGAAATGTGCTCTCGGTTGGAACTAACATCAGACGTCTTCCAGTCTTGTTTCATCTATTAAATTATCTTTTAACACACCCTATACTTCTCTCTCTCTTTTTTCTCTCTTCAGTCCACATACCTTCGATGCTGTAATTCATCCTCCTGAGTAATGTCTATCTTTATATCACGTTCTGTTCGTCTCCTGTCTTCCATCTCTCAATGCTGTCCCGTCTTGATGTTGAAGTAGCTGTAAATCATTTATCAATCCATCCATTCTTCCATCCATCTGTCCATCTATTAGTTGCACATCACTGTCTCTATATCTTCAGTCTCTTTTGTCAGCTCTTTTACAGTGCTGAATGTGTTTGTGTGTACATATACATTTATTAAGGCCATAAACGTCAATATATGAACAATTCATTTTTGGAAGATCTATTAATCTATTAATTTATTCAGAAATGCATTAAAAATACAATTAATAGGATCCATACAATGCATATCCATAGTCTTGGATATGCATGAATTTCAATTCTTTTTGACATTTATTTTTTTGCAGACATAAAGTCAGAAATATCAGGGTTATACAACTGTCCTAATCTTAATGAAGAAACTCTTAAAGGGTTAGTTCACCCAAAAATCAAAATGATCCCATAATTTACTCAACCGCAAGCCTTAGGTGTATATGACTTTCTTCTTTCAGCCAAACACAATCAGAGTTAAATAAAAAAAACTCTCTTTATGGGAGTGGGAGTGAATAGAGCCTGAGTAGGCTGAATAGAGCTCCAAAAAAGTGCATCCATCCATCATAAAAGTAATCCATACTGATCCAGTGGGCTAATAAAGACCTTCTGAAGCGAAACGATGCATTTTTGTAAGAAAAATATCCATATTCCGATAACGGTCGAAACAAGTCGAGTTGCTAGATAATCAAGATTTTTTAATGATTATGGCATGAAGTCATAATGACAAAAAAAATCCAATTTGTCATAATTCTGATTTTTTAATCTCATAATTACTTTTTTGTTTCCCACTTAAAGTCAGAATTTTGATTTAACAAAGCAAGATTTTGGGTTTCCACCACATGGGTTTCCATATGGGTTTCCATATTATTTGTTATTGTTTCTTATTTGAAAGAATAAACTTGATAAAATGTATGAATGAATAAGTCATGATATTTGTGAAAGAAATGTGTAAATAATATATATAATTTGCTTGTATGAATCCTGATACCCTTGTGTCATTCTGATTTAATCAAATAGACATGATCTCCAGATTATAAAGATTTACTCCTACTTAGATACACTTGTTATTTATCCACAGTATTTCAACCTAAAGACTTAAAGGTACATTTTCAAGGATTTTCTGCCTGTTTTATTGATTCATCATGCTCCATATTATGTGCTGTTCATCTATTTCATGAATCACACATAACCCCACTTATGAAGCCTGGATCATTGACGAAATGAGTGTTTATAGGTCCTTGGCCTGTGTGTATGAATCACTTTTACATAAGGGTTTTACTTCCTTCATTAATGACTTACTTGAAGAGGTAACCACAAAGTGAAACATTACAGCCGGATCTGCACACATCAGCCAGCTTTAAACCAACTTGCTGTCTCAGAACCGCATGGAGAGCAACAAACTAAAGTATTATTCAGACTGATTCATACAGGAAGAATTATTCACACAACACAAAGTGAACACCATATTATGTCGTTTTAAAAGAGAGGGAACAACTCATTAGCATGTCCTCTTGATACATATTGCAGGTGTATGAACCTAAGAGTAATACGAGAATGTTTCAACAGGTTGGAGATTTTTGATTTACATCTAGGTTCTGCATAATAACTACAGTAACAAACATAAATATGCATTCTTGCAACTGCTGTCAGGCTCATTTATTTCTCTAGCAATTACTCATGGCTTCGATCAAATATAGACAAGCTTTGGAAAGTTGTTTGTGAAAACAGAAACATTCAACATCAAAGCTGCAGCTTCTGTAAAAATGTTTTCCTTTCCCTAAATCTCGATTGACAAACACTAGAGGAAAACCATGCATCTTTCACGTATGCTTAGTAAAACTATAAACCGTGTTTAATAATCATCGAGACATCAGGCAGATATTGTACCTACAGCTTTGCTTTGACTTGAGATGTTTTTCTGCATTCGTGATATCTGAATCAAATCATCGGTCCGGATACATCTCGTCCAATCTGGCGCTAAGCTCCAGTAAAAGGTTTTGTGCGAGCACTCAGGTTGGTGGTGTTTTCAGCATAAATCAGTGCTGTTCACATTGCTAAGCTTTGTGTTACGCCTTTCCGTTTGACCTGTTCGCTCAAAAAAATGTTTTCACTTTTGGCTTTTTTAGAAAAAATGCCATCCTTTCTTGTCTTTTCACCCATTTTGAATTAGCGTATTATAAACCCTCTATTTAAAGACTGTACTCACCTTTCATTCTATTTTTTTTCTTTTTCATTTTTCTTCAAGGTCCAAAGTCAATGCGCACTTACTCAACAAAAAAGCAGGATCAGACTTTTTCTCTTTGTTTTTAGGGGCCGTTTACACAACACCATTTTCAATTGTGAATGCTTTTTTAATGCGTTTTGGCCATTCATTTACACAACAATTGTGTTTTAGGGGCCTGAAAACACAGGATTTTGAAAACGATACCGTTATTGCTCCATGTAAACATTTGAAAATGAGAATTTGTGAAAATGGTGATGCTATGCACTTTTTTTTATTAACATTTTGCAAGTAACAACAATTAACATTCATTCCATTAACAAAAATCCTACTGACATTTGAAATTGACAATGAAAACAATTGACTTTGTAGGAGGGACATAGAGCATTGACATTTAAACAGATAATACATAAAAATATTAAATAAATAGAAAGAAAAGAAAAGAAAGGCAAATAAATAAATTTGCATTACTTTCCTTTTGACTCAAGTAGGGGGATAGAAAGATCTCATTTAAACATGGTATCTCTGTTCACAGGTGACTTTATAATCTTATTTATTATCTGGGATGTTTTAATTGCTTTTGTGTTTCTTTTAAATTTACATAATCAGCAAAACTTTTTAATTCAGAGCAAAAGACAATAAAATTATTGTTTTTGAAGCTGTAAATTTAGATTTGTGGATATGATGTTTTCCAAGCAAGCACAGGAGTTTGACTGTGTTATCTAAAAGAACATAACCAGTGTTAGAAAGCAAAAATAATACCATTTACTTCTGTAATATCAAAAAGGATATTAAAGGATGTAAAAATCAAAACTGAAATCTCTGTCCAAAAGGATACTGTGAAGGGACATCTAAAAAAACAAATGAAACACAGATTCATTTTCAGATCCACAAAAAGAACATACTGGTTGAATATCCATAAACTTAGATAAAAATAACTTATGGGGGTAAAAATTAGAGGATACATTTGTTTCCATAAAGCCATTGCTTTAGGAGCAATACTGCTCATAGAGATTAATATTTTTCTAAAATGAATATTATTGCATTTTTTATCTAACAAATCAATTCCACCAACCATTAAACGGAGTTCATCCATCAATGAAGAGTAGTGTACTGATAATTTGATAAGATGTAGAAGCTTAGGTGATATACCTTAAATTATCCTCAAAAACTCTATATGTGTCATATTAAAGGGCATTTGGCAACTTTTTCAACTTAATAAAACTGTTTAGAAATCATTTGGATGGTTTACTAACCTGTTCTGGTGAGAATGGTGACTTTCCCCGCTCCCCCCAGCGTTCCCAGGCAGAAAACCAACCTTGCTCGCTGAGAAAACATGCGACAACAAAAGTGAAAATCAGCGAAGAAATAGAGTTGCCGAATGCCCCTTTAATATTGTTTTCCTTGATGAATTTTTCATAACTAATCAGATTTTTTTTTTTAAATAAAGATTATATTTTATTCAACACATTCTTTGTTAAATATGGTCCTATTTTTATACAAAACATATTGATTATTCCATACAATACATTTGCTAACTTGATTGGCAATTTACTACAGATGAACTCAGCAAAACTTTTAAACCACCGAATAATAAGTTTGAAATGAAAGACCAGGGAGCATTTTCTCAGTCAGTTGATTGCCAGGCACATGCATATGTGTTCAGTATATAGGCGCATCGTGATTCTTTACAAAGTGACCTCGTCAACTACTGGCCTTGCATGCGTAATACAGCTGTTTTGTCCATGTGTCATCAATCTTTAATCAAAAAAATTGTTTCATGTCTACTTTAACTAGATTCTTTACTAATAGGCCAGCATAA
Source organism: Siphateles boraxobius (assembly GCF_051911475.1). NCBI lineage: Eukaryota > Metazoa > Chordata > Actinopteri > Cypriniformes > Leuciscidae > Siphateles > Siphateles boraxobius. The sequence continues at coordinate 19,519,210 of NW_027508722.1, read as the reverse complement.
GTGTGGATCTAGAATAGGCAAAATTGTTTGGCTCGTTGCCAATCAACTTTTGATTTATCACCTGTGAACAGTTAATTACTGAAACTTTATTTTCTGTTTTGGTTTTTGGCTAAATGAAAACTTCAGTGTTACGGTAACATTCATTTTGGTGCATCACTAGCTGTGAGTTTTGTAGAAAGTCATCGTCATTCTTCTCACCTTTCTATGTAAATTATATTTGCACATTAGTAGCATTGCAGAATATTCGAAATAAAGGTGAAGTTGTAGTGGTGGAGAGATGATGGCGGGATAATTGCCCCTGGCATGAGGTATTGCTGCTAGAATTTCCTTGTCATGATTGACAGGATTAGAGGAAAAAGTTTCACCCAAACTTTCATTTACTCCTGCATTTCGAAGTCATCTTGCCATGTAAAAGAGGTCAGACTCCGATCATAGAACTTTTTTTATGATGTACATTCTGCCATTCCAAGGAATATCTGACCTCACAGGTGACTTTTCCTGATAATTGGTAGATCAACACAGATGGTTCTGAGAAAACACATTTCTTATTTTATGAGCTCAAAGATGAGGAAACTGAATAGGGTGATGTTCTCTGACTAGCAGTGCATGGGAAAATGGATTTGGCTTTCTGTTCAAATGATCTGGGTGTATTGTGGGAACTGTCAGCTGTGAGTGTTTGATGGGTTGACTAGGTGAATCAGGCAAGTGCAGAAATGTACCTGGCGGGTCAAGGGCATATAATGTCTGCTGGCCTGGGTGAGCTGTTAATGTAGACGAGGCTTAAACCGAGGCTTTAATAATTTGGCCAACCCCAGATAATTCCCGTAAGATATTGTTTTCTTGTAAAGTGACTAACCCTTCCTGTCGTTATTCAACCTTCACTGCCTTTGTTCTCTGTCCTGCTCGTTTCACTCTTCCTCTTTCTGTCTCATTTGAGTCTTTTCCTGTTCATTTAGTAAGTAATTCTGATTTCCTCTTCCTGTCAGCTGCAAATTCACAAGTTAACAGTCATCTTGGCAGGACTGCTGAAGGAATAGCTCATCCGTGCGACTGAGCCAGTCCGGGTACTGTCGCACACCTGAGTCATGATTTAGCATAAAAATGATGTGTCCAAGTGTAAACACAACTCTTCTTTCTTCAAAATACTGCCAACTTCAGAGCTGGTGTGGTCGGACTCTTTGTGTTAAAGAGTCATAGGTCACTTGTGCACTGATCTGATGTTTAACTCCCTGTTGCTCTTTGCGTCGCTGTCAAAAATGACCCCAAAAAAAAGTGTTTTATTTCAATGAAATGAATGTAATATATTTTAGTTTTGATAATGTTTTTTATTTCATATTTTGTATTTTTTTTAGGGGATTTTATGGTACTAAATTATATTTATGCTGTAGTTATAATCCATTTATTCACTTTTTGAGCATAGACCTTAAATTGTAAACTTAAAATGTCATACATTTTGAATACTTTTAGAGCAGAGACTTAAGTTTGATCTCTTTTTTTAAAGACGACACTTGACTAAGTATTACTGTAGTGAAAAAAAAGTTTAAAAAAGTGACTGTAACACAATGTTTTCGTTTATTGTTATGATAAATGCTCAAAAATACTATTTTCAATTTTATATGAAATATATATTTTCAAAAACACATTTTACTCTGAAACTGCAAGAAAATCAAAGTCATTAATCAAAACAAGTTGTGTTCCGAATTTGAGCTTGATATCTCAAAAAAAGTAAGATTTTGTTTGAGCACCGTACCAAACGTTTCCAGTAGATGAAATTCATCTCCCATTAATTTCAATTGCAGTCATTTTTGACCGTGAAAAGTGTGACTACTTTTTTCAGGACCATTTAACCTTTTCAACTCATGTCCATGATTTTTTTTGTGTTCACATAATAAGTGCCAAAACCTTTACCAAGTTTTGTACCAATAAACCATTTTGTTCAAAAATGACTAAAGAACACCAGAGGTTTAAAGGGAAAAAATCAAAACAAAGGAGCTGAGGACGCTGAGTCTCCTCAGCATGAGCATTACTCATCGATTCTTTCTCATGCCAATGTGAACGCACACATCGTGTTAAGTCATTCTCCACAGATTTGGACCGAGTAGTTGGAAACTTTTCATCTGCCTCACTGACTCAACTCATAACAGCCTCACATTCACGAAGTAGTGAAATGTGACCATCTACGCTGTCATTTAAAACTAGTTGGACACAGTTTTACTCTATCAATGTGATGTTGTTACTATGATGTTGTTATGGTGATGAAATTAGAGTAATGCCATATAACATCCTATACACTTTACAAAAATGTTTTATTGGGATTTGTCAGAGACCGGCCCTAGCACTTAGTACTCAAGGCATGTTGAACTGTTGTGTACTTTCAGGAGACCCAGGTCTGATCCAACTTGGGGCGGGGGGCTAAACAGTGCAGATGGAGTCATGAAGGTAAAAGTCAGTGATGATGTGTTGCGTGTATTGATGATGTGACACGTACTGAAGCGCTTCAAGGAGTTTGCCCTACGGTTGTGTCCTAGGGTTATAGACTCTAAAAACATTTGTGAGATGTGCTTTATCAGCAGGTATAATGCTGACAGTTCTTGATGTGCTTGTGTATGTGAACTTGCTTCAGGCCAGTCAGTTAAAACTTTGTCACGAAGGGTTTTGTTAAATGGAGCTGAACTGACAAATTTGCTGTGTGAAACTCCCCAGAGCAGAATCACACCCAGAGTGACCTCAGCTGTGTCAACCTGAGTTATGAGCCTCATTGTTACTATATAAGGTATAGGGGGTTATGATTGACTTTTGATGTATGCAATGAGTCATTTGAGTGTTTAAGATCTTCATCTGTTTAAACTGAACACAGTATATAGGACATCATTCCAGAGTGTTTCCTATATGCCTCCCACTGGACCAGATCCGCTGAGGAGGTTGAGCTCATTCACTCACTCCAGCAGGGAGACGCAAAGCTAATGTTGCTAAATCGAAAATGTTTTTCTTTCCAGAACATGAAATGAGAGTTTTAGGGGGAGTGAAAGATCAGATCAAACTGAACATATAAACTTCCATACCTTTGAGTTTACAGCTAGACTCATTTTCTGAGTTTTATATTATTCTGATGTTTTTTTCCCTTCTCCTTTACACTCAGGCAATTAAACTATATTTGACACATTTCTGTATTAATGAAAGTAGGATGATTTAGCCATTTTTTTAAACTTTCATATTAGTGACAAACAGCAAGTCATTACATCAGTCTCAGTACTATATCAAAGGCAAGTCAGTTCATGTGGTTTGTAACTGCCCTGGAGTGAGGATTTCTAGCCATGCAAGTAAAGCTCTTATATTCAAAGGGGAAATAAATTTACATAAATGTTTATCAAAATTACTTTTCGATTAAATATCAAATAAATTTTGCTTCATAATCTCAAATAATGCCAATAGAGGTAATGTCCATGATTATTCTAGAGTAAAAAAAAAACACAATTAGGTCTTAACTAAAGGGACGATTACACAACAACGATATGCTTAAAACGGAGAAGTTTTATCTTTGAGTTTTCCCCTAACAGACGACACCATTTTCAAAACGATCCCCATTCACACAGATCCGCGAAAACGGCTAAAAACCCTGAATTCTGCTGCTAGGACATTAGATGGCGATGATGAAACACTATAGACTCAACATGTAATACGCATGTGCATGACGTCATAGTCTTCAGAGATCGATTTTGTTGTTTATACGGAGACCGTTTTCAAAAACTTGCACTTTGAAAACCCGTTTTCAAAAGTTTGCGTTTTCAGGCATCCAAAACACGGTTGTCATGTAAACAAACCGCCAAAGCGCGTAAAAAAGTTTTTAGTTTAAATTAACACAATTAATTACACTTTTGAAAAATGTTCCTTTAAAGTTTGTTTTAAATGAAGTTTTGATTGTCTTCTGATGAGCAGGCTTATTTTAATATGTTGACTAACATACGGAAGCATATAACATATATAAAGTACTTTTTTACTGTAAAATTTTAACTGTACAATGTTATGTAATATTGCATTTAAAGTTCATATATTTTAAATGTACTAAATTGCAACAGCATTACAAATGTGTTATTACAAATATATTTAAATACATGACATGCAAATTTCAATAGAAATTACATTTAAAGTATATTTTACCTTACCATATTTCTGTCACGTTTTGTCAGTGACTACGTTTACATGCAGCCAATTTTTGGGTTATGGTCGGGTTAAGGTCACTATTCGGGTTTCTGAAACATTAGGAATAACCCGTTTACATGCGTGAGCAGAGAGAGTTACTCCTGTATACATGGAATTGCAATATCCCGATGTAAACGGCGACGCAGGGTTAGCGTCTGGACGTACGGACTACCTTAAGACGCAATATGCATCATTTCCGATTATTCTTCCTGTAAAGACAACAACAACAGCAGCAGCACGCGGATAATGAATAGTTCGGGGCAGATAGCGATCGCCTTTGTTTGCGCTTTGGTGCTGGTACTGACCTAGTTTCAAAAGTATGCTGTGCTGCGTCTCGCCATGTTTACTTCCGGTATACTGCACGCGGGTTTTTGTATGCGACGAGAAGTTCCTCTACTCAAAAGACCAAGATTCCTTGCGAATATAACATGCGCAGGACACAAATCATTATGGGGATATGCTGATACGCGTTTACGTGACCAAAAAGTCGAGTTAGAAAAGGGGTACCCCAGGTATCATATCCCGGTTTTTAAAATCCGGGATATGAGCATATTCGGGTTTTTGCCGGTGTTTACATGGCCGTGGGTGACCGGATTATTGCTAATATCCCGGTTTTGAACGGGTTATTGGCTGCATGTAAACGTAGTCTGTGTTTAGTTTCATTTTCATTGACTTGAGTTTCCTTAGTTCTAGTTTCCCGCCAGTCTTTAGTTACCATGGACATTCATGCAATCAATACACCTGTCCGTCATTTAGTTCGTTATTATTATATATTTAAGTTCCTCCTTATTCAGTTCATGGTCGGGTATTGTTCGTGTGTTACACGTATAGTTTGTTCATAACCTTTGGATCTACCTGTGTTTGTTTTATTGAATAAAGACTATTTGAACCTTTTAGAATCTTAGTCGTCTTCATCGGACTACTATGTTACAATTTCAAAGACCATAGAATTATGAAATTACATAAAGATGTACTTCAGTGTTTCTTAGGTGGGTCAAAAAGGCATTCTAAAGTTCATCTAATTGTATTAAATTTAAATGCCCAAAAACATTAGATTCCATTTGCACTTGGTTGGTCGATCATTAATTTAGTCAGTATTTTATTTTATTTGATAGTTTTGTTTTTAAAGTTTGTCTTGAATGACGTAATGTTGCAGCTTAATAATAAAGTTACCAGCCAACTGGTGACTAACTATATTCTTTTCTTGCCAAAGTAAATTTTTATTCGAATTGGCGCTATTTTGGACTGGAGTCTCTGTATTTTGTTCTCTCTCTCTCTCTCTCTCTCTCTCTCTCTCTCTCTCTCTCTCTCTCTCTCTCTCTCTCTCTCAAACGTTTGGATTCGGTTAATTAAAATTGTTGATGGGTTGCTAAGGTTACGCAAAAGCGATTGCACTTATTGTCAAAAGACGTGAGAGGATTCACAATGCCAACTGTAATAAACTCAAACTTGCGTTACAATAGCAAATTATTTGGCACACAAACTGATATATCTCTGATATATCTCTTCTTTCTGTGTTCCCTGGGTTTGGAAACACTTGTAGTCTGTGTGTGTTGGCCACCGCCTGTCTCAAGCTCAGGACAGCTGCACTGGCTGCTGCGGTGGACACACACACACACACAGAGAGAGAGAGACAGTATGTTGAATATGACATGCACACACTAACGCACAGTCCATTAAGCTGGGTCTATTACATGCATGCCTCGTCTACACCTCTTTTCCACACCTCCTTTCAGATTCTCCTACTCTCTTTGTCCTTGTGTCTGCACAGCTGTGCATCAGCTGTCTGTCTCACACAGACCCCAGAAGCAGCGCTGTCACTCTGCACGGGGACAGCTGCCACCTCACACACACACACACACACTCACAGACACCCCCTCACAGACACCCCTCATTCCATGGATTTGTGGACACGCCGCTGTGAAAAACACATATACAAACACAAATCACATTAACTGAGACTATGTTGTTATGGGGATGAAATAACTGTAATGCCAGATGATGCTGGAATAACAGCCAGAGTGATGTCTGAAAAAACTGTATACACTACAGTTAAAAAATTTGGAGGCAGTAAGATTTTTAAAGAAGACTTATGCTCACCAAGGCTGAATTTATTTGATAAAAAATTTAGTTTATTCCTGTGATGACAGTTGAATTTTCAGAATCATTACTCCAGTCTTCAGTGTCACATGATCCTTTAGAAATCATTCGAATATGCTGATTTGCTGATTTTTTATTTATATCAATGTTGAAAACAGTTGTGCTGCTTAATATTTTGTGAAAACCTTGATATTTTTTGGGGGAGATTCCTTGATTTCAAGAAAGTTCAAAAGAACAGCATTTATTTTAAAAAGAAATCTTTCGTAACATTATAAATTACTTTATTGTCATTTTTGGTCACTATTAATCAGTTTTATCAGTATTATTGATCAGTATTATTTTCTTTAAAAAAAAAAACGGTAACACTTTATATTACGACCCGCAAACAACTGCGTAAGTAAACCGAAATTACGGTGTACGTTTCTGTAATTATAGTGTACTTCCGTGTAGGTATAAGGAAACAATATGTTAAGTTTTGGGTAATAAAGGGGTACAACCAGATATACAAGCAGATTATTTATAATATAATTATTTTAAAACTAACAGGTACCTATTCTGTTAATATATTCTAGGCAAAAATTGTATGTCTGTTGTATATAAAAGTTTTTTTTATCACATTTCTGGCTAAATATTCTTGTGCAATGTAGTCCAAGGGTAATTTTGACATCTGTGGGTTGTAAATTAAACGTGTATATATATATATATATATATATGTATATATATATATATATATATGGCTGTATGTAAGCACAGTATGATAAAAATTGAATTTATTGGCTTTTCTTACTAAAAAACTTAACGTTAACGCCAAAAAAAATAGTTCCTGCTATGATTTTAGTTTAGAACGTACCATGTAGTACTTAGTACTTACCTTATCACATTGTATTGCAATGACACTTAAATGTCAGGGCAGATATACTGTGTAATTAAAACGTTTTTTTGTTTTGTTTTAGTAGAGTACCTTTCTCTGTAATTACTGTGCAAATAGTGTTGTTTCATAGTAAGTAGTGTTTGTTACTCGTTTCAACTGTGTATTTACAGGGTAAGTGTAACTCCTGCGGGCTGTAAATTAAAGTGGCGCTTGTTACCCCCTTGTTCTGTGTAGTTACAGGGTAAGTGCAGTAAATATACAATATAGGATCCCATTTAATTTCTGACGTTTATTTTACAAAAAAAATTCAAAACAAAATTTCAAAGTATTTACCCTGTAACCACACAGAACAAGGGGGTAACAAGCGCCACTTTAATTTACAGCCTGCAGGAGTTACACTTACCCTGTAAAACACAAACTATATATATATATATATATATATATATATATGTTTAATTTACAAGCCACAGATGTCAAAATTACCCTGTAACTACATTGCACAAGAACATATTTTGCCAGAAATGTGATAAATTGTACAACAGATGTACAATTTTTGCCCGCAATATTTTGTTTTAAAATAATTACATTATAAATAATTTGCTTGTATATCTGGTTGTACCCCTTTATTACCCAAAACTTAACATATAGTTCCCTTATACCTACACGGAGGTTCACTATAATTACAGAAACGTACACCGTAATTTCGGTTTACTTACGAAGTTCTTTGCAGGTTGTATATCTGCTTGTTACCCCTTTAATACCCAAAACTTAACATATTGTTTCCTTATGCCTACACATAAGTACACTATAATTACAGAAACGTACACCGTAATTTCGGTGTACTTACGCAGTTGTTTGCAGGTCGTAATATAAAGTGTCACCATAAAACCTTTTCTGACCACAAACTTAGCAACGGTAGTGTATCCATTAGGTTGAGCTGTGTTGCACTTGCAGGAGACGCAAGTTAGAATTTTTTCTCTTATATTGGATTTGTCAGTTAAAAAAAATGTTTTTGTTGTTGGTGGTGGTGTTAGTGGTTTTTAAATGTACTAAAATAACCTTTACATGCAAACTCAAATCCCATACTCACAGAGAGGGGTGATGTTAATGGAAAAGATGGTGTGCTGTGTAATTTCTTTTTCTACATGTGGCTTTTTGAATGATAGTATTGTTGTGTTTGGGAGAGTTTCTAAGACTTGATGGACCACCGGTGTAAATGAAGTGATATCAAGTGCTTAAAATCCAACTGACTTCATCAAGTGTAGATCAGTGGAGATTACACACTATGACATCATAACTAACTGAGACCAAATTTCACCCCAAATCAATTAATAGTCATGACAGCACATTTCCAACAAAACAGAAACAATTTGAACAACATCTTAAAAAATATAGCTCAGAATTACGCAAATTTTACAGCCAGGTATTCCTATTATTAAATAATATTAATAAAAACGTAATCTAATCGTTTTCTCTCCCTTTCTCTCGTCCTCAGGTATGTCTGTTGAAGATAGACCAACTCTGGACAGGTAACCAGGTGTCACTGTTGCAATGGCAACACAAATGCTGTCGTTGTTGCCTGCCCTCCTCATTGTCCTCCTTGTTTCCTGGACAGCAGCACAGGACTTGGATTGGCATTTTGACTCTGGTAAGAATGCTCTTAGTTGTCATAAATCAAAGCTAATATGAGAAACACCCATTCTCAGTTTATTGAACTGTGGTTTTGTGGTCAGACCGTTCAGACCCTGAGGATGTGTGGATCCTCACAAAGTCCTAAAGTCAAATTTCCTATAATCAGTCTTCTCTTGTGTCTTTATTCTCTTCTAGTCCACAGTCTTCATCTTTTCTGTTTGTTGGGGTTTCTAATGTGTTTTTAATGCCTATGAAATGTCATTAAAAGCCAATATATATAAACGCCCTGTCTCTGAATGAAGGCATATGATCCATGTGTATGGGCTGCAGTGTTTTTCTCCATGACCAGTTACTGAAAGTTAATCATATAATAAGCTGGAACGTCTGCATGTACAGCTTGCCAGAGACTGAGAGAGAGAGAGAGTGAAGGAGGGGTGAGGCTAGGAGAGATAGTGGGGGGAATTCACTTAAATGTAATGAATACTGATAGAGTAGGGTTTTTTTGCATACACTACATATGTTTATGCACCGCTATACAATTTTTTTCTAACATTTTTCACACACACCCTCTTTCAGACCCCCTGCATTAGTAAATTTGCCCCACTGCAACTATTATTTTAGTTAGAACAATGTGTTTTCACAGGAGAGAGAGATGAACGTGGAGGTGCAAATAGATCAGGAGCAGAAAATTACTGTATTCGTGTCATCAAGACCGGCGTTCATTGAGCATCTGCTTATAATCTTGAATTACTGTAAATCACAGCTCTCATCTGCTCTATATTAGCTGGAGATGTGTGATCGACAGACCAAGAGTCATGGAGAGAGAAAGAGAGAGTTTGGAAGAGAGAAAGCATTTTATTGGCAGCAGGTTGATGATGTAATGTAACAGGCACCTGTCCACTGTGTGTGTGTGTGTGTGTGTGTGTGTGTGTGTGTGTGTGTGTGTGTGTGTGTGTGTGTGTGTGTGTGTGTGTGTGTGTGTGTGTGTGTGTGTGTGTGTGTGTGTGTGTGTGTGTGTGTGTGTGTCTGTGTGTGTGTGTGTGTGTGTGTGTCTGTGTGTCTGTGTGTCTGTGTGTGTGTGTGTGTGTGTGTGTGCGCGCGCGTGCGCGTGCGCGTGCGTGAGGGTCTCGCTGGCTGGGCAGGGTTTGTTTTCCAGCCTCTGCATTCTTATCTCATGACTCACTTTACAGCAACTGAGTACATCCCCCCCAAAACCTCACCCATCACCCCCAGCTTCAACACACACACACTGACAGGCACACCCTCTGAACTGACACACAGGCAGGACTGACATGTGATACGTGCGGATGATTTCAACACTGTGTTTGTGCCAGAATCTTTCTCTGCTGTCCTCAATTCATCTCTTATTTTCTTTTTGTCTGCTCCCTGCACTACATCTGTGAGGCATTGATGAAGCAATTCCAACAGTGCAGCAATGCTGCTTTGGTATTTTTGTGAAAATTTGACATTTTGCCGTGTATGGGACTTCATTTACCTATTGTAAGGAAAAATTGCCTCAAGGATTTAGAAAAATCTGATAAAAAAAGTTAGCATGTTAAAACAAGTTTTGCACACTGAAATTCCTAGTGAAGCCCCCATTTTATTAGTAAATGTTGGAGAAAGACCCTCTTTATTTTTTATTCTTTTTAATTTATTCAAAAATTTAATTCAGAATGGAACATTTTAACAAAACTAAAGTTGTCTGTATTTTTTTTCTCATGACATATCACCCATACATGGGACACTGTCATTCATAAACAATGTTAAACAAAAGCCTACAGTTATTGTTTTTTCCTTCCTAAAAACGAACTAAATTGCTAACTACAAAATACTACTTTCATTGAAAATATTTTAATCCATTAACTCAGGGGAGGTTCAAACTTTTTGATGAAGGGACCCCAAAACATGATGGAACCCCCTCCTAAGATATAGTGGAAAATTGCAATTCAATAATATTGTAAGGGTCCTTTAATTATGTGACTACATTTCAGAAATAATCATTTGAGAAATTAGGTCTTAAAAATATTGTTATATTTAATTTATGTCTTAGGTTAGCGTGTTAGCTTTGTGTAAAATATTAACATTTTGCAAAATCTGTTTTCTTTCAAATTTCTAGTTGGACCCTCAAGCATTTCGTTTTGGAATCCCCAGTTTGAAAACTTCTCAGCTCTGACCCGATTTATTTGATTTGATTCGATTGATTGATTGATTGCCTTTTTCTTTAGTTGATCAAGTTTTTGGTGTGATTTAATCTGTGATGGTTATTATCTTTATAAAAAAAATGCATGGCATTTCCATCATTAGGTTAAAAAAAGCTTGGTAAACATCAGTTTAATTTTAGTATTAGTAATAGTATTTTTGTACTATACTGTATATTTAAATGATACTAAATAATTACTATAACTAAACTGGCAGTATAGGTGAATTGGAGATGCTAAATTGTGCTGTGTGGTGTGTGTGTGTGTGTGTGTGTGTGTGTGTGTGTGTGTGTGTGTGTGTGTGTGTGTGTGTGTGTGTGTGTGTGTGTGTGTGTGTGTGTGTGTGTGTGTGTGTGTGTGCGTGTGTGCGTGTGTCTCAAGACCTGTCAATCTACCCCGGAAAAATCATCGCCAAGAAATTCATGAACAGTCTCTCGCGTATGGCAAGAGATGGCCCATAGAATCACCAAGAGTCAGATACAACTGAAATGGTTAATGATTAAATGAATATATTATTATAGAATTCATTCATATTTTAAAATGGCTTTTATTTTTTTATGTTCATTTTCATTTTAGTTTTAGTAAATTTGTTATGTGCTTTTGACCTTTTTTGTTTTGTTTTTAAATTATATATATATATATATATATAAAAAAAAAATATATATATATATATATATAATATGTATATATGTTTTACTATTTTTAGTACTTCAATTTAAACTTTTTTTATTTGAAATTTTATTTCAGTTACTTGGCAACATTTCTATTTTTTCCATCTAATATTTAGATTAGAATTTTTTTTCCAGCTTTATTTCAATTAACGAAATGTTTCAGTTAACAATAACAACACTGCTCAGAATAAGTGTTCTGTCACCATCCTGACTCTTCATGATGAGTTTGCCTGCCTGAAGTGTTTCTTGTGCATCACACAGCTAAGTGTCGCTATGCTCTGGGGATGGAAGACGGCACCATACCCGACTCTGACATCACCGCATCCAGCGCCTGGTCTGACTCAACCGAGGCTAAACACGGCAGGTGAGCACGAGCACATGATTTCATTTCACACATCTTTTACCCGTTGCATACATAATAAAATATTCTCACTCTCATTTTGTGTATGTGTGATTTGTGGTTGGTTGTTTGTGTTCATGGGCTCTGTGAGGCTCATGAGAGGACGTGATTAGGTTACATGAGATGTCAGTAATGGAACGTGTCCTGATATAGAGCATTAGGTAATGACATTACAGCACTGTCTGTCTGGACGAGACTCACATGCTGCTGAATACAGGCCAGTAACACACACACACACACACACACACACACACACACACACACACACACACACACACACACACACACACACACACACACACACACACACCACACACCACACACCACACACAGTAGAAGATGCAACACACACACACACATACACATATTCTATCCCCTTACACTAACCCTACCCCTAAACCTAACCATCACAGAAAACCTTCAGCATTTTTACATTTTCAAAAAACATAATAACATTTATTAGCTATTTTCCTCATGGGGACCAAAAAAATGGGTTTCAGATATTGCCATCTTTGTGGGGATATATACCCATAATGTAGGGTTTACCTGAACCACACAAACACACACACAACAAACACAAAAACAGACCATAGGTTAGCATCACCATCCCATCCTTAAACGTGTGTGCGTGTGTGTGTTTCTGTGCGTGTTTCTGTCTGTTGGCAACACGCAGATCATGTGGTTGTTATTAAGTCCACATTCTGTTTAAGACAGCAGGGGGATTTTGAACGGAGGGGAGAGGAGCTTACAGGAAAAATGACGCAAGTGAGAGGGGGATATAGCCTTAAACAGGGAAGGGGAATAAAGGGGAAAGAGGGTGGAGGTTTAGAGGAATGATGGAGTGCTGAGAGGTGCTGAAGATGGGATTTATGATGGGGATACAGTGGTTTAGGGGTGTGTGTGATGTTTGTATATTTGGGATGGTTCTCACACACATGGCCTCTGAGAAAAACAGCTGTCTGACAGCATGCTGAAGACCAAAAGATACCGTGAGAAAAAGACAGAATGAAGAGGGGCTGCAACTAACAAGTATTTTGATAATTGATTAATCTGTTGATTATTCCTTCAATTTCTTTAATTTCAGTTTAATTTAAAGTTATTCCAGATCTGGTAAAAATGTTACATAAACCATTGGTTTTCAAAAGGCGTTAACAGTTTATAACTAAATAAGTACTCTTTATTTCTGGAACCTGACTGTTGTGCTCGTATATAAAAAACAACCCAACACTCTTCAGTTTTAAAGCAGCAAAACAGATTAACTTACCAAAGTATAAACAATATTACAGTAAAACAAACTCTTTTAACTGGAATATTCTGCAGGAACCTTATTTGCAGCTTTGTTGTACTTGCGGTTTCTGAAACTGGGCCTGGACTGATAATTTTACATGACGGTAGTTTAACAGTCTCTTCACATTTAAGTGTTCTATTTGTGGTCAGAAATAACATTTCAGTGAACTAGACTACATTTTGTTTTTGAAAGGGTCTGTGAAACTGATGCATGTGTCTTTATAGCTCTGAGGTCATGGTGAAGATTCAAGGGTGAATCAGAAATGTCTCAGACTGGTCTCAGTTTCTCGATCTCAACTGTGTCTCAATGAGGTGACAATATCCACACTTCACTGGAATATCTTATTTCATGTGCAGTTCTATTTGTGTTTGAGTGTTTGTGGTCTCGGCTGTCTGTCATCAGTGTCTCGTCACCTATGTGATAACAGTAGATGAATGAATAGGCATTTAGTGTTGTTCTTTCTAATATGAGTGAGTGAAGTTTAGTCTGTACTGATAATGAGCCAGTGGATCGCTCAGGACATTACGTGTGTCTGTGAGTGAAGAAAGTGTGCTAGGAAGTTTAAAAGAGAAAACAGTTTAAATGTCATATGTGTGTGTTAGGGTGACACCACCCGTCACGCTTTGTGTTGTACCGCACAGCATTTTCACCCCTTGTCCCCCACGTCGCATATTGAGAAAATGTCCCGCATTGAGAAAATGTCCCGCATCAGTGTTTGTTTTTAATGATCATATTAAGAAAACGTGCATGCGTTCTTTTGCCTTTTTAAGAAAGCATTTTATTTATTTATTCTTTTTGCACCGTAGTTTTTCACCTATATTTAACAGCGCTTTGTCAGAAATACAAATACAACAGCCGTTTTTAAAATCCTATCCAATGGTTGAAAAGAAAGGAGTAAACACGGTCACTAGTAGAGTGTGACGCTGTCAATCAAAATGTTGAGCGGTGATTCGTTCCATGTGTTCCCTGTCAGAAAACAAATGGATAATTCTGTAAATTAAAATTTTAATTTAACAGAATTTATCAACTTGTTGCCTGCTGTGGTTGTTTTAATTCACATACTTTCTAAAAATATGAAAGTTTTTGGTGTAATATATACTTAATATATAAGACTGTCAATGAACTAATTTCATGTTGTTTTATATTTTATTTATTCATTATTTATTTTGTTGGATTTTAGTTGGACTTGGTCAGAACTGTTTCAAAAATAGTGATCTGCATGATGCCTGCTGCCTTGCTCAGTGATGTTGAATTTAAATGACATGTAAAATAAAGACATGTTATGTTACATTGTGATGTAACTGTGTTGTCTGGAAGGGACTAAAAATAACAAAGTATTTTTATCAGTTGAAATGCAGAATACAAATGTTTTTATTAAGTTAAATAGACATTATATAACAGTTTCAGGTTATGTTTTAGTGTTGGTAATGGCAATTTGTGATTTTATTGTTATTGTTTTGTTTTGTTTTTGAGATTCGTTTGAGAAAAAGAAAAAATGAGAAGAAAAAATAATCAGCTATTAAAACCTGTAGGGATATTTGCATTGTGATGTTATTTTCAAGCAGTGGTGGTGAGTAACGAAGTAGAAATACTTTGTTACTTTACTTAAGTATTTTTTTCAGGGATCTGTACTTTACTTGAGTATGTTTTATTTGCATGTACTTTTACTCTTACTCCACTACAATATTAAAGACAAAGTTTACTTTTTACTCCGTTACATTTCCCCATGCCTGCTCCAAGTATTTATTACACTGGCTTTCCAAACCAATGAAAAACTTGGTTTTATTTTGAAAAAAAGAATGCGCAAGCTCTTTGCCAGCATACGCTCACATAGCAGTCAGTTCGCCATTGTGGAAGATGACCGCAGAAACAGGTGAAGGTGCAGCTCTGCCCAGCAATGATCCCGAGATTCCCGCTTACCTTGTATCTTGCACATCTTCTGTTTGATGCAGCTAATGTTATGGAACATGTCTATTGCAGAGCTGCCAACTCTCACTCATTCAGTGTGAGACTCATGCAATCGACACTTTCCACACGCTCTCACGACACACATCCATTTTCTCACGCAGAGAAAAAGAGGACATTGACACCGACAGACAAGACAGATTAGGTTACTTTTGATATGAAACAAATTCTCAGCTCTCAGATAACACATAACGTTACATTTACCTCAGGAAAAAAAACAAAAACATTTAATGACGATAGCATGTTAGTTGGCTAGAAAAATTAGTATTTTATAATATATTTAATATTAGTATAAATTAGTATTTTGTTAAATTTGCACTATATATTTATTATATTTTTAATTATATCATTAAGATATTATTAAGTTTTTATTATAATAAAAATCACATGTATTTTTAACATGTAATAATACCAGCTGACAGGGCTCTCTGTAGCCTATGTTTACAGAATTAGGTGAGATTTTCTTAATTTAAAAATTAAGCAGAATATGCTGTCACTAAACTTAATGAAATTGTTTAGAATTGATGCAAGGTGCTTCATTGTCTCTTATGATTGCAAATCTAACAAATTCTTAATTGCAGTATCTAATAATTTGTTCAATTAAAACATTGCATATCAGTCCCAAAACAATTGATCCGTTTAATTATTTATATTTACAGTTTGAATATATTTACTTTTTACTTTCGGTATATAAGTACGTTTTAAATCGGATACTTTTGTACTTTTACTCAAATGATGTTTGAATGGAGGCTTTTCTACTTTTACTGGAGTCATTTTTTATTTAGGTATATATACTTTTACTCGAGTAAAATTTTTGAGTACTTTTACCACCCCTGTTTTCAAGTATTTGAACAAGTATATAAACATGTATATAATTTTTTTTTATATATATGAGGGGCAGGAAGTAATTAGGGAAATAAAAAAATAGTAATAGGACATGCCACACATCTGCCTCGAACCCACACCACTCACATGAGCACCAAGGCTCTAACATGTCGAGCATGTACATAATACTTGTGTTTGTTTCCTGTCCCAGGTTGAGTACTGGAGAGGGGGACGGGGCGTGGTGTCCGGCTGGTCCAGTGTTTCCCAGCGGCTCAGAGTACCTGCAGGTGGACCTGCACAAGCTTTATTTCCTGTCTCTGGTGGGCACGCAGGGACGCCACGCAGACGGGCTGGGGAGGGAGTTTGCGCGTAGTTACCGGCTGCATTACTCTCGTGATGGACGACAGTGGATGACTTGGAAGGACCGCTGGGGACAGGAGGTTTCTAACCCTTATGTGAACTATCACAACAAACTTCTGTCAACAGAATTTAGATCTGTGTATGTTACAGTTATTTTATGTTGTTTTTGTCTCAGGTGGTTTCAGGGAATGAAAACACATATGATGTGGTCCTGAAGGACCTGGGTCCGCCCATCATAGCACGCATGGTGCGCTTCTACCCACTGGCGGACCGTGTGATGAGCGTGTGTTTAAGAGTTGAACTCTATGGTTGTGTCTGGAAAGGTGGGTCTCACAAGTGACAAGCGATCCATCATCCTGATCACACACTCATCTATATTACATTCACTGCAGGCATTTTCTGCAGTGGTATGGTGTTTCCCATTGAGTGATGTGCTTCTTCTCTGTTAGACGGACTGAAGGCGTACACCGCTCCTGTGGGTCATGCGATGAACCTGTCAAGCTCACCTGTCTACCTTAATGACTCCATCTATGATGGTAGTAAAGAGGCAGGGTAATACACACACTCTTCAAATTGAATTTTTTTAAGAACGTAATTTCATACTCCCTGCTAGTTTTCCATGTCTGCGTGAAAATACTACATGTGTGCTATACATATTGGTAAATAAACTAATGTAGACTGTAGAAATGTAGAAACCACCAAATTGCATTTTAAAGGTGCAGTAAGCGATTTCTGAGAAACGCTGTTGGAAGTGGACTGAACCGAGCACCACAACACACTTGTAGCAAATCAGCAGTAGGGTGCGTATACACTGCTGTATACAGGAGGAGAGAGAGTGAGTAAAAGGGAGATTTGAAGAAAGAGCTGAGAGACTTAACAAAAGAGAAAAGATCAAAGGAATGTCACTGGAAAAAGAAGGGTTATGATCAGGCTAGAGATTCAAGCCCCTTGTTAATATTAGAAAAGCTTTCCAGCGCTGGAGAGACCTGAAGGCCTGAAAAAGAATGCAGAGGTTGAGTTGTTTCTGTTCCATACACGGGTAACATTGGTAGTTACAGGACAGTTTTGAGTGTCATTGTTTGTCTGGAGCTGCTGTCCGACTGGTGGCTAACAACAAACTCTTGTGCACTGTATGCTCATTTTTTGTTCTTTCTATTTGATGATTCGTCATCTTTTTCTTTTTTTCTTTATCAGCATTATTTTGCTTTGCTTCAGCTATGATAAAAAGACATCAATCACTCTTGCATTGAAGCAGGGAGAGGGAGAGGTGTGTTTGTTTAGGTTGATGGTCTCAAATATCAACAGTGTTTCTCAGAAATCGCTTATTGCACCTTTAAAATTATCAGTTGTCTCGCAGCAAACAACAATCAAGTAGGTTTAAGTAAGGATGGGTATTGTAAAATTCCCCTGGGAATGAATGAACGAATGAATGAATGAATGAATGAATGAATGAATAGTGGTAAAGTGGTTAGACTACACTGGTTGCTTGTATGTTTTTGATTTGCTAAAAAGAACCAGCTCAGAGTGGTTTGGAATCAAGACTGCACAGGTTTAGAACTGTAGAAGAATGCACATTCTAATATCGATAACGAAACAAGAAATTTGATTCAAATATTGTAAAGAAAACCACGCACAAAGAACCGTTTCTCTGTTCCCAACTCTAGTTTCATGCTGTGTGTCAAAAACAATCAATTGAGAACCTTGCTGAGTTAACCTTCTCAGTTCTCACCTGGTCCTGTCGTACTTAATTTTCTGTGAGATATGTTAGTCCAGACCCCTTTTTCATGTATGTATGTATATCTGTCAGGTGGGGTTGATGAATATTGTGTAGAAACATTCCCAGATGTGTTTTAATGGAGCAGAAATGTTTGCAATAGCTAAGCTAACGTTTGACACTAGCCAGATGTGTGTGTGCATGGGAAATTCCAACATGTATGTGAGTACCTGCGTACATCTGTGTATGTGTGTGCACATGGCTAATGACTTCACATCTGTAATGTCTCTCTCTTCTCCTTAGGGTGATGTTTGGAGGATTGGGCCAGTTGTGTGATGGTGTTTTAGGTGGGAATGATTTCATGGAGAGTAAAGAGCTAAGAGTGTGGCCAGGATATGATTATGTGGGCTGGAATCGTGATTTCTTGGACCAGCCCACTGTTGACATTGAGTTTCACTTTGAGAAAACACGGATCTTTCACACCATGCAGGTTAGTATGTATGCAAACAGCCCAAAATATGTTTGGTCACTTAAAATTATGTCTTGATGTCATTATTTTAGATACAAAAAAATCACGACAAATGGCAAACTAATGAATATGAAAAGACATTTTCTCATGTATTTCCAAACCTGTTTGACTTTCTTTCTTCTGCGGAACACAAAAGAATGGTTTTAGTTCGTTCAATGAAAATCAGTGGGGGCCGAAATATCTTTGGACTCACTCACTGACACTGGACAAAACAAACATTTTTCAAAATATCTTCTTTTGTGTTCTGCAGAAGAAAGAAAGTCATAGAGATTTGGAACAAATGAAGGTAAGTAAATGATCTGCTGTTTATCAACTCAAACTACCTACTTTGCTAGACTGCAAAAGCTATCCCAGAATTCATCTCAGTCAGTTAGTAGGGCAATAATGAAGCTCTGTCTTGTAAATCACCCTCAGGAGTCTGTCATTATCCTTCAACCCTTTAATGAACATTTGATTTGTTTTTATTTGTCTTTTTGCCTGTGGCTTTGCATTTGTGGTTGTGTGTGATTCTGAGAGACATCCGAGTGTTTTGTTTTTCAACAACACCACATAATTATTTCTGCTATTTGTTTGTTTCATGTATTGTCATTTTTAAGGGTCTTTCTGGCCAGGAATGCTGATTTGTTTGTACCACTTCTGACTTCATTCCTTTATCTCTGACATAGCACAATTCCTAAAAGCCACCATTATCCCATGTTGTGTTGTTTTTCCTGCGGCTTCCAAACAGTTTCAAAAACTTCCGCTCATACTCGCTTCCTTTAAATCTCGCAGCAGATTCCCAAAAGAGACATGAGAAATAGGACCAGAGGCACCATTAAAACATTTCCCATAACAACAAGCACTTGTTCACGTGCCTTTGTGAGATGATTTATGTCGCCTCCCTTTGCTCGCTCTCCCAGACCTTTGTTTAGGGTATTTCCATCTATATTCCTGCAGTTTCAAAATACGGTCAGTCTCACCGGCAGTTTTCCTCTACAAATCATTCCCCCCTCCCCCCATTGGTTCAGGAACTCCAATGCAAAGTTTGTCACACTAAATAAAATGGTGTAGGATTTACTTTAAAACAGTTTTCATTCAGAATTAATTGACAAATAATTCATAAATAATTGCAAATAAATAATTGCAAAGAAAGGAAACGCATTGAATCAAACATGAAATTATATTAGAAAGACTGAAATATTTTGTGTGTGTGTGTGTGTGTGTGTGTGTGTGTTGTGTGTGTGTGTGTGTGTGTGTGTGTGTGTGTGTGTGTGTGTGTGTGTGTGTGTGTGTGTGTGTGTGTGTGTGTGTGTGTGTGTGTGTGTGTGTGTGTGTGTGTGTGTGTGTGTGTGTGTGTGTGTGAGATGTATGAGGTGTCACCATGATGGCTCCGGCTACACTTTAACCTCTGCTGTTGTGCTGGTTTGTTTTGAAACATGTTTCATTTGTCAGTGAGCGTTTGCACACATGTGTGCAGTTAGACGTTGACCTAACAGCACCATTAATGTCTAACCTGTCACATTATATATGTTCGTGCCCTCCACCTTTCATTCACTCCCTGTTTATTTTCTTTTTCTCCTCTTCTCCCATTTGAGGAGTAATAACATCCATTTACTTCTCCCTGATGCCCTTTATTTCCTCTGCTCCTTATTTCTGTTCCCGGCAGTTTGTAGTGTCTTATTGCAGATTGTTGTTTTTGAATGTCTCTGTTTCAGGTGCACAGTAATAACAGACACACTCAAGGCGTGCGGGTGTTCAGCGAGGTGGTGTGTGAGTTTAAGGCCAGTCTGTTGAGCCCGTGGGCGGAGCCTGCGCTCAGGCTTCAAGTGCCGCTGTCCGACCTACACGACCCTTCGTCGCGCACCATCTCACTGCCACTCGGAGGACAACCGGCCCAGATTCTCCGCTGCCGCTTCGCTTTCAGTGACCGCTGGCTCCTCATCAGCGAGATAAGCTTCTACTCGAGTATGAACACACACACCTGACCTCTCGCAGCAACATACGCTGGCTCATTAACAGTAATTTATGTTTTCCTTTGAAACTTATTACATGACTGTTTATGAAATGGATATAGATTTCATTTAAAGTGAGAAGAAAGAGTGTCTTGCACAGCTTTGTAGGAAATCGTTCTATTATGTAGTTTGGCGGTCATTATATAAAAATATTTGACCACGATTAGATGCAATTCAGGCAAGTTTTTCAAAGTGATGTAAAAAGCCTGCTAAAGACATCTTAAACCTGCCTAATTTGGGGGTCTAAGCAGGTCTAGTTTGTCTCCAAGCCTTGTCAAGCTGGTGCTATGCTGGTTTAGCATAGCACTAGATCTGTTTTCTTTGAAGATCTGATTTCTTTTGCCGCAAAGCAAATATTCCCACATCATTTGAAACAAAACGTGTCGACTGCTTTTGTTTTCTACTCATCCTCATGGGCTTCTTTTTCTGACCTGCGTGTTAAAGAATTTTAGCTCAAGTTTGCTAGATACCAAAGTAACGAAGTTCTGACAACTTAGTGACATTTCAGTGTGTGACCTTGAGTTCTGATTGGTTGGTCAGTAGCATCCAGAATATGAGCAGAATATAACCATTACAGTAAACCCCAACAACAACTGAGAGAAAGTTATTTGGAGAGAAAGTGAGACTTTGTGCTCACACTTGTTGGGTTTGTAGATAAGTTAGAGAGTCTAAATTAGGAATACTCATGCTTCATAGGAGATAAAGCCGGCTTATCTAATTCTTTCTCCATTAACATTTCTCTGTCTTGTCTCCAGTGCCGTTTGAGGATGGATCTGCCCTTCCTCCTCTCCCTTCCTCCAGTACTCGTCCTGTCAATGCCACTTCTCCTCACACCCCCAGCTATGCAAACGGAACCAGCAGCCCCACCGGTGAGTCGGACGCATGTCAACCTCACCGCATTATGAGCGTGTATGCAACGCAATGCCGTGTGACGTTTGCATTAGTGTTTGTTTCATGTTTTCAGTTCTTTAATGATTCTCCTAACAATACTTTTATTATTTTTAAGGATGTACCCCACCCCAATAATTTGTCCAAAATATATAGTAAAAGTACAATACAAAAGCAATGCTACTTCACATTTAAATGTTTTGGTGTGTGTGTATAAATAAATGTTTTATATATATATATATATATATATATATATACACATACATGCACATATACACACACACACACATAAATGTATGTATGTATTATTATTATTATTTATTTTACAAATTTGTACATATTTAGTGCTTGGTCCAGAGTATAATTGTAATAAATTGTACTTTTAGGCTATTATTATGTCATATATTTACATTATTTTTCATTAATACACACAAACAAACACACGCACGCACATATATATACAGTAAATACATAATATAATAATGTAATAATATAACAAAATATAATAGCCTAAAAGTACCATTTATTACAATTATATGACTAAATATATCAAATATATATCAATTATATTTATTTTTATAAAAGTATATTTATAATATATAAATACTTAGGGGCTTTCGCACCAGGTAGTTCTAGGAACCTAGTTCTAGGAGCTAGCCACCAGGGTGGTTCCCCGAGAATAAAAGGTTCCCTTAGGAACATTATTTTCTTATTGGAACTAGTTCTTGATTTCCAATCTTATTCATGAGATACATGGGGGAGAGTTGGGAAAATTATGCATTTTTTCAGGCTGAAAAGGCCTAATTTCACCCCATCTTCACAGTCCGACCTCGCTCATGCACTTTCAGCACTGAGCACTCCCATGTATCTCTGCCCCTCAATCACCCACCCCACCTCTCTAGTTCTCCCTCTTCTGACCTGTCCATCCTCGTTTTTCCAGACCTCTTCATGAACATTACTTCACTGCTGCCCAGCAGCATGCCAACAGGTGAGAGAGAGAGAAGGATGAGGGGAAGAAAAAGTATTGTCTCCATGCTTATTACACCGCAGATTTTTACAGCATGTTTTCTAGCACAAAGGCCGTTTATGTTTCCCTCTAAATTTCTTTACATTTAAAAACTCTGCCCTCTCATACTGTAAAATGCCTTGAGAATGTGGTTGGGGGGTTTTGTGTGTGCATGAGTATCCATTTTGAAGCCTAAAGAGAAATTTTTTATGCATGATTTGGTTGACAATGCAATATTGTTTTGAGTTTGTGTTTTATATAGCCAAGCTTATAAAGGATCTATTGTGATATTCATCTAGCTGTCCTTGTTTTTGTCTCTCTTTGAATTAACTTCAGTACCCTCAGTTTTAAGAATGTGCCCGCTCTCACAGCTCCTTTACTCCTGTCAAAGCCACACACACACACACACACACACACACACACACACACACACACACACACACACACACACACACACACACACACACACACACACACACACACACACACACACACACACACAGTGTATAAGAAAGCAAGTCAAATCACAAAAAGTGTGTTGATTACCATGGAGGCATTTACAGGACTGAGATTAAAAGGTGGCTGTAATGGACAGATAAGCTTTGGTTTTACACTCTAAACACTCTGTAGGCTATAAATGCCTTGTTTATGGTGTTTGTAATCATTTCGATGTCAGATTAACATACACACATATTCATAAATCTGTCGGGTTTCTTATTAACAGAGTTCTCTGCCATCACTCTGAGGGCGGGGTTACCTGTGGCCAAAGATGACAGCAGCAACACGGCCATCCTGATTGGCTGCCTGGTTGGAATTATTCTGCTCCTATTGGCTGTTATAGCCGTCATTCTATGGAGGCAGTATTGGAAGAAGCTACTTGGCAAGGTGTTTTTTCATTACTGTGTTCTACAGTGTGTTTCTTTTTCCCCATGTTGATGTGTTTCCTATAATATATTAGTTTGTTCCGGCCCTTGTATCTGATTGGTTGAACAGCGTTCCAGAAGCTCTGATATACAATTTAATAGCACTGGGACTTTTCGGTAACGCTTCTTTTTACAATACGTTAACTTACGTGTACTTACAGTGTACTTACCTAAGAAAGAACTGGGGGATGATGCTTAATTTTACAGTGCGTTAACTTACGTGTACTTACAGTGTACTTATAAGGTAAGTACATGGGTTAAGGTTAGGTTTAGGGGTAGGTTCAGGGTTAGTACCTAGTTATTACCCAATTATTGTAATTATCATAAAAAGTACATAGTATGTACATGGGGAACAGGACTGTAAAAGGAAGCGTTACCGACTTTTCACTGTTTGTATTACTCCACTTGTTTGTGTTTGCACGTGGCAACAAGTGACTGTCTTTATGAGTGAGTCATTAACTCATTTGTTCAACTGATTGATTCAAAAGCACCAATTCATTTAGGAATGAAATGAGTGAGTGGCTAAATCTAAAATGGCATACTTGCTTACCTACTATTTATTGGGTGAAAAACAGAATGTGAAAAGAGTAGTACGTCCGAATTCACAGCAATTATTAAACAATAGGCAAAAAGTACCCAGATGATTTACTACTACTGGAGAGATTCTGATGTGTGCTTCTGATAGACACTTTACTATCCCACAAGGCCATAAATAGTATTTGGTAATGACACTGAAGGGACGAGACTGATAGGTCACATGATAAGGACAATATGACTGATGTAGAACGTATGGATTATATTCACACTACACACGTTTATACTAGAACAAACTTTTTTAAAGGTTGCAAAGTAATTACAAGAAATATGTCAGAGAGTATGTGATTTTGGATGCAGTTAGTGAATCATTGAATCATTCACTCAGCTGATTCATTCAAAAACACTGAGAAAATCGCATACTCTCTTGAGCAGGTACTTATTTTGAATAAGTAATTACACCACGACCGCTAAAAAAGTGTGTTCTATATAGTATGAATGTGTGTAGTATGAATGTAATCTGAACGTACTACATTTGCCATGTTGTCATTATCATGTGACCTACCAGCATCTGTTACGTCGCTTCACTGCCAATCCTCTCCTGTGGCCTCATGGGATAGTAAAGTGTCCATCAGATTCACACTTCTGAATTTCGACAAAAGAAGTAGGTCATCCAGGTATTTTTGGCCTGCTGTTTTATTAGTACTGTGAATTCAGACATACTTCTTTTGTCACATACTGTTTTTCGCCGTCTATATAGTAGGGAAGTATGCTATTTTGGATGCAGCCTGATTAAATTATCAACGAATCAAGTAATCCTGCATGAATGGGTCATTGAATCATTCAGTCAACAGATTTGTTCAAAAACACTATTTCATTCAGGAACGCCACTACTGTGTGTTGCTCTAAGACACAATTGTTGATTCCGCTTTGGGTTTGTTTGGAACTATTTTCATTGGTGGAGAAACTGGCAATTTTGTGTATAAAATATAAATTACACCGCATAAAAGTTTTTTGTGTTTTGCACTGTAGTAGAAAAGCAAAATATTTCTGTAGTTTCTTTTGACAAATTTTCTCAATAGAAAACTATATTTAATATATGCATTTATCTGTTAAAACATTTAGGAGTAGACTAGCATAAAGACGACTAACAGACAGGGACGAAATGCTACAAAACTCCAAATTTGATTTCATGGCTCTTGAATTTTGTCTTTACGTATACAGGCCCAAGGAAGCCTCTCTAGCGACGAGCTGCGGGTTCATCTTTCGGTTCCATCGGACAACGTGGTGATCAACAACACTAACACGCACACATACTCCAGCCGCTACCAGCGCATACACACCTTCCCCGACGACAGGGACCGAGAGGGAGAATACCAGGAGCCCAGCACTGTACTGCGGTCCCGAGAGCAGCGGGACAGCACAGGTGACACACAAAACACACTGAAGCATTCACATACCTCTGTCAGTAAGTGCACAGGAACCAGGGTTACCACTAAACAGCCAAAACGACATCAGAAAAAGTACTTTAGTACAATCCACAACCCAGACACAAAGAGCCACTGTCCTATCTGACAGAGAGAGGAGGGATATTTTATTTCACTCAATCTCCACTTGTACTCAAATTTTTTTTTCTCCTGCCACAGTTGCTTTCATGACGAATACCTTCATTGTGTGATTGTTTTCATATATTAATTAACATAAATGAATGCCTCGATACAGACTGACCAATGAAAAGATAATTAACAGCCTGCGTCATTATGGATGATAACACTGCCTGCTGTGTTTGTGCATCTCACATGTAACTGGTTTGCTCTGTCACCCCTTAACGGCCCTGTTGTTTGTGTTTTGCTGTGTCGTCTCATGTTGTGATGTGTTGTGGTTTGGTTGTCGTTTTTTGTCATGTGGTGACTGCTCACACTGTCGTACCCTTCGTGGACTTGTGTGTCCTTGGGATTTGTGTGTCCTCCTAGCACTGCTGTTAAACAACCCAGCATATCATCTCCTCCTGTCTGACCTGACACATGGCCCCAACAGGCTGACAAACTGCCACAGCCAGCAAGAAAAACCCCAAAACCTATCCCAGGGTAAGAGAGAGAGGGTTCATATTGCCCTAAGAAAGGGGCAAGGGGTGGTATCCTCCCCAGGGAGCAGTTAAAGTCCCCTGAACGCTTAAAGGTAACAGTTAGAGTGATATAATCTCCCCAGAACAGCACAGAGATTATTAAACATTCTTTAAATTACATTTCTGTGACTTTTATGTCTCAGTGGTTGATATTTATTATAAACGAAGGCCTGGTTTCACAGACAGGGCTTAAATTAATATTAGTTAATTTAGGACATTTAAGTATCTTTTATAAACTTGCCTTAGAAAAAAACATTACTGATGTGCATAATGAGACAAAACAGTGGCACTGACATATTTGTGACCAGTCACGGAAACTAGGGACACAAGTCGGTTCTGGGGCATTTTGAGTTATTCATAGATTCTGAGAGTGTAATATCCAAGCTTTCCAACGATGTGTAACATGTGGAAATCTGATAATATTTGGAGAAGTTGTGGTCATTTTAAAGTAGGCACTTAAAAAAGCTCAAAGAGGAGAAAACGAGCTCTAAAGATTGTGCAGTTCTCACCGGTCTCTGCTGCTGGGGGTGACAATAGGGCTCATTTACATCTCATTTAGATAAGCCATACCCCCTGTAAAGCTCCTCCATGTGCTTTACAGCTTTTTTTACACTTCGAATGAGTGCACTTCTGCCGCACTAGGCGAAAAACAATTGTGCTGCCCCTCTATTTGCAACGTACCAGCAACAACACACAAAGACCAATAATGCCATATAGCCTGCATATAACGCGAAACCAGCAACAACACATAAAGACCAATATGCCATATACATATAACGCAAAACCAGCAACAACACACAAAGACCAATATGCCATATAGCCTGCATATAACGCAAAACCAGCAACAACACACAAAGGCCAATATGCCATATACATATAACGCAAAACCAACAACAACAAACAAAGACCAATAAGCCATAGGCCTACATATAGCGCAAATAGTGCGCAACGCTCGTGTGCCCAAAATGTCAACAATATTAAAGTTTATGTAGGAGGCAAATGCCTGCTGGCATTTTTCTTTAAGCAGTCATTTCTGCAATTTTCCAAATAATCACATTTCACCTCCTCAAATTACTGTTGCAAATCTCTTTACACCACTTTCTTATGTGCGTATACACACACAAATGAAATGTCCGCAAGCACATTATATCATCAGCAGGTTCAGCATCTTAAATAACGACTAAAGAGCAAATGAAGCTTAACTTACATTTCAGAAACACGCACGGCAGGCCTTCATCGCAGCAAAGGTCTTAACTGCATCCTCTATTTCGATTCTCCGTCACATATGAAACAGCCAGCCACCGCTGTCAGCAAGCCGAGCCGCCGTATTGAAGCACTGAGGGCGAGCGCGCTGCGCCCATACCTCCGGTTCAGTTTCCCGAGCCCACGAAGTGCGGCGAAAACATTTTCGGTGGTAACTGCCAGACGGTTCATCTCGTCTGCGACAATCTTTGCGGCATCCATCTTCATTGAATTTTGATATCAGAGAGAGCTGGCCAGAGCACAGCATAATAAGTAGCAATGTGGTTGACTTGGAGGGCGGGGGCAAAAGCGCCGGGTTATTCAGTATGGAAATACACACAGACAATGACACGCCACGCCCCTACTGCATGCTAGAATCTCCGAAAACAAGCCGATTTCAACCTCAAAATGTAAGCTTTTAAATATACCAATACTGCTATCTCAAACATGGAGAGGCTTCTTCGTGATTTCAATTAACAGATTCTCCAAAAAATTGAAAATCACCAATTTTGAAAAAATGAGAAAATTTTCTTTCTCATTTTGCTCGAAAGTTGTGCTGCCGACTTGTGTCCCTGGTTTCTGTGACGGGTCACATTTTAAGATATCTCAGAGCAAGTTGCTTTCAGTTAAAAACAGCTCAAACATGCATTTTAGTCTGGGACTAAGCTTAAAGGCATGTAATTTTTCACCACTAGAGGTCGCTTATTCAAAACAAAGACGTAGCTTGATGGCGCCTTGATTTCGCAGAATCATGGGAGTTGTTGTCTTCACCTCTACAGCCGGTGGAGAATACGACAGGACTGGGGAAGAAATCATATTCATGGATGACCGATATTAATGTTACAAAAGCCGTTGGAGCAGAACGAGGTCGTTGGAGCGATTGCTAATGAGAGACAAGCGCGACACACTACTCCAGAGCAGTGGAGCTTTTATTATGCCACAGACGCCGCTTCCGCTTCTTCCGGTCATGCGAATGTGGGGTAACGCAGCGCTATTTTATCATATTAGATATATTGGAGTGTTGAAAGTTGTTATAATGCTACTCTTTGCGTTCACTTAGTGGCGATTATATGAGAGACTTGTTTAGGCATGGTAAATATGGTACTCGCGGTAAGTCAAGAAAACAAGATTTAAACAAAAAGACTAACTTTGCTGAGCTGTATAACTATGATTAGTTTTCAGTCGATGAATGTATCCAAACAGTTGCTCATCTGTCTAATAAAATACATAATATACTAAAGTGTCGTTGGTGTTTCCATGGTTTCTACAAAATAAAACCGTAATCGAGGGTAACGCAGGTATTATGTCCTTGATAGGCGACACACAGACACTGTTCGTGTCCTGGTTAAAGCTGCTTATTTCTCTGTATTTAAACATTTTCAGAAACATTTGGGATAATTTAAGTACACAAATCAACAATATATAACATTGTTCTAGTGGTTTTGGGATATTTTAATCCAAAAATCTTACATAGTGTGCCTTTAAGCCTTGTCTGTGAAACCGGAGGTAAAAGATTTAAACTTATCTTTTGTTAAAGGGGCATTCCGCAACTATTTCAACTTAATAAAACCGTTAGGTTATGAAAGAAAATCATTTGGATGGTTTGATAACCTGTTCTGGTGAGAATGGTGACTTTCCCCGCTCCCCCCAGCGTTCCCAGGCGGAAAACCAACCTTGCAACATGGGGACTAACGTCCCAGTAAATTGGAAATAGGAAGTCTCGTGAGAAGCGAGAAACACAAATTGCTTGACGGCAATTCGACATAAACACACACACCGCCCTCAATGTGTATGATGTATTACCCACCTCGGTAGACATAGCTCCACACGATAAAGCTGGCCGGCTCCGATAATAACAAATGCACATGAGCACCGGTAGAAAGGGGGAGGAGGGGCCGCAAGTGAGTTTTTTTACCACATTGTTGTGAAATATATGCCTCACAGCTGTAGGCGGAGCTCGCTGAGAAAACATGCGACAAAAAAGTGAAAATCAGCGAAGAAATAGCTAGAGTTGCCGAATGCCCCTTTAAGGAAGGTCATACAACTGTCTTGGAAACTTAAAAGTGCCCATAGCTGAAGAAAGGATATTGTTTTGTCAGAGATGAGGTGCTGTAGGGTGTGTGTTAGTGTTTTCTCACTGTCTTCTGACAGCAGTCTAAAGCCATACATATCAAGTATTCATGTAATGTCTCATCTCCAGTGTATGTGAGTGTTTAAGTGCATGTGTGCGGTTCGTAATTACTTATTATAATGTAAAATGCCTGATAAGCCCTCTGCTATAAGTTTTTCTTTTGTACCTTTTTTCTCTCTCAGCATGTGCTATTGACATGGTTGATAAAGGCCTACTGATGCAGGAGGGACCGCCTCCTTACCCTGGAGCTCCGCCCCCTGGTTTATCAGGGGCTCACTATGGAGAAGCATCAGGAGGCGGGGGGAGTGTTCCTCATTATGCAGAAGCTGACATCATCAGTCTGCAAGGCGTTAGTGGTAACAATACATATGCAGTTCCCGCCCTCTCAGCCACGCCCACTGATTGCCCACCATTGCCTGAGTTGCCACGGGAACGACTTGTATTCAAAGAAAAGCTGGGAGAAGGACAATTTGGAGAGGTACAACTTTGCATTGTAAAACATTACAAATTCCCATTCTCTCTTAGCTTTATGGGATTCTTTATTCATAAACCTTTTTGTGCGGCTTAAAGCAGACTTTTAATAATATTGTTCCCTTTATATCAGTCTATTTAATGTCTGCTTCCTTAGGTTCATTTGTGTGAGATTGAAAACCCCCAGGACCTTGCAAACCTTGAGTTCCCGTTTAATGTCAGGAAAGGACGCCCTCTTCTGGTTGCTGTGAAGATTTTACGGCCAGATGCTTCAAAAAATGCCAGGTAACTGTACACGTTGTCAAAGGTACACTTAAGATATAAATACAAATATAAATACAATATTTTGTATTTTAAATAAATTTAATTTAATATGTATATTTTATTTTACAAAGATTATATATATTTTTCTTAACCTTAACAAAACAAAAAAAATTTAACTTTTACTTTTTTTGGGAATTATGTGCTCTGTAATTTTGATTTGGCAGATAAAACTTTTTCATTTTTTTTTATATTTTGAATGCAATTGCAAAAAAAAATTTCAAACTTTTCTCAGTTTTATATATATATATATATATATATATATATATATATATATATAAACAAACAGATAATTACACTACAATACTTTGAGGTTGTATAAGGTCATATTTTTGGTTGGAATAGTTCTTTAGCTGTTAAACAAAAACTGCTGTTGTTTATTTTGTAATATTGTAATAAACTCAAATTCTTCATGGTTCGTTTTCAAAATGTTCTGTAATTTTCTCTTATTACTCTCATTCTTTTCATGCTCTTCTTTCAACAGGAATGATTTTCTGAAGGAGGTGAAGATCTTATCTCGCCTGAAGGATCTGAACATAATCCGCCTGCTGGGTGTGTGTGTAAGCAGCGACCCATTGTGTATGGTCACAGAGTACATGGAGAGCGGAGACCTCAATCAGTACCTCTCCCATAGGGTGTTGCTGGACAAGACTGGACCTTCACATAATACACCAACCATCAGGTACACACACTCACACAGAACAGTACGAAGACAATATCAAGTAATGATGCACCTAATATAAATGAAAGGCTAAATCTCTGTCTCAGCTACCCAGCTTTGATCTCCATGGCGAGTCAGATCGCATCAGGAATGAAGTTCTTGTCGTCTCTGAACTTTGTGCACCGAGACCTGGCCACACGAAACTGCCTGGTGGGTGGAGAGAGGGGCGAGGAGGAGGAGCGCGGCGGAGAGCGTCCGATAAAGATAGCTGATTTTGGCATGAGCAGGAACCTCTATGCTGGTGATTATTACAGGATACAGGGACGAGCTGTGCTGCCAATTCGCTGGATGGCATGGGAGTGCATCCTCATGGTAAGAACACACACATCTGTAACTTGGCTATAATAAATAAATTAAAATACAGGAATATTAGTGACAAGCTTTTTATTGATTAGTTTGATTCATCCATGTTACTATAATAAAG
Organism: Siphateles boraxobius; assembly: GCF_051911475.1. Taxonomy (NCBI): domain Eukaryota; kingdom Metazoa; phylum Chordata; class Actinopteri; order Cypriniformes; family Leuciscidae; genus Siphateles; species Siphateles boraxobius. The sequence continues at coordinate 19,487,680 of NW_027508722.1, read as the reverse complement.
ATAATATGTTTAATTACTTTATTGAGGTTTATTTATTAATATTTATAATCAGTTTTAATATTTGATATCTTACAATAAAGTATTATATATATATATATATATATATATATATATAATGTATATATGAAATTGGGGTCCAACATTTATAATGGGGTCCAAAACATCTGCGACCACTAGTGAAAATACTTTATTTTTTCTGCATTACCATAACAAAGATATATTTATGTATTAAATGTATATTTATTAATTAATTGTATTATATTTATTATTAATTGAGATATATTTATTTGCTTCATTTGTATGTATTCATTATATTATCAGACTTAATATGTATTATCTTATAATAAAGGAATATTTTTATTATTAATAAATATAAATATTAAATGGGGTACAAAAAGTTTGCAACCACTAGTTAAATTGCTTATTTTTTTCATTACCAAAATGAAGAGACATTTAATTACTTAATTTATATGTGTCAAGTTATATTTTTTATAATTTATTATCAGACTTATTATATTTGATATAAAATGTGTATTAACATTGATCTTATCTGTACAAAGGAGCTCACATGCTTACTGTCACAAATCTTAAATATATTTTTAGCATATTTCTTTTTTGGACCCCACTATATATAATAGTCACATAAGCAACGTGTCATTCATGCAATACACAATTCTGGTGCCCTTCGTCTCAGTCATTTTTTTGTGTGTGTGCGCATCTGTGTGTGTAGGGGAAGTTTACCACGGCGAGTGACGTGTGGGCATTTGGCGTGACACTGTGGGAGATGTTGAGTGTGTGTCAAGAGCAACCGTACAGTCACATGACCGATGAACAGGTCATTGACAACGCAGGGGAGTTTTTCAGAGACCAGGGCAGACAGGTATGTGTATATTTTCTAACACTTATTAACACCTTATGAAAAAAAAAAAAAAAAGCGTAGCCAAACTCTCTCTCTCTCTCTCTTCATCAGGTGTACCTGTCTCGCCCGGCTGTTTGCCCACAGGGTTTGTATGAGCTGATGCTTAGCTGCTGGAACAGAGACTGTAAACTACGGCCTTCCTTTGCGTACATTCACTCCTTCCTCACAGAAGACGCAATGAACATGGTTTAGAGTGTGACGGAGATGAAGAGAGGAAGAATGAAAGAAAGTGTGTGTGGACCACAGACAGGTGGTGTGTTCTTAAGCAGACACGGCTAAGCACTCTTATGTAAATTAGTGTCTTTTTTTGATGGGATGGGGCGAAAAAAGCCGCAGGTTCGGTGCCCCTTAATGACCCGCTTCTCATCCCTTATCCTAAACTTTTCAAGCAACATTTTATCCTCAACTCATTTTTAGCCTCATTGTTCACTCACTATTCATATTTACAACATCACTATTCCACAGTATTTGGTTTCAGAGCTCACATTTCCCAAAATGCACCACATAATTGGCATTCCTCTGTCTTTTATCCGAACCTGAGAATGAAACCCCTGTGTAAATGGTTCTGTCAGGTTCAGTTCTTACTAAGGCTAACAGGATACAGGAATAATATGAAATTGATTTGGGAATAAAATGCTGCTTGGCCTCTGAACCTGTTACATGTATCAAAAGTCTTTTCATTCCCTGAACGCTGAATAGATCTCAAAACATAATCGTAGGAACTGGTGGAGGGTTTTTATAGGTAGATGACAGGCAGCACAAAAGCACACGGCTCTACAAACTGTCTATTTAGTCGTAGGTTTCTTCAGGCAGCATTTGACAAATTGTTGAGTATGCATATTGAAACAAATTATAGAAGAAATACAGAAATAGTTTTTCTACTTGCATATTAAGTAATACTAGTGAATAACATTTTAACAGTCTAACTTTGCTACCATTTGTGGTCATGTAGGAAATCTGAGGATGTATTAGCCAGTTTTTCATGTCTTTTTTATGGTGGAGGGTAAATCATCGTCACTAAACATTAACATTGAGTGGGACGTTTTCTTTTCAATGATATGAAATGAGGTTTTGTTGAATGTCATTCGACCTCTTGGAGTTCGATGAACGTCAAAAACGAATGTTGAAGAGCTTCCAGTGTTTTCAAATATGACATAATGTACTATAATTATGTACAACAAAATAGCTGATGTGTGAAACAGGCTTATGACACGATTGTCAAATTGCGGTGTGAAACAGGCTTTTACAAAATTGCAGTGAATTAGAAGATGGATATTTTCTCCACCTCCTGTCTGTCCACATATAAATGGTCATTTAAGGCTTATTCACGCCAAGGACAATACCTACTTTTTTTTGTAATAATCGTTCACACCAGAGCTCTAACTATATAAAAAAAAAACATTGACAACCAATCAGAATCCACTCAAGTTTAAAGAGCTTGAGCATTTAAAGCAGCAGGCAACATAACCTCATCTCACACAACATGAAGTTATTATCCGTCGGTGTGGACGCCAATATAGTTCTTGTTCTTGTTGTGAAACTGGCCTTAAGTGTGAATGTGAGTTATCATTTTTGACGGCACAGAAAATGACTAGATAGTTTTGTAATTGACCTGCCATTTCGGGGACTGACTTGAACTAAGCTGAACGCAGATCATGAACTTGTTGGTACCAGTATGTGCTGGGTTAAACTGGACTTTTGGAATTCAAAAAAACTTTTGGGATGGGATGTATGGCAATGTACTAGCAATGCACTATTTGAAAGGACTCGATATGAGCCTGGACTTGCCTGAAGTTGAAATGAATGGGCCTGGAAAGTACATAGTGAGAGAAAGAGAGGGGGGCAGGGGGAACAGGCGGAATGGCCACAGAAATGTAAATTTATACCAATAAGAAATGTATTGTTTATAAAGCGAAATAGAGATAAACTAAGAAAATAGAAAAATAACCAAAGCATTTGTCCTGAATTTACTATGTAAACCTGTGGGACACTTGCAAAGAAACTCTCTTAAAGCAACAGTACGTAATTGCATTTAATCTCAGTGATGGTTTCAGTAACTGCAGAATGTACATTTAACTTGAAACTGGTGTGGTGACGCCACCTCATCCTCATTTAAGAGGAAGACTTCGTGTGTAGGTGGGGTGGAGAGCAACATAAGTAACATTTACTGTAATATACACAGAAGAATGTGATTCCCAAAGGTTATGTTGCCAATCCCGCTAATTTAATAACCTTTTTTTGGTACACAGAGGCCTGAACTTTTGTTTTTATAAATAGTTTTGGGCATTTTCTGCCCTCAGCTATTCATGTTTCTTAAATAATGAAAAATGTAAATAATTCATGGGATATAATTTTCTTCATTAATATTGCTATCTGTTATTAATCGGTCTGTCTCTGTTTTAGAGTCCCTGCCTGTGTTAGTCAGTGTAATTGCCTGTGTTGTCTATTTTTGTAGGTGTTTTAATAAAGTAACCTTTTCCAATAAAGTGAAATCTGATCCTCATTTTCATTTACAATGTGTTAATTTTGAGTAGTATGTTATTTCACTAAATTTGTGCAAACATACACTTCCACACAAGTTTCAAAGTAGAGCACATGCTAATATTTAATTGTTTTTATTAAACAGTACTTACTTGTATAATCATATTTATAAATCTCAGTCTGGATATATAGATCTACAGTTTAAGGTAAAATATCTACTTCACCACTGAACATACAATAAGGCAAATATTGGGTAAGTTTGTTGAATATACAAACAAGATTTTAAGCCGATGAAAACAAACTAATGGCAAAACAAATTAATATTCTGAATGAAATTAGTCATTAGGAACAGGAAGTATCACATGACACATCACAGTTCTGTTCCTGTTGCTGAAACACGAGATATCGGAGCAGGTTGCTGTAAGTTAAATGTCGCTTGGAGGCACTTTGAAGGCGTAAACTGGAGATGCATAGGTTTACCTCTGGTAATGTTGAGTCAATTGTAGTGTGAAGTACACAGCAGCATGGTAAAACCAAAACAGTAACTTTTTTTTTTTTGCAACCATTGGAAAATGATATGAGAAATGAAACCACAATCAGCCTTCACTTGAGTTTCTGTGGGCACAAAGACTTGCTTGCGGCCAGCATTAAAAACCTAACCTGTTTTCTCTTCTTCTTTTTCCTGTTTGTTCATCAACTTCAAAAATAATCAGGTTTCTTTTCTGCACTCACTTCCCCAACCCCTTTTACTTTTCAACTTGCTGTAAAAATCCCTTACCTGAGCACACAGACCTGTTTAAAGGAAACTGGCCTGATTAACTAAAAAATAAAATTTACATTACAAATAATTTTTCAAATGTCTGTAAACTTTAGTGCCACTGTTGAAAAGAAAAAGTATTAAACCACCGGACAATATATTCTCAGAACATAAGTCACAAATATGTTTAAAACGGCAAGAATAAAGCGTCACATTTCAGTGTCTGGATACGGAAGGCATTATGCATGCGGACTATGGCTTCAGTAATGCACTTGAGGTGAATTTACATGCATTGGTCTGGAATGCACTTTGGTTTTCAGAAAGGAACTGAACCAGAATAAACAGGCGTGTGGCTCTAACAGACAGAAACTATTCGAAAAAAAATTAAAAGACCAACCCTGCTTCCCTGAATATTCACTATTAACAGAGGCTCTAGAGTAGATGATGTAGTTCACCTAATAAATGTATAAAATTATAATATAATGTGATAAAATCATGTAATTCACAAAATAGAATATAAAAACTGAATGTTACAAATGGTTGATTAAAAAAGAAAAATGACCTCAATGTTCTAAGTTCAGTACAAACACAGGCATGCACACATGCGCACACACACAGGAAGCGCTGAGATCCGCAATCAGAGCTGATCAGACTTGATTCCTTCTTCATCTGACTCCATTAGCCCATTCGGGTCAAACCAGCCTGAACAAAGAAAAGAAAAAAACATCCACATTTAGTGTGTCTGAAGTGGAAACCAGGTGTTTTACAAAAATGTAATACCAAAATATTCAATGTGATCTTAATGGGCATATTATTTTACAGTCTATGGCATTCACACAGAAACATCTAAATTAGATTTACTGCAAAGATTTAAATGTGCTATTTATTTAGCCATTATGTTTAATATACATTTATTAGCATCTCTGATATAAACTTTAGCCAATACATTGTGAGAGTTGTTAAGTTTGATACATATCCCTGAATCAAATTGCATTTGTAAATGTCAATGAATAGATTTAAAACTCTGATTTAAAGATTGGCATTTTACATGTATAAAAATGTACTGGTAAACATTGCTGTTTGTTATTATTGTTATTGTTATACAAGTGCACATGATTAAATGATGACATGATTATATAATTAATATAAAATATAAATAATTGTATACATCAACATTAATATATATGGTGGCCGAGAGAGCTCAACGTGCTGCAACTGAAGAAAACAAATGCAAATAGAAAAAAACACCCGCAAATTAAGTAAACATCTTCATCAGTTTCACAAAACACATGTGCTCCAAATACTCACAACGCAACCAAATACAGAAACGCACTGCAAATAACACAGACCACAACGGAAATGTTTCCGGGGGAACCAAATAAGTGACGAACCCGGCTGGGACGTGATTATTGCTCGTGAGCATCCCTATGCACTACTCCCTTCAAAGGGCAGACGGCAGAGCTCTTCAAGTGGGACTTTGGAGTGAGCAGGAGGGCACTAGTGTGCCATTTATGTAGCTGTTTGTACTCTCTTGATGAAGGGAGCAACGAAAGATTATTTTCTCATTATTTTCACCTGGGATGTTACCATGACAACGCAGCACGTTGTACATCAGCTGAATAGCTGTTCTGACGACAGAAATATAATGCTGTAAACATAACGGTTGCAAATAAATACTTTTTTTTTTTTTACTTTACAAAAAAAACTTTTAAAATATGCGTTATATATCTGTGTGTCAGTGTCTCAACTTTAAAACTTTGGACCCTACCTTCATTTCTTATTAAACTTTCTTTATGAAAATTTAAACATAACATGAAACAATTTGTACAGTGTAACTGATGTATAGATTAATATCTTTCCTTCATGTTCTTCTTTTCTATCTTTTTTATTTATTTATTTTAGTTTTCAGCTCATTGTTCTTTTCTCATTTGTATTCTCATGAGATCGAACATATTAATACATTTTGTATATTGTATACAAGTTGTATGTCATTAAAATATAATCTCTGTATGTTTTGCAAAAAAAGTAAAATAAAGTTAAAATAAATAAAGTAGAATTTTGAGCTGTAAGCACGTCCCAGCCGGGTTCGTCAATTATTTGGTTCCCCCGGAAACATTTCCGTTGTGGTCTGTTATTTGCAGTGCGTTTCTGTATTTGGTTGCGTTGTGAGTATTTGGAGCACATGTGTTTTGTGAAACTGATGAAGATGTTTTCTTAATCTGCGGGTGTTTTTTTCTATTTGCATGCGTTTTCTTCAGTTGCAGCACGTTGAGCTCTCTCGGCCACCGTAAATATATATATATAAATTTTTTTTTTAACTATATCACCTAGCTGTTGGTCATTGGCAGTGACATAAGTGAAAGAGAACATTGATGATGCAACAGAAAATGATGGCAACTACCAATGGGAATGCAGACATTGATACTACAGGAAAGCCTGCTGACTACCAGCACTACAGTGATTTAATCGCTGTCAGTGTGAGCGGCATAGATATGTAGATGCCACATCCGACCGCTCAAGACACATCGATATGCCCGCCATTTTGGAGCGGTCAGCGTGTCATCAATCACAGTTAGAATCAATTATGCCATAACATTGCGAAACCAACTAGATATAAAACTGAAATGGGATAACCTTTCACAAGTGAGAATGTGTTGGTATGTGTTTTTATGTGCATTAACTCACAGGTGAGGTAACCTGTGAGATTTTCACTCCAGTCAGTTTCTCCACCGCGCTCGGCAGGCGAGTCATGATTTCCAGAATTTCTCCTGTCAGCTTAGCAACGCCCACTTCTGACCCACCGCTGGACACCATGGTGATCTTCTGAGCTGCACAGAGTGGCTTGCTGATCTCTTCTGCCATCTAGAGAAGTGGAGGACAAATGGCATTTTAACATCATTGAGTGTCATCTTATCATTGAACTTATTTAATGACATTCAGAAGTTCAGATGCACTAACCAGCGGGAGTTTCTCCAGCAGCATGTCCACCATGGCTCCCTCTTTGTACTCTTTAAAAGCTTCTGCCTTTTTGGCCATCTGCTCGGCTTCAGCCCGACCCTTCGCCTCCAGCGCAAAGGCCTGTGCCTCTCCCCTCATCTGAAACAGAGATACTTATTTAATAAGTTAAATAGTCTAAAGGCCCCGATATACTCACGGCAAAGTTCTTTTTTTATCTTTGCAAGGATATACTTTTAGCGAACATCCTGACTCTGCTCATACTGCGCGCTTTCCTCTCACAAACTCTACAATTCGGCACTGTAGCTGTCATGACACGTTTATTTATACAATAGCAAAGTAAAAGTAACTAAAAGGACAATTCTGGCCAAAAATGAACCTAGGGGTATATAACACATGGGTACCGAGTCGACCGTTCTCTGGGATGTGTTTTCATGATAATCGAATGTACCCAGTTTTATCTTTAGTTTTACCACAGATTAGCTTATAACGCTAGTATATAGGGCATAGAGTAAGTAAAAATTAAAATCGCTAGTTAATACCACCAACAAGGCTCAAAATAGCCCCACACTAACACGGTAGCATAATTAGGGTCTCTACCATAGACTGTAAAAAAATATGGACGTAGTGTCCATGACGTCACCCGTAGGTTTCTGAAGAGCGTTTTTGAAGCCTAAAGTGGGCGGAGTCGCTCGTCGCCATCTTGGAAGCGCGTCATAGTGCGTCACTCCCGGATAAATGAAAATGGGCAAAAAGGCGGGACGTGGGTGGAGTTGAGGTGCCTGGATGCTGAAACTACGCCGGCCTTGCTTGAGTTTGCTCAGGCTAATGTGCTATTGGCCTTGCGCTAAAGTGACAGCTGACTTGAAGAAGTAGACCTAAAGCCAATAGTTAAAGTTCATGTTTTTGCCCTTTGAAATACTATAATAGTTAAAAGACATAACTAACCGTGAGACTATGTGTATTGTGATTCATTATTATTCTCATGCAGTAACTTACAATATTTGCTCTGAGCGTGTGTGTGACAGTGATGTGCATACATGTCAGTCAGCGCGGCACCGCACGTCAAGTTCGTAGAGAGCTTTATTCAGTCCATTTTAAATTCTGATAGATATTACCCAAGAAGTTCAAGTAAATGCACTAGAAATACACGCTCATTTAAGGGACGAATAGAAAGCACTGACACCTGCAGGATTTAATCTGACGGTACTTTTTATTGAACACTAAAAAGTGAAATAAACATATTATAGCCTATCTGCTCCTTAAGATCAACGGTACAGCAGAACGAGTGTGGCCTCTATATCTTAGACGTTTTTAAATCTGAACTCCAAAAAGCAACGATAATGTCAGACATCCATGAGTGCATGTTCACAGAGGAAAACAACTGAAGAACAGCGCTGGTTGTTCACTCGACAACGACGGAATCCAACGGTGTGGGCGAAGGTAAGGGCGGCGGGTTATAAAATGTATGAAATAATCCCATAAAAAGTACAAACACGGCAGAGATGACAAGTTCAGCAGCTGGAATCAGCAGAGGTAACATGATGGCTAACAGAGAGCAGACAAACGGCTAGTAACAGCAGCGGCAATCCACCTGTCACTCAAGTGGCCACGCAAACATTTTTTTTCTGCAGTAAAGTTGGGCAGTTTAACATGGGGGAGATACAGATTTGGCTCACTTTTGCAGTCAGCCTCAAGCGGCCAGGCGATGAATTGCAGTTTAATTCACTTCCGTGTTCACGTAGCACGGCGTTCGACTGGTCGAGACTGTTTTCCAAAGATGGCTCCTGCCTATATGCGCAAAGTGTACTGTCTTTATAAACTATCTCCTTATTAAACTGTCTGTACACTTACACATTTCTCAATGCTTCGGTTTGCAGGTAGAGACCCTAATTATGCTACCGTGTTCGTTTGGGGCTATTTTGAGCCTTGTTAGTGTAAACTCAAGACGAGCTATAGGACTGTGCAAGCATTAGGGGTGTTGATGGACTCGATCTACTCCATATATGTTTTGATCATCGTACTGAATCTTATATGGATATAGTCTGACAAAAAAGCGTGTTTCTCAGCTTTTTGCTCAAAATGTGTTTTTTTTATATGAAGCTTACCCATATTCTAGAGTTGATTAAAAAGGAAAGCATGGAGCTAGAATTTGTTTAAAAAGAGAAGGGTATGTTCTTTCTTTTGATATATTGCATGTTCAGAAATAATCTGGGGGCCTTATAACTTTTGTGAAAAGTATCAAAAATGCTGACGTGGCTGGCAAATGTTTTCAAAAATGCTGGTGGGGAAAGAATTAAAGTTGTATGTCACGTAAGTTGTGTCTTATTTAAACAGTAACGCTCATTGTCACTGGTGAAAAACAGGTGTGTGGAGAGATTCGTGAACTCACTCTGATGGACTCCGCCTCAGCTTCTGCCTCCATGATCAACTGAAGCCTGTTAGATGAGAGGACATGAAAAGGTTTTTCGAGATCATGATACCAAGCTATCAGTTTTATTCTTTAGATTTGCTTCCAGCAAAGCACAAATGTGTTTAAGTAGACAAAAGGCAAAACAGAAAACGTTTGGATCTCAATGTTTGTGTATCACTGCATCAGTTCCTCACCGTTCTGCCTCAGCGATCTTCTCAATACGATATCTCTCAGCGTCGGCTGGTTTCCGGACCTTGGCCTCCAGTTCCTTCTCCCTGCGGGTGATCTCCTGCTCCTGTAAAGTGATCTGCTGCGTACGCTCCACAACCTGAACCTGCATCTTCTCCTCCTCGATACGCTGCTTAGTCTTGGCCACCTAAATCAAATGACAGTTGGTAAAAATGTCAGTAGACGTGACTCAAGCCCAAAGTATACTTCGGTTTTTTACACATACGTAAGGATCCGCGAGAAAGGAGCGTGGCGCAAATTTCGTTACCAGACTAATACACACGCTGCCTAATTATTGTAACCAGGCATACTTTGTATGCACATATTTGCATTAAATTTGTTTTGCACTAATCAGTTGTCCCAATAGGTGGCAACACTGGCCTGAGCTTTTGTTTCACAGTAAAACATTTAACTAAAGAGACAGAAAAACAACAAAAACGAAATACCGGAGACTACAACATCAACAGACGCCCGCATTGACAAGCTCTTGTGTGAGGGGTTATGAGATAGCTGCAACTTTATTTTAAAAGAATACAAAGACATTTATAGCGGTCATAACTTCTGGAGAAAAATACTACAGACACGGGACAAACTTTCTAGAGTGCATGTATCGCGAACGCTATCAAATGGAGTATATTCTGAAAGGCTATGTGTCCGTGTTCGAAGTATACTTTGGGCTTTAAGCCCTATTCGGTTGGTAATAGTTTCTTATGGGGACATCTGTAAGGAGTGAGAGGAGTGAGTTTTCTACAAACCCAGAAATGCACTTGGTCAGTTCAGCATGACAACAAATTTTATAACAGGAAAATGTCACCTTATTTATGTATCATTTATTCTTTTAATTCATTCATTAGATGTGTTATGGTTTTCTGTCTTGCATTTTATCTCTCAAAATGAATGATGGATGCAACCTCTTATTTACATAGGGTTAACTCAGAATATTACGCAAAACTGCAAAAATTAAATGTTACATTACACAAATATACTTTATGTATTTAATCTCACTTTATTAACCAATAAATTTGCTGCTCGCCTTCAAAGATCAAATTCAACCATACTAAATGACTTTAGATAAAAATCACATTTGTGTTTCTTTTTTTTAGCAGTTGTATTATTTCCATTTTAAGAATGTTGAACTTTCTTCTCCTGCATCCTATTATTCAGCAATCCAGGTTTGTCCTCTTCTGTACAGCCGTGAATTAGCATTTTCTTCAGCCTGATGCTTATTCATTTTATTTGTGGTGTGAAAGGGCCTTTACATTTGCCAAAAATAAAACTTTTGTTTTGATCTTTGTTATTAAAAACAAACAAGAAAGCCCAGTCCAGGTTAAAAAAAGTAAAGCAAAAGTAACGTAATGTATTACTATCCATTAAAAGCAACAAAGTACTGCAAATAGTTACTTTTTTAGGGAGTAACACAATATTGTAACGCGTTACTTTTAAAAGTAACTTTTCCCAACACTGGTGGTCAAAAAGGATTTTACTAAATGACTTCTGGATTTTGATCCCTTCTTGTAAAACCAGAGATGTAGATTTGGAGTTTGTAAAAAAAAAAGTAGTTAATTCGGTTGCGAATTTCACACGTGGTGAAAGAAATAAAATAAAATAACCAACTAACCCATGTAATTACTGTATGTCCCCATGAGAAACAATTACAGTCCGACTAGGGCTTCAATTGCTGTTTTTCTTGAAATTCCTAAAATATGAATTGATGTAAAGTGGCAATTCTCATTTTACCAACTGGAAACCAAGTTGAATATCATTTGGTACCTGAAGCTGATAGGCCATTTCAGACTCTGCCTTCTTGGTGTTGATCTCATAGTCATAGGATGCTTTCTTCAGCTCAAAGTCTCTTTGCGCTTTAGCCATCTGAATTTCATTTACATACTGAGCAGAGACCTTCTCCTGCATGGCGTGAGCCTCCTACACACACAAACACATACATTCAGTTTTATCCAGCACCATTTAATTACAACAGGAATATGAAAAATCTCACCCTGATGACGGCATCTCGTTTGAACTGAGCTTCACCGATACGAGCGTCTTTTTGCACCTGAGCAGTACGAGCTTTACCCAGCGAGCTTAGATAATCCTGTGAGAGAGTCCAGGTGAGTTTGATACTAAGGTGTAAGTATTATTATGAATATACACTACTCTTTAAAAAGTTTGGGGTCAGTAAGATTTTTTTATTACATTGATCAAAAGTGACAGTAAAGTCCTTTATAATGATATAAAAGATTTCTATTTTAAATAATGCTGTTCTTTTTAACTTTATATCGAAAAAATCCTACCAACCCCAAACTTTTGAAAAATAGTGTTTGTTTAGGGTGTGAGGTGCACAATATCACCTGATCGTCATGCACATCTTTGAGTGTGTAGCTGACAACACCGATCCCCATGTTGACCAGGTCAGAGGAAGCCACCTTAAACACCTGCTCTGAGAACTTTTTACGGTCCTGGTAGATCTCCTACAAAGAGAAAGAATGAGAGATTGTACAATAAATAACAAATAATCAGAAAACAGCAGTACAGTTAGTAGCACACCACACATCTCAGTCAGCAGAGGTTGCTTGTCTATTTCAGCACTAAAACCCTCCAGTCCTCTTTGAAATGTTCTTATAAAAGGTGTGTTTCCTCCATTCTGTGTGTGTTTGATACAGAACACAAATAGCTCTTTAAACATCTTACAGTACCTCCACAGTCAGGTGGGCAATAATGGCTCTCTGATGTCCCTCAAGGGTTTCCAGGGCAATCTCAGCAATCTCAGTCTCAGACTTCCCCATGAACATCTGACAAGCTGCAGCCAGCATTTCTTTATTCTGACCCTGAATTTTCACCTGCAGAACACATAAATAACAGCACTCACAGACTGTAAAACTGATGTAACAGATGACCGTAAAGTGTGTGTGTGTGTCTCAAACCTGGGCAATGCCAGTCACAGAGATCGGTACTCCATGCCTGGTGTAGACCTTTTCACTCTTTACATTCAGAGTCAGAGTATTGAGAGAGATCCTAGGAGAAAAGAAAAACAGCTTTAAAACATTTAAGTCGGCATGACACAGGTTTCCCAAAAATATGCATTGACTTCCATTATTTGGACAAACAGATGGCTCCACCCCCGAACCACACCCACATATATCTACACATTATGCTGGAACAGAAGTTTTTTTATCATAAAAAAGTGCACTAATTAGCAATTTCAATGTGGTCGTAGCTACATAGCTTGATTGATGGCTAAACTTAATCTCACACTGGACCCGTTTACATCTTGTTCAATAAAGAGGCAGCTCACTGCAGAGTAAATGGGTGGAGCTTACATCTAGCTAGACATCCAGTGAGGGGGAGCGAATGTAATTTGGGCTTAATGGGTAGAGCTACAATATCCAACTACACCCTAACCCTACCCACAACTATCCATCCACCCCATTAGACGTCCAGAGAGGAGGAGCTGAACGTAATTTGACTGCAGTGAGTATAGGATTACAAGTAGATGAGGGAGACATATTCCCGATTACACCTGGTGTTTTAATCCGTTTTTTTTGTCCACTTTCGATCACTTCTGTCCTGATTTCTTCGAGGAGAGGGTCTATGGGCGGGTAAATGTATGGGCTTTTCAGATCTTTCGATCTAATGGATGAAATAAGCTTGCGCAATTTACATATAAACGCACAGCTTTCGTTTCAGCTTTAAGAGCCACAAGACCACGCCAAACGATGCGAGTGCGTGTTAGAAATCAGAAGTGGTGAGAGAACATTGGGTTTAGTATGTTTTTTGTCTTCAAACTAAACTAGGGTCTTCAGTCGACAAAGTTTAAATCCCGTCGGTCTGGCTACTGTGGCTAGTGCGCTTCCCATAATGCTTACGCCTTAGGTCAGTAGACGGAGACAGTGGTCTTTTGTGGTTATTTGAACGCGTGAGCATCTACACTACAAAAGCAATTTTGTGAAATGCGTTTTCGACTACCTCTGGAAGTGGTCGCAGTGGACAAGCTCAAACACGTTATAGACCCCGTTTACACCGGAATTTAGTGTCGTCCACTTGTGATCCGATCGAAGAAAAAGCTTCTTAATACCAGGTGTAAACGGCCACAGATATGAATGTTGATGTACAGTAATCAGATTATGGACAGACTAAAGCAAATTCATCAACAAACTACTGCACTGATCTGTAGTGATCTACAAAATGGAATGAAGGTATTCTCTCTGAGGAACGGATGATTAATTCATTTTCGCCATGTATACGTAGAGAGGAATGTAAACACAAGTGGAGTCTCTACTGGACACAGAGCCGCCTCTTGTTCTTGTTCCCATCATTCATGAGGCCCGTGAGTCCCAGTCTATTCTTGAATCACATTAGAGACTGGCCCTGCAGCACCTGGTTAAACAGAATGGTTCCAATGCACGCGTGTTCAGGCACTAACATGCTGTAATCATTCGCCTCCTATTGTAATTCAATACATACCGCTGGATTTGCTGAATGCAGGGAATAACAAACACTCTTCCACCAGCAATCATCAGGGGAGGAGAGCGACCACATCCTGAAAGAGATGAGAGTTTTGTTTGCAGGTAGCTATAAAGTGTCAATACTTGACTAAAAACATCCTTGCTGGAATCTTGAAAATCCACTGGTGGGAGGTATGTCCAAAATCTTAAATTATATATATTTTATATCACAGAAATATCACAACAGCAGGGATGCTTTGATATTAAAAGTCTTGCCAATACAGATACAAGTTGATAATTACTTTATGATGTTATAGCCGATAACTGATAAATGGTCAATAATATAATGTAATACTATTTTGTCTAAATAAATTAAAAATAAAACATTAAAAACTAAAATCAATCATTTTTAAATGCTGGAAGTGAATTTAGGCATCAGAACATAATAATGGTATGAAAATGTAATATTCATTTTGAGATTTGCTGAAAATGCACATTTAACAGGGTTATTACATTTTAAATAAGTATCATCTAAAGGTAAAAATAGGGGTTATTTAATACTGGTTTGCTATATGGGCTACAGGTCATAAATACTTTTTACTGGCTATGAAAGCTTGGGTTCAGTAAGATTTTTTTATTATTATTTCTCTTTTATTCAGCAAAAATACATTAAATTGATCAAAAGTGATAGCAAAGACATACTGAATATTGTAACAAAATTGATTATTTCAAAATAAATGCTGATGCTCTTTTAAAAGTTCTTTTGAACTTTCTATTAATTCAAAAATCCAGAAAAAATGCATCAAGGATTCTAATGTTAGAATATTATAAAGCACAAAAAAAAATCAACATTGATAACACCAAGGAATATTTCTTGAGATCTAAATCAAAATATTAGATTTCAGATTTTCCATCACAGGAATAAATTACATTTTAAAATATATTCAAGTAGAAAACAGTTATTTTAAATTGTAATAATATTTTACAATATGACTGTTTTACTGTATTTTTGATCAAATAAATGTAGACTGGGTAAACATAAAAGAGACATTAAAAAAATCCCAAACTTTTAAACAAATATTTAATATCCTATTACAAGGCTGAAAATTGCTGAAAATCCTCCACTTTTAACAAATCACGGTACAAAATATCTCTCTCTTTAAATAGCAACGACAATCCCTTGCATGATGTCCAACATTAGAAAAGTAACTCATAAGCACACTTCATGTCATTGCATATCACAGCTTGTCAACTGTTTACATAGAGAACAAGGGCGACAAAGACATAATGGAGCTGGTGACTTATTTTCTTCCCCTTTGTACAGTGCGGTTTGCCTACATTAACCTTGTTGTTATAGTAAATGTGAGCCTGCTGAGGTTTTTTCAGCCCCTGAGTATTAAAGTCATCTTAATGTGTAACCACTGACATTTATCTACACAAAATATCACAACCATTACAGAGAACTTTGTGTCTGTTTTGACCTGTGAATGAAAGTCACATGAATAGCTGAAACCAGTTCTGCATTTGGTCATTGTTCAAAGCAGATTGCACAACATCATTGATACAAAAAATCACTACAGAACTCTACGGGTTATTGAGAAAGTCTGATGGGTCCCAATCAGTCACAGGCTCACAGCTGCTTTAATTTCAGTTATTATCATTAAATATATATAGTATCTTTATTCTAACATTCAAGGAGATTCATTACTTATTCATATACATAACTGTAATAAAGACCAACAGATGCAGCATACCTGAGATCACCATAGCCTCATTGGGACCACAGGTGTAAAACATCTTGAATTAGATCTGAGGAAAGAAGGCAGCCACTAGATTAAAACATGCTGGGGATATTTTAGATATGACATCTGAGTAAACACAGACATCACAAGTTAATCTCACGAGTTCAGAGGAATATGTTGATGACTCTAGTAGTTTATGTCTCTCATCTGAGCCTGCTCTTCCCATTGCCTGACTGTAAAACATCTACATCTCTTTTCACTTTATTCAAATCACAGACCTGTTGACCAACCAAAAAACTTAATAAATACCAATCACATTACAGTTTAAGAGATCCCAAAATATGATATAGCCTACTTTAGAACTAAAATTAACTTTAATATACCACAAGGTAAAAAATAGTTCCCATATAATTAATATAATCGATATAATGATCTGCTTCAAAATATCAATAACGTTAATCCAACTCATTGTAAAAGGTTAAACTACTAAATCAACATGAATATTATTATGTAGTAGCGTAAGCCTAATAAAAACTAACCCTTGACGATAAATAAACTTTATCTCTCATAATAAAACCTATACACGACAGCAGAATCACTAACAAAACAAGTGCGAATAATGAACAACTTGTAAGCTAACTGTTACGTGTTTAGAAACGCCAACGTTAATGTATATTGAACAGAACAGGAAATGCTTATGCTAGCTTGGCTGCTCCTTCGCGGCGACTACGCTGCATATCACGCGCACTTAAATTTAGTTTGGTGTTGAGAATCGCAAGTCCAGACACTTTGTAACATTTAGACAAACCATATGTTCTTACCTATTGCTGATATTTCGGTAAATATGTGATGTAAGTTAGATGTGGTCCGGATTGTCTCCCTTGTGCAAAAACTCGTCGTAATCACGCAGTCTCGGCCACGCCCATTCAAAACACTCATGCTGTGTTTTAAACCTCTGTCAGCTCCCTACCGTGACTACAGTTTTGAGCGTTCGAGATGCGTAAAATGCAGCCTAGGTAGGTAGCTCACTAGATTTTGCGACGGTCATGGAGTAGTGCTATTTTTCAGTCTGAGTAACGTTAGTGCGTAGACTGCTCTCTGCTGTGGACAGAGGAAAAATACGCCGTCATTTATTGTAGTAACTGTTAGATATCTGAACATTATGAAAGCTTTTAAAATCATGCTTTGGTAAATCATAATTATTACATAAAAATACATAATTATGACAAAATATCAAATTTATGAGATTCTAAATCAAAATTATGAGTTGAAAACAACGAAATTATGACAGTCATAATTTATGAGAGAAAAGTCAAAATTATGACAGCCTATCAAGATATATTTATGAGATAAAGGTCATAAGTATAACATTAAAGGTAGCCTATGGCTTAAATAAAAAATAGGCTATACATCCATTCATCAAAAACCCAAGGTTAGGCCTACTTGTGAGTCTAAACTTTTTCCGAATGTTTCAAGAAAGTCTGCTATCTCTCTGATATTCTTTCTTTTCTTTTCATTTTTTTACTGTCTCTGGTTCTTCTCAACTCCATCATTTATGCAGAAAGCTCAGTGAGAATTGGGCTGACTCCATTTTTATGATAATTGCCGCTGTATTTTTGTTACAGTTTTTTGTGACAATAAGAGTATTGGGTAAACTTCATGAAATAAAGTTAAACAATTATAAGTTAAAACAGGAATGTGCAACATACAACCTCATAACAATGAGTCTGGCAATAAGTAGCCTATATTTTCATATTCAGAAGAGTAGCCTACTATAGTTCAAGCGCACATTTGGGCTATTATTGCGATACAGATCAAACTGATGTCTGTGATATGTTTTAAAATGTTACTAAAAGTAAAAATCTTAATAAGAACGCACAACTGAATAGGAAGCAGACGTTTCTCTCTTTTTTCTACAAGCAATCCTTGTTGGCACAGTGACACTCCCTATATACTTCCGGTCCGGTCATGCACCAATCAGGTTTCTCAACATCCAGCAGAGCCCCGCCCACTACCATCGAGCCTCGTTCTGGAGACAGTCCAGGAATATAAAGCCTTTGTCCGGCTTTTCCAAATTATTTCTGAGCTACACCGTTATTTTCCAGATTTATCTGAGAACTTCTCGCACAATTTGTAACAATGAGGGAGATTGTTCATATCCAGGCCGGTCAGTGCGGAAACCAAATCGGTGCCAAGGTAAGAACAGTTTTTCAGAGTACAAAGTGAGTCATTTATATTTTGAATCTAAGAGAAAAAAAGCCTGCAGAGGTCTCAGAATGCAACAATAAAGCCCCTGTAAAGAACTCCCTTGTTATACTAGTTTATAGCTTTTTCTAAATCTAAAACAGCAAGATTTGATCTTAATTTTGTTTCTGAACATATTAGAAGGCACACTGTTGTGCAGAACAGATCTAGATTTTGCATTGCACATCTTTACAAATGTTATTAATAATGCATTACTCTAGCAACACGTTGGGCAGTTTTAAAGACCCACATTATGTACAAGAATTGATTTCCATTTCACTGCTTTGTCCTTGTGAACCCCCTTCATTCACGCCCAAAACTATGCGGATCCCACACTTCATTCTCACTATTTTTTTAACACGCTCTGTATAGCTATTTCTCTAAACAAATGATGGTCAAATTCTGTAGACTCTAACCATAAATCTCTTTGTCTGTAAAACAGAGATGTGGGTAAAGGGATTGACTGGGAAAGGGGGGGGGGGGGGTCCTCTTTCTTTATCTCATTCTTCTCAATGCACCGGGTGCGGCGGGTCTGATGTGAACAGAGCTCTCTCAGTAATTAAACTACCAGTTATCAGTGTCACGAGCCCTTTAAACAGCTGTCAGGACCAGCTCGCGAGCCTTGACACATGATGCATGCCACTAATATTAGCCTACGACCGTATACATTAACATCATTTTCACGCGAAATAGGCTTACTTTTATCAAGTATTTCCTGCCTTTTGACTAAATTCTTAATCTTCTGTGCAGATTTTGCCCGCTGTGGTCAATGGTCAAGGGGAGGAGGATGGGAAGGGTGGGGCGATGGGGAATTAGGCTACAATGAACAATTTTAATAGTAGTTGTTATTAAAGAAGGTTAATAATGTGAAATTATGAACTCTTAATCAGTTAAATCATTTGCCCTAAATTTAGGTTCTTTATACAGTACTTGGTCTCATAAAAGGATTACCCACATCTATGCATTTAAAATATCCAATTAATCCATTAAAGGAATAGGCTTGTTCACTTAAAAAGGAAAATTATGTCATTGTTACTCACCATCAAGTTGTTTTTAAACCTGTATGAATTTCTTTCTTCTGCTGAACACAAAAGAAGATATTTTGAAGAATGTCTGTAACCAGCCAGTTGATGGGCCCAATTGACTTTTTTAGAATGGAAAAAAATAATATGGAAGTCAGTGAAGTCAATACTATCAACTGTTTAGTTACCAACATTCTTCAAAATATCTTCTTTTGTGTTCAGCAGAAGAAAGAAATTCATACAACTTGAGGGTGAGTAAATGATGACAGAGTCTTCATTTTTAAGTGAACTATTCATTTAAATCCGATTCTGTGCCACATCAACATAGAGATGGAAGCTGCCAATAAGGACATACTCCATGGCCCCATTAAAAATGCACATTTTTTTAAAGATTGCCCATGAGATGTTGCATGTCTTCTGTGGCATATGAAATTGGGTTAAATCATCCTCATCCTTTAAAAGGCTTTGAAATGCCTTTCACATGATGAGATTGCGAGTGTCTGTTGAACTCATCTGAGGTCAGAGCGGGGAAGAGGAGGCATCCACAACTGAACTTAATATCTCTGACAGCTGCTGTCCATCCCCTCTACAGTACAGATCTAAATATAACATAAATAATTTACGAGTAAATTACATATTCATAGAAAACCTTTGATTTGCTGGATTAATTGGCAACATTAAATGTATACAGGAGTGTCAAATATGTAAAGCCGATTGATTTCATGTGTCAGTGTGGTATTTTATGATGACACAGCAGAAATGTAGGTTGCCTGGAGTAACAGGTTTTTGATAGGCGAGAGTATCAGAACAGGGTCTCTGTAGGGCTGTGTCAGTCAGCGCCTTCCAGTTTATTGGCCTCATTCTTTCAAAACAATTATTTTCAATACATCCCAAGAACAATCTTTTCTTTCTCCATTCGCATTCGCTCGCTGCCTTATTAAGTCCATCTCGACCCCTCTCTCCTTGCTTCTCTCTCAGATTAAGGTCACTAGGAGAGTAACATAGAATTAATGATTTAAACATCAATAAAGCCTCTTTCTGAGCTAAAACTAATTCGAAGCCAATTCCAGATTAGTGATTAGTTGACACTGTTACTCAATATTGCAGTGTTTAATAAGATAGAATTGATCTAGAATTTACTGAATTGCATGCAAGTTTTAATTGCTGTGTGTTTTTTGTAGTTCTGGGAGGTCATTAGTGATGAACATGGAATCGACCCAACAGGAACCTATCATGGAGACAGTGACCTGCAGCTGGATAGAATTAGTGTCTACTACAATGAAGCAACAGGTACTTTACTAAGATACACAATAGGGCAAGATGGGGAAGACGCCCCCTTTAATAACAGTATGTCCCAATTAAAAGTTATTTGTAAAGTTTGGGGTAAATGATTTAATGATTTGGTGTATTTTTTTCTCATTCGAATTGGAAATATGTCATAATAGAGAAAAAAAGACAGTCACAATTTTTGCTTCATGGTGACTATTAGGGAAATAAATTGAAACAACTAAAAAAGTTTATTAATGTGAAATACTTTGTTAGCAATTAATTTAAATGTATTCGTTTTAACAATTTAGTTATAGAATACAATACAATTTTTTTTAATTATTACATTTAATAATTAGAAAAATTATTTAATATTAACCTGCAAAACAATATTCTGCCCTCTGAGGGTCTGTTTTAAATTTTTCAATTCAATATTAAAACAATATTTTTACTCCACAAATCTAAATTAATTATTATTGTATATTGCTGTAGTTAAAGCAAATGACACTTGGTTACATCTAAAATTCTCTCCAAAATTATAAGTAATTAACCATGCATGGCTTCAGAAAGTTAAACAATAATACACAATTTCAATATTTATTAGATGAAAAAAGAGATTGTATCTTATTATCGGCACAAAATATTGCCACAAAAAGTGTTCATAGAATTCTAAAATGTTGATTGTTGTATTTAATTACTCATTTTTTATATATTTTTTTCATCTGTTCAAGAATTACTGTAAACATTAGAAATGCTTTGACAATACATTGTTACAATTGTCCATTCCAATAAAGCACATTTGAATTTAATTTGACATCTAAAGGTCAAGAGAAAATGGCAACTATAGCGTTCATGTTTGATAGCTTATTTTATTTTATTTTTTTCTTATGTGTACTGAGCTGGTCTGCTTCTTTCCCATGTCTTTCTCCCTCTCTCTCTCTCTCTCTCTCTCTCTCTATCTCTCTCTCTATCTCTGTCTCTCTCTCTCTCTCCCTCTCTTTCTCACTCTGTCTCGTGGAGGAGGTAAATATGTCCCAAGAGCTATTCTAGTGGATCTTGAGCCTGGCACCATGGACTCTGTGCGTTCCGGACCCTTCGGACAGATCTTCAGACCAGACAACTTTGTGTTTGGTGAGTGACTGGCAGAAGGGAATATGTTAAAAATGTGCAGATATAATGTAAAAATATCAAATGAAAGTAGCAAAAGCAAATGAATATAAAAACAGATGTAAAATGTCTCAGCTTGCACATTCTGATGTGTGCACTTCCTTCCTGTCACCTCACAGGACAGAGCGGCGCTGGTAACAACTGGGCCAAGGGCCACTACACGGAGGGGGCGGAGCTTGTGGATTCGGTTTTGGATGTGGTCCGTAAGGAGTCCGAGAGCTGTGACTGCCTGCAGGGTTTCCAGCTCACTCACTCCCTGGGCGGAGGAACCGGCTCCGGCATGGGCACCCTATTGATCAGCAAAATCCGTGAAGAGTACCCTGACCGCATCATGAACACCTTCAGCGTGGTCCCTTCCCCAAAAGTCTCTGACACCGTAGTGGAGCCATACAACGCCACACTGTCAGTCCATCAGCTGGTGGAAAACACAGACGAAACATACTGCATAGACAATGAAGCCTTATACGATATCTGCTTCCGCACCCTCAAACTCACCACTCCCACATACGGCGACCTCAACCATCTGGTCTCTGCCACCATGAGCGGCGTCACCACCTGCCTGCGCTTCCCCGGCCAGCTAAATGCAGATCTGCGTAAATTAGCAGTCAACATGGTTCCGTTCCCCCGTCTGCACTTCTTCATGCCCGGTTTCGCCCCTCTGACCAGCCGAGGCAGCCAACAGTACCGCGCCCTCACCGTGCCTGAGCTCACACAGCAAGTGTTCGACGCCAAGAACATGATGGCAGCCTGCGATCCCAGACACGGGCGCTACCTGACCGTCGCCGCCGTGTTCCGTGGCCGCATGTCCATGAAGGAAGTCGACGAGCAGATGCTGAACGTCCAGAACAAGAACAGCAGCTACTTTGTGGAATGGATCCCCAACAACGTCAAAACCGCTGTGTGCGACATTCCTCCTAGGGGTCTCAAAATGGCCGTCACCTTCATCGGCAACAGCACGGCCATCCAAGAGCTGTTCAAGCGCATCTCCGAGCAGTTCACGGCCATGTTCAGGCGTAAGGCTTTCCTGCACTGGTACACGGGAGAGGGGATGGATGAGATGGAGTTCACAGAGGCGGAGAGCAACATGAATGATTTGGTGTCCGAGTACCAGCAGTACCAGGACGCCACCGCCGAAGAAGAGGGCGAGTTTGAGGAAGAGGCAGATGACGATGCTTAAGAAGGAAATGAAAGGGTGTTGGGGGGGGGGGGGGGGGGGGTGTTTTAGTGTCTCAATCAGATGAAGTAGGAATTAGCACTAGACCAATGGGGCCAAAAATAACCAGAGGAAGGCAGAACGAATGTTCTTAAACACAGAATAGGTGGATAACTGTGTTTACAATTACAAATTGCTCACTTTTTTGTGTATGTCTTTACTATTCTGATGGTCAGCTGCTCTCTTTACAGAAAAAGGAAGAAAAAAGGCAAACATCCAGTTAGAATCAATGTTATAATTGAACAGATTGTAGGGACAAGGAGGACAGTAACATCTCATTTTTCTTTAAATTTAACATTTGCTTCTTTTTATCTGCAAATTATGCATATTATTATTATCGTGTTTTTTGTGTTATCTTTTGTTACTATTGCACTAGAACAGGGCAACTCTGTGAGATTATGCCACTTCAACGTGACCTCAATGGGTCTGATCACAGTATTTAAAGAAATGTTTAGAAGAGAAAAGTATGTTGTGTGAAAAATGAAGGAAAAGAAAAGGACTGAAAGAAAGAAAGACAAAATAACAGGTTCAGGGTAACAGGGTTATTTAATCTTAACCTCGCTTGGACGCCAGCCAACGTCTACAGGAGGACATTGATTAATGGATGATACAAGAAAGTATTTTAGATTATGCAGATGGAAAGAAAGTTTTAGCATGTTGAATTGATTGTAGGTGCAATTTTGGACTCTGTTATGTCTAATTTCTGAGTCCATACTTTTAAATGTTACTGCATATATTAAATGTTTTGATGTTCCTTTATTGTCCCTGTGTGGAAAAAAAAACTGAGCCTCTGGAGAAAACCAAAATAAAAATGAAAACGATTTCATTAATAATCAAGTCTTTGCTGTGGTTTTTGGCATGGTACACATCCTTAAAGAAGCTCAGGTCGAACCAATAAAGTCACAATTAGATTGCACTTAGAAGAATAGTGCTTTATAGTTATTTTAAGCCAAAATGGGGGTCAATCTAGGACAAATTGGAACAGAAGCAAACTCAACTGATTGTGTATCCTCAATATGTCCTGAGTAAGGAAAAAAAGGATTCCCAAAGAATCCCATCAGGGGAAAGTTTCGAAAAAGTTTCAAGATATCACCATGAAAATTACTAAGTTGATTACTTACATTAAGACAAACAAAAAATGTATTACAAGTTTTTTTTAAATTTTTTGGTAACATGAGCAAACGGCCCATATTAATATATGCGCTAATTTGCATAAACACAACATATCTAAACATTGGATATAGCCAGGTGAAAATGTCTTGTAGAATCTTGTTGACATCTTACAGTAAAAGACTATAGAGGCAAACAAATGTCACCATAATGGGCAGAGATTCAATCATTCATTCAAGGTCCAATCAATTGTCACTAAGCTGTCACTCAGGTAAAAAAGATTTTTCTTTTGTTTCTTCTACATGGATTATTCAACCTACATAAATAAAACATACCTGGTGATGCCCCAAATGCAGTAATCCACATGATATCTGGCAAAGCTATTGCACGAGTGGTTCGTGCACACTCAATTGTCAATGCGTCCCTCAATGCACTGATTCTGGCAGATGTTTTTAATGTAAATTTACCACAGCACTCTGGAACAACAGACAAGAGTAAGGAAGGACAATCAGAGTCAGCCGAAGCAGTTACAGCGATGGAGAACAATCCTCAGGTGACAGAGGTGAGCAGAGATGCAGATGTGGATGAAGCTTTGGAGATATATGAGAATTTGATGGATGGAACAATATCAGCTAAAGAGGCCAGTCAGTCTGATGTTCTCGTGAGAATCTAAGGCCACCTTCAGAAGCACATCGAGTCCACTTCTTGGAGTCCACCAAGAAGACCTCAAGAACCTCAGCTCTCTGGGTGCAGTACATGGATATGCAAGACATCCTACGAAAGTACATAAGTGCAGAACGCACCGAAAACCGGCCATTAAATCTGCAGGCTATCCAGGACATGCTACCCTATCTGGCAGCATCAGGACAGAATCTGTACAGCAAATCTGCTAGGGTGTATCTTCAGTGGATGCAAAACCTCCAGACCATACACCCAGGAGTCGAACAACATTTCGAGGAAGGGTTCCACGTGATCTGTCGGAGCGATCGTTTTTGTGCAGGTCTCTCACTTGACCTGATAATTTAGCAGGTTCTCATGAGGAGTTTAAAAACCAGTGGTGGGCTAACACGAGGGCGAGGGATGACGTAGCAACAACGTCTGTTGTGGCTGATATCCATGCCCGCCTGTGGAGAAGTAAACCAGGCAATGGAAGGACTCATAGGGGTCAATTACAACACTGGAGCGCAGAATAAAGACATGACCAAAGCAAGGCAAGCCCGTGACTGGAAGGATACACTAATAGTTCTCAGTCATCTACAGGAGCGAAATCCATCAGCAGTGACCCAAGTCGGAGGAACATTGCCTCCGGGGAGCATGCTCTTTCCAATGTCAACGTTGATACTGCACAGTCTGTTGGCACTCCATTCCTGAAGTCAATGGATGGACGAACACCTGGTGTAGGGTATGGACCAATCAGACACATACTATTTATTCATTATATACAAAGGTTTATGAAACTCCTCACACAGCCCAAATTAACAAACACAAGTGAAAGAAACAGTGTCATGTTACAGGGCTTGATAAGGAGATTTTACGACCTCCGAGGAATGTGGCCACATACTCAAGAGAGAGACTATGAAACAGACTTTGCTGCGTTAATCATAGACTAACTGATCTATAAATGAACATGCATAAAACTGTGAAAGAAACAGTGTAAATGGTTTACTGTCTCGTGTACTATTAGGTATATATTATGGTATGTATCCTGGTATACAACCAACTAACGATCAATGTAACCTCACCTGTATAATGCCTCCTACCTAAATAATCCTCATTTAATGACTCACACTTTGATGTACATCACCTTCTTCTAGAATGCAGTGTGGATGTGTTATAGCTATTTTAGCATTAATGAAGGTATAATCATATTATGGGACAAAGATCCGTAAATCAACTAAGAGCCACTTTCCCTCTCAGACATGTCCCCTTTCTGATTGGTCGAGTTCAACCCTTAGGGGAGGATCTTCTCCAGGCCTTATTAGAGACAGTCCACATGTGACCTCCCTTTCTTAGTTCTTTCATCCAGCCGGAACACTGTTCTGGTGTTACTGGGGAACCCCCTCCCCCTCCACGGGGGCCCCAGGGCCCAGCAGGCCTCAATCCAACCAGATATGGGCTCAGGCAGGAGAGAGATGACTCTCTCACAAAGAACCAAGGACAATCTCAAGAGTTTTGGAACAAAGACTCCAACCAACAACGACTCCAATCACCCATCCTTCCGACTTCCTCACTTCTCCTGGGTGCTCGGCGTGGCCTCAACAGAGTCCCAGGCCTTGACCAAACCAGCCATGCGTTCCTGGAGAAAGAGAACGCTCAACCAACTTCCACTTGACACTGCCGGAACCATCAACGACTTCAATTTTCAACAACTTCAAGAATTGTTCCCATTACAAATGCAAGTATTCAATTCAATGAAATGTGAAAAAGAAATTCTGATGGTTCTTCTCATAGACCCTCTTCCGGTTTGCAATTTCATCCTATCACTAACCTATTTATGTATTCATGTGTGTATGTTGTTTAGTTTATTTATATTCATATAAATATCTATATTTAGTTAATAAAACTTGTACATAATATGTATTTGGTTCTGTTTTGTTTGCAATACAAGTCACTTTACGACCACGGTTTTTGCTACTGGCTCAAAGTACTGTACAGGCGAAGAAATAATTATTCTTCGGTGGCCATGGAAGATACCCTTTTCTTAGAATAAATTAATAATCAAAAGAGTTCGTTGGAAGAACTGATTAATTGATTGTAATATTAATTCAGCCACATCAAGTTAATCCAATTAACTGACCCAAATATTTATAATTAATAATAACAAGATATTATTGATTATTAATATTTCCAGAAAGCTGAGTTCCTTACACTGGTGACTATACTTTCAAGAGGAAGGATTAAGGTGTTAATCTTGGCATGAGGTCTTCTGTGAGGATTGATGGAAATTAAATTCAAATTGATCCACAGCTTCTCTTCCAGAGACTGGTGATAGTGGCACAGAAATGTGATGAACTCGAGTCAGCCCTCAAGTACGAGCTATGTAACTATCCTCTATCTCTATTTGATTCCTCCCTTCTACTTCTCGAAGCAAAGAAGTATACATTTAAGTAGACAAAGACATTTACAGCCGACATGACGCTCACATTGAAGAAGGAAGAGTTCTTGGCAAACAGGCAGAACAAACAGCAATTCCTTTCCATGCTAAGTGGAGAGCTACAGAGGACAAACTGTGAGACCTACCATGCCTCAGGAGATGCTGATCTGTTGTTGTGCAGAAAGCTGTGCAGTGTGCTACCATCACGAAAACTGTGCTAATAGGGGATGACACAGATATCTTAGTCCTTCTCTGCTACCATGCGAGCATGGATTCCCATGATCTGTTCCTCTGTAGTGTGTCAAGGAAGAACACAAAGAAGCCTCACATATGGAACATCAAGGGTACAAAAGAACGGCTCGGCCCAGTAAGCATATCTTGTTCTTACACGCAGTTCTGGGATGTGACACTACAATTGCCTTCATGGGATCGGGAAGGGAGCATCGCTCTAGAAATTTAAAGAAAGTGACATGTTTCGAGAGCAAGCCAATGTGTTCTATGAACATTCAGCTTCTACAGATGATGTAGCAGAAGCAGGAGATAAAGCTATGGTGATTATCTACAATGGAAGATCTACAGACACCCTGAACTCCCTCCGATATCATCGATTCTGTGAGAATGTGGCATCCAGTTCTACTTACATTCAGCCACAGGCCTTACCACCAACATCAAGAACAGCAAAATACCACAGCCTACGAGTGTACTTACAAGTACAAGAATGGAAGGGTCAACATCTGGTAAATTTCAATCTTACTGAAACTCTGATTTCTGCTATAGTTCTATGTTTATTGTGTAATTTTGTATCTTTTGTACTTCATTGCTGCTGTGACAATATTAATATCTCCTGCATGGGGGTTAATAAAGTGTATTTTATCTTACAGATGGACTTGGAGTCATATGGAATGGGGATGGCACAAGTGTGGCGAGGGATTTGTGCCAATTAAGACAACCCCTCCTGCTATGCTCCTGAGAAGCTCATGAAGGTCATAAGGTGCAGCTGCCAGTCTGACTGCAGCACCCTGAGATGCAGTTGTAAAAAAAACAATATAAATGCACCCCGGCCTGTGGACACTGCAGAGGAGGGAGCTGCACAAACTCAATGCATATGGCCTGTGACGAGAATGAGAAAAATAATGAATAGTCTTATGAATAGGCTATATTTGGGTCTTTTTCTAAACTTCCCCTAATGTGATTCTTCAGTGCTTTTTTTTCCTTACTCGGGACATATTGAGGATACAAAATCAGTTGAATTTGCTTCTGTTGCAATTTGTTTCCTTTTTTTCATAAAATGACTGGACTATTAGTGAATTGCCCGCATTAAACACATGATTCATAATACAGTAAAGTACAGCACGATACAAAAATGATATGAGAGTACATGCATATGAGGCCTATATACATAATAATATATATATAGTTTTTTTATTATTATTATTTTTAACTAATTGTTTTAAAATAAATTTTAATTAACTAACCTTAGTCGCGAGGTTCAGACATATATAAAAGTAAGAAATATCTAAATTATGGCTTCTCAAAAATCCTGATTTAGGAAAAACACTTTCAAACACGCCCCCTCTGCAGAGAGCGCGGAAAACTTTGGGACAAAGACGACTGCTATTTCTCAGTTGACCAATCAAGCCGCAGTGACGCATTTTCACCCAATCAGTGTAGGCTCCCTCTCTGACTGACAGCTTGACTAGCGAATCAGTAGTCTTCGTTTAAAAGGCGGTCCTTAGTTTTCAGGAAATGGTTTCCAAGGGTTCTGCATGGTAAGGTAAGCGCATGTTTTTATTAATTAAATGCAGTAGATCATGCACGGTATACGAGCACACACGTAAACAATGGCCTTGTCTTGCATGTTTACTTTTGTGAAGGGAAGCATTATTTCTGATTACATTTTCATGAGAAGTATTGTTTTCATTTCTCTAGCCAATTAACTGCTTCCACTGTGGCGCTAAGCAAAACATAAGTTATTCGAATTAACAAATAATGAAAAAGTCATAAGTGTCCTAATATCATGCCAAATGTGTTAAGTAAACTTTGATCACACATCTCCACTAATCATAAAATGAGAACGATGATATTAGCAATGTCGTTTATGTTTGTAATGCATACATTCGGACTTAAAAACATCTTTATTTACATTGTGAATGGTATCCATAACAACCGTATTTTTGTTGTAACATCACTCTTGATCCTTTAGCCAAAGAGGAAGATGGATGCCACTCAGCAGATTGAGGATCCTTTCTCTGAAGAAGAAGAAGAAGAAGAGGAAGAGAAAGTAGGAAGACCAGAAAGAGAACGGTTAGCTACACTGAAGGTGTTTAAAAATGACCACATACCAGAGACAGGTGAGGCAATAAACCTGACTACCTTATGTGGTATTGCATAACTAATATTTCCTGAACATTATTGAAATTATGGCATTGATTTCTCTTCACACATTCATTTAGAATTCCCTCTCTACGTTGGAGAGAATGTCTTGGGCCGTGATCCTGCTGCCTGTTCTGTTCTGCTTCCGGCCCGATCTGTGTCCGGTCGGCATGCTGTCATCTCCATCTCGGTTTTCCGCTCTAGCAGCAGCCGCTCCGGTAACGGTGATGCTGTGGAAGCACTTTTATGGGACATGGGCAGTATGAATGGAACCAGAAAAGGCAGATTCAAGCTGACGCCTCAGGTACGATATGCATTGACCGAGGGAGAGAGTGTGGTGATCGCTGACGTGCCATGTCAGTACATTGGCCTGAATATCTCGAAGAGAGATAGACACAAAACCCCAGAGAAAGGACTTTCCAAAAAGGAGGAAAAGGATAGTTCGCTGCTATCAACCAGTGACTCGGAGTCAAAGTTGAGGAAAGGCGTGCAGAATGGGTTTAAAGAGAAAGAGAGGAGTGCATTGCCTCCTGTGCCTTTATGGAGCCCTGAGGATGAAGAACCCAAAATGTGTTCACCACAGCCAGCTCACAAACATCCTGAGATCACCCTGGTACCTGAATCAGACTCTGATTCAGATGGAGAGAGTGATGAGAGGAAAGATTTTGGTAAGTAAAGTGAGACCAAAAGAATATTACTGAAAGCTATGGTAGCACACTATTTTCATGCTTTCTTTTTTTTGTTTGTTATAGTTTCAGACTCAGCGTCCTCCTCTCATCTGTGTAGTTCCACAAATTCATCATTCCTGACCCCTGGAAAAAAAGTCATTCCAGAGAGGTAGGTTGAATGTATCTTAAATGTTTTTTTTTTATGTTCCCTTTTAACTTTTCCCAAACTAGCATAGACATAATAGCTTGATTATATAATGTTGATGTGTTATTGCATAAAGCAGGGCAACTGATATTACAAATATACTTAAAGAGAAAGTTTACTCATATGTGAAAATTCTGTCAGTTTTCTTACCCTCAAACTTGATTGACATTCTTTGTTCTGAAAAACACAAAAGAATATATTTGAAGAACCTTTTTTTGTCCATGTAAGAAAAGTCAACGGGACCAAAATGTATATAAAAGTAGTGTGATATATCCAATACGACTCAGCTGGTAAATTCAGTTAAGTCAACGCAAGTGTATTGTATGATAGATATGTAAGCCATTATTTCATCTCAAATTTAAATGTGCAATAACTACTGAGGTTCATATTGCCCTATTTGTTCTAGTTTTTGCATGTGTATGAAAAATATGATTTGAAAGCATATTAAGGCTTGAAAGTGTCACCTCAAAACACTTACAATATACCAATGAGTCATATAGATTAATTTCACTCTAACTTTATTTTTATGGGCTTGAAAGTTACAATGAGTCCCATCAATCTTTATAAGAAACAAAAAATGTGTAGCTGTTAAATAGCTGTTATTAGGTGACTATTTACCTGTATAGCCAATCAGCCTTTTGCAAAATAGGTATTTATGAAGCAACCTAAAACAATGGAGTGATTGAAAAAAAAAAACTGCCTGATGCAAATTCATGCAGTGACAGGCACACAGACAGCACTTTCTATTTAGTCAATGAGTTCAGACATGTTTGAGGTTCTGTTATAGATTAATTGCCATTTGGATGTAAATATCACTCACCTTCTCATGTAGTTTAACTTTTATGATGATCAGGTTCTCAAAATAATATAGTTTCAATGTAGTAACAGTTCATCTGAATTTCACAGACATAATCCTGTAATTAGTAGGAATCCATGTGATTGGAAATTTTGTGTGGGGGTGAAAGATTTCACTTTCACTGATTTTGCATCGGGTTGAAGTTGGTCACTCAAATTATCCACAAAGCTGCTTGGTTTGAAAGTGCTTTCTGTGCTTGCTACATTGTTGAAGTATTAACAATGGACTGTGTCCTCAAAATGTCACTAATGTACCGCACCTTAATTAATCTTGCAGCTCTACAAATACTCTTATATTCTTGTGCTTAAAATAAACTACACCATTTTCTGTCTTATCTTCTCAGTGAGGATGAGAGCTCCATCACTCCATCTTCGGCCTCAATGGACAGATTCAGACTGAGGGAAACCTCCGGTAAACCCTGTTCAAACTCATCTAAGCCTGGCCTGCTAGCTCTCAACTTTGACAGTGACACTGATGTTGAAGAGAACATGGAGGAAAGCAAGACTGAACCAGAGGTCCAGCCTGAATTAGCTACAAAGGTGGAACCAGTACCTTCAGCTGAATTTCATATGGACAGTGATACTGATGTTGAGGAAGAGGATCCGGAGGCAAGTGAGGCTGAACCAGAGGCTCAGGAATCAATAACTCTAGAGAAATCTGTATCTTCAGTTGGACTTCAAATGGATAGTGATACTGATGTTGAAGAAGAAGAGAAAGAGAAAAGCATAACTGAACCAAAAGCTCAGATTGAACAAGCTCCAAAGGTGGGACCAGTACCTTCAGCTGAATTTCTTATGGACAGTGATACTGATGTTGAGGAAGAGGAGCCAGATGCAAACAAGGCTAAACCAGAGGCTCAAAATGCAGTAACTCTTGATAAATCTGTATCCTCAGTTGGACTTCATATGGACAGTGATACAGAGGTTGAAGAAGAGGAAGAGGAAAGCAAGACTGAACAAAAGGCTCTGATTGAAGAAGCTCCAAAGGTAAAATCAGTACCTTCAGCAGATCTTCATATGGACAGTGATACTGATGTTGAGGAGAATGAGGCTCCTATTACTGAAAATGTCTCCAAAATGAAAGCAGTAGTTTTAGCAGTTACGGAAAGTACTTCATCAGCACCACCACCTACAGAATTCAACTTGGACAGTGACACTGATGTTGAAGATGATAATCCCATGAAGGTTTCCATGGTGACAAAGGTTTCACATCCCATTGGAGAGGGAAGTGATGTCAGACCTACATCAACTCCAGGGACAGAGCTCCACATGGACAGTGACACAGATGTAGATGAAGAGAATGAGGACAAGGAGAAGATAAAGGCCAGAGATCTTCTGTCAAACAGTGAAACCGATGATGAGGATCCTTTTAAACCTGTACCAGGCAAAGCTGTGAAGGTTGGAGAGAGTCAGAAGGCTTATGTGGGTGGCAAAGCAATGCAGTCAGAAGAGAGCTCCCATAAAAAACAAGACCATCATTCTCAAGCAAAGACTTGTCTTGAGGAACCAACCCAAGCTTTTGGTAATTTGGAAGACTGGGACCTACCGCCCACACAAGTATACGGTAACCATCCCGTTCACTTCCTGCCTATTCATCTCATTCTTTTTTTATTACCGTATTCACAAAACAGTAAATGTCTAAAATTGCTAAATTGCTAAACTGTAAAACTGCTGCTAATGGTGCATTTTTGTATTTTCTTAAGGTCTTGAATACCGTTATTAGGAATATTCAGGATTCAATACAAATTCAATTCAATTAACAGCAATTGTAGCACCATGTTATTTACAGCAATATTTTCTACTTAAAAAAAAAAAGTTGAAATGCCAATCCGTAAACATTAAAATATTCCATTTCAAAAGAATAGCAACCAATGTGAACAGTATGCATGTGGATTTTATTGTGAAAAAAATGCTTAACACTTTCTGTCTAAAGTTGTGTTCAGTTTTACAAATTTACCATAACACAACACAACATAATAAAAGTTTTAACAGAAGAATGAAAGTTAAATTACAATTTCAACAATTTTCTACTTTTACATCCTCCAAAAAATGGCCTTATTCATTGCAAGAGCCTCACCATTATCCAGCTTTTTTCTTTCTTTCTTTTTTTTGTTTTTTTGTGAATGAGTAAAAATGTTTTTCTGTGTTAATCAATATTATGCCACAATTGCATTCAGTTGAGCTTAACTTATATTGTCTTTATTGTCAAATCCAGGAGCTGCTAGGGCCAGTGCTGGGTTCAAGCCAAAGCAGCTTGATCTTGAGGCTACGCAGGCATATGCCACAGAGACAGACAGAGAGGAAGAACAGGAGAAGCCACTGACCCATACCCAACTCTACTCCAACCTCTCCACTGCTGAAACTCAGTTCATTCCTGTAGCAAATGTGGAGGAGGAGGACGAAGAGACATCTAATTACTCTCACCTTTCCACAGCAGACACTATAATCATCGCCAGCACCCCAAGACGAGAAGAGCAGACACAGCCCTTTTCTCTCTTCACAGCTCAAACGCAACTCATCTGGGAAGGAGAAGACAAAGAGTTTTATCAGAGTGAGCCCACCCAACTCATGGAGGCAGACATCATCAATGAAACGCAAGAGGGTGAAGAGGAGGAGAACATGAAACAAGGCAGGAGAATCCATGGTGGAGGAAAAGTACACAAAGGTAAACACTCCAGCTCCTATCTTATCATTGCTGAAACTCAGCCCATGTGTGAGGAAGAAGAAGCACCAGATGTTGATCTGAGTGGGGACAGCTTTCAGAAACCAAGTACAAGACAACAGCCTGAGAAATGTGATTCTGCATATCTTGATGAAAACAAATCCTGCTCCCATGTCACCATAGCTGAAACACAACCAATGGGTGATGATGGTGAAGAAGCACCAGATCAGGACAATGTGATCAGCAGTACTCATACAGAAAAACCTACCAGGTCCCATATCACCATCACTGAAACGCAACCAATGTTTAAGGAAGACCACGCACCAGAGGATGATCTGAACAAGGTCAATAGAAGACAAACTGACGAAGGCGAACCCATACAACAAACTGAAAAAGACTCTACTTCCAGTCTTGAAATTCCTGAAACACAACATGTTGGTGAAGATGATGAAGAGCAGGAGAAAGTACTCAGCAGCAAGATGCCTAGCAAAAGATCTCGCAGGGGTAGACCAAAAAAAGAAAAGGAAGCCTCACAACCTGCTGAGAATGTTGTCCATCACACTATCACAGAAACGCAACTGATGTGTGAGGAGGAACAAGCATCGGATGAAGATCTGAAGAGGGGGATCAACAACGGTGTAGCAAATACAGGACAACAAACAGATGAAAAACAGGCTGAAACAGGCTTGAAATCCTTTGTCACTATCGCTGAAACTCAACCTATGTGTGAAGAAGAAGAAGCACCATGTGAAGATCTGACTAAGGCAGTTAGCACAGGCCAGATAGATGAACACAACTCCACAGAACTCCCAAAACCCTCCAGCTCCCATTTCATTATAACTGAAACACAGCCTATGCATGAGCAAGATGAAGGACAGGAGAAACACCTCAGCAGTAAAACTTCAAGCAGAAGCTCACGCAGAGGAAAACCAAAGAAAGACAATGAGGTTACACAAACTTCTGAGGTTGCTGTTCATCACACTATCACAGAAACCCAACCAGTTCCTGAGGAAGTGATTGAAAGAGATGAAGATCTGAGCAGTGGAATCAAATCCAGGAGATCCCACAGGGGAAGAAAAATAAAAGAGGACAGCGTTCCACCACTTGCTGAAGCTGCCGTCAGTTCTGCTGCCCTTTACACTATCACAGAAACACAGCCTGTTTGTGAGGATGGAACTGGAAGGGATGAAAATCTGAGCATCATCAGATCCAAAAGACCTCGCAGAGGAAAAAAAGAAGATGAAGGTGAACCAGCACAGTCTGTTGAACCAAACTCTGATATCATGGTTGTTGAAACACAGCCCATGTGTGAGAAAACCGCTCAAGAAGAACCTAGTGGCAGAAGTAGCAGGAGACATAGGAAAGACAAGACAGAGGTGGAGAGTAAGACACCTTCATCTGGTCAAGTCCAAGGTAAAACCAGAAAAGGGCAGGAAGGGAAAAGAAAAAAGGGGAAAGCATTGTCTGAGGAAGAGAGTGAAGAGGAAAAAACTACGAGGAGAAGAACCAGAAGAACAGGTATTAAACATAAGTGTATTGAAAAGGAAGAAGAGGAAAGATTGGAGGAGAGGAATGCCCAAGCTGAGAAAGAGAGGATGGAGAAAGGGCTCCAAGAACAAGAGGAGCGAGAGAGGGTAGAGAGGGAAGAAAAAGAGAGACTGGAGCGTGAGAGAAAGGTGCAAGACGAGAGGGAGAGGGCTGAAACCGAAATGAGGCAAAAACTGGAAAGAGAACAGCAGGAATTAGAGGAAAAAGAACGACTGAAAAGGGAAGAGGAAAAAATAAGAAAAGAAAATGAGAGAATACAGAGGGAAAAGGATCGTTTTGAAAGAGAAGAGAAGGAAAAGTTGGAGAGGGAGAGTAGAAAACGAGAAGAACAAAGACAAAAAGAAGAGGAAAGATTTCAAATGGAGAAGGAACAAAAAGAGAAGGAAAGAATAGCGGCAGAGAGTGAACAATTAGAAAAGGAGAAACAAGAAAATGAGGAGCTTCAGATGAGAGCAAGAGAACAAAAAGAAACGGAGGATGGGAACCATCAGGAAGCAAAAATGAATGAGCGATTGGAGAAGGACAAAACAGGATTGGAAACTCCTCTTGTTCCTCCTGCCAGACGATCACGGCGTTGTTCAAGCTCATCTATTAACTCGGAACAATCTGTATCCTCACAACAGGACCCATCCATCCAGAGAGGACCGGGCAGGGGACGGGGACGGGGCCGAGGGAGACAGACAACTATTGAGCAACCAATCAGTGCTAGACAGTCCAGCCAGAGAGGACTAGCTTTTGGAGTCGAAGACATAGAGCAGGACTCCAATTCAACAACCCGTTCCCGATCCTGCTCCAGTTCTAGAAGTTCTGAGAGATCTGCTAATAGTGTCATAACGTCAAACCAAGGGACGAGAGGAAGAGGCAGAGGCAGGAAGAGTGTGAAGCTACAAGAACCGCAGGAAGTTTCCCAAGCTAAAACTTCTGGGAAAGGCAGGGGGAGAGGAGGCAGGCATTCTGGTCTGGAGAATGTAAATGTTGGAATGAGCAATGAGCTTGAACAAGATGCGGAGATGGTAAATGACACTGCTGTACCCCAAAGCAACAGCAGAGGTCGCAAGAGAGCAGCCAACACTAGCACATCCACAGAAGAGGCTCCGTCACCCACACCCAAGACTCCAAGGCGCTCTGTTTCCAGCCAGGCGTACAAGGTCACTCACACCCTCAGATACAGACATTAACTAGCAAGTTTTGTCACTGTGTGGATGACAGCAATTTGTCCTCTTCTCTTTTAGGTGTTATTCACTGGGCTGACAGATGAAGATGGAGAAAGAGTGGTCTCTCGATTGGGTGGAAGTCTGGCGAGAGGGGTGAACGATATGACTCACCTGGTGACTGATAAAGCAAGACGCACTGTCAAGTTTTTGTGCGCTGTTGCCAGAGGGGTGCCGATCGTGAATCCTGATTGGCTAAAGAAGGTGAGGGTGTGATTGTTACAGAAATGTTCCTGATTCAAACCAAGCCAAACCTAAAAACCACAATTCTTATCTGACTTTTCTCCCATAAATTTAATATGTTGGTTTGATGTATCTTTTTAAATGCATTGTGAGATGTTCTCACACATTGAATATGGTTCTGTTTTGGGTGACAATATACAAAAAAAAAGTGTACAACAGTGCCGTATAAAATCTATGTTAGTAATGCTTTAATAACACTACACATTCAACACACATACTCTACTACCGGTGAGTCTCTTATGTTCACCAATGCTGCATTTATTTAATCAAAAATGCAGTAAAAAAAGTAACATTATGAAATATAATTACCAGTTTTGTAAAATCAAAAAAAAATCATGTATACAATGATTAACATTAAAATAATTTTCTTTAAAAATGTGTCACTGTATGATTTCCTGGTCAAGAATGTTTTTTTTATGGTATTGATGATTTTATATATATATATAATCTGTTTAAAGGTTTCTAGCTATATAATTAAAGAAGTCTCACAAGTACATAATACAGACTTTATTTTGAACTTTAATTTGAATTTTAGTGTGACAACATCCTCTTTTTCTCCCCCAGTGTGGAAAAGTTGGCCATTTCCTTTCTACTGATGAATACATATTAAAAGACGTCGAGCAAGAGAAGAAGTTTAGTTTCAGCCTACAGAAGACACTGCTAACCGCACAAAGTCAACCTCTTTTAAAGGTTACTCCCTCAAGCTCTTCTGCCTTTGTGTATCAAGCCCAAAGTGTACTATTTCCGTCACACATATTCTCTCCTCTAATTTTGCTTTTATAGGGTTATGAGATTCACGTAACTCCATCTGTGATGCCAGAACCATCTCAAATGAAAGAAATCATCACCTGCTGCGGTGCACGTTTCCTCCCTAAAATGCCTTCTGCTCAGAAGGTACCAAGAACCAATGCATATATTCTCTTATTTTAATGCACATATTACTTATTCCCATATTTTATTGTGGTTTCTCCCTCTATTCAGAAACACACTGTGGTGGTGTCATGTGAACAGGACAGGGCGCTTTGTCAGAAGGCAGTGAGTATGTCATTGCCCGTGGTCAGCACAGAGTTCCTATTGACTGGCATTCTGCAGCAGAGAGTTGACCTGCAGGTCTATTCTCTCACTTCCTCTCTCAACACATCCAATCAGCCTGCAGCCCCCAAAGCTGCTGCCAGGGGCCGTAGGAAGTAGTGACAATGACAGAAAAGGACTTTCCTTGTAATATATTTTTGCAGAAGACAGAATCTGATTTATGCACGGACGTTTAAGTTCAGATTGTGCAAGATGAAAATGTGACACATAACATCCCAGTTTTATGAAGACCGAAATGAATTAGATGAGATGCTGCTAGGCTTGTAACCACACACCCACCGATTCCTGTGAATGCGAGAGATGGAGAGAGTGTGAGGTGGCTGTCGATGAATGATGAGTTTGTTAGTGAAGGGAGAATAAGCTTCTCTAATTTTTTAATGTAATATTTCAATAAACACTTTCAGAGCC
Source organism: Siphateles boraxobius (assembly GCF_051911475.1). Taxonomy (NCBI): domain Eukaryota; kingdom Metazoa; phylum Chordata; class Actinopteri; order Cypriniformes; family Leuciscidae; genus Siphateles; species Siphateles boraxobius. The sequence continues at coordinate 19,449,362 of NW_027508722.1, read as the reverse complement.
AAAATACGGAGACATTGTGTATTTTTGCCCTTTAGTGTTTAAAAGCTGTTGATCAATAGAAGCAAAATGCAGATAAAAACGGTAAAATGGTCTCGTGCACATTCCTATTCATAAGGGCGTTGGTCTCAGTGATGGATCGATCTGAAGAACACCTTAAAGACCTTCACGTCGGTTCTGCAAAGGTTGTCTGAGTGTGTTCGGATCCGTTGTCACGCCCATAAGGGGTTGAAGCGCCGGGCTTTACCGAGCGCACTCGAGACGCGGCGAGATACCGGACGGAATCCTGAGGTGCAACTTAGTCCTTAAGTGGTTTTCGAGGTGAAAAGGAAGCAGAAAGGGACGAATAACGGAAATTCCCCCTTTTACAGTCTATCATCCGAGGAGCATATTGAAGGTGAGCTGTGAACACGGTAAGGGAGAATATCAATTGTGCGCCAGGGATGTCATAAACGGGCAGCTGGCTTTGGGTTGCAGAAATTGAAGGGTTAAATTCTGCAGTTTCTGCTTCGTCTGGTACTTTTCCGATTGGGTAAAGTTGATGTTTGATGTTGGATCGCGAATACAATTCATATTCAGGCGCAAGATTCATATTTAGAGGTTTAGAAGAGCATTTAGGCTCGATGAAGGGATTTGCGGTCGGTTCTGCATAGCATCAAATTAAATGTCCTGTCAGCTCGCGAGTGCAGGTTAAGCATCCTGTATTAGCTATATCAAATGTTTCCATTAAAATATGCTTTGTGATGAAATTACCAGAAAATTAAGATAAGCAAAAGCAAATATGATAATTAGGCTTATTTGTCGCGATGAACTCGAAAAATGTCATTTTTATTATAACATTAATTAATATTCTTGATTGTATAGCCTATGTATAATAGTAAGTCTAATTTTGCCGGTTGACTGCGGCGTATTTTATTTCGTCGTCTGTGCACCGTAATAACCCGAACATGTGTGGGCGATCTTTCTCATCGTGTGACCGAGAGAAAATTTGTTTGACTGGCAAATAGTTTTATGATTGGGAGGTGATAAGATCATCTGAAGGTTTCGTCTGAAATAGAGGGGAGATGCGGTAAGTCAAGCTTTCGCCGCCCCCGATGCTCTGTGTCTCAAAACCTATTCATATGCTTATCTATACGCCATATTAACCATATTTATGCCCCAAAATGGTGCCTAGGTAGACAGCTCACTAGGTTGTAAGACACTGCCATGATCTCATCGCCTTTCATGTCATACACCAGACCCTTCTAACTACATTATCGCCTTTTGAATTAATAGTCTGGTCCAAGGCTTTTAAATATATTATGATCCGAGAGATAGTATAGCAAATGAGTCTGAATTAAATTATCTGGAAGTAATTTCCAGATGCCCAGTCCTGGTCTCTTAGGAGATGACCTGCTTCCAACATCAATAACCACATATGAAATAGTCATGCAGCACCTTTCCAAAGGTTGAGCTTGATTTCCCTGAGCCCCTGTTTATCTTTTTTTTATTTCCCTGGTTTGCACAGCCTGCTTCTAGCATAATTAACCGATTTATGATATTGCAGTTCATATAGGCTATCTGCAGCAGGTTGATTTGACCTCCGATTCATTGTTGCATTGCACTCAGGAGAACTGCTTCTTATGTTGTATGAGCACCCGGTCTGCATTTCTGCCTCCATGCTGCCCATGTTTTATGTATGCTGTCTTATATGAGAGCAACTGTGAGGTTGCTGTAAGAGGTGTCATACTGAGAGGGAGGGAGGGAAAGGATGTAAGTGGACCAGATGGCACTTTGTCCATATGAAAATAAAAAAAGTGCCAATGCTTCACAGAACACATCAGCACTGTCCAGAGAAAGGAAAATATATACTTATTTGGTGTTTTTCCACTTTTGCAACTAAATGACAATACAATGCAATATTCGAGCGTCTGAGCAGAAGTCTGTTATGAAATCACTGAATGGCCTAAATGCACCTGCTGTTCTGGATGCTTTCCTTGCTGTCTAATGTCTGGCCTGGCAAAGGTTTTCTTAGGAATCTTGCTCTGTCATTATGTGTGAAGTGCCGGCTTATTTCAGACTGTTAATGATTGTTTTTGTCCTGAAATGTCCACATTACTGATCATAATACCTATATGATGCCACCTTTACAATTAATTAATACAATTAAACTTATATATAATTGAAGTATTATGTTAAAAGTACAGTTTGTCCATCAAAATATGCGTTTCCACAGCCATTACAAAATCTGGAAATGTCAGGGAATGTTAATTTTGATAACCCAGCCTGTAAATGTCATGGAAATAAATTAATAATCTTTACCTTATTATTTTTTTCAAATGATCTTTTACTCAAAAATAATAAATAATTGCAATGGAAATGTTCCTTCCTTGGAAAAAAATAAAAAACATTATTATATATTATATACATAAGATTATATACACACTCACACACATATATATATATATATATATATATATATATATGCTGAGTTTCAACACCTGTTATTCACTTTTAAACAATGATCATTATACTTTTGTATTACATTATATATATTTTTGGATTATATTTTACTCATGCTTTCGTCTTCCAATAAGTGCCTACTATTTTGTTTAACGCTTCATTTAAATCTCCTAAAGTCAGCTCAGAAAATGCAGACTAAAGTTGCGTAAAAATCATGGAATTTCTTTGGGATGTAGATTTCTGTAGAACAAATCAGGTTAACAGATAGATTCAGTCTTATTTTCAATGTCTTCATAACAATCCTGTTCTGATTATGGAGATAATGATCCAACCGAATGATGTCATGTTTTTCATTCCATGTGCATTTAGACACAAACTCACAGACAGCACTTTATCTAAAAGCTTTTAATTTCTCATGAAATGACTAATGTAATTTATTGGTGATGAATCTTAACTGGGAACATACTGATTCTTACTATTCATTATAAATCCCCTCTGAGATACCAGATCAATGTCAGTTAGATAAGCAATACACAAGTCAAGCCTATAAGCCAACAATTACTGACATGTCCAAATAGCCCAGCTCTTTTAAGAGGCTCATTCCTCAACACAGCCCTTATAGATCCTCGGCCTGACGATCAGAGCTCACACGTCTCCCATAAAAGCTGAAAAACTTAGATGTATGTCCAACATTAACATAAACTGACTTGTTTTATAGTCGCACCCTATATTTACAAGTCCACATCAAAGCACTCAATCGACCTGTGTCCATTTGCAAACACTGCCTTTTTGATCATTATTGTCATTTTCTATAACAGGAATTTGAGAGCAATATACCATGAAACCTATACAATTACAATGTCAGTGTTTAGAATTGAAATCCTCTTTGAATGAAAATGTATTTTCATGTGTGAATGTTTTCAGAGCCAATATGCAGAATCTGAGACTACTCGTCTTAAGCGTGCTGTTCTACTCGGGTAAGAAAGAGTCCTTGTGAATCTTTTGAGTGGTTGATCTTCTGTATCATTATTATCCCTACACAAGTGTGGAAATGTTAAGGACAGTGGCTCTGACATGCTAATAGCTATTGTGGTTCTTTAATTACAGTCCTGATCCACAATGCATCTTCTATAAGAGCTATAATGTTCTCACAAATGGCTGTGGAGTTCTGAATGTACCAGCTTGGAAGGACTGTGTACTGTACATACACAACTTTTAGTTATAACGAATATCTGACCACAGGACAAGTAATATTAAATGTGCCATCTATAATGAATGTATTATGCATATTTTCCTTAACAAAGTGGGTCGTTTTCACATACTAAATTATGTATTGAGTCATTCCGTGTCAATTTAACCAGAAGTCTTTGGCTCAGATATTTTTTTTTTTTTCTGAAGAAAGACAAACAGAAGTAGTGATAAAAGCCAAAATATTACATGTCACAGATGTATATTTGTAATAGAGTAATCCACTATTTTGTAGAGGGGGGTCAAAATGACAATTTTCGCCTAAAATTTTAAGTCAATTTACAGGGGGGTAAAAGTAACTTTATAAAGATGGCAGCATCATTATTTTATTTCTACACAGAGATTGTTTGGTCTATTAGTAAAATATGTTGAATATTTGGTGCATTATATGCCAACGGTGACTTTTCAAAAATAGTAAAAAACTTGTGTTTTTTTTGTTTTGTTTTGTTATTTGGCACCAAGTTTGTGTGCCTGTAACTCAAAAATTATTAAAGATCTTAAAATGCTTTTAGATTCTGGTAGTTAACAAACTTTTCTTTTAGTATCTTCATTTTTAAGGCCCTATGTGGTTAATTTCCAGAGATATGGGGATTTCAACGTGTCTTCATGAATAAATTGGTAAATTGTAGCCTTCAGTGGTCAACAACTAATGTGGGTCACTTTGCATAGCTGATACTTTTTTTCTTTTAAAGAGTAATATCTGAAGAACAAATAGTGTTGAAACTATTTTTTTTTTCAATCAACACAATTACATAGAGCATACCTGTCTGAGTGCTAAAAAAATTATTTTTCCAAAGCATGCCTGTAACTCAAGTATTCAATATATCTCAATATCCTTCTAGAATCTCATTCTTAATAAACTTTTCTTTTGTAATCTTTATTTTTAAGGCCCTATATGGTTCAAGTTTGACGTTTAACCATTTTCAATGGTCAAAAACCAAATGTGGTTAAACAGCTGATACTTATTGTGTTTAAAGAAGAACACATAATGTTAAAACTATAAATGTATCTCTTTTCCTTTTATCAAAACAATTTCATACAACATAGCTCTCTTAAAATAATGATCCTGCCATTTTCCTAAAGTCACCCCCCCCCCCCCCCCATTTTTCAACTTCATTTTGACAATTTTCAACAATATAGTTTATTCATTTCATAAATTAGGCTTTCATCAGATACTTGTGTTCATCTCTCTTCAGAAAAACATATTGACAAAATCAAAAAATTTCAGCTGGAGTAGTTTCTGAAATTTTGTTGATTTAACACGGATGACTATTGGATATCTAAGTTATAAATTAGTTCTTGTGCTTTGAAATGGTCAGATGTGCACTTTAACTAAATTACATTTGTCCACAAATTAAAAAAAATATATATTTTCTTTAAATTATTCCAATAAACCTAAAAAAAATATTTCCATATGAATTGTCATATTAATAAATTAAAAATGTTAGACAGTATGACATGCTATATGGCCTGAACAGATGTTTAATCTTTGTTTAATTCTTTAATTTGAAATGCAAATCAAAAAGAAAAAATGTAAATGTAATTAAATTGAATATTGCATAAATTGAGAATACATTCTCAGTTTCTGTATGATTTGACTATAGCTGATGTCACATTATGCTGCTAATGAATGTGTTAATCTAAACACTGGTGCTTTTCTTTTGGGATTTTTAGCATTCTCTGCAACTCTAAAAGGTAATGCAAACACAAAAAGTCACTTTTTATTATTCAAATTATTTTTTAAGAACAAGAAAAAAATAATAGTGTAGCACGATAAAATCTCGCTTTAACTTTTTGTGTTTCTTGTAGGCCAAGAAGTGTCCCAGGCTCTGTTTTTTGGGGAAGACTTCCACATCCCCATGCCTGCAGGTAAAGCTGACGTGTCGTTCAAGCCTTCGATCAGTCCAGGACGTGAGAAGTCGCTGATGAGATCTGGTGAAGTGGTTGATCGTCGTGCCAAACTCAACATTGCTTTGACCCACCTGATCTTGGAAAATGTTGGAGAAAGTGATGAAGGAATCTACACCATCACATCTGACCAAACCGCAGAGGATGTTAAACGCATCATACTCTATGTTAGAGGTACTGCATAAATTTCATGTCAAAATACCAAAAAAATGGTCACCCCACTTTGAATAACAGCTTGCACACCAAATTGGATGCACACATTCACATTCGAATAGCTCTGAGTGACTTCCATTATTATAGGAAGTCATGTGGTGAACTGTAAGGGAGGATTAATGACCTCCTGCAGTAATTGTAGCCCTGTCAAGGCACACTGGTTGCCTTCCGTTCTTCTGTACCTAAAGATCCTTCTTTCTCTCTACCCAACTATCTGTTTCTCCCATTATTAGTGGTGCTGGCTGACACTTTCCATTAACCCCATAAGCCCTGAGGGCATTTTTAGAGTTGTTTTTTTTCTGAGTGACAGACACAAAACTAAAGACTCCTAACTCCAAAACTATAGCAAGGAGAGTCAAAAGGTATTAGTGAGCTGCATCTGGATCAAATTTTGTGGTGATAGCATTTTCAAATTGGCTATTCATTGTAAAGTTCAGACACTAAGCTTTCAAATGACACCTATTTTATGTTGATCAAGGCAGTGGTTTTGAAAAATATGATTATGAATTTTTTCGCAGCTGTGTGGCGCCCGCGGGTGTTAACACTCCATTTTAGAGGGACTACTGTGCACCAAGCGTGCCACACAAGTGCTGAAAAGTGAAGCCAAAGCATCTTGATCGACCCCCGGTGGCTGGTCCCAGTATCTAAGGTCATAAAGCCCACCCCCCCATGAAGTCTAATGGAGGCGATGGAAACTAAACAATCAAATGACACTTCAAATACATTTTTTTCAAAGATGTTTTCTGTCATTTTAGGTAGTTTTTATCACGCTGATTTAAGTTTAAGTGTTCTTTAAAAAAAAATAAGTTTGGTCTTAGTTAGTTATTTGATGCTATAAAAACTGGAATGTAACGTCATGGTTGACAGCTTCTCTAAACGAAGTAGTCACTGAGGCACCAAAAGACTTTTTTGGGGGCTTTTCGGGAGGAGATTGGAGCTTCAACTTTAATTTCTACATGTCCATGACGGTTTATTTCACACAGTCAATTTTGTATTAACCGTTTCTGTGAGAGTGAGGGCGGGACCTTGATATCGCGGCATTACTTCCTGCTCACTACTGCGCAGAAGCAGGTCCCAAATCTGCGCAAGATGTCAGCGCCATATTAGGACTTTGCCGGCTTCACTTTTCACCAATGGAATAGAGTGAAGGGGCATCGTCCATCTTTTTTTACAATCTATGCTCTGAACTCGTTAAGAGCTAGATGCATCAAAAAGCTGAGATACCGCCGGCGGTACACTTCGGGATTAAGGGGTTAATGCGGTGCAATGCGGTTGTTTTCTTTCAACAACTGCTCAGAGTAAGGAAGAGCCCAGGAAAGGTCAAACTGAGCTGTTAATATGAGCTGTTTTATATTCTATTATTTTTTAATAAACATTAAAAACAAAATTGTAATAATAAAACTGAAAAAAGAATTCTGCAAATACTGCTGAATAATACTGAATATACTACTGAGTTTAGTCTAAATTGAGCTGTCACTCAGTAGATGCTATATAGTTTATTTGTTTTACCAAATTTGCACTTGTTTCTTATTGTATAATTGTTCTTACTATAACGTGGCTAACAGTATTGACGGTTCAACTTGACGCATACAGTCAATAGGAATTGAGAAAGTGGAATGAAATGACTTGTCTTCTCACCATGCTGTAGAAAAGATGCAAAAGGTTACAGTACATTTTGGGTGTCATATCTTTTTATTATAAAGGATATTTAGGGTATACATTATTAACAGGCTATTGCACAAACTGTGGATTTGCAAATTTAATAATTAAAATGTGTTTTACTACAATGATTTGAATGCCAATTCAATAGGCAATATCAAAATGATGCATGATTTTGTTGGATACAGTTGAGAACGTCTAACTGTCTACTTCTGATATGGGACAGGACATAATAATATACACTTTAAAGGGAACAGTCATTTGATCTGTTTAGAACTAGCAGTTTTTCATGTTCAATGTTATGTTAGATAATAGTTTATTTAATAGTTCTTACAACATATTTTTGACCTGCAATTCTATTCTTCTTTGAAAATGTAAAAATCTCATGGATTCCTTTTCTTTTTTCTCTCTCTCTCTTACTTTTCCAGATTGCTTTAATGAGGACATTGTTTATTATGGTTCAGATTTTCACGTTTCGCTCAATGATATCTCAGACACGGTGCGTGTGGGCTTTCGTCACAGCTCAGTGGAGGCCAATCAGACTTTACTACCGGCTGTGGAACTGTTGAATGGAACACCCAAGGAGAATTACAAGGAGCGCATCAAGATGACTCCTCAAAAGTTCACTCTGCTTGCCGTTACAGGGGCTGATGAAGGTAGTTACACCTTCAGCGATTCCAGTGGGAAAGTCAGGAAGAAGATCTGCCTGAATGTTAAAGGTGAGAGTAGGAAGCACATTTTCAGGGGTTCATGACTTAAATAACATTTAAGTAACATATTAATAATATATAAGTAGATATGGAAAACATTTTGAAGGAGAAATGTAATAGGATAATAAAGTAAAGTCTGCCAATCCCTAAAATAAACACTGAGAAGGTGAATAGGACCACAATGTGACGCGGGAGGGTCTTGTATCATCCTGAACGGATTTATTTTGTTCTAATAACCGAATAGCTGTACATTTTACAGCACAGTAGGCTACATGGCTATAAATAAATGGAAATATTGATTTGTGGTGAAATTATTTGATTATGAGAGAACAAAGAGGACACAGAGTGATATGAGATATTTGAAACTAGTCCAGAAGATTCCCAGGATAATAGTCAAATAAAAATAGTCAAAAACTGACCAATCAGATTCAGTTATCCTGAGAGGCATAAAAATAAAGCTTCCAAAATGTTTTTTTTTGTATGTAGTGATGCTATAGAAGAACCACTTTATCTACTATTCTCCATAGAACCATTGATGCCAATAAATAACCTTTTTTTTAAGAGTGGGGAGAACTCTTCGGGTTCAAAGAAATGATATTAGGGGATGTATAAAGACAGGAAGAAAGATGGATGGAATGGAGTCTGCCATTCTCTGTCTGCAGCATTTATTCCCTAAAAAATTTATGCTTTCTCCTCCCTACTGATTCTTTTTCTTCAGCTATTTCTAAGATGATGTCATGAGAGTGAACACCTTGGCTTCAGTAACAGCTTTCTTTCTTTCTGTCCTTCATTTTTTCTTTTTTTCAGCACATCAGATATTTGAAACCCTTTCACATGGTGGCACTCTGAAAGTAAACCTACACTTAGATAGCTCCTTAGCTCGCCTGGTGTACACCCCTAAGTCTGATAACCATAATTATTTGATTATGGAGGGTGGAGAGCTCACACTACCTCCTAACCTGGATCTCGAAGGTCGCCTCTCTTTGGAGAATTCCATGTGTCTTCTGACAGATGTTATGGCCAGTGATGTCGGAGTTTTCAGTGTGACTGACCTTCAGGGATTCCTGGTGTCTGATGTCCACCTGGAGATGGAAGGTGAGGAGATGCAAGATGACAAAGGGAAATTAAAAGAACAGGGGCTGCGTTTCCAAAAAGCATTGTAAGTCTAAGTTAATTTTAGAAAAATTGCCACCAATGGTCTCTATGATCAACATTGGCTTGCGATGCTTTTGGAAAACTCAGGCCAGTTCATTTAATTTTAATGCTTTGCACCTAATGGTGTATCTCTTTCTCTCTCAGCATACACACTTCCTAAACTCTACATTGCCATCATCGCTTTGGTGGCATTATTGGTGTTGCTGCTTTTGGTGTGCTTGGTGTCATGTTTGGTGAAGATACGCAGACGTGCAGCTAAGGCCAGAGCCATTGAGGAGAAAGCCCAAAATGCAGGGAAAGTGGAGGGAGAGACCTTCAGAAAGGTATTTACCACCTATCTTATCACCTATGAAAGCACCAAGGACAAAAAAATAAAAATAAAAAAATACATAATGGCCCTAAAAAGTATGTGGACTTAGATCACACGTACAGATATATTAATATCATTGCATTAGATACAAAATATCAAACCAAGTGGCATTTCCAAACAAAGGAGTTTTATTTAAGTTTTCATTTTTATTTGGATGTATTTGTACCCAACACATTTGAAAAGTGAAAAGGGTCAAAGTGAAGTGAAACATTCACAGAATTTTCTGTGAATATTGTAGGGAACAAAAGTTAAAATACATTTTATTACTTTAGATTTAGCTGAATAATCAATTCATATGTTGATTCCCCCAAAAGGTCTACAAACTGTGGCTCTGTGACACTATCAAAACAGAATCCTGACCAGCTCAACAGAGCAACATTAGATCAACCAATGATGTAATTTGGAGGGCGGAGCTCTCTGTTTGACCAACCAATGAAAAACAGGAAGATTGTTTGGGGAAACCTGATTGAAAACTTTGCAATCCCATTTGCAAGTGCCACAAAAAGGACACACCTAAACTTTGAAAATAAATAAATAATAGATATGTAAAGTACAAACATTTGCTTTATGTTTTACATTTTCATTTCATGTCTCCTACAACATGAAAGGAATAAGAAAAAGTGTTTGTCTTTCTGGGTTTATATAATGGAGTATATTATAAGCCCTTTACTCATATTTCTGCAGGTTGTGAAAGAAGCCTGTACCCGTCAGAATGAGGACGCCCCGGCCCTGTCACAGAAAGAAGACATCACTGAGAAATCACAGAGCACAGAGGTCAGCATTAAGGTGAGCACCAGGAAGCTGAAGGACATTTTAGTCATTTGATCTATCTTTATATCTATACCCTTAGAATTTGCTCAGTATAAAATGTTGAATTATGTTTAATGTTGTTGAAATGCTTTAAGAATGCTAAGTTCTGAGTATGTTCCTCAGGGTTTGGAGGTGTCTACTAAAGAGCCAAGCCTACAAGAGAGGAACATGGAGACCAGTGACTCTGGAGTTGGCTTTAATACCACTGGGCTCCCACTTGACAGTGACACTGATGCCCCAACAATAGCCATTGCAGATTCTGATGTATTGAGTTCCTCTGCTGCCCCTGACGTCAAAGCCATTCCCTACCAAATTCCAGAGCCAAAGACTGCCCCCTCACCTCCAAAACCCGCACCAACTTCCGATCTAAAACCAGCACCTGTGGCCAAGTCGACGGCTCCTCCACCACCTTCGCCTGAATCCAAACCACCAGTAATGCCATCACCTGAACCCAAACCTGCTGCTACACCTGAACCAAAAGTGACCATCTCACCACCACCTGAAACAAAATTGACCTTAAGCCCATCGCCAGAACCCAATCAACCTGTGACACCTGATCCGAAACCAACAAGTCCAGCACCTGAGGCCACATCAACTGATGTTAAACCAATTCCAACCCCTGAATCTCCAAAAGCATTAATGCCAACTCCTGATGCGAAACCAGCCATTACTCCAGATGCCAAACCAGCTATTTCACCTACTCCTGAACTCATACCAGCTAAAGTTGGCACCCCTGAACAGAAACCCGCCGTAAGCCCCACACCTGATCCCAAGACTCCGGATCCTAAACCGGTATCTCCAATCCCTGAGCCTAAACCACCAGTCTCACCAATTCTCGACTCGAAACCAACTACAAATGGTACTCCCGAATCCAAGGAGCCAAATGCACCTTTATCTCCTGGCTTGGATGTGAAGGGCACTACCCCTCCCAAAACCCCTGATACTGGGAAAAGCTCAGTCAAAACTCCTGAGCTCATCTCCAGTGGAGGCCTAGACTCGGCTTCTCCCAATGACAGTGCACCACCTTCAAGCACTGATGGAGCTGCCACCAACTGAGATAAAAACCATAGCCTAGTTCCTGTCTCCTCCTATATTAACCACCACAGACAATCTAGACACTTGACTTAACAAAGAAAAGCTAAAAGACTTCCTAAAGGGGTGGGTTCATCAGTCTTTTGAGTCTCACTTTTAATACGATTAACAAACATCAATGGAAAGATCCACTGTAAATCCACTCCGTTTACTAATATTTAATCATCCCATAAAAGGGTTTGAATACAGAGATGAAGCACTTCAGACCTTACGCCATTGGCTGATTTAACACAAAATGAGGGAGACTATCTGGGGTATTCCACGAAAGTGTACAAAGACAATTCTTCCATCACAGAAATAATACATCACTGCATGAAGATATTGAGAAAATAAACCATCAGTTCTGTAATCCAAGAAAACTGTGGTTGAATTTGGAGAAAGGCACAGAAGGGCATGGGACATTACTCATTTTCATTCTTTACAAGATCATTTCTGCCTCATTTTGACAAGTCAGAGAATCTAAATTGCAGGATTTATACTGAGAACGTGGTGAGCCAACCATCTGCTGTCTGAGGACTGGAAAGATTGAAAAATCATGTCACTACGATGCATGCAAGTCAACATGTCCTTTTGACAAAGGGGATGAACGAGGAAACTACTTAAGTGAAGTGCAAAGCCAAAAAAAAAAAAAAAAAAAACCTTCATAGACTAATCTGTACCTGAAAGACATTTTTGAGAATCTTCTTCTATCAGTCTAACCTAGGACTCTAGTCTCACAGATGTTCTTGTCCAGAGATGTGACGGTGCACATTTCCTATTCATCTAGTAACAAAAGTATTGCTGTTGAAGTCTTTTTCAGTTATTTATGTAAGCAAGAACTTTGGACAATGGTCAAAGGCAACAGTATATGTGAATATGTACAAGTTTGGTTCTTTGAGTGAGTCATGTTGAGATTGATAGATCTCAGTCGTGAGGCTGTTTCCGTCATTAGCAAGTGTTCTGGACTATTGTGCTAAAAATTAGTTTACCCTACTAATAGTGCTATTTTAGCATATGGTTCCCAAAATGAAATATGTAAATCAGGTAATGATGCAAACACACCCAAAAAATATTTTTTGAGTGCTCGGAAAAAAATATTTTTAGAGTGCTCAAGTTGTGGAGGATGCAGCAGACTACTGCAATATGCCTATATGCTTTTACTGGCAACTTACAGCATTACTTCCATACTGTTGTCCAAACTCTTAAATTGGCTGAAAGTGTGTTTGATAGCACACCATTCAAGATCATTTCATCATTTGATGAATTGCTCCCATGGTCGAAAATGTATTGAAAATGTACCCAGACATCTCATTAAATTAAATTCTGTTTACCGCCCACTTTCCACAGTCGATAATAGCGCAATGGTAAACAGCGCTGACTCTGAATTTATAATGACCCTAATTTACATAAATTAGTTTGTTTGTGCTGAAAAGAATGACAGTGATTGCAGGTGGTTAGTGAATAAGACTGCTTGTTATTTTTTTATAACAAGCAGTGAATTAGACCAAGAGCATCTTGTATGGTTAAATCTGCTGATTCTTGTTCTGGTTAGGGTTAGCAAGTGGTCATGGTTCATAGGAAGATCTAGAAAAGATCTAAAATGTTCCACAAGTAATTTTGGATTTTATAGTCATATAATTGAAAGACAGTCTCACATATCAGTTTACATATATTCCAGATGCCTCCGGTTGAGCCTGAACACCACTGCCTGTTAAAGTTGTATCCGTCCAGGAACCTGCTTCTACCACACTATCTATGGGAGCTGATGTTAAATCGCAGTGAGTAGCGGATGGTAGCTAATATATGTATTAAGAACTTAAAGCATGGGCAGGTTTGACAGACTGGAGATTTGTGGGTAGATTTTCTAACTGAAGATCATTACTACCTCACATTTAATCCTGACTAAACTACTAAACCACTAACTAAACAACATTTTAACGTATGTCGACACTTAAAAAAAGATGTAGTTATTTTGGCAAAGCACAAGGTTCGAAATACAATCAAAGGTTTACAAATCTCAATCAGATGTTTGGCAATGCCTTTGAACCTCCAAAAATGGCCTTGTTTCTTCTCAGCCATCAACAGCTGTTTTAATATCAGTGAAAGGAAATGACACTTGAAGCCAATATAGTCTTAGTGTCACATCTCATAATGTAAATATCACAAATCCTAGACGTCATAACCCTATGTTCACTGTAGCATTCAAAATGATATATTCCATGACAAAGCAGACCACCCGACCATTTTGTAAATAAAATAAAAAATGGATACACAGTAAGTAAATCTGACACAAAATAGATTATGAGCACATCTAAACCATGTTTTGAGATGTTAAAGATGCACTCAGTAATTTTTTTGTTTGTTGCACTAGCCGCACTAACACCTGGTGGGTTGGAGGCAGAGTATTGGAAATTCAATAGTTTTAGGTTATTCAAGACTGACTGCAAACAGAGCATTTCTACTGTGGTATACTGTAGAAATGCTGTTTGCAGTCAGCCTTGATTCATTTATACAATAATTGAACGTGTCTGTTAATAAGTGGGCCTCTAAAATAAAATGAGTAGTTCGCCTTCTCTGGTAGTTATTTCAACATGGCAGCACCCATGAGGTGACCCACTCCATGGGTCTACTATTCATTTTTTTAACGAGCCAATTTTAAATAAAATTACTGAGTTCACCTTAAAAGTCAACCTCCTCAGTCTGTTTTGAGAGAGAAAGTGAGCCGGTATTGAAGAAAGAACATCAAAGTAATATAAAAATGTGCAGATACACACACAATGGTGTACACATGCATAATAACTCGCTGTCAATTGTGTATTGTGAGGTTTTGTAGTTTGCTCTACACTTTCCATATTCTTTAGTTTTTCACAACCATTCACAGGCAGCCACAATGGTTTTTATCAGCTTTTATACGATGCAGAACCCATGAAAATAGTGTAGCATAGCTATCATGCTCCCATCAGCTAATGCCATTGGCTGTTAAACGTCACATACCCTTACATTCATCTCCAGCAAATTATGTCACAGTTAAGTGCATCCCGGTAATGCACATCACACAGGTTTCCTGGCAAAATCAATATTCTTCTGGTCACTCAATGAATCATTACAGTGTCTTAAAGCAGAAGACCATACTTAAGATATTTGTTACCCTTCAGGACACTGCCACTGATAATAATAGTCTTGTATCATGACATGATTACTGTCTGTTTTTGTATTTTGTGTGTTGATGCTTGTGTTGTATGTATGGTATTTATGATGAGAGATTATAGATGTTATTCACAATTGGCAACATCAGGAGGCCTGTATGTGTTTGTACAAGTGCATGTGAGTATGTTTGTGTGTGTCAGTGTGTTAGCAACAATCTCCATTGAATAGCTGTCATTTCAATGCAATTAGCAATGTCCTTTTTCTCCCCGGCTGGCTGTAATTGCTGTTCCTTTTAAGTGGTATTAAATGCAGAAGCAATTTAAAGAAGAGCACAGTGCGAGATTTATATCAGAATGGACTCCATGCCGGTTAGTGGGACCTGACTATATCGGTTCTGATATGAAGATAGCCATGTACTACAGGTCATTTTGATTTAATTGATGCTCAAGGCTACGCTAACTGAATAGTAATTTATTTTATATAGCGCTTTTCCCTTGCTCAAGGTGCTTTACAAAATACAGACACTAAAGTAATGGTGCATTGTCATTGCAGTCTGTCATTGCATGCTATAGTTACTCTCCCATGGTGTCTCTCTGTGCTAGTGTGGTCATGCATATTTAGGAGGTAGTGTGTAGACGTCTAAAAGAAGTACTCTGATCTTCATGTATCGCATGGCTCTGCAGGTCTCTGATTGGACAATTCCATTGTCTAAAACATCCTTTCCATGGATGTCACTGAAACTAGGATTGCATTGTATGTTTCACCATGTATCTTCCCATTCCATTGGTTAGACCTGATTGGTCGATGACATTCTAAAGAGCATTAAAGGGGTTGTTCACTTTAAAAGAAAATTCTATAATTGTTTACCCGCCCTCATGTTAGTCTAAAGCTGTATGACTGGCTTTCTTTCTAAATATATTTTTTGTCCATACATTTTAAGACTGTGGAGTTTTTTTGGACCCCATCGACTTTCATAATATGGACAGAAATATTCTTTAAACTATCTTCTTTTGTGCCCCACAGAAGAAAGTCATACAGGTTTGTAATGACATGCAGGTGAGCAAACTAAAACAAACTATTTTTGGATGAACTATGCCTTTAAATAAATACCCAGAATTCAATGGGTGGGGAATTATCTCTCAAGAGTGAGGAGAATGAGTGGTGAGAATGTACAGAGCATGAGAAGTCCAAGTATCCTTGAGTGTTGTGCATCCTCCTAGTAAACTCAACATGCAGTTGTGTCCAACAGGTGCATGAGAGGTTTCTGCCTTTCTTTTTCTCTCCTTATTCCACCTGTGTGATGCTCTACATTTTATCAGTTCCCGTTCTTCCTTTTGGCAAAAACACGACACATAAACATTTTGTAAAGAAGAAATACTTCCTTTATTTCATGCCTAGAAATAATAATAAATGATTTTAAAATGTTTCTCAGAGTTGTTGTGTTATTTTTCCTGCTCAGACCTGTGACACAGCAGTTATAAAGCACTGCACACAACACTCTGATATGACTCTCCTGAGACTGCGAGACATTTGCACACACACACACACACACAAAAAAAAAAGAGTAAGAAGAAGGGCTTTCTGCCCTTGTAGTCAATCACACTCAAAGTCACTCAACTGTCTCTCTAGCTTTCTCTTCCCTTCTCCTTTAACCTGTCACTATCAGGGTGCAGAGGGGCCTCCCTTTTCTTTTTTCTTTTCTGCCCCTCGAACAGCACATAGTTTCCAAAGTAGTTCCCGGGCATGGCTGAATGCAACAGACGTGTCTTGCTTATTAATAGACAGGTAATGGTAAACAGTTACCAGTTACTATTAATAGTCTGTCAACTGGCACAGAAATATAATTCCTTTTTTATTATTTTACCATTGCTTTCCATTTTATTGTACTATACAATACATGCTCAAAGATGATTTGCACAAAGTTTGCATGATAACTTACACATATTTTATTAATAAAGTGTATACAAATACATCAAAACTTTGTCATTATTTACTCACCCTAATGAAATTCTATTCTCTCAACCAATTGTCATATGTAAAGTCACTGGAATGCCGGAGCCTACTCTGCATCCTGGACTAAAGGCAGGGCAACACCATAAACAGATGGCCAGTCCATCACAGTGCTAATACACACATTTAAACTCATTCCTTTTACTGTCTCCATTTACCTAACCTGCCTTTGAGGAAAACCCAGAATACCCAGAGGAAAGCTATAGCATCACAGGAAGAACATGCAAACTCCACACAGAAACGCCTCCTGGCTTAGGACTTGAATCAGGGACCTTCTTGCTGTGAGGCAACAATGCTACCCACTATTATACTGTATTCCCAGGCAGTCTCCTATCCAAGTACTAAGCTCTAACCAAGCCAAACCCGGGTTATCTACTGAGATATATGCGCATGGTTATATAGCCGTAATACATTGATACAGTAGTTCATTGTGACAGCAGCCTGTCAAGCTAAAAACCCTTATAAATCTTGTCCATATGTCTGTGCCTCTCAAACCACATAAAGTGACTATGATGCAGGCTGGACATCAATAAAAGCTCATTGGTTATCGAGAATCTCCAACCTCATGATGTCAAACCATATTTGCATTCCGTTTTGGAACAAGTAAATAATGACAGAATTAACAAGTGCAGTCATTCAATCCCATAATGCACCTCAATAACAAGTGTGCAACTTATGTACACTCAATGGCTAGCCACTGCAGAATATTCATGCACTGTGAGCATCATGCCAAATTCATTTGCCTCTCAACAGAAAATTATTTTAATCCATTGTCCGAATTCACTCTCTCATGCCACTGTTTATTGTAACTTAAACAGTTTATCCAAACAAAACTACACAGCAAAACTGCTATAGGTGTACAAGCTGTGTGGTGATCAGAATTTAGCATTTCAAACTGTGTCAGCAATAGGTGGAAAAACCAAACATCTATCTCCTATGTCAAACCCTCAGAGTGATGGATGGAAGATGGAAAGAGGACCGCAGTTCTTTCCTTCATCTGAGTCACATGGGTTGTAGAATGGATAGAGCGGCAAAAGAACAGTCCCCATGTGGAAGGAGAAGAGTGGCGTCATGGTGACAGCGTTGTAGAAAGACACTTCCTCATTATCAAAGTCCAGGAAGATGCCGATGCGGATGGGGAGGGCGTACAAGAGCACCTGTGTGGGCTTTGGGTGGGTGCAGGCCGTGATTGAGCCATTTTTCAGGCACAGCGTCCACAGTCCGTTTAACGTGGAGGAAGAGTCCATTTCTCCACGGTGCACGTCCGCTCTGGCCACCCCCACTCGCCAGGCGGTCTTGCCCTTCACCTCCACCTCCCAGTAATGACTGCCATAGGTGAAGCCTTCTGAGCCCATCACGCAATAGTAGTAGTGGAAGCGCTTCGGGTTCCTCTCATCTGGGTTCTCCTTGGGCAGCACCTTGTCCTCCCTGAAAATCACTGACGTCCTCTCAGCAGATAAGGTCAAGAGGGGATGTGCCGTTTCAGGGTCCAAAGTCAACGTGGATATGTCTGTGTATGAAAACGAAGTAGAGTATATTGAGAATTCAGTAATAGTAATCAGTGATATGTACAATAAATGTTTAATGTAACAAACCTTACATCTATTGGCATAAAGTAGTGGTGTTTCGTTCGTGAATGATTCAGTGTTTTGAAAACTTCCATGAACTGACTTTTTGTCCTTTTTGAAGCGTGTGAATGCTTTCTAACTTTCAAAGACTGACTATAGCATGAAATAGCTTTCGAGCATTTTAAAGGAGCATTATATTGGATTAACCTACTAAAAAAGTCAGTTATTTGAACCTGAACAAGGCTTAAAGGAACACTCTGGCTGCTTCTGAAATTGCACACTTCCCAATAGTAGGCTAAAAACAGCATGTGACAAGAGTAGCATGTCCGAATTCACATTACTCATAAAAGAGTAGGCAAATAGTACACAAGTGACCTACTACTTCCGATGAGATTCTGAAGTGTACATAATTGGACACTTTACTATCCCGTGAGGCCACAGGAGAGCCTCTGTGACACAACTGACGCTGGTAGGTCACATGACAGCGACAACATGGCGATTGTAGTATGCTAGGATCACATTTATACTATACACACATTCATTTTAGAACTTACCTTTTTAGTCTTCGCAAAGTAACTACTTTTTCAAAATAAGTACATACTCAGAGAGTATGCGATTTCGGACACAGCCAATGTTTTAACAAATCAGCAGAATAAATTATATCAATATCAATCATAACACAAAAACTCACCTGTCGCCACCTACTGGTGATGTAATCTGGCACAAATATAGTCACTTAAGTAATCGTTTTTCAAAAGATTCGATTCAGTGGGATGTATCAAAATTCCCACCACTTTAATGAGATGTTTAGCTCTTAAGTAAAGGAAATTAAATATTTTTACTTAGTATGTAATAAAATAATGTAATATTATTAAATATTTAGTACTTGGGTAAAGTGCTGTTTTCATGTGTTTCCAGATCCGGTACTGTATGGGCCCCACAAACTGACCAGAGAGGATTTCGCTGTTTATTGGGGCAGGTCGAATGAAATTCACCTCACATCTAATAAATATAAGGACAGATGAACAAGAAAGAAGATACATGATGACCAGTTTGAAAAAATGAGAAAACTAACAACAATGAATATGATAATATGTTATTTAGAGACCAAGAGAGAAAATTAGAAATAGAAAAGACACTTGCCTTTTCAGAAGCTCTTTGATTTCCTAAATGGAAAAAAATATATATAGTGCTTAGAGTATGAACCTGCAGATTCAAAGCCATGTTTCACTGCCTGAATACAGCAGTCAGCACTTCAGATTCCTCACTCTTTCAATCATGTGATGGTTTAGGCACTTGATCTGAACAGTGCCAAATGGCATCTAGCATGTTCTGTGGGTGTCTATTGCACTGCATGAACTAACTATGGAAGTAAATATGTGATGTTGTAAATGAGATGATGTCAAAACACCAAACTACTTAAAGCTTAAAGATAAAGTCGGTCACTGCTTAGGCTGTCAGTTCATAAAATTTAAAATGGAAATCCACCTTCAGAAGTTTGGGACTGTCATCTTCCCGCAGTTTGCAATTCAGTGTCTCGATGGCTTTCTCTAGATCTCTACCCTGCATGGCAATCTTTTTCTCTCTCTCTTTTAAGATCTTCACTCGTCTTTCCCTTTCCTTCTTCAGTCGTTCCAGGTCCGTCTCCTCCTCCTCATCTAGGAAACGATGGAGGTTTTGGAACTCTGCTCGGATTTCACGCTCTATCTCTTCAAATCTGTTCTGTGAGAGAGAGTAAATGAGAGACATTAATGACTTAATGAGAAACACAGGGGAAGAGAGACTCATAACTTAACTCTGGATAAACGAGCAGGCTGACATTAGCTTAATGAAGTACTCAAATTTAATGCCAGAAATTGCACATTTTCTAAATGGGGTCCTGGTACCCCCATGGGGTTGCAGAAAGATGTTGTGGGACTTGTAATATAAGGTTTTAATATCTTTATTTTTTTACAGTGTAAACAGATCTTTATAGATTAGAATATATAACTTCTACATATTTTTGGAAGAGGTGAGTTTATTATGGTAATGATATTCTCATAGGTCTACTTGTGAGTTATCTTTCCATGTGAGTCAGTCAGTGTATTCTAGGAAAGACTATTAATACTCATTCAGTCACACATATGTATTACAAAAGTAAATCAATCCGTACCTCTACCCCCAGTGCGTCCACAAAGGCGTCTTTCTCAGCTTCATAACATTCATCAATTTCATGTTTAATTTTTTTAATCGCCTGAATAAGCTTCTCCTGAAACACAAACACACAGGCACAAACACGAAGCCACTTTGTAGCTCACTCAAAAAATACACTGATTAGATTGATACAGTTTATGCATTAATCCAAAACGTAATGTACTTCTTTAACAACAAATTTTCTATTTATTCTTCTCAGAAAGTCCAAAATAACACGTTTAAGCTGTTGTCCCACTTGGAACCCCTTCAGAAATAAAAAGAATCCACACTGTGTATTTCACCTTGCTATGACATATGAAGGTGACATTTTATTCTTACCTTTTGGGCGCCAAGGAGGGAGTTGTTAAAGTTGTTGTTTGTGTCCTTCATGTGATTTGTGTGCATTCCAGTTTTCCTTGTCAGAACAAAGCAGATAGAGCTCCGGGATTTCATACGTGAGAGAGAGAGGGGTTAAATCAAACTGAGTGATAGGTGTGTATTAGAGTTTTAGAGAGCGAGAGAGAGAGAGAGAGAGAGAGAGAGAGAGAGAGAGAGAGAGAGAGAGGAAGGACAAAGGCAATATGAGTGTAATATATCAAAGGAGGACCACAGACTGATTGGTCAGAGACTGGATGTGACCAGCACACGACCAACTTAAATTTGTACGGAACGATTTAAGTTAAAAATAAGTGCAGTGCAGTATAATATCTTTAATGGCTTCAGACATAATTTGACTTCACATAATAGAATATCAACTCAGGAGAAGAAAAGCAGAGGGAGGTATTGTGGGGTCCACAGCTGTCTCGCTGCACAGCAGGAGCGATTTATGGAAGTGAGGGGAGAGATTTTCTATTTCTGTCTGCAACAAGAGCCAACGTCAGAGAACAGAGGCAGACTATTACAGGCAGCAAGATAGAGAGAAGGTCTATTGGGGGGCCTATGTTTCATGCTATAAGGGGTCTGACAAAAGGATTTTGTCTGCGTGTGTATGCACAAATGATATTATGCAGACAAAGTGAGTGTGTGCCTGTGTTGTATGAGCAAACAGAGGAAGATTATGTTTCATAAAGAGCAGTCTGTCTGACAAAGATTTTTCAAATATTTCTGTGAAATAGTTGAGGGCTGAATGACAAGAAAAAAATCTTTTGTGGGTTACGTCATCTCCCCCATCCCCTCCCCCCCACCCCCCCACTCTCTCTTTCTCTCTCTCTCTCTCTCTCTCTCTCTCTCTCTCTCTCTCTCTCTCTCTCTCTCTCTCTCTCTGTGTGTGTGTGTGTGTGTGTGTGTGTGTGTGTGTGTGTGTGTGTGTGTGTGTGTGTGTGTGTGTGTGTGTGTGTGTTAACACTGCTCAACCAAGGCAATGTATTATTCATGGACCCGTCCTGAGTTTGTGACTGCTGAGACTAAGCTGCAGACTCAGTAAAAGGGGAGAGTGCAATCATTTTAAATGCACAGTCTACATAAGACACTTCAAAATTATCAAATTACACAAGATTTTTAGAACTTCATGATATTGAGCAGTGGCTCTCAGATTATTTTGAGACCAAGGGCCTGAAGAGATTCCTTCATGGTACTTACTTCTACTGCAATGATGACAAAGCTGTTTGTTGTCATGCATTTTTATTGGGCTGAACAGAAAGTATAGTGTCAATAGCTTAAATTGAATACAATTCAGATTTTTTCTTTTTACATTATTTATTTATTTCATAATTAATTGTATGCTTTGTAATTTTATATATAAAAAAAATATATATATATATATATATATATATATATATATATATATATATATATGTAGATTTTTAAAACGAGTAATAAAATAACTATGTACTTCAATAAAATCAAAATTATTGGTAAAGAAAAAAGGAAGTGGTGTCAGTTACCTCTTTATTATTTTTCCATTTTACCGTTTTATTTTATGTTAAATGATTATATTACAACTTATTTTGAATCATTTTTGGATGCATAAGGAGCCCCCCTAGTGGACACCAACAAAGTTAGTTACATACCGGTAATTTTTACTTAAATTTAATGCTTGAAATTAATTAATTTTAATGCGTTTATTTGTTAATGTGAATTATATTATATTATATTATATTATATTATATTATATTATATTATATTATATTATATTATATTATATTCCTCCTCGAGAAATGTCATTGACACTCTTGCGAATTTTAAAAAACTCAGCATTTGTTTGAGATTTTGAGATTGAGCTTTGCCTGCATTACCCATTTCCTGTACGTACGTATGACGTTGAAAGCGGAAGTAAACAAAGAGCACGTCGCAATTCACAACTGTACCTGACATGCGAGAGATAGGTTTTTATTGTTAAATGTCTTGTAATTTTGTTTGGCATAATAGATTATCGCATTGTCGTTGTCTTCATAGGTGCTTGTTTTTTAGACTCGACAAATACATATTTTGTTCTTTATATTAATTACTTATCTTGTTGGTTGGTAATGTAAGTTAGCGGTAGCGTGGCTAAGAGGAGTGAAGTTAGTAACTCAGTTTCTTTAAATCCTTTTGAGTCTCTTAAATCTTTTTGGATAAACACAGACATTAACATTTGGACAGTCCCGTTCTCGAATCAATATAAAGTAGCAAAGCCATTTTAAAACGACGGTAACGGTATTTCTCCATTGAAGTATCATAAAATGAACGGACAAGCTGAAGTAGAGGTGGATTACAAGAGAAAATACAAAAATCTCAAACGCAAGTTGAAGTTTATAGTATATGTGAGTATCGTTTTCTTCAGTGTTCGAATTTTTTTTATTTGTCGTTTTAAAATGCTTGTTAATCCTCTGTCTTAATTTCTCTGTTCAGGAGCAAGAGTGTTTTCAGGAGGAGCTGAGAAGAGCTCAGAGGAAACTTTTAAAAGTTTCAAGAGACAAGAGGTAGTAGAACCCCTAGTTTTCCTATTAAAGTTATCACATGCTTCACATTTGCTTGTCCCACAGATGCATGCACATAATTGAAAGCTTTTGTTTTGTCAGTTTTCTGTTGGACAGGCTGTTGCAGTATGAAAGAGTGGATGAAGAGTCTTCTGGTAGGTCTCTAAAGAAAAAGCTTATCTGATTAGCTCTAGGAAACTTCCAGGGATTCTGTGTCCTGAGAGTGTTTTTGTTTTCAGACTCTGATGCTACAGTCTCCTCGGACAGCGATGGAGAGGGAGCCAGAGAGAGAGACAGGGATGCAGGGAAAAAGTGAGTCTACAGCAAGTGGATTTTTGTTTGGATTTGACAGATGTAAAACATTAGAAATGTAGCTGGTAAAGTTTAACACTCTTTTTTTACCTTAAATAAAATGTGTACAATATTGTTCAAAAGTTTAGGCTCAGTAAGATTTTTATTCTTTTGTTTTTAAAAAATTGCTTTTATTCAACAAGGATGCAATTTAATAATTGATCAATACACGCTGCTCTAATGAATTTTTTTTTTATTCATCAAATAATTCAGGGGGGGAAAAATCTCAATTTCCCCACAAACATTAAGCAGCACAGCTGTTTTCAACATTGATAATAATAAGAAATGATTCTTGAGCATCAAATCATCATATTAGAATGATTTCTAAAGGAACATGTGACATTAAAGACTGATGATGCTGAAAATACAGCTACTTTGCCATCACAGGAATAAATAACATTAATAAGAAACATTTTAAATTGTAATAGTGTTTCACCATATTACAGTTTTACTGTATTTTTGGTCAGATAAATGCAGCCTTGGTGATCATGAGAAACATTTTTAATGCAAAGTACGGAAACCTAGTATAGATACCCTTAATGGGTTGTTGACATTTTATGGATGTATACCTCATGAATTTTGCAACAGTCAGAATTGCATGAGCAGCACGTTGCATTTGTAGTGCAAACACTATCTGTTGCACTGCCTGTTAACCTTTCAATTATCCATTGAGCTTAAACAAGGGATTTAAAATTTGCCAGTTACATGCTGCTTAAAAGAAATAACCATCCGTTAGGAAAAGATTTGTAAAAACACATGAATGTACTGTATATGCACATGTATAGTAACTCATATGCAATGACAGACAATTTGCTTTTGAATAGCTTTGAATAAATATAATTTGAAAAATTATAATTCTACTAAATGAAAAAATGTGAATTAAAATGTATTAAATCCACCTGAAATAATTAATTTGGGCATGATTAAAGTATGGCAACTTTTATTTTGTTTTGTGCCATTCCTGATTTTATCAAGCTAACATGTGCTATGCATATGTCACTTCAGCTGTTGCATATGTTTTAATCTTTTTACAGTAGCTCTGTGTTTTCAATAATTTTATTGATTTTTTTTTTTTTTAGGAGGAGAAGTCCTGGAGTTCCTCCCGTCCCGTCGTCCTCATCTCCTCATCTCTCACTCCTGTCCCGCTCTGGTGCGGTTCCTCTCCAGTCATCTGCTCCGGCACAGTATCTCAACACTGTGAGTACATCACACCTCCATGAGCACTCCACAGGTCTCATACATACTGCACTCATGCTTTTCAGTTACTCACATTAGCTATGTTTCCATCGAAAGTTGCCAATTGAACTACTGCTCAAAATTGGGATATCAAATGAAACATTTGCAAATAAGGTATCGTTTCAATCCATCACTTCCTGGGAAATTGGTGCAAAATATCTGTAATAAAAATAAAAGTTGCTGCAATCAGGGAACCCGCTGTTGTTGTTACATGCGCACAGATAAAACGGATTAAATGCTTGCATTCAGATGCCTTGCAATAATGTGAGTGGTCTGGGAGGTAATTATACCCAATCTTTTTGATGACAGACTTTGGCTCAGGCATTTCAGAATGACCAAAACAACATTTGAGATGGTGTGCAATGAAATTTGTCTGCTGGTTAGTCAGTGAGTTTTTTGTTGCACATCAAGTAATTTATACCTTAATGGTTTTTATGCGCATGTCTTCTTAATGGATAAAAAGATTATCCACCTCAATTGAGTGCAAAAGTTTTAAAATGTATGCACATCTTGGCCTTTCCATCCAGCATAAAAAAATAAATAAAAATGCAATATACTAAAATTCATATAAAAATAGGTGGATGGAAACTAAGCTAGTGTTTTACATTCTGTTTTTGTCACCTGTTAATTTGTCATTTTATTCATTTTTTTTCTCTCTTTTTGTCTTTTATCACCTGCCTGGTATATGTGGACTTCACACACATCTATCTGGGCACTTTGGGTGTGTTTGTTTGTGTGTGTGTGTGTGTGTGTGTGTATGTGTGTATGTGTGTGTGTGTGTGTGTGTGTGTGGGAATGACTCTTATTCTTTGGTGCCCTGTGTATGTGTGTGTGTGTGTGTGTGTGTGATTGTGGGTGAGCAGTTACCCTTCCCTCCTGAGTATTTGGCTCCCTCTGCTGAGCGTGTGAAGAAAGAGAGAAAAACAAAACTGGCCAAACACAGGAAAGACGGTTCAGGGAAGGTGAGAGAGGGACAGAGAGTTTGATGCTGGAAACACAGTGGCCTAGATTCATGTGGCCATTATTGTTACACTGTTTGTCACGTCTTTTAATAATCTTGCATTTACAGTAACACATTTCTCTTCATGCATTTTAGTTACATGTTTCTGAAATGCAGTATTATAACAAAAATGTCCCTGCTCCTCCCTCTCATTCAGGTGGTTGGCCACGTCACGTCCAGTTACCCTGCAGGCAGTGGTGCAGCTGGGGGTGCGAGTGGGCCGTTCAGCTGGGTTCCACAGCAGATGCTGAGTGAGGATGCAGCCGATGAAGAGGGAGAAAGCGAGGGAGATAGTGACCAAGGAGAGGAGGAAAGAGGAGAAGGTGATGAGGCAGAGCTCGTCATTGACATACCCAATGAGTGAAGGTAATAGAAAAATACAGGCATCTGTGAGCATTTAGCTGCAGAAATCTTTCTATCTAGGGGACTTTTCATCATTATGGTTATTATATATTATTAAATCCAGCTTAAACTGACTTTTTGATCTTGCAACAAATTTAATCCAAAACCAGGTTGCTTTTACTGGGCTCAACAATTTTTTATAATATTTTGTAATGTTTTTAAAAGAAGTCTGGCCAAGGCTGCATTTATTTGATCAAACATATAAATAATATTGTAAAATATTATTGCAATATAAAGTAACTGTTTTCTATTTTAATATATAAATGTAGTTTATTCCTGTGATGGCAAAGCTGAATATGATGATTTGTTGCTCGAGAAACATTTCTTATTATTATCTATGTTGAAAACAGTTTTGCTGCTTAATATATTTGTGGAAACCATAATAATTTTTTTAGGATTCTTTAATGCTACTCTTTAACTATGTTTTAATGATAAACAGCTTTTATTTTTCAATGTAAATCCTTTGTAACAATGTAAAAGTCTGTACTGTCACTTTTGATCAAATTAATGCATCATTGCTGGATAAATACATTTCTTTAAAATAAAATAATTTTACTGACCCGAAACATATGAACAAGAGTTAAATATTTCAAAAATGCATTGCTAAAAATAATAAATTGATCATTTTTTTGTGGTGGGGCCAATGAAAATGTTGGCAGGACAACCAGAATACTCGTTCTGCATGTCTTATATTGTTAGAGATCATTCAGATCTTTCCAGATTGATAGGTACTCTTTTTATCCCATGTGGGAAATTGGAGATTGACCAAGTTATCTAGAATTTGTGATGCGTCATTAAGAAATCTGGATCTGTGTTGTTAATGTTGGCATTTGGTTGTGTAACAGATTGAGTTACCAAAAAAACCCTGACTCATCTTGGATACTGGATAGCTTCATTCTTTTAAAATTGCTGAGCTGCAGTACATTACCTGTAAGCAGGCAATACATTTAGAGTTGTGCGACAGAATTTAGACAATAAGGGAGGGAAAGAGAGTGAGCAGAACAAGGAGAGAAACACACTGAGATTGAGAGAACCACACCCATTTTACCCAGGAGTACATCAACACAAGTCCAGGCAAGTTGCTATGGGATTATTAACCATGCAACACACACCAGCTGAACATGAACTAGACACGGCAGTATCTCTAACAGTTTATTAACACAATTCTTTATAACTTTAATAAAAGATATTAAATTAAAGCAATTAAATTCTTTTGTTTTGTCTCCACACAGGTGCCAAAGGAAACTGCAAGCAAAATATTTTTCTTTGTTTTTTTTTGTTTTTTAAATTAAATATTTAAAATCTGTTTTCCTGTGTTTCTGTCTACTTTCTTTATGCTGTTTTTGAGTCAGTACACCAGCACCTGTTTTTATACACCACCTCTGATTTATCAAATGAAATTTCAAATATATGACTGAACATTTTTCCCGGTTGTTTTTTTCCTGTCACAACGTTCTTTTGGCCATAAAAAATGACTTTAGCTACAAAATGCCAGTGGGGATATTGGGGAATGTTGACACACAGGTAGTCATTAAGGTGTGTGAGAGGTGTGTGTACTGGTTTGTGTGCATTATAGCAATGCTAAGATGAGGTGCAGTCAGAAAGAGTGATTTAGAAAGGGAGGGATGGATGAAAGGGGGAGGGATGAAGAAGGTTAGATTGCGCTCAGACTCATTCTGCATTGCTGAAGAGAGAGAGAGAGAGTCTAGCAGGATCTATCACCATTAGCTGCAGTCTCGGCTTCGCTTTACCGAGGGTTTTGGCCATGCTGTTTGCTCTGCCCAGACTCGCAGTTTTTATCTCTGCAGTGCTGTTCAATGGTGTTGTAGTCTGGGCAAGCACTCACTCGGAGCTTGATCCAGGGTTTCTCCAGTGTCAAGAGTGTTTTTTCAGAGGCACACCTCCACAATCACTGTCTGAGCTGGGTTTAGAGCAGAGGTGTCACAGGCATCTGACCGGACGGCCTTTTGCATCGCTCTATAACACCAACTGCCAGACCACCGTCTATACAGCCCTTCATCTCGGACTGAATAATGGATGGGGCAGAGGAGTGCACAGCACGGTGAGATTGTTTTTCTCTTCCTTGGTCACTGTATTGGAGCGTTGTGTAGACTTGAGCATGATTATCTGCTAAAAGTGCATTGTTGTGATAAGTAGTGATGGCTGTTATTATACTAAATGAGTGTAAGCACAGGTTATAGATTTCTTGAGGTTTTGACCAGAGAGTCTTGCTAAACGCAATACATTACGGTTTCTGCTGACATGCAAATGCACAAGGTTGTCAAGTCAAGTGGAAAATAAACATTTTACCAATTCAGGGATCATATTAGTAAGGTCAATATGAAAATAAGAAACACAAGAGAAAATAAGATTCTTATTTTTGTCCTTTCTCTAAATTTATTCGAAACACTTTAGAAATGCGTTTCATTCACTCACATTGAATACACCTCTTCTATGATGAGCATGTTTTTAATGTGTGTATTAAAAGTAGTTTTTTGCTACTTTTTGCTTTAGATTTTCTCTTTAATATACATCATTATAGAAGAGTATACAAGGCACTTTGTGAATGAATTGTATTTTTATACCTAAATATACACATGCACAAAATATATTTATAATATAAAACTTATTTTTTATATTTTAACAAAATTGCTTCATTTGAAAAACATCTGCAAAATCATTCATGTGGTGTGACCAACATGCAGAAAACAAACAGGAACTGATGTCAAATATAAGGATTCCTGCTGACTTTGCGTGTCAAGGCCAAATAAGTCTCTTAAAATATCAGATAATTGGACCTTTTTATGACAAAGCAGCGTTAATTCCAGCTTTAAAATGTTTTGCAACTCACCAAAGTCCTAATGACATGCATGAATACTTCACGAAGCCAGCATCACTATATACACATACATAAAACTTTTCTAAGTAAAGATTCCTTATCTTTACAATGGTCACTCTTGTGGACCAGTGCAATAGAGTTAAACAGTGTACAAGGTAAAACTACACTGTTAAGTATCCCTAGACAGTCTGGTTACATTTAATTAATGGGGCTATTCATGAAAGTGACTCAGAACAGGTTGTTTCATTCAGTCACACCTCAAATCAAACATCTCATTCCTCCCTGTCAACCACGAATCTCCCAATTTTCAAACACTTGGTGCGAAAATTCTGTCGTTATTTACTCGACCCCATGCCTTTCTTCTGCGGAACACAAAGAGAAGAAATTCTGAAAAATGTTTTTGTTTTGTCCATACAATGAAGGTCAGTGGGGTCCAACGATGTTTGGACCCCACCATTCTTCAAAATATCTTCTCATATGTTCTGCAGAAGAAAATACAGGTTTGAAATGACATTAAGGTGAGTACTGTAAATGATGTAAATCAAGGTTGTGCAGTTTTGTCCATTCATAGTGTGGAGAAATACATTGTATAATTTTGCGATTAAACAACTAATTACATTGTACCTGTCTCTCTCAACACATCAGCAGGATGCCAAAGAAGAAATCAATGACGATTCCCATGTGGCCATCCCAGCTCTTTACAGAGGAACCACCAACATGACCCCATCTCCTTCAAACTCCCCTCTCCTGAAATGGGATGCTCTGACAGCAGAGCTTACACAGAGCTCTGTCGTTCCGATGTGTTCAGAGATGAGTGGGGAAATTTATGTGCAGATTGGTGTGGGCGGGTTTAATGAGTGTGGGGGGAAACTATTGTGGTCAGCAGTGTGTTGTGCTGCTTCAGATGGAGATGACAGTTTCAGTGTTGGGCTAGTGAAGGAGGGGGGTGTGAGAGTGCTCACCATTAAGGTGTTAGAGGAGCTGATAGGAGTAACAAGCCTGTTTTCAGGAGGTTGTGGTAAAATGGGACATCAGAGAGAAAAAGAACTGACGTCGCTCTTGGAAAAGCAACTGAATGACATCAAAACACCCAACTCTGATGCACAAAGTGAAGAACACATTGGCGTACAAAACACTCGGGAAGCAGGAACATCAGAATCAGAAAACGAGGACGTGACAGAGCATGTGAATGGCGAAGCCCCAAGCTACACATCTTCCTTTAGCTCAGACATGGACGTTGAGGAGAGCACCAATGAGACAGAGAGCTCAGAGTCTGCTCTTCTCTACATTTTGTCTTCCACCATCTCTCTCCTTTATGCCCCTTTTTCTCCGATCGTAAACAAGGTCACTAACTTTCCCTTCCAGCTCACCTACGTTCTTCAGGAAGATCTGGCCGTCCTGGCCTCGGTTCCTGTCGACAGCTTCACTTTGGTCAACAACTTGTGCTCAGGAGTGTCTTCTGGGGTTTCATGCATTTTTAGCACCTTGTACCAGACAGGAGAAACAAGTGTGTGCACGGTTTACTCTTGCCTCAGTCCATTAGCCAGCAGCCTGGTCCTGGCATTCCAGGATGGATTCACAGGGACGGGCACTCTGGCGTCGGATGCCTTAGGGATCATGACGGGAACGGTGGGGAATGGGTTTAGGATCATCAAGATGGTTCTTGGGTCAGTTGGGGATCAGATGGTAGATTACCTGGGTGCCGTATCCTCTGAAATGGGCCACCAGGTGTCAACAGTAGGTGGTGGGATTGGAAGACTTACCTGGAGAAGTGGAAAAGGGGTGGGCCACCTGCTAAACATCGCTGCGTCCATCGTAGGTGGAGTGATGGAGAATACAATAACCAATGTCCAGGAAGCTTTCGGAGGGAGCTCAGGGGAATCATCCGAAACGCAAAGGCCTGAATCGCTGACATCTTAAGATGTTGGTGAATAGATTTAAAAGTGTGTTTATGCCTGTGTTTGAAAACTTATTTGCATATTACACTACAAATAGAGTTCAACAGTTCCCACCCACTTTTTTCAACAGCGTTGGTTCTGGAAGTAATTTTCCCGTTCATTTTTGTCAATTGGGATTTGTAAAAAGCATAGCAAAGCAAACAAGGTAAATCACAACATTTCTAAATTTGATTTAAAGCAAAAGTACAAACAAAAAGACAACTTTACGGCTTTAATCAGCGAACTACAATCTAATTGCATTGCGACATAATTGACTAAACTTTATATGTATAGATATAGATAGATATTTTGTTAAGAGTTGGTGCAATTTGCTTGTTTCGATACTCTGATTGGTGGAGATTTCTGTCCAAAACCACGGGTAATGTAGTTTTTAACACAAATTCAGTTGAGTCTTGAAAAAGAAACACTTGAAATAATGCTGACCAAAGGCTTTTACAAAAAAAAACCTCTAAGCAACCTCGTAGCTCACAGTAGATCCGTCTTATTGTTAAAATATCAATTCCCTGGTGAAATTGAATGGGATTTTTACTGCCAGAACCCAACTGTCACACATAGTGTCTTGTGGACTGGACAGTGAATATTGACCATGGCATGTGGATATAAATCATGAAACCTCTATGTGTTTGTCTGCCTTAAAAGGAGGAAACGAATGATGCACTGCAGGGTGATTTGAACCCATTTCAAGGTTTTGAGCAATGTTTATTAATTGACAAACAAGTGATGTAATTGTGTGAGATGTTTATGTCATTTAATCTGACATACAAAGGCCTTGCTGTGTCATGGTTTATATGCTGCAATAAAACCTCTTCTCTGTGAGTCATGCTCTATGTCATTTATAGGCCAGTCTATATTAAAAGACCTTCTTCAAGGTAATTTGTATCTGTCTATACTGGAATTTAAATAAGAATTGTTTTTAATATACCATCATCACTTGTACCAATATTAGAATATCACCTGGCTGTGCATAATGCTTTACAATTAACAATCATTATAAAGTGGAACCTTTATGAAGTGATGAAAAAAAAGAAGTACGCATGTAGGCCTAATCTTAACCTACAAACATTGTGCCAAATACAATTTAAAACATTTAAGTATCGACATACATTTTCCAATCTTGGTTATTTAAGTCAGGGTTTTTGTGCCATAGACCCCAAATATGGCCAATCTCGTGTGAGGGATCCTCATTTAAAAAAATAAAAAAGGTATAGCCTACCTATATATGTATGCTGTGTGTGTGTATATATACATATATATATATATATATATATATATATATATATATATATATATATATATATATATATATATATATATTACATATTCTCATTTAGAGGCCCAATACTGTGAAAATAATATTATAAAACATTATTTGGAAAATGTATAGTTTCCATGAAGTTTACTCATTTATGCTACTTATTTACTCAAGCATTTAAAAAAAATTGGTTTGTTTTGTTTATTCAGTCATGTATTTATTTTAATCTTATTTTTATTATTTATCTAAATTTTATTTTTTTTACTGTTTTTTCCTGAACTTTTCCACGGACAGCTAACACTCTCTTGCGGCCCCTTGAAGGTCCCTGGAGCCCAGTTTCAAAACCCCTGATTTAAATTAATGTATTAAATTGACTAGATCTTTACAAAAAAGCCTTATGAGATAAAAAAAAAATCTTCCTTCCATCCCTAAATTTGTGAATATAAAATTTGAATATCAAAACTATAAAGTTTAAAATGTTGTCAATACATTTATTTTTATATTTAAAAAGTAAATAATGTCTTTAACAGGCAACATTACACTTAAGTGACAAAAAAGATCATTTACGTACATAATTTTCATAATTCATAAAATGCCTATCAGTTCTCATGTTGAGTGGCTTGCATCATAACGTTCAGTGTTTCATGTTATTACCATAGGCTGTAAAAAAAAAGGTTATTACGGTTCGTTAGCGCATCTATCGGGCACTTCAGTCTGTTTTACACATTTATTGCGTCAGACGGATGCGCTTTACGACGGTTATTATGACTTTACGGCAGCGCTTGTGAAGCACTGGAGTCTGTGTGCATGCTGGATTTAGGCTGACGTCTCCCTAGCTGCCTACAGGTGAGTTATAAATGATCTTCCGTGAGACTTTAAAAAATACAGATGCTACCGTATATGTGCTGATCAATAAATCTAAAAGTTTGCATGTCTTATATGTGATTTCTTGACTCAAGTAGTCATAGCTCTGCTGAAATGATCATGCGTTTAGCTAATTAGCCGGTCTATCTTTAGACTTTAAATCTCTCAAGTTATATATAATATTTTCAAGTTCAGTTTATTTTTCATTTGAACCTTTTACGTAAATGTATGACGAGGCTCAGATATTAATATCTTAAAAGTGTTGTTTATTGACAGAGAATATTGATAAGTGAAACTGACACTTTTGCTTTCATTTATGTATTGAACGATATGAGTTTAATAATAGTCATTGCGACATGCACAAAACTGCAGAAATTAAAATGAAACAAAGAGATGCACATTACACATTATTCACTCGTTTCGTGAATTATTAATTGACATGACCCATATCTCTCTTTTAGATGGACACTCTTTACATCTCTTCACACCCTGATGACTTCAGGAGTTTGTTACCCTTGATCGCTGCTGAATTCTGTCGATCTCCTCCACGGATAGTCCATGAGGACCCTCCGGCTGAGGTGGGCAGGTCTCGCCCTGCACTGGTCTTAGAGGGTGTGGGTGGCACGGTGCTCACCGGTGCCAATGCTGTGAGCTGGTACCTGGCAGCAGCGGGCAAACGGACAGGCAGCGATAAGAAAAAGGAAAGTCAGGTCTGGCAATGGCTGAGCTTTGCTGAGAATGAGCTGATGCCAGTGGCCTGTTCTGTGGCATTCCCTCTGCTGGGGATCATGGGAGTTGATAAGAAGGTATGTCTTTTGTGTGTGCCTTGATAGTCTGACTGTCTGTGTATGTATGTCATGTGTTGATTGATTGGCATCACTGAATGTACAGCTCTGGCTCCTAATTTTTAGACCTTTTTAAGTGAAAGAGATATACTCTTAATTTTTCCTCTGTATCTAACCCCATCCACACATTAGGAGCAGTGAGTAGTGAACATACACACACACACTGCAAACTGTGGGCACACACATCGGGAGCAGCTATTTTGCTGTGGCGCCTGAGGAGTGAATGGCGGGTTAGGTGTCTTGCTCATGAACGTTTCCTGCCGGTATTGAGAATTGAACCCACAACCATTAGGCCACGACTGACCCTATATTTTCTGGTTGAGAAGCTGCACTAACTTAAATTTTGAATTTTAGCTTCTGCAGAGTTCCAGAGCGGAGCTGCTGCGTGTTCTCAAAGCTCTAGATGAGACTCTAGCACCGCGGACATTCCTGGTAGGAGAGTGCGTGACTCTGGCTGATATGGCTGTTGCTGTGGCAGCACTGCTGCCATTCAAATATGTGAGTGCACATCTGTAATCTTAAACCATTTGAACGCTTTTATCATGATCATGATCACTTGTATTAATGAAAGGGATACAAAAATTCTGTTATAATTTACTTATGCAACATGGAACGTCATAGAAGATATTTTGAAGAATGTTTCAGCGGTTTTTATTCATACAGTGAAAGTCAGTGGGGTCAAAAACAATGTTGCATGCTATTGACTTTCATAGTGTGGAAAAAACCCAAAATATTTTTTCAAAATATCTTTTGTGCTTTACAGAAGAAAGTAAGTCACACAGATTATTTATGTACTGTTGTGGTATTTATCAATATTTTGAATAAGCTTTTATTTTTATATATTTATATTATATTTATGTATCATTTTTATATACTTCTATTTGCAATTTATTTTTGTTTAAATTTAATAATTGTAGTACTTTCAGTTTAAACTTATTTATTTCAGTTAGTGGCCAGTTAAGGCAACTTTTTTAACTTTAAAATTTACATTTTTTAAATGTAATATTTAAATTTTATTTCAACTTTATTTCAATAGTTTTTAGTTAACAAAAACAACACTGTTACATCTTATGAATGACATGAGCATGATTTTTGGATGAACTGCTTCAACTTTCAGTTGCTGTAATTGATTCCTCATTATAGTACTTTTATTTAAGGCATTGGAGCCTGCAGAAAGGAATTCATTGGTGAATGTGACCAGATGGTTTAATACCTGTGTGAACCAGCCACAATTCCTGAAGGTGTTGGGTAAAATCTCACTGTGTGAGAAAATGGTGCCTGTGACCCCCAAACCCAGCGCTGCTGCCAATGCCACATCAACTGCTGCTTCTGACGCTGCTACACCAGACAGCACACCTGGTAACGGTAAGGATGTGTGTATTTGAAAGTTGTTGCTTTTGTAATTACTTTAGAAATGTGTCATAGAGTTTTGAGGGTATTTTAAGACCATTAAAACTAGTGAATTAAAACAGCTCACATGATCTTTCAGATAGACTTTAGTCTTATCAGAGTCTGAAAGCATTTTAGAAGTCTAAGTTGCCCATGAATAATTAGTTTGTCTTGTCCTTGTGATTCTCAGGTCCTCCTAAGACAGAGGCTCAGCTGAAGAAAGAGGCCAAGAAGCGAGAAAAGATGGAGAAGTTTCAACAAAAGAAAGAGATTGAGGAGAAGAAGAAGATGCAGCCTCAGACTGAGGTAGAGCGATGAATCTCAGCATATTATTCTCTTATTGACATTGGCACAAGCAGAAATGGAAAGAAAGCTGATCGCAGAACTTGCCATATTGTTTATTCTTCCATCCCCTCCAATAGAAAAAGGCCAAACCTGAGAAGAAGGAACTGGGTGTCATAAGCTACAACATACCCACACCTTCTGGAGAGAAAAAAGGTGTGCTTTTGCTTCCATTAGCAGGAATTTTATTTTTTTTAGATTTGTCACGCAGCCATCTAATCATTTATGTGTCTCTCTTCATGTGTCTCAGATGTCCTGAGTCCTCTTCCTGATTCTTACAGTCCTCAGTACGTGGAAGCGGCCTGGTACTCCTGGTGGGAGAAACAGGGATTTTTCAAGCCTGAATATGGGGTATGACATGAAAAATCATAATGTATGTTTATACTCTAATACAATAAAGACTGTAGCTACACTACCAAAATTTAGTGTACAAATGTTTATATATCAAATGTTTGTATTTTTTAAGAAGTCAATACTTTTATTCATCAAGTATGCATTAAATTGATCAAAAATGACAGTAAAGACATTTACAGTCAAAAGATTTCTATTCAAATAAATGCTGTTCTTTTGAACTTTCTGTTCAACAATAGTAATAAAAATACACAGAAAAAACAGTTAAGAGTAACCACATTTTTTGTCAAAATTACATATTAAAAGCCAAAGAGAAAAGTTTAATTTTAAGACAAGATTTTTATTCAGAGAGAGATGAAGCCATT
The DNA here is from genome assembly GCF_051911475.1 of Siphateles boraxobius. NCBI lineage: Eukaryota > Metazoa > Chordata > Actinopteri > Cypriniformes > Leuciscidae > Siphateles > Siphateles boraxobius. Next base: position 19,412,791 of record NW_027508722.1, on the reverse strand, counting down.
CTAATAAAATTAGGAAGATTGTTCCAAAGAGTGGGGCCAGCCACTGGAACCCGTCTTTAGGCGGGTTCTGGGGATCTTAAGGAGGAATTTGCCGTCCGATCTTAGTCCTCTCGCGGTAGTGTAGGGATGTAGTAACTTAGTCAGATTAGATGGTGCTAGATTATTTAAAGATTTATACACAAGTAGTAAGATTTTGTAATGAGTAGGCAAATAGAAATGTTTCTTGAACAGCAAATCAGCATATTAGAATGATTTCTGAAGGATCATGTGACACTGAAGACTGGATTAATGATGCTGAAAACTCAGCTTTTACATCACAGGAATAAATTACATGTGAAAATATATTAAAATAGAAAACAGTAATTTTAAATTGTAGTGATATTGCACAGTTTTACTGTTTTTACTGTATTTTTGATCAAATAAATGCGGCCTTGGTGAGCACTCCTTTACCAAAATATAAAAAAATCTTACCGACCCCAAACTTTTGAACGATAGTGTATATTCATTAAATGATATTTCTACTGTTTATTATCTAGAGAAAGAATGTAAGTGAGTCAAACCCACGTGGCGTGTTCATGATGTGTATTCCTCCACCTAATGTGACGGGATCCCTCCATCTTGGTCACGCCTTGACCAATGCAATTCAGGACTCCCTGACAAGATGGTAACTGGTTATATGTAATGTTATTAGCCATTATATAAATGTTATGCTTTCTTAGCTGTAATTAAAAAAAAAATTAGACAAGCATATAAAAGTCAAGACAAGACACTTTTTGGCTGATTGTTAATGTTTGGATAACATAAGGAGCCCATGACATCATGTGTCAGAAATAATGATATGATTGATCGTTGGTTTGCTTTAATGTGTTAATGCAGGCACAGGATGAGAGGAGAGACCACTCTGTGGAATCCCGGCTGTGATCACGCTGGTATCGCCACACAGGTGGTGGTGGAGAAGAAACTGATGAGAGAGCGAAAGTTGACCAGACATGATCTCGGCAGAGAGAAATTCATCCAGGAGGTCTGGAAGTGGAAGAACGAGTGAGTGTGTGAGGTTGAGGAGAATTCTGGAATGGGGATTGATAATTCCAAGATCATTAAATAATTGATTTAACTCAAATTATATGAACACATTTCTCTTTCTTTTGGCGTCGAACAGAAAGGGCGATCGCATCTATCATCAGCTGAAGAAGCTGGGCTCCTCTCTGGACTGGGACAGAGCTTGTTTTACCATGGATACTGTGAGTACAATGCACAAAAACCCAACCCAGGTGTTAAATGACAGCCAAAAATTCTTGTTAAAAAGCTTGTCATTACTAAACTTTAAAGTGTCATTATTTAATAATGGATAATCAGTTTTTAATCATGTGTAATACTATCTGCTTGCAGAAACTGTCGTTTGCGGTCCAGGAGGCATTTATACGTATGCATGAGGAAGGTGTGATTTACAGGAGCAAGAGACTCGTCAACTGGTCCTGCACCCTCAACTCCGCTATCTCTGACATAGAGGTATGTGGGGACAGTTTTGGGGTCAAGATTTTTTTTTTTTTTAATAATTAGCAAAGATACATTAAATTGATCAAAAGTTGACAGTAAAGACTTTTATTATTATCATGGTTTCTACAATAATGTTAAGTAGCACAACTGTTTTCAACACTAATAATAATAATAAATGTTTCTTCAGCAGCAAATTGACACTGAAGATGAGTAATGATGCTTAAAATTCAGCTTTGCCATCATAGGAATAAATAATACTTTTAAATTATATGAATAGAAAACAGTTATTTTAACACTATTCACAATATTACTGTTTAACTGTATTTTTGATCAAATAAATGCAGTGTGACCACAACAAAGTTTTACCTTTTTTTTTTTTTTGATAACTTTCTTAATATGTAGTTTTAAACTCTCCAAACACAGTAAAAGCTAGTCTGAGAAAATATATCCTTCATTTTTTTTGACAGTTTAACTACATTTATGTTGGAAAGTAGCAGATGACTGAAGTTATGTCTTCACTAACAGTCTCAGAGTCTCTGTTTTCTGAGGTCACCTGATGAATGTTGTTTTCTAGGTCGATAAAAAGGAGCTGACAGGGCGAACCCTTCTTCCAGTGCCGGGTTATAAAGAAAAAGTCGAGTTTGGCGTGCTGGTGTCTTTCTCTTACAAGATTGAAGGATCAGGTGAGGGTTGTATCTGGAGAAATAAGGTTACAAGTACTGACAAGACATACAGAGGTTTATAAAATGTTATGTTCTCCTGCAGATGAGGAGGTGGTAGTGGCCACAACACGTATTGAGACCATGCTTGGAGACACAGCTGTGGCTGTCCACCCTAATGACCCCAGATATCAGGTGATGCCAACGTTTCCTTTTCATAACTCTGGTGTTTGAGAAATGGTCTTTAGAATGTGCTTGATTTAAATGACTCTTTACTATCCAGCATCTCAAAGGAAAGATGGTCGTTCACCCATTCTGTGACAGAAAGATGCCCATCGTGTTTGATGACTTTGTTGATATGAACTTTGGAACAGGTAATGAATGTTACAAGGAGAAAAGCGTATATTTTCTGTAAGTTTGTCTTTCAAGCTGCTGTCTACTCTTCTGGGTCCGTGTGCAGTTTACAGTGTGGTGTTGTTGTACAGGTGCTGTGAAGATCACTCCTGCTCATGACCATAATGATTATGAGGTGGGAGAGAGACACAAACTGCCCTTTATCAACATCCTGGATGAAAATGGTCTACTAATCAATGTTCCTCCTCCATTCCTGGTAGGCACACACACATTGTGATATCTTTGACCCTGTTCACACCAGGTATTATTTCTCTTTATAAATATGATGATTTAAGATGAAGATTGACAAATGTTCTCTGGTGTTTTAGGGGATGAAGCGCTTTGAGGCGAGGAAAACTGTGCTCCAGGCTCTGAAAGATAGAGGCCAGTTTAAGGAGGTCAAAGACAATCCAATGGTGGTGCCCGTCTGCAGGTTAGACACTAACTTCCACTTAACTCCTTAGCTTTCGGCTGGTAGATCGCTGGTCTGGTCTGATAAGGTTGTGTAAAGCAGGTAAAAATCAATGCTAAAATCTGAAATAATTGACTAAAATGCCCTTACATTCTTAGAAAGTGTCATATAGCATATAGATTTATAATAAGTCAATTGCATATTTAAAGTAACTTTCACAACCAGTGACAACCAAACAGGTTGTCTATCACCAGATGTGAACCACAGGTAAAGTGCCTCCTAGTGGAATAACAAAGAAATTAAAAATGAGAGATCCACTGTTCAAAATGGAGGAACATTTTTTTTTTCTTTGTGGAGAGGAAGAAATAATACTTTTTCATTTCCTTTTTTTGTCTGTACACCAAGAATATGCATATTATGTTGCCAGTTTGCCTGACACTCCCTTTTCCGTAGACTATAAACTAATATTCAAACCAATCTTTATGAACTACAAATTCATAAGTTGTATTTTTTACATTTATTTATATTGAATTTTAATTTATTACTATAATTTGTGTGAATATTTTTTTGTGCAGTCAATTGTTGCCTACGAGAGCATGAAACTATTGTAATTTAATATTGCACAGTAAACAATTCTCATACTTGATGTCCAAAGTAAAATCTGGGTACTGAAGCCAAACCACATGAGAAGCACCGCTTTGATCTATGCAGAAGTGCCATCTAATCTTGGAATAGACCTTTAAAGTCGGCATGAAACCGAGGTTTCAGTAGTCTTTTTTTCCCTATTGTGATGTTTATCTAAGGGAAACGACTTATGGAACAAGAAAAAATGTAGTGCAGGATTTTTCGGAATCAGTAATTGATTAGATCGTTGGATGGTTGTGGTTTGCTATTGCTGTGATCTCATGTGATTGACAAGTTGTCCTGTCCTCGTGCCACTAAACGCATCATTAGCGAAGAGTAGAGGTGTCATTGCAAGAGGAAGAGGAAGTTTTCATGATTTAAAGATTATTAGGGCACATGAATGAATACAAATAAATAGTGATGCATACAGATAAATAATTTATAAGCACTGCAATATTACATTAAAAAAATAATTATTATTTGTCCATTTTGATTTCATGGTGACTTTAATTCCATTACAGCTGTTCTGTTTTCATGCACAAAGCAATTGATGAGTGTTTGTGTTTCTCAGCCGTTCTAAGGACATAGTGGAGCCTCTGCTGAAGCCTCAGTGGTACGTGGACTGCAGAGAGATGGGAAAGCAGGCTGCAGACGCCGTCAGAAACGGAGAGCTCAAGATCATCCCTGACCACCACCTCAAAACCTGGTTCAACTGGATGGACAACATCAGGTGACCCATCTATTTCAGTTCAGATTTTTTCTGCTGGAGTCACTGTGTGTGGGTGTGTGTAGTAACACTTTTTGGGTATCAGGGACTGGTGCATCTCACGGCAGTTGTGGTGGGGGCACAGGATACCAGCTTACTTTGTGACTGTGAATGATTCGACAGTCAAACCAGGCGAGGTGAGCAGAGACACAGGAAAATGCAGTCTGCTGTATGTGCTATGGATACACAGGGATGCTGGGAATTAAGATACTGTACTGTTGTTGCATGCTTTTAGGATGTGGATGGACATTATTGGGTCAGCGGGAGATCTGAGGAGGAAGCCAGAGAAAAAGCTGCCAAACGCTTCAATGTCACTGCAGACAAAATCTCTCTACGCCAGGGTGCGAATCAAACACACACATACACAAACATGGTCTCTCGTTACCACTGAGTCATTTTATCCTCCTGTTTTGTTTATGTCAGTTTTTACCCTCTGGCATCAATAAAGCATCTCTCTTTCTTTTTGTCTGTTTGTGTTTCAGATGAGGATGTGTTGGACACTTGGTTCTCCTCAGGGATCTTCCCCTTCTCCATCTTTGGCTGGCCCAATGAGGTCAGATATTAATACACACACACACACACACACACACACACACACACACACACACACACACACACACACACACACACACACACACACACACACACACACACACACACACACACACACACACACACACACACACACAAAAGCATGCATGCAAGACTGTAGTGGCAATATTTAGTGTAAACTAATATGTGTAGGGCTGATCTTTGCTTGTCTAACCAGATTTTTATTCATTCATTTATTGATTGATTGTATTGTTTTTTTATTGTTTTATTTCATTGTTGTTTTTATTATTTTATATTACTTGTATAATACCAGATTTATTTTTTTAATTGTTTTTTTTTAAATATATGTAATAATGTAAAGTTTTATTTTTCATTGAATTGAATTTACTTCCTATTTTTGTTTTTATATAATATATGTATAAAACATGAAATATTCTAATTATATATTATGACTGTATATACATTATGTAATGCAGTTATGTCAGTTAATGTTTTCAATGAAAGTCATTATAAAGTGTTATAGAGAAAGTCTAGGTTCTTTGTCCCTGGGTCTCTGCAAAAATAAATTTTAATGCAATAATATATACAGAGGCTGCAGTGATTAAGTAATTTTGCAATATTTGTGTGTTAGTCAGAGGACCTGAGAGTCTTCTACCCAGGAACACTGTTAGAGACAGGCCATGATATCCTGTTCTTCTGGGTGGCTCGTATGGTCATGATGGGCCTCAAACTTACTGGAAAACTACCTTTCAAAGAGGTGGGAGTGTTGTGTTTTTTAATATTTATATTGTATATTTTATATTTAGAGCTTCTGGACTAGCAAAATTTAATAGTGAGTATCTAACAAACTGTTAAACTTCAACTCAGATGTATCAGCATGTGTCAATTAATTGAAAGCTAGTGTTAACTTGTGGTGTAAATCTGGTGTGTTCTTTCAGGTGTACCTGCATGCAGTGGTACGAGATGCCCATGGCAGGAAAATGAGCAAGTCTCTCGGTAACGTCATCGACCCTCTGGACGTCATCACTGGCATTTCACTGGAGGTAGCTAAACTACTGACTCTTGCATTAACACCACGTGGCTACATAAGGTGTCTTTGCACAAAATGAATTTGAGGTGTGTGTGTGTGTGTAGGGTCTTCAAGCTCAACTAACAGACAGTAATCTAGACCTTCTGGAGATTGAGAAGGCCAAACAGGGACAGGTATAACCCGTTGTCTATGAGCTCCTGTAATCTCTTGTTATTGTACCTTTTAGCTGTTGCTATTTTTCCTATTACATTCTGTTTGTGTATGTGTCCGCTCTCTAGAAATCCGACTATCCCAGTGGAATTCCAGAATGCGGGACTGACGCGCTCCGATTTGCTCTATGTGCTTATACCGGTCAAGGTAAAAAAATAAATAAATAAATATCAAAATCATATCTACATTGACCTGTCAGTTATTGTAGTACACAAAAATTACAAATATTATCATAAAGGCCCCGATATACTCACGGCAAAGTTTTTTTTCATTCTTTGCTCAGGGGTAAATTGAAGATCGAAATGCCTTTGCAGGGATTTACTGTTAGTGAACTTCCCGATGCCGACCATGTAGCTGGGAGCAGAGTTTAGATTAATATGTAAACGTGTGTTGCATGCTTTCCTCTCAATAACTATAAAATAAACACACAGCAAAAATGACAGCGGTGAGAAAATAGCAGTTAAGAAAGCATCTGATCCTTGTGATGTGGATGTTTGCATCAGCTCTGCAATTCGGCACTCCACTCAAGTAACGACATGTTTATTTATATACACTTTATACAATATATTGCTTGATAGCAAACACCTCTACAGTATTAAACAGGACAAAAGAGTTTCAGTGTCACTTCCGATTAGAAATATGACTTCAATTTCTACTTTAAAGAGAAGCTGTCCAGTGTTTTCATGTGTGACCTTATACAGACTGAACAGAAGGAATGAACCATAGAAGATTTTCAGCTCAAAGAAGGCGGAGCCTCAGAGCCACACCTACCTATTATAACGACCAATGGTAGTTTGAAGGTGTTTACCATCCAGAGCAAACTTTTCTAGAAAGTTCACTTTGGCAAGCTCTTTCGAACTCCCAAAACAAACACCAAACAAACTTGGTTTTGGCCTGATTAGGGTTTAAGTTACATGGATGCAACCAAATATATAAGATTGAGGGGGAACCAAATGTAAAATCATCATTGACGAATCATTATTGATGTATTCTGAATATTTGGATGGATGATAATAATAATAATTAATAATAATAAAACATATCCTGACAAAGTACTACTTTGTGCTTTTTTTGTTTATTTCTCCCAGGCAGAGACATTAATCTGGACGTGAACAGGATTCTGGGATACAGGCATTTCTGTAACAAGCTGTGGAACGCAGTGAAGTTTGCCATGAGGACCCTGGGAGAGGGATTTGTTCCCTGCCAAAAAGCTCAGGTGAGAGAAAGAGATGGACAGGTGGAGGTGATGGATAGATGGACGATGTGTAAGGAGTCAGGACATTGTGAAAAACATACACTTAGTGGTGTATTGTGGGTATATTTAATTTCTAAACACGTGATTCTGTGTCTCTCAGCTGTGTGGCAGTGAAAGTGTGTCTGATCGCTGGATTCTGTCCCGTCTAAGCGCAGCAGTAGCGCTGTGTGATAACGGATTCCAGGCCTATGATTTTCCGACAATCACCACTGCCATCTACAATTTCTGGCTGTACGAGCTCTGTGATGTTTATCTGGTAATGATTACACACACCACCTACACACACTTGCTCTCCCTTTGTATATTTAATTTGGTCTCTGCACACATTTCTAAAAAAGCTTTAGAGTTTTGTTGAAAAGTTTAACTTTGAGATGTTTTTTTTCCTTTTCTGCTCGTATAGGAAAGTGTGAAGCCGGTGTTGAGCAGGACAGATTCAGAAGGGCAAAAACAGGCGGACGTCTGCAGGCAGACTCTCTACACCTGTCTGGAGGTGGGACTCCGCCTCCTGTCTCCTATGATGCCTTTTGTTTCTGAAGAGCTCTTCCAGCGGTTGCCAAGGAGACGGCCTCAGGATAGCCCCCCCAGCATCAGTGTCACGCCTTATCCAGACACTTCAGAGGTGAGCAGGGGTGACCAAAGGTTGTAAAAATTACAACCGAATTAAAAAAATTGTGAAATGGCTTTGTGCAGTGGTTCCCAAACTGGGATATGTGAGGTGACAGACCTGTTTGGTACGTGGACAAAATGCTGAATTTTGCCATTCATTTAATTCTGCCCCACCTTATTATAACTTTAAAACCGTGCATGTATTTCTAACAGGCAAAATGCCATAAAAGGTCAAATAAATGGCATGCGATCATATTACCTCATCTTTTTCTGTCAAAACTGACTGCATCCACACAAGCAGCGAGCATATGATAGGTTGCCTGCACAGTACGCTGCCTCAGTTTGCGACAATGTACCTTTGTAAAAGTGGGAATTTAGCACTTATTAGCATGAAGAACAAAATATAGAACCAGATTGTGAATAGATATTAAGACCCGAACTCTCTTTAATACAAAAACACACCCCGTGCGAGTTCTTGTTTTTAATGTTGATCATATATTATACGAGCAAGAATGCAATTTTTCCCAAAAATCCACACGACTGCAAATGTGACATTGATTTTATACAACAGTTCAACAAACAAAAGTGTAATACTAAGGGATGTACATTTTCAGAATTGTTTGCTCTATTTTGCTACAAAATAAGTTCCAGCGAAAGCCACAGCAGAACTGCAACACACAGCGGTGTTTCGTGAACGAATCTGCGGCTTTGAACGAACCGCGAGAGTCAATGATTCAATGACCCATTCATAAATACAGGCACTTGCTTCATGACTGAATGATGAATGACTTGATGGCTCACTCAAGGCCGTGACTTACCGCCACCTACTGGTAGCTTCAGATTAAATGAATATATGCAGTGCTTGTTTCAGTCAAGTTTTCTTACACGCGAGCAGCTCAATATCCACTGATGTTTGCAGGATCTCGTAACGGTTCGGTTTGCAGCAACTGCTGCTATGCATGATCTCATCAATGCAAGTTCTCTGCATTTGGGAAAGCAACATGCGCCAACCATCTTCCTATACTTTTAATGAGAAGCGTTTATTTACAAAAGAGAAGCTTTAAGGGCTCCCTGAGGTTTTCTGTCAAAATAAAAGTTTGATGGTTTAATGTTTAAAAATTAAGTTATGACCATAAATATTAGTATTGTAATTTTACTGTTGTAATGTAAAATATCATTATTTTATATTTTCTTAAATGCATAAGTAAAATATTACTAAAGTAATATTTCTTATTCTGCTTTAATTTAGCAATTTTATTACAAACTTTGATGATGATGATGATAATAATAATAATAATTATTATTACTATTATTTTATAGCCATATTTGTATATAATTACAAAGTTTTGGACAAATTGAGCAGCTCTGCAAATGAGTTCAGCAAACCAGTATTATTAGACTGAATCTAATAAGAATCATTTTCTGGTCAAAAGGGGCAAAATCCCAGAGAGAACCAGCCAGAATAAAAAAAAGATAGAGTTTTAGATAACAAAAGCTTTATTATTCATGATATAGTCTTTGATGTATCACTATAATGAGTTCTTTGGAGAGTTTTTTTCATTGAGGGGAATGTAGTTGAATGTGAAGGTGACTGGAATACAAATAACCTTTTGGAACTTCAGTGACATAAAGTTGAAATTACATGAAGAGTGGAGAGAGGAAACCATCTGAAACAAATGCATCCTGTGTTGGTTTCTAGTATAAATGATGTTTTGTTTGGTTGTAGTTCTGTTGGCACAGCGAGGAGGTCGACCGTCAGATGGAGTTTATCATGTCTGTGGTCAGAACCATCCGATCACTCCGGGCCGATTACAACCTGACCAAGACCCGCGCTGACTGTGAGACATCACACAGTACACTGCACTGCACACTCATTTCACACGGAATAGATTCAGCTAGGGATGCACCAAACCGGTATTGCTGATGTGACTGATCCAAATCCAGTGGTATAAGCAAAAAGTTGGTATATACTATATATGACTGATATAGTAGAATTTGTTATCAGTATTAGTCAATATTTGGTATTGGCTTTTTTTATTTTTCTCTATTTTTACATTTATATTACTTTGCCTTCATCTTACACTTACTGGAAGTTAATCTTTAAAATCTTGCCAGATCTAAAAATGACTTATTTTTTTTAAAAGAACATTATGACGTTGTCATGTCTAAATTAACTTTTCGTTTTGTTTTTTTGTTGTTGTTGTTAATTTTAGGCAAAACAGTGTATAATCTTCATATTAGCCATATACACTACTGTTCAAAAGTTTGGTGTCAGTATGATTTTTTTTAAAAAAACATTGAAAGAAGTCTAATGCTCACCAAGACGGCATTTGTTTAATCAAAAATAGAGTAAAAACAGTAATATTGTAAAATATTATTACAATATAAAAGGTTTTCTGTTTTAATGTAATTTATTCCTGTGATGGTAAAGCTGAATTTTCAACATCATTACTCCAGTCTTCAGTGTCACATGATCCCTCAGAAATTATTCAGAATTTACTTTTTCCAGAATTATTTGATGAATGGAAAGTTCAAAAGAACAGCATTTATTTGAAATAGAAATCTTTTGTATCATTTCAAATTCATTTACTGTCACTTTTGATCAATTTAATGCATCCTTGCTGAAAAAAATAATTTCTTAAAAGAATAAATCCATTTCTTATAAGAAAAAATAATCATACTAATCCCAAACATTTTAACGAAGTTTATATGTGCATTAAAAAACTGTATACGCCTGGATAGCCCTGGTGGAAAGTAATGTTATAAAACTAAATTCATATTGTATCTAATCAGTTACTGAATTCACGGAAATTTTAAATTTTTGAACATTACTATGTTTCAAGAACGACTGCAAAAACCAGTGTAATGCAAGAAAACATTTTTTTTTATCAATATTTCTGAGAAATTTTATTTGAATATGTTATTGATGAAATTTATAACTCAATATGAGAATTACCAAAATGAACTCTAATCACTTTAGTGGATTTAATTAAATTCATTTGAAACATATACTGCTCAAAACAGTGTACATTTATGAAACCTACATTTTCTTTTTTAACAAAACAACTCCAAAACATCAATATTTGTTTTCAAACAAAAATATATTAATTTTACTTTCATATGAAAAAATGATGATAAACAGATTGAATCTCTTTGTTATGCTGCAATAGATCATCAGTAGGTGGCAGCAAAGTAAAATGTGGACTTTTTCCTTGTCCAAACTTTTCCATCTTTAGACTTGTTTGTAGAGCAAAAGTTCATAGACCAATGCTTGTGATTTTCATGTAATTTCAGATTTATTGTGTGTGATTGCACAAGCATGTTTATGAACAAAATGAGGAAAGAAGCTAAATGTATTTTACAGAAGTACTTTGAGACAAATCCAACTAATAGATGTAAAATAAAAATAAAAAAAAAGCATAATTTCATGTGTAAAGCCACCGTTCAATTTCAGGTCAAAACAGATCCAAACGCAAAATGTGAAACAATTTAGTTTAAATGGTTTTATCTCTTACCTTTTTTTTGTTCAAAACACGAATGTGTATTAACAAACTTACAAAGTTTCATCTTCATACTGCAAACTATGGATTAAAAAAAAATGTATGCACCTCTTCTGTATAAAAATGGACCCAAATGTGAAAATTCTACAGTGTAAAGCCATCAAAAATGCATTTCTGAGACCGAAGTGTATTTGAGTTTCCAATTATGTTGCAGAACAATTGTGCAGTTCATGAGATTCATTATAGAATCACAAGAGACAAACGTCAGTGCATCCCTGGTCTAAATATTAACCACATCACACTCACACACGGTTGAGGTTTACACAGAACCTACTGACCATAAATGCTATCATCACAATTTCATATTTTGTTAGCAGACACAAATGTACCTCTTGTGTTTTATCTCTGTGTCAGGTTACCTGCAGTGCATAGACTCTGATACTGCGGCTCTGGTCCAAACATACAGCCTTCAGATCCAGACACTGTCTTACTCTCAGGCCGTTCACCCAGTGGTTGGAGGCGACAACACTATCCCACAAGGCTGTGCGGTGGCCATCGCCTCGGACAAATGCACTGTTCACCTAATGCTGAAGGTAAAAATGTTGTTACGTGACAAGAATGCGTTTTCGTTCGCACTCATACACCTTAAGGGAGTTTTATTCTGGCTGTCATAATCCTTACCACAGCTGCCACATTACAATTATATGAATCAGCCGGAAATGAGAAGATAAATTGAATTTAAATATGATTATCCAAAAATAACATCAGCACCAGCTCAACACCCAATAATCTGGATTGGCTTTGCTTCGAAAATTCAATTCCCCCTCCTACAGCATCACATTTTAATGAGTATAATGAGCTTTCTTAGTTTGTAAACATGCCAGTTTTGTAAATTCCTTGTCTCCGACTCAGGGTTTGATTGACTTGGAAAAGGAGGTCACTAAACTGACGGCAAAGGGAGCGGAGCTGGAGAAACAGATGGAAAAGATGAAGGAAAAGATGGACAAGAACGACTACAAGGACAAAGTTCCTGTTAAAGTGCAGGAGGCAGATGCTGAGAAGGTAAGTAGGCTGGAGGGGAAATCTGCAATTTGTCAAATTAGTTTTCTACTGGTCTTGAAGAAAAGTGCAACATTTTCTTTCTTTCCAGCTGAGGCAGAATGAAACCGAAATGCAGAAAGTGAAGGAAGCCATCGAGAACTTCAGAAAAATGATGTAACTGCTCACCTTTATCATGTTTTTTTAAATTATCGTTTATGAACATTGAGATCCTTTCCTTTCCTTTGTTTAATGTCAATCAGTCCTGTCTACTGAACTATGTGGGGAAGCTTGAATAAAAATCAACCTTAGATTAAATCAAAAATGGTCTCATTTGTCTAACTTAATATAGAAAGTTAAGCTGTAGATCATACATATGTGCATATTTATTTATATATAAATTTAGAAAGTTTTAAAAATGTGTGTATATATATGCAATATAAATTGATTTACATTTCAATATAAAATCTCAAACTATATATTCTCTCATGCTGAAATGTTTAAAGAAACATACAATCATACCATTTCAAGTACAATAACGAACTTTTATTTTGTGTGAAACAAATAATCACATGTTTGAAGACTTGAAGAAATCCAACCACAAAAAAAAAAGATTATCCTCTGTTTTTATTTAATATTCATATACAACATAACATTCAGGACATTTAACGATATGATTTGTTCATAATTACAGAGCTCCACGGAATAGAGGATAAAAATAAAAACAGGCTGAGAAAGAGGCAAGAGATCTTTGAGTCCCATTACTGAATCTCAAAAGAAACAAACGTCCAGACGGTGACGACAAGCCTGAGTGTCGACACATTTCCAACCCTCATTTTCATGTTAAATACCCACTGCGATGGAGGCATGGCACAACCAATAATTTAAAACGCCTTTGTCAAACCATGTGAACGAACAAAAACAAGTAACCCTGTCACATTTAGATGAATGACTAGTTCTAAACGCCGTCCCACAGAACTGACTCCAATGTACCGGTGTGTGATTCCCATTGACCTCTGGCCTCCAGCGCTCTCTTCCTGTCCTCCTCATTGGCTCTCTAGTCTCCAGGGAGGCCTGAACTCAGAAATGGGGAGTGGAGTGCAGTGTGTCGTATCAAAATTTCGCATATACTTTCGTGCCTGAGAGTGAGAAAGAAATTACCAGTTCATTACAACAAAAGCCCTTAATAGCTTAAACACTATAAAGACGGCAATTATGGTTTGAACTGTGATAGTGAAGTATTTAAAAAAAAAAAGTATTAAAGAGCTTATTGCACACTCTGATGTGCAAGAATGTGGGTAGCTACAATATACTACAATACAGTAAAACAAGGTGTATACTCTGATATATTTGTTACATACCAAAAATAGAGCAAGCTGTCTTCTGCCCTCGAGTGTCATGTCTTCACCTAAAACAGAAGATCAGATCGCAGTCAGTATTGTTTTAAGCAGAAACTGTAGCCATAGTAATGGACATCACTGCTGAATGTCCTCGTTTCTAGCACACCACCCCATTTAAAGGGTTAGTTCACCCAAATATTGTCAGTAATTGTCATCTTCGTAACACTGATTAAGATATTTTCGATGAAATCTGAGAGCTGTCTGGGTGAGTAATTACTGACAGAATTTTCATTTTTGGGTGAACTAAAACCCTTTAAGCTCTGGAAGTGAGCATGGCTACTATGTATGAATCTGAAGCACGTACCAACGCTCCAGGGGAACAGAGTCTCTCTGTCTGTCTGATAGGACTGTAGCACAGACAAGCACCAATCATCATCCACCTCATAGCCGGTGTACACAGATTCTGAGGAACAGGGTAAAAGTGACATTCTGCTTAATACAGCCAAATCAAACAGGAAACACAGAAAACCCTAGAGACTGATATTGAGAACAATATCTTTACATATTAGGTGTTATGGCCAGTATTCTAATCAAGATGTTTTCAAACTTTCTGATGCCACTGACCCCCAAATGATTATTCACTTGCAAGAAACTGTTTTAGACCAAATTTATACTATACAAAATCAAAGTATATTAAGTGCATGAAAAACATTATCTGGAAAATATTTGGTTTCTATTAAAGGGATAGTTCACCCAAAAATGAAAATTCTGTCATTTACTCGCCCTCAAGTTGTTCCAAACCTGTATTAATGTCTTTCTTCTGCTAAACACAAAAAGATATGAAAAATATGGGTAACCAAACAGTTGATGGACCCCATTGACTTCCACAGTATGGAAAGAAAAAGAAAATAGGGTCCATCAACTGTTTGTTTACTGACATTCTTCAAAATATCTTCTTTTGTGTTAAGCAAGAGAAGAAAAAAAATTCACACAGGTTTGGAACCACTTGAGGGTAAGTAACATTTTTGGGTGAACCATCCCATTAAACGGACACTATCTGTTTTCTATCCACCATTAACCATTACTGGAAAATGTAACCATGAATAAAAACAACTCAACTGTCAACTGAATAAAATATTAATAAAAAATGCCGTTATGCCTATTAAAAAAAAACAATGATAATAATAATGAAAATGAATTTATAACTATAAAAACACACCTCCTTCAATCTGTGTCCCCGCTGCGAGCCACTGCCTGACGGCTCTGATGGCATCATCTGTCATGACTTTAGGATACCTGAGGGACAGAGACAGAGAGATGAAAGCAACTGAAGGAGCGGAGTCAGATTACGCTGCTCGTGTGAATGGTGTCTGACCTGTACTGGAGTAGTTTGAGTAACAGGTCATTCCCTCTGTTGGACATGATGTCTTCTGGACCCCTGTATCAAAACACAATACGGCCACGTCAAGACCAGGCGCAAATCACGTTTTGCCTCTGCAAGCATTAATGCGTTTATTTGTGTCCTGGATAACTCACGTGGTAGTGATGATTTCATCTTTGGTTCTTCTGATCAATAACACTGGACCCTGGTACCTGAAATGAGAGCCAAAGTATTTAAATGGAGCTCAGGCTGTACATTTTACATGATTTATTTAAAGTCACCATGAAATCAAAATGGACCATTCTTATTTTTTTAGGAAAATATTTATGGAAGTAAAATAATGTCAAATATTTTTGAAATAAAAAGCCTGTTGAATTGCACTACTTGAAAAAAAATATGCATTGCATTAACCATGCTTGCATTGTATTTTTAGGGCTTGCATTTTTATGGGCTGAAATTCAACATGGTTGAATATTTAAGCTGTGAATATTTCAATTAAAAACATTTCAAACACATTTTCATTATTAAAAATTCAATAATCCATATTCACCATTCATATTTCATCTCCAAAATATTCTAACTGTTTAAAAAATACAACCTATAATATACAATTTTCGGTCCATTTTATTTCGCTTTGCAAATTCGCTTCCACAAATTCAGTGGTTCAAATTCGACAGTAAATTCAACATTGACGTCCAGGAACTGCAGGAAAAGCAGAAGATTGCCGAGCATACTCTCCATCTGCTGTTAGTCTACTTCACCAGCAGGGGGTGCAAAAGGTCATCAATATGTTGTTGACGAAGACCAGCAAAATTAGAGCAAGTCATTCATTCATAAAACTCATTTACAGCAATGTAAGTTTATTTGTGATTATTATGACGGCTGTTTTTGTTAAATTCGGTGCCGTCACGGTTACTTTTCCTGTGTAGCCTACATGCATATTTCTCTACCGTGAACGAGATCATAATTTTATTCCCCGATGCGAATATACAGATCCAATGTTACATTTTTGAGGTTGACATTTCTCTTGGTTGTTTAGTTGCCTTAACTTTATATTGTGGCGATGTGCTGCATGCAGGCTACTAGGGTTTCCCTCAATACTTCAGGATTCCCCTGCTGGACATATACAAGGCTTAACGTAGCTTAATGGACTAGAGATGTAAAAGTCCAAACTCACAAGCAAGCAGAAGAACTCAGAATAACGCGCACAGCTGAGCGTTTCCCTGTGATAGACTGGCATAAAGTTGGCTTGATGTTGGACATTAGCACATTTAGGGACCGTCTCTAAAGTGTATACGACTTTGGTATACACGTTTCTAACTTCAATAGCATTTGAAAAGAACGACTTACAGTCATAAAACCAACTGTAAAGTGTTAATGTAGTGTCAGGCATAATGTGCACCCTTTGGATTTTTGATATTTATTCAAATAAATTTAAGTTTGCTATTGAAGTTAGAAACGTACATGCCAATGTTGTATGCAACTTTAGAGACGGTCCCTAAATGTGCGAATGTCGAATGCCAATTTTACTTTTATTCATTTAGCAGACGCTTTTATCCAAAGCGATTTACAGTTAAACTAACAATAGGAGGACAACAATATGCAAGTGCTATGATCCCAGTTTAAGCTAATGCAATACACGTAGGCATTTTAGGACTTTATATATATATATATATATATATATATATATATATATATATATATATATTTAGAGAGAGAGAGAGAGAGAGAGAGAGAGAATAGAATAGAATAGAAAGTGTTAGTATTAATTGATCAAGTGTTGATTTTATGCCAGTATATCACGAAACGCTCAGCATGAAACTTTGCGCGTAAAGTTTATTATCTGAGTCCATCTTCTTGCCTGTAGCCTATATAGTAGCCTATATAGTAGCCTACAGCCTACATCCCCAATAAGGTGCAAGATTGGTCTTTCATATCACTGTATGTGTTAAGCGTTTTGTCCAAACGGAAAGGGAATCCTTGAGTATGAGGTATTGAGGGAAACCGATTATAATCCTGTTCATGGTAGAGAAAGCTGATTACATGTAGAATACACAGGGAAAGTAACAATGAAGTCATTGAATGAAACAAACACAGCTTTTGTGTGTTTATCATCTTTACCGCATATACTGTCACAGATAATCGTTTCCATTTTATGAATTAATCAACAACAAGCGCCTTTTGCACCATCTGATGGTGAGGTAGACTAACAGCAGATGGAGAGCATCTAACAGCTTTTCCTGCAGTTCCTGGACGTCAATGTTGAATTTACTGTCGAATTTGAACCACTGAATGTGTGGAAGCGAATTTGCAAAGCAAAATAAAATGGACCGAAAATTGCCTGTTGAATATTATTGGTTGTATTTTTAAACAGTTTGAATATTTTGGAAATGAAATATGAATGGTGAATATGGATTATTGAATTTTTAATAATGAAAATGTGTTTGAAATGTTTTTAATTGAAATATTCACAGCTTAAATATTCAACCATGTTGAATTTCAGCCCATAAAAATGCAAGCTCTAAAAATACAATGAATTAAAATGCAAGCATGGTTAATGCAATGCCTATTTTTTTTCCAAGTAGTGCAATTCAACAGGCTTTTTATTTCAAAAACATTTGACATTATTTTACTTCCATAAATATTGCAGTTTATTACAAAGGACTTTTCTGTGCACATTATTTTTTAATTCATGTGCCCTCGTAATCTTTAATCAAAATAACTTCGCCTCCTCTTGCAATGACTTCTATTCTCTGATGATGTGTTTAGTGATGTAAGGGCGGGACAACCTGTCACTTGCATGACATCACTAGCTAGCCACAACCATCCACTGATCCACTCAATTCCTGATGGACAAAATCAAGTCCCGCCCTATTTTTGTTCTTATACGAGAAGCCGTTTCACTCGGATATACATCAACATAGAGAGGAAAAGACTGTTGCAACTTTCATTTCATAACGACTTTAATAGTTAAAAAGATGACTAACTTGCAAAGCTGTTCAGCATTGTTCAGGTTCATGTACTGCCTCACCGTATGGGTGACCAAGGGTCCTAAGGAAATGGAAACAAACAGATTGATCAGTGAATTGTTTGGGTTACTCTTTAGAGATGAAGAGAGTACAACACTCACTCCAGCTTTCTGGCATGACCTTCAGCGCAAGGGGTAAAAGGTCATCAAATGAGGCATCTAGAACCAGAGCTCGGATCTCTGGGTATGACATCACAGCCCAACTGGCTAAAATAGAGCAAGACATTAAGATTTACAGTAAAACAAATGAATCATTTTGTCTGTTGTCTGATCTGTGATGGTTTACCTGTGAAGCCCCCTATTGACCAGGCGTACACAATAATGTCACTCAACTGGAAGCCCAGTCTGTGAACGGCAAACTGAATGACGACGTCCATCGCATTGGCCTCGTTTTGAGGAAATGGAACTCCCTGAAAAAGCAGGAGAGGAAAAAAGTACACTGAGGTTTTTAGATAAAACACATACAAACAAGTACCATTTTATGTATTTAGTGTACACCACATTAGCTGTGTGCTGTTATGACAAGGTCAGCGTGAGGAACAGATGGCGTGATGTTCACTTACTGTACTGCCGCCAAACCCTGGGTGATTCCAGCCCAACACTGAGTATCCACCTATTAACACAACAGAGGAAACAGTTTCACATCCATCTAGTGCATGAATGTTGAAAATACAACACAGACACACTGAGGTAAACACATTTACCTTCCAGTGGCGTATTCATGCAGCCGACCTCATAGAATCCTGCGTTTCCCTCACAGCAGATCACCTGTGATAATCATACCAGCATTGGAAAGTGGCTTGAGGTAATATGTCATTATGTAATGTATTTTATTATGTAATTATACTACTTTCTTTCTCTGAAGCTTGTAATGGCAAATTGACCGGTACTTTATTTACACTATACATATTCTTACCAGTGTTTTTCCGGCTGATCCTCCATCTGTCCTCCGATCCACAAACATGGTGTCAATCTCATTCCCATCACAAGCCACCAGTTTGTTCCGCTGACCATCGTACTGAACACAACAGGGCAGAGATAGGGTTATGGCCTTTATTCAGGGTTCTCACATTTAATCAACAAATTTTCATATAATTTCTTGGATACACATACCATACAAAAGTCAATCAAAAGATTTTTATTTCAAATAAATGCTGTTCTTTTGATTAATCAAAAAATCCTGAAACGCCGCATCACAGTTTCCACAAACATATTAAGCAGCAAAACTGTTTTCGACTTATTTCGAAACTTATTTTACATTTTAATAATATTACTATTTTTACTGTATTTTTGTTCAAATAAATGAGGCCTTGATGAACATAAAATACTTCTTGCTTACGGACTGCATATATATATATATATATATATATATATATATACAGTATTTATTTTATAACAACATAGTATTCAACAAATTTTTAATATTTTATTTGAAATGGACAAGCATAAGCACAGAATATTCAATATTGAATATACATTTTATTTCCATTTTAGGATTTAATTATTTTGTATTGCTAATTCCATTTTTTATTGGCAATTAAAAATAATATGAATATATATATATATATTAATATATATATATACAATATATACAATATAATATATATATATATACAGGTGTTTAGAGTTAATTAGTTGATTCAGATGATTAGGTTAATAGCTCGTTTAGAGACCCTTTTCATGATATGCTAATTTTTTGAGATAGGAATTTTGGGTTTTCATGAGCTGTATGCCAAAATCATCAGTATTAAAACAATAAAATACCTGAAATATTTCAGTTGGTGTGCAATGAATCTAAAATATATGAAAGTTTAATTTTTATCATTACATTATGGAAAATAATCAATTTATCACAATATGCTAATTTTTTGAGAAGGACCTGTATATATATATCATGGATTAAAAAAAAAATTAATTATAGGGCTGTGAATCTTTGGGTAGGCAGCGAATCGATTCGATTCACGATTCATAGGTTTTCGATTCGATTCAAGAACGATTTTTGCAAATTCATAAAGATTTGATTCAATGCGATTCACATTAAAATTCTATGCGATTCGAATAATTCGATTCGATTCTTATTTTTTTATATGCATTCATAGGATTATTTAAATGCTTCCCCCAATGGGTCTTAGTCAGGGTCAAAATTAACGACATTTTGTATTGTTAACGTTAGTTCATGTTAGTTTTTAATGAATCTATTATTATAAAAAATATTTCCAAAGCCTATAAATTAGCATTTGTAAAAATGTAAACCAAGATTTAAAAAGGCTTTAAAAGTATAGTTAGTTCATCAAACTAACTATTTAGTAGGTACACAACCTTAAAGTGTTCCTGGTACATTAAACATCCTTCCATTGTGAGACTAAAAATACCATGAACTTTCCCAACGAAACCTTAACTAACGTTTCCTCATGGAATAGCTACTCTTTGTTCTCTTTATCCGACTGAACATTTTCCTTGTGGTTCTGAAAGAAAACGCGCCGGGTGTCTACTTGTGCTATAGTAATGATTACGAATGCAACTTTAATGCGCATCTGATTGATGGATAAACCACGCGCTCTTATTTCAGTGTAATTAATGTTGTAGTTATTTCATCAGTTCAGTTTAACGACATTAAGTTACATTTCATTCATCATTCATGATTAATCAGAAGCGTGTGCATTTTAGACACCTATTATACGTTTTCTCTTTCCATGTAATAAATGCGCACCCTTGAATAAGTGGGGTTTTACTATAACTGCTCAGGACGGGTATGACCCATTTCCGTAAAACTTCAGTATCTTATCTTAAAGAAAATAACGGTGACGTTTCCACGCAACGAGCGCGTTGTTTCATAGCAGTGCCCGCGCAATGATATGGCAGCTTTAACAATGGCTTGCTTTCTCGATAGAGAGCTGTCATCTGCTCATGTGAACACCAATGGCTGTCCTGAGGAGAGCTCGAACATGGACTGCTCAAAAATCTGTAGATGAGAGCTATATGGGACCGGGCGCGAGCGAAATCCAGTGAAAGATGGTAAGAGTGCAGCGAGTATGTGAGAGCTGTGAGGACGCGAAATGACGCCGCACAACGCCTCAATTCGCGCATGTAGTCATTTAATGTTTATATGTTTTAAAGCACTGAATCGATGTAGAATCGCAAATTATTCGATTCTTAGCATTTTAAATCGAATATTGACCGAAATAAACGATTCACGATTCGAAATACATGTTTTAAGATCGATGCATATGCATCGTCAGGATTTGTAATCGATGCATCGAGAAAACGAATGAATCGTTACACCCCTAATTAATTAGCAATAAAAAATTGTGGTTTATTTAAAATGTCAAGGGTTTTCATGAGCTTAGGAGTTACAAAATTTAAAATGTGAGAAGTTTTCCTGAGGGTTATTAAATGAACTGTGTTGTAGTATGTGTTTGTAGCAATCTTTCGGTGTTACCTCTTCCACGAGTCTGGCCTGACCCTGCTGCAACATGGGCCTCATGGCCTTCTGAAGCAGACCCACTGACCCCGGGTACAGCATCCTCCGCCCGAAAGAGTGAGCTATCAGATAACTACACAAAACACACATAAACCCCTTTCACACAGAGATTACGGAAAATGCATGGATAATGTGTACCGGGATTTGTCCAGGGATCGTTTGATTTTGGTTCATTCACACTTCCAGTGATTTTCTGGAATATGTGCGTTCACACACATCCCGTAAAGACACGTGACATCAGGATGTGATAACTCCTGTCAGATGTCAGTTATGCTGATAACTCCTCTTCGACATTTCTACACGAAGACGAGTCCATACTCCCTAGTAGCGCCACTGGGTTTGCCGAGTGGCTCGTTCCCCATATGCAGTAGCATAGGTTGTAGAAAGGCCCTTGTGATGGCATCACTACGACACGCCCCTTACGGCATTGGTCCTAGCTTTTGTTCCCACAGGGCGCGTTCCGGGACTGATCCCGGCAATGTTACTAGGTCCCCATCCCGGCATCGATCCCGGGACGTTTTTGCGTTCACACAGAAGTCACTCTAGCACTTTTACGCCAATTTCCCGGGATCAACGCGCTGTGTGAAAGGGGCTATAGACTCAAACATGTTGCATGACTGCTGATGAATATGGAATAGAGGTCACCAGTTACCAGACCTCATCTAAAATCTTTGTATTTGTACAACCCTCACAATGAAGTATATCCCTGCAAGTGTGTAAATGTGTTATCACATGCTTGTTACCTTAAGATGTGGCAAGGCAGCGTGCGAACTGAACTCAGCACACCGTCAGCTGCTCCTCTGTGTTTCGGCTCTGGACGTAGCAGAGACACGCCACCTTTAGAAAGCTTCCTGCGGATACATTAGAAACATGCACTGATCTCAGAGTTAGCCAATTACACCCAATTAAAGCAAACTCCTCTAAAACTGAAAAACTGGCCATTGTTAGTTTTTTAACTATTTTTGTGGCAAGAAAAATGTATGGTAAACCATAAAACTCTATATTGGGTTTAACTTTGTTAAAAAATGTGTTTAAACTGAATAAAAAAGGGTTTCTAACAGGGTTAAAACCAGAACAATCTCATAAAACAGGCTTTAGGGATAAAGGATTTAGACAAAAATCTATTTCTAATATTAAAAACTTGTGTCTTCCTGGAATGGCCTATTTGGCAACAGGTATAAACAATCTGGACCCAAAGATTTAAAAAATGATATAAACCTCTCCTCCCAACTTTGGCACTCATTTCATGGAGTTTGTTCTTTTTTGGTGAGAGAAAGTCAAGCTTTACTTACGGACTACTAACTTCTTTCCAGCTGAAATCTACAGGCCAGTTTTTGAAGTCGAAGTCAAAGCATGCCAGTTGTTTCTGTAGGGGACATAATCAACATCCATTTAACGGGCTTATTAAAGCAAAGCTCCATGGGAATGTTCCTATGACACTGCTACGGTGTCACCTTGTTGCTAGGTGTGTGGTTCTTCCTGGTCTCCTCCAGTATGCTGAAGAACTGAATGTACTCTGGGTTTCTCCAGCGCCCCCACCCTAACAACAGCACAGCGGTACAAACACAAAAATGTTAAACTTATCCCTGTATTAAATGTTATTTTACAACAGTTTGAATATACACCAAGTAATTAAGCAGACAAACATTACTATAACAGAAGGTAAAATATAGTGTCACCTCTCAGACAGGCCACTCCCAGCAGACAGACCAGCGCTGTGCCAACATACTGACTGAGAGGAACCAGCTTACTGCTGCAGATGTACCCTAGAAGAGATATCATTATTAATAGCCCACAATAACTCATCACAATATTAATGCTTGGCATTACAATTGTTCAGTCTGACACGGTTTAGAAAAAAATATTATTCAGGGCACAGCAAGGATGGTCAGATGTGAAAGAGAATGACACCTTTTACATGTTACATACTCACCAAAGCACATTTATTTGATTACAAACTGTAATATTGTGAAATATTAATACTATTTAAAATAAGTATTTTCTGTTTAAATGTATTTTAAAATATACTTTATTCCTGTGATGGCAAAGCTGGATTTTCAGCATCATTACAGTCTTCAGTGTCACATGATCCTTCAGAAATCATTCTAATATGCTGAATTTTTGCTCAAGAAACATTTCTTTTTCTTTTTCTCTTTCATTCTTTCTTTCTTTCGTTCTTAACGCCATACCAGATTCTATGGCTATGTTCATGAGAGCCAGGTTTAGTTATTCAAAAATAAAATCAATGAAGATGTTTAAGAATTTTTTTTTCTAAAAGACTAAATTTGGATTTTACTTTTTAAAAACCTTTTCAAAGGTTTTTCAAAGTTCCTCAAAGGGGTAGACATATTACAGTCCAGCAAAATATCTTTAATGGACAGTGGATAAACAATGGGGAATTTTGAAACATTTCTTTTTATTATAAATGTTGAAAACGGTCGTGTTGTTAGATACAGGATTATTTGCT
Source organism: Siphateles boraxobius (assembly GCF_051911475.1). Lineage (NCBI taxonomy): Eukaryota > Metazoa > Chordata > Actinopteri > Cypriniformes > Leuciscidae > Siphateles > Siphateles boraxobius. The sequence continues at coordinate 19,388,552 of NW_027508722.1, read as the reverse complement.
GAATGAAAAGTTCAAAATAATAGCAAATTTATTTGTAATAGAAATCTATTGTAACAGATGTCTTCACTTTTGATCAATTTATTGCTGAATAAAAAAGTTCTTACTGACCTCAAACTTTTGAACATCTGAAAAAAAATCTGAACTACAGTTCACCTGAGACAGCAGTTGTTGACTCTCGTTTTATTTGTGGTCAATAACGTATTACACTAATCTGCAGATATAATCTGTCATTTATAAAATTACAATGTACAATACAATGTACTATCAATGTATTATAATTATAACAAATACAATTAGTAGCATTTCCTTGTCATTTAATTACACCATTATTAGAAAACGCCATTAACCACATCTCTAAGGCCCAGACTCTCTTTTGCAAGAGAACAACATGATCACAATCCATTCCTTTAACAGCACAATATCCAAATGATACTGAACTATAGTACAACCACAATAACATAAATACAACATACTGGATACAACATTAAAATACAGTAATTACATTTATTCAGTACTTCATACTGTATATATGCACCATTATAACATCTTTGATTCAGCTATTTGAATATTAACTAAACAAGATCCTACCTGGGCTTGGCCGTGATGTAAAATACGGCTAGTGAGTCAGCAAAGAGCTTGTTCAGTTTATAAACTACAGCATAGCTCATTTACAACCTAAACATCAGAACTCCTCAGGTCTGCTTAGCAGAAGAACATCACTGAAAGCTCTTATGAATGAACCAGGCTAAAAATACATACAGCACTGCTGTCAGAGCATTAGCCCGTGACTCATTTGATATGATTACACCGACTGAGAGTAACGTTAAGACTGAACCAATCAACACCTGCTCGTGTAATAACATTAAGATCTGCATGTAGAATTGCACTATACTGTGCATATTATATTCACAAAAGAGAAACAAGAACCGGGAAAAGCTTTGACAAAAATATTGGAGCATGAATAAAAACACTTTTCATTACTGGGTGGGTGTATTGGATAATATTTTATTTATATTTAAATGTATATTTAAGAATTTTATTCGTTGGCTATGAGTAGTTTTGCAACTACAAGTTTGTCAACTTACTAGAGTATTAGTAGACTGTCACGCATTTTTTAGGCCAAAATATTTTTTGTCACATACAGCAAACATCTCCTCACTATCCGCTAGCTGCCTGTCCCCTGAACACACTAAAAAAACGCGGTCTCTGCAGACAGACACCCCACCCCACCACAAAAGGCAACAAAAACAAACTGGGCTAACCCGCACCACGAAACATAAACTGCGCCAGGCAATAACCAACAAGAAGGGTTTGGGGGTGCGGTTTTGGGGGTTAGTGCACGGATGAGGAGGAGGGAGGGTCTAGCTAGCCTCCGCTTTGTTTGACAATACTTTAAACGTCAACAAGAAGTGACGTCACCCGATATCGCTTAGAGCACCTTTAATATCTGCTAACACTTATTTTGATGCTCCCCCATCAGACTTTCTACTGAATATGAGTAATCTTGCAAGTACATGTAAATTTATTCCCTAACCTTATTAACCCTAACCCTACCTAGCTTGGGTTTCCCCATGCTGCTTTTCCACAGCGCGATTTTATTCACGCTGCTAGGCAGTCTGGATACCAAGGACAAGATTTTAACCTCATCTAGGGAACCAATCACAGAACGGGGAGGGAGCAGCAAGACGATGACGACGTCTATGCGATACACCGAAGCAGTTTGTTTATACCTATGGATCCAACATGGCAGCAGACGTGAAGTTACCTTTCGATGCAGCCTCGGCCGTTTCACACCGCAAGCGTGAGCGGCACTTGAGCAGCGCGTCAGCGGAACTACACGCGCGAGAGTATTCACACTGGAAGCGTTTGTACAGTGTCACAGCAGCGGCTCCAAAGCTACATATATAAGCGAGCAATTCTTTACAAAGACAACTATACATTTATTTTTAGAAGTTGGTCATTTATAACATTGATAGTCTTGAAAGTTTGTTATGAGGAGGTGTACAACTTTCCCATATAAATGTTAAACAACAAAACAACCCAGAAAATGGCTCCAATCTATTAGTTTCAGTCATACTTTCGATATGTTTACAAGACTGCAAACTCCGCGGATAAAAAACAAAACACAAATAAACCACACACTCGGGTTTGATTTGGGTTGTGCTAGCCTATGTAGCTGTCTGTGTGTTACATAAACTAAAAGAACGTTTATGTATAATATTTTCTGGCTAGTTTACTTTAGTTTTTTTTTAATATATAATACACAACTTTCACCCAAACTGAATAATTAAAAACCCGTTTTTACCTATAAATATTTTTGAGTCTTGATTTTCTTTTATTTGCTTACTCAAGTTCAAGTTAAAACTCACTAGACATGCTTATTCTGTGCATTTTGGGCACTTTTTGTGTGAAATATTTATTTTTGTCCATCAAAAGAGTGCTTTCAATTTAATTTAGCGTGAGCAGTGCAGCAAACACCGCTTCACTGCTGCTCACGCGCCTCTCCTTCTCGATGCTCAGACACTGACGAGTCGACAACAAACGTCTTGAGACATGAGAGGAGAACTAACCTGATAAATATGAAGTTGCAAAGGAAAGAACATCTTGGATCAGGAGGTGAGGTGAACTAACAGAATCAGACTGCAATAGCCTGAACTTAAGACCCAACAACTAATCAATTAATAAAACATTTCGGTTTCTTATCATTTGGCTTTGGCTGCATTACCCTATAGTTTATTTTTATTCTTTTTACAAATGTAATCAACATTTTCGTATGTACTAGATGTGTTGGGATATTAAACATGCCATTTTAATTATATTATGCTGAAATGAACGAAATGACTCGAAAAAAGATTCGTTCATTTTGCTGAACGAGACTCAAAGATCCGAGCCAGTAAAGTGATCCGAACTTTCCACTACTAGTCTTCTTCCTCGTCTAATTTCTGTCGTTCTACATACGTCATCTGGTATAATTGAAACGATTGGCTATGAGCTACGTACAGGCGCATTTGATAGACATTCTTAGCACCCAATAAACGGTTTTGGGCATTCGTAAACCACGCCTCAAATACGAGAAAATGAACATGTGGTTCCCAGACCCAAGTCTCAATGAGACATGGGTCTGACGTTAGCCAGGCTAAACCCTACCCCTAAAAGTCTACAAAATACTCAACTAAAACTCTAATGAGAGATAGTTGACATGTAGGTGCAATGTTATGTATAGTCAACAGAATATCTAAAGGAGACCATCAACAAAAAAAAAAGGTAAACAATAAGTTGTTTGCTGTTGTATGATGCTGTATTTGTGTTTTACCTTTCCTGTAGAGATAGCAGAGGAGCAGTGGAGAACTGTAGTATGACAGAGACCACAGCACCGAGGCCTGAAGGACAACACATTCAATTTCACATTTCAAAACTTGTGGATTTTTGTTTCTGTTTTGCTATTGACAGGGATAAATTCATTGAAATCACTTGGTCACTACACAAACTGTAGAGAAAATGTGCATGAAACATCATTGAACTCATACCCAACCGAGGATGCTGTCTGTGTGCTTCTCCAAACCTCTGGGCTGATAATTCCACCCCTGCAGAAGAAAATGACATGCCAGTTATTATGAGTATCTTTACAAAAGTTTGCTATGGTGACCAGTGTTTAGCACATATATAAATACCACAGACATTTTACAACAATAAAACATGGTCACTTGGTATTAGAGATTGACTCATAATATGCTTGATGGATATATTTTACTGATATTCTCATTTTTCTACCCTTCAGGAGGAAACAGTGTTACCTATCATAAACAACTTATTCTTTACATATATTATTTTTCATGTAAAAGCTTTCATTTTGAAGTGAGACAGTATTTGATTCTCAAACTTTGTTACCATTTATATTTCAAAACAACAACAATAGTATTATTATTATTGAAATATTCACAATGAATATTTAGTTTACTGTTGTTGTCTAATGATTAGGCTATTTATTAAGACAGAAATAAAATAGTAAGTTTAAATAATAATAATTTAAACGTGTTTATCAACAATTATGGGCATAATAACATTACATAAACACTATCAGTTGCAAAAATATATATATCAGTCAATCTATACAAGTTTTAGCCACCATAGTCGTTATTTAATAAAGATGGGAACATTATTTTTTTTAAGGAGAGCCAATTAATGATTTTTTAAACAGTAGTCACAACACAAAGTTACTAATGCTATTTTTAAAAGTCAGGATAATGTTGAATAGTTAGATTGTATTGTTTTCATACAGTATTAATTACAGTTTCTGTGAAGACGTGGGTCAGAGAAAGAGATGATGAACACAATATTAATCAATTATTAATACAACTAAGTACGATGCCATGACAATGGCTAACGACTGATAAACTAAACAGCAACACAATAAAACGCAATCAATCAACAGTGATAGTGTTGTTATGCTCCTCATGACAGATGGTTTGACTGACCTGTCAGTCGACCGTTAGAGTTAAACTCAATACAGTTAGCAAACAGCTCTCCGTCACTCGATGCGTCTCAAACCCGAGTGAGCTGTCTATCTAGGGTTCTAGTTGTTTAGGACATCATTGGCGCATAATACAAACGTTTGAATCAAATCAAATTGCATATGACGTCCAAACTGCTGTCTAGATAGGCAGCTCACTAGGATTAGGGACTCCGCCAACAACACAATAATGCACTTCCGCACATTAGTGCAAGACTGATCTCGGCAGTGTTTCATTGCTATGGGTCTGTTTGAAGCGGAATGAAGAGTCCTACCCTGCGGGGCGTTCGGCCGTCGGCTCGTGTCTGGTCCGGTGAGCGGTGGATCCGCTGCAGATTGGGCCCAAAAAGGCACCGGAGCCACATCCAACCGGCCATTCTCACCTCGGTCAGGAACTACGGCGACGTGTGAGGATCATAAGTGCGACAGAAGCGCATGCTAAAACGCGCCTTTACACGTCACAGTTCGATACATTTCAGTTCTGGTGTTCACAACATTATTCTTTACATTGAAAAATAGTTTTATGGAGGGATATAGCAGACAATACTAATCAAATAAATAAATAAATCATAAAATGTTGCAATCAATACATCAAACGTGATCATAAATCTAAGCCTAACTTGAATGTATTTGCTCACCTTAATATATAGGCTATATTAAATGTATATTATATGTTCTGATATTTGTTCATGATATATTGATCTATTTATAGTTTTATTCTAAATACATTTATTAATAAAAAAGAATGATTATATGTTTTATAAATATTTTATTACATATTAAATGTTCATAATTGTATGTTGAATAGGTATTTTATTATTGAGTCAGGACCGATTATCAATTGATATGAGTTTTATGTAACTTTACAAGACACAATGCACCTTTATGCATAATACAAACATCAGGTGGTAATACCTAAAATATCAGAGTGTTACTTCAAAAAAAGAAAAAGTCCATAAAAATAAGGTCCAATCAATGTACTTTGTTAATAGGCCTAACCCCAGATAAAAAAAAGTTGATACATTTTGTAAAATGCTATAAAATATGTGAATCTGTGAATGCTATCAAGAATCTGTGATTTGTTAAAGATGTCTAATGTTTTCACTGAACAACTTCTTTTTATTTTGTAAATATGAACAAATTTTGATTTTGATGTCTGCTACACACTACATAAAAGTTGGGACAGAGGCATGTTTACCACTGTCATATTAACTTTCCTTTTAATTACACTTTTTAAGTTTGGAAATTGAGGATACTCATTTTTTTAATGTGGATTTTTTGCCCAATCTCGCCTGATACAAGACAGCTGCTCAACAGTCTGTCTGTGGTCATCGTTGTCTTCTCCTTCTCATGATGGGCCACACATTCTCAACAGGAGACATGGACAGCAGGCAGGCAGTCAAGCACTCTAGTGTCTAAGAAACCACTCTGTTGTAGCACATACTGAATGAGACCTGCATTATCTTGCTTCCCACTGATGCCATTAAATGTCTCTTTACGATCCCAATATAGTCAGTGTTACCTTCACACATGCAAGTCACCCATGCCATGTGCACTGATGCACCCCTTTACCATGACAAATGTTTGCTTTTGCACCTGTCACTGTTAAAAGTCTGGTTGGTCCCTTTCGTCTTTGGGACTGAGAACTCAATGTCCGTTTTTCACAAAAACAAGCTTAAACATGGACTCATGACCACAGCACACATTTCCACTGTCTTCTAGACCATCTGAGACAAGCTCTGGCCCAGAGAACTCTGTGGCATCTCTGCATAGAATTTATGTATAGTTTTCTCCTTGCATGTGTTCATGACAACCGTTTCCAAAGTACTTCTGAGCCCGTGTAGCTGTTTAACAGAGTAGCGTGACCGTTTCTCATGCAGTGTCATCTGAAGGTCACACACATTCAACACAGGTTTCCTGCCTTGCCCTACACAGACTGAGATTTCTCTCAATCTTGTTACAATATTATGTATGGTAGATGGTGAAAGACCTCCATTCTCTGCAGTCTTGCATTGAGAAATGGGATTTTTGAATTGTTTGACAATCCTCATGAAATTTGGCACAAAGTCATGACTCATGACCCATCTTTGCTTTGCTCCTTTTACACTCAATCATGATAGCCTCACCTATTAAAAATTCACTACTTATTGTGGACTGTTTCAAAAGAGTTTAACTGGGATATTCTATAAGCTTTTCACTTTTATTTTGCTTCTGTCCCAACTTTTTTGGAGTGTGTAGCAGCCATCAAAACCAAATTTTTTTGTATTTGCAAAACATTGGAAATCTTTTCTTTGTAATTTGTCAGTTAAATAATGTTGAAAGATAATTAACAAATCAGATTCTTGATTTTGTTGCATTTTACAACAACTTTTCTTGATTTGGGGTTGTATAAAGGAATTTTCCGGCTTTATTATTCACAGGTGTTTTCCACACATTTTGAATTATGCATTGTATTGTGTTTGGTTTTAGGGTAAAAGAAATGTAAACTTAATAGAAAATGTCCTGGCAGAAAATTACCTATACCGTTTCCATTTTTCTACAGATTTTTTTCTTACAGTGCACTATTATTGACATTACAATAAAGTTGCTATAAAAAAGGTAACAAAAAGAAAACGTTGCTTTGAATTAAGTTTTCTATGAAAGAAAGTCATTTTTTATAGCAATAACAAAAACAGTTTGCTGTCATAAGTTAATACAAAAGTCACACATATACATCTCACACATTTATGTATGTACAATTTTATTTCAGATAGTTGTTTTATCTCAACATCCATTGTACTCAGTCACAGCACTGGTTGTATCTGAAATGAGAAACACACACACACACACACACACACACACACACACACACACACACACACACGCAAGCAAAACATTAGCAGGATGATTAATGCACAGAGAGCAATGAACAATGACACGCATGAACTGTATCCCCCATATGACCCGGAGACAATCATGTCTCACCTATATCTAATTCTTTATATACATCCATTTCTCCCGTTGGCTTAAGATCCTAGAGAGAGAGAGAGAGAGAGAGAGAGAGAGAGGGACAAGGATGAGAAGGGCGGAGATATCTCAGATTTATAGTTTGGCAGAGGTTCGATTCGGTTCATCTGCTAATATTACTAATGCAGGCGTGACAGAACTGGAATGGAACACACCCACACACACACACACACACACACACACACACACACACACACACACACACACACACACACACACACACAGACAGACACTGTCAAACAGATTGTTAAATGTTGGGACCTGTTTTTTTGGAACACACACACTATTACTCATTGCTCTGCCTGAGAAGGACTATAATAACTCACCATGTAGACTGCGCCTTGGGGAGGTGTCTGCTGGGAGAAGTGAGGGAGAAAGAGGAAGGAAGAAATAGATTTAATAATAGAGCACAGATAGATATACATTGAGAGAGAAAGACAAGGAGAGAGAGAGGGGGAATGAAAGAAAGAAGGGGTGGAAAAAATAGATTTAATAATACAGCAGGGGGAGAAGGAGAAACAGCAAGGTAGACGGAGAGAAGGAGGAGCTGCGCACTTCAATCACCTGTCTTAGATCGTCAGGATTCTCATAGATGTTCTCCACCTCTCCGGAGTGGTGAGACAGCGATTGCTCGACACCTACAGGAATGAACACAGACACACAGGGGTTTCACGTCACATCACACCAAATCCATTGTGGTTTGCTCTGTCCATCATCCTCTGCCAGGGTGAACTGACAGCCTTCAGATCTTTGATGGACTCGGGGGGAAAAGACAATGTGGGGCCTTACTTCGGTGGGTGACGCAATAGCCCTGTTTCCATAGCAACACCCCAACAGCTACGGCAATCGTGGGTATCAGAAATAGGAGAAATGAGAACGATGAAACATAAGAGGATGCTGAGACATCTTCTGCTGGGGGGAGTGTGAAAAAGACAGAAAAAGAGAAGCTAAGTTGGGTTACCCATCAGTGTGCAGAAGTGTGTGTGTGTGTGTGTGTGTGTGTGTGTGTGTTTGTGTGGCAACACTCACCTGCAGGTGGCAGTGCAGAGCCTGGAGAAACTGTTGGATCTGCTTAACAACAGTGTCAATTACCCCTTTTCCACCAAAGCATTTTGAGAGCCGGTTCGGAGCCGGTGCCTACTCGCGAACCGGTTCTTTGTGTTTCGACAGCCAAAGAACCGGTTCTCGGCCAGGAAAACTGGTTCCAAAGCGGCACCAACTCTTTGCTGGACTAGAACCAGAGAACCGTTCTTTTACCACCGTGTCAGGCTTACGGCGGGGCTGGAGGCGGGTTTAGATGTGTCCTAAACATATTTTATGACCGCAAAGGCAGGAGAAACATTTGCAGAAACACGATGTAGTCCACCATTGTAATTATTATGCTTGAAGTTGGCGCAAGCGTTTCTAGCTTTTTTTAAATTTTATTTTTTTATTGAAAACATTATGTAAGCAAAGAAGAAAACAGTCAAAATATAGAACAAATAAACGGAAAGAAAAAAGACACAAGACAGAGGTACATAACTAATCAGAAATGATTACATATCAAAGGAAAAGATTAAAAGACTTACATATTTCAATTGTTTTTAAAGCCTTCATGGTACACAAGTTAGAAATAATCCCAAAATAATGTACTTGCTAGCGTTTCTGTATGGCGACGTACACAGTGACGTAACGACGTCGTTCGCTGGGCGCTCTAGTCAGTGGGAAAACAAACCGGTTCTGAGAAGGTTCGCAAGTTGAACCAACTCCGAACTAACTTTGAACCAGCACCAGTTCCGAACCAGTTCTTTTTTGGTGGAAAAGGGGTATATGTGAGTAGACAGGAATGGTTAGAAATTATTTAATTACCTTAAAAAATAAATGATTCTAAATAAATAAATAAATTGATTGATTATGTTAGATATGAAGGAGCCACAGTGGGACAGTGCATGATGTAACTTTAGAGGCAAACACAGAGCGAAAGGACGGAAGTAACGATACTTACTATCCCCGAGTTCGTGTCTTGAAAAGATTCAGAGATATGGAGGATGAGGAAGAGAAATGAACAAAATAAGGTTTTGGCTTAATGTTTTTGCATATGGCGAGGTGGCATAATTTATGCAAACAGCGAACAAACAGATGCCGTTCTTATCTATCACTGACAGTCTGAGTCTCTCTGTTATTTACATGTTACATTTGATGACACTGCTGTGGTTAAAATACTCTCTAATCACGACTTAAACTATTGGAAATATAAAATAACTTTAAAAAAAGAAAAAATAATGTATTAAATATTTGTGAATCTTTAGTTTAAAAGAAAATCTGAACCTTGTTTAAACGAACAGCTTAAAGTGATAGTTCACCCAAAAATGAAAATTGGCCCATGATTTACTCCCCCTCAAGCCATCCTAGGTGTATATGACATTCTTCTTTCAGACAAATACAATCAGAGTTCAATTAAAAATGTCCTGGCTCTTCCAAGCTTTATAATAGGAGTGAAAGGGTTTTTGTTTTTGGAGGTCCATCAAAGCGCATCCATCCCTGATTAAAGTGCTCGACGCAGATCTGGCGGGTTAATAAAGGCCTTCTGAAGAGGAGCGATGCGTTCGTGTAAGAAAAATATTCACATTTAAAACTTTATCGACTAAAATAACTAGCTTCCATCAGCTGGCCGAAGGTTGTGGGTTCGAGTCTTAATACCAGAAGAAATCAATACTCACTGCTCCGAATGTGTGGTTAACTTGATTAAATGCGGAGGACAAATTCCAAGTATTGGTTCGGTGCTCCAATAAATTAGTGCAGGTATGACGTCACTTTGTAGGCCAAAACATGGAAGTGAATTTGCATTTTAGCACATTTTAGTTCCATCGTCCCGAAGTCAACGGATGTTTTTGATTGGGGTTTTGGTTAAATGGCTGAAATAAGGCCTGTGGTGAACACAAGCTCAAGACACTTTCACGTTTTATTCTATGACATAAAATAGATCAGTATTACCCCACTCGTGATTTTTTTGAAGCTGTTAGGTGTCTTTAAAAAGGCAATTTTTAACAAGTGGCTAAACCGGACTATGAGGCTGTCGAAGAGATTAAACGTCATCACGCCGAAGAGGTAAACTCAGTCTGCTTTTACAGCCTCATTATGCTTATAATTGTGCTCTTATGAACTATTCTAATTCAAACATTCTGGGAAAATGTTTTTAGATAAAATCTGAAAGAGTTGTTGGAGTTAGCTTTGAAATCGTGGGACCGTGATGTAGGCTACGTTTGTAGCCTACCTTTAACTTTTTACTTCTGGCAACTGCATTTAGGCTCTATAATTCATAAAAGTTGTGTTCATCTGTCATAATTATCTTGATGGACAAAACGTGTAAGTATCACAAACTTTTGTTGATCACAGATATTGTTTTTAGCGATAATCCAAAAGCCTATGGGAAAATCCTATTGGGTTTTTCTCCGGTTGGGCTACAAAGTGGCATTATACTTGCACCACTCTATTGGTCAACGCCACAAATGTGAAGGAACCAGTCATGGAGGACTGTATAAAAATATGCCATTCTGTGTGACCAGGGGCCGGAGTGGGGCCACTTTTCAGCCCGGGAGTTTCAGGCCCAAGACCGGCACACTTTTTCCATGAGGAAATTGGATAAATGAAGCAACTGTTCATCTCTTACTATTGTGTAGTTTTTATTAATACAATGATTCAAAAATAATGTAAAGGTTAAATAATAATTCACTAAAGCTGAGAAGTTAACAAAAAATATCATGGTTATTATCATTTTTCTGCATGGGTATCAAATTGTGGTAATTTACTCCTTTACTACACCCACTTCTGAACAAACAATACATTTTGGTTTAAAATGTACCGTCATATACTGCTCTTTCTTAAAATTACAGAGGGATTTATGGATATCTACTTTTATTATCCTGTAAATCAGAATATACTGTCAATAGCCTTAAAAAATGATTTTCACCATGTTTTTTGGAATAAAATGTTATATAAATCAGGCTACGAATAATATATTTACAAATCTCTCAGTAAATCTCTTCATAATATAACTAAGTACAAGACTGGAAAGTGTGGTGTATATAGGTGCTACTGAAGTGGAGATTTCAGACTTGGAGTATGAGAGAAAGGTCATTTTGAGAAAATGGGCTTTAAAGATTTAGCATCAGCCAATGAGATTGCGCATTCAGAGTTCAATCCCCCCTTTTACTTTCACGATTGTTTGCTGATAAAAACGAAATGACCATATTTGGATCCGACAGCATTGTACAGGAGAGAGAGAGCTTTCTAACGCAAACAGACATAGTGTTTTAAGATAAATACCTAAATGTGTATTTCGGACTTTTTTTCACCGCAAGTCTGATAGAAGACAAATAGGGTACCCCAAAATCTCAAAATTGACCAGTAAAAAAATGATGTTTTTGCCTGCCGTGTCTCGCCTTAATTATATTTAATATTTTGCTTGTGAATAGTTTGACATGCTAATCATTACTAGGCCTATCTCTCTTTACCTGTTGCCACTTGTATTTGTCCTCTTGAAAATAAATTTGTAAGCTTGGCACATTTGGCTGCGACCTCCTCCAATGCCTTTCTTTTTTTCAACCTGGCTTTTTCAGCCCCTCCTGGCCTCTTCCTCCCATCCATCCTCCCTGACCCGTACAGTTACGGTAGGGCCGGCCCAGCTATCGGTAGCCTATACTACCTGAGAAAACGTTTTGAAAAAGACGGGCTATGGACCCAACCAACTCTATTTGGAAGAGGAGGGGAGAACTCCCTTACATGGTACAACCCATGCAGAGGCTGCGCGCTGTGGTGATAAGCCCAATTTATACTTCTGCGTCGAACTTACGCCGTAGCTACGCCGTAGGCTGTGCGTATCGCGCGTACCCTCCGGCGTACCCTGACGTGCACCTCTCCAAAAATGTAACAACGCGTCTATTCTACGCGGACGCAAGCGCTGTGATTGGTCTGCTCAAACCGCTTCCTCGGGTGTCACATGCTCCCTCTGCGTGCGTCAACGCGGACAACGACGCAGAAGTATAAATTAAAACCAAAGCGTAGGCTACGGCGTAGAGGCTCCGGCGTAGGTCCGACGCAGAAGTATAAATCAGCCTTTAGAATGCGTTCGTGTAGCCTTTAAGAGAAGATAGAGAACGTGACAAATGTAAAAAAAAAAAAAATTCCTCGACCGGCCCAAAAGTGAAGCGGCCCACCGGGAATTCTCCCGATTCTCCCGATTACCCACTCCGGCCCTGTGTGTGACATCGTGACGCGGCTTCAGCTGTCATGTCGTCCACTATGACACACTATACGTGATAAAACGATCTTGCGTCCAGAGCCCTTTGTCGTTTATGAATCACCACAACGGGGGCGGAGTGGCAATCGGGAGAGTCGGGACTTTTCCCGGTGGGCCGGTAGTGTTTTGAGGCCACGAGGGCCGGTCTGATAATAGTTATACATTGCAAGTTCTTAGCAACACCACCCGGCTCCTGGTGTCTCTCTGCTCCACCCGTAAATAAATGCATCGATCCACAAATTTTGTTTGAGCTCTTAAAGGGTCATTCCACCGGTGGAGACATGAATATGTATTGAAAGTGGGTCATATATGTAGTAGAATAGTATCATAAATTTCTAATTTGGGACCTTCTTGGCCGATAAAAGGCAGAAAATGACTTTTTAGTACTTGTGGATTGTAGACAACAATACCCATAGTGCATTGCAATGCTCAGCTCCGCAGACCACTCCCACTACAGTAGCTAGCTTAACTGCAAGATATTTGTGCAATGCACCTGCCACGTTAGCGTGTTAACAAAATGAAAATAAACTTACTTTACAGAAAGACGACCATTTGACCCTGTAGGCTTTGGCTGACGTTGCCAGTTGAATTTAGGTATTCTAAAGTAGGTCTCCAGGACGCCGCTATCCATATGGGGTGCGAAACTCGGGTGAGCAACAACACACACGTCTGTGTCATCCTCCGATTCCGTAGCACCGCTGGAATTCTCGGCAGCAGACAGACTCTTGTTCTGTGTCCATTGGCGCACAGTGAGAGCACAGGCACCACCAATCTGCCGCAGCTCGAGCCATTGCGGGCTCCTCGTCCGCGGCAGGCAGATCGTCTGCATCGGCTGTGGTGGCAGCAGCTTCAGCCGCCTCCGGTTCCTCCATAGCCCTCAGCTGCTCGTCGCTATACTGTGGTTCATAAAGGTAGCCACGAACATCCGTTTCTATCATAACTTCGTCAAAATCCAGATCCTCCATAATGCATCCGCCTGTGTATTCAGTACCTTCGTCCATATTTTCAATAAGTTTCTCCCGGTGAAATCAAACGCACAGGCACTGATCTGATAGGTCTGTTAGCGGATTAGGTCCAACCCTATGGGCGGGTTTGAAAGGGTGGGAACTAGTGCTTGTAGTCTTCACAGAATTCCCCCCCTTTTACACTTCCTCCTACAATGACGTAAAATGACGATTTTTGCGTCATTGTAGGAGGAAGTGAGAAAGATAAATAGAGGATTTCTCTCGTCTCAGGGGAAAATGAAAGAGTGTTGCACGACCATTCAATAGTATGACTGGATTTCTAACAATGGAAATCTTAATGCAAATGGGTGGAGTGACCCTTTAAATGGTCTAGTGGTAGATCTTTTGCCAAGCGTGTCAGAGGTTAAGGGGTTCTTATCCACACTCGTATAGTTTTTTTTTCTCTCATCCTAACTGAATATGTTCATCAGTGGTTACAGTCTATATCAAGCATGTACATGTTTGTGTGCATTTTATTTTGTGATTTCAACCGAACGAATAGAGAGTCTCCGCAACTGCGATAGATTGAAGCGTGAGACTGCGCGAGCCACAAGAGAACAAGTGTATGCTACTGATAGCAGTGGCAACTAGCGCTCAGCTTGAGTTCAAAAACAACACATTTTAGCGCTAGATCTCTTATTTAATAGAGAGCTATATTAATGCTCTGCTGCAGTAGTTAACTGGAGATGTTTTATTTATTTGTATTAGGTACATCCGCACGTGCCTCAATGTTTCAAAAAGTGGTGGGGGACAATATCGATCCTGAGAAAAAGTGGTGGGACATGACTTCACTGGATCTAAACAATATACCAGATGTGACCAGTGGTGGTGACTTTCTTAATCTATTTTAAATAATTTTGCAAGGGTTGGTTGCACGAAATTCCCCGGTAGATTTTTTGGTCCCTCTCCGCCTCAGGGTAGGGTTGCACCAGCCGTTCGTAAGTTCTTTCTTAAATTGGAACGTAAAGTCCACACTAGAGGCTTAGTAACTACTAGCTAGTTTGTAACTAACTCTGTACTATCTTCCGTTGCACCATTTGTTCGTAAGGCAGAACGTAGCTAGTAGGTCGTAAGCTCTCCGTAAAAGTAATGCGTAGTCGCATCATATGACGTTTAGCCTCGATGAACCAGTGCCAGTCTTCAAATACACGAGCAGAAGTGTTGAATTGCCGTGAATTTCAGTTTATCCTTCATTCTAACAACTTTTGCCTCACGCTACTAACGGTAAAAATAAGTTTCCAATAAATACGATACTTGATCATGAATGACATAAGTGTTTTTATATGTAAATAACATTCAGAAACTATATTTGAAATGAAATAAGGATCAATAAATAAATATTGATATAAAAAACATACGATATCAGTACGTTTATGGATTATGACTGATATTTGACATGCACAACATGGGCCGATGCACACAGCGGCGCTGTTTAGGACGGGTTGGTGTTAAAGAGCCGCTAATAAAGTTATCTTTTTACATAATGTTCTCTCTCTTAAAATGTAAGCGAGTGTAAATGTCAGCATTATCATATATGTCTAAAGAATTGAAGTCTGTCAGGTAAAAAGAAGAGCTTATTGATGCAGTTTAGTCTGTCTGATATTTTATTCCAACCGTTAGGCTACTCCTTATTGGAGGCTGCCGTAAATATTTAGTTGGAACGTAGAGTTACGTTTAAACTAAGTTTAATGGTGCAACGTAAAAATATTTAGTAGTTCGTAAGTTGTAACTTAGTTCCCATTTACGTCAAAACTAGGCTAAGTTGTAACTTACAACCGGCCCCTGCACCACAACACTATATATCAAGCGGATTGTGCCAAAATCAGCCTGATATCGTCTGAACCTGGCACAAGTCATTATTTACTGAATATCTTGACATCTGCTCTATCTCTCTTTGGAGAATTCATTACAGTTCATAGTTGCGCTCCGATTGATAGGACCTCACTGTTCACTGCTCTCTATTCCCCGAGCACAGGAAATCTGTTGAAGTTCACTTCATTTGACAAAATATCTTCATTCAGAACAGTGCCATCACACACAGAAGAAACTTGAGAGGAAACTTGTTATAATGAACAGAACACACATCATAGCAGAAGCAGGGATGTCCCATACATGAATAAATAATTCATTGCAAAGATCTGACTCAAAAGAACAATACATTCATGGGTCTGACATTGTTCTTCAGACAAACCTATCATATGACTCAGAAGACTTTTACGGACCACTTTAAGGGGCCGTTCAAAAAGAGCACTTTTTTCGCCGTTCCACTCCCCCGTGCTATGCGATGTCTTCATTTCCACTGCATTGCTTTTCCTTTGTTTTTATATAAACATGCGTTGGATGGACATGTTTGACCATAGCGCTTGTGTCTCGCTTATTTCACAGCATCTCGTGCATGACACCGCATTCTAAATACACAGTTACACTTAAAAACACACCTCTATTTCTGTGTGGATGGCTTGATACTTGCATATTTTGGAAGCCACCGTCTTCATTCATTGTAATTTCAAGATAAATAGCAACAGATAAACAGCATTTTTGAAAATTTCTTGAGTAATTGAGTTAATCAGTCCCTTTTCAATAGCAGAACTGCAGTTCTATTTTCTGCACCCTGCTGCTCTAGAGATTCACGAGCCATGTTTGAAATAATCTATTATGATGGAGTTGGGTTTCATGAAATTGATTGGTCAATACTTAATTGTGCTGCATTATGAAATGTGACCTCTCCGGTGACCTACATGATTCCATTAACTAATGTTCCTGTCATTCATTCATTATGAAAATCCAATGAAACACAGAAGGCCTATCACACGCAACAAAAATAACTCCTTGGAATAAATATTCACCTGCATTCTCTCAATTTTCAAGTCTTTAAAAGTGTTGATACCTTGAAGAATCAAAGTGCCAGAAAGAGAGTGAGAAATCTCACCTGTATTGGCCATTGTGACGGTGTATATATATTGCACTGAGTTTCCATTTTTCAGATACAGAGTGCAGGCATAACGTCCAGCCGTCTCAGGGGTCACAGGAAGTGCTACAGAGGTTGTGATCCGGCCCAAAACAGCAGTTGATTGCAGAAAGCGACTGGGATCCTGAACATATGACAATCTTACAGCTTTGACCTGAGATCGCTCTGAGTACATACAACTCAGATCCAGAGCGGTGCGGGATGGCTTGATGTATCCTGAGGGTGAAGTGAGGGGTTAAAATGATATATATTCATTAAACAGACGGGTGTAGTTGGTCAGCTGCGGTTGACTGTGACTGATGTACAGTGTCTCCTCAAACACAAAGCAGCATCAATCCAAAGCTAATTGAACTCAGTTTTTAACTGTAATCCCAGAACCCACAGAGTTGTCAGCGGCAACGGGCAGGTGTAATTACACATAATGAGATCTGTAATGAGGCCTACTAAAACATTATGTTAGAGAGAGGGATATATATAGAAAGAAGAGACAAAAGTAAAAGAATTGAGTGAGAAAAAGGAGAGCAGGGAGGACATAAGGGGAAGAAGAGATTAAAGTAACAACGGAGGGAGATCGGATTAAAAAAGGGAGCGAAAGATGAAAGTCAAGACAATGACTGATTGACTCGTGGATGCTAAGCTACTGTGATTGATATAACAGCTTGTGCAATTATAAAATTAATTCAAGACCAGTGATGCAAGAACATGCAACATTAAGAATCAGTGAATGAGTGTTTGGAGAAAAGTTTGGAATGACATCAGGGTGAAATAATGATAGGATTTCATTTTTTTAAACTATATTTACAGGGCTGCCAACTTTTGAGTTTAGCTTGGCGTGAGACTACTCCAACGGGGGGGGGGGGGGGGTCTGCACACGCAAGGTCTCTCGCTCGCTTACCTCTGCCGTGCGCGCGGTTTGGAGCACAATATCTTTACTCTAGATTACGGGATATTTAACTAATTTGCGGTATAACTAGTCGATCGCGAGTGGCTCAACAGGTAGATATATAGATAAACTCATCTTTCAGGCATTTTACCTACCGGGTTGACACTTAAGCGTGAGAAATCGGGGGTGTGGCGTGAGAGCGTGAGAATTGGGTCAATTGCGTGTGTCTCACGCTCAATGCGTGAGAGTTGGCAGCCCTGTATTTAAATTAAATATTTATAATTAAAGTCACCATGCAGTGTTTATTATTAATGATTTATTTGTGCATATCATTATTTTTTTTTTATTAATGTGCTCACCTGATCTTTAATAATAATGACAGACTTTCAGGATTATGCTCTAGTCTGGTAAATTTTCTCTGGGTGTTTCTCAAACGGAAGTCTGCATCCTATGAAGGCTGCATATCTCGGCTGCCACGTCATCAAATGTCACTGAAGGCCATCTCATTTTAAAGGCTCCTTGGAAGGCAGCCTTCGTTTTGTGTCCTTCTTTCGGCTTATTTTGAAGAATGCATCGGATATCCTTTCCGGCCTTAAATCACCCACAATCCTTTGCACACATTACAATTAATGAAAATAAACTGACGGGAAATGAGTCGGTACTGAACTTTAAGTTAAGACAAAAAAAAAGGTTTTGGACATGAAGGCATGATATTATTATTTTTTTTTTTTGCTGTAAATTAATCACTTAACACAAAACTGCTAATAATGTAAGCCACTGGGAGACGGCTGTCATTCACTGTATTGCATTAACAGAAAGCCAGTTAATTCAAAGATTTGTATTTTTTCAAAATTAAGTTTTAATAGTATTTTCGTGCCGTGACCGTGGGGGCGGGAACATGTGTGACGCAGCCATGCACACTTACTAGACCGTCTCATAGCGTTTAATGCTGTGGAGGACTCTAGCCTACGAGCCTCAGAAGGACTGGAAGGACTCGGTCTAGGTAGGATGCAGCCTTCCATTTGAAAAGCACCATCTGTGTTTTGTTTTAATTTTTTCCAGTTATGCTTTGCCTGAGTTCTGTTTGCTACTTAGTTACTGATTATTTTCACCTGTTGTTCATTTAGTTACCTCATTACTGTGTATTTAAAGACCCCCTGTGTTGAAAATCTAGTTTTTAATGTTGTTAATATGCCTATGTGGTGTTTTTAATATGCTTTAAGAAAAACCATGTGGAAATTCACAAGTTAACACCATTGCTGAGTATTTTCTACTTAAAACTGCAGTAGCAAAAGACAGCTTCAAAAACACGGTTTGAAATCACCTGTAGCTCATTTGCATATTTATGGTTCCACATATACTACATGAGGCAAGGGTGTAGAGTTAGATTTAAGCAATTTTAAGGCATAAATAAATATTTTTCACAAGAAAAAAACGTTTCAATATGCCATTTATGTGATCAAGGACGAGTTTTAAGGGATTAAATTATTGACTACATGGGATTTTAAGCCCTTAATCCAGTTCATTGTTCTGCATCGTTTCAGTCTGTGTGCGTGTCAATACATTTTCTGTCTCCTGAGATTTTTGATTGTAGACTGTTCTTATTTTGATATCCCTATTCGCCGAGCGCTAACTACTACCACCATTCCG
The DNA here is from genome assembly GCF_051911475.1 of Siphateles boraxobius. NCBI lineage: Eukaryota > Metazoa > Chordata > Actinopteri > Cypriniformes > Leuciscidae > Siphateles > Siphateles boraxobius. The sequence continues at coordinate 19,369,253 of NW_027508722.1, read as the reverse complement.
TTAGAATGGCAGTTATACAACCAATTCCCTAAAAAATAAATCAAGTCCCGTCCTTTCGTCGATCAGGAAGTTGTTTCACTTGGATGTACATCACAATAGGGAAGACCAGGAATTTCTGTTTTATGCTGACGTTAATATTATATTAATATTGTATTTTAGATTTAATAAATTAATGTATTAATCATTATTTAATTATGTTTTTCCCCCTTTATAATATCACACAATAGCATTAAATATCTCACACTCAGCGCTATGCTGGTGCATGTTTTTATATTACATAAGATATCAGATAGAAGATGTGAGATAAATTGCACACACCAAACTCCATCATAGATATCAATTCAAAAAGTCTCGATGTATATAAAAAATATTACCATGTAAAACACTCAGTTTGTTGCCTTGGCTGAAAGCCTTGTCATCCAGGAAGACCTCGCACAAGTAGAGTCCTCCATCCTTCAGGGCTGGGCTTAACGTGAAGGAGAAGTTCCCAACAGCGGCCAGGGAGGCGGGGTCTATCAAATGGAGGTGATGTTTGGTCTTGTTGGTAGAGGTCCTCCTCCAGCGGTCAAACTGAAATATGAGCTCCATTCTTTTTGTATCAGGATACTCCCAGTAGAGCAGCACATAGTCACCAAGAATGGGGGGACAGGTTAGAGTGACCAGTGAACGAGACAGGGCTGCCATAGACCTTGGGTCTCCTGGAGAGGACATAGGGTAGGAGAGATTACAAAGGAAGGTAAAGTGACACAGTGGAAGAGACTCATTCAACACAAGAGAAAGTCAGAAATACAAAGTACAAGGCAAAAGAGTATAAAAAGAAACTGAAGAAGCCAATCGAGTGAAAAATGGACTGTGATACAAGAACAATATCGTCAATTTGAACTGATCCCGTCCACTGTGCTGCGAGTCACTTTAGCCTCTTTGTTCTTGACACAGTCAAGCGAATAGAACATTACGAGTCCCAGAACAAAGTCATATGGGAGATATCAGAAACGAGACAGGCATGAAAATGGGGATTATGTTATTAAGCTCAGCAAAAGCTCTTCAGAAACATTCTCATCTCAGATTTAATAACCTTGATTAACCATGTGGTGATACAATATTTGGGAAGAATAAACCAAAATAATTTATTCAATTGTTGTACAATCAATCAATAATTAAAGCACATTGAGGTTAGCTGAAAACAATTCAGTGTTGAGTTAGTTAAAAGAACCTGAAGGAGAATATTTAGGTTTGATAAGTGTAGGCTGGGTAAATGGCACATAAGGATGGTCCCATTTTGTTCACAATAGTATTCCGGTAACAAAAGAGCCTATTACCATGTGTCAGGTCTGTGAAAGAAAACACAGCTCTCTCTGAAAGAGAAAAAGAAAGAGTGGGAGAGAGAGAGAGAGAGGAAGTTAGATGCTGTTTATAATGAGGTTGAGATATTCCCTGCTTTTTTATGTAGTGTAGTCTCAGATCTGTAACATTGTTTGTATTAAATAATAATAAGCAATACATTTTAGACACAGTATTGGCAGTTAAAGTTCTGTCTACTTTTGTTTCATCAGTAAAAATTGTTCCAAACAAAGTCCAAGTAAAATCAACCATTGCTTCTGCAAGCAACACGCGATGTATTCTTGAATTAATTCTTCGCCCATCGTCACTTGCGTCACTTAAAGGAGTAGTTCACTTCTTAAAAAACTTTTGCTGATAATTTACTCACCCCCATGCCATCCAAGATGTCCATGTCTTTCTTTCTTTAGTCGAAAAGAAATTAAGGTTTTTGATGAAAACATTCTAGGAATTTTCTCCATATAATGGACTTCATTGGGTACCAAACGATCCAAGGTCCAAATGACAGTTTCAGTGCAGCTTCAAATGGCTTTAAACAACACCAGACGATGCATAAGGGTCTTATCTTGCGAAACAATCGGTCATTTCAAAAATAAATAAAAAAGTTTAAGTTTTATAAGCACAAATGCTCACCTTGCTCTGTTCTGTGAAGCACGTTCGTGACTCTCCTGTTCGAACTCGTTCATCAAAATGAACGAATCTTTTTTCGAGTCATTTCGTTCGTTAAATGAACGAAATGACTCGAATAAATTCAACGAACGAAATGACTCGAGAAAAGATTTGTTTTCAGGAGAGTCATGAACATGCATCACAGAACAGAGCAAGGCGAGCATTTGTGCTTATAAAACTTAAACTTTTTTATTTATTTTTGAAATGACCGATCGTTTCGCAAGATAAGACCCTTATGCATCGTCTGGTGTCGTTTAAAGCCATTTGAAGCTGCACTGAAACTGTCATTTGGACCTTGGATCGTTTGGTACCCAATGAAGTCCATTATATGGAGAAAAATCCTAGAATGTTTTCATCAAAAACCTTAATTTCTTTTCGACTGAAGAAAGAAAGACATGGACATCTTGGATGACATGGGTGAGTAAATTACCAGCAAAAGTTTTTTTTAAAAAGTGAACTACTCCTTTAACTATATCATTCACAATCATCTCCTGTGGCCTCATGGGATAGTAAATGTACATTCTATGTGTACTTCATAATCTCACCAGAAGTAGTAAGTCATCCCAGTACTTGTTGGCTAATGTTTTATGAATACTGTGAATTTGGACATAGTCTTTTTATATAATGTTTTTGTCTTAAGTATTCAGAATCAGCCTGTCACTTGTTTCTTTTCTGAATGAATCAGTGGAGTAAATGATTCAAAGGGGTCACTCAACACTGACAAGCAGAGTAATACAAACTCATACAATACAAAAGGTGAATTTTGGGGCAATTTGCTCACCGTGATTCTCTGATTGGTGGAATTTTCTGTACAGCATGATGGGTAATGTAGTCTTTCACCATTTATTCCATTGTTAAACACAATAATTTTGAAAGTTGAAATAATGCGGCTTGTGGCTATATAATAATGTGGCTTCATGTGGCAATAATGTGGAAATAATGTGGCTTCAGAAAATTATATACCATCAATTAACAAACACTGAACCCACAGGAGGTCTGTCTTTAAATGTCTATAAGTTATCTGCAAAAATCAATTTACCAAAGGAGAAAATGAATGGAGACTGTTGCACCATGTACATAAGCCATTATGATGGTGGAAAAAAATATGAGATGGGAGGAAAATTCTATTTGAAACGCAGTTTCTCAGGGGACCGCAAAAGTTTTGCAAGCGAACACAATGTTTTTTTAGCAGGAAACTGCAATACTATTGCAAGAGAACTCAAAAGTTTTGCGAATAAATACAAAAACATTGAAATAATCCTTTCATCTTTAATTGGGGCTCCATAATATGAAGTGTATAGGTCTTCTACTGTTAGATAAAATATATGTTATTTTATCTTTCATAAGAGAGTGGTTTTTTAACTTTCTGCTTTTTTGCTGCATTAGAAAAAAACGGAACGTTATATCCTTCCCATCGTGTTTAAAAGATAACATACTAAGCAGATTATCTGACTAGCGTGTTTTCACAAAATATCTTCAAATCTCACCGTTCACTGTCACATTCACCCTGTGCTCCGAGACAGACGTGCCATTGTTACCATGGACACGGATTCTGCAGGTATAGACTCCGGTGTCTTTACTGGTAATGCGAGCCAGCTTGCTGAGCAGACTGCCCTTGTCATGGGAGATTTCAGTGTATAGCTGTTCCCCCGAGGAAGACACCCACGTTCCCCAGGAAGCCACGGAGGAGGGAGACACCCGAGCTACCAGTCTCAGTGTACTGTCCACTGTGACAGGGGGCGTGGGAGTGACAGTTACTGCAAAAGAGAGGGAGAGAATGCCTGGAGATATCAGACACATTGAGAAATGAAGAATGTGGTGTGCATGGTGGGGTTGTGTAGTGTACATTTTATCAGAGCGAGCAGAACAATCCTCTCCTGTAGCTTCTTGTCGTCCTGTTCTATCACACAGGAGTAGCGTCCTTGAGAATCTGCTGTAGCCCTGAAGATCAGAGAGGCATCTGCAGAGATCTCAAAAGTCCTGCCTCCAAACACTCTGCTACTGTGTCCATCTGTTTGTCCATCAATGCAGTTGGCTGATAATAAATATGACCAACGATCCTCCCTCGCTGACATCATCTTCCAGGTAACCAGTACAGAAGATTTGGGTGGTGAATCAAAGCAGGATAGGGTGACAGATGAGTCTTCACGTACCATGACCACATCATTCCATAGATTACCTGCAGATCATATTTTTTAAACGCACACACACACACACACACACACACACACACACACACACACACACACACACACACACACACACACACACACACACACACACACACACACACACACACACACACACACACACACACACACACACACACACACACACACACACACACACACACACACACACACACACAGTTACTGAAAAGCATGACATTTAAAACATTTTATAAAATTGTTTTATTTAATTTCATTCAGTCAAGACATTAACTTGAGAAACTTTCATGCTAGGCAAGAAATATTTTTTAAAAATAATGTATTATTTTGGAAAATTCACTGTAAGTTTATCTTTTTACATAAATTTCCCCCTAATTTTCTGTGGAGCCCCTTGAATCCCCCTGCGGGTCCCCAAACCACAGTGTGAAAACCCCTGTAGAGCAGTATAAGCTGCAGTTATGTTAATCAGCACATGAATATAAGCTCAATTTAATTTAGTGTCTCTGTGGTTCATGTAGATGACAGAGATATCTAGATATTCTAGTCCTTAAAGTATGTTTGATTTTTTTCGGTATAGAATTAAATTAGTTATACTTGGAAATTTAACTTTTCAGGTTTAACTTTATTTAATTTCAGAAGTATAGTATATATATATATATATATATATATATATATATATAGTATATAGTATATATATAAGTATATATATATATATATATATATATATATATATATATATTTATATATGTTACATGTATGCTTTATCGTTATAACAAGCTTTTAAATTTGTTTAGATTTTCATACCTGCCATGAGCGTAGAGATGATAAAGCATAAACCAAAACAAACAAGTATGAAAGCATGAAAATAGTTCCCCATGTTGCTGCTGAAACAACATTAATAGTTAGCTAGCAAAAGTGCAAGAGTATGTCTTCTTTTCTCGCATTTGACCACAAGCATAAGACAGGAAAAGTGGCCCGACACTAAGTGTTGAGAACAACATGTGACAGAAGCTGATAAACACAACAAATGTCAACACGCATATAAAAAACAGAAGCAATAATACAAACATGGAGGCTGATAAACAGAACACAGTAATTTATATGCAGCAACAGTATCATAATGAGATAAGTCATGCATGCAGTGTTTTTATCTGCAGTCACATAGGCCTAGTCCTGCTTCTGGCTATAACAAGGATCATATAATTACAAAATAGTATATAGATCATATAGTATAAGTATAAAAATGCTAATTTCTGAACTGCAAACCGTAAGAAAGGCTGGTCATAAAACTGAACAGAGTTGACTGTTAGCCAAGAGTGTGGGAATGTGCTTGTAAAAACAGAGAGAAAGAGAGTGAGAACATAAGAAAAAGGATTTAGAGATATAATCAGAAATGGTCTTCAGCTTCTGGCTAAATGTCTTTACATCCTAGTAAATGTCTTTAATTAAAGTTAACAGACTTATCAGCACCTCCAAGTCCCATTACCAGCTTAGCTTCTAATCACCCCTGAGCTAAAGAATGAGAAGGGTCTAAAGAAAAGAGATAAAAATAAAGAAAACTGAAATGGATAAAAGACGGTAGGGGTAAATGAGCTGGGGAAGAGAAACTTCAGAGAGAGCAAACTAGGGCAGAGCAGCTAATGAGAGTCAGTGTAGCCTGTACGTGTCATTGGCCAAGTGCAAACGACAGAGAAAATGAATAAAGAGAGAGATGCTTCAGTTTTGATTTAATGGGGTGTGGAAGTGACAGAAACTGAATGTAACGGAAGTAGAGTTAAACACGTCTGCCCATATATAGCTAGGACAGAACTATTTCAGCAATCAGAACTGATCTCACTAGTTTTGTTTAGTGTGATTGTATTTCGCCTTGTGTAAGCCTGCTTCCACAGCATAGATTCTGAACAAAATCAATGTTCTTTCGGAGATGCAGATATGAAAAACTCCGATGCATTGCAATTTCAACGATGATATGATTGGCTGTAGTGTCTGTAGTGTTACCACCAAGGGGCGCGCTAGAGCCACTTTACTAGTTCACCCACAACTCGCAACTACATTTACACAAAATATTTAAAACTTGTTCCATTGTATCGTTTTATAACTACACGAAACGTATTATCCTGAGTTCATATATGCTCTTACATTGTCAATTAAGCTTTAGGAACGAAGAGAAAGCACATTTCCAGCAAGAACGGATCGCCTACAAAAAAAAAAAAACAACAGGAAAGTTCGGGAAAACCAGCAACAAGACTTAGAATTGTTAGACTTAGATGTTGTTTTCCAGAATATATTCTCCAGCATCCAAAAAAGGCAAAGGAAATACTCAGGGAGTTTCGTCATTATGACGAAGTGGGTGTGTAGGCTAATACAGTGTATGGCTCTGGTATTTAGTGAATACAGCACTTTATACGAACCATGAGAAGTGTTAACTGAATGTAGGACAATTCCTGTCATGATTGGATCGATTTATAGTTTAGTTGCCTGAAACTGAAAGGAGTATAATGGTCAAAACCTTCTAGTTTCTGGAAAGTACCGAGCCTCCACACTGGATTTTAGGTGACTGGTTTAAATTCAGCGTGACGTACGGCATGACATCACACGACGGTGTCCAATGAGCTTCGCGCTCCTGATAGAGTTTCAACAGAGTCCGATCCCAGGGCGACAGGTTTGAGACTCCGCCGTCTGAGTCCGAGAAACCTTCAACTCACTCACTGGATATTTATTCACCTGTAGGACGCTTCCTACCTGGCCATCGGACACCGCAGTTCGGAGGACAGAAGCTTTTTATACGATTTAAAAGGGATTTCGGACGCTAGATTGTAAACCAACTCAAGAGGGACTGCTGAACAGACTTCAGCGACGCACATTAACATTAAGTTTCTCTGCTCGCCCATTGAAAGAAACTAACGTTAGAGAAACCACCTTAACAGTTTCTATCTCCACCTGACCGTCTCGATTCTGTACCGAGTTCAACAACCGGACAACCGACAATTTTTGTATAGGTGGACTGTTCACCCTTCCCTCCGATGAACATGTCAGGACTGTTAATCGCACTCCTTCTCCTAATTATTCAAGGTAAGACATATTATATGATCTTTAAATAAATAGTATAAGGAATCACAAATTGTTACCGGTTATAAATCACACTGTTCTCTATCACTTTCATTCAAATAGATAGACTCAATCAAAGCGATAGTCGTGAGCCATAATATAAATAGCCTATCCTTCAGTAGGCTATTTTAATCGTGCGCGCGCACATCTCTCACTGAACTCTGACTACATTCATGACTATATTCTTCTTAAAATAAAATTATTAACTAGGCCAGTGTTATATAGTATGAGGGAAAATAACTTTCCAGTTTGGTAATTCATCTTGTTTCTTTCCCCTGGAGATTGTATGAGTTTGGTTTCGATAAGCGCCATGTTTCTCTAGGTGTGGCCTTGGGAAGTGTTTTTTTTCCTCATACGTGTTGACAGGTGTGTTTGTTTGCGAAACTATGAACATTATCCAGTCGTCCTTCAGTGCTCTCTCTCCCTCGTACCACATTTCTCCCTTATCCTCACGTCCTTTGAGTCTTTTCTCCCTTCCCTTCACATCATATCATATTATTTCAAACTGAAAGGACACGTAAATAAATCCATGCAACAGGGTGTTTCGGACGTTGTATTGATTTATTTATTTATTATTATTCATATAAAAATGTGGGTTTCAACTCAGTGTAATTTTAGTCTTGTTATCACTGAAAGCTATAAAAGCTTTAAAAATCACTTTCAAAACGTCATGTTGTTGAATTTTTAATCAGTTAATTTATTTGACCGACGATCAATCAATTTACCGGTATATTGCCAGTATGCCGTCTTTTGTTTCGTCATATGTCGCGCACTTCAGTTCCTTTTGATCGTATGTTCAGCTGCTCCTCAGTGTCTTTGCAGTTTAATTATTCAGTTGCCATGTCATGGTCCGCAGGTGCATAACACCTGACAGCGAGTGAGCTGGGCTGGTGTGAGTGTCTAACCGACTATACACACAGTGTAAAAGATCTTAAGTAGAACTTGTTAGTTAGATCTTAATAAAAGGTATGAACGGTCTTATATGGCAAATTTGTAATTATAGGAAAATACATTATGTATTAAGAGGATATGATGTGGTAAAGGTTTATGACATCACAGGATGCAGTACTTTCGTACTGTCATAACTAAATAAGGGGAAAAAAGCAATTTACTCCTTTAACTTATTCATGGTCTGGACCTCCTCTGCCTGGGCCCATTTCACAGTACATCGGCTGCACTTCAGGAGGAAAACTAGAATAACGAAACAAAGGATTTGTTTTATTTATGAACAGAGCAGCGGAAGAAGAGGGGTCATGATTGCCTCGCTTAAGCGAACAGTATAAACAGGCCCTGCGTTTACTTTTTCCCCTTTCTCTTCACATCCATTTAGTTCAGTGTCCTGGGAGCTTTTGCCTTATAGCGGTTGCAAAATATTTAAAGGGTCAAAGCATTGTTTTGTGAGCTCGACTCCGTGGCCCCCGCAGACTCATTTTCATTGCGTGTCTTTTAAAAACAATCAGACCAACATCATGCACACCAATATATAAGCCTTATTTTAATAACCTCATTATTGCTTTTTAAATGAATAGCTATACGAACAGGAAGTAGGTTTAACTAGTTTTATGAGTATAAAACTTGAGCCAGTTCATCTTTCTAGTTCCAGACCGAAATGTAGGCTACTGGGAGCAGCAGAGATCTGCACAATAGCAGCTACTGATTGTGTTATAATACCCTCCTAGTGAACACGGGTCAAAAAATGCTTGAGCCTTGAACCCGTTGCCATGGAGACACTGTGTTTTCATTGAAATCCAGGTTTAGGGGGGCTACTGTAGCAGCGTCTCTGGCTGAATGCATCAAGTGGTCTGTGTGTGTGTGTGTGTGTTTGTTTGAGTGAGAGGAGGAGGAGGGTGATGGGGAAAATGTTAGGCTCCTACGATGATGGAGGCGGAGGCCAAGATGACCTTATTCTAAACTGTGTGAGTACAGCAGTTACAGACGCACACTAACAAGCGCACACGACGATTGGAAAAGCGCAAGCTCAAGTGGGTTAAACAGTGAAGAAGTATTGAGTAAACAGGCGAGCCGGTCTCCATTGTTTGCCGTTTCCAGAAACTGAGGAGCATGCAAACAAAAGTTGAACCGACTCTGAAGGTTTTTCAGCTGCCATTCTCTTATCTTCTCCCATTTCTTTCCCTCCCTTCCTCTCTTTTTGCGTCCCTTGCCGTCCTTATCCGCTTGCTTTTGTTTGAGGGATGATTGTCATTGGTGTATTCAAATCTCCCCCCGCCCCACCTCACGCTGACCTCAAGGCCACGCTGTTTATTAGTGTCTGAGCTGGTGAAAGAACGTGGGAGGAGGTGTACCAGTAGACAGAACTGAAAGACTGTGGAAAGAACATTGATTTTAAAAATCCTGCATTCCTGCAAAAACTTAAAAGGGTTATCTTGGTGCACTCTTTAAAATAAAGGTTTCAAAAGGGGACTTTCACTGTGGGATTTTTTTGGGTTCTTTAAATAACCTTTTAGTGAACAATTCTTAAAAGAACCATTTTTTAAATTATATTTACAAAACATTTTAATAATCTAAAGAAATAGTTTTCACTATAAAGAACCTTTTGTGCAGTGGAAAGATTCCGTGGATGTTAGAGCTGCACAATTCTGGATAAATTGAGAATCCCTGTTTCTTTGTTTGAAATGGTGAAAAATAGATTCTCTCATGATTCTGAATAGACAACTATAAATAACATGTCATTTACTAGAGGTCCTGACAAAACGTCAATTGCTAATATCTATTTAAAAACATTTTATTATAATTAGTTATTTTTAAAAACTGCAACTGCTTGAATGAATGATTCAATGACTCACTCATAAATACTTCACTTGGTTCATCAGATTTTTTTGAATGAATATCTTGAATTAATTATTCAATGACAAATACAAATTTAAATCATTTTAAATTACACCTACTGGTGTAACAATGAACTTGATGCAATAATTATTTTAAGGGCCATTACTTTCAAAAAGTGATTTACTCTATTTTGATTGCTACTGTAGACATCAGTGTCCGAATTCTAAACTTTTATCGCATTACTTCTGTGAGACTTTGAATGTTTGTAGCACAGAAATAATGATACTGTGTGGTTGAAAATACTTTTTGTGAAGCTGTTTCATACATGACAACTGCTTTAACTGGGTCAACAGCAGCACCAATGAAGATCCGAATTTTCGCTGTGATTGTACTTGTCATTATTACTATTACAGTAAATGTAATAGACATAGTCGAATTGTTGTAATTTAGAAATAAGATCACGGGTGTGTAAATCGAGATCGATCTTTTAACGATTAACGATGCTGGATTGCCATTCTAATGGATGTTATGGGTTCTTCGTGGATACTATAATTGCTGATAAAGAACCTTTATGAGTGTATATGACGGGGTTTTGGGAACCTGTAGCTGTGTGTGTGGGTGAAGGGAGCCATCAGTGATTGTGGATCTCTCATACTGGTTGCTTGTAGAGATGAGGCTGGATGAGTGTTGGGGGATTTGTGGATTGGGGAACCAAAGCTTTTAACACTTGTCCCAAATCTGTGTTTGACATGCAGCTCTGGGAATGAAGTCTGCCGAAATCAATGACTGACCTTGTAATTAACATCAACCTGCACTAATACATACACTGGAGATTTTCCCGCCAAGCTTCGTACGATATCCATGGAACACAACGTATTCTGACTTTGTGACGGGCGAAATATAATATAAGTAACTTTTGTAGTCAGGGTTATTTTCAGTATAGCTTTTTCTTCGCTCAAAAACGGAGCTAAAATGATTCTCGCCTTGTCCTCGAAGCACTTAGAGGACAAGCATTTCTTTTCTGACTGCCTCGCTCTATTCTTGTCACTTTCTTTCTCTCGCTCCGCTCTCACTGGTTCAGCAGATGTCAGATCTCAGAATGCTTTTATGGTATTAGAGATTCATGGAGTTGATATGTCCAGTTAATTGGTCCTCATATTTTAGTCTTTCGCCTGGTGATGGAAAGCCAACCGACCATTGTGGCTTTGACAAGATGGTGAGAACTGAAACAAGTGGCACGGAGGAGAAAGCAGGGTTCTGCTCCTGCTGTGGTTTACCATATACTTCGAAAAATGCCTGATGATCTTGTGGTGGAGCTGTTCCTGTTTTTATGCATGTAAAATGCAGATAAAACATGATTCAGCGAGACACACACAAAAACATAATGTTATCACACCCCATGCTGGCTGAGTTTACCCCCTTGTCCTATTGCATGCTGGGAGATCATTGACCCTCCAGGGGCCAGTAGCCAGTTGCGCTGGTTGCCGGGTTGATATAGGAATTTTGAGAGTTGCCAGGTTGCTGTACTAGGTCATGTCTACTCATAGCGAAAATGACCACAGATCTGCCTCTTTAAACGTGAAGCCAAATGGCATAAAAAGGAATAGGACATGATGAGCATTCAGCCCCTCTAGACAGAATGCCATCCAGTTCGTTTTATGATTAACATTGCAACCCTGAAGGTTTTTGGGATGCTGTAGCTTTCTGGTTTGTTGGCTCCATATTCACTTCCATATTCAGAGGTTTTTCATCATTTAACTCTTATGTTCCACAGTAACTTTCATTTTCCATAACATATAAAAGTACATATTTAGTAGAATGTCATAGTTGCTCTATTCTGAATGAATGAAAGTGACAAATGAAGGCCAGGTAACCCATACTCGAAATTTGTCCTCTGCATTTAACCCATCCAAGTCAGTGCTCACCCTTTAAAGTGGTGGGCTTATGCAAATGGCTTGTGCGCTAGGCTATATTTAAAGTATACTAAAAACATACAATAGCTTTGTTCATTTAATGTATAGTTTGAATCATTGATTTTAATCAGACTGCGATGTATAATTTCTTGCATCAACAGAAAATATTTGTGTATATGTGCATAAAATGGACATTCAAATTGCAATATACCAGAGGGATGTGCCAACTGAAAAATGTGGGGTGGGATGAAATTGTTAATATTAATATCAATATCATAAAGACACCTCCCCCCGCCCCAAGTCATCAGATGATGAAGTAACTGAAAGGTTTCCTTTCTTTTAGTGGAAAGAGCGTGTGTTTGTCCTAAGAGGTTCACAGAGGGAGGGACGAGGGGGATGAAAGTGGTTCTGATTCCTGAGGATTCTTTAAAAGCACACTCGTGCTGTCTCATAAATTTAGCATGCCGGTGGTTTCAGGACTCCTCGCTGCGAGCTCTCTCGCTCACTGGGCACAGCAGAGTGTGGAGAGATGAGGTTGCGTGAAAGAGCGTGTTCTGGCTGGGTAGCGGTGCCTCCGAATAGCTACATAAGCGAGACTTGAATCCCACAACGGAGAGTGTTAAAAGAATCTCAGTCCTGCAATATCATGCTCAGTTTTATTGTCATTTTAGATGCATACACGCATGCCAGCTCACACCAAGAACGATAACCATAAAAATAACTATAACCATAATAATTATTAGCATCCACACCTATGTACAATAACGTTCTGCTTATTTTAAGAGGAAACTGCTTCTACTGCTTTAAACACTGAATTTAATTAAACTTTTTATCGTTCAGTGTTTTTATTGTACATCAGCTGGAAAAAATCGCTCTAAAGCCTGGGACACACCAAGTCGACGTCAAAGAAGTAGCGACCAAAGCGGATTGTGTTTTCGCCTCATGTTAGAAATAATCATGCTTTCGAATGCTTGGGTAAGATATATATTTATAACCTTCTGTCTGTGCCATCTTTACTTGCTTACATCACTTTCGCTTTTATTTTTGTACACTGGCTCGTTCGCTAAGCTGAACAGCCAATCAGAGTTCTCTCTCTCACCGACGGCCCAGCGTCAATTCAACCTGCTGAATCGGCCCAAAAACGGCGTCCGACTAGAGCCAGCGGTGCGGAACACACCAAAAAAACGAAGCTGACCGACACTCAAAAACGCTTTGTGTGTCCCAGCCTTAAGAGTGATTCCAACAATATCGTTCCTCTGTGTCGTTATTGTTATAGCTGTAAAGTGGACCCTATTCTCATACACTTAGAACCATTTTTAAAACTTAATCGTTATAGTTATCGTCCTTTGTGTGAACAGGCTTTTAGTCATTAATTGTATCATTATGCTCCACGTTATGCTCCACGGGAGCGAAAATTAAAACTGCTGTCTGTGACGAACCATCTCACCTTCGATAGCCCGGTCATCATTTACAAATCATCCAGCAGACAATTTTCCTCTTATTAGCCTTGGTTTCTCTCTCTCACTTTTTATGAAGTGATTGATACTGTTTAAAAGATTGTCCTTCCTCTGTCCTTTTTCTCACTGACTTTGCGTGTCCATCTGGAGTGGGCTAGCCAGAGGCAGACAAGGAAGCGAGGCTTTGCTCTATTGATCCTGTATCGATCAGCAAGGCCAGCGGTGCCCTTGTGAGTCGACACGGCTTATTAAAGACGTTAAGCCTCTGCCCTGTCGGACTGACAACGCTGTGAAATATATTCCCTCGTTTCGATATAGGGCGTCTGATGTGATGACTTATCATCTCGTTTTTTTATTTACTCTATGCTTTCTCTTACATCCCCACCACCCTCTTTTCACTTTCACATCCTTTTCACACTCTTTATCCCTGCACTCAGTTGTAGTTAGCAATGACGTTAGCGCCAGTTTGCCCTTGTCTTTCACTGTCTTTTCCTCTCCTCCTCTTCCTGAGCGGCTTGCACCTGGTCCGCAGAATGTCGTGCCAGTCCACGACGTGATGGAAGCCGGACTGGATCCTAGCCAACCAGAAATGGCCTCGTTTTTTTTGTGCAGCCTCATTCCGGACCAGATACAGTAACCACAGCACAGTCACAGCAAGCTGAATTATCTTACTCCTGTAAGCGCGAGCCGCACAGCGCTCCTCAGAGAACGCTAATGTCATTAGCATGCCCAATGTAGCGAGCTGTCAGAGAAAAACAGCAGTGACCTTTAAGATAATTTTGCCCGTCTCCTGTGAGTTCTGTTGGGTACATTTGGTGAATACTAGTGTATGTTCTATGTAGTATTTTATAAGGTCAGCATATTTGAAAAGAAAATACTGTAAAATAACTAAAAATGTGTGAATCACCCAAATTAATTTCTCCCGAGATTGTTCTCCCAAGGAGAACTGGAGCTTGTCTAGGTGACTTTGAAAGTTTGGAATAATAAAGGAACATCCAAAACTAGACACTTTTTCACTGTTGTCTAAACTGTTTTTGTTGCTTAACCATTCCATTCCATGCCGATCTGGCCCAGCTGGGACAGATATGCTTTCATTTACCACTGTGGGGCCGAGATAAAAAAAGTTTGGAATGTAATACAAATGTGTTAGTTGTTGCCTTGGTAATGCAAGAGTTTACAAATGATATAAATGGCGTAATGGAGGATGAATTTAAATAGTCCGTAGAAAGGTTAATAACAAGACAGAATGATCAGTTTTGGTTGAACCTTCCCTTTAAGTCTCATTTTAACATACAACTAACATTTTGTTAGGTATGTTTGCCGAACAATCTTCTTTGTTGTCTTCTTGTTTTCTTCTGACCTCTGATCCTCATTGTGTTTCTCCAGACTTCCCTCTGTAATGTTTTTTTAGGCCCCATCCACACTACTACGTTTTAGTTTAGAAACGCAGACCTTTTGCTATGTTTGCACCTCCCGTCCACACTAAAACGGCAAAAACGAAGAACTTTAGAAACGCTGCCGACCCTGTTTTGCATTTTGAATCTCCGGAGGGCGTTTTAGTGTAGACGGGTCAAAGCGGAGGACTTTAGAAACGATGACGCAGAGGCTCACGCTCGGCTCTCTAATTGGATGTCATACAATAGAAGAAAACGCACAACAACAGCCTGGACTACCAGTTACGTTAACTGCAAGTAAATTCTGCATTTCACAATGCTATAACTGCCTACATGCGCCGGAGGCAAGCTATTATTCCAGCGATCTGTGACAGTTCACGTGTGCAGCGGCGGTATCGCCCGTATATGGAGCGTCGGTTTTGAGTTAAGCCGGGAAGAACCAGCGCATGGTGGGAGAATTTTATCAATGAAGTTGTAGTTCCTGAAGAATGGTGCAAAACTTTTGAATGTCCAGATCGGCACTTATCAACCTCAGCGAAATCTGAGGAATAGTCAATGCGTTTCCTTTTTTCACCGGCACGTGCGTGCCCAGTGTAGGTGAATGGTGACGTGATCTGCGCTTTCAGTCGTTTTAATGTGGACGGAGATCAGTTCTAATACGCAGCTAAAACGCTGGTGTGGACGGAGATCGTATTCGTTTTAATTCTCCGTTTCTAAACTAAAACGCAGTATTGTGGATGGGGCCTTAGTCTCATTCTTTTGCTCCTGTCAGCCATTTAACAAACGAGCGCAGTCCATCCTCCCACCAGTCTCTCTCTTCTTCTTTATCCCTGGTTTCTCACTTCTACCATCTTGAGGATTCAGTCCACTTAACGGGTCTATCTGACTGCTGGGATGTTCAGTCTGTCACTCTCCAGCGTCCTTCCCTCTCTCTCTCTCTCTGACTCATTATTTCTCTAGTCATGTCTTTTCTTTCTTTCTCATTTCTCTTCCTCAGCTTTGTTGTTTTTCTGCTATTTCTTTTTGTTTGTTTTAGACTTTGACTAGATGTTGTTTAATCCAGTTTGCTTTGTAAAACCAGGACAGTTGTTATTTCTTCAAGAATTTCTTCAGAGCAATGTGTTTCTGTGCTTTGTTTGCAGTTATTATTATGACGGGAGAACCCAGGCATGATTCTCGTTCCTGATTTACCTTTCATGTAAAATCATTCTTTCAAATGCAACCAGTCTTATTTCTCTCTTGTATTTGGATGTAGGCCCTTTCCTTTCTCCTCTAAAAGAAGGTCCATGTTTTTGCTTTCAATCACACCATTTCTCTTAAAATTGGGTCTGACCTCTCTTTCCTTCTCCCAGTAGTCTTTCTCTTCTCTTGTCTCTTTCCTTTCTTGTCACATTATGTGGTTCATGAAGGTTAAATCAGCGAAACAGCTCATTTTCCATTGTTGAAAGAGAAAAACACATGCGGAGATGGCAGAGAACACCATTTGGTGATTCAGTTAAAGGTCAAAATACTTGCAAGAATCAGTGAGAGAATTCACTGACACCTGTGACAATAGATTCTGTGTAGGTGTCGCATTTGCTAGATTTACTTTAAGCTATTGTTTGATGCGTCACACAGCAATGTACATTCAGTAAAGGTGTTTCGGTCTGTTTTTTTCTTTGTGGAGTGGTTGGAAGAATGTGTTTTGAGTCTCGGTTGTCATCACAATGGAGGAAAAAATAAATCTGCTTTGTAATCTGTAAAAAATAGGCTAAGTCACATTTCTACAACACTTTTAATAAACTGCAATTGTTACTCTGTTTTTGGAGAAATCTGTTGAGTGACTCGCTCATAAAAGACAAAAAGACACAGACTTCCTCCACCTAATGATGTAAAACACTGAACGAATAAGTGAATGAATCTGAACGAATCTGTTTGGCTAATAGTGTTCCTCATATTTAAGTCGCTTTGGATAAAAGCATCTCCTAAATGATTAAAGGTATATGTGAACAGATTCAAAAGATTTGAGTCACTAGAATGAATCACCACTGCTAGCTGATGCCACATTACGCACCAGTACAGTTCAGTTGATAAAGATGGTAGACGCATTATAATGCATTATTGTATTGTTTGTATTGAATTCCTCTAAATTATAAATAAGTATTCATTAACATATAGTACCTGTCAGTCACAGCTCAGTTCATCAGTGATGAGTAAATGGAACATGAAATGGTGACCATGGAGGAACAGAGGGGCCATTGTGTTTGTTCCCTACCTCTTCTAGAATCACACTGCATTTCAAACAAGTGTGTGCGTGTGTGTGTGGTGGGTGAGGGGGGAGACTAAAGAAAGCCCCTCATTGTTCTCTCAGCCATGTCCATTTATATACAGGTAAGTGATATGGCAGCGTCGGAGGATCCACCCTTCTCTTCCTCTGCTCTCTAGAGGACAGAAGAATGAAGAGAGGAGAAAATGTTCCTCACGCTCTTTATGAGGGGTGAATGGATAGTTTTCACCCTGGCTCTCCTTTTTATGGCCCTATGTGCTCCCTGAGAAGCAAAGCATGATGGGGAATAAAAGTGCTGACGCAGTGGGTGAATTTTTGTGCCTTCGAAGGGCACTGCGGGAAAATAACGCTACTTGGGGTCAATCTAAATTAAACTGAGCAGCTCAATCCCTCAATTAGTGAAGGGTACATGCTATACAGTCATTTCAATAAAACATTGTAACACGTGTTAACAGGATGTCTATTTGTAATACATTTATATATACACTATACCATTTAAAAAGTTTGGGCATGGTCTTTTTTTTTTTAAGAGGTCACTAATGCTCACTAAGGCTGCATTTATTTTTTAAATTTTTTAATTTAAACAAAATATGTATTTATTTATTTAGTTGGCTAATTGTTATCAATCAAATATTGCATTGAAAAAAAACTGATCCATGAATTGTGTGCTGTGTCTATAGGGTGTGCCAAACTCGTACATATGAGATGACCTGCACCCTTCGGAGTTAGAAAGGCATAGTTCTTATTTTCACATGAAATTTCCTGATCTCTGTGTGTATGGTTGAGTATTTTCATGCAGCTTTGTATGTGCACGCAAGCTTAACATCTGCTTGTATATCATATGTATGAGTAGACTAACATGATATAAGTGTAAATTTGTTTTCAGTTTGTGAGCTATTCTTCTTCTGTGCCATAACCGAGCCCTCAGGGCAACACAGGCCTGTGAGAGAACGAAAAAGAAAAGAACAGGAAAAAAGCCTCAGGCAGACCAGCTAGCAAGGGATGTAAAATCGACTCTAAGTGATTAGCACTGGAGCATTTTGATTAGGCAGATGCAGCTTAAAAGGGCAGAAATCTTTATTCAGGCTTGTCTTCATCCCTCTGTCTCTCCACATGGAAGTCTATTTATCTGATTTGGATTATTAATAACATTGACAGTTACATATACATTTGGCAGATGCTTTTATCCAATAATACATATTATCAGTTCATGCATTCCCCGGGAATCGAACCCATGACATTATGCTCTACAGTTTGAGCTACAGGAATGCTAATAATCTTATAGTGGCAATGTCCAACATGCACTGCCGAGTTCATCTCTCCCCTGCTGTTATCACTCTTTCCTGAACCTATATACACTCCTCTTCCTCTTTCCCTCACGTCTTCCTTCCTTCCTTCCTTTACCTAAATGTGTGCCGGTATACCACTCCTCCTTGTCTCTCTCAGTCTTTCCGTGTGTGTGTGGGGGGGGGGGGTCTATGGGTCCCAGGTTGTAGTGTCCTAGTTTTTCTCTCCTGGTCTCCCTCGTTCCCTTCTCAATGTTTATTTATTTAGATGCTGAGGGAGAGGGGGATGAATAGATGGGTGGGTGAATGAAGGGATGGTTGATGGAGGTGTCAGGGAGCGAGAGAGAAAGATTGATATTTTAACATTCGGTGGAAGTGTGGCTGACAAACAAGAAGCTCTCACACAGAGGCTATGCAAACACATTTTCTGATGGATTTCAAGCAATTGAAATGGATTTGTTCAAACAACCTTATTGAGCTGCGTGGTTATTCTTTCCTCACCTTGTTTGAGAGATTTTATTTGATGTCATTTCTGATGAGTCGAAAAGAGCAGATGAAACGAATCTCCCTTCTTTAGCATTCTGCTTTTCTCTAAGATCCCCTCGTTCAGTCCTTCGCTTTGATGGGAACTCAAACTGCAAAAGTGAAAACCTTTGTGCATGGATGGTCCCTGGCTGTACTTAACAGAGTTGAAATAGTTTCTAGCTAGCAGTCGAAGAATGTAGGTGTTATTTAAAGTCAATGTGATGTTGAGATGAATCTTATTTTTGTCTTAATGCACTCTCCTGGTCTTATTGTGAATAATTCATCAGTGCTGGTATGTTATCTGGTATGATAAAATCAAACTCTCCTTATGTCTCATTAAATATCCCATTTCACTCTGAAAAACATCATATTATGGAAGCTAAATGGGTTGACAATTTCCATTTCATGTCGACTTTTGAAGCATATTTGTAATTATCTCTGCTGGACAAACTACGTAGTTACAGAAGCATTTTATCTTCGTTATATGTTCTGTAAAAATAATAATTTCATACCGGTAGTATATCTGCGTCATATACGCCGATACCGATATATCTGCGACAGGCTCATATCGGCCCATAAATCGGTCAGGCTCTAGCTGTGATTTAACAAAGTACAATACATTTTTTGACTTTTTAAAAATTAGCACAAAAAAATTGTTAATGCTAATCTTGCTTATAGCGGTTATTCTCCCAGAATTCATTGCATGTATGTATATATGCATGAATAAATTAATTAGAGCATGGAAAGTTGGACTGCTGAAAGAGATGGATGATGAGAACAGATGGAAAGAAGAGAGACAGTGTGAGCACAACCTTACACCTGGTGCACTATAATAGAATAAGACAGGGTTAAAAGTGCACAGAAGCTGGTGGAAGTGTGTGTGTGTGTGTGTGTGTGTGTGTGTGTGTGTATGCGTGCGTGCATGCATGCATGTGCGTTTGGGAAACAAAATGCTGGAGAAATGTCACCAGAGGTTCATGAATAAAGTAAATGCAAAACGTTTTCTGTTATTGTTAGATTTTGGGTTAAAGTTAGACTGTAGTAAAACTAATTAGCTTTAATTTAGTCCTGTTTACATTGGTAAGTAAACATGCATGTGAATAAATCCAGAGATGTTGTAAAGAATGGCTCTTTGAACTAGCAAGCAAATATTTTGGTTCAGTACTCTACGGTTGAGAGATCAATCAAGACAGACTGAAAGCAAAGCAAACAATGTAGCGTTTGTATATTTTAGCGGCCATTATCAGTCAACAAATCGCTTTGAAAGCCGATGAGAGGGAGATTCAGAGGCAGGTGTGTGTGTGTGTTTGTGTGTTCTAGTGTGTTTTTTTCAACATGAGACCTCCAGTCTGATTCATTTCCTCTCAGTTTGATTCATTATTATCTTTCAGCCATTTGCTCTCCATGATAACCTGGGATGAGATAAACCTACCACTAACCGTGTGTGTCTCCATCCCCAGCGGTTACCGGAGACGCAAACTCCGAGGGGTGATGTGTGTGTGGGGGGGTAGTTAATTCATCTGTTGCCATGGAAACAGTGTACCCCCCCCAATCCGGCAGATGAACTCACACCCTGTAAAATGTTTGTGTGTTAGTAAGTTTTCGCAAAGTAGATTTTCCTTATCTATATGACTCATTGAAACGCAAGCAACACCACGTGGCTGCAATTTGTGTTAGTCCACAGTCCAAAGTTTTCATTGTATTTGCTTCATGTACAAATGTAAGTTCAATTTTTTCTAAATGAATGTAAAAACAGCCCTGCTGCTGGTGCGAGGTGGCGTTCCTTCGGCACTCGGCTTTAGATGGATGTGTCCTATTTCTCCTTGCTGCTGCGACTGCCATGCCTTCACGGTGAAGCAGGGTCTGATGAGGACATTTGCACACACACACACTTCCACACTTTCCTTTGGGTTCCTTCATCTTTGAACTCACACAGGCCCTTCTTGTTCTGAGTGTCAGAAAAAGGGAGCAAGAGCACGAGCGAGAGGAACTTAAGCTGTCTGAGGGAGTGAAAGACTCACTCAAGGGGAATGCAGAGCAGGTTACTTCAGCAACAGAGCTCAACTCTTACTTCACCCCCCCCCCCCATCCATATTTCATCTACCACTCACCCCCACCCCCACCGTGACCATACACGCACACACACACACCACCCTGTGTCTGTCTCTCTCCTCCGCAGGGCAGTGTCTGTGAGCTGATGGCTGTGTCTCTGTGCAGATGTGATGGGAAACAGCTGTTGCATTTCTCTGCTCGCTCTCATTCTTTTCCCCCCTCCTCCCGTTCCACCCCTCCTTATCCCTGGAAATAACAAAGTGATGGGTTTACGACCCGTGTTTCAGGACTCCTCGTGTCCGGATTTTCTTTGGCTGATCATTGATAGATAAGCTGAGTTGCTTCACCGGTCTGTTCTGGAATGTTGCTGTGATTGAAGAGAAGCAGATGTGGAAGTGATAACCTTCGTCTTCCCTCTCCTCTTCCAGGTGTCATCATAAACCTCTCCTTTTGGGGTCGGAGTCTTTAGGCACCTCACATTTCAATCCAAAATTTGTACAGATTTTTAGTAGCCATCTGGTCTCTTTCTCATCCTTTTTGCGTCTCTTGTTGTCTCAACTCATGTAGTGTCTTCTCTTTCGTCTCACTACTTCTCTCACTCTTTTCGTCTCATCTCTTCTCTCAAGTGTTTAAGTGATACTCGTCTTTGTTTTCATTTCTTCTTTTCTTATCTCCTCTCGTCTCCTTAACTTATCTTCCATGTGTCCAAGTGATAAGTCTCATCCCGTCTCGTCTCTTCTTTTGAAAATCTCTTTCTCATCTCATCTGTCTCATTACTTCTGATATTTTCCTTGTCTCGTCTGTCCCAGGTGTTAAAAGTGATAATCGCCTTGTCTAATTCTCATCTCTTTGGGTCTCTTGTCTCCATACCTTCTCTTCTCCTTTCTCAGGTCTTTTTCTCAACTCTTTCTCGTTTAATCTCTTCTTGGTGTTAAACAGATAACGGTCACCTCTGCTCTCTCAGGTGTTAAAGTTCTAACGGTCTCTTTCTCATCTCGTCTCTCCTCTCACCTGCAGATCCCGTCATTTCCAGCAGGTAATTAGTTAGACATCGCTGCTGGAGCGTGTGAGGGCATTTGTGTGCGCCTGTGTGCGTTTGTAATTAGCCGCGTCTCTGATGTGCGAGTGTGTACGTGTGATGTGAAGAAAATCCAGGATGATCCGTTCCTAATCAAAAGTGGTGGCAAATCTCTGCCGCCTCAGCCTAATCTCCTTGACATCCTTTAAAAGGAGATGCCGGCAGCCAGCTCATTTAACAGCTTATTGCTGCTTGTGTGTGTGTTTCCTTCAGCCCCTCTCGTTCATGTCATATTTAGCTCTTTGGTGATCTGCTTAATATATATTGTACTTCTGTTACATTCTCCCAGAAGTCAACAACACGGATGCGTGTATTCATTTAATCAGCCCCGTGTTCATTCCTTCTATTTTCTTCTGGTTTATCCCCCTGTCTCCTCTCTCCCCCTCTCTCTCTCTCTCTCTCTCTCTCTCTCTCTCTCTCTCTCTCTCTCTCTCTCTCTCTCTCTCTCTCTCTCTCTCTCTCTCTCTCTCTCTCTCTCTCTCTCTCTCTCTCTCTCTCTCTCTCTTTGAAGATCAGTGTAATTATAGGGAGCTAGTTTAATTAATGGGGGGGTGTTAGGTGCTGTGTGTGCTGTTAGCAGATGCAGGTAGTGAGTGATCTCTTGATTGATTTCTTCTTTTATTGTTCGACTTTGACATGACACAAGCTGATAAAGGCAGAGGATTCACGTTTAATTTTCCACAAGACAAGTCTCTCTGTGCCAATATTATCAAGAGAAACATTATCAACATTTCTGAAACACGGACTCATTTCTGTTGGTCATCGTGATGGAGTAGATGTTAAACCCGACCTCATCCGCCATGTTGTGTGTGTGTGTGTGTGTGTGTCTCCATCCGTCTCTCTGCGGCAATGAGTCTTTACAGAAAAGCAGCACAGATTCATGATATGTATATTTCTGTTTCTGGATTCTTTTGCTTTGAATTAGCAATATTTATCTGTAATGATGATAATGGTTTAAACCAAATGAGCTTTATAGTTTACCACACACGCACCTCAGCAGAATATTTACCAACTTTCAGCCAATATCTGCTTGTCCCGTGTGGCTGTGACCCGAACCGCACCTGCATTAAATCTACTACATCAAGTAGACAAAAATTATTTATTTTCTCACGTAACACATGCAATCCAAACCAACGTTATGTATTCTGAGTTTATGCATTTAAGAAAAATAGACACACATGGTAATAATTACAATAACAAAACATGTGAATGTGCAACCATCGTGTAAATGAAACACAACTTTTGCCTACATCATGTGAACAATCTGACCATACCAGGTGATTTAACAAGTGTGCATAAATCACACCATAGGCTATACAGATGTTTAGATGTTGAAAGAACATATAGCCAAATATGAACCTTTACTGTCATTTAATATAGGGGATATTTTAGCGGATTCACTAATCCGCCTTGTCTCTCCTGAAACTCTGCAGCAACATGACCATTGATCCTCTTAGCAGGATGAAAGATAAAACTTTTATTCAAACTGCGAATAGATTATATAGGCTACTGAAAGCGAGCAAAGAGCGCTGAAGCCGTCAATCACTTCAGTTGCAGAGCACAAACGCTGCAAATCGCGTTGTAATTAGAAACCTTTGACGTTCTTTTAGACTGCAGAGCATGGACACGAATAAGCACGGGACTGTTTGAAAGCAACTTCCTATCGGTGAGTACCGAATTGAGTCGAAATAGTTCTGGCAGTTTACCCGTGCCTTTTGATTCCCACAAATGATCACATAAATATTATTCCACCCTTTACATCAAATATTAGCGATTCACCCGTCCGCATGCAAGTCTTTGCCTACGGACCTACAATATTTCTCGAGCGGACGAAAAGTCTGAACGCTTATAAACAGAGAACAGAGACAGTCAGATGAGATGTGTAAATCAAAATATATCTGTACACCAATCATCATACCAGAGCAATGTTAATTATTATTCTTCAAGAAACATTGACACTTTCTTCAGTTGCAAATATGTATATAAACCACCAAAAAAGAAAAGATCGAAGGTATCAATTAAATGATCAGATTTAGCGAATTGAGCAAAAAGAACACTGCACATCGCATTGACACCTTAGAACCAAGTCATAATTTGTATTCATGAGGCCGAAATTCCATTAAGTAAAAACACTAAGTGGACTCCAAATATTACCTAGCAATGTCATTGTGAGCTAATTACCATTTATGAGCTCTTTATTCACCATAAATTGATGTCATCTAAACCTCGTTCCAACACTGCTACACCCAAGTAGTGAAATGCTTGGTTAATGTGTTCAGTGGAATGTGTCTTAGCGTTGTAAATGTGCTGCTGTCTGTCCACATGCAAGGCTCACCCCAACTACCCTCCTCAGATGGGCTGTTTTGTGTGTGTGCTTTGCTAACACTGGCCATTTAGCTCCTTTGAGCCGAGTGTTTACTGACTCTCGGTGTGTTTACAGACACTGTAATGAATGTACGTTCAGAAAGCGTGCTGTGAATGCTTCTGAGGGGTTCTGTGATTCGTGCTCGGTACTCTAAACAATCCTGGCTAACACTTTATAATACTTGAATTTATAGCATTTGCAAACATAACATTATATAATACTTGAAGGACTACTTGTTAACAAACAACATGCAAGAAAAGCTGATGAACAACATGACAGTTTGTCAGTTGATTGGTTTTAATTTCTTTGGGGTTGTGCATTTGATGTACATTTTGATTGGCTGGGATTGCAGTTCACGTTTAGTATGAACTATACATTTATTGTTGATGGAATTTATCGCATACTGCCTGGTTAAGACACGGTATCATATACTGTATATGTTCAAATAGTTACAAAAATCCAGATTAAAGTCTAAAATTTCAGCTTGATTCAAATTTACAAGCCCTCTGTTTGATTTGAGTTGCAGTTCTGTTTAGATTTGACTATTTTACTTGGGTTTGACAGAAAATCTCTTTTCGCTAATGTAACGACCTTTTCAAATTGACATTTTTATAAAACTATTACAAAACTATAAACTCATGAATACTTTTGATTACAAACTCTCATAAAAGAATTAGAAAGGCTGCCAGACTTTTGGATGATTCATTGAAAAGGCAGAATAATAAGAGTAATTTATTCTTGAAAGGGGCTACACTGGTTGAGCTGTATGTTTTTGATTTACTAAAAATATAGCCTAATTTAAAACACACTATTGCAAAATGACTATACAGTAAATGTCACTATGTGCTGCCCCAAGGACATCTGAAAAAAAAAGATGTTGTCTTGCCATTTATAGGTTTGGTTTTTTGGTTCCTTTCGTCCGGACCAAAAAAAGGTTCTGGTCCGCTTAGCGTTCACATTGGCATTTTGAACACCGAACCTAAAGGCATCGGGATACGTTCACAACCTGATTGGTCTGCTTTTATGACGTCTATTTCGAGATGGAACTTGCCACACATCCAAAACAATGCTGTGTGCTGGGCTAAATACACTCGTTGTATGTGCGTAACCTACATATGATGGTATTTTGACCACCTGAAAACTTATGCAGATTTTATAAAATGTGTAAAGGAGTCAAACAGCAGCAGGAATTTCTCTGTCACACACACAAACGAAGATCTGCTCCGAGGAGATGTTGTTCTGATGCCTACTGAACTGTGATGGGTATCGTGACTATCACAAGAAAAAACAGGTATGCTTGAGCATTCTGTCCTTTTAAGGGTCGCATCTTGTGACGTCATGTCCTGGTTTTGGTTCATTTACATGTCTTTGGTCCATGTTGCGTTCATATTTCATTCGAACCTTGAAACTTGTTTGGTGCGCACAAGGGTTCAGATGGCAGCGTTCACACTTATTCAAATGAACCGTTCTAACAGAGCAATCGCACCAAAGTTAGTTTTAATCAAACCAAACATGCCAAGTGTGAACCTCATCATGTGTTGATTTTTAAAAAAATTTTTTTTTTTTTTTTTTACTTATTACATTCACAAAACCGAACACAAAAAAAGTAAGTACAAGAGAGTAAGAGTAAACAAAAGTCATTCTGCCTCCTAGATCAGCTCTTCTGAGGATTGTTTAGGTAAATGCGAGCCTGCTGTGAGCTTGTATTGTACACGATTGAAGCCTAGTATAATGTGATTGGCTGCGGTCTCTTAGTTATGGCTGGAGATTGTGCTATCTCTTTACTTTACCCAGAAGCGACTTACCGAACGGGTTCCCTCCTGGAAAATGCAGGAATCCTATTACACACCACACACAGATGGAGACAAGTGTGTTTGTGTGTGTCCAAGGCAGCAGAAGTAAAGAGAAACCAGAAGTTTAATTATTGGATTCAATCTGTATTATGTTCAAAGGCTAGTCATGCAATCTTCTACATATCACTTCTGTTTGCAATATGACCTCTGAAAAAAGGAAGTTCTTTGCGTTGAAGTTATGACTTCTAGATGCAAAATAGCTACTTTGAATGTGATTTGAACTCAGAACAAATGTGTTTTGTGAGCTCACTTCTTGATATAGTTCATTTTGTTAAATTATTTTAAACGTCAATAATAATTAAATGAAATAGAAGTATTACACATGAAATTGAAAAGCTTTTCTGGGGATATTTTCTGACATTTTGTCCCCACAAGGACAGCAAAGTGCTTCCAGATTAGTCTTCAGCTTACCTCTGAGCTCTGTGTGTATATGTGTGTGTTTGTTGAAGCATTCAGTGTGGTCTGTCAAGTGTGGATGGTTTTTGTTGTCTCTAATCTTAAGGATTTCTGAACACAAACAAACAGCAATCTTTCGTCTCCTTATCTCGTCTCATCTGATTGGTCACCCCTGGCCAGTGACATTTTAAGTGACATGAGTTGATGATCGACAGCTGCTTCAAGCCCAGAATACATGCAGGCGAAGACTCGACATGTCCAGCAAAACGAGGAATAACTGTAGTGATGCACAAACTGTGTCACTCCTAATCGAAAAATGAGAAGCCTATGATTTATTTGGGTGAAACGCTTCTCTTTTAGTCCTTGCAAAAAGCATATTGTTGTTGTTTCTTGTCTCTCTCTCTCTCTCTCTCTCTCTCTCTCTCTCTCTCTCTCTCTCTCTCTCTCTCTCTCTCTCTCTTCTCTTTCTCTTTTTCTCTTTCTCTTTCTCTTTCTCTTTCTCTTTCTCTCTCTCTCTCTCTCTCTCTCTCTCTCTCTCTCTCTCTCTCTCTCTCTCTCTCTCTCTCTCTCTCTCTCTCTCTCTCTCTCTCTCTCTCTCTCTCTCTCTCTCTCTCTCTCTCTCTCTCAGTTGTAAGTAGCAGATGAATAATTTAGCCTGTAGGATGGAAGTCCCTTCGCTCTGGTCATGTGTCACTCTTCTCAATCTGTGTGTGTTGCACGTGTTTGTACAAAGAGGCAAATGGATGATGATTTGTGCCTCATTTCAAGCTGCACATGGCCCTCATTCTTTCTCTCAGGCCTCATTAGCTTATAATTGTGAGTGTGTGTGTGCTAAAAGGGAACAGAGTTTTGTGAAAACTGCTCTTTTTCCTGTGTGTGTGTGTGACGTTTATGGTATCATTTGAGCTCCTCTTAAGACCGCTGTTTTTTTGTTGCTTTGCCATTTTACTCAAATTGTTTTATTAAATTTATGCTTGAATAAATCTATAAAGAAAACACATTTACAGCTTATTGTCATTTATATTTCACAAAAAAAACTGTAGTAGAAACAATTCTGTTACTAAAACTGCCTTGTGTGCAATTTAAATATTTGTACTACTAACTTTTAGCTACTTGAGTGATGATTATAAAATAAGGTTGATTAATTAAATGATTATTCATTTGTTATTTACTTTTGGTTTCGCTTCATGGCCAAGTGCATCCTAAAGTTTCGGTTTCGGCCCAGAATTTCCATTTTGGTGCATCCCTAGTCGAAATGATCACACACTAGACACTATTGAAATGTTTGTCACAGATAGTGTATTCTGAAGGGCATGTGCTCCAGATACATCTTTGTACGTAATCACATATTTACATTATGTTAAAGGATGTGCCAAAGTATGTTTAAATATAAATACATCCACCATTGTCTTTGACATGAGAATAATTTACCTAGGTGTTAAACAAGTATAATATAACAAGTACAAATTTCTTTCATCATTTACTCACTATCATGTTGTTCCATGTTGTTGTTTTTTTTGTCTATACAATGACAGTTAAGGGTAACCTGTTTGGTCACCAACATTCTACAAAATATCTTCTTTTGTGTTCAAAAGAAAGAAATACAGAACTATCCTTTACACTTAAAACAAACAGCCCGAGTTCTCTACTATTTTTGTTATACTTTTTGAATCTGATGGTTTCTCATCTCCTGCGGCCTCATGGGATAGCAAAGTGTCCACTGGTAGCACACTTCAGAATCTCAGCAGATGCAATAAGTCATCTGGGGATTGTTCACCTACTGTTTCATGAATACTGAGCATTGGGAAATCTGACATCCAGTTTTTCGACATGCTGCACTTTGCATACTGTATTTTTATCTTGGATTTCAGTAAGAAACTTCCTTAAAATAAGAATAATTTACTTGGGAAGCAAAATTATTAATTGAGAAGCATAAGTTATTATGCAATACACACTGCTGTTAAAAAGTTTGGGTTTTTGAAAGAAACCTTTTATGCTCACTAAGGCTGCATGTATTTGATCAAATATACGGTAAAAAGAGATATATAGTGATATAGTGAAATATTACCATTTAAAATAACTGTTTTATATTTTAAATATAAATTTATTTGTGTGATGGAAAAGCTGAATTTTCAGCATCATTACTCCAGTCTTCAGGATCACATTTTCCTTCAGAAATCATTCTAATGTGCTGATTTGTTGCTCAAGAAACATTTCTTATCCTTGGTGCTCATATGGGGGGACACGGTTTGAATTTAGCCTGCGTCTTTGAGCCAAGGTCCCTTTTATTAACAGCTTTCCTGTCTCCGCTCTACTGTCTCTATCAATAAAAAGGGGAAAAAGTCCCCAAAAACAGAAGGTACAGTTTCACACCTCCAGACATCAGCGTATGCAAATAAACATGTTTACTGTACGCGCTAACACACGCACGGCCATGCTCCCCACAGACCCCCTCCAGCTGTTCGTCTCCATCTGTTCCCACCCCTCAATCTTTATTCCTCTCTGCACACATCAGCTGTGCCATGAATGATTCTCATTCACCCACTGGACATCTCCATTTTCCTGCAAACCACGCATTTACTCCGATTATGTGTGAGTGTGAGCGATAATAAGCTCTGCGGACAGAACCTGAATGCTCCGTCATCTGTCCTTGCGATATAAAATGAAGGTCTACACACACACACACACACACACACACACAGGCACGCAATTGGTAGTCACAGCGCGTTGTCTGCCATCTAAACTCTCATTCTGGGCACTCGTCTGTCACTGTCCGCACTGGACTGAATAGTTTTTCTCCCAGGTTGGAGGGATGAGAAGCAGGAGCTCACTAGATTTAAGACAGCGGTGTTCTCTCTCTGTGTGTGTGTGTGTGTGTGTGACATTATGATGGGTGACAGCCCTCCGAATGGTGGTGTTTGATTTACATAAACGCCCTCTGAGTGTGTGTGTGGCATGTCACCTGCAGGCGGCAAGCACAGAGAAAACACGGTTGACACACAGCCTCTGACTTTCATTGTGTTTAACATGCCGCTTTGGACCTTAATCCAGGCAGATGCTGTATTTAATTTTATACAAATGGTAACAGTTGATGGATAGACATACAGTGTTTGTAATGGGATGTAATGCTGTGTAACTGTGCCGATTGTTTAGTACAGGGGTTTCCAAAGGAGCCCCGAATATATATTG
The DNA here is from genome assembly GCF_051911475.1 of Siphateles boraxobius. Taxonomy (NCBI): domain Eukaryota; kingdom Metazoa; phylum Chordata; class Actinopteri; order Cypriniformes; family Leuciscidae; genus Siphateles; species Siphateles boraxobius. Next base: position 19,339,409 of record NW_027508722.1, on the reverse strand, counting down.
ATCCTCTTATGATGGATACCCTCACTAAAATGTCCAGACAACATTCAATTTAGTAAGTGGAAATGTACAGTAGTTAAACGTTTGGGGTTTTTTTTGTTTACAATATTTTTTTTTGAAAACTCCTGGCTCAAATGATTGAAAGCATTGAAAATGGCTTTCCAAAACATTTTCACACAAAAAACTGTAGGATGTGAAAAACCAGATGTGGCATTGGATTTAAGACAACCAGTCCAGTATATAGTACCATACATGTATCCCTTACAACCTTTTTATTAGCGTGAAATTAAATACGCCATCTACACTAACTGAGGTTGTCTGCATCTCTCCTGTGCTTTCAGTTTATTATTGAATCTCTCTATCTTCGACCCCCTTACCTTCTTTCTATTTACACACCGTGCTGCTGTATGTTAAGGTGAGAAGTGTATGTGTTTAGCGTTCTGATGGACCGCTGACTACACACACATCAGTGTAATGACCTATCCACACTCTCCATCCAGAGAGAGGCGGCGAGAGGGAGATTTTCAATAACAGGGCTCAGCGGTGCTAAACGCAGGCTCAGAAGTAATCACTTCGGTGGGCACACACACACACACACATACACACACGTCTCAGTTTGAGCACCTGCGGAAGACAAAAAAGAGACACTGTGGGGTCCACAAGACCACCAGTGGGAAAAAAACATGCTTCAGTTTGTATAAATAAATTCTTCTTTTTTATACACATTTTTTATTTATACAAGTTATATTATTAGCATTACAGTTTAGGTGACCAGTTTGGGTCTTAGTATTTGTGTTTCCTCTTTTGCTTTAATGGCAACAGCACTCAAGTTGTATGAACTCCGCAAGTTTGAACTTCAATGGAAAAACATCTGATGGTCTGTACAGAGTCAAATGAGCAATGTCACAAATCACTTTGTGACCTCGAAATTTTGAATGCCATATTTGTGGACTTTTGAATCATATGTTCCTGATTAAAAACAAGGAAGCAATTGAGAGTTCTCTTAAAACAAGTTTACTTTTATAAGCTTCATCTTGATAACTTTTTCTTTCTTTCTTTTCTCACCTTCACTGTTTTGACGTAGCTGTGTTCTTTGTTTTTTAATTTGCGAGTTTCAGTCTTTTCAGCTGGTTAGCAGACAAACTGGTCTAACTAGTTTTATACCTACAATACTGTAGTTTTTTTTTTTTCATTCCGGTCTCACTCTTAAGCTCATTTACACTAGAGAAATTGCTCCATTTTCTATTGTCAGTAGTGTAGTGATGCATGAAGCACGGCTCACAAAGAAGTCACTTTCAAGCAAGCAGTTCTCTTGGTGCGAATGCTGCAAACTCATGTGACCAACTTAAACCTAATGTGAAAGCTGTGTGGGTAAATCTTGCGCAAATCCCTATTGAAATGACATTATTTCAAATTTGGTAATCATTAACAGTAAATGTTTTTCAGAGTTTTAAACCTTTATGCAATAGATTTGCCTTTGAACCATTAAAACCATTAAGAAAATCTGCCCTACAAAATAATTTCACTAAAAATAAAAGACAGAAAGATTTTTTTAAGATGAAAAATGCAATGAGAAACACCTGCAATAGTTTCTCTTCCTAATGTCTAATGTTTTTCTATTTCTAAAAATATAAAAGTATGAGAGAATAATAGATCAGAACATAACTTTTAATTTAAATAAAAAAAATACAAAAAAACATTTTCAGTATCCAAGTTTATTTTCGTAAATGAAAACTGAAACTAAGTCTCAAACTATTGGTCAAAAAACATTTTCGAAAACTGAAATAAAATAGAAATTTCAACATAAATGAAAAACTAAAACTAAATGAAACTAACAACAGTTAGTCGGCACACTCAAGTTAAAATAAATTAAACTTTTAAAAGACGCGTCTCAAGGCCTTGCGCTTTTTCCCAATTGCACTGCCCGCGTATTTTTTTCAGTTTTTCAAAGCAAAAACGCTTTCTGTGTGAACCAGAAGCAAAAAGGGCCAAATAAGTATTTCCATCATATCTAAATTTTATGCAAATACAGCCGTACCTTAATTCCAAATAAGATAACCATCTCATGTGAAACTAAACAAGATACCACACATATAGACAAGATACCACACTAAGCAGAAAACGGAAAAGACAAATAGCATGTCAATGTCATGAAACAGACGTACATTTGTCAGAGTAGAAGTATACTAAAGTAGAACATTTGAATACGAGTATGTGATTTTAAAAGATGCAATAGACAAAAAGCATAAATGGATCAATACAATAATAATGTTTGAAAGGATTAATCATAGAAAAATAACCTTTGAGAATAATCATACGCATATTTTTTTCTTTTTCTTATATACCATGTTTAACAAGATTTAATTTTTAATATGAATGAGTATGACTGAATAATTTTTACTTTTTAGTTGCATTTGTTCGGTTCTTTGTTCATCCTCCAAAAATTATTTTATTTTTATTATTAAGAGGTTTTCACAAGAGTTAACTTCAAACTGCAAACATTAAACTTTGCTGAAATGAAATGTCTTTACATGAAGTGTTCTGTTATCTCTGCTAAATTAAAACTAACAAAACCATTAATGAAACTAACTAAAACTAAACTGAAATTTATAGGAAATTAGAAAATGATATTAAAACAAAAACTAATTTAAAAATTCTAAACTATAATAACCTTGTCAGTATCACTATATTTCAGTGTCACCATTTGAGTGATGCTTTGGATGAACACTATAAAAGTGGCTGCTGTGAGCTCTCTTTACAGTCTTCTCGCCAGAAAATGGTTTTAACACTGTTGGCTGTTTAACAACGGCTGGCTTCCGTTTTTTCCTTTCTCTTTTTTTTTTCAGTACATAAACAGTACTCCCATGGTACTTTACTGTGTTTTGGGTGCAATTTTCACTTCTTTACCACATTACACCTCCACTGACGTGCACACACGAACACACTCGTGTGCTGCTGAATGTGCTCCGTCAGGGTTGTGTTGGATGATGAATGCTTCAGGCAGAGAGCAAGCTGAATGTTATTTTATCATAGATACTTTCACATATGCTTGCACACACACATTCACATTTAGATTCGCACCCTCTCGCACACCCTTGCTGAGATCGGAAGCATTGGCCTACTTGCTGTTTGGTTGTAACCTCATTTATCATTTCTCATTTTGTCATCCCTGAACTCCTAGACTACTCCAGTATGTGCTAAATTTCTCTCTGGCTGCGCTCGGCGAGGTGGTCGCGGGTCATCTGAATTTAGCTGGACAGAAGTGAAGGTCTTTTCCTGTTCTTATGGTCATTTCTCATTCTCTTTCCAGGGTCGTTGGCTCAGCGCGTGAGGGTGGATGCTGAAGTGGTGTCATATCCTGGTCAGGCTGTGACGCTGCGTTGCCAGTTTCCAAATCCAGGCGAAAACCAGCTCACGCAGGTCTGAAATCAACTTCGTTACCTGCCAATCTCAAGCAGAGCTGTGGAACCCAAACAAACAAGAGTTTGTAAAAAGAGCTTGTTTGTTGGGCTTGTAGTAAGAACTTTCTGAAAGTGTTTATGTGCTGTAATCATCTGTTGGATTTGTTTCCTCTGGCATGCAGGTGTCATGGATCTTTGAACAAACTGACGTAGAGAGAACCAACATCGCAGTCTTCCATCCAACATTTGGGGCAAATTACCCTACCAAATCCCCTCTATTTGGGCGTGTCCGTTTTGTAACAGACCCGCCCACTTTGGAAAACCCATCCATTCAGATTACAGATGTGAAGATGACAGACGAGGGACGATATATCTGTGAATATGCTACCTACCCTTCCGGCAACGAACAGGGAGTGTCTTCACTGGTCATGCTGGGTGAGTGTGTATGTGTGTTTGTTTGCACAGGAGAAAAGAACATTAAAACTTGGGGCTTTGCTTTAGAGCTGCAACAAATAAGCAGTTAAATAATGAAAGATTTATATATACATTTATGTGTATAGCATAAGCACTATACATAGTATGCATTCATATAATTATATATATTGTTATTTATAATTAATAATATATTCATAAAAAAGTGACCCCTCCCCCCTCAATAAAATACAGAGGGAAATTGCCTTTTTTATCTGATTAATCAAAAGATTAAAACAAAATAATTGATTTTTTTTTTAAATAAAACCAGAGGGTGTTTATAGACATTTTTATATAATAATTGACAGTATTAATAAAATACAACTTGGAATTTGGCTCTTTTTAAAATAAGATTAATTAAAAATTTTTAAATAATTGACAACTTTTTTCAGCAAAAAAGGGGGGTAACAAGTGACAGCATGGTAGCGTATAAAATATTTGTAAGTTGCAGCCTTATTCTGCTTTAAAGAGTATGTGTGTGTACGCATACTCAAGACTCACGTCTGTGTCCGTTTGTGGGCTTAAAGGGGATTTATAAATGGTATTGTCAGATCAATTGTGCTGCTGTTAATGTGTGTGAAATGTGGCAGTAACCTTGGCCGGGCTCTCGTTCGCTCGCCCCCTCCCTTCTCTCTCTCTCTCCGCTATTGATCTGCCTGCTTATCATGCTGAGAGGCCGTCGCTTCCCTGTCGTTCCCCGTCTCCCCTGCTTTTCTCCTTTCCCTCTCTTTGATGTCTTTCTCAGAGCGAAACGTGAGTACAATGTGAGCGCTGTGCTAACGTGTGGCAGGACAAGCCGATCTGTGATCTTCCCGTCTCCACTTCCTCCCCTCATCCTCCCTTACCCTCCTTCACATTATAGCATCAAATAAATGTTAAACTCTCTCTCTTTCTCACAGCTAAACCAAAGAACATGGCTACAACTGTCACAGTTACTGCCGGCACAACCCCGGTCATTGTGGCGCGGTGTGAATCATCCAATGGCCGTCCGGCAGCGACCATTTCTTGGTCCACGGCGCTTAACGGAAATGCGACGACGCCACCGATGAAGACGGACAATGCAGATAATACGGTCACCGTCCAGAGCACCTACATGCTGGCTCCGCAGCCAGCGGATAATGGCAAAGACATCAGCTGCATAGTGTCGCACCGTACCATGTCCAAGCCTGACACCTTCCCGATGAAACTTGTTGTTGAATGTAAGATATCAATCAAAGCATTACCTACACCAGCAACTACTGATCCAAATGCTGTTACGCTAAGCATTCCCTGTTGCTATAGCTAATAATTGCTGTAATGAGTCATGTCTCAATCGGTCCAGGCCAGTAATGTGTCTCAGAATATGCCAGACATTAGTAAAGGTCATCAAGCAGTTTACTCTGAGGCTTTACAGTGCTGCTTGGACCAGAAACATGAGCTACGGGTCAATGAGGTCATCATAGAGTCAGCTGACAGACCGTATCAGTGTTCGATTTACCCAAGACTTCAATGGTGCAAGGCTAAACTCATTCATGAAGGCTAGTTGTTCGATCCACCTATTCACTATGTCTTTCTTTCTTTATCAGATCCTCCCCAGGTGCAGATCGTTGGGTATGATAACAACTGGTACAGGGGCCGGACAAGTGCGTTTTTGACCTGTCAGTCTGATGGAAACCCCAACCCCACCACTGTCACTTGGAAAACGTGAGCATTTCTTTTCACTTTCAGTTCTGTTTAGTCTGAGCCTTAAGTCGGGTTTACACTGTAAAATTTTAGGCACCTTTTTGCTGTTTTTCTAGGATTGTAAAAGACTTAATAGAGGAAAATCTGCAGGCTTTGATCACTTTGTGCATGGTTGTCCTAACCTGCTCCTGAAGGGCCACTTACTTGCAAAGTTTAGCTCTAACACACCTGCCTGGAAGTCTCTAGTGATCTTGATTGGCAGGTTCAGGTGTGTTCAGGGATCTCCAGTCCTGCTCCTAGAAGGCCACCTTCCAGTCGGGTTTTGCTCCAATCAATGTCTTCAGGATTACTAAAAGCTTCCAGTCAAGTGTGTTGGGGCAGGTAGGAGCTAATCTCTGCAGAACATTGGCCCTTCAGGAGCAGGACACCCCCAGCCTATGCAAAGAATCTCAGTATCAGACAAAGTTCAGTCAGTGTCAGTTGCACAGTGCGGTAACTTCTGTGAGATGTCAGTTGGACGATTGGGACCAAAGTCTTGGCTATGATGTGCATCGTTGATGTTGCACAGTGTGGCATGGCTTTTACTCAAAACTGTCATTTACAAGCCCAAAAATGGAAAGCAATCTCAATATGGCACTCTCTATTCTGAATCAGCTGGCTTTAAAACAACTTCTGACACTTTTTTCAGTGCCAGTCTATTATTGTGGTATCAATAATTTCAAATAAACCCACCTAAACGGCATGACAAAACAAACTGTTGTCAGTCAGATGGGTTCTTCCTGTCTAAGTGTGTGGTTCTTGGCCAGAATTTGTTTCAAAGTGAACCGGACATAATGCTGATAGTCATGAGGTATTTTAAGCTTTAGTTCTATCTGAAAAGTTATGATAATATTGTCTGAATGTTGTCCCACAGTTTGTCCGGGCTGATGCCTGAAACGGTGCAGGTGCAGGAAAACCGTCTCGCTGTCCAGAAGGTGGATGACACAATAAATACCACCTTCATCTGTGAGGTCAGGAACAGCTTGGGATACGGCAGAGATCAAATCACCGTCTTCGTGAGGGGTGAGTCTGTCTTTAGTATGTCATAACAGGACCCCCTCACACATTTATACAGGGGTGAGTGTGAGGTAGTGACAGAGGTACTAGTTGGAAATTTAGACTAAATTTCAGACAAGCAAGGGGTTACAGTTCAGACATAAGGCAGTTTGTTGGCACTTTCATTGTCTGCATGTTTGTTTTATTCGTCACTCTATTTGTCCTCAAGATCACCTTGCATGCACTGTCATCCCTCAGCATTCAGCTGTTCCTAACTATGGTGGCGTTCTTACTTTAGTCTGAGACTTTTGTTTATCTGGAAAATGTGAGACAGGTTCCGTAGAATTCGAAAGAATGTTTTCCGTAGAGAGGAGTGTGTGATTGCAGATGTAACTGTGTTTAGGTGGGGTTGGGTTGAGTGCAGCTGTATTTGGGTGTTTTTGAACAGTGGTTTGAGAGTTTTCTGTTTAAATCATAGTTCTTGTGTATTCAGAAAGAAATCCTTTAAATAAAGTCAATATGTTGAAGATATTATATCACTTGCTGCTTGATTTTAAAGCAATTTCGAAATGCGTGAAATTGTGTCATGGTTATAGCTTACTCACACACTGGGTCGGTAAGAATTTTTTTCATGTTTTTGGAAGAAGTCTCTTATGCTCACCAAGGCTGCATTTATTTGATCAAAAATACAGTAAATCATTAATATTGTTAAGTAGTATTACAGTCTTTGATGAATAGAAAATGTAAAAGAATAGCATTTAGTTTTATAACAATGCAAAAGTCTTTGTAAGTTTTGATGAATTTAATGTGTCCTTGCTGAATAAAAATATTATTATTATTATTATTTTTTAAATTCTTACTGACCCCAGACCTTTGATGTTGTATATATAAAATGCGTTTGAGTGAGCGACTGGGCCCACTAGTAAACTGGTGTTTCAATTGGGCAATCATAACCCAACATAATATGATTGGAATATTTAAATCAATTATATTATTTTGTCTATTTAAAAAAAAAGTGCATTGTTACTTTTTTTTCTCTTCATATTTTCATGAATGTCATTTAATTGTAATCATGGGGCATTTGTTTCATCTGGTCATTATTGACTAAATCAAAGTTAAAGTATTCTTATTTGATTCCATTAGGATTCTTCCTTTATCTTATCTTTATTTTTTATTCAAATTTTATTTGAATATGGCAACTTTATTGACTTTATCACTGGTGTTCAGGTGGGGGTGGGTTCGATTTGTGACCTCTGGTAAACTACTCCTGTCCTTCCTTTTTTATGGCCATAGTGAGCGCTATGTTTGATCGCCATCATTGGGTGCAAAATTGTCCTCTCCTAGCTTTTTCTGGCCCGTTCTGATGTCCTGTGACAGGCTGATGGAATAAAATATCCACATGGTTGACTGCGGAGAGACTGAGCTGCTTTAGTGCTGAGCAAGACTAATAGCTCTTAGGTAATGTGGAGGAAAGGTGCTTTTCTCTCACAACTTGGGTTTTAAAAGCCTTCTACCTTCCTCCATTCCCCTTGCTATCCTCTCACTCTCTCTTACATATACGTGTCCTTGCAGATCTGTGCGGCTTTGAGGCAAATCTTTGCTCATTTAGAAATGTACATTCCCCTACCAAACACTAAACTGACAACATCTTGCCTTCCCTCTAATTTTGGTCCCTCCCATATTCTCATGGAGTGAAAACAAGAGAAAAGGGCAAGAAGGAAGAGACTGAACCAAACGAGGAGGGTGGAGCGGATGAACGCTGGTGGCATTTCATCCCCCCTGGGAACCTACGGCTCTCCCATCGCACGTGCATCCTCTCGCTCTCCTCCCCTCTTCCGCTCGCATCACTTTCATCCTCTTCACTTCAAACTCTCTCGTTTTGTTTGCCTGAGCCACTTCTGTGCCTTCCAAAACTGCTACCCACCCTCCTTCTCCGACCATCTCCCCCCCACAAGAGGCTCTCGGTGAGGATAAGTCAGTCACTGCTGTTTCAGCTCCCGGCCTCTTATCCTCCTCTGTCAAAGGAAGAGCGGAAGGGAAATGCTAATTAGCCCCGTAATGCAGAGCCAGGCTGTGTTGTGCATGTGCGGACAAAATTTGTTGTTCAGTTGGTGTTCGCGGCATGTAGTGGAGGAATCAGGTGCAAGAGGAGATATGTTTTGTGGGGCGCCGCGGGAAGTGTTGGTTAGCTGTGAAGTGGTTCTGCTTAAGTGCAGCCGTTTTGACAGCCATGAAATGGCCACTACCTTCTCGGTAGCGTGGCTGTTTTCGCCCCCCCGGCAACTATCTCCATGGTGACTAAGGTCGGCCCGCACAGATCTTGTCTCGTGTTCCTCCTGAAAGCACGAGAGCAGTACAGAGATACCTCGGAGCATGTTTTGTAGCTCCACCACTGGAGCCAGAGCAGGGATCCGACTTCGAATCCAAATCGTTTCTCAACACTGTGCCTCATGTTGCTCTCAGGCTAACCTAGATTCAACTCTCTCTCTCTCTCTCTCTCTCTCTCTCTCTCTCTCTCTCTCTCTCTCTCTCTCTCTCTCTCTCTCTCTCTCTCTCTCCATCATTCTCCATCATTCATTTTTAACTCTAGAGACTGTCATATTCTCCATCCAGCTGTCATGAAAAAAAATCTATTCATCTGCCTTGCCCTGCTCTCTCCCATCCAGTGTTGTGACGGAAAAAAGAAAAGAGAGGATGTGATTTTTTTTTTTTGGTCTCGTCTGTCTAGAAAAGCTCCATGAGCTTCATTCATCCACTCAGCCATTCACTTAGAGTCTTTCAGAGCGCTAAAATGTACATTTTATGAATATACTGCCAGTACTTAGAGAAAGATGAAGAGACTACATTAGTGCTAATACAATATAATTAGTGGTGTTCGCTAAGGCTTGGGTGAACTATCAACTTTTAAAGTCATGATGTAACAGAAGTAGCAGCAGATCTTTCTTCAAATAATGACGTATAACCGAGTGAATAGATTATCGAAAAGTCTCGTTTCACCGGAAGATCAAGTTATAACAATTTAATTAAAAATGATGGTCAAATAAAATAAAATAATGTATGCCTGGATAAATCATACAAAATAAGATTTAAAAAAAATGCTGCCAAAAATGGATCATGCCAACTTAAAGCTGCCTCCTTAATAACTTTCTATGGGGAATAAAACATGCATAAAAATGATGGTTTCGGTACTACTTTAAATTTTGGTGCTTCTTGGTCAGTGCTTTTGCTAGAAACCACTCAGAATGCCCTAGAAATCGCATAGCAACATGCTTAAAACCCCTCAGAACACCTTTTCGATTGTGTGCCAACACCCTGGGATTGTGACTTCGGCACGGGCAAGCACCCCTCCGTCGCTGTGTGTGAGTGTGAAATCATCCGATAATGAAGCCATGTAGATCCGTGGGTGGGTGGGTGTGTGTGTGTGTATGTGTGTGTGTGTGGCCGCTATATGATCAGACTGTCATGTATAATTCAGAGGACTCAGGCAGGCAGTGAGAGATTGACTCAAAGATCAGAACAACACGCTCACTCCTGCTGAACCAGTGGGAGGTGGAGGTGTGTGTGTGGGAGAGAGAAGTACGCCACAGTGGGTGGCTAACGGGAACATTGCGACTGAGGCAGTCAGACATGATTGTGTTCCAGTTGTCTCTCCCGTTAGCTGTGTAACATGCACAGGAAAAACGTAAGAGAGTGATGTTGTTTATTTTGGGTGTTAACACATGCACTGCTCTCTTTCAGCAGTGCTAGTCACGTCTTGGCACACTCATCTCATACACGCATTCGCTGGGCAGTGAGGAAGAAGCTGTGCGCTGTTGTGTGTTTGTGGCTTCAAGGCCGATGAGTCTGTCTGCTGTCTCCCCTGTCAATCCCAGCCTCCTCTTATCCGTCCGTCCATCCATCCGTCAACCAATCATCCGTCCCTTTGTCCATCATCCTTTCTTTTCTGTTTTATGTGAAACTGCATGCTTGTGCTGTTTTTCCTTCTTCATTGTGCAGTTGTAATTGTGAATTCTGCAAACTGGCCTTATGGAAGGCAGTTCCCCTTAAGGAATTGCACATAAATGTCACCCTTCCACATGCATTCACTTGATTCAACATAAGCCGGACTGGACTAGTTTTCTAAACGTTGTTTGACTTCAAATTCTTATCACCCGTCGTCTGTGATTTCTTGTACCGATTCGGACGGGACTAACACCCATGTTTACTAGACGTGATATATGTTTTTTTTAATGAATTACTTATTGATATTTATTATTAAACCCCTATTTAAACAAACTCCACATGGGTTTATAGAAGTGGCTGTTTATAATAAACCCACATAAGTGAACAGAGAAATCTAGACAAGTAGGCTATCTTACCTGACACTGATATTAAAATCAAATGGGCTTTGCAGTTTCCACGATTTGGCTCTTTTATTAATTACTGATTCCATCCGTATTGAAATGGAAATTAAAGCGTCCGAAAGTTTGGTGCACAAAAGGTTTTAAAATTTAAATCACAAAGTATGCCTATGAAACACAAATTTCTCCAACATAATAATCCATGAAAACTAGTCCCATCCGAATAGGGCTATACACAGACATTTCATTTTATAGATGGACTGTGTGTGTGAAACTGGAAATATTTTTTCCCTAGGCCTCATAAAGACCCCATGAAAACACCTACATTAGATGCTTGTGAATGATTCAGTGTTTTTGAATAAATCTTTTAAGTGAAAAAATTGTTCTTCCCTTCCATGCACTGACTCTGATATTTTTGTTGTTGTTGGATGCACTAAACATGCTCTTAACTGAACGAGTGTCTGTTTGGAGTCTTAACGACTCTAGGGAACACATTGAACGAGCCATCACATGAACAAAGTGAACGAACTAGGGCTTGAATGAACTAATGAATCTTGCTTGTGAACGAGAATTAACTGACCAACTGAAGAGTCAGCCATGTCATTTGTTCAGTTTGGCATGCGAGTCAGTCTCGTTCACAAAAAGTAGAGAAAAAGGGTTAAAAAAAAATTAATTTGTAAAATGTGTATACACAAATTTCAATAAAGGGTAATAAGATATTTTGGTGTCTATTAACGAACTGGTTAAGGTGAATTATTTAATTACTCATTCATATAACAAAAAAAAACATTGTTGACATCTTTTCACAAAACGGTTCAAAAGATTGAAGTCACTTGAATCAAAATCTCCACTATTGTAGAACATATCTAAGGGCTGGTGGCGCCTTTGTTTAACTTGACATGAACCAAGATTTGGCCACCTGTCAGTTGCAGGTGGTATATTTAATTTAGGGGGCTGGAATTTTTTTTATTCTAGAGAGCATTTGATTGGACATAAATCTCTGTAGTACAGGATATTTTTAGTCTGCTGAAGATGACTGAAAGGCAACAAATCTCCAGTTTTGATTTATTTCTTTAAACATTTAATTTCCATTTCCTTTCCATGAATCTAATTCTGTCTAATTCTCCTTTCTTTTCTCTCTTTTTCACCTTTCTGTCTCCAGAGCAATCACCTCCCTCCCCGAATACAGGTGTGATCGCAGGCGTGATCTTCGCATGTCTTCTGGCCATCGCACTGTTAGGTATCCTCGCCTACTTCCTGGTAGCCCATAATCGCCGCCAACAGCATGGTTACCGCGGCACCGGCAAGCCAACCGGTGCTCCCTACGACTCCTTTACCCGCCTCTTTGGCTCTGCTAAGTCAAGCAAAAACGGTACCGGAAACAACGGGAACAACAACACGCCCATTTACAGAGGAGATGTGGGGCTTAACGAGAAAACGGCCAATCAGGGCATGCATCCGGGGGGCGTGGCTCTGCTCGAAACCACGCGCACTCACACAGCGGAGGATATCCTGCTTAGTAGAGAGATGGATGAGGTAGAAAGGAAGAAATTTGATGAACTGGAAGAAGAGGATGAGCGATATGACCATTTCGGTGGGGGTGGACCCATCCTACAGCTCCGCCCACATGAAGATGACATAGATGATGACATGGAGTCCCAGAGGGATGGCTCTGTGATCTCTCGGACTGCTGTCTATGTGTAAGAGGAGAGCAGAAAGAGGTTCTTGAAGGGTGAACGTGGACCTCTTCCAGAAAGGTTGCATTTCTCCCCTCTCAACGAATATTCATTTTATTGTAAAAAATTACGGCATCAAATACCATGAGAAAAGGATTAACGGATGGAATGAGTTGATGAATGGATGAATTAATACGGTGGATATAGCACAGATTAAAACATTGAAGGATCGGGTGAAGTAAATAGAGACTACTAAATGCAAAACTGTCAGGCTTCCATTCCTAATTATTGCTCTGGTTGTCATGGGGACAGGTTCTGAGTAATACGAAACTGCAGATGTTGACACTGCGTGATATATATGACATGCCCACACATGAAGTTATGTATATAAATCCACTGTGCTGTTACGTAATCGTTTTAACAGGTTTTTATTTTCTGTTTAATGATTTCACACTTAAACCAGTTTCAAATTTGATTTACTTTCAAACTTGATTTTAATTGAGATTGTTTGGAGCACATTCCTCGGCGCGACATCTCTTTCAGCACTTTCCATGGAAGCTATCCTTATGTATTGTGTAGATCATGAAAGAGTCAAACGTGACTCGAGATGACGTGTACAGTTCACTCAATATCTCAATCCCGTGACCTGACTCACCAGTGAATCATTTGGTTTCGGGGCTAATCAAATCAAATATATTAATGAATTATGTGTTCGTTCTCACCCACAATCCATTTAGTCAGGAAAAGATGGCAGCACATTTTACTGTTTTCCGTGCACATGTACAATTTCCTTATGCATTTAGTCACAAAACAATGTAGCAGAATACTGTAGTAATAAAAACAGCTAGTCAGGGTCACATCCTTATTCACCGTGAACCTTTAAACCCTGCCGGAAAAGAAGGATTTAACTAAATATATTGTTTAACTTATGAAGTGATGGTGTGCCACATATGTAACACTTTACAATATGGTTCAATCTATTAATATTAGTTGTAGTTATCATGAACTAACAGCATTTATTAATATACTATTGTTTGTTATTAATTCATGATACATGTTAATTTATGAACTTGAAATGTATATGTCAAAATTGACTTTAGCTAAGATTAATAAATGCTGTGGGCATATTGTTTAAAGTTAGTTCATGATACCTAATGCATTAACCAATGCTGACAAATTAAACCTTACTCTAAAGTGTTACCAACAAATCTATATTTATAACTATAGCCCTAGTCCATTGTTACCATGGCCACGCAGCTATATATATATACACCTCTCATCCAACACCACAGTTATGGATCACGTACTGTTATTTCCTTGTTTTATTGACGTTCCTCTCGATCGGTGAGATACACTGCCTTGTTTTAGGGGAAATAAAATAAAGAAGCTGTTGAATGAGTGAACGATCATGTCTATTGTTCGATGTGAGGTGATTTGTAAACTACTGTATGTACACATTTTATTTTTCTTAAAAATGACAACAAATATCTATACTTCTAAATGTTGTAAATACGAAGGCGGGGCAAGGTGAATATCCAGGTCGAATGTTGTGCATGTCAACCACAGCTCTGTGCTTACAGAACTATATGAGAGCACATATCACATATTTATATCTGTAATCTAGTATCGAATACTGGTTCTACCTTTACTGAGTTCAAACACATTCACATATGGAAGCTTTCGATGTGGTGTATTTTGAGTGTATGTGTGTATGAGAGTGAGTCAGCGTGTTAAATGGTGTCTGACTCGAGGGCAGTGAGTTATTCCTCCAGGCTCTCAGGGTCTCGCACACATACACAGTGTGATTTAATTGGACACTACACACACACACACACACTTATATTCCTTCTCTGCCCTTGTACCAACAGTCTATAAGTGTCCTGCTCTGTTCCCGAGTATCAGAGGGCATATTGGGTACCGTAGTGTTGTTTCCCTGGGCTTCCATCTTGATTCACTGACCCTATTAGTGCAATGTCTGGATCAATGCCACTGAAAGAAGTTGAAGTTCTCACCTCTGAAAGGGTGGTCAGTCTGACGCGTTCTGATCCGTCTGGCACCGAATAGGCCGGGGTTTCGACGCAGCTTAGTTTACATCCTGATTGAAAGGTCAGATCACAATCAGTGAATGTGTGAGTAGAGGAAGTGATTTCGTCACTCGTGCTCTGAGAGGCAGAACGCTTTAGCTCCTCATTAGAGGAGAACGCACTGACCTTCCAGCTCAACGTCTCCACCAGGAATTCCGTAATGAAGGAACGGATGCCTTGAGAATATTAAGAAAGTATCCTCTGAGATGCGAAACGGTTTAAGTAGATTTCCAGAGAGTGTGGAGTCGCGATGTTACGTTTCCTCGATGTCGTCATTTCTCGTTGTCTGGTTTCGATGTTCTGGTAAACACATGCACACACATTTAAAAGCCTTAATGTCACCAGTCACAAACCATTCCTCCTGTGTAAATAATATAAATATATAAACACGATATAAGACTAAACGGTAATGTCACATCCTGGTGTATTGTACTTCACTGCTGAGAGCATGAAGCATACCTAGTTTTAATTGGTTTAATTGGTATCGCTTTAAAATAATGTTGAATTTGTTTGCATTTTTAATGCATTAGGTATCATTAACTAACATGGAATAATATGTATTACAGCATTTATTAACCTAGGTTAGTTTTAATTTAGGGATAGTGTTAATTTACACAACTTGAAATCTTAAAAATATATATTAGTATATGCAGAAATGAAGATTAATCTAGATTAATAAACGCTGTAAAAATGTTCATTGTTATTTTGTTACTTTGTGCATTAACTCATGTTAACATATTGAACCATATTGTAAAGTGCTATTGAGTTTTGTACCTGTTGATTTAACTGTTGTTTATTATTTTCTATTTTTTTAAATGATCTGTGCTTTAATTGTTTTTTATTCTGAGTGGTTTATTGATGCCTGTAACGTGTTTGTGCTGTAAACTGTTGAGCAGTGCTCTTGAACTCTAATGGACAGACAGAAAAACACATCTATACTACTAAATGCTTTATCGCCTTGCGTTGCTTTTAGGATTTATTTTGGTTGTCTGAATGTTTTCGCAGTCTTTTTGTAATTTTGTCTTTTTTTTTATTTGGTTGCTTATTAAAGTCTTACCGATATTTGACTGATCTTGGTATGTGCTGAATGCTCTGGGGCTCAATCATTTCCTGCAATGTTTTCAGTCAGGTTTCTGGGTTGTGAATGTAGAGTTAGATGATAAGTAACCTGTCACAGATCACACCGCCAGCTGAAATAGAGCTAAATATGGGCTGCGCAAGAGAGCGGCACAAAGCATCCACATAAAGCTCTATTTTTACATCTTTGCCCTTTGTAAAGCAAAACATGTAGGTACGCTGGGCAAAACATCATTTTCACGCAGTTAAGGCATCTAATATTAGTTGAAAATAATGTTTTTGTTGAAAGGAAAACATGCAAAATCAAACTAATACAATGTTGTGAATGTGACAACCAAGTAACATAACAATAGTGATAACTATATTAGCTTTCACCCAAATGAAAAATAAGAATCAGTCATATTGAATTCTGAACTCACAATTGTGAGATGTAAAAAAAAAAGTCTTAAATTCTGAGTTAACTCAAAATTGTGAGATATAATCTCAAAAGTGCAATAAATAAATCTCGCATTTCTGAGAAAGTCTGAATTTCATGATGTTAACTCAAAAAAGGTAATTCACTTTTTGCAGTATTTCTTTCATAGTTAACTGTTCATTAGCAATTCAGTGGCAATCTTGTGAGGCAATCTTCAACATTAATCATTGGATGATTTAGATTACTTTTCTTCTTCGTCAAAAAAATCTTTTGTTAGTGCATTAGTATCCTATGATATTTTTTCCCGCCAAGTCATATTTTTATCAGGAGGAGCATGTTTTAATTAATTATTTAATTATGGTTATGAAGCACATTCTTGGTTTTGTCTTTATTGATGACGAAATCAAAAACACCTTCATTATGGAACATTTTCCAAAGTCATTGTGTTGTCATTGTTTTTGTTTGAGATTCAGATGCATCACTGAAACCTGTTTTTATGCAAGTCAGAAATAAACCACACACACTATAAAAAAGAATGTGGTAGAGTTCGTATTCCAGTTTCTTCCCTTTAGGCTATGAAGTTGACAGTCTCGGCATAGTTTAGCCTTACAGGAACTTTGCTCTCAAAAAGGCTCTTTGTTTACACCAACGCAACAGATCTCATCTCAACAGGTTAAAATTTAACCAAGAGCACACTTTGTGGAAGAGGGAGGAGTGAAACCGAAAGAGTTGCTGTCATGATAAAGGTATTCAGCAAGTAGAATTCCTCTCACACACACCACCCTATTCGCAGGTGACCCTGATAGAAATGTGCCTGTTAATGAAACAACAGACGTTTTTTTCCAGAAGTAGCTGTGCCCTAGATTCTGTCCTTTTCCTCCCTTTCCCTCTCTTTCTCTTTCAGTTGACGGGGTCAGAATCTCTGTGCTGCTGGCACACTTGTCACTGTCGTTTGGATTTGGAGGGGTTTTTTTCTCGGCCATTTAGCCATCTGCCTGCTCTAATTGCTCTGAGTTGCAACCTGGAGTGAAGACCAGCTGCCTCTTTCCTCTCTTAGTTCGTCTCTCTCTCTTCCCACAACACTAGGTGAATGTATCATGATAATAGCCTTATGTTGCAGTGTAATGGTGTGTTTCACTTGTCCTGAGACACAATCATGGCCTAACACAGATGTGAGCTTAAAGGTGCACTCAGTCATTTTTTTTCCTCATTGAAAATGCTTCAGCCTTAAAGGGACAGAGCACACAAAAAAACTCACCTTCATGCCATTCTAATCCTTTATGATAATTTTTAAAAATGGTTTGAGATGAGGCTCCAGACATACCAGTAGCTTAATAAAAGCTGGTTGATTTTATGGTGCAGGTCACCTAATGGAGGTTGCCCTGTTGAGATCACATGACCAGCGGCTCGCTTCATCTTGGTAACCTTCCTATTATCGGACACTTTCGTGTTACAAATAGTGCATTTTTACAATGACATTGGTAACCAAATCTCATATGGTATTAGTAGAAAATATGTCATAATAGTTTAAATGTTTTACCAGTAACATATTTTTTAATACTGATTTGTATTTTCCCTGTCTGCGGCCTTTCACGCCACAGGATAGTCAGTAGTAGGCATGTCTAGTAAAGCCATTATATTTATCCATTACAATCATAAAATTCTGTTTCTGTAACTGAATTCCGATAGAACCAGATGTGGACGGCTTAAACGTCAATGCGTCAAAACTACATTTAAATCCATTTCAGATGTAAATTTATGTCATTTACATTCTATTGGATGTACACTAGTTTAAAAGTTTAGTACACTAAAACATACAGTAATATTGTGAAATATTATTACAATTTAAAATAACTGTTTTCTCTTTTAGTATATTTGAATATATATATAAATAAAATATATGGCAAAGCTGAATTTTCAGTATCATTCACTGTAAAAAAATATTTGTTTTTTAAGTACAATCAATTTGGATGTTTAAGTCATTTGAACTTAAACTACATTAAATTGACTTAAAAATAGTTGAATCTTGTATTACATACATTTTTTTTTAAATTACTTAACTTATTTTGTTGAGTTAAAGCAATGTAAAAATACATGTTGTCATGACTCATTGATCATATCATTTTTTATGTCTTCAGTGTCACATGGTCCTTCAGGAATCATTCCAGTATGCTTATTTGGTGCTCAAGAAACTTTTTTAAAATCTTTTATTATCAATGTTGAAAAGGGTTGCGCTGCTTTGTGGAAACCGTGATGCATTTTCTTCACACTTCATAAATGTCTTTACTGTCACTTCTGATTAATTAAGTTATTAATTTCTTGCCGTGTCATTTTGGGGGCTGTGCCTGTGACTGAGGGTATTTGCCCTGTCAATGGTAGTCCGGGATGGATTTAGGCTAAAAGGAGTTCATGAGATCATGCACTGAAAACTCCCCCTCTCTAAATCAAGCGCACATGCGCAAAACTCTATTTAACTCCCGTCACATGCCTCACATGTGGATGTGTGGTTAATAGCCAGCGACGAGTCTGATCTGAATGCTCTATTTTTATTCCCCGTCATGGAGAGGGACCGTTTCGGAATGATGAAAAGCGAGCGGAATCAAGGCCCGAGCGAGGAGCGAGGATGTGCTGGTGTGGTTTGGCCCTGAAGCTGTGACACTTCCGTCATCTGTAGTGTTTCTGTGAATTGGACATGTGTGCGCACGCACCCCGTGCTCAGTGGGAGATTGGATTGACCCGCGTTGCCCTGAGCTGTCAGGCTGTGAGGATCGTCTGGTATCCCTTGTCTCCCGTGGGCACCCGGAGGCTACGACATTACACAGAAAACAGATGAATAGATAGATTAGGCCCGGCGGGGGGTTCTTCTGGTGGCCTGTCTAACCTGATCAATTGCTTTGATTATGGGTGATTGATCAGTGGGTACTGGAGAGCAATTTATGTTCGGTTTGCCACTCTTCCACGATGGGGTTGTTACCATGGGTAGAAGATCCAGTGACCTTTAACACACTGACATTTAAGTGAAATGATTAGTGGATGACGCTGGTGTGTTAAGAGAAGACAGAGCACATAATCAATCAGCAGGGATGATGATATAGACCCAATCTGACAGGTAGCCATAGTGACACCAGAACTCTGTGTTGACTCTGTAACCATTATCCACTCTCGGCTGTTAGCTTTTTGTCTTTATTTTTTTTTTTGTCAGGTACGCTACCTCAAGTTTCCACTTATGAGCTCAGACATCGTAATTATGATGAGACGTGCATTCAAGTTCTGAAATAAGTGGATGCAGTGGCCAATTTAATTTTTCTTTCTTTATCACCTACTGACAAAGACATGAAGCTTTTGTTGTGCTAGTGCAACAAAATGAAGCAGAGAGGACGTAACATGTAGGTGTGTAAGTGATGCTTTAAGCATTTTATTCAAGCATAAATGCACAGTTTGCCCTCAAAGCATCTACCATTTTGGGAAGCAGGCTTCATTTAATAATTTGGGATTTATCTTATAAATTATTCTATGCATTCGAAATACACTAGTGTGCATTTATGTCGATTTTTTTACCTGGATTTTCCGGTTTTCACAACAAGCCACACAACTGTTTTCAGCTGTGATAATAAGAAATGTTTCTTGAGCGATTCAGCATATTAAAATGTATTAAAAAAAGACAACATTTGTCTGTTGTTACTGATTTTTTTTTTTTTAAATCAAATTAACAGCTTTGGTGAACATATGCTACTTTTTTCTAAATCTTTTTAATTTTTGGTATAAATAGTGCTTAGAATAATACTTTTTCTCATCTGCATCTCTCAATAACCAGCTTTATATACTAGGGGTGGGAATCACAGGGTACCCCACGATACGATACACGATACATGGCTCACGATACGATAATTTCATGATACAGCAATTCTGCGATAATCAATATATTGCTAGACCATCCTTTAATGATACATCACGATATCTGTCTGAAAACAAAATGCCCGTGTAAAAGGTTAAGTGCAGGTTTTCTCTCTTTATTCAAGTCCAAACTGTTATAACAGCACAAAAAGTGTTTCAGTCTGTAAATTAAATGAAACATTTTCAATGAGATCAGGCGATGGCGTTGCAAGTGGCTTTGTATGTTTGTGGTATTAACTATGCTCTACTTTTACCAGGCAGTTCTTGTATATCACATACTCTGTCGATTTTCTTTGGCTGGCTGGGACATCTATTATTTTACTGCTGTCCACCATCCCGTTAAAAACTTTTTTTCTTAGGCTAGCTAACTTATGTCCACGTTTCCCTCATTCATTTGTTGAGCACCACCTCGAAGAGACATGAAGTGCTGGTAGCAGGAAAATCCTATTTAGAGCGCCTTAATCTATTAATTAAAATATCGATATTTGGCGGCAGCGTATCGATTCTCGACAAGGATATATTGCCCTATCGATATTTTGTCCCACCTCTATTACAGTATATACTGTAACATGCCCTTTCTAAATATTCAATCACATGAAAAATACTCTGCACCATTTACCAGATTAAGGGAACGACACATCTTAACCCGCTCTCTCCTACTAATTTCTGTGACTCTACTCTTCATGAACAGTACAAAAGTGCTAAATAAATATAGTCATAATTACATAAGTACAGTCGACATGACCAATACCAATTTGCTTCGGCCACTATTCTTAAATTGACACACCCTAAACTCTGCATGTCAGAGCTTCCAAAAAAAAAAACACTAGCAATTACAGCATTGTGGTGGCATTCACCTCGTAAACACAATCATTCTGACACAACTTGAAGACAGCAGTAGTCCTCCTGGTGACATTGGAGTAGTGACAGGGGGAAAGTAGCTGGTATGAGTGATGTGGAAGATCTCCCAGAAGGGGGTACATGAGTGGACCTGTGCAGCAACAGAATGATCGTAGGACACGGATGAGGCGGACTTGAGGAGAAGGAGGGTGGGTTTAATTTTTATATATTATGTTTATGCGTTTATGAGTGATGGGCAAAGGGACAGGTAGAGTGGAAGAACAAAATCATTTTCTTGTCTTTCATTTTGTTTTTTGTTTTTGTCTGTGGAAGACTTGGAAATTGTCTTCTACAAATCACTCACTCTCTCACTTATCCTGTCCCTTCCCCTGAGAGACAGCCCACCTGCAAAAACAGAGCGTGAGATGAAAGGAGGGCGACTTTTTGTGTTCAGTTCATTCTCAAAGGACACACACGCTTCTCCCTCTTCCAAAAGGCAAGGGCACATTGCCACTCTTCTATATTGATACACAACGCACCTCTCTCATGCACTATCCCACACACAATGATTAATCCTTTACTCACCCTCATGTTGTTCCAAACCTGTATTTCCTTCTTTCGTAAAACACAAAAAGAAGAATTTTGAAGACTATGGTTTCTCTTTTGCATGCAATTACGGTTAATAGAGACAGAAGCTTTTAAGCTTCAAAAAGGCTGCAAAGGCATCATTAAAGTGGTCTAGTGAGCTAAATAATAAGTCTTTAAACCAACTCCATTGTTTTACTTTCAGGAGTTCACACTTATAAATAATCAGAGATAGAGTAAAGACTATGGCGTATTTGGCGCGCTGTCCGAGGGGAGGCCAACATTTGATGCACCTCTTGATGGAAATAACAACACATTTATTATTCATCAAGAATTTTCTCATCAATGTTTGGTCAAAAATGTTGTATTGACAATTCAAGAGTCGAGCACTGTATAGTTTCATGTGTGAAAATTATTATTCATGCTCCCTGCCAACCATTCTTTCACATTTTGAGCCTGATAAATCTTGACATTGTCATCCTGGGATATGGCCATGATGTGTCTTCCTACATGGTTGTTTAAGAAATGAAAAGCAACACACTCCATCAATTAGGTTTAGAAGAACTGTTGCCAAACATGTAACATGCTAGAAACATAATAATCACTGCAATAATGATCCAGTCATTGACTCTGAAGCATCTGCCTATTTAACATCCAAACTAAAAGTCAAAGAATGAAATTGAAAACACAGAGAGTATATGGAAAGAAATATTTAGATTATACTGCATGCTTGCTTACTTTAATCAAGAGCCTGATGTAAGCTATGCTTAGACAAGAGCTGTAGTTCCAACCACACAACTTTGCGATGCTTTTTGTGAATGTTCACAGGGAACTCTGGTTACAGGAAACGCTGAATCATTGAACTGTGTTGCTAATGACAGAACTTGTGACTGTAAGATGCTTTTGAGAAACTCTGACCACTGATTCTCTGAAAAAATTGATTTCATGACACTTTATGGTCCCTTTGCAGCCTTTTTGAAGTTTGAAAATGTCCTTCAAAGCTTAAAATGTCTACATTGGTTCACAGAGGAAAGAAAGGAACAACATGAGAGTGAGTACAATAAATGATGGCAGAATTTTTATTTTGGGGTAAACTATTCCTTTAAAAATTCGAAGATCGATCACTCTTTTGATTCTCCGCCTGTTTTCTCTTCCATCGCTGTTCACCTCTATCTTCTTATATCACTGTCCATCTACAGCTCCTCCCATCTCTCACCCATCCCTCTCTCTTTTGAAGGTTGTGTATAGTGATGAAGTGATGTGGATGAATGAGTGTGGGATGCTTTGAAATAATCTATCCGACAAGCCATCAGAGCGTGCTTTTCTCTCCTCTATGTCGTCGTCTTGGTCATCTCTGCAGCTTCAGTGCTGCTCACTTCTGCTTGACTGACTCAAACACTAAGTCTAACCATTCCACAGCATCCAGTGTTATCCTCCACGCTGAACAACTAGTCCAGACATACACTCCACTGCTCAATATCACATCAAAACCACTACACTAAACACTTCACTGCCCAGTCCAGCACCCAGACACTAGGATTGTGCGTTCCAATATCAAAGACATGCTTAGTCATTCTAGTGCATTTTTGACTCTTCATATTAAAAGGAATAATTCATCCAGAAATCAACATTCATTATTTATACAGCGTCATGTCGTTCCAACCCACATGCTGATTTTTTTTTTCATGTGGCGCACGCACCAAAGATTAAGTCTCTAAATCAAAAATCAATTTTTAATACTCTGTGGAATATTACAATTTGAAATAACTGTTTTCTATTTTAAAACATGTGATTTATGCCTGTGATGGCAAATATTTCAGCAGCCATTCTGTCACAATTCTGTCTACATATGTCATTAAAATGACATGTAAGATTCATCTGTGCAAAAAGCTTTCAGCCTGTGCAACATTCATATCTCTGCTTCTGTTCCTGAATCACATTTACAAATACACAAA
Organism: Siphateles boraxobius; assembly: GCF_051911475.1. Lineage (NCBI taxonomy): Eukaryota > Metazoa > Chordata > Actinopteri > Cypriniformes > Leuciscidae > Siphateles > Siphateles boraxobius. The sequence goes on along the minus strand of NW_027508722.1, from coordinate 19,315,977 downwards.
GATAATCCTTGAACTGCAGACTACATTGCATGAAACTAATGGCTATTTTGATCGGAGCAGAATTTCATTAATATATTTTGTCTTAGACACATAAACAGGTTAATAATACGCAAACAACTGAGAATCCAGGTGTCAATATCCAATATGCAGATTAATTATCTTCTAGAGCTATTCTGTACTTACAGTAATAAATCGGTGATTTGCTTTCATGAACTAATTTGCATTCACATTAAATTATAGTGATATGGTTACAGGTTACATTATTCTCAAAAGGTCACATTCATTAAAAGTCATCTTCTGGTATTTAAAACATTTGAATTGAACCGGTCCATCAGGTTTAAACATTCGAGCGACCTGCACAGAATACCTAAGTTTAGACATCAAAATTTGATGTCTAAATTGTTTCTAAAATGCAGGTTGTTTTCTTTAAACAGTCTACACTTTCACAGCAGTTATTTACAGCATGTTTCCATCACACAATCATTTCCGCACCGTCAAATAATGGGTCCACAATGACACCGCACACCACTCTCCGTATCTATTCCACAGCACAATACTCAGAAACATCTTGTCACCCTTCAACGCTCACACGTCCAATCGACTGCATGAGCCATATGTATGGATATGATTGTACTGGACGACACTTCAGCCGGTCTGCTTCTCTGTAGAGTCAATCCCACAGCCCTTGTGGTGTGTATACATGGACCACACATCAAATGAAGCACCGATGGCTGATTGTCTGGCCTAATGTTGAGTGCCTTATGAAAATATAATGGGTCGGTGATGATGAGTTACCCTGCACAATCTGTGTGATTGCGAGTTTTTAATGTGCTCTGTGAATGTGTTAAAGGGATATTTCACCATTTATTTACCCTCTAGTCATTCTAGTCTAGTCATTCTGCCAAGCTCCAAAAATGGCACAAAAAAGGGTTACACTTTATTTTAAGGTGACATAGTTACATTGTACTTACTCAAATAAGTACTGAGCAGTATTAATTACCTACATGTACTTACTATAGAGTTACGGTTAGGGTTAAGGTTTGGTTTAGTTACTTGTAATTATGCATAATTTACTGTTAATACTATAGTACATGTATTAATATCTAAGTGTGTCACCTTAAAATAAAGTGTTACCAAAAGAAGCACTATTAAAGCGATAATTCATCTAAAAAATGTAATTGTTCGACCTGTAATGAAAGTGGATGGATACCACAAAATACCAACCTCAAAAAGGGTAAAAGAGTACCATTAAAATGATTCTGTCATCATTTACTCACCTTCATGTCGTTCCAAACCTTTTGTAGAACACAAAAGAAGATATTTTGAAGAATTTTTTAGTGTTTTTTGTCTATACAGTAAAAAATCAAACAAAAAAAGAAAGAAAGTCATGCAGGTTTGGAACAATGGTGAGTAAATGATGACACAATATTATATTCATTTTGGGTGAACTATCCCTTAAAATAGCCATGTCTTGTATTAGGCAGGTTGAGCTGGAGGGGAAATTCAGTAACACTTGACCTGTTTCACTGAGTCACGGAGGAAAATAGGAGGGAATGTGGGGGAGAAAGAGAGATACACTGAGAGAATGAGGGGTTTGTGGTGGGGCGAAGGCAGATGAAATGTGAAGGGGAAAGCAGAAAGAAAGAACAACAGCTGGGAAGGCCAGCGGGCAGAGAGATGACACTGCTCCCCCCTCCATTTTATTTCCTCTCTCTCCTTTTCTCCTCTCTTGTCCTTCATTGCCTAGCCTTTTGGCTCTTGCTCTCTCTCTGATGCCCCTGTCCTCATCTCATTTCTACAGCTGGAAATGGCAGAGTTAGACCGCTCTACAAACACAAATGTGTGTGCTGCTTTTGTGGAGCGGTGACATGCCAGCAACACTGTGTGCACCCGTGTGATCGCAAAGCCAAACTGCCGGGATCTAATGTTTGGTTTTGTGATGGCGGGTACAATTTTGCACTCATTGATGGGTAAAGGTACATGTAGTGTCAGCCTCAGATTTTGTCCATTTTCTAAGCTTAGAAAATGCACATTTATACGGGCTGAATTTTATAGGCCTAAAATATTGTTTAGTAATTCTGTGAATTACACTGCACAAACCAAAGTAATACTACCCACCGGATGAAGAAGGGTTGGCTCTCAGTCTCCACAGAACAAAATATTTATTTTATTTTATTTTTAGTGTTCGCATTTATGATGAAGAAACAATGTTACGGACGTGACAGTTCTCCGCACGTGAGCGCTCTGAAAGCGGCACTAAAAGATGCTTTAAAACTTTCACAGAGACATCAAACAGAAAGCACAAAACCTTTATTTAAAGTGAATTTCGTTTTGTATTAATTGTATCTTAATTTTAATCAATGTTTCATCAAACAATTGCCTGGATTTAATAAATAAGAATTAATATAGCAGACGATAGATAATCACGAAACGGAGGCGCCAGCGCGTGAACTGGAGCTCGTCTCATAAATGAACCGAAACTCGGCGTATAAGGTAACCTACTTGCCTCACAGACATGTCTACTTTTAAACAGAACAATTCAAAACGAAAGAAAACAGACTACAGACTGCTCTCTGCTTATGTAATCCGTATGAAATGTGGATTTCTCTCTGGTGCGTCTACTGCAAAGATCGCGAGTCAGCATAGCGAGTCACCTCAGAAATCCTTGTGATATATTCAGTTTGTGCTGGTCTGACTTAAATAAAATAGTGTTTAAAAATTACTTTCTGTTTAAGTCAGTTTTGTGTTTGTGTAGACCATAACGCATAAAAGAACATTAATGGGAACATTAAATAATGTTTTTTTTAAAGTAACTAAAAAGTTACTTTTAACAGTAATGCATTACTTTTTGGTAATTGAGTTACTTTTTGAATGAAGTAACTAGTAACTGTAACTAGTTACTATATCTTAGTAACTAGCACAACACTGGTTTTAAGTACGATTTTTTGAATGATTATGAAAGAAGTCTCTTCTCCGTATTTAATTAATAAAAATATAAAGTAAAAACAGTAATATTAACAGTAATAACTCTTTTCTGTTTTAATATATTTAACATTTTTATTTATTCCTGTGATGGTAAAGCAAAATTTTCAGCATCATTACTCCACTCTTCAGTGTAACGTGATCCTTCAGAAATCATTCTAATATGCTGATTTGGAGTTTAAGAAACATTTCTTTTTATTATCAATGTTGATAATACATTACTTTTTTTCAGGATCAGCATTTTTGTGAAATAATTTTTTTTCTAACATTGTTAACATCTTTTATATATATAAATACACACACTAATAACTTAATGTTAAATGTAACAAATCTTACAATTAATATCCATTAGATATCCATACATCATGTTTTGATGCGTAAATTTACTTAGATGAAACTGTTTTTATGCTAAATTTGGTTATAATTGTTTGTGCGTATTTTTAATTTATTAAGGGGAAAAAAAATCTAAAAATTTGATACATTATCGACCATTACATGAGAATAACTTTCGGCTTATACTGTAGGTATGTTAGTGAGACATGATGTGTATGACTGGACAGTGCTCGCTCCATCTAACTGTGGCCATGGCCAGAGCTTTTCAGACTGAGATCCCCCAGAATGCCCTGCAGCCCAAACAGAGCAGGGTGCTCTGCGACATACTGTATTTCAGAAATAACTCCTCATCAGGCTTGACGGCCGCTCTCTTACTTATTTATTCAGCAGGACTTCTAGAGCTCCAAACAAACACACACACTCACAACCAAGCCGAGCTAAATCGCACAAATGTCAATCTGGATCAACGGGCCGCCCAGAAACAGTCATGCACACTCCTTCTCGCAGTTCAGTCTCCTGTCAACTGTTTGCGCAGATGCACCGGACGATGGATAAATGTCTTGGCTACTGTTGTTCTGATTTTTATAGGGCACGTCTAGCCGTTGCTTCCGGACCATTTGAGCCGCTAACCCATTTCTTTATGGATATTAAAAGATAAGGCTTGTATGTGCTGTAGGCGGCCTAACAATCTGACCTTTTCTGTAAAAGCTTGAGCCTCAGGACAGGAAATACCGGATTGTATGGTGTGCTTTGTATACACTGGCTGGGGTGGGTATTCACTTGTATGAGGATTGTAGTTTCGGTAGTCAGACTTTCTTGCCAATTGTTATGAGAAATTTAACACGTTTCGTTCTATTCTCTTCCAGACAGATTCATTCATGGACAATATGTCTTTGTCTCTGAGATCAGACATAAAGCGCACCTGTTGCGTCATCATTTGGTCGCCTTTTAACCATTGCGGCCCAGATGGTTATCAGAGCTAACCTGTAGCACCATGTTCCTCCTGCCTCTGGCTATTGCTTTTGCAAAACGTCACATGAGCATGTATGGCAGCAGGTGTAGTGAAACCATTACAGCTTTATAAAAGATGGCCTGTTTCCTCATTCCACTCAAATTATTTTTGTGCTTGGGCACAGACCAGAGTAGCTGTTTATAGTCCAGTCGGAGAAACATTAGTCATTAAGCCCATAGCTTCTATGGACCTGACATTTCCAAAAATGACTAGTGCCAGCCAGTCTCTGGTCTAATGCAGTTTAACCTTAAATAAACATATAGGCTATTTGTCCAACACTGACATGTCATTTCGAATCAGTGTTGTGAATGCCTTCATGGCCTACATAATCAGCTATGACAACTCTGACAGTGTTTTCTGACAAGAGCTGGGGGAGAACATACTATGGCGTGTTTGCCAAAAAACATCTTGGCATTCAATTTTTTTTCATTGCTGTCATAGCCATAAAAATAGTTAGATATACTTCTCTATTTCTTGTATTTTTTACCAAACAAGAAATGTGTTCCATTGAGCTTGTGTTATTTTAGATATCATTAAGCATTATTAAAATAGCCATCTATGATTATTTTTTAATCTAAAAACAGTCGATACTGTTAAAACAGTCAATACTGTACAGAAACAGTTTGAGAAACTTTATTTGTATTCACTATCTATTACTAATTTGTCATTTATCTCTGTGATTCCAAACCAGGGGTATGTATGTGTACACACCACAATTATAGCAGCACAGAGAAACAATATAGTTGGAATCATTTTGACAAATTTTTTTCCAACTGATGAACTGTAAAAACATTGACAGCCAATCAGAATCCAGCCAACTTTGAAGAGCTTATGCATTAAAAGCAGCAGATGACAGAACTAATCAAAAGAACGTTACTATGTGGTGTGAATGCTAATACAGTTATAATCGTTATAGTTATTTTTGTAGTTATCGTTCTTGGTGTAAACATGCCTTAAAGGATAGTTCAACCAAAAAACAAAAAAAGATTTTGTCATAATTTACTCACTCTAATGTTGTTCCAAACCTTATAAATTTCTTTCTTCTGCTGAAGACAAAAGAAGATATGTTAAGGATGTTGGTAATCAAACAGTTAATGGACCGCATTGACTTCCATGGCAGGGAAGTTATACATTATACAGGTTTGGAACAACATGAGGGTGAATAAATAATGACAGCATACTGTATACATTTTTACTGTCTGTTTTTTACTAAAAAGTCTGTTTTTCACCCACAATATCAGTTTTTTAAAAAGTGATTCCTTAATGATAATGATCTAAATGCTATAGTATAACATGAGCTAAAGATACCAACAAATCCATCCTCATCAATGGTGAGGGCTCAGATTGTCCATTGCAGGATTCAAACCTAAAACCTCTTGGTTACCAGCCCAAATATTTAACCATGAGGGCAGCCGGGTGTTGCACACTTTCAAAACAACAGTTCTGTGCACATGCCTCAGTGAACGATACTGATTTGTCTCCATTTATTAGATAAAGGGAGAGACTGAGGAAGGGGAAATGAACTCTTTGTGAACTGGATGGACACAGTGATTCAGTGTTTGTGCGCTCTCATGACAGACTTCACTCATCCCTCATATGAATCTCATCTCTGTTTCTTAACGCTGCGTATTGATTATTCTTCATCCACTGACACTCTGGAGTCACCGGAGAGACGGTTGCCATGGCACTACACTGACAGATCCACCCTCCGTCTCCATAGCAGCTGTGACAGAAGGGTACAGTGGATTGTGATGGTCAGATGCACAGCTTCTGTTGGTTGTGAAAACTCTCAGATATGTGCATGTATACAGATATGTGTAGATAGCCTGCAATGCAACGTGATGGCACTGACATAACATTTGGCTGATTTATGAAATGTCAGGGCCTTTAACATGTAGCTTTTATTGGTATAGTGGTCTCGTTAAGTTTTATGGAGAGCAGATCTTTATGACGGTAGATCATGTTTTGATTTATGTTTTTAGTTATTGAGGTTGTGGTGGTATTTGTTTGAGAGAGAGAGTGGACGCTTAAAATGGGACGGTGTCAAAAGCTACTGATGAAATCATGCTTGAACTCATAGTAAATTTGGCTCTTGCAATGAAACCATTAAATGAATCAGTTTAACTCTTGCTCAGCTGCCTAGCAGGACTCATGTCATTCAAAAAAACATTTAGAAATAGTTTAGCAGGCACAAAAGACAAGACTGGTGCATTGAATGTGAAAAATAAATAGCAAAAATTAGCATCATCCATTTCTTCTGTAGAACTGTGCTTGATTGACAGAGCAAGAACAATACGGAACAAAACACTTCTATACTATAGAAATAGATTTACTTTCAAAATAATTATAATTTCACTTTACCCTATGTAATATATAAGTATATTATATAATTATATAGATAATGGATAATTATCTACACTATAGATAAGTCATGTGGTTCAGATAACATAATATTTAGAAATTCTGTTGATTAAACCAATCTCCTTCATTGTATTAACTCAATTTTTCAATTTCAATGAACTAAACATTTTAAGGCAACCAGGTTACTTACTTTTTTAAGTTAAACCAACAATTATCTTTACGGTGTAAAGTGCAAATCATTTTTTAACCGGGCTAGCACAGTCGGAATTAAAAAAGTCACATGTAACCACATCAGTCGGAATGAATTGGCCAAATCCAATTTAAATTTCATTTAAATATTAAAGTAAGGGATGGTTTGATTGGACATGTAAACACATGATTGGATTCAAAACCAAAACTGTAAAGTTCTGCGGACGTGCAATGACGTAGAAATGGCGTAATAACGTTTTACGTACAGAACAAGTTGCTGTTGTTATTGAAAACCGACTGAAAAAACGAAAATCAAAAATGACTGTTATGTCAATATAAAATTCTCTTCCCAATCATCGACTTCTCTCTGTGATATCATTCCCTGCTGTTTTTTTCTGCATGTTGGTTGCACCAAGTTATTTTGATATGATGGATAAAGCTTTTTTAAATATTAATAAGAACCAAAGTAGTTTTGATAAGTATTTACAATGTTAACACTTCACAATTAAGTCACATTTGTTAACATAATGTATTAACTATCATAAACTAACAATGAGCAATACATTTGTTACAGTATTTATTAATTTTTGTTAATGTTAGGTAATACAAATCCAGCTGTTCATTGTTTGTTTGTTCATCTTAGTTTACAGTGCAGTGTAACAAATACAACATTTCTTGTGTCAGTGCCATTGTTTTGTCTCAAGATGCACATCAGAAATGTTTTTTTTATAAGGCACATTTATAAAAGCTACTTAAATGTCTTAATTGAACTTATCCTGGCTTAATCTTAGTCCTGTCTGAGAAACCGGGCCATAATGTATTAGTAAATGTTGAAATTAACTAAGATCAATAAATGATGTAGGTATTGTTTAGTCTTAGTTTATGTTAACTAATGTAGCTAACTAAAGAAAACGTATTGTAAAGTTACCTATATAACATAAAAATTCAAAATACATTTTATAAAAAAAAAAAAACATGCTCATAGAAATCACTCTATGAATTGCATTTCTACTTCTTGAATAAATTAATAGCTAAAAAATTCATTTTCATTCAAACTCATTGACCTGAATAATAATACAAACAAAAAATGCATTCAGTTTGCATAAAGAGTTTTCTACACCCTTTGCATAATGTATGTGTAGAAAGAATCGACTCGTGTCATTGTGGCTCTCCAAACACAAGCAGGCACTGGTCTTGGCTTGTGTCTGTAACAGGCTTTCGGTAGTCTGCTGTCCTGCTCTGTCTGGTTGCTCTGATTAGTGATGATGACGACAGTCATATAAGCTTCAAATATAAGCTCTATGGTTTCTCGCTGTCTCACACACAGACATTAAACAGCAGTGTGTTTACTGGGGCCGGGCCAATAGCTAGATGAGCAATAATTTCACATAATGAACGAGAGAGAGAGAGAGAGAGAGAGAGAGAGAGAGAGAGAGAGAGAGAGAGAGAGAGAGAGAGAGAGAGAGAGAGAGAGAGCTTAACATTAATCAATGCAGTATGGACATTACCCACAAAAATGACACCCACCCGCCCTGCAGCATCCATGGCAGAAAAGGACAACATGGGCGCCTGTAATGATCATTACTGTCCTCCTTTCTCTCTCTCTCTCTCTCTTTCTCTCTCTCTCTCTCTCTTTCTCTCTCTCTCTTCTCCCTCACTTTCTCTCTCTCCCTGCTCATTGTTATTTTGGTTGCAGATAATGGAGTGGGTGCTTGGAGATTCTCTCGTGTCAGGCTATGTCTACATTAATCCGGATACATTTGAAAACAGTATTTTCATTGCAAAGCACTCTCTGTTCACACTAGCACTTTCAAGCATTTTCCAAGTTTCTCCTCCACACTTAAATGCCAGAAAACACTAAAATCATCGTACTGCACATGCATAAAGAGTCGTCAAAGCACACTGAGATGTTACCGAGACCAGACAAAATAAAGATCTTCTTCTAGCATGATTATTTTAGTAGCAATTTAGCAAACAAAACTTACCACTTCCTGCCAGGGAAATTTCGAGGTACATTTCGGTTATCGTTGCAGGAATGTAATGTGAAGATCCTACAAAATAACATATAACTTTAGCAACACTGTGAAAGTGAATAACAAGCACTTATCGCATAAGCATAGATATCTATCGGTACAATGTGTCACGTGGCTAAACGTGGCATCGCTTCAAATTTATCCACTTGGAGAGTGTCTTCAGTTTTCACAGGAAAAAATATGCGTTTTCAAATGTATCTGGATTGGTGTAGACTAGACATAGCCTCAGTGTAATTAAAGGTTTTGGGCTGTTCATATACAGCTTCTGGAATATAGCACATTTGGTTTGTGGCTAATCTACTTTTTATCATACAATGCTGGTATTTTTGAATGATGCTGGTAGAATCTCAGATATTCAGGGATGTTGGTGTGTGGTTGTGGGCTTTGGGATGCTTTGAATATCTGTGTTATAGGGGTGTGTTTGCTCCGGTTAAAGCAGTTGTGTTGGGGAGAGTTTGGAATGTGGCTGTGGACTGTGGAGGGAAAACACAGCAATTACGACTGTAGAAAGCATGAATGCTCACTAATGAAGCTGAATAACTCCCAGCTAACGAACAGGTAAACAAATACACACACATGAGTGAGCACACACGCGCTCACAGAGCGACCGGGCCCCTGTGGCTGAATGCGGCTGTGTAATTGGGGTAATGGCCTGGTAATCAGGAACTGGTTGGTTCAGTCGTGAGGCTGTTTAGGCCACGGGCAGGCGCCTTAAACCACGGCGCTCTAATACATCTGCATCTCTAAACAGGAGCGATCGCAGCACTACTGCCCAGCAGCGACTGCTAAATGCTAATACATGTAAATCTTAATGAGTGTGCTTGGATAAATGACTTCCTGTGCGTGTGTGTGAATGTGTGTAATATAGATAGAGGTTAGAAAGGTTAACACACTGTCTGCCCTCGGCAGTAACACATTAACTTTAACTTGAGAGGAACTAGAATTTTTTTTTTGTTGAGAAACTGTCATTCTTTTACTTTTGTTTCATACAATCAAAAACTTTAAATTTAAACTGCAGTTTCCTGTTGAGTCTGAGTTCAAACTGAAAATCTGAGATTCAATTTAAAACAAAGACGATTTATAAAATGATTAAGCCATGTTTAATATTCTGCAAACATTAATTGTTGCATTCTCAAAATAGACAAAATAGAGGCTCAAGACAGCTCACATGTTGAGACAGTATAGGAAGCATTTGGATTGAAAGAAGAATGCTTGGAGAATAGTGAGACATAATAAGGTTTTAAATACCTGTGTGTAGATGAAGATCCTTCTCTTAAACTTTTGTTGGTCACTTCATCAAAGTCTTAATGATTGAGAGAAATGTAAGGGAAAGTGTGGTGTTTGCCCTTTCATGCTTGATGAGCTCCATATGCCTGAATGTGGTTGTTTATGTGAGAGAGAAAGTATTAGACATCACAAGTTTAAATATAATCCTGAAGACTGAGAGAATACAGGGGAAAGCAGAAAGTGTGGTGTTTCCTCAACACTTAATTAGCAGCATGCATGTGTTTGTGTGCATTTAGGGAAAATGGATGAAAGTATATGTGAGATCACAAGTTTAAAAATAATCTTGATGACTATAAAAACACTTACACAGAGTCATTTTTAAAACCTGACAGAAATGTGTGTTTACTTAGCTATAGCCTACTTTAGGGACAGAATTGTCCTCGGAAGTGAGCTAAATGTGACAAAACATCCCCTTGAGGACATGTGGTCGTCCTCAATTGCAAAAATGATTCATACACAAAATAAAACATAAAGTGGACATGAAATCATAGTAGTACCCAACATTATTTTATGTAGAGTATCCTGTTTCAATCGTAAGCATGCCACATGATTTGCAAGTGTGTAGGCCTATGTTTACACCGTTTTGAGGCTAGCACTGTGGGACTGTTACATTAATAATATGCGCTGTATGAAGGTCCGATATCACATGTAGGCCTAATTCACAACTTTCAAAATGTTTTATCTAATATTTGTCTACTGAATGTCTTTCTGATGTAATGTTGTTAAATAACAGTAGAGAGCCCTCACAGCCGAGTTTTCATTCCTGTCCAAAAGAATACAATGCCAATAATGCATAAAGTATATTTTAATAGGCCTACAACAATAAACAATAAGTTAATATTGCGTAACTTTACTATTGTAACACAATATTGTCGGTTACTTGTCTGTTTTTGTTCTAAATAAAAAAGTTACCGAGCATTGGCGTTCCGGAGTGAAGCAGTGTTTTTGAACGAATCTGATTCAATGACTCGCTCGTTGGGAGTTACTTGTTTCATTCCTTAATAAATGAATCAGTGTTTTTGAACCAATCCATTCATGCATCTAGTTTTAACGGTCATCAGCATTGTAAATCCTGCAAAGTTATATATATATATATATATATATATATATATATATATATATATATATATATATATATATATATATATATATATATTATGTAGCCTATGTACATTTATAACACTATTACCTTTGCATCAAATTACAAAAAAAATGTGTTAACCCTGCTGTGAGGTTCTGTGGGAGTGAAGGTAAAAATTGACATTTTTCTCTCTTCTGACTTCCTTTTTTTGAAAGTTGTGAAAACACTGTTGTGGAGTTTTTCTTTTGCTATTTGCGCAAATGGGAACACGAACACGAAAAAAATATATTTAGCTAATCTCATTCACCGTTATAAAAGTTTACCCAACTATGACGACTTCTGCTGAGAAACTCGGAAATGTGAAAGGGTCAATAGTGTAGCGATGTATGAAGCAGCATGTGCAGCTCACACAGAATTCACTTTCAAAGCAAGCACCGTAACATGCTAAATTTCGATTTATTTATTGCAATTTATTGCACAATCAATAAAACTTAATGTGAAATCTGCATAGGGAAATCTTTCACCTCACACTAAATTCCTAATCGCGTGGATTCCTACTGAAATTAATTAATTTCAATTACCACATTTCACCTGCAAACATTCGCTGAACAAAGTTAAATGTGACCGCACCATGTAGTCTTTTGTCGCACCTTGAATAGTCGGTTAAACTGTATATCAATGCCAGAATTAACTTATGTATAGCCTAATGTTTATATAAAAATAAGTTTATTGTACAGTATGTCCTCATGTTAACTAAGTTAACATGTTTGCGTGCTGGACCACAACAGGGTGAATGATTGGGACGTACTGTAACTTCTGACAAAATCAGTCTTTGTCAGAAACAATGTCAGAAATATTGAAAAATTGCATGAGTGAGGTCAGGAGCTGTGGGTGTTGAGGGAGCAGTGACCTTGGAGATGGGGAACCGGCCTGCTCCTGTGGCTACTGTCTTCTTCCTTAATGCGCAGTGGCAGAAACCTCACTGCTTCCCCGGAGAGACGCACACATACTCATGCACACACAGAGACTCTGTGTCGCTGACATCAGTTTAATCCTCATACAGTTTAAATGCATGCTGAGTGTAGGCCTCAGCTGTGATTAGTGCTGGGCAGAGTGTGATGAATGAGACTGCTGAAGATACAGTACACATGCACACAGTTGTGCCACATTGTTATCATGAAAAGTGATGGGTCGAGTCAAATTGCATGGCATATTTTCGGGATATTACAGTGCTTGCCGAAGCTCAAGTGAAATAAATAGTGACCACTTGTGAACCGCATGTCCGTTCAAAGTCAGAGGCAGAGAAGGCATCAGATAAACCTGTTGGTATGATAACATGGCACATGCCAACCCTTACATTTTTCAGAATCCATAAAAAATTGTAGATTACAAAAAACCTTTTTTTTTTTTATTTCAGCCTTTTTCGGATCATTTGCTTCAACTGGAAATTCTGTCATTATCTAACTCAAAAGAACTTATCAAAATGTCAAAGCTACTCTTTTCCATAAAAACTGTCAAGTTAAGGTGTTAAAACCAATTCTCGCTCAGGACAACTGGAAGCTGCTAGGGACTGGAAGATGCTGGCTGATCTTGATCAACGGCTTATTTTTCCACCTGAGATTGCTACCACTAACCTCTGACCAGATATTGTTTTGTGGTCTGGATCAGCACGCATTGTTCAACTGATAGAGTTAACAGTGCTATGGGAGGATGCTGTAGATGAGGCATATGAGAGGAGAAACTGCGGTATGCTCATCTGGCCACTGAAGCAGAACAGCAAGGATGGAGAGTCCAGGTTTATCCAGTGGAAGTGGGTTGTTGAGGATTTGTGGCACACTCCACAACCCGGTTCCTCAGAGACGTCGGATTCAGTGGCCAAGAGTTGCGTCGCACAGTAAAGAACTTATCTGAAGCAGCAGAGAGGAGCAGCAACTGGCTGTGGTTGAGACGGAAACAGTCTGGCTGGCTGTGTACAGGCCGCCATGCTACGGTTTCGAAAAATTCTTGAAGAGTCTGTTGGTTTATTTGTATAGTTTGCATAGTAATTACAGTTATTACGTTCCTGTGTATTTTGTGTAAATGAGGATTGGTTATTGTGTTTTGCGGTAGTATGCCATACGGAACCGTTGCCACTGACCTGCTTTAACGTCCGCAGTGGGGCTCGACAGCCTTAGTCAAACAGGTTGGTGCGTATGGTCGGGTTGCGGAGAGATTGTGAGAGATTGTGGTTAGGTCACATGTGAACTATGATGAAGGAGCAACCTCAGCAGCAGGAGGGAGGTAAAGGTCAGTAAGCTGGGCTGAATTGAGTGGGGGACGGAGGGGGGTGACTCTGGGACGCCAGAGTCTCTGTCGAGTCCTCTTGAGGTGTCGTGGGCTAGTCGATGAAACACTGAGGACGGAAGGTGCCCACTTGAAGACCCTAGAGATGTCCCCTACTCTGCTCAATCCAGCCGGTTGTCATAAGGGGACCGCACTGTGGTTGCAGCCGTTGTGTGTGCTGGCGCGCAAAATACACTGCAGCTATTTACACTAGACAGAAGGAGATTCACATCACCATATGGAAAGAAGCGTAAATGGATGGAGAAGCATAGGTTACTGTAAAGCTACGTCTTAGTTGATGCTTATCTTGGCGAAAGCCGAGTACAAATCAGCATGAAGTTTTAACATCTACTCTCTTGTATTGGAAATCATGTTAAAACATAGTGCTGCCACAATTAATATTGCGCAAGTATAGGTCATCTTGAGAGGAAAGTGAAATTCATTATATAATTTCATGTACTGCACTATTATTGAACTAAACTGAATTAACATTGAACTAAATTGAGCTGAATAATGTAATCTTTTTATAGCTTATTTATTTATTTATTTAATTGAAGACATTGCGACATTATTTTCTTGTTCATTACTGTGCTGCTGTTTTGAAACAATCTGTATAGAGTTCTATAGGGTGAAATGTGATGTTCTACTTGCACCCTACACCAAAACTATACTGCTTGACTTCTGCTTACATTTTACTACTGAGTTTTTAAAAACCATTATCCCTTCAGTCATGTTTTGTCTAACTTAGGGCACAGAGTCAAGATAACCACTACACCCTCAGAAAAAAATAGGTGCATGACACCTTTGATAACAACTTCACTCTCATTTGGGCTTTACACAGACTTCACAGTTTGGATTCATGTGTGCTGGCTTAGATGTCAAAATGTGTGTTAGAACGTTTGATTTTCCAGTGTCAGATGTGTCATCATCTCTCTTTGATCTGTCTGTCTCTTATTGTTATTCACCGGGATGCAGTTCCTCATGGGAAATGTTCTCTGATGTCAAATTCCACTCAGTAAGAATGGATGCTGATAATCTAACTCCATTAAGCGTGGATCTGGAGGCTTGGCTTCTCTTCTACACACACACACACACACACACACACACACACACACACACACACACACACACACACACACACACACACACACACACACACACACACACACACACACACACACACATACACACACTCTATTACATTTACAGAGAGTCATGTTTACAGTCATAATCCCCATAATTGCGTATGTCTTTTCATATTAGCACATCCATAATTCACCTTAAATTGTTTATTCCACAAATTAATGCCATCAACCTGCCACTTCAGACACACCGTGTGAAATAGGATTGTTGTGGCAGAGATGGGTCATGTGACTCGATTGTAATCACCGTAACTGAATTACATCATACCGTGGTTTATTGAACCCAAGAGCTTTCAAAATGCTTTTAGTTTCAGTTACTCTGAACTATGAGCCAAGGCCACAGGAAAGATACACAAAACTACAAATGTTTATCTCTAATCTGGTTTCGACCAAGCAACATTGGAGGAAAATTTTATGAAAATTAATTGGTAACACTTTACAATTAGGTTTCCTTTAGTTAACATTAGTTAACTACATTTAGTTAACATGAACTAATAATGAACTGCACTTCTACAGCATTTATTAATCTTAGTTCATGTTCATTTCAACATTTACTAATACATTATTAAAATCAAAAGTTGTATGTGTTAACATTAGGTAATGCAACTAACATGAACAACTGGATTTTTATTAACTAACATTAACAAAGATTAATAAATACTGAAACAAATGTATTCCTCATTGTTAGTTCATGTTAGTTAATACATTAAATAATGTTAACTAATGAGACCTTATTGTAAAGTGTTACCAATTCGTTTCAAGAGTATTGAAACGGATGTTTGGAAACCATGTCAATGTGTTATTTTTTAAATTAAATTAAAACAATAAATAATAAAAGATATATATATATATATATATATATATATATATATATATATATATATATATATAAAATTATTGAATAAG
Organism: Siphateles boraxobius; assembly: GCF_051911475.1. Lineage (NCBI taxonomy): Eukaryota > Metazoa > Chordata > Actinopteri > Cypriniformes > Leuciscidae > Siphateles > Siphateles boraxobius. Next base: position 19,300,329 of record NW_027508722.1, on the reverse strand, counting down.
ATGTTTTAAATAAAAATATAGGCCTAATGAATGTAATTTTCAGTACATATATAAAGTAGTTTTATTTTTTTATATTTGTTTTTCTTCTTTTGTGCTCACTTGAATAAAAAATGTGTTTTGTTTTGGAAGAAAGAAAGTCATGTTTGTACTGAAATGAGTGCAAGAAAATTATTGCAAAATGTTAATTTTTGGGTGAGATATTCCTTTAACGTGACATGGAAAATTTGGTCTCTCTGACACTGTTAAGTCAATGCACTGCAATATCTGTGTCCACCATTTATGTGGCAGTAAACAGCCTCACGCGGACGTCCTGAGACTCTGAGCTGTAGACTGGAGTTTATAAACGGAGATGCCACATTGATGATTGATTGAGTTTTTCCCTGCTTTCTTGCGCCATTGCTCCACACACACACACACACACACACACACACACACACACACACACACACACATTTCCCCCTCATTCTGCTTCTGTCTGCAGTGACCTTCACTTCCTTTACACCTCATATTCTCTCTTTCTTCAAATGAATTAGCTGTCTCCCTGGTTGTGTTCTTAGATTTGAGTGGAGTTTTGCTCATTCTATTTGTGTGAAGGGATAATTTTGGAATTCATGCTCAAGTATGCTGTTTTTATGAACTGTGTGTAATGCTGTATGCGAGTGGTGTAAGGGATAATGTACATTCAGATGGTCATTATCACAAAATAAACCCCAAAAAGGTGATTAGGATTCTGATGTGAATACATAGGAAATTCTCAATTTCGTGGATTGACAGTATTTCACCAGCGAAAATTGACATCTGGCACAGCTGTGGCCCACATCTCCCACATTGTTCTGGTCCACGTACCGCATGGAATGACGGCGAAGACTCAGCCTGAGTGTGGCTGGCAATAGCATATTGTTACAGCGGTAAAGGTCACATGGGCCACAACTCACACTAAAACCGTCTTAATGTGTGTGGGCCAGATACACCCCATATGACATTTGTGCTCTAGTTGAGTATATGAGGCCCGGACATGTATGCTACGCGATCTGGGTAGGGGATAGGGTTATGATTGCATTAGGATTAGGTCAATACAGCGCCTACTAAGTCACATAATTCGGTGGATCACAATTATACACTGGTATATTGCCATGGGCAACGGTAAAATATCCAGTTTAGGGTCATTCTACGAAAATATATTTCACGCTCAGTTTTGCGGTTGAACAGAAAACCGTATTCTAAAGATTGTGTTTTTTTGTAGTAATAAAATTATATTCGTTACATTCTCGGATATGTTATCTGCTGTGAGTTTTCAGCTGAACCAAGCGAGAGAAAAGAGGAAAGAGCGCTTTAGGACAAGAACGAGAGATTGACAGCGCGAGACGAACGAAGTGAAAGAACGACATGTGATTGACAAGGCAGATATTCAGCGAGACGTGACGCACACACGTTCCTTCAGCCAAACTTTTGTCTTTCTTTTAAATTAAAGCATCCATTCTGTCCTTTAAACCGGTTTGTCCAGTTGGCCAACATTCTCTCTTTCTTTTTACTTCTTCTTTTATTCCCATGTTGATGACTTGTGGCAAATCGCCAGGGCAGGCTCTCGGGCGTACGTTAACCTGCCTGTCTGTCAGTAGGCTATAACACCTGCAACGCGAAGTGAGTGATCCGAGAGACGAGCGGATATTTTTTCACGGTAAACGCTGCACCTTTATGGTGGTGGCATCAGGGAGTCTGTGTCTAGAATACATTGTCCTGGAGGAGTTTTTATCACGGGTGTTTTTTACAGCTGTAGCGCCATCTAGTGTAACATCAAGTTATTTTACATGTATAGCACAGTGGTTCCCAACCTTGGTCCACTAGTGTCCATGAAAGTCATGACTGCACAGTTTAAATAATAAATACCTGATTAGATAAGGGAGGCATCAAAAATGTGCAGTGTTGGGAGGATCAGGGCTGGCTCCCAACACTGTGGTTTTGTTCGAAGGGACTTAGTGGAAAGAAAACATAGGCCTACTTACAGTTTTTTAAGTATTTTATTTTATTAATCTATTATTGTCTGTAGATTCCAATCACAGGCCTATCTTTAAAGGCTTTTTTCTCAAAATTATTTTTTCCCTGTAATTTTGTCATGTTGACAGTGATAAAAAAATATTAAATAATCAAGAATCTCTGTTAAAACCTTTGACTCAAAGAAGTCAACAAAAATGAAACAGGAATTTTGAACCATGAATTTGAAACCCTTATCCAATGTTCAGATTTCTGGAAATGTATGCAAATTAGTGCATATTTAATTAGATACTTATTTTCATATTTAAATATAAGATTTTAGAAAACTTGCAATACAATTTTTTTTTTGCAATTCTTGATGTAGGCCTATTCAATTAATTGGGGAAGAAGTATGGTGATATCTATTAGTTTTTACATAAAATATGAAGTAATAATTAATAAAATAATGACTTAAAATTTTAATGTTTAATACAATGATTATTACAATTACATTATAGTGTAATTCCAGGAGTAGCAAGTAATACTGATGTAGGCTATATTTCATAATTAAATTATTTATAATTATTTCCTGGAACAGCTTAGACATTATTGTTAGTCATATTGTTAATATTTTAATATGGACACTATATAAAATGCCTCTTACTGAGCCCAAACATACCATGTAGACATAAAATATTTCATTCATTAAAAAAATATTTACACATATAGGCCTACCATAAAAATAACAATCCATAATGACAAATGCACAAAAAATATTTCAGGAAAAAGATGACATAGACTAATAAAAAAAAATTCTCACCTGATGCCAGAGGTGTGAAACATAATTATCACATCATCTCTATTTTATTTCTGAACTGAGCACTCTTCCAATCAATCTGCATGTCCTATGCATTGTATAGAAATAGAGAGTTCACCTGAATATTAATAATAATTACAAATGAAAAGAAATTAGATAATGTCATCAGAAATGAATGTATACTTTTTCTTGGTTCAGAAGATCTTCATGGTAATGTTAAACTAGCTGTACAAGACAGATGAGCATGATTCCATGTGTGGAATCTGGGATTTATTTATCCAGCCTAAGAAAGCAGGATCTGCTGTGAGAAAACAGCACAGCGGGATTTAAGTGGTGTTTATAAACTACCAGAAAGATGTGGCAATGTTGTGCGGGTGGTCATGTGTTACTATCCAAGCTGTTTTGACTGAGGAGACTGATTTGAGGTCAGACACTCAAGAGTATTATACAGAAGTGCACTGAACTGTTTTATTTCAAAAGAAAAGGAACATTTAATTGTTATTCTATGACCCATAAAGATCTAAGTCTCTCTGTCTCTCCCTTTAGAACTTCCTGAGCCAAGAAACGGTGCCTCTACTGGAGTTATTATTGGTGGTATTCTTTGTGTGATCATCCTCATAGCCATAATTGCAAATACCGTAGTGATGGTCCGCAAACGCCAGAGGAAAAACATAGAGTAAGTACTGCCACCTCTTTCATATTCTGTATTTAACTGGTACCCTGGTAAAAACAAATTACTTATAAACAATGTTGGGGAAAGTTACTTTGCTTTACTTTTGCCTATATGGACAGGAGTGGTGTAAGCCAATAAAAGAGAAAACAAAGTAATTTAGATGTTTTGTTGTAAATTTAAAAGTAATGCATTACTTGTTACTTGAAAAAAGTAATCTGATTACGTAACTCAGGTTACTTGTAATGTGTTACCCCCAACACTGCGTATATATGAACGCTGAATGTTTCCCACTTTACTGATCGTCTGTTTGCGTCTGTTCTTGCAGCTGTCCACCCACTCATAAACCTCCTCCTCCTACGAAGACATATTCATATTCAGACAGAGTGAGTAGAGCCGAGAGATTCATCCTCTATTTTACACTTTGAGCAAATGCAGCTGAGTACATTTTAAATTAGCTATATATACATATAGCTAATACACATATATATATATATATATGTATAGCTGCTGTCGTCAAAGCAAAAGTGGATATGATGGGAATTTTAGTGGGCATGCATGAAATGTTTTCTTTAAAATAGTGAAAGTGCTTTTAAGGAAGATGGAAATTCTTGTGATTCTTTTATTAGTTTTGCTCAGTTCCTGTTTTATGATCTAAGAAGTTTTATTTCAGTTAGTTGCCCAGACAACATTTCTAATTTTCATTTAATTTTTGTTTAAATTAAAAACTTTCAATTTAATTTTTCTATTATTTCATTTTATTTTATATATATTTTTCTTTAATTAACAATAGCAATTGCCATCCTCCAACTGGATTAGGACAGTGTGAAAGAAATCTACCAAAAAATCTGAAGTTCTTTCAGAAGAAACTTTTCACCTATAATGATGCTAGCTTGTTTCTGTCACTGAATACAAAAGAAAAAAGGTAATTTTACTTTTTATCTCACAATTGTGACTTTTCTTTCCTCTGAGAAGTGTGAGATTTAAACCCGCAATTGCGAGAAAAAAGTCAGAATTGTGAGATAAAAAGTCATGATTTACTTTTTTTAATTCAGTGGCAGAAACAAGCTTTCATAAAGCGCAGCAATTGACCCTTTTCTTTCCCTTTTGTAGCCGAGCATCAGTAAACCTGAGTCTGAGCTCATGCAACATGAGACCGAGACAGAGGAGCCAAAGACAGTAAGAGGCCATTTCTCTCCCTCTCTCTATTCCTTTAATCCTTTGTGGCATTTAAGATGGTAAATCATACATATTTGATGGCATGTTCATTTTCCATGCATAATTCAGGCTTATTACTCACAGATCATAATCCCCTCTATCATAGAAACGCATATGTGCTTTGACTCTAATCACAACACTACAACCTCTACTCTGACAGGATCATTTAGTATACTATGATGACAAGGATCACCATGAGCCTTCCTGGGAGGACAAAAAGACTCCTTACCATGATGACAGAGACGAAGACGAAGACGGAATGATGGAAAAGGAAGGCATATATTACACCACTTCCTCTGCCACCAGAGGGAGCAGTTTCATGTCACCAGCTGTGGTAGTGTAGGGATACCGAGTAGGTTTTTATACTGTAATCTGAGCACAATTGTACTGTTTTATATTGTAATATGAAGTATGGGTTTGATTGCAAAGGCTTTGGTTAACCCAAACACTGTAAGGGCTCTGTTCTTCAGTGCCCATTTCATAGAGACCTCAATGAGAGAATGAAGACGTCATTGTGATTATATATGCGCACATAGGTGTGAACGTGCACGATTATTTGTCCTTCTGTAGCTGATTAAGGATTGTGCCATTTTTTGTTTGACTATAAATGTGTATTAAAGCAGCCATAAGGAAAAAATGAACCAGTGATCAACATACAATATTGAATCATTATTATTGTGGTTATTATTATTAGTGATGTAATCCACTGAAATTTCCTACTTTCTGTTTCTAAACTCTTTTTTTCCCACTTTGTACCTTACAAGATTTAGTTTTTGTATTGATTTCCTGTTTTAGTAAATTGCATTAGATTAATCATATAATAATTTGCACCCTCCTGCCTTTTATTGTAGACTATATAATTGCATTGTTTGTTCTTTTAGATCATTGACTTTATTTTATTATTTTCATTTGCTCCAGAATATTAATAATATTTGTTACGCTATTTTCCAGTGTACCGCTATGATTGTTTACGCTCAATAAACAGGGTGATGCGCTTTCTAGGTATTTTATGTATTTATCAGTGACAGTGTATTATCCTCAACAATATGCGTGAATGTATGTCTTAAAATTGTGTGTGCAATGGAAATATGGAAATCTGACCTTTTGTACAAAGGAGTTCACAAGCTCACATATTGCCATAAAAGTATGGCAATTTTTAGTTACTTTTAAAGAACTATCATTAAAAAAATGGTAATTGTCTCACAAATATTTTTTTATTTTGGTTTTGGGGCCTTTAGTAGGCTACCATATTTAGGCCTACTAGTAGTAGGCATTCAGTTGCAACCATGATAAATACAATCTCGTTTAATGTTCCAGAAGTATCTAAACGAACAGCCAAAACAACAACAACATCATAGGGTACTCACTGTAAAACGCACAAACACACAATAATATAGGCTACTTACTGCGTAGATGCTGTGACGGTGGTCACACCAGTGGAGGGCGCGCGCTCACAGATAAAGAGCACTCGTAGTAGGTGTGCAGTGGTGAACACTCACTTACTGCAGTTGCATGCTAACCATCTTAAACTAATAGGTAAATAGTTTTCTAAAATCATTGAAAACTGTTATCAGATTGTGTATTAATAAAGAACGAGTACCATGAGGTCAGTCAACAATCTTTCCTACTGTCTAAAATCGTAGAATCAGCACAGACATGCTAACTAATAATAAAAGGCTAACTTTTTTTTTACAAACAATTTTTTTTTTTTTTTTTACAAATTTTGTTTGTAATGTGCTTTTTTTTGCACTCAAAGTACCACAACAGTGAGTATAAAATAGAAAAAGATGCAACAACAATTAAAATTAAATAAATAACAAACTTGTTTGTAAAAACAAAACAAAAAAAAGACTACTTTAAACATTCCAGTTGAAGGCATTTCTAATTGTGATAGGAACAGCATTCCAAATCTTAGGGCCACGAATAATGGCATGATATGTGATTTAGAGTTACTGGTAAACTACAAGTGTAACAGACAAAGATCATTTGTGGAGAATTGATGAGCATAATAGTCAACATAACATAGCAAGGATGTGGTGAAATAGGCTACTGCTGTCAACAAGCTTTTCCATCATCTCCTTCAGCATTGCTTTTTCTGTTCATTTACTGGCAGTAATTGAAGACGGAGCCTGTCAGCAGTAGGACTGAAAGGTGTCCAGAGGTGTAGAAACTCCCCGGGGCTCTCCAACCCCCTCACCCTCGTCCCCCCTGGGTGTTCTCACATCCACAAACACCATAAGAACACAAATAATTAAAGATTAAATTCATAAAAGATGCGAGGTCGGGGCAACTTGTCACTCACATGAGATAGTAGCAGTAAAAACCACAACGATCCAATCCATTCCCGATGGACAAAATCAAGTACTGCCCTAAATTTTTCTGGTTCAAGAAGACCATTTCACTTGGATATTTGTCACAAAAGGGAAGAAAAGACTAAACTTCCATTTCATACTGACTTTGTTACATACAGTGGGATTCAAAAGGCCACTAGTGAAAATGTTTTATTTTACATTTTTCTATTTGAATAAAAAGTGTTGTATTAAAAATTATTAGAATAATCATTATTAGAATAATCATTTGAGTACAAATTTATTTGAAAACTACAGATCTTTGAGGATTTATTAAAATTAAGACCCAATTGTGTCTTTTCTTCATCTTATCTCTTCTCACACAGTCTCTATCGTGTCCTACCTTTGCAAAGTGCTGCAAGAAACCGCTGATGAAATCGACATCCCAAATAATCCAAAATGTTCCCGCCGAGGCCATGGTTGTGGGTTGCCCAGGGACAGCTGTTGCTAGGCAACAAATGACATCACCACAGCAACAATTCTCAGCCTCATCAGTAGACCGACAGAACGTGTGAGAGAAATAGAGAGAAGGACAAAGTGTCTGACTCTGAACTGTGTCGTTGGCTGGGATGTCATTAATATGACAGCTGTGTTCTGGATTTAGAGCTGCCCTCTGAACAAAAAAATTGGGATTATTACTGAGAAACTGTCGAAGAGCAGGCTTTGAATTATATATATATTGTAGATATTTAACCTCAAGCATGCTTTTCACTGACACTGTTGTCGCAAAACTGTTTGTTACGGTGGCAGAACTGTGGGATGTAATCTAAATTAATTTACATAATTTTCACAAAATATTGAATTGGGTTATGTTGAATAATCTTTATATTATCATTGTTTTGAAATTGCTGATCTGGGTAAAATTAAATATATACATAAAAGGTATTTTAAAAGTAGCAAAAATAAAAGACGACGTACTGTAAAATATTTTAATGTGTACTGCATATAACAAAAAAATAAAATCAAAATCAACCCCAGGGACTCATTGATCACAAATAATTTTTAATAAATAAATTCAAAGAATAAGAAACCTGGATAAATGACTCAATTTCACATACAAACATTCATTTAGGATCTGTGCGATTGATACAGAAGGCCTCGGGAACATCCTCCACCCCTCGACTAAGCCGTCTAAAAATAAATGAGAAGAGAGGAGGATGAGCAGGCGGAGAGGATGGAAGGATAAAAGAAGAAGGTTAAAGAGGGTGCAGGTGAAATATACTTTCCTCTGATCCTTCCTTGCTCTCTACCAATCACAGTCTAATGTGTGCATGTACTTATTAGCATGTGTCTCTTCCTTGCTCATACAGTCTGATGGACAAACTCCACCCCTCCATTTCTGTCTGTAACCATGTGTCTGACTATGATGAGCATGGCAGCATGTGCACTGTTGTCATGGCTGGTGAGTAAAGGCCGTTTCCATGTAGAGTAGAGCTCACTCAACACAAATAGTTTCCACACATACTAATAACACAACTGTTGCTTAAAGACAACATGTAATGACATTCGCAACCCATTTTACTTTGTAATGTGATGTATTTTGAAGTGAAATGGGATTTTCAAGAAGAAAAAAAGGACTTGATTTTATCCAGCAGGAATTAATTGGATTGTAAAAAGTGGGCTTAACGTACTGGACCACAGCCAGAACTGAATGTCTATTATCTAATAGCCTGCATGGCCTAGGTGATTTCAGCGGAAAATAAGTTATTTTATTGGCGTTTTTAGACTTTGGTTATTTGATTATGTATTGAATATAGATTTGATTATAGATGATTTGATTAAAGATATTTTTTTCTTTGAAATATCATGCCCTGATGAATTCTTAGTTATACCAGGTAGGCCTATGTGCATTACGGAATTAGGGTTAATGAGCATGTCATGTTGATTTTAAACAAAGGACTGATAAAATGTAGTGTAACTACTTAACATTTTGTTTCTAAATGTAATGATGAGGAGCAGTTGGAGTTAACCAGGGCTCCAGGATCATATTGCAGATTACACCTCATATTACTGAAGGCCTCATTATGCTTCTGCGTCAACTCCACGGCGTAGCTACGCCGTCACTCCTACGGCGTCGTGGCCGTTTTATGGTTCTGGGTCAGGTTGAGTTGCATCGCGGTGCATCTGACCAATCACAGCCCTTGTGGTCTGCGTCGCCTCGACGCGTAGTTACAATTTTTTGGAGGTGCACGTTGAGCTACGGCGGAGGGGTTCGCGGCGACGCAGATGCGTCTGCGGGGGTACGCCGTCGATTCGACGCAGAAGCATAAAACAGGCTTAATGCTGCACACTACAGTGCTAATCTGTCACGATTTGAGAAGCTCAGATATGACGTCAGGTGAGATTTGGAAACCATCTAAAATGACAGAAATATTTAGGAACTATTTAGGAACATATTCACATTCTTTGGACATTCACGGAAACACTGTGTATTGTATTAAACGGTATCTTCAGTGTTTGAAGGGTAAAATGTCAAACGGCGACAGAAAACGTGACAACTGGAGTGAAGAAGAGACCGTTTCATTATTACTTTTATAGTCTGAAAAGTCCATTCAGAATAAACTTGATAGTACAGTTGGCAAAATATATTGTAATAGGATGATCTGCAACGTTAGAGCTTTTGTGTAAACATTGCATGAAGCATTCGTCCAGTCAGAGACACAAACACTGCAAATATGTCAATAAGGACGTTAACCCAGGGCTAGGAATGTACAGTGTGAAACGTCAATTTATGAATAGCCAAGATTAATTGTTAACCTCGGGTAAATTATGAGCAATGTGAAACTTGGATCAAGATAACCCAGGATTTCTTTTTACCTGGGGTTTAGAATGACCCAAGGTTAACTATTTCAATATGAAAAGCCCTTATGAGGGTTAATTTTATGGGCATGGTTAGGGGAAAATATAAATTATGATTTGCTTATTATAAAGACCATTATGTCACAAACAAGAACAAAATCACCACTTGGGATCAAATACAAGATCGTTTTGATACACAGAGCTGGCTGGCTGGCTGCTAAATAAAGTTTCCTAAATACTTATACCGAGTCTGCTCTCTGTTCAGTGACACATCACACTTATTAGAATTTTAAGTGTGTGATAAGTTGTATCAGAAACAGGCCTCACTGTGCGTCTGCATGTTATAAACACAATAGCTCTGCTCCAAAACTCAGTGCTCTTTCTCACTGTCTTCTATAGCAGCATCCGAACAGAAATGGAACCTCATATAAGTGACTGATTTGGAACGCTCTACATAGGCATCAACTAAATGTGGCATATTAATAGCGCTCTGCACCCAAGGCACACATGAGACTCGCCTTACAATTAATTTCAGTACAGGCAGCATGAAAGAAATTATGTGATGATAAGTGAATATAGTGAATTATAATATAGCGAATGATTCCACTGTATTTAAAGCCACTAAGCCCACTTTACTACATTTGAGACAACTAAGAGGCTAAGAGGATGATATTCCTTAGTCACGTGACTGCAGACCCCCTATATAGTTACTCTTTATGTGTGAAGAGTAATAGAAGCTGTGATTAGACAGATTGATTAAGGTGCTTAGTGGACAAGATCTCTTATTCTCTCTATGTGGATTTAAGTAGAGCAGAGGCCTTCTCTACCCCAGAATCATTTACAGAACCTCTCTCTCTTTTTCTGACCTCCCTCATCCACTGGTTCTGGTTCACCTCTGGCCCTGAGGCGGGCAGGTTGTTCTGGACTAGAGGAGGAGAAGTTGAAAGAGGAGACGGAGGAGGACACCTGGACAGAATGGTGAGTGAGAGAGATATGAGGAGGATATTTTAGTTGGAAGAGGTAGTAGATATTGAGAATCTTTCACTGGCATTGTCTGGGAGATAGGGGTGAGTAAATAATATAATTTTTATTTTGGGTGAACTTTAAAACAATATAATATTATTTAATAAAAAATAAACAATGCAATACAAAAATGTCCCCTTGGCATACAGGACATTAGTCATATTGATTTTGAGGGGTTGTCTTAAAACAGTGTAAGGTGGAAGAACTGACATTGTCCAGTCGGAGAGGATTGGGTTTTGTCCACCTGCCCATATGAATTCAGCACCACATGGTTCACTGTAACTGGTGAGATAAAGACATAATTAGTCAGCACTCATTAGATCACATTGGATCCGTTTTTGTTCCCTCCCTTGTAATTTCTGCTGTGCTGAAAATAGAAGTACTGCTGGTCACCAGCATATGTTGGGTCTTTGGATGCCAGTGTGCTGGTGTCCCCACCAGGATTCTTAAAATTCATTCTGGAGGTTTATTTATTAGGTATTTTAGATTAGTTCCATTGCAAATTCACTTTACTGTTTTGGTTCCTTTACTGTACTGTAAACGATTCTCTTATTATAAGAAAGTATGGAAACTGTAAAGAAAATAATTCTTATTGCATAAGTACACTTAGAATTCATGTTGGATTAGGAGATCATTTGAAATTTTAGCTGAACATTCTTAACAAATAAGCAAAATGTTATACAATTCTTTAAAAAGCTTACTTTTTTTGTATGTAGCAACTCTGTTATCTCTATTAAATGGATACTTTAGGTTAAGTTGATCTCAAAGTGTAAAGGCCTTGTGAAAAAGGACACTTTTAGCATACATTTTAAAAGAGTACTTATTACTTTAAAACTTTTAATTTGCCATTACTACAAAGTCCATTTTTTAAAACGTGTACTTAAGTGTTTTAAGAAACAGTCATGAAAATGTACTCTCTTTGGTGGGTACACTTAATGGCCTTTTATTTCACACTTCATCACAAGGGAGTACATCACAAAAGTAGTGTTATGAATCATGCTCAAAAGACGATTGTCAAAGAAAGACGTTTCATAACTGTTAACAGTCGAAAATCATTTGGTTCCAGTATTACTGTGAGTGTGACTGTTTGTCAGGCATTCCACTTTCATTTCTGATATTTCCATAAAATAATCCTTTCCATTAATTAATTATTTAAGCTAAAAAAAAAATGGGAAAAAATAAGGCTTAAAGAACATGGAAACTCATGAAACGTCTAGGTTACATATGATAACTCACATTCCCTGAAGGAGGGAACGGAGACGCCATGTCGAGACCGACGAATAGGAGTCTCGCTAGAGAGGCCAATCTACTTCGAGTGAAACTAAACGAGCCATTGCACATTGGCGTGCAATCATTTGCATCAGCTGTTCAGCCACGCAGCGCGGGTATATAATGATCAGCAGGTGCGATCGCACTTCAGTTTTTTGCTGAGGAGCTGAGCCGATCCGTTCTATCCTTCAAGGAACGAGGGTTACCATATGTAACCTAGACGTTCCTCTTTAGTCAGTCAGTCGATGCCACGTCGAGACCGACGAATAGTAATCCCTACCAAAGGGCCACAGCTGCTGACCCCATCCAGCGACCTGTGCAAGCCTCTTGCCCCTTCTTGCCTGGAAAGATGATAGGAGAGGGCTTACACGGAGTATATCTGTCACTGTTGTTCCGTGATAACCCATACAGAGAGTCTTGGATAACACTGGGAAAGGAGGGTTTAACCGTCTCGCCCCCCTAAGGAACCTGACGACCAGGTCCTACTCTTTTGCCATCAATGTGGTCATGATATGCTGAAATAGCTGCAGCATGTACCTTGAGGGTGGAGGGAGACAGCCTTTGCTCCAACCCTTGCTGCAAGAAGGACAGCACGGACCCAATCGAACATCTTCGGGGGTCCTCTCGGCGAGAAGAACATCACTCGACGAATAGGTTCCACTTCAAGGCGTACGCACGTCTCGTAGACGGCCCGCGCTGAAGTGATGGTTTTAAGTACCTCTGGGGGTAAGTCACCTATAACCTCTGCTTCCCATCCAGGGACCAGACATGGAGTTTCCAGAGGTCCGGACGCAGGTGCCATAGGGTGCCCCGTCTCCGAGTCAGAAGGTCCTTCCTCAGAGGAATGGGCCAGGGAGGCACTGTCAAGAGGAGCATGAGTTCTGGGAACCAGGTCCGGGTGGGCTAATAGGGAGCCACCAGAAGGACCTGCTCCTCGTCCTCCCTGACTTTGCAAGTAGGCCCAATGGGGAAACACATATTTGCGGAGGCCCCGGGGCCAGCTGTGTGCCAGTGCCTCCGTGCCGAGTGTTCCCTCGGTCAGGGAGTAAAACAGCCGGCAGTGGGAGGTCTCTGAGGAAGCAAACAGGTCTACCTGAGTCTCCCCAAACTCTCTCCAGATCAGCTGAACCACCTCGAGGGTGGAGTCGCCATTCTCCCAGGAGCACAGCTCGTGACAGCTTGTCAGCCACACTGTTGAGCACACCGGGGATATATATATGGCTCGAAGCAACCTCAGATGCTTCTGACTCCAGAGGAGGAGATGGCGGGCGAGTTGCGACATGCGACGGGAGCAAAGACAACCTTGTCGGTTGATGTACGCATTGGTCGCAGTGTTGTCCGTACGGACCAGCACGTCCCTGCCCTGTAGCGGCCTTTTTAAGCGGCTCATAGCGAGACGTACTGCTAGCAACTCGAGGCCGTTGATAGGCCAATGCAGTTGGGGGCCCGTCCACACCCCTGACACTACATACCCGTTGTATGTGGCACCCCAGCCAGTGGCAGAGGCATCTGTGAACACCACAGCATGCCTGGACACCTGTTCCAAGGGCACTCCTGCCCCGCAGGAACTAGGGGTTTGACCACGGGCTGAAGGTCTGGTGGCACGCCGATGTGATTGTCACCTGGTGAGTGCCGTGGTGCCACGCCCATCTCGGGATTCGGCCGTGAAGCCAGTGCTGAAGCGGTCTCATAAGGAGCAGCTGCCGCTGCCATATGCCCCAGGAGCCTCTGAAAGAATTTCAGTGGGACCTCTGTCCAGCCTTAGAACGTATTCAGGCAGTTCAGTAACCCACCGCCTTTCTTGGGTACAATGAAGTAGGGACTGTAGTGCCCTGAGCTCATTTCGGCTGGAGGGACCGGCTCTATTGCGTTCTTCACCAGTAGGATTGCGATCTCCACTCGCAAGACATGAGCATCTGCTACTCTCACTGTGGTGGAGTGGATGGCCCGAAACTTGGGGGGACGCCGGGCGAAATGAATCGCATAGCCGATTCTGCTGGTCCGAATGAGCCAGAAACACACACGTAGAGTGACATCTTTAAAAAGACACGCTCTACCCGTGTAAGCTCTTTCAGGGGACTGCTTTCCTTGGTGCTGAAGCATGCAGGGGAACGGACGCAGCGAACACTGACAGGGAAGTGTGCAGCCTGTTGTGTGCTGTTTCTCTCTCGCTGCGATCTTACCAGCCGTAAGAACAGCCTTTCAGCACTCTTTGCGCACCGTTACCAGCTGTACGAACAGCCTTTTAGTTTTGTTCAGTTTTCAAACAACCCAAACACAAAAAGACAGAAAGAGAGAGAGAGAGAAAGAAGTCGACCCCACTGCCGCGCTGTATCGCCCGCACCAGACGTGAGAGATCCTCCTGGAGAGCTTGCTCGTTTAATATAAACAGCTTCACTGAAGAGAACAGCACCGAAACACTCGGCTCCAAAGCAATAAACTGAAGTGCAATCGCACCTGCTGATCATTATATACCTGCGCTGCGTGGCTGAACAGCTGATGCAAATGATTGCACGCCAATGTGCTTTGGCTTGTTTAGTTTCACTTGAAGTAGATTGGCCTCTCTAGCGAGATTCCTATTCGCCAGTCTCGACGTGGCGTCGACTGACCGACTGAAGAGGATCTAGTTAAACTGGCTAAATGACTTGTTTTGACAAAGCAAGATTTGCCAATCAAGCTAGTTTCATGAACATGCTTGTCAATCAGCTTGATCAGCTACATTTGAATGGTTAATTTGGAAAATTTGGTCTTTACAACAGGGAAAGGAGGCTGGCATTGTAAAAAAATTTTTTATTGTTCAACAGTCAAAACTTCCGAGTACATCACCACATCATTCAGTAATCACCTTTGCAATTACACACTCAGCCACTATTCACCATCAGTGGAATACAACCAAAACAAAAGCACATAGAAATCAAACAATTATTAAGCAGTCCTATTCATTTACACCATTTTTATATGCTGCCAAAAATGATCCCATATTTTTTTCATTTCTCCCTCATCCAGTCTAGGAGGCTGGCATTGTGAAGTATATCTTACTCCAGATTTAGGACCATTGTGTAATAGATAGAAAATTATAGAAGATAATTTACATTATTTAATATCAATATTATATAGATATTTGATACTTTTAGGTCTTTAACATTAACAGTCTGTGTAAAATTGTACACAACACGTACTATACTTAACTAACTATAGTTCAACGAGTCCATTATTGCTTTTTCAAAACAGTTAACACATAATAACTGTCAGGGTTATGTTTAAGTCTGTTCAGTTGTGTTTTGCTTTGGTTTCCTTTGCGTTCCCTGTCCCTAATAGACTGAGTTCTGGCGGATGACACGGATGTTAGTCCTGTCTAAATTGGTACATGAAATCACAGACGTTGGGTGAAAAGATTTGTAATTTAAGTTTGGGAAACTATTCTCATCCGAATAGGGCTTTTGTTTCTCAGAATCTCCTGCGTTGTTCGTATTACTGCAGACACGTTGCAGTGACATTAGGGACACGTGTTTCAATTTCAACACAATTTTATTAAGCAAATTCAATAAATGTTATCTTTCCACTAGAAAGAAAACAGTCCTTGACATTACAAAAAGTTGGTTATAGAAACAAAGAAGCCACCACCAAGAATTATTTGTTTTATAATAAAGATTTATGTGTTTTAGCCAGGTAATATTTTAGTTTTTTGTAAAGTAGAGCAGACGTATATATATATATATACACATACACACAGACACAATTTTAAATGACATTTTACACAGATACTGTCATATATTTACTCAAAATTAAACTTTTTTGACTTTGTCCTTAGAAAGCTGACATAAAGCTTGATCATGTGTTATATGGACATTTCTGCTATGCTGCAGTAAATTATTAGAATCTCAGTCTTGGATGTCCGACACGGCTATGCTTGTGGAATGATCTGTCCTTAGACATGCATTGGCTAAAGGCTAGAGGCTTGATTAGTTGTTTGATTCAACATGTCTGCATGATTTCTGAGCCTGAACCTTTGCATGTGTGAATTAATGTGTTGGTATGTGTGTGTGAAGCATAAATAGCATGACTAACAGATGTGGAGGAGGTGCTGTGATGTCATGTTGCTATTTATAGACTCCCTTATATTGTGAATTTTCTGCATGTTCGTGTTTCCAGGGGTTTCAAAAGAGAGAAGTAATTTAAAGGAAAAATCTCTCATCCAAATCGTCACAAAACGCTGAAAAAATGTTTCTACAGATACAGAAGCCCAAACATTACACTGTACACTAACAGTTAATAGTAAGGTGTGTGTGTGTGTTCATATACAGCATGTGAGTACAATAAAATGCCCCGAAAGACACACATACACATGCTACAAAATCTGCTGGCTACTGGAATTATGATTTGATATTTTGTGTCTGCGTATGTGTATCTATATGCTTTTTGTATGCAATACTGAGAGAGAAACACAGGGAAAATGATGATGTGTCTAAAATCTAGCCACAGCACTTTTTCAGGCTAATGGGACAAAAGTGACATTATCTTCAGGGTGTGGTGTGTCTACACACCTTGTTCTTCATTATAATAAGGAAAAAAACGATGATAGATGAGCTACTGAGATGTGTTTGATACACACGTGTGCATACACTTTATCACAACTGAATTAATTGTCAACACAGCAGTTTCAAATAGCACTAAATGCTATTTCTAATAAAATCTGAGGACCTGCACCTGGAAAACTAGAATGAGGTATCTGTTTCCTGTTCTTCTCTTTCTCTGTTCAGCTGACTTTGACACATTAAAGAACAAGGACTGCACCTCCTTACTAGAGCTTTCCGATTTAGAAAAATGAAGATAAATATAAGAAATTATTTTTTAGCAGTGTTTTTTTGTGTGTGTGTGTGTGTGTGTCTTAGTTTATAACATCTAGTTAAAAAATGAAATACAAATTTTTTCCCAATACTATCATCATGTACACTAGCTATATTCAGGCAAGAGACAGATATATAATCATGGTACATTTTAACTGAAAGATTGAATTATTTTCTCAGAACAAAGGTATTTTCAACCTGATCTCACTGGAAAATGTAATGTAATGAGAATTGAGCTGAGTATGAATTTGTACAATGTGAATCATACAAAAACGATTATTAGAAAAAAAAGGAAGCATGAAGGTCTGCCCCTAACATATCCATCACTGGGGTGTAAGCAGATTCAGATTGTACGAATTCACCTGGATTAGCCACCGATTTGCCAAAACATAAAATAGTTACAAATTGCCATAAAAGGTTGGGGGAAGTTTTTATATATTTTTTTAATATAGGCCTATATTAAAATCAATTTATTAATTACAATATTTTTCTGCTCAAAGAGTGGTTTAATATTTCTTGTGGTACCTTTTTAGATTGATGCTTTGTGTTACACACACACACACACACACACACACACACACACACACACACACACACACACACACACACACACACACACACACACACACACACACACACACACACACACACACACACACACACACATATATATATATATTTTTTTATTTTTTTATTATTATTATAATTTTTCTTTTTTTCATTAATCTATCTATTTTTTTGTGGGCAATAATGGTGGATTTTTTAATGGGTTTTTGTTGCCAAGACTTTAAAGTGTGTGGCTATACAAAAAGTGACTTTCAAAAATAAACACATCCTGTGAAATATTCAAGTTGTGACATCTAGTGTTCCCCATATAGAAAACTACATGTTTGATGTATGAAATGATCTCTTTTATGATAAACTGTTTAATAGCAGACTGACATATATGTGGGATAACTAAAAACTCTATATATTCTGGCACAGAACATGTAAAGAGTTTTTTTTAACTCAAAGGCCTTGAGGATTTGGAGTCACATTTAACATGAAACCCTGACATAAAAAACACTGTAACGTTTAATCTGAACTTGATCCCCCCATCCTCTCTTTTTTCCTCTCATTCCTGTCCTCCTCTCCTTAATCCTGGTCTATTCCTATCTTGTCCTCTACTCCTTTCAGGGAAGTCGTTATGCAATGAGCACACATGGTGTGCGGTCACTTTAATCTGGAGGGGATGACGTCTGTATGTGTGTGTGTGTGTAGCAGAGACCTCTGTGCTCTTAATACTCCAACTGTCTCCTCGTTCATCTCTGTATCACATTCTTTATCTCTAAATCATTTCACATTTCTGTGAACTGACATACAGCTTTGATTCCTTTGCTGTGACCTTTACTGAGGTTGTTTTCTCACCCATTTACCACTCTCAACCCCGCAAGGTCGTTTCCAAGGATACCCTACTCTTGCTGTTGGCCTTCTGATTGGCTATCTGGCTCTTAAAGCAAAAGTGCCCCCAGTAAGCAGATGATTTCTGAATCAAGCACTGTAACCTCACGCTCCCCCAGCATCACGACAGACTGCAGAGTCAGCAGTCATATCATCACGGCATCTGAGCTGTGCAATTACTTAAGATGCGCCCTGGTAAAAAAGCACATTTCTCTTGGAGAGAGCGTTCTGTTCTCTGTCAAGCAGCACAAAATGTTCATATGATTAATTGGCTCAGAATACTGTCTGCTGCACCCAGATAATCTCACACATTCTTCCGATTTCTGTTTAAAAGTAAAGAAACTCATTTGGGGAACTTCCTCCTTCAGTTTCACTGTTCGTGTCTTTGACAGTGTCACCTCAGAGCATTCTCTCCTAGTTTAGACTATGTGAGCGATTAGATTAGCAATACTGATCTGATCAGTGATCAAACATATACATATATATACTACCATTAAAAAATGTCACCATTTAAATGTTTTTGAAGTCTTTTATGCTGCATCTAAGGCTGCATTTATTACTCTTTTTTTTTTAAACAGGAAAACTAGAATTAGAATTAGAATTTAAAATAACTTTTTTCTATTTTAATGTATTTAAAAATGTAAATAATTTAAAGCTGAATTTTCAAATCATGATATCTTTTGTCAGGATTGTATGATAAATAGAAACTTTTGTAACATTATGTCTTTGTTGTCACTTTTGATCAATTTAATGCATCCTTGCAAAATAAAAGCATTTATTCATTTATGACCTCAAACATTTCAACTGTAGTGTATATATTTTATAAATTCCATACAGTTCTGTCATTACAACTCTCTGAGACATAGGCATGGCAATTGATATGGCAATGTTCATGTATTTGGTCTTGGAGGAATAGATCTGCTACGCTGCTGCTTCTGCAGAGCAAGTACCGAGACTAGCTACTGCCAATACATTCACAGACATGCTGCTGCTGCACATACAGGTCCTTCTCAAAAAATTAGCATATTGTGATAAAGTTCATTATTTTCCATAATGTAATGATAAAAATTAAACTGTCATATATTTTAGATTCATTGCACACCAACTGAAATATTTCAGGTCTTTTATTGTTTTAATACTGATGATTTTGGCATACAGCTCATGAAAACCCAAAATTCCTGTCTCAAAAAATTAGCATATCATGAAAAGGGTCTCTAAACGAGCTATTAACCTAATCATCTGAATCAACTAATTAACTCTAAACACCTGCAAAAGATTCCTGAGGCTTTTAAAAACTCCCAGCCTGTTTCATTACTCAAAACCGCAATCATGGGTAAGACTGCCGACCTGACTGCTGTCCAGAAGGCCATCATTGACACCCTCAAGCAAGAGGGTAAGACAGAAAGAAATTTCTGAACAAATAGGCTGTTCCCAGAGTGCTGTATCAAGGCACCTCAGTGGGAAGTCTGTAGGAAGGAAAAAGTGTGGCAAAAAACGCTGCACAACGAGAAGAGGTGACCGGACCCTGAGGAAGATTGTGGAGAAGGACCGATTCCAGACCTTGGGGGACCTGCGGAAGCAGTGGACTGAGTCAGGAGTAGAAACATCCAGAGCCACCGTGCACAGGCGTGTGCAGGAAATGGGCTACAGGTGCCGCATTCCCCAGGTCAAGCCACTTTTGAACCAGAAACAGCGACAGAAGCGCCTGACCTGGGCTACAGAGAAGCAGCACTGGACTGTTGCTCAGTTTTGCATGTCATTCGGAAATCAAGGTGCGAGAGTCTGGAGGAAGACTGGGGAGAAGGAAATGCAAAAATGCCTGAAGTCCAGTGTCAAGTACCCACAGTCAGTGATGGTCTGGGGTGCCATGTCAGCTGCTGGTGTTGGTCCACTGTGTTTTATCAAGGGCAGGGTCAATGCAGCTAGCTATCAGGAGATTTTGGAGCACTTCATGCTTCCATCTGCTGAAAAGCTTTATGGAGATGAAGATTTCATTTTTCAGCACGACCTGGCACCTGCTCACAGTGCCAAAACCACTGGTAAATGGTTTACTGACCATGGTATTACTGTGCTCAATTGGCCTGCCAATTTTCCTGACCTGAACCCCATAGAGAATCTGTGGGATATTGTGAAGAGAAAGTTGAGACACGCAAGACCCAACACTTTGGATGAGCTTAAGGCCGCTATCGAAGCATCCTGGGCCTCCATAACACCTCAGCAGTGCCACAGGCTGATTGCCTCCATGCCACGCTGCATTGAAGCAGTCATTTCTGCAAAAGGATTCCCAACCAAGTATTGAGTGCATAACTGAACATAATTATTTGAAGGTTGTATTAAAAACACTTATTTTATTGGTCGGATGAAATATGCTAATTTTTTGAGACAAGAATTTTGGGTTTTCATGAGCTGTATGCCAAAATCATCAGTATTAAAACAATAAAAGACCTGAAATATTTCAGTTGGTGTGCAATGAATCTAAAATATATGAAAGTTTAATTTTTATCATTACATTATGGAAAATAATGAACTTTATCACAATATGCTAATTTTTTTAGAAGGACCTGTATAACATACATGAAATAACGCCTGTAGCAGATCTATACTGGTGGACCTGGGGAAGGAGGAGGGTTTCTGAAAGTGCACTGCAGGCTGCTAACAGCAAACAATGCCACGTACTGTATGTAAATGTTGAGCAGAAAGCTCATTGGCCACTGATGCCACAGCAACCAATCAGCTGCGTTATGTAGATCGTGACGTGACCACTAACAAATTGAGTTCAGGACCTATTAGCCTGCACCATCTAGAGTTTCATGACAGAACTTTGTATCAATTCTATAAATTAATACTATTCATAATTGAATATTTACACAAAACCATTAATTTATATATTTATTTATTTTTTAATTGAAAGTATGTCAGTTCATATAAGTTATTTATATAATAATATGTGATTACACATTTGTGGCTTGCACTTACTAATCCTTTGCACTTCTGGTACTGTATACTGTAGCATTG
This sequence comes from Siphateles boraxobius, assembly GCF_051911475.1. NCBI lineage: Eukaryota > Metazoa > Chordata > Actinopteri > Cypriniformes > Leuciscidae > Siphateles > Siphateles boraxobius. Next base: position 19,278,912 of record NW_027508722.1, on the reverse strand, counting down.
TAGTAGCCTACTCTGCAATCTTTTTAGCATTTACCTCTCCTTTTATTCTGATCCCCATCCTTCACCTCTTTGTGGAGACTTATTCTCCTCAATATTCATTCCTTTTCTCTCTCCTGACCATAGTGGCCACATCAGAGATAGTAATGTAATAGATTATGAGGGATTCAGTTCTCAAACACACAAGCAGCGAATTAGCAGCAATGTTCTCACGCCAATCTGTGATGTAACTGCCACAGATTAAAAGGAGGGTTTATTTGACTGTCTCCCTCTCTTCCTCGATCCCCCATTTTCTGAGTCAGCACAATGACTAAGAGATAAGATCACCTGACCACTGTTGCCATGGAGATGGAGATTTTCCCCTCTTCTACTTCTCTCTGCAGCAAGGAGGGGGGAGGGGGATGCTTTCAAAGGTTAAAGAAGGATAGAGCATACATGGTGTCAACCATTTTGGTTCTTCAAAAATTTAGAAAAAACTTTATTAGCAATATGCCACAGACAATGCTGCCTACATCACCTTCGAGGGGCTTTAACCGTAGCATACAGCTGATTAAACTATGAACACTCTAACAAATGTGGCCAAAAGTAACTTAGTAGCCTACTGCTGCTTTTGGGAAGACAAGTTTAAGCTAGTCATTGCAAAACTCCTTACATACATAAACACTGATTTACAGTAAATGTAAATGTTGGTCCCGTAGCCAAGTTTAACCAAAGATCAAAAACAGAACATTGTGTCTCCCCTGCATATTATAGAATCACTACTTTCCATTGCAAACCAACCCATTGGCCCTTGGTGTGTATGCTAGTGCACGTATTCAGAGACAATTAAGCTAAATGTGTTTATAAGAGACAATGATTGAATCTAGTTTTTTGTATCTTCTGTGGCTGACATGGAGTTATTTAGAGTATGTTTATCTTACTACAATTGAAGTCTAGGTCATATACATACCTAGTAGTAGTTGTAGAAGGGTCTTTAGATGGTGGCTCTGAATATACAAATTTTACTGTTCATAAACATGAATTTGTGCAATTTATGTTCTTTATAAGAGACATGAAGCAATACTTATAGGGTACAGTATACATATTATTTGAAGGTGATAGCATGTATTTACATTATAAACTTGACCTTTCCAGGGTCACTGACCCATAGATCACGCTTTGATTCTCTCTCTTTCTCTCCATCTTCATTTGTTTCTAATGAACTTGACATATTGTGTGCTGTTCTGTTTCAATGTAAATTGGAATGCAGTATAAAGCTATTCTTCAGTTAACCTGTTCATGAAACTGTTCTAAGCTGTATTCAGCTTATAGCATTAAAGTAACAATAATTCAGATTTACAAAGGTATGAACTTAACAAAGATGTTTGGTACAGGAGATTAAAGGAAAGAGAAAATAGATGGTAATAGAGAGTAACTTTTGTAGTTAAAATAAAGCATATAAATAGATATTTGCCTCAAGTGAAGCATTAGGCATTCTTATTTAAAGAAGCTACAATATATAATTTCATTATTCCAGTGAGAAAAAAATTATACTACAAGACAGACATACACCCCACATAATGAAGAGACCAAAACTGGTGCATTAAAATCAATCTGATAACTGCAATAATTGATTGAATTATAATGAAGCATTCTTATAAAACACTAAGAAGTTATAGTAATAATGTATGTAACATACAGTTTTTGACACATTGAACATAGGTAGATTTCAGGCCTACTGCAGGGTCGACAGATAAGCCTAGTTAGTCCAATTTATTTAAAAAAAATGAGATTTTCTCATAGCACACGATGATGCTGTGCGACTTTGGAATTCTGCATTACCGCAGGAGGAGCTTTGTCCGCATGCGATTGGTGGCTTGTACCTGCTGCCTGCACGCTGGTTGGACAGATGATACGTCGATATTAAGGCGTGCATGCGTCTATTGGCTGAGAGCGTAAATGGGGGCGTTTCTCATGAGGTACTCTTTTATGAGGTCGGTCAGTTGGAGAAGCGCATCTCTCACATCCACCGGCGCTTCTTTTCAGGCGGAGTGGTGCGGCAGCTGGCGGTGTCGCGGAAGGACACCAGATCATAAAAGGCGGCAGTGCGGCTTCCTAGTTTCGCCGGCTTTATCGCAACTACCAAGAGCAGTGCACGAGACCGGCATCCCTGCGAAATGCCCTGCCTCGCAGTCAAATTTCATTGGATCATTTAGTTTTTCTGTATTTAATATTTACAAAGTTGTGCAGGTTCATTAACTTAATGTTGCAACGAATAATACCTTAATACCTTGACGTGAAATCAACGCGCATTCGTTCCCTCAGCCGAGGTAAAGCAGTGAAAATAAGTTTTAAACCAGGTATAATTATTCGTCTTTCTTAAGATCCTTTTTGATGACTGACATTCTCTCTTCGTTAAAGGCTGTCACTCTCTCCATCACTCATTTACCTGAAGAGAACGGACTGACTGCGCAACCATGGGGGTAAGAACGACATCTCTCTTTTACTGCATTAAAGCAAACAGAAAAGGATAAAAACAATTTCCCATTTTCTTAAAAAAATGTATCATGCATACTTTAAATCGTGAAAAACGCAGCGTCATGTCCTATGCTGTCAGACATACAGCGGAAGAATGACATTGACTTGTAGGCTACGCTGATTTCTAGACTGCGACACTGACGGAACAGTAGCCTACGTTCTGTAATCATACGTTACGAATTATTTTGAAATTGTTATTATCCTATAGGAAATGGTCAGCATCAGATTAAATAGAACTGCTTTAATAATCTGTTAGAATGTCGTCGATATCAGCGGATACGCAGAGTCGCAGATAACGTTTTAGTTTTATCTTAATTGAAAGCTTGTCGGTGTTTGAATGATAATATCTGGATGGTTATTTTAACCTTGACGTGACAGTTTAATCGGGTTATGCTAGTCAGAGACTTTCCAAAGGGCAACGCTGCGCAGTGCTTCGCCTCATGATTGTGTGGTGTCTGTCTCTACTTATTTATGCTCAAAAGTATCTTGGCAGACTGTTTTACAGGTTTTAGGGCTGTTTGGTTACATCTGTGTGGAGTCCCCCCTCCAGCAGCCCATTTAGCTATATCCTTCCGTCTGTATATAGGCTATAACTGACCGCAGCGCGCGACGCCTGTTATGGACCGTTAATCAGTATGTCCTGAATGTGCATTTGGATCATATTTATGGACACAACCGACATTGCTGAGTGTGTTTAAGTGACTGGTGTCCGCACAGACACACACACCCCAGAGCCGGTCCATCGCTGAAGTCCACATGCGTCATAATGCGGTTACCGGGAATCTGTATAAAACCGGCTTATTTTCCTGCATCTGTGACATCACCTCGCGCGGGTAATCACTGACAAGGGCAGATTTAATAGATTCAGTTCTGAATAATCACTCGAAAGGTCGAATTTGAACAGCGGCTGATGGAGATTCGCCCAAGTACAGTGTGTAACTGCGGTGGGGTGAAACGAATGTCAGACTGAGTTGCGCAATTTGTCTCATCACCGGCGTGGTTTTTATCATGTTATATTCGGAATGACGTGGAGAGTAAAAGCCAGGTGCGTAGCGCAGTGAGAACGCCGGTGTTGAGCAGCTGATGATGTGCGTAGTTTATAGCTGTTGCCAGGGACACAGACAGATCTGCTACAGCTGTTAACGCAGAGTACTTTGCAACATCGCAGAACTGAATGTCACGGACGCGCTGCAGCGAATGCGTCAAAACTGACGACTAGCGGTGTAAGAGCAGGCACAAATGATTGCGCACACAGTTTTGTCAAGGATTAATCTGGGCGCTTGTGAGTGAGTTTAGCTGGCTAAATGGGATGGAAGGTAACATATAGCCTACACTGGTGCAGTTTTTTTAAAGCTTGTTAGCGGTTTGTTTAACGTCACTGAGGCGTGCCGTGCCGGTTGCTGTCGCAGTGATGCTTGTGGCGATGCATCACCATTAGCATCCCAGCTCAGCTGTTTTATTCCCTATAGGCCGCTTTCTGCGTCAAACACGAGGCGGAGCCACGCGAGTGGAAATTCCCGTAGCGGCCTTTGATAGGCACGAGATGCGGATATGGAAAGCGAATAGATTAAATGAAGAACTGACATTCATTGCGGTCGTGTTCAAATGTGCTCTCAAAGGGATAGGCTATTCATACAAAAATAAAAATGTTGTCACCACATCCTCATGTGGTTTCACATCCTCCTCACTCAGCCTATAATTTTTGATATATATATATATAAAGCAGTGAAAGTGAATGGTGCCTGAGTTTGTCAGTCCATCACATTTTTCCTATGCCATTTCCATTTGTTCTCCACAAAAGAAAAAAAAAGGCTTTGGAGCAACATGACTATGATTAAATAATGGGTGAACTGTCACTTCATCACCGGAATGTGTTCCCACAATCACAATATTACATTACAATTATTTATTACAAAATAAACAATTGTGTAAAATATTATTATTATTTATTTAGGCAAATATATAACCTTATAAATAGTTAAGTTTAGTTGCTTGCTATTTGGAAAGAGCAACTAGGCTTATTATAGCTTTATAGGGACATAAACACCAATAATAATGTAACAGTTTATTAAAATATGAATCAACTATGCATGTAGCTAGTATAACATGGATTTAAAATGTTCATGAGTGTGTCTATAATGAATATTGATTACTGGCAACATAAACCAATTATAAATATTGTTTCATTATGCTAAGAAAGATAGAGACAGAGAATACAACTGGTGGCATTCCAGTATGTAAATGTCCTCTTCAGACACATGATGATGCACCAGTAGCCTAGTGTAGCCTATACACACTTCAGGTGAGTGCCTGGGGGAGGGGAGGAGTTGTGCTGCAGCAGGGAGGGCGAGGAACACAGATCCTGTTACATGTAATTAGCCTGCCTGAGCTTGTGTTTCCAGAGTGTGTGTCGGCCGGGTTACCTGGGTACAGATGGTACAGATAACATGAGACCAAGAATGAGGACATAGAGGTGTTCATAATGTGGAACTATAATGCAATGATGAATACAATTTTGCACAACATTTTTTTTTAAAGATGTATTTCATTTTTTAAAAGTCAATGAAGTTTATGAAGTATAAAGATTGAGTAAATTATATATACAGTTAGGTCCATATATATTTGGCCACTGGCACAATTTTTGATATTTTTCAGGTTTTTACCAAAACATATTCAAGCTATAGTTATATAATGGATATAGGCTGAAGGTGCACACTCTCAGGTTTAATTTGAGGGCATTTACATCCAAATTGGGTTTAGGAATTACAGCTCTTGAGAGTAGCTACCCCCCCCCCCTTTTTTCCCCCCCAAGGGACCAAAAGTATTTGGACAATTGAATCAAAAGCTGTTTCATGGACAGGTGTGGTCTATTCCTTCATTATATCTTTATCAATTAAGCAGATAAAAGGTCTGGAGTTGATTCTAAGTGCGGTATTTGCATTTTGAATCTATTGCTGTGAACCTTCATCATGCGTTCAAAGGAGCTCTCCATGCAAGTCAAACAGGCCATCATAATTCTTCAAAAACAAAACAAATCCATCCGAGAGATAGCAGGAACATTAGGAGTGGCCAAATCAACAGTTTGGTACATTCTCAGAAAAAAAGAATGCACTGGTGAGCTCAGCAACATAGAAAGTCTTGGACGTCCTCGTAAGACAACAGTGGTACATGATCGCAGGATCCTCTCCATGGTAAAGAAAAACCTATTCACAACATCCAGCCAAGTGAAGGAGACTCTCCAGGAGGCAGGCGTGTCATTGTCAAAGTCTACAATCAAGAGAAGACTTCACGAGAGCAAGTACAGAGGGTTCATCACAAGGTGCAAACCATTCATAAGCATCAAGAATAGAAAGACAAGATTAGACTTTGCCAAAAAACATCTAAAAAAGTCTGACCAGTTCTGGAAAAGCATTCTTTGGACGCGTGAAACTAAGATCAACCTGTACCAAAAAAAAGTATGGAGAAGGCTTGGAACAGCTCATGATCGAAAGCATATACATCATCTGTAAAACATGGTGGAGGCAGTGTGATGGCATGGGCATGCATGGCTTCCAGTGGCACTGGATCACTGGTGTTTATTGATGGTGTGCCAGAAGACAGAAGCAGCCGGATGGATACTGAAGTGTATAGGAGAATACGTCTGCTCAGATTAAGCCGGATGAAGCAAAGTTGATTGGACGGCGCTTCACGGTAGATGCACAAAGCAACCCAGGAGTTTTTTTTAAGGAAAAGAAGTGGAATTTTCTGCAATGGCCAAGTCAATCACCTGATCTCAACCCGATCGAGCATGTATTTCATTTGCTGAAGGCAAAACTAAAGGCAGAAAGACCCACGAACAAACAACAGCTGCAGTTAAGGCCTGGCAAAACATCACAAAGCAGGAAACCCAGTCTTTGGTGATGTCCATGGGTTCCAGAATTCAGGCAGTCATTGCCTGCAAAGGATTCTCAACCAAATATTAAAAATGAACATTTTATATATGATTATATTAATTTGTCCCATTACATTTGAGCCCCTGAAAATGGGGGGACTGTGTATAAAAATGTTTGCAGTTCCTAAAATATTTACTTGATATTTTTGTTCAACCCCTTGAATTAAAGCTGAAAGTCTGCACTTCAAATTCGTTTTGATTGTTTCATATTCATTTTATTCTGCTGGCATACAGAGCCAGAAATATGAAACTTGTGCCTGTGTCCAAATTTATATGGACCTAACTGTATATATATACACAAGTAGAATTATATAATAATAAATTATAAATGTTTAAAGTATAATTGATGAAGTATATAAAGTAAATATAAGTGATTTTTGTGTCTATGTAATTTATGTATTTATGAAGTCATTCATTTATCATTTACCCTAGATATAGACTGTCTAAATTTAATAATGCATTTAATACAATAATCATGTAATTAATCTGTGTATGCCCTCTCCAGGATGTAGCCTAACTAAGCTAACATCCTGTATATCGAGATGTTTATGTTTTATGAGCACATCAGTAAATAGAGCATTTCATAGCTGCTTTTGTACTGATAAATGACTCTTTACTATTGATACAGAAGCTTTTTAGCTAATTTACTCTTTGTTTTATAGGAATTTATACTTCAATGGATTAATGTTATTGGACCATTTTTAGGGGTATGAATGATTTGTTGTTGTAGGGGGTTAAAGATGAAGTGTGTAATTTTTACTTTTTGTTTAGATTTTTATGTCAGCTCAAAAGTAGCTTACTGATAGTTGTATCTGGATAAAATGACAGACTTCAGCTTTAAGTGGGTTGGATTGGATCTGTTAGGTTTCAGTATCACATTCTGTCCACGGGACGTCTGTTAGTGGAGCGAATACTCAAGGTCAGATTACCCTCTGCTCGTCTTTCCCCAGTGTTGATGTAGCGTAACTGCCCCTTAGGTCAGAGCTGCTGTGATGCCGCTCCACCGGTGGGAACATGCATGGAGTGCCTGGTTCAGGTTCCACATCCACACCACATCACTTATTAATGTAATCCTTTGTTGGTAGAGGAGCTGAGAAATAACAGTCCATTCTGATGGAAGGAATTCTGTGGCACAGCTGACCATCGACTCTTCTTTTAACTAGAGCTTTAATGAGCAATCAGTGTCAGACGTCAGAGAGAATGTGACTTAAGTACTGAGGAGAAGAGAAACTGTGTGTGTACAGTGTGTCTGTGTGAAGACAGAATAAAGAAAGGAATCCTCAGACAACCCTTTTGAGACTTGAAGCATCTGTGTGTCCTGCTGTGACTGTAATTTGGGGCAGTGATTTATTGTTCCAATCAAGAACATGCTCACAGATGCCCCACACTCTAGCAAAGCTGATTCGCTCAGTGGATGAAGTATAGACAGATGGAAGGATAGAATAATGGATAGAGAAGAACAGGGGGGGGGGGGGGGGGGGTATAGAGGTAATACTTTAACAAGAAGGATTACAGATTTTTGTTTAAAATGAAATGAAATTATATTGCAACAACTCCCCCTCTTTTCTATTTTTTATTTTCTCCTTTAAATGTGTGTGTGTGTGTGTGTGTGTGTGTGTGTGTGTGTGTGTGTGTGTGTGTGTGTGTGTGTGTGTGTGTGAGTGTGTGTGTGTGTTTGTGTGTGTGTGCATGGGGTTACATGACTATGGGTAAAGGAATTACATTTGCTCATAATTGGAATTATTTAGTTTCATTATTCTTAATTGATTAAGGATGTTTCTAAAGTTTCCCATTGGTCTAAATCAGTGATTCTCAACCTTTTTTGTTTTTGATCTATTATCAAAAACAGCATTCAGAGGCTGGTACTTCATTCTGGTACTTGTGCTATAATGACAAAGCAATTGAAACTTTTTTATTTACAGAAACTAGGAGGGGCAATATATAAAATAATAATATAAAATAATTATAATTAACTAATTAAATTCCATAATTCAAAAAGTTTACATTCTTATTTCCAATTAATCTAAATTACTTTTCTATTAATTTGCGAATAATACAATAATTTCAAATATTTTTTAAAAACAGTTTTACCTATATAATATTGTAACAGTTATATTCTGTTTTGAGTTTGTTTTCTGTCTTTGCCTTTTGAGTTTGTTATTAGTTTCTATGGTTACTCATTTGATTAGTCATTCTGTTCAGTTTGTTCCCTGTATATAAGTTCCCTTGTTTCATTTGTGAGTTGTCCGGTCTCGTTATATAACCCGAACGTGACAGAATACCTGACCCAAGAAAGGATATATATTTTTGCTGAGTTTTTAGTTTTAGTGTTTCATTCCCCCCACAATGGACCTGCCCGCCGTACAACTCCTGTGCCTGGAGAAGCTGGACCGTTCATTGGAGGACCATAAGGCTGCACTCACATATAGCACCTAAAAACGCGTAGAAAACGCTAGGCACGCCGCGTTCTCCTTTTTCCAAAGAGCATATACGGCGGGGTCAGTTCACCATTGACCCCGAAGAGGACATCCCCAGTCCCACTGTAGACTCAGAGCCTAGCCAAACACCACCCAGCTGTGTGGACATGATACCAGAGCCCATCGCAGATGGAGAGTCAGCTCCTGCCGTGATGGAAAAGCCAGCGCAAAAAAAAGCGGATGAGCAAACCATCGCCCCGGAGCCTAAATCTCACAACGCGCCTGACCAGCAGTTAATTGAAGTTATTGTGGAGTATAAGGGAATGGAGAAGAGCCTCTAACCCCTACTGATCCCACCCAGCCCTGCGCCCCACTGCCTCTTTAAAACTCAGCCAGTGCCTCTGCCCAGTCTTTGCTGTCGTCCATCAGCTCTCGGCTCCTCTTCTGTCTCCTCTCTGTGACGTGGATCCACCTAGGGCCTTCCGTTATCCAGATCCTCCTGATTCCATCACTTCACCTCGGCTCATCGCCCTGACTCCTCTGCCTTGGCTCCTCCTTCCCTCGGCTCCACCAGGGACCATTGGCCTTACGTCTCCACCGGGCTCCCTGGTCATCGCTGCAGCTCCGTCGCGGCCTCTGAAGCCTTCGGGGTTTCTTGGTTCCATCTGCTCTTCGTCTGTTTCTAGGGCTCCACCACTACCGGCTATCTGTCATCCCCATGGCTTGGTCAAGGAGATCTCCGCCATTTCTCTTCCCTCCCTCGACATCATCCTGGCTGGACTCTGGGTCCCCATCTGGCTCCTCATGCTCTGGCTCCTCCAACCATCATCGACACCCTGGTCTCTCCTTCTGTCATGTTCCCTGGTGTCCCATCCTCCTTCAGAGCCTCCTCCCTCAATTGGACTGTCAACACGAGGTCGCACCTTTCCAGGAGGGGGCTCAATGTCACGTTATTGTTCTGGTTTGAGTTAGTTTAGTTTTTCTTGCTGCTTGAGTTCTTTATTAGTTTCTATGGTTACTCATTTGATTAGTCATTTTGTTCAGCTGTTGCTTAATTAGTTAAGCAACAGCAAATTAGTTCCTTTGTTTGTTTCCTGTATATAAGTTAACCTGTTTCATTTGTGAGTTATCCGGTCTCGTCAATGTATACGTGTTGTTGCTACTTACACTGCCTTCATCTGTGTTTTCCTGGTGGATTATATATTAAAGATTTTATTTGTGATTCATCCTCTTCATTGTGTGCGTATATACAACCGAACGTGACAATTAAAGAGCTGGACATAACTAGAAAAATGTATATTGATTTTAAAAATGTTTTTGACTTTTGAAACATTTTTTAAAAGATTTTTGCCATGACTTTTCCAAGTCGAGAAATCACATCTTTAAAATACCCTCATTCCCTCAACCAGGTTCCAAGACCCTGAAAATAACAGTTGATGAGAGAGCAAATTATTTTTTGTAGCTGATTTAGCTTATTTTAAATCATTCTAAGCAGACATAAGTGTGGGTACACATAAATAAGAATTTAAACATATACAATAAACATTACATATACAATAAATAGGGCCGAATTATTTACAACTGAATTAACTTATAAATTTTCAGTTTTTATTTGTAGGTACACAGATTTTGTTAATGTCTAGTATTTGCTTCAGTAAACTCCACAAAGTGAGTCTGGCTCTTTTGTGATGGAGGCGATTCAGCGAGAGCTAATCCCAGTTTGCCCGTAATCAGATTATTTAATCTGTACTTTAAAACCCAGACCTAGCCTGGTCTACATCTCACGACAAAACAGATGGTACATCAAGTTCACTTACACGCACACTCATTCAATCATAATCTGGATGAAGTGTTCAGTGTTATCTGCTCTTGAACAAGCACTTCATGACTCACCCCAGAGTCGCGCACACAAATACACCCCCTTATGCCAGATCAAAAAGGCCTTTTTCTGGATGTATCGACATGTGTAAAAGTAACACACTCGTAGTAATCTATCACAGACACCGAATAGTCCTCTAAGGGCAGTATTGATGTGTCTACTGCCATAACAGTGGTTTAAACACTTCTTGTACAGCTGTGCCACTTTGAGATATTCATCAATAGCTGGACAGAGAAGACAAGATCTGACAGATTCCCAGAACATCCTCCTGAGATACAAGGATAAGCTAGATACAAGTAGATTGCTAGACTATTGTTTCTACTGCAGTTTTTTAGATGGAAAACTAAATGACTATACTAAAGTGAGATGAGCTCCTTATGCTAGAGAAAAAGAAGAAAGGAGTGATCTTGCTGGCAGATGTGCTTCTTCATGCTCTGTGAGCATCAGACTGGCCTGGCCATTCCATTGGCTCTGTATAGTGCCACATCTTAGGAACGCTTATATAAGGCATAATCTTAATATTTAAATGGTTTAAAATATGTAATGATTTCTATTAAGTGTTATTAACTGATGATATTTGATAACTTCCGATGGTCTGATGGTGGTTTCGTCATGGCTGCAAGTTACAAGTTATATGCTGTTCAAAATTTTGGGGTTGGTAAGAGGACTTGTATACTTACCAAGGCCGCATTTATTTGGTCAAGAATACAATAAAAACTAATATTGTGAAATACTATTACCATTCAAAACAACTGTTTTGTATAGTAATTTATTCCAATCCTGTGATGGAAAAGCTGAATTTGCAGCATCATTATTCCAATGTTCAGTGGCACATGTCTTCACTGACACTTTTGATCAATTAAATGCATCACTGCTAAATAAAATTGCTGTATTCATTTCTTTCAAAAAAATATTTGAATGGTAGTGTAAGTGACCATTCAGTGCTTTGCTAAAGTGCAACAGCACAAGTCTGCATGTGCACATCTCTGTATTAATGAGGATTAAGGAATTTGTGTAAAAGTATACAAATGCGTGCAGTATTATGAGAACATAAAATCAGTCCTCTCACTCTAAAAGCTTTTAAGGACAGGAGGACACACAGACCCTGGAGAAGTAGTGTGCTTTTTACAATTCTATAAACACAAACATTCATGAAGACTGGAGTCCCCAGGTTTGCTCTTCCCAAAGGGGAGGTTTGCTTTGTTATTCGCAGACTAGCTTGCATTGTCATAATCAGAAAGTCAAACTCAGTGAGGAACAAGAGGCTTTTTACAAAACTTTTCAAGGCCCCTTGTCAATCTTCACTGATGTCACTTCCTGTTTTGACAGTTTTGCTGAGTTGGTCTGGCAAAAATAAAAAAATAAAGTTGCCTGGAGAAATTCTTAATTTTTGTTTCTTTTACTCCAGTTGCTTCTCAGCCTTTTTGACCTTACACAACAATAAGGCAACATAACTTTTTATTTCAGTTGTTTGTGACTTACTGAATAATTATTTTTTTAAAAGTAGTTATTTTAGAGTAAATTAAATAAATCAACTAAATATCTTGATTTTGGTTGTTTACTGTATTTTAGTGTTTTGTTTTATTTTCAGTCACCCTGAGGCCCCCTTGGAAGTTAGCTGAGGCCCCCTGATTGAGAGAACCACTGTTTTAGTCTTTGTTTATTTGCTTTGAGGCTAACATCTGTATGCTATTGTACTCACAAAACTACTGCTGTTCTTGGAAAAATGAACTTTTACCAGATAAACACATTTACAATTTACAGTCATTCTCCTTTAGGGAAATGGACCAAAAATATTGATGACTCAGCCTGCACTGCACAGATTTCCTTCATTGTCGACAACAATATTTGTATCCCCCTCCCCCACTCACAATTTTTACATCTAGAAAGATGTAAATCCATTATAAAAATAACCAAATAGCAATACATATCTGATTTTAGTTGTTTTAGCTTATTTTAATGCTTGTCTTGTCTTATTTTAAATAATTTAAAGTCATCTTGAGACCCCCTAGTCCCTAGTGGGCCCGGGCCCCTGGAATGATTATAAATTAAAAATATCACCTGCAACAATAGAAAACACGAAATTTTTCTATTTTCAACGAAATTCATTTTCACAAACTTTTATTATGAGTGCAATAATTTGTGAGAAGAGTTCAGGGGACAGACCTCATGCAGCACCAGAGACTGTGTGTAGGTGTGTGTGTGTTCTGAATCAGTCAATAGAAACGTCAGTGTGCTGGCGTGTAATTCCAGCCCATCGGCTCTGGTTCTCTCACAGAGCAGTACTGTATGTTTTTCTCACACAGTTGGTAACTTTACCACATGAGCACAGTTATATCAGGTTCAGGAATTAGATAACCACTGTTACCGCTTAATGACACACACCTAAGACTTCCAACTACAATTATCTCAGAGGACCTTTAATATCAGAAGTTTATGTAGGATGTTTAAAATATTTGATATTCTTCACAATAAGCCAGCAAAACATGAAAAAATATGAGGACAAATTCAATTCAAATAATGTAATTATTAAATTAAGCACATTTTATAAACAGCATATTTTAAAACATTTTTTAAAATATTTTCAGGCATCTTCCATTAGCTGGTGTGGTTTGGACCCTGATCTTCATCATTTTCTCAGACCCTCTGTCGTCTGACAGTGAATCTCTCAACATGAGCTTAATTCAAAGTAAATATCTGTAGGATCAAAGTATCAAAATATCAAAGTAATATCTGATATCTTTTCAAAATTGCATCAGACTTGTCTGTGAGAGAACAAGAGCGATCTTCTCCTATTTCCTCTCTGTTATTTTGCCGCAGTGCAGGTATCATTGTAGATGTACATTGCACACACACACACACACACACACACACACACACACACACACACACACACACACACACACACACACCCACACACACACACACACACACACACACACACACACACACACACACACACACACACACACACACACACACACACACATCTACCATAAAAACATAAAACGTATAGCATAATAGTGTAACCTATACTCTTTATTTTTTTGCTTTTGAACCTATTTTCCTCTGTGCCCCTCTCTCATTCTGGGTTTTCCAACTCTCATTTCTTTCATTATTCCCTTTGTTCTTTGTGTGTATTCAGCTGTTTTTGATCAATTTTGTAGCAATGAAAGATGGCCTGTTTGTATGTTTGCAGTGTTTCCGTGTGTGTGTCATCAGCTTTCACACTTTTACCAAGCCAAACTAAAAAAAAAAACTTCTATAGATGTGCTTCTATAGTGACAAGATGTTTCATCTGTAAGATTAGTGTGAGCTGATAGGGTAATCCTCACTTTATATTCACTTAATTATTTAGTGGTGTCACCTACAGCACATGCACTCGCTTTTGTCACAGGATCTGTGGTATTGGTGTGTGTGCTGTGCAGGTTGGTTAGAAGGACGCCGTTGCGTGTGTGTGTGTGTGTCTGGTTGGTTTTGGGCAGGTGGTGTCGTGCTGAGAGTCATCAGACATTAAATGCAGCCGCTGACGGTGACAAGCTCTCACACAGAGAGAGCAGCAGGTCAAGATCTAATTACCCCACAGGAAGTGGCAAATATTCCTCTATCTCTCCCATTTTCTCTCTGCTAATCTCTATCTCTTCGGATATCTCACTTAGTCCGCCAGCTTTCTGTCAGTCCCCACCCCCGCATGCTCCTCTCTCTTTCCATCTGTCTCCTGTTCTGTTTCTCTTTATCCATCCATCTTCATCGCTCACATTCTCATTCTTTTTTAATCACCTGGCTGCATGCTTGAGTCTGCGCCTTTCAGTCAAAAGCTGGCATGTCAGCTGACCATAAACATGCAAATATAAACCATAGTCAAACTTTGTGCTTTTGTTTTGGCTCTGTTTACGTCACTGTTTGAATTTGCAAGTTTAATCAAAAGAGATAGGTCTGGTTCGGATTGCTCTTAAGACCTCTCAAGGCTCAATAGTTTCTGAATTCAGTTCCTGAATTTTTGGTATTTCCCTGGCAATATTTTGGCAAAACCAAAATGATATAAAATAATATATATTTTTTTCAATTTAAAAATAAATAAAATGTTAGATTAATGGTAATATAAAAATATAGTTGAAAAAGTATTTGTTCAAAATGTTACTATATTTTTTATATATTATATAAAAGGTAAAAACATATTAATGTTATATATTTATAAGTAATAAATATATTATATAAAAAATATACGAATACTTATAAAGTATTTACAATAAAACTATTAGTAAACATTTTTGTCTTTATAATATTATATATATATATATATATATATATATATATATAATTAAAAAATGTATTAAAAACACTATATTTTTAATTTGCACAGATATATTGCGTAGTTTTGATCATACTCTCACGATTACTGAATTGGCCTGGTTCTTTCCATTTATTGACCAGCAGGGGTCTCTATTCGTCCAGAACATCTTGTGAGAGTGCAGGGTCTTGCCCTGTCGATGGTCTTGCCTCAGTAATTTCCTGGAAGGGAATTCACTCTTCACATATCAACAGTGCTACAAGAATAGTACTTTACTCCCTAGAGGAAAGGACGCTCAGTATTGATCAGCCTGTGTGGACAGATGATACATGGTTTCCCGCTTTAATGATGACAAAAATAGCACCACCTGAGAGTCTCACGGGAGCCATCTTGGCTCTGCGCCCTGTGCTGCGGCATCATAGGATTACACATGCAGACAACAGAACAGAGTGAATAATGATAGTACACTGAAAGGTCAAAATCTGTCCACGACAGAATAATTATCTAGAGGATATATATTTTTAATTAGATAAAACATAATCAGCCTGTTAAGGAAAAAGAAAAAGAAAGAAAAAAACTGGAATACCTCTCCAGAGCCTGAGATTTGATCTCTGACTTCGTTTAGATAAAGAACAAAATGTAAAGAATCTGATTTAAGTTGTTTTGAAGCTCATGAACTCCACGTTTTAGACTTTCATCTCATTGTGATCTGAAACAGACACATATTCAATCTAATCAGAGTGTTTTTGATGAAAGAGTCGTGTCTCTATGTGATGTCACACTGTTAATATCAACGACAGGAAGGAGGGAAGATCTGTATTCTTTCAGCAAATTAAATTAGCTTTATTTGACCTTTTTGAGGTGACCACACCGTAAAGAGAGCAAGAGGGACGTTTATGTTTAGTCACCTCTCATGATTCACAATCTAAGTGTTCAAATCAAAAGCAATATTAGGAAATTACTTGAAATGATCTTCAATATGATCTTACTGTGGTGGTGTTGATTAACTGATTATTTTCTCTCTCCTCTATCATTTTTGTTTTAGTATGGACGATCGGATAGTTACCGCGTGGCCACCACGCAAGATAAAGATGAAAAAAGTTCTCCAAAGAAGAAAAAGGGAGTAAAAGATCTTGATGAACTGAAGAAAGAAGTTCCTCTGGTGAGAATCCCACTTGAAAAGTAGCGTGTTTGTAACCATTTAGCCTTTTACTTTGTTAAATGTCCCTTTTTAACTTCCATTTCAGACAGAACACAAGATGTCAATTGAGGAAGTATGCCGGAAATTTCAGACAGACATTGTTCAGGTAAACTCACTATTATTTAGTGTTTGCTAAAACCAAATTTCCATGTTTGCTAAATTCCTCCTTTTATAATTAGAAAGCCAAAGTGTGTAATTGATGTTAAAATATTATAATAGTGCAGGAAATACCCACTTTAGTTTAAGTTTATGAACATTTGTATCATATCATTTGTCTGAAAAAAAAAAAAGATTTGTCTTGGGAATGACTGTTGTGTTGTGATGCACTTCTCTTTATTGACCACCAGGGAGCACCATACTCTGTATAATACATTTGGTTCTCATACTTTTTGTAGGATATTTAGGATAACTCTGTTACTTCTGCTGTAGTAAAGTCACCATATAGCGCTTTATACAATACAGATTGTTTCAAAGCAGCTTTACCGGGATAAACAGGAAAATAATGATTTAATGATGGAATTCAATTCTGCATTGCTAAAGATCATCAACGTAATGATGACAGAGCTGCTTGTTTTCAAACTTGTTAATTAACAGAAACTGGTAGTGTCAATAGATGACGCTTGATGATTCAAGACGTTTAATTAACTGTATGTTCTTCAATAAAAATAAGTTATTGACGTAAAGAAATTTCTGGAAGAACTGATTGTTAGAATTTTAAGTTAGATCATTCAAAATAAGTATTTACTTATTGAATATATATATTTTTCATTTGTTTTTATTTAATTAAACAAACGAATTTAAAAGCAAACACATCATTTGTCTTGGGAATGAATGTTGTGCTGCACATCTCATTATTTGCCACTAGGGAGCACCATACTCTGTATAATACATTGGTGTTATTTTATTTATATAGTTATTTAATATTACTTTATATTTTTTTGATAAATTAACAAATAAAAATTTATTTAAAATAATTTCAAGTCATCTTGTGGTCTTCTTGGAAGATTACAGAGGTCCCCTGATTGACAACCCTTGGTATAACAGACCCTTAGTAGTACACAGCACAGCATACATGATATGTTCACACTTTGAGTTCTTAAAATTAAACTGAATGTGTATTAATAGTAACTTTTGCTAATGGTTAATTTTTACAATGTTCTCTCTGCAAAAGGGTTTAACTAATGCAAAGGCCAGAGACTATCTGGTGCGAGACGGGCCAAATGCTCTGACCCCGCCGCCCACAACACCTGAGTGGATTAAATTCTGTCGTCAGCTGTTTGGAGGTTTCTCCATCTTGCTGTGGACCGGAGCCATTCTCTGCTTCCTGGCCTATGCCATTCAGGCTGCCACCGAAGATGAGCCGGCTGGAGATAATGTGCGTATGCGTCACATGCCAGCACCCTGCCACATATGCCTTTTCAGGAAATCTGCATTAAATATGAATATGATAACTGATCGTGTTTTCTCTGGTCTCCTTTCAGTTGTACCTGGGAATCGTGTTGTCTGCTGTGGTAATCATCACTGGCTGCTTCTCCTACTTCCAGGAGGCAAAGAGCTCCAAGATCATGGAGTCCTTTAAAAACATGGTGCCACAGGTACTGGGAACATTCCATGCAAAACTTAAGACACAGAAACACTGAGAAACAGTGAGTTGAAACGACACTCTGTCCACAGCAAGCGTTAGTGATCCGTGAAGGAGAGAAGATGCAGATCAACGCTGAGGAAGTGGTAGCAGGTGACCTGGTGGAGGTCAAAGGTGGAGACCGAATCCCAGCTGACCTCAGAATCGTCTCTGCTCATGGCTGCAAGGTACGTGGTTTATAAACCTTAGTAATTTGTCAAGAATCTGTGAACCCTTTTATGCGACCTAGTGGACAATTGTGTCTTTGACATCATTCGTAGGTGGATAACTCCTCCCTCACTGGCGAATCAGAACCTCAGACAAGATCACCTGACTGCACTCATGACAACCCTCTGGAAACCCGCAACGTCGCTTTCTTCTCCACTAACTGTGTGGAAGGTACGGAATTTACTAGTGTTGAACTGGTCTATCTACATAAAAGTCAAGTTCAGAAGTGTGACTTTGTCCTGTTTCACTGTTAGGCACTGCTCGTGGTATTGTGGTCTGCACTGGTGACCGCACCGTGATGGGCCGCATCGCCACGCTGACCTCAGGACTGGAGACAGGGAAAACCCCCATCGCCAAGGAGATCGAGCACTTTATTCACATCATCACAGGCGTGGCTGTCTTCCTGGGACTGTCTTTCTTCGTTCTGTCAATCATTTTGGGATACTCCTGGCTGGAGGCCGTCATTTTCCTCATCGGAATCATTGTCGCTAATGTGCCTGAGGGTCTGCTGGCTACTGTCACTGTGAGCACATGCTGTCGTCTGAGCATTTGAAAACTGTTAAGAGGGTTGGGAGCCAAGAATAAGAAATATACAGTGCAACGAGTGTAGTCTGATTCCGAAGTGAATGACTCTTATGAACCTGTTCTTTTTAGTCAATCAAAAACATTCAACATGACTAGATTGAACAATTTCTAAACAAATTACTCTTATGAACCCTTTGAGTGAATCAAAAAGCTTATCCAGGTTAATCCGATTCCCGAGCCAACGACTCTCATAACCCGGTTCTTTTTAGTGCATCAAAACATACAATGGATTTATAAAAGTTTTAATTGTGATTAATCACAATAACCCTTTTGTGCGATTTAGCGCATATCGTGAAATTAAGCATATATCATGTATCTTGTTTGACACGTTTATTTTGTCATAATTTGCTATATCCAGCAAAGCAAACTATCAGATTGAAGGGTGATTCTCACAAAACTATATTTTCTGCACGCTTTTTCAAGATAAATTTCCAAAAAAGGACACTTGGAGACTCCAAAATGTCCAAATGATATAAGGAGTCCATATAATTCATAAATTAATGCACAGAAAAACAACAACAAAAAAAACGCCTTGACCATATGCCAACTACAGTACACTGATCCATACAAAATTACTAAACACAGCAACAGAAAATGACAGAGCTGATGTTTTAAAGCTAAACATAAACTGGAATGAATAATTCACTGAAAAATGGCCATGTGTCACTGTTCTCTCTGCCATTTCTGATACAGGCATATGCAGTCAGGTCAGGTTTTCTTTACACTAGTGCTGTTTTGTACTGGTTGTTTTAATGCACTCGCTCTCTGGATTATTGGGCTGAAAACTTTCTCCGGAGTTTAGCTGTTTAAAATGATCTTATTACAAACAGAGATGCGAAATCGGGTTAGAATAGAAATGTCCACCTACCAGGGTTACAGGTGCTTGAGGCATTGTAGATGTGCAGTGTGATAAACTCCTGACTCCCAAGATCATCTAAATCACGTTAATGACGCAATTCCGTGTTCATTTATTAGCGTTATTTGCATTAAATTATTTTGAATTAATTCCATGTGTTAACGTTGTCCGCCCTAATTTATAACAGTTATTGGATTGCATTTATATTGCATCTAAAAAGGCTCTGAAAAGTCAGTAAAAAAAAGTATGTTAACACCTTTTGCAATAATTGTTTTAAATGTATTTATTAAAATTATAAATTCATAATCATTTGGCAATCAAATTTCCCTTCCTTTATTTGATTTAAACAAATTGGAATGCATTTTAAATTCCTCCCAGGTGTGTCTCACTCTGACGGCTAAGCGTATGGCTAAGAAGAACTGCCTGGTTAAGAATCTCGAAGCTGTAGAGACACTAGGATCCACCTCAACTATCTGCTCGGACAAGACTGGAACATTGACCCAGAATCGAATGACTGTCGCACACATGTGGTTCGACAACCAGATCCATGAAGCTGATACCACTGAAGATCAGTCTGGTTTGTTCCTTTCACCTTACGCAGAGATCGATGATGATTTTGTCTTTATGACGCCCATTCTTCTTTTCAGAGTCTAAGTTGGTCTCTCTTTGCAGGTGCATCATTTGATAAGAGCTCCGTGACATGGGTGTCTCTGGCCCGTGTGGCAGCGCTGTGTAACAGGGCTCAGTTTAAAGCAGGACAAGATACTTTGCCCATCCTAAAGAGGGACGTGGCGGGTGATGCTTCTGAGTCCGCCTTGCTTAAGTGTATCGAGCTGTCCTGTGGCTCAGTCAGGAGTATGAGAGATAGGAACAAGAAAGTAGCCGAAATCCCATTCAACTCTACCAACAAATATCAGGTTTGTCATCAGTTATCGATTTTCAAATTTAAGAGTTGAGGTTGAAAAACCAGCCAATAGCATTTCAACACTCGTAAAATACGCCATGTGGGATTCTCAAGTCTATTAAACTTGCCATTGTGTACTGAGAATATTGTCATTCTTATGAAATGTTTTAAATATTGTCGATTCCTATAAATCGTCTGCTAAATTACTTCATGTAAATGCTAAATCACGTTATTTGGGTCAAGTGTGGATAATAAAGTGTCTGGAGCAGCTCTGCAGCATGTCAAAATAAAATACTTGGTTTAATTGTGAGCTTAGTCATGTAACCCTAAAACTGAAAGTACCAGATATGAAAACAGTGACTAGCATTACCAATAGCAATTTCCTCTTATCCATCTTTTCCATATTTCCCCAGCTGTCCATCCATGAGACGGAAGACCCCAACGATAACCGCTACCTGTTGGTGATGAAGGGGGCGCCAGAGCGCATCCTAGATCGTTGTTCCACCATAATGCTGCAGGGTAAAGAGCAGCCCATGGACGAGGAGTTGAAGGAGGCCTTCCAAAATGCCTACCTGGAGCTTGGAGGACTTGGAGAGAGAGTGCTGGGTGAGTAATATATGGAATTATTACACAGCACTCTGGAATAATCAATTCTGATTGGTCAATCACAGCATTCTTGGTCAAATAAACTGTATAATTGATCGTTGTTCCTTTTCTACACGTTGATAGCACTCTAGTCATCTTTCTTCATTAAAATATTTAATTTCAATGTACTTATTTATTTGGTCAGTGGCTATGTAATAAGGAGGATAATATAATGTAATTGTATGGTTATATACAATAACCGCCGTAAAATTGAGTATATATAAAAGTGTATACACTACTGGTCAAAAATTTGAAAAAATATATAGATTTTTTTGCCATCAGTGGAATAAATAAAATAGATAATAGATAACAATAATACTGTTGTTTAATATAGTATAAAATAATTTAAAATGTTTAAACTTGTCTCCTTTTCACAGGATTCTGCCATATCTTAATGCCCGAGGACCAGTACCCAAAAGGATTTGCCTTTGACGCAGATGATGTAAATTTCCAGACAGACAACCTTTGCTTTGTGGGACTGATGTCAATGATTGACCCGCCCCGCGCTGCCGTGCCTGACGCTGTAGGAAAGTGCCGTTCTGCGGGAATCAAGGTCATCATGGTGACAGGAGATCACCCCATCACTGCTAAGGCCATTGCTAAGGGTGTGGGCATCATCTCAGAGGGTAACGAGACTGTGGAAGACATCGCTGCCCGTCTCAACATCCCCGTCAGTCAAGTCAATCCCAGGTAAAGCCGGGACCAGCACTGTAAATGCACACAGCACCTCAAAATGCTTTAAAGGTGTGGTCACATTAGCAGAATTGTGCAAGCAAAAAAGGACCCATTATGATGGGGTGAAGCACATCTTACACAGAAGTCACTTTCAAACCCAGCAGAATGACTTGATCACAAAATAATCGCCCTCGTGCAAAATTCCTGATCAAGTGGATTACTATTGAAATGAACAGTATAGTAGTGTATTTATTTGTGGTTTTTATTTGTGTGTTTTAGGGATGCCAAAGCTTGTGTGATTCATGGAACAGATCTGAAGGACTATTCTCAAGAGCAAATAGATGAAGTTCTGCGGAACCACACTGAGATTGTGTTTGCCAGGACGTCTCCTCAGCAAAAACTCATCATTGTAGAGGGTTGCCAGCGACAGGTAAATGCAGATACTAGCATTCAGTACGGTTTATGATCTTTTGTCATTTCAATAATGGCCTAATTTGACCTTTCATTCTTTCCCTTTTCTCCTCGGTTTCTTTTTCTGTCACTCAGGGGGCCATTGTGGCGGTAACAGGCGATGGTGTGAATGACTCTCCAGCCCTGAAAAAGGCTGATATCGGTGTCGCTATGGGCATTTCAGGGTCTGATGTGTCTAAACAGGCCGCTGACATGATTCTGCTAGATGATAACTTTGCCTCAATTGTCACTGGAGTAGAAGAAGGTGAGTAAGACAGTAAGGAGACTAGTGAATTGGAGTGCATGGGAGGACAGGACTGATGTTGTCAAACAAGATGTGTAAATCCATCTCTTCTCTTGCAGGCCGACTCATCTTTGACAATTTGAAGAAGTCTATTGCGTACACCCTGACCAGCAACATCCCTGAGATCACCCCCTTCCTGTTCTTCATTATCGTCAATATCCCTCTGCCACTGGGCACCATCACCATCCTCTGTATCGACCTGGGAACTGACATGGTAAGCAATTCACTCTTTTACACTCTCACACTCGACATTCAGCCTTCTTACAGACACCTATATACACACAAACATGAATCAAATCCATACCCATACACAAAAATCTACTTTCTCTATTCCTCCATAGGTACCTGCTATTTCTCTAGCTTATGAGGCTGCTGAGAGTGACATCATGAAGAGGCAGCCCAGGAACCCTCAGAGAGACAAACTTGTGAACGAGCGTCTCATCAGCATTGCTTACGGACAAATTGGTTAGTCTGGTACTACTTCGAGACTGTAGCTTTTACTTCAGCTTTTACTTTATTTAAAGACCTAAAAAAATACAGTCAGGATGCCCTTTCGGGAATGTAGTTTTCTGTGCTACAAGCTTCTAATATTAGGGTTCCCATGGTCATGGAAAACCTGGAAGTAAAAATGTGAGTTCCAGGCCTGGAAATGTCATGGTAATTAACAAAAATATATTCTTAAATATGAATATAGTTTTTGTTTCTTGTTATGCTCTAGATATTTAATTATCCATCTAGAAATTGCTTTTTTTGAGTGCAATTTCTATTAAATTATCGATTTGTTATCTAGTTATTGGGACAGAAAGGACATAGAAAATACTGTATATATATACACAGACATATATACAGTATATATATATATATATATATATATATATATATATATATATATATATATATATATATATATATATATATATATGGAGTCGGTGGTATTTTTTGAAAGAAAAATAGTCTCTAATGTCCACCAATTTGTTTTTGTTTTTTAAATCTCACTGACCCCAAATTTTTAAACACTAGTAGTGTATACATCAGTTAGGCAATGCAACATTAACCATTTATTTTTTTAAACAGATGTATTTACAGATTTATTTTAGTACCAAAAATAAATTATAACAAACAGCAACAAAACAGCATTTAACTATCATATTGTTTTATAAAATTATTTTAGTACATGTTTGTTATTATTACTTTATATTATTTTCTAAAAAGAGAAACAAATATTGTGTAGGCATCTGTGCAGAAAAATTAAGCATATGTGTGTGCATGTGTGTGTGTGTGTGTGTGTGTGTGTGTGTGTGTGTGTGTGTGTGTGTAGGTATGATCCAGGCTTTGGGTGGTTTCTTCGCCTACTTTGTGATTTTGGCTGAGAATGGCTTCCTGCCCTCACAGCTGGTTGGTATCAGACTCAACTGGGATGATCGCTCGCTAAATGACCTGGAGGACAGTTACGGACAGCAGTGGGTGAGTATTTTGTGTTTTATTATGTTGGGACATCATAAGTGTTTATACAGTACGTCATACAAGTCTCAGAGGTACCTGCATGTATAAGATGTTGTCTTTGTGTTCCACAGACATACGAGCAGAGGAAGATTGTTGAGTTCACGTGTCACACGGCGTTCTTTGTCAGTATTGTGGTTGTACAATGGGCTGATGTCATCATCTGCAAGACCAGACGCAACTCAGTATTCCAGCAGGGCATGAAGTGAGTTCAGGAAGCTTGTGTGCAGGAAGTTTGTTTTTGTATTCATTAGAACATTTTATGAAACTGTGCTTGTCCTTTTACAGGAATAAGATTCTGATCTTTGGGCTGTTTGAAGAAACAGCTCTCGCTGCATTCCTCTCATACTGCCCGGGCATGGATGTGGCCCTCAGGATGTACCCACTCAAGTGAGTTTAACACACACACACGCAAATTCAAATGTGGAAATAATTTTACAAGCACACATTCAATTCCACCTTTGGTTCTCTCAAAGACCGGAGTGCTTATCTCCAAAGGAGAAAGTTTCACAGTTTGAGTTTATTTATTTTTTATTGTATTCAGCAAGGACACAATAGACTAAAGTGACAGTGGCAGTAAATGAATCTAAAAAAAAATCTATTTAAAATAAATGCTGTACTTTGTACAGGATTCATGAAAGAATCCTGGAAAAAATGTATCACAGTTTCCACAAAAAAAAAAATAAAACTGTTTTCAACATTAATAATAAGAAATTGTTCTTGAGCATCAAATCATCATATTAGAACGATTTCTGAAGGATCATGTGACACTGAAGACTAATAATAACTACACTAATAAAGGCTGCTAAAAATACAGCTTTGTCATCACAAGAAAAAACAATTATGACCATTTACTGTAATCTCATGTTTCCTGAATACCGGGCATAAAAATTAATAAATTCAACATGAAAATGAACATTCAATGCATTGATTATGGATTTAATAATAATATTAAAACTTGAATAATATATTAAAATGGTTATTATTATTCACAATGTTTTATGCATTCATTTCTTATTCAGAATAAATTATTGAACTGTTTCAATCAATTATTGAATGTAAAATCGACTAAAAAAATGTAGTCAATATGCCAATATGGTGGAAACTGTCCTGTCATATATAATTTTTAAAATAATTTCAAATCTTACCAAAATAATGAATTTTGTCAAACTGAAATGGATTCAGATCGAATGATTCATTTCATCAGTAAAGAATCTACATGAATTATTAGATTGATAATGAATACACATGTGAAATATATCACATGACCTTAAATTGATGCTACATACTGTATACAAATGTTAAAATTTCAATTTCTTCTACATGAAGTATATGTATATGGTACTTATAAGTATTCTGCCATTTAAAATGGTCTCTCTCTTCATTTGTCTCTATCATCCTTAGGCCGAGCTGGTGGTTCTGTGCTTTCCCATACAGTTTCTTAATCTTTGTGTATGATGAGGTGCGAAAGCTTCTCCTGCGCCGGAACCCCGGTGGTACGTGTTCCTCTCTACTGCCTCAAAGACACACACTCAGAATTACACTCTTCTTATGAGTATATCTTGTATAAAGTCCCAGAATTGGATTATTAAGGGTCTTTGTTTGAATTAGGGATACAATAAAACACTATTCAATGAAGAATTATGAATGAAAACATCAGAATTTCTCAAAGTGATTCCCTCTATTTTTCTGTCTTTTTTTGCAGGATGGGTGGAAAGGGAGACATACTATTGATCAACAAATCGTCTTTATTCACATTCCTACATCTTCCATTTTGTTCAACTACTTCTCTACCCAACCGAGATGCACAACCATCCTCTCCCGCCCTCCTTTCAAAGAGACAACAGCTTTAAGTCAATAGCACGTCTCCCCCCAAAGAGGAAACCACAAAGCACCATCCAGACTCTCGCCCCCCCCCCCCCCCCCCATTTCCTATAATACTCTTTGCATGTATTTTCACACGGCTGTGTACATAAAGTCTGCTATATATCTAAAACAGGCAGCTGCATAATCATTATGTAGATTCGAAAGGAGCTTTTGATGCTAAAAAAAGGGAGTATGTACGCTCGCCTATTAAAAAAGTCCGTCCCTCCTCCGAACCTTTACATCCATGCCTTTTCCCTTGACCTGTCCTCCAGTCACACACGGATACACAGATCACACAAAACCTTGTCGGATCCCAATGCACACACTAGACTCCGTTTAACATAGTAACTTTCACTATTTTATTAATATATTTTGCTTCTTAGGACATTTCACATTCTTAAATCTCAAACGGAGGTGGTTCGGGCGGCTTTGAATTTTTATTTCCGTTTTTTAATCTCTACTTTCGTTTATTGACATTGGCATCCTCTCTCACTCTCATTGACGTTTGCTCTCTGTCTTTGTTTGTGTGCTTGTTTGTCCACTACAATAACCCTGAATGTTCCAATACACTCTCAATCTCCGTGTTTTAGGGAAAATGTAAAAAAATACCACATCTGATTAAAGAAATGAAGACAAATCTTGGAAAATAGAAACTGAAAAACCGAAAAAATGATCCTCTTGTATGTTTTAACTCATATGAATGAAACACACAGGCAGTTTCCTATCAGGTTTTTGCACAGAAAACTAGTATGATGTTTAACAGCATCTATGGAATAAAATCCACTGCCGTCACAGACCTAAACACACCAGGTTTTATTGTTTCCCAGTTAAACTTGCTGTTTTGGCACATTAACTGGTGAAGGTAGATTTCAATGTTTATCTGTCATATCAACTTAAACCATTTGTTCTCCGAATATCTCACTTGAGAAACAAATTTGATCCAAACTTCACAATTG
The DNA here is from genome assembly GCF_051911475.1 of Siphateles boraxobius. Classification (NCBI taxonomy): domain Eukaryota; kingdom Metazoa; phylum Chordata; class Actinopteri; order Cypriniformes; family Leuciscidae; genus Siphateles; species Siphateles boraxobius. The sequence continues at coordinate 19,252,089 of NW_027508722.1, read as the reverse complement.
AGCCTGGTGTGTGCGGCCTCCACCGCTGGTTTGTCAAAAGATGCCATCGATATGAAGCAGCATTGGGTCACATGGTCTGTGTGCGTGATTGTCTGCGTGTGTGTGTTTGATGAGGGAAAATTAGTGCGCTGCTGCAGTCGGCCATTGCCTGTTCATATGACAGACATGTGGATGTTGAGACTAAAGACAAAAGGACAAAACTACTGGTAGAATCATGCATATGAAAGGTCAAATCCAATAAAACATCTAGTACATTTAATACTACCAAGTGAAGCCTGACTCTTCATTTTCCACATTTCTTACTGCTTCAAATATCTAACTAAACTATGCTTTTCAAATTTGTGTGTGTGTGTGTGTGAGAGAGAGAGAGAACTTCAAGAATTGTAATATGAGATGTTAAACAAACTATTAAAAATTACTAAAAAGATTGAAAACAAAATATAAAAATGAAACATATTTCAATATATTAATTATATCATAGTATATATAAATAACACTAAACGCAGATACTAAAATAGATGTTTTAAACCTTGTTTTTTTTTACTTTGGACATAAGTCTAATCATATATTTCTATACATAGTGATATTTTATTTTACCGTGAGTAGTTGTGTTCCTGGTTTTTGATAATGAGGGCATATGATGCAACCCATATACGCATCTTCTGGACTACCAAGAGACAAATTAATACTTCAATGATGACATCCGCAACAACGGTTTAAATGTTGTTTTTTTTCCAAAGATTTAACCCCATTTATTTTTCTATCCTGAGAGGATAGGAATAATAGCCCACAATACCCTTAAGTAACAGTTTATCAATAATTTGTCATTTCCTAGGTTTATCAGAACTGATAATAAATAAAATATTAAAACAAATTTGAGGCCATTCCTTTTTACTTTATTATATTTTTCTATATTCTATTCTATTTTCCGTTAACATTCATCCAGTTGTTCTTTGTGATAGAACTAATGGGCTAAACCTTCTGCTTACGGTTATTGATTGAATAAGAATAACATGAAAAAATATATATTTTTTAATTAAACTTTTTTTTTTTTACACATACATAATTTTGGTTACTTGAAGCCCAATCATGAACATAATCAAAATCAACAAAATACACCAACATTGGCCACAATTTGATCTATTTCTCTCAATGATTGCAAACAAGACTGTCTTCTTCAGCCACAGAAGAGTGACTGAAATCTGCTGACTGCAGCATTCATCATACATTTATGTCACTGCAAACTACTGAATTGCAAAACTGGGCTGCCCAACACACACACACACACACCTATAATGTCCCTTGGGAGAACGCTATGGGCTCACTGCAGTGCTCCTCTTCCTCCCTCGCTCCTTGCTGCACTGGTGTAATGGAATATCGATCGCTGCTCTTGCCGCAGTGTTTAAACGGAGAGGAAGATTGCACTCAAGGTCATCACTATGGCAACTTAAAAATGAGATGGACTGTCACTGGTCTGTTGTCATAAAAACAGGTCATGTAAGTCAAATTTGTGTGATGTGAAAAAAGAGAGGACACAAAAGATGGAACGAGGCAGTAAGTCAAGTCACTTTCCCATGAGCAACCATTAAATAGATATTAGACTTAAAGGTATGGTACAGGCTGAGCATTTATTGCACTTCCCATTCACTGACACAACAGAAGCAAGTATTTTGTGAAATAAAAGACAAACAAACATTTCCATCAAATGAGAACATATATATATAAAAAAATCTTCCAGTAGGAATATTGGCATTGATTACATTGAATAGCATTATACACTATCTTTGCTCACGTGTGCTGTTATTAAATCATGTATGCGCTAAATGTCCTAGCAATTTATGATGATGTAACAACTTATGAGCTAAGTATAGCCTAAGACAAATGATCGTGTAATGACTGGTACCCTATATATCAAAGAAACTATCAAATCAGTACATTCTTGTTGCCAGGTTTTCCCCCACTATTCTGGATGAGCTAGCATAACATTAGCTAGCATTAGGTTTGGGTGAACTGTTCCTTGATAGCTTGAAATAGTTTTTACAACTAAACTGCATTTTTTTTCCTTTGGGTCACAGACAGTGCATTTTAGTTTGTGCTTTGAGGATATTTCGGAGATAAATGATGTAACAAATGATCATGATATCCAATAGATACCAGTAAAGGCATTTGAGGTCTTTTAATTAGCTTGATCTATCTTGGGTGATGTCAGTTTAAGAGTCTTTACTGCTTTGCTGGCCAATCTGTGAGTAGACTAATATTTTCAAATTAGTACAACAAATATGTGGCCATGTAAATGATAAGGCAAGACATTTTCGATTAACATGAGCAAAAAGGTCAAAGGTGAGAGGGTTAAACAGATTCCATGAGCAGCTCATCCGCGTCAGACGACTCCAGCTCACGAAAGCCTGCATGAGACCCGATAACAGCTAGTGTAGCACCTGAATAAAAAGAGTCAGAGAGTTTCAGAAAGCCTGTTTGGGGGAAAACACAGAAGTGCAATGAGATGAAGGTGAAAAACTCACCTAGTACCCAGAACACGGCAGATCCTGCCCCTGCGAGCCAGAACACGGGGAAGGAAACCGCTCCTGCTAAACCTAACTGGTGTCCCTGAGTCAACTCACGACCTGAGAGAAACAAATGAGAGAGTTTACACATTAGATCATTAGAGCACTTGCATCATAACATCAAATATTCAGCACTTAAACTCTAGCACTATAAGAAAAAAAATCAAATGATGTAATTCAGGTTACATCTACATTAATCCAGATATATTTAAAAATGACATTTTCATTTCAAAATGCTTTCTGTTCACCCTAGTGTTTAAGCGTTTTTCAAAAGTTTCCTGTCCACACTAAAATGTCTGAAACGCTTAAATCAAGACACCAGACATACTAACATTATTCTTCTGGCACGTTCATTTAACTAGCAAAATATCTCAGCACTTACTGGTACGTCCAGGTCGCACTTACTCGCCAATCCGATGGCCTAAAAACGCACTTGCAATCGACAGGACAGCAATTATGAGGTCATTTTCTGTCATCCTTGAAGGAATGTAATATGAAGATTGTACAAAGTAACATGTATCTTTAGCAGCACTGTAAAACATCATGTGAGTCACAAAGTGAAAAGCTCATAGTGTTATAATCAGATATTTATCAGTACAATACATGTCACGCGACTAAAAAACCAAACGTGCTTGATTGCTTTCGAACATTTTCACAATCCCCACAACAACACGAAAACTGCATTTTCAAATGTATCCACTTGGGAGAGCGTCTTCAAAAAACTCTGTCTCAGAGTAGACAAAAGACCAAATTGTAAAAAAAATATTTTAAAAAAATGCATTTTCAAATGCATCTGGATTAATGTAGTCGACGTATCCTCATATAGCCTTATATACTACTAAACAATCTCTTACCAAAAACAACCAGCTTCTTTTCCAGTGTTTTCAAGTGGATTATAAAGAAAGCACCAGCAAACACTCCCAAAGCAACAAAGAGCATCGGGGAACTAATACTGAAGGAGAAAAGCACAAAGAAAACTGTTAATCAGCAATTTATTTGAACACCTTAAAGCTTCCTGTGAATGTTTGTTCTGTTAAATGCCTTCTAGAATGTGGACCTTCAGGGAAACTTAAACACACACTCCCATGTTGTGTACATAAGAACAGAGGCTTGTTGAGCGTCTTTATTTCCATTACAGTGGAGCCTTTTATGTTATTTGATGAAGTTGCATACAGATAAAATCACATTGCTAAATATGACCTCATTTGTATGCAAAATTCAAGATGATTTCAGCGAGCAGTTCCTTACATGCAGTAGAGGATGAGTCCCAGGAAGATGAAGGTGTAGTTGCTGTGATAGGTGTTCAGGTTCCTCACCACACGCTGGCACAGCTCCCCAAAATTTCGAGGTTTGGAGAACTTGCGCTGGTCTACAAAGCTGGCCCATGGACGGATGGACTTCCGCCTGCGGTCCACCCAATCCTTAATCCCACTACCGGACAGACCTTTGGGAAGCCAAAGCCTGATAACCCAGACAGACAGGAAAATAGAATTATCATCATAAAAAAAAAAAAAAATCATAATAACACAGTCAAGGCTAATAACAAATCATAAAACATCACATTTGACCATGTACAATTTAATATAATGATAAACAAAAAAAAGGAAATGAAAGGAAATTTCTGATTGTATATTTAAATGGTGAAAGACTCACCTCCCCAATACTCCTGTCCCAGGAAGCTGTTCTGCCTCACTGCTAAAGGGGTCACTTGCTTTTCCATCCATATTAACGTGTCTAATAACGCACAGATCTTAATTAACAGCCTAACAGGAATATATTACTACTTTAACAGTATCTAGTTCATTTCCAATGTAGTTAAGAACCACTACATTAACAGTACCATACAGGTGCACTACATATATTAGTGTATATACAGTGTTGGGTAAGTAACTGTAAAAATTTAATTAATTACTAGCTACTAATTACATATTCAAAGGTGTAATTAGATTATTGTACTAATTACTCTCTCTAAACAGAATTGCATTTCTTATTTTTAATTACTTTCAAAATCCCATATCAACCTCGATCAGTTGAACAATACAAGGATCAAAGATGTAAATGAAACTGAAATGAAAATTTTTCCAATAAAAATTAATAAAATTGTAAAAGTATTTAAATGGAGAGGTTTACATGAAAACATACATTTAAACATTAGATTAGATTAAATTTTGATGTAAGACTAAGAAGAGTAATCACTTTATTTAGTTTTTCGAGGGAAAAGTAATTAAATTACAGTTATTAATTACACCGAACACTGGCTATATGGCAGTACACCATATAGCTGCTCTGAGATGTACTTTATTCAAGATTTAAGCATTTCAATAAATAGTAAAATTCCAGCAAATTGAATTGAATAATCCTTACATATTATTCATATTATAAATTAAGAATTTTAAATGAGTAAAAGAGCTTAATAAAACATTTTGTATAAATCTTAATGGAACAAGGTAATGGACCATTTAGTGACACCCTGGGACTCTTCTCTAATGAGGGGCCCATCACTTTGCTCATTGTCATTACAAATATTTTCAGCATATTTGCCATATTGTAGTTATTATACTATCATATTACTACATTACTGTAGTCCTCAAAGGTGTAGGAGGTCCTAATTAATTTCGGGGACGACGACGACGATGTATAGCACATATTAAAAGGCACAAAAAATATATATATTTGCAAAACAAACTCTAACGCTTGATAGGAACTTAAAAAAAATATCCAGAAAAAACTTTCCATTAACTGTGCAGCAAGTTATAAATGTCTTAAATTACATTGTGGAAACTCACTGTCACTCATGGGCTGGTACAGAAACTGCGGCCACAACGAGAAAGAATCCGGATGAACAAGTTTGTTAAGCTTCTGCATTACGTCAGATTTGTCCAAAACATATGAAATTATGACATTATACCATTTAAAAACATGATATTTTTTACGGGTTGGTACAAAAACACTCCCCAAAGTTTCTTTATCAAATCTGTACCGGAAACTAATAGCTTCCTTAAATAATGCTGATTTACCCTCAACTATGAAAAATGTTACAAAAGTGACAAGCAACAGTGAATTCAGATATTGCTAAAAACAGTTCCACTGAGAGGCAAATAAATCATAAAACAAAATTCATACTCACAGTACTTTCTGTAGATGTATTCAGTGTGTTGATGCACGCACGGCGGATATGATGTGGTAGCCAGCAGCAGCAGTGACGTTTACTATCTTCTTCTGTAGACGTAAACACGAGTCAAACTAATGACTGCCACCTAGTGACATGGACAAAAACAACAAGGCGGATAAAGCGATATTCTTCACACAATGATGATACATTACATATAAATTGTACATTATATTATTTTATACTATATTTATAATAAAAAATAAAAAATAAAATAAAGAATTATATATATATATATATATATATATATATATATATATATATATATATATATATATATATATATATATATATATATGGCCAGCTAGGAAGTCTAGTAATTTAATAAACCAGACAGTTGACGGCACCCTTTAATTTTTATAGTAGGAAAAAATACTAGTCAATGAGTGCCGCGTTAACGGTCTGGATAACCAACATTCTTTACAATTTCTTCTTTTGTGTTCAACAGAAGAAAGAAACTCATACTGTTTTGGAACAACTTGAGGGTGAGTAAATTATGACAGAATTAATTTTTTTGGGAGGACTAACAGATGTTTTAATATGTATGAATTAAGTTCTGGGGCTAGAAGAGGACGTTATGTTTTACAACATAAATTACACACGTCATTTTTGTAAACGTAAATTGCTGAAACGTTGCTGCATGTCTTACAACTACCACAAGTAATTTGCGTGCTTGACAAATTAGACAACCGATGTGTTTCTCATAAAGTAACTAGTTCGCAGCCTACGTAAAAAAATTCTAGTCTAGGAATGGCTGTGTAATTTATTTTTTATAATTTAATTTTTTATTTATAATACAAAACGAAAGTATGAGTAAAGTAATTCACAGAAATTATTTTTCTAGAAAAAAAGAGGGAACCCATGGACTGTAACTGAGCTTAATTTCGACTCTCTTTTGTGTTTCTAATTTTCCCTTCCCAATATGGCGACATTCTGCGCATGCTATCTCAAAAACCTGACACGTGAACGGTTTGTTGACTTAAAGCCTCGATCTACAAAACATATGCGAGCGAATTTCCTCCAAATACACATATGTCGATCTGCGACTGTGCGGGAATCAGTCCACAAAACTGTATGACGCTCTAGTGTTGTTTTTCCAGTTAAGTAGTGGGTGGTATTTGAAGGGTATTTGCGCAAGAGTAACTTATAATAACAATCCAGATAAATAGTTTGGTACAGGTAAGATTTTTTCGTACCTAAAATATGCGTGTTTTATTCAAACAGCAAAATATGAACAAAACAAACTGATAGAGAAAACCCTGTTGTTTAAAATGAAAACACAATTTGTTCCGAACGCTAATACACGATGATGTTGATAAAAAGTGCACTTATGTGGCTGTGTGTAGTATGTAACATGTTTCGTGTGCGCGCATGTGTGTTTTGTTTAATTTTACATCGAGTGTTTTTGGTGCAGTGTGATGTCAGGTCAGTTCAAGGAAAAATCTAGTAGAGGCGGAAGTCAGTCAGCTGCAGGAATGTCAGCTGACGAAGCAAACACAAACAATTGAACGTAGTCTCAACCATATTATTCGTTCATAGAATTGAACGGTGTTTTGTAGATTTAGTTAAACATAACTAAACGTCTTTTTTATCACTTCGGCTTTAGGTCTTCTGTTCTCTTATCTCAAACGTGACGTTACATAAGAAGAACACGTGACGTTGCACGAGAGGAACGTTTGACAGCGGTTGGAACGGCTGAGGACGGACTAACTGAGGGCGGGTCACCACAGAAACGCTGTTCGAAACAAAATAACAGCGCTTTTTCCACGACGAACGTGTAAATATCTTTCTATGTTGTTTTTGTACCAAATGGAGACACAAAAAATGTATTTGAATGTTTAATAGAACTGTTATTTTAATCCAAAATCGATCCTGAAAGCTAGCTCGTAGGCCAACACAACATATGTGATATTTAGCGAGATTGTTTAACCGCTCTTTTATAATTTTGAAATCCGGTCTATTTGCGTGTTTTAAACATTTAATTATACAATAACCCACTCTTGTTATTCTTGTGTTCTTCTTGACCAGGCACATTTAGACATTTTGTCATGGCTTCAGCGCAATGCACAAGATATTCCCTGTACTGGGATGAGACTGAGTGCATGAGTTACTATGGGATGCTGTCCCTCCATGAGATCTTTGAAATCGTGGGCTCCCAACTCACAGAGAGTGATGTCGAGGTTTTGTCCTTTCTCCTTGATGAAACCTATCCTGGAAAACATCCCCTCGACCCAGAGGGATGGACCGAAGATTTACCTCCAGGGCCTGATGGGTCTCCAGAGGGTAATTCTCCATGTCCCCGACTTCTGAATACATGGCGAAAAATACAGCCGCAGAATGAGCCGTGCCCCATTGCCTGTCGCCACCGACCCAAGAGTGGCGTTGAACTGCTGTTGGAGTTGGAGAGGCGAGGGTACTTGAGCGAGGGAAACCTCAGACCTTTATTGCAGTTGCTGCGGATTCTGACACGGCATGATGTTTTGCCCTTTGTCTCACAAAAGAAGAGAAGAACAGGTGAGTATCAGGTTTAAAACTACATTATACTGTAGTAGTAAAACAGTAATATTTATGGTCAGATACTGATGTGTAACCTGCGCTGTTAGTGTCTCCAGAGCGAGAGAAGATAGACTACCCAGAGGTGGATACCAGACGGGACACACAAATCAGCCCAAACACAGATATACCATCCTTTGAAAACACACAAGACCACCAGTGGAGAGCAGGTGAGCAGAAATTGCAGCACATTAATTTATTAAAGTTTGTTGAAAGATTTTGTCTCTGTTTTTCAGCCTTTTTGCTAGTCTAATATTATATATATAATAAAACAGCTGTTGTTGGCAAGTTGATTAAAAAAGTTGAATCAAGTTAAAATAGGGCTGCACGATTTGGGGAAAATGTCATATTGCGATTATTGAGGTCAATATTGCGATATAGTAAACAAATGGTTTCATGAGTCAACTTGCTTGGTTCTCAAGGAAAATGCACACACATATTAGTGATAATGCTGAAATGTGTATTTCTCAACTCAAACCTGCAACAATAACTAAATGCACAGTGTTTTCAAGTTAAAATAATATTTTTTACAAAATTAAATAATGACATCTTTGCATCACTGGAAACTTGTTATTGTCATAAAATAGTATAAAATAAATAGAACAATAAATAAGCACATTTGTATGCTCATGAAGATAAGATATTTTGAACATTCTGTCCAGACAAGCAGGGACATTTGAGCAGAATGTAACATCTTTGTCTAAATTCAGTCTGTGGATCAATTTTGGTGTAAGTGTATTGTGATTGTCAAAACATTTGGTAACTAAACAGAATTTTGTTAAGCAGATAAATATTAGGTTGCCTAACAGTAGATGCATGTTAATCTTTCTCAAGAAAAAAAAAAAGATCTCGCCTAATACTGTAAACATACAGAGAGCAGCTCTCAGAGAGAATGTGTTGTCCCCATGTGACATGTGTGGTGATGTCCACACATGCATTTATTTATTTCCTAAAATCGCAGCATTTTGCATCATTTAATCTCATAGGCTTGACCTCGCGATTGCGATATGATTAATCGTGCAGCACTAGTTAAAAGGCATATTTTCTACAAAATTATTTTCTTTAGCCAAATGAAAACATTAAAGAATAATATTTAAAGGTACAATATGCAGGATTTTTGCAGTAAAATATCAAAAAACCACTAGGGCAATGTTATATATTTTGTTTTGTTGATTACTTACAATATCCCAAATGTTTCCAACTATTTGTAAATCGTGATAAAATTGCGATTTTAACCAAGGAAACGGGACGTGTGAGCAGGGGTGAGGAGTCGCCAGTCAATGGCGTCATATCCGCGTTAGCCTCGGTTTCCGCCAGGTTTGCGCTCGCACTGCGTTAGTAACCATGGCGACAGACGTGGACAACCGGGTTATTGCCGTTATGCCTAGCGAGACGCTTACGCTGTTGTTGTTTTGTTTAAACATTATGGACCAAGGCAGGCAGACTTTGAGACGAAAAGAGGACTAAAACGAAAATCTTTCGAGATGCCGAGAGCTCCACGTCCGCGACTAACTTCGACTTGACAGAGACGCGATGTGTTGCATGTACTTTATTAGACAGGTGAGCAAATGTACATAAAACTAATCAATGTTATTTAGTTCAACATGATGAAATGTTAGAAAATGATCTGTATGTTATTCTAATGTTGATATAGCCCACTGCTAGTCTCATACAGCCAACAAACAACCAAACTAACAACATTCAACACACTCAAATGCTGTTTAGTGTGATAGTGTAACTGTTAGAGCAAGTGAAACAGCGTTGCGTTACCTCAAGTTTGATTCGTCTAATAAACTGACCTGTGTGAGTATTAATTCAGCACTTGCGTGTAGTTCGGTAGAATGAAATGTCCTTATTCTTTTATATCCGCGGGACTCACGTTGTGTGTGGCGCTGGTATACGTCTAGCAATCGCGCCCTGCTTCACATCACAGTCATGTTAAAAACATCAATGTATTCACTTATCCATAAAAGATCCATCAGCTTGACGACAAGATCCATACTTGCGCTTAATCTGGAATATACGTCATCATTATACGCCTTTGTTATTGTAAGAGGTTAGCGACCCCTGGTGGCGGAAATTCCTGCATATTGTACCTTTAATCATTGTCATTTATATGCATCACTATAACAATATACTAGTATAGTTTTAAGGGGTTAGTTCACCCAAAAATGCTGTCATCATTCTGTCATCATTGGGACACGTGTTGTCCCAAACCCGTAAGACTTTTGTTCATCTTCGAAACACAAATGAAGATATTTTTAATAAAATCTGAGCCAGTTCTGTACTCTCCATGGACAGCTATGCAACTACAACTTTGACGCTTCAAAAAGTTTGTAAAGGGATTGTAAAACTAATCCAAATGAATTGAGTGGTTTAGTCCAAATTTTCTAAAAAGACACGATCGCTTTATATGATGAACAGATTGAATTTAGGCTTTTATTCACATATAAACATTGATCAGCTAACATAAACAGAAGCTCAACCGAACATGCTTGACGTGCGAAAACAAACTTCTTGCGTTAGCTCAAAAACATGCTGCGTAACATGAGAATGATCCTCATTGGTTCTTGCAGAAGCTCAAACATGCTGCGTTACACACAAGAATGAACCTCATTGGTTCTTGTTGAAGCTCAAATGTTCTGTGTAACAAAAGAATGTACCTAATTGGTTCTTGCAGAAGCTCCAACATGGTGCGTTACAAACAAGAATGAACCTCATTGGTACTTGCACGTCAAGCAAACATACTTGAGCTTCTGTTGATCACAACTGATGTGTGCGTTGATGAATGTTTATATTTGAATAAAAGTCTAAATTCAATCTGTACATTATATAAAGCGGCCGTGTCTCCTCAGAAAATTTGGACTAAATCACTCAATTCATATGGGTTTGTTTTATGATTTCTTTATTAACTTTTTATAGCGTCAAAGTGGTTGTTGCATAGCAACCAATAAAAGTCTTACGAGTTGGGGACAACATGGGGGTGAGAAATTGACAGAATTTTAATTTTTGGGTGAACTAACCCTTTAAAGGGTCATGAATCCCCCTGTTTCAGCACCAGTTAGTCCTCAATACAGTTTTGAAAAATGCTTCAAAGTGGGTGTGGTAAGCTAAGGAGCTGAGGGGGTAGAGGGGAGACTGACATCACAACAAGGGTTTTGTTTTGCTCTCATGGAGTTAAAAGCATCAAAGCTTCCCACAAATTCACGCTGCAATTTACCATTACACTCAACAAAACTAACACAAATTATACGTTTTATAAGCACACTGTAAATTACACAAATACATATATATCCTTTGACAGCTATAATTTAATGCACAAATAAATGCACAGCTGTTCACATTTGTACTCTTCATAGAAAATGTATATGAACGCTGTTGCAGTTTTTAATAATTTTTGAATATAAAATTGCATTTTAAGGCTTTTTTTAAATAAAAAGATCAAGTGAAAATTATTAATAAAACGAACAAACACCTTACATAGAACAAGAGACAGGTTTATTAGTTTGCATTTACATTCTAAGACTTAATGAACATCTATTTTTACTTGCAGTATCAGATTGTTTCATTTTGTCTGTTGCTATGATTGTCATTGTTAATAAATGCCATATTATATAATCACTGAAGCTGTCAATCACTTGGTTACATTCAGTGCCTGCTCACTGAGATCTACACTCCTGCTAAAAAACTCAAGAAAAGCTGTATACACTGTACAATAAATTAATCTCTTATTGGCCATTGCATTCACACACTCAATCAATATGTTTGTGATTGGCTTCAATGATCATTGCTGCAAAAACACATTGTAAATAGAAACCTTTGGCGCTCTTCACAGACCACTTGCACAGATACACACGGGAGCGTTTAAAAGCAGCCGCTTACCAGCGGGTACCAAATATATCTGGTGCTCGCCTGCTCGGTACTGCAGAAATGCTGGTATCGTCACATTTTTAAAATTTCAGTACCGACCTGGTACCAAAGTACAGGTACTTTTGACAATTCTAGTTTGAACTGATTGAGTGAAATTAATTGAATTTACCATGCTGTAGAGCTACACAATTCTGGATAAATTGAGAATCACGATTTTTTTGTTTGTTTCAAACCGAGATCACGATTCTCCCATGGAACGGTCAGCTAAACAAAATAAAATGTAATTTATTAGAGGTTCTCATAAAATGTTAAATGCTGCAGTCTATTTAAAAGTTAATAATCTGAATGAATTATTTAAAAAAACAAAACTGTTGGAATGAATGATTCAATGTCTCACTCATAAGTACTTCACTTGTTTCATTACTAGATGAATCAGCGTTTTTAAACAAATCTCTTGAGTGAATGTTTCAATGACAAATACATTTTGTAAGTCACTTCTCACTGCCTGGTGGTGCAACTACGTAAATCGATACAGTTATTATTTGAAGGACCAAGTTGCTTTCAAAAGGTGATTAGCCACGTTTCCACTGTCGGGCCAAAAGCTGGCATGCTAGTGCGTGCAAGGGCTAATCTGTCATGTTAAATGATGGAGGATACAAGGTGCAAGTAACAACAGTTTATTGGTGAATGAAGTGTAGGTCAAAGTCCAAACAGTCTGGTGCAGGAATGGTCGCTCTGAGTGACGCAGGGATGTCGACAGGCAACCCAACCAGTGATGTCAGAAGTGAAGAGAGAATCCACAAGAAATCCAGCATGAAGCAATAACCTCCAGATGAGCAGTAATCCAAGGCGGATCAATGTGTGAATGAAAAACGGGCTTTAATTTAGACACATGAAAGACTGGATGAATTCTCCTGTATGCAGGAGGGAGTTTGAGTCGGACTTTGGTGACCGCGAACGGGCCAATGAATTTGGGAGCTAGCTTTTTAGACACGGAGCGAAGCGGAATGTTCTTGGTAGAAAGCCACACTTTTTGACCAACGACGTACACGGGAGGCTTCGACCGGTGGCAATCGGCCTTAGCCTTGGTGCGTGCCCCCACTTGGAGAAGAGTCTCACGGGCTCTATTCCAAGTGTGACGACACCTCTGTACGAAGGCGTGGGGCGATTTCGGTTCCAGACTTGGAAAAATTGGTGACTGGTAACCTAAGCTACACTCAAACGGAGAGAGGCCCGTGGATAACACCGGTTACGAGTTATGGGCGTACTCCACCATTGAGAGTTGCTGACTCCATGAGGAAGGATTCTTGGATACCAAACATCGCAACACGCTCTCCAAATCTTGGTTGGCTCTCTCGGTTTGGCCATTGCTTTGGGGATGAAACCCTGAAGACAGACTGAAACTCGCCCCCAGTAATTTACAAAACTCCTGCCAAAATTAGGACACAAACTGGGGCCCCCTGTCGGTAACCACGTCCATTGGGAGGCCATGTAAGCGAAAGACATGATATACGACAGTCACCGCTGTCTTCTTGGCGGACGGTAATTTAGGCAAGGGAAGAAAATGAGCCGCCCTCGAGAACCGGTCCACTACGGTCAAAACGACAGTCTTGCCTTGGGAGGGCGGTGATAAAATCTAGCGCTATGTGGAACCAGGGTCTCGAAGTTGACCGACAGCGGTTGGAGTAACCCATCAGGGGGTCGATTGGAAGTCTTACCAGTGCCACAAACAGAGCAAGCCAAGACAAAACTGCGAATGTCACAGGCCATTAATGGCCACCAGAATCGTTGCTTAACCAAAAAGCTGGTGCGGTTTACCCCTGGATGACACCACGTTGGAACAATGACCTCATCGAATAACGTCGGACCGTAATCCCTCTGGCACAAACAACCGACTCGGGTAAAATGCACTCGGGAGTAGACGGGCGTTCGGATTGATCAAAAATACGAGATAAGGAATTGGGTTTGATGTTCTAGGAACCTTGGCGGTACAATAGAGAAAAGTCAAAACGACCGAAAAAAAGTGCCCAGCGAGCCTGCCTGGAGTTGTCTTTTGGCGGATCTAATATATTCCAGGTTCTTGTGATCGGTCCAAAAGATAAAAGGTATCCCCGAGCCTTCTAACCAATGACGCCATTCCTCCAACGCTAACTTGACTGGTAACAACTCCAATGTCATAGTTACTTTAGGCGGGTGATAATTGGTGGTACAAAAAACGTGCAAAGATGCATCTTGTCGTCTGTGGAAGAGCATTGGGAAAGAACCGCACCTACCCCCACCTCTGACGCGTCGACCTCAAGCACGAACTGATGTGAAGGATCAGGGGCTATCAGGATGGGAGCCGAAACGAAGCGGCTTTTCAGATTGGCGAATACAGCTTTGGCTGTATCGTACCACCTGAACGACTTTCTGGGGGAGGTCAAGGCGGTCAGATGAGCGGCTAGTTGGCTGAAGTTGCTAATAAAATGCCGATAGAAATTGGCGAACCCCAGAAACCCCTGTAGGGCCTTACGGGAATCTGGACTTGGCCAATCTACTACAACCTTAACCTTGTCAGGATCCATACGCACTACCTCAGACGAGATGATGTACCCTAGGAAAGGAACAGACTGTGCATGAAGAGTGCATTTCTCCGCCTTGACAAAAAGCCCATTCTCTAACAGCCCTAAGGGCATGACCAAATATTCAAAGTGCCCCCTAGGGGTGTTAAACGTGGTTTTCCATTCATCCCTGTAGGGTATGGACCAATCAGACACATACTAATTATTCTTTATATACAAAGGTTTATGAAACTCCTAACACAGCCCAAATGAACAAACACAAGCGCAGAAACAGTGTCATGTTACAGGGCATGATAAGGAGATTTTACGACCTCCGAGGAATGTGGCCACATACTCAAGAGAGAGACTATGAAACAGAAACCCTCTTTAAAACAGACTTTGCTGCATTAATCATAGACTACCTGATCTATAAATGAACATGCATAAAACTGTGAAAGAAACAGTGTAAATGGTTTACTGTCTCGTGTACTATTAGGTATATATTATGGTATGTATCCTGGTATACAACCAAGTAACGATCAATGTAACCTCACCTGTATCATGCCTCCTACCTAATTAATCCTCATTTAATGACTCACACTTTGATGTACATCACCTTCTTCTAGAATGCAGTGTGGATGTGTTATAGATATCTGAGCATTAATGAAGGTATAATCATGCTAGGGACAAAGATCCGTAAATCAACTAAGAGCCACTTTCCCTCTCAGACATGTCACCTTTCTGATTGGTCGAGTTCAACCCTTAGGGGAGGATCTTTTCCAGGCCTTATTAGAGACAGTCCACATGTGACCTCCCTCTCTTAGTTCTTTCATCCAGCCGCAACACTGTTCTGGTGATACTTGGGAACCCCCTCCCCCTCCACGGGGGCCCCAGGGCCCAGCAGGCCTCGATTCCAACCAGATATGGGCTCAGGCAGGAGAGAGATGACTCTCTCACAAAGAACCAAGGACAATCTCAAGAGTTTTGGAACAAAGACTCCAACCAACAACGACTCCAATCACCCATCCTTCCGACTTCCTCACTTCTCCTGGGTGCTCGGCGTGGCCTCAACAGAGTCCCAGGCCTTGACCAAACCAGCGATGCGTTCCTGGAGAAAGAGAACTCTCAACTAACTTCCACTTGACACTGCCGGAACCATCAACGACTTCAATTTTCAACAACTTCAAGAATTGTTCCCATTGCAAATGCAAGTATTCAATTCAATGAAATGTGAAAATGAAATTCTGATGGTTCTTCTCATAGACCCTCTTCCGGTTTCCAATTTCATCCTATCACTAACCTATTTATGTATTCATGTGTGTATGTTGTTTAGTTTATTTATATTCATATAAATATCTATATTTAGTTAATAAAACTTGTACATAATATGTATTTGGTTCTGTTTTGTTTGCAATACAAGTCACTTTACGATCACGGTTTTTGCTACTGGCTCAAAGTACTGTACAGGCGAAGAAATAATTATTCTTCTGTGGCCATGGAAGATACCCTTTTCTTAGAATAAATTAATATTCAAAAGAGTTCGTTGGAAGAACTGATTAATTGATTGTAATATTAATTCAGCCACATCAAGTTAATCCAATTAACTGACCCAAATATTTATAATTAATAATAACAAGATATTATTGATTATTAATATTTCCAAAAAGCTGAGTTCCTTACATCCCCCTTCCTTATGCGGACCAAATGATAAGCATTGCGTAAATCCAATTTTGTGAAGACAGATGCTCCCTGCAACTGCTCGAAGGCTGAAGACATCAACGGCAAAGGATAAGTATTCTTTACCTTGATGTTGTTCAACCCCCAGTAATCAATACACGGTTGCAGAGAACCATCCTTCTTCCCCACACAAAAGAACCCTGCCCACGCTGGAGAAGAGGAAGGACGGATGACCCCGTTACTAGAGAATCAGAAATATTTCTCCATGGCCTCCCTTTCTGGAGCAGAAAGCGAATATAACTTGCCTTTAGGCGGGATTTACCTGACAGTAAATCTATGGCACAGTCATAGGGACGGAGGAAGAAAAGCAACACGGGACTTACTGAAGACTTCCTTCAGGTCGAGGTACTCAATGGGCATGTTTGACATTCACTGCTTCCTCCTGAAACACAGAACCAGACGAACAAGCAGACACTAAACAAGATGCGTAACATTGATTACTCCAAGTGGAGATGGAATTTTGGCCCCAATCCACCCTGGGATTTTGTTGTACAAGCCATGGGTGGCTGAGAACTATGGGTGCTAACGGGGAGTCCAAAAGTAGAAATGACAGTGTTTCTGTGTGATTATCTGATGTGATGAGGTTGATAGGTTTGTGTGGTGAGAGAAATGTTAGGGAGTTCTTGTCCATTGAGAGCGTTAACAGAAATCTTGTGAGCAAGTGATGTGATGGGAATCTGATACTTGTGAGCTAAGGTCCGGTCCATGAAATTACCCTCTGCTCCTGAGTCCAGTAAGGCTCGACAGTTGTGAGATTGGGTTGCCCATCTCAGTCTTACGGGGAGGAGAGTGGATGATGAGGTCTTCTCAGCGGAGATCCCACCCGATAGTAGCCTCATCTTCACTACCGGGCTGGAGTATAGGAAGTGGCCCGCTCCTCCGCAAAAGAGGCATAGTCCTTTGGACCTCTGCCTCTCTCTCTCCTCCTGGGAAAGCCGAGCCCTACCCACCTGATTGGGCTCATGATCAAAAACGGGGCTGACTGTGTCCCCGCCGCTGGCCTGTGGAACCTCGACGACTCCAGTTAGTCTGATTGGGCATGTATGTTGTTCCATCCGATTCAACCGAGCATCCACTCTCAGTGCCAGTTCGTTCAGAAACTCGATGGAATAATCCGACACCGGTCGGTCTCCTTGCTGTCGGCAAGTAGCCTGGCCGCCTCTCTAGCTGCCACCGCACGGTCAAGGACTCTCCTCATCTCTTCGGAGAGTGCCTGGAACGAGGCGCAGCAGAGATCTTGGTTCTCCCGTTCCGCCATTCCCCAGATTGCCACTCGTCCGGTCAGCACAAAAGCCACTTTAGAACGCTCGCTGTTAAAAGTCAGCGGTTGCAGAGAAAAATACATTGAACACTTTAAGAATGCTCTGCAACAATTGGGTTCACCTAAATAACTCTCCAGGGCAAGCGAACGTGGCTCTGGCTGATGATTCGGATCCATGGAAGTGGGACGAAAAGGCGGTGTGGGTGGCGCAGCGAGACTCTTCAGTTGTTGGAGCTGTTGGGTGAGCTCGGATACCTGCGCCACCAGAGCTTGCACAGCATGAACCGTGTTCGAAATATGTTCTTCCTGTTGATCCATGCGTGCAATACTTAACTAAATAAATTCACTCAGTCTAGTTGAACTCGCTGTGTCCATACTTTGGTCAGATCATTCTGTCATGTTAAACGGAGGACACAAGGTGCAAGTAACAACAGTTTATTGGTGAATGAAGTGTAGGGCAAAGTCCAAACAGTCTGGTGCAGGAATGGTCGCTCTGAGTGACGCAGGGACATCGACAGGCAACCCAATCGGTGATGTCAGAAGTGAAGAGAGAATTCACCACGAGAAATCCAGCATGAAGCAGTAATCCCAGGGCAGAACAACAGGAACTAGAATCCAACATAGGCAAGGTGAACAGGAGTCAGGACAGGACACCGGGAACTCTCACAACGATCTGACAACACAAGACACCAAACAGTGAACATATATAGGCATGGCTGATAGATAGCAGCTGGCACAGATAATTAAGGTAATTGGCAATCACACACATGCACACACACTGACATACGGGCAGAAAGAGAGACAGTGAATTCATGAACTGTGACACAATCACGTTTCCACTGTCCGGGGCTTGATCAGGCTTCATCGGGGCAAGCGGCCAGTGTTATTTGGCCCACCGAATACCTTGGTCCAAAGCAGGCCAGCTCGGGCTTGAGGACTGGTTGTGAACAAAGGCGGAGTTTATCTGAGTCTGGAGACTGCAGCGCCGCAGATGATTCCATATACCAGCTAACATCCGCATTAAAGACTTTTTAAAATCTTTTTAGCCCAAAACTCACTGCAAAAGACTATGCGCGCTAACCATCATAGTAAACATTGTAAATATGACAGTTTGAAGAAATCAGACAAATCATATAGGCTATCACAATTGTGTATTCATTTTATTTTATCTGTCAGGGGTCTTGTGTCTTTATACCGGACTGTCTGATATCCATATTTAGCTCTAAATATGTCATAAAATAAAGCAACTCTGTTTCTCTGACTAAAAATATAACTGTAATGGGACTGTCACTGGAGAGAGTGTTAAAGCTCCTCAGGTCATATTTTTGATGGAAAATTTTTGTAGAAATGATCATTCTTTCTAAATGTGATGTTAACATACTGTACTTTGACTACACATAAACAGAAACAGATGTGAATAAGTACACGTGTCTACTTTCTTTTGTGAAATAACACCACTTTATTTGGTGTCTAATGTTGAATCTTGACCCAAATTAATTTACTATCAATGTATCACTTGTTATTGTAAAATATTGATGCTTTGGTTTAACATCTTTAAGTAAACAACAAAAATATCACTTTTATCATGTTTGTTTTCTCATCTCGCTAATTCCCTGTGATTTCTTTCTGATTAGTTTTGCACTTGTACGCTTTACACACTGTGTGATTTTGTCCATCTGAGACACATTTTGCAAATCCTAAAAGAATCCTCTGATCCTAGGCTAAAATCTGAAGTCTTTGATCATTAGTTGACATGTTTACCGACAGCCGATTAATGATCGTTGCGATAAAATTTATCTCCGACAAAATTCTGGCAGTGTCATAAGTTTTGACTCACAGTCCTGCAGTGAGACTTCTCCTACGATGACCGTCAAATTGTCTTTGTTTTTCAAGAAAAGCCATGGCCAAAATTAACATTAGAGATTTCTTTGAAGTAGGTTTGCTACGATAGTCAGTGTTACCGGTGTTTATAAGCAACACTGGTTACATCACTTGCCCACCACGGCACTGCCACCCACGTCGATATGATTTTTTTTTATATAAAATTATTTAGTTCAGTTTGAGAACAGACACTACAATTAAAAAATGTACATATCTGCTTAATAAATTGTGAGCCGAACGAGAGTACAGATCAGCAACAGGAGTCAGATTTCATTTATCATGAGAGTGAGGAGCTGACTAATAAGATGATTGTAGAATATTTGGTGTCAAAGCAATATGTAAAATCGCGTATTTAGGCTAATTTGTCATTGTAACGTTGTGTTGTGTTTTTCATTAAGAATAATAGACTAATGAACTTACCATTCAAGCAATCCGCCCCCGAATTGGCTCTAATTTAACTAGGATGCGCACAGCCGCACTGGCATTCATAATGGTGCGTGTCCAAGGGCACGGAGCGTGCAGAACAGAGCGAGCGTTTTCAGTTTATTCCTATAGTAGGAATTAATTGAAAACGCTCGCTCAGTTCATTCCTATGGTAGGAATTATTTGAAAACGCTCGCTCTGCTCCGCACCATTATGAATGACTGAGCAGATGTGCGCATTTTTGTTTTGCTTTCAAATTAGCGATTTTAAAGCCCCCGCCGCTGATCGTGGTTTCACACTTCGATTAACCGGTGGGAAAATATCTTCACCGTCACATCCCTTCTTTTTAGCCACCATTTCAATCCCGCGTGTAATGCAGCTCACTGTGAACATACGTGTCAATGATTGATGATTTAAAAGTCTGAACGAATTTTCTTGCGTGTCCGTTTTTAACGCTTCTTGACTGTCGTACAGTGTGACATCAATGACAACTGAGACCTTACAGTTTGTAGGCTTATAGTGAGGATAATGTTCGTACAGTCTGACAAGGAACAATCGTAAAGGACTATAATAAATCGCACAGTGTGCACCCTGCTTTAGTAAAGTGCTGCGATGCTTCTGGCCCGACGGGTTTTGGGCTCTGTGCTACAGGTCCAAGGCTACCCAGCCCTAGTTATCATGTGTATTAATCTGTTGTCATACCTGTGTCAGGGGCAGGCTCTTCGCTGACGACCACCCCTGTCCGACGGAAGCGAGGTAGAGGTCACCACTGGAGAAGAAAATCTGGGGGAAAGCCTGTAATCCAGCTTCAACCAACACCCAACAAAGTGACCTGCGGTAAGAGCACTTTTTTTTACATTTTAATCTCTTACCAGCATTCATTGAATACATGAATCTCTTTGCCTTTTCGTTTCTCTCTCATTTGTTTGATTTTACATCTATAAAACGCTTTAGAGCAGATAATTTCTGAGTGCACCTCAACAGTTTATAATTAACCATTCATTCATTCATTAGTGCCTGAATCTCTAACGCTGTCAGAATGAAAGTGTCAAAACGTCACACAATAGGTCAATGTTAAACGTATGTCATCTCCATTCATCCCTTTATGAATTTCCTGCACACTGCACTATTATCACTTTGAGTTTCATTCTGACTGGACTCAAAGGCTGCTCACACCAAAGCCTCTTTATGCTTTTGCTAGATGGGAGCTGTCCTGCCATCAGGGCATTGCTAAAATCTCTTCAGAACAGAGCACATTGAGTGGCAATAATGGCACAGTAGGTAAGGAATACCAAACTATTTGTTAGGAAAGAAGGCATTGTGTGAGGCATTTATTTTCTGCAAGGACTGTTTTTCTGGGACATTCCATCTTCAAAATACCAATGGCCCCAATTTACCTCATGCTCCAATTTGCTGTAAAGCTTTAAAAACCCAACAACTTTTCCTGTATAATGCCCTTGTGGGAGCTGAATGTCTCATGATGACGTTTAATAGAGATAATCGTTTCAATGGCAATTTTGCAGTGATTTATGACTTATTTTTGTCACTATAATAGGTAGTTCTTTCTTTGTAACGGTTCAGATACATATCTTTTAATCATTTTATCTGCATGATTTTGCCTCCTTTCAACACTTTTCATCTTTGGCTTCACATTGCATCTTCTGGTGTTACTAAAAATATAAATGTATGTTGTTGATTTTTGACAGAAATCAGATTTTCACCTTCTTTAAATGTGTGGATTCTTTCAAAATATATGTCTGATGCATGAGCCACACACTGAACCTCAGACTTTCAAAACGTAAATGAAAATCTGGGAACTCTATTAAAACTCAATAGATTATTTCATCTATTGTGATCATTGATTTTAAAAGGATAAAAGTAAAAAAAAGTGGATGAGTTATGTTACGTTTACTCAAATATCTTAATTCATGCATAAGGTTGCCATCTTGTTTTTTCAAACGTTTGTGAGTCAGGCTCTAGACATGTTCTTTGTCTGCCTCATTGCACCAAGATGCGCAGTACTGGTCAGGTTCACTCTATTGTTACAGCTGCTTATTGAACCTTTATATCTGCCTGTACAAAGACTGCATGGCTCTGGTAACCTTCCTCATTACGTGCGCTGCGGGGGGTTCTTAAACCCTCAATTGAACCTGCTTATTTCCTTGCATATTCATGTCTTCTGCTCAAAGTATTTAGCTTTTGCTAAAGGCAACAAGCACATCCAAAGTTGTAATGTTTTTGATTAGAGTCTGTTATGTACTTAGTATCCTAGTTAGCAGTTGCTCTTATCAATCAAAAGTAATACAGTAGAGGTCTGCACGGGATGGATTTTTCTATCCCGCTCCCAAAGGATTATTCCTTCAAAAATTTGTTAGATTTTATTCCGCTCCCGCCCGAAACGTTCACGATTTGTCCCGCCCGCAAAAGCCCGTAGGATTTTTCAGTCACGGTCTGTTTAGATTCTGTCTCGTCTTAGTGTCTATAGACTATTTACCCCAATTTCCACACACGCGACTCTCCAGATCTCCAGTTGCAGACTCTAGATGCTGTTATTATTAGATAATTATATATTGCGGAGGCTCACGAGTCATTTCTTTCTCCTGCTTCCCGCACACATATCAGTATCTTTCCTCCTGCATCCGTATTCAGCAATTCAAAACTTGAAGATTGCAGACCTCTTTAAAACAGTAATTTGGTGCAGCACAAGATTGCTTAATGGTTAACATATTCATTGAAGAATAAAAAATGACAAAAAAAGGTGTAAAACACCCTAATTGGGCTCAGGTGCAGGACAACAAAGTAACAATAAAGGAAAAAAGAAACATGAAGTCCACACACTGAAAATAGCAACTCCAACACATTTTATTGATCACGCAATGTTTCAGGTCTTCATCCTTCAACCCTTCATTGTGCCTGATGAAGACCAGGAAGACCTGATGGTCGAAACGTTGTGCAATCAATACAATTTGTTGGCGCTGCTGTTTTCAAGTGTGCGAACTTCATGCTTCTTTTTTAACATTCCTTTCTCAGAAACAAAATTGTCTAATAAAGATTTGGTTACTGATTGCATTTTTATACCCTATAGACCTTAGTCAGGGTAGTGCCGCTTATAACTTTTGACAGGAATAAAAAACGAGGCTGCGAGGGAGAGAAGTACAGTGCATTAGGGCTGTGACGGTATGGGATTTTTTCTTACCACGGTGAAGAAGCAACAAATATCGCCTTTTGGCGGGTATTAACAAATAAACAAATTAACATTTGTATTTAATTGTAAATATTAATAATGAACTATGAATTATGCTAAACTTAAACAACCTTTTAATCATTATAAAGCAGTTTTCTTTATTATTAACAGCAAATTAACATTTATATTAAATTGTAAATAAAACAATTAACTATAAATTAGGCTAAACATAAACAACCTTTTTTAAAAAGTGCAAAATAAAAGAGCAATAGTCTGAACAAGTGTTCGGTTGTTGGGCCGCTAAAGTGAATCGTCAAGTCCTTCTGCTTTATTTTTCGGTCTTCAGGTTTCGTGGCAGGAAAACCACAACAAACCACAAGGAAAACTACAACTAGATTTGGATTATTAGACAATGTCGAAATAAATTGACTCTGCAGAGTTTTGCATTCAAAGGCATGTAAAGGGAACCATTGACACAGAGAAGAGTTAACTCTTCACGTTTGCTCGCACTCATGACCACTACTGAACATCTGAACACAAACAACGATCAAATGCACATTGACGAATCTTCTTCTGTCTGTTCTCCAAAATGTAATCAAATGTATATTTCTGCAAGCATGTTTAAACTGGTTAACTGACAGTGTCTAAGGCAGGCAAAGGCATTTTTCAAGTCGAGTTCGCACGCCACTGCGCAATATACACACACATTACCGCGGGTGGGGTTCATTTCATAAACCGTGGACAAGCTTATTTAATGTAGCCTATAAATGAATGTATATGTCCAAAAAACGGATAATACTACTTTGTAGTAGCGCTATCATCGCTTAATAATCTGTTTGGTTGTAAAATGTATTACCTGAATCAATGAAATGAAATCGATTGTCTCGTCCTGTGGAATCATTCATTCACAGACAGCTTACGAAGATGTTCAACTAATAAAGATCTTCATCGTTGGCAAAAATATGATGCATTTGCAGATTTGCTTTCACTAGACTGTACTGTAGGTCCACGGCCACTTCATCCAACGCTCTTGATGTTTTTAAATCTTCCTGTTACTCCGAGTCGAGTGTGAATTGAAATCGCTTCAGAAGATTCAGTGCGTGCAGGAAACTGAACAGATCAGTCAAACTGATTCGCGAACCGATTTAGACGGATCAGTCAACTTGTTTGATGAAGTCTTTAAACAGAATCGACTCAAAACAGTGATTCATTTGTGAATTGAGCATCGCTCCTGCCAATAAAAAAAGATACAGCGCGCTTGGAATAAACAACATGTATTGCATTAAACTAAAGTAAAGAGAGGAACGTGTCCCAACGTAAAGAAGAGGTACAGAAAACTTTCAGCAGAACAAAAAAAGTGCGGTGATGACCTCACACCGCGATAGGCATCTCATTCACGCGATATTGCGGTGATGCGGTTATCGTCACGCCCCCATCATACTAGCAGTATGATGGATTATACTGTTTTTAACTTTTTTTCAGCTGATGAAACATCATTTGGGAAAAAAACCTCCGTAGACAAAAACTACAAATAACAGTTTCAAAAGTTGAGTAGTGAATCTTCATGATATAGGACCTATACAGCGCGTGCCATTGTAAAGAACTCACAGCCTTGTTTTCATCCGACCTAAAATTCAATATGTTGTCTAACCTGACTAAGGTCTATTGTAGTTGTGATCATTTGTGTGCACAAAAAGACAATGTTTCAATTATGCTTTAGACTTGCTTCAATCCCCCTGCTTCCTTCATGGTTCGATTTTCAGACAGAAAAGTACACTCACATTCTTTGCTTTTATTTCTATCGCATTTTTCATCAACTTCTCTATCCCTTTTTCTGTCCCTTTTCTTTTTCCTTTGGATAAGCAGTTTTCCGTGTGAATAACTCCTGTGGTGTGCCTGAATGAAATGTCTTTAAAGAGATTATTGAATATTGGGCCTCTGAGACTGAGCTGCATCAGCCTGTATTTCCTGGTGTCTCTTATCCAGTAAAACACTGATTATTGTCATTCCACTTCTTATTTAAAGCATCGATCCTCTCCACTCTGTAACTGAGCTTTGATGCAGCAAAAGCTAATCTACTTTCTGCACTGACCTTTTGTTTAGTGAGGTGAGAATCCTTTGTGCCCTAACTTACCTTACCTCTCCCTTAAACATTAACTCACTGTGAGCTTTTTTGACCTATAAAATTTTCATAAACCAACCTTCAATCTCAAATGGTTACATGTAAATTTGAATGCTCTCTATTGACTATGAGATCCACACTGGAGATGCTTGTTATTCAGATTATCTCAGACAACAAGTTCTGCTATGCCATGAATGACCTTTGAACTTTCACCTTTGTTTTACTCCTGAACTAGCTGAACATGCTGTTTGCTGTGTTGACTCCGCATTTGATCTTGGCAGGTTGACTCGAGAATGAGTAGAAAAAGCAGGAGAATGGATAGAGTGAAAGAGACAGAGCTCACAACAAAAACAAGTGTGTGCTGTCCGCTCTGTCCGATCATACACAGTCAAGACATGTGTGTGCTTTAACTCACGCGCCTGGTCCGTGTCCTAAGGTAAAGAACCCCCTTCCTAACTCGTATAGGAGGAGGGGTGAATCTAATACTCTGTTGTTACTGTCCACTTCCCCAGTTACATGTGCTAAACGATGAACTAGATTTGGGAAAAAATAGGAACAAAATCCTCTCTGGAGGGGTTGTTGGCCTCAGTGTTTCACAGAACTGACTCAAAGAATTCATGAAAAATTCCTTGGAAATTTCTGGTAGTCCATGCTAATTTGTCTATATTACACCAACATTACATGACATGAAATTACTCTGTTTTCAGTGTAATCTATGTTCAAAAACAAGCCAATCTACAGTCGTTGGCCAAACTCAGCGGCAAAGCTCGGTCTTGCGATGTTTTGTCCTCAAAAAAACTCCTCTGTGAACCTTTGTTGGAGCAGTTCTGAGGAAAATGACCCAACAGTTCTTGTTTAGACCCATACCAGTGTTTTGTATGTGTTTTCAGCATTAAAACTTTACTTAAAAGTTTAAAGTTTTTAAATATTAAAGTTAACCGGTACCTTAATTTATTTAATCAAATTTTGCCAGTGTTTTGATTTTGTAGAATTGAAGTAGACACTGGTTGTAAAGTTAATAAAATAGTAGCCTGATAAGCTCATTCTAGACCCAAGAAGTTTGAACCTGCAGTCTACATGTGAATTAGAAAGTGTTGCTTTCTCGCACACAAACAAGAAATTATGTATATGAACTTTGCCTGCTTGACCAAAAAATGAGACAAAGCAATACTATTGCAACAACGTTCATCCAAAACTGCTTGTTTCTCTCTCTCTCTCTTCCTCTCCTTTCTCTATGTCCACAGTTGAAAAACAGACTGACACAAGTGTCAGGAACAAAAACAAGCTGGCCATCCTCACATACCAAGAGAGGGAGAGAATGAAAGAAAAAAAAAGTCTAAAGAAAAGCTTGACCCTGACTTGTGTGCAGTCGGTCAGCCTTTGGCCCTCGTTTCTCTCCCTCCATCTTGGTTTGTTGTTCAGCAGAAAAGAGGGATCGAAATAAGTGTGGAAGCTCTTCGCATGGAGCAACACCCCATAAAATGATGCACTTTTATTTTTTAGCAATAATAGTTAGTTATTGTTTGTTTATTTTGAAGAAATTTACAAAATATCTAAATATTTGTGAATTCATGTTATTTATTTATTTATTACTCTCTTTTTTTTAATGCTCTGGGATGCACAAAAATCATAATGCCTACAGTGGACGCATTACATATATTAACAAAAAAACCTCCACTGTGCTGCTTATTATTGATACCTTCTGTTTACTGAAGCTGAAAGCAGAGAAAAACCATTGTCCTGTATTAGTGTATGTGACGAGCTCTGATAATGTTTGTTAATGGAACTAAAAGTGCTCTGTAAATATGTGCTGTGTTTAAAAAAATGTTAAAGAAGTTTTGTGTTTCGAGTCTGCTTTCCAACCTGCATTACAAATAATTTTTGGGAACATTCTGGAGAGGATGATGATCACCATGATCTTTTAAACTTGACACACAGTAAGTAATGTTGTTCCTGTACGGTAATGCGCCACAAAATTTTAATCTAAATTTGCATCCTTGTTTTAAAGGGGTCATGACATGGATTTTTTTGTTTACTTATAATGTTAGTAAAGTTTTTTTGCACAAAAAAAAACATTATATGGAAAAACTATTATTTTCTATTTTCGTTCTGACCCTTTGCCAGTTTTTAAGGGGCAACTCCTTTAAGGCTTGTCAGTAAAGGCCACTGTTCTGATTGGCTAACGTCATTGCATAGTAAACTGTATCAACGCCCTCTCACTGTTGCATGTAAGTGTTTTGAAAACATTATCCATATAAAACGGTCAATTCACAGACAAAGCATTGTGAAATCATTTACTTCCAAGCAGCTGCTGTCACACCCAATACAGGTGTCTGCTTCAGTTTCTTTTTGAGCTCTCCATTACACTGTCTTAAACACATAATCCTCTGACACGATCCGGGACACCATTGAAATGAACGATCCACTTGTGTCCGACGCAGGGATCCTTCTAAAGTCTGTAAAGAGACGTAAACGAGCTGCTGAAACTGTACGCGTCAAAGCAAACTACTTCTTCACTCTTCTATTTGTCCTGTTCTCGACAGACTCAAGTGCGTGAAGTATGTCAGAAACCGAGTGCACATCTTTACACTGTATCCAGTGTAGAGAGTGTCAGTGATTATCATGGGTTCTATTTGCTTTTGACGCGACATGACACTCAAAATATCAGTGGCTGGGGTCTATGGTGAAATGATGTATAAATATTCGTCGATGTCTTGCTTTGACGGCAGTCATATGCAAATATATTGTGACGTCAGATCACGCAATATCTAAACGAGTCATTTTTGGAGCTTGAAATAAATGCTTTGTTTATAATGAGGATGTTTTAAGCTATGAAACTGGCAGGATGTTGTAATGGTACAAAGAGCTCATATATGACAAAAGATCAAGATAAATTTGATTTGTCATGTCAGGACCCCTTTAACATACAGTACTAGTAGCGTCAGTAATACATCTGAATTGGTTAGACCTAAGATCATGGAGTAGTTTCCTGCATCTGAAATGGATCATCTTTGAACAGTATAATTTAGTTAGGGCCATTATGTGAATGTTTTTTTTATTTGTAATTATAATGATCAAAAGAAGCTTTATTGGCATGGTAAAATAAAGCATTACATTGCCAAAGCATTAGTACACACGCATAGAATTACGCTGTCTTTCATATTAATCCTTGTCTCACTTGCATAAAAAATAAATAAATCTTGGGTTGCATTTTATAAGGTGACACAGTTACATTGTACTTACTCAAATAAGTACTGGGTAATATTAATAAACTTATTACTGTAAGTACTTGTAGTAATGTGTAACTAAGTCACTGTAAAATAGTGTTACCAAATCTTGTAAAAAAAAAAAAAGTCTTTCTGACCCAAAAGGGTAGTTTAATTATATTTACTAGCTAAGCCCTTTATTGTACCTGCATTGATTAGAGAATTAAGGTAATGTGTATGTCTGGATATTTAGCTCCAGTCAATTTATGAATGACACCAGGGCAAAGTTATCATTCCTAAAGTGCTACTGTTCATAATTACTTCATAAATACAGTATATTCAAGCATTTGGACAATGTTTTATTCATTTGCACTAATGAATAAATTGAATGTCATCGCTTACTCCCTACATTACTGGATGGTTTTATATTTCATATTCAATGTTGCTTTGTAAACGTCCCAACATGCAAAAGGGTGGAGTTTCTGGTGGAGCTTTGGTTGTAGAAAGGTTGGATTTGTGTTGCAGCAATGTTCTGAAGATTGATGGGTCCACTTCCTCCTCTGACCTCTGAGCTAATGACATGAAAGGAAATGACATCACTGCGAAGCTCTGGTTCAGTATGTATACTCCAATCGTATTTTGCCGTCTGTTCCCTGTGCTGTTGCATGACATCAGTTCTACCTCCACTGTTTGGTAAAGCCAACCTGTATCATTCTGCCTATCAATTATGGCCCCTACAGAATTCAAATGCACATATCAAAGTATAAATATCACCAGATCTGTCGACTGAAACTTCGAATGTGAGCCTATCTCTGGATTTAGCTTGAGGTGCTTTCAGTCCACCTGAACTTCCTGAACGGCCTCAGCTAATGTGCTTTCATAACTCCCTCACATATCTGCGACCCGAAAATATACAAGTACTATGTTCAGTAGACATGTTGGACTTTACCAATGTGTTTCCAAGTCCCTGTGTGCCAGCAAATAATTTGAGTGCCACCTCATGATGAATTGATCTAGTTCTCCCCCTCCTAAAGTGCAAATCCTGAACTAGCCTGCAGGTTTCAAAAGCCTTAATGACTACAAGTGAAGAATCTGGGTCAATCGACTCCGAAATCTCAATGTTAAACATTTTGAAGATGTTGGCCTCCATTATCAAGTAAATCTTGGAGCTGATGCCGTATCACAAGGAGTTCGAATTTTGTGCATTCTGGTTTAATACACTGTCCGTAACAGTTCAAAATTTAAAAAGGCAAAGGAACTTGCTTAAAGCAAATATGTGTGAATCATTTCAATTTTTTGTTATTTTTATACCAATTTGTTTTGGTATAAACAAATAAACTGAATATCAAGTCTCATTATAACTGTATTTCTGCCCTCCTTTTGACCCCCCCACTGATCTGCTTCATTTCTCATATTCTCCCCCTTACCTCCGCTGCTGTTTTTCTTATTTCTCTCTATCCTTGCTGCAAAAAACCCTTCCATTTCAAAACAAATCTTCCCAATTCCAACTTCTTTGTCCCTTTGCATGCCATCCTTCATCCCACCCTCCTCTCTTTCTCTGTCTCCCACGCTCTTACGCTCCCAGATATCCGACTACGCGTGCGTGCGGAGTATTCGGAGCATGAGACGGCCCTTCGTGGAGGAGTTTCTTCAGACAAGCAGCAGCCGCTGGAGAGGCAGTTTGAACTGTTCAGCCGAGCGAACCTGCTGCTCCGCGCACGGGATCTGGGCTCTATTGTCTGTGATATCAAGTTCTCAGAACTTGCCAACCTAGATGCTTTTTGGACAGACTACCTGAGCGGGGCTCTGCTCGAGGCGCTGAAAGGCGTCTTCATCACAGATTCTTTGAAAAGGGCAGCGGGACAGGAGGGGGTCCGGCTTCTTGTCAGTGTGGATCAGGATGACTACGAGGAGGGCAGGAAACTGTTGCTTGGCAGCCAGACACATAATGGGACAAACTGGGACACACAAAGGTGAGTGTGAGTTTGTAAGTGCATTTTATTTTGGGTATTTTTATACTCATGTGGTACGATAATAATCATACATTAGTGCTGAAACGGTATGATTTTTTTATATAGCCTACTACTCTTGCCTCTAAATTAACATGTAACCAACCACCAGGGGGTGTTAGAAAGCATTTTCTGTTCTTATCCCCTTTTTCTGTACCAGGAGAGAAACAGTGTTGTTTATTTTAGTATTATCTATATACTCATTGTGGTATTTATTAATTTTTGGAATTATCTTTTATTTTATGTTTTTAGTTTTCATTCTAATATTACTTTTAGTTATTTTGCTATTTGCTTTTGTCATTAAGGGTTTTTTTTTCATTAAACTTTTTTCAGTTACAGTAGTTGCCAAGAGTTTTTCATGAAATATTTATATTTCAGCTTTATTTTAATTAACCAAAACTATTTGAATAGTTTAAGTAAACAAAAACAACACTGGTGAAAAAGTTGTATATATACACTGTATATATATATATATAATATAAAAATATGTGTTTTGTTAAATTAATTGAATATATTTGGTTAGCATTATTTATAATATTCAAAATAATGTTTTACAGAGAACAGAAAGATGTAGTAATACTAGCATAAATTCTGTAAATGTATTACATAAAATAGCGTTATTAATACAAAAAATATATTAGTTACATTACTTTGTTGTTAGTTACATTAACTTTGGCAGCCCTAAAAAACTTTTTATACAAAAACAAACTTATTTTTTATATAGAAAACAGTTATTTTATGGTTATTTTAAAGTTTAAACCCCATGCTCTATGTAACTTTTTATGAGTATGGAATGTATAAAATCATTAAATAAATCTACAATTTTTTTATGAATAAAAATATGACACAATAACATCTGCAATCAATGGCTTTTTTTGTTGAGTTTTTAATGTATATTTTGTGTAAATACTGATTCGTTTGCTTCATAGTCTATAGTATTGGTTTCAAAGCTGTTCTGTAAGTTCCCATGTGTATTAAGTGATGTATCTCATGTTTCCTTCACAGGCCCTGAGAAATGTCATTTTCACACGGGACTTTCGGTTGTGATGGATGAAGAAGATGTTTTGCCTTTTTATTTGATTGCCCATTGAGTGTTGGTGACCCTGCTGGGATGGAGAGCCTATTGGAGGAGACTAGATTCACCTGGGCAGCCGTTTAGTTGGACACAAGAATCATTTTCCTTCAGAAACTGTCAGACCGTTCAGAGGTTAGGTTCAGATCTGGGGCTGTTTCTCTCCACGGCAAGTCAGTTTAAACATGGACGAACACACAATACTAAACCCATAGAAGAAGAAAAACAGGAGGGAGGTTGTGCATCTATGAATACCACTTACTCTGCCCCAGGTGGTATAGATTATTTTTTTCTTTATTTTTTTCCTAATGTGATGTGTTCCTAATTCTCTTTCTTTGATAAAAGATAGAAAGAATGGGAATACACAACAAATATTTACTGTAACTTAAAGGATTTACAAATAAATCCACAAAAGAATGACTAATAAAGAACCATCGGGCAGGCGGATATGTTGCGTAACCGAACTGCTCAGAGTGGTCTGTTGTACTGCTTATCAGTCACATAGATGGCCTTTGAAATCCTTTATACAGTGCTTGACTGGACCAGTCAATCAACATTGCCAAAATTTGGAAATGCCACAAGATGGAGTAGAGATTCATGCTCATCTATTACAACAAAGACTTTCTACAGTGTGCACCACTGTGAGACAACATTTGTCCCCACAACTCCATGTTACCATGCTATTTGTCTCCGAAACAAGGTCAGCAAGTCATGGATTATCAGGGCCTTTAGATACCTTTGTAAATTGCAGATATAAAAATGATAGTTAATTATAATTAGATGACTGCTGATTTGACACCAGCCTCGACACACAACCAGACTTACCTCTGGTCCTGTTTCTATAATGTGTTGCCCCTTTTTGTTATATTTGTACTTTTATGATAAAAAGATAAATGTTCAGTAGTAGTTAGTGGTAATTCATTTTGGAACAGTCCTGTCATAGTTGGGAGTGGAAAATTGAACAGTTTTGTTTTTTCATGTTTTTGTTTAAACATATTACTTGATATTGTTTTGGAATATGTACATTTAAGTAAATACTATTCTTAATAAAGTACTGTCAGAAAATTGTTGTGTCTCTGATATTGTGTGATAAAATGTTTAATTTCTGTTTTTAAATTCCTTTTGGGAATGTTAAGGCCAAATTCCTCTAAGTATTGCTTATATTTTCCAGTTAATTTCTGGTTTTAGTATGAATAACGTTACGCACCTGTGATTAATTGTACTTTAGCGCCCATAATCACTGAAACCATTTAATGATTAAAATATATTAATGTATATTAATATATTTACACAAAGTATAGTATATGATGGTAATATACATAGTTTAAATTTGTACAATTATTAGAGTGCTATATTCAATAATATTTAGTTTTTGTTAATAGTGTTTTCTATGCTTTTGCAACCCCTTGTGGATTTAAGGATCACATTAAATGAACTGTGGTGCATCCTGTGTCTTTTTTTTCTTTTTTCTTCTTGTTAGGAGATGCTTGCTGGACTATGTGTGTGTGTATATTATATTATATTCCCTGAGTTTAAACTCTTGCTGCCTCAGATGGTTGGGATTTTGAATAATATTACAAATAATATTACTTTTAATAATATTACACCAAGAGTGAAGAGTGCCCATTGGATCCCAGCTGTGTCTCAAACAGGTTTTAGGCCTTGAGGTTATAGTCTACAATCATTTACAATTTGCTCAAAACGAACATCTACTAATGGTGGCTAATAGTATTTATGTACAGGCCAAGATGCTTTCTTATGAATTATTATTATTATTGTCACTCCGCTATGCCATGATCAAAACCTATTTTAGATTGGAACAGGGGAAAAAGAGGATATTTAGGAGTGCCCATGGGCACTGTTAGGGCTCTGTCCATGGTGCTGAAGAAATAAGGCATGCCTATCTCTAATGACATTAACTTTCTTTTTAAGGGAGCACAATGCATTAAACACAGTTAAAAATTTTGAAAACTTAACAATAAATAATTATATGCTGAAAGTTAAACTGTAGGTCTACACTTATTTGCTTAGAGCGCAGTGTTTTGGAGAGAGGCCTACTTCGAGCCTTTTCTGTGCAATTATTAACTTCACCTGTAGATGGCAGCTATATTAGTGCCTATTCCTAGTCAAGCGTACGCAGAACATGTACTGATAGATAGGCCCTCTGAAGGAATAGGACGTACAAGAGTGAAATAATGATTAAAATATAGCCTACTTCGACATTTTTACTTCTCTCATTCTCGCACACACAAATGCAAGTTGTGCTTGTTTTCAGCAAACGCGTTGTCATGGAAACCGCTAGAGATGGGGAGGGAGGGCAGAGAGACACATGGAGGATTTGCGCACGAACACACCCTCCACCCGACCCCATCACCTTTCGCCCCTAATTTAAAATTCAGGCTCCGCACCCGATTCCTTTTCTGTTCCCCCCACGAGAACACCCCCCACCCACCCCAAATATCTGCCCTCTCTCCCGTTTTGCTGTGTCCGACTGTTTGTCGTGCCCGAGCAGCTCGCGCGTGTGACGGAGACCGACACGTTCATCGATGGAAACGCTGGTAATGTTGTGTAAACAAACTGACAGCTTCATAAAATTAGTATCTTGCATATGTATAACTTTTCCGTACTATAATGCCATTTTTCTCGCTACTTTTTTTGTTTCTACTTTCTGATGTTTCTGTTAGTTAGGCTATATTCCATTAAAACGATTCGCGCTAAAGTTGTCGTAGGCTATCTTATTTGAACCCGTCCAAGCTCGAGCAGGAGAGAGGCTGAACGAGATATTGCCTGTAATGATTTCTTGCTCTTGCTCTTGCTTTTTTCATTATTGATTAGATAGAAATGAATTGATTGGACAGCCCTCTCTCCCTCTGTTTGTGTTTCTCTGCGTGTTCCTGCGAATCTCGGGTTGTGCACGCGCTGTTCTGCATGCTGTAATTGGCGCAGGGCGTCGCGGGAATATTTGATTTGGAAAAATCTGAGCTCGCTCTGTGAAATAGGCTATGCATGCGCTCGTGTTTTACAGTCCTGAGCGCAGTAAGTTATAGGCTATTTGTCGCATGGTGATAAATGCACAGCTTTCTGTCACGAATAAAGCAAAGCTTTCAGTAGCTATGCTTGGCCATTACTGCTGTTTTTGTTATAAAACCCCCGTGTTTACCAAACGTAGCGATTATAACGAGAAGGGCGGAATATAAATCGTATGTGTCTGTGAAAGGACAAACATTTAGGCTATAATTGTTTAACTAGTAGGCCTAACTGTTTTCATCCCTAGA
The DNA here is from genome assembly GCF_051911475.1 of Siphateles boraxobius. NCBI lineage: Eukaryota > Metazoa > Chordata > Actinopteri > Cypriniformes > Leuciscidae > Siphateles > Siphateles boraxobius. The sequence goes on along the minus strand of NW_027508722.1, from coordinate 19,217,223 downwards.
ATGACACACGGTATGGGTGTTGATGAATGGTAGTAATGTAGTCTAATAATTGTAGGCCAAATTCCAAGGGCTCATTTTGCAGTTTTTTGACGAAGGTTGACAAAGTCGTGGTTAAATGTTTCAAAACTCTTCAAGCTTGAAATGGCTTAATTTTTGTCATGGTTTAAACCCTTCTATCGGTAGGCTATCAACATTTATTTATTTCTGTAGGCCTAATTGTGCGCGCGAGCTTCTGTTTTGTCTCTTGACTTGTGGAAAATCTGGACATATGTTTACTCCTTTGGGAAGCTTTGTAATCAATATGATCGATATTTTGCCGGCGTATTCTTGTTAACGACGTTGTAATAAGCATCACGCGGCCTCCGCACGGCAGTCAGTGTCCGCAGCCACACACGCCGAATCTCGCTGAGGGGAAAATCGATGAGCACACTGAGTTAATTATGAGAAAATCAATTAAGAGGTGGAGATTTGGGCTTTAAAAGGGCGTCCAGCGCCAGTGCAAAAGAAGAGGGGACTGAATGCACAAGCCTGTTCACACATGTTCTGCTCTTTTCGCTCTTCTCTTCTTGTTAGGTGCGCGACCGTGCAGGGATTTTCTCCGTGTCTATGACGTTGAACTAGGCTACTTTTTTTTTCGTTTTTTTTTTTTGAAATTCTGTAATGCGACAGTAAACAGATTTACAATTATGTAATGAGAATAAATTTCATTTTTCAGATCTGATTTAAGATGAAACCTGCACGTGTTGGTGACTGTGAGAAGCGCGCGGAGCTACAGCAGTTCTCATTATATTCTCCCTTGCCTGCAGTAAACAAAGTCCGACGAAAAACAAACGTGTTTCGATGTGGACTATTTATTCACAGTGAACTTTTCTTTCTTTCTTTTCTTTTCTTTTCTTTTTTTAATATGTTTGTAGCGATGGACAGAAAGATGGAGACGTTGTCTTAGACAGTGAAGATGATCTGTCAAATATTTGAACAGCCTGACTCTCTGTATGTGCTCTCACGTTTCATGGTTGATAAACAGGCACATGTTCTTTATTTGCTTCAGATTAACAAAGAAACACGGGTGCCATATATCTCTGAAGATATACGAAAAATCGTCAGGACTCGTTATTGATGCCGGTGTCATCTTTGTGCGTTTGGGAGTTTTAACACGATGCAGAATTTGTGAGAACCATTAGGAGCTGGTAGTCTTTAGTTTTAAAAGTTTTGAAATATTAAATGTAGGCCTATTAGCCTAGTATTTTTATGATTTTCTCATGTAAAGACGCAGATCTAGACTACTAAACGGTACACAAAACACCACTGCATTCTGATATTGTAGAAAGAGATAAACTGACAACAGATTTCACGTTATTCAAAACAGCCTTTTTTTTTTTTTTTTTTTTTTTTTACCTTGACGGTATTATTGTTTAGCCTATATCTGGTTATTAAAACAATTAAATAATGTGCTATTTGCACGCATTCAATATTTTTTGTTTTCTTATGATGGTAAATTAAAATTATACAAATCAAGAAAATAATTCAGTAAAATAAGCACTGCATGCATATGAAAATATATCTGAGCCTAAAAATGGTCTTCTCAACATAACCAAAACACATTTCTTCTTATCTCTGTACTGGACGAGAGTGTTCACATGACTTTCCATAATTATTCAGAGGTATAGGCCTATATTATAAGTAGTGTTCTCAAATTATTGTAGCCTAGATTGATTGTCAATGACGATGATTATTGGATTGTTTGTGACAGAATATTGTCACGCGTTGTGTCATTGTGTTATCACAAACTTTTTTTAGCTACTTAATAGCCTACACCAGATATTTTTAAATTCACTAAATTTAAGTAGGCTATAACTTAAATTCTAGGTATAAGATACACTCATATAATATTCTTGGTTTAGCATTTACCCAAACTAATTAGCTTAATATAAAACGCAAATAAAGTGATACATCGAATAGCCTAAATATTTTGTCCTCTGAATACACCAAAAAGGCCACATCAAATTATTTCCATAGAGCGCGTCTTCAAATATCAAAGTGCCAGACTTTCCCAAAGATGCACTAGAAATGTAGCATATGGCTATATAATTTGAAACAATGAGAGTGTTAAAACGAAAACGCTCTCAAAAGAAAATGTCATTATAGCCTACAGTTTTGGTGAAAACCAGAACCTCTCATGAAAGTTTGCGCCATTCATTTAAACACTTCTCAAATCACAATCATCTGTTGTTGATATGCAAATTAGTAATATTATAGACATTATAGCCTATTCATGCAATAACCAGAGAAAAATAATTCTCACACAATAGCGGGTAAAACAAAGGTTTAAACAACTAATTGTATAAAGAGCTTTTACATTTAGGCTACAAACATAAAAACACAATGTAATTATTAACTGCTTAACTAATAGGCTACATCATTTCCCCACTCAATCAGATTATTTTATTTTGCCATCCAAGGTTTATTAGCCTACATCACGTTACATCGATTAACGTTTCATCGCTATATTAGCTCTCGCGTCCTGTCGGTTTATTCTTCTATTAGTCTATACTACCTGCTCATATATTCCTTCCTGAGAGGAAGATTGTATTTCAGGCATTGTATTTTTCTCTCTCGTTATTTTAGAAAATCACTGTTCGGACAGATCCTCAATAGGCTATATCGCTCGGTCTGTCAGTCAGAAGAACATTTATTTGTCGTCGTCTGTTTGTATATCAGTAATGTAGAATGCACACATTATAGGCTATACTCGTATTATTATTGTTATTATTCTTTCCTTTTTTTTATCGCCCCGCAGATATTCAGTGTCCGGTATCAATCTTGGGGTTTTTCATAAGCAGCTGTCAGCGTAACTCACGACCCCGCGGGTCAAAGGCCAAACGACCACCGGTGCAATTAAAACGGACAGAGATGGAGCATTATGGCCCCATCCAATTTTCCTCCCACAAAAGAACAAAACTCCTGGCAGTTTATTTCAGAAATATGATGTTATCAAAAGCATATGACCATATACTAATACTGCTGTAAATGAGACATGCCGAAATATAAAGTAGCCTTTATTATAAAAAAAATAATGTAACGTTCTGAAAATGTAACTTATTCGACTATATTATTCAGCATTCAGCATATTCAGTATTTATTTATTTTCTTTATCAATTATTCAGATAATAATTTACAGAAGACAGAATAGTTCATGTTTATTTTTCAGAAAACAGTTGTTGGTCAGTTGCATCATTTATATTATATATATTTATATGGTGTTTTTGAGAAGTTTCGGGGAAGTGTTTCGTTTTGAAAATGTATTTATTTTATTTAGACGGGAGAAATCAGAAATGATTGGCTTTTCCACATTCGCAGCTGTAAAATCCACCCGGCAAAACCTCAATATCAGCAACTAATAAATTGTGGCGGTTGCTGTGACCTTTGCAATTGTGGCTTTTGCTCCTGGTTTGAATGTGTGGCCGGCCTTTTTGAAGCTCTATTTTGTTGCTGCTATGTGGCTGTTGAAAGAATCAAGATGACCACAATAATACACAGAGGGACACGCGCATCGTTTATGAATGTGCGCGTGTGTTTAGAACCCAATGAGACGATGGGGTCAGAGTTCAAATTCAGCCCCAGACGGACGACCTTGCCCTTATGAATGACCCCGGGGTCATACTAGGACGGGGGAAGGATTTGAAGGGATATAGAAAATGATTTGAACGGGAAAACAGGGAAAGGAGTCGCAAAGGGTAAAAGGATAAATACAGAGGTGGATATCAAACATACATATTTTTCGTCCCATTTCCAAATGTATTCTCCATTTGCTTCAGTCACACAAACACAAAAGAAACAGTTAACCTTTGACCTTTATCTTCACCCCAGCTCCACTGTGTTCCTCTATCCCCAGCTGCTAGATGAACTCTTCTGTATCTCAGTACGCATTCACACACACTTCCTCTATAACCTTGAGGTTTAAACACCTGCAGTTGCCTTGTCCAGCACCTCAGGTACTGGGGGTTAGAAAAGAACCAGGGCTGATGGCTTCTCTAAAAGCCCCAGCAGGGCACTGGTTTGGGGGCCATGCAGGGGGCTGATGAAATAGGTGCAGTTTCACACATGACCTGTGCCTGGCAGCAGAGAGCTGGCTGTCTGGCCCATTTAGTTTAGCTACTCATCTTAGCCAATGACCAGGGGAGGATACAGGAGCGGGAGGGAGGACGCAAGCAAGCCTGAGGGTGAGGAAAATTACATGAAAAAGCTCGCAAAAATGTCTGTTTGTTCCTTTGTGCTCATTTAAAGCTTATTGCAGCGCTCACATTATTCTCTATCACAAAAGTGCTTTGTTTTTAAGCGTACTTTCTAATATCTCGTTTCTCGTCTAAATTCCCCAGATTAATTAAATCATTTTATTGTTTATTGTTTTGTATTTCTAAAATCGTTTGACACGGTTCCGAACACTTTTGAGCTTTTTTAATTCTTTTTCTCACCTCTCCCTTTTTTCTGCGTCTGAACATCCCTGTCCTGTAACCCACTTAAACAATTACTCCCATCTGTCCTCATGGGCCAGATCCAGAGTTAGCTGTGTGTTCTCTCGCTGAAGGAGAACCGCAGGTTTGGCTGACGTTCCCTTTATCTGGCCTGTGCTGATACTCAGTCAGTCGACCTTTACCAGATGGGGTGTTTAGTGGGCATTTTCTGTGTGATGGGTGTATTTAGGGGGGATTTTCTTTATAGCACTGGGTTTTCAGTTGAAGTGAAAGTTTCAGGGTTTTTTTAAATCCGGTACCTGGTATTTGAAATTACATTTTTCTTCTGTTTTTCTGTGATGGTTTATAAATATTTTGCCTGGCATTGGGTTTTGGTTATGGATGAACTGTCAAAACTCTCTCTCTCTCTTTATCAGTTTTAAATCGAATTTGAATTAAATCAAAACAGTGTTTTATTTGATTTGTGATTTGGTATTTGGATAACAATAGCTTATAGATGAGAATTAATTTAGCCTAATTCTTATTTTTTCACAAAATTGGAAACAAACAGAAGTAATTATGATGTTCTAATGGGTAAGAAGATTGCAATGAGACTAAAAGCTTTAAATACAATTAAAATTAAAAGTAATGTTTAGAATTAAAAAAAGTATGATTAAACAATCAGGGAAATGTACTGTATCACTGTAAAAAAAAGATCATTAAGTTATGACAACATACAGTTTTTACATTTTACATGTTTTCAACTTTTTAAACATGTTCTAAGTTATACAAGATTCAAATATTTTTAAGTCAGTTTAATGTAATTTAAGTTGAAATTACTTAAACATCCAAGTTGATTGTACTTAAAAATTTAAGGCAGTAACACTTAAGACATACTTTTTTTTCCAGCACACATATTTTCTGTTTATTTAATCACTTTTGGCCTATCATTGAGTTACATCAAAGTTAAAATACCCATTGTGACTGAAGCAGTCAATATGGACTCATTCATAAAAATAAAAAATAAATGTTGATCAAAATGCCTCTAATCTTTTGTCCTTTCTGTATGAGACATATTGTCTGTTTTTTAGATGATATCTCATGCTCAATGTTACTTTTGAGGGGGCGAATGAGAAAAAAATAGTATATTTTCTCCTTGCTTATTTTTTCCCCCCAGCACCCAAGTCCATATATTCTGGGTCATTCATTTGTTACAAGGAAGAAAATGACCAAGAAAAAAAAACAAACATAAGAAAAGTGCAGTGTGAAAGGGTGTGAGGGAGAGAGCAAAAAAAGACAGAACAGCTCTGAAAACAAGGCTCTCAGAGAGGAATGAAAGTGACTGGATGTAGACGCTTATTTGAGAAAAATGATCTCTGGAAGCTTCGCCACAGCCCCAAATGCCTTCATTTTTTCATCTCTCTCTCTCTCTCTCTCTCTCTCTCTCTCTCTCTCTCTCTCTCTCTCTCTCTCTCTCTCTCTCTCTCTCTCTCTCTCTCTCTCATTTCACTGTAGGATCAATAGCACATAATCTGGTGGAGATTTCTTTGTCCAGATTAATTTATTCACTTCCCGACTGTCCTGTTTACCGTTCCTGAAAATTGCTTAAACGTTTGGCCCCAGAAGAATTTGTACTGTTTGTATATTTATATTTTTATGCTCATCCCCAAACATGCACAGGAAACCACATTAATACGAGCTTTTCTTTGTATGGAGAAAACCTTATTGCATCCCTTCGCAGTGTTTAGAAAATTAAAAATATCATTTAAATAGGCTACCAACCACAGATCAAACTCTTCTGAGAACAGAGATGTAGAGAAATGGACAAAACGGAGAGCAAGAGTAGAAGACCATGCATGTGTTCCATCACAATATATTTTCCATTTACAATTATCATCAGTGCAAATTAACAGCCGTTTTGATGATAAATCACTTCAAATTAGTGTCAATAAGGTTCCTTTAGTGAGTGAAAATCTTGTGTCTGTGAGTGTTATTGATGTATAAAAATTGTGTATTGACCTTATAAACAGCTCATTATGCTGCTTGATATTGAAATTTGCTATTTCTCAACACATTGTTTTAATGTGTTTTCTTAATTATAAACACTCTGGTTTGTAGTGCAAATAGTTTTTCCGTTTACTGCACTGTGATATTCTTCTCGGTATTTCCCTATAGCGACTAATGAAGTCGAAGTCTCAAACATTCACAGAAAACAGGTTACTTCTGCTTTGAAAAATAATGCTGAAATGTGAGATATATATTTATAACTTTAGATTTAAAAAAGCAGACATTGTATTCTTAATTTTTTTCTTGTATTACTTTTTATTTTGATGAGGGTTAGGGTTAAGAATACATTGTCTGCTTTTTTGTTCGTACTGTATCTGTTAAATCTGGTTGTAAGACGGAGGTTGAAATACAGTGGGGAAACTCGATTCTTTCAAACACTGCTTGCAAATGAATAAGTAGTTTTACACAAATCAAAATGGAACAGTCTAAATTTCAGTGGAGGATATTGCATGCTGTTCTGGATTGTAAGAGTTTTGCCAAAGTCTCCCTTAAGAGTTTCCTAGTTTTTTTGCAGCACTTTAACAATATTACCATTTCCTGCCAGCCCAAAGCATCATGCTACAATTTTTTTAAACTTTCTTTTAGAAGTGTATTCAATTTCCAAATATGTTTGAAATATTATATATTGCTTTTTGTGAAAAAAGCTATTTTTTGTGCATTACCTGACACCAAAATCCTTTTCTACGTCACAGCAAATAATTCCATACTTTCACAAGGTTCTTTTGGAGAAATGGCCCTTCAGCCATCTTCCCATACAAGCCAGTGATAGGCAGGGCTCTTCCACTTTATTCTCAGCTATTGGACTCTGTCCTTCACAGTGATCGTTGACTTCTTTTCAAACTCTCCTCCGTGTTTGTGCAGAGAGGTTTAAAGGAAAATTAAGGCTGTTTTAAGGTGATTTGAAGTAGCTTAGAATTCATTTTAACTGAGCCAACTGCAGTCATATGGGATATCCAAAACCTGGATTGTTTTTGTAACTTTGGTCTTAAAGTTCACCGAAAAATAAGTAATCATTTGTCAACCCTTTTTGCTCCAAACCCCAACATTTTGGTCTGTTCCATACACAAAGTTATTGTAGGGCTTCAGAAGACTTGAAGTCATATGGACTACTTTTGATAATACTTTTGACTTTACAGGCCTGGGTATACTTCATTTTCCGTGTTCCGCTCCCTCCCAGTATACTCTTTTGGTAATGAGTGCAGAAAGACATTCGGCAAGTGCACACTATCTATTGGCTTTCTTCAAGCGCTTAAGTCACTTGCACATGTGCTGTTGTACATGCATGCACGTGTGTCTGTGCAGTCACAAAAATTGGGCTATATGCGGACGGGGTGTGTGGACGTTCGCAAACCCTCCTGATTACGAAAATTACGTCACGCGGACGGCTGAAGTATACTTTGGGGTTAATAGTGCTGACCATTCACTTTCACTGTATAGAAATGAGAAGCCTGGACATTCTTCAAAAAATCTTCTTTTGTGTTTCACATAAGAAAGTCACAGAGGTTTGGAATGTTAAATGGGTGTGTAAATATAATATTAACAGAATTTTCATTTTGGGATGCACTATCCCTTTCATTTTCACAGCCATCCTTCAGAACCAGAATGATTGCTCTTAAGATTTTTATCCAGAACATGTAGTATATTAATGAACACAAGAATAAGTATATCATTTCATTTTGTTATTATTTATTTTATTTTGACTGTTGTTTTGTTTTAGAAACAGTGAGAACTGTGTTTATATGTCACATTTAGTGTGGTAAAGGGCTTGAATACTTTATTCAATACTTTATTCAAACGCTCACCACAGAGGGATGTGCGGTTGACAACAAGGGAATTAGCTTTAATTGACATCAGTCCCTCAAGGGTTTGTTTGGATATTCTTGTTTGCACATCTTCTCAATCAATAGGTTAATTACAGCTTTGTCAGTGTGTGTGAGTATGTGATTAGTTGAATGTTCAGCAATTGACAAGGTGTGAGATTTTTTTATTTTTTATTGATTGCCTTCAACAATGAACAAGACAAGAGAGAGAGAGAGAGAGAGAGAGAGAGAGAGAGAGAGAGAGAGAGAGAGCGACTGTGGGTGGTATTGATTGATTGACCCCAAATCAGCCCCTTCTTTCCATCCTCCTCCCTCAAAGTACAGTCATTCAGGACAGACTCCATCAAAACACTGCAAAACGTAGATTAAGTAGAGATTTTGTCTAAAATGTCAAAAGCTCACCAGCATTTTGCAAAGAAATCACTGAAATATCATATAAAACATGAGTCAATGACTACAACTGCAAACCATTGTTTGTTATTTAATTGAATAATTGGGCCTAAGTCAAGTCTTTCCAGTCATTTTTTGTGCTCTCTTTCTCTCACTCGTGCTCTCTCTCTCTCTGTAAGCTCTCTTATTCCCCTCGTTAAACATTTCTTCACCTCTTAATTGTTTTGACGGAAACAACGGTCATCCTCATTAGAGCTCATTGATTTCCTGGTTGTTAGAGCATTGATTTTTGAAACTTCCCATTGATCCCGGGCTTAAATCTCTCTGCCGTTCTCTCTCTCGCTCCCTTATATGGCCTGTTTATCCACACACAACAGAGTCTGAAATGGAAGTGATGAGTCAATAGAGAGATGGACAGATAAATAGATAAACAGAAAATTTATAGAATAATCAACATTTGCCAGCTCATAGGATCCCAGAGAAGGAATGAGAAATAGTCAGCGAGATGGAAAGGAAGGTGATGGGATATCTATATAAAGAAAAAGAACTTGCTTTTTCTCTTTATTTTCTGAGTGATTGGACACAGCTGAGGGTGACCACTGATGAAAAGGCTGAGAGACCTTTCCTCACCAAATGTGAGTGTGTGGCCTGTGTCTCCTCTGAAACAGTGTGTATTCATGGGGAATAGAACTGATCTTGTCCATTTGCTGTGATGTGCTCACAGCGGAATGAGAGAATCACACATTTCTTTTTCCTGTCATCAGGATTTTCATCTCGTTTGGAATGAGAATGTTTTTGGGGGTTTAATGCAATTGATTCCTACTTTTTCTTTCCTTTTCCACACATAAGCAGTGCAATGTGCTATCCCCGATTGCTTGGACTGTAATGCGTCACCAGTCCTCTCTGCTTCTTTTCTCATCGTCTTCATAAGCTGATTTCTGTGCCAAATACAAATACCCTTTACATACATTCTCTGGTCGGTTTGAATTTCCATTATCACCCTCATAATCAATTATTATTATGTGAATAAAAGCTTAAATTCAATCTGTTCAGCATAAAAAGCAATCGCGCCTCTTCAGAAAATTCGGACTAAACAGCTCAATTCATACGGAATAGTTTTACGTTATCTTTATGAACCTTTTGAAGCGTTAAAGTGGTAGTTGCGTAGGCTGTCAATGGAGGGACAGAAATCTCTCAGATTTTATTAAAAATATCTGTATTTGTGTTACAAAGATGAACAAAAGTCTTACGGGTTTGAAATGACATGAGTGTGAGAAATTAATGACAGAATTTTAATTTTGGGGTGAATAATACCTTTAATAATGTCTTTTGTTTTACCATATCAGTTCAAGCCAAGTCAGATTTTGAAAATGCCTCAAAATCATTAATTAATTCAAGAAATAAATTCTTGAAAAGATAACCTTAAGTAATTTGGCACAATTTAAATGTTATTTTATAAAGATTTTATACTTATAAAAGTTATTATTATTATTAATAATAATATATTTCTTTAATTAGACCTATTTCTTTAATAAAGTAATACTTTTCTATTTAAGAGTAAATAACACAAACATTTGTCATTTAAGATAATTTCAAATCAAAGTATTTTAAACTATCAGATATTTGATTCTGATTCTGTACACGACCGAGTTCCGGTTATAAAATATCATGTGGTGCTATTATAAAGATATTAGGATTAATTAAACGCGATAGTTGTTCAGGAATACTTTTTACCTTGAAAATATATTTAAAACCCTGTTTTAATTACTTTTTACTCAGGCTACAAGTATACAGCTTTATAAAATTAAATTCATAATTAAAATTGAAACCTTTTTTAAAATTGTTTTTACTTTTTCCCCCAAAACCATTTAAAACCAACATAAATGCATACAGAAATACATTTCTAAGAACCCGGCACATTTAAAAAAAAAAAAAAAAAAAGATTTGAAAAAGATTTTCTACTTTTCTTTGTCATGGTTTTTACTTGCGCAATTTCATGTATTTGTTCATTTAGGTATTTATTTCTATATTCTTTTCTGTTTTGTTTTTTTTTCTCCTTGGCTGGTTCTCCAGTGTGGCCAGATTCCCATTCGCTTCTGCTGACCAATGAGTTAGCAGCACCTGCTGTGTCCTAGAGAGAGAAAGAGAGCGAGGGAGAGGGAGGAAGAGAGAAAGAGGAAATCGATAGGAGAAGTGATGAGGAAGGGAGGTGTAGATTAACGTCTGAAGGCCTTGGGTCTGGGGGGGGGGTTCGCGGGGGGCTGCCTTAGGACTTAGCCATGAGGCTGTAGCTCTCCTCAGTAAATCTCTATACGCCACAGGAGCTAAAACACCCCTAAATTATATATCTGCTGAAAAACATTAAACTGATGCAGTCAAAGTAAAAAGAAATGAGGAAATCAAATTTAGTGCCACAGTCCTGAACAATGTACCAACATTTCTTTCAAGCGGCTGTTGTAAAATGCTCCATGTCTGTTCTTGTAATGCAACACCACGAAGAATCGCTGGTTGTCGGAGGAGAATATTGCGGCTACACGTTCACACACAGGCACTGCAGCACTGCGGAGGATAATAAATATATCTAATAAATATCATTATTTTTGGACCAATCTCCCACAATAAAGGAAGAGCTGTGAGGGATGGCACCGGGGACTGGCTGGGATATTGGCAATATATCAGCATTGATTATTGAGAGTACTGACAGAGACAGAAAAGGAGAAAAGGGGAGAGGGAGTTCATAAAAACTAATAAAAGAGACGACGAGTGAGGAAGGAACAGAGGCTTAAGATGGATCTGCCTTTCTGCTCTGAAATAAAACAGCAAAAAGTGTGTATGAGTGGATGACTGTCCATCTGTTTAGATGTACAAGACATTAATGTGCATGTTCACATAAAATTGGTGCTAGAAATGTGATAATGCTCTAAATAGGTGTCGCAGAGAATCTTTAAGACGTCAACTCTTTCTGAGCTCTTTGAATGTGTCTGTATGACGGAAAGAAAGAGAGAGCGAGATGATGTAGCAGAGAGATATTATTGATTAGACTTCCATTTTGTTGGTAAAAGCGAATCTAATCTGACTTGTTCATCTGTCAATGTGGCATCATTGTTTAGCAACAGCAATCACAAACCCACAAGCACACATATAAAACTGCTTATTCTTACATTCTCCCAGCCTGCTCTTTTCCTCCATTAAATTAATCATACTTTCCACTCTGCTATATGTCTCTGTCTGGATAATGTGTGTTATAGCCTAAGAGAATTTATTATTTCCTGTGCGCATAAGCATGGAATATTTCTGCAGTTGTCAAGACGTGACAGTTTAATCATCAATAACAAACACAGCAGCATTAATCATGCATGCGTTTCATTCCACGCTCGTGTGGAGTCATTTGAAGATCTGTGTGCTAAAGCTGTCAGCGCTCTTTGGAGACAGACAGACAATTGCTAGCAGCAAACTGTGTTTTAAGGATTCTTGTGATCTCATCTAAATAATTAATTCCAGTTGAAACAATGAGCAAAATGACAGGCAACCGTTTTGTCAATTTTCATAGCAATGTGTGGAAAATTCACAAGCGATGTTGTTTTTAGTAGTCTACCAATTAAGTTTTTCTTCAATGGGTTTTTGATAAACTTACATTTGTTCAGGATTTCATTTGGATTTGTTATGGGTATGCATATGCTAACTGGATAACATGAAGTCTTAAGTTGTATGTGTGTTATATACGCTTAAAAATAAAGCTTACAAGGTTTTCACAGCAATGCCATAGAAGAACCATTTTTGTGCTGTTGAAAAACATTTTACAGAACAGTTGTTTTCTTAGTGAGAACCTTTTTCCACCATAAAGAACTTTTTGTGCAATGGAAAGATTCCATGGATTATAATGGTTCTTCATGGAAGCGGATACACACACACACATATATATATATATATATATATATATATATATATATATATATATATATACATACAAGAGTGTATTTAAGGGATAGTTCACCCAAAAAAGAATTTAATTTCAAACCTGTTTTATTTATTTTCTGTGGAACACTAAAGATATTAAAAAAAAAATTTTTAAAGAAAGTATCAGTGCTTTTTACATTGAAAGTCAGTGTGGCTCCGGTGTTGTTTTGGACCCCATTGACTTTCATTGTATGGAGAAAAAGAAAAAACGAAAAAGAAAGAAAGAAAGAAAGAAAGAAAAAAAGAAAGAAAGAAAGAAAAATAAAGAAAGGAAGAAATACATGTTCTGAACAACATGTGGGTGAGTAAAAGATTACAGATTTTTCATTTTTGGGTGAACATAGAAAATAGTATAGGCATTTTGCAAGCATATCACATTCACATTTTGGTCTGCGGTGATTCATTTGTGTAAATTCACTCTTGTATGTGAACATATTTAAGTGTGTATGTCAAGTCAAACCAAGTCACCTTTATTTAAAGCGCTTTTATACAATACTGATTGTTTCAAAGCAGCTTTAGTGAACACTTGATACACTTGTTCAGCTGAAGTCAGTTCAGTGTTGATTCAGTACCGTTGTAAAGATCATCAATTATTAGTTAATTTCGTCTATAAAGCAGGTCTGCAAAAAATAATGTCATTGTTCAGCTCAGTTCAGTTCTCATTCAACAGTGTCAGTACATCAGATCAATAATATTGTTGAATATTAAGTGTCCCCTAAGCAAGCCAGAGGCGACAGTGGCAAGGAACCCAAACTGGTGTCAGAATGAAGAAAAAGAACCTTGGGAGAAACCAGGCTCAGTCGCTGGGCCAGTTCTCCTCGGGTGTATGTGAATAAGAAACAGCTTTTCCAGGAAGCCACATAAACAATAGCTAGGTTTGGGTGAAGAGAGCACAGCTATAGGAAGAAGGTGTTAGCTCCCTATCCTTCCAACACCATCTTATTTTCCTCTCCCTCAATTTCGCACTCTCTCTTTCCCTCCAGTCCCTCTCTCTTTCTCTTAGATGCGCACAACCACACTATATTCTACAAGAAATAATTGCTTTTGTCTGAAAGGAGTACTGGAGGGAGGGGCCCGAGCGCCCCGTTACCTCAGCGCGTCAAGGGGGTATGCGAGGGACAACCGGTCACTCCTTTTCATCTCTTTCACTTGACCTGCAGATGTCATCTGTCAATAGCGAGATTCAAGAGATGGACAGGGACAATGAAACATATCCTTTTATTGAACAAAACAAGGATGGAAAGCGGTTTGTTGCAGATGTAGAGACCCCCCAAAAATGAACAAAACACAGACTTCAGCAAGGAGTAATTGTATCACTGTTATTAGTAATGCAAAACAACACAATGTCTACATCATTATATGTGGCTAGTAGATTCCGAAATGCATAATTTGGTTTACATCTCCGTCGTTACCATGACTTCTGAGCCTGAGCTCACAGAGAGTTTTGCTGCCTAGTGGAATCGATTTACTCCTATCGACTGGAGTGTTTAGCGTATAGATTTTTCTATTTAAAAATCTATATTGACAATAATCTTGTGTGTAAGTGCGCCGCAGCATGGTTTGTAATTGACAGGGCGTGATGAATTGGTGGTAGGAGAGAGAAGCAGCGCCGCTCGCTGATTAAGGCCCCCGGGAGGTTTGCTGGCATGTCGAGATTTCCTAACAGTGTTTCCCAACCCTGGTCCAGAGGAGGCCTCCCCAACAGTACACTTTTTGGATGTCTCCTTCATCCGACACACCTATTTCAGGAATTTCAGTATTATAATGAGTATAATGAGGAATGTTTGCTGTTGGGGTGCGCAGGAACAGAGCTGAGAAACATAAAACGCTGGCTCTGTATCATATTGGTAAACAATGTTTATTGATGGAAAAATATATAACTGTCCGTGGGACTCTAAGGGAAATTAAGGGAATCTCATGTGTGTCCAAAAACAAATACTGCATTTCTGCATATTCTGATAATAATCAGAATTTGGTCGATTTGTAGTTGTCAGTAATAAGACAATATGTAATAAGCCAATATTACAGTTTATAGAAATCTGAACACATCAGCTCACATATGGCTTTGTTAATCAGACTGTGAACACCTTTTTATACCTTAACTGAACTTTAATTCAGAAGGCCTGCATGTTCAAACAAAGGTAATTATATAATAGAGGTTCAATCAACCTGAATTTACCCTATTAAATGCATTGAAGAAACACATTTTTATTAGCAACTTTTAAAGAACCATGACCTAAATTTTGCCATTTATTGTGCTCTTGTTCAATGAATCATGAATGAATGACAGTTAATGAATTGATGTTAACACTTTATTTTACAGTGTCATTGTTGCATGTTACATGTAGTAACTGTATTAATAACTATAAATTATGCATAATTAATTACATGCAATTAACCCTCAACCAAAGCCTCACCATAACCCAAACCCTATATTAACATAGTTAATTATTATTACTCAGTACTTAACGTATTATTACATCGTAATACTGACACCTTAAAATAAAGTGTAACCGAGTTGATTAAAAAGATAGTCCATCCAAAAAATTCCATCATTTACTCACTCTGATGTAGTTTCAAACCTGTATGATTTTCATATGGAGCACAAAAGAAGATATTGAAAAAGAAAAAGAAAAATGTCTTTTGTCCATAGAATGAATGTTAATGGACTCCAGAAATGCATGTTTGGAACATGAAAGTAATTATGACAGAAATTTCATTTTTGGGTAAACTTGTTTAGGTTATTGTCCAAAATGACTAAAATATCTATGGCATGAATTAGTATTTCCAAAAGAGAGGTCATGACAACTGTTCGTTTATTCAAAAAATTAACCAGCATGGAACTTAATCTGAAAACGGTGTGCATACAAAGCAAACGTGGTTACTGATGGGTTGCCTTTCTTTTTTGTATTAATATGTTAAACTGGGTTTGCTGTATTAATGAGCACCGTTCTGTTTTAGTAGTAGGCTATTGGAGAGAGATGTTTATAGCTCGTATCAGTCCATGTGTGATTTTACCTTTCAATGAGGCAAGCACAGGGGTACGGAACCGTTAGAGAGAGAGAGAGAGAGAGAGAGAGAGAGAGAGAGAGAGAGTGGGGGTGGGGTGGTGGTGATGTGAGAGTTGTAACGGCTCCGCTCGCGCTTCAATGTTGCGGGCAGCGTGGAATCAGAGCGCGCGAGCGTATGGGAGGAGAGCGTGCACGAATAAGATATTGGGGTTCCCAAATAACGGGAACAGGCAGACAGACAGACCAAAACACGCAGGCGGATGGACGGAAATATAGGCAAGTGTTCTTAAAAACCAGCGACATATCGAGCTCTTTTCCCCTGATGCTTTCGTGCTTTATTTATTTGTTTACCTTATTTAGTCATGTATCGATTGATTGCGTTTTAATTACTGGCGTGTGACAAGGTACGTGGGAGGAGGGGCGAATCCGGCGAGCATGTTGAGTTGCCTTATTTTTCTATAGATTTTTAATTTAAATGAACAAAATAAGCAGACGATTTTAACATTGTTTAGTGACTTTGTGTAAATGAATGTGTAGCCTGTAGCTGCTAGAACAAGGAAGAGAGCTATAGAAGAGCTAGACCAAATAAATTCATCAAAAAATGCACCAGTTATCCAAGTAATAACAATACCCGCTGTCTTTTATACAGTTAGCCTATACAGTCAGGGTGTGAAATCGTTTTTTCCTTTATTATAATAAATGCAGAAATGTCAGTTTATTTTACAAGCAGATAACCAAAGTTAAAGCGACTGCAACCAAGGGGTGAAGCAGCAGGCCAGCTGAACAGTGTCGACAAGGACAGAAACACTACAGGAGAGAACGGGAGCATCGAGATATGCAGTTATAAACGTTCGCAAACATAGTAATTAGCCTATATGCCTTTGAGTGACAGATACATATAGCCTATGTTCGGCAAGCAGATCGAACAGTTATACCAAATACTGTAGCTTAATACCAAAACAAATAGACAAACGTGAAGTAATAGTGAAATAACCCACGTTTTTCTTGTTTCAATCCGTCTATCCGCCTGTGAGCGCGCGCTGGGAAAATACAGTCGGGCTGCGCGCGCGTTTGCGTATCTATGCATGTAGATCAAAAGTAAAGTATAAGCGAAAAGAGAAAGTATAAACGCTATATTATGAATAAACAGTTCTATGTCCGAAACGCTTGGATCACAGACGGAACCCAATGATTTAAGTGAGGGGAAAAGCCTATCTTGCCACAACTGCTAAAATAGCAAAGAAAAACCAACAGCAAAAAGAGCATCTGATAAGAACCAGACAAGAAGACGGATCATGTTTGTTCCTTTGCCAGTGCCGTTTGTCTTGCCGAGAACTGCCTCTGATCTCCACGCCTGGCGCCTCAAGTCCCCACTGGCTATCCGCTCTCACTCCGGTAAGGCTTTCTTCCACAACAACCACCCTTTCTTCCCTCCAATCTCGAATCCGGTGAAACCTCCCGAATTCATCCCACTCAGTGGCATAATCCCCGTATTCACCGTGTGAATGAAACATCCTCATGCCGTTTTCTGTTTGTGTCGCGCGCGCTTGCCGCCCTTTCCAAAATTTCAGTTTAGTCCAAACGACACGAGTCAAGTTTGTCTACAGCAAAAATAGCACTGCACTGTCGCGCTTCGAAATGCGGGACAGGTCGGTTTTGTTAAGGTGTTTCCTGAATATATCCCTTTCTCTCGTTGGGCTCCGCACCCGTCCGTCTCCTTCTCTCGCCTCTGCCTCTGCCTCCGTCTCCCCCGAACTAAACTCGCGGTGAGCTGGGAATATTCATGCCAACTTATCGATCTCCGCAGGATCGATTCCGGGGCCGGCGGATCGAGGGGAGAGAGGAGAGAATCAGAGCAGCTACAGAGACCAGAGAAATTAGAATTTATGCTATTTAGACATCTTATGTTTGGCTCACAAATATAAATGTATACTGTGAGGGTAATGTTTAGACAGTTAGTTGCACGTGTGATCGGCTATAACCTTATTAAATTGATGATCACATACATCGTGTATAATGTGATTCGCAGCTTGTCTTTTGCTCTTAGAGACGGGCGAAGTGCAAAAGGACGACTTGCTTCGTTAATGTTTTCTTTGCGGGAACTTGCCGGCTGTTCGGTGGCCACATAAAGATGAAAACAGAGGAGGATGGAGAAGGAGGGCGGGGGTGGAGTAGGAGGAGATGGGTGTTGTCTGAATTGAGAAGAGGCATAACTGCATAAGCAAACTGCTGTTTACTGGGCATGTTACAGTCTGAGAATACAATGAAAATGTTCTGTAATTTTATAAAGAAATTATTTTCTCGATAATTCATGCAGTAGCCTAGAGTATTTTCTATTATTTGGATTGCATATGGGAAAATTTACATTTCATTTGGTGAGAAATGTTATGCTTCATTTAAGTCTATTGTAAACAGCATTTTGGTTTTTATTTTATATGTAGCCTATTATTCGCGCAGTTCTAATGAGCTCGTATTAATTGAGAGATTGCATGGAATATTTGGAATGATAATATTTGGCTACGTTTAAAAATATAATATAAAATATAAATAGGCTACATGACTATGACTATTTGGTTATTAAATGGTTATTAAAAATTAGAGGATTTATGATACAAATTCTTGTATAAATTTATCTACCCCCCCCCCCCCCCCACAACAATTTATACACATAATTTATTCATTTGCCCATATGCATATGTGATCTTTCTCCTTGTGATGAAAATCAAGTTGATGTTTAAAAGGTCTTCAGATGTTACTTTAGTCCATTTTTATGCATTCAGAATGTGTACAATGGAAAGTGTTGTGTCTTATTTTTGGTCAGACTTTTTTTGCAACTTCATTTACCTACAGTGGTTAGTGGGATTGCATTGTTCTCTGTATGATTTTACAATTTAATCTTTTGCGTAACTTACACCTTAGAGGTTTTCATAGGCTATCTTTGGGACTGAAGAATGATACAGGATGGTTAAGGGGAAGGATAATGAGCCTCTTCCCATCAGAGATTAACAGGGCCAGGGGAGAGGAGGAGGAGTTTCATGCCCCTTTCGCTGAAAAATAGCGAGTGTCAAAAGAAGATAAAAAAAGAGGGCAGAAAAAGAAAAAGCTGTGGACCACTAAAGGAAAGTAGGTGCAGATGACAGTGAAAAATGGGAACAAGTATGGAAAACCGAGTTTGAGAGGGAGAGGTGATCTTGAGCTCTAGACTCAGATTGTACGAATGCAGTTGCTCATTAGTTATGAATGATAAGCAAGGCTGTAAACTTTGTTGTTTAGATATACATACTTAACACTTATTTTACATAGAAGTGGGTGATTGGCATATGGAAAGATATTTCATAAAAAATTTACAAATTCTGGTTTGCTTAAATATTTTTGATTATGCATTAGACAAACCTTCACAGTCAGCTAACCCACGAAAATCTGAGAGCAGCAGTCCTTATTTCTTCATTTCATGATGTCAAATACCATTACGGCCAGCTGAAATATCCATATCTCATCAAAGTCTCTTAATCACCATTAGAGAGAGCAGAACCTTTAACTAATATCCAGTTACTAATATATGCAGCTTTTACACCATATTCCCATTAGAAAGCGGATATAGAAATGGACAGAGGCAGAGAAAGAGATAATCAAGACCTATTCTTGTAAGTGGTCTCGGGAATTATTGCCATTAACTGCTCCATTAAAGTTTTATGTGTGTTACAGTAACAGGCAGGTCCAGGAGGATGAGAAAATATTGACAGTGAGAGAAAAAGAGTGAGCAAAAAAATAGCCTTTTTTTAATCTCATCAAGAGAGAAATAGCTATTTAGTAAACTAAGAGAAAACTACTTTAAAATTGGTGAAATATAATTGTCTCATTGTCATAATAATTTGGTGAAAATACACTGTAAAAAATTATGTTTTTACATTGCTTGAACTAAGTTCATTGTACATTGTAGTAAATACGTTAAGCAAGTTTCAACTTTTTTATAAGTTATACAAGATTCAACTCATTTTTAAAGTCAGTTTAATCTAATTTAAGTTGAAATGACAAACATCCAAGTTCATTGTACTTACATTTAAGGTGGTGTACATGTAAATTACAATGAAAGGTGACATTGGCAGAAATGGAATCTATATTTTTTTTCTAGCTACTAGCTATTATTTATTTATTTATTTGGTATAGCTAAACGCTGTGTTTGTGTGAGCAATGTGAAAGAAAGTGTGTTTATAGATTACGGCGAGTCCTGGTGTTAAGATGATTGCCAATGACAAAATGTCAGCTTGGGTTTGTTTTTAACATAATGGGGGAATCAATAGATATAAAGAAGATGTCAATACAGAATGTTCTACTGCATTTCACTCCCTCTCTCTCTCACACACACACTCTTCCACTATCTCTTGCTCTGATTGATATTCCATGTCGTCACGATGTTCATTTAGTGACAGTACTCCCAAAGGTCTTTTAGTTACTGTTAGTTTTGGCAGACGAGAAATGTGTTTGCATCTGTGTGGGTTGACCTTCTGTAGTGTATTAACACTGACGGCACCCTTTCCCTCATTAGCACTGCTGCTTTTCACTCTGTAAGAAATTCCCTAGAGTTCTTTCCTCCCAGAGACCATTACAAGCACACACACACACACACACACACACACACACACACACACACACACACATTTGTGCGATTGTGTCTTCATACTGTAGATCATCTTGAGACCTGTCTATAACTCTCCATCATATATTTAAAGCTTAAAAGAAACTCACAAGTGCCTGCAAGGCCACACTGTATTGATATTCATTAAACATTCTGACTCTAAATAGTAAACTTCTGCAAATAATTCAGCCAAAATCACTAGAATGTCCTTTAGTGCAGGACACTCAGAAAAATGGTACAAAAGCTGTCACTAAGACAGAACCCTTTCATAAGTTTCTTATACATTTAGGTACTAATAGGTACACTTTGGCTATGAATATGTACCTTTGAGGTACTAATATGCAGCCTTTAGAGGCAAATAAGTTACAAAGGAGTATTTTTTAAAAGGTTACTATCCCAGTGACAGCTTTTGTACCTTTTTTTCTGAGAGCGTATTATGAACTTTGGAATTAAGAAGGTTGAATTTACATGCACAGTCTTATAGCGATTGTACTTAATAAGCAGTGATGGGTGTAATGCATTACTAAGTATTTAATTAATGTATTCTAATTACTTTTTCCCTTTAAAATTGAAGTAAGGGATTACTTAGAATTTTTCTGTAATTTAACTACATACTTCTGATGTAAATGCATTAAATACTGTATTAACTAGAACAATTCTATATAAAATAAGTAAGATTTAACATCAAAATTTAACGTCTAATGATAGAATGTATGTTTTTAATGTAAACTTCTCGTTTAAATACTTTGGTCAGATTAAGAATAATTTATGAAATTTTATATTTATTTGAAAGAATTTAAAGAGCAGTTTCATGTCTTTTCTTGCATTGTTCAACTGGTCGAAGTTGATATGGGATTTCGAAAGTAATTTGTGATAAGTAATGCAATAATTTTTAGAGAGAGTACTTAATGCAATAATCTAATTACACTGTTGAAGATGTAATTTGTTGCTAGTAATTGATTGATTTTTGATTGATTAATCATGTAGCCTAAACATTGTTCTTTTGTCACTTCATAAACAGTACATAAACAGTTCATTTAAATTTCAAATTAAGTTAAGATTTTATAATGAACAAATTTTTCATAATTAATTTTTTTTTGTGCATGAAAACGTACTCATTGGTATAGCGACATTCAAAATGTATACTGCATTTGAAGAGGTTGTAATTTTGCATACTGGGTGTCTTTTTAAAAGTTGAACAACGTTTAACTTGAGTGCCATGTATTTAGAATCTGCATCATACATGCATGGGACACTTCAAAAGATGTAAAACTCAAGCAATGGTCCAACATGAGCATCTAGTCCATGTTTACATAGAAAAACAGTGGACTGCAGAATGGCCCCTTACAATTAAGCGTAGCGTCAGTTCTGGCATGTCACGTTAGTCAAGCTCGCATCAGCTGACTCTCACATGATCCACGTCTACCTGTAGGAATATGACGCCTATCACTGTATACATATATAAGCTCCTTCAGTATTATCAGCAGCTATCGTGTTTCTCAGGAGCAAATTACCCTCCTCCATCCCCAGCTCCTCCTCTCACCCAGTCAGGATTTGGATTTCCCCTTGAATCAGAATAAATTCTCGAATTATGTTGTACTTTAAAATCTTGAATTAATGACATCTGCATACATTCATTGTTGCTTTCCCTGCTCTTATCCATGCTAGGCTGCATGGATGCGCAGGGAGTTCACGCCCAGAACGGAACCATACCGCCAATCCAAACTGTATGCTAATTGTCAATCGTATTTGAGGGTTGGGAAACCACTGTTTCCCAACCCTTTTCCAGGAGGCACACCAACGGGACACATTTTGAATGTCCCTCTTATTTGACCCATCCATATCTGGTCTTGGAGTCTCTACTAATGAGTTTAATCCGGTGAGAGTTTGAAAATGTGTTCTGTTGGTTTGCCTTCAGGAAAAGTGTTGGGAAACACTGCCGTACACTGCAGTGATTGTGTTGATTCTTGCGTGCAGTCGGGTAAAAATGACGCATGCAGCCGCAAAGCCGCTGTGGTGTGCACCATTACGTTTAGACTGTTCCAACCTCACATAATATTTTAACATTATTATTAATATCTCTTTCTGGCTCCTCCTCTCTCTTTCTCATACAAAAACACACTCTGTAGGTGTTGGTGGCTACATGATGGCACAAAATAGGAGAATTGTTCAGACAGGCCCTTAATCAACACATCTGTGAGAGACAGCACCTGGTCAATACACCCCCGACCAGTACAGCAGCACTCACACAGATTCTCCACTGCTGTGTTAATTTAGTGTGATTATCTGGCTGCACGTGTGTGTGTGTGTGTGTGTGTGTGTGTGTGTGTGTGTGTGTGTGTGCGTGCGTGCGTGCGTGTGCGTGCGTGTGTGTATGTGCACATGTGTTGGAGAGGGAGAGAGAGGCATTGATATATTCGCCTCAGACACAGAAATGTTGTGTGTGTGTAGATGGATGGAGGATCGAGACTTGACTGAAAGATGAGCATAAATAGACATGAATGAATGTATTGATATTTTGACATGGCAGGTACATAGTGGCTTTACTGACAAACTGGTGTACTGAGAGATATTCAGATCACCATGTGGGATAATAAAATGGATGGATTGACACTGCAATACACTACTTTTTTTAATCTGGCTCCCCTTTGATGCTGTTTGGTGAAAAATTGGCTTAAACCAGTGTAATTTGTCCTTTCAGCAGCTGCTGCTGTGTGTGTGTGTGCGTGTGTGCACATTTTGACAATAGACAATGTGTAATAAAAGCTTGCTCTTTGATTATGTCCCTCACTCCTCATGAACAAGCTCAGGACCTAAATCTGTTCTCTTCCTCCATTTCATTTAAGATTTATAGCGATCAAGGTCTCCTGTTCACATGCAGGGCTTTGTGAATTTATTTCAGGGCTCTTTTTTTTTACCCTTTTACCCTTTTAATGGCTGTAAGGTTGTCTGGTGTCATGTTTTGATTAATAAAAATGCCAATTATTAGTTTTATTAATCTAAAATTCAAACAGAATTGTTATCTAAATTATATGATCTAATAGATACAGTTTGGCATATTTCTGAGAATTTCTATTTCTGCTTTTGAGAAAATAGCAGTAAATAAACTGTTAGAGAGGTGACAGGATTACTCTTACTTCTTTGTACCGTTCCTACATCCTTTCATACCCTTTAGTTTTATTCATAAGTTGTTTTTTTCTGGATCTTGGAGTCCCTGTTTCCCTGAGTACATTATTTACTGTTAAATGGATATAGTTCACCCAAAAATGAAAAAAAATCTGTCATCATTTACTTACCCTTATCTCGTTCCAAACCTGTATGAATTTCTTTGTTCTGTGGAACACAAAAGAAGATATTTTGAAGAATGTTGGTTGGTAACCAAATTTCGTCCATTGACTTTTATTTTATGGCCAAAAAACAAAAACAAAAAAAAAAAAAACACTGAGACGTGTTCTCAAAATATCTTTTTTTTAATGTCACACAGACGAAAGAAGCTCATGCAGTTTAGGAACAACGTGGTGTTTTAATTTTGGGGTGAACTATCCTTTTAATCCTTATAAAACAGCACAAGCTGCAGTAAAATTAGGTAACAAATACAGTTTTACCCCACTTACAGCCACACACATTTTTAACTGACAACACAAGCCGAAACCACCAGCCACCTACCCGTACAAATCTTGTAATTGGCCACATGCTGCCTTGAGTGACACGTATGATCATCAATCAAATTAAGATGGAGAGAGGGGGGGGGATGGAGCCCGACTCCCCAGACAGGCTCCTGTTAACAGGGTTTCCTTCAATCCGGGTTTATCGATCAATACGTGGCTTGCCAATTTGTACTCTGCACCTGAGTACATATAATGCCTATTGCATCAGATTACTGTAAGTTTATATCCATTATGCAGCATGTTTTCATCACTTCTTTAAGAGAAAATTGTTTCCATTCACTTGCTGTAGTAAAGAGATGTTTTGGCTTTAATTTGACAACCTTACTCGTTCCCTACATGCTTTGATGGGATAATTGTGTTCCCCGAAAGCAATTTGCTCTGTGAGTTTATTACCATCAATGCATACTAGCTTGATTGGTGTCTGGCATCTGATGATGCAGATGGACATTAAACCAAGAATGCAGTAGGGATCACGGCTGAATGACTGCATTTTGTGTGGAACGTATCCGAGGAGACGTACAATGAGGGAGCTTAGGCAACATAGCAGAAATGATTAAAGTCGTAAAAAATAGGTTGAACTGCATTATACACTCTCAGAAAAAAATGGTGTCACTGGGCCGGTACCCTTTCAAAAGATGCATCTTTGTACATAAAGAGTGCATATTAGTTTACATATTACAACTTTTTTTTAAGTGTACTGTTTCACTGACAGCTTTTGTACCATTATTTCTGAGAGTGTATGAGGAACTATTTTATGGTTCTCCGAAATAAAAAATGTTGACGTTGATCCCAACATTCAGTGGTCTGATATTTCCTAATGTTTGCCGTCATCCATGGCAACTCTGTGACCAGAAAACTGCTACTTTTATCTCTTTCGTATCACATTGCGTATTCGCAATCTCTCGCTGCGCTCAGTTAATGATTGTGGGGAAAATAATCTCAGATAGTTCACCCAAAAAAGAAAGTTTACTTAACCTCATGTCGTTCCAAACCTGTGTAATTTTCTTTCCTCCATGAAACATAAAACAAGAGAATTTGAGAAATGTCTGTTGTTATCTTGTTTTTTATTTTTTGTCTATAAAATGAGTATTAACCAAAATTGTCTGATTACCAGCATTCTTCAAAATATCTTCTTTTTTATTATAATACAGTTATACATGTTTGGAACGACAAACTTATCCTTTAAATATTAATATTACTGAAATGTCGTTGCATTGTTTGTCTGAGCTGGGCTGATTGTTTTGTACGTTGTAGTGGATTGTTTTTTTTTTTTTTTTTAGTGGAAGCTACTATGCAGGTAATATTGTAAAGCCATTTTAATATTCCATATCTACATATTTATTTATTTATTTTAGATAAATATGCATTTTTATTTATTTTATTCTTGATAGTCTCCCTGTGTTCTGGCCCTTATTTTGCGGTAATAGCCTTCTGTCTGTTCATTATCCCTTTCGGACAATAATGTGATTTCTAAATGGTGTCCCTCACAAATGCAGTCTACCCTCTTTGTCTGTTCTCTCTTTATTGTTGTGATGTTACGGTGTGGGATGTTTAATGGGGTTTCTTTATAAAGGCTTATCATCTACCCTCTGTCCTTCTCTCCGTATCTCTTGCTCTCTCTCCTCCCGTCTTGGCCTGGCATGATGGAGAGATTTTTAAGGAGATTTTTTTCCGTGTTCATTGGACAATGATGAGCTCCTCTGTCTGTCGCTGCTGGCCTGTCATAGCCTAAACACTGCTTATAGCAAAATCAATCGGTCTCAGTCACAGAGGGTGAAAGAGACAAGAGCGTTAGCTAGCGCTCCGTTCACACACACATTCATGTATCCAAAGTTTATAGCCAACAAACACACACTTGGTTCAACTCCTGCCCTCCCTCACATCTTGAAGAGATGAAGATGGGATGAAGGGATGGAGGGAAAATGCATGAAAGGAAAGGATGACTGAGGAAGAGAGGGAGCTAGAGCAAGGGAGAGATAGTAGCATTAAAATTCATGGCTTTTTTTACTCTCTGTGCTGAAAAATCAATAGTGTTTACTATGAATGAGAGGAGCGCTGGACAGCAGAGCTGGGGGCAGATAGACGGGAGGAGAGAGGGAATGGGGAGCGGGGGGGTTGACTTCATTACTAGAGGCAGAGGCACGAGAGGTCAAGGTTAAAGACTCAACCTAGCGGGTAGAAGGTGGGGGTAGTCTACCATTTACCCACAATGCTGCAATAGTATTGTGAAGTCAGATACAACAGCCCTATCAGTATAAATGAGAACATGTCGGTTTGGGGTCCCTGCTTTCTCTATCTCATGCGCCCACCGCATACACTCGTGTTCGCGTGGATAAGCATCTGTAAATTCACATTTGGATGGTCCTGGAACTAGTTGGATGTTTTGTACCCAGCTGTGTTGCAGCTGATAGCAGCATCTGCCACTTTTATAAGTTTTAACGAACCTTAAAGCCTCATGCGATGCGAAACACTCCGAAAGTTAAGGGGGAAAGTCACATTCCCTCTATTAAAGAGCCTGGAAAAGGTTGATTCTTCATCAGCATCTAGTTTGGAATATATATA
The DNA here is from genome assembly GCF_051911475.1 of Siphateles boraxobius. Taxonomy (NCBI): domain Eukaryota; kingdom Metazoa; phylum Chordata; class Actinopteri; order Cypriniformes; family Leuciscidae; genus Siphateles; species Siphateles boraxobius. The sequence continues at coordinate 19,190,661 of NW_027508722.1, read as the reverse complement.
GACAGTTAAGGGCCGTTCACACCAAGAACGATAACTATAAAAATAACTATATTAGCGCCCACACCAGCGGATGATATTGTTCTGTTTATTCTAATTGTGTGCTTGTCTGCCACTTTAAATACTCAACCTCGTTACAGCAGGATGGATTCTAATTGGCTGTCAATGTTTTTATCGTTCATAAGCTGGGTAAAATCATTTCTCTGTGCTGTTATCGTAATAGCTGTGCTGTGGAATCTGCTATTCTTATATTGACAGCGATTTTTAGAACTTTATATTTAGGCTATAGTTATCGTCCTTAATGTAAAGGATTTTAGACTGATTTAAATCTCTGGTGTGGGTTTGATTGCGTTTATATTTCAGTTTAAAGGAATATTTCGGGTTTAGTACAAGTTAAGGTCAATCGACAGCGCTTGAGGCATGATGTTGAATACATCAAATTGATTACATCACTTAAAAAAAAGCAAAAATCTTACAGTGAGGCAATTAAAGTGAATGGGGCCAATCAGTAAAGTAAACGTTTGAATACTCACTGTTTCAAAAGTACAGACACAAGACAAACAATATGAGTGTTAACATTATTTTAGTGTGAAAAAATAAATATTAACTTTTTCTGTGTAAAATTTTATCCAAATTTACAACTTTGTAGCGTAACACCTGAAATCCTAAAATTGCCCTAAACATTGCAAGAACAATTTTATAACTCAGATAAAATAAGTTTTAAAAGAATTAGGGGCCATTCACACATAACGTGTTTTTGCGGTTAAAAACATGAGATGAGTCCGTGGAACAGAAGAAAAATGCAAGGTCTAGAGATGCATTTTTCTTTTAACTTGAGCACAGAGTCATGCACGAGACGCTGCAAAAGATGCCAGTGCAACAGTCAAACACGTCCGTCTAGAACGTTTTCAAAAAACAATGGAAAAGCAGCGCAGTGGACTGCAAAAAGGTTTTCTGTGTGAATGGCCACTTACTGTAGGTGCTTTCATAAATTATAATCTTCACAGTTCTGCTTTTAAATTCTCCAAAAAACGGTCTGCATTTACTACCATTGTAAGTGTCTCGCCATAACCTTGATTTTTGTGGTATCAACATTATGCTACAAATACTGTTGACTGGGCTTAACGTGTATTGAACCCAGAATAATACTTTTAAGTATGAGATGAAGGGTTATTTTCTGAATTGGAGGTGAGATGGCTACTGGGGTCTGCTAGGTCTAAAGGCCTTGCAAATCTCCACCCCTTTATTTTTCTCATTTGGTGGAGAGTATGTGTTTTCATGGTGATATATACAGTACTCAAGCAGTTTGATATTCAAGGAGACTCATGAATGATGTAACAGGAGATGCTTGTCTTAGGCCCGGGTGGATGTGGCTGCAGGAGTATATGGGATATAAATGGAAATGTGAACTTTTACATCAGCATAAATTTACATTAAAGCCATATGATTGGAGAACATAGCACTGAATAATTTCCTCTATGAAGGCTGTCAAATCTTTATTAATCAGTTTTCACATTAGTTAGATAGTGTGTGAGTTTTACTGAGATTAATATCAAATGCATTAGAAGCCCAGCGGCTCATTTCTTTCATTATTTTGTATTAGTAGACAGTAAGATGGATGTGTAGCACAGGTGAACAGGCACACAGGCTGCTCGCAGGCCTTGACTTATATGCCACTGCTGCTGCCTTAAATAATGTAATAATCTAACATTCAGAATGTCATAATGTCTCATTTAGTTACCTTAACTTGCCTGAGCACATTATCCAATGAGCTGTATTTAATATGACTTATGTAATGTTGTTTATAATGTTCATAAGAGACTATATTGTTGGTTACTATCTGCTCTTATGTCTCATCCTCTCTTTCTCTCCCACTCTTTTGGTGCTTTCCACTTTTTTCCTTTGCACGGCAGCACAGGATGCTTATTCTCTTTTATTTTTTCCGCTCTTTTTCACCTTCTCTCTTTCTCTCTCTCTCTCTCTCCCTCCCTCTCTCTTTCTTCGTCGTCTGTTCCCTTAGCGACCGTTTCCAAGGCACCCACTCCCAGTGGCTGGGGGAGGGGACCTGTGATGTCATGCATGCATAACTATACACACCTGAATTCTCCTGTTTTTAATCTTTCTGCTGGACTCTCTTCCTTTTTTTACAACGCTTTAGTATTTCAGACCCAGATTGCCCTTTTATTTTTGTATATATAGCCTCTATTTATAAATTCTGTTCACAAACTGCGAGATTATAGTTATTTTATTTTGTACTATATACATGTAAATAAGTATTTACTCTGGTAGATTACAATGCACGCAGACTCTGTGTCCTTGCCGTATCCGCTGAGATCCGATTCATATTAAACAGGCCTTAATCAGTGCGGGTGCTATTGTGTGTGTGTGTGTGTGTGTGTGTGTGTGTGTGTGTGTGTGTGTGTGTGTGTGTGTGTGTGTGTGTGTGTGTGTGTGTGTGTGTGTGCGTGTGTGTGTGCGTGTGCGTGTGTGTGTGTGTGTGTGTGCTCATTCGCTTAACCTTGCCTCATCTTAGGCTGTAAGGTTTGTCCTCATGATGCAATCTGATCTCATGTCTAAGTAACCTTTAAATTATTTAGACAAAAAAATACTTTTCTTTAATTAGTATGAAAAGAGTAGATTGTTTTTTGAATAGACAAAATGTAAACACCTAATTTTGGCAATCACATCAGCTGTAAGTGGCTGATTTAATGGGATAGTTCAGCCAAAAAAGAAAATTCTTTCATCATTTACTCACCCTCAAGTTGTTCCAAACCTTTATGAATTTCTGTCTTCTGTTGAACACAAAAGAAGATATTTTGAAGAATGTCGGTAACCAAAAAGTCTACTTCCCATTCACTTCTATAGTATATTTCCATATGGAAGTCAATAGGGTCCATCAACTGTTTGGTTACCAACATTCTTCAAAATATCTTCTTTTGTGTTCAGCAGAAGAAAGACATTCATAAAGGTTTGGAACAACTTGAGGGTGAGTAAATGATGAAAGGATTTTCATTTTTGGGTGAACTATCCCTTAACTCACTCCTGTGTTGACATCGCTCCACCACCCCACCTTCTACTTTTATTTTCTGTTTGTTCTATTTTTATTATTAATGATCTTTTGCACCCAACAATGCCATTAAACAGGAATTTATGTTTCAGTCGAAGTTCATTAATGCACTGTTAAAATTCTCGCGTGAGGAATGTATAACATGTTTACAGCGAGACTGCCTATAGAACAAGGATAAATAAATCAGAAAAAAACGTATTAGCACCTATTTAGATTGCAAAATAACTCTTCATAAATATAAGTACATTTATAAATAATAATAATAATAGCTCTATAATAAATAATAAAAGTATTAAATATTATATGCATATGGATATTATGTTCTGTTTGTTGTTGTCTAATGATTCTGAATTTATTATGAAAAAGTAGAAATAAAACAGTTAAGAATTGTTTCTGCATACTGATTATCTGGCACTTAAATATAATAATAATCTGTATCAGTATTAGTTGTGAATTTCTTTTTTTATTCAGTAACAATATAAAACAAACAGTTGTAAAAAAAACATTATCAGTAAACAAAAAAGAAGTATTGATTATTGCACTTCTTGCATATTTTTTCTGTAATATTTGTTTTTAAGTATGCATTTAATGCACTAATGCATTAACATGTTCATGTTTTAATAATCTTACCTGAAAATGCTCTCATTGTTTAAAACTTTGCTTTTAAAACTCCAGCTAAGGTGTAATACATGCTTTTTGGACAATGTTACATTACTAAGCAACAAATGAGTCAGAGGATGTAATGAATGTTGTGTTGTTTCTGGTGTTAGCTGATGAGGGTCACGGTTACTAGGCAACGGCCAGCACAGTCCGTAGATATGCATTCAACTCCTAATAGGAGTGGAAAAGGGGAGTGTGTGTGTGTTGGGGGTCAAGTTTGTCTGAAAGGGGATTAATATTTTGAGAAGGGGCAAGCAGTGGGTCTGTCTGCATGGCTTGTGTCTACACAGTTCATTTGATGTCACTCCTCTCTGAAGCTTTTGTCCAGGTGTTTCACGCATTTCCGTGGAAGAGAAGAGGCCTTGGCTACAAAGTGCCCAACATATATTCAAACTCAACTCACATTTTCAGTCTGTACAAGTTGCACACAAGTTAATGATAATCATGCACCAGTTTTTATTTTTATTTTGAGTGGGCAAAAATGGCAGCCCTGACCCACTTTATTAGGCAAAATAATGCATGACCAAAGAAAAAATAATTTACTGATTTTTGAAACAAGTTAATTTTGTAACTGTAAAATGTTTTAGGACTTTTGGTACTTTTTGTTTAAAGTGTAAGGGCGTAATGTCAGGTTAATCAGTACTGCATCTGAACATGACAGCCAAATTTAGACATTTGAATGCATGTGCTGGATGCTTGTAATCAGTATGATGTCAATAAGAATTCTTAAACATTAATACATATGTTTTTATTTCATGCACCATCATTTTATTACCTACCTCGCACATGTTCTCGTTTTCACACTTGATTTTGTCCCTATTTCGTTCCCACCCTATTGACCCTCTTTCCCCAAACAATTCTCTCTCTCTCTCTCTCTCTCTCTCTCTCTCTCTCTCTCTCTCTCTCTCTCTCTCTCTCTCTTTCTGTTTGTCTCTCTCTCTATTGATCGACACATAGTGAGCTCTGTTCTTCACTGTGCTGCCTCCCTTTAATCAATACAGATAATTGTCTGCTCTCTCTCTTTGCCAAATACTCTCTCTCTCTCTCTCTTTCTCTCTATCAATGAACCCCCTAACCACCCTAAGTCTGGGATTCCCCCTGTCTTAATGACCAAAGGTAACCTGTTCTCTCTCTCTTTCCATCGATTGGCGTGGGAGCGATTGACTCACATGTGTAAACATGGTGCACGATTGTGCTGCGTTGAAGTCTCTTCAACTATTCCCATGTGGTGGTTATAGAGACAGACTTTTCAGTGTTTGTCAGGCTAAAAACATGTAATCAGATTCAAATTGGAAGGTCACACCATACTGATACTCTATGACTAGAAAAGAAGAGATATCAAATATAAACAGTTTTTAAAGATTTATATTTATAAAGTTTTAAACTTCAGTAGTCACTCTGATCATGCTGTTGCAAATAAATATGTTTAATATATTTTAATACTGTATATCACTTTTTGTGGATAGAAATAGTATGATTGGAAAGTATTGATTAGAATGAAATTAGGACATGTTGCATGTCAGAGGCTCAAACGTGATCGTTAATGCAGTTGCAAATATGAAATTTTATTTTAATCAAATTTAGTAGTTTAATTTACACACACACACACACACACACACACACACACACACACACACACACACACACACACACACACACACACACACACACACACACACACACACACACACACACACACACACACACACACACACACACACACACACACACACACATATATAATTATGTCACTTTGTATTGATAGATGCAGAAGAGATGAGAGGAAATGACTTAGGAGACTGGGACCAGGACTTATTAACAGCCAGATTCAAATCTCCATTTTCCACATGAACGGCAAGGCTCAATTTCTGGAATATGTGCACTAGACCACTGTATCTTTTAACTCACTCTATAAGGACAGAGGAGATGTGCAGATATAACTTTAAATTCCCCAAGGTCAAAGTTTAGTCTCTGCAGGTCAGGCTTTTTCAGCAAGGTAATAGAGAATTAATATTTATGGTATACTATGTGTTATTTTGGATAGCCATGGAGGTGCCAGAAGCCTTTTCTTCGTGATGGCAGTGTGGTTTTGTTTGGTCGAGGTGTGAGAGAGAGAGAGCAAGAAGGGGTGAATAGGAAGGTGAGATTCTTGTCTTGCCAAACTCTGATTCAAAATGAGGAATTATGTGAAGAGGGAGATTACAGGTGATATAGGCCTCATTCCAGAGTGTGACATCCCACTGGGATCTGAACGCATAGACATAGTAGAAAGGTATTTCTTTGGTGTTAGACACAATTCACAGGGCCTGTGTACAGTCTTTGTTGTGCATCCTTGTGTTTTCACGGTTTATGTGAACTATATAGTGCTGGACTTACACATGAAATCACTGATTTCAACCAACATATTTTCATCTGCTATTAAGAATATAGAAGATGTGGAATAACAGTGAGCTGAAAGGGGGATAAGAGAAATGTAGCACTTCATATGTATTCGTAGGCTATTGAAATATTGATATATTTTCTTTGCTTTGTGTCTCTGTTGCCTCTTTCTTTATCAGATTACGTCTCCTCTCGCTTTCTCTCCCTCTTTCCCAGTCAAGCCTCAAGGATAGAAACCTTGAATTAGAATTTCAGAGGCAAAGAAAGAGAAAGAAGGGGGTAGGGTGGGGTTGTGCTCTTAGGGAGCGGTCGTTGAGAAAGTGCCTCTAATGGGCGTCTGTGCGCTCCCCCCTGCCTAGGGCCCCGATCGATACCGACTCAGAGCAATAAAGCTTTCCCCTGTCATCTCCACAGAATACAAAGCAGTGTGTGGAGAGAGAGAGAGGGAGAGAGAGAAAGAGAGAGATAGGTGAAAAGCTGTTCCGCTAGCCAGACCGATTTCCTACACCCCCCCCCCCCCCCCACCCCAGCCCCCCCCCCCAGCCCATCTACCCCCATCTGACAACAGTAGAGCCCCTACCCCCTCTCGTTCCCTCTCTCCATCTCATAGTCCACCTCTCCTTTCCCCAAATGTAGCACGGGTCCCTTGTGCCGGCTCTGACTAGGTTTTGATATCTCCCTGCGCTTGGGAAGAGAGAAATAAATAATGGCAGAAGAAACTCTTATTTTAGTTATTATCACAAACACAGAGACAAGGACGGATCGAGAGAGACGTCCAAGTGGGGCATAAAAAGGAGAGGAAATTAAACAATAAAAAAAGTAAGAAATGGCAGCTAGAAATGTATGGATAGACAAAGAGAGAGAGAGAGAGAGAGAGAGAGAGAGAGAGAGAGAGAGAGATGTAGTTTAGGAAGTGAAATGGAATGAGAAGAGAACGAAAGGGGGAATGAAGTGATACAGGAAGGAGGGGGGCGGAAAGCGAAGGAGAAGGGGATTATGGGAGAGAGAAAGATGGATGTTGTGATAAAGATGAAAGGTGAGTGGGAATATTGATGAGTTGATGAGCAAGAATGACAGACATGAGACCGTGATAAGGGGAAAAAACTGCACTGGGGAAAGGTGAAAGACAGGTTAAAGGTCAAATTATTCCTGAAATTGTAAACCAATCACATTTAATCAGCACTACAACACTGAAACTATCGGAAAATACATAAACAGAGTTTCTCAAATAGGGATATGCAGAAATAAATATTTAAAAGTAGCAGTTTAGTAAACTAGACTAGTTTAGTTTAGGTTTCTATCTTATGTAAGGTGGATTATTGTGTTTAAAAACAATTATTAGAGCACTAGAAAAGCCTGAGATGAAGCTTGACGTGCACTAAATAAAACTTTTTACAATGAAAAATCGAATAAACAAATCTAGGTATAGCAGTCAACCTCACTAATTGACCATCGTTACCCATCCTTCATGTGAAAGCAAACGGTTTCTCTTGAAAGTGACAGTGTAAGTGTGAACGTGTGTGTGTTTGTCCTCCATCACCGTGCGGTTGTGCTTTTTCTGTGTGACAGCTCTGGAGTTGCTCCGTCATTACGCTCCTGTCAACCTAATAACATCTCTTCCTCATCTCTCAAAAACAACACTTTCTGTGTGAATGTGCGTCTCATCTCTTTTGTTGTACCCTCACCCCCCATCCTCCCCAATTCAATCCCTCATTTCTTCTTTTATTGGAAAAAGATGGGATGAATCCTTCATCTCTCTTGCAATGCTCTTCTGTTATTATACTGCAGTAAAGGGCTGGGCGAGATAGCTAAAAATATTATAGTGGTCATTTTCAGGATTTTGACGTTATTTGATATATATCTCAAAATGTATCTATTTGCTCTGAAATCATTGTTTATGGTTTAGAGGACCAAAAAATCACTGTTGCCAATTAGATTATTAATATTTAGTGTAAAAATAATGAATGTTTTCCAAACTGTTTTTGATTAAATTCCTTTTTAATATAAAAATAAATATAAAATATCGAATTACTTTAATTTCTATGCACAGTATAGCAACATGATATAACAAATATAACAGTACAGCACTATTTGACTAATTAAACTTTAATAAAATAATAAAAAAGAAACTAATTAAAAATAAACAAATAACTAAAATGAATATATTATATACCAACTTGTTACTGAATTTAAGGCAAACCAAAAATTATGCAAATTAATCATTACATTTTGAATGAAGCATCATCAATGCATTGAAATGGAAACTTTCAACTGATTCACAGAAATGAATCAAACTTTCCAACCCAAAAGGTTTTGTGAGGTTTAATATATTTATATAGGTATATATATAGGTATATATATATATATATATATATATATATATATATATATATATATATATATATATATATATATATACTGTACATATTATATTGTGAAAGTAAAATCGTGAATATTTGATATACTGTAACTGTGAAGGTTGCAAGTTTGATTCAATATTGCACCAATAAATAGTTCAGTTCCGTTTGAGCGGCCATTTGTAGAGACCAAGAGCACGGGATTGGTGGCACTTTTTTACGCTAACACACATTTCCTTCTACTTTTTAGTCTTATCTTCCAAGTTTTTCATTTATTTTCTCATCTCTCTTCATCTCCCCCATGTCCTTTTCTTTCCCTGTGAGATCTTACTATCAATTCTCCCACTGTGCACTTCTTTTTCAAGTGGCCTGACTCTCTCCTCTGCGTTCTTTCCTGTTCTGCCCTATGAATTCCTCTTAGCTCCCCTTATTTCCCCCTCTACCTCTGCACAGTAATAATGCTACTGATAGAAAGAGGCCCAAGTGTGTGTGTGTGTGTGTGTGTGTGTGTGTGTGTGTGTGTGTGTGTGTGTGTGTGTGTGTGTGTGTGTGTGTGTGTGTGTGTGTGTGTGTGTGTGTGTGTGTGTGTGCGCGCAATTATTGTCGTGTCGGGAGTCAGAGGAATCGATCGATGCAGAAATATGAGGGTCTGTGTCAAAAACAATAACCACCTTTTCCCCAGACACACACTTTCTCACACACAGCTGCGTTCACACACAGATATAAGCCTAAATATTAAACATGCACAAATTCATTCAAGGGAAACGATACTCAGCCCTCACATTACAGGAAAAATGCTCCATTTCAGATAGGAAAACTTATCAGCACAAGAGCTGCTCTCCGTTTACCATTTCACTGTCTGTCACAGGGGTAAAACTTACACATAAGCACAGACAAACACACACACACACACACACACACACACTCACACAAGAGACCTTTCACTGCTGTTGCCTGGCAACATGGGCCAGTGACCAATCACAGTGCAGAGCAGTGTCCAGTGATGTCACAGCGTCTGCTGACCAGCAGGGGAGAAAGACAGAAAGAGGGAAAGAAAGAGCAAATGTCTGGAAACAATTTAAAAAGAGCATTTTTATCATTGCATTACGGGACACGCTGATAGTTTAACAGCTGGAGGAGCGAGTGGGAAGTGGAGGGAATGGACATTTGTGTTTATGGAGGTGAAGAGGTGGACGTATCAGCCTGGAATTGTGGACGGAAAGAAAGCGTCCCTGTAACTTTATCAGCATTAAAGACTAAGACACATTTGTGTTGGAGTGAACGCGATTGCATCTACAGCACGAAGAGTGTTTGCTGTGTGAAATAGTTAGTATCTAATCACTCACACACATACGCACGCATGCGGCTCTGAGCTGTGACAGCTGTGAGATTGATGGCTCTCTTGAGGCCTGGAGCTTGCACTCTTAAACAGACAGCTGATCAGATAAACATGGAGGGAAGGAGAGCGAGGGGAACGGATGAAGAATCATACTAGCTTTTAAAAATCACAGGGGCATATTTGCTGGTGGATCATGAGATGTTCCTGTTTGTTTCACACATGAATCAGGCTGCATGTCATCAAATAAACTAAAACTGATGTAATTACGAGGAGTGACGTTTAAGCCATGTGATGAGGGGCCGGCCAAATGGACATATGCAGACATGTCTGTGGTGTGTGACCTCGGGGTCATGAACTTTAACCCCACCAACCACACTGCATACGCACAGGCTCTCAGTGACCGTGAACCTGACACTCTTTGTGTGAAACCACAAAACATATAAGCTACCATCTGTATTCGTTTGTGATGTGTAAGAAAATATATCTATATTTATATAGAGAGAATAAATGCTGTGTGAGTATAACCAAGAAACTGTTATTTCAGGCCTGTATAGGTATGAACTGTATAAGGGTATACAGCTGTCTTTTGTTATATTTGTCTTTGAGTGTGTGTCTGTATATTAATGAGAATCTAAACTAGATATGTTGTTTTCGCTTTAATGTTTCTTTGAAATAACCAGTAAATTTGAAATCTAGCGCTTATCAATTGGGAGATTCCAGAAAAACTCGTCACAACATTCATAATAAAGTGAGGTAATGCCGCCTCCTAGTGTTGAACACACAGTACTGCAGTCTCTTATATCACCTCATATGTGCTGGACTTGGACTTTACCTTGACTGTAAATCATTTCAGCACACTGTTTCTTAAATCCCCAGAAAGATCATTACATCTTGTTCCTTTTAATTGTTTTATGTTTAATAACCATTCAGTATTTAAATATATATATCTAATAGTGATGACTATTTAGCCATAAATGTAAATGTTTAGATGTAATGCTTTTACATCACTCCATCTACATTTTCTTTGCCTTAACACCCTAAAACATAGGGTTTAAACAATATTTACTAAATATACCATATGATACTGTGTATATGTACATGCTAAAATCTTCCTTTTAATGGAAATACAAAGCTTTTTCATTATATGTATTAGGATTTTTTGCATTAATATTATATCTTTATTTAATGTTCAAATTAGTGTGATCAAATAGTCTTAAATTATTTTAAATTACAAAAAATGCAAATACTTTTGAAAAAAAAACTAAATGAAGACATACAGGACCAGTAAAATGTGACTGTTTCTTATGTACTTTTGTTTAAATTGCTCATGCTTAAATACATTTTCTAGACAAATTTAAATTGAGTCGACATGTTATTTTCCTTACAAAAATATATTTTTAGTGACAAAGTGAAAAGTATCTTCAACACTTCAAAAAAGCATCCCAGGATGTACCTAGCATAATAACAACTCACAAATATTCTCAAATGTGAAAAAAAAAAAATGTAATTAAAATAATTATGTGTGTCTACACTGTCCTCTGATGCAGTACATGTAGTTAGGACAGTTTAGACATTTCTATTTCCAGTCACTGAACAGTATAGCTTGTGATCCATCCCTGCTTCCTGCTTCAGACACATTACAGTTTTATATCACAAATGTTTTCTATGCTTGTTTTGCTTTCTCTGCTTTGTTTTGGGCTCCTACAGGGTGATTCATGCCCCAGTGTGGACGTTTGAGGTTGGAAAAAAAGCCGCGTGAGCACAGCGTCCTCATTCTGTATTTTCTGATGGAGGCTTGTGTTGTGATATACAGTAGAGATACGGCGTGACACGGGTGTGCGAGAGAGACCAAGAGAGTCACCGCAGGACTCGTGAGCGACTCTTTCCAGCAACCCCAGCACTTTCCAGCGGCACAACTCTCCCCCTCTTTTCACCTCTATCTCAACATCTGCTTATTTTTCATCTCTCACTCCTCACTGCCGCCTTCCCACTCTCAACCTCTTCCATCCTCTTTTAGTTCACCTGACCCCACTCTTCAGCCCACCGATCGACAGCGCTTCACTTCCTCCTTCGCTCGCTCAGCATCCTGCTCGCCTTCCTCAGACTTTTATCCTCCAAAAGCGACCGTAACATAAATTCGCCCGATGGAACGACCTGTAACACACTCACGAGTTTAAAACGCATTGTATTGTAAATGGCAAATGTGGCATGTCTGCTCTGACCCGCTCTGTTCTTGCTCTCTCGGGGTCAGGAAGTGGGCAAGGAGGGGGCGGAGGTGTGGGTGGGTACAGCGTAGAGAGGAGGTGACGGAGGGAGGAGAGAAGGAGGAGTGGAGAGTCCCCCCCCCCCCCCCCCCCACTTGTTATCAGTTTGTTCCTCCTCCTTGGCCGTCAAAGAGAAGCGGAGAGAGTGAGACAGAGAACGAGTGTGTGCATGTGTGAGAGAGGAAGAGGACCTCACTGAACGAGTGCACACATATTCATCAACATGACAAAGACCGGTCCTGTTGCATCCATGGATTATTCCCATATGTGGTTGCCAGGTATGTGTCCAGAGCATTTTATGTGGTTGCCAGGTTGGTCTCTTCTGAGTTTTATTGATGGATTCGTTAGAAATGCAGGGACGTTTGTGGTCATCAGATCAAGAGGGTCTGCAGAAACTGAAAGGAAGTGCTATGCAAAGTTACACAAAGTCTGAAATTCCAAAATATATATACGTCTTGAATTTCAGAGTGAGTTTTTTTCTAGAAATAGAGTTACAGTGCTTTGCGAATGGATTCAGATGCATTATCTGTGATTGTTTTATTTCAAAGCACTGAAACTTAAAATTATTTTGTATAAATTGTTTTATTAAATATTTTTAGTTTTATTTAATTTGAATTATTATTAAAAATGTATTAAATTTTATTATAAATGTGGCTGTGAGACATTTGGCGTGCGTGGCTTCAGTGTTCAAATATTTTTTGGAGCCGTTTTGAAACTCTTTTTCTGTATGTTCCCAGGCTTCAGACTTTTCGGGTAGTCAGATGATGTTCATGCGCTGCAGTTTTCAGACATTTGAATATGAGTTGAAATCTGGGCCAATGTCTGACATTCAGCTTCATGTTCTTCAGCCACTCAGAGTTTAAGATCATTGTCCTGCTGAAAGCTTTTGTGCTGTATTTCTCTGGTTTTGTGCCATTCACTTTTCGTTTTACTTAAAGATACCCAGTGCCACAGCATGACGCGTCCACCACCCTCTTCACTGTGAGGATGGTGTTTTTTAAAGTGTGGCCAGTATTAAATTTGCACAACATATATAATGTTTAGTTTTCTTTTACAATGTTTTTTTTTTGGAGTTATGACATAGCTACTGAACTCTGTGGCTTTTCTCACGAGTCTCTTGTTGCCACAGTGAGGTTTAGTGGCCATTTTTATACTATGCAATCTAATGCTCTCATAGCATTTGTAATTCAGTAAAATGTGGGAACTGGTCAATGATCTAATTTTTACTAAGCACTGCTTATTAACTGGTGTTCCTCTGATTTCTGAAATGCAATTCTCAGAATAATTTACATTTCTCTGCATTCATTTCAAAGGCAGAATTGTTGATATTGTTAATACAAATATTGTAATACCAGATACACAAAAAAATAGTTTTTGCTCTTCTGAAAATCAGAGAGCTCTAATGCTTTACATCAACTCCAATTTGTGGTATTACGTGCATAAAATCTTCAGGTTATTAGACTAACGTTATGTATAGCTATTTTTCTTATTATTATTGCTGATCCATCACGCAAATTAGCACTTCAGTACTGAAGAATTGATGAAATCATATTTGTTGACTGGAAGTGGGAGGGAACCTCCTGGGAAACCCAGTGTGAAGTTCTTCATGGGGTTTCCCCCCTTCCTCCCAGATCCCAACCGACACTTGACCTTATTTGCTCACAGTATACAGGAACTCTTTCCTTTAATATTGAGGGGACTGGTATACTAGTGGACCACTATGAGTATAGTGTACACTGTTAGTATAACTCTGTGTGTAAAACTATACACATACCAAGCCGTTAGAATGGTTCTTTGAGGATTGTTGCCTTCACTTGCTGTGAAGTGTCTAGCTGGTTGGCCAGCTTGAAACCAGTATCATGTTCCTAAAGACATCTTGCATTATCATTACTGATTATCTGACCTTTCAAACAGTCCAGAAATCAGCAGTCAGAAGACGTAAGTGTCTACTGGAACTCAGATACCTTTTATTAATTTGTTGCTAAATGCACACAGTGATGGAGATTTGAGATTGCCCCGGTTATATCGGGGTGCATGTGATATCTAGGTCTTTAAGTATAGTTGAAAATCATGTAAAACAATATTAGCATGGAAATAATTTCCAGTATGTGCAAGCAGTGTAAGCATATTTATTTAAGTTTTATCATAAAAATAGAGATCTTTGTAATACAGAAGTTATGAAATGAAGAAGTTTGGAAAATAGTAAGAAATAGATCTGTGTGTGTCAGCTACTGTATAAAGACTGTATATGATAGCGGCACTTACATTCAAGCGTGCGTGTGTGTGTGTGTGTGTGTGTGTGTGTGTATTAATAGCTGGCCCGACAGTAAGGGTTTGGTTTAACACGTTGTGTTTGCCCCAGCCTGAGGGGAAACAGAGAGGGAAGTGAGACATTAACACCAAACCCATCAGACACTCTTTCATATTAACTTCATATGAATGATGAAGTGTACATTCACTTCATATAAGACTAAATTTGAATTCTAGATCTGAGCATTAAAAACTGTTGTGGTGAATGTATATATCAAATAAGCTATCATAGAGACTGCAAGGCGCCAAATAAGTTTGTGATGATTCACTAAAATTAATCCATGATTTCAAACGTTTCTTTGACCTTTTTGCTTTAAATTAACAATACATGCCTCTCTGAAGACCTCTAGGCAGCTTAAAAGACCATTTATTTTCTTATTTTAAGAAACCCAATCTTACTAAATATAGGTAATACTTGTGTGAGGCAATCTGAAAATATTCTCAAACTTTTACCCTGAGCTATCAGAGCACCATTTTACCAACAGGCCGTTCTGTGGAAACCCTGAAGTCTACGGCCCGCTCCCCGACGGGCCTCAAGAGGGGCTTTCCTTCCTTTTTACTTCCTTTCATCAACCACTGTGGCTGGACCACGAATTTGATGACCTGAGGAAGTCGGCAATTCATCAGCTTTTTGGTGGCTTTTACACGTCTGTCACAACTGATACAAGTGAAACTGGTTTCCTGTGTAACTTTCTCTTGGATTATTACAAACAATCAATTTTTACAATCAAGTTGTACTGCCCCCTGGAGGAGCCAGACATTAATTATCAGTATCTGATAAAGGCCTCATCGATTCATGTAGTTGGCAGGAATTAAATATTGATGAAAGGAACTCTGAAAACGTGAGAAATGAAGGATGAAATGTGTGTGTTGAGATAAAGAGGATCAGACATGATAGTGGTATATGCAGGTGGGTGATATTATTAGTCAGTCGTTGGCTTTATTTGCATTTTTTCACAAAAGGGAAGTGAGTGTTTCTGTGTGTGAGTGAGCATGTGTGTGTGTGTGTTGTTTTGCACATCTATTTGAGAGATTCTTTTTTTGCTACAGAGTTTATACCTCTGATGCTGCTGATGCCATACAAATAAACTGAATTGGCTTGAATGTACCAGAAACATACAAACATGTTCAGTTGTGTGTTCTGACTTAGAAGTGTATATGTATGTGAATCTACTTGCTTCAATGTAGACCAAAACCTCATAAAACTCTTTCAAAAAATTGTATTTGAATTCTTAGAAGATATATTTCACACACGTTAACTTTGCACACTCTGTTTCTCTCCGCTGATGATTTGGGACAGTCCCATTGGCTCGGTTACAGTTAGGCTAAATTTGAAGTGACACGTCTGTGGTGATGTAATAGTTGTTTGTTGGATTAATCACGTCTCCACTTGTTTGAGAATGAAGGAATCTAGACCTGACGCTGCTCTATCATCAAAAAAAATTTATTCAAACATACTTGTGTATGTTAAACTTCCATTCATCATCATCAAAACTAATAGTGAATTTAATAATATATAATATTATTTTATTACTCTTGTTTTAAACAGAAATGCATCAGCTCATGACTAATTTTATACGTCTCTGTCTTTTTTTTTCAGATATCAGAATGTCAAAGCCAGTAGAGGTTGAGAATCCAGCGGCAGACTCTCCGATGGAGAGCACAGGTATAGAGCTACATTATATTTGTGTATGTCTGAAACAGGGCTCGACAAAAAGGTTTTTCTGCTCAGATATTTACATGACCTGATAACATCTTCACTAGCCCTATAACAAATATGATAAAAGTATTTTAGTAGCATATTTTTATATGTTAACAATATACATACACATGTTTTTTTAACAATTTAAATAGATCAAATAATATATATGAACACTTATAATGTTGTAACATTATATTGAATAAAAATTACACATGTATTTTGTTATGTTTGTAGCCAAGTCTTCTAATGTCAAACTAACTAAATTAAACAAACCAACTAACTTAAACTTACATTTACCAAATTAACTAATACGTTGCCTTCTCTTATTGTATTTCTCTTATTGCGTTCCTCAGACTCAGAAAGAAATGGCTCAGATTCAAATAATCTGGTAAGTGACTGATACCCGTGTTATCTTTTATCTGAATACAGCATTAGAAAAATGAATCATATTTTAAATGTTTCCCTCCAACAGGTTCAGCTGATGAAAATCAACCCTTTCTCCCTTTCACCCACACTGAGTAGCGGCAACAAAGTGAGTAAATGTGTGTAAATGAATGTGAATTACTGACTGTTTTAAGTGAGTCTCACAGATCTGCACATTTTCTTGTTCCTGGGTTATGGCCAATTTAAAACCGGTTTGATTAAAAGTTTGAGTAACACTTTATTTTTATGGTCCCTTTTGAACATTCTGTTGACTATAATTAACTTTACAACTACATGTCAACTAACTCTCATTAGATTATTAGTTGACTATCTGCTCAATATCTGCTAAAACTTTATTTTGATGCTCCCCAACAGACATTATACTGACTATAAGTAACTTTGCCAATACAAGTCAAACTTATTCTAACCCTACTAGTCAACTAATACTCCACAGTCACTCTATCTAGAGTTACTAGATATTTAGGACATGCAGCGTTACTTATAGTCAACAGAAGTGTTAAAATAAAGTGAAACCAAAGTTAGTTTTTACAATTTTTTTTATTTATTTTTTACAGTTTACAGGTTTTCCACCTTTTTTTATTATTTCATTATCCTCCCTTTGTCACCCTCATTTAAATACCCCCACTCCCTGTGTCTCTTTTAACCCATGAATTCATCATTTTTCTGTCTCTATGTCTCAGGCTAAGGTGGAGGATTGTGGTCAGATGTCTCCCGCTGCACCCGCTCAGACGGCCCTTTCCCACACACAGCTGATGCTAACGGGTGGCCAGCTCGCAGGGGTGAGACAAACACACACTTACTTTTTACATGCGCTGCTTATGTGTGTCTGTGTGGGTTCCTGTGTGCGCTTGCTTGCCTTGCTTAACATGTGCTTTCTTTGATCCACTTTTCTAACTCTTATTTTCACCACATTTTCCTTCTCTGCCGCTCTCTCTCTCTCTCTCTCTCTCTCTCTCTCTCTCTCTCTCTCTCTCTCTCTTTCTCTCTCTCTCTCTCTTTCTCTCTCTCTCTCTCTAGTTGACTGCACTTTTGCCTGCACAGCAACAGCTGCTCTTACAGCAGGCGCAGCTCCTCGCTGCAGCTGTGCAGCAGTCACATGTGGCCCACGCAGCCAATCAACAGCAGGCCCAGCAGCAGGCCAATCAGCAGGCAGCTCAACCGCAGTCACATGGCCAATCGCAGAGCACACAAGAACAAACCGCCACCCCCGTCCCACCCCCTCCTCACCAGCTCCCTCTTTCTCAGCCAATCCAGCTCACTGCCCAGGTACAGCCAGGAGCGTCGGGACAGGGGGTAATAGTGGAACTGAGTAACAGGGGCCCTCGGCGAGGGGGGCCCACAAAGATATGTTGATAATCCATAAAAAATTAAAATGACAAAATCACATAGTTATAATAATATGCTATCGCTAGGAATAAAAATTCACAAGACTCAATTTTCCATCCGTAAAACTGAGAAATGTTCTTTATTTGCATAGCAGCTTGTGCCTTCCCATGTTAGCGATCCCCCTATCAAAAGCAGAATTGGTTTGGTCTTGTAGTCCAGCAGTTAAATTCAGCTTGTGGCATGGAAAGGAGCCTCGCACTAAGACAAATGAAGCCTAAATCAGGTTATCAACAAAGAAAAGAGTGGAAAGAAAGCTGCAGGAGGGCAGACAACTTCTGACTAGTTTTTTTTTATGGGGGAAGGGGGGGGCGGGTATGGGAATGGTGAGGCTTGCGAGAGAAAAGTGTGTAAATAGCCTACCTGTACTTTATACAAAGTAAATAATTAAATTGTGCAAATGTGAAGATACCAGTCTTTCTGCACGGTTTTACTGAGTACAGAGACTTAATTAGATACACGGCTGCATTCAAACGCTCCACGTTTACAAGCGTTCCTGTTTGCTGCGCTGAGCACTGTAGCCAATCGCAGAGAAGTCTGTTGAGCGTATGAGTGTACCGCTCAAAATTGAAAAATATTTGAAGGCTACATTTTAATGTAGCTATTATTTACATTTATACTATTAATGTTAATAATTCACTAAAATTTCTTGCTATGTTATTGCAATTGGTACTCTGAATTTAACCTTGTGAAAATAAAAAAAAAGTTTTGAATAATAGTGAAAATAAAGCAGTTTTGGGTGTTGAGTGTTGTAAGGGGCCCATCCCTTGGTTCTGTGACCGGGGCCCATCATTTGGTGCTACGCCCTTGGGTACAGCCAATCAGTCCTGAGCAGCACCTGAGGTGATACAAGGGACAAATTCACTAAACATTCAAAATCCTGCATCTTATTTGCTTATTCTCAGTGAATGCCCTCCTCAGACCACCTCAGATCTGAGTGAAACCATCATGTCCTCTCAGCATCTGTTTCTTTTCTCTCTTTCAGGACATTCAGCAGTTGTTACAGCTGCAGCAGTTAGTCCTCGTTCCAGGACACACTCTGCCTTCACAGTTTCTTTTACCACAAACGCAGCAAGGGCAGCAAGGTAGCTCATTTACTATTTGTATTCTCACGCTGTGTCCTAAATAAGTTTCCTATGTCAGGTCATTTGTCCCTCTTGTTGCATGTCAGTTGTCATGATCTGGCTGGTTAAAACAAAACATAGACAAGAATTTATTATCATCACTTTATTTTATATTTTTTTCAGGGCATAGTGATTTCAATCAGATTTCATTTATGGGTAATAAATAAAATCAAATGGTTGTGTATGTTTCAGGGCTGCTATCAACACCAAATCTAATTCCACTACCTCAGCAAAACCAAGGAAGCCTGCTGGCCGGTCCACCCAGACTTAGTCTTCAAACACAGGTACATCATCTAATGAAAGACCCACAAATTTGGGTAGTAACCGTATGTCAGAGGTCACATAAACAGGTTCCAAGGGGCTTTTGCAAAGATATTTCAAGTTGTTACAAACTTGTATGAATTTCTTTGTTCTGCATGTATAGGTAACAAACAGTTGACGATAACCATTGACTTCCATAGTATAGAAAAAAAATGTTGTGCTTTTATTATCCCTTTACAAATATTAGTGTTGTCAACAGAATAAAATAACTGATAAAGTAACTGTAAAAGAATTGTCATCATTTTTCAGTTCCTTTTTAAACAAGAAAAAAACAATCATGTCTGTAAACGTATGTTGTAGTTGTAGTAAAATAAGCACTACTGTTCAAAAGACTGGGGACAGTAAGAATTTAAAAATAACTTAATACTTTTATTCAGCCAGGATGCATTAATTGTTCAAAAGTGACAGTAAAGATTTTTACTGTTCTTTTGAACTTTTTATTCATCAAAGAATCTTGAAAATAAATCACAGCTCTACAAAAATATTGAGCATACATATTAATAGGTATTAATATTATTAACTGTAATAAGAAACGTTTCTTGATTCTGAAGGATCATGTGACTCACAAGGATCATGTGAAGACTGGAGTAATGATGCTGAAAATTCTGCTTAATAAATAACATTTTAAAGTATATTAAAATAGTTATTTACTTTGCACTAATATTTCACAATATTACTGTTTTTACTGTATTTTTGATCAAATAAATGCATCCTTAGTCAGCATAAAGGATGTTTTTCTTAAACCTTCTTACCCACCCTATACAAATATATTACCAAACCCAAACTTTTGAATGGTGGTGTATGTGCACAATACTATATTCTGTGCTATTCTCTCATGTTAGAGTCTTGATGTGTGTCTGGTTTGTGGCAGAGAGAAAAGGTTGCAGAGAGCAGCGTGAACACAGTGACGCAAGTGACCTCTCACCCTGAGGAGCCCAGTGACCTGGAGGAACTGGAGCAATTTGCCCGCACTTTCAAGCAGAGAAGGATCAAATTGGGCTTCACACAGGTACACACACACACACATGCACGCATACACACACACACACACACACACACACACACACAAGATTTGTATTTCCTTGTAAAGTAATGTTTGGTCTCTGTTTCCCTCTACAGGGTGATGTGGGAATGGCCATGGGGAAACTCTATGGGAATGATTTCAGTCAGACCACCATCTCTCGATTTGAGGCGCTCAATCTCAGCTTCAAGAACATGTGCAAACTCAAACCTCTGTTGGAGAAGTGGCTGAATGACGCAGGTAACCATCACAAAGAGCTCCATCAGATTTAACAGTTATCAATCTAATCATACACAATCCAAAAAGTTTCTATCTGTCTCGAACGCATGTCCTGTGCATACTATAATACTACATATTAAGTGGCATTTTGGCTACTTTATCATTGAAAAATAGAATGTAAAAATAGACTGTCAACCACACACACAAAAAACATTTTGCAGTTGAATTAACAGTAAAAATTCAAATATCTATTTGTTACTGGTTTACTCAGAAACAATGTCGATGGACTGCACCTTGCCCAGTCCAAGTGCTCTCTCCTCTCCCTCGCTGGGGTTTGAGGGCCTGCCTGGCCGCCGCAGGAAGAAACGCACCAGCATTGAGACCAACGTCCGCATCGCACTGGAACGCAGCTTCATCACGGTCAGAACACGTGATTACAAAACCATTGCACAACATAAACTATCGTTCAAAACAAGATTTTTTTTTTAAAGAAGTCTAGTATGCTCACCAAAGCAGTAGAAAATATAATAATTATTTATCTAAATGTCACGGGTCTATGATGGAGGACTCAAATGCAGAACGAGTGTTAACAGGTTTTATTGACAAACAGTAGACAGGATGTGTTGGGAGAGGTGAACAGTCCAAACAATAGGCAGGGATGAGACACAATGATAGCCGTAGTAACTAGCCGAGCAGCACTTGTAACTAGCAAGAGAACTGGAAGCTGGAGAGTAGAAATGGCAGAGCAGAATGAGACCTCAGAAAACTAGCAGTAGCCAAACAGGAACTTGTAAGTACTCCAGCAAGGTACTCAGGGATCTCAGGCTCAGCACCAGGCTACCTCCAAAGCCAAGAGTGTAAACAGTCAGGGACACTCTGCTAGCAGGACTGGAACTAGAGACACAGAAGACAAGACAGACAGGACCGATGGCAGAACAAAATACTTCTACAAATAAAACACTGTAGACTTTAGTCACAAGAAACAAACTATGTAGCACAGAAGTACAACATCTAACGAACTGGCAACACATGAGGGAAAGAGCACACACATAAAGGGAGTTAACAAGAGTAACAGGTGAGAACAGTTAGACAAGGAACAGGTGAACACACTCACGTAAACGAGGACTGAAAACAAGGGAGCAGAGAATATGAGGAACAGGTGACAACACTCAGACAAACGAGGACTCAACTAGACAAGAGGGCGTGGTACAGGGAAACAAGGAGGCAGGAACAGAGGAGCACATGGCCAACACCAACACAACCATATGTTCAAGCACAACACAAACATAGAGACATGAAACAAAGACAACACAGACAAAGCTGCCAGAGCAAGACTCTGACACTAAAATGTCATTTATTCCTGTGATGGCAAAGCTGAATTTTTTGCAGCCATTAATCCAGTCTTCAGTGTCACATGATCCTTCAGAAATCCTTTTTTGGTATTAATTTCCAAAAATGTATATATATATATATATATATATATATATATATATTAAAAACGCACTGACCCCAAACTTTTAAATGGTAGTGTATAACCAAATAAATATTCATATACACTTCCGAAATGAATGTCTTCAAATAATCCCATCTGAAACCTCTGAATTGGTTGTGTTTTCTGCATTCAGAACCAGAAGCCTACCTCAGAGGAGATCCTGCTCATCTCAGAGAAGCTCAGCATGGAGAAGGAGGTGATCCGCGTCTGGTTCTGCAACCGCCGACAGAAAGAGAAACGTATTAACCCCTCCAGTGCCACCCCTCCCTTGCCCAGCCAACCCCAGCCCACCTCGCACAAACCCCCCTGCTACAGCCCGCACATGGTACGACCTGGCTTGCTCCCTTGGCTCATACCCCCATCTCTAATGACCCTGTGCCACAACACTCTACTAGTTTCTCCTGCATGAGCAGTTGATAATAATCATTCCCATAATGGCACAAATACCATTCATTCCTGAATGTGGTTTCACCCGCCCTGCATTGCATTGCATTTTAATGTGGAATAATCGTAATCCATTCTTTCATAGCCAATTTATGCAACTAGTTCACTGTCATTGTTGTAATACTATAGGAGGATTGAACCTCTGTTACTTACACATGTTTTTTTAAGGAATATTGCATGTATTCACTAACTTTAAAACTGTAATTAAGGTTTTGTATAACTGAGTGAGTAGCATCTACATACAGAGCACTTCCAGTATTTGACACCGGCCTCTTTTTCACCCTTCAATACTCAATGTTTCCCTTTTGACCTGTGACATCATATCCACATCTTCCTTACAGATGTCCAGTCAGGGACTATCCCAGACAGTGAGCAGTCTCAGCACAGCAGGTAGGGTGCACAAGTGGACATCTGCTGATCATAGACAAATATAATTGTATAGTATACATGTGAATGATGCTCTATCTGTTATTATTTTCTTCTGTCAGTGACCACCATGTCATCAGTTTGCCCTTTGACCTCAAGCGGGCCCACCTTAAGCTCCGCCTCATCACCTGTAACCCCGCCTTCACGTGGTGATGCCAGTCCCACCCCTCCAACTCACAGTACGCTAAGTTTGAACACAGGGTGAGCTGATTTCTCTCTCATGTACACACACACACTTACTCATCACCTTTTACCCCCTCTGGCTCAGCAAATATAGGTGCCTGCAGTGTTTGTGTGTGTGCAAATGTATTTTTGTGTGTGGTTTTGTTATCCGCAGTTCATGGCATAAAAAGAATGGTGACGTTTCTAACTACATCACTGACTTTGCTGCAAGTTTGAGGTGAATACCACCAGCAGAGTCTGTGTTCTTACACACACACACACATACGCGCACGCACGCACGCACACACACACGCGCACGCACGCACGCACACACACACACACACACACATAACATATTATACATACACATATAAAATACTTATCAAATAAACACACATTGGTAAATTGGCTTTGTTTTTTGATATTGACTTGACTATTTAGGACAACATACAGACAGTGAGCACCAGTGTTGTTACAATATCACGATTTTAGCAATTGATTGGAGTGAAATTCTCAATATTAATTTAATTTGGATTCTTTTTCTTTATTTACAAAGTTAAATATAAGATATCAAGATATTAAATACTTTATACTAATTATAATTAGTGTTATATAATTCTTTATAATTAATGATATTATAATTTATATAACATAATAATATTATATATATATATATATATATATATATATATATATATATATATATATATTAGTATACAAACTACTGTTAAAAAGTCTGGGGTTGTTAAGATTTTAAAAAATATATTAAAAACAGTTGGGCTGCATAATTTTTGTTTTTTGGAAACGTATACATTTTATTCAGTATTCTTTGATAAATATAATGTTCAAGAGAACAGCATTTATTTGATAGAATAAGATTTTTGTAACAATGTAAAAATAGTATAGATTTTTTAAAAAAAATCTTTACTTTCACTTTTGATCATTTGCTTAAAAAAAGCATTAATTTCTTTTTAAAAAATGACTGACCCCTAACTTTTGAATATTAGTGTTTATATAGGCCTTGCCTTGTAAAGTAAACACTCCTTTATTTAAATAGTTATCAATTAAATATATTACATTAAAAATATTGATAATAAATCATATATTTGTTTTAATGCTACAAAAAATTATATATATATATTTTTATCCACTCAGTACACAAAGTGCTAGCATGTTTTGAATATTTGTTCAGAGATTTTGCATATTTGTTCAAAAGATTTAGTAAAATCCCACTACATCTTAGTGAAAGGGGATTTTGTTACGAACTGATGCGTCATTGAATTCTGCTGGATTCTGCATTCTGCAAAGATTTGTCTTCTTGCACTGTTTTCCAAGCTCTTAACTATGCTTCGAAATGTTTTCTCTTTTTCCCTTCATTCCTTTCCATTTTCCGTTTCTTTCTGTGTGTTTTGTGGGATGGTTATTTGTTTGTGTGACTTAGGAATACGATGAGGAGCATTAACACAGGAATGAACCAAGCTCTTCTTGGCAGCAACCCACTTGCTACTATTCAAGGTTTGTGCGAAAGGGAGGGTGAGAGAGACACTGATGACTTTACCACCTCATACCAGTCATGTGTTACTTTGTCCTCTCTGTTTGAGTGTTTGTTTACGTCTTGCCACTCCTATTCTTCTTTGCTCACATTGTTCATCTGTTCACATGGAATTAGTGCATACTGTTTATCCTGTCACATATTATTGTTGTTGATGTTTGTGAGTAACACTGTGTCTCTTCCACAGCCCTAGCAGCCAGTGGTGGCCAGCTGCCCATTTCCAGTCTTGAAGGCGGCAGCAGCAAGGTGTTAATTGGTGGTTCTGGGGCCCAAGGAGCAGGTCTTACCTCTTCCCTCTTCCTCAACCACTCCTCTTTGTTGCCTATGGCAACAGGCCCCAGCATGGGATTGGGTGGTTCAGCTGTTGGCAAAACCTCATTTCCTGTCGCAGGCGGCATGAGTCCCTCACCTTGCTCGAGCCCCGTCTCTTCCTGCTCTTCCGGTGAATTGCTGCACAGCCCGCACTCGATCGGAGGGTCTAAAATTGAGTGATGTTGCCCAAGTCCAATCACAAACGGAGGAGAAGGAGGAGGTGAAACCTTACCTGTCAACCAAAGCATCTCTTGATCCCCTCGCTCCTTTTCATTTCCTCTCGTTCATACTCTCTCTCTTCCTCTCTCCCACTCTACTGATGCCAAAAATACACAAGAGTAGAAGAGGGGAGAGATGGAGAGACAGAGTTGAAGGAGGAAGGAAGAAGAGAAGAGGGAAAATGAAACCAAAAAAAAAAAACACCATGAGGCTTAGTGGGACACAGCCAAATACGTAAATTAAAGGAGAAGAAAAAACTGTGAGTAGTGCAGTGAGACAAGAGGACAAAGAGAGATCCTTGAGCACCAAAAACAACAAAAAGTACAAACTTAAATGTGTTGTAGAACAACTCTTTGAAGAAAATGTGGAATACTGAATACCAAAAAGTATAAAGGAGCTTTGAGAGACTCACCATGACAAAGAAATACAAGCAAACCAAAATCTCAAATACCAAAAACAAACACCAAAAAATACGGATGGAAAAGCTTTATCCAAAGGACCTGTAAATAGCCAACCGTCCAGGACCAGACCCAGTGATATAAATCCTGCCATCTCTGAGCTCATCATCTCATTTCCCATCAAATCATACCGTTTTCTTTCACTGTTTCTATGATTCAATGTTTCAACATAAAATATGAGCAAGTCGAGCTCAAACGCTCTTGTGTTTCTCTGGTTCTTCCTCATTCTAGTCTATTTTTTCCGCAGAAGTAGCAGATTTTCCATCTGTCTTTATTAAATGTTTCAGGACATTCAGTACATCAATGTTTTCTTATCATCATCATTACATGTCTTAACAAGCGTATAGAGAGAATTGGATGTTTGGTCATTGATGTTCATCATATTAGCACTGCATAGCTTGATGCACTTGTTTGTCCAATGACATGAATGTCGTAAAGTGTAATAAAAGTGAGACCAAGCTCCTTTCTCTAGCTTTCACTTCTCTAAGTGTAAATACTCTCATTTCTCTCTTAATAATTAAGTGCTTGCATGCTTCCCTCACTCACGTTGTCCCTTTTGAATACCAAAGCGATTCATTCATACATGATCAGTTCATCATTCACATGATGCAGAAAGAGATCGGGGACCAAAACCTTGACAAGGCCACTCTGGTAAGACAGCATGACGTGGGATCTGTCGCGTGAAAGGGCTCCTATCGTCTCTGCTTCTTCTACAAGCCAAAAAATGTGAAACTTCACAGCCAGCCAAACATTTTCCAGAAAGGAAAACCAAAAACAAACAAAGCCAAAAACGAATCGAGGAACAAAACGAGTCACTGTACAGAAAAACAGCATCTCTTCATGCATCTCTGGACCGAGGTCGCCCAGAACCGTGTAGCAAGGGATCTGGCTCCGCCTCCTGTCATTCAAACTCTTTCTGGTCCTGGGTGGCGGGATCTTTGATGACCTCACTGGACTCATCTGAAGATGAAGATGTTTTGGGTTCGTTTGGGCGTTGGGAGGGTTGTTTCTTTCGTTCTGTCTGTCTGTTTTGTGGGGCTTTTCTCAGCTGTGTGTGTAGATTTGTGTGCTTTCATTTGGGAAAAAGGAATTCACGTATTTGCGGAAATCTCATTTTTTATGTTCCTTACTTGTTCCTATCAAGTTGTGTTAGAGACTCTAATCAGGTGGTTGAAACAATACTGTGAAATCAGTTCAACAGACAAGAAACCAGGATAAACACGCTCAAGTACATCCAAAGAACCAAAGTCAAGTATAAACAAGCTTTAAAGAGAACCAAATATCCCATACACAACTATTCAAATGCTCTCATCCACCTTACCGTTGTATTTATTTTGTGCTGAAATCTGTAGTCGGTGAGCGCTGCAGGTTCAACAAAGGATAGATACATGAACTCAGTTCTCTACGTTACTGTATAGTCCGAATGGGTCAGTTAGTGCTTCTCTAGATTTTGTAGTAAATGATCTATGTTATAATGCTTACTAATTGCTTATGTATGGAAGAAAACATTGTGAAAAGATAAAAAAAAAAGTTGATATTTACTTAGACCAAAAATTCACACTATTTCTCTTTTGGGTTTTTCTGTTTTCTTCCTCTCCCGTTTTAAAGAAATTGATTTTGTTATTTATTCTCCTCTTCCTCGTTTGTGAATTTTCTTAACAGACCTTTTTTATTATTAATATTATTATTATTTATTTAATATATTCCAAATGCTGTTTTGTAGTGGGTGTGTTTGAGGCACCAGATTGTATTCAAATGTAAACTTCCTTTGCCAAGGCGACCTTTCAAACCAAATCCATCGACAAATGCAACCATCGGTCCGAATGGATCGGCCACTAATCGACAGCGTAGGGGCAGACACTTGTCTTCTCGACCTCTTAGCTGTTCCTTATTGGACAGAGCCTGTGGAGGGAAACCTATCAGGGGAAAAGCAGCACTGTGGTTCTTCTGCTCAAATGTTTCGGTGGTATTCATTCAACGCTGAAGTAACCTTCCAGAGTAAAAGTATGCACTGCCATGGCTCAGAAGGGATACGGTTCTGTAAGAACCTGCATTGTGTATGAACGTACAGTACCTGTCTCACCACTGCTGATGTTACCGATCGTGTTGCTATGGTTACTGTCGTGATGGCTACCGTGTGTGTGTGTGTGTGATGGCGTTGAGCGCAGTGCTGCCGTGAGCCTTGACCTGAAAGCTTTAAACAGCTACAAAACCAAAAACTTTAGGAGAGAAAAGATTGGGGCATTTGGGGTTCCTTGAGAGAAAATACAGCAAAATGTATGTATTTTATGATAGCGGAAATGTATCAGTGCTCCATCTTCCTCTCTGCCTCACTCCTCCTCCTCCTCTTTGTCCTACTTCTATTCCTGCATTTTGTATTTATTTTATAGTGTGTCTGTTGTTCTGTCTCCTGGCTATGGGGGTGTAGAAGAGAGATAGTTCCTCATATACCTCACTCTCTTAACAACAAACCAAATAGATGAATGTTTTAAAACGGAGAAGTGGGCTCCATCCGTCTGTAGAGGCCGGGGACACATGTTCAGATTGGCCAGGGATTGTTTAGATGAAAGATCAGCAGGGGCCAGTTGTAAATACAGCCATTATGTTAAGACTGTCTTAAGAACTTGTATGACCAACTAGCAGTTAGTTAGTGGTAATCAGTCTCACTGTTCGGTATCAAATTAGACCAATCTACATTTTTATGTAACTGACTTTAAAAAAAGTTATGAACAGTCTTAAAGAGAAAAATTTGATGACTAAAGGCCAATTTATGTGTCTGTGTCGAGTGTATGTCATAGCCTAGGCACATAGCCGACGCCGTCATGAGCATTTATACTTCTGTGTTAACCCGGTGTTTCACATGGGGTGCCCACCGAGACAGAAATAAATAAAATGGCGGGACTTTTTTCCCGCCTGAGTCCCCACTCCTTGTGGCGAGTTGTTTACGAAGTCGAACGTACTTGTCCCTGGAGTTCTTCCATCGCTTCATGCATTCCGCTACCTCCAAAACAACGTTGGAGGAAATCTCTCTCCACGAATTCGCTGCCATCTGGCAGTCTTTGTATTCGGCTGAAGATGAGTCATACAGAGTCCTGTTTTTCCGCACCAATTAATCGCTCGCTCACTTGTTCCATGTTCATGTTCACCATATTCTTCACTGAACTTAAAAATGGCAGTGCAGAAGAACACGCTGGAAATGTGTAGGAGGAAATGCGATGCTACCAAGCCGACCAACCACAGATCTTGCGGTCTGCGTCGTGGCGATGTGTAGTTACATTTTTGGGGTGGTGCGCGTTAGGGTACACGGTGTAGGGTACACGACTATGCGTAGGGTACATACACGACTATGCGAAGGCTACGCCGTATCTCCTGTGTACACTCGACACAGAAGTATAAATTGGGCTTAACTTCTAAAACTTGTCAGTTTATGCAACTGACTCCAGGGATGAAGATGAAAGCACTCAAATAACTTAATTATAAGATTGATGCTCTGCCATATTGACTCCCTTGTCCCTTGGGACAACTTTTCCAGTCACCAAACATAGGGCAGGACAGATACACACACCTTTTTAATACACACTTAATGTGCATGTTTATGTATATAAGATAGGTGACTGAGAGCGGGCGGTGACTGACTGTTGTTGCTAGGTGACAAATATTATGGCTTAAAACGCAGGAGATGTTGAAGAGGAATATAAGGAGAAAACTTTCAATCTTGCTTTATATTTTATATAGCTTTCGTTCTTACCGTTTGCTAGGCGCAGTTAAGGACGTCTTAAAAACTTCACGATCTTGATATGCAAGTAGCAGCTAGCCTAATAACCGCAGCGTAAGGGTCCGTGTTCAAAGTGTAAAAGTCTCTCAGTGGCGTGAATCTCCAGAGAATGATACCAAAGCAACACGCCATTCGAGGTCCGAACACAACACACACGTTCCCTAAAGTCTGTACACGATCCTTGAGTTTGATTCGCATCGATTTTCACCTTATTAATTAGTAACAATCGGATATGGGTGAAAAAGAAAAAAATCATAGCATTTGAAAAGGCCTGACCAAGAGAACTGCAAGTCTGCGAGTCTTTTCCTTCTCACTTCACTATCTGATTTATCTCTGTCTATATATTATACATAAAAAAATAAAAAATAAAAAAATACCAGCTTCAGTCCAAAGGTGTTTAAAAAGATTTTTTTAAATAGCAAAGAACTTAAACACATCTAGTTAAACCAAAGAACTACACTAACACATCCTCAGCTGTTTTCTTTTGTCTTTTTCCCTGGTCACCTAGCAACCCAGTTTCTGAAGGTAAATCCTCAACTATCCAAAGTAACATACGATGAAGATAATGATGAAATGTATATTTTTAATTATTCATTATTTAGGGACAAATCTTCATGATGATAACGATGATCTTAAAGAAAAGACTTAGTATGTCTGTGATTCTTTTTATGGCGTTAGTGATGTTGATCTGTCCCTTGAATCTTCTCACTGATTTCATGTTCACTGCTGCGTAAATGAGAGCGCGTGGGTGCGTCATTGTCTATGCGTAGCCTACATGTTCATGTGCGAGTGAATGAATTTTACACTCTAAAACGGAACAGATATAAGGTTATTTTGGCAGTGTGGATATGTGCGTGAACGTGTAGTACGTCTGTTTTGCTCGTATATGATGTACGTTGCCATATTTACCCTGTCCATCCTTAGTTTTTTTTCTCATTTGAGTTGAGCAATTCCTTTTTCTTCTCTTCTGTCCTCCGTGTCTCTTTTCCTCCTTATGGTGACAGGTTAGCCTTTCGGTGTAATTATCTCTGAAACCAAAAAATAGTTGACAAATAACTCGCTTGTTCATTGTACAGTGTTGTTCATTTAAAGTCATTTTTGTAACTGGAAGTGTTTCACTCATCTGAATAAAAACGGTAGAGAAAACAACAGTGCATGAAAATGTTGTCTCTTTCTTGTGAGTTCATTTAATCGATGTGTGAAAACGATCTGTAGGCCTATGATGGTGGCTGTCCCTCTTTGGCCGCTGGGTGGCAGCAGCAGCCACATACTCTTCTCATTCACACGAATGAATCATCCGTAGGAGCTTCTGCCTCCACATGGTGCCTCAACTTAGTCACCTTCTCTTCCCCTTCCCTTCTTTCACTCTCTCTAGATCTGTCAGTTTATCTATTTCTCCCTCTTTTTCCACAGCTCTCATTTGCTCATCTGACTCATGGGACATCTGGTCTTTGCCAGACAGCTTGTCCTTTACTCATGTTCTACTCCTCTCCACTGTAGACGATTAAAAATCTCACCTTAAGATTTTGATGTCCTCACATCTGCTACTGAAAAATAAGAACATTAAGTTAACATCAACCAAAGCTTAACTTTATTAACAAAGCTAAAGCTCAGCTACATGATCAAATGCCCCTCCCGCATTCAAATGTAAATTTACCTGCAAACTCACCGACTTTTTGTGAAATTAGCTTCTGATAGTATCTGACTGTCTTCAGAAAATCACCTGTTTTTTTTGTTTTTTAAAATAAAATGCAGAAGAGAGGAGAGTCTGCTGGCAAAAAGAGAATGTGAAAGACATAAAACAAGAATCAACATTATGGCTTTTCGGAGATGTTGTAAAAGTGACGCAGAGATGGCGTTGTTAACAGGCGAGTATTTTATTGAACAAATAAATTGCCATTTGTTGCTCTCGAAAAGTGTTCATTTTAAAGCATTATCTATTAGAAGGGTCATTTCATTTTTTTTGTAGTGCTGTGCTGGATTTTTTTTTCATGGATTAACCATGTCTATTAATGGGTATAACTAACATCAGCTTGAGAACCTTTCCATTATATATTTTATGGCTTGTAGTGAATGTTTAATAAACAAAAGGATTACCATATTCATCCGCACAGTCACACAAAGTACATGACCAAATTAAAATGTTTTATTGACTGCGTAATGTTATAAAGTATTTAAGTTACACATTAAAAGGATTTAATATGCATGTTACTATTGGCCAGGCTAAATGCAACACTTCATTTTATTCAATATAAACAGGGTCCCTGGAAAAGGTTTCAGACCCCTGCTATTGACCATATAATGCTTTAACTTCCCAACACAGCTATTCTTTTTGCTAACGTATTGCGAACATATTTTGTCTATATGAGCAGATGCATAAGTTGAACTGTGGAAGAGCATCATTGAATACTAGGAGGCATTCAACATGTCAACGTCACAGAAACTTTTCCGTAAATTTGTCCTGAGCTGAGTGGGTTGGATGTCATGCTGTTACAAAGTTGTAAGAAATGTTCAGAATAACACTGACATTATTAGATACAGAAGCTGACAATGAGGATTTATTTATTTATATATATATTAATTTTTTGCGCTTTAAACTTTTAAACTTAAAATATATTCTTTCTATATACATAATCAACATATTTAAATCAGTAGTTTTATATTTATCCACAATTTATTTTGATATTATTAGCAATGCTTCTTGGCCATGGATTGAAGTTTTTGTATTTTCTTTTTCTCTTTTTTTTTGTTGCTTAAAATAAAAATCTGTAATGTTATTCACCTTGTTGGTAGTTTGTTTGCTTCCTGGCTTTTTAACTCTTTAATAAAGACTGTTTTAAGTTGAAATGAATAGGAAAAATACTTCCACAACCAAGGCTGCTGAAAAAGTTGTTCCACTCTATTGATTGGTTACATGACATTTACCCCCGCGGTTTTGAGCGGTTTTAACCGAAAGCAACTTGTACTGACATATCTTTAAATATGTCAGTGCCACTGTTTTGTCTCAAGATGCACACAGTAATGTCTTTGCATTGTAATGCACACAGAAAAACAGTAATGTTTTTTTTTAAAGGCACGTTTATTAAAGCTACCTAAATGCCCTAATTGAACTAAGGCCTAATCCTGTTAAGCCCAGCCTTACTGTTCAGGTGATATATAGGCTCTAAAAGTTTTTGTCATATTTCAAATTGCAGATTTGAGAATGCTCATTCCACGAAACCGGTACAATTTGGACTTGCACATTTTTGGATTTTCTACTAATATGCATTACTTTTCTGAACAACCCACAACATTAAACATTGACATATTTAACTTCCAGAAAAACATATTTTCCCACCTCAGGCATCAAATACTTATTATTATTGGTAATTATTTAAGATATGGGCGCTATTAGTCTTCAACCCCGTTATGGACACTATGGGAGCTCTCTGAATATAATTATAAAATATATTTGTAATGAGATCAACATTTTCCTATTAATCAGATGTCCCTCACACTAATTCAGTAATTATGAACGTAAAATGTACATATAATTTCACACTTATGCTATTACTAAAGCCTGAAATGGGCACTTTTTGTGACAGCAACCTCATCATTTTTGATCAAAGATGTGGCTTAACTTCAGAATTTGAACTAAAATCAGTATTCTTATGATTGCTGTGAACATTTCAGACTGAGTTCAACAAACATTAAATTACTTTTTCATAAACGTAAAAAAAAAAAGAATAAAAATGTAGGTGTGACAGGGTTGAGACTATGGAAACAGGGTTGAGGATGGTAACGGGGTTGAAGAGACAAATACAGCTTAAAATATAAATAGTTGTGTTTTACTCAAATTCACTGTAAGATTTTCTATAAGCACTGTATTTTATTATGTTACCAAGAAAAACTACAGATATAAATTGCAATTGCAACTCAGTTTTATTAACCCGACTGCAGGAAAAAAAACAATAACGTAGTATACATTAGAACATTATAAAATGACTGAATAGGTCATCAAAATAAAACATATAACTTGTGCTTTTTTGATGTGTGTGTGTGTGTGTGTGTGTGTGTGTGTGTGTGTGTGTGTGTGTGTGTGTGTGTGTGTGTGTGTGTATGAGTGAGCGTGCGTGCGTTTTTTTTACATGTGCGCACTTTTTGGGGCAAAGAAGTAACGGGGTTGAGTGTGACGGGGTTGTGATTTTTTGCTCAAAATGGCCACTGCTCTACATGTAGTGAATAATAGGAGAGCAAATCGAATGCATGATATTAAGAAATCATGTATGTTTTTGATATAAACAAAGATAATTTTCACAAGTAATAGAATTCTATCTTTATTTGATGTAACAGGGTTGAGTCGTTGAGCTTGACAACCACAATATCACAATTCTAAATAAGTTATATTTATAAAAGAAGTTGGTAACTTGCCTTTGTCTACACAGAATGTTGTTCAGAAGACTTCTATGATGTTACTGGTGGTGTCAACTGAAAAAACAAGATCATTTCTAATATAAAGATAAAATGTATGTCATTATTTTTAAACTTTATTAAAGGAGACATTTCAATTGATACAAAAAGCTTATTATAATAATCGATTTTGGTGACCCAATAGGTAAAATACACTTAAAAAGGTCAGAGGGACTCAAATCGTACCGATTTCGTGAAATGACTTAACAGCTAATCAGTCAGCACTGCAGAAGCCGTGAGATGTGTACAGATTGGTCACAGGACGTGTCAGTCATCTCTGCTCCCACTCACAATCTGCTTCAGTCTGTACCCGCCTACTCACACAGACAGGTGGCCAATCTGTCGCTTCAGTGCCACAGGTGTGTGTTTGCATGAGTGTGTTACAGTGGTCCAAGATGGAACAGATGATGGTGGCATTTCAGGTGTGTAACAGGAGCACAGTAAATTCCACAAACAAGGAGCTGGAGCATATGCTCTTTTGTTTATGTTAGATTATCAACCATAACACTGTATCTTTGTTATGAAATCCTGCAACAGTGATTAAAACCTAAACAAATGCAGA
The DNA here is from genome assembly GCF_051911475.1 of Siphateles boraxobius. NCBI lineage: Eukaryota > Metazoa > Chordata > Actinopteri > Cypriniformes > Leuciscidae > Siphateles > Siphateles boraxobius. The sequence continues at coordinate 19,156,223 of NW_027508722.1, read as the reverse complement.
TGTCAAGTGTGGAAATCATCTGATGCCAGAAGACATTCAGTGTTTTGGAGGACATTCTCACACAAATAATGAAATTCCCTACCTGTTTTCACACCCTGAGCCGCCACACCTGAACTGAGCAAACAAAGCATTAAAAACTATTCAACACATGACACGACTCAAGCAGCCATTGTCATTCAGTCTGAACACACAAATGATCAGTGATCAGCTCTATTACTCACACCTGTGACCTTTGTGAGGAATGTGTGCTCATGATTTAGACATAGCAGAGCATTCAAAACCTCCCAAATGATTTATGACAGGGTTTCATGAAGCAGATCAAGCAGAAACAAACAGCATCGACCGCTTAATTGCATTACAAGGTAACCTTTAATGATGTCAATACCTGGACAAATCTCAATGGTTATTGCTCTGTGTGACTTTTGATTGATCCCATTATCTGAATTCAGTTCAGTGCCTGACTGGAAGTCTAATTTGAACAGTTTTACACATTAAAAAATAACCCCCTCACCGTAATTTGCCATGTTTAAAAGACATGACCCGCAGTGTTTCACTAAATGTTAGAGACAATCCTTATGCTTTTGGCTGCCGCTTCTGTAGATGCTAGGAGCGTATTTTGTGATGTGAAAATTAGACAATGCACTAAATACACTGGTAAACTTCATAGATCATCCCTTCCTGAGTTTGAACTGGGGAGTTTGGTGTTACTGCCATCTATCTTGAACACACCACCACCTCTTGTCAGTTAATACAGATCCTAAGAGCATGAAACGCAAAAATACACAAATCTGAGAAAATATGGGGGTGTCCCACATTACACATGGACTTGGTGAGTCATTAGGAACATCTAGTGCCCCCAGTATGAATTTGGTATCTACACAGATTTCCTATCTTTGCGATTTGCCCACACACAGAGAGAATAATGTAAATCTGTCATAGCATGTTACAGCAGAAATGTCCAATGTCTAAACTCTTCAGCTTCACATACATCTTAAAGTCAATATTAATAGTTTGCTTTGAATAAAATAAAGTCAATAGTGTGCGGTAGAGTGTTATTATTATTAGTATTGTTCCTGCTATCTACCAGCACCTAACCAGGATGTGCATGGACCTTGGGTTGAATCGGAAGATTATTAGCCGTATTTTGTTTTTAGGTAGTAGCTTGATGTGACTAAATGCTGTATGTATTTTAAATTATCATAAAATGTTTTAGTAATATTTTACCAACAGTTCTTGCAGCTCAAGAAATACTATTAGGAAAGGATCAATCAAAAATTAACATAAAATAAATCATTATTTACTCACCTTCACGTCGTTTTACTCCAGTATGCAGGGTTCTTTTTTTTGTGGAACACAAAAGTAGTTTTAGAGAATTCAATACACAGATATTGCTATTTAATCACACTTCAATGACCAAAAAACAAAAAGGTTGTGTCACGCATTGGTGCTGCAATGATCGCAAGATGCAGGAAATTAAACAACAAAGTCTTTACATTAACATTTCCACATAAACGTTACCGAACAAAGAATTGAGGAAACTAAGTTATATACACAGTTAACAAGGGAACTAAATGAACCACAGGAGAACATAATCAGTCACTAAGGAAACTAACAAACAAACAGAAATCAGGCAAAGCAGAACAGGAAACAGAATGAAAACTAAACCAAAACAGAAAGATAGCAGCAAGCAGCGATGATGAACCCAAGCCGGCTTTAGGAAAATTGTGCACGGCAGGCAAATTTTTTTTTAAATCGGGAAAATGTAAAAGAACTATGTCAAAGTCACTAGAATATGCCTCAGTTACTGCAGCAGCTGGTGCCACTGACGACAAATCACAATAGCATCATTGATGAGATAATTTAAAGGTACAATATGCAGGATTTTTCGCCACCAGGGATCGCTAACCTATTACAATAACAAAGGCGTATATTCCACATTAAGCTGAATTATGGATCTTGTCGTCAAGCTGATGGATCTTTTATGGATAAGTGAATACATTAATGTTTTTAACATGACTGTGGTGTGAAGACTGTGACGTATACCAGCGCCACACACAACGTGAGTCCCGCGGATATAAAAGAATAAGGACATTTCATTCTACCAAACTACACGCAAGTGCTGAATTAATACTCACAGAGGTCAGTTTATTAGACGAATTAAACTTGAGGTAACGCAACGCTGTTTCACTTGCTCTAACAGTTACACTATCACACTAAACGGCATTTGAGTGTGTTGAATGTTGTTAGTTAGATTGTGTGTTGGCTGTATGAGACTAAGTACTGTCATGGCCTTGCCTGGCTCCTCCTCCTGGCTGTGTCTGTCTCCTACAGGTGAGCTGGGCACAGGTGTTTGGAGTTTGTGCTAATCAGTTCCTGGTCTGGGCCTTTAAAGATGCTTCAGATGAGACCGGGAGGAGGACCAGCCTCCGTTGCATTTCTCCCGCACCGTTTATGATTTTGTTTTGTTTATTTATTTCCTATTGCTTATATTTTTATTTCTTTTTCAAAGCCAACTTCAGTACTGGCTGAGCAAAGTTTATTCTGTTAACATTCTATTAATTTAATAAATATACTATATTCCTATTCCGTGTGTGTGGCCTTTCCCTACTCTGTTGCTTGCTTTGAGCCAGGCTCGTAACAGATTTGGGGGCTCGTCCGGGATTTTGAACCATCGATCGGTAAATATGCGTTTTTTTGCATTTCTCAATTGGGTTTGAGTAGTTGAATTATAGGTCGTTTTGATTAGTGTGCCAAATTTGTAAACTGTATTTGGATCCTACGCTGATCCGGCGCAGTAAGGTTGATTGGGCATTTAACGCATGGTTATTGGGAAAGACACGCGGATCAGTTAATTAGGTTTTGAATTTTTTTTGCAGTACGTCGGTGCGGGAGACAAAATTTGGTTCGTTTGTGCCTGGGCTTGTTTAAATACAGCCAGGTTATAGTATTAGGAGGTGGTTCATTGTTGGGTGGGTGCGGGCTGCGCTGTGTTTGCGAGACAAAAATAATTAATAATTAATTGGTGTAGTCATTGGAGCTTTACGAACCCCTGCAAAGTGCTTAACGCTTGTTTGTTATTTTTGTTTTTTGTTTTTGTGCTATACCCTGGGCGGAGGACACAGTCGTGGATGCCTGCTTTAACGACATTTTGTCGGGGAAGTTAGGTCCCGCTGATATCGTGTATTAAAAATCTCTGTTCTTGGGGTATGCATGAAGTGGATCGAAGTGTGCAGGGCAGCTCCGTTTATTTTGTCTCGTAGCTGCAGTGTGGTGGCCGCACTTACATTGATAAATGTGCTTAAAAAAATAATACTTTTTTGTTTTTTTTGTTTAGGGGTTAAAGAAAAGGGCAGAGTAAATAAATGGATACTTTGGATACATTTTTCGCTGCTCCATCAGATCAGGTTTTAGATACGTTGACTAAGGAGCAGTTGTGCGACGTTAGTGAACATTATAATTTTGAATTGGGCTTGAAGAAAAATGCGAAATTGGTGCAGATAAGGCAGGCTGTCAGAACTAAATTGGCTGAAAGAGAAATTCTCCCATCAATAGCTTCAATGGATGAGTTGGATCCTGAAGGTGCTTCAACGCCTTTGGCAACATTGGGTGAGTCTCGCAGTAATTTTGGTCTTACCTTTGAACAACAAAAAGAGTTGTTAGAAATGCAACAAAGAGAGAGAGAAGCTGAACGTAGAGAGAGAGAAGCTGAACGTGAAGCCGAACGTAGAGAGAGAGAAGCTGAACGTGAAGCCGAACGTAGAGAGAAAGAAGCTGAACGTGAAGCCGAACGTAGAGAGAAAGAAGCTGAACGTGAAGCCGAACGTAGAGAGAGAGAAGCTGAACGTCAACTAGAATTTGATAAAATCAAAAGTGATAGAGAAATTGCCTTAGAACGGCTTAGGTTGATTGCAGAAGGGAAAATTACGGGTGATACCGGTGGCGATGTTCCGACTGGACCAGCGCGCACTCCTGATATCTCTAATATGGCCAGATTGCTTCCAAGGTTTAGTGAGAAAGATCCGGATGTGTTTTTTTCACTGTTTGAAAGTGTGGCAGATGATTGTGGTTGGAGTGATCCTGAACGAACATTGTTACTCCAGAGCGTTCTAGTTGGAAAAGCGCAGGAGGCATTTATTGCTTTATCGGTGCCTGAAAGAAGGATTTATAAAAGTGTGAAAGATGCTGTGCTTAAAGTATATGAGTTAGTTCCAGAAGCATATAGACTGCGATTTCGTAATTGGAAGAAGGGAGAAAAGCAGACTTATACAGAGGTAGTAAGAGAGCTGAATTGTCATTTCAATCGTTGGTGTGCTGCAGTAGGCGTTTCTACCTTTGAAGAGTTGTGTAATTTAATTGTCTTAGAGCAATTTAGAAACATCCTCCCTGATCGAATTGCGGTATATATTAATGAGCGGAAGGTAAAAACAGCAGCAGATGCGGCAGTTTTATCTGATGAATACGTTTTAACGCACAGGCAAAATTTTAAAGAACACAATTCAGGAAGGGGTTACCGCGAGCAGCGCTTTGGACGTTACAGTGAACGTTCAGTATTTTCTAATACTCCAGCTAGTCAGTCTGTTGCCAAAGAACAGTCTCGTGGTAAGGCAGATCCGGATGCTTGTCATTACTGCTCAGAGAAGGGGCATTGGAAGAACGAGTGTCCGGTCTTGAGAGCAAGGGGCCAGAGGAGCAAATCTGGCGCGGCAAGACCTGTTGCTCTTGCCGTTTCGGATGTGCGCGCACGGTCTGAGTTCATCCCCACAGAGATTAGGTCCAAACCTGAAAGGGGTGTGGCCTCCTCTAACTTGTCCGCGGACAGCCTTGTGGGATCTAGCCCGTATAGCGGGTCTGATGTAATTGAAGCCAATGTTAATGATTACTCTCCTTTCATTACAGATGGTTTAGTATCATTGGTGGGCAGTTCTGCAAAGGTGCCAGTTAAAATTCTTAGAGATACGGGGGCTTGTGAATCTTTTCTTCTAGAGTCTGTTTTGCCTCTTTCTAGTGAGTCCAGCATGGGTAATGTTTTGGTGAGGGGAATTGGGTTGCAGGTTGTAACTGTTCCTCTGCATAGGATTGAGCTACAGTCAGACCTGGTTCGGGGTGAAGTTGTCATTGCCGTGCGCCATTCGTTGCCTATAGATGGTGTACATCTCATCTTGGGAAATAACTTGGCTGGAGAGCGTGTTTGGCGTGATGTACCACCTCCTGTGGTGGTTAAGAGTGTTCCATCTATCCCATCAGGTACTGATTGTAGCCTGCAGAGCTTACCTGAGGTGTTTACTGCCTGTGCAGTAACACGTGCCATGAATCGTGCCTCTGGAACTGAGGTTCTAGAGAAAATTTGTAAGCCTGAATTACAGCCTATTGTTTTGCCCAATGTGCCATCTTCCCTGTCATTTAGTGATTTTGTTGTAGCTCAGAAGGAGGATTCAACATTGAGTGAACTGTTTGCTGGGGTTTTGCCTCTTGAGGAGCGAGATAGTGCAGCGAGGGGTTATTTTGTTCAAGATGGGCTGTTGGTTCGTAAGTGGATGCCTCAGACTAAAGAGATGTTTGAGGATCCTGTTTTCCAGATAGTAGTGCCGGTGAAGTTTAGAGACTTGATACTACAGACGGCTCATGGTGATATAGCGGGCCATTTGGGTGTGCGGAAAACGTATGACAGACTTATGAAGTACTTCTATTGGCCTTGCCTAAAGAAGGATGTGGCATGCTTCATTAAGACCTGTCATACATGTCAGATAACGGGAAAGCCTAATCAGGTGATCAAGCCAGCTCCACTTTACCCTATTCCGGCTTTAGGGAACCCATTTGAGCATTTGCTAATCGACTGTGTTGGACCATTGCCTCCATCGAAGTCGGGGTGTGTTTACCTTTTGACTGTGATGTGTCAGGCCACCCGTTACCCCGCTGCCTATGCGTTACGTACAATTTCTACCAAGTCGGTGGTGAAGGCGCTCTCTCAGTTTATTTCCATCTTCGGCATCCCTCAGATTATTCAGAGTGACAGAGGCTCTAATTTTACATCACGTATGTTTTCAGAAGTGCTTGAGCAGCTGCGTATTAAACATCAGCTAAGTAGCGCTTATCACGCCCAGAGCCAAGGCGCTCTGGAGCGTTTTCACCAGACGCTCAAGTCACTGCTAAGAGGTTATTGTGTTCAGCTCAGTAAAGACTGGGAGGAAGGGCTTCCGTGGCTGTTGCTTGCAGCACGTGAGGTAACACAGGAAAGTACAGGTTTCTCACCTAATGATTTGGTGTTCGGCCATAGAGTTCGTGGGCCTTTAGCTGTCCTGCAGGATAAGCTGAAGTGTCCTGAAAGTCATCCTAACTTGTTGGAGTATGTGAACGGCTTCCGCCGGAAATTGTTCTTAGCTTGTGAGATGGCTGTAGAAAATCTGACTAAGGCTCAGAAGAAAATGAAGAGTTGGTATGACCGCCGGGCTGAGCCGAGAGTGTTCAGTCCTGGAGATCAGGTTCTGGCGCTGTTGCCGATAGCCGGTTCTCCCTTTCTTGCTAGATACTCAGGTCCCTATACGGTAGTTCGGCAGGTTTCGGACCTGAATTATCTAGTTTCAACTCCTGACCGTAGGCGTAATACGCAACTCTGTCACATTAATCTTTTGAAACCCTATTACAGTAGGTCTTCGGTTTCTGGGGCAGCCGAGACTGGTGATCAGGTTAAGTCAGTTGCTGTGGCTGCAGTTGCTGGGATATCTAGCGTCTCTCCCCACATGGTGGCAGCGTGTGGTGATGAGGATGTGGTTAGCCCAGACGACTGTGTGCTCCAGCCTCGGTTGAAGAACTCAGAGAAGTTGTCTGATTTGGACACGATACTTGGGCATTTGTCCAAGGAGAGGGCATTAGCAGTTGAGTCGTTGATTTTTAACTTTCCTGCTTTATTTTCAGACACACCGTCGTGTACTCATTTGATCAAGCACGACATCGATGTGGGTGATTCTGAGCCGATAAGGCAGAGGTTCTATCGGGTGTCACTCGAGAAACAGCAGCACCTAGAGGCAGAGGTGAAGTATCTTCTGAATAATGGTTTGGCAGAACCCTCTTATTCTAGTTGGGCTTCGCCTTGCATTCTAGTTAGTAAACCTGACGGGACGTATAGATTTTGTACCGATTATCGGAAGTTAAATAACATCACAAAGCCAGATTCTTTTCCGCTCCCAAGGGTTGAAGACTGTGTTGACAGGGTAGGTTCGGCCAGGTTTGTAAGTAAGTTTGATTTACTTAAAGGCTACTATCAGGTTCCTTTGACACCTCGGGCTCAGGAGGTTTCAGCCTTCATAACGCCGTCTGGCCTGTATTCGTACTCTGTGATGAGCTTTGGGTTACGAAATGCGCCCGCCACATTTCAGAGACTAATGAACCGCGTAGTCTCTGGTTTACAGGGCTGTGCTGTTTATTTGGACGATGTAGTTGTGTATAGTGACGGGTGGTCTGAACATCTTGAGCGTATCCAGGCTCTTTTTAAACGGTTAGTTGAAGCTCGCCTCACTGTAAAGCTCGCTAAATGCGAGTTTGCCCAGGCGACAGTTGTTTATTTGGGGAAGGTGGTGGGGCAGGGCCAGGTGAGGCCTGTGCACGCTAAGGTGGTGGCTATCGATAATTTCCCTATTCCAGCTACCAAACCTGAGCTCCGACGCTTTTTAGGAATGGTGGGGTATTATCGTGGGTTTTGTGCTAACTTTTCCACTGTTGTTGCCCCATTGACTGACCTTTTGAAGGGCCGTATTAAATTTGATTGGACTGCGATTTGTCAGGCCGCATTTGATAATGTGAAGTTGTTGTTAACATCTGCTCCTGTGTTAAGGGCTCCCCGCATGGACCAGTCATTCCAGATGCAGGTCGACGCTAGCCACGTGGGTGCTGGGGCCGTACTCCTGCAGGGAGATGAGCAAGGGGTAGACCGGCCAGTGTGTTTCTTTTCAAAAAAGTTTAACCGTCACCAGTTAAATTACTCGACCATCGAAAAAGAAACACTGGCTTTAATATGGGGATTACAACACTTTGATGTTTATTTAAGTGGGGGTGCTGTTCCGGTTACCATTTATTCTGATCACAACCCATTAACGTTCTTATACTCTCTAAAGAGCCCAAGTCAGCGCCTTATGCGCTGGGTTTTATTTTTACAACCGTATAGCTTACTGGTCCGGCACATTCGGGGTGTGGACAACGTCATGGCTGACGCCTTGTCCCGTGCCCCGTGTGAGCCGGAGTAAGTCAGTGTCTTGTCCTGGCTGTCTCTCTCTTGTATCTCTTATCTCTTTCTCTGCCTAGTCTCCTTAAATTTGGCTTTCCAGGTACCGGGACTTGCTGGAGCCTTGGGTTTGAGGGAGGGATTGAGTGGAGGGGTGGGGGGGCCTGTTGGACTCAAGTGACCATTTTGCATCTGCTTTGCCGCCTTGGGAGGAGTGTCCAAGCCATAACCCCTAGACAAAGTTGAGTATTTTTTTTGTTTATATCTGATGTTTATTCTTCTATGGGGGAAAGAAAAGGAGTGTGAAATTTTTCCAGAGTCTCTCTTTGAGAGGCCTCTGTCGTAAGGAGGGGGGTGTCATGGCCTTGCCTGGCTCCTCCTCCTGGCTGTGTCTGTCTCCTACAGGTGAGCTGGGCACAGGTGTTTGGAGTTTGTGCTAATCAGTTCCTGGTCTGGGCCTTTAAAGATGCTTCAGATGAGACCGGGAGGAGGACCAGCCTCCGTTGCATTTCTCCCGCACCGTTTATGATTTTGTTTTGTTTATTTATTTCCTATTGCTTATATTTTTATTTCTTTTTCAAAGCCAACTTCAGTACTGGCTGAGCAAAGTTTATTCTGTTAACATTCTATTAATTTAATAAATATACTATATTCCTATTCCGTGTGTGTGGCCTTTCCCTACTCTGTTGCTTGCTTTGAGCCAGGCTCGTAACAGTACGTTAAAGGTACAATATGTAGAATTTTTGCAGTAAAATATCCAAAAACCACTAGGCCAATGTTATATATTTTGTTTAGTTGATTACTTACAATATCCCAAATGTTTCAAACTATTTGTAAATCGTGAGAAAATTGCGATTTTAACAAAGGAAACAGGACGTATGAGCAGGGGTGAGGAGTCGCCAGTCAATGGCGTCATATCCGTGTTAGCCTCGGTTTCCGCCAGGTTTGCGCTCGTACTGCCATAGTAACCATGGCGACAGACGTTGACAACTGGGTTATGCCCGTTATGCCTAGCAGGACGCTCACGCTATTGTTGTTTTGTTCAAACATTTTGGACCATGGTCAAGCAGACTTTGAGACAAAAAGAGGACTAAAACGAAGATCAGCATCTTTCGAGATGCCGAGAGCTCCACGTCCGCGACTAACTTCGAGTAGACAGAGGCGCGAGTGTTGCATGTACTTTATTAGACAGGTTTGCAAATGTACATAAAACTATCAATGTTATTTAGTTCAACATGATGTATGTGTCTTGTGTGACACCCCCCATGGAATAGAGGGGTGGGGTGAGCAGTTGCTCATTATCATTTAAAGAGACATGCACTGAAATGGGTTCGCTGTGAACAGAGCTGTTTTTGAGGAGGTAAAAAGGGTGTTGTTTAACTCAACCATTGGGGAATTTGAACCAAAGTATGTTACAAACTTTACATGAAGACCCTAAAGAATCATACCAACATGTTATGGAATTAAAATTGAATGTAAGGAAGTAGAATTAATTGAAAATTAAAGACATTCATGTCATTTTTAACTGGAAAAGAAATCTGCATTTCCCAGAATGCATTACCTGTTTTGTAATTCTCTGAGTTGCAAATACGAGATGAAATTTGGTTGGCGCACCCTTTTATATGGTTGTTTTTGAGGGGCTCTGTAGTGCATCCCTTTTCACCTACAGTAACCAAACTTCATACACTTATAGATCTCTTCGGGACAAACAAGCACTCAGAGTCTTAGTCATACGCCAGCTCAATAGGAAGGCAAATAATTCATGGTGAGAAAAATAACTTTTACATACATTGACTGATTTTGATGAAACTTCAGCTGTTTGTTCGTTATAGTAGAAGGCCGATCACAGGGATGTGACTATTGTGAGTCAAAGTGCTGCGTTGGCAGACAGTACACAAATGGCTGAGGGCAGAAATAAGCTAATACGGGACAGTCCGTCAGTGGTCGTGGGCGGAGCATGAGCATATGCTCAGCGAATCCAAACAGCTTGATTCTTGAGAGTGTTTAGGCTTTTTGAGGATTAAAAAAGAGGAAAGAATGGATTTTTTTCATTGTATGGTGGTTGTGTCCACACACAGCAAAGACACATTTATATGCAAACATCATATAAAGCTGTATTTTGCATCCGATGACCCCTTTAATATCCTAAAAAACAGCTTACCGCAAGTTCTTCAGATATTTGATATGATTCTGATGCATGTGTAAAACAGAAGTCCATTTCTGTTATCTGTGGTATGATGTGTAGTGATTTGAGAGCTCGAGTTACATGAAGTTCAGCAGCTGGCATACTATCGGCAGCAGTTAGTAGCAGCCCTGTCATGGCCCTGGTTTAGGCCTGTCATGCTGCTAAATCGGACCTCAGATTAGCTCCCCGCCTCTGAAATGACAGCTGTACCGGATACAGATCCATTACGCGGGAATGAAGGTATGGAAGCTTCAGAGAGACAAGTGATAGTGGAAACAGTGAACTGTGCCGATAGGTTTGATCCTAAGCAAGATACTGGAGACACTATCAACACACACTGTGGGCTTAATATAGCAACTGACATAGTGCAAGACATACCTCTCTCTCACTGCTCAAATATCATAGGCCTGTTAATCTAAGGGGGCTCGGGGTGGGTGTGCACCAACATCGCATTCTGTTCTTCAGCTTGTACTCTTTCATTTCCCGCTCCTCTCTCTCTTTCTCTCTTCATCCCCCTCTTTAACCTGTCCTTCTGTCTCCCCCTCCAGTCTCTGTCCTTGGCAGAGCAGTGTGTGGTAATCCTATTACTCTTGTGTGAAAACCAGCTGAGAGAAAGAGAGGGAGATGGAGAGAGAGGGTGAGTGAGTGGGAGAGAGGGATTGTCAGGTCTGTTATAGTTGTGAGCAGACAAAAAGCGCTTTAAACTATGGAACATGACCCTAAAGACTGAGGGAAGAATACAGAGAAGAGAGAGGAGGGGCACTAAAGGGAGATGATGAGATTACTGACAGTTGGAGCGCCAAACTTGAAAATAAGCATGTTCTTTGATGACAAAGAGCCCATTGACATGCTCTCTCGTCCTTTCACTCTCACACGGACACACAGATAGAGAAACACAAGCAGATAGGCCCATCTAAAACAGTTTAGTTTTTCTTGTAAATTTTCAAATTGTAATTTTTCATCTGTAATCATCAGTATACACATGGCTAAGTCTCCAGCAGAAATGCCTTCTTGTCTAATAACATTCAGGACAAAATAAATAAAATATTCTGGCCATATGGCAACAGTTATGTTGTCTGGTTGACTTCTTTCTGTTTCTACACAAATCTTATATCATATTGTTCAGTTATTTTTGGTTCAGCATATATAGCCTACACTCTGAAATGGCAGCATGAGAGAATAAGATTTTTTTTTTTAATCCCACATTTTCTACATTTGTAATTATGGGAAATTACTACTATGACGTTTAAATAAAATGTAACAATGTCAAGTAAATATTGGATGTCCAATGTAGGCTACTCGACATTTGCACTCACTGAGCAGCATTTTACAGCAAAATATTAACATTACACACATTGCATAGTGAAATAATCACGAGGCTAACATTAAAGGGGTGGTCGATTATTTTTTAACTTTTCTAACTTTAGTTAGTGTGTAATGTTGCTGTTTGAGCATAAACAACATCTGCAAAGTTACCACACTCAAAGTTCAAAGCAAACATCACGAACCCTAAAATGTACATAAACCCTGCCCCCAGAACACGATTAATAGATTATCAATATGCTAATCAATGACTAGAAGATAACTATACATACATAAGCTACATAAATTCATCAACTAACCATTCAGAAATTTTGTCTACATGTTGTTACTTCTTCTTGAGTCTCTCCATGTTTGTTTGAACATAAAAGGCTAAAAGTTTGTGACATTTTCAGTGTGTCTGAGTGAGGTAAATAATGAAAGATGCTAAGAACGATCTTTTGAAGCTCCGCCCTGTGTGCTGGAAGCAGCAGCTCATTTGCATTTAAAGCGACACACACAGAAAAACTGTGTGTTTTTGCTCACTGGTACACGGTGTAGTTATTTAAGTATTTTGTTACCTAAAATCAATGTCTTTATTCATAAATATGTCCTCATTGGGGTAAAATTACCTCTGCCATTTATCTGACTTATCCTCAAAAGCGAAGAATTTCTTATCTTTATTTACATGGGGCGGGTAAGTCCATGGAGGCTTCCATTTCGCTCTGCCATCTTGAAAAACTAGAGAGGAACAAAAAGCACTAGCCTACCTAAACGCACACAATGCGTTTTCGCTGAGAGCCAGTGTCACGTGACTGAAACCCAGTGGTGGCGCCAGGGAGGAGCTAGGTGGTGCTGTAGCAACAAAACCGAAAAATCTGACCAAAATTCAAAGCACCTTCTATTAAGTGTTGAGCATCCGCATAGCACCTGCAACAGAAAATCTCTGGAGCCGCCACTGCTAAAACCAGCTGAACTGAAACGGACAAGGAGATCAGTGATAGGCGCTTGTCACCGCCCTGGCAAATTTGAAAGGCTGGACTGCACGGTACTTTATAATGCAGGACCATAGTTATGCCGAGCCACAGAAGAAGGAAAAAAAATACAAATACGTAAAATTAAACGTGACCGGTGATTTTAAAAAACTAGGGTTAATGTCCGGATAGCTTTTTCTAGGTGGAAAGAGCTGATGAAGGAGAAACGCTTCGAAAGGGACTCTGAAGTTGCCTGCTTTCTTCTCGACCGGTAAGTCAATCTTACGGTCTAAATTAAAAGCTTTTTTTCATTCCTTGGTTGTGTAGCCTACTTTATTAAATGGGCAGCATAACAGTAGAACATCTATAGTTAAAAGCTAAACAGGCTCTTTGATGAATAGCAGCATATGCAACACGCATTTGAAAAAGCGAGGCGGTAGAGAGCACTTATTTTTGTTTGTTTTTGCACACAAAAAGTATTCTCGTCGCTTGATAAACTTAAGATTGGGCCACTGTAGTCACTTGGACTATTTTAACAATGTCTTTAATAATTTTTCGAGGCCGGCAAGTTCAATTCCTGAAGAAGCCTATGGACGAGTATGGACGAGTGATCCAGCTCTCAGATTTCATCAAAAATATCTTAATTCGTGTTCCGAAGATAAACGAAGGTCTTACGGGGATGGAAAAACATGAGGGTGAGTCAATACTGACAGAATTTTCATTTTTGGGTGAACTATCCCTTTAAACTTCACATACACACTCTGGGGACATCAGATATTTATTTTACATCTTGTGAAAAGGGCATTATACCACCCCTTTTGTTACAAACTGCTCTGAGACACAAAGATTGAGGATCCAAATGCAGTTTATTTGAAAGGGTAATCCAAAATCGTAGTCAAAAACAGAAAAAGGTCATAAAGCCCAGGAAATCAGTCCAAACAATAACAAACACAACAAGGCAGGGAACAAGGGCAAAAGAGTAATCCACGGAAAAGGCAAGAATTCCAAAAACCAAGAGACATGAAACCAGGGAGAATGCTCGGAATTGCAGTGTAACACTAAACAAGACTTTGCAATGAATGACTGAAAGAACCAGGCTTATATAGGGTGAGCAAACAAGAAGATGAGACACAGGTGAAAACAATGAGTGATGATGAATCCGGGCAGTGAGCTATGGGAAATTAATGTGTGGTGATTGTCTGGGTTGGAATACCCTCTGATGGTTATCCTGGGCACTCTCACTGGTGATCATTACACCTTTAATACGTAAGCTTTAATATGTAACCATATGCTTCATTTAAAAAAAACATTAAATACATGTTGTTCATCACTCATTTAATGACAATATTATGATAAAAAATGATAATTATGGTATTATACATATATAATTTAATTATTTTAGTCAGATTTTACTTCATTTTTAGTATTTTTTCATAATTTATTAATTGTATTATTAATATTTATATTATTTTTCTATAGTTTTCTATTTCATGAATTTAATTCTACCAATCTAATTTTTAAAGCGTTGGCCTCTCCTTCCATCCCTTGTTTTTAAGGAATCACTTCACTCTCTCTTGCTCAGTCTAACAGATATATCACATGTGCTTCACTCCACTAGGAGGCCAAAAGATAAAGAGTAACAATGAGACCCTCTTAAACAGAGTACTCTCTCTTTTACCAGCTACCTTGACAGTGCAAAAGCACTCATGGGTCTTATGAGTGTGCAATGCTAGTATGTATATTTGTAAACACCACTGTACTCAGAGCTCTAATTTCTGAGAACAAGCGGTGTCACTCGGGACATGACTTAGTATTGTGAGAATGTACCTTCATTGGCAGCAAAATAGAGGGAGGAAGAGTGGCTGAACAATGCAAGGGTGAAAGCACTGTATCACTCCAGCATCTGTCTGTCACTCCGATTTTAAATGCTGATCATCTCATAAAGAACAACAGAGAAATTGAGCTGGTGGGGTGGGGTAACAGAAGAGGGGGGGTTCCCCATAATTCTGCAACTGAGTCACATGAGAGAAAACCACAGCATTACATTAAACAATGAAAAAACACTGACAAGGCCATTTCACAGAACATGTTGCCGTATCTTGCATTATTTTTTTATTTTAAACTTAATCTCACAATCCCTAGTAACACTTTACAATAAGGTCCCATTAGTTATCAATACTCATTAACTAAAATTAACTAACAATGAGCAATTCATTTATTACAGTATTTATTCATATTTGTTAATGTTTAATGTTAGTTAATGATTTGCTCTTATCATCCGATCGTGGTTGTATCTCTCTATCAGTGTTACTTGATCTTAGTGCTGCATTTTACACCATTGACTACAACATTCTAGTAAATAGACTAGAAAACTATGTTGGCATTAGTGGAATTGCACTAGCATGGTTTAAATCATACTTACCTGACTGTTATCAGTTTGTAGCAGTAAATGAAGACATGTCTTATCGGTCAAAAGTTCAGTATGGCGTACCACAAGGCTCAGTACTAGGACCGTTGCTGTTCACTCTGTACATGCTACCGTTAGGAGATATCATTAGGAAACATGGAATTAGTTTTCACTGTTATGCTGAAGATACTTAGCTCTATATATCCTCAAAACCTAACGAAACTTACCAATTCACAAAATTAACGGAATTCATAGCTGATATAAAAAATTGGATGACTAGTAATTTCCTACTACTAAATTCTGAAAAAACAGAGATTCTAATTATTGGACAAAAAACTTCCACACGCAACAACCTAGAATACTGTTTAACACTTGATGGCTGCTCTGTCAAGTCTTCGTCGTCAGTTAGGAACCTGGGTGTGCTCTTTGATACCAATCTCTCATTTGAAAGTCACGTGTCTAGTATCTGTAAAAGCGCATTTTTCCATTTTAAAAATATATCTAAATTACGTCATATGCTCTCATTGACAAATGCGGAACAATTAGTTCATGCGTTCATGACCTCAAGGCTAGGTTATTGTAGTGCTCTACTGGGTGGTTGCCCTGCACGCTTAGTAAACAAACTACAGCTGGTCCAAAACGCAGCCGCTAGAGTTCTTACCAGAACCAGGAAGTATGACCATATAAGCCCGGTTCTGTCAACACTGCATTGGCTCCCTATTAAACATCGTATACATTTTAAAATATTGCTGATTACTTACAAAGCACTAAATGGTTTAGCTCCGCAGTACTTGAGCGAGCTCTTAACCCATTATAGTCCTTCACGTCTATTGCAATCTCAAAATTCTGGCCAGTTGATAATACCTAGAATATCAAAATTGACTGCTGGCGGTAGATTCTTTTTTCTACTTGGCACCAAAACTTTGGAACAATCTTCCTAACATTGTCCGGGAAGCAGACACAGTCTGTCAATTCAAATCTAGACTAAAAACACATCTCTTTGGTTTAGCATACACATAACACATTATAGATTGCTATAATTCAATGTTAGGCTGCATAGTTTAGATCAGCCGGAACCGGGAACACTTCCTATAAATCCTGATGTACTTTGTACATCAGAAGAAGGATGGTGTCTACGCTAATATTAGTCTCTCTGTTTATCCCGAGGTTTATCGCAAACCGCCGGATCCAGGCCATATCCAGATCTGATGAAGGACCATCACATGGACACGACGACAACGCATCCCTGAAGTGCCAGCCTCATCAACACTGTGAAGGCCTCATGGACACCTCAACAAACTTGTCTCCATACCGGCGTGATGACTCCAACCCCTAACCAGATGAACTGGATAAATATTGTGAAAGTTCTGATCCAATCTGACTTCTGACCTATTATGCCGCCTAAATCATAATCATACACTGTTCGTTTGTTGGCCAAAGGAGGACTGGCCCCCTGACTGAGCCTGGGTTCTCCCAAGGTTTTTTTCTCCATTCTGTCACCTGATGGAGTTTTGGTTCCTTTCCACTGTCGCCTTTTTTTTCGCCTTCATTCGCCCTCATTCGCCATTGGCTTTTGGCTTGCTTAGTTGGGGACATTTGACATTTAATTTTGAATTTAACAATACTATTACAACTTTACTTTCCTGCTATCTCTGTAAAGCTGCTTTGAAACAATTTGTATTGTAAAAGCGCTATACAAATAAAGGTGACTTGACTTGACTAATAAAAAATACAATTGTTCATTGTTAGTTCATGTTAGCTCGGGTCCATAATTGTATCCCTTAAAACTCATCTTTGATCACTAAAATTAGATATTTAAACGTTTTTTTCCTTGAAAAAAGTCTTCATGCCTTAAAATAAATTGAATGTAACTGCACTCTTGCCTCATTTAGTATCTGGGGACTATGAATATGCAAATTGCCCCACCTCCGCTCACTCGCACCAGCTCAAATATACACAAGTGATCACACGTTGACATGATTGGTTACAAGGAAGTTTGTGACGTCAGAAACACCAGCGATTTCAAACCACGTTTTTGAGATTGTATTTGTTTCACTGCAGTTTTAAGGAGAAAATACTCAGCAATGGTGCTGACTTATGCATTTGCACATGGTTTGTCTTAAAGCATATTAAAAACACCACATAAACATATAAACAACATTTAAAGCTTAATTTTCACCACAGGAGGGGGAATTTAACAAATACAACTTTTAATTAAAAAATGTATTAGTAAATGTAGAAATGACAGGTCACAATAGTGACTGAAAAAAATTGTTTCATTTCTAAGGCTATAAAAATGTTACTGAATGATCTATCAATGCATTTCCAGCAGATATTGAAATAATAAAGGGTCTCAATGAAATATGCGCAGTGTCGCATGTTTACTGTAAATTGTCACATGACCAGATTTGTTTACTTCCTGTTTGCGCCAAGAGAAGAGGATGGCAGCAAGAAAGCTGCCAAAGAATAGATTAGTAAAGTATGTTAACAAAGATAGGACATCGATTTTTGGTACACATCATGTTTAAGGTGTCTAGTATTGATATATGCATTTGCAATTACTCAACTTTGTTTAATGTAGTCATAGAACTCACAAACATGTCAGCGGCAACAATAGTGACCGGTGGGAAAACCCATTGTATCTACATGCTAATACACTTAGACTAACTGTTCTACCTTACTTTCTGCTGCTACCTAACTTTCTACCTAATTTTACACACAGACACACATACAGAAACACAGAAACACACACACACACACACACACACAAAAAGACTAGCTAGCTAACTAATTCTACTTAACTTTCCACACACACACGCAATTACAGGTAGGCACACACACGCACACCACACACCCCACACACACGCACACCCTATACACACACACACCACACACACACACACCCCACACACACGCAAACGCACACCACACACACGCAAACGCACACCACACACACCCCACACACACGCACACCACACACCCCACAAACACGCACATCACACACACGCACCACACGCACACCACACACCACTCACCCCACCACACACACACACGCACACCACACACCCCACACACACGCACACCCCACACGCACACCACACACCCCAACACGTACACCACGCACACCACACGCGCACGCACACACACACACCACACGCGCACCACACACACCACACGCGCACCACACACACCACACACCCCACACACACGCACACCACACACACACCACACGCACACCACACACACCACACACCCCACACACACGCACACCACACACCCCACTCACCCCACCACACACGTACACCACGCACACCACACACCCCACACACACGCACACACACCACACGCACACCACACACCCCACACGCACCCCATGCACACCAAACACACGCACAGCACACATCCCACGCATACCACACACCCCACACGCACACCGCACACCCCACAACCACGCACACCAGACACCACACACACCCCGCACGCATACCACACACCCCACACACATGCACACCACACACCCCACTCACCCCACCACACACCCCACACACACGTACACCACGCACACCACACACACCACACACGCACGCACACACACACACACACACACACGCACGCACCCCACACACACGCCACACACCCATACACATGCACACCACACACACACACACACACACACACACACACACAGACACACACACACACACACACACCCCACGCACACCACACCCCACAATCGCACACCCCACACGCATGCACATACACGCACACACACACACACACACACACACACACACACACACACACACACACACACACACACACACACACACACACACGCACACACACGCACACACATGCACACACGAGCAGACAAACACACACACACACACAAAAACACCCAGACACACACACTGCAGAGGTCAAATAGACCTATATTCAGTCTGTCCAATGGTTGATACAACACATTATCCCACCGGTCACAATTGTGACCGATCATAAAACTCACTTTTTCACACACTTTTCCATGAAAATTTCAAAAAATGATGATTGATTGTTTCAAAGGGATACTAATGACACATGATTTGGATATTTTCGTGTCTGGGAAAAATTTGGGATTAAATGGGATTAAAAAAGATTAATAAATTCTTTAAAAATAATGTTTACGCTGAGGCGGAAATGGCTTTCAGATATACAATAGAGTAGGTGAATCCAAACTTTTGACTAATGTTTCTCCAGTCACTCCAGCTTTTTCCATGTTTGTGGAATCCGGTAGACTTGGTGAAAGTGCTGTTGGTAATACTTGAACAAAAACACAACTGTCTCACAACTGAGACGAAGGCAAGTTGTGTGTCGATACATAAACACATAACGTATGAGAATGAGAAGAGTAAGGAACCTTTCTGAGAAACTGATAACCGTGAGTTTACTGTAACAGATTTGACACAGAGATTTAGGAGAGCGGAGGACGTGGAGCAAGAGAAGGTTGAAGGTGCTAAATAATGGTGTAATGGAATAATACAAGAGAAGGAAACAGTACAAGGATGAATAGGAAGTACTGTGCTTTGGCAGAGAGATAAGATTTTGTTTGTTTTTGTGTTAACTGAGTATCCCTCCTTCATCTTTTTTAAAACTCCCTTCAACTTGCAAATGCTGTTGAAGACATTTCTACAAACTCAGAAACTCTGTCTCACAGTCTTCTACTTCTCTCTTCCCCTGTCTAGAGATAGAGGAAATAAAATAAAATAAATATATGGAGAAATTGTGTATAACTAAAATGGACTTTATTTATTGTCTCTGTGGCCAAAGGAAATTACCCATCCCAGTAACTGCTCTTGTTTTCTTTCCTAGGGGACAGATGTGACATGACAGCACTGGATATTTCCAAAACACACACACACGTTCACACAGACTGCAGCAGCAGCAGAAACATTATGGAGCAGAGATGCTTATCTGAGGTACGTCTGTTTCCTGTGACCAGAAATGGCTGCTGACACTCTACAGCCTGACTAGCACAAATAACAACAAGAAGCACAATCATGAGAACCGCCACAACACACATAACAGCTCATAGCTCAGTAACAGGTTTCCTCTCAAAGGAAAGGGCAAATGATCAGGTTAAGGCTCATAAAACACAGGCCATCATGTCAGTCTTCTCTTTACCTTTATCACTAATCACCATCACTAATTTGATGAATTGCAAATACAACAAAAAAAAAAAAAAAAAAAACATGCAGCAGTGTGTTATTGTCACAAATATTGTATGTTGGCCTGGCTAATATGAAAGTCATCTTGGATTTATAGTGACGCCTAGTGGGAAAAATGCAGAATCATGAAAAGCAACATTATTAAAGATTATTCACAATTAAGCCATTATTAAAAAAAAGTGTCTAATGATGATCCCCAATTAGGTTAAATACTGCAATTAGGTGAGCAGAATATGGCTGGTCATCTGATCTATATATCTATATTGATCTATATATATATATATATATATATATATATATATATATATATATATATACACACACACACACCGTATATATAGGCCTATATATTTTTGTTGCAAATATTTTTTCTCAAAATGACTAAATGGGATGGATTAATTAAGGAGGATAATATTACGTTTACAACTTTAAATATATTTTATGCCAACCCTCCTCAGTCCCTTGTTTTCTAGCAGTAGGATGTGCTAATCTAGAACAGGACACATGCTACACTGCTCATGAGAGACACCACATTTACTCAAAAACTTTTCATGAGGGAGGGAAGGGGGTCCTTTTATGGTTCAGGTGCCTAGCTTTAAAACAGGATGTATATGCTTGAGCAGATGGATCACATTCAAATCATACAGGAAACAAACATACACACACATACACACTTTCTCACACTGGCAGTGCCACTGCAATATTCTCATTCTCTCTCATATTCATGCACGTGCCAGCAGAATTCAATGGATTGGGGTCAATAGGCCATGTAATTCTGTTTTTCTGGTAATCTTCATCTAATCATTGAAAAGAAAATAGAGGAAGAAAATGAGGAAGGTGATGTTATGTGTTTCTGATTGAATATTTAAAGGGACAGTTCACCCAAAAATGAAAATTCTGTCATTAATTACTCACCCTCATGTCATTCCAAACTATGCAACTACCACTTTTATGCTTCAAAAAGTTCATAAAGAGATCGTAAAACTAATCCATATGAATGTTTCTTCAGAAAATTTAGACTAAACCACTCAATTCATATTGATTAGTTTTAGGATCTGTTTATGAACTTTTTGAAGCATCAAAGAAGTAGTTGCATAGCTGTCAATGGAGGGACAGAAAGTTCTCAGATTTCATTAAATATATCTCAATTTGTGATCCCAAGATGAATGTAAGTCTTAGGGGTTTGGAACGCCTTGAGGGTGAGTAAATGATGATAATGTTAATTTTTGGGTGAACTAACCCTTTAATACTTCTCATGTTCCCTATAGATTTTAAACAGCCATTTATGAGAGCCATGGATGAAATGTGCAATTTCATGAATTTATTCTGAAAATGTTTATGGCTCGTTCTTTACCTGTATCTATTAAGCTTTTATCTATATATCTATACATATGTTATAATATATATTTTATGAATGAAAATTTAAACAGAAAATGACTTGAATACACTTTTTTGAATAGATATGTTCTGTATCTGAATTAAATAATTAAAGCAATAATTAAGAGCAATTTTGTTTCAAAAAATGATTAAAAAACACTTTATGGGGCAAATCAAAGTAAGTGTGGCGAGAAAAGGATCCCTTATGACTGTGTTGAGATCTTTTAAAAAAAAATATCATCACTGATTTTTTAAAATTTGTATTTAGGTAACATGTAGAAATAACCCTATCATAACACGTCTTGATTCACGTCAAAATGAACGATATTCATGAAATGATGTATTTATGTCATTGACCCTTACACGTATAAAACGTTTCCACAATACATCTGTATTATGATACATCCTTTTTGACATTTTGTTTTGATATAAAATGTTTGAGTGGCCCTTAGAGTTCAGTCTCTGATCTTGCAGGATAAATTCCGGAAATCATTATTACACTATTACCTCTCGATGGGGGTAGACAATTATCATTAAATGAAAGAGTAAGTGGGCTAATTAACTCAAAAAAACACTTGTTGCTGACGTTCACTGGGGCGATGACGCTGAATCTCAAGTTTTCTGCAGCTCGTAGGACGCGGATGTGATGTCATCACGGACAGTGGCTATGGCGGTCTCCATAACGACGCCTCGTGCTGCAGTGACGCCAGCCCCGCTCGTGGTGAGGGGGCGTGACTCAGCCAATGCCCGGGCACCCCTCCCGCCCCATTTCCCTCCTTCCCCCGACCGTGTGGGCGGCCCCGTGCGGTAGCAGAGAGCGAAACACGACACCCGAGAGAGAGAGAGAGAGAGAGAGAGAGAGAGAGAGAGAGAGAGAGAGAGAGAGAGATGGGGGGGAGGAGACAGCGAGTAGTTTCAGTGGAGGAAGGAAAAAAAGTCGGTGTGAAAGAGAGAATGGGAAACTGACTGATATACTGCGAATGGCGAGCCTCGGGAGAGCAATGACAAACTAACACAAGGATAAAATGTTGCGAAAATCATCAACTGGGCACAAGAGCGCGCATATGTAACAGCGAGACACTGAGTGCTGCTTTTCTGGCGTGTTGGGATTGTATCGATCGCTCCCGGGACAGACGGGAAAGCGCTGTTTCGGAACTCAGTTGCACCCCGTCCCGTCGCGCCAGTGGAAGTACTGAGCCGCTTTCCAAACTCAGCGCTGTCGTTCGGGGGGTTTGGAGGAATCGTGTAAAGAGTCCAGATATAGTAGGACGCGAGCAACAAGAGTGCTGAACATTGGACAAAAGTTTGGCCTTTTGGAGACGGGGGAGCGGGAGAGGCCGAGTCTCGCCACTGCTGAACTGACAACTTAACCCAGCTTGCTGTGTGTTAGGGGCAGATAACTTTCACCATGAAAACCCCGGGGGACTCGGGTAAGTTACCAGGCACTCATTATCAAGTGCTGCCACAACTTATTTGACTTGTGAGTTTGTTGAGTCAGCATCAAAAGTAAGGATTTTACATCAGCCTTAAGTATCATTCAGTGTCAAAACTGATATATTAGTAAACTGACAACTGACTTTTTTTACTACAACTTACTTTTTTAGAAAAGTTGCCTGTTTTTCCAGGGCTTATTACTCTGACATACCATCGGCTTTACTACTGATTTCTATGTTTACATTATCAGGTTCATCTAATATAGCTAGCTATTTGTAACTCGTGAACTTGAAATGCAGTTTTCACTAATAAATAATGCGGTTAATTGTCCATTCATTGAAATAACCTAAAGTTTAGTCTACTCTATACAATTAGTCGAGCTCAGCGTGTCCATTCCAGTAGTTCTAATGTTAACAAGTCCTCAAGTTTGCGGTTTTACTTTAAATAGTTACATTCAAACCTAATGCACGCTTCATTAGCCTACTGTTTCTTTCAGTCCTGTCAGCGCAAAACGCACTAAACCTGTTGAATGGCTTCTACTATAAAACAGCAGCTTGTACTTTTATCGTTCGTGGAAAAATGTCGAAATCGATGTTGTGAATCCTCACAGAATGTTAAAGAGTTTTCTCCCATAAAATGTTCCTCCTTTCACTCTGCGCGTGCCAGCTGTGTGCAGCCCAAGCGCGAGCTTTGAACCAGTAGCATGGCACATTCAAAATGGAAGCTCCGCTTTTCCACCAGGGTATTTAATAAAAGTTTTCACTACTTTGTTTATAACTAGACCTCTTTACAGTCGGCGCTGCTTCTAAGCATTTTTAATATAGGCATTACAACTTGTAAATTGCAGCGAAGCACAGAACAGAGCTGCGCACTAATTTCCCTTTAACGTTAGGTGTTGGATCGGCTGCTTTTCTGATGAATGCTTTCCATTTGTTTGTATTCACTTTAATCACTGTTAGCATGCTACTTGCCGTGTGTATTCATTTTGTAACATGTATCCACTTGTCCAGTATGTAAGTTACTTGTGAAGTTGTTACTATCCCGCCAACTACAGGAAGTTTCAGTAGCCGTGTTCAGGAGGCCTATTGTGGCATGTTTGGGAATCCATGTTGAGACACACACACACACACTCAGACACTCTCACTCACTCACTCACTCACTCACTCTCTCTCTCTCTGTCCGTCTCTATCACAATACATTCTCTCACATCACGATTTTCTCAGCGGTCGTACCCCGCCACCCACCTTGCTCTAAGTTTAACGGACTTTTAACTATTACATTCTGTCAACACTCGCGCGCGCGCGACGTCATAAACAAAAGTGTGCGCGCGAGATGCCTTGTAATTTCGTCTCACGCTGTAGTCTGGGCTTTATGAAGTTCATCGTGTTTTTGTAAAGTCTGAGCAGCACGTCATGGTCACTTTCACTTGTATAAACCTTGCCCTCCCAATCCCTTATAAGTTAAACTTGAGTTTTTTCCCTCGACCCCAAATTTTTGTATTATGCAGTGTTGTAATTTGACCTTTGGCTAAGCCCCGCCCCCCTTAGTTACTGTTGCTACGTCCGTCAAACTTCGTCTGGGCTCTGGTGTTTGCTATCAACATGGCTTACGCTGTGACAGCTCTTCCTGATGAAATTTTATCCAACTTTTATAAATCAGCAAATAAAGTGTCCGATAGAAGTAGGCAAAAGGGGCTGCAATTTGCGTTCGAAGGCTATATCCATGACATACAGGTGAAACGCAAGGAACAACAAGGCATCCAAATAGAGGCAAAAGCATACCGGTCACAGTCAAAAAATGAACCACCGCATATCCTACTGATCGAGACGGAGGTTAAAAGCAAAATTTACCTTAGAGCACACAAAGGTGTGCTTGTTGATCCTCGAGGGGTTTAGCTGACTGTGAGGACGTCCACACAGTTTAATCCAAAGACGACACTTGTCAGGATTTGACTTCGGTTTTGGGAAGGGAAAAAAACGGACACCCCCCTCCAACCTCTCTGGGAAACGCGTATCGGTGTTACAAATACCCCAGGCACAACGTTTAACCATGTTTTTGATAATCCTACGACGATAATGGCCTGCCGAGACCAAAAATATGAGATGCTCGCGTTAAAGTTTAGTGAATGACGATGATATCTTGGCAAAATACAAGTTATTATATCTAAAATCCCTCTAGTCTAGTGTCAAACTTACAATTTCAGTTTGTGAGTTTGAAATGGAAAGCCAGGTTTAGCCTAGCTAAAGCAAATTTCTTTAATAATATTAATAAATAATAATACTTATTGTCCTAAGACTGCTCACTTGGTTGCCTTTGTGTGCATGAAAACTCACTATACTGCTAGTCATTTTAAATAGTGCTGATTAGCCCAGAATGTGTCCCACAAACCTGCAAGGATCATTCCTTTTAAATTAATTTCAACTTAATTTTTTGGGAAGGGCCTGAAAGAAACATATTACCTCATAATTTCGTTATATACGCTCTGATACCAATGTCAACACATGAAAACCACATTTCACTTTCAGCTGTGATTCTTCCAAACTTGGAGTGGAGTGCTATATGGAGTGTATTTTTAATTAAGCAATGTGTAAAGTCAAAATTTTATGGAGGTTTAATGGTGACCTCTTGACCTTCACTAATAGACCTAAATCGTGTCACACATCTTAAATCCACAGACAATGCAGATTTGTATGTTGACTTTATGAATTTGAACGTCAGTAATTATATGCAGAGACTGGATGCAATGTTGCTTTAAATTAGGTGGCAATAACTACTACAAGTACCTTGTGGTTTTATCAATCTACGGCTGTGCAGGCCACATTCTGACCTTGACAGTTACGAGGTGAGCTCAGCTGCTAAATATGCAAGAGAGCAAGAGCAAATGAGTGAGATGAAGATACAGTACTGAGTATAGGATGTGGTTTCCAAGTGCTTCATTCTCTATCAGATTTTAGTATCTCTTCAGTCTGTGTTCTTACCTGCAAACACCCACAGCGGTATAAATTCGTAGTGCATTTCGGTGAGAGAGCATTTTCTCTGAAAGCCGTGGTTTGTTATGAGAACAGGAGGTGATGGCAGCGTCAGTATGGTGTGTATCCTGATAAAAGTCATGTGTGTGTCTGTCAGTCCCTAACACTGACACTATCGAAAGCATCAAAAAAGCTCTTGCCACATGAATCGCATTAGATAAGAGACACTGCTCTTATCACTTCCTCACTCTCTGACTGCTACTTTGCATGAATTCAGAGAATGATGCGCACCTCTTCAGACTTTTTTTCTTTTCCGGGTGGTGTGTGTCTGCACAAACAGGCATTAGCTGACCCTGGCTGATCTCATTTCCTCTGTAACATCTGAAAGTGTCTGTGGTTCAACTATGGTCTACCCATCAGGCCTCAGTGTGTATTTAGTACGGCATTATCCTGAATAGACTAACTATAATTTGTGCGCTTTCTCATGAGATGGTGATTAGTGAAGGGTCAGTGGTTAAGATTGCAGCTTTAATTTGTAATATTTTAAAGTTTATAAAATTATAAAGTTTTACCCATAATTGTCAGAAATGTATTCAATATTATTATTTTTTACCATTGAGGTCAACTCTGTAAATCCTTGAAAAATTAAGTTTACTTTAATCAATTAATTAAAATACATTTTCAGTCTGAATAATTAAACAAGCTATTAACCATTAAAATAATTTTATATTAACTGTTTTATATGTGATAATATAACCAGTGCTAGAATAAAATATTAAGAACTATATCAGCAGATTGTCTGCCCAATCTCTAGTGTTATAGTTTAATAAACAAGAAGATAATACATTTAGACAGTATTGCCAGTTACTTAATTTTTTTTCTGTTTCGTATAACAGTAGTGGTGTTTAATTTTTGTATGAATCAGTGTTTATGCAAATCGGTTGACTGAATGATTCAATGACTTCCTCATAAACAGTCCCTTGTTTTGTTCCTGGGTGAATCAGTGTTGTTGAATGAATCGGTTGAGTGAATAATTCAAATACTCCGTCATAAAGAACTCCGCTCACCAAATCATATTCTAATTCTAATTGTTGTATAAATAAAATCAGGCTATATAAAAACTAGTGGCCGACCGATATTGTTTTTTTGATGGCCGATGCCGATATAAAGCCCACACATAATTTCTATTTATTTTAATTAATATTTAATAAATTAGAAATAAAAATGAATACATTTTTTAAATAAATCATTAAAATTATGCTGCATATTTGCTAAATTTATACCGTAAATGCAAAAGTAATATAGCCTATTTTTTGCCTGTTACTAATAATATAAAAGCAAACGCTATATTTTTTCGCATACCGTTTACTTTCTTTGTTTAACAGTTCTATCTAATAACATATTAGATATGACTGTTAAACATAGACCATAAAGTTTAAACTAACAGATAATGTGAGCGCTGTGTGATCAGGGACTGCCGGTCTCCGCCTTTCAAAATAAAAGTCCCGCTTCGAAGACATCGGCCAATTAGAAAAACTTATCGGCCAATGCAAATATTGAAAAAAAACATGGCTGTGGCGATATATCGGTCGACAACTAATCAAAACTAATCACATTTTGACCTGATCTGAACTAAACTGACCTAGGATTAGAATATCAAATCCTGGCTCAGTTTGTGTTTTGCTTTATTTTATTTTATTTAACATGTTTTTGTGAGTGTGTCATTGTCGTGCTCACTGTTAGCCGGTTTTCTTGTAGTTGTAATAGATTGTTCATTTGGAATAATTAGCAGCCTTTTATCGCTCGTTCACATTGTCACACAGGAGACCATGTGCTCTATTTTAGTCAGTGTTATGCAGCCGCCTCAGTTGTTCAGGTCTCTCTGGAACAAGTTCAACATCAGCAGGCACCTCTCTGTGTGTACATACTTATGTATCCTGTTCGGCAGCATGTGCGTGTGTTTGTTCGAGACAATCAGCAAACCAGCGTGTTTTGTATTTTCCGCACTGCCTGCTTTCCCATCAGGCCCATCAAACGGTTGCTCCGTCATGCTATTTCTCTGAACACAAATGGAACGCCTGTAAATGTCACACACATTGGCAGGATTTTTCTTTGACATTGATGTGTGAGACTGTATTAAACACTGCAGCGATACAGTTTGTACTTTTTTTTTCTTACACTGCTCGCCTTGGGAGAACTTGTACCTCGATTTGGGAGCATTGGGAATAAATGTTTCCCTGGAAGTGTACGGATGGTGTATTTCTAGGGATGAATGAGATCCTTAGGGGTTGAATAGAATTTTGTTTGTTTTTACCCCTGGAGAACAATAATGGTGTGTCCACCATCAGGGGAGCACAGTGGTTTGTGTGTGTTTGCCATGTCAGTGGGTTACGGGGGCAGCGTAGAATACGAGCGAGAGCATCCATGTGTTGGGAGTCATTTATGGACTGACAGCAGCACAGAGGCCCCTGTGTATGCTCGGGGGGGAGGGGGGGAACGTGTGTGTGTGTGTGTGTGTGTATGATATGACCCTGACCTCACGACCTTCCATAGCTGCACCCCTTAACCCTGCATTCCACCACACGCCCCTGCCCCCGTTGGTCACATGCCACGCAGCCAATGGCATGAGGGCCTGATGCCATCTCCTCAACCACATATGATACTCAAGAATAGCGTATGAACCACGTCAGCCTGGTTTCATTTCCTTATCTAATTTCCTAACTTTCTACTGTGTAATTCCCCATTTCTTCAAATCAGAAGTACTACAGATTAACAATATTTGATTAAGGTTCCAGTTCGCTGTAGTTAGTGAGGTCAAATGTCATCGCTCTCACTTTCCTTCCCTTCTGTTCTGTTCTTCCCCTTCGAGCATCTGGAGAATGTTAATCATACCAAGGCAAATGTGAGTTTAGTGCATTCTCTCTTTGTACCCAGTTTTCTAGAACAAAAGATCAAGTTGATGATTGTAGTGTTGTGCAGAAAGAATAGTTTAACCGATGCTCTATTATGTGGTTAGATATTTGCATGTCTTTCACAATAGCATACCTCACATATCCGAAGAGCCTTCAGTAGGATGTTCATTAACATGACAAACCACTGAAGATGCTCTCAGAGGCCTATATGAAAGCATGTAAATCTGTCAGGGTGCTTATTTTTGGGTTTATTCTCATCAGGGCCTTTTGGTTTCCATTTAAGCACGAATCAAATGGTCATTGATTTTTCTACTTACATTTTTAAGGATAAGTTTGTCGATTTTCAAACAGGTTTGTATTGTTACAATGTCATGTATCCGTGCACACAGACAGTCGGATCGAGCCCAGTGCATTATGGATTTTGAAGTATCGCTATCTTTTTAGCGAATGCCGCACCCCTTTCCCCAGTTTTCTCTGGACATATAGCACCGATAAAAATTTTTTTTGCCCTTCTACTGCATAGCAGAAAGCGGTGAATCACTCACAGTAAAAATTAATATGAGAAAAATACACATAATATTTTAGGATTACTTCACATACTTTAAACAAATGTGTATGGTCTTTTTTATGTACCTTAAAGTAACACTATGTTTTTCAACCTTCATAAAATATTTCCAAGACCTTTGTGATGGTACATCGACTTACAAGAGGTTAAATGACACGTCTGCCATAGCCTGACGCGGTCTGTATTGCTTTTACTGGCACTATGTAACTTTGGGTTTTGGGTAGTAACCGGAGCACAAAAAGAACTACAAAATTTGACTGCTTTACGGCATAGATAGTTTTTCTTTGTTTGTGATGTCTTTCATAAAATCATGCATCATACTCTACCTTGTCTGTGGCCATTGTTGATTCCAAAGCCGGTGCTGGATAAACAGTGAGCGTGCGCATGCGACAGTAGGCTGCGGTAGGCTAAATTATTTACGACAGCGGTAATGGACAATTCCGCTTGCAACCTGTAGGGCGACCGCAGAGGAAAAGTTCCTTGGTGTTGCTTTAACTTTATTAAATTTTCTCATGGGTTTTTTAGTCTGGCCTCTTAAAGGGTAACTAAACACTAAAACAACTTTTTTAATTTATTGATCTGTAAGAATGGAGCTTCATAAATGCTGTTCATTGATTCCAGTAAATTCTTTGACATTTGGTTTAAAGTGTTTTAATTCTACAATATATAGTTTAAAAATGTCTGAGTGCTGCCCTCTTCAGGTTGAACGTTGGCTACTGCAGTTGAATTTTCCTATTGGATGTTTGCGGTGGTTCGTGACGCAGCGGTTGTTGGT
Source organism: Siphateles boraxobius (assembly GCF_051911475.1). Taxonomy (NCBI): domain Eukaryota; kingdom Metazoa; phylum Chordata; class Actinopteri; order Cypriniformes; family Leuciscidae; genus Siphateles; species Siphateles boraxobius. The sequence continues at coordinate 19,125,907 of NW_027508722.1, read as the reverse complement.
GACTAGGCAGGTTCCATACAAAGAGATGCATCTCAGCTGCACGCCTCCCTCCGCTGGGCTCTGCCCACTTTTCCAGCATTTTTCAAATATTGCCAGTGGGTGGAGTCAGGCTCTGACCAAGGGTTTAGTTACCCTTTAAACAGTTATGATGGCTGATCATATACTCTGTAAACAAATGTAAGTTATTTTTTCTTAAATTTCTTAACATACTTGTTTCTAAAAAAATTGTAATAAAATAAAGCCAGACTAGGTTTTTTTTTTTTACACCTGCGTCATCTCTATTAACTATTTATTTGTAGCAAACCATACTTAAAGAAATAGTTTTTGACCGATGACGGCAATGTCCACTTTATCTCATAAATGTAGAAAAAAAATATCACAACAAATGATTTTACATTATATCAATGCTGATGATACTGAATTATTGTTAATTGTTTATGCCAACCCATGGCATTTAAACATGTGTCTTTATTGGTAAATTTAGTAAAACCCTGGTTCACATGACAACAGCGTTTTGGGGGCCTGAAAATGCAAGTTTTTTTAAATCGGGTTTCAAAGTGCAATTCACGCATGCGTATTACTTGTTCTCTGGGTGTTTCTTGACAAAGTGATATCGCCAATACTGACTTGGCATGCAAAACACAGCCTTTTTAGTCATTTTCGCAGATCTGTGTGAATGGGCATTATTTTGGCTACTTTTTTTTAGTACATACTACATCGTTGTAGTGAAAACAAACATACCCTTAGTCCTGTCACTTTACCTTAATTTATTTAATTTCTCAGTTGAACTAATCTGAAAAATCTGCTAACATCTAAACACTTACTTGCAATCGCTTCTTTGGCTGCACTTATACAAATACAATTCATTCAAAAACTAGGATAAAATACTTTTTAATTTATGATTTTTATAAAATTCTGTGTCTGTGAATGTTAATGTGTGTGTTTTATTGAAATTCTAAAGGTTAAGTGACCTTTTCTGCTGATTTTAAACACCTCTTTCCGACCACTGTTTACACTTGATACTACAGCTTTCCATTACACTTTCAGAGAAAACTTCCATTAGCCTTTTATTAGACTTGCACATAATTGCACTGTGCAAAGAGATTTTGGACATCTGTTTTCACTTATTTAGGACGCTGCCGAAGAGACTCTTTCCTGTACACTACATATGTAGTGAGCCATGTTCATTGATTTTAAATAATGGACAAAGTGTTGATATTGATGGACGTGCCATTGACAACCGATAATGGGGCAATCTTCTCATGGTTGAGCAAACACTCACTCTGTTAACGCTGACACACATGCTCTCACACTGGTTTGTTTTGCAGAAAAAACGTGGACCTCCCACATTCCTGCTCAAAGCTTAAATCACTGCAGCCTGTGTGGCATTACTCATTCCAGGAAAAGCATTCTGCCAAACACACACACTCATTTACTCAAGCACTAACTCTCACACATCGAATAACATTCTTGGAAAAGCTCGCTTCTTTAGGCATTTCTGAACACGGATGCTTCAGACCTTGTTTTGAACACAGATAGCGTTCTACAGATGCGGTACACAGACACACAAACTTTTAACTTTTAGGCCATTTCAGTCTATTAACATGATTTGAAATCTTTTTCTCAGTAAGATTAAAGCTTCAACTGTGTTTGTGGACTGTGTCACGTTGTACTTAGTTGTTTTCCCCGAGACGTTTTGTGCTGCTTATTAGCGCTAAGCTGCTGTTGGATTGTGTGTTTTGGGTCCAGACTGTCATCAGGAGCTTCTGTACTTCAACCTGATGAAATTCAGCCTGCTGTGGAAGAATGTTGCTCTGTGTATGTGTATGTGTGTGTGTGTGTGTGTTGGGAGAGAGAAATGTAATACAGGTAGTTTACAGAGGCTGCATTGTCATGAGCATGACTCAGTGCAACACCTGCATTGTGCGTATGTGTGCGTTTTTCTGAGTGCAGCAGGGCTGCCAACTTTTGAGTTTAGCTTGGCGTGAGACTACTCCAACGGGGGGGGGTCTGCACACGCAAGGTCTCTCGCTCGCTTACCTCTGCCGTGCGCGCGGTTTGGAGCACAATATCTTTACTCTAGATTACGGGATATTTAACTAATTTGCGGTATAACTAGTCGATCGCGAGTGGCTCAACAGGTAGATATATAGATAAACTCATCTTTCAGGCATTTTACCTACCGGGTTGACACTTAAGCGTGAGAAATCGGGGGTGTGGCGTGAGAGCGTGAGAATTGGGTCAATTGCGTGTGTCTCACGCTCAATGCGTGAGAGTTGGCAGCCCTGGTGCAGCGTCCAGTGACGTTGAAATGTTAACTGATGTTAAGTGCTGATCGTAAGCGCTTCAGATAAGATTAGGTGTGTTTTGCTCAAAATACACTCTATATATGTGAGACCGTTTCCGTTTTCTTTGTTTTCCACCTTTGATTCACTCCCCATGAATCCCTGGGTGACTGTTAAAACCTGTTGTTTTTTGTTGTTGTGCTGCTACAAGGTGTGAGTAGGTCAGGTTTTGCCTATTGTGCGGCCCAGATACCCTTTTTTAAGGATAACGATAGTTAAATTGTAAAAAAAAAGGGGTTAATCAAAAAATAAAATAAAAAGAATTTGGTTTAGTATTATATATTTTAATGATTTTAATATTATAAATAAAAACTATAATAATTCATTTTATTAACACATAATGAAATTAATGAATGCATGTCAATCGAAAGTCTTAACAGTGAAAAAATTTAAGAAAAAAGTAAAAATGTTTATAAAGTAAGCTAAATAATGTTTTTTTTTTACATTTTAGAACTGCGAAAAGTTTTCTTTTAGCAGTAGCATTAGGGCTAGTTTGTAGTGATTAGCTCAATATGAAAACAAACAATAGATTTCTGTGGTATGAACTCATTCTCTAGTTAGGTAAATGTAACAGTGTATGAGTTTGTGATAATGCTATTCAAATTCAAATAATAATGAAATTCAGCGCACACACACTTTTATTCATTATATACACACACACTAAACCTGTGTGTTTGTGTGGTCAACTGCCGGGAATTCAAATGCTGTCTGGCGCCACTTTAACACCCCACCCCACCCCACCCCCTCTCCTCCGTACCCCGTTCCCTTTCCTACTCTTCTGAGGAATGCATGATCTTGTTCTCTCTCTCTCTCTCTCTCTCTCTCTCTCTCTCTCTCTCTCTCTCTCTCTCTCTCTCTCTCTCTCTCTGTTCTTCTTTTCATGTGTTTAGACCTGTTCACGAGCTTACTGGAGTTTTTTATTTATTTTTTTTACTTTAAACCAGTTTGTCACTGGCATTTACGGCATTCACTTTCTAATTCATCAGTTAGGGTGTGTATGTGTTTAGTCAAGGGATTGTGTGTGTGTGTTTGTGTGTATTTTTGTGTGTGTATTTTTGTGTGTGTGTGTTTGTGTAACGTATTGGATATGAGCAGGCGAGTGTGTGCATGTGCACCTGTGCACTAAGTACTGTTAATCATATGAAGGGCTGGATGGAAGACAGGTGGAAAATGTTTTCAGAGCTGCGAGGAGAGGATGTCCTATACCCTCGCATGCCGCACGCAGAGTATTTGAGTTGTAATATTCTGTTGCACGTTCATGTAAGGCCGACAAGCCTTCTGTATAATTATATGAAATGACTTAACTGTGTGCAGATACAAGTTGCCATTTGATCTGAATGTGAAACACTACAAATGTTCAGTGTCTTTTTGTAATTTATGCATTACTAATAGTGAATAGCAAAAATAGTTACATTAATATTTTAATATATTTTCAATTTTAAATATTTAGGCATAGATAATATCATTAGCTCAGTATTAAACAAAGTGTGAACATCTAGCTACTTATGCTATACTTTGGGGGTTAAAATTGCTAAGAAGTTGTCATTCAGTTTATTTTCTATGTTTAAATCTAAAAAGAAAAGAAAAATCTAATCTGAAACCATCCAATGGTACAGTGTTTTTTTTAAGCTGTTTTAAGTGTGTAATTTGTGCGTTACTTCACCAGTCAGAATAACAATAATAATTAAAAATTATTTAAAAAAAGTTTTAGATTTTAAGCATAGAAAATATGATTAATTCAGTATGAAACAATGGATGCCAACATTTAAATATACTTTGGGGACAAAATTACTGAAAAAGTACAAGTAGTCCATTGCAAAGTTTCAGTGTTTGTTTTTTAATTTTTAAAGCTGCAGTGTGCAATTTATGCGTCACAAGACAAAATGGAATGGCAAAGACAATTTTATTTAGGGTATATTTAATGATTTTATTAAAAAAGATGTAGACTGAAAATATTAGAGATGCACCGGTTGGTTTTTCATTTTATTTTGCCCATTCTCTCAAATTATGGGTTGGGTTTGTATATGAATGTATCACTAAAGGGAAGCATGATTTCACAAATCTAAAGTCAGACCTTTCTGTTATTGTTTTTTCTAATGTAGGCTAAATCAAAACAACTGCTCATGCTACATGTGTGTAGCACCTTTGTTGGGATCATGATCAAATTCAGTGGTTGCCTCTTCAAATGGCTACAGGTATTTTTTGTTTAAGGCCAGTTTGCCCTGGTTAAAAGCTGGCTTTGTTTAACTGCTTAAACAAAGAAAAAAAAAATCGGCAAACAGAATTGGAATCTTCAATTAAATCTCATGAGCGGTGCATCCCAGAAAATATCATTAGGTTTAAACATTAGGAAACAATTGAGAAAGTTCTTAAATAAATGGGTTGTATCTGCTTTAAATTTAGCTATACTTTACACCCAGCCTTTTTTTCTACTTAAGTGTGTAATTTTTGCAACAATGAAATAGAAAATATAATGATTGTTTACAAACAGTTTTCTCAAACATTCCTTCATCTATCTGGTCGAAAAGACAGATAGTCCTAATAGAAAATATAATGACTGTTACCAAATAGTTTTCTCAAACATTCCTTCATCTATCTGGTGGAAAAGACAGATAGTGTTCCGCCCCCATGCTCACGCTATTGCTTAAAGCACCGTTATTGCGTTGGGCTGGTCCGAATGCTCAAACAAAAAGAAAAGCACCGCAGATTCACAGCCTTTTCAGGGAAATATTTCAAAAATTTTAACATTGAAAAAATTACACTCTTCAGGTTTAAAGTGCCATTTGACTTTCAGTGCACACCTCTGACACTTCCACAGTCAGAAGAGATGATATTGGTGCTTGACATGTACTGTGTGTGTTTGTGTGTGTGTGTGTGTGTGTGTGTGTTCAGATGAGTTTTGTGTTTCATAGTGAGCTATGAAAGAATAGTGTGTGTGTGTGTGTGTGTGTGTGTGTGTGTGTGTGTGTGTGTGTGTGTGTGTGTGTGTGTGTGTTTTGGTGCGACTGAAAACCTTTTAAACCATCGATTACACCTCCATCCCTCCACTCCTCTTACACACAAACACATAACCTCTCTGTCACTAATCCATGCTGGAATACCCCAGTGGCATCTCATCTTCCATCACTCTCTCTTTCTCTGTCTTTTCCCTCCATCCCTCTCCTGTTTTTAGGCCGGGTGTGGGTTGCACATGCTTGTGAGTATTTGAGTGCCTTTTCGGGCCAGGTGGACTTTGTGCTGTGTCATCATCTCCAACTACGGGCTGTAGCATTCAGAAAAACCCTGTAAATTCCCACATCTCCATTTCTGCGCTGGATGATGCGACCTCTCTGTGAATGCAAGAAAATAAACAATTCAAGCTCTTAACGGCCTTCTGCTCTCTCTTTCAACGTATACATGGATGCGTAATGTCTTGTGTTGTTGAATAATGTATGTCCGACTGGTCTGAGAGCTGCTGTATTTAGGCGACTCTCTGCAAAAAAGTCTGGCGTCCATTATCTCTATTATTAGTCTGTTCATTCATTGTTATATTCTCTCGGTTTCTTTCTGTGGCCGGTCTTTTAAAACATCACACTCTCAAATGCTTATTTCTGTGGCTTTGGGTAATATTCTGGGCTGTAGCTATAAAGACATCAGCTTTAAGCTTCTTGTGTGTGTTTGTGATCTCTGGTCAAAGTGCTTGCCTCATAATTGTTTTCACTGTACCATATTTAGCCTCAGACATGGTTTGGCTGATTATGCAATGCTCACACTCACATGTAGGCCAGGTTTTAAGCGACCGGTTTTCTCTCTCTAAAGCAGTGTAAGGCAGTGCAGGGCAGCTCAGGGCTTGCCTGCATAACAGTGTGTGTTTGTTGTTTTAGGGGATTAGGGTTTATAACGGATCAGGGCAGAGACCGTGAGGCCCTCGGCACAGCAGCCATAGCGTGGCTTTTAACTTTGCCTTTTAACTAAGCCATTGCTCTGGTTGAACGTAGCATGTAGAGGTGGAAGTTTGAGGTTGAACTGTTTGTGAAAAGATTCATTTTATAAATATCTTTACATTTTTTGGGGGGGTTGCACCACATGACATTACACTCGGAACTAATTTTATCTTGTCATTAAAAAAAAACTGATATTTTAACTGTTTTACTGCTGTTCTACGAAATAAACATAAAAGATAAAAGCCAAACAATGAATTGCATTAACACTGTGTTTTAGGATAATTGAATAGATCTGAACAAAAACTCAGCATTATGTCATGCACTGACAGACAGGTTAATAGTTTATCTATTTATAATACGCTACCTTTCAAAAGTTTGGGGGTCAGTAAAGTTTTTTTACATTTTTTTGTAAAGAATTTAATAATTTTATTCAATCAATTGATTAAAAGATTTTTACATGGTTACAAAAGATTTTATATTTCAAATAAATGCTGTTCTTTTGATCTTTTTGTTCATCAAATAATCCTGAAAAAAATCACTTTTTCCAGTCCACAAGAGTATTAGGCAGCACAACTGTTTTCAACATTTATTACAAGAAATTTTTTTTTGAGCAGCAAATCAGCATATTATAATGATTTCTGAAGGTCTGATCATAGGAATAAATTACATTTTTTAAATATAGGCCTATCAAAATGTATATTGAAAAAATAAATATAGTCTTGGTGAGCATAACAGAACATTTTAAAAAATCTTACAGATTCCAAACAGAAGTATATAAACAAGGTCAACAATATATTACAGCAAATACTGTACATATTGTTTATAATATGCACAGTGATCTATTGTATCTATTGCCCATGCATTCACTGAAACCTAAACATTTGTGATAGAAATTTGAGTGTTGTAGAAAATACACACTTCACCTGTAAATGTACAACAAGTCGCTACCTTTGGCATGTAAGATAAGACCTGATAAGTACTTTATTGATCACTTGCGGGAATTTGTGAAAGAAGGAAATCTCCCTACTGGGGGAATCAAACCTATGCACTAAACTAATGAGGAAGATCGACTATTTTACAGAACACATGAAACCCACTTGATTGAGCGGCCATTTTGTGCTAATGTGTGGTGAGAGTTATAAGGTTTACCCTGGCCTACTGCTCAGAGACTATGTTATTTCTGTGTTATCTCAGGGGCTCGGTTTGCAGCCTTGTGTTTGTGTTGCTTTTGTGTGTGCAACAATTCATAAAGTGATTTTAGAGGTCTCTGTAGCACTTTGTTGAAGATGTCTGTGTTGTTTCAAGCATCCGTATGCTTATAGTATTGGAGAATTTATGTGTGTGTTTGGATGACTCAGCAAGGTGTGTGTTCTGAGAAATGTGCACTTCCATTGTCTCTGCCACTGGTATTGTAACTCAATGCCAGCTGCCTCAGTGTGTGTGTGTGTGTGGCTGCGTGGCTGCGTGGATAAAGTAATGTTAGGATAGATGTGTTTTTAGATGGGATTCCCCTGGGCGGAGTACTTTCCTACTATTTTCCATCCCATACTGTGTGTGTTAATGACTGCCAAGTGTGTGGAAATGTTCAAATACTTATACATCTCATACACTCATAGTGTATTATGTGTATTGCGTTTAATTCACACATGTATATGGTTTAGTGACAATAAAGTGATTAGATTGGACAATTTAGCTTCTTATCTCTGCCCAAAGGACTGCATTGTGTATATGCATGCATTTGTGTGTGTGTGTGTGTGCTCATTTTCCCATTACATAATACTGTACCCCAGTCCAGCAATAATCGAGTTAGAAATATCTGTCTCTCCCTCGTTGTAGTGCTAACCTGGTCAGTAGGTTAGCAATACGATTTACTCTATTTCATAATAATGATGAAACACCCAAATGTAGCCTATGTTAACTTTGTTTACTTAGTTGTACTTAGTTGCAATAAAGTAGTACCATTTTTGTGACCTAATCGACCTCACTATTGTAAACACTGATACATTACAGATAGAATGGTAGTGTTAAGAGCCACAAATAAATTCATGTTGCAGTTGGTTTGCTTTAAAAAATACACACTGTTTGGTTGAGGGTCATTGAGTGTTACGTGTGTTTCAAGTGGAATCATGTTTAACAAGGCTGATGCTGTTACTATAGGAGTAGTTACTGTTACTGATGAGGATGTTGATGATGATGGTTGTTTTGATTCTCTACATCCCAATAGCTGATGCTTGTTGCTTTGGTGAGACAGTGTGTTTGAGAGGAGTGAGTGAGCGTGGTTACATCATCAGTGTCTTGCATAATGTAGCAGCCTTTACTTGCTCTAGCCGAGGAGGGTAATCTGTCCCTAGAGGCAGAGAGACAGTGAGAGAGTGAGAGACAGGGGAACTGGGACAGGGATATAGAGAGAGAGACGAGACGGGGGACAAGGACAGAGAAAGAGATAATCTTTATTGCTATCATTTGTTTTGCTTTATTATTATTAAAATTATTATTGCTTTATTATAATTGTATGTATTTATTTATTTTATAATGACAATGATGTTGATGAATATTTTGTGACACTGCTTTTGTTGTGTGTATTCATGCTTTGCAATCTCTCTAGCAAAGTACTTTTTTAAATTAAGAGACAGTGGAACTGGGACAAAGGAAGAGAGATATGGGACAGGGAGAGACACTGGGAAGACAAACAGGTGATGGAAAGAGTGAGACAGAGGTAGGTGATTGGAGGTAGAGCGGCCGATAGTGATCGAGAGCGAAAGACAAACAACAGGATGAGAGGAAGATGGATGGCTGTGGTGAGATCTGGACCCAAAACACTCTGCCCTGATAATACAATCATTCCAGCAATTAATGAGATCTCTCCCTGCTGCTGCGTGCGTGTGTGTGTGTGTGTGTGTGTGTGTGTGTGTGTGTGTGTGTGTTTGTGTGTCTCTCCATCCATGGACAGCACTGATCCACACACATACTCAGCAGCAGATCAACACTGACTGAATATCTAGACATGCTGAAGAGACACTGAACTAATACAGTGTGATCAGACACACACACACTGCGGTGGCTGTAATCCAGGTCTCCTGTGGTGTGAGTGAGGTGAGTGTTATGTAATGACGAGCAGCAGGGCTTTAATCAGCTTGAGCAGATCCATTTAAGCATCTCTGAGATATGGAGCACAGCCGTCCTGCTGCTCACCATCACACCACCATCACATAGAAACACGTCTACCTGTGTGTGTGTGTGTGTGTGTGTGTGTGTGTGTGTGTGTGTGTGTGTGTGTGTGTGTGTGTGTGTGTGTGTGTGTGTGTGTGTGTGTGTGTGTGTGTGTGTGTGTGTGATGGTAACAGGCGGTATCTCTGCATGTCTTCCAGCTCTGTGCATGTTTGCCATTGGACACACATTCAAACACACATACACGCTGTGTCCTGTCCTCTGTCCCCTCGCTCCCACAAACACACACACACACACACACACACACACACACACACACACACACACACACACACACACACACACACACACACACACACACACACACACACACACACACACACACACACACACACACACACACAAAGGGTCCAAAATGAATGCTTGGAAGCACCAAATGCGAGTAAAAATTGGCTTGGGTAAGTAAATAATGTTACTTGCCAGATAAAATGAACTCAAAAATATGGTTTATATTGAGTTGTAAGAATGATAATCTGAGCCTCGCTGATGTAAGTGATGCGAATAAAAGACCTATAAACTGTCTACCAATTGAAATGTCACAGCTCATGCTAAGCAGAAATGTATAAAATTTAATTAAAATATATCATTTATTATTCTTATGATAATAAATAAAAATAATTCTAAATGGCCAGTAAATTCTATTAGTTCACCCACTGTTGACAGACGAGGCGACAAGACCATTTTGGACCCTGAGCGCGCACACATTCTCATACCTCTTATAGAAGTTTCTCACCAACTCCAAGTGTTACAACTGTGTAACTTGGATAGAGACACTCATATCCCTGTCTCTCACTCTCTCAGATTGTTCGCATATGTGTGTCGCCCCCCCCCCCCTCCCCCCATCTAAAATTAGAGAGGTAGAAGAATGGCAGGAAGAGAGGGAGAGCAGGGCTGATGGAGGTGAAGGAAGGAGGGGTGAGGAATGGGGTGATGGAGATAAAGAAGAGGGAGTATTTTTGGCCGGTTAAACGTCACACAGACGCAAGTCAGACCGCCGTACACAAACAAAGATGAGGGGGGTGATAAAAGTGCTGTGCTCCGATGGGAGGGGGTTAGTGTGTGCACTTGTTAACCATTTAATGACCTGCTTTAATAAGGCAATGTTTCTTTATTAAAAAGTTTGATTGAATGCCCAAATAGCTTTTAGGGCCACTGTATATGCACCATGTCATTCTCTACTACATGTATATTTCATTGGAGATGATTATAAGCATTCTTTTTATCTAATCAAAATAATTTACTTATCTTTGTGTGCAGAGATGTCTGTTTCTAAAAGGAGCAAGTTTTGTGTCTTTAAAGTTCATGAAACTTTTTTGTAATAAATATTTCATTAAAAAACATTAAAGTAGGCATGAAATGCAAATTCACCACATCTATTTTCTAAATGCATTATTGATCTTATTGTGAACAAATTAATTTTTTAACCTCAAATTTATTAATCAAACATCATCTTGATCTTCTGATGAAACAACAAATTTCTCTTTGGTGACGTATGGCGGACTTCTCTTTTTATTTAGCTGACTTAAACCCAACTTAACTGCAAGCTCCCTACATTTTCTCGATCTCGATTTTCCTTCTTTCATTCTGATGTCACAATATGAAAGAAAAGATATGTTGCTACTTCTGTTACTTATCAAAACATCAGAATGTGCTTTATATTTCATTGTAAGTTTGCCCTCAGTTCTAGTTGCCAAGCACAGTGCTTTTGTAATTAATGTGCGATAAAAGTCTGTCAGAGAAAGAGGTTTTATTGTGTTTGACTGATTTTATTATCTCTTCTTTACGTATTGGATTTATATTTATTTCCTCTCTATCCTCCGCCCATGCAAAGAGGAAGTCTGTGGTGGGACCGCACCGTTTAGATCAGGTGTGCTAATGAAGCCTGTGTGTGTGAATCAGGTTTTCTCTGCCAGTATTGTAATCCAGTTATTAAAGTGTCTGTTCATCTGGTTAAATTTAGGAGAGCGGGTTTTCCCTTTCCCTGCTACATTTGAACAAGAACTTTGACCTTGTACCAAAGTCAAAACTAAACGAGAGTAGAATGTTTTGCTTGTTTCTGCTGAATCATGTCCAACTTGTGAGAACATTTATAGTGTCTTCACTCATAAATCGACCAAATCAAATCTAATGATTTGGATTGTTTTTTTTGGTGAAGGTTTAGAAGTTGAGTAAATATCAGTCTTAGTGTGAAAAACATTGCGGCTTTAAGAGTTTTCACTAATATAGTGTGTGTGTGTTTGTAGACTCTGAGAGAAGCATGCTTACTTCCCAGCAAGCTAGAAGTGCACGAGAAAACTAACAAATACCTGTTGCTGGCTCTCTCTCCGTTTCTTTCATCTCTGTTCCTGGGCCTCGCTTATTTATTTCGTGCTTCTTTCTGGCTCCTACCTTTTCTATTTGAGACTCACGCTCTGGTGAAAGGATTAATTGTCGTTTATGTTTTATTTCTTGTTCTCTTCATTTCTAAGGGTTTATTTTTAGGCCTGAAGTGTCTGGTTGCTAAGAGACGGTGTCCAAGAGAGAGCGGGAGGGAGAGGATGGAGAAAGCAAGGGAATGGAGGAGAGAGATTGTTTGCGTTGTGAAGGCTGAATTACAAACACGCTCACGCATTGAGTCAGCACTGACGCACGCTCGCACACACACACCGACACACTGTGCCTGTTGCTTGTTTTTCTTTATTATCTTTATCACTCCATGCTGCGAAATGTTTGTGTGTCAGTTGGCGTGATTTTCGTTGAAAGTTTGCGACTCATCAGATCTGATTTAAATGTGAGGAAAGTGACAATTTTTTTAGTACAGAAGATGCTCTGAGTCAAAATCTGTCACACACACACACACACACACGCGTGCACGCACACATACAGGAAGCAGAGATGTTGTTGTGGTGCAGAACAGTTGCTAACTTCCTGTACCGCAATGGTGACACATTCCAGGAAACACCCAGTCACACGTACATGTACGCAAACATACACATTTACACGAACATGCTTTACTGTAACTCTCTAGTGCGTTTAACCCTACTACTCCTGCATTACATGTGTTCAGCCACAGTGCTGAAATACTTAGTGACATAGGGGTGATATAACCTGTCAATGATTCGTCAGACGATTGCGTCACTTGACTGATATTTCTTATCTTCGACATGATTGCATTGTTTGGCAGAAGCGACCTTGTGAAAAGGGGTTCCCCAGGGGCAAGTAATGGGTCCTCTAAAAGTCTTACACAAACACTCACACTTTCTGAGCAGTAATCTGTTAATGTGGGAGGGCTGAAATATTTTCTCACCTACCTGTCGGAACATTAACACTAACTGGAGAGAGGCTGTGTATGTGTGTGACTAATACTTGTGAGGGTCAAATTTTGCCCTTGCAAATGTATTAAAAACATGCCGAGAACCGACTTGGACATTTTAAGTGGTCCTCACTATTTGAAAGATTCACAAATCATGTTTTGCTTTACATATAATAATGTAAATTTGTCAAGGTTTGTGTGAGGGTTAAAGGGATATTTCATCCAAAAATAAAAGTTTGGAACGATTTGAGGGTGAGTAAATAATGAAAGAATTCTCATGAATTAATTTAATTAATTAAATAAGTGTCACCCCTAAATCCAAAATATCTCTAAGTCTGGGTTTAGAGGTAGGGTATAGTAAATATTGACCATCAATGAGGGTTCGTGTGTGTGTGTGTGTGTGTGTGTGTGTGTGTGTGTGTGTGTGTGTGTGTGTGTGTGTGTGTGTGTGTGTGTGTGTGTGTGTGTGTGTGTGTGTGTGTGTGTGTGTGTGTGTGTGTGTGTGTGTGTGTGTGTGTGTGTGTGAGAGAGAGAAAATAAGTGAGCGAGTTAAAAAGAGAGAGTGGAAATAGCATGTAAGTGTTTGACTGCAGGAGTGTGAGAAGTTTGAGATGGTAATTTAAATGAGAGAGAGAGAGTGATAGGGGATGAGTGGCTCTTGTCAAGGGATTGAATGAATAAGTGATGTTCAGAGATGGAGAGGAGAAATAGAAGGGTAATGATCGGAGGATGAGAAGACAAATAATTTGAGCTCTGGGATGCGGGATGCTCCACTTCTCCTCTGTGTACCCATATTTTGCACATCCTCAACACTCACAACACGTAAAGTGTGTGTGTGTGTGCGTGCGTGCGTGCGTGCGTGTGTGTGTGTGTGTGTGAAGAAAGACAAGTTTAGCTATTTAAAAATACATTCCACCCAAAAATAAAAGTTCTGCCATCATTTACTCACCTTCACAATAGGCTTGCTGTGCTACTCTGTGTTACACTGTGTTCTGCTGCACACGGATTGCATCATGTGGCACCGCCCCCACCGTCGGTTCGATTTTTTTATAGTAATAAAAATAATTTAGTTCAGTAATTTAGTTCACATTGAGTGAACATGCACTACAATTAAAAACTAAACAAGTGTGCTCAATTCAGCGTGAACCAAACGAGTGTAGCAGCACAGATCAGCAGCAGTTGTAAGATTTCATTTGTCAGCATGGTGTGTGCCGTGCTTACTCATTTTTGTAATAAAATCATCTTCAGGCATCATTTTGTTTATAAAAGTTTTATGTTTAATATAAGCGAGTTTGTCATGAACTCTTTTGTTGTTGTGTTTTTCATTAAGAATAATAAGAACCCACCATTCAAGCAATTGTCGCCCCCGAATTGCCGCTAATTCGAAATTTTCAAAGTGAGAGTAAAATGCACAAGGCCGTTTCTGGCATTCGTAAGCGATTTAAAAGCGAGATGGAAAAGAGGGACAAACTCCAACGTTCAACTTTAGTTTTAACAGTAAAAGAGCATGTTGTAAGATCTAAGTAGCTAAACACTTAATATTTACCATATATTAACTGTTTTACCATATAAATGGTAGGCGACTAACAGTAGGCTAATATCCAGTGGTTAGCCTTTGTGAGACAAGACAAGAAAAATGTAGCATTTTTTTAAAATTCCCTATTTAACCCTATTAATCCTTTAATTATTTCATTCCTTTAAATAAAAAAATTGCCCCATTCCCCCTTCCCACTCGCACAAGAATAAACAAACAAACTTTGGTTTACCCCCCAATGTTCAAGACATGATTACGGCCTTGACATGAGGATGAGTAAATTATGACACAATTCTTTTGAGTGCAGGTGTTTTTGGTGGCAGGAATTTAAAGAGAAATTATGCAAACATTTTCTATTTTAATCGCATACCTCTCCACCCTCTTTTTCTCTCTCTTTCTTGGTTCTTTGAAAGAGCTGCAACTGGTTAGAGAAGTACTGGTGTGTAAAGGAAGAAATTTACAGTGAGAAAGTTAAAGTGTGAAACCCCTTAACTTTTTATTTCATCATTTGATTTGCTCTCTCATTCTGTCGTCTCTCTCTCTCTCTCTCTCTCTCTCTCTCTCTCTCTCTCTCTCTCTCTCTCTCTCTCTCTCTCTCTCTCTCTCTCTCTCTCTCTAAAACAATAACTTCAGTGCTTGTGTCTATTTTTGGTGGTTCAAGGCCACCACTAACCCCCTGGTCTTATTTCTACGTTTCTTAAGGCAATTAATGAAACTGCTCTTGTGTATGTGTGAGTGTTTACAGTGGAGAGTTACATTCTACCCTCTTTATATGCGTGTTCACTCTCATTCATTGGTTGTAATACACGCTGTCTAATAAATCTTAAACGGCACTATGGTTTCACTCCGTTCACTTTTTTTCTTGCATTATATATGACATCAGTTCATTATGTTTTGTAGCCAGCGTTTTTCTATGAACAGGTTGCCAATGCTGCTGTTGGACATTTTTGTATCTGATTTTGTCACACTGCAAAGTTTATTTTTAACAAGATCATTTCAGTCATTTCATTTCAGAGCTTTCAGGGCTGTTTTGCACAGTTAGAAACTCACAAGCCATTGCAGCTCATTTCACATGCGAAGGGGGTATTTCAGATGCAGAAGCAAAGTTTTTAAAGCAGAAGCAAAGCTTTTCTAAAAAATGCTTTAAAAAAAAAATGAAATATTTATTTTTGTGACCAAAACATTAGTAACATTATAAGCAGAACTTTTTAATGAATAATACATAAAAAATTTATGATACTGTCTCTATAAAAATTTCGTTACATCAGCTTGTAAAGAGACTAAATTAAATCATGAAATGAAATTTTAAATAAACAAACTCTGATGTTTGTGAGCAGGTTATGTTGTTCAGGTCTCGTAACCGGAAGTTTATGTATAAAAGGGATAAGACACTGCAAAGAGATTGGTCTCAACATGCTCATCCACACTCAAAACACGCACTTTGAATCGTGACTTTGTGCTATATTCAGCCCTAACACTCACCTGTTAGTGTTAAACCACTGATGTTCTCTCTCCTTTCTCTTCACACTGAGTTATTTTCTATCAGTTTACATACACACACATTCTTGCTCACAGTCTCAGCAGAGGTGTGAAAATGACCAGGGAACAGTCACAGGTCCGGTGTACTTTACACGAAGATTTACTGCCACTGAAATCACAGGCAATGACATTCTTTTTTCAAGTCCTGCTCATTTAGTCCTGTTGTAAACAGACGAAAAGCCTTCAGGAGTGCGGCATAAAATGATAGCCTTTGAAAACTTGATGAATTTGATTTATCTATTCTCTTTTTCCAAATTCGATTTTTTTTGGCAGCCCCCATCTGAGAAGAGAGGAGACAGAGAAAGAGGTGTCTTTGTTGTGCTTTTTTCCCCAGCCAACAGCTGAATCCCTCCTCTGTGCTGCCTGACAGAAACTCCTTCAGAACTTTTTGATAAGTCATTTTGAGTCTCTCTCTCTCTCTCGTCCCCTCACTCTCTCAATTTCAATTTCAAAGTGCTTTATTGGCGTAGAGTTTTGCTTGAGCATAAATACACATGCAGATTGTGGAAAAATAAATATAGATATAATGATATAATGTTAATAAAATAAAAAATGTCTTTGTTAAGTATGTAACCCTCGTTCCCTGAGGAGGGAACGGACACGTTACGTCAGTGAATGACGAAATGGGGGTTTTGCCTAGAAGTCTATCACCTTCGAGTTTTAGAAAACGAGCCAATGGGATGAAAATACCTTGGGTCTGCAGTTTTTGTATGCAGCGACTCCGCCCCACCACGTGGGTATAAAAGGAGGAGTTCTGGCAATTTCGCATCATGTTTCCTCGCTGAGGAGCCAAGACTGAACTCCATACGTAACCGAGACATTCCCTTTCGTTCAGACACAGCGAGTTACGTCTGTGAATGACAAAATGGGGGTCCCAATCTAATCACGCCACATCGGCTGTCTTCCAGTGACCTGCTCAAGACTGAGCTCCCTGTCGTGAGACTAGCACGGACGAAGGGCTAGGCTTAACGCAAGAATACCAAGGTATGCTGGGTAATATAAACCAGGAGGAACATGTAACACAATGCCTACCCGTAGGGAAGACTTAAAATACACATATGACCCGCGTCGGGATGCATATGGAAGACTCAGAGGTATTCAGCCCGCAGGGTGGAATGTTTCAACCTCGAGAGAGAGAGAGGCACATGGAACACCTAGCCAATCACGAGGGCTGACCAACCGGGCATGCGCTCTGGTGACGGCATCATCAGTGTAGGAGGAACTCAGGGTCTTGGGAAGAAGAACTCATCTGAGTGAAATAGCGCACGTATCCAGTCTGTGGAGTGGAATGGCGCAGCAAGCGATGACACCGAGCAGGTCCTATTACCGGCCACTGGGGGCGAGTATGTGAGAGGACACTGGCTCCACTCGGAGATTGTAGAATCTCGCAAATGTTTTGGGTGTCACCCAGCCTGCAGATGTCTGTCAGCAAGGCGCCATGTGCTAGAGCCCAAGAGGAAGCCACACTCCGGGCATGGTCGAATCTGCGACTGGTAAGCCAAGACAATGGCGTCAACTATCCAGTGAGACATCCTTTGCTTGGAGAGAACTTTTCCCTTCAGCTTCCCACCATAACAGACGAAGAGCTGATCTGAGGTCCTGAAACACTGTGTTCTGTCACGTTAGAGTTCCACGCTTCGTCAACCGAAAATGCCTGCAGGTCCAACCCTCTTGATGGAAGCCAAAGTGGTCAGGAGCGCTGTCTTCATGGACAGGAACTTAAGCTACAAACTCAACAAAGCAAGCCAAAAGCTAATGGCGACAAAGGTGAAGAAAGTCGAAAAAGACGACAGTGGCAAGGAACCAGGCAGCATTATAGCATCATTGGCGTGTCTCGTGGACAATAGGGCCTGAGCTCGTCACCGTCATCACCGCAAAAAAAACAAAAAAAATTGGCCTGCACATGTGTGCACGTTGTGTCTAATGACATGGATTAATTGATTCTAATGACATGGATTATGTCAAATGACATTGTGTCTTACATGGATTCAAGGTTTTCTAAACAAAACTTATCATCAAAAGATGGAGCAAATCCGACCTTTCGTGAGTTGGGGAGCGCCATCCATCCGCACCAACGGTTTTTGACCAATTAAAGTGGTTTACCGCTATACCGCAGGAATTTTTTGCTTTTCAACTGCGGTTAGAAAAAATCCATACCGCCCCAGCCCTAGTGGACAAGGCTCTAGTTGAAGTGATGGTAGCCACCACCGTAAGTGGTAGGGTACTCAAACCTGCCACGTCCCGTCCAGGAGCCATACATGCATTTTCCTTATATCGGGACGGGGGTGCCAGAGGGTGCCCCGTCTCTGAGAAAGGAGGTCCTTCCTCAGAGGAGTTGGCCAGGGAGGGACTCTTGCGATAAACACCAGTTTGGAGAACCAAGTCCGGGTGGGCTAATGTGGCTCAACCAGAAGAACCTGCTCCTCGTACTCCCTGATCTTGCACAGGATTTGTGCAAGAAGAATCACTTGGGGAAATGCATACTTGCGGAGGCCCCGCTGCCAGCAGTGCGCCAGTGCATCCATGCCGAGCGTGCCCTCTGTCAGGGAATAAAACGGGCTGCAATGGAAAGAGTCGTGGGAGGCAAACAGGTCTACCTATGCATCGCTGAACTGTTGGGCGAAGTCCTCGACCGCACCGCCGAAGAGGCCAGCCTGGGATATGGGAGAGTCGAGAAAACAGGTTCGCTCAGCCTCTCTCATATCGGCCAGGTTGAGCCAGAGGTGTCTCTCCTGGACCACGTTAGTGGACATCACCTGGCCCAGGGAGCGTGCGGTCGCCTTCATTGCCCGAAGAGCGAGGTCAGTGGCGGCACGCAGCTCATCTAAGAGTCAATTCTACCATCGTGCATGTTCCTGAGCATCCGTGCCTACAGGCTTTAGAGGGGTGCTTAGGATCGCCACGCCATGATGAAGCACTCTGAGGACACAATTGCATCGCAACAGAGCGTTCAACCGTAGGAATCCAAGTGTACCCTTTGGCCGCGGCCCCATCAAGGGCAGAAAAGGCAGAGGAGGCCACTGAGCGATCACAAGAAGACAATGCTGACTTCTAGGACCTCGTGACTTCCTCATGCACTTATTATTGTGGGGTGTCAGCGCTCGCGGCCCCCCAAAAAAACATTGTCCAGTTGCGAGCACTCAGGACAGGGTCCGATGCTCGCAGCTGCCTGGGCAAGCACGGCTGTCAATTCTGGATCAGACTCTGCAATGCTGGCACACCCAAAGGCGGTAGCACAGCCAAATCCTCATCTCCAGAGAACTCCAGCCCACCTTGTGATGCTGCGATGGACATAGTCTCCTAATCTGGAGCGTCCAGCGATTTCATCCGGACATCTCACGTGTTGCAATGCGCAAGAGGGGAGTGTGGGCCGAGGAAGCATCGTTGGCGCTTTGTTCCAAACTGTCACTCTTAGGTCACCCTGGCCACCAGCCGAAGTATCGCCTCTCAAAGAGGGGATAGATCGGGGTGTGGCAGAGGGGACTCTACCTCTAGTGAGGTCATTGAGTCTCGACCGCAGCATCGTGATGGTCATGTTCCCACTGTGAGAGAGAAAAAGATTTTTTCGCGAATTTTTAAAGAAATGTCTCACCCAGGTTGTATTTATTAGATCAGAAAATTCAGTAAAAACAGTAATATTTTAAAAAATAAATAAAAAAAAGACTAATAACTTTCTTAGTTTAATATAAATGTAAAAAAATAAGCGAAGCTTGTTCAGTGCCACATGATCTTGCTGCTAATATTCAGATTTTTGGAGTACAACTTTTCAAACACTTGTTGAAAACAGTTGTGCTGCGAAATATTTTTGTGGAAAGCTCAAAAGAACAGCATTTATTTAAATTTTTTTGTAACATTATAAATGTGTTAACCTTAACATTTCTGAATAAACATTTTCAAAAAAAATAAATCATATTGACCCCAAACTTTTGAACAGTGTGTATAATATTTTAAATAGGTCGCGAATGTGATTTGTTGTTTTTATGAAACAGTCCAGTATATAATTAAATAATTAAAAAATAAGTAACTAACATTTCAGATGAAATCAGACCAGTCAATCCACTTGGAAATGGTTAAAAATAACAGTTTGAAATCAAATAAATGATAAAAATATGGTAAACATAAAATACAATATAAAAGACTGTAATTTCATATTAAGACTACTCTGTTATAGTGATTAAGCCAGATCAGAGAATTGCCTGGAATCTGATGCAGTGCAGTTCACATTTAAATTTGGCTGTGACATATGCATGTCTGCCATCCTCCAGTAACACCTGCATTTGATATCTTTCAGACATTTAAGGAAAATGTGGAATGAGGTCTTAAAATGTATTACAAAGTGTGAAAGTGTGTCACTCTTTCTGTCTGCCTCTTTCCATATAAACACGCCACTATGCAGAGCACAACAGTAGTTTCCTCGGATTCTCTGAATTCTTCAAATACTTCCTATGTAAAGACTAAAGTGCAGGAGCGCCTGTGAAATTTACATTCTTGAGTGCAATCGATGCCTCAGCAAAAGAGAGAGAGAGAGAGAGAGAGGCAGGCAATTTGACCTGAGTGACAACAGACTACTAGAAGAGCTATGATCTCATCCCTCTCTTTCTCTCTCTCTCTCTCTCTCTCTCTCTCTCTCTCTCTCTCTCTCACCCCATCCCCCTTTCCCTCTCTCTATTGTTTCCCTCTCTCCCACTCCCTCAGGCCCCCTCTTTTCTTTCCCTTCTTGTCCTCTCCTCTCTTTTCTCTTCTTTTTCTTGTCTTGTCTCCTCTCTTTGTCATCTCACTGTTTTTTCACATTCTTCTTTCTAAGTTTTCTTCTCTCTTTTTAACTCTCACACACTCAGGCGTCCCAGGACAGAGAGAATATCTCCCAACAAAACACACTAAGGCAGTCAGGTTGTTGCATTATTGATGCGGTGTGTGTGTGTTTGTGGGTCTTTCATCTCTCCTCTGTAATGGGGATCTAGTGTCTCCCCCTGGGGTGGGGTGTGTGGGGGAGAGAAGAGGGCGTATGAGGGGGTGAAGGTCACAAAGGTTAAGTAGGGTGGGGGGGATGAGGTCATACACTCTCACACAACACAGCATGTTATTAAGACACTCACACAGCTCCTCAGGACACACAACTCATCATTACACGCGTGGATTTATTCACATTCAAAAACTCACTAAGAAATTGGCATTTCTGTGCAGGTTCCAACGCCCTATGAAATCATTTTTTTATGTTTTAATTTTTCTGGATTTACTATTTACAGAGGTTTAGTGTCATAAATTTTCACAAATCTCTTCTTAGTGCACATCCACAGAAAATAAGACTCGCACTGACTGACAACAACCAAGTTTAAGGTTGTTCTGATGCAGCATTTCATTTTCCCAGAACAAAAGAGTCTTATACAAGGTTATTACTATACACACTCAAACATGCGTAACACTCGTGGTGTTTTCAGCATCCCACTATAAGGACATAAACACGAACTTCATCTCCAGTGCTTCCCTTCACAAGCATTTCACCATTTCATGTAAATTTGTAAAATATTAAATTCAAATTAGGCCAATTCTCACTATTAACTAACTATTAACCACGGCTTTTGCCTCAATAAACTCCTAATTACTGCTTATTAATAGTTAGTAAGGTAATTGTTAAGTTTAGGTATTGGGTGGGATTAAGGGAAGCAGAATATGGTCATGCAGACAAAGGCATTAATATGTGCTTTATAAGTACTAACACAGCCAATATCCTAGTAATAGGCATGCTAATAAGCGACTAGTTAATATTGAGAATTGGACCCTAAACTAAAGTGTTACCAATAAAACCTTTCATTTGGATTTCATTGGACCCGAAAAACGTAATAAAATGAGGTCACGGTGTATTTGGTTTATGATTTCAATTAATTACACATGCTTTTTTACTAAAATTTAATTTAACCATTAACACAGAATATATTTGTTACGAAAGATTTCTATTTAAAATAAAAGCTGAAATAAATTCCACACCTTCCACACTTAAGCAGCACAACCATTTTCAACTAATAATAGTAATAATAATAATAAGTATAATAAATGTTTCTTGAGCAGAAATCAGCATATTAGAATGATTTCTTAAGGGTCGTGTGACACTGAAGACTGGAGTAATGATGCTGAAAATTGAGCTTTGCCATTAGAAAAAAAAGAAAAAAATTAAACGATAAAACAGAAAATGGTTATTTTAAATTGTATTAATATTTAACAATATTACTGTTTTTTCACAGTTTTTAATCAGGTAAATGCAACCTTGATTAACATAAGAGACTTCCCTCAAAAACATTTTTGTTTTAAATCTTACTGACCCCAACTTTTTGAATGGTTGCAATGTGCACATACATCTGTGTGTGTTTGTATACCAGTGTGCATTTCTGAGAAATACAGGGGTGCCATGAGATATGATGTGGGTGTGAAACATAAGCCATTACAGAGCATTGATGCTGGAACCTTCTATAATTGTCTGTAGTAGCATTATTAAACACACACACACACACACACACACACACACACACACACACACACACACACACACACACACACACACACACACACACACACACACACACACACACACACACACACACACACACAGAGAGAGTGCCTGAAGAGGTTTCATCCTAAAACATGACCTCACTGTGGTTAGTTTTTCTGCATATGTAACAGCCGCCCTGAATCAGGACTCCCCTGGATGTGTTGAATTATATGTGTGATTCAATGCTTAGATCTGAATCTGAATCAACAACAGTTTTGTATGTGTGTTGAGAGAGAGCAGTAACTGTATCTGTGCCTGCTGGTGGTGAGTGAGTGTGTGACTCATGGTGTCTCCTCTTCATTGTTCATCAGGGAGTTTGACAGACATATTGAATTTAGCTCAAACTTCTTAGTAAGGATCCTTTTCATGTGTGTGTGTGTGTGTGTGTGTGTGTGTGTGTGTGTGTGTGTGTGTGTGTGTGTGTGTGTGTGTGTGTGTGTGTGTGTGTGTGTGTCTGTGTGTGAGAGAGAGAGAGAGAGAGAGAGAGAGAGAGAGAGAGAGAGAGAGAGAGAGAGAGAGAGAGAGAGAGAGAGAATGTGAGCTGTGAAACCAGATCCCTGTCTGCAGTTCCTGAAGTCAGACTTTGCTCTCTAGTGCATAGTACATTTGACCTCTTAAAGGAGCAATCAGATGTACCCTCTAAGAGAGAGAGTGTGTGTGTGATGTTTTGAGAGCCAGTAGAGGTTATAGGATGTCATACAATACATGTATTTTTCTTCATTTGCTGAAGGTAAAAAGATAAAAGGCCATGTGTAAAAACACACAACTGGATTTCACTGGATTCCTGTCTTCTAGAGAGAGAAAAAATTCTGGTTGTTGGCAGGTAAAAAACAGGAAAAACTACCACTTGAGTGTGTAATTTAGATCTGTTGAGTCACCGAGACTTAAGTGATTCGCCCGTTCCTAAGAATCTGTAAATTGTCGGAAGTTGTTGAGTAAATTGCTTTTGATAATTTTTAATAAAACGATTGTTTTAAAAGTGTCCATAGTCTGTAGAACGTACCAAGATTGTAGGTTTGATTCTCTGGGACAGGATGAACTGATCAAATTTGGATAAAAAATTATTTAAATCCCCAAATTATCCAAATGCCTTAAGGCCTAAATGCCTTAAATGTATGCATGAGAATTGTTTTACAGAGCTTTGACATGGCGGAAAATACATTTTATAAGACAGGAATGAATTAAATGATGGAATGAAGGTGTAAATGCAGCTAAACTCAATGTAGCTTCATTAGTGAAAATTCAGACAGTTAAAAACACAAAGCAAAACTCTTGCAGGAGTAGTTCCGTGTGTGTGTGTGTGTGTGTGTGTGTGTGTGTGTGTGTGTGTGTGTGTGTGTGTGTGTGTGTGTGTGTGTGTGTGTGTGTGTGTGTGTGTGTGTGTGTGTGTGTGTGTGTGTGTGTGTGTGTGTGTGTGTGTGTGAAGGGCCTCTGTGTGTGTGAAACTGAGTGTAGTGTAAAGAGGATCAGCTGTGGCGGAACCACTATGAGCCGTTACCCTATCTGACCTTTACCAACCTCAACTTAAACCGACCCTGCCTGACCACACTTCACCCATCCTCACCCTCAGTGACTAGACACCCTCCATTCTTTCTGCAACCCTTACAAATCATTTCTTGTTTCTAAAAATGCAAAGAGCTTTCACACATCAGATTGTGTTAGATTGAGAGTGGCGTTGCTGGTGACTTTAAAACTGACCTCAAAGTGATTGATGATAAGAGATGTGACCATATATAGAGACTGAGAGTACACAATATAGTGCACATGCCTGCTGAAAAGGATGATGACAGCACTAAAAGGGGTGATCATTGGCCTTATTAGGCAATGAATAATATTACTCAACTTTGCATGTGGACATATCAACTAGAGTCTGATCTCTCTTCTCTCTGCAGGGTTTGCGTTCCCAGACTGGGCCTATAAGCCCGAGTCTAGTCCTGGCTCCAGACAGATCCAGCTGTGGCACTTTATCCTAGAGCTGCTGAGGAAGGAGGAGTATCATGATGTGATTGCCTGGCAGGGGGACTACGGGGAGTTTGTGATCAAAGACCCTGATGAGGTGGCAAGGCTTTGGGGTGCCCGCAAGTGCAAACCTCAGATGAACTACGACAAACTCAGCAGAGCTCTCAGGTAAGACTCTCCCTGTCATTTTTATCTTTGCCTTTAAGCAGGTAATTTAATTTGGAGCAATTTACAGTACACTTATTTCAGGCACAATCCCCCTTTAGCAGCTTGGGGTTAAGTGATTTGTGTACAAGGTTTGAACCTATGATTTTTCGGTAACCAGGCCAGACCTATCAGTACTAAGGTAAGTCAGTTAAAGGCTCTTTAAGGCTCTTTTAAAAGTTGCCTTTTTTTCCTCCTTATACTATCTCTTAACCAACCAGAATAAGCTAATAATTTCAAAACATGGTTCAGCTTTAAACACATTCAACCTTTTAACCATTTACTATTTAAATTGTGCAATCCTGTACAGTTTTAGTTTGACCAATAAAAATTGAGGCCTATTTCTGCTCAGTCTAAATGTAGAAGAACAGAAGCAGCGAAATCATCCTATTCTTGTGTTGCGTTATAGGATTGACCCTGTCGCTGGAGAGTTATAACTGCGTAGAGTCTGATCTTTCACTAATCCCAGTCCATTTACCTGTGCAGGAGCCAATCTCATTAGAGGACAGACAGGCGAATGTATTCTGAGCAGCTGACCGTGTTAGCCTTCGCTTCATTTTCTGACCTGATCTGCATTTGTTCATTTGTACCTTTATTTTCGTCTCTGACTCACCTGCTTTAGCAGATCAGCTCTGATCCTCAAAGTGGATGGAGAGTGATCCACTTTCTGCATTTATTTTGAAGCCTTCTCAGGGCAGACCTCATATGCAGGGACGTGCGGTCAGGGTAGGCAGTGCCTCACCAAATGAAATGTTGACATTACATTTATTAATTCCAAGAGCTTTATTAATTCACCACATTATTAATAGCATTTATTTTATTCCAAATATTAATTTTTGTAACAAAAATTTTCAGGAATACACATATAATATACTCCTTTTGCCATTGTTTGCTCCCAAAAATCATTGTTTCATGCAGAACATTCAAGGCCATGGCCATGGCAGAGGTTAGCAGTGCCTCTTTGGTCCATAGAACGTAGTTTACGTAGCTTTGCGCATGCGCAGTCAGTTCTCATGCTGTCTTGAATTATCAACATTGACTACGTTTACATGCAGCCAATTTTTGGGTTATGGTCGGGTTAAGGTCTATTCGGGTTTCTGAAACATTAGGAATAACCCGTTTACATGCGTGAGCAGAGAGAGTTACTCCTGTTTAAATGGAATTGCAATGTCCCAATGTAAACGGCGACGCACGGTTAGCGTCTGGACGTACAGACAACCTTAAGACGCAATATGCGTCATTTCCGATTCTTCTTCCTGTATCCAAAGACAACAACAACAGCACGCGGATAATGAATAGTTCGGGGCAGATAGCGATCGCCTTTGTTTGCGCTTTGGTGCTGGTACTGACCTTGTTTCAAAAGTATGCTGTGCTGCGTCTCGCCATGTTTACTTCCGGTATACTGCACGCGGGTTTTTGTATGCGACGAGAAGTTCCTCTACTCAAAAGACCAAGATTCCTTGCGAATAGAACATGCGCAGGACACAAATCACTATGGTGATATGCCGATATGCGTTAACATGACCAAAAAGTCGAGTTAGAAAAGGGGTACCCCAGGTATCATATCCGGTTTTTAAAATCTGGGATATGAGCATATTCGGGTTTTTGACGGTGTTTACATGGCCGTGCTTGACCGGTTTATTGCTAATATCCCGGTTTTGAACGGGTTATTGGCTGCATGTAAACGTAGTCATAGAGGCAGAGACCGAGCTTGCTTCATGTCACGTGATCCACTCGCTCAAAAATCTCACTCCGCGCTTCAAGCTACATAGCATCTAGCGGCGCCAAGCGTTGGAAGCGTCCTATGAAGAAAAAAGAGCTGTGGTCACTAACGGGAAAGTCCATGCGTCTATCCCTCTGGACAAAGATGTCAATCACTTTGTTGTAAAAGTCCTCTTTGTTGGGTGTATTTTTCAATTTCATGAGTCTCTCCTTTTCAATGGAAATAAGAGCCAAGGAGGAAAGTCTGTTCTGCTCCATTCACGTCAGAGGCGCCCGCGCCATTGGATGTGCAGTTGCCGCAGCACAGCCTATGAGCGAGCCATACGCTCACTGTGCTAACGTTAGCTGTGCAGCTGCAAATGCGTTTATAGGCTTCAGTAAATCGAGGAAAAGGAGTTTCGTCTACAAATAAAAGAAAGCATCCCCTTTAAAACGTAAATTATTCATTTATTTATTATTTTTTAAAACCCTTATATTGGCTTGTGTGTGTTGTCTGATGGTGGGCTAACAGTTATAGGCCTGCTGTACGCTGACACCAAAATGTTCTCTCTTCCATACCCTGGTGCGCCGTCACCTCTGCCACATTTGTACTGTAGGTCTATCTGTGCGATTATGGTGCATTTCGTAAGGGTTAAATGCTGTTTTGCAGTTCTCTTTTTTTAATCCTGGTGCGCAGTCGCCAGACGCTCATTGCATGTCGGTGTGTGCGCCTAGCGCAGTTTGTAGGAGCGAATTTAAGCTGTTTTTGTACTTTAAAGCTTTACTGCTGACACAATGTTTTCTTACTGTAGCCTATTCAAAATCCTGGTGCGCAGTCACCAGAGTGACCAGACCAATAGTGTGTGTGTGTGTGGCTGTTTGTGCGCGTTTGCGCATTTTGAAGGAGTGACTAGGCTGCTTGACGGTTCGCTAACAACGTGCCGCCTCCCTCTTTTACTGTGTCCCGCACAAAACATTTGTTTGTTGTATAAGTCATAATATAGATGTGTCCATTCATTTGATTATTAGATTTGATTGTGCATTAGCCTCACATATGACTGACTTTGCTGTATGCAGGCAGCGATGTGATGATGCCTGATATGAACTTTGGTTGCTACATTAACTGAATGAATATATGAACATATATGCCACATTGATAGGTCACAGCCTACCCATGACAAAATTTCGCCGCACGTTACTGCTCATATGTTAGCGGAGTTACTCCACACAAGGGTTCTGTGCTAGACTTAATCATTCACTCTATTGATTAGCATCAGTTCATGATCCAGTGCAGTTAGACCACTAGAGTGGATGTGCTATTTGTTAAAAGGATAGTAGTTTTGTCGTCATTTATTCTCCCTCATATTTTTCTCTATGCATTTCTTTCTACTTTGGAACACAAAATAAGATATTTTTAAAGGGGTGGTTGATTATGATTTCACTTGTCTAACTTTAGTTAGTGTGTAATGTTGCTGTTTGATCATGAACAAGATCTGCAAAGTTACAACGCTCAAAGTTCAAAGCAAAGGGAGATATTTTCTTTTAAAGAAATTGCTTTTTAAGGACTACAACAAACGGCTGGTAGGGACTACACAACATTCCTCTGGGGCTAGTGACATCCCTAACCCTAAAATTTACATAAACCCCTCCCCCGGGAACACAATTTAGAGATTATCAGACATATATGCTAATCAATGACTAGAAGATAACTATAGCTACCTAAATTCATCAACTAACCATTCAGAATTGTCCTGTTGCGTTCTACGTGTTGTCGCTTCTTCTAGAGTCTCTCCATCTTTGTCTGACTCCAGTTTGAACATAAAAGGCTGAAAGTTTTTGAAATTTTCACTGCATGTCTGTGTGAGGTAAAAGGACACAAGCTGTTGTAGCTCCATCCCCTGTGCTGGAGCAGCTGCTTGCATTTAAAGGGACAGACACATAAACCGTGCGTTTTTGCTCACCCTCAAAAGGGGAGAATTTTAACATGCTATATAAAAATATCTGTGGGGTATTTTGAGCTAAAACTTCACATACACACTCTGGGGACATCAGAGACTTATTTTACATCTTGTGGAAGGGGCATTATACCACCCTTTAAAGAACATTGAGGTCCACACAACACTGAACCCTATTGACTTTCATCGTCTGAAAAAAACAAACAAACTTACATTGAATGTATTTTAGTTTACCATAAATGCTTGTCAGTATGTTTGGCAATACACTTTAACCATATTTCAAAGAACAATTAAACAATGTTGCCTGTTTAATTCTTAGCGTCAGAATGCGAGTTAAAAATGACGTAAACTAAACAAAATGACTGGTTTGATTCAAGAAACCTTAACTTACATTGTGGCTGCTTAAATAATTATTTATTTGAATGTGCTGGCTATGTTGTTTAACACACAATTGACTAAAGGAATTATGCAAATCAAGTAACTGCACAGAGACACCCAAAAATTTGTTTGCGTGGTGCAGTTCCCAATTTTGTGGGCCGGTTCTGAGTGTGAAGTTGTTAATAAAGCTGTTGACTACCACAGCCTGGTGTACGTTAGCGGTTTATTGTTGATTGACATATGTTACTTAGACATTTTTTTTAATGTGATTCATTTGTCAAGTATTTATTAGTACCAGTGAGTAGGCCTTCATAAGTGTTTCTGAACACAGAAGTAGAGCCAGACTATGCAGAAATAGTGTGTAATGTTGTGTTATGGGATTGTATTTAAGGAATCACGTCATGTAATCCAGAGCAGTTTGGAGACAGTTGGAGCTTTCGTTAGAAAAGGAGATTTTGCGTGATTGCAAACATTGTAAAGATCCCATGTTATCAGTGTACTGAAGGATTAACGCATGTGGGTGGGTGTGTATGTGTTGCTGTGTTTTTCCCATCAGTTATCCGGACGACATAAACACTGTCTTAAAAGCTCTTCCACTTATGTTGGATAATCCAAGTTATACTCTACTTCTCGTCTTCTCTATTTTTAGACTATAGTTTGTTTTTACCAAATCAGATTTTGAGCTTAAATGTATTCTTTAACAAAATAGAAAGTATAATGAGAGTGAAGTGTAAACTGTTTACAGGTAGATAGCTGTGCTAAACTATGATGTCAACCTTCCTCTTCACTCTGTTATTACAAATGTGAATGTGTGCCCTGCTTGTACAAATGTGTATTTTGTGTTTGAAAGAAATTATAATTATGAAGCCAATCTACTTGCTGCTTTAATTTAAGTGATACTATCCCCATTTCACATAGACACACACACACACACACACACACACACACACACACACACACACACACACACACACACACACACACACACACACACACACACACACACACACAAATAAGGGTGCCAAATTTTGTCATTCCAAATTCTAATTTGAGCATAATTGCAACAACTGTATGTACCTTTTGGTTAAGTGAGTTTTTTTTTTTGTCGAAGCTCCCAAAAATAGTCACAGCGGATGCCCATTTATTTTCCAATCCTTTGGACTGGAATTGTTTTTTGTGTCACATAAAAATGCTATTTTCAGATAATCATTAAATATGGAGGAATGTGACAGCCACAATTGCTGAATTCTGGAAGCATCCTGGAAGCACTGGTTCCAAGCATTTCTTCAGGCCTCTGTCTAAAGCATGGCCTCCATTGTCAAGTGTTACATGAGCATCAGAAAGCTGGCTTACTTTTGTGGGTTTTCTTACATTTCCTCCCACTTTGACATTAAGATTGCTTTAGTTTAAATTGTTTTATTGCCACACTTAATAAGTCACTTGTTAAAATCCCCCTGGTGTCAGTAATTTTATCCCTTAAAACTCATCTTTGATCACCAAAATTACATATTTAAAATTTTTATCCTGTAAAAATAACTTGAATGTAGCTCTACACCCTTGCTCCATTTAATTTAAACTGAACCATGAATATGCAAGTTAGCCCCCGCCTCCACTCACTCACACCAGCTCAGAATACCTAAACAACTCACTCAACTGTAGTTAACGCTACACAATGGCAAGTTAAAGTATTGGGTTTTATCCAGCCATATATGTTTGAACTATATACTGATTCATCAGAAGAAGTAGACGAGCCTGTATAATTCACTCAAGCTGATGTATCAGAATGTTGATGCGTTTTATGTATCGCTCTCTACAACGCCGGACACACTGGTAATATATGTGATTAGCCTTTGGCTTGACTACATCATCAAACAGCTAATAATGTATTTCTAATGTTACACAAACCATGTTCCTGTTCACCATCTCAGAGTCAGACAGCTGCCTTCTAAAAATCAGTATCCTTAGAAACGCTTTGAACAGCGTCAGTGGAGAAAGACATATCATAATATACATTGTATACATAATTCACCTGACAATAATACTGGTGAATTTGGTTACACATTGTTTCTGGACAGCTCTGAAACATTCAATTTTGTCATTGAATTTCTTCATTATATAATTTCTTTAAAATGTGCCCAAATCATTATAAAAGATTTGGACCACCTGCCCAAGGACTTTTTTTTTTATATATATATATATCAAAAGCAGCCCAATTTGGTGAATGCAAACTGCTCAATCTGGCAACACTGCACACAGAGTGACACAACGTGAGTTTCGAAACCTGAAACTGGTAATTGCTGGACTGGGGTGGACCGTCATTTGCTGTCAGATAGAGACCTTGTCCTTTGATCATTCTCAGCATGAGTTCCTCTCTGCGTTCTGGGCAGGAGATATTTGCATTGCCCTCGTCAGAAGGTCAAGCAGCCGCACATAACTTCTCATTTGAGTCCTCTGTTCTCTCTCCTCTCTCTTGTCGACCTTAGTCAGAGTAAACGGCACATTACTGTGATACCCTTACAATGGAAGTCTACAGGGCAAGGCATTAAAAGCAGAAATGTGTAGGTTGTATTTTTGTTAAAGTGCATACATTAATTCTTCCTACAAATGTGTTATTTGACCTATAATGTTGTTACCTAAATTGTCTCCCACATATCATGAAAAAGTTACAGGGTTTACATGACTGAAGAAATATGGTCTGTAACTTTGTACAGACAATGTGGTTTTAAGTCTTGTGACTTGTGTTGTGAAACAGTGTGTATTGTTATGTTTATCCCAGTGCAATACCCTAGAGACTTCCATTGTAATAACATTGTTTTAAACAGAATGTTTGTTTTTATAGTAATATTTTACAGCAAGTTTCAATTCATTAACATTAGTTTAAGTCCCAATGAAACAGAAGTAAGAACAGATATTTTATTGTGATGTAAAACGAGGGCATGGTTCTATCCATTGGTTGTTGATTGGATTTTGAATTGTGGGCATTGTACTCAAAAATAAATACGAGCTTGCTTGGGTTTAAGTGGACTAAATTTTTCAAATCCAGCAAAGGCCTACTACATCATATGAGAGAAGTGTGTCATTTCAACCGAATTTTGATTACAAGTTACAAGATCAAGAAATTAATCAACAAGATCAAGAAAATACAGCGCTTGCATGAATAAATCATTCACAATAAAATCTTACATGCATTTACAAAGGTGAATTTTCATTTCATGCCAACTTTAAACCCAGCCCGATTTGCCGGCGATTTGATTTCACCCTGAAGCTCAGGCTGGAAACCTGTACATTTTTCTATCCTGCTTCCGTTACACATCAGCGAGGACCAATCACAAACAAATCACATTGCTGCTTCTGCAAACTGCTGATCAATGCTACAAATCAAGACGTTTGTTGACGCGTTACCTGCCTGAAGTTTTCGCGTCGCTCTGCAAATGCAAAATACGTCACCCGGATCGTTGGTCTGATTGGTTGAAGGCACTATCCAATTGCGTACAGACTCATTTGAACTATGCCCGTTGATCACGCCTCTCGTGCAGTAGAAAATACAGAGCAGACTCCCCAGATTAATGTTCAATCTTAAAAGATTGAGCTTGGTCTGGTGATAGCCAGACTAGCATTAAGTATCATTAACTAACAATTACAAATGCTGTTAAAAAAAGTATTATTCAATGTTAATGTTAATTACCACATATGCTAATACATTTTAACATTTAAAGTTGTATAAATTAACATTAACAGCTTGCATTGACTGGTATTAAGGAATTTAACCTTAATGTGTTGCTGTTTTTTTTAACATGTGAAGTGTTTTACAAACAAGTCGTAATTATTTTCTGTTAATACACCTTCAACTACTCTGAAAATACCTGTAAGACATCAGTACAGTTTTGTTCCTCTTCTTTTTTCCCTGTGTCTTATTTCCTCTCCTCCATTCTTTTTTTCTCTTATGATGCCAATGACTCACTGCCATTCCTCCACATCTACACCGCCTCCCTACCCCACACAATCCCACACTGTATTCCTCCATCTGATTCATACCTTCAATCTGAAACTTTTCAACTCAAAACAGGTCTTTCACACTCAACCCCACACATTTGTGACGTCCCTTTATTCCAGAACAAATGCTCCTTTTCAGACATTTCTTGGCCACTCTGTGGCATGTATAAAAGTCTAGGCTAATGCTCTAATCCTGACTGGAATTTGACTTGATGTTGATGGAGTTAGGGGTGTTGTTTCAATGATATTCTCTTGCGGACGGCCCGCTGGGACTCGACTCATCACCTTCCTGCCACACGCGTGTGGAAATTCTGCAAAAATGGAATTCTATTGTCCCACTGTTGATGTTCCACTGAACGACAGGACATTTCCCGTCTGGCTCTGGGCACAATGGACGCCCAACTACTCATTCCCTAATTTCCCTTCTTATTAAATTTCATCCCACTATTGTCAAAATTGTCCTAACTACAGAACTCACCAAAGCCTGTTTATTTAAACTCATAGTGGCTCCATGCTAAGAATTTTTACTTGGCAAAGCCAACTGAGTGCAATTTTAGTCATGTGATCAGTTTGAATGCAGTCTGTCATCATTACTTACCTTCACCTCATTCCAAAACCATATGACTTTCATTTGTTTAGGGAGCTCAAAAGAAGATATTTTAAAGAATGTTTCAACTGTTTCAGAGCATATAATGAAAAATCAATGGGGTACAAAACAATAATGCCCCCTTTTTTCTTCCTTCAAACTTTTCTAAACCTTTTTCTTTTCTTTGCTTACAGGAAGTCAAAGTCTTGGTCTGTCTGTCATTATATCAAACATGTCTGTGATGTTATTTTGATGTCAGGCACTCTCAATGCAGTCATCAGCATCAGAACCGATGTGATGTTGATTGAAGTGGCCAGCCATAATTTCTTCTTCACTCTTTGGAGATTTGATTAAGATTGACTCTGTGTGTGAGTGTATGTGTACTTGTGGAAAGAGTGGGTCAGAGGCCTTGTCCTACAACAGCTCTCTTTGTTTAGAGGAGGATGACGACATGTGCGTGTGTGTGCGCGTGTGTATTTGAGGGCAGTTTTGGGTCTTATTGTCAGGGACAGAATGAGCTCTTTATTAGCTTAGTGGGTGGAGATACACACATACACACGCTAGTGCAATAGTGACACGCGCTAACACACGTAGCGTACAAAACATGATGTTTATCTCTGGCTTCTCAATAGAGCTTATGGATGGAGTGGATCTCACTGTCCGTTTACCATCCGCCCTAGAGCCACACAGGCCCATTCGTAACCCACCCCATCACTTCTTTTTTTCCCCCACTGTCTCCTCTCGCCTCGCACACACATTTACTATCCAAATGAGGACTTCTATTCATTATATACAGCCTAGTTTAAGAACTGTAAACTAGCCCTAAACCATACCATAACCCTATAGAATACTCTTTAGGTATTTTAAAAATGACTGTATGTGCCCCAAATGTCCCCTCAGTGAGGTTTTGTCATATTTACTAGTTTCTGGGGACGAATTTGCCCCAAAAGGATAGCTAATACATAAACCTGTATATGTGTGAGGGCCTCCCATTTCCTTAAAGGGACATTGTGTAGGAATTTCTCCCATCTTGCGGTGAAATTGTATTTTGCATTCAAACGAATTGTGCTCTCCAGCGCCTCGCTTTTTCAAATGCGTGTTGCATCTACGGTAGCTGTTATGTACCAAAAAGCTATGACAGGATGTCTTCTAATAGCACTTCGTCGAGTTTTCCTTCGGGTGAACAGGTTTTTATTTCAAACAAACTGCAACTTGACACAACGAACAGACGAATGTTACAATATGAATAATAACAGTGCAATGCAGCCTTTTAAACTTGCCGGGGCAGTGACAAGCGCCTCTCACTCCTATGTTTCTGCTGCTTTCAGTTACGTGACGCTGGCTCTGAACGAAAACGCGTTGTGGAGAAGCGTTGGCCTAGTACTTTTTGACCGTCTCTGCTATTATAGTTTTTCAAGATGGCGGAACGATATGGAAGCCTCCGTGGACCTACCCGTCACATGTATAAAGATAATAAATTCTTCGTTTAAGAGGATAAGTCAGATAATTGGCAGAGGTATTTGTACACCACTGAGGACATATTTATGAAAAAAAATATTGATTTTAGATAATAAAATACCTAAAAAACTACACATAGTCCCTTTAATTTTATTTTCATTCGTTTTGAGTTTTTTTCTTCACTCAAGAAATGTTTTCAGACATTTGTGAGTATATTTTTCGAAGTTTGTGAGGATGTTTTGATCCATTTTTGTAACACTTTACAAAAAGGTTTCCTTCGTTAATATGAACTAAGAATGAACAATACTTCTACAGCATTTATTAATCTTAGTTAATGTTAATTTCAACATTTACTAATAAATTATTCAAATCAAAAGTTGTATTTGTTAACATTAGTTAATGTACTGTGAACGAACATGAAAAACAATGCCTGACTATTTAGATAATTTTCATTATCTAAAATTAACAAAGATTGATAAATACTGTAACAAATATATTGCTTATTGTTAATATGTTAGTTAATACATTAAATAACGTTAACTAATGAGACCTTATTGTAAAGTGTTACCGACATTTTTGTAAACATTTTCAGAAATTTGCAAGGATATTTGACGTTTGTGAGGTTGTTTTCAGACATTTGTGAGTATGTATACATACATATGTGTATGTGTGTGTATATATACAAATATAGCGCAACAAGTACACACTCGACAGGAAAAAACAACACAATGTACATCATCAGCATCTGACTGATAATCTTCTTCCCCTCTCTCTTTTCTTCATTCTGTCTCTTTTACAAAGCAGGTTGTTAAGGCCCTGATTTGGGAATTCCACGAATCGCTGTAGTGTTTGTTCAGCTTCTGTATTCCCGTCAGTCACAGAATATTGACTCTGAGAGCTTTTAATAATCTGCTGTTTAATCCAAGTTCTAACCCAGTGAAATCTGATTGTTTCCTGGAAATCGGTTGACTGTACCACCTAAAGTCATTTAGTCACCAGAATACATGTGTCTGCCAGCATCTGTTAAAATTTGGGCATTTTATATCCTATCCTTTGAAAATCGGTCAACACTCTCTGTTTCTGGTAGACCAGCAGCCACCAGCGTGTGGGTTCACAGGTGTGTAAGTGTGTGACAGAAGGAGGGTCGTTGCCACTAGTTGCAGATGCTCATAGAAACCTTTCTTCTGCTTTGAAGTCAGTTCAAATGCTCTTTAAAGTGTGTTTGAGAGAGCGGGTACACATGTGTGGCATGTGTGGGCTGCACTTCTTACACACTGAAAATTTGTAAATAAAATAACAATTATTGGAGTGTTTACACTTTTCCCCTATAAGAAAATACTATTTTAGTTGTTATTCTTCAAAATTTCAATTTTAATTCAATGTGTTAATTGCCATTTCTTTGTAATGGTTTGTGACATTTACTAGCAATTTCGGATTGTCACATTATGCAGTTTTGCTGATCTGGTTTTAACAAGACAAATTTTTAAGAAAGAGTATTTTACTCACAGGTGTTAGGGTCAACCCTAGTGAAAAATAGATATACTAAAATGTATTTGAAATACATTTATTTTGTGCCAAGTACAAAATAGATTTTTATACTTTAATATACTGAAATACATTTACATATTTATGTACTTAATATAAAAACCCTGCAATTGTACTTTTGGTATGCTAAATGGGTTTACTTAAAGCCTGCTAAATTAGAACAAATAATTTTGTATTTAATGCATAGTAACCCTTAAATAGTTCAACTAAAGATATACTTAAGTATATTTGATTGTGCTAAAGTGGAACTATTCCAAGTATACTTTAGGTACACTTTAAAGACTGATATTATACTATTATCGTACTATCCTTACTAATAGTGATATTAAACACATTGTAAGGCTTAATATCACGAAATGTGCATTGTGCAATAAAGAAGTGGTCAGCAGTGGTCTATTCTATGATGTAAGTTTTAAGTTTTGTTTTGTTTTTTCCTGGATAGTAGTTTTCAAATATTAAAAACTTTGGACAAAACGTTTCAAATATGAATAATATTTTAATAGCATCACTGCTTATTTTCTTCTAATAATAAGAATTAATGATTATTCCAAACTAAATAAGTTCACTATCACTGGTCTACAGCCAAAATGCTTCTGAAATAAACATAGTCAAACTTTACTACTTATGGGTCACTGAGAATGAAAAGGATGCTTCAAATTGTTGATTGTCTCTAGTTTTCAAGGTATGCTATTGGGTCAGTATATGACTCTGTCTTGACTTGGGAATGGCAGAGGATATTTGAGTAATAAAGGGTAGGGATCTGAATTAAACCAGAAATGACTAAAATACATCTTTGACTGGATCTATTAATGAATCTATGACTGGTTTGGACTTTTTAGACAAAACAATGAATGATGCAATCTGAAGCTGTTATTGCGACGTACCTGATATGAATTGCATCATTCTATTCCTCGAAATCACGGATGATGCCATCACAATGAAACTTACATCACTGCTGAACAAATTGCCCTATATCAGCTCTAGAAATCATAAAGCCAAACTCAATTCCTGGAGGGCCACAGCCCTGCAGAGTTCAGTTCAAGCCCTACTCAAACACGCATACCTATAGTTTTCAAATAAGTCGAATGAATTGATGAGCTGGATCAGGTGTGTTTGATGAGGCTTTTTTTCTTCATTATGATTTTCTGTTGCATTTTAATGCATTTTTGAAGAAAAGAAAAAACATCCAGGGAATAACTGAAAGTCATGTCTTCATGATCAATTCAAGAAAGACCCCAGCTGTTACATACTATACTGACTGGTTTTCACCACAGAAAGCACAGGGAACTCAAATCATTTTGACCTCAAATTAAACACATTCACACACGCTGACATCTTCATCTGACCACAAGACTGTATCTGTCTGTCTCGGCTTAATCTCTACAGACAAGACTGTCTGATTGATTACACTTACACATACACACACACACACATACACACACACACACATACACACACACACACACACACACACACACACACACACACACACACACACACACACACACACACACACACACACACACACACACACACAGACAGACAGACAGACAGACAGACAGACAGACAGACAGACAGACAGACAGACAGACACACACGCGCGCGCATGGTGAGTAAATATATC
The DNA here is from genome assembly GCF_051911475.1 of Siphateles boraxobius. Classification (NCBI taxonomy): domain Eukaryota; kingdom Metazoa; phylum Chordata; class Actinopteri; order Cypriniformes; family Leuciscidae; genus Siphateles; species Siphateles boraxobius. Next base: position 19,088,099 of record NW_027508722.1, on the reverse strand, counting down.
CTTATGCATTTAAAAAGCTCAGTGTCAGCATCTTCCCTGAAACATGCCATTCACCGAGAATTGTGGCCCAAAGGTTAGGTACAAGATGAATTGTTGTCACAGGGATTTATACTCGCGCACACACACACACACACACACACACACACACACACACACACACACACACACACACACACACACACACACACGCACACACTTACTTGTGCAGGTCTGTAAGAAAGATGCTGTGTTATTGGAGTTACATAAATGGTTGGAGGGTTGTGAGGAGTAGAGAGATGTTATGTAAAGAGCTGGGGAAGGACAAAGGTTAATATATAGATAGGAAGGGAGAGAGAATGGGATTATATAAGGAGATTAAGAAAGGAGAATTTATCGGTGGGTTATAATATTATATAAACTGGCACTAGAGTAACCTGACAATAGCTCCAATCACACAAATGTACACAACAAATATACAAACACATATTTTAATATTTCTTTTCTTTCCTTTCTGTCTCTTTGTGATGTATCAACATTAAACTGATTTAATTTAAAATTTTGTTTGTACACTGCACTGGTGAAAATTCTATATAAATGCAATGTGTACGCACACATTTATGTATGTATATATACATACATAAATGTGTGCATACGTATTGCACCCCCCTTTTTGTATTTTTTTGACAGCAGCGCTCAAGCTGCATGAACTCTACAAGTTTGTCAAACCTGATGTTCATGTTCTTCAGCATGAATTGAAATGATCCAAAGTCTTCAATGGATGAAAAAACATGGTCGTCTGTACAAAGAGTTCACGTGATTAGTGTCACACATTTACTTATTTGATTAGTGACCTACAAATAGATTAGAATCTGGAATATTTTTATTGATTTTACATCATAACTTTTCGTTGTTTTAAAATGTAGATTAACCTAATACTTTGTTTATTTCCAGGTTTAAATTTGATTTCAATGTGGGCTAATGTGGACTGCTTGTCTTTGTGCAGGTATTATTACAACAAGAGAATTCTACACAAAACTAAAGGAAAACGCTTCACCTACAAGTTTAATTTCAACAAGCTGGTCCTGGTCAACTACCCTTTCATTGATATGGGGTCTGCAGGTACAAAACAATCACACACACATCACATATATTTATTTACACTGTAAAGTACAAAACACAGCTAAGACCTCCTCCCTGCTGTGTTTGTCTCTCCGCAGGAGCGGCTGTTCCTCAGAGTGCTCCACCAGTTCCTACAGGTCCCCATTTCCGCTTCCCTCCATCCGCTCAATCAGACATGCAGGTGTCCGAGGTGCTGCGCTCCCCCAGCAGCGAGGAGCTGCGCAGTCCTGGGATGTTCAGCGGCCGCCGCATCGCCCGCGGGTCCGTCTCTGACTGCAGTGATGGAACTTCCGTCAACTCTGAGATTGAAGATGGGAACGGAGGTGCATCAGAGGAGAGAGTGACGGAAAGAGTGGCTGAGAGAGGAGGAGGTGGCAGCGGCGGTGGTTTTCGAGGTGCCGTTCACCCTCGTCTGTCTCACGAAGCTATGTTCAGGATGTACGGTGGACCAGGCGGTCACAGAGGGCATCGAATGTCAGAGGTCGGACACAGGGTTCATCCTGAGCCTCTCTCACCATTCACCGTTTCGCCTCTGCCTGGTCCGGGAGGGCCAGGCCTGTTGGCGCCACCTCTCTCACCAGCGCTCTCCATGACCCCTGGCTCTCACCTGGCCTACACGCCCTCCCCTACCCTGTCGCCCATGCCTGGCTCCATCTTCTCGTTCAACCCAGAGGACATGCAGCGATACCTGCAGGCTCACACCCAGAGCGTCTACAATTACCACCTGAGCCCTCGTGCCTTCTTTCATTACCCTAACATCATCGTTCCTCACCCTCAGCGCCCTGACAAAGGCATGCCCGTACCCCAGGCCTGTGATCGTGGCCCTGCCGAGAGGCCCTCGGTGCTCAACAGCCATCACTCCAGCCTCCCACCGCCTCACGCTCACCCTATTCACCACCACCTGGGGGAGGAGCAGCACCATTCCCCCTTCAAGTTCAAGCTCCAGCCTCCCCCACTGGGCCGAAAACAGCGCGATGGTCAGGGTCGACAGACCTCGCTTTCCTCCACATCTACATCCGGTCTGGGCTCCTCATTGTCGTTTGGTAGTGACCTCAGTTCAGCCAGTGGGTCGGGACTGGTGTCCAACTCCTCTTCAACTAGCTCACTAAACAACGCTGGCTTGCCCAAGATTAAGGTGATTACGTTCTGTACGATTACATGCGCAGTTGTAATTGAGCTACTCAGTGTTTTGGCGACTAAAAAAAAGTTTTCCCTTGTTTTTCATTAGTCGAACTTTAGTAAAAATCGGACTGGTATGATTTTAGTCAGACTCAACCATTTACATTATGTTTTAAAAAGACCAATTAAAGCCTGTTTAGACCAAAGGTGATAACTACAACTGTATAATTTTACTAATCATTCTAATTCTATGAGAATAGCAGAGCCCATACATACCACAGCTGTAATGATAACGTCACAGAGGAACAATCACGTTTGATTGACTTTCCAATTAAGTTTTTTTCTAGCTGATGAACAATGAAAACTTTGACACCCAATCAGTATTTACCCGGCTTTAAAGAGCTAGAGTATTTAAAGCAGCAGGTGACAAAACTGCAGTGTGCTTATAATTTTACATTATCCTTTGGGGTGAACACTAAAATAATATTTGTTATAGTTCTCTTTCATGTTGTGAATGGCCTTGACTGTTTTAGTCCAACTTAAATTTTCCTTTCAAATTGCATGTAAACGTACTGATGGTTGTCCACACTGCGTAATAAGTTCTAATACTGAATAAATGCATCTCTAATAAATCCTTGACAAGTCTATATTTTGAACTAATTTAATATTTTTAGTGCTAGGTTGAACAATTCCAAAAAACCCATTCAGCTACTCAAACTTTTTTAAGGAATAAAAACAAACATTGTGTATATTTTACTTTTTTGTTGATAAGTCGTATCAGTTCCCACAGTTCTAGAAAACTTAAGAATATCAGGTAATTCAAAAGTGTAATTTGCAAATGGAAGCTTGTTTCCGCCACAGAATAAAAAATAAAAAAGGTAATTGTCTCTTTTTATCTCACAATTCTGACATTTTTTCTCAGAATTGCGTGATATAAACTCGCAACTGTGTGTTATAAAGTCAGAATTGTAAGATATAAACTCACAATTCTGAGAAAAAAGCCAGTCTTTTTTTCCTCAGAATTATTATTTTTCTTTTTTTGCAATTGCGAGTTTATATCTCTCAATTCTGACTTCATAACTCGCAATTGCGACTTTATGTCACGTAGTTCTCACCCTTTTTCTCAAAATTGCGAGATGTAAACCCACAACTGTGAGATAAAGTCTCAGTTATCTTTTACATTTTTTTATTCCATGGCGCAAACAATCTTCCATATTTGGAGGCCTGGAGCACCAATAGAAATGAATAAAGTAAGGTGTAGTTATGCTCAGTTATAAAGTATTTCTTTTCCTGGAAGTTACGCTAGTGCGAAAACAAGATTTTTAACATTCCTTATCCAGTCATCACAAATGTCTAGAGAAGTCATGGAAAGTAATTTTTCAGTTACACCCAACTCTGTTTTGACTATATCCACTCTGTCTCTCTCTACAGGTTGAGCCCATATCTGACATTGAATCAGAAGAGGAAGTCGAAGTGACTGACATCAGTGATGAAGAAGCTGACGAAAGAGATGAAGAGTTTGCCGTTTTCCCCTCTTACTACCGTAATCATCACCACCATCACCATCAGCATCAGCATTATCCTCGCAGCCAAAAGCACCAACAGGCCAATGGCACTGATGCCCGTCTCCACCCAGATGAGGACTTGGAGGAAGAAGTGTTCAAAGCCCCCGCGCCTCCACCCTTCTTCGTCCTTCCCTCCTCTTCCTCAGGCGATGGTCGCCGCTGTAACCCCGTTGTTAAGAGCGAACCTGTAGAGCCTGCGGACATGCAGCTGGCATCCGGCGGACTGCCACAAATGCACTCCCAGTGTATCCCACTGAAGCTCCGGTTCAAACGGCGCTGGGACCAGGACCAGCACATGGAAGAGGCGGAAGACAAGAAAGTGAGAGGAGAAGAGAGGGGAAGAGAGAGGAACGGGATGGTGGAGGAGAGTGGGAGTGGAAGTGGGAGCGGAGAGGGAGAAAGCCCACCTCCTCTCGCTCACCACAGAGTTAGCGCAGAGCTCCACCGAGCCACGGCACAGCTGTCACTGGAGAACAAGGACTGCTGATACGCATCGACACACGTAGACGACTGCTGATACACAACTCTACAACTGCTGATGGACCCACACTCAAACGTGACTCTTTGTAGATCAATGACTGCTGATACTGACAACAGTAATACTGACACATACACTGCACACTTCGACTAACTGACCCTTGTTTAATCAAATCCTGTTCCCCGGGCTACCCTCGTTCCCCCGCCGCCCTCAACTTCAGCCGAGGGGCTCGCGTTCCAGTACATCTCAGTGTGACCATGATTATGAATGACTTCACCCACGTGCCCCAGCGACCCTCAGGAGTGATGAACTTTGACCTTAGGCACTAGAGAATATTTTATATTTTTAGAAGAGAATTTTATTTTGCAAAGTGCCTGCGAGCTATCCCTCAAAACCCCACAAAGAGACCTAGAGATGGGCATCAGAAGGACTGGTCTGGTGTAAGGGACTTGATCTTGATCTTCATCTCCAGCAACCCAGCATTATTTTCCTCAGCGACAGACTGTGATCTGTCTCTATGTGATGTGGTGGGATACAAATGCACAGAAAGTCACAAAAAGACACTGTTCTAAAACCAGCCTGGTCAGAAGTCCGAACCCTCAGGGACAAAACCCCTCAACACGCACACATACACTCAGACATGATCCCTTTCTTCTTCCCTGTATGAAGCGTGTGTCTGATTCGAGTGTGAATGTGTGTGTTTTTGAAATCTAGCTGTGTGTAAGTTCTCAGGATATCTCCCTCCTATCCTTTTCTATCTAAACCAGCTCACCTTAAACTTTTGCGCTCTCTTCCATTCTCTTTTTTCCCCTCTGGGACCATACCTGAATCACTTTCATTCCGATGGGATGAAATGACTCGGGTGTAACATGCGGTTCAGAGACCATACTTTTAAATATCTTAAATGGCTACTTTCTTAGTCTTTGAAATGACAGTCTGAAGTTGATAAATATTAGAGTTTATAACAAGTTTCCCTTGTATAGTCAGTCCTTTAGTGTGAACTAAACCAGCACATCACACACACAAACACACACATAGCTTATACAGTGATTCACCAGGACTCCTTGTTCAACTATTTTGGCACTTGACGGACCCTTTAGAACCAAGTACCAATTCTGTACTTATTTACTGTCCACAGTCCTTTAGCCATATTACAACAGCCACAGACCCTTATGAGATCTTTCTGTGGAGGTGAAAGAACAGTTCCAATCTATAATCCCAAACATTTAGATAAGTATAGAAAGACTGTAGAAGGCCAGAAGTCGCTCTCACACAAGTGTATACACACACACACACACACACACACACACACACTGCCTCTTATGCCTTGTTTACTAGCATGTCTGAAAAAGGAAAACAAAAATCTTAAAAAAAGAGCAGTATACACTCAATATACCTTAATATATTATGTGTTAAACATACTATAAACAGAAAGCATAGCATTAACTGATATATCAATTTGAGGGGGTTTTGTAACTGATTGCATTTCGAGGGGAAAGTTGACTCATCTCCTCAGGGATAATGCTGCCGTTCGAGTAAGGGAGGAAACTGTTGCTTTTCTTATCACCTTAATAAAAGGTAGGGGTAGAGGGAGCGAAAGACTAAATTGTACACAAGACTCGAGAGCTTTGCACCACAGATGATCTGGCACATTCGGATCTTTAACCAGCATGCACCTCCTCGACATCCTGTTCTTACTGCCACAACTGATGCATGTGTGAGTGTGTGTGCGTGTGTGTGTTTGACAGAGGCTGTAAGTCTCTGTGCATGTATGTTACACCACACCCAAGGCTGTAATTAATTTGAAATATTGCATCATGAACCTCATAAACCTGTGTGCTCTAAAGCCATGTGGAAGTTGAGCACAGGACTTGAGACATCGACGGGGTGGCCAGTCGGACACTAGCCTTGATTTAATGATTTTCCAGTGACATGAAGTATTTGTAACATTTCTGAAGTGTCTCTGATACCTAAAATTATACATTAGACAAAATTGGACTGGCAACGGTGCTTCACCTCCCTTAAAGTTGTGAACTCTTTCTAGCTGCCTTACTTCCCCTTCAGCCAGATTTGTTTATGTTTAAGATCTCCTGCTTTCTTATTCGATGTGTCAAGTCTTTGAGTAGTCTGCACTTATTTTACGCCCGGCATACCTCATAATGTGAGAGGTGGAGCTGAATTTGAGATGGGGTGAGCAGTATTGACCAGTGCAGTCTGTAAACTTTTGTTTGGGCACAAAGTGAGTGCATTGTTTTTCTTTAGGAGGGAAGATATTTGTTCTCTCTTAGGCTGCTCTCATTGGTTTTCCCAGGATGTCACTTTTTTATTATTATTTGTTTTTCACCCGAACTGCTCCTGTTTTTTTGCTCTCTGATGTTAATGTTGCTGTTCATCCTAATTATTATTATTATTAGTTATCATTATTTTGTTGACATTTTTTCCTCATGTTGTAGTCATGATAACATTGTATACAATACTGTAAGAGATCCTTTTAAGAATGTTTTACAACCCCTGCCTTCCCACGAGCAACCCAACAGTGTGTTTAGTGTAACATTTAAAATTTTGTAAATTAAGGTAAAACTGTAACTTTAATATGGGTGGTTATTGTGGAGAGATATAGGATGGAGGAAGGGCATTCAGGGGAGGATCGGGCTTATGAATTGTACTCAAGTCATGTTATGTAATTGTTATTTTGTAGTGTTACTGATTTCTTGCTCTTGTAAATTTTTTTCATCGGGGGATTGTATGATTTTAAAAGATATATTGTGTATTGTTTTATTGTGTAAAAGTCTATATCTCTCTCACTTTCTTTCTCAAAATTTATTTCTGTGGTTTCATAATTCATAATAACAGGTTTTAATACCATGATGTAACATTTTAATTCCTCCTTTTCATTTTTGTGTTCTTTTTTTCAGAATTGTAATTAAAATGTAATCAGGGTCAATTAAACTGGTTAAAAGCCATCTGGTTTCTGCAACTTTTCTTTACAACACAGATTAGTCCATTTTAGTCCTACAAGTAACATCTCCCTCCCAGAGTTTTGTAGAGTCTTTCTTGTTTTTAGTGTGTGTTTCTGTACCTCAGGAGACCCACATATATGTGGATCTACATACATCTTGATGCTTGCAATACAAACATGAAGAAGAAAAAACTACTCATTTCAAATAAATTGATATAAACGAAAAGTAGATGCATATAATTCCATGCAAAGCAATATGCGTTAGTTTACACCATTAGAATTTGAAAAGTGCTCCATAAAGTCGTGTTATTCAGCCTGTTGATATGATATATAACATAGACACTTTAAGACTGACCTCTGCTGTCTGAATGGAAGAAGTGCATGCGTTATTAACCATAGTTTTTCGGAGACATCCCTCAAATCATTTTGCTAACACAAATTATACATATATATAATCATAAACGTCCATGTAAACGATGCTGCTAATTGAAACAATTATTACTATTATAATATTTTTATTTTATTTTAGGGGTATAAGGAGATGATCATACATAATACTTCCTATCTTTTGACAAAAGCAAGATAAATTTTTTGTCCTTTGTGATTTTATTTAGGGCCATTGCGCATAGGTCTTGTCTACTAAATAGCTGTAAATCTTTCTTCTCTCAGTTTTTAACTTTCTTGTTATTCTTTTTTATTATTGTTAGTGTCTGTGAAACAGGTTAAATTAAGTGAATTTTGAACTTGACACTGTCTAAAGACCTACTAGTAACTTTTTTTGTATCCTCTACTGATTTAACATGCAGTACGTTAAATTATTCTTTCAATAGACCCGTTGTGTGTTCCAAATGAAAGTGTAATCATATTTCTGCCTCTGGTCCATCTCATCCCTGTCATGTTTTGTTTTGTCACGTTCTCGGTCTGTCCTCTACCTTTTACTTCATCACCTCAGTTGTTGTCTGCATTTCAGGGAGCTAGATAAATGAATGCGGTTCCCTGTGGCACAGTGGGGGTGTGGGGAAGAGGGATAGATGAATGACAGCTGAGTGACAGCATTGCAGAGCCAAAATAAAGGGGTCATCATCATGGTGGGGATCAGGTCAAAGGGCAGGGCTCCAGGGAGAAGAAGTGCTAATGAAGGAAAATGGCACTTTAAGATACTTGAGTACTGGAAAAAAAAAATTTACTTTCAATCATCTATTTAAATATTTATCAGTGAAAATGTCTAGAAAAATGTGTCGTAAAGAACTTTACCTAAGTTATTTGAATACATCTACTTAACTACCGCACTGATTCGCGTGCACGTATGTTGATAGCTTTGTGCATTTCAACATAAAACCGACAGAGGTCGCTGTACATTGCCTTAACATTTCAGGATGGCGCTTGTACTTGATTCTGTCTACAACGGCAATTATGTAACTTCTTTGCTTCTCGTAGGAAATTCACAACGAACATCCATTCTTTGGATGTAGTTGTACGCTTCAAGCGTCCATGTGTCTGAATATGACGTTCTATATTTAACTAAACCGAACCGTTTGGAAAAAAAGGTTAAAATCGGTGTTTGTCATTGATCTATACAATGACGTGTGGTATTTTTATTGCAACGATTTTTTTTAAAAGTAAACTTTTTTTACTACGTTTTTTAAAACGGGCTTATGTCACTTTCATCAGTCGCTAGTATGTTGTCCTACTATGCATCAAGCATGGGGTTAGGCGAGTACGTCAGGCCACGCCCCTTCCATCCAGCTGGTGGCAACATGCTAGATGACTTCATCGCTGAGTTTGATCATTGGCTCGTCGCGGCGGCCCTTCTGGCCAATAGCACAGCGGTCCGATGACGTCACCTCCAAAATCCTGCAAGGGTTGTATAAATGGGGCGGGGCACAACGGCACATACGTTAGAGACAGCTGAATACGGCAAAACGATTGGACCTCGCACACGAGGTGAGGGGCTGTTGCTGAGAGAAAAGAGAGGCAGAGTAGAAAAAAATCGAGAGCGTCAACAGTGTCTATCCCGTATTCATAGTAGTGTGAAAGTGAAACGGTTAGTCAGCTTCACAAAAAGGAACGTTATTGTGATTAAACAAAACAATTAAACGAACCTTTCTATTTCATCCTCAGAACTGGATAGACGACTAAATTTGTTTAATTTGCAAACTGTATTAAAAAATGAATAAATAAAAAAACCGAGCTGATCAAATTAAAAACATCTTTGGCAATTCAGGGGATTGGGAAAACTATTGATTTTAAAGTGATGTGTAGCGCTGTCGCTTGTGGTAAACACGCACCTTTATTTAGGTAGCGAAGACTCGTATAGCGTTATTGGCCAGCGCTTCTTGAACACCTCCCTAGTGCCCGCCCACACCCTGTTCCTATGGTTCCCAGCGCTCTCATTGGATACTGTAACTTTTGGAGCGAGCGCCGGCTTGCTATCTAGTCTCATTGCGATTGACCCCAACTACCTGCCAATCAAATAGAATAAGCCATTGAGAAACGCCTCTGAGTTTGTTCTGTCTCATCCATAGGCTACTGTATCTGTCAGTGTGCGCTGATTGGCCAGGCTGGCCAGCTGTTAGTGGTTCATTCACCATTTTGTGACTGTAGTGGAAAAGGGATTCATATAGTTTTAATCCCTGTCTGAGTTGCTGTTGGGAGGAGGGCAAAGATGTTTTGCGGAGGACCGATATAAAGTAAAATTCCCGACAGACAGAAGACATGTATGGACGTTGCACGCCACTTCAGACGAAAGGACAGAGCCCATCTGGAATTTGCACCGTAAATTCATCGGTTACCTCCTAAATATTTCTGCTTGTTTTGGTAAGTAGTTATTACTCAAAAGAACCCACCGCTAATATTAGTGGCAATCCGTTTTTTAGGCATGACTGTTGTGTGCAAAGATAAATGGAGAACAAACCAGCTCGCTAAAATATCAAGGAAGGACCCAGAGCAAGAAGAAGGGAGGGGGTGGGGATGCACAGTCAAACTTCGCCAAATGTTTTAAAGACAGCGTTCAAACCAAGCTTTTGATTGATTCAATAAGTTAAACTACTCCTTTCCGAATTGTTTTGACTGAATGGCATGAGTTTGGGCAACTTGAACAGAGCAGACTGGCACTCATGTACTGCGTTACGCACTGGCAGGATTACGCTCGAGGAAGGATTGCACTACAGTAGGCTACTAGCGAGTAACAACGTCACGGGGCCAATGTAAAAACAAACAAATTAATAGTTCACTCCGTATCTGACACTATTACTCGGACTTACTACGCGCTGTCATCGGCTCATTGCCAGGACGGCTCTTAAAGGTGGATCATTTGCAACTTTTGCTGCACGTACGTCCTTATAAACCTGAACAACCTTTGCGTCGTGTGCACGTAAGTACGAGTGTGTTTGAACACATTTAAAATCTTTCTTTTACTCTCTCACAAGGCCCTGCTTGTCTAATTTAGCTGTTTCGAGTCCTTGGCATAGTACTCCCGTGCCGTGACATTGCGAAGCGCTGCGAGTACTAGTACTACCACCGGCGGCTTCCGTGCGCACTCAGACGGTATACGCTTTTTATTGTTGTGCATTTTTCCAGCGTCTCACCTCACTGTCCATTCATTTCGGAATACACCCTTATACTATTATAAAACAGCCTTTAATCCGAACAACAGTTTTGTAGTCAATTCATATTGTAATATAATTTTTAAAAGTACAATTCAGTCCACACGGGCCTCCTTGAATATTGTCTTGTTGATACAAGTGGCTTCATGTTACACTGCTACTCTGAGATTTTGCCATTTTAAGACATGCACGTAAATATAATGCACTCTGATGTTAAAGAGTGTGTCCATAATGATGGCTCAGTTTGCCTGCATTAACACCATCCGTCAACTGATTTTTCATCAGGTCATATGTGCCACTATGTACGCTTTTAGTAATGGTAGGTGTGTGTGCCACTTTTGGTCATGGTGGAAAAATGAGTGATATGCTTCCATGTCTGACTGATGGTGGTGGACTGTTTTTGGGATGTTGTTTTGGACAGCCTTGCTTCTACGTCACTCACTACATGTACTGCTTCAGCATCCATGCAGTACGCACTAGGCTACATGTTTAATTGTAATAATTATGTTTAGCTACTGATTTGAAAGTGTTTGAACTCTTTTGCAGGGTATTTTTGGAGTGTAAGCTGCTTGACTGCTGATTTTTCAAAGAGCGTCCCTGATGCCGCCGTGTCTGTCGTCTCTTGAGTTTCTCCATGTTTTTACTGTTTCATGTGTGTGATTGTAACACCTCCTTTGGTGACCCACTTTAAATAGTCCAAATAAAGCAGGTAATACTGTTGGAGATGGTCATAGCACCCATGCATGCCCCTGAGCTGCACGGCACTGCACTGCTGCAGCCCTGCACCCTCCTGTATACCTCAGAATGCACATTTGCAGAACAATCTGTGAATGAGCACAAAATGAGTGTTGATACGCAAATGTGTTTTGTGGAGTGGGCAGATCGTCAATTTGACAATTGCACATATTGTGGTGTATGGCACTGTCGTGGGTGGTTTTTGTTGCTGTTTTTTTTTTGGTAATCTGCGTTTTTTATGTTTATTTTGCTTCGTAACACTGCGCTGGAGCGACGCACTGTAAGACTTATTCTTTGGTTAAATCCGAGTATTGTGACAGGTTGGCATACTGGCATCACCACTGAGTGTGAGTCTGTGTCCTCCTTTTCTGTTACCCTGTCTCACATCGGTTCGAAAATATAGATAGGTGCTTTATTGACCCCTGAGGGCAAAGAGTGTATGCTCACAGTTGTATGTTCATTTGAGCAAACAGTTGCTTTATTGACGACTGGTCCTCCGTGAGGAGTGTGTATGTGTGATCTTGCGTGTTTGTGCTTTGCATTGGTGTGTGACGCACAGTATATCTAGGCTTAGATTTTTTTTAATTAATAGGCTAATTGTGCAATATCATTAAGTATTAATCATGGTGTATTAAAGCTCGATATTAAATTTATAATATCACATTTTAATCTGTGTGAACTGAAATATGTTCTGGCTCATTTGGTTCACCTTAATAAATGTATAGCCTCTGAATAATGACTGTAATTCAGAAGGAAAACAAATGGCTTCGTAGAGCCTTATAAGGGGAAATATTCATTGTTAATTCTGAAATAAATCATTTGACCTTTTAGGATCAAGGTAGTAGTTCAGTGACGTCTGAATGTATCTTGTCCATTTATCAATTTAAGTCAAGCGTATGTTTCTATTGTTTTGAAGTGGATGAAGGTTGTAATGAATACTGTTGTTGGCCTGAGGATAAGGATTGCAGGTTTTACAACAATGTTCACATAGAGCCATATAACACAGCAACGTTTCAGCTGAAAACACTCCGCTTAGAGTGTGTGCTTGGATTGGACTTCTGTCATATGGCTGACGTCAGTTTTTCTTGCTTTAGTTAGACCTTTAAAACAGGTATCATGCTAATATCTGAAATGCTGAGACTTCATTCGACCAGCTGTACTAGTCACATACATGAGAGTCAGAGCTGTCACGGTCACAGGAAGTGGACCTAGGAATAGTGTGTGTGTGCGTGCCGTTTGGCATGACTATTGTAGCACAAATTAAATATAGAATGTTTTTACCCATATAGTATCTCATTTGTTATATAATTATTTTCAAAATACGTTTACACTTATAATTAAAGATATAGGCTAGATGGATATTACAGATTGCTGTGGTCTCATGTTAGAGTTTTTCATTTGTTATTCCTGTGTTATTTAGAGTTGGTCCTGTATAATATAATTTTAAATCATTTTTGGATACTTGATGATTACTATTTCATCAGTCTGTAATTTTCCCCATTTACCTAGAAATGAGCAAATCTGAATATTTTTATCTAGAAACTATTGCTCCAGGTTTTTGACAGTTGAATGATGTTAAAGGAATATAAACTTCATTTGCAGCAGTGGTACTGGTTCTTGTATCACTCTCAACTTGGTAAGTTGTCCAGCATGTACACTCTATCTAGTTAAAACAGATTTGAAAAGCAGCAGATTTGAAAAAACAAATGTATTCTATGTGAAATATCAACTAAGGAAGCTATAGGCTTGAGATGATAGTGATTCAATTATCAAACGTAATTTCCTACTAAATTAATCAGTGGTTCAAATTCAAAAGATGTAAATCTCTGACTAAATAGTGATTTTGTGGATTGTTCAAGGTCAAATGTTTCCAAGATTGTAGGTTGTGCAGTTTGACATCATCCATGGGGTTTTCAGTTTCCTGAGCAGGAATTTCTAGAAGCTGCAGGGTTCTCTGAATTTATGCAATCATAGCAACACGTTTTAACAACATGCTTAAGCTTCACAGTTTAGAAGAATATATATGATCATGCTATATTTCAGATTGCTGTGATAAATTTCTGATCATTGGCATGGCATGAATTCTGTCAGCCATAAACAAGAAGTTGAAAAATAATTAATACTAAATTATACCCAAACTTAAGGGGTTATGTTGGTTCAACATCAATTAGAAAAACAACTTCCCTTATCATATATATTAATAGACCAAGGACAAGTGAGACACAGCATGTTCAGAGTTTATTGTAAAAGATTGTCATACCCTTACACTATACAATAGCTTTATTGCTTGGGATATTCCAGTTATGCTTTCACTTTTAAGAACAATATTTATTAACATGAATGTTGTGAATCCCTTCAGTTGTTTTAATTAATGTTTTATTTACATGGATATATCATTTAATTTAAATGATATGCATAGTTGGGGGACTCTAGCTGAATATAAACTTCTAAAATAATATTGTAATACACAACCAACTATTTCACATGATGTACACCATGATTTTTATATTATATAATTTATTGTGAATATTGTTCTTGAAATGTGTAATAAACAGTCTTTTGAGGTGAAATTGGGATATGTTGCCAGTGAGAACAGCAAACATTTGTGGTAACTTCCTTTTTGAAGATTGATCATGTAGTTTGCAAGTTTATTACCACATATAGGCTTTTTATTTTAATTTTATTTTATTTTACATTCTTAGTGTGTTTCATTTGAACTGTTTTAGTTTATGAATCAGGTCTGGCCCTTAGTATTTTGTGCCATTATTTGCTTTCTTTTTGACGTCCCAAAAAAGACTTGAGACTTGACAAACCATGAGGTTTCTCATGGACACTCACACATTCCTTATTGTGTTAACATTGCCAGGACTTTCTGACTCCTCATCAGCGGGAATACAAGGGGAAAACATGATATAAAATTACACAGAGGAAAGAAAAACTAATAATTTTGGAATTTACTCTATTGTTTGGCTTAATTTTTTGACAGTTGCTATCTGACTTTATTAAAAACTATCATTTTTTTAAATATTTTTTTTATTTCCCCAAATAATATGCCCAAATAATATGCTGTCACAGTCATACTCTAAACTAACCATTTCAACTTCACAAATTCACTGTCTGAATGTTCAAATATAGACTGTTTATAATGGGATCCTGGATTTTGAGTTAAGCTTAATAACATTGTTTTCTGTATAATATTCTGTGTAGTGACGAGGAAGGAAATCACTCTCCATTGCAAATAAACAGTTTAAGGTCACTAGGAACAGTGGGTGGGGTGTCTCTTGGAATGACTCAAAGAATTCCCCAATTCTCCTTTTAAAGCCATCTTTCACAGGAAAATCCTGTGCGTGTTTTGTTTGTGTGGGAGTGTCTTTTTGCACATTTTTTGTGAGTGGGTGGGAGTGTGGAATAGTAAAGAGAGTGAGTGTTGAGGAGTGTGATTTCACACACGTGTTTGTGTGTACGAATGCATAAGGACTGGTTGGTAAAGGAAGACTACTATAAAATGCATTTTATGTGTAGAGGAGCGAATGTTTGTGTTTTTTTTTCTTGCTGAATTCTGAGCCTGATTTTCCCCAGGTTTGTGTATTGCAGCGTGACAGCAGATGCTAAATATGTCTGTTTTGTGTGTGTGTGTGTATGTGATGTGGTGGGTACTGTAGAAGAAGCAAACACACAGTGTGCCCACCGTATCCCAGTCTTTAGTACGCAGAAGGGTGCTATGGATCCCCCTCACAGCATGTGCATGTTTGTTGATTTGGGCATGTCTGATTTCACATTGTGGGCATATGACAATATTTACAACCCATACAACGCATTCTTGACAAATTATAATTATCATTATTTTGACCGTGAAAGCATGCAGGTCTACTGACGTCATATTGATAATTTTTTAATTTGAATACACTCAAGAGAAGACATGCGGAATTTGTTTTCGGCTGCCAACATGATTAAGAGTAACCTCAGTATTGCCTAATGCAGCAGAATCCAGGGCTTAAACTGCCCACATATGCCATCCAATCCGGTTATCTTGATTTCGGAAGTTGGGATAAAATTCAGACATTCTAATAATTCTAATTCAGTCACACTTGTTATTTTAAATGTGACTGGATGTGATTGTAATTTTAAAAAAAAGAATAATTCTGACATACGTTGATGAATTTTTAATCCTACCATATTTAAAGGTGGGGTATGTGATTTGGAAAACGACAGGCAGATTTTGAAAATACACAATTCAAATGGTCCTACCTTCTTTCCTCCAACGCTGGCCCTGACTCCACCCATTCGAAGAACATGGACGCGCAATCATGCACGAGTGAAAACTCAGATGTGCGAGAGATTGTAATGACGATTTACTACTAATCGTGGAAGCGGCTTTACTGACGATATGCGCATGCGTCACAAGCTTTGAGTATGCGCACGATGGGGTCACGCGCGCTGGGGGGAGGGGTGTGTGGTACGACCGTTTGATTGACGAACTTACTGTCCAATGATTCTAGGTGGTCTTGGAAATGATTGGCTGGAGTTTTTTCAAGTCCTGCCCGTTCCACAGATGATTAAATTGCTTAATTTTCATTTCAGTGCTTCTAACTCAGTGGCTGTAAGTGGGTTAGGAATAGGATTTCAAGTTATTTTGAAAAAATGGACAAAAAAGAGAATCACATACCCCACATTTAATGGTTGGGACAAATATGGACACATAATTTAACTATTTTTTTCTATTCTGTAGAATGTGTTTTGTATGTTTTTGAAACATTTACTTTGAAATGATAAACATAACTATATAACACATTTATTTATTGACTATTTATTTAAAATATCAAGTGTGTTCTGTTTTTGACAAGTTTTTTAGGCTGTCAGCTAATACATGCCAGAAAATCCACAATGTATCAACATTAAAAACAGATATGATTTTTGTGTTTTTCCTACTGATGTGGTCGTGTATATAGATTTTTTCCTGGGCCCTTGTGCATTGTCCCTGACAGTGACGACAGTGGATGAATATTTTTTAAATGTCCATTAATTAAAAAAAACATTAATTATTATTAAATGTTATTATTTTTATGTGCATTTCCTAAAATTCTATATTAAAAAAAAACCAAATTTTTTTGGTGTGCCTTCAATGGAAACCTATAACCATGAATTTAAAAAGCTATAACACTGACCTTAACCTTTAAATTTAACATAAAATGAAACAACATTATAAATATTTTTTAAGCGTTTCCCCTATGACATGGACATTTACAGTACTGTTTCAGAACAGAAAAGTAAAATAAATAACTAAAATATCTAGAAAGACTTAATATTTTCTGCACACCATGGAGCTCACGTATCTATCACAATGCATTAAGACTAAAATTGTTATTCACAATGGCACTGATTGAAATGTGACTTTCACCCAGTGTGACTTTCAGTGTGTCCTACAATTATTATGTTTAATTTGTTTACAAAAATCTAAATTCAAAGTATTTTTCATTTTACATGAATATACTTCAATCATCCAACCTCACTTTTAGACAAGTACTTGGTGTACTGGAGAGAGTGTGTCCTATGCTAAGTTTGTCGGTGTTATAATTTAGCACTCTCACATTTTACACTGTA
This sequence comes from Siphateles boraxobius, assembly GCF_051911475.1. Lineage (NCBI taxonomy): Eukaryota > Metazoa > Chordata > Actinopteri > Cypriniformes > Leuciscidae > Siphateles > Siphateles boraxobius. The sequence continues at coordinate 19,070,939 of NW_027508722.1, read as the reverse complement.
TTCTATTTAAATAATTTGAATCTTATCTAAAAATCTACTTAAATATAGATATTAAATGACTTGATGTCTTTTAATATCTATATTTAAGTAGATTTTTAGATAAGATTGCCGGCCCGTGGCATAGGCGGAATAGGCAAATGCTAGGGGCGCCATTCATCCATAGGGGCACCAAAATGAGTGAACGAGTGATTTTTTTTTTTAAACCATTAATTCGAAATACTACCAAATAAAGCAAAAAAAAAAAAAAAATTCCACAAAAGCTTAACTAAGTCCCTCGTCTCCGGTCCGGCGCACCAATCTTCCCCCGCCCAGCGATTGCTTGAAGTGCGTCAGAAACAGAACGTGCGTGATCAGTTGTTGGTAATTTGTTGTGTAGCGTAGCCTCTCGCCGATGTAGACAGCATTGCTTTTGTTTAAGGGCGCTTAACACACTCAGGCTCCCCTGTAGAAACGGGCCTGGCAGCTCGCGCCAGGTCTAGACACGGTGAAAGCTACCTGATTGTGACAGATGGCCAAATTTACATGAAACATTATAAACTAGCATAATAAATGATAAATGACTTTTTTTCCTTTTTTTTGGCCAACATTAGCAATGATATTTATATACAGTTTTATTAAAATAGCAATGTTTTATGTAAAATTCACATTTCACATTAAAGAAGACATTTCTGTTTCATTCATGGTGAAAACAGCCATAGTTTAGTGGAAAGATTGCTACCATCAACTGGAAAACAAACACTTTTGCTAGTGCTCAATAGTTTGTGCATGAATGACATTTGGACGATGACATCACTGTTTTATCCAGAGTGTTTATATTTAAATGAACTAAATTAATAACTTATTTACAACAAAAATAAGCCATCACTGAACTTACTTAAGCTGGACTATGACACTATTTTCTTCTAGATCTGCTGTACAGGAAAAGCAAACTTGTTTGCGTTATTTTCCTGTTATCACTGTAAAGCTGCCTTTAAATAATCTGTATTATAAAAAGCGCTCTATAAATAAAGGTGACTTGACTTGAATGCTAGATGTAATGCTCTTGCTATTTGTGTTTAGGCTGTAATGTGTACATATATACAGGTCCTTCTCAAAAAATTAGCATATTGTGATAAAGTTCATTATTTTCCATAATGTAATGATAAAAATTAAACTTTCATGTATTTTAGATTCATTGCACACCAACTGAAATATTTCAGGTCTTTTATTGTTTTAATACTGATGATTTTGGCATACAGCTCATGAAAACCCAAAATTCCTGTCTCAAAAAATTAGCATATTTCATCCGACCAGTAAAAGAAGTGTTTTTAATACAACAAAAAAAAAGTCAACCTTCAAATAATTATGTTCAGTTATGCACACAATAGTCAATACTTGGTCGGGAATCCTTTTGCAGAAATGACTGCTTCAATGCGGCGTGGCATGGAGGCAATCAGCCTGTGGCACTGCTGAGGTGTTATGGAGGCCCAGGATGCTTCGATAGCGGCCTTAAGCTCATCCAGAGTGTTGGGTCTTGCGTCTCTCAACTTTCTCTTCACAATATCCCACAGATTCTCTATGGGGTTCAGGTCAGGAGAGTTGGCAGGCCAATTGAGCACAGTAATACCATGGTCAGTAAACCATTTACCAGTGGTTTTGGCACTGTGAGCAGGTGCCAGGCCGTGCTGAAAAATGAAATCTTCATCTCCATAAAGCTTTTCAGCAGATGGAAGCATGAAGTGCTCCAAAATCTCCTGATAGCTAGCTGCATTGGCCCTGTCCTTGATAAAACACAGTGCACTAACACCAGCGGCTGACATGGCACCCCAGACCATCACTGACTGTGGGTACTTGACACTGGACTTCAGGCATTTTAGCATTTCCTTCTCCCCAGTCTTCCTCCAGACTCTGGCACCTTGATTTCCGAATGACATGCAAAACTGAGCAACAGTCCAGTGCTGCTTCTCTGTAGCCCAGGTCAGGCGCTTATGCCGCTGTTTCTGGTTCAAAAGTGGCTTGACCTGGGGAATGCGGCACCTGTAGCCCATTTCCTGCACACGCCTGTGCACGGTGGCTCTGGATGTTTCTACTCCAGACTCAGTCCACTGCTTCCGCAGGTCCCCCAAGGTCTGGAATCGGTCCTTCTCCACAATCTTCCTCAGGGTCCGGTCACCTCTTCTCGTTGTGCAGCGTTTTTTGCCACACTTTTTCCTTCCCACAGACTTCCCACTGAGGTGCCTTGATACAGCACTCTGGGAACAGCCTATTTGTTCAGAAATTTCTTTCTGTCTTACCCTCTTGCTTGAGGGTGTCAATGAAGGCCTTCTGGACAGCAGTCAGGTCGGCAGTCTTACCCATGATTGCGGTTTTGAGTAATGAAACAGGCTGGGAGTTTTTAAAAGCCTCAGGAATCTTTTCCAGGTGTTTATAATTAATTAGTTGATTCAGATGATTAGGTTAATAGCTTGTTTAGAGACCCTTTTCATGATATGCTAATTTTTTGAGACAGGAATTTTGGGTTTTCATGAGCTGTATGCCAAAATCATCAGTATTAAAACATCACTTTGTATTAACAAAAAGGAAATGTTTCTTTATCTGTCTCTCTCTCTCTCTAAATCTTTTCCTTCTTGTTTCAGGTTGTTGTGAGAAGAAATTAAAAAAAAACTCAAAAGGGCCAATTAAAAAGGAGAAGAGAAAAACTACATAAGGGGGAAAAAGAGATATTTGTCAAACTAAAAAAGATGAGGCCACCAAAGAAACAGAGAGGACGCTCTCCTTTATCGGCAAGAGCAAAAGGAGCAAGAAAACGAGTGGGCAAACTTGAAGGACATTCACAAACAACACCGCCTGCACCTTCACACCAGAAATGCACTCCATCCAAAGAAGATAGCTCTCAGGACAAGCACATCAACAGTAGCAACATCTCAAACAGTGAGGGGTTAAATAAGCAAATAAGAGAAAGGACAATTGAAACATCAAAATCTGAAGAGAATGCCGTAATTGTGAATAAAGCAAAAAGCCCCAGGAACATTAACACTAACAATTTAACAGATAATACAGACTCAATCAAGATAGCCAGCAATGCACATGAAAATTTACACAGTAATAGCACAGACATCTGTAACGCAAACACACAAAACTTTACAGGCACAAACAGTAAAGCTAGCAACCAACATGCAAACAGCACTCCTAGCAATACACAAAACACAAATAATACAGCCAACAGTTTAAATAAAAGCAACTCTTTCATTGCCAACCACAATTCCACCACACCCTCCAGTCGAAAAACAGCCACTTTTAAAGCCAGGGTACCCAAGAAGAAATACATGTATGAACATCAAGCTTCCAGTACCTCTTCCATCAGTTCGATCACTGTAGCCCAACTCACTCTTCATAGCAATCATCTAAGTTTTCCAAACAACTCCATTTGTCAGAGCACTACTCCTGTGGTCAGAAATGATTTGGTTAAAGCAGATTCTGATCTAGACAATAGTGAGAATAGTAGGAGAGAAATGGGCAAAATAGCAAGCACAGAAACTCCAAAAGGAGATAGAACTAAGGGGGATATGTTGAAAAGTGAGGTGCCTTCTGAAAGAGAAAAGGTGATCCAAGCGGTGGAGGTAGATGGATATGGGGATCAAGCCCCAAATTCTGTGCGCTCATCATCCACAGACACAGCCAGTGAACATTCTGTAGATCTGGAAGTACCTGAGCCCTCTTGTGTGCAGCAAAATTCAGGTAACCATGTAAGAGTGTCAAGAAGATTCAACCTGTCCAACAATTCGACCCTGTCTGTCCTCCTGTCCCCTAATCACACACAAACTGAGAAGAGAGGGTCTGCAACAATAGCAGAAACACTAGCTAAAGGACTGAAAAACCAAAGGGTGCTAGCACGTAGACGACCAAGATCAAATTTAAAGGATGATGAGAAGCTGATCAAGGAATGTGTATTTATTTGTGGTGTGGTGCGTGGGTCCAGTAGAGAGCAGCTGAATGTAGAGTTGCAGATTAATGGGGAAGGGACACTGCTCTCATATCCATTTCATACTTTAGTAAGTCGCCTACACCAACCCATTGACCTCATTTTAGATGCCCCACCCCCAGGAAATGAACTTGTGGAGGTTGGGACACGTGTTTGTGTGCCTTATGGAGGAGATGATGGTAGGGAGTGCTACAGAGAAGGTGTGGTTGCTCAGGTAGACTCTCATTCAGTTTGCCCCTACATGGTGCTTTTGCAGGAGGAGTTAGAGCAGAAGAAGGAGAGGTGTAGTAATGAGGAGATGCAACAGACATCAAGTTCACAGACTGTATGCGTTGCCCGCCAGAACTTGCGCCTCCTTGTCCCACCATGGGATGGGGTTATGAGAGAGAAGGAACGAGAAGAGAGAGAGCACAGAGAGGAGATAGAAGTGGAGAGGGAACTATGTCAGTTAAGTGAGGGAATGGATTTGGTAACTGCAGGTACTCCCAGGGAGAACTGCAGATTCCCATCTCCACACACAGGGGTTCATCACTATGGAAGCACACATCTTTCATCTTCCACTTCACCAGCAGTTGTGATGGTAGCAAACAATATGTTTACTTTATCAGCTAGGATGGAAGATGAGGGAACTGGGAATAGAGAAATGGTTAGAGAAAGAGAACACGAGCGAAAGCAATTGCAGTCTCCAGAGGTGGACATGGAGGTTTTGCGGCTCAACATGGCACCACTCAGAGATGGTGGAGGACACTTAGTCTCAGGGGGACCAAAAGCATGTCCTCCTAATCAGCACAGACAAATTTTTTCCAAACCTCCTGGGTATCCAAGTCCCATTACAGTGGTGCGAGGCATCTCTGGGACATCTTTAGGAAGTCCACGGCCAACCCCTTCACCTGCGATTTTAGGGTCTGATGGAGGGATCTCTTACCCTATGCCACCCTCTGTGCCTCCTTCTCCTAGCTCCAGGGGTTCTCTGACACCTCTGGAAAAGACTCCTACACCTTCACAGACCTCCACCCCAATTCCAGGGAGTTCTGCCTCTTCTTCTGCTTCTTCCTCAAGATCAAGGACACCTTTGTCAGCTGCCCAACAGAAATACAAGAAAGGCGATGTTGTTTGTACACCTAATGGAATCCGTAAGAAGTTCAATGGAAAGCAGTGGCGGCGCCTGTGCTCACGAGAAGGCTGCATGAAAGAGTCTCAGCGTCGTGGCTACTGTTCTCGTCACCTCTCCATGCGTACCAAAGAAATGGAGGGAGCAGTGGGAGAGAGAGGGAGTGGAGGAGGTGGAGAGAGTAGCTCAGGGACCGTCACCCCTTCAGATCTGCGGGGTCGTGCTAGCAGTGAATTTGATTGGGATGAGACTTCTCGCGACAGTAGTGAGACAAGCAGTCGAGGTACTGACTCTCGTCCACGTCTTGGCTTGCCTTCACTGGTTCCTCAAGATTACTCTCGTTTTGACTTTGATGAATGTGAGGCTGCAACTATGCTGGTATCCCTGGGCTCAAGGTCTGTAACACCCTCATTCTCACCAATTTCAAATCAGTCCCCATTCTCACCTACACCTTCCCCATCAGCATCACCACTTTTTGGCTTTCACCCTGCAAATTTTAGTCCTATTTCTGCCTCTCCAGTCTTGCCTCCTCGCCGCCATAAACACCCAAGTGGTACCAACAGTGGTGTCCCAAAACATGGAACAGGAGGTACAGAGAGGGAGAAAGACAGAAACCTGTCTGGTATTGTGCCATCCTTCCATACCAGTCTAACTTTCACTGTACCTATGAGCCCAGGCAAACGCAGGACAGAAGCCCCTCCTCCCCCAACTCCACTGTTGCAGGAATATGCCAAATCCGACCAGGAACAAAGCTGTCGTGACCCTTCCCTTATAACAAATCTCTGCATTATCTCTCCTCAGACCACTACTGTCACACACCCCCAAAGACTGCCTTCAGCCACTGCCTCTTCCCCACCAGCTTCTCCCCTAGGCTTAGAATCAGGTTCACAATGTACAGTCTCCCAGCAGCCTTTGAGAGACTCTCCAGTAATAGTGAGAAATCCTGAGGTTCCTTTAATAAAGTTTACAGAACTCCCACTGGCTAGAGTTGCAGCGGTGGACAGGACCAGTTCCACAGAAAACAGCCAAACTGGTGTACATCTAGAGACAGGACTACAGGTTCCTGTTCCAATTAACGCTGCTTCCACTAATGGATCTGTCTTACTGCAGAATCCCACCTCAACTCTTGTTCTAGTATCTACTACCTCTTCCATTCCAATTTCAACCCCTGCAGGTCTACCTACGCAATCCAGCGCCACTTTAGCCTGCATATCAGTGCCTAGCCTTGTCCCAGGGCCTGGTCTCATTGGTGCGGGTGATGGAGGGGGACAAGATAAGAGTGCCCAAGTGACGCTGCAGCAGCCTGTCCCTTGTCACCCTGCTCCTACTGCCCTGCTACCACTCATACTTCCCACAGAGACCTTGCATCCTGTGCCATGCAAAGACATCATTATGGGGCGACCTGGAACTGGTAAGAGAATTCTATATTTACATTTAATGCTAACACAAAAGATTAAGTTGTTATTCCCTGGACAGATGTTGTTTTGCTTCAATTACATGATAACACATGAGAAAAAATGCCATGTCAAACTGATTCAATAAACTTTTAAAATAGAAACAATTTAGAGAATATAGATACATAATTATTGAACAACTTTTGTCTATGCACACAAAATGTCGTAACAGATTGAATGTAATTTTTTTAATGTGTTTTAAAAGACTACCACAAATATCAGATTTAAATCATTAAATGAATTTAGTGAAGCTATTGGTCATAATTGTTTAATGGAACAGTTAACATTGCTCTTCTTGAAGTTAAATTATTTTACTGATTAAGTGTTTTGTTAGTAATATTTTTAGTCATACACAGTATTACATTGATCTTATACTATGGCATTGGTAAATGTTTGGTTCTGATTGGTTAAAAGGTCTGATTGGTTTTGATTCTTAGATGTTGATTAATCTTCAATAACTGCAGTATTATTAAGAACTTAAAGAGAGTTCATTAAAAAATTAAATTATGTCATTATTTGCTAACCCTCATGTTTTTCCAAACCTGTATGACCTTCCTTCCTCTGTAGAACATAAAAATATATATCTTTATCCATAAAATGGTAACCAAAATTACCTGGTTACCAACATAACGCAGAAGAAAAATGCTTACCAACGCAGAAGAAAGAAAGTCATACAGATTTGGAATGATAAAAGGGTGAGTAAAAGATGACATAATATCCATTTTTGGGTGAACTCTCTTTAAGTTGTTGAAAATACTGCAGCAATTGAAGATTAATCAACACCTCAAAACCAAAACCAGTCAGACCTTTTAACCAATCAGAACCAAACATTCACCAATGCCATAGAATAAGATCAATTTAATACTGTATGTGACATAAAAAAACATTACTATATTCTAAAACATTTCATTTCCATTCAATTAAGTATAAAACATGGCTTTCTAGAATACTTTTCATCTCATTCTACAAAATGTTTTGTATGATGACCGTTAAACTGTATAATTGGCTATGGTAATTTCAAGTTTCTTGTTTCACTCCACAAACTATTCCTTTTACATACAAATAATTTGAGCTCTGTCAGTTTTTTTGTTTTCTCGATAATTACTCGATAATAACAGTATATTTCTTAATAATAAGGATATTTTTTAAAGAGGACATATATGTTTATTGGCCCAAACACATTCTACTAAATTACAAATGTGATATCAAAATCTACCATCATTTATATTTAAAAATGATTTTGTTTTATTAACATTTTGTGTCATAAATAATAAATATGCTTGAAATATGTTTGCATAAATATTTTGTATTGTTACAAAGGATACGCTTCAGTTTTTAAAAATGTTTGTATTATTTAGCAGTTTTTACATTTCACTATTTTTCACCAACCACATTTTAACATGACGATTAGTTTCTGCTGATGAAAAGCAGTCCCACAGCATGGTCTTTCTATCACCTTTCCTCACATGGTATCTTTTTAGTTGTTTCAATGTTAGAATTTTGCACCACATATGTTGCTTTAAATTCTGACTTAAAGACTCTATCTTGGTCTCATTTTGCCACAAATAATATGTTCACACATAGCTGCTGGCCTGGGTATTATATAATGTGTTGTGTTGTGTGTTTTTTATTTTTTTATTACAAACTGATACACTCAGGCCAGTGCTATGCTGGCATCCTGATATGGTTGACCCATTCTCAGCTAAATAATTAGTGTACCTATAGTTCAAAAGTAATTTAATTTAACTTTCCTGCAATTTCCTGATAATTTAACCAACAGTCCCCATTTGGATTTTCAGACACATATCTTTTTTGTACTTTAGCTCTTTGAAATGCTCTTTTGTCTTTATTTTTTACAGCTTTATTTCAGAATCTCAAATTGCACAATGATTTGTTTTTTTCTACATAGAAAAAAATACACTATTTCAATGGAACACGAGGACCAAACACTTGTTCAAATATTCCTTTTTCCCCATTTTTAATTAATATATTCTAATGGCACATCAAAAGTATGATTTCTCAGTTTCAGTGTTTGTAAATTAAAAAATATCACAGAGAACTAAATCTCTCCATATTTCAAAGAAATTTAAATAAAATCTAGTTTTAGGTTGTGGTATTCTGCTGGGTCTTGGATTTTGCAGTGTGGTTGTAATCATCAGTTACTGTAATAGTGGGTTCGATTAGACGTTGCACTGGTTGTGGCACTTGCAGTGCTGTTTTTAGCACAATATTCAAAACATGGTCATTACGTGTTACATGGAAAAAACAGAAAGTGAAGTAAAGTGAGAGAAAAAAACCCCCGAAATTGTACAGCCAAACACTGAACTGAAGTGTTTATGAATTAGTTACATGTGTTTAGTTGTGAATGTGCTGTGTGTACTAAGGAATGATGGAATTTCAATTATACATAAGTACTTTTGTACGAGGCTTGAATGCTAGTGTGTTTATATATATATATATATATATATATATATATATATAATGTTTGAATGTTTGATAAACCTTATTAGAGGGAAAAGGAGTGTGTTGTGAAATAACAAGAGGGCCTTTGTAAAGATTTAGGCCTGATCGTGTAGGCCTGCCTTGACACGCAGGCTCGTGAGAAGGACGTTAACACAGAGAGACAACACACACAGTCTGTATAAAAAAATTGCAGACCTGCACTGTAAAAAAATTGCTAGGAATTTATAGGATTAAACAGTATTATTCTACAAAAAAATACTGTAGTCAAAAATTTACAGTGAAATGAATGCATGCTGGGTCATTTTCTTACAAATTACTGTTAATCAACAACATAATGATGCTGACATCACAGTAATTTACTGCTCTCCTTTTACTGCGAATTCACATTATAAAGTTGTCTTTAGTCATGCCACTGTAAGAAATTATATTGTTTAGCACTGTAACTGTTTTGAAGTCATCATAATTGTGATTAGTGTTCCATTTGCTTGGGATCTTGGATCTTGTATATTCATATTCAAATTTCTGATCTAGCCACATCAGAAGTGTGACAAATTAAACATTTGTTAAAACAACCAGAAACTAGAACATAAAATAAGCTAATTGACTGATTTTAAGTTAGTCAAACTATACTGTTATTAGCATTTTTTCAGGATGAAGATGTCTTATTTCAAATTCATTATTGTTTGTAGATGGATATTTCACAATAGTAAAGCAGCTACATGAGATTTATCTTTGAAAGGTGTGACAACATCTTGCAACACAAGACTTTTTTTTCTTCCATCAACTAATGAGACATCAATACTTGGCATACAAAACATAACAATGGTGGCACTAAACAAATAATAATTCAAACAAAAGATAAATCTGAACTACAAAATAAACAAACAACACAAACTTTTAAACGTGAACCAAAAATAAGTTCAGCAGTACAAATAAAACCCAACAAGAAACAAGAAACTCCACATTATCATCTATTTATGCCGCACTGCATGCTGGGTACCTTCATAATACCATATGCACTGTAGACATACAGTATAATATTTTACATTTTACAAGAAATTTCCAAGAGTGAGTTAGATACAAGAGAAGACCTACTGTGGAATTACTGGTAAAGTAATGCAAGTAGTAACCTGGAATATACTGTAATTTCACACTAAAAATTTTAACAGTGTGCTGAAAAGAAAAATAATCCATAATTTCTTAGAATCTGGCCAAAAAAAGGTTTTGCCTTTATCTTTTTAATGGAATTTTGTATTGCTGTATACACTAATGAAAGCTAACCTCTGAAGTTACTACGAAGGATTATAGGCATTATAAGAGACCAATACTCTGAAATGTAATTATTGAAATGTAATTAACAAATATTGTTCTGAAAAAAGCAATTATTAATATCTTTATAATATATCGTGCAAAATTAAACAGAATAAACTGAACTGTGTTTTTTTTTCTTCAGCTGATCAGTTGATTGTGGTACATATACATTTTGCAATGCTGCCAATGTTTTATGATAATTGGTAACCTTTTAAATTCATACATTTAAAAAACATTTTTATTATTCAAAGTTTGTTAGACTGAGGAGTCAGCATTTATTTTTAAGAGAAATTTTGTTTTTCTTCATTTTCGATTTTTTTCTTTCTGTGTGTGGTCCTGGTAAACCTTATGTTATGGGGACAAATAAAGTATAGTAATATCAGAAATGTTTGATCTCATGGGGACATTTTTGGTCCCCATGAGAAAAGCTGCTTATAAGTCATATATAGGCCTATATTTTTTTAATTATTATTTTTTTAAATGTAAAGATTTCTGTGAGGGTTATCCTAAGGCTTAGAATATACAGTTTGTACAGAATAAAAATCATGTATACAATTACTGTATCAAATGCCCTCGTATTGATAGGTGCATCCACGCGCGTGTGCTTGTGTGTGTGTGTGTGTGTGTGTGTGTGTGTGTGTGTGTGTGTGTGTGGGTGTGGGTGTGTACGTACTTAACCATATTTTCGGAACAACCCAGATGTGCAGATCCTCGCAAACCTTATTTAAGTACATCCTCATTTGTAAAAATCGGTGTAAAAGCTGTTGTTTCTTATTGTAAAAATGCAGAAAGTTGTTAAGATTAGGGTTAGGTTTATATAAGTAGCTGTATATAAAAACAATAGACGTTTATGGAATGTGCCTAGCTAAGTAAAAACCTGTTGTGTGTGTGTGTGTGTGTGTGTGTGTCTGTGTGTGTTCTTATTTCAGATGTATTTACGTACCGAGTGAATGTGGATGTTTAGGATTAAAGAGAAGATTATATATATATATATATATATATATATATATATATATATATATATATATATGTGTGTACGTATGCGTTGTCCTAATCAGTTATGCATGTTTACTGTTATTTTCCCCAAAAGTGCAAAGCAATTTTTATTTGATTTATTTCAAAACTGAGAACAGTTACTGTAAACATCAGGTTTATGTTGCAAATTTCTAACTGATAAAAGAGACTGTATACATATTTACAGCAACTGTCTCAAAACTCAACTCATGACTTTAATTACATTTTACGTATTGTAGTAGACTGTTTTTATTTGGGGCTATAGTGTAATATTGTCCGTATTTGATGCAGCATTTCCGATAGGTCTCTGCCTCAGTAGTGCATAGAACAGGATCTCTTCCATTTATGTGCAGTTTCGAGTCGCCATCTGTCGTGTAGTCTAACTCTGCAATGTTTATCACTAATATGGTAGAACAGTGTCTTCCTTTTCATCATTGCTGTACTCATTCTCTTTAATTTTTTCTTTTCACCCACTTATTTGTGTCGGCCTTTTCTACTCTTTTCCCTCACCTATTTCTCTCTCTCTCTCTCTCTCTCTCTCTCTCTCTCTCTCTCTCTCTGGTGCAGTGCAGAAGTATTGCTGTTCTTTCTCTGATCAGTTTTCCTGGGAATGCCAGCCATTCCTTTTTTTGTCGAAGGTTTCTCCTTGCCAACACAAACATGTATACATTTCTATAAATATAGTCAGCATGTTATACAGTATTTTTTCATTACTATATTTCATGGCATTTTGTTCTCATAATCTATATTTTAAGGTGCATGTAAGTATTCACTGAATGTTTGATTTCTATGTTATATCTCAAGGGAGATTGCAGGATCTAAAAATGTATTTTCGTAAGACTCTTGCAGATACATTCACATAAAAGCCCCCGTCTCTGGCTGTAATCTCTCCTTCACTCAATTGTGTGTCTGCCAGAGCTGTGATCGCCTTCGTTTTTTCCCATAGAATGGTGCTGCCGCCATGTGAGAAGAGTGTGTCATTGCAAGCACTCAAGAACTCTACCTGCATACAGTTTCATAACTTCCTTTTTTTTTTTTTTTTTTTTTCTGTGGTGCATTTCATGGAACTGCACCAGATTCTATATGACGTTCTTAGCTGTGGTAAAAATGTTATGAGTAAGGGAATCAACAGATATTTACAGAAATCCAACATGCTGGATTTTTGGTTAGTCACCATTTTCATTTCTTTTCCCCTCCATTTGTCCTTTGGAAAATAGCTGGAATGCTGGTACTGGCAGATGGCAGCAGTAGTAGTGATATAAATACCTTACAAAAGGGCTGTGTGTGTGTAGATGCCATGGTCAGTGGTCACCAAAGCGGCATGAGTAACAGTTCCCATAAAGCTGTTGCCATGGAAACGGGGAGTGGGATTTTTGAGATTGTCTTTTAATCACATTAAAAAAAATGATTGGATAGGAGGAAAGGAAAGGTTTTGGAGCACTGGGTTTACACTATTAACACTTCAGCTTCAGCCATCTCTGTTTGTAAGAACTGTCACTCACAACGGAGTAACTGTTTATTTTTTTATATTTTACTGCCATTTTCATCTATTTAGATATGTACTTTTTATTAAAGTTAGAAGTAGTGACTAATTGATGTTATATTTTGCTGTGAGTCATTCTTGCTGGAATCAGCAAGGAAAGAGTTAAGAACTTGTTTACTATAATCATAGTCTGAGCTGGAAGGTTTTGGCCTTCCCTCATTGGCTGTTGCCAGGAGCTCCGCACAAGCTCAGTGGCTGAGAATGAAGAGCCCCTCCCATTGCTCTGACATTGTGTTATATAGAGGAAACATGTTTCTTAATAACCCATTCTTACTTCAGTCCGATGTGAATGGATTTCAGTACATCAGTTGTGATTGTGTAAATATGCATGCCCACATAACCATGTTTTCTATCATTAGTCCTTATTTCTTAGGTCATTTGCAGACTTTTTGTCTCTCCTTTCCTGTCGTTCGATTACCATCTTCCCACATACAGCGAGCGAGGCCCTGTTTTCACAACTTTCACAACTCCCTCCTCCCCTCCTCTCCATAGAATGACTCTTGTTCTATTTTTACTCACCTGACTTACACAGTTTCCCCTTCCCACCCATTTTCTCTCTCTTTTCTCAAACATTCCACGACCACTGACATTTTTTTTATCCACTTTTGAGTGTCTTTCTGTTTCATACTAGTGTAATCTTCTGGCATAAATATAGAGTGGAATGTATTACTCAGATAATAGTATGTGGTAATATTAGAATATTATTTGGTCACTGTGTTTTGTGTGGAAAATGTTACTACGCTTATGTCTACAATGTCTCTGTATTTTCTCTCTCTCACACACAAATCTTCCCCATTGTAGCGTGACTGTTTGTGAGGGGACTGCCTGACACTGGGCACATGGCCAATACCCCTCTGACCCATACAAACAAACCAGTCACTGAACTCAGCACACACACACATAGACCCACACAACGGTCAGCTGACACTCAGTGAGCGCAGTGAGCATGCCCCTGTCATGCTGCCTGAGAGTTGTATACACTGATAATAGTGTTTTTTTACAGTCACCTAACCACTATCAGCTAATTCAGTGGTCAATGTCCTGATGGCGGTAAGCATGGTCACAAGTTTATTCTCTGACCTGTATTACTGCACTCAACCAAAACAAAGTTCACTGTGCTTTAGTGTATATATATAGTAAAAGATGGGGAAACACGATGGTATGTAAAGAATACTTCTCTCTTTCTTCATTTGGCTTTGTTTTTTGCTGGTCTGCTTAACATTTGTGACGTATACAGCTGTGTGGTCTCCAAGAAAACCTCAACCCGATGACAAATCATATTTGTATCCTGTTTTCTTTTCACCAAACACACTAGCCAATAAAGACCAAAACCATACTCTTGCCCTCACTTTTCAGTCCTGAGAAGTGTTACAGCATACAGGTGTTCGGTTCACATGAGCAAGAGCAATGTAGCACCGAATATAAGCTGAATTGCAGCTGTCAATCAGCACAATTGCTATTATACAACAGTTCTATACACAAAAAGTAATATTGTAACGCAGTTAGATGTTGTGGGAAGGAGGCGGGAACCGGCGAACATTCAACACACAGTTTAATAATAAAATAAACTACAAAACGAAAGTAAAAGACAGCAGCCCCTCACGGAGAACTGCTGTCACATATAATAAAACACAACATTAGTCCAGGCCTGTTCCTCTCTCGATCTTCACTGTCGCCGCTGCTCCTTTATGCTTCCGCTCCTCCGTGAGAGATACGAGATCTGTGCGTTGCGCAGGCGTCGCTCATAATCAAATCATGCCACCGGCCTCGCGCCATTCTCCCAATCAGATTCGAGGGCCGTAGCTGTATGTACATGTATAACACTTAATTATATTGCCTTTGCATCAATTTACAAAAAACTAGTTAACGCTGCTCTGAGGGTCTTTCTAATACTGTGGGAGTGACAGTAAAATTGACGTCTTTCTCTCTTCTGACTGCCGTTATCAATCTCTCTATTTTTTTCCTCTTTTTGAAAGTTGTGAAAACACTATTGTGGAGGGGTTTTTTTTGTTGCTATTTGAGCACATGGAAACACAAAAATATATATTTAATGTAGTCTCTCATTCACTGTTATTGAAGTTTACCCAACTATGATGACTTCCGCTTCTGAGAAACAAGGAAACGTGAAAAGGGTCCATTGTGAACTAGAGTGCTGAAAATTGCAGTGTATAAAAAGTGGAAATTGTATAGTTGAGTTTACTATGTGAGCAATGAGATCAGTTTGCATTTGTTGGCAATGCTTGTGCCTTATTTTGACAATTCATATTGACTGGAGTTGATGTGGCTTTAGTGTGAGAGGAAGTTGACATGATCAGTTTCCTCAAGTTATTTTTGCATTAGTCACAAAAACATTAGTGTATGTATATTTTTTGTAAACATGTGAAAGTTATTTCAACGCCAAATTTAAGTTAAATGTATTGCAATTACTAAAATTTTCACTTATTTTATTTACTTTAATGTGGAAGTCTGTTTTAAAAGTACTATTAAAGGGATAGTTCACCCAAAAACAAAAATTCTGTCATCATTTACTCACCCTCAAGTTGTTCCAATCTTATATGAATTTCTTTCTTCTGTTGAACACAAAAGAAGATATTTTAAAGAATATCAGTAACCAAACAGTTGATGGACCCCATTGACTTCCATAGTATGGAAAAAATACTATGAAAGTCAATGGTGACCAGAAACCGTTTGGTTAACTACTTTCTTCAAAATATCTTCTTTTTTGTTCAGCAGAAGAAAGAAAATAATACAGGTTTGGAACAACATGAGGGTGAGTAAATAATGACAGAATTTTCATTTTTGGGTGAAGTATCCCTTTAAATAGATGTAATATTTACGTGTGTTTATGGCGCCCTCTTCTTTGTAATGACCACAAAAAATAGTATTACTTTTTAACTACTGTTGTGAATGGAGCGAGTTTGTCCAGGCTATTTGAGGATTTGTTGTCACACATGCCTTTGAGTCTTATATATCTGTCCTAAAACAATGCATTCGTTAACCCATAATAAACGCAAATCCCCGAATATATATCGTTCATGTTATGACCTGCTGTGCCTCTTTGTCTGTTAAGAGTACAGCGGCAGCTTTAACGTCCCCATGGGACCAAATATCACGAGAACCCAGATTCTTTCGGGTGTTAATTATTTATTAGCTCGTTTTCAGCCGCGTCCATCGAGAAGACGAAAGGCAAAAACGATTTGCATATGACTGACATTCCAACGCACGCTTCCACCAATCAGCGTGTTGGATTGTCTTACGTTAGGTTGCGTCGTAGACCAATCTAAAATCATTTAAAGAGTGAAAGGCGGGTCACGGGCTGGGCGAGGTTGACACACGCTGATAGAACGAAAGAGGGCAGTCTACTATACAACAGGAGGAAGAGGGAGGGAAAGAGAAAGAAAGAAAGAAAAAAGAACGGGTTTGCGAAATGAGAGAGGAGAGCGAAATCGAGGGAAGAGTCGTGGCCAACTGAGTGATGTTATGACACAACGGCTTCTTTACTACGAGCACCTACAGAGCGAGCAGAGAGTGAGCCGCCGCGGGTCGCCTCGGATCGGAAAGTGACCCTGATGCAGGAGAATCGCACTGGACTTTAGGGGCTGTTCTTACTATTAAAACCCCACATTTCATCACAACAGCACTGCGCCGGATCATCTCTGACCAGCTTTTCTTCTCTTTTTTCTATTTCCCCGCCGTTGTCCGTAGCGGGTTAGAGCACGGCGGAGTTTGGCCGTTTCGCGCAGTCATATGTTAGTGGATTTATTACTAATTCCACGAGTGTGTCAGAGCCGAAGGCGAGGAGTTTACTGCACGATTAGCCCTTTGGATGAGAATTATTTGGGCCGGGGTGTGTACGAGGGAGGGGGTGTCGGAGCGGGCATTTAACAAGAGAAGTCGCTGCAACTAGAATTCAGTTTTAGGGAAACGTGCTTAGTTTTTAAGCCTGATTCGGATTGAACTTGATCAAAATAAACCCTCCAAAGAAAAAGTATAAGATAAAGGAGAGCAAGACAAAACGATGCTTTCCGCGTTAAGGATTACAGGATCAGCGTGCGGTTGTACAATCTACAGGGGTTTCATTTTCTTTGACAATATGAGATGCTGCTATTATTCTGGATATAGTCAAAAGGGGAATTTTGTGGCGAACTAGTATTTATAGCTACGTATTGACCATTTCAGTGGCATGAAGACTAGTTCTAAATTAGGAATAAAAAAGATTTTGTGTGTATCACAAACAGTAATTACAACGAACAGCTACAGTGCTACTACAGTGTAACTAATGATTGTTGGTCAGGTGTTGCTTGCCTATTTCTCTGTCTCTGGTTTTGGTAGTGTCTCACTGCCGGACACGGTCGTTTCTTCCCTTTTTTAAATCTGGGTGTTTTGGTATAGTGCTACAGTTTTGCGCCGTGACATGAGGACAGGTTCTGTTGTAGCGCCCGGCGGTGCGGATGCGATACCAGGGGCGTTCCCGAGGGGACGGACTCATCTGGAACTAAGCTTCTGAAACCAGGTCCGGATCTCACACATGCAGCCCCAAAACCAAAGTGGCAGTACATAAAGAGTCCGGTTACTTGTATGCTATGCAGGATGTAATTATGCGTTTGTCAATCAGATATTAGTCGGGAAACCAGGCTATGTACGCCAAACTGATGAATTTGGATCAGATGTGAAACAGGATGTGGATCTGATAAAGTGGCACTGACAGCCAGGTAGAATAATACTGGCCACGTGAAAAAGACGGATGTGTATTACATATGGCCTTGTATTATTAAGCATTTGATACGTATCACGTCCCTGCCTGAATGATATTATCTTTCGTTAGTATTTTTAAATAGAAAATCGCTTCCGTTGTGTGTCGCAACCCAAAGAATAAATTACACTCGTACTGCGGGTGTAGTAGCACCCATGAGCATGCTAACCTGCTAATTTGGCAGATTTGGGCTTCCCATTTTCGCGACGATTTACTGAAATAACCGTGTTCACGTTTTAGGCATTGGTTGTTTAATGCCTGTATTGCTCTTTAATTTTATAAATGTAATTTGTTGCCAAATGAATTATTAATCGTGATCTTGTACATGTATATCCCCCTGGGCTGAGGTGAGCTCAGGTCGCGGACTGTTGCACTACTCGAGCCCGAGGATGACCGAGAGGCCTACTTAACCCCTTCATCCCCGCAGCTATCCGTCAATGTAAACAAGCTCGGACAAGGAGGGGGCTAACAGGACCAAAAATAAACTACATCATCCAAATAAACCAAACCAGTTTCCGCATTCGAACCGAAACAGTCTATATAATAGTAACTGTGTACACGAAAGTGTTTTAACGCTAAGTTCGTCATTTGTTATACTCTGCGCGTGCCTGGAGGTGGAACGGCGCTTTACTCTCTTATGTGCGGTACCTGATAGCACGCTGTCATCATTTTTACTCGAATATGATCTGGTGTCTGAGCCAATAAATCTGAGAAAACAGAAGGACGAGACCATGAACTAAAGATTAGTGTGGCTACACCACGGCATGTCATAACAAGAACATTTGGTACCAACGTGAAACTCCATTAGACGGATGCTGGCAGCATCGATTATGGCCGCGTATTTTCATCGCTGGAGTCAACATCACCTGTCTGGGAAAAGCATCATGTGGATACTTCATTTTTAATCGCAAGGACTTTAAAAAAAAAATCTTTTATCAGATGCACGTTTGAAACAGTACTTCTATGTAATATTTCATGTTTGTGAAGTTTTTCCTTTTTTAAAAAAAGCATTTCAAGCCCCTAACTCAACCATGTTTTCATCGGAAAGCCCGCAGTATCTTCGCCAAGGACTCAGCATGTTTGGTCAGTCAATATTACTCAACGTGTCTGAATTTTTGTTCCCTTATAAAAGGAAAAATGAACTGTTTTGCAGGCGAAATTAAGAATTCGTAAATCGTGGCATTGTAGTTGTAACGGCATATTCTGTTAATTCATATTATTTTGAAGTGATTATTTGGCGCCAAATACTGCTTTCTTCATATAATTTGGAAACAATTTGTCCATGCACTTACTGTATTCATGACAGTCAGAATTACTTTTTTGTAATGTACGACCCTCGTGAAACAAAATTGTACTGAAGCTACATTAGTTTACTCTTATAATATTTAAATATTTATGATAGCTTGGTTTATCAACATAATAGCTTTCATAAATAAAATTACTTATTAGCCTGCATCTTATATAATATGAGAAGTTTTGGTCTGTTATCCTTGCTCTTCCTCTTTCATTTTGATGGCTTTTGTAAAATTACTAATGGTTTAGATATTATGGAGAGGAACACTGAAATGTGTACATATCGTCAACATCATAAATAAATAGTGAGACATTTTTGTATTCCAAGCAGCTAATGGTACAATATTTATTATATACATCGTCATTTATGTGGCTTGTCAGTCTTTGATTTGGCTGTTGATATGGTTTATTACTTGGTGTTAATACTGGCTTGAATGAATATTGCTCTGTTATTTTCTCCTCTAGTGTGGACTAATGTTGAGCCCAGATCGGTTCCAGTGTTTCCTTGGCATTCATTGGTCCCTTTCCTGGCACCCACCCAATCAGATCCATCGGCACAACCTGGTGATGGCCAACAAACTGTCAGTCATCCGCAGACAGCTCCTCTTAAGAAAGGTAATTTACTTTATACAGCCATTGTTTGATTCCAAAATTAGCTTGTTATCCTTTTGAGATTATATAAAAGAAATTGTGGTCGATATTAAAACATTTGGAAGCATATTTCCTGGGATAGTCCGGATTCTGTTATCTATTTGGCATCCCCTGTCACATCTGCAGTGACTTTCTGTAACTCTAGCCTCTGTAATTTAGCCATTACCCAGTGCAACGATTGACCCCCGAGGTTGCCAGATTGGAGGGATTCATTAAATATGCTGTAATGAATAACTCGTCTTTCACTTTCAGAGTCTCACAGCGGGTCAGTGCTGAAGGAGATTATAGAGGGAGCACATAACCCTTCCTCACGCCCCACACCCTCCGCTGATGAACTGCCCCCGGAGAGAGAGAAGGATGCGGAGCGAGAGAGACCTGACAGTGAAACAGAAAGTGACGTGGATGATCCGTGAGTGGTCTAGTGTGTGTTGTGTGTGAGATGTGTCATTCTGTTTGAATGTGTTTTGTTGCTGGTATTCCTTTTTGTGGAAAGAGCTGTATAATGGCACCACAAAGAAAGGGAGAACAAAAGCATTCTACTTTCTCCTGTGTCTATGAATGACAGCAGCATTTACATTAATGAACTGTCATCTGAATACAGTTCTCGCACTTGTTTTTCCCTTTCCCTTATAATTCACATATAAAATGTGTAATCATCAAGTCATCTGGTACAGTTCCTGCTAAATGCGTTTTACCCATTAAGCTTATTGTATTATCTTTGCATTAAGGTGTTATTTACATTTGTGAAGCATCCATCTCTTTAATATTGTACACTGGATATTAGTGCTCTGTGCAGCTCTGTGCTTTCTGTCTTGGCGGTGGGCTGCAAAGTAGTAGCTCATTGACACTGTGCATTGCAGTTTTCAGTAATTGGCTCTGTGCTTTCTGCTGTATTGTTTCACGGCACACTTGAAGGGCCCTGAGGGTTGCAAAAGTGAAATTGGAGGATCTTTTGAGCCTGTTTTGGTCCACAGTAGCTATACGGTTGTGACAGTGTAATACTTATCAGTTAACTAATACCAAAATACTTGTATAAAAGAAAAATCCATCTTAAGAATGATGTGCATGCAAGTAGAAATACATTTATTCCAATGTCTTTGCAATTAATAAAATAACTCGGATGATGATGATGGGCTCTCATGCTTGTTTAAAATAAGCCTCTTGGATCAAATGCTTCTTTTGTAGTGATGCTTGTAATGTGAGGAAAAATATTCCTGGTTGTAAGCAAGAAATTGAGATTGTTTCAGAGTGAGCTGTTTACATGTTTAGTAGAGGTAGATGTGAAAATATATCAGTTTATTATTTTACTGGGATAATCTACGCATACTGCTGGGTCCCCCACTGATTCTCCTCCTCTGTTAACATTTAATATTAACTGCGATTTTTGTGTCCAGGTTTTTCCCCGGTGTTCTTCCTGATCCGCCAATTTCTGCGTCTCCTGGAAAGCGTAGATCTCAGTCCCTCAGTGCACTGCCCAAAGATGACAAGACCAGTCCTGGCAAGGTAAACGTTTACACATGTACACTATCATTTAAAACTTTGGGGACGCTAACTTTTTCATGTGGTTGTGTTTTAATATATTTTAAAATGTAATTTTTTTCATTTTTAGCAGCCATTACTCCAGTCTTCAGTGTCACATGATGATCCTTTATGCTGATTTGGTGCTCCAGCAACAATTCATATTTTTATCAATATTGAAAACAGTTGTGCTGCTTAATTTTTTTGTGAAATCCATAAAAAAAATGTTTTTAAATTCTTAGATTAAAAGGAAGTTGAAAACAACATGATTTATATGAAATAGTAATCTTTTGTAACAATGTACAAGTTTTACTGACACTTTTTATCAGTTTAACAAAAAAACAAAAAAAATTCATACGGACCCCAAACTTTTGAACGATAGTATATGCTTGCACAGTCTCACTCTCTTGCACAGACACATTTACTCATTCCTTCTTACTCTCTCACTTTACAGAGGGAGAAAGACCACATCCGGAGACCCATGAACGCGTTCATGATCTTCAGCAAGCGGCATCGTGCACTGGTTCATCAGAGACACCCAAATCAGGACAACCGCACTGTCAGCAAGATACTTGGAGAGTGGTGGTATGCCTTGGGACCCAAAGAAAAACAAAAATACCACGACCTTGCATTTCAGGTTACTTGAACGGTCTTACACTTGCAGATATGCACGTTTAGACACCTAAATAACCCCCATTAAGTCAATCCTGCCCTTTGTAAATGTTTCTGCCATTCATTCACAGGTGAAGGAGGCACACTTTAAGGCACATCCTGATTGGAAATGGTGTAATAAGGACAGAAAGAAATCCAGCAGTGATGGACGTGGTGTTCCAGGGGGCAAAGACATCCGCGAGAGGAGCATGTCAGAAACCACAGGTGTGGAACAGGACAGGCAGTGCAGCTGTCACTGTGCAGTGTGTTAATGTCAATTATAGTTTAGCAACTGATGCACTTTTTTAAAGTAATTGTGATTTAATTGGTTCAATTTTTTATCAGCATTTTTAATAGCTGGAAGGATTTTAAATTTTAATTGTATATAGCTTCAGGGCTCAACAATAAGGATTTTATTTATCACTTGGCTGATTTTTTGCATCAGTAAAGTTTTTTTCAATTATACAAAGATAGCTGCAAATTATATTTTTTTGATCAATATTTCCAAGAATCTCAAAGACAGTAATACATTGGGGGAAAAATTATACTAGGCAAAACATTAGTTTAGTTTTGTAGATTAGTCATTCTTCAAGCTAGATAATTTGACATTTTTTAAAGGTGTTTGCAAGTTTTCAAGGCATAAAATGCATATAGATGATCAAGAAATGTAAGATATAGTGATGACCCATCAGGGCAAGTTGGGTCGCCCCCACCCCAACCTCGAGTCCGTTTTATTTTTCCCATTTATTAAAAATCCCATTTATTTTTTCCAAAGGGGAATTGATTTTTAACGATAACCTACTGTGAGCTATGAGGTTGTTAATCAATGGTAAATGCTTTTGTTGAAGCCATCAGCCCACAGCTTATTTTTTTTAATACTCCTATTTAGCAGCACAATTCCTGGTGAAAAACTACACTAGCCATGATTGTGCCAAGAAATCTGCACCAATCAGAATTGTGTAGTGCAAATGCACCAAAAGAGCTCTCGGCAACCGCCCACTCCAATGAAGCACTGCGAATGGCGAAACAGAGTCAGTCTCCCCACGTTCTCAAACTAATTCATTATTTGTATATATATGCATTTTTTGCAATAAACTTGAAATTTTGTTTTTATATACATGATCAACAACTGAAAAGTGCCCCTATTATGCTAATTTAAAGGTTCCTAATTTTGTTTTGGAGGTCTCCTACAACAGGTTTACATGCTTCAAAGGTCACACTATCATTTTCTCATAATATACATTGCACATTACCTAATTTCTCAGACTCTAAAACGACTCGTCCAAAGATTCAGTCTCTTTAAATCCCTCCTTTCCGCGAGCCTGCTCTGCTCTGATTGTTGTGATTGGTCTATGGTTTACAGCGCATGTCAGAAACTAAATAGCCATTACAATATAACAAATGTATGCACTGTAAAGACAGTAATGATGACACTGATTTTACCATATCAATTTGAGCGCAGGAGCAATGATGAAAAATTGGAAGATCTAGTTGTTCAACCCAAACCGCCATCGCAAGGACGAATTCAGCTGGACATTTCTCAGTGATACACGACTCAGTTTGTTGTACATTATGAGATGTTGAAACTGTAATTCCTCTTCATCAGCATTAACAAGTGTATGTCCGTCAGCAAACCGATGTGTGTTTTTCTAATTTATTGCACATGTGGGAACTGTATTATTAACAGTATCTATAACAGTGCATACGTTAGCCGAGAACTAACGTGAATTACTGATGTAACATTAAAGTTTGTAAAAAAAAATCGCGCTCCATCCTTTATTATTACTCAAAGTAGTAATAATAACAGACAATCTGCATTAATTGACACAGTTTTAGGTAACAGTGGCCCACAGCTGATTAGCAGAAGTATTTCAGTAAGACATTAATAATGTGGGTTAGCCGGAGACCTACACAATATAAACCCCCAAAACTACTAATTTGCAAATTCTGCGTTAACCTCGTGGAGATTTGAGAAACAATTGTCAAAAGGTTATACTGCTGTTGTATCTCTGTGGTAATTTTAACTACTGACTCTTCACATCCTCATCCTTTGGAAGTGTATTCAAAGAGAATATGCTTCTGTAGCACAGAAAACAGCGTCTTCTTGACATGCACACAATACCAACAAGCTGCAGTGTTTGAGGGCGGCCAGTGTAAGACCATAGGTGGGAATTATACAAATTTGTTACGTATGCAGGTCAATGACTGGAATTACTGACAGCGCGTTTCGGCAGTTCACAATCGATTCTTTCTTTTGGCAGACAATAACTTTATTTATCATGCTTTTTGATCTTTAAAACTTTGCAGACCTTTTACATTGAAAAAGGGAAAAAGTGGATGGGCACTTGTGGCCTGTTGTTTATTTTTTCCATTGTGAATGCACAAAATATATATTAAATTCTTCTATTTCAGAACCTCCATCTGTTTCAATGGGGATGGAGCTTAAAGGTGTGGGGCCTGGCATGGTGAGCGTGTCAGAGCGAGGCGGAGGTGAAGGACATGGTCAATTGCCCCGTCCTCGTGCCTTCTCTCAGAGCGCCATGCACAATCTGGAGAGGAGTGAGAGAGGCAATCCACAGGCACTCGCTGAGCTCGCACAGGTATTAGATGCCCACTTGCGCAAGTGACACATTTTCAGAGATTCATGCTCAACTAACTCTTCCTGTATTTTTAGATGTGTGGTGATGGTGGTCAGGTTGCAAGGCGGGGTGCTCTCACTCAGACGCAGAGGGGGGTAAGTGAAGACATCACAAGCGATGACGAGCGTATGGTCATCTGTGAAGAAGAGGGGGATGATGACGTCATTGGTGAGTCAGACTTCATTTTTCTGAGACACTTCCTCTGGTCCTTGATTCCATAAGGGTCTTAAAAATACATTAAGTGAAGATGTACATTTCTTTTTCTAATTATTTATTAGCAATTG
This sequence comes from Siphateles boraxobius, assembly GCF_051911475.1. Lineage (NCBI taxonomy): Eukaryota > Metazoa > Chordata > Actinopteri > Cypriniformes > Leuciscidae > Siphateles > Siphateles boraxobius. Next base: position 19,046,293 of record NW_027508722.1, on the reverse strand, counting down.
CGTCATTCTGTTGTAACAGTTATTGTTTGCTATTGTCGTGTCTTATTCAGAGGACTCATATCCGGGTAGCTCTATTGACCTGAAGTGTAAGGAGAGGGTGACAGACAGTGACAGTGAAAATGGATCTGGAGATGAAGGAGAACGCAAGGTACCATCTCACATATTTTATATCTGTCTGTGTTAATTTGCAAGAAAATGTGCTCCTTAAAGGGATAATTCACACAAAAATGAACATTTTGTCATCTTTTACTTGCCCTCATGTTAATTTAAGGTAAAACTGCTTGTCCAAATAGTGAAAGTGAACTGATTTGCTTAAATCAAAACGGATGTGATGTAATAGGTGAGCACTTGCGCATTATTTCCACCCACTACCAAAGAAACCGGCAGTGGCTTGTACTTGTTCTTAAAGGCTGAATAATTTCAAAATACAACAAAGAATATCATTTACATGTAGCGCATCAATTCTGCGTGGTAAGACTCTTTCTCTGTCTTTGCGTGTGTGAGAGAAACACAGAGTGGTCTCAGCTAAGCAACAGCACCTTCACACTACAGTTTATGGTGCATTGAATACGCTGCCATTGACATCAATTGCATTTAGGGGTGAAACGATTCCTCGAGTTACTCGATTACAAAAATTCCTCGAGGCAAAAACTCTGCCTCGAAGCCTCTTTAAATTCCAATGCACTAGCACTTTACCTAGCACTATACGCGCGGTGCAGGGATTTGATTGTTTCACACGGACCGTTTATTCACACGGACCTGTTCAGGAAGAAATAATTGGCGCGATGGCGGAGAATAAATATGTAAATAAACGGCAGAAATTGTCTAAAGTGTGGGATCATTACACACTTAATTCACTTAATACACTTAACTCGCTGAAACAAGGTACCGTAGTCTAAGCCTATTGATGTTCGCTGATTTTAATCCCATACTGTATTTGTAGCGATGTCGTGATGCGGTTTGACTAGATATGATTTTTAGCTTTGATGACATTTTTAAGTAGTAAACGTAACTATCACGTTCAATTGCAAGAGTATAGCCTAAAAAAAGAACCCCTACACACACACACACACACACACACACACACACACACACACACACACACACACACACACACACACACACACACACACACACACACACACGCCAGTCAGACCAATTGCAGCAATGCATCACATATGCTTAAACTTTTATGTAGCCACGCAACAATAATTTCAGCATGCATTCACTGTACACACCGGGACGTGATGGAGGATCAAATATTGTATTGCAGTCTTTGCGAGACCTTGTTTGTATTTCACGTCTGCCAAATACAGACAACAACAAAATAATACTCATAATAATAATACATAATAATAAAGAATACTCATTTTTCAGTTAAAACGCACTGAACAAAAAGTGTGTCAGCTTTTACTGCGTGTTCAACAAGTCACGTTACAGCTCTTCTTCAGCCTTAAACTAAGCATCTAAGCATATTTGTGTATTCTGGTAGAGTGGTTATATTATAACATCTTAAATGAAAATTCACATATGAGATAGCTTTATAACTTGCATACTATATAAGTTATAGTATATAACTTATAACAGCTTTAACTGAAATAGACACAAGTTTAATATAACTATTCTGTTAATAAAACACACACACACAAAATATGCGATTAATCGATCGATTAAGTGCTAGATTAATCGATTACAAAAAGAATCGATAGCTGCAGCCCTAATTGCATTAGTGCACTTTAAAAATATATCTGTGCTAAACTTATACCTAGCTTCAGGGATTAAAGTTCTCCGTCGCTACGACGGATTTCCGTTAATTGCAGTGAGTCTATGACGGATGTCCGTCAATTGCAGGGTTCCCGTCTGTCCATGCCCTAAATCACTTTTCATAATTTTAAGGCCGTAAATGGGCTTTCGTTTCTTAAATAGTGTGATAAATGTCTTAATTTTAGTTTGAATAGGTCTTAAATTAAGGAAAGACGAGGTGTTAACCCTGCTGAGGGGGATGTGATAAAGCCTGGATTGGAGCGAAAGCAATTTCCTCTCTCCACTCTAAGCATTCTGTAATCACTTCGCTTAAGGTCCACTTCGAGTTTTCAATTCCCGCTCACGGAAAAACTGCTCCGTATTCACTCATTTAATTTTAGTTTTTGAGAAGTGCATGTCAGGCTACAGCTGGTTTGCTGCTGTCCGAATTCGAGCGTGTTTTTTCGAGCGCGAATTCGGGCGCCCCCCGCAGCGTTGGTCTTGTTTCACACTCAACTTCATTCTATCGAACCCTGGTGCGTTTGCGTGCATATTACGTCATCGCAAACGTGCACGGCGCATGATAGAAAACAGAACGCGGGAACTTCGGACTTGCGTCCTTGGTAGTTCATACTTGCCAAGTTCAACTCAGGAGAACGAACTTCCGAGGACAAGAGGACGCGAGTCCGGTTATTCTGCAAATGGAGCAGCAGCAGCGCAGCGGCGTTCTTGATCGCGTCACTCAGCGCGCTCTGGCTACTCCGGTTATGTCTTTGTATATTTTAGGCAACAATAAAACGAAATATGGTATAAAATACAACTCTGCCTCTTTTCATCAACAATAAAACGAAATATATATAAAACGCCTCTTTTCATTTATAAATGAACATATTATCATAAACATATTGGCCAAACAAATGTGGTTCACGCAACGCACATTGATTATCTTCACTGCATATATTTATAACAAAACGAAATATAAAACAGAACCCTGCTGCTATTTTGTTTTCATTTTAAAAATATGAAACAATATTGATCATTAAAACTGACATTTAACAAACAGAGGCAGGGTTGTATCATTTTATTTTATTATAAATGTACACATACAGTGAAGAGAATGCATAGTAAAATATATATAAATAATATTTTATATATTTTAGAATATAACATTACACAACCCTGTCTCTTTTTGTTAAATGTCAGTTTTAATGATCAATAATATCCAGTATAAAAGTATAAGTAGCCTAATAGGTAGTCTAAAAGAAGCTATACAATGAGAAATAAAACAAACAATTCAGTCAAACATTAACTTTGTAGCCTATTAGAGAGCTGACTAAAGTTAAATAGCCTAAATAAAACTTCACTTTGCCCTCAGCCAAAACCATTTGCCATGGAACAAACTATATTTTAATGTAGTTTAGCATGTTTGGTCTTATAAGATAAATAAAAACATGCACTGAAAAGTTATGTAGATGGTTGATTATTTGTCAAGCTAAGTAATTCTTTTTCATAGATTAAAATAGCTTTTAAAATACGCAAACTGGCAATATTAAAGCTGTTTAAAGCATCTCCCCTTAAAACGCTATTGGTCTCGACTATTTAAATAAAGTTAAAGGAATGTGTCTTGGCCTAAAAAAAGTTCAGTCAGAAGAATTTTTTTCACTTTACTCCCTGTAGCTTCTAACTCAGAAACTGGCGAGTGAAATCTATTAATTTATTAGCCAGTTGGCTAATGATAGGCATTATTTAGTCACATATGTGGGTGATTTACTTGCGTTGTAGAGGGTTGCAGTGGAATTGGCGGTTTGTGCCGCTTTATAAAGGCAGAGCACCAACACTTGAATGACATTGCAACAGCTGATTTCTGTGTTTTTTCTGCCAACCTCCTGCGCCCCCCTGCAGTGCTTGTGTGCCCCTACTCCTCACCGGAAATTAGATTTAGGAGCTACTGCTCTCAGAGTTCAATGTCAGTGAACAAAGACTGAAATTATGGTCTTTTTCTTACACAAATCCATCGAATGGCTCCCAAAGTTTTGAAACATATAGCACAAGTCATGTGGTTTCACTATTCACTTGTGAGTGTGAATGGAAAAGAGAAGCATTCATACTAAAGGCCTGTTCACACCACCACAAATATTTGGCATGAAAATTCAGTTCACATGTGATTTTTAAACCAATGCATAAAAACTTAGAGTAGGTGTCGCTGACCCCAGAATATGCATTTAAAGCTGGTGTGTGTAAACTTTTTGAATTGGATGATCAGGGTAAATTGTACTTTTGTCATTAGGGTAATGTAAATATCTCATGTCGCTTCTAAAAGACAGTGATAAAAAGATCTTTAAACAAAATGAATAAAGCAACTGTACAACCCACAGTCTTAATGCATCGTGTTGCCATCTTGAGCACCAGTGAATGTTTTCACCTTCACCTGAAGGTTTTCACCTTCACCGTCTCTCAGTTGTCCACAGAGTAGGAAGATGGATCTCCAAAGCATACTGTTAAAAAGGGTTTAATTATGCAGAAGATACTAGAAAGCCAAAGAATATAAGGAACCTGAGGAATTTTTATGAAGAACAGTGCTCAGTTTAAAGGAGCATTTCACCCATTTCAACATTAATCCTTATTGAAAGTGGGTCATATATGTAGTCAAAATGTAAAATAAATTTCGAATTTGGTGCCTTCTTGACATATGAAAGACAGAAAGTAACTTTAGGCTGCATTTGTATGAAAGACAACAACTCCCACAATGCACCACATTGCAAAGCTCCGCAAGCTACTCGCACTAATCCAGAACAGCGCCTATGAGGTATCCGCCTATCAGAGAAATCACTCTTCCGTCTACAAGGCTAGCTACCACTAGAGCTTGAAATTCATTTCGCACAAAATTTCTAGTTAGTTGGCAAACTCATAGTTGAAATTCTTTGCAGCAGACGGACTCTATTTCTGCGTCCATAGGCGCACAGTGGGAGCACAGGCACCACCAGTCCGCCCCACCACGAGCCAGTCCGGGCTACTCGTCCGCGACAGGCAGGTCTTCTGCCTCCTGTTCCTCCATCAGCCTCAGCTGCTCTCCGCTATATTGCGGCTTGTAAAAGTAGCCACGAACATCTGATTCATGCATTAGACTTTCAAAATCCTCTTCTTCCATATCATATTGAGTAGCTACATTTCGCCATTGTCGTAACTTCACATCTGGCTCCACAGCACCTTTTAGCTTAGCTTCCAAACTAGATGGAGGATACTGTAATAGGTCTGTTGTGTGAGTGGGTCCCACCCCCTGGAAAAATGAGGAACGAGTGTTTGTAGTCTCAACCCCTCTACAAAGATATGGGACTTCCTGCTTAGAATGACGCAACATGATGATTTTTACATCATTATAAGCCGGAACTGCAACACTGAAATCCTTTTTTCTCCCATCTCAGGGGAAAATAAGAGAATAATGCACAACCATTCAAAATATGACTGGGTTTCTAACGATACAAAGCTTAATGCAAATGGGTGAAGTGTCCCTTTAACTGCTCAGGACAAACAAGGTACTCATGAACAACTACCACAAAGCATAAAAACAGTTGTCGATCATCCACGTAACAACTCGCAATATTAAAATTCAAGGGTTTATACAATTTTTAACTGGTTCATTGTGTAAATTCAGTCATTATTTTGTCTTTTGGACTATATGTCAACATCTGTGTTATTATGTGAAACAGCTTATTCAGGACAGTACTTAAGCAATTTTTATGATCCCTTTTATTTTGTTAAAATTATTAACATCTTGCATATTAACCCCTCTGTAAAAAATTTAGCTGCGTTGACTATGCAGATGTTGGTGTTGGTCTGAACAGACGCATTAACAGCCGTTCATTCAAATGAAAATGTTTTGCACACTGAATTGTTGCACCATACATTTGTCTTAGTTGTAAACAGGCCTTAAATAAATAAGGAAATAATTACAGCGTTTTGGTGAACTATCCCTTTAAAATGAATATAGTCCAGCAAAATAGTGTGATATGTAGAACGCTTTGCTTTCTGCTAGAACTAGAAAATTGCTTGTAGTCCTTAAGGTTTTTTTCCAAAGTTAATTATTAATTAAGTTTACAGAAGGCCATTACACAGTTTTTTATTAACTGGTAAAAGATCTGTGTCATTGCATTTTCCTGCTGCCTTTGGCAAATTTATGTTCTTCTTTTTGCATACATCCCACTTTTCTCTTATTCTTTTTCATCAGAGAGTTTTTGCTCCAGTGATTTGCTCCTCGTCTTACGGCCCCGGGCATGGTCGGAGCGTGTCTCTCTCCTCCTACCCCACTTCTAGACGCTTTAGCGACACTTCCTCGAAAAGAAAAAGAACAATGGAGGGAGGTGATGGAGAGCGAAGGGAAGGTGAAGGAGGTATGTCCCAGGCCTCTGCAGGTCAGTCCATCCTGGTCAGTTCTGGCGGGGGAGTGTCGTCAGTTCTAGGAGCGGTGAGAGTGGCGTCCACTGTCGTCACTAATGTGGTGCGTCCTGTGGTCAGCACGCCAGTGCCGATCGCCAGCAAGTCCCCACACGACAGGAAACCCGCTCTGCCCCAGACACAGCTTTTCATCGGTCCTGGTACAACAGGAAACGTTGCAACAGCTTCTGCTGGAGGGGGTGGGTACTATACCTCATCATCGCCTAATCCTGTTAGTGCATCAGCAGGTCAAGGGGGGCTGGTGACCAATCTAGTTTTGGGAGGCACATTCCAGGCTCCGTCCGCTGTACAGCTTGTCACACCTCCTCCTCCACAAAACTCTGCCTCCCCAGCATCGTTTACTCATAGTAACGGTCCGCTTCCTCTGCCCGTGCTGCAGTCGCACATTCTCCCCTCTGCCTCATTAGCGCCCTCATCAGGCCAAAAACCGATAACACAGGTCCAGTACATTCTCCCTACCCTCTCTGCCAACAATCCCAAGAGCCCCTCCCCTCACCAGGCCAGTCAGCCAACCAGTATCTTCACCCTACCCACAGCTCTGCCCACTCACGCCTCACTGGCCAACGGGAACCAGTCGGGGTATGTCTCCAGTCCTGCTGTGGGAGTTGTTAGCCCAGGAAACAGAGGTGAGGATACATACATTTAATAAAACAGAACTCAAATATGTGTTAAATACATTGCTATTTTAATAGAGTACTGCAGGGATGAAGTCAAAACCTAGTAGGCTAATTCGCCACTGGTTCCTTCGAGATTTTCCTATGGGTTTTTAAAATGGGTTTTTTCAGTTTATGAGTAAAATAAGGTCTGTGGTAAATACAACTTGGCGATACTTTTTGTTACTACGGACATTTTGTTCTGCAATGTAAATTGCACACACTCACCCCAAACATTCTTATCTAGTTACATAAAAAATAATCAGAACTGATTAAAAATGTGCGTGTTTGATAGGGGTGTGTATAATTTACGATGTAAAGGAAAACATCCAAGTATTGTCAAGTTATGTTTACAACAGACCTTATTTTACTCATAAATGTAAAAACCCATCTTGAGGGAATCACTGGCAAATTATGTTTCCGGGTTTGACGTCATCCTTGCAGCACTCAATACTTTTCCATTTAAAAACAATGTTAAATTGCAGAAAAATTCCCAGATTAGCTTTTTTATCATCTGAAATGTGCTGCGACTTATATAATGCTATTAACGTAAAGCATGCAAAATTAGTTGCTTTTCCATCGTTGGGTCAAACGGTTCAAAGAATGGTAAAGAGTAGTTACGGTTATATTTCCACTTCAGCACGGTTGCCTAACCGGGTTAGTACAATGCGTGTATTAACTTCGCCACTCAGGTTTGGTCACTTGTCCGTTACGTGGCTACCAGTTTCACTGCAGCTGGCCAAATGCGCTATTTGAGCGAAGTAAACACAAGTTAATAATACAGTTAAAATAAATATCTGATTATCCTCCATAACGCGGTGGCTATTTTCATCTCTTACAGTCTGCAAACTCTTCATTTTACATTTTTTTTATTACTAAGGCAATGACAGACGCATTTGTATTACATTCATAAGAGTTCTGTTATCAGCCCCACAGTGGAAAATTAAATCGGCATGGAATAGAACGGTTAAGCAACGAAAACGGTTTTGCCCGACAGTGGAAAAGCGGCTATATAGTAAACATACACGCACACAAATACGAGTGAAAACAAATCAGTTCTAGCATAGGTGTCATTAGTATCGCAGGAACTACATACTTCACCTTTAAAGAAAGAAAAAAGTCTAAGCCCTCTTTTACAGTGTCAGTGAAATGTGACCCAATTCTGAGTTTTTGCTCATGTGTGACACAGATCGGATGTGTTCTATGACAGTGTAAACAGGAAAAAAAGCATGCATTCGGATATTTCGAAATCGGTTTCATGCCTTGTACATATGTGGAAATAAATAAGATATGTGCCAATGTGACTGTCATGTAAACAGGCAGATCGGATTTTCGAATGCATTAGGCTACGTCTCAGCGGTTTAATGACGAGAGAAACCCCGACGCACATCTGCAAAGGGACTGAATGGCCTAACGAAGCGGTGTGTCGTTGTAGAAGAGGAATGTGAACACACGTTGACACAACATATCAAATGTTGGCTTGCTCATCCTAAAATTTCAGACCCACTGCTCCTTGTTAAAGGCCGCAACGATCTCATGAAAGTGCGTATCTATAGCACGAATTTTATTTCTCGTGCCATTTACGCCAAAAAATAGTTTTTGCGTGCATATGATACGCAGTTTTCGCGTGCATATGATATGATATGCACTATGGTGTGTAATACACACGCACTACACACCCCTAATCCTACCCAAGGTGTTTACAGTGCGTATCATGCACGCAAAAACTATTTTTGGCGTATAAATGGCACGAGAAATAAAATTTGTGGTAGGAATAGTATTAGATACGCACTTTCGTGAGATCCTCTTGTATGTTTCCACCAGTCCTGAGATCTCTCTCGCACACAATAACTGAAGCACATGTGCAGGCTGCAATGATGGCCCTTTTCGTCCTCCGCCTCAAAATCATGGTGATGTTTGGCGAACTTCGCATATATCGCAGAGCTAGCATCAATCATATTTCGCGTTCGTCCATCTGTGCAAGAACCCCATTTAAGCATGCGCGACGTTTCTGATAGTATGTCAAGTGTAAACACATGAATCGGATATGGGTCACAATTGAAAGAACGTGTAAACGAATGGTCAAAAAAATCGGATATAGGCAACAAATCAGAATTGGGCATCAAGACCTGCAGTGTAAACGAGGCCTTATAGAGCTACTCGTGGGCACATAGCCAGTTGGCCTGAGCTGGGGTAGAACGTTTACAGAACAGCGTGCTGCGGCTGGGCCAATGTTGACATGTTGTGAATAAACTAATTAGTGAAAAACATTCTAGGGACATATACAAGCTGAGCGTGAGTATGTGCGGTTGGAAAAGTCTGTCTGTGCGTGTATCATACTGATAATCAAATTTACGTCAAGTACTGTATGCATACATACATGTATACAAATACAAGTATACTCTGGGCTTAATTTGAGCAATTATAAAATTATAATAAAATGATTTTATTTAAGACAGACGAGGAGTTTAAAGTGGCTGAAGTAACTCTGCAGCATGTCATAAATGGAAAGATGTCAACTGACTACTACGGACACACAATTTACACTTGCAGTGTAGAGAGCTTTATGAATTATAATGGAGGGATTTAATTACGATGCACCGGTATTGTCACAATTTCTTATTCCAGGAAATTTCTGGAGCTGTTCAAACACGGTCTCTAAAGAGAAAAATGCTGTTATTTTTCAGCAAAATGGTGTATGTGTGAAACTGCCTATTGTCTCTTTCATTGTATTATTACATTGTATCATCATGTTGGCTTTGGGTTTTACAGGTACTGTTCTCTGTAGTTTTGTGCTATGCCAGTTAAGACAGTCTCCAAGACCGAATTATTTTAAACACTCTGTCCCCTCATCCTCCTGCAGTGCAAACACAGTCACCAGTCTTGCAGGGCAAGATGCTGGTTCCCATGGCAACAGTGAGGGCTGCTCCTGCCCCCTCTCACCAGTTTCCCCTGGTAGCCCCTCCTCTTCCTGTTCAGAATGGAGCACAGGCAGGAAGCAAGGTGAGATCTCAAATGGGAAATTCTTAAATAACAAATTTACACTGAATAGAATACCTGAATTAATCAGCATGTTTTCCTATTTCTTTTCTGTCTAGATTATTCAGATTGCTCCGATGCCTGTCGTCCAGTCGCAACTCCCCTCCACGGGACCAGTGCAACCTGGGAGCCCATTTTCTGTTACTATGGGAACAGCTACAGTGGTTGCCCCAGGCTCTACCCCGTCTCAGACCGTGCTGCTACCGCCCCCACCAACAAGGTAGATCGCACACTCTCACAGGCATACTTATACTCACCTAGCCGCATACGCACAAACATCTCCCCCACTCTTATTTGAACAACTCCTACACTCCTGAAGTGCTGCAACACTAGAGAATAACCCTGCCTTGCTGCTCTCTCTATAAAATCTGTCTAATCTGGTTTCTGTGAATATTACTTTTTCTCCCACAGAATCACTTATGTACAGTCCACTCCTGGGGTTTCTTCTCCTTTGCCATTAGTTTCCACCACAACAGGCTCCTCTTCTCAGACAGCTCCAGCAACACCTGGATCTACGTATGTGCAATCACCCTTGGCGACCTTTGCAGCGATCGCTCATCCAGGGCAAACTTTGGTGCAGCCACTGATTGCAGGTCAGTTGACTTATAATTAATATAATTTAATTAATAAATAAATGTCTTAGTGTCACATGGTCCTTAAAATCATTCTAAAATTATATTATTATTATTATTATTATTATTATTATAAATGTTGAAAACAGTTGTTCTGCTTAATTGTTTTGTGGAAACCGTCATACACCTTTTCAGGATTCTGAATATCTTTCTGAATAGAAAGTTCTAAAGAAAAGCATTTATTTGAAATAAATCTTTTGTAACACTGTACTCTTTACTGTGACTTTTTATCAATTTTAATTCATTCTTGCTGAAAAAAAGTTTAGCAAGCTTCGCAAATAATAAAACAACTTTCCCCACACTTTATAGACTTAATTTCAGTATTTTTCTTTTTCAAACAAATCATCAATCAAATGATTGCAAAAATACACAAGGGCCTGATCAGTGCTATAATAATAATATATTTTTAAAAAAACTTTATTTGTGTTGTCTTTTTTGTGTTAATTTGCATATTGAATGTTTGTTAAGTGTATTGTCTTCTGTTTCCCCAGGTCAGCCGTCACTGCTGGCTCCAGCCCAGTCTCCCAGCGCCCCTCACTCTCCTGCCATCACCCCTACAAATGTGACCTTGGCAACTGGGTTGGTGTCTATGGCGACTGTGTCTCCAAGTGTGGTGTACACAGTGTCCAGTTCCTCTGGCCTATCTTCACACATCCTTCCCAAACACACAACACCAAACTCCATGACCTCTGTAACCTTGGATAGGCAGGGGAACATATCTGCACATTCTGAGAGACAGTTGCACCAGGAGAGAACACTGGACCGGCAGCACACGGACAATCAGGTCTACACGCAGTCGTCTGAGAGACAGACAGAGAAGCTCTCTCTCTTACAGCCTGAAAAACAGTTCCAGGTCCTGAGTAAGGGCAGTAGCAGCTCAGTTGTACCTCCACAGGGCAGTTCAATGCCACTGCAGCCTGGAAGCCCTGCTCAACCCGCTCATTCTGGTATGATAGACTTTTTACAAAGTCTTGATTTTGTTTTTTGGGTGTACTAGAATAGGTTTTCATGCTTGAATGTTTTAAAAACACCTTATGTTTCACATATTTTACATTGTTGTAGCACCTGACCCAGTCTGTCTGTATTACTCTGTATAATTGCTGTCTCTATGAAGACCCTCCTTCAGAAAAAGTGCTTACTGATACAGAGAATAACTCTCTTGTGCTTTGTAACTTTACAGACCTTTTTCATGTTCAAACAGCAACGCACTAAAGAAAAAAAAAGCATTATACGTCCTCTTTATCATCATAAACCCCATCTGTTTTCATGGTGGGGATGCGGCCCAGTGGCGATTACTTTTAAAACTACACACAGTCCCTCTTTTCTCTTTCAACAGGCAGTGCTCCGGGGACTCCCAAACTGATTACAGCAAGGCCTCCTCAGAAAGTGAAAGCCACAGTGGCCAACATCCCAGTGGGCAGTTATGATGGAGGAGGGAGAGGCAAAGAACGAGACAAGGAGAGGGACAGGGAGAAAGAGAGAGAGCGAGAGCGAGAGAAAGACAAAGAGAGTGGTAGTCGGTTCTCATTTGAGATAGATAAGGCATCTGAGACGAGCTCTCCAGCAACCCTTCCACCAGAGGAGGGGTCCACAGACTCTGTAGCGGAAAGTGGTACACATAGTGGGCGTGGCAAAGAAGCAAACCCTAAGGAGGTTAGGATCATTAACTTGACTGTCAACTACATGATAAACTGAATGATTAATAGTAGTTATATTATTTATTATATCAAAATATTCCCCCAGTTTCACAGACAAGACTTAAGCCTAGTCCCAGACTAAAATGCACGTTTGAGCTGTTTTAACTGAAAGCAACTTGCACTGACCTATCTTAAAATATGTCAGTGCCATTGTTTTGTCTCAAGATGCACACCAGTAATGTTTTTTTCTAGGGTACATTTATAAAAGCTACTTAAATGTCCTAATTGAACCAAGGCCTAATCCTGGCTTACTGTAGCCCTGTCTGTGAAACCGGACCATTAGGTTTTAAATATCAGATATCACTAGGTGCAGTAGGCAAAATAAACAAATGTGTGTGTGTGTATATATATATATATATATATATATATGTGTGTGTGTATATATATTTTTATATTTATATATTAATTGTTTTTATGATAACACTAATTCTGTTTTTTAACTCTACTCAGGCTGAATGGAAGGACTCCCACCCTTCTTCTCCATTACCTCCTCCCTCTGGGTCAGAACCTGCCCCACCTCAGTCTCATGGTGATAAAGATGTACCACCTAAAAAAGTCAAGGCCCGCCCCCCACCACTTAAACGACCATTTGATTCTGTTGACAAGTATGTTTTTCTGAAATATTTTTTTCTTGTTTTTCTTGAGACTGCTGTGAATTATTTCCAGCTTTATGTATCTCTAGTCATCATATGTTTGTACTAATTTATCAAAAGTCCTAAGGTGCAGTCATATTGATAAAATGTCTCATACAATAAGGTCCATTGTCCAATGAAGTCACTTTCAAACCAAGCAGCTCTCAATTGGTAACGGCCGGCCCTGGCCAATTTGCTGCCCTAGGCAGGATTTTACCTGGTGCCCCATGCATCACAGCCCATTTCGCCCTGTCATTGTGTTCATGATTATTTAGCCTATATATGTATATATGTATATATATATATATATATATATATATATATATATATATATATATATATATACACACACACACATTACAGCCTAAACACAAATAGCAAGAGCATTACACCTAGCATTCAAGTCAAGTCACCTTTATTTTTATAGCGATTTTTACAATATAGATTATTTCAAGGCAGATTTACAGCTTTACAGTTTTGGTGCGTTTATAATTTTGTTCAGTATATATAGCCGCTCTGGATAAAACAGTGATGTCATCGTCCAAATGTCATTCATGCACAAACTATTCATTGAGCGCTAGCAAAAGTGTTTGTTTTGCAGTTGATGGCAGCAATCTTCCACTAAACTATGGCATGTTTCATGTTTTCACCATGAATGAAACTGCGAAATGTCTTCTTTAATGTTAATTTCACATAAAACGTTGCTACTTTTAATAAACCTGTAGCCTATATAAATATAATTAATAATTTTGGCAATTTAAAAAATGCCATATATCCCCCTCAAAACTGCACAACTGTAGAGTAAAACATTAATTAATAAAAGTGATAGTGAATGCGTCTAAAAAAAACTGACGTGATTGTTACAAATCACACTGTCTGTGGCCTCTGGAGAACTCTTGTTAGCTTAAAGTTTAAAGGGGACATATCATGCTAAATCCACTTTTTTAGCCTGTAAATGCAGTTTTTTGTATATTTGGAGTGTTTATAAGTACAGATAATGTGAAATTAGTCTCTTCAGGTGCTTCATTGATATCTTTATATTCAGTTTTGGTCATATTTTTCAACCTGTTCCGAATTTTCTATTATCTATGACGTTTTTTGAACTATTACGTCACAGTATTTGCAGCGGAACTGCCAAATAAGGACATCGACTTCCGGTCAAACACTTCGAGCAATCCGCCATTTGTATTTCTTGCTGCGATTTTGTAGTCCAAGCTCAAGGATGCAGAAGTTACGAGAGAGTAATTCAAAATGTTAGGTTGTTGGATGTAAGTTAGTAACCCACACGCTTCATTACACCGTAATAGCAGTACCTTTGTCTTTTCTTTTTTTTAAGTACACGTCTGTAGCAGTATTACTGTTGTTGAGTATAATTATGACAATGGTCATTTAGCTGCTGTGTTTTCTGATGCTTTTCTAAACGTCGCATATTATCAATACAGATTTTTAGTGGTAAAATTAGGCCGTAGTCATTTGTCTTGTTAGTGTGCTTGTTTTAACAAGAGAAATAATCGACTTTCACTTTATTTGGAGGGCTAAACCAACAAGGCACAGACCAACATTTGCTGACAAAGGCTGTTAAACAAAACCCCAGATGTGCTCAGTTGCTTTCTTTAAAAACTCTATGTTACCTCATGTCAAAAGTGCAGATTCGTCGTCTTCATTTCCATTTCGCTCCGGGTCCGACTCTGGCTCGAACATGTAAGGCTTGATGGACAAGTCTTCCGTTGTTGACATTTTGTTAATAACATGTGAATAAAAAGTTTCTGTGCCGCTAGATAATCATATCTCTGCTATCAAACTACAAAAACGGCCGAACAGGGTGGAGTTGAACCGAGTGTCACCTCTGCAGCCTGGAGAGGGGGCGGGGTATGAAGTGTCTCATTTGCATTTAAAGAGACCGCACCAAAACGAGTTGCTCTCAGACGCACATAAGAAAAGGGGTAGAAAAGGGGCCTGTGGAGCTATAATAATGAGTAATTCAGACCCAAGCATTGCAGTTCTGCTTTATATAGACCACAAATGTATGATTTATATGTAAAAAGGAACGATTTAAAAGCATGATATGGCCCCTTTAAGGTAAAAATAACTGCCATTAAATTATATATCTTACTACTATGCAATAAGATAAACTGTTCATTCATTACATTACCTCTGTCTTTATCCCCTTTTATCCTCTTCTCTTCCGTTTGGCACTGTATCTATTGCAGACTATAATGCTAATCTAAAATATGTCATGTAAATTTGGCCATCCGTCACAATCAGGTAACTTTCACCATGTCTAGACCTGGCGCAAGCTGCCAGGCGCGTTTCTATGGGGTGCTTGAGTGTGTTAACTGCCCTCAAACGAAAGAAATGCTGTCTACATTGGATGCAGCGAGGGGCGACGCTACACAACAAATTACCAACAGTAAACTAATCGCGCGCGCTCTGTTTCTGACGCACTTCAAGCACTCGCTGGGCGGGATAAGATTGATGCGCCGGACCGGAGTCGGGGGACTTAGTTCAGTTTTTGTGGAGTTTTTTCTTGCTTTATTTTGTAGTATTTTGAATTAATGTTTTTAAAATAGTATTAGTAAAAAAAATTCACTCGTTCGTGGCGCCCCTAGCATTTGCCTAGTCCGCCTATGCCACGGGCCAGCCCTGCTGTTGGTCAACGTGGTAAATTCATGTGACCAACTTGAACGCGATGCGAAATCTGCGTGTGGAAATCTTCGCCCTCTCAAGAAAATTCTAATCGTGGATTTCCATTAAAATGACTGGATTTAATGAAAAGTTGCCGAACAACACAGTGTTTCCCACAGGATTTTGTGAGACTGTGCGGGGTGGATCTCACTCCCTCTTGGGGGGGTCCAAAATATCAAAAGTTCAATGTTCAGTGTAAAAATTGAACAAAGAAAAAATTTGATGAATTGACTTGTACCTGAACTGTAAAGGTGACTCAAACCTCTTTTTAGATGTGATATAGTGTCTCGGTCTATATTACATTCACACTGGTGTTTTAGGAAGCCAAACAAATAGAATATAACAATAATAATAATAATATTTTTATACTAATATTATTAGTATTCCTATGACAGTAATGTAACCATATGTTGTCAAGCAAATTCAAGTTAAAATAAATGAAAATTAATGACACCTTTGTGCTAATTCTACACTTTTTGTAGAAAAGAGCTTTTATTTTGACGGAAAACTTGAGATGTTCTGAGATGCAGAAAACACCCGATCATGAGCTGATGGCGTGAGAAAAGTGAGCACTTCACTTTGAAACACGCAGCACAAACAGACTATATATATAATAGTAATAATTAACTATTATATATAATTATATATAATTTATATATATAATTAATAATAGTTTTATTAAATCAGTCTTTTGCGATTTATTAAGGGCACAAAACCATATTTCACTTTCGATTTTAGTTTGTTTGGCAGATACTTTGCCAAAGCAATGACATAAAACAACATAAGAGACCTTTTATGTTATTACGAGAAGTTTGAAATATTTTCTGTGAACATATGAAACTGTGGTTCATTATTAAACAATTATGAAACAAATTATTATAAAAGTTTTAGTGCAAAAACTGTGTTCAGAAATGACAAACTTCAGAATTTTTTATGCAAAGGAGTTCACGCAAAAGTGTCACAAATTAGCTTGTTTGATTGGTGACTTGGAAATATTGCAGAATCATAAATATTTTATAAAAAGTATTAGTTGCATTCCTATTTATATCCAGGTTTACATGGGGAAAACAAATCCGCATTCTCAGACTTTTGGACCCCACTGCATGTGCAGATTGTTCAGAATCTTGTGACTGGTCATGTGTGCAGGGTCCTGTCAGAGGTGTACTTTGAAGAGCGCTTCGCAGAGCTGCCAGAGTTCCGTCCAGAGGAGGTGCTGCCCTCTCCAACCCTGCAGAGTCTGGCCACCTCCCCACGAGCCATACTGGGCAGCTACCGCAGGAAGAGGAAAAACTCCACCGGTGAGAGTGACATTCAGACCTCTCCACAGACTGATGAGTTATTGAGTTATATGCTCATTTCTTCTTGCATATCGAATCAAAAATCATCTAGCCCCTAATCCCCCTTCTGCATGCAGACCTGGACTCGTCCACAGAAGATCCTATCTCTCCAAAAAGGAAAAGCCGCCGCAGATCTAGCTGCAGTTCAGAGCCCAGCACACCTAAAAGTGCTGCAAAGTGTGAGGGGGAAATTTTCACGTTTGATAGGCCAGGTAATACTCCCCTACCCACAAAACCTTCATGATTCTGTAGCCTATGTTACACGGATTCAGCTACATTATAATAACCCTTCTCTCTCTCCGGTAAAGATGGAGAGGATGTACTGGGGGAGCTGGAGTTTGAAAAGGTGCCCTACTCCTCTCTCAGGCGAACTCTTGATCAGAGGAGAGCTCTTGTCATGCAGCTATTCCAGGAGCATGGCTTTTTCCCTTCAGGTAAGGCACACGCTTGTGTAGAGTCCTGTACCACCCACACAGCTCACAGACAGCACACATAAAGCTCATGAGTGCAATAAAATACATATCATTCGCAACACTAATCTGATGTTATGGAAGTAACATTATTCATTAGACCCACAGTTTTCATCCAGGGGGTCCCTGGACAGATACATTAAAAATATGCAATCTTCTTTAAAAATAGAATGCAATAGTAAATGTATAATAAAAAATGTTAAATTAAAAACATATTATGAATATCTCAGAATGTATTTCACTATTTCTTCTTTTGTTGGTTGAATAAGCATAATTATCTGCAATATTTGCCCGATTTTTATATAATTAATGGCGATTAATCGCAACTAACGAAGTGTTTTATGTATTTTTATAAAATCTAAATTTTTCAATCATTCAATCTCCAAATGAATGTAGAAACAATATAAAGGTATATTTTAAATATATGATCTAACAGGTAGGAAATATACAGTAATTGGATAGTTATCAAACACTGCACAGTTTTCACTGCATAAATTATAAATTAAATATAGACCCTTTTTTTACTATTCAGTCCAGAGCAGTGAGTGACTTTCTGTTTTCTTTTGTTCTTTGGTAAATGGTAAATGGACTGCATTTATATAGCGCCTTCAACAGACCCATGGCCACCAAAGCGCCTTACATATTGCCTCACATTCACCCATTCATTCACTCATTCATACACCGACGGCGGTGTATGATACATTACATGTTCTTTGATACATTAGTGACATCAGCAGGTTTATTAGGCTGCTGTCACTTTTAAGACTTGATGCACATGATTCGAATCTGATGCGCATCTTATTTTCATAACTCCTTACGTTAATTTAAGACTTTATTTAACTCCTTAAAGACTCTGCTTATGAGGATTCTGAACAAAACGGGCATTTTGGCATAACCTCCTGAGACCCGAGAGTTTCCCTGGTGTGCATTTTATAATTTTTCTTGCTATTTGGGATAAGTAGGACCTAATAAGTATAATAACTAAAATTTGTTTTTGTACAGGAAGGAGTTTTTGCATAAAATGATGTCCTCATGCAAGGACAGTGGGTCTATCTTAACTTTATCCTCCTGAGACCTGAGTTTTGGTTTGGTGTGCATTTTAGATTTCTTCTAGCTTTTTGGGGTTAGGAGGGACCAATATATATAATAACCAGATATTATCTTTAAACATGAAGCACTTTTTGAAAAAAAGATGTCCACATATGTGGACACTGGGTAAACAATCAATACATCATTGTGTAACAAAGTGCTTTTATTACAGCACTGTGCCTGAACATTTTTCGTTGTTACTCTTGCATGTATAACTTCTGAACATTGATATGGAAAAACAAAATTAATATAATAACAAAATATAATATCCATAATAATATATAATATCCAAATAAAAAACATATCCCAAAAAACTTTTTTGCTTTCTTTTTTGTAACACTCTAAAACTTCTGCTTCTCCAAACTAGGAATGTTCTTTTTATCTGTGGGAACAGTGGATCACACTTAACCGGTGTGAAAGACTGTATAAAGCCTGTTTTATGCTTCTGCGTCGAATCGACGGCGTACCCCCGCAGACCCCTTTGTGTCGCCGCGAACCCCTCCGCCGTAGCTCGACGTGCACCTCCAAAAAACTGTAACTACGCGTCGAGTCGACGCAGACCACAAGGGCTGTGATTGGTCAGATGCACTGCACCCGTCTTTTACTGGAGGTTTCATGTTTTTCAGAGCTCCACCACGCTGGAGTGCACTATCTCCGGCCTGGGTCACAGCCATTTAGGCCCTGGAGGTTTGAACCTACGTAACACAGCATGTGTGTGTGTGTGTGTGCGCGCGCGATCGCGAGTGAGCAAGAGTGAGAGTGAGAGTGTGTGTGTGTGTGTGTGTGTGTGTGTGTGTGTGTGTGTGTGTGTGTGTGTGTGTGTGTGTGTGTGTGTGTGTGTGTGTGTGTGTGTGTGTGTGTGTGTGTGTGTGTGTGTGTGTGTGTGTGTGTGTCTGTGTGTGTGTCTGTGTGTGTGTGTGTGTGTGTCTGTGTGTGTGTGTGTGTGTGTGTGTGTGTGATCGCGATCGAGCAAGAGAGAGTGCGTGTGTGTGCGCGCGATCGCGAGTGAGCAAGAGAAAGTGTGTGTGCGCGCGATCGCGAGTGAGCAAGAGAAAGTGTGTGTGTGTGTGTGTGTGTGTGTGCACGAGTGAGTGAGCAAAGTGTGTGTGTGTGTGTGTGTGTGTGTGCGCGAGTGAGTGAGCAAAGTGTGTGTGTGTGTGTGTGTGTGTGTGTGCGCGAGTGAGTGAGCAAAGTGTGTGTGTGTGTGTGTGTGTGTGTGTGTGTGTGTGTAAGCAATCGCGGCGAGCGACGAGCAAGAGAGAGAGAGAGACAGAGAGAGAGTGTTTTGTGTGTTTTGTCGTTCAAGCGCAAAAGAGTACTCAATGCGGCCAGCTTGTGCTGTTTTTTTCACAAAAGGAGAATTTTTAAATGCTGTGCTAATCTCTCATTTCCATGCAGTTGCAAAAAATAATTTGTGTGAGAGACAGAACAACTTTAAGCTCCTCTTGATGTTGGCTGAGTCCGAGTTGGGCATCCCTGGTATAGTCCAATAGTAGTTAACCTCTCCTTTTCAGTGTCTGTCTCCATCTAATGCTGTCCTTCTCTCCCCCTTTCGCCCCTCTCTCTGTCGATCAATAGCTCAAGCTACTGCTGCGTTCCAGGCACGATACGCTGACATCTTCCCCACTAAGGTGTGCTTACAGCTCAAGATCCGTGAGGTCCGGCAAAAGATCATGCAAACGGCAGCTCCGTCGGAATCGGCTGGCATTTCAGATCTTTCCTCGTTACCGGGACCTTCTGGGGTGGCGATCAGTGACATGGCTGTGGGGGCAGACCCTCAGGATAAAGATGTGGAGCGAGAGCGGGAGCAGAACAGCCCGGAGGAGCCCAGAAACGCTGGCGATTCACAAGACTCCACCAGATGAGGCTGACGGGCAGACGAATGGCTTGAAGACCAGATGTCTCCCCTCAACGTCTGCATGATCTGCATTTGTTGTCTTGTCTCTGCTATGACCGCCTGCAAAGGACATGGAGAGAAAAAGCAAGAGCAAAATTGTCATGTCTATGGAGAAGATGAGGGGAGACGCCTCAGAACACTTTGGGGTTTTGAAACTTTTCAGTATTTTACGTGACATTGCATTATGAAAACTTAACATTTGACACACGCAGACACTTGCCTACATAAACACAGACACTCTTGAATTTACTGCATTATCCTAGTCATTAGGCTTCCTTTGAACTTTGAAACTAGTGGGCCTGTCCTATACGCCAGTGAAGTCACAGTGCTGCTGTCTCTAGAAAGGCGGGATGTATGAGGGCACCCAATCCATTTTCAGACTGAGTTTTGTTCATGTGGCCTGATTGGCAGTAGTTTGGCCACAGGAGTTTTTTAAATTGGTTCGTGGGTTACTGCAGGTCATTGTGAGGCGGGCCTCCGTTGACTGAGTTTAAGTGATAATGAAGACTTACTGGACTTTTATTTTTGATATTTTGTGTTTTTATTTCTTCTGTGGTGTTTTAATTTTGAAGACTTTTCACGGAGAGCTTTGTTAAGGCACTGAAAACCTTCGGAGAGGGACTCTGAACTGCTTGCTGCCATTTGGAAATCTTTTGTCCCATGATTGGCTTTTTTTGGTTGTCAATCAAACTGGAGTCATTCCAAAGCCTCTGATTGGCTAGCCATGAAGGAAAAGGTCATGGAAGGGAAGTCAACAGGCACATTATTGCCATTGATTTATGTTTTTCCATATATTAAGAGATTCCGCATATTTAAACATTTCTTTCCTTGCCTTTTTTATTCAACTTTTCATGAGCTGGTGAAGCACAGAGCAATGAGAATGTTGGGAATATATTCTTAAAAATTTACCATAAGAATTTTATTAACTTTTTAGAGAAGAAACTTGATTTTTCAACAAGTAATGCTACAGGTCATTATGTTATAAAATTCTCTCATTATTACTGTTCTTATTAATGCTTTGTTGTTCATGTGGATCTGATCCTTATAACCTATATATACTGTATTCCTATTAATATACTCTTTCTTTAGCAGAAACAGAGGGATGAGTTCACCCTCTTCCCTCACTCCTAGAGGCACTTCCACTACCTTTTTTTTTTAAATTCTCTTTATCTTGGTATTCACAACGTTTTATTTCTCACCAGGAAGTAATTACATAGGCCTTTGATGTAAGACACTCCAAACATCTTTCTGATAGTTGTATACTTTTATTATTATTACTATTATTACTAATTCCATTTGACATTTACATTCCTCCCCTTCATTCCTCCTCCGGTCACTTTATCGTTCTTTTCTCAATCACTTTAAGGCTGTAAGGTGGGACTGGGAGGCCATCAACGGTGATCTTCTTCTGCACGCTGGTCTTTGTTGTACATAAATGCCGTAAGAGTCCAAAGACTCTACCATCAGAATAAAGAGCAAAAGCATCATTTGAAGGAACAAAGCCAGTAACAGGAAATTAAAATTGTAAAACAAAAGGATAAATAAATAAATATGGTTATAAACTGTTATTGCGTTACCTTGTTTTGCTGCTTAACATATCAAAGAAATACTTTATACTGATAAGTTCTACATTTCAACTGTATCTCTCAGTATACAAATAAACAGATGTTCAAATAAACTGCCTCTTCTCCATTATACGCTACACAAAAAAAAGAGTAAGTACTAACTCTTCACTGGACAGTGATTGGGTGATGTCATATACGTGCATTTTGATTTTCTTTTTAGTAAAATATCATTGACCTGTTTTTGTGTGTGATTCTGGGATGACATCCATGTAAATGTTCTTTTTGGACTGGGGAAGAAGTTTTGAGTTTCAGAAGGCTCATTGTTCATCAAGCTATTAAATGCTTCACATAATTTTTAAGAATAAAAGGACGATGGGTTGTGTCCATATGCAAGTATGCAACATTGTGGGTATTTGGTGCTGTACAGGAAATCAACCTACAAAGCCAATTACAGTATGGAGAGACTTATAGATTCCACATAACATCAAAACAGATTTAAAGTTCACTCAAAAGTTAATATACCTACCCTCACATTGTTCCAAACCTTTATGACTTTCTTTCGTCTTTGGAACACAAATAGTAATTTTCAAAATGTGTCGGTTTGTTTTTGTTCATTCAATAAAAGTTGGCATGTTCTGATGTTGTTTTGGCCACATTTTACTTTCATTGTATTAACCAAAACAGTTGAAACATTCTAATACATATTCAAGAAATCATATACCTGTTCCACAGAATAAAGTCATACAGATTTGAAGCAAGAGAGGAAGTGATGACAGGATGTTAATGTCAAACTATCCCTTTAAGGTGACATCATGATTGTTGGCTAGTTCTGTTATAATTACACTTCCTCAAATCAATTACAAGCGAGACAGAGAGGAACAATTTAAGTTTATTAGCAAGACTTCTCCAAATCAGCATCATAACATTAAAAAAGCTACAAACATTCAGTGTAGAGACAGAATTGTGATGCATGTAACACATGGGGATCCCTTGTCCATCGCAGTGATGGTGCATAATGTCTGTCCATGATAAGCACTAACATGTTTTGTTTCCCCTGTTTTGTTTCCCCTCTTCCCTGTTGTTTTGTTCTTCAGCTCAATGTCCTTAAACTACCTCCTCGCAAGAACTGCAGATCAGAATGTAAACTAGGAATCATTTTCAGCCGTCCTGTGGTATCAACTTGCTCCACTGTCTATGGGCGTATTTCTTTCTAAATCTGTGCCAACATGCCTTCTGTCAGAACAAGAGTGTCATCAGCAAGCCAGACTGTCCATTCCTAGTCCCAAAACAGGAGCAATTTTATCACAGACTTCAGTTGCATCCTCTAAAATCAGCCCTATTTTTGTCTCAAAAAAGTCAAAACAAGGCTGAAAAATATTTGAATGGATCTATTAGAGTGGCTTTTTGAGGTACACTTATTCACACATTCACTTCAATGGAAATCAATACAATGTCTTGAGTTTGCAACACCTTGTCTTAGATGGCCTATTCCAACTTGTCCTTTTTTGACCCATCTGACATTACTTAAGCTCATTTTAATCATGATATTCAAATCTCCAAGATGATGGTCACTGGAATGCGGCACTGTTCTCTCACAACAACTGCAGGTTGTCCACAGTGATGGCCTCCATGTTGATGCCACCCTCCAGTGCAGTGTGGTACAGCTCAATGGCCTCTGCCAGGTCTCCGCTTGTCTCAATGATGGCTATAGTCTCTCCAAACTCATTACACATGATGGTGGGAGTGCCCTGAGTCTGAAGCAGTGGAAAATATAAACCATTACTTGGTGCACAAAAATTGTAACAAAATTGCACAACGCAAAAGAAGCATACAGACCTGTGTCAGGTTAGATGTCTGTATCTGAAAGACTTGCGGCTGTCCAAGCTGGCAGAAAGATGGTATTGCTGTTGCCATGTCCATCTCAGACGCCTCCACAACAGTAACGGTTTCTGAGTTGGATTCTGCGAGCACTGCTTCTCCGCTGTGCTCCGGCTTTTGTTGCTTTTGGGAGCGAGCGTGAGTCTTCCGATGGTTCCTAAGGTTCGAAACGGTTTTGAATGTCTTTCCACATTCACCGCAAGCATGCGGCCGCTCGCCCGTGTGTGTACGCCGGTGTTCTGCCAGATGCATGCTCTGCACAAAGCCCTTCTCGCAGAACTCGCATCGGAACGGACGCTCGCCCGAATGGGTGCGGAGGTGCTCCCGCAGGTGCGTGTTCTGGCGGAAACGTTTTCCGCAGATCGCACAAGGATACGGGCGCTCGCCAGTGTGAACTCTCTGGTGTAGCGTAACGCTTGAGGCTGAAACGAACAGTTTTCCACACACCGGACAGGGATGAGACTTCCCAAGGGCGGAGTTGGAGCCTCGTGGCCGGCCGGGCCCAAGTCCGTGACTTAGCTGGTGCAGGCGAAGATTTGCAGGAGAGTTTAAGCGCTTGCCGCAAATAGTGCAATCCAGATTGGGTTTGGTCATTGAAGGAGCGCTTTGTTGATCTGTGTCATCTGTTGAACCCTGATGACCTCTAACCTGAGAGTCCTGGGAGATGCAGTGCGGCTGAGTCAGGTCGGGATGCTCCTCCAGACAGTGTATGTCTCGCTGCCGCTTGCGCAAGAACCCCTCGGAACAGTGTGAGCAGGGGTAAGGTGCCGGCGAACCTGGGTGGTGAAGAAAACGATGAGCTACGAGTTTAGCAGGACGGATAAAAGTGGCAGAGCAGTCTGGACAGGGTGAGGGTGTTGCATTGCTGTGAAGATGCTGACGGTGTTGACGTAGATTTGAAGACTGGCTGAAGGCTTTGTGGCAAATGTCACACCGGTAAGGACGAACTCCCGTGTGTGTGAGTCCATGGCGGGAAAGATTAGCAAGTGAGGAAAAGGTCTTTCCGCATACGCTGCACTGGAACGGCCGCTCGCCCGTATGTGTGCGCAGGTGGTTTCGCAGATGGATTTGCTTTTTGAACGGTTTCCCACAGATGTTGCATTTAAAACGCCTTTCGGTCATATGAGTCGTTCGGCGATGGCGCAACAGACGGACCTGCGAGGAGAATCTTTTTTTACAGATAGAGCACGGAAACTTCGGATCTTCCTCAGCAGCAGGAGTCCTGTGTTTACCTTCCTCTTCTCCCCCTCCTCCTCCTTCCACATAGTCAGTATCTGAATGGTTTGGGTCGTCTGTCAGCATTTTCCCTCCATTTTGGTCTTGTTCTGTGTTTGGGTGTTCAGCATAAAGCCCATTCTCTGACGGCTCTGAAGACTGGGAGACCACAGCAATACCTTCAATGAGCACAGGACCTGTGTCGCTGTCATCTTTCACAGGAGGAATTGTCACCAACTGTCTTTCTTTCCTCCAAGCAGTCTCTCGTTCTCTTGCTCTCTGGATGATAGAGAGAGGAGACTGCTGTGCCAGTACAAACTGCAGAGGGGAGAGAGTAGAATTAATCTTACATATGTTTCCTTGTTGTTAACAGTTCACATTCAGTTCCATCTTAAGGAAAAAAAGTATATAATGGGTCTTCTTTGTGTAATTATTAGGTTCTGCAGTTTATGTGGATAAAACAAATAACTGCACTAACAGTGTAAATTCGTACAAAACACAAAAACATTATATATTTCTTAATTTGCATCTAATTACAAATGGAAAAAAGTTAAATGCAAAGTTAGACCTTAGTGCAAGTATGCAATCATTCCATTTTTTAATGGATGCACAATATATCTGTACAATATTGGTTATCAGCAGATGTTTTTTATTTACAATTTTTTATTTACACATTCTACTATAATACTGAATATTAAAGGGATAGTTCACCCAAAAATGAAAATTCTGTCAATATTGAATCACCCTCATATTGTTCCAACCCCATAAGACCTTCGTTCATCTTCGGAACATGAATTAAGATATTTTTGATGAAATCTGAGAGCTGGATCACTCCTCCATACTCCCCCATAAGCTTCTTCAGGGATTGAACTTTCCGGCCTCAAAAAGTTATTAAAGACATCGTTAAAATAGTCCAAGTGACTACAGTGGCTCAATCTTAAGTTTATCAAGCAACGAGAATACTTTTTGTGTGCAAAAAAAACTAAATTAATGACTTTATTTCAACTATTCATTTCCTTCTCTGTGGGCCTGGAGTCAGTTCACTAGTTTAACAGCGTAAGACTCTGTTGTTGTACGTCACACGCATCACACACATGACCATGGTCGGCCAATAGTGAGCCTACGTGTGACGTAGCTCTACGCAATCACACTAAGTTAACTGACTCGAGGCCCACAGAGAAGGAAATGAATAGTTGAAATAAAGTCGTAACTTTTGTTTGTTTTTGTGCACAAAAAGTATTCTCGTCGCTTGATAAACTTAAGATTGAGCCACTATAATCACTTGGACTATTTTACCAATGTCTTTAATAACTTTTCGAGGCCGGCAAGTTCAATCCCTGAAGAAGCCTATGGAGGAGTGATCCAGCTCTCAGATTTCATCAAAAATATCTTAATTCGTGTTCCGAAGATGAACGAAGGTCTTACGGGGTTGGAACAACATGAGGGTGATTCAAATACTGACAGAATTTTCATTTTTGGGTGAACTATCCCTTTAAATGGTACATGATTATTTCCTCTGTTTTCACATTTAAACTTTAGATCATAGATAACAAGCAATGTCATCATTGCTAAAGAATACATTTAAGAGTTTTATTAAATAATCTATTTTTCATCCTGTACAATATAATGTGTTATATTGTAGCATTTTAGCAATTGATTTTAGTTTTTAGTGTTTTATTTTTTATTTAGACAAAACATTATAGAATTTTAATATGAGGCAAAAAATTAAAATAATTATCAGAAATCAGAATATCAGTTTTGGACAGAATTGTAATATCAGTGCATCCTAACTGCAAGTTCAATTTTGTGAAGGCCAAAGACAATTTAAAGGATATATAGGGGAAAATATTGCACAATATATATCCAATATTGACCAATACGGATAAACTAGACAAATTTAATCTCTAATATCGACTGATAAACAATATGATGCTGATCTTGTGCATTGCTAATTTCCTAAAACCGACAATTACCTGCGAGACTGGAGTGGTCGGCTCACGTACTCGGTGAGTGCGGCGATGGTACAAGAACTTGGTCATGTTGGTGAAGGTTTTGGCACAAAATTGGCATTTGTGCAGTGGCTCAGATGTATGGGATTTCCTTAAGTGGGGAAGACAAAACAAAAATGCCATGTTTGATATGCAAATCACAAGCAAGTTACGATATTTGGCTGTAGAGTTTGTGTGCGTTATTACCTGTGTATCATAAGAGTCATCTCTGTGGTAAAACCATGTCCACAGTCCACACACAGAAAACGTGCCTCACCAGAGTGTGTGCGCATGTGTGTCTGAAGGGACACCAACTTCTTAAACACTTTATCACACTCAGGGCACTCGTGTGTTCCTTGTTCGTGCACACGAAGGTGTGCCACAAGCCGATTGGCAGAGGTGAACGTTCTTTTGCACTCCTCACACTGAATATTGCTGGATGAGACAGACGACGTCAAACCCAAAGCAGCTGAGCGGGCAGTGTACGTACGTCTCCCACCACTAACTTTGCCAACTTTGCTGCATTCTTCTAATCCGTCGTTTCTTCCTTCATCTTCCTTAGCCCCAGAACTGTCTTCATACCCCACCATCACCCCAGTGTCCCCACTCTCTTTGTCCTGGCCTAAGAAGTGCTCCCCTTGGTGTTGAAGGAAATCCTCTGGTGTGCTAAACAGCAGATTACACTCAGAACATTCATAAGGATGGATAATTAAAATTTCCTCATTTTCCTTCTTTAGTGTGTTCACCTGACCAGAGGAAGGGAGAAGGTTCAAAGTGGTCACATTGTCCAGCCGGACAGGATCGGAAGGAAAGAGAGGGGCGAGGAGTTTAGCTTTTCGTAGAGTAGCTGAGGTAGAACCATCAGCGATGGCTTGGGCAGAGCAGAACTGTAGACGGAGCATCGCTGAGGTGGAGCCGGGCAGGGAAGCGTTTGCTGGCACTAGCATAGTTCTAGGAGCGCCTGCAGTTTTAGATGGGGTTTCTTGCTCTCGTAGAGCCTGAAAAATTAAAGCAACAAAGGTAAGCTAAGAAATAGGGATCTACAACATCCTAAAACAATATGGCAATCGGCACAGACATTATCACACTGAACCTTCAAAATGAATAAGATGGGAACAACCTGAGGCCGGATTCAAGAAATGTCTTAAGCGAATTTCCTGGAAGTTCGTAAGAATGTTCCCATGCACAATTCTTGAAAAATTATTAAAGGTGCAGTAAGCAATTTCTGAGATTCATTGTTGAACACTGTAGATACCCAAACAAACACAACCCTCCCTTCATTCTTCTTTATCATAGCAGAAGCAAAGCAAAATAAAAAGTTGTTGACAAACGAATGACATGGAAGAACAAAAAATTAACATACAGCACACGAGTTTATACAATCAAGAGTTCGATGTTAGTCGCCAGCAGCACACACACGAAAAAAAACCAATGTTACTCGCGTATGGAGCAGAGACAACCCAACCTCAGCGTCAGTTTTCAGGCCTTCAGGTCTCTCCAGCGCTAGAAAGCTTTTCTGATATTAACACGGGTCCTAAAGCTCTTGCCTGATCATAACCCTTCATTTCCCAGTGATATTCCTCTGACCTTTACTCTTTTGTAAAGTCTCTCAGCCATCTCTCTTTCTTCAAATCCCCCTCTTCCTCTCTCTCTCTCTCTGCTCTTTCCGATCCACTTTTAACAGCGTTTTAGAAAAATGGCTTACTGCACCTTTACTGAAATGAAGTTCCCAAATACTGTCTAAATGACAGGCTTTGGTGTTTATCTTATTTGGACTAATGAATGAGGAGGACTATTCAGCACGACACAAATGTAAATCAAACATCACTTTTATCACATCACACCTGGTTAGATCAGAGTAAAACAAACCCCCTTTAAAGATTGTATTTGTTGTGTGTGTACAAATGTATGTAGTATGCAACAGACCTGGGCTAGGGTCAGGATCTGGCCTGCCCTCTGTTCATCCAGAACTAGATTTTGCACATTAAGCAACTGAACCGGAGTGACTGTACCATCTGGCTGAAGAACATATTCCTGAAACAGAACACAAAATGAAATTAGACTGTTTAAAAGATAGTTCTTCAGTAAGAGTTTCTGATTAATCACAATATTCATTTGAATGATCTTGATAATGATTCTTTAAATGACAAGACAAATCTTTTATTCTCTGAGTATGTACCCACACAACTTGTTTGTTGAGCACCTCAAGAGCCTGACAGTGGGACTCACAGTGTAGACAGCTTCACTTATATTAATAATTGATTTCTCTATTAGACAGCAATATTGTCTTACTGACACTACAAGAGTTATTAGCTCGAATATGATATCACAGATTCGTTTTGTTTATTTAGTCTGTCAATATTAAATATCTACACTACTTCTTAAGTATTGTTTTATTTAGCTGGTATCCACATAACTGCATAGTTTGCTCATTTAAAATTACCATTTTCATAAACTACTCAAAAAAGTCAAAAGGTTCATTAGCTGAGAGAGAATTTCTTTCATATACAAATGAAAATTACAGCTGGAGCATTCCCAAATTAACCAGAATCTAATCAAATCAAAAGCTGAGCGAATCAGATCTGCATGGATACCCAGCTCTGTTTACCAGAGTGTGTGTGTTTGTGTGTGTGTGTGCTCACTGTGTCAGTGTTCAGGCTGCTGTGGGTGGTGCTTCTGCTGTGTGTCTGTCTGTGTGCCAACCACAGTTCAGGTGTCTCAAAGAGAGCCAGACATTCCAGACACTGGTACTGGATTGGCACTTCTGCGTCGACAGAATCCACCTCAGTGACCTCACATAGCTCTGAAAATAAAGCATTAAGGTGCTGATTACATGCACTTCCAAAGGAAACAATCTGACACATAATAAGCACCGCACTCACCCTGGCCAGCCTCTCTCATGTGCAGCTCTTGATGCAGCAGCAGTTCGTCAGGGTTCCTGAGGATGGCTCCACACTCCAGGCACTGATACTGGCTCTCTCCAGCGTCACAGTCCTCAAAGCTCGGCAGGAACTCCACCTCGTCCCCATCTGCTCCAGTGTGGATCTGTTGGTGCACCAGCACCTCCTCCAGCGTATTAAAAAGCTGCTGGCACTCACTGCACATGTACTGATGCTCCACATACTCCTGCTCACTCATGGTAACTTCACAACAGTTCTAAACCTGTTCAGATGCGAAGACTTTTGCTGGGGTTATGATGAGTCACAGCCACTGGGTTCAGTATATATTCTCATGCCATATATGAATCTTAAGCCTAAAAACAACCTGAAACAACAAAAAAGAAAATCCTACTTATACAGATTTGTCAGAAGACAGACTCCCAGACAAATTTTCTGGCCTTGCACTTTCATTTATCGTTTAGGAGCAGATTTCCACAGGCCAATAATTATATAGATATTACAGACATAATTTATATACCGTAATCATCGAGACATGGGACAAAACATGTCACATCACTTTATCTGCCATTTAGTTAAAAAAAAATCCACTTTGAGATGGTCACTATAATGTTCTTAACACAACTGTACAATTTCATTTGATTTTCTCTTTATTTTATCATTCAATACCAGACCATAACTCAGTAATTCATTTATATCAGTGTTTCTCAACCTAGTAGCAATATTAAGTTTAATATTCAAAGTCCGTCCTAAGCTGACATGTACCCCGACATACAAATCAGCCTAGAACGGGCTTCGAATAACTTAAAACGCGCAGAATTATTCAATGTGTTGATGTCATTTCCACTAAAACAGGGCTGTTTATAACACAGCTCGGCTAGAGCCATTGAGATCGGTAGGGCCGCAGTTTCCTCCTAATTTTTCCTCCATTTCACTTTAAAATATAGCATTCTGTGCAGAATTCAAAGGGGTTTCAGAATTTCTGGTCTGGTATCCGCTCTGTGCTGTCATCTCTGGACCGGAGCAGACTGTGTGTGCGCTGGGGCAGTTCGCATGACAATAACACGAAACCAGTTATCATTTGTCTAAATGTAAAGCATATACTGTTCGAACCATGTAGAAAATAGCAATGTGTGAACACGTGATGTATTTTAGCCGCTGCTTCAGCATCTATTTATAATGTAGGGGGTTGGACGCTTTAGATTCTAGAGAGCATTTGATTGGACAGAAAATCTTATGAGAAGCTGAAGTGCAGAGGGATGTCATCAAAATCATTTATTCACATTGGCGAAAGTGAGAGACGGTTGCTATGTCCGAAATCATATACTCAATCTTTAGGTACTTATTTTGAATAAGTAATTACTTCACGACCACTAAAAAGTATGTTCTAAATAGTATGAATGTGTGTAGTATAAATGTAATCTGGAGACACTACATTTGCCATGTTGTTACCAACATGTGACCTACCAGCGTCGCTTCACTTCCAATCCTCTCCTGAGGCCTCACGGGATACTAAAGTGTCCACCGTATGCACACTTGAGAGTGCTGTGAATTCAGACATACTTCTTTTGTCACATACTGTTTTTTGCCTACTATATAGTGAGTATGTGATTTCGGCTAAAGCCTACGTTTTGAATGCTGAATATCTTCTAAATGTGAATTTTGTCATTGTTTTGGAGCACACTAGCTTATAGATAACAGTACGGCTAACATATTCATACTGAACGCCAAAAAAATGTCAATTTTGATTTCATGGGGACTTTAATATTACTACTAGGTCTTAAGAAAAGAAGGTTAGTATTTGTATATCTAATTTTTATAAGTTTTCACAGTTGTGTCCCTACTTTTTGTCAACACTGTCAGATATTTATGAAAATATTTCATTGCATTTAATATTATATGCACATCAAGTGGAATTCTCATACTTTAACTTCATATTTTACCTAGTCCGTTCATGACATATGGCAGTTGTGTAATATAAAGAGTCCACAATTTGCTCTCCATCAATAAACGAGAAGACTATTACGGGTGCAGATATTGAAATCCAACTGATTGACAATACGCATTATTATCAATCAACTTCTATCTAGGCAGTAATAATTTAGTGCACACAGACAACAGCATTTAGCAGGTTTCACACGAGTTGTTTACCTTGTGGCGAGCAGTTGGTGGCGCTCTTCAGATTTTGCCAGAGCTTATGCAGCGCACCGCTGTCTCCTGAGTGAGCCACCCCGCTGCACGGCGGTCGTCAGGCGGCGCTCTTCACTTTTCCCCGCAGGTCTAAGACCGCTGAGGGGAGGCCTTCTTTCCCCAACCGTTTCCGAACCTCGCCTCGCGCGCTGCAGATGGGCAATCCCTCGTGCAGCGCTCGTCTTTACGGTGTTCACAATGCGTTTCTCTCTGCGAGAAACCAGTATTATTCAGCGCGACGCACTGCTCGTTGAGTATATATTAACGTAAACAAGATCGTGGGTATGGAAATGTACCGTTTGTCTGGCCTCTGTTCTTGCTCTGTGCTGCCCCGCCCCATGGGGGTTCGCGTGTGGCTTGTGCAAGGCGCTGATTGGATAGAAAGACTGCCTGTCAAACTGTTAGCTGCTGTGATGGACAGTCTAGTGATTGAAGCATTTTTGGATGCTAGGGTATGTGAATGCGAGGCTATATCATGTTGTACACTACAGGTCCCTAAACCACCAATAAATTCGTTAATAATGAAACATCTCAAAACACAACATGTCCTGCTATGCGAAAACTCAGATAAAGAGGCAATTTACTGGAAGTAAAGTGAAAATAGCCACGCGAATGATATATTGACATCAACATAATGTCATTCTCAATTTCAATTATTAGGGGAAAAACACTATTTTACTTTCATTCAAATGGACAGTTTAGACTGTAAGTTAGTGTTTTAGGGTTCTGTAATGCAGGTCTTTTCATTCTTAAATATTAAGGGTATTAAACATTATTTCATTTTTAAATAATTTATTTTTATTTTACAGTCATCTGCAATGATAATATAAAAGGCATTTACTAAATTTGCATACAGTATTATTATATTTGGGGGTCCTTGGCATGAAAGAATAATGAAAAGCTGCCCATTCTTGTGCTGCAGGATCCCTGCACGTGAGAGCGTTGTTGAACTTCACTACCCAGAAGACAATGCGCTTAGAGCGTCATTGTGCGTCAGCTCCAGTTTCCCAGCCAGCAACCACACAGAAGAAAGAGGAGGCGCACAACCTTACCGATAGAATAGTCCAGGGATCTTTATTTTTTAACGATTATTGTTGTTTAAATTGACATATACACTACGCGCCTGGGCCAGTCTACCGGCACTCTTTACCCCCGCTCTGGCACACACAAAACCCGATATGAGCGGCAGCGGGCGGCCCAGGACTAGCTCGTTTGCTGAGCCTCCCGGGGTCCCTGGAGCCGCTGCAGCCGCCGCCGGATCAGCCGTCGCCGGTGGAAGCACTTCAGGAAAGACGGGGGGCGCGCAGGCCTCAGCCGGGAGTTCGTCTGGTTTCGGGAACCTAAAGCTGGGCAGTGAGTATCATTTAATGACATCACACGACAATCACAATAAATGGGATGATGGTAGACTAATAAAAGCCGAAGTGCTAGTCAGTGTAGCACGATGTTCATTATTTTGTTTGATTATTTTGTTGTGATCGCGTTAACCTACTTTAGGCGGCTAACTGGCTAAGCTAACGTGAGCTTGTTTTTGTAGACGGATCAAGGGCTTTGATTGCGCTAACTATATTAGCTCGACAATCCTTCATCAGAACAAGGGCGAAACACATCTGTTATGATCGATATATGTGCATCATATTTTTAGCCAATTTCAGCCCTGTTTTAAAATATGAATCGTGGTCTGTTGGATGTTTAGACGTCGTTGTGTTCTTCAAGATTTGCTCGCTTGGCAACAAAGCTCAGTTAGCATAACATCTAACAGATTGTATCTTCAATTCTGCATTTAATTTAAATATTTTTATCCTGTGCCACCCTGGATGCATTTAATCGCATCATAACTATCCTTATCATTATTCTGACCGTAAAATTACGTAAGTTAAGCATAGAGAGGACTAAAGTGGTGTTTGCTTGTGCATATATTTAAAAAGAAAAGATCATATTCAATATTTATAACATATTATGAATGTAATGTTTAACAACTCCCTAATTACAATCTAATAGATCATTACAAAGCTTTAAATTTAAACACTGTCCTCCTACGAATGAAAATTACTATGAATGTTAATTTGTGGTTGGGCTACTGTGAAAACTAGTGTTTTCCCTAGCGGCTTTAAACCTCTTCATTTGGTGCTCTATAAATGATTCCCAGTGACTGCAGTGCTGGCAGCAGCGTTCATCTGCACTGGTGCTGACTGCTGGATTTCCATGGGAAGTGGTGATGGGTGTTATTACTAGGAATGAGGGGAGAACAAGTGGGTGGATGGATGTCCGACTGTAACCCATGGGTCCTCTGAGAAACCTTGAACCAGTTGTTACAACACACAAGAGCCATTGCTGTTTTTGTCTTCATGTTATATTCAGCCTAATGGCCATTTTTTAATTGACCAGCCTGCTGACATTTGCACTCACAACCTGATACATTTTAGCCACATTTTTATCAGGAATAAAGCAGTTGAGTTGCCTTTTGTATGCATATTCCTTTACACATATGATATGTGTAATATATATTATTATATTTGTATTTGCAAATAGATGAGGTATATATACACCGTTCTGCTGAAATAGCAAAAGCATCCCTCAGTGCAGCTTTTTTCACTGAAAGCCACTAAGTAGCATAAACATGACCACTGACTGAACACGACGGTTTCGTTGAATGGCCTAAATCTCTCTCTCTCTCTCTCTCTCACACACACACACACACGCACATCATAGGAGGTATCACTAGCAAGTATTTTTATGACAGGCTTTGGTTCTGACATTTCAGAATCATGACAGTACAGGTTCTATGTGATGATTTTGTGAGTGAATTATTCAGTTACATGACTGGTGGTTTAGCAATTTATACTGTGAATGTTTCCCTCATAGTTAATGCGCTCGTCTATCTGAATAAAAATTTATCCACTATCTACCTAAAATGTAAAAGTTTTTGCACGGTTTGGAAATTTTATTTGTATTTTTGTGTCTATATAGCCTTTTTTTATGCAACATCCCAAAATGTTCATTGAATCTTGTTTATGTGATGGCCATATTAACTGGCCACTAACTCACGGTATCCCGTATCCCACTTGTTGAAGCAGTGTCATTCTGATAAAGAAAAAAAAAACTCAATAGCAGCAACCCGTCTCCATCATGCATGACAACAGCTGTCTGCTCTGCTGTGATCCAGCAAATAATAATTTTGCCTTGTAATGAAACAAAGCATTTGTTTTGGTGAATCTGTCATTTCTTTTCTATATCTAAAGTGACAGTACATCACCCTATGGCTTTGTTAGTCTCCAGGCATGCCCATTATCCAGGTCTGCTCTTGTCCACAGGTGGAAATGTGGTCAGATTTTAGCTTTCTCATCCTCCACCCATGTTCAAAC
The DNA here is from genome assembly GCF_051911475.1 of Siphateles boraxobius. Taxonomy (NCBI): domain Eukaryota; kingdom Metazoa; phylum Chordata; class Actinopteri; order Cypriniformes; family Leuciscidae; genus Siphateles; species Siphateles boraxobius. The sequence goes on along the minus strand of NW_027508722.1, from coordinate 19,010,869 downwards.
AGACTTAAGGGTGTTCCTGCTATTTCTAGTGATAAGCTCTGCTCGTTGTTCTGTTGTGTTTGGACACGCTTAACATGGGTGTTCGATTTCTATTAACACCTGTCAGAGTGGCAAAATGGCATAGCCTGCTTGATAAGAGAGCACCGATGAGTTTAAAAAGATCTACCTGTTGTAGATCTAACACTGGTTAGCTGTTTGTTTGAGACAGCCTCAATATTTTCGTGTTTAATCGCCTCTCAGGCATGCCTGAGTAGTTTCAAGGAATAGTTCACCCTTTTCCAGCCTTCGTGTCAATCCAAACATGAATTTCTTGCATGGAACACAAGAGAAATCGAGGAATGTGCTGATCACCAATTATAATGGCTAATGGTCATTTCAGGCTTCAAAAAGCATGTAAAGCACAATAACCGAATCATAAATGTTACATGCGACTTGTCTTTTCAAATCACCTACTGATTAGCAGTATTACTAAATGTTTTTCTAAGTTGAAATTACATGGTAGCTTCATAATTAATACTGTCAGCCATTTTACTGTGTTTTTACCTCGAGGAGCTTGTCCACCACAAATCCTACCCCATATAATGACTACACGGACATCACACAATTCTCATAGAACACAAATTACATTTTACACTCACATTTATTCTGCCAAGTAAAAATATCAATTTTCTGGTAGTATTAAGGCGATCATACACATTTTTTGGGCAATGTTGCCGCCAATGGGCAACCAGATGTGGGACAGGTCCCACGACCGATCTAAATGATCCATATAGAAATTTATTGCCCATTTTCAATGGGAAAGTGCCCAAGCAACAATCGCTCGGCAAGATTGCGCAGCAACATTGCTCAAAAAGTTGCCCTGTGTATCATCACCTTTAGCCAAAATGCTGCCTTTATCATCCCAGAGAAATTACATTATTTTACAAGCGTAATGAATAATGCAAAAAAAAATTAAATGAATGCTACATTTTTGTTACTATAGGCTTGGTTTCACAGACATGGCTTAGATTAAGCCAGGATTATTCCATAGGTTGCTGACCCCTGATAAAGCATTTAATTCAGGTTGTACATGCTAACACAGGCTCGTATGGTGTCAATCTTCATTGTGATTCTATTGATATATATGATAGTCAGATGGTTTCAGTCAATGACCATTTGTTTTGTTTTTTAAACTCATTTTGTTGTGTCTTTAGGGGATAGTGGCAAAGTGACAACAGTAGTAGCCACACCAGGGCAGGGTCCCGACCGTCCTCAGGAGGTTTCGTACACAGACATCAAGGTGATCGGGAATGGTTCGTTTGGAGTGGTGTACCAGGCTCGACTCATCGACAGCCAGGAGATGGTGGCCATAAAGAAGGTGCTTCAGGATAAACGGTTTAAGGTAGGTATGAGAAAAACTGAATACCGGTGTGTGCAAACTAATGTCAGTATTATAATAAAAACACCCTGAAATATATAAAATCTGTATGCACACACAAGACAAAATGCTGCTTTCCAAGTCCAAAATGAAAGGTTTTTACTTTTAATTCTACATGCCTTTTAAATCAGGCTGCTACAAGCACGTTGTAATTATTTTTACATGTTGCGATTTGAACTGTGATATAAACGTTTAATATCTCGTGTTGCTTTTGCTTAGATTTAAAAGCTAAAAGAACAAAAAGGCTTAAGATCGCATCGAAACACCCCCTTTCATGTTCAACAGCTTGTTCATAAAATACAAAGTAGCAAGCAATGCCTTATGACTCCAAAGTAAGTTGTTTTGTCCAGGCTCTGCTGCCTTGAGGAAGTGTTGCTCTTTACATTTTCAGAAGGCCTGAACCTCTCTCAAATAGACCCGAAAGTGAACCAAATAAAAGAAAATGTTTTCTTTCCAAGTTTCCATCAACATTGTACCTGGGCTTAAAAGTGGACTCCCTTTTAAATCCTCTTTGGTTGTAATAGGGTATGGGTCCACATTGGTTTTCCACTTAAATATTAAGTGATAATTATAATTATTAAATTGTAATGTAATTATTCAATATTTGTATTATAGTCGTATTATAATATACAATTAGAAATAAAGTGTAATGTCTTGCAGTCGTAGTTGACCGCTGTTTTTTTTAAATCTCATTCTGTCTGCAGAACGTGATTTTCTGCATCTTTTACATTTTGTATAGTAATTTGTAAGTTATTCAAGTGTGAGCTAGGAGTACTTGCCGTTCACAACACTTGTAAAGCTTTAAATGGAAATCTCTCATAATGGACCTGAGATGCATGTTAATATCAATGTAAATGAAACCACTCTGGGTGTGAAAACACTGAATCATGAGTGTGTGTGGTATCTTACAGCCAGCATAGAGCACAGCCTTCCACTTTACAGTGTGGTTTCATTTGATTGATTGTGCAGCACTAGTTTTAAATGGGCTGCACATTCAGAGCAATACATTTTCACAGATGAATGCATTAAATACGATTTTCATTGCGTGCTTTTACCGTTCTTCACACGTCATTTCTTTCGCTACAGAATCGTGAGCTACAGATAATGAGGAAGTTGGACCACTGTAATATTGTCAGGCTACGCTACTTCTTCTACTCCAGTGGAGAAAAGGTAGGTTTTTCTATTCAACCTTTCCTTATTTTCCAGTTATTGATATCCCATCAATATAATTTTGTCATATTGAATAATATGTTTGAATAATATTATTTTTCTTTACCAAACTAATCTCTTCTCTCTCTCTTTCTCCTCAGAAAGATGAAGTGTATCTAAATCTGGTGCTTGATTTTGTACCAGAAACCGTGTACAGGGTGGCACGCCATTTCAACAAGTCCAAGACCACCATCCCCATTATCTATGTCAAAGTAAGTCTCTGTGTTTTCATGACTGCTGCTACTGTGCCCATTCATATGTACATGGACAGTAAACAATAACATCTTTCTCTTCTTCTCTCTTTCCTCCCCCACAATTTTCTATTTTTCTCTTTCTGTCTCAGGTGTATATGTATCAGTTATTTCGCAGTCTGGCGTATATTCATTCCCAAGGCGTCTGCCATAGAGACATCAAGCCACAGAATCTCCTGGTGGACCCAGACACAGCTGTACTCAAACTGTGTGACTTTGGCAGGTGTGTGTCCTGACACTTCTCTGTGTAACATGTATTTGCAGTGCACCCATGTATAAGATATATACTGATCTTCAGCCCCCAATATACTCCAGACGAAGTTCTTTTTTTGCTCTTTGCCCTGGGGCAAAAATGTTTGAAATACCAGATCTGGGGTAGCCTATACTGTTGGCGAATATCCTACTGCCGCCCACTCCAGTCACATCATGTCACTTTATACAAAAAATTGCTTTAAAACAGGAGCTTTATGGTATTAAAACATTAAAAAAAGTGTTAGTATTACTTTTAGAATTACAGCTCTTCAGTATGTTTATTTTATTTTTTTTTTTCTTGCATCTGGCCTTAATGGACTGAATAGAAGTAATGAAGCTGAGAAGAATTCTTGAACCCTAAAGCACATCTAATTATGGAATCGCCACAGGCCAATGATAATTTGAAGGTGTTTACCAGCCAGAAAGTTTGCTTTGGCAAGCTGTTTTGGACTCCATTTTGAAGAAAATCAGGCCAAACAAAAGTCACACAAGTTTGTTGTTTTATTATGCTTTAAATGTATAAGAGCCTTTACACTATGATGGGTCTCGTAACAGATGGGTTTGCTTGTGTGCCAAATTTGCGTCCTGGATTGGGGATCTCACAAATAGATTTAGGGTGCTTTCAATTAAGTGTGAAAGCAATTAGGACTTGGGTGCGCACTCGTTCAGAAAGTAACCTGCGCATGCATTTTAGTCAATGACGACTTCTTTAGTTCAACAAAACACATGTAAGGGATGACGGGTGGGAATTTACCTTGGATGTGAGCATGCATTGTAGTCGCGCATAGTGAATGGCTCGCAATCAGCATGTCTCCTTTAAAGTGTTCGTTGGCTAGCAGCATAAAGCCGCCTTCATGTGACGCGCATACAGTAAATCCAAGTGCCGTACACTCTGCTTTTGCATAATAGCACTAAATGAATGAAAAACTAGTGATGTCATTCGATTTGAAAAAAAATAACTATCGCACATTTTTCTGTAATTGTGATTTTTTTTTTATTGTAATAATTTCACATTGAATCTCCAAATTTATGTGGAAACAACAGAAAGACAGACGGTTAATTTTAAATGTTTAACGGCATCTTTTTACTAAGTACTGTGGATGAAAGCCAGTAATAGACAGACTGCAGCAGGTATATGAGGCTGCTGTCACTTTAATACCTGATCATGTACATAACGTGGATTACATGCACTTAACATGGTCTTAAACTCTTTACATTCATTTAAGACTTTTTAACCAATTTAAGACATCATTTTGTGTTTTTATCCATTTAAGTGCATAAGTTAACTCTATGTGGTATTGGCTCGTTGTATGAAGCGACTTTCTGTGCTTGTGTCTGTTGTGAGTCAGAGATGCTTTTCAGGAAGCACGCCAGTTCTGAATTGAGTTCTCTTTTGCCAGGATTCTCAGGAAAAACAGATGCTCTGTTAATTGTGTTTAATATTTTGTACATGTAAAAAAAAAAAATCTGAAAAAAAAAAATCAATTCATTCGTTTTGACAGCCCTATACAAAACAATGTATTGACCTGCGTCCTGTTTTCCATCATGCGGTGTGCTCATTTGTGATGATGTAAGATGAACGCAAATGCACCAGGGTTTGATAAAATCAGGTTGAGGGGAGCACCAATAACAATAACTCTCAAACCGCAGCAATCCTGCCCAGTGTGAAATCCCCCTTAGAATCACAGATCTTTGATGTGATTCTCAATGCAGCTTTATTTTTTTAGCAATGGTGTAGGGTTCCCAATTTTTGTACACCTTCATATGCTGCCCACTACATTAGTTTTAGACGCCTGTCTCTTTGATAATATGTTTATAATCCCCCATCGTGTTGTCTCCACAGTGCAAAGCAGTTAGTTCGTGGGGAGCCCAATGTGTCATACATCTGTTCACGGTATTACCGCGCTCCTGAGCTAATATTCGGAGCCACGGATTACACATCCAACATTGATATCTGGTCAGCCGGCTGTGTATTAGCAGAGCTGCTTTTGGGACAGCCCATATTCCCCGGTGACAGTGGAGTGGACCAGCTAGTGGAGATCATCAAGGTGAGAGGAAAATGGGCATCGTTTTATTTTTTATGTGTAAGCATAGACAAAAAAAATTATAATTTTCTCTCTGTCCACCCTCTGCAGGTTTTGGGGACCCCCACAAGAGAACAGATCCGAGAGATGAACCCCAACTACACAGAGTTTAAATTCCCACAGATCAAAGCACACCCTTGGACAAAGGTAAAACACCTGTTGCACAGAACGAAACATTTAGGTCTTACTGAAGGTTAAAATAGTGATGTACCAAAATTTTTTTTTTTACAGAAACCCTCATTTATATGAAAACTGAAACAAAAAATAGTTTATTTAATAATGAATTAATCAAATTTCAATACTTGAAATGAAAACAGACTTAACCTAACCCTAACTGGCTGTAATACGTTTTCATGACAGATTTATTTAAAAATATCTTAAATAACAAGTTGTAATGTTTCTCTCAACATAAGTTCATTCATGTTTATTTGTGTTGTGGCTACTAGTAAAGTGGAAGAGATAAGTTTACCAGCACTTTGTTTGATACTACTTTTGTTTGATACTGTTTGAGTCCGTCAACTACTTTGTTTGATAGAATTTCAAAGCTCAGACTTATTGATGTTTCAAAAGTATATCAAAGGTAAAAAAAAAGCTTATGGTGATTGTTGGATGACAGGTGCGCTTTAAATAATGTTTAGTGAAGTTTCGTTCACGCCTCAGCTGAAAACCGCATAGACTAAAAGATCTTTGTTCATCAAAATTGAGATATCGATATTGTCAACCCAGCCCTAGCATCCACACAGCTGACATGTTTACCTGTTGTAGCTCATGTGCACGAAATAGACACTGACTAATTTGCCGTCACTGTTCCGGCCAATAGTTTTGGCCCTCCAAAACTGTATAGAAAAGATATTTTCGGTTGCTGAAATTTTGGTGCATGACTAGGATAATCGATGCCCGATGCTGTAGATGCAAGTCTTTAACTTCTTCTAAACTGGTTAGATGTGACGTTTCCCTGTGAATCTGTGCGTTTGTGTTAGGTGTTTAAGCCGAGGACCCCTCCTGAAGCCATTTCATTGTGTTCTCGTCTGTTGGAGTACACGCCGGTGACGCGGCTCTCACCGCTGGAGGCCTGTGCGCATGCCTTCTTTGATGAGCTGCGCCAGCCTAATGCACGTCTGCCTAATGGCCGAGAACTTCCCCAACTCTTCAACTTCAGCCCTGTGGGTGAGTTGAACTGAGACAACTGCCACTTCTGTTCAGATTCAGCCTTGTCGGATTAATCGGAATCTCATGCTCTCTTTCTTTATCTCTACCCCTGTCTCTATCTGACACATATTAGGAATATCTTGTGGTTTAGTACATAAAGCCGTTGCTTATATCTAGTGAGCTGATTTTGTCAAATGCCTGTGTGTTGTCACCTGTCTACAATAGTATGTTACCTAGAATCTAATGTTGTGTGAGTGACTGATCTGTAATGCTCTTTGTAGCCAACAATACAGAAAGCTCTCAATACAATCCTAATAGAATTCTAATAAGCTACAATGAATAAAATGGTCACATGCAACAAAAAATTAACATATTTTGTTCCAAATTAATTCTGCCACTAATGATGATCCTAATTGTCTTTCTTTTAAAAAACTATACTTACTGTATATGATAAAGTGTATTTTTTTTAAACATTAGAATACCATTTATTACTGTAAAGCTCTGTTGTTTTGTTGTGAACATGTCTATTACTTAACTACACACTGTCAAACGAACAACCAGGCAGTAATTAGACTGATTTAAGCTTAATGAACCTAAAAGTAAAACACTGCAAAAAGCAGTGGTTTTCTGTTTCTTAAAAAAGATCTATAGATCTATCCATGTATAATAAGTGAGCTAGACTAAAAGTTGAGCATAAGAACCAGTTCATAAGTCATTAACTTGTGATTTGGCCATCACAGCTTGCACTTTTCATTATTGTACCGCAACAGAAAGTATCCTTAATTGCAGAGCAAAGATCTGATTAAATAATATCTGATTACTGGATATAGACTCAAAAAGCATTCTTGATCAATATTAAGCAGCAAAACTGCTGTCAACATTGATAATACGAAATGTTTCTTGAACACCAAATCACATTAGAATGATTTCTGAAGGATCATGTGACGCTGAAGACTTTACTAATGGCTGCTGAAAATCCAGTTTTGCCATCACTGGAAGAAAAGACATTTTAAAATATAATTAAAATAATGCAATTTTTAAACGGTAATATTTCTTTTCAAAGGTACGTTTATAAAAGCTTCTTAAATGCCCTAATCGAACTAGGGTTTATCCTGGCTAAATCTAAGACCTGTTTGTGAAACCGGCCTATAAATTCTTACTGACCCCAAACTTTTGAATAGCAGTGTATACAATTTATATATTTATTTATATATATGTGTGTGTATAAAATATATATATATATATATATATATACCGGCGACCCCAGTCAGTCTGACATATTCTGATTTTATGGCGGTCAAATGCAATCGGGTGCCGCATGATTAACATCGCGCAACATCAGTAGGCCTATCACACGTGCAAATGGAACGCACATGTAGGGAACCTCGTGAATTACTGCCGTTTCACACCGCAAGCATGAGCAGCGCGTTTTTCTTTTTCTTTCGGCGTGCATGTTAATCAATGCGTGCATTCACAGTATGCGTCAAGTAGGAGCAGCGCGTGATCAACGGTGAAACGGGAGTTTCAGCGCCGAATCTGTTTTTACTGCACTGCTCACTCTCAATTAAAGTAAAATCACACTTTTGATGGACAAAATAAATATGATTTCACACAAAAGTGCCCAAAATGCACAGAATTTGCATGTCTGGTGTGTTTTAACAAGAACTGGAGTAGGCTATGTTAGAAAAGAAAATGAAGACTCAAAAATATTTCTAGAAAATGTACCCATTTAAACTTGTTTTTATTATCTCGCAATCCTCGAGCTTACCAATCTGCACCATGTACAAGCGTTGACTGTGAGTGCTTGTTTAGTCTGGCTGGACATGTGGCAGAGAGAGAAGAAACAGACTATCTGGTGACAAAGTAGAAATGCTTCTGTTTGCGAAGAAAAACTTGCCATTGATGCACAAGTGATTGGAATTGGCTTGTGTGTGTTTTGAGTTATATCTTTTATACTGCAAGGCTATATTTATTTTATTTTTATTTGTTATTTATATATTATTTTATTGCCATTACCTGTTATCATACAGATGTTTAGTTGGCTAAATAGATCACATTTTTTTAGTTGGATATTGAATGTGAAAAGAAGGAAACAGTTCTTCCATAACACTGCACTTTGTGTGTGAATTTCCCACACCAGGAGTATATAGTTCTATGTTCTATGCAAAGTGTAAAATGTTCTATTAAAGAAAAGATGGAAAATAAATATTTGTGTGCTGTAAAGTGGTTAGAGAAAATGAAATCGGTATCGGCAGATCAAACTCACTCGGAATCAGCCTAGAAAATTGTAATCGGTGCATCTCTATTCACTTTAGGTATAATTCACTACAATAATGGCTTTTGAGATCACCCTTGACTGTTGACAAATCAGTGTCCCTTTTTAGGGCTTAGTAATGTCTGTTTGTTAAAAGGCAGCAAACTATAAAGTGCCCACTTACTGAGCTGAAGTGCACACTCAGTGTATTTATACAACTAGTGCATATAGGAATGTTCTGAACAGTCCTACTCTAAAAGAAAGCTTGATAAGATGATTTGACTTATCTCCATATGAATCTTCTCCCACTGCAATAGGTCCTCAAAATAAATCCGCAAAAGGTAACTTAAGCTATAATGACTGTGTCGTCTATATTGAGTGATGGTGTAATTTTAGGACTCTAAAGGAGCTCTGACAATAGTGAGTGGAATGGTACAGTTTGTCATTCAAACAATTTTCATGGAACTTGCCACAACACATGCCTCAGATTTTGGCCTTTAGGAATCTTAGAGAGTAGCATAATTTTGCTTCCTGCAATTTGAGATGGCTTTCACATCCTGTGACGCAAGTACAAGTCCATCTTGGTTTTGACACCTACAGATATTGATGACTAACATCTCTTTCTCTCCCTGCAGAGCTGTCTATCCAACCACAGTTGAACTCCATTCTCATTCCTCCCCACGCTCGCTCGCAGACGACACCTGCCTCGCACGGTACTGATCACACATACATACCCCATATCTTTGTTTTACTCTTCCTGTCAGTCTGTATGGATTTGAAAATGCACATGTCCTGAAGTATTTGAACTCTGTCTTTCTGCAGAGGGCGGTTCAGACGGTCCAGCCCAGTCTGGTCCAGCACCGGGAACCCTGAGCAACAACACCTAATTGTTCCCTCAGCATTACTTAGACATCATCACCCCTCTCTCCTCATCCCTTCTCTCTCATTCCTCTCTCTATCCCAGCAGCAGCTCCAAACAGTCTCTCTTGCACGCTCTCACAAACACGCGATCACTCACACTCGTCACCTTGTGTTATGTGTTGTCATGTTCTCCCATGATGGTAGAAGTGTGTGATGCCCAGATGAATAGCGTCGATCATCACAGGAGGTCGATTTAAATTTAATATGATTATCAACCCATGATTGAGTTGATTGTCATCTTTAGGTTTGAACACTGGGAATGGCCAGTTAGGGCACATCTGCCCTCTAGTGGCAGGAAGAGCACTGCACAGTTACTGCTCTCTGCCTGAGATGCCATCCATTTGACATTTTAACGAATGATATATGATATCAAGCTCCTTTAAATTTGTTTTTGCTCTTAAAATGATACATTTTAGCTTTCTTTTGGAGTTCTTGGACAAAAGCAAGAACTGCAATGTGTTTTATAAAGCAGCGAGCATGAGATGTCAGTGTTGTGTGTGTCCAGATGTGTGATGTTTCTTCGCCGAGACGAAAATGAGCAAAGAGTGTCTTAATATGTGCGTATGTCAATTTTAAGTAATCATTGCACACTTGTGTTTTTAATTTTTTTAAGGAGATTATTTAGGTATTCGTAGCAGCTGAGACAGGGTTATGTTTTCTTTTTTCTTTCTTTTTTTGTCAGTTTCAGTATAAAAACTTGCTCATTTTGTCAGTTCTTTGTGCATGTGCATGCACACACACGTATAACGCATAGGTCAATCCCATCAATAGCTGTGTTAGCCGTTCTGTTTGAATACAGAATTTGCATTATGGAGTCTACACTTGTGTGTGAGTATTTCTATATATTGGCGTGCCCATTAAATGTGGATTTAGTGGATATTCATACAAATTACACATGATACATGAGCCCAAACGCACACCATGGACACTTAGCAAATGAGACTTTGAAACAGAGCTGTTTGTCTTTCCCTTCTTCCTTCCATTCTCTCTTCTCTCTCATTGCTAATATGTAAATGCCATGTACCTTTTATTTTGTTATTTTTGTTATTGTTATTCTATTGTCCTTGTAATTAGATTTTTCTCCTAGTGGAGCAGTGCTGGTATGAACAGAAACCAGCCTTTTTTGGTCTCTCTTTCTCTCTCTCTCTCTCTCTCCCCCCTCCCTCCTTCCTTCCTTCTATCCCTTCATCATACAACTGTATATAACATTTCATCCAGCCTCTCTCTGCGTCCAGGGAGGGGGACGAAACTGAACAAAATTTTGTTTTTACCTGGTATCTCTTTCTCTTACTCTCTCTCCTTTCCCGCCCTTCTGCCTGCCTGCCCTTCCCCCCTCCTCATCAGTGTTAATTCTGATCCTTTTATTTATTGTATTGCTGTCTTGATTCTGTTTTTAACAATCTGATGGGGGAGGGGTTTTGTGTGTGATGTCAATTGATGTAACGTTCATATCTCAAACTCTGGAATATTGTCTGATGGAATGTTCTGGAAAGGGCAGGGACACACTACCACCACACACCGGCTGCTCGGCCCATCAGTGAAAAGATGAACGGTTAAAGGGAGAGAGAGGGAGAGATAAACAATGTTTTTGTTTGTTGGTATAAATAATAAACTCATTAATAAAGTTATAAAATGTCTCTGTGGGTTAAATTGTTTGTTTATTTATGGATCATCCAATCATTTTAATACAATTTTGAAAAATACAGGCCTTGAATATTTTTCATACTGTAGAGAAGTTTTTTTTTTTTAAATGAATGTGAAGATGCTTCTACTCAAAAGGCTAAAACATGTTTTTGTTACCTTCATTAAACTATAATCACCATTCCTGCTATGCTACCATTCAAAAGTGAAAGTTTGAGAAATATTTTTTCAGCAAGGATCCATTTGATCAAAAGTGGCTGTAAAGATGTTTTATAATGTGACAAGATATTTTTTTCAAATAAATGCTGTTCATTTTAACTTTCTATTCATCAAAGAAAATATGGTTTACAGAAAAATATTCAGCAGCACAACTGTTTTTAACATGAGCAGCAAATCAGAATATTTGAATGATTTCTGAAGGATCATGTGACACTAAAGACGATGATGATGCTTTGCCATCAAGGAGTAAATTACATTTCAAAATGTTTAATTGGAAAACAATTATTTTCACAATATACTGTATTTGTTTTATTTAACCATTAAATATATATTTCCGTTACAAAATTGATTTTAAATTATGTTGGTAATTGGCTTGTAAACTTAAGTTGTAGGTGTAGGCTTAAAGGTTAGGTACAAAATACTGCCATCATAACATTATGAATAAAAATAACCTTGTTTAGGTGTTAGTTAAATGGAGAGAATAATTAAATGCTGTCTAGAGCTCAGTAGAGTTGAAGACACCCAATGTGTTTGATGCCCCGATGATCAGCAGTGTGGGTCTTCATGAATTTCAAATCTGACTGAACATTCTTCAAAATTTTACAGCTTTATTTTCGAATTAGCTCATAGCTTCAGCTGAGGCAGGGTCATGATTTTGTAATTCCTTATTGCATTTGTATGATTGGACATTTACATTGCCTGGCATTCAAAGAATAACTGCACCAGATGTTCACATCGGAGTAGATTTCCAATTAAGAACTGAAACTGTGTGTTTAGACTGATCACAGTGCACTGAAAACAAAAGCCAATCAGGAAGTCTTGGTAGTCCTCTATTCACACAATGATTGGGTATTAAGGTTTGAGATTAGAGGGTAGAGATATGAGATTAAATCACACACAAAAAACAAACAAAGGTTAATGTTGTTTGTGTTGATATGACCTTATAATCTTCATAAATTTTAATTATAGTCTTAGGCCTAGTCTTATGTTACTGACATTCATTTTCCAAGGCTATGAATGAATATGTTCTATTTTTCTTTCAAAAAGGTGAAACTCCACTGTCTTTTGTCTATTGCATTTGCAAATATTCTTTAATTCCACATTTGTTGGTTTTTGAGCAATATGGTGGGCAACAGTCATTACAATTGTATGACAAACAATAGGCCTACCATTTGTGGCTACTATTTTCTTCAATTATTCAAAATGATTACATTTCTTATCCTAAATATTACCTCCAATAAAAAAGGTTTGTAATATGTATCTGCCAAACAATTGAGTTATAATAGATATGTGTTTTCACAAGGTGAAGCAATTTATGAGATGCGCTTTACTAGAAAACAGTAATCTCTATGAAGACCAGATCCCTGAGATGGAAGTAAATTGTTGATAAGAATCTCGCCATTAACCTACTGTTTAGCAAATCTGAAGCAAAATTAATTTCCTTATCAAACAGTAACCATTGTTTTAAATGTATCCTGTTCGTGTTCTTATAACATTCCACACACAGTATGCATGAGTGTGAAGAGAAATTACGCTTAAAGGCTAATTTCCAAGCTTCTAGTGATTGCTTATAATAATTCGACAGTTTGAAGGTAAAACAATAGCAGAAATTTTTATCCGACACACATTTCAAATAATAAATTAGTCATATAAAACCATATAAAATTCTCCTGGGCAAACAATGTTTTATCCAATTGATTTAAAAAATAATATTTATGGGAGGGCCTACTGAAATCAAGAGCATTAAGTCTTCCTTCTGAAAAAGTTCTGATAATAGTTTATATTTTACATATTTAGTCCTGTTTTTTCCAAATAAACTTAAATAACGCTCTATAAATATCTAAGCACATACATACAAAGACAGCCTCGGAATTCCTTCAGTCTGGGAAAGTACACTGAACAAAATTATAAATGCAACACTTTTGTTTTTGCCCCCATTTTTCATGAGCTGAACTCAAAGATCTAAGACTTTTTCTATGTACACAAAAGGCCTATTTCTATCAAATATTGTTCACAAATCTGTCTAAATCTGTGCTAGTGAGCACTTCTCCTTTGCCGAGATAATCCATCCACCTCACAGGTGTGCCTTAGGCTGGCCACAATAAAAGGCCACTCTAAAATGTGCAGTTTTTCACACAGCCGGTGCCACAGATGTTGCATGTTTGAGGGAGCGTGCAATTGGCATGCTGACTGCAGGAATGTCCACCAGAGCTGTTGCCTGTGAATTGAAAGCTCATTTCTCTACCATAAGCTGTCTCCAAAAGCGTTTCAGAGAATTTCAGTACATCAAACGGCCTCACAATGGTTGCGGGGGGGGGGGGGGGGGGGGGGGGGGTGGGGGTGGGCGGAGGTTATGGTATGGGCAGGCGTATGTTATGGACAACACGGGTGCATTTTATTGATGGCATTTTGAATGCACAGAGATACCGTGACGAGATCCTGAGGCACATTGTTGTGCCATTCATCCACGACCATCACCTCATGTTGCAGCATGATAATTCACGGCCCCATGTTGCAAGGATTTGTACGCAATTCCTGGAAGCTGAAAACATCCCAGTTCTTGCATGGCCAGCATACTCACCGGACATTTCACCCATTGAGCATATTTGGGATGCTCTGGATCGGCGAATACGACAGCGCGTTCCAGGTCCTGCCAATATCCAGCAACTTCACACAGCCATTGAAGAGGAGTGGACCAACATTGCACAGGCCACAATCAACAACCTGATCAAACCTATGCGAAGGAGATGTGTTGGATTACGCGAGGCAAATGGTGGTCACACCAGATACTGACTGGTTTTCGGACCCCCCAGATTTGTGAATATTTGAGAGAAATAGGCTTTTTGTTGTGTACAAAGAAAAAGTCTTAGATCTTTGAGTTCAGCTCATGAAATTTGGGGGCAAAAACAAAAGTGTTGCATTTATAATTTTGTTTAGTATAGAACACCTAAGGATAGCCAGGTTCCGCCCAGCAATTAAAACGTTTCAGATGGACATTTGCAAATTTAAATACCAAGATATCTAACCATATAGCCTACATCTGAAATGTAAAAATTATGAACAGCCAAAATCTCTATTTCCTATGATTGACGGAAAGGCCAGAGCCATTGTAACGACTCTAAGAAAATGGAAAACCACTATGAAGTCCCTTTAGAGTAGACAAGTATATATTTCTAATGATGTCTTTATAAAGGGTCTGTACAGTCCTTAAAAAGGACTTTGGTACAGTTTTCACCCATTCTTGAGCAAAGCCGAAACGCCGAAAATGTTATTTATTACTGATGTGATGTTGAACCCGCAGAGTCCCAGATGACGCATTTTTGCAAGAACGCTGTACTTTAGAGGAATTCTATTGGTGGAGTTGAAAAGTGCTGTGGACCAATGACATCGCGCTTTGTTGAGACGTTCAAAATAACATTTCTGACAGATAAGAAAGGACTGGGCCATAAATCGGTGAGTTGTTTATTTTATACAACGGGAACAATGTTTTTTTTTACGGGTAATCCAAGGTTACTTACAATTTATGTAATTTAATAATACCTGACGTTTCGGAGACTCGACTGGGGGAGACATTCGCCCTTTGCTAACGGGCGGATTCCGCCAAACTACCACCGAAGAAGCGCGTGCCGCCCTTCTTCGGCGCTTCTCGCTCGCTCGCGCTATGCTTTCAATGTTTGAGCGCGACCGAGCACCCACAGCGGCTGCACTTTGCACACGTAACGGTCAATAAACCAAATACTAGTTCTGTAAATATATATTTATAACATATTAACAGTTGTTTAGTTACAGCTAGCAGGCTAAAAGCTAGCAGGCCAGCTGAGTCCGCTGGTTGAGGCTGTTGGCTAACCGGTGTTAGTTAGCTTGTGTCGGGTGCTGTGATCGTTCGTACTGCTGTCTATGCAGATACTCCAAGAGTAACACAAGTTTGATGGAAGAGAGAACCCCATGTAGTGAATTGACCGGTTTAGGTGTTTGCTATAGACATAGTTAATAGTGTATTATCATTATTACTGAAGTTCAAGAGATTCATTAATATCGGTTGTTTCATGACATTAACTTTTATTTTGTCACCTTTCTAAATGAATTGCCCTAGTCATTTTTTTCAGGTTTCTCAGAAAACACAAAAAACTGAACCAATAATTGAATATATGACATTTATTGATAATGTCACTCAAAAAGGTTATGACAGAAGATGACTGTTGACATACTAATAACAATGTATGTCAATTATATGTAACATAACAGGAATAAATGACTTAGGCACATTTTTGAACATGCCTTTATCACTTAAGCAATTTTAAATGTTCAACTCTGTCAACAATAAAACACTAACAAACAAACTAAACATCATTCTGAGGAGGCATGTGCATTTCACTTCTCACTGCAGCTCTTCTTTGCTGGGTTCTTGCCTGATGCCTGTTAATGTGGCAAATTATCACAGTAGTGATGACACTCAACTGGCATCATGTGTTTCATTGACTGGAGGTCCTGGAACTTTCTCTCCTTGATTGGCAGAGCACATGGAAACATACTTATCCATTGTATCGGCTCATTTTGCACCTGTACCCTCTGTGGCAGTTCTTCCCACACTGAGTCCCCCGAAAAGGAAAGCTTGAAAATGGACCTTGCCTTCACTGCCAAACTGAATAGCCCGTAAGTGACGCACAGTCGGATCTCCAGGCTTTTTGCCTGGTCTGATGCTAGTGAAGTAAGATCCATTCATTTTCAGGAATGCTTGAGCACCTTCACATGGTAAGGGGATGGCTTGATTCTTGCAGTCTGGAGTATGATGACGTAGTCTCTCGGTGTAAAGACATCCGTAAATATTTTGCGTTCAATAGTACTATGCATGCTGTCACACTCCATTTGTGTGTGCCCTGCAACAAGGTATTTCTTTATTATTATTCGTACCCCATATTTCCTCGCAAGCTCAGAGAATGCATTCGCCACACCTGCATTGTGGTTCTGATAACCGAAACCGTCGCTCCACACTATGATCTCCTTGAGTTCTGGATGGTCTTTGATCACACGTTCAAAATGGCGATATTGAAGGTGCAAATACCTCCCTACTCAGGTCACCCACCCAGACTTCTCATTATTCACAGAATCCTTGTCACAGGATTTCTTTTGCCTCGCTTCATCTTTCTGGGTGACGTGCATCATATTCGCCCTTACTGATATTACCATGCTTGAATGAAACACAAACATCACACCGATCTTTCCACGGAATGAATACAGAATAGTTCTTTTCATGGAATACATCTGTGAAATATTGTATTCCAACGGCCCTCACTCAATTGCAGCTGCCTGTTGATATTCCCGATGTAGTTGGAAGATGGTTGTGCCTGAGTGAAGGAATTTCTTGTGTTTGTAAGTCTCTGTGCTTCTGGAGTAGTGTGAATCAACAGTGGGCAGGTCCCTCAACCAGTCCTTAAGGAAATCCTGGACATCAGCTTCAAGCTTTGCATGCCACTCATAGGTCCAGATTTAGACGGAGGCACTGCTGCTTGTTCGTCATGGTCGATGGTGTCTTTGTTCAGCCAGTCTGTAATGTTCTTTCAGGAAAAACCAAGTGTAGATGAATAAGTGCCTTGCACATGAGAATCGTTCCATCTTGAAGCCTCAGTTGGTATGACAGTTGGTCACTTGTATTAAACTACTAGGGACTACTAGGGATTCCCAAAGTGGTGTGCATGCACCCCTAGGGGTGCACAAGCTGACACTACACAACAGGCATACTATAATACTGGTCAAATGGTGATATGATTACTTATATTATGTTCAAGTGAGATTTTTAAGTTATACACACAATTTCTAGCTGTTTGATTACAATATGATAGCCTATTCAAATCTTTCTTAATTAGATAATGTAATATGTAAAAACATTGACAAAAACTGTAGATGAAATATTGTTAAAAAAGACAGTAAGCATAATGCTAGCTTCATGGACTTAGCTATTTTCCTGAATAAAATACTGAATAAAAAGACTAAAAACTCTGTTCAACTGAGGATATGGGCAATTTTTCCAGAGGTCGTCAGCATCATGAGGAGATGACTTATTAAAAAAAAATTGTCAAAAATGATTTAGGCAATTATTTTAGGAAGGTGACGATTTATAAAGTGTCCTATGACTGATTTGCGAATCCATTATTAATGATTTTACATCTGCTTTTTGACAGTACTGTCTAGAAGGCAATAATGACTTGTTTTTTTTTAGTTTTATCTAAAATTCAAAGTAATAAGTAAAGTAAAATCATTATACATAATAACAGTAGTAGTTTTAGTATACAATCGCTAGATTAGTGATCATCAAATCGCTTTTAACAGTTTATTTCACAGATTTAGACAAGTTTTCTACTTTTTTCCCCACAAAACCTTTAGTATTAGCATTACAAACACTGAATTAATACCAACATATAAAAGTAAAGGACGTGCTATATCAGATAATTGGGAATGTTGGACAAAATTTATATATAACAGCAATAGAATAGCTTTACAGTCAACTTTTTTTTGTTTGTTTTTTTGTAGTAGCTACTATCTTATATTAATGACCACTATGTAAACTAAAAAACACAGCCACTGTCCATCATGTTCTATAAGATCATCATGTTTGTAGCATGATCCAGGGGATTACCCATACAGAAATGTAATATATGTCAGTATAAGTAAATTACATATATAATGTCAGTGCCCATGTCTGCTGCCTATATGAGAATATATGCAAAATTCATATATATCATATACATAGACATATATGAAACAATATAGCAAAAATGGCCGTTTTCATATAAGTGCCATATATTCTCCCGTATATGCACATAAATGTTAAGTATATGTAGCCTGAGACGCATATATGTACAGGTGCTGGTCATATAATTAGAATATCATCAAAAAGTTGATTTATTTCAAGAATTCAACTTAACAGGTGAAATTTATATATTATATAGACTCATTACGTGCAAAGTGAGATATTTCAAGACTTTATTTGTTATAATTTTGATGATTATGGCTTACAGCTTATGAAACCCACAAAATCAAAATCCCAGAAAATTAGAATATTACATGAAATCACACAGTAAGTACACAGGAATAGCATGGTCATTGAACCAGGTTTTGGTTCTTTTGAAAGTGTGGGCAGGTGCAAATCCTGCTGGATAATGAATATATATGCATGTACTTATTTCAATGCATCAGTATCACATGCATGTATTTTTACATACATTTATTTAATATGTGGGAAACAAATATGTAGCCTATGTCACATATTTATACTTAATGTTGTCCATATATGCGAGGAACCAATACTATACTGTAATATATGCAGATATATGGTATCATATGGATGAACTCAAATATTTTCTTCACATGTTTGGACATATAAATGTTCATATATGTTTCAGGCATATATTGTGTTCTCAGATAAGTCAAATATATGTATAGATATGTCATGCTATTCAAAATATAAGTACATATATGGCCATATATTACATTTTTGTAAGGGTAAAATGTACGAAATATATCTCAGGCCTAGTGGAGTTGGTAACTAATAATAGTAGTAAATGTGTAAAGTTGCATAAAATGTAAATACTCAACAATGCAACTGTTATCTGTGCTGTTGTCCAGTAGCTCCAGTTTTCACCCCAAAATGGCGGCCGCGCTACCGAAGCGCCACCTAGTGGCTGTTACCAAAAAACCATCAGAGTTTCGCCTCTTGTTCTTCTATACTCTTTGGTATAAATATGTTAGCCTTACTGTTATCTATAAGCTAGTGTGCTCCAAAACAATGACAAAATTCGCATTTAGAAGACCAAACCCAACGTTAATAATGATCGGTTGATGTCAGAATCCAACGTCAGATTGACGTTAATCTCCAATTTTGGGCAGACGTTGTATTGTGGTTGAAAGTAAAAATCGTGTTGACATCAGAAACCAACATCAATCGGCTTCTGACGTCAACCCGACTTTCATTTCCAGCCAAAATGCAACCAAAATCATCCCCTGACTGATGTTAGTTTCTACTCAAAAACATTGACGCAAGTGTAGTGGAGTAAAAAGTGCAATATTTGTCTTTCAAATGTAGTGAAGTTAAAGTAAAAGGTTTCCAGAAAAAATATTACTCAAGTAAAGTACAGATACTCAAAAAGTGTACTTAAGTACGGTACTCAAGTACATGTACTTTGTTACGGTCCACCTCTGAGATTTTGTCGTTTACATACATTTAGGTGCAGCTTTGTTTCCGTTTAATATTCAAATTGTATGTTTATGATTGTCAGGATGAATTTGACTCCCATTTAAGCTTGCTCTATGACATTTCAGCTGTAATTATTTAGTCTTTTGTGCTGTCTTGATAAATTATGCTGAGTGAAACTAATGAGCATGGCTTTGTTTTTACCACAGTTTGCACGTCATGTAGCGCTCAGCCCCCTCATGATAACACTGATAACATACTGTAAGGACATTTCACTTGCCGTCTGCAATGGAATGTCTATTATTTTACATTCATCCTCCTTAATTTCTTAAAGCAATCCAGTCCATCCTCTTCCTGTCAGCAGAATCAGCCAAAAAAACATCTATTCATCAAACTAAAGCTTTAGTTTCTTGTTTGTTTTTTACACAGCTAGCATTGCTGTTTTTAAAATAAGTAGTAACGCCAAAGGCTGCCTTCATTTGAAAAAATAGTAATTTTGTGAAATATCATTACAGTTTAAAATAACTGTTTTCAATTTATTTTAAAATGTAATTTATTCCTCTGCTGGCAAAGCTGAATTACTCAGGTCTTCTCTTTAGTCTGATATTCTGATTTGTTGCTCAAGGAAGATTTCTTCTTATTATTAATTTTTGTGTGGAAACTGAAACTTTTGAAGATTCTTTGCTGATTAGAAACTTAAAAAAATAGTAACTTTGTAAACTTCTTTGATCAATTCAATGCATTGCTGAATAAAATGATTAAAAAAAAAAAAAAAAAAAACCTAGGCCTACATTACCGACAATACACTTTTAAAAATGACTATTGTAGATAAAATAACTGAAAATAAAGGAAGACTATCAAAATATATATTTTTAATAATCACAAATACCTAATATAATAATGTTGAATACCAAATGTTGTCTAAAAAAGTGTGCATTAAACTTTCTAATAGTTATCTTTCTCCTTTTTGTTAAATGAATGATAAACGGATAGTTCACCCAAAAATGAAAATTCTGTCATCATTTACTCACCCTTAAGTTGTTCCAAACCTGTATGAATTTATTTCTTCTGCTGAACACAAAAGAAGATATTTTGAAGAATGTCAGTAACCAAACAGTTGATGGACCCCATTAACTTCCATAGTATGGAAATAAACAATACTATGGAATTCAATGGGACCCATCAACTGTTACAAACATTCTTCAAAATGTGTTTTTTTCAGAAATTTCATTTTTGGGTAAACTAGCCTATCCCTTTAAGTGCTAAATATTTATTTGAAAGATTAAGTAGGATTGCTGCAGTTTATTTTTATTTGTACATTTTCTGTTGCATCAAAAGAGGGCGCTGTTATTGGAATCATACCTTTAACATTTTAGCCTAAATGTTTTCATTTCTTAGCTTTATATAAATGTGTATTATTGTTTTACATCAACATGTTCTTGTTTGTTTTGAGCAGCCATGGAGTCGTCTTCAGTGTACATGTGCTTTCCCTGTTATCGGGAGTTTCCCACACTAGAGGAAGTGCTTGCACATCAGATGACCTGCACTGCAGAGACTCCACAACTCCTGCCCAATGAGACGCCTATCCAGGCTGCCGCCGCCGCTGCTGGTCTGTCACAGGTATACACACACTTCACCCCTAAA
Organism: Siphateles boraxobius; assembly: GCF_051911475.1. Taxonomy (NCBI): domain Eukaryota; kingdom Metazoa; phylum Chordata; class Actinopteri; order Cypriniformes; family Leuciscidae; genus Siphateles; species Siphateles boraxobius. The sequence continues at coordinate 18,989,640 of NW_027508722.1, read as the reverse complement.
CTAATTCAAAGCTTTATCTTTCTGATAAAACTCTTCAGCCCACACAGGAAGTCATCTCTTTATCTAAGAGTCACATGACATTGATAGATTTGTCAAATTCCTTTTTTATTAAATAATAATTTACTCAGTTAAGTAAAGTTACTCAGCGTTATCTCGAAATGGGGTGCATTAACATGCACTTTCTGAAAGCCAGTGAAAAATGTCATCTATTTTATTCCCTTAAAACCTCTTGAACTATAATTATCTCAAATAGACTAGAAAATTTGAAGAGCAACTTCCCGTAATCCTGAATGGTGAACTGAAAGGATATGTAAAAGGATCATTTTGTAAGCGTATGGTTTTTTTGTACGTTTTTTTTTTTGCGCAGCTTCTAATTTGCCTCTTCACTACAGGGGGGAAATTAGGCACTTGAGGTTCTGTCTTTTATGCTCTGATGTGTATGCACTTTTACTGTAGTAGTTGTGAAAACAGTCAAGTTTAAATTCATGCTTGACTGTTTTTATAATGATTTGAATTGCTCTCTCCAAGCTAGTTATTAGTCACAGTTGAAAAATACATTTTCTGTCTTTCTGCTTTTTAAACAAGTAGCAAGTCACCACTCAGAAAAAAACGTTAATCAAATGAGAAAATGTGCCTTTTTCATTATTGCATTGTTTCAGATTAGGCCTCCCACATAACTATAACTATTTCTCTATATCAAGGTTTTTATGTATTTTATTTTAATAAAAAAATAGAAAATGTACTTTTGATTTTTTCCCCCCAGTTGTTTTTACATTTATATTTCTTTGTGTATATTGTGTTTCTTTGTGTATTTTGTGTATGTGTACGCACACACATGCACATGCGCACGCACGCACACACACACACACACACACACACACACACACACACACACACACACACACACACACACACACACACTTTTTTCAAGTTCACTTAAGTTAAAAGTTATAATAATATGTTTAATGTTTTCTAATTATTATTAAATGTTAAAATGCTAAAAATGCTGTTTAGGCCTGTTGTTATAATTTGCTGTATTTACTATTTAATTATACGCTAATGCTGAAGGCTAAAATTACTGATTTTATTCACAGAAAAAAAAAAACGTTTTAATAGATGCAAATAGAATTAAAACCCAATTACAACACAATAAACAACTTATGACCTTTTAAACAACCCACACTTATGACTCAGACACAGAGCCAAATAAGGACATGAGGTGACGTGAAGGTAGTTAGTTTTTTGTTTTTTGTTTATTTAGCATTTGTTATTTTATTACATGTTTTTATATCAATAGTTTTCACCTTATATTTAGTATTATATTATAATGCTGCTCCACATCAGCTGGTGGACGAGACAAGGCTTCAGTCTGTTCTACCCATTCGCAGTGTCATAGTCTCTTTGACTTTGCTTTTAGATCTCCATCTGCTCTTATCTCATTTGAAACATCCACACTGAAAATAGATACAACAGAAGTGCATCTGCCCATCCGGTTTATGAATGTCCTCAGCAAAACCTCCCAGTGTCTCTCTGAGTCATCCTCTCTACTCTTAATACCCTCTCATCAAGATGGCTTAAGTGGGTGCTTAAACTATAAAAAAAGAAAAAAAAGAAAAAGAAAAACAGTCTTGTGCCATGTCAGTTTAATAGGCTGTCGCAGCCGTTTGCGTCAAATGGCGGTAGCATGGACCCCCACGCCGTGCCCTTAGTAACAGTGAATGTTTGCTTGAATTGAGTGTGACATGAGCTAACTCTTTGAGTGGATTTTTACATTCGGCATCCGGGTGTTTCCTTTCTGTGATTGTGTTCAGGGAGAAGTTTAATCTGTTTGTACTTTTTAGTGTGTATAAAATATTAAAGGAGTTGTACAATGCTGTTGCAAGAGGACATAATGTCCACACTGAAAAGTTGGTGTGTGTGTGTGTGTGTGTGTGTGTGTGTTTATATTACATGTATATATTAGTCGTATATGATTGCACCACATGTTACAATCTGAACTAACTGTGCCTTGTTGCAAAAGGTCAAATTATTTATAAACGTATTGACCTGGTAGTAAAACAGTTACATTTTTATTTAGGCTTATGCAAGACTGCTTCACAAGATTTTAAAATGTTTTATTTAAATCTTTTAATGAGGCTTTTTTCCCCCTGTAGTATTTTTCCCTTTTTTCACCCTGACCTTTTTTACTTTATCCACGCCATTATATATGTCAAAATGAATTATAGTTCAGAAATCAAAACATGCAAATCCTAGAAGGGGTTTATTCAATTAATTGTAGTTAAGAGTAGCATTTTTAACTGTATTAATTTTTTTTTTTTAAACGAATACATTCAAACTAAACAAATGACCATCAGATCCTTGACCCAAATTCTCTCTACAATTGTCATAGCATGTCATCAGATAACTTGATGTGTATGTTTTCTGTCATCTCACTAGGTGGCGATGCAGGCTATGTCCGTTCCCCAGGACCAGACTCAGTCAGCTGTTGATTTGTGTACTCTGCTAGCACAGAAGAAAACTTTTCAGTCCGATGCTCCGCGTGTTCTGTACCAGTGCGCTGACTGTGAGGTTCTCTTTGATGCTCTGTCACTGTGGCAACAGCACCGCAAGATGGGCTGTTGCCTTGAGACGGGACCTGGTCCTGGAGGAGAACAGAGTGAAGAAAGTCTCGAAACAGTAGCCCAACCACTGCTTGACCAGCCAGAATATCAGGATGCTGAGCAGGCACACGAACAGATGGAGGTGACAGAAGAAGAAGGACAGGAGAGCACTAGTCAAGTATTTGTGGAGGTTTCTGAAAGAGTTCCGACACCTACGATCTCTCAGCAGGGCGTAGCAGGCGACAGTGTCCCCAATGAACCTCCAGAGGTCCCGGTCACCCAGGAAGCTGTGCCCGCGGAGACCTCGGCTCAAGAGAACAGCCCCGTCACAAGGCGAAGGGGGCAGAAGAAGGCCAAACCCCCCTCCAGCTTGCTCTGCGTGGAGTGTGGACAAAGCTTCAGTATGGTTCCAGAGCTCGTGACTCACCGCAAGACTCAGCATGGCTTGAAAGACGCCATACACCGGTGCACGGTGTGCGGAGAGGGCTTCCTCAACACCACTCTTTTCCTCTATCACCGTAAGCAGCACCGCTCAGAGGTGGAGGACGAACCCAAGCAGGCACCACCTACCATTCCACAGCTTTCCACAGCCATGCTGGAGGCCCCAGGCGAGGGACTTTTGCTTTTAGCCACAGCGGGAGAAGGCCAGAGCCTAATGGAGGTAACCACTCTTGAACAGACCATAACTGAGACCCCTGTAGCACATATGGAGGTTGAGCTGGACAGTGATGGGATGAGAGGAACTGTGGCTCTCCAGACCGAGCAGGAACCTGCGGTGGAAGGCACCGAGATTTTGGTGGAGGAAAGAGACGGAGCCAAGCAGGACGAAGGAATGGAGGTGGTCATTGATAAGATTGAGATGGAAATGAGCACTGTGGTTGAGGAGACCCAAGCAGAGGTAGAATGTAATGCTGCAGAGGAATCTGTTATTGGACCCTCCTCTGCTTTCCTCTGCCATCAGTGCGGATCTGTTTTCACTAGCGATCAGGAGTTGGCCACACACCGCAGAACCGAGCACGGCCTGGAGGCGGCGTTGCACACTTGCACTGAGTGTGGGGCTGAGTTCATGAGCACCACGCAGTACCTGTATCATCGCCGGGAGCATAAGAACACAGCTGAGGGACATCAACCCGCTGCTGAAGTGAAAAGCAGACTCTACTCTATTGCAGCTCCAGCGATTGTTGTGAAACCCAGAGACAGCGTGAACCTAAGGCAACCAGGTCAGACTGAGTGCACACAACACAATTCCAAAGAGACCCACTAAGTAGGATATCAGTACATGCTCTGTTGTTTGGCCGTTTTGATAATGATAATGTAACTCCATGTATATGGTTCTAGGCTGCGCTGGGTCTTAAAATAGTCAGACATGAGTACATTAAGTAACTTAGTAGAGAACTTTTGTACAATTGGGAAATTGTACAGAACAATACTTAAAGGGCTAGTTACCCAATTCTGTCATTATTTACTGACCCATGTTGTTCCAAACCTGCAGGAATATCGTTTCTTTTGCAGAACATACAAAAGATATGTTGCAGAATGTTGATATCCAATCCATTTTAGTTGTTAATTTATTTTATTGTATGTACTATTTTACGTTCCTATACTGTAGTTGTTCTAAACTGTAAGTTATACAGTTTAGAACAACTATCCCCTTTAAGTAAAAGTTTTAAAGTTACTGATTAATTCTATTTTTGAAAGTACCAAATTAATTACTTGAATCAGATGTTTTCAGTTTGGTATCTGGGAGCTGTGTAATATTTCGGAGGGGGGGGGGGGGGGGGGGGTTATTTTTACAGGATTAAAAATTGCATAGTAACTGTACAATATAATAAAATAGTTATAATTATTATCAGTTTCTGATCAGTCCCCATAAAGCAGAATAAGACTATTGAAATAGTAGAAAATAAGAAATAAAGTAGTTGCTTAAAATGCTTAAAACAGAAAAGGACATAATAGACTAAATGGAATAGAATGCAGAGTCAGATTTTTTTGCCGTGGCGTGTAGCCAACTTTATGCATTTGGACATTTTTGATTCACATCTCGCAAGAACATATTAAATGTATGATGTTATACATTTCAATAATATTAAAAAATGTCACAGACCCCAATCTTTTGAAAGAAGTCTGTAATTGAAAACTGTAATATTCTGAAATATTATCATCATTTTATTAATATGTGAAACTTATACCTGCTAAGTACTACACATTTCTGGTATGTGATAGTGACAGATTGTAATGTGGTACATGACTTAATCAGTATTTCCCAATGTTCATAATGTTTAAGCCTGTAACGTATCAAATGAATTTGATATTACATGGACAGTCTCTTCTGTTTAGATTCCCCATTAACAGTGTTTCTGTCAACAGCAGCAGCAGCTGGAGACGGTGCCATTGAGGCTCCCGCCAAGCTGAGCCGTGACTGGTCACGCACTGCCCTGCCCCACGAATGCCCACACTGTGGCCAGGGCTTTACACGGCGCAGCCGCCTGCGTGAGCATGTGTTCCAGCACACGGGCGAGAAACTCTTCAACTGCAAAATCTGCAAAAAGAGCTTCCCAACTCCGGCCAACCTGCTGCGTCACAACCTGACCCACGGAGGATCCCGCATATTCAACTGCCCCCTCTGTGACAAGCGCTTCTTCCAGCCGACATCACTTAAGCGGCACATGCTGATTCACCAGGGGAAACCCCAGGAACGCAGGGGCAGAGGCAGAGGGAAAGGCAGGGGACAATCAAGTGATGGGCGTCTACACATCTGCCCAGAGTGCCCAGCCAGCTTCAAGTTTGAGTCCCAGCTGAAGAGTCACAGGTCTGTGCGTGTTTTACCTAAAAATCGAAATTCATTACTTGCTTACCTTCATGCATTTCTTCTGCAAAAACGAAAGAATATGTTTTCCAGAATTAACTGTGTTTGTCTGTACAATGAAAGTGAATGGGGTCCAAAACACTTATTTCATGGACAGAAAAAAACACTTTCAAAATATCTTCTTTTGTTTTTAAACAGATCAAACAGCCTTTGTTTAGAATGACACAACTGTCATTTCCAATATATTCACCCTCCTCCATAGCTTATTCCCAGAGATGGAAAGGTAAATCTGTAAATCGAGATGGAAAGGTATAGGTAGTCAGCAAGAACCTAAATTGTCTGGCGCTGTTTACAAATCCGATTTGGTTTTCAAATCCGATCTTTAGGAGCGACTGTCCGCACTGTGATTTAGCAAGTGATAAAATCAGATCCGTTTGTTCAGACGGTGTAGTCAGTATCCGATGCATCAACGTGGCTTGCTGGAGTAATGATGTAAGTAAGCGTCACCACGATGCCAGACTTTCTCAAACAACAACTCAAACTAGCTGTCAGTGTGGGAAGAGAGGACAGAAAGCCTCCTCTTCTCCTGTCAATTATGACAGCTCGCTTGCGGTGCTGAACTACGAGGCCTGTGAACAGATGCATTTTGTGTATATAGTGAAAATGATGTATATACAGTTGTAAACATGGAAAGTATTACGGATGTTTTTTTTTGTCCTACGGAAAGGCCGTTTTATTTGAGTGGGAACTAAAGATGACACCAGACCAATCAAAGAGATGTTTCTGTTGGTTAACAAGCTCTGTTTGTCCCCTTCCTTGTTATGGTGTGTGACCCTATATGTTTTTCTGTACCAGAAACACTTTTCCTGTCAAACCGTAAAACGTCAGGAAGAGGTCTGATTAGTCTCTTAGAGAAGTGATCAATTAAACAAGACTCTCTGACATTTCTCACTGACTCCCATGTGATGTATTTAGCAATGCCTTCATTTGGCAGCCAGTCAATGTGAATCTTGCAGAAATCAGACCAGGAGCACTAATCAGTTACCCTGGACACTCAGCATCTTACTGTTGTGTTTATAGTTGTGTATGTGGCTTCGCCTTTGCTGCTGGAAAAATGGTAAAATAATACTGGAGAAAAGGGTGGCAGATAACTGGGTCAGTAAGATTTTTTTCAAAAGTTGGAAAAAAGTCAGCAAAGATGCATTGAACTAATCAAATTTGTTAGGAAATACATTTATTATGTTTCAACAGATTTCTATTTAAAATAAATGCTATTAATTCTTTTAAACTTTCAATTGATCAATGAATCTTGAAAAAAAAGATTGAGCAGCACAACTGTTTTCAACATTGATGATAAGAACAGTTTCTTGAGCACTAAACCAGCATGATATAAATGAGCAGAAATGAATGAGGGGTGAGTTGAAAGATTGAGTGTTCCCAGTATAGAAAACACAAAAGAAATGTTGCTAAACATCATGCTAAGTTATATTTGAGAATAGTTCATCTACGAAAGGCTTTGTTGATGTTTTGACACCAATAACAGTATAATATAATACAATAATAATAATAATGACAAAAACAATTTTTCATATACATTTTTTGTTGTGGTTCTGTATTTAATTTTTCTGCTGTTTAGCCATAAATTAATATTGACTTATTAATTAATTATTGACAAATCAAATATGCTGCCATAATACAGAATAATGTGTTTGTATTCATCGCTATAGTGGTGTTTCTGTGTGTGCTTATGTGTTGTTGATGCATTTTAATGTGTGTCTATACACCTCTTTAATGTATTGTATTGTTGTAATCTATTTATTGTTTTAATCACCAACCTGCTATAGGGACTGCAGATGAAAATTAGCTGTATGGCTAAATCTGGCACATTTACATGTTGGACTTTTTACTCATGTTGATTAATGTGCATTGTACTTTTTAAAAATAAAGTAATCTCAAAATGTAATTATTTTAAACTCTATTCACAGGGGCTTTCATTACTGAATTTCTCATAATGGTCTGTAGCACAGGAGTAAAACACATTAATGCTGCATTACTACAGGGCTATTATCTCTGAAACATCAAAGTTTCTTGATTTTCCAGAGCACTGATACAGCTAATAAGCAAATGTCAGTAATTTTCTGAAATTGCGTTCTTAATTGAAATGTCAATAATTGAAAAAATTTAGATGATCTTTTTTTTTTTTTTTTTTTTACTGAGGGCACTGGTTAAAGATGACATTGCCATGAGACTGAGAAGTAAATATGAGCAGTAATTATTGATGTCAGCAATAATTACTAAGGACCCTGGTGATTTGGATCCCAATGCGAGTGGGCTTTAAGACATTTATAGAGGCTGCCACTCTCCCGCACGCCTATGTTTAATGACTTTTCTTCAGCTCAAAGTTGAATTATTTTTCTTTGATGTTAATTATACCTTTATGCGAGTGCATGACTGTGTGCCTTATGAAATGTGGGTGAATTTAAACGTGGCTTTTCTCACATAGCGATTGTTTCTGGATTGGCTCAAGGGATTGCAAGATGCAGCCTTTACTATTCACTTTCTCTCTTTTTTTCCTCTGTTCTAGACTCCTACACACCAGCCATCCCTTCCCTTGCAATGTGTGCGGGGAGGCATTTATACGACGCAAAGAGCTGGACCTCCACTCTCTCATCCACCAAGGTCAGCCTACAGGAAACAATTACACATTCAGCCTTTTGTCCTTACGAGCTCTCATTCACACACTATTTCTTTTGCGCTCATGCGTTAGGATTAGGGCTGTCGTTTGATTAAAAATGTAATCAAATTAATTAAACAATATACCGATTAATTAAATTTAGCGCATATCAATATTTGCTGAGAAAAGGCTCCAAATGAAGATATTTCAAAGGCATTTTATCATTGTGGCAGACAAAAGCATTGAATAAACATTACAGAAAGTAGCTTTAGAAGTCCATGTATTGTCTGTACATAAAATGAATAATTGCATTATTGTTTTATTATATACATAAATGATAGTGAATACTTTTTGAAATTTTGTATATACTCTCTGTGTATAAATATATATGTGTGTATATATATATATATATATATATATATATATATATATATATATATATATATATACTAAATGAGGCAAGGATGTAGTTACATTCAAGCTATTTTAAAGCATGAAGAAATTAATTTTCAAAGAAAAAACTTTGATTTTGATTTTGGTGATCAAAGATTAGTTTTAAGGGATCAAATGATTGAATACAGGGGGAATTTAATTGTTTTAAATATATAGGCTTCTAAAGCTACTTTTTGTAATGGCTTTTCAATATATATTAAATGCAGTAAATGATTATGGACATCCCTAATACACTCACACACTCACTCAATTCTTCACAGCTCTGTCTGGGTTCATGTTTGTGTATCTGACCACACACACACACCAACTCTTTGACAGACCTGTCAAATGAATGAGCTTTCATCGATTCCTTCCCAGTAAATAGATGGGGTCAGAGGTCACATTGATCCGGATGGCTTGTGTGTGTATTGATAAAATCAGCTGCTGATCACTATCGCCTCTGATCAAAGCCTCTTACATGTATCAGTCCCCTGCCGCAGACGTTCCTCCCTTCAGCTAAGCAGAGGGAGAGAATGAAGCAGGATCATTATATAGGTGTAAACAAGGGAGTGCGGGGTTGCTTAGTAGAAGCTTTTAAAAGCCTGAAAAGGTCAGTGAAGCAGTCACAGTCTGACAGTTTGAATGCTCTGCATCTAAACATCACATCACCCATGACCCCCATAAAGTGCTGTTATTTCTGCATTTGCGCTGTGCATTCTGTGCCCTCCCTCTGATTGGTACTGTGTAAAATAGGGGGATCTTTTTGTGCTCTCATGTTTGTTGCTCTCTTTTTTTGCAGCCCTCTTTTCAGATAAGGAACAAACGATACGTGTTTGTTTTTATTCTTTTGGATAAGAAGCCAGAGATGTATTTTTGCTTGAGTGTAAGGAAACGTGTGCGTAAACATAAGTATCTCTCATGTCATGTGTGATACATCAGAAGCCAAGGACTAGAGGGTCTGTGTGCCTCTCCATTTCTCATATTGTAGATAAGCACTTTATATAGTAGGGTAAGTTGGCCACTTTCAACTTAAGTTGTCCTTTAGTCAAGGAGAAATGAGAGAGAAATAAAACTAAAACAGAAAGTGACTAACATATGACCATAGAAATTTGAATCCTCAGGTCCATTGGCACAACTTTCCCCACATTAGTGGGTAAAATGTGTCATTTAAAGGGGTAAGTTAAATTGTTAGGTAATGTCAATGATTCATATTTCAATAGCATTTGTTAGAAGAGCCACTGGCACAGTTTACCCTGAAGCATCTGACACACTTACCCACACCTACCATTTTGGATAATATAGTTAATTTAATAATCCCAATGTTTTAACGGCTTAATGCATTGACATTTCATAAAGAACCTGTATAAATTTGCTTTTATATAAAATAAATTTTTAGCTGCATGTAGAAAATGTACTTAAGTGTGCAAAAAAAACAAAAAGCTTATTCCCTCAATCAAATATTTGATGACCCCTTTCTAAATATGGTCATTTAAAAGAAAAGGGTTGCTAGTTGTAGTATTTTTATGGTATTTTGGGATAGCAAAATCTGGAAGAAAATACCATGTTGCGCATAAAATCTTAAAATGCAGGTGTATTTTATATCAATTGAGGCAGATAATTTGTGGTATCCATTAACAAGACATGCGCATGAACTACGATGGAAACACATTTACCAAATTAATTCCTTGATGCTCAACAATAAACTTGTGACTTTGTCTCAGCAGATCATATGATTGGATAACTGGACTAACCAGACGACCAATTTTATTGCACAGCATTTCAAATGTTGTTTTAGTCATTCTGAAATGCCTGAGCCAAAGTCTTTCATCAAAATAATTGGTATAATTACCTTCCAGAACTCAACTGTCTCACACAATTGTGTTCCCAAACATCAGGCATCCGCCTCAGATGAAACAAACACCGTCATGTTATCTTTCTCTCTGTGCGCTCTCTGAGGTGAAAATAGTTTATTATGTTAGAAAAAAGAGCTACAGTGACTTTCCCGATTGCAGTATCTTCCATTTTTATTATTGAGAATTTGCACCAGAAGTGATGATTTTGTTTTCTTGAACACATGATATGGAAATTGTGCTTTTTTTTTTTTGTTGCAAATGTTGTATGCGATATTCCAAGTTAAATTCGCAACTTTGGATGGAAGCAAAGCAAGTGACACATCTTACCCCGCTCTCAAACCCCTGCAATCCCTCTGTCTTTGTTTGTAGATAAAGAACCAAAGACGTGTCCTAACTGCGGCTCTCAGTTCCTGAATCAGACCGTGCTGGACACACACCTGCAGCGCTGCACGGGGGAGGAAACGGGACGCCGCAGATATAAAGGTCAGGGAAGGGGCAAGGTGGGAGGTCAGCTGGAGTGCGATATGTGCGGCCATCGCTGTGTGACTCAGGATGGTCTCGACCTGCATCGCCTCTCACACACGGGTCAGACACCCCTGCGCTGCCCGCTCACCCCCTGCAGACGGCGCTTCGCCTCCAGTGCTGCTTTAGGCGAGCACCTCGTGGCTCACTGCTGTGGAGCATTAGGCAAAAGAAACGCCCCGCGCCGCTTCACCTGTGAGTTCTGCGGGAAGGAGTTTGCCTATGCGTCCACCTTCACCGTTCACATGAGAACACACACCAACGAAAGACCCTTTGAGGTACGTTTCTTTCAGATATGTGCTGGTTCCAGTGTTCGTTTATTTCAATCTTTTGTTTAGTTTTTGCCATGCATAAAAGTCCTTTAATTTAAACATTTTGTCATGTCATTCATTAGTTTGGGCCATTTTAATATTATTCATATATATATATTACCATTTAAGTACATATCATTAGTACATTTTACTTTTTGTAAAATTTCTTTTGTTGAAAGAAATTAAAACTTTTATTCAGAAAGGATGCATTAAATTGTTTAAAAGTAAGAGTAAAGACCTTTATAATGTTACAAACTATTTCTATTTCAAATAAATGCTGTTCATTGAACTTTCGATTCATCAAAGAATCCTGAAAAAATATCACCATTTCCACAAAAATACTAAGCAGCAACTGTTTTCAACATTGATAATAATAAGAAATGTGTCTTATGCATCAAAGCAGCATATTAAAATATTTTCTGAAGTATCGTAGACTGAAGACTGGAGTAATGATGCTGAAAATTCAGTGTAGCCATCATCGAAATACATTACATTTATAAATATATTAAATATATATTTAAAAAAAAAAGTAAATATTTAAGAAATTTAAACATAATTAATAAAAAATGATTTATGAATATGAATAAATATGAAAACCTAAGCTATTTAATAGTAGATAAAATGTATTTTATGCTTATTTATTTGCTTTTATACTTATTTATTTACATTTACATGTTGCAAACTTATAGTTATAACATTTTTACGGCATACATTTTTTGTTTTTTCATAAGAATTTTGTTAGATCTTTGTTATAAAAATCATATGTTCATATAATTTTCGTATTGTCTACATCATCAGGCATAATCAGAAAATCTTTCATCATCAAAACATTTTCACACTTTCTCACATCTGTTTCAGTGCACTCATTGTGGGAAGCGTTTCCGGCAGCTTCCGCACCTGCAGGATCACGAGCGCATTCACAGCGGCGAGCGGCCGTTCACATGCTGGGTGTGCGGTAAAAGCTTCAGTGTAGCAGCCAGGCTAACGGAGCACGCCCGTGTGCACAGCGGAGAACGCCCATACGTCTGCCCTCGCTGTCCCACCGCCTTCCGCTCACGACCCAACCTCGACAAACACATGCGTCTGCACGCCAACGACCCAGTGGATCCTTCTGCACAGCTGGATGATGATGCAGCAGTACAGACCATCCTCTTAGTACAGGAGTCTGGCTCCTCTTCACCATCCTCCTCGTCCGCCATGCCTGTGATCCAAGAGGACATGTTGGTGGCAGAGGGATGCAACTCTGTGGTCTTCCTGCACCCTAACCTTAGCATGCCCACCATCACTGTGCCCTCTATAAATGTTCCCAACATCTCTGTAGTGGCAGGTCAGGATGTGCCTCACACTATTGAGGTTATTTTAGAGGAGACCGTGTAAAGATGATGGGGGGGGTATGAACCTAACATGAATTTTTTTTTTTTTTTTTTGGAAAGGCAGATTCAGCAATAGATAAACAACAGGTCAGGTCTTAACAAAAGTCTATTTGTACGTGTGGATTTGTGAGAGACGCCTCTTTGACTAGGATATATTTTGCTTTTGTGACATAGATGTACAACGATTCAGCATCTTTACCTTGGAGAAAACAAAATCATAAAGGCTTTTGTAATTAAATTTGCCTCTGTAATTACGCTTTAATTTTATCTTTTCATTTGAGTCTTTTATTTGTCTTTAATACAAAAAGTGGACCATAATTTATGGTGTTAAATTTTAATAAAAAGCTTGAGCTTGTTGGGGTCTGTTAATGTTTAATTTAAAGAGATTTTTAAGTGTGCAAACTGGAATACAGTCGCTGTGAAAGTGTTCTTGTCAGCTCACCGATGACTGCGCATGAAGCTTGAGCCAGTCAGGGAAAAATCATTTTTGCTGATCATTTTGAATGAATTGAAGGTGCAATGTGACAATTTTGAATCATCTAGTTTTGTTCTATACCAAGATTGTTATTGATTCTTGCACCACTAACAATCTTAATTCAGAATTAAAGAAGCCATTTCCTTGTTAAAATAAAAGTTGCTTATTTTGATGTGTTGACTAAAGGTGATGATGCACTGGGCAACTTTTTGTGCAATGTTGCTGGGCAATCTTGCTGAGGGAGTGTTGCTTGCACTTTCCCATTGAAAATGGGCAATACATTTCTATCTGGATAATTTAGATCGGTCGTGGGCCCTGTGTCTCATCTGGTTGCCCGTTGACTGCAACATTGCGCAAAAAGTTGCCCTGTGTATCATCACCTTAAAGTAGTGTAGCTGCTCAAGGGAATCTTTTCACCACAATTAAACACAGGTAAAAATACCATGGATGGTGGAAGTTCTAGAAAGGCTGGTATCACCTTTAAACACCTATCTTAACTGTAGGCTATTTACGGTTGCTAAGCAACGATATGACGCACTGATATAGTGTGGGGTCCCAGGTGCGGCGACTCGGAAAAATGGCCAGATACCTGCGGGAAAGAGGCACCATTTGTCCAGCCAATCTGCCTCAGAATTGTGTGCTGAGAACCAGGCCTGTTTTTGTGCAGGCACAAATGAAACAACGTGGGGAAAAGCGTTTTAAAGGGATAGTTCATCCAAAAACTTAAATGTTTGTCTTTAATTACTCCTCAAAATCTTCATTGCGTTCCAAACACTTAAGACTTTAGTTAATCTTGAAAATATTGAATTTCGTTAATATCGTGCTTCAAAAAGTTAATACAGAGACTGTAAAACTAATCCATAAGAATTGACCGTAGTCCAAACATTTCTTAAGAGACACAATCGCTTTATATGATGAACAGATTGAATTTAGGGTTTTACTCACTTAAATGTTCATCAACTCACACATAATTTATGATAAACAGAAGCTCAAGCATGTTCGCTTGACGTTCGTGAACCAATGAGGTTCATTCTCGTTTTTTACGTAACATGTTTGAGCTTTTGCAAGAACAACCAATGAGGTTCATTCTTGTGTTACGCAGCACGTTTGAGCTTCTCCAAGAACCAATGAAGTTCATTCTCGTGTGTTACGGAGGACATATGAGCTTCCGTGAGAACCAATGAGGTTTGATCTCACGCCTCAATCAGGTTCGGTTGAGCTCATGTTTATGATTGCCAATCAATGTTTACATGTAAACAAAAGCCTGAATTAAATCATATAAAGCGATCGTGTCTCTTCTCTTCAGAAAATTTGGACTAAACCGCTCCATTATTATGGATTAGTTTTACGATATCTATGAACTTTTGGAGGCGTCAAAGTGGTAGTTGCGTAGACGGTCAATGGAGGGACAGAAAGCTCTCAGGTTTCATCAAAAAGATCTTCATTTGTGTTCCGAAAATGAACAAAAGACTTACAGTTTGGAACATGAGGTTGAGTAATTTATGACAGAATTTTCATATTTGGGGGAACTATCCCTCTGAATTTCACCTTTTCTTATGACATTCACTAAACCAGCTCCCCTGAGAACAAACATAATAAATGATCCTGCAGTTTGCAATGTAAGTGATGACTGCAGTGAAACCAGCACTTTGGGCTCTTTAACTGCAAATCTCGTCATGAATTTTCACTAGTTGAATGAGGTTTGAGTTGAGCTCCATTACCCCAGCTTATTGAGAGAGTGAGGCTAAGTAGAGCCATTACTGGAGCTCACAGTGTTTGCCTGCACTCGGTTCTTTGCTCCCTCAATTTACTCCTGGCCGCTGAACTCCTCCCCCATAAAGCTGCTGCATCATTACGATTAGTCCCATAAGTGATAGACAGTGATATCAAAACAGCATTCCCCTTCCCTGCACTGAATTCCCAAACAACTATTTGATAGATATCTTCCCCAGCTCATTAATTTACAGACTTTGTCTAGCAATTACTGCGTGACCTTCATGTAAATGTGCAATTTGCCAATTTAAGATGCACTAGGAGTTTTTCTTTTTTTGGCATTGAACCGCTTTGGGGGACAAATAAATGAGATCATCGATTTAGGCAAAATGCTTTTGATCGAATCTACCTTCTGTTAACAACATAGTTGATAATAACACAGTTGTTTTTGAACCATGCAGAAAGGGCTATAATGGATGTTATTATATTTTGGGTTCAGTGCAAGTTAAGCTCAGTCAACAGGATTTGTGGCATGATGTTGATTACCACAACAATTCATTTTGACACGTTCTCCCTTTTTTCTAAAAAAATAAAATCAAAATCAAAATCTGGCCACTTAAAGTGTAAGTGAATAGGGCCAATCCGTAAACATTAACATTCTCACTGTTTCGGTAATATAGCTTCAAGACCATGGGTTTGAAATTAACACCCAGCAACCCACCAAATGTGGGTGAAAATCAACAGGTGGGTTACACATATCCCTCACTAGCCAGTTTGGCAGATTATGATTAATTGATTGTCCTCCTATGATTCATAAATTGACAAAAAAAAAAGTCCTTCGACCAGGAGCCTCCAACATTAGAAAAAAAAGAGTAAAGAGGATCGCACACTGAACGAGAAGCACCACGTCTTTAAAATTCTAATAAATTGTTTTTAAAATTACAAGAAAAAAATAAAATGAAATAAATGCTGTTATAAGAGTAATTGAGAATTTAGTTTTTATATTTTATTTTTATTTCTATGGTATTCATAATCAGATTTAATAATAAACATTTAAATCTAAGTGATTTCTGGATTTCAATCTGGTTTATTCCTAATGTTTTTGTTTTGGACAGTTTTGAATGGCCAGTAAATAAATCATTTTGTTGCTAAGTTGTCTAGAAAGTCCAAAAGTACATTTCAAATCTTGCTCAAAACCTTAATATGTTAACATGATATAGTGTGATTTTTTTTATTTGTGGGAAGAATAATTTGTATAATGTCCGATTTGACAACTTTTTGCCATATATAAGTCAAATCCCTGTAAAAATGCCAAAAACAACTTTACAACTCAAATAGTATAACAGCCGTATTAATCCTTCAAAAAATGGCTAGGCCTATATACTCCCTTTGTAAGTGCCTCACCATAACCTTGAGTTTAGCTTTTTCTTTTAAAGAAAATGAGTTGTTATTAAAACAGTTGTTATTATTTTTTGTGGTAATCCGCATTATGGACAAAATGCTGATGAGCTTAACCTGTACTGAACCTAGACTATTCCTTTAATGTTTACTTGCTACTACCTAAATCAGATTTCTTAGAAACTCTATGTGTTTTATATAAAAGAAAATTTTAGCAATCATGCAGTGAAGTTGAATTGATTAAATATTATCAACAACAATACTGGACAAAACAGTAAAAACAAGCTGTGTAAAACAAGCTGTGTAATTTGCTCTGTCAAAATCAAGCCATCAAAAATAAAACCGTTTTGGTTGCCTTTATCCTTGTTTTTGTAAATTCTATAAATATCAGCCAATGAGTATAAGCCATGAAGCTGCATATTCAGTGTTGAGCTGAACCTGCTGATCTTACAGTACACCAGTGAGTAAAGACTAAACGCCTGACCCTGATTCCGCTACGCCAGTTTTACTCATTCAGTGAGCGACTTAGCTGCGATGAGGCTTGTTTTGGGTTTAAATGATAGAGATATTTGGAGGATGATGCATATTTTTTTCTGGTGTGTCCTCTGTCTCTGCATCTGTCTCTTTGCTGAGGTAGCTGTACCTCCTGTGACTTTGACAGAGTGTTCCCCCTTGTGTATGTGTGTGTGCTATATCCATACTGCAGTTTGTGTATGTGCTGCCTGAGCTGCAGTGTATATATATATATATAAATATATATTTATTAACAATAGAGGCACATGAGCTTGTTTGTATGTGGAAATTATGCTTTGGCCCTCGTGGATTATTCTGACCTTTGTCTTTGTGTGTTTGAGAGCGAGAGAGGGGCTAAATGTGATGAATAAGGTGGGGGGTATGCTAAGAGAGCTATCATATGCCAGTGTCTGGAAATGCCATATTATGCTCATGTGTGTTTCTGAAATGGCTACATGTGTGCACAGCCTCCTGTTGAAAGGTTTGTCATGCTTATCTGGTCTAGTCGGGTCTATTTCTCTCTCACACCCGAGAGATCTCTCTCTGTCTGCCGGTCCTTCTCGTTACACCGTCATACCATCTCTCTCTCTCTCTCTCTCTCTCTCTCACACACACACACACACACACACACACACACACACACACACACACACACCCCTTTCCCCCATTTATTGTAGAGGCTGTGTGACTGGAATACTGAGTAGCTAATCATTATTCCACCAGTGAGGCACAGTGCACAGGATGAATGTCGATTCTCTCTCTCTTTTCTTTTCCCGTTCCCTCCTTTTCCCTATTCCTCCTCCATTCCCTCACCCCTCTTCCAATTCACTCCATCATTCCTCTTCCTTTTCCCTTTCCACCTCTGTCTCTCCTTCCCCTCCCCTTCAGTCCATCCTCTCTCTCTCTCTATCTCTCTCTCTCTCTCTCTCAGCCTTGTACCCTTGGGTTTCTGCATGTCTCTGTAAGACTAACAAGGAAATCTTATGGAAATGAGGGCTGTATTCAAGGATTTACCACCGGTTACAGGTATAGAACACAGAGCTTTCAAACGCGTCATTCCCTGCGCAGATTTGTGTCTTATTGGAGAGTGTGTTGGGTTGCATCAAAAGGGGATTCTGTGCTGATGAGGCTGCGGAGCAGAGCAGAGGTGGAGAGACAGCTGTTGAATGCATATTTAGCCGTTTCAGGGAAAAGGGGTGAGAGAGAGGGAAAGGGCGGGATGAATCTCCTGTGTAGACAAACAGGGCTGCAGTGAGGGGGACTCCTGCTTAACAACAGGTGCATATGACGACCCTTAAAGAGACACAACACGCAAAAGATGTTTATCAGATCATTAAAAGTGAATAGTTTCGGTCAGTATTGTCAATAATGTGCTTGTAAACGAATTAAAAAATTTTTTCGTATGTGTCAAATGAAACTTTTTGGTTTGTATAAGAATAAAGGTAAAACAAAATTAGAATTATAAAATATATTATAGGTTATTATAAAAATATATTATAAATATAACATACATAAAATAAATACATAATGCATCATTTTCATTAATATAATTTATAGAAATAATTTATACTACAATATACAAATGTATGTGTATATAGGCTACAGCATATACATATGTACTGAATGAAATTAAATAAAACTAAATTTAAAACATCTAAAATGAAAAATATTACAAACAAATGATCTTTTAATAATAATAATTCAATTGTGTTTTATTAGAGAAATCACTAGTTTTCAATTAATTGTAGAAAATGTATAACCTGTTGGCAAGGCCGGTCCGAGGCATAAGCGAACTAAGCGGCTGCCCAATCGAGTTTACATTTTTTTTTTTAGATGACTTAAACAAATGACATGAATGAATATGAATGAATAATACAAAACAAGAAAATTCTGATTTCATGATCAATATACCTGCCAACAACTGCTGCTGTGTCTGCCAGCGTTTAAATCATGCGCATAATCTAGACACCTCGCGAGTGCATAGACAGAATTCTTGCTCAACTGCGCATAGTCACGGTATCGTTTTAAGTTGGAGAAAATAGCCGCAGGGGAACTTAACCTTCTAGGTGTAAGGTTAGCAGTTTGAATAAATAATAAACATAGCAGTTTGAACTCTTCTCCACTTTATTATATCACACATCAGATCACTAACTCCAAAAACCCGCGACACTCCAGTACCAAGTGCGCACGACCCATTCCTATCTACGGCAAGCCTCGAGGGGAAAAATACATTGCATACACACATACAACGAGCGCCAGTTACATTACCGGTATTATAGTAACAGACTTTGTTGGATTCTGTCATGTACAATCCAACAAAGTCTGTTACAATAATAATAATAAAAAAGATTTTGAGGACAGTTACACTGTATTGAGACAGTTGAGAAATAATAATAATATTTTTTACAGTTTTCAACAATAATTGTACTTGTTGAACCCTGGTTCTTATTATGTTTCTGATTTCTCAGTTTTGTCATTATTTTTTGCAAAAATTTATTTTATATACGTTTTGAGACAGTTTGTTTTAAGAAGTTTCAAAAAGTTAGTAAAAGAGTAAAGTAAAAGTTTCAACTTTTTTATTTAAGTAGGCATCTATTTTTTATTTAGTATTTATTTAGTATTAATACATAACCTCACTGTATTCATTTATAATGTATCATTATTGCGTGACATTTGTTTCAATAATTGTCAAGCACCGGTGACTTCGCGTAGTGGGAGGGGGGCCCCCAAATCAAATTCTGCTTAGAGCCCCCAAAAGGCTCGGGCCGGCTCTGCCTGTTGGGTATCTGTTAGGCAGCCTGTTCTGTATTTTCTGTATAGTCTGAGTTGGCATTGTGACGTCTGCTACCTGTGCTGCAAGGCACGTCAAGTGTCTTACGCGTGTGACGCTTTTCTTCGCTTATTTAAATACTTGTCTGAAGTAGATTGTGATCTCACTGATGCTGGCTGAGATTTGTGTTTGAAAAAGGAAGAGGAGGAGAGAGAAAAGGAGAAAAGGGCTGTAGGAAGGAGTAAGAGCTGATTGGATTGGAGGGAGAGCAGAGGAGGTACGGGGATACAATGAGCTGAGAGAGAGAGAGAGAGAGAGAGAGAGAGAGAGAGAGAGAGAGAGAGAGAGAGAGAGAGAGCATCTGAGGAAGGGAGGGGGTTTAGAGTGAATGCAGCTTGCACTGCTGTGCTTTGGAATTACAGCTATGAACATTGTCAGGGACTTGTAAAAGAAATGAAAGCAAAGGAGAAAAGGACAGAGGGTGGAAGAGAAACATTGCAGAGTCTCTTGATGCTCGACGCTGAAGAGAGTGTGTGAGAATACAGAAGGAAAAGAGGAGGCGCACCGAAGGAGCTACACACGATCCTCTCTCATCTTCAGTTCCTGAGAAGATCGGCCTGTTGTCCCTCATCACTGTGGTCGTCATTGGAACTGTGTCTC
Organism: Siphateles boraxobius; assembly: GCF_051911475.1. Taxonomy (NCBI): domain Eukaryota; kingdom Metazoa; phylum Chordata; class Actinopteri; order Cypriniformes; family Leuciscidae; genus Siphateles; species Siphateles boraxobius. The sequence continues at coordinate 18,969,540 of NW_027508722.1, read as the reverse complement.
ACCGAGGGTATGTGTGTGTGTGTGTGTGTGTGTGTGTGTTTGTGTCAGATCACTGCTTATTCCATTATGACTGTATTATTCACAGCTCATAAAGCACAACTACAGTGTTGTGGTGCCTTGCTTTTAAAACACTGAGTGAAAGAGTATATCATGCCGATTACTGACTGACTGTGTGCGTGTGTGTGTGTGTGTGTGTGTGTTGCCGGCGTGTGATTGGTATTCTGTAGACAGTGTGCAGTGCTCCAAACAGGCTCTGCTCAGAATGGCTCCACAGAGCAGGGATTGTGTTAACCTGAGGAGGACCACTCTCACACAGGGGTGAGTTTTCAACAGCCTCTCATGCTCTCTCTTTAGCTCTCTGGTTTTTCTCTAGATCTCTCTCTGAAGTCCTCTCCTTTTGCATCATCTCCCAGTCAAAGATGTCCTCTGGCATCACTCTTGATGAATTTCTCATTTGCTGTTTCGTTAAATCTCAGTGCACCGTTCAGATCTTCCCCTCTTCCCTGATCTCCCTGTTTTTTATTCTCCTTCCATCCTCTCGTCTGAGTCAGAGAGAGCTGGCTGTCTTCTTCTGTTGGTACATTGCGAGGAAATTTGGCAGTATTTGGTTGCCTCTCTCCTCTTCTCTCTACCATACGGATTCTTTCCTCAGTCGTACACTGGAAATAATCAATTTCTTAATCAGTATTTTGCATAGGATTCGAGGAAAATCATTCAAACAACCTTAAAAAAAGATGAAAAATATATATGTTGAAGTAGGCTTCTTTACCACATTGACATTTTAATCTTCTTGTTTTAAACAAAAACTTCAATTTATTTGGAAGATTTATGCTTAAAGCAACAACAAATAAATGTCAAAAAGAAAATATTTTAAACATAAACCATAAGTGTAATATGGTCTTAATTTGTATTGTTGTTTTGTATTTCAGTAAATATCTAAACATACTTAAATCAATCAATTTTATTTCAAATAATTCTTTTTTGAGGTAATAGAGAAATGTTGTTTTCGGAGAATATGTCTTGAATTAAGTACATTTCGTTTCTTACCTCATTTTTTTCTTTCTTGTTTTAAGCATAAACCTCATAAAATTGTTACATTTATTCTTAAAATATCTAGAAAAAGTATTTTTGTTTTGAATTTTTTTCTCTAGTTTAATTTATGCTTACAACATGGGACCAATGGGGCAAGAAATATAAATTTAATTCAAGAAAGTTTTTTTTTTCTCAAGTCAACTGATCTTGTTAAGGATCCTTAAAAACAGATTTTTCTTTTTGCTGAGATCTCCATACTTAGTTTATATTCAGGGTGAAGGCAGAAATCTTTCCTGTTGCACACATTGGCACTGCTGCTTGTGTGTCTCTCTGTTATATCTGTGTGGTGGACACTGTTGCGCACTGTTAACCGTCAGATCCAGCTCACTCGCATGCGCTCTGTTTCACATTTTGTGCACTTCTGTGTGTGTCTGTGTGTGTGTGTGTGTGTGTGTGTGTGTGTGTGTGTGTGTGTGTGTGTGTGTGTGTGTGTGTGTGTGTGTGTGTGTGTGTGTGAAGAGAACATGGCAGCTCTTGTCTGGTGCCTCAGATGTGGATTTCTCACATTACATTGATCCAGATTTCTACCCTTTTGTCTCTGTGTCTTCCAACTTGATACACTCACACACACACACACCAGATCTCACCTCCTCACTCTCAATTGACAGTGTGCTAACATGCTAAATGCTCCTATGGGATTGTGTGTGTGTGGATGGTTGTGTATTGATCAGTAGCATTTTAGAGAGCTTTAAAAGGTCACAGTTCAGGCCTGGTCATATTTTAGTGTCCATCTTCCCCTGCATTTCACCCCTTCTAGCCTTATTAACTGTTTTACAGGCTTTGTGAGTCAGCAGGCCTTCAGCCCTTTGCGTATAAGTGTGTGAGTATAAAGAAGAACTTGTCTGTGTTGGTAGAAGGACTGAGAGAGCAGGGGGACTGAGGGGATGGATGGCCCAAGCAATAAGAGGAAGGGATGAAATCGAGAAGAAAAGAAGTATATTTGAGTAAGTCGCTCCTGAGAGTGACGTGTGATAGGCAAGAGTGACACCAATGTCAGGACTGAAACCCTTCACAGAGATGCCCTCTCACGTCCCTTCACTCTTTCTGCCTCTCCACTTCTATTATTCTTTCATGAGTTTTTTGGTTTCAATCTAAATTGTGTAATTCAATTCAGCGGAATTGTATAATTTAAGATAGAGCATCAATAAAATAAGAAGCCGAAAAAATAAGGTGCTAATAAATGGTGATTAAAAACTAGATTTTAAAATAATGTTGTTGCTTTCCCTTTCACCAGTGAGGCACAGTACACAGTCTGAATATCAATTCTCTTTCTCTTTCCTTTTCACTCCTCCATTCCCTCACATCCCTGGCCAAATCAAAAGATCCCAACAATAAAGTTGCGGTCACATTTACTGTTGTTCAGTTGGTTTTCAATAGCAAAATCCAGTTTTCAATAGGAACCCACAAGAACCGGAATTTCATGTGAGGTTAAAAGATTTTTGTAGATTTCGTCAAGTTGGTCACGTGGATTCGTCGCATTGACCAACAGAAGTCTGCTTAGTGTAGTTGATTTCTGTGTGACATGCTTCATACTACATCACTACACTCTTAACAATAGACAATGGGCCTTTTTGACGCCAAAAGTTTTGCTAATGTGACGGCACCTTAAAACTCCATGACCTGATTTCACATACAAGGCTTAGATTAAGCTAGGCCTTCATTAAATTAGGACATTTAAATAGCTTTTATAAACGTGCCTTAGAAAAAAACATTATTTGTCTGCATCTTGAGACAAAACGATGGCACTGACATATTTTAAGCTTTATATATATATATATATAGTTATGTATAGTGAAGAAAAATTTGAAATCACATTATTGGAGTCATAATGTTTAGAAATATATTTTTCTTTGTTCCTGCGCTTTAAGGGTTAAAACTGTAATTGGTTTCTGAGGGTGTACTGCTCAAATATGAATTTTGCTGCAAGAGCTGTATAACTGACCTCACCATTAGTTATTCTCTTATTCTGTCTCTACCCTTGTCTCACTGTCCCTCTGTCTCTGTCTGTCTCTTCCACTTTGTATCTACACCTCTCTCTGACCTCTTCTTTTTTTCTCTCTAACTGAGCACATCTTTTTAATGCAGTCCTTTTTTAACGTCTCATTCTCACTCTGCCACCGTCCATGTCGCTTCCTCTCCCATCTCTCATCGCCCCCCCCCCCCCCCCCCCTTCACCCCTTTCCTCTCCCCCTCCTCCCATTCATATCAGTCCAGCTGATGAGATAGGCACCCTCATAATCAAAGCATGACATGGAGAATTGTATGGAAATAAGAATCTGGATAGCAGCTTCACGCCTGGGATCCACCTTTAATTACCTGCTCTTTTCATATTTATAGAACAGTCCGTCTCACAAGAGAGTTTGCCGCTCTGATGAGGCTGTTATGTGACATGACCACCTGCAATTAGTCAGTCGGAGAACCCATGCCCAAGTCCGCTCAAATCTGATACAAATCCTTAGGTTGTTACATGTTTGTTTATTATTCACACATCTTATTATTAGTCTATAAGTGAAAAACCCATTCTCGACCTTTTTTTAGTTTTTAATATAAATTTTTGAGTAAAACATGATACAAAAAAGATTTTGGAATTCATTTTATCCAACTGCAAATGATTGGATCATGAACGGCGAGCCGGATGCTAGAATGGAGCCAAAACCGTAATTCTAGTTTGTTAAAACAATGCCCAAGTAGTTATTTGGCTATTGACTAAGATATCTGATAGCCAACAGCAAAGAAAATATGTTTGTTTTTATTTAAAGACTTACAAGTCAACTTATTACTTATTAAAGACTATTTCTTTGATTTGGAATAATGCGCACCAATGATTCATTCACAACAAGAGCAGAACATGCATTAAGGATGTAAATGGTGTTTACCCTGACTTTATTAGTAGTAGCTAATGTCAGTTACATGTCATGATACACTACTTCACTGGTTTTATTGTGTGATAATGAGACTGTGTTTTGATTGGATATTGATTGCAATGTAATGGTCTTGTCACATAGGCCTATGAGCACATCCATTCAATAACATTACATGAATTGTATTGACACTGGTGTACTATAAATGTGTGGTGTAACTGAATTACTGTAAGTGTGATGATATAATGTGAGCCAGTAAGTGAAATTGTAGTTTTAATTCAGAAAAATCGGTATGGTATTTCAAACCTCCCTCGTAGTAGTCATATCAGCATTGAAGGTCGCCGTCTGTACTACAGCATAATGAATAATTGATCTTGAACATTTCTCACTGTTTTTCCTCAGGTCTTAAGCAACGCAGGGCCACAATAGCCTACTCTGATGAGCTGAGGAGGAAACTGTCAGCGTGGCGACAGATGTGACGCTCCTCCTCTCCCCGGCGTCAGCTGCGGCTCGTCTGTTTGCTTCCACGGACCTCGGAGCAACCATAACTCGACCCGCCTCCGTCCTAGAGGTGTCATTCGCAGGAGAGAGAGGTAGCGTCTGGTGTGCCAAAACTCATTCCTGAACTCCTGAAGGGAGGAGCCGTGGGAATTGGAGGGATAGCTGGATTGATGAGGGTGTGGGAGAACAGAGCTTGAGCCGCTCTCCAAATCTCCACCCGAGTGCTGGGCTCCTTAATCATTTCATCCTCTCAGAGACTTCAGCTTAACTTATTCTGGAGGATTTTTGCTCTCAGACTTGATATCTTTCACTATATGTTATTAATCTATTCTAGTTTCTTTGCTCAAGTCAATGCTCCCTTCATCAAATGTGGCTGGTGGGCCAGAAGAACGATTCTCTTTAAAACTAAAAGCAATAACGTGTAAGTTAGAGTGAGGCTGCACAGGAAAGCAGGGTAAAAGTGCTGACTGTTCTTGGAGTGTTTGAGTTCAAGTGTTTATGTGCGCGTATGTGAGAGTCAGAAGGCCTGTGCGGCAATGGATGAGGGTTTCTGCGGAGAGCTGACAGGAAGAGGCAGCTAGACGTCGGAGGAGAACTGAAGCCGTTATGTGTGCGCAGGAGAGTGCGTTTGTGTGCGAATATGTGTACGAGAGCGTGTGATTGTCTCTTGGAGTGCAGAATTCTGAGAATTGGCCATTATTGCCGCTTCCTCCAATTTTTGTGTCGGAGTATGCAGGGTCAACATTAACAGCGGGAGAGAGAGGGACGGATACAGCAAAAAATAAATAAATAAGTAACAGTGACACTTCAGTTTTTTTGTCACCATATTTTTGATGCCCATTGGGGATGTTACTTTTCCTCTGAGTGCTTGAGCTTTGAAAAAACAAAACAAAAAAAACCCCTACTTTTGTCCCATCGAAATGGATTATTATAAGAATCACAGCGTGTGAAGGGCTCTCAGATGGATCATTTCTAGCTGGAATACCTTCTCCGTTGAGACTCTCCACACTACTCCATTTCTGTGACTTTCAACCTGTCATCCTAGAAGACGTGTTGCGATTCCCCGGAGGACTGCGTTCACTTGTTACCACGGCAATCCATGGCACCCTGTTCCTGACAAGGTCTGCTTCATTCTGTGAGTATTTTTATTCTTGCTGTGTGAGTGTGTGCATGAGTGAGCATTTGGAATGAATCTGTAACAGTTGTTTAGGCTTAAAAGGCTTTAAGCTTGTTTGTTTTGCCGGTCATGTAATGGTACGCTTGAAGTGATCGTAGGCTACATGTGTTTTTGCTTTGCAGACAATATGAGCCTTTTATTGCTGTGACGCCCACCTTACTCTGTCACTGCCCATTAGATAAACTTCCACTCATTTGTTTTTATTTTCTCTTGTGTAACCTTCATTGTGTGTGGATTCGGACGACCCGACTCCCTCCATCACCTGAAACCGAATAGGGATGTGCCCTTAAACAGTCCAGTGAACTATGAATAACATCACCATACTCCCACCATATACACTTCCTACAGTGCTCTGCGGGCCTGAATACCCTCTTCTGAGTAAATGGAGTGCATTTATGGGTTTTTGTGGGCAGGCATGTAATAGGCCTATTTGAGCTTCTCGTTCACATTTAGGATACAGATTGGAAAGGGTTGCAGAATCTGAATTAAAGTTGAAAATTCCCCAAAATGAAAATTATTCCATCATTTCTCACCCTCAAGTCATCCTAGGTGTACATGCTTTTTTTTTTCTTTCAGACAAACACAATCGGAATTATATTAAAATTATGTTATATCTCTTCTAAGCTATGAATACTAACTTAGGTTTCCACCCATCCATCATAAAAGTAATCCATAGGGCTCCAGGGGGTTGATAAAGGCCTTCTTACGCAAAGTGTTTTTGTAAGAAAAATATCCATATTTATGAATTTATAAACTAGAATCACTGGCTTCCTGCTACAGCCGTATGTGAGTCTAGTTCTGGCATGAGAGTGACCTCTGATCCAACACATAACGAACACAGAAGCGCAGAGGATAGAGCAAAACAAAACACCGGTCACAAATTAGAAGTCTAAAATGAGAATTTTTAAAGAGAAATGTCAGAGGAGCTTGAGTTTGTTGCCCATCCCTGTTTGTTTGAACCTCGAGAGGCGTCTAATGTTAGGCTACCTAAGCTTGCGTTTCTCCTAATCCCCTATACATCATACGCCAGAACTCGACTCTCTCATGAATGCGCAGACGGACGTTACCGGAAGCTAGTGATTGCAGTTTGAGTTATAATTATGGATATTTTTCTTTCAAAAGCGTATCGCTTTAGAAAGCCTTTATTAACCCCCTGGAGCCGTATGGATTACTTTTATGATGGATGGATCTGCTTTTAAGGGGTTCAAAATCTTACTATTCACTATAGTGAACTATTATAAAGTATATATTATAAAGTTACTATTATAAAGCTGAGCCAGCATATTTTTTAATATATAACTCTGATTGTGTCTGGCTGAAAAAAGAAAGTCAAGTACACCTAGGATGGCTTGAGGGTGAGAAAATTGAGGCGGAACTCAACCACTGCACTATATGGCAGAGTGTTGTTCGCACATCTATGGCTCTCGTTTTTGATGCTTTTATTGTGCTTATGCATTATTTTTGATGCCTGAAACTTCACTGTAATTGTGTGGAAAAGAGTGACCAGTACTACACTATTCAAAATATCTTGAGAAGCGTTAACAGGATATTCTTCCACAAAAAAACCCATCATATATGTTTGTGGGTGAGTACATAATGATAGAACTTTTGTTTTTGGTTGAACTATCCCTTCAGGGTTATATTTGAAACTGAAAACTAGAGGTGTTATGTAATCTCCTCAGTGTGTGACTGTTCTCCACAGGTTTAGCAAATTCTTTTTGACATAATGGATGTGTCTCTGCTCTAATAGAATAGCATGTCTTTTGTCCTGCTGCCTTACTCCTGCTTATTGAGAGCCAAAAAAACGCTTTCGGCCAAACTCTCTTCAACTTCCATCTTTGGTTGCTGGTGCACATATATGCATGCTTTATGGCTTTTTGAATATTTTGATGCTTATTTGACATTACTGTCACCTATCTAGAGTCTGAATGCACAAGGCAGCTGCTGCTTTGACATCAACCAGTACTGTTGCCATATCAGTGGACTAATGTTATTTCTGTGTGGGCTACAAGACGGTACAGGTGTCCAAAAGCATTACGAGAGTTTATACTGCACTAAAATGGAACGTTCAGCAATAAACCTTCGCAGATTTGTTAACAGTAAGAAGCAGCTCTGTATCATTCACCTCCAGTAATAACCTGCCAATTCTTATTAGTTAGGTCGCATTACTTCATACGTTCACACCATTATATGATACCACAGAAAGATCATGCAGATCTAATCAGCTTCTGTATAGATTGAAAAGATGAATGAAAATTATACTGTAGCCTACATGGAATAAACAACAAAGCCGGATTTCACAAATATGATGAAGCCCTGTCTGGACAGATACATATGTAATTTTGCCAAAACGAAAGTATCAGATTCTGTGAGAATATCCCTCAATATAATCCCCAGATTTATTTCTACTTGTTTGGAGAACCACCTGCAAAGTAATATTCAGTGAAACGGGAAATGCCAAGCAAGGAAATAAAACTATGATTGTTGCACAGTAAGACATGAGGAGGGTTCGACAGCGAGGATGAAAAAGCAGCTTTATTGTAATGTTAGAGATTTCTAGCAGAGCTGTATTTGGCAGCAGTGAAGAGAGGATCATATGATCTCCACGGAATGGAGTTTAGTGTAGTTTGTTCTTCAAGGTCCTAAAGATTCATTTGAGTTATATATTGTTTAGAATTGCACACACTGGCACAATCCCCCCACTCCCCCACCCCTCCGAATAGGCAATATTGTGCAGCGAATGGCAAGAATGAAATGACCTCCCCTAAAAGTCGGCATCACAAATATGACATCAGTTCCATTTCAGTGGTCCACTGGCAGCAGGATCGATTGTATTGATCTGAATAAGAGCTTGTCAGGTGTATTTGTGCGTGCGTGTTTGAGTCCATGTGTGAAAGAGATTAAAAAAAACTCCTTGCTCAGTGGTTTTTAAGGACACTGGGGAATGCATTTTAATGCCCTTCTTATATCCCAGTGTGTTCCTGAGTTGATAATCTGCCGTGCTGCACGTGAGTATGCAAAATGTGATAAATGGTGTTGCTTACAAATAGCATATTTACTAGTTCCTAGTGTATTGTTGTGCTGTGCTGGGGTGCAATGTGCTGAGTAAAGCATAAAACAAATTCCTGGTTTGATTGATGAGAATACCAAGAATAACACTTGAAATATATAAAGGGAAAAAATGCAGACGGACGGTGCACAAAATAAAAATAGTTGATAAATGACATGGTTTCAAACCAACTATAGACTCAAAATCAAAAACAATGCTTCTATTATATTCCAGAATGTCTGTAAGACTTTTCAAATGACATTTTCGATTTTCTCCGAAAAGGGTAGATCTCTGTTTGTAAGTGAAATGTCCAAGAATCTCTGCGTGTTCGTGTGATTAGCTACCGGCACCCAATGTATTTTTCAATGTACTTTGCTCAATCATTGTTAGACATTGTTAGTCTCAACAACTGATCGGTTTTTGAGAGCAGTGTGATCTGATTCAGAAATTGCAATAAAACCTCAAGCTCTGTTGAGCCATGTGCACGAAAATTTTCATTACAACCCATTTTCTCCAATTCTCGGGATAATTTAGCCAAATAGCTTCTAATATTTAAGTCTGTTGTGTGCCTCAGTCAGAAGTCAAGGGTGCACTTTAAATAAAAGAAAAAGAAACATGTTTGGTTCCATGTGTCGCCAGAGAGAGATTTAAAATAAATTGCTGATTTGAGAGCAAATAAATTGACTAAAACCTTTTCTGAAAAAAAAAATTTGGAAGGGAAAAAGAAAATGACTGCAGATGTTATTTCAGACCTTTTTGAAGCTTTCTTCATGACAGTAATTATATCCTTTTACCCCTTAAGAAAACGTAATGTTGAAGAGAAAAAAAGTCCCTTTCTGAGTCATTGTGATGCTTTTGAAGTGCTTTTGCTTTAGAGAAAATACATTGGTCACCCTCTGCTTTTCATTTCCATTTCTTTTTTTTCTGTTTCATTCGTTTTGAACTGAGCCAATCAGGTGGTGTCACAATTAAAATCAATCTTCCATTAAGGACAAGTGGCTGTGCCTGTCTGCAGCTTTTACCTGTAGGCCCTCATTTCAGCCCTTCTCTGAAAAAGATCCATCTTTATTAGTCCTTCACATTGCCAAATCAATGGCAGCGCTCCTTCATAAGAGTAAAGAGCGCGGGTGAACTTGGGTTCTCTCATCTCTGCAGTTTTAGGCTCACCCATCTCACCCTACTACAAAAGACAAGCCACTCAGAGGGAGACCAGAAGGTGCTGGAAATGGCTTGAGCAAATGAAATGTAGTAATGGATCATACAGTAAAGCTTCTAGGATTTAGAAAGACTGAAGCTATTTTCCCAAATTTTCTGGCATCATAGATTCTCTTAAGCAGAAACTGTTTCAAGAGATTTAATTATACTGCCGTTTAAGATACCTCTGTTTGGTCAAAGGATCAATGGCATTCATTATGTTGACCAGATAGAATTTTTTTTCTTCAAAAATACATTAAAAATGCAATTTATAAACAGTCATTTGATAACAGCTTTCTTATGATGAGCATTTTTTGATTTTCTGAATTAAAATTAATTTTGATATATTTTATGTGGGGAATACATTTAGGGAAACTGCGCTAATATTATAATATTAAAATAATTGATATCTGCCAAATTGAGCTTTGAGTTGATTTCATGTTTCTTTCTTGTGAATAGTGGTGTGTGTCTGTGGATGAATGAGTGAGTGATTATATATGACCACAGGTCTGTCTACGAGGCTGAAGGTGGAGACCAAGGGGAAAGGCCTTAAAGACAGGAAGCCACAGTATCTGGGTGTGGCTGAGAGGACAAACAGACTACTATAGTTATATAAGTTATATAGTTATATAAGAGACTACTATAGTTTAATTGTTTGTTAATTTGTTTTTATTTACATCAAGTTTTGTGTAACATTCTATCTACACCAATAACAATAAATGGTCATTGGACAATCTGGATCAACTTCTACTCCTCATCTATACAACTGCACGTGTCAAGCTACTGTATACCCAGCTTAGCCAACAGTAGTAGCTTTCAGGGAACAAAGGTCAAAAAGGAAAAGGCTATTACAATAATATAGGGGTGGTTTCCCAAACAGAGATTAATATGGCCCTAGTCCTATATGGCCCTTTAAACCAGATAAACAGCAAGCTGCTTTCTCAATCGTGGTTTTAAATAGTCCTAGAGTTGGTCTAGTCCAGACAGAGTTTAAATTAAGACTATAGAGCTACTGCAGGACTAAATTGAGGCTTAAATTAAACCTACCAGGAGGCAGGTTTAACTTCAGATTAATGTTGTGTTTCGAAGAAGACGCATGTACTACTTGGATACATAAAGTGGTCAGAATAATCGGCACCCTTGGCAAATATGAACAAAAAAAAAAACACACAAATAAATCATAAAAACCTAACCTTTCATTGAAGTAAAACAACTGAAAATGGGGGGGGGGGGGGGGGGGGGCACATTATGCAATGTTTTTCTTTAATACACATTGGCCACAATTAATGGCGCACTTTTATTCAATACTTTTGCAACCTCCTTTTGCCAAGATAACAGCTCTTTCAAGAACAGAGTTTTCTCCTTTAGTGCCTGATGAGTTTGGAGAACACCTAACAAGAGATCAGAGAGCTCTTCTCTGTACAGAATCTCTTCAGATCCTTCAGATTCCCAGATCCATGTTCATACACTCTCCTCTCCTCTCAAGTTTTCAATAGGGTTCAAGTCAGGGAACTGGGAAGGCCATGGCAGAACTTTAATTTTGTGCTCATTTACCATTTTTTTGTTGTTTTTGATGTTTGTTTTGGATCATGGTCCTGATAGGAGATCCAAACAAGTCCCTTTATGAAATTTGTAGCAGATGCAGTCAGGTTTGAGATTTTTTTTTATCTGTTGCTATTTGATTTCATGTTTTTTAACAAGATGTCCAGGACCTAAAAATAAAATAGGCCCACAACATTAAAGATCCAGCAGTATATTTAAATGTACACATGGGATACTTTTTTTTATTTTTTAGATTTATATGACCATTGAACTCAAGATGTAATAGTGTCTGGCAACTGAATATGCTGGAGTTTCACTATTTTTTGCAGTTCTCCAGCTGTGATCCTTAGAGAGTCTTTGGCCACTCAAACTCTCCTCCGCGCTTTGCATTAAGACAGTTTAGACACATGTCTCCTTCCAGGCAGATTCAGAACATTTCCTGTTGATTGGAACTTCTTAATTATTGCCCTGATGGTTGAAATGGAAATTTCATGCTATTTTCTTACTTTTTTTTTGGACTTTCTATTTTGTGAAGCTCATCAATCTTTTGCTGCACATCAGAACTATATATTCTTCTGTTTTGCTCATTGTGATGGATGATTAAGGGAATTTTACCTTTTTGTTCCTTAATATTAATAGTCAGGTGAAACAGGAAGTCATGGCTGGACTATTTCACACTGCTGTGCTAAAAATTGTGAATATGAATGGGAATATACTTCAGAGATCTTCAGAGATTTTACTCATAATGATTTGTTGGGGAACCAATAATTGTGGCCAAATGTGTATTAGAGAAAAACATATATTTTACACACATTTTTTTTTTTTTTTTTTGAAAGGTGAGATATTTGATATTGTCCATATTTGTCACATTTGGTTTGAAATGAATCTAGTTTATTTTAGTTCAGGCATCCATAGTTCAAGTGTTAGTAATCTGTACTTAATCTAAGTTTCAGAAAGCCATTTTCTAAAGCCTACTCCTGGCTTAATTTAACCCCTGTCCGGGAACCCGGCCCATAAAGTCTCATTAAAGATAAACGGAGCAATTCCAATAGGGTCCTCTCACCATCGGTGCTCGGGCCCTAAATACAATTCTTGGATAAGAAAACCCTATTAAGTAGTTTGGCATAATTTTTGGCAATAAAATTGGCAAAAAAAACTTTTTAAAATATTTTAATACAACTTTAATACAACAATATAAATATAAATGTGTCAATAAACCTAGAGTCAATAAGAATTAAAATATATCTGATATTTAAATCCTTGTAATGAAGAGGCGAGGTTGTAAAATGTAATGTGGTGTGGCCAAAAAAAATGTAATGACATTTATGAATTTAATATAGAACTTTTAATTATATATAGAACTTTTTTGGAAACGATTAAGAAATGTACACTCACATGTAAGGTTAAATGTTATTTTTTACATGATGGTTACATAACACACCATTTATAGAGACATAAAATTTAAACTTTCTAAAAAACAAAAACATTTGGTATGTGCTTTAAACTTGATATATACAGTATATATAGCTTGCTTTTCTTTGTCATGAACATTCTCATCTCACCCTACATTCTAAGTCCACATCACATGTATTCTTTGTGGAGAAGGCAATCCCATTAAAGGTTTAGATAGAAAGGACCTGCCTATGTGGGGAAACGCACTAGATTTTGGAACAGAGCTTATAAGTTCAACAGTGGAATCTAATGGCTAAATCACAAGCTGACTTTCTTAGTTGGATAGAGAGTCCAATAGTTCCTCACCTAGCTTCCATTTTTGACCCAATGCAATCTGTCTCATTGATTAACCATCAAGAGAAAAGCCTGAGACCTCACAGATGGAACAAACTCAACATCCCAGCACAGCCTCCACTGTACTTTTTCTTGCTGGAAATTAAATACTTTCCCAATTTTGGGTGTTAGACTGAGGGAGCCTATTATTTTAGCCATCCACTTGAGTTGAAGCTTATCTTGATAAGGCCTGTGGATGTGACGGTTTTCACCTTGCACTTGTTTTAAGGCACTACAGTAAACAACGAAAAGCTAATGTAACTGTCTTGGCAGGTGGTTTTGGACCTGGCAGGGGCACGAGTAATTTAAAGGTTCTGGGAACATAGTCTCAGGGAGCTTCTGACTGGACAGTCCTTTGAAGTGCCTTGCATTGGCGTCTAATAAATACACATGAGCCGTGTTCGCTTTCAAGTAAAGCAGCAGGAGAAATGGGCACATGCTCGGATTTGTTTGCTGCTGTCCCCGTGTTTGCTGGAATATGTTACAATAGATATCATGTCCACAGGTCGCAGTTTGCCTTCATTAAAGGAGTAGTTCACCTCAAAATGAAAAATCCTTTTAGTCATTCTAAACCCTAATGACATTGTCATGAGAAAATAGTGATGGATGATTTATGAATGAATCATTCTTTAGAGTCAGCTCTTTTGAATGGATCATTTTGATCCAGTTCAGAAGACCGGACTGAATGATTCGTTTACAAATCAGACTTATCTGGATCTTTAATTCATTGACTTAAAGGGATACTCCAAAATAATCCATCTCTGTGAGTCCATATATTGCCAGGCACCTAAACCCCAATCGCTCCCCGGGCGCCACCTTAAAAATGGCTGCGCACTGCTCCGAGTGTCTGTCCACGGTTTGCAGTGTGTGTGTGTTCACTACTCCTTATGTGTGTGCATTAACTTGGTTAAATGCAGAGGACAAATTCCGAGTATGGGTTACCATACTTGGCCTTCACATGTCACCTTTACTTTTTATTTCCATGAGAGTTGTGAAGTGCTACTTTAGCATTGAATGTAATGTGACGTTGGGTGTGAAGCGATGGTTTAAAGTAACATTTTTACAAATATTATTTTTTCTTATAAACACCGTTCATCGTTTTATATATCGTTTTGATTATTATCTGGTGGCAGGTTAATATAACTAAAATCTATATAAAAGTTGTGTGGACAACTTTTATGATGGTGTTTTTAAAGCATGTTTTTTTTTTATTAATGATTCTTTTTACATTTTTGACAGCACCAGTTCCCATTTATTGTAATTGCATGGAAAAAGTTGATCAGCACATGATTCAGATTTTCTCATACAGTAACTATTGAACAGTGACCAGGATATCTTTCAAATTCACTTTTTTGTTCCATTAAAGAAAGTCAGAGGGTAAGTAAATTATGACAGAATGATCATTTTGAGTGAACTATCCTGGTAATGTCATTCTTCCCCAGAGCGTGTGAAATAATTTTCATATGTGGCACTCAAGTAAATGTCACTGTATTCTGACAGCTTTTATAGAGCCTACAGCCTCATTGCAAGGTCAGGGTATGCCATCTTCTGATGAAGTCTCCTTGAAATCATATGAGCTCAAGTGTTGTTTTTACCGATGTCTGATGCCAGGGAAATTATAATTATAAACCTAGAAATTATACAAATTAAATAAAATAGAAATTTATTAATAGAAATTATAATTTCTGATGCCATATTAATCCATTTCACAGTGTTGTTTCATCATCTTTATCTCACTTTAAAGTACAGTCAACGCTCCACTGACAATCCTTTAACAGTACCCTGATCTTCAAGCACTGTTTATAAGCTTTCAAAAAAAATGTAAAAAAATGAGTGTGCGTGTGTCTAGCTGTCCATCAAATTACTCAAGCAGTTAAATGGTCTGGGCGTCTGTCACAAACCCTCGAGTCGACTCATCCTAAACACCATGTTCTGATGGTTTTCCCCTCAGGTTAATAAAGCAGGTTGTGGTTTTCACGGTATGCTGTTGTTTGATTGCCAACAGCTGGGCACGTCGTGATCGCACCGGGACCTCCGTCATCGATTGACATTTGCCAACCTGTGAGGCCCAGACAGCTGTCACGCCACGTTACGGACACGACCACAGGGTTCGACAATCCGAGTTAAGTGGTGCAAATGTGTGAGTTTTTTTTTTTTATTTATTTTTTTTTATATTTTTTTATTGAAGAAACATGTAAATATACAAATATATTCAGGAGAACATAAAAGAGGTAAAACAAAAGACAAATTATACAGAATAATTCCAAATTAAGTAAAAAAAAATAATAATAATAATGATACAAATAAAATAAACAATATATAATATAAAGCTGTTTAATCCTGAATATCAGAGCCATTACAAAATAATTGTTCATATATGTTCAGGAATCTATCACATTTTTTATTGCTAGTTAAATTAAAAGATTTAAGCAGTGAGTCTACTTCAGCCAAAAAATGTGAGAAAATAGGAAGTAATCCCATAAATTTCTGTTTATGGATGAAGAATTTGCCAAATAAAATAAAAAAATTAAAAATGTATTCTTTGGATGTGTGGGAATCAGTATAATAACAAATAATATCTTTTAAATTAAAGGAGTGTGCATGAATGGGGGTTTTATTTAAATGAGAAAATATGCTAGACCAAAATTTCTGAACCAATTTGCAAGAAAAAAATAAGTGTATTAATGTTTCATCTTCGTCACCGCAAAACGAACAGGTACTAGAAATATCAATATATTTCGACACCGTTGCATTAACAGGATATATCTTATGTAATATTTTAAAGTGGACTTCTTTGGTCTTGTTAGGAATAAAATATTTATGTGGTAATAACCACGCTTTTCTCCATTCAATATTGCCAATAGAGGCAGCCCAATGGGATCTGCCTCTAGGGCAAATTAAATCTCTTTTTTGAAAAATCCGGCGAATATGTTTATTATTGCATTTCTTATCATAAATACTAATGCCATCCAATAACAAAGCTGAATCCATCATATTATTTTGGTTGTATAATAAGTGGCTCTTAACCAGTTGCACTAGACCTGTAGGAATAGCTTTAAGCACAGTACTGTATTCTTTAAAAGGAATAGGAAAGTCATGGATAGTCATGAAGCGTTCATAAGACAAAATATTACCAGAATTGTCAAATAAAGAAATTATATGAATTAGACCTCTATTAAACCAATTAGAAAAAAAGAGAGATTTGTTTCTAACAGTTATATTCATATTATTCCACAAAAGAGTTTTATGTGGGGAGAAATTGTGGATGTAACACAGTTTCCATGCAAGAAGAGCTTGCTGATGAAATTTAGATAGTTTAACCGGGAGTTTATTGTACATATAATTACATTTTAAGATAAAAAGGAGGCCTCCAATTTTATTAAAGATGAAATTGGGAATGAAAAACCAAAAAGAATTTGAATTTAGTAGACATCTTCTAATCCAATTGATTTTAAACGCATTAATAACGTTGTGAAAATGTAGCACTTCTAGTCCCCCATCACTTCTACAATTGGAAATCACTTCTTTTTTAAGTTTATGAGACCTGTTTTTCCATATAAAATCAAGAAAAATTTTATTAACACTTTTAGCAGTGCAGTCATTCACAAATAAAGAAAGTGATGGATACACAAATCGAGAGAGACCTTCCGCTTTAGATAAGAGGACCCTCCCATAGAGAGTTAGGTCTCTTTGTAGCCAAAGATTAAAAATATTTTGGGTTTTCTTAATTCGACTAGAAAAATTAAGTTGTTGTCTGTCTACTAAATTTTTTGTTAAGTGAATACCTAAATACTTAATTGTGTCTTTAACTGGAATACCCTCAAATGACGTGTCATCGCATTTATGCACCGACATTATCTCACATTTTGACATATTTAACTTTAACCCGGAAGCACATGAAAAATTTCTAACTATCTGAATGGCACTGGAGAGTTGAGTTTTATCATGTAAAAAAAGAGTGGTGTCATCAGCCAGCTGCGAGATTTTAATTTCCCTGTCAAAAATGGAGATACCTTTCAAGTTTTGATTGTGCATAATACTCAGTGATAATAGCTCAGTAACCAAAATAAATAAAAAGGGGGAAATTGGGCAACCCTGTCTGACACCACGCTTTATAACAAATCTTTGGGAGGTGTTCAGATTAACTATGACTGAACTACTAATTTCTTTATAAAACATTTTAATTACATTAACAAAGGATTCCCCAAAACCAAACAGTTTGAGAGATTGCAGAAGAAATTCATGCTCAATGGTATCAAAGGCCTTATAAAAGTCTAAGAAAAGAATAATGGCTTTAGAGTGTACAAATTCAGAGTAATCCAACAAATCTAAAACAAATCTTATATTATTGCTGATATGTCTACCTTTGACAAATCCTGACTGTGTCTCTGCAATAATTTGGTCAAGCTTAAATTTCAATCTATTAGCATACACCAGGGCCAATATCTTGTAATCAATAGTTAAGAGTGTTATTGGTCGCCAATTATCAATTAAGAGAGGGTCTTTTTCAGGTTTTTGAATAAGGGAGATTATACCCTGCTTCATTGAAGTAGTCATTTCCTTCTGAGCAATGCATTCTTTATACATGCAAAGTAATGGGGATTTTATTAAGTCCCAGAAATGGATGTAGAATTCAACGGAAAAACCATCAACCCCAGGGGATTTCCCTCTCTTCATAGAGAAAAGAGCTGATTTAACTTCCCCAATTGTCAAAGTTGACTCACAAAGATCTTTAAAATCATTATCAATAGTTGGAATATAGTTTTTAATAGTTTCGACAAAAGTCTCACAATTATCTGAATTAAATTCGGAAGTATAAAGTTTGTCATAAAAGTTTGTGATAAACCTAGAAATTAAGTTTGGATCATTACACCTGACGCCATTAATATTTAGAGCTGTTAATGAATTTCTCCTGCAATTCCTCTTCTCTAATGCAAAAAAGTAACTGGAGTTAGTCTCTCCTTCTTCTAACCATTTGGCTTTTGACCTAATAAAGACCCCTCTAGCTAAATCCAAATAAGCTTGATTGATTTGTAAATTTAAATCTCTTAAAATTAACTCTTCCTCCTGAGTTAATGTTTTTTGCAATAAAGTGTTTATTTTATTTAGGAGTTCAAATATTTTTTTATTTTTAGAGGATTTTAGCTCTTTACTTCTTCTGATGGCAATCTGCCTAGCTTTATATTTAAAAAATTCCCATTTTGTTTTATAACCGTCACTGGAATTTTCAGAGAATATACCAGAAAACAAGTTTTTAATGCCATCATTAAAGGCTGTATCCTTAAGGAGAGAATTATTAAATTTCCAATAACCACGCAAACTTGAAGTTTTTCCAGTGTTACTACACAATTTTAGACTTATTAGCTTATGGTCTGAGAGGGGAGCGAAAGAATGACAAATATCTTTTACAAATTGAAGAGCTGATGAAGAGATCAGGAAGAGGTCGATTCTCGATTGGGAAGACTTATTTCTATTTGACCAAGTAAATTCCTGCAAATCAGGGTGAAAGAAACGCCATGTATCTGTAAGAGCAAATTTCGAGCATAATGATGAAATGTTAATATTTAACTGCTGGCTATCGTTATTTCTAGGAGGAAGTCGGTCCAAGGAGTCATCCACACATTCATTTAAATCCCCGCCTAAAATCACAAAAGAGTCTGGGTACTTGATAATTACTTCATTCATTTCTGAGGTTATCTTGGAGAAGAGAAACCTGTTGGCAGATCGGGAATTGAAACCATAAATATTACAAATAATAAAGATTGAGTTATCCTGTTTAATCGCTAAAATAATCCATCTGCCTTCATCAGAAGATTTAACTTCTAGTATGTGCCCTTTAAATTTGTGCAACAAAATTGAAACTCCAGCCGAATGATTAGAGCCATGACTACAGTAAATTGCATTTCCCCATTGATTTTTCCAAAATTTTACATCCATATCACTTGAATGCGTTTCCTGAAGAAAAATTATATCTGACTCACTGCTTTTACAAAATAAAAAAACAGCTTTCCTCTTTACAGCGTCACGTAAACCCCTCACATTTAAGGATACAACAGAAAAATAATTAAACTTAAAATCCATCGTACAAAGAAAAAGTTTAGTAGGCTACCTCTTGTCTGAAAAAAATCGGCACAAATCTATTTTGAAATAGGAACAATAACCAAAATTAAATCACGAACATTAAATTAGAGTATAATCACTCAACCTCCTTGCTTGTCGGCGCGCATTAGATAACATTAGTAAAAAACAAAACAAAACAAACCTGTCAATATATAATAACTTGAACGATCGAACTGAACATGGTCAATCTTTATCAACTTACACAGCAGAGTTTGCAGTTCAACCGGAGAAATAACAAAACCTGGTTTACCAAAATGCGTTGCCTATGGGTATGAAAGGAATAGTCTTATTTCCTCTTCAACGAGGAAAAAGATCATATCCGCACCGCAGAACCGAACCGGTCTATTTTACATCAGAGAAGTTGAATCTTTTCCCGTCGATTAAAGCAAAAGCACCGCGAAAGGAGGCTTTCTTAACAAGAGGCCAAAGTTTTTCTCTGGCGGCCCTATCCTCTGGTGAAAGGGCTTCCGTGAGTCGCAACTTATTGTCGAAAAGAAATTTGCAGCCTCTAGCAGAATGCCAAACGGTGTCACGAATACGACGCAGAGCAAACAGTATAATGATTGATCTGTGGGAACCATCATTTCTTCTCTGGCCAAGACGATGTGCAATGTCGACGGCCTCCTCAAGGTTGTCGCTGATCCCGGGAACTACATTGCTAAGGACATCGATTGCAACTTTCCGGACATCCTCGCCATCCTTTTCTCTCACGCCATGTAACTTTAAAGTCCATCTCCAGCTGTAACGCTTACATTCACCCACCTCTTCCTTCATGGTTTTATTCATCTTTTGAAGCTCATGAATCTCGGTTGCCACAACTTTCAGAGATTCCTTGTGCGTTGCTACCTCAGCAACAAGTTGAGTCACAACTGACGACATTGCCTCAATCCTCTTAGCCGTCGATTCAGTCCTTGTGTCAATTGCAGAAATTTTCTGTAACATCTCTTCATATTTGCCAGAAAGCTCACGAATGGCCGCCAGAATTTCTGCTGAAGAGCCGTTACTGTCCATGCTTACCCGTTTTGTTTTTTTTGTTGGGGGTTTTAAGGGAGTATCAGGCAAAGGAGTAGCAAGAAGATCACTCAAATCTGGGCGCGAATCGAACCAGTTGTGTTCGTCAGCATTATTCGATGAAATCACATCCACAGAGGAAACGGCGCTATCGCATTCGCTCCCTTCAGCAAATTGAATAGGCTCCGTAGTTGACATGGGCCCATGTGCTGTCACGTTCGAAGTTTGTCTATTTTTCTTTCTTCCCATAGATGAAGTGGCGCAAGGAGGTTAAAATGAAGAAGGCAATCACTTACTCGTTCATAAATAGTAACTGTCAAATTATAATGGTTATAATCGTCCCATTTCAAAATTTCCTGACGAGACGTTCAACAACGTGTTCACCTAACACCGCGCCATCTTGGCCCCTCTCGCAAATGTGTGAGGTGTCGACGTCTTTAATTAGCCTGTGCCATCAGCATGTGCCCATGCTGAATTATTTATCCTTGTGAGGCATTAGCACGCAAGGTGGATTCATTTTAATGAGACAGAGAGGCCTGCGACCACGGCTATCCTACTATAACTTCTGTAATCTCTTATTCCCCTGCTTTTTACACATCAGAGTTTTATTTCAGATGTATAAATGGAATCCATGTGAGGCTGGATGTATCCGTGCAAAATACTACAAAGAGAATGTGAGGTTTTGACAGATTTAGCAGGGCTCGTTTTGATGGTTTAACGTTCGAGTCAAGCTGGTGTAGACGGTAAAGACTTACAGAGACATCTTAGTTTTAGAAATGGAGAAGATACATTGAAGCTGTAGCTTGCTAAGCTACTCAAATTTTAAAGTAGTGAAACTACAGTCGTGCTACTCTTTTGACAGTAGCTATACTATAAGCTACAAAACAGACCAAGCTTTAATGCGAATTCAATCAGCTGGCAATTTTGTCTTATTTCCAAAGTTTTTTTAAGCAAAAAGTGTTAACCTGCTGGGGGAAAAGCAATATTAGCTTATCAATATACGGAATTTGCATAGTTTAACTTCGCCCTACCTTGTGGGTAGAGCTGCACGATTATGACAAAAATCATAATTGCCGATTATTCCCTTAAAATTATAATTGCGATTATTAATTACGATTATCACAATTTACATTGAATATATATAGGCATATTATAATGCATGTTTACACAAAAATTGTCAACACACACACACAAGTACTGTCCCCCTTTACTTAACATTCACATAAATTGTAAGAATGACTCATGGTAAAGACAAACATTAGGACAATGCTAAAGCAATTAAATAGCAGTCCCAAACTAGTTTTTGTTAATACAATGTTGATATGAGCCGACATCATTTAAAAATATAAAAAATAACACAAAGTGAAAATAAAGTGGCATTTTTGGGTTATGGAAACGACGCTTACCATGGTAAATAGACAATACTAGCAAGAACTGTTAATGAAACAGCTCCTGGTGAATAGAATGAAAATCATACCTGCATGCAAATCCTTCTCAGCTAACACGTGATTTATTGGTATTTTACTTTTATTCCGTGACTTAATAATTTACATTTTAACGACGTTGCATGCTCGTAGTTTCTTTTGCACTTTATACAGTGAAGCGATACACAGCGCGCAAGAGTGCGCGCTACGAGCACAGTATAACGGCTGACAGGACAGTAAAATCCGTTTTTCTGAGGTGAAAGTCTTTTTATTTCAGCGTATACTTGCATCAGTGCCTGGTATGTCATATTGTGCTGGGTTTTCTGAAGTAGCCGTGATTCGCCTCTCATAACATAATTATGCTCTAAACACACACACGCAGAGTGGATTTTCTTTTGTGACAGCGGCTTTGAACGATTAGGTAATCGTGGCATCCGTAATCGTAATCTAAATTAGAAATTCAATTAATTGTGCAGCCCTGGGTATATAAGGAAGTAAGCTGGCAACATGCAGATATGTTTTCCTGCTGAGGAGCCGAGACTGAACTCCAGGCCATTCCAGCGGAACAGCGAAAGTGGTAGGGAGACGCAATGTCTTGGTTCCCTCCTCAGGAAACCGAGACGTTCTCATTCGTTCAGTCACTTCGAGTTGCGTCAGTGACTGATGAATGCGGTTCCCAGTCTAATCACCTCGGCTGTCTTCCAGTGCCCTGCGTAAGTCTGAGCTCCCTGTCGTGAGACTGGCACGGACGAAGGACTCCTACTTAACATAGGAATTCCAAGGTACACTGGGAAGCATATCTCAGTGAAAATATGCAAACAATGCCTGGCCGAAGGGAGGACTTACAGAATATACATTTGGCCAGCGAGCGGGATACATATGGAGAACACTGGGGTACTTTCAACCCCAGGAGTGGCAAGGTGGCTTGCCAAGGGAAAGACACACGCTCGGAGAGGCTTACAGTGGAAATACGCACGTGGGGGTAGCCCAAGGGGGGAACCATGCACATAGAGGCACCTAACCAACACAAAAGCTGCTGCAGGCATAACTCTGGTCTTGACGTCAACAGCAGTGGAGGAACTCAGGGCTTCTCGGGGAAACTCACCTGAGGAGAATATTGCTCGTATCCAGTCCGAGGAGTGGAATGGCGAGCAAGCGGTGACACCGAGCGGGTCTCTTTGACCGGCCACTGGGGATGAGTTCATGAGAGGACACTGGCTCCACTCGGAGATTGTAGAATCTCGCGAATGTGTTGGGTGTCGCCCAGCCTGCAGCGCTGCAGATGTCTGTCAGCGAGGCGCCATGCGCTAGAGCCCAAGAGGAGGCCACACTCCGGGTGGAGTGTTCCCTCACAGCAAGGGGACATGGTCGACATTGCTGTTGGTATGCCAAAACAATGGCGTCCACTATCCAGTGAGACAACCTTTGCTTGGAGAGAGCCTTGACCTTCAGCTTCCCACCATAACAGACAAAGAGCTGGTCTGAGGTCCTGAAACACTGCATTCTGTCTACGTAAGTGCGGTGGGTGCGTACTGGACAGAGCAGTGCCAAGGCTGGGTCTGCCTCCTCCGAGGGCAGTGCTTGCAGTTTCACCACCTGATCCCTGAAAGGAGTGCAGGGAACCTTGGGCACGTATCCAGGCCGGGGTTTCAGGATCACGTGAGAGTTAGCTGGCCTGAAATCCAGGCACACTTCGACAACTGAAAATGCCTGCAGGTCCCATACCCTCTTGATGGAGGCCAAAGCGACTAGGAGCACAGTCTTCATAGACAGGATTTTAAGCTCCACTGACCGCAATGGCTCAAAGGGAGCTCTCTGAAGGGCAGATAACACCACTGCGAGGTCCGAAGAGGGTACAAGAGGAGAGCAAGGAGGATTTAGTCTCTTCGCTCCCACAAGGAACCTGATGACCAGCAACTTCCCCAAAGACTTTCCTTCAACTGCATTGTGATGTGTGGCGACAGCAGCAACATACACTTTGGGGGTGGAGGGAGACAGCCTTCGCTCCAACCCTTCTTGCAGGAAGCAAAGCACGACACTGATCGGGGAATTCTGGGGTCTTCTCGGCGAGAAGAGCACCAGGTGACGAAGAGTTTCCACTAGACGGGGCCCTAGTGGAAGTGAGAAAGGAAGAGGAAGACGCTTCTGAGTATTCGTGAGAAGTCAAAGGAGACTTCCACGATCTCATGACCTCCTCATGCACGTCCGGGACGAAAGGTATTGGGGGCGGGTGCTGATGGTTGTCAGCACTCTTCGCCCCAAAAAAACAATCATCCAGCCACGAGCGCTCGGGACAGGGTGGAAGATCAACAGAGTGATGAAGTGCCTAGGGAGAAGCACACACACTGATGGCAGATCACTGCACAGACCAGCAGCAGGCAATGTGATCTCGCTGGAACGCGCCGTTACACCAACACACTGGAGAGCCGCTCGTCTCGTAGTATCGAAGATCTCAGATACAGGCTTGCAGAGGAGTGAAGTGATGCTCTTGGCTCTGAAGCAAAAACATGTCTGCATTTTGACAGCATACTTCCTTATATACCCACGAGGTAGGGCGAAGTTACGTAATGCATATTCTGCAGACCCATGGCATTTCTTTGCCAGTGGCTCGTTTTGTAATACTCGAAGTTAATAGGCTTTCTAAGCGAAACCCCATTCATCAGTTACTGACGTAACTCGAAGTGACTGAACGAAATGGAACTCATCAATGCTACTTTTATAAATTGTGCATATCAACAAAAAAAAATCACCACTGCAAAATTTGTGCTCAAAAGTCAAGCAAAAACATTGAGACTAAATAAAGGTAACTAACTGCATTAAAGCTACTTAAAATGTAGTTAATAAAACTTGTAAATATTGATAGAAAAAATCACATGAAATCATTGAATATATCTTATTTGGCACAATTAGGGTTTATTCAAAAATTTTTTTTATAAAAACAAAATGCTGTGGAGAGACTCAGACCTGTGATAAGTTTTTTAATACGTTTTTTTAACAGACTGTAAGAACAAATAAATTTGACTTGAATTAAAAAGCTGTATGCATTATATAAATTGGTATACACTTTGGTATAACTTTTTAGCATTTATCATTTTGTCATGCTGCATCACTAATTATTGGTAGCTTTGCAATGAAAAAGCTACAGTATTTTAATAACTGTTACACTACTGAAAATTTTAGTTAGTATCTTTCAGGGTTTTCTGTCTCTTTATGAAGATGCAGTTCTGCACTAATACTGCACATCTATCTGTAATATAAGCACTGATTATAAACCTTTCCCTCACTACCTCTCCATGCTCTGATTTAAATCTTTAGCTCTACTGTTTCTTCCCCTCCAGCACTTTCTGTCTTCCCTCTGCTCGCACTCATCTCCCCTCATCACATGCCTCAGCTACCATTGTTATCTTTATCTGTCTCCATTTCCTTCACCTTCCAAACACACACTCACACATTATATGTTTTATTCTGCTGAGAAACCATTTTTGTCTTTCAGCAAATTCAGGAGGGAAAACGTATGTACTTTGTAAAGTAAATAATTCAGTTCAAGCATGAACTCCGATATTTGAAAGAAAATCTAAATGTTTTCTTTTGTATTGTCTGACTGTCATGTCATTTTTATATTCGCACATTTTGTTAACACATTTAACAACTTGTTGTTTTGTGATGTCTGGAGTTTATTCATGTGGGGTTCATCTCAAAATAATTGTCACCACTGACATGTTGACGGGCAAATGATGAGTTCTGTAGTGTGTGTGTGTGTGGCAGAAAAGCTATCGAACATCTCGCATTTAAAAATATTGCTTGTCTACCATTGAAAGTAACAAATATTCAGGTTTCTAATGTTTTTTTTTTAAATAATGTGTGTAAATTATCACACACACACACACACACACACACACACACACACACACACACACACGTAAAACACACACACACACACACACACACACACACACACACACACACACACACACACACACACACACACACACACACACACACACACACACACACACACACACACACACACACACACACACACACACACACGGTTTATGGGGACTCTCCATATATAGCTAAATGTGTGTTTTTTTTTACTGTACGAACATTCTATACACTAAACCTACCCATCACAAAAAAGCTTTCTTTTTAAAAAAAAAAAAGTTTACAATGTTTTTTTTAAAAGCTATTTGGTTACAAGGACACAGGAAGTTTCCTCATAAACCATGTTTACGTTGTAAAACCCATGTCATGATACACATTTTGTCCTCATAAACCATACAAGAACACACACACACACACACACACACACACACACACACACACACACACACACACACACACACACACACACACACACACACACACACACACACATACCGTATGCATTATACTTTTGTTATTTGTAATAATTTTATAGTATTGTTAAAATTGCAAATTTTTTCAATCACACCTCAGCTCATCATAATCTACTGATTTGCTTTCTTCCTCTTAAAGTTTAGTGGATTTTTCTTAGTTTTTCAGTGTGCAGTACAACTTGTTTGCTCAGCTTAACTGTAACTGGCCATAAACAAACTCACACTCATTCATTACTCGTAAAATGTTTTACTTATTTTGTAAAAATAAAGCCACAATTTCTTCATTGTCATTCTATTCTGTTCCCCACCCGCTCTTTCATCCCTTTGCTCTTTTCAACATCCCATTTGCATGTTTGGTGAGAGGGTTTATTGAAGTGTAACCCTGTAAATTACCTCATCACACCTCACCAGCACATATGTAACAGGCAGCCATGGGGCGACACTGTTCTCGCCGTGTGTTTTTACTCATCAAGGCTTCATTCCCGGCTCCACTCCTTTCTCTTTATATCATGCTGTTTTGTCCCCTGACATTTTCTCAGGTTTAATAAATACATTTTTTTTTTTTTTTTGCTGCACAACATTCTCACAAATTTCTGTCTCTCTCACCGGGCCTATCTTTCTCTCTTTCCTGACCCTATTTATTGAGATTGAGGAGGCTGTGGTTGCCCCATGGCTCCAAAGTGTGGTGTAACAGAGAGAGAGGCAGTAAATCAAGATGAAGGGAAAACAGGACCCCTTTATTTAGTTTGCCCTCCTCTCCTGATTTGTCTGTCCTTCACCTCTGTCTAGCAGAGGACGGCGAGAGATGATGGGGGTGAAAGAGCGTTGAGCTGTTGGGGTAAAATATTGAACCCAAGGATTAGAAGGAAATGTGTTAAAGAGACTGTAAAGAGCATTGTGAGAACAGCATGATGATGTTTAAAGGGAAAAAGAAAGGTGGATGGCATTGCGTTATATGTGGTTTAGGTTTACCCTACGTTACGTGGACAAAATGTCCCCACAAAGATGGAAATATCCAAAAACCGTGTCCTTGTGGGGACATTTTGTTGGTCCCCATTAGGAAAACAGCTAATAAATCATACTAAGTGATGTTTTTTGAAAATGTTAAATTGCAGAGAGTTTTCTGTGATGGGTAGGTTTATGGTTAAGAGGTAGAATATACAGTTTGTACAGTATAAAAATCAATATGTCTATGGAATGTCCCCATAAAATGTGAAGTCCACATAAGGATTGTAAAACTTGAAATCATCTGCATTGTGGGAAGCAGTCAACAGTGTCCAGGAGGAAAATAGCTTTATAAACTTAATGAAAAATTTAAAAATATTGAATGAGGGTTTTGTACATGGTTAAAGGACAGAAATAGCATTAGCTCTATACAGAAACAGCAGAAGTCACTAGAAAGTCAATCAGAGGCTCAGATGTTTGAGGGAAGTGGATTTTGAAGGCTGTTATAGGTAAATAAATAAGAAATGTTATATATATATATATGTGGTCCATCCAATAGAATATAATAAAATAATTAGTATATCATATTAGAACTTTTTTTTTTTTTTTTTTTACAATTTTGGGGTCAGTAATAAAAAAAATGCTTTTGCTTGCCAAGGCTATTAATTTTTTTCTAAGATATAGTAAAACATTTAAATAATGTAACAACTGTTTTATTTTTTATTATGTAATAAAATGTTATTCATTCATGTTGGCAAAACTGAATTACATTACTGAATTACATTACTCCAGTCTTCAGTATCACATGATCCTTCAGAAATCATTCTAATATGAGGATTTGATGCTCAAGAAATATTTCTTATTATCATCAATATTAAAAACAGCTGGGTTGCTTAATATTTTTGTGGAAGCCATGATACATATTTTAATCTTTATTTTTTAAGAAAGAAAAACATTATTTATTTGAAACAGAAATATTTTGTTACATTATAAATGTCTTTACTGTCACTTTTTTCTGTTTAATGCCTCTTTGCAGAGTAAAAGTATTAGTTTCTTTAAAATCTTTAAAAAATACTGACCCAAAACTTTTGAACCTCAAATTATAATATCTGTACGTTACTCTAGTGTTTTTTCTAAAATGTCTTCTTTTTTTTTGCTGTGATGTTTTAGCTTGCCTATAAGCCAAGTAAGTCAGGCCCTCTCTAAAATATGACATGGAAACAAACTATGTTAGTGTGTTGCAGCAGCCTTGTTCCTTGTGTCCTTCTCTGACTCTGCCGTTGTGTGTGTGTGTGTATGTGTGTGTATGTGTGTGTGTGTGTGTGTGTGTGTGTGTGTGTGTGTGTGTGTGTGTGTGTGTGTGTGTGTGTGTGTGTGTGTGTGTGTGTGTGTGTGTGTGTGTTTGTGTGTGTGTGTGTGTGTGTGTGCGCACGCGAGAGAGAGAGAGAGAGAGAGAGAGAGAGAGAGAGAGAGAGAGAGAGAGAGAGAGAGAGAGAGAGAGAGAGAGAGAGAGGTGAGTCCGTGGGGAGAATCTGTGTGTGTGTGTGTGTGAGTGAGTGAGTGAGGCTTGTTCTCCGTCCTCTAACGGTGAGCAGAACTAAAGGCCTGCAGCAGCAGCAGTGACATGGGAATTTACATATGTTAACAATGAGGAAAAAGTGATTCAATTCACAAGGGCCAACAAAAAGAACAACCTTACATATCCTGTAAAGACAATCACTTTCTCTCTCAGGCCCTCCGTCTCTCTCCTGCTACACTGTGACTGATCTCTTCTTTTTAATGAGCCTCTACAATCCCCTAACATGAACAAATCATAAACAATGTATCTGTCTACATTGTAGTCGAGGGTCTTTGCACTATGGTCTCTCATTGCTTTGTTTCTCTCTGTCCTGTGGTTGATGGGCTCTCTGGGTGGCACGTTGCATGGCAGGTGCCAGCCTGAATCTCAATTATCACTGTTATTTTGTGCTGATTAAACGTGTTATTGTAGCTAATTAAAGACTGATGGGCATTAAATATTAAGGTTGGTGTATAATTAGCACACTGAAGATAGCTATACCAAAGGCTATGCCCACTCACATTCACAGATAGATCTAACAGAGACATAAAGACACACGCTCTCGCTCATATTTTCGTCTTCACACTAACAATATTTTACAAGACTTTCCCTCTTAAATAAAATGACCAGATCCCGGCGACACTTCTAGGTTCCTGTGTCACCCCAGAAAAGAGCTGATTTGGATTAGCGTTTCATTTAAATTGAACTGGAAATAACGTAAAAGTGCTGCATATGTGGTTGAAATGCCATCTTTGGACACCATTGTTGGAGATTTGGACTCCAAACGAACTCAGATTTTTTATTTTTGCATTATCAGCCCCGCAGCATCACACAAACCCTAAAGTCACAATTTGATTTACCTTTTTTGATTTGTCTTTTTACTTAAATAGAAGTATAAATATATGCATTTGTGGTTAAAATTTGTTTTTATTGTTTCTTAACATATGTTTGATATTTAATTAAGATACATAGTTTGTCTGGCAGGTATTTTTTAGTTTTAAATGCCATTTTCCTCTGACTTAGAACTGTTGCTTTATACACTGCAAAGGTTTGCAGCTAGTAGGACTTTTTATTTAAAGAAATGAATACTTTTATTCAGCAAGAACGCATGAAATGAATTAGAATTGACAATTGAGAGAAAATACTTTTCCTGTTCTTTTGAACATCCTATTCATCATAGAATCCTGAAAAAAAAATGTTTCTTGAGCACAAAATCAATGGTTTCTGAAAGATCATGTGACACTGAAGACTGGAATAATGGCTGCTGAAAATTAAGCTTTGCTTATTACATTTTAAAATATATTATAATAGAAAATAGTTATTTTATATTGTAATAATATTTCACATTATTGGTGTTTTTACTGTATTTTTAAAATAAAAATGCAGCCTTTCAATTACATTTAAAAATGTACAGATCCAAAACTTTCGGCTAGTATATGTGTGAGAATGTGCATTCAACAAACTGTTACACATTTGACAAATACTGTATCGAATTTTGGCAGTTTTTCTTGGGACAAAAATCTCCATATTTTTCTTCATTATGTCCAGTGACAATGGGGTTCATAACACTGGCATTCATTGGATGGACAAAAAAAACAAAAACAGAATAACATGGAAATGTTAATGATAATTATTAGTTAACTGTTCATTTCATCTATAGGCCCTATACGCAAATGTCCTATATCTCACAATCGTTCTTACACACATAGGCTATTCTCACAGTACCTGTCTCTCGCCCACCCATACAACTCTCGGTTGGTTCATTTAATCATGTATTTAAAAACATGACCCTGATTCCTGTATTTCAAAAAGCATCTGTGCTCTCCACTGATCTCAAAGCCCATTTCAAAGTGAAGTATTAGATACATTAAACCCTCGTGTTCATATCGAAGCAGCCGCAGTGAAATGTTTCTGTAGGAGGAGTAACTGTTATGTGATTACATCTTTCATAGCTCGAGAACACGCTAACCTCAGACTCGCACAATGTTAACTTAAATCCTTCCCAGGGTATTTTTCACACTTCTTCTGCTTGCTTCAGCCAAAGCAGAGGACTGAAGTGTAAATATTTGAGCAGTTTATGAATGAGCGTTTTAAAAATCATACACAACTCAAAGCTATCTCTGAGGACCTGAAGATTATGCATATTCAAAAACCTATACTACTGGAACATTTAGTTACACAGTACTTAAGCAAATCCTCTGACACACACACACACACACACACACACACACACACACACACACACACACACACACACACACACACACACACACACACACACACACACACGGTGTACAAGTGTTAATTTTGTAGCTGCCAGATACATGTGTGGTTTTTCATTTAGTTTTCCATCTTCTGAACCATAACCTTGGAGACTGTTTGAGAATTATTGTTCTCATTAAGAAAACGGGAAGTGCTGTATAATTACTTGTGAAAAATAGTCAGGTTGGTAGTAAGATGGAACGCAACAGACAGAAACTAGGTCGTAACTACATACTTAAACACGCGTGCATAAAGGCACATCCACACATGGATTCCTCTGCAATCCGCTGTCACTTCTGTCTGAGAGTTTGATGGAGTGTCAGCATACCTTATTCAAACAGAGCGGTGACTCCAGCCTTTCATGTGGCTCTCTTCTTCTGTCAGCACGCATTTCTCAAACAGACAAGTGTGCCTATACTTTCATGTGCTTCTCTCCACCTCTCCTGCTCTCGTTCCCCCACCTCAGGCTGAATCGCACCCACTAGAGTTTTATTTCTGCTCTTGTGGTTTTGACCCCCCTAAACTCTGATATATCTCTCTATTTCTGTGTTCATCGCTCTCCATCCCTTTCTTTCTTTCCACATGAAGAAGCTGAAGTGTACCCTGTTGCACGTAATTACTTCTAGGGCCATCTAAAATCCAATTTTCTGCTTTCTTTACATTCATTTTTTCTTTCTTTGTCATATTTCACCTTGTTTTTGCTGGAAATTACACATTTCATAGCAAGTGTTAAAAATGGATTGCACATTTTTGCTTTAGACAACTACTGAGGGCATCATAGTACAGATTTTTTATTTTATTTCTCATGATTAATGAAGCATTCTGGAAACAAGAGAAACTCACGCTGGGAGGCAGTAGCGTTTTTGTGTCAGGGATGCGACAATTAATCATAAAGATATGCCAGGATATATACAGATGCAGGAAAAAGTACCCGTTGGATGTACTTGGATGTCTGCATAAATTGGGCTTAAAATTTTATCTGATGTATGACAAATAGTCTGCTGAAAGGTCCAGCAAAAATGCTTCAACAAAAAAGAAACAATTTGGGCATCATTCACACTCAAATCTTTCCAACTTGTATATGCCATACTGATTTTTACGCACATTTTTTTGTCTTCGTTAGTCTTCTGTCTCTTGTCTTCGGACCTATGTATGTGCGTGACGTCACCGTCAGCTGGAGTGTCTGTGGTCACGCCCAATGAGTGGCAAAAAGAATGAGCGACACCATTGGTTTTCAGCGTGAAAACTAATCTAATCTAATCTAAAACGGGAAATAGCTTTGTGATTGTACAACTACATTTGACAAGAAATCTGAGGTATATTTTTACAGACTGCTGAAAGCTATACAGAACAGAGAAGCAAATGGATAGCTGCAATTCATAGAATTAACTGGACTCCTGGCAGCGAAAGGTGGAATTGCAGTTATCTTTGAGCACGTTTACATGCCCGCCAGTAAGCTGATAACTCACAAATATCAACTTATTGAAATAACCAGTTTTCCCTGTTTACATGCAAACCAGTAACCATGACAACAAAAGTAAACCGCGGCGCTTTTACATTACTCAAAGGTGCTGTAATCGATGTCACGCGATTTTTAGGCCAAAACATTTTTTGTCACATACAGCAAACATCTCCTCACTATCCGCGAGCTGCCTTTCCCCTGAACACACTGTAAAAAAACGCTGTCTCTGCAGACACCCCAGGCTCCACACACGGCAACAAAAACAAACTGGGCTAACCCGCATCAGGAAACATAACAAACTGTTCCAGCCAATAACCGACAAGAAGGATTTGGGGGTGGGGTTTGGGGGGTTAGTGCGCGAATGAGGAGGGGGGAAGGGTCTAGCTAGCCTCCGCTTTGTTTGACAATACTTTAAGCGTCAACAAGAAGTGACGTCACCCGACATCGCTTAGAGCACCTTTAATTAATAAATCAGGCAATTCCTCTGTGTGATGACAAAACATTTCATTTGTTGTATCGGTTGTGATGTTAAATAAAGCTTGCAACATGTCAGGGGAAAACTTACAGCTCATATATTAGCCTATCCTCTCATGCAGTTACAGATGCAGCGTAACTGAACCACTTCTACTTCTGCTGCACAAGATGACAGGACATTTTTTATCATTTTAAGGCTTATGAAAGATTCTGCGTTTGTGATATATTTCCTTCTTCCTTTCATGCAAAACGCTCGAGAAAAAAATGCACAAGCCTGGTTTCTCGAGAGAGAAATCGCAGATCATAAGCAAACTTAAGACGCTGTGGAGACATTAGTGTCTTCATGGGATCTTTACTGGATGTGTGTGAACGTGCGCACAGATTCCGGAAAATCACTTTCAGTGTGAATGAACCAAAATCAAACGATCCCGGGACAAATTATCGCTGTATTTCCCGGAATCTCTGGTTAAAGGGGCTTTAGTGACACGGTGGGTCATGCATTGTCAACATTGCAAAACACATCGAAGAGTCTTCACCTGTTCACCATCCAGATGACTTTTCTCATAAACATAATTTATTTCTTAATGTGTAAACCTTTTTAAATTAGCACTATTGAATACATCTTTAATCAAATGACACACAAGTAGTGATATTTTTTATGTCTTTATTGAACTGTCTGTGTAAACATGAAGGTTACAAAAGTTTGTGAATCTATAACGGAAGTGAGGAGTCATCAAACCCGGAGTCCAATCAATGGGAAGAGATTGATCAGAACTGCCCTTTCCTGTACAAACGCACAATTTTTTGCCACTTCACAGTAAGACAAGTTGTCTATAAATAGAGAGTAGTTCAGCACTGTTACTCCTCTCTCTAGGAGTGGGCGCCCTGGGATGATGACTGCAAGAGTACAGTGCAAGATGCTTGATGAGAAGAAGAATCCTGGACTTCTCTGTTGCTGTGTCTACAATGTGTACAGCACTGTTTTTTGGAAGGCTTCATAGGGGTTTACAAAGGAGAATGTGTATGTTCCTCAGCCTTACTGATGTTTCTGTGGACCGATAAAACCAAATTTGCTTAGAGAAAACAGAAATGCTACAGTACGTGTAGTGCAAGAACAGCAACACACAAATCAGGACCTCTCAATTGCAACGTTTAGAATTCTCAAGTTGGAATTCCACCAATGGAAGCTCTGCAGAAGGGGATGTACATTTACATTTAGTTATTTAGCAGACGCTTTTATCCAAAGCGACTTACAATTGAGGACTAAAGTCAAGTAAAGTCATATGTCAAAGATGTAACAGGACAGTCAAGGATGGAACAGGACAACTAAAAGGGGTAAATCAACACCAGCATGGCTTTAAAAGAAGAGAATAGGTAGTCTGAACTGCCTCATCCCATTTGAGATCCATTGGCATGACCTCAACGGAGCAATTCAGACCAGAAATTGCAGAAATATTACTGAAAAGAAAGGTTTAGAATTCCTTGTGATGTTTGTTAGAGGTTATTTCCAAAGAATGATCAACAAGTTACTACATCAAAGAGTTCACATTTCTTTCCACTCTGTACTGTCAATGTTTACACGGTATGTTCAGTGAAGACATGAAAACATTGGTTAGTTTCAGAATTTATGTCAAGTTTATGCACACTCAAAAAAATAAGCTGTTGAACGAACTTAAATTAAGGAAAGCTTTTCCATGAAAATAAATTAGATTTGTTTGAAATTATTTGTTGTATTCTTGTTGTATGAACTTAAATTAATTGAGTCATTCCTGCTAGATAAAGTTTTGTCAGGTTGACTATATTTAATTTTTGCCCTGCCTAGAATCGCCAACATTATAATTTTAGCTAATTTGACTCTACAGTTATTTTAAATGATAGGAGCTACTAGTGTTCAATTTAATTAAAACCACTTTTTTACAGAGTAACATTGAATATTACTTATACAGGTCTGCAAATGAGGTTTAATGCATGTGTAGAGTATATTGCGCACCCACAGCCCTAAACTAAACACAGTCACCACTCTTCTGCATAATGGTAATCACAAATTTCAAAAACATTACAAAAAGTCTTCTAAGTTTCTAACATTACTGAATATTAAACATTAACATTAACTAACAAAATCTTTCCATTTACAGAAAAACACAAAATAACACTTTAATCCCTAAATTTACCCTCCTAATGCAGTTGCAATGCTGGGAACTACAGATCCACTGCCCAGTTAGTTGTCAACAAAAATGATTCATGTAGTTTTCTCACAAATTAATTAAGTAAACTTCAGTTTTAAATATATTAGGTTGATTGAACACAATTAAATTAAGTTGTGACAAAATATTAAACAATTGTGTTACTTTTGCTTATTTTAATTACTTAATTTAACAAGAGGCAAAAGTTATTTTTTTTAGTGCTTATGAAACCAAGTAAATCCTACAAGTTCACCTTTTTCATGTTTGCCTGCAACTGTGAATATACAAACTTAAACACAGACACGATCCAGTAATAACACCTCAGTATCTGTAAGTAGGGTTGATTTGGAGAGCTTTTAGCAGTGTTGTTTTGAGAGAGGCTTTTTTGTAAGAGAAATGTTCTGCTGGACATCAGTACAGCGAGTCCTTTACCATATACTGCATGAGTCAGGGCATCTCCCTCTTTCTTTCTCTTTCATCCATTAGTGAAAAATACGACACTTATTTTTTTATCTGCCATATTTGGATTTGATCAACCATTAGTATCCTTGCAGCCTAAACGACAAAAGTAAGGACTTCACTCTAGATGTCTCTTTGGATCTCATTATCTCAATTTACTCATTGCTGCCTCC
This sequence comes from Siphateles boraxobius, assembly GCF_051911475.1. Classification (NCBI taxonomy): domain Eukaryota; kingdom Metazoa; phylum Chordata; class Actinopteri; order Cypriniformes; family Leuciscidae; genus Siphateles; species Siphateles boraxobius. The sequence goes on along the minus strand of NW_027508722.1, from coordinate 18,933,910 downwards.
ATCCATCCCTATTATGATTAAGTGTACTCTGGGTCCATGTCAAATTGAAATGACTCTAATAGGATGGATTGCTAACTTGATCCACATGGCAAGAAAACAGTCTTGTTGACAGCACATCTGAGAGGAAAACAACCCATCCGTATCCAGTCCAGTCACTGGATATGTATGGCCACTGAATTAGCCACCAGCTCTGAAAAAGTCCAGTAAGCTCATAAACAATAGCACTGATTTGAAAGCATGCAGTGTATTAATCATGGTTAGCACAGCAGACATTTGTTTAGAATAACATTTTCATGTTGAACTGAATGTACAATTTCTTTTTTTTTTAGTGCATATCCAGATCTTCTAGCAAATAGTTACATCACTGATCATTTTTATCTATTCATTTTTATAAATAGTTGAAAAATGTAGCAGGCGTTTCAAAAATATATTCAAATGCAGTTCACACAGGAGATAAAACTTGAATACGTCTCTCTTTTTACCTTGAAAATTAAATGCAAAAATGTTTTTGAAAATAGTGGTTAATATACGCTCTCGAAGCATAATTTTTTTTTTGTTATTATTATTGGTTACACCACATGACATCGTAGAGTCATTAAATTAAACATTTCTTTAAAATTTAACAAATGTTTTTCAAAACCATATGATACCAACAAAAAAGTTAATTTCCAAGAGCTTGGCACATTGTGTAACATGTAAAGACTGAATGCATCTGCCAAAGTCATACATAAAGTCTTTAACAGATTGTCTAAAACACCTGGGTCAGTTTGACTCTCTCCTCTTTTTCTGTGGTTTTTGCCCCATCCCTTCATCCTCCATTTCGGAAGCCCATCAACACATCTCCCCTTCATAATGAGTCTAATCTGGCACATCATTGCTTCCCCTCTCTCTCTTCCAAAAGATTAAAATGGCCGCTTCACCTGCAGGCTTCATTACTCTTGTGACGATGTAATATCATGAGTGAACTCATTTGGTCAGAGATAAATGGTGTAATTTAGAGGTGTGGTTTTTCTTTAAATGAAAGTGATGTAGATCAAGAACAGGAAGCCATTGAGTTTGTGGAGAGAGTTTAGCAGTTAATCATAGACTTATTAAGAACACTGTTTCCAACGTATGATGTCATTGCTACACCTAGGTTCATTGGAAAAACATGCCTCCTATACATACAGCTAAAATGACCATCAATGTCAATAAAACACCAAACAATTTTGTTGTTCACACAAATTGATTACAGGGGCAGATTATCGGTTAATAATGACTTTTTATTTTGCACAGTTCAATGCACGATATTATGTTATGACCTCAAAACACTTTTACCATAGTGCATAATGTGTACACATAGTAAGTGTGGTCGGTATCTCACCTGGTGGCATTGGACTTGGGTATGAATCCTGTGAAATGCAAGTCAAGATAGAGAGCATAAAGACTTGGAGAAGCAATCTGAAATGGCAGGGTTGCTTCAGCCAATGTGCTTAATTCTCACATTTAATATTGTTAGGGAAAGGTTTATGTTTAGTAGGTTTACTGTAGGTGGTAGAGCATTAAGCTTTTACAGATTTTTCACCAGACGTTTCATTTCCGACCTGCTGATACGTAACAATAAAACATTGGCCGATTCATGTTAATCTTTTTCAGATAAAACTGAACGCTCCTAAACTTAAAAATGGAACGTAATATAATTTTTGCAAATGTCGCCATCGGCACTTTTTTCCAATGAGCCTGGGTTGGCATTGCCGCTGTTTGATGTAGCAGCTCAAGCTTTACATTTTAAGTCAAACTGCCCAGCACAACAGAGCAGCTACATACTGTAGTTTTGATGACATCTGCTGATTGCCCTCAGCCATTTGACTGGCCTCTGAATGCAGAGTTCAGCAGTAAGTGGCACATGAAAACAGATGAAGTATGTTTACGGCCTTCAAAATATTCATTGGTACTTGAATATTGGTAGTGTGGTATCGTGTATACATTACACTCTCCTTTAATGTTTTTTTTTGAAGCACATCAGATTCTGCAAAGAACCTTCTTATTAAGGACCATTTTAGCTGTATGGGGTCTTCTTGAGTGGACTATTATGGCTCTTTTGAGATTAAAGTTTTTCATGTTATACATGATGTCCTTTGGATCCGCCTATGATTTTCTGCATTAGTATATCTGTATACCATGTCTTCTAAAATCTACAGAACAAAAACTCAACCGGTGGTTTTCAAACTTTTTGACCTTAAATATGATGATGCCCTTAAAGGCTGCTGTTTATTTTCATGCATAGCATATTATTCTATTTATATTGTGTAAGAAAAATGTTTATCATTATATTATGAAGACAAAATTCTGATCACTAAATTAAATAAATGTTTTTATATTGTCATTAAACTAAAGCTGTCACATGTAAGGTCTGTTTTCATACATTTTCCTTTTTGTTTTGTTTCTAGTTAGCTTCTGAGTTGTTTATTAGTCCTGTCATCCTCTGTTCCGTGTCAGTTTGTCACTATGGTTTCTAAATTGATTGTGTTAGTTCAGTTCAGGTGTGTTTCATTAATTATCTCATCAGCTCCTTAGTTTGCCCTTGTATATAAGCCCTCTGTTTCTGTGAGTTTCTTGTTCTGCATGGTTTGTTGTTTGAGGTATGCTGGTGGTGTTCCTTTCTCCCGTGTATCGTTTGAATCTCCAATTAAAGACTATTCGGATTAAATTCTTTGTCATGCGTGTATTCTACACAGCCATAGTGTGACAAAAGCAATTTATTAAATTATAATCTGCAAAATATTAACTTTGTATTTTGTCTTGTTTTCTATCCATTCTTATTGTTAGATGTGTATTAACCTGCAAAAAAACCCATTCAATTCAAATGGATCAGTGTAGCACTTTTTACAAGAAATATTATTCCGATGTATTTTTACAGAACCCAATGAGCAGGTAAATGTGACAGTAATGAGGAGAAGCTCTGCAGAAAGATACACAAGTCTCTCAGCACCCCCTTGCTATAAAGCATTTCTTTTTAAGAGCGTACTTGCTATTGTCATGTTTAGGTTGTAAATTAACGGGAATAAATAAAGGACTGGATTTAAATGCAGCAGTCTTTTCTTTAAACAAACAAAACAAAATACTCTGAGACACAAGAACAGAACAACCAAACTTCAAAAGATGATATCGGACAAAGAACTGAACAAAACACGGCTTAAATAACAGAGTGAACCAATCAAAGAAACAAGCTGACATGACTAATGAAAAAAATGAGTAACTAACTACAGTGGCGTCGCAGGTGGGGTGCTAGGCCCTGTGCGAACTTGAAATGCGAACTTGAAACCCCTAGTGGCGCGAGGCCCTGTGCGGTTGCACAGTTCGCGCGACGGCTATGACTAACTAGAAGCAGGAAAGAGGGACAAAGGAAACAGAGCAAAAACCAACTTATAGTAAAACTCAAATACGGATAAAACAAGGCATAACCCTGACAGTTATGTGGTAAATTATACACAGTGATCTTTATTTACTAAGTTGGGAAATTAATTGTACCTATTTTTCTTGTGCAATCTACTTAATTGCGTTTTCACTTTGTGTGCATAATTTAATGAGAATATTTGTGCAAAAATGATCAAATAGGATAGACATAATAGGAAATAGGATATTGTGTATGGTAAGGGTACTAAATGATACCATACTGTTCACAATTATGACAATAATTGTTTTTTGCCCTTGCACCGAAAAAACAGCGTCTCCTTGTCATAGTGAAATACTTAGCTAACTGTTATTTGACAGTGGGCTATTATGCAAATGTGTAACATGGTGATGTAGCTAATCCTGTCTTAACATGCTATCAGAAATTTCCTACTTCCCACTTCTGAAGTCCTGATTACGAGCTTGTCACGTTCAAGTGCTTTGTTGTCTGAAAGAATAGGAATCATGGACGACACCTGGTTTATTCTTGCCTATTTCTTGGGGAAGTCTTATTAAAGCCAAAATGTATTGAATATATTTAATTTCCGAGTTTCCCAATAGTAAATACGGCTTGAGAGGGTGTTCATGTCCAATTTCCGTATTTTTTGCATTTATGAAAAATTCCAATAGCATGTTAAGGCAACATTAGTCACAGAAACAATGGCATGACTACAAACAAAGTGTTTCAGGCAGGTGTTTTCTGTTGGAAAGATGAACTCCTTTTGGCGTGGACTTTGTGCTTTGTAACTTTGACGATCTTTTTCAAGCAAAGACAGCTATGCTACACATTAAAGGAAAAGGAAAATATAAAAAGCATAATAGGTGTCCTTTAAATATCAAACCACTGCTATTTAGAGGACCCAAGTTCAATGATAGGTAAAACAATTGTGGGTATGAAATTCTTCAGCCGGGTTCAAAACTACTTCACAGGCCTTAGGGACAGTTCACCCAAAAATCAGGTACTCACCCTCATGTCATTCTAAACCTGTATGTATTTCTATGTTTCTTTTATGAAACACTTTCTGTCTGCTGACGAATGCTGGCAACCAAGCAACACTGACTTTGATTTTACAGGGGGAAAAAATAGACATTTCTCAAAATATCTTCTTTTATGCTCCAAAGAACATAGAAAGTCATCATTTTTGGAACGAGATTAGTGCAAGGAAATTATGACAGAATTGATATTTTTGCCTGAACTATCCCTTTAACTTAACATTACTGCTATAGACACACTATTTCTATTTGTTTTAGTGTTATATTGGCATTCTTGAGTCTGTGGGCTTGAGTTCCCATAGGATTGAGGTGTAACACAGAAACAGAGCCAACTCAACATTCCTCAGATTTCATAGCTGCATTCAATATTACAATGTTTCCTGGAAGTATTCACTGCCTGCATTTGGATGTGTTTTATTCTCTGCTTTTTTCGAAGTATTGGCAACCTGGGTCTACAGGCGGCTCAGGATACCGGTCCTCAGCTGGAGCCTGAAGCGTGGAGTTCGCTCAGACACTGGTTGTTTATCGTCTCTCACCAGAGACTAACCAGTAAAGAAGCATCAGATCCTTTCCGTGACCCTTCCCTGCTGTTCCCACAGAGCATCACAACCCTGCTTTTATTCGCTTCCAGCTGATTTACACAGGATGAGTAAACACACAACCACACACCGTAACACACCTCGAGTGCACTACACACACGCACACGCTTCCTGTAAGTTGAATCAGCTGCATATACTTATAGAAATAGTCTCCGGTGAGGGAGAGCGAGAGTTGTATCAGTCAGTCTGCTGGGGATAGAAGGTTCGTTCTAGGCTTTTTGTGATGTATAAAGGCTGATAGATTTTTCTGCACTATGAGGTCTGTGTTATTTTTGTTGCCGATTTGGACGCGTGGCAAACAAAGAGATGTTTGCACGATGCTGTTCTTACTCCTTTTATAGTTATGTTGGCAAAGGCTTCGGAAGAGCCCTCTTGTGTGTTGGTTAGCACGTCGGTGAACATTGCACGTATGTGTGCGCGAGCATTTAAAGTTTTTTTCATGTGCTGTTTAGTTGGTTACCATGGCTGTCTGAGTTAAGTAACCAAATACAACAGTACGATCTCTCACTTTTATTCCATAACCCTACAGTTATATATAGACTCCTCCATCTCCACCCACTCTTCCACCCTCCTGCTCTCTCTATCTCTCCACACTAACTCCCTCTTCACTCTTTCTATCACCCGTTCATCTCTATCCGCTTTCATTCGCATTCTCCCTCTTGGATGTGATTTACGCTCTCTCATTCCCGCCTGTCACTTAATTACTTGGTTAACCAGTGGCATAGCACCCATTTTGTCCTCCTGCTACTCTTTTCTGTCTCTCCTGAAGCTTTGTGAGCTCTCATTTTCCTCCCGCCATACGTAATCCTCTGCATTGTGTGTGCATGCGCTGTCAGGTGATGAGTATTGATTGTGTACTTGGCTGTAACGCCATGTGATTAAACGCAATGAATGGGTGGAAAGGGGCGCACGATAAATCGCCTGTATGCCACCGTGTGTTTGATTAAAAGGGTCTGGAATCTGGCCCTGTCTACAGAGCTTTGTATCCAAGGGTCTTTTAAATGGGTCATCAGATATTAAAGGGATAGTTCGGCCAAAAATGATATTCAACCCATGCATTACTCACCCTCAAGCCGTTCGAGATGCATATGTCAATCTTGTTGCAGACGAACACATTTTCAGTTATTTTAGAAAATGTCTTAGACCCTTCAGTGGATATAATGTGAAGCAATGGGGTCCACCTCCTTCAAGTCCCAAAATGTGCATACATCCTTCACAAAAGTAATCCATCCGGCTCCAGGGGGGTAAACGAAGGCCTTCTGAGGGTAATCCGTGCGGTTTTGTCGTAAAAATATACATATTTAAAACTTTATAAATGAAAATATCTGACTTCCGGCAACGATCGACGCGCGTTCACGGGTGATGGAAGTTGGCGTACGAGGTATGACGTAGCAAAGGAACCGTCGTGACGTAGAACGAACGCGCCAGCGCAGCAGGAGAGCAGAGCAAAACAAAACTACGTCATACCTCGTACGCCGACATTTGGGAAAGGTTGCTTTTTTTCTTCCAAAATTGTATTTAATAAACTTTTATTAAAAAAAACATTTATTTATTATATTATTGTTTTAACTAGCCTACATTTAAAACATGAAATTAAATCATAGTTTTGAATATTTCCATTAATTTATCCATTTAGGAGTGGTCTATTTATTTAAATGTTTATGTTTGAATGATTAAATTGATCATTTATTCCATCATTTTATTTTGCCATATGCCAGTCATGGTGATAACAAAGAGAAATAAAAATATTAACAATGTAAGAGTAAAACGAGAAAGTTTGCCAAATCATGCCCTGTTCCTGGCTCTGTGTACCACAAGTGTGCCGCACAAGTCCTGAGAAATAAGGCCAAAACGTTTTGATCGCCCCCAGCTGACTGGTTGTAATATAGCTCATAAACTCCACCCTCTCCATGTAATCGAATGGGATGTGAGTGAAAGCCCCGCCTACTGGTCCAATGGCAGTTTCCAATAGGGCGAGTGAAGGTTTCTCTGTGTTGCTGTCTTTCCTTTCACGCAACACAACAAGATTAAATTAAATGAATTTTCTCATATGTATTACCTCGTTATTTCATCTAACTCCAATAATGAAAAAGTTTTTAATGATATCTGAGTATCATTAAATGTAGGTGAATGTTTGATTATTCTACTCATCTCTTTATATTTTACCCGTTTATTAGGAATCTATGTCACTTTGAGATCCTCACGCCAGCCGTTTTAAAGCGGGTCTCACAATCACAAACTCGTCAATTTTTGGTAACTAAACAGAGGTAATTTGACTAATACCTTAGATGGTCGCATTCACGCCTACTCTATCTAAGGTACTTTGTTTAGTCCCCATAGATCTGTATACACTTGAATTAAAATAACATTATCTCTTGTCAGAGGTCATGACCACTACTACAGATAAAAGCCGACCAATATTACTTCTTGGGTAGTTGCTTTGGTTTGGTCATGCCATGGTTTCCCACGTATAGCTAGAGTAACATTACATCAAAACAGAGGTAAAACTCACCCTATTTATGTTGGTCGAGCAACATTTTGGTGTAAATTCCCCTTTTAGTCTTTACAGTCTAAGTACACTTAAACTAGTGTCAAATATTAGCCGGAAGTTGGTGTGCCCTATGCTCCACTCAAAACTGGACTTTAGTCCGTTACAACCTTGCGCAGATTTGCGGTAACATACGCATTCGCTTAATATACTTGGGAAAATAATTACAGACTAGGTCAGAATAAATTCAAACGTAACAATTTATTAACAAGGTAATAAAACAATCATTTAAAATCAAATTTAAAGAATGAAATCATTAGTCAATCAAATACAATAACAACAATTCAGAAATCAAGGCATTTTTGAAATATTTACCTGGCAATGAAAACTACACTCAGCGATTGTGTGGGAGATTTGTCTACAGATTCCCTGAACATTTTTCCATCTCTCATTAAATACCCAGATAATTCAATAGGCTTACCAAATGGTGGTGTCTGTTATTATAATTAGGTTTTGGTCCCCTATTCAGGGGGTCACAAATGGGCAATCAGAATTTGTGATTGAATGGGTTCTCGATCCCTGTAGAAAAGAACACTTATTTACATACAGGATGTGGTTTGGATGGAGGATCTGGGGGAGGGCACACCTTTAAGCGGCACATAATATTTCTCACCTTCTAAAACTTCTTGGAGGTTTGTACTATGGCTGGGAGAATGCGACCATTTTACCAGGTGCACTGAGATGCATTGCAAATTATATCAAACATGTATAGTTACTTATTGTACACACTTAACATTGTATAGATTTTGAGTAAGTTTTAGGTGAGGGGGAGAAGAGCGGGAACAGGGTGATGAGGAGACATCTCGATGAGGTGAGGTGCATCTCGGATGGAGCTCCCAGCATGAGAGAGTTCAAATGTTAATTCTCAGGAGAGTCTTTTGTTTTCTCGAGGGGTAGTTGTTTCGTAGTCATGACTTTCTGGCATCCGCCTTACAGGAGACAAATTAAACAATCAATTTACACTTCAAATAATTTTTTTTACAAAGATGGTTTCTGTCATTTTTGGTGGTTTTTAATCACACTGAAGTAAATTCAAGTGTTAATTTTTTTAATAAGTTTAGTTATTTAGTTATTTGATGCTATAAAAACGGGGGGTTGACATCATGATTGACAGCTGAGATTGACAGCTTCTCTGAGCGAAGATATTGGAGCTTTAACTTTAATTTCTACATTTCCATTACTGTTTATTTCACACCGACATAATGAGTTGTTCTGCAGTAATCTGTAGGCTATACGGATTCTGCGGGAGTGTGGGCCGGGCCTTGATAACAGCTCCACTTCACGCTCACTACTGCGCAGACTCGGACTTCAAGATGTCAGCGCCATATTTGGACATTGGCGGCTTCACTTTTCTTCAATGGTAGAGAGTAAAGGTGTGTCGTCCATCTTTCTTTTTTACAGTCTATTGTGTAGCACCTAGAGCTCTGCAGATTCTTCTATAACTGTTTTGCCATGGGACCCACATTTTTCCCATGGTCATTAAGCCACGGCCCAGATTTTTTTTAGGGATTTTAACTAATTCCAAATTAATAAACAAATATACATAAAAATATATATAAATACTGCTCCTGCAGAATAGAATGAACATCATAACTGCATGCAAATCCTTCCTATATAACACACAAAGTTACTTAAGTTACTTAAACAGTTACTTAATTTATTGGTACTTTTTGGAAATTTCATGACTTACTAATTGACAACATAACTCATAGCATGCATTTAATTTCCTTTGCGCTATTTATAATGAAGTGATATACAGCACGTGCTGAATGCGCACTACAAGCATAACTTGAACATAACTGCTGACAAGCAACATCTAGTTACGAAAATAACGTTAGACTAATGACACTGACATACAGCCTGACAGCATCTCACCTGACCACACTGAATAAGGACATCATGTTTTTTTCAGGCATTCTTTACTTAAACTGTGTCTGACAGAAGTGTCAACAGCTTTCATTCGCATCTTTCAAAATAAAAGTCTTGCATCAGGAAAAAATAGAATTGTTATGTCTGTTGTCGTTTCTGTGACTGCACAGTCCGCAACCCACTCAAAAATGTCTTGCGACCCACCAGTTGAGAAACACTGTTCTAAAGGAACCCAATATTAGAAAACTTATTTTGAACAAGATCCTTTATCATTTCATTTTGACATTTTGAGTGGCGCATTTCTCCCAGTTTTCAGATTGTGAAAGGTTTACTTAACAATGTAATACAGGCTTTACAGAGCGTCTGTTATTGATGGATGGGGCAGTCAGAAACTATATTTGACAACAGGAAACCTGCAAGCCAGTGTGTGAGGACGGGAGCACAGCAGCACTCAGTGCAGTTGCTCATTTCTCAAGTGAAGGGGCGTTTCTTTAAGGTTTTTCATTCTAGGCGCCAGAGAGAGGGTGGAAAATTGTTGCAAAAAAACTAAAATATCACTGCTTTTGACACGAAGACCTCAAATAAAAAAATGTTAAAAAAGCAATCAGATTTTGGGAAACCTAAAAAAAATCCATGGGTCTCTCTGTGTACTTGAACACTATAAAACCTAAAATTATGGAATTTGTATGTTAATCGTTTCTGCGATCATCCTCTGATCTGTTATGAATGGTGGAAAGTTTTTTTGGAAGGAAACACAGACACCCACACATACACACATGCATTATGCATGTGTTCAAACCCTTAGTCCCGACTCACTGAGCTATGAAACGAGGCCATGCTAATCTCGCATTTAATGTTTGTGCTTCCATAAATACTAAGTCTTTTCGCTTATTTGGTTTTTCCTCTTAGCATATGGCCCATTACCATAATGACACATCGCTGGTGGCCTGATAAACATTTTAGCTGTAAAATCTTGAGAGCTAGATCTGCGGAACTTTATTCAGGCTTTAATAAGTCCTCTCAAATTCTACCTGGGATTCTACTGGTTTAGTTAAGCTTAATTAGACCTCAGTGAGCTTGATAACTGGATTTCAACAGGCTTTCGCTTATTTAATGAGATTCCGTTGAGCTTCCTAACAGGTGTCCCACGCGTTTGCCCCCTGAACCTCCAGGAATACTCAGTGTATACTCAGAAATTAGCAAGAACCCTGCAGGCTCGATCCCGTCTGAGTTGCTTTAAAAGGTGATGAGCTTGGTGTTGACTAATTCAGATTAGACCACCGGGGGCTAACACATCTCTGTTTGTGAACAAAGTATAGAGAGATTCATGTTCTCAGAGGTCAAAAGTTATTTAGAGGGAATTAATGCACTGTTGGTATTCACATTGTTTACTTTATTCAATAAAGCTGAACTTATGAGGGTATATAATAGATAATAAAAAGAGAGTAGGAGAGGGGGTTATTCACTAAAAATTAATTGTGGCCATCTGCATTGCATGCTCAATAGCAACCTGTGTGTGTTTGATTATGAGTTTTATAATCATTAAGGATGACGTTACCTCGAAAAATTTATTTTGTGGCCATGACTTATTATCAAGTTCCCACAAGTTAATATGACGTTCCCACGAATTACAATCTCATGGCCACGACATATTATCACGTTCCCACGCTTGTATATGTTGTGGCCACGAAAAAGCTAAGATCTCTAAAAATTCATGTGCATCCATGCTCTCGTTTTATTCATAGTAAGATGGCGTGACGCATAAAGGAAATATGGTTATAGTATATAAAACTAGAAACTGTAATGGGTAAGCATGCACAAAATTCCAGTGCGCATGTGAATAGTTTCTTGAGGGCACTAAAAAGTTTCTTGTGTGCATGCAAAAGTCTATACATAAAAAATGGCTCTATATATTCGAGAAAATCAATGAAAACCCTAAGAAAATAAAACTTATTTACAGATTACTATATACCAAATATAAAGCTGAAAATAATGCTGTATGAACCATTTATGTTAAATATGATCTGAAAATCTACTGAGAGGAAAAGTATGACATTTTGAAATGGAAAATGTGTAGGAACCCTGTTATTATCATGACTTTGTCTCTTGCTCCTGCTCTTCCCTGGCTTTCTAGTCAAACTTTCAGGCTTATAGAAGACTTATATATTCTGGTAGTGATTTGGCGTCCGGGGTCGGATCTAATATATCTGACGTTTTCTGATTTGGAAATCCATCCAAACTATAACATTTTGCCGTTGTCTGCAGGAAATCGGCACAATCTAACAACTAAAATAATTATGCAAATCGGGCAACCAAACAAACATACCAACAAAAATGGTGCTGAAGACAATTTGCAAGGTGCAAATCTGCAGGCTGTATTTGGATGTAGGCTATATGCAAGGTTATAATGTTCTTCTCCATCATTTGATAATCATTTCATGAATTTTCATGAATCATTTCATGAACTGCTGCTATATGATCAATAGAAAATGTACAAACATCACTCAGGCGATAATAGCGTGACGTTAATTGCAGCAGGCAATTTTGTGGGCGCGATCTATAGGCTAATAATTATAATTTACAAAGACAAAAGCCGTGTTATAGACAAGCCACAGCGCAATTTCATCAAATTCTGTGTCTGGTTAACTGGATTACTGGTGATTAGTAAATAATAGTAAAATGTATTAGTGATAGCCTATAGGCTACCACATAAAAAAGTGACGCAACTGTTTACACTCAATGTAAATAGCATCAGCCTTCTTTTACACTTGGAAATAGACGCTGCCTTAGTGAATTTGTAGTCTGTTAAGGGACTTTCGGTATAGTAATGTGGAATAAGACTGCAACATCATATATCTTTATGAGGCAGGAGCCAAAACAATAATCTCAATGCTAAATAACCCTGTAATAATATTCAGTTTATGCCAAGTGAAAAGATCAAAATTCACTGTGTTCCATTTCCATTCTGATGAACTTCAAAGGTAAGAGACAAGATGAAAAACCTACATTAACTTCCTGAAATATCAGATGAATCTCTCTCTCTCTCTCTCTCTCTCTCTCTCTCTCTCTCTCTCTCTCTCTCTCTCTCTCTCTCTCTCTCTTCTCATCTCACCCTGTTGCCACGGCAGCATAATCTGGCTACGAGAGAAAGGGACGGATAGTGCAAATGTCATCTGACTCATTTAATGTTGGTGTCAATATGTGTGTGAGCGTGTGCATGATTGAGAGAGCAAGAGAGACTGAATGAATGTCGAAATGTATCATAGAAACCATCGGTTGAGCTTCGACTTAAATTCATCTTCAACAAGCAATAAGTGGCCTTTTCTGTAAAGCCTTAAGTTTAATAAAAAGTTCATAAAAATTAATTATTACTGCTGTTTGTAAAGGTTGAGTGTAATCCATTGAAACACTGACAGTTACTGCTCTAACATACTGACAGGGATGTCATGCATCTATTTTTTGATATTTGTGATATATATTTGAGATGGCACCAGTGGCAGTAGTGGCTCACTTGGTGCCCCAGGCAAGATAAGACAGAACCAATGAAAGTAGTTAACCTAATATAGTTTTTTTATTTATGTTTTTTAACCAAGCAAAAATTCAACTGCACTTGACACCCAGTGGTTGGGCAAAATTCAATATTTATAATATTTATGAATTGGTCTCAACCCACAAGAAGTTACTTTAGACTTCAAGATTTTTAAACTTTTTTAAACTTTAAGACAAAACCATCATTCAAAGTTTTCTTTAGTGCAAGTAAAAGTAAAAATTTCAAACTTGTCAAAATATGTAGGCTATTGCAATTATGTGAATATCAATTCATTTTAATCATACTTCCTTAAATTCCCATTTTAATTCTGCATATGTTTGGTGCCTCAATTCAAATGAAATTCAATTTCAGAAATGAAAATTTAAAAACATTCTCAATTTAATGCAGAAGAGTGCACAGCTATTAGCCTAGGTTTTATGGAAAAAAATATATATAATTGTAAATTAAAAGTATCAAGCGACATGATGGTGTGTAGATGATGACGATGACAGCACTTTCAGTTTGAAGCTAATGAAGTGTGACTGATTTGACCCGAACAAATTAAGAAATGTGAATGGAAGATATATGCCACAGTAGTTAGACAAACATTTAATAATTGTTTTTCGAAGTTGCATTTGAAATCCACTTGGCTCTGCCAGGGCAAGTGTTCACTTGATTTAAATGGATATGTGCTCAGATCCCACAGTATGCGTTTGTTTTGTAATGAGCTGTACATATTCATCACCAGATTCCCTAACAGTGTTGTGCAATCTGCAAATCAGCTGTCTCGGAAGTGCTTTAGTGTTTGTGTCTGTGTCCTTTATCATTATCCTATGCTTTACTCTTGTTTACCGCGGTCTGCACCTTGCATGCCTATAAACTCAGGAGTCAGAAAGTGCCGTGGCTCCCGAGAGCGTCTGCAGACGTCATGCATGAGGAATCATCATGTTTGTTTACTCTGCCAAAGGGAATGCTGAAAGAGCCTGACAGCTGAAATGCTCTCATTTAAATCTGTTGGCACAGCAGGGTCGGTTAAATCATTCATCTGACACAAAGAACAAGATTTCACATTGGTATAAGCCTTTCATCTTCATATCTTATCACGTATTTACAATGCACCAGCCAGAAAGTGTTAAAACGCCATCAAATATTCAGCAGCAACCAACCACACCTGCATCCAATAGCTTATCTTTCAAATCCTGCCAAAACACTGGTCTGTGACTGGTGCGATCACGACTGTTGGATTCTTAATTGCATGGTGTTTATCTGTGAGTGGGCAGAGAGCGAATTGCTCTCACTGTGAGGTAATTCAGCATCCTATGTACAAAGTCCAAGGCCTACGCCGATCACTCGTCCATCCGTTCATCCGTGTGCTCGTGTGTGTCTGTGATGAATCTGGATTTGACACAGATGTTTGTGCTGCACCTCAGGGCAGGCCTTTTCAATGTCGCAGAGCATATCTGTCAAAACATATATGGACTGGTGTTTGTGTGTTATGTGTGAATAGCATCAGTGACCCATGTTGTCAAAAAGGACAGCTAGTGGAAACAGCCCCCCCCCCCCCCCCCTTTTTCAAAATTATGAAAATGTTTGCATGAAAGTGTGAGAGAGCTTGGTGGAAATGCAAAGAGACATGTAGGATCACATGGAGGCAAGAAAAAGGAAGGATCAACTGTCAAGCTGGTGGATTTTCTCTTTGCAAAAGTGAGAGGGAGCATGTGTGTGTATGTTCCAGGATGGGTTAAGGACAAAGTAAGAGGCTCAAAGCGCAGCACTGCTGAAAGACTGTCAGAGGAGACCGAAAGTACACTGAATCAGCTGACAGAAGAAGAGATGGAGAGAATTAGGGAGAGACAAGCCTTTTCTGACGGATTTGCCCAATTGAGAGAAAACTCAGTAAGACCCACTTTTGAAAGTGTACATTCAGCGCAAAAACCCACATCTTATTTCCTAACCGTCTGCCAGTTTAGTTCAACCAAGCTCTAAATGTGCTTAAATTGCACTGCACGATATTTATATTAAAGTGTCAAGAAATGGAAAATCTTAATGTCTTATATTTATACATATAAGACAGGCTGGGCAGCTCTGGCCCTCGAGATGCACTTTCCTGAAGAGTTTAGGTCCAACCCTGGTCAAACTCAACTGCCAGCTTTCTAGTAATCCCGAAGACCTTGTTTAGGTGTGTTGATTTAGGTTTAAAGCTAAAATCCACTGAAAAGTGGATCTCAAGGGCCAGAGTTGCACACCCCATAAGAGGTTACTTTGCAATAAAAACATACTGCAAGTTTTATACCTCAAAGCTAACTCCTCAATTAATTTTTTTTCACCCTTCTGAAATGCCAGGCTTTGAAATTGCCCAAGTTGTGATGTTATGAATTAATGTCCTCTACACATATCATTTTATGATGCCTTAATGACCTTTTTGGACCTTCTAAGTTTTAATTTCAAGGGGGTGTGCTCTTAACAACTCAATCACAAGAGCGATACTGCTGTAAGCATAAGATGTCAAGTAAGAATGTCTGATGTTGTTCTGTCCCTTGATGTAGACAAAAAACACCTCCAAAAACTGTCCATACCCTTTCAAAAAGACTAATTTGTTTATCAGAAACAATAAGAAATGCATGGATGAAGTAAAAAAAAAAACATGCCTGTAATTTACAAGATTTCTTTAATGAGATTCTTTTCTTTATTATTCTCAACATGCTGCCATTTTTTTTCTATTATCAATTAATTATAGCAGTCTGACAAGTTATAATAATGGTTTTTAAAATGATACATGGCATAGACAATAAATTGTAGCAATTGAGGAATTGTCATGCTGAAACAGACTTTCAAATTAAGGGGTTCAATTGGTTTATTTTCTTCTGACTTGGGCTTAATGTCGCTTTTACAGCACTAGCCATCTCAAACATCGAAACACATGTCACACATGCTGTGGAAGAGGGCGTGGATAAATTGCAATGAAATTCGCCAATTACAGCAAGGGGCATTTTCTTGAGTTTCTGAAAGAGGTAATGTCTCTTGAAACTGAGTGTTTTTGACGGAGAGTGAAAATGAAATTTTTTTTTTTTAGAAATTGCAAAAAAAGAGTGATAACTTCTTAAGCTAACCACCAGGAGTATGATATACAGATCTGAAAACACATCTTATGACCTCTGTAATTGTAAATTACAGAAAGCCAAAATCCACGTCTCCTCCAAAACGCACACAGCCAAAGCAGAGTGTGCAAAGCGTCATAAGAGACAGCATTAAATTACCTCATGTCTCAAAGCACACAACATTATAATACTAATGAATGTAAACAACTTAAAGAACTCTGACTTGTACCACCTGACCGCTGCAGATTCATTTCAGCGTTGATAGTGTTTCCATAAAGGCATAAATCGGAGTTTAAGGACAGTTAATAGACCCCATTGACTTCCATAGTAGGAAAAAAAATACTGTCTGGTTACCGACATTCTTCAAAATATCTTCTATTGTGTTCAGCAGAAGAAAGATGTTCATACTGGTTTGAAACAACTTGAGGGTGAGTAAATGATGACAGAATTTTCATTTTTAAGTGAACTATTCCTTTATTTACGGTAGTTACGACATGGCATGAACGCAGCATAAGCTTGTTGTTTTGGTTCAAGAAGAACTGTAAAAGGTGGCTGTTGTTTATTTGCATTGGTTTGTGAATGTCTGTCTAAAACTCTGCATGGCCTCATGAAACGTGCTGATGATGTGTGACGTCTGAGGTATGGAAATACATAGGTTGACAGCCAGATAGGACATCCTAATGCATTTGGACCGAATGCAATGATTGGACAAACATTCTTGGGTCTGTGACAGCCTCAGAAGATAGATGCAATTTAAAAAAAAATATGTAGGCCACTTCTAACAACCAGTATAACAAAAAGTGTTTGTGAAATATGAGGGTGACGCGATATACCGGCATTGACGACAACCTCGATATATTTTAAAAAAAAAAATATTGCTATTGTGTTAATTAGGGGTGTCACAATATAGGCTACCATTAATTTACCATGGACCGTATATTATATCGTAATATTTCAAATGAATGGTACATGTATGATAATATAGCAGGTAAATTATCCAGCACCAGTATCTGATTGACGTCCCTGTGTGGCTGTATAGAGAGCAATATTTTTTTTCTTCTATTTTTACCCAAAATAGGACGATGTGAGGATTATGAAGCGCTAAACTTTTTTCAGGCATCCTCAAATCCGGAGGGCTTTCAAAAAAGTATTCCCTTTCAAAAGTACACCCCTATACCTTATTTACACCTAAAGGGTGCCTATTTGTACCATAAAGGTACATATCCTAAAATGTTATAGTACCTTTAACATACATTTAGTGTGACGGATTGTAGTAATTGCTGCATCCTCCACAACCAAGCACTCAGAACAGACCCACAAGAGGGCTGTGGGTCTGTTTATGGTGTTCCCTGATTTGTATATTTACTTTAGTAAATGGAGCTCAGATAGCATGTGCAAATAAGAGGCATCTTCATTGAGTGCAATTCATTCTTAGTGAATTGCCCCTCAACACGCCAGTGTGTGTTTGTGTTCGCTCATGATTTCAGAACCCTGATGAAGAGGGCTTTTGATGGTTTTATTAAGCTCTTGTGCTTTCGTCCCATGGAGTGCCAGGAGGGACACATTGCGGGTGTCTTTTCCTGCCTCCACTCTGGAATCTTTCCACAAGTGGAAAAGGCGGAGATAAGAAGGGAAAAGGCTTCCTCAATGCTTCCTCTTCGTCTCACAGAAGCCTGGTGAAATCTTAATGTGTCTGTATCAACCGGCACTGGCAACGCTTGCATCCAGCACTCTCATTTCACAATCCAAATCAATTAAGGAGAATGAATCACTGTGCTATTATTATAACTGTCAGATTCACTTCTTACTTACAAAGATGAAGAAGAAACAAATGAAGCGCCTGCTATCTACTCCTCCCTTTCCCCGAGGGCTCCCTCTTCAAGCATATTCTCTCCCAATGTCTCCTTTTTCTCTTTGTCTTTCATTCTCTTTTTTCTTTCTCTCGGTCTTTGTTCTCCTTTCGTTACCCTGCTTTTTATTTCAGTCCCCCTCTCCGCATTTCTGGTCGCTTCTTTCTTTTGCGCTCCCACCCTCTCCCCTAAATAATTTAGATTTTACAGTTTACTTGCCGACTGGCAGGTTTCGTTTTATTCAGCTATGCACATATGCAAAACAGCGGGTGTGAACTTTAGAATTATATTTGCGACACTGGTCATTAGTATTTGCCTGCAATAATTATAGTACGGCAATAATGGGTTCCTCAATTGTGTATACACACACTGTTTCATTTCATTTCCTCTCTTTCTCACTTTCGTGCCCTGCTGACACATCCAAAGTGACTGAGAGAAAGAAAGAAAGAGCAGGGAGGAGAGATGAACAAAGAAAGGGGGAGGAGAAGTACATCCATCATTTCTTCCCTGTGGTCAAATAAATCTTGTTAGGTCTGTAAAGGTCAGAGTTCACGGAGATTGCTTTGAGTTGCTTTGTGTGTGTGTGTGTGTGTGTGTGTGAGAGAGAGAGAGAGTGTGTGTGAGAGAGTGTATGAATCGGATACATCAGGTGTTAGTGTATCCCTGTGATTTCCCCGTGCTGCAGTTTGGGACGTGCGTGACACGGTCATGACCTGCGTCAGCAAACTGTCATAAGATTTTCTGATTCATGATGAATCTGTTTTAATGCAATTAATGCAGTCATTGTGAGAATAAGGGACTTCTTTCAAAAACATATAAAAATATTACCGGCTTTAAAACAGTAGCGCAGTAGCGTATACTGTATCTCCTAAAAGTGATGGTACAGGGCAGACCGGGGCAAGTTGTCTCAAGAGGTTTTGAGTTAAAAGTCCTAAATTAAAGAGATGCTTGTTTACCAAACAGTAGCTTTGAATGTTTTTTAATGTTTAACAATTTTGTGAATTCTATTCTTCAAACTAAAATGTCAGTTTCATTATATCTTTACAGTTTTGTAATATCTGTTGAATAAACAAGTGAACATAAAACCACTCTAGCATTATTCAGGCAAAGGTTGAAAGGTGTTCTCAGGGCAAGGAAATATTTCATAAATGTCAGGTCGAAAAAAAAACATGCCCAAAACAATGGTTTGATATTTTATGTTAATTTTTACATTTTTGTTGCGTGAGGAATTGTTTTGTGTCTACCAACTACCGTGGCAAGTTGTCACAAAAGGTCAATGAGTGTGTTGTGAACTGTATCTTAAGTGGAATTGATCAGTAGGGTTTTTTATTTTGTCTGTAAGTGGTAGCATATAACAAAATTAATCTCATTTGTGTTGATCTAGGGGGTGCTATAGGCAGCAGAAGGCATCTCCATGAGGAGCGGTAGAAGATGCCGGAACTGCCAGCGCTCCTGCTGTCGATTTACTTCCGCTTCCTGTTAGTCACCGTGGTTACCATGCCTCCTTCTTCCCGGAGCCAGACCCCTGTTCTATCATCTGTGCGGATGGGTAAGTTGCACAAATTTAGACTTGTAATATGTGGTCGACAAGCCCAATATCTGACTGTGATTGTGAAGATCTCTAAACCAGTGGTTCTTAAATGGTTTTGTTGATTTATCATTTGATTTAATTAATTTAATTTAAAATGATTTAATATTGGAAATCAATAGGCATCAAAGTAACAATATTTTATTGCATTTAACCTAACTAAAATCTTTCAAATGTATTATTATGAACTGCATAAGCGAGACAAAATTATAAACACCACTCGAATAGGAAAATTGACAATTTTGCTCTCGAAATATCCCTTAAATTTTAAGTTTTATTAATGGTTTTCAAGGATGAGGGCCAAGTTGATTGGAAACATTTTCTCCCACCTTTTAAACGTTTGCTGTTCTAACTATGCACTATTATTCAAAAGTTTAGGGTCAGTATGATTTTTTCATGTTTTTGAAATGAGTCTCTCATACTCAGCAAGGCTGCATTTATTTGATCAAAAATACAGTATAAAAAGTAATATTGTAAAATATTATTCCAATTTGAAATAATTGTTCCCTTTCGTTGTCACTCCGAGTTACGTCGGATGACGACGAATGGGGTTTCGCTTAGAAAGCCTATCAACTTCGAGTATTACAAAACGAGCCAATGGCAAAGAAATGCCATGGGTCTGCGGAATTTGCATGACGTAACTCCGCCCCACCTCGTGGGTATAAAAGGAGGACGCCAGCAACAGGCAGATATGTTTTCGCTTCGGAGCCAAGTGTAATTCTTCACTCCTTAAGCTATCTCTGATTGTCAGCTTCTTACGAGACGAGCAACTCTCCAGTGTTGGTGTGACGGCGATCTCCCGGCGAGTGCACACTTCCTGCTTATCTGAGCGTGGTTTGCCAGCGAGTGTGTTCTCCGCGGGCGCTTCAGCACTGAGTTTCTCTCACAAAAAGAGCTTGCACGTGGCACGTCTTTTTAAAGATGCCTCGCCCGTGCACTTCTGGTTGCGGTCGACTGGTGTCTGACTCTGATGGGCACGAGCGCTGCTTGGTGTGTTTGGGCTTTGATCACGCTAAAGCAGCGCTTGTGGATGAGTCATGTTCTTTCTGTGGGAACATGACCATCGCAACACTTAGATCGAGACTCAAGGATCTCGCAAGAGTGAGAGTCCCCTCATCCACACCCCGATCTAGCGCCTCCTCGAGAGGCTCTACTTCGGCTGGTGGCCAGGGTGATCTGAGGGTGACTGTGTGGAACAAAGCGCCGACTATGTGTCCGTGCCCCGCAGCACCTTCTCCAGTGTTGCAACCCGCGAGCGTTCAGGGGATCATCGCGGGACCGTCCTTTGAGGTCCCGCGGGTGTCCTTTGGCGCTCCAGAGGAAGATGCGATGTCGATCGCAGCATCACTAGGCGGGTCTGATTCGTCTGGAAGTGACGACTCGTCACAGCTGCCACCCTCGGGTGTGAATACGGCTGTGGCTCAGTCTGATCCAGAGATGACGGCCATGCTTTCCCGGGCGGCCGCGAGCATTGGTTTGGAGTGGAACCCTCCACCCTGTCCTGAGCGCTCGCGGCTGGACGATTGGTTTTTGGGTGCAGCTGCGGCTTCCCGTCCTCAGCCTGCCCCAATACCTTTCTTCCCGGATGTGCATGATGAAATCTCGAAGTCCTGGAAGACTCCCATGTCTTCCCGCGACCGCTCGTTGATTTCATCCGCCTTTCCTCCCCTCGATGGGGCAGCTGCCCGTGGGTACACTGGGCTCCCCCCGGTTGAGCGCTCTGTTGCGATGCAGTTGTGTCCTCAGAGTGCCTCTTCTCGCGGCGAGCCTAAGCACCCATCCAAGGCCTGTAGGTTCTCGTCTACCCTAGTTGCGAAGTCCTACAGAGCGGCGGGACAGGCGGCTGCCTCTTTGCATGCCATGGCCACTCTGCAGGTCTATCAGGCGCAGATGCAAAGGGACATGCACGAGGGTAGGACGGACCCAGGGCTCTTCGATGAGCTGCGCGCCGCCACCGACCTCGCCCTCCGGGCGACGAAGGTGACCGCACGCTCCCTGGGTCTGGTGATGTCCACAGCTGTGGTCCAGGAGAGACACTTGTGGCTGAACCTGGCTGACATGCGGGACGCTGAGCGCTCTCGCTTGCTCGACTCCCCTATGTCCCAGGCCGGCCTATTCGGCGGTGCGGTGGAGGATTTCGCCCAACAGTTCTCCACCGCCCAGAAACAGACTGAGGCCATTAGGCACATTCTGCCCCGACGGCCCGCTGCTGCCTCCACCCAGCCGACCGGGCAGATCCCTCAGTCTGTTCGCCGCCGAGGGCGCCCTCCTGCGGCTCCCGCCCCTCCCGCCCGGCCCAAGCAGCAGCCTCCACCCAGGCCCGGTCGCGGAGGAAGCCGTAAGAAGGCGCCCCAGCCCTCTCCAGCCCCGCCCCCCGCTAAACGCCGGGCCAAGCGGCGCTCCTGAGACGGGCTGCTCAGGGATGCTGAAAATTACTTCTCAGGAGATGGTAGCAGGACCACTCCTTCCCCCGGTGGAGGGCCGGGGGAGAATCTTTTGTTCTCCACTCCCCGCTGCTCACCCACGGGTGGGCAGCACCCTAATGTGGTTAAAGAAAGAAGTAACATTCCCATCCCTGAGCACACAGAGTTCTCGGACGACACGGTGTGCCGCCTCCGAGCCGTGCACCCCTCATCCCCCTCTGTCCCAGAGCCGGCTGGCAGTGCGCGCCGTCCCCGGACCGTGCCGCTCCCTTCCGCCTCTGTCGCCAGCCCCCTGGCAGAGCAGACCCCCGTGGAACGTTCTTCCTTCCCTGGTCTCCTCTGTCAGGGCGCGGTTAATGACTGTGCCCCCACACCGGGCCGCTATGCCGTCCACGTCCGGGCCAGTCATTCCGCCCTGCTGCACCATCGGTGGGAAGTCTGTGGTCCGTATGACCCCGCTGGTACAGTTTTTGGGAGCCTGGCTAGAGCTCCCCCTCCTGTCCCGCTGGGTCGCACGGACGATCAGGCTCGGCTACGCGATTCAGTTCGCGCGGTCTCCTCCCCGCTTCAGGGGAGTCCGCTCCACTTTGGTCGGTGGCAACGCCCCTATCATGAGAGCAGAGATCGCCACCCTGCTGGCGAAGGGTGCGATCGAGACCGTCCCTCCGGCCGAGATGAGGACCGGCTTCTACAGCCCGTACTTCATTGTCCCCAAGAAAACCGGTGGGTTACGACCAATCCTGGACCTGCGTGTGCTGAACCGTTCCCTTCACAGGCTGCCGTTCAAGATGCTCACTGCCAAACACATTCTCGGATGTGTGCGGCCCCAGGATTGGTTTGCAGCAATCGACCTGAAGGACGCCTACTTTCATGTCTCCATTCTCCCTCGACACAGACCGTTCCTTCGGTTTGCCTTCAAGGGGCAGGCATACCAGTACGCGGTTCTCCCTTTCGGGCCAGCCCTGTCTCCTCGCGTCTTCACGAAGGTCGTCGAGGCAGCCCTTGTTCCCCTTCGGGAACACGGGGTTCGTATCGTGAACTACATCGACGACTGGCTGATCCTAGCTCACTCTCGAGACCAGGTATGCGAACACAGGGACCTAGTGCTCCGGCACCTAGCTCGTCTGGGCCTTCGGGTCAACTGGGAAAAGAGCAAACTTTGCCCCGTGCAGAGGATCTCTTTTCTCGGTATGGACATCGACTCGGTCGCCATGTCCGCGCAGCTTACGAGCGAGCGCGCGCAGTCACTGCTGACTTGCCTGAGACGGTTCAAGGGCAAGAGTGCGGTTCCACTGAAACTCTTTCAGAGGCTCCTGGGGCATATGGCATCTGCAGCCGTGGCAACACCGCTCGGATTGCTTCATATGAGACCGCTTCAGCTTTGGCTTCGCGACCGAGTCCCGAGGTGGGCATGGCAACACGGCACCTTCCGAGTAACTGTTACTCCGTCCTGCCGTCAGACCTTCACCCCGTGGTCGGACCTCAGTTTTCTACGGGCCGGAGTGCCCCTGGAACGAGCTTTGCGGCATGTTGTTGTAACGACAGATGCCTCCTCCACGGGCTGGGGTGCCATGTGCAATGGACGTGCTGCCGCGGGCTCCTGGACAGGACCCCGCCGCCTCTGGCACATCAATTGCCTCGAGTTGCTGGCCGTACGTCTTGCTCTGCGCCGCTTCCGGGCCGTGCTCAAGAACCAACACGTACTAGTCCGTTCAGACAATACCGCCACTGTAGCGTACATCAACCATCAAGGTGGTCTACGCTCCCGCCGTATGTCGCAACTCGCCCGCCACCTCCTCATATGGAGTCAGAAGCATCTGAGGTCGCTTCATGCCATTTACATCCCCGGAGCCCTGAACTGTGCAGCCGACGAGCTCTCACGGCTTCAGCCCCTCCCGGGAGATTGGCGACTCCATCCCCAGTCGGTTCAGCTGATTTGGGACCAGTTCGGGGACGCACAGATAGATCTGTTTGCCTCTCACGACTCGACCCATTGCGCCCTGTACTATTCCCTGACCGAGGGCACGCTCGGCACGGATGCACTGGCGCACAGCTGGCCGCGGGGCCGCAAATATGCGTTTCCCCCAGTGAGCCTTCTTGCGCAGACCCTGCGCAAGGTCAGGGAGGACGAGGAGCAGGTCATTCTGGTCGCGCCATACTGGCCCGCCCGGACCTGGTTCTCCGAACTAGTACTCCTCGCGACAGCACCTCCCTGGCCGATTCCCCTGAGGAAGGACCTCCTTTCTCAGGGACGGGGCACCCTATGGCACCCTCGTCCCGATCTTTGGAACCTCCACGTGTGGCTCCTGGACGGGACGAAGCAGGTTTGAGTACCCTTCCACCTACGGTGGCGGCTACCATCACTTCCGCTAGAGCGTCGTCCACGAGACACGTCTACGCGTTGAAGTGGAACCTCTTCGTCAACTGGTGCTCTTCTCTTCAAGAAGACCCCCGGAGATGTTCGATTAGTGTCGTGCTTTCCTTCCTTCAAGATAGGCTGGAGCGAAGGCTGTCTCCCTCCACCCTGAAAGTCTATGTTGCCGCTATTGCCGCACACCATGAACCAGTCGAAGGTAAGTCTGTTGGAAGGCACGACCTGATCATCAGGTTCCTGAGAGGAGCGAGGAGACTGAATCCTCCTCGTCCTCCTCTCGTTCCCTCTTGGGACCTCTCAGTGGTTCTAACTGCCCTGCAGAGTGCTCCCTTTGAGCCTTTGCAATCAGTGGAGCTTAAGTTCCTGTCTATGAAGACAGCGCTCCTGGTTGCATTGGCCTCCATCAAGAGGGTGGGGGACTTGCATGCATTCTCCGTTGACGAAGCGTGCCTGGAATTTGGGCCGGCTTACTCTCACGTGATCCTGAGACCCCGGCCTGGATATGTGCCCAAGGTTCCTACCACTCCCTTCCGGGACCAGGTGGTGAACCTGCAAGCGCTGCCCCCGGAGGAGGCAGACCCAGCCTTGGCACTGCTCTGTCCAGTACGCGCCCTCCGCGCCTATGTAGACAGGACGCAGTGTTTCAGGACCTCAGACCAGCTCTTTGTCTGTTATGGTGGGAAGCTGAAGGGAAAGGCTCTCTCCAAGCAAAGGTTGTCTCACTGGATAGTGGACGCCATTGCCTTGGCATACCAGCAGCAAGGTCGACCGTGCCCCCTTGGTGTGACCGCCCACTCCACCCGGAGTGTGGCATCCTCTTGGGCTCTAGCGCATGGCGCCTCGCTAACAGACATCTGCAGAGCTGCAGGCTGGGCGACACCTAACACATTCGCCAGATTCTACAATCTCCGAGTGGAGCCAGTGTCCTTTAATGTACTCGCTTCAACCAGCTAGTACTGGACCCGCTCAGGTGTCTTCGCTTGCTCGCCATTCCACTCCACGGACTGGATACGTGCGATATTCTCCTCAGGTGAGCTTCCCCGAAAAGCCCTGAGTTCCTCCAGCACTCCTGACGTTGGCGCCAGTGTCTATTGCCTGTGCGTCGGCTAGGTGCCTCCCGTGTGCATGGTCCCTCCTCTGAGCGACCCCCACATGTGTATTTCCACTGTAAGCCTCTCTGAGCGTGTGTCTTTCCCTTGGCAAGCCACCTTGCCACCCCTGGGGTTGAAATATTCCACCTGCGGCTGGACACCCCAGTGTTCTCCATATGTCTCCTTCGGGTCATATGTGTATTCTCTAAGTCCCCCCCCTCTGGGTTGGCAGTAATTGCATATTTCCCCTAAACTTTGGGATATGCTCCCCAGTGTACCTTGGTATTCCTGTGCTAAATAGGAGTCCTTCGTCCGTGCCAGTCTCACGACAGGGATCTCAGATTTACGCAGGGCACTGGAAGACAGCTGAGAAGGTGGCGTGATTAGACTGGTAACCCCATTCGTCGTCATCCGACGTAACTCGGAGTGACAACGAAAGGGAACGTCTCGGTTACGTATGTAACCCTCGTTCCCTGAGTAGGGAACGGA
Organism: Siphateles boraxobius; assembly: GCF_051911475.1. Taxonomy (NCBI): domain Eukaryota; kingdom Metazoa; phylum Chordata; class Actinopteri; order Cypriniformes; family Leuciscidae; genus Siphateles; species Siphateles boraxobius. Next base: position 18,908,027 of record NW_027508722.1, on the reverse strand, counting down.
GACGTTACGTCTGCCTGCCACTTTCCGCTGTACCGCGGGGATCGCCTGAGCTCAGTCTTGGCTCCTCAGCGAAGAAACATATCTGCCTGTTGCTGGCGTCCTCCTTTTATACCCACGAGGTGGGGCGGAGTTACGTCATGCAAATTCCGCAGACCCATGGCAATTCTTTGCCATTGGCTCGTTTTGTAATACTCGAAGTTGATAGGCTTTCTAAGCGAAACCCCATTCGTCGTCATCCGACGTAACGTCTCCGTTCCCTACTCAGGGAACGAGGGTTACATACGTAACCCAGACGTTTTCTGTTTTAATATAGGCTAGTTCAAAGTATAATTTATTATTTTTATGGCAAAGCTGAATTTTCAGCATCAATGATCCAGACTTCGCATGATCCTTCAGAAATCATTCTAATATGCTGATTTGGTGCTCAGGAAACATTTATTTATTTATTATTAGTGTTGAAAACAACTGTGCAGCTTAAGATTTTTGTGGAAATAAATTTTAATAAAATAAAAGGTTTTTTTTTCAACAAATTGACCCCAAGCCTTTGAACAGTAGTGTATATGTTTAGTTTAATTTGATTATTTACAATGAATATTTTTCCAACTGACGTGTGACCTAATCAGAACAGTCCTGCAACACATTTTGGAGTCGTGGCCCACCAGCTCAGAACCACTGATAATAACCAAAGTTATTACATTAGATATACTATGGAATTCAGAATCATTATGAATAAACTTTATTATTAATATTGGACATGGTAGATGGTTCGTTTAAAGGAGTGATTTTAAATTATAAAGCTTGTTATATATATATATATATATATTTCATATATATAACTTTTACCCATTCTTGTCTTGATTTCTCCTTAGTTTGTATCTCATCTCTCTTTCTTGTTCTCCTTCCCTCCTCCATTAGCGGCAATTTTGGATGACAGCTCTGTCTGTGGGCGTGGGGAGCGGTTAGCTTTAGCATTAGCACGCGAGAACATCAACAGTGTGATGGAGGCCCCGGTTCGTGCTCGCGTGGAGGTCGACATATTTGAACTCCAGAAAGACTCTCAGTATGAGACTACAGATACTAGTGAGTCATACATAAAAAATGCACACACACACACACACACACACACACACACACACACACACACACACACACACACACACACACCCCTGCACACGTAACAAAAAAAGAAACTTCACTTTAAAGTGAAGCAGTACAGCATACAGTGATTGAGAAAAGCAAACAGAGTGGATTTGAGGAATTAAAGGCCCACTGAAGTGCTTTGGAACACGCAGCTTTGTATAATGCGTTGACATAATTTCCATTGAAACAGGAAGCTAAGGCGGGACATATTGAATGACTACTCCGCCTTTTCAAATAGCCAATAGCGTTTAGTTTACCTCACAGACTGCAAGTTGTGCTTTGGCCTGGTGGTATTTACAGCATAGGGGCGGGACACTTTAGATTCTAGTGAGCATTTGATTGGACAGAAAATGTGACGAGAAGCTGAAGTCCCCGGTGATGTCATAAATATCTGTGATCCATTTTAGCGGAAGTGAGAGACTGTAAGTTTTGAATGCTTATATCTCCTAAATTTTAATTTTGTCATTGTTTTGAAACACACCAGCTTATTCATAACCTTAAGGCTAACATATTCATACTAAAAGCTAAAAAACTTAAATTTTGATTTCAGGGGGCCTTTAAATGCTCTACATTTTTGTCGTAGTGTGCCAGATTCTACCAAAGGGCGTGGTCTCTGTGATTGGCCCCGCCTCCAGTCCTGCCTCGGGCTCCATCGTCAGTCACATCTGTGGGGAAAAGGAGGTGAGCTTAATTTAAATCATCCATGTTTTTTTAATTTCATGTTAATTCACTAACCATGATATCTTTCCTTTTGTTCTTCAAACTGCTCTCTCTCAGATTCCGCATATCAAAATCGGTCCGGAAGAGACTCCGCGGCTTCCTTACCTACGCTTTGCGTCTGTGACTCTGTATCCTAGCAACGAGGATCTGAGCCTTGCCATCGGAGCCATCCTACGCTCCTTCAGCTACCCATCGGCTAGTCTGGTCTGCGCTAAGGCCGAATGTAAGTCCAAAACCTCTGCTCTGCTCATCAGCTGGTCTGGTTTCCTTCAAGCTTGAATATGTAAAATTATTCCACATGGAGAGCAACACACACTTTATATGATACTTATAATTAAGATTTAGAAGTCTTCAGAGAAAGGTGCGTTTTTTCCCATTCATCCGAAAACAACAAATTCCAGTGGCTTTAAAAAACCTGAACATTTAAATTGATTCTCTTCTGCACAATCAATCATCTTCTCTAAGCAAACACTCAAGTTACAATATGTTCCAGGATGAGCAAGATAAAATTACAAAAGTTCTCAAGAACAGACTCTGATAATGACACTGCAGTGCTTCCTTACTGCAAGCAGTAACATTTAGTTTGCTGTAATAGGTAGCTGTGCCAATAAAACATACTGCTGGGCAATTACGCAGCATGTCACTGGACAACATAACGTTAACGTTATCTGAGAATAAATCCCCACCCTGCTGCGTGTGTTAATGTGTGAGACACCGCCACGTACGCAGAGTGTGTGCATGTGTGTTTGTGCATTTAGACGTTCATGTGTTCAGAGAGGGCATCGCTACATAACGCTCAGCTCTGACCCAGTTGGCTGCACTATGGTTGCTATGGCAGCAGAGTAGGTGCAACTTGCCACTCATCAAGCTCATTTAAAATGGTGGCAAGAGATGGAGAGAGGCTCGCTGCTGCGCAACAGATTCTCGTTAAACAGATAGAAAGCCATTTCGCAAGTTGGTTTGACACAAATGTTTTCATGTGTGTTGTGCACAGGGATTTTGTAGTCAACCTCATTGCCTTAAATTTAAGAAAATGTCGCCTGATGCCACTGTTTTTCTCTGGTGACCTCTTGTCAGGCTCAAAAAGCATGAAAAGAATTAATGAACAACTGCGTAAACACATTCTAAGTCTTTATCAAAGCAGAATTTGACCATGACTTTCACACTCCTGCACTCCAAAACATAGCCAGCTGCCTTACTGTCTACGTTCTACATAAGTAACATGCTTTTGCATTAAAAAAACCTGAGACACAGGGCAGTGGAATAAAAAATGCAAGGTATAGAGGCTTTTTTTTAAAGTTTAACTACTTTTAACTCTGTGTCATGCGAGAGATGCTGCAAAAGACGCAAGGCACAAGCGTAACAGTCAAACGTCAATTCACAAGTTAATATTGTAAAACAATTGAGTGAAGTGTAATGCAAAAACAAAGACTGTGTGAAAGGTCTCTAAGTGTGATGGAACAGGTCTGCTAACACTTTATTTTTATGGTCCCCCAACAGATATTCTGCTGATTTTAAGTAACTTTTGCAACTACATGTCAACTTATTCTAACCCTAACCAAATAGTCTACTAATACTCTAATGAGAGTCAGTTGATATATAGTGGCAAAGTTACTTAAAGTCAGTAGAATGTCTGTTGGGGAGCATCAAACTAAGTGTTAGCAGATATTGAGCAGACAGTCTACTAATACTCTAATGAGAGTTAGTTGACAAGTAGTTTGCAAGTTAATTATAGTTAGTAGAATATCTAAAGTGGACTATCAAAATAAAGTGTAACCCAATCTTTCACCCTCACTTGGTTTAAAAATGTCTTCTGTGACCCGGGCAATGCTTTATGCATCACTACACTTGACAATGGCTCTTTTTACCTGTGAAATTTCACAGAAATGTTGCCACTAGCCATGTTTCCATCCAAAGTTGCGAATATAACTTGCGCTCAAAATTGGAATATCGCATAAAACATTTGCGAATAATGCACCGTTACCACCCAGTGAGCTGAAGAGAATAAAACTTCCTGATAAACTTCCTGTTAAACTGGTGCTAAATATCACTAAGAAAAATGGAAGCTGCTGCTGTAGGAGAAGCCACTATATGATAGTTTTGTATATAAAAATTACTTGCGCCGCAGAGCGTGTAGACACAACGCAATAAAGTTATCTTGCTTTCTGAATCGGATGCCTGCTGTTTTTGGGAACGCAGTCGTGTAAGACAGTGCAGGTAACTACGTATACTGAACCACTTTGAAGACAGACTTTGCTCAGGCTTTTCAGAATGATAAAAACAGCATTTCAGACTCTGTGCAACGAGACCGGACCGCTGGTTAGTGCAGTTATGCGCCGTCCCATCGCAAAGTCACATGTGTTTTTTGATGCGCAGCGAGGAATTTATTCGGTAATGTGTTTCTATCGTAGTTTATGCACACATTTTCTTAGCAGATACAAAATTTATCCAACTCAATTTAGCGCATAATTTTTTTATGCACATTTTTAGAATTTATGCGCATTTTGGCATTTCCATCCAACATTTTTTTAAGCGATATTTCAAAATGCGCATAAAAATAGGTGGATGGAAACGCCAAAATACGCATTAATTTGTACAATAAAACAAATAAAAAAAAATACATAAAAAACGTATGCGCTCAATTGAGTTGGATAAAGCTATTGTGACCACATCTTAGTAAGCATAAAGATAAATAGTACACATAAATATTACATTAAATAATCAAATGTTTAATAAAACATTTTCATCAACACTTCAGTAAGTTTATGTATAATCAACTATCTTGCATTGTTCAACATTGTGGATTTATTTATTCACTAAAACACATTAATGAAACCTTAGAGACAATAATGAAAAATCTTTTTTGTTTCCTTAGAATTTAGGCATCTCATAATTAAATGGCTACCGTTTAGAACAGGTTTTGCATTGGGAAAATGCCTATGATGTCCTACAATTGTGGCAGCTCGCTGGGTTTTGGAACTGAGCTCTAGTCACTGTCACATATGAGTCATTAAGCACAAGGCTGGTCTGGGTCTGATAATGTTTGTTTCAGAGTGTCACAGCACTGGTCTCTGGTGGAAAACAAGATCTGAGTTCACTTTATAATGCAGCTGTGGGAATAAGACAGTAAAATATCAAGAAAGAGACATTTAGTGGAAGGAAGTGAACAGAAAGGGCGAAAATCAGAATGAACGAGAGAAATCAGTGAAGGAAAGACAGAAAAAGGGTAGGTATTGAGAGCGAGAGAATGAGAGTGTGGAGAGCATTGATTTCTCTCCTCCCTCAAGCTAATTAAAGTTTGGCACTGGCTTTACTGGCTCTTTCTGTGCATGCAGGCTCCCTTGAGAGCCCAGCTAGTTATTTACATTTTCACTGGGCTTTGTGTTGCCACCGACTTCACAGCAGCATTGCAAACGGACAGATGCATGCTGTTAACAAACAACCTCAGACACAAACCATATCAGGTACACTACATGAAGCCGGATTTGGCCCTTAATTCCAGTGGGCTGTTTGAGCATCAATATGCTTCCGGGCCAACAGCTCGCTTTCTTCCCCGCAGGTCTGTTGAGACTGGAGGAGCTGATAAGGCGTTTTCTGATCTCTCGAGAGACGCTGTCAATCAGGATGCTGGATGACAACCTTGACCCCACTCCTTTACTGAAGGAGATTCGTGATGACAAAATAGCCACAATAATTATTGATGCTAACGCATCTATTTCTTACCTTATACTGAAAAAGGTAAGCATACAGTTACATTATCTAAATGATGTTGCTTTGGCTCATTTCACATTCATTCATTCTCTTGTCTTCGCCCACCTCAATCGCTCACCTTGCAATTCAGCTTTGTTCAATATATCTGCATTTTAATGTATAGATAGACACTATAAATATCATAATTCTGCTCGAGGACTGCACTTAATGAGCACAACATTTTCTGCTTTTTACGTAATGACATTTTTTAATTGTCTCTTTCCTCTTGCCTGTCTTTTTAGGCTTCAGAGTTGGGAATGACATCAGCGTTTTACAAGTACATCCTCACGACTATGGTAAGATAGAGGAGGAGTTCTTGGCCTATTTTCCTGTAGATATATTCATGCCTGGAGCCCCATCTTTTGAATTAACAATTCATCTTTATTACGCAAACCCGCTCACACTTCTCAAGCCAGCCCCCTCACAGCTTGAACTGCATTACATACATTTCTACTGTATAACCTACAAACACAACACACACCTAATCTACACTACTAAAACATATAGTACTAGTCTAACCTACCGTGTTATATTCAGCTTAAGGCTGGAATCCACTACACAAATCAGAACACATTTTAAAACACTAGGATCATACACTTTCTTATTTTATTAATGTTTACAGGAAAAAAAACTGGACATTATACATTTAACGACTGAGGATCACCAACTACAAGACTTTTAAGTTGTTCTGAACACACGCAGATGCATGTGCCTTGATGCTTGGTGACAAATGAAAATGTTTTAAATTTGGCTCAAAATATGTCTGATTTTCTCTGAGTGGATAAAATCATAGTCTGAAGCTAAAAAAATTGAGTCTGTTTTCATCATACACTGTGGTTTTCTTTAAAATCCATCAATTCAGTAAACCATGTCATCTTCACCTTATACACTCTACTGAAAACTCTAGTTACTAGTCTAATCTAGGGTTGCCAACTGTCCCGTATTAGCCGGGACGTCCCGTATATTGGGCCTAATTTATTTGTCCTGTACGTGACCTCCCTTATCCTGTTTATTGGCTGCTACGTTGATCTAACCACTGACTGATACAACAGCAACACTTGAGAATGATCACGACACCCATCATCATCCAATCACAGCCCACCCTCATGCACATCAGACCATACGAATAACAAACTGTAAATTGAGAATGAATCATTCTTTTGAGACAAATCATTGTTTGATTTGCGAACAGAATCCTCTGCTGTCTGGTCCCTCCCGGTTCGATCCGGATTCGGTTAAGGAATAGAACAAAATAAACATCAACATCAAAGCACAATACACAAATCAAGGGAAGAGTAATATTCAGAGAAAAAAAATTTATTTTGAATGAGAGAAGGGTGGATGCTAGAGGGATGTCTTGAGGAAGAGTATTCGCTAAAAGACCTGGCTCCAAGGGTTACAGACTGTTGAAACTGACTGAATATGACACAGCCCCAGCTAATATATTTTTCACCAGCCAACAACGTGATTATTGTTTATGAGTCCAACATCCAGCCATGCAAGAAAACATGAAATCTACCTGAGGGAATAATATGCTGTGTGATTTGCTGCTCAAGAAAAATTTCTGATTATTATTAATGTTTAAAAAAAAAAAAGTCAAATGAGATTTATCTTAAATAGAAAGCTTTTTTAACATCAAAAATGTCTTTACTGTCACTTTTGATTAATGCATCTTTACATCTATTACTTTATTTAATTTCTTTGAATTTTTTATTTTTTTTGGAACTTTTACTGACCCCAAACTTTTGAACTTTTAGTGTATAATGTTACAAAAGCTTTCTATTTCTGATAAAGGCTATTAATTTGAACGATGGTTTGTGTGTAGTGTGACACTTTTTTTGTATGACATTAAAATTAGTTTTAGAATTAAATTGTACATAAATAGGTTAAGCAAAACAAATGTGTTTATGTCTGAGAACTTTTTATACACATACTTAACTGCAGACTCTGAAATGACAAACACTGTGTGATACAATACAAATATTTTGGGTGTCCCTTATTTATATAAAGAATCACGATTGTCCTTTATTTTCCTTTTCTGAAGTTGGAAACTCTAATCTAATCGAACATTTTAATGAACCATACGCTACTAAAACCTCTAGTCAGTAGTCTAACGTATCACTCAAATCTAAAGGCCTCACTAAACTAACATCAAAGAACTAGCATTATGGCGCTTACTCCGTGCCAAAATCAAACATCCGAACGACCGACCGAACGTCTATCCGAACGTCTTGTACTTTTGAGCGTCTTACCGAGCGGGTGACCCATGTGACGACCTGACGTGACGTCAACGTCTTGAAATTAGCAGTTTTTTAACCATGCAAGTATCCAAGCTGATGTGTAAAGACTATAAATGGACATGAAAGGCAATACATATAAATATTGTACCCCTAAAACAACACTAAAACATTTCTTGTGAATCCTGTGCATGTAAGGCTATGTGTTTTACTTTCAAAGAGCAGAAATACTGTAGGCTAGCCTTTATACAGACATTCAAACGTCTTAATATGACCAATATAATCATTTTAACTAGTTTTTATTGTTAATTTTATTGCTCAATCAATGTACAATGTACAAAAAACAGACCCAGAAGGTTTTCATAAATATAAATATTAGATTTATATCTTTGGAAATGTATATAATAATATATATATATATATATATATATATATATATATATATATATATATTTTATACATGTATACATTTATATTTGAAACTGTTGTGACCTGTGAATCTACAGTTTAAAATATTTAATAATAGATAATAAATGTTATGAACTTAAGACCTATTTATGCATCTTTATTGTTTGTGTTTGTTTGTTTGTTTGTAAACAATGTTGTGTTGAGAATAAGAGTTTCTGTGTTGGAGTTTTGGGGGTCACCTGTGGATTGTAGTAGCACCTCCTAGTGCTCCAATAATAGGATATTCCAGAAATGTAAAAGCTACTACGCTTTACTGTAATATGAAATATTGTTACTAGAAGTTTTATATAGCATAATTAAAATAATGAATTTACTTTTCCAACAAATATTTAAAAAATTCACAATTATACGCTAATGAACTGGTAGGGCTATTACCACACAGCATCATTGAGTCAGGAGACTGAAATAAGAGGTTAAAATGAGATCAGATCCAGATGGATTAAGCTGTGATAAAATATTTGCTGTTTATTTATTGAATTTGAATGTTACGTGTAACAAAATGCTTTCTCTGTATTCAGGTTTCACTGTAATAATAATGCAAAAACGTGTACACTTCAAATCAAAATTTATTTATTTTTTATAAACTTCGACAAAAAGTAGGCCTATTATTTGAGAATAAAAAAAAAATACATTCAAATCCAGAGCTTAAAAGTAAGTAATTTTGTCCAAAAACTAATTAACAAGCCTTTCCAGAGAGCTATACTGGCATCTAGTGGTAACACCATGAAATTACAGGTTTTATTTTATTTTCTCTCAACAGATGGCGCCTATCTGATTTATGGCGCCTATCTGATTTAAACAACTTAATTTAAAAGGCCTAGTTTCTATATTAATCTGAAATACTGCATTAATTAAAATTTTTGGTATTATTTTTAATGGGAAAAATGTACCATAATTATTGCATAAATATTAATACATTTTTTTAAGTTGGCTGCCAAAAATATCAATATTGGGAGTTGTCACTACAGAAAATATGTATTTATTAGTTTGTTCAATATTAAAATAGTATAACATAAACCTATTTTAGTTAATACTTTGATGTATACGTTACAATTCAACCTTTACAGTGGACCTGCCTATGTTCTCAACCGCTAGAATCTGATTTTTCATAGTCAGCTCTGGATGTTTTAATTGAGGTTATACAATATAAACACATGTTCAGTTTCCATAGAAGACAAGTTGATTTTGGTGTAAGGTCGAGAATGAAATAAAGAACATAATTTTTATTTGCATTTACAGAGATACTGTATCTACTTGATCAAAGATATCTTCCTGAGATTCAGACATATCTTAACCTCTATAGAGTAGGAATCAACGTTTATATTTATCTGAGACCACAATTGTTACATTTGTAAAATCAATTTGTCTGATATAAATGGTCAGTAGCCTATGGCTATGGACTTTTTAATTCATAGTCTATTTGATTTGTAGCCTATATGCATACAAAAGCAGATAGGGCTGCAGTTTTCGCTGCATTTGAATGTGTTAAAGCGTATTTCCATGAAATATGAGACATGGTCTGTTCCTAAAACTTCCGTTTTAATGGGAGATAGAGAAAAATTATGTGGAATATCTCGTGCTTTTCCGAATTAGCCGTCAATGCCCGGTTTGTTAGCCTAACAGCCTCTGCTCTATTTAACTTTTAATAATACACAGCACATCTAAATCAGCCAATAATCAAATGTGGACTAGTTAGAGGATACAATAGAAGCATAAGAAGTTAAACTAAGGTAAGAAAAACACAAACGTGTTACAACGTGTTTTCACACGTAAACAACATGTTGGGAAGACCATCGGTTACTCGCACTTCAGTTCCGACCGGTCGCCATGGGAACGCGTTAACAACACGTAAGCACATGTAGGAACGTGTTAAAGATGATTTTATGAAATTATCAATAATTTCGTTTTGCCTCATTGTTTATATGTGGTAGACATGAAAATCAACGAACCTTAATTACAAAGTAAAGTATATTCAGCTGATTAGCACTGCTATATTATATCTAAATGTAATATTAGAACTCTTATACAAATGTTTTTAATAAACCTTTCACTTTAACATTTATGATGTCTATTTTTGAAAGATCATGATAATTTAGTAGGCTAATTTTATTAAGACTGAGATTATGCTTGATTAGATTAACTTTTTATTAAAACTTGTATGCATGTTTTTAATCTATATTACAGTTTTCCTGAATTGCTGAAACACTTCTTGGAACCATCATTCAGTTTTTCAAAACCTTAAACACAAAAACAAATTTTCAAACTACATTCAGAGAACATCTGACTCTTCTTTCAAAATAATAAAAAAAATTACTCAAAACCATTGTATCTGTGCTCAAAATCAAACAGTGCTTTCAGATCATGCACACAAGAGTCAATAAAATATATATATATATATATTTGCATTATTATTACAGTCAAACCTGAATACAGAGAAAGCATTTTTTTACACGTAACATTCAAATTCAATAAATAAATAAATAAATAAATAAACAGCAAATATTTTATCACAGCTTAATCCATCTGGATCTGATCTCATTTTAACCTCTTATTTCAGTCTCCTGACTCAATGATGCTGTGTGGTAATAGCCCTACCAGTTCATTAGCGTATAATTGTGAATTTTTTAAATATTTGTTGGAAAAGTAAATTCATTATTTTAATTATGCTATATAAAACTTCTAGTAACAATATTTCATATTACAGTAAAGTGTAGTAGCTTTTACATTTCTGGAATATCCTATTATTGGAGCACTAGGAGGTGCTACTACAATCCACAGGTGACCCCCAAAACTCCAACACAGAAACTCTTATTCTCAACACAACATTGTTTACAAACAAACAAACAAACAAACACAAACAATAAAGATGCATAAATAGGTCTTAAGTTCATAACATTTATTATCTATTATTAAATATTTTAAACTGTAGATTCACAGGTCACAACAGTTTCAAATATAAATGTATAAAAATATATATATATATTATTATATACATTTCCAAAGATATAAATCTAATATTTATATTTATGAAAACCTTCTGGATCTGTTTTTTTAAATGAAAGGCTACATTTATTAATTTGGAGTGTTTTTTATGGACTATGAGAACATTGTACATTAGGCAATAAAATTAACAATAAAAACTTGTTAAAATGATTATATTGGTCAAATTAAGACGTTTGAATGTCTGTATATAGGCTAGCCTACAGTATTTCTGCTCTTTGAAAGTAAAACACATAGCCTTACATGCAAAGTATTCAGAAGAAATGTTTTAGTGTTGTTTTAGGGGTACAATATTTATATGTATTGCCTTTCATGTCCATTTATAGTCTTTACACATCAGCTTGGATACTTGCATGGTTAAAAAACTGCTAATTTCAAGACGTTGACGTCACGTCAGGTCGTCACGTGGGTCACCCGCTCGGTAAGACGCTCAAAAGTACAAGACGTTCGGATAGACGTTCGGTCGGTCGTTCGGATGTTTGATTTTGGCACGGAGTAAGCGCCATAAGCATAAATGGAAGCCGACTGTGGTGTCGCCTCATGTCAGAGTCAAAAACTTGCACTTGAACACATTGCAAAGACTACAGCCAACAGCCAATGAGCACAAACTTTCTGTCTTCATTAGAGGAATAACTCTTCATACCAGAAGGTGGAAGTATGCTGTATTCATCATTCAAAAGGGGAAGGAGCTAGGACTGCAGATATACAAACCGTAAACAGCTTTGTCGTTTGCTTGATTTCATTATTTCTGTTTTTCTCCTCGAGCACGGGTTCACAAAGCTGAAATGCCAACCAGAGTGGTTTCTCTCATCGAAGGGCTCCGCTGCAAATTCAACACGCTCAATCATCCAAAGAGATGCCAACAGGGGTCCAACCAGTGCCACCGGTGCAGAACACACTGCAAACTTTTTCCACTATTGAACCATATTATTGTAGCAGGGCTCTCAAGTCTCACACACGAATTTCAACCCGTTCACACGCCACACCTTGTATTTCTCACGCTGAGGAGTAAGGGAACTTGACCCGCTATACAATTAATGGACGAGGCATAGGCAAACGAAGGGAAGTTCTCTGCCGAGTTCACAGCATCTGTCTCGAGTTATACAGAGTTAAATGCTAGCTACCAGCCAATCAGAAATTAGAATTAGTTGTTTCCGGGTAAATTATGTGTTCCCGCTGCAAGCTCGTTCGTTACTAGACAACACGCGCGCACACGGAGTGGAAGCAGTGGAAGTTGAAAGAGCACGATCTGATGAATGCGGTTTGCGGACATCTTCATTTATTTAATTTTTTTTTAGCATTTTGATTTTACGATTCCTGGACGATATCTCTTGCCTGTGATCAAAGACAGTGAGAGCTGATGTTGAGGAGTATAGCCAAATTCGTGCTAAATTATTTTTGATGCATTCAAAAACTCTCCAACTGCTTTTAAAGGGGTCATCGGATGCAAAATACACTTTTATATGGTATTTGCAAATAAATGTGTCTTTGCAGTGTGTGGACACAATCACCATGCAATGAAAAAAATCCATTCACTTTTTTTTAATCCTTTTTTAAACGGGTCACTGTGAACAGAGCTGTTTTTGAAGAGGTAAAAAGGGTGTTGTTTTACACAACCATTGAGAAATTTTAACCAAAGTATCTTACAAACTTTACATGAAGACCCAAAAGAATCATACCAACTTGTGGAAAATGGGCATCCGATGACCCCTGTAAAGGTGACCGGTTTGGGTCTTGTCGACATACATGCTCGATCAGGGCAAGTTGTTATGACACAATGTTATGTACATTGAGCACTGATGTTCAGTTGACTTGTTTGGGGTCAAATTTATTTGTATTTTTCAATATGTATTTTTTAAATATAACTATTTATTTTATTTGGATGAATTTGTCTTTTTATCAGATTTAACAATTGTTATAATTTCCATTTGTGCTGGTCAATTATGAACAATAGGCAAAATTGAACTGCTAGCAAAAATTGAAGCGAATTTGGTCGGGTCGAGGGACCGCTGCTGCAAATATTTGGGTGGCTCCTCCCCTAAATCTCACTCTAAACTTTTGATAAAACTTGAGAGCCCTGTTGTAGTCTACTAGTCTACTCAAACAAACGTTACTCAAACCTTGCAGGCATTTCTGAAACCTTTAGGCTACGTTCAGACTGTCAGTCTAAATACGACTTTTGTGCATATCAGATTTAGCTAGTGTAAACGGCCAGAAATCACATGAAATACGTTTTTTTTTTAAATCCATTTCGAGCTACATTCATATGTTTTTTGAAATCCTATTCAAATCGCATTTCTGGAAATCCAGCCTGACTGCTTAGATCAGATTTCACGTGGTTTATATGGCTTTCTCATGGCATGTAAAACGTAAACATCAGACGTTTATAAATTAATAAACACTGTTACTGGATTCCTGACATGGATCAGTCATTAGATTTAAGAAACTTTGGTTCCCTGTTCGTTATATTTTAAAATAGGAGGCGATTGTAAATCCACCTCATCACCTACTGATCCACTCAAATACCAATTATCCAGTACTATTCACTATTATGATCTGAGCTCTATGTCTATATATAAAATAAACCTAATTGTTCTTTAAAATTTCCAATACACACACACTGATGTTCCCTCTTGTGTGATGTCATTCCTGTGTGTGTGCAGGACTTCCCGCTGCTGTGGTTGGATGATATAGTGGATGAGCAGTCAAACATCTTGGGCTTCTCAATGTTTAACACCACCCACCCGTTTTACCTGGAGTTTATCAGGAGCCTAAATCTGTCCTGGAGAGAGGGCTGTGACATTAACCCGTACCCCGGACCAGCGGTAAGACACACACACAAACACAAAAACTATCAATGTATAACACACAGAATGCTTACTCTAAACTCTCTCTGTGTGTGTGTGTGTGTGTGTGTGTGTGTGTGTGTGTGTGTGTGTGTGTGTTCAGCTGTCGTCGGCCCTGCTGTTTGATGCGGTCCATGTGGTGGTGAGTGCAGTGCAGGAACTCAACCGGAGTCAGGAGATTGGCATCAAACCTCTTAGCTGCACCTCCCCTCAGATCTGGCAACACGGGACCAGCCTCATGAACTACCTGCGTATGGTCAGTGTGTGTGTGTGTGTGTGTGTGTGTGTGTGTGTAGGGGTAAATTAAATTCCACTTGAAAGTCCTCCATGAATGTTTTTTCTGCTTAGAGAGCACCCATTGTGTTATTAAAAGTAACATAGCTGTTTCTATTCTCTTTCTCTTTCTCTCTTTAATGTTTTGATCAGGTGGAGTATGATGGCTTGACAGGTCGTGTTGAGTTCAACAGTAAAGGCCAGAGGACCAATTACACCCTCCATATCCTGGAGAAGCACAGGGGAGGCCACAAAGAGGTTAAAGGCACATACATACACATTTACTTAGATATCTAATTGGGGACATTCCATAGACTTCTACTGTTTTTATACAACCCTAAAGGCCTGGGTCTACTTAATTTCCATGTTCCACTCCGTCTTCCATTCAGTCAAGCCTTTCAAAGTGTTCTCCTTTGGCCACGAGTGTGGAAATACGCATTCTGCACGTGCAAATCACTCAAGTCACACCAGCGCTGCACCAGCGCACATGCGCTGGTGCAACGTCCGTGTGGTTACAAAAATTGGGCTGCACACAGACGGGGTGTGTGGATGTCCGCGGACCCTCCTGATTACGAAAATTACGTCACGCAGATGGTACGCGGATGTCCGAAGTATACTTTGGCCTTAATCCTAACAGAAAAATTTCTGCACTTTCACAATTTGTAAGAAAAAACAGAACAAATAAGGACATCACCCAAAAGGATTTTAGCTCCATTCTGGGTACAGATTTGTCCCCAAATTATGGTTAAGACACACACATATTTTGGATAGTGGTACCATTGTTGTTTTGATTGCTTAGTTTCTGAACCATCTCTGTGTTAGATTGGAATCTGGTACTCTAATAACACTCTGCTGATGAACTCCACCAGTCTGGACATCAACGTCTCTGAGACTCTGGCTAACAAGAGCCTCATCATCACCACCATACTGGTGAGAGCCAACTGCACCACAGCAGGCCCAAATAGCCCACTTATGTTCACAGGAAGTTTACCACATCTACATCAGTAATTCCTGTCTTAAAACTGAAACTCTTAATTAATTATTTACACAATGAAAAGATAATTTACAGCATGTCTATCATGATAGAAAGAACAGTCATTACTAAGTGAGTAATTCACAGATCACTAAAGCTTAAATGATCATTTCATTTTAACAAAATTAATCAAAAGATATTTCAAAATATAGACATCAATTCCTGTAATTTTATCTAATATGATGGTGTGTTTTAAAGTGTGAGACAAACAAACTAACACGACAAAACATCACAGAATTAATCAGATCCCTCACTAAAATTTGCTTATATTTGTGTTGTGTTCCCATTAGAAATAATCTCACTTCTTGTCACTTCCAGTCATTAAAGGACTGTCTTTTGTTAGTTAGTTCGTTAGTTATTTTTGTTAAAGGGGTATTAAAAATTATATAACAAAATAAAAAAGTGAAAAAACTATATACAGAGGAAAATCCTGATTGATTATCAATTAAAACAATATTCCCAAGAAAAAAAAATGTTTGGGCTGAAACATATTGATTAGAGAAGGGACAAAAATGAGAACTGTAATATTTCTTAATAATGTTTTTCATGTTAGAATTTAGTGTGCGTCACCTGAAGACATGGTAAAGCAACATATGCTTCATCTGAAATTATTAAAATTAAAATTCACTGCTGTTTTCTTAATTGTGATATTGTGATAAAAGAAAAAAAAACATGTAAAATTTTTAATGTAATATTTTAATCCAATACAGTAAGATGAAAGTGATGAGGCCATTAACTTGTACTGCATACAGAAATGTGTGTGTTTGTGTGTGCAGGAGAACCCATACATGATGAGAAAGGTGAATTACCAAGAGTTTGAGGGGAACGAGCAGTATGAGGGTTTTTGTGTGGACATGTTGAGAGAGCTGGCTGGTATCCTCAAGTTCAACTTCCGCATCAAACTGGTGGATGATGGCCTGTATGGGGCACCTGAACCCAACGGCTCGTGGACGGGCATGGTGGGAGAGCTGATCAACAGGGTATGTAGTCGTACTCATCAACTTGTTCTCTACTGAAATAACAGGTATTTTCACACGTTTGCATTAAATTCAATTCTGTCATTATCCTTACTGTGTCTAGATGACTTTCTAAGAATTTTTGTTGTGCTTCTACAATGTTTTATTGCTCTCTCCTTCTTTCTTTGGAACAGAAAGCTGATATGGCTGTAGCTTCTTTTACCATCACATCTGAGAGAGAGAAGGTCATTGACTTCTCAAAACCCTTTATGACCTTGGGCATCAGTATTCTCTACAGGGTCCATATAGTAAGACACACACACACACACACACACACACACACACACACACACGCACACGCACACGCACACACACACACACACATCATACAAAAACATATTCTTTGTGAATGACCTCAGACGGACTGACAAACTTTATAACAAGATGTATTGCTGTGGACTGTCAGAATGTGATAGGCTTGTGTTCAATGATATGGGGGGGGGGGGGGAACAGTTGCAACAATGTATTTAAAAATATCTTAATTTCTGTGCTTTTCTAATCAAATGTTGTGATTAATTGAGATTAATTTGAATAAGGAATTGGCACATAAAGTAATTAATTTGTAATTAATTTACATTAGGAATTGAACTCATAATTGTTGTTGACTGATTTCAGGTTTTAATACCCTTAGAGAGACCAATTGTGTTATAAGCAAAACCTGACTCGCACTCACTTAAACGGAAAACTGGTTAGTAAAGAATTGGCTATATATCTTTACTTGGTAAACACTAAACCGCAAATTCTGCTTTCGATGGAAGAGATTTATTAAAAATCCATTTCTGGCGACTCTGTTGTGCCGTGTTGATCAATAGCGCCATCTTGCGTCCGGAGTAAAACATGCAAGATTAAACCATTTGAATGAACTGAGAGGATGAGATGATACACATTAGTGCAAATAGCTTGATATTTGAAATTCGATGTGAAATTCTCTGCTTGTCCTGTCCTGAATGATAACAGCTAATACAGAGTGTATAATCTGGATAACTTAGATAGATAGATAGATAGATAGATAGATAGATAGATAGATAGATAAATAGATAATGTGTCTAAATGCCTAAATATGTAATACTGCATTTACTTAATTTATGTAATTAATAGATTGAATATTTATAGTGTACCTAATCCCTTTTGGCTTTTATTGCTGCCACTTTCCTTCAGTTGCATTAATTTACCTCTCTTTCTCTTCCACCGTCTCTCAGGGCAGGAAGCCCGGTTATTTCTCCTTCCTGGACCCCTTCTCACCGGCTGTTTGGCTCTTTATGCTGCTGGCTTACCTCGCTGTCAGCTGTGTGCTTTTTCTTTCTGCTAGGTACACACACAAACGTACATCAACACTCTCTAAAACTGCTAAAAATCATGGTCTTAATCAGTGTGTTTGTCTTGTTTTCCAGTAAAAATATATTACCCTTTATAGTATAGTGAATAAATAAATATTTAATGCTTAATGCAAGATTCTCCCCACGGACTCACCTCTCTCTCTCTCTCTCTCTCTCTCTCTCTCTCTCTCTCTCTCTCTCTCTCTCTCTCTCTCTCTCTCTCTCTCTCTCTCTCTCTGTGTGTGTGTGTACTTGTGTCAGGTTGAGTCCGTATGAATGGTATAACCCTCACCCGTGTCTGCGTGAGTGTAAAGATCTGCTGGAAAATCAGTACACGCTCGGAAACAGCCTGTGGTTTCCTGTCGGGGGCTTCATGCAGCAGGGGTCAGAGATCATGCCCCGAGCCCTATCCACACGCTGTGTTAGTGGGGTCTGGTGAGTTTGAGCGTGTGCTGGGGCTCCATATGTGTTGATGTTCATTTTAACAGAGTCAATGGACACATTACACAGCACAGCTATGGGCTTTTTGCACTCAGCCTCCATCATTTATGTCCTCTCTCTCTCTTTTTCTCTCTTTTTTAGGTGGGCATTCACTCTTATAATAATCTCCTCATACACAGCGAATCTGGCTGCTTTTCTGACTGTGCAGAGAATGGAAGTGCCAATTGAATCACCTGATGATCTGGCTGATCAAACCAATATACAATATGGCACCATTCATGGAGGAAGCACCATGACCTTTTTTATGGTACAAATCACATGATACTAAAATTTAAGTGTATACACATCTATAGGGACAGAAATATGAAAACATGCTGGCTTGCACATGTGAAGTTTCATTCACATGTGGATCATACACAAGTATACATCTCATTAACCTAGGTGTTTTTATGCATTTTTACATTTATTCCAAAATAATAACTAAAGGCAGAAACAATTTAAACAATATATTTTATTTGTTCTTTTTAATCAACTTATTTTCATCAATCATCAAGCTTGATAAACGCTGGTCACAGACACGAAAATGTACTTTTAATTTCTCCAAGCTGATTGCTCACTACAAAAAAAAACGTTTTCAGACCATTACAAGTTTGATTTTGACGTGACATGAAGTGATGATATCTAAGTGGCTGAGTTGTTGCTTAATTTTTAATTAGTCCTCCCATTAACGCCATCATTTTGACATTCAGACTGATTCGTGAATGTAACAAAAACAAGAGGCGGGATTTATCGCACAAACCAATGATATCCAATCATAGTGCGATGAAGGCATTGCCTCCTCTCACGTGACTTTGTCACTTCTTAATTACCCCCAACAAACGCACTGAATGCTGGGGGGTCTATTAAAACTCAATTGGCTCAGGGGAGGCAAGAGAGACGGGGTGTCCCACTGTACCTTTACCTGCTGGAGTCGCTGTTTGACAGTGTTACTTTAAAATAATGAGTAATTTATACACTTTTTAATGTCGCATTTTGGAATATTTGCGTTTTTATTTTTTTAAATATGGATTATTTTCCAATTTTTTAAGGAGGCACTGCCTCCCTTGCCTAAACTCCCCTTAAATATATGCATGGATGAATCGTTCAATAGCAAGCATTTAGAAAATAGGGTGGATTTTAATTTCATGTTGACTTAAAAAACCTCTTTATTGATGTAATTTAAAAAATAAAATTGATAATATTATATAATATTATAAAATTTAAAAAAAAAGTAAAAATTTACTAATTCGTAAGGTTGCAAAATTTGCCTGAATTAAGCCATCTCCAGTTTTCTGCAAAATATTTTGTGTGGTATACAAGTTTATCTAACTTATCTAATAGGTGTCAGCAAAAAAACTTGAGATGTGTGCCTCTAATGCTTTATGCATCTCCTTTCACTGAACATCTGTTAAATATTTTTAGGCTCAATTTTGTAGCATATTCATGATAATTGCCAGCAGGCAAATATTTGCATATGTGTATAGATGGGTTTTGTGTCTCTTGTTTATTTTCTTGTTGGTTTTTCATGTAGATTACCCTTGGCTTGATGACTGTGTATTTTCTTATCAGGTTTTTGTTTGCTCAAGTGTTTTTAACATCTCTCTGTGTGTGTGTCACTGTTTTCTTTCTGTTTGTTATTGTGCATGTCAAATAGAGTTTAAATTTTATTTATGATGTATACACTGATGAAAATTCCTCTCCTCCCCTCACTCAGAACTCCCGTTATCAAACGTATCAGCGGATGTGGAACTACATGTATTCTAAGCAGCCCAGTGTCTTTGTGAAGAGCACAGAGGAGGGCATTGCACGAGTCTTGAACTCGAAATATGCCTTCCTCCTTGAGAGCACCATGAACGAGTACCACCGCAGCCTAAACTGCAACCTCACCCAGATCGGAGGCCTACTGGACACCAAGGGTTATGGCATCGGCATGCCTCTAGGTAACAGAGAGGGGAATAACTACCACAGAAAATTGTCAACTCATCCCTCAATTAGTAAAAATGAAAGATAAAAGTACAAATTTACAATGGAAGCCTCATAGGCAATGTAGCAGCACTGTGAATCATGTGGTTTTGAAATCAAAACACCATAATAACACTTAAAAATGATGTTACCAATATTGTCAACTTATATTTGACAAAATATAAATCTGCTCACTTTCACTTTTCATAACACACAGTTGCAATCAAAATTATTCAACAGCCATCGCAAATCCGGTTTACTGGCAAAATGTACAGACTTTCAGCTGCTTGCAATGAACAAATCAAACAAAAGTGATTGAAATAGCTCAACACAACAAATATTTCAAGTGGTTCATGCAAGTCCTAATGACTTCTGCAGTCGCAAAACTATTCAACCCCTTTATGGCAATCATCTTTAGTAACACCCTTTTGCTGTTATGACCTGCTGAAAATGAGATGTATAACCAGACACCAGCTTCTGGCAGCGTTTATGAGGAATCTTAGCCAGTTCCACATGAGCAATGGCTTCCAGTTCAGTAATATTCTTGAGTTTGCGTGCTGCAACCAGTAGAATCTTCCAGGACTTCTTCTGCAACCAAGCCTTGGTGTAATTTGACGTATGCTTGGGATCATTGTCCTGTTGGAAGGTCCAATGACGCCCAAGTTTCAGCTTCCTCACTGATGGCAAGATGTTTTCTCCTAAGATTTACTGATACTACAATGAATCCATCTTGCCTTCAACACGCTGCAGGTTTCCAGTGCCAGAGGATCAGTGTTGGGAGTAACGCGTTACAAAAGTAATGCATTACAGTAACATATTACGTTTTGCTGTAACGCAGTAATGTAAGGCATTACTAATCAATTTTCAGTAATATTTTACTCGGTACATGTTCGGTAAGGCTTGCGTTACAACAGACTTTTAGTTTTAATTGTAAAACAAACAAAAAAACAAACAAAAAAAACAGCAAGACCGCCAGACATTAACGAATGAAAGATGCAAGTAGGCTAAATTACCTGTTCGTGGTCAGTCAATAGCCGCGTGTGGTGTCCAAGTCTGTAATTAAAGACTAAATGGCAGCGGCTGATATATTTGTATAGCGATTTATTTTTTACAGGAGTGAGGTATGATTTCGGCCTCTGTGCTCACGCTGACCAGAGGAAAAGCGGCTAATGGTGAAGGTGGCATGAAGAAGACTATACATTCGCGAGATGGACGTATGAGCATTAGGCTATTCGTTCTGTGTTTTCTTTATAAACAGTTAGGCTATGTTTATGTGGTATTTTTCATGTTTTCATCACGCAATCATGTTTTTGATGCCGTGGTGACGCGTTCATGTAAGGGCGGCGGCGCTGCCGATGAAGCACCTAAAAGCTGTCACAAAGAACCGGCAAAAGCAATGATTATGAATATGTCAAATATAGCAAGCAGACATGTTGATTGTTTATTAATAAAGTCAAGATGAAGTTGACGATGCTGACTCGCGATCTTCGCAGTAGTGAATGCACCAGAGAGAAAGGCACATTTCATTTCATAAGCAGAGAGCAGTCTGTTTTCTTTCGTTTTGAATTGTTCTGTTTACAAGTAGACATTTCAATATAGATATATTTTTCAGGTCCGTACAATTAATACAAAACGAAATTCACTTTAAAGAAAGGCTTCGTGTCTTCTGTGTAAGGTGTCTGTGAAAGTTTTAAAGCAGTCTTTTAGTGCCGCTTCAGAGCGGTCGCGTCCGTAACGGAGAACTGTCACGTCTGTAACATTGTTTTTTCCTCATAAATGCGAACACGAAAAATAAAATAAAATGAATATTTTATGTTCTGTGGAGAGCCCTTCTTCATTAGATTTGCGCAGTGTAATTCACAGAATTACAACCAAAAAATCGTTGCCTCCTAAAAGTTAAAGATTTTTTTTTGTCACACATGACTGTCGATTTCCCTATATTAAAAAACGCATGTGTAGACCATAGCTGTCAACCCTCCCGTTTTTTCCGGGTTTCTCACGTATTTTAGCTCTTTTCCCGCTGTCTTCCCGTTTTAGTATTTTCCCGTAAAATATCACGTATTTTTACGCTCTGATTGTGTGAGACGTACAAGCTCGGGCAGTTTCGGCTTGAAGTCTCACGGTTATGGTCACAGCCCTAACACACACACAGACACACTCTGTCTCTCTCTACCTCACACACACACACACACACACACACACACACACACACACACACACACACACACACACACACACACACACACACACACACACACACACACACACACACACTGTCTCTTTCTCTCTCTCTCTCATATATACACACAAACACTATATGTAGGCCTATGTAGTTATAAACTCTTTAGACTGTTAATGATTAGTGCTTTTTTAAAAGTTTGTGGGTAAGAATCGTGTAAAAAAATCCCTTATTTTGGGGATGGATTCCGGGAAATCTCCCTTATTTTCAATGTTCAATGTTGACAGCTATGGTGTAGACTGATATTTTTCTAATGTCTGGACTCCTTTCTGGGAGGAGCCTATGGATAAACAGACGTTTCAATATTTTGGTATTAATGCATTTTCTGAGAATTTATATAATTATATAAGTTTTGACTGCAAGTCTGCAAATGTCATGTCCATAAGGATGGAATTCCCAAATTTTAAATAATTTATCCTCAACTAGTTTTGTGGTGTAGGTCTACATATTTTATAATTAACTTCAAATAATACTAATAGTAATTTAAAGATGTGGTACGTAGCATTGGATCTGGACGGTATGGATAACGCTGGGAGTTGGAAGGGGTGTGTCGCGATTCTGCAGGTTCGTTAATCTGAGTGTCGCGATTTCGGTTTCATATCGCATATCGTTACAGCCCTGGTCATTTTAGAACGTTAAGTTCTACTTCTGTATAGTTATTTTGGTGAAAGTAACTCAAAAGTAATACAGGAGTAATGTAACGCATTACAATTCTGAGACAGTAATATTGTAAGGTAATGAATTACTTTTAAATAACAGTAACAAGTAATATATAATGTATTACAGTTTGGAAGTAACTTGCACAACACTGCAGAGGATGCAAAACAGCCCGAGAGCATCAATGAGCCACCACCATACTTAACTGTAGACAGTGTTCTTTTCAGCATATGCTTTATTCTTCTTCCTCCATACACTTTTTCTGCCCCTTCCAGGTAGTGTAACCACTGTTTCTTTAACTTTGAACTTGTGATAAATGCTTCCAACGGTGTCTCTAGGAACAATTAGTGGCTTCACTATCTGTTTGTATCATGTTCCTTGTTTGTGAAGGGCGATGACATCTTCTCTTAACTTTTTGGACCATTCTTTTGACTCTAACATGCAGTCAAACGTGACAAACCTAGTCAGTTTAGATATTTCATGTGATCTAGCTCAAGCACACCTGGTGCAACTAATGATGCCCTTGATTAGTTGGATCAGGTGTGCATGAGACAAAACCTGTTTTGCAGATTTGTGCTGTTGTGAGGGATTCTATTCAGGGGGTTTAATAATTTTGAGGCTGCTGAAGTCATTAAAAGTTGCATTGCAAACAGCTGAAAGTCTGTAAATTTTGCCATTAAACCTGATTTGCAATGGTGGTTGAATAATTTCGATACTGAACTGTATTTATCCATATACATATTTCTGTCATGACAACTCTCGGAGAGATAGGCATGGTAATGGATATGGCAATGATAATGTATTTGGTCTTGGAGGAATAGATCTGCTACGCTGCTGCTGCAGAGCAAATACCGAGACTTGATACTGCCAAAACATTCACAGAGATTGCTGTGAGCATGTAAGACATTCTGCTGTGCTGCTGCACATGTAGCATACATGACATTTTCCCCCATGAACGATGAACGATTGCGTAAATGCTGCAGCTTGTATGCTTAGTAATTCACGCTACAAGTCTGTTAAACATAACGTTTAGATTTGACTGTTATGATTGCTCATTTAATAAGCAAACCACGCAATATACACAGAGAAATGGAGTAAAAGAGTGTTCACTTATCTTACAGTAGATGTTGATTTCAGAGGCTTTCCGAAAGTGCACTGCAGACTGCTCACAGCAAACTACCAGTAATTACAGGTCCTTCTCAAAAAATTAGCATATTGTGATAAAGTTCATTATTTTCCATAATGTATTGATAAAAATTAAACTTTCATATATTTTAGATTCATTGCATACCAACTGAAATATTTCAGGTCTTGTATTGTTTTAATACTGATGATTTTGGCATACAGCTCATGAAAACCCAAAATTCCTATCTCAAAAAATTAGCATATTTCATCCGACCAATAAAATAAGTGTTTTTAATTAAAAAAAAGTCAACCTTCAAATAATTATGTTCAGTTATGCACTCAATACTTGGTCGGGAATCCTTTTGCAGAAATGACTGCTTCAATGCGGCGTGGCATGGAGGCAATCAGCCTGTGGCACTGCTGAGGTGTTATGGAGGCCCAGGATGCTTCGATAGCGGCCTTAAGCTCATCCAGAGTGTTGGGTCTTGCGTCTCTCAACTTTCTCTTCACAATATCCCACAGATTCTCTATGGGGTTCAGGTCAGGAGAGTTGGCAGGCCAATTGAGCACAGTAATACAATGGTCAGTAAACCATTTACCAGTGGTTTTGGCACTCTGAGCAGGTGCCAGGTCGTGCTGAAAAATGAAATCTTCATCTCCATAAAGCTTTTCAGCAGATGGAAGCATGAAGTGCTCCAAAATCTCCTGATAGCTAGCTGCATTGACCCTGCCCTTGATAAAACACAGTGGACCAACACCAGCAGCTGACATGGCACCCCAGACCATCACTGACTGTGGGTACTTGACACTGGACTTCAGGCATTTTGGCATTTCCTTCTCCCCAGTCTTCCTCCAGACTCTGGCACCTTGATTTCCGAATGACATGCAAAATTTGCTTTCATCCGAAAAAAGTACTTTGGACCACTGAGCAACAATCCAGTGCTGCTTCTCTGTAGCTCAGGTCAGGCGCTTCTGCCGCTGTTTCTGGTTCAAAAGTGGCTTAACCTGGGGAATGCGGCACCTGTAGCCCATTTCCTGCACACGCCTGTGCACGGTGGCTCTGGATGTTTCTACTCCAGACTCAGTCCACTGCTTCCGCAGGTCCCCCAAGGTCTGGAATCGGTCCTTCTCCACAATCTTCCTCAGGGTCCGGTCACCTCTTCTCGTTGTGCAGCGTTTTTTGCCACACTTTTTCCTTCCCACAGACTTCCCACTGAGGTGCCTTGATACAGCACTCTGGGAACAGCCTATTTGTTCAGAAATTACATTCTGTGTCTTACCCTCTTGCTTGAGGGTGTCAATGATGGCCTTCTGGACAGCAGTCAGGTCGGCAGTCTTACCCATGATTGCGGTTTTGAATAATGAAACAGGCTGGGAGTTTTTAAAAGCCTCAGGAATCTTTTACAGGTGTTTAGAGTTAATTAGTTGATTCAGATGATTAGGTTAATAGCTCGTTTAGAGACCCTTTTCATGATATGCAAATTTTTTGAGATAGGAATTTTGGGTTCCCTTTCAGTCGATAACGTCGGACGTAGTCGACGTCGACTGAATTGGGATCTCGCTAGAGAGCCTGTCTTCTTCGAGTACTATTGAACGAGCCAATGTAATTGGCGTGCGTGATTCGCATCACACACTCCGCCCCCGCGGCGCGGGTATAAATACGGAAGTGGATGCACGCACTAGTTGCCTTTCGCTTCGGAGCCGATCGTTTGATGTCTCTGAGAGTGCTGTTGTCTACAACGAGCGAGTGTGTCGGTGTTCTACAGGAAGACTCTCCCAGTGCTGGTGTTCTACAGCGCGAGTGCAGCGGTGATCGCGAGCTTTGAGCTCTCAACTGCTGTTTTAACAGCAACAAATTTCTAAATGTTTGTGTGTGTTGATGGCTGGTTAGAGGGCGGAAAAGTGAGTGCTTCACTGTTTCAGTTCTCTGTTCAGTGTTGCCGCGGTCATTCCCCTGTGTGCTCCGGCACTGGTGACGGTCCTATTTTCTGAAAGAGCAACACGGGTGCGTCGGCGTCTTTTTCAAGATGTCATTCCGCACGTGCGTTTCTGGGTGCGGTCGTTCCCTGTCTCTCTCTGATGGTCACAACTGTTGTGTCACGTGTTTGGGCTTACAGCACGCTGAGACAGCTTTTGTGGACAGCTTGTGTTTTCACTGTGGGAACATGACTGTCGCAGTGTTGAGGGCGAGACTCGCCTTCGTTCGCGGAGAGCGAGTCCCCATTACCATGCCCCACCCTCGGGTGCTGTGTGGGATGGGTGACCGGAGGATAGTGTTGGATGTCCCGCCCGGTAACCATTCCCTGTGGGCTCCTCACTCCTCCCTTCCACTGCAACCACTGGAGCCTCCTGTGTTGTCTGCTGGTCCATCTGTAATGGGTGGGCCAGCGGTTTCACTCGGGGCTCCCCTGGAGGACAGGACGCCGATTGCAGCATCGGAGGGTGAGCTGACTTCTAGAGATGATGACTCGGCTGCATTGTCTCCCTCCGGGAGTTCAATGTTGCCCGAGCCGGATCCAGAATTATCAGCTATGCTGAAACGGGCCGCCGAGGCTGCCGGGCTCGAGTGGAACCTCCACCGTGTCCCGTTCAGTCTCGGTTGGAATCTGGAGTTTGGTATCTTGGGGCGGGCCGCGCTGGTTCTCAGCTCGCCGCCCCAGTGCCTTTCTTTCCCGAAATGCATGGAGAGCTTATCAGGTGGTGAACACCATCTTTCTCTGCCAGAAACTGCCTGAATAGCTTTTTCCCCCTCATTACCCTTGATGGAGGAACGGTGAAGGGTTGCGAGGTGTCCCTCCATTGGAGCGGTCTGTCGACACAGGTGCACCTGTGTCCGGCGGCCGCTGCCTTTTGGGGGGATCCTCGTCTCCCCCCTAAGGCCTGTGAGGTTTTGTCCGTTCCGACGGGCAGAGCTTACAAAGCCTGTGGGCAAGCCGCTTCCTCTTGCGTGCCATGGCGTTGCTGCAGGCTAGGGCACCTATGGCATGCACAAGGGTAATCCAGACCGTGCGCTCATAGGTGAGCACCGCACTGCATCCGACCTCACCCTCCGGGGTACGGGTGTCGTAGCGTGCGTTATCGGTCTGGCGATGTCCACCTTGGTGGTCCAGTAGCGCCTTCGTTGGCTCAGCCTGGTTGGTATGGCGGATGCGGACAAGGTTCGGTTCCTGGTCTCCCCAATTTTCCAGGTTGGGCTGGTCGGCGACGCGGTGGAGAACTGCATCCAACAGTTCTCTGCCGCTCAAGCGCAGACGGAGGTCATCCGGCACATCCTGCCCCGGTGGCCAGCTGCTGCCTCCACCCGCCGCCGGTGGCAGCTCCTCCGCCTGCTCGTCGCCGTGGGCGTTCCCCGGCCGCCGCTCCTGCTGGCCCTCCGCAGCAGCCTCCACCCAGGCCTCAGCATGGAGCCGGCCGCAGTAGGGACGCCCAGCCCGCTCCAGGCGCTGCCAAGCCAGGTGGCAAGCGACAGCGAAAGCATTCCGGAGCGGGCCGCCCAGGAATGGATGAGATGCTCTTGGAGTGGCACGATCACTCCCTCCCCCCGGCAGAGGGCCGGGTGGAGCCTTTGTTTGTGTGTGTGTCTGTTCCGCCGCTGGCTCCCAAAAAAAAAACAAAAAAAAACGGAGCAAGCGGTACCCACACTTCAAAGAGAGAGCAATTTCATCTGTTCCTGGGTCTCAAGAGGGCCAGTCTGGCGGGTGTGACCCTGTATAGCCTTACACCCCTCAGCTCCCCCTTGGTCGCCAGCAGGCAGCTTGGTGCGTTCGAGGACCCGGTCATCCGCCTTCTCACGCGCCCCCTGCCGCTTGTGGGGACAGGTAAGTGTTGCACAGCACACTAACACCACTCTCTCTACTTTGCTGCCCCACCTCAGGCTCGGCTACCCGCTCAAGTCAGTGATAGTCATCACATTAGGTGTTGAGCAGACGTGCTCCTGAAAATTCAGTGATATTCATCACACCGAGCGTTGAGCAGTGCTCCTGACTTGTGCGTGCTTATCTTATCCTGCTGGCGAAGGATTTGATATAGCCGCTCCTCCAGCCGGTACGAAGGCCAGTTGTAAACTCGTTCTTCGTGCTACTAGGTGGTGGGTCGTGACCATCTTGGCCCAAGATTGGTCTGCAGCTCCGACCTGTAAGACAGGTGCTTAAAAACAGATCTCTACCTTCCGCACCGCAGGCCATCCTGTGGGTTGCGTGTAAGGGTGGAGTATCAGTACAGTGTCCTTCCCTTCGAGTGCTCCAGAGCCCGTTGGGTCTTCAGGTCAACTGGAAGAGAGTAATCTCGCCCACGGGCTTAGTATCTCTTTTTCAGTTTTGGAGATGGACTCGGTCTAACACGTTTCTCCAATGAGAATGTGTTCAGCTGGTGTTTGAAGTGAGAAAGGGTCCCACTGGAAGAACTTTCAGAGGCTCCTGGGGTATATGGTAGTTGCAGCCATTGGCTTCCTCCATATGTGACAGCTTCAGCGCTAGCTTCATGATCGAGTCCCGAGGTGACGGTGGCAGAGCAGCTCACCCTGTGTGACTATAGTTCATCCCGGTCTGCTGCCAAACCCTCTTCAACAGAGGGGCCATGTACAAAGGGCGTGTTTTAACGGGGGCCTGGGCGACCCCCGACTACACGGGCATTCGTGCCTCGAGTTGTTAGACATTGCGACCGTTGCGCAAGCTTCCCCTGCATGTCACAACTCACCCGTCACCTCCTCCTTGGAGTCAGACGCTTCTGAGGGCGCCTTGTTCCACTCCTCCCGCTTACTCAATCGTGCCGCCATCGAGCCTCACGACAGTTATAGCCAGGGCAAGTGGAGACTCCATCCCCTGGGTCCGGCTGGGTCATGACCATTCCAGGGCTGCTCAGTTGCCCCCCCCCCGGTTTCATTTTTCCGCCAGTGTTTGTGTAAACCGAGCGGACTACCCTTGGACAAACACTGGGTCTCAGCTGCCCCAGGGGCCCGCAGAAATGCGTTTAACCCCAGTGAGTTTTCTAAAAGTGACTGCGACTCATGGTCGCCTTGCGCCTGCTCAAGTCAGTAAAATCATCACTCTTCATGTTGAGCAGAATTGCTCCTGAAACTCAGTGAAGTTCATCGCACTCAGGTGTTGAGCAGCAATGATCCTGTAGCTCAGTGAGTTCATCACATGTAGCTCAGTCAATTCGTCACACGCAGTGCTGAGCAGAAATGCTCCTGGTGCTCAGTGAAGTTCTTCGCACTCAAGTGTTGAGCAGAAATGCTCCTGAAGCTCAGTGAGTTTATCACACTCAGGTGTTGAGCAGGAATGCTCCTGAAGCTCAGTGAACTTGTCACACTCAAGTGCTGAGCAGAAATGCTCCTGTCGCTCAGTGAAGTTCTTCGCACTCAAGTGTTGAGCAGAAATGCTCCTGAAGCTCGGTGAGTTTATCACACTCAGGTGTTGAGCAGGAATGCTCCTGAAGCTCAGTGAACTTGTCACACCCAAGTGCTGAGCAGAAAATGCTCCTGAAGCCCAGTGATCTTAACATGTTGTGTTGAGCAATGCTCCTGTCTTTTGCGCCCGTCGCTTGCACCTACGTGCCAAGTCAGGAGAGGAACAGGTCTTCATAGTTGCCCCTTATTGGCCCAACTAGACCTGGTTCCCATCAACAGCCTTCCTGACTTCCCCTGAAAACTCTTTCGGGGACGGGGCACGATGGCACACGCGTTCTGCCCCCGGAGATTCCGGGCGGTCTTACATCTGAACGCGGAGGTTCAGGTGGCTATCACAAGAACATGTGATAGTTACCATCACTTCTGCGAGCACCCCCTAGAATTGGGTATCGTGCTTACGCCTTTAGAAGTGGAACCTAGTCGTTGAGTGCGTCTTCTCTCCAGAGGAGATCCTGAAAGCTTTCGATCACTTCAGTGCTCTCTTTCCTGCAAAATGGGTTGCAGTAGGCTGTTTTCCTTCACCCTCAAAATGATGTTGCCTCGGTGTTTAAACGACACTCATCGTGTTGCAGAAGTATGCAGAAGCACGTTCTGATCGTCAGGTTCCTGAGGAGCAAGGTCTTGTAAACCCTTGTGTCCCTCTTTATCCTCTTGGGCCTCGTCCCTGGTGCGACTGCACTGCAGAGACCGCCCCTGAGCCACTGCAGGCAGTGAGTTAAAAAATCTGTTATATCAGTTCTCCTGCTCGCGTGGTCTCTGCTAGAGGGTAGGGAGTTGCTCGCTTTCGGTCAACGTATTGTGCCTGGAGTCTGGGCCGGCTAACTCTCACAAGCTGAGACCCCGGCTCGGATTGTGCCCAAGGTTCCTACCTCTCCCGTAATAGGAGCAGGTGGTGAGCCTGCAAGCGCTGCCCTGGAGGAGGCAGATCCAGCCCTGGCTTCTCTGTCCGTTCGCTTGGACGTGTACAGAATGCAAGTCATAGACCTCAGACCAGCTCTACAAATATCTGTAGGAATTCAGCAGAGAGGGAAGGCTGTTTCCATGCAAAGTTGCACTTAGTGCTTGCCTTCATTTCGGTAAAGATCCGAGATGCAACATGTCCACTTAGGTGTTGAGCTCCTCTAGGATGTGTGTAAAGTGCTCCGCCTGGGCGTTGACGATATGCTTTGCTAAAACAGATTCTAGAGTTGGGGGCTGGACGACACCTAGTTGAACCGCTGCTTCCCGTGGGCTCCCTTCTCATGAAGCCAGTTTCACCGTGAGCCCGGTTCAAGTGTCGGCTTGCTGCGCCATTCCCCTCCTATGGACTGGATACGTGCGCCTTTCTACTCCAGTTGAGTTCCCTTAAAATTGAACCCTGTTGAGTTTCTCCACACCCCTCCGACGTCGGACGTGCGGAATGTCTGGTGTTAGGCCTACCACTTGTAAGCAGTGTGGAACCTGTGTTAGGCTGGGTCCATATGTTGCGGTCCCTTCGGCGACCCCATATGTCTATTCTTCCACGATACGGCTCCCTGCGGCGAGCCCGTGTCTTTCCTCGGCAGAGTCTCTCTGCCGTCACTGTCCGGTGTGTCTCCCCCCATCTTAGGCTGGAGCCACCCCAGTGTCATTCCATATGTTAGACTACCCGGTTTCCGCCCAGTTCATATGTGTATTTTCCACGTTACCTCCCTCTGGGTTGGACGTGGCTTCCGCAGCATCCCTTCCTTCCAATGTGCGGGGAACGCTTTCCCAGTGGTCCGGTAGGAACAGCAGTGACTTCCCTGGCCTAAGCCCTGTCCTTCCCCGCCTTAAATTTGTGGGGGCATCAGGAGGCTTTGGTTTAGGCACTGGAAGGTGGCAGCGTTAGTGGCGTGTTCAAAGGGTGATCCCAATTCAGTCGACGTCGACTACGTCCGACGTTATCGACTGAAAGGGAACGTCCTGGTTGCGTATGCAGCCTATGGACTGAAGGAGGGAACGGAGGACGTAGTCCCCTTGCCACTACCGCTGGACCACCGCTGACCCCGGGTTACTCTCGGCTCCTCAGCGAAAAAGCAACTAGTGCGTGCATCCACTTCCGTATTTATACCCGCGCCACGGGGGCGGAGTGTGTGATGTGAATAACGCACGCCAATTACATTGGCTCGTTCAATAGTACTCGAAGAAGACAGGCTCTCTAGCGAGATCCCAATTCAGTCGACGTCGACTACGTCCTCCGTTCCCTCCTTCAGGGAACGGTGGGTTGCATACGCATCCAGGACGTTTTCATGAGCTGTATGCCAAAATCATCAGTATTAAAACAATAAAAGACCTGAAATATTTCAGTTGGTGTGCAATGAATCTAAAATATATGAAAGTTTAATTTTTATCATTACATTATGGGAAAATAATGAACTTTATCACAATATGCTAATTTTTTGAGAAGGACCTGTATGTAAGCAATGATGAAGAAATATTTAAGATTCTGCACTATTTCTAGGTCACTAATAAATTAAGCGAACATTAATCATGTAAACTCATTTGACTGTCATCAGACAGACTTGTTTTTAGATGTGTCATGATGTGAATAACTTATTGGCACTTCCTCATTCTAGACATCTGCATTATTCTGTCTCCCAGGTTCTCCTTTCAGAGATGAGATCAGTCTGGCAGTGCTGCAGTTGCAGGAGAATAACAGGCTGGAGATCCTGAAGAGAAGATGGTGGGAGGGAGGGCAGTGTCCCAAAGAGGAAGACCACCGTGCCAAAGGCATGAACCTCTTCTGCGCCTCAAAGAAATAATTTCCCCCCTGTCTCTTCCCTGCTGAAATATCCATTAGGAACCAGTAGCTGTGTTCAGAACATGATAATTGGTCAAAAAGCTACATTGTTGCAAAAAACAGCTGGTAGTTCCAAAAACCAGCAGGGAGCTAGTTTGTTTCTGGTCCAATATGAACTTGAAGCAACTCATAACCAGCTACCATGTTCGAAAATACAGGGGGCAGGGTTTCACACACCCACTGTAGCTGTCATGTAAGCAGTTTTGTGTGTTTAAAGTCACGATGAAATGGAACTATAGACAGTTATTTTCTTCCATATTTTGACGTACATCCAAGTGAAATGGGTTGAAAAAATTTAGGACAGGCACTTGATTGGCTGTTGATTAGATTGTGGCAGATCTGAATGTGAGCTTAAAGTCGACTGTGTGATGTAGGCAGGGTTTAAACAGACTAAATGTTTGCAGAAGTCTGGCATACGTCACCAGAGAGAGGTCTGTCATTTTCATAATATCAAGTCACATTTTAATAAAAAATTATGAGGCAGAAACTAAATTAAAAAAAAAAAAAATGCATAGGTGAATTGTTCACAATAAGATCAATAAAATGCATCTCGAAAATAGGGTGAATTTCCACACCGTGCCGACTTTAAGAATGTAAATGTAATATTTCAGAGTCTGTGATGAAAGATTGTCATAGATGCAGATTGTTTAAAAGTGTTTAATTCACTGTTGCAGGTCTTGGGATGGAGAACATTGGCGGTATATTTGTGGTGTTAATCTGTGGCCTGATTATTGCTGTGTTTGTGGCTGTGATGGAGTTTGTGTGGTCCACACGCCGATCAGCTGAAACAGACGAGGTACGGCCTCTCTCCTGCGACCGCCAATATCACAGTCACACTACAGTAGGTTACCAAAGCAACCCGCCGACTCCTCGCATTAGTGTGTGTTGTAGTGAAGTCGAAGTCAGTGGTTGTCACGGTGTGCATGTCTACTTGTGTAATATATAGTTCTGTGATATTCATGTATATAATCTGTCAGCCAAAAATGTTGAAATAGTTAAGAATTTTTTGTTTTTGAAAGTAGTCTCTTATGCTTAACAAGGCTTGTTTTTTTATAAAGCAATAGTCAGTAATACTGACTATATATACTAAATAATCAGTAATACTGTTAAATATTATTACAATTTTAAATAATTGTTTTCTATTTTAAATTCTTAATATATTTTAAAATGTATTTTTTTCATGTGATGACAATGCTGGATTTTCAAAAACATTTCTTATGATTATCAGTATTTGCTGCTTAATATTTTGTGGAAACAATGATAAATTTCCTCAGGATTCTTTGATGAATAGAAAGTTCAAAAAATAAATTTATTTGAAATGGAAATAAATAAATGTCTTCACTGTCACTTTTAATCAATTTAATGCATCCTTGCTGAATAAAAACAATTTCTTAAAAAAAAAAAATTCTTACTCACCACAAATTTTTAAATGGTAGTCTATCATGGTTTCCACAAAAACATTAAGCAGCACAAATGTTTTCAGCATTGATAATACTAACTAATAAGAATTGTTTCTTGTGGATCATGTGACAATGAATGATCATGTGATACTGAAGACAAATGATGAAGTAATGATAGTGAAAATTCAGCCTTGACCATCACTGGAATAAATTACATTTGAAAATATATTTTAAGTAGAAAACAGCTATTTTAAATTGTAATAATATTTCACAATTTTACAGTTTTTACTGTATTTATCAAATAAATTCCACCATGGTGAGTATAAGAGTGCTATTTCAAAAACATTAAAAATCTTTATTATTCCAAACTTTCAACTAGAAGTGTACAGTATGTGTTTATATATCTGTAGCCCCTTTCACACAGAGATTCCGGAAAATACACGGATAATGTGTCCCCGGATTTGCCCCGGGATCGTTTGATTTTGTTCATTCACACTGCCAGTGATTTTGCAGAATGTGCGTTCACACACATCCTGTAAAGATCCCGTAAAGAAATGTGACGTCAGGATGTGACGTGTAAAGTTCGCATCGAAAACATGTACACTAACGCATCGAGTACCGTTGCACAAAGCTGGCGAACAATCTCAGCTTCAGTGCGGATAGTAAGGAGCTCCCTGGTCTCTGCTGCATTCCAGTTTGCAGAAGTTTTTTTGTTCTTTCTTTTTTGATGTCGAATACAAACTTTCTTTTCAGAGCAACAGTCGCGCGATGGCACGTGCATCATCACTACGACACACCCCTTACTGCATTGGTCCTGGCTTTTGTTCACACAGGGCGCGTTCCGGGACTGATCCTGGCAATGTTACTAGTAGGTCCCCATCCCGGCATCAATCCCGGGATGTGTTTGCGTTCACACAGAAGGCACATTTTACATTTTAGCAATTTTACGGCAATTTCCCGGGATCAATGCGCTGTGTGAAATGAGCTTGTGATGACTTCTGTGATATATATTAATCTTCTTTTGTTCAAGCCTTTAATATATATATTTTCAACATCCAGGTGTCCGTATGTCAGGAGATGTTGACAGAATTCCGTAACGCTGTTTCCTGCAAGAAAAGTTCTCGCCTGCGCCGCCGCCGCCCCCTGTCCAGCTCTCTGGCCCTTCGGCACCCCACACGCATCACTTTAGGGGCCCCGCGGCCCCTGCGCCTTGTCAGAGAGATGCGCCTTAGCAACGGAAAGCTCTATAGCGGTACGGGACCCCTGACGGGAAGCTCAGGGCCAGGAGGAGGCCCTTCAGACATGGGCCCCGGGCCCCAGCGACTCCTCGAGGACCCGTTAGGTGCCAACAGCACCCCCTCAGTGGCCCTGGGACCGCCCGCAGTGACAGTGCCTCTGCCGCGGGGCTGCACTCATGTGCGCATTTGCCAGGAGTGCAGGCGTATCCAGAGCCTCCGCACAACCTCTTGTACACGAATCCCTCCCTCCACGGCCCCTCTGCCTCGCCTGGCTCCGCCCCCTCCTCACTCATCCTCCAATACAGACAGTGAAGGGGGAGGCGGGCCGAGCCCATGCCGGATAGGACACTCCCCACCGGCAAAAGGCTGCACTTTACCGCCACCTCAGTCTAGCAACAACACAGACCTAATGGGAGAGCAAAAATGAGGAAAAAAGAGACTGTCAAAAGGGGAGACAAAAGTATGACTTATGACCTTGTTCAAAATCATAGACATTTGCGCTCTCCATCTTTTCCTTGGTACGACAGAATTATCCTTTTCTTTTGGATAGCCATGTGTCATATCAAGTATTCTTTTGTACTATTGAACGATGTACTATAACAGTGACCATGTCTGAAGTAACCTTGAAAATGAGTGAAGATTGTCCGCCTCAGTCTGAGGATTTAGAAGCGCTACACGGCAGCACAGAGTTATTTAACTTCCCCTATGATTCTGATCTTCAGGCAGCACACAGACGTCTGCTTGAAATCAGGAGCAGACTGTGGCACAGACTCTCCTTCCCTTTCCTGACTGAAGTCTACCATAGAGGTCACACACTGGAAGTAGCACAGAGACGGTACAGATCACAGCCAGATCATGACAGAATGAGAGCACACACGTTAATGGAGGACAATGACGCTTGTTAATTAAAAAAAAGTTGTTAATTAAAAATATTCTAAACAGATATTCATACTTTTCTGTACTATACTTATTTTTAAATTCACTGTCTGTGTAATTTAATTCTGGGGTTGTGTTGTCTGAATTGGAAATTAAAAATAGAGATACTTTATTGATACAGAGGAGATCAACTCTGACTGAATATGTATGTTATTGGAAATGAGGAGCTTTTTGTTCATTAAAACATGGACTTTGATCTGTCTGCAAGAACTTGTGAGTCCGTGACCAGTGCTGGAAATCACACCACATACAGTACCTCAACACACACATTTGCACACGCTGCATTTACCACAGATCAGTGTTTTTCATCTGTTGCGGTTCAACTTACATTTGTCTATTTTCCCACACACATCACATGCACTGAAAAATTACTGATGAAAAGAAGGAAGGAAATAGCAGAATCACAAATGTTCTAAAAGGTCACCAAAACTCTTATTTATTTTTTATTTAAAAATAAATATTTCTATACAAATGTGAATTGCATTATAAAATTATCATTATTTACATTAATATTAGATCAGAGGATGTTTTAAGGAAATGCAAAGGTGAAGGGGTCAATTTTAGGAGTTGAGGGGGTTTCCACATGTTATGTTAAAACTATAGATCAACAAACAAACTCATTTGAAATAAAAAAATAAATGAATTTGTCTTTATTTTTTCAACAACAAAAAAATACTCTCAACCCATTTATCAGCTGTGTACAGACTGAATTTTGTTTTTCTGCTTTCTGCAGACAATTTTGTTCTAAATCGAAATCAAAGCGATAAAAATACACGTGTCTTGTAATCAGAACATTTCTTTCGTTTTAAGAAGATTTTTGACTTTTGCATAGACCACACTGAATCAAGTCTTCCTCTAAAAAGAGAACAGGCACTCTTTTTACCAAAACACTGTCACTGTCAGTTTTTGGGCCATTTTGGCAGAATAACAATCAAGGCCTGTTTACACTAAGAAAAATATTAGTGCCACACCAATGGACGATAGAGTTCTGTTTATTTCAGTTGCATGCTGCAGTTATGCCGTCTGACACTTTAAATGCTCAAGGGTGGATTCTAATCAACTGTTAATGTTTTTTTTTTTATCATTTATCGACTGAATTTTCTTTTTCTTAAAGTGATTCCAGTGATATTGTTCCTCTGTGATTATCGTTATAGCTCATGGTGTGATTGTGTGGACTTGCTTATTGTTAGAATTATAATGATCATTAACTTTATAGTTACAGTTATCATCATTTGTGTGATTAGCCTTTTTTGTCTCTACAAAAACCTAATTCTTCAATAGAAACTTGCAGTGGATGTGACGTTTGAACTCTTTTTTTCACCTGTGCATACACAGTTTCCTGCTCTTCTGTGTGGACAACTAAAGCCATCTGATTGGCTGAGGCTCGCAGTGATGTTAAGCGACCACTTAAGCAAACCGCAGCGTATTCAATGTCCCCTGATGGTGAGGTGCTTCTGTTGACTTTGCCTGTTTTCAGTATCCTGACATCAGCATATGCGACATCCTAATACATGGATGAAGAGAAGTTTAGTCATTTACAGAAGCTCATGGCTTATTTTGCTCTTGTGAAATACCATATGACTTGAGATTAAGGATTAATTACATCCCTCACTAGATTATTTTTTCCTCCCAAAGTCATCTTAACAGCAGGTATTCTCAACTGTTGTAGGTCATCAGGGCTCCGAGTTGTATCTAGTAAAGAGGTAAAACACTTTTCAAATAGCAGAATGATTTCAAAGTAGAGGAATGGAGTGAGAAGTCTACAGGTGTGACTTGAAGTGCAAAAGCAATTGGGAAAGTACCCCCTATATGGGCCCCAGGACTTTTTAAACCATGCTGTCAACTTTGCAAGTTGTACATAAACTGCACCCACAGATTTGTAATTTACCAATTTAAAATTGGTTCCTATTTAGTGCTGTCGGCTCTTCTGTCGTGTAGCAAAATATAAAAAGAGAAATGTTAAATGTCTTTTTGCATCTAAGCTCATTCACTTATTCCCTATTTAATATCAGTATGTCCTTTTTTTAGTTCCAGGTTTGGTAGTAAAGATAAACATGATGCTGGCACAATTTATTGGTTTTACATGGAGTATGCATACAGATGCACAGATCAAAATTTAAATAAATATTTTATAAATGTAAAATTCTTTTATAAAAAATTGAGGAACTTTTGAAAACAGATTTGTTTATTTCAACACTTTGTGATGTAAAAGCTCTGTGTTTTTTGCTCTGCTTTTGGCTGCCGGCATGAATCTGTCATAATTCAACGCAGATCCATGACATTACGAATTAAGAAATTGCTAAATGCTAGATGTTTTCTTGTCACATACCGTCTGTTGATCAGGAACAAATACCCCACAGCAGCTGTGATCACAGTGATGAACGACTCGGTTACTAACGTAACCTCGGTTCCCTGAGAGGAGGGAACGAGTATTGCGTAAGTAGCTTACGCTATGGGAAAACTCCTTTTCTCGAGAATATTGAAGTCTTTATGTAAAACGCATTGCAGCTGCACAGCTGACAGCAATGAACGAAGGCAGCTCGGTCATTGGCTGTGCTGCGGCAACTTGCTCGAACCAATGACGGGGCGACTCTGAATGCGCGACCAATGAGCGCGCTTCGCGCCCGCGCCCGTCAGAGCCCGCCAAGATGGGCGTGGCCAAGAGCTATATATTGGGCGCCCCGTCATGAGAGTTCTTTAGGTTAAAACGACTGAAGCGAACTAACCAAGCACAAGCACGGCAGCTTACGCAATACTCGTTCCCTCCTCTCAGGGAACCGAGGTTACGTTAGTAACCGAGTCGTTCCCTTTCGAGAGGTCTCTCCTATTGCGTAAGTAGCTTACGCTATGGGAACACCATGCAAAACGCCGTGCGTGCTGAACTTCGCCTTATGATAGCCAGAGGCAGGTGCCTGAGCTAAAAAAGCAAAGTTATCATCCAACTAGCCGGCAGAGGCGAGCTTTATATGTGGGAAACAATACAGAGCGGCTAGAAGGCGCTCAGTGTGACACAAGCACATACATAATCTAGATACGAACTCGTAGTTCAACTAGCATCATGCTGATAGTACATTGGAATGCAGTGTCGGGACCTGTAGGTTGTAGAACCTGATAAATGTGGACGGTGAGGCCCAGCCTGCCACCGCACAAATATCCTCGATCGGTATCCCGCTCGACCATGCCCAGGAAGAAGCCACACTCCTGGTGGAGTGTGCTTTGACTCCCCAGGGGCATTGAAGTCCCTTAGCTTCATAAGCCGGCGCTATAGCTTCAACTATCCAGTGAGAGATTCTCTGCTTTGAAACGGCGGAACCTTTCGTACGGCCGCCAAAGCATACAAACAGTTGTTCTGTCTGTCTGAATAGGGCAGAACGCTCCAAATACACTCTGAGAGCCCTAACGGGGCAGAGTAGATTAGCGTCGTGTTCGTCTGCTGGGGACGATAGCGCAGTTAGGGAGATAACCTGTGCTCTGAAGGGAGTGGTGAGCACTTTAGGAATATACCCATGTTTCGGTCTAAGGACGACCCTGCAGTCGTTAGGTCCGAATTCTAGGCAGGCAGCGCTTGTCGAAAGCGCGTGCAGGTCGCCCACTCTCTTGACCGAGGCGAGTGCCAGCAAGAGCGCAGTCTTGAGCGAGAGCTGTTTAAGGTGCACGGTTCGGAGTGGTTCGAACGGAGGCCCTTTAAGAGCGTCTAGGACAGTAGCTAGGTCCCAGATCGGCACTGAGGGGGGGCGTGAAGGGTTCATCCTCCTAGCGCCCCTTAGGAAACGAATAATTAGGTCGTTTCTTCCCAATGGACGTTCCATTACAGGGTCGTGTGATGCTGTGATGGCCGCCACATATACTTTGAGCGTGGAGGGGGCGCGGCCCGCCTCCAGAAGCCCTTGTAGAAAAGCGAGTACGTTCGTAATCTCGCATGTTTCAGGGTTCAGGCCCTTGGCATTACACCAGACACTGAACACTTTCCATTTCTGGGCATATAAGCGTCTCGTGGAGGGCGCCCGCGCCTCAGCGATGGTTTTTAGTGCTCCGCACGTGAGGTTCCTGGGAACCCGTTGAGGGGCCATGCATGAAGGGCCCACAGATCGGGGCGGGGATGAAATATCATCCCGTTGGCCTGACTGAGGAGGTCTGGCCTCAGTGGAATCGGCCGTGGTGCAGATTGCATTTGCATCAGATCTGGAAACCATGTTTGGTTCTTCCAGAGTGGGGCTATCAGCAGCACTGCGTTTTTCTCCTCTCTGACCCGACTGATGACCTGCGGTAGCATCGCGATCGGGGGAAAGGCATATAAGGGACGGCTCGGCCAGCTCTGGGCGAGCGCATCCATGCTTTTCGTGAAGAAAAGAGGGCAGTGCGCGTTCTCCTTGGAGGCGAAGAGGTCGATCTCCGCTTTGCCAAAGGTTTTCCATAACCAGTGAATCGTCAGCGGGTTGAGAGCCCCTTCTCCTGGGAGAATTTTGTCTCTGGATAGCATGTCCGCCCCCTGGTTCAGGGCACCTGGCACATGCGCTGCTCTCAGCGAGCGCAAGTTGTGCTGGGACCATAAAATGAGTCTCCTGGCCATTGAATGCATGGAGCTCGACCTGAGTCCACCCTGGCGATTTATGTACGATACTACCGTCATGTTGTCCGTTCGGACCAAGACGTGTTCGTTTCTCAGCTGTGGGAGCAGGGCTCTGAGAGCCAAAGCGACCGCTTTCATTTCCAGACAGTTTATGTGTAGGCGCTTCTCCGGGTTTGACCAAAAGCCGGAGACAGGCCTGCCCTCGTAAAGGGCCCCCCAACCTATTTTGGAGGCATCTGTCGTTATCATCTTTCTCCTTGTGT
Organism: Siphateles boraxobius; assembly: GCF_051911475.1. NCBI lineage: Eukaryota > Metazoa > Chordata > Actinopteri > Cypriniformes > Leuciscidae > Siphateles > Siphateles boraxobius. The sequence continues at coordinate 18,867,151 of NW_027508722.1, read as the reverse complement.
TCACACCCAGACTCACGCCTGACTGGTACCAGTCGGCGGCTTTCCAGTGCGTCAGGGCTTTTATACAGCCGTGGTTCGCTCTGATTAAAGTGGAAAGTGCTGCATCCATACATTTCGTGAATGTACGGGGAGCCAGGGACAGGCCGAACGGAAGTACTGTGTACTGGTACGACTGTCCCTCGAAAGCGAATCTCAGAAACGGCCTGTGATGAGGCGCTATTGGAATGTGAAAGTAAGCATCTTTCAGATCCACTGAGAGAAACCAATCTCCTGGGCGTACTTGCGCGAGGATATGCTTGGTTGTTAACATTCTGAACGAGCGAATCATTAGTGCTTTGTTCAGGTGTCTGAGATCTAGGATGGGGCGGAGACCGCCATCCTTTTTCGGGACGAGAAAATAGCGGCTGTAAAAACCTGCCTCGCTCAGAGAGGGGGGAACAGTTTCCACAGCGCCCTTTTCTATTAGTTTGCGCACCTCGGTGCGTAGAACATGTGAGCACTCTTTTCTCACTTTCGTCTCGACCACAGTCGTAAAACGTGGTGGTCTGCGAGCGAACTGGAGCGAGTATCCGTGCTTTACTATATTCAATACCCATTTCGGCATATCTGGAATATTTTCCCATGCCGCTGCGTGTACAGATATGGGCTGAATACAGGCTAGGGGCGGGCCGCTGTGACGCAGGGACCCGGCCAGCGAATCGCCTGAGCTCATAGCTCTCAGAGGCGCGGGCGCGCGCTGAGCAGCTGAGTGAATGGGCGCGTGTGTGATTACAGCAGCGCGCGCTGTGTCTGTAAAACTCGCAGCCTGGGCTGGGGTTGTGTTTGACACTGTAAGGACAGTGTTTATAAGTGGGGGTGCATAAACAGTGGTAGGCACACGCGTCACTTTTATAATGTTTCCCGCTTTTACTGGGGATGAATTTATAACTGTGTGAACAGTGCTTGTGTGTAGTGGTGCGTACATGACCGTAGGCACGTGATCTACATTCATGGGGTGCGCAGCTTGAGCTGGGAATGAATTTGGCACTGTTTTGACAGTATCTGGGAATGCACACTTTGTGGACATGTGAACCCTTAGTGACACAGACAGAAAAAGACTCTTTTTGTGTTTTCTGTGCGTCGCCGTAAAAAACGGCGTTTGTTTGCAGGTGAGCGAGCTCTGTGACTGGCCCATTGACTGCTGTATGAACATATCCAGCTGCCTGTAAGGGGACTGGGTAATGCTTGAGCTTTTGCAGAGAGAGTGGTCCGGCTTTTGCGAGACACGCACTCTCTCTTTTCATTCTTGTGGCTAGGACGGCTTTCGAGGCTCGGGGTTCAGCACAATCTTGGGCCGAGGACCCCGTCGCTCAGAAGGCGGCTTGCGGTTGTGAGAGCGCGAGCGGCGTCGAGCGTCAGCCTGAGGCGCGGGCTGAGAGGCGGTGGGGGCTGTTCTAGCCCGTTGCGGCTGCGGCGGCCTCTGTCTGCTCTGCGATGAGCTGGAGCGCTTGGGCAGGAAATGCCGCATAGCTTGTGAAGCATTCTGGGCCTCAGTGAAGCGTTCGGCGAAACCCTTAACCGCCGGTCCAAACAGCCCGCTGGTGGAGATAGGCGCGTCGAGAAATGGCGCCTTATCCGCGTCCTTCATCTCAGTCAGAGTCAACCACAGATGGCGCTCGAGAACAGTCAAATTAGCCATGGCACGGCCGATAGACTGGGCGGTGGCCTTCGTGGCTCGCAGGGCTATGTCAGTCGCGCTGCGTAGGTCCTTAAAGGCTTCGGGTTCGGGGCCAGACTCGTCCATAGAGCGGAGAAGCTTGGCTTGGAACACTTGAAGTACCGCTTTGGCCTTCCATCCGGTAGTGGAGGGCGGGCAGAGATGATTGGCCATGGCCTCCTCGAGGGGCGGTGTTCCCTCGTAGCCTCTTTCCTTCGCGCCGTCCACAGAGGAGAGCGAGGAAGAAAAAGAAGGCTTTAGGCGCGCAGAGTGGGGGGCTTTCCACGACTTGGTGAGTTCGTCGTGAACTTCCGGGAAGAAGGGAGAAGGCCTTTGCCGAGGGGCCTGCTGGCGCCCCTGCAGAAACCACTCATCCAGTCGGCTCCGGGTTGGTTCTTCGGGAGAAGACCAGTCGAGCCCGAGGTCTTCCACGGCCTTAGAGAGAACACGGATAATCTCGCTATCCATGGTGGAGCCCCCGCTCGCGCTAGCTAGCGTCGACGGGGCGGGGTCGAGAGTGGAGCCCGGCCAGTCGTCCGATGCAGCGTCGATTGACAAGCTGTCATCCATTCCCCCGTCGTCCTCGGACGCGCCGAAAGTCACAAGGCCCACCGCTCTGCTAGAGGGGTGTGGGTCCGGCTGGGTGAACTGAACCGGCGGTGGGGAAGGCAAGAGCGGCGGTGAAGCACGCGGAGACTGGCTCGGCGTGACGTCACTGAGCTCAGGTTCAGGAAGCCTCTGTGAGCGGCGCTTTTTCTTAGTGCGCGGCTCGAACAGAGGGATGGCGGCGATGGGCTCGCTCACGGCGAAAGCGGCGAGGCGAGCCCGCAGTGCGGAGAGACCCAGGTCGTCACATTCGGGGCATCCGCCCTTGGTCAAAGCAGCTTCTGCGTGGTCCCGGCCCAGGCAGCGAGCGCAGATGATGTGACGATCCCCGTCCGGGAGAAGGTCTCTGCACGACGCGCAGGAAGGCATTTGAAACAACGCCTTGGAAAAATTGCTCTTTTACAAGTGTCGCAGAGCGAACAGATGTAAATACTTGCGTGAGCAGTACGCCGGATGGCTCAGTAGGATCGCGTTAGAAGGCGGCTGAAGGTGCCGACGTCCTCGTAGCAAATCCCGCTGGTATGCTTTTCGACGGCGAAGCTTCAATAATCCGGAGGATCCAGCGAAGAAGGTGTTCGCTGAAGGAGATTAAATCTAAAGAACTCTCATGACGGGGCGCCCAATATATAGCTCTTGGCCACGCCCATCTTGGCGGGCTCTGACGCGCGCGGGCGCGAAGCGCGCTCATTGGTCGCGCATTCAGAGTCGCCCCGTCATTGGTTCGAGCAAGTTGCCGCAGCACAGCCAATGACCGAGCTGCCTTCGTTCATTGCTGTCAGCTGTGCAGCTGCAATGCGTTTTACATAAAGACTTCAATATTCTCGAGAAAAGGAGTTTTCCCATAGCGTAAGCTACTTACGCAATAGGAGAGACCTCTCGAAAGGGAACACTACAGCAGTCACAATCCCTACAGCCTCAGCGATGGACAGAACAGGAGGACTGCCTGTGGACAGACAATCAGGAGGGAGCTCGTAATAAAACAGCAATTATGCAAATCAGTGGGTTTTGAAAGAGCATTCATGAATGTAATGCACGCTTTCTAGTTTTCATGCTTTTTATGTTATTTCATTAATTTTATTGAGTGGTATAAGCAGACGTATCACTGATTATACTTATGGTTAGGGGTTTGTTCTTAAGCACTCACTTAAAGTATTAAACTTAAGCCGAGTCATAGCATACCATTTGTAATAGCAAGAATGATATAATTGTGCCACTTTTTAAAGGGAGGTGCACTATTACTTGTCACAGAAACCAGACTTATCTTCAAAATGAAATAGATGATCAAATTCCATAGATTTGACTGCATAAACCCGAGCTCTGTCTATATCTCAGAGGCTCTGATTGGCTACACACTAGCAACAGGATAGCAATGCGGACAGTACTGAGGCATTAAGGCAAACTCTAATTTTTCAGAAAACATAAAAAAGTTAAAATGGTCAGTGTTTTGTCATTGTTTACACATTTAGCCAAAGACCTAAATTTTATGTTTCAATTAAGATGTAATCAAGGCACCATCCATAATACACATTTAGGGTTTTATTTAATACATACTTTATGTGATTGTTTCTGTAGATTTCAATTACAATACATCTTTAAAAGCATTTTTTCTGGCTGTTGACAGAATTGTCTGATTTATGTAGTGATGAAAAGACATATTCATATCCCCACTGTAAAAACCCTTAAATCTAATATGTTAACAAAATAACACAATAATTTTGAACCTGGTGTAATCCAATGTTCAAACTGGTGTTATAAAAATTTATGCAAATTAGTATACATTTACTTTTAAACATTTCAGAAAACTTGTAATGTAAACGGTTTCGCCATTTTTAATGTAAGTAATCAAGGGTGATATGATATCTATTATTTTTTTTATGTTTTTATTCAGGTGTTATGTATTAAGTTACATCACACAAACAAGAGTGCTGCTGTTTGCAGTTTGCTTATTGTCAGACCATCAGGTCTGGTCCATCAGGATTACATTTCAAAAACAAAATTGCCAGTAACTTTGTCTATTTTTACTCTACCAAAAAATGATGAAAGGGCACATTTGAGCAACACGTAGTGGTGCTACTACTGAATGAATTGGTGTTTAATTAATTAGTTAATGCTTCAATGACTCACTCATAAAGACAGCTTACACCTACTAGCATAACTATGTAACCTACAGAGAGAATCACTAAAAATCACCACCACTCTGTCTGGAATACACAAACATAGACAACCGGAGTGATTCAAACAGTGAAATGTCCCAGAGTAGCTGAGCCAATCAAGTTTGAGTACCATTTGGGTGCTGAAATTTGATCCCCACCAGATTACAATATCTCAGTCCTCAGTCCCTAGAATGATTATTTTAGTTGTAGAGGTGTAGACAAAACAGCGTTTTGACAGAAGTTAAAAATGACTATACTTAATACTTAACAGGCTAATGTAAAAGTCCTTAAAAATAAATGGTTTAGATTCAGTGGTAATTTAAATGAACCGTTATATACCTTCTATGACTGTAAGAGTGGTGTGTCCTTTATAACTGCAGCTAGGGAAGGTTGTGTAGTCACAGCTGTAAATTCCCTCACGTCTCTGATGATGATGGAGATATCATCAGAGATGACCATAGATCAGAGGTAAGTTTGTACTGAAGCTGACTCGGCCTTTCAGAAATGTGTCATGCAGAAAAAGGCCATGGTTCATATTAAGGATCATGATTTCATATGTACTAGACTGATTGTGCCATGTCCACAGCATTTGTGATATTTTGTCCTTTGTGTTTCCATGGATGTATTGGCACAGCAGTGTGGCATCATGACCCTGGTACCCAGTAACCTCAAGATGGGTCAAAACTTTCTGTCCATGCAGTACTGGTGAAGAGAGACAGAGAGAGAGAGAGAGAGGGGGGAGAGGGCTTTTGAATCATTATGAAATATTGTATAATTTTAGAAGATTCTATTTATTAGAATGTATGTTTGCTAATTTTAAGCATGTTTGATTTATCAGCTTAGTCTACACAAGAAATTCCCCAAGACAGCATGACAGGGAATGCTTATCAAAAAAGAAAAAAGGAAGAATGAGTTTTCCTTATTTACTGTACATAATGTCTAATATGCTTTTAACAACAACAATTTATTTTATTAAGTATCTATATAACATTCTTAGTGAGTTATTGTGAAATGTAAAAAAGTCATAAAACTTCCAAAACCAAATTATCCAGTTTATTGATTCTTAAATATAAAAAGATGTTAAGAGATCTTGACAAATTCAGTTAAAATGGGAGGAGAAATATTCAGAGTAAATAAAGAGGGGAAAAGATAAAAATAATGATTATTGATTGTAAAGACAGTATCTGTAAATATTACGAGAGTTTATATAAATTCTGTATGAAAAAACTGTTAGCGCGAACAAGATTTAGCACAAAGATCATTCCACAAAGGATTTTCACCATATAGTTATTCATCTAAGTTACTATTATTAACATTGCATTTGTATCCGAGAAAACAAATATTAAACTCACTGCATCATTTCTCTCTTGCATGTTTAAGAGCAAAATGTAATGATATCCAACAAAAAAATATCCAACAAAAAAAACGTCTTGGTTACGTATGTAACCCTCGTTCCCTGAGTAGGGAACGGAGACGTTACGTCGGATTGACGACGAATGGGGTTTCGCTTAGAAAGCCTATCATCTTCTACTCAACTTCGGGTATTACAAAACGAGCCAATGGAAAAGAAATGCCATGGGTCTGCGGAATTTGCATAGCGTATCTCCGCCCTACCTCGTGGTAGGGGATAAAAGGGGGTATAAAAGGAAGACGCTGGCAACATGCAGATATGTTTCTTCGCTGAGGAGCCAAGACTGAACTCAGGCGATCCCCGCGGTACAGTGGAAGTAGCAGGCAGATGTAACGTCTCTGTTCCCTACTCAGGGAACGAGGGTTACATACGTAACCGAGACATTCCGTTTCGTTGTCACTCCGAGTTACGTCGGATGACGACGAATGGGGTTACCAGTCTAATCACGCCACCTTCTCGGCTGTCTTCTAGTGCCCTGCGTAAATCTGAGATCCCTGTCGTGAGACTGGCCCGGACGAAGGACTCGTATTTAGCACAGGAATACCAAGGTACACTGGGGAGCATATCCCATAGCTTCGAGGAAATATGCAATTATTGCCAACCCAGAGGGGGGGATTTAGAGAACACACATATGTTCCGGAGGGATGCATATGGAGAACACTGGGGGTGTCCAGCCACAGGTGGAATATTTCAACCCCAGTGGTGGCAAGGTGGCTTGCCAAGGGAAAGACACATGCTCAGAGAGGCTTACAGTGGAATGCACATGTGGGGGTCGCTCAGGGGAGGGACCATGCACACGGGAGGCACCTAGCCGACGTGCAGGCAATAAACACTGGCGCCGACGTCAGGAGTGCTGGAGGAACTCAGGGCTTTCGGGAAGCTCACCTGAGGAATATACCGCACGTATCCAGTCCATGGAGTGGAATGGCGAGCAAGCGAAGACACCTGAGCGGGTCCAGTACTAGATGGTTGAAGCGAGTACATGAGAGGACACAGGCTCCACTCGGAGATTATAGAATCTGGCGAATGTGTTCGGTGTCGCCCAGCCAGCAGCTCTGCAGATGTCTGTTAGCGAGGCGCCATGCACTAGAACCCAAGAGGACGCCACACTCTGGGTGGAGTGGGCAGTCACACCAAGGGGGCACAGTCGACCTTGCTGCTGGTATGCCAAAGCAATGTCGTCCACTATCCAGTGAGACAACCTTTGCTTGGAGAGAGCCTTTCCGTTCAGCTTCCCACAATAACAGACAAAGAGCTGGTCTGAGGTCCTGAAACACTGCTCTGTCCTGTCTACATAGGCGCGGAGAGTGCGTACTGGACAGAGCAGTGCCAAGGCTGGGTCTGCCTCCTCCAGGGGAAGTGCTTGCAGGTTCACCAACTGGTCCCGGAAGGGAGTGGTAGGAACCTTGGGCACATATCCGAGCTGGGGTCTCAGGATCACGTGAGAGTAGGCCGGCCCGAATTCCAGGCACGCATCGTCAACGGAGAATGCGTGCAGGTCCCCTACCCTCTTGATGGAGGCCAATACAACCAGGAGCGCTGTCTTCATCGACAGGAACTTAAGCTCCACTGATTGCAAAGGCTCAAAGGGAGCACTCTGCAGGGCAGTTAAAACCACTGAGAGGTCCCAAGAGGGAACGAGAGGAGGGCGAGGAGGATTCAGTCTCCTCTCAGGAACCTGGCGATCAGGTCGTGCTTCCCAACAGACTTACCTTCGACCAGGTTTTAGGGTGGAGGGAGACAGCCTTCGCTCCAACCATTCTTGAAGGAAGGATAGCACGACACTGATCGAGCATCTCCGGGGGTCTTCTCCGTGAGAAGAGCACCAGCTGATGAAGAGGTTCCACTTCAACGCATAGACCTGTCTCGTGGACGACGCTGTAGCGGAAGTGATGGCAGCCACCACCTCTGGTGGTAGGGTACTCAAACCTGCCTCGTCCCGTCCCGATCGGGAAGAGGGTGCCATAGGGTGCCTTGTCCCTGAGAAAGAAGGTCCTTCCTCAGGGGAATCGGCCAAGGAGATGCTGTTGCGAGGAGTCCAAGTCCGGAGAACCAGGTCCGAGGGGGCCAGTACGACGCGACCAGAATGACCTGCTCCTCATCCTCCCTGACCTTGCGCAGTGTCTGCGCAAGAAGGCTCACTGGGGGAAACGCATATTTGCAGCCCAGCGGCCAGCTGTGCGCCAGTGCATCCGTGCCGAGCGTGCTCTCGGTCAGGGAAAATACAGGGTCCAATGGGTCGAGTCGTGAGAGGCAAACAGATCTATCTGTGCGTCCCCGAACTGGTCCCAAATCAGCTGAACCGACTGGGGATGGAGTCGCCAATCTCCCGGGAGGGGCTGAAGCTGTGAGAGCTCGTCGGCTGCACAGTTCAGGGCTCCGGGGATATAAATGGCATGAAGCGACCTCAGATGCTTCTGACTCCATATGAGGAGGTGGCGGGCGAGTTGTGATATACGGCTGGAGCGTAGACCACCTTGACGATTGATGTGCGCTACGTTGGCGGCATTGTCTGATTGGACTAGTACGTGTTGATTCTTGAGCACGGCCCGGAAGCGGCGCAGAGCAAGACGTACAGCCAGCAACTCGAGGCAATTGACGTGCCATAGGCGTCGGGGTCCTGTCCAGGAGCCCGCGGCAGCACGTCCATTGCACATGGTGCCCCAGCCCATGGTAGAGGCATCTCTCGTTACAACAACATGCCGGGAAGCTTGTTTCAGGGGCACTCCGGCCTGTAGAAAACTGAGGTTCTACCACGGGGTGAAGGTCTGACGGCAGGTCGGAGTAACTGGTACTCAGAGGGTGCCGTGTTGCCATGCCCACCTCGGGACTCGGTCGCGAAGCCAAAGCTGAAGCGGTCTCATATGAAGCAATCCGAGCGGCGTTGCCGCAGCTGCAGATGCCATATGCCCCAGGAGCCTCTGAAAAAGTTTCAGTGGAACCGCACTCTTGCCCTTGAACTGTTTTAGGCGAGTCAGCAGTGACTGCGCGCGCTCGCTCGTAAGCTGCGCTGACATGGCGACCGAGTCGATTTCCATACCGAGAAAAGAGATCCTCTGCACGGGGCAAAGTTTGCTCTTCTCCCAGTTGACCCGAAGGCCCAGACGGGCTAGGTGCCGGAGCACTGGGTCCCTGTGTTCGCAAACCTGATCTTGAGAGTGAGCTAAGATCAGCCAGTCGTAGGGGAACAAGGGCTGCCTCGACGACCTTCGTGAAGACGCGAGGAGACAGGGCTAACCTGAATGGGAGAACCGCGTATTGATATGCCTCCCCCTCGAAAGCAAACCGTAGGAACGGTCTGTGTCGAGGGAGAATGGAGACATGAAAGTAGGCGTCCTTCAGGTCGATCGCTGTAAACCAATCCTGGGGACGCACACATTCGAAAATGCGTTTGGCCGTGAGCATCTTGAACGGCAGCCTGTGAAGGGAGCGGTTCAGCACGCGCAGGTCCAGCCGCCTGTCCCGCCGCTCCGTAGGACTTCGCCACTAACGTAGACGAAAACCTACAGGCTTTGGATGGGTGCTTACGCTCGGTGTGAGAAGAAGGACTTCGAGATTTCATCATGCACGTCCGGAAAGAAAGGTATTGGGCCAGGCTGCGGACGGGAAGCCGCAGCTGCACCCAAAAAACAATCGTCCTGCCGCGAGCGCTCGGAACAGGGTGGAGGGGTCCACTCTAAACCAATGCTCTCAGCCGCCCGGGAAAGAATGGCCGTCATCTCTGGATCAGACTGAGCCACAGCCGTATTCACACCCGAAGGTGGCAGCATCTCGTCACTTCCAGACGAATCAGACCCGCCTTGTGATGCTGCGATTGACATCATGTCTTCCTCTGGAGAGCCAAAGGTAACCCGCGGGACATCAAAAGACGGTCCCGCGGGAATCCCCTGAACACTCGCGGGTTGCAACACAGAAGAAGGTGCTGTGGGGCACGGACGGATAGTCGGCACTTTGTTCGAAACAGTCACCCTCAGATCACCCTGGCCACCAGCCAAAGTATTGATTGACTCATTGAGTCTCCATCTTAGTGTTGCAATGGTCATATTCCCACAGAGAGAACATGACGCTGCTCTAGCGTGATTAATGCCCAAACACACCAGACAGCGCTCGTGCCCATCAGAGTCAGAAACGAGTCGACCGCGACCAGAAGTGCACGGGCGAGGCATCTTTAAAAAGACGTGCCGCGTGCAAGCTCTGTTGTGAGAGAAACTCAAGTGCTGAAGCGCCCGCGCTGAAACACACTTACTGGCAAACCACGCACAGATAAGCAGGAAGTGTGCACTCGCTGGGAGATCGCCGTCACACCAACACCAGAGAGTTTGCTCGTCTCGAAGAAGCTGACAAAATCAGAGATGGCTTAGGGAGTGAAGAATTAAACTTGGCTCCGAAGCGAAAACATATCTGCATGTTGCCAGCATCTTCCTTTTATACCCACGAGGTAGGGCGGAGATACGCTATGCAAATTCAGCAGACCCATGGCATTTCTTTGAAATTGGCTCGTTTTGTAATACTCGAAGTTGATAGGCTTTCTAAGCGAAACCCCATTCGTCGTCATCCGATGTAACTCGGAGTGACAACGAAAGGGAACAAACATTTTCAGCATATTTCATAATTCTATGTCTATAAAACAAAACAAAAAACAAAGCAGTAAATACAGAATTGAATTACCTGTAAACGCAGTGGTACAAGACAGCAGTAAAGGAATAAATACATTATGTAAGTCCATCATAAGCTTTCCTTTCTTAAGTGATGGCACACCTCGTGTTAACAGTCCATCTTATAAAAGAACTTCAAACTGTTCAAAAACATAAAGGGAAGTTAAAACAGCTGTCTAATGCACTTCCCATTTGCAGATAAAGACCTTTAAAAACAGCTGCTGATAAAAGCAGAAATGTTATGCACAGTCATATTTCCTAGTAGCTGCATTTGTACACTCGTGGAGGAAAAAAAATTCTGTGGCTTTTGCTTGTGACTCACTCTGTGCTGTGCACTTTTCAATTTCTACTTATTTAATGACCCAATCCAGAAAGAGAAAAAATGCAAATAATTGATTTCATAAGTTTAATTATAAAAAATAAATAAAAAAACATTAGGTTACATCTAAATTATCTTTTTCTTTACCTTGGATGTAAATTTGATTGATTTGACATTTTGAACTGCTAATTTATCGGCTTTAATCACTACACATTATTTTATTACACTGTGACCAATCATATTCAAACCTGAACTTCTATCAAATTTGTATCTTTTTGGCAGACAAATCAAATAAGATTTAACTGGAGTGAATTGGCAATGACCAACTTTATAAGAAAATCAAGAGAATAAACAGCAAAAGTACTGTTTAATATATAGACAAATCTGCTCCGTACTGTATGCATAGATCTTATGGATCACATGTAACCTCCTCATGTTGTGGACAGGCAGTGCTGGTGCTTGTGTTATATACAGACTATCAGTATTACTCATTTTGATGTTGATTAGTACTTGTTGGATTTTGACCAGATCAAGGGTTTACATTAGCCAGGGAAAAATATGTAGCCTATATCTAATAGAGAATCCTTGAATACTGTTTGTTTAAATACTGTATATAGCAGAATGCTGTTGTTACCTATCACCATGGGTTGACTTGTAACAGTAGGTTGGCTACAGTATATATATCACACAAAAAAAAACAAAAAAAAATTGTCATTGGTTGTTGCGTTAAATATTACCTAGTTACAATAGTGCTATTTTCTGATTGGCTATTGTGTAGCTAGACGAACAACACCAGGGCAGTGCCATAGAGAGATCTCCATGGCACTGCACCAGGGGAGACGCGCTTGATTCCTGACGGTTCCACAGTGAGAGCGGCGCGGCCAGAGTTTTGGGCGCTGCGGCAATTATATATTACAGATAGTTTTTCAGCGTGAGAAATAAAATGTGTTGCGGGAGAGCGTGACAAAAGACCGAAATGAGTGACTGTCACGCTTAATGCGTGACACTTGAGACTGAGCCCCGTGTTACACTGTAATGATAACTGCTCTTCCACGATTAAAAATCTGTGACATGACTCTTGTTAATATCCAGCTCTAGGTGGCGCAGTGAGTTATTCACTTTATAACAGCCGTTTATCATTAACTGAAAACTGATGTAAATAGTTCAGATGATTTGAGGTGCAGTTCTTGACGGATGAGAGCTCGATCATGATGGTTTATTGTCGTTTATACTGGACGCTGTGGATGTTGTCGTGTTTTGGTGAGACTTTTTAGAAATTAAATAATGCTGTATAACAAGCAATAACAAGTTAGTCAATAACAATAACAAGTTAGTCATATTTTATTTAAATTCAGAAACATCTGTCTCCCAATTCATGAAGATGTTATTTATTTGTTAACACTAAAAATAAATACAGTAGTTGGATTTATGAACGCAGTTAAGTAATTTAATTGCATTATTTTTCTTTTTTTTTCTTAGGACAATATTTATGTCAAGATCTGCAGTTTCCTGAGCCGGCTAATGGAGCAGTGGGAGAAAGCGTGGTGCTCGCCCCTGATAACCCTCCCTCCACATCGGAAAAAGCTCTCTGGTTTTTTGGTTCAGCTACTATAATTATAATAACGCCTGGCGAAACTAAAGTAAACCCCCCATATGAAGACAGAGTCAGCGTGGACACCAACACTTTCGCTCTGGTGCTGCAGAAACTGAGACTGGATGATTCTGGAATATACAAACTCACTGTAACTAGTGGTTTCGAGACATTTACAGGAGAAACTTCACTACAAGTGTTCAGTGAGTGTGTTGCTAAAACTTAGTTCAGTATTTTCTGTAAAATCATATCCTGTAAATCTTTTACATTAAATTAACAGAAAACTACTGACAACCCCTGCTGTCAATATTTTATTGTTAATTTACTGTTCTCCTCCTTTAATCTACTTCACACTATGTTACTGGAATAATACCATGCAAGTTATCACATTTCATTTCGAGAAACCGATTTGAACTATTTGAAATTAAAAACGAATCTACAGTATTAGTCCTGTGAAATTATTTAATTTGAGTCCACTAAACAAAACATTTCTTAATTAGTGTTGGGTGTAATTCAATACTAAGTAATTAATATTATTTATATAATATATAATTACTGTAATTTAATTACTTTTCCCTTGAAAAAGTAAAGTAAGGGATTACTTTTCAGTTACTTCTGATGTAATTGCATTAAATACGGCATAGAACAATTATATATAAAGTCATGCAAAAGAAAGTACACCCTTTTGAATTCAATGTTTTACATATCAGGAAATTCTCTGGTCTTTAGCAGGTCTGAAAATAAGATAAATACAACCTCAGATGAACAACATGTCATGATATTACTCCGTGTCATTATTTATTTAACCAAATTTATTTAACATCGTGATTCTTTTCTTTTTCAGACATTCTTTTGTAGATTTGATGGTGTGCGTGGCATCATTGTCCTGTTGCATGACCTATTTTTGGCCAAGCTTTAGCTGTCGGACAGATGGCCTCTCACCTTTATGAGAATGTCCGGAGCCGGAGTCATTAAGCACGGCATCAGCATCGGCATTCATTTGACATTTTTTTTGTGGTTTTGTCCAGATTTCTCTGCAGTTGTTGTACGTTGTAAAAAACACAGAATATTCGTTCACACCACACTACAGGCATTCGGCATATACCATAGGCTATTATCAGCCAAAATGCAGATTTGTCTAGTGACAACTTCTTATGCAAATAAGATTAGGGGAGGCATTAGAAATGGATTCGATTTATTGATTTATTTTCAATATAACAATTTAAAATGCATTAAAATAATTACATTATATGGATATTAACTTTTGAGTTGAAAATATTATTAATTAAAACTAATTAAAACTTTTTTTTTAAAAAAATGTTTTTTTAGTAAAACCTTTCAGTTGCTAGTTTTTTTTGTTGTTGCTTTTTTGTCTCAGTTTGGGGTGAATTTGCTGGGACGTCCACTCCTGGGAAAATTGGCAACTGCCTTGAATGTTTTACACTTGTCAATAATCTTCCACACTATAGAATGATGGAATTCAGATTTTTGGGAAATGGCCTTGTAACCCTTTCTAGATTGATGGGCAGCAATAATTTCTTCTCTAAGATCATTGCTGATGTCTTTCCTCCTTGGTATTGTTTTAACACACACCTGAATGCTCTAGACCAGCAAACTGCCAAAACTTCTGCTTTTTTAAAGTTGGTCACAAATTGAATTGCTGTTGATCAGTTAAAGGCATTTGATTAGCAGCGCCTGACTACAACACTCTGCGTTTCTATAGAAGCAGTAAGGGTGCACTTAGTTTGTCACACATGGCTTCTCCATTTTGGTCTAGTTTTTGTTAAATATGCCATGACACGTTTTAATATGTCATGTGTTGTTTTTCATCTGAGGTAGTATTTATATCATTTTAAGACCTGCCAAGGACCAGATGATTTTTTATTTTGTCCGGATAACCATAAAATTCAAAAGAGTGTCCTTTCATTTTCATTTTACTGTAAAATAATAGTGGATTTAACATCCAAATTTAGTGTCTAACGATAAAAATGTATGTTTTAAATGTAACGGTCTTCTCCCTTTAAATACTTTTGTCAGTTCAAGAATAATGTATGCAATTTTATATTATTTATTTTAAAGAATTAAAAGAGCAGTTTCATGTCTGTCCTTTTATTGTTTAACTGGTCGAGTTTGATATTTGATTTAGAAAGTGATTAGTAATGCAATGTTTTTTAGAGAGAGTAATTAGTACAGTAAACTTACTACACTGATAATTAGTAATTAGTAGCTAGTAATTAATTACTTTTTTAGAGTAACTTATCCAATACCCTTAACATAAAATAAACTGCAAATTGTCCTGGAAAAGTTTTAAATATAATAAACTTTTACAATAATATTTTATGCTATGCATTTTTATTGTTTTCCTTTTGTACCAGGCCCTGATATTCAGTCTTTTCTATGAAAATCAATTAAACATAAATTGTATGCATTACAGACTGTGACAATCTAAATAGACACTGAAATAAACCATCTCGATATTTAATGGGAATTGATTTATATACATTTAACACAAATTGCTGCTTTCCTTCAGTTGTGGCATCATGTCCATCAAAACAAACAGATTTACCTCTAATAAAATAGTGTTTATCAATGTGGCGCAAATATTCAAACATAAATAAACATTTCTAGGACTTCTGTACAGCCCTGGACACGCAGATTTGAGATATAGGGCCTCCCTGGCCCCTGCAGACAAAGACCCCTGATGGCCCCATTGGCATCTCCATTATATATATACATGACACACATGTTTTTTAAATTATATATATATAATATAATTTGCTAGCCATTTGTTAAATAAGGGCTATAATGGTTGCTTGATTCATCAGACTTTTACTCACATCTATGTGGTTGTTGTAGTCATAATTTGGCAACTTTCTGCCATGCAAAAGCACAAGGTTTTTTTTTTTTTTTTTTTACAAATGTTAATTCGGTCCTAAATGTGAAAGACTAATTTTAGATCCAGTGTATTTATTCTTTCTCTCTTGTTTACACAGGAAAAATATCTAATGTCAGTCTTATTGGTCCAGAAGAACCATTAATAGCAGGCAACTCAACTGCTAACATCACCTCTGAGGGAACTGGCATCATCACCTCTGTGGAGTGGATGAAAGATAACAGTTCTCTGTCTCCTAGCAACCGCACCATCTTCTCACCTGATAGCAGATCAGTGTCCATCAGTCCAGTACAGAGATCAGACAGTGGGGAATATCAGTGTACTTATAGAAACCCTGTCAGCTCTGAGACAGCAAAACTCAGCCTGATCATCAACTGTGAGTTTTAAACATCAAGATTATATGAGCTCCAACCTGATGAAATATAGACATACTTCAGTGCTCAGTTTGTTCCTCTAACAGTGAGTCTCTTGTGTTTGTTCTAGATGGACCAGAAGTTGTTTCTATTGTGGGTCCGGAAGTGGTGGATTTAGGGGTTCGAGTGTCTCTGTCTTGCTCTGCAAATTCTGAACCTTCTGCCTCATTCAGCTGGACGTTTAATGGAACAAACACTAGTGTGACCACAGACACTTTCACCATAGAAGAGACTGACCTCACACACAGTGGAGATTACGAATGCACTGCCTCGAATAACGTCACAAAGAGAAGCGACGCACGAAGACATGCTTTACTAGTTAAAGGTAAGTGTTACAACTAACTCTAAATGTGTTTTCAACTCTTTATAACCAGTGTTTTGACCTTATTTTAACATTTGTTCATTGGAGCTTTCTGTTGTCATCATTTTCTACTGTTTTGTATGTACATCTCTATTGCTCGTAATTGCCTTGTGTTGTCTTAATTTAATTTTTGTGTTTAATTTAATTTTTTTTAAATTGAAGGTACAATATGTAGGATTTTTGCAGTAAAATATCAAAAAACCACTAGGCCAATGTTATATATTTTGTTTAGTTGATTACTTACAATATCCCAAATGTTTCAAACAATTTGTAAATCGTGAGAAAATTGAGATTTTAACCAAGGAAACGGGACGTATGAGCGGGAACGTGAGGAGTCGCCAGTCAATGACGTCATATCCTCGTTACCCTCGGTTTCCGCCAGGTTTGACCTCGTACTGCCATAGTAACCATGGCGACAGACGTTGACAACTGGCCCGTTATGCCTAGCAGGACGCTCACGCTGTTGTTGTTTTGTTCAAACATTTTGGACCATGGCAAGCAGACTTTGAGACAAAAAGAGGACTAAAACGAAGATCAACATCTTTCGAGATGCCGAGAGCTCCACGTCCGCGACTAACTTCGACTTGACAGAGACGCGAGTGTTGCATGTACTTAGACAGGTGAGCAAATGTAAATAAAACAAATGTTATCAATGTTAATCAATGTTATTTAGTTCATTATGATGAAATGTTAGTGTATGATCTGTATGTTATTCTAATGTTGATCTAGGTTAACGTACTTAGTCTCATACAGCCAACACACAATCTAACTAACAACATTCAACACACTCAAATGCCGTTTAGTGTGATAGTGTAACTGTTAGAGCAAGTGAAACAGCGTTGCGTTACCTCAAGTTTGATTCGTCTAATAAACTGACCTGTGTGAGTATTAATTCAGCACTTGCGTGTAGTTCGGTAGAATGAAATGTCCTTATTGTTTAATATCCACGGTACTCGCGTTGCGTGTGGCGCTGGTATACGTCTAGCAATCGCGCCCTGCTTCACACCACAGTCATGTTAAAAACATTAATGTATTCACTCATCCATAAAAGATCCATCAGTTTGACGACAAGATCCATAATTCAGCTTAATGTGGAATATACGTCATCAATATAAGCCTTTGTTATTGTAAGAGGTTAGCGAATAGCGATCCCTGGTGGCGAAAAATCCTGCATATTGTACCTTTAAGGTTTTGATACTGTGTATTTAAAGTGTATAACAATTATTATTGTGTGCAGTATATGGCCTTGGTCTGTTGTTTATTGTATCTTTTCTATAGACGGTAGAGGAGGAGGACTGACAACCGGAGCGATAGTTGGGATTGTCATTGGAGTTTTAGTGGCAGTTGCAGGCATTTGTTTTCTTATTGTCTATTTAACAAAAACCAAGAAAATGTAAGTAATCTGGCACCTACTGGTGTAATTTGTAATCACAGCTTTAATTTAACATATTATATAGGTTATTACTATTAATAATGTGTTTACAAATCACAACATGTATCGGCTTCCAACAGGTCTAAAATCTATATGACCTTTAAAGATCTCAGTGATTTTAAAAAATAATTTTCGTGAAAATTGTCCAATAAATACAGTAAATTTCCAAACATTACCATCTTTTTGCGATCTTTCCTTTAAAATTAAACTATTATGTACTGCATTTTTGAGAGACAGAAATGTGGTAAAGATTTTTAAGAAATTATTTGTCTTTACTTTACAGCCCAATGTTATTAAACAAAGAACAAAAAGAAACATCAAGTGGAGGTATGTTTCTTCGTAATACCAACATGAAGAACGAGTATGGTTTGATTAAAACAACACTGATACTGATCATCCCATAATTGATTTCAGATGATCTATTCATATTACAAATGATTCAGTACATGTTTCTGTCAGTATCAAACGTATTGAATGTTTCTTTCTTTAAGGAGCAGCACAAAGCAGACAAGAGCCCGTGAGTGACTTTCAGTTTTTTTCTTCTCATCACAACCATTCTTTTCATCATAGGACCCAATTTAAAACTGTAAATCTGATGTCAAATGACACATTACAAACACTTACAGGAAAGGTGTTTTATCTCAGTAATTAAAAAGTTTATGGCTTTTTTAGCTGGAGGGATGAGTGCATTTTTACTGTTAGCTCAAACAGACTTTTCTTTCACATATTACTGCACAAAAACATCCTGAGGATTGCAATTAAACTATGGATGTTATTAACAAAAATGCAATCATGATAAGCATTACCACTGTTTCATGATTTAAATATCAGCAACATTAACTTTTTATCACAATTTTACCTCAAGAGACATCATCATTGTGACTGATGTTGTAATTTTTAGGACTCAAACTATGAAGAAGTCATTGATATCCAGAAGACAAGAACAGATGGACCAGTTCCGGTGAAGAGGAGTGAATCTACTATATATGAGAATTACAGTTATGAAGAAAATGTGTATGAAAATTAGGGATGCACCGATCCGATACTCAGGATCGGTATCGGCTCCGATACTGCCATTTTTGCCGGATCGGGTATTGGTCAGACGAGGCCGATCCAAATCCAATATTGTGCGTGTACTGTGTTGTTGTTAAGCCCCACAAAAGGCAAAAACACATTATAAAGCACCTTAAAGTTTTCGTGCACTATATTATAAGGGTTCTGAAGCCATTATATAGTATAATGTGACGTGAGATAGAAATGAACATTTAAGTAATTAAATTCAAGATCACGTAAACTTTTCCCTCCGCTGCGGCTGTCACTCATTCTTCTGTCAAACAACGCGTCGCGTTCGGTAACGACAGTAAAAACGATGAAACTCTCTCCAAGATGATTCAATGTTACTATTATTATACTTGATCTGTAAAGGTCTATGGTTTCGCATAAAACAACTTTATCTTGCTGGACTTTATTGCTGTAGGCTACCTGAATCATGTTCCTTTCTACCGGATGTCTGTTTGATCACAACACTAGAGTAGAGTCAGAGCACTATAATTGTTCTTCACGTGCACAGTAACTGAAATTTAAAACTGTTAAAAGAAAAGGCTCAATAAACTATTGCATAGATATATACGGTATAATACACTACGCATCAATATGTCTTTCCTTTGTGCTTTGAACTTTTCAATGCGGACTCTGCACGCTGTGACACTGTATTGGAGCCTTTCATATCATAATACGGTGACGAAATGAAAGATTATTAATAGCCTTTCTTGTTCTGTTCTATCTATCTATCATTTGTTGCTGCTTCATTAAACAGCTGTGCTATACATTTAAAACATGTCTCAATTTTATAGTAGCCTATAGCTATATATATTTTTTTTTTGATTTTTGTTATCTTGTTTTTCATGAATGCATTTTACAACAATACAAAGAGCAATGTGTAATGTTTTACCAGATAGTGTTACACTTATTGTCTCTGATTTGTTCCCCACTAAAAAATTTTTTCACTAAATTTTCAGATTTTATAGAATTATTGTGCACTCATGATTTTTCTAGACTAGATTTTACTGCTGAATTATCCACTAATTTAGTTTATAATAGCATTTTTGTCATAGATTATGATCATATATTTTTTTGGTTTGTTGTTTCTCTTTATAATGAAGTTGTCTGTATTAAGTAGATTGTGTTTAACACACAAAAGAGTGATTATCAGTTCAACACACAGAGAGTTATATAAATTCTACTTGATTTAAAAAAAAAAAACTGCGCCGGTATCGGTCGATACTCAGAATTTTTGGGATTCTGAAAAAAATGGTATCAGTGCATTCCTAATGAAAATGTAAAGCATTGAGTTTCAAACAGACCTAGGGCTCCTTCACCTCAGGTGAGCGGGTTAATAATATTTAAGTCCAGTCTGTCCTGTTGTACAGCATTATACTGTATGTGTGCTTTGGCTGCATCATAAAACAAGTTCCCTGTATTCTGCCCTGTAGTCCTGCAGTAAAGTTACATTTTTTGATTTTGGTAAAATCATTTGGTTGGATTCTTTTATCATATTGTGTAACCTCTTTATTCGGGTATCAAACCCTCCTGTGCACAGGTGAGGAAATGAAGACTGAAACATCTGCTTTATTTCTTTCTTTTATTCAAAATGCAGTCCTACATTAAATATGCAAACAGAATTTAGTAGAACAGATTTAACAGCTGTTCTTTACATAGTCCTACATGCTTCCCATCTTGTCTGTTTATATTTATTTATAATTAATAAATTACTCTGGCTGATCACATTTACCAAACAGTTTATCAGAAATCATCAGATACATCCTCATTCTTTCTTGTTTGGAATGGGAAAATACAAGAACTGTGATAGTGGGTAATAAAGTCAGAGGTTTCATTGTTGAGTAGATTCACCTTTAGACCCGAGCACAAAATCATACAGGGAAAGAAATGAGGAAGTGACATGGTCGTAAATAGGGAGTTTTGGTAAAGAAATGTGTTGCTCATTATCTTTTTCAAAGGATGCAATATAAATACTGTCCTGTTATTTATTTATTTATTTATTTGTTCGAAATAAAGAGTTTGTCTTGTTCATGCCACCTTCTAGTTCTAGTTTTCAGCTCTTTTGAATATTTATAAGGCCGCATATACAGTACTGTATATTTTTTTCTTCATGATGTGATAACACTGACATGCAAATGATAAGAATATATCAAAGCAGATAACAGTGAGTTAAACTTTATCTAGTTGGTTTTATTTTCATGAGGATGAGTGATTTTCATCATGGATGAATTCTGAATAAACTGCAGGTACCAAAAACTGTCAAATGTCCACTTTTACCACTTCAACACTGTGTGTGTTTAAAACAATGTAATACATTTGTTGAAGTGATATAAATAAGTACTGCATGAAGTTTTCCACTTCAAATATATAATATAAGGCTAAGATAATTTAACAATACAAGATTAAAGTCGTAATATTTTGAGGATAAATGTAAAATTACAAGAATTAATTCATAGCACGACAATAACATCAATATGAGAATAAAATTGTAATTTTTGAGAATAAAGTCAAAAGGATGTGGTGTACCAAAGAAACATGTTCTGAGTTGTTTACTGTCACGATCACCAGCTGGAGTGCCCTTGATAGCCACCAGAGGGCACCAGCCCAGATTATTGTCATTCCCTCACAAACTACATTTCCCAGAACTCACTGCCCAGTCTTATCATCCCTGACTGTATTCAGCCATGTCTCATTATCTCAGTACACCTTGTTAACTCTGTCTATATAAACCCGGAATACCCAGTCACTCTTGTGAAGTCTTGTAAGTGTCAGCGCTGCATTTCTGAGTGTTCTGTCTTTGGTTTCTCATGTTCATGGTTTTTGAGGCCTCTGCCCTGAGCTGTGTTATGGTTTGGACTGTTTGCCTGTGTTTTGACCTTTGCCTGTTTTTTGCATTACCCTTTAATAAACTACTGCATTTGGATTATCAACCTTTGCATCTCAGTTGACATGTTATGTTTAGGCTACTCACTGATCCATATTTATATATTAATAAAAAAAGGGGGGAATATTTGAGTATTGAGTACACAAGTATTTGAGGTTAGGCTCAGTATGAATATAATGCAAAAACTCTCACACTGTTTGAGGCTTTGCACATATTCACTGCAAATACATTGTGTATGTAGTTATTTAACCTTATGTTTACATATTGATTCATATTCACGTTTGCTATTAATGTGTTTGCATGATTTTTTTTAATGATATTTTAAATTAAAAAAAATTAAAATAAAAGTTTTATTTTCATGATGTTTTAAAATTTTTTTTTTTCAAATATATCATCTGAAATGTGCAGTTTAGTATATACTATATTTTGGATATATTGCTTGCACTAGTTTGGTTATAACTTCGTCTAGTTTATTCTGCATGAAAATAAATTCATGAGACTTTCTGAATTAGACTAAGCTGCTGAACCTATGCATTTATGATCTGAAAGTATCTTTAACCTTACAGTAACAGTTATTTAAATGAAATTTACATTTTGTTAAATTTTATTAATTTGTAAAATGTAATGTTTAACATCATTTTGATTTTAATTTATTGTAAGCTTGATACAGGTCAATAGTATTGACTCAATACTGGTACTGTATCTCACAATTTTCACTTTATTCTCAAAATAATGCAACTTTTTTTTACCTTGTAATTCTTGTAATGAAAGAATGAGCAAACCTATGAAGGAACACTTTTTATGAGTGTTTGAAAATGGGACATTGTGTAAGTGCTAGAATGCACTTTGATGTTTGGGGTGAATTGGCCTTCACTTTTCTCCAAAACTATTCAGTAAAATGACTTGAAAATAAAGACAGTAATAGTCACGGTCCCTCTGAATTGTAATCAATTGAAAGAATAAGCAAACCTATGACGGAAAAAGATTTTTATGGGTGTTTGAAAATGGGACATGGTGTAAGTGCTAGAATGCACTTTGATGTTTGGGGGGAATTGGCCTTTCCTTTTATATACCTGTATAATATATTAAAAAACATTAAAATTAACAATAAAAATGTAAAAAAATGAATGATGTATGGTATTTACATAAATAAATGATGTAATAATTAATGTATATCAGATATAGGCCTACAAACATTAAAATAATAAAAAAAAAAAAATTAAAGTCATGTTTTTTTTAAATCAAGAAATTTTATTATTTGAGATAAAGTCTGAGGTAAAAAACGCCCCCTCATTAGCATACGGACAAAGAAATGTATAAATAAATAAATGTGTAAATAAATAAATGTATAAATAAATAAATGTGAAAATAAATAAATGTAGACATAAAAACATATATACATTAATGAATGTGGAAATAAATAAAAGTGGAAATAAATAAATGAATAAATGTATAAATAAATAAATGTGTGAAAAATACAATTATACATAAATACGGAAATAAAAGTATAAATACTCATTTATTTGTACTTTTTTACATTTCTTTGTATATTTATTTATGTATTTTTGCTTTTTTACATTTATTCGTATATTTATTTATGTATTTATTTATTTTTAATTAAGTCAGCTTTGGCATTCCATACTTAACAACATTACCACACCCAATGTTGAAAGACTGAATCAGTAATACATAAAATGTCTTTGAGTTGAATAAATCTGGTTAATTAAGAGATTAAGCGATTGCAGTGATAATTTCCATGATCAAATCTAAGCCTTGACTCTTGTTAATATCCAGCGCTAGGTGGCGCAGTGAGTTATTCACTTTATAACAGCCGTTTATCATTAACTGGAAACTGATGTGAGTAGTTCAGATGATTTGAGGTGCAGTTCTTGACGGATGAGAGCTCGATCATGATGGTTTATTGTCGTTTATACTGGACGCTGTGGATGTTGTCGTGTTTTGGTGAGACTTTTTAGAAATGTATCTGTGTTGAATTTCCGTTTAAAAATAACAACACTGGTTGTAGTTAATTATTCAACTGCAGAAAAATGTAAGTCTCCTTTTAGTGAAATACTTTTTTTCCTACCTAGGACAATATTTATGTCAAGATCTGCAGTTTCCTGAGCCGGCTAATGGAGCAGTGGGAGAAAGCGTGGTGCTCGCCCCTGATAACCCTCCCTCCACATCGGATATAACTCTCTGGTTTTTTGGTTCAGCTACTATAATTATAATAACGCCTGGCGAAACTACAGTAAACCCCGCATATGAAGACAGAGTCAATTTTGACATCAACACTTTCGCTCTGGTGCTGCAGAAACTGACACTGAATGATTCTGGAATATACAAACTCACTGTAACTAGTGGTTTCCAGACACTTACTGGAGAAACTTCACTAAAAGTTTTCGGTGAGTGTGTTGTTGGTAAAACTTGGTTCATCGTTTGATTATAAATTAAAAGAGTTCGATAAGGAGATGATTAATGAGGTGTTAAATGTGAAAGATTTAAACAGAAATATATTTAATAGAGAGTAAACCATGGATTTTTGAAAATGGCATTAGAACAGTTTAAATATCTAACAGATGAGAAATTGGAAATAATAATATTTCATTTATGCACAGGCCTGGTTTTTTCTTCTTCTTTGCAGTGAACCGGATGCAGAGTGTTAGACTGTTAACCAGACATCCAGCGATGGGTGTTTGGCCCATAATAAAGTGCCCTCGTTCCACTTTGAATACTATGTACTAACATTTAAATTAAACAATTGATACAACGCATTGTGTGCACATATACATATTTTTACATTGTACTTTATTAAAAAAAAACATTTTTCCATGTAATTACAGCTTCAATTAATATCTGTAATTACGTCTATACCATCCTTAAACCTAACTAGACCATCAAACCTCTCCATAACCTTATCCATGCCCCACCTAAATATCAGCACAAGTGTTACAATACAGCAACAATGAACACATGAAATCATTTTTATTTTAATGTAAGTACATAGTAGTTAAATACACTATAAAGTGGCATATTTGAGTGAGATGTTAAAAACTTACTGACAAGGCAAGGCAAGTTTATTTATATAGCAAATTTCATACACAATGGTAATTCAAAGTGCTTTACATAGAAGAAATTAAAATAATCAAAAGAAATCAGAATAATTAGAACAGTTTAGAATAAAAGATAAAATACAGAAATAATCAAAAGAAATCAGAATAATTAAAACATAAAATAAAATACAGTACAAACAGTCGGACGAACAGTGGTACAGTGCTCATTCAGTAAATGCACAGCTAAACAGAAGTGTTTTGAGTCTGGATTTGAATGTGACTACTGTAGGAGCACATCTGATCTCTTCTGGGAGCTGGTTCCAGCTGCGGCTGGCATAATAGCTAAAAGCAGACTCGCCATGATTAGAGTGAACCCTTGGTATTTCTGGCCGATGTGATCCTAATGATCTGAGTGATCTGTTGGGTTTATATTCAGTGAGCATATCTGCAATGTATTGAGGTCCTAGGCCATTGAATGATTTATATACCAGTAATAATACTTTAAAATCAATCCTAAATGTAACTGGCAGCCAGTGTAAAGACCTGAGGACTGGTGTTGTGTGTTCATATTTTCTGGTTCTGCTCAGAATCCTAGCAGCAGCGTTCTGTATGAGCTGCAACTGTCTTATGGTCTTTTTGGGAAGGCCAGTGAGAAGTCCATTACAATAATCCACCCTACTGGTGATGAAAGCATGCACAAGTTTCTCTAAGTCTTGACTGGAAACAAAGCATCTAATTTTTGCAATATTTTTCAGGTGATAGTATGCTGATTTAGTTATTGCTTTGACATGACTACTGAAACTAAGGTCTGACTCTAGAGACACACCAAGATTCCTGACTTGATTTTAAGTTGTTTGACCCCTAGACTGAAGGTATGCGTTCACCTTGAGAACTTCATCTTTGTTTCCAAACGCAATGACTTCAGTTTTGTCTTTGTTTAACTGAAGAAAGTTTTGGCACATCCAATTGTTTACTTCATCAATGCATTGGAACAGAGAGTTAATGGGGCTGTAATCGTTAGGCGATAGGGCTAAGTAGAGCTGTGTATCGTCTGCATAGCTGTGGAAAGCGATTTGGTTATTTCTCATTATTTGGCTCATTGGGAGCATACAGGTTGAATAGGAGTGGCGCAAGAATTGAGCCTTGAGGGACTCCGCATTTCATGGGTGTCCACTCAGACTTATGATCTCCAATACTCACATAATAACCTCTCCCTACCAAGTATGACCTGAACCATTTAAGGGCTATCCCAGAAAGCCCCACCCAGTTTTCCAGCCTGTCAAGAAGTATGTTGTGATCGACAGTGTCAAATGCAGCACTGAGGTCGAGTTGTATCAGCACTTATAATTTGCTTGTATCAGTATTTAAGCGAATATCGTTTATTATCTTTATGAGCGCTGTCTCTGTGCTGTGATGCAGTCGGAAACCAGATTGAAAATTGTCAAAGTTAGTGATGCACCGAAATGAAAATTCTGGGCCGAAACCGAACATTTATTTTATATATAAAATATATATATATATATACAGTACAAAACCTAAAATATTTTTAACAATAAATATAAATAATAATACCAAATAATATTATTCTTCAAGTTTTATGTTCCATCAAATAAAATAGTTTTTTAATAGTTGTGCAAAAAGATCAACAATTATCTGAATAACTGCACACAAAATCACAGAATGGCAGAGGGCCTCTATTCTGCTGCTGCATGTAAACAATTTTACTTACATTTTAAAGTGCTTCGCAAAACAATATAAAACAACAGTGCAAAAACAGCACTAGAACTTAATCCAAACTCAAACTGTAAACAACATGTAAGCCTATGTAGCCTTAGGAAACACAGTTGTGTAGTGCTATGCAAATTTTAATGTAACTGCTATAGAGATCGCTAAGACATGTGACCAACTGGGCGGCAACGTCATTAGAACGCAAAGAATTATGGGTATGTTTGGCCCGTTTACATGGGCTGGCATAGCAGGCTAGTGTTCTGGCCTATTTTTTTACGTTCTATGGTTCTGGCATGAAAAAAAAAATAGCGTGAAAAACAGAATATAATCCTACAAAATGCAGCGGGCTAAAGAAAACATTGTCGGACCATACCAGAAAACTGTCGTCCGTTCAAAAGTATGCTAATGTTTTAAGCACCACACTCCTCGCTCTCTCTCATCTATCTGCATGCAGTCAGAATTCATGTCAAGATTGCAATGCATGCTGGAGTGTGTGTGTGTGTGTGTGTGTGTGTGAGAGAGAGAGAGAGAGAGAGAGAGAGAGAGAGAGAGAGAGAGAGAGAGAGAGAGAGAGAGAGAGAGAGAGAGAGAGAGAGAGAGAGAGAGAGATACGCGATCGAACTGTGTGTGTGTGTGTGTGTGAGAGAGAGAGAGAGAGACGCGATCGAACTGTGTGTGTGTGTGTGTGAGAGAGAGAGAGAGAGAGAGAGAGAGACGCGATCGAACAGTGGAAACATAAAAACATACTCCGTTATTTTGTTCATAGAGGTTATCATTAAAACTGCAAAGTGTTTACTTATATCTGTGTAGCTTACACTCGCAATAAAACACAACATTGCGCTTTTGTCACACAACTCAAGCTGTAACCTACAACTGTCACCCAACCAAACACATACAGTTTTAAAAGCAACATATTTATCCAACCCCATTTCAAAAAAGTTTGTCATCTTTTGGACATTAATCATATTGCATTGGTTTTCATTTCTTTTGTTCAGAGCAGTTACATATTCTACATTGATTAAAAAAGAAAATCAAATGTGTTTTTAATGGTAGTATTATTTTATACGAAAATCAATTATTTACCATTCAGATGAGAATAAAGTTAGGGTTCATTAAAATTAAGGAAAACAAATATATTGATTCGTTCTTAAAGGATAATTCAGGTATTTAGCATTTTGAGTCTATTTTCTAGTTAGTTTTGGATGAACTAAGTTAGAGTGGTGGGTATAATGTTGACGATGGGTCCTGTCTCGACTTTTTGAATCTTTTAGAATCGCCTCTGACCGCTTCAGAGTGGCTGCATACGAGCATACACAAACATGTCCTTAAAACAACCCTTAACGTTCGTTTTCAAAACTGTGCAAGAAGGACTATTGCGGTTTATAACACAGCAGGTAGACGGCATCTTGAACACTGCGTTCTTCCCTCCATGCAATCAAGTCTGGCGCCTTCTGTTTGTGCCGCGGATTCCCAAAATGCTTTGCGTTCACCACTGGTAAAACGTCACGATGACGTCACATTAGCAATCTCTATACACACAGAAAATTGGACTGGGGGTCTTACATGCGCTTCATGTGGCACACTAGCACACACACGTACGCTCTCTCCCTGTCTGGCGTGCGCGCGCTACACGGTTTGGAGCACGAGCTCTTGCTCGCTCGCTCGCTCTTCCGGAAGATTTGAACTAATTTGCGGGCATCAGGGAGCCGCTATCAGTATGCGGGAGACATCCCTATTTTTGATAGGCAGACGTGTGATACCAGCTTGACCGTGAGTGAAATCTAAGCGCTTGCGCACGGATGGGAGGGGCGGGTGACATTCATTTTCGGTTTACGTTTTCGGCTGTTTTTTTTTATTTCGGCCAGAAACCGATAATGACATTAATGGCCGAAATTTCGGTGCACCCCTAGTCAAAGTATCCATTTGAGCTTAAGAATTTGTTCACCTGATTGAAGACAACTTTTTCAATGATCTTGCCTATGAAAGGAAGATTTGAGATCGGTCTATAGTTGTTTAATATGGTCTTATCCAGATTGCTCTTTTTCAGGAGGGGCTTGACAACTGCAGTTTTCAGGGAGTTCGGAAAACTCCCAGAGAGAAGTGAGGCATTTACCACTTCTAGGATATCTGCTTCTAAACAGTTAAACACACTTTTGAAGAAATATGTGGGAAGTGTGTCAAGGGCGCAGGTTGATGTTTTATGGTGC
This sequence comes from Siphateles boraxobius, assembly GCF_051911475.1. Lineage (NCBI taxonomy): Eukaryota > Metazoa > Chordata > Actinopteri > Cypriniformes > Leuciscidae > Siphateles > Siphateles boraxobius. The sequence continues at coordinate 18,838,690 of NW_027508722.1, read as the reverse complement.
TGTACGGTTTCCTCCAAAATTTTGCCATCAATTTCTTTGAAATCAGACATGGTGACTACTTTCTCAGGCTGTTGTCTGATATGTCTGACCCCAGCGCAACTCAAGGATGAGCTGATCACCTTTCTGATATTATTGATTTTCTCAGAGAAGAAAGAAGCAAACTCACTGCACTTGCTCTCTGAGAACATTTCAGTGGGAATCTGGCTTGGGGAGTTTGTCAGTCTCTCTACAGTAGCAAAAAGAGTGCGTGTGTTGTTTATATTGCTGTTTATAATATTCGAGAAGAAAGTCTGTCTAGCTTTGCCTAATTCCTTATTGAAAGCATGGACTACAAGTTGTGTCTTCCGCCACATGCTCTCTGCTTTTCTGAATTGTCTTTTCATATTTTGAAAAGTATACCCTTCCCCCTACGTCTTTTCAGCGGTTATATTTTCCTGAAATATAAAGCAGAAATCTCACACTCCTTACCTTCTGCATTTTATAATAATTTCCTTTTCCTCTGTCGAGCGATCATGAGAGTAATCACTCGACAGAGGAAAAGGAAATTATTATAAAATGCAGAAGGTAAGGAGTGTGAGATTTCTGCTTTTTGTTACATAAACAATAAACTTTGATAACGAAAAATCTGTATCAGTTTATTATAATACTGTAATCTTTTAAAATGTAATGCATACATTTGAATGTTTAATGATTTTTAAAAGATAGAAAGATGATAATAGACAGATAGATAGATAGATAGATAGATAGATAGAATATGATTCAAATGTAAATAGATTGATTGTATATAATTCAAATGTAAAATGCTTAAAATTACAGATTAAAATTACTGTCCAAAATCCATGAAAATCCTGAAATTTGGCAATGCAGACTGATCTCATGAAATGGCGTATGTATGACACGCCAATTCGTATTTCCATTTTTGGCGTGCTATCAACACGCATAACCGCTTTTCAGCGTGTTTATCAACGCCTTTGACTTAACGTTATATTAATGTATTATGTATATATAAATATATGACCTACCCCAACCCCGTCCCTAAACCTACCCGTCCCTGGGGTTAATACCATTTATGAGTGTTCTCCTACCATCCTAGGAAAAGAAATATCGCTCCACAGATGTAGATATACATTTTGCTTCGTTTCGCTCGGACATTTAACGGCGTACACATACACGCGGAATCACTCGGACATTTAATGGCGTAGACATACACGCAAAAGATTTCGGCGTGGACATACACGCGGATAACTGAAAATGCGTATAGATAACACGCCACTTGACTTGAAAGTGGCGTGTATGTTTACGCAAAGTCATGATGTCATGTTGGGCAATGATAATTAATATATTACAGGTATTCGTGCTGCAACCCAGAAAGCCTTTGCTAGCCTTGGTCCATTAAAACCACTATTCATCAGCATGCATTGATTAATCCCATGGCATGTAGCAAAAAAAAAAAGGTGCGACCAAATCATATGCTGGTGCGACCAACTGTTGGTAGCACCAGTGCAACCAGTGGAAAAGTTAGTCTGGAGCCGTGATACACTGCAGAAGGATGACGGAGGGAGAAGTAGATATTGTCCTTTAGCACTCTTGAACCAAGTTTGTTTGGGTGCTGGCCATTCTGTTGAAACAGTTGCCTCTGACTCCATAAAATATTGAAGTTATCAATGAAGTTCACTCCTTTTATATTGCAGGTTTTTTGCAGCCATGTATTAAGCCCAAGCAACCGTGAAAACCTGTTTGTTCCTCTTGCTGGGAGTGGTCCACTGATGAATGTTTGAACTTTCAGTCTTTTAAGTGTTTCAAAAAATTCATTTAAATCCTTCTTAAGGAGTTCTGACTGCTCTTTATGAATATCATTCTTCCCCACATGAATGATGAGTCGTTTTGCAGTCTTATGTTTCATAAGAATGTTCTGAAGTTCCCTGTTTACATCAGAAGTTGTTGCTTGTGGAAGGCAGCACGTAGTTGTATCCCTGCTACTTATGTTTCTGATTATGGAGTCGCCCACTATCAGAGTCCTGGGCTCGGCTGCAGTCTGAGCTGAGTGCCGCTGTCTAGGGATGGGCGATATGGCCTAAAAAATTTATCACGATAATTTCAGGTATTTATTGCGATAACGATACAAATGACGATAAATTATTTTCTTCTGTAAAATATCAGATTATGTTATGTTTAAGTTGTTCCAGTGACTGTGCTGAAAAAAATCACACAACAACAATTACACAATAATAATTCAAATCAATTACAAGTTTAAAATGTAAACACAGATTCTTATTTATTTATACTCTCATGGTGCCAAAATCGTGCAAACAGCAAAAGTAACAATCACCAACCATGTCTTCAGTTGTGTTTCAAAATTACAACAGAGCACAACTGCAAATAAATCCTGATAAAGTAACAAACATGTTAAAGTAACCTGATAAAGTAAAGAAGTTCCGTGTGAAACAGTCAATGACACACTCTTAGAATGTAAACATAATATGTAAGTGGAACATGCTACCACCAATTAGGTAGTTCAATTTTCAACACTCTTGTCCCATGGAACAAATTGTAAAAATAGTGCAAATCAAAAAGTAACGATCCCAGCTATGTCTTTAGATAGTTTACAAAATAGTGCAAAACAAGATGATAAATTAAAAAACAAATCAATAAATTACATTTAAATAAAAGTTTAATTAAACTGTAAACACTGATATACTCTTGCAAAATGTAGAAATGAGGCTGACATGAATATGTCTGGTAGTGTAAGTTGTATAACACACTTACTAGTGTGATTCAGTAGCTTTCAAAAAAAGAACGGCTTACACGTTAAGATTTTTAGTCAAGAAGACCAACATATTCACTGTAGCTGGTTTCAGAAGAGACCTTTGGCATGTCACTACATTTCCAGCAGCGCTGAAAACCCTCTCTGAGGGTGTACTAGTGGCGGGGATGCACAAGTACTTTTTCACCAAACGACTGATGTTAGGGAAATTCACCTCATGTACCTTCCACCACGTAAGGGGATTGTTTTCACCATCTGCAAGTGGCCCATGCAGGTAGTTGTTTAATTCAGCCTCAATTTTCTCTGTTTCAGAAAGGGTGGTCATCTCAGCAGCAGCTGGTTTCTTGAAAAAACTTCCAAGACTCTTCTTCTGCCTTTTAGATGCACTCTGAGCTTCTTTTGTTGATTCAGATGACGTTTCAGGGGTAGAAGAGCCAGCGTCACTTGTCATGACAGAAAGGGATTCCACCTCTCTTACTACTCTGGCTTTGATGACCAGGATCTCTTTTTGACTCATATACTGAGTGCGGAAGCGTGGATCAAGAATTGTTGCCATGTTGATCAGTTCCTGAACGTCTTGGTCACCATATTTGGTGTTCATGTAGTCCAATATTACATTTTTTATTGTCCTGGTGAGATCGGTGTCTTCATCTTTCCCCTGCAGCAGCTCACTATTGAATAGGTGAAGAGTAGGCTTCAAGCATGACACTGTGACATAGTTTTCAGAAGAGAGGGCATCTGTAAAATCAAGAAGAGGCCCAAGTGCTTTACTGACAGAGTCTAGGACATCAATATCCTGCCAAGTAGGCACCAGATGCCTGGTTGACCTGTCAGCAGCCAGGACTTGCGTAATGGCCTTCTCTTGCTCAAGTATGCGCTCAATCATCTTCTGCCTTGATCCCCATCGTGTTGCCGATTCAGTCACAAGTTTGTGTGGCGGAAGGCCAAGTTCTACTTGAGCATCTTTGAGTGTTCGCTGCTTTTTCCAGCTGTGCGAAAAAACACTAACAATCTTCTTACAGACTCTCACAGCTCTGTCAATCCTGGTATCCCTCATGCTTCTCTCTGCAAAGCAACAACAAAACTATTTGTTTATTTTTATGTATTTATTTATGTTTATTTTGCACAAAAAAAGTTAAAAGAAAAAAGTTAAAGTTCAGTTAAATTTAAAATCGATGAAACAAAATAAAATTTAAATGAACATTTAATATTAAAGGCACATAATATAAACATTAGCTAATGTAATGAATTACTGTTCAAAATACTGCATAGTCACATTACTAATGCAGAAACAAATACAGTTAATATTAAGCTCATGTTTGCTCAGTGTGCATGGATTAAATATACTGACACTAAGAGAGAAAGAGTAAACTTACCAATAGCAATGTGTAGACAATGGCCAAAGCAAGACAGTCTTGTCCACATGTTTAGTGAGACTGCTTTTACTATATTGGCCCCGCTGTCCGTTGTTAGGCACACCTGTTTCTCCTCATCTAAATTCCATTCTTGAAGAAACTGCTTCAAGCCACTCGCGATGTTTTCACCCGTGTGGTCATCTGGGAAAAAACTTGTCTGGATGCAACAGCTGTTCAAACTCCAGTCACTCGTTATGTAGTGGACCGTAAGGCTAATGTATGGCTCAGTCGTTCTGCTACTCCACATGTCTGCAGTTGAAGCATAAAAATCCGCCGTAGACAGTGATGTTTGTACCCTACCGCGGCACTCTTCATACATCGCTGGCAGGGCTGTTTTGGAAAAGTGCTTCCTTGAGGGCATGTTATATCTTGGGTCCAGTTTATGGATCATTCGCTTGAATCCTTCTTTTTCGACAGTTTGGAATGGCAACATGTCTTTTGTCAAACAAAACGCCACTGCTTCCGTCAATTCGTTCCATCGTTTACTTTGCTTATCATAAGGGACGCAATTAGCAAATGCGCTGGCAATTTTCGTCTGGGTGGGAATTTTCTTACCCCTAGGTCCACTTGTAGTTTTCGCCTCCGTTGCCTCGCGTATCTTCAGACATTCTTCATACTCTGGTTTGTGTTTGTGTTTCAGATGGTGGAACAAATTGGACGTGTTTCCACTCTTTGTAACCACCGTGTTTCTGCAAACTTTGCATATTACGGTAGTTTGCTCCTCATCTGATTTTCTGTAACCAAACCAGTTCCAAACTGTGGAGGTAGCTCCTCGCTTAACAACAAGCACCTCCTCAGCCTCACGTCCGCCTTCCGCCATGCTTGTTTTCACTCCGCACGTGAACAATGAATCGGGCGCGCAGCCGCGCACAAAACTACGTCATCAACTAGACTTATCGTTATTATCGTGAGGAGACAAATTTTTATCGTGAGGAGAATTTTCAACGATATATCGCAAACGATAAGATATCGCCCATCCCTACCGCTGTCTTTTCGACCTTGAGCCCCAGTTAGCATCAGTGTTAGCTACAGGCTGATTCAGTCTGTGTTCATTCATCAAATTTGGGGATTCCTCATTCATTAATACTTCAAATCTGTTCTCAAGATATAGGCGGTGGTAGGAGACCAGTGTTTGCAATCCTTGGCAGAGCCGTATCTGGGGTAGAGAATGCTACTGCGGCAATATGTGATGCTCGTGACAATCTGATGTCTCGAGTGCCTTTGGGTCTCGCTCCCTGTTTGTGCCATAGATTTGTAAATCGATCAGCTTGTTTCTCTACACTCAGTATAGCCTGTCGAGGAGCACTAGATTCATGGGACTCACCGGCTTTATGCTGAGGGCGTCCATGACGAAGCTCTGTTGTGTGTTCCGTCTGGTTTGGTGGTCCCGCAATTAACTTTGTTTCAAGAACTGCAATCCTTGGTAAAAGTCTGTGGCAGTTAGAGCAGCAAGTAGATTCCAGAGGAGGCATTTTCTTATCCTTATGAATGTCCTGATGGCAGTTGTGTTTTCTCTTCCCCGGAATGTAAGCTTTCAGTGGGAGGCTGGTCGAATAAAAGAATTCTGCTTTTTTTTTTTTTTTTTTTGTAATCCAAGCATTTGAGCACTGTGCTGATTTGCTGAAGTTAAAATTAGGTGATAAAAGGAGATAGAATACAAAAATATAAAAGCGATAGAGCAAAGCGCGGAGCAGTAAGCAAGTGCGCCCGAACAGTAGCTGAGCAGGAAGTTATGAGGGAGAAGGGAGAAACACCCAACAATCAACATTTAGCATACAGAATTCGATGTTATTGTTAATATAAACAAATATTTAAAAACTAAACAACTATTAACATAACTAAACAAGTAAAAGTGACTAAACAAAAGTAAGCTGTAAATAATTATATTGATTCTACATTACAGAGTGCTGCTACGTCACAGTTATTTGTAGTCATAAACAACAAGTTTTTAGTAATACTTCATAATAGTACTAGGTAGGAGTGCACTTTTAACTGTAAATTGTAATAATAATAATTTCCAATGATTCTGCATGAGGAGTGTTGACGTAGTGAATGGGATGGAAACATTATGCCTGTTTTATGAAACTGAATAATATTCATAGAAACCAGTAATTTATGAAAAGAAAAACATAATGCAAAAACACAAACTCTTTTGCTGTTTGTAAGGTTTATTGGGTCTTAAATGTGAAATACTAATTTTAGATCCTGTGTTTTGTTCTTTATCTCATTTACACAGAAAAAATATCTAATGTCATTCTTATTCGTCCAGAAGAATTATTAATTGAGGGCGACTCAACTGCTAACATCACCTCTGAGGGAACTGGCATCATCACCTCTGTGGAGTGGATGAAAGATAACAGTCCTCTGTCTCCTAGCAACCGCATCATCTTCTCACCTGATAGCAGATCAGTGTCCATCAGTCCAGTGCAGAGATCAGACAGTGGGGAATATCAGTGTACTTATAGAAACCCTGTCAGCTCTGAGACAGCAAGACTCAGCCTTATCATCAACTGTGCGTGTTAAACATTTAAACATCAAGATTATTTGAGCTCAAACCTGATGAAATATAGACATACTTCAGTGCTTTGTGTTTTTTCTAGATGGACCAGAAGCTGTTTCTATTGTGGGTCCGGAAGTGGTGGATTTAGGGGTTCGAGTGTCTCTGTCTTGCTCTGCAAATTCTGAACCTTTTACCTCATTCAGCTGGAAGTTTAACGCAACAAACACCAGTGTGACCACAGACACTTTCACCATAGATGAGACTGACTTCACACACAGTGGAGATTACAACTGCACTGTCTGGAATGGAGTCACAAAGAGAAGCGACTCACAAAGTCATGCTTTACTAGTTAAAGGTAAAAAGATAAAACTAACCTGAAATGTGTTGTAACTTTTTGATAACCAATGCTTTGATCTTAATTTACCTATTAAGGAATGTTATATTTTCAAAAATGTATGGTTAAAAAAAAGTAATAGGTACTTTTATGACATTTTGTATTGTTTTAGATTACTTTGGATAAAATTATTTGCATAAAAATCTGCTAAATAAAATACACCCAATAGAAAGACAGATAGTACATTTCATATACCTTCATAATGCATGAATCATTTTTTGTTTAGTTTTTTAATTAAAATTGTGGTAAAGGTGCATTACAGTAAGTAGCCTTATTGTGTGCAGTACATGATCTGTTGTTTATCTTTATCTTAGTAGGTGGTGATGGAGGAGGAGGAGGAGAAGGAGGAGGAGGAGGAGGAGGAGGAGGAGGACTTACAACCGGAGCGATAGTTGGGATTGTCATTGGAATTTTAGTGGCAGTTGCAGGCATTTGTGGTCTTATTGTCTATTTAACAAAAACCAAGAAAATGTGAGTAAAACAAGCTGTTTCTGTTTTGCTAAGCACCCACAATTAAATGTAAGAGCACGCTCAGTTAAAACTATTATTATTGCATATTGGCAAAACATATTTGGCCGACTGTTTTTGGTACCCACACTGATATGTGGCTGCTTTCAAATGCTTCTGTTCTATATGAAGAGTTCCAATGCAAAAACCTCCAAAAAGTCCACCTGACATATTTTCTTTTAAATTAGCATTTTTTTTATCAGGCTCCTATGTTTATGTTTTGTAATTTCACTTTAATGTAAATGAAAAGGTTATTATTCAGTTATTGAAATGCCTTATTTTCACAAATGTCACTTTAGTCAAATGCATATGTCTTTTGCTGCAAAACCATTTAAGTCCATGTGTGCTTTTTTTGTTGCAAAATCCTGTAACTCCACTTCTTTGGACAACAAGAGAAGAAATAGTAAACGGTTGCAAAATCACTAAAGATGCTACTGGAAATATTGCAAATGATGAAAGCAGATTTCAAAATGTAACAATGTTCTTTTCTATTCTATATTTATATATATTTTTTAAATTATGTGTAATACGTTAGACTAATCTGGGAAGTCACAGTATTTTGTTAGTTTATTTGCTTCTATTGCTCTCCTCATTTGCAAGTCCCTTTGGGCAAAAGCCTTGAGGATTGTAGCAAATCACAGACCTGTCTGTTGAGCACATGAATGGAATGTCCAATCAGAGATGCTAAAATTAGTGGCCGTTTCTCAGTTCCCTTTCAGTCGATAACGTCTGATGTAGTCGACGGTCGACTGAATTGGGATCTCGCTAGAGAGCCTATCCTCTTTGAGTACTATTGAACGAGCCAATGTAATTGGCGTGCGTGATTCGCATCACACACTCCGCCCCCGAGGCGCGGATATAAAGACGGAAGTGGATGCACGCACTAGTTGCCTTTCGCTTCAGAGCCGATCGTTTGATGTCTCTGAGAGTGCTGTTGTCTACAACGAGCGAGTGTGTCAGTGTTTTTCAGGAAGACTCTCCCAGTGCTGGTGTTCTACAGCGCGAGTGCAGCGGTGATCGCGAGCTTTGAGCTCTCAACTATTGTTTTAACAGCAACAAATTTCTAAATGTTTGTGTGTGTTGATGGCTGGTTAGAGGGCGTAAAAGTGAGTGCTTCACTGTTTCAGTTCTCTGTTCAGTGTTGCCGCGGTCATTCCCCTGTGTGCTCCGGCACTGGTGACGGTCCTATTTTCTGAAAGAGCAACAAGGGTGCGTTTGCGTCTTTTTCAAGATGTCATTCCGCCGGTGCGTTTCTGGGTACGGTCGTTCCCTGTCTCTCTCTGATGTTCACAACTGTTGTGTCACGTGTTTGGGCTTACAGCACGCTGCGACAGCTTTTGTGGACAGCTCATGTTTTCACTGTGGGAACATGACTGTCGCAGTGTTGAGGGCGAGACTCGCCTTCGTTCGCGGAGAGCGAGTCCCCATTACCATGCCCCACCCTCGGGTGCTGTGTGGGATGGGTGACCGGAGGATAGTGTTGGATGTCCCGCCCGGTAACCATTCCCTGTGGGCTCCTCACTCCTCCCATCCACTGCAACCACTGGAGGCTCCTGTGTTGTCTGCTGGTCCATCTGTAATGGGTGGGCCAGCCGTTTCACTCCGGGCTCCCCTGGAGGACAGGACGCCGATTGCAGCATCGGAGGGTGAGCTGACTTCTAGAGATGATGACTCGGCTGCATTGTCTCCCTCCGGGAGTTCAATGTTGCCCGAGCTGGATCCAGAATTATCAGCTATGCTGAAACGGGCCGCCGAGGCTGCCGGGCTCGAGTGGAACCTCCACCGTGTCCCGTTCAGTCTCGGTTGGAATCTGGAGTTTGGTATCTTGGGGCGGGCCGCGCTGGTTCTCAGCTCGCCGCCCCAGTGCCTTTCTTTCCCGAAATGCATGGAGAGCTTATCAGGTGGTGAACAGCATCTTTCTCTGCCAGAAACTGCCTGAATAGCTTTTCCCCCTCATTACCCTTGATGGAGGAACGGTGAAGGGTTGCGAGGTGTCCCTCCATTGGAGCGGTCTGTCGACACAGGTGCACCTGTATCCGGCGGCCGCTGCCTTTTGGGGGGATCCTCGTCTCCCCCCTAAGGCCTGTGAGTTTTCGTCCGTTCAGACGGGCAGAGCTTACAAAGCCTGTGGGCAAGCTGCTGCCTCTTGCGTGCCATGGCGTTGCTGCAGGCTAGGGCACCCATGACATGCACTAGGGTAATCCAGACCGTGCGCTCATAGGTGAGCACCGCACTGCATCCGACCTCACCCTCCGGTGCATGAGTGTCGTAGCGTGCGTGATCGGTCTGGCGATGTCCACCTTGGTGGTCCAGTAGCGCCTTCGTTGGCTCAGCCTGGTTGGTATGGCGGATGCGGACAAGGTTTGGTCCTGGTCTCCCCAATTTCCCAGGTTGGGCTGGTCGGCGACGCGGTGGAGAACTGTATCCAACAGTTCTCTGCAGCTCAAGCGCAGACGGAGGTCATCCGGCACATCCTGCCCCGGTGGCCAACTGCTGCCTCCACCCGCCACCGGTGGCAGCTCCTCCGCCTGCTCGTCGCCGTGGGCGTTCCCCGGCCGCCGCTCCTGCTGGCCCTCCGCAGCAGCCTCCACCCAGGCCTCAGCATGGAGCCGCCCGCAGTAGAGACGCCCAGCCCGCTCCTGGCGCTGCCAAGCCAGGTGGCAAGTGACAGCGAAAGCATTCCGGAGCGGGCCGCCCAGGAATGGATGAGATGCTCTTGGAGTGGCACGATCACTCCCTCCCCCCGGGTGAGGGCCCGGTCGAACCTTTGTTTGTGTGTGTGTCTGTTCCGCCGCTGGCTCCCTAAAAAAAAAAAAAAAAAAAGCGGAGCAAGCGGTACCCACACTTCAAAGAGAGAGCAATTTCATCTGTTCCTGGGTCCCAAGAGGGCCAGTCTGGCGGATGTGACCCTGTATAGCCTTACACCCCTCAGCTCCCCCTTGGTCGCCAGCAGGCAGCTTGGTGCGTTCGAGGACCCGGTCATCCGCCTTCTCACGCGCCCCCTGCCGCTTGTGGAGACAGGTAAGTGTTGCACAGCACACTAACACCACTCTCTCTACTTTGCTGCCCCACCTCAGGCTCGGCTACCCCGCTCAAGTCAGTGATAGTCATTACATTAGGTGTTGAGCAGACGTGCTCCTGAAAATTCAGTGATATTCATCACACCGAGTGTTGAGCAGTGCTCCTGACTTGTGCGTGCTTATCTTATCCTGGTGGCGAAGGATTTGATATAGCCGCTCCTCCAGCCGGTACGAAGGCCAGTTGTAAACTCGTTCTTCGTGCTACTAGGTGGTGGGTCGTGACCATCTTGGCCCAAGATTGGTCTGCAGCTCCGACCTGTAAGACATGTGCTTAAAAACAGATCTCTACCTTCCGCACCGCAGACCATCCTGTGGGTTGCGTGTAAGGGTGGAGTATCAGTACAGTGTCCTTCCCTTCGAGTGCTCCAGAGCCCGTTGGGTCTTCAGGTCAACTGGAAGAGAGTAATCTCGCCCACGGGCTGAGTATCTCTTTTTCAGTTTTGGAGATGGACTCGGTCTAACACGTCTCTCCAATGAGAATGTGTTCAGCTGGTGTTTGAAGTGAGAAAGGGTCCCACTGAAAGAACTTTCAGAGGCTCCTGGGATATATGGTAGTTGCAACCATTTGCTTCCTCCATATGTGACCGCTTCAGCGCTAGCTTCATGATCGAGTCCCGAGGTGACCGTGGCACAGCAGCTCACCTTGTGTGACTATAGTTCATCCCGGTCTGCTGCCAAACCCTCTTCAACAGAGGGGCCATGTACAAAGGGTGTGTTTTAACGGGGGCCTGGGCGACCCTCGACTACACGGGCATTCGTGCCTCGAGTTGTTAGACATTGCAACCGTTGCGCAAGCTTCCCTTGCATGTCACAACTCACCCGTCACCTCCTCCTTGGAGTCAGAAGCTTCTGAGGACGCTTTGTTCCACTCTTCCCGCTCTACTCAATCGTGCCGCCATCGAGCCTCACGACAGTTATAGCCAGGGCAAGTGGAAACTCCATCCCCTGGGTCCAGCTGGGTCATGACTATTCCGGGGCCGCTCAGTTGCCCCTCCGGTTTCGTCTTCCTGCCAGTGTTTGTACAAACCGAGCAGACTACCCTTGGACAAACACTGGCTCTCAGCTGTCCAGGGGCCCGCAGAAATGCGTTTAACCCCAGTGAGCCTTCTAAAAGCGACTGCGACTCATGGTTGCCTTGCGCCTGCTCAAGTCAGTGAATTCATCACACTTCATGTTGAGCAGAAATGCTCCTGAAACTCAGTGAAGTTCATCGCACTCAGGTGTTGAGCAGCAATGCTCCTGTAGCTCAGTGAGTTCATTCACTCAGGTGTTGAGCAGAAATGCTCCTGTAGCTCAGTGAATTCATCACACGCAGTGCTGAGCAGAAATGCTCCTGGTGCTCAGTGAAGTTCTTCGCACTCAAGGGTTGAGCAGAAATGCTCCTGAAGCTCAGTGAGTTTATCGCACTCAAGGGTTGAGCAGAAATGCTCCTGAAGCTCAGTGAGTTTATCACACTCAGGTGTTGAGCAGGAATGCTCCTGAAGCTCAGTGAACTTATCACACTCAAGTGCTGAGCAGAAAATGCTCCGGAAGCCCAGTGATCTTCACATGTTGTGTTGAGCAATGCTCCTGTCTTTTTGCGCCTGTCGCTTGCACCTACGTGCCAAGTCAGGAGAGGAACAGGTCTTCATAGTTGCCCCTTATTGGCCCAACTAGACCTGGTTCCCATCGACAGCCTTCCTGACTTCCCTTGAAAACTCTTCCAGGGAGGGGCACGATGGCACCCGCGTTCTTCCCCCGGAGATTCCGGGCGGTCTTACATCTGAACGCGGAGGTTCAGGTGGCTATCACAGGGACATGTGATAGTTACCATCACTTCTGCGAGCACCCCCTAGAAATGGGTAGCGTGCTTACGCCTTTAGAAGTGGAACCTAGTCGTTGAGTGCATCTTCTCTCCAGAGGAGATCCTGAAAGTTTACGATCACTTCAGTGCTCTCTTTCCTGCAAAATGGGTTGGAGTAGGCTGTTTTCCTTCACCCTCAAAATGATGTTTCCTCGGTGTTTAAACGACGCTCATCATGTTGCAGAAGTGGGCAGACGCACGTTCTGATCGTCAGGTTCCTGAGGAGCAAGGTCTTGTAAATCCTTGCATCCCTCTTTATCCTCTTGGGCCTTGTCCCTGGTGGGACTGCACTGCAGAGACCGCCCCTGAGCCACTGCAGGCAGTGAGTTAAAAATTCTGTTATATCAGTTCTCCTGCTCACGTGGTCTCTACTAGAGGGTAGGGACTTGCTCGCTTTCGGTCAACGTATTGTGCCTGGAGTCTGGGCCGGCTAACTCTCACAAGCTGAGACCCCGGCTCGGATTGTGCCCATGGTTCCTACCTCTCCCGTAATAGGAGCAGGTGGTGAGCCTGCAAGCGCTGCTCTGGAGGAGGCAGATCCAGCCCTGGCTTCTCTGTCCGTTCGCTTGGACGTGTACAGAATGCAAGCCATAGACCTCAGACCAGCTCTACAAATATCTGTTGGAACTCAGCAGAGAGGGAAGGCTGTTTCCATGCAAAGTTGCACTTAGTGCTTGCCTTCATTTCGGTAAAAATCCGAGATGCAACATGTCCACTTAGGTGTTGAGCTCCTCTATGATGAGTGTAAAGTGCTCCGCCTGGGCGTTGACGATATGCTTTGGTAAACAGATTCTAGAGTTGGGGGCTGGACGACACCTAGTTGAACCGCTGCTTCCCGTGGGCTCCCTTCTCATGAAGCCAGTTTCACCGTGAGCCCGGTTCAAGTGTCGGCTTGCTGCGCCATTCCCCTCCTATGGACTGGATACGTGCGCCTTTCTACTCCAGTTGAGTTCCCTTAAAATTGAACCCTGTTGAGTTCCTCCACACCCCTCCGACGTCGGACGTGCGGAACGTCTGGTGTTAGGCCTACCACTCGTAAGCAGTGTGGAACCTGTGTTAGGCTGGGTCCATATGTTGCGGTCCCTACGGCGACTCCATATGTGTATTCTTCCACGATACGGCTCCCTTCGGCTAGCCAGTGTCTTCCCTCGGCAGAGTCTCTCTGCCGTCACTTTCCGGTGTGTCTCCCCCCGTCTTAGGCTGGAGCCACCCCAGCGACATTCCATATGTTAGACTGCCCGGTTTCCGCCCAGTTCATATGTGTATTCTCCATGTTACCTCCCTCTGGGTTGGATGTGGCTTCCGCAGCGTCCCTTCCTTCCAATGTACGGGGAACGCTTTCCCAATAGTCCTGTAGGAACAGCAGTGACTTCCCTGGCCTAAGCCCTGTCCTTCCCCGCCTTAAATTTGCGGGGGCATCAGGAGGCTTTGGTTTAGGCACTGGAAGGTGGCAGCGTTAGTGGCGTTTTCAAAGGTTATCCTAATTCAGTCGACCGTCGACTACGTCTGACGTTATCGTCTGAAAGGGAACGTCCTGGTTGCGTATGCAACCCACCTGAAGGAGGGAACGGAGGACGTAGTCCCGTTGCCACTACCGCTGGACCACCGCTGACCCCGGGTTACTCTCGGCTCCTCAGCGAAAAGCAACTAGTGCGTGCATCCACTTCCGTCTTTATATCCGCGCTGCGGGGGCGGAGTGTGTGATGCAAATCACGCACGCCAATTACATTGGCTCGTTCAATAGTACTCGAAGAGGATAGGCTCTCTAGCGAGATCCCAATTCAGTTGACCGTCGACTACGTCCTCCGTTCCCTCCTTCAGGGAACGGTGGGTTGCATACGCAACAGCTTTGCTTTCTCATGGAGACCAGTCTTGCCAGACTATTTTGAAAGAACAAACTCAGAAGGACACAAGGACACAGAATGCATCTTTGTGAGGACTGAAAAGTGCTGTGATATTGTTGCTCAACAGACCATATCAGCATATTGCAGGAAAGCGCTGCCCAATGCACAATAAATAACACATAACATCACAGATGCCATAACCTATTAAAACATTGCTTGAGTGAGAAGAGAAGTTTAAAGCTTTCAGGCTTCTACATGTTGTCCGCCTGCAATGACTTCTGGTATTTCTAGTTACAGTTACAGACTTATTATCAAGAACACAGCCGGGTACTTTCATGCATTATTTGTAGTTCATTTACACAACAACAGCGTTTTGGGGTCCTGAAAACACAAACTTGGGTTTCAAAGTGTACGTTTTTTAAAACTATACCGTTATAGTCTCTCTGTAAACTAAAAAAATGTGAATTTGTAAAAACGATGGCATCATGCACACATGCATATTACATGTTCAGTCTATAGACCCCTTTTGCGCCGACGTCACAATTACGTCACGGCGTTAGCTGGAGGCAAAACATAGAGAAAACTGGAGGCGGCCAATACAAACCAGCACAGATTCGGCTACAGAATAAGAATTTTAAATTATTATTATTATTATTAAATGTCATCTTGTTGTTTTTCTGGGTGCAAGAATCACCTACAGGATCCAATTTGAAATTTTATCGCATAATGTTTTCTAAATTATTGTGATTATTTGTGAATCATCTATGATTGTATACATTGTTGTTATTGATTGTGATAGACTTTTTGAAGAACCTGGTAAGAAAGAGAATAATCAAATACATAGTTAATTAATATAATTGTAATACATAAAAAATATTTTTATTTCTAGAAAATATTCACATCATTAAAATTGCACTGTATGTCACTTTACATTGTCGTCTTCTGGCCTTGGCGCTGGGCAGGACCGCGCAATGTAATGATGCCACAAGTCAAGACCATTCATCACATAGTTATAGGCATCTAAAGAATAAAGATGTATATGCCCTCAGTTTGTCTTTGCTCTCGGTTTCTCTATCAGGTCGGTGTAGAAGGCAGGCCACTCACTCACCCGAGGTAACGTTAATCCTGTCAGATCGTCCATCCATTTACTGAGCATGTATGGGTCGGCCAATCTGGTTCCGTCTGTTAAAATTAACTTTTGCAAATAACCTGGACAGAGAGTGACCTTGCACATTAAGATAAAATCTGTTTTTCTCCGATCACTTTAAAAAACAAGCTAACAAAACATGCAAACTAGCGTTAGTGAAGCGGCCAGAGGGATCGTTCTGCCTCCACCTAAGCTCCGCCCACATAAAAACGTCATCATGTTTACCAACTGAAAAGGGGTCTATTCATACTTTGCAGTCACGTGACTACCATGGATACCTGGCGGGCAACAAACGCTGACAAAATGGCGACAAATAGTGGCCAGCCAGTATAGTGAGGCTATTTTGTTTCCATAGCACATTAACAAAACGTTTAATGACACCAATAACACTAAAAACAATACAATTACTAAATATTAATAATATAACTGAAATGATATAGGCCTAAAAACAGTCTTTAGTTCACGAACAGCACAACTCTGCCATCTGTGAAAATCAAAAGCAGCTTCAAAAACCTGTTTAAAAATAAATATTCTTCAAATTTTCTACTGTCATTAATGTAGGTCCACAAGAGAAATATTAAACCAGTAAATTAAGATAGTCGCTATACCATTATATCCATCGTCGTCTCTGAGGGAACGCGGCATTAATGCAGCGACAGATGCTGAAAGCTTAGTCCGTTTCTACTTTCACTTTCAGGGAATGAGCGCGTTTACATGCACGTTCTTAATCCGATTATGCTGAATAATAGGGCATCCAATCGCACAACAACTATCTTGCATGTCGTTTACCCCTCAAAACACCAACTTTTGTATATTAAAACTGGCGATGTCCTGGCAAGATCTTTGATTAGTTTACGGGGTTTCGTTGCTAGAGAACGACGTTCTTGCCCGCCAGCCAGTACTTGTGACGTAACATGCAAAGTATGAATAGGTGTGTTGTGTTTCTTTACAAAGTGACATCGCCAACTACTGGCCTGGCAGCACAATACAGCGTTTTTAATCGTTTCCGCAAATCTGTGTGAACAGGGATCAATTTGACAATGTTGTCCTCTGTTTTTGAAAAACACAAAGGAATAACCTTTCCATTTTTTAGCACGCTAAGTTTTAATTGTCTGTACATGCCTGTTTTCGAGTCATTCATCAGATGTCATGGTTTCAGATTAGTTCACACCTGTTCCCTGTTCTGTTGATGATCTTTCTTCTTTAGGCCCTGAGTTCTCCTCTATTCATTGTCTCTTATTTGAAATAACGTTAGTTGTGTATGCTATCACTATTTGTGTTTATTAAAAGTGTTTATTTCTCGTTGGTTCTGCATCACACATCTTCCTTGGGATTTAACTACACGGCAACCCGTGGTAAAATAAAAATGTATATAACAATATACTTCAATATGTAAATAGTAAAGGAAGTGTGCTCCAATAGCTTTTGCTCTGGTACTGAAATTGGTACTGAGAATCCTGTAATTGTACAGGTATAGTTACTGACTACTGAAATTTTGGTATTGGTATTGTGACTAGCATTGTGAATAATAAAATGCTCATTTGTTATACATAGTCAGTAATACATGCCCGCAGCCCTCATAATATTTTTTTGAATGTTGTTGCATAATTATTTGTAAAAATACTGACTTTTAAACTTCTAAATCTCCCACTGAACATCAACATTTTTGTTATGGTGGTACTTAGAAGCTTTTTCACTAATTTCAGAAGCACCCTTTGTGATTTAATTCTGAAACCGGGCCTGTATTTATCTGATAATAAAACAATTTCAGTAAAACAACTGTAATAAGCTGCTTTTGTGAGACAAAATGTAGTACAGATAAACAACTACTTTACAAAATGTATTTGTCTTTACACTACAGCCCAAATCTAAGCCTTCACAGAAATGGACGGGCAAGTGGAGGTATGTTTGTTATTTATTCATAATTTCAACACAAGTAAGTTCTGATTAAATCAACACTACTTACTATTTGTAGCCAGATTGACCAAGAAACTGTCCCTCCCATAACAGATTTCAGATTATCTATTACAGATGATTCAGAACATAATTCTCTCAGTATCAAACTTATTGAACGTTTCTTTCTTTAAGCAGCAGAACAAAGCAGACAAGAGCCTGTGAGTGACTTTCAGTTTTTGTTTTCTCCTCATTATCACAACCATTTTTACCTTTTATTCTCTAAATACCTGATTTAAAACTGTAAGTCTGATGTGAAATGACACATTACAAACACTTAAAGGTGTTTTTCAGTGGTAGTAACTGATATTCAGTTGTTCTGTCTCTTGACTCTTTTATCTCAGAGGTAATTAAAGAGTTTATGGCTTTTATAGCAGGAGGGATGTGTGTATTTTTAAAGTCGGTTCAAAAGGACCGAAATGACTGCAGTGAGCTATGGATATTGGCATATATTCAGTCATTTTGATTATCATGATAATTACCACTGTTTAATAGTGACAATTCTTTTTCACCATTTAAATATCAGCAACAAGAAAAAAAAAGATCTGTTTTTTACCTAATTTGACATTGTAATTTAACAAAAATAATTGACTATTTGTAGGAATTGAACTATGCAGACATCAGCCATTTCCAGAAGGCTGGTGGAGAGAGAATGATTCTGGGGAATGCAAGTGAGTCTAGTACAGAGTATGCAGAAGTAAAATCTGGAGCCAAGTCAAAGGCTCCTCCACCTCCCTATGGAAGTCAGGTGAGCAGTTTCATATAAAAAATGTAGCATATCCCATTGTAGAAAACCATATGTGTACTTTAGCTGCAATAAAACTGTAATGCATCATAAACAAATGCTATTTATTCTGTCCTGCAGCCATGCAGTAAAACAATAAGGAAATCATTTGGTTGCTTTCTTTTATCATATGCTTGTGTAACATCTCCTTTCAGGTATCAAACCCTCCTTTGCGCAGGTGAGGAAGTGAAGACACTGAAATCTACTGCTCTGAGTCTTCCACATATTGCACATTTACCACATTTTGTTTTATTTCTTTAATTTAGCTTTAATTTGCTGAATGTTGTTGTGTAAGTGAAATGTAACATTTTTATTATAGTTTTGAATGCAAGATGACCTGTCAGGCTGTGTAATTGTTCTGTTTTCATAATTATGATAGGGGAGACAGGGGAGGGTGGTATCACTTTTTAACATTTATTGGTCAGGGCTATTTATCTTAAATTTTGATACAATGTTCACAGATTTATCTGATACAAATTGATTTTGAAATTTACAACTTGTTTTGAAATCTCTCTATTGTGAAAAATAATGTCACATACAAAATTACATTTCAACATACCATCTACAGGAGTGAGTTGTAACAGTATAGTTTGGGGTTACAACGTTATAGAGAAAACATGGATATCTGTTTGAATTTATGCACATGCATTTATTTATTTTCATTAAAATAAACTGAAATAAATGACATAAAACATGGGCTTTCAAATATCAGCTTATACAATGTCTTATTTTGTTACAACCCTTCCCAGCCCAGAGATGACTGTTCCAGTTAAACAAGAAGCTGCGGATTCAGATGAAACATGTTCTGTCTATTAACATACATAAACCTTATCGCAAATCAAATTATGAAGTGAAGTATTGATTTGTCTATCTTAAATTTATCTTCACATTTTTACACAAATACCTATTACTTCTACTGTCACCTCAATAGGATGGTGGCCATGTATGATTACATCCCTGTACGTAATTTGGTTAACTGACCGTATTACAACTCATCCCTTGTTACAACCATCCCCGGTCTCCCACAGCATGCCTTTATAGCATATGACTGAACATCATATCAAATATCCACTTTTTGCGTCATATTTGTGTCATAATCCAGTGCCTTTTAATTATAGTGTGTGATTCACACTTGATAATGTTCCAGATCCTTCAAATTGAAACAGTGACGAATGTTCAGAGCAGAGGACTGTGTTCTGCTAATGTGTAGATTATATTCATCTTATCTAAACAGTCCATATACATTCTTCCTTAAATGTTTTATATTTATAGGCTAATGTTTAGCTATCACACCAAACAGTTTCTCAGAAACCATCAGATACATCCTCATTCTTTTTTTCCTTCACTGAAAATAAAATAACTGTGATTATGGGTAATTAAAAACAGAGGTTCCATGACTAAATTCATCTTTAGACCTGAACACAACGTCACACAGGGAAAAGAAATGAGGAGGCAACATTTTATTATTGTCATAAACAGTATAAGCTTTGGTTAAAAAAAATATATATGGCTGTTATTTCCATGGCAGTTTTATTGTCTGATTGCCTAACTTGTTCATTATCTTTACCAAAGAATGTGATATAACTACTGTTTTGTAGTTTATAATTTATGTAAACTTCAATGACATTTGACAGGAATTGAATTAGCTTAAAATAAAGAGTTAATTTCTTGCTCATTCTACCTTCTGGTTCTTGTTTTCAGCTCTTTTGTATATTTATAAGGTCATATACTTTATTTTACCGTCAGGGTGTGATAATAGAAACGCAACTGATACGGATTTATCAAGGCAGATGTAATGAGTTAAACTTTAACTTTTATTGTGTGTTTTATGTTGACAAAGTATCATGGATGGATTCTGAACAGTGTACAAGGAATATATGGTATGCCTTATTAATGCATAATATTATTTCAGTAATACACTTAAGCAAAAACATTTTTTTACACGAGTCTTGTTCTCATGTCATACTCAAAAAGAAATGGCAAGATTACAAAGGTATTACATATTGTGAAAGTTCTTCTAATTCTTTAATATCAGTTAAAATGACATGCATGTGCACTGACTTGAAATTTGTTTCTTCCTCTTTTCCCCCGTGAAAAATGTGTAAAAGCATTTCCATTATTACGTGTAACTCTGAACTGTGATGAAATGACAGAACTCTTTATTTCTAAATTCATTGCTTTTACAGAAGTTAAATGTTCTGTGTAACTGTTCTTAATACGAAACATACAGTAAATACAGATGTACAACTAGTTATTTTATTATATGGTGGTTATTACTATGTTCCTGCAAAACATAGAGTCTTTGATAAGGTACTGTTTTACAGCCTGCTTGATAATTATCCTTAGTCATTATATAACAGTCCCCTTAAAATGTGGACAATGGGTACACAAATACTAGTTGTTTTGACATACAATTTTAGCATAAATGCCTTGTGATCATTATGAAACTTAAGAAATAACTGCATGCCGTCAAGTTACTTTCCGATGAAATTTATGAACTTAGTCATGAAATTGTGGCCACAAGCAAAACATGCTTCACTAAAAGTATTTTCCTGGATCAACATCTTTGACACTTAGAATTTCATTGCTTTGAATCAGAGAGTAGATTGGCTTGCAGATCTCCACACTGTAATAGTTCAGAGCTGCAGACCTACAGGGACAAATTAACCACTGCTGCCACCTGTTGTTTATGAAGTGAGAAATACCACAACAACATTTTCTGTTTACCCAATGTAACCCTATTGATCATTGGGCTAAATACCAGCCATATTAATGTAAAAAACTAAAAGTTGATTGTCTATGTGTGATCTGGTGTCATCATCAGTTTTGCCTTTAAAGACAATTTTTGGAGGACTCAGTATACTGTTTAACTTAGCCTACTGGATCGAAACAACTTTCATAACTATCATGTGTTAATCCAATCCTATTTTTCCCCACAGGATAGGCTACAGGGGCCCACAAATTCCAGCAGTTATACTATATAGGCCCCTGTTGTATGAATAATTCTAATATGTATATTAGTTGTAGGCCTATGCCTGCGATTTAAATGCAAACCACAACATGCAATTAAATAATTTTTTCCAAATATATGGTTTAGTCCAATCTAAAGTATTTATTAATTGTTCAGTCACTAGCCGAGTTTCCATTACCCTTCAAATTGTGCAAATTGAAATTGCGAATTGAAAATACGCCCAACATTTCTGCGCATTTACAGGTCACCTGACGTAGATTTTTATGTTTGGACAGAATATAGCCTACGAGACAGAGATCTTTATTAAATTCATAAAAGGCAAAATATTTACAGGAATACTGGATTCTAAACCTCAGAGAAATGCCATATTTAAGACCTAGAAGCAGATATGAGGGAGAAACACCCAGAAATACCTCATATGTGCCACAAAAGCCATATAGGGAAAAGTCCCACCCCAGCTTGTGAACAGGGGGCGGTTGCATAAACCTCTAAGACTAGTCTTACAAGTTAGACATCAATTTATTTTCTTTAATACTGTTCATAGATTTTTTTTAATCAGTTACAGAAAAACGTCTACGGTTACGTATGTAACCCTCGTTCCCTGAGTAGGGAACGGAGACGTTACGTCGGATGACGACGAATGGGGTTTCGCTTAGAAAGCCTATCAACTTCGAGTATTACAAAACGAGCCAATGGCAAAGAAATGCCATGGGTCTGCGGAATTTGCATGGCGTAACTCCGCCCCACCTCGTGGGTATAAAAGGAGGAAGCCGGCAGCAAGCAGATATGTTTCTTCGCTGAGGAGCCAAGACTGAGCTCAGGCGATCCCCGCGGTACAGCGGAAAGTGGCAGGCAGACGTAACGTCTCCGTTCCCTACTCAGGGAACGAGGGTTACATACGTAACCGTAGACGTTCCCTTTCGTTGTCACTCCGAGTTACGTCGGATGACGACGAATGGGGTTACCAGTCTAATCACGCCACATTCTCAGCTGTCTTCCAGTGCCCTGCGAAAATCGAGATCCCTGTCAGCCTGGACAACGGACTCCATTTATCACAGGAATACCAAAGTACACTGGGAAGCATATCCCAAGCTTAGGGGAAGTATGCAATTAATGCCAACCCAGAGGGGGGGGACTTAGAGAATACACATATGACCCGAAGGAAGCATATGGAAAACACTGGGGTGTCCAGCCGCAGGTGGAATATTTCAACCCCAGGGGTGGCAAGGTGGCTTGCCAAGGGAAAGACACATGCTCAGAGATGCTTACAGTGGAAATACACATGTGGGGGTCGCTCAGAGGAGGGACCGTGCACACGGGAGGCATCTAGCCGACGCACAGGCAATAGACACTGGCACCGACGTCAGGAGTGCTGGAGGAGCTCAGGGCTTTCGGGAAAGCTCACCTGAGGAGAATGTCACACGTATCCAGTCCGTGGAGTGGAATGGCGAGCAAGCGAAGACACCTGAGCGGGTCCGGTACTAGCTGGTTGAAGCGAGTACACGAGAGGACACAGGCTCCACTCGGAGATTATAGAATCTGGCGAATGTGTTAGGTGTCGCCCAGCCTGCAGCTCTGCAGATGTCTGTTAGCGACGCGCCATGCGCTAGAGCCCAAGAGGACGCCACACTCCGGGTGGAGTGGGCAGTCACACCAAGGGGGCACAGTCGACCTTGCTGCTGGTATGCCAAAGCAATGGTGTCCACTATCCAGTGAGACAACCTTTGCTTGGAGAGAGCCTTTCCCTTCAGCTTCCCACCATAACAGACAAAGAGCTGGTCTGAGGTCCTGAAACACTGCGTTCTGTGTACATAGGCGCGGAGAGCGCGTACTGGACAGAGCAGTGCCAAGGCTGGGTCTGCCTCCTCCGAGGGCAGTGCTTGCAGGTTCACCACCTGATCCCGAAAGGGAGTGGTAGGAACCTTGGGCACGTATCCAGGCCGGGGTCTCAGGATCACGTGAGAGGAAGCCGGCCCAAATTCCAGGCACGCTTCGTCAACGAAGAATGCGTGCAGGTCCCCAACCCTCTTGATGGAGGCCAGTGCAACCAGGAGCGCTGTCTTCATAGACAGGAACTTAAGCTCGACTGATTGCAGGGGCTCAAAGGGAGCACTCTTCAGGGCAGTTAGAACCACTGAGAGGTCCCAAGAGGGAACGAGAGGAGGGCGAGGCAGATTTAGTCTCCTCGCTCCTCTCAGGAACCTGATGACCAGGTCGTGCTTCCCCACCGACTTACCTTCGATGAGGTCATGGTGTGCGGCAATGGCGGCAACATAGACCTTCAGGGTGGAGGGAGACAGCCTTCGCTCCAACCCCTGTTGAAGGAAGGAAAGCACAACGCTGATCGAGCATCTCCGGGGGTCTTCTCGGTGAGAAGAACACCAGTTGACGAAGAGGTTCCACTTCAACGCATAGACGTGTCTCGTGGACGACGCTATAGCGGAAGTGAAGGTAGCCACCCCCGTGGAGGCTCCAAAGATCGGGACGAGGGTGCCATAGGGTGCCCCGTCCCTGAGAAAGAAGGTTCTTCCTCAGAGGGATCGGCCAGGGAGGTGCTGTCGCGAGGAGTACTAGTTCGGGGAACCAGGTCCGGTTGGGCCAGTAAGGGGCAACCAGAATGACCTGCTCCTCGTCCTCCCTGACCTTGCGCAAGAAGGCTCACTGGGGGAAACGCATACTTGCGGCCCTGCGGCCAGCTGTGCGCCAGAGCATCCGTGCCGAGCGTGCCCTCGGTCAGGGAATAAAACTGGGCGCAATGGGTCGAGTCGTGAGAGGCAAACAGATCTATCTGCGCGTCCCCGAACTGGTCCCAAATCAGCTGAACCGACTGGGGATGGAGTCGCCATTCTCCAGGGAGTGGCCGAAGCCGTGAGAGCTCGTCGGCTGCACAGTTCAGCGCTCCGGGAATGAAGATGGCTCGAAGCGACCTCAGATGCTTCTGACTCCATAGGAGGAGGTGGCGAGCGAGTTGTGACATACGGCGGGAGCGTAGACCACCTTGATGGTTGATGTACGCTACAGTGGCGGTATTGTCTGAACGGACTAGTACCTGTTGACCCCTGAGCAACGCCCGGAAGCGGTCCAGGGCAAGGCGCACTGCCAACAACTCGAGGCAATTGACATGCCACAGCAGCTGGGGTCCTGTCCAGGAGCCCGTAGCAGCATGTCCATTGCACATGGCGCCCCAGCCCGTGGTGGAGGCATCTGTTGAGACAACAACATGCCGGGAAGCTCGTTCCAGGGGGACACCCGCCCTGAGAAAACTGAGGTTCGCCCACGGGGTGAAGAACTGACGGCAGGTCGGAGTAACTGGTACTCGGAGCGTGCCGTGTTGCCATGCCCACCTCGGGACTCAGTCGTGAAGCCAAAGCTGAAGCGGTCTCATATGAAGCAATCCGAGCCGCGTGACCGCGGCTGCAGATGCCATATGCCCCAGGAGCCTCTGAAAGAGTTTCAGTGGAACCGCACTCTTGCCCTCGAATTGTCTCAGGCAAGTCAGCAGTGACTGCGCGCGCTCGCTCGTAAGCTGCGCGGACATGGCGACCGAGTCGATGTCCATACCGAGAAAAGAGATCCTCTGCACGGGGCAAAGTTTGCTCTTCTCCCAGTTGACCCGAAGGCCCAGACGAGCTAGGTGCCGAAGCACTAAGTCCCTGTGTTCGCAAACCTGATCTCGAGAGTGAGCTAGGATCAGCCAGTCGTCGATATAACTCAGGATGCGAACCCCGTGTTCTCGAAGGGGAACAAGGGCAGCCTCGACGACCTTCGTGAAGATGCGAGGAGACAGGGTTAGCCCGAAAGGGAGAACCGCGTACTGGTATGCCTGCCCCTCGAAAGCAAACCGGAGGAACGGTCTGTGTCGAGGAAGAATGGAGACATGAAAGTAGGCGTCCTTCAGGTCGATCGCTGCAAACCAATCCTGGGGCCGTATGCATTCGAAAACACGTTTGGCGGTGAGCATCTTGAACGGCATCCTGTGAAGGGAGCGGTTCAGCACGCGCAAGTCCAGGATTGGCCGTAACCCACCGGTTTTCTTGGGGACAATGAAGTAGGGGCTGTAGAAGCCGGACCTCATCTCGGCTGGAGGGACAGTCTCAATTGCACCCTTCGCCAGCAGGGTGGCAATCTCTGCTCTCATGATAGGGGCATTGCCACCGACCAACGTGGAGCGGACTCCCCTGAAGCGGGGAGGAGACCGTGCGAACTGAATCGCATAGCCGAGCCTGACGGTACGCGCGATCCAGTGGGACAGACGGGGAAGCTCTAGCCAGGCTCCCAGGAACTGAACCAGCGGGATCATGCGAGCCACAGGCGTCCCCCCGGAGGGGCAGCGAAGCGGAGTAACTGGCCCAGACGTGGACGGCATAGCGGCCCGGAGTGGGGGCACAGTTAGCAACCGCGCCCTGGCAGAGGGGGCCAGGGGAGGACCAGGCTGGTCGTCCCGCGGGGACCTGCTCTGCCAGGGGTCTGGCGACAGAGGGGGACAGGGGCGAAGCGGTCCGTGGACGGCACGCCGTGTCAACCGCCTGTATACCATCATCCCTGAGCAGCCCGTCTCAGGAGCGCCGCTTAGCCCGGTGTTTAGCGGGGGGCGGCGCAGGAGAGGGCTATGGCGCCTTCTTACGGCTTCCTCCGCGACCGGCCCTGGGTGGAGGCTGCTGCGTGGTCCGGGCGGGAGGGGCGGGAGCCGTAGGAGGGCGCCCTCGGCGGGAAACAGGTCGAGGCGTCTGCCCGGCCGGCAGGGTGGAGGCAGCAGCGGGCCGGCGGGGCAGAATGTGTCTGATGGCCTCGGTCTGTTTCTGGGCAGTTGAAAACTGTTGGGCAAAGTCTTCAACTGCACCGCCAAAGAGGCCGGCCTGGGACAAGGGGGCGTTAAGCAGACGGGTCCGCTCGGCGTCCCGCATGTCAGCCAGGTTCAGCCACAGATGTCTCTCCTGGACCACAGCTGTGGACATCACCAAACCCAGGGAGCGCGCGGTAACCTTCGTCGCCCGGAGAGCAAGGTCGGTTGCGGCGCGCAGCTCATCAAAGAGCCCTGGGTTTGTCCTACCCTCGTGCATGTCTCTGAGCATCTGGGCCTGGTAGACCTGCAGAGTGGCCATAGCATGCAGTGAAGCAGCCGCCTGTCCCGCCGCTCTGTAAGACTTCGCCACCAGGGTCGACGAAAATCTACAGGCTTTGGATGGGTGCTTAGGCTCGCCCCGAGAAGAAGCACTCTGAGGACATAGTTGCATGGCAACAGAGCGTTCAACCGGGGGAAGCCCAGTGTACCCACGGGCAGCTGCCTCATCGAGGGGAGGAAAGGCGGATGAGACCAGCGAGCGGTCCCGAGAAGACAGGGGGGTCTTCCAGGACTTCGAGATCTCATCACGCACATCCGGGAAGAAAGGTATTGGGGTTTGCCGAGGACGAGGGTCGGCGGCCTTACCCAAAAACCAATCGGTCAGCCGCGAGCGCTCAGGACAGGGTGGAGGCCTCCACTCAAGTCCGATGCTCGCGGCTGCCCGGGAAAGCATGGCCGTCATCTCCGGATCAGACTCGAGCACAGCCGTATGCACACCGGAAGGTGGCAGCTGTGACGAGCCCTCACTTCCAGAAGAGTCAAACCCACCTAGTGATGCTGCAACAGACATGGCATCTTCCTCTGTAGCTTCAACTGAAACACGCGGGCCACCAGAGGGTAGACCCGCGGGAATCAGCAGTTCACTAGCGGGCACCGTCATTGAAGAGGGGGGCTGGGGTTGCGGACACATAGTCGGCGCCTTGTTCCAGACCGTAACCCTCAGGTCACCCTGGCCACCAACCGCAGAACGGGGGGTGGATGAGGGGACTCTCACTCTTGCGAGTTCACTGAGTCTCGACCGTAATGACGCGATGGTCATGTTCCCACAGAGAGAACATGAGTCATCCACGAGCGCTGCTCTAGCATGATCAATGCCCAAACATACTATGCAACGCTTGTGCCCATCAGAGTCCGATACCAATCTGCCGCAACCAGAAGTACACGGGCGAGACATCTTTAAAAAGACGTGCCACGTGTAAGCTCTTTTAGTGAGAGAAAACTCAAGTGTTGAAGCACCCGGGGAGAAACGCACCGACTGGCAGACCACTGCAACAGATCAGCAGGAGGCACGCTCTCGCCGTAGATCGCCGTCACACCAACACTCGAGGTACTCGTTTGTAAAGCTGACAATTCAGAGATGGCTTGTGGAGAGAAGAATACACTTGGCTCCGAAGCGAAAACATATCTGCTTGATGCCGGCTTCCTCTTTTTATACCCACGAGGTGGGGCGGAGTTACGCCATGCAAATTCCGCAGACCCATGGCATTTCTTTGCCATTGGCTCGTTTTGTAATACTCGAAGTTGATAGGCTTTCTAAGCGAAACCCCATTCGTCGTCATCCAACGTAACTCGGAGTGACAACGAAAGGGAACGTAGATTAGCCTAATTTGATAGCAAAAACCAAGACTGACTGCCCCTGACTAACTGCTAGTGGGTCATACTGGAACTCAAAGGGGAAATGAAGCAGTCAATCAAGTTTACATGATTTACAAGATGGATTTCCACTATAATCAAAAATGATATAAGAAGCATGACAAATGTTAACATATAAAATAAAAAAGAAACACCGTTATATCTTTCGTGGCAAGGGCGCCGCCATTGTGCAGTATTATAACGTGTGACGTTACAGGGTTTGTTGGCTCTGGGCTGAGTTCAGTAAAATACAGTGAAAGATGCATGTAAGCTGGTCGAACCAGCGAACAACTAACGTTAGGTACAGTCATTGTTAGCTAACAGCTGTAAGCATGAACTACCTAAAGCTAACTTAGTGTTAAGCTAGTGAACTTTATTAGTACCAGACAAAAAGAGACGTCTAACGTTAACAAACTGCACATGGAAACATCGCGCGATGTCTGCCATCATATTCCTGTCTCTTCGTCAACACCATGGTTGCAATACATGGTGAAGATCAGCGTCTTGACAGCAGATGGATCGTGCTATCGTGGCGTAATAATCGGTTTGGTTGTAAAATATATTACCTGAATGAAATGAAATCGAATGTATCGTCCTGTGGAATCATTCATTCACAGACAGTTTACGAAGATGTTCAACTAATAAAGATCTTCATCGCTGGCAAACAATATGATAGATTTACAGATTTGCTTTCACTAGACTGTACTGTAGGTCCACGGCCACTTCATCCAACGCTTGAGCGAAACTGAAACTGAATTCAGCTGAACAATGACACTATTTTCTTTTTAGAGCAGTTTTACAGCCAAATTGACCCTTCGCTAAGCCCCGCCCTCCCTAGTTAATGTTGCTACGCCTGTCAAGCTTTCGTGTCTGGCACGTCTATTACAGTGTGTATGCAGCACCGGTGTCAGAAATTCCCAATGAGATAATTAGTAATTTTTGGCGAACATGTGAAATATCTGAGAGAGCAAGACAAAGGGGACTGCAGTATGCATTCGAGGGATATATCCACGACATAATATGCAACCGATTAGCGAATCATTTCATTCAAATTGAAGCTAAAGCCTATAGTCCCAGCGCAAGCAGCGGCCGCCTCATACGCTGACCATTCAAATGGGAAACACACAGCTATTTTCGTGCACAGCAGGGTAAGTGAAATGTGAAAATAATCTAATAATTACATATCAAACAGTTTATCCATACATTTTGTGGAATAACACTAACACCGGGTGAGCCGCGATCAGATTGCGTTAAAGTTACTCAGTCAGGGGTAACGTTAGTAGGCCGTCCATTAACAAAATGCTGAAATATATTTTAAAGTATGTCAGTGAGCCTCCGTCTTGTCTTTAATCGTCTTATTTTACGTTCAAATATATGCATTATGAACAAAGAACAGTCATTATTTCCAACTTCCAAGCAATATGTGTTTTTGTTAATCCTGTAGACATGTAGTTGTGAATGTGGTCTCCCACACTGCTGATCCACGCACATCATTTCTCCTCTTGGCTTTTAGATTTTCGGGAAGGAAAAAAATTCCACTCCCGCGTCCAAACTTTTAGGATACCGGGTATCAGATTTGCACAATCCATACGCACAACGCTTCGGCATGTTTCACTCGCTCGAAAGCTTGCCAGACCTCCCGCGCCTAGTTACGGTTGCTAAGACACGATTGGCCAGTTGCGGTTTTCGGGCGTGGCTTAGCGAAGGGTCAATTGAACTCTGTTTGCATCATTGATCATTTTCCTGTTTAACCCTGTAAAGCTGCTTTGAAAAAGTCATTACTGTACATAGTGATATATATTTAATGGTGACTTGACATTTGCAAAAGTAATTAATTTAGTGTTAAAGAGAGTGAAAAAGTTTGTGTGTGAAAGAGAATTATGTTTTTCTTTTAATCATATACAGTAAATAATTTACTTGTTATTTTGTGGTTTAAAAATTGTGTTGTTAATAAATGTGTAAATAGTGTATTTTGTTCATTGTTAATACATGTTTAGATTAAAGTGTATTTGTTAATTTTATAATAAAAACCCTTAAATGGTTGAATTTGTGTATCACTGTCTGCCAGTTTCTGGGCCACATCTGGCCCGGGGACCCAGCCCACTCTAAGCCAGATCTGTCTTACAGGGCCTGGGCCAGACCTGGGTCAAATCAATAAATAAGACTCATTTTACAGGGTGTGGGCCACATCTGGGCTAGAGGAAGTTGTTTGAGTCCGTTTTCAGTGTGTTGGGCCAGTTTTGGGCCGGGGACCCAGCCAGAACTGGGCCAGAATTGATGCAAGGGTGAGGCCCAGAGGTGGGCCAGACAAATTTTGCTATGTGGGTCTTGATGTTCTTAAATCTTCCTGTTACGGCTCCGAGTCGAGTGTGAATTGAAAGCGCTTCAGTGATTCAGTGCGTGCAGGAAACTGAAGAAGATCATTCAAACTGATTCGCGAACCAATTTAGACAGATCTGCCAACATGTTTGATGAAGTCTTTGAACAGAATCGACTAAAAAAAGAGTGATTCATTTGTTAATTGAGCATCGCTCAACATGCCCATAAAACAGATACAGCGCGCTTGGAATAAACTATGCATTTAACAACATGTTTGCATTAAAATAAAGTGCGCCGTTTGCATCCCTGCATAAAACGAGATTTGGGCAATACAAATTACGGGAGTTTCACGGGAGAAATAACAAAACGGGAAGGGGGCGGGAGATGGATGTGAAATTCGGCAGATGGATGTGAAATAAGGGAGACTCCCGGGGAAAAAGGGAGTGTTGACAGCAGTGTTAATTTCGTTAACGAAAACTATGACGAAAAATGTTCGTTGACGACCTTTTTTCCCCTGACTAAGACAAGACAATGCGACGACACCCACGTCATTAAACGATAACTATGACTATCTACACATGCAATATCGTTGACGAAAAAAGACGAGACTGATCGGTTAAAACAAAAACAAGACTTTACCAAAACCACTTGTTTTGTCGAATAAAGGAGAAGACAACACATTACAGACTGTTTGCGAGCGTTCATGCTTACGGTTGCCATATTTCAATAATTTAATCCCCAGTTAAAAATTTCTGTTTAAATAACACGTTTTCTACCCGGTCTTTTCAGTGGTATCTGGCAACCATGCGCGCGCGCTCTCTCTACATGCTGAAGAAGCGCGGATGATCTGAAAAAAACAGAGTTCAGCGATCTTCATTTGAGATTTTCTACTTAAATTAAAGTGTCATTCAGTCTGTCATTTTTCTGCACTAGCCGCTTGCGCTGTTTGGGAGACTAAATTTGCGGTCAAAATTCAGGCTGATATCCAGCATTGTTTTTAATGTTGATCATTTTAGCCCTATACGAGCAAGAATGCAATGTTTCCCGAATATCCACACGATTTCAAATGTGACATTGATTTTATACAACAGTTCAATAAACAAAAGGGTAACAGTAAGTGAGGTAGGCCTACTAAATTTAAAACTGTATTGTCAGTAGGCTATTTGCTCTATTTTGCAACAAACGCCACAGCAGAACTGCAGCACACAGCAGGCATTCGTGAACGAATCTGTGGCTTTGAACGAATCGTGAGATTCAATGATCCGATCATAAGTACAGCAACTTGCTTCGTTACTGAATGAATGAATGGCTCGATGGCACACTCATAAACTATAGACAGACTTACCGCCACCTAGTGGCCATTTTAATTTAATATTTAAAAGTATAACTTCGTTTTTACCATCATTGCATATTTATTGAACATTGTTTTATTTAAATCATTATTTATTTTATAAAGGTATTTATAAAGGTAAAAATAAACTGGAAAAATCGATTAAAGAGGGCAAATATTGTCCCTTAATGGAAAAGGTGTGACTGCAGTCTAAGTGGAAGAGGGGTTACGGCACTCTAAAAAATTGAAGAACCACTGAACTAAGGAAAATGGATATGTAGAATTGCATAAGTGCTACTGCTAGAGTGCAATGTCAATACAGCCTGTTACCTTGATTCAAATTTCTCATAAGCTTAATGAACTGGCCAAGAGAAAATTTGTTATGACATTTTTTGTCTAAAGACTAGGCTACATATGCCAAAATTCGGTATCTGCAATTTGACTAAAAGTAATGACAAAGTTGACAAAAAATGCAATGACTTTTCGTCAACTAAAACTAGACTAAAACTATGAAAGACAAAATGACTAACATGTGACTAAGACCAATAAGCATTTTCGTCTGAAGATGAAAACTAAGACTAAATCAAAAATTGCTGCCAAAATTAACACTGGTTGACAGGTATGAGCTACACCTGCCAGGAGTTCTACAGATACGTAATGAATGAGAAGGCCCAACTCGAAGCTGCCAGATCAGACAAAAAATATAAATTCAAGATGCACTAAATCCGGTAAGAACGCATTTAATCTTTCTAGTCTTTCCTGTTGGAATTTATGTGCTTATTTGAAAATGTGCTTTTTAGCGATTTGATTATTTTCACTTAATTATTTAGATTGAATAGACCTGTTCTGTTAAAATGAGTTTTATATTATTAGTGACGTTCACAGCGCCGGTCAGCGCATTTTTATAAAGCCTATTAGCAATTTAAAGCATGTTTATATCACTGCAAAAAGACATCTAATATAAAATCAATATTTATTCACCTAGTATAATAATAGTAAGCTCTCTCCCACGTGTCCCGCAAAATCAGGTCTCCTGACCCGCAACAGAGCAATAGCCAGGTGGTCACCCTAGCTCGGTTCCCACCAGGGCTGGACTGGCCATCGGGCATACCGGGCATTTGCCCGGTGGGCCGACGTGCTTTTTGGGCCGATAGGGCTACAGATAATTCTTTAAAAAAAATATAAAAACATTTTTTTTTGTCTAAACGGCCCATAATAGGCTACTCGTACATCGGCGGCACATTCGTTTAGTTTTGCTTAATTGGTGGCGCTGGGATCTTTGTGCCAGTGTAATGCATTGGACAAAAAAAGTCAGCGTAGGTTGTTTTTTTTTTTAACAGACCGGCCCGTGAAACACGTAGATCAGCGGCCCATTGGTTCTTTTCTTGATTGGCACTGGGCTGGTCCAATCACATCTTTAATGTGCTGGTCCAATCTCCCCCTTTTGGCTCTGAGCGCGCGTGCAGTGTCAGTGTGTATCTGTCAAAATAGTGGAGTGCTTACAGTATATGGAGAAGAAACGCAAGGAATGTGCAGAGAAATAGCGTGAAAAAAGAAACGGCCCCTTCAAGTGTCTGATGAGGAAATTGAGGATCGGGGGGGGAGAATGAGTGAGTGTAGAGAACTGTGGTAAGCAGAACTAGGCTACTTTCAGAACACTTACGCGATGAGTGTAGGACCCATTACCCAGTTACGCATTATTTAGACATCTGCATAGTTGACGATTACGCATTTTACTAGAAGTGTAATGAGACGCGTTTGTAAACCATGTTTTCCGCCAAAATAAAAGATCATGGGCCAGTTGTTCAAAGGTAAACTGATCGGATTTTGGTTATCGGATTGGATCAAATCTTGAAAATGGGTTGTTCAAAGGGGAAAGAATGAGTCTGACATCAGATTAGATCATGGAATCCAATCCTAATTTTAATCTGGATCAAACCTTCAGTTTGTGTTGTTCAAAACTTGTCAGTATGATTTGGATAACTTTGATCCAAAAAAACAGTATTATCCTGATCCCAACAGGGGATAGGATTTCAAGGTGGATTCCAAGAAGAAAATGTAGTAAAACTTTTAAATTGGTCAAATAATACTTTTGTATCATTTAGTGTATATATACTTTTATTTATATTTTGCACTTGACTTGTGTAACCGTTGTAACAGTGATAAAGTAGATAAAGTAGACATAGGCTACCAATAAAGCTATTCAGTAAACTAAAGTAAAAATAAAAATGATCTTGTCCCCATGAAATAATCCCCCAAACAGATTTCAACAACAAACAAAAATAATATAATTCAATTTTTCTGTCATTCATCACCGTATATTAATTTCAAAGAAACAATCATCAGAGATGAGCCTGTCAAAAATAATTTCTAGCAATTGCATACTATACGTCCAGTCAGGCCCTCATTAAAAAAATTTTTTTACGACATTTTCAAAATATCTACAATGTATTTTTTTTTTTTATCTGTTGTGGCTCAGATGAGGGGTCATAAAAGAAATTTACGAATGGAAGTGGATGTTTTTGTTATTTTTGTGTTTTGTCTCAAAATAAGAAGCATTTACAGTGACTCCATATTGGCTCTTCTACCTGTTCTTTACATAGCTAAAGGATATGTTGTCCCATTTAGAGCACTGGTAATCCGGATTTGGTAATCTTGAAAACTGTGTATCTGGATCAGGGTGACCCAGTCCAATGTTGCTTTGAAAAACCGGCATAAAAGTAAGACGGATTACCTGATCCTGAATAGGAAAAAATGGGATTTCCAAATCCAGATCATTTTGATCCAGATTAAATGTTTTGAACAACTGGCCCCATGTGTTTATCTCTTTCAAGCATGGAAATTAGTACAAAACTAATTATAAAAGTTCCTTTTATTTTTCAGTGCATTTGTTTTACAATATATGGCTATTACTGTCATGGAATTGATATTATAACTATTTATAATATCAGTATATTACAAGTATATATACTTATAACTATTCTTATGTAGTAGTGTAATGCAGACAGACACTATCACAGCTAAAAGAGTTTTGAGTTTTTCTTTGTCCAATTTCCACACTGATATGGGTTGGAGATCTTCATTTTTAACTCTCAAAGTGCACCAGATTGATGAATTTAACATTAAAAAGCACAATTTTTTCTTACGGGGGGCTCCCCCGAACCCCCCTAAAGGGACAGAGGTCCACCCACCACAGATTTACCAAAAATCCTTTGTCAAACACTGGTATTGCTATGCCAATGCAGCTTATAGTTTGTTTTAGGATTCATGTGGAGTACTTCGATTGTATTTTACAATTAGTAGTTATTTCATCTATTAACTCTTACTCATTCCTACTCACTCATTAGGCTACATGGCATTAGTGGTTTTAATAGGAGTTAGTATACATATTCAGGGGCGTGAAAAGATCGTTGTGTTTATGATTATATGTAGTGGGCCAGTCTGGGCCCGGGCCGATTTTTAGTCCCAGTCCAGCCCTGGTTCCCACGCCGTATCGGCTCAAATCCATAAGCAATGGGACACACAGGCTCAACAGTTCTTTCAAGTTCGTCTTCATCTCCATTTCAAATCAAGTGCGTATTCAGTACGGTCCAGAAATGCATCACTCTCTTCACTCACCTACAGAACCAAACAACCCCGCTACGTAGGCTGTGACGTCACTCCAAAATGGCGACTCGCTAGATGGAGAGCTACCGGTAGCTAGAAATTACGAAAATAATTTTGTCATATCTGTGGTTTTAACAACTTTTAAAATAAAATCTTAGGCAATGTGATTTTTCTAATATATGTAGCTACCAGTGCGGACAGTACGTTTCATTTCCCCTTTAAGACACCGTCTTAACATAATGGCTATGTTTATGCAATCGGCCTCAAAACCAGAGTTGAGGCGGCAGCTGCCTGAAGTTAACGATGAACTTAATGGAAGAGCCAGAGACTGACTGACTGAAAAATGTCAAGAAAACATAAATCAGGGTAAACGCCATGGAAAGTAGAAGAAGAGGGAGGCCAGGAGAGTTGTTGTATTCCAGTTGATCAAGATGTTCTTGAAGACAGGTTAGCTATTGTTATTTCGCTGGGAATAAGAAAACTACCATCTACAGGTGGGCAAACCTTTTAGACCAGAAGGCCACATCAAGTTTTGCTAATCAATTGAAGGGACACATACTCATACACATACACAATCCATGATAACATAACTTTTATTTACACTGGAGGTATGCATGAATTATTTATTTAAATATTCAATAATTTAGAATAATAAGACACTATAGGGCTGATCCCTATGTAGGGCTGATCAAATGAAATCATTCATTTACGCGGAAAAATTACAATTGCATTAAATAATGTAATGAGATTGTTTTAAATATACAAATAAGAAACGTTGGAAAGAATGATACTTTTAAACATAGCACTAAACCGCCAGTAGGTGGAGGCATTTGACCGTCTTAATTAGCAAGTCATTAATTTGTTCGTTCAAACGACTGATTCATTCAATAATGTTTATGGCCCTGTCCCAAATGGGGCACCTCACGTGGACTTTAGGTCTCATGGACCTACATTGCGTGTGCTCGCTGAGTCTACGAGTCTTTATAGGCCATCCTATTCATCTTTTTAACACTCTGAAGTGTGTTCAGCAGCGCCCGCTTTGTACCCTTGAAGCGGTCTTCCGCGAAGCCCGCATGGATGCAGGCTCCACAGCGGGCACCTTGATATCAATCTGACGTCAAAAGTTAGTCTAAACTTGATCAAGATACTGTAAATCTTTTTAAGGTCAATTTGAAAGGCAATGTCTTCCAGTGGTAATTTGGTGAAAAGAGAAAGTTAATACCCACACTGAAATTGGTTTATGCAGGTCAGTATTACATTCAGTTTACATCAAGTCATGGATTGGTTTTGACGTCAATTTGATTTGCATATCTGACCTGTTTTTTGACGTTGATTTTGAAATCAATTTGATGTATTTTCAACATCAATTGCCCGCACACTTTAACTACCCATGAATCCTTGAGAAAGGCCAATCAGACAATGGATGGGAGGAGATGTCGCTCACGGAAAATTTTTAACATGGCTAAGGAGAAAATATTTAAGTGTAAGTTTCATTACAGTTTTTATGACCTAGGTTTACATTTAACGCTGAGTCATTATATAAAGCAATTGAAAAATATTTCACTGTTTGGTTATTTGAAATGACATGCAAACACATCAGTAGGTAGTGGTACCCCCCGCACATACACATGCAACAAAATCACACCACTCAAAACCTGTTTGGAGTATCTGACCTTGCACTCGCCAGTAATAGGCTACTTGTGCTGCCTCCTAAGCTGCAAAGAACCATCTGACATTTTGAGGTAAGGACAGTCAACATAACTCTGGATGTTGAGGCATTTTATTTCCAGCAGGCCAAATGGTGGGTTGTAGGATCAAAAACTACTCCATCGGGAGAGCATCCCAGCCATGGAGCATTTGAATAATTCACATTTTTTAAACTGCAGTAGCCTACTCTGTCACGAGAACTGGCTCCATATCGATTCCTCTCCTCATGTCCTTCGTCATGTGACAGTCCCCCTCAAAATTCTGTGTGCTAGGGTATATTTTCAGCAGATGTATGACAGCAAACATGGCATGCCTCG
This sequence comes from Siphateles boraxobius, assembly GCF_051911475.1. NCBI lineage: Eukaryota > Metazoa > Chordata > Actinopteri > Cypriniformes > Leuciscidae > Siphateles > Siphateles boraxobius. Next base: position 18,801,734 of record NW_027508722.1, on the reverse strand, counting down.
TGAAAGCGTGTATATGTGACTCGCAAATATAGGCTAACTAATAAAATCTCAATTCGTGTGGCTTTTCATTTTTTCTCATGGATCTATTACCGACTGCCCTCACGCCGACCTCTCCTGTCACCTTGTTTTTCATTGACATCGTTAGGGAGAAAGATGAACATACATTTTGAAACTGGGTTACACTTGTTCTTACGAGCTGTCTGGTCTGTCTGTTTTAACCCTCAGGTTGAGTTCAAAACCAGTGGCGTCATGCCCATTCAAAGTGGGCACGTGCCCCCTCAGATTTTTCCTCCCTGATACATTTTTTGTCACAACTCTATTCCTATTATGCTCCATAATTACCAGAGCCTATAACGACTCAAATGTATTCTTCTGGATGTGTAATAAATCGGTCAGCATCAGCCCGCCCCTTTTTCCTAATATGGTGTCTGTGTATATCAAATCTAGAGCGCTAGAATCTTTGCTGTGTATGTTCAAGCAACTCACTCGGCTCACACGTTGAGCTGGCAATGTTTTACAGATGGTCTTGAAGTTGTAAGTGGGCAAAACAACAAATCGGCATTGAATTAGTTATTGGATGATATTAAAGGTAGTGGGATTATTTGTGGTTGACCTGGGAATTTTAACTTGATCAAAAAGTTATGGATTTGATATTAGCTGCGAATTCAGAGCATTAACTTAAGTTGTGTCAGTGTAACGTTATCGATAGCTAGCCTAGTCTAACCGTAAACTAGTTGGCTAACGTTACTGCCTGGCATGCAAAGCCAATAAGCCATAGTAACGTTATCTGATCGGTTTTGAAACATCTGTTCTGTTTTGTCTTGTGTCAAAGTCTCCAGCTGGTTCAATTTTTTTCAGTTTCATAGAAACGAGGGTGTTCAATTTGTTGTAGGCTAACTGCAAAATACAACCTAACGTTATCAAGGCATGACTTGATGTTTCTCCCAGACTGTTATTTAGGCCTACGGTTCTTCACGGATCAGGCAGCTAATTCAAATGCAGTGAAAAAAGATAAGATACCCGTTCGAAAGCTACAGCATAGTTGTTATACAGATCGCTATGACCATGATGTAGGCGTAAGCCCAATTTATACTTCTGCGTCGAACGTAAGGCTGATTTATACTTCTGCGTCGGACCTACGCCGGAGCCTCTACGCCGTAGCCTACGCTTTGGTTTTAATTTATACTTCTGCGTCGTTGTCCGTGTTGACGCACGCAGAGGGAGCATGTGAAACCCGAGGAAGCGGTTTGAGCAGACCAATCACAGCGCTTACGTCCGCGTAGAATTGACGCGTTGTTACATTTTTGGAGAGGTGCACGTCAGGGTACGCCGAAGGGTACGCGCACTACGCACAGCCTACGGCGTAGCTACGGCGTAAAGGCTGATTTATACTTCTGCGTCGGACCTATGCCGGAGCCTCTACGCCGTAGCCTAGAGCCTCTACGCCGTAGCCTACGCTTTGGTTTTAATTTATACTTCTGCGTCGTTGTCCGCGTTGAAGCACGCAGAGGGAGCATGTGAAACCCGAGGAAGCCGTCAGGGTACGCCGGAGGGTACGCGCTACGCACAGCCTACGGCGTAGCTACGGCGTAAGTTCGACGCAGAAGTATAAATTGGGCTTAAGTTCGACGCAGTCCTGTTATCCCCTCCCACATAGATGCCTACTTAAAAAAAGTTTTAACTTTTACTTTACTCTTTTACTAACTCTTTGAAACTTCTTAAAATAAACTGTAATACATAACTAAAATAATGAAAAAACTGAGAAATCAGAAACATAATAAGAGCAAGGGTTCAACAATGACAATTATTGTTGAAAACTGTAAAAATATTATTATTTCTCAACTCTCTCAATATAGTGTAACTGTCCTCAAAATCTTTTTTATTATTATTATTGTAACAGACTTTGTTGGATTCTGTCATGTACAATCCAACAAAGTCTGTTACTATAATACCGGTAATGATGTACTGGCGCTTGTTGTACGTGAATGCAATCTATTTTTCCCCTCGGGGCTTGCCGTAGATAGGAATGGGTCGTGCGCACTTGGTACTGGAGTGTCGGGGGTTTTTGGAGTTAGTGATCTGATGTGTGATATAATAAAGTGGAGAAGAGTTCAAACTGCTATGTTTATTATTTATTCAAACTACAACCCTTGCACCTAGAAGGTTAAGTTCCCCTGCGGCTATTTTCTCCAACTTAAACCGGTACCGTGACTATGCGCAGTTGCGCCCGAATTGTCTATGCACTCGTGAGGTGTCTAGATTATGCGCATGACTTAAACGCTGGCAGACACAGCAGCAGTTGTTGGCAGGTATATTGTTTTTTCTTCATTAAAGAATTTTCATATTCATTCATTCATTCATTTATGTCACTTGTTTAAGTCATCTAAAAAATATATATTTTTTTAAACTCGACTGGGGGGCCCCCTGGTGGCCAGGGGGCCCCAAGCAGCCGCTTAGTTCGCTTATGCCTCGGGCCGGCCCTGCGGAAGGAGCGAAACACACCCGCAACCCTCTCTTTTCCCCCTTTTTGTCTTAATTTCCCTCTTTCTCCCTCCATCTCTCTTCTTCTCTCTCTCCTTCTTTCTCTTTCCACCTCCTTCTCTGTGAAGTTCTTCTAGCACATAGTACATCACTTCAACACAGAAATCTTATGCACACACAGTCATGTAGACTCTCTCCAATACACACAAATATGGACGCTCATTCCTGTTACCAAGTGTTCATTCCTGTTACCAAGTGTTCATTCCTGTTACAATGTGTTCATTCCTGTTACTATTTTTTTTTCCTAAAAAAATAAAGTTAAACCAGTGTTTTTATCAGTTTTGTTTGGTCCATCATTTATACAATAGTTTAATAAATTAAATTATTAAAACAATTATAAACTTGAGGGTTCGGTCTTCTTTAAAATGAAAAAATGTAATATGTTTTTTATTAAAATACACCTTGCCTTAATATATAGTGATTTTTTTTCACAAATATCAATTATTTGAACATATAACCAACAATTTCTTTAAAATAAACACTTTACACCTATTGCTAACACCAATTCTCGCCCAGGACAACTGGAAGCTGCTAGGGACTGGAAGATGCTGGTTGATCTTGATCAACGGCTTATTTTTCCACCTGAGATTGCCACCACTAACCTACGACCAGATATTGTTTTGTGGTCTGGATCAGCACGCATTGTTCAACTGATAGAGTTAACAGTGCCATGGGAGGATGCGGTAGATGAGGCATATGAGAGGAAGAAACTGCGGTATGCTCATCTGGCCACTGAAGCAGAACAGCGAGGATGGAGAGTCCAGGTTTATCCAGTGGAAGTGGGTTGTCGTTGTTTTGTGGCACACTCTACAACCCGGTTCCTCAGAGACGTCGGATTCAGTGGCCAAGAGTTCCGTCGTAGAGTAAAGAACTTATCTGAAGCAGCAGAAAGGAGCAGCAACTGGCTGTGGTTGAGACGGAAAGATTCTAGCTGGCTGTGTACAGGCCGCCATGCTACGGTTTCGTAGAATTCTTGAAAACTTGAAAGGTGTTGGATTATTTGTATAGGTTGTATAGTATTTACAGTCATTACGTTCCTGTGTATATTGCGTGAATGACGGGTGGTTGGGCAGATATTGTGTTTTGCGGTAGGTGCTATGCCATACGGAACCGTTGCCACTGAAACTGCATATTAACGCACCAGTGGGGCTCGACAGCCTTAGTCAAACGGGTTGGCGCGTATGGTTGGGTTGCGGAGAGATTGTGAGATTGTGGTTAGGTCTCAGCAGCAACTGTTGGTTTATTTGTATAGGTTGTATAGTATTTACAGTCATTACGTTCCTGAGTATATTGCGTGAATGACGGGTGGTTGGGCAGATATTGTGTTTTGCGGTAGGTGCTATGCCATACGGAACCGTTGCCACTGAAACTGCATATTAACGCACCAGTGGGGCTCGACAGCCTTAGTCAAACGGGTTGGCGCGTATGGTTGGGTTGCGGAGAGATTGTGAGATTGTGGTTAGGTCTCAGCAGCAACTGTTGGTTTATTTGTATAGGTTGTATAGTATTTACAGTCATTACGTTCCTGTGTATATTGCGTGAATGACGGGTGGTTGGGCAGATATTGTGTTTTGCGGTAGGTGGTATGCCATACGGAACCGTTGCCACTGAAACTGCATATTAAAGCACCAGTGGGGCTCGACAGCCTTAGTCAAACGGGTTGGCGCGTATGGTTGGGTTGTGGTGAGATTGTGGTTAGGTCTCAGCAGCAACTGTTGGTTTATTTGTATAGGTTGTATAGTATTCACAGTCATTACGTTCCTGTGTATATTGCGTGGATGACGGGTGGTTGGGCAGATATTGTGTTTTGTGGTAGGTGGTATGCCATACGGAACCGTTGCCTCTGAAACTGCATATTAACGCACCAGTGGGGCTCGACAGCCTTAGTCAAACGGGTTGGCGCGTATGGTTGGGTTGCGGAGAGATTGTGAGATTGTGGTTAGGTCTCAGCAGCAAGAGGGAAGTAGAGGTCAGTAAGCTGGGCTGAGTTGAGTGGGGGACGGAGGGGGTGACTCTGGGACGCCAGAGTCACTGTCGAGCCCTCTTGAGGTGTCGTGGGCTAGTCGACGAAACACTGAGGACGGAAGGTGCCCACTTGAAGACCCTAGAGATGTTCCCTACTCCGCTCAATCCAGAGGGTTGTTATGGGGGACCGCACTGTGGTTGCAGCCGTTGTGTGTGCTGACGCGCAATACACTGTATTAACACCAGACAGAAAATTCACGTCACCAGATGGAAAGAATGGATGGAGAAGCATAGGTTACTGTTAAGCTACGTCTTAGTTGGTGATTATCTTGGCGAAAGCCGAGTACAAATCAGCATGAAGTTTTAACATCTACTCTCGTGTAATGGAAATCTTGTGGGGAAAACAAAGGAATTAATTGACATGCTTTTAAACATGCTTTTTAAATGGCACATGAGTTTCGGTAACAAGACTGAGAAAATATGTGTACATCTTCTGCTTAAACCTTGTAAAAAATAAAAAAAAAAGTTGGCTGAGATTGACCAATACACATTTTGAATAGTTAAATATGTGTAGTATTAGATTCAGTGTTGAAAAAAGATAAAAAAAATCAAATTTAATTTGGAGAGTTACAACAAGCAAATGTCACCCATTCGGTGGAATCGCTCTCATACAAAATAAATTTCTAATAACTTTACAAAACTTTGTAGCTATTAATAACTACTTTTTAACTACTACTGGAGTACAGTAGGAAATCGGAAAAGGAAGAAAAATAGAGGTAATGAATCTGAAACTGAAAGTGAGAATGGATTACAAGTGACAAGGAGAAGGAAAGAAGAGTTTAAGATATTTTTGACATTTGCTGCTGGATCTTTCAGTGTCATTAACCCACTGAAATTATCTATAGCGATTAAAGAAAAATAGGACTGGTTGAAGGTGTGAAGAAGTTGAGGGATGGTAGATTGATTATATTTTGTAAGGACAGTAGACAACAGAAAAAGGCTCTAGAAATTAAAACGATCATGGGACAAGGTGTGACTTGTTCAGTTCAAGAAGAAAAGAAATGGGTTAAAGGAGTAATTACTGGGATCCCCACTGATGTAACTGAGGAAAAGATTAAGAAAGGTCTTACGGGAGGCGAAGTAATTGGCGTAAAAAGACTGAAATGTAATAGAAACAATGAAAGGGGAGAGCCTCTCGTTGATGATTTATGAGTTTTTCGGTTAGGCTTTACGTACCCCCTCCTCTAAGATGTTACAAATGCCAAAAGTTTGGACATGTAGCGGCTGTATGCAGAGGTAAACAAAGGTGTGCGAGATGCGGAGGAGAGCATGAATATGGCAAATGTGAGCAAGGAGTGGATCCCAAGTGTTGTAATTGTGGAGGGGAACATAGTGCGGGATATGGAGGACGTGAGGTAAGGAAAAATGCAGCTCAAGTGCAAAATGTAAGAATAAAAGAAGGATTGTCATATCGGGAGGCAGTAAAGAAAGTAGGAAAGACTGTAGAATCAGGGGATAATGGTAAAGGAGTTCCTCAACAAAAGATGGAAACGGCTCAGAAAAAAACTAAAGAGAACTTTGGGATTAACAATAATGTGGCATTTGTAACCTTTATAGCTGAAGTGGTAAATTGTTCTGCACAAACAGAAAGCTGGACTGAAAGAATTAGAATAATAATAAAAGCAGCTGAAAAATACCTAGAGATTGAGGGAATCTCTGTGGAAATGATTAATGAGAAGTTAAAGGTGCAGTTAACAAATACGCAAGCAGGATGTGGTGGTTCATAATGGTGTTTTTAATATTACAGTGGAATGCGAGAAGCTTAATTGCTAATGGACAATAGTTTAAAAAATTCATCTATGATCTGGATAAAAGACCAGATATTATATGTATACAGGAGACTTGGCTCAAACCTCAGTTAAATTTTGTTTTACAAGGATATCAGTTAATTAGGAAAGATAGGAAAAAAGGTAATGGAGGTGGGGTAGCAACATTTATAAAACATGGGGTGGGATACAGGAATATAGAAGTGAGTGAGGATCAAGAGGTGTTGATTATGGAAGTATGGGAAGGGAATCAAAGTATTAAAATAATAAATTTGTATAATCCATGTGAAAAGTTATGTAAGAATGAGATGGAAAAAATAACAGGTAATACTAATCAGAAGGTAGTATAGTGTGGAGATTTTAATGCACATAATACATTATGGGGGAGTGTTAAAACAGATTATAATGGGTTGAAATGCTAGATTGGGGACGGTATATGTATTAATAATGGAAATATAACAAGAATAGATGTGAGTAATGGGCGTAATTCAGCGTTAGATATAACTCTAGTTTCAGAAAATCTAGATAGAAAATGTGAATGGAATGTAAACAAGCAAAGTTCATTGGGAAGTGATCACTATCCAGTATGGTGTCAAATTGGTATGGATATTGTACAAACTGTGGTGGAGAGAATGCCAAGATGGAAATTTAAGGCAGCTAATTGGGAGCTTTTTAAAGAACTGTGTAATAACAAAATGAATGAAATGGGAGAAATTGAAGAAATAGAAGAGTTAAGTATGGAAATAACTAAAGCGTTAAGAAATACGGCAGAGGAAGTAATAGGAAAAAAGAAAACTATAAGTAGTAGAAAAGCAGTCCCATGGTGGAATGAAAAATGTTGTAAGGCAGTAAGAGAAAGAAATAAAGCAATGAAGAAAGCCAGAAAATCGGTATTGTTTACGGATTATATTATTTTTAAGAGAGCTCAGGCTATCGTAAGGAGAGAAATAAGAATAGAAAAAAAAATGTTCTGGAGGGAATATTGTAATAGAATAGGGGAAGACATTGAAATAAATGATGTTTGGAACATGATTAGAAAGATGTGAGGGATCCAGAGAACATAATATTTTTATGTTTCAGTGATTACAACGAAAATAAACTATAATGGTTTACTTGTAGTGGTCTTAGCATTTTAAGCTGTTATAAGATTTTTTTTTACAACCGTACACAAATCGACTTTATAATTATGGACAGACTTTTAATGAGACAGACAAGATAAAAATACTTCCTTAATGTTTGTTTTACAGTGTTACAATGGAGATATCCTGCAGCACATAATGAAAATTGCCATCTGCAAGAGGGATTATCAGGAGAATTTCAGCATCATCTTGGAGGGGATGCAAGTCATGGCATGGCTTGGAGAATCTGGCAAGAGCTGCATGTGCTGTTCTTCTTGGACTCCCGTATGCACTAAAGCTCACCTACCCGAAAGAACTGAGGCACACTTTTGAGGCCTTTCAGAAGCTCTTCTTGGAGATGGATGTTTGCATGTTTTCCCCGAAATTATAACACTTAAAAACAAACTCATGACTTAGATTGAGACAAAGCATTATGACCAAGTTCTGCTGAAAAAAAAACTGCATTGATTGATGAACGTTTAATATTGTTCTACATACAAGCTTTCAGCAAGTACAAATTATTTTATGTTTTGCTACAAGTTATTCACAAGTTTTAGTCAAGAATGTGACTTTTCCAACAGAAATTTGTATGCACATGTTTTTAACAAAATGATCTTTCTCATTTACATGGAAAATGTTTGCATTTTTTTGCTTTTATTTTTCATATCTTAAAACTGCTGTCTTACATTTTATATAGATTTGTTTTATTTGTGCAAAAAATACAGAATAAAAGCATGTTTGATAACAAAAAGTGCAGTGACAAATTATTTGATAACAAATTAAGTAAATTTTATTAATACAAATGAGTAAATTCTGCTTGATTTATTTGTGAGACAACTTAAATTAAAAAAGCACATTCCACTAATAATATTAAATTCATCATAGACTAAATAATTTAGGAAATTTTACTTAATTTATTCAGGTAGATTTCACAAAAAAAAAAAACCTTAAAATCTACTGAAATATAATACGTGTAATATTGTTACCATTTTTTAAAAGTAGATGGAATGTAATATTTTTTACAGTTTACATGTAGTGCAGTTACTGCTCGAGTATGCAAATTGACTATTCACCATTAAATGTGTTATTTTGAAAAGTGTTTTTTTATATATATTATATTTTGGCTTAATTCTATCTGATTTTTTTTCAAAATGGGCACCTTTAGCATCATTTTTCTCAAAAACTGCAAGGTTGTGTGCGGAGAACTTTTTCCTAAGGAATCTATATTTCTGATGCTAACACAAAAACCTAAAATTCTCGGGACAGCAGCATCCCAGCTAGGAATTTTACGCTCCCAGAACGTTCTGAGAACGTCCCCGCTGGTGTCAAGGACGTTGCCTGGTAACGTTCCCACAACATACCCAGACAGACACGATGTGGAGTTCTTTAAAGGGTTTGGGAACGTAATTTGGAGGACCTTCAGGGAACAGTCAGGATGTTCTGGGAACGTTTAGAGGACAATATTTAATTCAGAAATCCAATGTTCCCAGAACATTCTGAGAACGTCCCCGCTGGTGTCAAGGACGTCGCCTGGTAACGTTCCCACAACGTTCCCAGACATACACGATATGGAGTTCTTTAAAGGGTTTGGGGACGTTATTTGGAGGACCTTCAGGGAATATTCAGGATGTTCTGGGAACGTTTAGAGGACAATATTTAATTCAGAAATCCAATGTTCCCAGAACATTCTGAGAACGTCCCCGCTGGTGTCTAGGACGTCGCCTGGTAACGTTCCCACAACGTTCCCAGACAGACACGATGTGGAGTTCTTTAAAGGGTTTGGGGACGTTATTTGGAGGACCTTCAGGGAACATTCAGGACGTTCTGGGAACGTTTAGAAGACCATATTTAATTCAGAAATCCAATGTTTCCAAAACATTCTGAGAACGTCCTGCAGAACTTTTAGGGACCAACTTAGAATATTATTTCTTTTGTCCTATTAAGGTCTTCTGTTATATTTAAAGAATAAGAAGCTGATGCTTCTCCACTTCAACCTGATGTGCAGGCTCTGTGTGTGTGACAGGAGATTTTTTTTATATACTGTGTATATTTTGCTGCCATTGTTGCTGAGCTTAAAACGTCTGCATTCTTGATTTTATAATAACAATTGTAAAAGACTGTTTTACATCAACGAGCCAAATAGCGGGATCACCACAACTTTTTTCCCATGGAAAAGTGGTGTAGCCTTTACCAAATAATAGAAAAAATGACAATAAAAGAAAAGAGACAAATTGAACTTGAACTTGAAAACCTCGCATTGAACTTTATGCCGCTTAGATTTCGTGAGGAGACCCTGCAGGCTATGTAAACAAGAGTTAAAATAAGAAAATTGGAATAGGCCTAGCGCTTACGTTAGCTTGTTTATCTAAAAAAAAAAGCCAATATAGCCTGACCATCTACGCGAGAATGGTTCATTAAAATAACTTTACATGATAATCACATTGGCTTTTTCTGGCTCGCTGTCGGTGAAGAAAACAGGAAAAGGACCGCCCTCAGGTGTTCGTCCGAGAAGGGTCCAGCCCGCAGACAAACCAGATAAACGTGACAGAAGTTGAACCTCGGTTCGTCCCACGTCACCGCGCACAAAACGTGATGTATATGAGAATGTTCTCATTAAGTTAGTCACAAATAGTTCTCATATGGTCAACAGAGAACCATTTCGGAACGTCCTTATTATGTCCTTTTTGTAATGTTGCTATGTGACCATAAAATAACCAATATGGAACGTTCCCCTAAAGTCACATAAAGAACGTCATTGTATGACCAACTTAGACCCATATGAGAACGTTTTGATTAGGTCCTCTTTGTAACGTTATGAGACCATAAGATTACCATTACGGAACGTCCCCCTAAAGTCCTATAAGGAACGTTATAATAGGACCAACTTAGACCCATATGAAAACGTTTTGATTACGTCCTCTTTGTAACGTTGTTATGTGACCATAAGATTACCATTACGGAACGTCTCCCTAAAGTAATTTAAGGAACGTTATAATAGGACCAATTTAGACCCATATGCAAACGTTTTGATTAGGTCCTCTTTGTAACGTTGTTATGTGACCATAAGATTACCATTACGGAACGTCTCCCTAAAGTAATTTAAGGAAAGTTATAATAGGACCAATTTAGACCCATATGCGAACGTTTTGATTACGTCCTCTTTATAACGTTGTTATGTGACCGTAAGATTACCATTACGGAACGTCTCCCTAAAGTCCTTTAAGGAACGTTATAATAGGACCAACTTAGACCCATATGAGAACGTTTTGATTATGTCCTCTTTGTAACGCTGTTATGTGACCATAAGATTACCATTACGGAACGTCTCCCTTAAGTAATTTAAGGAACGTTATAATAGGACCAACTTAGACCCATATGAGAACGTTTTGATTATGTCCTCTTTGTAACGTTGTTATGTGACCATAAGATTACCATTACGGAACGTCCCCCTAAAGTCATTTAAGGAACGTTGAACTGCAGCACTTTCATTACCAAAAGAGGACGTTTCAGGAACATCCCTAATGTTCTGTAAAGGTTCGGAATGTTCGTCACCTTTAGAGAACTTTTAGGAAACGTTACCCATGGTCGCGGGAACGTCACCTTCTACCTGGGATGTGTCCAAATTAAATGTGTTATTTTGAAAACCGTTCGATTTAATCAGAAACGATCTTAAAACAGGGCTTTACTTGTAAAACACCAAACTTATCCTTTAAGGTATTTCTGTCCCTCCCAAACTGCATTGAAATGGTATGTTTAGCAGCCAGAATTTAAAAATGTTCAGGGGGAGATACCCCCTGACCCCTCCTAACATGATCCATATCACCCGTTAGAAAACAATTGCAACGTCTGAGATTGTGCCCCCCCATAATTTTGGCTTGCATGACGCCCCTGTTTAAAACCATAACACTTGTGATGTTCCCAGTCAAAAATGACCGCCCTATAAAAAATAACTAATAAATCACTTGTTATGCTATAGGCTACTATTATCACCCAATATTGGATTCAATCATTTTGTCAACTTGTTCTCTTTAAATTATTTATTATTTAAGCCTTTAAATTCCCATAGGAAAATAGGCCATCGACAAAGCTCTTCCATCCTCTCCGGTCTTGGGCCCTCCTCTCCAGATGTTGCCACGTCAGCCCTTCTTTCTTCATCTCCTGTTCTGTGGTTCTTCTCCAGGTGATTCTCGGTCTGCCTCTCTTCCTCCTGCCTCTCTTCCTCCTGTGGGTTCCACATCAGTGCCTGTTTAATGATTGATTTCTTTCTCCTGAGTGTGTGTCCTATCCACTTCCATTTCCTCCTCCGTATCTGCATTTCTATTGGGTCTTGTTTGGTGAGTTCCCACATGTTGGCGTTAGAGATGATGTTGGGCCAGGATATTCCTAGGAGGTGTCTGAGGCACCGGTTGGTGAAGGTCTGCAGCTTATTGAGTATGGTGGTGGTGATTTTCCAGGTTTCTGAGCCATAAAGTAGCGTGGTCTTTACGTTTGAATTGAAGATTTGCAGTTTGGACTTGAGTGACACGTTTTTTGCCTTCCAGATATTATTTAGCATGTTGAATGTTGTCCTTGCTTTTTCGATCCTGGCTTGGACATCGTCCTCCGTGCCACCTTCCCTTGAAATGATGCTACCGAGGTATGTGAAGCTGTTTACAACCTCTAGTGCAGTTTGATCCATGTTTATGGGTGTGTTGTTCTTGCTGTTGATATGCAATACTTTAGTTTTTGATGAGTTTATTTTGAGACCAAGCAGAGCAGCTGTTTCCTCCAGTTTTCCAGATTTTTCCTGCATCTGTTGGTGTGTGTGAGCCAGTAATGCCAGATCATCAGCGAAATCGAGATCTTCTAGCTGCTAGGTCAAGCTCCACTGTAGGCCGGTTCGTGTATTGTTGGTTGTTTCTTTCATCACCCAGTCTATGCAAAGCAGGAAAAGAAAGGGTGAGAGCAGGCATTCTTGCTTACACCAGTCAGGACCTCAAATGTCTCCGATATACATCCTTCATGGTGGACTTGACATCTCGCCCCTTGGTAGGTGCTCCTTATGAGGTTAATGATCTTTGTTGTTATCCCATAATGAGCCATCAGTTTCCATAGCCTTTCCCTATCCACACTGTCAAAGGCTTTTTCAAAATCTATGAAATTCACATAGACAGGTGAATTCCATTCGATGGATTGTTCAATAATAATCCTGAGGGTGGCAATTTGGTCTCCACAGGATCTGTTGTTTCTGAAGCCAGCCTGGTTTTCCCTCAGTTTCTCATCGAACCCCTTCTGGAGCCTCTTGAGCAGGATATGGTTGAGCACCTTCCCAGGTGTTGAGAGGAGCATTATTCCTCTGTAGTTTTTGCACTGCCGGAGGTCTCCTTTCTTGGGGATTTTCACGATGTAGCCATCTCTCCAGTCAGCTGGGACATTTTCTTCCTCCCAGGTGGTTTTCATGAGCTGGTGGAGCATGCTGGTGGAGGTTTCAGTGTCGGCTTTAAGAGCTTCTGCTGGAATCCCATCTGGTCCCTCTGCTTCCCCTCCTTTCAAGGCCTTAATGGCTTTTCTAATCTCCATCTTGGTGGGGGGATCACTCCTTTGAGTTTTTAATGTGTGTCTGTGCGTATCTGAATTTGCCTGTGAGCTTTCTTGTAGTTAGGTATAGGTCTTTCAGATTGTTTTTTCCTGCTGCTTCTTCTGCCTGTTGTGCTAGATACTCAATACATTTCTTTTTATCTCTCCTTACACTTCTTTTTACTTATTTATTAGCTATTGCATATTCTTTCTGTGCTGCCGCCTTGGTCACTCTGGTTTTACTTCTGTTTACTGCCTCTTTTTTCTTCCTCCTCTCACTCACTTTTCTATCTGTATCACTGGATATCCAGGGCTTGTTGTCTGTCTTCCTCCTCCCTACTACTTCTTTACATGTGTCTTTCCACAAGGTTTTCAGACCTTTCCATATTTCTTCCAATTTACTTGGGGTTTCTATTTCTAGGGCTCGGTACCAATTGTGTAGTGCCACTTTGTAAAGTTCGGATGTACCTATATCTTGAAATTGCTGTGTGTTGAATTTGACTCTTTCTTCCCTATGCTTGATGCATTTTAACTTCAGCTGGATCTTTGATGTGAGGAGGTGGAGGTCAGATCCTGCGTCTGCTCCTCTTCTGACTCTGACATCCAGCTGAGAGTGTCTAAATTTCTGACTTATGCAGATGTGGTCTATCTGATTTTCTGTGGTGTGGTCAGCAGACACCCAGGTGGCTTTATGTATGTTCTTGTGTTGAAATACTGACCCACCAATGACCAAGTTGTTGTCTGCACAAGCTGCTGCAAACCTCTATCCATTCTCATTCATAGTCCCTAGTCCTTCTCTTCCCATTACTGTCTCAAAGCCGTTGTTATTGCCCCCTATCTTTGCATTCATGTCTACCATCAAGATCATGACGTCCTTCCTTTTCCTGGCCTGTAGAATAGTGTAAAGTTGATTGTAAAATGTATCCTTTATTTCATCATCCGTGTCGTTGGTGGGGGCGTAGCATTGTACCACTTGGGGGTTTATTTTCTTGTGGGTGGTTTGAAATTTAGCAGATAATCCGTGAGTTGATGGGTCCCCAGCTGAGAAGGGCCCTTTGAGCTTCCTTGGACAGCATAAATGCTACTCCCTCTGTGTGTGGTGCAGAGTCATCGGGATGTCCTGAGTAGAGTATGGTCTCTCCAATCGCCAGCTTGACCTGCCCTGACATGAGCAACCTGGTTTCTCCCAGACCAAGGAGGGATGTCCCGTACTCCTCATCTCCTCTGCTATCACTGCTACCTTTCCACCAGCATACATGGTCCTCACATTCCATGTCGCTAAGGTGGTGGGTTGCTTTGAGGTCGGAAGCCACTTCAAACGTACAGTCTCCTTATGGTTTTCCATGCACGTTTTCATATTTTCTGTAGCTTGGTTCACTGCAGAGGCTTCTTTCCCAAGGCTTGAGGATTTACTGATTTTCGTCGATGTTCCCGTAGCTGAAGGCTTTTTACAGGGTGGAGTGGCTGATCCCACACCTAACCCCCACCTTTGGGGGAATTTTTTGGAGTTGGCTTGTTAGTCCTCTTCCCTCCCCTATTGTCTTCCAGGTATTGGATTACAGCCTCTTAGCACGTGAGGCCAGACAGGTTTTGGGTCGTGTTTCAAGCTGTCTCGGCACATCAAGCCCAACCAACTCCTGCTGCTGTGTATTGAAAGCTGCACTATGCAAGCTAACCCTACCAGCAGCACGAGACAGTCTCTTTCAATTAGGACGGGTTTTATATTTCTATTTGCATCTGATTGATCGTAGGCCTCATTTATCTGAGAGTAGCTTAAGCATCTTATTTTTTGAGTAAAAAAAAGAACTACACCCCGCCGAACACTTTCACCCGGCCCGCGAGGGAGTTTAAAAAAAAAAATTCACGAGTAACGGTTTTGGTTCAGAATTACTAATTTGATGCAATACAAGTGAAGGCCAGTAGATGGCAGTATAGCACGCAGTACAGTTAAGGGGGTCGCACACCGTACGAGAAGCGCAGCGCCACGTGTTTAAAATGCGAACACATTATTCACATTTAATAATATATAACAGATCCATATTATCTTTATTAAAAAATAAGAGAATAAATTATTTATTTATTTTAATTTGAGTGCATTCTTGTCAATTTCTAAATGTTTACTTTTTGATTTATGAATTATAACAGACTGATGGGGGAAAAAACATCATTTTGCTGTTACTTTTTAAAAATTGTTTTTATTATTATTTAACAATTTCTTGCTTTTTATTAGTTTTTATTAGTTGAAATTTTTATATAAACATTTAACTTTCAAAATAAAGGTTTTACAACAACATTACCATCATCTGTTATATGTGGGCCTTCATGCTCATCTATTGTACAGTATATGATATTGGTGGAGGGTGGTGGGGGCCCACATTCATATTTTTTCAGGGGGTCCCGAATCCTCTAGCTACGGCCCTGGGCTGCGTTACCCGATAAAGATGGATCTTAGCACTTATGAGCATTTTCTACGAGCGACTTTACGAACGTTCGTGTTCATTTCACGTGCACAAAAACGCACTTAGCACGATTGTGCGCAGCTGTGCTTTAAGTGCTACTTAAGAGTCGCTGTCCGTTTGTCAAGTGCTGAAATGTCACGCTCGTAATTGTAGCACACGCTTGTATTTTGAAATGTATAGCCTAATTGTTTTCATCTGATGTGCATTTTATACGAGGCCAATAATCTATAAAAGCACAAACCTATGGGTGTAGACACCAGCAAAATGGCTGAACCAAAAAAAAACAAAGAATATATATATTTTTTTCATTTTAGAGGAGGTGGAGCTATACAACATATTTTATTCAGCAGGTTTAAAGGGGCATTCTGCAACTATTTCAGCTTAATAAAACCGTTTAGAAATCATTTGGATGGTTTAATAACCTGTTCTGGTGAGAATGGTGACTTTCCCCGCTCCCCCCAACATTCCTAGGCGGAAAACCAACCTGGCAACATGAGGATTAACGTCCCAGTAAGTTGGAAATAGGAAGTCTCGTGAGAAGCGAGAACGAGCGAGAAACACAAACTGCTTTATGGCAATTCGACATAAACACACACGCCACCCTCAATGTGTATGATGTATTACCCACCTCGGTAGACATAGCTCCACACGATAAAGTTGGCCGGCTCCGATAATAACAAATGCACATGAGCTGCGGTAGAAAGGGGGAGAAGGGTGCCGCAAGTGAGTTTTTTTTATCTTGTTATCTGATTATTGGTTAATTTGTCTCACCTGTCCTCCTCGTTACCCTCCTTTGTTTGCCTCCCTATTTAGTCTACCTGTGTTTGCTGTCCTGTGCTCGTTCGTTGTTATTGTTATGTGTGTTAGTCGCCTTCAGTTCTGTGCCTGTCCTGTTCTGCCATGTCTGTGTTGGATTTAAGTTCTGAGACCTTGGATTTCTTTTGTTGGTTTGTTTATTTCATGTTTTATCTTTATTAAACCTTTTCATTTCACTCCGCAATTGAGTCCTCTTTTCCATTCTCCACTACCCACCTTGACAGTGGTGGGACCAATGATTCCCCCTTCTCTCAGCAGAGGAAGAAAAGGCCTTGTCAATAACACAAGTGCCTCAGATGGCATTTTTGGTGGTATTGACATCCATGGAGGAGTAGGGGTAACTCAACCTGAGGCTGGTCAGGTCCTTCATGCTCAGAGGAACCATCAATTTCATCTGCCATCTCCCAGCATCTACCATCTCCTAGTCCTCCAAACAACCCTCCCAGGCCTCACACTCCATCTTCTCTTGTCCAGACTGCAGCGACAACATCTCAGCAGTTTGAGAATGTTGAGAACAATATCATTTGAGAATATTTAGGACATATGAGAGTGTCCTTACTTAACAGAGAGGAGGATGAAGAGGTGGAGAAGGACAAAGATGGCATGGGACCACATGATGGCCAAACAAGAAACAGGCTACATGGCTGGTTTTCGTGCATGTCAGCAAGTCATTGACATATGTTTTAGTTAATCCTATTTCCCCAGTCTTTGAAGCATATTACACTTTTTTTTGTTCATTCATTTAATTTAGATTAAAACTATTAGATTAAATTATTTATTTTTTGTTGTTTTTTTCTGCCCTTTTTAATTATTTTATTTATATAATCATTTAAACAAAAAACGAGTAATAAAGTGTACTATTAAGTACACTCAAAACATTATATTATAATCACATTGCACTTGAATAAAGTTAAATGTGTAATCTGCCGGATGTCCTGCAGGTGACCTCATAACACTGTCTTCTTACGAGGCACTTGGGAATTTACGATTACTCCAGAGCACTCGTAGATCTACGATGATTTTCAAGTGCTACTTAAGTTACGATGCTTTTGGGAAATAGACCATAATATTAAGATCATTCGTACGATCGTTTTTACGATCTTCTTAGGCTTACGATGCTTTTGGGAAACGCAGCCCATGTCTCTCCTATAGGCTACGATACAGATAAATAGAATCAACAGGTGCCTTTGTCTAAGATGATGTCTTGCGATATAAATACAAACGTAACTAGACAAATATTTCCGGACAATGTTGTGCATTACAGCATTAAAGGTAAGGCTGGTCCAACCCAGCTAAAATAAATAAATAAATAAAAAACAGGCTTTGTAATTATTTGTTCTTTGATCTCTCATTGAAGATAGAATTGTCCCTCTTTGGATATCATTTTACTGACTTTGTTTACTGACTTTGTGGTTCCCACACAATAAGGGTGCAGCATCCATACTATTTATTCCTACTGATTATCTGTGAGAAGGTTTACAGATTCATTTATTTATTAGAAACCGGCTTTGAAGACTTTAAAAGAATAGTTCACCCAAAAATTTAAATACTGTCATCATAACTTTATCATCATGTCGTTTAAAACCTGTATGACTGCCTAATTTTCACTGTCTATATTTTTATTACCATGCAAATATATCAGTCACTTATGTCAATATTTGTAGCTGAGTCTCTGATTCTCATTTTAACCGTGGTTTACTGAAATGAAAACAAGACAAAACACAAGAACATAAATGAGCACATACTGTACAAGAGAAACTCAGATCTGTTTGCTCAAGGTGAGTAGCAGGAGGGGTTGCAGACAAAAGGAATTTTGAACAAAAGCACTGTGACACAGATATTTAAATAGATTATCTTTTTACATTGGAAACGGTAGCAGTTTGGGAACCGAGAACCAGTTCTTATTCCTTAAACACTTTTACAACTACTCTTTTAAAGAAAATATTTCATTCTTCAACAAAAAAATTCTACTACATAAACTCAAATCTGTGGGGTTTATGCCTAAAATCAGAAAAAATGGTTTAATGTACTGGGGTGGTGATGGCGCAGTGGATAAGACACATGCCTGTGGTGTGAGAGACTCGGGTTCGGATCCACCAATGTGTCCCTGAGCAAGACGCTTAACCCATATTTGCTCCAGAGGTGTGAGACCTCTGACATATATAGCAATTGTAAGTCAGATAAATGAATAAATGTAATAAAGTGCCGATGCACACTTTAGAGGTATAAATAGAGGTGTTCTTTGGAGAGCATGGCGCGAGCAACAAGCTGTAGTACCCCATAAACGTACTTCTTTCTGAGATTGTGCTGCTAAAATCTGAAGTAGTGTAAGATGGGGGAAGATGCCACCCTTAAGAACATTGTGCATGTACTTTTAAATTGTAATATATTTAGATATAGCTACTGTAAGTTCATCACTACTGGTGTAAGATATCCCCCTATCATGGGCAAGTCTTTGGGCAGTCTGTCATTGGGCAAGTCTAAATCTTACACAAAGGTCTAATTTTAGCTTTTCACTTCACAATAAAAACGTACATTTTTAAATAATTCTATTAATATAAACATTATTATTAGACATCACATTAATATAAACATTAATGTGTCCACAATTTCTTTTTAAAAACTTGTATTAAAAAAAATACAATCTCATAGATCACTATTTTCCAGAGATAAAATTGATCAGTTAACCTCCAAATTGTTTTGACTGAATAAATGTTGATATTCAGAAGTTATAGCGTAGCCATTCATCATAAGTGATGACTGAATTGAGATTGTTTGACTTCTATGGTCAAGAGAAAAAATGAAGGTCATCTTGCTTGGGGAACACCTTACCCTGTCTTATTCCTACAGGCTATGTTAAATATGTACTATAAACAAGCGATGTGCAGTATTTCCCCCTGGGTGTATATTTACATATAAATATGATTTGAAATAAATATGAGTTGTCTATTGATGGTATTTCCAAAGACATATTGACGATTAATAGGATCGCACTTATAGAGTAGTGTCCCCTCACATCAAGAGGGTCCCTGGTTTGAGACCTAACTGAGACAGAAGATCTTTCTATGTGGTGTTTTTTTCACGTGTTCTCCTCGTGTTAATGTGGGTTTGCTCTGGTTTAACCCACAATTCAAAGACATGAAGGTTAGGAGAAGTGGAGACTGTAAAATGTCCTTAGATGTGAGTGAAGGTATGAATGTATGTCATTCCTGTGATGGACTGTCCATCTCTCCAGGGGTTTCCCTGCCTACGTCCCAAGACGCTGGCATAGACTTACGCTTCCATCCCACCCAAGGACAAGACAATGAATGGATATTTTACACCAGTACTTATGATTTGCATGTCCTGTGTTATTATGTTTATGACTAAATTTCATAAAAGTTGTATTCTTATTAAAGTGTCTTATTAATCCTTATTAAAGTTGTATTCTTATTAAACTGCATGAGAATCATTCTTGGGTGTGAACTTGAAAGTCAGCTGAAAAGCCTCTATCAAGTTTAAATAATCGCAAAACAAACAGTGATTCATGATTTTTCACTGTTTTTCTCCACACAAACTCATGTCAGTCTGAAGTAATCTTTTTGAATGCAAACAAAATAAGTAATGTTAAACATAGCTATTCAATGACATCAAACCTGTGTTCGATAAAATAAATAAAGATAAAAGTTTAATATATTATGAAAACATACAGTAAATACTCAGAACTTGAAACCAGGAGTGACGTGTGAATGAAAACAGCAAACCGTGTTAATATCAACTCTTAGTGTTGATAGTCCACAATTTTGAATAACCACAAATCTTTTCCTTCCACACCAGGAAATATTTAAATACATATAGCTTGACCTTCGATGTGTGACTTGAATGTCAGCTGGGTACCAGCAGTCTGATTCCAGATTACAGTCAACCACAACAAACACCGTCACTCAAAGTGAATGTGTGTGATGATGACAAGGGGTGTAGCTCTTTGTCACATGCTTTCTCATTGGAGAACCTAGTCATTGATATAACAAGGTAAATATTGGCAGAATGAAAGTATAATGGTGATTGCTCCATCTGAAGTCTGTGGAAGAAGTCAAGTATTTTCTAGTTAGGATTTCGAAAATGGGACATCAATTCTTCTTCTTCCTCACCTTAATCTGTATTCCAGGTATTTATTCAATTGTATTTTCATTTTCAATTGAGTTCTAATTTCTTTTTTTTATGAACAACAATGCAGAAAGGAGATCATTTGTTACTGTAAATGTACCAGTTTTACAAAATGACCAAACATTGTGTTTGACAGAACAGTTAACTTTCAAAGGTTTTTCAAATGTTCTTGCAGCATTTATTAACCTTTGTTAAAGTTGGATTTCATGTTTATGTTCGTGTTTGCTCACAGTGCATTAACTTTTATTACTTTCAATCTTAAATATATTAGTAAATGCTGAGCTTAACAAGAACTAACAACAAAACATACTTCTAGTGCATTTATTAATCTTAGTTGATGTTTACTAATGTAGTTAACTAATGTTAAAAAAATAAAACCTTATTGCAAGTGTGAAAGACTGTTATAATGTACAGTGGTGAATATTCAACTTTTCTCAGGTTCTTCTGACTGTAATTAGTATTACAAGACATATATATTTGTATATTTGAAGAAATTTGTGGATACAGTGACATTATCACCAAAATGTCAGAATAAAGTATTAGAATAAAGTGCCCAGATTACACATAAACAGAAAATTAATTATAAGCAATAGCAATGCTTAATTAGAGGGTGATCCACATAATAATTACATATTAAATACATGCTGTTAATTAGTACACTATAGTGCCTATGTGTCCTTTTTATTTCTACAAGCTAGAACATACTAAATATGAAAACCACAACTATGGAAAAAAGCAACGAATATGCAAAGGCTACATGTAAATCAGTAGACTTATTTCCATTAGAATACAATGAGAGTTGAATATGTTCTTACTTTATATGAATGTGTTCTTACTTTATATGTTTACTTTAAATGATACTGACTGGCTCTCCTGCCTCTCCTAGGTCTTTGTGCAGTGACCCTGGTTCCATCACAAAACCCTGTGGCCGTCGGGAGCAATGTCACCATACGTTTGAGTGACCCCATCAACATTAATGTTGGGAGCTGGGTGTTTAGGACTGGTACATTGTTCATATGGGTCTTACAAGAAATTTACCCGGGTAGTAGCCACCAAGCTGGAATCGATTTAAACATCACTACATATCAGCTCACCTTATCGTCAGTAACTCTGAATAGCTCTGGCGTGTATGTATTGGAGGCCTTGAGTCCAAGCAAGACCAAAGCAGAGATTACATTAGATGTTCAGGGTAAGTTGAATAAAGACCCTCTTACCCTACACACTGTAAAAATAAGATAGTCACAGAACTTGTATTCAATTAATATATGCTAAGACATTTTTATTGTATCAGCTGCCTACACAGTAAAAAAATAACTTGTTTTTAGGCAAGTTAAATGATATTTTTTATCTTGAATAAAAACAAATAATTTAGATATTACCAAATAAAGCACATTTTTTTATTTGATAGAAATAAGAAGATTTCATGTATCAGCTGTTTGTTAAATTCTATGCAAAAACAAAACAAAAAACAAAACAATATATTTTATTGGCCTGATAATCTGTCCACAGTTTTATAGACTGTTCCATCAATGTGACTACAGATCCGTTAAACATTCAAAACATCAGTTTAATGGACACTGTGAAATTTTACATAAATATTCATGATGGAATAATATATAAAACCATTGTAAACCAAAACAAAGACAGAAAAAAGAAAATAAAATAAAAAACTACAGTAGTCAAGTAATTATTTGGCTATTTTACCAGAATTACCACATCTAAAAATAATTTGCTACACACCTTTTTATGAGGGTGTTTTCAAAACAAACATTTCACACAGTTCAACTTACTTTTAGCTGCTTACGCACTTACAAACACTTACACTCCCTGCTAAAAATGATAACGCCTAATATTTGCCATGTGGTTACTTCATGCTGAATACAAGAAAAAACTTGTTTATAACATTAGCCTATACAACATGAACCTGTAAGCTAAGATAACAGCATGATGTCTGACAACAGCAATGGTTTACATGTACTCTGCAATGAATAAGTCCTTATACTTATACGCTAAACTATGATTTTGTGGAGGGGATGCAGATAAAGGAATGTATTGATGATGGGAAAAGTTAAGGTCTACTATACACTGGGAGATAATAGGTAGCCTATGCATGCTTTGAGCTTGCAGAAACTCTTGTACTAAAACATTTTCTGGTAACTTGTAGAACCTGTCAGTAAAGTTACTGCTGATGTAAGCAAGACAAACCTGGTGGAGTTTAACGACACCGTGATGTTCACATGCAACGCGAGCGGCACATCACTGAGGTTTTCATGGCAGAACGGCAGCGCTGCAGTGACAGCGGGAGGAAGAGTTCAGCTCAGCAACAATGGACAAAATCTCATAATCAGTGGTGTGACGCGGTACGACGAAGGTCCCTTCAAGTGTATTGTGGTAAACGACATCAGCATGGGAGAGAGTATTCAAATGAATCTCACTATAAGCTGTGAGTATATAACAGCACAAAGATGTCACTACATATTTCTTCAAAGGGCATAGATAGGGCAGTTCACAATAACATGTTTCAAAAGTTCAATCTGAATTGGTTTTGTGTGTTTAGATGGGCCTAGTAACCTGAGAATCACAGCCTCGCCAGACAACATGACATTCGCTTCTGGTTTGCCCATTTCTCTGTCATGCTCTGTTGAGTCCAAACCAACAGCTTCTCTCTACTGGATGTACAACGGCAAACCTCTGAATGTCTTTAGTTCGAGTTATAATCTTACAGACACTACTGAGAACGGAACGGGACTGTACACCTGCGTTGCCCAAAATGAAATCACGCTCAGATCTGCTGAAGTGTCAAAAACTATTCGTATAGTTGGTGAGAACACTCTCGAAAAATGGTTGTCTACATTTCTTATGCTTGATCTTGTGATCTTTTTATCACCAATACATTGTTCTTTGTTTATTTAGACCCAATATCAGCAGTGGCCGTGAATCCATCAGGCTCTCCAATAGAACACATGCCTTTTAATCTAAGCTGTAATGTTGTGGGGCCAGTGGACTCCATTCAGTGGATGAAGAACGACATGGACCTGTACGCCGACAATACGATCACTTTTTTCAATGGCAACTCAACCTTGAGCTTTAAAAATCTTGCTCTTAGCCATGACGGACTGTACCAGTGTGTCGCTAGTAATGCTGTCAGCAACATCCGCCAGGCCTACAACCTTATGGTCAACTGTGAGTGTGATCGATATTTCCAGAACATCTATGTTTCATATGAATACTGTATAGATTAAGATGGGGTAAGATGTCTTCCCACCATAAATTTCTCTTTTGACCATAAATAAATGGTCATTAAATGTCACTGCAACACATTTATTAAATGGTTATGCTCTTATTAATCTGGGCTTTTCATCTGAACATCAGCATTTATGAGATTTATTCCATCTTAACATTTTTTAGGTGAAATTATAAAAACGTTTTACTGTTAGATAATAGTGAGCTGTGAATTTATTTTATGTTGGATCTTGATTTATAGTTATTTATAAATAATTTATTTAGTTCCAACAAAACAATTTCACGAATTCAAACATCTTCATTATTTACATAACTTATAGGTTAATCGAGTTGAATCATTTGATTTGAATTCATAGTATTTTAAACCAAAGCTGTATAATTTATATAATTATATATATATATTATAAAACGTATATTTCCGGTCCTTGATTCTGATTGGTTGAACCACGTTCAAAGCCGTTCTAAATTACTCTACAAACATAGCCTACACCTGTGACCATTACATCAGTATTACTGCAATGTTTTTTGATTAATAAAATAAATATTTTTTATGGATTAACTGTTTTATAAATGCAATAAGCCCAGTGAAGCCGTAGTTTACAGTGAATTTATAACAGCTAAGGGGGGTTGTTAGGTACGGCTTCTTTGAGCTTATTGCTTGAATCTAGTTCATATGTATCTAGACGGTACATTAAAAAAAAATTAGAAATGTTTCTCGAGCAGAAAATCATCATATCAGAATGATTTCTGAAGGATCATGTGACACTGAAGACTGGAGTAATGATGCAGAAAATTCTGCCTTGCAAATTACAGAAATAGTTCAATTAAAGTTTAATTGATTCATTTCAAGTAGATTGAATAAATTACAATTTTAAATATATTAAAATAAGAAACAGTTCTTTTAAATTGTAATATTTCTAAATATTACAGTTTTCTTGTATTTTATTGTATTAAGAAACTTCTTTCAACAACGTTAAAAAATGGGAATATTCTAAACTTAATATTGTATGAATTCAAAGAATTGCTCAAATCTTTGTGTACTTCATTGATAGTTATGTGTAATACAATGTTAAAAATAGTGCACCAGTATAACTTGAAACAGAAAGTTAACACAATTCATGTATTTACTAGATGGCCCAATCAACACAACAGCTTCTGGTCCAAATGTAGCCAAAGTGGGATCCAACGTGACCTTCAGCTGTTCCTCTGTCTCTCGTCCTCAAAGTCAATACAGCTGGTATTTCAGTGACTCAAAAGTGGCAGATGAGCCAGTTTATGTGACTGCGGCTCTCCGACAAAACAATAGCGGACAGTACACCTGCATGGCCTTCAATAACATCACAGGCATTAGCAGCAACGCCTCAGTGCAGTTAACTGTACTTGGTGAGTCATTCAATTCAGAACTTTGCTTAACTGAAATTAGCAATTGTGTTTGCTCTAAAGTGTGAGAATTTTTGACAGCCTGATTGTTTTTAAAATCTGAAATGGTTGAAAATGTGGTTTATATAATTTATTTAGCCTACTTATTTATTTCTTGGTATGAAATTAATTTAGCTCCTGTCACCAACGTTATGGTGAATATGGAAGATCAGCAACCAATCTTCAACCAGTCATTCACACTAACCTGCACTGCCAGTGGAGATGTTGAGCACATTCAGTGGATGAAGAACGGCATGTTCCTCTCTCCTGAAAATGGAATCACTTTGTCCAATGATAATTCCATCTTGACGTTCCAAAATCTCTCTCTCAATGATGACGGACATTATCAGTGTGAAGCAAGTAACGCTGTCAGCAACTCGACCAGTAACGCCTATGACCTGATGGTCAACTGTGAGTAACACAGATATATTTGTAACAAGTCTATTTGAATCATTGTTTATGGGAATAATATTCAATGTATATGGCATCTTTCAGATGGTCCATGGAACCAGAAAGTCGAAGGCCCACTCATTGCAGGGATTGGTTCCAGTGTGACCTTTAACTGTACCGCGGTCTCTCGTCCTCAAAGTCAATACATCTGGTACCACAATAGTTCAAAAGTGGGAGATGGCCCAGTGTATGTGACTACAGTTCTCTCACTAAACGATAGTGGACAGTACACATGCATGGCCTTCAATAACATCACAGGCAGCAGCAGCAACGCCTCAGTGCAGTTAACCTTAAAATGTAAGTTGTTAGGCCTTAAAATAATGTATCCTTTTTTAATACTTTATCAATTATGTTGTTCAACAGGCAGGTAAGCACATCTGTTGAGTTCTTATCAACTTAACATTGCAATTTAAAGTAAGCATTTTCTATGAATGTGCACGACTTCTGGTTCATTATCTGCTAGGTAAATAACTTGAAGAATAACAGTGCAGTAAACAGTAAAACTATTTGCCAGTGTGTTTATGATTATGATAATAAATAAAAAATAATAAGATAACAAATACCAGTTTGCGGTATCAAGCAGCATTACAGACTGTACTTGTACAGCTAAAATAACTGGAAGCCGCTTTGCACATTCAAGTTACAAATGACTGCTACGCTCTTATTTTAAAAAAAGAAGAAAGAAGGTGGATAGGGTAATAAGGAAAGGTCCAGAATTACTTAAAAGAGATAGTTCACCAAAAATGGAGAATTCTGCCATAATTTACTCTCATAGTCCAAACTGGTATGGACTCCTTTCTTCTCTGCAGCAATAAAAGAAGGTATTTTGAAGAATGTTTCAGCTGTTTTAGTCTGTACAATGAAAGTCAATGGAGTTCTAAACGACACTGGACCACATTGACTTTCAGTGTATCAACAAAAAACATGGAGAATTACTTCAAAATATCTTGAATTATGCTCTACAGAATAAAGAAATGCATACTCTACGTGTTTGGAACAACATGAGGATGAGTAAATTATGACATTTTTTCTGGGGTGAACTATCCATTCATATGATATCATATGTCTAAAATCTTTCTGTCTAAATTTTAGATCCAGTCAGTGATGTTATTGTAAATGCGGGCAGCCAGCACCCAATCTTCAACCAGTCATTCACACTAACCTGCACTGCCAGTGGAGATGTTGAGCACATTCAGTGGATGAAGAACGGCATGTTCCTCTCTCCTGAAAATGGAATCACTTTGTCCAATGACAATTCCACCTTGACGTTCCAAAATCTCTCTCTCAATGATGACGGACATTATCAGTGTGAAGCAAGTAACGCTGTCAGCAACTCGACCAGTAACGCCTATGACCTGATGGTCAACTGTGAGTAACACAGATATATTTGTAACATGTCAATTTGAATCATTGTTCATGGGAATAATATTCAATGTATATGGCATCTTTCAGATGGTCCATGGAACCAGAAAGTCGAAGGCCCACTCATTGCAGGGATTGGTTCCAATGTGACCTTTAACTGTACCGCGGTCTCTCGTCCTCAAAGTCAATACATCTGGTACCACAATAGTTCAAAAGTGGGAGATGGCCCAGTGTATGTGACTTCAGCTCTCTCACTAAACGATAGTGGACAGTACACATGCATGGCCTTCAATAACATCACAGGCAGCAGCAACGCCTCAGTGCAGTTAACTGTAATAGGTAGGTCTTTTTGTGTCCTGTCAGGATCTTTTTTTTTACCCAATTGTTTTTTTCTTTTTTTCCTTTTTACATATGTAAAAAATATATAATTTCAAAAGTTATGCACATTTTGCTTACACAATATATAAATTCTCTCCACTCATTTAGTTTGGAAATCAGACCACACTGGTCGCATGTATGTTTTGATATACACACACACACACACACACACACACACACACACACACACACA
Source organism: Siphateles boraxobius (assembly GCF_051911475.1). Lineage (NCBI taxonomy): Eukaryota > Metazoa > Chordata > Actinopteri > Cypriniformes > Leuciscidae > Siphateles > Siphateles boraxobius. Next base: position 18,774,262 of record NW_027508722.1, on the reverse strand, counting down.
CACACACACACACACACACACACACACACACACACACACACACACACACACACACACACAAAGTATCCTTAGAGAGTCATTTTTTCTGGGAGTCTGGCTGCACTGTATGTTTTTGATTCACTAAATAGAACCGGCTGATGAGTTTTCATACACAAACACAGAGACAGTTCAATAGAAAGTCATTTCTTGCTAAAATGTTGCAGTACATTTATTTTTTATGACATCACATTCGATACAGACCACAAACTAAAAATCATTAAAATGAAGATAATTCCAATGAAGATTACTGTTAAACGCGACCCTAGAAGGTACATAATCACACTATTTACAACACAATGAGATGGACTAATACAATATTCTGTACACTCTACAGAGCCCATCACTTCAGTGGTAGTGACCCCTGATCGTCTCATTCCTCTGGCTTCTCAAAGTCTGCAGCTCAAATGTGATGTGATCGGTCACTACAACAAAATCCAGTGGCTTCGAGGCAACCAGAATTTCCAGCAATCAGACGGAGTTACATTTTCGGGAGATAATACAACTGTGACCTTCAAATATTTGAAGACCGCTGACGACGGGCAATATAAGTGCATCGCCACAAACTCATTGAAAGAGCATGTCAGTGAACCATATGGTCTTGTGGTCATCTGTAAGTAATATAAAAAACATACATGTTTAAAATATAGCTATAAGCAGCAATTAAGGGGCCAAGCAAAAAAGTACAAAAATAAATGAATTTGAACTACTATGGCATAAATGGAATCATTGTGCTCAGTATTACTCAGTATTCAGCAATGAATACTGTCTCAAAACTTTTTGAAACAATGACATAACGGCACGTTTCATAACAATGCGCTACTGTGTTCATAAATCATAGCATTTTACTACACAATTCAAAATGGTCGTTCGTGATTTGTGGTCACCCTGTTCAGAAGTTACAAGCTAAAAATATAATTTTTTCATATCTCATATTTCATTTTAATACAGCAAATCGCTGTGGAGCTACAGCCTCACGTCCATTTTGGCGTGCTCTTCACCGAATTTGTTAATTTCTCAACTGTATGAGAACGGTTGGGTCAGGATGGTCTGAAGGTGTCCTTCAGTGCTTGGCTACTAATTACTTTGATATAAATCTGACTTTAAAAGACTTGTTTTTTGTACAAACTAAACCTCTTTGTGTTTACTGAACAGTTGGACCACAGAGTGTGCAGATCATTGTTCGTCCAGGGATTCCCACCAAGTTGACATGTCAAGCACTGTCTCAGCCACCTGCTGAGTATCACTGGATCGAAAACAACACAGTAGTGGGAAATCAATCTACCATAGAAGTTCCCATAAAGTATATCCTGGGCAGCAATTACACATGTGTGGCCAAAAACCCTTTGACCAATGTGACGGTCTACACCAGCCAAGTCGTCAATGGTGAGCCTCAGCCCAAATTCACACAAAACAGTATAGAGGTTAACTGTCCAAATATGCAGAAATAGGAAGTTGTTCGCTGTGTTCTTGAAGTAACCATCCTCTCTCTGTCTTTACCACAGACCCCAATGCTGCTGTCAGCGTCCATGCGAGTGTGTTGCTGACTGCTCTCATCGCTCTGCTGCTCCCTGTGCTGGAGCAATGCCTCTAATACTGATATTACTGTGAGGGTGAACATGGCATTTCTGAATGAGGCTTGTAGATTAGTTGAACTGCTCAAATAAATTTAAACATATTTAAACATTATTGAAAGCCAGGCATAAGCATTTATTAATGGAACACTCTTTTGGCAACTAAAAAAGGGGGGTTACATTTTAATGGAACCATACTGCATTATTTGCCTATATATTTATTTTCTAAAACTGATATATGTGGTACATTTATTGTTATCATTAATTGGACTGTAATTTAATGAATCACCTATTTGATATGCTTTACTCTTAATTAAAGCTGAACCTCACAGATGCAGGATTATTCTGATTTGTAGCTCTTTTTATTAAGCATGATATAAATTATCTCTTTCTGGAAAAAGCACCAAATTCTGGCAAATTACTTATTCAAATTAAATATTACCCTAATCTGTTTACTTCTCAAAGTTCATGTTTCTTATATCTCACAATTATGAAAGGTAAATGATATGCCTACTGTGTGATTTATGTATTTTGTGATTATTTAAAAGATCAAAAAATGTGAAATGTTATATATTATATAAATGTTATTTTCTTTATGGAATTAAATAAAAGCAAATTATTGAAACAAACTTCTCTTTTTATTGGCAACCTGGCAAAAAGCTTTCAGCTTCTGTATAAATAAAAGAAAGGAAAATGGATAGGGCTGTCAAGCGATCATTTTTTTTAAAACTTATTAATTACACAATGTGGGCTAACAGTTCTGCTTTGGCTTTATAGGTAATATCCTCATTGACAAAATTTAGCAAAACCAGACAATATTCTCTGAAATATAACACAATATTAACTTTTTATTTATTGAACTAAAATATATCACAATATTAACTTCTACATTATTGAACTGTTTTATAAAATTAGTATCACATTTGCACTCGTGCTATTTGGGACAAAAACAGCACTTCTGTGATAATGCGCTCATTACTCATGTGATATGCTTAATTATATCATGATATAAATATGAGACAAACTCATCCAGGAGCATTTACATTACTACAAGTTGTCCCGGTGTTGTCATGATCTGGTCTGTTTAACGTAAAAGACAAAATCGTCTGGGTGAATACAGGTTGCATGACGTTGCAGCTCACAGGGACAGTTCTGATCCAGAGCAGTTCTTCTTCCTGTGTAAAACACCACATTAATCAAAATGACAGGACTCTTTCAATTTACACTATACATACTTTTGCACATGTCATGGCAAAACAGTACATACTGATATAGAAAATGTCATATATTCTGAATCAAAACTTCCATCATCACACTTTAAGAAGCACACTGAGAGACACTACTACTGGTTAATTGGTAACACATAATTAAGTCCACAAAACAATTCTGTTTTCTACAGAATCGCAAGGATATGCATTAAACGACTGTTATGGTAAAATAAGGAAAGAACGATTAAAAGCTCTACGAAACCGACAGTTCCCTTTCAAGGGAACTCGAGCTGCGTTTGAGACGCAGTGGGAACGCTCTGCGTGATTACGTCGTGAAGCACGTGTAAAATCAGTCCAATGGAAGCCCGCTACGACATAGGTGACGTCATAGACCAGGAAACTATAAAGCAACCCTGAAATCAGACCGCGATAGCTTCTGTACCTTCAGCAAGCGCTCTCTGTATATCTGTCCTTGTCTATTTATTTTTGTCTGTCAAGCCCAATATATATTCATATATCTATCATAAAATGGCGAGCAAGCAAGATTATAGACAGTGTGTTGTTCCCTGCCCTCGCTATATCATGGGTGGGGACACGCATCAGCTTTGTGTTGCTTGTTTGGGAGTGGTGTATGCCCAGTCAGTCCTCGAGGGGGCTGATTGTGATTATTGTATGAGTCTATCTATAAAGACGCTCCGCTCCTGCCGATCGTTCTTTGAGGAGGACGGTTCGGTTCGCGTTCCCCGGGGTGCGGGTCCCGCTGCTGCTGAGGCTCAGCGTTGACTTTCATCTTGGGGTTCGTAGATGGATCTAGTAGCAGGGCTTGAGACAGGCCCGGCCCTTTCTCAGCCCTTACCTGCTGGATCCAGTGTCTCTGCCCAGGAAGGAGCCCGCTCTGCTGCTTCTCCTTCCCGGGCTGGGGCACCAATATTGCGGCTATCCAGTTCTGAGGTCTAGATCACGACCTCCTCTTCGGGAACTCCCGTTTTTTCCCGATCTCCACACTGAGGTGTCGAGATCGTGGATCAAACCGGCATCTTTCAGAGTACATAACCCTCAGACCAGTAATTATAGCAAAATTCAAGGTATTGAGCACTTTGGTTATCTTTCTATGCCTCGCGCGGAAGACACACTAGCGAGTTATCTTTCCCCCGATTCATCTTCTCCTCTGAAAGCCCCGACGTTACCCACCAAACCTTTAAAAAATACATCTTTGTTGGTGGGTAAAGCATATTCGGCAGCAGGTCAGGCCGCGGCATGTTTGCACACTATGTCGATTCTCCAAGCGTACCAGGCTGACCTGCTGAGGGATATAGACGATTGTGAGGAAGTTAGTGCTGACGCAATTCGAGAATTGCGTCGCACGACAGATTTATCTCTCCGGGCCACGGAACGCCATTTATGGTTAAATTTATCTGAAATAAAGGATAAAGATAGATCTGTTCTTCTGGACGCACCGCTGTCACCATGCCCGGATTAACATAGTTTTGTGCCCTAGGGTGACCACAGTTTAAGTGCCCCCCTCCTCATACTTAATGTGTGACCAATTGAAATTCAGTATTTCTATGAAGACAATAGATGTACATGAACGTAAAGCTAAAGTAAAGGCTCACCACAAATACTGCAGGGAATTCAATAAATCCGTGACAAGAATAGCGCGCGTAGACGTCTGTGGGATGGAGACGGAGACAAATCACAACCTGCTATGTGCGTCTGAGCAATGAGCGATCTATCGACTCGTTAGTCGTTACCTAGCAGCGAATGCAAACAAAATGAAAGTGAAATGAAAATACGCAACTCATATAGGCCTATGATTAGGACCGTGGAGCAGCAGCAGCGCTCCGAACCACTGACAGTAAAATAAAGCCCCGAACTTGCCAGTCACGGGCCGATCTCGCTCACGATCCATTTAAGAAATCTCCGTCACCTGGTTCCCATTAGCTGCTGCGTCTTCCTGAGCTGTTTCAGTTGAGCAGACATTAGCTTCGCTGCATATGTTAGCTTCAGGGCACTTACCAAATCGCAATTATATTTCTTTATTTTTAAATGCATATATATGTATGTATTAAATATATATGTATCAAATATATAACTATACAGTGAATACATATACATTTATAAAATATGACAAATATTTTAAAGGTATAGTATTTGTTTTAATGATTTGGTGCCCCCCATTGGCTGGTGCCCCTGGGCACTCGCCCAGTGTCACATATGGATAATCCGGCCCTGGCTGTCACCTACAAGTCTGTTCGGCGACGCTATAAATTGTGTCGTCGATAGGTTTCAAGAAAATAAGAAACAAGCGGCTGCGTTTCAGAGGTTTCTTCCTCGCCGGTCTAGTGTCCCAGAGGCTGCTCGTGGTATAAAGTCTGAGCACCCTCGTCCGTCTACGAGGTCCGCTCACAGAGTTCAGCAAAAAAAGAGCGTCGCCGCTCGGGCACCTCCTCAATCTACGGTTCCTGAGTGGCGGTCGCAGCCCAAGCCTGTTAGGGGTAGACAAGATCTGAGGACTGTTATCTCTTGGAGAGCTTGGTCTAAGAAGAGGTCCCGACGCCAAAAAGGCTATCAGGCTTCTGAGGGTGGTCCCCTCCAGGGAGGAACGATTCCGAGGAACCTTCCCTCCTTGGCACCCTCCGGGGGGCGACTCTCCGAGGAGAGCCGCAGCGTTGCCACTTCGGTTGTTCCCTGCCAGTTCGCCGCTTCAGGGTGCCGAAATGATTGTTCAATCAAATCCAGAGGCCAGTCTCGAGAGACTGGTTCCCTTATCAGAATTTCTGGCAGCATAGAAACTTCTGCCAAATATTTCTCTATGGGTCCTGCACATAATAGAAAAGGGTTACAGAATTCAGTTCAGTTCTCGTCCGCCCAGATTTCAAGGGGTCCTCCCCAGGGTGGTGGACTCACAGCAGGCTCTGGTTATGGAGCAAGAAGTACTGACACTTCTTCGAAAAGGAGCTATAGAAAGGGTTTCTCCTCCAAGCAGAGAGTCAGGGTTTTACAGCCGTTACTTGGTTGTTCCAAAGAAGGATGGAGGGTTGCGTCCTATTCTAGATCTGCGCCAGTTAAACAGCAGAGTTCAGAAACTCAACTTCAGAATGCTTACACTCAAACAGATTGTATCACAGATTCAGTCCGAGGACTGGTTTGTCACAATAGACTTGAAGGACGCGTACTTCCATGTATCTATCCATCCTCATCACAGGAGGTTCCTGAGGTTCGCTTTCGGGGGCGAAGCATACCAATATCGGGTTCTTCCATGTGGACTAGGTTTATCTCGCCGCACTTTAACAAAATGCGTGGATGCAGCTCTGGCTCCGTTGAGACTCCAGGGCATCCGCGTATTAAATTACATCGACGATTGGTTGATTTTAGCTCAGTCAGAGCAGGTGGCAGTTCAGCATCGAGATGCTGTTCTGTCCCACATAAAGAGTTTGGGGTTGCGGCTCAACACCAAAAAGAGTGCGCTCCTTCCTGTTCAGAGGAACACTTTTCTAGGCGTAATTTGGGATTCGACCACAATGCAGGCACGCCTGTCTCCTGCTCGTATTTCTGCGATTCTCACAGCCGCAAAGAATGTGAAACTAGGCCAGTCACTCACTGTGAAACAGTTTCAGAGACTTTTGGGTCTCATGGCAGCTGCGTCCTACGTTATTACTTTTGGCCTTCTGTACATGAGACCCCTGCAGTGGTGGCTCAGGACCAAGGGGTTTTCTCCGAGGGGAAATCCGTTTCGCAGGATCAAGGTCACGTGGCTATGCCTTCGTGCCTTGGTCATGTGGAAGAAACCTTGGTTCCTCACCCAGAGCCCAGTGTTGGGGGCTCCTTGTCGACGCGTCACGCTTTCGACGGATGCTTCCCTCACGGGATGGGGGGCGGTCATGAGTGGCCGCTCGGCGCAAGGTCTTTGGCAGGACCATTAATGTTCCTGGCACATAAATCGTTTGGAGTTGATGGCGGTATTCCGAGCACTCAAATTTTTCCTGCAGGACCTGAGAGGCCATCATGTGTTGGTCCGCACAGACAACACTTCGGTGGTCTCCTATATCAACCATCAGGGGGGTCTGAGGTCGCGTCATCTTTGCAAATTGGCCCATCAGATCCTCCTATGGGCCCAGGGGAAGTTATTGTCGCTCAAGGCGGTATATATTCTGGGGTGTCAGAATGTGGGAGCAGATATCCTGTCGAGACAGGGGCTGAGGCCCGGGGAGTGGAGACTTCACCCCGAAGTGGTGGAGCTCCTGTGGGAAGAGTTCGGTCGTGCTCAGGTAGACCTTTTCGCATCATCAGATTCAACCCATTGTCCCATGTGGTTCTCTCTAACGCACCCAGCTCCTCTCGGTCTGGATGCGATGGTGCAGGTGTGGCTGAGGCTGCACCTGTACACCTTTCCCCCGATATCTATGCTTCCGGGGGTTCTGGAGAGGGTTCGCCGAGAAGGGGCTCGTCTGCTAGCAGTAGCCCCTTATTGGCCGACCCGAGTTTGGTTCTCGGACTTGGTGTCTTTCCTGGACAGCTCCCCCTTGGAGATCCCACTCAGGGTGGACCTCCTGTCCCAGGCCGGGGGCACGATATTTCACCCTCGGCCGGAATTGTGGAAACTGTGGGCCTGGCCTCTGAGGGGGCCAGGCTCAGGGAAACCGGTCTTTCGACCGATGTTGTAGAAACCATTCTTCAATCCAGAGCTCCTTCCACGAGAAGGCTGTATGCGCTAAAATGGAAACTTTTCACCACGTGGTGTGTTGAACCTCGGGTTAGATCCTGTTAACTGCCCTGTTGGTTCAGTTCTTGATTTTCTGCAAGACCGTTTCTCGGCCAGGTTATCTCCTTCCACCCTAAAGGTTTACGTGGCGGCTATATCTGCCTACCACACCCCTCTGGGGGGTACTTTTATCAGGAGAAACCCTTTAATTACTCGCTTTCTCCGTGGTACATTGAGGTTGAGACCTGCACTGCACTCTAGAGCACCGGCTTGGGACTTGGCCATTGTACTCGAGGGTCTGGCTTTAGCTCCCTTCGAGCCCATCGAGGAGGTTTCAGAAAAATTCCTCACTCTAAAGACTTTATTTCTCCTTGCTATCTCATCTATCAAGAGAATTGGTGATTTACATGCTCTGTCGGTTGCTCCTTCATGTCTGGAATTTGCACCTGGTATGGTGAAGGCATTTCTCTACCCCAGGCTGGGTTATATTCCTAAGGTCCCACTGAATGTTGGGGGCCCAATAGTGCTGCAGGCCTTTAATCCTCCACCCTTTAATACCCCTGACCAGGAACAGCTTAACCTGTTATGTCCAGTCCGGGCTTTAGATGCCTACGTTCACAGAGCTGCCCTGTGGCGTAAATCTGAGCAACTATTTGTCTGTTTTGGGTCACTCAAGTGAGGATGCCCTGCATCTAAGCAGGTTATGAGTAAATGGATAGTCGAGGCTATTTCATTGGCTTATGAAGCGGCCGGACAGCCTTCACCTATAGCTGTGTGGGCCCATTCTACTCGGAGTATGGCGGCCTCTATGGCCTTAATTTTGGGAGTTTCCCTTCTTGACATGTGTAATGTGGCAGGATGGTCCTCTCCGCATACATTTGTCAGGTTTTATGACCTTGACCTCTCCACTCCTGGGGCGAGGTTGCTTGGTTCTTAGTGTGCGCAGGACTTCACACAGAACGGGCATTTGTCACTATGGCGTAGTGCCGGGCTATTCAATTGGCGGCCCGCGGGGCAGGTCCGGCCCGACAATCATCTCCATATGGCCCGAGGGCACCCCAACCTCCCTCCTCTTCTTTTCCTGGCGGTGCGGCTAAATTTGGTGAGATATGCGCGTGACCGCAGCGGCGCCTGCAGCTGTACGGCTTTACGCACTGTGTGTGTATCATGAGCGCTCCGACTGACCTGAGAAACGTTTTCAGTCCGAATATTTCAGCAGTTATTATGTGTGTGTCCCGTATTTCTGTCGACTGAACCAGCGATATCAATCTTTCCTGATTAAATCATTACTGATTTAATTCTTTGGTTCGATTATTTCCTTTCCATGAATTGGCTTAACGCGCTTGCATAACGGTCTGAAACGATTCGGATTCGTTCGGACCGTTCTGTCACTGAATCATCTGAAGCTATATCTCTGTCAGTAAGAACAAATAGAGAACAAATAGCGCCGTTTTCAGTTGTTTCACTAGTTTACTTTGAACTACGCAGCGCGGCCCAGTGGATAATGGAACGCAAGCTTAAAGGAGTTGCGTTTACTCCCGGTCCCGGACACTATTATTAAACAGCGTTGCAACATCCAGTGAGAAGCGTTTCAACCTGACACATCTCTCTGTTACAAACCACAAATCACTCAATGATTTTAACTAGTTTTAAATCGGATGAAACAGCCTCAACATTCCCAACACGACTGATGAGGTAAATAGCAGAAACATTGTGCCATGAACGAAGTTAGAAGACTAAATCCCTAATCACCCTTACAAACATTTACCATGAATGTACTGTAGCCTAGTAATTTACCATGGTTTGGGCAGAAATGTGGAATATTTATATTGAATACTATGTTATAGTCATTTATATTGCCTTAGATTTATTAGGGGGCTAGAGAAATATATAATTAATTGTGTGTATATTTTTTACCTGTTCAGGCATTTTTTATACAGTGGGAGTGAGTGAGTAGCCATGCATGGTTTTACCTATGGTTATACGAAGTCTCACTGTAAGAATATTTCAATTTAAGCCTATAAAAATTATTAATAAAATAATTCTTACCAATAGCTATGATCTTGTATAATTCATATATTTGTACATAGCTGTAAATAAGTTATTTATTATGGTCTGATAAATCTGCATACTCTTGGGTACCACATTTCCAAGTAAAAACAATACTTTTATGTTTACTTTAGCTTACTTATTGATACTGTTATGTTTCAATAAATAAGCTAAACCCATCGGCCCACCTCAACTTTTCGATTTAATAATCCGGCCCTCGAATGAAGCTAATTGAATAGCCCTGGCGTAGTGGGTATGGGGTTCCCACCGCGTCTCAAACGTAGCTCGAGTTCCCTTGAAAGGGAACGTCTCAGGTTACGTATGTAACCCTGGTTCCCTGATAGGGAACGAGATGCTGCGTTTGCCTGCCATATATTCCTGCATGCCCTGATCGACTTGCTTCAGGTTTTTCAGAAGCTATCGCGGTCTGATTTCAGGGTTGCTTTAAAGTTTCCTGGTCTATGACGTCACCTATGTCGTAGCGGGCTTCCATTGGACTGATTTTACACGTGCTTCACGACGTAATCACACAGAGCGTTCCCACTGCGTCTCAAACGCAGCGTCTCGTTCCCTATCAGGGAACCAGGGTTACATACGTAACCTGAGACGTTTATTGTGTATATATGAGAATATATATTACAATATTATCTTCTTAATTATTGAACTGTTTTATAAAATTAGTATCACATTTGCACTCCAGCTATTTGGGACAAAAACACCACTTCTGTGATAATGCGCTCATTACTCATGTGATATGCTTAATTATATCATGATATAAATATGAGACAAACTCATCCAGGAGCATTTACATTACTACAAGTTGTCCCAGTGTTGTCATGATCTGGTCTGTTTAACGTAAAAGACAAAATGGTCTGGGTGAATATAGGTTGCATGACTCACTGTGATGTTGCAGCTCACAGGGACAGTTCTGATCCAGAGCAGTTCTTCTTCCCGTGTAAAACACCACATCAATCAAAATGACAGGACTCTTTCAATTTACACTATACATACTTTTGCACATGTCATGGCAAAACAGTACATACAAAACTTCCATCATCACACTTTAAGAAGCACACTGAGAGACACTACTACTGGTTAATTGTTAACACATAATTAAGTCCACAAAACAATTCTGTTTTCTACAGAATCGCAAAGATATGCATTAAACGACTGTCATGGTAAAATAAGGAAAGAACGATTAAAAGCTCTACGAAACCGACAGTTTCAAGTGAGTTGCGTAATAAATGTTATTTTCTTTAAGAAACTGTTTTCTTTAAGACACTGGATAAATAAAGCGCGCTAACTGCCAACTTACTTTAGTTAGCAGCATGTTAGCAAAACAATAAAGCATTTCAGATTGTTTTATGAGCAATTTAGCATCAGTTGTCATCAAGAAGATTGAGTAATTTTGATGTTTTTCCCCCGTCTTAGTTTTAATTCATTTATTTTTATCCAAAGAAGTTAGCTCAAATTAATATTAGCATTTCCGCCTCAATTGATATTGTATTTTATGCTTGAATGATGATTAAACAAATACTGTTTTTTTCCTCCAAGCAATGTTTCAAACTTGACTGCATTACATGAAGGTGTAACAAATAGAATGCTGTACCCTGTTTAGTTAAGTGATTCCTCTACATTCATTTACAGTGAATGTAGAAAACCTTGATAAGCAAACTGGTTTAAGCTATTTTTCACCAGTAGGATAGGTCATGCAAACCGATCAGCTGTGCTGGTAACTGATAACAGAAATAATCAATTAAATGGAATGAAGATTTGTCTTTTGCTTTGAACATGTTTCCTTAAATGCGCACAGTCATGATTTTCCTCTGATTCATTGTGCATCAGAATTTGTGCGTCAGTGTGTTAGAAAAGATAAGAGATTCCGGGCATTCAAAAGTCATTTTTAAACCATTTGTGTCGATTGTGACCTCTCTCATGGAGGTTTCCAGATGTACATTTCTGATATGTAAGATATGCAAAAACCTTATATGCTCAAAATGTGAGTATCATCTTACCACTGCAGTTGCATGTTCTGACCTGCCTTCTGGACATAACGTGACCTTTGACCTGTGGAGATTCATCTGAATCTCTCAGCTGAAGCTGGGCTGCATCAAGGACAAATATTGAAACATCAAATATTCAAATAAATCATACATTTTAATTAAAAAAATTAAATTTAGACCCAAAAATGAAATTTCTGTCATCATTTACTCACCCACAAGTTGTTCCAAACCTGTATGAATTTCTTCTTCTGAACTCAAGAGAAGATATTTTGAAAAATTTTGGTAACCAAACAGTTGATGGAACCCCATTGACTTTCATAGTATTTCATATGGAAATCAATGGGGTCGATCAACTGTTTGGTTAACCATATTCTTTAAAATATCTTTTGTGATGGGTCACTACAACAAAATCCACTGGCTTCGAGACAACCAGAATTTCCAGCAATCAGACGGAGTTACATTTTCGGGAGATAATACAACTGTGTCCTTCAAATATTTGAAGACCGCTGACGACGGGCAATATCAGTACGTCGCCACAAACCTATTGAAAGAGCAAGTCAGTGAACCATATGGTCTTGTGGTCATCTGTAAGTAATATAAAAAACATACATGTTTAAAATATAGCTATAAGCAGCAATTAAGGGGCCAACCACAAAAGTAAAAAAATAAATGAATTTGAACAACTATGTCATAATTGGTATCATTGTGCTCAGTATTACTCAGTATTCAAAAGCTATTAGCATTTTTGAAATTTCTTTATACTTTTTGACCCCAAGGTGGCTGTCTCAAAACTTTTTGAAACGATGACATAACAGAACGTTTCATAACACGCTACTGTGTTCATAAATCATAGCATTTTACTACACAATTCAAAATGGCCGACATGGAAAAATTGGGTGCTGTTTGTGATTTTTGGTCACCCTGTTCAGAAGTTACAAGTTAAAAATATAATTTTTTCATATCTCATATTTCATCTTAATACAGCAAATCGCTGTGGAGCTACAGCCTCACGTCCATTTTGGCGTGCTCTTCCTCGAATTTGTTAATTTCTCAACTGTATGAGAACGGTTGGGTCAGGATGGTCTGAAGGTGTCCTTCAGTGCTTGGCTCCTAATTACTTTGATATAAATCTGACTTTAAAATACTTGTTTTTTGTACAAACTAAACCTCTTTGTGTTTACTGAACAGTTGGACCACAGAGTGTGCAGATCATTGTTCGTCCAGGGATTCCCACCAAGTTGGATAACTGGATCGAAAACAACACAGTAGTGGGAAATCAATCTACCATAGAATCCCCAGCAATTACACATGTGTGGCCAAAAACCCTTTGACCAATGTGACGGTCTACAGCAGCCAAGTCGTCAATGGTGAGCATTAGCCCAAATTCACACAAAACAGTATAGAGGTTAATTGTCCAAATATGCAGAAATAGGAAGTTGTACGCTGTGTTCTTGAAGTAACCATCTTTTGAAGTAACCAGTCTTTACCACAGACCCCAATGCTGCTGTCAGCGTCCATGCGAGTGTGTTGCTGACTGCTCTCATCGCTCTGCTGCTCCCTGTGCTGGAGCAATTCCTCTAATACTGATATTACTGTCAGGGTGAACATGGCATTTCTGAATGAGGCTTGTAGATTAGTTGAACTGCTCAAATAAATTTAAACATATTTAAACATTATTGAAAGCCAGGCATAAGTATTTATTAACGGAACACTCTTTTGGCAACTAAAAAAGGGGGGTTACATTTTAATGGAACCATACTGCATTATTTGCCTATATATTTATTTTCTAAAACTGATATATGTGGTACATTTATTACTATTATTAATTGGACTGTATTTTAATGAATCACCTATTTAATATGCTTTACTCTTAATTAAAGGTGAACCTCACATATGCAGGATTATTCTGATTTGTAGCTCTTTTTATTAAGCATGATATAAATTATCTCTTTCTGGAAAAAGCACTAAATTCTGGCAAATTACTTATCCAAATTACATATTACCCCTAATCTGTTTACTTCTCAAAGTTCATGTTTCTTATATGTAAAGACTCTGGGGCGGATCTAATCCGTGGGGAATTTGCATATCATAATTAATAATTGGTAATTAATAATTATTCATACATGTTTGGATTAGATCAGTCTTACATGTTAATAAAACTCCCGATAAGGGATGATATGTCATTTTACCTGCATGCATGTCGGTGTATCCTTGCACTTAACCACAAGTTGATTGCAATTAACTACACGGACCACGTCTTACAAAACAGGCTAAATTAATTAGCTCAATTGTCAGACTAATATTTGTGGGAATCCACAATATCATCTTACTTTATAGGATTTCAGGAAAAGCAATTCTGTGGCCACAAGAATTGGGTTTCCTGCCCTATAAACACATACTCTTTAAAGTATCTTTAATTTGTAAGCTTGTTGCTATAAGATCTTTTGGCACTTAAGGGACTTGAAAATGAGCAAAAAGGCAGTACATCAATCAGATGAATATAATGAATTTAATAAGGCAGATGTATGTATTTACTACGGTTACATGGGATATATGTATTTACAAACATAATAAACAACAAAACACGATAAGGCATCGATAAACAAGAAATGCATAGAGTGTGGACAATGGAAACACGTGTGAGAGGGGAAGAGGGAGAGAGAGAGAGAGAGAGAGAGAGAGGGAGAGAGCATTGGCAACATTCCCCCTGACAGTCCCCTGTCTGTAACAACACGAAAACATCATCTTAATGCTTCTTAGAAGCTCTATAAAGAGATATACTTAAGTTTCTGGGTCTCTCTGTGTCGCGGCATTCCTGCGCGTGCGTGAGCGCGGAGTTTCCAAGTCTTTGGGGTAACATTACCAAAAGAAAATAGTTCGGCTAAGTTCGTTTCACTTTGTGGAAGTGAACAGAGTCGACTACGGAAAACAAAACTTTGACTAACAAAGAAAAGAAATAAAGATCTCTACGGGGAAATCACGCGGAGTTAACGTCACATCTTCGCATGGCTGGTGAAGAAGCGTGTGTGCGTCTCTCGCCACGTGGTCACGTGCGCGTGTTTCTACTTCAAAACGAGCGCTCGCTCGTTTAAAGGTCCCTGGTAGATGGATTTGCTGAAGAGATATGTCACGCGGTGTTCTTTTCACTCGTCGATTGGAATTAAACACGGAGACTTATCTAAGACTGAAAAACACAACGAAAACTAGAAACAAATAAAAGAAAGGCGAAGAGCTCGCCCGGAGGCGAGACCTTACATTATGACACAAAGACAGGCGAAGTAACAGAGCGAGCGGAGGGGGGAAGCGTCATTTACCACCTTGGAGAAATCCGGCCTCTTCCTGTTGACTTGGCCAATTAGAGGGTTGGAATTTCACAGGCGGGACTTTGGTTTTTATTGCTCTTTGTCTAAGAGAGAGACATTTGAAACCCTAATTTCGTCGGTGTTTAAGAGCAGAATCTTCACAATTCTTATAATACTAATGTGTCACAAGTTTAGCAAAATGCAATGTCAATTAACAAATGGGGAATGAAGATTGGAGTTTATCGAGACCAAACTTGCCACAAATGGATTTGGTTAAACATTAGTTGGCAAAGTTTAAAATATTATCGCATTAGAGTTGTCGAGAAACATAGACCAAACCACAAAAAGGCAACTCATGAAATAGGGAACTTAGATACATTGTTCATATAATTCTCAAGTGGATATATAATAGCATATATATATATATATGAATACAGGATTCATTTCTTCTCCTTGGTTAGAATTCAGAGAGGGCCACAGTTCTGTGAACATTCCTTTGGGTCGTAAACGCCGTTATCTAAGAATACCAGTGATGTTAGTTTTGGTCTCTTTTCACTCCAAAGATGGAAAACATAGTAAACTATATTTTACTGGATATTACTGTACGTATTCTGATTGATCACATCGAAAGCATTCTGGAGGTGTCCAGAACTATGTGTACAAGTTATGGGAATAGACAGTTATATTTAAAATGCATAATGAAGGTATTTATAATTCACTTTAAGCTACAATAAAATCATAGTCATTCCAATGTGACATGGGCAAATGGACACACATAAAAACACATTGAATATATCTGGTTAAATGTATTTTAAAGAAAAGAAGTTTCTTTTCGCTTTGGAATCCACTTCCTTTGGGACATTCCGATCAGTCATAAAATGTCTTGTAATCGGACACCACGCTCTGTCCTGAGTGTGGTCTTCACTGGTGGGGAAATGTGTGTGTGTGTGTGTGTTTGTGTGTGTGTGTTTGGGTTAATTTACATTCAGAGATTTTTGGTCTTTAGCCGGATGTATTTAGTTATTCAGATTCACCCACTTACCCCAGTCCTTACAGTCCCCCTTTTTGTCTGATGAAGTCCCTGTGTGGACTTAATCGGACAACAAACATCACAATGGACGGATGACAGGTGAATCATGATGATCGGGTAGCAGGTGCTCTCAGGCTGAGGCTGAGGGCTCAGCTTGATTAAGTTCGACGCAGCCTCCAGCGTGGTACCCTCTTCCTGAGGGTCCCGTGGGCTTGGCTGTAGATGTTCGCACCTCGTTGAGCCTCTTGCGCAGGATGACTGTCGAGCGTCTGGGTGTGGTTGATAGAGGTACCCAGCATAGGGTCGGCCGCAATCCAGGATTGGACAGCAGGTGTGGTGGTTAAGTAGGGCAGTTGAGACAAAGCTTGGAGGGCTGTGTCGATAGGATAAACGTCAATTCGCTGGGACCCCCCCCCCTTTCGCAAACCACAACTCCCGTTCTGGAGTTAGGGTGAAAGTGTGGTTACTGGAGAAGGATGGGATTTCCAGTTCTAATTTGTGCTCTTTGCTTGGAAGATGGTACCATGCCAGGTTGTCACGGTGAAGGATGGCACCTTTCGGTACTTGGATTCACCTGCTCTGGTGGAGCGAGGTGACACAGGTGTCAGTGTCATTCTGGTCGTAAGTGAGTGCAGCTGTGCGCACAGGAGTGTTAATGAGCCACCTGCCACTTACAATCTCTGCTTGGGGCTTGATGACTTGAGTGCGAGGCTTAGCTTCGGCAGGGCAGCGGGTGTCGCTGATCTGCAGCCCGCAGATTCCGTCAGTGTTGTCTCTGAGGAAAGGTTTGTTAGGGCAGAGATAGTGAATGTCTTTGGTCAGTATGCACATGTGTGGATTCGGAGCTGGGGACAGCTTAGTGTCGCTGTCGTGCAAGTCAATCACGTACGGCGTGCGGATCTTGATGTGAGTGTTACCTTTCAGAATCTGACATTGCCAATGTTCTTGAGCCGGTGGATTCGGCTTGACTGTGATGGGTAAGTTCAGGAGAAAGCCCCCTTTTCTCTGCTTGTGGTCGACGCAGAGTGGGATGGCCCTACCCAGCGAGTGGGCAAGGTGTATTTGTAGAGAGTCAGTTGGCGTGGTGATGGCGGAAGCCAGCACGGTTTGCACAAGGCTTAAGGGTATCGGGTGCGGTGGAATTCTACCCATGGCTAGGCTGTCAATGGAGGAGTTCACCTCCAACAGCAGGTCTGTCATCAGGGCTGTTACCAGCTGAGTTTGACCAAAATCATTCTGGAAGACCGTAAACAGCCGTTTCATGGAGTTCACTGTCTGGGTCAGCCGAACGCTGTGGTTGTTGAAAATTACCACAGTTCCCTTTAATGTCTTGTCGATGGTCTGCAGGGATGCACTCTGTGTTGGGAGTTGCTCTGTTATCTGTGGAATCTCAGTCTGAATTTCGGCTGCATGCCGTATCACGTTGGCTAGGTTTACTGCATTCATGCTGGACATACAAGTGTTAAACAGAGTTCTGACGGCAGTGCGGCGGCGGTTGTGGCCACCTGGCTCCACTGGCGTGACAGTCATTTTCTCAAGTTCGTTGAGGATGTGCTCGACATCGGCCTCAGCGTGAGTGAGGGCGTCTTCTGTCCATCGGCCTCTACCCAGCTGTATTGTGTTCTGTAGGCGTTGCGAGGATCAGGTGGCACATACACTTTCTGAGTGCGGGGCCGGCAGAAAAGGAGTCCTGGTTGTTCCCTTAGGACGATGTCTGATGCTGGACCTGGTGAGATGTCCGATTGCAGCTGCCCTCTGGTTGGCTGGAGGCACAGGATGGCGAACCACAGCAGCATCCTGGTAAAAGTGAAAGGGAGAGGGAGAGAGAAAGAGAAAGGGAGGAAAAATTTCAGCGAGTGTCGTCCTTGGTTGGCTAGGACAGTCTTTTCGCTTTGAGGACGCCGGAATGCCACTTGCTTCGGTGTCTAGCAAGTGTCTCTGGTGCTGCGGTGTGCAGCACATGGTGCGTCTTGGACATACATTGGCATGACCCCCCTTTTGCACTGTGGCACCACAAGCTGTGGCGCAGTGATGGCACCAGGTGCAGAACGCAGAATGTTGTCTTGTGCATGCAGCATTTGCCTGTTGACGTCGGTTGTCTGGGGCACCGGTTGTCGGTGGGTGCAGACGGCGTTCGTGGGTGGTTGGAGGGGTATGAGAGGTGGTTTCTCATAGTGTCCATTGTTTTGTCATAGTCTTTGGTAAGCTGGAAGGTTAAGGTCAGCTTAAGCAGAGGCTCTGTGCGATTTTGTCGCACTTGTGGTGAGAGACTAATACATGACCCTAAAAGTTCAGAACCACGGTTTAACGGGTTCGCTAGGTATGTAGCATAAAGCTAGGTGTTTCATGTGCATCTAGCTAGTGAAGTATGTCTTGTATCCTTATCATCTTAGCTGTGGATGTTAGGAGGCTAAGACTTATGTGGTTCCGAGAGTATTTCCCGGAAAGGGCATAGCCGAGATGAAATAACTGACTTAAGATGGTTCTTATGACTAAATTATTTCTCAGGACTTAACTAGTGGCTGCTAGGAGGAAAAAGGACAGCTTTCCTGTTCAAATTATGCTTATTATCAATCCTCAGGACCTATAGTTATGCCCTAGTAATTGTTGAAATTACTTGTGTTGCAGGGTCACAAAAATGAGTCCACTTGTTGAAAATAAACAAAATCACAAATAAAGGTGCCTCTGTTTCCTTTCTGGGCCCTATGGGAAATGGAACCACATTCAAACAAGAGAGGAAATGGAATTAAATCATATAGATGGCCGAATAGACAAGGTAATAGCTGACTGCTATTATTATTAGACTAAAAAAACAAAAATTAAAACTTAAGTGAGTGGTCAGAACAGCGGGACTGATCTGAATGTGAGAATAGTCAGTAGTACTAGTGACTAAACTTTGGATTTGCCTGGACCAACACTCCATAGTGGGTTACAGCGGTTGCGTGTTTAAGACCACACTGTGTGTGTCCCTCCAAAGGTTTAGTCAACATGCTGATGAAAATTCTCATTACTATACAGATTCTTCTCTAGCTACACATTTTACATGTACTTAAGCTTAAGTTTAATTGGCGATTTAGCCTACAGTGCTCAGCAAGGACTATGCCTAAACTACTGAAGGTGAACTTTAGCTGAGCAGAATTGGAAGTACGGAAAGTGAAGAATTACAAACCATAACTGGGGTTAAAGAAAGTATTCTAGAATACTTTGGGCTGTATAAACAGCAGCTGTAATTAAGGCTTAAAGTAAATGATGCTAACTGCTAACTGTAGAAGCTATTATTTAGCTTAGCCTAAGCGGGATGGATGTTAGGTTAGGTTAGCTTAGCCTAAGCTAGATGGATGCTAGGTTAGGTTAGCTTAGCCTAAGCTGGATGGATGGATGCTAGGTTAGGTTAGCTTAGCCTAAGCTGGATGGACGCTAGGTTAGGTTAGCTTAGCCACCTAGGCTGGTTTGTTTACAAAGTGATATCACGAGTTAGCACTTCCTGTGACAAGTCGTTGTCATGGGAACCAGAGCATGTCAGAACAATTCGACAGTACCTTAAGAATGTCTGCACCTTTTAACGGGTTAAAAGGGTTATAAGGGGGCGCCTATACTTTAAAGTCTTTTGAGAACTTGACGTTACATTAAGTAAAATGCGACTGTTTTGGCATTTGCTAGTTTTACTCATGTAACTCTTCTCTTTACTTTACACAACTTATTCTATTTGTTTACCGAGTAAGGAAATAGATTTGCTGTAAGTCAAAGGTTGTCTAAGCATCTATAGTTACGTCCCTCTCATGCACAAATGCTGGCTCTTCAGCGAGTGAACAGTTTTGATCGCTAGGTAGCTCTCCGCTTGTAGATGCAGCTAAAATTTTTAGGTGAATTACATCAATCTAACAATAATTTGTAAGGCCTTTACATTGTAGAAAGGGGAGCATCACCCAGGTCTACGTATATATAACACTGTCCTGAGCTTTCTTTGTCAGAAACAGGTTTAGCAATACTGCAATTTGGATTTCTTTAACCAAAGCAGGATAGATATCGGTACAGTTTACAAGCTGCTGAGATGAGATTTTTTTTGGTTTTTTTTGTCAAACAGACTTACGCTTTACTGCTGAACTTACTTATATTAGTTGGAAATCTAAGACTCTTTCACTTACAGTAGAGATGTCAATTCCAGCTATTGTTTTATCTGCATTTAGACAAGCCAGCAACCAGTGATCAAAATGCTTATCGCATGTTGTGTTCCGTTTGGATCGCAATGATCAAATGCACACCTGTAGGTTTACAGTAGTTTCAACTCAGGTGGTTTTCCTACACTATGGCGTCAAGGTGACGTATGCCTTATTTGGAGCTAGTGTTTCCTGTAACCCTTTATTGTCATGGAAACTAATGTTTAGCAGTGTCATTTCAACCAGCATGTAGCAAATGTTTGTTTCGAAAAAGTTGTGCATAGTGTGTTGGCAGGTGAGGCATACACGTCCATTCAAGATTTTCTTTAAATCAGTTAAATTCTAAATTGTCTAATGCAGAGTCTTGCTTCTCTTCGAGCACACATTTTCATCTACTTTAAAAGTTTTATGTTTTATGCTGACCAGGGACCCTTTTACAGAGTCTTGCATTATGTTCATTCTGTGTGCCTTCTGGTTTTGCAGTTCGGAAACAATGGGATCTTAGGGGACCCTTTTTGAGGAGGCCTTATGTGTTAGAGGCCTTCTGTATCAGTTCACGCATCGTTGAGCAGCATTTCTTGGTCTCTGGCGAGCTGGAAGGTGCAGGGTAGCGAACTTGAATCTTGACTTGGTGCTGAGGCTGTGTACCCATGGATGGCTGCTGGAGTTCCTGGGAACTACCTGTTCGAGCCGGATGTTGTTCTGGCTGTACGACTGCACGTTCAGCTGTCACGTTTGGGATATAAGAGTTCGATCTTTGCTCTTAGCTTTAGTGCCGAGTCTTTCAAAGGGCTGAGCTGACATTAAAGTGAGGTCTGAGCCGGTGTCTACCAGGGCTTCCAGGCTCACCTCATTTTCCAAAGTGATGGCTAGGTAGAGTTTCCGGGCCACCCCCTTTTCGATCAGGTTCCCCAGGAGTCTTAGCGTAGGGGCTGGTGTGGTGATCGATGGGCGGTTAGGTCCGGTCTTGTGTAGTTCTCTGCGGAGACAGACAGACAAGCAGCATTTCTAGGTATTTTGGGCTTTTGGACCCAGCTGTGGGAAACTGTGCTGTGTCGCTCAGGCTGTACAGCTGTCAGCTGTGGTGGCTGGGTGATGCTGTCATTTTGTGATGTGACAGTTAGCTCTGTGCTCTGAGGCTGACGAGCAGTGTTCTGGTTGCCTGGTTCAGGTCTTACGCTTAGACATAGGATGTCTGTCTTGTCCCTCTTGTCTCCTTTGGAAAGTCTTTTGTGAAGAAGCTCTTTCAGCGACTTCAGGGTATCAGGGTCTCACGCTACTCAGATGTGGCGGCACTGTTTTTTTTCTGATGTGGGTTCAGACTTGTGCTTACCAGTGGCATGTCAAGAGGGGTTCCGCTCTGGGCTGTCTGGGCTTGATGGTCTGGTCGATGGGGCTCGGCTCTTTCTGGGCCATTGGTCGGTTTCCCATGTGGCTCCACCTTTTGGGTGGTCGGGTGGTTGTTGCAGGTCCCAGAATCTATCAAAGCCCTCGCTCTGGTGTCTTGGACGAGCACCATCGCAGTAGTGCTGCCCTCTGTTGGCCTGGAACGGTCTTGACTCTCTGTAAACAGGGCTATGGTGTTGTGGGGCGCCCTCTAGAGGCAGCTCTGAGTAGGGCTCAGAGACAGAGTAGATTGTGGGATTTTTCAAAGTCTTTTCGGACACAGTCTTTTGCTTTGTGTAAGCTTCTTTTAGCTGTTGAGTAGTCATGCTATGTGGTCAGGCCAGGATGTCTAGATGATGACTCACTGTGGGGTGCAGATTTCGGAGAGACAAAGTTCTGAAGTTGAAATCATCCTCCATGCCGGACTGATTGAGGTCCATGGCTGTGATTAGTCTTTGGTCTGATTCTGGATCAGAGAATTCTTTAGTGAAGGCCTGCCGCAGCGGCTGGTAGTCCGACTTGACTGTCTCTGGTTGACGGTCGAGGAAGCTGCGCGCATCACGACTGGACGTGATTCTGAGCAGGTACAATCTGTCCCACGCGGTGACGTTGGTAACAGTTTGTAAGTGAAAGTCAATGTCCTACGGGTGCCGTGCACGTTGTTGCCTCCTGCATGGTTCGGAGTGAACATAGGGATGTTTCTGGCCAGCTTGTTAAGTCTTTTGGGAGCCATGCCGTGGTTAGTGGCCGGGGCTCTCCTGGGAAGGCTCTTCCCCCCTCGCTACTGACGGGGGTTCTTGTGGGCTGGCTGGTGATGTTTTGAACAGTGGGCTTTCACCCCCCTGTACAGCTCTGGGTTCTTGGCTGAAAGGTGCGGACTGGCTGGTCAGGGAAACTTTGTGGTGTGCGTTTCCCCTTCCCGGTCCTTCTGCAGTCTATAAGAGGGTTTCAACTCTGTGTGAACAGTGTCAAGTTCGTGTTCGAGATCTTGTCTCTGCTGAACGAGCTTGTGGATGGTAGCACGGGCCTCTTGCGAGTTTCTTTCGCAGGCCGTGGCTTTCGAGTCTCTCTAAGTTCAGTCTCTGCTCTTTGCAAGGGGCTTCACTTTTGTCGGAGTTTCTCGTTGAGTTCCTCTCTGGTTCTCTTCTCTGACTGCACTCTTTGGTCTATGTGCAGATGAAGATCAGATAGGGCAGTTTGAAGTCTTTCCACTTCCTTCTGTAGCTCGGTGTCGTTGTCATCCTCGGCTTGCATCCTTAGCGTTGCAACTTCGTGCTCCAGGGCGATGCGGCTCCTTTCATGGAGACGTGCTTGTGCGATCAGCTGGCAAGTGAGGTTGACGTATCTGACCGGTCTTTGTCGTGGGAGCTTTGGCTTGGTTTGTGCGCCATCAGCCTGTCCACGTCTGCGATGCTCTTGGCTCGGGGCTCTGAGTCACTGGCGACCTTGGTCAGGAATGGAGGTGTCATGAATCTCAGCCATGTCTCCAGGTTGTCCCAGTGGGTTGTGGGACCGGAACATACTGGCTTCACTGTGGGCGAGAGGAACACAACACACACAGAGAGAGACCAATGGAACTGAATTGCCCCTTGGGGATTAATAAAGCTATCTGTATCTGTATGCAGGTTCGTTCTACGTTTAACAAGCTATAATACGGGCTATGCCGCGTATGAAAATTTTGGTTAACTGATGCCGACAGTTAAATCATTTGGTGGGACAATTTGGGTAGGTCAGCATGGGCCTGAATAAAGATTTTTAACGGGGCGGTAGCTTAGGGGTCACCTGTTGATGCTAACGGCTTGGTTGTCAAACTATTATTCAGCGTTCCTTGTTGTCTCAGATAGGTTCTGTCTCTAGGTGAACTGAAAGGAACAGAGCACAACAGAAAAGAGCAATGGCAAGATAGCAAAGTTTGAAGTAACATGCAACCATCCAAGATGGAAAGGTCTGTAATGAAATAGCGTTAATAGTACACAGGAAGTGTTACAGGGGAAGAGGAGGCCTAAGCCTGCGATTTGTGGCTCGGAGAGTAGGAGGGAGCCAAACACTTCAATGACCGGGGGAATCTCTAGATTCTGTGGCCAATACTAAGTGGATGGATTTAATACCTTTTCTAGTTTCCCTGGGGTGAAATGAGGTCATTCAGGTTGGAGTCAGCATCGTGGTTGGTCTTTCTGTAGTCCCCAAACACTTGACAGTGTTTGGGGACTGTTTGGGGACCCGAGAGACTGCTTGACAGCAGTCTCTCGGGCCCTTCCGTATATCTGTACCGATGTGTGCCCTCACGCAACTTGACTTTGAACACAACCAGCAGTGCCAAATTGGTGATGTCGTGTTGCGGGCCGCACCAACGGAGCAATACAGGAAAGTCCGAGACTCGTGCTCAGTCAGCGCTGGTGACGCAGGTCAGACGAACCTGCTTGCTGGACCCCAAGCAGAGATGACTGTCAAATCACCACAGCACGAGAGAAATTTCTACCTACAAACACAAAACAGGATGAAGGACAAGTGAACCTCAACGTGAATTAAAGCTCTCTCTATCTAAATCAAGGGGCGCATTCCTCCTAAGTGGTCATCAGAAACTGCTACTACTTTTAAATTTTAAATTCAACTGTGGTTTGAACCAAATTCAAAATAAGTGTACACAGTCAGGAGTGAAATCATGTTAGTAAAACTGGAACTTGCACATGCATTGAAAGTTAGAAACACAATTTCAGAAATTCACTGGAAAAATCTGAAATTGTGATGAGAGAGATTGTTTAGGAAAGGACGACCTCGTTATTAGTGTCCACGAGATGGCGCTATTTCGCTAATGGAGGGTAAAGTCAGGGGGCGGTGCGTAATTCGAGAACTGTCAAGCACTTAGGCGTAAGTGCTGCCCTCTAGTGTTTGTCAGCGGAATAACAACCAGCCTGTTTCCATGTGTGATTCAAATTTGAGCGTGCAGACACTTTGTTTTCTGTAAGATCACACTTATCCAAAATAAAATCTCAGCGGGGTTTTTTTTCCGGCTATATTTCACAAAACGACGTGGCAGGAATTTTTTTCTACACACACACATAGGGACAACAGGAATTAGGCATCGGTTTTTCGATTCCCACATACAACAATTACCGCTATGATTCACACGTGTTCGCTTATGAATTTTAAACCTCGGCGGGTTTTTTCTATTCGACACACGTGTGCACGGAAGGATTTCTTCGCTTCCACACACTAATATGGACAACAGGAATTATACGTCTGTCGTCCGGATCCAAATAACATTTATCAAATAGCACTTATGATTAAAAATGTTTTTAGGTTTTGGATTTTTTTTGGTGCTATATTTTAACAAACACGTCTGGCGGGATTGCTTCGCTACGTCGTGCAAAATAAAACAGGAAATATTCGTCTGTTTTTTCGACTCCCATGACATATTATCAAATAGCACTTATGATTAAATATGCTTTAGGTTTTTTACAATTGAGTAGCTACGTCAATGTTTAACCAGGAGTTCATCGTTAATCTAACGATTATAATATCAGGCCTTTCTTAAGA
The DNA here is from genome assembly GCF_051911475.1 of Siphateles boraxobius. Classification (NCBI taxonomy): domain Eukaryota; kingdom Metazoa; phylum Chordata; class Actinopteri; order Cypriniformes; family Leuciscidae; genus Siphateles; species Siphateles boraxobius. The sequence continues at coordinate 18,749,278 of NW_027508722.1, read as the reverse complement.
ATAGTGAAAGAGCATCGTTTCACTAAATCTAGTCTTCACCCTGACAGAAGAGTCTCGTTCGGACAGGGGAGTTTAACATTAAAATGTCACAATTCAAAAGAGGTTCTTTCGTCTTTTGTTGGACAAATTTAATACTATGAAACTGTAGTTTTACTTTTAGTTATTAACAATGGCAAAAGGAATGTCAGACATTATTTTGCAGCTGTTAATGTGCTGAAATGGACTCGGCTTTGTGCCTTTAATCAGTCAGCCAGTGAGTTCGCGTTGCGTTCGCTCACTCGAGGCGCGCGTACAATATTAAATCACAATATAGACATCGATTGAAACTGAATTGCTCAAAAACAAGTTTAAAATGTGCCTGCATTATTCTCCACCAATTATGTAAAGACTCTGGGGCGGATCTAATCCGTGGGGAATTTGCATATCATAATTAATAATTGGTAATTAATAATTATTCATACATGTTTGGATTAGATCAGTCTTACATGTTAATAAAACTCCCGATAAGGGATGATATGTCATTTTACCTGCATGCATGTCGGTGTATCCTTGCACTTAACCACAAGTTGATTGCAATTAACTACACGGACCACGTCTTACAAAACAGGCTAAATTAATTAGCTCAATTGTCAGACTAATATTTGTGGGAATCCACAATATCATCTTACTTTATAGGATTTCAGGAAAAGCAATTCTGTGGCCACAAGAATTGGGTTTCCTGCCCTATAAACACATACTCTTTAAAGTATCTTTAATTTGTAAGCTTGTTGCTATAAGATCTTTTGGCACTTAAGGGACGACGAATGGGGTTTCGCTTAGAACACCTATCGACTTCGAGTATTACAAAACGAGCCAATGGCAAAGAATTGCCATGGGTCTGCGGAATTTGTATAGCGTATCTCCGCCTTACCTCGTGGGTATAAAAGGAGGACGCCGGCAACAGGCAGATATGTTTTCGCTTCGGAGCCAAGAGTATTTCTTCACTCCACAGTCATCTCTGACTTCGCTCTACGAGACGAGCTTCTCTCTCCGGTGTTGGTGTGACGGCGATCTGCAGCGAGCTCACAGTGCCTGCTGATCTGTGCAGTAATCTGCCAGTGTGTGTGTGTCTCCCTGTGCGCTTCAACACGCGGAGTTTTTTCTCTCCTCTCATAAAAGAGCTCGCACGCGGCACGTCTTTTTAAAGACGGCTCGCCCGTGCATTTCTGGTTGCAGCGGACTGGTATCGGACTCTGATGGGCACGAGCGCTGTCTAGTGTGTCTGATCATGCTTGAACAGCGCTCGTGGGTGACTCATGTTCTCGCAAGGGAACGTGATCATCGCGTCATATATAGGTCGAGACTCGGTGAACTCGCAAGAGTGAGAGTCCCCTCATCCACCCCCCGATCTTCGGCTGGTGGCCAGGGTGACCTGAGGGTTACGGTCTGGAACAAGGCGCCGACTATGTGTCCGTGACCCCAGCCCCCCTCTTCAATGACGGTGCCCGCTAGTGAACTGCTGATTCCCGCGAGTCTACCCTCTGGTGGCCCGCGTGTTTCAGTTGAAGCTACAGAGGAAGATGCCATGTCTGTTGCAGCATCACTAGGTGGGCTTGAGTCTTCTGGAAGTGAGGGCTCGTCACAGCTGCCACCTTCCGGTGTGCATACGGCTGTGCCTGAGTCTGATCCGGAGATGACGGCCATGCTTTCCTGGGACGATTGGTTTTGGGTAAGGCCGCCGACCTCGTCCGTGGCAAACCCCAATACCTCTCTTCCCGGACGTGCATGATGAGATCTCGAAGTCCTAGAAGACTCCCTTGTCTTCTCAGGACCACTCGCTGATCTCATCCGCCTTTCCTCCCCTCGATGGGGCCGCTGCCCTTGGGTACACTGGGGTTCCCCCGGCTGAACGCTCTGTTGCGATGCTATGTGTCCTCAGAGTGCTTCTTCTCGGCGCAATCCTAAGCACCCGCCCGTGGCCTGTAGTTTTTCGTCTACGCTTGTGGCGAGATCCTATAGTGCCACGGGACTGGCAGCCGCCTCACTGCATGCCATGGTCATTCTGCTGGTCCACCTGACCCAGATGCTCATGGACCTGCACGAGGGCGGGACTGACCCAGGGCTCTTCACTGAGCTGCGCGCCGTCACTGACCTTGCTCTCCGAACGACGAAAGTGGCCGTATGCTCCCTGGGTCAGGTGATGCTCACCATTCTGTGGCTGAACCTGTCTGATGTGCTGGATGTCGCGCGGACCCGTCTGTCCGACATTCCCATATCCCAGGTCGGCCTCTCCGGCGGTGCGGTTGAGGGCTGACCAACAGCTCTCGGCCGCTCATGAGCAGACTGACGTTGATTCTGTCCCGACGGCCCCGCCGTCCGCCCAGGTCCCTCGGTCTGCCCACCGCCGAAGGCGCCCCCCCCCCGCGGCTCCCACCCCGCCCGTTCACCCGGGCCGGCTCTGGGGGCCGCGGGCGGACGCCACAGCCCCTCTCCAGCCCCGCCCCCCGCTACACGTCGGGTTAAGCGGCGCTCCTGAGACGGGCTCCTCGGGGATGGAGCAGACTGAAGTTGACTCTGTCCCGACGGCCCCGCCGTCCGCTCAGGTCCCTCGGTCTGCACACCGCCGTGGGCGCCCCCCCGCGGCTCCCACACCGCCCGCTCAGCCGGGCCGGCTCTGGAGGCCGCGGTTGGACGCCAAAACAGTCCTCTCCAGCCCCGCCCCCCGCTACACGCCGGCTTAAGCGGCGCTCTTGGGATGGGCTCCTCAGAGATGGGACTCAGTTCTTTCCAGGAGCTGGTAGCAGGACCACTCCTTTCCCCGGGTGAGGCCCGGGGAAGAATCCTTATTCTCCAGAACTGACTCTCCCGTCACAGAGCACAGAGAGTTCGGACGTCACAGAGCGCCGCCCACATGCCGTGCTCTCCTCGTCCCCCTCTATCCCGGAGGTGGTTGACACGGCGTGCCGTCCACGATCGCTTCGCCCCTGTCCCCCTCTGTCGCCAGACCCTTGACAGAGCAGGCCCCCGTGGAACGCTGGTCCTTCCCTGGCCTCCTCTGTCAGGGTGCAGTTTTGACCTTGCCCCCACACCGGGCCGCTATGCCGTCCACGTCTGGGCCGGTCATTCCGCTTCGCTGCACCACCAGGGGGACGTCTGTGGTTCTCGACGCCGCTGGCACAGTTGGGAGCCTGCCTAGAGCTTCCCTTCTGTTCCGCTGGGTCGCGCGAACCGTCGGCTCAGCTATGCAATTCAGTTCGCACGGTCTCCTCCCCACTTCGGGGGTGTCCGCTCCACGTTGGTCGATGGCTATGCCCTATCATGAGAGCGGTGGTTGCTACCCTACTGGCGAAGGGTGCGATTGAGACTGTCCCTCCAGCCGAAAGGAGGTCCAGGTGTACAGCCCCTACCTCATTGTCCCGGAGAAGTCTGGTGGGTTACGGCCAATCCTGGTCCGAACCGCTCCCTTCACAGGCTGCCGTTCAAGATGCTCCTGGTCAAACGCACTTCTGGATGTGTGCGGCCACAGGATTGGTTTGCAGCGATCGAACTGAAGGGCGCCTACTTTTATGTCTCCGTTCTCCCTCGAATCAGACCATACCTACGGTTTGCTGTCAGGGCGCGCACATATCAGTACGCTGCTTTCCCATTCGGGCTAGCCCTGTCTCTTCGCGCCTTCACAAGGTTGTTGAGGCTGCCTTTGTTCCTCCATGGGAACACGGGGTTCGCGTCCTTAACTATCTCGGTGACTGGCTGTCTTAAGCTCACTCCTGAGACCAGGTTTGCGAATACAGGGACCCAGTGCTCCGGCACCTAGCTCGTCTGGGCCTTCGGGTCAACCGGGGAAGGAGTAGACTTTGCCCCGTGCAGAGGAGCTCTTTTCTCGGTATGGACTTGGTCGCCTTCTCCACTCAGCCATTGCTGACTTGCCTGAGACTATCAAGCGCAAGAGTGCGGTTCCACTGAAGTTTCTTCAGAGGCTCCTGGGGCATATGGCATCTGCAGCCGCGGTTCGCCGCTCAGATTGCTTCATATGAGACCGCTTCAGCTTTGGCTCCACGACCGAGTCCCGAGGTGGGCATGGCAACACGGCACCCTCCGAGTACCAGTTACTCCGACCTGCCGTCAGACCTTCACCCCGTGGTCGAACCTCAGTTTTCTACGGGCCGGAGTGCCCCTGGAACGAGCTTCGCGGCATGTTGTTGTAACGACAGATGCCTCCTCCACGGGCTGGGGTGCCATGTGCAATGGACGTACTGCCGCGGGCTCCTGGACAGGACCCCGACGCCTCTGGCACGTCAATTGCCTCGAGTTGCTGGCCGTACGTCTTGCTTTGCGCCGCTTCCGGGCCGTGCTCAAGAACCAACACGTACTAGTCCGTTCAGACAATACCGCCACTGTAGCGTACATCTACCATTAAGGTGGTCTACGCTCCCGCCGTATGTCGCAACTCGCCCGCCACCTCCTCATATGGAGTCAGAAGCATCTGAGGTCGCTTCATGCCATTTATATCCCCGGAGCCCTGAACTTTGCAGCCGACGAGCTCTCACGGCTTCAGCCCATCCCGGGAGATTGGCGACTCCATCCCCAGTCGGTTCAGCTATTTGGGACCAGTTCGGGGACGCACAGTTAGATCTGTTTGCCTCTCACGACTCGACCCATTGCGACCTGTATTATTCCCTGACCGAGGGCGTGCTCGGCACGGATGCACTGGCGCACAGCTGGCCGCGGGGCCGCAAGTATGCGTTTCCCCCAGTGAGCCTTCTTGCGCAGACCTTGCGCAAGGTCAGGGAGGACGCGGAGCAGGTCATTCTGGTCGCGCCGTACTAGCCCGCCCAGACCTGGTTCTCCGAACTAGTACTCCTCGTGACAGCACCTCCCTGGCCGATCCCTCCGAGGAAGAACCTTCTTCCTCAGGGACGGGGCCACCTATGGCACCCTCGTCCCGATCTCTGGAACCTCCACGTGTGGCTCCTCGATGGGACGAGGCAGGTTTGAGTACCCTACCACCAGCGGTGGTGGCTACCATCACTTCCGCTAGGGCGTCGTCCACGTTGAAGTGGAACCTCTTCGTCAGCTGGTGCTCTTCTCACCGAGAAGACCCCCGGAGATGCTCGATCAGCGTTGTGCCTTCCTTCCTTCAACAGGGGCTGGAGCGTAGGCTGTCTCCCTCCACCCTGAAGGTCTACGTTGCCGCTATTGTCGCACACCATGAACTCCTCGAAGGTAAGTCGGTGGGGAAGCACGATCTGGTTATCAGGTTCCTAGAGGAGCGAGGAGACTAAATCCGTCCCCCTCCTCTCGTTCCCTCTTCGGACCTCTCAGTGGTTCTAACTGCCCTGAAGAGTGCTCCATTTGAGCCCCTGCAATCAGTCGAGCTTAAATTCCTGTCTATGAAGACAGCGCTCCTGGTTGCACTGGCCTCCATCAAGAGGGTAGGGGACCTGAACGCATTCTCCATTGACGAAGCGTGCCTGGAGTCCGGGCCGGCTTACTCTCACGTGATCCTGAGACCCCGGCCTGGATACGTGCCCAAGGTTCCTACCACTCCCTTCCGGGACCAGGTGGTGAACCTGCAAGCGCTGCCCCTGGAGGAGGCAGACCCAGCCTTGCACTGCTCTGTCCAGTACGCGCGCTCCGCGCCTATGTAGACAGGACGCAGTGTTTCAGGACCTCAGACCAGCTCTTTGTCTGTTATGGTGGGAAGCTGAAGGGAAAGGCTCTCTCAAAGCAAAGGTTGTCTCACTGGATAGTGGACGCCATTGCTTTGGCAAACCAGCAGCAAGGTCGACCGTGCCCCCTTGGTGTGACTGCCCACTCCACCCGGAGTGTGGCATCCTCTTGGGCTCTAGCGCATGGCGCCTCGCTAACAGACATCTGCAGAGCTGCAGGCTGGGCGACACCTAACACATTCGGCAGATTCTATAATCTCCGAGTGGAGCCAGTGTCCTCTCGTGTACTCGCTTCAACCAGCTAGTACCGGACCCGCTCAGGTGTCTTCACTTGCTCGCCATTCCACTCCACGGACTGGATACGTGCGATATTCTCCTCAGGTGAGCTTCCCCGAAAGCCCTGAGCTCCTCCAGCGCTCCTGACGTCGGCGCCAGTGTCTATTGCCTGCGTGTCGGCTAGGTGCCTCCCGTGTGCATGGTCCCTCCTCTGAGCGACCCCCACATGTGTATTTCCACTGTAAGCCTCTTTGAGCATGTGTCTTTCCCTTGGCAAGCCACCTTGCCACCCCTGGGGTTGAAATATTCCACCTGCAGCTGGACACCCCAGTGTTCTCCATATGTCTCCTTCGGGTCATATGTGTATTCTCTAAGTCCCCCCCTCTGGGTTGGCAGTAATTGCATATTTCCCCTAAACTTTGGGATATGCTCCCCAGTGTACCTTGGTATTCCTGTGCTAAATAGGAGTCCTTAGTCCATGCCAGTCTCACGACAGGGATCTCAGATTTACGCAGGGCACTGGAAGACAGCTGAGAAGGTGGCGTGATTAGACTGGTAACCCCATTCGTCGTCATCCGACGTAACTCGGAGTGACAACGAAAGGGAACGTCTCGGTTACGTATGTAACCCTCGTTCCCTGAGTAGGGAACGGAGACGTTACGTCTTCCTGCCACTTTCCGCTGTACCGCGGGGATCGCCTGAGCTCAGTCTTGGCTCCTCAGCGAAGAAACATATCTGCCTGTTGCCGGCGTCCTCCTTTTATACCCACGAGGTAAGGCGGAGATACGCTATGCAAATTCCGCAGACCCATGGCATTTCTTTGCCATTGGCTCGATTTGTAATACTCGAAGTCGATAGGTGTTCTAAGCGAAACCCCATTCGTCGTCATCCGACGTAACGTCTCCGTTCCCTGCTCAGGGAACGAGGGTTACATACGTAACCGAGACGTTTCTGGGTCTCTCTGTGTCGCGGCATTCCTGCGCGTGCGTGAGCGGAGTCCTTTAGGAAGTGTCACTGGGTGCTGCTTGGCGCGCGTGTTGAACGGAGTTTCCAAGTCTTTGGGGTAACATTACCAAAGGAAAATAGTTCGGCTAAGTTCGTTTCACTTTGTGGAAGTGAACAGAGTCGACTACGGAAAACAAAACTTTGACTAACAAAGAAAAGAAATAAAGATCTCTACGGGGAAATCACGCGGAGTTAACGTCACATCTTCGCATGGCTGGTGAAGAAGCGTGTGTGCGTCTCTCGCCACGTGGTCACGTGCGCGTGTTTCTCCTTCAAAACGAGCGCGCGCTCGTTTAAAGGACCCTGGTAGATGGATTTGCTGAAGAGATATGTCACACGGTGTTCTTTTCACTCGTCGATTGGAATTAAACACGGAGACTTATCTAAGACTGAAAAACACAAACTAAACTAGAAACAAATAAAAGAAAGGCGAAGAGCTCGCCCGGAGGGGAAACCTTACATTATGACACAAAGACAGGCGAAGTAACAGAGCGAGCGGAGGGGGGAAGCGTCATTTATCACCTTGGAGAAATCCGGCCTCTTCCTGTTGACTTGGCCAATTAGAGGGTTGGAATTTCACAGGCGGGACTTTGGTTTTTATTGCTCTTTGTCTAAGAGAGAGACATTTGAAACCCTAATTTCGTCGGTGTTTAAGAGCAGAATCTTCACAATTCTTATAATACTAATGTGTCACAAGTTTAGCAAAATGCAATGTCAATTAACAAATGGGGAATGAAGATTGGAGTTTATCGAGACCAAACTTGCCACAAATGGATTTGGTTAAACATTAGTTGGCAAAGTTTAAAACATTATCGCATTAGAGTTGTCGAGAAACATAGAACAAACCACAAAAAGGCAACTCATGAAATAGGGAACTTAGATACATTGTTCATACAATTCTCAAGTGGATATATAATAGCATATATATATATATGAATACAGGATTCATTTCTCCTCCTTGGTTAGAATTCAGAGAGGGCCACAGTTCTGTGAACATTCCTTTGGGTCGTAAACGCCGTTATCTAAGAACACCAGTGATGTTAGTTTTGGTCTCTTTTCACTCCAAAGATGGAAAACATAGTAAACTATATTTTACTGGATATTACTGTACGTATTCTGATTGATCACACCGAAAGCATTCTGGAGGTGTCCAGAACTATGTGTACAAGTTATGGGAATAGACAGTTATATTTAAAATGCATAATGAAGGTATTTATAATTCACTTTAAGCTACGATAAAATCATAGTCATTCCAATGTGACATGGGCAAATGGACACACATAAAAACACATTGAATATATCTGGTTAAATGTCTTTTAAAGAAAAGAAGTTTCTTTTCGCTTTGGAATCCACTTCCTTTGGGACATTCCGATCAGTCATAAAATGTCTTGTAATCGGACACCACGCTCTGTCCTGAGTGTGGTCTTCACTGGTGGGGAGTGTGTGTGTGTGTGTGTGTATGTTTGTGTGTGTGTGTTTGGGTTAATTTACATTCAGAGATTTTTGGTCTTTAGCCAGATGTATTTAGTTATTCAGATTCACCCACTTAGCCCAGTCCTTACAGTCTTATATCTCACAATTATGAAAGGTAAATGATATGCCTACTGTGTGATTTATGTATTTTGTGATTATTTAAAAGATCAAAAAATGTGAAATGTTATATATTATATAAATGTTATTTTCTTTATGGAATTAAATAAAAGCAAATTATTGAAACAAACTTCTCTTTTTATTGGCAACCTGTTTTATTTTTAAATGCACTTGCACATCTTTTTCCAATACGTAAATCTTTTCCAATTGTAAAAACTGAACCTAGATCACTGGATAGATTAAATGTTATGGTTTATCAGATACAAAAGTAGTTCAGTATACACTACTTACTTAAGATTTTTGTGTAATAGATACACGTATAAAACTGGGGGCGTATTATTTGTGTGTATAGTGACTGAGATTAAATCGGCATACTGATGCCGTTGTTGGCTTTCTTCTGCTTCCTGAGTCCTCCAGTCAACTGTTGGCATTTTTTAGATGTCGCACTCCCCTTCTTCTGGCAAAAAGCTTTCAGCTTCTCTTTGCTGAGGAATCCTGAAAATAAAAGAAAGGAAAATGGATAGGGCTGTCAAGCGATAATTTTTTAAAAACTTATTAATTCAACAATGTGGCAATTACGTACGTGGTGGCAAATGTCTAAATGACAAAGTCATTAATTGATTCGGTCAAACAGCTAATTCATTCAGGAATGAAGTAAATGGCTCTCTTTTTATAAATGGGCTAACAGTTCTGCTCTGGCTTTACAGGTTATATCCTCATTGACAAAATTTAGCAAAAGCAGACAATATTTTCTAAAATAAAACACAAAATTAACTTTTTATTTATTGAACTAAAATATATAACAATATTAACTTCTTAATTATTGAACTGTTTTATAAAATTAGTATCACATTTGCACTCATGCTATTTGGGACAAAAACAGAATCTTCTGTGATAATACGCTCATTACTCATGTGATATGCTTAATTATATCATGATTTAAATATGAGACAAACTCATCCAGGAGCATTTAAATTAGTACAAGTTGTCCCAGTGTTGTCATGATCTGGTCGGTTTAACGTAAAAGACAAAATGGTCTGGGTGAATACAGGTTGCATGACTCACTGTGACGTTGCAGCTCACAGGGACAGTTCCCTTTCAGTCGATAACGTCAGACGTAGTCGAGGGTCGACTGAATTGGGATCTCGCTAGAGAGCCTATCCTCTACGAGTAGCCTACTATTGAACGTATAAATACGGAAGTGGATGCAGGCACTAGTTGCCTTTCGCTTCGGAGCCGATCGTTTGATGTCTCTGAGAGTGCTGTTGTCTACAACGAGCGAGTGTGTCTGTGTTCTTCAGGAAGACTCTCCCAGTGCTGGTGTTCTACAGCGCGAGTGCAGCGGTGATCGCGAGCTTTGAGCTCTCAACTGCTGTTTTAACAGCAACAAATTTCTAAATGTTTGTGTATGTTGATGGCTGGTTAAAGGGCGGAAAAGTGAGTGCTTCACTGTTTCAGTTCTCTGTTCAGTGTTGCCGCGGTCATTCCCCTGTGTGCTCCGGCACTGGTGACGGTCCTATTTTCTGTAAGAGCAACACGGGTGCGTTTGCGTCTTTTTCAAGATGTCATTCCGCCCATGCGTTTCTGGGTGCGGTCGTTCCCTGTCTCTCTCTGATGGTCACAACTGTTGTGTCACGTGTTTGGTCTTACAGCAGAGACGCCCAGCCCGCTCCTGGCGCTGCCAGGCCAGGTGGCAAGCCACAGCGAAAGCATTCCGGACCGGGCCGCCCAGGAATGGATGAGATGCTCTTGGAGTGGCACGGTCACTCCCTCCCCCCGGGGTAGGGCCGGGTGGAGCCTTTGTTTGTGTGTGTGTCTGTTCCGCCGCTGGCTCCCTAAAAAAAAAAAAAAAAAAGCGGAGCAAGCGGTACCCACACTTGAAAGAGAGAGCAATTTCATCTGTTCCTGGGTCCCAAGAGGGCCAGTCTGGCGGGTGTGACCCTGTATAGCCTTACACCCCTCAGCTCCCCCTTGGTCGCCAGCAGGCAGCTTGGTGCGTTCGAGGACCCGGTCATCCGCCTTCTCACGCGCCCCCTGCCGCTTGTGGAGACAGGTAAGTGTTGCACAGCACACTAACACCACTCTCTCTACTTTGCTGACCCACCTCAGGCTCGGCTACCCCGCTCAAGTCAGTGATAGTCATCACATTAGGTGTTGAGCGGACGTGCTCCTGAAAATTCAGTGATATTCATCACACCGAGTGTTGAGCAGTGCTCCTGACTTGTGCATGCTTATCTTATCCTGCTGGCGAAGGATTTGATATAGCCGCTCCTCCAGCCGGTACGAAGGCCAGTTGTAAACTCTGAAGCTCCGACCTGTAAGACATGTGCTTAAAAACAGAACTCTACCTTCCGCACCGCAGGCCATCCTGTGGGTTGCGTGTAAGGGTGGAGTATCAGTACAGTGTCCTTCCCTTCGGGTGCTCCAGAGCCCCTTGGGTCTTCAGGTCAACTGTGAAGTGGGTGGATTGGAATCCACTGCTGCTTCAATGTATATGTAATGATTGATTATAATTAAGGTATTAATCAATATTTTTCCTTCTAAATATCAAATGAGTTGAATGACTTCTCTGGAGATTTTACTTTATTTATATAAGCTACCAGTGTGATTACTGAAATGTTCTTTTCATGTATTCTTTAATGTCTGTATTTGATATCTGAATGCAGTGCTTGCTTATTTAACCCAGCTTCCAGAAATGAAATAGGGACTTGTTTTGTGTTTGAGAAAGGTCTTCAATGTGTTTAAACATATAGGGGTCATTGAAGCCAATAGTTTAAGGGGCCATTTCTTTGTTAAAGCCTTTCTTTCCAGTTAGACTAAAGTTTAGCTATCCTTGAGAGAAAGAACGCATTATCTTGATGTTTTGAGAGGACTCTCCTGTTTATAGTGAGAGCCTGGCCAAATCCAACCTTGGAAAAGCTGTGTGTCGGTGTGTGTGTTAGTCTTCTTGGTTACAGGTTAAGGAACCACTGGCATTATTGGAGATTGACTGAGTTGTTGTTCTGGACATGCTGGCGCCCAGCAACCCAAATCTGCGACCTGGAAGGTCATGACGTGCCTAACTTCAGCTGCATAATCGATGGAGATATGCTTCAGTCTATCTGTATATGTGTGGAAAATTACTGTGTTTATCTATTTCATAGCCAATGAGAATCATTCATCCTGTAAGCAATGACGTAGCTTAGACCTTGGAAATCGTATAACTGCTGTGATCTTTGTAACTGTAAGCGGGGCGGCCTACGAACTCCTGTGCGAGTATTGAAGCTGACTTCTGCTGATGAAACTGCAAACTATCTTCAGTAAATATTTTCTTAGATTTTTTATAATTCTGACTCTGGGTCTTCATTCTTCATATCTGGTTCTGGGTCTTTAACTGTATACCCCTTAGAGTTTGGTGGAGAATGCGGGCAATCATTGTGTGGTGACATCTCTGGCAAATCAACACACAAGGTAGTAAGCTTTTATTAATCGTTAGGGCTGTCTGACTGGAAGAGATTTTGAAGGAGAGCGGGAGAGCCTTCACTCCGATGAGGCGAGTGAAGGAGTAAGTTGTACTGCTGAGAGGATAAGAAGTCGCTGAGAGCGTCGTTAAGGGTAACGGCAGCAGACAGCGCAAGCGAAGCGTGCTCTGTGGGGGCCCCGCTGGGCATTAATGGTGTAGCACCACCCCAGCAGAGTACGTCCCTGGACGGGAGGTCCAGTGGCACCGTAAACCTGCTCAATCTCTTCCATCTCAGAAAGGGGATCCCCGAATTTAGTGAATCAGGCAGTTAGGGATACTAACAAAAATAGGGTTGTTTGCCAGGGATGCATCAGGAACGATCCCGAGAAAAAAAAAAAAATTGTGACCCAAATTGGCATGGACCAGTATATGTAACTGTGATTTTGGAGTATACTCTGCAGTTTCATCACGGAGAAGCCAAGCTGTGTTGTTCAAAGATCGCCGCCTCCATTTCTGCAATGACTTCAGGTGAGTTTGAACTGTTATTAAGATATGGCAGACAAACTGAGTAACTTGATCAGTAACCTGAACAGTCCTGAAACTAATAGTGAGACAGAGAAGAGCGAACGCTGTAAGCAGCTGTGCTCTGAAGCCCTCACTTCAGAGAAATTTGCAGAAATTATTAAGTAAATAGTTGTCTTGATAAGTTTTGCTTCTGTTTGGAAATTTAAACAACAACTTGACTGGCTACATACAAACAAAGAAACTGAAAAATTAAAATGTTTAGCCTTGTATTGCTTACGATGATTACAAAAAGCAAGTATATTAAATTATGTGTCGAAGATCATTTCCTTGGACAAGTGTGACTAAAGTTAAACAGAAACTTTGAAAAAAAAAAACCTTAGAGAATGTTGAGTGATTTTCAGTGCAGCTTATCAAAATTAATGTGCTGCCAATGATAATGATGAAGATTATGATTCGGCTATTGTGATTGAACCCGCCACTGGTGGACTGTAAAAAAATACAGAGAACTGCTTATCAGCTCGGTTTGCATTCCTGTTTGGGACACACTGCTTCAGAGTTTGCAGTAAGTTGGAGCCGACAGAGAGTGTTTTAATTGTGGTCAGCAGGACCATCTAACATGTAACTGTAAATACCCACTGAGAAGATGTTTGAAAATGTGATAGTGACACATTTCTGGTAATAATGTGGGTTTGAAAGTAGATCAGTGTTTATATAACGATATTAAAGTTTTCGTCTGAGAAAGAGTAAGAGATAAAAACAAGGTCAAAAGATTGAAGTCTTAAAGTGAATCCTTTTGAAGAAAAGATCTATAATAGTAATTTTTATAAGTGAACTGATGAATACTGGTTAATGTAAAATTACAGATAATGACTAAAAAAATGAGTTGCAAATTGTAAAAGTAACTAAAAGGATGATTTAAAATGATAACTGCAAAAGATGTATGTGTATCAAAATGTATCATAAGCAGAGCGTGATAGCCTCGTAAAAGTTAGTGTGAATCCTAACTGGAGATTGATAAACTCCTTAAAAAAAAAAAATATTTTTTTTTTAAGTCAGATATTAAACAATGGTAATTGAGAAATTAACAACTAAAATCGAGTACAGTAGTACGGTTGCTAAAATGTAAAATGTGTAGAAAGGCATTTGATTAAACAAACATCTTGAAAAGTGTTGACCAGGAAAGAACTAGAATCTGAAGTTTTACTTTCAAAAGATATGCTTGTGATTTGGCTGAAACAGTTTGCTTATCTGAATCTGGTGTGTGCTGTGGCTGAAAGTGCCAGTGCGACAGACTCAATCTGAGTGGAAATTTGTTACGTCTAAATTCCCTGATGTATGGGCAAAAGACAACTATAAAATTATGTTTATTTGAAAACGTATGTAATTTCTGGCAAAGAGGCCTTACGCTGGGCTAGAGTTAAAATATGGTAGATAAAGTTTGATGTTAGAAGTTTATGAGAGGGCAGTGTACCAGTCTTGAATGCCTCAGAGTCTCTCTCATTCAATGTCAGCTAAAAGCTGTTATCTGAGCCGGTGTCATAAGTGATAATAAGCTATTTATAGTAAAGCACAGTGTTTCAGTTGAAAACCATAGACACAGAGATGTTAAAAGAAATCATTACCATTCAGAGGGCAATTTGTATTTAAATGTTAAAAATGTTAAAAGTAAAACTGAATGACTTTAAAGAAGTCTTTAGAATAATGCAGACCTTACACGATAGAATTGACGTTTTTGATTAATTTATTTTAGGACCAGTAACTTCTTTGTCTCATTTTAGTGTCCACCATTCAGGGCCGATGGCTCCAGCTACAGATGTAGATGTACACCAAATAGACGGTTATGGTGACTAAATTCACTGAGTATAATCTAAGCAGTGCTTGGTTGCTGCTTTAAGATGTTAAATGTATTTTAGTGATGAAATGCTGCTGTTATTAACCTGTCTCCCTGTGATAACACTATTATGCAGTCCAAATGGCTCTGGTGACTCTTGAATGTGCCTTTCCTAAGATCCAGAGAACAACTGATTATGTTGAAGAAAACTGATTTGGTAATGGGAAGAGCGGTTACCAGTGTGCACGAAGGTGATTTCTCAATGACGGGTAAGATCTTCTTTGGCCAGACAGAAGGCAACCTAAGGCAGGGGTTCACCGCAGACACTGGGCATCTCCTGATGGGGGGTGTTTATGTGAGATGGGTATGAGAGTCGAGCAGATTCTGTGAGGCCAGCAGATTCATTACACCATGAAGGGGAGATGCGCTGTGAGAAGTTACGGCAGTCTGACCCAGAAATGTAAGTTCCTCTATACCACTCACCAGAAACCGCATACATTGTATGGCTTGTTTTTCATTGTGAAAGTGTCTGCAACTATGCCAGGGGACAACACCCTGAAGAGAAGAAAATTAAAAATAAATAGCTAACGGGAGTGGGCTTTCAGGAGCCAGCTGATTCCATGAGGTGACTGCCATTATTTGCTGCGGAGACAGTAAAAAAACTTAATTATATGAGGGACATGATGTTGGTTGCCAAATGGGCAAGAAAAATGTATAGAAGAGTTAATTTTGAGCTAATATGTCTATAACATAGTTTTAACTCGTGAAGGTCGTTGGACATGGTGGTGGCTAAAGATGAAGAGAGCTTTGTAGATTTGAGAAAAGTCTGGATAATAAAGCTGAATGGTAAAAGGTTAATGTAATGACTTTAATATTACATTTTGTCTAAATTACAGTCTTAGGAGACTGTTGAAAAGATTATTTGTTTATAGTGAGAAAGACTGCTTGAGTGGAGGAAGGGTGTCTGTCTTTCTGTTATCTGCCTGCTAAAGCAAGCTTAAACAAAATAATGAGTAATGAACAATACATGCTTTGAAATGGTTAAAAGACTATGTAAAAGTAGGTAAAAAAAAAACTAGAGGAAAATGTGAAGTTTGAAATCTAATTTAAAACTTAAATATTTTTAAAGTAAAAAAACAAAACAACGAACATTGATAATGAGCAGTTACGTGTGTCTATTATGAGTGCGTGTGATGGTGACTGCACTTTATGTCTTGTATGTGTTAGTTTGGGGTACTATTATTTCCTGATTTTGTGGATATAGTGTCATTAACCTCTGGAATGAGTGTTTTATCATTACAGATGGGTTAAGTGAAACGACAAACTTTAAAGAAGATGAAAAGACAATACAGAACATGGGACAAGCTTTAATTGAATTGGTTTTCCAGCTCTGTCTTCTACTGGTAATTATGAATACTTTTGTCATGTATGATGTTAATTTGAATTACTCTCTGGATTAGTATTTTATATAAATTGGAATTGTGAAGTTGAAGATTGCCGTCCATTATGGGGTAAAAGCTCTTGTCCAAATTCAACTGAGGGTCTAAATTTAAATAGACAACCAGGTGGGATCATAATGGTAAACGTAAAAAATAATAGATTTGACGGCAAAGAGACAAAGTGACACATTGGCTAAGTCACTATCCACATTATCCAGAGTGAGCTCCCTCATTTTTATGAAAGGCCGGTGGGCAAACAAAGGAGGAGTGAATATAACTTCTAAAGTTTTATTTCTCAATCCATTAAATGGATGTATGACATTAGATGTCTAAGAAAACTACAATTTAGTTAAATAAAGGTTAAAAGTGAAATCAGCTACAGTGTATGGCTGTCTTAGGGGTTGAGATCTGAGTAACTTGATATTCTGGTTTCTGTAAAACTGTAAAGATAAGTGGGACTGAGACAATACCGATTATATTTTTTGGATCGTCAGACTAACCATTTGATAGAGCAATACTGTGAGAAGTAGTTAACGAGGGAACTTTAAGTGTCACTAGGCTGACAGTGGTGAGAGACTCAATGGAAGAGGAAAGTGATGCAGAAGGAACTGGCATGTAGGGAAATATGGAAATAGGAGAAGAAATATAGTAGATAAATGTATGTTATGAAAATAAAATTTCTGATAGAATTTATGGAACTATTTATTAACACCGGTTAAGTCGAATCAAGTTGAAATGGTATGAAAAATGAGTTTCAGATAAAAAAAATAAAATAATAATAAATGCATTGAGTATGATTAACAGGGATTAACGTGATGTAAAGATAAGGAATGAACAAAAGTTTTATTTAGCAGAATGGGGAACAATTCTATATTTTAGGGGTAAAATAATGATTGAAATGATGATTTGAATTTGTTTTATTTTATTTCTATTTTTTGAAAAGAGTAAAAAAAAAGTATAAGATGTTATATAATTAAGATGGTGACTGTAAACTGAGGGATGAATTCATGGAGAGACTTAAAGTGGATTATTATGGGTCTTATTTTTTTTTTTATGTTGTTTATTTTCAGTCTGACAACCTTTGTGTTTTCAACCAGTGTTTTGAACCTTTTGGGTCTATAAAGGGGAGTAGGGAAAATAATGGATTAACTATTCTTCTTAGTTTATTATAAAATGAATTGGAAATTATAAAAACTAGTGCATATATCCTGGTATTTATGATTATAGACAATGTCTGTATTTGGGATCTGAGTAGTGACTGCGGGTCTAGCCCATGCTAGGAATACAGCAACAGTGCTTGCTTATTTAGCCCGGCTTCCAGAGAATAAATATGTACTTGTATTGTATCAGTTAATTTGATGATGAAACCAAATTAGCCAAGATGAATAATAGCTGTGTAAGACATGTAAAGACAGCTATGTCCAAAGGTTCTGGAGATCAATATTGTAGTATGTGGGATATTTTGTTGATATTAAGTCATTGAAGGAAAAAGATATTGTTTGTTTTATAAAAATTAACCTGACAGAGGAGCATGGGTCAGAAACCTAACATTTTGAAGCAGCCTCTTTATGGATAAACCAGATGTGGTGTTTAGGACTCCACATTGGTCTAAAACGGGGGACTGAAGGGGGTGGATTGGAATCCACTGCTGCTTCAATGTATATGTAATGATTGATTATAATTAAGGTATTAATCAATATTTTTCCTTCTAAATATCAAATGAGTTGAATGACTTCTCTGGAGATTTTACTTTATTTATATAAATTACCAGTGTGATTACTGAAATGTTCTTTTCATGTATTCTTTAAAGGAGAACTCCGGGCAATTTTTAAGTTAATCTTGATCGTTAGACCTTTGTGAGTACTGACTATAGAAAAAAAAAAGAACCGGATTGGTGGTTGCTACGCGGAGCTGCGACCGCGAATGCCCAGAGCTCCCACCCAGCTAAAACGGCAGCTATGGGGGCATCGACATAAAGAGCGTTTTTGAGCCTCTTAACAGACACAAAATGCAATTAAAATGTCTGTCCAACATGAACAGGGACCCTACATGTGAATAAGATGCGTTTAGCAACTTAGCCATTGTTTCAACTCACCTAAATAGTCTTTTAGACGGCAAGCTGTAGTCTCGCGCTGCAGTCCCGTGCTGTAGCCGGAAAAGGTAAACAATGTCCAGGTGGGAGGAGCGTTGATCATGTGCGACGAGTCTTCGTACATGAATGGCATTTTTCTTCAAACGGCCCCGCTGTGTTGAGTGTGTGTAGTCATCCTTGTCAAAGTGTTCACTGCAAATGCGGTAATCTTTAGCGCGTAGTACTTCTACGGGAGTTTGCACATCAAGTTGAAATACAACTAGCCACAACTGCAGAATCTCGAGGTCATGGAAAGGAAGACGATGAAAATATAAGCTCTTATATTTTCGCATTCTGTTGTCACAATTCGGAAAGGCACAAACACGAACCATTTCTTCTTCACTTGTAAGCAACTCTGATCTTAACTCGTCGCACATGATCAACGCTCCTCCCACCTGGATATTGTTTACCTTTTCCGGCTACAGCACGGGACTGCAGCGCGAGACTACAGCTTGCCGTCTAAAAGACTATTTAGGTGAGTTGAAACAATGGCTAAGTTGCTAAACGCATATTGTTCACATGTACGGTCCCTGTTCATGTTGGACAGACATTTTAATTGCATTTTGTGTCTGTGAAGAGGTTCAAAAACGCTCTTTATGTCGATGCCCCCATAGCTGCCGTTTTAGCTGGGTGGGAGCTCTGGGCATTCGCGGTCGCAGCTCCGCGTAGCAAGCACCAATCCGGTTCGTTTTTTTTTCTATAGTCAGTACTCACAAAGGTCTAACGATCAAGATTAACTTAAAAATTGCCCGGAGTTCTCCTTTAATGTCCTTATTTGATATCTGAATGCAGTGCTTGCTTATTTAACCCAGCTTCCAGAAATGAAATAGGGACTTGTTTTGTGTTTGAGAAAGGTCTTCAATGTGTTAAAACATATAGGGGTCATTGAAGGCAATAGTTTAAGGGGCCATTTCTTTGTTAAAGCCTTTCTTTCCAGTTAGACTAAAGTTTAGCTATCCTTGAGAGAAAGAACGCATTATCTTGATGTTTTGAGAGGACTCTCCTGTTTATAGTGAGAGCCTGGCCAAATCCAACCTTGGAAAAGCTGTGTGTCGGTGTGTGTGTTAGTCTTCTTGGTTACAGGTTAAGGAACCACTGGCATTATTGGAGATTGACTGAGTTGTTGTTCTGGACATGCTGGCGCCCAGCAACCCAAATCTGCAACCTGGAAGGTCATGACGTGCCTAACTTCAGCTGCATAATCGATGGAGATATGCTTCAGTCTATCTGTATATGTGTGGAAAATTACTGTGTTTATCTATTTCATAGCCAATGAGAATCATTCATCCTGTAAGCAATGACGTAGCTTAGACCTTGGAAATCGTATAACTGCTGTGATCTTTGTAACTGTAAGCGGGGCGGCCTACGAACTCCTGTGCGAGTATTGAAGCTGACTTCTGCTGATGAAACTGCAAACTATCTTCAGTAAATATTTTCTTTAATTTTTTATAATTCTGACTCTGGGTCTTCATTCTTCATATCTGGTTCTGGGTCTTTAACTGTATACCCCTTACAACTGGAAGAGAGTAATCTCGCATACCCGGGCTGAGTATCTCTTTTTCAGTTTTGGAGATGGACTCGGTCTAACACGTCTCTCCAATGAGAATGTGTTCAGCTGGTGGTTGAAGTGAGAAAGGGTCCCACTGAAAGAACTTTCAGAGGCTCCTGGGGTATATGGTAATTGCAGCCATTTGCTTCCTCCATATGTGACCGCTTCAGCGCTAGCTTCATGATCGAGTCCCGAGGTGACCGTGGCAGAGCAGCTCACCTTGTGTGACTATAGTTCATCCCGGTCTGCTGCCAAACCCTCTTCAACAGAGGGGCCATGTACAAAGGGCGTGTTTTAACGGGGGCCTGGGCGACCCTCGACTACACGGGCATTCGTGCCTCGAGTTGTTAGACATTGCGACTGTTGCGCAAGCTTCCCTTGCATGTCACAACTCACCCGTCACCTCCTCCTTGGAGTCAGAAGCTTCTGAGGACGCTTTGTTCCACTCTTCCCGCTCTACTCAATCGTGCCGCCATCGAGCCTCACGACAGTTATAGCCAGGGCAAGTGGAGACTCCATCCCCTGGGTCCAGCTGGGTCATGACTATTCCGGGGCCGCTCAGTTGCCCCTCCGGTTTCGTCTTCCTGCCAGTGTTTGTACAAACCGAGCGGACCACCCTTGGACAAACTGCCCCAGGGGCCCGCAGAAATGCGTTTAACCCCAGTGAGCCTTCTAAAAGCGACTGCGACTCATGGTCGCCTTGCGCCTGCTCAAGTCAGTGAATTCATCACACTTCATGTTGAAAAGAAAAACGCTCCTGAAACTCTGTGAAGTTCGTCGCACTCAGGTGTTGAGCAGCAATGCTCCTGTAGCTCAGTGAGTTCATCACACTCAGGTGTTGAGCAGAAATGCTCCTGTAGCTCAGTGAATTCATCACACGCAGTGCTGAGCAGAAATGCTCCTGGTGCTCAGTGAAGTTCTTCGCACTCAAGGGTTGAGCAGAAATGCTCCTGAAGCTCAGTGAGTTTATCACACTCAGGTGTTGAGCAGGAATGCTCCTGAAGCTCAGTGAACTTATCACACTCAAGTGCTGAGCAGAAAATGCTCCGGAAGCCCAGTGATCTTCACATGTTGTGTTGAGCAATGCTCCTGTCTTTTTGCGCCCGTCGCTTGCACCTACGTGCCAAGTCAGGAGAGGAACAGGTCTTCATAGTTGCCCCTTATTGGCCCAACTAGACCTGGTTCCCATCGACAGCCTTCCTGACTTCCCCTGAAAACTCTTTCAGGGACAGGGCACGATGGCACCCGCGTTCTTCCCCCGGAGATTCCGGGCGGTCTTACATCTGAACACGGAGGTTCAGGTGGCTATCACAGGGACATGTGATAGTTACCATCACTTCTGCGAGCCCCCCCTTGAAATGTGTAGCGTGCTTAAGCCTTTAGAAGTGGAACCTAGTCGTTGAGTGCGTCTTTTCTCCAGAGGAGATCCTGAGAGCTTTCGATCACTTCAGTGCTCTCTTTCCTGCAAAATGGATTGGAGTAGGCTGTTTTCCTTCACCCTCAAAATGATGTTGCCTCAGTGTTTAAACGACGCTCATCGTGTTGCAGAAGTGTGCAGACGCACGTTCTGATCGTCAGGTTCCTGAGGAGCAAGGTCTTGTAAATCCTTGCGTCCCTCTTTATCCTCTTGGGCCTTGTCCCTGGTGCGACTGCACTGCAGAGACCGCCCCTGAGCCACTGCAGGCAGTGAGTTAAAAATTCTGTTATATCAGTTCTCCTGCTCACGTGGTCTCTACTAGAGGGTAGGGACTTGCTCGCTTTCAGTCAACGTATTGTGCCTGGAGTCTGGGCCGGCTAACTTTCACAAGCTGAGACCCCGGCTCGGATTGTGCTCAAGGTTCCTACCTCTCCCGTAATAGGAGCAGGTGGTGAGCCTGCAAGCGCTGCCCTGGAGGAGTCAGATCCAGCCCAGGCTTCTCTGTCCGTTCGCCTGGACGTGTACAGAATGCAAGCCATAGACCTCAGACCAGCTCTACAAATATCTGTTGGAACTCAGCAGAGAGGGAAGGCTGTTTCCATGCAAAGTTGCACTTAGTGCTTGCCTTCATTTCGGTAAAAGTCCGAGATGCAACATGTCCACTTACGTGTTGAGCTCCTCAATGATGAGTGTAAAGTGCTCCGCCTGGGCGTTGACGATATGCTTTGCTAAACAGATTCTAGAGTTGGGGATTGGACGACACCTAGTTGAACCGCTGCTTCCCGTGGGCTCCCTTCTCATGAAGCCAGTTTCACCGTGAGCCCAGTTCAAGTGTCGGCTTGCTGCGCCATTCCCCTCCTATGGACTGGATACGTGCGCCTTTCTACTCCAGTTGAGTTCCCTTGAAATTGAACCCTGTTGAGTTCCTCCACACTCCTCCGACGTCGGAAGTGCGGAACGTCTGGTGTTAGGCCTACCACTCGTAACCAGTGTGGAACCTGTGTTAGGCTGGGTCCATATGTTGCGTTCCCTACGGCGACCCCATATGTGTATTCTTCCATGATACGGCTCCCTGCGGCGAGCCCGTGTCTTCCCTCGGCAGAGTCTCTCTGCTGTCACTGTCCGGTGTGTCTCTCCCCGTCTTAGGCTGGAGCCACCCCAGTGACATTCCATATGTTAGACTGCCCGGTTTCCGCCCAGTTCATATGTGTATTCTCCACGTTACCTCCCTCTGGGTTGGATGTGGCTTCCGCAGCGTCCCTTCCTTCCAATGTACGGGGAGCGCTTTCCCAGTGGTCCTGTAGGAACAGCAGTGACTTCCCTGGCCTAAGCCCTGTCCTTCCCCGCCTTAAATCTGCGGGGGCATCAGGAGGCTTTGGTTTAGGCACTGGAAGGTGGCAGCGTTAGTGGCGTTTTCAAAGGTTATCCCAATTCAGTTGACCGTCGACTACGTCTGACATATCGACTGAAAGGGAACGTCCTGGTTGCGTATGCAACCCACCGTTCCCTGAAGGAGGGAACGGAGGACGTAGTCCCCTTGCCACTACCGCTGGAACATCGCTGACCCCGGGTTACTCTCGGCTCCTCAGCGAAAAGCAACTAGTGCGTGTATCCACTTCTGTATTTATACCCGCGCCGCGGGGGCGGAGTGTGTGATGCGAATCACGCACGCCAATTACATTGGCTCATTCAATAGTACTCGAAGAGGATAGGCCCTCTAGCGAGATCCCAATTCAGTCAACCGTCGACTACGTCCTCCGTTCCCTCCTTCAGGGAACGGTGGGTTGCATACGCAACCAGGACGTTCTGATCCAGAGCAGTTATTCTTCCTGTGTAAAACACCACATCAATCAAAATGACAGGACTCTTTCAATTTACACTATACATACTTTTGCACATGTCATGGCAAAACAGTACATACTGATATAGAAAATGTCATATTCTGAATCAAAACTTCCATCATCACACTTTAAGAAGGACACTGAGAGACACTACTACTGGTTAATTGGTAACACATAATTAAGTCCACAAAACAATTCTGTTTTCTACAGAATCGCAAGGATATGCATTAAACGACTGTCATGGTAAAATAAGAAAAGAACGATTAAAAGCTCTACGAAACCGACAGTTTCAAGTGAGTTGCGTAATAAATGTTATTTTCTTAAAGACACTGTTTTCTTTAAGACACTTGGTAAATAAAGCGCGCTAACTGCCAACTTACTTTAGTTAGCAGCATGTTAGCAAAACAATAAAGCATTTCAGATTGTTTTATGAGAAATTTAGCATCAGTTGTCATCAAGAAGATTGAGGAATATTTATGTGTTTCCCCCGTCTTAGTTTTAATTAATTTATTATTATCCAAAGAAGTTAGCTCAAATTAATATTAGCATTTCCGCCTCCGTTGATATTGTATTTTATGCTTGAATGATCATTAAACAAATACTGTTTTTTTCCCCAAGCAATGTTTCAAACTTGACTGCATTATATGAAGGTGTAACAAATAGAATGCTGTACCCTGTTTAGTTAAGTGATTCCTCTACATTCATTTACAGTGAATGTAGAAAACCTTGATAAGCAAACTGGTTTAAGCTATTTTTCACCAGTAGGATAGGTCATGCAAACCGATCAGCTGTGCTGGTAACTGATAACAGAAATAATCAATTAAATGGAATGAAGATTTGTCTTTGGCTTTGAACCTGTTTCCTTAAATGCGCACATTCATGATTTTCCTCTGATTCATTGTGCATCAGAATTTGTGCGTCAGTGTGTTAGAAAAGATAAGAGATTTGGGGCTCCTAGTATTTTGTGACGCATTCAAAAGTCATTTTTAAACCATTTGTGTCGATTGTGACCTCTCTCATGGATTTTTCCAGATGTACATTTCTGATATGTAAGATATGTAAAAACCTTATATGCTCAAAATGTGATTATCATCTTACCACTGCAGTTGCATGATCTGACCTGCCTTCTGGACATAACGTGACCTTTGACCTCTGGAGATTCATCTGAATCTCTCAGCTGAAGCTGGGCTGCATCAAAGACAAATATTGAAACATCAAATATTCAATAAATCATACATTTTAATTTAAAAAAAAACTTTTGAAATATATCATATTGCAGGATTTAAAGGAATAGTTTACCCAAAAATTAAAGATGTTTTGAAAAATGTTGGTAACCAAACAGTTGATGGAACCCCATTGACTTTCATAGTATTTCATACTTTTTTCATATGGAAATCAATGGGGTCGATCAACTGTTTGGTTGACCATATTCTTCAAAATATCTTCTCGTGATTTCAGAAGAAGAAATTAATTCAGGTTTGGAACAACTTGAGGGTGAGTAAATGATGACAGAAATTTCATTTTTGGGTGAACTATCCCTTTAACAAATGTAATTTAACAGCTAAATGCAAAATGCAAAACAAGCAATATATTTTTGGTTTGGTTTGTAACATTACAACGCAATATAACATAACAGCTAAAAAAATATACATATACATATAGCATACCTTTAATGTAATTATATTAATTAATTATTATTATTTTTACCTTGACAGTGGATGTTAGTGGCAATCACCAGAGCAAAGGCCAGCAGAAGCACCTGGAACTTCATCGTTCTCACAAGCACTTAGAAACAAAATGAGAAATACTGTCTAAAAGAATGCCTTTAAGTCTTCAAGACTCCTGCTTTTCAAGAGAACTCTGTATTCAAATCTAAGGTTACACAGTATTTATAAGAGAAAGCTCTGATTTCTGGGTCTCAAAAGCCACATCTGGTTATGCCCCAACTTGCTGGATAGAATTTTAGAAGTGAAGTGTGAATGAATTGCTGACAGCATTTTTTTTTAAAAGCAAAATACAGTAACTTGCTGGCAACTTTTGCTGCCAGTACTGTACTGTAAAAATACAAGAAAATTGTTAACAGTGCAGACACAGACTCAGACACAGACACAGACACAGACACACACACACACACACACACACACACACACACACACATACACACACGCACGCACGCACGCACGCACACACACACACACACCCTAAGAGAGTCATTTTTTATGGGAGTCTGGCTGCACTGTATGTTTTTGATTCACTAAAAAGAACCGGCTGATGAGTGTCATTCTGGAAATCAGACTAGTTATACTGTATATTTTTGATTCCCTAAAAATTACTGATTCATACAAGTCATTTAATCAAGTTAAACCAGTCGTGCTGTATGTTTTTCATTCACCTAAAAGAACTGGCTCATGAGAGTCATTTGTTTGGGGAAGCACACTACACTGATTGCACCATATGTTTTTGATTCACTAGAAAGAACTGGTTCATCAGAGTCAGTTGTTCTTGAATTGGACTACACTGTTGCAGTGTTTTTTGTTTGTTTTTCGTACACAAACACAGAGACAGTTCAATAGAAAGTAATTTCTTGCTAAAATGTTGCAGTACATTTATTTTCATATGACATCACATTCGATACAGACCACAAACTAAAAATCATTAAAATGAAGATAATTCAAATGAAGATTACTGTTAAACGCGACCCTAGAAGGTACATAATAACACTATTTACAACACAATGAGATGGACTAATACAATATTCTGTACACTCTACAGAGCCCATCACTTCAGTGGTAGTGACCCCTGATCGTCTCATTCCTCTGGCTTCTCAAAGTCTGCAGCTCAAATGTGATGTGATCGGTCACTACAACAAAATCCACTGGCTTCGAGACAGCCAGAATTTCCAGCAATCAGACGGAGTTACATTTTCGGGAGATAATACAACTGTGACCTTCAAATATTTGAAGACCGCTGACGACGGGCAATATCAGTGCGTCGCCACAAACCTATTGAAAGAGCAAGTCAGTGAACCATATGGTCTTGTCGTCATCTGTAAGTAATATAAAAAACATACATGTTTAAAATATAGCTATAAGCAGCAATTAAGGGGCCAAGCATAAAAGTAAAAAAATAAATCAATTTGAACTACTATGTCATAATTGGTATCATTGTGCTCAGTATTACTCAGTATTCAAAAGCTATTAGCATTTTTGAAATTTCTTTATACTTTTGAAGGTGGCTGTCTCAAAACTTTTTGAAACGATGACATAACAGCACGTTTCATAACACGCTACTGTGTTCATAAATCATAGCATTTTACTACACAATTCAAAATGGCCGACATGGAAAAAAATGGGTGCTGTTTGTGATTTTTGGTCACCCTGTTCAGAAGTTACAAGTTAAAAATATAATTTTGTCATATCTCATATTTCATCTTAATACAGCAAATCGCTGTGGAGCTACAGCCTCACGTCCATTTTGGCGTGCTCTTTGTCGAATTTGTTAATTTCTCAACTGTATGAGAACGGTTGGGTCAGGATGGTCTGAAAGGTGCCCTTCAGTGCTTGGCTCCTAATTACTATGATATAAATCTGACTTTAAAAGACTTGTTTTTTGTACAAACTTAACCTCTTTGTGTTTACTGAACAGTTGGACCACAGAGTGTGCAGATCATTGTTCGTTCAGGGATTCCCACCAAGTTGGATAACTGGATCGAAAACAACACAGTAGTGGGAAATCAATCTACCATAGAAGTTCCCATAAAGTATATCCTGGGCAGCAATTACACATGTGTGGCCAAAAACCCTTTGACCAATGTGACGGTCTACACCAGCCAAGTCGTCAATGGTGAGCATCAGCCCAAATTCACACAAAACAGTATAGAGGTTAATTGTCCAAATATGCAGAAATAGGAAGTTGTACGCTGTGTTCTTGAAGTAACCATCCTCTCTCTGTCTTTACCACAGAGCCCAATGCTGCTGTCAGCGTCCATGCGAGTGTGTTGCTGACTGCTCTCATCGCTCTGCTGCTCCCTGTGCTGGAGCAATGCCTCTAATACTGATATTACTGTCAGGGTGAACATGGCATTTCTGAATGAGGCTTGTAGATTAGTTGAACTGCTCAAATAAATTTAAACATATTTAAACATTATTGAAAGCCAGGCATAAGCATTTATTAATGGAACACTCTTTTGGCAACTAAAAAAGGGGGGTTACATTTTAATGGAACCATACTGCATTATTTGCCTATATATTTATTTTCTAAAACTGATATATATATATGGTACATTTATTACTATCATTAATTGGACTGTAATTTAATGAATCACCTATTTAATATGCTTTACTCTTAATTAAAGCTGAACCTCACAGATGCAGGATTATTCTGATTTGTAGCTCTTTTTATTAAGCATGATATAAATGATCTCTTTCTGGAAAAAGCACCAAATTCAGGCAAATTACTTATTCAAATTAAATATTACCCTAATCTGTTTACTTCTCAAAGTTCATGTTTCTTATATCTCACAATTATGAAAGGTAATGCCTACTGTGTGATTTATGCATTTTGTGATTATTTAAAAGATCAAAAAATGTGAAATGTTATATATTATATAAATGTTATCTTCTTTATGGAATTAAATAAAAGCAAATTATTGAAACAAACTTCTCTTTTTATTGGCAACCTGTTTTATTTTTAAATGCACTTGCACATCTTTTTCCAATACGTAAATCTTTTCCAATTGTAAAAACTGAACCTAGATCACTGGATAGATTAAATGTTTTGGAATATTACAGATACAAAAGTAGTTCAGTATACACTACTTACTTAAGATATTGTGTAATAGATACACCTATAAAACTGGGGGCGTATTATTTGTGTGTATAGTGACTGAGATTAAATCGGCATACTGATGCCGTTGTTGGCTTTCTTCTGCTTCCTGAGTCCTCCAGTCAACTGTTGGCATTTTTTAGATGTCACCAGTGCTTGAAGTGGGGGAAAAAAGGTGCTGGTACTCTCTTACACTGGCAAATCATAAAGTTTTTCTACTGTGAAAAACAAAACGTGGAGATATTGCTGGTACAACAACAATTTATTGTTATTTATTAACAACATAAATGTATTTAAACAAGTCGTGTGTGTGTGTGTGTGTGTGTGTGTGTGTGTGTGTGTGTGTGTGTGTGTGTGTGTGTGTGTGTGTGTGTGTGTGTGTGTGTGTGTGTGTGTGTGTGTGTGTGTGTGTGTGTGTGTGTGTGTGTGTGTGTGTCTGTGTGTGTGTGTGTGTGTGAGAGAGAGAGAAAACGGAACTCCAAGTCTGCAAGTCCAAAAATACATTTATGGTGAGATACTATGCATTTTATTTAATTAAATGCATTTATGGTAAGATTATTATATTTTCATGTCAATCTGTGTTCATTTTGACCACGAACCATATGCGCTGTAACTTTAATTCAGCACGTGCAGCACAGCAGAAATAGACTCGGTGTGGAAACGATCTCTGCACTGCTGTATAGGCTACAAACCGCTCCTGGAAAAGATCGCCGGAGCGCATCCGCGTGCAGTGTGAACGCTCTAACCTGTTAATACGGGTGCGGAAAAAATATGCACCACATACGCAATGCAAACGGATTATATGTGAAACGGGCTTGACACTGACGCTTTTTCTGTCAGTGGTAGAGTACCGGCTACATGCGAGAAGTATCGGTAGGCAAGAAAAAGTGCAGGTACGCTTAAGAGTAAAATGTAGAAGTGCCGGTACTGCGTACCGGTGAGTACCGCCCCACTTCGAGCACTGGATGTCGCACTCCCCTTCTTCTGGCAAAAAGCTTTCAGCTTCTCTTTGCTGAGGAATCCTGAAAATAAAAGAAAGGAAAATGGATAGGGCTGTCAAGCGATAATTTTTTAAAAACTTATTAATTACACAATGTGGCGATTAATTAATCGAATTAATCGCAAATTAATCGGACATCAGTTTGGCTGAGAAATTACCCCCAAAAGATAATATAGTCAATAAAGTCATTATTGTGTTAAATGAGAAAAGCATCAAATATACATAACTGCCTGTACGTGGTGGCAAATGTCTAAATGACAAAGTCATTAATTGATTCGGTCAAACAGCTAATTCATTCAGGAATGAAGTAAATGGCTCTCTTTTTAATGGGCTAACAGTTCTGCTCTGGCTTTACAGGTTATATCCTCATTGACAAAATTTAGCAAAAGCAGACAATATTGTCTAAAATAAAACACAAAATTAACTTTTTATTTATTGAACTAACATATATCACAATATTAACTTCTTAATTATTGAAGTGTTTTATAAAATTAGTATCACATTTGCACTCGTGCTATTTGGGACAAAAACACCACTTCTGTGATAATGCGCTCATTACTCATGTGATATGCTTAATTATATCATGATTTAAATATGAGACAAACTCATCCAGGAGCATTTACATTACTACAAGTTGTCCCTGTGTTGTCATGATCTGGTCTGTTTAACGTAAAAGACAAAATGGTCTGGGTGAATATAGGTTGCATGACTCACTGTGACGTTGCAGCTCACAGGGACAGTTCTGATCCAGAGCAGTTCTTCTTCCTGTGTAAAACACCACATCAATCAAAATGACAGGACTCTTTCAATTTACACTATACATACTTTTGCACATGTCATGGCAAAACAGTACATACTGATATAGAAAATGTCATATTCTGAATCAAAACTTCCATCATCACACTTTAAGAAGCACACTGAGAGACACTACTACTGGTTAATTGGTAACACATAATTAAGTCCACAAAACAATTCTGTTTTCTACAGAATCGCAAGGATATGCATTAAACGACTGTCATGGTAAAATAAGGAAAGAACGATTAAAAGCTCCACGAAACCGACAGTTTCAAGTGAGTTGTGTAATAAATGTTATTTTCTTTAAGACACTGTTTTCTTTAAGACACTGGGTAAATAAAGCGCGCTAACTGCCAACTTACTTTAGTTAGCAGCATGTTAGCAAAACAATAAAGCATTTCAGATTGTTTTATGAGCAATTTAGCATCAGTTGTCATCAAGATTGAGGAATATTTATGTGTTTACCCCATCTTAGTTTTAATTCATTAATTATTATCCAAAGAAGTTAGCTCAAATTAATATTAGCATTTCCGCCTCAGTTGATATTGTATTTTATGCTTGAATGATCATTAAACAAATACTGTTTTTTCCCCAAGCAATGTTTCAAACTTGACTGTATTACATGAAGGTGTAACAAATAGAATGCTGTACCCTGTTTAGTTAAGTGATTCCTTTACATTCATTTACAGTGAATGTAGAAAACCTTGATAAGCAAACTGGTTTAAGCTATTTTTCACCAGTAGGATAGGTCATGCAAACCGATCAGCTGTGCTGGTAACTGATAACAGAAATAATCAATTAAATGGAATGAAGATTTGTCTTTGGCTTTGAACCTGTTTCCTTAAATGCGCACATTCATGATTTTCCTCTGATTCATTGTGCATCAGAATTTGTGCGTCAGTGTGTTAGAAAAGATAAGAGATTTGGGGCTCCTAGTATTTTGTGACGCATTCAAAAGTCATTTTTAAACCATTCGTGTCGATTGTGACCTCTCTCATGGAGTTTTCCAGATGTACATTTCTGATATGTAAGATATGTAAAAACCTTATATGCTCAAAATGTGATTATCATCTTACCACTGCAGTTGCATGATCTGACCTGCCTTCTGGACATAACGTGACCTTTGACCTCTGGAGATTCATCTGAATCTCTCAGCTGAAGCTGGGCTGCATCAATGGCAAATATTGAAACATCAAATATTCAAATAAATACATTTTAATTTAAAAAAAAACTTTTGAAATATATCATATTGCAGGATTTAAAGGAATAGTTTACCCAAAAATTAAAGATGTTTTGAAAAATGTTGGTAACCAAACAGTTGATGGAACCCCATTGACTTTCATAGTATTTCATACTTTTTTAATATGGAAATCAATGGGGTCGATCAACTGTTTGGATAACCATATTCTTCAAAATATCTTCTCGTGATTTCAGAAAAAGAAATTAATTCAGGTTTGGAACAACTTGAGGGTGAGTAAATGATGACAGAAATTTCATTTTTGGGTGAACTATCCCTTTAACAAATGTAATTTAACAGCTACATGCAAATGCAAAACAAGCAATATATTTTTGGTTTGGTTTGTAACATTACAACGCAATATAACGTAACAGCTAAAAAAAAAATACATATACATATGGCGTACCTTAAATGTAATTATATTAATTAATTATTATTATTTTTACCTTGACAGTGGATGTTAGTGGCAATCACCAGAGCAAAGGCCAGCAGAAGCACCTGGAACTTCATCGTTCTCACAAGCACTTAGAAACAAAATGAGAAATACTGTCTAAAAGAATGCCTTTAAGTCTTCAAGACTCCTGCTTTTCAAGAGAACTCTGTATTCAAATCTGAGGTTACACAGTATTTATAAGACAAAGCTCTGATTTCTGGGTCTCAAAAGCCACGTCTGGTTATGCCCCAACTTCCTGGATAGGATTTTAGAAGTGAAGTGTGAATGACTTGCTGACAGCATTTTTTTTTAAAAGTAAAATACAGTAACTTGCTGGCAACTTTGCTGCCAGTACTGTACTGTAAAAATACAAGAAAATTGTTAACAGTCCAGACACAGACACAGAGACACACACACACACACACACACACACACACACACACACACACACACACACACACACACACACACACAGACACACGCACGCGCACACACACACACACACACACACACACACACACACACACACACACACACACACACACACACACACACACACACACACACACACACACACACACACACACACACACACACGCACACCCTAAGAGAGTCATTTTTTATGGGAGTCTGGCTGCACTGTATGTTTTTGATTCACTAAAAAGAACCGGCTGATGAGTGTCATTCTGGAAATCAGACTACACTAGTTGTACTGTATATTTTTGATTCCCTAAAAATTACTGATTCATACAAGTCATTTAATCAAGTTAAACCAGTCGTGCTGTATGTTTTTCATTCACCTAAAAGAACTGGCACATGAGAGTCATTTGTTTGGGGAAGCACACTACACTGATTGCACCATATGTTTTTGATTCACTAGAAAGAACTGGTTCATCAGAGTCAGTTGTTCTTGAATTGGACTACACTGTTGCAGTGTTTTTTGTTTGTTTTTCGTACACAAACACAGAGACAGTTCAATAGAAAGTAATTTCTTGCTAAAATGTTGCAGTACATTTATTTTCATATGACATCACATTCGATACAGACCACAAACTAAAAATCATTAAAATGAAGATAATTCCAATGAAGATTACTGTTAAACGCGACCCTAGAAGGTACATAATAACACTATTTACAACACAATGAGATGGACTAATACAATATTCTGTACACTCTACAGAGCCCCTCACTTCAGTGGTAGTGACCCCTGATCGCCTCATTCCTCTGGCTTCTCAAAGTCTGCAGCTCAAATGTGATGTGATCGGTCACTACAACAAAATCCACTGGCTTCGAGACAGCAAGAATTTCCAGCAATCAGACGGAGTTACATTTTCGGGAGATAATACAACTGTGACCTTCAAATATTTGAAGACCGCTGACGACGGGCAATATAAGTGCGTCGCCACAAACCTATTGAAAGAGCATGTCAGTGAACCATATGGTCTTGTCGTCATCTGTAAGTAATATAAAAAACATACATGTTTAAAATATAGCTATAAGCAGCAATTAAGGGGCCAAGCACAAAAGTAAAAAATAAATGAATTTGAACTACTATGGCATAAATGGTATCATTGTGCTCAGTATTACTCAGTATTCAAAAGCTAATAGCATTTTTGAAATTTCTTTATACTTTTGAAGGTGGCTGTCTCAAAACTTTTTGAAACGATGACATAACAGCACGTTTCATAACACGCTACTGTGTTCATAAATCATAGCATTTTACTACACAATTCAAAATGGCCGACATGGAAAAAAATGGGTGCTGTTTGTGATTTTTGGTCACCCTGTTCAGAAGTTACAAGTTAAAAATATAATTTTGTCATATCTCATATTTCATCTTAATACAGCAAATCGCTGTGGAGCTACAGCCTCACGTCCATTTTGGCGTGCTCTTTGTCGAATTTGTTAATTTCTCAACTGTATGAGAACGGTTGGGTCAGGATGGTCTGAAAGGTGCCCTTCAGTGCTTGGCTCCTAATTATGATATAAATCTGACTTTAAAGGACTTGTTTTTTGTATAAACTTAACCTCTTTGTGTTTACTGAACAGTTGGACCACAGAGTGTGCAGATCATTGTTCGTTCAGGGATTCTCACCAAGTTGACATGTCAAGCACTGTCTCAGCCACCTGCTGAGTATCACTGGATCGAAAAAAAACCCAGTAGTGGGAAATCAATCTACCATAGAAGTTCCCATAAAGTATATCCTGGGCAGCAATTACACATGTGTGGCCAAAAACCCTTTGACCAATGTGACGGTCTACACCAGCCAAGTCGTCAATGGTGAGCATCAGCCCAAATTCACACAAAACAGTATAGAGGTTAATTGTCCAAATATGCAGAAATAGGAAGTTGTACGCTGTGTTCTTGAAGTAACCATCCTCTCTCTGTCTTTACCACAGAGCCCAATGCTGCTGTCAGCGTCCATGCGAGTGTGTTGCTGACTGCTCTCATCGCTCTGCTGCTCCCTGTGCTGGAGCAATGCCTCTAATACTGATATTACTGTCAGGGTGAACATGGCATTTCTGAATGAGGCTTGTAGATTAGTTGAACTGCTCAAATAAATTTAAACATATTTAAACATTATTGAAAGCCAGGCATAAGCATTTATTAATGGAACACTCTTTTGGCAACTAAAAAAGGGGGGTTGCATTTTAATGGAACCATACTGCATTATTTGCCTATATATTTATTTTCTAAAACTGATATATATATATATATATGGTACATTTATTACTATCATTAATTGGACTGTAATTTAATGAATCACCTATTTAATATGCTTTACTCTTAATTAAAGCTGAACCTCACATATGCAGGATTATTCTGATTTTTGTAGCTCTTTTTTATTAAGCATGATATAAATGATCTCTTTCTGGAAAAAGCACCAAATTCAGGCAAATTACTTATTCAAATTAAATATTACCCTAATCTGTTTACTTCTCAAAGTTCATGTTTCTTATATCTCACAATTATGAAAGGTAATGCCTACTGTGTGATTTATGCATTTTGTGATTATTTAAAAGATCAAAAAATGTGAAATGTTATATATTATATAAATGTTATCTTCTTTATGGAATTAAATAAAAGCAAATTATTGAAACAAACTTCTCTTTTTATTGGCAACCTGTTTTATTTTTAAATGCACTTGCACATCTTTTTCCAATACGTAAATCTTTTCCAATTGTAAAAACTGAACCTAGATCACTGGATAGATTAAATGTTTTGGAATATTACAGATACAAAAGTAGTTCAGTATACACTACTTACTTAAGATATTGTGTAATAGATACACCTATAAAACTGGGGGCGTATTATTTGTGTGTATAGTGACTGAGATTAAATCGGCATACTGATGCCGTTGTTGGCTTTCTTCTGCTTCCTGAGTCCTCCAGTCAACTGTTGGCATTTTTTAGATGTCGCACTCCCCTTCTTCTGGCAAAAAGCTTTCAGCTTCTCTTTGCTGAGGAATCCTGAAAATAAAAGAAAGGAAAATGGATAGGGCTGTCAAGCGATAATTCTTTTTTAACTTATTAATTACACAATGTGGCGATTAATTAATCGAATTAATTGCAAATTAATCGGACATCAGTTTGGCTGAGAAATTACCCCCAAAAGATAATATAGTCATTAAAGTCATTATTGTGTTAAATGAGAAAAGCATCAAATATACATAACTGCCCGTACGTGGTGGCAAATGTCTAAATGACAAAGTCATTAATTGATTCGGTCAAACAGCTAATTCATTCAGGAATGAAGTAAATGGCTCTCTTTTTAATGGGCTAACAGTTCTGCTCTGGCTTTACAGGTTATATCCTCATTGACAAAATTTAGCAAAAGCAGACAATATTGTCTAAAATAAAACACAAAATTAACTTTTTATTTATTGAACTAACATATATCACAATATTAACTTCTTAATTATTGAAGTGTTTTATAAAATTAGTATCACATTTGCACTCGTGCTATTTGGGACAAAAACACCACTTCTGTGATAATGCGCTCATTACTCATGTGATATGCTTAATTATATCATGATATAAATATGAGACAAACTCATCCAGGAGCATTTACATTACTACAAGTTGTCCCAGTGTTGTCATGATCTGGTCTGTTTAACGTAAAAGACAAAATGGTCTGGGTGAATATAGGTTGCATGACTCACTGTGACGTTGCAGCTCACAGGGACAGTTCTGATCCAGAGCAGTTCTTCTTCCTGTGTAAAACACCACATCAATCAAAATGACAGGACTCTTTCAATTTACACTATACATACTTTTGCACATGTCATGGCAAAACAGTACATACTGATATAGAAAATGTCATATTCTGAATCAAAACTTCCATCATCACACTTTAAGAAGCACACTGAGAGACACTACTACTGGTTAATTGGTAACACATAATTAAGTCCACAAAACAATTCTGTTTTCTACAGAATCGCAAGGATATGCATTAAACGACTGTCATGGTAAAATAAGTAAAGAACGATTAAAAGCTCCACGAAACCGACAGTTTCAAGTGAGTTGTGTAATAAATGTTATTTTCTTTAAGAAACTGTTTTCTTTAAGACACTGGATAAATAAAGCGCGCTAAATGCCAACTTACTTTAGTTAGCAGCATGTTAGCAAAACAATAAAGCATTTCAGATTGTTTTATGAGCAATTTAGCATCAGTTGTCATCAAGATTGAGGAATATTTATGTGTTTACCCCATCTTAGTTTTAATTCATTAATTATTATCCAAAGAAGTTAGCTCAAATTAATATTAGCATTTCCGCCTCAGTTGATATTGTATTTTATGCTTGAATGATCATTAAACAAATACTGTTTTTTTCCCCAAGCAATGTTTCAAACTTGACTGTATTACATGAAGGTGTAACAAATAGAATGCTGTACCCTGTTTAGTTAAGTGATTCCTTTACATTCATTTACAGTGAATGTAGAAAACCTTGATAAGCAAACTGGTTTAAGCTATTTTTCACCAGTAGGATAGGTCATGCAAACCGATCAGCTGTGCTGGTAACTGATAACAGAAATAATCAATTAAATGGAATGAAGATTTGTCTTTGGCTTTGAACCTGTTTCCTTAAATGCGCACATTCATGATTTTCCTCTGATTCATTGTGCATCAGAATTTGTGCGTCAGTGTGTTAGAAAAGATAAGAGATTTGGGGCTCCTAGTATTTTGTGACGCATTCAAAAGTCATTTTTAAACCATTCGTGTCGATTGTGACCTCTCTCATGGAGTTTTCCAGATGTACATTTCTGATATGTAAGATATGTAAAAACCTTATATGCTCAAAATGTGATTATCATCTTACCACTGCAGTTGCATGTTCTGACCTGCCTTCTGGACATAACGTGACCTTTGACCTCTGGAGATTCATCTGAATCTCTCAGCTGAAGCTTGGCTGCATCAAGGACAAATATCGAACATCAAATATTCAAATAAATCATACATTTTAATTTTAAAAAAACTTTTGAAATATATCATATTGCAGGATTTAAAGGAATAGTTTACCCAAAAATTAAAGATGTTTTGAAAAATGTTGGTAACCAAACAGTTGATGGAACCCCATTGACTTTCATAATATTTCATACTTTTTTCATATGGAAATCAATGGGGTCGATCAACTGTTTGGATAACCATATTCTTCAAAATATCTTCTCGTGATTTCAGAAAAAGAAATTAATTCAGGTTTGGAACAACTTGAGGGTGAGTAAATGATGACAGAAATTTAATTTTTGGGTGAACTATCCCTTTAACAAATGTAATTTAACAGCTAAATGCAAATGCAAAACAAGCAATATATTTTTGGTTTGGTTTGTAACATTACAACGCAATATAACATAACAGCTAAAAAAATATACATATACATATAGCATACCTTAAATGTAATTATATTAATTAATTATTATTATTTTTACCTTGACAGTGGATGTTAGTGGCAATCACCAGAGCAAAGGCCAGCAGAAGCACCTGGAACTTCATCGTTCTCACAAGCACTTAGAAACAAAATGAGAAATACTGTCTAAAAGAATGCCTTTAAGTCTTCAAGACTCCTGCTTTTCAAGAGAACTCTGTATTCAAATCTAAGGTTACACAGTATTTATAAGACAAAGCTCTGATTTCTGGGTCTCAAAAGCCACGTCTGGTTATGCCCCAACTTGCTGGATAGAATTTTAGAAATGAAGTGTGAATGACTTGCTGACAGCATTTTTTTTTTTTATGCAAACCTCCAAGATCTGGGATGAGGGTTGCCATAATTTTGCCATATTTTCAATGTCCCCTTTGTAATTCAAGCTCTGATGAACCCTCACAGAATTTTTTCTTATTCTTATACCATATCACATTTACAGTATACCTTAGTTCAGTTCAAATGAGACCTATTAAGTCCAGTGCCAAATGTTCTGCATTAGATTGTTTTGCAGGAACCCAAAAGTTCATATTTCACAAAACCTTTCAAAGTCTGATAACATTATGTGGTTACAGTGATTTGTCATGGAAGAAGCATGATGGATGTTCTTGTGAAAAAGCACCTGGAGGTCTGGGTCACATTTGATGAACAACTCAGGACCAAAAAAATAAATTCCTTAACAGCTAAATGATATCAAGCATGCACCCCATAATCAATCTTGTATTCACTCAGATTCATTAAACTGTCAAGACATGCTGGCTTGACTAAAACCATAGTATAACTGCAAACCAAAATAGGGAAAAATATCGTCTTTCTGAAGACACTCTCAGAAAAATAGAATAAATTATATCTTGTGGAGTTCTTTATTTAGAGTTGTTACTTCAACTCAACTGAGATGCTTTGGCATTACCTCAGCACTGCACACAACATAACATCTGTTATTAAACCCATAAACATCACACAATTTCAAATCACATACTTAAATCCTCACTCTGCCCTGATATTTACAGTGTCTAATAAATATATGAAACTATAAGCAGACTGTATCTATTATTGTTGAATACCAGAGTTATGCATGAAAACCAGTTTTCATACTTTTTCTTCTAACTTTAAATCAACGTCTTGAAGTCGTCTTTCAGAAAAGATAGCCTAATGAAGAGAAATTAGATTCTACCTGTAAATCTACGTGTCACATGCTGACATATAAGAAATGTTGTGCAAGACATTTAATTTGATATAAGAACTAAAGTAAACATGGGTTGTCTCGAAACTCACTGATTTACAGATATCCTGGAACTGTAATTCTATCTTTAACAGTCTGAATCACTCAGCTTGATATCACATGTCATCTGACACTCTTGTGTGTACACCATAACATATCCCAGCCGAGTGCTTGTTCTATGATGCTTATCAGATTGTAGGTGCCAAAAGGTATTCAACGGTATTTGTGGAGTGACACAATATCAAAGAGCAACTGACTTCAATTCATTCAGCTGAAGGAGACCTATCGATCTGAGACTGACTGACTCTGAAGCATGTTTTCTGAAAGCAACGGGAAGTTACTTTAATCACATGGATTAACTTCTGAATTTTGATACTTTTGTCTGGTTATTTCAGACTAAAATATCATCCACCACAAAACAATTATATTTATTAAATATCAATTCATGACATTTGTGTAAAACACACACACACACACACACACACACACACACACACACACACACACACACACACACACACACACACACACACACACACACACACACACACGGCCAAAAGTGCTGTCCAGCATTGGAAAATTGACATCTTTACCCTTTATTCTTTGTAATAATATGATTGTAGTTGTTTTATTTCTAATAACACAATGACACATGATAAATTGTGCAGACATTTTTGGACAGGCTTTTATACACAGAAATTATGAAGACATGCAAAAACAAGACCGAACCAATGAAACATTAATAACTGATTATGTTGTAGTTATATGCGTTTTCCTTTGAGCTTTTTGTTTCTCTATGTATTTTTTTGTGTGTGTGTGATCATTTAATCAAACTAATAAAAAAGAAATATCCCCTTCAGACAACACTTTTGGCCACTACTATGTAAATATATATAAACACTACCCTTCAAAAGTTTGGGGTAAGATTTTTAATATAGCGATGGCACATTAAATTGTTCAAAAGACATTAATAATGTTACAAAAGATTTCCATTTCAAATAAATACTTTTGAACTTTCTATTAAACAAAGAATTCAACTTAAATATTTACTGTTTTAATATTAACTGTCAACACTGATAATAATAGGAAATGTTTCTTGAGCAGCAAATCAGCATATTAAAATGATTTCTGATCATGTGATGAGTCATTTCAAGTGATGATGGTAAAAATTCAGCTTTGCCATTACAAGAATAATGTATTCATAAATATATTAAAATAGAAAACCTTTATTTAACATTGTAATAATATTTCACAATTATTTTGTTTTATAATTCACTACTGTGTTTTGATTAACTAAATACAGTCTAGGTGAGCTTACATGACTTCTTTCAAAAACAAAAAAAATTGTACCAACCCTAAAGGTTTGAACTGTGTACTGTATATTTAAAAACTATATATAATACACTTCGGAGAACTTGACAAATGTTTTCAAACTAAATTTGTCCCACATAACAAAAGACGGCTAAAATAGAAATTGAAAACAACAACACATTTGAAAGGTTTTCCAGGTTTTATTCCTTAATTTTTTACATGATAATTGTTTATCGCAGCACCAGACATGACATCTAACCCTCAGACTGGGAATCTCAACATAAGTCATTAGGGAGACACAATTACTGGAATCACTAGAAGATGATAATGTTCACAAAAGCCCATCAGATAAGACAGTACGAACACAAACACCAAGACAAAGCAGCAGAACAATCAAACACCTTAACATTTAACCATATTCGTCAGCATTTGAAAGTGGGTTGGTTGGGTTGATTGGTTGTAACACATACAGAAATTAAAATAAAGAAAGTGAACGGACTCTTGTAATTTCAATTCTCTGTTTATAAGAAACTGAACCATGCAAGGACTACCCGCACCCACTCCTTGTCTCTGGTTACAAGGTTGGATTTTATCCACCTTGTAAATCTTTCAGTCAGATACCCCTGGTGCCTAAAGTACATATGATTTACCTACAGGTGAAGGAGAGAATTCAATCTAAAAATAAGAAAAACACTGTACAAAAATAACTGAAACACTAATTCAATGTTTATCACAAAGAATTCCTGCAAAGAAAGTATCCAAAACAATAAATCTTATGGAATCATTTGAAAGTTACGTAACATTGTGTGAAGCACCTACCCTTTTTTTCTCAGAACAGAGACTATGGGCATGTACTATGGAGGATCATTGACGGAGAACGAAACCAAATTAACCCACAATGTTCCTTTCAACAAATAAACAAGCAGTTTCCAACATCTGAAGAGCTATATAGCCTGCTTATGAGAAATCTGCTGTTTCCTACACAAGGATCAAAAGGAAGTCTTGGTCAATCAAACCATGATAGCATCAAACAGCCCTTATGTACACTTTAACAATCTCTACTCATCAACATTACAATGCAAAATAACATGGCTTGTTCACATATGTACAGACTTTGTAATGTACTAAACATTTTGCGTAAAGAGAATAAATCTGACAACATGTAAAGGGATAGTTGACCCAAAAATTAAAGCTCTGTCATTATACCCTCATGTCATAACAAAACTATGACTATTTATTCTGTGGAACACAAATGAAGATGCATTTGGGGTACAGTGTTGTTTTGGTTCAATATTGTTGGGGGGGGGGTAGTTTATAGAAATAAAAAGTCATTGCATTGCATTTTAGGATGAACTATCCCTTTACGTGTCTCTAAAACAAAATCTATTTTTGTAGTAACAAGAAAGCAGTAATGCATACTGACGGGAAGCATGTGTTGATGTGTGTTATGTATACATTTGTGTCTATTAAACAGTCATGAGCATTCCTCGGGGTGTTTATATCTCAATAAGGCTCTAATTGTAGAGCATAAATGATGAGACATCCGTTATTTCACAGGAAAGGGTATTTATGCTAGATTTTGTGTCTGCGTTCATGGAGCTTGTTTATCTAAAAGGGATTTGATGCATTCATGCAAGGGCTGGCAAACCCTCTGGTAGGCCTGTGGCGTGAGGTGCAGATAATCATACATGTCCTGATGTGCGATGGAACCGTCGGACTGAATGAACCCAGGGTCCATGTCCAGAAAAGAGACATGAGACAGAGACACTACCTCAGCCTGAACTTGAGCATTCACACTCGCGTTACGCTCACGAAGAGGGTTTGGACTTTTACCTCTCGGCAGCAACCCCTAGTGGTGAGGAAAGAAAGAGAATTACCTTCCAATAAATGCAATAAGTTTGAGCTTTTTAATGAGACACCAATATCTATTGAGGGTAATGTTTATGAACTGAGATACTACAATTTTTATATGTCTAAAAGACAAAAAAGGAGCTTTTTGTCAATGGTCAAAATGACTGAATATGCATAACCGTTCAAAAGGTTTATAAGATATTTTACTAAATCACAGTAAAAACAGTAATATTTGTGAAATATTATTACAATTTAAAATAATTGTATAGTAATTTACTATAGAATTTTTAAATGGTAATATATTGTGTACATTCTATCTCTTAATAATTAATATTTGTTCTGGTCATTATTTTCACCTATCTGTTGTTGTATAATGTTTGTTCTGGAAATATATTTTACCCTTTGGACAGGTCTAGTTTTTTTTTTTTTTTTAGCTTTTCTGTTGCTAATTTCTTTGTTGAAGAAGTCATAATGGCCAAGAACATCACATTCAGCACTGACGGAAATTGACAAGACTGGTATGATGAATTAAATTGAGGATTCAATTATTCAAGATATGAAATAATGTTGTGACTGAGAGGAAGGAGCTGAGACAACTAACCAACACGAGAGTGTGAGCATGAGGCAGCTTCTGATGGATCACATTGACGATGGCCATGATGCCTCCAAGAATCTGTTCTGGAGTGTGACCATGATTATTAGTGCCCACCCACAACACCACCACCTGCAGACCAACAGACCAAATAAGACATTAGTAACCATTTTTGCTAGAAGAGGGTCTGTACATGTAAACTTTTTCAGATGTCTACACAGTGTCATCTGTGACCATTTTCCTTTATGGTTCCTTAAAAATAAGGGATCCATACGCAAATGATTCACTTCTTAGAAAGAATGCAAAGATTTAATGTTTACATGTACAGACAGTCTCTGAGCTACCTTGCATAATTTGAAGCTCCACCGTAATTCTTTGAACAGCTTGGTTTAAAAAGTCTCGACAAACACTGGTTTAACTTTGAATAAATCGATCAGTTTGCGAAATGAGAAATTTTGTGTTCTCTTTTTGCCAACAGACTCTTTTTTTTTTTAAACAGGTGATTCCCAGAAGGTTTGAGATTAAGCTCCTCCATGTTAACCTATCTCACACTTCCACACGTATCAAAGTAGCCGGAGCACCTTTTCTCTATTTACGGATATGACGACACACGAGCGAAGTCTAAAAGAAAATATGATACCATCCCACTAAGTCTAAAATATAAACACTTAAAACAGGGTAAGACAAAAACATGTTTACGAAGGACTAATGATGTATAATTATTTAAATGAAAGTTTCCTTTAATATAAGACTATTGCCTAGTTAGGTTGGCTCTATGTAGATATTGTAATAATAGTTAAAGTTTCGTTCATGAATAAATCAGCCGGTTTGAATGGATCAGCGAATGAATGATTCTTTGACTCACTTATTAAGACTTGCCGCCACATACTGGTGGTTTCAGTTTCATAGAAAAGTATCATACATAGAAAAATATAATTTCATTTCATTTTTCTAGATTTAAAATGTTACATTTTAAAATTAATTTCATAACATTCATGTGACTGTAAATGAAGTGTAAATACATCAAAATAATAATAATAGTAATAAATGGTCATTTCTGTCAGTAACGCACAAGAATGATTTATTTAATTTACCAATTGCAGCATAATGCCAACAAAGGACAAATTTAATTATTAAATTGTTTGTTTGTTTATTGTTTAACACCACGCCAGCTATCTCTAATTCATGGCGAGGAAGAGATTAAAAAAAGAACGATTAAAATATATTTTTACATTTTATCTTAGATAAAAATTCTAAAACTAGATCTGGTGTTACTTCATTAACCTGTTAAGCACTGAAGCCATTTTTGAGTTGTTTTGTCTGAGAGACACGCATAAAAGTACAGACTCATAACTCCAAAACTGTAACAAGGAGAGTCAAAAGGGAGGTATTGTTTGATAGAACACTTTTCAAATTTTTTGAAAATATAAATTACATTACATTTGGACATTCTCCTGCTGAGAAACTGCTGATAAAAGACAAAAAAATATATATATAATTTTTATTATGATTTTGCATATTTCTTGTTTGACATGGAATAACTCTGGAAGGAAATATGGTAGCTCAAAAATTCTTTTTTGGTGAAGTCCCTCTACAGGTGACCTGCATCTGGATACAATTTTGTGGTGATTGCATAAAGTACTCAAAAGTTACAGCATTCTGAACAAACGTAGCCTTTTTGTTTAGTCCTCACACATTTGAAAGGCAATAAAAAATTGTTGTTTTCTGAGTGACACACAAAACTAAAGACTCATAACTCCAAAACTATAGCAAGGAGAGTCAAAAGGTAGGTATCGTTTGATAGAACACTTTTAAATTTTTGGAAAATATGAATTACATTACATTTGGACATTTTCCTGCCGAGAAACTGCTGATAAAAGACAAAAAATAAATATAATTTTTATTATGATTTTGCATATCTTTCTTATTTGACATATAATAACTCAGGAAGGAAATAAGGTAGGTGGAAAATTATTTTTGGGTGAATTCCCTCTACATGTGAGCTGCATCTGGATAAAATTGTGTGGTGATTGGATAAAGGAATCAAAAGTTACAGCATTTGGAACCAAGACAGGCTTTTTGTTCAGTCATTGACGCCCCCTAATGTGCATTTTTAAAATTGTTCCTCCATGGAGAATATCTTGTCATAAACGCAATAGATTATGTTCATTTTGGGCTCATTTTAATTGTAATAGTATGCTGTAAAAAATGATGTGCCATTTTCAACGATCTGTGAATGTTTCATGAGCTGTATTATGTTTTTGGCACATTGCAGTACATAGTAAAAAAAAGTATTTTATAGATTATGAAAAAAATTCTATTTATTAGCAAATAACTAAGCAATACTTAGGAGATGTTCAAATTGGCTACATTCACTATTAAGTTCAGACTCTAAGCTTTCAAATGACACCTATTTTGTGTTAATCAAGGCAATATTTTTTGAAAAATATGATAATTAATATTTTCGCAGCCA
Organism: Siphateles boraxobius; assembly: GCF_051911475.1. Taxonomy (NCBI): domain Eukaryota; kingdom Metazoa; phylum Chordata; class Actinopteri; order Cypriniformes; family Leuciscidae; genus Siphateles; species Siphateles boraxobius. The sequence goes on along the minus strand of NW_027508722.1, from coordinate 18,704,928 downwards.
GGTGGCCTCCGCGGGCGGTGCCCTCAGAGTTAGAGGGACTACTCAGCACTCGTTCAGAGTTGATCGAAGTTGTTAGATGCTTTAAAAAGCTGAGATTCTAAGCTTTAAGATGATACATATTTTGTGTTATCCCACGTTTGAAAAAAGCACGGATGGCTCCGGAAACATTGGAAAACACATTGCATCCCGGAAAGATGAGAGACATGTTTTTTAGCCAAGCATGCATCACTTCGTGAGGTATATCTCGTGATCAACGAAATGGATCATGTTGTGTTTGGGCTCTTTGTAATCGTGAGAATCTGCTGTCAATAAAGATGTTCGATTTTTCACAATCCATGCATGTTTCATGGAGTTATTAGCTGAAACGTCACATCAAAACAACATAGCATCACTGCTACTGCTACTTCATTGGTGCGCATAGTGCAACGTCATGTGTTAGAAGTCCATAAGGAATATCTTTAGATCTGAGTGATGGATTATGGTGAGTTTGGGCTCTTTTTAATCTTAACAATCTGCTGTAAATAATGATGTGCCATTTTACACGATTTAGGCATGCTTCATTGAGTTATGAGTGAAATCGCGGCATTAGTGCTCCATCTATATACAAGGCTCTATGTGCACCTGTGGGGGTGCGTGGGTTACAACTCCATTAGGAATATCTTAAGATCTGAGTGATGGATTATGCTGTGTTTGGGCTCTTTTTAATCGTGAGAGTCTGCTGAAAATAATGTTGTGCAATATCCTACGATCTGTGCATGTTTCGTGAAGTTATAAGCGAAAAACCAACGCGAGTGCTTCACCAGTATATACTTGGCTAGGTACGTCTGTGGTATTTTTTGTGTTGGAACGCCATGAGGAATACCTTTAGATCTGATTTATGGAATATATTGAGTTTGGGCTCTTTTTAATCGTGAGCCCCTGCTGTAAATAACGATATGTCATTTTTCATGATCGATGTATCTTTCATGAAGATACGAGTGAAAAGGCCAAGTCTAAGCTACCTTGCTTGGCTACGTGCGTCTGTGGATTTTCTTTGTGGTAGAAATCCATGAGGAATATCTTTAGTTCTGAGTGATGGATTATGTTAAGTTTGGACTCATTTTAATCGTAAGAATCTGCTGTAAATAATGATGTGTCATTTCCCACAATCAGAGTATGTTTAATGAAGTTACGAACGGAAATGTGCCTTAAATTATGCATCCTTATATGATTTACATATGGTCTCTTGAGGGGCTTCTTGTACAAAACCTCACTCAAGTTTAGTAAAAAGCCCGAAACAATTATGCTTGTTCTATTCTACTCATTGAGACCTTTCAAATGACATATGGCACATGACTATCTGAGCTGTATGATGTATTTGACATATTGTAGTATGTACTACTTCATAAATTATGAAAACATTTTTTTTCTATTTATCAGCAAATAGCTCATCACTACTTAGGAAGTTATAAAATTGGCTACATTCATTGTAAATTTCAGACTCTAAGCTTTCAAATGACACCTATTTTAAGTTGATCAAGGTAATATTTTTGAAAAATATTATTATTATTTTTTATCGAAGCTAGGTGGCGCCAGCTGGCGGTACACTCCGTTTTAGAGGGATTACTCAGCACTCGTTAGGAGTTGATCAAAGTGATTATTTCCATTTCAGTGGTTGCTTAGAAATTTGAATATCTCTCTCTCTCTCTCTCTCTCTCTCTCACACACACACACACACACACACACACACACACACACACACACACACACACACACACACACACACACACACACACAGCGTCTGTCTCCATGAAAACGAGTTCATCCCTGTGGCCTATTTGGTGCAGAGAAGACGACTGGCGAAATTCACAAGTTCACAAAAGGTTGGTATCACGTGAACACCTTTACAGAATTAGACATTAAAAAGTGCTATAAAAAATATTTTATATTCTGAATTCAATGTTGTCAGTGTGTTAATGTTGGAGTCCAGACCCAACCCTAAGCAAACAACCGATTGCGCCTTCTTTGGAAAGTTAACTAGTCGTAAGTTTGCGGTAAAATGCAGTTGGGTTGTCGAGGTCAAAACACTATATATGTAGCAGCTGTGAATCAAATAAACTTATATAAATAATGTTATGTAATTTTTTTTACCCTTACACTGATTGTTTGCTGCTTCAATCCAGATGAGTATTGAAAAGTATTTTCCGCAACTGAAAAAGCACATATTGTATTGGACCAGCCTGAACCAGAGATAGCCTATCAGTCTGAAACAGAGCTGAACAGTCCAAACAGTGTAATTAGTTATGTTATTAATTAATATAATATATAATAAATATAATTTTTTGTATAGGGTGTTAAATGTGTAGATTTTGGGTTGGGCATTTGGAATTTGTGAAGGTGTGAATCATTTTTTCTTAATATTTATTACAGCCGAAAGTTCTGTGTAATGAATTAAGGAAGGAATTATTCCCTGTTGCAGGTCATTTACCTTTGGGCTGATGTGGTCCAGTTCTCCATTGATAAGTCTCCACAGTACATGCTGAGTAGCATCTCCACCAATCCCAAAGTTCAGTGCATGGAGGGGAGAAAACAGCTTTCGCCAAACCTGCCAACATCAAGTAATACAAAAGTAACTAACACTTGTAAAATGCCCTTTAAACAGGTAGTTGCTGTTCTCATAGCTTTAAATGATTTAATAATCCATATTGTAATATCAATATAAAAGAAAAAAGAAAAAAAAGTCTACATTAGTGATAATAAAAAATGGACTAAAAAATGGACTAAACCGTTAGGTGGAACAAACTGTGATTTTCACTACTGTCAATTCAAAATAAAATAAAAGAAACCTATCATTGTGGATATGCTGCTTTTTCTGGTAACACTTTAGTTTAGGTTCCAATTCTTGCTAGTTACTTATTAGCATCCATATTACTATGATATTTGCTGTTTATTAGTATTTATAAAGCACATATGAATGCCTTATTCTGCACGACCATATTCAACATCCCTTAATCTCACCCAATACCTAAACTTAACTGTACTAACTAATAAGAAGTATCAGTATAGTTTTATTTAATGCCATCTCAGCATCTGTGGCTAATTTCATGGCAAAAACTAAATTACAAAAGTACAAGAGTTACATGTATACAATACAAATAAAAAACAAGCAAACAGAAAAAAATACAGCATTTATTATTATTCAAGATTTTTAACATGATAAAATTCTAACACCTTTTTGTAGTAAATTCTTACTAAACAAATCCTTACGTGAGCTTACTTCATACAAATGTTTTCTACTTGCATTAAAAGCAGGACAGTCCAATAAAATGTTTATCTAATAAGCAGTAATTAGTGGTTTATTGAGGCAAAAAAACATAGTTAATAGTTAATGGTGAGAATTGGGCCATAAACTAAAGTGTGACCATTTATCCTATTGTACTGCCATTCTGTGTACAGTTTCACCCCTAATATATATAATTATTATTTTTCTCTTGTATACAAAACCTAGCAAGTATTTATGCAGTCGTTGATAAGAATGCTGTACCTCAAACTCATGCAGAAGCTGGATAAGTGAATCTCCAATAAACAGAACATCCGGCTCTTTTCCTTTACTGTCCGATACAAATCGATTGTGCTGCACAGAAGAGAACAAAAAAAAAATGCCATTATGACTCTGTTTGCATATTATAGAAGGTGCTGGCTAATTGTGTTTTTGACAGATAAAACAACAGGACATATAAGCAGTCTAATAGGGACACTAAGGTTGTAATATTGTGTTGTATATTGTACAAAAGAACCACCAATGACATCCATCGGCCATCTCCCTGTGTGTCCTGACAGGGGGTAGGTGTGGCTGCAGGGTTAGAATCTCCACTCATTACTTCCTGTGGAACGACATGGAGGGAGAGGAGTTACATTGTCTCTAGTAGCGTTAAAAATGGATCCTCATAAGCACAAACAACATTTGAGATTATACAATTTTGAGCAACATGTTGTGCTTTAACATGCAAAATATTAAAACAATGGTTAGCTTATGTACTTTGTACGCATCGTATCCGTGTGACAAGCACAAACACGGCTACATTGTTCACACCATTACTAGTTTGGTGCTATTTTTGGTTAATGTTGCATTGCAGTAGTCAACCTCGCAAACTAGCTGATGAAAAAAAATATCAGCTTATAAATAATAATTGGTTGGACGTTTGAGTATATCAAAAAGTTAACGTCTTAAAGATTATTAATGCTAGTTAAAAGTGCATTTTTTAACTGAGCAGCTCACATAGCTAATGTAAGTTAGCACTTAGCATGCAGATGTCTCCATTTAGAAGAACAAGGCACAAAAACGCGTTTTAACAATGCGTAATATGATACTAAGTATTTACAATACATGTTAGCACTATGTGCATTCATATTCATTTGAAGGATGGGAAATATCGTTACCAACAAATGTAACCACAGCAGAGTTCAGTGTTCAATCAGTCAGCCTCAACCAGCCAGCGGTAAGCTGCCAAGCCCCGGAAGCAGGAATATCGAACCAGGCATTACTGGCAGATCGCCGAGAACAGTCGACTTATAAAAAAGCATACTAGTTTACAAAAGTAAAAAAGGTCATTAAATCTCCTTCGTTTATTTTTTTTTTTCAGTTTGTTTTCATAAACATTACTTAATAGCAATTCTCTTGGCCGAAATAGTCTTTGCAGAGATCTACATTTGACGGTCATCTTTCGAAGCACGTTGCCAAGCAACGAAAAGTTAAAACTTAACGGCCTTGGGACTCAACTACAGGTATACCGATTTCATGTGGTGGTTTGATATATGTATATATTATATGTTTATTTGTTAACGAAGAAAGCATTTCATTCAACCATTTGAACACAAAGTATGCTCTTTATTTGATGTATGTTGCTAAACCGGTGTGGTGAACATACCCACAATAAGTATGTGACTACTGACTCAATTACTTTAAATACATAACGGACCCATTTTTTATTTTAATAACGTGTGTTTTATAGTCTTAACATGAAGATGAACCACCAATCCTGCAAAAGCTCTCCACATAAACACAGCTTGCCGAAGACATCCAATGAACACCACAGTCTCAAAACAAAGTCTTCATGTCATGCAGCCAATGCTGTCCACAACTGCAAACCAGCATGCAGCAGCAGCATGAATACAGATGTGCATTGCAATGCATCACATAAAGTAAGGCGTCTTAAAACCAGGAAGGAGAGGAATCAGGTTCGAGGTCAGGAGAGAAGCCGGTCTCACACATACAATCAGCACAGTAGAAAGGAAGGCGGTGAGAAAGCACAGTGCCGCCACATCCATCCACTGTCTTGTTCTAGAAAAGAGAGCTCATTTGCTAAGCCATTATTTCCCCAGAAGCCAAGCATCATAACTGATGGACGCCTTACCGCCACCCGAGGCCTTTTCTGCCATGAGGTTAGGTCCATAGATATTGAGAGGCTGGTGAGCGACCAAATAAAGAAAGATAAGCAGAAAAAAGGGCAAAGAAAACAGTCTATGACGCACATTAACATTACATCACCGCTATCTCCCCCAGTAATGTTACCTGATTCAGACCAGGACTGCACTCTCGATGAAGTACAGGAACCACTTCAGGAACAAGAAAACAATGTGCCGCCACATGTGAAGAGGAAGAAAAGTTCAAGAAAGGAGCTTATTGGAAAAAACACTGGTATTCAGACTAATAGAGGAGACGCAGGGCCTATGGGATTATCTAGAGAAGACGGGAAGTATGACAGAAATGCCAACACCAGGAAAGAAGATACTAGTAATAAAACAAGGCAAAATAGTCCTAGTAGCCCAAGAGAAACGGAACACATAGTTTTGTCGTCCTTAGAAAATGACCCGGTTCATCAGTTATGCTCTAGTCCAGTTGAAATCAATAAGAATAACTCCGACACTCTCAAATCCCATGATGAAGGAAACCAAGAAAATGGTTTTATGAATATTCAGATGTTTGAGAAAACTTCTACAATGATGGAATTCCCAAACATGGAAGTTCCACAAATGTTGGAAAATATGCAAACTTTAACCTCTCTGTCTGAACTGGACTCTGGGGCTGGTCAATTGGCAGATAATGTCAAGCGGAGGGAGCAAATGTCAAAATCTTGTAGGGAAGCAGTGAAAAGGCTGGCAACACGTTTGTGCCAGGCTTCAGAGCTCCATGTACCAAGCCATCAGCGTCCTCTGCTGGCCGAGTGTAGAGAGGTGCTAATGCAGACTTTACAAAAAAGACATGGCTTTCAGTTAGAGCACAACCTGCATAGGCTACACTCATTCTTGAATGAGAAACAAGCTGCCTCTCAGCTCAGCCCAGGAGCGAGTCATAAAGATTGTTTATTTTTTAGTCATGCAGTGGAAAACGAGGATAGGTGTTACAACAGGAACATGGAGATTTGGACAGGTATGTCACTTTTTTTTACATTTGTGGTTCAGTGACAGGTAAGAGTGTCCAAGATAAAGAAAAGGAAAAATCTTTTAGAAATACAGTTGAAGCAAATTCCTAGAAATTTAATCTTTTTATTTAGGTTACTTTTCAAAAAACTTCTATTCTATTTTCAACAACTTTTAAAATTTAAAGCTATGACCATATTCAGTATGAAATAACCTAGTCTTTTTAATAAAAGGTCAAATTATTTCTTAATGTAAGAAAATGATTAACCTCGAAACAGACATGATATCATTCATGTTTTATTTATATATTTTCCTGCATGCTTCTGCACATTGGTTGCACAACATGAGATTGAGTTTTATCAAATGTTTATAATATTTCAAAGGAACTGCTTTGATGCTTTTTTTCTGAAAAAATAATAATAAAACAATATACCAAACTACTCAAAAAAATTTGTTTTATGGTATTAGGACAGATGTGTAACTCTGACATTTTTGACTTAATGCACCCCCAAAAAATAACAAAATTAATTTTTATTTAGAAAAATAAAAACATGCTTTTCATTGAAGAGGTTTATTCAAATCATTATGGCCCGGTTTCACAGACAGAGCTTAGATTAAGCCAGGATTAAGCGTTAGTTCAATTATGGCATTCAAGCAGCTTTTTAAAATGTGCCTTAGACAAAAACATTACTGGTGTGCATCTTGAGACAAAACAATGGCACTGGCATATGTATGTATTTACATATTTATGTGCAAGTATCTTTCGGTTAAAACATGCATTTTTAGTCTGGGTCTAGCTTAAGCCTTGTCTGTGTTATACCGGGGGTATATGTATTAATTGCATTTTTATATCCTGACAAAAAAAAACATGTGTCATGTCATTAATCCTTGTCTCATGGTATTTGTGCACATGATAGAAGTTTGAAATGACCTCTCTGCTTCCTAGACAGTGTCATGCAGCACGATTACTTTGCAGAGGAAGTTATGCTGGACTTGGACAGAGGAGCTTCCACAAAGGAACGAAGGATACAAGAGTGGAACACCTCTTCCCCTCCATTCTCTCTTGAAGAACCACAACAATCACACACAGACATGGTGAGTCAGTGAAATCAGACACAAAGTTTAATGTGTCTGTGTCAACAAAAAAGTAAATAATAATACCAAAGTTGTCGTAAACTAGACTATTACAGTGGAAAGAAATTTTTACAACTTGCAGTTCAGGGCTCTATGGCTATTTTTTGCATCTGAATTCGGTCTTTACAGTTTGACCAGTGGAGGGCAGCTGAATTGTCTCAGGATTGCTTCAGAGCTCAGCATCATCCCAGCAGACACATCTTTAACCCGAGCCAGACCTTTACCCAGCATGCCGTCCCTATACTCAGAGCCCCCACCTGGCTTGATCATCCTGTGAACTCCTATTCCCAGCAGCAGTCACTGAGCACAGGGGAGAGTTCAAAAAGTGTACATTTAGGTCTCTCCAGATTCTCTCAACAGTGTACAGAAGAAACAGATCTTAATTTTAATTCATATCACTTAAATGAGAGCAGAAAACAAAAACCACAAGAACCATCTTTTGGAGGATCCAGATTCTGGTCCCATCAGCAGCAAGTTCAGGATGAAAGAGAAAGATGGGCACCCTTTTCATTCTCAGCATCCTATCTCTCAGAGGGCTTTCAGTACGAGCCCTTTTTTCGCTGTCCACATCCATCTAACACACAGCGCAGGTCAGACTGGCTTGGTATGACTCAATGTCCAAGGTCAAACACACCATTTTACCCTCCCCTTTACCTATAGCAAAGGCTGTTTGCCATGGTTAGTCTCATCTAATCATCATAGGTGATGATATGGTCCAACTATGCATCTTCTTACTTTCTTTGTATGAGTAAAAAAACTATTCTTTGCATTATAGATTTACCTTTTTATATTTACAACAATTGAAAGACCATCACCTCTACATGTGATTTGAATTTGAGAGTCCAGAGTACTTACATTATGATTTCTCTATTATATTCGTATATACTGGTAACACTTGTAGTAAAAGTGAAACACACTTTTTAAGATCAAATCACTTTTTGTGGTGTACAAATATCAAAAGGACTGCTCATTAAGTTTCTTTTATTTGCCTGCATAAAAGGATGCTGCTTATATATTTATTTCTAGTTTATTATTTTATTTATTAATTTAGTCAAATTTTTTCTATAGATTTACTTCTATTCTATATAACTTGGCTGGACTTTTTTTCTTAAGTTCAGTATACTGTAAAAATAAGATGCATGTGATTTTGTTATATCCTTTTAATAAAGCAGTACAACATTTTAATTTTTACATCAAACTGATTTCACAATTTCAGTTTTATATGTGCTAAAATATCTTGTAGTAAACTAAAATATAATAATTAAATTTAATAATCTTGTAAAGTAGATCACAGTTATTTTAACTGTTGAATTTCTATTTATTTAATTATATTATTTTATTAATTTTCAGTACATTTTCACAACAAAAGCCTAATAAAAATTCAAAATACCTTCCGGTAAGTTTATATCTTTTCCATTATTTTTATTTTTTTACATATTGTAATATATGCAGCCTGCAGAATGTATAGCCCTTTATTGAAGTAAATAAAATTAAACTTATATTGTACATTTGGTTTTATACAAGTCAGGGCATGAGGTAATACACTTCCTCGTCTATTGGTGTCTGATTCACAAAATAGTCGGTTTCCTCCATGTCCTTCTCTTGTCTCTTCTGATCATTCTCCTCCTTCATCTTCTGCTCCTCTTGGCCTTCAGTGTTGCTGCTCCTTAGTGCTCTCTTTAACTGATTCCAGAACAGTTCTTTTGCACTGCTTGGATCAGAACAATTTAACCCAGGCCATTGCAAATAGGTCTTTTTGAGCATGACCTTTCTCATACGGTGATAAGTGGACAGTTGCCGCTTTGGTATAGGCTCCAGAAAGACCAGCAAAAGCACATCCTGCATTTCTTGAAAGAGACGATAGCTGGCCAGCTGGATTTCCAGTGAGCACCATTCACTGCGAAGGAAGCTCTGACTGACCACGCAGATCGTTTTGCGACTTCCATATACAGCAGCCACAATGTTGTCGACAATATCGCGGCCCAGTTCGAAATCTCTGTGGTGGAGGCAGAGCCGAAATGAAGAACCCTCGAGATTCGGCAGCAACTGTTCCATTACCCAGTCTTCATCTGCTGAGTTGTAGGAAACAAAGGCATCATACTTGTATTTCTCTTCCTTGTCCCTTAAGCGACGCCACTGTTCTCCAAACCATGATCGAAACACATAGTAGCCGTACTTAAACTTCCAATAAAGTCTGACATAGAGAAATGGTATTAAAGTTAATAATATTGTGAATGTAAAAGTTAAGGAAAAGAGGTAGAGCTCTATGTCCAAATAACACACATTAGTATCAAAGTTGTGAAAATATGAGCCTGGATGGTCTTGGCATGTAATATTGTAAAGATATGGAAATTGGAGTCTTTTATTGCTTACGGTCCAGTTCTGTAGATCACTATTCTGGCAGCCACAACTGAGAGGACAACTGCGCATGTCAATGTATGTTAGATTGGTCAGATTGTCCAGTAAACTGATGTCTAAAGACATCATGGCATTGCGATTCAAATGTAGTGTCTTTAGTCCTGTCAAATTTCCAAAGACTTCTTTTGAAAAAGATTTAATCCCCATGTTCTCAACAAATAACATCTTCAATTTTCTAAGGTTTTTGAAAATACCAGGTTTGAGTTGGGCGATCCCGACACATGAGTCGACTAGAGTTAAGAACTCCAAGCTTTTCAGGTCATCAAATGTTTCATCACCAAATCCAATGATATGGTTGTTGGTGAGGTAAAGACTTTTTAGAGAAGTTAGACCCCGGAAAAATGCACGCGGCAACAAGTATATGCCATTTGGTTTCTGCGCATCAAGTTTCAGGTCGAGAAGCCTCGACATATTAATAAACGGCGAGTATGCATGCTCTTTCAAATACCGAATTTTGTTATCCTGTAAATCCAGCACCTGCAGGGTGGCATGAAGTTTCCCAAAGAGACTGCTGTCGATCATATTCAGACGATTTCTATCTAAATACAAATTAGCCAAGCTATGCAGCCCATCAAATGCATGTGGCTTCAGCTGAGTGATCTTGTTCCCGCCTAAATCTAAAATACTTAGATTTGACAGAGAATGAAAGGTAAAGTTGAAAATTACAGCTATTTGGTTGTTGCGCAGGTTGAGAGTCTTTAGGCTGGTAAGATCTTCAAAGCTGTCGTTGTAGACATCGGTCAAAAGGTTGTTGTCGAGACGAAGTGTAACAAGATCTTTGAGTCCACTTAAGGCTTTATGGTCCATATAAGCAATTATGTTTATATTTAGCATGAGGTTTGTTAATTTTGGTGTATTACTGAAGGCAAAACCACTGACCTGTAGAATACGATTGTATCGATAGCTCAGGTTTCTCAGGCTGTAGAGCTTTTCTGTTTTGTTGCAGGACATTAGCTTGGTCAGATGGTTATGTTCCAGTTTGAGACTTTCCAGCTGGTTCTGACCGTGCAGAAACTGCAAGCAGCCCGTGGTTTTCATTTCATTCCGTGAGAGGTCCATTACACCTGTGATATTGGGGCAATGATAAAATGTGTTGTTTTTTAAAGCTCTTATGGAATTGCCCTCGAGGAACATTTTAGGTATGTGTTGCTTTATATGGTGGTGATATTGCAGAAGAAAACACAGCGAAGACAGCGCACGAGAGTCTTTCAGTTTTAAACCAGAGAAGTCGATGCTCCATGGTCGTACATTTGAATGAGTAAGAAGCTTGCTAGCAGAGATGTTGGTAAAGCGCAAGCGCAGGTACGTTATATTCTCCAGATTCAGGCTCTGAAAAGCCTCGAATGATAACTTTTTGTTGTCTGAGAAATCTAGCACTTTCACATACATAAGGAAAGACTGGTCACATCCCAGTGTGTATAGTTTATTATCACTGAGGTATAGTCTGGCAAGCGACTCTGGCAGACGGTGGGAGTGATGCAGCGTGGTAAGCTTGTTAAAAGAAAGGTCCAGTTTTATCAAGCTGGACAGGTTTGTTATGCATTCAACCAAAGCGGAAAAGTTTTTCAGGTTATTCCGGCGTAAGTCAAGAATCTGTAGGTTTGTCAATTTGGAAAACAGGAACACATCAGTATTATTGAGTTTGTTGCTTCCCAGGAGCAGCTGTGTGAGGTTATGGAGATCACTGAAGACATCACGGTGGAGAGATAATATGCTATTGCAGGACAGATTTAAAATCTGAAGTTGATGCAGATTATTAAAAGCATCTTTGTGGATTTTAACAATTTGGTTAACGTCCAGTACCAGAGAAGTCAGATCGGACAGATGATCGAAGCTTCGGCCTTGAAGATATGTAGTGTTACTGCGAGACACTGTAAGGTTTGTTGCTGTGGGAAATACATCTCGCACAATTGTGGTTATGTCTGGTTCGTGACATTTAATACATCTGAAGGTTTTATGATTAGAATCTGGGATCTCTATGCAACTCCTGAAACTGTAGCTGAAGGCAAGTTTGAGGAGGCAGATAAATACTGCCTTTAGGATCAGTTCGCGGCATGCAGAATCTGCCATGTTTTTCAATTCAACTTTAAAATAACTTCCTTCATCAAAGACCAACACTACGAGGTTCTTCACTCAAGTACGAGCAGCAACTAATCCAATATTGAGAGTTTAACACAGCCAGCTGCTAGAAAAAAAAGAGGGGAAGGTTATAATTAGTTTAAAAATAAATCTGAAATAAAATCGTTACATATTGATCCGTAATGTCAAATTGACTTTTTTTTATGTATAACATACAACAGAAACAGACTATGGATGTTTTATGTGTTTATTTTATTTATTTTCAGATTATTAAAATGATTTCAAATGTGATTGAAGTATATCTAATGTATATGAATACAGGCAGTTAAAAGGTAGATACAAAAACATTACTCCTAATATTAAATTACACCTAAACAAACTTCTCTATGTACTCTTAAAATTCATCTCGGGTGGCAATTTCCCACTTCTCAGACTCTATTTCCCCCTTTTGTTTTTAAGTTAACTTGCTTAAAATACGTAAATAATAAAACAATAATGGATTGAAACAACCAAACATGTTAAATAAAATATCTTTGTAAGTTTTTGTAAATGCATGACACATACATACTTTTCTCTTTTTTCACATGCAACCATTTGCTAATGATACTGATGTTAACATACATACGAATGCATAAATCTTGTCATGGTGAACAAAGTAGACGGAGAGCTATGTAACATTATGTAAACAAATTGTTCTCTATAGTGTTAACAGGACAAATACAGAAAAAAAATCTCTGACTCACTATTTCAAAAACCATCAGTGAGCAATCCTAAATAACCCAAGATCTCATATCTTTCATAAATTAATTTCATCATATGGCTATTTGTCATTTGAACATTCTCTAAATATAAACAGAAATGTATTTCAGTACCTTACCTTCATTATATTGTTCCCGATAATTTTGCAAAACTGCCCTATAGCCGTTCTCTCTCTCTTTTAAACAGGAATAGAAAGAGGAACCATAAGGGTTTCAAGCCCAAGCAAAGAAGAGCAGACAATGGTACACAATGCCTGATCCAATTACTTAGATTTTGCAGTCAAAATTTGAATACTTTCTTTAAACAAATAAACTATTTAATTAAGGATCGATTCGTAATGTAAATTCTCATGTAACGGTAATTTATAGTTTGGAATATTCTAAACAAACAATAAGAAGAAAAAAATCCATTTTTTTTAGGCATTTTTAAACAGGCAATTCTCTTCCCTTAATTTTCTTTAAATTAACCTCTCTCCTTCTGTTCTCGAGCCATCTGACAGAGTCCACAGAAAGGACAGCAGGTCATAATCACCCAGTCATCACAGACAGAGCCCTAAAAGACAAAAGGCACTTACTGCATTGCTATTCTTTGACACCAATGTTATTAATGTTATGAAATAATAGATTTCAGCAGGAATTTCAACACAACATCAACATCAGAAAAAACAAAAATCAATACTGAAAATCATTTTTATTGCATGGCCTACATTAATACGATATTTGTCACGGATGCTGGTTCTCAATGCAATCATAGCTCCAGGTAGGAAGGGCAAACAGCAGCTGTCACCATTATCCTGTGCCACTTTACAACCCAAGATGCAAGGAATAAATGTCCCACACAGACCTGAGGAGCAAACCAGTGTCAGAATTCACACTTTTTTTGTTTTTTGTTTTGGCAATATGAGGCTTGTGAGGTTCAAGCCACTTACTCATCAAATTATTTGAATAGATAGTTCATTCGGATTTACTCATTTTCTATTTGGGTAAATCCTCTATTTCTTACTTTTGCAGGACACGAAAAAAAATATTTTGTTGTTTTAAAATGTTTTAACTGTTTTTGTTCAGGTCCAAAACAACTGACTTACATTGTAGCTACTGTATGGACAAAACATTCTTCAAAGAAAGTCATACAGGTTTGAAATGACACAAGTTAATACTTTATTTTTAGGGAATAATTTTCATTTTTAGGGAAGCTATTCCTTTAACAACATCCCCAATTTATTATCTCTATTGCCTTTACATAAGCAAAATAGATTTAAATGAATAATAAAAAAAAATAATGATGCCAATCTATCTCCCTATCTCTCACTCACACATACAGTATACACTCACAAATGCCGTAGTCCTCACAACAGTCACAGACATCAGAGCTCCAGTGAGAAACAGTGTAGCTTACAGTCATTTGTGGCTGGGAAGTCATTGCTTCTGTTTGATATGACATCACTGACACACAGCAAATTATATCATTTACAATTAGCAGAATACAGTAAATACCGTAAAGTTGTATTTTTGCTACAAAACATGTATTTTTATTTGATGGCTATTATAGAAAAAGATTGGTTAAATAAGTATGAATTAGGACATAACATGTGATGTCATTTCTAAGCCAGGTGGATTGTTTAAAATGTTATCCTCTCTCTCACCTGTTTCCTTGGAGAGGCTTCCTGGTACTGTATGTGTCTCACTTCCTCAGGGAATGATGTTCAATTTTTGATAGTTTCACAGTGAAGTTGGAAATCACCTCTACATGATGTAGGGGAGGAGTAAATGTGTTTACCTCGTGAGTGGCTTATGTGACCTGTAAACTAAAGGGTGAAGTGTTTGATTTGGGGGCGAGGAATTTTACACTATTTACGGTCTCCACACCCTTCCATTAACACAGTATATGTTATCTACAACCAATAAAACATTTAGATGAGAACATTGTGTTTTTGTACCTCTTGAATCAAGAATCTGTGATTTGAACCTTTATTTAACTGACAAATGTACAAAGAAAATATTTCCAATGTTTTCACTGCCAACTTAATTTTATTTTGTAAATATAAACAAGTTTTGATTTTGATGGCTGCTACACACTCCAAAAAAGTTAGGACAGAGGCATGTTTACTACTGTGTCACATCACCTTTCCTTTTAATTACACTTTTTAATCATTTGGGAATTGAGGATACTAAATGTTGAAGTTTTGTAAGTGGAATATTTGCCGAATTTCGCATGATATAAGACATCTACTCAACAGTCTGTGGTCCTCGTTGTCTGATTCTCCTTTTCATGATGAGCCACACACACATTTTCAATAAGTGACAGATTTGGACCTCATGCAGTCAGTCAGACACATCCCTTATATGGTGCAGAGTGTCTAGAAACCACTCAGTTTTAGCATGTGCAGAATGAGGCCTGGCACTGTCTTGCTTGCAGAAAAGATGTCATCTTGATGGCAGTTTATGTCTCTGTACAATCCAAATATATGCCTCCATGCCAATGATACCTTCACACAGATGCAAGTCACCTATGCCGTTTGCGCTGATGCACCTCCATACCATGATAGATTTTTGCTTTTGCACCTGTCGCTGAAGAATGTTGGTCCCTTTTGTGTTTGGGACTGAGAACTCGATGTCCATTTTTTCCATAAACAAGCTGAAACTGGACTCATCTGACCACAGCACACATTTCACCTGTCTTCTGAGATGAGCTCGGGCCCAGAGAACTCGCCGGTATCCCCCCATAGAACTGATGTATAGCTTTCTCCTTGCGTAATAGAGATTCAAGTGGCATTTCTTGATGCAGAGTCACACTAGGTTCAGTGAAAATGTTTTTTCCAAAGTACTCCTGAGTACACATGGCTGTATTTAACAGAGTAGCATAATGGTTTCTCATGCAATGCCATCTGAGGGCTTAAAGGTCAAGCACGTTTAACTGAGGTCTCCTGCCTTGCCTTACACAGACTGAGATTTCTCTGGATTTTTTTCTTTTCTTTTTCTTTTTGTAATACATAGCGAAGAGGTTAGGTATTTTTCGAGTACATTTTCCTACTATTTAAATCTTTTCACAATATTATGTATGGTAGATGTAGGCCGCTGTACGTGAGCTGTATCGTTCAGTTTCGTTCCGACAAATGGGGCACTACATTTTCTTTTGCTCAATATGTTCAACGTTAGTAAAAGGTATCCAAGCAAAAAGTTCTCCACGCCTTATCCTGCAGTTAATGAGAAAAGTGTAATTTATTGGCGCACTATATTGACTTCGTATTGAGACATAAAACTGTAGAGCTAGATTTTCAACCAATCAGCATCGAAAATGTAAGTAGCCTAGGTCAGAGCCAAAATGAAGCCAATATCACTACGCACATGTAAACATGGAGGAGGACGTAAGCAGCGCATCTTCATCTGATAGCGGCGATCAAGCTCGATTAACACACGTAAAGTGTATTCTTTATGTCGGAAAAGATGGTGGGAAAGGTCCGCAGCCATTTACTGAAGTCCGATGGGAAAAAATCAAGCAATGTGCGAAGGAATGGCTCAAAACGTAGGACACTACGGAGCTAGCTATTGATCCCATGCTGCAGGTAGGTTACTTTCATAACATATGAATATTTTTTCATTATTTTTGAGTGATGCTAATTTACAAACTTTTGTCACATCAGAATCCCGATAAAAACATCGACATGAGAGACATTGTCCTCCGTTGCTTGATCTGTTATCTGGGCGAAAAAGAGGATGACCTCATCCAAGAGTACAATGAATTATTCTATATATTTATGGTGTTTTGAGAAATGTATTTGTACATTGTTTTTATTTATAAAAATAGAAATGCAACTTAAACAATAATATTCTTTCCAATTAAATTATTAAGCTAATGTGAAAATATTTAACACAAAATAGATTTTTGTCAGCCACTATATGAAAAAAGGTAACACTTTATTTTGATGGTCCAATTTAGACATTCTACTGACTATAAGTAACTGCAAATAAATGTTAACTTAATCTATTAACCCTAACCTAGCAGTCTACTAATACTCTGAGTTAGTTGACATGTACAGTAGAATGTCTATTGTGGACCTTCGAAATTTAATCTTACATTTTATATAGATTTGTTTTATTTGTGCAAAAAATACAGAAGTGAAAAGTGCATTATGTATTCATTTTTATCTTAACCTGAAAAAGGCAGTAAATGTTATAATTAAGTAAATTTCATTAATAAAAATGAGTAAATTCTGCTTGATTTATTTGTGAGACAACTTAAATTAAAAAAGCACATTCCACTAATAATATTAAATTCATCATAGACTAAATAATTTAGGAAATTTTACTTTATTTATTCGGGTAGATTTCACAAAAAAAAAAAACTTAAAATCTACTCAAATTTAATACGTGTAATATTGTTACCATCATTTTTTTAAGTAGATACTATAGCATGTAATATTTTTTACAGTGTACATGTAGTGCAGTTCCAGCTCGTGTATGCAAATTGACAATTCACCATTAAATGTGTTATTTTGAAAAGTGTTTTTTTATATATTATATTTTGGCTTAATTCTATCTGTTATTCAGATTTTACCTCGAATAATACCTTTGAATTGGAACAACATAATGAGAAGTAATTGGGATGTTAATGCTACAGTAGAAGTTTTCTTGATAATCTTATCATGTTTACTATGCCTAGATAGCAACTTTAGGTATATCACACATTTCAAACTGTTTTATTTTGTACTTCAAGTGGTAATTCGGCATGTAAATAACTAATTACTCCAGGCCTGTTAAAAAAAAACTATGTTGTATGAATGTGTGTAGTTTGAATAGAAGTATTACATTTGTCAGGCTCTCATTGTCATCTGACCAGACAGTGACAGTTTTGTGATTTCACTGCCATTCACAAATCCTCTCCTGTGGTCTCATGTGTTTGTAAAGTGTTCATTAGATGAGAGGCAGTATTAACATTAAGTGGCGGGGCACATATTAAGTTGACACATGCCACTATGCTTAGTGGCACATCCGGTTGTCATTGGCAGGTGTCACTAAAACTTGTGACATGTGACACGTACATGCCACTCAAATGTATATTTATAGGTAGATCTGTTAGGGATTCTGCAAGATATAGTACCCAGACGCAAATGAGCAGACAAGGTTTTTATTAACAGGACTGAAGACTTGAGACAGCAGGGAGTGAAGCGTAAATCACAGTAAAAAACAAAAAAAAACAGTAGGGAAAGGCAGATGACAACGACAGGCAGGATGGATGACCACTGAGACTGACAGCAAGATGGCGTTGATGTGAGTGCAATAGAGACCGCTCTGAAGGAAAGACCAGGCAGGAACACTAGGAACATGCAGCTTGATGTAGATCTCAGATGTAGCTCCAGTCTTGCCACCAGGTAGAGGCTCACAGAACCAGAAGCTCGACACAGAGATAGCTGCACCATTCAGGCAGCTGAGAGTCAGTGGCCAGGGAACTCAGGATACAGGACAGAAACACACAAGACGAGACTCAAGACAAGACAGACAAGATTAGGCAACAATTAAGATAAGCAAAACTAAACTGACAAGATCAATGAAAAAAACAAAAAGTAGAGAAATAAATATATAAAAAGCTTAGCAAATTAATGAAAACTACTAAGACAAAAAACTGGAGTAACCAAAGAGAAGCAAGACTTCCACTTGACAGGGAAAATAAGAACTAACGAGAATAACTAAAAAATTTTATTCTAAACAAAAGAAAACTAGATTACCAAGCACAAGTGCTAAGGCTTAGGCAAAACCGTAACAATGATAACAAACCAGCGTAAGCACTAGGATTAATTTCAATATCACAAACCAGAAAACCAGTGGCGGTTCTAGACCATTTCAACTGGGGGGGCCAAGCTGGGGCCAGTTGTACTGTTAGAGGGGCCAGTTACATATAGACCTTATTGTTGTCGTATCATTTACTGCACTGCAGGCATTAACAGGCAAAATACCATGTTTATAATCATTCAACAATGTATTTGCATTTCCATTATATTTTTACATTTGCATTACATATTCAGTATTAGTCACAGTAACTGTAATTGACACAATGTCCTTCTTTCTCTTCATTTTGGTGAGAACTATAGAGCAAAAGCAATGGGGACCAAGAAGCGTATTAATTCATTTACTGAAAATAACTGACTTGCTAGGTAACTATGTCTAACCGTTTACAGGGTTCCTGCACACTTTTGTCTTTAAAGTCAAATTTAAGGCTTTTTAAGACCTGAAGAAATCAAAATTCATACCGTACATTAGCGGTGTGCAATATTGACAAAAATATATCTCAATATTTTCAATGTTTTGTTGATAATTAGATGATATTTTACTGATTGTGTTTTTGTGCTGGTGACATGGCTGGTTTAGGCCTGTTGTTAACAGCAGACTCACAAATATATTCATATTTGTAATATTCTATGCAGTGGTCAGTTAACAGCAGGGACCGAAATCAATTTTTTAATTTATTTTTAATTTATTTAATTTGCCACCTTAAATTGATTTCCAGGGGCATTTTCACCTATATATGGACATTCTTTCTAAACTTATTTAGAGTTATGAATCACCTTTTATGTCAAATACTAACATTCAAATTATTCAGTAACTATACTTATTTATACAATAATACTTAATTATACAATAATTATACAGTACCACTGTTACCAGTCAAATTAATTAATTCAATCAAAATCCATCTTTGCAGTGCAGAGGTGACAGAAGCGGCATTAATATATTTACACTCCATTTACAATTGCATAAATAAAGCTATGAGATTTTTTTTAAATCAATATTTAAATATGAAATGATTTCTAATTAACGTTTTAATTAAAGGGTACCTAAAATATGAAACTAAAACTGCCAGTAGCGGCCGCAAGTCACTGTCTTAATAAGTGAGTTGAGGGAGTCATTCATTCAACCGATTTGTTCAAACGGCGTATTCATTCGGGAAAGGAGCAAGTGATTCCTTCAAAACGCGGATTTCAGTCAAGAAATCATCGCTGTCTATTGCATTGAGACTCTGCTACGGTTTCATTTTGAAATTCTAGTCGCGAAATAAAGGGAAAACAAACAATATTGACAATATTGTGTCTAAAAAGTAACTCCCAATGTTAACTTATTGTTAATTTAACTATTGTATAACATCAATATCACAGTTGCAATTGTGCACGGGAAAACGGCACTCTTGCTGATTTGATATTCTAATATAAGATCATAATATGATATAAATATAAGACATAAACTAATTTGGGGACATAGCCTACCTATGAACCGCACACAGCAGTGAAAGGACGAGAGACAAATGCGATGTCAGCTCACAGTGCCTCGTATACAGTTAAAACATTGATTACAATATCATAATAGATAATACACATCGCACACCCGATACGCACATAAAGAATGAACTTGCAACTGAACTGACATTTACCAGCTTTCTCCTTCTCTCCTCTCTCGCGTGCAGGAGACAGACGTTATTCTGCCGCGATTCCCGCGAATGTGATGCGAATTGTCACGTGAACAAGCAAATCCACAAAGGTAGAATAATAAAAATAAAAAAAATTCGCATACAACGATAGCAAAAAAAAGTTTTGTAAAAATTATTTCACACTCCACATTTTGGGGGGCCACAAGGGCGGCCAAGCTTGTTGTCACAGGGGCAGGGCTGGACTGGTAATCTGGCATACCGGGCAAATGCCCGGTGGGCCGACGTGCTTTTTGGGCCGATACATCTCATATTTTTATTTTTATTTTTATTTATTTTTTACGGCCCATAAAACTCGTACATCGGCAACCCATTCGTTTTGTTTTGTTCAATTGACGGCGCTGGGTTAGTGCCAATGTAATGCATTGGTCAAAAAAAAAATCATATTTTTTTCCAATGACAGACCGGCCCATGAAACACTTAGATCAGCGGCCCATTGGTTGTTTTCTTGATTGACACTGGGCTGGCCCAATCAAATCTTGAAACACCTCCCCCTTTGTGCTTTGAGTGAGCGTGCAGTGTCAAGTGTACTGTGTATCTGTCTATAGTCTGAGAGATGGAGAAGAAACGCAAGGAATGTGCAGAGAAATAGCGTGAAAAATAGATATAGGCCCTTCAAGCAGACGCTGTAAAATGTGTCAAAGTATATGTGTTTTCTGCAGCAGCAGAACCTTCATCAGCTCCAGTGGCTGATGAGGGGGATAGTGAGGAGGATCAGGAGAGAGATGAGAAAGTGTAGAGTCTGTGGTAAGCAGAACTACTTTTTAAAACACTTTGGCTATGAGTGTAGGAACCCATTACCTAGTTACGCATTATTTCCACATCTGCATTGTTGACGATTACAGCAATTTACTAGAAGTTTAATGAGACGCGTTTGTATCCATGTTTTCCGCCAAAATACAAGCTTGATGCATTTTCCGTCAAAATAAAAGATCATGTGCTTATCTCTTTCAAGTTTATAAATTAGTACAAAACTAATTATGAAAGTTTTCTTTATTTTTCAGTGCATTTGTTTTACAATATATGGCTATTAGGCTACTGTCTTGAGATTAATTATAACTATTATTATATAGTAGTGTAATATAGTAAATATAGTTTTATACTAAAAGAGTTTTTTTTTCTGTGTTTAATTTGCACACTAAAAATGGGTTGGAGCTTTTAATTTTTAACTCTCAAAGTGCACCAGATTGATGAATTTAACATTAAAATGCACACAATTTTCTTAGGGGGGGGGGCATGCCCCCAAACCCCCCTAGAGGGACAGAGGTCCAACCACCACAGTTTTACCAAAGATCCTGTGGGAAACACTGGTATTGCTATGCCAGTGCAGCTTATAGCTTGTTTTTTGATGCATCGCTGCGGAGTATAGTTCAATTGTATTAATAAATTACAATTTTGTACTTATTTCATCTGTTAACTCTCACTCGTTCCTACTCACTCATTACATGCCATTAGTGGTTTTCATGAATAGGAGTTGAACATATTCAAGGGCGTGCAAAGATGGGTGGTGTTTATGATCATATGTAGTGGGCCAGTCTGTGCCAAAATGCCAGGGCCGATTTTCTGTCCCAGTCCAGCCCTGCACAGGGGCACGGGCCTAAATACTAAAACAACTTTTTTTAGTTAATTATCTGTAAGAATGGAGCTTCATAAATGCTGTTCATTGATTCGAGTACATTTTTTTACATTTGGGTATAAAGTGTTTTAATTTTCAAATATATGGTGTAAAAACGTCTGAGTGCTGCCCTCTTCAGGTTAAACGGAAAGCTCCTGCAGTAGGGGTACTCTCTGACGTAGAATACTCTCTGACGTCACTCTGTCACGCCCTTGGTGCGAGCTCACCACGCCCTTGGCAGCCACTGGTCTAAGCATCTGGTTCCGTTTCCGTCAAAACTAGGCTACTGTAGCGAGTCAGGAGTTGGAATTAGGAGTATTGAAAACGATCAGGATAGATATATATTAGCATCTAGATAGCATAGCATTTATATAGTTATTTAGATTATTTCGTGTAGCCTAGGTAGTTAATCTCGCCTATTGCTCCAGTGTGCAACCTGCATTTTACGTGGGATTGCTTCTCCAACGCAATGGAGGTGGAAATGGGCTTCTCCACACAGCTCGCGCTGCGGAACGCTACTGTTCCTGCATGAATATCCCTCCTCGTCTCCTCGCTCCTCTCTGTCCTCCATCCTATGACCAGGAAATCAATCAAGCACAGCCATCTTGAAGGACATCTCAATTCTCTAATTGCACCGTGAGGAGTCGAGGATCGAGGAGTGATGAGGCTTTCAGAGGAGTCATGAGCGAGGATACACAGCTGTATCCTATGCGGAAGTGTTTTATTGACTAAACGTGACGCACGTATACATTCTCCTCCCCCGTCACATCGGTCACAATAATTTGAATTTGTACTTTACCCTTGCTGTTTATATAAACCACACATCTCACATATTTCAACAGGGTATCTTGCTTTATTATTATTCATTATGAATTTCTTAAATAAACAAACTTCAACAACATAAGGGCAGATCCTTTTAGCGCTGCTGATGACGCTATGAAGTGACGCTCGAGTGATCAAGTATTCCAATGTATAAAAAAGCTTTCATTCGATTCCTCTGTCCTCATTTTCTTTCCTTGTAACCTTCCCTCACAACCTACAGGGGGAGGAGCCGAGGCGCTAGGAAAGGAAGCGAGGAAAGGAAACGAGGATGCACAAATAAGAAATGAGAAGCACCCAAGGGCTTCTCCACACAGCTCGCGCTGCCAAACGCTGCTCTTCCAGCATGAACTCCACCACTGCAGCGGCGTCATGATGTAAGTGAGCATATATTTTTAATCACAATTTATGTTCCTTCTTATTAGGCTAAAGTTAATCCTCTGGTGTCGACAAACACGCCGGCGCGATTTGCTGATTATTTTTTTCACATAGCAGCAAAATATAATGAACGTAATAGTAATAATAATCCTGGAAAAAATTACCTCAAAATAACTGAATATAAGAATAATCGGATGCCGATCGCGATGCGGGAGTTAAGACCGCAGTTTGAGCTGGTGTCCACAGACAATTCACCCTCCTCCACTTCAGGTGAAGGTGGGGGAGAAAAGTTCTCGACTTCAAATGACCGCTCTGTTGCAAAGCTACTTGCGTCACTCCATTTAAGCTAGTTTGACAGTAGCTGTCACTGCGGGTCTCAGGTGCACACTCAGCCCCACCCCAAGGCAATCCCCCCACCCCAAACCCCCCGCCCCGCTCAGCCCTGCCCGCGCTGGGGTCTGCCCACTTTTCCAGCATTTTTCAAATATTGCCAGTGGGCGGAGTCAGGCTTTGACCAGGGGTTTAGTTACCCTTTAAACATTAATGCACAATATAGTGTAATAGGGTCACTTTTTTAAACTGATGCACTCTGATGCTGAATTTTGAGCTGAGCTTGCACAGTCTTTGATAATATATAGTTATGAAATACACAGTTATGTTTTTCTCCAACAAAACAATTTGTGAAAAATCCCCCACATCTTTGACATACATAATCAGGCCACATGTAAACAAAAGTTGCGAACATACCAAGAACAATCAGATAATTATTTTCGTTTACAGGTAGAAAAATATGGAGGACCAAACCTGCAGAAATTAAAAATGAATAAATAAATATGCGAATAAATGTAAAAATAAATAAATAAATGACTATTTATACTTTTATTTCCCTATTTATGTATAATTATATTTTTTCCACATTTATTTATTTTTTCATTTATTTATTTATGCATTTATTTATTATCAATTTTATTTATTTTCACATTTATTTATGTATATATTTATGTCTACATTTATTTATCTATACATTTATTTATTTATACATTTATTTATTTATACATTTATTTATTTATACATTTATTGCTCTAGTATGCTAATGAGGGGGGCGTGTTTTACCTAACGCATAGCAATGATCTCAGAGTGGCAGTACTGAAGCGTTGAGGCCACAGTGACACCTTGTGGTATGACCAAACAATACGCAAGAGGTTTGTTGACGTGACTTTACAGGTCACGCAGGAAATAAATGACTTAGAGATGGGCAATATGGCCAAAATCTTATAACACAGTTTATGTCCTTTAATATGCCCTAACTGTATATAGCCATATAGGTTTACCATACATAGGCCTACTCTTTATTCCGGACATGGCCGTAAACATCAGCAGGTCGGGATTTCTAAAATGTCTGGTCACACATGAACAGAATCCGTAGATAACAGACACGGAAGCGCATCAAATTATCCACGATTAACCAAATTTTATTACATGCATTGTAGATCCGTACACAGAAGCTAACTGCATTTTTAATGTAGCCTATCTTCCAAAAACAACGTTGACAGCAACAAACTTTTCCATAAAGAGGTGATATTTCCGCTATAAATTGATTTCCTGGGGCATTTTTTAAAAACCTTATTATAGGCTATATGCATCATCATCCCAGCCAACATTTCTTTGTGGGGCCCATATGGGTTTGAAATGGGCTGAAAAATGGGCCCCATGTAGGATTGTCCGCGGGTTACATAATGGCACCATGTGTCACGGAGCCATCCACATCACTCCCACCCACTTGTTACACCAGATCCCAATCACCTGAATTCTAATCACCGGCACCTGTACATCATGATTACAATCACTATTTCAGTCTCAGTCTCCTGCACCTCTGTTTCTGGTCTCGTCTTGCGAAGCTACAGACTCTACTCAACTGTTACATCCTACCTGAAGATACTTACCTGTTGTCCTGTGTATTCCCGTGGTCACCACTCAGAGTCTCCTGGTCTCCATCGTCCTGTGTCTCCTTAGTCTTCGTGTTCAACAGTACCCTGGTAAAAGACATTGAGTTTCTCATCAGTGAAGTGTTCTTCGTGTCAAGTTTATTCTCTTCGCACTCTAGTATTGCTCTGCACTGTTCACTCAGCATCTCGCTCTCTCTGCACATCAATAAACCTGAATATTACTTACATCTGCCTTATCTGTCTTTCTGTGAGTGTGACAGAAGACCAGACCCAACTATGCAGAGTACGAGCGCAGTTTCTACGGATCCGTTTGCGGAATTGGTGAACGCAGTTCGTCAATCGCTTCCGCAACCCAGCACTCCTTCACCTGCTGCCTCTGCCAGTCCCATGGCCCGACCAGCGACCTATAGCGGCGAGGCGGAGGATTGCAGCGGGTTTATTCTCCAGTGCACTCTTCACTTTGAGATGCAACCCCAATTGTATGCCACTGATAGAGCGCGGATTGAATTAATAATTTCCCTTCTCTCTGGTCGAGCTCTTTCGTGGGCACAAGCATTGTGGCAAGCCGATGTTCCAGTAACTAAATCTTTAACAGCATTCATTCAGCATTTCAAGGAAGTTTTTGGGCAGTCCACGTCTTCTCTAACCGTCCATGATCAGCTCTTTCAACTCAAACAAGGTAATCGATCGGTGGGATCCTATGCATTACATTTTCGAACACTCGCTGTGGCAAGTGGATGGGAGGAAGTGGCTCTTCTCACTGCCTATCGCCATGGTCTCAATCCTGAAATTCGTTCATTGATGGTTATACATGATGATAATATGGGATTAGAGGCTTTCATCCAGAAATCGATCCGTGTCTCCCAACGACTTACTGCATGCCCTTCAATCCAACCCGCTATGCATCCTCCGCCTCTGGAACCATCTACCGCCCTTCCAACACCAGAACCTATGCAGGTAGATTTTCAGCGACTTTCTACAGCGGAGCGTCAAAGAAGATGGATTAATCGTCTGTGCCTGTATTGTGGGGGCGAGGGACATGTCATCACAGCTTGTCCTATACGACCACCACGCCCAGCGGTTAGTACTATCCAACTCTCTCCTAAAATTGCACCTTTGACTCGTACTACTGTCTACCTAGTAACAGCCTGTTCCAATGTTCCAGCACAAGCTCTCATCGACTCCGGATCAGCGAGTAACTTCATTTCCCACAACCTCCTTCAAAGGCTCAACATCAAGAGGAAACTCTGTCCCCAAAACCTAGAGGTTCATACTATTCTGGGTAAGCCGCTGGGTCGTGGTCGTATATGTCACTTCTCCCCCACCATGACACTCCACATAGGTTGCCTACATTCCGAGGAGATTTCGTTCTTGGTGTTGGAAAGATCCACCGTGGACATCATCCTGGGACGCCCGTGGATGCTCCAACATGAACCTCGGATAAACTGGGTTACTGGTGAGATTCTTCAGTGGGGCTCATCCTGTCATCAGTCCTGTTTAACTCCTGTGGTCAAGGTGTCTAGTTCTCCTTTCCATTCCAGTGCTACTAGTCCATCTATCGCCATTAATTCCACTACCATTGAGAGCCCAGAGTCTGACAAGAAGATGGAGATTCCTTCAGAGTATCGGGCGTTCCAGGATGTGTTCAGCAAGCGGTTGGCAACACAACTACCACCTCATCGGCCATGGGACTGTGCCATCGACCTGCTACCTGGGGCGACTCTACCCAAGGGTCGAGTCTATCCCCTGTCCATCCCGGAGCAGAAGGCCATGGAGGAGTACATCACGGAGGCACTTAGTCAGGATTTCATTCATCCTTCTACATCCCCTGCCGCTTCAAGTTTCTTTTTTGTGGCGAAGAAGGACGGAGGCTTGCGGCCCTGCATAGACTACCGGACTCTTAATTCCCAAACCATAAAGTACAGTTATCCCCTTCCTCTGGTCCCCTCAGCCCTGGAACAACTACGTGGTGCCTGCATCTTTAACAAATTAGATTTACGAAGTGCCTACAATCTAATTCGCATCCGTAAGGGCGACGAATGGAAGACTGCCTTCGTGACGCCCTCAGGGCACTATGAATACCGGGTTATGCCTTATGGACTGTCCAATGCTCCTTCAGTTTTCCAAGGTTATATGAACGAAATCCTCCGAGAATTTCTCCAGCAGTTCGTCATAGTGTATATCGATGATATCCTGATATACTCCAAGAACCTCACAGAAAATCGACACCATGTGAAGCAGATCCTCCAGCGTCTTCGAGAGCAACACCTCTATCTAAAACTAGAGAAATGTGAGTTCCATACTTCTACAGTTCACTTCCTTGGATACATCATCGATCAAAGAGGTATCCAGATGGACCAGAGGAAGGTGGACACAATCCGAACCTGGTCACAACCAACCACCATCAAAGAACTCCAGAGATTCCTAGGATTCGCCAACTTCTACCGCAGGTTTATCCATAATTACAGTCTTCTCAGTTCCCCGCTCACTTCTCTCCTCAAATCCCGGCCCAAGTCTCTGTCCTGGAATCCAGAAGCCACCACCGCCTTCTCCACTCTCAAGGAAGCCTTCATTTCCGCTCCCATCCTAACCCATCCAGATCCAGAATTACCGTTTACCGTGGAGGTAGATGCTTCTTCCACTGGGGTGGGAGCGGTACTTTCACAGCGACAGGGGAACCCACCTTTACTCCATCCATGTGCCTTCTACTCAAAAAAGCTGTCCCCGGCGGAGCAGAACTATGACATCGGCAACAGGGAGCTCCTCGCCATCAAGCTGGCATTAGAAGAGTGGAGACACTGGCTGGAGGGAGCTAAGCACAAGTTTGAGGTTATCACAGACCATCGAAATTTAGAATACCTCAGAGAAGCTCGTCGCCTCAATCCACGCCAAGCCAGATGGTCCCTCTTCTTCACGAGGTTCGACTTTATAGTTACTTACCGACCTGGATTTAAGAATTCCAAAGCTGATGCTCTTTCGTGTCTCCATCAACCTGATCCTGAACCTTCCAAACCTGAAACCATCCTCCCTCCAGCCATAATAGTCAGTCCTATCCTCTGGGCCTTAGACGAAGATATCCGACTCGCCACCCAAGCCGAACCTGCTCCGCCGGGAGGTCCAGAAGGGTGTATCTACGTCCCCACATCTTGTCGTCTAGCCCTTCTGGACTCAGCTCACACCTCTCAGGGCTCTGGACATCCAGGTAGCCAGTGAACCCTCTCGCTCCTTCGCCAGCGCTACTGGTGGCCGTCTATGGCCCAAGACATCTCCCAATATCTCAAGGGTTGCTCAGTCTGTGCCATCGCCAACACTCCCCGTCGACTACCCGCTGGCAAACTGGTTCCATTAC
This sequence comes from Siphateles boraxobius, assembly GCF_051911475.1. Taxonomy (NCBI): domain Eukaryota; kingdom Metazoa; phylum Chordata; class Actinopteri; order Cypriniformes; family Leuciscidae; genus Siphateles; species Siphateles boraxobius. The sequence continues at coordinate 18,676,559 of NW_027508722.1, read as the reverse complement.
CTATCCCTCGTCGTCCATGGTCCCATCTGGGAATTGACTTCATGACTGACCTTCCACCCTCAGAGTCCTATACTTGCATCTTCGTCATAATCGACAGATTCTCCAAAGCCTGCAAGTTGATTCCTCTCCGAGGGTTACCCACCGCCTTCGAAGCAGCTGAAGCCCTCTTTCAGAATGTGTTCCGTCATTTCGGTCTTCCTGAGGATATAGTATCCGATCGAGGTCCTCAATTCATCTCTCGAGTCTGGAAAGCCTTCTTCAAGCTCCTTGGAGTCTCCATCAGTTTATCCTCCTGGCTATCATCCTCAAACTAACGGCCAGACTGAGCGTAAGATCCAAGAGATCGGGAGGTACTTGAGGTCATACTGCCACCAGAACCAGAACAGCTGGAGCCGGTTCCTTCCCTGGGCGGAATATGCCCAAAATTCACTCCGTCAATCAACCACAGGACTCACGTCATTCCAATGCATCCTAGGATACCAGCCTCCCCTGTTCCCTTGGTCTGGGGAACCGTCTGAGGTTCCAGCTGTTAATCACTGGTTCGAGCAGAGCGAGAGGGTGTGGGACTCAGCTCACGTCCATTTACAACAGGCAGTGCGAAGACATACCACCCAAGCCAACGCCAGAAGATCTGAGACACCCCGATTCCAACCAGGACAAAAGGTATGGCTGTCTACCAGAGATATCCGTCTTCGCCTGCCCTGTCGTAAGCTGAGTCCCCGCTACATAGGTCCTTTTACAATCCAGAGGCAGCTCAACGATGTCACATACCGGCTCAAACTACCAGCACAGTACCGTATCTCTCCATCTTTTCACGTTTCATTGTTAAAACCCTACTCTGAACCCTTGTCTCCTCCCCTTGCAGAACCCGATGTACCTCCTCCTCCAGAAGTCGCAACTGATGAGCTCATCTACAGAGTCCAAGCCATCATCAACTCACGACGACGGGGCAATCGTCTGGAGTACCTAGTAGACTGGGAGGGGTATGGCCCAGAAGAGCGTTCATGGGTAGCTCGTGACGACATCCTTGACCCCTCCTTGCTAACCCAGTTTCACCAGGAACATCCCACTCGTCCTGCACCCAGAGGTCGTGGTCGTCCCCGTCGTCGTGGGTTCCGGTCTTCAGGAGCCGACCGTGGAGGAGGGGGTACTGTCACGGAGCCATCCACATCACTCCCACCCACTTGTTACACCAGATCCCAATCACCTGAATTCTAATCACCGGCACCTGTACATCATGATTACAATCACTATTTCAGTCTCAGTCTCCTGCACCTCTGTGTCTGGTCTCGTCTTGCGAAGCTACAGACTCTACTCAACTGTTACATCCTACCTGAAGATACTTACCTGTTGTCCTGTGTATTCATCACTCAGAGTCTCCTGGTCTCCATCGTCCTGTGTCTCCTTAGTCTTCGTGTTCAACAGTACCCTGGTAAAAGACATTGAGTTTCTCATCAGTGAAGTGTTCTTCGTGTCAAGTTTATTCTCTTCGCACTCTAGTATTGCTCTGCACTGTTCACTCAGCATCTCGCTCTCTCTGCACATCAATAAACCTGAATATTACTTACATCTGCCTTATCTGTCTTTCTGTGAGTGTGACACCATGTTAATTGCCCAGATGAATTTCATGTATGATTGGACTTGGTACTAGGTGGGACCCAAGTGGGCAACATGCACAAGACCCATCTCGGTCCCAACTTTAACCCAGTTGACATTTGTATGTGGGGCCCATGTGGGTTTAAATTGGGCTGAAAAATGGGCTATTTATGGGATTGTCCGCGGGTTACATAATGGCCCCATGTTAATTGCCCAGATGAATTTCATATAGGATTGCACTTGGTACTAGGCGGGACCCAAGTGGGCAACATGCACAAGACCCATCTCGGTCCCAGCTTTAACCCAGTTGACATTTGTATGTGGGGCCCATGTAGGTTTGAAATGGGCTGAAAAATGGGCTCTGTATGGGATTGTCCGCGGGTTATATAATGGCCCCGTGTTGATTGCCCAGGTGGATTTCATGTAGGATTGCACTTGGTACTAGGCGGGACCCAAGTGGGCAACATGCACAAGACCCATCTCGGTCCCAGCTTTAACCCAGCTGCTAATATTTGTATGTGGGTTTGAAATGGGCTGAAAAATGGGCTCTGTATGGGATTGTCCACGGGTACCATAATGGCCCCATGCCAACTGCCCACATGGATTTCATATAGGATGACACTTATAAACAGGTGGGCCCCAACTGGGCTACATGCACAAAACCCATCTTGGTCCCAGCTTTAGTTTTTTTGTGGGTACTACAAGGTTACTACATGGGCTGAAATATGGGCTGTAAGTGGGTTTGTCCACGGGTTCCATGTTGGCCCCAGCAACTTACTCATTTAGGTTTTATGCAGGATTTCACAGGGCTTTAGGTGGGGCCCAACTAGGAATCATATGCATTTGGCCCAACTAGGGATCATCTGGGTTCCATCTAAATGAGTAGCAACACCACGCAAACAAGTTTTAAAGCATTAGAGCACACAATGAGATTTAAATCTTTTCAAATTTCAATTTTAATGAAATTACCCATCATATTATGCTATATTCTGAAATTCCAGAGACAATATTTAAAGAAGCAGATTTATGTCAGATTAAAGAGTATCTCTTTAAAGGTATATACCTAATTGTTAAAATACATATTTTGAACCTGTATTTGACCCAGTCTTTACTGAAATCTTTGAACAGGAAATAAAAGGGGACAGTTAGAAGAAGCAGAAACTATACATTTATCAGTACAGCTTACACTGCAGACAGTCATTTGTGTTTCTTGCCAGTTGATCTGTGCAGTCTTCTTAAGAGCCTCTGCAAAACAAGAGGGTTTTTAGAGATAATGATTTTAGAGAAATCATGTTACTTACACGTCACAATACCTTATGAAAGAATAACAACTTTTACTCAGGATAAAAAACAAAAACAGCAAAAAAACTTCAATTGGAATGGTTATGGTATTGGAATGTCACTGGAAGGGCATTTGGGAAATCAATAGAGATTTACTGTTTATTTATTCAGATTATTCTGATTTCATTTTGTATTAACAAAACCAGTTTATAAAGTATGAATATGCGTGTTTGAAAGCATCAATTCATTCAATGATCCAAGTTAACCATTAAAAAATGTATAAACAAAAATAATAATAATACATTATTTGTCTCAAGACTTTTATCATTTTAATATTAGGTACTAGTTTCTCACAATCAGATTCTCAGTCCATGATAGAATGAATGGGGAGACAAAATGATGCATAATAAAGTATTTGAATTATTTTGATTGCTAAAGATTTATGATTGCTTTTAAACTAAAAAATATAAAAAAGTATTCTTTGTTTCTTTTGAAAATAACTAAGGTGATCACATGTGTGGATGATTCTTAAATTTCCAGGACCTGAAATAGGTAAATTTAAGTCTGCTTTTTAAACAACGGAGGATGGTTAGTTTGTGACAACAGCAGGAAACTGCATATTCGTGCAGTGCGTGCACGGCAAAAGATTAAAATAGATTTTAAGCTTGTGACTTTTAAATGCACATTAATCCGATGATTTAGCATTCATATAAAAACTATGTTCAGATTCATCAATCAGAATGAGTTCATTCTGATCAAAACAAAAAATGTCCATGTAAAGTGGCTACTGATAGCACCAACGCAGATATAAATGTTCACTGTGATCTTACTTGACAAAGGTTTAAGACAAATTGTTGTCATTTAGAAAAATATTGCGTGGGTATTTGAATCAAGATCAAAATCTTTCAACAATTGCAGCTCTAATTTCTGATAATATATGTGGCTCTGTATATTTCTGATATGTAGAGATAGAGAAACTTTAAAATTAAAATTAGCCCATGATTAATTCACCCTCAAGCCATCCTAAGTGTATATGACTTTCTTCTTTCAGATGAATACAATCAGAGTTATATTAATAAACACCCTGACGCTTACAAGCTTTATAATGGCAGTGGATTGCAACCATCAGACTGAAGCTCAAAAAAGTGCATCCATCCATTATATAAGAACTCCACAGGCTCCGGGGGGTTAATAAAGGCCTTCTGAAGCAAAGCCATGAGTTTGTGTAAGAAAAATATTCATATTTAAAACTTTATAAAGTAAAATAACTAGCTTTCGGCCAAACGAACATACGGATTCCACTTCAGGGTAAAGCGCAACTTATGCGAGTAATGCGACGTACTGTTGATATTTATGCTACACCATGATGCACTACGCTACTTCTGACGTCACAAGTTGCGCTTTATAGGCAAGTAGACTGCGTATGGCCGTTTGGCCGGAAGCTAGTTATTTTACTTTATAAAGTTGTAAATCTGAATATTTTTCTTACACAAACTGATAAGTCCTTTAAAAGAAAGATTTAATTTGTACCATTCCTTTAAACAATTTTAAACAAAGCGTATTTAAATTCTACAAACATTTGCCATTATAAAACATTCAGACAACATGAACAAATGGTCCCCAATAGCTCCCTAGGTGCCGCAGAAAAAACAGCTGCCCACTGCTCCTGGTGTGTGTTCACAGTGTGTGTGTTCAATACTCACTGTTGTGTGTGTGTGTGTGTGTGTGTGCACTTGAATGGGTGAAATGAAGAGCACAAATTCCGAGTATGGGGACCCCATAGTTGGCTACGTCACGTCATATCACACAATTGTAGCTTTAAAAAATCGAATTGGTACACCAAAATCAAACAAACAATTACAATTAATAATTTTACCTGTAGCCACATTTATCCTGTTATGACACGTCTGAGGGTCTTTCCCTTGATGTTCTTCAGTGAACTAAGTAAAGGACTGTTGATGGTGACATGTTCTCCTTTCTTTGTCACTTCATAGGAAGAAAGACAAAAGGATAAAAAGTTACTCAGATTCGTCACTGGTAGAGGAAATTACTTTTGATGATGAGAATAATACTTTTAACTAAATAATATATTAATCCCAATGTGAGGTTTAGAAGCAATGGTTAAAATTGACTAACATCTTACTGAAGTTGATAATAGTGGTGGATTTGTCTCTCTGTTGGGTGCCTGTTCTCGCAAAAAAATCTTCTTCCAGTGATTGATTATATATATATATACACTCAGAAACTGGTATCTACAAAAACATAAGAGATTTAGACCAATACTATTTCTTAATTCTTCTGTAGATTCCAGTGTTTCAGAGTGTAAATGACTGTTTTATCAGTCACTTTACTCATTCGGATGCTCCTTCCCTAGTAAAAAATAAAATAAATAACAAACCTAGGCAAAAATATATTTAAAACACATTTATTTTATACTTATTATACTTAAAATACATTAACATGTTTATTGACACATCACCTAAGACTTATAATGAATTTATAATTAAACTTTATTTGGAGCATTTCTTTAGTACACAATGCACTTTTTTTATATTAAGACAAATATTTTTTTTTAACTAGGCCTATCTGAAGTGTATATGACTTTCTTCTTTCAGATGAATACAATCAGTTATATTAATAAACACCCTGACGCTTACAAGCTTTATAATGGCAGTGGATTGCAACCATCAGACTGAAGCTCAAAAAAGTGCATCCATCCATTATATAAGAACTCCACAGGCTCCGGGGGGTTAATAAAGGCCTTCTGAAGCAAAGCCATGAGTTTGTGTAAGAAAAATATTCATATTTAAAACTTTATAAAGTAAAATAACTAGCTTCCGGCCAAACAAACATACGGATTACACTTAAGGGTAAAGCGCAACTTATGCGAGTAATGTGACGTACTGTTGATATTAACACTATTAATAAAGTGTACCTAAAGTATACTTGCAATAGTTTCACTTTAGTAATCAAATACACTTAATCTCAGCACTACTTCCAGATAACTAGAGTACATTAAGTACAACATTTGTTGTTCTTATTGACTTTCAGTTTATAATTTAGAATACCAAAGTACAATTGCAACGTATTTATATTAAGTACATAAATATGTAAATGTCTTTGTAGTAAACTTGGCATAAAATAAATGTTTCAAATATATTTTAGTATTTTTTCACTAGGGTTTTCTTGTGTTTGAATTTTAAACTGGCTGACAACATTGACATCAGAGGCTACAACATTAAATATGTACTAATACGCTAATCGCGATTAGCATCTTACTATAATCAAAGGTGTGCTTTGATGAAGCACACCTTTACTGCCAATGGTACACACACACACACATATACGCAGGTTGTAGTATGTCCATTATAAAACTCTCGTGTGTACACAGAACATTTCTAGGAAATGAACTCCATTAACACAAAATGTGTTTATCTGTATTATATATTCTACCTTGAACTATATTAACACTCTCATTCACTTATTGTAATACCTAATGTTTAAAATGTTTTAATGTTTAAAAAGATAAAAACATTTTATCTTACCTGATATGCCAATATGTTTGCAGGACCTCACACATCCAGTCCGATCTTCCTCTGTGTTCACATCAGCTTCTGTTCTCCTCCGTTTACATTTCACAACGCAAATTAGTTCAACATAAGAATTTAACAGGCATAAGGATTAAGGAAAGACTGGGTAATCTTGCCGAGCAGTAACCTAGCACTATAGGGTGACCAGACGTCCCGTTTTTCCCGGGACAGCCCCGTATTTCCACTCTAATTTAAGTGTCCCGACTTATTCTGAAAAAATCATGTTTTGTCCCTTATTTCATCGTTAATATATATATATATATATATATAATAGGTTTCGTTTCCGAAAGGCTAAGTGAATATAAATGTTACGTTCAAACCGTGTAGCGCGCGCATGACAGAGAGGGAGAGACCTTGTGTGTGTGTGCTAGTGTGCCTAATGAAGCGCATGTAAGACGCATTATTAGAGGGAATGCATCAACGTCACTTTCCCGCCGGAACACGCCCCCTCAGCCGGACTGAGTGGCAGAAGAGCAGCTGCGTGACTGGATTTAATAGGGGAAACTGCGAAAACGCAAGTAAAACAAACGATTATCAGTTAAAACTAAAGATTGGACTCAATATAGTGTTCCTTACAACTTACTAAAGATCCAGTGATCCATGGATATTAACATGCAGCCAGGAATCGTGTTTCCTGACATTTATATGTGCCTGATTTCGATACAAGGGAAATACATACAGCAAATTTGCCTGTGAATGCTTTATATAAATACAAAATAGGCAGGTCTAAATCCAGGTGATCACTTATCAATGTTATATATATCATCATATCGTCTAGAGACTTAAAACTTGTATAGTTTTTTGTCAGTGTTTATTTAAAAATGTCAAATTATACAGAATATACAGTGGTAAATATTTGATTGATGAGTTGTCACTGCAATATATAACAATACAATATATAGAGAATGATTTTACCACTAAATTCAGCATATTGACACAAAAAGGATAACTGCAAATCCACCTTTCGCTGCCTGGAGTCCAGTTGTTTCTATGAATTGTAGTGATCTATTTGCTTCTCTGTACTGTAGCTTTAGGTAGTCTGTAAAAATATTCCTCATATTTCTTGTCAAATCTAGTTGTACAGTCAGTCTCAAAGCTCTTTCCCGTTTTAGACGCGTTTTGTGTGTTTTTCCGCAGCATTCACACTGAAAACCAATGCTGCCGCTCAGTCATTTTGCCACTTGTGGGCGTAACCGCAGTCACTCCGGCCAACGGTGACGTCACTTGCATTCCCTCTATACGCATGCGTTCTGTATCTGTCCCGTATTCCACTCCGATAAATCTGGTCACCCTACCTAGCACACACACGTCGTCATCAACTCAAACTGACGGCGTATTTTCAAAAATGACCAGTAAAAAGGCGCGCACAGTTGTCATTGGCCAGTTACGTAGATGACAGTCAGATTAACCAATCATGACCAAAGAAGGTGAAACAACCAATATCAATTGTTTCAGCGTGGTAATGGAAAAGTGTACTTTTCTTCTTTTCTTTCTATTTTTTTTTTTTTTAAAGAAATGTGTGTTTAGTTTTATATGTAAACTATATTATTTGATTAGTTGGTCAAATAGTGTTTTGATGACAGTGTGTGAATAAAAATGCAATCCTGCGCTTTAGGCACACACAAAATTGTAAATTCAAACAAAATCACACAGAGAAAAAAAGTTTCTGCTGCACTTCTCTCTTGAAATTATACATTATTATTATTATTGTTAATAATATGATTATATTTTCACATAAATTTAGATTTTTGAAGTGGTGTTTTGATCAAAATATTGTACAATGCTAAAATAATAACAAAATAATAATTAGAAATAATAATAATTCAGAGGTTATCTATTTCTTGAAGACATGACAAAAAACTTTTTCAACTGTTTAGCATTAAACGTTATATTAAACGTTACACAACGTTAAAAAAAAAACTGACATTATTTCAACCATATTTTAACCTTGAGGGTCAGTCGTGCCAACTACGACTGAAAAGAAAAGTCTGTCCTGTTGACCTCAAAAGAAAACTGAACACAAAACACAATATGCTAAATTAATGAAACTGCACTTTATTCTCTATTCCTGTATATGCTGCAATTATGATTTCTGACTGATTGGATTTTTCCTTCAAATCATGAATTTTCATTATTTCTTTCTTTACTTGTGCTATTTCATCATCTGAACTGATGTGCCCCTTTTAATAATCAAACCCTAACCCTAACCCTAACTCCAATATTCAAAATCTCCAGAATTACATTGTCACTAACCGACTGACCAGAAAACTCTGGAGTATCTCCATTGAATAAGGGCATATGGCTGTTGCGGGGTTTGATTTCTTCTACCCATCTCTAAGCCATTATAATTCCATTATTTTGATAATTAGCTTCTGTAACCTGTTCTTCATATTGTACAGTGACCATTTTCTGGATATTTTGAACCATTTGTATAGATTTTAAAATAACTATATGGAGATAAGCATTTTGCAGTAACTGACAAAATCACACAACTAAAAGTTGACACTTTGAATATTTAATGTCAATGTTGGAACTAATGTCTAATGAACACCAACACTCCAGGACTGGATTTGAAGAGTCATGGCCTATACTGTACCCACATACACTATATTGCCAAAAGTATTGGGACACCCGTCCAAAACATTGAATTCTGGTGTTTCAATCACTTCCATGGCCACAGTTGTATAAAATCAAGCACCTAGGCATGCAGACGCTTCTACAAACATTTGTGAAAGAATAGGTTGCTTAAGGAGCTCAGTGAATTCAAGCATGGTACCAGTTCCCTTTCAAGGGAACTTCGAGCTGCGTCAAACGCTGCGGGAACGCCCCTGCGTTGTGCGTCATGAAGCACGTATGGAATCAGCCCAATGGAGAGATGAAACGTCATAGGCGGGTGACGTCATCGACCAGGAAACTATAAAGCACCCCAAAAACACAAGCGCATTAGCTTCTGTGCTTTCAGTCGCGCTACATGTGAATCTGTCCCTGTGTGATATTGTCTGTCTTACATACCCTGCACCACACAAACAATTTATCCCTATATATATATATATTGAGAGATTATGGCGGACGAACAGCAGTTTAGAAAGTGTGTTCCTCCCTGCTCGCGTTATTTAACGAGCGGGGATACACATGATCTTTGTGTTGTTTGTTTGGGAGTTCAGCATGCCCAGTTTGCTCTCGAGGGAGCAGACTGTGAGCATTGCGAGCGTTTGCCGTTAAGGACGCTCCGCTCCCGCCGGTCGCTCTTTGAGGAGAGCGGTTCGGTGCGCGCTCCCCGCGGTTCGGGTCCCGCTTCTGCCGAGGCAGAGCGGCGGCGCTTATCGTGGGGATCGCAGATGGATCTCACAGCGGGGTTTGAGACGGGCTCTGCCTTATCTCTCCCTTCACCTGTGAGATCCAGTGCCTCAGTCCCGGGTTCGGAAGCACGCGCTGCGGTTTCTTCCGCTCGGGCTGAGGCACCAATGCTATCCAGTTCTGAGGAACTTGATGTTGTTAGTGTTGAGGGAGATGTGGAGGATTCGCCACCCCACACTCCTGAGAGTGATGAGCTTATGGAGGTGTTAACAAGAGCTGTTGAAAAACTTAATATTGAATGGCCAGTGACTAGACAGGAGTCTGTTTCTAAATCAAAGTTGGATGAGAGATTTTTGCCGTCACGTGTGCAGCCTCCACGCCGGTGCCTGCCGTTTTTCCATGATCTCCACACCGAGGTGTCGAAATCATGGAGAAAACCGGTGTCATATAGAGTGTTTAGTCCCCAGACTTCAACATACGCTAATATTATGGGAGCCAAGGCTCATGGTTATGGTGCGTTGCCTCGTGTGGAAGAGACGCTTGCGAGCCATCTCTCCCCCGAAGCAGCATCATCTTTTAAGGCACCGGCATTACCCACCAAGCCTTTAAGAAACACTTCGGCTTTGGTGGGTAAAGCATATTCGGCAGCAGGTCAGGCTGCGTCATGTCTGCATACTATGTCAATCTTGCAGGCATACCAGGCTGATCTGCTAAGGGACATGAGTGAGAGTGAGGAGGTCAGTACTGACGTAGTTCGCGAACTGCGTCAGGCTGCTGATTTATCCCTGCGTGCCACCAGAGAATCGGCCAAATTAATGGGTCGTTCTATGGCAGCTCTGGTGGCCGCAGAAAGACATTTGTGGTTAAATCAGACTAATATTAAAGAGAGAGAAAAAGCTTTTCTTTTAGATGCTCCTCTTTCTCCCATGGGGTTGTTTGGTGATGCTGTGAATTCAGTTATCGATAAATTCCAAGAAGAAAAGAAACAAACTGCAGCTTTTAAAAAGTTTCTTCCCCTTAAAGTTCATGTCCCTGGGGCTGCTGGGCGGGAGCAGCCCCGGCCGTCTTCGAGCTCATCACATAGAGCGCAGCAGAGGCAGAGTGTCGCGTCTCGTGCTCCCCCTGCTGGACAGTGGGCTCAGCCGCGACACTCTCAGCCGAAGCCTTCTCCCAGTAGAACTGATCTGAGGACAGTTATATTGGCTAAGAAGGCTTCGGCTAAGAAGAAGTCCTGACGCCAAGCCGTTCAGGATGCTGAGGGTGGTCCCCACCGAGGCGGAAAGGTGTTCACCTCTTTTTACGGTGCCCATTCCTCCTCGGTGCCCTCAGGGGCTCGTTCTGCCAACCCCGCCTTTATGCCGGGGCACAGACGATCCCAGCGAGCGCTTTCCCGAGGGACGCTCGCTCCCTCTGAGGAGGGTCTCAGAGCGGTCAGACCAGTTGTTCCCTGCCGGTGCGCCGTTACAGGGCGCTGCGTCTGCTGCTCAAGTTACACCAGAGGCCAGTCTCGAGAGGCTGGTACCCTTAGTAGAATTTCTGGCAGAGTGGAAAAGCCTTCCAAAAATATCTCATTGGGTCCTGCAGACAGTAGAAAAGGGTTATGCTATCCAGTTCAGGTGTCGTCCACCAAAATTCAGAGGGGTTCTGCACACAGTGGTGGGCCCCGAGCAGGCTCTGGTATTGGAACAAGAGGTGAAAACGCTCCTTCAAAAAGAGGCTATAGAACGGGTTCCTCCTCCCAGTTTGGAGTCAGGTTATTACAGCCGATATTTCATCGTTCCAAAGAAGGATGGGGGGTTGCGTCCAATTTTAGACCTGCGCATATTGAATCGCTCGGTAGGGAAGCTAAAATTCAAGATGCTCACTATCAAGCAGATCGTGTCTCAAATCAGGTCCGAGGACTGGTTTGTCACGATAGATCTGAAGGACGCATACTTCCATGTGTCCATCCTTCCACAACACAGGAAGTTCCTGAGGTTCGCCTTCGGGGGCGAGGCGTACCAGTACAGGGTTCTTCCGTTTGGCCTAGCTTTATCTCCCCGCACTTTCACGAAATGCATGGATGCAGCACTAGTGCCTCTGAGGCTTCAGGGCATTCGTATTCTCAATTACATCGACGATTGGTTGATTTTAGCTCAGACCGAGCAGATGGCGGTTCGGCATCGAGATGTCGTCCTCGCTCATATCAGAAAGTTGGGGTTGAGGCTGAACGCAAAGAAAAGTGTATTATCTCCTTCCCAGAAGACCACTTTTCTGGGTGTCGTTTGGGATTCGGTATCGATGCGGGCGCGACTCTCTCCGACCCGCATCGCTTCGATTCTCTCAGCTGTGAAACAAGTGAAGCTAGGCCAGCTACTCACTGTCAAGCAGTTTCAGAGACTGTTGGGTCTGATGGCAGCAGCGTCCAACGTTATACCTTGCGGCCTGTTGTACATGAGACCGTTACAGTGGTGGCTCAGGACCAAGGGATTCTCCCCGAGGGGAAATCCGCTCCGCACGTTCAAAGTCACGCGGCGCTGCCTTCGTGCTCTGGTCATGTGGAGAGAAACTTGGTTCCTATCCAAAGGTCCTGTGCTGGGGGCTCTTTGTCGTCGCATAACGCTAACGACGGATGCTTCCCTCACAGGGTGGGGGGCGGTCATGAGTGGTCGCCCAGCCCAAGGTCTGTGGCAGGATCATCATCTTTCGTGGCACATAAATTGTCTAGAGATGTTGGCTGTGTTTCAGGCTCTGAAACACTTCCTAACAGACCTGAGAGGCCATCATGTGTTAGTTCAATCAGACAACACGTCGGTGGTCTCTTATATAAATCATCAGGGGGGCCTGCGGTCTCGCCGGCTTTACAAGTTGGCCCGTCAGATCCTCCTGTGGTCCCAAGGGAAGCTACTATCTCTGAGAGCAATGTATCTCCCTGGGTATTTGAATGTGGTAGCAGACTCCCTGTCGAGGCAGGGGCCGAGGCCAGGGGAATGGAGACTCCACCCCGAGGTGGTGGAGCTCCTTTGGTTGAGTTTCGGTCGCGCCGAGGTGGACCTATTCGCTTCCAAGGAGACCACTCATTGTCATCGGTGGTTCTCCATCACTCTTCCAGCCCCCCTGGGGTTGGATGCTATGGTGCAGCCGTGGCCGAGGTCACGTCTGTACGCCTTTCCCCCGATTGCTCTGTTACCAGGAGTTCTGGAGAGGGTCCGCCGGGACGGGGTCAGTCTACTACTAGTAGCCCCGTTCTGGCCGGCCCGAGTATGGTTTGCGGACCTGATTTCTCTCCTGGACGGTTCTCCTTTGGAGCTCCCGGTCAGGAGGGATCTACTCTCCCAGGCGGGGGGCACGATACTTCACCCCCGCCCAGAATTGTGGAAACTGTGGGCTTGGCCTCTGAGGGGGCCCAGCTCATAGACTCCGGTCTCTCAACCGAGGTTGTTGAGACCATTCTTAACTCCAGAGCTCCATCCACGAGGAAGCTTTATGCCTTGAAGTGGAAACTTTTCACTTCTTGGTGTGGAGAACACCTGCAGGACCCAGTTAACTGCCCAGTGGGTGCAGTGCTGGAATTCCTGCAGGAGCGCTTCTCCACAGGGTTATCCCCCTCCACACTAAAGGTGTATGTGGCGGCACTAGCTGCTTACCACGTCCCTTTCAGTGGAGTTTCTCTTGGGAGACACCCGCTTATAACTCGTTTCCTCCGTGGCACTTTGAGGCTGAGGCCAGCAGTTCGTACGAGGGTGCCGACTTGGGATCTGGCCATTGTATTAGAAGGTCTTTCCCTAGCTCCTTTTGAACCTATCGAAGAAGTTCCCGAGAAGTTTCTCACTTTTAAGACTATCTTTTTGCTTGCTATCTCTTCACTAAAAAGAATCGGAGATTTGCAGGCTCTGTCGGTTTCACCCTCGTGCCTGGAATTTGCACCTGGCATGGTTAAAGCTTTTCTGCATCCTAGACCAGGTTACGTTCCTAAGGTTCCTACTAATATTGTTAGACCTACGGTTCTGCAGGCTTTCTGTCCTCCTCCATTTATGTCATCGGACCAGGAGAAACTTAATTCACTCTGCCCTGTTAGGGCATTAGACGCTTATGTCCACAGAGCTGCCCTGTGGAGGAAATCAGAACAACTTTTTGTATGTTTCGGGCCACCCAGGAAAGGGTGTCCGGCGTCTAAACAGAGAATAAGCAAGTGGGTGGTTGAGGCTATCTCACTTGCTTATGAGTCGGCTGGCCAGCCTTCACCTTTGGTTGTCCGAGCTCACTCTACCAGGAGTATGGCTGCTTCTAAAGCTCTTTTGTCGGGGGTTTCCCTGAGTGATGTTTGTGATGCGGCTGGATGGTCTTCACCGCATACTTTTATTAAGTTCTATGACCTAGACTTAAGCTCTACCCCTGGGGCACAGGTGCTCTCGTCCTCTGTGCGCTAGTCTCACATGACGGTCATTTGGTCCTATGGCGACGTGGGTATTCGCGTTCCCGCAGCGTTTGACGCAGCTCGAAGTTCCCTTGAAAGGGAACGTCTCGGTTACGTATGTAACCCTAGTTCCCTGATAGGGAACGAGACGCTGCGTCGCTCCGCCATACTCCCGGCACTCCCGTTAGCGCTTCCTTCAAGCCTATCAGAAGCTAATGCGCTTGTGTTTTTGGGGTGCTTTATAGTTTCCTGGTCGATGACGTCACCCGCCTATGACGTTTCATCTCTCCATTGGGCTGATTCCATACGTGCTTCATGACGCACAACGCAGGGGCGTTCCCGCAGCGTTTGACGCAGCGTCTCGTTCCCTATCAGGGAACTAGGGTTACATACGTAACCGAGACGGTTTCCACCTGTGTAATTAAGTCCATTTGTGAAATTTCCTCACTACTTGTTTTAATGATTGTACAGATATGTTATTTACAAGTGTATAGTTTATGATGTAATTTACAGATGCACAATTTATATTTATTACATAATTCATTATTATATTCACAATTATACTTGTATGTATTTCCCCATTCCGGACCCATATAGAGATTACCTATGTGGTTACTACCTTAGGCCCATGTAGGCAGCCTATATGGGACTGATTGTGTTTATCCTTGTCTGACCCATATGGTTTATCAAAGTGGGCCCCATATGTTTTTCCCATTCATAACCCATATAGAGATTACCTATGTGGGTACTACCTTGGGCCCATGTAGACAGCCTATATGGGACTGATTGTGTTTGCCCATGTCTGACCCATATGGTTTGTTCAAGCGGGCCCCATATGTTTTTCCCATTCATAACCCATATAGAGATTACCTATGTGGGTCTTAGCTTGGGCCCATGTAGGCAGCCTATATAGGACTGATTGTGTTTGCCTATGTATGACCCATATGGTTTGTTCAAGCGGGCCCCATATGTTTTTCCCATTCATAGCCCATATAGAGATTACCTATGTGGGTCCTAGCTTGGGCCCTTGTAGGCAGCCTATATAGGACTGATTGTGTTTGCCCATGTATGACCCACATGATTTGGCCAAGCGGGCCCCATATTTATTTCCCCATTCATAACCCTTACATTTACATTTAGTCATTTAGCAGACGCTTTTATCCAAAGCGACTTACATTTGAGGATTAAACCAAGCGAGTCATAGTGGAGAGCCAAAAACAACGCAAGAAGTGCTCAGAATACAAAGTTCAAACATTGCTCAGAGTAGCATAAACCAGACAAGCGAAGAGATTGTCCTTATAGAGATTACCTATGTGGGAACAACCTTGGGCCCATGTAGGCAGCCTATATGGAACTGAATGTGTTTGCCCATGTATGACCCATATGGTTTGGCCAACCGGGCCCCATATGTATTTCCCCATTCAGAACCCATAAATAGATTACCTATGTGGCTACCACCTTGGCCTCATGTAGACAGCCTATATAGGACTGATTGTGCTTGCCCATGTCTGATCCATACGGTTTATCAAAGTGGGCCCCATATGTATTTCCCCATTCAGAACCCATAAATAGATTACCTATGTGGCTACCACCTTGGCCTCATGTAGATAGCCTATATAGGACTGAATGTGTTTGCCCATGTCTGATCCATACGGTTTATCAAAGTGGGCCCCATATGTTATTCCCATTCATAACCCATATAGAGATTACATGTGTGGTTACTACCTTGGGCCCATGTAGGCAGCCTATTTGGGACTAATTGTGTTTGCCCATGTCTGACCCATATGGTTTATCAAAGTGGGCCCCATATTTTTTTCCAAATCATAACCTATATAGAGATTACCTATGTGGGTACCACCTTGGGCCCATGTAGGCAGCCTATTTGGGACTAATTGTGTTTGACCATGTCTGACCCATATGGTTTATCAAAGTGGGCTCCATATGTTTTTCCAAGTCATAACCCATATAGAGATTATCTGTGGGTACTACCTTGGGCCCATGTATTTAGCCTATATGGGACTGATTGTGTTTGCCCATGTCTGACCCATATGGTTTATCAAAGTGGGCACCATATGTTTCCCCCATTCATAACCCATATATAGATTACCTATGTGGAACTACCTTGGGCCCACGTAGGCAGTCTATATGGAACTGAATGTGTTTGCCCATGTATGACCCATATGGTTTGGCCAAGCGGGCCCCATATGTATTTCCCCATTCAGAACCTATATATAGATTACCTATGTGGCTACCACCTTGGGCTCATGTAGGCAGCCTATAGGACTGAATGTGTTTGCCCATGTCTGACCCATACAGTTTATCAAAGTGGGCCCCATATATTATTCCCATTCATAACCCATATAGAGATTACATGTGTGGGTTCTACCTTGGGCCCATGTAGGCAGCCTATATGGGACTGATAGTGTTTGCCCATGTCTGACCCATATGGTTTGGTCAAGCGGGCCACATATGTTTTCCCCATTCATAACCCATATAGAGATTACCTATCTGGGTACTAGCTTGGGCCCATGTAGGTAGCCTATATGGGACTGATTGTGTTTGCCAATGTCTAACCCATTTGATGAACCCAGATGGGCCCCACTTGTGTTGCCCATTTTGAGCCCATGCACTCATTTCCCATTAGTGACCCAACTAGGACCCATATAGGGAGCCCACCTGTTTTTGCCCATGTGGGACCTTCTTAGCTGACCCAAGTGGGCCCCTGATAAGATGCCCATTTTGGGACCATGCCCACTTGATACCCATGTAGCCCAAGAATAAACCATGTGGGGCCCACATATACATGTTGGCTGGGATGTAGCCTATAAGTCCTTAAGTTTAACTGATCAATTCAGTTAATAAGGCACTACTATAGGGCTGTCACCTATGGAAGCTTGTTTCCGCCACAGAATGAAAAATAAAAAAAGGTAATTGCGACTTTTTATCTCACAATTCTGACTTTATTTCTCAGAATTGCGAGATATAAAGTCAGAATTGCGTGATATAAAGTCGCAATTGCGTGTTATAAAGTCAGAATTCCGTGATATAAAGTCGCAATTGCGTGTTATAAAGTCAGAATTGCGAGATATAAAGTCAGAATTGCGTGATATAAAGTCGCAATTGCGTGTTATAAAGTCAGAGTTGTGAGTTATAAAGTCGCAATTGTGTTATAAAGTCAGAATTGCGTGATATAAAGTCGCAATTGCGTGTTATAAAGTCAGAATTGTGAGATATAAACTATTCTGAGAGGAAAAAAGTCAGTCTTTTTTTTCCCCATAGAATTGGACTTTATAACTCGCAATTGCGAGTTTATATCTTACAATTCTGAGAAAATATGTCAGAATTGCGAGATATAAACTCGCAATTATGTGTTATAAAGTCAGAATTGCGTGATATAAAGTCAGAATTGCGAGAAAAAAAGTCAGAATACTTAGTTTTCTCTCTCGCAATTCTGACTTTATAACACGCAATTGTGACTTTATATCTCACAATTCTGACTTTATATCGCAATTGTGAGAAAAAAAGTCAGAATTGTGAGATAAAAAGTCGCAATTATTATTATTATTTATTTATTTAGTGGCGGAAACAAGCTTCCATAGTCACCAGTAAAATCAGTTTCAACAAAATCCATCTTCACACTGCAGATGTGGGACTGACGCTGACTCTGAATGGCTTTAGATATTATTTACACAGACTGTTAATGCAGAGTAGCCATGGATGCATTTACACTGCAATTACAGTTGCGTAAATAATGTTATGAGATTCATTTTTTAATATAATATTTTGAATATTAAAATATTTAATGATAGAATCGATGATATTATACTTTTAAGTATGAAACTAAAACAGCCAGTAGGCCACCGTCTTAACGAGTGAGTTCAATCATTAATTCAGACGATTCGTTCAAATAGGCTACTGATTCGTTCAGTAAGAAAACACCACGTGTTGCTTAGAGTCGCAGCGGTTCTGTGGAGTTTGGAACTTTTTTTCTTTTTCTGAAGAAACGGCAAAAAATAAAGAAAAAGTATTTTTCAACACTCTTCCCGTGCGCTAGTATATCATATTATGTTATATAATAAAATTATCACATACATAGGCTTTTTTACACCAGTTTTTATTGGGGCATTTATTTATTAATTTTGTTGTTTGCGAGGTGGCGGAAGTTTTTTTTTGAGAAATAAACCAATTTACATACAAAATAGGCATTGAACAAACAATACGCTATTAACAAAATTGTAATTTTTTACAATTCTCAAAAGGCCGACGTAGTTGCAAATTACAATAAATAACAGCAATGAAGTCTCAAATCATATTTACAACCATGAAAGGCAAGGAAGAGAAAATAAATAAATGAATTAAAATATTATAATTGTAATGTTGTAATACTATAATGTTGTTCTTTCAATTATTTCAATTATAATATTTTTAATTCATTTATTTATTTTCTCTTTATTTACCTTTATTTTAACTCTTTATGGAAAAGTGTGTTGCTGTCAACATTGTTTTTGGAAGATATTAAAAATGCAGTTAGCTTCTGTGTACGGATCTACAATGCATGTCATAAAATTTGGTTAATGGTGGAAAATTGGATGCGCTTCCGTGTCTGTTATCTATGGATTCTGTTCATGTGTGCCCAGACATTTTAGAAATCCCGACCTGCTGATGTTTTACGGCCATGATTTCCTGCGTGACCTGTAAAGTCACGTCCACAAACCTCTTGCGTATTGTTTGGTCTCACCACAAGGTGTCACTGTGGCCTCAATGCTTCAGTACTGCCACTCTGAGATCGTTGCTATGTCTTAGGTAAAACACGCCCCCCTCATTAGCATACTAGAGCAATAAATGTATAAATAAATAAATGTAGACATAAATAAATGTAGACATAAATACATACATAAAATATAAATATACATAAATAAATGTGAAAATAAATAAAATTGAAAATAAATAAATGCATGAATAAATAAATGAAATAATAATAAATAAATGTGGGGAAAATATAATTATACATAAATAAGGAAATAAAAGTATAAATAGTCATTTATTTATTTATTTTTACATGTATTCGCATATTTATTTGTTTATTTATTCATTTATTTATTCATTTATTAAGTTTTAATTTCTGCAGGTTTGGTCCTCCATAGAAAAAGGGCATACTTTTAAATCTACACCTGCCATGGTTTTTCTTAGTTTTTGTCTCTGATTTTAGTCTGTGTCTTTGAGTTTGTCCTAAGCCAATGCGCTGTGCCTCTATACCATTTACTGGCTGTGTTGGTTACGGTATGGCAGGGGAGGGTGTGATATTTAGATTTAACAGCATACCCTGTTGAAAAAGTCAACGCTCGCTCCTGAACTTCACCAGACCTATAAAGAAACCAGTCTGTTAACCCTTTTAGAGCAAAAGATTAAATCGATAACCAAATTAAAAAAAAACGTTTATGTCTATGCTCTCTTTTGAAAGGCAACACTTTGAACATTCATGTTCTCAAGAATCAGAATCAAACAAAATACTAAGGTAACTGAAAAGGGAAGCTCTTGGACTAATGTATTCTTTGCAGGAAGATTTTTAGGGAAGAATGCAGAGTCAAAGTCACAAGCTGAGCATGTTCATGTTTAAGGATGATACGACTAAGTAAAGACTGAGGTGTTTGCAAGTGTTTTCTTAGAATAGGTCTGCGTGCATTTTCATTAAAATGTCATTAGGGGGTGTATACATACAGTAGCACAGTATACACAAACAATAACCACAGTTAAGTGATTTGGTGGATCAGATAAAATCTGCTTAGGTAGAATGCTAATTAAAAGACCAAGATCTTTTAATTTTTTGCCACATCTTTAGACATCTAAGTGCATGTTAGAACAAAGGAGACACGGAGACGTACGGTTTTATAATAGTGCAGTGAATCTGTTGAGCTGTTTGACTTGATTGTTTACACGTCAGGGCATGTCTTATTTAAAGTCCTGCACTGCACTGCTGTAACACTAACTAATTCTTTACCTTTTTACCTGCGTCTGTGAAGTCAGCTTGAATAAATACAGTAATCAGCCTCCTGCCCCTTAAGTAAATGATCTTTTTAAAAGAAACACCCAAAGTCATCTGAGAATAGGAAATTCCATGCGTTTTGCTGTTCTAGTTATTAAGAACTGTATTTTTGTATTTAACTTTATTTAGGCCTGTGTGAAAAGAAGAAATATTATATTTATACTATACGCAGCAGAGTATTTTCTATAGTTTTAATTAATATTTTAAGATTGTTGTGCAAATTCTACAGTTCCTCTCTCACACTGATCACTGTAACCGCATACAGACGTGCAGAGGCCACATGATTGCACAATTCCTGAAAATATGTTGCACAACAATTCAGTCAAAATCATGCTCCACAGTTTCAAATGTTTTAGACAGGGATCAATTAATGGATATGAAACACCACTCTTGTTTCATTACAATTTCAAACAAGAAGCTCTGAGGTCAGATGCATAAGCAACCGTTAAAATATGAAGTAATGCAAACATTTCTGAATCTTTATTACTTTATTACATCTGATGTGCAAAAATAATGACTATGACAAAATAAAAAATAAGTAAATAATAATTGATGAAGGAAATAAGATTGTTGTTAAGTTGCTTTGGATTTAAAAGAGTGTCACTTGAATTAATATATTATTTGGATGGGAAAGTGAAAATACAGAGCAAACATCCATCAGCTCCTTATATTTTGTTGTTATAAATTATGTCAGTCTCCCTCAAGTTACATTTGTTGTGTCTGAGACATTCAGTTCCTGCATATGTGCAATATGAAAAAGAGATATTGCTGCTCTGTGCAAAACATTCTCCGCCTGATCCACACTTCTCTTGCCTGATTGAAGCCACGATAGCAGTTTCGTTAAACTTTTCATCATTTAGCCACCTCCACCTCTTATCACAGCCTGTAGCAGCTACAGTAGCTAACAGTCGATGTCAGTTATGGTCACTGCTACCAGAAGCACCTGCAAACTTTTTAAAACTGTTTTAACATTAATTTATATTTAATTCAGTGATTCCTCTGTGTACCACTAGAGGGAGCCTGAGTACCACTAGTGGTACGTATACCACACTTTGAGAATCAGTGAAGATAAATCTGTGGGAAAGTACGACCTGGTCATCAGGTTCCTGAAAGGCGCAAGGAGGTTGAATCCTCCTTGACCTCACCTCATCCCCTCATGGGACCTCTCTCTGGTCTTAACAGCCCTATAGAGAGCTCCCTTTGAGCCTTTGCAGTCAGTTGAGATTAAGATCCTGCCTCTTAAGACAGTGCTCCTGACTGTGCTCACTCCTGACTGCGCTCACTCTGCGCTCGGCTTCCCTATTGGCGAGCCCGTGTAATTCCCTCGGCAGAGCCCACTCTGATGCCTCTGCTTGGTATTGACTCCACCATAACAAGGCAGGATCTACCACTGAGACATTCCATATGTAACATTGCCCTCATAACCCTACATATGGGGCTTTTTAGCTATTTTTGTGCTACTGTTGGTCTTTGTTAACGTTACATGTTCCTGATGAGTAATGGTAAGCGAGCTGGTGGTAAAATCAACCCGCAAACCAAGGCGGCTAATTCTGGGCTGAAAGCGGCAAGATGTCGGACGGCGCCTCAAACTCGCTAACGACTGACACACTGGTGAGCGAACTTGATAAACTAAGGAGAAACATAACTGGTGTACTCACCGCGCAGCTGAATTCGTCGTTGGAGTCCATTCACTCATCCATTGCTTCTATTGGGTCTACCTTGGCGACTCAAGCGACTACCATCAGTGACATGGAAACTAGTTTATCCGACCACAGCGACAGGATCACACATCTCGAACAGGAGGTCTCCACTCTTCAGTCGAAGTTGGTGTTGGCGACGGAGGAAAATGTCGCTTTGAGAGAAAACGTGGAAGATCTCGTTTCGTGGTTCAAATGGCAGAATATTCGTGTGGTTGGTCTTCCGGAGGATATTGAGGGAAAGGACGCCAGGCAGTTTGTGGCAGATTTATTCACCGTGGTCGCCGGCGGCGCTCTTCCCTCCCCACCGGAGCTTGATCGCGCCCATCGGAGCTTAAGGCCCAAACCCTGTCAAGGTCAAAATCCACATCCGATTATAGTGAGATTTCATCGCTACATAGAGAAGGAGGCTGTGCTCAAATTCGCGAAATCTTCAAAAGAAATTACTTTCAAGGGACACAGAATCAAATTCTATGAGGACTTCTGCGTTTCGGTGGCTAATAGGAGAGCTTCGTTCAACAACAGCAAGGGCCTGCTGTATAAACGTGGTGTTCGTTTTGGCATGATCTACCCGGCCAGACTTTGTGTGTCATACAACAATATGGAGCATTATTTCGACTCTCCTGAGGCTGCAGAAAAATTCTACCCCCAAAACTTTGCCGAGTAACTTTACGAGCGCCGTTGACAATAAGGAGATATCTCTCTCTCTCTCTCTCTCTCTTGGGGGGGAATTGAGTGCTTGACAGTCATATATAGTCTTTAAATATTCTTCCTTTTTAGTTTTACAGCCACTAGCTTCGCTATGTGCACTCGTTTTGCACATTTGCTGATCTGCACCCTGTCCACTCTTTTTCAGAAGTGAATTATCTTTTCAGAATTAAATTCTTTGTTTGTTGCAGTCAACTCCACTATATAATAGGTCGGTTGTGATAACTTTTTTCTTGCAACTCGTCATGTCTAAGTGGACGAGTATCAGAAGGGATTTTCTTCTGCTATTTTTGATCATATTTGTGTTTTTGTTCTCTATGCTGCCCTACAAAGGCAAAGTGCAGTAACTACGCCAACACTGAAACTGAGAAAAATGGCTTCAAAGTTTTCATACAGGCCAGCCAAACATGTTGTAGGTACAATAGTGTTGATACTTTTATGTAATACCTTTACAGGAAGGAAAATGTTATACATAAAAAAAGACCATTGATATGACCTTTGACCCCAAAAATGTAGATACTGCAAAAGAAGTTAATTGATTTTATGTTTTGTTTTTGGATGTTTATAGGTTGAGTGTTGAAAATGGTTGGTAGTAACCTTCATCCAGTGTATTCAAGAATAGTATTTTGTCATAATGTCCCTGTCACATCAGTCTTAAATGATTAAATTGAAATGAAACTAGTGTAACTGACCGTTTCTTATTGTTTCAATATTTGGGCTCTAAAATAAAGTTAAAATAATTGTAAAATATTTTTAAAAAATAAAGACACAAAGACGGCACTGCACGTCTCACTTAATTTAACCACAGACAACACTGACAACGGGCAGAAAATACAACGCTTTTTCCACTTCCCTTTTCCCGTCAAAATAAAAGCTCTATGTTTACAACTTCCTCTTAAGCTTCAACTGAGAGATTACCCAATAAAATACATTACAATAGCGTAAGAAATGAAGACAACAAGAAACAAAACCGTTATGACAGCGTTTCCAGAATGTGGATAGATGCTAACGTTACTGCCTTCAAGGGGAGCAGGTAAGCTAAAATGGTTTATATGCTAGCGGCTTGCTAGCTAGTAACGGCAATTTATTGATTCAGGTGTTATTTGCCAGGTTAGGTGTTCACATTTTACCATGTTCCTTACCACTGTCTGGATACTTGCGTTTTAAGGCTAGAGACACCATACTTTTTTTCTTTGGGATTGTGCCATGTTTTTCTGGGTTCACTTAATGCGGTTTGCCTTGGTACTAGCTACCGCGTCAAAGCCGGTTAAACAAAGGCAGAGAGCAGTAGCTTCACTTACTGCGGTTTGCCTTGGTATAGCTAGGATTTTGTAGTTACTGCAAATTTGACATAGTGATTTCTCTGAAACGGGATACAGTTGAAGGAGATTTTGTCACAAGACGTAGGAGATGTTACAAAGCCCATTTCCAAAAAGCTAAACTCATTTTTGACCAAATATGTAGGCCTAGTTGCTGCGCTTTGGCTTTGTACGGCAGTAGCTATGTTCTGGGTATGTTCGGGGGTTATGTTTGATGTAGGATTATTTTGTCTTACTTGGCATTTAAATTTGTCTCTTACACATGCTAACATGATTGAGCTTAAAAAAGCATTGTTTTTTTTCTTTTATACCCAATTTAGATCTACTTCTAGTTCTACTTTGCAGTTCCATGAATAAGGTACCTGTTAATTCTAAGGGGGGAGGGGTTGGACACAACATTAGTATCATTACATGGAACGTACGTGGGATGGGTGGCCAAATTAAACGCTCTAGAGTTTTTTCTCATCTAAAATCATTGTCCTCTCATATTATGTTTCTTCAGGAGACACATTTGCGTACATGTGATCACGCCAGAGACTGCGTAAACAATGGGTTGGTAAAGTATTTCATTCTAGTTTTAATAGCAAATCCAGAGGTACTGCAATTCTGATACATAAAAGAATCATGTTTCTAGCAGAGCAAGTACTTTCAGATCCTGAAGGCCGCTTTGTAATCGTCAGTGGTATTCTTTTTCAAATTCCAGTACTGTTAGTAAACGTATATGCCCCAAATTGGGATAACCCTACTTTTATGTCTATGCTTTTATCAAAAATCCCAAATCTCGACACTCATCACTTTATTTTTTGAGGGGACATTTAACTGTTATCGATAATAATCTTGATAAATCTGCGACTAAATCTTCTTCTCTTTCCGCTATATCCAGGTCTTTAATTTCGCTAACAAATCAAATAGGCTGCATAGATCCCTGGCGCTTTTCTCATCCCACTGACAAGGTATTTTCTTTCTTCTCTAGTGTGCACCATGTTTACTCTCGGATTGATTATTTCTTACTTGATAAAGCCCTGCTTTCTTCTGTTCTTCTTCTGTATCTTCAGATTACTCCGCCATTGTTATTTCTGATCATGCCCCGCATGTGTTAGATATCTCCTTTTTGCCCGCTTTTCAGAGCCGACCTCAGTGGAAATTCGATGTAGGGCTTCTTGCCAGAACTGACTTCTGTGAATTTCTTTCCAAAAATATAGACTTTTTCATTGAGACCAACAAAACGGAATCCGTGTCTGCTTTTTCCTTTAGTGCTCACTTAGCCAAGACAAGAAAATCTCAGCAACAAGAGCTTATCCGTTCAATTTTAGAGGTTGATGAACAGCATTCAAGCGATCCCAAATCTGATCTTAAGTTAAAACGTCCAAGGTTACAAACTGAATTTGAATTGCTTTCAACAAATAAAGCCGAATATTTGATTAAAAGAACTAGAGCAAACATGGGGATAGAGCAGGCCGTCTTCTTGCTTCCCAGCTTAAACATCAGTCAGCATCACGCTATATCACGCAGATTTATGATAACCATTCTAATGAGCTCGTTACTGACCCACAAAAAATGAACTCTGTCTTTTCCTCCTTTTACTCCAGTCTTTATACTTCTCAACCTCCTTCTGATGCTTCCTTAATGGAGTCTTTTCTACATAATTTAAGTATACCTACTATTAATACATTAACAGAGGAGATATTAGATGTACCTCTCAGGCTAGATGAAATTACCACCTGCATTGTTCTCAGTGTAACAAGGCTCCAGGGCCTGATGGCTTCCCCGTAGATTTTTATAAGAAATTCTCAGCGCAGTTAGCCCCCTTATTGTTTGATATGTATAAGGAGTCATTCGAGCAGGGTGTTCTCCCGGCCTCATTAAATCAAGAATCTATCACTCTTTTATTAAAAAAAAATAAAGACCCAACCTTATGTAGTAGCTATAGACCTATTAGTTTATTGAATGCTGACATTAAAATTCTAGCAAAGGTGCTGACAAAGCGCGTAGATGCATGTCTTCCTGATATTATTTCTGAGGATCAGACCGGGTTTATTAGGGGACGTCAGATGTCATCTAATATCCGGCGATTGCTAAATATACTTTTTAGTCCTTCTCTGTCTAAGAGAGCGGAAGAGCAATGGTCTGAGACCCTTGCTAGAGTTAATTCTACTTCTGTATGTGCTCGGCTAAGTCTCATTCAGCTAAAAGTCTTTCATTGAATTCATCTTACCAAAGCTAAACTTCATAAATTGTTTCCAGAAACCGAGGACCCCTGTACCAGATGCTTCCTTTTCTGCTTCTCTTATTGCTAGAAGTTGCGTTGTGTTGCATTGGAAGTGTCCAACCCCCCCCACCCCCCTCCAACTACCTCTTGGTTAAAGGATCTGATGTCATTCCTTTCACTGGTGTTGTGGCAAAAATTCTGTTAAACATCATCACTGCGTAAGAGACACTCAGAGTCAAATTAATAAAAAGATAAGTATTTATTCTTGCAAGAATAGGTTCAGTCTAGTACACAGAAGTTACGCTGTGCAAGAGAGTGACACAACAGGAAGATGTGAGACAGCCTTTATACTCTTTTCAAGGTTCTTCCTCACCCGCTGTACCTTTCACCCACCCAGCTAAGGTCCTTACTGCTGTTCAGTTTCTACTTAAAGACACAAACTGGTACTGAAATAAGCTGGCCAAAACTGACCGTCAGAGGTCCTGTCCCATATGTTCCTGAAACGTCACACACAAGCACGTACACACACATACTTTTATACATTGACTAGGTTCTTTCTCTTATGATACCTGTTTGGGATCAATAACTATTAAAACTTATACTACAATTCCCCCCTTTTTATCATTCAGATTACCCAATCATAATAATAAAAATAATAGAACAAATTTTAAGTCATATCATCACACTTATACTCTTCATCATTGGTTACCATTACACATCTTGAAACCCACATGGCATTTCAACAGGCTAAGAAATACAAAGAAATAAAAGTAGAAAAAATTCCTCATTTCGACCCCTCTCCTTGTACGTCATCACATAGCGGATAACCACAGCTTTTAACCTTCTGTTCATATCAAAAACATTCATAGAAAGAAAGAAAAAGAAAAGAAAACGATACAATTTAACACATGCCACAGTAGCTCCCACTACTTGTATCATCATGTTTTTGTTCATCCAATTGAACAGACTCCCAGCTTTAACCAGTCTCTGTACTGAGCTGGAAACACACATTATAATGCATGGTAAACATAACAATATTGATAATCCTATCGCTGAAATTTGTAGTACAGTTTTGCAACCAGTACCCACCAAAGATTAACCAATCTTATCCATTTACCATCAATCCACGCCCATTTCCATATATCCCCTCCATTTTCCTAACCATAATTTCCTAACTTTTAATTCGATTCAGGCATTGGTTTTACTTAGTAAGCTCTATTTAACACCATATTTAATAAAATCTATCCAGAAAAGGTTTTATATTTTTTATCCATTCTTTTAAACAATGTAGTTGTTCAAATTAACTCAAATATTTCCATTACGGACCATATTTTGCAGTTTTTAAATCATCCTTTTAGTACTTTTACAATTTTACAACTCATATTAGCAGTCATTATCTGTAATTTTACCTCAACCTTTATTCATCAATTCACATCAAATTACTATTATAGATCTTTTCTTCAAAAGGATTCACTTTAAGACTTCAATCTTTTGACCTTGTTTTTATCTCTTGTTCTTTCTCAGACGAAAATGTTAATATCATCATATTAAACACTGATCTACTTTCAAGCCCGCATTAACACCAGAAATGTATATCACTTTATTACACTTTGATTTTTACACCTTCTCGGTGGGCATTTAAAGTTAAGGGCTAAATGGTCCTGCTGACCACACTTAAAAACACTCTCTGTCATCTTCAACTTACTGCACATCACTGAAGCAGTGTGTCCCATTCAGGAATGCAAACAGAGCCACTGATAAGCAGTTCTCTGTATTCTTTTACAGTCCACCAGTGGCAGATTCAATCCCAATAGCCGAATCATAATCTTTATCATTATTATTGGCAGAACAGTAATTCTCGTAAGCTGCATCGAAATGCTCAAAATATTCTAAGTTGTTTTCACAAAGTTTTCGTTTAACTTTAGTCATACTTGTCCAGGGAAATTATCCTGACCCATAATTTCATTTATAAAATAGACAATATCTTTTGTTTCAATGACTTAATATCAACAAAATATCCGACATTATACATTATTGATTTCTAGAATCTTTTGGTCAAAGTTGTCTTTACATTTTACAGAACAAGTACATATTTAACATCCGGAAACCGGGCTGAATAAGCAAACCCTGTTGCTGTACTCCCAGCATAGCTGGACCTTTTAGGTTCAAAGCACAATGGTTATCAAACTAAAACTAAACCTAATTTCAATCATTATTTTACCATTAAAATATAGAATTGTTCCCCATTTTGCTTAATGAAACATTCCTTTTCTTTATATCATATTAATCCCCTTTGATCATACTCAATGCCTTATTTTTATTCTGAAACTCATTTTTCATACCATTTAAACAGTTAATTTGACTTCCATAAACTCTGTCAGACATATTATTTTCATCACATATAGTTTTCTACTATATTTCTTCCATCTTTCCCTACATGCCAGTTCCTTCTGCATCCTCTGTTCTTCATGCTAATTCTTTCTTTTCTCTACATGCCAGTTCCTTCATTATCTAACCAGTACATGATTGTTTGCTTACAATCCCACTACACATATCTCACACACCAACCTTTTTGTTTTTCAACTTCCCTCTTCCATCAAGTCTCTCACTTACAGTTCCCTCTATTTCACACAGACAGCTTTATCGCTGCTTGCTACTTCAATCCTTATCATATAAATTTAATTTCTCAGACATCTAATGTCATGCATCCATTTACTGGATGAAGAAGTTAAACCTTTATTTCTCCTGGCAGTTCGACTTTTTTATCTGCCTATTCACACATGTTGAATGCAGCCATAACAACCTTTTTGTTTCTCACTTCCCTGTTCAACTGATTCCTGCACTACTTTTAATCTCGTAGCCCTCAATGTTCCCTCACCTTGGAAAATCATGATATTAGGTTAAACTTTTCAATACCCTGCATGCGTTTTCTCCCCGTAATTCTTTCAGCATTTGAGAGAAAACAGGTATATCAAATTTTGGCAAGCTTATTTGAGATTTCCCCATACTGGCTGTTTTCTGTTCTCCGTGGATTTTGTTCGACGCTCGTCTAGTAATCTGTCAGACGTCTCCGACAGATCCGATTCTTAACCTAAAATCGGACAGGGTTCGTTAATTATGGTTCACCCAAAATCAGTTTTTCAGTTAGCCTTAATTAACTTTTGGTGTGGCGAAACCTATTGACCTGTTTAAAGGTCCAAATTTCCCACTTTTGCGAGAGCTCAACCCTCAGTCATAAACTTTTTGACTCAGCCTCAGTTTAAAAAATCTCTTGACCCGTTTAAGGGTCTCAATTTCTTGGTCGAGGACCTCTTGCCTCAGGTTATGCCTTAAATCTCTTGATCTCGCACCATAGAAAACAGTCTCAGCCAGTATAGTTTACTCACTCTTATGCCAAAAGGAAAATATTTTAGCCCAAAAGAAAATATTTTAGCCGTCTCTTACCAGAGATGTTTTGGGTTGCCACGGGTTCGCTTTCATTCAATTCCAGTGGAGTTTCTCCTGGCCCTGATAGCGGTCGGCCCCTCTCTCTAAAGCTTACGAGGTAGAGCTGGAACTGCTCAGTCCAGGATGATCAATCACCGTCCGCTCTCAGGTCCAGAAGGCACTTCCAAGGAATCCCACTGTTCTGACACCAAATTGGTGTGGCAAAAATTCCGTTAAACATCATCACTGCGTAAGAGACACTCAGAGTCAAATTAATAAAAAGATAAGTATTTATTCTTGCAAGAATAGGTTCAGTCTAGTACACAGAAGTTACGCTTTGCAAGAGAGTGACACAACAGGAAGATATGAGACAGCCTTTATACTCTTTTCAAAGTTCTTCCTCACCCGCTGTACCTTTCACCCACCCAGCTAAGGTCCTTACTGCTGTTCAGTTTCTACTTAAAGACACAAACTGTTACTGAAATAAGCTGGCCAAAACTGACCGTCCCTAAGGTCAGAGGTCCTGTCCCATATGTTCCTGAAACGTCACACACAAGCACGTACACACACATACTTTTATACATTGACTAGGTTCTTTCTCTTATGGTACCTGTTTGGGATCAATGACTATTAAAATTTCTACTACACTGGAAAAGTTGAAATACTCGACTCAAGGCTCAACTGATACATTTTATAAAATATGGAATCCTATTTTAAATCTTTACGACTCTGTATCCTCCCTAGATTCTGACTAAATAATATCATGGGTGTGCAAGGTTTTCTTTGTTTTTATTTTCTCCTTCATCCACGTTAACAAGCGTATGTGTACGTATATGTTTTTGTATATATGTGTATGCATATTTTCATACTATCCTCAATTAAGGGTTTTTTTTCTTTTCTTTTTTTCTTTTCTTCTTCACCTAGGTATGTTTTAATGCAATTTATAACATATAATTACTGGGTTTTTTTTGTTTTTTTTCAAGTACAATTGTAGAGACTGCTGATATTTTCTAATCCTCTTGGGTGGAGGGAGGGGTTTGGGATGGTGGTTACTCTGTTGTTGCTGTGGTTCTTTTTCTTTTCTCATTTAGTTATATGTTGGAAGGGAATGTGTAAAAGATAAAAGTGCAGACAATGTTTTCTCTTTAATGCTTGTCTCTGTAATGATTTAATGCACACGTTTTTGTCTGTACAATAAAAATTGTTATTAAAAAAAAGCATTACCCAGTGGTCAGTCCATATGTGTAACTCCATATGTTACCTCCCTGCGGGAGGTTGTGGCCCCTGTAGTGTCCCTTTCCATTTGGCATAGCTATGCTTTCCAAGTGTTATCCAATAGTTTCACTCTATGGGTAAGTAGGAACAGCGATCGAGTGATCGATATTCTTTCCGCCCCAACAGGTGCGGGGGGATTAGACAGCTTGCACGGGGTGCTGGAAGGCACAGCGGTTGTGGCGTTTTTCTTAGGGATCCCAATACGTCAGTCATTGACATAACGATATACGTGACTGATAGATAACGCCCCGTAACCACTATCCCTGTGTCCACCGCTGAGCAACCGGGCACTGGCTCAGCTCTTCAGCGAGAACTTAATGAGTAAATCCCGCACGCTTCCTTATACCCACAGCGTGGAGAGTGGTTTGCGATGCAAATCTCACCTGCCAGTCACCAGTGTCCTGCTGTCAACGTCAACAGTGCGCACGTTCCGATCAGCTGTTGAAAGCGTGACTCGCTGACAACATGTCTGACTGCGAAACTTCTGATGATGAAACCAATTTTAGCACAATGTCAGACGGAACAGATGAGGATGAAAGTATTTTTAGCACAACGCCAAAGGGATACCTTTATAAACCGGAGTATACCGAGTATACTGATCGGAATGTGCGCACTGTTGACGTTGACAGCAGCGCGGATTGATAGAAATGGAAAGAAAATAGTGGCGATTAAAACTGAGGTATGAATTTTGACCGGCGTGTTTTTTGTGTGTTAAATTAATCAAGCTTTGAAACGCAAATAATTTTTTCACGTAAAAACGCACAGTTTTGAGGCCCCGGAAACTAACCGGGAGTAGGCCTACTTTCTTGAAAAACTTCCAGCGGCCAGAACTCTGACTACAGAGTGGATCAGTGTGTATGCACTATAGTGCTGGTAAGGATTCCATACAACTTCATGTCTTAAATGGGTGAACTAACCCTTTAATAAAACTGCAGGCAACAGGTTTATTTGCACTAAACACATATTTGCTTTCTTTCGTCATATTCTGGGCTCATTGGCTTTTCTGTAGCCTACAAGGCTATGCTTATGGTGTTGTTAACTGAGTTTGATAATATCATTTATTACTTTTAATATCAGTCCATCACACACAGGTTTCGTGACATCATCACAAATATCAGAAGTCCTATTTCATTGGCTAGGCGCCAACCAATAAAATGGCTCCTTTGAACACCCCCGCTCCCGCCCCCCTTCCTCTCTCGCCGCCACTGAGTTGCAAGTGCACAAGTTAGTTTTGCATCTAATATATTGCGAAAAGAGTAGCAAAAGTCAAGGCGTGAAATTTGAACTTACAGTGTCAGATTTGAGAAGTTGCAAGTGCCAATTTGAGGCTGTACTGTGAATTTGAATGTTAGAAGAAGTGCAAATTTGTATTACAAGTTTGTGTCTGACCTTGTATCTTTGTGAATGGCATTTTACACATTTGTGACTACTTGTCTGCAGCTTCAAATTCAGAATACAGGTTTGTGACTATTCTCTGCAAGTGCAAATCTCAGCGTTCAAGTTCAGATTTTTATTTTACAGGTTTTCACATCGGAGCTGTGAGTGTAAATGTTCTTGTACAAGTATGAATATTTATTGTACAAGTTCTCAAATTCACATCTACGTGCTCTCGAGTTTTGCTACTAATTTACCTTCATTTTATGTGGGGAAATAGGATGTGGTTAATATTCTGAGAAGACGTTAACACACATCAGAGTAGTTCTGTGAAAATGTGGTTGTGCACTGCAAGGCTGGTGCCAGGAAGTCAGGGCTAATAGAATATAAGCAAAAGGCTTTCCTGAGAATTAACATTTTTCCGAGATGCACCACACAGTGCAGCTCACCCCTCACTTTTATTGTCTCATCATTTCCCCCTGCTCCCCCTCTTCTCCTCCTCACCTAAAACTCTCTAAAAACCTATGCAATGTTAAATGTGTACAATATCAATAAGTAACTAATTATACATGTTTGGTATCATTTCAAATATTTCAGTGCGACTGGTACAAAGGTCTCATTCCCAAAGAAGTAAAACAAAAGGTAAAAACGTTCTTGAGAGTTTAGAGATAAATGAAAGCTTTAGAATAAGTTCTGCCAGCAAGACTCAATCGTTACGTCACTTATTACCTTCATATCTAACCATGATGCTCTAATACTTGCAGTATAAAAGATCGGTACTTACACATGTCTGAGTTCGCAGATGCTGACGCAAACAATTACCCCCATCCTCCCCACCACCACCAGGATGGTCCCTTACCCTCCATCCTCCAAAAATAACGTTTACATTTATCAACCGATTTCAGTGGTTTGTAGTACGTGGTGTACAAGAAATAGAATATGAAATATCAATTACAGAATATAGACAATAAAAAATAATACATTATATGTGACTAGTGAATAATACAATAATTTAACAGCTTAACTATAATAGATTGATAATCACAAGTGGTATAATATTATAATAATAATAATAACAAATACAATGTAATATCAATTGCAGAATAATATAGACAATAATAAAAATAGTAAATGAAATAGTGACTAGTACCTACCCGAAACGAGTAGCCTACTTATCATAAAAGTCGGTTTTAAGAAAATATAGATGAATATTTAGTTTTCAGGAAATTTACTTTATGATATAAGCTAAAAGTGGCCAACTAACGTTACTATTACTAATTATATAATGACCAAATTTACAACCAGAAACAAATGTTCTGTCTTGCTTGTGAAAGGTTCCCCAAATGGCATCACCACATAACTACGCTTTGATGTAAATGAAAACATTTTCCTTTCAAAACCTTTAATTATTGTTGTTGCTTTAAATGCTGGCAAGATAACTGACCTGTATTTCAGAAATATTACAGTACAAATATAAATAAACCACTTCACCAAATTACACCCAAAACCTATTTTCATAGAACAGAAGATTGGAAACACAGGTAAAATCTGAATATTTATTGAATGACACACATGAATTTAGCAGGTGAGTCTCTGGACTGCAGATCGTGATGATGATACTGGCATATTTGATGCCTGATGTATCAAGTCTTAGCTTTTGCAGGTAGTCAAGAGAATCGGCTTTGCTGGAGGACTGAAGACAGAAAAAGACAAAGGATGGGACAGTACAGTGTGATGCACAGGTAAGTTATCCGGGTAATCAGGTTGAAGTTCAGTGTTGAACGACGGGACCAGACCCTGATGAGTGTGTGAAGCTGATGAAGGTGATAGATGGCTGGTGTTGCCAGGATTGATTATAGGAAATGTAGTGGGCTGAGGTGACTGGTCTGGTGACTGAGAATTGTGACACCTATAGCTGGTTGTTGAAAAAATCCACACAAATATAATGCTCTTACATGCAAGTTTGTTTGGTCAAAAATCATCTGTAAATAGTCTAAACAACTAATCATCATGTATCACTAATTTATTTCGAACAGACAGAGAGAATCAGCTTACAGTTTATCAGCAGGAAAGATAATAAGAATATCATTAAAGGGAAACAAAATTATAAAACTGAGCAGTTAAAGAGAAAACATTTTAACCAAAAATGCTTTTACAGGCACTTTTAATATACAGGTCCTTCTCAAAAAATTAGCATATTGTGATAAAGTTCATTATTTTCCATAATGTAATGATAAAAATTAAACTTTCATATATTTTAGATTCATTGCACACCAACTGAAATATTTCAGGTATTTTGTTGTTTTAATATTGATGATTTTGGCATACAGCTCATGAAAACCCAAAATTCCTATCTCAAAAAATTTGCATATTTCATCCGACCAATAAAATAAGTGTTTTTTATACAAAAAAAGTCAACCTTCAAATAATTATGTTCAGTTATGCACTCAATACTTGGTCGGGAATCCTTTTGCAGAAATCACTGCTTCACTGCAGCGTGGCATGGAGGCAATCAGCCTGTGGCACTTCTGAGGTGTTATGGAGGCCCAGGATGCTTCGATAGCGGCCTTAAGCTCATCCAGAGTGTTGGGTCTTGCGTCTCTCAACTTTCTCTTCACAATATCCCACAGATTCTCTGGGGTTCAGATCAGGAGAGTTGGCAGGCCAATTGAGCACAGTAATACCATGGTCAGTAAACCATTTACCAGTGGTTTTGGCACTGTGAGCAGGTGCCAGGTCGTGCTGAAAAATTAAATCTTCATCTCCATAAAGCTTTTCAGCAGATGGAAGCATGAAGTGCTCCAAAATCTCCTGATAGCTAGCTGCATTGACCCTGCCCTTGATAAAACACAGTGGACCAACACCAGCAGCTGACATGGCACCCGAGACCATCACTGACTGTGGGTACTTGACACTGGACTTCAGGCATTTTGGCATTTCCTTCTCCCCAGTCTTCCTCCAGACTCTGGCACCTTGATTTCCGAATGACATGCAAAATTTGCTTTCATCCGCTTCTGCCGCTGTTTCTGGTTCAAAAGTG
Organism: Siphateles boraxobius; assembly: GCF_051911475.1. NCBI lineage: Eukaryota > Metazoa > Chordata > Actinopteri > Cypriniformes > Leuciscidae > Siphateles > Siphateles boraxobius. Next base: position 18,641,308 of record NW_027508722.1, on the reverse strand, counting down.
GCTTGACCTGGGGTATGCGGCACCTGTAGCCCATTTCCTGCACACGCCTGTGCACGGTGGCTCTGGATGTTTCTACTCCAGACTCAGTCCACTGCTTCCGCAGGTCCCCCAAGGTCTGGAATCGGTCCTTCTCCACAATCTTCCTCAGGGTCCGGTCACCTCTTCTTATTGTGCAGCGTTTTTTGCCACACTTTTTCCTTCCCACAGACTTCCCACTGAAGTGCCTTGATACAGCACTCTGGGAACAGCATATTTGTTTAGAAATTTCTTTCTGTGTCTTACCCTCTTGCTTGAGGGTGTCAATGATGGCCTTCTGGACAGCAGTCAGGTCGGAAGTCTTACCCATGATTGCGGTTTTGAGTAATGAAACAGGCTGGGAGTTTTTAAAAGCCTCAGGAATCTTTTACAGAGTTAATTAGTTGATTCAGATGATTAGGTTAATAGCTCGTCTAGAGACCCTTTTCATGATATGCACATTTTTTGAGATAGGAATTTGGGGTTTTCATGAGCTCTATGCCAAAAACATCAGTATTAAAACAATAAAAGACCTGAAATATTTCAGTTGGTGTGCAATGAATCTAAAATATATGAAAGTTTTTTTTTTATCATTACACTATGGAAAATAATGAACTTTATCACAATATGCAAATTTTTTGAGAAGGACCTGTATATGACATATATGATGTTTAAAAAGTATGTTATGTTTAGGTGGAGAGAGCAAAAAGGGAAGAGAGAAAAAAAGTCAGGAAGCAGTGAGCATGAACGTGTTTCCTGAACATTTTCAGAAGTAATCATACCACCATCTCAGACAACCCCTGAATAGACAGCACAGAGAGGACAGGTACGAGACTTTTACTTCTATTGTTACTCTGATACAACTCAGTCTTTAAGAAATAGATTAGTGTTTTTTTTAATGTTTAATACGTATTTTATATGTTGTTAAATATTTTTAAATTAAATATATATATATACACACACAAAAGTTTCACTGCAGTATGATAATCTTTTGGTTTTTATATGAATTGCAACAAATTTGAATATTTTCTCTATTTTCCATCCAGCCTTGATTCTAGTAATCAATTCCTTGTCTTTTTAATGACTCTAGCAAAACTCTACTCTTTTAAATTACTTTTTTTTTCTTCAAACTACACCTCTACCAAAAATACAATATATAAAATACATATCTTAATGGAACATAACGCTAAAAATAAAATTTTTAATACTTTTATATTGTTTCATTGCGTATGGCAAACTTATGCAATGACAATTTTCAGCACTTTCAGTTCCCTCTAGTTGTACTCTACTATTCCCCCTTTTTTACCATAAAATTACCCAACATTTTCTTTTTTTCTTTTTAAACAAAAATGTAGGTTTACAACCTGTCACAGCTTTCCTTTTTTTTTTTTAAGTTGACGAAATTGCAAAGTGTTTTCGAGAAACTTTTTGATTATTTCTGCCCTCAGCAAATAGGGGATTTCAATGTTTACTTTTACTCGAATGAGTTTTATTTCTCTGTTGATGTAGCCTTCCCTACATTTGCAGTTCCCCTAGTTCCCCTTTGCAGTGGTTATACGAAAATGTAGGATTCAGTTTCTGTAGTCTGACTTCTCGCTCTCTATCCCTCTTTTTTTTCTCTACTGACATTTTCCCAAAAGAAAGGAGAGACATATAGACAAGATAGCGTGAGAGACGAGTGAATCTCGTGCCCACTGTTTTACTTGCATGTCTTCCTTCTCTGAAGAACATCATGAAGAACATCACAGCATCCACAGACGACTATGGGGTGAGTGATAGTTGGTATCAAAAACTAGCAAGTAATTAAGAAAATAACAAAATATTAAAGTCTTTTGCTCTGTTATACAGTACACAGATTATGACTACGGAAACAGTTCCAATTATGGAGACGATGTCCATGGTGATGCAGCCCCCTGCAGTCTGAAGGAAACATGGGAGTTTCTTGGTCGCTTTGCCCCTATAGCTTACATCCTAGTCTTTATCCTGGCGCTAGTTGGTAACGTTCTAGTGCTGTGTGTGATCCGCCGCTATCGGCAGTCTCGACACAGTCCCTGCTCCTTCTCACTGACAGACACCTTCCTGCTCCATTTGGCCATCTCTGACCTCCTTCTGGCTGTCACGTTGCCATTTTTCGCGGCCGAGTGGATCAATGGGTGGGTGTTTGGCTTGTTCATGTGTAAATTAACTGGAACGGTGTTCTCACTGAATGTCTATTGTGGCGTGCTATTCCTGGCCTGCATCAGCTTTGACCGATACTTGGCTATCGTACATGCCATCAATATCAGCTGGAGACGCAAGACCTGCCACGCTCAGCTGGCCTGCGCCATCATCTGGGTCGTCTGCTTTGGATTGGCCATGGTGGACATGCTCTACCGTGAAGTGGCGGAAATACACGGAATGGATAGGTGGATGTGCCTGATAGTGTATTCACAAGAGAGCTTCAGGCAATGGCAGATTGGCATGCAGCTGGTTAGCTTGATTCTTGGATTCATAATTCCCCTACTGGTCATGCTGTATTGCTACCTTCGCATTTTCAAAGCACTGTGTCACGCCTCGCGCAGGCAAAAACGGCGCTCTCTGAGGCTCATCGTCTCATTGGTTATTGTGTTTGTGGTCAGTTGGGCACCTTATAATGCCCTGCGGCTTACCGATAGCCTGCAGACGCTCGGGGTCATTACCAAAAGCTGTGGGCTGAACAAAGTGCTCGATGTGGGCGTTCTGGTGACTGAAAGCCTGGGGTTGGCACATTGTGCTTTAAATCCACTACTCTACGGCCTTGTGGGGGTAAAGTTCCGCCGTGAGCTCGCCCATATGTGCAAGGCTGCTTTAGGACCCCAGGGCTGCCTCGGATTAGCAGGATGGGCAAACGGTCGGGGGTCAACCATCCGCAGGCCTACTGGATCATTCAGCTCAGTTGAGAGTGAGAATACCTCATACTTCTCTGTCATGGCCTAAAAAGAGAACAAATGACATTAACAAGAGAAGAAGTGATGGTTGTTTTTATTTTGAATTGGAAAGCAACCACGATTTCAGTTTGTATAGTCTGAGTGATATATAAACCAAACCTTTCCATGTTCTAATTTTTAAAAGCATGGCATTATCTACATCAGCACAATTATTTTAACATCCATTTGATTGAAGAGACTTTGTCATCATAAGAGAATTCAACCAGGCGCTCAGGTGAAGTATATCCGTGATAGGTGCTCTTGGGATAGGGAAGGGTCCAATGAAATAAGATGCAGGTCCCAGGCACTCAAAAAATGGATAAGGAGGAGAAGGAGAAGGTAAAAAAGCCTTTATTTAAATATGGCTTATTTCATAATAAAAAAGTCACAAGCCAACATGTTTCGACCCACAAATGGACTTCTTCAGGGCAAAGTAACGTATGTATGTATGTATCAATTTAACAAAAAAAATTGTAAAATGCTGTTGATTTTGTTGAATCAGCAATTCTGCTTTTTTGTGTTGTAAAAAGGACAGTGAATCATACCGAGTCGTCTGGGATTAGCGTTACAAAAAAGGAACCGAAAACATGTTTTCAGACTCCACATCCTCTTTCTTTATTTTTCTTTTTTTATACATACTCTTAACAAGTAATACTGTAACATCAAATTTAGCTTTGTTAATCTTTTAATTCATCTGTTTTTTGAGATTTAAGTAGATGGACATGACAGGATATCTTCTCATGTATTTTTCGTAAAACATTTTTATTGGTATTTTTGCACTGTGCTGCCTCCTCTGATAAAGTGTAGGTTCCATTAAAATTGTAATAAAGATTTGTGTGACTCACTTCCTTTATTATTCTTGTTCAGCTGTAGATTGGGAGGATTTTAAACTCTGAAGATGTATTTTATTCTGAGAATGACTGCAGCCACAAAGGAAACAGAGCAATAGGTGTGATTTTTCAATACAAATTACCACATTTAGAGAGCATTGTGTAAGTGTTTATATTTACTACCAGTACAATTTTCCAAATTAAATAAAAGTAAATTTTTGACATGAAAACATTTATTTATATATATATATATATATATATATATATAGAGAGAGAGAGAGAGAGAGAGAGAGAGAGGGAGAGAGAGAGAGAGAGAGAAAATATGAGTATGAGTTAGCTAAGAGGAAGTCTAGAGATTCATTAGCACCGCGGCTGAGGGCAGTTGTATCTGCTGAGTAACAGCTGTGAAGATTTAAAAGTTTCCTTCGATGGCTGTTTGTTAATGTCAGTTGGTTATGCTAACCAGCCAAACTCTGACCCAATATAGCAAGTAGCATAACTCATTGTCATCGCAGTGACATAAATATTTTTTTATTGTTTTGCTGAGTGAGTATTGCTGAGTTTCACCATTAAATTAATAAAGACAATAGTTTAGTAACTTCTACTGTATGAATATGAGATGAAATGACCCAAAAACCTTCTGTATTTTTTGAGATGTTACCTTGTCAGCTGTCTGTAAATATTCATTTATGTAGGCCTATATATGTAACCATTTTTGCATATTGTATTGTGTCATTCTTATGTGCACTAACCTCTGTTGCTATATTATACAATGGAGGGGAAATATGAATTGAAGTTTATGAATATTGTTTTTTATTGAACTCATTTGATATTTTTTTATCTTTTTATTGTCAATAATCTCCAATGCTCCAAAAATAATAATAGAGCTATACACACTCTTTTTCAAAGAAAAATAGTTACTATGCTATATACTGGAACGACTCGGTTACTAACGTAACCTCGGTTCCCTGAGAGGAGGGAACGAGTATTGCGTAAGTAGCTTACGCTATGGGAAAACTCCTTTTCTCGAGAATATTGAAGTCTTTATGTAAAACGCATTGCAGCTGCACAGCTGACAGCAATGAACGAAGGAAGCTCGGTCATTGGCTGTGCTGCGGCAACTTGCTCGAACCAATGACGGGGCGACTCTGAATGCGCGACCAATGAGAGCGCTTCCCGCCAAGATGGGCGTGGCCAAGAGCTATTTATTGGGCGCCCCATCTTGAGAGTTCTTTAGGTTAAAACGACTGAAGCGAACTAACCAAGCACAAGCACGGCAGCTTACGCAATACTCGTTCCCTCCTCTCAGGGAACCGAGGTTACGTTAGTAACCTAGAGTCGTTCCCTTTCGAGAGGTCTCTCCTATTGCGTAAGTAGCTTACGCTATGGGAACACCATGCAAAACGCTGTGCGTGCTGAACTTCGCCTTATGATAGCCAGAGGCAGGTGCCTGAGCTGAAAAGCAAAGTTATCATCCAACTAGCCGGCAGAGGCGAGCTTTATATGTGGGAAAAATACAGAGCGGCTAGAAGGCGCTCAGTGTGACACAAGCACATACATAATCTAGATACAAACTCGTAGTTCAACTAGTATCATGCTGATAGTACATTGGAATGCAATGTCGGGACCTGTAGGTTGTAGAACCTGATAAATGTGGACGGTGAGGCCCAGCCTGCCGCCGCACAAATATCCTCGATCGGTATCCCGCTCGACCATGCCCAGGAAGAAGCCACACTCGTGGTGGAGTGTGCTTTGACTCCCCAGGGGCATTGAAGTCCCTTAGCTTCATAAGCCAGCGCTATAGCCTCAACTATCCAGTGAGAGATTCTCTGCTTTGAAACGGCGGAACCTTTCGTACGGCCGCCAAAGCATACAAACAGTTGTTCTGTCTGTCTGAATAGGGCAGAACGCTCCAAATACACTCTGAGAGCCCTAACGGGGCAGAGTAGATTAGCGTCGTGTTCGTCTGCTGGAGACGATAGCGCAGTTAGGGAGATAACCTGTGCTCTGAAGGGAGTGGTGAGCACTTTAGGAATATACCCATGTTTCGGTCTAAGGACGACCCTGCAGTCGTTAGGTCCGAATTCTAGGCAGGCAGCGCTTGTCGAAAGCGCGTGCAGGTCGCCCACTCTCTTGACCGAGGCGAGTGCCAGCAAGAGCGCAGTCTTGAGCGAGAGCTGTTTAAGGTGCACGGTTCGGAGTGTTTCGAACGGGGGCCCTTTAAGAGCGTCTAGGACAGTAGCTAGGTCCCAGATCGGCACTGAGGGGGGGCGTGAAGGGTTCATCCTCCTAGCGCCCCTTAGGAAACGAATAATTAGGTCGTTTCTTCCCAATGGACGTTCCATTACAGGGTTGTGTGACGCTGTGATGGCCGCCACATATACTTTGAGCGTGGAGGGGGTGCGGCCCGCCTCCAGAAGCCCTTGTAGAAAAGCGAGTACGTTCGTAATCTCGCATGTCTCAGGGTTCAGGCCCTTGGCATTACACCAGTCACTGAACACTTTCCATTTCTGGGCATATAAGCGTCTCGTGCAGGGCGCCCGTGCCTCAGCGATGGTTTTTAGCGCTCCGCTCTTGAGGTTCCTGGGAACCCGTTGAGGGGCCATGCATGAAGGGCCCACAGATCGGGGCGGGGATGAAATATCATCCCGCTGGCCTGACTGAGGAGGTCTGGCCTCAGTGGAATCGGCCGTGGTGCAGATTGCATTTGCATCAGATCTGGAAGCCATGTTTGGTTCTTCCAGAGTGGGGCTATCAGAAGCACTGCGTTTTTCTCCTCTCTGACCCGACTGATGACCTGTGGCAGCATCGGGATCGGGGGAAAGGCATATAAGGGGCGGCTCGGCCAGCTCTGGGCGAGCGCGTCCGTGCTCTTCGTGAAGAAAAGAGAGCAGTGCGCGTTCTCCTTGGAGGCGAAGAGGTCGATCTCCGCTTTGCCAAAGGTTTTCCATAACCATTGAATCGTCAGCGGGTTGAGAGCCCATTCTCCTGGGAGAATCTTGTCTCTGGATAGCATGTCTGCCCCCTGGTTCAGGGCGCCTGGCACATGCGCTGCTCTCAGCGAGCGCAAGTTGTGCTGGGACCATAAAATGAGTCTCCTGGCCATTGAATGCATGGGGCTCGACCTGAGTCCACCCTGGCGATTTATGTACGACACTACCGTCATGTTGTCCGTTCGGACCAGGACGTGTTCGTTTTTTAGATGTGGAAGCAGGGCTCTGAGAGCCAAAGCGACCGCTTTCATCTCCAGACAGTTTATGTGTAGGCGCTTCTCCGGGTTTGACCAAAAGCCGGAGACAGGCCTACCCTCGTAAAGGGCCCCCCAACCTATTTTGGAGGCATCTGTCGTTATCATCTTTCTCCTTGTGTTCACACCCAGACTCGCGCCTGACTGGTACCAGTTGGCGGCTTTCCAGTGCGCCAGGGCTTTTATACAGCCGTGGTTCGCTCTGATTAGAAAATGGCCCGAACGCCACGCGTGAGTAGGGACGCGGCTCTTGAGCCAGCGTTGGAGAGGGCGCATATGCAACAATCCTAGCTGGAGTACGGCCGATGCTGAGGCCATGAGACCGAGCATCCTCTGAAACCGCTTGACGGGGGCGCGCGCGCCCGCCCTGAATGATGTTGCAAGGCGCCGGATGGTGAGCGCGCGCTCTGATGAGAGACGCACTGTCATTTGCATCGAGTCTAGAACTATTCCCAGGAAAGAAATCCTCTAGCTGGGAGATAGTATGCTTTTTGCAAAATTGATTCTTAGACCCAGGCATTCTAAATGGCTGATAATCCAAGATCTGTGTGTTATTAACTGACTCTCTGATTGTGCTAGGACCAGCCAATCGTCGAGATAATTCAGTATTCGCACTCCCCTTCGTCTCAAGGGGGAAAGTGCTGCGTCTATACATTTCGTGAATGTAGGGGGAGCCAGGGACAGGCCGAACGGAAGTACTGTGTACTGGTAAGACTGTCCCTCGAAAGCGAATCTCAGAAACGGCCTGTGATGAGGCGCTATTGGAATGTGAAAGTAAGCATCTTTCAGATCCACTGAGAGAAACCAATCTCCTGGGCGTACTTGCGCGAGGATATGCTTGGTTGTTAACATTCTGAACGCGGGAATCATTAGTGCTTTGTTCAGGTGTCTGAGATCTAGGATGGGGCGGAGACCACCATCCTTTTTCGGGACGAGAAAATAGCGGCTGTAAAAACCTGCCTCGCTCATAGAGGGGGGAACAGTTTCCACAGCGCCCTTTTCTATTAGTTTGCGCACCTCGGTGCGTAGAACCTGTGAACACTCCTTTCTCACTTTCGTCACGACCACAGTCGTAAAACGTGGTGGTCTGTGAGCGAACTGGAGCGAGTATCCGTTCTTTACTATATTCAATACCCATTTCGGCATATCTGGAATGTTTTCCCATGCCGCTGCGTGTACAGATATGGGCTGAATACAGGCTAGGGGCGGGCCGCTGTGACGTAGGGACCCGGCCAGCGAATCGCCTGAGCTCGTAGCTCTCAGAGGCGCGGGCGCGCGCTGAGCAGCTGAGTGAATGGGCGCGTGTGTGCTTACAACAGCGCGCGCTATGTCTGTAAAACTCGCAGCCTGAGCTGGGGTTGTGTTTGACACTGTAAGGACAGTGTTTATAAGTGGGGGTCCATAAACAGTGGTAGGCACACGCGTCACTTTTATAATGTTTCCCGCTTTTACTGGGGATGAATTCATAACTGTGTGAACAGTGCTTGTGTGTAGTGGTGCGTACATGACCGTAGGCACGTGATCTACATTCATGGGACGCGCAGCCTGAGCTGGGAATGAATTTGGCACTGTTTTGACAGTATCTGGGAATGCACACTTTGTGGACATGTGAACCCTTAGTGACACAGTCAGAAAAAAACTATTTTTGTGTTTTCTGTGGGTCGCCGTAAAAACGGCGTTTGTTTGCAGGTGAGCGAGCTCTGTGACTGGCCCATTGACTGCTGTATGGACATTTCCAGCCGCCTGTAAGGGGACTGGGTAATGTTTGAGCTTTTGCAGAGAGAGTGGTCCGGCTTTTGCGAGACACGCACTCTCTCTTCTCATTCCTGTGGCTAGGACGGCTTTCGAGGCTCAGGGCTCAGCACAATCTTGGGCCGAGGACCCCGTCGCTCAGGAGGCGGCTTGCGGTTGTGGGAGCGCGAGCGGCGTCGAGCGTCAGCATGAGGCGCGGGCTGAGGTGGTGGGAGCTGTTCTAGCCCGCTGCGGCTGTGGCGGTCTCTGTCTGCTCTGCGATGAGCTGGAGCGCTTGGGCAGGAAATGGCGCATAGCTTGTGAAGCGCTCTGGGCCTCAGTGAAGCGTTCGGCGAAACCTTTAACCGCCGGTCCAAACAGCCCGCTGGTGGAGATAGGCGCGTCGAGAAACGGCGCCTTATCTGCATCCTTCATCTCCGTCAGAGTCAGCCACAGATGGCGCTCGAGAACAGTCAAATTAGCCATGGCGCGGCCAATAGACTGGGCGGTGGCCTTCGTGGCTCGCAGAGCTATATCAGTTGCGCTGCGTAGGTCCTTAAAGGCTTCGGGTTCGGGGCCAGACTCATCCATAGAGCGGAGAAGCTTAGCTTGGAACACTTGAAGTACCGCCATTGAGTGAAGCGCTGATGCAGCTTGACCGGCGGCGGCGTAGGCGCGACCGGCGAGAGTAGAAGTAGTGCGGCAGGGCTTCGAGGGGTGGGAAGCTTTGGCTTTCCATCCGGTGGTGGAGGGCGGGCAGAGATGATTGGCCACGGCCTCCTCGAGGGGCGGCGTTCCCTCGTAGCCTCTTTCCTTCGCGCCATCCACAGAGGAGAGCGACGAAGAAAAAGAAGGCTTCAGACGCGCAGAGTGGGGGGCTTTCCATGACTTGGTGAGTTCGTCATGAACTTCCGGGAAGAAGGGAGAAGGCCTTTGCCGAGGGGCCTGCTGGCGCCCCTGCAGAAACCACTCATCCAGTAGGCTTCGGGTTGGTTCTTCGGGAGAAGACCAATCGAGCCCGAGGTCCTCTACGGCCTTCGAGAGGACGCGGATAATCTCCGTATCCATGGTAGAGCCCCCGCTCGTGCTAGCTAGCGTCGACGGGGCGGGGTCGAGAGTGGAGCCCGGCCAGTCGTCCGATGCAGCATCGATGGACAAGCTGTCATCCATTCCCCCATCGTCCTCGGACGCGCCGAAAGTCACAAGGCCCACCGCTCTGCTAGAGGGGTGTGGGTCCGGCTGGGTGAACTGAACCGGCGGTGGGGAAGGCAAGAGCGGCGGTGAAGCACGCGGAGACTGGCTGGGCGTGACGTCACTGAGCTCCGGTTCAGGAAGCCTCTGTGAGCGGCGCTTTTTCTTAGTGCGCGGCTCAAACAGAGGGGTGGCGGCGATGGGCTCGCTCACGGCGAAAGCGGCGAGGCGAGCCCGCAGTGCGGAGAGACCCAGGTCATCACATTCTGGGCATCCGCCCTTGGTCAAAGCAGCTTCTGCGTGGTCCCGGCCCAGGCAGCGAGCGCAGATGATGTGACGATCCCCGTCCGGGAGAAGGTCTCTGCACGACGCGCAGGAAGGCATTTGAAACAACGCCTCAGAAAATTGCTCTTCTACAAGTGTCGCGGGGCGAACAGATGTAAAGATACTTGCGTGTGTGGCACGCCGGATGGCTCAGTAGGATGGCGTTCGAAGGCGGCTGAAGGTGCCGACGTCCTCGTAGCAATCCCGCTGGTATGCTTTTCGACGGCGGCGAAGGCTTCAATAATCCGGAGGATCCAGCGAAGAAGGTGTTCGCTGAAGGAGATTAAATCTAAAGAACTCTCATGATGGGGCGCCCAATAAATAGCTCTTGGCCACGCCCATCTTGGCGGGCTCTGACGCGCGCGGGCGCGAAGCGCGCTCATTGGTCGCGCATTCAGAGTCACCCCGTCATTGGTTCGAGCAAGTTGCCGCAGCACAGCCAATGACCGAGCTTCCTTCGTTCATTGCTGTCAGCTGTGCAGCTGCAATGCGTTTTACATAAAGACTTCAATATTCTCGAGAAAAGGAGTTTTCCCACAGCGTAAGCTACTTACGCAATAGGAGAGACCTCTCGAAAGGGAACTCTTTGTTAAAAGCTAAATTCTGCTAAAAGCCGTGTCATGTGTCTGGGGATTTTAACTCAGAAATGTAATATTTCAATCCTGCCCGTGGTTTTTCCTTTCTATTATGTTTCTCACCTAATTTCTTTAAACTTCTTTAGCACTCTAAGAATGACGCTCAAGGCTCCGGCGTCACCCAGGTCCTTTCACACTGGACGCGATTTTGACGCACGAATAATTCGCGCGATGGTTTTATTTTTTGATCAGCTGTTTGTGTAATGAGTGCTTCCACACCGAACGCGAATGTGCTGAGGCGAAAAAACGACTTTTATTTTTTTTGCTTCGATGTCGATTTTTTTTTTTACTTTTGCGGCGACAGAAAAGGCTTCAGCCAATCACATACAAGGAAGCAAAGGTAAAGCTTGTTGACGCTTTGGCCACTCTGACGTAGCAGAATTATGTGCGAGAGAAGAGAAGTCACAACATGAAATGTAAACTAAAAACAAGCAATACAATGAAAGTAGAAACCTTTTATAATGACAGCATTTTTATATTGCCTATTCCGCATCTCGTTACGCGTCCGGTGTGAAAGGGCCTTAACACTCCAAAAATCAATAACAATTTTAGTCCCTTCACATCTATGTTTAAAATTGTAAAAACCGCCTAGAACTTCAAATCATGCACCGCTATTCATATTACCTGAAGGAGGACCTCGTTCTAAGGCCAGGCTCAGGAATCATTTAACTAATGTTATTAAAGCTGCAGTCTATCCCCCTCTCAGTATACCGACCATTCCTTCAGAATCGGGGCAGCCATAGACATCATATAGATAGACGCCCTATCGACCGCTACTGCCTATTGTCGCGGACGAGCCGTGGGGCCGCCATCTTAAACCGGTCACCCGCTCCGCTCAGTGTAATCTGTTTGGCTGGTGCAATGAGCTGCCAGCGCATTTAATTAATCATATCTCACTGAAAACCGAACGGATTTTCACGCGGGTTTTTTTGATGCAAAGGTCATACACGTAGCTACGATACAGGACACATTGAATATTTTGTTCACAAAATACAACTAATAGTACGGTAATGTTAAATGTTAAATCTTACTTGTGTAAAGTAATCCCCGAGTGATGGTCCGCCGATTTGAGCAGGAATATGCTGCACAGTGCTCTGAAATCTACTGCTGCTATGCAACGCAAATAGGAGTATGACCTGCTTAATATGGCGGCCGCATTTCTTGCGCCACAGCGGCCAATAGGGCATCTAGTCTCTATATGATATCTATGGGGGCAGCTACTACAGCAGCCTTATTTTTTACAGGAGTGCCGTGAGGTATGATTTAGGCCTCTGTGCTCGCGCTGGCCAGTGGAAAAGTAGCTAATGGTGAAGATGGCATGAAGAAGACTATACATTCGCGAGATTGACGTATGGGCATTAGGCTATTCGTTCTGTGTTTTTTTTCTAAACAGGTAGGCTATGTTTATGTGGTATTTTTCATGTTTTCATCACGCAATCATGTTTTTGATGCGGTGGTGACGCGTTCATAAGGGCGGCGGCGCTGCCGATAAAGCACCTAAAAGCTGTCACAAAGAACCGGCAAAAGCAATGATTATGAATATGTCAAATATAGCAAGGAGACATTTTAATTGTTTATTAATAAAGTCAAGATGAAGTTGACGATGCTGCCTCGCGATCTTCGCAGTAGCCTAGTGAATGCACCAGAGAGAAATGCACATTTCATTTCATAAGCAGAGAGCAGTCTGTTTTCTTTCGTTTTGAATTGTTCTGTTTACAAGTAGACATTTCAATATAGATATATTTTTCAAGTCCGTGAATAGGCTACCTTATACGCTGAGTTTCGGTTCATTTATGAGACGCGCTCCAGTTCACGCGCTTAAATCCAGGCAATTGGTTGACGAAACATTGATTAAAATTAAGATACAATTAATACAAAACGAAATTCACTTTAAAGAAAGGCTTTGTGTGTGTAAGGTCTCTGTGAAAGTTTTAAAGCAGTCTTTTAGTGCCGCTTCATAGCGGTCGCGTCCATAACGGAGAACTGTCACGTCTGTAACATTGTTTTTTTCCTCATAAATGCGAACACGAAAAATAAAATAAAATGAATATTTTATGTTCTGTGGAGAGCCAACCCTTCTTCATCCGATTTGCGCAGTTTAATTCACAGAATTACAACAACAAAAAAATCGTTGCCTCCTAAAAGTTAAAGATTTTTTTTTGTCACGCATGACTGTCTATTTCCCTAATATTAAATATAAAACGCATGTGTAGACTAATATTTTTCTAATGTCTGGACTCCTTTCAGGGAGGAGCCTATGGATAAACAGACGTTTCAATATTTTGGTATTAATGCATTTTCTGAGAATTTATATTTCAAGTTTTGACTGCAAATGTAATGTCCATAACGCTGGAATTCCCAAATTTTAAATAATTTATCCTCAACTAGTTTTGTGGTGTAGGTCTACGTATTTTATAATGTTAAGTTAACTTCAGATAATACTAATAGTAATTTAAAGATGTGGTATTTTGGATCTGGACGGTATTGATAACGCTGGGAGTTGGAAGGGGTGTGTCGCGATTCTGCAGGTTCGTGGATCTGAGTGTTGCGATTTCGGTTTCATATGATATGGCATATCCTTACAGCCCTGGTCATTTTAGAATGTTAAGTTCTACTCTTGTATAGTTATTTTGGTGAAAGTAACTCAAAAGTAATACAGGAGTAATGTAACGCATTACAATTCTGAGACAGTAATATTGTAAGGTAATGAATTACTTTTAAATAACAGTAACAAGTAATATATAATGTATTACAGTTTGGGAGTAACTTGCACAACACTGACCAGCTATTAAGATCATGGGCAGATGGTCTTCCTCTGCATCTTAATCATATATCAGACACGATTCAAAACCATTGTTGAGGCTCAGCAAGCTTTCCAGTAACAAATCAGGTAAATACCTATGCAACTACTGGTGGTGGTGTTATGCTCTCCAGTGCTTTAAGTGGCCCAAAAGAGGTGCTACTCTATTATTAATTTTTTTTTTTTTTGCTAACTCCCCTCCCCTGTGGTAACAAGAACTATATTGAAGGGGTTTTATATACAGCAGTCAACAGACGACCTTATAAAAAATAATAAATCCTTTTATTAGTTTGTGGATTTGCTTGAGCTAGAAAGAGCTACTGAACATAAATAAAATGTGCAAAAGGGTATTGAAAAAATTGAACAAAATTTACATAAAATAAATTATAAAACATAATAGAACAGTAGAACATAAACATGAGTCTTGAAGATGGTTAATTTCTTTACCCCTGAAAAATATAAAAAAGCAGATTCAGCAAAATACAATCACAGTACACCAAATGAAAAATGAGAAATACTGTACAAATCATTTTACCTAAAAGGCTCCAGCACATTTTGGGCTCCACTTTCCTTGCACTTTGGGCTTCGCAGTTTGTGGATGCTGCACTTCTCCTCCCTAGTCCCAGCCATGTCTGCACATATGTTTGTGCATTAAACTGATCCAAGGGTGGTCCGTTGCATTTCAGGAAGATCAGATTTGAAAGCCTTTTGATGTCGAGAGAGTTTCTTTTATCTGTCAAAGTATCATTCATTGAGCTGAAAGCTCTCTCGCATTCACTTGTTGATACTGAAATGGTGTGGACAGCTTTAAGAAGAGGGTTCAGGGCTTCTGGTGTCTTGGAAGCTTTAAGGTCTTTATACTCCCTAAATTCTAGGACACTTCACCTCTCCCCAACTCTGACTCTCTGACATAAACGTCTGACCGCTGCATCCCCATATTGAATATCTAGAGATGCAGGCTAGGAGTCAGACTGGAGGACCTTGATGTCTGAGAGGAGGTGACTATCTGTCTTTTCAGATGAGGTTCTACTGACATGTGAGGAAGTTGTTGGAGTCATCCTGCACTTAACATTTTCAGCCAGGCTACGGAAAAATTGCCCAGGGTTGATTTTTATAACCCTCTGATTTTCATGCAGGCATACATTTCTGAAGATTTTCTTCTTTTCAGCTTCAATGGCAGTTTGTGTGTAGGGACCAGGTGTGGATACCATTGACTCAAACACCCGGATTTGTCGGTCCAGCTGCCTGTCGGCTTGATTCAAAGTCATGCCCCGTCTCTAGAGCATTCTTGAGAGGTCACTGAATTCTGTGAGAGCGTCATACTGGCGCAGTGGATAAGACACATGCTTTTGGTGTGAGAGACCTGGGTTCGAATCCACTGTGAGACACCAATGTGTCCCTGAGCAAGACACTTACCCCCTAGTTGCTCCAGAGGCGTGCGACCTCTGAAATATAGCAATTGTAAGTCGCTTTGGATAAAAGCGTCAGCTAAATGAATAAATGTAAATGTAAATGTAAAAGGGGTGGTGATGGCGCAGTGGATTAGACACATGCCTTTGGTGTGAGAGACCCGGGTTCAAATCCACTGTGAGACACCAATGTGTCCCTGAGCAAGACACTTAACCCCTAGTTGCTCCAGAGGCGTGCGACCTCTGAAATATAGCAATTGTAAGTAGCTTTGGATAAAAGTGTCAGCTAAATGAATAAATGTAAATTGAGTCCTTTGCATTTTGCTCTCTCTCTTGAGTCCCTGCTGGTATCAGCAGCAGCACTTGTAAAGTCTACCTGCCGAACTTGGTAGTTCTCCCATACGGCTTTCACTGTTCTCTCACTTGAAGCAACCCAAAGCACTGATAAAACACAACCTATCACAAGGAGACGCTGTCCAACATTGTGAGCACTCTCGGTTAACTCCCTTTGTTTTTTTGGGGATGCATGGTAGTGGGAGTAAAGCTGATCTAAAAATATTTTAAAGTGGTTGATTCCTCCTACCTCCTTCAAAACATCACAAACTGCCAGTTCCAGTCTGTGATTGGAACAATGCCAGACAAACAGGCAAGGGAATTTGGAACAAAGCTGCGCAGCAACTCCTGCTTTCCTCCCAAGCATTACTGAGGCTCCATCACAAGCAAATGCCAACAAATGTTCCTGTAGGTAGTGAGGGTCAAAGCCATTATTATGAAGACATCCTAACAGTGCTTCAGTGATGTCCTTTGCTGTGGTCCCCTGCAGCTCAATCAGTTCAAAACATTTTGTGTCTGGCTTTTCACTGGAAATAGCTGACTGCAGGCACACAACAAGCACAGACTTTCTACTTATTGTAGTGGATTCATCAATGAGCACACACAATTTTCTTTCATTCATCACTATGTCATTAACTACCTTCTTTTTCATTTCAGCTGCAATGTGATCCAGTATATTTGCACATGAGTTATTAGAGTGCAAAACTCATCTTGACACCATTTAAGACTTGCAACTGGACATCTATTGGCATGTCTGTAAAGGGACGCCCATGCTTGCCAATCTTGCTTGCCAATCTTATAAGCTGTTCTAAACACATTGCAAGTTGAAGCGTAGTCAGCCTTTCTCATATCTTCAGTGTGTTTTTGCATTGTATTTTGTGTTGTCTTCTCTTTTATTTGAACTGCTTTCTTGTGATAAATTGAGTCTCTGTGCTCTTTTATTTTCTTTCGTAGTGAGTTTTGTTGTGCAGCCTTGTCCCTTCCAAAAGACTGAAGACTGACCCACTCCACTCCTGCAACACTCTCTGCCCTTGCTGCATGTCCACGCGAGCACAAACTTGACTACACGCACTACAACTCAACTTTTGATTTCTGCTCATCAGCCACTTGTAATTTGTGGAGAAATACCAGACTTGTGCTTGGGACCAAAATTCTGGCCACTCATGCTCGCTAACACGGCTGTTGTCATCGGTAGAAGTGGTGTCAATCTCGTCCTCGTCGCCACTTGTGAGAACCTCATCGACCGCGGCACAAGTGCTGCTTTCATTAGCTTGCGTCTGACCTGCAGCGATATCATTCTGGCTTGGTGGGGTGTCAGCCAGCGAGTCCTCTGATTCTGACCTTGTTCTTTTACTACTCCGAGTCTGAAGCCAGGAGAGCATATTAAGTGTTCATTGTATTTGTATTTTAACCGAGCAGCTATGGTTGCGTGTTTCACACACCCTCTCCGGACCACGTTGAGTTGACACTGACAGCGGCAAAAGCGACACATGCGCTTCTCACTTGTAAAACTCAAGGGTGTATGGGTAATGTAGTCTCTGTTCTCGGTGGGATGAATTAGGAAGCATGCATTGTGAAGGGCGCTATGAAAAACGGCAGCGTAGCCAAAGGATTAAAACAGATGTGCAAATGAGCGTACCGGAACGCTAAAAACACGTTCTGGGCGCACGGAGAGGTGGCGGTACGCTCAAGAGCTATATTTGGAAGTGGCGGTACTGAGTACCGGCGCGTACCGGCCCACTTAAAGCACTGATGCTCTCCCATTTCTCATTATTCTGTCAATAGTCTCTAGCTTGCATTCTACAAATGGCCAATGGGTCATCGTCTATGTGTGGCCTAGTGGCCTTGTCTCAGTGTGGCCTTGTCTCTATGTGGCAGTAGTAGTCGTTGTCGTCTTGTCCCTTGTGGCCTCTATGGTCTTAAAAAAAAAAAAGATAATACAAGAGTAAGATATATGTTCAGTGTGGTCTACTGTGGTCTTGTCCCACGTGGCCTTTATGGTCTCGAGAAGAAGAAAAAAAAATAATAGATAATGCAAGAGTATGATATATGTTCAGTGTGGTCTACTGTGACCTTGTAGCCTAATGTGGCCTTGTCCCGTGGTTTTGTGGCCAGTTATGGCATTGGTTCTGTGTGGCCTACTGGCTATGTCTATGTGTGGTTCTGTCTCTGTGTGGCTTTAGCAGAATTGTGGCCCAGCGGGCCTCGTCTTTGTGTGGGTCTTGTTGGCCTTCTATCCGTGTGGCCTACATGGTCTTGTTGCCCTTTCTGTGTGGCCTAGTGGCCGTTGTCTTTGTGTTTCCTTGTCTCAGTGTGGGCTCACGATATCGCGGCCTCATTCTATGTTCAGTGTGGTCTACTGTGGTCTACTGTGACCCCGTAGCCTAATGTGGCTTGTCCCGTGGTCTTGAGGCCAGTAATGGCATTGGTTCTATGTGGCCTAGGGCCTTGTCTATGTGTGGTTCTGTCTCTGTGTGACTTTAGCAGCCTTGTGGCCCAGCGGGCCTCGTCTTTGTGTGGGTCTTTTGGCCTAGTGTCATATCGTTGCCTTGTCCTTAAAAAGATGCCTATGGTTGGTCAGTCGCCCTTCGGGGCATAGGTTCTGTGTGGTCTACCAAGGCCTTGTAACAATCATTGCTTATAAAAAAAAAATTTGGGCGGGGGGGGCGGGGACTGGTCTTCAGGCAGGAAATGCAGATCCGCTACCCTCGGTTTATGAACTACGGACAGGGCCTACGCCAAAGAACTTTATAAATAATTGCTTGCTGGGCTGTCAATAAATAATACTTTGTACATCATTAAATCTCCTGAGTCTTTCTGGTAGAAATGAAAGCTTTAGCTTAAGTTCTGCCAGGAAGACTTAATTACTACATCTCTTCACATCTATCCAATCACACCCTTATACTCGTTGTATAAAAGATTGGTACTTACACACGTTTGAGTTTGCAGATGCTGACGCGACAACTACCTCCACTCTCCCCCACCACCACCAGGATGGTCCTGTCCATACCACCCAGGGGGGTTGGCTGCGTCTGCCTTCGTCTTCAGGCAGGAAATGCAGATCCACTACC
This sequence comes from Siphateles boraxobius, assembly GCF_051911475.1. NCBI lineage: Eukaryota > Metazoa > Chordata > Actinopteri > Cypriniformes > Leuciscidae > Siphateles > Siphateles boraxobius. Next base: position 18,622,777 of record NW_027508722.1, on the reverse strand, counting down.
CTCGGATTATAAACTACGGACGGGGCCTACGCCAAAGAACTTTATAAATAATTGCTTGCTGGGCTGTCAATAAATAATACTTTGTACATCATTAAATCTCCTGAGTCTTTCTGGTAGAACTAACGTTAAATGTACAAAGCAAACTTTGTACAAAGCTGAAAAAAACCTCAACAACAGTGAAATAAGAATCTGTAAATCAGATTTCTGTAAATTTCTGTAAATCAGATGCATTAGTGCAGTGCCCATGCAAAATCAGTTTTTGTCTGTGTTTTAGTAATTGTTGGTTTGGTGTGTTTGAGAGCTCATTGTTACAATTACACAGCAAAAGTTCAGTGACATTTTTATTTGTGCATTGTAGAAAGCAAATACTGATACTGACATAATGACACAATACATATGAAAAATGTAACTACACGATTCAGGGAGCAGGCTACACAGTGAACTCAGAGAAGACGCTACACTTGAGCAAACAGTTTGTGAATGGGCTACTACAAATGATTGCCGTGAAAGAGACTGTGAACGTTATCGATACTGTGTAATAGTAGCGAAACCATTCACAGTCTGCTTTCCGCTACCTTCTCCGACCCTCTCTGTCTCTGGTCCTGTGTGAGAGGGGGAGTGGCCACTCAGTGTGCAGTGCGAGAGGGGGAGTGGCGACTCAGTACGCAGTGTGAGAGGGGGAGTGGCCACTCATTGTGCAGTGTAAGAGGGGGAGTGGCCTCAGTGTACTGTGTGAGAGAGGGAGTGGCCACTCAGTGTGCAGTGTAAGAGGGGGGGTGGCCTTAGTGTGCAGTGTGAGAGGGGGAGTGGCCACTCAGTGTGCAGTGTGAGAGGGGGAGTGGCCTCAGTGTGCTGTGTGGGAGGGGGAGTGGCCACTCAGTGTGCAGTGTGAGAGGGGGAGTGACCACTCAGTGTGCAGTGTGAGAGGGGGAGTGACCACTCAGTGTGCAGTGTGAGAGGGGGACTGGCCACTCAGTGTGCAGTGTGAGAGGGGGTGTGGCCAGCATCTAGAGTGGCAAAAGCCAATATGTGCTTCTCTTACCAATATATTTAACGATATCTTTTGCATTTCTAATACAAACAACGTCAAACTTGACACTGCACTTACTCGTGCCCGTAGCAAGACACCTGTCAAGTTTGAAATCCATTGGACTAACGGTTCGAGAGATATGCGAATAACTGAAACACACACACACACAGAGAGAGACAGACAGAAAGACGTTCCTGTAATTTATAGATAGATATAATATTCAGAAGTAAACAGCGTAGCTGATTTATTCATATGTGGATGTTAACTGATTCTGTAAGCGCAACGATTCACGGAGCAGCTACACAGTGAACTCCGAGAAAACGCTACGCTTGATCAAACAATTTGTGAATAGGCTACTACAAATGATGGCCGTGAAAGAGACTGTGAGCGCTATCGCTACTATTACACAATAGCGATAACGTTAAGCACACCAGATTGAAATATATAATATAACATTCAGAAGTAAACAGCATAGCTGACTTACAGATTCAGTTAACATCCACAAATGAATAAGTGCGACGATTCAGGGAGCAGGCTACACAGTGAACTCCGAAAAAACGCTACTCTTGAGCAAACAGTTTGTTAATAGGCTATACTACAAATGATGGCCGTGACTAAAATATAATATTCAGAAGTAAACAGTGTAGCTTGCTTAATGTTTAGCTGACAGAGTGTTTATGTCAGAATGTTTATTTTTAAACCACAACCCTCTAACGTCAGAATATTTATTTTTAAATCACAACCTTCTATACTTCTTTTACGATAATGATGACGTTAAGCGCAACAGAATAAAATATAATATTCAGAATTAAACAGTGTAGCTGACTTACAGATTCAGTTAACACCCAGAAATGAATAAGCGCGACGATTCAGGGGAGGTTCAGACCTTGGCTGGAGCAGGCTACACAGTGAACTCAGAGAAAACGCTTCGCTTGAGCAAACAGTTTGTGAATAGGCTACTACAAATGATGGCCGTGAATAAAATATAATATTCAGATATTTTTAAACCACAACCCTCTAATGTCAAAATGTTTATTTTGGGGAGTGACCACTCAGTGTGCAGTGTGAGCCAGAGTGGCCAGCGGCTAGAGCGGCAAAAGCCAATGTGTGCTTCTTTTACCAATATATTTACCAATATCTTTTGCATTTCTAATCCAAACAATGTCAAACTTGGCACTGCACTTACTCGTGCCCGTAGCAAGACACCTGCCAAGTTTGAAATCCATCGGACTAACGGTTCGAGAGATATGCGATTAACAGATATGCCTGTTCAAAATCAGTGTTTTTAGTAATTGTTGGTTTGATGTGTTTGAGCGCTTATTATTACACAGCAAAAGTTCAGTGACATTTTTATGTGTGCATGGTAGAAAGCAAATACTGATACTGACATACAATAAATATGGAAGATTGAACTACATGGTTGCAAAACAATTTATAATGGTGATATTAGGTGACATGTATTTGGGTATCTGTGTACAGGTAGCAGGACTTTAGATTAGATTAGATTAGATTTACATTAGTGTCAACTTTGTTGTCATTGTGCAGATTAGAATTATAGAGTGAAAGGCAATTAGCCTCTTTTATGTTTAGTTGGTGAATACTATTAGCCTAGTACACAGTAGCGATAATGTTAAGCGCACCAGAATTAAATATAATATTCAGAAGTAAAAAGTGTAGCTGACTTACAGATTCAGTTAACATCCACAAATGAATAAACGTGGCGATTCAGGGAGCAGCTACACAGTGAACTCCGAGGAAAAGCTACGCTGGAGCAAACAGTTTGTGAATAGGCTACTACAAATGATGGCCGTGAATAACCCACAACCCTCTAATGTCAGAATGTTTATTTTTAAACCAACCTTCTAAACATCATCTATAAACATCTTCAATCTGTGCTTTTCTTACCGAGATATGCGAATAACAGACACACAGACAGACGTTTCTGTCATTTAAAGATAGATTTATGCATGTCTGTGTATAGGCTATATTATATTTATATATAGGGTGATATCAGGTAAAATGGGCCATTTAAGGTTTGGGGGTCCCAGCCCCTCTGGAATTTAGAGCCAATGACTGCAAAGGATTTCAAACTGTTGTCATAACTGTGCTTGACAAGTAACAGGGGCCTGTTTCAGAAAGGAGGTTAAGTGAAAACTCTAAGTATGTTAACCCTGAAATGAGGAAAACTCTGGGTTTTCCGTTTCAGAATGGGAGGTATGTCAAACCCGAGAAAGCAGAGTTAGTCAAACCCGTTTCTGAAAGAGGGGTAAGTCAGTTACCATGGTAACTTACTCTGTGAACCTAACCTGGTCGGGAGCAGGTTTTCTTATATAAACCCAGAGTTTTTCTTTTAGTAAATGCATTTTGATTTAATAATCTTTAGATATTTTGACTGTAAACAACAAGACAAAAATGCTAAGTAAGAAAAGCATTTTTTGCAGTGCAGTACGTTCATTCATTGCACATTTTTCTATATAAAATCAGAGAGAGAGAGTACATCAATAAAGTTGCTGTATCAGAGCAGGAAGGAAAATGTGCCTCACTCTCACGCCCTTTTTTGAGAGTTTTTGTGTTGTTTCCTGGACACAAACTCATGAGATCCATCAAAGAGAAGTTTCACAGGATTGCAGGACAGTGGTGGAGAAATCGGTTTAAATGAGGCAAATCTGATGAATGACATTCATTTGATAACATCTTGCTGTGACCTCTGAATGTAACCTAATAATTAGATTTTCCTTTAGGATTTCCAATGTGGTTGGATGCATTGATGACAGGCATATTCCCATCATCGCACCTTCCGAAAATGAAACAGATTACTGTATGGAATGGAAGGATAGTCCGAGATATATGCCGTAACCACCACCACAGCTGTTAAATACACACAAATTATTCACACATTTATTTGGTCATCTTTATTTCCTACAAATACAAAAGCAACAGTTATTCTTTTTCCTGTTGGATTTTATTATTCTTCCAATATTGTGTATATCCTCTTCGTCTATCAGTGATGTATATTACAATCACTCTTCTCTATTAGCTTTAAATGAAGATATTTTGGAGTGAGAATGATCCTACAATTTTGTTTCATGTTTTCTTTATTTTATTTTACATTATCAATATTTTTTCAGTTGCTTTTTTCCTTAAATAAAGATATGCAAGCAAAAAATAGGGGGGAAAGCTAATTTGCAAATGCAAAATGCACCAGTAAAATGTGCATCATTTGCAACTGCTTTTTATAAAAATTACAAGCACCACAGCTTTTAAATTCAATTGTGGTTTCTGTTAGTTATAGCGACTACTGAACAAGTTTATTTTAAAATGAAAAGTATTGAAAATAAAAAAGCTCTGTAAACACTTGCATTTTTATGCAACACTAAGTGAGTCTTATCCGGTAATCGTGCATATACACTTGCGGTCTTCACACCAACTTGAACACTTGGGCCAAATACAGTCATGTAAGTAGACAAGTGGTCAGGTGCAAAGACCGCAAGCGTGTGTTTATTTGGACAAGGTAAAAGGAGAAGTACATTTTGCGTACGTGTGGTTTCAGTTTTTCCTGTATTTTTTCGTAAATTCAGTAGAATTTAATAGATTTCATTACGAAATCTTTGATGAATCTTGATTTGTTCTTAAAATCGTTCGTATGCACACGAGACCCAATGTTCTTCTGCAAAATGCATGCAGTTTGGGGGTTTTTACCCACTAGTAGGCCAAAAGTTACATAGTGTACCTTTAAAGAAAGCTTCTGAATGGATTTCTGTTTTGATATTTGGTATTCATTCATTATTCTCACTTATTTTAATGACTTTGCTGATTCATCACTGACTTAAGATCTTAATACGTTGTAAGCAGGCTTCCTTGCGTGTTACTTTTTTAAAAAATATATCTATCTATCTATATATATATCTATACAGTATATATATATATACATATTGGACCAACACCAGCAGCTGACATGGCACCCCAGACCATCACTGACTGTGGGTACTTGACACTGGACTTCAGGCATTTTGGCATTTCCTTCTCCCCAGTCTTCCTCCAGACTCTGGCACCTTGATTTCCGAATGACATGCAAAATTTGCTTTCATCCGAAAAAAGTACTTTGGACCACTGAGCAACAGTCCAGTGCTACTTCTCTGTAGCCCAGGTCAGGCGCTTCTGCCGCTGTTTCCGGTTCAAAAGTGGCTTGACCTGGGGAATGCGGCACCTGTAGCCCATTTCCTGCACACGCCTGTGCACGGTGGCTCTGGATGTTTCTACTCCAGACTCAGTCCACTGCTTCCGCAGGTCCCCCAAGGTCTGGAATCGGTCCTTCTCCACAATCTTCCTCAGAGTCCGGTCACCTCTTCTCGTTGTGCAGCGTTTTTTGCCACACTTTTTCCTTCCCACAGGCACTGAGGTGCCTTGATACAGCACCCTGGGAACAGCCTATTTGTTCAGAAATTTCTTTCTGTGTCTTACCCTCTTGCTTAAGGGTGCCAATGATGGCCTTCTGGACAGCAGTCAGGTCGGCAGTCTTACCCATGATTGCGGTTTTGAGTAATGAAACAGGCTTGGGGTTTTTAAAAGCCTCAGGAATCTTTTGCAGGTGTTTAGAGTTAATTAGTTGATTCAGATGATTAGGTTAATAGCTCATTTAGAGACCCTTTTCATGATATGCTAATTTTTTGAGATAGGAGTTTTGGGTTTTCATGAGCTGTATGCCAAAATCATCAGTATTAAAACAATAAAAGACCTAAAATATTTTAGTTGGTATGCAATAAATCTAAAATATATGAAAGTTTAATTTGTATCATTACATTATGGAAAATAATGAACTTTATCACAATATGCAAATTTTTTGAGAAGGACCTGTATATATATATATATATATATATATATATATATATATATATATATATATATATATATACACCATTAAATACGAGTTATTTAATAAATAACTAATACATGATAACTAATAACAAATAAATAACACGTATTTTATGGTATATGTATATATTTATACTATAAATATACCATATTTATATATATATCGTGGTGTGGTGTGTTTTCACACAGGGCCTTCGAGCGTGTAGTGTCGCAGTGCAGTTGCGTAGAGTGCCTAGCTGCTTGGCTCTCAGGTGCTTTGTCTCTCTCGCGTCCAGCAGCTATCGCCATCTATACTCCTGAGAGTGAAGGGGAGGCAGCTAAGTCCAACTAACTGATGGTTAGAGCGTCTCGTTGGCCAAGACTCTCATGCCACCTCCACGCGGTGCACCATGGCAAACTGGGTACCTTGCGGCCCCAGGCTAAGTGCATGAGGGATCTCGGAGTAGTCTGGAACCCCAGAGGTGTTGAGTTCATGGCCCACCGGCGTGTGGATATGCCCTGGCTCTCACCAATCCAGACCCCACCTATGGGTTAAATAGCAATATGCCATCTTGGCAGCAGGATGCTTGATGTTTCAAGCAACTACGATGGAATTGTCTGAAAAAAACTCTCAGCGCCTGGCAACTCGGGAGCCCCCTGCAAATAGGTGTGCTGTCGTTGCTCGGCAGGGCTCGCGTTCTAGGCAGACGCGTCCCGGTCGTCATCCTGCTACTGCCTCCTAACTGCGTCTGGCATGTTGGAATGTCCGTTCTATTGGGGTGACTTCCAGTCTTGATGGAGTCCATCCCCGGAAGTCTGCTGTTATAGACAGGGAACTTCTACGACTCAGGGTGGACATTGCAGCATTAAGCGAGACGTGGCTCACTGGAAGTGGCTCTGTACGTGAAGCTAACTTCACGTTTTACTGGACTGGCTATCCCGACAATGAAAGACCAAAGCATGGAGTGGGTTTTGCCATCTGCAACAAGCTGCTCTGTTTCACTGAAACTCCCATATCCATCTCTCCCAGGCTGTCATCACTGCGACTGCACACCACCGCGGGTCCAGTGACATTATTTTTCTACCTACTGCGCCAGACGACCCTAACTGCGCCAGACGATTAGAAAGATTCTTTCTATCTCCTGTTGAGTGAACTTTTTTCCAACATTAGTCGTGGCCACCGCATAGTCATCCTTGGTGATTTCAATGCTCGTGTGGGCAGTAACACCAACGCCTGGCCAGACGTGCTGGGTCCACATGGTGTGGGCGCAATGAACGACAATGGACAGCGCCTCCTTGAGCTTTGCGCTTCACATAAGCTGTGCATTCCATCATCCTTTTTTGAAGGCTCAATATGGTCCAAGATGACATGGCAACACCATATATATATATTATAGGATTTTTTTCTGGCAAGTTAATTGGCAAAAAAAAGGCAAACTGCATGTGTTCTTTTATTATGCAAAAAATGCATAGAAAACCAAAGGCTCACATTAAAAAGCATACATTGACTGTAAACAGTTATAAATATTTCACTGGTTCTCTCTGGTTTTTGCATGTGTTTATAATTGCTTTGCATGACAGCCTGTCCAAAAATGTTGACTGCAAATAAAACAATTAAATCCAGCACAACTATGCAATATTTTTACACAATTTTAATAACATTTGAATAAAGGGTGAAGATGTCAATTTTACAAGGCTGGACAATTCTAGTCATGGGGTCCTCTTCTTCTCAATGATCTATTACAATCACTCTTCTCTATTAGCTTCGAATGAAGACATTTTGGAGTGTGAATGATCCTATAGAGGTAAATGTCGGCATATGTTGATTCGTCTACCCCAGGTGTATCTTGTTTCCTCATTATCTAGTTAAGCTTGTTTGCCCCTGTGTATTTATAGCCCTTGTGTTTCACTGTTACTTTGTCAGTTGTTGTACATGTATGGTTGCTTCTAGTTCGGTCCTTCTCATGGTTTTATTTTTTTGTCCCTGTGCCCACATAACCTTTAATCACAAAGCGGAAGAAAAGACTATCACAACATTGTTGTTTATTGGTTTATTTAATCACTTTACACATTAACATACTACATTGTAAAAATGTACAATGTGCCAGATTTTAATTTTTAGACCCTAGGCAGGTTAATGTTTAAATAATAATAATAATAGTTGCGAACTGGAGTTCTTTATTTTTTGTTCTATGTGTTATTTCATTAAAACCTTGCAGATAGATCCTTGCCTTTGCCTGCTTTCTCCAGCACATTACAATTGTGGTTTCTGTTAGTTATAGCGACTACTGAATAAGTTTATTTTAAAATGCAAAGTATTGAAAATAAAAAAGCCCTGTAAACACTTGCATTTTTATCCAACACTAAGTAAGTCCCGAAAAAGCAAACACTTGCATTTTTATGCAACACTAAGTGAGTCCCATCCGGTAATCGTACAAGTACAATTGCGGTCTTCACACCAACTTGAACACTTGGGCCAAATACAGGAAATATGTTATTAGACAAGTGGTCAGGTGCAAAGACCGCAAGTGTGTATTTGGACAAGGCAAAAGTAGATGTAGAAGTACATTTTGCGTGCATGTGGTTTCAGTTTTTCCTGTATTTTTTGGTAAATTCAGTAGAATTTAATAGATTTCATTACGAAATTTTTGTCGAATCTTGATTTGTTCTTAAAATCGTTCGTATGCACACGAGACCCAATTTTCTTCTGCAAAATGCATGCAGTTTGGGTTTTTTTACACACTAGTGGGCAAAGATTACATAGCGTACCTTTAAAGAAAACTTCTGACTTGATTTCTGTTTTGATATTTGATATTCATTATTCTCACTTATTTTAATGACTTTGCTGATTCATCACTGACTTAAGATCCTAATACGTTGTAAGTAGCTTTCCTTGCGTGTTACTTTTTGTAGATACATTTCTGAATGGTTAAAGATAATCAAATACAAACCTAAACACTGAATAAAATATATTTAATAATATGTGAGTTTGCAGCTTTTATAACTGTTTGGTTTCAGGATGTGCCAGCATTTCTCTCCAAACCTCAGCAATAATTGTGTTTTATTGACTCTGGTGCCATCTAGTGGAGAAAAGCAAGAGTCACCCTGATTTATAGCGTATGTGGTAAAACTAATATATAATATAATTATATTATATTACATAATATAATAAACTATTATACAGGTCCTTCTCAAAAAAATAGCATATTGTGATAAAGTTCATTATTTTCCATAATGTAATGATAAAAATTAAACTTTCATATATTTTAGTTCCATTGCACACCAACTGAAATATTTCAGTTCTTTTATGGTTTTAATATTGATGATTTTGGCATACAGCTCATGAAAACCCAAAATTCCTATCTCAAAAAATTTGCATATTTCATCCGACCAATAAAGGAAGTGTTTTTAATACAAAAAAGTCAACCTTCAAATAATTGTGTTCAGTTATGCACTCAATACTTGGTCGGGAATCCTTTTGCAGAAATGACTGCTTCAATGCGGCGTGGCATGGAGGCAATCAGCCTGTGGCACTGCTGAGGTGTTATGGAGGCCCAGGATGCTTCGATAGCGGCCTTAAGCTCATCCAGACTGTTGGGTCTTGCGTCTCTCAACTTTCTCTTCACAATATCCCACAGATTCTGGATTTCTGGGTTCAGATCAGGAGAGTTGGCAGGCCAATTGAGCACAGTAATACCATGGTCAGTAAACCATTTACCAGTGGTTTTGGCACTGTGAGCAGGTGCCAGGTCGTGCTGAAAAATGAAATCTTCATCTCCATAAAGCTTTTCAGCAGATGGAAGCATGAAGTGCTCCAAAATCTCCTGATAGCTAGCTGCATTGGCCCTGCCCTTGATAAAACACAGTGGACCAACACCAGCAGCTGACATGGCACCCCAGACCATCACTGACTGTGGGTACTTGACACAGGACTTCAGGCATTTTGGCATTTCCTTCTCCCCAGTCTTCCTCCAGACTCTGGCACCTTGATTTCCGAATGACATGCAAATTTGCTTTCATCCGAAAAAAGTACTTTGGACCACTGAGAAACAGTCCACATGCTTGGGAACAGCCTATTTGTTCAGAAATTTCTTTCTGTGTCTTACCCTCTTAATGAAACAGGCTGGGAGTTTTTAAAAGCCTCTGGAATCTTTTGCAGGTGTTTAGAGTTAATTAAGTAATCAAGTAAAGGAACACATTACAAATAAATCCAAAACAAAAAGTATTACCTCGGGAGGAGGGCCCAATTCAAAAGAAAACAAAATAACCTCTACCTAAAAGGGGAATAACATTAACTTACCTATACAAAACAGAAAACAAAACAACAGATAACTTCCCTCACTCCCTAACTAACCATTAAACAGGAGAAAAGTTCGGGTATCCTCAGGGGCGTCATGCAAGCCAAAATTCTGGGGGGGCACAATCTGAGGTAATTGTTTTCTGAAGGTTAGACTAGGCTAGCTATCGATAACGTTACACTGACACAACTTAAGTTAATGCTCTGAATTCGCAGCTAATATCCAATCCATAACTTTTTGATCAAGTTCAAATTTCCAGGTCAACCACAAATAATCCCACTACCTTTTAATATCATCCGATAACTAATTCAATGCCGATTTGTTGCTTTGCCCACTTACCACTTCAAGACCATCTGTAAAACATTGCCAGCTCAACGTGCAAGACGAGTGAGTTGTTTGAACATACACAGCAAAGATTCTAGAGCGCTGATTTGATGTACACAGACACCATATTAGGAAAAAGGGGCGGGCTGATGCTGACCGATTTATTACACATCCAGAAGAATCAAGCATGTGATTGGCTAAGGACAAAAAAGCAGGAAAATATACCGATTTTGTTGTTTTATTAACATTAAATAGATCTCCCAAAAATTTTAATTGTCATCATTTACTCTCTCAAGTTGTTTTAAACCTGAATAAGTTTCTTTCTTCTGTTGAAGTTATTTGGAAGAATGTGGGTAACCAAACAGTTGATGTACCCCAGTGATTTCCATAGTATATTTTTCGCTATGGAAGTCAATGGGGACCAGCAACTGTCTGATTACTCACGTTCTTCAAAATATCTTCTTTTGTGTTCAGCACAAGAAATAAATTAATATAGGTTTGGAACAACATTACAGTGAATAAATAATGACAGAATTTTTATTTTTGGAATTTAATTTTTATTACTATCCCTTTAAGGAAAAGCGGCTGCATGTTTATTATTAGGGCTACTGTCTCTTTAAGACCTGTACGCGACGCGTCTAATATACACGCATTTGACAAGCAGATTTCTCTCAATTTTCTCGGTTTGCTTTCAGTTTAGACATAACCAATTTATGTATTTTAATCCAATTAATCCGGAAAAATCACATCCCTGAGAATACATTTGAGTCTTTATAGGCTCTGGTAATTATGGAGCATAATAGGAATAAAGTTGTGACAAAAAAAATTATCAGGGAGGAAAAATCTGAGGGGGCACGTGCCCCCTCACTTTGAATGGGCATGACGCCACTGGGTATCCTCCACCCTACATTACCCACAAACTCTTAACTAATCATAAATGAAAAGAAAAATAATTTCAAGAGTCACGTTAGGACACACATTGTGACCCCACACACCAAAGAGCGCGACCAGCGCTCACTTGTCTGGGCTTGGTGAGCGGAACAACCCCAAACGCGACGATATCTCTCTCTTTCCTCAGCGCTTTCTCTGCTGCTTTATTGCAACTCATTCTCACTCCCAAGGCGTCAACAACTGAAGCATGGTCAAGCGCCCGAGGCGTCACATAGCAGACGCCGAAGGCGCCCCATGGCGTCACTCTGTGGCGCATTAGGAACTCCATTGTTTTCAATGCGAAGCCTGTGGCGGCAATAACAGAGGCGAATTGTATCAGTAGGAAATAGCGTTGAAGAAGTCTCATTCCGAACACATCGGGATGTTTGGCATCAGGTCACGTGTGCCAGATGTTGGTAAGTAGTCTAAATACGCTGTCCAAATAATGTTTGCTATAATGTCTTTTCTGTTAACCAGATTAGCTCTCTCATGTTCAGTCACTGCATTATATCTGTCATCTCCACGGAGGCTTTGCGTTTCATTGGTTTCGGATTCGAAACACATTGCTAAACTAACGTGATTAAACACTGTCTGTCACGTGACGTGCTATAACTTTGGCCTAGACCTTCAATCAGTTAATCATATATGAAATATATATTCATATCAGGTTCAAATAAGTCATTAGTTCCAAAGTGGTATTTGTAGTAGAAGCGCAGAAAGAACAACACTTACCATGCTTTTACAACAGTATTTGCAGTTTTAAGACGAAATGCTAAAAAGGCAAATATTCACAATGGTATGTATTTGTTGGTTTTAACCTGTAGTCAAACATTTTATCAATCATTTGTTGTTTCTTAAACCTTTTCTTATAAAACCCATAGCCCAATCAGTACAAACATGGTCTCTAAGTCTTAATAATTCACAAGATTTAACAAGTTCTCAAATTCATACGATGCTCATACATATTTGGATACTCGTACATAATCCTGCAGCTTTTACTCCTAGGGCTGTCATTGGCTACTGCCTCCATTCCTCTACATATTTATCGCGATATTTGCAAATCAGTTACGGATGCCCCACACACTGTCAGAAAGTTTATATTAATTTCATTGTATTATTTAAAATTATTACAAATTGGACCCTGTCTGTTCATGTTCCAATGATACATGATGTCTCTCCACACCTCATGACCTTCCTCTGTCTGTTTGCAAGAGTGGAAAAGCTAATCTGACTTGTCACACGACATCAGATACTCGATTATTTTGTCATGATCAGATCAGTTACACTGCTGATAACTGTCCCATTTGCATGTAAATCGTGTTATTTTTGCTTGCTATTAATGACATACTTTTAATCATGCCCACATATCAGTAAACTTATTACATAAATGCATTTAACATTTAATTATCCAACCTCTTTACAGAAAAAATATCCCACAGTTATGGATAAACTCACAACATCATCATCAAGTCCTGTGCTGGGCACATTGGGAAACAAGTGTCCTCCAACGTATTCAATCCGTGGACCAGTTCTCCACATCTTCCCATGGGACACTGACATTCTTCAGGTGTTCGTGAAACATCTGTCTCCGTGTCTTCCTTGGTCTTCCCTGTCTCCTGCCTCCTCCTGGTGGTGTCCACTTCATCACTGTCTTTGTGCGGTGTTGTTTGGGCATGCGTAGGATGTGTACTTGATGTCTGCCTGATGCCTTTACCAAATAAGCGTCAGTGCTCATCAAGAGTTTTGGTAAAGGACATATTAATTGACATCCATTAGATCTAGTCATGCAGTCTGCAGACTTCATGGTGCAATAGGCAAATGTATATTTCTGCAAGTGTATATAGCAGGTGTTTGTCCGAACAATTGAAGATAGTGAGAGTGTTCAGGAAAACCTTTTGAAAATAATAAATATTTATGGAATTCTGTTTGGTGCTGAAAGAGTATTACAGAAATGAGACACTTGACAACTGGACATTATTCTGTGAGTTTGTTACCTTTACATTTAGATGGACTTAATGTCTTGCATTTAGCTTCATTAAACCTTTTATTACAGTGGTTACTATAGTAAATATCCACCATAATTGCATCTATGGTATCATTATATCACTGCCTGGTTAATGTAAATGTAATATACCCGTGAATGTATTTTATAGAAACATTTTCTTGCTGACATTTATAATCATTAACTATTTTAAGTTTCCTTACATTTAGTTTCATTTAATAAAAGTGAACAATAATCACAAGGATATAAAACTAAAGTTGAGAATGTAAAATGTTGTGCTTAAGTTTCTGCCTATTTGTTCTTTAAAGGGAGGAAGAAACAAATATATTTTCACATAACAAAGTTGAATCTCATTTCTTGGTTTGTAAAAAATATTACTTCATCATAGTGATTTTTTTAATGTTAATGTATGTGTAACTGTAATAGATTGCCTCTGTATCTGGCTATTTTTTGTATATAATTAACTGATATTTATACAGTTGTGCAGTAGTTTTGGCACTTGTCGTTAAACAGTTTGACATTAAATATTGGAATTCAGTATTTACAATCTAAATTGTGTGCATTCATTATGCTTTTGTTACATTTATTTGAATTCCAAGAGTTTAGATGGTGGAGAATGACATAAAGAAGTGATTAAGTTTATACCTTTGATATATATACACTGTAAACGTTAGAAACACTTTAGTACATGTAATTATCATTAATTAAAATACTGCAAAACTACTCCTGCTGTAGGCCATTGCTTTGAAAAAAAAAGTTTCCCTTTCAAATGTATTTATGCATGAGTCAAATAATCCAAAAAACTAATTTTGTTTCATTTATCGTGTGAACTCGTTTTTGGATGGTAAGCACACACGGGAGTCTTTTGTTTTTAAATGTGAGTTTTATTATTTAATTAGAAGGAATACATATTTAACAGGCCAAATATTAAATCTAACCGTGCAGCCGGAATCAGAAGATATCTGTCATCATTTACCATAAATGGGCAAGTAAGTGTGACGCATCTGTTCAGCTGGGTTGTCATTGGCTGTGACTTTATCGCAGAACTTGGTGTGATTGGACTATCTTTTAACCCATATAAAACGGCGCTTCATGTTACAAAGTATGTTTTGGTGTTATTATCACGTTAGTTATAAGTTAACTATAAAACGCCTCTATGTTGTGAGAAATTACTCCTTTATCGAGATTCCAACCCTAACCCTTAGCATTTCTGCACATCTCAATGAACTACAGCACCACGGTTCCTGTTCCATTGATAGAATGACAGAGATATGTGGGTAATGTAGTTTAAAACGTTTAGCAATGAAACAATACATTTTAAATAAATAATATATTTAATGGACAACTGGATATCTAAATGTTCATTGTGCAAACTTTTATGACATAAACTGCCTTTATGACAGACTGAAATGTGATATTTTACCGTGAGCACTTTTAAAAAAACCTTCATGCCAGCTTTCCATATATTTCTGAAAACTGTGCCCAACATTATTTAGTAAACATAGCATGAGCATTTGTCCTACCGATTTTCTCTTTGATACACTAACCAGACTTTAAGTTACACCCATTTGAAATGTGTATTTGTTTAGTCCTCCGGGGGCCATTGCTGGGTCGTTGCTGGGCCCCTGAGGGTCGAAGGGCAGTGCAATCTACACACATCTATTCTCCTCATCATGGACAACAAACTTTGTTTAGTCACATTTAAATACCAGACTATTTTATCTTTTCCCCCCTTTTCTATTCTAACATCATGCCTGTATTAGGTTTTGATGGGTTTTGTGAGACCATCTGATATGGAAATATTTCAAAGAAATGCTGTAATATATAACAATAATAATAATTAATATGTATTTACTTTTTTTGTATGAACACCAACAAAAATAATGGATGAACCTGCAACAACTTGTCATTATCCAATTTCCAGTGTTGGCAGTAAACAAAAATCAATTTATGTATTAACACTTTACTATTACACAAGGATAATGCACTATTTTGTAAAACAACAAAGAAACAGTGCCAACATTTCTATTTCACCCCCTCTGATTGCTTCTTATATGCCTGACATCAGTAATATCTATGCTTTCATACTAAATGCAGTAGATGTACTAGAATGATAAATATGGATCATCTTCAATTATGATTGAAGTGTTGGTAGTAATATAACCCACTGCAGCCTCTTGGTATTCGCATACCTTCCCTTTATTTCACTGAAAACTGGCATACTTCTCACAACATGCAAGTATGTGCAACTTTTACTGCATTGTTGTCCCAAATATCCTTAACTAGATCAAAAATGTTTATGTCCTGTTTATTTTTAAATTATGAACTAAACTCATAAGAAATTAAAAATTCTCAAATAAAATATTACATTTACTGTACCAAACACCACTTTCAATACCCAATATTCACCATATTTTATTACACAATACTTTATTGGAGGACACAGCATAAAGTTGATAAACTAGCAAAAGAAAAATGTGTCTTCAAAAATACATTAACATCACATTAATCCGTTCACAGCTGCTGAAGCCACACAAATGAGTGCCAGAGAATCATATTCAGTCACCTATGATACAGAAAACAGATTTGATATTGTGTTGGAAAATAATGATTCATTATCACAGCTAAACTGGTTTCTTGCTCTTCCCTGTACTTCTCTATCATGTTAATGTTCTTCTTCCTCATCTAAACAGTTTGTTCAGTTGTACCCTACAGTACAAATGATGAACAGAGGATGTGATCACTGATGTGGTGTAGCTTTTTCTCAACCAGAGGAAGAAGTCTCAACATCCCATCGTCAGATGTTCTCCAGTCCTGGTCTGAAAGTAAAACAAACAATTCAAATTAAGTTGTTTAATGGACAGTCAGGTCAGCTTCTTTTGTGTGTTATTTAAAGCAGTGATGGGCTACTCTGGCCCTCAGTGTCCACTGTCCTGTAGATTTAGCTCCAACCTCAAACCCTCCTGCCTATTGTCTACAAGTAAACCTGAAGACTTTGGTGAAAATGTTCAGATGTGCTCAAATAGGGTTGGAGGTAAACTCTCCACCTCAAAAAGGAGAACCTAAACGGCTTGAGTTGCCTGTTCCTTATTTAAATGTACAACGCAGCAGTCAGTACATTATATTATACACATTGAAGTATTATATACATAAAATTGCAGCACATACAGGTGAAAATCGAAAAAAAAAAATATCGTGCAAACGTTTTTTTTTAGCAAAACATTTTTTTTATTGTGCAAAAATTTATTTCAGTAATTCAACTTAAAAGGTGAAAATAATAAATTATACAGACTACTTACATGTAAAGTGAGATATTTCAAGCCTTTGTTTGTTACAATTTGGATGATTTTTGCTTACAGCTATGAAAACCCCCAAATTAGAATATTGTGAAAAGGTTTTCATAGCTGTAAGCCATAATCATCAAAATCATTTTAAATATAAATTATATTAGTTTCACCTTTTAAGTTGAATTTTCTGTAATAAATGAACTTTGGCCCGATATTCTAATTTTTCGAGTTTCACCTGTAATATAAGTTAAGTACTGAAAAAAAACAACTGTTTTACCCATAGCAACAGCAACCTGTTTTAAAAGATATTTTAGAAAGGCATGGTCTCTTTTGAGCCTTTGCCAGTGATGCTTGATTTCTTTCAAGACAACGTACTCTTCAGTCACTTGTTTCAAGAGCTTTACTTGGTCAATAACCAAGTGATAACCTGTACAACGTAAAATTGTCAACATCAAATGATGTACTAGTCTACATATTACAGCATTGTTTCAATACAAGACATACCAATGGCCACGCGCACCTTTCTGTCTTTGGGCACCGGATGTTCCTTCCTCACCGAAACAAAGGATTCATTCGATTAGCTAGCGTTGAGGACTGGTCTTCCTTCTCTGCTGTAAAACAAAAAAAGTCAACTTACTCTATGTGCAATTACTATTGTTCTTAAAACATAGAAATGAAGACAGTTATAAATAAGTTATTTTACCATTTGATTCAGGAGAGAGTATTTGATGAGTAAATACGGATTGAAATTTTGTAGGATCTTTACCTGGGAAGGGCTGATCACGGCAAGATTCACTGAGACTCACTAGTAGCTCTTGTGAGGGTCGGCTCTTAAAAGAGCTGTTGAGTTTGATGTTGTAGAGATCTTAAAAAAAGGACTAAGTAATTCTGTAAGACAGAAAGGAAGGTAATTTTATTACATTACAAGCAAGTAGAAAGTTTATAAATAACAGTAGGATTTATTTCTGTATAGAGTGTTGCATAATTAAATGTTAAATGCATTAATGTAATAAGTTTACTGATATGTGGGCATGATTAAAAGTATGTCATTAATAGCAAGCAAAAATAACACGATTTACATGCAAATGGGACAGGTATCAGCAGTGTAACTGATCTGATCATTACAAAATAATCGAGTATCTGATGTCGTGTGACAAGTCAGATTAGCTTTTCCACTCTTGCAAACAGACAGAGGAAGGTCATGAGGTGTGGAGAGACATCATGTATCATTGGAACATGAACAGACAGGGTCCAATTTGTAATAATTTTAAATAATACAATCCAATTAATATAAACTTTCTGACAGTGTGTGGGGCATTCGGAACTGATTTGCAAATATCGCGATAAATATGTAGAGGAATGGAGGCAGTAGCCAATGACAGCCCTAGGAGTAAAAGCTGCAGGATTATGTACGAGTCTACAAATATGTATGAGCATCGTATGAATTGGAGAACTTGTTAAATCTTGTGAATTATTAAGGCTTAGAGACTATGTTTGTACTGATTGGGCTATGGGTTTTGTAAGAAAAGGTTTAAGAAACAACAAATGATTGATAAAATGTTTGATTACAGGTTAAAACCAACACATACATACCATTGTGAATATTTGCCTTTTTAGCTTTTCGTCTCCCGTTTACTTCTCCTCAAACAATAATGCACTGACTGAGTCCGAAAGGCCCTTTTGGTCTTTTCAGCTGAAAAAAGAGAAAATAAAATATCATGATGTATAATATATAGGATTATTTAAAGGAAAAATTACAGATTTACCTTACAATTTTTGGATTTTAAGTTATTAGGCATTAAAAGCATGGTAAGTGTTGTGGTTACTATACATTTACAACAAATATTACTATAAAACTACCAATACTGAGGTAAAAGCATGGTAAGTATACTGTGCATTTACAACAAATGACACATTAAAACTGCAAATACTGTGGTAAAAGCATGGTAAGTGTTGTGGTTACTATGCATTTACAACAAATATTACTTTAAAACTACCAATACTGAGGTAAAAGCATGGTAAGTGTTGTGCTTCTTGTGCATTTACAACAAATATTACTTTAAAACTACCAATACTGAGGTAAAAGCATGGCCTTCGAAGTCGCAGAGCTCATGTCAAAAGTTTGTCGGACTGGGGGTAAAACCAGTACTGATTACCAGGGCCCCAAGGGGAGAGAGGGCCCTTGAAAAGTCTGGAATATATTTTATTTGGAACATGGGGGCCCATCAGGACTGCCTATACATAGGGCCCGGGATCTTGTGCTACACCCCTTGTTCGGAATGAGACTTCTTCAACGCTATTTCCTACTGATACAATTCGCGTCTGTTTTTGCCGCCACAGGCTTCCCATTGAAAGCAATGGAGTTCCTAATGCGCCACAGAGTGACGCCAAGGGGCGCCTTCGGCGTCTGCCATGTGACGCCTCGGGCGCTTGACCATGCTTCAGTTGTTGACGCCTTGGGAGTGAGAATGGGTTGACATTTATTGCACAAGTATTTTGAGGTGTAGTGAACAACAAACAAAAAAGCATTCCATGACCCATGTTTGATTGCTGTTAAAAGAAATTTGACACTTTCTCCAAAGTGACATGGCCCAGCCTGACCAGTGGAAGACATTGCCACATGGACTGTTTATTTAGAATCAGAAAAAAATTATATATAATTAATATTGAAATAATAATAATTCATTAATATATTAATCAGAAATAAGGTTTTTGCCTTATACTGTAAGTAAACAGCTAACATTCTACCATCCTTCAAACAATTAGATTTATATTCTCTGCACTTTACTTTAAATCATACTGACCTTTAGCATTCTACTATCTTTTAATAGTGTTGTTAGTTTTCTTGTATATATATATTTTAAATAAATTATATTTTGTTACAACTGTGTCTTCTTGTGTTGACAATGCAGTAAGAGGCTCTACAAATTGGATCATTTATATTGTCAAGGTGACTCCATGACTGGTGCCCCAAGGTAAAAAGCAGGGAAATATTACTTGACACACACACACGAGATTACGTGGGACCAAAACTCACATTACCTCTATTGTCTGTTGCATGATATAATACACAACTGATGTCTGTGTGAAGATCACTACATAAGTTACATCTATGTTAATCACATTTATGTTGCAGTTTGCAAAAATTGTGTACTAACCTTGACCTTTGCTTTTTTATGTTTCCATATGTCGCTCATTTCATATGAATCAATGCACACCGCCTTTGTTGTCGAATCCTTGTTGTATTTTTGTACCAAAAGGTACATATAAGCATTCATGACCTGACAGGAATAAATGAAGACATTTTAGTTTCCCATAAGAAAAAAAAATTCACAGGGGTGATCTGTTTAATGATGTTTAATGTTTCCTTTAAATGGACACTTTCATTTTGAACTTGGGATAGTTTTTCTTTGGACATTATTAGTTTGTAAAACATTATTTTAGCAAATAAAATGAAATGTTGAAACGGTTTGATATGAAGTGGCTTCATTCACAAACTGTTGGATTTCATTAACACACTTATACTGTCATCATGAAATAATAGACGAGAAGCAAATGCAAGTAAACAGTAGATTTAATAAGGATGATGATGATGATGATGCAGTACAGGCAGATGTAGAACGGGTGACACAGGGACTTCGGTGGTCAGGATCCGGTGGTGAAGAGACGATGGTGCGGTGACGGTGAAACAGCAGACGAAATCCAAAGACGAAGACGGAGAACAGGAACTGGAACACAAGGCAGGAACTGGACACTGGAACACCAACACGAACGACATCAAACAACGATCTGACAAGGATGATAGAACAGCGGTAAGTATAAATAGAGTGGTGAGATTGACTGCAGCTGGTGAAGTGAATGAGGATCAGCTGAAGTGGATCAGGTGATGTCATACATTCACGCCCACTACCCACGTGCATTCAAACCACAACATAAACACGAGACGAGAAGGAACAGAGAATGTGTCTACCGTGACAGTACCCCTCCTCCTAAGAACGCCTCCTGGCGTTCCCAGACTCCTTACCCTGTCGATTGTAATCATCGATGAGGGAGTGATCCAGTATGTCTCTAGCAGGCACCCAACTTCTCTCCTCCGGACCGTAACCCTCCCAGTCCACCAAGTACTGGAATCCGCGTCCTCTCCGCCTGGAGTTCAGTATACGATTAACCGAATACGTGGTCTCCCCATCTACGAGTCGCGGTGGGGGAGGAACCGGGACAGGCGGATTAATATGAGAATGAAACACGGGTTTAATTTTAGATACATGGAAGGCGGGATGGATCCTCCTGTACGCGGGAGGCAATTTGAGGCGGACTGCCACCGGGCTAATGATCTTGGTGACAGCAAACGGGCCAATAAATTTGGGAGCAAGTTTGTTAGATACGGAGCGAAGAGGAATGTTCTTGGTTGAAAGCCACACCTTTTGACCAACGACGTATACGGGAGGCTTCGACCTGTGGCGATCGGCCTTAGCCTTAGTGCGCGCCCCCACCTGGAGTAGAGTCTCACGGGCTCTAGTCCAGGTACGGTGACACCTCTGAACAAAGGCGTGAGCGGAGGGGACCGCGACCTCGGATTCCAGACTGGGAAAAATTGGTGGCTGGTAACCTACACTACACTCAAACGGAGATAGGCCCGTAGCCGACACTGGCAACGTGTTGTGGGCGTACTCCACCATGGAGAGTTGTTGACTCCAAGAGGAAGGATTCTTGGAAACCAAACATCGCAACACTCTCTCCAAATCCTGGTTGGCTCTCTCGGTTTGACCATTGCTCTGGGGATGAAACCCTGAGGACAAACTAACCGTCGCCCCCAGTAATCTGCAAAACTCTCGCCAAAATTTGGACACGAACTGGGGTCCCCTGTCGGACACCACGTCAATCGGAAGGCCATGTAAACGAAAAACGTGATCTACGACTGTAACCGCTGTCTCCTTAGCTGAGGGTAATTTGGGTAAGGGGACAAAATGGGCTGCCTTCGAGAATCGGTCCACTACAGTCAAAACGACTGTGTTCCCCTGAGAGGGCGGGAGGGCGGTAATAAAATCTAGTGCGATGTGGGACCAGGGTCTCGAAGGAACCGACAGCGGTTGGAGTAACCCATCTGGAGGTCGATTGGAAGTCTTACCAGTGGCACAAACCGAGCAAGCCAAAACAAAATCGTGAATATCGCGAGCCATAAGTGGCCACCAGAACCGTTGCTTGACCAAAAAGCTAGTACGATTAACTCCTGGATGGCAAGCCACGTTGGAGTTATGACCCCACTGAATAACGTCGGACCGTAATCCCTCCGGCACAAACAATCGGTTCGGTGGGCAACCGGGCGGAGGCGTTACCCCTTCTAAGGCCTTCTTGACCTTCGATTCGACCTCCCATGTGAGTGTGGAAACGAATAGAGTTTCGGGCAAAATACACTCGGGAGTAGACGGGCGTTCGGAAAAATCAAATATACGGGATAGTGAATCGGGTTTGACGTTCTTGGAACCCGGGCGGTATGAAAGAGTAAAATCGAAGCGACCGAAAAATAATGCCCATCGAGCCTGCCTGGAGTTCAATCTTTTGGCGGTTCTGATGTACTCTAGGTTCTTGTGATCAGTCCAGACAATAAAAGGTACCCCCGACCCTTCTAACCAGTGGCGCCATTCCTCCAACGCTAACTTAACTGCCAACAACTCTCTGTTACCAATGTCGTAATTGCGTTCGGCTGGAGATAAACGATGAGACAAAAACGCGCAGGGATGCATCCTGTCGTCTGTGGAAGAGCGTTGGGACAACACTGCGCCTACTCCCACCTCTGATGCGTCGACCTCCACCACGAACTGACGTGAAGAATCAGGGGCGACAAGGATGGGGGCTGAAACAAAGCGGCCCTTTAGTTTGGAGAACACAGCTTCGGCTGTGTCTGACCACCTGAACGTAGTTCTGGGGGAGGTCAAGGCAGTCAGAGGTGCGACTAGTTGGCTAAAATTGCGAATAAAACGCCGGTAGAAATTGGCGAATCCCAGAAACCTCTGCAGGGCCTTGCGGGAATCTGGGCTTGGCCAATCTACCACAGCCTTGATCTTCTCAGGGTCCATCCGCACTCCCTCAGACGAGACGATGTACCCTAAAAACGGGACCGACTGTGCATGGAAATCGCATTTCTCCGCCTTGACAAAAAGCCCATTCTCTAGCAACCTCTGAAGCACTCGTCTGACGTGTTGCACGTGTTCCTGGAGAGAAGAAGAAAAAATCAATATGTCATCCAGGTAGACATATATGAACTGATCGATCATATCTCGCAACACGTCGTTGACCAGTGCCTGGAAAACTGCTGGGGAGTTGGACAGCCCGAAAGGCATGACCAAATATTCAAAGTGCCCCCTGGGGGTGTTAAACGCAGTTTTCCATTCATCCCCCTCCCTGATGCGAACCAAATGATAAGCGTTACGTAAATCCAGTTTTGTGAAGATGGACGCTCCCTGCAACCTCTCGAAGGCTGAAGACATCAACGGCAAAGGATAAGTATTCTTTACCGTGATGTTATTCAGCCCTCGGTAATCAATACAAGGTCGCAGAGAACCGTCCTTCTTCCCCACAAAAAAGAACCCCGCCCCCGCTGGAGAAGAGGAAGGGCGAATGAACTTGGTTGCTAGAGAATCAGAAATATATTTCTCCATAGCCTCCCTTTCTGGAATAGAAAGTGAATATAACTTGCCTTTAGGCGGAGACTTACCTGGCAGTAAATCTATAGCACAGTCATAGGGACGATGCGGAGGGAGAGAAGCAGCACGAGACTTACTGAACACCTCCTTCAGGTCCAGGTACTCCGCGGGCACGTTAGACAGATCCCCTGCTTCCTCCTGAAACACAGAAACAGGCACAGACGAACAGGCAGACACGAGACAAGACTTATGACATTCCTTGCTCCACTCCAGTACTGATCTATGGTGCCAGTCCACTCGGGGGTTGTGACGGATGAGCCAGGGGTGTCCGAGGACGACGGGTGCAAGGGGTGAGTCCATGATGAAGAATGAAATAGTCTCAGAATGGTTGCCGGAAGTGGTGAGGGTGATGTCTTCAGTGCAAAGGGAAATGGTGGGGAGTTCTTGTCCATTGAGTGCGTGAACGGCAATTCTGTGAGTGAGGGGTCTGAGGGGAATCTGAATCTTCTGTGCAAAAGTGTGGTCCATAAAATTACCTTCAGCCCCAGAGTCCAGAAGTGCATGGCAGTCGTGCTGTTGGACTGACCACCTTAGTCTTACCGGAAGGAGTGTGGAGGTAGATGTAATCGATGATGAGGTCTTCCTAGCGGAGATCCCACCCGATAGTAGCCTCAGTTTTACTATCGGGCTTGGCCTTTTACCGGACAGTTGTATGCGTAATGTCCCGCTCCTCCACAATACAGGCAAAGGCCCTGGGATCTCCGCCTCTCCCTCTCCTCCCGGGAAAGCCGAGCTCGACCCACCTGCATGGGCTCGGGATCGTAGACGGGGCTGACCACGTCCCTGCCGCTGGATCGTGGAGGGTCGGTCCCTGCGAAGGTACGGGTGGACGGGGCTCGGCGCTCGACCCTAGACAGCCGAGCGTCCACCCGCAGAGCCAAGTCGACCAACCCGTTGAGAGTGGTGGGTAGATCCAGGGCGTAGATCTCCCTCTGGACGTGGTCAGCCAACCCATGCAGGAACATATCCCACTGCGCCTCCTCGTTCCAGCCGCACTCCGCCGCCAGGGTCCGAAATTCAATAGAGTAGTCCGAAACCGACCTTTCTCCCTGCTGTAGTTCCGCCAGTCTTCGGGCTGCCTCTCTCCCAGAGACAGCCCTGTCGAAAACTTTCCTCATTTCGGCGGCGAGGGTCTGGAACGAGGCGCAGCATGGGTGTTGGTTCTCCCACACCGCCGTTCCCCAAAGCGCAGCCTTCCCCGTCAGCAGAGTGAGAACGAACGCCACCTTCGCTTGTTCCGTGTTGAACGTGCGGGGCTGTAAAGCGAAATGCATCGTACAGCGGGTCAAAAATGCTCTGCAAAAGGTAGTCTCACCGGCATAATGCTCTGGCACTGGAAGACGGGGCTCTGGCTGGGAGGGTCCTTCTGGTGGTATGGGAGGAACGGTCGGTGTGGGCGGCGCAGTGGGACCCTGTAGGCGTTGGATCTGCTGGGTGAGCTCGGACACCTGTGTCACCAAGGCCTGTACTGCGCGTCCCGTGTCGCCGATCTCTCGCTGCTGCGAATCCATCCTCCTGATGCTATGGTGAATGAATTCCTCCATCGATCTCTGTGATGCACTCGCTGCTTCTCTTTCCTGGTCAGATCGTTCTGTCATCATGAAATAATAGACGAGAAGCAAATGCAAGTAAACAGTAGATTTAATAAGGATGATGATGATGATGATGCAGTACAGGCAGATGTAGAACGGGTGACACAGGGACTTCGGTGGTCAGGATCCGGTGGTGAAGAGACGATGGTGCGGTGACGGTGAAACAGCAGACGAAATCCAAAGACGAAGACGGAGAACAGGAACTGGAACACAAGGCAGGAACTGGACACTGGAACACCAACACGAACGACATCAAACAACGATCTGACAAGGATGATAGAACAGCGGTAAGTATAAATAGAGTGGTGAGATTGACTGCAGCTGGTGAAGTGAATGAGGATCAGCTGAAGTGGATCAGGTGATGTCATACATTCACGCCCACTACCCACGTGCATTCAAACCACAACATAAACACGAGACGAGAAGGAACAGAGAATGTGTCTACCGTGACATATACAGTATATAAGATGTGTTCTTAAGGTATAAAAATCTGTACACTGTGGAAACCAATAAGAAAACCCAAACCATTTCAGAAAAAAACATATTTACTTATTTTGCCAATATAACACATTATATTTTGTACAAACACATTATTATAATGGCTAGATAAAAAAATAAAAACCTCAAGAGACAAGAGGCCAATTTAAAATAAATACTAAACAACATAATGGTGAATTCAATCTGAACTCAGATAAACAAAGCTAAACCACTGTTAATTCTCAATACTAACTTTTGCACATGTTTGAATTTATTTATTTTATTTTATTTTTAAGTTTGCTTTTAAATATTAATTGTGTATATTGTCACAACTATGTTCTGTCTAGTCAGCACCTGTTCTTGTTAGTCCCTATAATTAGTTTATCTTCCTCCACCTCAGTTTGGTCCCTTGTCGGTTAATGTAACCAGTGGGTTAACAGACTGTAACAGCATGTTCACAATGACATGCACACACGAACATTAAAACTTATCTCCTTTGGAAATATACCTTCATCTGTCTGTTTCATCTGCCAAGCTGTGACATATATATTACTTAAGTATTTAGTTATGAAAGATATAACTGGATAGGCATATAAATCACATAAAATTAGTTTCATGGAAAATATTTCAGAGAAATTCGAACTCAGCAAGATAACAATTTCCTAGTGAGTTGGTGCTTCTAAAAGGATCAACTCATCTCACTTTCAAAATATAGTACATTCAAGCTTTTTCCTTCCCAGGCTTCTTTGACACCTGTAAAATGTCAAAAACAAGCAAAACAATGCAAAGTCCTGGCAAGACAGAATATGAAACTATAATTTTTTTTTAAATCACAATTGAGGTTACATGTCTGTCTTAAATTATGCAATGGTGTTACTCACAACTGGTGAATCCATGTGTTACTACTGTAATATTTATTATTATTATTATAACTGTCTAAATTGTTGTTTAAGTACATACGTGATTCTATATCTGAAGAGCTGGACCCTGATAAAATCACAACTCCTGAGGATGCTGTGGCATGGACTGGTGGTGGAGATGCCGGTGAGGAGGGGCCTGACGAGGCCACATGGACTAGTGGTGGAGATTGTGGTGATGGCACTGGTGGTGGAGATTGTGGTGATGGCACTGGTGGTGGAGATTGTTGTGATGGCACTGGTGGTGGAGATTGTGGTGATGGCACTGGTGGTGGAGATGCCGGTAAGGAGGGGCCTGACGAGGCCACATGGACTAGTGGTGGAGATTGTGATGATGGCACTGGTGGTGGAGATGCTGGTGATGGCACTGGTGCTGGAGATTGTGGTGATGGCACTGGTGGCAGAGATTGTGGTGATGGCACTGGTGGTGGAGATGCCGGTGAGGAGGGGCCTGACGTGGCCACATGGACTAGTGGTGGAGATTGTGATGATGGCACTGGTGGTGGAGATGCTGGTGATGGCACTGGTGCTGGAGATTGTGGTGATGGCACTGGTGGCAGAGATTGTGGTGATGGCACTGGTGGTGGAGATTGTGGTGATGGCACTGGTGGTGGAGATTGTGGTGATGGCACTGGTGGTGGAGATGCCGGTGAGGAAGGGCCTGACGAGGCCACATGGACTAGTGGTGGAGATTGTGGTGATGGCACTGGTGGTGGAGATTGTGGTGATGGCACTGGTGGTGGAGATGCCGGTAAGGAGGGGCCTGACGAGGCCACATGGACTAGTGGTGGAGATTGTGATGATGGCACTGGTGGTGGAGATGCTGGTGATGGCACTGGTGCTGGAGATTGTGGTGATGGCACTGGTGGCAGAGATTGTGGTGATGGCACTGGTGGTGGAGATGCCGGTGAGGAGGGGCCTGACGTGGCCACTTGGACTAGTGGTGGAGATTGTGATGATGGCACTGGTGGTGGAGATGCCGGTAAGGAGGGGCCTGACGAGGCCACATGGACTAGTGGTGGAGATTGTGATGATGGCACTGGTGGTGGAGATTGTGGTGATGGCACTGGTGGTGGAGATGCCGGTGAGGAGGGGCCTGACGAGGCCACATGGACTAGAGGTGGAGATTGTGGTGATGGCACTGGTGGCAGAGATTGTGGTGATGGCACTGGTGGTGGAGATGCCGGTAAGGAGGGGCCTGACGAGGCCACATGGACTAGTGGTGGAGATTGCTATGATGGCACTGGTGATGGAGATGCTGGTGATGGCACTGGTGGTGGAGATTGTGGTGATGGCACTGGTGGCAGAGATTGTGGTGATGGCACTGGTGGTGGAGATGCCGGTGAGGAGGAGCCTGACGAGGCCACATGGACTAGTGGTGGAGATTGTGGTGATGGCACTGGTGATGGAGATTGTAGTGATGGCACTGGTGGTGGAGATTGTGGTGATGGCACTGGTGGTGGAGATGCATATTTTTTTGATTACTATTGGCAAAAACACGGTTTTACTACAATAACCATAGTTTTAATATAATAACTATGTATTTTTGTATTTTTTTGTGTTTTTAAACTAGTAAAACCATGGTTATTTTTGTGATTACGAATGTGTGTCAGCTTTAAAATGCATTCAGTAGCCTACAGTATAGTGACACCTGTGACATAAAGTTATGCATCTAAAAACTTGACTAATTTATACTGCTAGCGAATATAAATGTCTTAAATGGTAAATTACAAAGGAGTGGGTGATTACCTCAAAATGTCTAGCCATATTTTACTATTTATGCTAATTATATATATATATATTTTTAGATACAACGTATCAGCGAATTTTTATTGATGGCGATTCAACTTTGCAACATTCATAATTTTCTAAAGTGTGCATTGTTTAATCATGCATTTCCTCACGTTGAATAACTGTGACGATGTTCGGCTGGATTGCCCTCGAGTGTCACTAGAGGGTGCTCCACCCCTGCACTGCCTTCCCTGGGACTGATCATGCACACACCCTGAACTGATTTCACACACTGCGCCTATGCCTCCCAGTCAGCCAATGCGGATCTGATCGCTGTACACCGGGATCAGCTGGATCAACTCACCTCGTCATTGGCAGACTGATCTCATGAAATGGCGTATGTATGACACGCCAATTCGTATTTCCATTTTTGGCGTGCTATCAACACGCATAAGCACTTTTCAGCGTGTTTATCAACGCCGTTGACTTAATGTTACATCACTGTATATATAAATATATGACCTACCCCAACCCCGTCCCTAAACCTACCCGTCACTGGGGTTAATACAATTTATGAGTCTTCCCCTACCATCATAGGAAAAAAAATATCGCTCCCCAGATGTAGATATACATTTTGCTTCGTTTCGCTCTGACATTTAACGGCGTACACATACACGTGGAATCACTCGGACATTTAATGGCGTAGACATACACGCGGAAGATGACGGTTCGTTTCAACGTGGACATACACGCGGATAGCTAAAAATGCGTATAGATAACACGCCACTTGACTTGAAAGTGGCGTGTATGTTTACGCAAAGTCATGATGTCATGTTGTCATTGGAGAGGTTGGCCAAAATGGTTTGCGGTCTTCAGGTTTCCACACCGGGACCATCGCAGACTCAACCTGTCTCCACAGTTGTCAGCCCTGAGCCAATCCCAGTTCCACGCCAAGCTCTCCCGGTAAAATTCGACAGCAAGGTTCTACGTCGAGCTTTCGCAGCAATACCGAACACGGATACGGGAGCTGAGATTATGCGACTTCGTCAAGAGGATCGATCGATTGAGTGGTATGTCAAAGAGTTTGTTGAACTGGCACGTTTCACGATAATGAGTACCGAATGTTTAATGGTCTTTTTCCGCGGAGGGTTATCTGATCCGCTCCGGTCACTGATGCCCATTAATGATCCCCACGGTACTTTAATGCAGTATATTGACATGGCCCTTCTACTGAGTGGTTCTGCTCTCGCTGTGAGTAAGATGGAGAAGGAGCTCCACGACGCCGCGGCATTCACTGAACCAGGGTATAGTCATGTCACGCTTGACGAGCTGGAGAATCCTCACGTCACACCTACCATCAAAGCTGCCATCGGATCGGTCTATTGCTACCCAGGACTGGTTTCCAGCATGGCTGATCCTCCACTGATCTCAACGCGGAAGTCCATAAGGGTCGCCGTTCCAGGGTTCCTTTCTGCCGAGCCAGAGCTCCACGTCAGCCTCGACGAACCTGAGCTTCGCGTCAGCCTCGACGAACCTGAGTTTAACGTCTGCCTTGACGAACCTGCCCTTCACGTTAAGCCTAGACGAACCAGAGCTTCACGTCAGCCTCGATGACACAGAGCTTCACGTCAGCCTCGATGACACAGAGCTTCACGTCAGCCATGACAAGCTTGAGTTTCACGCCTGCCTAGCTGAACCAGAGCCTGCTACCGAACTGCCAGAGCCGCCTGCAGCCGAACCTCCGAAACCTTTAGTGAAGCCGGCAGCCGAACCCCCGAAGCCTCCAGTTCCAGTCTATGTCCCCGTAGGTTCCCCCAAGTATTTTTTGGAGGGGGGCAGTAGAGGCAACGAAGGGACAATGAGGGGCGTGCCACCGTGGTCTCCTGAGGGGTCGTCTCTGCCGTGGCTGCCCGTGAGGTCTTCACACCCAGGGAGGCCTGAGGGGGCCCCACCCTGGCCATTGGTCCATCCTGTTCCACCCTGGCCTTTGGCTCATCCTGCTCCGCCCTGGCCGCCATCACGTCCTGCTCCGCCCTGGCCGCCATCACGTCCTGCTCCGCCCTGGCCGCCATCACATCCTGCTCCTCCCTGGCCGCCATCACGTCCTGCTCCGCCCTGGCCGCCATCACGTCCTGCTCCGCCCTGGCCGCCATCACGTCCTGCTCCTCCCTGGCCGCCATCACGTCCTGCTCCGCCCTGGTCGCCCACGCTCTGCGGCCCAGGCCCGCCTTGGCTACCTCCTTGTCCCGTTCCCCTGCACGGGCCTGGCCCTCCGTCCCTCCCCCAGGATCGTGTTCACTCTGCCCCCCACCTGGATATTCTTTGGAGCGTCTGGAAGCCGCTCCTTAAAGGGGGGGTTATGTGACGATGTTCGGCTGGATTGCCCTCGAGTGTCACTAGAGGTTGCTCCACCCCTGCCCTGCCTTCCCTAGGACTGATCATGCACACACCCTGAACTGATTTCACACACTCCTGTTCCCATTGATCACTCTCACACCTGCATCGAGTTCCTCACGCAGCTCCACACTCATTTATACTCCACTCTAACTATCACTCATTGCTAAGTCTTGTTTTACTGTTGTGGACATCACCAAGCTTTTCCTAGTCTAGTCCTGTCTGTGTATCTGACCCATCGCCTGTTTCCTGGATTCCGTCTTGTCTGCCGCCTGCCTCTGTCTTCCCGCCTGGTTATCGGACTCTTAGTATTGCCTTGTCTCCTATGCTGTGTTTGCTGTCTGTGACCCTTGCCTGTCTGACTACCCTCTAATAAACTCATGCTGCGTTTGGATCTACCTGTGTCTGGTTGTATCATGACAATAACATTGCAGTCAACTATAAAGTAGTATATTCTGTACTTTTTTAACTTAAAAGTACGAACGCAAAAAGCAGGGCTAGATGTTGCACGTGCACCTGGCGGCCTCACCTTTAGCATATGAGATACAAATTTTAAGATCAAACTTTAGACCATTTTTACAAAGAGAACTGATAAAATAATCTTAAATTGTAAATGTGATTTTTTTTATGGCTCTTACCTTGGAGGTCAAAAGTGTTGGCCCTTTTTTTAAATTTGATTTCTCCGTTTTGGAATACCAATCAGGGTATGAACCATTTGTTTTATAATTCAATATTTTTTGTATATGTCAGGATCCATGTTAGTCCCCAAAAAAATTCAACAAAATAACCCAGTCAAGAAACGTCTGCAAGCTGGTGGGGTGAGTGGGTGAGTCAGTGGGTGAGTGAGTGGGTGGGTTTACATCCATACACCAGGAAAGAACTTTAACAAAAAAGTTTCATTTCATTTCAATTAGTGGTAGGAAATCCCTTGGTTCTGGGTAACTTTATGTACAGTATAACATGTATAACCACAAAAGACAGTTGTAAAAAAATAAGAAGATTTTATTAACAAAAGATACTACAATACTACAAATACAATACAATTAAACTGCTAAGAGAGCTTCAATGCACAAGTATGGTAAATATGGAGTATTGAAAGTACTGAAAATACAAGTGAACTATGTATGGTAGAATGTTATCTGTTATGTAATAGGGTGTAAAATATCTGATGTCTAATTTAAACAACAACTAAATAACAATTTGTAAAAAGAAATCTGAAAAACTGATATGTTAAACCATAGGCAGTTAACATGAACATACACAATATACAATAAAAAGAGGTTTGGTAAGTCAATAGTCAAGTTTCATGCAGTCGCATGAGTAGTCTGGTGATGGCAATATCATCGACTGGTAAGGTGTGCTGCAATGGAGAAGGAGTCAGAAGTGTCAATGATCATGCATGACCAGTCAATCACATGCCACAACTGTACTTGTGAGTTTTATAGTTGCTCTGGCCTGAACCTCAGAATGAGAGTAGATTGGGTTTGCTGCCTGGTACCCAGTCTGATACCGAGGTCTCCTCTCTCCTGACCTGGAAAATCTACTTTACACTGATCCAACAAATTGAGTTTTTTTGGAGTTAGTTGGAGTGTGATAAGTGTGATAAGTGTAATGGGGGTTATTAACAGTTGTCTGGCATTTTTCCTAGTATTTATTTATTTTAGGTTAGCAAAAAGAAAAAGAAAAGAAAAATTGTATGATTTTGGCAGCACTACAATGTGATATAAAGCACAAGTGTTCAGATTCATTCATAAGTATTTTACTTAAGGGAGTATGATTTTGGCAACACAGCTGAAATCACACCCCCCACACTGATATCCCTTTAGCTGGGTCAGAGACCCAAAAAACTTATTCTGGAGACACATCTCATCCTAAAGACTACCTGCAAAAAAGCACAAGTGTTTATTCATTCATAAGTATTTTACATAAGGGAGTATGATTTTGGCAGCACTGTTGTTATAAAGAAAATGTGCAGGCAGTAAAGTCAAATGACAAATTTGTCAACATCCCTTTAGTAATGATGTTCATGTTTAGGTGTAGGCTACCCTTACGAAACTAAACCATTGTTTTACTACAAAAAACACTGTAGATTTTCAAAAACACTGTTTTATAATACTGTAGTAAAAACACAATACAAGCGAAAAATCACAGCTAGACAGTCCAAGTTATAAATCATACGAGTTTGGTCAAATACATGATCAAAGACAAATAACTAATAAATACATGATCAAAGATCAACACACAAATATTGCTATCATGTAAAATCTCTTACGTTGTCTGATGCCTGTCTGTTTCGAATTGACGTCATGCGCGTGCTCGCGAGGGCAGTCAGATTCTGGCAGGGAGTCGGAACTCGTCCCAACACATGTGCTTTGTGGCCAGCTTTATGCTTTAGCTAACTAATCGAATATCGTGACTCATCCCTATTTTGTACCAGGCCATTTATGGTTTTTCATATTGTTCAATAAAGTTCTTGGTAAAAAAGAAAAGAAGCTACTGTGCCTATATTACATACTGTATGTTATTTTTCCATACTGGAATGTCCAGCGCGAAAGGTTTATGCGCAAGTCTTCTTCTCGGTTTTTAGTGTATCTGTGTCAGAAATACAGCGCCTCATACTGGTCTGGCATGTAAACTACATCGGTTTGAGTCGGTTTCAGTGGTTTCGTGTACGCAGATATTTCTTGAGACGGCGCCGTGTTTACGGAATTTTTTTTTAGAACGAGGGGGAAAAAGATCGGATAGGGACAGCTCTGGCTTTATGTGGACGTGGCCTTACTTTTCAAAATTAGTACTAAAACAATCGCTCTTCTCAACAGGGAAAGCTAGTATGTTTGCTTAGCATAACGTTACCGTCAAACACTACAATTTATGAGTTTAGTATCATACGTTGCTCCAAAATTACAATGTCAGTCATGTTTGAAATTATTTCTGTGGTTTCATGTTGCAATTATGTTTGTCAGTCAGCAAAAGTAAAATCACACACTGCTCAATTGAATATGAAGGCAAATGGTTTGCATTAATTCAACCACATTTATCAATTCAATATTAAGCCCAAAATAGTTTTTGACTCACCAATCGGTAGATTAAATCCATCCGCCGCTCTTTCCTCGTGAAGAAGTCGATCACATATTTTCTTTCATACCAGACTGCAGAGTTGCCAACTCTCACGCATCTGGCGTGACACTCACGCATTCAGCCTCAATCTCACGGTCTCACGCTCAACAAAGAAATCTCACGCTAAATTAGACATTCTTCGGTGCAGTATTTTGTTTTTACTCATGTGCACTAATTTCCGATTTACTATAAGCAAGTTCAGGCTCTTAACTACTGATTGGACCACTGCATTTTCTCACGCAGAGAAAAATCGAGGACAAAGAGGACACTGACACCGACAGGGGTCTCCAACACGACGCTCGCGAGCTACCAGCTCGTGGCCTGATTGGAGGTAGCTCGCTAAGGGGCCGTTCACATATCGCGTCTTTTGCGCGCTCAAGTTCTTTATTTCATACTGTCTATGGTTATTTCAAACGTAGGAAGCTCGTAATTGAAGCGACGCGCTCATTTTTTCCAGGCGCAGTGAGATGAAAAAATGCATTATCTACTAAAACTTCTTTGTCATTGTGGAGAGCGCAGTGCATGGTTGCATAGCAACGACAGACGCCACGGGAAAATCGGACCGAATTTTACTATTAATAATAAAATATAAGCTAATGTGCATTTTAAACGTCAGTAATTTATCTTTTTTGACTCATTCTTTTTATAAAAATGATTAAAAGGCTGAAATATGCAAGGTTCCTTTTTATAAATCTTTTTGTCAAAACTTTATTTGAACTTGTAGGCTACATATACTAGTAGATTACATGTCCAGTACTCCTTTAAAATCGGGCCATCATTTTTAATGTTGTTATTTGAATGTTTAAGTAAACAAAAAGTGCATATTAATGCTAGTTATATTTGTTATTTGCTGGTTTTCGACATAAAACTTGGTGAATTGATTTTATTGTGTAGTATTAGTACTTTTTGAACAGGATTCTGTGATAACCGTGATCATTTTGGTCACTATAATCATGAAATGAAATTTCCATGCCATTTCATCTCTAGTTAAGATGCACTATAAAATCAACTATAATTATGTTTTGTTTTTACAGTATAATATGCAAAGTACAATTTTCTTTTAAAAAATGTATCTCTGATTCTGTTCTTTTCTCTGACATTTAAGGGTGACATATATGGGCCTACAAAAACTCTTTTAGGTCTAAAACCTAAAAGATAGTTGTTCATATGAGAGTTATGAGACATTAAGAGATTAAAGTATTGTATTACATGAGTAGCTCTCGGCCACTATCTTTTTTTAAAAGTAGCTCTCAAATGAAAAAAGGCCGGAGACACCTGGACTAGACAGAGAAGGTTACTTTTGATATGGAACAAATTCTCAGCTGTCAGATGTGCGGTTTGGCGCTCTTAAATGTGACAGCTCGCTATAGCGCGTGAGTTCAAACCAAAATCAAACT
The DNA here is from genome assembly GCF_051911475.1 of Siphateles boraxobius. Taxonomy (NCBI): domain Eukaryota; kingdom Metazoa; phylum Chordata; class Actinopteri; order Cypriniformes; family Leuciscidae; genus Siphateles; species Siphateles boraxobius. The sequence goes on along the minus strand of NW_027508722.1, from coordinate 18,587,726 downwards.
ATTTTGGGCTTAATATTGAATTGATAAATGTGGTTGAATTAATGCAATTAATGCATTTGCCTTCATATTCAATTGAGCAGTGTGTGATTTTACTTTTGCTGACTGACAAACATAATTGCAACATGAAACCACAGAAATAATTTCAAACATGACTGACATTGTAATTTTGGAGCAAAGCATGATACTAAACTCATAAAGCACTGCTTATTCTACCATTTGATTTTTATTTGATTATGCGTACTGCCACATTTGTAATCATAACGTCTAAACAATTGGAATAACACACATAATGCATATATAAAAAACAAGAATAAACAGTAAAAAACAATTTTGGCAGGGTAGTGCCTTTTGCCTGAAACTTGTCAAACTGTGCAGCCTCTCTCTGCTCAACCCGTAAATAAATCCATCGATCTTTTGCCAAGCGTGTCAGAGGTTGCGGGTTCTAATCCGCACTCGTATCGTTTTTTTTCCTCTCATCAAAACTGAATATGTTCATCAGTGGTTACAGTCTATATCAAGCAGGGACAAGTTTGTGTGCATTTTATTTTGATATTTCACCGGAATGAATAAAGAGTCTCCGCAACAGCGATAGATTGAAGAGCGCATCCGAGTGAAGACTGCGCGATCCTGTATCCATGACACTGATTGCCACGGCAACGAGCGCTCAGCTTGAGTTAAAAAACAACACATTTAGCACTAGATCTCTTATTTAATAGCGAATTAAATGAATGCACTGCTAGTTAACTTGATATGTTTTATTTATTTATATTAGGTACATCCGTGGCGCCTCAATGTTTCAAAAAGTGGTGGGTACAAAATGACTCATGACGAAATATTGTGGGGACGCGTAGGCTACCCACCGTCCCCACCGAAATCAACGCCTATGTATTTGATAGAAATCCTCCGACATTTGTCTTCAAAATTGCTAATTCGCAACCAGTGTTTTGTTTAGCTCTTTCCTCTGAGCTTCCACGTTCGTCATTAAGCTGTGCATCGGGTCAGTGCGTCGGGTCAGGTTAGTCTTCCACCGTAAATCGATGCGTACGGCCATCTGGTGGAAGCTAGTGATTATAGTTTCTAAAGTTTTAAATATGGGTATTTTCCTTACACAAACACATGGCTTCACCTCAGAAGGCCTTTATTTACCCCCTGCAAAAGTGGAGCACTTTTATCGTGGATGGATGCACTTTTTTGGGCTTCAAATTTTCTCCAGCCATTCACAATTATAAAGCTTGGAAGAGCCAGGACATTTTTTAATTTAACTCTGATTGTATTCGTCTGAAAGAAAAATGTCATACACCTAGGCTCGAGGGCGAGTAAATCATTGGCTAATTTTCCTTTTTGGGTGAACTATCCCTTTAAAGACATAAATCGGTTTTATGAAAATACTTGAGATGGCTAGATATATTATCGCTATAATCTGTTTGTCTTCATGTTTCATCAATCAAAACATCTCTATTTGCATGTTATTGTACCCATATTTCCTGAAATGTCATAAGTTTAATACTTCTATGAATCTCACTTGTGGACTTTCTGCACGTGGGATGAATCAGTAGGCTATGTACTGGGGTTTCAGTATGAACGAAACAGATGAGGTGAGGGTTTAGCGCTCCATATCGCTATCATCTCCCCATTTTGGGTAAAAATAGAAAAATAATACTAAAGTACTTTGTAACATATTTACTTGAGTAGTTTCTAAGCAAACTACTTATTTACTCTTCATATTATTTTTCAGTTCTTCTACTTGTACTCAAGTAAATTATTACTTAAGTAGCAATACTTTTACTTAATACAATTTGTTAGTAGGATAGACAGTACAGTTGAGACACTTTTTGCGTATTGATTTTTCACACAAAAATAGATAATGAAACGAAGTGAATTTCTACATGACATGCCACATGACATTTCATTTGCTTGTAGACTAGATATTATCAATCAATAATATCCATAAGTAGTTTATATTTTCCACAATTAGCTCATAAAAATAAGGTGCTTTTTGTCTCAACTTTGTCTCAACTGTACCCATGTGTGGTACAGTTGAGACAGTACCATGGTACAGTTGAGACACCCATTTTTAATGATGAGGTAACTAAATGTTCATTGCAAATATAATACATAAAGACAAATAAAGAAAAAAAACAATTGGGCAACATGTTTATTTATTCATCCATTTAAATTAATTAATTTTATTTAAATTAGCACTGGTTAAAAATATATAAAACAGGAACAATATATTTAATATATTTATTAATAATACACAGTTTAAATATCACAAATATCAAATTTTATTTTCATTTGCGTCCTATGCTGGCTAATTACGACGTTAAACCTGTTATCATAACACTGAAAAACTAAACAGTGTGTTTCCTAATAGAAATCTATCGGGGGTACAATTGAGACACGTGTGTCTCAAACATACTTTGCTGGCCACCTTGCACATTTCTTTAGATTTTGCAATGATCTTGCATGACACAATACCATGAAATATGCCAGTTTTTAGGGCACAGAACGTTTATAATGACACCAGTTACGTTTAACAGTCACATAAGGATAATAAGCTATTCATAGTGTGCATGGTGAAGTGAAAGTCTTATTCTTAGAAAAAAACCTTTTGCTGATATCTTCGGATCGGATATGTTTACGTTGTTAAAATTTCCCATGATCAAAGAGGACACTAATACACATGTGCACAGCAAAAATCACAACTTGTGTATGCTGCACACGCAAGTTATTTAAGGTGTCTCAACTGTACTCATGTCTCAACTGTACACAGCTGAACACTGGCTGTGTCTGAAACTGCCCCCTGTAGCCTACCCATAGGGCAGTAAATGAGGGAACAGCCATTTCTGGTGTTAGAAACCATACTTGACGTTTAATGCACTCGTTCGATCCCATAATGCACTGCAATAACGAGTGTACTGATATACACTTAACGGGAGAATAAAAAGAGAATAAAAGAATAAAAGAGAATAAAAATAATGCACTGTAAGGGTCATGCCGAATAGATTCCCGCGTCTTCGCAGCTGAATCATCTATCCATCCATTTACAACCTGCAAAATTACAACCGGGTCCAAAATGTGGTTACCCTACAGCGTAGAGGTGTAAATTGATTTATAATCCATTATTCAATTGTTTAATTAAGGTTTATACATTTTAGTTTCCATGACAGATTTCAAGATAAATATTTTAATTAGCCTTCCATTGGAGCAGCCAGTTTGCTAAGTTTCAAATAAACAGCAAGAATAAACTTGCAAGCCTTCCTGTGCACTCGTGTCCGAATTTACTCACTCGTTTTTATTCACTCCTTCAAGTGGGTTATTTGTAGAGTAATGTAGGGAATGGTGAATTTTGAAGTGTAGCCTACTTCTGTCACTTTTTAAGTATTTTGAATAGTGACTTTCTAAGGCTGAAGATCTTGATTAGCTTGATCAGGTGTGTTGGGTTATGTCTAGAGTGAAAATCTGCCAGAAAGTGGACCTTAAGGCCTGTGTTATTAGAAATCTGAAAACATTTTGTGTTAGGCTACTGTATGCAAAAATCAAATCTCTTTTGTTGTGTTAATGGACGGAATAATATTGTTAAGAACTATTGAATAAAAACTTGAGGAGGAAAAAAGGGATCCTATATCAAATCCCTGTGGGCGTAGCCAGTTTACTTCAAATTGAATATGATTGATCCTGTTCATTAGTCCACATACAGTAGAGTCTGCAAATGTCGTACGGTTAGCTGCCGCATGGTGGCGAAAGAAGATTTTGGGTGGCAAGCCAAACGCTAACGAGTCTATTACAAAGTGTGTTCTGTGAGAGATATCTTTAACCAGTTGGGGCAGCAGGTAGGAGGGAACTAGATAGGTCCGGATGAAGTGACACAGTCTATGGTTGAAAAACAACAAGAGCAGGATCATCTTGACCTATTCCTCCTCCTCTTTCACAATGAGCGTGCACGGTAACTAACCATGTATTTGCAATAAGCAAACATACGATTCACAGCAGATGGATTACTTAAAACTAAAGAAAATGCGTACTGCATAGAAAGGAAGAGAAGGAGACAAAGATAATCATGAACATGGCAACACCTGTAAGTTGATCTCAGCCCTTGTAAACAGTTTTTTGATTCGGTGTCCTTCGGTTCAAACATGCTTAGCATGTTTGAACCGAAGGAGACAGAAAACAGTAGAGTCTACTGTATTGTGTTTAACCTTATGTTGTAGCCTACATAGCTATAATTGGATCGCTGACAACAGAACCGCATTTAAAAAACTAAAAAACAAGAGTAGTTCTCGACTGAACTTAACAGATTGAGAGCAGCTAAAAGGTTTTGCCAACTTTAAAACCCCCAGCATATCTGAATGCATTAGCAAACTCAGATGATCAGCAGCTCAATGTCAAAGCAGGAGGTTTCGGTTTATTTTTTTTATCTGCGCGCGCGCGCGCCTATTCATCTCATCTGTTTTCTCTACAGCTGTCAGATGTCCCACCCACTCTTTTACTTTCCATTTCGCTATTGTTGCAACATCATGTGAAAACCCAGCATGTGACTGCACATTTAACACACCACTCTTTACAAGTCCACTCATAAGTAGCTGTATTTAGACATTCTACAGTTTGTCATTGAATCTTGCTAAGTTTGTTTTTATTTTAGACAAACATGGTGGAGCCAGACCTGCACGGACTGTTTGAGGATAACAAAACCTTCGACTATTACGATTATGAATACAAGGAGGTGGTCTGCCCGTCCAGCACAGTGTCTGGTGCCTTGGCGGTTTTCATTCCCCTGCTTTACTCTGTGGGGCTCTTATGGGGGCTGCTGGGAAACGGACTGGTGCTGGTAATACTGTGGCGTAAGAGGCTGAACCTGAGTGTGATGGACATCTTTATCTTTCATCTGAGTGTATCAGACACACTGCTGCTGCTTACACTGCCTCTCTGGGCTGTAGATGCGGTTAAGGGATGGAACATGGGCAAAGGGCTCTGCAAACTGGCTGGAGCTCTGTTCAAGGTGAGTTACTGTATAGGCTTCTGGATCGCTCTGATAAGTCTGTAGACTTCACTGCGTTGAATGCGGATATAATAAGCATGTTTTTATCCATTTTTATATTTTTGGGGGGGATAAAGTCATAAATGGCATGGTAATACAGCAATCCTGATATCAGTGAAGAAAAAAATCTTTAATATTTCATATCATTCTTTTTAAATTGTCTGCTGAATCTAAGTTGTTTGGTGTGACCAACATGAAGAATAAAAACATAAAACAAGATAATTTGACCTTTTTATGACAAGGCAAAGTTAGTTCAGGTTGTAAAATGTCATGTGGTGTGACTCCCCAAAAACTTGATATATTAATGATACTTATGAAATAAATAAGGTAAAAATACCTTTTACCTTTACAGACATAATTTTTGGTCAGGCTGTCATACGAAGAAAACATGTTGAAACGTTTTTGAAAACCATATGAGACCAACATACTATGTTTTTAAATTGTATTTCCTTTTTTGTATTGTGGACATTCTAATGTGTCAATGACTTGGGTACTATAGTATTGTAATAACTATTCTCTTTCAAAAATCTCTTGAGATCAATTTCTACTGTGGTATCGTCACGTTGGCCGGCATCAGTGTTGACTGCTACCTGTCCGTCATCCATGGAGTACAGATGTTTTCCTGTAAAAAACCTATAATGGTTTACTGTTCCTGCCTGCTTATCTGGATCTTTTGCCTGATCCTTTCCATCCCTGATTGGATCTTTCTGAGGCCCTTAAAGGGTGAATGTATTCACTTTTATACACCTGATTCCTGGCGTCTTGCCTCTCGTTTTCCACATCTTGTGAGCTTTGTTGTACTTGTGCTGCTGTTCTGTTGTTTCTTCGTCCTGCTGAAGCTATGGCACGACTCCAAATGCCAGAAGAAGAAGGGCCGAAGTACAGCTGTCATTGCAGCCCTTGTGCTTGCTTTCTTTGTTTGCTGGACACCCTACAACATTACCTTCATTGTTAACACGGCTCAGCCAATGGAGAGCGTCTCCTCAGCAGGGGCAGATGAGTGTAAAGGGAGGCAGTGGACAGCTAGCAAAATAACGGCCATTTTTGGGCTTCTCCATTGCATTGTCAATCCTGTTATTTACCTTTGTCTCTCTAAAGAGTTCCGGCGACGCGCATTGACTATAATAAAGTTCAGTGCTTGTAAAACAGACAGTAATGAGGTTTCGCTTTGGGACTCTAGTGGAGTAAACAGTAATGCTTCTGTCCAAGAGGAGCAAGGTTCACTTCAACCTATGAATGACATTAAACCATCAATAAAAACACAGGATTATGATACATGAATCATGAATACAATTCATGACTGCTGGATGCTCTGAATCTCATAATTCCTGAAATGTATTTTATGAATACGTTATTTAACATAGCACATAAGCATTAGATAATTGACATTACTATGCAATAATAATGGTGGACGACAAAGAGACTTCCAGAGGGTTTTGTTAATGCATTCTGGTAAATTCTAGCCTGGTTAAAACCAGACCCTTCTCAGTCGTAACTGAGTTAGAGTCTGGGGAAGGTTCATTCACAGCTCATTTCCCAAGGGGCGTCACCAACGGACGTTGCTCAAATGCCTCTGTAAGCATAGACCTTAAAACAAATCAGATCGATCGCCATCTTGTAAAGCCCGCCTCAACGTTTGTGATTGGTGCCTCGATTTGGAAAGATTGGAAATGAGCTTGAATGGGCTCTTCGCCAGACTAACTTGCAGAGCAAATCTAAATTTGCCGGAAGTTCATCTGGGTTTTCTAAGTAAATTTTCCATTGTACTAGATAATTAAGTAAAACATTATGCTCTTATTAAGAAATGCTAGCCAACTCATTTGCACTTCTAATGTAAAATGATTATACTGGTGATTATTGCTCTGTCCAATGTGATATTTATTCATTTTTTCACTGTACTGTAAGTGTTTTGGAATAATATTCCGAAACAATATTTGGCATTTTGGCCGATACTGTGCCTACTTGCCTGATAATAGAACTGTTCATTTCCACTTGTCAATTTCAAAATCAAAATCAAAAATGAATAATACATATTGTAACTATGTAAATGTCAACTATGTTGCATGCATTCATGTATGAACCATACATTACTGCTAGTTGGGAGAAATAGTTTTGAAATGTGTCAGAAGTTCATCACCACCATCAGTGGGTCTGCAGATGAACAATATATCATTTCTGCTCTCATGATAGGAAGTCATGTCAGTTTCTTAACACATCTTTTTTTTAAATGTCGTTAGATCAGTGGTCTCTAGAAGGCTGGGTCCTGTCGCTTACATAAGTGTTAAGGAAGTATATGAATGAACACAGTGCTATTTTAATGTCCCATCTTCACTTTGAAGTGAAAGCTTATTATGTTCGTCTACTTCTGTTTTACTGAAAATATTAAGTAAATGTTTCTGAAAGAAAAAATATTAGAAATAAATTTATGTTTATTAATTGCTCGACAAATGAGGAATAATGATTTGACGTTTTAGTAGTTTCCTGTGAGATGGGGTCATGAAAGATTCTTTTTCCATGTAACAAAAGAAAGTTTTCTTCTAAAATCTTTTGGGGGAAGTACCTTCTTCCTTACATAGCACTTACAGGGTGGATTAGTAATTGGGAAAGACCGTTGTTGGGATTTTTAGGCATAAATCATTTTCCCTTCTCATGAGTGGAATATCCCCAAGGACAGAAACCATGACAGAGAGAAGAAAAAGAGGGGATTTGTATGTGCTCTAGTCGTTGTAATGTACTGCAGTGTAGTGTTCTTCTAAATACTTTAAGGATGTCGTCATCTTTGTTGATGTGTAGTTACGATTTTTTTTAACTTATCTATCTTATATATATTATATCTATTATATAAACTGCCAAAGCACATTTTAATACATGTGATCCACCCCAATGACTTTGTCAACATTGTGAACTTTCAATAGACAGTTTTCTTAGAAGGTGTGTGAAATTTGACCGTGCTATGAAACAGTAAGACTTTCTGGTATACACACAAAAATAAACACATGCGTCTCACCCTCCTCAGTTCCTTTTTCTGAAACAGAACATGTGACGAGCATTACTGTGTAGAAAGACAGTATGATTACATTGTCATACGATCTGATATCATAAGTATTCATCAGATATTTCCCATGAGTCATCATTACATTAAGAAAACTGAACAAACTGAAATAAGATATTGGTGAATTTTGAGAATCTCAGCTATAAACATTACAAACATACACTTTCGGCTTTCTGTGTTAATGTCCTGTCCTGTTGTGTTTGTGTGACTGTGGATGACAGTTTTTACTGACATTTGTGAAGTACAGTATCGCTAAGAGTCATGTAGATCATTTTCTATTCATCTCCTTTTCTAGTGTGACCTGATTTCCAGTTTTTGCATCCAGTGTTTTGAAATTGATTTTATTGTTTGTTTGTTTGTTTGTTTTAGCCAGACCATGGCAAAAAAAGTAGTGTGTGTACTGTCATAACCCTGGTAGATGATGGTTAGAGTGATTGAATAGAATGAAAATCACTAGTTTCATTAGGCCTACAGTAATTGTCTACACAGACTTGTTTTGACATGCCTTGGTATAACTGGTCTGTCAACTTTTGAGAACTGGGTCATGTGTGTAACCTTACCACACTGGTATTATATAAGCAGAGGTAAACAGTTATAGCCTTAGCAAATTAACAAATATAAATCTAAAGGTTATTATGAGACCAATAATGTTATGGCAGTGTGTTTATATTAATTTGCACTCCTCAGCTGCCCCCTAGAGGCTTCAATGAAAAGGAAAACATATTCTGAAGACCAAATGGCCACTGCAGGTAGCTCCTTGGACCTCATCATGGCTTATTTGTCTATATTTTCAGTTTTTAGTCCGTTTGTAGACAGGTGTGTTTCTTTTCAAAATTATGTCCAATCAATTGAATTTGCCACATGTGGACTCAAGTTAAAGTGTAGAAACATTTCAAAGCTGATCAAGAGAAATGGGATGAGCTTAATTTTAAGTGTCATATCAACAAAGATATTTTTTTCTCTTTTTAAAAATGTACATTTTCAAAGTTATCACAGATCTGCCTTTTTTAGATTGTTTTTTAAAAATTATTTAAAATTTTTAAGCATTTTAGCATAAGGCTGCCTGTAAGGTAATGTAAAGAAAATGGACTTTTTTATATTTTTTGAATGCACTGTAAAATGGGTGCCTTAATAATGACATCGTGTGGTTATTTTGGGTACAGCAGTTTATTTCCCTTCACATGTAGTAGACTAGAGACAAAGACATTTGATCAGTGAGCATACTACTGCTTCCTTAAATGCTAAATTTATTCTCACTGAATAAAAAATAAAGTATTTTAATTAATTCCAAAAAAGTATTTTGTGTTGTCTTTTTGTCCAGTAATCATAGTATAAAAAAGCAAATATATTGAATGCAATGGCAGCTGTCAAGAGTTTGAAACACCTGAACCTAATAATTGAGTATTACATGTCCCCATGACAACTGATTGTCAGTAAACAATTGGTAAATGGCAGTTGCCGGCACTATAAAAAGTCCTGTTAGGCAACACTAATACATGTTGGAGGCCAAGTATGTTTTGTATGATTTTTTAGTGGTGTTGTTGAGGTGGTTAGTTGTTGTGTTTTTGTTTGGCCATGGAGGGTACAACTAGCCGACTCTTAAGGTATGGTGATAAATAGTAGTATTTGTTAACAAGTGGCATTCATCTAACAAGTGGTGTTTTTTTTCATATCTACAGTGTTTCTTTAGCACTTCTCAGTCTTTGTGTCTGTGACCATATTGGAAGTGGTAAGGTTGATCACAAAAATTCTATAAATCATTTTTGTTAGCATATCTGTTTGATTCTTTCTCTCACCCCCCCCCCCCCCCCCCCTTTTTTTTTATTTTCTTCTAGTTGGGGGCTTTGTCAGGAGTGGTTATCCTGTATATAAGGCTGGTTTCCCCATGCAGGATGTGAAGCCACGTAGTTCCTACAGCTGGTATGGTTCTGATGTATCAAATCCCGTCAGTCCTCAAAGATCCACGAGTAACACTTACAATGCTGCACAAGTTAAGGGTGTGTATAGCAGTGTAAGCTATAGTCCTCAAAATGGCTCTTCTGGTTTTGGACCAGTGACTAATGTATATAAGCCTGGTTCTGACTCTCATACTAGTCAACTTCAAGGATCTCTGATATCTTCAGCTGGTAGTGGCAGTCTTGTTTCTGTGACCACTGCAATGGGTACAAGTATGCACATTGAGTCTCTACCCGAGCCAACACCGCTCCACTATCAAACTGTAGTACAGTCTAGTAATGAGTCTGTAGCATATAGTAGCCAGCAAATCGTGCAAAACAGCTCCCAGTCCAGTGGCAAATTAGAAGTCAGCAACCAATCTGCAGTGCAGCCCATTGTCAAGCCTCAGAGAAGTGGACTTCAATTTGTTTCCAAGTTATTTTCCAGTACCAGGCCAGTCCAGATGTCAAGTTCTACCTTTTTTGTCAAGCCTTTGCAGCAAATAAATGAGTCCTCACAACCCAGCTATCAGTTGGGGCAAGCCAGCTTTGGATATGGAATTGTGCCATTGCTGAGTGGCAAGCAACTAGTGCCGTCAAGCTATGGTTCCACAGTTCACTCTACTGGTGGGCAACTAGCACAGGCAAGATACCAACTTGTGGCCCAGCCCAGCCTCCAACAATCGTCTCAAGCCAGCAGCCAAAACTCTGAACAAGCTGTCTCGCAATCTGTGGACCAGTCCAGTGGCCTGCAATCAGCCCGAGCCAGCTCACAATCTGTGGAACCGTCAGGTAGTCTGCTGTCAGCCCAAGCCAGCTCACAGTCTGTGGACCAGACTGGCATCCAACAACCAGCCCAAGCCAGCTCACAGTCTGTGGACCAGACTGGCATCCAACAACCAGCCGAAGCCAGCTCACAGTCTGTGGACCAGACTGGCATCCAACAACCAGCCCAAGCCAGCTCACAGTCTGTGGACCAGACTGGCATCCAACAACCAGCCCAAGCCAGCTCACAGTCTGTGGACCAGACTGGCATCCAACAACCAGCCCAAGCCAGCTCACAGTCTGTGGACCAGACTGGCATCCAACAACCAGCCCAAGCCAGCTCTCAGTCTGTGGACCAGACTGGCATCCAACAACCAGCCCAAGCCGGCTCTCAGTCTGTGGACCAGACTGGCATCCAACAACCAGCCCAAGCCAGCTCCCAGTCTGTGGACCAGACTGGCATCCAACAACCAGCCCAAGCCAGCTACCAGTCTGTGTCCCAGCCCAGTGGCCTGCAGTCAGCACAAGCCCGTTACCAGTCTGTGTCCCAGCCCAGTGGCCTGCAGTCAGCACAAGCCCGTTACCAGTCTGTGTCCACGCCCAGTGGTCTGCAGTCAGCACAAGCCCGTTACCAGTCTGTGTCCCAGCCCAGTAACCTGCAGTCAGGACAAGCCCGTTACCAGTCTGTGTCCCAGCCCAGTGGCCTGCAGCCAGCACAAGCCCATTTCCAGTCTGCGTTCCAGCCCAGTGGCCTGCAGTCAGCTCAATCCCGTTACCATTCTGTGTCCCAGCCCAGTGGCCTGCAGTCAGGACAAGCCCGTTACCAGTCTGTGTCCCAGACTGGCATCCAAAAACCAGCCCAAGCCAGCTCACTGTCTGTGGACCAGACTGGCATCCAACAACCAGCCCAAGCCAGCTACCAGTCTGTGTCCCAGCCCAGTGGCCTGCAGTCAGCACAAGCCCGTTACCAGTCTGTGTCCCAGCCCAGTGGCCTGCAGTCAGCACAAGCCCGTTACCAGTCTGTGTCCACGCCCAGTGGTCTGCAGTCAGCACAAGCCCGTTACCAGTCTGTGTCCCAGCCCAGTAACCTGCAGTCAGGACAAGCCCGTTACCAGTCTGTGTCCCAGCCCAGTGGCCTGCAGCCAGCACAAGCCCATTTCCAGTCTGCGTTCCAGCCCAGTGGCCTGCAGTCAGCTCAATCCCGTTACCATTCTGTGTCCCAGCCCAGTGGCCTGCAGTCAGGACAAGCCCGTTACCAGTCTGTGGACCAGACTGGCATGCAACAACTAGCCCAAGCCAGCTCTCAGTCTGGCCTGCTGTCATCACAAGCCAACTACCAGTTTGTGCCCCAGCTTGGTTTCCTAAAACCTATGCAAACTGGCTCTCAATCAGTGGACTGGCCCAGTGCTCTGCAGTTAGCTCAAGCCAGATACCAGTCTGTGGACCAGCCTAGTGGCCAGCTGTCAGCACAATCCCATTACCAGTCTATGTTCAAGCCCAGTGGCCTGCAATCAGCACAAACCCATTACCAGTCTATGTTCAAGCCCAGTGGCCTGCAGTCAGCACAAGCCCGTTACCATTCTGTGTCCCAGCCCAGTGGCCTGCAGTCAGGACAAGCCCGTTACCAGTCTGTGGACCAGACTGGCATCCAACAACCAGCCCAAGCCAGCTACCAGTCTGTGTCCCAGCCCAGTGGCCTGCAGTCAGCACAAGCCCGTTACCAGTCTGTGTCCCAGCCCAGTGGCCTGCAGTCAGCACAAGCCCGTTACCAGTCTGTGTCCACGCCCAGTGGTCTGCAGTCAGCACAAGCCCGTTACCAGTCTGTGTCCCAGCCCAGTGGCCTGCAGTCAGCACAAGCCCGTTACCAGTCTGTGTCCCAGCCCAGTGGCCTGCAGTCAGCACAAGCCCGTTACCAGTCTGTGTCCCAGCCCAGTGGCCTCCAGTCAGCACAAGCCCGTTACCAGTCTGTGTCCCAGCCCAGTGGCCTGCAGTCAGCACAAGCCCGTTACCAGTCTGTGTCCACGCCCACTGGTCTGCTGTCAGCACAAGCCCGTTACCAGTCTGTGTCCCAGCCCAGTGGCCTGCAGTCAGCACAAGCCCGTTACCAGTCTGTGTCCACGCCCAGTGGTCTGCAGTCAGCACAAGCCCGTTACCAGTCTGTGTCCCAGCCCAGTGGCCTGCAGTCAGCACAAGCCCGTTACCAGTCTGTGTCCCAGCCCAGTGGCCTCCAGTCAGCACAAGCCCGTTACCAGTCTGTGTCCCAGCCCAGTGGCCTGCAGTCAGCACAAGCCCGTTACCAGTCTGTGTCCCAGACTGGCATCCAAAAACCAGCCCAAGCCAGCTCACTGTCTGTGGACCAGACTGGCATCCAACAACCAGCCCAAGCCAGCTACCAGTCTGTGTCCCAGCCCAGTGGCCTGCAGTCAGCACAAGCCCGTTACCAGTCTGTGTCCCAGCCCAGTGGCCTGCAGTCAGCACAAGCCCGTTACCAGTCTGTGTCCACGCCCAGTGGTCTGCAGTCAGCACAAGCCCGTTACCAGTCTGTGTCCACGCCCACTGGTCTGCTGTCAGCACAAGCCAGCTCACAGTCTGTGGACCAGACTGGCATGCAACAACTAGCCCAAGCCAGCTCTCAGTCTGGCCTGCTGTCATCACAAGCCAACTACCAGTTTGTGCCCCAGCTTGGTTTCCTAAAACCTACGCAAACTGGCTCTCAATCAGTGGACTGGCCCAGTGCTCTGCAGTTAGCTCAAGCCAGATACCAGTCTGTGGACCAGCCTAGTGGCCAGCTGTCAGCACAAGCCCGTTACCAGTCTGCGGCCCAGCCCAGTAGCCTGCAGTCAGCCCAAACCAGTTACCAATCTGTTTCCCGGCAGTCTAGATTCCAGGTCTTTCCTAAGAAAGAGCAGTCAAGTTACATGTCTCTTTCCAGTCTTGGTACCAAACCTTTGGAGAAACCCAGTAAAATATCACTTCAAGCTATGAGTCTGATGCAGTCAGTCCAGCCTGGCTTTCAAGATCCAGCACCCCTGCGTTTTCAGACTACTCAAAATAAACATTTATCTCCAGGCATATTGAGGTTGCATCAAGTGAAGTCATAGATGTTTACTTTGCCTTTTCTTCACTTACTGTTTGCTTTATGAAAAATAAACTTGTAATCAAGTGTCTACTGGGAGTCTTAGTATTTGTTGCATTAGCATGACCTCATCTTTGTTTGACATAATCTACTTTGTTCTCTCTTATGCCCTGTTTAACCCTGGACATGAGTTTTGGTTGATCAGATCAAAGTAGATGCTAAAAACGGGTGTACCCTTTGAGAATTTGTGGAACCCTACGCTGTTGTCACAATACTGCTTTGATACAATGTTGAAATGTATTGATTTTCCATACCACAGGGAAGAACTGCCTATACTTTCATACAGCCTATTATCTTTTTTTTTGGTCCATTGAAAGTCTAGGAATTAGTCATTTCTTCTGAATTGATCACTAAATTATATTTAAGATTTTTCATTTATTTACATTGCTCAATTACCATTGCAAATCTTACCTAAATGTTTGCTCACTCAGTGTTTATATTAGGATAATTTTGTTGTAATTGAACAAAGCTTGAAATTTATTTTATAATGTAATAAGTTCAGTTAATCTCTAAATTCATGTAGAAACTACATTAAGACAGTATATTTTAAATACTTGTTTAATGGTATCATTTTATGAATGAAGGCCAGTACCAATGATGCCAAAACTGCTACTGATGTCTTCAGTGAATTTTCTTTCTCAATTTTAAACATTTATCAACATTAAAGTGTATTGAAAGCTATCAATTTTAACATTTATAGGCTCAAAAAAATATATAACTTTTAATGTAGCCTAAGTGAACTTAAAACAATCTTCACATAAGCCCATAATAAATGTCATGTTTACCTGTGCCCTCGTATAACAGGTAGGAATTACACAGAAATTGAATAAGTTATCAAACACTTTACAGTCTTTACTGCATAAATTATAAATTAAATATAGATGAATCCTTATTAAAGCAAAAAGTGTTCTTTAGTCAAGAGCAGTGAGTAATTTTCTGTTGCCTGCAGTGTTCTTTGATTCTGCTGTCACTGCTGCACATGTGGAGCACACGTCCCATTTTCTCACAACTCTTTACGCTCATTTAAGACTTCTTTTAATAGGATACAAATCGGACATTTTGACATAATTGTCTGTTATTATTCGTTCAAGTGCGAAGGAGTCAATTCTGACGCGCGTCTTTCTGTATGTCAACTGGACATTCATAGAAAGCGCGTTCTCTTTTGTCTTGTCGCGCTTGGAAGGTTTAAAAGCATTTGTATGAAGAAGAATGTGATCATATAATGTAAGGCTAGCCAAAGGATCACAGAAAAAAACGGATGCTGCGTTAATGTGTTAAATATTTTCAACGAGCTAAACTGAAAAATATAAATCGCATAAGTTACAGTTGACAGCACGGACATAACCGATGTGTTTATGTGATTATGCGTCAAGACGGACATTGTGACAAACTTTTCGTGTGATTTGACCTTAAAGGGACATTGTGTAGGAATTTCTCCGATCTAGCAGTGAAATTGTATTTTGCATTCAAACGAATTGTGCTCTCCAGCGCCTCGCTTTTTCAAATGCGTGTTGCATCTACGGTAGCTGTTATGTACCAAAAAGCTATGACAGGATGTCTTCTAATAGCACTTCGTCGAGTTTTCCTTCGGGTGAACAGGTTTTTATTTCAAACAAACTGCAACTTGACACAACGAACAAAGGAATGTTACAGTATGAATAATAACAGTGCAATGCAGCCTTTTAAACTTTCCGGGGCAGTGACAAGCGCCTCTCACTGCTCTGCTCCGTTTCTGCTGCTTTCAGGCACGTGACGCTGGCTCTGAACGAAAACGCGTTGTGGAGAAGCGTTGGCCTAGCACTTTTTGACCGTCTCTGCTATTATAGTTTTTCAAGATGGCGGAACGATATGGAAGCCTCCGTGGACCTACCCGTCACATGTATAAAGATAATAAATTCTTCGTTTAAGAGGATAAGTCAGATAATTGGCATAGGTATTTGTAGACCATTGAGGACATATTTATGAATAAAAATATTGATTTTAGATAATAAAATACCGAAAAAAAGACACATTGTCCCTTTAAGCGCAACAAGCGATGAAAAAGAGGCAGCTTCGTGAGTAGGCTACTCTGGGAATTAATCACAGGAATGAAATCATGCAGCCAACCCCACAATTCCTATGGAGGCAGATTAGTCTCAATTATAATTCAGCAAAAAACATGATTCACACGTAGACAATTTCACATGCATGAACCTTATTCACATACACACACAAAAAATCATGAGCGTGAAAAAAAAAATATATTCACAAAAAGCAATTCAGCCTACGAGTTTATCCTTTATTGTGAATGTGCAAATCGTCATTCATGTGCGAATCGCCTTGGGTGTGTGTGTGTGTGTGTGTGTGTGTGTGTGTGTGTGTGTGTGTGTGTGTGTGTGTGTGTGTGTGTGTGTGTGTGTGTGTGTGTGTGTGTGTGTGTGTGTGTGTGTGTGTGTGTGTGTGTGTGTGTGTGACAAATTAATTAATTCTGAACCAATGACCTGAGCAGACTTCTGATGTCCGTGTACCCACCCCCTTCTGTCATTTATTTATTCATTTATTTATTTATTTTCTTCTCACTGTTAATGTCTGTAACCTTTCATTTGCAATAAAAAAAGACTTGAGCAGAAATTTGTCCATTGTCTGGGTATAAAATAAAATATGTAGCCTATCTTTCTCTGTCTGAATTTACTTGTACAGAGACAACTGTCACACACACAGTTAATTAATTATTCATAAATTGTTTGGATAGTGACAGTATGAACAACAAAAGTGACACTGTGTTGAGTGCAGTACTTAAGTGGAGGGAGTGTAATAAAGTAAACTGCAACAGAATAGTCTGGGGTGGAAAAAAGTTAAGAATTGTTTTTGGGGGGTTTTGTGCAGTGAACTGTTACTAGTTTTAGTGCAGTGTTGTGCTTACGGGACTGATATAGAGGAGCAAACTGCAGTTTGGGGTGGGTGAAGGAAGGATTACAATAGATTTTTATTGAGAAACTGAATTGTTTCAAGTGTGTTGGGGTTTAGACGATTCCTTTTCCTGGACAAAACCTCTCCAGCCTTGGAAAAAGTCCTTTCACAAGGAACAGAGGATGCAGGGGAACATAAAAATGCCAGTGCCAGCTGGTATAAATGAGGATACTGATGCTTCTGTTGAGGCCAGACAGGGGAGGATCTCCTCTTTCTTGCCGGCTCCATTACCAGGAAAAAGGAAGAGTCACAAAAAGCAAACAAATCCAAGAGTGCAATAATTAAGATTGTCTGTTCATGATCTTCATATGTAACAGAAACATTAATCATGATCAAGTCATTTTATATATTTTATTCCCAAAGGATTCTGAAACTTTCAAATTAATAAAACGTGTACATCAAATGTAACTATGTCTTTGAATCTTTTAATTCAGACAAGAACATTTATGCATGCATAGCAGGGCTTTATTCCTAGAGCGTGTACATACAGTCCGCAGGAGACTAATGAATACAGTAGCAATGCATCACTTTCAATCTCTTGTTGAAACAACTGGATGTTTCTTGGATGTTTCTTGTTGAGACAAAATGGATGGCTTGCAAAATGAAAGAATATGTTCTGAAAGAATTACAGTAGGAATGGTAAGATCACAATACTGGTTGTCTGCAACTTCATACATCATCTGTCTCGGAAATCTGAAACAATAAAACTACATAATATATGCAGCTTATTAAAAAACAGATATCTCCTATATAAGCACATCATTACATACATTATCATCAGTTGAATGTGTGATGGACAGGACATGAAAATCCATCAATGCTAAAAATAAATGTTTATGTTCACATGTGGACTAAACAGCAGTTAAACTATTGCTTCAACTGATCTCGAACTTCGTTAACTTCAGTAAACACAGAAATGAACCGAATAAACTGCACATACCTCTGCTCAGCCATGAACTGTAGTCGAAAGCTGATGACGTAACATGCAGGTAGGCCCGCCCTTACGTAATATTGATTGGTCGATTGATAAGCTTAAATCTGATTGGCTAAAGAGTATAACTGATCCGTGTAGGAGGAGAGTGCTGCCAGGAAAGTCTCAAACACACACACACACATGTGTGAAACATGTTTTTTGCATGAATTACAATTGAGACTAATCTGCCTCCATACAATTTGGGCCGAAAACTTACGATTTGCATTTTTATTATACATTAGTGCGCGTTAGTTATAACCGTGGAACCCCGGTTGGGAAACCCTGCTTTAAGGACCTGAGTAACTTTTTTTTAAATTAGCTACTTTTACATGGACACCTTTTGATGCTCAAGAGGTTACACCCTGGCCTCACAGCAAATAATGACAGATTGCCAAACTTGTGCATTTTATTCAACATTTTGAGGGAGTTTTCAGCCACTTGGTTTTGAAAATTCAGTTTGTTATTTAGACACTAGAAAGCAGTATTAGAACATGACTACGGTCTTCATAAACATTCAAAGGATTTTAAACCGTTCACCTGCAAGAAGACGTGAAAGAAGGCAGCTCAATTTTGTACACGTGCTGTTTTCTGTGCATCAGTGCACCATTCCTGAACTGAGCTTTTGTGTTGTCACGCTTAAACGTATGAATGCACTCAAAATTACTCGAAATTGCCATTTTGGCGATTCGTGCATTTGGTCTTAAAGTGAAAGTAGCCTAAAACTCTGCTCAAATCTGCTCATGACTGAATAACTTCTTTAGCTTTAGTAAAGATTAATATATATTTCATTTATACATTAGTACATTCTGTTGGACTTTCCTGAAATCTGTTTATTTGTATATTTGTTTTAATATATTTATTTGTGCTAATGCTGTAAATTGTTCAGTGTCTTTATTTGACATTATTTTTTTAAATATCATTTATGTATAAACTCCTTAGCATTGAGGTCTGTGTGTTTATATATAGAGTCCATTTTAAGACCTGGTCTTTTTGTTATAAAATAAAGTTATGTCCATTCAGCAGAATTTTTTTTTTTAAATACCTGAGGTCTCATCTGAACACAGCTGTCACCACATGAAAGCTCACAGGAATAGTCCTATAACATTGATATAAGAGTTTAAGCGGGCTCCACATTTCTTTTAAGAGTTGGTGCTTGGTTGTAAGCTGTTTTATATGAAGCCCCGCACATGATATGTGGAAAAAACATATCGTGGCCACGTAGGAACTTATTCTTAATTCGCGGCCACAATGTCTCGTTTTTTTCTCACATGGTAGGAGTGAAGCCTATAGGGTGAATTCAGACAAAGAGTAGGCTACCTTTAAAGCTTCATTGCGCTGTGGTCACATGGTTTACACTTTCAGAGCATATGGTCTTTAATTAAAGGGACACTATTTCTGTAAATATTTTTCTTGTAAGGTTTTTAAATATTGATGGCCCACTTTGGCTGAATGTGTTAGATAAAGTTTGTCAGCCAGTGGATTCAGGTAAAGTAGCCCTTCTTTAACTTCTGTAATAAATTATAGCCTAGTTATATTCATTAAATAAATTGACATTCACTGTTTATTTTATAGTTGACATGCATGTATAATTTACTTTTCTTTTCTTTTTGAAAACATTCAAGTCAGATGGATGAGAGAGCAGGCGTGAAGTGTGAAGAGAAGATAAGAGAAGCAAAATTTAGATGATGGATGAGAGAGCAGGCATGAAGTGTGAAGAGAAGATAAGAGAAGCAAAATTTAGATGCAGAGTATAAAGCTGTCAAATATGGACACCATTAAAGTGTTTAGAAAAAACAGACAGAAAACCTTTTACAGTATGTTACATTTTAAATGTTCCTCTCAGGGGTGTTTCCCCCGATGAGGCAAGGGAGGCAGTGTCTCCTCAAAAAAACCTGGCGGTGAAGAACCGTAGATATTACAAAAATAAACCAATGCAAATATTATAAAAATGTGACAATAAAAGGTGTAAAACAATCGTTTTTCTAAAGTAACACTGCCTCCTCGACCCTCATCTGTGCCTATTGACTAGTTTTGCAGATCCGTGTGAACGAACGCGGATCATTTTGACGTCTGTAAGGGAAAACATACCATTGTCAGTTAAATGTTGGCTAAAACCCTTAGAAAGTGATCTTTAATTGACCAAATTGAAACTGGTGTAATCTCTCTTCAAAATGTGTGAATTGTATGAATCAAGTATGCTTGAGAAAATGCAAAACAGAACCTTAAAGTTGGTGCCACATGACATGTGTAAAGAGAAATAGAATGTCAAAGAGTCTATATTAATTATTATTATGCAGTCTGCATTCTCAGCATAGTCATGACTCATTAGATTAAAGACATGTTCAAGAATATATTCATGTTTATTATACAGTTTGCATGTTTATCAGCGCAGCCACAAAACTAAAGCACCAAGAACGATAACAATATAGGTTACTGTTGTAACCCCGGTTCTCTGAAACATAGAGTGGAGAGATCCAGCTTTGGGAAGGGCATCCGTACCTGACCTCTGAAGAAGCATCCAATTGCACCAAGTCTGGCTAGACAGACAGAAGCGCGCAGCCAATGCTCGGTAAGGCCCCACCCCCTTATATGAGGGTATATAACGGCTGCATGCGCTGCTGTTCTCCAGACCAGTAAGTATATTCGTTTCTCGTGCGGCAAGTGGGGCAAAGCTGGTGGATCTCTCCACTCGATGTTTCAGAGAACCGGGATTACGACAGTATCCTATGTTCTCTTTCGTCATCTCGTGTTTGTGTAACGACAGCAAAACTCGCCTGCTCCACACCAAAAGCTTGAGAGCTAGCCCTCCTGATGATTGATGTATGCTATTGCCGTGGTATTGTCGCAGCATGCGAACTCATGATGTCCCTGCAGACGAGGCAGAAAATATTTCAGACCTTTCCAGTCAGCAGAGCTCCCATGCAAAGCCCATTTCATGAACGCTCTAATTCTCAGGAGTCCTATGGGCAAAACCTGGATATATGAAGCCATAAGTCATGTGTGATTCTACACTTTTGCCCACTCTCTGAACTCATTAGAGAGAGAACTTACTCTTAAGAGAGACATGCTTGCATGGAGACTGAGTTTGCATGAGACTGAGAAAATCACACTCTGACTTGGTGTAAGGTTGCTTTTGTTCACATTCACCCTGAACCCGAGAGATGTGATGTGTGTGAGCACACGGCAGGTGTCCTGCAACACTTTCTCCTTCGATTTGGCTATGATAAGCCAGTCGTCTGTGTGTCAAAATCTGCAGACCTGAGATTCTCAGGGGAGCTAAGCTAGCCTCCGCACACAGACAGAAAGTCCGAGGGCTGAGTGCGAGCCCAAAGGGGATTGTGAATTTGTAACATGTGCCTTGATAGGCGAAACAAAGAAACTTCCGGTGCGGCAGATAAATGCTTATGTGGAAAAAAGCATCTTTCAGATCGACCGATTTTCATCCGTCGTTCCATTTTATGGTGCGGGCGATCGAGCCATGAGTCAACATTCTGAAATTATATATTTTTTTATCTTCCGGCAGACGGCCGTAAGCATCAATTTACAACGAAAGAGTAACTTTTGACCTTGTGTGTGTGTGACGAAATGACGAACGCGGAAGTGCAGAGGATAGAGCAAAACAAAACCCCAGTCACGAATTAGAAGTCTAAAACGACAATTTTTAAAGAGAAATGTCGGAGGAGCTTGAGTTCGTTGCCCAGCCCTGTTTGTTTGAACCGCGAGAGGCGTCAAAGCTTACGCTACTTCTTCTACATCCTACGTCACACATCGTCAAGCGTTACTCTTTCGGCGTCAGTCGTAGTCTATAGTCATTCCGATAAAGTTTTAAGTATGGATATCTTTTCTTGCACGACCGCATCGCTTAGCTTCAGAAGGCCTTTATTAACCCCACAGAGCCGTGTGAAGCAGTTTTATCATGGATGGATGCACTTTTATAGACTTCAAAAAATATACGGCCATTCACTGCCAATATAAAGCTTGGAAGAGCCAGGAGATTTTTTAATATTACTCAGATTGTATTCGTCTGAAAGAAGAATGTCATATACACCAGGATGACTTGAGGGTGAGTAAATCATGGGCTAATTTTCATTTTTGGGTGAACTATCCCAAACTACCCCGATGGTTCGAAGTAATTTCAACCTAGGGTCCTTTGCATCATGACCTCGAGCCAAACACCCCCCAGAAGCTTTAAAAAAGTTAACTACAGAAGTTCTACAGAAGTTAACCTTTATTATTAAAAGTATAAGAAGACAGTACACAAAAAATACACATTTGCAGTTCTGCTTCATATGACAAATAGGCCTTCAAGGTGTTTTAAATATTTACAGCAAATTGATATATTTAAAAACATCATAAAAAATAAAACATAAGTAAATTGGAACAATTGTAAACACTGTACAATAACTCCCGAATTTCAAAATGTATAACAGTAAAATTCAGCTGTTCACACTTTTTCAAAAGTCTGATCCATTGGACAAATCTGCCAAGTATTAAGAGAGTGATCCATTTTGACATAATTGAGACTTGTTTTATCTCTCTCCAAAATGTGCGAGTACGCTTGAGAAAAGCAAAACATAACCTAAAGTAGCTGCCACATGTGATTGCCACATATGAGAAGAGAAATAAAGATTTCTCTATATTCATGCAAGCTAATCATCACAGTCATGAGACTAAAGACCCATTCACACCAAGAACGATAACTAACGTATAAAGACAAGTTTAAAGATAAATAGTAGTGTCCACACCAATGAATGATAACATTCTGTATAGTTTTGTCATCTCTTGCTTTAAAGGTGAAGTGTCGTTATTGTGACACTAGTGGCACCAAGCAGAATTACAAAAAATATATTTTAACGAGTTGCGCTTGCCCCAACTCAAACATCACTGCTCTGACGGATGCTTGTGAAAGCATGTCTCAACGAGTAAACGTATGCTACTTTCAATAAAACATAGTAAAAAATTATTTTACAGCCTGTGTTGCTATGTGTCATGAGGAAGCAAATGAGGACGTTAACATTCTGTCTGCAAACCCAAGCACCTTGCTTGTAATAAACCCATCCAACGTATCTCAAAAGATTTTAGATATACGGACCACTCTCAATGTTTTAATGGTGCCTGTGAGGCTCAATGCTTACCCTTTTAGGGGAGATAACCCCATGAATGGCATAACAATAGTAGTCAACGAACAATAAACTGGGTTAAGAGAATGTATCTTACATACTTAATGTTTAAATTTGGGTGGATTCTGATTGTCTGTTAATGGTTTTTCATTCATCAGCTGGGAAAGTCGGAAAATAAGTGATTCCAATGCTATAGTTCCTCTGTGTCTTTATCGTTATCGTTATGGTGTGGACTTCACCATTCTCAGAATTAGAACGATTCATAGTTACCCTTCTTGGTGTGAACAGAAACACTTCTGTACTTAAAGCCAAACTCTTCCGACATAATACTGATACAGATGTTAAAGGTTGCAGAAAAAGAGCAGATGGTTACTGACTGTACATATATGGGTTTGATCTTTCAGAAAGCAGACGTGTGTGATGTGTCCACTGACTCTGACCATGCAGAGCTCTTCCGCGACACCAGGCCGGCTGGGCCCTTCAGCCTGAAGCCCAGCGGTCTCAGTATGACCAGCAAGTGCTGGCGAAATTTCACCCCCACAAAAGCATAAAGCACTGGGTTGACACAGCAGTGTAAGTAGCCCAATGTGGAAGTTGCTGTAATAGCTACATCCAATGCTGTGGTGCTGTCACAGGATGTTTGGTAACTGTAGGTCTGGTTGTTTTTTAAGGTGTCAATGATGAGGGTGATGTTGTAGGGTGTCCAGTTAATGAAGAAGGCCAGTACGAGGGCTATGATGACACGGATGGCCCTCTTCTTCTGCATGCCCTGAGAGCCACGTCGCAGCCGCATTAGGATGCAAGAGTAACAGAACAACATCATTATTGCTGGAAAAGCAAAACCCAACATATGGTAGAGCAGACGAGAGTACAGACGCCAATTATCAGAGGGGTAAAATGGAACACATTCTATTTTATCCTGACGTCTGCTGTCCTTTAAGTCCACAAGGAATTTCCAGTCAGGAATGGAGAGAAGAATGCAGAAGAGCCAGACCATCAGGCAGCAACAGTGAGTCACCATAGGCTTTTTACGAGAATACATCTGCACTGCATAGACGATGGACAGGAAGCGGTCAAGACTGATGCAGGAAAGCATGAAAATCCCACAGTAGAAATTGATCTGATGGAGAAACGTGACAATGAGAGACTGCAAACCTGAAGTTGATTCTTAAAGTAATATTCCTGGTTCTGTACAAGTTAGGCTCAATCATAAGCCCGGCTCGATCGGCCCAATGGAGGTCTTACGATCAGCGGGTGAAGGTCTTCACGTGTTAGCCTACTGTCTTTCCTTTTCCGCAACACTCAAGATTAAATGGAATACATTTTCTCATATGTATCAACTCGTTATTTCATCTGACTCCATAAATGAAAAAGGTTTTACTGATATCTGGGCATCATTAAAAGTGAACGAATATTTGATTATTCTTTTTTTAACTCTTTAACCCCTTAGCTGTCACCCCCCCCTTTTGATAATTGACATGAAATGCACTATACAAACTTAAATGGTTGTAATTCAAGAATGCTTTGGAATACAGACCTAAGTTTGGTATTGTTTTAAAGAAAACAATCAGTAGATTATTACTGAAGTGAAAGCACTTCAATAAATTAAAGTATGAAAAAGTTATGGAAGTTATAATTTACAGTAAATCAAATATACTTTATTAATATATTTTTTTTAATATAAAATTAATATTTCACAAAAATTTTACTATAAAATTACTATAAAATGAAAGCTATATATCTAACCAAGTTGTGTTCCAAATTTCAAATTGATATCACAAAAATTGAAGTTCCCATGAGATTTTGTTTAGGCGTAGTACCAAAAATAGCAACCGGTGCCATTGCATTCCATTGAATTTAATTGTAAGCAATCTGCTGTAACAAATTCATAAATTTCTATCCATATATCACTTCTGTCACTAAATATGGAACCTTGAGACTCAGACATTTCTGACAATATGAGTTTTGTCAATATTAGAAAAGGTTTTGATAATAAATTATGAAAGATGATGCCCAAAAGGGGAGGAGCCTAATAAAAAAATACAGTTTCTATGGTAACGCAACATCCAATTTCAAAACGGTTTTCACAGGATGAATTCTGAGTTCTTAAGCTTTCAAATGATACCTAATTTATGATAACTACTAAAATATGTGATATAATAATAATAAAAAAATTATTTATATATATAATATATATCATACTTTTTAGAGGACTTCTTACTTTACTTTTTAAAATATAATTTTATCTTTTTTATTGACAAATACTAATACAAATACAAATATGTTTTATTATGAACTTTTAGCATTAAAAACCAAAGTTTCAATTATTAGAAGTGTGTGCGTCGACTTTTTGTGACAAAGGTCTGAAAATCCTGTAATGACGTCGATTTTTTGAGGCACACTCTTGTCATAAATTCATATATTACTGTTCAAACATAATTTGTAAGAAAAAAACAGCGCTAAAATATCTATTTAGGAGTCTTAGACCTTTCCAACGATATATAGTTTGTCATAATTAGATTAGGATTTAATAGTAATATAGCGAAGTAAAGTTAGATATCCCGTATACGGGATCGTGACAGTTAACCCGCTGAGATTAGAAAGCTATGCCGCTTAGAGCTCATCGCGTCTTCCGCGGGTCTCACGCTTGCAATTGAGGCTAATATCTTAGACGGTCGAATTCACCATGCCACAATCAAAGGTAGCCTACTTTTATATAGCCCCCTTGAATTTGCATACACTTGAATCTAAAGTAACGTTTACTTCAGGCAGAGTTATGACGACTACCATATATAAGTTAACCAACTTTACTTATCTTTTAATAGCTTTGGATTGGCCATGGTTTCCCACATACACTTATCTAAAGTAACATTAAATTAAAACAGAAGTAAAACAGATGCACCCAGATTTAGGTTGGTCAAGCAGCGCGTTTGCTGCCCTAGACGGAAATAACTCGTCTCTGCAAAACAAGTACACTTGAATTAGTGCCGAATATCGTCACTAATCTGACGCAAACTTGCGGGAACATACGAATCCAGTTAATCTACTTGGGAGAACAATTTTAGAGTCAGTCAGAATAAACTCAAATGTTTACAATTTATTGACCAGGTAATAGAACAATAATTCAAAATCCAATTCATCAATCCAATATAATAACAATTGGGAAATCGAGGAATTCAAGAAATGTTTACAACGAAAAACTACACACAGCGATTGTGTGAGAAATCTAGTTACAGACCCCCGAAACTTTTTGCCCATTTTCCTTATAAACCCAGATAATTCAATTTTATTACCAAATGGTGGTGTCTGTCATTATAATTAGATTTTGGTCTCCTAGTGAGGGGTTCACAACTGTGAGATCAGAATGGAGGATCTGGGGGAGGGAACACCTTTAAGGGACACATCACTTTTATAACTTCTTTTAGCTTTTCATTATGGTTGGGAGAATGAGACCATTTTACCAGGCGCACTGAGACACTTTTAATGATACCAAACATGTATAGTTACTTTTTTGCACACACCTAACATGTCATGGGTTTTCAGTGAGTTTCAGGTGAGGAGGAGAAGGGGGGAGAAGGGGGAGATTGTCAAAGTGAGGAGTGAGGTGTGAGTTGCACTGTGTGTTGCGTCTCGGATGTTGCTGTTACACAATTATGCAAGGGAGGGTTCAGATTCTCAGGAGAGCCTTTTGCTTTCTCGAGGGGTAGTCCTCCAGACTTGCTTAATTGCTTGCTTAAAATACCACTTAATTTTTAAAATAAAAATTATTTTCTTTAAAAAAACAAAAAATCTGGGTTACATTGAGGAACAATGGAAGTGAATGGGGCCGATCCGTAAAATTTTTCAATAGTATAGGCAGAGGATGTAAACAATGTTAACATGATTTTAATGTGAAAATATCCCTTATTAACCGTCTCTGTGTAAAGTTATATACAATTTTACAACTGATACCATGAAAATGCAGCTCAAAAAAAGTTCTATAAATAAATAATAAAATCAAATGCACAAAAGGTAAATGCAAGAATGTATCTCTAACTTTACTGCCAAAAGTAAGCTGCAATTGTTACATTAAATGTTTTTTACTTGTTTAAACCCATAAAAGTTGATTTTATTAGTATAAATAAATGCATCTATGTTGATTCAGCAATATGAAATGATATTTTTGACTTGATAAAAAAAGGAGTTAATTTAGATTTTATTATTTTTCAGTTAGCAGTGTGAATGTCTATTATAGAATGTATTGTCATTCATACAGTTCCATCACATAATGTATGCATAAAACAATAAAATGGAGAAGCAGTGTACCAAATCATTTAATAAAATAAACATTTAAAACAACATAAACAACAAAAATGTTGCCCACCTTGAACAGAGCTCCGTTCAGTTTGCAGAGCGCTGTGCCGAAGACCCAGCCCTTCACTGCCTGTACAGCCCAGAAGGGCAGCGTCATCAGCAGCAGAGTGTCTGCTAAACTCAGGTGAAGGATGAAGATGTCTGTAACATTCAAGCTCTGCCTTTTCTTCCACAGTACCACCAGAACCAGTCCGTTTCCCAGCAGCCCCACTACCAGCACCAGAGAGTAAAGGACCGGGATAAAAATGGAATCAAAGTGCATGCTAGAGTCCTGATCACACACAAGTCCTCCACAGCAGTTATCGTCATACGTGTAGTTGTAATCAGAAGAGTAATTAGCAGAGAAATCAAGGTCTTCTATACTTAAGGTGGTCGGTTTGTCCAAATCCATCTTCTGCAAAGAAACATACATCAGGATTAGTATCTTTTTCTATCTTTTATTTTCAATACAGTATTTATTATTTTATTTATTTAGATATAGCCTACAATAAAAGAGTTTTTCAAGTGTGCAACGTTAAAAACTAGTGATTGTGCTATTTTGTGTGTTTGCCAGCATTTAAAGTCTGAGGGTAAAATTTCAATTTTGCCTTAAATTTATTCCAGGTTATAGCCTAGTTTACGTTTGAAGAAGTAACTTTTTCTGAAGTAACGTACTTTGGCCAGAAGGGGGCAATGATGAGACAGGATGGCAGGCATAAAGCCTTCACGCTCAATTAAAGGAATCCTTCGCCCAAAATAATAATTGTGTCATCGTTTACTCACCCTCAAGTCGCTCCAAACCTTTATGAATTTTTTGCTTCTTTGGACACAAAAGAAGATATTCTGTTTGATAAATGATTTTTGGACCCCATTGACATTTATTGTATGGACAAAACAATTTAAACATTCATAAAAATATCTTCTTCAGTAATCCTCTGAAGGATTTTTTTCTACAGGTTTGAAATAAGATGTAACCGAATGTTGTAAATTGATGCATAGGATTTATTCATAGCCTTTTCATATAACCTATTAATTTCTATTCCCGCACTGCCAAATCCAGGATTTTCTAAGTGAATTTACAGCGGCTTTGCTACACGCTGTTGTTTTCAATTCAGGTGTTTTCATATTCTGTGAATCACTCGATTGAACAGATAAGAGAAAATGAAAAACCACACTGTGGCCACAAAGCACATTCATCACTGATGTCTATCAGTCATAATGCAATTCAGATTCTCGTCACTGATGAGGCTAAGTTGAATCAACTATGAACTTCAGGTGTGTTGCTGACGAACCATTCTAACACCTCCCTGAGTGGGCATTCCTGGTAAAACACCATTTCTTTGAAAATGAGACTGTGGGTCGTTTGATTATACACTCTTAAAAATAAAGGTTCTTTATCCACCTTTAAAGTCCAAAAATACAAAACTGGTGTGCACATCCCAAACACCCAGAATGGGCTCAGGTGCAGGACAACTAAGTGATATAAAGAAATAAAGAAGTGTGAAAATTACTGCTCCAAAATTTATTAAAAGGCAACGTTTTGACCCTCAGGTCTTCATCAGGAATGATAAGGGTCGAAACGTTGCCTTTTAATAAATTCTTTTGGAGCAGTAATTTAGTGTGCGGACTTCACACTTCTTTATTTCTTTATCCACCTTTAACATCCATGGAACCTTAGCCTTCCCCAAAAAGTTCTTAGTGGAAAAGGTTTCTTAAGATTATTAAAATAATCTTCACACTAAGAAAAAAGGCTCTTAAGAAATACTCAATGAATGGTTTTTGTGGACCCCAAAATTTTAATAGTGTACCTAGTCTTCTGATCTCACATGCGAAAACATGTTATTTACAATTATTTTCTGAATGTCTGTAATTGAAACCTGAAATCTCTGGAGGTGATATTTGTCACCCCCTGGTATTTCCCCTTATTTATCATCCTGCAGTTGCAATAATGTCAGTCTGTTTGTGCTGGAAATATACCATTAACTTTTAAAAATCGAAGCCTTAAAATCATTCATCGTAATTGGAAGTGAAGCTCCTTGAAACTCTTTCGTATTGCATATCAACACAAGGGAAGCAAAATGCACTAAATATTATGGCAAGAAATAAATCCAATAATAATGAAATAAAATGAGTTGATCGCTGAGAATCTTCAAATGTAAGATTAATACAACAATTGAACATTAATTTCAGCAACAATGTGAGCATTATCGATCTATGGTTATTTGGAAGGAAGAAAACGTACCTGTGTAAGTGAAGGACCTAACAGTAGTTTGAGAGGCGCTGAAATGATTGACACATTGAGAGTTACTCATTAATAGACCTAAAGGTCACGGCTTGCAGATGCACAGAAGAGAGAGAGAGAGAGAGAGAGGAGGAGGAGACAGTGGCAGGGAACACCAGGGTTTAAAAGAGGAAATATGATAACGATCAATTGCCACTCATTCACAATTCTATTTCAAATGTTCATTTTGTCTTCTCAATGAAATGTTTTGCTCTGGGAAATGCAGAAATAGGATGCATGTTACAAGTTGGCAAACATTGATTGTTCATTAGTTGGTGTTCATCATTCTTAAAGATGATCTTGTCTAGCAAAACTTGACGACTATAGAGAAATTGTTATTGTTGTTCTGAATGCTAATTGAGAATATTTGAGTCTTGTGTATTTGCAAATTATAAGCTTTTTCAACTTTTCAGTCAGAAACAATAAGATCAAGCCAACTTTGTTATTTTATCATCAGCTATCTGTTTTTATATTACAGATATTTTATCATGTGTTTGTTTTCCATCAGTATGAAGCTGATTTTGTTAAGTAATTGTTGCAAAGCAAACTTGTTGAAAGTAGATGTTCCATCTACTTGTTTCATCCTAATGTCACAGATGCACTAGCAACGGGATGTTTTTTTCACACCTTTACACCACGTCCTGTTCTTCATTTCTTGTCATTCTCACTTGCACACATCGCTGCTCACGTATATTAATTTGTACTTTTGTTGTCTGGTTTTGGTTTTCTACCTTATGTGCAGAGATTTTTTTTTTATTGTGTCAGGTTGTACTTGTCACTATTAAAGGCCAAGTGAAAGCTACAGATGAAAATGTTTGAAGGAGAATAGAGAAGAGAAATCTGGCATAGTTCTTTCAAGCAGAAGAAAAGGGAACCGGGAGACGATGAGCATAGCTTTAGAGAGTGGTGATATCTAAAGATAAAGACTGGTAATTATGGACAAAATATTCAATTCTTAAACAGACAATAGACCTATATGTCAAATACTGTTGAAGTTGCACATTGGGTTATGAGGAACCACCTGTCAATTTTTGTTATCCTTGCTTACCATATAAACAGCCTCAGACCTTAAAATACCAACCCACACCAACCAAAAGCGTCACTCACTCTTATATGGAAATGTCACTTTTGAAACCAATTTTAAACCTTACTCTATAGTCATATTGTTTCATAGGACTTCCATCACTTTTAAATTGTTTAAATAGAAATTCTGTCGTCCATAAAAAAGGTTCAAATTGAGGTCTTTGATTATGATTGGCTGAGCTGCATTCAAAGCCGTTTTAAAATACTCTTTAAACATACACCGTGTCTCCTATGCAATTCTAGGGTGTTGGCGATGTCATTCACACATAAATTCAGCAACAACAAAAAATGTTCTTTCACTTTCAACTGATATATATATATATATATATATATTATAAATATTAATATATTATAATATTATTCAACAACTGAGACATAAACTGAACAAATTTCACAAACAGAAATAAAATAATGAGTCCCAGAACAAAGGTGTCAATATCAAAAGTAGCAGTCATCATAATGGTGTGTCACCATCAGTTTTAAGTGTTACATCTCATCTTCATGGACAGCGGTTAGCATGTTCTTGCTGTGAGATGTTACTCCACTCTTTCACCATGGCTCAAATATGGTTACACGTGGTTTATAATTGCAAGGAAGATCAGCTGTCCTTCCTGTCTCCCTCTAGCGCACTTACATTACGAACATTGCAGTTTATTGTTCTGTTCACCTCTGCACTCCTCATGCCTTCCTTCAGCAGGACTGTGGCAGGTGATCAGGGACTCTGGACATCTTTCTTCTAGTGTTTTTCAGAGTCGGTAGAAAGGTCTCTTTAATGTCCTGTTAGTTGTTGGGACGGTAACCTTAATTGTCTATCGCCTGTAAACTGTTAGTGTCTTGAGGACTGTTCCACAGGTGCATGTGCAATAACTGTTTATGGTTCATTGAACCATCACAAAAAGACATTTTTAAACCCTTTGCAATAAATATCTCTGAAACTTTTTTGGACTTAACAACATTATCTTTAAAGTCTGTATCTGAAATAGGGCTGGTCTCTTTGTGTCCTCTTCTGTGAGAGCTGTGTGTAGAGGAAGGGAGGGGTTTTGTGTTCAGCTATGTGTTATTCTGAACATCTGAATTTGTTTCTTCACCTATTTACCCACATTGTTTTTTTGTTTTGTTTTTATTGCCCCCATTAAAAAAATGCCAATATTTTATTATAGAAAATGTTTATAATTGTATTTCATTGACAAAATATTTTAGTTTATCTTGTATTTTTTTATTAAATCATACAGTCGGGTGGTCTGGGAACGCCCCTGGCAACGCCCCGTCACGTGATGTGAATTTAGCCCGTGGGGGAAACATTGCCTTTGCGCTCATTGAAATACACGCGACAAACATGCCGAAGAGGTGCTGTGTAGTTTTCTGTACCGCCAATAAACAAACAAATAATGAATTGAAGTTCTACATCCATCCTAATAAACACACATAACCGGAAAGGAGGACAAAATGCCTACAAGCAATAAATAGTAGCAGGGCTCTCAAGTCTCACGCATTGGGCGTGCGTGAGACACACGCATTTCAACCCGTTCACACGCTCACACGCCACACCTTGTATTTCTCACGCTGGGAAATTGTCCCGCTATACAATTAATGGACGAGGCGCAGGCAAACGGAGGGAAGTTAAATGCTAGCTACCAGCCAATCAGAAATTAGAATTAGTTGTTTCCGGGTAAATTATGTGTCCCCGCTGCATCGTTCGTTACTAGACAACACGCGCACACACGGAGTGGAAGTTGAAAGAGCACGATCTGATGAATGCGGTTTGCGGACATCTTCATTTTTTTTTTTTTTTTGCATTTTGATTTTACGATTCCTGGACGAAATCTCTTGCCTGTGATCAAAGACAGTGAGAGCTGATGTTGAGGAGTATAAACAAATTCGTGCTAAATTATTTTTGATGCATTCAAAAACTCTCCAACAGCTTTTAAAGGGGTCATCGGATGCAAAATACACTTTTATATGGTATTTGCAAATAAATGTGTCTTTGCAGTGTGTGGACACAATCACCATGCAATGAAAAAAATCCATTCACTTTTTTTTAATCCTCAAAGCCAAAAAGTTGTTGCTCATTATCATTTAAAGGGACATGCACCGAAACGGGTCACTGTGAACAGAGCTGTTTTTGAAGAGGTAAAAAGGGTGTTGTTTTACACAACCATTGAGAAATATTAACCAAAGTATGTTACAAACTTTACATGAAGACCCAAAAGAATCATACCAACTTGTGGAAAATGGGCATCCGATGACCCCTGTAAAGGTGACCGGTTTGGGTCTTGACATACATGCTCAGGGCAAGTTGTTATGACACAATGTTATGTACATTGAGCACTGATGTTCAATTGGCTTGTTTGGGGTCACATTTATTTTTATTTTTCAATAAATTTGTATTTTTTAAATATAACTATTTATTTTAGTTGGATGAATTTGTCTTTTTATCAGATTTAACAATTGTTATAATTTCCATTTGTGCTGGTCAATTATGAACAATAGGCAAAATTGAACTGCTAGCAAAAATTGAAGCGAATTTGGTTGGGTCGAGGGACCGCTGCTGCAAATATTTGGGTGGCTCCTCCCCTAAATCTCACTCTAAACTTTTGATAAAACTTGAGAGCCCTGTAGTAGCCTGTAATACCTCTATAGTACTTCTATAGTATGTCCCAAAATACTATAGTATTCCTATAGGATTACTATAATATTTTGTCCTAAAATACTACAAGATTCTTATAGTTGTTGTTTCATAAGGGATGTCTCATTCACATTAGCGTTACAGCTGAAGGCTCACTTGATAGGCCAATCGCTACGGTCTACACTCAATACAGACTGCAGTCTGTGAGTTAGATAACTGTCAGCACAGTCCCTCGGCAACCTCGTACAACTGATCACCGTTTTACAAAAGGATTAATAGTTTGGAGTGAAGCATATATTCAATTGGAAAGTGACAAGGTTTTATGGAGTTATAACATATGATTGAGTTATAGGCTAATGTTACCGGTAGCTACCGCGATGTCTCTTACCTGGAGATTCAACCAGATAGCAAAATATGTCTAAAAAACAACATCTCCGGCCATTTGGTCGGGTCATTGACCCAGTATTTAATTAAATATGCAATCGTACCCTATTGCAGTTAAATTAGCAATATATTGTTGCCGGTCGGCAGGCGTCAATGCTTCGCAATAAGACATTTTGTCATTCAAATACACGATGTTCGCGGTGTTTTCCCCCACGCCAACCACGCCCCCCAACTATGACGCGTTGCCGAATGTATGTATATAACATTTTAAGCTGTATGGTTATGTTACAACATGCCTCACACATTTTACAACGTGTGTGACATATATATATATATATATATATATATATATATATATATATATATATATATAGGCTATATATATATAATCCAATGTAATTTCATTTTGCAGTTACGCTTACTGTTGACATCTTTCACAGGTTAAAAAAATAAACAATACTTATTTTTACAAAACCAAGTGTATTTTTAGTGCCTTTTAAGCATTCTATAAGAATGTGACATTAAATATTTGATGTATATTTTATCTGTGAACTGATGTTCAGATGTTCTTTTTAATAGTCAGGATCGAAAATTGATCCTGTGTCATGATGGTCTCAGACATGTAGAGTTTTACCAGGCCGATTGCTCACTAAAAAAATGTGTTAGTAATTTCAAGTGATTTTGACTTGACATCAAGTAAAAATATTCAAGTGGGTGAGCTGTTTAAATACTTTTAAAAAATTCTTCACCATTAATTGTTCATTCAGACTGATTTGCAGACGTGGAACCTGCACACAGAAACCAGAGGTGGGATTTAATGCGTGAGTAGCCAACCATAGCGTGACTTTTGCCCATAACCCCCCCTCCAAATCAGTGGGATGCTTTAAACAGTGGACAGTGTCACTTTTGAAAAATTGAGAAAATAGAAAAATGTGTGAGTTATACACTTTTTATTACCACATTTTGAAATTATGCTATTTATGTTGTTTTATTTTTGTACTGTGGATTATTTTCTCATCCCATTTTTTGGGGAGGCACTGCCTCCCTTGCCTCCTCTGCAAACTGCGTGGGACAAAAAAAATCACTAAAACATCTCAAAATATCTTATTTTAGTTTCACAGAAAAAAAAAGTTATACAGGGTTGGACCGACAAGTAAATGATGACATAATTACAACTTTTGCGTGAACTTTCCCTTTAGAAAGAGGGTCAGATGAGACATGATTTAGGCCTACGTACACAAGCATCAACATTTAGCCTTTTTAGCAACATTCTCATGGGATTGGCCATCTGTCAAATAACTGGGGATTGAAACTGTTTCCCATCAACGAGGAATTCCCAGTAAGCACGGGTCATAAGCTCACGTTGATTAAGTCCCTGCCCTTTGTACGCACCGCCCGTCGCTACTACCGATTGGGTGGTTTAGTGAGGTCCTTGCCGGATCGGCCCCGCCGGAGCTCCTCGCTGGGTTCTGGCAGAGCGTCGAGAAGACGATCAAACTTGACCATCTAGAGATAGTAAAAGTCGTAACAAGCCAGTGTACCCATTTTTCTGGCAGACGGCCAGAACATATTACAGCTTTCTGGCCATCTGCATTATCAAGCCATTAAGTGGCGACCAAGCATACATGACGACACAGCAGAACAGGATTCACATGGTGTTTGCAACCACTAATAACCTTTAACAGTAGCAACATCTGAGTAATTAAACCTGCAGTCAGAGGAAGTCTGACCTAATTCTGTAGCTGAAACTTCGCAGCAACAAATTATGAATATCAAATGTACCCCTATAAAATGTTTGTTTCTGTGTTAAAACACTAAGTTTAAATGTGGTATATTGCCTATACATAAAATAAATAATAATAAAAAACATTAATAGAATTTCAAATAAGGGTAACTTGCAAACATAATATGTAAACTGAATGCTATACTGATGACATCTATTTCTGGATTGTGACACTGGTGAGTAGGTACTTTGCATGTGTGTCAGTCACTGAAAAGTAAATCTCTCTGGGGGTTGTTAGATTGAGAACAGAAACTAAAACTAGAAAATAACTTATCTTGTTTGCGTATCTCAGGCTCAATTTAGCTCTTTTTTATTTTAAATCTCATTCACAAACTTGACTTTGATCACTTTTTTATATCTTTTTGGACTGTTTGACAGCAAATAAAAAAAATAAAAAAATGAATAGGAAATGAGTAATTATATATATATATATATATATATGTGTGTGTGCAGCAGGTGTTGATGCCATGGTCTTGTTTCATTTAAGGAACTGAGAATACTAAGATGATAAGTTGCCCAACTTTGATGACACTGCATTACTTTTATAACAAGACTCTCATGTAATTGTTACTCATGCGTAACAATATTGTCAAGGTAATATCCATGCAGAAACAACACTGTTTTTTTTGCTGCTCAAAGAAAATGTTTGTTTGCTTTTAGTAGTTAGGCACATGACAAAAGGTTTAAGAGGTTGCGTGCAACCGCAAGACCCCTGACAAATCATGAAGGCTGGCTTTTAAAAAAAATAGAGAAGTGGAAAGAGAGGGAATTGCTGAGGCTGAGGGAAAACTGTTGTTTATATTTATAGGAAATGGGTTTGGTTATTGCACATTTATGATTCTTTTTTTTTAATGACAGCTGAATGTTTTTGTAGGGAAATGCAGTTTCAGAAAAACTTAAAATACAGTCATAGAAACAAACAAGTACATTAACACATTGATAATTCAAAAAACCTCACTTCCTCGATATACATGATGAGAAGAATATGCCCACCACCACATTACCACGTTCTCACCCATTTTGAAAGGTGGGATGGAGGAACTGTGGCAGTGTATGACCGCACGACAAACTTTTTCTCCACATTCTGACCTGTGTTTTAAACCTCTGTCAAGTGATGCGTATATTTTGCTCTGTAAGGCTCTAAAAATGACTGTTACTGTGACAAAATTGACAACTGTAAAAAAAAAAAAAAAATTTTTAAAAAAGACGTTTAAATGTCTCCATACCCTCTACACCTTCGTGGTTTCCTGTGCTGTGCTTGAAAAAAACCCCAGCAGACAGGAAATATAACTTTTCTTCTTAAGCCTCTGGCCCCTTTTTCAGAGCATACGGTAAATGTGTGTTAACTCTTGAACTTCCTACAAATACTTTGCATAATGAACTATGACTTTCTTTAGTTCCATAGTTCCCACTTAAGTCAACCGCATCCAAAAAATGATAAATAGAACTATTCAGCAGGGTAGATCATCACTGAGCACCCTTGATACAAAGGACATCATTTCACAAATTCTCTACTTGTAAACGTCAAAAGTTGGTATCATTTTAGCATCATGTTAAGAGTGTTGATGGATATTTTCCCCTGAAAAAAATATAAAGTTCACTTAGAATCATATAAGGCAAGATCAAGCACAATATAACCCAGTATTCTGTGGTCTTTCACTAGTTTCAATTTTTTATAAGGAATATTTCTTCCAAAAATGAAAAATCTTTTATTATTTCACATTTACTTTTATTATATGGAAACGGTAATTTATGTTCTTTGGTTCTTCAGAAGAAAGAAAGTCAGATGATGAGTAAATGGTAAAAGATTTTTTGGATTGAGAGATTTTTTTTTCTTGAAAGAAGTGTAGCCATATGCAATTTATTTAAACTTTAATAACACTTTCTATTTAACTTTTTTTGTTCAAAATGAACAGAATGTAAATAATGAGTCAATACATCATCAATCATTCTTCCAAAATGTGTTTTTGTCTTACCCTGATTCACTATGGCAAGCCTTTTATTAGTGCTTATATATATTGGGATTATTTTAAGTGACCTGTTGGGATGGTTTCACAGGAAATTGCGTACACACATCACTCACCCGTGCGTGTCTCATCATATCCGTAAATAGAGAAAAGTTGCTCCGGCTTTGACGAGTATGGTGTGGGAATGGCAGGTTAATTGTCACAAGTTCAACGATTGAGAAAGTTTGACTTGGAGAAGCTAAATCTCGAACTTCTGGGAAATCACCCGTTTTTAAAAAACGCCGAACAGAGAGTTTGCTGACAAAAAGTTTGCTGAACACTCCAGAGCTCGTAATTAAACGAGAATCAACATTGGCTTGGTATTTCAGAGATGGCGATGAACAGAAGGATTTATGTTGTAAGTGACATGGACATGGCATTTCTATTACTCAAAATGGGAGTATGGTATTTTATTGAACAGATAAATTGCCACTTGTACCTCTCAAACAGAGCATAAGGGATTTCAGTTGTGCTGGAATTTATTTTCAAGGAGGTACTGTGTCTTTTAATGGGTAGCAATGTCTTCTAGTAAAGTTTTTCAATGTTGTTTGACTATGTGGTGTTTTTAATATGCTTTGAGACAAACCATGTGCAAAGACAACACCATTGCTGAGTATTTTCTCCTTGAAACTGCAGTGGAAAAAAAAGATACAGTCTCAAAAACTCATTTTGAAATAGCTGGTGTTTCTGACATCACAAACTACAGTATAAAAACCATTATGCCTATGGAGAGTCCCCACAAAGATACCGAACCAGACGTGTGTGTGTGTGTGTGTGTGTGTGTGTGTGTGCGCGCATACACACACATGTACACACACACACACACACACACACACACACACACACACCACTGACATCAGTGTACTGATGCTGTTCCAAAATGGACTTTTTTAATTGCACATTTGAATATGTGGGTTTGCACCCAAAATGTTTTTTTTAATGGCGCATATGAATATGTTTGTTTAATGCAGTTTAAATGTCATGTGGCTGTATAAGCAATTGTGTTTTAAAATTAAAATTGAGGATAAATTAGCCTACTATTTCCCTTTGCAGTTTGACTGGCCCATTTTACCTGAACAATTGGCCCATTTTACCTGAAACTGCTCATGCAAAAAAAGTTGGCACAGCTGATGTTTCAAGAAATGTAGGGCCTAAATAATTATATTTTATTACATAATTTCAACACAAAATTATCAAAAACAGTCATTATTAATCATAAAAACACATAGAAAAGGCATATATGGTATTGTATTATTGTCCCAAACGATTTACCAAAATGTGGCCCAATTTAGCTGATATCACTCCATTTAATGCAGCATTCTTCAGTAAAATATAGTTGTGTTAGGATATAAGTTCTAAATAATATAATTAAAGGCCAAATATAAGGCCATACAGATACAGATGCCCACTCTTGCGATCTTGGCCACTTGAGAGAGCCTGCACGTGACATGTCATGCAAGACTGTCATGTCTTAAAATTGCCAAAGTACAGTATTCTTAATGCACACTGTAGGCCTACCCACACTATCTTGAAAACCGCTTCAGAGCGGTATTCGAGGCTAAGCATATTCATCATCATGCATTATGTTAGGAAACTCGCGTGCCCCGAAATTGCGAGATGTCGAATAATAAGTTAAATTAATTCGATATTAGGCTACATATAATTTGGTAGTAAAAGTGTTGTAGGCTACAAAATAGGCTACACATTGCCGACTTATCTTTGCTCCAATAAAATGTGCATCATTTGCAACTGCTTTTTATCAATTACAAGCACAACAGGTTTCAAATTTGGTTTCTGCTAATATAGCGACTAGCCTACTGAACAAGTTTATTTTAAAATGCAAAGTATTGAAAACAAAAAAGCTCCGTAAACACTTGCATTGTTATGCAACACTAAATGAGCCCCATCCGGTAATCAGTTCTGCACGTAGCCCTACACTTTCCGTTCACACCTTGAACCTTTTTTTTTTACAGTCTATGACAAGTCTATGACTTGAACACTTGGGCCAAATACAGGAAATCCGTCATGTAAGTAGATAAGTGGTCAAGTGCAAAGACGCAAGTGTGTGTATTTGGACAAGGCAATAGTACTTTTTGCGTAGGCTACGTGTGGTTTCCTTCGTAAATTTAGTAGAATATAATAGATTTCATTACGAAATTTTTAGTTAATCTTGATTTGTTCTTAAAATCGTTCGTATGCACATGCATGAGACCCATATTGTTCTTCTGCAAAATGCATGCAGTTTGGGGTTTTTTTACCCACTAGTAGGCCAAAGATTACATAGTGTACCTTTAAAGAAAGCTTCTGAATTGATTGCTGTTTTGATAAACCAAACCTCAGCAATA
Organism: Siphateles boraxobius; assembly: GCF_051911475.1. NCBI lineage: Eukaryota > Metazoa > Chordata > Actinopteri > Cypriniformes > Leuciscidae > Siphateles > Siphateles boraxobius. The sequence goes on along the minus strand of NW_027508722.1, from coordinate 18,547,919 downwards.
AATGCGTTTTATTGACTCTGCTGCCATCTAGTGGAGAAAAGCAAGAGTTACCCTGATTTATAGCGAATGTGTTAAAACTAATAGGTCAAATAAATAACTTCAACTTCAAGTGTGTGTGTGTGTGTGTGTGTGTGTGTGTGTGTGTGTGTGTGTGTGTGTGTGTGTGTGTGTGTGTGTGTGTGTGTGTGTGTGTGTGTGTGTGTGTGTGTGTGTGTGTGTGTGTGTGTGTGTGTGTGTTTAAAACTAATAGGTCAAATAAATAACTCATATTTAATGGTATATATATATATATATATATATATATATATATATATATATATATACATACATACGTATGTGTTTATGTACCACTGCAGTGGCCAAAAGTGATGTCTGGAGGGGTTATTTGTTTTTAATGACCCAACATGTTTTATTAAATATTTTATATTTTATTTTATATGATATTTTAAAAGCTCACATGAAAAAGCATACATTGACTGTAAACAGTTATATTTCACTGGTTCTCTCTGGTTTTTGCATGTGTTTATAATTGCTTTGCATGACAGCCTGTCCAAAAATGTTGACTGCAAATAAAACAATTAAATCCAGCACAACTACGCAATATTTTCACACAATCTTTAATACAATTTTAATAACATTTGAATAAAGGGTGAAGATGTCAATTTTCCAAGGCTGGACAATTTTGGCCACTACTGTACATGAATAAACAAGTTGAGACTGCAGACATTAGTGTGGAATTTGTCACATTGAAATCAAAATTTACACATCTTGTTCTTGTTTAAGGAATATTGCAGCATTTATTATATATGATTTATCTGTGCACATCATATTTATTTCAAATTAATATGCCCTCATAACATTTAATCACAATGGGGAAGAAAAGACTATCACAACATTGTTGTTTATTGGTTTATTTATTCACTTTACACATTAATACTACATGGTAGAAAATGTACAACGTGCCAGATTTTCATCTTTAGACCCTAGGCAGGTTAATGTAAAACAAAAAAAAATTTTTTTTAAACAAACAAGAAAAATTTCCATCACACAAATACAAAACTACCAAACCAGAATCTCTACAAATGCTCACACTTTTGATTTGACAGCTACGACATTTTCAACTTTCTAGAGAAGCCACAATGACATGTTATATTTTAATACTTTTAGTTCTGTTGAAGTCCATTCTAGTCATGGGGTCCTCTGAAAAAATTATAACAGGCCAAAGGTACTTCTTCTCAATGGTATATTACAATCACTCTTCTCTATCAGCTTTAAATTAAGACATTTTGGAGTGAGAATGATCATACAATTTTGTTTCATGTTTTTTATTTTATTTTACATTATCAATATTTTTTCAGTTGCTTTTTTCCTTAAATAAAGATATAAAAGCAAAAAAGAGGGGGGAAAGTTCATTTGCAAATGCAAAAGAGCATTCAGAGGATAAAATGATAAGTAAACAGAAGTCAATGAAAAATATTAGCACAATATAAGGAGGCACTGGGCAATTTTAATATAAAATGTACAGGTATAGGTTTCTTATTGTAACAAATATGTTCTAGGCACATTTATCTTCCAGGCAAGCTTTATAATATGTCATGTTATTTACACCTTAAGAGATACTGCATATTGGGTTGCATATAATATTGGTTCCTATCAAGCATGTTCAATTATATATAGTGTAGTTATGAGAGTATTTCACACAAAATACCAGAATCCTCTGCACAATGAAGACAGCCAGTTATGAGAGGCTTTGTTCAGGCAACTGTACATTTACATGATTATTTAGTAAATCAGTAATCAAACTGAAAATCCGAGGATCCTCAGGTCTTGTAGAATCCCTGTGGCTGAGGACTGAGACAGAGAGAGACAACCAATGAAGATGAGGATGATGCATGTTCATATATACAGTTACCACAAATGCAGTATGTAAACGTGATTTCAGTGCATTAGCAAAATGTGTTATTTGCAAACAAATTGTGCTATTTCTGAGCAATGTTTGCAATTATTTTAAACAAACTTATCTAAGAGTTTCAGTTCCCCTCAAGCTCAAACAGGTGTGCTATCAAAGTAACCACAAGTGTAATTACTCATGTCATAATTCAACCAAAAATGGTCCGTATCAAAATTTTGAACAGTATATCTACTGATTTTGTGAAATGTTTCATACTTGGAAAAAAGTATAAAATTGATAAAAACGAAATTTTGTTATATAAGGAAATGCCATTCATATATTTTAAGTGTAGCTTAAGTGTCCGAATACATTTTGTGGCTACAGTATGTGTTATTATAAGCATGTCTAGCATATCTAACAACCACCAAACTCACGTTTTGCAGCAGCAGAATCTGGTCTTTCGTCGTCTGTACATCATCATCTGTTAAGAAGAATGAAAGAAATCAGGCATTTGATTTTCACCTTTCGAACACTTCACTCTTGAGTATCACAGTGAACACTGACCTGTTTGTGTCTGCGAATGCCTATGATGGCGATAACAAGGAGCAAGATGAAGACCACAACTCCACTGCTGATGGCAACACAAAGCCAGATGTCCACTGGAGCTTTCTCTGTGAAACAATTGATTGATAACAGAAGCATTACACATTTTATTGCACATGCATCACTCTCTCCCTCTTTCAGTTCTCTTACCAATCTTTAATGATAGCACAGCATTTGTCAACATAATGCCATTTTTCCAGAGTTCACATTTCCATTGGCCACTCTGTTCCATTGTCACTTCAGGGATGGACAGAAAAGGTGAAGAGTAAAGAGAGGCGCAGGAGCGACATTTCCATTTCACCTCAAGGTCAGGGGCATGTGGATGTCCTAATGTGCATGTCAGATTCACCCTTTGGCCTTCATACACTCGAGAACCTCCAGATGAGGAAACTAATGGAAGAGAAATTGCAGAGTTGTAATTGCAGAGTAAATGGATTATAAAGTCTTTCAAACGTAAACATTTGTGGTTTCGAGCCAAAATTTTGTAATAATTAACGTACAGTAAATCTTTATTCATCCAAAGTAATTTCAATGTCCTGTGTCAATTTTGTTGGGAATCAACTTTGCCTAAAGCTACAAGTTACTCATAATTTAAAGGAACACTGTACTTTTCTCCTTATTAAAAAGTTTTACTTTGAATAACATTTTTGAAAGTATGTTTAAAATCATGTACTCGCATAAGTGGTAACTACAGTCATAGGCCCGGTTTCACAGCCTAAGCCAGGATTCAGCCTTAGTTCAATTAGGACATTTATGTAGCTTTTATAAACTTGTCTTACAAAAAAAAACATTACTGATGTGCATCTTGAGACAAAACAGTGGCACTGACATATTTTAAGATGTGTCAGTGCTAATTGCTTTCCGTTAAAACAACACAAATATGCATTTTGGTTTGGGGCTAGGCTTAAACCTTTGTGAAACCGAGTGATATTCTAATAAAAGCTGATTTATTTTATGTGAGATCACATAACCAGACTAATATTAGTAGCTAATACTAACCCACTTAACTCCTTAAATGCACACTTTTACACCCACGCCACTAGGTGTCAGTATAAGTCCAAGATTTCTTGACTTATATATTGTGATGTCAGGTGTAGACAATATGACTGCATGCACATTGACTGGTCTAGCCTGAAATATAAACTTTTTAACGCTATTTAAGCATAGGAAACAACATTAATGGGACAGTTCATGTCAGAATTTTTTTTTTTTGTTGAGTGGAAATTATTTAAATGTGAGTACGGCAAACATTTTTGTGAGTTTTCAGGATATCCCCATTCAAGAAGATAGGACTTGGTCTTGTCCCGAAATAGTTGTCCGGATGTGTTGCAAATATGGCCGCAGAGTTAACAGACTTTCCTTGAAAGGTAACTTTGTAAAGCTACGCCATTATGGAAATGCTGTCACAATACTGACTGAAAGTAGCTAAGTTAGTAGCGTGGTTAGTTACTAGACTAGACGCCCAACGCTTGTCTTTTCACCTACCCTGCAGAACCTCCACCTTGACTTTACGGCTGATGGTCTTGTGTTTGAACTTAAGGTCACAGTTGTACTCCCCCCGGATCTTCTCTGATACAGGCAGATTATGAATCGATAGATCCTGGTCTTTTAACTCTCTTCCATTGACCATGCTGTCTGTGCCCGTTGTGACATCCCATCTGACCACGGGACCAACGCTGAGGCCGAGGAGAGACTGCTGCTGGTTTTGGTCACTGAGAGGAGTGAAGCTCCAGCTACCACCCTGAAGGCCAGTCTCATTTAACACGGACCAGGGAATGTTAGAAGACAGAGAACAAGGAATGTTGACTGTCGAGGACGGAGAGAACGAGGTATAAATGGGATCTGGTGGAGAAGGGGAGAGATCTAGAGAAAAAGAGATGAAAAAGGGAACATTATCACTATTATTATTATTAGCAATTTGTACCTGCTTTGGACATAAAATAAACAATTAATAATAACATAATACAAATAAAACAACAGGTGTATGATTATTATATTAAATATTTTGTTTATCTATTTACATTTAGCATTACAAAAAAGGTAAGGGTAAAAAAACGTTTATCGGTGCTTCATCATGATTCTGCTAAATTTGACATATTTCACCATATTCGTCATTCTTATAGGTCTTGACTGTAATTATCATTTGTGTATTATACATTTTCTTATTGCTTAGTAAGTAACTCTCAGAATGTGAAAACTCCAATAAATTGATAGATACACTGTGTTTAACTCATGAAGTCTCACCTATTACAGAAACAGTTGTTGTTGCTTTAGCTTCTCTCCCATCATACTCCACCTTGCATGTCCAAACACCACTATGACACCTGGATACATTTTCAACACTAATTGTCTCTCTGTAAAGATTGGTTAGATGACAACCGGAGTTTTCAGGTGGAATCCATGTTACACGGGACTTAGCTGGACTAGCATCCCGTTTACATTCCAGAGACCGAGTGTCACCAAATATTAAGGCCGGCACCTTGGGTATAGTGACTAAAAACAGAGAAAAAGGCGGTGAAAGGTGGAATATGGCAACATTGGAGAATCTTAATATGTAAAGTGTATAGTTATAGCCAAAAGTATGAGAATGGAGTAACCGATGTAATCCTGTTCATAATGCCAAATATGCATTTTAGAATTTAGATTAAAATCATTCTAGTGGTTAAATTATATGACTTAATCATTGCCTTTATTATTTTTTTGCAGTTCAGCCCTATGACACAGGGAGACAGTCTACTTCTGCAGTGTGTACATCCTGAATTGAGCTCAACAGTAGGTGAGCCATTCCACCAAATTTGTATGTATAGATATGCATGAAAATACATTTTATAAGTGTCCTGAACATTAATATAACTGCAAATTTAAAATATATAATTTAAAACCTTTATTAAAAAAATACTGAGAACACTAAAAAGTAGCTTTTGTTACATATAAACCTTTATCATGAAATTTAATCATTAAAATCTTTCAGAAGTCTTTTTTTTGTATTGTTGTGTGACTCCATTTACCATCTATACTTTAAAAAAAAATTCATAAGAAATACACATTTTAGTAGTGTCCCCCCAGGTTTTCACTCAGTCCTGTTACCCTTACATATCGTCCCCTTCTAAAAAAAACTTGGAACATGCCACAAGACACATTTTCAACAGGAAGTTGCATCATCTGGATCTTATGCAGGCCATGATAAGACCAAAAGTAAGTCCTCTCATTTTAATTTCTCTATATTTGATGAAATTGTAACAGTGACTGAGAAGGTCAATCTCAGCGTACTGTCCTGTTACCTAAATGATTTCTTGTGTTAATTTTAAAAATATGAATTTTAGATTAGTCTCTAGAATTTGTTCAGTGTCCTCATCCTAGTAGCATGTATGCGATCTGGCCATATGGCATGTATTTGATAACCTTTTGCTTAAAAACTCAATCCTTTTACTTTCAGCCCTGTTACTCATATGAAAAATAACAGGAGTGAGTTAAAGTAACAGAAGTGAGTAGGCTAAAGTCCTCTGTTTTGATTCAATAGTGTGAATATTAGTTGATATAATACTATCCACCTTATTTGTGAGTTTTACAGTTACAATTACTTAACTTGTAGACATTTAGTATTAGTTTTACAATGTGGATACCATTCTTACAGGGAGCCCAGTCGACCATGAAGTGACTTCAACTTTTTGTCTTTCATCTTTCTCTATTTTGTAAAAGATGGAGAGAACCCTTACTATGCAAGTTGCCAGAAACACCCAGCCTGTTTTTATCAGTTTTGTTTGGTCCATCATTTATACAATTGTTTAATAAAAAAAATGTAAATAAAGATAAACTTGAGGCTTCGGTCTTCTTTAAATAAAAATAAGAATTGACTGTTCACAAATATCAATTATTCGAACATATAACCCACCATTTCTTTAAAATAAATACTTTCTTGAGGGAAAACCAAAGGAATTATTTTACATTCTTTTGAAAATGCTTTTGAATGGCACATGAGTTTTGGTAACAGGACTGAGAAAACATGCATCCATCTTTTGGTTAGAAACCTTGTAAAAAATAAAATGTATTTATCTGAGATTGACCGATACACATTTTGGATAGGTTAATATGTGTAGCACTAGATTTAGTGTTGAAATTTTTTCAAAAGAAAGTTTAATTTTGAATAGTTACAACAAGCAAATGTCACCCATTCGGTGGAATGGCCCACGTCTCATTTCCTCATCTATTTGAAAAATGAACTATAGAAAAAATAATTTTAATTCTCGTCTGAATGTTTTTGGAAATTAGATGAGAGCACTTTACAGAATAGTCATCATTTATTTAAACTTGTTTGACTTCTGTGGAACGCAAAAGAAAATGTGTTTATTTGTGTGGGGGTTTTTTGTCCTAAAATGAAACTCAGTGGGGTCAAGTGCTGTTTTTGGACCCCACTGATTTTCATTGTATGGACAAAAACAGTTCGCAGTTCTTTTGTGTTGCGTAGAAGAAACAATGACATAATTAAGCATTTTTTGAGTGAACTATTGCTTTAAGAGATTCTGAGACTGTAAAATTTGGATATTTTTCTACTTTTTGTTTCTCACTCACACTTACCACGGTACAGTTTGTAGATCTTGACGAATTTAGACGTTAAAACATGCTGTTCACAGCGCCAAAAATCAAAATCAAGATCTTGTACTGGTGAGATTTGGAGAGAGTAATCCGATGACAGAGAGGCATGTGTCTTAACATCTTTCCCTACAAAAGACAAACATACATGTGCAGTTACTGTATATCAAACACGGTAGCCTGATTATTAAGGTGGCGTAAAACGGTATGCATCTCACCCTTTTGATTCCCACCATGAGGGTTCTTGAAGATAGTTGGGTCAGTTTGGGATAACCCGAGGAACCAGTTCACATAAAAACTTGCTTTAGGATCTGATATTACCGATACATCTCTAGGTAGGGTAGCGGTCCCTCCTATCTGTGCGTAAACTACAATGTGGCTTTCTGATGATAGAAGAACACATCGGTCAGAAGAAGAATGCTTATACAGGCTCTTCGCCATGTAACAACTGTCAAGATATTTGCAACTTACCTTGCGCTTTGAGAAATCGAACAAGCAGCGCTATTAGTATCCAACTAAACATCATTCTTTCCTCAGAGCAGAGCCAGGGAGGATGAATGGTGATCTGTAAGACATAGCCATAGAGAAATGTATCACATAGCATAGAGGAAGGAAGGGGCTTGTGGTGGGCTCAGATTTGTCTGAGTGATTGAGGGAAACAGTAACAGAAACAGTGCAGGATGGTGAGGGGGAGACAGAAGCTTTGTGGTGGGCTTTGGGTTACAGACATAAAGGAAGACAAGTCCCAGTGAAGAAACATGAAAGAACAACAGTTAGAAAGACGCAGAGACAAAGACGCAGAGAGGTGTGTCTGTGGTGGGCTGAGATTGTGCAGGGAGTAGATTTGTATCCCTCTCGTTTTCACCTCTTCACCTCCTCCTCCAAAACACCCCCTCTCTTCCTCCCTTGTTCCACGAAAGGCGGATCTCTCCACGCTTACACACAGAAAAAAAACACACCACATGGCGCTGCTGGTGCTGTCGCTGTGCTTGGAGTGCGGTGTGCATTATGTCTGTTATATCAGATCTTGGCTTTTTTCTCTCTTTTTGTGCATGAGATACACAGAAATCTCTCCTTTTAGTTCCTTCTGAAGAGATTGATGATGTGTAAAAAAATGCAGACTGTTTTTTTTACAATGTGTGCTCTGTAAATCCTTTAGTTTTTTTACTTTAATTTGCCATATTCTTTGTATTTCTCATATTTAGATTTCTAAATTAGCAACGGTAAGGTCGTGGGTTTGATTTCTAAGGGTTGCAAATAAATACGTTAAATGCAATGCATATCACTTTGGAATAAGCGTCTACCAAATACATAAATGTAAATTTTGACTTTTTTAAGATAAACAAGCTCAAACAAAAATGCACAATTTAGAAAATCTATTTATATACCGGGAAACGATATTGTTCCAACTTGATTTTTTCACAATTTTGGTTTTAAAATTATGTTCTATTCTTTATTTATTTTTGCCTGTCCACCACTGAGAACAAAAAGTGGCTGTTTAGATTCAGTTTATTTAGATTGACAGTATGCATTACATTTATATATAAAATAAAACAAGATAAAGCTTTTATGAAAAAAATGCTTTCTTTTACGTAAATGTTTATTAAATATAACTTCTGCATGGTATAATTTGCACCAATATAGTTGAGCAACAAAAGTATACTGCAAAGAACAGTTTGACTTTTTGTTAATGGCAGTTACATTTTTATTAAAAGTACTAACAATCCAAAAACGTATAATTCAAAACAATGAGCCATATGGAATATACGTGTTCATGCAGAGTGGTAAAGGCTATTTATGAATATATGATATGTTTGTTATTTGTTAATTTCAGTATAAAAAGTGCAATTTTTAAATAAACACAAAAGGCACACTGTCTTATCAATGGCTAATAAAATCATTAATCAGCACCACTCGATGCAGATGTTGCATTCTGGGATTGTAAACTGCGTTGGATTAAAAACGTGTGCTATATGAATAAAAAAAAAGCTATACATTTAAAACCATTAATTAAGACATGCAATTATAATAGTTTCAACCATTTGTACTGTGATGGAATTGTTAATTAACCATAACTAACATTTATTTTTCTGTCAGGAATAACATTGGTAACACTTTACAATAAGGTTCGTTAGTTAACATTAGTTAACTACATTAATTAGCATGAACTAATAATGAACTGCACTTATGCAGCATTTGTTAATCGTTGTTAATGTTAATTTCAACATTTACCAGTACATTATTAAAATCTTGTTAACATTAGTTAATGCACTGTGAACTAACATGAACAAACAATTAATGACTGTATTAATATTAACTAACGTTAACAAAGATGAACAAATACAGTAAAAAATGTATTGCTCATGGTTTGTTCATGTTAGTTAATACATTACAACAAGGTTCATTAGTTAACATTAGTTAAAGTATTGCCATAACATTTATATGCTTTTGAAACCTAAAAGTTGGAAATGAAACTAGACGGATGTCTAAAATATGTAAACTCGTGACTTTGAGTAACAAAGTGAAGTATCAAGAAATCAGACTTTACTTTTAGTAAACCTAGTAACCGAATGGTTTGCTGAATTATACATATGAAGAACCAATCATATTGTAGAAAAATGATATAATGAATCATCTCACTACTGCCATGCTCCTATTCAATAAAAACTGTTTTACTCTTTTTGCAGGTGGGATTCTCTCTGAAATTGGTCTGAGGTCCTCCGGCCGTGATTAAAGCATATTCGAAGGCATTGTCTGGAATCTGTTTAACTATTGCTGCGCAGCAGGTTATAGGACACTATTGATCTTATTCCCAAGTTACAGTGTAAAAGGGACAGGACGTCGGCAGAGTCGGACGACGTCCTAGAGGATAAATTTGTAAGCGTCGATCAGGAGACGACACAGGTAAAACTGTGCAAGCGAATGTCGTCTTGTGGTACCATCTCACAAAATCTCTTTCTCAGACGTTTACCATGACTGTTCCCGGCTGGTGGAATGATCTGCCTAACCCAACCAGAGCTGCTGAGTCAAGAAATTGCTGAAGACGCTGATCTTTTTCGGCAGCACTTGATCCAGTAATACTAACACTTTCGCTTCTATTCTATTTTTATAAAAAAAAAAATTAAAAAAAGGGACTGCGTTAGTTTAAACTGAGAGGGGTCATAGCACTTACATACTGTTGTCCTACTGTTAGTTTAACTGCTTCTATTGTTCTCATTTGTAAGTCGCTTTGGATAAAAGCGTCAGCTAAATGATTAAATGTAAATGTAAAACGTAAGTCAGGTGGGTAGGGGAATTTCTACCACTGTACGTAAGGTCCAAATGTGTTTATTGCTCTCAATCTGAATTAAAATTTTCCTTCATTTTGCTGCCATTTATTACAAAACTGTCTAATAGTGAACTTAGCTATTGTAATCTGATGAACGTTTTAAGTCTCTAGTGGAGCAAAGAAATGTGTAAAAAATGAGCAAAGTTTGTGAAGAGTGAGAAACCGAACAGAGGAAGAAGAGAAGAAGCACACAAAGAAACACAAGCGAGATGTAGAGATAGACAGCCAGAGACTGCACCTGAACAATAACCCAGAAAGACAGATGATCAGGGCTGTGGTCAGGATGGAGGTTAAACAGTAAACAGACACACAGAGATGGAGGAGAAGGGAGGGGAACATTAGTAAGACCAAAAACTTGAAACAAAGCTTTCAGAAGTCAAAAGTCATGGACTTTATGAATTAGCATGTATTTTTGGGGGGGGGGGGGCGGGGGGGGGGGTTGAAATACAATTATTTTATTGAAATTCAAAGCTATTTTAATGCTCTACTCGAGTGCTATTAATTCAGTATAGCAGTAAGGACAGTGGAAATATAAACACGGATGATCTAATATCATGTATGTGATTAATTGTTCATGTTATAATAGATCCGAAGACAGTCCTTCAGTTAATTTTCACAGCATTGCACTCACCAGAAGAATATACGTCTGTTTTACATCCCTTGTCTGATGTCTTGTTATATTTTGTGTATTGGAAAGTTTTCTAGTTTCTGTATGAAACAAGTTTTTAACCATGTAACATATAGTGAACCGAAAATATAAAGAGTGCAAGGCTTCATTTCCTGTTAAATTTGTTTTCTGTAATTCAGCATATTCTACAGTATTATAGACTTCACAGTAAATAATGCATCTTTATTTATTTTTTTGCTTCTAGGGTAATATAACTTAAAAAAAGGTAGAAAATGGAATTGAACCTCTATTCTGATCCAGAGAAGCATAAAAACAGAATAAATAAAATCATCCATAATAAGAACTGATTAAAGCTGCCAAATATAAATAAAACAGTTTATGTACATGTACAAGTTTATGTACAAAGATGTACATCTTTGTGTAAATATACTCACCTTATGAGCGAAATACTTTATCGTTCCTCTTCAAAGTTCTGCAGCGGATGTGATCACTTACAGGCCAAAATATTTCTATTTAACCTCCGTTGACGCCTCCCCTCAGTCTGATTGGCCTGAGAGGTAAAGAAGACGTCTGGTTATTTACATAAAGCTGTTAAATTCATTTTTTTATTTTTTTGGTTAGACATTTTCCGTTTTTTCCACGGAAAATCTGAGTTATCACTTGAAAATGTGTACAATAATTACTTTTCTAACCGCATAATTTCTCCCTCTAAAACATGATTGTTAGAACAATATAATAAGTCGTAGTAAATTTCTAGTTCGTAAGGAATTTTACAATCAGATTAATGTCGGAAAAGTTTTAATTCAATTAAATGACAAAATATTTAGGTTTTCTAAGTTTTCCAAAGGTAACAAGAAAAATGTAGACATCATCATGTTACGCAACAAAAACTTTCTGAGTAGGTTTTTCTAGTCTGCAATAAATATTTTCATATAAAGGATAACATGTTTTCTGTAACCGTATATATTCTGAACAGTCTATTTTATTTAATTAAGTTTTTCTGTTTTGGATGTTCATTTTTTGTTTGCCACATCGTAGTTTAACTGAACAAGTCATGTCCATTTATACGTTTAAATGTAAGTATTCTATTAGTAACCCGAGTTTTAGATCTGTTGATGTTATCTAATCCATTTCAAAACATTTTTATTATGAATGAACATCTTTATCAGCATGCGATGCTCCAAGCCCAAAGGAATAAACTCTAACAATTTCTATTCCTCTGTTGTCTTTCAGTGGTTCCATTTTCCTTTACATGCATTACATAACATTTTTATATCTATCATCTGTTCAAAGAGATCCGATGCCTAACAATAATATTAACCCGCACTTGGAACTCGAGTGTATAGGCGGCTTGAGCAAATATGAGTTGATACATTTATTTTATGCTAAGTATATTACAAATACATTTACATATTTATGTAGTCAATATAAATACCCTACAATTGCACTTTTGGTGTACTAAATTGATATGCTTGAAGTCGGCTAAATTAGAACAACTTAATGCATTTTAGTTATCCGAAATAGTGCTGAAATCCAACTAAAGATATACTTAAGTATATTTGATTGTGCAATAAAGTTAAACTATTGCAAATATGCTTTAGATACGCTTGAAATATCTTGCATTTAAAGACTGATATTATACAATGATCATACTATCCTTACTAGTGATATTAAAACACATTTTAGGCTTAATATTAAGAAATGTGAATTGTGCAATAAAGAAGTACTCCAAATGAAGTTTAATTTTAATATTTATATCAGTAAGTGTCAAGCGATATGTCAGTAAATGTTAATGGATTTGTAATAAATGTATTTTAAATACATTTTGCTTCAGTTTTTTTCACTATGGTATGAACAGATAATTCAGTTTAATTTGTATAAGAACATAAAAAAATGTAACTTGTACAAATGTTCTTAGTGTGCTAAACAACACCACATATACAGACTTCAAAATGTTTCGCTGTACGTTCTTCACAGATTCATTTTTCTTGACAGAGAATTTGAATAAAATGTAGATGCCTAGCTCTGAAATATTTTCTTAATTTAAATGTTATTTCTTAAAAAAACACAAAAGAGGAACACTATTTGAAAAGTAAAAAAAGACTAATTTAATTTATACTTAATATGCAATTATGGGGCAAATATGAAGTTTAAAATGCATTCAAATATAGATCATTTAAAGTATACTACAAATACATTTACATATTTATGTACTTAATATAAATACCCTATTGCACTTTTGGTATACTAAATTGATATACACGTCATGGATAAACTATAGACTGCCGTTTCCTATACCGGTATTATTAAAATAAATAAGCACAACCCAGCTTCCAAATGGACTGATCTACAGGGTGTATCTTTACTTTACCTTTAAGAGTAAAAGGTTTCTCTGTAATATATCACTTCTGCTATAAGATGATCATCTTTAAACCAATGCGGTTCCTTAGAGGAAATAAACTAAACAAATACTGAAATGAAAGCTAAAGAATGATGATTATGAAAAGAGAACAATGCTTTTTTCAGCATCTTTCTGCACGATACTTCTCTTTAGATCTTGCTCTTCTCTTTAGATTTATCTCTTACATTTATAGTTTGTAACTCACCAATTCAAATGCCTCATAAGCCCAAGCCTTGCGCTTTAAAGAACCCAGAAACAAATACGCTGACCTGAAGTGCTCACAATGTAAGATGAAGATGTTCCTTCGTCTCCAAAGACGCATATAACCAACTCAAAAACCTTTCAACGTTGGTTCTTATTAAGAAAAGCGTTTTTTGCAGCATATTGGGTTTGGCAAAGAACACTTTTCTTAATAGGAACCAACGCTGTAAGGTTTTTGAGTTGGCTATATGCTTCTTTTTGATGAAGAATCATTTTCATCTTACATTATGATTACTTCAGGTAAGCATATTAATTTCTGTGCTCTTTAAAGCACAAGTCATTGATTTTGTTCAGTTTTGTTAAGACCTACACAGAAAATGTTCTTTGTGGAACTTCAAGGACTGTCCAACGACATCAGTATGAAAAACTGTAACATGTTTAAGAGTGAATAAAGCATCGTGCAGTAAAAGAATAAACACATTCAAGAAAAGCGAGAGAGAGCAACAGGTACGGTAGAGCATCTTTCAGCGCTGTATGAACAGGAGTGGTTTGCTAAGGGGAACCACATGAAGGTTGAAACAAACATGTTGCCTGCCTCACATCTGTGTCTGAGGTTTCACCTCTCTGTCATTCTCACTCTTCCTGCCATGTTCAGTTCATCTTCTTCAAAAAAATACCTTTAGCTTCATGTAGTTCTTTACTAGATCACTATTCTCCCTCTCTCTCTCTTTATCAATCTATTCAATCTATCTATCTATGTATCTATCTATCCGCATTCTCCTTGATTCTCCTTTGTCTCTTTTCTGAAAGGAAAGACCCATTTTAGAGGTATCCCTCATTACTCACACAGACTGAAAAGGTGTCGAGACACCAACATAATCATTACTGAAAGAAAGCAAGCAAGAAAAGTGGGCGATTTATTTCAATATGTCCTATACAGGTTTTCTTTACGTGTTTCCCCTTCAGCAAGTCATTTCTGTGTGTACTTGACTGAAGAGGACTGATATTGTCTTCGTCTCCCACACATCTTACCTTATAACTAGTATGAAGGACTTTTTGGGGCAAATAATCAACACTTTTCTTTTTTTCTTGCCATTTTAGCTACAATCTTTGTCTGGAATGCTAAAATTAGCGATAATTGTAATACTGTTTTGTGAGAGATTCACTAAGGCTGCGTGACTAACAGGGGATCCTCTACCAGATCTGAAATTTCAGAAACGTTTAGTGATTCACGCATACATCTGTGGGCTGTAGGAAATGTTGAAGAAGTCTGAGGAGAGCAGAGTGCTGAAGAAGGCTAAGATGGACGCCATTGCAGGCAACAGCTTCTGGGTTTTCTAGTGTAAGAGTTTCACATGGTGAACTGGCTGTTTTGGAAAAGTAATTGGAAATGACATAGAAAGACATATTGCATTTGTCGCTTTCATTCTTGAGTTTTCAGTTGCAAACCTCCTCCATTTAATGAAGTCCTGTAGGTTTGAAATGCAAGTATGGCTAAATGTCAGTGGAAAGAGATGTCGACAGAACGAGAGATTACTGACATTTGGTGAGAGGCTTACGAAAATGTGTATTTTTAGATTAATGTACAGAAGATTAGATCATATTTTAGACTGCAAATTTCGAAACCTCACAGTATAGATGATGATTCTGTTCCATTGCGTAATTGTTGCGTTCACGTCATGCTTTGTTTTTCTGCTGATGGGCCTATCTGTAAATGGCCCTCTCCATTAATGTATTTTCACAGAAATGCTTAAAAAAGCCATACATATTTTTCAGAAATCTGTCATCTATAGTGTAATTTCCTAGATATACTTGTTCTCATTTTCAAGTGGAGTTCCATTGAATGCACAATATACATTAAAAATATATTTTTTTGTGGCTGACATACAATTCACATCTGGTTAAGATGACGCTTGTTTACTTTATTGAGGTCAATGAATCACCTGACATCCTCAGTGTCTTCTAAGAGGAGTAAAAAATATTAAACATTCAAAAAAATACTGCCTATTAAATGCCTCTTCCATAACAGTAGACCGAGACCATCCATAAAGACAGATTTGTTGTTTTCTTTCTCAAGAATTACATTTTCTGTTCCAGAATGAAACTACCGGTCAGGTTGGAAAACACTCTGACAAATTGTGTGGTATGTGTGTGGGACAATGCTGAAGTGAGAGGATGAGAAACAGAGAAAAATGTCTGTATGACACACTTTGTGAAAGAGGGAATCCTGCTCTCATTATGAAAATTGCTCCCTCCTTCATAAAAGCAGCACTCTAACAACAAAATCAAACACAGATTTACTGTGTATTTTGTTGAAGTCACCGTTTCACACTCCTAGGTCAAATGTTGCAGTTTTGAAAATGAAGGGTAACGCCCATTGTGATGTAACACTGGACCACCTAAAAAGGCTGTTTCCTTGACTATTAAAACACACTTATCCTATTATTTTAATTCCACATTCAATGTAGAATCTACGATACACATATGTATTCTGGAATCAGGATGCTGACTTAAAGGGATACTCACCCTCAAATTGTTCCTAACCTGTATGAGTTTGTTTCTTCTGCTGAACGCAAAAGAAGATATTTTGAATAGTATGGGTATCCAAACAGTTGATGGACCCCATTGACTTCCATAGTATGGAAATTAAAAAATATTAAGAAGTCAATGGGGCTCATCAACTGGTTGGTGTCCGACATTCTTTAAAATATCTTCTTTAGTGTTCAGCAGAAAACAATTATTCTTACAGGTTTGGAACAATTTGACGGTGAGTAAATGATGCGTGAACTATCCCTTTAATTATTTACTGGCTTATTTTTCGTCCTTTACAGTCAAAAGAAGAATGCTGGATTGAATTCTCAGAAGATCAAGAGATGTTGTCCGGTGATCTTATTTAAATGTACATACAATATTTTACACCAATCATAACTCTCATTACATTGATAATACCTAATGACTGTAAAAATCCAAGCTTTTAATAAAATAAATGCTCTAAAAATGTTACATCATTGTGCCGTAAACGACTCATTCCACATTATATGTCTGACTGATCCCTTTGTTTCATGTTGATTCCTTAAAGTTTGGATCATAGCATCTACTGACTGCACTTTATTTAATGCAGGATTGCCATTATATCAAAGATTATTCATGTGAGGCATATTTATTGTACATTGTCCCAACTCTCTTTCATAAGCTGACAAAATGCATGCATGCGCAAAGTTGAACTGAGCGTATGTATGTATATAAATATCATATTATATAGAGTACATTATTTAAAATGGCTAATGATAACGAAAGACAGCAGCCAAACAAATCCTTGTTTGAGAAAATGAAACTGTTTTTGCATTTTGCATTACCCATTGTAATGCATTTGGTATATGCAATGTGTGCGCAAACAGCTGATGATTGTGCTCATTAAATAATTTTGATTCAGATTTTTGTCATTGTGTTAGTGTCTTGAAGAATTTGTTTGTTCTCCATTTCAGAGATTTGTTTCAATCACTGAACAAGTGCCGCTCCACAACTACACAACTACAAATCCACTGCTATAATCTGTTGTTTTATACTGTGATCATTAATACTGCTTTATTTATAACATCTGATAACACAAGTTGAGGTAACACTTTTTAAGGTGATAGTTACATGTTAAACAGTAAATTATGCATAATTACAAGCAAGCCAAACCCTATAGTATGTGTAAATGTAGTACTTATTTGTGTAATTACACTGTAACAATGTCACCTCAAAATAAAGTGTAACCCAAGGTGATTATTAAAAAATTGTCAATAGTTTATTTGACATTTTTTCACTGTGCACCGTGAGCTGCAATTGAGGTCAAAAGCATTATTGATGGGTTGAATTTTGGAAAGATATTTTGATGATTTGCATGTTAATTTATATTTTTTACATGACAGAAGGAGACAAAGTCTACAACATCTAAATAAACTCCTACATTACAGCAGTCTCTATATGTGCCGCTAATACGAGAATAGTTTAATGTTGCATAAAGTCGGTGCATATCTGTAAAGTCAGCTATGCAGGAATTATATTTTCAGAAAAAAATGTGCATGATATAAAAAGCATGTAAGATAACCATACCCAGACATTTGCGACTACATTGCTATTCCCTGACAAACATTATCTCTCCATGAAATCTTCGACATGCTTGGACGTTTTGCTACGTTTTATTCACCTGAAGGAACGTGATCAATATAAAAATCCTTATATTAATGTTGTCACGAGGTATAGCAGACTCACTTCTATGTTTTGTTTGCGATTTTCCTCAACAATCCACACACAAAAAGAGATCTTTAACAAAAGGCAGTGATGTCTGACAATGACGCACAGTTGTTGTTTTTTATGATCGGTATTTGTATCGTGAATTTCCACTGCAGAACACAACGTGGCCTCAGAACGTATTTGGACACCTAAGCCAAACTTAAACAAATAAATACAATTGGTTTAGATAATAAAATATCATATTAAATGGCATTGTTGTTGTTTTTTAATTGCACAATTTTCAAGCAAACTATTTAAGTGATAAAACAATATATTTACTGTTCAAATTAAGACTAGAAGAGTGTTTGGATACTTTTGGATTGTCAGACGAGTTAATGTGATGAGCTACACTTGTGGTTACTCTGGTTGGACACCTGGGTGATCTTGGGAGCTGACTTCATACATCCACTAAAAAGAATCGTAATACCAGTTTTGTATACATTTGGCAGACTCTCATCCAAAACAACTTACATTGCATTTTATAAGGTTCATGCAGGCCCTGTGAATTAAGCCTTGTTTGAGCTACAGGAATCAGAAAAGTTAGTTGAGTAAAGCTCTAGCAGCATTTTGTTTGCAGATGCCGCTTACATTGATATTTCGTATCTAATGCAATGGCATTCATTTTTAAGTGGGCATTGTATAGAATACGTTCTGATAAACTGCAATAAATGTGGATGGATTTCCGTTAGTAAAATTGGGTGGAGGATGAGGATGGTGTCTATTAAAATGTCTTATTCATAGTGTAAAAGCTGTTCACAATCTTTGTTTCAAATGGGGAAAGTCTAGCAGTTTAGAGCAACCTATACCTTGAAATTTTGAAGTTATATACATTATGTGATATAGGTATACTAGTGACTTATAACATGAACCCTTTTCCATTTTAAATGTAAAAATGTTTAATATTGTAAATTACATTAGTGAAAATTTGCTGTTTCTGTTCAATATTACCTAAATATAAAAAAAGATTAGTTTTAGATTGATATCTCAGTGACCTCAAATGATTTAAAGTAAATG
The DNA here is from genome assembly GCF_051911475.1 of Siphateles boraxobius. Lineage (NCBI taxonomy): Eukaryota > Metazoa > Chordata > Actinopteri > Cypriniformes > Leuciscidae > Siphateles > Siphateles boraxobius. The sequence continues at coordinate 18,528,985 of NW_027508722.1, read as the reverse complement.
TAGCAATTGCAAAAAGTACTATTCAATCGGACTGTGAACTTTTAACGTATTACGAAACTGTTGAAAATTCACAAAACCTTCATCTTATCACACAAGACTACAAAACACTAAACCTGAATAGAACTTAAAGTATTTGACTTAATCTTCACCCAGTTTATAAGAGTTTGTCTGTCAACAAATAATAATTGTGAATTTTCTAGTAATGATCCGTATTGAGGCCTTGGCCTACAGTAGCTTACTGTTAGAATTAAACATAAGTGACTTAATAATACAATGTCTAATATCTGTTATTATTCTGCACAGTAAAGGCTGGCACATTTAAATAGCCTATTGTATGTCTACAACAATAAGAGTAATAAAACATACATGTACTGTACATTGACACAAAATAACTTATGAGGTAAGACTTCCAAAAAATAAAACAACCCGAAATATAGGCCTACTAGCTAAGTCTGTATATCAACACACCTAAAAATATCTCTTGAATTGGTTATTCATGTTATCATTCAGCTATTAAACTTTTGATCGTTGAGTATTATGATTACTAGCTAGAGACAGACAGCACACCAAAAACAACAGATCGCATCCGAAACATCTACGCATAACTTCACACTACAATACAATTTTAAAACAGTATACAGGACCATATTATTTTAATGAACAAAACTAGCTGCTTGTAAACATCATTAACTTACAAGATCTCCACCACTGTCATTTTGTCATTTTGTAATATTTGATAGCTCATCGTTTGTGTCAGACAAAAGCTGAAGACAAAACACCTTTATGCGAGAAAACACATTATATCAGGCATGCAGACTAAAGCAGCATAGTTCGTGTTTGTCATAATAACAGAGCAATACTTACAGTTCAGATGAAATGAGTGTCTGTGTGTGTGTGTTCTGTTCAGGGTCTCAGAGCTACACTGACATTTTCTTCCAAACACACTCAGTCACACACACATGGGACAGGAAACTGCAATGTGACCTGCGCAGGTCTACGCTCATGTGTCTGTGGTATATTGTAGCATATGCCTTTGCTTTTACTTTGACAGTTCAGTATACTACCTTATCAGTGCCACACATCATTTATCACACCAAAGGCCTTCCGTCTGCATCAGCGACCCTTTCCTAGAGCTCCTTTCTCTTGCATTCTAACGTCTTTTGGGGCCGTTCACAGAGAACGCGTTTGTCAATTCCACTGCGCTACTTTTCCATTATTTTAAAATGTAAACACGCGCGAGACGGACGTATGACCGTTGAACTCTTATCTTTTGCAGCGCATGACACTGCTTCTAAAAACTCAAGATATTAAACTTTCTTTACAGTGCATTTTTATGTTATCCTACGCCAAAACACAGAGCCTACTCAAAATCAGATGAATGTTCTTCATATGAAAGTATAATTTATTAATTGCTGTAGGGTGAATTGCCCTAATGTGGGACACCAAAGGTCTAATGTTTGTAGGTCCCCCATAAATAAATGAATGACAGTGAAACATATGGGTTAGAGACAAAGTTGTGGTGTCATGTGATCAAAATCACATGACCTATCAAATGTCCAATCATTTGTCCAATCAATCGTTTTAACAAATTTGATGTTAAGGAGTCAAATACATTTTAAACAAAGCAATCCTGCTACTTTTTAGCCTAATATGCTTATGAAATGTTTGTCTATCAAAAAATAGTGTAACTTTGTGTGTATAAACTATATATTTAATATTTTTTATCAAATTTCCTAGTGTCCCATTAGGAAATGTGGTTTCCAAATCCGGGACAGCATGACCAGCCTAATGTGGGACAGTACTTCAATAAGTCAAAAATGTGTGGTGGGGCATGGTTTGTGGGACAAATATGGTTATTTACATAGTTTTAGTCTGTAATGCAATATTAGAATACTTTTAATGTAGATATTTACAGTCATGTGATTTGTGTGTGTGTGTGTGTGTGTGTGTGTGTGTGTGTGTGTGTGTGTGTGTGTGTGTGTGTGTGTGTGTGTGTGTGTGTGTGTGTGTGTGCGCGTAAAAGCCAATAAAGCTATTCCACTTTATTTTATGCATCTGATTGATTCAATGAAATGTATTTCAGATCACAATGGCAAATGTGAGAAAGACAGGGACAGATTGTCAGACGCAGAAAGAGAGGCAGAAACAGGGAAATGATAAGAGAAAGAAACTTAATCAGTGGAGGCAGGTTATTTTATTATCGGTCTGATGATGTTCAGTTATCCATGTTTCATCCATTCATAACCAAGAAAATTACTAAGTAGGATTTAAGAGAGAATCTAAAATAAAATAAGATTTTACTATTCTACATGTATCAATGTGATTTTTGGTCTTTTATCATAGATTTTTCAGTGTCCCATATTGGGGACACAACTGTCCCACATTAGGAAGCTGCAGATTGACTCAGACGACTTATTTATAAGACTTGCAATCTTATAAATGGGTTATCTGAATTTTCTCTTTTGATTTGATTAGGACACATACTGGTGTTTTTAAAATGGTATTGGGTGTGGGTTTAATGTTTTGGTTACACATCGCAATATGTCACAGAAGTCAGAAGTGCAAAAAATGTCCCACATTAGGGCAAATCAACCCTATATAATTACATAAAAAAATAAACATTTGAGTCATTTGTTCTGTTTTTGACATCTGCGAACAGATGTGCATCTATGGACACCTGTGAACTAAAACAATTCCAGCTGCACCAGTTTAATTCTGTTCATTAAAGCTATAGTGCATACAGAGACAGAGAGAGAGAGAGACAGAGACAGAGACAGAGACAGAGAGAGAGAGAGAGACAGAGACAGAGACAGAGACAGAGACAGAGACAGAGACAGAGACAGAGACAGAGACAGAGACAGAGAGAGAGAGAGAGACAGAGACAGAGACAGAGACAGAGACAGAGACAGAGACAGAGACAGAGACAGAGACAGAGAGAGAGAGAGAGAGAGAGAGAGAGAGAGAGAGAGAGAGAGAGAGAGAGAGAGAGAGAGAGAGAGAGAGAGAGAGACCACACATGTACAATAGAAGTATGCTAAAAGAATATACAATATTTTTTATTTTTTTTTAACATTCAATATTCTTGTCATTCAAAAAGTTCAAAAAGTACAGTTGTTGAAACATTTATATTATATATTCTGCAAAATACACATGATTTGCTTTAAAAGTACAGCAATCATGGCATATTCATTCATTTGCATTGTTGGTATCATCAAGCAAGAAGCACATTTAAGCACAGGCCCAGCGTGGCATGATTTCTTTTTCCTCAGTAGTCTTTGTAGCTGTTGTCGATGGCATGGTTTGGGCCTGCTGGATTTGTAAGCGGGTTGCACTGTTGTCTGTGCACTGGAAGCGGCCTCTCTCGCTGTCCCAACTCCACCTCGGTCTCAGCTCTAAAAACAAACAAATGCTGTAAGACATCTGTAATACTGTAGTATGCCTGCTTTAACACTGTAGTTCATTTATGCTTTAAACTGATTTGAATTATTAACTATGAATAAGGAAATATTAAAAACCAAATGTGTAACTGTAAATATAACCAGTGTTGGGGTTAATGAGAGTTAAATAATCAGATTACTTTTTTCAAGTAACTAGTAAAGTAATGAATTTGTAATTGAAAAACAAACAAGCAAGCAACCCCAGGTGACAAAAAAGTAAAGGAAATGTAACTTTACGCATTATTTTCTATAAAAAGTAACGTAATTAGTTATTTTTAACGAGTAATGCAATACTGTAAAGCATTGCTTTTAAAAGCAGCTTTACCAACCACTGAATAACAACCCTACATTTATTAATTTTTACATTATACCAGCAACTACGATGTGGTGTAAACCATAGGGATGCATGGATATAAAAAAATAATATTTGTTTCATATAACAGATAAATGGCAGATTATTTAAATTCCACACTATTTTGTTGAAATAAGTTAATAAATGTAATATTTAAAATATGAAAATAAATCTCTTGAAATGCTTGAAAGTGAATTTAGGCATAATTATGAACAGTATGAAAAAGGCAATGGCAATTTAAATGTAACAATAGGGTAATGAGCAGAAACAGTTTAATAAGCAATATCAACTGATAAATTAAAAATAACAATGTAAAGTTTAATTAATTTAAAGAGAATATATAACGAAATGGCAGCATTAGAAAAAGGGATACGTTTATCCAAAAATGAACATTTTGTTATCACTGACTCACCCTGATGTCATTCCAAACTTTTTTGACTTTCTTTCTTCTGTAGAACGATAGAAGATATTTTGAAGATACTTAGAACCCCGTTGACTTTCATTGACAAAAAACGGGCACATTTTTCTAAATATCTTCTTGTGAAAATGTTTTTATTTTAAGGTTAACTATCCCTTTAAAGCAACATAAAGACCATACAAACGTTCAGTGAGGCTGGCTGTGAGTAATACAAGTATCACTGTGTAGTAAAGGAAGAGGAGGTACCTGTTGCATTGGCAGTAGTCTTTGGCTGTAAGAGGCTGCCGCATAGATCTCAGCTTTTTCACTCTCTTCTAGATAAAAGAGAAAAAAAACATTAAATGAGTCACTTCCTTTCTTGCTTGCTTGCTGGTTTTCTTCTTTTCTTTCTCTCACCTTCATTCGTTTGTTCCTTCGCTGGACGAGAACAATCACAAAGACAAGTCCGACCAGAACCACAGAACTGCCTCCTATGGCAATCCAGATCCACATCTGTAAGCCAAACACGTCTTTGGTCCACGTTCCCCCACCTGCAGGTTTTTTCCCTCGCACTTTAGTGACTTCCTGTCCACCTGTTCAATGATCATTATAAACTAAGACTGAACTGATGATCTGGGATTTTGCTTAGTGCACAATGCACATAAAGTGCATTGTTTCTATTGTGAAATTATATTCATTCCTGTCGGAATGCAGCGAAAATAAAACTTGTCAGCTACCAATAAGCTGATAATCAATTTGGCCAATAACTATTTTGTCTAACTAAATTTTAAAAAAAATAAAGCACTTAAAAATTATTTTAAATGCAACAAGAATTTAGGTATCAATTAATGTATAGTATGAAAAATTCGATTTTAATTATTGTTTTTAAATCTTACTTTGAAGTGAACATTATGACAGCAAACATAGCCTAAATGTAAAAATATGGGAAATTCCAACATATATTAATAATGGACTGCTCTCTAACAATGACCGCCAATAACTGATGTGGTTCTGATATATAAAGTGCATCCCTACAAGACTGATTTTGTAAAGTTGTGAAATGTAGATTTTTTTTCACCTGAAGGTTTGGCCACAACCGTCACATTGGTCTTTGCAGTTAGCTCTAATTCTCCATCGAACTTCACTGTACACGTATAGTCCCCTTCATCACTACGCTGCGCCTGAGAGAATAAGAGAGGAAATGACTGCCAACTCTTAAAATAAAGGTTCTTTATTGGCATGATCTATCGTTCCATGAAGAACCCTAAACATCAATGAAACCTTTTCATTGCGCTAAAGGCTCTTTAGATTATGCATTTTCTCAAATTCTTCACACTAAAAAAATGGTTCACTGGTTATTTTTTCCACAAAAACAAACAAACTTTGGAACCTTTATTTTTTAAGAGTGTAACATGAAAATGTTATGTATAGTTCATTCAAACCAAGATCAATGTAAGGTATTCACATTTATCAATGTGACATCATAGTTTGTGCTGAGTTGTCCACTAGTAAATTTGACTTTTGTTGAATTCTCGCCATTCCAGTGTAAGCCTTTGCTTTCTGAGTTCATCAGGGTTGGGAAATCTGTATGGTGTTGGTCAGCCTCCCACTTCCCACCCACAACACGTTGAGATACACTCTGAGAAAGAGAACAAGGCAGCACTATTTCCCCCCCTTCAGAAACTTCAACAGGTTCGGTCAGGAGACCTGTTGGAGACCCAGACAAATGTCATTTATAGCATGAAATGTGAAATATTATAATAATATAAACATTTGTATTAACTATTAGAGACACCAACCGACAACAGTCAATTTTAAACTGATCTTCAAGTCATCCTTGACCAGACATGTCCACTTGCCATGGTCGTTTGAAGTCACAGAATCCAGCGGAAGCACTTGTTTAGTACCTTTAGTTTGAACATTAGTGGGATTCAGCCACTGTACTTCAGCTGCTGGGTTTCCTGTAATATTGCAGTGCAGCTCTGCTTTACTAGACTGCAGCAGCACTGTGCCTGGTTTAGCAAAGACTGAGAGAGAGAGAGAGAGAAAGGGGAGCAAATATGAAAAAAACAATAATTCTAAAAATAAATAAATACATAAAAAAGCTGTCGTCTCTCACCTGACACAACATGCAGAGTGTATTGTGTCCCTGTCTGAACGCAGGTATAAACTCCAGAGTCTCTTGTCTCCAGATTGGGAACCTTCAAAGTTCCATCACTTACCCTTACTTTATCCTTAATATGGGACCCACCTTTAAAAATAAAATCAATTATAGTGTCTCCTCGCAATTCTTCATATTCAATTATTTTTGTATAAAAAAGAGAAGAAACTGATACCCTTCCTTGTAGTTCCAGTTTTTCCATTAATGTAAACAATCTGAACGTTATCCAATTGCCATTCTACATTACTGTTCGGAGGTAATTTCTCTCCACATTTCATGTAAATCTCACCCCCGACTTGCTGATATAACACATCACATTTCCCAGACAATGTACACAGTGCTGAGGGAGAGAATGTTGCAGAATAAGGGTGGGGATTAAAGAGAGCAAAGCTGTGCAGGCAGAGTATTATATATAGACTTTTTAAAATAAAAGGTACTTCAGAATATTACAATGCACTTTATGAGTTTATTTATGCTCACCAAGAAGGAGAAAAAAGAGGATCTTGCAAGTTGGCATTCTGTTTCTTTTTCTAAAAAAAAATAATATATATATATTGAATGAAAAGTAAAGTTTCTTTTTAAATCAAAAGTCTGCCTTTATATTGAAATTTCTTGTCAATGAGAAAATCTTATCTGATATTTTTTTTGTATAAAAAAGAGGCCCATAATTTTACATCTAAGAAACAAAGGGGCAAACAGGAAAACAACACGTGTGGTTGTGAGCCACAAGTGCTACTGCTTTCGGTAATTTTGTTTCATTCTCTTTTAATCGAATACATTTTTCTCTATAAATACAGTCCTAATTTAACTGATTAAAATTAAATTTGAATCATTTGGGATAAATATCCAAGACACTTGAATTACTATTAAACTTGTACACAAACATTGGTAGACATGGGTGGGGGGATGGAGAATGAATAAAAATGTTTATTGTACTTTTTTTTAATTATCAAAGCTTTATAACGTATCTCTAATGCATAGTAATATACATTTCCCTTACAGTGTTTGTGGTGCAAATAAGCATTTCTATTTCAATCTGCTATTATTATTAATTTTAGTTTTTTATCATATAGCCTAACAAGCTGAAACATTTTCATAAATCCTGCAAAATACTGTGCTTACGTTATAATATTGTAGTTGTTTATTTCGTTTACTTTTGAATTCTTAAAATAAGAAATTATATAATTTTTTTTAAATTTATTTTTTTACTTTTAAGTTACATTTATTATGGTTGCAAGTCGGTCCTTATGACGATATATTTAAAAAGCATTAAGGTTAACGAAAAGAAAACGAAAAAAATATGTAGCCATTTAAAAACAACGAAAAGATAAAAAAATATATATATAAATGAGCATCATAACTGAGTGTTAAAGAAATATTATTCTCTTTTGGTTATAAAACAATATATCTGTATCTCACTTAGGAATTGAAGACAGATTTATCTTTACTTAAGACTACATACAGTAAAAACCCATCATTCATCTTTTTGCACGTTTTTATTTAAAACCCTTCGCGTATGCAAGATAAGTTATATAATAGATTTCACGGGTGAAAGCTCTGCTGTTTTGTACTCACGTTTGAGTGCCGTGTTCTGTTTACAAAGTGTCAAAGAAGTTTATGCGCCTTTAGTCCAACCGGCAAAGACAAGCGTGTGAGAAACCAGCCGATACGAAAACCTGAACTAGAAACTCAAATGAGCTAAGAGAGCGGAAGAGGGAAAAAAGTGTTTTTGGAGAGCAGAAAACGCCTCTCACATGTACTTCACAGTGGAAATCCTTGGTAGATTTGATAATTATGGTTAAAACGTTAAACAATTAATCGATATTAGTATTTTACAGTATAAATTAGTATTAAATAGCATGTGCACATTGATCCAAGTAGCCTATTGATGTTTCAGTAGAAAAAAACGCTTGCAAATGTCATAGCGTATACGCTTTGATTCAAAGAGCTTTGTAATTTACTTACCGTCAAAGCTTGACAACAGTAAGACAAACGACGCTTTAAGTATACATTGTTAACCAGATTTGCTTAATTAAATGTCATTCGTGTCGTTTTTACATTTAATTCATTGCTTTTACATTTATCAACAATCTTTGCACTTTCAGTTTGTTCCTTCCTGTAAAACGAGCATTACTGCTTGCTAACAAAGTTCCTTGATACACACCCATAATCACAATACACAGAGTCGGAAGAAGCAAAGAGACATTTTTTATTTTAAAGCAAAAAGAACAAAATGAATTCTTTCCTCCCCCCAAAAAGGAGAACAAACCATAAGGAAAAAGGTGAAACCGCACAGTACCTTTTGCATTCATTTTTTTTTTTAAATTTAAAATTCCAATATATAATATTTAGCTGTTTTTTGTGATTTAGTGATATTTACTTGTCATTAAACATTTTGCTGAAACATTCTGGAACACATGTCAGGGAAGGTGGAGCTTAGCTCTAGAAGCAATAATGTCACAATAGTCACAATCCAATCAGGGGGAGGCACGAAGGAGACTAGTGTATGTGGTAAGGCGTTGTACATATGGGCGTTTCGAGTAAGAACACTCTAATCCGCACATCCTACATCTCTTTTTTTTCCTTCCATTTTATTACGTCTGGTTTCTCTCGGTAGTGAATAAATTCGATGGAGAAGTGCTTTGACTTATTAAATGGCGCATCAGTTCATAAGCAGGAGTCTGTCGCCTACTTTTCCAGTAGATCAGATAGAGAAGTGTGTGAGTGTGGGTCTGGGTGAAAGAGAGAGAAAGATACTATTCTAATCTACTTTATTCCACCACTCTCCTGTAAAAGTACAGGTAGCCCAGGTCCTTAGGTGGTTTCTCAGAGGCACACACTTTCTGATCATTAAAGATTACCCACCTGAAAGAAACAAAGACAGACACTGGATATAAAATCAATGAGAAGAAAATTAATTCTGAGAAGATGATATTGCTTTACAAGAGCTGCATATGAATAATAATAGAGGGATTGGAGTCCACTGATGGAGAGAGAACTTCACTCACTGTTGGTCCTTCTTGATGTGGCAGACATAATGACCACACATTGTGCTCGATCCCATGTGACTGATGAACGCAAAAAGCTCATACTCTTCAGGATAAAAGGATGGGAAAGATTTGAATCATTAGAAGAGAGCATAATATTTAAGAAAAAAAAAATTTAAGAAATGCCACACAAACACACTTACTTCCTGGTCCATCACGGACACGTGGTCCTGGAGGAGGTTCCCGACTGGCTTCACTTCCTCCCTCGGAGCGTCCACCCTCAGACACATCCATGGACTCCAGATCATCCAGATGAGAAAAGATCCAGTCCACAGCACGCTCTAGAACATTATTCTACAAACACGGAAATTGACAAAATATGGGCTTGAATCTCTTAAAAGAAAGAGATAACAAATGGTCTGTGAAAGAAAGTGCAAAGCATCCATAACATACTGATGGTTTTATTTTCTGTTCACTTTATTTGAGTTTTGCAATTTTTGTTACCTATTACAGAAATTTAAGACCCCGATTTGTGTGTTTTTGTGTACGTTTCATTTTTTAACATGAAAGGGATTGTTCACCCAATATTTTTTTTTTAAAGATATTAAAAAATGAAGATATTTTGAAGAACGTTGGTACCCCGTCAGTAGCCATTTTTTCAACTATGGAAGTCATTCTTCAAAATATCTTCTTTTGTGTTCAACAGAAGAAACTCAGTTTCTTTCTTCTGAATATCCCATATCCCTTTAACTAGAAAATCCAAGTGATGTTATTTCTTGGGTGTCACAAATTAAAAGGAATGTTATATTTATGGTAGTGAGGTGGTAACTATATGGTAACTAGGTTGTATGCGAAATTGAGGACAATGTTATTATTTTGGTAATTTAATTAACCATGAGAAATATTTTTTCAGTTCACAACTGTTAAAAAGTTTGGGGTCAGTAAGATTTTTTTGGTGAACAAAAATTATTATTATATTCCGCATTCACATATTAAATTGACCAAAAGTGACATTAAAGACACTAAAGACATTTCCATTTTAAACAAATGCTTTTTTTTCTATTCCACAAAGAATCCTGAATAAATATATAGGTAGTTCCATAAAAATAACTACCATTTGAAAAGTTGAAAAACTATTTTCAACACTGATAATAGGGCTGCCCCCTAACTGTTAGTCAACTAGAAGAGGTTTGGTGGACCAACATTTTATTAGTCTCTGTTAGTCGCCGGAAAAAAAAAAAACTCCACAAGAAGTGGTGAAATCATGCAGTCAGGACATCCAAACATTCGCTTATCATTCATCGACATCAAATATGGCTTAACAAGTCCCCCGCTCTAATGCTAACCTAGATACAGTGTTTCCCCTAGAAATTTTTCCAGCAGCGGTGCTGTTACGTGCCCGAGGTTGTTACCAAGCCGCGCGTGGTGGGGTCCGGGGGCATGCACCCTGGAAGATTTTTTTTTTTTAAAAACCCTTAAACCATGACTTCTGGCAAGTTTTATGGATAGAAATGGACATTTTAAGAAAAACAAATATGACATACCATCAACTGATTCAAGGCATGATTATTGCAGCACGTACCTTGAACTGCAGTCACAAACAGAAACCTTAATTTTATAATTTTAGACAGGATTATTCATGTTTTTCTTTTGTGTTCATTTTCAGCTTGGTAGAAATTGTTTAGGGGAAAAATGAAACAGCACAACCCAGGAAAAGATTATTTACAATTTATTGAAAATTTTATGTTAATGGGAAAGGCCACACCCAATCTGTGAGCACTTAATTTTTCTGGGCTTTTCATAGAAGATCTCTAAGGCTCTTTGGTAATTGAATGATTGTGGGGGTATTTTTTGATTCTTATGCTCATCTAGCCTGCATATATTTAATTTAAAAAAAAACAGAAAAAACAGTAGCCTAATATTGTGAAATATTATTACATGATGTTCTTTTTAACTTTTTATTAATCAAAGAATCTTTGAAAAAAAAGAAAAGAGCATCACATATCATATTAGAATGATTTCTGAAGGACACCAACAAGTTTAGTAGACTCATCTGAAAAATTAAATATGATTTAACGTTAACTATCAGGACTATGAGCAGTAGGTGATACTTCCTCGTCCTCATGGAGAGCGCAGTTCGTACCGCTTTCTCCTTTCCACAAGCGCTTGCTCTTCCTTGGCGTCTGTCGTTGCTATGCAACCATGAACAGAGGCGCGCTTGGGAAAAAGAGCGCGCCGGCCGCATTTGAAATAATGAATTTGCACGCGCAAAAAACGCGCTATGTGAATGGCCCCTTATGGCAACGTGACATTAGCCTAATCGAAAATATTTCCATATGTGGCTCTTTCCTCCTTGTTTACAAGTGGATTCAGAGCCACCGCATGCAGCGCCGCCGGTCGCCATGTCTCAGTGTTTTTAGGTGTGTACGTGAATGAAGAGAATGTCGTGATATTACTGATCATGGAAAGATTTTACAGCGGCGCTGAAAATCCAGCGGCGGCGCTGCGCCGCTGCTGAATACATTGTAGGGGAAACACTGCTAGATAAATGTGCCCTATTTTTAGGCGCATAAGTGTTTGTGTGGAGAGTTGCTTACTACATGACATACAGGCACCGGCACGATCACTTGCATTTAAGATTTAAGACATTGTTAAAGATTTAAATACCTGCCGCCAAGACGCTCCTCTGTCGGTCACGGATTGAAAGTGAAACTTAAATCTTTCACAGGGTGTTTGGATTTATTCACGCACGTTAAAAAATATTGATTAAAAGCTTCTTTGCTTGCACATTTTTATCTACAGCATTATCATAATAGGCTGTATATTAACGTATTGACAGAAAACCGGTAGTTCTATGTGAAATCAGACATTGAGCACTCTCATATAGCCAGTAGCATGATCCTCGTTTCATAACACCTCTGCGAAGATTCGACCGTGAGATTTGTAGTCGAATCAGGCTCCTACTATCGAAGCATCGAATTCTTTGACTATTTGGGGTAACCCCTAATATTTTCTAACATATCTAATAATTCTTTAAAAAAGTAATGGGACACCAAAGCGTACCATATTTGAGGAAACGGATACGTACAAAGCAGCTATAAGTAAGTTTATCTATAAAACATGGTTGGAAAAAATCTGATCTATGCATAAATATATTTTTGCATTACCGTAGCTCTGAGAGCACGAGTGGCCTGGTCTCGACTGAAGCCCATAGAAACGATGGTTGCAAGGTGTTCCTCAGGTACACTCTCAGTGGGTGTTGTGCCAGGAGCAGAACTAGAGCCAGGCAACACTAAAGGTGCGGAGAAATCTGCAGAAAAATCACACAGAGAATAATTACTCTAAATCTGCATACTTATTTAAATCCTATCCACAGCTGACACTCATTGATGAATGTATTTACCAGGGTCATCCATGTGCCCCATCACCCAGTTCATAGCAGCGTCAATGCCAGTGTTGCCTGTGTAGTACACGGCCTTCCGGCAAGCTTCCAGAGGAAAACCCATCTCACAGAGCTGAGACACTGTGGAGTCATCCAACACAGGAGCTGAGAGAGAGAGAGAGAGAGAGAGAGAGCTGTCTACACACAGCTTTTGATACAAGGAATAATTACACAGACTGAATGCTAATCCAAATAAAATTTAAAAAAAGTTTAACCTATTTTTAAATCCAAGACAAATTCCATTTAATTGAAAACTAAATACTGAGGGTGTATGATACATCATGTATACAGAGAGCACCACCTAAAAAAAGAGTGTTTATCTTGAACTACAGCAAATGATTGTAATGAACAAAAGAAGACAAAAGAAAAGAAAACAAAGGAAAAAGAATGAAAGGCAGGCTCAAGCGAAGACGGATGCAGTCGGAAAGAGGAGAAAAGACAGACTGACACAGCAGTGGGGAGTAGAGAGAGTCGTCCTCCTCGTTGCCGTGGGAACCCAGGATACCTTTAACCTCCACATCGGGGGTCATGAGAGGAGGCGGGGCCACCTCTGGCAGAAGCTCCTCCCCTGGCTGCTGTCCCATGGCACGGAGTGCGCTCAGATCCAGCGTGTCAGGAACGTCAATGCTCACATCTAATAAAATGATCACAAGAGTAGATTAGTCTTCAAACTATGGCTGTCAACCAATAAGTGAATTATTTTCATATATAGATTTATTTGTACAGAATGAACACACAATATATATATATATATATATATATATATATATATATATATATATATATATATTTATAAATGTGAGAGAGAGAGAGAGAGAGAGAGAGAGAATTCACCTAGTTTTTTAGGAACCCAATCCAGGCCAAAAGTAAATTTCTTGATTTGGATAACAAGATGGTCAGGAAATGAGGCAAAGCGAGTGGTCCTAGAAACAAAGATATATAAACACACAGAAGCAACCCAAAGACTGACCGAAAAGTAAATTAATGTTATTATTACTTTGTGGCAGTGGTTTTGGCCTGCACTGCAGAGCTCCAAAAATCTGTGAGTGTTTCTGGTTCGCTGAGAGCAGCCAAACAGGCAGCAAATGGGATTTGAGCACGTGTCACAGCGGGGGGAGGGGCTCCAGATGACTCCGCCTCATCACGGCGACGCTCTGCTTCTTGTAGCTCCTCTGATAAACAGGAAGAGAAGATGATAAATGAGAGGAAGAATAAAATGGAATGGATACACAGAAGCATTCTATTATTATTTTATCCAGTCTTTCCAGTAAGTAAACTACATTCCAATGAGTGTCTAACCCATATTTGTTGCCTGGTCCATGGGAACGGGCAGCTGGACAATGTAGTCCACTCGTTGCGTATACTTGGCCTTTTGTGACTGCTGGCATACGATCTTCTCTTCCACCAGGAAGCGGAAAGCTTCTGAGGGATTCATGCCAGACCGACAGTTCCTCTGGCCAACATAAAGAAAAGCTGAATTGAGCGAATGCACGAATAGAGAAAAACAAAGACAGTAGGTGAAAGTCATCGTCATTATTACCTCCACCATATTTATAAAGTGAAGAAGAAACTCCTGCGCATCCTGCTGCCGATTGGTCGAGAACTCAGGGTGGCCTCGTCCAACCAGAGCTTTGAACATGCGAGGTGCTATCCCAACCTGGTCACCCTGTACAAACAAAATCATTTATGAATGGCTTATCTCAACAACTGAACATAAACAGAATGACATTAGAAACAATTTATGAAGGATTTGCACATAAATTCTGCTCATCTCTCCTGAATGTGACCCAGTGAATTAGAATTGTTAAGAGGTGGGTGTGTGTGTGTGTGTGTGTGTGTGTGTGTGTGTGTGGGTGTGTGAGAGCGTGTGTACCCTGGGTTCAGTGGAGGCACTGGGGTCATCTCCGGGGTCTGGGGCCGGCTTTGAGTACTCTCCTGACAGAAGGCCATAGCCCAGCTTTGCTCTGATATTAAAGAGTAAAAAAGGAAGGAAGGAAAGAAGAGAACATTTTAGTTCACTTCATCATTTGCTGTAGTGTTTAAGCTTTTTTGGAAAAAAGAATCTTCAGGCAGCAGAGAGAATTGATGTATAGTGACCTCTGCTGGATATATGAGATTAAAGGGAAAGTTCAGCCAAAAAATGAACTTTCTGTCATCATTTACTCAACTTCAAGTTGTTTCAAAAGTTTTTGGGGTGAACGATCACTAAACACACCCATATTCTAAAGGTTTGTGGGTCAGGTACTCACACTTGAGTCTTAAAGTCCTGGGTAGGGTCACTGGGCGCCTCACCGAAGACCTTGTCAATGTTGGAAACGTATCTGACAAATCAAAGAGTGAGAGGAACAAAAGACATTTAGAGACTTCATTTTATTTCAATAGTTAATATACGAACATAAAAATATATAAAACATCCATGTCTAATACACATACACTACCATTCAAAACTTTGGGGTCTGTAAGATTTTTTAAATGTTTTTAAAATAAGTCTCTTATGACTGCATTTATTTAATCAAAAATACAATTAAAAATATAATATTGGGAAATATTATTAAAATATTTTCAGTATCATTAGTCTTCAGTGTCACATGATCCTTCAGAAATCATTCTAAAATGCTGATTTGGTGCTCAAGAAACATTTCTGACTATCAATGCTGAAAACAGTTCTTTGAAGAAAATTCAGGATTCTTTGATTAATAAAAAGTTCAAGGAACAGCATTTATATGAAATAGAAATAGTTTGTAACATTATAAATGTATTTACTGTCACTTTTAATGTGTCCTTGCTGAATAGAAGTATTTCATTGTTTTTATAAATCTTACTGACCACAATCTTTGGAAAGGTAGTGACAATGACAAAAATGGCAAAAACACTAAAATCCCACACATTCTTACAAGCACTCTGTAAAACACTAACTTGGTCTGGAAGTCTGGGATGGTGAAGAGCACTTGCATGACAGAGTTGAGGTAGCAGCTGTTTCCCAGGTTCTTCATACCGGTGAGTCCCGGGCCCCACATGGGCCTCAGAGTGGTGCCTGACTCCTGAATCACCTCCCACTCTCCCACACGCTGGTTCACTGCGATCTCCAGCTCAGTCATCGTTCTTTCCGTCTGACAGAGGGAGGAACACACTTTTAACACCAGCTTTTTTGAACAGCTTCTAAAGCGCTTTAAGAATGCAATCCAATCTTGCAGTGATATTTGGAATGACTGTACCTTTTCCATAGTCATCATATCGATGCCAAAGTGAGAAAGGTGTTCTGGAAGCTTAGAATCTAAAACCATATCATCTTCATCATATGAATAGACATCTGCAAAGACAGACACAGCACACAATGTTATCAAATATACACAATCAGTCAGTCAGTTTTTTTGACAGAAAAGAGCACTGTAAAATTGATCGAAAGTGAGAATAAATACATTGGTTATAAAAAAAAACTTCTATTTTAATTCAGCAAAGAATCTTGAAAAACTTGTATCGTGATTTTCACAAAAAATATTTAGCAGCACAACTGTTTTTAACATTGATGATAACATTAACTGCTTCTTAAGCACCAAATCAGCATATTAGAATGATTTCCAAAGGATTATGTGATTTAAGACTGAAAATTCAGCTTTGCCATCACAGAAATAAATTATATTTTAAAAAATATTGAAAGATGTTTTGAAATTTAATAATATTTTACAATATTATAGTTTTACTGAATTTTTTTTTTATAAATAAATGCAGCCGAAATGCAGCAGAAGAGACTTCTTTCAAAAACATACGGCACGTATCATATGGGATCATTCTGTGATACTTTTAGGTTTTAAAAAGCTTAATGCTGGCCGCTATCTACTGCCGTTTAATTTTCATTTTAGGGTGAACTCTCCCTTCAACTTTACTGGCTTGATATATTCAACAACAACATGATTTCAATAGATTCCAGTAGCTTTTGTGTGAAAATCTCACCTGCTCCGTCAGGTGTTATTGTGCCAAGTTTGACAGCCAATGGGTATCCAGTCTGCTGGTAGTGCAAGAGGGCGTGGTTATTTCCTCCTGATCCATCAAAATACCTCCGCCCACACAAAACCTTCCCATCTGTCAGATTCATCCAGATGTTCTCCTGGAGGTCACAAACCTCACACTTCCAACCACTAAAAGAAAGATAGGAACATCTAAATGCAAACAATCAATTACTGTAAATTTCTATGGGATTATATTCTCAGAGCTTAGCAGTACATATCAAATGTGTCAACAACATTTGCACGCGTGTATACCTCGGAGGGATTTTGACCCCATTGTCGAGTTGTTTAAGTTCAGCTGCGTATTTTGACTCCTGTCGCACTTCACCGTCCCACTGCTGCACCTGCAGAGCGTGTGACACAGAGTCTGCAGCCTGCAGCCCTGCCATCGACAGAGACACCTGCAAGCGAGAATGACACCAAAACAGCAAATGATATTTACAAAATACAGCTTACACTTAATTATGACTATATAGCATTATGTCTGTTAAATAAATAAAAGAGTTAACAGTCTATAAACTGAGTATTACAGCTTAATAAGAAAATTAACATGCCATTTACAAATCTGTTATTATTAAACAGTGAAAAATAATGTTAAAAAAATACAATAATATTAAATATTCACCCGCTCCCGAACAACATCTGGCATGGAGGCTAGATCCTCTGATGTAACTTCCTGTCGGTCTGGGAACAGAACCACCTTGACTTCTTCCTCATATTGCTCCTGATCAACATCAAACCCTCCCTCAATTCCTACGAGAAAAACATGAAAGCTTTACATCCTTTAATGTTTCATAAAATAAGCTTACTAACAATAAAAACTAGTATGTACTAAAATATTAAGCAAAGACTGAGGGCAGAAGAAAGCAGGTGCTTACCAATGGCCAGTCTTGTGGGCTTCTTTTTTGGAGGATCACCAGATCCAGAATTGGGATCATCCTCCTTCTGATAGACAGACAAGAATAGTCTACATTTGCCAGAAGAACAACAGCACAAGAATCGAGACTCTACAAAACTTGGTTGTGCAATTCGTATTTGCTTAGTTCAAACGCAATGAAATGACATGAGTCGCACATCAACTACAGTGAATTAAAATTCAAGTATGTTTTTATTAAAATAATTTCTCCTATACCATATTAATATGCAGAGACATAAATAAGCAGTATGTCGTGTATGTTGATTTTCCAGAAAAGTCTAAAAAACTGTGCAGCTATACAGTGCCCACCCAATTTTTTTTGCAGCCTTGGTTACGTTATTTTTTCCATTCAATTTTCCTATAGGGATTTTTTTTTAAACGTCTTAATTTAAGAGTTATAAGCCATAAACTAAACCAACCAGCTACAAGGTGAATCACAACATTACAAATTTTGATATGAAGCAAAAGTATTTGAAAATCAAACAAAAAAAGACTAAAGGTAGACTGGTTAGAGTAATTAAAGTCGTAATGAAACAAAGGTAGGGACGGATCTTATCTTAAGTACTGTGATACACATCTGAGTGTAACAGAACATTAAAAAAAAAAGAAATGTATTGGGTCTATGCATTGGTTTATGTGGATTTTCAGATGTGGGTGTTGCACTTAAAAGTGGAGGCGGATGAACATGAACTTGCAGAAAAGCCTGTTATTTTCACAGGAAGGACACGTTATTTTGATTAAACACTAGGTCAAACTTTTTTTTAAATGAAACATAGGCATGAATTGTTCTCATTCAGATCTATAACATGCATTTAGAAAGTAGACAAGATGAATTTTCATTTCATGCCAACCTTAATGGCTTTATAGAACCACAATCCCATTAAGCATTGCAAATGATAAATTTGACAAATGTTAATTTTATAGAGGCAATTTATTTACATTTATAAATAAATAAACATTGATATGCATACAAATATTTAATTAGTTTGAGAGTGTAGGAGATTGACTGTTACAACATTAGCAGTGCTTTATTGAAGTGAGCGATAATCACGGAGAGCTGTTTCTGTATGATTTGCTTGTCACGATTCCCTGATTGGTGGAGATTTCTTTGGAAATTCATACATAATGTAGTTCTTCAACAGGAATTCCACTGTTAAACAAATAAGTTGAAAATCTAGGCTGATGTTTCAATAAATGGCTTCAGTATATCATTGATTAAAAACCTTGTAGCTCACAATACGTCTGGCTTTAATGGTTATTAACTTATCATTAAAAATCAATTTGCCTAAGGAGAAAATTAATAAGATTTTTTACTTCCCAATCCCAATGTTTAACATGAATAATTGCTTTGTCACACCCAGCCTGAAACAGCAACACTGGCAAAGCCAATGGCGCGAGTCTGGGGGCGGGACTCTGTTTGTCTGACCAATGAAAGTCAGGAGGAGTGTTAGGGAAACCTGTTTGACATCAATCCATTTTATTTTTCCTCTTTACTTTTGGGTAATGGAGACTTTAAAGTGGCTTTAAAGATTTATGAACATGTACTCAAATCATACATTATTATTCATAAATTCACTGAATGATGCGTCATGTGTTTCTGTGCTTACTTGTGTTTTCCGGGTCCTGGTGATGTGCAGGTAAGCTCTCTGACCGGTTTTGGCGTGGTGTCGGTCTACGTACTTACTTCCATAGCCGAGAAAGCTGTTCATACAGACATACAAGCCTCCCTCACTCTCCTGAAACAATTGGAAAGAACTGTTATAACAAAATACTGTTGGTCAGCAGCACCACGCGCTCAATGAGGCTCTCTCACGCGCACACCGAAAAATAACATCCACGCGCATGATACAGAAGCACACAGGCTTCTCAAGATAAGAAACTTTGCAGTTACTAGCTCAAGTTAGCGTTATAACTAGCTCACAGCTAGCTAAAGTTGTATATAATCGGATAAATTAAAGTTAAAGAAAATAAAAAGGCTTAGTCGAGATGTAACCAAAGAGTGCAGAGTCAACAGTGCAATGATGACTCGCGTGACCTAATGAAGGAAAATAGTGCAAACTTGAGCAGTAAATGAGCGCTAGTTAGCAAACATTCCGGTATCACAGCTGGTAAGAAGACAAAAGCAAAACAGCAACATTATGCAAACAAGCAAATAAATAACTAAATCCCGAAAGTTCACGATGTGCTGTCTACTGAACTCACCGGGCTGGCGAATGAGAAGGCGCACTCGTCTTTGTGAACACGATCTCCGGGCCTCGGAACCCGAATCGTAGACAGAACCGACATCAATATCTCGCTAACCTCCGTCATCTCTCTCTGGCTAAACACAATTTACCTTCTTGCCTACACACACGCTTGCCCGCCTGGTTTTTTGTGCCCCCGCTCCTGAAATACAATCCACTTGAAGTTTCTGACAGCCACTTCTTTCTCTGTTAGGTTACCCCTCAATGAAAGCTGCTGCTGCTGCTGCTGATGATGATCCAGTGTGTTTCATTCGAGGCCAGGGGCGCTGCACACACTCGCACTGCACGCATTACAGCCCCAAATGCTTGACCGTAAAGTGCCTAAAATGCGCGCACATATTTTTTTTTACATTTAAATTTTTTAAATAAAAATGGCAAATATGCATGTTTGTTTAACATCTTTCATGGAAAAGGATTTAAATGATCATTTAATGCACCGTAGTAATCTTGGCGTAACAAATACTTTATTTAGCACATTATCACAGAGGAGACATTTTAAATTATATTATGAATTCTCATGTATTTTGTGTTTTACGGTAATATGGAAGCCATGACAGTTGACAAAATGAGAAAGCGGAAAATTTGACCTCATGTCAATAATAATACTGGCCTCATGCGGCTGGGAGTGTAAGTGCGGCCACTTAAAGGTTATGCGTCAGATTGTAAATTAAAAAGTAGGCTGAGATGATGAATCAAACTCTCTTTGAAATTCCAATATCGTTCCTGTCATATTCGTTGTAGTTGTAGTGTGGGCTTGATTTTTCTCATATAGGCTAATTACAACGATTATTAAAACTATCGTTACAGTTGTCCTTGGTGTGGATGGGCCTTAACCCTCTAAAGTAATTTTTCAGAATTAAGAAAACATTTAAATTCAATTGTTTATTAATTTAAATTCATTACAAATAAATTAGTTCACGTGGGCCATGAATATGCTAATTGGTTCCCGCCTCTAGGTGTGTTCGAAATCAGCATAGAATATCTCTGCGACTGGATGTAACCGATCGGCGAAAGTTGCCGCGAGCAGACGGGGCTGCAAACGGAGACGTGAAGTTGGACACTTTCTGCTTATCGTGACATCTCACGTGGTGTTTCCATACTTTATCACAGCTGAAGTGAAATAAATACAATATTTGTCAAATACGCAGACTTTTCAGAGACATTTCATTCAATACTTTATGTACTGCTGCTTAATAGCATACAGTGTCTGTTTGTACAAGAATAAGGTTTAAAGCTGCAGTAGGGAGTTTTGAGAAAATGTTTACTTAGCCTGAAAATTTGATCAAGCACAACTTACAGGTCCAACCCCCTTGCTCTCTGCTGCGCTACAGCCCTCCCTCGACAGCTCCTCCCCCACAGCGCAGCCTGCCGTGAATGCGCAGGCTAGTAAACAGGACCACCAATGAAGGCGGATTATAAACAGTTATGGAACATTCACTGATAGGGACGAAACATCAACAATATGCTTTACATTGACTATGGCCTTTTAGACTATGGACTATTGACTAATAGCTAGTAAGATAACGTTAAAGGATTAGTTCACATTAAAAAAAAACTTTTGCTGATAATTTAATCACCCCCATGTCACCAAAGATGTCCATGTCTTTCTTTCTTCAGTCGAAAAGAAATTAAGGTTTTTGATGAAAATATTCCAGGCTTTTTCTCCATATAATGGACTTCAATAGGACACAAACGTTTCAAGGACCAAATGACAGTTTCAGTGCAGCTTCAAAGGGCTTTAAACGATACCAGACAATGAATAAGGGTCTTATCTAGCGAAACGATCGGTCATTTCAAAAATAAATAAAAAACTTTAAGTTTTATAAGCACAAATGCTCGCCTTGCTCTGTTCTGTGATGCACGTTCGTGATCCTGTTCGAACTCGTTCATCAAAATGAACAAATCTTTTTTCGAGTCATTTCGTTCGTGGAATGAACGAAATGACTCCAAAAAAAACTCGTTCAACATGAACAAATCTTTTTTCATTTGGATGAACGAGTTCGAACAGGAGAGTCACTAACGACGGTACGCGCTCGTGCTGTGCAAGAGAGGGGTGATCAGCGCGTACACGAGCGTGATTGACACTGCTAAGACATTCCTCCTGGCTCTGATTGGTTGTTTCTGACCGGGAGCGGTGTATTTCTGCAAATGGCAATAGGGCCACAGGGAGGAGCCAGAGGAGTTTGATTTTTTTCACAGATTATCTGTCTCATTTTCTACTGTCAGGACATAATGACAGTTTTAACAAATATTTGTTTACAAAAGTTACCTACTGGAGCTTTAACAGAAGCCCATACTATCAATGAAATGGGGTCTACATTTGTTATCAGTTTTATTTTGATAAACATGACACAATATAAAAACGTGACTACATGAAAAGAGATTTTACTGTTATAAAAGCAAATTTGTGAGCATTAGTGGATCTGAAGGTGTTCAAATGGCAATAAACCTGAGTCGGACACAATTTCTAACCGGCATGCACTGCTTCAAGTCAGCCGCCGATCGGTCTGCACAGAGCTGAAGTCGAACAAGCCTAGTCACACCAGCGTGGACTAACTGATCCACTCAGTCAACTGTATTAAACGCTACACAATGACAAGTGGAAATATTGGTTTAATTCAGCCACATGTTTGAACCAGAAACTAATTGGGAGGAGGAGCGAATATAATTTGGGCCTAATGGGTGGAGCTAAAATATACAACCACACTAACCCTACCCACAACTATCCCTCCACCCCATTAGAGCTCCAGAGAGGAGGAGTGAATGCAATTGGGAGGAGCTGGACTAATCCCACCCCACTGGAGCTCCAGAGAGGAGGGGCTAGTCGTCATTTGACTCTGCAGTGAGTACCAATTGGATTTAAGGGAAAATACTCAGCAATGGTGTTGATTTAAGAATTTTAGCATGTTTTGTCTTGAAGCATATTAAAAATGTACCACACAGACATAGAAACATTAAGAACCACAGGGTTTTTAAAAATATATTGTATAGCCTATAATATACTGTATGTTTTTAGGTAATTAGATTAACCCTAACCTTACCTTTCCAGTTAAAACCTTTTTTTATTAAATTCGTAATAATTTACAACATTAAGTGAGTTCTGTAATAAACACTAAATAATAATGCACCAATATTTTTTACATTTTTATAAGCAAATGTGTCCTCACACAGACACACGTTTCCTCTCTCGTGCTGTACCTATATTTCTTGCCAGCAGGCATGTATTCCCCTCATTCCTCTGTGGGACCTCCTCCCTCCCTTCATCCCAGCCACAGTCGCTGCATTATGGCGCTACACTCAAACACAAGCCCTGTATATGTGGCGTTCCTCTTCATTCTCAAATATGTATCTATAACAGCAGGCAGTGGACTATCTTCAGAGAGTTTATCCGGACTTTTATCCCCTTACGATGAGCTCTATTACCGCGGGGTTCGGGCGTATTTTAGGGAGGACTGGGAGCGCGCGGCGGAGTTTCTGGAGAAATCCATTTCCACGCGAGACATGCTCCTGCGGACCAGACGAAAATGTCACGACGAGTGTTTAACAGCAGGAGATGACAAAGTCTCCAAACTAGGTAACTGTTAACTTTTTGTACAGATTGACAAAGTGTTTTCGGCGTATCTCCATCACATTGTGTGAGTGTTTCAATGACCTCGAGTAACTCGTTCAATTACAGTGCTTGAAACACAGTCCAACTAATGCAACAATACAAAACATGCCCTAAAAACTGGAGACTGGAGTTTTCCATGACTTGTCATGTTGACTGCATGTTACTGTGTGTAGACACAGCGGATAGTGGTCTCTGGGACCTGGGAGTGCTAGACTGGATCCAGGTGCGGGCCGAGTGTGTGAGGTTCTGCATGGGTCGAAGTGTTTCTCCTGCTGCTCTGCTCCCAGTATCTTCAGACATCGAGTATGAATTTGGAACACGCAACCCTTACAACTACCTGCAAGTCACCTACTATAAGGTAAAATCAGTAATCATAATGATTATATATGAAATCAGGCTAATTATAATAAGATATGTTTATCACAACACCTAGATAGGTCTGAGTAACCCTGCCCTTTTGTTTTGTAAGTTTAAACTATCTTCCCAATCTGTACAGTTGGATAAAATGGACAAAGCAGCTTCAGCTGCTCACACGTTCTTTGTGGCCAATCCGAGTCACCTGGAGATGAGGAACAACATTGAAAAGTACAGGAGGATGATAGGAGTGAAAGACGAATCCTTTCAGGACAGAGAGAGAGAGCAAGAGCAACACTGGGTGAGTTCAACAGAAGAGAAATGTAGTCAGGGTTTTTATTGATAACTACAACTAAAACTATGTATAGATTAAATTTAGCAGTGGACGTTAACCATAATAGAATAGTATATAATTGAATTATGATGAAAAAATTGGTAAGTAAAAGCTTTAGTTTACACCTTTTCCGGTTAATATACATGTATGTTGATTTTGGAAAACTGTGTATGAGGACCTAACTAAATCTTGATGATGATAAACAAACTAAAATAACACCACCAAATGAATCTATTTTTTTTTAATTGCATTGCATCTGAGCAGCTCTCAAGACTGTTAGTAGTGCTGTGAGTCATAATAGTTATTTTGTTTTTCTAGTGTGTTGTGCAGGCTTGTTATTTTGGCAGTTTTTTTCCCCACATTGACCAGACTGTCTTTTGTCTTAAGAGCTGGATATGTGGATACCTTCTTTTAAATTACATACTTCTGCACCTCACTGTCCTCACTCGTCTCTTTTTCTCTCTCCCAACCACTATTATGAAAACGAAATGATAAATATTATGAAATTAACCACATTAGCTGTCCTGTATACCCCTTTCTCTACCATCTTTTTTCACATTGTTTATCATTTTTTAGGAGATGTATGATGCAGCCGTTCTGTCTGAGAGCTCGTCTGATTGGGTGAAGGCGGTGAAGAAGTGGAAGGAGTGTGTGAATGAGACGCTCAAGCAGACGGAAGAGTGCAGAGCTCAGTGTGTGATGGCGCCACGGGTCTTTCCGGAGGAGCCAGACACTGCACAGGGAGTTTACGAGAGAGCTGCAGGTCAAAAAGGATTTTTATTTACAAAGTTATTATCAAGTTATTGCAGCCACTATTAAAGATAGTTTCAAGGAAAAGTAAAATTGGTTACTCTCTAATTTGCAAAGAATATTTTAAATAATATGTTGCAACATCATGGCATATTTTGTTTATTATATAACAGTTGAGTAAACTCAGTCTTTCTCTGTCTCTTCAGACCTCTCTCTCTCCTTGCTGTCATGCAAACAGATGTGCGTGACCTTAGTGTCAACGCGACCTGGAAGGGTTTCTGCTCTGGAGGACTTTCTGCCCTTACAGCTCGAGCATCTACATATTGCACAGTTTAAAGGTCAGATGTTATTAATACACAAGCACTGATATTTCTCGCTCGTGTTTTCTCACAAATGCCAGTGTTTTTGTTATTTAACTATTTAAAAAATGATTTATTATTATTTTTTCTGCTTTGTTCTTCATTGTTTATTTTTGGAGATAAACAGTGTTTTATTTCAAAAAAGTAATAGAGTGCAACAGTCAGGTTTCAGAGGTAAATCATGATTTTAACGATTACTTATAAACCATTAAAGACAGCCTTACTGTGAGGAATGAGGTTGTTAATCTATTGTACTTCTGTTGAAGCTAATAGCCCACTTTATTTCTGCATAGTTTTAAAATAAGCATGTGTAACAGCAGAATTCATGGTGAAAAACTACATTACCCATGATGCTGTATAGAAAATTACACCAATCAGAGCCAAAAAATCTTTCTAGCCCTGCCCACTCCCAAGCCACAAATGTCTCCCTATGGTCTCAAAATACTTAACATATTTGAAATATGAAATCAACATTTTTATATGAGTAGTTTTATATTTCTCCATAATTTTTAATTGGATTATGCTTTTTGCGATGCTTCATGGGATTGTAGTTCTTTCCCTCAATACTTTTTTGCTTTAAATCAAAGTTTTGTAATGTTGTGATTCACCTTGTAGCTGCTTGGCTTGGTTCATAGCTTAAAACACTTTAACTAAATCCCTATGGGAGAAAACATTATGGAAAAAATACTTCCGAAACCAGCACTGCTGAAAACGTGGCCTTTTTGAACTTTTTTTTTAATGTTGCAATGTGGATGTGCATTGTGCATAGCAGTGTTATTTTAGTATTATTCTATACTATTATAGTATTTAATTTGGTTTTTAGTTATTTTGTTATGTGCTTTTGCCATTTTTTAATATTAATATTTAGCTTTAATTTACTTTTATTTCAGTTTTAGTCATTTTAGTACTTCAAACTTATTTTATTTTGGTCAGTTGTGAGTCAACATTTCTAAAGTTTTCTCATCTAATATT
Organism: Siphateles boraxobius; assembly: GCF_051911475.1. Taxonomy (NCBI): domain Eukaryota; kingdom Metazoa; phylum Chordata; class Actinopteri; order Cypriniformes; family Leuciscidae; genus Siphateles; species Siphateles boraxobius. The sequence goes on along the minus strand of NW_027508722.1, from coordinate 18,502,667 downwards.
TATATTATTTCAGATTTATTTCAATTAACCAAAACTATTTTTAATAGTTTTAGTTAACAATAACAACACTGGTGGATTGGTGGTGTTGACTGTTCTCAAGCTCCGGTCACAGTTAGAGTACCTCAGTTAAAAATACAATCTAAATACTATTCTGTTTGAAAAATTTGAGAAACCTCATTAACTAAAAACTGTTGTTACTATCACTCTTTGGTGTCCCGCAGCTGGTGACCTGAAGGGGGCGGTGGAGACCCTGCGCTCCTTGTTGCTCTTTTACCCCACAGATTCGGACTCCCTTAGTAACCTGGAGCTGTACTCTCAGACTCTAGAGGGCGACAAGGAGGCTCAGGAAACGGGTCCTATGCAGGTATGATGAATGGACTGCCAGAGTAACTATGACACATTGGAGATGGGGTAGAAAGAATAATGTTTGCATTTATAGATTGGTATGTCTGTTTGATGGATGGAGTCAATGAGCAAAATCAATACAGACTTTAAAATGGCTCTTTTATCTTTTTTTTCTCAAAGGAAATTGCCAAGTATGTCAGCAGAGCTTTGCAAGAGAAGAGACTGCTGTACTTTGGGATGGCAAACTTGGACTTTAAATTCAGTGACCCGGTATATGCCTCATTTCTGTTGTTGGAGTTTTTTGTCTTTCACCTCTCACCTAATGTTCCCCTTTCTGAAACTAGCCAAAAAAAGGCCTCTTTCTCACTCACTCCCTGTCCTCATCAGGATCTGTGGACACCCGAGGACGTTGTGCCCGAAGCTCTGCGAGAAACCTGGAGGTGAGACCGGGAAATAGAAAAATAACGAATATCGAATAAGGAAATAGTGAGATGAATTTCCTGGCAGCTTCAAACTTTTCTTTTTCTCAGAGCAGAGAAAGAGCAGCTTCATGAGAAACTGAAGCAGGGCCAGAAAGTGGAAGAAGTGGATGAAAGTGGATTTTATGCAGGTACAAGCACTGTTTCTGTCCACCCTGTTCCTTCCATCATTTTGTAATATTCATACATATATAAAATTTGACTCAGGTGGTCCTGTTCCTGTGGTTGGCGTAACAATAACGATGGATGATCAGGGGCTGAACGGGACCAACCGTGTGGTGTTGGATGGAGTTTTATCCCAATCTGAATGTGATCGTGTGATGCAGCTGGCTGCCGTGAGCTTTTTAATAATCATTTAAAAATCTGCCATGTGAACTACTGTTGCAATGCCCAGAGAGCAGCTCAAAGAATCTCACCTCACATTCTGCATGCGTGGATAATAGGTTGCCGCATCAGTGGGTGATGGCCACCGGGGGCGACGCTCTCCTCACACGCCGCATGAGAAGTTTGAGGGTTTGACTGTTCTCAGAGCACTTAAGGTGAAATATTTGTCACTCATGACACATACTAGAATGATTCATAAAATTATAGACATTCTCACATCAAATATCCTATATAATAAACTAGAAAATATCTGTTTTCCAGTTGGCTCAAGATGGGCACGTCAACCAATCAGATGCCAGGCTGCTGCATGAGATCGGGGAGACTGTAAAAATTCTGATGGACTCATACTTCAGAAGTCACTCTCCTCTCTACTTTGCTTACACACACTTGGTGTGCCGCTCCGCCATCCCAGGTACAATGCTCTATAGTGCTTTAACAGGAACAATTATTCACACATAAACAAATCTGTGCATACGCACGCTTTATAAATTAGGTCTTTTATTTTAACATCTTGCTTAGTGCATATATGACTTTGTGTACAAAGGTCAGCAAGAGGGGAGATCAGATCTTTCTCACCCAGTTCATGTGGATAACTGCATCCTGGAGCCAGAAACCAGGCAGTGCTGGAGAGAAGCTCCTGCTTTCACGCATCGAGATCTCAGGTGCACAGATGCGTAGATGTAGGCAAAACACACAGGAAATTCACCAAGAACGAATAGGCTTGCTGATAGCTTCCTTCATTAGCATCAATTCATTTACTAGAAAATGAATTCAGAAGATTAAGATTCAGATGATGAAAGACGGTGTGTGGTTAAAAATTCAGAATAGAAATTCAAGCTTCTTACAAATGAAATTAGTAAACATTTCACACATCTACTTCAATTGGCTTCAAGTACTGCTGGAAATGTTCAATATCAAGTATATAGATACATTTAAATAAAAGTAAAAATAAACGCTTTCTGTTGGGAATAATTGTGCAGTATTGCTTATAATAGGTAAATAGCACTGACTTTTGTGAATCCAGCCTATATTATAATGAGCCTCATTTTGAATAGAAAGGAAAACACTTGGAAAATAATGAAAATGCTTAAAATATATTTAATAGTTGTTGTTGTTTCTTTACTTTTCTTTTATGCACATACCGTGATTTGTTTGTATTGTTGCCTTTACAGTGCAGTTGTTTACCTGAATGATGATTTTGAAGGAGGTGATTTCTTCTTCACTGATCGAGACACCAAAACAGTCACTGTAAGATTAATTTCCCAATATTCACTAATTTATATTTCTTTTATTCTGATCCATATTTACAGATTTCTCAGAAGCATTCTCTACAACAATATATAAGGACTTAAAGTGATAGTTCACCCAAAAATGAAAATTCTGTCATTTACTCCCCCTCAAGTTGTTCTAAACCTGTATGAATATCTTTGTTCTGCTGAACACAAAGGAAGATTTTTAGAAGAATTTTGGTAACCAAACAGGTCTCGTGCCCCATTGACTACCATAGTAGGGAAAATGAGTCACGTTCACTAATAATTGTGTGGATTATTTGTATATTACTTGTATACACCTTTTACAGTCTATTGTATACAATATAGGTTCTCGCAAAAAAACATTTCTACGCAGATTTCATGCCCAAATTTGTGTGTTCACACATGATTGAGACCCAATTTTTTGCCTGAGACTTTCTGTATATCTATTGTTTCTCTTTCAGGCAAAGGTTAAGCCAAGCTGTGGGCGACTTGTTGGATTTACATCAGGACCTGTTAATCCACACGGTGTTACTGCAGTAACGGAGGGTCGACGATGTGCACTGGCACTTTGGTTCACCACTGAAAAGCTCCACAGAGATATGGTAAGGGGCTGTAATGGGAACTTTAAGAGATGATAAAACAGGAAAGGTGTCATGTGCACTTATTTATAAGTTTAACTTCATTTCAGGAACGTGATGAAGCTGAAGCCTTATGGGAAGCTGATGGACAGAGTGTAGTAATAGAGGAGAAGGGTGATACTGAGAGCGCCTTAAAATCTGCCCGCAGTGGGAGAAGCCAAGGAAAAGAGAGGAGCAAAGAGAGAGATAGAGTGACAGGCAGACGGGATGAACTGTAAGAATGACAGATGAATGAGCCAATCAGAAAATAGACATCCATGGACATGAAATGCCATGCTGCTTATTCACCCTGTCATTTCGTGTGTGTGTGTGTGTGTGTTTGTGTGTGCACGTCGCCCTTGTTTCAGTATGTCTTGTGTTTTGATTGTAAATAGTTTTAAAAAAATCAAAGAATAAAGAAGCCGCAAATGTGGCAATTATGTAACTCAGGGAGTAATTTATTCTTTATGCTAATGATACTCAGCTCTATATTTCTTTACGCCCTGATGAAACTTACCAATCCACAAAATTAACGTAATGCATAGCTGATATAAAAAACTGGATGACTAGTAATTTCCTACTACTTAATTCTGAAAAAACAGAGATTCTAATTATTGGACAAAAAACGTCCTCGCGTAATAACCCAGAATACTGTCTAACACTTAATGGCTGCTCTGTCAAGCTCTCGTCGTCGGTTAGGAACCTGGGTGTGCTCTTTGATACCAATCTTTCATTTGAAAGTCACGTGTCTAGTATCTGTAAAACTGCATTTTGTTCATCTTAAAAATATATCTAAATTACGTCATATGCCCTCAATGAGAAATGCAGAACAATTGGTTCATGCGTTCATGACATCAAGGCTAGATTATTGTAATGCTATTATGGGTGGTTGCCCTGCACGCTTAATAAACAAACTACAGCTGGTCCAAAACGCAGCCGCTAGAGTTCTTATCAGAACCAGGAAGTATGACCATATTAGCCCGGTTCTGTCAACACTGCATTGGCTCCCTATTAAACATCGTATAAATTTTAAAATATTGCTGATTACTTACAAAGCACTAAATGGTTTAGCTCCCCAGTACTTGAGCGAGCTCTTAACGTATTATAGTCCTTCACGTCTATTGTGATCTCAAAATTCTGGCCAGTTGATAATACCTAGAATATCAAAATCGACTGCTTTTGGTAGATCCTTTTCCTATTTAGCACCAAAACTTTGGAACAATCTTCCTAACATTGTCCGGGAAGAAGACACAGTCTGTCAGTTCAAATCTAGACTAAAAACACATAGCTTTGGCTTAGCATACACATAACACATTATAGACTTCTATAATTCAATGTAAGGCTGCATAGTTTAGATCAGCCGGAACCGGGAACACTTCCAATAAATCCTGATGTACTTTGTACATCATGAGAAGGATGGCTTCTACGCTAATATTAGTCTCTCTGTTTATCCCAAGGTTTACTGCAGTCTGCCGGATCCAGGCCATATCCGGCTCTGATAAAGGACCTGCGCCTGGACACGACGTCAACGCAGTCCTGAAGTGTCAACTAGTCTCTGCCTTGTGAAGCCCTCCTTCCCTTTACCTCTGTACTGATAAAACGTTGTCGGGATAATTCCGATTCACGTGGCTACGCGGAAGCGATAAAAAATTCTCAGAGCCACCAGGCACTGTTTTATACAAATGAGCGGCCGGATCGCATTAAAGGTTTTCTGTTAGAACGGTGTCGTGTTAGCGGCCCCTAAGTTAATAACTAATGATCGTTGCGACGGAAGTGAATCAATCAAAACTAACTTTAGCTCGACAATAACTTTATTCTAGAGCTGCTGTAAAGCCAAAACAATCTCTGTTACTTTAATTTACTATTATCACTGTAAAACTGCTTTGAAACATTCCATGTTGTTACAAGTGCTATATAAATGAAGGTGACTTGATTTCTTTATAATTATTATTTATTAATTATTAAAGACATACTCATTTTTTCCTAATTTTTTTTTACTTATCAAAAATGAATAGTATTTTTTAAATAATTAAGTACACACAAGACATTCATAACCACATAAACGCTAATTTATTTTACATGGCGCGGGTTCGACTAATGGGGGTTTTTGCGTGAAACTCCACCCAAACCACTACGTGTCAGTATAAATCCAAAAGCACTGTCATATCGATCAACGCAGCAAACCAAAAATGATTGTCTGCAAATTTATCATTCATTTATTATTGTTTCACAGAATCAAAACAAAGAGAAAAAAAAACAGAAGGCTCAAGTGTTTAACAGATCTAGACGACGGTACTTTAAAACAAGTGTGTGGAGTGGGGGAGGAGGGGAGGTGTGGCACATTAGCACTGATGGAACGAGTGAGAGAGAAAAAGAGGGAGGGAGGGAGTGGGAGAGAGACGGAGAGTGAGATTATAGATAATCCCTCATAAATGAGTGCATTTGTTTATGAAGATTACAAATCTCCCATTTAGAGTATGGAATAATAATCCAGGCAAGAAATCATGTAATCATTCATACACGACTCCCCATTTCAACATGACGCCCTTCCATTAAAGCCAAACCCTAATATCACTGAACCTCATCTAATGCACCAACAAGCAGACTCTCGCCATACTTACAACGGCCATTGATCCTCTGTGTGCGCTAATCTACATTGTGCTGTAAAATAGAGGGCAGAATGGCTAATTGTGCAAAAGGTGTTAATATGATCCTATGTGTCTGATCCAGGCCTGGAAAACAGTTAAGAGTTAAGAGCAATGTAGATGTATGAAGTTACCTCTTAAATGACTAAGACCCTTCTGACCTGTTTCCATATGACGTTTGACTATCACTGAGATGCGTTCATTAATAATCCCTTTCTCCCTCATGGTAACATATAACATTACACAACATGTTGGTGTTATGCAGGATTTTGTCCAGTGCTAAAGAGCATGGATATTAATAGTGTCAATGAAACGTTGATGTTCCATTCTCATACATTTAACCAGGCCTTACCAGAGTAAGACATTTGTTAAACCTGGATTTCTCAATGTAATCACACAGCTGCAGGTTCACAGTGTTCATTTTTAGCCAAGTGACTGAGTCATCTCGGATGCTTTAAACACATCAAGAATCGCTCAACAATGGCTACATGAAATTCTGGTGTTTTTCTGTATTGAGAAAGTAAAGTGTGAAACTGCACATAGTCAATTTCCACTTCAATGTCTATTTACATTTTCAGCAATCATTGTTTAAGCAATATCACGAGAGCTGTGATTTACCATTGTGAGTGTGATAATGTTGTTTTTATAACAGTTAAAGTTCGTGTCAATCGGAAGTTTAGTATTGTGACATATTTCCAACTGAAACAGAATTCTGAATGACACAAAAAATACAGGGTGGTGCTTGATTTTAGCGCACCTCTTTGCCATCTCTAGCTCACAGCAGACCAATGGTTGAAGGACAGTGAGTGATGTCATACTCATCATACTTTTTGTCCTGGTTGTCTTTTTGTTTTGTAAAGCCTCTTGCTGCTATTAAGAGTGAATGTCACTGGTTCTGTGCTTTAAACAACTATATACTTTGATGTGCCATGTTTACAGAGGGGTATTTATTACTTATTTTGTTAGTGCACTCTAAGACACCAGGTACGGTTGTTGTATGCTCCAAACACAATTTCGTTGTTGTTCTCTGGACGACAATGACAATAAACGTGAAATGAAATGATACAGCCGCCAAACACGTCATTAAGGGCATGGAAACCCATTCCAGTGGGGCAGAACTAAAGATTATAAAGACAAATTAATTAATTCATAAACAAATCACTGTTGTTCAACAATTTGGTTAAATGAATGATTCAATAATTCATTCGTAAAGACGTCGCCACCTAATGTCGTAACTATGTAAGTAATAGTGTTGTCAAAAATATCGATATTTCGAAATGTATCGATTCTGAAATTGTTCCAATACTTCTTTTATGCAGTATCGGATGGATCTCTCACTCATCTCATTCGCTTCGGTTGATATTACTGTGACTGTTTACTTGTCTTTTTTTGTAAATCTAGTTCAACAATTTAAATAAAGCCTCCTTGTGCTGTGTGTAAGCTAATACAACGGAATTACCCAGATTATTAAAAAAAAAATTAGGCTACAGATAATTTATCATCTAATATGTATAGCCTATGGCAGTTTTCCCCAGTGGTATCGAAATATAGAATATCGATATTTTTCAAGGTATCGTATCGAAGTTAGAGATTCCAGTGTAATGGCAACACTAGTAAGTAACCTCTATGAAAAATTCCCACCACTAAAATTCACAGCCTGACACACTGGGAATTACACAACAAAAATGTGAAAAGCACTTGATGAGTTCAGAGTAGCCTACTTTATGTCCGAATTCAGTATTTATTAAACAATACGTGAGGTTCCTACTTCTGCGAGATCGGAAAGCTGCTGGACCAATCCAATTCAAGGGCAGGACATTTGCTCCCCATGATGATGTAGGCAAAACCTGACCAACCTACACACACACACAGACAAACACACTATCCTATATGAATACACACAACATAACTATACATTACAACAAAGGGCTTTTTACATGACACTGAACCTAATTCTGCACATAACTTTTCCTCAATGTTCATCCATGCAAAAGTAAACCATTCCCATTTGTCCTAATAGAATATAATCCTTTTCACCCATGGGTCGCTTTGTCCCCCCTCCTTGGTAAATCGGGTGATGATTTTATCCACCATGCTGTGATGTTTTGTCTGGCTCAGTGAGGTGGGGGAGGACGAGTTATATTTATGATAATGATAGTTTGTCTGTTCTAAATCAGGACACTAAAATTGATTTAAGCAAAGCCTTAAATGTTCACAGGCTTTTAAGCTCTTTTGCTCCACAGAATTCATCCTCACTCATTTCTGTTCCCAAAACAATGTGTTTTATGTTTTGTTACAATAGCATTTACAGGAATAAAACATATTGTACCTTGTGCCTAATTATACTGTAGCCTTCCACTCATCTCGAAGTATAAATATCACTCATTTTGAAATAGTTTCCGAGGTGTACGCAACACCAACTCCCAGTGATCTGAAACCGTTCATCATTCCATACATAGAAATGTCTCTCCAATCCATTATTTACGGTTTTCAGCTTCCTTTCATCACGATGACATATGAGAATGTTGTGGATGTTCTGTCTGCTCATTCTTGACTAGGTTTCTTTAGCCATGACCCTCATCTAAAAAAGTTTTGGTGTTCTGGGACATCTCTGTTTAGAGTTTAGGGATCACCAAGGCCTTTAGGATCAGGTCTGGAAAAATCTTTTCCATACTTTTTTCATTGTAGAGTTTTTCAACCTTAGATGAGCACTATACATCTCGAAGCAAACTTAGCCAGCATTGGCATTGCTATTTTCTAAACAGGGAAAATGGATGGATATACATTATTGAACAAAAAAATAAAGATAGAAAAAGAAAACAAGTAAAAATGATCCTCTCCGTTCCCTCACCTGTGTTTTGTTTGTTTGTCATGTGACCCCATGACCTGATTCTCTCCACTATTTAGTTCTCTTGTCTTTTGCTCTCAGTTCTCTCCTCTCCTAACAGATTTCCCTCCCTCTCACTCTCTCCATCCAAGGCTTTATCCTTTCAGCCCTGATCTCACTTCATCCCCTCCAATCCTCATCTAGCCATCACAGAGTTTACAGAGAGAGAGAGAGAGTGAGGGATCAGAAGGTGCGTAAAGCAGGAAACCTGAATGAACACTGTCCCGAGAAAAGGCAAGTGGATAGAGAATTGGAAAGGCATAAGAAATACAAATAGAGCGGAGAAACATCCAAGAGGAACGGGTAAGTTATGATGAGGTTTTTTTCTTCACTTATTCAATGGTATATTTTGGGTTTGTTTGCTATTGCTTTAGTTTTAATTTATGATTATGGCAAATTTAAGGTTATGATAATGAATTCCACTCAGAAATGTCCACTTCAGGTGAGAACCAAACCCTAAAATAAGTGTCAATCAGTTTTATGCTTTAAATCCATAAAAATATGGGCTTTTTTTGTTTGTTGGTCTGTCATTTTTAGTCCATATAAATGTTTTTTAAGATATCAGAAGAGGCAAGCTATTGAATAAAACGGATATTGGTACCAAATGAATAATAATTTCTCTACATTACAAAGAATGCTTTAAACAAATGAAATAATTTTCAATGCCCTAATAGTTAATCATAGTATAATTAATGTAAATTATCAGCTAGACATTATAAATCATTTTTAGGTTCTGTATAAATAGTCATAGGACTTTTTAACTATGAAAAGTTTGCATATTAATGAATCATTTATGGAAGACTGTTCTTTCAACAAAGTAATAATTCAAATGACGGCTAGGCCACGCTTTCATACCCATTCCTAGTTTTTTCTTTCTCTCTGTTTCTATCCATCTACCCCCCTCCCCATCTCTGTTGTAGCTCTTATCCAGATGCAAAGAGCAGTCAATAATCGGATGAGAGCAGATTTGATTCAAAAGGCCTCCCTTAAAATCTCAGCAGTGTGGATTTAAACTCTCTCTCTCTTTCTCTCTCTCTCTCATTATCTCTTTCTGGTTATGGCGTTTTGTGCTCACGGTCTTGATGGTAGAACATATTCTAGCTGTTTAAATCACACTGATGTCAAATAAAAAAATTCCAGGTATGAAGTTCACCTTTTGTTCTAGAACGGGACTATTTATTGATGTCCTTTACGGGACGGCTCCCTCCCACCGGCCCACCTCTCTCCCATCCACACCCTTGTTCTCTCGCTTTCTCCTCGCAAACAAATTTTAGGCAAAAGTCATTCGGTCATGAGAGCTCGGGAGATACACAAAGATTCAAAAAAGAATCCAACAAAAGAAAATAGCTTGCATTAATCTTCTTTTGTAAGGTAAGACATTATATTCAAACTTAAGAGGTATGCTTTATGACTCGCAAAATATATTTTCATTAAGATGACTGACTGCACACTAATTATAAAAGCAAACTGGAGTTAACCATCCAAAATGAAGGGCAAAATTATTATAGATGACAATACAGAGAGAGAGTTTAAACTCATCAATAATAAATAACATGGATCTAAGATCTGTATTGAAATGTATTGGGTTTTTTTCTTCATTGTTTCTGAGGGCAAATTAAAGCAGTTGTAATGTGCTAGTCACACTTATCATTGTTACACAGTAAAGTCCCTTTTATTTCAAGGGAGCAGTTGGATTTAACCAAAAATGAATGTACTATATATATATATATATATATATATATATATATATATATATATATATATATATATATATATAATATATATTTATGAACTAAACTATCTATGTGTGTAATATCTGAATAAATGAGAGCAAGTGTATGTCAGTGTGCTTGACTCTGACTCATTACGCCCTTGCATGTTTGTGGTGGTACAAGTGAAATTTTGCATGCATCCTTATTTGTGAGGATTTGCAAACCCGAGTTTGAATTGCAAATAGCTGTTGAAGGGGCAAATGAAGATATATCACAGTGAAAGCAACAACAACAAGCACTTCCCACAGGCAGTCAAATAAATTGCACTGTCATGATTATTGTAACAATTAAATGTATATTCACATTTAGGAGTTTTCCCCAGCATTCTCTTGGATCTGCTGACCTCACTTCCTGCCTGTGTCTGTGGGTGATCGTGCCTGACAACCGTTGCCATGGGTGAAATGGAACAACTGAGAAAGGAGGCGGAGAGCCTGAAGGATGACATCACTGTTAGTGTCAATAGTCCATACCCAAAAACTAAATAACTTCACTAACATTTACGTAACTTTACAGAGCATCACAGACTCATCCTCAGTTATAGATCAGCTGTAATATCTGTATGTTTTGTGCTCTATAGGCGGCCCGTAAAGCAGTGCAGGACCTCACACTGCAGGATCATGTGGCGGGGACAGCTGTTGTGGGACGCGTCCAGCTAAAGACCAGGAAGACATTGAGAGGACATCTGGCCAAAATCTATGCCATGCACTGGGGAACAGACTCAAAGTAAACACAACAATATATGCAAATAAAAGCAACACAGGCTGTACCACATGTACTAGTATACAAGGATATCGATATACACATATTTACATGATACTGATATGTCATTTTTAATAGACTTGCACTTTAATTAGGCAAAGTGAAATTAATGATAAATTATTATAAACAGATGGATACATAAAAAGATGTTGCCTCTTTATCTCTGACATTAACGAGGCTGGTCTGAATCGTGATTAAGTGACTTATAAAGTAGAATCCTGCACCAATACTTGGAAAAAGATCCGATATTTTGCTTATACAGATTTTTGTGTGATAGTAAATTCACTTGAGATAAGCACTGAATTAATGCTGAAGTCTTTTCATACCTTTATTTTTCATATATTTACATTTATTCATTGCGTTTAGGTCATAAGTATGAATAAGTATAATAAAATAAAATAAGTCATATAAGTGTTTAATATGTAGCCTTCAAGATCTTAAGATTTTAGTATTCATGTGTTCCCTTTTAGAATAAAACTATAACCCTGATGATATTAGCGACATCCTTCAGCATTCTCCACTAGTTGTGGTTTTCGATATTTAAATTAAAGCTTAAATAAAATAAAATATAAATAATATAAATATAAATGTATATATAAATACATAAATGTTGCTTTGGTAACATTGGAAATAAAAAAAATAAATAAATGCTAAATAAAACAAAGCACACTACAAAATTACTAAAACTAAAATAAAAGCTAATCAATAAATAATATATAAATTTTACTAAAATAACACTGTTGTGGCCCTCTAAAATATTTAATTTCTAACCTGATGTTTCTTTTTGCCCTTCTCTCTCTCTCTCTCTCTCTCTCTCTCTCTCTCTCTCTCTCTCTCTCTCTCTCTCTCTCTCTCTCTCTCTCTCTCTCAGGCTGTGTGTCAGTGCATCTCAAGATGGTAAACTGATTGTATGGGACAGCTACTCCACCAATAAGGTATTTAAAAGGTTTTTCAGTTAAATTTTAACTGATATTCAGTCTGATATTAGAACTTAACTACAAAAAGGATAAAAATCATTGAACCTATCATTACTAATTGTTACAGATGTAATAAATTACATAATCTGTTGCTTTAACTTGGAGCTGCTGTCACGTACATTTAAATGCAAATCGTTTCTGGTGAAGGCTATTAAGAAAATCAGTATTTGCCAGTGGTCACATTTGTGTGCAAGAGGGAGGAGACGCATTTAAATGACATGAAGCACGAAAGCAGGGCTGATATGCTTTTAGTTCTTTTTGAAAACATGGAAGCTGCTTTATGCAACACATTTATGATAAACCAAGGTTATTCTGATTTTCTTTAGTGCTATTGCAACTTTATTTCTCAAAATTGACTCGCCTTTGTATCTTTCAATTGTGACTTTACATTTCACAGTTGATGAAGGCACAATTAAGAGAAAGTATGGTAAAATTATGCAATTACATGACAATCCAATCAAATGAGAGAAAGTTCCCATTGGACCTCCTTCATGAAACATCAGTAGAATTAATTTTGATGTAAATTGTTCAGAAAACCTTTGATATAAATTTTCAGATTCATTAAAGTGTTCATAACTTCAAAATAGTTAGTACAAAAAAACATAACATACCATTTTGTGTTCTTTTAAGCTAACTGATGACACTGCATTTTGATAATAACAACACTATTTGCCATAATAATATATATAACAAAATTATTTAGTTAAAAGGATAGTCCAGCCAAAAGTTTTAATTCTGTTATTATTTACTCACCTTTACGTCGTTCCAAACCTGTATGACTTTCTTTGTACTCTGGAACATAAAAGAAGATAGTTTGAAGACTGTTGGTAACCAAACAGTTTTGGTTCCCATTGACTTCCATTATAAGTACAAAAAATACAGTTGAAATCAAAACTGTTTGGTTACCAACATTCTTCAATATATATATATTTGTGTGTGTGTGTGTTTAGCAGAAGAAATAAATGCATACAGGCTAATTTCTGGTGAACTAGCCCTTTAAACAATTTTCAACGCCATGGTAGCATCAGGCGTTGAAAATTACATTGATAAATAAGTATCATTGAAAATTACTCTGATGTTTCATGAATGAGGCCCAATGTACATATAACCATTTGCCAAAAAAAAATTTAATCTGTAGAATATTAACAAACTATCGTCTCTGTTTGGGGTATAGGTGCATGCAATCCCCCTGAAGTCCTCATGGGTGATGACATGTTCGTACGCACCTTCAGGAAACATGGTGGCATGTGGAGGACTTGACAACATGTGCTCCATCTATAACCTGAAGGCTAAAGATGGTAACGTGAAGGTCATGCGTGAGCTCGCAGCACACACTGGTGAGAATGACTTCAAATACTTCTCATGCAGACAGATTTAAAAACCAGTTAGCAATCCACACGAGCAATATCTAGCCCATGAGATGTGTTACATATGCTAGCTGTGTCTTGAAGTCTCTGTTTTTTTAATGTATATGATTTTGTTTTGATCAGGTTACCTGTCCTGCTGCCGCTTCCTGAGTGACAGTGAGATCATCACCAGCTCTGGAGACTGTACCTGGTACATTCACTTTAGACTTCTAAGAGCTATAAATTAAAAGAGCAAAGAACATTTTGCTACAAATAATGTATTCAGATCAGCACATCTTACTTTCGTAAATAACATGACCTCTGACCTTTCTCCAGTCTTCTGTGGGACATTGAGACAGGAACAGAGAAGACGGTCTTCGCTGGACATTTGGGAGACTGTATGTCTCTGGGTGTTGCTCCTGACTTCAACACTTTCATCTCAGGAGCTTGTGACTTCACAGCCAAACTGTGGGACATCCGTGACGGCCAGTGCAGACAGACGTTTGGAGGCCATGAGAGTGACATCAACGCCATTGGGGTAAGACCTTTTTGACTCCAAGGCTCCCCATTGTCGACTGGATAACTAAATGGCATGCCTTATATATTTTTTATATTACTTATCCAATTTAAAGGATAAGTCGTTTACTAACAGTTTCCACCACTAAAATATTTTATTTTGATATCTTAAAAAAATGTATACACATTATAAAAATGCCTATTACGTATTATATATAATATTATAGTATTTATTAATTTTTAATTAACTTTTATTTTGATATATTTTTAAATTTATTTCAATTTTAATCATTTTGTTAAATGCTTTTGTCATTTTTTTCTATTTAGCTTTATTTTTGTTTCATATTTATTCATTTTAAATTATTCAAATTCAGTTTTTGTTTTTCCATCAAATATTTAAAAATGTATATATTTTATTTGATTTCAGCTTTATTTCACTCAGCAAAAACATTTTTCATAGTTTTAGTTCTATTATATTAATTTACATGACTTTTCCAGGTCTAGAAATCACACATTTAAAATTACACTACCTCATATATACAGGTTTTCAAAGACGGTGAGTCCAGCTGGTTCTACAAAGACAGTCTTTGAGGGGTTGAATTATAATAAGAAATTGTTAAAGCTTAATTTTTTGTCTTATTTTAAACAATTTTATTATTTATCTTGAGGCCCCCTGGTTGAGAACGACTGCCCTAAACCAATGTATTTAACGTTGATATGAAGATTATCTTGCACTGTTGGTACTATAAACATGAATGATTCCTTAGACTGTGCAGTTAGTTGGAGAGATGATTTTGCTTCCTTAACACAATGAGCAAAAATCCCAGAGATTTACATTGAGGAAGCAGCTCAAGCCATCTTTTGGGAACAGAAATATTCTAGAGCAGGGATGCCCAATCCTGTTCCTAGAGATCTACCTACCTGCAGAGATCCAACACACCTGTCAACGTTGTCAAAACGATCCCCGCTCACATGGATTTGATAAAAAGGCTGTATTATGCATGCCAGGCCAGTAGTTGGCGATGTCACTTTGTCAAGAAACATCTCGTGAACACATAATTTGCATACGTGGACATGAAATATGCATGCGCATGAAGTTTACACGGAGACCGTAAACTTTGCAGTTTGAATCCCGTTTTCAAAATCTTGCGTTTTCAGGCTCCTATAACACCGTTGCCGTATAAATGAACAGCCAAATCGCATAAAAAGTTCCCTTTCGAGAGGTCTCTCCTATTGCGTAAGTAGCTTACGCTATGGGAAAACTCCTTTTCTCGAGAATATTGAAGTCTTTATGTAAAACGCATTGCAGCTGCACAGCTGACAGCAATGAACGAAGGCAGCTCGGTCATTGGCTGTGCTGCGGCAACTTGCTCGAACCAATGACGGGGCGACTCTGAATGCGCGACCAATGAGCGCGCTTCGCGCCCGCGCGCGTCAGAGCCCGCCAAGATGGGTGTGGCCAAGAGCTATATATTGGGCGCCCCGTCATGAGAGTTCTTTAGATTTAATCTCCTTCAGCGAACACCTTCTTCGCTGGATCCTCCGGATTATTGAAGCTTCGCCGTCGAAAAGCATACCAGCGGGATTTGCTACGAGGACGTCGGCACCTTCAGCCGCCTTCTAACGCGATCCTACTGAGCCATCCGGCGTACTGCTCACGCAAGTATTTACATCTGTTCGCTCTGCGACACTTGTAAAAAAGCAAATTTTCCAAGGCGTTGTTTCAAATGCCTTCCTGCGCGTCGTGCAGAGACCTTCTCCCGGACGGGGATCGTCACATCATCTGCGCTCGCTGCCTGGGCCGGGACCACGCAGAAGCTGCTTTGACCAAGGGCGGATGCCCCGAATGTGACGACCTGGGTCTCTCCGCACTGCGGGCTCGCCTCGCCGCTTTCGCCGTGAGCGAGCCCATCGCCGCCATCCCTCTGTTCGAGCCGCGCACTAAGAAAAAGCGCCGCTCACAGAGGCTTCCTGAACCTGAGCTCAGTGACGTCACGCCGAGCCAGTCTCCGCGTGCTTCACCGCCGCTCTTGCCTTCCCCACCGCCGGTTCAGTTCACCCAGCCGGACCCACACCCCTCTAGCAGAGCGGTGGGCCTTGTGACTTTCGGCGCGTCCGAGGACGACGGGGGAATGGATGACAGCTTGTCAATCGACGCTGCATCGGACGACTGGCCGGGCTCCACTCTCGACCCCGCCCCGTCGACGCTAGCTAGCGCGAGCGGGGGCTCCACCATGGATAGCGAGATTATCCGCGTTCTCTCTAAGGCCGTGGAAGACCTCGGGCTCGATTGGTCTTCTCCCGAAGAACCAACCCGGAGCCGACTGGATGAGTGGTTTCTGCAGGGGCGCCAGCAGGCCCCTCGGCAAAGGCCTTCTCCCTTCTTCCCGGAAGTTCACGACGAACTCACCAAGTCGTGGAAAGCCCCCCACTCTGCGCGCCTAAAGCCTTCTTTTTCTTCCTCGCTCTCCTCTGTGGACGGCGCGAAGGAAAGAGGCTACGAGGGAACACCGCCCCTCGAGGAGGCCGTGGCCAATCATCTCTGCCCGCCCTCCACCACCGGATGGAAAGCCAAAGCTTCCCACCCCTCGAAGCCCTGCCGCACTACTTCAGCTCTCGCCGGTCGCGCCTACGCCGCCGCCGGCCAAGCTGCATCAGCGCTTCACTCTATGGCGGTACTTCAAGTGTTCCAAGCCAAGCTTCTCCGCTCTATGGACGAGTCTGGCCCCGAACCCGAAGCCTTTAAGGACCTACGCAGCGCGACTGACATAGCCCTGCGAGCCACGAAGGCCACCGCCCAGTCTATCGGCCGTGCCATGGCTAATTTGACTGTTCTCGAGCGCCATCTGTGGTTGACTCTGACTGAGATGAAGGACGCGGATAAGGCGCCATTTCTCGACGCGCCTATCTCCACCAGCGGGCTGTTTGGACCGGCGGTTAAGGGTTTCGGCGAACGCTTCACTGAGGCCCAGAATGCTTCACAAGCTATGCGGCATTTCCTGCCCAAGCGCTCCAGCTCATCGCAGAGCAGACAGAGGCCGCCGCAGCCGCAGCGGGCTAGAACAGCCCCCACCGCCTCTCAGCCCGCGCCTCAGGCTGACGCTCGACGCCGCTCGCGCTCTCACAACCGCAAGCCGCCTTCTGAGCGACGGGGTCCTCGGCCCAAGATTGTGCTGAACCCCGAGCCTCGAAAGCCGTCCTAGCCACAAGAATGAAAAGAGAGAGTGCGTGTCTCGCAAAAGCCGGACCACTCTCTCTGCAAAAGCTCAAGCATTACCCAGTCCCCTTACAGGCGGCTGGATATGTTCATACAGCAGTCAATGGGCCAGTCACAGAGCTCGCTCACCTGCAAACAAACGCCGTTTTTACGGCGACGCACAGAAAACACAAAAAGAGTCTTTTTCTGCCTGTGTCACTAATGGTTCACATGTCCACAAGGTGTGCATTCCCAGATACTGTCAAAACAGTGCCAAATTCATTCCCAGCTCAAGCTGCGCACCCCATGAATGTAGATCACGTGCCTACGGTCATGTACGCACCACTACACACAAGCACTGTTCACACAGTTATAAATTCATCCCCAGTAAAAGCGGGAAACATTATAAAAGTGACGCGTGTGCCTACCACTGTTTATGCACCCCCACTTATAAACACTGTCCTTACAGTGTCAAACACAACCCCAGCCCAGGCTGCGAGTTTTACAGACACAGCGCGCGCTGCTGTAATCACACACGCGCCCATTCACTCAGCTGCTCAGCGCGCGCCCGCGCCTCTGAGAGCTATGAGCTCAGGCGATTCGCTGGCCGGGTCCCTGCGTCACAGCGGCCCGCCCCTAGCCTGTATTCAGCCCATATCTGTACACGCAGCGGCATGGGAAAATATTCCAGATATGCCGAAATGGGTATTGAATATAGTAAAGCACGGATACTCGCTCCAGTTCGCTCGCAGACCACCACGTTTTACGACTGTGGTCGAGACGAAAGTGAGAAAAGAGTGCTCACATGTTCTACGCACCGAGGTGCGCAAACTAATAGAAAAGGGTGCTGTGGAAACTGTTCCCCCCTCTCTGAGCGAGGCAGGTTTTTACAGCCGCTATTTTCTCGTCCCGAAAAAGGATGGCGGTCTCCGCCCCATCCTAGATCTCAGACACCTGAACAAAGCACTAATGATTCGCTCGTTCAGAATGTTAACAACCAAGCATATCCTCGCGCAAGTACGCCCAGGAGATTGGTTTCTCTCAGTGGATCTGAAAGATGCTTACTTTCACATTCCAATAGCGCCTCATCACAGGCCGTTTCTGAGATTCGCTTTCGAGGGACAGTCGTACCAGTACACAGTACTTCCGTTCGGCCTGTCCCTGGCTCCCCGTACATTCACGAAATGTATGGATGCAGCACTTTCCCCCCTAAGGCGAAGGGGAGTGCGAATACTGAATTATCTCGACGATTGGCTGATTCTAGCACAATCAGAGAGTCAGTTAATAACACACAGATCTTGGATTATCAGCCATTTAGAATGCCTGGGTCTAAGAATCAATTTTGCAAAAAGCATACTATCTCCCAGCCAGAGGATTTCTTTCCTGGGAATAGTTCTAGACTCGATGCAAATGACAGCGCGTCTCTCATCAGAGCGCGCGCTCACCATCCGGCGCCTTGCAACATCATTCAGGGCGGGCGCGCTCGCCCCCGTCAAGCGGTTTCAGAGGATGCTCGGTCTCATGGCCTCAGCATCGGCCGTACTCCAGCTAGGATTGTTGCATATGCGCCCTCTCCAACGCTGGCTCAAGAGCCGCGTCCCTACTCACGCGTGGCGTTCGGGCCACCTTTTAATCAGAGCGAACCACGGCTGTATAAAAGCCCTGACGCACTGGAAAGCCGCCGACTGGTACCAGTCAGGCGTGAGTCTGGGTGTGAACACAAGGAGAAAGATGATAACGACAGATGCCTCCAAAATAGGTTGGGGGGCCCTTTACGAGGGCAGGCCTGTCTCCGGCTTTTGGTCAAACCCGGAGAAGCGCCTACACATAAACTGTCTGGAAATGAAAGCGGTCGCTTTGGCTCTCAGAGCCCTGCTCCCACAGCTGAGAAACGAACACGTCTTGGTCCGAACGGACAACATGACGGTAGTATCGTACATAAATCGCCAGGGTGGACTCAGGTCGAGCTCCATGCATTCAATGGCCAGGAGACTCATTTTATGGTCCCAGCACAACTTGCGCTCGCTGAGAGCAGCGCATGTGCCAGGTGCCCTGAACCAGGGGGCGGACATGCTATCCAGAGACAAAATTCTCCCAGGAGAATGGGCTCTCAACCCGCTGACGATTCACTGGTTATGGAAAACCTTTGGCAAAGCGGAGATCGACCTCTTCGCCTCCAAGGAGAACGCGCACTGCCCTCTTTTCTTCACGAAAAGCATGGATGCGCTCGCCCAGAGCTGGCCGAGCCGTCCCTTATATGCCTTTCCCCCGATCGCGATGCTACCGCAGGTCATCAGTCGGGTCAGAGAGGAGAAAGACGCAGTGCTGCTGATAGCCCCACTCTGGAAGAACCAAACATGGTTTCCAGATCTGATGCAAATGCAATCTGCACCACGGCCGATTCCACTGAGGCCAGACCTCCTCAGTCAGGCCAACGGGATGATATTTCATCCCCGCCCCGATCTGTGGGCCCTTCATGCATGGCCCCTCAACGGGTTCCCAGGAACCTCACGAGCGGAGCACTAAAAACCATCGCTGAGGCGCGGGCGCCCTCCACGAGACGCTTATATGCCCAGAAATGGAAAGTGTTCAGTGTCTGGTGTAATGCCAAGGGCCTGAACCCTGAAACATGCGAGATTACGAACGTACTCGCTTTTCTACAAGGGCTTCTGGAGGCGGGCCGCGCCCCCTCCACGCTCAAAGTATATGTGGCGGCCATCACAGCATCACACGACCCTGTAATGGAACGTCCATTGGGAAGAAACGACCTAATTATTCGTTTCCTAAGGGGCGCTAGGAGGATGAACCCTTCACGCCCCCCCTCAGTGCCGATCTGGGACCTAGCTACTGTCCTAGACGCTCTTAAAGGGCCTCCGTTCGAACCACTCCGAACCGTGCACCTTAAACAGCTCTCGCTCAAGACTGCGCTCTTGCTGGCACTCGCCTCGGTCAAGAGAGTGGGCGACCTGCACGCGCTTTCGACAAGCGCTGCCTGCCTAGAATTCGGACCTAACGACTGCAGGGTCGTCCTTAGACCGAAACATGGGTATATTCCTAAAGTGCTCACCACTCCCTTCAGAGCACAGGTTATCTCCCTAACTGCGCTATCGTCCCCAGCAGACGAACACGACGCTAATCTACTCTGCCCCGTTAGGGCTCTCAGAGTGTATTTGGAGCGTTCTGCCCTATTCAGACAGACAGAACAACTGTTTGTATGCTTTGGCGGCCGTACGAAAGGTTCCGCCGTTTCAAAGCAGAGAATCTCTCACTGGATAGTTGAAGCTATAGCGCTGGCTTATGAAGCTAAGGGACTTCAATGCCCCTGGGGAGTCAAAGCACACTCCACCAGGAGTGTGGCTTCTTCCTGGGCATGGTCGAGCGGGATACCGATCGAGGATATTTGTGCGGCGGCAGGCTGGGCCTCACCGTCCACATTTATCAGGTTCTACAACCTACAGGTCCCGACACTGCATTCCAATGTACTATCAGCATGATGCTAGTTGAACTACGAGTTCGTATCTAGATTATGTATGTGCTTGTGTCACACTGAGCGCCTTCTAGCCGCTCTGTATTCTTTCCCACATATAAAGCTCGCCTCTGCCGGCTAGTTGGATGATAACTTTGCTTTTTTAGCTCAGGCACCTGCCTCTGGCTATCATAAGGCGAAGTTCAGCACGCACGGCGTTTTGCATGGTGTTCCCATAGCGTAAGCTACTTACGCAATAGGAGAGACCTCTCGAAAGGGAACGACTCGGTTACTAACGTAACCTCGGTTCCCTGAGAGGAGGGAACGAGTATTGCGTAAGCTGCCGTGCTTGTGCTTGGTTAGTTCGCTTCAGTCGTTTTAACCTAAAGAACTCTCATGACGGGGCGCCCAATATATAGCTCTTGGCCACGCCCATCTTGGCGGGCTCTGACGCGCGCGGGCGCGAAGCGCGCTCATTGGTCGCGCATTCAGAGTCGCCCCGTCATTGGTTCGAGCAAGTTGCCGCAGCACAGCCAATGACCGAGCTGCCTTCGTTCATTGCTGTCAGCTGTGCAGCTGCAATGCGTTTTACATAAAGACTTCAATATTCTCGAGAAAAGGAGTTTCCCATAGCGTAAGCTACTTACGCAATACTCGTTCCCTCCTCTCAGGGAACCGAGGTTACGTTAGTAACCGAGTCGTTTTCTGTGTCATGTAAACATACCCTAAATTAGCTGCTTTAGGGTTCAATGATGTAATAAAAAATGTAAAATATTTTCCTTAGCATTTTTCGCGTACAGGCGGCAACATTGTCAAAATAATCCCGTTCACACAGATCTGTGAAAACGCTTAAAAACACTGTATTATGCTGCCAGCGCAGTAGTTGGCGATGTCACTTTGTAAAGAAAAACTATGCGCCTAGACACTGAACACGTAAAATGCATGCTCATGACGTCACTGTTTTCACAAAGCTTTTTTTGTTGTTTTTGTTTACACAGAGACAATAAGTAGAATATAGTTTTCAAAAACGTGCACTTTGAAACCCGTTTTCAAAAGCTTGTGTTTTCAGTCCTCCAAAAATGCTGCTGTTGAGTAAATGAACGCGCAAAATGTATAAAATGTTTTCTGTTTTTTGTTGACCAGAAAAACTGTGACGAAACTGCCCCTTAGGCTGCGTCCAAAATCGCATACTCTTTTTAGTTTTAGTACTTATTATTTTGAATAAGTAATTACTTATCTATAGCATGAGTGTGTGTAGTATGATGAATGTAATCTGGACGTACTACATTTGCAGTGGTGCCCTTATCACGTGACCTACCAGCGTCAGTTACGTCACTTCACCGTCATTCTCAAATCCTTTCCTGTGTCCTTGTGGGATAGTAAAGTGTACTTTCTGCTTACACTTTTATGAGTACTGTGAATTCAAACATACTTATTTTTAGCCTACTATAGTAGGTAAGTGTGCGATTTCGGATACGATTTCGGATACAGTCAATCGGAGTGGGATCTTTTGACCTGGATCAGGAAGCAACCACCCAGAACAACTTAGAAATCACCTAGCAACTGCATAGCAACACACTAACAACCTCTCAAAACTCATCACAGCCACCACATAGCATGCCCTAGCATAGCGGCAGCGAGATTTGCAATATATTATATAAACATTTTTCTCTCTGTCACTTTTCAGTTTTTCCCCAACGGCAATGCAGTGATCACAGGTTCAGACGACGCTTCCTGCAAGCTGTATGACCTGCGTTCAGACCAGGAGCTCATCACGTTCCAGGACTCCAGCATCATGTGTGGAGTGACTTCCCTCGCACCCTCTCTGTCTGGAAGACTCATCCTCGCTGGGTACGACGACTTTAACTGCAACATCTGGGACTCGCTTAAGGCGGAGAGAGTGGGTGAGTCACTGGAAAGAGATACAAAGATGGATGTGAACTTCAGGAGAATGATAAAAAATATATATATATATAAGATGCAAACATATCTGTAATAAATAAAGTGTTTGTCTTTTACAGGAGTGTTGTCTGGTCATGACAACAGAGTGAGCTGTATCGGCGTGACACCTGACGGGATGGCCTGCTGCACAGGATCATGGGATAGCTTTCTGAAGATCTGGAACTAAAACACTATCTCAAAGAGAGGCAAAATCAGAATATGTCAATGACAGGGTAAAATGTAAAGGGGACAATTGAAACAGGACTATGGGATATAGTTGAATAAGTAGGGAGGGAAAAAGATGTGTTTGTTGTGCCGTCAAAACGAGAAAGATTGTGAATAAGAAAACCTCATTTAGAGACGGGATTGATCTGTAGAATAGTCTTGTCAAAGAAACCATGTAATAACAGAAAACAGTTTTTCAGGGACTGCTAACTGTAAAAGTGGGCATTTACCAAGCCATGACCTATTTGGTGATTTTTGAGGTAATTTTTGGATAGGGTCATTAACACAAGGGTGTGTTACAGCATATTATCAATATAGCATATGAAATAAGTCTTCAACACTAGTTGAATCAAGCTTTATGTTATATAAATGCATCCTGTGCTATCAAACCTTCATGACAGAGGTTGCCAAAATAGTTGCGCAAGATCGAGTATACAATTTCAGTCTACAAAGAATTTTCACTTTTATAAAATGTGGTTTACAAACTATAGATAGATTAAATGAGTTGTAGTGAGATTGTCTGATTGAAACTTCAAGTTTAGTGTTAGAATTTTTTTTTTATTGTGATTTTCACTGATAGTGTCATGTCTTTTTCTGCTTATTCAGGCCAATAAAATAAAAACGACAAACTTGACTAATTTTTTTTTCCAATACAAATTTTATCTCGTAGCCTATCTATGGAAGCTTGTTTCCGCCACAGAATAAAAAATAAAAAAGGTAATTGCGATTTACATCCTGCAATTCTTTTTATCTCAGAATTGTGTGATATAAAGTCACAATTGTGTGTTATAGAGTCAGAATTGTGAGATAGACTCGCAATTCTGAGGAAAGGAGTAAAAATTGCGAGATTCAAACTTGCAATTGTGAGAAAGTCGCAATTACTTTTAAAAATATTTTATCCAATGGAATTGAAAACAAAAATTGTGTTTATAATATACTATAATATGAGGAAAATAATACCAGGGTTTATACAGAGATTCTTAAATTGAATTTACTACCTTTTTACCACCTATTTTACTACCATCACAATATTTTTACTACCAACACTGCTTCAAACTTCAACTGTATCAGTGTTAAGTAAAGTGACAAGTAAAGACTCCCTGTGGGAATTAACTGCCTTCACCCCCATCCAAGTAATATTTATCGTTTTCTTGCAAACGTTGCAAAAAGCTTCTCGACTGTTTCCAACTACTGGCCTAAGCCAGTCTTTAAACCGAGCGTACTCCAGCCAGAGGTCCGAAAACTTGCACTTGCCCATATTTAACGTCACATGGTAAACTCGCGCGTTGAGCAGAGGTTTACCGACAAGCTAAGGCATAGACATCATATAGATATCTATGAGCTAAGGTACCAATTTGAACCGCCCAACGTACACATCGCGTGACCTCATTCCGTTCACTCACGTCCGACCTTTCTTTTCTCTGTCTTTGGGTCCGACTCAAAATCAAAATAAATTCGTGGAAGTTTAGTAAGGAAATAGGCCTGCACACGTAAGTTACCCTAATTGAAAACCATATAGACCCAGTTAGACGGGGCTTCGAAAATTTACTACCTAGTCAAATGACGTTTACTACTTTTTACTGGCCTTTATTTGGCATAATTTAATTTACTACCTTTTACAACCCCGCGGAAACCCTGAATACTTTTAATTGATCAAAAGTTTTAAAAAAAAGTGTAAAAGACTTACATCTCAAATAAGTGCACTTCTTTTGAATTTTCGATTCATCAAAGAATCCTATAAAAACATGCATCATAGTTTGGACAAGAATATTAAAGGGTAACTAAACACTAAAACAACTTTTTTTAATTAATTATCTGGAAGAATGGAGCTTCATAAATGCTGTTCATTGATTCGAGTACATTATTTGACATTTGGGTATAAAGGGGGAGGGGGGGGGGGGGCAGGGGGCGTGCACCTGAGACCCGCAGTGACAGCTGCTGTCAAACTAGCTAAAATGGAGTGACGCAAGTAGCTTTGCAGCAGAGCGGTCATTTGAAGTCGAGACCTTTTCTCCCCCACCTTCACCTGAAGTGGAGGAGGGTGAATTGTCTGTGGACACCAGCTCAAACTGCGGTCTTGACTCCCGCATCGCGATCGGCATCCGATTATTCTTATATTCAGTCATTTTGAGGTCTTTTTTTCCAGGATTATTATTACTATTACGTTCAATATATTTTGCTGCTATGTGAAAAAAATAATCAGCAAATCGCGCCGGCGCGTTTGTCGACACCAGAGGATTAACTTTAGCCTAACAAGAAGGAAAATAAATTGTGATTAAAAATAAATGCTCACTCACATCATGACGCCGCTGCAGTGGTGGAATGGTATCGCGTCCCGCCCTCACTCTCGCTGAATCAAGGGCAAGCACACGCCTCTGCTGCAGAACAACACATTATGTCGATGTGAAATAATTAATTATAGAAATTTAGATATTCAATTTAAAGCTCCAATCTCCTCAGTCCTCCAAAGATCCCGAAAAAAAGTCCGTTGTTGCTTCAGTGACTACTTTGCTCAGAGAACCTGTCAATCACACCTGTCAATCATGTACAACACAGCACCGTTTTTATAGCATCAAATAACTAATTAAAAACAAACTTATTTTAAAAACAAACACTTGAAATTACATCAGCGTGATGAAAACTACAGTAAATGACAGAAACTATCTTTGGAAAAAAGATATGTGCAGTGTAATTTAATTGTTTGGTTGGTCTCACGTCCCATTGAATAACACGGGGAGGCGGGGTTTATGAGCTATACTAGGACCGGTCACCGGGGGGCGATCGAGACGGTTTTTTTTGGCTTCACTTTTCAGGGCTTGTGCGGCAGGCTTGGTTTTTACACCATATATTTGAAAATTAAAACACTTTATACCCAAATGTCAAGAAATGTACTCGAATCAATGAACAGCATTTATGAAGCTACATTCTTACAGATAATTAACTAAAAAAGTTGTTTTAGTGTTTAGTTACCCTTTAAACAGCATGGTCTTGAACATTCTGAATGATTTTGAGACACCGAAGACTAGAGTAAATGATGCTGAAAATTCAGCTTTGCCATCACAGCAATAAATTACAATTTTAAAGTAAATATCTTTAAATTGTAATATTTCACAGTATTATTGTTTTACTGTATTTATAATCAAATAAATAGGCCTTGGTGAGCGTTAGAGACTTTCAAAAAACAAATTCTTACCGACCCCAAACTATTGAACGGTACGCAGAACACTGATCCTGGACAAATATCTGATAACTAACAGACCTCTGACAAAATTGTGCATTAGATTTTTGATATTTTTCAATAACTGCAGGGCTGCAGTAGTGGTATATTGTGGGATTTTCATCACTTGCTTTGAGAACAGTCTTTAGTAATGACAAAGATTTAAATCTGTTCAAGCATATGTTGTTGTGAATATTAGTTTCATGTTTGATGTCATATGACTATATTTCATATAGTTTCAAATGTCCTCAGACAAGCTCAAAAAAGAAACAAAATTAAACATGTCAATTTTATTTACATTAAAAACTGCGTTTATTTACAAACACACAAAGAAAAGGAAAAATAGAATGATCATGTAGTTTAAGGCTTAAAATTGTAGTATATACACAGTGTTGGCTGGATTGATCCTGGTGTGCCCAGTTTTTCCTCACTCATTCTCCTTGTTGAGTGACACAATCAGAGCTCTCCTGTCCATCTGAGTGAATCTCTGTTTTTCTGGGGTGGACACTTTCAGCTTCATCTGACGAGAAACATGAAGATCCATAAGTGATTACATGCATAACATGGACGTCTGCAGTAAAAGGAGCACTGATGTTCAAATAGTGATTAAGAATGGTGTAATTACCTGAGATTTGCGGTCTCTGGGTGAATTAGCTTCCCTGAGGATCTGCAGAGGCGATCTGCCCTCACCCATCAGAACTTTTTCTGTAATATTAAACAAGCAAATACCTCAATAAATAAAAAATAAACACTTAAATATGAATAAAAAAAACACTTAAATATAAATATTTATCATTGTGCTAGTCTTCCATCCACCTTACTTTGAATATGCAAGGCTTCCATTGTCATTGTTTTCAGTTATTTTAGCGGTAACAAAAATAGGTTTGTTATGCTGCTTAATATCGCAAACTGGTATTTGTTTTAATATTACTTCAATCATAAACGTACTGTTTTGCTGCACAAATAGTTAACTTTTACTGCATGGCCAGTAATATTCTTCCAGTTATTTACCAATAACGGCTAATGAACTGGAAGTCCTACACACTCAAAGAAAATCTGTGATGAAAAATAAAGTGGATGGAGGAAGTAGCATCAGAAACTAGCAGAACGATAAATGGCGCATAACCATGTGGCCAAGAGACACACTCACCTCTTGGTCTTTGTTTGGCGCGCACAACCATGTTGTTATTCTCATTTGTGGCCGTGTTTTTGGTGGAGAGCGGTGAAGAGATAGACGTTTTTCCACGGCCCTGTACCCCTCTTGCTCTGACACCAGCGGTCCCGAAGCCCACCCCCAACCACTGGGGCTTAAAAATGGCTTGACTGGGGCTGCGGGTGTCAAACTTCAGACAACGGATACCAGACTGCACCGTTTCGACCTGGACGCTGGTCACTGGGCTGGATTTGCTGGAGGCAACAGCTGGTTGAGGAGAGAGAGGTTTGCTTACCTCTGGCTGCTCATGGCGGGACTCAGGAAGTGCAGGTGTGACCTGATGGAGGAGACGCACATCATTTAGCCTCTCACACAGAACAGTATGGAATGTTTCTGATGCCAAAACAGGCCTATAAAATAGTTCAGATTCCCACCCGCCCTGAAATTTTCATTGGTCACAACACAAACAAAAAAATATCCATTTAAAGTTATTTAAGTAAAACTTTAAAACCAAAATGTAGTTTTCCCTATTTCATAACATAGTTAAAAAAAAGAAGATGCATCAGGGCAATAAGTTAGAATTTTTATTTATTTGAGAATAAACGTGAATATAATTATGCAGGATATTTTAAAAAGGCAACAACAAACTAATATATATATTATAATAAATTGGAACTCAAGATTTATTGCTTTGAAGTCAAGGCTGCATTCATTTGTTGAAAAATACAGTAAAAAAATGTACTTGTGAAAATATTATATTAATATAACATTTCTACTTTGATATACATTTTAAAATATAATTTATTCCTGTGATGGCAAATCGGAATTTTCAGCATTATTACTCCAGCCTTCAGAGTCACATGATCCTTCAGAAATCATTCTAATATGCTGATTTACTGCTTGAGAAACATTTCTTTATCATTGTTAAACAGTTGTGCCGTCTAATATTTGTGTGGAAACCATGATACATTTTTTGAGAATTCTGATAAATAGAAAGTTTAAAAGAACAGCATTTATTCACAAATTTATTTGGATATCTTTTGCAACATTATAAATGTCTACACTTTCACTTTTTATCAATATAATGCATCCTTGCGGAATAACATTATAAACAATATATTCTCAAACCTTTGAAAGGTGTCTCAATCGCAAAAAAACAAACCTGTTCGTCAGACGTCTGGGATGGGACCTCCGCTTCCTCCGGGGTCACGACAGTTTCAGCAACAGGCTCGGACTCTGTGGATGGTGGGACGTCTGAGAAGAGCGTGTAGGAATGGTCTTCGTTCGCTTGTGTCTCAACAGGAGGAAGAGGAGTCAGAGGACGTTTCTCCAGAGAAGAGGAGTAAACGCCTTCATGACACGCAAGAAGACTCAAACTGAGCTCTTTCTTTAACGGCGAAGCACCAAGCAGCAGAGCCTCCTCCGCCTCTTCCAGCGAGTCCTCAGGATCCACCTCTACCTCCATCTGTGTGTGTCCAACCAACACGAACGGGCTGCTGCATATGGAGCCGTAGCCCAGTGAAGGAGAGGACGCCGCAGGGGTGAACACGACATCGCTGTGTTCCCTGACGGAGGCGGAGTTCTGAGCCAGAGGGAGCAGGGGCTCTCTGGGGCCGGAGTCATTTTGCCGAGCCCCACTGGGCAGGCTGGGGTGTTTGGTAAACGATACCGGAGGACGAGGAGAAATTGTCTCGCCACCAGACTTGACATCATTGAGAAAGAACGTGCTCAGCCGCCGAGCGAGAGATGTGACGCTCACTGTAAAGGAGACAAAGGAGTTTGAGATTAAAGAGTCACCCTTTCTATCTTCTAAATGCTTGTTATTGATCTTATTGTGAACTATTAATACATATCCAAATATCATTTTTTAATTTCTATTGTAAAAATGTTTAAATCTCAACTCCCAACCCTTTCTAACAATCAACTACAAGCTCACATTCATATACAGTATCTGCCTCTATCCATCAACCGCTGATGGACAGATCTAAATCCTCAACCTGCATTTTCTTTTTTGATCACCTGTTTCACTCGGATGTATGTCACAAAGAAGAAAAGATCTGTCACGACATCAATCGCAAATTTAATTTGGAAGGGCTGAGGACAGCAGCGAGTTTACTACAGAGTGTAACAGGTTCTGGAATTAATAATTTTCTCCATAGGGAAACTGATTTTTAACTATAAATTACAAACCCTTAAGGACAGATCTACTGAGAGCTATGAGGTTGTTAATCAACAGTATATCCATTTTATTGAAGTCATCAGCCCACATTATTTTACAACAGCATTATAACTGTTCATTATACCAGCATGAATCCTAGTGAGAAATATGATTCAAATAACAAATGGTTGATTTGGTTCATGGCCTGTAACTTTACGGAAGAAAAAAAAACAGTTCTGGAAGTGGCCAGGTAAGTTACTGTTACACTCTAAAGCGCTGAGCTAATAAATATGAATTAGCTCTCAGCTTGAACTCCTTTCATAGAGTTTATTATTGTGAATGAAGAAACACAGAACCCGTAATGGAGAACACTTGACTTACCCTTTATTGGTGTTCGAGTAATGCCAGGCGTGGGTGAGCGGGGGTCAACAAATCCAGGCCCAACTGACTCCACCACAGGTAGAGGAGAGTAAGCCACGCCCACCTACAAGAAAATACATAAAAAATTCAACTATTTTATTTGTCCATTGCGCACTACTGTGCTCATTAGGAACCTGAGAAATGCCAAAATTCACCTCACAGTCCGGCTTATCGATAAGCAACTAAATCATTTAGCACTTCAACTGGCGAAACTGGAATACAAAATAAGCGTTGTCAAACTGCATGTTTGTAACGTTACCTGTAAAGGTGTTCGGTCGATAGCACAGGACGGTGAACGCGGGTCTGCGAGTCTCGCTACACGCGCTGCTTTCGGTCGCTGGCTCGGATCTACCCGAGGTGTTGATGACACAGACATCTTGCTTTCACTGGATCCCATGTTTACTCTGTAGTCTACTCAGAAAACAGCACGGTTTATAAAAACTTGCTTGCATGGTAAAAAGCGAAAAAAGTAGTTAAACCCATAAGGTAATGATTTAAAAAAAAAAATACATTACATAAACAAGCACATCGTGCCATGTTACGTTCGACCAACAATATAAAGTTATTGTTCAATAATCAAACTTACCTTAAAGCTCAAAGGTTTCCACGCTCAGTTCAGTATTCCCTTCCCTTTATCTTTCACACCAGATCAGATTTAATGTTTCTGTCACGTTTTAAACATGTACTTGTAAAAAGCAGATACTAACAAAGAAATGCTTCAGTCTTGTAATCCAAACTCTTTGTGACTCGAGCGAGGGTATTTAAATGGCTCGTTCTGTTTGAAGCAATTTTTAAACCGACCAATAGGAGAACGGGAGAGTTCCTGCCTCGGCTCTTCTGATTGGCCGAGACGGTGTATACATTTTATTGGGCGTATCAGCGATTTGAAATACAGCCGCGTGTTGACTGGTTAAAGGCTGACCCCTTCTTTCAAACAGTCAAAAAAAAATTGCACACTTCTGTTGTTACAAAGAATACTTTAGTGAATTTAATTAATATTAAAACAAGTATTTTTTAGTATTTTGATTATTGCTAAAAGCAAACTGAATAAAATGCCACAAAGAGAATCGATATATTTTTGAAATCATGTAATTATAAAATGTATTATAAACTCATAAAATTATATAATTTACTTATGCTTGGAAATATGAATACTTTTACTCAAGTTACTAAGCATCTTTGTCAAAGCTTTATTGCTTGAAGTAATAGCAATTTGAATTGGCTATATGCAAAACATTAATAATTATGGTACAATACACAATATGGCAAGTAGAATTTACAATTAAGCAAATCATTTTACAGCAAGAGCAAATATCCAATACGAAAGAGTGCTTACAGACATGTCTTTCAGTCTCGCTTACTTGCGAATGTGTCAATATAACTTTAAGGCTTGCAAAGCACGGTTACTTTGTACAGGAGCCGTAGTGACGTAGAACACAACTAGACCTCCGTATCCCTCTTCTCTGTCAAACAGAGGCAAGTACTCTTCAGCTCACAGTGCAGGGACCTTACATTCCCCATAAGAGAAATATTACTGTCATTTTGACAAGGACAATAGAAAGAACAGTAATCGTCAAGATTAACAAAATTGAAAAATTACAACAGATTCTCTGTAAGCGTAAACTTGTGACAACCCATAGCAATACTGTTGTGTTTTTAAACTGTACCATGGGCTTTTCAACATGTCTCTTTTTCTCAGGCATCTGTCTGTCCATTAATGCACTGCTAGAGCTAAATGGGCTTTCATTCTTTTTATTCTCCTCACATTGTAGCAACGTCATGTCCCTTTGTTGAAATATACATCACGGGTCTTGATGTTTCTCTCCACAACAGGCTTCTCCACACTCACATTCTATCTTCACGCGCTCCCTCAACTCCATCCTTCATTCTGTGTCTCCTTCTCTCTGGGAGAAGTGCACCAGCAGCGTGTCAAGATCTCGCCGGTCGGCGGCTGAGTAAAGCGAGCTTTCTCCCATCATGCTCAGTGCCATGCGTAAGGTGGACCAGATGTTATCTGACATCACAGTCACTGCTGCACCTGGCCCTCGCCCCGCGCCTCCCTCTCCATCCCCTGCGGCCTGTCGCTGCAGAGAAAGGGCTTCTAGGAAGTGCTCTACTGCCTCCCTGTTGGAGAAACGACAAATGGCATTTAGCTTTTTTTGGTTTGTTGTTTACCCGAATGAAACCTTCTTCTTTTACTAACCTGTGTGCACCCAGGTTGACACAGCTGATCCCCAGGTTGTATCGGCTGCGTACAAATCCAGGCTGTAACTCCAGTGCGCGTCTGTAAGCTGCGACCGCTTCCTCGGAGCGATTACCATTTGCAAGAGTTGCTCCCAGCTTGTTCCACAGCAGATAATCCTTCACGTAGGGTTGAGAGGAGGAAGAATGTGAACTAAAATACTGATGAACAATGTGTAAAAACGTGTAGAATACACCAATGTATAAAGACCTGTTCACACCAACAACAATAACTATAAAGGTAACTATAATAATGAACTATATTTGCATCCACATGAACATTGTTTGTTATAAGAACATGCTGCAGTTTTGTTGCTGGCTGCTTTAGTCACCATGAAATCCAAATGTAATTTTTTATGGAATAATGCAATGGCTTCTCTTCTCTTATGTTAACTAGCGTGAGGTCGGGACAACCGGTCACTCACATGACATCACAGCAATAGCAAACTACAACGATCCAACGATCCAATCAATTCCCCATGAACTAGATCAAGTCCCGTCATACACCGTCACAATAGGGAAGAAAATATGTTTTCATTTCATGCCGTCATTAAATGCCCATGCTCTTTAAAGTTGGGTGGACTCTGATTGGCTGACAATGTTTTTATCGTTCATCAGCTGGAAAAAAAAATCCTGAAAAATATTCCAATGATATAACTGGTCGTAATGTTAACTAGCTGATAACTATATAATATTTAGCTGTGTGGACTTTCCTATTCTCATTGAATTAGAACGATTAATAAAATATTATATTTACATTTATCGTTTAACTTATCATTCTTGGTCTGTCACTGCTTTAAAGGTGGGGTAAGCCATGTTTCAAAAAAGCAGTTGGACATTGTTGATATTTGAAATCAAACCAAACAAACACACCCCTCTCTTCAATGCTCCACCTCCATAATTTAATAAGCCTCCAATCCTAACCGCCCTGCTTCGAGTCGGTCTCGAACCCCAATCCCCCTGCATGCGAGTGCACTAACAATGACGCTAAACTCTCTCTAGGTGGCTGTCTGTTTATCATAGCAGAAGCGTAACAAAATTAATGCTTCACAAAAAATAAAGTGCAGATGATGAACAAATGACAAAAAAGCACAAAATTAATGTGCAGTACACAATAGTAATTAAAAACAAGAGTTTATTGTTAGTAGCCAACAGCACAGCAGCTCCAGACAAACAATGACACTCAAACCCAGTGTTGCTCATGTGTGGAGCGAATCAAAGCAACCTCTGCGTCTGTTTTCAGGCCTTCCCGCTTAGCTCTCTCAGGCTCTGGAAAGATTTTCTAAAATTAACGCGGGTCCTAAAGCTCTTGCCCAGTGATAACACTTTATTTCCCAGTGATTTTGTCTGAGCTTTTCTCTTTTGTATGGTGTCTCATCCCTATTTCTGCAGTCTTTATTCAAATCTCCCTCTTGCTCGTTTCTTTCTCCTCCACCGTCATACGCCCCAATGCTGATAGGCTACAAACATTTGCTGTTGTTGTTCCTGTGTCGGTCCGACTAACTTCCAAACAGCGTTTTTCAAATAACGCTTACCCCACTTTTAAGTGTGAATGAACCAACCTGTGGCATCACAGACAGGGCGGCACTGAAGCAGTCCACAGCCTTGTCATACTCTCCACTGAGGTTGAAGAGAACGCCCAGCCCACACTGCAGCTCAGGGTCAACCCGTGAGGGGTCAGTGGCCGCTGCACTCAAAAACAACGTCTGCACTTCACTGAACAGTGCCCTAAGAGGAAGAAGAAAGAACTGGATTAGTGTGTAGCTCAAAGGGATAGTAAAAAACTCAAAAAATTCATTATTTACTCGCCTGCATTACCAAAACACAATCATATAGCTTCAAAAAACTTGGAATACAGTAAATTTTATGACACTTTCGTGGTGCTTTTTGTCATTCTGGAGCTTAAAGGTGCTGTAAGCGATGTCGGGTGACATCACTTCTTGTTGACGTTTAAAGTATTGTCAAACAAAACGAAGGCTAGCTAGACCCTCCCTCCTCCTCATCCGCGCACTAACCCCCCGAACCCCGCCCCCAAATCCTTCTTGTCGGTTATTGGCTGGAACAGTTTATGATGTTTCGTGGTGCGGTAAGCCCAGTTTGTTTTTGTTGCTGTGTGTGGAGCCTGGGGTGTCTGCAGAGACCGTGTTTTTTTACAGTGTGTTCAGGGGACCGGCAGCTAGCGGAGAGTGAGGAGATGTTTGTTGTATGTGACAAAAAATGTTTTGGCCTAAAAAACACGTGACATCGCTTTGAGCACCTTTAAGAAACCCAGTGCTCATTTTCTGTTATTAGGCCAGAATATTCTTCTAAAACCCTCCTTTTGTGCTCCGTAGAAGATAGCAAGTCAGGCAAGTTTGGAACAAAACGGTGAGTAGATTTTACTTTAAAAAAAATTTCTTTAATGAAGGAAAGACATAATCATTCTTGAGTCATACAAAAAGTATTTTAATATCTGCACTGTAAACTGATTAAAACACTTGGATGGAAAACACCTGTGTTTGTGTTAGATGTATTTTTAGAGCACTGTTCGCTTATGATTGGTGACAAATGTAAATATGTTGCTTGGTTACAATGCCCTGACTTATGCATATTTCATGCCATTGTCGGCATTGAAACATGCTTCTCCACATCTGATCAATCCACAGTGTTGTACAATCATGAATAAGATTTAACAGAATTCTGTGTCTAATTAAAAGTTAAGTTTTTTAGCGTAAATGTGGTAAAATAATTCTGACTCATCCATCAGTTTATTTTAAAGCAGATTCTTATTAGTATTATCAATGTTGAAAACAGTTGTGCTTGTGCTGCTTAATATTTTAAAGAAAACTGTGACTTTTTGTAGCATTATTTGATGGATCAAAAGTTAAAAAGAACAGGATTTATTTGAGATAAAAGCAGTGAATAAATGTATTAACTTCTTTCAGAAATATCTTATTGAACCCAAACTTTTGAACGGCAGTGTACACGAGGAGCGAAACCTGTACCCGATGCAATCAACAAAATCTAATGTTGGTCATTGCAGCTGATTAACAAGAAGAGATGCCATTAATAGCTTGCATCTTGTTAGTACACAGTTACAATGGAAATAAACAGGATCAGTTTTTCAGACCTTGAACCCAGAATGTTTTTTTCACTGCATTCAAGAATCCTCTTACTCTGGCAAAAGAGATCCAAATCTTTCCCTCTCCTTCTCCTTCTCTCTCACACCCTCCCTCTCCTTCTCTCGTTCATGCTGCTCCAGGACAGGCCTGTATTTGGGGTTGTGCCTCAACCAATCACGGAGCGTCTCGCAGGCCTGTCTGTGCAGTGACTCATTGGTGAAGCTTACAGCTAGAGCCATAAGAGCCGTCAGATTGTCCTTTTTCAGCTCAATACATCTGAAAACAACAATTGAGACTTGAATTTAAAAGGCAGGAGCAGTATTTTAATAAATCATATTTGTAATAGACTAGTCAGGAGAATTGAATTGATGTGCACAGTAAGACTGCAGTTATACTTCTCACCTGCGGAGGGCGCTGATAGCAGCAAACTCTTGCTCGTTCTCCGCCTGGCAGGTGCCCAGATATTGCCACGCCTGCAGTATCGTCACACACAGTCAGCGTTTCACAGAGACAAACAAGAAAGTAGAACAGAGTTAGTCCCTTGAGACAAAATGTATCATCGGTTTTTGGATGTCGGGTTTATACGTATGAGGCTCTGACCAGCTGGTTGTCTGGCTCTCTCTGAACCGCGCTCTCGAAGAGACGTACGGCTCCAGGAATGTCCCCCGCCTCCATCCTCTTCACACCCTCGGCAAACGGATCATCGTGGGACAGGTAGGGGTTGTCTTCTTCAAATTGATATCCCTAGGAGAAGAGTAAAGGCATATTCACACTAACTTTAATGGGACCAACAACATGAAAGTAAATATTGATTTCTTTTGACAAAAGTTTAAATACCTCAATAAAACACAGCCCTGTTCAAAAGGTTGTTTTTTTTGGTGTGTCAGAAATTAATACTCAGCAAGAGTGTATTATGCTGACAACAAGTGACGTAAAGGCCTTTATAATCTTTATAATAACATTAACAATTATTACAATTTGAAAATGTGTGATAAAATGATTTGTGAATTATCACACTGAAGACTGGATTAATGGCTCCTGTTAAATTAAATTCAGTTTAATTATAAATTATATATATATATATATATATATATATATATATATATATATATATATATATATAATATCTTTACAAATACAGTATATATAAAAAATATAAATTGTAATAATTTTTCACAATATCACTATTTTTAACAATATTTTTAATCAAATAAATGAAGCACAAGAGGCTTCTCTTGTGCATCCTTATGGAAATTGTCTTTTTCAGTTTCGTTTTTTTGATCACTTTAATACCTGTGTTAATGCTAGTCTGTATAAGTTTTGGCACAGGTTCACCCGTTTCTTAAAAAAATCTATTTTGCACTAGGTAAACAAATTGTTAAGAGGCTTTCATTTTGTTGCCAAGGCTTCAAAATTTAAATTTTTCTATTTTATTACCAAATGGTGCCATTTTTTCAGGTTTGGCCTACAAAGCAAATACTCGCTTTATTCCTGTTTTCTGCTTCGGCATGTTATAGAGCCAATTGGATAAATTATGCAGCGATAATTGTGTGGGTGTTGGTATGGATTGCAGAGGGTGGTTTGTATGTGTGTAATAAAAAAAAAATACATGTGTGTTTGTAATATGTGAGAGAGAAAAACCCGCCCAAACAAAATCTTACCGAAAGCTAATTTTTTGAGATATCAACCTCAAATTGGTTTCGATATCTAGCAGTTTTAGAATTATACATGTTTCACCAAATATAAAGTTTACATAAAATAATGTTCATAAATCATTTTCATAAACTTTTTTTGGTTTAATTTATTATTATTATTTTTTACTTCAGCAATAATCTGCGAAGGGTCTTCTTTAAAATGAGACCAAACTTGTCTGTGCTCCCAAGCTTCACATTTTTATGACAGTTTTTTCACACAGACATTTTTGTCCACTATGGACGAATGTGTAACTTTTTTTAATAGTAATTTAATTTTAATTATTTTTTTAATTTTAACAAGGCTTAAGAAAAATTAAAAGAAATCTTGCCAACCCCAAACTTTTGAACGGTAGTGTATTTGGAATCTGAACAATTAAAAAAATCTACTTATAGAAAAGAAAATTGTCAAATGATTTTTGTGCAGAAAATTAGTATTACAAGTTAGTATTAAAAAGAGTGAATATGCAACATTTAAGATGCTGTCCTTCTGAATATCAGAACAACAGATTCGGCCACAGGTAACAGCATGATTGAGAGTATGATATTGCTCTTATACAACAGTTACAAGAGGCTAATATTAAGTAATGTACATTAGACAGCATATTGCCAGTTATTTTGTCTGTTTTTACTACACAAATGAACATATTTCCATGTGAAACCAAAGCAGAAACAAAACTGGAACTAACCATTGTATAAACTGTAATAAAGCACAGGTAACAG
Organism: Siphateles boraxobius; assembly: GCF_051911475.1. Classification (NCBI taxonomy): domain Eukaryota; kingdom Metazoa; phylum Chordata; class Actinopteri; order Cypriniformes; family Leuciscidae; genus Siphateles; species Siphateles boraxobius. The sequence continues at coordinate 18,465,155 of NW_027508722.1, read as the reverse complement.
CCTGGGAAAGGGCACAAGGTTTCAGTTAGGTGGAAGTATCCATGATGTAAATGGGCACAGGTGTATATCGAGATACCTTATCGTAAGAGCTGCTGAGCATCTGGTCGAAGTCTGAGAGCCAAGGGTGAGCTTCAGCGTCCCTCTTCGCCATTTCCTCCCACTCCTGCTGGAGTTTCTCCCAGAAATCAACATCACTCTGAACACACACACACACACAAGCACCAATGAATGCAAGGGTATCACACTCAAGTTCATGTATATGTGCACAAGTGTGCAGCCTGGCTCACCTCCACCGCTGCTTTGGCCTGCTGGAAGTCTGGCCCATAAGTGGCGAATTCATCTACCCATGATTCTGCAGAATCTGCCGAAACCTACCGAGCACAGCAAGATGCCAGGCTGTTAACAGCCACCATATTTACACATCACAGAGCCTGCAAATGCTTAAAGGTGCAATACGCGATTTCTCAAAATCATTATTGAACACATTGCTGATATTCGAAACCAACCCAAAAAAACACACCCATCCCCAAAATGCACGAACACACAATGCAAGAGTGTTTCTTTAATTATAGCAGAAGCGAAGCAAGATAATGCTCCCTCTTGCTCACTCTCTCTCCTCTCCCATCATGAGTGGACACGCCCCCAATGCTAATTGGTTATAAGTTTGTTGTGGTGCTCAGTCCAATCCCTTTCAACGTTTTTTTTTTCAAAAATCGCTTACCGCACCTTTAAATAATACTCAGGTAAAGGGAAAAAAGACAATATACTGTGATAAATGAGAGTGGGGGAAAAAAGAAAGGATGTAATGGAAAAAGAAAGAGGGCATGAGAGACCAACAGAGGAAGAAAAAAAACTCACCCTCATTCATCCATCTTTCCTGTCCTCTCTATATTAAAAATAGCAAGCAATGCTCAGTGAACCTTCACTATTGCAGGAAGTCAAAGTGGTTTCAGTAGCTGGGCACAAGTGAAAAGCAGTGTGAGCAGGGTTTCAGCTGTACAGGTCTTTCAGCGATAACTTTGTTAAAAGCACGATTAAACTAAAGCAACAGTCTGCTCTCTTTAAGCAGGAGGTCAGCAGGAGCTAGTTAACATAATGAACATGACAAGCCTACACAGGCAAAACACATAGCAGGACTACTGCATCACTGTTGCCAGGTGATCAGGGTCCTACCTGCCTGACGATAGTAGCCCACTGCTCTGCCTGTTTAGCTTTAACTTTGTCATTCTTCTCTTTGCCCTCTCGGGTTTCCACTTCCACAGTCCCTTCCCTTGATTCCAGGAACTGGGCAGTTTGGGACAAGGGGTACAGGTAGGGGGTATTTATGGATAGTGTGCGTTTGGTGTGAGATTGTTAGGGATAGCGGGAACATTTAGGTATGGATGGAGGTTAAAATGTAGGGATCATGTCATGATGATCGTCCATAATAGAAGGAAGAAGGAAATATCACAATTAAACTACTGCTCGTTTGAACCATGGGATAAAACATATTTCTTTTTAAAAACAAAGGCCAGTTTCCAAGACCTAGACAATTGTGATTTATCCTTTGAAAAAAACGTGGACTTGGTCCAAACGTCCGAGACCACTAGTTAAAATACTGTTTCTAATTTAATCCTATATTATATTATCTGCGTAACTATTTGAGTGAAAATTCAAGCTACATGAACTCCACAAATTTGACTGATGACCTAGAAATAATGGATAATCCTAAATATTTATTGTCCATTTTACATCATAATGTGTTATAATCTGTATTAAATTGAAGTATTTTAACTAATATGTTTATAATTAACTAATATGTTTATAATTAAATATTAAAAATAATTTGATAGATGATTTTGAAAATGGATTACACTAAAGTTTAAAAGTTTGGGGTCAGTAAGATTTTTTAAATGTTTTTGAAAGAAGTCTTATATGCTCACCAAAGCTGATCAAAAATACAATAAAAAAAAACTTACATTTTTGGGTGACAACCATTATACTTTTTATTAAGACTTTTTGATGAATATTAAGTTCAAAATAACAGCATTTATTCGACAAAAATCTTTTGTAACATTATAAGATATCTTTACAGTCACTTTTGATACATTTAATGAATCATTGCTGAATAAAACTATTAATTTATTTTAATTAAAAAAAATCTTACTGACCGCAAACTTAAGTATATTTTTGGTATACTCAAACCAAATACTCAATTTTTATAGTATTGAAAATAGATTTTGAAAACCAAATTTAAAACATGGTCTTAAAGGGTAAGTTCGGCGTTTTACAAGTAAAGCCCTGTTGTAAGATCGTTTCTGATGAAATCGAACGGTTAAGATTAAAATTTGGACAAATCCTGCTGTCCCGAGAATTTTAGGTTTTTGTGTTAGCACCCCCCCACCTATACAATGGATTCATAGGTGCATTGGAACAATCATTCATATAAACGCATTAAACTTTAGTTTACAAAGACGTGAAACTCACCGAGTGGTCTGGGGTGTTCACTGATATGCTCACGCAAAAATCGCTGCAAAAGAAGCTTTCCAACAGGTGTGTTACCATTCGTTGTAAAACTGTGGACCTATTTTTCCAACGCCTCACAACCGGACATTCTTCCAAAAACGACGATAAAACCAGTTGGAAAGCTTCTTTTGCAGCGATTTTTTCGTGAGCATATCAGTGAACACCCCAGACCCCTCGGTGAGTTTCACGTCTTTGTAAACTAAAGTTTAATGTGTTTATACGAATGATTATTCCAGTGCACCTATGAAACCATTGTGGAGGTGGGGGGGTGCTTACACAAAAACCTAAAATTCTCGGGACAGCAGAACGTGTCCAAATTTTAATCTTAACCGTTCGATTTCATCAGAAACGACCGTAAAATAGGGCTTTACTTGTAAAACGCCGAACTTACCCTTTAAATCTCCACTGTGTGTGCAGAATTCAGTATCTAAAGCGAATTAAACTCTCCAAAACTGTATTTTCACATGGGTTAGTATTTAAATCCCTGCAGTGCAAATCAGCAAGGATTTACAGTATGCCATGTAGTTACAGCTTGAGAAGAGCCAAGATGGCTGCCAAAGGGCTGCAGTGTCACCCTTCGCAGTGCTTCCTCTATCAGAGGAGCTGTGAAGGGCTCGTACCTGGTTAAGGCTTGAGGCCCAGTGCTGTGCCTCCGTGGCCTTTGCTTTATCAGTGTGCTCTTTTCCTGCTCTGTCCTCCACAGTCACACTGCCATCGCCAATCTGCCTAATGAACCGCAGGAACTACACAATAACAACAACAACAACAGCTATTACACATCTACTGCTAACAGGAAACACGTTGGCGATGCATTGAACACACACATACACACACAAGCACACAAGTCCATCAGTAGTTTCTTCTGGACAGTTATGGTCAGATAGAAGGAGGAAGGAGTAACGGCCAAAGGCATAACATATCCCAAATTATATGACAAAGCCAGAGTAGAGTTAAATGAAAAAAAAAAGAATGAATAAGTGAAGAAATGCCCATGAAAATGTGAACGATGTCACATTACTTTATCATCAACCACAAGGCAAAAATTAATCTAAATAATAATCATTTTTAATCCCATGGAGAACCTTTGGTCAGTAATGTACTACTTAACCTTTTAAATATAACCCAGAAGTGCATTCAGGGGATGCAAGTGGGATGTAAAATGATCCCTTGAGACAATATTAAAGGGGCATTCGGCAACTATTTCAGCATAATAAAACCGTTTAGAAATCATTTGGATGGTTTAATAACCTGTTCTGGTGAGAATGGTGACTTTCCCCGCTCCCCCCAACATTCCTAGGTGGAAAACCAACCTTGCAACATGAGGATTAACGTCCCGGTAAGTTGGAAATAGGAAGTCTCGTGAGAAGCGAGAACGTGCGAGAAACACAAACTCCTTTATGGCAATTCGACATAAACACACACGCCGCCCTCAATGTGTATGATGTATTACCCACCTCGGTAGACATAGCTCCACACGATAAAGTTAAAGCTCCGATAATAACAAATGCACATGAGCAACGGTAGAAAGGGGGAGGAGGGTGCCGCAAGTGAGGTTTTTTTACGACATTGTAGTGAAATATACGCCTCCCAGCTCTAGGGGGAGCTCGTTGACAAAACATGCAACAAAAAAGTGAAAATCAGCGAAGAAATAGCTAGGGTTGCCAAATGCCCCTTTAACATGGGATCATTTCTGTGATGTGGCATGGGTGAAAGCAGAGCAAATTTATTTTCGAAATTGAAACACTTTAGTCAAATGTCAAGCAAAAAACATTTTTCATAAACTTATGTGAACAAAGTTCCAGTGCTGCTGCATTTAATACAGCAATATGTCATAAAAAGCCATGTGGCACAGGGATTTTCCCAAGGTGGATTGCCAAAAAACTCCTTACTTATGGTAAAATGTATTTATTAATAGCTATCAGAATAAACAGTTCTTCTACCAAGTGAAACAGTTTATTAACCCAAATGTAGGCAGTTTGTGGTTATCAAGCAAGATAGCAACTTAAGTATATAGAACGGACAATTCATATTAAAAATATATTTTTTTAAACTATTGGTTTACAATTTGTGTTTTAGGTGCAATATGTGCATGCTTGTTTAATATATCAATGCATGTGGTGACTTGGACTAAAGTGTTTCAGGTGCAGCTCAAAGAACACTTAAACAACAACGAAAGTAGGGAGACCCTTCCTTTTGCTCTCACCTCTGTGTTCTTGAGTTTAGGGTCGTCCACTTTGGCAAGGAGTTCATTCGCTGTTTGACGTAGTTCTTCACCTGACTGGTATTCTTGTGTCCTGATAGTATAAAAAATACATTAAAGTAAGGATAGGATCAGGACTCTGTAAACATCTATTATTCTTGACCTAACTTTACTATTATCTATGTACGTTACCATTCAAATGTTTGAATATTATTTTTTTATTTTGCATTAAGTTGATCAAAAGTGACAGCAAAGACATTTATAATATTACAAAAGATATTTCAAATTAATGCGATTTTAATTAACTTTCCATTCATCAAAGAATCCTAAAAAAAAAAATTTTAAATATTAAGCATAAATATTAACTGCTGTGTATATACTTATTGTATTTGTGATCAAATAAATGCAGCCTTGGGGAGTATAAGAGACTTATTTCGAAACATAAAAAAACGATACTGCATAATATTCTTATGCTGAGTCTCTATATTATTCGTTTTAAGAAACATAGAATACCATTCTTTGTCCTGTTCTCTTTCTCCCAAATCTCCAAGCCATAACTTCTCCTCAGATTGCTCCAGGTACTCCTCAGCCCAGCGGCCGGGGTCTATGAGACAGGAGGAAGGGAACTGAGCGGTGGAAGTATGGTAAAAGACGACAGAAAAAAGTAAAGCTACGGAGAACGAAAGGATGGCTGGGCAAAGATGAGTGTAGATTTGTCAGAATTGTCACCTAATGACACTGAACAACATCTAATGATATTTTAATGACATCTAATAGCATCTTAAATTAAAAAAGAATATGCCATATACATACAGTCATGGCCAACAGTTTTGGCAGTGACATAAAATGTGTTTAACAATGTTTGTTGCCTCAGTTGTTGTGTAGATTCAGATCAGGTGCATTTTAAATAAATGCAAAAAGCAACATTGGTATAAAAAAGAAAACAGAAAAACAACTTTATAACAAAAAAACAATTTTCTAGTTTTTTGGCCAAAATGACCAGCTAACATAATTTCACTCATCATATCATCAGCACATGGCACCAGTGCAGAGTTTGCTCAGTACATGCAGCAGGTGGGTTTGAGTGCATCTGCAGGCCAAGACTTTAGGACAGCGACCTGGTGTCAAGAAGGGCGGCGAAAATTCCACTTCTCCCCAAGAAAAACATCAAGAACAGCCTGATATTTTACAGAAAGTACAAGGATTAGACAGCAGAAGACTGACGCAGTTATTTTCTCTGTTGAAGCCCCCTTCCCACCGTTTGGGACATCTGGAAAATTGATTGTTTGTGGATGCTACCATGAGTCCTGTGTCGTGCCAACAGTGAAGCATCCTGAGACCATCCATGTGTGGGGTTGCTTTTAATCCATGGTAGTGGGCTCTCACAATTCTGCTCAAAAACACTGCCATGAATGAAAAATGGTATCAAATCGTCCTGCAAGTGCAACTTCTCTCACTGATCCAGCAGAGATTTGATGATGATCCATGATGCATTTTCCAGCATGAAGAAGGGTCAACACTGTAAATATTGCACATATCGAATGCTTTTGGCAATAAAAGCCTTCAAAACGTGTTACATACTTATCATTGTTTCCCAGTATAACATATCAATGTGAAAAAATTATCTGCTAATACTGAAGCAGCAAACTTTGCAAAACACAGAATTTATGTCACAATATATAAGTGCATATAAACACACACACACACACACAAACTTATTAACCTGCAACTTCATTGATGAATTCTCTGGTCCAATCAGCATCAGCTGGATCAAGAGCAGCTTGTCCAGAAGAAGAGGCGGAGTCAGCAGTGGACAAGAATTCTGCCGCCCAATCGCCAGACAGCGCCAGAGCAGCCACATCAGGAGCTGAGAAATTAAAACATACAGTAATATCACACTGAAATGTGCTGAAATCTGACTGGACGTGTGTTTCTGCACGCTACCTCTCTGTGGAGCCTGTCTGTAGTTTTGTTGATCTATCTGCTGCATTTCCTCCAGCAGTTGACCCATATCAAAACTGTGAGGAGGCCGTTGTGGAGCCTGTAGAAACTCACTGACCAGCTGGATTTCAAAAACAACAGGATGCCATTACACTAAGAACACGGGACATGATCTCAGACTACTTGACCCGACACAAACATCAGGTAATTGAAATTGAAAACACCTTCGAAATATTAAAGACCAAAATACACACCTCCTCTTCTGTGGCTATTTCAATCGGAGTAGGGGGAATCTATGGAGGGGGGAGAGTAAAAGAAGCTTTTAATGTTAATTTAATTATTATATTTTATTATTTTCAAGGCTGCAGCTAATGATTATTTGCATTATTTGCATATTAATTCGGTTGCGAGTCCTATAATGGTGTCAGTTTGGTTATAGAATGCTGTTGTCATGCCCGCAAAAAACAAAACGAAATTTAATTCCCAAATATTTGATGATCAGACTCAAAAGATTTTTGGGATAAAGTCTCATTTTCAGCATGCTTGAGAGACGGAGCCATGTAAACAGTATGATGAATCAACACATTCTTGGCAAATCAGTGTATTTACATCAGATGTTCTCCACTCTGGCCTCTAGGTCCACTTTCCTGAAGGGGTTTAACTCCAACCCTGATCAAGCTGACCAGCCTGTAGCTTTCTAGTAATCCTGAAGACCTTGATTAGTTGTTCAGTTGTGCTTGATCAGGGCTGGAGCTAAACATCTGCCCCGGTTACAAAAAAAAAGTTGAGTAACTTACAGTGGGTGTTGATCGATGTCTCCAAGCCCCTCCTTCTTGGGTCATGTGACCAGTCAGTTTCATAAGGGGATTGGCTCCCCCACATTCCGCATCCACTAACTCTCGCATCGCCATGGCAACACACTGTGAGGCTGGATCAAACTAACACCTTGAGATATCTACAAGAAAGTAAAAAATCATTGTTAAGTGTTATGCTATAAAAGTGACAGCAGTGAAGTGGTTAAGGGTCTAGATAAGTGGTTCTCAACCTTTTTGACTCCAAGGCCCACCACTTTTTCGATTTGAAAAACTCATGATAAATACTGTGTCCAGCATTAAACAAAGTTAACAATAGCCTCAAGCAGGCGAACCATGCAGTATTGGTTTTGATTTGTATAAAAAGCATGGTGAGGCAGTAAGCAGTTTTAAAAGAAAGAGGAAAATTGTATGAATGAACATATACAATAATATAATTCATTCATATTATATGAAGGGAACTGACTGTTTCTGAACTGAAAGTTTCAAAGGCATTTTCTTTTTATCTTACCTCTGTGTAGTGACTAAAAGTCTTAAAGAGATACTTCACCACTCTAAAGTGAAAATTAGGCTAAGACATATATTACTGACCCTGCTGTTGTTCTAATGCTGTTCACCATTATTTCTTTTATGGACTACAAAAGGAGAAAAAATGTCCACTCGAAATCAAGATTAACGACAACGTGACATACAACGCCTAAAAATCCCAAAATTTTTTAAATACCTCCGGACTAGAACTCCTGCTGTCAGGTGACAGTCAGAATGACAGGTGACAGAGGTGAATGCGATAACTTCATGTTACGACAAACACATATCACAAACACATGTACCCCCAGAACACTTGGTATATACGACACGAGTCGCATGGCACCATTTTGTTATACTGTTATTATTATTTATTTACTAAGGTATGTACAATTATTCACAGAGCAGATAAATACCAATAATGTATCATTTTGACATAAAAACTTTACTTGAACATGTAGCACATGTTAGTAGATATCATATCAAAATGTTCATTTCAATAATTTACATTACTTTTCCAAGTCTAGAAATTAAAATTATATGGGATTTTGTTTAAGCTTATTGTTGTTTTCTCTTCATTTAAATGTTAAGAGGCCCCCTTAGAAGTTTTCAGCCACCTGGTTGAGAACCTCTAGACTGGAATCAGAAAGGTTGTAGCCCTAGTTGCATAGAAAGTTACTGCGATCATTGTGAGGCTATATAAACAGAGCCTCAAAGACAATGAATCATCGACTTGAGATTAATCCTGTGGACTGAGCTACCTTTCCAATGACATAAACATATGTTCCATCAGCTTATCCAGACTAGAAGGATTACACAGATTCCATTGTTCCTGAAGACATCTATTAACAATTAACCAAGATTGCACGTGCACGTCTACTTTGTTGTCCTTATGCAATAATTCCAGACAGCCTCGTGCATGACACCTCTGATGAAAAATCATTGAGATGAACAAGAGTGACCACTGGTTGAATTGTCCATCTGATCACCGTTATGAAAACATACATGCATAACTCTTCTGCTCAGATCTGGTTATTGTCTGCTGTCAGTTTAGCTCCAGCACAGAAACATTACTGGGGGCAAGTGTTGCTTTTTCCAAGTGTAAATGGCAGTTGAACATCCCAACGTCCTAGACCACAAGCGGTTAGGTATTCGCAGCCTTGTTTGTGCAGCAGCTATGAATGATAACAATACAGCTAGCACGTCAACTGACTATTCTGTAGACAGTTAGCTTACAAGCTAAATAAACTCACTCCTCTCACCTGCCCAGGCGATGTTGTCACCTCTCTTCTCCCCTCTTTCTCCTTTTATCCCGTGAGTAATGCAGTTTATGACAAAAACAAAACACGATAGAACGAAGCAGGCCCTAAAAAGACAGCTGAGGTTAACGGCCCCCTGGTTGTCGGTTCCTGACGGGTAAATGTTGCGCTGGTGACCGTCCTGTCTTTATTTACCTTCCCCGTGTGGCCCACTGAAACATGAGCGAACCAGCCAGACGAATCAAACACGCTACGCTCCGGCTATTCACAAACGTAGTTTGCGTAAAGACACGCGCTTTGAACTGTGCTAAGCATCAAGGCGGGCGGAGCGAGATTTACGCTGAAGTTACGTAAAGTTCCTAAAGTGACAGCGCATGCCTTGAGTGACAGGTTGATAACCTATTGTTTCAACATCAAGGGAAATGTGCTTTAAAGGATTTAAATTCATTCCTTTTGTGCAGTACCTTTTGAGTTCTTTAACTTTTGTAAATGAATATACGTTTAATTTGTAATTTAGGGGAGTATTGCTATAAACGGCTTGCCAACCAGAACAGAAAAACTGGTAGCTCAGGAGCTTAATGTTTATTAATTTATTGAACACAATGGCAAAAAAATGAACATGCTGCCCAACAGGATGGGAATAAACAAGTTTGTTGCAATTTTAATAATTTTGTTCTGATTTCTGTGATTTTTTTAAATCCATGTTTAAATCCATTGCATTTGTACAGTTGTTTTCTTGCTAAAAAAAACTGTGGCACATTTATTTATTTGTTTGTGTATTTATTTATATATATTTATTTTTTATTTATTGTGGCTGTTACCTTTTTTCACAGTAATCAGATAGGAAAGCTATGGTTGCTGATATTTTACTTTCACCTTATAAAATAGAATGTATGGAACAACCAAAGACGACCGTGTTTTGTTTTATTTGATTAATAGTATTATAATATTGGCAAAATAAATAAATGTAGATTCCTTACCACCTCCCTCTCCCCACTCCATTTGTTATATTTATAAAATGAATTTTTAGAAGCCCTTGCTAACATGTGCAGTCATTTTTTCCCCCTAAATTTATATATTAATCTTTTCTGATTTGGTCTGGTTCTGATGTTTTGAGCCTTTCATGTCAGTTTCTAGTTGTAAATTGACTGTTTATGTTGACTGTTATGACATTCTGTTTATATGTTTATAACATTCTGACTGTTGTATTCAACTATCCCCTTTCAAGAATAACATGAAAAAACCAGAGACCACCTTCTGACGTCATCCGTGTGTTTTTATTATGAATTTTTTGAACAGGTTGTTTCTTCAGACGGTTATCAGTAACAATCAATCCATATAATCCATGTCATTGTGTCTATAAGTATAGTTAATTGTCCCAATGGTAACCATTGAAATAATATAGCTTATTAATGCAAATTTATCCATTCTTAATATCACACTGCAAAAACAACAGGCCTTTATTTACTGACAGGTTTCCACTGTACACTAACACAGACAGAGAAATAGTCACAGGAAAAGGGAGGCAAGTGCGAGCTGGAATGAGGAAGGGTTGGCACAGTTGTACATTCAAAAAAAAAAAAAAAAAAAAAAGCAGTGGCAGTATCTAAAGAGTGTAAGGATAGAAAGGAAGGGGGAGAAAAGATTGAGGGAGGATGATGGCAGAGTGGGAGTGTTTAGGCATTACAATAATGTGCCTTTCTGTTTCACTGTGAATCAGATATTAACAAGTTTTAAATTACACAATTGAACACACAAATAAATAGACATTCATCAAGCCAATCATTACCGCTCTTATTACTAATACTATTATTGTCATTGTCACTGTATATTACCAGTAGAGATATTAGAAAAAAATTCCTAGCCTAGCTTATCTGAAAGTGCAAAGACTGAAAAGTAACGCAAATAATGAAACAACAAAAAATGATAATAATAGTAGTAGTCATTTGTATTTACACACATTTAAGTACAATCAAATCTGCCCAGGTTGAGCTAACATTCTGATACAGCAGAGGGCATTGCACTGTACTGTGTTTTTCGTGAGGTTGTGAGAAGAGGTGCACAAAAGATTTGTGTGTGCGTGCGTGCGTGTGTATTGTGACGCTTAAAAGAAAGCACTTGCATACCTAGCTGCAGTCTATCACTATTACGAAACACCTTTACTGACTAGTCCTTTATATCTGTACATGTGAATTTGTTCAAGGAATGTATCAAGAGACAGATTGTGCAGAGGAAATACAGCTTTTGAAGTCGTTTTGTACTTAGACATTATATTAGTTACAAAAGGCTGTAATTTGAAACATTCTGGGTCAATTAGTTTATACCAGTTAACAATTAGTGTTTTCCTTATGTTTAATACAGTGTTGTGAGCACATCAATTGGAAAGGTTGTAAGATGAATGAACATAATTGTGCCATTAATAAATATTGGGATCTGATTCGAGAGTGGTGACTAGGGAATGCTTTGTGCATTGTGGGAGCGTACATTCCAGAGAGAAGCATTGCATTCACAGAGGCTGAGATCCTATAATTGTGTCACAGATGTTTTTGACACTTTTTTCATTATCTTTGATGGTGTGTCTGTGTGTGTATATTCCTGTATTTTAAATTAGTGGGAGGAGTTTTAGGATGTGGGCATGGCTAATTGGCTTAGTAGCGTCTGGGGGCGGAGTCTCTTCCCTCTTTCTTGATGATGATTCGTTGGTCATCACTGGTATCACCGGGCGAATCCACTACTTCTTCCTCATCATCACACTCTCCTTCAATATCTGTTGCAATGCCCATGCGGTTCTCGTATGTCTAAGAGAGAGAATACAAAGAGAGACGTGTAAGATACATCACACATATCAGTAATAATGCGCGATACACAGTGCAAAAGTAGATTTCTGAAGGATGATGTAACACTGAAGACTCCATCAAGGGAATAAATGACATTTAGAAAACAGTTATTTTAAATTATATTTCACAATAATAGTACAGTTTTTTTTCAGTATTTTCAATCAAATAAATGTAGCCTTGGTGAGCATACAGCATTTGTTTTTCTCATAAATATAACAAAAAAATCACAGACCCCAAAAATTTGAACAGCAGTACATATATCTACTTTTGGATTCATACCTCCATTGGGTTCACAATGATGGTGAGGGCCGAATCATCCCATTGGTTACTGCCCTCTTTGCCTCCGCCCCTTGCTCCGTCACCACGACGGTGGATGGAACGGATGCGGAAGACTCCAAGAATCACCATGACAACCAAGAAACCTACGCACACCATGATGATGACAGTTGCAGCTCCTGGAACAACTTTACGCATGAGGAGAGAGAGAGACAGAGACATTGTGTTTATTCTTTATAGTTTATACTTTTTTAAAGGGTTATATCATGAGGAATAAAACTGAGATGAATGATTTTATTATACTATTACAATATACTGTAAGTTTCAAAACTCAAAACTCTTGCAGTAAAAAAAGACAATTTAGTAACATTATAAATTTACCTTAAGAGCTTAAATAACCCTTTAATACCTTTACTAACCATTTACTCACTTTTAATCCTATTTTACCTAGGATAAAAATTAGATATATCAGTAAATATTTGTGTTTACATATTTCAGACATGTACCTGAGTTGCGGTGTGGGTTGGGGAGTGTGTGTCCACTCAGTTCTCCAGTGTGATGGGATGGGTGGAGGAACTGCTGCTGAGACGCCAGCAGGTGAGACGGATGGTACAGACTGTCCAGAGAATGCAGGAAGTTCACCTGAGCAAGACAAAGACAGTGAGATTGTGTGTTAATTATGCATCGACATTAAGAGTGTGAACTTTCGATGGTGTTCTTTGTCAAGAAGTGTGTGTATTAGGTTAATGTGCTGTAGGTCAGGCTGAAGGATCAGTGGTGTTTATTACTTCCAGCGTGAGCTCGTTGCTGGTGTACCGGCCGTTCATTTCTGAGCACGACAGACGGAATCTTCTTTCAAAACGAGCAGAGCCCTTTGCTAAGCGATAGCGAATGGAGCGCAACACATCCTCATACACAGAGATAGACTCCGCTCCTGAAAGAGAGAAAAGGAAGGATTAAAGAATGTTTCCTGTGAAATAAATAAGAATGAGTTCATTATGTGTTTCTGACATTTTAACAAAATTATCTTTGTTAAAGCTACAAAAGTGATTTTCTCTTTTGTTGTTTGATTAACATTGGTGACAAGCATCTCTGGGTATATAAGGCTGCTGTCACTTTACGACTAAAGCAAGGATCCAATATAATGATACGCATGCGTTTTCTTACTCAATTGTTTACAACAAAAAACCGACTGTGTTTACGAGGAGACTCACCAAAACAGGCATTTTGACACAGAAAACAACGCATGAGTTCCATTATTTTTGTGCTTGATGCTTAAACTGACAGGACTTAATCCACAAGCAAAAAAAAACATTCACTCTATGATGGATAAACTTTGCAATTAATACGCGAATCAAACACGTTCCTACCCAGGGAGCAGCTGATCCCTAAACTTGACATCGCACATCCGCTGCTAAAACTTGACATCGCACATTCCGCTGCTAAAACTTGACATCGCACATCCGCTCCTAAAACTTGACATCGCACATTCCGCTGCTAAAACGAAGTGCAGCCTTAATTAAAAAGACATCAACAAAAATCTTACTGACCCCAAACTTTTGAACGATAGTGTACATGATTTTCATTTACATGGTGCGTTCATGTCCTCCTGGGAAGTTCGTATTTAGAAGGTGGGAACTTTCGTCGGAGTAAGATGGCGGAGTACTTTCTCTTGATTAAATACACAAAAATATAGCAAGGTTCTTAAAATCTACTTCCAGAAAATGAAGAACAAGGAATGTGTATCAGGTGTGTTTTGCTTTTTTATGTTTTTAATTAATTTATGAAGACACTGTAAACTTTATTGTTATATTATAATGCTGTCATATTCTGTGCAGGCAATTAGCTTACTGCGCTGTAAATAGAAAAGCCTGACAATATCCCTGCTAAATACCTTTAAGTATTGTGGTATTCCGCCATGTTTTTCACTGACACGCCCACAATTCGTACAGATCGGGGCTTGAAGAAAATCCCAAGCTTCCCACTGGTATTTACGACATTGTGGTGGCAATTTTGCAAGCAAGCAATTTTGCGTTTAAAAGACGTCTAACAGCCGCCCAAACACAGCCCTAACGTCTAGGCTAAAACAAGACAAAAATTTGGGCTGTCAGTGAAAACTATAGCCCAAGAATAGAAGCACAGGCTACCCATAGAACATGTCAAAGAAATGAAACCAAACACCTTGTAATCACTATCGACTTGGCTTACAGGATGGAATATTATACAACTCGCAAGTTATTTTGGCAAAAACGACATTTTACCAAATTCAAGATTATTTTGGTTAGAAGTGTGTTACTCATAGCCGGACTATATCAGGTCTATAGTTAATCTAGACGGTGAAATGACAGCTATTGCAAGATCTTGACGACATGACTTGAACACACCAACAATCCTAAAAGTACCCGGACACTAAAGTAACACTTAAACAGGTATAAATGTTTTAAATTATTTAATAAAATATTCAACCAAGTGACATTTATTTTGAAGAAGCACAAAAACTAGCACAATAGCACAAAACACTATTCATGCAAAATATTTGTTATGTTTCAATTTCTAAAAAAATTTATATACATTGTTCAAAATTAAGACAAACTTTATTGCAAGTGATGGCAATGTAAGCTGTTAAGTTAAGGATGAAAAATTACCAGTGATGGCGATGTAGGCCGTTGTGTTGATGATGTCCAGCCCTCTCTCTCTTAACGCATCCATGTCAACCAGAAGCTCCTCCCTTTCTGGGTTTAGTTCCTCCCCCAAGGGCTGGACTTCACATCCATCCAGAGTATGAGCCACAGCATCTGACATCAGTGCTGATAGAGACAGAAAAAGACTGAATAACTCTCTAGCGTTTGGCCATAACACTGAAGTGAGAGGAGAGCAAAGTTCTGTCTCCTGCATTGCACAAGCTTAAAGTTACAGATAACAGAATGAGTATAGGTTAACCTGTAAGCAGATAAACAATTCCATTGCTAGTTTTGCTCACAATTTCTATAGACAGACAACGCTTGCATACTAACTTGCAAATATCTGATGATTGATCTTGACTTCTGTAAAAGAAAGTCCATCTATGCTGCACCACCTCCAGACAAAACCAAAACATGCTCATAGACTGCAAATCTTTTGTTCTTAGTTATTCATCAAGTTGAGCCTCTTGGCTATTACAGGGTCTGATGTAGAGATCATTTTCCAGAAATAAATGAAAATAATCTATTTAGTTAAAAAAACCCATATAGAGGTCATCCATCAAGCTGTGGGTTCACAGTTTTAGGTGAGATGTTCAAAGCTTACCCCCTCCTTCCATGCCCTGAGCAGCTGTGTTCACAGCATGAGACAAGGAGCAGACGATACGGAGCTCAGGAAACAAGGGAACCCCTTGAGGACCCTCAAATTCAGCAGCTGGTCGAGCCAGGTGGGGTCCCACCCCAGACAGAGAGATCTGCGGGGCGTCAGGCTGGAGCACGACCAGGTAACCCTCCAGCTGTCTGAGAGAGAGACAGCTCTCTTCACTGAAACACCTGCAGAAGGACAAAGAGAAGTGTGATGATATAAACTGAATATTTAGATACTTGAGAATAAAGTATCAAATATTTTGTGTCATTTTGCTGGAATGCTTTATGATTATGATATGTTAAAAGCTAACACATTTTATAATGCTTTAGGCTGATTTGTCTTCTATAATAATGTCATATTTTTATTTGGTCTTTTTTAAGTAATAAATTATTGATCTACACCACCATTCATAACTTGGGTTACATTTTTTTTTAGATTTTTGAAGGAAGTCTCTCATGCTCAACAAGGTTGCATTTGTTTGATCAAAAATACGGTAAAAACAGCAATATTGTGAAATATTATTACAATTTAAAATAACTGTTTTCTATTTTAATATATGTTGAAAAGTAATTTATTTCTGTGATGGCAAAGCTGAATTTTTAGCATCATTACTCCAGTCCTCAGTGTCACATGATCCTTTAGAAATCATTCTAATATGATGATTTGCTGCTCAAGAAACATTTATTATTATTATCAGTGTTGAATACATTTGAAATGTATTTTTTTTTAAACAAATTAAAAGTCTTTACTGTCACAAATCTTACTGACCCAAATTTTTAAATGGTAAAATATATATGATTCATTGTTATTAATAAATAAAAAAAATCAGTATGTTATATTGTTAATTAATACTTGATTGTGTGGCAGTATTCACGCTTCTGTATTTAGAAATGTGTCCCCATATGTTTATGTGAATATGTGCCAATTGATATGTTCATTGTGAGCAGCTGGTAGCATTTTTTGTTGATGCTACAGCTGCACACCACGACCCCATGACTTGATATCTCAACATCTTTACAGCTTTTCTTCACTCTTTACTTGACAAATGATTATTTCATCTCCTTTTCTTTAATTTCAGCTTTGGCAGTTGAACACAAACTAACCTACTTGTCCACTGCAGTAAATTGACAAAATGACTAATAATATTGAGTTTAAATTCATAAGACTTTAGATATGTTAGTTAATTTGAAATGCTGAAGAAAGATCACTATTTCAGCGTGTGGGTTGTCATGTACCTCACCTCAGAGAGGTGGTGAGTTTGAGCGGACGGACACCAGGGGTGGCAAATCGTAGAGAGTTCCTGTATGTCACCTGCTGGACAGCACGGTTGAAACTTTCAATGTCGTCTCCCTCTAACACCAGTACAGACTGGCTAGGGTTCACATGCACCTGAGGAAAATAAACTAGGGTTAGTAAAATAAAAAAAATTAGCTTGTTTAAATGTTACAGGAATTTTCCAGGTTAAATGCAACTTAAGGTCTATTGACAGATTACTACAGAAAACAATTTTGCATCTCAGTTAGACAAAAAACAAACCAGAACATTTATAGTAGTGCATTTAAAAATAAATGGGGAAATGGGCCTTTGGGAAGAAATCTGGGCTGTGTTATGGGTAAAAATGTAAAGTTATCAAACTTTAAAGCTGCAGTCTGTAGTTTTTCCTCTTTGTCGCCGTCTCTGTTCGAAATCTGCAATTGCAGTTATTTGCGGAATTATCAACTACGTGGGTTGTGCCTCACTGTCATTCAGAATCACAGATTCTACTTTTTGGAATTATGAACAAAGCAAGAATTTTCACTGGAAAATGTCTTCTTAACAAGTAACATCCACTTTTGTTCTGAACAACTAAGGGGAAAAAAGCATTGCAGTAAATCGCGCTGATTAAATCTAACGATTGCTTTTCATATCACGTCAAACCGTGCAAATTATACTTTGTTCTCAAATTGTTAATGTTAACAACATCAGCATTGTGTGACTACATTTAATGCCCTTCCGATATTTGTCCTTGTTTTCACATGCAATTGGGTTACAGTAAGGCCCGGTTACAGTCTCTTTTTTTCTGTAGCCACTCCGAAGTGTTTTGCATTTTACAACGGGTGAATCTCCAGTTGTCACTGGTGATTGTAGTTTGAACCTTTCTGGATCCGCCATCAATCTGATGTTTAATTATATCAAGTGCTGTGAGAAAAGGCTATAAATCTCCACCTCCAACATCCTCACACGCAATAACACCTACTAGCCGAGACGCTTTCTTTATGTGTACAGATGTGACGTATTGACGCAAAGACATGCTCGAATTTCCCGCAGATATCCACCAGTGCTACTGGAATTAGAAACATTATTACAAGCTTACCGTTTTGAATCGAGCAAGCAGATAGTTTTGAACACTGGCTGGTTATGTACTTGCTCAAAAAAAATGTTTGGATCATTTTTAACCCAAAAAAGTTACGGACTGGAGCTTTAAGTTATAATTTGAATGTACCTTCATGCCTGAGCCCAAAGTCTCAAGGTCTCCGAAATCAAGGCCCTCTCGACAGGCATACAGGCACTCCACTACACTGTGTGGCTCCACATTTCCTGGACGCACTGTTACTCCTGACAAAAGCCCTTTGTAACCACTGACAAACTTCCCTGTGGACCAAAATAAGAAGATATATAAATATGAATCGATACAGACTCTTAAGAACATTAAACACATGCTGGCATTTAACTGAGTATCTCTATTGATCCCAGAAAGCTCATGAATAACACATACTTGCACACCCTTATCCACACACAAACATAGGCATGTTCTCCTGGTGTGCACCTCACCTGTGTCTTTACTCTCTGGCATGGTGTTGTTCACAATGTCTTTCGATTTCTCTTCTGGCTCTATAGGGAGGAATAAGGGAAAGGAAGTAAATAAAAAACTGTATTCATTCATTTTTAAGGAATAGTTCATTTCAAAATAGAAAGAACTGTCATTCTTCACTCACATACGTCATTTGAAATCTACATTAACGTTCAAAAGTCTTTAATGCTCCCCATAGCTGCATTTATTTGATCAAAAATATAGTAAAAAAAAAGTAATATTGTGTAATATTTTAAATTAACTATTTGCTATGTTAATGTATTAAAATTCATATTTAATGTTATAAACTGTATTTAAACCATATATCTAAAAATTATATATAAATGTATATGATATGAAAATAATAAATTGCTCTACAGTTAAAAAGTGTTTTCTATTTTATTATACGTTAAAATGTAATTTATTAAGCCGAATTTTCAGCATCATTACTCCAGTCTTCAGTGTCACATGATTCTTCAGAAATCATTCTAATCTGCTGGTTTGGTGCTCATTAAAGATTTCATATCATCATCAATGTTGAAAACAGTGATGCTTAATATTTTTGTGGAAACAGAATTGATTTTATTTTTTAAAGATTACCATTAATGAAAGTTCAAAAGAACAACATTTATTTGAACTGTATTTATTATAAATCTTTTGTAACATTATTAATGTTTTTACTGTGACTTTGATCACTTTAATGCATCCTTGCTGAATTACAGTATTCATTTCTGTGAAAAAAATCGGAACACTTACACATTTCCATCGGGGCAGCCGTAGTACTTTATAAAAGAAAAAATACTAAACACTCAAAATAGTGATGATAGTAATGAAATATAAGAATCTTGGGTTCGAGAGCAAAAGTAGTGATGTCTAAGAATCTTTTACCAATATTTACCAAAAAAAGTAACTGTATATGAATATGAAAAGGTAAGATCAGCTGTTTTAGCAGGCTACTATTTTTAGACACCTACGTACGTGTATGGCTCATAGACGACCTTGGGACTGAGAAAACATACTGTGGGTGCACAGTTTACCTCTTAAGAAAATGATGGACCATTTTTATATTTTGCTACTAATAAAAACAAATAACACATAATTTAATAATCAAAACTCTCATTATGAGCACAAAACAAAGTAAACAAGTAATTTTAAAGTTTTTGGTATCTCTAAATAATTTTCCAAATTGTAATATTGTTTATTATGAAATGCTCTTAATATGCTGATTAATGTATGGAAAAAATCAAAACGTCTAAAGGAGGGATTGTTCACCCAAAAAATGCAAATTCTGTCATTATTTACTCACCCTCAAGTTGTTCCAAACCTGTATAAATGTCTTTCTTCTACTGAACACAAAAGAAGATATTTTGAAGAATGCTGGTAACGAAACAGTTAATGTACACCACTGACCTCCATAGTATTTTTTTTTCCTACTATGGAAGTCAATGGGGTCCATCAACTGTTTGGTTACCAGCATTCTTCAAAATATCTTCTTGTCAAAAACCTGACTTAGATAAACGATCTGAGTCATCTGTATGACAGATAAAAAATAATCGTATTCGCTGCATTCTCGTTTTCTGCTGCATTCTAGCAAAAATATCTATTTTGCTGCTCACCGTTTCTGACACTGTTGTTAAAATAACCGCGTCATCTGCAGCTCTTTAATGTGGCACTTAACATCTTAGCAGGAGAGAGAAGCAACCCGCACAGAGCGGAAAACAATTAAGTGCATTTGGCTCTAGATAGAAATATTAGAGGATGTATCGCTGAAAGATTATTACTGTAAACAACCTTGAGCGCTTGCGGTGTGAAGCATTCTGTTGTTTTGACGGGCTGCTCACTTTAATCTGCTGAAACTGTAAAATTGTGCATTTATGTCCAGCGGTCCAGATGGAACCAAGCCGGGGTCCGGAAACGGACCATTGTCCGCCATTTGAATACCGCTGTTCTAAAGCTTCTGAAGACATACACATTCCATTTAGGGATTAATGCACCACTTTTGTTAATTAGGATGCATGTTAGATACAAACTTTGGTGGAGGTGAAAATTATCAGTGTAATAATGCCTTCAATTTTGATTGGTTCAGAAAACTTCTATTTCTATATTTCTTTGATGCCCCTGTTCAACATGAACTGGTTTTATATGGCTAAAGCGGCGTAACAATAACAAGTTCTACAATTTATTTTTATTTTTATAATCACTGCTCATGGTTTGAAATGACATGAGGGTGAGTAAATAATGGCATACCTCAACTGTCATTATTAGGCTAACTATTACTTAAAGCCTCAGCTCAGTGTCAAAGCATTATCTTAAGAGGTGATGAACACAAACTAGGTGACCCAGTAAGCAGAACAGAGGGAGATTGAAAGCCTGAGCATCTTTCTACCACACACACTCTAAATGAGAGCCACAGTGTGTAAGAACGGTTCTGTTTAGCTAAATAATATATGAGTCTATTAATAGCTGAAACACACAAAGTCTCAAAAAAGAACAGTACTTCAGATTTCTGCTCCTACTACAGTACACCAGATTCCACCTACTGCTGATATCTTCACACCAATTGAAGATTTATCACATATGACTAATTTTAAAATTACCCCAGCATGCTCCGATGACCAGCCGTTGGTGTGGTGCGGGGTTGGGGATAGCTCCGTTGTCATGGATGAGTGCAGGGTCAAAGGTCACACCATCCACATATAGTGTGACAGAGGGAAACTGCACACTAAGGGACAGGTGATGCCACTCACTGTCACACACCTATCAGAGACAGAAGTCAAAGTTCAGCTAAGCTCTGAACACGTGTACACATCCAGATGTGTGTTTGTATGATGCAAAACAAGATATCTCTATTAGTTCCTGTCACAGACTGTGTGTGACAGAATTCAAGTAACAGAGATTTGCATTCACGGTTAGTTTACCTGTTCCAGTTTCCAAAGGAACTTGACGGGTCTTGCAGCGGACACATCCGGCCAATAGAAGAGAGAGAGACGACAGCCATGTACCGATAAAGAGTAATGAGAGAATGTGTCATCTGGAAATGAGATCATAACACTGTTTAGTATAGCAGCTCAAATATGACCAGGGATGCCAAAGTTACTGGTACTTCAGTGCTAAGTTTCATGATCAAAAATGATCTTGGTATTAATGTAAACACATCTGATATTTGTTTAAATACATTTCCATTGTTGTAATTTCATTTTTTAAATTTAATTTTAATATGTACCCTACCGTACAAACATTTGGGGTCTGTAGGATTCAAATAAATTAATACTTCAATACTAATTCAGCAAGGATGCAGTATATTGATCAAAAGGGGCAGTAAAGACATTTATAATGTCACAAAAGACTTCTATTTCAAATAAAAAATTCTGTTCTTTTGGAAAAAAAAATTATTCCACAAAAATATTAAGCAGCCCAACTGCTTTCAGCTTTTCAACATAATAATAAGAAATGTTTCTTGAGCACCAAATCATCATATTAGAATGATTTCTGAAGGATCATGTGACACTGAAGACTGGAGCTGAAAATTCCGCTTTGCCATCACAGGAAAAAAATAAATTTGAAAATATATTAAAATAGAACACAGTTCTATAAAATTGTAACAATATTTCACAGTTTTAATGCATTTTTAATATAAAAAATGTACAGGCCCCAAAATTTTTGAACAGAATTAAAACTTTTTAAATAAAAGAGTGTGAACAACATTTCTTTTTTCAGTGGTATTGAATTTTACTGGCACTAGTATCGACTACCGAAATGTTGGGATGATGACAAAGCTAGCACAGACTGACCATTCTTTACAGTGCTGCAGACAATAGTCTCCTCCTCTTTACGGGTTCCCCTCGCCTGATTGGCCGGTGGTTGAGTGCTGGCACCTCCTCTTCGCATCCAGAGCTGCAGGGTGAAGTGGTCGCCGGATACTGCTGAAGCAACCGAATCAGGTACTACAGCAACATGGGTGGAGCCATTGAAGGAGAAGACCAGGGATGAATCAGAGGATGGTAGAGTCGGTAGCGCGGCGGTCCAATTGGTTGCAGGGGATGGAGGTGGAAGGAGGTCGACTTCACCCCTCACAGCACCTGAAAATGTTAAAAGCCAACACATTCTTGATTTGAAAACAAGGCTGGTGTCAGCAAGAACTATGGAATTATGGAGTAAACCCTAATTTGAAGGGATTTGAATCCTGTTGCTAATCTGAGGAGAACGGAATGATTTAGGACATTTTCCCATCTGCTCTAAATGAGATGAACAGTTGGGCGACAGAGAGCACAACAGATAAACTCCAAAGTCCTCAATTTTCAGTCCGCTAATCATGTCTAATCCTAATGAACAAGGGTCTGCCATCATTAAATTCAAACTGTAGACAATTTATCAAAAAAATTAAAAAAATTCCCAGATCAGGAAATTTATACTATTTACACACGTACCACAGAGTCTGCGCACAGATCGATCGGAGTAGCTGTCCCTGTCACAGCCCTTCCCAATATGACCCGTCTGAAGCTCAACAGTAGCCTGGATGTTCCAAACCGTCTCCTCGCAGGTCTCCAAGTGCAGGTTCGGAAAGAGAGGGATACTGCCGGAACCAGGAGTATACTCAATGCGCTTTGTCCATCCTGTGATTCAAACACACACATATAATAATACAAAATAACATATGCTGAGACATAACGTTGTCCATTTTCAATAATGTTGAATTCATAGCCAAATTTTTATAATTAAATACATTTAAAAATAATTACCGATCCAGCCTGGCTTGCAGGAAGGTTTGACTGTGACTATTACTTGAGCATCAGCCTGAGCTCGATTCTTCCCACAATCAAATGCAGTGACCCAGAAACTGTGGACACGCTGGCGTTTGGAGTCCAGTGGCTCAGTGTTCTTTATGTTCCCTTGATTTTTAAGAGATAGAAAGAGGTTGATTTATATGGCTAGATAGGCACATAGAATGTTACAATATTTGAAAGCCAGAGGCTTTGGTGACTGATTGGAAATTATAAAACAGATTGACTACTGTCAGGGACACTGAGCATATTGTAAAGAAAGCAAAAGATTCAAAAAATGAGAGCAAAAACAAACAAAGCAATGAAAGATGACAGCGACAGGTGAAGGCCCACAGTTAACTGGAGGAGAGAGAGAGAGAGAGAGAGAGAGAGAGAGAGAGAGAGAGAGAGAGAGAGAGAGAGAGAGAGAGAGTAAAAGAACAATATTGAAGTGGCACAATAAATAAAAGGATGTTCACACTGTGGTGTCTGGTACAGCCTGAGTCTGACTGACCCAAATTACGAAACCAAATCACACACATTACAGCAGAAAAATCTGCAAAGTCATGGCTTAAAGGAGGACTTCTCTTCCTTGTTCGCCTTCCTCTTTGTATCTTTCTCCCTTGTTTTGTTTTCTTTCCATTGGCCAGTTCCTTCTTCATCAGCATTTGTCATGTTACAAAATGTCGGCTATTGATCGCCTCCCCCCAGTCTGTCAATGGGTGCTCTGATCTGCATTGAATGATCAGGAAGGGTCACTATCCCTCAGTCTCACTGCAGGAACTGGGATGTTCAGAGAACTTGGATGTTACCCTAAAAACCAGCTTAACACTGAGATGCCACCTCATTTTTGAGATAAACAATTATTTGGAACAATTGTATAAAATGACGATCTTCATGGGAAGGATTATAATATTATATATTACAATAATATTATGGAGGTGAATGTAAAGCAGTTTTAGGCAATTTTATCACCATCATCAAAATTAAATAATTTTAATCAAATGTGTCTTAAATAAAAAAAGCACATCTCAAAGTAATAATTTTGTCACTTTAATAATATTACACTATTAATAATGCTCAATAATTTTCACATTAATATGTGGACCTACATTATAATTATCCTGAACTAAGGTAAAGTTCACCCACAAATTAATATTCTGTCATTATTTAGTCATTCTGCAGAACACAAAGGAAGATATTTTATAAAACTAAACAGACCACTGACTTCTATTGTATGGACAAAAATACTGACATTCATTTTTTTAAACAAAATCTATCTTCTTTTGTATTTTATGTCCACAGAAGAAATAAAGTCATACAGGTTTAAAAGGTTATAAAGGAAAATGATACAGATTTGTCATACCTTTAAATCCTTTTTATAAAAATATGTTGATAGCTAGTAAAAAACAGCCTTCACCAACATACTTCAGAGAAAAACATGTTAATCATGCTTTTAAAAGATTTAATTGTTCAATTCAGTCCAACAGTTTCTTTTTATTTCATAACTAGAGTTAAATTGCTTTCAACCTCACAGCCTTGATCAAATCTTGTATAGAAGCTACTGGTGACAGTGTAAACCTTTAATTCATGTTAAATTTTAATCATCAACCTGGAGATTAAATAGATATTAGTTTGAAATTAAAGACATCAAAACTTAAAACACCAGACTAAAATATAGAACAACATTGTATTAAAACAGGTTTGCAGTTAGTTCTCACCATCGTTATCAATGGTGAAAGGGACGTTGGGTGTGATGATGTCATAGAAGCAGATCTGGCTGTACTGGGGGGAGCAGTCGGCATCCACGGCTTCCACCCGCACAATACGATCAAACAGACGACCCTCAGGCACAGACGCCTCATACCGACGCTCCACAAAGACAGGAGAGAATTCGTTCACATCATTTACACGAACGTGCACGGTGGCCCTTGGGGAAAAAAAGGGTTAAGAGTGCAATTTAGAATCCAAAATGGATGACGACAACAGTTTTTTTCATTTTTCAACTTGCAAAACCCAGGAAAAAAATCTCTTACTTATGGGATTTCTTGCTGTTGGTGCCGTCAGGACCTTCACCGCAGTCATACGCCTGGATGGTGAAGCTGTGCTCCTTCTGGCTTTCACAGTCCAGAGGCTCCTTGGACCGAACCAGACCTTCTCCAGTGGAGCGGTCCAACACCACAGCTTCAAACTGTGCCGAACCAGAACCACCTGGTCCGTTATGAACCCTAAACCCACAGATCTCCCCTAAAAAAAAGAGAGAAAGAAGTCTGCACTGATTACATTTGAATAAAATATATTTGTACGTGACAATCCTTTACCAAAATCCTAATTTAAAGTGCCATTACCACACAAGTGAAAAAACATTAATGTGTGAAATTATGTGAAAAGGGCTGCTGAGTGTTCTTCTGGAAGTAAACACTTGTCTGTCTTCAGGAAGTGCTGTCACAAATGACACGGCACTGTGAATGTTAGCTCAGCCTGCGGAGGGGGAGGTCTGTCAGCCTTAATCCCTGTGTAATTCATGTAATTTGTGTAAACATAACATGTAATTACTGCAGTACTGAACTAGCTGCAAGAAGCTTCAAAGTTACTCCCTCTCCTTCAAAATAACCCTTGCACCAAACCCCTAACTAGACCCTGTCAAGTGGAAGAACACTAGTAAAATGATTATGCACAACTATTTCCGTTTCACACTTTAGGCGTAAAAGATTATAACTACCGACTAAAGATGCGAATTCATCATTGTTCTGTGAATTTTCAGGAGTGAAATCCAGGCGTTTTAATAGGAATCTATGCAGTCAAGTATTTCATGTGAGGGCGATAGATTTCCCCAAGCTGATTTTGCAATGGTTTCAAGTTGGTCACATGGATTCGCTGCGTTGACCAACAGAAAACTGCTTGGTTTGAATGTGACATCTGTGTGAGCTGTGCTATTGACAAAAAAGACAATGGATCTTTTTTGCCCACTAAACTTTGCTAATGTAACCTCACGTGGATTAATCATCACAGCATACAACATAAGTAAACGTGCAACATTATCAGCATCTTTACCTGCATAGTGCAGCGGTGCGTCTTTATCCAGGGCGAACAGAGGAGGGTTGAGGAGGACAGTGTTGTCGTTTTCCATTACGATCCCTTGGTACTCCGTCTCGATCCATGGCTTGTGTTTATTGGCTGAGAAAAAACAATCACAAAAGCAAAGGACAGGTGTGAGAGACACAGGAACAAACTGTGATTCAGAACAAACGGCTATTTTTTTTCTGACTAGACTATTTATAACACGGCGTTATGAAGGTGAGTGAGCAGAGGTTCAAAGATGGACACAAGCAGACCAAGTCGAAGGAATGTGCAACTAATAAAAAAGTTGTGCTGAAATACATAAGTGGCATATGGTGCAATGGTTCGGCCAGCTGTACGTATGCATAACACTTGCACATTAAGTTATAAACATACCCATATGGGGATCCACCAAAACTATGTGACGGACACACGCAAAACACACACAAACACACACAAAGAATGATATGCATCGCTGATTTGCAGAGTAATTAGAGATGTTTGGCCTGATCGCACACTGTGAAGTATACTGCGCCTATCACTCAAACACAGACAGAAAGATCTCTGTGAACGCTCAGAGAAGGACCGAACCATGCAAACCTACATCAAACTCCCTGAAAATTAGAAATCTTCCAACAATAAAGGCGACCCGCTGGCCTGAGGTCTTTCTGGTCGGTGTGGCATTGCTACTGAAAATCTTACATTCATTATCTTGAACTTCCCATGTTATGCCTTGACTCAAACGTTTGGTTTTCTGTGATGTATTTTGCATTATTGTTGCAAATTCCACAGATTTGTCAATGAGATAATGATATCTAGCTTGTCTTAAAAACATAAGTATGTGTTGAAAACTGCAAACCTATCATATTATTGCATGTGTATGCCATTGTTTTCCAATGCGTTTTATTTATGGAGTGTTGGTGTTACATTATAGGTTTATAACTTCAAGCTTATTGCAATTTTCTTGTAATACATTCAATTTGAATTTTGGGGTCAGTAAGTAAAAAAAAAACACTTTAAAGTAAAAAAATATAATGTTTTTTACATAGTAACAAATTGTAACAATTTCTATTTCAAATAAATGCTGGTTTATTAAACTTTATATTGAGTAGCATAATTTACATCAAATTTACTCTGATTTACGTCAAAGAATCCTGAAAATCATAGTAGCAAAAAAAAAGCATTAGGAAGGATTTCTAAGGGATCATTTGACATTGAAGACTGGAGATTTGCCGTCACATGATTCAATTCCATTTTACAATATAATAAAATAGAAAACAGCTATTTTAAATAGTAACAATATTTCACAGTATTACTGTTTTTACGGTATTTTTTCTCATATACATGCAGCCTTAGTGAGCAACTGGGCATAAGAGACTTCAACAAAACCATTAAAAATCTTACTGATCCCTACATTTGAATGGTAGTGAATATGTATATTTTAAATATATCAGTATACTATAAATGTAAACAAATATCAATTTAATTAACTTTTTTTTTAAACTAAAACATAGAAATGAATAAAAAATTAATATTTCACGAGTTCGCACTAACATATAATCATATATAGTCAAAGTCCCTTTAATAATTCTGTAGTCTTTGATATAGTATATAGAATATGCACATTTGGCGTGCAGTCCGAACCCAGAGTATGCCCCCCACCCCCAGCCCCCATCCCCCCATCCCTGGCTGGGATAGGAATAATCGAGAGGAGTTGGGGTGAGGGATGCTGGAAAAGGGATTGCGATTGGTTGTGCCAGGAAAAATGTTGGCAAGGCAAGTAAAAATCATCACTACTCATCCTTATTGAACCCTGCTTGATTAAAATGACTGGTCATATGATAGTATCCTAGTACTAGACAGTGTGCTAACTCAATGCACCAGTCTAGCATGTAAGGATTTTTCATGTGTGGCTGCATGCTGACCACCTCGCTCTCATATTTCAAGTCAGTCTGTGTTTTTTTGCAATTTATCTCTCTACCTATCCCTCTCTCTCCCACCCACACACGCCTGCCTTCCTCCCTCTCATCCCTCACTCAGCCATATAACATTAATCTGGGCATCAGACCACTGGATTACTCCTCGGATTACAGACTGAGAGATGCTTTGCATCTCCTTCCATTTATGACACGTCCCGCTTTCACATACTGACTGACCAGAGCGTTTTTTTTTTAACAACTCTGACAACAGCTGTGACGGAGGATAGATAGAAAGAGCTACGCATGTCTGTGATGACACACAGACGGGAGAAGCATTAGCCGTAAATTAAGAAATACAGCATCTCTGGTTTCCAACATCTCTAAAATAGCTGAGACAAGAATAGATAAGCTTTCACCCTTTTCTTCAAGGACAAGAGTCGACCTCTCACTCCCTCTCTCTTTCTCACAGAGATCCTACAATATATATCTAAGCATCCTCTCTGTCCTCCTCCAAATTTTGCTCTCCCACCAGTTAGTCTACATATCTCTGTCATTAGCTTTCATCTCTTCACTCCTATCTTCCAGTGTGTCATTCCATGTCTCTTCACTTTCTTCATGTTGTCTCTTCCCATGTCACCTTGAGATGCGGCCTACCTTTTGTGATCTCTACAAAATCTACTATTGTCATTCATACAGAAGGCATATATTGAATAACTGACATGTTTTCATACTTTACAGCAGCAAAATGAATGACTGGTTTCAATCAACATGTGCCGAAAAGCTGCCAACGAAAATGTTAATACACTCATTCGCACTTCATCATCAACACAATGCTTATTGTCAACATTCAAAAGGATGGAGGAGACTGACCTTTGTTGCCATGGGCAACCGAAGTCAAGCAAAAGAGGAGAAAGGAGAGAAAACTCATTCTGGCCATCTGAGGGAGGAAGGAGGGGAAGGACAGAGGGAAATAACATGCATTAACCTGATATAAAGCAGTTTAAGACAGAGGACAGAGGAGAAACAGATAAGCGCAAGGACAGAGACAGAGATTTATCTCCTGGCTTGCATTTCTTTAAACGTAAACATAAAGACTCTGAGGTACATCAATATGATATGTAATGTAACACCATTGACATCATCTTTATGGCCTAGTTCGGCCAAGTAGGTCTGGCTTAAATGTCAATATATATATAGTCCATATTTTCTAGTGACAATCAACAATCAATAAAACCTTGATGTTAAGCGATTTGAGTGCGCGTGAAAGTGAGAAGTCTGCGCATCCTCGTTTACACGCGCATGCAGGTGTATCCTCACGACAGTGCGCGCGGACGCGGATATCACATAGCCAGGTTTGTTAACAGAATATCAAATGTGATTCATTACACATCTCCTCGAATAACATCTGTTTTGAAAAGATGTATATATGCCATTTGCATAGCCTACATAAATATTATTCTTTAAATTAATGAAGATTTAAAATCTGCCAACTTGAAAGACGGGAAGATGTGATATAACCTACTGGTGTTTTAAACGCATTATTAAAATGTTACAGCTAACTCATATTTGTAACACATATGCGACAAACATGAATCGATTTTTCAAGCCTGTAAATGAATTCAAGCGACCTGAAATCACCATATCATTACATATGTACAAGCAGAGAGCAGTTTAGATGGTATTAACACGTCATAAGCGCACAAATCGAATTAGAAATATTATTTAAGGATGAAATGCACGTTACCGTGAGGTGTGAGATGGTACCCTGCTCAGTCTCCTCTAAGCATCCGTCACACACTCACACACCTATGACAGCCTGATGCCCGTCGACACACGAGCACAGCGAACGCAACGGGTGGAGCGATGGGGCCTCCGGTGCCTCACGAAATGATTTGAACTGTGAAAAGAAGTGAACCTGGAAGAATATGAAGATATACTAAGAAACCAATACCCCCGTTTTCGTTGGACGCCGTGAGAAAAAAATACAGTGTTATATCTCCTCCCTCTCGCAGTTTCTTAACCCGCCCACACTGCGTCTCTCTCGCTCTCAGGACTTACCCACGGTAAACGAATTTACAAATCCTACTGCGACGAAGGCTTGGTTCTTAATATTCATAGTGCAACCCTCCGCCATTGGAAGGTCAAAACGTAGTTAATTAATATTCATTGGCCAGGCGTGTTCATTGGAGGATGTTATAGCGGAGTAGTTAATATGCAACAACCAAACCGTTTTTATAGGAAGTTACCAAGCGACATTAACATAAACTATTTAATATTAATAAGCTAAGCATTGTCAATAGTAGGAAACATTTTTTTTTCATCCCGATTAGCGATGGATGGCTGTGAGATACATCTGGCTGGGAGGGAAGCATCTGGAGAGCTCGTGCCAACTACTACTCATCCTCAACCTACACATTTATTCCCACTTCGAGTCTAAAACGAAGGTCATTTGTGAATGCGTTTGAACTATCACTATCTGTGCTTCAGCTGACTGCAAGATGACGTCATATCGGCTCCCACAGCAGACAGATCTAAAACCCTGACACCACAGTTCAAAAACACCACAACACACTGGAGCAGATTTTGTTAAAATCCAGCATTTTTTAATGAATATTACAAAAAACGTTTTCATTTAAAAGTAATTGTTTTTTCCTCTCTCTCTGTGTTTTTTTTTTGTACATTTGGTAGCAGTAAGGCAGTAGTAGTTGTTCCCCAAAAACAATTTTTACATCATTAAAATTTGCAACCACATATATAAATATTATAAAACAATTCCATTGCTACAGTGAGCCTCTGTTCCCTCGGATTAAATCTGGGTGCAGGTTTTAAAAATCGGTCCTCACTGAAGAGTGATGCACATTTGTGCCAAGGATCTTCAATATGCCATGTCATATACAGATACAGATATGAAGGCAAATATGTGTAGCAATTACTGAGAGCAGATCACATAGAAAAAAAGATCCTGATGTAATGATAAAATTCACTGTGCAGTGAAACAAAATTAAATTTTTAAGGACCATACACACACTTCATCAATCTGAATAACAGCAGTTTTTTGTTGTTGTTGTTGATGTGCACAGTTTAGTTCATTGCTCACTAAAATACTTATAATTTAAATATATAATACTCTGCTCTAAATAATATTGACACAAATTTACCCTCATATATATGATTCCGGTGTTTAGTGTTGATGTCTTTCTGTGGTTTCTGTTTTGCTTGTGCTCATACACAGGACAAAAAGACTTACTGGATAAAATGGAGTGAACAGGAAAAGGTCAGACTGATGGACAGTGTTAAATGGAGTGAGAGGATGAGATGACAGAATGATGAGCCTTTTTATGAAAGCTTGTAAAAAAAAAAAGCAGTTACCATAAAACTCATTCCTAAAAAAAGAGAGAAGGTCCCAGATCAGAAGTTGTCTGATCACAAGGTGGTTATAAAATGAAAAACATTCATTTATAATGCCAGGCGATGGTGAATGTTCAGTCACTGTTCACTCTTTTGTGTTTCACATTTCAGTGTCTTATTTATCTAAAGGTACACAAGTTGGAAGTTGCAAGCAAAGAAAAATAAAAAAGGTCTCATTTGTTTCCATCTTTCAAATACATGCACTACATTCCGTCTAAAAATGCACACATGACCTCAGCGACAGCAAAAGCCAGTTCTCTGATTAGTAATGGTCTCATTTCCTGTTTCCTGTGAATAATGAGTGCAATGGTATGAGCAGATACAGTATAATTATTTTCAGCCACCAAACATCAGTAAATCTTATTTAACGAATATTGAACCTCAGAAATGCTTGTATTTCTGGAACTTTTAACCCTTTTCATTAGAGTCAAAAAGAATGAGAAAACTTTCAAACGCACTAACATTTGTACACATACATCAGTGATGTATGTAAATAGTAATATATTACTAAAGGCCTACAAATTTGTCCTCTTCAGGTGCTCTTTAAAAGTCACAGTTCACTTCAGTCAAACTTAGATGGCCGCAAACAAACCTGTGTACGACAAAGAGGAAGAAAAAGGATGATCATTTTACTTTTTCACAATCACTTTTAGTCAAAGATTACTAAAGGTTTTGTCAGTTATCAGTAGAGCCCCATAATGATCAGAAACAAAATGCTTGGATGAGAGGGGAAAAAACTGTGATGCAACAAATAAATAAGACATTTTATGAAGACCTGGATGAATGAAACATTGCCGCAGCGCCAGTGAAAAGCTTTGAGACAAGGATGATACATTTTTTCCTACTGGAATTAAATGGCTTATGGTCACACTGATCCTAACTGAATCATCAGTCATGATCTAATGAAGTATGATTATGCTGCTTATAAGTCCTCCTGGGAAGATCCTACGTACGTGTTCGGAAGCCGTAATTAAGATATGATGTGGGTTCAAGTGATCTGGGTCAGAATAGAAAGGACACGGAAACTGCAAATCTCTCTTTGTCACTTTCGGGATCTTTTTCTTTTTGGGCTAGTGAAATTCAAGAAAGAAAAAATGATGTGCATTATGTACACTTTTTTACATATATCCATCTTGATCTTAATTAATCAAAATATGTACAAACCTAATAGTATTTTTTATCCGAATTCTGCTCGAAATATCACCCTTAAGGTGAGATCAAAATTCAAGAATATTTGCACGGTTTGGAAGAATGGTGTCTTCGTTTACATTTTTTACATTTGTTAAGATTTTTTTTGTGCTTTATCAACATGCCGTAACATGGATAAAGTGGCATACACTACCATTCAAAAGTTTGGGGTCGGAAATTAAAAATAAATAAATAAAAATGTTTATTCAGCAAGGATGCATTAAATTGATCAAAAGCAAAAGTAAAGACATTTATAATATTACAAAAAAAATATTATTTCAAATATCATTTCAAATACTATTTTAAATAAATCCTGTGAAAAAAAACTCTCATGATTTCCACGAAAATATTAAGCAGCTCAGCTGTTTTCAACCTTGATAATAATAAGAAATGTTTCTTGAGTAGCAAATCAGCATATTAAAATTATTTCGGTCATCGGTCAGACCGGCTCACAAGGGATAGATGTAAATATCATGTAAACAGAATAGCCAAAGAATATCTTGAGTTTCAAACTGGTAATGCAGACATTGTGACGCTGTTCATGCAACTACTAATATGATCTGAAGCACAGGACACAGCAAACACAGGAAATAATAGATATGTCACACTCACACACTCACACACACAAAAAACAGTGAGAATAGACAGGTAGCACAAACAAGAGAGTCTAGAAAAGACAGATGCTAAATTTACCCTTTTAATTAATCCTCCTTTTTCTCACTGCCTTTTTTTCGAGGCACGAACACCTTGCGGAGGTATGGCAGGACGAGAAAGGCAGCGAAGAAAAAGATGTGACCACAGAAATATATAGAGGAGTAAACCTGGAAAATAGATGCATTCAAAATGTAAATGACAATAGCAAACACTTTGATAAAGGTGGTTAGGAACATGGACATCCAACATCAGATTAATGATGAACGAATCTTGAGCGATGAACAAATCTACACACCTTGAGCCACTTGTCATAAGTGAAGAGGCAGAATGGGACAAGGGGGTATCCCATAAATAGCCAGTGAATTAACTGCTGTACTACATATACAAGTGGATACAGATGACTCTGAGCGATGGATGTCAGCAAAGGACTGTCCCGCACCAGTGTTTGAGCCTGCAAAAATATTTACAGAGCAGTTATATTACATATAGCCTTTGTCTAATGGCATGTGTTGACATATGTGGAAAAAACGCTCACTATTTTGCCCAAAATGCTAATACATTTTTTATCATTTCTAGTTGTAAAAATGAACATTTACAAATACATTTAGCATTTAAGCATTAATAAATGGTGTAAAAAACATTGCTTGCTTTGCCTCGATGTAAGTTTCCATATATGAGCCTGTCGCTCAGATCCCATAAAAAATAAAGTGAAAGCGCTTCGCTCCACTCACACCGCACCGGTGGATACATACCGCAAGTAAACATGCACAATGTTTCAATCTTGCCTAGAGCCATAGTTCACTGAATAATATTACATTTCAACTTGTTTTCTTTTTCTCCTGAGAAGGTTAATGATCAAGCTGTGCCATCAGCATTCATCAAAAAAATGTGTTAGGCTCAGACAGGAAAATATCAATTGTAAATGTTCCATTGACTTTCATTTAATGATCTCTCACATTTTAAAGTAGGACTACAAGGGGGAGATGCCTCCTCACATACTCACAGCTGTCCTCAACCTGTAAGATTGTGTTGTACAAGAAAGATAGATACTCAAAACAGCTGCAGCATTCTTCTGATTGATTCAGAAATTTGGGGAATCGACGTCGTCCTCTTCAACGTTGTTTTCTTTCCTTTTTTTTTTAAACGAAAGATTGGAGGAACCTAATTTCACCATGACCACATGATATAAAGGTTGTAGAAAGTAGCCTTCTCGTTATATAAAGCATTGTTTGTAATAAGCAGATACATTTATATATATCTGATAGATTTTAAATTGTAATTTTGGCTTCCCCTGAAATGGGTCATAGCCCAGCAGTAAATACGTTCATTCAAGCATGTGCATTTATTGCATAGATGAAACAAGACGTGTCAACAACACTGAAATAAACAGCGTGTGGTATATCTGTCAATTGGATACGCGTGAAAGTTGCATTCAACACTATAGAAACAGAAGAATCTCAGCCAATGATCTGTGCTCTCAATTGCTGCGTCCGAAATCGAATACTTCCCTATATAATATGCAAAAAACAGTTTGCCTACAGAGTAGTATGTCCGAATCTGTAGTAGTATTCAAAAAACAGTGTGCGAAAAGTCCCCGGATGAACTACTACTACCACCGAGATTAAGAAGTGCGCATTCAATGGACACTTTACTATACCATGAGGCCACGGGAGAGGATTTATGAATGGAGGTGAAGGGACGCAACTGACGCTGGTAGGTCACATGATAACGACAACATGGCGGATGTAGTACGTCCGGATTACATTCATATGAGCCATATTCATATTATACTGAACAAAATGATAAATGCAACACTTTTGATTTTGCCCCCATTTTTCATGAGCTGAACTCAAAGATCTAAGACTTTTTCTATGAACACAAAAGGCCTATTTCTCTCAAATATTGTTCACAAATCTGTCTAAATCTGTGTTAGTGAGCACTTCTCCTTTGCTGAGATAATCCATCCACCTCACAGGTGTGGAATATCAATATGCTGATTAGACAGCATGATTATTGCACAGGTGTGCCTTAGGCTGGCCACAATAAAAGGCCACTCTAAAATGTGCAGTTTTATCACACAGCACAATGCCACAGTTTTGAGGGAGCTTGCAATTGGCATGCTGACTGCAGGAATTTCCACCAAAGCTGTTGCCCGATTTCGGACGCAGTTAATGCGTTTTCTTTCAGAATTATCATTGGCTGATAAATACATTAAAAAAAAAAGCATTTTATTTAAATGAAAATAAAGACCTTAACGTCATGCATCTATTATCTCATAGTTTGAGCGGCGCTTAAAACCTACCATTGTGGACAACATAAGCCAGTTTTACCCTTTAAGCTAAATCATGGAGTTTATACGACTATCTTGTATAGACTTTAAACACTTATAACATATCTGCGTTTGTGCGTCAATAGTGTGCTTTGAGTGCAAAATGTTTGAAACTCATCCAAGATGTAGGCTATTTTTCAGTTGTATATGCAGGATCACAGAATGAAACAATGACAACAAACACCATTAACTTGAAGTGATAGTTCACCTCCAAAATTTTATTTTGTCATTGCTTGCTAACCCTCATGTTTTTCCAAACCTGTATGAGTTTCTTTTTTTCTGCTGAACACAAAAGAAGATATTTTGAAGAATGTTGGTAATCAAACAGTTGACGGAAATCAGTCAATGGGTGCCGTCAACTGTTTGATTACCAACATTCTTCAAAATATCTTCTTTTGTTTTCAACAGAAGAAAGAAACGCATACAGGTTTGGAACAACTTGAGGGTGAGTAAATGATGACACAATTGTCATTTTTGGGTGAACTATCCCTTTAAGTGAATGAAATGTGTTCACATATGGCTTTATTTAAATGTTTCACTGAGCAACATACTTATTTGATATACGTTCTAGTGAAGTCATTATGCGAGGACGTAAAAGACCCGCTGAATCGTTTTTTTTTTAAACTGGTTCTTTGAAATGAACCGTCTGAAAGGACCTGTTCTCAGAAATGATTTGGACTTCCAATCACTATTAGCCAGCAAGAGGCGAATTAAAGGGGAGGTTGATTATGATTTCACTTTTCTAACTTTAGTCAGTGTGTAATGTTGCTGTTTGAGCATAAAGGATATCTGCAAAGTTACAACGCTCAAATTTCAAAGAAAGGGTGAAATTTTCTTTTAAAGAAATTGCTTTTTATGGACTAAAACAAACGGCTGGTAGGACGACATTCCTCCCGGGTTAGTGATGTCACTAACCCTGACATTTACATAAACCCCGCCCCCGGAACACGATTTGTAGATTATCAAGACTGAATATGTTAATCAATGACTAGAAGATAACTACACATAAGCTACATAAATTCATCAACTAACCATTCAGATATGACCTGTTGCATTCTACATGTTGTCACTTCTTGAGTCTCTCCATCATTGTCTGACTCCGGTTTGAACATAAAAGGCTAACGGTGCATCCCAATTCACATACTATCCATCCTAAATAGTATTCAAAAATAGAATTAGTATGTCCCAAATTTAGTATGTTGAAATGAGTATTCCAAAGATACCCGGATGGTCTGCTATTTCCGGTCAGAATCCGAAGTGCAGATCGATGCACACTCTAACGGCTAATATCGCCCACAACCCATCGCGCATTGGACGAGGATTCGTTTAGAACTACAAACACAAACACGAGTAAAAAGTGTTAAAAAACTGAAACGGTTTCTCTGAAACAGTATGAAATTAAATCAGACTGAATGGAGGATTTTAACTGTGACAAGATGATTGACAGGGTAGTTTACGGTGACAGGATGCATGTAACTAAGCGACAGATCTGTCCGTTAAAGATGACGAAGTAGTAAGTCCCAAAGTTCGCCTACTTTTTTGCTAAACACTCAAAAGTATGTATTTTTTCTTCACAAAAAGAGTACATACTTTTAGGGCATAGTAGAAGTAGGGGAATTGGGACGCAGCATAAAAGTTTTTGAAATTTTTTAGTGCATTTCTGTGTAAGGTAAAAGGACACAAGGTGTTGAAGCTCCGCCCTCTATGCCATGAGCAGCAGCTCATTTGCATCTAAAGGGACAGACACAAAAACAGTGCTTTTTTGCTCACCCTCAAAAAGTGACAATTTTAACATGCTAAAATATCTGTGGAGTATTTTGAGCTAAAACTTCATATACACACTCTGGGGACATCAAAGACTTATTTTACATCTTCTGAAAAGGAGTAATTCTGCCACCCCTTTAATGATTGAACTGAAATAGGATCTTAAAGAGGAGTCGATTCCCCTTAATGGAACCGATTCCAATATTTAGAATCGACTCTCGATTCCCAACGCTTCGGAATTGATTCTTTTTGGATCAATTCCCAGCCCATCTCTAAAGCACCATACTGTCATTGACTGAGCGAGGTACTAAACTGCATTCTATTACATAGAAACAGATGGTGAGATCAGTCTACTGCACACTACACACTACCGCTAAAAAGTTTGGGGAAAGTATTAAAAAAAAAAGAAATTAGAACTGTTTTTCAGCAAGGACACATTAAATTGATCAAACGTGACAGTGAAGACATTAAAGGGTTAGTTCACCCAAAAATTAAAAATCTGTCATTAATCACTCACCCTCATGATGTTCCAAACCCGTAAGACCTTCATTCATCTTCGGAACACAAATTAAGATATTTTTGAGGAAATCTGAGAGCTTTCTGTCCCTCCATTGACAGCAAAGTCACAGCAACTTTCAAAGCCCAGAAAGCAAGTAAAAACATTGTTAAAATAGTCCATGTAACTACAGTGGTTCAACCTTAATATTATGAAGCAACGAGAATACTTTTTGTGCGCAAACCCCCCCCAAAATAAGGACTTTATTCAACAATCTCTTCTCTTCCATGTCATTCTCCTACACTGTTGACATAGTGTAAACAGTGCAGCGCTTCTGGGTTGTACGTCAGAGCGTAGGCTCACTATTGGCCAGGATCACACACGACCAGCATCGGCCAATAGTGAGCCTATGTTCTGACGTAGAACCCAGAAGCACAGAAACCCTTTTTACTACCTTTCTGGGCTTTAAACGGTTGCAATGACGTTGCTGTCAATGGAGGGAGAGAAAGCTCTCAGATTTCATCAAAAATATCTTCATTTGTGTTCCGAAGATGAACGAAGGTCTTATGGGTTTGAAATGACATGAGTGTGAGTAATTAATGACAGAAATTTCATTTTGTGGTGAACTAACCCTTTAATAAATGTTACAAATAATATCCATTTAAAATAAACGCTGTTTTTTTGATGAACTTTCTAATTATTAGTGCTGTCAAACCGATTAATCGCATCTAACAAAGTTTTTGTTTACATATGATATATGTGTATTTAATTTATATATATTTTTTAAGTTATATATTATATATATAAATAAATAAATATATATATATACACACACACACACACTATGTTTGTGTGTGTATATTTTATATATATATATATATATATGTCTGTGTGTGTATATACATATATATATACACAGATATGCACACAAATACATATATAACATATATAAAAATATAAAGTATACACACATATATTATGTAAACAAAAACTTTTATGTTAGATGCGATTAATCGATTTGACAGCACTACTATTTATCATTAATTATTATTGTTATCAATGTTGAAAAAATTATATGTTTCTTGAGCAGCAAATCAGCATATTAGAATGATTGGTAACACTTTACAATACAGGTGCACTAATAAGCATTAATTCATACTTAACTAATGCACAGATAATCATGAGTTAATGTATGACTCATGAAGAACTAAACCATTAATTAATTATTACTGCATCAGCAACTAATAAAGAGTCTATATGATTAATAAATTAAGTAATAAATGAATTGCTATTAATTAAACGGGTCATCATGTATTAATTCCTTAATAACATAGTTTATTACCAACTTACCCATCCTTCAAACACTCTCTGACATTACACTCACTACATGTGCAACTGTCAAAACCCCTAACCATAATGACATATTACTTAACAATTAGTTAATAGTCATGTGCCTCAACAAGTCATAACATAATGATAGATTTGCAAATCATTAGCTAATGATTAATTAAAGCAGACAACTGGAAGTCGAAGTGCATAGCGTTGACTAATTGTGGTAATTAACACATTAATTTACACTATTAGTTAATAAACTATGTTATTAAGGAATTAATACATGATGACACGTTTAATTAATAGCACTTCATGTATTACTTGATCTATTAATCATATAGACTTTTTAATAGTTGCTGATGCAGTAATAATTAATTAATGGTTTAGTTCTTCATGAGTCATACATTAACTCATGATTATCTGTGCATTAGTTAAGTATGAAGTAATGCTTATTAGTGCACCTGTATTGTAAAGTGTTACCGAATAATTTCTGAAAATCACGTGACACAGAAGACTGGAGTGATGATGCTGAAAATTCAGCTTTACCATTACAGGAATAAATTACATTTTAAAACATATTAAATAGTATTAATATTTCACAATATTACTGATACTCAAATACTGTTTATCAAATGAGCATAAGACAAAAGCAAGAAGACCATAAAACACTCTTTGAACAGTAATAGTAGTGTTTGCGTGTGTGTGTGTGTGTGTGTGTGTGTGTGTGTGTGTGTGTGTGTGTGTGTGTGTGTGTGTGTGTGTGTGTGTGTGTGTGTGTGTGTGTGTGTGTGTGTTGTGTGTGTGTGTGTGTGTGTGTGTGCGAGTGCGAGTGTGTATGCAAAGTATCCAGTGTAAGCCGTTCAAAATAGATTTAATATTTGATAAGTTTACTACTGATATATCAGGATTCTAGAATGCAGTTATTTTTGCTCCATCACTTATATCGAAGCAAGACAATAATTTCAAATAAATACTCAGTAAGTTACTAAACTCAGAAACACTATATCTTCAAAGCTGTAAACTTTCAGATCTGCCTTCTGTTGGCATGAAAGTAAGTGACTCAAAGACTTTAGACATCTAGATTCTGAACAATTTCACACCTCATGTCTGGTATAGTAATGTTGCCATGGTTACCTGCTTCTCCACATTGACAATGATGAACTCCACGGAGAAGCAGATGAGGTACCCCGAGTGCAAGCCGTGCCAGACAGCCAGGAATAACAATGTGAACATTTGAGACAACAACTTGTTACCCAAAAACTTCAACCTCTTAAACACATGCCTGTATTGTAGACGAGAAATGGAGAAAAACAATAAGATTTTGAAAGTCACTGATGTGAATAAATGTCAAATACATAAAAAAAAGCACATACCTGGCCACCCAAGCATTTGTGTTGATGTTGAAAGAACTTATGGTGCCTGTGAAGAGGGGCGTGGTCTCAAATAGCCACACCCTTACATTGGCACAGGCATCCCATTGGGGCTCCCCTTTTTCGTTCTTCCCATTATAGCCCAGCCCGGAGAGTATACACACACCTTCCTAAGAACATAGATGTGTATATATGTATATATATATGTATATATATATATATATATATATATATATATATATATGTATATATATAGGGATGATTATGGCTCTTCCAAGCTGTATAATGGCAGTCAATGGCTGTTTCTGTTTTGAAGTCCATTAAAGTGCATCTATCCATCATAAAAGGTGCTCCACACGGCTCCGAGAAGTTAATAAAGGCCTTCTGAAGCGAAGCGTTTGTGTAAGAAAAATATTCATATTTATTACGTTACTGTAGCTTTTGTGCTATCAAAAATACACGGATGCAGGATTGCAGTGTCAGAACAACAACAGTTGTGTTTTTTTATTGAACTAATGCGTCAGAAAGACGCGCATTAACCCACCCCCAAACTCTCATGAACGTCTTCTTAAAGGGGACATGTCCAATAAACATGTGTGGAGTGAATTATGTCAGCAGATCAGTGATGTGTGAGCTTGTATCTGCCCCTACATTACAAAGTAAAATTCTAGCTTCCGGCAAACAAACATACGCAGTCTAGTTGCGCCTAAAGCGTAATATATTCAACTTGTAACGTCGGAAGTAGCGTAGTGCATCATGGCGAAGCGTTAATATCAGCAGTATGTCGTTTGGCCGGAGGCTAGTCATTTCACTTTATAAAGTTTTAAATATGGATATTTTTCTTAACAAACGCTTTGCTTCAGAAGGCCTTTATTAACCTCTTTATTAAAGTCTTTATTACTGCTATTATTCAGCTTGGAAGAGCCAGGAATTTTTTTAATATGACTCAGATTGTATTCGTCTGAAAGAATAATGTCATATACACCTAGGGTGACTTGAGGGTGAGTAAATCATGGGCTAATTTTAATTTTTGGTTGAACTATCCCTTTAAGTTACATGTAAAAACTGTATGAATGTCTTTGCATTTGATACAAAATATCAAACCAAGTGGAATTAGATATGTTGTTGTTTGGTTATAAATCATAAAACAACAGATATGCTTTTCAGACCTGAGACTTTATTTAGGCATTCAGACATTTTAAGTGTCGCCTAAGTCTCAAAAAAAAGAAAAAAAGTAAAAAAGTAAAAATTGGCCTACAGAAT
This sequence comes from Siphateles boraxobius, assembly GCF_051911475.1. Lineage (NCBI taxonomy): Eukaryota > Metazoa > Chordata > Actinopteri > Cypriniformes > Leuciscidae > Siphateles > Siphateles boraxobius. Next base: position 18,423,100 of record NW_027508722.1, on the reverse strand, counting down.
GTCAATGAAACCTTTCCAATCATCAAGTAAACAATTAAAACAATGCAAGCACACTTACAACTCACAATCTACAGAACGTTTTAAGCCTGAAAACCTGTTTAGCATCCTCTCAACCTGATCAGGTGTGACTTGTACTTTTAGTCTGGAGAACCCTACGGAGGTTCAGTTTCACATTTCACAGCTAGAAAAAGAAAGCCACGTCTTGTTTGTAATTGACTTTTTACACAGCTAACACCTCACTAAGAAGAGAGTAAAGATTCATTGACAGGGTGCGCAGCATGAAATGTAATGACTCTCAATTACCACAAGTGTGCTCATAATGGGGGATTGTGCTTGTGCTGTTTACTCACCGTGATCAGCCAGCAGCTGATGTACTTATACAGGTTTACTTTCACCCACACTAGGATGTACACACACTTGTACCAGAACGGATGTGCCTGAATCATAGATAAGAAGAAATGAATCACTTCTGATGCATTATGAAAAATCTTTCATTTTAAAAATGATTTTGCCTTATATAACCATTTTTAAAAATAGTATGTTTTCATTTTATTTTGCATCCCGTACAGCAATCAAATGATTAGTGTCTTTCTGCAGAAAAAGATAATGAATAGGGATGTAGAGACTTTTCATGCTTGTTTTTCATTCAAACTAACGGTAACACTTTACAATAAGGTCTAATTTGTTAACATTAATGTATTAACTATATTGAACAAACAATGAGCAATACATTTGTTACGCATGTATTAATCTTTGTTAATGTTAGTTAATAAAATAGATTTGTTCATTTTGTAAATTCTGTTAGAGAATAGTGTGATATTACTGTATAAAGTTAGTCTGCTTAAACCAGACCCCTCTCAGTCGTAACCGAGTTAGGGTCTGGGGAAGGTTCATTGACAGCTCATTTCCAAAGGGGCGTCACCAACGGACGTCGCTCAAATGCCTCTGGGCGCAATTGGATAGAACTAAAACCAATCAGATCGATTGTCATCTTGTAAAACCCGCCTCAACGTTTGTGACAGGTGCCTCGATGTGGAAAGATTGGAAATGAGCTTGAGTGGGCTCTTCGCCAGACTAACTTGCAGAGCAAATCTAAATTTGCCGGAAGTTCATCTGGGTTTTCTCAGGCTAGTATAAAGTAATTGTATGTAATCATTCAAAATTTGAAAACATAATAAAAAAAAATGCAATTAAATTAAATAATATTCTCACTGTACTAAAACCAAAAGAAATTATTATAATATTGTTTGCATGATATTTACCTTGTATTAAATAACCAGAAGTTCACTTAAGCATTAATTTAATTTAAGTATAAATGTTAAATCAATCAATGTTTGTGTTTTAGGTTTAGGTTAGTTTAACTCACTATTTTACTAACAATAATGATTATATTTATTGAAAATACAGATATAACCCCTTTTCCAATAAATTGTTATTGCATAGTTTGAAAAATATGCAAAATTACAGCACACAACGAGAGTATAGTGTGTAACAATATGATTGTGCTGCTTGTTGTCATGTTGTACTTTAAAGGGATAGTTCACCCAAAAATGAAAATTATGTAATTTACTCACCCTCAAGTTGTTCCGAACTTAAATTAATTTCTTTCTTATGCTTAACAAGAAGTTGATGAAATCAAACACTTGATGGGCCATCAAATGGAATAAAAATATTATGGAAATAATTGAGACCCATCAACTGTTTGATTACCGGCATTCTTCAAAATATCTTCTTTTGTGTTCAGCAGAAGAAAGAAACTCATACAGGTTTGAAACGACTTGAGGGTGAGTAAAGGATGATAGAATTTTCATTTTTGGGTGAACTATCCCTTTAACACGCAATGTTTGAAGTAAACGTAATCGTTGTTTGTAAGGCGCTCCCACACCTGATTGCATCAACACTGCTTTACTTTTACAAGGCAAGAATACGCAAGCCATGCGTTCTATACGCATGTAACATGCAGTGCAAGCTACAGCTTTAGCTCACTGCTGGAATGATTGCTCCATTCGTTTGTGCTGAAATTTATTCTACTGTTGTAGTAAACAGGCCTGTAGAAAACTATCAGAAAGACTTAAGGAAACTCCTACTGATATACTTTGGTTTATTGTGTTATATTTAATGTCACTAATGATATTAGTAGGGCCCTACTAATATATATTATATTATATATAATGATATATATTATATAGATATGATGTATATAAATAAGGGCCCTCGCCCGTGGCAAATTTCCAGATACTTACATAATTGTGATGAATTTAATCATTTTTAAGTTATTATTTTGCAATGTAAGATTACAGTTAACACCCTTAAATATTACATAAATGTATTATGAATTTTTAATAAACTTAATGAGTGTGTAAATCAGCAGCAAAAAGTAATTCTTGAAAAAATCTGCACAGTAATTTTATAAAATCTAAATATGTTAATAAAAACGAATTACTATTAGTTCTCTTATAAAATTCAATCAGGCAATCATACATTTCACAATTTTATATTTATATATTAATGTCAAGAATTCAGAAGTGCATATATAGCCTACACTACAAAGAAATAATATACAATTAAATTATGCTTATTTAAATGTATTGAGCAGGCTAGGTATAACAAAATATATTGGCTTCATTAATATTTCAGTGCGCAAACCCATGATAGCATGAAAAACAGAGCGCACAACGTGTATGCGCATTTAAAAGTTCACGTCACAAAGCGAAGAAATGTCGAGCGCACGAATCCTAGTGCGATTTGTTCCTTTGTTTCACAGTTTTAAATTCCAGTTTTGTGCGTTTGATGCCGATTCATAGTCCTTGTGATGTGTGTGATCTAGCAAGCACACGGTAGTTAGTCGTTTAAAAACAGCAACAAACTCCAACAAAATAAAGTAATTTTATGCAAATCTACAGCCTTTTATCTACAGATCATGCATTATAATGTGAATATATCATATTGGAGAGAGTTTTAGCGTGCATCCAAGAGGCGCGCGCGCTGTTTGAATATGAATGGAGAATGATTGACAGCCGCAGAGGAGGGAAAACGAGTTTCTGTATACTTTAATGATGTAAATAGACTTCTGTCCCTCAAATTAAGCTATGACTTCAGATGACTTTGTCACCCAAACTGACGTGAAAAAAGCGGGAGGCGCCGAAGAGCGCGCTGTTTGCATCCCTGCTTGTCAAAACGTGACACATCAAAATACACATCAAAAAGCTGCTGTAACAGTATACTGTAACCATTTGGCACTTAAAAAGCACGTCACGACACATAATTTCCCGTCTTCTTTTACTAAAGAATATTTTTGACTTATTTATGAAATGCATAACTGATGCTACTAAAATTTATACTGGCCATTGGGGTGGCCACCCCCTGGTGGCGCCACTGGTTATAAACACTCCTAACAATGAAACATTTTAACTTGCTCCATTGCATTTTAACCTCAGTCAAAAGGCAGTTATTTGGCTCGCAGCAACCGTTTTTCATTTCCAAATTATATATAAATAGCCACCAAGACTATACCTACCAGACTCAAAGAGTGCTGTCGTTCAGACTGTGAGCTTTCTGTGGCATGACAGTACTAACATTTCTAGTGACTCTGTGTATGTTCAGTCACAATACACTTACCTCAAACTCATCTGTTAAGTAGTAGCTAGCTGGGTAGACCGGCCCACCCATCGCAAAGATAGATAGGGTGATCAGACCTAAACCGAATCGCTTCATTGCTGGAACCACACTGCAAGAGGAAGAAATGTTTATGCGATTAAATAATTAATTAACAGAGAACTATAAGCATTATAATGAGTCAGTACTAGTTAAGTTGTGGTCAAAAGCAGTGCTGCCTAAAATGCATATCATTCATTTTCAATTTTCAGCTAAAGCGACAATTGGAGTCATGATATGGGTGAGCCCAGCAATTCGACAAAGTTGAGAAAACCGTAACTTTATGAAAATGAGCAGAGACACCGTGTGACAATGGGAGTAAAGACTGTACTATTTTTCAGTATAAAGTTATTGTGAAGGGTTTTGCTGTTCTATATTATTTGTCTCAGGGATATAAGAAAAAAATTATGTGTGGAAAAGCATATCACAATCTGTCTGCATTCTGATTGACTTTTCATGCATTGGTAATCATTTATCTTCTTCATGGTATGATGTATTGCAATTCACACTCAACAAAACACAGAATGTTAATTTTTAACAGTAAGAAAACTGATTTCTTGTCAAAATGGATTGATATCTTATTTTTACCAGTAAAACGTCTCATTTGTAATTAAATGTCCAGTAACACTTTAGTTGAGGGTCCAATTCTCAATATATAAACTAGTTGCTTATTAGCAAGCATATTTTCAGGATATAGTTTTTTTTAGTAGTACTTATAAAGTACATCTTAATCCTAGCCAATACCTTAACAACTGCCTTACTATTAATAAGCAGTAATTAGGAGTTTATTTAGATAAAAATCAGAATAAATAGTGAGAATTGGACCCTAAACTAAAGTGTGACCAAATTTTCTAACTCTAGGACCTGTTGTACCGCAATCCAACAGCATTAGAGCATCCAGTGTCTATATGAGCACCTATAGCTTAAAGGTTTACGACAAACGCAAAGATTATGCATGTCGCAAGAGTGAGTTACTAAGTCTTGTTCATTGTCACTTAGTCCTTGAGCAAGTGAAAGAAGTCTATGTCCTTGTAATGGACAAATGAATCCTGCAAATCACTGCAAAAACGGTAAATAGAAAGTGAAATCATTGGTTTGACAGACTTTAGTTAAGGTAGCATTGTTGTGCTTGTGAAATTTTGCGCTCTTACCTGTTGGGTGGTTGTCCGGGGACATCGGACATCTCTCGAGACACCAGCATCTGGTAGTTTCGCAGTGTGAACTGAGGCCCTACCAGAAAGCCTCCATAGAAGTATGAGAAACCAAAGACCTCCAACAGAGACGGCGTAGAGCTGAGGGCAGACTTCTTCTGTTCTGCGCTTATCTGAGATTGCTACATAAAAGAAAATTAGTAAATTATTTTTGGAACTGGGAAATAAAAACTGGTCGCAGAAGATAAATAGCAAAAATGATTGAAATCTATAAAGATAACATACACTACCACTTAAAAGTTTGGGGTCTGTAAGATTTTTTTAATGAAAGAAGTCTCTTATAGTAATCAAGACTGCGTTTATTTGATCAAAAATACAGAATAAACAGTAATAGTTAAGTATTATTACCATTTAAATTACGGTTTTCTAATGTAATACATTTTAAAATGTAATGTATTACTGTGATGACCAATTTGAAGTCTGGAGTAAAGATGCTGAAAAAATTCAGTGTCACATGATCCTTCAGAAATCATTTTAATATGCTGATTTGGTGCTCAAGAAACAGTTCTTATGTTGAAAACAGACTTCTTAACATTTGTTTAGGAAAAGGGGATGCATTTTTTCAGGATTCTTCGATGAATAGAAAGCTCAAATGAACAGTAAAGACATTTATAAAGTTACAAAAGATTGCTGTTACTTTTGATCAATTTAATGCATCTTTGCTAAATAAAAAATAATTAATTTCTTTCCAAAAAAATCTTTCCGACCAAAACTTTTGAACAGTAGTGTAATTAAGACTCTTGTTTTGAATGCACTATAGTCATGCCAGTGAACAACGAAATGTGCATGTACCCATTTACACCTGGTACCGAGATCCATATCAAGTAGTTAGTATTTAATAGTGTCAAAAACATTTAGTGATTTTGTTCACTTAAATCACATTCTGAGGGTGAAACATCACATTTGTGACTTGATTTAAAATGACAAATATTAAGTATTTGTGAGAATAATTGATGCAATGTGAAGTGATGTCACAGCTGGTCAAAGGAGACGCATGATACCAGGTGTAAACAGCGATCTGTCTGTCTGACTGATCAAATCACCTGAGATGGTTGTTAATACAAGGTGTAAACGGTCTATTTTCGGTCATAAGGTATCTTTACACCCTCAAAAAAACATTCCTTTAAGTTGAGTACGAATTTTCTTTCTAGGGTGGCTGCAGATATTGACACAGAGGGAGAGATCAATAGATATAACCTTTCACACAATCACATGAAGACGCCAACTGTGTCAAGCCACGGCTATGATTAATATTTAGACAGAGGCGTTTAATATGAACCACAGATGAAATCACTGCAGTATAGAACTAAAAGATTACACAATTACATCTTAGGGATCTTCACTACATTTCACCTTGCCAGGAATCATTACACTGATCCATAATGGCCATTTAGCAGAACGTCTGCTACACAACTGAAGAAGGTACTTTGTGGTTCCTCATCAGTTCCTTGTGCTCAAATCATGCATAAAAATACAAAGAGTGATGCAGGAAGAGGAAAAGCAGTGAGATGATGATAAGAGGATGAAAGGTGAACAAACTGAGCAAAGGAAGACAGAAATGGTGGAAGATAATAGCAGCTCATAAAGTCAAACTCACTTCTTTTCCGCCATCATAGTAATCAAGCGCTAAACCTGCAATGAGAAAATGAATCATCATCAGTACTAACATGACATGAGCTCTAGCTCTGGAGGAGAAAAAAAAAGGTGATGCTGATCTCATATATCTCATCAGTCTTTTATATAGTGGAAGATTTCAAAATAGTGATAAAGTATTTTATCACTATTTAGTATTTTAATGGTAATTGAAATAGTACACTTTTTTTTTTTAAGTGCAAAACCATGGTATTTTTTTGACATGGTAATAACATACCTCGGTACATCTACAGTAGGGATTTACAAAATATACCATATCTGTTTTCTATCAGTATGAAACATTTGAAATAATTTTAGTAGTGAATATATATTGTGAATGTTCATTTCCTCTATTTTTATGTTTACATTACCTTGCTGTACTCTAATATGCTTTACACACACATATATATATACATACACATTTCAACCATTACTGTACTATGGTATTTTGTACCTATATGTTAATTTACTTTGTGATTGCCTTGTGATAAATAGTTTAACAGAATTCGGTTATATAAAGTCAAGGAAATAATAGGTAAGGAAGTGATGTAATTAAAAGCAGGCATCATACCGATGAGTTTGAGTGTGAGGACACAGTGAGGCATGGTCCATTTGATATCATACTCGTCTGTAGCTGTGTAGTAATAACCCATCAACAGATATATCTGCCACACAAAAAGAGACAGTGTATAGCCTCAGATTTTGTTGACATTGACTTCACTGTTTCTATGTCTGGGGTTAAAAAGATCCTAAAGATGTGTTAACTTAAAAAAAAAATTAAGCTCTTAATTTCTATTTCCATTCTTTTAGGTTCCTCTGGTCTCATTAATAAAAGATTTTTCACATTTCGCTATATTTTACCACAACAGATAAGGATTTTTCAGAAATATGACTGGTAGACATTCCAGAAACTCTTTAAAACAGAAAACTGGCAGGAGTGTATCTCTCGCAGTGTGTACACCAGGCAGAAAATCTCATCATGTGAATTTAATCATGTTTTTTTTTAACTGGGGTCTGTGTGACCCTGACATAAAATATAACATTTCTCATGGAGGATGGCTGAATCATGTCATAAGTTCATAAGTGTAAGAAAAGACATGAAGTATCAGTCTGGTACTTCAAAGCATGCAATGCACAGCAATGTTAAGCACTTTCCCAACTATTAAAATAAGAATTAAATACATGATCCAATATGGTAGTGATAAGCTTACAGCAGTTCATGCACAACATCATGTCAAGAGCAGAAGTACTGATAAAGAGATAAAGAAAAGTGAATGTGTTTGTTTCTCACCATCTGAAAGATAAAGCTACTCAGAACGCATGTGACTGTCCTTCCCATCAGCCTCAGCATCAAGAACTGAATGACTACACATAAGAAGGAGTGACCGACCTGATACCCTGAGAGAAGGACAAGGAGAGATGAGTTATTGCATTCCAGCAGAACCAGACCATCACATAACTATATAACAGTTTATCTAAAATATGAAGATTTTCAATAGAACAGAATACTTCAGCCAAAATGCCAATTGTGTCATCATTTACTCACCCATGTGTCATTTTCTTTCTTCTGTGGAGCACAAAAGGAGAATTTTTTTGTAATTGAATGAGCAATATTTTTGACGGTCTCTCTTTTCCATATCATGACAACAAATGAGTACTGGGTATGTCAAGCTCCAAAATAACAAAAACACCATTAAAAGTATCATAAAAGTGATTATATATTAAGCCTATAAAAATGAGCTATATTCTAAGCCTTCTGAAGAAATACATCAGCTTTGGAACGGACCATAATTTTAAATGTATTCACTGACAAATCAAATATGCCATTTTTTACATAATTAAGACTTGCTCATGAGAACCAATGGAGTATGATGTACCATTTTTGAAGTCTGTATGACTTTTTTGTACATTTGTAAAGCTTCATTGAACGGTGGAAGGGAAAATTATCAGTGAAAAACAACTATATTTTTGGCATGTTTATCACACAAACATTATTGTATGACTTTAGAAGGGCTGAAAAATGGTGCACAAGTAGTATGGACTATATGATAATTCATACTTTTGTGGTGCATTTCTTTGGCATTTTGGAGCCTGTCAGATCCTATTCTCAATCATATTCATTATATGGAAAAAAGTGGCAGGGATATTCTTCAAAAATTCTTCTTTTGTGATCTACGGGAGAAAAGTCAAGTGAGTTTGAAACAACATAAGGGTGAGTAAATGATAATGAGAGCAAGAATGTTGATTTTTCGGCAAACTATCCCTTAAAAAAATAACAGAAACAGAGGAAAAGGTTAGAGAAAGACAGATTTCAGACTCAATGACAAACAAAAGAAGAATGTCCCAGATAATGACAAAGAGAGACAGACCTGCTGTTAGATCCAAATGCAGCACAAAAGAAATCAAATACACAGAATACAAGCACAAGTTAATTTTCCCATTTCCCAACACAACACTCATCTGTTTTCATTAGCTTGCTTTTCAACCTGCCACTCATATTCTCATTAGCCACGCTCTCACCACCAGGGGTTATTGCCATGGTGACAAAACCTCATGTCTCTGTCACAATCTTCTTTAAAGCCACAGTCACCAGGAAACCCTGACCACAGACTGCAGAGCAGTTAGTCAGGATACCCTCATTTTGCCTCACTTATTCTCAAGGACACTAAATGGTAAATAACTTGACTGAGAACAGCCTCAAGAGGAAATATGCCAGGGGCCGAAAGTAAATAATTAAGCACTTTAACTGGACAACTAACATTTTATCATGAAAAATAAAAATAAAAACCCTTAATGGTCTGTGTTTGGCATTAACTTTTTTGCTCACCAGCCACACTGACACTGATTGCATGGGAAAAACCTGCCATAAAGATATTTTTTTAAATATTTTCTCATAATTTGCCAGCAGGTACAGTATATTACCTGACGCACGGAGCCATTCTACTCTTACACATGCGTGTTTACGTTCACTTAAAACACAACTGACTGCGTTTATGTGAATACTCGCCAAGACCGGTATTTTGAAAAAAAAAAGTGTGTATTTGACTGTTTAATGGCAATAAGCAGCGAAAACTAGCTCAATTTAGTACTGAGAGGCAGCTTTATGTGTGCGAACTTTCGATGCGAGCACAAAATCTGCGGGAATACGTGAAATAATGTGCAATACGCGCAATCCCACACAAACAATATTCATCCTGAGTAAATGAAACGAATGAGTGACGGGAAACGGGTTTGAATTATTTCAGATGCCTTTTTAAAGGACTACAATTAAAAAATGTATATATTATATATAAAAATTCAACCCGAGTGACTGCGTTACATGCCACTGCTGAAATCCACCTGGATTTGGCAAGTGTTAATGTCAAGCCCTGATGAGAAATATACAGTACACTACCATTTAAAAATCTGGGATCAGTCTTTTTTTTTTTTTAAAGAAATGAAAACTTTTGTTTATCAAGCTCATATTAAATTGATCAAAAGTGACAGTAAAGACTTTGTTACAAAATACTTCTTTTGAACTTTGTATTCAATAGAAATATTAAGCAGCACAACTGTTTTTAGCACTGATAATAAAAGGAAATGTTTCTTGAGCCGCAAATCAGCATATTAGAATGATTTCCGAAGGATCAAGTGACACTGGAGTAATAGATGCTAATAGTTGGAGTAATAAAGAAGACTGGAGTAATGATGCTGAAAATTCAGCTTTGCTATTTACAGCAATATTACATTTTAACAAATATTCAAATAGAAAACAATCATTTTAAATTTTATAATATTTCACTATATTACTGTTTTTATTGTATTTTAGATCAAATAATGCAGCCTTGGTGAACAGAAGAGACTTCCTACAGAAACATAAAAAGTAAACCGTACCGACCCCAAACTTTTAAACGGTAGTGTAGTATTTTTAGAGCAACTGTTTTGTAATAAGGAAACTGAGAAAGAACTTTAAAAAAATGATCTGCAGCAAAGCCCTTATCTTTGACAAAAATGAACCACATAAGCAATCGAAATGTTGGAAACAGAACTGTGATATTCCATTAATAATACTTTTATAACTCAATAAAAAAAACAATCTTCCTTTTTAAAACTCCTATTCAGTGAGAAAACAATGCTTGAAGAACCCACTTTAATGTGGTTGAATATTGAGAATGCTGCTGACATATGTTACAAGCACACCTAGAATCAACTCTTTTGTGCAAAAGAGATAAGATGCAATCGAATCAGAGCAAGTTCAAGATTGCGGGAACTAGGGCAACTGAACTATGGGCAGAAAAATGCTCCAGTCTAAATATGGGCTGACAGATGCTAACTGTTGAGCCCTGCCGTAGATCATAAGACTGACATTCACGTAAAAATGAGTGTTTAACTGCTAAAAAAAGCTAGTAGGTCTCACTTAAACATGTTACAGTTTTAAAGACACTAGTTATCAGATCTTTCAGCTCCTCACTCCTTCCCTGCTTCATTCTCCATCTCACCAAAATTAAACATGGCCAGTGCCAGGCCGGAGAATGCGTGGAAGAGATGAACAACTGTCGCAGACTGATGAAAGAAAAAACACCGGTAGACCAGTGCAAAGGGATAACCTACAGGGGAAAAGAAAAAGAAACAGATTAGGCATATAATGTGTGGCACCTGTAGATAAACGCGTCCTTCATGAATGTGTGTCATTGCACATAACAAACTTGACAAGCTAAATTATACTCTTGAGGGCACGACACGCTAGAGAAAGCTTAGATGGAGCGTTTGACAGATAGGAATGTGTAAGATCTGTTTTGAGGATGCACCAATATTAAATATTAATATCTAATATTAATAATATAATTATAAAATCAATAAGCTGATGAGTATTTTCATGTCATGGCCAATAAACGACCAATATGGCCGATCTTAAAATTCTATACTAGCCTAATTGGTCTCCAAAAGAAATTACAAAAAACAAACACTGCAAGTGAATTTTAATTATAATGTAGGCCTACAGTATGAAACATGGATATTCACTTGATATGTGATAAAGATTACATTTAACATGATTAGTGCTGTTAAAGACTAACTTTATGTGATTACTATTTATAAACTTTTATAATATGTATTAACAATTTGAATTAGCTATTATTTTTACATGATCAGGTTTTGGTTCATTTTTGCTTTGATCATGTGTATCATTAGTTGTTTTTTATTTCCATTTAGCTTATTTTTATTTCAGTTTTAGTAATTATAGAACTTAAACAGCTTAAATCTATTGTATTAGTGATATATAGCAGGCTTCATTCTGATGATCAATATGGTAAAAACTCTGTTGAGGGACTGTTAATACTATATATTACAAACACATGAAATGCTACAGAAAGACTACACTAGTACTGTAACAGTCATTCCATCGAAATCATGCATATGTTTTCCCAGCTCAGTCAGATAGGCCACATGTCATTCATCTGGTTGAAGTGGTTTAGCAGTCCAGTCCAGTCCACTGCAATGCACCTGGCCAAAGTACAAATTACCCTGCTATCACAACCCTATTCTTATCAACTTGTAACTTGAAACCCAGCTTCATTTACATTGAATCCGTACAGCTAACCGTAGATCAAAGCACTAAAATACAGTTGCGAAATGAAAAGACAGCTGTCAGAGGGAGGTCTAACGAGTTAAACTAGTTGTAATCCTGGCAGATGTGTGAAGTTAACCGTAAATCTCGCCTGACATGTAGGTCACCCTTGTCGACAGTTGATTCTGGCTAGAGTCGGTGTGAATGGAGAGATTTGGTGTTGGTTAAGTGTCTTTAGTGCAGCTGGGGACAGGTTAGACTTGAGGTGTGACTTAAGCAGACTTCAAATACAACTACAACTACAACAACATACCTGGCCACGTTTCTAATGACTCCTAACGACACTCATCACAAGTTCTCCGCAGAGCCTAAAAGATCTCACTTGTGCGACGTTCACTTACCTAATAAGACGGACAAAATCAATCGAATCGCCGGTTCGGGTGAACCGAAATATTCGGCTATTTTCTCCATGAAGGGAGCCGCCATCTTTAGTGTGGGCGGAAGTAGCTGCGGTTGGGTTTCCGAGAGTGTGTGGCGCTCGTGAGGTCTCGCGCGCTCCTTAACTCCGCTTTGCTCAGGTTTTGCTACTCCTCCTCTCGCCGCCTCTGACCTCTCACACCATTCACAGTGAACCTTCAGTCTCGGCTTTCGCAAACGCCTTGCGCAATATATGTGCCATTTCAGTTCATAGCCAAGCACATAAATGACGCGAAACGAGGATGAGATTGTTTTTTTAGTGCAGAAGTCCGTTTAGAATAATAGAAACATTATTATTCAGTGAGGCTGGGTTTGTGTAGTAAAATAACAAATAGAACGAATGACATACGCAGAAACTGAATTTTTGTGTAATTTGACAGTAAAAAAAAGTGTTTTGATAAAAATGATAAAGCAGCTTCACAATACTGCCCTCTAGTGTTTGTCAAACCAAACGGCCGTGCTGCACTTATCCTGTTGCACATCGTGCTCTGCATAGATATAAGCACTGAATAATATTAATTTATCAACATGTACTTACTATAGGGTTAGGGTAAGATTAGGGTTTGGTTGAGGATTAGTTTCATGTAATTATGCATAATTTACATAATTTATATTAAGCTTAATAAAGTAGGCTACATGTAGCATATGTAACAAGGACATTATAAAATAAAGTGTTACCCTGTTTTTTTAACAATGTTAATGTCAGTTTGTTTTGGAAGGCTTAATAATAAAAAGATAATAAAGGTTAAAAAAGTTTTTTTTTTACATTTTCCACTATTACTCTAGGCATCTCTTCTATTTAGAGCAGTAACCTTTCTTATTCTATTTAACAAATTATAATAAATAATTGATATACAGTAGTATGCAAATGTACAATAATACACATGGTTTATTTTAAACAATGTCATATTTCAATGTCACTTTTCCTAAATAATTTATCTAAACACGCACAAAAAATCTGGGCTTGATTTGGTTGTTCAAAAGGTGTGTAAAAAATGTTTTACCTTTTAAGGTGTTTGGGGTCAGACCCCACATTGAAAATGAATGGGAAAATGAAAAAAAAATGATTTTTTTTTTCATTTTGTTTGTAATAATAAAAAAAAAATCAACAAAACTGGCATATATCTGCAAAATTTCCATAAGAATTAATACTAGAGCACACACTCTGGTGTTTGTGATTTCCAATACACGAGAGTAGATGTTAAAACTTCATGCTGATTTGTACTCGGCTTTCGCCAAGATAAGCACCAACTAAGACGTAGCTTTACAGGAACCTCTGCTTCTCCATCCATTTACGCTTCTTTCCAAATAGACTATATAAATAAACTTTACAAATAAACCAACAGACTCTTCAAATTTTCAAGAATTTTTTGAAACCGTAGCATGGCGGCCTGTACTCAGCCAGCTAGAATCTTTCCGTCTCAACCACAGCCAGTTGCTACTCCTCGCTGTTCTGCTTCAGTGGCCAGATGAGCATACTGCGGTTTCTTCCTCTCATATGCCTCATCTACAGCATCCTCCCATGGAACTTTTAACTTTATCATTTGAGCAATGCGTGCTGATCCAGACCACAAAACAATATCTGGTCGTAGGTTAGTGGTGGCAATCTCTGGTGGAAAAATAAGCCGTTGATCAAACATCGGAGTTCTTGGTCATGGCAACAAGTAAACCGACCTTGGCTAAGAGCCACCTTACATCCTGTCAAAATGTGCCTTAATGTGGCAGGTGATGAACACAAAGGACAAGAGGGATCCTACCCAGAGGTTTAGGTTCTGCGGTGATGGGAGAACATCATATGTTGACCTGATAAGGAAACTGATCCTACTCTCTTCCATTGACCAAAGGTCTTGCCAGCCCATTTTGCGTTGTTCCACACTCTCCCATCTCATCCACTCTCCCTGCTTGGCCTGGGAAATGGCCTTTATACATCTCATCCTCTCCTCCTGCTTTCGCACCTCGTTGACTACCAGCTTCCTCCTTTGAGCTGGGCCTGCCTTGTGCCATTTAGGAGGAGCTAAACTGAGCCCAAAACCCCCTCTTCCATGCTGTACCTGTCCCACGATACCACCAATTTGAAGGGCAGCCTTTGCCTCTTCCACAGATTTCTTTGCTGACCACTTTCTACCAGTTTTTACCACACGTGCTGCCTCCCTTACACATTTGTCGCGTGACTCTACTAAGGTCATTTCCAGTCTGACCTTGGCGCACTTAAGCTCTTCGGTTAAAGCAGAGACTGGCAGCTGCAATACTCCTTTACTATAAAGTCCCACTCTGCTAAGGCAGCGTGGAACTCCCAACCATTTCCTGATGTATGAACTTATTAACGCTTCCAGCTTATCCACTGTTGTCAAAGAAACCTCGTACACAGTCAGTGGCCACAGCAACCTTGGCAGTAGACCAAACTGAAAGCACCAGAGTTTTAGTTTGCCTGGTAGAGCTCAGCTGTTTATGCTATTCAACCCTTCCACTGCTTGTCGTCTAACTTCTCCCACTCGAACTGTGTCCTTTAGATCCCCATCGCACCATCTCCCAAGACTCTTCACTGGCTTCTCAGAAACTATTGGTATTGCCTCACCATTAATGAAGAATGTTTTATCTACCAACTTTCCTTTAATTATCGAGATGCTCCTTGATTTAGAGGGCTTAAATTGCATTCATGCCCATTCAATGGTGATGTTATTTTGTTTTGTATTATGTTGGTTTTATTTACTTTTTAAAATTGTTCTAAAAAAATTAATCATCTGTGATAAATCATTTTCTGACATAAATAGTATGTGATTACAGTCATGTCTTTCTGCAATGTATGTATAATAATTTGCAAAAGCAGACAATTCAAAATATATCAGACAACAACAACAAATTCTAACTTTGACAAAAATACAGATTTGTAATGTATTTTATGTATGTTTAAATATATATTCACAAAATATATATCATAAAGTTGTGAGGAGAAGTTGAAGCATCAAGAAAAAGTGAAAATTAAACTAGTCCCTCTGGACCTCTATTGGAGATATGTGGTCATTGCACTTTTTTTTCTTTAACTATAAAACTATAAGTTTTTCCACAAACCTGCAGATTGCAGTATTATATCCCTAACACAGAGCAATGTCCAAAAACAATTTAGATTTAATTAAGATCAACATTTAAGTGTTTTTTTCATTAAAAAAAAATCATTAGCTAATTTATGGCGTAGTAAAGTAATTGTGCAGTAAAAAGGTAAAAAACTACCAAACCCAGCATAAATGTATAGTTGAGAATTAAAAAAAAAAAAAGATATAGTTTGCCATGTAAAAAAATTATATTTCCTTATGCAATCGCTCTGTAAGTGTTTGTAGTCTATCTGACCGCAGCCACGTAAACCCTACAAGTACACTGGTTTAGGGTTACCATTAGCATTTTTTCAGATTAACAATACTATAACATGACAGCTGCAGTTCTACTTTTGAAACTTTACATGGTGGGCTTCCCTTTAAGGGAAACCTTCTAGACAAATACTAAAAGAGCAAATTTCCAAAGAATATGAAATGTTGAACCTCATTGATTACTTTCGACAGGCATATCGATGACGGTGACTACATGACTGGAGTAGAACAATTTATAAAAATATCAAAAGACCAATTCAAACTTAAATTATTGTTTCATTAATAAACGTTCGGTTACTTCATGCAATATTTTTCTCTAAATAAATGAAAATAATAGAAAATATCTTTGATATATACAACTTAAGCGAAAAGCATTGTGGGAATGCAAATTTAATCCCACCTCCAAAGACGCATTAAAGGGATAGTTCACCCAAAAATGTAACAGCTATAATTTACTCACGCTCAAGCTGTTCTAAACCTGCATATTTCCTTGTTCTGCTGAACACAAAATAATATATTTAGAAGAATGTCGGTAACCAAACAGTCGATGGACCTCATTTACTTCATAGTGTATGTATATATGTCTCATGTTATATTCCATATGATGATAAACATGCCATAAGTGAAAGAACAAGATAAAACATTTTCAAAGCACAGCTGATTTGTTATTTGTAGTTAATGAACACAAAGAACAGTGAATGTCTCTCTCTCAAAGCACATTCGCATTCGTGTTGTCTTGATCCAATGGGAAGCGCCGGGGGCGGAGCTTACAGCCAGCGTTATTTAAGCTACAGCGGACTGTAGTTCCTCGCTGTCTCTTCGTCTGGAGGTCGTCCCGTTTATTTCCTTCATCAAGTGTTTTCTGGTAAAAGCAACACTTTTGCAATCATGAGTGGCAGGAAGTTTTTCGTCGGTGGCAACTGGAAAATGAACGGCGACAAAAAGAGCATTGAAGAGCTCGCCAACACATTGAATAACGCCAAACTCAACCCAGACGCCGGTGCGTATTTCATCCAGTTTCCTCTTCACCAGGCACAATCACATGCCATTGCAAACACAGGCCTTTACGGGGTTGTGCAACGCACTGCATCGACCCTGAAATGACATTCACGCTGGGCTTTTGAAAGCTACCATTGCCTTTAAGCGCATCATTTACAGGCTCTTTCTCGTTATAGTTATTTATTAAGATAATAGCTCTGTTTTCTACAGTGTACTCCAATCTATTGCTTGTAACCGTAACCATCTCGATTAATACCTTAGCAGCAACCGGACATTTAAACCAGTTTCTGTTAAAATTCGATATAAAGTACTATTCGATTTATAAAAGAGTGGACTGCCCGTCATGTTTCGATATGAATGAATGAATGCATGATGCTCATCTTGTGTCGTGATTCAAGGGTTAATGCTGGAAATGGGTGTGTGATTTCCAGCACGTAGCCTCCACCGTGTGCATGTTCAAGGCCTTGTCAAACAAATGACAGGATTATTAGGATGCGCGGATTATCATAAAAACTGTACTATATAAATTCGTGATATTTCTTGAAAAAATATGACAAAAAATGACACTGGAAAAAGAACGATATTGCTAACGTAACGTACAGTTACACGTTTTGAGTGATTTCTGATCGCGCGGAGTTTCCGCTGTTCACTGACGTAGTCCACTGCATCACTGTCCGACTTTATTTGAGTATCCAGACAGAGTTGAGTTGATGTGTCAATGACACAACTGTGGACTTTGAATAGGTAAAGTCCAAAAGTCAGCCTACTTGTGCGTAGCCTGTTTCATTCATGGTCTGCAACCCGAGAGAAGCGCTTAACGCGTAAAGGTCATGGGTCAGACTGTCATATATTGGACTAGCTTTGGCCTTTTTCGATTTACTTCGTGGCCTATGTAGTATGCAGTCATATGAGTAACTTTTCCTTTGACCTTTTATCAAGGGGGCCGAAGCGCCAGATATGTCTGCCCTTTACAGTGTTTAATTTAGGCTGACCCAAGCTAATTTTACAGTATAAATGCCACGTCCAATGGGAGTACAGTCTAGCCTTAAAAAGCATAAAAACACTGACATATAAAACAATACTAAGTTTTTTTTTTAAGTTTTAAAACTGCACAGTTTATTAAATCTTTAAACAAAATATTAAAAAAATTAGTGTTTTATGTATTGTAACATTTCATTCCTCAGGCTTATATCACTAATATAGGCTACTAAGTCATATATGTATGTATATATATGTAGCTCACACTCGAGTAAAATAAAACATCAGTTTATTCAGAGGCCTAAACTGAGCAAAAATATGCAATTTGGTGCAGAAGATGAAATTCTGCATTTCTGCAAAACATGTAGTACAATGAAATTGATGACTGATAACTGACAAATAAATGTTCCTCATAAGACTGTTGTTTCATAAATGATACATGAATTTTTGAAACAAAACAAAAAAATTACGTATGGAATAAAGTAAACCTAAGTTGCTTTTGTCCCGTAAATCTTTGTCTTGAGATATCCGTAAGAACATAAATGTAATTTTGTTTATTGCTTTATATAATTGTTAAAGTTTTTACAGCAAAAAAACACTTGTACCATGACAGAAAGGTGGAAATTTTTACAATTATACTGAAGTTCTTTTATTTACTAAAAAAGAATGAACTATCAAGAACTCCAAGTTGTCCCGTCAGTAATCTGAATGGTTAAATGTTCAGGACACTAACATCGATTTGTTCGTGATATGAAAGCAGTGCTTTGCCATGGTGGTCTTTCACATAAAAAAAGCACTACGGTCACAATTCCGTGTTTTTTTGTTTTTTTTTTAACCCTTTTGCTTGTTTGACAGAGGTTGTGTGTGGTGCACCACCCATCTACCTTGACTTTGCCAGGTCCAAGCTGAAACCTAACATTGATGTGGCAGCACAGAACTGCTACAAGGTTGCAAAGGGAGCCTTCACCGGAGAGATCAGGTACATGTCAACCCGTTTACAGTCCAGAAACATTAAATATTCATGAAAATATATTGAATTCATTCACATTTTATGGCTCTTTTTTTCTTCTATTTTTACTCCTATTTGTCGCTTGAAAGATCCGTTCTATTGTTTCAGCCCAGCAATGATTAAGGATTGTGGAGTAAAATGGGTGATTCTGGGACACTCTGAGAGACGCCATGTGTTTGGAGAGAGTGATGAGGTAACTTAGTGCCTTTAACATAAAAATAGAGTTTTCTATAATGTGTGAGTAAATCAGCAGCTGCAGTGTGTTTTCTGTGCATTTTTTTTTACATATTTCATTAGGTGTATTTGATGTCAGTATATGTGTGTGTGTGTGTTCCCAGTATGTGTTGAGACTGGAAATGCTACTAAAACCACATGTTTTACTGCCACCTTGTGTGTAGATTTATAGCAGCTGTACTGTTAACGTATAAAATGCTATTAAGAAAACATAGTGCTTGGTTAGGGCTTCCTTCCATTTAGACAAACAAGCAATAAAATATGCATAGCATGAACAATTTAAAAATCAGTTTTCTTTTAAACAATTATTGGAGTTTTCCTTTATAGAAAACCTACTTGACATAAAATTAAAGAACAAGTTTTCAGAAAATACTTTTGCAGTTAATCCGATACATTACTTTGAATTAGTATCTCACTCATGGTGACTGAAACAAACAGGAAGTTAAAGTTTCCCTATTATGCTATTTTAAAGGTTCCTAATTTTGTTTTGGAGGTCTTCTACAATAGGTTTACATGCATTCAAAGTTCACTTTTGAAAACACTTAGATTTTCGCATTATATACATTGCACATCACCTTATTTCTTCTCGGGTCAGAAAACGGTTCTTTTGAAGATTCCGTCTCTCTAAACCCATCCTTACCGTCATCCTACTCTGCTCTGATTGGTCAGATGGCCCAGTCTGTTGTGATTGGTCAACTGCTTACAGCACGTGTCGGAAACGAAACTCCTATTACCAAATCTGAATTTCAGCTCCGTAGTCTTCCTCAGCGCTTGATACACAGTGATACGAACGATGGTGTCGGTTTTTCCATATCAATTCCAACACAAGTCCTCAAGTGCATGCAAAGTGAATTTGCAGTGCTAAAAGCAGCGTCTTCTCGACATGTCGACTACACAAACTCTTCCAGGTCAAAGCCTTCCGGGTCAAAATAGACATTGTTTGCGGACTGCCAATGAAGATCAAGGCATGAAGGCTGGCATTATGCAAATTTGTTTCTTTGTTTCATAGATATTTAACAGGAAGAAAAACTGGAATTGCTTTCAACTCTTTTCAGGAGAAACTTTATTTGGATGTGCACTTTGATCTTTAAAACTTTGTAGACCTTTTACATTCACAAACAGCTACGGCATGAAAGTTAATATGCCGTTGCCCCTATTATGAACAAGCATAATAGGGGCAACATTTTTTACGCTAATTTAAACCCCACCAACAACGTCACCCTCTTGAACTGAAAAAGCATGTTTATTGCAGCACATAATAAATTAAGGTAACCTCACACACAGGGCTGTAATACTACTTCTCTATAGACCCCTTTTGCTACGACGTCACAATTACGTCATGGCGTTGCTGGAGGCAAAACAAAGTGAAAACTGGAGGCGGCTAATACAAACCAGCACAGATTCGGCTACTTAATAAGGATATTAAATTATTATTATTTTCATTAAATGTCATCTTGTTGTGTTTCTGGGTGCTAGAATCACCGACAGGATCCAATTTGAAAACTGGAGGCGGCCAATACAAACCAGCACAGATTCGGCTACTTAATAAGGATATTAAATTATTATTATTTTCATTAAATGTCATCTTGTTGCACATTAAGATAATATCTGATTTTCTCCCGTCATTGTTAAAAAACAAGCCAACAAAACTTGCAAACTAGCAATGAAGCGGCCAGAGGGATGGTTCTGCCTCCACCTAAGCTCCGCCCACAAAAAAACATCATCATGTTTACCAACTAAAAAGGGTCTATAAAACCTCAAGCTCACTATTAAAATTTTCCTAGACACATTTCTTTTACCAGTTAAGAGAGGGCTTCTGTTTATAGGAAACCTACTAGACAAATACTAAAAGAGCAATTTTCCAACTGTCAGGTTTGCTGTGAGATCTCACATCAATTTGAGTGGATACCTCACTGGTGGTGACTATTTCTTGCATAAGTTTTAGCAGCATTTGATCAATTGAAAGGCATTATGGGTATGCAAATCTGAACAGGCCGTACAATCCTCTCACCCTCTAACTCCTGCCCATACCATGTCTGGACAAAAATGTATACAGTAAGAAATGGAATAAAAGTTGCACTGAGTTTGAGGCGGATTTAATGTAGTATAACATTATTTTGAACAGAAATATTCTTTTGATCTAATTTTATTACTGGTTAAAATGTCAACTATTATGGGTATGCAAATTTGCAAAGCTCATTTAATATGCATAATCTCTCAATGAGCATTTTTATGAAAATAATGGAATTGAACAGAAAAACGATATTATTAGTCATGTAGTACATTTAGTACGTATGAATATGATTACCATCCCAAACCACAAAAAATAAGAAACAAAGTTTAAAGTTAAAATTGAAAGCATATAATGGTCTCACAAAAGATAATCGTCACCATTTCACTTAAATCATATGAACTTTCTTTTCTTTTTTTCTGATAGTTGATTGGACAGAAGGTCGCTCATGCTCTTGAGAGCGGTTTGAGTGTGATCGCCTGCATTGGTGAGAAGCTGGATGAGAGGGAGGCTGGAATCACGGAGAAAGTTGTTTTTGCACAGACCAAGTTCATTGCAGGTATTTTTCAATTTAGTGGTGTATATATTATAAAACATTCCTTGTATTTAAAATAAAACTATCATCTCTTTTAGATAATGTGAAGGATTGGAGCAAAGTGGTCCTTGCTTATGAGCCAGTTTGGGCCATTGGCACTGGGAAAACTGCATCACCCCAACAGGTACAGACGAGACGTTTGGACTAGAACATGGGAGTTTTTCAAACACGTTCCCTGGTTTCATTGAACTCTGTGACAAGTCTCTCCCTGCTGTTCTTACAGGCTCAGGAGGTACATGACAAGCTCAGGCAATGGATGAAGGCCAATGTTTCAGAGACCGTTGCCAACTCCGTCAGGATCATCTATGGAGGTCAGTGCTCAAAAGTATTTTTAATTTTTCCATAGATTAATATCAACAATCCTATTAAAATTGAATTCATCCGATCCCTTTGAGCGAGTATCTCACCCATGGTGACTGAATATGAACCTAATGAAAATTCATGCATCCCAGTGATGTTGTCCACAACTAACTATGCATACTATTTCTAGACAATGTAACACTGTTTTTCAAGCTTAATACTACTTTACTACAAAATGGAATGCTTAATCTTTTAATACATCTATCTTTTTACAATTAAGAAGGGGCTTTCTTTTATAGAAAACCTACTAGACAAATACAAAAAGAGCAAATTTACTTGTTCACTGAATCTGTGCGATTAATTTTAACGAGTACCTCACTCACGGTGACTGAAGAAAACAAGATTAAGTTCAGCAATAAAAGGAGTTATGTTGATTGGTTAAATAAAATATTTGTAAAACTGGTTAAATAAAATCTTTCACTTGATACTAGTCCATTACTTCATATTGAATGATTACAAAAGCATTTAAAACATGTAAAAGGCATCATGTGTGCAAATTTAGACGCGTCTCCTTCAATGCTTTCACCTCCCACCCACTGCTTATTAAAACAACGAGGAATGTGTAAGAATGTAAATAAAGACCTGCAGAATTCATGGTGGACTTTGCTGTGCAAATGTTACTCATACACATACTGACATGATCCTAGTGCCGTGTATTACTGTTTGGGAAGGTTTATGGTTCATTCTGGTTTATATTCACTTCAGTATGTTTATATAGAAACATTATGTAAGGATTTATTATAGAAACATTATGTAGGGATTTATTATAGTCATGCCACCCAACTACATAAACACTACTGACAAATCTGAAGTGTATAGTCAGTAGTTTAATCAAAGTGTCACTATGTACATTAAAAGGTGCATGTCATATTGTTACAAACCACTTAAAATTTAAAGCAGATGTAATTCTTAGATATTATTTTTCATTTTTCAATCAAACTTTAAATAAATCTTTCACTTAAGTAAGAAGGAACTTCATTTTAAAGGAATCATTTTGGACAGGTACTAAAAGACCAAATTTTCCATTAAAACTGAATTCATCTGATCCCTTTGAGTGACCACCACATATAGAGCTGTGATATCTCAGCCATAATGACCAAAATTTCAAGTTCCAAACTCTCTAAATATTTTAAGACATCTTATTTTTAACGGGTGAAAAAGAAGCCTTCTTTTATAGGAAACCTACAGGACAAACATTAAATGAACAGTTTTCTATATATCATTGATCACTGAATCTCTCCGGTTAATTTGAACAAGTATCTCACTCATGGTGACTGAAGAAAACAAGATTAAGTTCAGTGTTTCAAAGGTATTATGCAAATTTAAACACGCCCCACCAGTGTTACCTGATACTAATTACATTTACTGTTTCTGGACAAGAGTTCAGTGGTCAGAAGTTCCTTAATTATGTTAGTGAATACTTGTGTAGTAGAACTGTTTTCCTGCTTATCTGAACACATGTATATGCTGCAAGTCAGAACCAATCAATCACAGAGCGTTCACGCTCTGCCGAATCAGAATCAGAATAAAAAGGTTATGTTTTATGGGTGTGAAGAATGAAAACCTAGAAATTTGCTCTTTTAGTATTTGTCCAGTAGGTTTTCTATAAAATAAATCTCCTTCATACTTGTTAAAAGGAAGATATTTTGGAAGTTTGAACTTGACATTTTAGTCACCATGGGTGTGAGATCCTCACAGACACTGATGTGGGAGCTCACTGCACAATAAGTGACTAGACATGTATTCTTAATGAAAATCTACTGGACAAATACTATAAAAGGAAAAGCCCCTTTATAGCTGTTGAAATAAAGATATAAAAAAACGTGTCCATCATCAGTATATGTAATTGAGAGGTAGCATTGCTGGGGTGATCAATTTAACATAACGTCTTTTACAAGTTTAACTTAATCTTTTTTTCTTCAAATACATTATGCAAATTTAAACATGCCCCTAATAATGCTATCTCTACTAATTGTCTTCCTTTTAACAAGTATGAAGGGGCTTTCTTTTATAGAAAACCTACTGGACAAATACTAAAAGAGCAATTTCTACCTACCGATGTTCACTGAATCTCTCGGATCAATTTGAACGACTATCTCACTCATGGTGACTGAAGAAAACAAGATTATGCAAATTCAGACATGGACCAACAATGTTACCTAATACTAATTACATTTACTGGTGTTATTTTATCTCATTGGTGAAGTGCAATCATCAAAGCGATTACACTTACTTCACCAATGAGGTAAAATAACACCACATATAGAGCTGTGATATAATTTCACTATAAAATACCAACTTCAAACTTACTCAATATTTCAACAGCTAAAAAAAGGCTTAATTTTAAAGGAAACCTTCTGGACAAATAGCCTGATTCTACCAGACTCTCGTACATTTCATTTGTACAGAGAGTCTGGCACCGCTCCATTGACAAGCGTTAACTTCCTTGTAGCAGGGTATTCTATTGAAGTCTAAAACTATTGGATCTGCCCAGAGTCACTCTATCTGCCATAACCAATCGCTAACGTTTGGTCGTGACATATGTCTTTTCCCGAACCCCGTGGGAGGATGGCCATAAACACAAAACTAAGCAAAGATTGATCTTGCTCCGGCTTTAACTTCTTGATATTCGACAGCGTTGCCTCAACGGACCGAATGGCTTCGCTCGCATCTTTCTTATTTTGAACTACAATTCAAAATAATGCACGAGTCGACATCAACGTCATCGTTCTCAGCCACTCCCTCTGTTCGCTGATTGGCCCGGTAAAAAATTGATCGAAGAAAACCAAAGTCTACAGCGCAATCCCAGACGGAGTACTGAAGGAAAATGAAATTGAGCGGAAGTGCGTAGGAGGGCGGAGCCAGGCTACCGGACAAATACTAGAAGAGCAAATATCTAGCCAGTTGTTGTGCAGAGATGTTTTCTCATCAGTGTTTATGAATTTCTCACCCATATTGATATAAATGGTGAATTTCAAATGTTCTTAATTTTAAGTTATCTTCTTCTACTCAAGTGAAGGGGCTCTCTTTTATAGAAAACCTACTGGACAAATACTGAAAGAGCAAATTTCTTCCTGTCATTGTTCACTGAATCTGTCCCATCAATTTGAACAAGTATCTCACTCATGGTGACTGAAGAAAACAAGATTAAGTTCAATGTGTCATAGGTATTATGCAAATTTAAACACGCCCCAACAGTGTTACCTGATACTAATTACATTTACTGTTTCTGGACAAGAGTTCAGTGGTCCTTAATTATGTTAGTGAATAATTGTGTAGTAGAACTGTTTTCCTGCTTATCTGAACACATAAATGCTGCAAGTCAGAATCAATCAATCACAGAGCGTTCACACACTGCCGAATCAGAATCAGAATAAAAAGGTTATATTTTATGGGTGCACCAGCCTGTCAATGGTAGTCCCTTATGAAAATGAACATTACAGTGACCATAGTTCAACTAGGTCTATAATATTTTGTAGATTTCCATGGTTACCACTACAAGTAATCATTTTAATCATGTGTAAACAAAAATATAATCTATCAGTTCCAATTAAGACGTATTTAATGTTAAAATGCCTTTCAAAAATAATGTTAAGTGGGTATCATTATCCATTTTACTCTTATGGCGCTTTTCCACTGCATGGTACGGCTCAGTACGGTTCGGCGCGGCACGGTTCGGCTCGCTTCGCTTTTCCACTGCGTGGTACGACTCGGCGCGGCGCGGCTCGGTTCGCTTTAGCTCGGTTGCTTTTCCACTGGAGTTAGTACCGCTTCAAAGTGGGGATTATGACTGATCGTTATAGTTTATCCACTCCTCGGCAACCAACAAGAGGAACGTCTGCGCTTCTCGTCCACTGACCACGATTCAGACATTTCTTTTTGGGTATTTTTTTTTCTTCAAGCATGTAGTTTTAAAACAGGTGCTACAGCTGTGGCTGTTGCTGGCTATTTAAATCTAGCGGGTTTGATGTTTCCCAAATACAATGTGATGATTCTGTCTGTCTGACCAATCAGCGATCTGCAGTTTTTTCACGTCACATTTTAGTATCGGTACGCTTGGAACCTCAACAGAGCTGGTACCATTTAAAGCGAGCCGTACCGTACCGTACCATGCAGTGGAAAGCGCCACAAGTGAGCCGTACCGAGCCGAGCCGTACCGTACCATGGATTGGAAAAGCGCCAAAGCGTGCCGTACCGAACCGTACCATACTGTACCATGCAGTGGAAAAGCGCCATTAGTAATTCAGTCATTTAATAAATCGTTATGGTTCAGTTTAGAGATGTATCGAAAACAAAATAGTGGTATAAATCATTTCTAGGAAGCAAAGGCAAAATAATACCTTTTGTTACTTTAATAATATTTTATTTTAAAATATCTTTCCTTTAACAGGCTTGAAGGGGCTTGCTTTTATAGAAAACCTACTGGACAAATACTAAAAGAGCAAATTCCAAACTGATCAAAGTTCCCGAATCTGTCCCATCATTTTGAACGAGTATCTCGTTCATGGTGACTGAAGAAAACAAGATTAAGTTCAACTTGTGAGTCACCATGAGTGAGATACTCGTTCGTGATGCGAGAGATTCGGTGAACTAGGATTAGCTACAAATTTGCTCTTTTAGTATTTGATCAGTATGTTTTCTATTAAAGAAATCTCCTTCATACAAGTTTGAACGTGATGTTTTAGTCACCATGGGTGTGAGATCCTCACAGACACTGATGTGGGAGCTCACTGCACAATAAGTGACTCGAAATGTACTCTGAATGAAAATCTACTGGACAAATACTATAAACGGAAAAGCCCCTCTATAGCTGTTGAAATAAAGATTGTGCAAATTTGAGCTTGGTATTTTATAGTGAAATTATATCACGGCTCTATTGTGGTGTTTATTTTTTTTTTTTTACCTCATTGCTGATGTGCCAACATAAAAAAGACTTTTCCATTATAGTATATGTAATTGAGAGGTAGCATTGCTGGGGTGTTTAATTTTACATAATGCCTTTGACAAGTTGAACTTAATCTTTTTTTCTTCAAATGCATTATGCAAATTTAAACATGCCCCTAATAATGCTATCTCTACTAATTGTCTTCCTTTTAACAAGTATGAAGGGGCTTTCTTTTATAGAAAACCTACTGGACAAATAATAAAAGAGCAATTTCTACCCGCCGTTGTTCACTGAATCTCTCGGATCAATTTGAACGAGTATCTCACTCATGGTGACTGAAGAAAACAAGATTATGCAAATTCAGACATGGACCAACAATGTTACCTGATACTAATTACATTTACTGGTGTTATTTTATCTCATTGGTGAAGTGCAATCATCAAAGCAATTACACTTACTTCACCAATGAGGTAAAATAACACCACATATAGAGCTGTGATATAATTTCACTATAAAATACCAACTTCCAACTTACTCAATATTTCAACAGCTAAAAAAGGCTTAATTTTAAAGGAAACCTTCTGAACAAATACTAGAAGAGCAAATATCTAGCCAGTTGTTGTGCAGTGATGTTTTCCCATCAGTGTTTATGAATGTCTCATCTATAATGATATAAACGGTGAATTTCAAACGTTCTTAATTTTAAGTTATCTTTTGTTATTCAAGTATAGAGGCTTTCTTTTATAGAAAACCTACTGGACAAACACTGAAAGAGTAAATTTCAACCTATCATTGTTCACTGAATCTGTCCTATCAATTTGAACAAGTATCTCACTCATGGTGACTGAAGAAAACGACTCGGTTACTAACGTAACCTCGGTTCCCTGAGAGGAGGGAACGAGTATTGCGTAAGTAGCTTACGCTATGGGAAAACTCCTTTTCTCGAGAATATTGAAGTCTTTATGTAAAACGCATTGCAGCTGCACAGCTGACAGCAATGAACGAAGGCAGCTCGGTCATTGGCTGTGCTGCGGCAACTTGCTCGAACCAATGACGGGGCGACTCTGAATGCGCGACCAATGAGCGCGCTTCGCGCCCGCGCGCGTCAGAGCCCGCCAAGATGGGCGTGGCCAAGAGCTATATATTGGGCGCCCCATCATGAGAGTTCTTTAGGTTAAAACGACTGAAGCGAACTAACCAAGCACAAGCACGGCAGCTTACGCAATACTCGTTCCCTCCTCTCAGGGAACCGAGGTTACGTTAGTAACCGAGTCGTTCCCTTTCGAGAGGTCTCTCCTATTGCGTAAGTAGCTTACGCTATGGGAACACCATGCAAAACGCCGTGCGTGCTGAACTTCGCCTTATGATAGCCAGAGGCAGGTGCCTGAGCTAAAAAAGCAAAGTTATCATCCAACTAGCCGGCAGAGGCGAGCTTTATATGTGGGAAAGAATACAGAGCGGCTAGAAGGCGCTCAGTGTGACACAAGCACATACATAATCTAGATACGAACTCGTAGTTCAACTAGCATCATGCTGATAGTACATTGGAATGCAGTGTCGGGACCTGTAGGTTGTAGAACCTGATAAATGTGGACGGTGAGGCCCAGCCTGCCGCCGCACAAATATCCTCGATCGGTATCCCGCTCGACCATGCCCAGGAAGAAGCCACACTCCTGGTGGAGTGTGCTTTGACTCCCCAGGGGCATTGAAGTCCTTTAGCTTCATAAGCCAGCGCTATAGCTTCAACTATCCAGTGAGAGATTCTCTGCCTTGAAACGGCGGAACCTTTCGTACGGCCGCCAAAGCATACAAACAGTTGTTCTGTCTGTCTGAATAGGGCAGAACGCTCCAAATACACTCTGAGAGCCCTAACGGGGCAGAGTAGATTAGCGTCGTGTTTGTCTGCTGGGGACGATAGCGCAGTTAGGGAGATAACCTGTGCTCTGAAGGGAGTGGTGAGCACTTTAGGAATATACCCATGTTTCGGTCTAAGGACGACCCTGCAGTCGTTAGGTCCGAATTCTAGGCAGGCAGCGCTTGTCGAAAGCGCGTGCAGGTCGCCCACTCTCTTGACCGAGGCGAGTGCCAGCAAGAGCGCAGTCTTGAGCGAGAGCTATTTAAGGTGCACGGTTCGGAGTGGTTCGAACGGAGGCCCTTTAAGAGCGTCTAGGACAGTAGCTAGGTCCCAGATCGGCACTGAGGGGGGGCGTGAAGGGTTCATCCTCCTAGCGCCCCTTAGGAAACGAATAATTAGGTCGTTTCTTCCCAATGGACGTTCCATTACAGGGTCGTGTGATGCTGTGATGGCCGCCACATATACTTTGAGCGTGGAGGGGGCGCGGCCCGCCTCCAGAAGCCCTTGTAGAAAAGCGAGTACGTTCGTAATCTCGCATGTTTCAGGGTTCAGGCCCTTGGCATTACACCAGACACTGAACACTTTCCATTTCTGGGCATATAAGCGTCTCGTGGAGGGCGCCCGCGCCTCAGCGATGGTTTTTAGTGCTCCGCTCGTGAGGTTCCTGGGAACCCGTTGAGGGGCCATGCATGAAGGGCCCACAGATCGGGGCGGGGATGAAATATCATCCCGTTGGCCTGACTGAGGAGGTCTGGCCTCAGTGGAATCGGCCGTGGTGCAGATTGCATTTGCATCAGATCTGGAAACCATGTTTGGTTCTTCCAGAGTGGGGCTATCAGCAGCACTGCGTCTTTCTCCTCTCTGACCCGACTGATGACCTGCGGTAGCATCGCGATCGGGGGAAAGGCATATAAGGGACGGCTCGGCCAGCTCTGGGCGAGCGCATCCATGCTTTTCGTGAAGAAAAGAGGGCAGTGCGCGTTCTCCTTGGAGGCGAAGAGGTCGATCTCCGCTTTGCCAAAGGTTTTCCATAACCAGTGAATCGTCAGCGGGTTGAGAGCCCATTCTCCTGGGAGAATTTTGTCTCTGGATAGCATGTCCGCCCCCTGGTTCAGGGCACCTGGCACATGCGCTGCTCTCAGCGAGCGCAAGTTGTGCTGGGACCATAAAATGAGTCTCCTGGCCATTGAATGCATGGAGCTCGACCTGAGTCCACCCTGGCGATTTATGTACGATACTACCGTCATGTTGTCCGTTCGGACCAAGACGTGTTCGTTTCTCAGCTGTGGGAGCAGGGCTCTGAGAGCCAAAGCGACCGCTTTCATTTCCAGGCAGTTTATGTGTAGGCGCTTCTCCGGGTTTGACCAAAAGCCGGAGACAGGCCTGCCCTCGTAAAGGGCCCCCCAACCTATTTTGGAGGCATCTGTCGTTATCATCTTTCTCCTTGTGTTCACACGCAGACTCACGCCTGACTGGTACCAGTCGGCGGCTTTCCAGTGCGTCAGGGCTTTTATACAGCCGTGGTTCGCTCTGATTAAAAGGTGGCCCGAACGCCACGCGTGAGTAGGGACGCGGCTCTTGAGCCAGCGTTGGAGAGGGCGCATATGCAACAATCCTAGCTGGAGTACGGCCGATGCTGAGGCCATGAGACCGAGCATCCTCTGAAACCGCTTGACGGGGGCGAGCGCGCCCGCCCTGAATGATGTTGCAAGGCGCCGGATGGTGAGCGCGCGCTCTGATGAGAGACGCGCTGTCATTTGCATCGAGTCTAGAACTATTCCCAGGAAAGAAATCCTCTGGCTGGGAGATAGTATGCTTTTTGCAAAATTGATTCTTAGACCCAGGCATTCTAAATGGCTGATAATCCAAGATCTGTGTGTTATTAACTGACTCTCTGATTGTGCTAGAATCAGCCAATCGTCGAGATAATTCAGTATTCGCACTCCCCTTCGCCTTAGGGGGGAAAGTGCTGCATCCATACATTTCGTGAATGTACGGGGAGCCAGGGACAGGCCGAACGGAAGTACTGTGTACTGGTACGACTGTCCCTCGAAAGCGAATCTCAGAAACGGCCTGTGATGAGGCGCTATTGGAATGTGAAAGTAAGCATCTTTCAGATCCACTGAGAGAAACCAATCTCCTGGGCGTACTTGCGCGAGGATATGCTTGGTTGTTAACATTCTGAACGAGCGAATCATTAGTGCTTTGTTCAGGTGTCTGAGATCTAGGATGGGGCGGAGACCGCCATCCTTTTTCGGGACGAGAAAATAGCGGCTGTAAAAACCTGCCTCGCTCAGAGAGGGGGGAACAGTTTCCACAGCGCCCTTTTCTATTAGTTTGCGCACCTCGGTGCGTAGAACATGTGAGCACTCTTTTCTCACTTTCGTCTCGACCACAGTCGTAAAACGTGGTGGTCTGCGAGCGAACTGGAGCGAGTATCCGTGCTTTACTATATTCAATACCCATTTCGGCATATCTGGAATATTTTCCCATGCCGCTGCGTGTACAGATATGGGCTGAATACAGGCTAGGGGCGGGCCGCTGTGACGCAGGGACCCGGCCAGCGAATCGCCTGAGCTCATAGCTCTCAGAGGCGCGGGCGCGCGCTGAGCAGCTGAGTGAATGGGCGCGTGTGTGATTACAGCAGCGCGCGCTGTGTCTGTAAAACTCGCAGCCTGGGCTGGGGTTGTGTTTGACACTGTAAGGACAGTGTTTATAAGTGGGGGTGCATAAACAGTGGTAGGCACACGCGTCACTTTTATAATGTTTCCCGCTTTTGCTGGGGATGAATTTATAACTGTGTGAACAGTGCTTGTGTGTAGTGGTGCGTACATGACCGTAGGCACGTGATCTACATTCATGGGGTGCGCAGCTTGAGCTGGGAATGAATTTGGCACTGTTTTGACAGTATCTGGGAATGCACACCTTGTGGACATGTGAACCCTTAGTGACACAGGCAGAAAAAGACTCTTTTTGTGTTTTCTGTGCGTCGCCATAAAAACGGCGTTTGTTTGCAGGTGAGCGAGCTCTGTGACTGGCCCATTGACTGCTGTATGAACATATCCAGCCGCCTGTAAGGGGACTGGGTAATGCTTGAGCTTTTGCAGAGAGAGTGGTCCGGCTTTTGCGAGACACGCACTCTCTCTTTTCATTCTTGTGGCTAGGACGGCTTTCGAGGCTCGGGGTTCAGCACAATCTTGGGCCGAGGACCCCGTCGCTCAGAAGGCGGCTTGCGGTTGTGAGAGCGCGAGCGGCGTCGAGCGTCAGCCTGAGGCGCGGGCTGAGAGGCGGTGGGGGCTGTTCTAGCCCGCTGCGGCTGCGGCGGCCTCTGTCTGCTCTGCGATGAGCTGGAGCGCTTGGGCAGGAAATACCGCATAGCTTGTGAAGCATTCTGGGCCTCAGTGAAGCGTTCGGCGAAACCCTTAACCGCCGGTCCAAACAGCCCGCTGGTGGAGATAGGCGCGTCGAGAAATGGCGCCTTATCCGCGTCCTTCATCTCAGTCAGAGTCAACCACAGATGGCGCTCGAGAACAGTCAAATTAGCCATGGCACGGCCGATAGACTGGGCGGTGGCCTTCGTGGCTCGCAGGGCTATGTCAGTCGCGCTGCGTAGGTCCTTAAAGGCTTCGGGTTCGGGGCCAGACTCGTCCATAGAGCGGAGAAGCTTGGCTTGGAACACTTGAAGTACCGCCATAGAGTGAAGCGCTGATGCAGCTTGGCCGGCGGCGGCGTAGGCGCGACCGGCGAGAGCTGAAGTAGTGCGGCAGGGCTTCGAGGGGTGGGAAGCTTTGGCTTTCCATCCGGTGGTGGAGGGCGGGCAGAGATGATTGGCCACGGCCTCCTCGAGGGGCGGTGTTCCCTCGTAGCCTCTTTCCTTCGCGCCGTCCACAGAGGAGAGCGAGGAAGAAAAAGAAGGCTTTAGGCGCGCAGAGTGGGGGGCTTTCCACGACTTGGTGAGTTCGTCGTGAACTTCCGGGAAGAAGGGAGAAGGCCTTTGCCGAGGGGCCTGCTGGCGCCCCTGCAGAAACCACTCATCCAGTCGGCTCCGGGTTGGTTCTTCGGGAGAAGACCAATCGAGCCCGAGGTCTTCCACGGCCTTAGAGAGAACGCGGATAATCTCGCTATCCATGGTGGAGCCCCCGCTCGCGCTAGCTAGCGTCGACGGGGCGGGGTCGAGAGTGGAGCCCGGCCAGTCGTCCGATGCAGCGTCGATTGACAAGCTGTCATCCATTCCCCCGTCGTCCTCGGACGCGCCGAAAGTCACAAGGCCCACCGCTCTGCTAGAGGGGTGTGGGTCCGGCTGGGTGAACAGAACCGGCGGTGGGGAAGGCAAGAGCGGCGGTGAAGCACGCGGAGACTGGCTCGGCGTGACGTCACTGAGCTCAGGTTCAGGAAGCCTCTGTGAGCGGCGCTTTTTCTTAGTGCGCGGCTCGAACAGAGGGATGGCGGCGATGGGCTCGCTCACGGCGAAAGCGGCGAGGCGAGCCCGCATTGCGGAGAGACCCAGGTCGTCACATTCGGGGCATCCGCCCTTGGTCAAAGCAGCTTCTGCGTGGTCCCGGCCCAGGCAGCGAGCGCAGATGATGTGACGATCCCCGTCCGGGAGAAGGTCTCTGCACGACGCGCAGGAAGGCATTTGAAACAACGCCTTGGAAAATTTGCTCTTTTACAAGTGTCGCAGAGTGAACAGATGTAAATACTTGTGTGAGCAGTACGCCGGATGGCTCAGTAGGATCGCGTTAGAAGGCGGCTGAAGGTGCCGACGTCCTCGTAGCAAATCCCGCTGGTATGCTTTTCGACGGCGAAGCTTCAATAATCCGGAGGATCCAGCGAAGAAGGTGTTCGCTGAAGGAGATTAAATCTAAAGAACTCTCATGACGGGGCGCCCAATATATAGCTCTTGGCCACGCCCATCTTGGCGGGCTCTGATGCGCGCGGGCGCGAAGCGCGCTCATTGGTCGCGCATTCAGAGTCGCCCCGTCATTGGTTCGAGCAAGTTGCCGCAGCACAGCCAATGACCGAGCTGCCTTCGTTCATTGCTGTCAGCTGTGCAGCTGCAATGCGTTTTACATAAAGACTTCAATATTCTCGAGAAAAGGAGTTTTCCCATAGCGTAAGGTACTTACGCAATAGGAGAGACCTCTCGAAAGGGAACAAGATTAAGTTCAATGTGTCAAAGGTATTATGCAAATTTAAACACGCCCCAACAGTGTTACCTGATACTAATTACATTTACTGTTTCTGGACAAGAGTTCAGTGGTCCTTAATTATGTTAGTGAATAATTGTGTAGTAGAACTGTTGTCCTGCTTATCTGAACACATAAATGCTGCAAGTCAGAATCAATCAATCACAGAGCGTTCACACACTGCCGAATCAGAATCAGAATAAAAAGGTTATATTTTATGGGTGCACCAGCCTGTCAATGGTAGTCCCTTATGAAAATGAACATTACAGTGACCATAGTTAAAATAGGTCTATAATATTTTGTAGATTTCCATGGTTACCACTACAAGTAATCATTTTAATCATGTGTAAACAAAAATATAATCTTTTCCACTGCATGGTACGGCTCAGTACGGTTCGGCTTGGCGCGGCACGGTTCGGCTCGCTTCGCTTTTCCACTGCATGGTACGGCTCAGTACGGTTCGGCTCGGCGCGGCACGGTTCGGCTCGCTTTGCTTTTCCACTGCGTGGTACGACTCGGCGCGGCGCGGCACGGCTCGGTTCGCTTTAGCTCGGTTGCTTTTCCACTGGAGTTAGTACCGCTTCAAAGTGGGGATTATGACTGATCGTTATAGTTTATCCACTCCTCGGCAACCAACAAGAGGAACGTCTGCGCTTCTCGTCCACTGACCACGATTCAGACATTTCTTTGTTGGAATTTTTTTTCTTCAAGCATGTAGTTTTAAAACAGGTGCTACAGCTGTGGCTGTTGCTGGCTATTTAAATCTAGCAGGTTTGATGTCTCGCAAATACAATGACGCTAGTGATGATTCTGTCTGTCTGACCAATCAGTGATCTGCAGTGTTTTCACGTCACATTTTAGTATCGGTACGGTACGCTTTGAACCTCAACAGAGCTGGTACCATTTAAAGCGAGCCGTACCGTACCGTACCATGCAGTGGAACAGCGCCACAAGTGAGCCGTACCGTACCCTGGATTGGAAAAGCACCATTAGTAATTCAGTCATTTAATAACTCGCTATAGTTCAGTTTAGAGATGCATCAAAAAAACAAAATAAGTGGTATCAAACATTTCTAGGAAGCAAAGGCAAAGTAACACCTTTTCTTTCTTTTAAAATATATTCTTTCAAATTATCTTTCCTTTAACAGGCTTAAAGGGGCTTTCTTTTATAGAAAACCGACTGGACAAATACTAAAAGAGCAAATTTCAAACTGTTCATAGTTCCCGAATCTGTCCCATCATTTTGAACGAGTATCTCGTTCATGGTGACTGAAGAAAACAAGATTAAGTTCAACTTGTGAGTCACCATGAGTGAGATACTCGTTCTTGATGTGAGAGATTCGGTGAACTAGGATTAGCTACAAATTTGCTCTTTTAGTATTTGATCAGTATGTTTCCTATTAAAGAAATCTCCTTCATACAAGTTTGAACGTGACCTTTTAGTCACCATGGGTGTGAGGTCCTCACAGACACTGATGCGGGAGCGTCACTGCACAATAAGTGACTCGAAATGTACTCTGAATGAAAATCTACTGGACAAATACTATAAAAGGAAAAGCCCCTTTATAGCTGTTGAAATAAAGATTGTGCAAATTTGAGCTTGGTATTTTATAGTGAAATTATATCACGGCTCTATTGTGGTGTTTATTTTTTTTTTTTACCTCATTGCTGATGTGCCAACATAAAAAAGACTTTTCCATTACAGTATATGTAATTGGGAGGTAGCATTGCTGGGGTGTTTAATTTTACATAATGCCTTTTACAAGTTGAACTTAATCTTTTTTTCTTCAAATGCATTATGCAAATTTAAACATGCCCCTAATAATGCTATCTCTACTAATTGTCTTCCTTTTACCAAGTATGAAGGGGCTTTCTTTTATAGAAAACCTACTGGACAAATACTAAAAGAGCAATTTCTACCTACCATTGTTCACTGAATCTCTCGGATCAATTTGAAAGAGTATCTCACTCATGGTGACTGAAGAAAACAAGATTATGCAAATTCAGACATGGACCAACAATGTTACCTAATACTAATTACATTTACTGGTGTTATTTTATCTCATTGGTGAAGTGCAATCATCAAAGCAATTACACTTACTTCACCAATGAGGTAAAATAACACCACATATAGAGCTGTGATATAATTTCACTATAAAATACCAACTTCCAACTTACTCAATATTTCAACAGCTAAAAAAAGGCTTAATTTTAAAGGAAACCTTCTGGACAAATAGTAGAAGAGCAAATATCTAGCCAGTTGTTGTGCAGTGATGTTTTCCCATCAGTGTTTATGAATGTCTCACCCATAATGATATAAATAGTGAATTTCAAACATTCTTAATTTAAAGTTATCTTCTTTTATTCAAGTGAGGGGGCTTTCTTTTATAGAAAACTTACTGGACAAATACTGAAAGAGCAAATTTCAACATATCATTGTTCACTGAATCTGTCCCATCAATTTGAACAAGTATCTCACTCATGGTGACTGAAGAAAACAAGATTAAGTTCAATGTATCAAAGGTATTATGCTAATTTAAACACGCCCCAACAGTGTTACCTGATACTAATTACATTTACTGTTTCTGGACAAGAGTTCAGTGGTCCTTAATTATGTTAGTGAATAATTGTGTAGTAGAACTGTTTTCCTGCTTATCTGAACACATAAATGCTGCAAGTCAGAATCAATCAATCACAGAGCGTTCACACACTGCCGAATCAGAATCAGAATAAAAAGGTTATATTTTATGGGTGCACCAGCCTGTCAATGGTAGTCCCTTATGAAAATGAACATTACAGTGACCATAGTTAAACTAGGTCTATAATATTTTGTAGATTTCCATGGTTACCACTACAAGTAATCATTTTAATCATGTGTAAACAAAAATATAATCTATCAGTTCCAATTAAGACGTATTTAATGTTAAAATGCCTTTCAAAAATAATGTTAAGTGGGTATCATTATCCATTTTACTCTTATGGCGCTTTTCCACTGCATGGTACGGCTCAGTACGGTTCGGCGCGGCACGGTTCGGCTCGCTTCGCTTTTCCACTGCGTGGTACGACTCGGCGCGGCGCGGCACGGCTCGGTTGCTTTTCCACTGTACCGCTTCAAAGTGGGGATTATGACTGATCGTTATAGTTTATCCACTCCTCGGCAACCAACAAGAGGAACATCTGCGCTTCTCGTCCACTGACCACGATTCAGACATTACTTTTTTGGAATTTCTTTTCTTCAAGCATGTAGTTTTAAAACAGGTGCTACAGCTGTGGCTGTTGCTGGCTATTTAAATCTAGCAGGTTTGATGTTTCGCAAATACAATGACGCTAGTGATGATTCTGTCTGTCTGACCAATCAGTGATCTGCAGTGTTTTCACGTTACATTTTAGTATCGGTACGGTACGCTTGGAACCTCAACAGAGCTGGTACCATTTAAAGCGAGCCGTACCGTACCGTACCATGCAGTGGAACAGCGCCACAAGTGAGCCGTACCGTACCATGGATTGGAAAAGCGCCATTAGTAATTCAGTTATTTAATAAATCGTTATAGTTCAGTTTAGAGATGTATCAAAAAACAAAATAAGTGGTATCAATCATTTCTAGGAAGCAAAGGAAGCATAATAACACCTTTTCTTTCTCTAATAATATTTTATTTCAAAATATCTTTCCTTTAACAGAGTTGAAGGGGCTTTCTTTTATAGAAAACCTACTGGACAAATACTAAAAGAGCAATTTCCACCTACTATTGTTCACTGAATCTGTCGTATCAATTTGAACGAGTATCTCACTCATGGTGACTGAAGAAAACAAGATTATGCAAATTTAAACACAGACCAACAATGTAACCTGATACTAATTACATTTACTGTTTCTGGACAAGAGTTTTGATGATTGCACTTCACCAATGAGGTAAAATAACACCACATATAGAGCTGTGATATAATTTCACCATAAAATACCAACTTATTCTATTATTTCAACAGCTATCAAATATTTTAACAATATTTCAACAGCTATAAAAAGGCTTAATTTTAATGGAAACCTACTGGACAAATTCTAAAAGAGTAAATTTCTAGTCAGTTTTTGTGCAGTAATGTTCTCCAATCAGTGTTTATGAATGTCTCACCTATAAAAACGTAAAAGGTGAGTTTAAAACTTTGTAAATATTTTAAGATATCTTCTTTTTAACAAGTGAAGGGGCGTTCTTTTATAGAAAACCTACTGTAAAATAACACCACATGTAGTGCTGTATTATCTTTTCACTTTAAAATATCAAACTTAAGCAAAAGTTCAAGAACTCTTTCTTTCAACAGTTATGAAGAAGCGTCCTTTTAAAGGAAACCTACTGGACAAAAACACTTCCCATAATGTTTATGCATAATTAGATCAGTATATAAAGGGGCTTCCTTTAAAAGGAAACATATTAGACAAATACTAAAAGAGTACATTTCTTTCCACTTATTATGCAGTGAAGCTCCTCAATCAGTGTTATAAGTATCTTACCCATAGCGACCAAATTATCAAGTTCAAACTTTCTAGTCATCTTTCTTTCAACAAGTATGAAGGAGCTTTCTTTTATAGAAAACCTTCTGGACAAATACTAAAAGAGCAAATTTCTAGCTTTTCATGTTTCACAGAATCTCTCCTATCAATTTGAACAAGTATCTCACTCATGGTGACTGAAGAAAAACAGATTAAGTTCAACATGCCAAAGGTATTATAATGCAAATTTAAAGTGACGCCCCAAAAATGTTACCTGAAACTAAATGCATTCACTGTTTCTGGACAGTATGAGGAGTTTTTTTATGATGGCACTTAAGCAATGAGATAAAATACACCATGTGCAAAGCTATTCCACTGATGAAACATTATACTGAAGATGTTCACAGAAATCAAACAAACCCTTTATTAAACCGTTATGGAGGGACTTCCATTTTTTTAGTATCTGTCTAGTAGGTTTCCCTTAACAGTGAAATTTACCTAGTTGATGTATAGTGCAACTGCGAGCGAGTGTCTCACCCATGGTAACTGAAGCAATTATTTTATGTTACTAGTATATCAATCTAAACTATGAGCCAAGCAACAGGACAAACACTGCAACAATGTTACAGTAATATTAAAATTGTTTAAAATCCTCTGAGGTGATTTTTCTGCATCCGTATGAAACGAGAAGGAGTCCTCAGAGAATATGAGAGACGTGAAACTAGTACCAGTTTCTGTTACCTAGATGGGTGACAGCTAAACATCTGACGGCTGGATGCTGTGACTGACCAATCATAATCAAGTACTTCAAACTATAATAAACAGAAATACAACTTTACTGTAGTATACTTGAGTTTGTCAAAATACCAAACTGCACTTTTAAAAAAACCTCAAAACATCAATCTTTTCTCAAATACTAAAAGAGCAAAATTCGGTCACTGCCTCACTGGTAGTGACCGAATCAATCGAATTTAAGCGTGAAAGGTTTTTTACAATTATGGGTATGCAAATGACATCTAATTTGGGCAGTCATGCATTCATAATACATACATTCACAATGGTACTAATATGCACACTTTAGGGTTAATGTTTCTTTAAGGTACTAATATTTCGCCTTTAGGGGTAAATAAGGTACAAAGGTGTACCTTTTGAAAGGGTACAGCCCCAGAGACAGCTTTAAAAAAAAAAAAAATTAGAGAGAGCATTCCAACATGATACCAATGTTAGTTATTACTATAAACTGATGAAGCTTTGCTTATTTTTAGGACTCTTAGTTAATGGTTTGCTTTACTTTTTGGAAGATTTAGAGACGTTTTCCAAACAACAGCAGATCCAAATATTCTCGGCAATAAAGATATTTTATGTGTGCTGCTCTTTATATGTATATATATATATATATAAATAAGTCCTGGTGAAAATGTGACCTTTTTTTGTATGGTCCACCGTTTCAGGGTCTGTCACTGGAGGGACCTGCAAGGAGCTTGCTTCCCAGAAAGACGTGGATGGCTTCCTGGTGGGCGGCGCTTCCTTGAAACCAGAGTTTATTGAGATTATTAATGCGAAAGCATAAAGAGCTGAAACCATCATCCATCTAATTAGGTCTGCTCCCACATCCTGCTCTTCTTTAGAAAGTGTTATTGTGGTTTTGTTGCAATTGTTTCAGTTTTGTTTTTTGTATTATTATAAATGGACTGCTTGAAAAACTAAAAACTCAAGGGTTTTATTCCACTGAAACGTGTGCTACTAAACCTCCTATTTGTGTAGTGAAGTACAGGACTGTAATGAGAACCATCATGGGGCTTTAGAGCCCACGCCTTTACTTGAATAATGTTTACCAACATTCTCGTGTACATGGTGTCAAAAATCTAGGATGAGGTCAATCAGCCTCTGCGTCGTCTTAATTCAAGTGAAACTGCTTTCCATGAATGTGGTTGTCCTGATGTTTTCCTGTCCCTAAAAGAGTCTCTCTCTGACTGGCCTGTGGCAAAATTGCTCATATGTAATAAACATGGTTATTTGATTTAAAGGATGAGACGGAAATATTCTAATAAATGTTTCAGAAGTGTACAACTATTTACTGTTGTCTCAAGTTATTTTACTGGAACATTCTGCATAATTAAATTTTTGTAGCAACACATACCTTGCAAAAGTTTGGGGTTTGTATCAATTTTTTTATATATATATTTTAATATTGTATTCTATTATAGTTTAAAATGTGATTTACCCGAGTGATGGCAAAGCTAAATCTTCAGTATCATTACTCCAGTCTGTCAAATGATCCTTCAGAAATTATTCTATGTGAATTTGCTGCTCAAGAAAACCATTGTGATGCTCAATATTTTTGTGGAAACTTCTGTACCTTTTTTCAGATTATTTTGAGCTAAGAACCGCATTTAGTTGAAACGGATACTTTCCACAACAATGCATAAGTACTTACTATCACTTTTGATCAATTGAATGTATCCTTCTGGATTTTAAAGTATTAAATTCTTAAACAACTTGCTGACCCTGAACTGTTTTAATAGTGTACCAGCATTGTATAAATCACTATCATACAACAAACTTAAGAGTACACTAAAACAAAGCTAAGTAGGAAGGAGAACACTATACATGGGAACCTCTGTAACTTCATATTTAGAAGACAATTCTAATAGCTTCCACTACACTGAATCACAATCTGTACATCAGATTCTTTATTTTTCTTTATTTTTTCTCACAAGATAAAGTATGTACATAATGTACAGATCAGCATCTACAAATGGCAGTATTTTCTTTCAGGGCAGAGACATTAGGGCTTTGAGAGGAGGCGCTGTAAAAGAAGAAACAGACACAAGCACAGTCCTGTCGGAATACTTACTGCCAAGCACTGACCAAATATAAACCAATCGCAACATTGCATTATAGTACACAATACAGGAAAGAGGAGGGAGACAGAAGAACATGCAGAAAGAATAACAGATGGCTGGAAAAATAAAGATGAGGTGAGGCAAAAAGTCAATGGATAAAGTTGAAAATGTAAGAACACTTACAGAGGCAACTCTAAGTACAACAAAAAATATGAACTAAAAGATCTGATGCAGAGGAAAGAAGTTAAAGAAACAATGTTTTAGGAAGAGGACAGGCAACATCTGAAGAGAGAGATGAGACCATTAGTAATACTGCTGTGAAAATATTACATAACTACAACAGCAAGGGCTAAAAATACATTTCATGAAGAAAAAAAAAAAAAGAGTAGCATCAATTGAGATTAACATTGCTTTGGACAATCTGTAAGTAATATTCATTATGGACAGTCGATAACCATTATCATTAGAAACGGCAGTTAACTTTAAAGACCTGAGGACATTAAGGATTTTTCGAACCTGTTGCTTGGATATCTAAAGTTTACATAAGGGTATAAAATGACTATAACTATCTGTATGTCCAGGCATGTGCAGTATGCAATTCTACAGCTTATATTAACCATCAGAATCATGTTCAGTCCACAAACAAAACAAAATGTCAGTAAAGAACTGCAAAAGAAAAATATAAAAGAAAAACTAAATCAGTAAACTAAAAATATAGTAAAAAAAGAAGAAAAAAGCAATGTTAAGAATAGACAAAAGACACACCTGAACATACAGCAGCAATTATACCAAACACTATATGGAGCCAATCCTGAAATACAATCCATTCATAATCTTTAGACTGACATTGTTCTTTTCTTTTTTTTTATAGAAATTTTGATATTGGCATAAAAGAAAAGAAAAACATTGCAAATTGAAAGCAAGCACTCGTTAGAATGACAATTGCATTAGACACCAACAGGCACAATGAAGAATCAATTGACTGATGTCTGGGTGTCTCAATGGCCAGTTTCCAGTGTGCCTCTGGATTAGTTTTGCCCTCATCTTTTCATCTCTTGCTTTGCTCCGATTGTGCATGACTGCAAGAAGAGAGAGAATTTGGTAATAAAGGAGTGCAGGAGGAGAGAGGAGAACAAGGGGTGGGAGGGGTTGAAGGTTGAGAGGGAGAGGAGAGCAAAGTCAGTGTGGCAACAAGTAGCAAATGTTTCATTTACAATGTACAACCAAATACAAACATCCAAACAGAATGATGCCCTAGGTCGTCAAAATGAACTTAAAAAAGAAAAGAAAAACATTAACCAAACTTCAATATACGGCAGTCTTCAGTACTAATTTGACCTCAAAATCACATCAGTGAGGACATGTTACAATTTAAAGGATCAATGTCTTTGGAAGAAAAAAAAAAAATCAACAAACAGCATGTGTTAAAATTGTGCTTAAACCAAATATTTGTCTTGTTGTTGGATACTTTGGTGTCTAACAAGTGACAATTATTAAAGGTATGAACACAAGAAAAGCTGAATAAGGAAAAGAGGAAGAACAACAAAACAGGAAGGAAGGCATGGAGTTAAAATAAAGAAATAAATACAGGAGACAATTAACTGCCTGGGAATATTAAATAATAATCAACAAGGGAAATATTTGGCATTATATTGTCAATTTATGAATCCCTGACTCCTTCACAAGTGTGGATTGTAAGAGATTTACTCTATAACATGTAATTTAATTTGTCTAGGGGAGCAATTTTTTTTTACAATATTATAATGGGAAACTTTACTTATTTTAACTAAACCTCATATCAGTGTGCACATGCTTACCACCCATTATATTTAAACTTTAAAAACTGCCAACAAAATTACTGTATAAATCAAAATTACACTTACCATTGTACAAACGGAAATAAACTAATAAACCAAAGTACTATAAGAGAAAAATAAATGTCACTTTGCACATTATTTGCATGAAAACATATGTACATATTTTACAGACGAGATGTTAGGGAAGCTTTCTGCTCATAGTGGCCTTGAGCACATCTTGCTAAAGCACACGTATTTCAGACCCAAGCCTTATCCATGCTGGATGAATGTTAATCACATTTAATAAATCTGATTACTTCAACAGTAAAAATGCTAAAAAGCTCCTCTCATTTGCAGTGAAAGTGATGTTTGGGTTATGACTCCAATGAAACCATTTTAAAGCAGTCTATTAGAGATCAAGGAGCATTAGATGAACTTTGTAAAACTTTGAATTGGTACAACTTTTTTTTTTGACTATAAAGCATTTACGTTTCAAACGGCTAGATTAAGACCATGATGCCATATGAATCTCTGAGATTTACAACTGCACCACAGTAATATCCATGTAAAATGAGCAGATATATTAGATTTTTTTCATACAGATCTTTTGGTGCCAATCTTGCAGATAAAGGGTGCAACAGGGTTCAGTATTAGGCCCGTTTCAAAATGAGATGACAAATTCACAACCTGCCAGCAGGGTTAAAAGACATCAAGCCAAGCATGTGGTTCAACAGAGGGAACACCTCAACCCAAGCTGAATGAAGATCCACCACGCTTTTTCAAAACATCAAGTCCTTCTTACCAGCCATTACCAGTAGATGTGGCCGCAGCTTAAGGAGCCATACAAACCCATGCGTTGCCAAACCCCAGAAGGACAGTGGATGCCCTTGCAGGAATTCGGTGGCGAGTGGAGAGAAGACAGGATACGACCGC
Organism: Siphateles boraxobius; assembly: GCF_051911475.1. NCBI lineage: Eukaryota > Metazoa > Chordata > Actinopteri > Cypriniformes > Leuciscidae > Siphateles > Siphateles boraxobius. Next base: position 18,379,050 of record NW_027508722.1, on the reverse strand, counting down.
CATCTTGCTGTGAGGGAAAACTGATCTTGCTTTTCCTTCTGAATGAAAGAACTTGGTCAGGCTGACTGCATGTTGGGCGTAGAGACCTTCTATGCTGGGTGGTGCTTGAGGGGACTTGGCTCTTCAGTGGCTGGTGGTCAAACTTAGTGGTTAATGAATCCCCTAGGTTGACCTGGATGACTGTAAAACGGTTGACCCTATTCCGATCACAGCTGGGGGGGGAAGTAAAAGACTTTGAGTCACTGAGCTGTGCTTCCTGGGTGTCGAGGAACGATTAGCATGATATCTATGACTAATGAGGCCCAGCTTCTTGAGTGTTGAACGCCATGTGTGGAAGAGGAAACTGTGGGAAGTGGGGGCAGAACTGGTGATGGTACGAAAATACGGCCTAATCTGCATTTCTGAAGGTGATCTTGTTATAACTCAGTCCAAATATTATAGGCTATCGGCATTTTGATCCTAGAGATGAAGTGAGGAAGGAGATCTAATGGAGTGCCTCCACCACTGACTTACTGAAGACATCTCAGGCAAAGAGAAAGATAGGGCATACAAACCATCCTCTTCTTGCTTGAAGGATTGCACTTGGTTTTAAAGTCCATTAAAGATGACAAAAATCTTGGTCAAGGATCCGTTGCCTTCACACAGACTTGAGCTGGTACGCTGTTGGTGGGAACTGGCTCACGTTATATACAGCATTAACTGTGATGATATCAGGTCTTGAGCTTTGTGGCTGTTTGCTTGAGAGGAAAGAAACATGAGAACACACAACACTGTTAGCTTGAAAATGCTTTTTGAGCTCTATGACGTGGGACCTGACATGACCTGACCTCATTAGATCTTTCCCCTGCGTTTCATTTTTCTTTTGGTGTAATGGATAATCTACAAGTATTTGGTCGCCTGATACTTCACTAAATGGGCTGTATGAATAGGCTATACTGGGTCTTGAAATGGCACCTAAGTCTGTATATGGATGTCAACTGTCCATCACTCTACAAGAGTTAAAAAAATCTGAGATATATCTCATATATATGATCAGCTCTAGACTCTGAATGTGTGTCTATTATGCAGATATTTGGTCCCTTATCTACAGTCTTTATAAGCTCTATAAGTGTAAATCCTCTGGTCACCCACAACCCTTTCCCCCAAACTACGAGGTTGTAAGACAGGCTGAGCTAACTTTACAGTCTATTTTGCTTGGGTCAGAGGGGGTGAATGTAACCCCAAGCCCTGTTAGAAATGCTAAACATGAGTCTAAATCTGGGAAGGCCAAGCTGGACTGCACATACTCCACCGGCACAAAGGGCCTAAACCTGCAGCAGAGAAGGGAAAACAAGACGGAAAACTTTAGACTTCAAATAATCAATAGCATCATTTTTTAATCAATCTCCCTGGCATCTGTACTCACGTTTTAAAAATGGCCCTCAGTGCTAGATTTCTTTCACGCTCCACAAACTTGTCTATTAGATAAGCAGCCATGCGTGGAGCTTTCCGATAGAGTTTGAAGAACCGGTGGAAGTTTCCAAGAGCCCAGGCAGTACGGAGCTCAAGAGCATGAGCTACACATGGATCAGCACGGAGCTCAGGGGTCAGGTACACAAGCTCGGTGGTCAAGTCTATGATAAACGTAGCAAGGGCAATCAAAATTGGAGTGCAAAATAGTGAGAATAAAACCTTAAACTAGAGATTAAACAGAAAAGGCAATTTATACCTCCAGAGTTCTTAGTAAAGATGAAGTAGATAAGTCTGTAGGAAGTGAATTCTCCAATGTTGTCCGATGGGCAGTCTTTATACAGTGCCTTCAGTTGGGTCTGGCACTGGTTGAACTCCTCATGGTCACCCTGATAACAATCGAAATGTGCGTTTAGTCCAAAAAGAATAAAAGTGCCTTTTAATCAGAGCTGACTTTACATCACATACCTTTTCCAGAGCAATGCGAGCATGAGTCTCATATACCTCCACGGTGAAGTCTGTACGCACACCTTGAACCTGAATGACACAAGATTTCAAGATAAGACACTACATGAGAAAATGGTAAGGCAGGTAATTAGTACTAGTAAGCGTAACTCACAGTGAGATCTTGTCGTATTGACTTCATTTGTTCACATGCATACACATAATCCTGATTGGTTTTCCAATGAGTTTTCACCGCAATCAGGGACTTTCGCAACACCTGAAACAAGAAAATATTCAAAACAAATCTTCAATGAAAACTGCTTAATTGATTTTATTTGACCACTTAAATATAAAAAATGAAACAGTATGAAACTGTGTCATACATTAAAATAAAATACAAAAGTAGTCAGGGGTAACACAATAAAGACCGAAGACTTATTTCCATTGTGGTCCCTAATTTACCAACTACAGACCACTTTTGAGTAAAACCCACGAATAAGACACACAGAATACAGTGTTAACCACAGAACTATACCCATTAAACAGATCCCTAAAGAAAAGCAACCCTTTGTGAAACACTCACAGATACAGGTCTGACAGTTGCAGGGTCAGGAGCACATGTGAGGCGCAGATAGATTTTGGTGATGTCCTGGCAGGTGCCGACTATGGGGCATTCATCCCAACTCAAACCCTCCTGGGTGCCATTGGGGAGGTCAAAAACATTGATGTTTAACACCAGGGGCTCAGTGCGTAATTTAGTGTGGAAGCGTGCTGCACGGCTCTGCTTCTTTGCTTCACGATTCGGGTCGTGAAAGTCAAGGCCTGCGTTACCACCTTTCCGCTTTTTACCAATTCCACTCGTTAGGTCTTCCATATTCCTGATAGAAGTCAAAGGAGAAGGTAATGAGGCTACTTGTAATTCCCTAAAGTTAAAAACGTGTTAATGGCATTCAATTTTGGTGTACAAACAATGACATCTCACCTCCGCCCTCTGTTTGCTTTGCCTCTTCCTCTGCCTCTTTCTCCCACACCTCTGCCTCGCTCCCTTTCTGCCCCACGGCCTCGGCCACCTTTTTGTTGCCGCCGGGACAATGGGAGGCGAGGATCACTTGACATGCTGCTATCTGATTGGGAACCAGAATCACTGCAGAAGGAAGACAGTCACCATTCAAATTCTGCTGATCTCCAATTTCTATCATAATTCAAGTGATGATTCAAAGTAGGGCTGTCACTAATGATTATTTTGGTAATAAAGTAATTAGTCAATTATTTTGATGATTAATCAGATAGTTTTTGTTGTAATAAAAATAGATCCAAGCATCAAATGCAAGTAATCATATTACATAACACTACATAAATAATATAAACAAACTACACTACGTATCAAATGCTTGCAGAGGACGCCAACAGCCAGGCTGCATTTCCCAAAAGCATCGTAAGCCTAAGTTGATCGTAAAACAATTGACACCAATTGTCTCTACATTCAACTTAAGCTTACGATGCTTTTGGGAAACGCATCCCTGGTGATTGTTATTTCACTTGTTTAATTTTGACAAAACAACATTTCATTCAAATGTCCACTTAAAGGGATAATTAATATGGGCCCATGATTTACTCACCCTGAAGCCATCCTAGGTGTTTATGACATTCTTCTTTCAAATGAATACAATCGGAGTTATATAAAACAATGTCCTGGTTCTTCCAAGCTTCATAATGGAAGTGAATGGCTGTATGTCTTCGGAAGTCCATCAAAGCGCATCCATTCATTATTAAAGTGCTCAATGTGTCTCCGGGGGTTAATAAAGGCCTTCTGAAGGGACGCGATGCATTTGTAAGAAAAATATTCATATCTAAAACTTTATGGACTAAAATAACTAGCTTCCGTCAGACGGGCGTACACATCGATTTATGCAAAAAAAGTAACCCCTTGAACTTGACGCATAACGTAATGACGGAAGCGGTTGCCCAGCCCTGTTTGTTTGAAGAGGCATCAATTGCCATTATTACGTTGTGTGTCAATAATGAATAGATCCGCTTTGATGGATTTCCAAAGACATACAGTCCTTCACTGCCATTATAAAGCTTGGAAGAGCCAGGATATTTTTTAATATAACTCTGATTGTATTCATCTGAAAGAAGAACGTCATACACCTGGGATGGCTTCAAAGTTAGTAAACCATGGGCTAATTTTCATTTTTGGGTGAACTATCGCTTTAATCTTTAACGATCTTTCTATCGCCACTTCTTTACGATAGAAATGCTTCAGAGAGTGTTTTAGGGCTGTAGCTATTGTTATTATTTTAGTAATCAGGTATTCTGATTATTCCATTGAATAATCAATTAATTGGATAAAAAATTGTGGTAAAATAGATCATAAATAAAAGATAAATAAAAATAGATCCAAGTGAACAACAGCCTTTAAAATCACTTAAAAATACAAATAGGTAACACTTTACAATATGGTTCATTAGTTAACTACCTTAGTATACTAAGAATGAACAATATTTCTACAGCATTTATAAATCTTAGTTAATATTAATTTCAACATTTACTACTACATTATTAAAATCAAAGGTTGTATTTGTTAACATTAATGTACTGTGAACTAACATGAACAAAAAATGAAACTAACATTAACAAAGATTAATAAATAGTTACAAATGTATTGTTTATTGTTAGTTCATGTTGTTTAATACATTAAATTATGTTAACTAATGAACCTTATTGTAAAGTGTTACCTAAATATATAATAACAAGCAATAATTATTTGTTCAAATAAAGTATCAAAGTAATCAAAGGTCTTATTGAACGACGCTGTTAAAATACACCATGTAAAATAAATGGATATAAACTAATATAAACATAACTTATGTACATTACGTAAAAAAAAATGTCCAGAGAGCGCCAACGGCTTGGTTACACTAAGGCATGATCAAATCCTTTAGTATTGGCCAAACAAAATTTTATTCAAATGTCAACTTAATCTTTGATATTTGGTCACTTTTGTATGATAGAAATGCAACAGCTGCTGTAATTTCTTGAACAAGAAGATGTGCACGTCAAAACATGCAAACTCAGTGCAAGGGTTAAACTTTATTTTGAAACTGCGATGAACAATATATTTTATATATTTCATAATATTTCAGAAAGACATTTATATATTCTGCTGTGTTGGCGTAGATTTACAAATGTGTTGCGCTACGAATCTTGTGAGTCGGAAACTCAGAGATGGAGTTTGAGAAACCCGAGACGCTGACACGCATATAAATGATGACAGTGCAACTATCAAACAGGCGTCAGAGGTTTTGCGTTCCAGCACATGCGGAAAACTGAGTATGTGTGGAGCGTTTATTGTGAACGGAGCTGAGGTACTTTTAACAATCTGTACGCATGTAAATAATTAAAGGTTCGTGCTTCTCTGTGGGAAAAAAACCCTGATTCGCAGCCTTTGTGATTTCATGATAGCGCTATGCTATATTATGATTGTAAATGGTTTTAAATAGATCGCGTAGCCTTAGAAAACGGTGTAATAATGTGATTCATGGATTCTTGTCTGTGAAATGCGCCACTTCCGGTATTTTGCCGGTTACTCGACACAGGTAAATTGTAATCGAGGATCTTTTTAAATCGAGTACTCGACTTGAATCGAGGAATCTTTACAGCCCTAGAGTGTTTAAACTTTTATTTTGAAATAAAGGAGAATACACCAGTATGTTTCTAAATATGTGAATTGTTCAGTGTTGGTGTAAATTTATAAGTGATTTACGCTAAATAATCTGGTGAAATGTTGCACGTTGCTTTCCCAGATGAACGTTATAAGCAACCCAAAATCACAGCATATGCAGAGATGGAATTTGTTAACAGAGATGCTAAGACGCACTCCAATCATGTAAATGAAAACAGCACAACACTTCGCTAAGAAACTAAACACGTCAAGACTTTATGTAACCTGCACGCATGCAAATAAAGTGTTGCGTATTACTCTGAAACCTGCAGCACATATTCTTATTTAATCGCAGACTTTTTAATTTCACAATAGCACCATGCTACATTATGATTTTTAAATGGTTTGAAATATATCATGCAGCCTTATAAAATGGTATAATACTGAAGTTAATGAATCCTCGTCCTGGTCTCATTCCGGTATTTTGCCGGTTAATTGACACGGGTAAACTGCAAAAAAATTGTTTTAAGTGTTAGTATTAGATTAAGTAACTTTGCAACCCTGCACATTACCTGCGGTGATGTCTACTCCTGTCCCTGTGTCGGTTGTGAGGGGATGGGGATCGTGATGAGGAGTGGGACGAGCTGGAGGAGGGGCTTCTTTGAGAAAAGACATTTCTGTAGTTACCCAGCCTGGCCCCCGCCCTGCCACGGGTGGCTCCACCTCTCCCAATAGCATTCTCCTGAGAGCGTTGAGGAACCACCTCCCAGCGAGACTGCTTTTGCTTCAGGCTGATAAAAAAAAGCAGCAGCATTGTTTAGTCCCAATTTATAAAAAAAAAAAAAAAAAATTTATACACCATGTGAATAACAAAAGTTATATTTAACAAAAAATACAAGACAAGACTCAAGTAAGATAAAGTTTCTAAAATACATTTCAGGTGATCATTTAAATACATCAGTTAAACATATCTACATAAAAATGTTGTCGATTCACATTAAAAACAGTCTAGTCAGGGATTAATGCAAAAAATATCTTTTGATATTTTATTAACGGCCAAACCCCATTCCACAACCCGTCACACACCCAGTGTGAAGTTTTTTTCTTCTTGTAATTAGGAGTATAGGGAGTACACGCATTACCTTCACAAATAAAATACTCAAAAGAACATTTGCCTTTAAAGAAATGCTATTTTGAACCGTGTTTCTATTATTTATACACTTTTATGAAATTTCAATGTTTTCAATCTAATGCTTTCACAAGACTTCTCTTTGTGATGTAGTCATACAAATAATTAACCATATGCATAACTTTAAAAAGTTTTTATTTCTCAAATAATAAAAGCCAACAGAGCTTTTGCTGACAATGTGAGCTAATATCACAAACTATATATATTATTTATTTATAATGGCTAGGGTTAAAAACATAATGTTATTTTTTAATTCCATCTATGTTAATTATATGAAAAGTGAACACCATGAGCAGGGTCGTACGCAGGGTTTTATAAATACAGAGGTCCTTGCTAAAGGGATCTTGCTAGGGGGGCTCGGGGACATGCATCCTCAACAGAAAATGTTGATTGTCCTCATCTACACATGTGCATTTTAAGGTGTTTGAAGGTAAAAAAAAGAAAAAGAAAAAAACAGCAGTAGCATGAATTATTTGTCAAGGAGATTCTTAAACATGAGAATCAGTTTAAATCCAACACTACAAAATGTAAATGCAGTATTTTTATGCTTATTGTTGACAAAACACAATCACATATTCGAAACAGGAATGACCTTAAATTAGAAATGATTCAAGGATTATTTTGCATAGATGTTAAATTTCAATCAAATGCCAAATGCAATACTTCTATATCCAGAGGCAAATGAGCAATTTATATGAGCATCAAAGATTAGTTTCAGCAACTTGTTTTTTCCTTAATTAATCAATGTTTTGGACTGAAGGGGGTGGATTGGAATCCACTGCTGCTTCAATGTATATGTAATGATTGATTATAATTAAGGTATTAATCAATATTTTTCCTTCTAAATATCAAATGAGTTGAAAGATTTCTCTGAAGATTTTACTTTGTTATAAAAGTTACCAGTGTGATTACTGAAATGTTCTTTTCATGTATTCTTTAATGTCAGTATTCGATATCTGAATGCAGTAACAGTCCTTTGCTTATTTAGCCCGGATTCCAGAAATAAAATAGGGACTTGTTTTGTGTTTGAGAAAGGTCTTCAAACGTGTTAAAACGCATAGGGATCTATAGTTTAAGAGACCATTTCTCAGTTAAAGCCTATATTTTACATTTAGACTAAAGTATAGCTCTCCTTGAGAGAAAGAACGCACTATCGATGTTTTGAGACATCTCTCCGTTTATAGTTAGTTATACTTTGGACTCTCCTGTTTATAGTTAGAGCCTGGCCAAATCCAATGTTGGAAAAGCTGTTGTGTGTGTGTTAGTCTTCTTGGTTAAAGGATAAGGAACCACTGGCATTATTGGAGATTGACTGAGTTGTTGTTCGGGACAGGCTGGCACCCAGCAACCCAAATCTGTGACCTGGAAGGTCACGACGTGCCTAACTTCAGGGTCCGAGTGTCTGCTGCATAATCGATGGAGATATGCGTCCGTCTATCTGCATATTTCTGGAAAATTACTGTTTATCTATTCCTTAGCCAATCAGAATCATTCAACCTGTCAGCAATGACGTACCTTATGGTGCTATGGTAATTATGGTAACTACCAAAAGCCGACGTGGAAAATGCACCCCCTCATGTGGTATTTTTCAGCTCGTAGAATATTTTGATGCACGAGTTGCCGAGACGAGATAACCTTTGACCTTTTCAAAATGGCGGAGAGCAACGCGAGAGTCGTGAATGGTAAAAATATGTACTATTCATGATCTAGAAAATATACAGCATATTTTTTACCGTTTGAGTTGTGATAAATCATCTTCTTGGTGTAGCAGATGACTTAAGGGTCATGAAACCCTAAACCAAATTTTCTGAGATTTTAACAGAGGTATGTGTGTTGAACACCATTGAAGACAATGTTAGCATCTGTTAGTTTTAACAGTAGGGTGAAAATGGTGAAATTTTAGTTTTTCCCCGCTATTTTCGTCTTCCGGGTTTAAAATCTTCATCGCAGGCTGTGACGTGGCAGAGCACAGTGTAGTGCGTTGATGACTCATCGGTCTCATAATTATTAATGAGACACTGTCTCTTAATTATTCATGACACCACGTGGATCTTTCCACAGACATGTCAAACTGTGATTTTGCGTAGTAAAGGAGAGAGAAAATCATGGGACGCAAAATTTTCGTGGTGCAAAAGTCAAAGTGGGTTGTATATATTTCCCCGCGATGCTGCCAGGGCCAGACTCTGGCTCCGGGCGGTTGGTTGGCCATCAACCATGGACACTTCTAATACGTGTGCCGCAAACATTTTACCCGAGAGAGCTTCGAGAACTGGAGAATGGTGGACTTTGGCCTTGTCGATGACCAATGCAAGTTACGTCTTGCGAGTAATGCGGTACCAAGTCCTACTTTTCTATCCCTTCAGAGGTAGGCTATGTGTGTGTCTAAAATGTAACCCTGGTCATTTTACTTGCCTTTTGTTAAATAAGCTGTCGTTATGAACATTTTAGATATTTCGATAATATATAAATTGTATGCTTAATGCGAGAGACTTGTGAATGTGTAGTGTTGACGTGGGGGCCGGGCAACACCGTGTGGGTGTGTGTGTGTGTACGTGCAGGCAGGCGAGCCTGCGAAATGATTCGGGGTCAGAGAGAGAAGCGGTAGGATGTGTTTTTGGACGAACGACTGAAAACTCTGAAATTATTGTTCATTATTGATCGTACATTGTACAGAGGTCAAAATTATTGTTCAAATACGATAATTATCGTACATCTGGCAACACTGCTGGCTGATGACAGTTCCCACTCTCCCCTGCCGTGACACACCCACTCCCTCCCTTCTTCTCACAGCCATCCACGCCCATTTAAGTTGCATTTTTCAAAAAGATTGTGAGCTAGACTTGAGCTGAAAGAGGGGGGTTTCATGACCCTTTAAGCAATCTAAAATAGTTTTAGCTAAATAACAGGTCTGGATCTCCATCTTTTTACCACATTACGACAACAAAAGCACTTGAACGCAACACACTGGTAAATACCAGTTCACAAGTGGAAAATATCATTTTCCATAGCACGTGAACACACCATTAGACCTTGGAAATGGTATAACTGCTGTGATCTTTGTAAGCGGGGCGGCCTACGAACTCCTGTGTGAGTCTTGAAGCTGATTTCTGCTGATGAAACGGCAAACTATCTTCAGTAAATCTTTTCTTTAATTTATTATAATTCTGCCTATGGGTCTTCATTCTTCATATCTGGTTCTGGGTCTTTGACTGTAAATCCCCTGACAGGACTAATCTGTTAATTTAATGGTTCAATTACTCATAAAGACAGTCACTTGTCACCACCTACTGGCGTAATGATGCAAGTTGCGCAAACACAGACAAGGCGAAATAATACAGGGAAAACTCCCAGTGCTGATACTGGTGAAATATAACACATTCAAGGACCATATACAAATACTGATATTTATACATTACTACTATTATGGAATTATATTTAAAGGTGCTTGTGTTAAATTGAGCTTATATTTTCAGACATGTCAGACATGATTTTGACCATTTAATAAAATGTTGTATTGTATAAAGCCTTTCTTTCAAGTGAATTTCATTTTGTATAAATTATATCTTAATTTTAATCAATGTTCAATCAACCAATTGCCTAGATTTAATAAATGAGAAGCAAATATAGCAGACAATATAATCAGGACATGGAGGCGCCGGCGCGATATTGCATTGCACGTGAACTGGAACATGCCTCATAAATGAACCGAAACTCAGCTCATAGTACTTCACAGGCATGATGATATATAGCCTATTACATTTGGACATTTTGGTGTAATTATATTTATTAAAAGTGTAGAATACTTTCCAAACAGTTACATATAGTATTATAAATTCAAACATAAATGATATAAAAAAACAAACATTAGAATAAAGGAGTGAACACGGAGCAGTTTTTCCATTAGCGGGTATGGAAAACCCGGAGTGGATCAGGAGCGGAGTGATAAAGAGGGGAGAGAGAGGAACGTGCTTTCGCTCCAATCCAGGCTTTGATCACATCCCCCTCAGCAGGGTGAACACACTTCATCCTTCCTTAATATAGAGAACTATTCAAACTAAAATTAAGATTAAAAAACATTAGATTAATTAGCTGCGCAGTACTTGGTAGCCTTGTCCGCCTAAATGAATTAATAAACAAAAAACTAATAGGCTATTTGCAGTATATTAAATAGTTTTTTTTAACCTAATTATTTTGCACTGAAATGACACACTATCGCTCTGACAGCGTTGCATCACGTGCATCTGCGCAATATCATAGCCTATGATTCCCGAAAATAGTACTATGTCAACTAATGATCTGTGCACAAGAACTGTTGAGGAATATGCAACATAATTTAGACAATTGTTTTTGTCATATGTTATAATAACTGACAGACACTATAATTTCAGCCGCTATGTGCATGTCCTAGCACAGAGCGAGACTGAAGCTCAGCTTCGCAGCTGAGACCCGAATAGACTATTAACTTAAAGCTTTTACACTTAAACACACAGGGCACGTCCACTTTAATAAATAAATAAAAAGTAATAATAATTTAAAAAAAGACAATTCCTTCCGTGATATTATTTTTGCATTTGGATGATAGAGGAGGCTTAACATCCAGCGTGCTCTGGGGAATGCTACCGTCGTGGGCGGGTGCGCCTGCAGTTATAAAACGATTAGACTAAAACATTGAAATATGCCAATTCTGATATGTTTATATAGCCTACTCAAAACAGACAGGGCACTACCGTTTTTAGGTGATAAGCCATGTTTGTAGTCTAGCTGTGAAATGCAAACTGTTACTTGCAAATTTTGCATTCAACTTTTTTTCCATTATCTATTTTTTTTTTTTTAAATGCTGCCACACTGCCTATGTCTTAGACATGGTAAAGGAGGACTGACTGTAAATTAAACGCTCACGATTAATTAAATATTCAGCAAACTACCAGACCAAGGCCTTCTAGTACTTTCTTCAATCTGTCTCCAGTGGCTTGGGCTAATCCAAAAACAGTGAAAACAAGGGGGTGTTCTGAAGACAGACTGTTACCTGTGAAACAGGGGTGCTCTGAAAACACCCCCATTGGCAATTAGTGCTTTCCACCTGATGAAATTAACATGGCAAAAAATCGACCAATCAGATTTTTGGCCAATCCAGAACGTATCGACCAATAAATCGGCTAGTCGACTGGGAAATTACAGCCCTAAAATCTTGAATAACCAAAACGGCACCTAATAAAATAATTTGATCATACCTAGATTTGAAATTACTAAAGAAATCTTCTTATACTAGAATTTATTTCATATGTTTAGTGCCAATAGTTAAGTAGCTTGAAAAGACACTGAAAAGAGATCTGAACAAGCCATTTATAGAATGAGGAATGCTGAACTGAACAAAAAGATGCAACTCACTCTGGCAGCGGTTCTCTGGTCCAATCGATGGTATAAGCTGAGCCATCCTGTAGTCTGGACTGCAGAAGGTCTTTCAGTACTTTTTCTGTACGATCCTTATCCTCTTCAGATTCACAGGCAGTGAAGCAACGCTGTACATACTCTTTCATGGCCTGTGGCCAGTCCTGAGGCCTTCAAGAACCACCCCAAAAAAAGTTGGTTTTCGTTTTCATTGACGTTTTACATTAAATTAATATTACTGAGCTTATATGGGGGATAAAATGCATTAAATTTAGCACAGCTCTAATGATCTGTTTAATCTAGAAAATGTGATCAGTTGCAACTGGGACAAGCATGTTCCAACCAGCCTTTTAATTTTAAATATTAGCCAGTATGCTTACCGAGTTTGGGAACATCCAGCTGAAGTTGTAGATGTTGCCACAACAGACCCAGGAGATTGGTTTGTTGCATTAAGGGGTCCCAATCCAGGGGCCTGCTCAGCTGAAGGGAAGTTTTGACTGGACATGACGTACGGGCGCTTTTGTATGTTAAATTTTACAGCACCTGCTCCAGGAGCCTCTGTTAAAACAAAACAAAACAAAAAAAACATTAGGAGGATATACTTAAAATGGCATGTTTAGCACACATAAGCTAACAGAGACACATACGTTTCATGCGCTGCCACAGCTGCTGTCCACCTTTGTTCATATTGCTAATATTAGGCTTCTTAGAATCCACCATGCCTGCACCTCCATATGGGCCTTGTCCTGGAGCCTGCTGCTGAGGGGGCTGATATGCAGGTGCTGGGTAACCCTGGTACCCTGGCCGAATCTGCCCAGGATTATAGCCCCGCATCATGGGGTTGGAATCTGTAGGGCTGTATGGCAGGGTACCATTGGGGCTGTAGGGGGTCTGGGATGGTGGAAGAGGGTACTGGGCATTGGGTGGAGGAGGTATAGGGGGTGGAGGAGGAGGTGGGGGCTGGTCAGTGGATTTAGGACTCTGAGGGGGAGGTTGAGGGGTTGCAGGAGGAGGGGGCTGGGATGGATAGCTGGAGGACTGATCTTCTGCCATAGGCATGCCAGTGGTCTGAATGAGAGACAAAGGGAGAATAAATGAATTACTTGAACCTTACACAACTAGTTGATCTACATTTGGCCAGCAGAAGCTCACGATGATATATAAAAGTATATACCTGTCCAGTGGGCGTAGTGGTTGTCTGGTACCCTGGAACACCATACTGTCCTGGAGGATATGATCCTCCATACTGGAGGAGTGAAAAAAAAATAATAATATTGGAAACTGCACAAAAAGAAACAGCTGTAATGCTTTAAAGTGGGGCGAAGTGGCAGGTTTATTATAATTAAAGTGCTTCTATTATGGTTTTTCGAATATTACCTGTATGTTCTGTTCAAAATCGACCGTTACCTATACCAGCGCAGTTTTTTTTAAAAATCAAGTAGAATTTCTATAACTCTGTGTGTTGAACTGATAATCACTCTTTTGTGTGTTGAACTGATAATCACTCTTTTGTGTGTTAAACAAATCTTTTTAATACAGACAACTTCATTATAAAGAAAAACAACAAATCAAAAAAAATATGATCATAACCTATGACAAAAATTCTATTATAAACTAGATTAGTGGATAACTCAGCAGTAAAATTTAGTCTAGAAAAAACACAAGTGCACAATAATTGTATAAAATCTGAACAGTTAGTGAAAAAATACATTATTTAGTGGGGAACAAATAAAGAGACAATAAGTGTAGCACTAAATCTGGTAAAACATTACACATTGCTCTTTGTATTGTTGTAAAATACATTCATGAAAAACAAGATCAATAGTCTACTATAAAAGTAAGACATATTTTAAATGTATAGCACAAATGTTTAATGAGGCAGCAACATATGATAGATAGGACAGAACTAAACAACAAAAGAACAAAGAACAAGAACAAAAAAGGCTATTAATAATCTTCCATTGCGCAAAAGTATTATGATATGATTATGAAAGGCTGCAATACAGTGCGGCACAAAGCGCTTATGCGCATCCCGAACGCCGAATGATGTGCTTGAAGCAACAGAGTACGCGCATCGAGTCCACATTGAAAAGTTCAAAGCACAAACGAAAGAGATAATGATGCATATTGTATTATACAGTATCTATCTATGCAATAGTTTATTAAGCCTTTTCTTTTAACAGTTTTAAATTTCAGTTACTGTGTGCGTGAAGACTTATAATGCTCTCCAGTGTTGTGATCAAACAGACACACAGTAGAAACGAACATGATTGAGGTACAGCAATACAGTCCAGCAAGATAAAGTCATTTTATGCGAAACCATAGGGCTTTATCTACAGATCAAGTATAATAATATTAACATTAAATCATCTTGGAGAGTTTCATCGTTGACTGTCGTAACCGAACGCGACGCGCTGTTTGAACGATGAATGGACAATGACTGACAGCCGCATGTAAACAAACTACAAAGGTGTAAAGTCGAAAGTGCACGCTAAATTAATTTATTGTCTCCCAAAAGAAAATTGACTCTGAACCACCTAAATGAGTCATCAGGAATTCCATTCTTACTTCTGTGCCCCGCATACGTAACGTGGTAACATTTGCCTAACGCCCGCCTATGGTCTTCATTGGCTGTCCGCGAACAACGTCTACTTTGACCCGTTCTTGGCGCAAATACAAATATACTGTATACAGGTACATGCTGTAAGAATATGAAGGGATGCATTTTTTTTTACCGGAGGCATGGAGTAGTAGTAGTTATAGGGATATGGGTAACCAGCATACTGTTGTTGGTTCTGTTGATACCACTGCTGATAGTACTGCTGCTGCTGCTGTTGTTGCTGCATTGTAGTGGAGTCTGTAACTGTCGCCTGATACTGTCCAACCTAACAAATAATAGAAAAAGAAACAGAATCAACCATTTAACCACACAACACAAAATGGGCATACACAGTTTATGCAACTATAAAAAAGGGAACATATCTATTTGTGTGTGTATACATATATATATAGAAAACACTAACTTGTTGAGTGGTGCGATTGGTTGGTGAAGTCTTGGTTGAGTTCTGACTTTTAGTAATGGAGGCTAGAGCCTGTCGGGCTTTTTCCCATTCCGGGTTCTCATGGACTGGGCCCTCTCCACCTGAATTACTACCATACGGCCTGTGAAAGACAATGCATGTTCAAGTTTAGGTTATACCATATCTAGATGGTTACAGTACATTTTTAGGCATCTACACAAGACTCTGACTCAAGCAAAACATGGAGATCACATACAAATAAAAAATGACTGTAGCAGCAACCAGTTCATAACATTATAATATATGTACACTTCAAATCTGTAATACAGTCATGCATATTTTGTTAACAGTTATCCATACTACGCCTAGCTTACATTATTAATGCCACAAAAGTGTGTTGGTACAAGTCATAAAGGTAAGACAACAATCTAGACCGGCAAGCCAGGAATTAGGCCTCTAATAGACCTTATTCAGAGCAGCGCCATGACACTTATGAAAGCGAGGCTGTGAGGAATAGACTTACCGTGTTTTCAAAGGCATCCGCTGTAAAAAGCTGTATAAAGCTCTTAGATCACTTAAACTTTTCCACAGCTCATACGGTCGGGAGTTTTTTTTTTGTCAACTGAAATTTCTTGGAAAGATATTTTTGCAGTGTTTCGTCAACAACACAATCCAAACACACAGATTAAATAACAGTACAACAACCCACGGAGGAGATATAGGCTAACGTACGTCTATCCCTCACAGCCTCGCTTCCATTCCCGTTAAAAATCAAAGATGGCGCTGATGTGAATAAAGTCTATAACGTTACACAGGCCAAACGTAAATTAGACAATTTCTAGTCAACTTCTAATGTGGACGAGATTTTCAAATATAATTTAAACTTGAAATGACATTTTCAACCAATAACTAAGTCGTAAGTGATTGTGAAACAATATAATTCCCTATATAATGTTACTTAGAAAGAGCGAAGCGGATATCAGGCTACGCATATTTACACTCATTTACGTTACCTCGTAACTTATATGTTTAACGTTACTAATGCCTTCCATTTATAAAAAGCAACCGTTTAACAGACAAAATGGTGTGGCGAACGACATATATAATGATGGTAAGGATTTGTAATGTGTAGAAATCTTACCAACTCGATGAAGGGGCTTGCTGTGCCGACTTCGCCGCCATTTGGCCAGAGCTAGCTACTGTTAGCTCGTCCGAAAATTATACGCAAATATGAGAAAAATAATAGTTCTAACGTTTGATATAGGATATCTTGTAGGGAATCGCGTACAAAAGCTGCTTATTATTGGTTTACCGAAGACCTTAAACAAACCAAGTTTCAGTTGATATTAGGAATATACTGGAGCCCATATCAACTAACGTTACTTCGTTGAACTCGATGGTTGAATGTCAACACCTCTAACAAAATGGCTGGACATCATGATGATGATGATGGCGACGCCGGAAATTCTGCCAGCTCCTCTCATTGGACGACAGAATGTTCTGCACATGACACAGAGAAGGCAAATGTTTGGCATGTCTAACATAATAAAACAATACAGAATAAATTGAAATTGAGACTCAATTCTGATCAGTCCGATATATATATATATATATATATATATATATATATATATATATATATATATATATATATATATATGGAATGTTTATAGAAAATATTTTACTTTATATATATATATAAGTAAAATATTTTCCATATACATTAGCAGCCCCAATATTTATTCTATACAGTACAATACAGATCATTAAAAACATGGTTCACAATTCACACAATATAGACATTTTATAGACACAATTGTAGAACTTTATTCAAAATTTGATACTAACTTGGGGATACCTGTAGAACAGTGGTTTTCAACCAGTGGGCCTCAACAAACTTCTGACAACTTCTGAGGGGACCTCAAGATGACTTAAACCAAAAAAAAGATTAAAACAAGCCTTAAAATAAGCTAAAACAACTATAAAAACAAGATATTTATTAGAATTGTGTTATTGTTTTTTATAACGAATATGCTTTGGGTGGGGGTGGGCCCTTTAAATGTTGTTGTGGACAATGAAGGGGTCTTAAAGCCAAAAGGTTGAGATCGAGATCCACTATTGTAGAACGATGCATTGCTCCTTCATGTATCACCCTAGAATAGATGTAATTGTTTGCATCACTTTCGGGGGTCAGTCTGTAATGACTGTATGGACTGTTAGTGCCACTGCATAATGAAGCCCAACCATTGGTCAGATACAAGTATTGGTGTATACAACTGTAACGTTATATTGTATAGTTGTGTTCTAGCCACAGTCTATGGTTCTAGCCTACTTTTGTCTCTTTGTTTTCGCCGGTTTTAATGGGCGTAGTTAACTATTTATTAATAGTAAAACTATTTATGTATTTATCTATCTGCTAAAAAGACAATTAGGAAGTTAATAACGAATGTAACTCTTAAAACTGTTCAAGAGATAAATTGTCTCTGTCCTGGGTTGCAACCAGAGTCACATGATGGTTTTGCCTAGAAAAGAACACGTCAGACACGTAACACAGAAACACTGTTAGTAGAGCTCTCCTCATTGGCCTAATTATGCTTTATTTTGATTGGTTCCGCTGACCAAGGGGTACACGTGAGCGATAGCTCAATTTGGCCAATAGAAGCACTGTCAACACATTTAAATCCCGCCTTCTCTTTCCTCTAAATGGCTAGACGTTATGTCAGTCTATTTATATAATTCTCATTGGTTACTTTACAGAATGAGGCGGTACATTATTTGTTGTTTTAGTGGGAGAAGTGGGCCAGTCGACATCTTCAACATAGAAGGCGAATTGTAATATAAAGTTATTGATTTTTGGAAAGCAACATAATTACTGCGCTGATACGGGCATCTGATCTTCGTCCAAGCGGGGAATACGGGCGTTACATTTGACTTCTTCCTGAATTTATCAGTAACGTTAGCTGTCCAAGGTATGTTTTGTGTGTTTACCGCAATGATCAGTACACACAGTTTAATGTGGATAAGGTTAACGTAGTTTCATGGTGGAAACGGTCGTGGATTTGTGGTGGATCAAAGTTTCAGACACCAACCCGCGGTAAACCCGCATTAAGTTCACTTTGTTCCTATTTGTACGGAATAGCAGGTCATATCATATCATATCATATCATGTCATATCATATCATGTGAGCTCGCCGCCTTACGTCATCAGCAGTTGTTATGGGCGCAGTTATCTCATAGTATCATGTACTTTCTGACGGTAGCAGATTATTATTGTTTATGAGTGTTAATAGTGAGTGTTTCAGGAGCAGGCAGTATTATGGAGGACATGTTTTCGCATTGCAGCACTCTGTGGCACCTCGTCTTCTTCGCAACACCATCAAGAATCACAACTAACAAGCGTGTTGGCTTCTTATTATTACTACATAATACGACGATAGTGAATAACTACCATATGCATATACCATGGTATTTACAAGTAAGAACATGTAATTACCATGGTGCAAGTCCGAAACATTTAGTAAACATACTGTAATACATGTTTGTGAGCAATAAAGTGCATAAATGAAGCTATTTAGAGCACAGAAAAAAGACACAGGTCAGTCATTTTTGGCATACATGATCATCTGCTAGTATTGGATGCATTTTCTTTTGCACACTCAGCTATTCAGATGTCAGAGTAAATAGGAATGCAAAAATGTCAAATCCGAGTATTTAATTTCTGTTGTAATTGAAGGGTGTGCATGTCTGTATTATGTAATGTTCCTCTGCAGGGCACAAGTGGATGGTTGAGTAAATCTAAACAAAACTAACTAGTCTGCCCTGTTCCACAGTAATAAAAGATTCTGAAGCATTTTCCATAACCTTCAATGAAACCACAGAACATTCTGTAAAGTTACGGACGATGAACTAATGCAGACAATGTGTAACTTTGACTTTTCTATGTCATAGTCCTTTATAGTTAGATATCATTAAAATGTTTTATTTTTATTAAAGTCAGCATAAAATGGAAATTACAATAGTCTTTTCTTTCCTATTATGATGCATATCCATGTAAAACTTGTAAAAAAAATTAGGGCAGGACTTGATTTTGTCGGTTGGGAATTGATTGGATCGTTGGATGCTAGTGGTTTGCTTTTTCTGTGATGTCATGTGAGTGACAGTTTTGCCCCGTCCTCACGCCAATGAACACGTCATCAGTGAAGAAAAAGAGAAGTTTCTGGAAGTTGGAGGAGAATTATTTAGATTAAAGATTTTGATGGGAACAGAATTTAAAAAAAAATAATGATGTTCATGAATAAATAATTTAATCATTAATTAATACTGCAATATTTCATTAGCAAGAATTATCCATTTTTATTTCATGGTGACTTTAAAAAAATCTAGCATTTGTATTGTGTTAGGATTGTAGAAAATGTACACATGGTTTGAATTTTAATATATGGCAGAAGTATATGTGAACAACATCTGCACTGAGGGCAAAGAAGAGGAAGATCCCGTGGTGGGGTGGCACAAGAATGACCAGAGGATTTGAAGATAAACAATTTGTTACTTCTAGTGTATATGACTGACTGATTCAGAGAATAAATATGCTTTATTAATGATCATATGCAGATCTGACAGTGTGTTTATTTCTGCCCATGTTTGAATGAGAATAACTAATCAGGCAGATGAATTCATGTATCAAATGAGGAAGCCTGAAATGTTTTGTTAGTTATATTTTAATGTTGATGTTATTGTTCATGTGTGTTTGGCCCTCAGATGTCTAGCCAGTATCAGCGAAGTGTTCCACTAGAGATCAGGAGAGCGGAGGGGGAGAGAGTCCGTGCCAAACATCCGGATAAAATTCCAGTAAGTTTCATGGTTGGAAATCATAATAACAAACAATAATAGATTTCAGTTACATTATCAGGACGGTTCAAAGCTTTAAAGGGATACTTCACCCAAAAATGGTCATTTACTCACCCTCATGTTGTTCCAAACTTGTATTTCTGTCTTCTGGTGCACAAAAGAAGTTTTGAAGAATGTTGGTAACCAAACAGTTTTGGGGACCATTTACTTCCATTGTATGGACAAGAAAATACTGAGGCATTTCTTAAAATATCTTCTTTTATGTTTAACGGAAGAAAGGCATGCAGGTTTGGAATGTCATGAGAGACGACAGAGTTTTCAACTAATACTATATTGCTCTAAAAGTAAGGTTTTTGGAGAGTTGTATATATTTATTTGTTTGTTTGTTTCCTTAGATAATTGTAGAGAGAGCTGCAAGGTCACGAGCTCCTGAACTTGACAAAAAGAAATACCTTGTTCCTTCAGACCTCACAGGTGACATCTCTTATTTCATACATGCCCTCAACATTATGCACTGCCCAGACAAAAAAGAAGTAGCCGTTTGGATTAAAATAGGCAAATGCTTAAGAGTCAATGATTGGATCATTATTGCAGTGATTATTATGTTTCTAGCATGTTATACTGTATGTTTGGCAACAGTTCTTCTAACCCTAATTGATGGAGTATGTAGATTTTCATTTCTTAAACAACCATGTAGGAAGACACATCATGGCCATATTTCAGGAATGACAATGTCAAGATTCAACAGGCTCAAATTGTGAAAGAATGGTTTGGAGGAAGCATGAAGAATTATTTTCACACATGAGTCCAGAGCTTGAAATCATCGAAAGTCTTTGGGATGTGCTGGAGTAAACTATTCTGAGTGCTCGACTCTTGAACCTTCAATACAACATCTTGACCAAAAATTGATGCACCTCTTGATGGAAATAACATCACAACATTTATTTCCATCAAGTGGTGTCCTCCTATATGGTTGCTTAAGAAATGAAAAGCTACACTCTCCATCACAACTGTTGTCAAATATAGAACATGCTAGAAATAATAATCATGCAATAATGATCCAAACATTGACTCTTAAGCATTTCCCTATTTAAATCCAAACAGCTGATTTGTTTTAGTTTTTTTGGCAAGGCAGTGTATTACATAATTCCTGTAAATTTACAGGGGAATTCAACTCATGATTGTCCATCAGCATTGTGTAATGATATGCCAGTATATTAAGGCCTTTAAATTTTTTGAGACTCTTTTTGACCCTGAACTTCCCTATTCCAGACTCTTTGAGGAAGAAATGAAACCATTTACAAAGTTAACAAGTTTTGATCTAACTGGCATTCTCTCGACTTTCTCTTCCAGTCGGCCAGCTCTGCTTCCTGATAAGACAGCGGGTGTCTATGAGGCCGGAAGAAGCGCTCTTCTTTTTCGTTAAAAACTCCCTTCCTCCATCCAGCTCCCCGCTGTCTGCAGTGTATGAGGTAACTCAAGCACCCCTCTTCACCATTGCCGAGTAAGATACTCAACTTTATTAGCAAAGGGTGTTCATTGCAGAAAGGATCTAGTGTTTCTAGGAGTCTGAAGCTGGATCTAGCGCAGCAGTAAACTGTTAATAAACAATAAATCACCAACACTCAGGAGATCAAGCTAACACGTAGGTGAAACACAAACACTGAGGACAGACAACGGAGAACAAAAACTGAGGGCTATAAATACACAGGGAAAACAAAAGGAACTAAATAAAATGCGTGTGACACTGGAACAACTAAACGGAACATAATCCTGACCTTCATAAAATTCTAAATACATTTCTTTAAAATCATATAATGGCCTTGAATATAGAATGTTCTTTTTAATTGGTACATGATCAATAATTAAAGTCATGAATAAAAAAATAAAAGGCAATATAGTTAAAAGTATATATACACTACCATTTAAAAATTGGTCTTTTTTTAGGATCGGAATGATTTATTGAAGAATTCTTTAATCCTCACCAAGGCTGCATTTATTCAATCAAAAATAAATTGAAACGGTAATATGCTGAAATATTACTTCAATTAAAAAGATCTGTTTTCCGTCTTAATATATATATATTTTTTTTAAATTTCCGCATCATTACTACAAGTCTTAGTGTCTCATGATCCATCAGAAATAATTCTAATATGCTGACTTGCCGCTCAAGAAACAGTTCTTACTATTATCAATCAACATTGATAATAGTATTTTTTTTAAAGAATGGCATTTATTTGAAATAGAATGTTTTTGTTACTGTGTAAAAGTATTTACTGTTACTTTTGATCCATTTAATGTGTCACTGCTGAATAAGAGTATACATTTCTTTAAATTGACCCTAAACTCATGAACTGTTACAATTATAATAAGATTTAAAAATATGATTTCTCATCTAAATTGACCACCTCTGTCTGTTTTTAGGAACACCAGGAGGAAGACCTGTTCCTGTACATGACATACAGTAATGAGAGTGTTTACGGTGCTTGAGATGGAGGAAGAAAGAAGAGAGAGAAAGATGATACATTATTTTACCACTATTATCCCGCATTCAATACATTGTACCCACAGGGGTAGGTATTGTTCAAAATGGGGACTAAAGGGTGCTGTTTGCATTTATCAGTATTTGAGGGGAAACTAATATGTTTCTTTAAACAGATTCTTGGCAATAAAGTATTGGGACTTGAGAATTGAGAGACACTAAAGAGAAAAAGAGAAAATGGATGGTCAAAACAGAGATAAACTTAAAACGCAGTAGTAGAGTAAGCAAGTATTGATTTCTCTTTCTCTCCCAGGAGCGCATCATTTGTATGTAATGCAAATAGGTTTTTGTTCTTTTGTTTTGTTTTTTGTAAAGTATTATCAATAACTTTTGTGCATATAATAAAAATCTTTAAAATATTTTAGCCTCTTTCTTTTCTATGAGTCTGTGCATAATGTTTAAAGCATTTGTTTCAGTACAGATTTCATTCATTCTTGTCCACTATTAATCCTATTCAGCAATTTTTAGACATATTTAACACTTAAACTTAGAAGGTTTAAAGAGGCACTAGCGGCTCGTGTTTTATATGTTATAATTTCTTTTCCATTAGGATGAGACACAATTAGTGGTTTGATTAATTCTGATAGTACGAAAAAGAGAGAAGTGAGGGATATCGTGGCAACGTGCGGAGTGTAATGAGGAACTTGCGGGAAAACAACTTGATCGTGTGATGTTCAGATTTATCCTGGTGTGAGAGAATTCTCATCAGGTCAGCATATTTAAATGTGAAGCTTGTCTGCTACTACTGTGTCATTTGTCCTCAGAATAGTTGACACAGTAGGAGATTAAACCAGTAGCTAAAGAGCTTGCACCTACTGGGACCTCTGACAAATTAGTCAGGAAAACGAAACAGAAAAAAAAAAGCCATGGCGAGCAAGATTGAAGTAGAAGTGGAGTTGAAGGAGATAGCGGTGGCTGAGGAGGAGAAGGAAAAAGAGGATGAGGAGAAGCATGAGACAAAAGGTAAAATGGTTATTCAAATATTTTTTTTATATAAGCAGTAAACAATTTGTTATTAGCTGTGTTAAAGTTTAAGAACACGACTCCACCTTCACTGGGTTTACGAAATTGCATTATGTGAGCAGGGCAATACCAGACTTCTCTTATCCAGTCATTATATATACAAATCACGAAGCCTTTTCTCTTGTTATCTTCTCATATCTAACTGTTCTTCGATTTAACTGCATTGTCTCCAGCTGACATTGCAGAGGAAGACGTAGGTGAAGGGAATGTTTACTCCTCTCTCACTAACCCATCTGAACATGTGTATGGCTTGCCCTCTTCAATCGGCTCTTATACAGTCAATAAAGGTAAACACTTTTTATTCAATCATCAAAACTAATTTTCCTATCACTGCACATTTTAGGCCATTTAATTGCTAATAAAGTGAATAAAAGCACTCATTTCATGATAAAAATGCCTGTGATTGATTAAAAATGAGTTTGATTTCTTTAAAGTTTTGTGTACATGTTTAAATTATGAAATACAGAAGTATGCAAAACAATGCTGCATTTTTTTAAATGAATATTATTTTCGGTCATTTATGTGGATATTTATTGTATGATATGTTACAAGTTACAAAAATGTGTGATAGATAGTCGAGCTGTCTATTCGAAAACAGGACAAGTGAAAAAAGGCCAAAAAGAGGAACAAAAACAGATGGAGAAAAAGTACAAGTGATGCAGTGGTCAGTTACAGCAAAGTATTAAACAAAACAAATATTATTTGAGATCTCAAGATAAAAGGGTATGAAAAAAAATATATATTAAAAAAAAATGTTATATATATATATGCTTAAATTGTAAAAAGCTGTGGTTACCAAAACCAAATCATGTATTATGTTAATACTGCATGCTACAGTACATCAAAGTGGTATTTAGGTGACAGTAGATTAGAACATACAAATCTTAAAGGAAACATAAATCATTTGTGATGTAGGTACTTCAGGGAATGTCCCCTTTCCCAGTGAATTCAAATTGGGAGAACCAACTCAAAGCTTTACTTCCTGTACTGGCTGTGCATGCAAAAACGATTTGATTTGACTCATTTTGGGGAATATTGAGAGTTGTAGTGGTAGTGCTTAGATTAATACAAAAAAGTTTACTGGACTACATAACTTATCATGTTAATTGCCATTGCAGTTAACCAGTAGGTTTTTACAGCAGCATATTCTTCACCTTTGAATGACTAACATTGTTTTTTTACAGTTTATATACCTGTGCAATAGTATGTGAGTAGTATTTTAATTCAATACTAAATAGTTAATTGCTTCATTGCAGCATCCGATTATACTCAACCCAATGGGCTATTGGGTTGAGTATGGCCTGCAAGCCTGCATAAATTATAGATTGCTCTGTAATTTGATAAGAGTCTTTTGTATGACCATAGTTCACAATGTAAAATTCATATCTGGGACACAGCTGCATATCTTGCTCTCTGAAGGACAGCGGGTATCTTATTTTGTCCGGAGAGAGCTTCAAGGTCTCATAAGGGCACACGAGGACACAGAGCCGGGTATTGTGTTACGGAGCGTCGTCATCAGGCTGTACGTTGCTACAGTGACGGATGCTTCAAAGGCCCTGCGCGCGGTCGAAACCCCCTCCCACGTAATGTCTGTGTGTGTGTGTGAGCTCGTTCATTTAAAGAGCCGAGCTGCGGTCGAGTGCGCACTACAGTAGCAAACTCTGCGTAGACGCTGCGTTAGAAGAGACATGTACGTAAAACTGTGCAATTTCGGCAAGTACGCAGACGGCAAGTCTGAGCCGAAAAAGCTGCAGCCGGATTCAGGTGAAGAATGATGTTATTACACATCTCTTGACTTCTGTTATTTGACGGTTCATCTAACGACAAATGTATTATGTTTTTCTCCAGATGCAACATTTGATATTTCCCGGAAGGTTCGTGTTTTCCGCACCATTTCACTGGTCCTTTTTGTCATCTGCGTCCTGTTGCTGGTTGTGGTCCTTGTACTGTTAGTTAAGTGTAAGTATAACTGTCTTTATATATAGGCCTAGAACTCGGAACCTCTGAGGCTATTGTCTTAGACTTAACTCTTTTATTGTCTTTGGGAGAATTTGGTCAAAAATACGGTACATCGTTTTTGATATTGGAAATAAGCTTTGTGTCAACAATATCTAAACAAACAAAATATAAGCTAACTTCAGTTTTTATTATTAATATCATTATTTATTTTATTATTATTATTATAATTTTTTTTTCAATAAATTTTCAATCGGTGGTCTTTATAGTGTTTGACTATAGGCTACTTGAAAAATGTAATGTTCTATGTACACTGTTTCTAAACCTGTTAATAACTAGTAGTAGAATAACACAGGAGCTGCTATAATGTATTGTATTGCAATTATGAAAGGCCAAAAGAAAAACAGGATAAGTCATTATCCCAAATTCTCTAACATTTTTTAAAATTAATTTGTGTTACTCCATAATTATTTAATTAAAACCACTTTATCATAATACACTTTGATACAAAAATAAAAAAACAGACATTTTCCTTAAAAGTGGCCTAGACCCGTTGTACCATAATCAAGAATGATTAAGAAGGATGTTCTAATGTTCTTCAGTATGTTTGCATGCATCACACGTGGGTGTAGATCTTAGAACAATATAGGTGGGTTAAAATTATTACGTAAAAAGAAAATAGCATTTACCATCAGAAAAATGTGATAAAAAAAAGAAAGTTACACAAAATGACAAATATTGTAAAAACTTCTTGCACTAACTTCTTGTTTCAAGATCTCGATGTTACATTATTATGACTTTACAGTACAAAAGTCTAATAACTATGGTATTTTGGTGGAAATGGTTATTTATTTCGAGGTCAGGTGTGCTGTAACATTGTTCCACTATGTTATAAACAGTGAGTGGGACGCAGCCATGTCAGGTGGTAGGGGAGACGAACAGGTCTCCACCGGAACAGGAATGTAGCTTGAAGAAATGCCAAGAGGTTTACCAACAACCTTTTGGAGAAACTCGTGAGTTTGTGAACAACAGACATACGGTTGTCTAGAAGTTTTATGTTCGTTTAATTGTTTTTCCATTTGCAACTTATTTTTACGTCACTTCAGAGTTTTCTTGTTTCCCCACTTAAAATGTATGTGTGCAGAGTTTCTGTGCAGGGATTGTGGCAAGGGCTGGATGAGGTTCGAGAATACTTGTTACTTCCTGTCTCAAACCCGTCTGACTTGGCAGGAGAGCAGGAAGGAATGCCAGAGGAAGGGAGGAGATCTTGCCGTCATTACTAATCAGCGTGAGCAGGTCAGTAATTCTGTAAATATCAAATTAAAACTAACAGGAGTGAATCTCATTTAAATGTGTTTTTATGCCTTTCGACAATATCTCATCTCTGCAGATGTATCTGAGCAGGAAAGGGAATTTGAACTACTGGATTGGGCTGAGACATATGGGGACAAATGAATGGACATGGATCAACAACACTGTATTGACAGTGAGGTGGGAAATAATGTGACTGAAAATACATCTAAGGGCAATGTGAAAAAAATGCTTGTTTGTGTTTTTTTTGACTAACTAAAGTCGGTTCCCTTTAAAGGATGTTGTTGTTTTTTTTGCTGGCAAAAAATTTCCAATGATTTTTCAAAGTAAAAAAAAAAAAATCTATCCATTTTGTCTCCTGAATTGCTTTTCCCTACACACGGGAGGTGCCCTGAAATGGTAACATAAAAAAATGTATCATGCGGTGTCAACTTTGGCCTGGAGGGGGCGATCATTGATCTTTGAAAAGGTGGACAAAAACGTTGGTAACGCTTTACAATAAGGTTTCAAGTTTCAACATTAATTAACTTAATTAGTTAACACGATCTAACAATGATCAATACTGCTACAGCATCTATTTATATTAGTTAATTCAGCATTTACTAATACATTTGTAAGTATACACACTGTATCTGTTAACATTAGTTAATTCACCGTCAACTAACATTAACATTAACAAAGGTTAATAAATACTGTAAAAACATTTGTTACTTGTTATTTCATTTTAGTTAATGGATTAACTAATGTTAACAAATAAGACCTTATTGTAGTGTTACCAAAATGTTTAAGTTTATTTCCAACATTATTTAAGTTTTCTAAGTGGACAGTAATAATATAATAACATGAATATGAAAATATGTTTACACCTTGTCCTTCAAGCCTCCATGCATAATTCATCATATGGTTACAAAAACATACAAGTATTGTAAAATGAATATATTTAAATGTGATTTAGTAGCTAATGACTGACTATGCTTCTTCTGTATGCACAGATATTGGGAAGATGATTCCTCTCCTGGAGATTGTGCCATTCTGGCTGCAAATGAACCGCCTGAACATAGCTGGCGCCCATCTCGCTGCGAGTTACATTTACAGTACATCTGTCAGAAGATCTAGATGTCAGAAGATCAACTTCACCAATCAAAACCAACTATACATCTGGAAATCATAAATCAACACTTAATCTAATCATCTTTTCTCTAAAGAGCAGAAATAGGGACATTTGGACCATAAGCATTATAGATGCAGAAAATACATTTTTAGAAATTTTTTAGAACAGTTTTATTTGTATTACAACCACACTCAATTCTAACTGTACTGATCATTTACACAAAGCTTGTTTATTTGCACTAAATATGACTAATATTCACATGATAATGTACTGAATTGCGCATACATTCTTTTTGAAATGTCTCTTTTTGTATTTCTTAATTAAACTTCCACCTATGTAACAATATTGATGGTGCACACCTATATGTTTGCATATTATTAAACAGTAAAATAATACAGAATAATGTAACAGGAACCATTTAAATATTAGGAATGTCATTTCACCTAAACATTACTACTTGATCTTGGGCCATTTTTAGATATACTTAAAATCCGGCCAATCCACATTTTCTTCCTTTTCACATTCTATACTCTGGCGAATGAGCTGCCAGCATTGCTTTGGCCTCCTGTTGGTTTTAGCCATGTTGCTCTCAGTAAAATGGCTTTGCACTGGATCATTTCCAGTGTCACTCTTGCCTGTTTGGTCCTCCTTCTCCGATTCTCCATCCCTAGAGAATGCGTTAACGTAACGTCTCATCTTTTGCACCAATAGATCATTTCGATCCTCCACTCTGGAATAATGAGACATTATGAAAGAATAAGACAAAAAATTTGAGCGTTTCGTGATGCTTTTGTATTGAATTTGTGATTCCGGGTGTCCTTACCGGAGGTACCAGCATTCTCCAAGGCCAAACGCCAGGCCACAGACACCCAGTCTTGGCCACAAGCGGAGTGATAGCCTCCGTTCCAGCATCAGAGTAGTGGCCACCACCTGTGAACAGAGAAACCCATTTTCACCCAACATGCTTCCAGAACAATAAATGTGGGACTGAACTAGTCTAGCTACAATACCAACCTGTGTCCTCCAGAGTTCGTCACGTTCCTTGGTGACCCTCCACTGCGTGTCGCTCATCATGGCGATCAGGAGGTTGAACAGGAGGACGTAAGAGACCACGCTGAAGCAGACGTGAACACAGTGCACAACTGGATGTATGTAGATATCGTGTTCCACTGGCAAGTCTATCAGACCGACGCTCAGCTCAAACTGAGAGAAGACTGTGATGGGGAACGAGCGGTATGACGGTAAAGCTGAAGGGTCTTGAGTCATGTAGAAGACCCACAAGCCTGAGGAAGGGGACAAGGAAGTCATTATTTACATAACAAACTCACAATTGTGCTGGGTAGTAACTGATTGTTTGTAATTTGTATTACGTAATCAGATTCCAAAAATTAAGAACTTGTAATTAGATTATAGATCTTAGTCAGGATAGACGCCATATTCAATGCGGATTAAAACGAGGCTGTGAGGGATAAAGGTCCTATATCACGAGATATCGTACTTCTCGTACTTCTCTCCCTCACAGCCACATATTCATACCTGTCAAAAATTAAATATGGCGCTACCCTGACTAAGGTCTATAATGTTTTAAAATAACAATAATCAGATTATAGTTACTTTTTTATGATTCACAAAATGCAGTAAATTGTTCATAATTTATTTTTATAAAAAAATATATTCTAAAATAACCTTACTGATTTATACCTTCGGAAAGTTCTATCATTTACATTTTTTTTATAAATGAATTAATAGGTTTATCAACTTGTAGTTCCCTCACAAACCCAAGGAAACCCTAATGTAATGTAATGTTTAATGGTGTTGTTGATAAAAAATGGCATATTTTCTTTCTCTTTGTATTTTTATATCAAATTGGTACAAGTTTATCCTATTCAAAAGTAATCTAAAAGTAGTCCGACTGTATTGTATCGCCATGTAATTTGAAATCAGTAACGGACTTCAATTTGTAAGCAATTTACCCAGCACTGCGCATGTATATATGGTGATGCAACTGTATTTGAACTAACCGGCTGAGGATCCAATGAGGAGGATGAGAGACAACCACATGAACTTTGTCAAATCTCCAAATAATATCTGCAAAACAACATCACAACAAATGCATTATTAAGGTATGCCGGGTCAACAAACCAACAGCAGTGAGAGGCTGCCTCAGCAAAATGCTCCACCTTCTGAATCACAATGACATAGGGTCCCAGCATCTCGAAACCTCGGGCGAAGTACATAACATTGGACCAGCCGAGAATAAGAGCCCAAGCCATCGGCACAAGCTCTTCTTCCATTCCAGTGGTGCGCATCACACATAAAATCACAACCAGACACGCGTAGCTTACCCTGCCGCAGAAATACAAGGAAATTCAGTGTAAGTGAATGGATGTGAGTCAAACAAAAATGCAGGGGTTTTCAGATATTTTGATTGCAAACTCTCCAATATGATTATCCCCTAGCGATGGACCACCTTCTAGCAATCACACATTAAATTGACCAAATGTGACAATAAAGACTTTTACATTGTCACAAATAAATATATATATATATATTCCAAAACAAATCTGTTCTTTTGAAATTTCTATTCATCAAAGATTCCTGAAAAACTGTTTTCAAAATTGATAATAATCAGAAATGTTACCTGAGCACCAAATCAGCATATTAGAATGATTTCTGAAGGATTAAGACTGGAGTAATGATGCTGAAAATTCAGCTTTGCCATTTAAATTACATTAAAAAAAACAACAAATGTATGTATATATACAGTATATTGTGATATATTTTGGGTTCTTTTCAACCCCATTTGAAAACGCCTGTGTTAATAGACTTTACAACAAGATAAACTCACAAAGTGACATGGAAGGGGCCTCCAAGTGCAGACTGGCCGAAGTAGCGCTTAGCCCCCACTTTCAAAATACTCGGAATCTGAAAATGATTCACATAAGGTATGAGTGTTTTGGCATAATACGAATAATACTTTACATTTCATAGTATAATGTTTTTAAGGACAGACTGAGTTGTGTGGGGAAATTTAGCTGACCTCTATCAGCAGAACAACAATGGCTCCTATGAGACTGATAATTTCTCCAATTAAACGCAGGTGATCTTTATAGGACTGATAGCTCTCCTAAACACACACACACGCACAGACATTAGGTACTTGCATACATATATAAAAGTGCTTTGACATACAGAAATATGAAAATAATAATGTTTCACACCGTGAAGCTTTTTTGTATTTTTATGGTGTTGTCGTCGTCTGCTTTGGTGTAATTCTCAGGAATGTCCTTCAGGGGGCGGTATATACAACACAAAGTGAATATGCTTATATACAGCAGGTACACCAGCATTAATAACCTATAAACAGATTATAGAACAACATCATTAGTTTGACTGAAATTATAAACATTTCATATATTGTGTAAGGCTTCATAGCACACCACTGCTATCAAAGTGAAATGTTTTCTGATAAAATCAGAAAAATGCTGAATATGTGGAAAAGCTTGAAGCCGTTTTAACAGTCAGCAGGAAAAAAATTCAGGTACGACAATGACAACATAATGTTCCTTTAAACCTCCACATGTCACATTACACTACATTTTGGACATAATTATATAATAATAACATTTTCATGATATTACATTTGATATAATATACTATAATTTGTAGCTTAAACAGTAAAGCACGCAACAATTCCTAAGGAATCCATGAACTGATTAAAATGTGTATCTTGACAACAATGCAAGTAGATCTGGATAAAAACAAATGTACATTTATAATAATTGCATCACAAAATGTAATTAATTGACCTAAAACCAGACAAACCAATTGCCTTAAAGATTACCTGTACTTGATCGTTTTTGTAATTAACACAAAAATCTAAATTTTGTAGATTTTTAAGACAAAGAAATTAAAGAAATGTAGATATCCGAGTAATGATTTCTTGATTTAAACTAGTAAAAATAGCCAAAAATCTGCATATCTGTTTAACACCGTTTTCAACTACAAACTGAAATCTTTTTATGCGTTTTGGTCGTTTATTTACATGACAACAGTGTTTTGAGGGCGTGAAATGCAAACTTTTGACTGGGTTTTTAAAGTGCAAGTATTTCAAAATGATAACGTTATCTTCTCTGTGTAAACTACAAAAACTTGAATTTGTGAAAACTAAAAGTGTGTGGTGTTATAAAGTGACATCGCCAACTACTGGCCTGACAGCACAATACAGCTTTTTTAGTTGTGAAAAACGCAAAGGAAAACCATTTCTGTTTTTAGTACATCATTGTCGTCGTGTAAACGCACCCTGAAATAGCTATAATTATTTATAGTTTATTAATGAAATAAAACGATAAACTTTCTAAATGCTGTGTTTTTATAGTATGTGATAGTGTGGCACCTGAAGTAATGTTTCCCATACAGATTCCACTTCAGCCTTACGAGCTGTCGCACTGGAGTCAACTCAAGAATCCTTCTGGCCTGAGACAGAGACGATGCACAAAGCACTTCGTTAAGAGATGAACTAACAACACCCCAGCTAAAGCACTTTGACTTAGTCTGATATTTATTAGACCTGTTTGATATGCTGTAATGTGTCCTGCACACATTTACACACCTCTCTTTTCGGACTGCTGACAATAACCTCAAGCACTGAGAGGTCATCCACCCTGGAGTCAATCTCAGTGAGGTCATAAAGGTTAGAGGTCAATGGTCCCAAACGCCACTGAATAATGCGTCTGCGGTTAACCAAGTGCTGGAAGGCCTGTGCAGCATCACAAAAACAACGTTACTTTGCAATCCTGTGACAGAAAAGATGCATGTTTTCGGAAGAGATGCATGAAAAGAGCTCTTTCTCACCACATGGTTGCCCTCCTTGGCAGCGAGTTTGAATGGTGTGAGGCCTCTGTAGTTGGGAATCTTGTCTAGAGGGATTGGGGGGTCCAGATCTGCATCATGTGACATCAGAATGTCAAAAATCTGACATGCAGTTGTTTTATTGGGCTGCAAAACCAACAGATGCAGGATGGTATTACCTGTTCATGAGAGAGAGTAAGTTATGCAGATATAGATGTCAAATTGGGAGTAAAATGTTTAATTAGGCCAGTAAGTTATTTTCTCTTACCAAGGGAATCCTGGGCCCGAATATTAGCCCCAGCTTTTATCAACATGGACATAATTTCTTCATTACCCACACAGCTTGCAAATGCCAGGATGTGTTCACCTACATTTACACAATTTATTTATTAATGTTTCTATGTAAGTATGTATGTAACAGTCATGGGAAATAGTAATACTCATCCACATTTCAACTTAAAATATTTATAATTAAAAGGATAGTTCATCCAAAAATACAAATGTATTCATTTACTCACCCTCATGCCATTCTCAATGTATATGACTTTTTTCTTCAGATAAACACAAACAAAGATTTCTGTGAGTCCATATAATGCAAGTGAATGGGTGCCGATAGGTTGATGCTTGAAAAACCACACAACATTCCCAGTGGATGAATCAATGTCTTCTGAAGTGATCTTGATTTGATTTATATAATTGATTGAAATCAAAAATAGAAATCAAATTTCATAGTTAATTGAAACGATAAGTGTATTTCAGAAAAGTACTAATATTTTAAAATCTTTTAATTATAAACCAACGCTTCCGGCAAACTGTCCTAGGCGCGCTCACAAGTTCAGCTTGACATAAATATAAGTGTGTTAAATTCGCGCGGAAGAACAGAGGATGCCACTTCTCGCGTGAGCTTCGCACCACACTTACATCACGAAGACAGTAGCCTGGAAGCAATGATTTATAGTTTTTATCTCACACATCTATACATATATCAATTCAACATTCATCTACTGGGATTAACGTCACGATTACTGTGGTGGTTTTTCAAGCATCAAAGGAATGGCAATTTTTCTAAAAAATTTCATTAGTGTTTATCTGAAGAAAGAAAGTCATATACATCAGAGATGGCATGAGGGTGAGTGAATGATGAGAGAGTTTTCATTTTTGAATGAAGCATCCCTTTAATGAAAATAACTCCTAAAAACGATTAATAGAGCAGAAAAATCCATCTCACCAAAGTACAGAAGTCCTCCTCTTCTTTTGCGGAAGTACATGCCCGTGACCCTGGGTGTTGCCACATCACCCCCTCTTTTTATCAACTCCTGGACTATGTTAACATTCTGGTTAACTGCAGCAATGTGAAGGGCTGTTAAACCTGTCAATCACAGCATACATCCATGAGATCTTCTAGCACAAATAGTTATAAAATTGCGTTTTTTAATGTTTGAGGAACATTTTGTTTTTTTAAAACAACGACCTTGGTAGAGTTCAGAGGTCATAGGCTCGTTGATGAGCTCAGGTGCTCCATCCATTAATGCCACAGCCGCTTCAAAATTATCATTCATAACAGCAACATGCAGAGCCGTCTCTCCAAGCTCACCTAGAACGCACACACAGTGTCATATGTATTTGTCATTCAATACGCCAGTTATATAATGTAAAATAATGGCAAAAACTGTGGTTTACCTCTCTCAAAGACATTTGTAGATGAACAGTCAAGCAGTTTCTTTATGCAGGCTGCATTATTCTCCTTAGTGGCGGAAAACAGGGGGATGTCATTTACTCTGGCGAACAGAAAGAGAAATGACTACAACTATAGGTGGGAGCGTAAATCAGGACATCTTTTCCCTTTATTAGTGCTTGCAAGGCAGCAGAACTGTGTTGATATTCTTTTAAAATTATTTTCCTTCATTAATTTACTTAATTTCTACACGAATTTCTGTAATTAATCCAGACGCCATTAAAACATTTACTAAATAATTAATTTAAGAGATTTAAGATTAAACTTGATTTACACTGTTAAATTATTACATACATTACATATATTTATACAGAATCAAAATCTAAATCCTAGGATTTCGGCATTGTTCTTTTACTGCCTTGCAATCACTAGCATTTCCTTCTTGAAATGCAAATGTAGTGCCTAATTTATTATATTGATAATAGTTGGTTATTCACTTTTTGTTCTGCATGAGGAAGGTCTCATCCAACATTTCATTCCATCCTTTTCTATGCTGAAGGCGGAACTTCAGCTGGCTCCACCAGTGATTTATCTCTCCTGCAGCAGTTCTGGAGATGGCCGGTGACATGGTTTCTGGAGGAGTGTCGGACCAAAATGACTGACAGGAAAAAAAAATGCATTAGGAATTTATGCACATTTAAATGAACATGAAGCGGTTTCCCTCCTCATCGGCTCATTCAACATTACTTATAATCAGTATACTTTATCTTCACAAATAAAAAGACCCTTTAAATGTAACGATTCTTTAAAAAATTATTATTACGCAAACTTTGATTAACTGTTTTTGTACCATGTAATCTAACACTTAGTAAGTAAGTAAAATGTATTTATACAGCGCACAGACAGGGTCAAAAAGTGCTTTAAAATGTGCATAGACAATAAAACATAGTAGAAAAAACAGTCTAAGAATAAGAATAAAATTAAAACATAAAAGACTTAAATTCATTTTATGTGATCTAATGTGTGTGTGCATGTGTATGTATGTATATATGTATATATATATTCAAGAAAATATATTATATATTAATTAAATAATAATTACTGCTGCTACTACTACAACTAATAATGATAATATTCTTTAATAGAAGAAAATTAACAAAGCACATTTTTTTTACGTTAACATTATTTTACATTTCTTCTGCCAAATTTAATAAAAAATGCAGAAAAAAACACTTACCAGACTATCCACTTTCATAACATTACAATCAGTTATTTATGCACTTGCTACAAGATGCCTGCATTCAAAGCAAAATTCACCTACCTTACAAAAATCCTAAATACGTTATTCCAAAGTTATTTTTAGTAATTGGTGTATAGCATGTTTGCTTGAATGTCAGAGGACAATAGAAAAATAAGCAGTCTGACATCAGTATTTATACTTTTAGCTGAGCCAAGAAAGGAGGGAGGAGGACGTCACTCACACAGGTGGACAACAGAAGAGGACTCTGAGGTTTAGGAGCCCAGTGAGAGACCCAATAGTTCAGGACAGATTGGGACAGTTATGTTAAATACTTGAGCTTTTAGTTCATATTAATGTTATGTTAACAACTTAAAGGGATAGTTCACCCAAAAATGAACACAAAATTTCTTCTGCTGAACACAAAATATGATATTTTGAAGAATGTTGGTAACAAGTTGATGGACCCAATTGTCTTGGGGTATTCTCATACAACAAAAGACAATAGGGTCCATCAAAAGTTTGATTTCAAAATAAGAATCAAAATATCTTATTTTATGTTCAGCAGAAGAACTAAAGTCATACAGGTTTGGAACAACATGAGGGTGAGTAAATGATGACAGAATTTTCATTTTTGAAAATCCTTTAAAATCCTTTAATATTCAAGATTACTTTCTTAGGATTTATTTATTTATTTAGTCTACTTGATTGGGTTTAAAGAAAAACTTAAGGGCCTTTCACTATGTACCTCTATTGAGTTTCGAGATTGGTCCGTGGTCCATATTTTCCGGTCATCACCCATCATCTTTAACTGAGTAAGCTACCTGAAACAAAACCATATCAGTCAACACTTTTAAAAACACTGAGTCAGATAAATGTACAGCAAACCTGTTCCAAACCAGCTGAGGTATACCAGGATGTTCCAGATGATGCAAAACAACCTTCAGTGGCCGGAACATTCACCTTAATGGAAACGCGGTAGGTTTTGAGGTGCAGGGCCCAACGTCCGATCCCTGTGCGATCAATGAGCGTTTGTTCTCCTCCACTGAACACTGGATCATTCAGGCCTTAATCCACATAAAACCAAAGAGTCTTCCTTGTTGTTGGCCAGTGACAGACTAGGCTACAACTTCTTCTCTCAGAATGTGGTGAAGGACTGGTCAGACAGATACCACCCTACCAGGTCAAGGCATAAACCGGTTTTCGTAATTGTTTTCACGCCTTTCAGCGTTACAGGACAGACCACTTATGTTTTGGCGCACTAAAGGTCGCCTAATGATGTTTTGCACGTAACTTGTTCCAAAGCCGACGTTTTCATCTGGTAACTACCGAAAAAAGTCAGTCAAGATGTCAGAACGAGCGAAACACATGTCTAGTTTAACATAAAATATGGTGTACTATACTATTTTAACCATCGAGTAGGCTAGTTAAAATAAATATTTAGTTTGTTTTTCGGTATAATTTCACCGGTAACATGTATGACCAAAAATGACTTCCGAGTTAATCTAAAAAGATGTCTTGATGCATTTTGCAAAAAGTTGTCAACATAAAATAAATGTTTTTTTTTTAAATAACATTTTTAAACGTTTTTAACATGGAGATAAAATGTGGGATTAAGCGGACATTAGGCAAAAACAACATCAGAGAGTGAGTGGATGTGTAATAAATGGTAATTTAAGGCATAATACATAGTGGTCAAACACTAGAGATGGAAAAAAACAAGGCCTAATTGTATGTTTACATCACAAAGAAGAAATAAGTGTTTTGGTTAACCAAGAGAACAGTGTCAGTGGGGACATAAATGAAACCTGATAGCCTATGTTGTATATCAACTTTGAATGTATACATTTGCAAAAGGTTTTACATTTGGCAAAATGCTATTGATTAATGTAAATGAGTTTCAGGTGAGTTTTGATAGTGTAAAAGACAAATGTTTGACGGTCAGGTACATGAGTCATAATGGTTGGTCAATAGTGTTTTAAATGACTTGTGTAAAGGGCTCAAAAACGCATTATGGGATACTATCTATAGAATGTTAGTTGGACCGCATGTTGTGAAGTAATGGATGTTATTTTTTTCTTCTTCCAGTTATCTTAGTCATGTGTTGTTTTGCATTAAAAAGCACATATTTGCTGGATGTTGTAACAGCCTGATAACCAAGGCATGTGTTTTACTTTGACTGCTTTTATGAGTTACAACTGTTGTTTTTTTATGTTAAGATGTTGTACGATTTCTGTGTGCAAATTATTGTGATTTCATCCTGCCTATACCACAAATCTTTGCAAACAACTTATTTTGTTGCATTGATTTAATGAACAGTTTCAGTTAAGTTCAATAAGGTCAAAGTCTAGCAGTAATTTAGATGTTTGGTTATTTTTGCACTTTGCAGGATGCTTTTCACTAACCTATATGCTACAGTATGTGCGATATTTCGAATAATCAGCAATAATTTACAGTGTAGGACTTGTTTAGGAACAAAAACAAGCGGGTGCATGCAACATTTAGAGATGGTTGACGCATAAGGACTTTTTTTTCTCCCCTAAGTTTTCAATTGTGCTGCTTAATATTTTTGTGGAAATGTGATGCTTTTTCCCTAAATTCTTTGATGAATAGAAAGTTTCAAAGAGCCGTATTTATTTACTTATTTATTTTGTAATGATGTTAAATTCTTTACTTTCACTTTTAATCAAGTTTAATATAAAAGCATATTTCTGCCAGGGAATAAAAAAATACAAAAGGTAGCCTTGAGACTCAATTCTGAGAAATAAAGTCACAATAGCAAGAAATTGCAAGAAAAAAAAGTCTGAATTGTGAGATTAAAGAGTCGCAATTACCTCTTTTACTTTATATTCAGTGGCAGAAACAAGCTTCCATAGTGTAATGCATCCTTGCTGAATAAGTTTTAATTTCTGTAAAAAAAAAAACTGCATGTTTAACCTACTTTCAGTTTCAGTGTGAATTTTGTGTATGTGTGAATTTTGTGTCCATCACCCCTATCAGATCATACTCTGATCTCATTAGTATCTCATCCACCTCCAGGTAAAGCTGACACACACTGATTCGTGTCTGATAGCTGTCATTTTGCTGACTCTGTGCTGTTTATGGGAAAAAAGAGGGACATTTCAGCCGCGTAATGAGAACAGACTTTTTTGAGCTTGAAGATAATACAAACAAATTCAGTAGTAATCTTTAAACAAAAATCATACATATTTTACAAAATTGGACAGTAGTGTAACAGTGGTGAACAACTGTACAATCAAACAGATTCAAATATACATGATCATACACTCCCTTTTTACATATTTCTTTACAGATGAATCCATTCACACGCACAAACACAATTTTATCTATCCGTAATGTAAATGACACACACACACACACACACACACACACACACACACACACACACACACACACACACACACACACACACACACACACACACACACACACACACACACACACACACACACACCTCTCTCGTTTTCACTTTAGCCACACCTACTTCACAATGCTCATATATTACAGTGTCTCTTAATGCTACATCATTTGCGGGGTGTTGAAAACACACCTGCTAGTGGACAGGACTAGAATGGGTGAAGATAAATGGGCTCACAGTAGCACAGATGTGCCTTTGTATGTGAAATGATTATCACAGGTGAGAAGATGGAACGTCACAGGTCTTAGTCATTGGTAAGCAGTGAACTACTGTGGCCTTGTGTATGTTTGATACTCGCAAAATGCAAAAACTTTACTGTTTGTCTTTGAATAACTTACTGTAAATACTGTATGATATTATACAGCCAAACATTTAGCATACAGTGCAATTTTTTTCTAAATGTCTTATTTTTTGTATATTTTTGTTTTCCAGTAAAAATAACATCCATAACACAAAATGGATTGAATCAAAACAAAATTGCATTTTTTTCCAGGATATCATGAGAAAATATTGTTTATTTTTCTTACACCATTGCCAAATAGTTTTTTAATAGCTAAAGAAATTAATGCTTGTTCAGCAGACACCTTTACAGTTACAGTAAAGAGATTTATAATGTTTCAAAAAGATTTCTATTTCAAATAAATGCTGCTCTTTTGAACTTTTGATTCATCAAAGAATCCTGAGAAATGTGTCATGGTTTCCTCAAAAATATTAAGCAGCACAATTGTTTTCAACACTGATAATAATAATAATAAATGTTTCTTGAGCAGCGGATCAGCATATTAGAATGATTTCTGAAGGATCATGTGACACTGAAGACTGTATCACAGGAATAAAATATATTTTAAAATATATTAAAATAGAAAATAGTTATTTTATATTTTAATAATATTTCACAATATTATTTTTTGTAATGCATTTTTGATAAGTGCAGTCCTTGTGAGCATAATGTTTCAAAAACATTAGAAAGATCTTACAGAACCCAAACTTTTGAATGGTATTGTGTATTTTCTGAAAGGAATATTTACACTTTTTTTTTTAAAAAGGGGGGAAAATAATTGACAAGCTGTATATATGTTTCCTGGAAAACAATGCAAAATACTGATTAGAAACATGATTTTAAACAGTGTACCGAGGGCCTTGTGGTGGCTATGTGGTTTTCAGTTTATCAACCAATATGAGTATTGTTAGGTTGTATAGTTAAAAATAAAACTTGAAGTGCCCTTGACCACAAGTGCCAACAAAGACATAACAGTCAATTACTTTCTATTTAAAGTCTTCGATTGTCCTTGCAACTGATTGTGAAGGAGCTTTCTCTTTGTGTTCTTAAGGCGCAAGTTCATACATCAAGTAATGAACTGATAAGTAAGAAAGTGAGAGGTAGTGCAACACTGAAGGAGTAAGCAAAAGAAGAATGTGGAAGAACAGTTCAGCAAGGGGTGGAACAGATGGGCGAATTATTCATAAAACTCTTCTTTTTCACTCAAGGCTCTTTTTGATGTCCTCGGCTCTATTCCAGTGTTCTTGTGGGATAGTTCTCCCAGCATGCACTGCTGTCTCAACACAATGTAGGAAGCATTAGACCTCCACATGTCCCTGAGTGAGGTGTGTCCTGAGCTGCTTCGCTGCGTTTACGATCTTCCGCTGATGACCGAGAAGATTCACTCCGAGAGCCTGAACATCCCTGAGTGATAAAGAGAGAACATGAAAAGTTAAACTTAAAACGTTTTTTATGTACAGATTTTATTATATTACTCTTGTCCCAGATCCATACATTTAGTCTTAAAATATGAATAAAATAATTTTGTATTTGTTTTATTGATATATATAAGACTAATTACCTGTTAGAAACTAATCTAAACAAAGAATGGAAATAAAATAAATTCCACAAAAATATTAAGCAAAACAATTGATTTCAACATTGATAATGCCAGTAATAAGACAAAACGCACCAAATCAGCATATTAGAATGATTTCTGAAGGATAATGAGACACTGAAGACTGGAGTAATGATGCTGAAATTATACTGTTCGGTTCACTTAAACTGACTGTGTTTACGTGAATACTCACCAAGACCGGCTTTTTGACATTATTTTGGTAACACTTAATTTTAGTGTCATTGTTACATATGTTGCATGTAGGGACTATAGTAATAACTATAAATGATGCATAATTACATTCACCTAACTCTAAACCAAAAACTAATCCTAACCCTATAGTAAGTAAATACAAGTAGTTACTTAATATTACTCAGTACTCAAATGTATAATTACAGTGTAACAAAGACACCTTAAAATAAAGTGTAACTTTATTTTTTGTGTTTTTAGCTGTTTAATGTCAATATGCAGCGAAAAAGAACTCTATTTAGTACTGAGAGGTGGCTTTATCTGCACCAACTTTGGGTGTGAGCACAAAATATGCAGGAATGAGTAAAATTATGCGCAATACGCTCAATCCCACGCTGAAATTCAAGCCCTGTAATATCAACAATATTCATCCGGAGCCAATGAAACGAGTGAGTGAGGGGAAACAGGTTTGTGTGTCAACTGCTAAAATTCACACGCATTAGGCGGGCTTTAATTTCAAACCCAGTATTAAAGCCCGCCTAATGCGGGTGGATTTTAGCAGTTATATATATATATATATATATATATATATATATATATATATATATATATATATATATATATATATATATAAAATAGCCCCATAAAGCTTTTTTTATGCACTTGTTTACCAAAGAGACAGGGATGAAATATGAGATGTAATGTGTAATAAAGTGTAAAATTATGAAAGAAGTGATGATTCAATTGGTGTATTTACGATGCATAAAATGCTAGCTGTGACATTAGCAAAAAAAGTGTTACAAATGTCCATCACAGAATGCTATTAAACAATAAATAAATATAGATGCAGCAATTATCGGGGCCAAGCGCAAAGACGATAAGACATGCCAACATTTTCAGACCAGTTTCAGACCAACTGCAACAATGAGCAAATGAGCAATGAGCAATAAAATATGATTTAACGGTTTCTCACTTTTGACCAATAGGTGGCGCAATTACAAAGTTTATGTGTTGTGGTCAGAGTGAGGTGACAATGCCACATACAAAGATTGGTGTCAAGGCATTGGAGAGATAAAGCCTGAATAGTCATTTTGGCATCATGCCTTAACTTTGCTGCTGCGGTATACAAAAAACGGTTTCGTCTATCGACATGGAATCCATAACTTTTAGTCGGCACGGTCTGGAGATGATACGATTTTATTTTGGTGAAAATCGGACTAGGAGAAGTTCGAAACAGTAGGTTTTAGAAGAATATAATGATGGTGGACAGGAAGTTTGGTTGACTATGGCAAAATTGGTATCTACGTTTTCGACATAACCAAAGGAATCTATTAAGACCAGTGTCATTACAATAGGCAAATTTATTTCCAAAAGTTATTATCATTTTTGAAAAACTTTTTTACCACAAAGCGGTGTGCTCAGAAACTTTTTGAGTACCTTCAAGGCATGGTGGCGATGACTCATAACGAGTTTCGTAATGATGCCCTAATGTGTTCATATAGTATAGCATTTTATATCACAATACTGTATTGAAGTCAAAGGCAATTTCATTTCACAATCCCACTATTTTTTAATGTGTTCTCAGAGTGAATTCATACATGTGTGTGTGTGTGTGTCAAATTTGGTGAAAATATCTCATTTTGTTTTGGAGTAATAGACATTTATATGTATAAACACACAAAAAATGACCCACACCTGACTTTGTTTGCATTTTCTTGCCACTTACTATTAATATTTTGTCATTTGGGCATTGACATTTAGCCAAAGACCTATGTTTCCAAACTTCCTACGGTGGTTTCGTCTCGATTGGTCTAACGGTTTCAAAGATATTGGCAAATATTTTTAAGCGCTAAATCACAACGCTACACAAACCGTAATGCGAAACCTAGCATGTTTGTTATCGTTGGACTTGGCAAGGATTCAGGAACCTAAGGAGATGACTCCCGTGAAAATGAGTCAACCCATAACAAGTTTTGTAATGATACGTTTATGCGTTCATAAAATACAGCATTTTTGTACAAAATTCAAAATGGCCGATGCCCAAAATGGCCGATATGAGAAAATTGGATATCATTTGATTCGGCATGACGCTCTGAAACTAATGAGACCAATTTTATGATTCTTGGACAAATTGTTCAGAAGTTATACACAAAAATATACATTTTTCGGACCAGTAGGTGGCGCTGCGCCGAAACGCAGCATGTCGCCTCAGGTCATGCTTGTGATAACATGTACCAAGTTTGGTCTGAATATGATAAAGCATTGAGGAGATACAGCCTTACGTCTGTTTTTGCAAGCGCTTAAATTAGTTTACGCGGTATTCGAGAACGGTTTGATGAATCGACTTGAATTCCATAACTTTTTGTTAGCATGGTCTGAAGATGACCGGGTTCAATTTACGCGAAAATCGGAGCA
Organism: Siphateles boraxobius; assembly: GCF_051911475.1. Classification (NCBI taxonomy): domain Eukaryota; kingdom Metazoa; phylum Chordata; class Actinopteri; order Cypriniformes; family Leuciscidae; genus Siphateles; species Siphateles boraxobius. The sequence goes on along the minus strand of NW_027508722.1, from coordinate 18,335,422 downwards.
ACGGCCTAGGAGGAGTTCGATTTTTATTTCTGAAAAAATTAAGAAAAATAGAAAATTCTCCTGACAGATATGTAATATGTTGGACACTGTAAGTGGGCAAACTAGTGTGAAAAGTGTGTTTAAACTTACTCCATAGTGAGAATGCTGACACTTTCCAGACTGTGGTACTGTGCTCTCTCAAACGCATCCCTATACCTGTCCATCTTTAGAGCAGTTAGCCAATCACCAACTGTTGACACTGATGAAAGGTCAGTAGGGGTGGGGCTTAAGAGTGGGTGGGTGGGACTAAGAAAGAGGAGAATATTGTTAAAGATTAAACACAATGTTGCCTAATAATGAAAAGTGCTAAATGTAGTTTTGAGCATCTCACCGGCTGTGTTCTGCCTTTAGGGAGGCAGGGTGGCGAATGAGACGGTCAAGGGAGGACAGGAGAGAGTCAAAGCCTGGCCTGTCCTGCCTGTCGGCCTGCCAGCACTGCAGCATTAGAGAGTGAAGAGCCGGGGGACAACCGTTCGGAGCAGGTAAACGGTACTGATCGACCACTGCCTTCATCACCTAGAGAGGGGAATTAGGGAAGACATGACACTTAAAACAGTGTTTCATTGTATGAGTCACAGAAATACAAAAAAGGAATGGAAAATGATTTTGAGGAAAGAGGAACTGAAAACCAGCAAGAACTGCAAAGAAAAGAGAAATCAGATGAGAAATAAAATTCATTTAGTAAGGTGTTATGGAAATATTTGGTAACAGAGTGCAACAATGCAAAACAAATGATTCATTTTCCCCTCATATATACATAGGAAATATCATTTTACATTTCCAAACATTCCTTTTGCCATTAATTCTAATAATCCAGTGAGATTTTTAGTGTGCACAGGAGTCTGACAACAGCTAGTATTATCCACAGAGAGCTGATCTCACCATCAGCGAGTCCATCTGTTATTACATGAAGAAACAGAAATAACTGAGACAGACTAAATCCAGAAGAACTGCAGTAACGTCTCCAAGATGCCAGCACACAACAGAGTTAGCTTTTGCGACTGAAACAAGCCCTCTGTGTCAACTGTCTGCCCTATTTGGTGTTGTTTGTCCAGTAGGAACTTGAATTGTTACCAATAAGCACAGCTGAAAGCATGTGTCTTCCTGCCCACGTTAAACTTCCGGAGGTGACACACGCAATCAGTGTGTGATACTGTTTGGATGCAAGGCATCCACAGTCGGCTCTTGAGGGTGCTGGCTGTGTTCATTTAGAAATATCTCGAAGCGTACAGCAAAAGAAAAAGACTTGCGCTTTCAAGTGTTTCAGCCTCGCAGCTTATGACTTTCTTCTAGAGGGAAAAAAGACGATATGTATCATAAACTGTTCATATCTCGCTTGCAGAGGCAACGTGTAGATTATGAGGCCGGTTAAATAAATGCAAATTATCTGGATAGAGCAGTTAGGCCTCATGGCAGCACCCTCCAACGTGATTCCATTCTGCCTGCTGCACATGGGCCCTGCAGTGGTGGTTGAAAACCAAGGGTTTTTCCCGGAGGCTGGAACCCATTCCACATGATCAGGTTTATGTTCAGATGCCATCGTTCCCTATCTATGTGGAAGAAACCTTAGTTCCATTCCCAAGTTCCTGTGCTGGGAGCGTCATGTCGCCGGAAAGCCGTTTCGACAGACGCCTCCCTCACGAGCTGGGGCGCGGTCATGGACAGCCACTTTACGAGAGGTCTATGGCAGGACCATCGTTCCCCCTGGCACATAAATTGCCTGGAAATCTGGGGGTTTTCCGAGCTCTGAGGAGTCAGAACAGACAATATGTCAGGGGTGTCCAATCTAAATCATCAGGGGGGTCTGAGATAAACATACTGGCGTATCAGATCCTCCTGTGGTCCCAGGGGAGACTGTTGTCTCTCAGAGCAACATACATCCCAAGGGACCAGAATCAGGGAGCAGACATCCTTTCGAGGCAGGGGCTGAGGCCCGGGGAAAAGAGACTCCACCCAGAGGTGGTGGAGTTTATATGCGAGAGGTTCGGCCAAGTGGAAGTGGACCTGTTTGCATCTCGAGAGACAACACACTGTCCACTGTGGTTATCCCTCACGCATTCAGCCCCGCTTGGGTTCTATATCTCATGGGGGCCCGGAGTTTGCTCCAGGCAATATTAAGGCTATCTTGCATCCCATGCCGGGCTATGTGCCTAAAGTGTCATCTAATGTGGCACGGCCTCCAGGCTTCTGCAGGCTTTTCATCCCCCACCTCACGTGACGGCGGATGAAGAAAGACTTAATTTGCTCTGCCCTGTCAGAGCTTTCAAGATTTTTGTCCAGAGGTCTTCTTCATGGTGGAAGTCAGAACAGTTGCTGGTGTGCTTTGGGTCGCCCAAGAAGGGGTTTCCCACATCCAAACAGACCATCAATAACTGGATCGTTCAGGCTACCTTTAGGCACCCCAATCAGGTGCGCAGCTTGCCTTCACCTTTGGCTGTGAGGGCTCATTCAAACAGAGGCATGGCGTCCTCTAGAGCCCTCCTTTCAGGGGCCCCGATCCAAGAAGTGTGCGATAAGCAGCAGGATGGGCCACCCCTCATAGTCATTCTATAGCCTGGACATTCTTTCTACGCTAGACACTCTAGTGCTCTCGTCCTAAGTGTGCCTGTGCGCAGCTTCACACTGGCACACTGGGACAGGCAGGGCTCATTGTGGCATAGTGGTATTTGTTCCCCAAAGTGTCGTCATCGACGCAGTGTGAGTTCTCTCGAAAGGGAACGTCTCGTGTTACGACTATAACCCTTGTTCCCTGAGAAGGTAAAGAGACACTGCGTCTCTTCGCCACGCCTTCCCCTGCCTGGGAGCGACTTGTTTCATCGCAAAAGCTAACTCTGTTGTGTGCCGGCGTCGTTATGTAGCTTCCGTGTATGCGGTCACATGTTATGCCATGACGCAACGCCAATCAGGATTGGAATAGTTTCATTTATGCTTCAGACGCACTACGCTGGGGGCATTCCCCAAAGTGTTGTCATCGACACAGTGTCTCATTTCCCTTCTCAGGGAACAAGGGTTACAGTCGTGACCCGAGACATTTTTCAGGCAAGTTTGTTCAAGCATCCTGGAGACGTTGCCACAATTCTTCTGGATTGAATTTTTTCTGCTACTTCATGTAATCCCAGACGCCAACCGCTGCAGAGTATCCCAGTACTTGCGTGACTCATCATATACATAAACAGAGAGAAGTGGTACCTTTAAACATTCATATAGTTTTTTGCTGCAAATTAAAGTCTTAGTGCTAGTCACCATGGTTCATGTCTTAGAGCACTTTATTGAATAATCCTTTGAAATCCCTACGAAGAAAAAGACTGGGGAAAATACCTCTGGAATTAAAGAAGCTGAAAAAATTGTCATTAAATGTTGTATTTTAGTTGACATGTGAATGCGCACTGTTTGAGGTCATGAAATTTCTAGCTGCCTGTAAACTTCTCTAAAAAAATACACTTAAATCCGCTTAATGTCACACGCACACAGAACAGCTGAAAACTTTAAATCCCAAGCAGTGAACTGCACACACACTCTGTACTGTGGGTTGTTTATGCAACTGCTCACACAAACAGTCTAATAACTCCCTCTAGTGTACATTTTGTTTATATAATTGCTTTGTGACTGCATGGGATGTAAAGCAAGTGTGACTGCAAAATCTATAATGCTCACCTCTTGGTTGCTCATGTCCCAGTACGGACGTTCTCCATATGACATGACCTCCCACATGAGTATCCCAAAACTCCAGACATCACTCGCTGAACTGAATTTACGATGCTGGAAAGCTTCAGGAGCTGTCCACCGCACAGGGATCTTACTCCCCTGAAAGACAGAGACAGTAATTGGAGCAAATGCAATGACAGCGCTAATTAACAAAGATGTCTAGGCCTAAAAACAGACACACCGCTGCAAGGAATTGAAAATGAAAAGGAATTCCCACACATCCATACTTTTGAACATTTAATAGTGTTTTGTATTGCACATTTACAGAAATCTTCCCATAACGCACCAGTGAAGCAGTGTAGGTGGGCATGTTGTGGTCCAGACCCCTCATTAAACGTGACAGGCCGAAGTCAGACACCTTGCAAACCAGGTTCGAATTCACCAGAACATTCCGGGCAGCAAGGTCACGATGGACAAAATTCCGCTCCGAAAGGTAGCGCATTCCAGCTCCAACACCTCTCACCATGCCTACAAGCTGCAACACGCTGAACTGATCCTCATTTTCCTTTAATAAGAAATTATGAAAATTACATTAAATCAAAATTTAAAAATGTTAAAAATACGATATTATATATTTTTAATTATTCATCATTTTTTAATGTCATTTTTAATTTTATATATGTGTATATATATATATATATATATATATAATTATAATATACTATTTCATTTATATGAATAAAATATTACTATTAGTAGTAGAATTATTTTGTATAATAACATTTTTCTTGTCAGTTTTTTCTAACCCTGAGAAAAGCATCCATTTTCCATTAATTCTGTGATAATTTAATTTAAAGTTCCCCTGCAGTCAACAATTTTAACTCTTAAAACTACATTAAAATGACATATTTAAATGTTTTTTTCCTGAGAAAATAATTATTCACGTCTTAAAATAGCCTGAATGGAACTCTACACCCATGCTTAATTTAGTATATGTGAATTCATGAATATGCAAATTAGTCTCTGCCTCCACTCAATCACATCAGATCAGCTCAAACTACCTGATCCACTCTGTCAACTTTACTGTAGTGTACAGTACACAATTGCAATATTGGTTTCATTCAGCCATATATGTTTGAACCAGAAACTAATTCAGAAGAAAGGTGAAGAGTGAAATTATACAGGCTTGTCTACAAGTCGATGTATCAGAATGTAATGCGCTTTATCTATAGATCTCTACAACATCGGACACATAACGGCAATTGATATGATTAACCTTTTGTTTGACTACATCACAAAACAGCTAATATGTTGCTAATGTTACACAAACCATGTTACCGTTCGCCATCTCAGAGTCAGACAGCTGCCTTCTAAAAATCCCTCTAAAAGTACCACTTTTTCTTACCCTTAGAAAGGCATCTAAGGGTCATTCTTCATAAACTCTTTGATAATTTAATTTCCAACTTGTCATATTTTAAATATAATATAACAATATATTTCATTTATATAAAAAAATATAAAAAATCAACTGAATATAACATCTTGTCACTTCTTACCCTGAGAAAGGCATCCAGAGGGCCGTTCTCCATGAACTCTGTGATAAGACGTTCAGGAGGAGAGCGTGTGATCACACCTTCTAGTTTCAGCACATTGGGGTGGTCAAACTGGCCAAGGACTCCTGCCTCACTGAGAAACACATTCTTCTCACGATCTGTCACTCCCCAACGCAAAGTCTTAACCGCAATCAATACCTCTCTACGACCTAGTGGCCTGTACCGGCCACGGGACACCTCCCCAAACTGAGCTAGAAAGAGAAATCCAGTCATTAGATTGTTCTATTTCAAACTGACATTTAAACATATCATCCAAAACTAATACAAGCCATAGAATCCATAATGCTTGTTTTATCTGATTTATATGCTGTATGTCAAGTTAATGCTATCTTGACTCTGGTAAAGTAACTTTCACACATGTACTAACCAGCACCAATGACCTCTTCGATCTTAAGGTGAGCAGGGTCAATTTCTCGTGCAAATTCTTTGACTGCCTCACTGGGGTCTTCGTAAGTGGAGGGATCCACATAATATTTCACCCCACCTGAATGAAAAAACATCCACATTACACCGTTTCACCCAGGGGTGTAGTCCTAAAAAAAGGTTTACTATTACACAGTCGCACCCCCCCCCCCCCCCCCCACACACACACACACAAAACGTTAAAATAAAATGAACGACAGTAAATGTGTTTTTATGTTGTTGTTCACTAGTAATATACTCATTAAAAAAACAAATAAATACAGTGCATACTAAAATTGGTTGACAGATAATTTTTAGCCACATTACAGTTCTATATGACTATAATTTAAACATGTTGCTTTGGAATTATTTTCAATGTGAAAAGTGGTACACATTGAATTAATGTTTAATTTTATGCAAGTGGGTGAAATAAATATTTCCAGATAACAGTTTCTTAAATTTGCTTTGGCATTAGTGGCCATATAAAAGATTCCTCAAGGTTGTAGTTTTGGTTTGAACATTGTGTTTTGGGGTGGGGTTGAAGTGTGAACTGTTTTACTGAGGGCCCAGGGCATGCACGCTCGTGAGATGTATTTGTTTGTTTATTTTTGTATAATGGTCTTTTGTGGTATCATCCAAACATGCAAAGTTGGTAGATAACTTCAATTATGATGTATTTTATATTATTTAAGCACCTGGGAGCTTATCAGTTTGACTGATTTCTTATGGCACATTGAAGTAGAAAATTATTCTAACTAACTTTTTAAAAAACATTGTTCTTTTTTTACTACAGTGTTTATTATGAAAATAGCAACCTACACATGTCATAGTTGTAATATAAATCTATATTAAAAAAATATAGCCTATTCCTTGAACAGATTATTGCCCGGTTTCAGACAAGGCTAAAATGCGGTTTGAGCTGTCTTAACTGAAAGCAACTTGCACTGATATATTTTACAATATTTCAGTGTCATTGTTTTGTCTCAAGATGCACAGCAGTAATGTTTTTTTCTAAAAGCTACTTAAATGTCTTAATTTAACTAAGGTCTAATCCTGGCTTAATCTAAGCCCTGTCTGTTAAACCAGGCCCAGAAATTATAAATTATAAAAGTTAGTAAAAAGTTACCACAATAAATCATGATAAATTCTAGTAAGGGTGTCTTACTATCTTAATCGCACTTTTGAGGTGTGATAAGATTCAGAGTACACTGTAAAAAAAGTTGCTGCTTTAAATTTTTAAGTACAAACTACTTGGTTGTTTAAGTCAATTCAACTTAAATGACATGAAACTGACTTAATAAAAATTAGTTGAAAAAAAGTTGAAAATTGCTTAACTTATTTTGATGAGTTAAAGCAATGTAAAAACATATGTTGTCATAACTTATTGATCATATAATTTTTTACAGTGTATGTATACAGTGATTTGCGTTCCATTCATGCACAACTAAATAAACCGGGCTTCAGTCATGTTGCGCTGATTATCTTTTCAGTTCGTATGGGAACTTAGAGCTTCTAAAAGCTCTGAAAGTGGGCGTGTGCGATGTATATAATTATTTAATATCGTAATTCTATATTTTTTAATTACCTATGGTATAAATATTTATTTAGTACTTGCCAGGTTTGGTTATTTAGGGGTTGAGCGGAGTTCTCTCGCTGCAGCGCGAACACGCACCATCAGTCGATGATGGGCGGGAAAAGGTAGAACGATAGAAGTGCTAATGCATGGTATGTACCAATAACAACAAAGAATCGCGAGTTTACACAACAGCATTGGACACACAGTTAAAGGGGAAGCTAATATGACAGTAGACTATGGAGTTTCGAAGCAAAAAAATAAGTCTTAATACGCATACAGCCCTGGGTGAAAGGAGTAAGTTTAAGGCATATACGTGCGTATGGCCCCGACTACACTGGTTTTCACCCTTCTAATGACCGGTTCTGTCACAGACATGCTGCCAGTGTGCTCAAGTTTTCAGACTGACAAACTCTACACTTGTGGTGTAGACTTTACTAAAACACAGTTATTGCATAATAGCAATAATTACAAAGTAGACTAAATACAGCCCACTTTAATACTTGAAGTGAAAATGTGTTTTTTCTCTTCAATCATATATATGAAGTGACTGTTTGAGAGCAGAAAGCAAAGTGTTCACTGCAGTTCACAGGTACAAGACATAAAGCTCTTACCTCTGTTGCTCATATATCTCTGAAGTCTGTCACTATAAGGGCTCTCTCTCCTTTTACTAGAGGAAAAAGACCAAATAACTGTTATGTTCCTTTGTAATTTCATATGCAATAAACAGCCCTTTTTTATCTAACATATATGTGAGATATACATATATAATGTATAAATATATGTGTCTACAGTATACACACACACACACACACACACACACACAGACATACAAAATATATAAATTTAATGATACATATATATATATATATATACACACATATATAATGTAAACACAAACTGTTATGTTAGATGCAATTAATCGATTTGATAAAACTAATACAAATATATTACACAATAGCTAAGCTCAAGGGTTTTGATGTACATACCTTCGAAACACAAAGACAATGATGATCGCTATCACAACCAATAGAAATGCTGCTCCGCCCATTACTGATCCGATCATAAGGGGCAGGCGATTTTGAATCTGCTTAGACTGTTCCTCTATAAAGAGAAAAATGGCAATACCAAAAATAATAATAATAATAATAACTGAGAATATGATTTTATAAAATAATATTTTTATTTTATTATTATCAAGTTCAACGCTAAAAATATTTTTGTGGAAACTGATTTTTTTCTCTTCAGGATTCATTGATGAATAGAAAGTTCAAAAGAACAGCATTTATGTAAACTAGAAATCTTTTGTAACAACATAAAAGTATTTGCAGTCACTTTTAATCAATTTAAAATTGATGCATAATAATAAAAAAGAAGATTAAATTAGTTCTTAAATATTTGCAGATGATAATGTTAGGATGTTGTAAAATTTGCTATATTTACTTGACAATTGCTTAAATTTGGGGGGGGGGGGGGCACTTTAAATAAATAATATAAGTCAAAAGGTGTTAATCTGAAATCTCTGAGTTAGTGCATATTTATCTAGGCATAGGTCATATGCTTACCAAACAAGTAGCAGTTCGTATTGAAGCCATAGAAAAGAAAAATTGCATCTATTTTTTGTACTGAAATTATTATACTCAGACTGAAAAATGAACTCTGAAGAGCATAATCGGTAATTATCCTGTAAGGGGCAATTTGACTAAATAAACAGCAAGAAGACACCATTGTTACTGAGACGGAAAATGTAATAGCTTATGAGTAAGCTTGCATATATGCTAGCAAGAATGATAAATTACGTGTGACATAACGCTTTATATTTTCAGCCTACCCATTGCTAGAGTGCTGAAGTAAATAGTGTGGCTGTAGGGTCCGTAGCCTCTCTCATTTCGAGCACGGATCTGGAAGGCGTAGATGGAGCCTGGAATCAGACCTCCAACTGTCACTGTGTTGGTTTCACTGAAGACGCTCACAGCGCTGTCCTCATCAGACCCCTGCCAGAGAGAAAGCACCAGCTCTGTGACAATAAGGCACCATCTGTTCGATGAAGTTATTACAATACACATCATCATACACAACGTTTTATATTGATGTAAAGGGATAGTTCACCCAAAAAAAAAGTTATTATGTCATCATTTACTGTTATCGTTTCCAGTTATATTTCAGTACTGAGTGAAATTTTAGTACTTGAACTTGTTTCAGTTAGTTGCCAAGGCAAAATTAAACGTTTTAAGTAACGATTAATCACATCTACGTTTTTGTTTACATAATATTTGTGTGTATATATACTAGGGCTGGACGATTTTGGCTAAAATCATAATCGCGATTAATCGAACAAGTTACCTCGATTACGATTATTGAACGATTATTTAAAAAAAAATCTTTCTCATGTGTCACTGGCAAGGCTTATACTGTAAATATGTTCACGGTTATTTTTTTGAATGAAAGAATGCATAATCCTATCTTTGTGATTCTAAAATAAGGAAACACACAGATAGCTTTTAATGCTTACTTATTAAATATTTCAAACAATTGAATCAATCAAACAAAGCATACAATGCTTGAAATAAAAACGTCTAATAAAAAAGTAGTTAAGTTTTAATGTAAAAAGAAAGTTTCCTCAAAATGTAGAAAATAGTTCTTTTTGTAAACAAAATAAATTATTGTAAATATTGCCATCTTAAAAGTAAAATATGACTTGTATAAAACTTAAAAAAACTAATCCTTTTCATATTGTGTAGCATTTGTAAATGCTTGTGTTATCGGCTTGTGTTATCGAAACCTGCTTTGTGGAGTGGAGGCACTTGTTGCTGGGCGTTTGTCAGTCTCTCTCTTTTTTCGCGTGTTTCTTTGGTACAAGCGGCTCCTGTTGCTGAGTTGACTCAGTGTTTGAGTTCCCTTTCACACAGAGATTCCGGAAAATACACGGATAAAGTAGCCAGGGATTTCACCCGGGTTCGTTTGACTTTGGTTCATTCACACTGCCAGTGATTTTCCGGAATCAAGAGAGTGCGTTCACACAGACACACACAACCCGCAAACAGGCCCGGTTCTAGAACCAAATCACTGAGGGTGCTTCTGGAAATAGTGAGGGTGCTTACATAAACATAGGAAATGGCTCCCAAAGTTGTTATCAGTCTGAAAATAGTACCTCAAAATAGGGCTGAGCGACACCTATTGTCTACGACAATATTGTAATTGCTTTTATGTTAAACGATATACGATCTGGCATGATCGAGTAGCCTATGTCCCTCACTTTGCAGAAAACAAACAAAAACATGCCACGCATAGCCTATACTGTGATGTTACCCTATAGTTCAGACCATGGCACGTGCATTTAGTGATTTACTGCACGGTTTAAATGCAGCTAGAATGGCCAAAATTCAAAATATGGGGGGGAAATGCCCTGTACGAGTTTTTGTCCTTTACATTTATATCATATGATATAGTTAAGAAATGATGCACACAGTGCTTTTTCCCCAAATATCAGCAGTATTGCAAATGTGTGAAGTATTGAAAGTGATTTTATTCTGCAGTTGAATAAAGAAGTTAATATAAATAACTTACATTTTAGACATTTAGTTTCTGACGACAATGAATCAGTCCTTTTGAACAAAACAGCTGATTTAAAGATTCAATGACTCACTCATTAAGACAGTCAAATGCTTTGTTGCTAAATGAACAAAATTTGAAGGAAAGTCAAGAAAGGAAATTTAAAACGAGGAGACATAAAATGTGTAGAGTTCATGGGAAAGTCGAGAAGAATGAGTTAAGTTGAAGAACGTATGGCTTAAGAACGTAAGAACGTCAATGATTCAGGACCAAGTCAGGACCAATGTCAGGACCAATGATTTTGGGACACAGCACCTAAAAGGAAGAAACAAAGATTAAAAGTTAGTCAAAGTGCTTAACTAGGAGAGTAGAGAATCAGGTAGGATTTTTAAATAAAATAGTAATTATCCATATTATTACATGTTACATATTAAATTATTACAATTATAAGAAATTTAATTATTAAAAATATACATACAATTATTAATTTAGAATCATAGAAGTTAGAATAATAAACATTAGTCATATATGTCATATGCAAAAAATGTTCTTACCCTCATTCAGAACAGCTGCAGCCTCCTTGATGCAATGCTGAATCTTCTCAGTAGTTTCTCCTTCCATTCTCCAGTGAACTTACATGTGAGGTCCCTCTCAACTGCAAGTTGAATCAGATTTGCTTTTCTTTTGTGAAGCATACTCCTACGGTGGTCGCTGAACACATTCTTAAGTGTTGAAAATGAACTCTCACATTTAGCTGTTGATGCTCCAAATGTTAATCCAAGCTTCAGTGTTTGCAGCACGGTAGGCATAGCTGATAGAGCATCATTGTATCTTTGCAAAATGCTAGCAGTTGTACAGTTTTCATCTGATGTGGCAATTTCATCTTGCAAAAACTGCTGTGCCACAGAAAACTCTGCTTCCTTAAACTCCATCCCTGTTAAGTCCAACAGTGGTTTCACTTTGTCTCCATCCATAAAAAATGCACTCCTTGGATGTAGAGCACTCAGGGCCTGTATAAACTTGCTATTTCGCTCACAAAATCTGGTGGACATTTCGCCAACTACTGCATCCAGGATACTAAAATACAGTCTTTTACATTCTGTCTTTTCTCTTTCCATTCTGGTTTGACCAAATGTTGTATCCACCACATAGTCTTTCCATTGTGTGCTCACTTCTCTTCGGTCTGTCCAGGAACTGCAGGGAGTTCTGCTTCCTCTCTCTTTTTGTTAAATTCCTCCCAAAGCATGTCAAACTGATTCTCACATCTCAGTTCCACCACACACTTCAGGGCACTCTGTACCACACTGACACCAGTGAATAGGTTGGTGGTGTGTGCTTGAAGAAGAGTGTTAGGGGGGTCCAGCAAACTCAACCCATTATGTATCATACAGGCTATAAAGTGGAAAATAGGCTGTGTGATGGCCTTAATTAGCCCTGTGGCCTCAAGCCTCATTTCTGTGCTGCTGGTTTGGTTGTCTTCAATCTGCTGTAGCAGGGAAAGAATGCTGTTAAAGGACTTCATGATGACTGTGACTGTTGCCAGGTGATCAGTCCAGCGCTGTTCTAGCAAACGCTTCAACTTTTGTCCATTGTACACTCTGGCCCCTGTAGGTTTTCTGAAGTGCTTATAAAGAGAGCTGCATACATCGAAAAAGTTTGCCAATGCATTTTCAGAAGACATGGCATGCACGATAACCAGGTGGAGTTGGTGGTTAAAACAATGCACGTATGGCACTTCTCTCTGTAATTCCTCTTGCAAGAGTTTCTGTACCCCACCTTGTGTTCCTTAGAATTTTGTCAGTGCTTAATCCATTATCTTTAAGTTGTGATAAGACCAACTTGGTCAGAGACATGGCATCAAAGTGCTGAGTCGTTGCCATCGAAACAAGCCTCTCTTTCACACAGTTAGTCTTGTCCACATAACGCAGCACAATTGAAATGTTTTCACATCCGGGGGATCTTTGGTGCCATCCACTTTTAATGTGTACCACTCATCTCCGATTTCTTTGACTATCACTTCTGTTACAATTTCGCTCATGTTTTCAATAATTTCATTCTGGATATTATTTGAGGTGTATGTGGCATTGGATGGTATTGTGCTGAAAATCTTTGCAAGCTCCTTATCCTTTTTAAGAGTATAGTCCATCAAAGCTAAAAAAATCCCACAGCCTTCTTCACCCCTTGCATCCACTGCATCTACAGATCCACGAAAAGGCAGCTGGTTCACAGCTATGAATTCGATTATGTCCACAATAGCAGATAGATAAGCGCGGTTCCTTTCCAGCTGATGTGAATTAACAAGAGAAGAAATCTCAGTACCTTTCTTGACTCTAGAAAGCCTCTCCTTCCACAGCACCACTGCTGACATGTGTTCTTTACTGGATTCGTGTCTTTTTAGTCCCTTGTTATGAACGAGGGCATGGCGCCAATTGTTGTAACCAGTGGTGATGAAGGCATCATCTGTCCCAGCTGAGCCAAATTTACGACACGCATAACAAAATGCAGCATCGCGTTCAACAGAATATTCGAGCCAATCTCTATTTTTAAACCAAGAACTGCTAAATGAACGACTATTTCCACTGCCACTAAAAGATCGACTGGGGTATAACAAGCACATCACCTGTAAGGGCTCTTCATCACCTAGGTCACTCGGCGGCGTGGGCGCCATCGGCCGCGGCACTTGCTGGGATTTATCGCCGGTGTTTGAGTGGGTGTTATGCGGTGAGAGTGAGGTTCGCTGCTGTCATCGGCAGGCGGTGTAATATCGTCTTTTTGTGATGTAGAGGTTTGAGCTTGCTTGAGCCAATTTCGTATGTCCATGATTAACAATGGACTATTAATATTTTTAGGCTACCTAAAGCCCCGTCTCAGAAAGTCAGCTAACGAATTTCCTGAGCGGGACGCACACACGCAAGCAAAGTGGGCAATTAAAGAGACAGCTTCACCAATGCGAATCACGATCGCGAAAGGACACACAACCAATCAAATGCATTAAACATAATGCATAAAGCATTATGAAATAATTTCTGATTTGAAAAATCGTGTTAATGGATTTATTTTGTGTATATGTATGAGTGCGAAATCCGTCTGTGTTTCTATTGTCGGTAAAATCTCGTTTACATGTGGGCTATTAAAAATTTCATCTGAGGGTGCTTTCACTTTTGTTTGAGGGTGCTTAGCACCCTCAAGCACCCCCGTAGAACCGAGCCTGCCCGCAAAGACACGTGAGATGTCCCAGCGGCGTCTATAGTTTGCTTATGAGCTGTGATTTCTCTCGAGAAACTACGCTTGTGCATTTTTTTTCTCTGATTCGATCATAAACTAGCGCATTACGAACCGTTTCACGCTGGCGAACGATCCCGGCCTAGCGCCATCATTACGACACGGCATTCATTACGGCTTTTGTTCACACAGCGCGCGTTGCGGGACTGAACACGGCAATGTTACTATGTCCCCAACCTGGCATCAATCCAGGGTCGTGTTTGCGTTCACACAGAAGGTGTTTGTTCTGGCAATTTCCCGGGATCAACGCGCTGTGTGTAAGGGGCTCATGTTGCTTCAATGTCGCAGACTGGACGGGGCGGAGTTACGTGACTACACACGCGGTAATATGTTTTAAGGGGAAAGTACATTAACACACAGTGGACGGAAATATTAATAGGATTAAAAAACCGAAATAACCGACATGGTAAAATTACGTCGGTTATAGGCTCTGAATTTCGGTTTCGATTATTTTTCGATTAATCATCCAGCCCTAATATATACATATTATATATATTTCTCTGTGTGTGTGTGTGTGTGTGTGTGTGTGTGTGTGTGCGTGCATGTCTGTATATATATATGTATGTATATATATATATATATATATATATATATACACACAGTGCCTAGCATAAGTGAACACACCCATGCTAAAGTTGACTAAAAAGAGGAATAAAAAAATCATCTTTTGGAAAATGATTTTAATGCCTGAATTTAAAAAATGAGGAAAAATCCAAACTTTAAGGACACCAATTTTCATTGTGAATGAATAATGTATCGTAAATAAATAAATGTTCTTCCTTAAAATACCGGATGCATAAGTCAGGACACCCCTATGTTAAATTCCCATAGAGGCAGGCAGATTTTTATTTTTAAAGGCCAGTTATTTCATGGATCCAGGATACTATGCATCCTGATAAAGTTCCCTTGGCCTTTGGAATTAAAATATCCCACATCATCACATTCCCTTCACCATACCTAGAGATTGCCATGTGGCACTTTCCATAAGATCATCTCTCAATGCAAATCATACCAGCTATTAGCCTAACTGAAATAATACCATGCCAATCTCTAGGTACTGTATGATGAAGGGAATGTGATGATGTGGGGCTTTTTTATTTCCAAAGGCCAAGGGAACTTTATTCATTCACAAAGAAAATTGATGTCCTTAAAGGTTGGATTTTTCCTCATTTTTAAAATTAAGGCATTAAGATCGATTTCCAAAAGATGATTTTTTTCCCTCTTTTTAGTCAACTTTAGAACTTTTTTGGGTGTGTTCACTTATGCTATCCACTGTATATATATATATATATACATACACCCACATTTATATAAACACAAACACACACATATATATATATATATATATATATATATATATATATATATATATATATTTACGGATACGTGCTCTATTCCGTTAATATTTTGCATAAATAACCGTAATGACCTTGTCGTAGTATCGGAGCTGGTATTCCAGGATGTCACCATTAGGCCGGTCAGGCTGAGGCCAGGACAGCGTGATGGAGTCCTGGAATCTGCTCAGCTGGTGCAGCATGGGAACCTCAGAAGGCACTGAGACAAAAACATGTAATTATAAGAGTGACCACAGGATGGCTCATCACTTCACAATAGGCAGCCTTCTTTTCTACTGCTCTGAATGAATATTCAATGCCTTCCTCATTATAAAGAGAAAGAGCATTATAGAGTGATAATACACATGTGGATTCACATGTAGGCCCAAATAAACCATTTACATCATGCTTTGGTGCGTGTTCGACGGTTAGTTAGAGATTGCTGAAGCCTCATCCGTGTTAATGAGGTCATGAGTTAACCATTCTCCTCTCCCACCCTGTTCCAGCCCCCGACCCCCTTAGTCTTAACCAATGTCTCTGTCTGTTAATCAGTCATGTGGAAGTGCTTGTAAAGGTGACTCAATCCCGTTCAATCAGCAGCACCCAAAGCTTAAATAAAGGTAAAGTTATATAAACTCATCATATACAACTCTGCAGAATCCATCTGTGCTTGAATTACTACTAAAGATAGAAAATGAAGAGAAACAGAGACAGTGAGAGAGGGACATCTGAATTGCACTGTTTGTTTCCAAAGTTTCTGTGGGCTGCCACATTGATTATCCTCCCTCCATTTGTCATCTCTTTCCGTCTCTCTTGCTGCTTTCTTGACCATTATATGAGATGACAGCCTATGGTGACCCAAAACCACCTGGGTCCAGATAGCAGAAGATGAAATATTATGAGTTTTAGATGGAAAGAGCTGACCATGGGGAGAGGAAGCGGAAAGAGAGGATGTAGGGTGGAGGATGTCTAGACATAGCGATGGTTGGAGACAGACGAAGTAAGAGATAGATACACTGTGCAAACAGTTTGGTGCGCACGCGTACTGCGGATGGCCCCACCATACATGCTCTTCATACCTGATTGGCTGGTGGTGAAATTGATGCTGCCGAACTGAGGTGGAAAAGGGCTCAGCGCAGACACTTCATTTATTGCTTGAACCTGTCAAATCATACACAGCTCACTGCAACAACGCTCTTACATGCACAAAAGCAGCATTAAGGCATAATAATGAGTTATACTAAAAGACACTTGTACTCTGTCTTTACAATTTCTGTATAGGAACATGTACTACCGTTCAAAAGTTTGAGGTTGGTACATTTTTTAAATGTTTATTGAAAGACGTTTCTTATGCTCACCAAGGCTGTATTTATTTGATTAAAAATACAGTGAAAACAGTAGTATATTGTTAAATATTATTACAATTTAAATAGGTATTTTATATTTTAATATTTTTGGAAATCTAATTTATTCTTGTGATAGTAAAGCAGAATTTTCAGCATCATTACTCCAGTCTTCAGTGTCACATGATCCTTCAGAAATTAAGCTAATATGATGATTTGGTGCTCAAGTTACATTTCTTACTAACAACAATAATGAAAACAATTGTGGTGTTTTGATGAATAGAAATTAGAAAGTTCAAAAGAACAGCATTTATTTGAATAGAATTTTTTTGTAAATGTATTTACTGTCACTTTTGATCAATGTAATGCATCCTTCCTGAACAACAACAAAAAGCACTGACCACAAACTTTTGAATGGTATTTGCTATGAAAACAAACTATTAAAACTTCCTGCTATTATTGTTATAAAACCATTCATTTAAGAAACAATGATTAGTAGCAGGGGAAGTTCACAGCCCACAATGGCAAAGCACACAAGAAAAAAATAACACGATTCATAAAACAGCAAAAATATTAAATTAAATATATAAAATATAAAAAATGTCAAACAACAGTTTGTGACAACTTGTCTGGGTCTCCCCTACATCATGCTCTCATTTAACCCTCTTGGCCTCTTCGTTTGTGAAAACACACAAAGGGTAAAAAATAAAATAAAATAAAATAAAAAGTCACACTTCGCTCCTTTGTGGTCAAAAATGACCGACATAGGGAATGAATGGGAAATATGAAAAAATATGAAAAAGAGAATCTTTTGGTGGTACAAACTACAATAAGCCACAGAAAAAAAAGTGTACAGCAATGAAGAATTATCGCAATCCATTCCATGAATCCTCAAATACTGAGTAACAAAAATGCTTTCGATGTGTTCCCTTTCTAACAAAATTTTATGTTTGATTGTAAACAATGCAAAAACTGATACTTATCTAACCAAAAATATCTAAACCTTGACAAAAAGTAGACTTTACAATGTTTAAATATATATCTAAATGCAAATATTTATTAATAGATAATAGAAATTATTGCTAAAAAAACAATGGGAATCCAAAAGCCTCTGTATATTTATATAGGGAGCTATACAGGTGGTTACACGACATTATACATTAAGTTTTTATTAAACAAGTTATCACTTAAAAAATATATATTTTAAAGGCTCACTGTATATTAATGTGAAATATTGCATTTTATTGAAAAAAGTTATATTTTAAGGCTTCATCACTTTTGACCAAAAAGGAGCCAAGTGTGACCCCTAAACGACGAGCCCCAGAGGGTTAATCAGTAAGTAGGTATGATGTTCACTATGAAATCCAACTGGTTGTGCAAGTCAATCCAGAAAACATTCCAAAATTGTATTCCTGCTTGTCTCTACTGTACTTCCAGTATGAGACTCCTCAGAATTCAATAGGCTCTGGCTGTATATGAACAAAGTGCTGTATGGAAGTACCTGTATGAGGTAGGTGACCCTAGTGAGCAGGTTTTTGAGGGTGACCCTTGTCTGCTTTAAGCCAGTTTGAGATGGGGAAAAAGTGACAGTCTCTCCACACCAGGAACACATGCTGGATGGTGTGCTAGTGGCAGACGGGCAGATTCGGCACACCACCCCATACCACACTTCACTCCGACCCCCCATGTCCGTGGGAGGTCTCCAGCGCAACGAAACCCCACCCTCTGAACTCTCGTACTCCCATGATAAAGACACCGGCGCTGACGGAGGACCTGAGAAAGAAAACCTGCAGTTATTCACAAACACGGTGAGTGCTCACCAGCTGCTGAACCGTCTAATGATTACCCTCTAAATCAGAGCAGAATTTAAACTTGAGGAATTTGGGTTGATGACAAATGACTGCCCACAATAAAGAAAAGGAAATCTTTTAAAATGTTTTTAGAAATGTACTTTGTATTCACATTGGTTTGATATTTGGTTCTGCAGAACTTGTATACCGTTTTCAACTAAATAATTTTTGTATTAAGTAAAAAGTAATATATTTTGCATAGACCTTGAATAGAACTGTGTACAGATGTTCTGATCTTTCTTAAAGGTACAAATTTATTTATTTACAAATAAATGATCAATAAATGAATATCAAGTTCTGGGGGAGTCACACCACATGACATCGTACAACTAATATTGCTTTATATGTAAAAAAAATAATAATTCATGTCTGAATCATCTGAAAAATTACTTGGTTTGGAAGACAAAAGTTTTTCCAAAACTGATAAGCAATTAACCAGTTATGTGGAAATATTTTTTAACCACCAGAAATAATGTTTCTTTTCAGAAATATAGTTATTTTTGTAATGGCATTTTACTTCATTATGATATCAGGACAGATGTTTCACCTGCACATTTTTTTAATTATGTATTTTTATTGTATTTTTGAATAAATTAATAGATCCAGACAATATATTAGTGTCATGTTATTGACTTACACTCCCAGAAAACAAAAATCAGCAAAAATGTTATTTTTAGGGGTACAACAGCTTGCCACTGGGGTAGTACCCCAAAAAGGACATTTTTGAACCTTACTTACCCCTAAAAACTTCATAGTAGGTCTTCAAGGGTACATATGGGTACTCTAAGGTACTAATACACATCTTTTAGAGGTAGATAAGGTATAAAGTTGTCCCTTAAAGGGTACTGCCTCAGTGACAGGCTGTTTTTCACATTTTTCCTGTATAAATGAGGATTGTCTATTCATTGTCTTATCTTCTTACATATAGCTGGTTGCTCTCTTACTTGTGCAGGCGGTGGTGTTGGCATCGGTGGGTGCACGGTAGTAGCCACTCCGACACTCGCAAAGTTTAGACCCTTCTGAACTGGTTCTGCTGTTAGATGGGCACTCAGTGCACGAAACTGAGCCGGCCACTGCTTTATAGGACCCGATTGAGCACGCTGTTGAAAAGAAAGAAAAGCATTACAATTACAGCACAAGATGTACTCAAGCTATTTGGAAAGTGCCCGATCCCTGCTTTGGAATTCTGTCAATAACACCAGGAACTGGATGCCGAGTACAGAAGGGGTATATTATGATCCAATTGGATGCAATGACTGGCAAATGAAACGTAAACTGTTGCAAAGAGAATTGGAAAATCAATTTGTTTCAAACACACTCAATTAGTGGGTGCAAATTTAATAAGCAAGGCTTATTGTTCTCACAGGCACTTGATTTATTTAGTCAGATGTATAATTACCAAAAAAACAGAGCAAAAGCATTGTTAGAGGGAAATCGCTCAGCCCGATTGTTGTTATTCTGACGGGATGTCATTTAATGAGAAATCGCTTCTAGTTTCATAACATGCCACATAAAATAGACAGCTGAAGCTGCTTGAACCACTCGCCACCCAAAACCAATGCTACAACCCTGAGACCTCTATTAGGCTGTTAATTTGAGTCCTTTGCGGGAAACACTGCCTCATTGGACTGTTGCAATATTATTATATGCTCTGCAGCTATGAAACATATCAACCTTTCACTGGAGATTGATAGTGACCCAGCTTGAAGCTCAGCAATGACCTCTATCCTTTCAATTGTGTGGCCACAAAACAAACCACAACAAACGCAATATGAGGTACATTGGTAATCAATATGCTTGCATAATCCACAATGAAATGTCCTAGTGCATCAGGCTTATCAAACAGTACAAATCGCTGAGTCACAAAAGAGCTCATGTTATGACACTTGTGACAGTAATGCTGTGATTTGGAGAAGTGCTCTTTGTCATGGAAAACCTGTGACAATTTAATGCTTTATCATAATTACGGTTGAGCTAAGAGTTGCCATTTCATCCTTGTCAGCCTTGAAGTCCTAAAAAGTCCCCATGTGAATAGACAGGTCAAGCACGGATAACACATTTTAAGCACTTCAGTGACAGAGACAGAGAGAGAGAGGGAGAGAGAGAGAGAGAGAGAGAGAGAGAGAGAGAGATAGAGAAAGCTAAAAGGATTTTTATGTTCTCGCTTGTCTGTCAGATTTGATATTCCCTCCTAAACACTACTGTGAGAAGTGAGAAAGGACAGATGAAAGATGGGCGTAGTGAGAGAAAAGAAAGAGCATTGTCCATCTATCTTTCATGTGGTTGGATTATATTATCCAATGTGTTCTCCTATAGCGATGACAAAAGACAGGTTTTAGCTACAAACCTTCCTCACTCCCAAGACGATCTCCTACACCTTTCAACATTCTCTCTCTCCTATTCACACTCCCCATTCACCCACTCATCAACCAATCACATGTTCTTATTTTTGTCTCTAGTGGCCACTATTTAGCCACAGGGCAAATAGTTTCCTCATAAAATAATTTAACACATCTACAGCCATTATTAACTGGCCCAGATTTCTTATTAATTAATGAGGTTGCATTGATTTGATTCACAAGTTGTCGATCTGCAGAAGACACAAAATGTGTTTTTATGACAAGCATGGCTGGCATTGGAGTAAGTGTAATTGGTAACACTTTACAACAAGGTTTCATTTGTTAACAATTAACTACATTAGTTAACAATGAACAACACTCAAATATTGTATCTGTTAATATTTTGCACTGTGAACTAGCATGAACATTTTTATTAACTAACACATTCAAAGGTTAATAAATTCTGTGAAAATATGTAGCTCATTGTTAGTTTGTTAGTTAGTTCATTTAATTAGTTAGTTCATGTTAGTTAATTCATTTACTCATTTTTTTATCCCAGAGATGTGTCCTATCATGAACAATGATAAACCCGGCTGTGACCTCTTGAGGAAAAGCCGCTGTATCCATTGTACAGATTGAAGGGTTTAAGTGTTTTCAAGAGGCTGAAATCACTGTGCTGGGAGTAAATGTTAGAAATACTTAATCATAATGTTGTTTACAGTATGTTATCCCTTTCCATCACAAGATAAAGTGGGTGGCTTGGCTTAAATGATGCCAGCAAACTCAGTAAGAATGCTGATTATTCTATCAGTCCTCTATCACATTTAATTACTATACCTATATCTATCTATCTATATATATAAATAAATATTTTTAAAAGGAAATTTATTTGTGCGCAAGTATCGTCTTATTGACGTTCTCATTATTTTTATGAGTGTTGAAAACAATTTTGGTGCTTAATATTTTAAAACCTGAAACATTTTAGAAATATTTTGTAACATTATCAACGTCTTTACTGTTACTTTATCATCAATTTAATGCATCCATACATAAACACACACACATGTAGGGTTGTCATGCTTTATGGGGACATTATATAAATATAATGATTTTTATACTCTACAAACTGTATAATCTATCCCCTAACCCTAAACCTACCTATCACAGAAAACTTTCTGTATTTTTACATTTTCAAATAATAGTATTATTGTATTATTATTAAAGTTCAGTATTATTTATAAGCCATTTTCCTCATATGGACCAAAAAAAAAAAAAAAACAAGTCCCAACAAGGGGATATTGCCATATTTGTGGGGATGTAGGGTATACAAACGAACACACACACACACACACACACACACACACACGCGCGCGCGCGCGCGCGCACACACGCACGCACAAAATCACATTTTATTAATTTATTTATTATACAATCAAATATAACTTTATAATTAATAATTATTACAAAAATAATTGTAATAATAATATTGTAATATATTATCACAATAATAATACTTATTGTAATAATTATTACAATAATGTAATAATATAAAGTATATATATATATATATATATATATATACACTTTATATTATTGCATTATATTATATATTCAGTTTACTGAAAGTGTATTTTGGTCTGAACAGGTTTATGTGAGTGTTTGAGAAACCAAGAGAGAATTAAGCTAAAGGCATTGGTGGGGGAGGGGCTGTTCAAGTTTTAATAGAGCACGCCTCAAACAAAAACAAAACTGAGATGAAAAATTTAATTAGGAAGCATGTTGTATTCAGAGAAGCAGTGAAAACGACATTGAAAAAGATGCAGATGAAGGAAAACTGTAAAAGTAAATGGGCAGAGAGAGAGCGAGAGACCTCAGTGAAGTGTATAATTTGCCGTTGACATCGTACTTGGTATTTAGATCGCTGACCCAATTTCTCTCTCTCTCTCTCTCTCTCTCTCTCTCTCTCTCTCTCTCTCTCTCTCTCTCTCTCTCTCTTCTTCTTCTTGTGGTTGCTCTCATTCTCTTTATTTGGCTTG
Source organism: Siphateles boraxobius (assembly GCF_051911475.1). Classification (NCBI taxonomy): domain Eukaryota; kingdom Metazoa; phylum Chordata; class Actinopteri; order Cypriniformes; family Leuciscidae; genus Siphateles; species Siphateles boraxobius. The sequence goes on along the minus strand of NW_027508722.1, from coordinate 18,312,414 downwards.
CAGCGTTCTGACTAAAGCACACAGATGCACAAACACAAACACACGTAAACACACAAACAACAAACACAGTGACTGACACACAACTTCAAAAACAGGACATAAAAAGGTATGCACTTATTTAGTACTCTCTCTCTCTCTCTCCCTCTCTCTCTCTCTCTGAGCTAAGCTTCTCAAACCGCTATAGAAACCACTCTAGGAAATACAATTCTCTCTAATTAATCTCCATAATTATCCCATTTAATGTGAAATTATTTGCTTGTAATGCTCTGCTGGCTCCTGGCATTTCACAATACGTTTGTTTTCCGTTGATTAGATTTGGGAGAACTGGAGACCGAAAGCTCCTGGACGTCCTATCTAAAGACAGACGGTCGTTCGATAGTGGATGATTTGCATCAGTACAATAAAACAAATTCATGCTTGCACAAAAAAATAGAGTCAAACACAAATTGGCAACTCTTTTGGCAAAGCTTTTCCCTCTTCTGCATTCCCTTCAGAAAGCATTACAACAAAACTTATTCAACATGTGCACTGGAGCAGCCTATGGAAATGTAGGGAATACACAGCTTTCAAGTTTCATCCACTGACAAGTAACGCTATCCACTTTGTGTTCAGTCATTGTAGAATGTGTTAGTATTCATGGTTATAGTAGGCAATATAAAGTATGTACCACAATCAAAAAGCCCTATGCACATTATAAAAAACCTCTCGCGTTGCCAGAACTTCAGATTGACGGCAGAAGATTTGCACTCCATCGCAGCTTTCATTGGCCAAGAGGAGGTCTGACCAACATGTAAAGCAACCAATCACAATTTGTTTTGTTCCGTATCATGTTTAGGGGAATGAAAATGTAAAGGCAAAATGACACAAATCAACATGCAAATTAAAAATGTCATACTATTTCATATCAAGAGTGTGCCTTTATGCTATCTGAATGGCCTTAATAACTTGGAGGATATAAATCCTACAGCAAATCAACGTCACTCCTCCTTTCAAGGCTGCTGTTTAGAATATTAGTATGTCAGGAGTGAAAATTAGTCATTCTGCCTTTATAAACAACAGAAAATCTAACGAAAAAGGTTAATTATACCCAGAATCTGGAAGATTCTGCAAAATGACATTTGATATTAGGCACACATGGGATGAAAAGATGGACACTGAGCTGTCCACTATGCTAAAAAAGTTTTCATGTGTGGATGAGCAGGTGTAATTGTTTCATCTGCTCAGTCGTGCTTTAGTGACTACAATCTTGAAGGACAAGTGAGGGCAAAGCAAAAGAACAGTCATGTCTATGGGGGCGTTGAGACTTGCTCTTTAGCACACAACTTGCTCAAAGCTCAAGGCCTCAAATCTGATACAGTATATCAACACATTTGTCCAGAAAATATGGAATTCACTATATTACATATATATATATACAAATATATAATACACACACACACATACATAGCGTTGTTTATTATTATTGTTATTCATCAAAATTGGTAGATATTGGAAATTTAATTACATCCCTATTTACTCTATTTAGATTACCTTTTCTGTCACCTAATGATCCCTTTAAGTTAATCTTTAAAAACATTAATTTAATAACACTATTTAATGTAATCTTTAGCAGATCTAAAAAATGTACATCAATCTTCATACTGCATACTATGATGTTGTGAGGCCTAAGTTAGTTGCATTTAAAATTACTTTAGTGTAAGTGTTTTATTTTTAATTTATTAAGGCAAAGTATTAAAGAATTTTATTATTGATCATGTATCATTTATCAGCAATAACAGCTTTAATAAAGCCGTTTATTAATTTTGACAATTGAAGAAAGCTGATGATCTTGACTAGACAGCAAAGAAAGCAACATGGAAAAATAAATAAATAAACAATTTTGAGGTTTATCCTTAAGATATTAAGTAAAAAGAAAAAAAATAGTTAAGTAAATTAAAATATTGTAAATTTTATTATAAAGTAATTTATCTCGCTTAACTATTTTTTAGTGAAAAGACAAAAAAATACTAATCAAGATAAATGTGTTTATTTATTTTATTTTATTTTGATTATTTTTTGCAGTGCATATGTCACTGTCATCTCTCACTGGTCATAAATTCTGATCATAAAAGATAACTCACAATCTTGCCAAGCCCTGATTGGAATACAAAAAGTGAGAAATTCAAATCAGTTTGCAGCTGAAACTGTCAAATCGATATCTAAATAAAATATAGATTCTGGAACACCTGCACTGACTCAAGAAAACACATCAGGGATTTCTGCCATCTCAGTCCTCTAGACTTTAACTCGTGTCCACTACCATGTCCTTCCCCTCCTCTTCCCTGTGGTTTCTGTCACTTGTTCAGCTGAATGGCCATTACATCACCGTGACCTAAATGTGTCACAACCCTCTCTTATCCCCCTCTCTCTCCGTCTCCCCACCACTCTACTTTCGTCTTCAAGATATCTCAAAACTTCTTGTCTGATTTACTCGCATCGCCCTCAGAAATTAACCCCTTTCAGTGAATGTAGTGCCTTTCAGCTCCACTTTCTTCCACTTCTACTCTCTCTCTTCCTCTCTGATCTCAATTGCTTACATAGACAGAAAGGAAGAACTTGTTGATGATAAAGATGAGTTAGTCTTAAACATTTCTTAAATTCTCTATTTGCTTCTTGTCCATCAGCTAATCAACAGACAATAAAGGAAAAAGACAATACTGAAAATGCAAATTATGCTGACAAAGTTACAAGAAAAATGCAGATATATACACACAAGTACTGGCCGCTATATATTGATTTCAGGTAAACCCAACCTGACGAAAACATAATCTTATTGTTTCTATATAAAGCTAATTATAAATACTACAGACTAACTGCCTTGGGACATCCATTTAAAAAAATCATAGGTTACACTTTATTTCGATAGTCACTTTAGACATTCTACTAACTATAAGTAACTTTTCAACTACATGTTAACTAACTGTCATTAGAGTATTAGTAGACTGTAGTAGACTGTTAGGTTAGGGTTAGGTGTTAGGGTTCGGGTTAGGAGAACAAGTTGACTTGTAGTTGCTAAATTACTTATAGTCAGTAGAATATCTGTTGGGGGACCAACAACATAAAGTGTTAACAGATATTAAGTAGACAGTCTACTAATACCATAATGACAGTTAGTTGACATGTAGCTGCAAAGTTACTTATAGTTAGTTGAATGTCTAAAGTGGACTATCGAAATAAAGTGTTACCAAATCATATCCCCATAACAGTAATTTGTTCATATTCACATATAAATCTATACTACTCTTCAAAAGTTTTGGGTTGGTAAGATTTTTTTTGGTTGGATTTATTTGATAAAAAAAAAAAATACAGTAAAAACTAAAAAAATATTATTACAATTTAAACTAATTGTTTTCTATTTTAATATATTTGAAATGTAATTTTTTTTCTGTGACACAAAGCTGAATTTTCAGGATCATTACTTCAGTGTCACATGATCATTCAGAAATTCTAATATGCTGATTTGAAGCTCAAGAAACATTATTATCAATGTTGAATATATTTGTGGAAACCTTTATAATTTTTTTCAGGATTCTTTGATGAATAAAATGTTTAAAATAATTGATTAGGATTTTTTTAAATTTGAAATAGATTTGTAACAATGTAAAAGTATTAACAGTCTCTTTTGTATTGAATTTTCAGATTAATTCAGAAATTTGAATTTACAATTTCCTAATATTTACACTTAAAGAATCAGTATTTAACTTTGGAATATTTTTCAAAATGAGGACACCCCCTCGTTAGCTAACTTGTGGAGACAAATTTGTAACTCGGAACCACAAAAAACATTGCATGCAATGCAGCGTTTGTCTTTTGTGTTTTTAATTAGATCTGTGTTTATGGGCACCTTCCCGCTTGTCTGAATACATCGTGGGTAATTTTTTGTCCATCAAATGTTGTGCATAATTACTATGACAGGAAGCCCGCAGAGTTCTGATTCAGAGATAACTGACACAACAATGATGCACACATAATGAAAAGATAAGGTAAGTGAAAGGGGGCTGGTGGTTAGAAGTATTTGGACACTTTCTGGTTGTCAAACGTTAGTGGATCATATAGTAAATATGATAAGCTATACCTGTGAAAACACTGATAGGAGACCAGTGTGAACCTAAGATGAACTGACTTCACTAAAAATAAAGTTGACACCAATTAGTTAAAAGTCATAAAAAAAAAATATTGGAGACAATTCATCAATGTTTCCAAATGCCATGTGGTTTGACTTTTTTTTTACTGTAACTAAAAGAATATGTGACTTAAATGTCCAAATACATTTTCAGGTCACTGTATGCAGAGTTCCTTAAAAATAAAAATACATCCAGCTGGGTAATACTTTTATTCATGTCAGTGTAGAAACAATATCACTACATTAGCAGTGCTTCGTTTTTGAACGAATTTTTTTCGTGAACAAATTGTTTTTGTTCAGTTCCATTCACAGATTTAAGGTGTGTTCTACTTCACCTTTAGAGATACCCATAGGCATATAGAACGGGGAAAAAATTTAAATAATAAGTCAGCTCCACAGCAGATTCAGTGATCAAAGACTTTGGATGTTTCAGTTCATTTCATTGCACCGGTTCCACCTTTTTTTTATTTTTTAGAAAACTTGCAATTTGTTGGGGAACCGCACTTAAAGAAAAATGCTTAAAGACTCTTTCTAGAGTCTCTTAGTAGTATTGAAGACACGCAAATATTAATAATATAGAGTCTTCAAGTGGTATTGTAGAAATGCAAATTTTAATAAACCTCGTTTCGGTCACAAACATTTTTTTTTATCCAATCAGTTCAGTAAATGATTCAATGACTCACTCATAAAATATAAAGAAATATTTTTCATGACTTACTGCTGTAACCTGCAGAAACCGTCACAGAATGAATCAGTGAATATATCTGAACAAAACTTTTTGGTGAATAGATTGAAAGGATTCGAGACACTGAGATCTCCACCATTAGACTACATGTTTTGTTGACTCAATTGAATATGATTAGGCTTATGCCCCATCACTGACTGAATAAGGGAACAAATCTTTTTGCCAAATAGTTTTAAAAAATGTGGGGTTACTGAGATGAATAAAAAACCCACACTATTAGACTACATATTTTGACTCACTTAAACAGCCTAAACCATTATGATTGGGCTTATAATCCATCACTGACTAAATCAGTGAACAAATCTGGACAAATCTTTTTTTGTGTGTGAAGGAATTAGAAAGATTTGAGTCACCGAGATGGATCAAAATCTCCACCATAAGACTACATGTTTTGTTGACTCGCCTAAACAGGCCAATTAAGCCATTATGATTGGGCTCATATCCCATCACAATGAATCAGTAAACAAATCTAAACAAATCTTTTTGGAAAATGAATTCAAAAGCTTCAAGTCACTAAGATGAATCAAAATCTCCACCATTAGACTACATGCTTTGTTGACTCACCTAAACAGGCTGAGCCATTATGATTAGGCTCATATCCCGCATCACACGTACATCCTCCAACAGGCACCAGCCATTCGCCTTCTGTGTTACAGTGCATTCTTGGTGCTGTCCCACCCTGTGAATGGCTATAGGGTACACAAGTCCCAGTCACCGGAACAAGAGATGTTGGCTCCGCCCCTGAGGGCGTGGCTGGGTAGAAAGCTAGGAAACGACTGGTTGCTGGACAGCGACGGTAAAATACGGAAACACCCATGAGTGACACGCATGCTCCACTGTCTACTATTGCTAACACAAACCTAAAAAAAAGAGAAAAAAAGAGTAAGGGTGATGAAAAGAGACAGACGACAAGCTTAACAGACAGCAAAACATCCATTGAGACCAGACAGACTAATAACTGTTGTTTGTTTTCATATTCAAACCATATCATGGCAAATATTAACACTGTGGATGATATTTACTCAGCAGAATTGCCTGATCCTGAGTGACCACATTCAGAGGGAACCTCATTTCATCTGCACACAGTGACCATCATTCATCAAGGGTTTTAGGGAGATGGGGGCAAGGCAAAAAGGTCGTCGTACCCTTTGCGTGTGAGAGGAGCAAAGCTGCGGGTTTTGATGTTGATGCGTCGTGCGTTTTCAGGTTTGTACTGGTGAGGCAGGCTTGGCTCCACACGGCTGAAACTCTTGTCTGCTGCGATGGTGTCGATCTTCACCCAGCCCTCTCTCGTCTCTCCACTGGACGGCTGGAACGGTGTAGGAGAGAGAGAGCTATCAAACTAATTATTAATATGTCAGTCATTTTTACAGGGATAGTTCACCAAAATTAAAATTCTGTCATTATTTAATCACTCTCAAGTGAATTTAAATTCATAAGCTGTGATTTATTCCCCCCACTGACATAAAAGGAGACATTTTGAAAAATGGGCACACCCCTCTAGTCCTTAAAGTGACAGTTCATAGAAACAGTTTATATATACTATATATATAGCAGTATATAGTACCTTAAAGCTGTTATTTATAGGTGGATAGGGCCTGTCCTGATCACGTTTTATCAAGGCCAGTTTTGTCCAGTACCTTTTTTAAATAGGGAGGGATGTATTTAATACAGATGAAGCAGCTCCTATTGTTGAACAGAGTTTTCATTGTTAGTGTGTGTTATAATGAGTGTTGATCCGGCACTGGAATTTGTTCTTTTTAATGTCTTTCTGAGTGTTTATTGCAGCTGTTAACAGTGGTGAAAGCCAACAGCGGAATCTTGGACACAATCGCCCATCTATTGCTTTCCCGCTGCTGCCATGGTCTGCTACCCCTTCTAGTGAAATCTTCAAAACAAAATTTCATCGGATGTAACCCTGAAACCTGGAAACTCTGGCCTTCCACAGAATAAATAGCTGTATATGGGTTTGGAGCAACATGAGGTTGACTACAACTTTTATTTACTGTTTTGAGCATTATCTTCTCCCCCGAGGAGTAATAAACCACACATATTGCCGAAACTCCACATAATGGTGTCTTAAAACCACACTGTGTGATTTCCTCTAACAAACATGACCTGGTAATTGGACTTGTAGAAAGTATATATCACTTGAAGCCACCCTGCTTAGAACTGTCTAAAGGTATATGGTCAAAAGATGTTGATTTACACATTGCTAATTGAACAATAAAAAAAAAAAATTTTATTTGATTTTACTTAAAGGTGCTCTAAGCAATGTTGGGTGACGTCACTTCTTGTTGACATTCGAAGTATTGTCAAACAAAACGGAGGCTAGCTAGACCCTCCCTCCTCCTCACCCCGTCCCCTCCCCTTCCGTTGCACGCGCACTAACCCCGATCCACAAATCATTCTTGTCTGTTATGGGCTGGAACACTGTTTGTTATGTTTCGTGGTCCAGGTTGGATCAGGTTTTTTTTGTTGCCGTTTGTGGAGCCTGGGTTGTCTTCAGAGACCACGTTTTTTTACAATGTGATCAGGGGACAGGCAGCTAGGAGATGTTTGCTGTATGTGACAAAATATGTTTCGGCCTAAAAAACGCGTGACATTGTTTAGAACACCTTTAAGCAATGAAAGATACCATTCTAGCTTTAATGTTTTACATTAATATCATTGGAAGCCTGCAGGGATATGTCAGAGGTATTCTGTAGTTTAGTTTTCCTCTGAGTGATTCATCTGGGGAAGTGTAGTTCATACAATATACAGTCATTCAAAGAGCAAAAGGGTCTTATTTTCTTTAAAAGAAATCCTCAGGCTCCATCATAAAAAATGTTCCATGTAGCCTACATCTTATTCAGTCGGAGCAACAGAACGGTACAAGTCTGAATGCTGCCAAAATACTTCATATGATGTATGTGTGTGGGTGTAGGACAAGGTAGGCCTATCCAACAAACCAGCATTTGATAACAGGCTAACACACTCGTGTTAGTTTTATGATGCTATACTGTCCTGCAGAAAGGAGATCATAGGAAAGTAAGACAATTATGCTACAGACATGACCTCAAGATATCTCCAAGCCATAAAATTTAATTATAATAATATTTTATGGTTTTTGAAACACAGTGGTGCAGGTTGGAGACATTATCAGTTGTAAACAACACGAACAACAGTGATTTTACAACATGAATTAACTTTGCGTTATTATGTTATTGACCTGTGAGTATTATGTCACTGACCCATGTACCGTTGAGCTTAGTACAAATTTCTCAATCCTTCTTTAATCTTATTACAATCGCAGGTTCGGGCCTTCAATGTGAGATAATTCCTCGACACTCACCTCAGCTGCCCAGGTTCTCTCCAGCTCTCTCTGGGAGTCAGCCTGTTTGTAGAACAGTGTCAGTGTCTCCCTGCATGTCGGGGAGGGTGAGCGTAGACTGGCACAGTCACGAACCGAGAAACGCAGTGTCACAAAGACCCGTGGAGCTGACTGGCAGTACAGGAAGGGTGTGGCTAGCCAGTTGTCTTGGAGACGGGGGTTCTGATTGACATTGCAGACTTCAAAGGTACGCATGAGTCTCCCCTTGTCATCTAACACGCTCACCTCATCCCACTGAGAGGAGGAACAATGTTAGAGAATAAAAATGAGCCTGAGGCATGAATACTGCACAACCACCATATTTTCATTCAACCGAAAATATATAACGGGATCCAGACGTCGCAGTTCCCTTTTGAATTTTTTTAATTACATTTTTATTTAAAAAATATTTTAAGAATATATTTATAGTGCTGTCAAATCGAGTAATCGTGGTGAATCAATTCTAAAATAAAAAGTGTTTATATAATAATAATTATTTAAATGCATACATATGTTTATATTGATTGCTATTTACATTTTTTTTAAGTACAATATGGTTCATAAGTCCATGTCAACATTTTAATTTATAACAAAATTTACTTTAAACCTAAAAACACCGAAAATAATAATAATAGTAAAAATAATATTTTATATATATATATATATATAAATAAAGTAAAGACACACACGCACACATATTTTAATATGGATTTAGAGTTTTGCTGTACTGTAAAATATGTAAATAGCAATGAAGATAAAATAAATACAATGTTAAGAGAACTGTTGCATATATGGGAATCTACAGCTCTGTGAAAAAAATTAAAGATGGATTTTTTGGTAAAATGACAGATTATATCAGAGAAATACCCTGCCCTTTCCTGCTTCTTCAGGTGATTTAAGCTGAAAATCCCAGACAAACCTCAAATCTCTCCAGAAATACAGAATACAGAAATCACAGACACACACCCTCACTGACTAACAAAAAGGCGGCGAACAACTGCCACGCTGAGAAAGAGCGAGACAGAGGATGAAGAAAATAAATCAAGTAGACAAGTGACTAAGAGGAGACGGAGAGAAACACAGCATCAAAAAACTTAACATGAAAGGACTGCTGGAGGAACGAAAACATTCGTTTAGGGAACTAAAAAGGAAACGAAAGAATAAAATGGGCTTGGACGTGGAGAAAAACAATGGGGTGGACAGCTTGAGAGAATGAGAAGATGAGCGAAGGAGAGAAAAAGAAAAAATCAGAAAAGCACAGATGGATAGATTAACAAAGATATGTATGCAGACCAAGTGACAGACAGAAAGAGAGAGAGAGAGAGAGAAACTGAGGTCTGGCAAGAGAAGCTGGGATAGGAAGTAGAGGACTGAGTTCAGTTCTTCTCAGTAGGTCACAGTCCCTGCGCTGCCCAGGGCCACAAATATATCACGGTCGAGCTGACAGCGAATACACACAGAAGAGGATGAAGGAATTGAGGATATGAAGTTTAAATATGCTTCATCTCCTGTGAAAGGCAGGAATAAAGCAAGAAGTACAAACTCACCACATAAACAATAAAAACATATAAAGGAAGAGGGCATCAATACACACACACACACACACACACACACACACACACACACACACACACACACACACACACACACACACACACACACACACACACACACACACACACACACACACACAAATCACCTCAGAATATTCTAAAGTGTGATCCGTCTGTTTCAGATACACATTAATTGCAGTTTCTGAGCTGATGCATGAATCTTACCCCAGTGTCAGGATACGTTGTCCAGCCTAGCTCAGCGGTGGACTCCGTAGTGTCCAGCAGCATAACTGAGAGTCAGGAAGACAGAGAAGTAAGGAGAGAGAAAAAAGACAGATGAACTGACAGCGACAGTTTATTAGATGATTTAACTAATAGCAGCGTCACCATAGAAATCAAAATTCACAAATACTTTTTTAATGGAATAATGGAGTATTGATAACAAATTATTTATCCGTGCACATCATTAATTCCCTCCCTCTTGCAGCGACATCTCTTCTCTTCTCTGAAGACATGGTCACTGACGGGACAACCTGTCACTCACATGAGATCACAAACAATAACAAACCACACCCGTCCAACGATCCAGTCAATTTCCAATTGACAAAATCAAGTCCCGTCCAACATTTTTTCCTGTCCGAGAAGCTGTTTCACTCATATATACAACAGTCACAATAAGAAAGAATTTCAATAGGAAACGCAACTTCAGTTTCATGCCAACTTTAACTAGTTTTGTGTAATTTAATATAAATATAAAACACTAATTTAATTTAACATTTAATTTAATATTCAACAATAATACTGATCTGCCTGCATTGACACCATTATATGAGAACTGAACTGAGCTGGATGATGACATCCCGGTTTTCTCCAGAACGGCTATATAAAGAACTAAATTAATAACTTTTTTACAAAAAAATGAAACATCACTGAACTCACTTAAGCTGGACTGTGACGCTATTCTCTTCTGGAAACAAACTTTGTTGCAATATTTTCCTGTTATCTCTTTAAAGCTGCTTTTAAACAATCTGTATTGTAAAAATCACTATATAAATAAATGTAAAAATAAATAAATAAATATATATATATATATATATATATATATATAAATTAATGTTATAAATGTTCATTACGTTTTATAAACATTAAAATATGAAAAACTTTGCTATATTTACCAAGTCATTACTGTCTGCAAAAAGGGTCCATTGTATTTAAATAAGAAAATTAGAAAATGCTGGGCAGTCTGGTTGAGGAACGACCACTCCCCAAGAAGACAAAGTACCTTTCTCGAAATGAACATTTGACTCTCTCTTGAGAAACTAGCATTCCTCGAGTCAATCACTCCCCCATGTTGTCTCTCTCTCACGCTGAGATCACCATATTCACCCAGAAATCTATATGGTTTAATGTGAATAATTATCATAGAGTATTATACATGTTTGGTATTATTTGAAATGTCTCAGAGAGACTGGTACAAATGTCTCATTCCCAAAGAAGTAAACCAAAAGGTAATAAAGTTCTTAAGAGTTTAGAGATAACTTGAACACAGAGGAGGGTGTGTCTTCCAGGCAAATGGCATTCTGCTCCCAAAAGGTGTAAACTCTGAATGCAAATTGCCATTGTTAGCAAATTTTTCCACGTGAAAGAAGTTTCTGTCTATATAAAGAAATGCAACAAGAGGCTCAGGGCGATTCTGTAACTCAGATCAGCCCATAATGTTGAAGGACCTCAAAGACTTCAGCACTATGTATTTTTCTAAATATCGGGTTTAGCCTACATCGGGGTTAGGACCAAAATTGATTAACACTGAAAAGATACATAGATAAATTAAGTGCCCCAAATAACTTAACTTTTCCGAATATTACCTTTCATGCAGTGTGTAATATAGCTGTTTGTCAATTTAAAATGTTTTAAAGATCAAAGTGCATAGCAAATAAAGTTATTGTCTCTTAAAAGAAAGAATCGATTTGACCCCCCTCCCTTCCCCCCGTCAAACACTGTAGTTGTAGCTGAGGTTTGGAAGAGTTTGGTTCATGTAGTCCACATGTCGAAAAGACATTGTTTTTAGCACTGCAAATCAACTTTGCATGCACTTCCAAAGGATGAGGACTCGTGTGAAAAAACAGACACCATCGTTCGTATCACTGTGTATCAAGCGCTGAGGAAGACTACGGAGCTGAAATTCAGATTTGGTAATAGGTGATTCATTTCCAACAACCTGTAAGCTGTTGACCAATCACAACAGACTGGGCCATCTGACCAATCAGAGCAGAGTAGGCTGACGGTAAGGATGTGTTTAGAGAGACTGAATCTTCAAAAGAGCCGTTTTCTGACTCTTTGAGAAATTAGGTGATGTGCAATGTATATTATGAGAAAATTAAAATTAAAATTAAAAAATTAAAAATTTAAATTTTTCAACCTTGGGTGCAGTGAAACCAACGCTATCTCACGACCAATTCGTATGAATTTGTACTAATTTGAATTTGAGTGATTAAAAGCTGGCTCATTTGTCTAAACCCACGTGATGGTTAGGTTTAGGGGTGGGGTAAGGGGGTAAGTCATTCATACGAATTGGGCAACTTGTAAAATATGTACGATTTAGCAAAAATCGTACTAATTCATACGAGTGAGGTCGTTAGAATTCGTACGTATTAGCCACCTTGTAAAATTCGTACGAATTGCCGTGAGATCGGGTTGGTGAAACCTATTTTAGGAGACCTCCAAAACAAAATTAGGAACCTTTAAAATAGCATCATAGGGGCCCTTTAAATAAATAATAGAAGCATTTTACCGGTGGTCTCAGACTTAGCTTTGTGCCAGCAGGAAAATACAAGACCATCACCAGGAATACGTTGCTAAAATGTGCATGACACTGGAATGCATCTGTCAACTTCCTATATGAAATATGAGCCACAGGGATAACTTATGTCAAAATTCGTAATACAGCAAAGGTTGATATGACAGGAATCGGGCATCTAAGCCGTCCTTTCACATAATCTCTTGCTTGCCCTGTAATTCATCTAATGAACTGTTTATCACCGACAGAGAGAGAGAGTGAAAAAAGGAATAAAAGAAACAAGTGAATTCTTATCTGGAATCAATTGTACCATTTACAAATGAATTATTTCTGAAACAGTACATGTTTATTTAATTCCACATATTTTCCAGATGAGGGGCTGCTGAGCTCTGGCTCCTCTGGGGCAGCGTGAAATGGGTCAAACCCTCGTGTAAAGAACCTAAAGTCTTAAATTGAACAAACAAAACTGAGCAAACCGAAAACAAGCGCAGTCATATAAAACACTTTCACAGAAGGCCTAAGCCTCACACACACACACACACACACAGCTGGCACATATACAGTACTGAGGATGAGAGTGTTTTTAATTCTGCCTCCCCCTCCCTCCTCTATCTGCCCTTAAAACCAAGAAACTGATATTATTCTGTGGCTTACACTAAATCCACTCCTCCATCTCTCTCTCTCTCTCTCCCGCTTGTGCGTAAACAGATTTTTTTTAGATTATGTTCACAGATGGGGACCCCACAAATCTTTCTGCCAATCTATCATTTCCCTCCTGTCTGTCGTTCTCTCTATTTGGTTCTTATCCATCGCTTCTCTTCCTCCTGATGGCTTGGAGCGTGCAGGGCAGGGATTTGGGATAGAAATACTGTTTTTTTTCTTGAGTACACAGTGAACATAAAAAAAGAGGGCACTTTAATATTTAACATTAATATTTTTAATATTTGTCCAGTACTTGGACAGCGTGAAACGGAAGTTGCGATAGTCTTATTTTCCCTATTGCGACGTACATCCGTAAACATTATTTTTTTTAAATGATGTGCGCGGATAAAAGATGTATAATAAATACTGCATTATTCCATAAAAAAAACAAGAATCGTCAATTTTGATTTCATGGTGACTTTAAAAATAATCACTATTATCATAAAGGTTTTATGTTAATTAACTATGCAAATTATTTTGGATTCTTCTGCTTTTTTAAAGTACTTTTTTTAAGTCTATATTTTTCCTGAATGCAATCTAAAACAGTTGAAATTCATGCTGATGTGACATGTTAATAGTTTAAGTGACTCTTGAACACTTAAAGAGTGGGTAAGCAGCATTCAGTACATTGCTCTCAGGCATTTCATGCATCCTTTCAAACTAATTGAATGAATGTTGCAGAACAATTTAATAATTTTAAATGACTAAGTTTGGTGTTTGTAATTAGTCAGTAGATTAGTGTCAAGTGAGAGGATAGCCAAAAGGAATCCCACTTAGTGTTACAATTGTCATAATGTTGTTCATAAAGATATTTAATCAGGGACAGCAGGGGGGGAAACAATGCTAAATGAAAATAATGAAATGTAACTCTCCATATAATTGTGCATAGTTAGGATAGCAAAATAAACCTAACTTTTAAAAGGGAGGAAAAGCTTTGGGCCAGTAAGATTTTGCAAAAAATTTATCATGGTTTCTACAAAAATATTAAGCAGAAAAACTGTTTTCAACATTGATAATAATAACACAAAAAAAAAATGCTTCTTGGGCACCAAATCAGCATATTAGAATGATTTCTGAAGGATCATGTGACACTGAAGACTGGAGTAATGATGCTTAAAATTCAGCTTCACATGAATAAATTACATTATTCCTGTGAATAAAATATATTAACATAGAAGTTTAAAAAAACTTTTTTATTTTTTCAATCTGTCTCTGGTAATATGGCCTCTACTTAAACAGTATTTGACCTGTTAATTCCATATATGTTATTAAGATGGTAAGTTTCTGCTGTGTTTTTTTACTACTTAGTCATGTTACTTTATTGTTGGCCAAATGGACTTCATGAATACATTTGACTAATTTATTTTAATTAACATTTAAGTCATGTTTATACAATAAACAGTTCTGACTTTGTTCGGTCACCATTCAATGTCCACTGAAAATCTAGGCCTTGAAGCTATGCTTTAAGTAGCACATGCAAACAGAATGCCTACACACATTTTTGTCAAGTGCTTTCTCACAAAAACATGCAGACAGACAGACGTATAAATGCACCATTAATCCTCAATCCCAAACAATAATTTCTGATGGTCTTGTTGTACATATCTTTTTCTTTCAAGAACGTACACACACACACACACACACACACACACACACACACACACACACACACACACACACACACACACACACACACACACACACACACACACACACACACACACACACACACACACACACACAATGATTTATAATAATTCTAATTCTCATATATCTGCCTTTATACATGCAAGTAAGGCACATGCAATGTGTTTGAACTGTATTTTAACATCTCTGAAATTAAATCATGCATACTGTGGATCGTTATGCGGAAATTTACCTTGAAATACTTTGTAAACATCACTGTTTGTTAGTTCATGTGGGGAGTGAATGTGATTCTTCAATTAGCAAATTCAACATGATCAAACCTGTTATAAACGTGTCGCAACTGAAATCAGAGTCCAACACAACTATGGCTTCTAAAGGTAATTTAAGGCTTTATTTATATCATTAACAGGTCCACAGTGCTAAAAGGATCTAAAACTGTTTCCAGAAACTCCAAATCATAATTTACAGATGGTCTCTCCATCTGTTAGAGTGGAATGAACAGAGGGATGATTCTGGGTCAGGGCTGTTACTGAAATTCACAGGGACGGGACAACATTTTTTATATGACCAATTGTAGTCTATAGGGTAAAACAGATTTAGTAAACATGGATAAATGGTTATCAACATGGTCGCTGAAAAGGACAAATGCATATGTTTCTTCATCTACAAGTAAGGATAAATCTTCATTAATGCCTTACATCAAAATGACTAAAAATAACGCTAATCGAAGAAAATACAGTAGTTTAAGTTTCTTCTCTCCAGGCCAACTCTGGAGAAGGTCAATGTGGAGCAGTGCAGCCAATCATTGACATATCTGTTGATTTCTTGAACGCAATGGCTAATCAGAGTTGATTAAGTTAGTCAATCCACTCATCATTAAAAACACTATAGTTTTTGTTCAATGCTGAATTACACGATATAGACACAATGTAAAGTGATTTATTGTGCAGTGTAGACAGCTTCATTGATTAACGGACACGTACGCGTGAGGCTTTCTGAAGCGAAGTGATGCGTTTTTGTAAGAAAAATATACATATTTATAACTTCAAAAACTATAATCACTGGCTTCCGGTAATGGCCGTACGCAAGTCTAGTTCCGGCGGAAGAGTAACCTTTGAAAGACCTTAATTTTTGGGTGAAATTACTGAACTAACTTAAAAATCCATTAAAAATTCCGTTAAAATTCTTGCAGTGGGCCACGGAAACTTACGTGTTTGGTTGTGTGGGCCACGAGTTGAAAAAGGTTGGGAACAATTGGACTACAGAAACTCAAATCTCAGTTAAGCTCAACGGCTCAAAAAGGGCACAAGTAAACCAATATCCTTCATAAAGATATCATAGCGGATGGATTCGACCTCATCACCGGAAGCAACCACATCCTCATATATCACATATGAAACACCTGCGATTCAACAACTACCTGCTAATGCACATTCATGTAAAGCAGCTTGTTAACTAGTTTGGGTGAATAAGGGCAAAACGCACAAAATATAGCACCTTTAAGTGATGGCAGAAATTAAGCTTTTCGAAACTATGAATCTATTGAACCAAATCCGTTGCAAAATTTCGAAGCGCTCAAAATTCCACACTCGTGACCCCGTGCTTGTTAGAACATTGTATATGGAAACTCAAGCCCAAACATGCATAAAACACCTTTTTACAAACCAATTACAAATGTTTTATTGAAGGTGTAATCTATTACAGTAAAATTAATAAATCTTTTAGTAATTCTTTTTTTTGAGAGATTGCTTGATCAGAACAATAAGAGAACTTTTAACAACAACTCATCCTTTTTACTATTCAAATGTGTCATCAAATGTCTACAAATTTATAAAATTGATCTGAGATCAGGTAAAAACCGTACAGACGCTTGTTCATGGGTTCATAGAAATGATTTGCCTCTAACGGCAAATCATTGAAATTAACGAAACATTCGAAATCATAAGACTTTGGCAGTTTAACACACTTAAGTACAGTAACTAATTACATTTACTCAAATACTTTACACCATTGATTTCTTCTAATTATATTCAGAGAAGTGAAACTTTTTACACACAATGCCAGATGTTTTCATTTGATTTTAACCAAATAATTATATTTATTTAAGGAGATTCACATGTGCCATTCAAAGGTATAGCGATATTTCCATGTTTTTCCAAAAAAATTATTGATGAAATATATTGAGAATGACACAGAGCAGTGGCTTCAACAAGATTAACTCTGCTCACAGTTTTAGTCTGTTATTTACTAATCCGTTTAATTTCAGTTTAAAATGGTTTCATCCAGGGTTTCCCCCCATTTGACTTGTTCCGAGTTCCCAAACTATAATTAAAAGTGTATGACCCGAACTCCTAAATAGATTCTCAGGTAGCCCGTCCCGTAACCCTGAGCGTGGACATGTATGAAGTGCCGGGCTGCACTCAGTGGGTCCATTGTGATGCAGAGAGATGGGGCTGTTTGCACACTGATGGAAGCAAAAACTGCTGTGTGGGCCAAACCAAGTATGTAAGTGCTAGAGTAATGCACTCCACTGGCATATCATTCTCATTCCTGTGTTGCACACACACACTGTCCCCTTCACTCTGTCTCTCTGTCCCCCTCTTTTTGTGTTTATTATTAAACAGGAAAGTGACAGAAGGGCCTGTCAGAGTTTAAACACAGAGATACATTTAGTTACATTATTGATGTGTGAGAGAGGAAGAGAGAGACAATGTTTGTTTAAAAAACTGAGACACACAGGAGCACCTGAAAGAAAGACATGCAGCAAGTGACAGAAACATAATGACAGACGGTGTGTGTGTGAGAGGGTAAAGAGATAAGTTGCAGTGATTTTTGACCTATAGAGGATACCAGGCGCGACCCCCCTCTCCCTCCTCTTCCAAATTCGTAAATCATCTTATTTGCATATATTTATACAAGAGCCATTTGTATAATTGGTTATATGATTGGTTGAACTGTGTTCCTAAGGCAAGTTGATTTTTTTTTTTTTCATATGTTGGGGTTAGAAATAATTTATTGATTACAATTAATGTTGGCCAAAACATTATATTTTTCTTTATACAACATTAATTTCAGGCCCTTGAATTTTCATTAGTGGTGGGGATTTTCACGCTCTCTGCAGGTTAAACCATTATGCCAGTAGGTCACTGGTTTTATGAGTGAGTCATTGAATCAATCACGCAACCGATTTGTTTCGAAATTACATTTTTATTCAGGGTTCAAACACCGCTACTGGGTTTTGTTCTGAGATGCACAATGGTCAAAAACACTTTTGGAAAGGGTGAAAATAGACAAAGTAATTGGCGATTTTAAATGTATATTTATATTCTTTCTTTCTATTTATATGTTTGTTTGTTTGTTTGAACTGTTTTACAGTTTAAAATAGCCTGGAAAGCCAGTTTAATCGTCTGTTTAATGGCTGGTTGTCTTTGTGACAACTTACCCCATATAGTTTGATATGTATATAAACCAAACCTAAGAACTATCAATTGGAGTAAAGAGTTTTCGAGTATTAGAATAACTTGAGTCTATCGTAACATGCTGTTCAGCAGACATATAATATATAAACAGTCCTTTATTATCATTGGCTTTGTGTGCTGTGTTTTAACATGATGTGTGGGTGTCCTGCATTAGCAGTGGTGGGTCTCTGCGAGTTGTTCACTTGAGTGCTCATGCTTGCTCTCACTCTGGGATATGTGGTTGCTTATGAAAGGGTAATGCTTTCTGTCCTTTTATAGGGCAAGAGTATGCGTGTATTTGGCTTTCTTGGTTCTCAGAAGTGTTAACGCGCTGTGCCAGTTCATGCTTGATTAGTCAGTCTCACTCAAGACAACTCTCTACAATGTTAATCCTGCTGTCGTAGTGAGGTGTGAGTGTTTTATTCCAACACTTTTCTAGGATATAGCCTCTCATACACAAATGCGCACATGCAGCAAGAGTTTAGCTCATAGGTGTGATCAAATGCAAGCAAAATGTATTTGTTGCTCTTAAAACACAGCAAAGGTTTCTTCAACTATAAGCAGTTTTATGGCTGATTTTTATTTAAACAAACAGATTTCCCTTTATTTTTTTTATATGAAGGTCACATGAAAGGGTTAGTTCACCCAACAAAAAAAAAAAAATTCTGTCATCATTTACTCACCCTCATGTCATTACATCCAAACCCGTAAGACTTTCATTCATCTTCGGAACACAATGAAAATATTTTGTAATGAAATCTGAGCGATTTCTGTCCATCCATTGACAGCAATGCAATTAGTACTTTGACACTTCAAAAAGCTCATAAGGAGATTGTAAAACTAATCCATATGATTTGAGCGGTTTAGTCCAAATTTTCTGAAGAGACACGATCGCTATATATGATGAACAGATTGAGTTTAAGCTTTTATTCACATATAAACATTCATCAACTCACACATCAGTTATGATAAACGGAAGCTCAAGAATGTTCGCTTGACATGCAAGAATAAATGAGGTTCATTCTCGTGCGTTACGCAGCACGTTTGAGGTTCCGCAAAAATCAAGGTTTGCATGTTTAGTTGAGCTTCTGTTTATGTTTTCTGATTAATGTCTATACGTTAATACATGCCTAAATTCAATCTGTTCATCAAATAAAGTGATCGTGTCTCTTCAGAAAATTTGGACTAAACCGTTCGATTCATATAGATTCGTTTTACGTTCTCATTGTGAACTTTTTGAAGCGTCAAAGGAGTAGTTGCGTAGCTGTCAATGGAGGGACAGAAATCTCTCAGGTTTCATTCCTTGTTTGTGTTTCGAAGATGAATAAAAAGTTCAGTTTTCGCAGGACAAAAAGGCGTTCTCTGTGTGGACGGAAGGCCAAAACGGAGAGAAAAACACTAAACGAATCGAAAATGTATTAGTGTAGACAAGGCCTGTATGTCCACAAGAGCCAGTAGTTAAAGAAACACTTTGAAACACATACTTAGTCGATCGATATATATATATATATATATATATATATATATATATTTAAACACATGTACTTCAACTCTTTTAAAACTTTAACATCTTTAAAATACGTTCAGCACACTCATGAATCCAAATGGGCATGACAGTGGCAATGTGACAATGCATCCAAAGTGTTCTTTTGGTTGCAATGATGTGTGTTTCATACATATCCGTGTCAGGTTCTCATTAATTTACTCCAGATGTCTCTGTGTACAGACAGCCACCCCAGGACAAATGCAGTCACTCCCTCATTACCACCAAACCACAGAGAGAGATGGTAAGAGCGAGACAGGGATTAGCACACTTCCAGATTTAAACTCACTCACGTCAGTGAATGTTATCAAAACTCCACATTTCGGGTTTATCTTGAATTGAAGCTTTTATATGGTCTGCCTCTCTCCACAAAACGCTGCTTATGACTCACTAGAACACTGGCAGAACCCTTCTTCTCATATAGCCTGCAGCTCTGAACCTGGACAGCTCTCATTTGGCCCAAGAGGCGCGCTGTATTTTTCTGCTTGATCTCATCAATGGCCTGACCTGTGCACACACCAATTCACAAGGGAAGCGTGAAGTGCTTTATTCTTTTCGCTTTTGTATCCTGCCTTTATTTAGCCACGTTAGAGTTGAGCACAACACGCATTTCATGCTGTGTCCTAAAAATCTTCCCTTTGCAGCGATTGAGGCCAAATGTTGGAACGTACCGTAATAAACAGCCCATGATGTTCTGCCATCTTTGCTCTTAGCGGGCTGACTTTTCGGAAGTACAATAGGCTTCTTATGTGATTGTTGTGCATCCAGCATGTTACTGCCATGGGGCGACCGTTTAAGACCACAATTTTGCTACATAGACTACACTGTAATGTTCTGTCAGGTGCAAAAAAATGGGCTTTATATTGAAACAATGAAAATAAGTGGTTTTAGAGTCAGATCAGGTGAAAAAATTGTGTTAAAGTAACAACTGCACAAAATATTTTGGGACTTTATTCAACAGTATAATGAAAGAGAGACAGGAAGTGATTGGGGAGGAGAGAAGAACAGGACAGGGAAAGGATCACAAGGTCGCCGGAAATGCTGTTGCACCATATGTCGAAGCACTGACCAGAAGATTATGGCTTCTACAATCAAGACTTTGTTTCTGGTTATTGTGACGTTTTTTGTAAAATCTCATCATCTTCAAGTCATAACTGAGACTTTAAATCTCACAATGTGATATTTTATATTTCACAATTGATCCATTATTTCTCATAATTGTGACAATATTTCATGACTATAATTTTATATCTCACAATGTGATTTTATATCTATTGTGTGACTTTATTTCTCATAATTTCACAATTATATATTCTCATGATATATTTCACAATTGCAATTTCAATCTCACCGAGTGATTTTATATTGCAACTTTATTTTTCACAGTTGCAACATTATTTCTTAATTGTGATATATTTCACACATGCAATTTATATCTCACAATGTGATTGTTTATTCTCATAATTGCAAATTTATTCCTAACATTACAACCTTATATTACACGATTGCAATTTATATCTCAATGGGATTTTATATTTTATATACTGTGACTTTATTTCTCATAAATGTGTCTTCATAATGTATCTTACAATTGGGGCTTTATTTCTCATAATTGGAACTTCTCACAATTTCAACTTTTAATTTCACATTTGCAACAGTATGTCTTATTTGTCATTTATTTGTATTTTATTTGATATGTTTATATCTCGCAATGTTTTTTTGTTTTTTTTACATTCTTTTACATTTAAATTGTGATTTTATATCTTGCAATTAAGACTTCATACATTATCTTTATATTACAGGCTTGCAAATGAGAGTGTATTGCAAAAACAACAACATTTAATCAGTATATTTAGTAATCAAATTGCTTTAAGGTGTGAGCGACCGAAGCTGGCTAGGGGAAGCTATGGTACTGCAGCTGAAGATGGAGCAGAGCAGGGTCATAAATTTTGCCCTGGGGCAACAGTTTGAGCTTGGATGGGTACAGACCTGAGAGCTCAGCTGCGTGACTCAATATACCGACAGCAGGACACCTCATGAGGAGGTCATGTACACACACACAAATATACTGTATATCCAACCTGAGAAGAACTGGACATGAAACAGGGCTAGCAATAAGGGGGGGGGGACCAAGCTGTGCTGCCTGAGGGACCTTCTCATGGCCCTGTGTGAGACATGACATGAAACTTTGCTCTTCTCCACTCTCACTGCACCTCTCCATCCTCCTCCACATCTCCCTCTTTTCACAGGGGCGTGGGTGTAAAAGCTGCTTTTACCAGAATGTGAGGCTTTTAAACCGTTCTGTTTCTCTCCGTGAGGAACACCCTGCTGTGTGCATTTACACTCAGCCCTGTCTGCACTCACAATCTCCTTTTCAACACAACACCTCTGAAGAGTCAAGCGGAGGCTAATTACCACTAAAGGACAGCACAGTCAATTTTACAACCAGACCTCAGGGATTGACCCTATGGCACTGTCTTCAGTCCAGACTGACAAGATTGCAGTAGGGATAAACTCTCTCGCACGCGCTGAGCTAGATTGTGTTCTGATAAAAGTTTTGACTGCTCTATTTTGAATTTTCAGTAAATATTCAAAATGAACTTGAAAAGCAAAACTACATGGATATATTAAAACTTGTGGTCAGAAAATAAATCAAATTTAGTAAAGTTACATAACAAAAATGCCAGTTTGCTAAGCATATATTCTTAAAAAAATAAATATATTTTATTAAGAAAATATACTGTTTTAAGGATTTTTTTTGTGTGCAATTTTCTGCAAGTTTTTTTTTTAAACGGGTCTCCTAAGCTCACCTAGGCTGCATTCATTTGATCAAAAATAAAGTCAAATATTATTGAGAAATATTAAAATATTATTACAATTTAAAATAATTCTTTTCTATTTTAATATATGATGGCAAATCAGAATTACCCTAGCATTTATTGTCATGATCCTTCAGGAATCATTTTAATATGCTGATTTGGTGCTCAGGAAACATACTATCAATGTTGAAAATTGAAAGTTAAAAGGAACGGCATTTAAAATCTTTTGTAACCTTATAAAAGTACTGTCACTTTTGATCAATTTAATGCATGCTTGTGGAATAAAAGTCTCAATTTCTTTCAAACAAACTAAACAAACTAACAAAAAATCTTTCTGACCCCAAACTTTTAAACGGTAGGGTAGGATCATTTGTTGTCTAGCAGGGATTCTTTTTGCATTCAGTAATTTTGAAAAATTATGGACGCTTGCTTCTGACACAGAATAAAAAATAAAAAAAGTAGGCTAATTGCGACTTTTTATCTCGCAATTTTTTCTCAGAATTGCGTGGTATAAACTTGCAATTGCGAGTTATAAAGTCAAAATTGTGTGATATACAGATATAACCTTATAACTCGCAATTCTGACATTATAACACTTTGCGAGTTATAAAGTCAGAATTTTGAGATATAAACTCGCAATTGCGCGAAAAAAAAGTCAGAATTGCTAGTTTATATCTCGCAATTCTGGAAACAATGTCAGAATTGTGAGAATAAAAAGTCGCAATTATCTTTTAAATGGTTTTATTCCGTGGCGGAAACAAGCTTACATAAAACTACATTTGAAATCATATGACTGAAAGACTTGGTAGCAGGTTACCTTATGGGGGCCTTATAAAACAACAATTTTAAGATCACATGACCAGCTAAATACTACCCGGTTTATCTTGGTACCCCCTTGTTACCTGACACTTATGCTTACAAAATAAATTAATGATTGCTGACAACAAACAGCCTTCCAATGGCATCAGTAACTGATAACTGCTGTTGATGTTGCATTCACACCATCAGAGAGTCAATATATGTATTGGCCAGTGACTTAATTATTATTATATATTTTTTTAATTACAAAAGATTAAATATATATATTTACAGCGCCTGTGTCTGATGTGATTATTGTCGCTAGTAGACCAACAAAAGCCTTCGGGAGATCTTGAAGGCAGGGGACTCTATGTGAATAGACAGGAAGCATCTATGTGAATGGCTGCAGAGTTAATTAAAGGTGATGAAGGGTACAGGCCTTTGCTCTAGGACAGCATGTACAACTGCATTAGTTCAGAGTTATGGGCCTTAGGGAATGGCTGTGGACTAGTTAAATGTGATGAAAGGTATAGCATTTTGCTATAGGAGTGCAGGTAAAGACACACACACACACACACACACACACTTGAACATTTGTAGTGAATAAGATTTTTAAATCCTTTTGGAAGATATGTCTTTTATATAATGCTTTTTAATGGAAGATAATGCTTTTAATCAAAGCAATAATTTGATATATATATATTATGAAATGTATTGCAATTTAAAACAAGTAGTTTTCAATAAATTCCACATGATCCTTCAGAAATCATTCTAATATGCTGAAGAAACATTTATTATCAGTGTTGAACATTATACATAAAATGTTCATCACCTGGCTGAATAAAGGTGTTATTTATTTATTATTTATTTACCTTCCTAGTTCATACGTACCATTACTGGCACCTTATTTAAAGTCTTATTTTTATCATTTATTATTTCTTTTCTTTTTTGTCACTGCTTTTTTGTGTGCGTGCAGTGCACTGAACAATTGGTAACAGTGATTATGCAATTGAGAATCAACCTGACTATAAGGGGTGTGTGTGTGGGGGGGGGGGGGGGGCTGTCCCACTAAAAGACTATATAGTACTCTGCAGGGTAGTCTACCAATTGAACCTGGGAGAAAAGGGGCTCATCCTAATCACCAAAAGTACCGGGACAACGTGATTTTAGCAATGTTCCTTGGTTTCATCAGAAAAACAATTTGACCGTCAGATCAGGTTGAAATAGTTCCTTTGACTTTTTTTTATACAATGCATACAGTCTCATATAGTTTTTAATGTGAGCAGAGATGCAAAGCACAATAACAGATTCAGATAAGTTAGAAAAAAAAAAACAGTAAATAAGCTTCTGTGAAAAAGCATGTTCATAACAGACTCTGGCATTCCAAATACCTTACACGCACACACACACACACAAACACACACACACACACACACACACACACGCACACACACACACACAAAATGAGTCACTGAGAGCTTTTTCACAAGAGCTCACTATGAGATGCCAACTTCATCAATCCATCTATTTAAACAGCTCATGTCTGCAACGCATTGACTGAAAACACCATTTAGCCAATAGAAAAATGAGACGGAGAGAAAGAAAGAAAAAGAGATATACAGTGAAGTGAATCGAGTGAGTGGGTGTCTGTATTATCACAGGGTTGAACGGGCTGGGGAAAGGGAGAGCTTATAACAGTTATAATATCAGAAAAAAAGGGGGCAGAGAGTTGAGAAGGGGGGTTGCATGGGTCAGAGAGAGACAAAGGTTACACAACAAATTATTCACCCCTCCGCTGGCTCTATTCTCCACCCTTTTGTTAAGCATAAACGCAGCTTGGCAGGATCCACAGAGAGCTCTTCAATTCACAGTAACTCATAAACAGCTACTCATTATACAGTACAAGGGTCTGTTCAGATATTCAGCCTCAGACTGACACTAACACCACAGCACCACAGCGATCACATGAGCAGATGTTAATGAAAGTCAACTGTTACAACCGCAAACAGACCGACAAACTCATTCTGAGACTCGTACACATGTTGACACACACTCTGAACCGGACCGGACAGTAGGAGCCCCCAAAACGCACACACACATGGGTGTCTGAGAGCACCAGGGGGAGCAAAGGAAGTTTCATACCTTCTTCAGCTGAACTGTGCTGGACCACTAGAGAGACAGACAGAAAGATCCTCCACATTTCCATCAGAGCAACACACAAGAAGAGTCCAGAGAGGAAGAACACGGGAGAGGGAGACAGGAGAGAGAGAGAGGGAGAGAGAGAGAGAGAGAGAGAGAGAGAGAGAGAGAAGGGAGGAGGAGTCTGTCTACTCGTTTTATCTTAGATTAAAGAGAGGAGAGAAAGAGCAGGGGTGGGGGAGCAGGGAGGAGTATTTATGTATGATGATGATTATGACTGAGAAGTCACTGAGCAAAGAACAAGGAAAGAGAGAGAGAGATGAAGGGACCGGTAAACTGACTTTAGCTACTCACTGTGATGGAAAGCCTAAAACGAGTTGGGCTAGTTCGCAGAAAAAGTGTCTAGACACGCAGGAGACAGACGCTTTCACAGTCACATTTGATGAAGGCTCTGGTTTGGCATGCAGATCGGGCACGCCGAGCCAGATTGGAAATATGCATCACTCAGTAAAAGAAGCTTGGAAACCTGCCTGTGTGTTTTCTTTCCTTCTCTTCTTTCAACTGCTGCATTTTTCCCTGGGAAAAAAAATACATATTTTTAATATTTTCTTTTGGCCTTGGTCACTTCTCATTTTCCTTACACACACACACACACACACACACACACACACACACACACACACACACACACACACACACACACACACACACACACACACACACACTTACTTGTATTCAACTACTGTTGTATAATTATCTCTTTGAAAACAGCGCCCTCTGGTGGACACATAGTGACTGCAGAAGATATTGGTGGTGTACACACTATCTATGGAAGTTTGCTTTGGTAAATCATAATTATGGCATAAAAAGTCACAATTATGACATAAAATATTATGTATACGACATGCTAAGACATACTAAGTCATATGACAAAAAATGCATAAAAATACAGGCTATAGCCTAAGAATAATAATGATAAAAAGTAAAAAAATAAGCTGCTAATCCAATTTCGACTTTTTAATTTTAATTTCCAGCTTTTCTTCTCATAAATATAACTTTTTAATGACAATTTTGATTTACAAAAGCACATTTTTTTCTATATAGCTAAAATGGGGTTTCATAACATCCTATTGTGAAATACAGATACAGAAATACAGCCACCTCCCTTTCCGACAGTCATTCCGCTGTTCATCTTCGCCACTATCTTCTCTTTTTTATTATAATTTACCACTATTTTATCCAATTCCGTAGTGGGGAGTCGTGACTGCAGTTAGCTTGAAGCTCGAGTCTCGGGCGCGAGCTTGTCCTTCAATGAAATCCAAATTGGTTCACCTTCCAAGGACTGGATGAGCAGGCGAAGTGAAATTAAATTAAATTAAATTAAATATGACAACATCACATCGGACGTGCACAAAATAACACCAGTGAGAACAAAACCACATATTCAAGATTTTAAATTTTTAAGTCTAATTAAAGTTAGGCTACTACACTGTAACTAAACTTGGCCCACTAGCGGTTAACTGCATACATTTTGAGGAAGAACATTGTTGGTTGTTCTTCGGCTCTTGTGACTGCGGATAGGCTCTTTAAAAAATTATTACATAGACAATATATGTGACCCTGGATCACAAAACCAGTCTTAAGTAGCAAGGGTATATTTGTGGGAATAGCCAACAATACATTGTATGGGTCAAAATTATCAATTTTTCTTTTATGCCAAAAATCATTAGGATATTAAGTAAAGATCATGTTCCATGAAGATATTTTGTAAATTTCCTACCGTAAATGTATAAAAGATTTATTTTTGTGAGTGAATGCAGCACAATC
The DNA here is from genome assembly GCF_051911475.1 of Siphateles boraxobius. NCBI lineage: Eukaryota > Metazoa > Chordata > Actinopteri > Cypriniformes > Leuciscidae > Siphateles > Siphateles boraxobius. The sequence continues at coordinate 18,284,872 of NW_027508722.1, read as the reverse complement.
GCAAACATAAATGGACAACTTTAAAGGCAATTTTCTCAATGTTTCGATTTTTCTGCACCCTCAGATTCCAGATTTTCAAATAGTTGTATCTCGGCCAAATATTGTCCTATCCTAACAAACCATACATCAATGGAAAGCTTATTTATTCAGCTTTCATGTGATGTATAAATCTCAATTTTAAAAAAAAATGATCCATAAGACTGATTTTGTCATCCAGGGTCACATATTTCCTTGAAAATAATATCCAGCACAGGACTACAACCATTTCTTCACAACTCTGTTCGAGAGCTACATATGAAATTAAATCTGCTCAATAAAATAATTAACTTACATTAATTGACTTACATTATTACATGAGTAATAAAAACGCCATTTCCGCGTCGCTTTTACAAAATTTAATCCCTCAGTTCCCGCCACCTCCAACAAGCCAAGCCAATGTTGATTCTCGTTTTATTACGAGCTCTGTGGCATTCTCTTTTTGCCAGCAGACTCTCCTCAGTTCGGCATTTTTTTTAAACCTGTGATTCAACAAAGTTTTGAGATTTTACGTGCTTCATGTCAGCCTTTCTGGCTCGTTGTGACAACTAACCCATGCCACTCCTAGTCACTCAACATCCAGGGTTGCTCAAATCCAGCCTTGGGCCACCAGGCGACTGTCCTGCAGTTTGCCTCAAACCTTGTTCAGGTGTGTTCGCTCACCTGGCTGGCGCCGAGGTGAATGACTATGAAGGTATATTTGATGCAAATTAACATGATCAGGCGTTCAGCCTGTGACAGTGAAATTTTTAGTTGTAGAGAATAGACACACACATGTGTATCAGTAAATTTGAAGTCACAAAGAGAAATTTTTTAAGAGTTGCAAACTTGTAGACTTTTTTTCTCTTCCACAAACACAACACAAGTTACACCTTCTCAAATTCTTCATTGCAGGTGGACAAACCTTATTCTACAAATCACATTAAGAAACTCGTATGCTCACATTTTTGCTAAGTTCCTGCAGTGAATATCGTGCAAAACACTTACATACCTGCATCAAAAAAATTTCTGAGAAATTTTGCTCATCAGCAAATCAGTATGTAAATTCATCCAATGAGAGTTGCACACTTGTCGAATATTTTCTCACAAATATATTGTATATTTTTCTATTGCACAAACATAAGTACATAACTACAACTGCTTGAATCTGCTGCTATACGAATCTCAAACACTGTTTTTCGCTCTCAAGTGACCATAGATATATATGTCAAGTGACAAGTTTCGCGCGCTCTCCCTTTTGCACCATTGGGATTGATCTATGTGAAATGTGGAGCAAAAGTGATTTGTGGATCTGTTGAGGCAGTGGCCGGTGTTGTGCCGAATTTTGACCCCCGCCAAATTATTACCCCCCTAGCAGGTTTAGGATTAGTTGTGGGGGAGGGGTCAGGATTAGGGGTGGGGTTAGGATTAGGCAATCAGGTACTGACTTCAACGAGGGGAGTAATAATTTGGCAGGGGGCCGAAATTCGGCACAACACATGCATTCATCATTCTAATACTGATTTGCTGCTCAAGAAACATTTATGATTATGATCACAGTTGAAAATAGTTGTGCTGCTTAATGAAGTGTGGAAATCACTATGGAGCATATGTTTTCAGGATTGTTGATACGATTGTTGATATATGAATAGCAAGTACAAAAGAACAAAATGTATTTAAAATTATAATGTTTTTGTAACATTATAAGTGTCTTTGCTGTCATTTGTGATCAATTTAAGGCATCCTTGACCTTGCCTGCTATAAAAGTATTTTTTTAAATCATAGTGATTCCAAACTTTTGCCATGCAAATCTCAAGTGATGAAAATGATGAGAAATGTCATGTTTTAACATCGATCCAACACAGTTTAAAGGTTTCATTTTTCAAGAGTTCAAGTCAGAAGTGCCTCTAATTGAAGGCCAATTAAGAACACACATGTTTATAGAACTTTATGAATTTTAAAACATGTTGAATGAGTGTTTGTTGTGCAACAAAATAGATTATGCATTTGTATGATCATCATTGTGTATCATCCAGGCTCACAGTGCAACACATAAGGTCAAAGAAAGAACATGACAAAGAGAAACATTAGTGTAGGGTGCAAAATGTTTATTAGGACACTGATATGGTTGTGGAGTTATTTCCCAGAGATTATTGCCAGAGATGACACAGTTTTAAAGCTTCATAAGTTAAGGTATCAGAAGAGCTTATAAATAAATTAAATTGTATATGGTTCATGTATTTAGGAATATTCTATATCTGCTCTTCTGTTGGAAATAAGTGTCGCTGTAATCATTCAGGTTTTCTGGAATTTTTGGTTTTACAGTAAAAGTGGAACCTTAAACCTTGTGATAATTTTTATTGCAGTGACATTTAACAAATGACAACAAAAGACCGTTTTAAAGCATTGCAATGTACAAAGGAAGAGCACGAAGTGAATGCCTGCAATCATTCAGTCATTAACGAATGCAAATAACAAGCAAACTAATAAAAACATGATGAACTTTATGAAATCATTCACAATTTTATTTTAAGTTCGAGCTTAAACTATATTTACCTTTTTTGAAATAATCCATTAAACCTGCTGAGAAACGAGGACCGTAAACTAAAATGAGCAGTTCCACGAGCATGCCCGGGACACTCATGAATATTCAAGTAGGCTCCGCCCACTGTTTCTACAGATGCACAACACACTTTTGCTCCACATTTCATATAGATCAGTGGGTGCAAAAGGGAGAGCGCGCGAAACTTGTCACTGGAAAGCCAAACTTGTGTTTGTGTGACACAGAAACATGTAACTTGTGTTTGTGCTAGGAAAATATACAAGATATTTGTGAGAAAATATTCTACAAGTGTGCAACTCTCATTGGATGAATTAGCCTACTGATTTGTGGATGAGCAAAATTTCTCCGTGACTTCACATTTTTTGATGCGGGTGTGTAAATGCGTTTTGCCATATTCACTGCAGCAACTGTAGCAAAAATGTGAGCATAGGAGTTTCTTAATTAAAGGTGCTCTAAGCGATGTCGGGTAACGTCACTTCTTTTTGACGTTTAAAGTATTGTCAAACAAAGCGGAGGCTAGCTAGACCCTCCCTCCTCCTCATCCGCACACTAACCCCCCAAACCCCAACCACCAAATCCTTCTTGTCGGTTATTGGCTGGAACACTGTAATGTTTCGTGGTGCGGTAAGCCCAGTTTGTTTTTGTTGCTGTTTGTGGAGCCTGGGGTGTCTGCAGAGACCGTGTTTTTTTTACAGTGTGTTCAGGGGACCGGCAGCTAGCGGATAGTGAGACAGAGCCGGCCCGAGCCTTTTGGGGGCCCTAAGCAGAATTTGATTGGGGCCCCCTCCCACTACGCGTAGTCACTTGTGCTTGACGATTATTTACGCAAATACCACGCAATAATGATACATTATAAATTAATACAGTGAGGTTATGTCTTATTAATACAAAATAAATACTTAATAAAAAATAGATGCCTACTTAAATAAAAAAGTTTTAACTTTTACTTTACTCTTTTACTAACTCTCTGAAACTTCTTAAAACAAACTGTCTCAAAACATCATATAAATTATTTGCTAAAATAATGACAAAACTGAGAAATCAGAAACATAATAAAAGCAAGGGTTCAACAATGACAATTATTGTTGAAAACTGTAAAAATATTATTATTTCTCAACTGTCTCAATACAGTGTAACTGTCCTCAAAATCTTTTTTTTTTTTTTGGATTATTATTGTAACAGACTTTGTTGGATTGTACATGACAGAATCCAACAAAGCCTGTTACTATAATACCGGTAATGATGTACTGGCGATCGTTGTATAATGTGTGTATGCAATGTATTTTCCCCCTCGGGGCTTGCCGTAGATAGGAATGGGTCAATTGCTGCACAAAACACACCGTAAATAATCATGCAAAAATACTTTTATCTTGCTCTTTTTGTCCCCTCCTCTGTCATTTTTGTCTTTCTATTTTCGGCACCAGAGGGATACGTCCTTTTTGTGACATGGCTTAACATTACCGTGACTATGCAGTTGCGCACGAATTGTCTATGCACGCGCGAGGTGTCTAGATTATGCGCAAGACTTAAACGCTGGCAAACCCAGCAGCCGTTGTAGGCAGGTATATTGATCATGAAATCAGAATTTACTTGTCTTTAATTATTCATTCATTCATTCATTCATTCATTCATTCATTCATATTAATTCATTCATTTATGTCACTTGTTTAAGTCATCTAAATTTTTTTTTTTGATTTTTCGACTCGACTGGGGGGCCCCCTGGTGGCCAAGGGGCCCCAAGCAGCGAGAAGCCTCTCGCTGCATCCTGCGGTGGATATCCAACCCGGCCCACATCCAAGTGTGACGTCAGAAGCCACCACGCCCATGCCCAAATTGGACACGTTCTCATTAACAATTAAACACTGGAAGAAGCATCGAGAGAAGACGAAGGTAACTGCGAAACAAAATGCACGAAACACACTTGCGGTTTTAGTATAAACACTGTTCAACATAATATAAGAATGCATTGTATGAGAGTGAGATGTGTTAGCTACCTGTTGAAAGCAGCTCTTATCACTTTTATAATAGTTTGGTGCGGTTGATCACTTGACTAGAATGCCTGCTCATCGCGCGAAAGCCCGCCATATGTAATACTTGTCAAAATATCGATGTAATTCGAATCAATAAGGTTTGATGATGTTGTTTTAGAGCTAAGAATTATCATCAACTTACATATTTGGTCATTTAACTCCCCTACGATGTCTTAACTGAGTTGTGTGTTAACGTTACATGTGGCTTAGTGAATTTCCTATCAGTAACGTTAACTACGTTAGATTCTTAACTGAGAATTTTGTTTAGTATACTATTACTATTATACTATACTAACTGCATTGTTATATCACCAATTTAATGTTGTTATTTGGATTAAGGGTAAATATGAAAAATTTATTATTATTTCAGTGCTTATGTGTGACGTTGCATCCTGTAAATCTTATTCTACTTGTAAATAATACGAGATCAAGAATATGAGAATATGTCACTATGTCAGTTGTAAATACTGCATATTGAAAAAGTTTTTTGCTATGCAAAGAAGTTATACATGTTTAGATAATGTAATGTGATGATAAACTGTTGTAACATGAATAAGTTTTATTATTGATTCATAGTAAATACAGTAAATACAGTGATGGCAAGCCAGCCATCACATCAGCAGTCTTTCATAACTATATTATACTTCTTTTCAGGAGTACTACAATTTTGAAAGCAAGTGATTGTGATACTTGTATGTATCCTTCTATCTATTCTAGATTAATGGGAAGATCACATAATTATTGTCATTGTCATGTTTTACAGCATCCTACACATTTTCAGATCAAGCCTGATGCAGATCAATACTGCCTGGATGGGTGGTTTGAATGTCCCTGCTGCACTTTTAGGACTAAAGAGAAATTCTCATTTTCTCTTCATCTTGAGAACCATATAAGTCAGTAACATGAATATTTGACTTTCTCTCTCTACAACTCCAACATTTAATAAGTGTTAAGTGTTAAATCAGACATATATATTTCAGTTCAGCATGTTAACAAATTTATATTCTCTCTCTCTCTCTCTCTCTCTCTCTCTCTCTCTCTCTCTCTCTCAGAGTTGAAGCCATTCTTGCAGCAACTGGAGGAAAGGGGATCTTTTTGGTGCTTTTGTTCTAGCACAAATAATTTTGTTCTTTCATATAATATAAATAAATACATGTTTATATATAAATAAATTCATGCTTTAATCATTCTGGAGTTTTGCCTTCTGATATTTGGCCATATCATTTAGTGACTGCATATGCTGATTCCATTGTTATTTTACCTGATAATGAGCAAATTAGTTCAACTTAAGGAGGTTAATCAATATACAGCATAATTCAAGAAAGTAAGATTCACTCCACTTTTTCAGTTGTTTAAAGATTGATATACATTTTTAATTTGTTTTGTGTAATTTGAAATTTTCAAAATGCTTCATGCGTCTATTAGTATTAGCTTTTAGTTGAATTACTGAAATAAATTAATTTTTGCATGATACTCTAATTTTTGAGTCTCACCATATTGGTTCTTTAATTTAAGGTTTACATAAATTCCATTCTGCTGTTCTATATTTGATTTCAAAGTCATTTGCTATAACAGGCATTAAGTGAATTCTTTGGTTGTAAAAAAGCAATATTTCTATAAAGAAATGTCGAAAAGTTGTCAATGTCGAACGAAAAGTTTACATTTATTTTTTTATTATTTGGAAGGGGTAACTATAAGTGCAGTTTGGATCACTAAGAAAGTGACAAAAATTCGTTTTAGTATAGAGGCTCCCTTATATGTATATTATACTATTCCAAGCCTGAAAAAATGTCACAATTTAACTGCACCAACAATCTGTAACGTCACACCTCTACACAAATAACCTCATCTTTATTATAAACCAATAACTATGATAACCGTAAAAATATTTCCGACAGGAAGCAGCGCTATTTTGCGCATGTGTACAACAAATCGAATCACGTGGCCTCCGACGTCACACTTGGATGGGCGTGGCTTCCGACGGCACGCTTGGATGGGCGTGGCTTCTGACGTCACACTTGGATGTGGGCCGGGTTGGATATCCACCGCAGGATGCAGCGAGCTGTAGTTGGAAGCAGCCGCTTAGTTCGCTTATGCCTCGGGTCGCCCCTGTAGTGAGATGTTTGCTGTATGTGACAAAAAATGTTTTGGCCGAAAGAAACGCGTGTCATCGCTTAGAACACCTTTAATTTGTGATTTGTAGAATAGGGTTTGTCCACCTTCAATGAAGAATTTGAGAAGGTGTTACTGTTGTGTTGTGTTTGTGGGAGAGAAAAAAAAAGTCTACAAGTTTGCAACTCAACAACAAACATTTCTCTCTGTGACTTCAAATTTACTGATACACATGTGTGGCTATTCTCTACTACAACTACAAATTTCACTGTCACAGGCATTCAGTTGATTAGCACCAAATATACCTTCATAAATGACTGGCTGCCCACTGCTCTGTGTCTGTGTGTGTGTTCCCTACTCACGGCTCCTAATAAATTCCATGTATGGGTTGCCATACTTGGATTTTACTGCAGGTCACTTAGTGATTAGGGCCAAAAACATGTTTTGGAAAAAGGATTAATGATTTACTTAAAAAAAAAAAGAGAGAAAAGGATTGATTATTTATTTACTCATTATTTATATTTTAGTTAATATTGAACAAAGCTTTAACATAGGGTACTCAAACATTTGAATAGCCTCTCTTAAAAATACATTAAACGCTATTATTAGATTACAGTAAACTCTCAGTCAATCTCATGATTGACTTACAAATAAAAAAAAAATATTATTAATATGTGACTTTTCTGGATGATACAACGTCTCATGACAAGAACGCATGTTATGACACATGACTTATCTCAAAAAATATGTACAGAGTTCCTGTGATGCAAACAGTCACAAATGCAAGTAAAATCAAATCATGTGGGAATGATCTGGTCAATCTCACAAAATATGCTTCCAAGTGTGCTCAATGTATTAAAGACATTGTGCTTGAAGCAAAGGTAAAACAATGCAGAAAACATCACAGTTTGGTAACAAAATTAATTATATTTGATAAGCTATAAATATAATAAAATATGTAAATATATATAAACCCCCCTAAAAAAAAGAACAACAACAAAAAAAAACAACTTTGAAACATATTGGTAAAAGACATTGGTAAAATTGCAGAAACCTCAACCTTGCAGTCAGAGTGCAATAAAATGCAGTAATAAATGTAAACAAACCAATATATGTATATATATTTACACAGTTGAGCAATACTTACAGTAAACAGTCCTAACCACCTATGAAAATATGAGATGCACATAGGTCCATGTTAAACAATAAATGTGTTCTTGTGATTGCTGGGCTGTCATGATTAACTTTCATATGATCGTGTGTCAGTAGTGTTCATTCAGTCAGGCCTAGTGACAACGGTCATGAGAAATACTTCAGGGATGAATAACACCATAATTGATAATTCAATTTTAGATTCTGTCTCTAGGTCACTAATCAAAACTTTGACACTGAACATGTGAACTCATTTGCACAAAAGACCAAATGCTCATGACCTGAATAGTATCCATAACAGCACAACAGCACAAGTGTTAAAAGGCCAAAGTGAGTCTGATTAGTGCGTAAATTCTGTCTGATTTAAGTCTTTGGGCAATATGAGAAATGTGTTAAAGGTGCAATGTGTAAAAATTTTGAGTGTCTATTAACAGAAATGCAATATGACATCCATAACTATGTGTTCAGTGGTGTATAAAGAACTTACTTAATAAACCGTAATGTTTTTATTACCTTAGAATGAGACATTTATATCTACGTAACCGCGTGCACCCCCTTCTACGAAGGTCGACATATTGTGACGTCATGTTTCTACCGTAGCCGACAGCGAACAAACAGCGTTACAGAGCGCATTTCGTCACTACCTTGAAAGAGAAGCAGCAGAAAGCTAGAAGCTAGCCATAAACACAGTGAGTAGTGGCTTTTCCCTTGTCAGTGGTGTAAAATATGTAGTGGGATTGTTTCATGTAACTTAGTTCTTCTCCCTCGCTGTATTAAGGGTTTGCTATGTGGAAATGTGCTGGTTACGTTTGTGAGACAATCAGCTGATTACTATTATTATATTATATATTAAGACCCTTGATCCTCACCTGACTATGGCTTTGTAAACTTTATCCATGATGTGGTTTATAATGGACTGTGGTACAGAAACAGTGACAATGTTACACACTCTTGGCTTACTCTGGCTATTCTCTGCTGTCTCAGACGACGATGTTTGTCCAGTTTCAGGCACCGTAGCTTCTTCGAAAGGGAGGGGTGGGCAGTGGGCTGAGCCCTCAGTGCAACTCGCAGCCAAACCGCTAGATGTCGCTAAAAATCACACACTGCACCTTTAAATAACTATTTAAATATAAGTCATAGTAATAAATTTAATATTCCACATGATTATGGACAAGTGCTTAGTGCTCACACATAAGTTATCTTAAAAATGCAACTCAAATCTATATCTGACTAAACATTCAATTTATCAAAAGGCAGCCTCAACCACTTGTAACACTTATTATCTCATAATGGCTTTATAATTGGCAATTATAAAAAGGCTTTCAATACCATCCTAGCTATTTCCTAGTAATAATGACCATTATTTAGCTGCATCTGTTCTCTACCGTCCGCCGTAGGAGTCCATTAGGCTGTCAATCTTGGTGTGGATCATGGGGTTTCTCTATAGGTTTGTTCCACTTTTCTCCTGTCCAGCCAGCTCAGTCATCTGAAACTTATCTGATGACGGGGACACTGGCAGAGAAATGGCACCCTCTGGAGACTTGTAGTTGGCAGCATTGGAGCCTGCGGCATTGGAAAATCCACTGGAAATGTCCTCAAACGTCCGGCCTTTGGTCTCGGGAACCCGGAAGTACGTAAACACGAAGAACATGATGAGGAGGATGAGGAATATGATAAACACATATGGGCCGCACAGTTTCTAGAAAGGAAGCAAGGTCACAATAATGTGTTTTGCTCTAGTGTCCATAAAAAAATGTGATACTGCTGAATTTTGTGACAAGGTTCTCACCAATAGTGGTAGGAAAGACAGTCCGACAATTAAGCTGGCGGTCCAGTTGCAGCATCCCGCCACAGCAATGGCTGCCGGACGTGGACCCTGAGAAAATAACTCTGCCACTATGAACCATGGGATCGGTCCTGGTCCCATCTCAAAACTTGCCACAAATCCGAAAACTGCCAGAATGGCCAGAATGCTGATTGGTGAAATTCCCTGCTAGCCGGAAATTGAATCATTTGTAGAGAGAGAAAAAAGAGCAATGATACACTTCAGTGAATGAAATCTCACATAAATATAAGTTGGCGTTCATTAGTAAGATCACACACACTGACCCCTTCCGATGCAGATTCGTAGATAGCAGTGCCATTCTGAACAACTTCAGGCTTCTATAGATCAGAAAAGAGAATGAATTTAAAAATAAATAAAAATGTTTTGTCTCTATTCTCTAATATTTAATTGAATTAATCCCTTGTTAAATACATCCCATTCACTTCTAAAGATCAATAGTTTATCATGTAAGCGCATCTAATGATCATATATATTTAATTATATATTGTATATCAAAACTCACCACAAGTTTAAGAGAAATAGTCATGAGTAGAACACAGACAGCCATTCCAGCCAGTCCGATCATATGAAGTGTTCTTCTCCCCGCCCTCTCCACCAGGAAGAGCTGTTGAGCAAAGCAGTGGGAACATCAACACCCTGTTCTTCAGGACACCCTCACAAAATTATTTGAACGGATATAAGGGCATGACATTGCAAATTCAAGGGTGGTGAAATGAATTTGACAACGGTTCATCAACAGTACAGTTCTTTACAAATATTTGTTTATGTGAGTATATTAGCTCAGCTGTGTAAACTCACAGAGATGACAGTGAAGATGGTGTTCACTGCACCCATTCCAATGGTGGCAAAAACTGGCCCAGTGATACCCGCTCCTCTGAAGATCTCTGTTGAGTAATAAATTACCTGGAAAATGTACAGAAACGTAGCTGTTTATTATTTAAGAACAGTTCATGTCAAAACTGGGAGTTGACAAGGAGAAAATATGGAAGGATTTCTTACAAATTGACAAAGGGACAAACACTGTAAACGAACACTCATTAATCAGTATTTCTGTCTTGTTTTCCAGTAAAATAAATATCTGAACATTATTAAAACAAGATACATGTTAAAGAGAATGTTAACTTTATTTTACTTCTCATTGGCAAATAGTTTTTGTTGTTGTAAGCACAAAATGTTTTTAGGTTTATGCTTAAAACAAGAAAAAAATTCCATTGACTGAAAAATAAAATTTGCCAATGAGCAAATCAACTCAAATCAATATGGACATTATATATATATATACATACACACACACACACACACAACCACACATTATTTACAAGGTATATATATATATCTTGTTTATACTGTAGATGTATTTTATACCTGGGAAAACAAGGCACTGCTGGCTATAAAGATCTTTAACAAGATGTGCTAATCAAAGATCATTATCTAAACTTTTTATGTAACGGGTGGGGGGAAGTGTGAAGTGTGGAGACTCACAGCGTTGATGCCGGACAGTTGCTGGGACAGCTGCAGGATTATGGCGATAATAATGGGCTGTCTGTAGGTGGAGTTACGGAATAGCTCCGGAATAGAGACCTTCTTCTCCATGGACATCTTCATGGCCTCATCCTTCATCTCACGAATGTCATCCTCCACATCTGAATGCCCACGAAGATGTGTCAGCACTGAGAGCAGAAGAGAGAAAGATCAACAATCAGTATGGAAGAGTAAATACAATTCAGTTGCTCAGGCAGTGCTAAATGGTGTTGCTCATGTCTCCTAGATCTCTTTCTAGATCCAAATGCGATGCTTCTAAAGACTTTATTTTAGTCCTGAGCAGTCTCACCTTGGCGTGCCTCATCCTCCTGGTTGAGACTGATCAGCAGGTATCGAGGGCTCTCTGGGCAGAAGATCAGCATAACACTCTGTACCACTGCAGGCAGCGTCGTCAGAGCCAGCAACAACGGCCACAAAGACTGAGATCCCAGCAATGACTCCAGACCTAAGATCTACCATAAAATACACAAAGATGACCCATTTATAACTATTTGCAATTACATTTTTAAGTGTATAATCAGTATGTTCCAAAACCAGATGACTTCCTTTCTTCTGTAGAATATAATAGGATAAATTCTGAAAACGTTCCATAAAATACAATGAATAAGGACCGAAGCTTTCAAGTTTCAAAGAGGACCCAAAACCATCATAAAAATTATCCAAATATCTTCTAAAGCCATACAATATAATTTTATGAGAAAAGGATAGTAATTTGTTATTATTAACTGAAATTAGTGAATGAGTCAGTGAACTGAACCAATATTGAATTTGTTCGGTTCACTGACTCGTTCACTAATCATGAACAAATCATTCAGACCTGTTTTGTGATGTGAATGAACTCATTGAAAATATCTAACTCAAAATAATCAGTTCTTCACAAATCTGACATCACTACTGAATGTGCCGAGAAGATGTCAACATTTTTCGGGAATAATGTCTTCAATTTCTACCTGTCCCTTGCACAAGGCTATCATATGACTTCAGAGGACTGTACTAGCACACAAGTTGTATAGACTAATTTTACTATACTATATGGTGTTTTTGAATCTTTTTTCTGCTTGGAAGCTTTGGTGTCATGTCATTCTAGTTGCATGAAAAAAAAGAAAATCATATAGAGTTTGAAATTAACTTTTTCATTCACCGGCCAATTAGGCTACAAAATCTTTAAGTTTCCGGCCATTCAGAACTTCTACTAGCAAAAAATGAAAAAAATGAAAAAATAAGCCAGATTAACTACGTCACATCTTTTATATATATCCTCCTCCCTACCTCTTTCATCCTCATCACCAAAAATGTATTTTAGGTGGACAGATCAATACAGTACAAAGAACATAAAAAACTGTAGGATGGTGGAAAATAACAATGTCTTTTCTGTTAACCAAATGCTTTTTAATCGTCGCTATTGCTTCAATGCAAATGAACAAGCACGCCATTATTTGTTGTGTAGGGATGTGTACGTTAAAGTAACAGGTTCTGCGCAATATGCTGTAATTATCACGATGACCCACGAGTTGAGTATTTGCGCTAAATCTGCAGAGATTGGGCTAACATGAGCTTCCCCAGCAATGTAAGTAAACAAAATAAGTAACCCGCCAAATTGGCTTGGCGTTGATTTTTACCTGCATTTGGTGGGTGTTCATTTCAAACCCTTATGGGTTAGTTTAATCTTCATTTTTGAGTGATCCCTCTAATCTCTTATTTACATTTATCCATAGGAAAATCTAACCTGTGCAACCAGGATGCCGATGACCACTCCGAGCTGGTGAAGGGTGCCAAAAGCCCCTCGCAGTGCCGTTGGAGAAATTTCACCCACATACATGGGTGTCAGTCCTGTACACATACCACAGAACACACCAATCACAAGACGGCCCAATATCACCAACTCATGGGAGTTGAAAATGCTGGATAAACCCATCAGGCCTCCACCAATCAGAGCCAGGATGTTAGACAGCAGCATTGACTTCCGTCTGTAAAGAGAATTTTGGAGGTGAAATAGGAAGATCTTTTATATTTGTTTTATGTCCAAATAAATTGTGTGATTTTGAATTTGGTCACTCTTTTCTCACCTCCCAAGCTTGTCAACCAGAGCGCCAACACTAAGAGATCCGATCATGCCACCAGCATTGAAAATGGAAACTGCGACACTCCACACTGTTGTGAGTGTGGATTCATCCATAGGCTCTCCAGTGCGCACAAGAGTCACGTTTCTGATGAAGTTCTTCACTTTCTGATCAGCAACAGAGAAACAGATAGAAGTAAGTGATGAAGCGTTGTTTTTTTGAAGTCTAAAATCCTGCTCATTTAATGAAACATTTACCTCATCGGGTGCGTTGATGACTCCTGTGTTGAAGCCGAACTGCAGCGAGCCGATGACGGCCGTGGACACGCAGAGCACCAGGTAACATGTCACCTGCTTCCCCTGAACAAAAAGAAGGAATACACATACTGTGACATGAGTAAAGATGAAAGTAAGAGAAAAAGTAACTGTGACCCAACAAAGTATCAAAATGTGCACAAAAACTGTCCTATTTCTTCTTTCTTGATTTCTTGCACTTTCTCAGTTGTGAAATAATTCTGTAGCACAGGTTCTTTTTTTTTTACATTATAATATTTCACTTAGACAGTTTTGTTTCTCTTCAATGTTCAGAAAAGGGCTCAGAGAAAATATAATAATATAAATAATAATAATTTAATATGTTAAATAAAATATAAAATTAAAACATACAAAATTTAACAATATTACTGCTTTCTAAAGACTGATTGGAAACCATGAGATTAATTATTTTATTGTATGGACAACCATAGCTGTATATTTCTTTTGTTTATTCTCAATATATATGTGTAGGCTACAAACCCCAACACTGGAAGAGGTGAAATCACACTATATGTGATGGACCGATCGTAAACAGCAGGAAGTTCAAACATTCGCCTATCATTCATCGACATCAAATATGGCTTAACACTTAAAACATGTAAGTAGCAGATACTTAACAAGTCCACTCGCTCTAATGTTAACCTAGATAAATGTGCCCTATCATTGGGCGCATAAGTGTTTGTGTGGAGAGCCGCTTACTACATGACATACAGGCGCCGGCGGAAATCACTTGCATTTAACTTAAAATACTCCGTCATTTTTTAGGTCATAGAGAATAGAATAATGCAGACTTAAAAGGGTCTACTTTTATTTCACAATAACAACAAAACGTTGTTCTTTTGTAAAATAATAAAAACTATTGCACTTTCTGCCATCTTGGTCTCAGTCAAGTCACAAAACTAACCAAAACTCAGTGTATACTTGCCTCACAGACATGAGAAATATATACATATAAAGCTTTGAATATCTACTTTTAAATGAAACCATATCAACTGGAAAATAAATATTCTCAGATTGTGAGAAACAAAAAGACAGAAAACATTATCAATAAATTATTAAAATGTTTAGACAGTCTCCTTCTGTTTTTTAATGACACAGACTAAAATGCACGTTTGAACAGTTTTAACTGAAAGCAACTTGCACTGACACATCTTAAAATATTTCTGTGCCATCGTTTTGTCTCAAGATGCACACAAGTAAAGTTTTTTTTCTAGGACACGTTTATAAAAGCTACTAAATGTCCTAATTGAACTTTAGTCCTACTCCTGGCTTAGTCTAAACCTTGTCTGTGAAACAAGGCCAAAGTTTTCTCAGTTCAAATGTATCTTCAAACATGAAAATATAGCTGCCTTTATAGTTTTGTAAGGGGGTCCCTTGCAAAGGGGTTTATTTAATAGCCTAACTCCTGCTTTAAAGGGTAACTGAACCTAACCAAAAAAGAAAGAAGAGTCTTTCTCACTTTTTGCCTTTATTTTTAAGTCACACTCTCGTGTCACTCAACAGTCACACACTAGCCTACTTCAATATCCTGTTTGTCTATAAACATTCATGCTTTTTAAACTTTTATCAAAACTTAAAAAAGGACTTTGTCAAAGCCTAGTTACAAATTGCAGCTATGAAATTCCATGAATTTCTGTTTATTTTAATCATACTTTATTACAGTCCAATTCATAATGTGATTCTGCATCCTGTTTGCTACCTCAATTCAAGAGGAAGGAATCTAAAAATCATTCTCAATTCAATTCTGAATTCACACAAATCCTGATAACCATATATTACACAATAGTAATTTCAGTAATTTCCAAGTATGAAAGTGGAACAACAAAGTTGCATAAATCAGTTGACATAATAACTGGAATTTGTCCCTATGTGTCATTTTTCCCCAAATCGTGGTTCTCAAACTCTATAGCTTCTCTATAGTTGATGTCTGTTCCTACCTCTTGTGTCAAATTAAAAGTAGAAACAGCGACCTAAGCTAATTGTGTGCTGCGTTACTTCTGTACAGCAGGAAATAATGGGTCAGAACGAACAATAATCTGACGGCCTGTTCTATAGGGTGTATGGGGTGACATTTGTATTTTTATAGGTTTGTAGGGCATTTTAGAGTAACTTAAAATTAGTAACTATTACTAAGTAATTTGTAATGATGTTTTTCATGAAGTAAATGGTAATCATAGTGGAGTGATTAACTTTCTCAATACTGCATGCCATATTTGGCAAAATACAAAAAACCCACGCACAGGAACTTCTGCAGGCTGATGTTATTATACAGACTTAAACAGACCCAAACATGCACACACACAAACAGCGGCAGACTCCTGGAGGAGCGAACAAGGATATGGGTGCCGTCATGTGATCTGTAAGGAGCCAGAGCCATCTGTACAAATTCAAAGTTCATAACGGGTTTTGCTGATAAAGGGCGATCCATCACCTTTCATATTGATCAGGATAGACCAGATCACATTTGCACCCCCACATCCCACCATGAACACACTTATTTATTAAATCAACACATTCAGTGACTCACTTAAAAGATTTGTATTAACCTCCAGCAGATGCAAAATTGCACACTCGGATTGGAATTTCCATTCTGTCTGTCCATTCTAAAACAAGTATGAACCAGTCAGAATGTTGTTCATATTATGCTCAAGTTTGAACATGCCATCTAAACCCTGCTCTGAACATTTCTCCTTGTCGTTCTGCTTTGCACATCTCCGTTTCTTAATTCCAATGCTGCAATCCTATCGGTTATTCCAACTAAGAAATAAATCCGAGATTGACTCATACATTCCAGGATGATTCCCTTAATTAGAACTAGGATCAGAGTCAGTTTGGATTTGGTCCAAACAGCCTCCAAAGACAAAGCTGGCCAAAAAATGTCCCACTACATAGTGTTTAATTGATTTGAGTTGTCACCTGAATAAATATGACTAATAGCCTGAAGAGACATATCAAAGAATACCTATAGTTAAACCTGACAGTGCAACACATTAGTGACACACAAACATTACAAAATAAGTATATAAATCAAAGGCTACTGGCAATTAAAACAAGCTACAGTATATCTAAAATAATAACACATTACAATATTTCAAACCCAGATGCCCATTGGCATCCCCCGAACATTTACTACATTGCATGGTAAGCACAGTTTACTGTGTCTGTGAATATGTAGTAACACCAAAGTAACCACATGGGTGGCTCCCCATTACCATGGTCAGAATTGAGGCATCTATCTATACTACAAACTATGGAACATTATGAAAAATAATAGCCTAAACAAGAAGCTACAAAATTGCCATAAAATAAGCAGATAATGTTAATTTTACATAAAAGACCATATTTTCTGCATGTAAACTCTTGTGAAAATGAAGTACACTTAAAGCATATTTAAAAAAAGAATATTTAAGTAAATAAGAATATACTTCAATATTGCATAGATGCAATTAGATGAAAATGTATTATATCACATGCAATAAACAGAACTTAAGAGGGCTTTTCTGACCCACTTAAGAGGGATAAGTACCTGTCATAAGTACCATATTGTCTTTGAAATACGGTTAAAGTGTGCTGCTTTGTAAACTAAAATAATAAATGTACTTTTTTAAAGCATGACAAAAGATTATTTAAACATAATTATTAAATATAGTAAAGTGTGTTAAGAAACAGTAGGTTACACTTTATTTTAAGTTGTCCTAATTGTTACAGTCTATAAGTACTGAGTAATATTAATTAATTGCACTTAGGGTTAGGATTAAGTTTGGTTTAGACTTAGTTGCATGTAATTATGCATAATTTATAGTTATTACTATAGTAACTACATGTAACGTGTAACAAGGGCACTGTAAAATAAAGTGTTCTGAAAGTGTTATCTCTTTAAGTACAGTTAAGTGGCCATGTGGTTAATTAATGTTATCTGCAAGTTTTTTTTTTTTTACTTTTAAGATTTGAAGTTAAGTGCAAAACAATTAAGTACACTTCTTTTTCTCAAGGGATGTAATAAAAACTGGTTAAAAAAGGTAGATTTCATAAGGGTTATTGAGATATTAAAGCCTTTTCTTATTAATCATAAAGAAGAAAACTAATCATCCCAACTTGTTCTGTACATAATGACAATGAAAGAAAAAAAGACTCTACCTTACTGTCTTTCATCTTCTCCATTCTGTCCTTTGGAGCGAAAGACAGTTATTACAATTGAGACAGAGGTCGTCTGTACTTCCTGTTCTTACAGCAAAACCAAACTTATATGGGTAAACACAAATCCGTATTTGGAAAAGTCTCTAGTGTGGGGGAAAAAAAGAATACAAAGAATTGTTTTCAGTAATGTGAAGGAATGAAAGCTTTTATGTTTTCATAAAGAACCAGCACAAAAAAAGTTGATTTCCTACAACGGATGTCTGCTGAGTTGAGATGACAGTTAAGCATCAGTATTGTGCAATGTAAATTGCTAAGTAAATGTGGAAGTCAAATATCAGAGGCATCTCTGTCAGCTCAAGATCGTCTCCCTCAAATGTGGTTTTATGGGTTAACTCAGTTTCAGTCACATTCCTGTACTCTGACATTTTAACGTTCTACCAGTGAAAAAAATCTATCTTGCTTTAGTTTAAAACAGCTTCATGCAGTTCCTTGATTAAAGACATTTGATCTGCGTGTTATGCACATTATGTTATAGCTGCATTTACACATATATTTCATACAAACACATTCTTATATTTTATTTTATAATTATGTTAATAAAACTTGTTTCCATAATTGTAAAAACAACATCCTTATTTCATTCCCTTTAACTTGTCACAGCAATTTCTGTCCTTTCAACTTTCAATTTTCTTCATCAGTAATACATTTGTAAGTGAACAAAAAGGTATAAACTTCACTTCAAGGTTATTTAAATAAAGATTTAAGGCAACAATTAAACGTTTTTAACATTTTAAATAACGTGTAGATAGTTATGAAGCAATATTTTAGTCAATATTGTAATGAAAGATCATTCCAATGCTACTTATAGTATGTTATATTTCTATGTAATGATATGTAAAATAATAATATTTACGTTTATGTTTGCAGAGCTCGTGCGTCGATCAGGTATTTGCTGGTGTGTGATAAACGCTCTCGAGCTCGTGGGTTTTATGGTGAGTGAGACTACATGAGCACCAGCACGTAACGTTGCTTTTTTTTCGTCACACAGCCATGCACCCCCTGTTTCTGTAATATTTGAGTCACAGGATTAAACGAGAAATTAATTTCAAGTCACTAACGTAACATCCTTTCATAGGAAATCCTGTCCGTATCTCAAAAACTAGAGCAACCTACCTAGACAGCATGAGCTCAATCGAAACTTGCCTATGATGTCTAATAACTCTATCTAAATGGGCGGCTAATAGATGTTTTAAGACCCTTCTCTATTTAATGTCCTTATTTGGTTACTCACGCATTATCGCCACAGTAGACTGGATGTGAATCGCGCCTCTGTTTCTCTCGCGCAACATCCCAGAACAAAACCTGCTGTCTGACAATAATAACGTTATTGTTGTCATGTGAGTGCTTCTGTGAGAAAATTACGTCTTTTTTGTTTGTAAACAAGTAGTCCTCTCTTCCGAGATTGGCCAATTTGCGGGGTTGCTGGCACTTCACGTGTGTGATCTAGTGACAACACATTTTTCGTTGCCTACGCTCAGGGTAGGCAGCTTTCATTTGTTCAGTGAAATTGTCTTAGTTATGGGCATTACGAATTAAATACAATGGGAAATGACTTTAAAGTCTAATTTTTACGGTAATAATGCATAGCCTAAAAATGGTGCACACGCGCGCGCTCGCACACACACACACACACACACAGACAGCTAGACTATAGTTGACAGTGTTGAGACAGACAAACAGGAACTTGCAGGAAACATTTTGAGAACTGAGATCATGCCGCTGTGGTTTCTTTTAGTATGAAGTACACTGAATTCTTCAAGACAAATTCTCCACGAGCCTTCCAATCTTTCGCTGACATGAAAGGAACATGGACAGATGAATGAAAATATGTAGATAACGCATTCAAATGTGTATTTTTATTTACAGGATATTAGCATTAAACTAAAGTGAAGAAATCTGTAGCTGCTTATGTAAATTGAAATCAAAACCTACAGTAGCAAACAATAAGGGCAGAAAAGTCAAGTTTCCCATATGTAGTCTAAATATTTTATCATCTTTTTCAGTATAAATAGACATACACAACTTTACACACACCACTATCTACAATATCGTTCTGAAAATTAGCACAAAAACGTTATTTTTCATTTCATTTTATTGATATTCTATTTCGGGAGAGCAAGATTATTTCAAAATCCACTGCATTGTGAACAAATAAACTTAAGTTCACCTTGATTATACACTTCCAGTGTGTCCTTTTGCCCTCATGGTTTGCATCAGATATTAAAAAGATATAGAAATAGAGGAATTTCTAGGTACTCTGTGCAATTGTTGTCACTGCAATTGCTACATTTTCACAAGTCTTAGTAATGGTTGCCGTCACAGGAAGTACCAATTCATGCTATTTTACCGCCATCTGGTGTTTTAAAAGCCAAGAGCACGATGACTTCAAACTGCAGGATTAAACAGAGCCGTATAAATAAAGCTGTGAAAACGGTTTATATTATAGAACCGCTTAGCTTCTTAATCACGTATTTCACTTAACCTCATCCTGTCTGTTCAAACTGAATTAGCCTTTATATCATTGCCTGAGCTCTATATGGCTAAATCCAGTATCTTAATACGAGTGTTAATTCAATAAGGCATGTAGAAGGAACAGAATTCACCTTGCTGATCATCAACTATCTGCAAACTTAAACTTTGTGCAATCTGACAAAAACATATACATAAAAAAAAAAAAAACAACAACCCCAAAAACACATCAATAGCACATTCTTTAACTCCACACCTTACTAAAGTCACTAAATGACCAAAATGTCAACTGGTCAGACTTGTGTTTTGCGGTAGGTGGTATGCCATACGGAACCGTTGCCACTGAAACTGCATATTAACGCACCAGTGGGGCTGTCAAACGGGTTGGCGTGTATGGTTGGGTTGTGGAGAGATTGTGAGATTGTGGTTAGGTCTCAGCAGCCGGATGGATGTAGAGGTCAGTAAGCTGGGCTGAGTTGAGTGGGGGACGGAGGGGGGTGACTCTGGGAAGCCAGAGTCACTGTCGAGCCCTCTTGAGGTGTCGTGGGCTAGTCGACGAAACACTGAGGACGTAAGGTGCCCACTTGAAGACCCTAGAGATGTCCCCTACTCAGCTCAATCCAGACGGTTGTCATGGGGGGACCGCACTGTGGTTTCAGCCGTTGTGTGTGCTGATGCGTGTTAACACTAGACAGAAGGAGATTTACATCACCATATGGAAAGAATAGCAAATGGATGGAGAAGCATAGGTTACTGTAAAGCTATGTCTTAGTTGGGTGCTTATCTTGGCGAAAGCAGAGTACAAATCAGCATGAAGTTTTAACATCTACTCTTGTGTAATGGAAATCATGAAGATCTGGATACGTCCAGTGACTGCACTGAATAGTGCTGCTAGCAACAAGGGAAATACCTTGTGACAGCCTGGAAGAGACAGCTGACAGAAGGAAAGAGACCCCAATGGGGCTGGTAAGGGTTAGTTACCCTTGTCGGCAGTATCCAGCTCTGTGTTTTCAGGATGCTGGAGACACCCACCCAAGGCTTCTGAGAAATTAAAAAGAAAAATACCCCTAGAGTCTGCGAGAGCAGGGGCGGAAGATGACTCAATGTTGGACAACATGGTTAACGACGTTGGAATGGAAACGGATATGAGTATGGAGAGTACTTCACAAAAGACTAGTTCAGGTTCTGCAGTTAGCAAAGTCATTGAACTCCAAGCTTGTGTCTGTGGCTGGAGCAAGGCAACAACGGTCTGGGGGTTGAAGATTCATCAAGGGAAAATGAAATGCTTGAGGGAGAAGGGACAAGGTCCTCGCATTGATCAGTACTTACTTGAAGTCAGTCAAGTCAGTCGAATGAAATCGAGCGACAGGAAGCAAACCACAGTTTGCAGGATATCAGTACCCCAGTCATAGAGGAGATGAGGGTTTGCATAGTTATTGATGAACACATTGATACTTATGAACCCGGTCGGACTAACCAGCATAAGAGAGAAAAGAACCTCAACGGGCATAGGCCTGGAGTTAGATGCCCAAGAGCTTGTGAGAAAACTGCATGGGACACGGTAAACACAGATCTATACTTTGCATTGGAAAGATTAACTGGTACAGTTGAAAAGAAGCTGGATAAATTTGGGGACATCATTTACGCATATGGAAGTGAGAGGTTTGGTGTGGAAAAAAGGAAGGAAAAAGTACAAACTACTCCTGCTGTATTTAGACGGCAGCAGAAAATTGAAGGGTTAGTTAGGGAAAGGAGACAGCTGAGGAAGCAATGGAAAAAAGCAGAACAAAGTCAGAAGGAGGGACTCAATCTCTTACAAAGCTTATAAGCAAATAAGCTTGCAACATTACGCAGAGCTGAGCGCCTACGGAAACGCTACAAAAAGGAGCGTGCGAGGGCTAATTTCTATAAAGACCCATTCAAATTCGTAAAGAAGTTATTCACCAGTGAGAAGAATGGCACTTTAAAAGCATCTAGGGTTGAGCTAGAGAGATATTTGGAGGAAACGCATACAGATGCAAAAAGGCATGAGCCTATGTCAATTCCGTCAGATATCCCACCTATCAATGCACCGGAATACCAAATGGAGGTCTGTGCACCTAAGTGGAAAGAGATAGAGCAGGTTGTGAGAAAGGCAAGGGCTTCATCATCTCTAGGGCCTAATGGAGTTCCGTACAGAGTGTACAAGAGTGCTTCAGGTGTTCTACGAATTCTGTGGAAATTGATTAAAGTGGCATGGGAAAAGCAGGTTGTACCTATAGCATGGCGCCGAGCAGGTGGAGTCTTTATACCTAAAGAAAAAGATGTTACAAGCATCAGTCAGTTTCGTCCTATTTCACTATTAAACGTCGAAGGTAAGATTTTCTTAAGCATTATTGCGCAGAGATTGTCAACCTACCTATTAAAGCATGGCTTTATTGACACTTCAGTTCAAAAAGCGGGCATTCCAGGGTTCTCAGGATGCTTCGAACACATCAATGTTATCTGGCAACGAATTCAATCAGCTAAAAAGGAGAGGAAGGAGCTCCATGTGCATTCCTGGATTTGGCTAATGCATATGGTTCAGTGCCACATGAGCTTCTTTGGGCAGCATTTGATTTTTTTAGAGTACCAATGTCAATAACAAATTTAGTGAAAGCCTATTTTGGAGATTTGCTATTTAGTTTCTCAACTCCAAAATTCAGCACCGCATGGCAATGCTTAGAGGTTGGAATAATGGCAGGATGCACCATTTCTCCACTGGCTTTTACCATGGCAATGGAAGTAATCATTAGGGCATCAAGATGGGTAGTAGGAGGAGAGCGCTTGGCTTCTGGGATGCGACTACCACCAATCAGAGCATACATGGATGACATGACAACCATGACTACAACAGTAGCCTGCACTAATCGGTTATTGGGGAAGTTAACAGATAATATTGAATGGACACGAATGCAATTTAAGCCCTCTAAATCAAGGAGCATCTCGATAGTTAAAGTAAAGGTAGTAGATAAAACATTCTTCATTAATGGTGAGGTATTACCAACAGTTTCTGAGAAGCCAGTGAAGAGTCTTGGGAGATGGTACGATGGGGATCTAAAGGACACAGTTCGAGTGGGAGAAGTTAGACGACAAGCAGTGGAAGGGTTGAACAGCATAAACAGCTGAGC
Organism: Siphateles boraxobius; assembly: GCF_051911475.1. Taxonomy (NCBI): domain Eukaryota; kingdom Metazoa; phylum Chordata; class Actinopteri; order Cypriniformes; family Leuciscidae; genus Siphateles; species Siphateles boraxobius. Next base: position 18,261,423 of record NW_027508722.1, on the reverse strand, counting down.
TCTACCAGGCAAACTAAAACTCTGGTGCTTTCAGTTTGGTCTCCTGCCAAGGTTGCTGTGGCCACCGACTGTGTACGAGGTTTCTTTGACAACAGTGGATAAGCTGGAAGCGTTAATAAGTTCATACATCAGGAAATGGTTGGGAGTTCCACGCTGCCTTAGCAGAGTGGGACTTTATAGTAAAGGAGTATTGCAGCTGCCAGTCTCTGCTTTAACCGAGGAGTTTAAGTGTGCCAGGGTCAGACTGGAAATGACTTTAGCAGAGTCACGTGACAAATGTGTAAGGGAGGCAGCCCCTGTGGTATAAACTGGTAGAAAGTGGTCAGCAAAAAAATCTGTAGTAGAGGCAAAGGCTGACCTTCAAATTGAGGATATTGTGGGACAGGTACAGCATGGAAGAGGGGGTTTTGGGCTCAGTTTAGCTCCTCCTAAATGGCACAAGCCAGGCCCAGCTCAAAGGAGGAAGCTGGTAGTCAACGAGGTACGAAAGCAGGAGGAGAGGATGAGATGTATAAAGGCCATTTCCCAGGACAAGCAGGGAGAGTGGATGAGATGGGAGAGTGTGGAACAACGCAAAATAGGCTGGCAAGACCTTTGGTCAATGGAAGAGAGTAGGATCAGTTTCCTTATTAGGTCAACATATGATGTTCTCCCATCACCGCAGAACCTAAACCTCTGGGTAGGATCCCTCTTGTCCTTTGTGTTCATCACCTGCCTCATTAAGGCACATTTTGACAGGATGTAATGTGGCTCTTAGCCAAGGTCGGTTTACTTGGCGCCATGACCAAGTATTGCGATGTTTGCCTTTAGCATTGGAAGGCAAGCGTAGTATGACCAATAAATTGCCGCCTGTTCTAGCAAAACATTACACGCAGAAGACAATATTCCTCCGTCCAGGCGAGCAACCACCAAGAAAAGGTGCTAACACCAATTCTCACCCAGGACAACTGGAAGATGCTGGCTGATCTTGATCAACGGCTTATTTTTCCACCAGAGATTGCCACCACTAACCTACGACCAGATATTGTTTTGTGGTCTGGATCCGCACGCATTGTTCAACTGATAGAGTTAACAGTGCTATGGGAGGATGCGGTAGATGAGGCATATGAGAGGAAGAAACTGCAGTATGCTCATCTGGCCACTGAAGCAGAACAGCGAGGATGGAGAGTCCAGGTTTATCCAGTGGAAGTGGGTTGTCGAGGTTTTGTGGCACACTCTACAACCCGGTTCCTCAGAGACGTCGGATTCAGTGGCCAAGAGTTCCGTCGCACAGTAAAGAACTTATCTGAAGCAGCAGAAAGGAGCAGCAACTGGCTGTGGTTGAGACGGAAGGATTCTAGCTGGCTGTGTACAGCCCGCCATGCTACGGTTTCATAGAATTCTTGAAAACTTGGAGTCTGTTGGTTTATTTGTATAGGTTGTTGGTTTATTTGTATAGGTTGTATAATATTTACAGTCATTACGTTCCTGTGTATATTGCGTGAATGACGGGTGGTTGGGCAGACATTGTGTTTTGCGGTAGGTGGTATGCTATACGGAACCGTTACCACTGAAACTGCATATTAACGCACCAGTGGGGCTCGACAGCCTTAATCCAATGCGTTGGCGCGTATGGTTGGGTTGTGGAGAGATTGTGGTTAGTTCTCAGCAGCAGGAGGGATGTAGAGGTCAGTAAGCTGGGCTGAGTTGAGTGGGGGACGGAGGGGGGTGACTCTGGGACGCCAGAGTCACTGTCGAGACCTCTTAAGGTGTCGTGGGCTAGTCGACGAAACAGTGAGGACGGAAGGTGCCCACTTGAAGACCCTAGAGATGTCCCCTACTCAGCTCAATCCAGACGGTTGTCATGGGGGGACCGCACTGTGGTTTCAGCCGTTGTGTGTGCTGATGCGTGTTAACACTAGACAGAAGGAGATTTACATCACCATATGGAAAGAAGCGTAAATGGATGGAGAAGCATAGGTTACTGTAAAGCTATGTCTTAGTTGGGTGCTTATCTTGGCGAAAGCCGAGTACAAATCAGCATTAGGTTTTAACATCTACTCTCGTGTAATGGAAATCAGTATGCTGGTAAATAGACTGTTTAATTTAGAAACAGTCTGTACAAACTATAATTTGTTTGCACTTTATAAACAAATAAAATAAAAAAATAAAAATCCACACAAACAAAACCATTGAAATCAGTTGGAATTGTGCGTTTTTATTTTGTAATTTACCAGTAAGTTGTAGAGCGACAAAGCGTGATGCTTATGTAGGACCTCAAAATGCTAAAGGACAAAAGGTCACATGATTCGGAGGCGCACTCCGAATGACCTTTCATCCTCCAGCGGGCAAAATACGACATCAAAATAGGATACTATATTATGAGGTACTCTACAAAAGGTGGGGAGTTCATGAATTGAAGGTAACAGCGAACATTTAGATCTTTCCGGGGAAGCTTCCATCCTCAATCTGTCCATCCCATTTCTCCACCTGAAGAAAGGAAAGAACAAAGACAAGAACACATTGTATTTTAAATATAATCCCAGCAGCCCTTCATATATTATCACATTTCACAATCATTGCTTGTGTCTTGGTGCATAAAAAAAGGAAAAGAGCAACTACATCAGGTTATATATTAGAAAATTGTTGACTTAAAATCCCGAAAGTTTTGTGACTTATGTACTATACATTACTTAATTTAAGTGTTCTTTACTTAAACTAAGCTTCTTCTCTACACTCCTAACGTTTTGAATAGGGGCCATTTCATTATGATGATCAGGATGGGAACCCCCTGCTGCCAATAATTGTGTGCATTTCTAGTTATTACCTGACGGTCAGGCAGAATGACATCGGACTCTGATTTAAAAAAAAGTTAACATCCGAGTCTCAATATTTTGGTGATTAATGAACGTATGACAGAGATTGCAGCATTAATCTACTTAATGGTAAAGTACCAAAACTACTAGATGGATTTCCAGTAATACTGACGTTTGCAAGCATGGCTACAAGAACTTTTACACTAGTTACACAGCCACATTTTGAAAGGGTAAAAACAGAATGAGTCATGGAGGTTCTTGTACATTTAAAGCAGTAATTCTTAAAGTGTGGTCCGCGGACCACTAGTCGTCCGCCATCACCCCCTAGTGGTCCGCGAAAAGATGACCTAAAGTAGGCAAGTGTTTACAAAATCGTCACTTATTTAACTCTTTCGCACGATCACACCGGTGTGTTCATTATTGGCTGGTCCCTGCAGGGTACGATGTGATTAGAACGGTCCATGCATCACGTGATCAACTGCTAAATTCAAATCATAGATATAAACATGTGCTTTCGCGCGTTGGCTGGCGCTCAGCCAGAAACGGCACTCAGTGCTGTCATATTTCACAACTATTCAGTGTTTTCAACCACATAATGTTTATTTTAGGTTTCAGACATTTAAATACACATATGTACTAGCAAAAAAATGATTTTGAGTTTGTAAAATACACACTGATGTCTATGGAAGCGGCAATAATAATCCTTTCCATTATAAAAAGACGACACGTTTTATTCTTATCAGATACACATTGTGTAAGTAGCTTTACATTTTACCCTATTCTTCTCCTAGTTCACCTGCCACTTACTTTCATGTATTTCGTGAGAAGTTGAGGAATTGACGTGTTGTAGCCTATACTAACATGACGCTGCCCATCGCACATACAGCTCAACTAACGCGATCGTTATACAGTTGTTTAAACAACAAAACACATCCACCCACACATATTTGACAATCGGAATATCAGTGTTTCATGTTATAGATAATACATTTGTGAATATTTTGAATAAAAAAGGAAAAATTACATAAAAGCAGATCATCATTCATTCAGAGCTGAACATCCAAAGCTTGCAGAATCTGCCCTCAAAGTGCTCATGCCCTTCCCAACTACATACAACTGTGAAGTTTGGTTTTCCACACTGGTTGGTTTGAAAACAAAACAGCGCAACAGACTAAACGTGGAGCCTAGTATGAAACTGAAACTCTCCTCTTTGGAGCCAGACATTCAGAGACTGATGTGTGAGAAGCAGCACCACTCGTCTCATTAATATTCACATTAAGTTTTAGATGGAAATCTCAAAATATAAAATCCACAGATCTATTAGTTTCGTAATGGACTAGTTTTTGTTTCATGTGTAAAATCCCAGTAATTTCAGTGATATTGGACATTAAGGGGATTTTTTTTCAGCATTTTATTGTTACCATATTTACAATCATAGACTTCCTATACCCACCACCTCAGTTTTAAACTAATGGCTCTTTGGAATTACATGAAGTCGGACCTAGGCTGTTACAGTATGTTTAATTGCAGTTTTTTTTTCCACATGTGCAATTTGTTGTTCATATTAAGCTGCAACTCATTTCACATTTACTTTTTCAAGTGAAATAAAATTCATATAATAATTTCTGATCATATTATTGCATTTGTGTTTGAATAATTCGTTTTTTGACTTGAAAGTGAAACAGTTGCATATTAAACTTAAATTTAGCTTATCCTTACAATTTTGCGCTGTGTTGTGGTTGCGCTGTGTCACAAGCAATGACGCGTCACCATGGAAACATTCAATTTTGTTGTTTTTTGGGGGCGTGTTAGAGTGGGATTTTGTTAGGTGGTCCTCAAAAAAATTGGAAGATAAAGTGGTCCTTGGGCTGAAAAAGTTTGAGAAACACTGATTTAAAGAGACAATCTTTACCATGTTTAATGTACTAAATATTTTTTTCAAAGGTTAATAACCTGTCATAGCCACACTTGACAGATTATGTATGAAAGCAATAAAGACTATTTTGTGGAGTTTTTGGCACTTCCTTCACCTGCATACTATTTCAGAAAATGATGAAGTGTAAAGTGTAAATCTTGTAAACGGCCCCTTAGATTGAAATTCTTTAATGTTATAAAGAAGTTAAGAACAAATTCATGTGCATACGCATGTGTTGTGAGTTAGGCAGATATTTTTCGTTTGAAGTTATCCTGTACGCATAAACATGTATAATCCACAATCCAATTATTAGTGAATGACACCACTGTTTCAAAAGTTTCCAATTCAAACAAATGCGTTTTTTACTTTCTATTCAAAGATTCCTGTAAATGCATAGTTAGGGCTGCAAGATTTGGGGAAAATGTCATATTGTGATTATTGAGGTCACAATATTGCGATATAATAAACAAATGGTTTCAAGAGTCAACATGCTTGGTTCTCAAGGAAAATGCACACACAGATTAGTGATAATGCAGAAATGTGTATTTCTCAACTCAATAATGATCAATAAGCCATTGATGTCTGGATAAAAATCCAGAACATTAAAAAAGAATTTGAACGTTAATTATAGCCATCCAACATTACAGTGATTCTGTCATTCAGGGTGTCTACAGATACAAACCAGTTCAATTTAAGACTTAAGACCTTTTTAATGCCACTTTGAATGCCACTTTGAATGAAATTTAAGACCAAACCTGTGATGGAAATACACATTATATTACAAACGTATAAGTAATATTTACCTTAGTAAATTTAATATTAACTACTTGTTTATTGAACTAAAATCAAATGTAACATTTGCAATCGTGAGGATATTCAGCAAAATAGCTCCCGTCATGTTAAGATACTTAACTAGGCTATATCATAGGTTATAAATAAAAAACATGTTTTTATACAGGGCTCCAGACTAACTTTTTTTTACTAGGAGAACTGTAGCCCCTGACTGAAATTTTTAGGAGCGCAAGCAGAAAATTTAGGGGCACACCTTAAATCAGCTTGCAATGCAATTATTCAAATTTTCCCCAAAATAACTGTAATACTGACAAATTATTTAATATACTTAACGTACAGATATTACAATGTGCAGTTTTATTTTAAGTTCACAGGGCTCCAGTCCAGACTAACATCTGAGGGCCGCCGCACCGAGACACTGAGCTCTACAACACATATCTGGTAGCAGTGGGGCTGACAATAAAGCACTGAGCTTAATTTAGGGTGTAGATGAAATTAACTTTAATTATTATCATTCATAATGTCTTCATATAAATTAAAAAGCAAAACGAGTAAAAAAAATAAAAATAAATAAATAAATAAATTATATATTAGGGAGTGAAAATATCCAATAAGTATCCTACTGTTTACAATGGCAATTTATTTTAATTTTAAATAAGTGTTTAAATAAGGGTTTTCCTACATCTTAACATTTTTAGTTTTTATGACAATCTTTGAAGGATCAACAAAAAATGTGTTGGTCATCACATTAAAAATAACATTTATGATATTATAGTTTTGAAGTGCTGGAAAAAGATGTGTAGTACTTTTAAGCCTTTGACTATTTCTGTCACAATACCATAGTACTGTTTAGAGTTACTACATTATCATAAATCCATGGTGATCATCCATCCACCTTTATAGCATGATGCTGCATGCAGTATAAGTGTAACATTGGCCAGCGCAAGACAAACTAAAACTTACAACAGTTGAGGAAGTACACAGGTGGTGTATTTATTTGTTTGTGAGTTAGAAGCAAAAAACAAATTAATCAGATTAATATTGATGCAAATAAATATAGATGCGTGTTCTCTTCTATGGCTTTAATATTTCGCAAATAATGTTATGGAATTATCTCATAAGAAATAAAAAACATTTTTAACAGAATGATCATGCATTCTTTCTGGAGATGCGTAAATGTTTTGATAAAGTACTTGACTTGTTGTTTCCACATTATAATAGACATTTAGTTAATATAATATCTACAGACCTACATTACTCTGCTTTGTGAAGAGTCGGTGTCAAGGTCCAGCACACTTGAGAATGGTTGGTGCCACTTTTTATAATGCATTTTGGAATGGTAGGTGTCACTTTATAATGGTGTGGCATTTTCTCTCATGGTAGTTTACAACATGAAATTCTTGATTGGTAAGTGTCCATTTGTGATGCCACAGGCCTGCTGGTTTCACTTTTTTAGTTGTGGCCACCTATCTAAATAGTGTCTATATTCTTTTATAATTCCAAATGACACAGCTGAACTGTCAATCCTAGGCAAATAGAGAAAAAATGCGTGGAGTTATAAAAACAACTGTGTATTTACAATATGCATTTAAATAACGGCTGTAACGATTCCTCGATTAAAGTTGAGTACTCAATTTAAATAAATCCTCGATTGCAATTTACCCGTGTCGAGTAACCGGCAAAATACCGGAAGTGGCGCATTTCACAGACAAGAATCCATGAATTCCATTATTATACCATTTTCTAAGGCTACGCGATCTATTTAAAACCATTTACAATCATAATATAGCATAGCGCTATCATGAAATCACAAAGGCTGCAAATCAGTTAAAAAAATATATGCGCTGTTTTTTCCCCACAGAGAAGCACAAATCTTTAATTATTTACATTTATATGCGTGTCAGCGTCTCGGGTTTCTCAAACTCCATCTCTGCGTGCTGTGAGTTTGTCTGCTTATAACCTTTATCTGCACACAGTGTGCGCCGATTCACAAGATTTCGTAGGGCAACTCATTTGTAAATCTACACCAACACAGGAGAATACATAAATATATTTATGAAATATATGCAAATTGTTGTTCATGGCGATTTCAAAATAAAAGTTTAACCCTTGCACTGAGTTTGCATGTTTTGACGTGCACATGTTCTTGTTCAAGAAATTACAGCAGCTGTTGCATATCGTACAGAAGTGACCAAATATTAAAGATTAAGTTGATATTAGAGTTAAATTTTGTTTGGCCAATATTAAACAAGGATTTGATCATGCCTTCGTGTAACCAAGCCGTTGGCGCTCTCTGGACATTTGTTTTTACGTAATGTACATATTAAGTTATGTTTATATTAGTTTTAGAGCCCGACCGATATTATCGGCCGGTATTAGGCATTTTCATAACTATCGGTATCGGCATTTGAAATGGCCGATAAATTAATATTTAAAAAAATGCGGCGTGCTGTGATTCATGTAAAGGTGGCGCTGCCAATAAAGCACCTAAAAGCTGTCACAAATAACTGACAAAAGCAATTATATGAATACATCAAATATAGCAAGCAGACATTTTAATTGTTAATTAATAACAAGTGTTTTCAGTCATTGTGGGCTGCAAAGATGAAGTTGACGATGCAGACTAGCGATCTTTGAACGCGCCAGAGAGAAATGCACATTTCATACGGATTATATAAGCAGAGAGCAGTCTGTCATTTTGAATTGTTCTGTTTAAAAGTAGACATTTCAATATAGATATTTCTCAGGTCTATACGCTGAGTTTCGGTTTATTTATGAGAAGAGTTGCAGTTCACTCGCCGGCACCTCCGTGTCAAGATTATCTATCGTCCACTATATTTACTTCTTATTTATTAAATCCAGGCAATTGGTTGATGAAACATTGATTAAAATTAAGATATAATTAATACAAAACGAAATTTACTTTAATGAAAGGCTTTTTGCTTTCTGTTCGAGGTCTCTGTGAAAGTTTTAAAGCACTTTAGTGCCGCTTTCAGAGCGGTCATGTCCATAACATTGTTTTTTCCTCATAAATGCGAACTCGAAAAATAAAATGAATATTTTATGTTCTGTTGAGAGCCAACGCTTCATCTGGTGGGTAGTAGCCTATTACTTTTGATTTGCGCCGTGTAATTCACAGAATTGATTTCTCTTCTACCAGCCTCTGTCACGTATTGTGTGAGCTTGTGACTATTGCAAGCGTAGGCCTAGAGCTGAGAAGTCCTGATTATTGTCTGCTATATTTATTTTTTATTTATTAAATCCAGCCAATTGATTGATGAAACATTGACAGTAAACTGATGCCTCGTTCTGCTTTGTAACGGGCGCTTTCTCGCGTCTATGGTAAACAGCTGTTGCGACGTGAGCAATAACGGCCGTGTCCGGTGTAGACAGTGTTAAAGCTCATTCTGCCTATAACGCTACGCTACAATCAAGCAATATTCCAATCATTTATATAATTATAACACTTTATATAGGGCCATTTTGCATTAAGAGTATAGTTTCACGGTACATTTTGCTTAAGTATTTGAAATAGTATAAAAGTATTGTACATATGTAATTAAAAACGTTTACGTTATGACATTATTAATTTTACTTTAGTAAAAAGATCTGAGTTGTTCCTCCACTGGTAGAGATTAGAGGAATTAAGAATAAAAATAATAAGGTTTTTTTAGTTAAACTTTTGATTTATTTACTGAAGTTGTTTTATATAACGTGACTAAATTAAAAGACAAAGTCGTTAGTGAAGATTATGCAACTGTATTTAGAATATAATATGCAATGCAAACTAGTTTGGTTACAGCTCAAATGTATCATTCTCATTCTATCATTCCCCCTGCCTCCATTACATATCTTTGTCACACAAGAGTTTGATCACCACATTTGAGTGATCGTTGCGAAACGTTTATATGTTTATTCTGTTTAAATACTGTGTATTCTATATACAGTACCCATCAAAAGTTTGTACACACCAATAGGAAAGTGTGTCCAAACTTTTGACTGGTACTGAACTACAATACACATAAATAATATTGCTACTGTACAAAAATAATATCGGCCGATATATCTGTATCAGGCTTTTTTTTATCGGTATTGGCCTCCAAAAATCCATATCGGTCAGGCTCTAGTTTATATCATTTATTTTACAGGGTGTAAAATTTATTTTAACAGCCAATAAAAATCATATGATTACTTTGATACTTTATTTGAACAAATAATTGCTTTTTATATTTAGGTAACACTTTACAATAAGGTTCATTAGTTAACATTAGTTAATGTATGCATGATGTAATGTATGTGATGTAATGTATATAATGTAATGCATGAACTAACAATGAACAATACATTTGTAAATTTATTTATTAATCTTTGTTAATGTTAGTTTCATTTTTTGTTCATGTTAGTTCACAGTACATTAATGTTAACAAATAGAACCTTTGATTTTAACCTTTGTTCATTCTTAGTATGTTAACAAAGGTAGTTAACTAATGAACCATATTGTAAAGTGTTACCTATTTTATAGTCATTTTAAAGGCTGTTGTTCACTTGGATCTATTTTTATTACCACAAATTTTTATCTGATTACTCGATTAATCAGTATAATACTCGACTACTAAAATAATCGATAGCTACAGCCCTAATTTAAATATATTGTAAAAATGTCAGCAAAGAGGAAATTTATTTCAGAGGTAGTGATTGTTTTAAATAAAATGCACACTGATGAATATAGCCTACTCAATCTGGATTTGATGTTGACTACAGTGTTATAACTAGAGCCCGACCGATATGGATTTTTGGGGGCCGATGCCGATACCGATATTAGGGAGTAAAAAAAGCCAGATACCGATATATCGGCCGATATTATTTATGTGTATATTATAATACAGTAGCAATATTATTTATGTGTATTATAGTACAGTATACCAGTCAAAAGTTTGGACACTTTCCTATTGGTGTGTACAAACTTTTGATGGGTACTTTACACAGTAGCTATAAACAGAATAAAAATATTTTATAAACACGTTTTGCAATGATCACTCAAATGTGGTAATCAAACACTTGTGTGACACAGATATGTAATGGAGGCAGGGGGAATGATAGAATGAGAATTATACAGCTGAGCTGTAACCAAACTAGTTTGCATTGCATGTTATATTATATTATATTATATTCTAAATACTGTTGCATAATCTTCACTAACGACGACTTTGTCTTTTAATTTAGTCATAACTTGTATCAATAAATATATAAAAAGTGTCACTGACAAAACCTTATTATCTTCTATTTTTACTCTTAATTCCTCTAATCTCTACCAGTGGAGGAAGAACTCAGATCTTTTTACTAAAGTAAAATGAATAATATCATAATGCAAACGTTTTTAATTACATATGTACAGTACTTTTATACTATTTTAAATAATTAGTAAGCAAAATGTACTAAACGTGAAACTAGGCTACTCTTAATGCAAAATGGCCCTATATAAAGTGTTATAATTATATACATTTTTGGAATATTGCTTGATGTTGTAACGTAGCGTTATCAGGCAGAATGAGCTTTAACACTGTGTCTACACCGGACGCGGCCGTTACTGCTCGCGTCGCAACAGCTGTTTACCCTAGACAAAGCAGAAGCAGTTTACTGTCGGAGATCGCTCGCGCCACGCATTTTAATCAATGTTTCATCAACCAATTGCCTGATAAATAAGAAGGCCTAAATATAGCAGACAATATAATCAGGACTTCTCAGCTGCGCGCTTGCAATAGTCACAAGCTCACACAATACGTGACAGAGGCTTGTAGCAGAGAAATCAATTCTGTGAATTACACTGCGCAAATCACAAGTAGGCTACTACCCACCGGATGAAGAAGGGTTGGCTCTCAGTCTCCACAGGCTACATAAAATATTCATTTTATTGTATTTTATTTTTCGTGTTTGCATTTATGAGGAAAAAACAATGTTACAGACGCGACAGTTCAGCACTACGGACGTGAGCGCTCTGAAAGCGGCACTAATGCTTTGAAACTTTCACATAGACATCAAACAGAGAGCACAAAACCTTTCGTTTCAAAGTGAATTTCATTTTGTATTAATTGTATCTTAATTTTAATCAATGTTTCATCAGCCATTTGCCTGGATTTAATTTATAAGAAGTAAATTTATTAGACGATAGATAATCTCGACACTGAGGCGCCTGCGGGTGAACAGGAGCTCGTCTCATAAACCGAAACTCAGCGTATAGACCTGAGAATTGAAATATATCTATATTGAAATGTCTACTTTTAAACAGAACAATTCAAAACGAAAGACAGACAGACTCATGTAATCGTATGAAATGTGCATTTCTCTCTGGCGCGCGCTCACTGAAGATCGCGAGTCAGCATCATCAACTTCCTCTTTGGCTGACACTGACTGAAAACACTTGTTTATTAATAAACAATTAAAATGTCTCCTTGCTATATTTGTTGTATTCATAATCATTATTTTTGCCAGTTCTTGTGACAGCTTTTAGGTGCTTTATTGGCAGCGCCACCCTTACATGAATCACCGTACCCGCATTTTTTAAAATATTCATTTATCGGCCATTATAAATGCCGATACCGATAGTTAGGAAAATGCCTAAAATCGGCCGATAATATCGGCCCGCCGATATATCGGTCGGGCTCTAGTTATAACTTGGTTATTCATACAGAAGCATTTTCAGACTCACCCAACTCATTGGACACAGGCTCTTGTAGACTCTCTGATACCAGTCGCAGGGAGAAGTTTCCTGCCCTTTGCTTGACAAAGCCTTATTACACCTGTGAAAGTCTGACAGAAAGAAACAACATTAAGTAATCTGCACTGAAATCAGCCAGAAATAGTCCATAGTCTACAACCCAGGCATCCGCAACTAGTTACTCAATTCATAATGTGTTTTGATAAGGTCAAACAATCAATAGATCCATTATAGCTCATAACCTCAGATGTTTGTTGCAACCCAGCTTTACCGCCAATGTGACCTTGACTAAAACAATTAAACCCAGGGTGCTCCAAGGGAACTATTTGTGAGATCAGTATACTATTAATACATCACAGATGAAAAGTATCTAAGGCTCAGTCATTCTGATGATTTTGTACAGGCCTGTGTGTAAGGCACTTCTCGCTTTCATTAATGATGCATTTGGTTATAGATTAGCTGCCCAACGTTTGAAAGCACTTATTTTATGTACAAATATGGTTCACATAATAATTTCTACTGTACTTACCTAGGTAATTTTGGAAACAGTTTCGTGTCTGATTAGTGTTTGGAAAACGGGCATCGAATGGTGCCGTTCTGTAGTTCTTGATCTTATCCTCAATGACATCAGCCATCTTCAGTCGCAGATAATGGGTCTGCAAGACATTCACAGATAAACAACATTACCCAAGGAGCAAAATTATAGTACACACTGGGGCCTGAGCTGCTCAAATGTCGTAGTTGGTAATAAAATATTTGAGAGTGACATTCAGTCACAGTTTGAACTGACGCCAGCCAGAGTATCATGATACGAGGCTTAAAACTAACGTGTTAACGTATACTTTAAACGAGCTCTTTTAATTTTCAAAGAGTAATTGTAAGGAATAGTGAAATTGTAAACGCGTTAAATAGGTTTAAAACGGCAGATATATTAACTCAACTAACATAACCTTGGTAACGTTAACCAGCGTAAATAGCCCGCTTGCTAACTCGCTAACTCAAATGACCCGTTCTCGTAAACCGCCCGTTGATATTTCGTTAATTTTACAATAGAGTAAAAGTAAAGAGTTTCAACAAACCTTACACAAGATAAACAATTGCACGAAACCGTGGACTAAACAAATATAAATATTGAGGCCTACCTCTTGCTGTGCCCTTATAGTAACGTCCTCTCGAAAGACTTTTAAACGCAATGGATTGTGGGAAGTCAAAGTATGTGGGGGGAGCATGAGGATGAGGGAAGGCGGGGCTTACGAGACCAATATTAGTAGGCCTATTTATTATTTACACAATTCATTTATGAACGCTCCTCTTGTGTTTATTCGAATCTTTAGATGTAATATGAAGGGAATAAAATAATAATAGTAGTATGAAACGATAATATAAAATAATATTAATAATAGGCTACTAATGTGTCAGTAATATTAATAAAATAATAATTGCAATATACAATATAAAAATGGGGCGTTAAACTGATGACAAACTAATATTGACATTTACCAGTTACCATTTGAGCAGGCTAAACACTGCAAAGCAATAAAGAGCATGATACGAATATTGTATATAATAAAAAAAGGCTTTCAGCGTATCAGAACTTTTCCATCTCTGTAAAGAATGTTTCTTTTAGTATTTATATATTTTTGTTATTAATCCATTGTCTGGAGCAGGGTATTCATTTATTTCTGACTATGTTTTATATATTGTGAGCTTTGTGTTGTAGTTGTGTATACAATGGAGCATTTTTTCTTTAGTATTTTCTGAAAAATGTATTGTTTTTTTGCAGTTGTAGCTTTAATAAATCAATAATGATCTGTTAAGAAATCTGAGCACAGCCCCTAGACTAACTAGGGAACAGTAATTGTACACATTGTAGTTACTGTCCTCTGCCTTTGTAGGGCACTGCTGGCTACCAAACCATCTTCTCATTCCAGAGCTGGAGTTGGAGTGAGAGAGATGTATAAGAACTTTTTTTTTTTTTTTTACCAAAGAAAGCATGTGCTATTGTATGCACACTTCATTCCAAACCCATTCCCTCTGACCAGAAGCCAGGAAGAACTTTCACTTACACACTAAAAACAAACATGGAGGGACAAGTCTGAATGACGCACAGGAGCCTTCACAGCCTGCTGTCAGTGCTTCCTGTCTGAGAGACCAACTGCTCTTAGAGCGTTTGGTCTGACACGGTGCATGCAAGTGTGTGTGTATTTATGTTATGTAGAACAGCATAACTGCTTTACACTTAAAAAAAATTGTTATAGCTGGATGTTCCTTGAAAGAAAAAATAACTTGAAAAGCAAAATTATATACAAGTTATTTTACAATTCTTGTTTTGTGAATAAACCTCACTAAATTTAGTTAGATTTGGGCTTTAAACAAGAACAATTGTTAAGTATTGGTATATTCATACAAATGCTTCTTATTCTAGTATACACTTAAATAGGATATGTATACACACACACACACACTCACATATACGGATACAAATGCTTCTTCTTTCCTGACACATCATTCTGTTGTTGACAAGGTTAAAGGTTACAGGTGCCTCTCTGTCTTTGACATCCTGTCCCAGGTTTCCTGCTTCCTCTTTTTTTCAAAAGCCCTACAACACAAACCAAAGAGCATTGGGTAAAACATGTTGAAGTCAGTGCTTATTAGTCTTGTGCCCATTCTTTTAGGTAATAAACATATACTATTTCAGTTCTTTCAGATGTATTGTATTTCCTTAGGATTGTCCCCATAGATCTTAGTTAGGGTATAGCACCATATTTAATTTCTGACAGGAAATGAAAACGAGGCTGTGAGGGATTGAAGTACGTTCAATGGACTGTATAGTGTTGTTCAACAGCATGCCAAACGAAACAAAGGAGTTTCACTAGAAGAAAACTCCATAAAACAATTTTGAGTTTTGAAAATTACATGTGATCTAGGCCCTTTATACAGTAAATGCCATTGTAAATACTGTAAGTCTATCCCTCATTTTCATCCACGTAAAATTCAATATGGCGTCTACCCCGGCTAAGAGTTCTGCAACTCTCAGACAATTTTGATTTTGCGCCGTTTTGATTTTGTATGGACATAGGCCTATTAAATATCCTGACGAGGGCTTATTACATCTTGCGTTTTGTACATACATCAGTTTCTTTGACATTTCTTTATGTCTATATATCATATTCTCTCTCTGTCTCCCTCTCTCTCTCTTTTTCTCAGGATATAGGTGTTGTCCATTGGGGAGGAAGGAAATTCTGTCATTTAGAACAATGGGCCTGCTTCTCTATCTATAGACGCAGAAAAGGGGAGAAAGAAAACGAGAAAGAAATAGAAAGCACGAATAAGGACTAGAGGACCCTTCTAGAACAACTTATACATCGAAAATGAAAAAGACATGCTAAAACTGGGTGAAAGGGCAAATTCCGGTAAAGCAAAGCAAGGCCTCATACAGAAAATGGACTATTTAAGCCTAATTATTGTGGAATAAGGAGACACAGAGCCGACCTCCACTGGTATTTATTTTATATTATTATAATACACTTAACAAACAACAACAGCCATTCCGAAGATTTATCCTGTTATAAAGAGGAAGCCCGTCACAGTGGGTAAGTCGCATTCAGATCATCCGCTGGTGAGAAAAGCCATTTTACTGATGCAAAATGACAGGTTTGGAGCTTTAGTCAGCATATACTGAAAACCTTTCCTAACCAAATGTAGTAAATTTTGTGTCTTGGTTGTTCTACATCCACCATTAACTTTGTAGAATGTGATGAAATCAATTATGGTCACTGAGTCAACATATTAAAAGTGAAGTTCACTTTTGAGGATCGACATAGGGCAGCTGACACTTAGGGGGTCTGTTCAGGGGTTTTCCCCGTCTGCCTGCGATGGAGTTGAAGTCCACAGTCAGGGCGGAGGACAAAAACATGTATGTTATTATGTATAGCCGACGTTCAGCGCTTTTAATCAAAGTACAAAAAGAATGATATTCATAGAATGTGGTTTGGCTGCATGGCTGATCCTCAGCAGTGATAGTTTCATGTTGGTTGTTATCTTAGTCATGGCCTCTTGGCGAAGCCACTTGACTCTTACTTGACTTCCACGAGTTTGCTTAGCTCAGGAGCAACAGTGCCAAACCTCTGCTTTTCATTAGACATGTAGACATGAATGTGAAATAAATCTTTTTCTCAAAGCCATAACTATTCACCGCCTGCCGTCAACTTTGTGGCATTCCCTGCTAGCTGCGTTAATGCTCTGTTAACTCATAGACTGTTAGATGACGAAGAATGTATGACACGGCACGTCCTGATTATTCAACGAGACGTTAGCTTTTCCTGCCATTTGTCTACTGAATGTCAATCACTGCCGAGATACATATCAACGACACAAACCCAGGAAAGGAAATCTTTTACAACTTGCACGATGGCTAATATTGATATCTTATGTCAGTGTTCTTCTGGTGTTTCTCTGCATCTTTTTTTCTCTGACTGTTAAGACATTTCCCTTTCTTGCTTTTTCCTACTTATCCTGATCCTTCCTTTCTCAATTTCTTGTTGTCCATTTTATCTTTCCATTCTCCACACTCCCGTCCAACCCTCACCTCCCTCTCTCACTCCCTCAGATGGAGGAGTCTGGCAGTCCCCGATTTAGGAAGCTCCATTTCCCAGTGGGGTTGTGGATAAATTCTCCACGGAAACACTTTGCCAAGTTGGGAGCTCGTTGGCCCAGTGCAGCATCAGTCAAGTCAGTGTTCTGAACTTTCTCTTACTCTCTGGATCAATGACAAATAAGAGTGTCCCTGATCAAGTAAAATATAAAAAAAGCCTTCAAAAGTCTAGTTTAAAGGACATGTGCCAAGTTCTTAGAAATGTATTCATGTTATTTTCATATATTTTCAGTTTAATGACTTTAAATCAGACTTGTGTTAAAATATATATCATGAATTAATAATTCACAAAGTTTTTGGGGAGTCACACCACATGATATTTTATAAACTAAACTGTCCTTGTCATAAACAGGTCAAATTATCTAATATTTTTAGAGATTTATGACCTTGACACACATTCAAGGTCAATGAGAAAAATTATATTTGACTTATGACCTTATTTTGACCTGTGCAGATTTAAAACAGATCCTGCTTTGTTATAAATTCATTAATTTGTATATCTGTTTGTATGTTGGTTGCACCACATGACCTTGAAAATGTTCAAATATCTATTCAAAACTTTTTCTAACAAAAAAGAAGAAACGATTATGCCAATCTACTTAAGGTTATTTTTTCAATAATTTCATACTTCAATGCGTTTGTTTTCTTCATTACAATATCAGGACAGTTTTATCACCCAAATAGTTCTTAATTTATGCCACTCAAAAATATTGAAACAAATCTTAATTCAGAAAATTAGAACATGTTCATCATAGAATAATTGTATTCAAGTCATTGTATTATGAATTACACTTTTAATCTTCATTTTTGAATCAATTAATTATTCTGGACAAAAAAAAAAATACTTTCTCTGTCACTGTGTTAACATTCCTCCTTCCAAATAATGAGGACACATTAATGAAACAATTGCGAAACAAATGTGACATCAACATGTCTGAACATACAGTACCTCACCGAGTATGTAGACAGCTTATACAATAACAATTGATATACAATAAATGATTTGTAAATCACCTCCTTCCTATTCCTTCATTTTATCAGGTCCACAACTAGCTCAGATGCCGCTTCCCTGCACGAGGCCCCATCATCAGTCCCTTCTTCCCTCTCTCACTCCACCCCTTCTCTTGCCCCACCCTCTCCATCCCCTTCTCCTGCCTTCCTCCGCCCTCGCCCAGCCAATCAGCAGTCCAGGGCCAAAAGGCTGTCTCACCTCTTCCTGAGAGGCCGGTCCAACAGCGACCGAGACCGCGCCATTGGAGAACGTGAGAGGGAAATATGGGCGCATTCTGCCACCCCTTCATCACATCACTACCTGCCTCCTGCTTCCTCTAATGCCCCTGGGCTGGTCAAGATCTATGGAGATGCTCTGTCCAGTGGCGCTAACTATCGGAGCCTGCTGGCAAATATACACTCCACTGCTCGCCAGCTCATTCAGCAGGTCATCACCCGCTACACTGAGAGAGAACGAGAGAACGAGAGTGAAGACACAGGTATTTCATTCCCTGTAATGGTCAACCAGTTTAGTTAGTTGTTGTGGTCAATAATGTGTACATTTGTAAAAAAAAAAAAATACAGTCCCATAAAATGATGCAAATGATGTGGCCACAGCTGTCAAAATCCAAAAATGACAAAAGCACCATAAATGTATCCAAAAAATGTCTTTCAGACTTGTGCACTATAATGCAAATGTGAAGTAAAATATAGTTCACTAGTCACAGATATCATTAAATTTAAGTCACTTTTCACTGATAATTGACCTCCACTGTTGCTCTGAAATCTCATTTGCGAACGAACCCCTTTCAGATTTAGAAATGGCACACAGACATGGCATGCCAGGTTTGATGTCATTAAAGTCAAAATGCCATCAGTCCTTTCATGTGTTATGACCAAGATTTGTTTTAATGTTTTAAAAAGAAGTATCTTATGCTCACCAAGGCCGCATTGAATTTTCAGCATCATTACTCCAGTCTTCATTGTCACATGATCCTTCAGAAATCATTCTATGCTGATTTTGTGCATAAGAAACATTTCTTATTATTATCAATGTTGAAATCAGTTGTGCTGCTTAATATTTCTGTGGAAAACCATGATAAAAAAAAAGAATAATTCATGATTATTTTATGAATAGAAAGTTCAAACGAATACCAATTATTATTAAAAAAGGAATCTTTTGTAACAATGTAAACTGATGGTAAACTTTTTGAGAATAGTGTATTCCGTTCCTCACAAAAAATCTTGGAATATAGTTCAATGTCCATATGAATCACTTTTATGGTGCTTTTATGGTGTTTAAATTGTTGTATGTAGAGAGATATGTAGGGTGAGCAAATAATGATTTAGGCAGTTTCATATGGGTCCGCTGCAGCATATTGGGTTCTTGGGTTCTGGGTCTTGTAATGGATGAAAAATAAAACATCAAAAGCAAGATGCAGATAATTAAATGTGCATTCGTGTGGAGACATCACAGGTTATATATAGGACATTAGGCTTTACCCGCTCATTGTATCATTCCCTTCTGAATGTCCTGACTTCCTGTTCACCTGGTCAGCTCTCCAGAAATATTCCCCCGAGGACTTCCTGTTATGTGATGTCATTGGAAAGCCCATTCCACAGCCAGATGGAGCCATTAAATGGCAAACAGAGTGTCGAAGGGGCGTGGCATCCTGGGAATGCCCCTTACAGCTAGTGGATATGTGGAGACCCAAGGATGGTTTTGAACGACGGTTTGAGATCCAGCGCCTTGATGAATACGAGAGGGAGGAGAAAGAGAAAGAGAAAGAGAGAGAGAGGGATGGAGAGAGCTATCAAGGTTGGAATATCTTCGTATTTAACTGTAAGAGATTTTACAAGTGTATTAACCAGTGTGGCAATTCAGTTGTGGGAAAACACTACTGTGGTAACAGGTGTACGTTGGAGGCGGAGCCGCATGTCTTCTGGGAGTGGTCCAGAAGAAGAACGAGGTCATCGAGGGCGGAACACAGAACTTAGGAGGAGTATTAGTGATATGAACCTGAGTCTAAGACGTCGTCAAGGCAACACTGCTACCAATGACCCTCGGCGTTCTGGAAATGCCTCAAACAATGGACAGGATAGAAAGAACATAGTGAGCATGATGGCATCTGAAGGTGAAGAGGTAAAATAAAGATACAGACCAACTTTTCAATACATTACAACATCAATAATGTGAAATCAAAATAATAACGAAGGGCTCAACAATAAAGACTTATTAGTGCTTGCCCGGTTTTGGCCAGTAGTTCAGATTTCTACTTGTCCTTCCAATATTTTTACCCTTCCAATGTACAAATTGTACATTTTACAACCTGTCCTAACCAGTCCTTGTCATGAAAAGTTCAAATTAACTGATATTTTAAGTGATCTTGATTTCTCCTTGCCCTTCCAACATTTTCACCCCATGAAAGTCTCTCCCACAGCTTCCTTATTGTTTAGCTCTATAATGTCATATATACCAAATATGACACAACATAAGTCAATGTAATATGTGTGTCATGATGAATGCATGTAATCTATTCTTAGAACTATCGTTGTGTGATTTTTCAGGTCCCTGGGCCAAGAGGTGGTGGATGTGAGGCGGACAGACGTACTCGTGCAGCAGAGGAAGAGACAGACACCTGTGACCTGGAAGTGATGTCGCAGAGTCTGATCCTTCCACCAACAGATCTGCCTTACTTCCTGTTACTGCAGGGCTATGACCAGAGCAAGGCTAGACATGCATCAACTCACTTATCTTACAGCCATCCCATGACATCATTTCTGTATTCCTCTAATCACAACATACCATCAAAGCTTTCATACCTTTGAGTGGAATGGCCATTGAACAAACTGCACAAAACAGCCATACAGAAGCTCTATAAACACACACGGGCTGCACAATACCAACACAAGCATGCTGTGTCTACTGCTTCATCTCTGCACAATGACCTCACACAAGCACATATTGTCGAAAACTGTAACACTCTTCATTCCTTATCGTCGCTGTATTTCTGCAACTTAAGATAGGAGATTGCACAGATTGTAGTAAAGACCACAATGAAGATGATAACGGCTTTTTTCCACTCTCGTCGTTCTCCTTCTCAATCTCTCACTTTCTTGTTTATTATTTGTTCAGGACTTTGTGTTGTACATAATGACGGGTCACACACATGTTTTTGGGCGTAAGCCAACATTCCGTGAGCGTGAGATGGACAGGGAGAGAGAGAGGAAGGGGAAGAGGCCTCTAAAAGTGGACACTTACCTCTCAGCTCCTGACCTGCTTGCCCGACACCTCCTGATCAGAAGAGACACAGCCGTCCCAGAGCAACCAAGCGGTCAAGGTAACCTGACACCAAGCTAACAAAAGACAGAACGAAATGTAAGGGGTTTGTTGCACCTGGGCTCTGATTTCGATAATTTTTTACCTTCGCATTCAATAATGCAGCACCAAGGATTTCAAACATTCGTGATAAAACAGGAACAGGCAGTTCTGACGTGAAGAAACACTGCAATCAGTGTTGGGTGGTTTAATTAAATATCTTTGCATTTGAGCCATTTTATTGATTAAATAGTGCTGATAAACTCTGCAACATTACTTTTTCACTTTTTTGATACTTTATAATGCTGCCCACACCCTGCCCAATTTTCGCCCTTGTTTTCCACTCACCTAATTGTTTTCCCTTAATGGAAATCGCCAACAAATCCAGAAATCTGAGGCAAATCTGCACTCAATCACGACCTCAGCTGACGATCACTATGTGTCAGTTTACAAAGGTAAAAAACTGAGAGAAGTGCCAAAGCATTGCAAATGCCTGAGAGGTATTTATGCTGCTGCCCACACATTATAAGATTTCCAAGGTCGACGGATTTCTGTTTTTTTTTTTACCCTGCACAACTGTCGGTCCTCAACAATGTCAGTTTCATTCTAAACAAATTTCAAATGACAGGACTTGGACTGCAGACAGGTCTAGATATTTAGTCTGCTAATGCCGCCCACACCCTACACGATAGCCCTGATTTT
The DNA here is from genome assembly GCF_051911475.1 of Siphateles boraxobius. Lineage (NCBI taxonomy): Eukaryota > Metazoa > Chordata > Actinopteri > Cypriniformes > Leuciscidae > Siphateles > Siphateles boraxobius. The sequence goes on along the minus strand of NW_027508722.1, from coordinate 18,239,541 downwards.
CATAAACAGTTAATGGAGATTGCCGACAACAGCCCAAAATGACAGGCAAATCTGTGCTAATTCACAGTGACAGTTTTTTCTGAGAGAAGACTGATGCATCTCCGATATGTTAAATATTGTCGTTGATGCCCGAGAGATATGGAGCACGTTAAATATCTAGACCTGTCTGCAATCCAAGTCCTGTAGTGTGAAATGTGTTTTAAAGGGAACTGACATCGGTGACGACTAACAGTGTGAAAAGAACAGCAATCCGATAACTTTGAAAGTCGTGTAGTAGGAGGCATAACACGGACAGCAAAAAGATCACTAGGATGGAAAAAAACATTCAAGTCCTTCCGTTGTTCTAGCTTATATTGCTAGCGACGAAGAAGGTCAATATTAAAGTTGACATGAAATAGAGTTTGCAGTAGTCTTTTCTTCCCTATTGTGACATATATCTGAGTGAAACAGCTTTTCAAACAAGAAAAAATATGCAGGACAGGATTTGATTTTGCGCATTGGGAATTGATTGGATTGTTGTGGTTTGCTATTGCGGTGATGTCATGTGAGTGACAAGTTGCCCCGCCCTCACGCCAGAAAACACATCATCAGAGAAGATAAGAGATGTTGCTGCAAGTAGGAGGGGAAGTTATTTTGATTAAAGATTACAAGAGTACAAGAATTAAAAATAAATAAATAATAATGTGCATTGATAAATCATTTTATACTGTAAGGTACATTTTAATTTCATGGTTAACTTTCACATGCTTGTGAAACGATGTAGGTAAAGACATTCATCAAACAAAAAACTATCAAAACATTAACAGTACACAAAAGCACTTAAATACCACAGTGTTGTACCATGGTAGTACTGTGGTAAATTGGAGTACCAAACAAATACCATTGTTCAATAATGTGGTAATTATTCACTTTGCACAAACAGCAACTAGCAATTTGGGGATTTTGTTTAAACGTGTAAGCTATTAGACAAAATTACAGCGTACTATTCTAAATATTTCATATTTGTTAAACATTTAAATAGCTTAAATGCATAGCAAGCTACTTTTGCAATGTACTGTAGCTTCTAGTGCAACTAGTTTTTCAGCTTTTAGCTTAGCTATTTTTCTTCTGTTGCTAGTTCAGCTAGCAATATGTTTTTAATAGCTTGCCAAATACGGTCTGCAATTATCCTTCTTGTTCTCATTCTTCCTTAGCCTTGGCCCGTCCATTCAGAGGAGGACCTGTCACTCTTAATGGAGCACCACTTTATAGAGAAGCAGCCCTAAAGCCAGGAGACTTGTTGGGTCTTGGCAGCCACTTCCTTTTCCTTTACCGTGACCCCCGTGTGACCCCCGCCCCGCCCCTGGCCTTACCGCCACCATGGCAAGGTGACATGTCAACTTCCTACAGCCCTGGTGGGATGACAGATAGACAGGAAATGCTTCGGCAGTATCTGGGGTCCACAGAATCACTACTGAGATTCCAGGCCAAACATGCCGATGCCTTGCTGCAGGTAAACACTGATACGATCGAATACTCCTTCTGATATATCTGTCATAAACAAACAGTAGTGCATGTAAATACAGAGTTCTGACAGGGGGATTTTATCATAATGATTTACTCAATGGAAATCTGTAGACTACAGCGATTTAAAAATCATAGCACAGTTCAGCCAACATTTCTGCATAACCGTTTATAATACGGCATACTTAGTGAGTGTTGCAATGAAACTTAATTTAGGAAAAATATAATCACTGGTGTAACAAATACTGCAGTAGTTTCAGTTTTGCAATGCCATCATAATATTTATTTATACAAATCGGTTACTACTTCTACTTTAATTTCAGGAAATTATTTCGAAGAATTCCAGTCCAGATTCAGGGGGCGGGGCCTTAGCACCTGCCTATCTTCTGTCGCTCATGATTGACTACGCCTCTAAACACCTGGATCCTGAATTAACACCACAACTGCTTTTAAAGGCAGCCAATCAGATCAAAGGAATTGTTTGGGTAAGTGTCCAAAGTGCTTTTGTTTTGTTAAACCTATAAAACAGAAATGACAGTTTTTAAATTAATATATACAATAAACAATTAAATAATTATCATTGTTATTATTATTTTAATGTTTGTACAGTATAAGTAAAAATGAACACATTATGTCTGATTCGATGTTGATGAAGCGGTGCTTGAGCCTCACTCATGGGACAAAATAGGCTTGGAACCACTGGTCTAGATGACATGAAATATCATGATATCAAAAGTGTAAAACCACAACCTTTATTAAGAGTAAAGTGAAGCACAGGGTTGGACTGTTATGTAACAGTAATGAGACGGCTATTGGAATGCAAAGGTGATATTAAACATGACATGATTTGAACAGGCCATCACTGTTCTTTACACTTTTTCTCTCCTTGTTGTTTTGTCAAACTAAGGCACAGATAAAACTGGAGTAGCAGTTAAAACACACAACAAACACTAACAGTTTATCTGAGAGTGTTGAACAGGAGTGCCTTAAAATGGACTCTCTCTCTCTGCACTGTTAAACTGTGGTTGAGGAGCCACAGCTGCAGAAACAGATAGGCTTTCATTGGAATTTCGCCGTAGTTTGTAAACAGAGGTTGACTGATGTCATTTCCACCCTTTTGGAAAATGTGCTGTCATTGTCCGGACACATCAGCCAAACACTCCCACCCATGCATTCATCCAAGTCTGCATTAATCTCTCTCTCTCTCTCTCTCTCTCTCTCTCTCTCTCTCTCTCTCTCTCTGTTCCATTATTCATCTTTCAGGACAAAATTAAAGAGTTCGGTGACAAACATCCAACACAAAAGTAAGAACCTGCACTACCTCTCCATGCTGTAGATCTGTATACACTGTTCAAACATTGTTGCTCAGTGACAGGCCTGTAAACAGTAAATTCCTATCACCTTACCCAGCACTGAGCATGTGTTGTGCTTTAATGCATTTAATGTTTAAACATAATTAATGTATAAAAATGTATTGTATATATTTAATGAAACAATATTACACAAAAATAAATGTATATACACTGCCCGACAAAAAAAATAAAAAAATAAAAAAAATAGCTGTTTGGACTTAAATAGGCAAATGCTTAAGAGTCAATGATTGGATCATTATTGCAGTGATTATTAGGTTTCTAGCATGTTATACTGTATGTTTGGCAACAGTTCTTCTAACCCTAATTGATGGAGTGTGCAGATTTTTATTTCTTAATCAACCATGTGAAATATCATGGCCATATTTCAGGATGACAGAGATAGAGTGTTCGACTCTTACATTGTCAATACAAGATCTTGACCAAATATTGATGCACCTCTTGATGGAAAAAACATCACAACATTTATTTCCATCAAGAGGTGCATCAATTTTTGGTCAAGATCTTGTATTGACAATGCAAGAGTCAAGCACTCAGTGAACTCTACTTAAGTGTCTTCCTACATGGTTGTTTATTTTATTTTTTTAAACTACACACTCCATCAATTAGAGTTAAAAGAACTGTTGCCAAAGATATAACATGCTAGAAACACAATAAGCACTGCAATAACGATCAAATCATTAACTCTTAAGCATTTACCTATTTAATACCAAACGGCGACTTTTTTTGGGCCGGCCCACAAGCCTGCTGTTTCAGAGGTTCTCTGACCTATAGTCACCTTGCCATAAGGCGGCCATTTCTCCTGCATCCAACATTACAAGAACTGATTGCAATCTAATCTACCCAGATTAATCTAATCTAATCTACTAATAAGTGGCCTTATTAGGAGATGATCAAAGATATTCTCTTCACCAGTGCCTGGTCATATTTTTTTGGTATATATAACATTTTCCTCTAAAGGCCAGTTTACACCGAGGATGATAACTATAATGCTAACGATAAAGATATAGTTATAAAAATCTTTCTAAATATCAAAGAATAGCAGAATCCAGAACACACCAATAATGATAATGACACAGAGAAACAATGTCATTGGAATCACTTTCAGAATTTTTTTCCCCCAGCTGATGGAAGTGATGAAAACAATGACAGCCTATCAGAATCCATCCTGCTTTAAAGAACTTGAGCATTTGAAGCGGTAGACGACAAAACTGTAGTGAGCGCTTAGAATAAACAGAATAATATCATCCGCTGGTGAGGACGCTAATATCGTTCTTGGTGTGAACGGGCCTTAAGAGTTTGAAAACTTTAGAAATTATAAAACTATTCTTAGATGCCACAAGCTAAAAATGTCAGATGGTGACCAACCATGTATCCAAATTTTAAAAACACAGTATGAAACAAATAATTTAAACAGAGCAATGTATCGATATATATGTGTGCATTTTGTGCACAATGCAGAGGTTTTATAATGTTTCATTTTATTTTATTGTTGTTCAGCCCAGCAGAGGCTGAGGTTGAACTTCCTCCCCCAAGCATGCAGAAGCTCTCATCTGACCTTCAACCTCTCATGTTCTGGATGTCCAATGCCACGGAGCTCCTCAACTTCTTTCAGGTCAAAGTCGAAGCCATGGAAAAAGAATGGGAATTTGAAGGTGAGAGAGAGATCAGCGATTACAGCATGTTTTCTGAAAACCAAAAATACTTGTATTACACAATGTGCCATATCTTCTGCTGTAGACGTGTTATGTCTTTTGTTAAAATAAATCAGTTTTCTCTCATCTCTAAATATCCCATCTTGTACTTTTTGGTGAACCTGCCAGTCTAAGCAAACATTATGACCTGCGGAATAGGCCTGAACTTTGAAAAGAATTACAATGAGAATATATTCAACCTACCGACTTATGGCTCATACGACTCAAATACAAGCAGCTCATGGAGTAAACGTTAAAATCTTTGCCAAATGTCAAAATGTATTGTGCTTTGTCAACAAGCAGCAAGTTTTCCTTCAAAGATGAGCACGTAAAATAACATTTTATTGTCAATGAATATGAATATGGACATGCTGAAACTAATTGCAATTAGTATAAATGATCAATGTTAATAATCAGCTACTAGTCACACCTGGGATGGTCTGAATATTTCTCCATGTGTCATTTTGAGTTATATATGGTAAGTTTTGTCTCACATTAACCTGCAGCCCCGGGTGACCCTGTGCTTTCGGCTGACATGGACACCTGTTCTGAGGCACTGGCACAGCTGGATGACGTCATTATGCACACCTTTCAGCAATGTGTTTACCACCTGACCAAGGTGAGAGAATGTGCATCAGTGCTGCCGGAATGACCCATTTTTGCATATAATGTATTATATGTATTTATATCTCATTTCCTCTCTCTTTCAGACATTATACTCCCTACTCCCAGCACTGTTAGACACTAACCCCTTCTCCAGTGAGGAGAAGAAGAAAGGAAAAGCAGGAGCCAAGGACAGGGCAGGTAGTGAAGGTGAAGGAGACGAGGAAGAGGACGTCTCCACTTTGCCGCCCACCGTGGCTGGACTGGTAGAAGTGTATCGCTGCTCTCTGCAGCTTTCCCGAGAAGCTTCCCTCTCTCCACCGCTAACCTCCCAAACATTTGGCTACCTCTTCTTCTTCACAAACACGTCTCTTCTCAACACACTCTTGGAGAGAGGTGAGAATTTACAATCTTTCATAAACATAGTTGTGTTTGCGCATGGTTTCGAGCAGCGAAGACAGAAGCTGACTTGTGATGGCATAGAGTTCATGGCTGGACCAGCAGTGTGATGTTGAAATTGATTTGTCTTAAACAGACAGTCTGTTCTCTTGGTCACGTGCGGTTCAAATTCGAACAAATCTGGACCTGGTTCTAGACTGGCTACAAGGAGCAGGCCTTGGAGATATTGCATCAGAGTTTCTAAAGAAATTATCAGTTACGGTCAATTTCCTGTGCATACCTAAGACACGCCTTATTCAGGTGAGAGTCTGAGAACAAACGGATCCCTGCGCTGAATATGAAAATAAATACTAGCACAATGATATTTAACATCCATAATTCAGTCACATGACAATACATTTCCACTCTCTTCCTTCAGTCATCCTGGTCAAGTTTACAGGAAGAACATTCCTTGCTAAATCCTTCCCAGCTTCACCATCTTCTCACTCATTATAAACTTGGACCAACGAGAGCCCCACCTTCCTCATGGGCTCCGCCTCTCGGTACCGAGCTTGGAGGTGGTGAGTTACTTTAAAAAGTAATTATAATACGCCCCTAAACTATAGGTTACATCAGCTTCTTTTACATACACTACTGTTCTTTTACATACACTACACTAAAGTTTGGGGTCGGTAAAAGTTTTTTTTTTTTTTTTAAGAAATGAATACTTTTATTCAGCAAAGATGCATTAAACTGATCAAAAGGGACAGTAAAGATATTCAGCTTTAACACCACAGGAATAAATTACATTTTAAAATATATTCACAAAATACAGTTATTTGAAATTGTTACAAAATATCATAATATTACCATTTTTACAGTATTTTTGAATAAATAATTGCATTCTTGGTTAGCATAAAATACCTCTTTCAAAAATATAAAAAACTATTTTTTACTGACCCCAAACTTTTCAATTGTAGTGTATATGTAATATATTTATATTATCATAATATATATATATTCTTTAATACTATTCACATGTTTTCAGATATTTTTGAGAGTTTCTTGGACCATCCTCCTCTCATCCTGCCTAACGAGACACCTCGCCTGGACCTGACTCAGCCAATCCCAAGCCCTGATCTACTGAAGGAAGTGACACGCCTGCGAACATTCCTGTGGGGGCTCGACCAGGATGAACTTCCTGCTAATCAGAGGACTAGACTGTAACATTATTTCATTCCAGTAGTGAAATTATGAACATTATCTAGTTCTCATATAGAGAAACTATCAGTCTTTAGATACTATAGTAGGCTACATAAGGGCCTGTACATGTAAAGTTAATTTCAGGTGACATTCCTTCTTTCTTTGCCTATCAAGCACAACTGTTTGATTTTAAAGGAAATACACTGGCTTAATTATGAATATGTATAATTAATCGCATTGGTTACCTTAAAGACTTGTGTTATAGGAAATTCATTGCCTGGTTGCAATGATAAATGCCAGCCTGTTATTTTACACAGTCTTCTAATGTTCTGTTAAGTAGGTTTTTCACTGTTTGTATTTCTGTAATAAATAAAAATTACATATATCCCCTGGCATGTTTTATAATTATTATTATTAATAATGGATTCTCATACTTTTTGTGAGAGTCTGTGGAGGCCATCTGCTGTTCTATTAATCAACACTGGGTGGCATGATCGCAATGGATTCAATGATTAGTTAGTGAGAAACACCACTGGTCAGTTAAACCACCAGTACACAAAAAAGGCAAATCACTTGTGACATATATTGTCGTGGATCAGTATACTGAAGATTTATATAATGGGATTCTAGAAGGGTTTTGAATTTTAAATAGCCTACTTGTTATATGCCATGTGTTTAACAGTGGAAATACTGATACTTGCAGGTGCCCTTACAAACATTTGCCAGGGCAACCACATATTAGTTTAAGCCTAAATACAACAGTTACTATATATATTGCTACTACTGAATACCAAAAATTAATATGGGGATTTATTTTTCTTTGAAAAATTATTTATATGATAACGGTTCAACTAATCTCAAGTTATCACAATTTTACTGCAGTAATAACTCTAGTTTCCATGGAACCAATGTTTACAAAGATATTCCTAAATATTTGTGCGGGTAACATAGGATTTTGATAGTTCTACTGCTTTGAAGCCAGGGTAAACCCTGGGTAAATATAATTAAGAGTTATCTTTTTCTGTGATACTGTTCATAGGTTGATTGTTTACTAAGGGCAAATTCCAATCGGAAGTGCGCATCCCTATGCCCCACTCACTCCGAAGGGCAGAGCCTTTAAAGTGGGGACTTTGGAGGGAGCATTTGTGTTTCATGAAGCCGTTTGGAACGCACTTGGCAAAGGGAGCAACGAAAGTCCATCTAATTTTCCTCATTAGCTTCACATGGAATGTTACTACGACAACAGGAACATTTTATTATTGGTGTTAATATGATACAAATAAATATACATTTATAATGAAGTTTTTAAAATACGTTTTATATGTGTGAGTGTTCCCGATCTGCTCTTAACTTTATAGGTTTAAGGTGCAGTAAGTGATTTCTGAGAATCATTGTTGTAAATATATTAATAATATGATATTTGAAATCAACTCAAACAAACACACACACCCCTCCCTTCATTTCTCCGCCCCCATAATGCACGAACATGCAATGCAAGAGTGGATGTCTCTTCACCAGGGCAGGAGCGAAGCAAAATAAAGCTTTGCAAAAAAATAAAGCAAAGATGACGAACTAACGACAAGGAAGAACAAAAATGAACATACATGAGTATATATAAGCTTGTTGTTAGTCGCCAGCAGCACACACTCAAAAGCAATGTTACTCATGTATGGAGCAGAAACAACGCAACCTCAGTTTTCAGGCCTTCCCGCTTAGGTCTCTCAAGCACTGGAAAGCTTTCTAATATTAACACGGGTCCTAAAGCTCTTGCCTGATCCTAACCATTCTTTTTCCAGTAATATTACTCTGACCTTTTCTCTTTTGTAATGTCTCTCAGCCATCTTGCTTTCTACAGTCTTTCTTCAAATATCCCTCTTGCTCACTGTATACTATGGGGTTAGAATTGTTATATTATTCCAAATAAATAGATTAAGATCCACAAATAAATGTAAAGAGTTTCACCAAAAAAAAGAAGGAGATTTGCAAATAAAACAAATGTTTTATGTCACAACCATAATTCTGCCTGGAATTCATTTGTGAATCGCTTTCTGAACATTTGTGAATCGCTGCATATATTTGTGGATCACTTCTAGTGCATTTGTTGATCCCCACAAATTTGTAGATTTGGAAACACTTCTAGTGTCAAGACATGCAGACAAATCAATGAATATGTGGACTCACTCCACCCACCGTGACCATCTACTTAGGATAACAGCCATTCGCTCTGACCAATCATAGCACTCTCTCACTCCAATCAATCATGATTTGCTTTACAACCAGGGTGGTAATGCCCTGAAATAACTTTAATCATTCATCTGCATTGGCTCAAATAGGAAGTTTTAGGCCCATTAAATTGGTACAATAAAAGATGTTTAGACTGTATCAACCCAAAGCAAAGTATTATATTTTATGAGCCTTTGGAAATTTCAGAGAAACAACGCTTTACATCTCTGTTATGGGAACACATATGGAAACATCACGTTATTCAAGATAGAACAGAAAAGCATCAATAAGTAGCTGTCTAATGAATAAATAGGGCACGCTCAAGCTCAAACCAGTGTGCAACGTTTTGTTTCCTAGTTGAACGACATGTTTCCTGGAAACGGTGTGCAACGGGGTTTGAGATACGTTTTCTCTTGTTTGATGGGTGTGTCAAAAATGTCAGCCCAATCAGCAGCAACATGTATATAAACCACACAGACAGCTCACACAATGGGTCCAATAAAGCCGTTTACAAAGGTGTCCGTTGCTGCTTGGTATACGCAACAATTGAAGATATTAGAAGATATGTTTGTCGTAAGAGTTTTATAGTTAAAATATAGCATATCAACAGTGATCAGCAATAATGATAAGCCTACTCACAATAAAAATAATAAGGTCATATAGATCATAACACAGTCTCGGAGGTAAGAAGTTGATTATCCTTCACCTGATATGTTTGACCTTTTCATCCTGAAATTCGAGGCAAATGTTGGATCACAATAATTAGTTGTCACAGTTTCCACAATAATTATAATCACAGTTTCCACAAATCCCTTCACTCGATTCGGATGTTCTCTTTTATTCTGGATGGCAAGGGCAGTGACTGTAACATTGAGCGTATTTTGCAGTATTAAACACGTATTTATACTGATTTCATCTGAAAATTCTTCAAAAAGAACAAAGAATGGCCTTCTCAGCTACCATAGTTGCAACTCTTGCGTCATCAGAACAGGGTGTTCAACGCACCGTTTCCTTAAGAAACGTTTTGCAAGTTTTTATCAGGGCTGAACGCAGCCCTGGATACAACCTTGTGATGTCAGCTAATAGCCAATCAGGGCAATAACACAAGTGCTGTTCATCCTCCCACATCCACCCTCCTTATTGGAGAAAAATTGTGATCAACGTGCAGGCATGTGACATTGTAAATGCAAGCAATGATAGTCAGTAGACGCTAATAGAGGTATGCAAATTTTCACAAACAATGCCACCAACAGAGATGTACAGAGATGTAGGGAAAACATCAGAGATGATGGATGGGGCAGGGAGGAGAGGGACCCAATTTAATTTTTTTTAATATTTTTTAGAATGTAACACCTCTGTTGAGGTTCCAAGCGTACCGTACCGATACTAAAATGTGACGTGAAAACACTGCAGATCACTGATTGGTCAGACAGACAGAATCGTCACTACCAGCGTCATTGTATTTGCGAGACATCAAACCCGCTAGATTTAAATAGCCAGTAACAGCCACCGCTGTAGCACCTGTTTTAAAACTACTTGCTTGAAGGAAAAAAACGTCCAAAAAAGAAATGGCTGTATCGTGGTCAGTGGACGAGAAGTGCAGACGTTCCTCTTGTTGGTTGCCGAGGAGTGGATAAACTATAACGATTAGTCATAATCCCACCCACTTTGAAGCGGTACTAACTGCAGTGGAAAAGCAACCGAGCTAAAGCGAACCGAGCCTTGCCGAGCCGAGTTGTACCACGCAGTGGAAAAGCGAAGCGAGCCGAACCGTACTGAGCCGTACCGAGCCATACCATGCAGTGGAAAAGCGCCATTAGGGCTCTTGTCTTTTTCATCATTTGCAGTGTGTGTGTGTGTTCACTACTCATTGCTCCTAATGTGTGTGCACTTGGATGGGTTAAATGAAGATCACAAATTCCAAGTATGGGTTATCATATTTGGCCTTCACAGCATAGTGCATGCCCTCCTGCTTTGTAGCAATTTTATGATTTTTGTAAAAATTAACTGATCCCTTCAGTAGTTCACTTATGTGCACGTCCCTACAAATGGCGTCCCCTTTCCGAAGTGCCCTTTAAGAGTGCAAAAACAACGTTTGGAATTTGCTCAAAATGCATCCTATTAGGGTTTCCGACATTAAAACCCAGGATTAACGTTCTTATTTACATATTTATGAGGTCAACAACAGTGATTGGGTGAAATGCAGCTCATGACAGGTCCATTACCTGTTTGTCTACCTCTGAAAAGTTCGCCCCGTAATAGCCTCTGCTCTGGGTGTTAGCCTACCTCACAAACAATTTAGAAAAGCACACACAAACAATAAAGCCTAGTGTCTTCACTCCATATAACGCTTTTAAACAAAAAAAAGTTTTATTCTATATCTTCATGCATTATTTTTTTTTATCAACACTTAAATGTGTGTAAGTTTAAGGGATAAAAGCAACATTTTAGCAAACAAGCCGAGAAAATCTTGTTTTATCAAAGTATTCAGAACGATGGTCAAAACACAGATTGAGTAGATATCGAGTCCACCAACACACAGGGCTCTCAAGTTTTGAAGACAGGCAAGAGTGACAAGAGTAAAATTTTTGATTAAGTTACAGACACTCCTGAAAAACTGATGCTAATTATCTGGGAAACATTCTCTAACAGCAGTCAAGTTGTCATTGTTTGTGTCACCCAAGGGGAGACGCGCTTGATTCCTGCCGGAGCGGCGCAGCCAGAGAAATTTTGGGCGCTGCGGCATATATATATATATATTAAGGGTGTCACGATTTCGATTTTAAATCGAAATCTATCGAAATTAATTCACAAACTCAAAAATCGAAATAAAAAATGGAATCGTCGATACTGCCACGCCCCCATGTCGCGCCCGTGATGGAAAGTTCGGATCGTTTTACTGACTCTATTGTTCAATCTCGTTCATCAAAATTGAATAATCTTTTTTCTAGTCATTTCAGGGGCTTTAAATGTTATACTTTTAACAGGCAAATTCCCCGAACACATCCAACGCAATCTTGATCATATTCTGAATTAAGAAATTCTTATAATACAGTCAAAAGTAATTTACAGGGAACATTAATACCTGACCTTCCGAGTCTTTTGTTCATTTGTCGCATGACAGAGGCAATGAACGGATCGTTCATGAACGACTGATCACGGCGCGGGAAAAAAACACACGTGTTGAAAGGCTGTGAGTCCTCTAACTTGGATTCTATGCCCGAGCCCGAACTTGGCCGATATTTCCCGTCACTATCCTCGGCCCGGGCCCTTGATCTATAGACGTGCACTCCCAACGCAATAGAGTGCGGCGCGGGACTAGATTTGATGGCCGAGTGCGAGCGCGGGCGGTAATGCACTCACTCAATGTGTGCGGGAGAATAAAAAGATTCGCGGGACTCCCGCAAATTAGAAATATCTATGAATAAAACATATAAAAACTAATACATTTTTTTCATCTGTTGCAGAAAGGCAACAAGAACAACTAAAACAAAATAGAAACAATTTACAGGCCAGAGTTTCTATTTATAACATGTTTGCAGCGTTGAGCGATTTAGCCAATCACAGACATATGTGTTGATTTCTTGAACGCAACGACCAATCAGAAGCATTTAAGATGGACTCTCCTCACCGCTCAAAAGGACTTTTTGTTCAGTGCTGAATTCTGTAAGCTGGCAAATCCTCTAATTATAACAAACAATGTGTAGGCTATATACTATGAAAGATTCATTGTGCAGTCAGCTTCACTGATAATAACAGAGATGTGTGAGATTGCGATTGAACTGATGTCAGCTTTTTAGGAGCAACAGCAACCTGTGATAAAAAAAAAAATCGATAATCGAATCTAACCGTGACCTTAGAATCGAAAATGTAATCGAATCGAGGATTTGGAGAATCGTGACACCCCTAATATATATATATATATATATATATATTATAAATAGTTTTTCCACGTGAGAAATACAATGTGTGGCGGCAGAGCGTGACAAAAGACCGAAATGAGTGACACTTGAGAGCCCTGAACACCCCTAATGCTTGCAGTGACACCACTTCCGGGGTCGGCACATTTTTTACAGTCTATGGGTCGGCATTTCATTCAGTAACATTAGCCCATTTTTATTTATATGCTGTTTATTGTTGATTATCGCATTATTTGTCATATGCATACTTACTTTTGAGATCACTCGTTTCAGCTGCTTCTTTATTACGTGTTTTGATCTGGAGATTCAATCTGTAGGCCTACTCGTTCAGGAGAAGCGTATAGCGCCCCCTACCTTGATAACTTAATTGTTATCAATGATAAATAAATCATTGGCAGAGAAGCGTTTGCTCATAAATGACGAGTTAACTCGTCAATGGCAGGGAAAGAGATGCTACAAAAGACGCGAACGGTCAAACCAAAGCCACTTGATGACAAGCCTGCAACCTATTGTCACGGTAGACACATTCACTGTCCCTTCTAGTCTCGTGTTTATGTTGTTGTATGAGTGCACGTGTGTAGTGGGCGTGAATGTATGTCATTACCTAATCCGCTCCAGCTGATCATCATCACATCACCAGCTGCAGACTATCTCACCACTCTTTATATGCTCACCGCTGTTTTCTCATCCTTGTCAGATCGTTGTTTGATGTTGTCGGTGTTGGTGATCCAGTCTTCGTGTTCCTGCCTCGTGTTCCTGCCTCGTGTTCCTGTTGCCCGTTGTTCTGTGGATTACTCATCGTCTTGTGGATTATTGTCGCCTCACTGTCTTCTCGTCTCTGCACTTCTTCACGGACCTGACCATTGAAGTCCCTGCGTCACCCACCACCATCGGCTTGTACTGTTTCCACCATTTGTCCCGTTACTGTGCACTTATTATTAGAATAAAAGTTGTTACTCGCATTTGCTTCCTGTTCTCTATTTGGGTATCCATGACAGAACGATCTGACCGTGGAATGGAAGCAGCGAGCGCGTCTTCATCGACCCTGGAGGAGTTCATTCACCACAGCATTCGCAGAATGGACTCACAAGAAAGAGAGATCGGCGACACGGGTCGCGCAGTACAAGCCCTGGTGACGCAGGTGTCCGAGCTCACCCAGCAGATCCAACGCCTACGTGGTCCCGCTGCACCACCCACACCAGCCGTTCCCCCCACACCACCAGAGAACCCCTCCCAGTCAGAACCTCGCCTACCCATCCCAGAAGCCTACTCTGGGGAGCCGGCTCACTGCAGAGCGTTTTTGGCCCGCTGCGACATGCACTTCGCACTGCAACCGCGCACGTTCAACACAGAACCAGCCAAGGTAGCCTTCGTGTTGACTTTGCTGACTGGGAAGGCGGCACTATGGGGAACGGCGGTGTGGGAGAGCCAGCACGCGTGCTGTAACTCGTTCCGGACACTCTCCGCCGAGATGAAACAGGTCTTCGACCGGGCCGTATCAGGACGAGAAGCTGCCAGGGCGTTGGCGGAGTTACGCCAAGGTGAGAAATCCGTTTCCGATTTCTCAATTGAGTTCCGGACCCTGGCGGCGGAGTGTGGATGGAACGAGGAGGCGCAGTGGGACATGTTCCTGCATGGGTTGGCTGACCGCGTCCAAAAGGAGATCTACGCCCTGGATCTTCCCACCACACTGAACGGACTTATCGATCTCGCGCTGCGGGTAGACGCTCGGTTGTCAAGGATCGAGCGTCGAGCTCCGTCCACCCGCACGCTCACAGGATTCAACGATCCACGATCCAGCGGCAGGGACGTGGTCAGCCCAGTTTTCGATCATGAACCCATGCAGGTTGGTCGAGCTCGGCTTTCCCGGGAGGAGAGGGAGAGGCGGAGATCCCAGGGCCTTTGCCTGTACTGCGGAGGAGCTGGACACTATGCATATAACTGCCCAGTAAAAGGCCAAGCCCGATAGTAAATCTGAGGCTACTATCGGGTGGGATCTCCGCCAGGAAGCCCTCACCTACGTCTACATCTACCTCCACCCTCCTTCCGGTAAGACTAAGATGGTCAGTCCACCAGCACGACTGTCAAGCACTTCTGGACTCGGGGGCGGAAGGTAATTTTATGGACCACACGTTTGCACAGAAATTCATGATTCCCCTCAAACCCCTCACACACAGAATCGCTGTTCACGCACTAAATGGCCAAGAACTCCCCACCATTTCCTTTTCCACTGAAGATATCACCCTCATCACATCCGGCAACCACTCAGAAACTATTTCATTCTATATACTGGACTCACCCCTGGCACCCGTCGTCCTTGGTCACCCTTGGCTCATCCAACACAACCCCCGAGTGGACTGGCATCATAGAGCTGTGCTGGAGTGGAGCAAGGAATGTCATAAGTCTTGTCTTGTTTCTGCTTGTTCGTCCGTGCCTGTTTCTGTGTTTCAGGAGGAGACGGGGGATTTGTCTAACGTGCCTGCGGAGTATCTGGACCTGAAGGAGGTGTTCAGTAAGTCTCGGGCTGCTTCTCTCCCTCCGCATCGTCCCTATGACTGTGCGATAGATTTACTGCCAGGTAAGTCTCCGCCCAAAGGCAAGTTATATTCACTCTCTATTCCTGAGAGGGAGGCTATGGAGAAATATATTTCTGATTCTCTAGCAACCAAGTTCATTCGCCCTTCCTCTTCTCCGGCGGGGGCGGGGTTCTTTTTTGTGGGGAAGAAGGATGGTTCTCTGCGACCTTGCATTGATTACCGAGGGCTGAATAACATCACGGTAAAGAATACTTATCCTTTGCCATTGATGTCTTCAGCTTTCGAGAGGTTACAGGGAGCATCCATCTTCACAAAACTGGATTTGCGTAATGCTTATCATTTGGTCCGCATCAGGGAGGGGGATGAGTGGAAAACTGCGTTTAACACCCCTAGGGGGCACTTTGAATACTTGGTCATGCCGTTTGGGCTGTCCAACTCCCCAGCAGTTTTCCAGGCACTGGTCAATGACGTGTTGCGAGATATGATCGATCAGTTCATATATGTCTACCTGGATGACATATTGATTTTTTCCTCTTCTCTCCAGGAACATGTGCAACACGTCCGACGAGTGCTTCAGAGGTTGCTAGAGAATGGGCTTTTTGTCAAGGCGGAGAAATGCGATTTTCATGCACAGTCTGTTCCTTTCCTAGGGTACATCGTCTCGTCTGAGGGAATGCGGATGGATCCTGAGAAGATTAAGGCTGTGGTGGATTGGCCAAGCCCAGACTCCCGCAAGGCCCTGCAGAGGTTTCTGGGGTTCGCCAATTTCTACCGGCGTTTTATTCGCAACTTCAGCCAACTAGTCGCACCTCTGACTGCCTTGACCTCCCCCAGAACTACGTTCAGGTGGTCAGACACAGCCGAGGCTGTGTTTGCCAAACTTAAAGGCCGCTTCGTTTCGGCCCCCATCCTTGTCGCCCCTGACTCTTCACGTCAGTTCGTGGTGGAGGTCGATGCGTCAGAGGTGGGAGTAGGTGCAGTGTTATCCCAACGCTCTTCCACAGACGACAAGATGCATCCCTGCGCGTTTTTGTCCCATCGTCTATCCCCAGCTGAACGTAATTACGACATTGGTAACAGGGAGTTGTTGGCAGTCAAGTTAGCGTTGGAGGAATGGCGCCACTGGTTAGAAGGGTTGGGGGTACCTTTTATCGTCTGGACCGATCACAAGAACCTAGAATACATTAGGACCGCCAAAAGATTGAACTCCAGGCAGGCTCTGTGGGCACTTTTTTTCGGTCGTTTTGATTTTTCCCTCTCATACCGTCCGGGTTCCAAGAACATCAAGCCCGACGCTTTATCTCGTGTATTTGATTTTTCCGAACGCCCGTCCACTCCCGAGTGAATTTTACCCGAAACCCTATTTGTTTCCACACTCACATGGGAGGTCGAATCGAGAGTCGAGAAGGCCTTAGAAGGGGTAACGCCTCCGCCCGGTTGCCCACCGAATCGTTTATTTGTGCCGGAGGGATTACGGTCGGACGTCATCCAGTGGGGTCATAGCTCCAACGTGGCTTGCCATCCAGGAGTCAATCGCACTAGCTTTTTAGTCAAGCAACGGTTCTGGTGGCCACTTATGGCTCGCGACATTCACGATTTTGTTTTGGCTTGTTCGGTCTGTGCCACTGGTAAGACTTCCAATCGACCTCCAGACGGGTTACTTCAGCCGCTGCCGGTTCCTTCGAGACCCTGGTCCCATATCGCTCTAGATTTTATCACCGCCCTCCCACCCTCCCAGGGTAACACAGTAGTTTTGACTGTGGTGGACCGATTCTCGAAGGCGGCCCATTTTATTCCCTTGCCCAAATTACCCTCAGCCAAGGAGACAGCGGTGACGATCGTGGACCACGTCTTTCTGTTACATGGCCTCCCTAGAGACGTGGTCTCCGACAGGGGACCCCAGTTTGTGTCCAAATTTTGGCGAGAGTTTTGTAGGTTACTGGGGGCGACGGTTAGTCTGTCCTCAGGGTTCCATCCCCAGAGCAATGGCCAGACCGAAAGAGCCAACCAAGATTTGGAGAGGATGTTACGATGTTTGGTCTCCAAGAACCCTTCCTCTTGGAGCCAACAACTGTCTATGGTGGAGTACACACACAACACGTTACCGGTGTCGGCCATGGGCCTATCCCCGTTTGAATGTAGTGTAGGTTACCAGCCACCTATTTTTCCCAGTCTGGAATCCGAGGTTGCGGTCCCCTCCGCTCACGCCTTCGTCCAGAGGTGTCACCGCACTTGGACTAGAGCCCGTGAGACTCTACTCCAGGTGGGGGCGCGCACCAAGGCCAAGGCCGATCGCCACAGGTCAAGGCCTCCCGTATACGTCGTTGGTCAAAAAGTGTGGCTTTCAACCAGGAACATTCCTCTTCGCACCGTCTCTAATAAACTTGCACCCAAATTTATCGGCCCATTTCCTGTCACCAAGATCATTAGTCCGGTGGCAGTCCGCCTCAAGTTACCCCCTGCGTACAGGAGGGTCCATTCCGTTTTTCATGTTTCAAAGATCAAACCCGTGTTTCATTCTCACATTAATCCGCCTACCCCGGTTCCTCCCCCGCCGCGACTCGTAGATGGGGAGACCACATATTCGGTTAACCGCATTCTGGACTCTAGGCGGAGGGGACGCGGATTTCAGTACTTGGTGGACTGGGAAGGTTACGGTCCGGAGGAGAGAAGTTGGGTGCCTGCCAGAGACATCCTGGATCACTCCCTTATCGATGATTACAATCGACAGGTAGGGGAGCCTGGGAACGCCAGGAGGCGTTCTTAGGAGGAGGGGTACTGTCACGGTAGACACATTCACTGTCCCTTCTAGTCTCGTGTTTATGTTGTTGTATGAGTGCACGTGTGTAGTGGGCGTGAATGTATGTCATTACCTAATCCGCTCCAGCTGATCATCATCACATCACCAGCTGCAGACTATCTCACCACTCTTTATATGCTCACCGCTGTTTTCTCATCCTTGTCAGATCGTTGTTTGATGTTGTCGGTGTTGGTGATCCAGTCTTCGTGTTCCTGCCTCGTGTTCCTGCCTCGTGTTCCTGTTGCCCGTTGTTCTGTGGATTACTCATCGTCTTGTGGATTATTGTCGCCTCACTGTCTTCTCGTCTCTGCACTTCTTCACGGACCTGACCATTGAAGTCCCTGCGTCACCCACCACCATCGGCTTGTACTGTTTCCACCATTTGTCCCGTTACTGTGCACTTATTATTAGAATAAAAGTTGTTACTCGCATTTGCTTCCTGTTCTCTATTTGGGTATCCATGACACCTATAGGCCGTGTGTCCACCAAAGCGTTTTTTCACGCTCCTGGCGTAAAATTCTAATTGTTTTCAATTGGAGCGCCGTGTTTTTTAAACGCCATGAGCGTAACGAGGCGCTGAGCATTTATTTAACGCTCAAGCGCTGAGCGCCCGGCGTTTTTTACTGGTCGCCGAGAATTGAAAAATGTTCAACTTTGGGTAAAACGCTGCGCTCATCACTTTCACTTTTTAAACAGCCGTCCAATCACAGTGGAGGAGGGGCGGGACAACTATCACACCGACCAACTGTCACAACATTCTACGTGTACAAAGACATCAACCAACAGAGCTAACCGAATAAAATGGATGAAAAATAAATTTTTAGTATGAAACAAATTATCTACGAAATCAGTTACAAATAAACCGTGCTGCGGATATTCTGTATCATAGCAACGAATCGTCTCAACTGAAAAAACGCAGCGCTGCCAAAACGCTCTCAAGCGTCCACAGCTAGGCGTTTTCAGCAGAGCTTCTAGCGTTTTCAGCCAGCTAAACGCTTTGGTGGACACACAGCCTTAAGCCCCGTTCACACTACAAGCGACTTTGTCGCTGCATGTCGCCAGTGGCTGGCGATGAGGTCGCTAGTGGGCGTTCCCACTACTGGTTGCCTTTATGAATGACATTTGCATCCGCTCCTATTGGTTGTAGCTCCCGAAAGTTGCTCTTAATTTGCATAAAGTTAAACAGATCTCAACTTTGTCGCGTCGCCAGACACGCCCCATCCGGTCGCCAATGGTCGCGACTGCACGTGTCGCCGGAAGTCGCCCGCTCACCATTGAAAATGAATGGTATCGTGTCGCTTGGTCGCGTGTAGTGTGAACGCAGCTTTAGCCAAAAAAAGCGTAACGGCATGCTAACGCTGGTACGCAGGGCCAGGGAAGGAGAGCAAGGACGTTTTTTATGAATGGTTGTCAATGGAGAGGAGGCTTTACTACACTGAATAAACCGCTTTTGTGAGTATACACCTTATAATTTAAGTAATTGACAGCCTGTTTACTAATCTTCAAAATGTTTTACGCTAAACAATAGGCTACTTTTGTTGGGAACGATATGTAGATTTTACTTTGATAAAAAGGTTATTTTATAAGGGAAGGCAGGGAAAGTAATGTAGCGACAGACAGTTGCCTACTCATTTACGGCATTACCATAGTAATATTTGGTGATATTGTATATTGTCTACAGAAATAAAAAATACCGATGTTTTCTTTCTTTGGCTTTCAGGTTTTACCAGTAGGCTATAAGACTTGAATTGTAATGACTATTTGCATGTATGCATGATATGACGCTGATATTATGCACTTTAATGAATAAAGACAAAATGATTATTTAAATTGTACATAGCGTGTTATATGGTATGTTTTTTAATTAAAACAAAAAAATAAGTGTTGTGTCAACTACTGTGTGCCTAATGATGATGATTTAACGCTTTACGAATGATGGTAAAAATACATATAATTTTAATGAATGAAATGTAGTAAATTACAATTAAGTTTTTATCACCGAGCCCTTTAAGGGACATCCCAGCAAACATATTTACGTTGTGGCAACGTCTGTGGCACGTTACATTTCTGCTATGGCAACGTCGTTGTCTACGTGCTCGCAACATTGTAACAATGTAGAATTGTAAGACGCGACAGGGCCGTAACGTTAGCTACGTTGTTGCGCGACATTCAGCAACTGAGAGACGACGTTCTGACAATTACATTTTTTTAATACGCTAGATAGGCCTATAGATATTCCCCATGTAGCATGTTATATGTTGTGGTTAATTTTTAATTTAGTCATATGCAACGAACGAACCCCCGTTTATGGGCCTAACAGTAAATTAATTATAATCAACACCTGCAAGTGTACACTTTGAAGAGTAAAAATGACATAGAAGGTTAGCTAATACAACTTTATTAAGCATATGGTAATCAAATTCCACTTCCAAAAGGCATACATTTGTGAGAAAAGAAAACATATTATATAGCCTATACAGGCACAGGGAGTGACTAACGTTAACTAGCATGAGCAGACATATGAAAATCTAGCAAAGAAACGAATGAGACGACAAATCTAAGGAAAAATAAACAGGTGTGTGAGTGGTTACAAAAAAAAATCTCCCTGTGCGTTTCCAAAAAAAGGAAAAAACATTATGCAACAAGTAACGTTACGCGCTTCAGTCGCTGCCTGTTCAAGGAGTGCTGAAATCAATTACTCATCATTAAAGTCATTTTGGCTTCATTGTGGCTTATAACTTTAGGCATAAAGTTAAATATTTGTCATACCTGACCAGACGATGTTCAAATAAATGTCACAATAGACAAGAAATTTGTGTTTTTGTATAATTTCCGTATCTTGTTTACCTGAGGTAAATCATGATGAATGAGACGGCCCAGCGGTTGGTCGAAATTTATAAGGCTGATTTTCGCGCGTCAGGGCAGTGACGAATATGTTGTCCAATGGTTGCCCAGACCATAGACATAATAAATACATAGACGCCCTATTGGCCGCTTTGGAACGTTGCTGCGATACGTCAACGTGTCTCCCATTTTGCGGAGGGCAAGACTGCACCGTAAACAAATGCAAGTAAACGGTGAGCTGCGGTTTTCTGGATAAAAACAAAAAAGAAAATTACATTTATCTACTGAAATCAGTTGATAAATGTAATTTTTGATTTTAATTTGATAAACGTATACGTGGTTTACAAAAAGTTCCATCTCTATTTATTTAAAATCTCGATAGTTAGACAGATTTATAAAACATTTTTTTAAATAAGGAATTGTCAAAGCTCCGGCTTGTCATGTAGGCTATCTGGCTTTTTATTCTTGGATAAGAATTGTGAAGATATAATTAATTAGACTAGAGACATCAGAGCCAGCGGCAAACGTCAGAAGCTCTAGCCGAGGAAAGGCTGTTCCAGGCGGGGTACATGAGAGCGCTGAGCGCGCGCTGATCCCTGGATCTCAACTCCGAGACCGTCAGATCAAATAAATAGGCGCTATCTTTATAAATAAACCACATATTTGAGCTTTAAACAACTACATTGTCGACTGAAATACTATTAAAACTACATTTCGTGACACAATAACAGTAGTATTTTTAAATTTCGCGGCTTTTCTCCTCTGGACGTTACTATTACTAATTATATCATGACCAAATACAACCAGAAAAAAATGTTCAGTCTTGCTTGTGAAAGATAATTCCTCGAGACCTGTTTTCAATTGTACGGCGATTTGTCCAGGCCAAAGCAGTACACGAAACAGTCATTTTTATCAATTCTCGCTATGAGAAGTATGAGAAAGTTGCCCTCCGCAAAATGGCGGCGCCGTTGACGTACGCTCCAGCAGCCAATAGGGTGTCTATGTATTTATTATGTCTATGGCCCAGACACCCTCAGCCTCAGCAATGGCCCTGAACGGAGGTTCAATGTCAACATTGTGACAACGCTGTAACAACCTTCACCACACAACGTAGTTATAGCAATGCAGTTAAAACGTTTTTAGAAGGTTGGGTACGTTGTGACAACGTTCTGTGTTTGCTGGGATGGTGGGGGAAAAAATTGGAGATGGGAGGGAAAATAATAATTCAATGCTTTTGTGTTCGCTCGCAAATGTAACGCAAAGAAACTCAATTCCCCCGAGAAATGTAGAAACGCAACATTTGTGAGAGAACGTAAAAGCATTGAAAATGTATTTTTATCTCATATTTTTCCCCACCACCATAAGGGGCTCCGTAGAAAAACACTTGAAAAGCATTGCAGTACAAAACAACCTGTTTGACCGCCCTCTGCACTGCATTAGCCTATTTCAGTCCTCAAAATATGCATGTCCTAACCCAGGGTTAAAAGTGGTATGCTATAAGACGTCGCCCAGGGTTAAGTGTATTTTCAAGTGTATATTTATTGTAGAGCTATCTGTTGTGACGGAGAAAGGATAGTTCACACAGGCTCCTGTTAGTAGTTCACACAGGCTGCTGTTCTTATTCCTGATAAAACAACCTTCTCACTCACAGTGACGTTCGAAAATAAACACTCTGTTATTGACCCAAACGAAGCACTGGATGGAACTTGGGGGCAAGCTATATCCTTGCTTCATTTGTTTAGATTTACATGTTTTTGAGGATATGAAAAAAAATTCCCAAGACGTGTACTGACGTCATGTGAAGTCTTTAATCCACACTTATTGTAAAACTGTGTTGTCGTTTCCGCGTTGTATCTTGACAACGTGCCAGATCCCCGTCCCTTCCGGTCAATTGTTTCATTATGCCGTTTTTACGGTAAGAATGTGATCCCGTGAGAGCCGTTTACATCACTCCGGATTTTAAATTTGTCCAGCCAACGGCACCAGCCCTCGTTTGTCTTAAACCCCATCACCCGCGCCATGTCATCGTCTCAAGTCAGTGGCAGATTTGTGTGAGTCATGATTCAGCCTCCCTGTGGTGGAAATTTAATCAATTAAGTTACTATACGACTTCTGATTTGCAAATCTGTGTGGTTTATGAGCGAGACTGTCCATGGGCTGTTTTGAACTTGTCATCCATTCATCATGGAATAATTGATGATTATTATTTGGGTTAAAGCAGTAAAGATGTTTTTCAGGCATAGGCTACTGGTCATAGGCTACAGCTATGGGTCAGTGATGCCAGTGTTGATGTGAACAGTCAGCCTCCCCATCCTTTTTCTGTGTCACTGTCTCCCCTGTCCATAAAAGTGTGTGTCTGTATTGCTCACATGGCCAGCCATAAAACACACACATGCACTCTGAGCGAAGATACACCCCTTCCTCCAGGTGCTGCTCCCCGCACCTGTTGAAGTTCCTCTCTGTAATTAGGACAACACAATTATTTTTTCGGAGGCAGAGGGGGAAGGAGGGGTGACGGGGTAGACAATGGAGCACTTATTCTCACTTTGCTTTCTTTTTCTACATCTCTCAAGTAATGATAGATTCTTTCCTCTTCAAAGCAACACAGGTTTCCTACAAAACTGCTGAGTCAGGAAAGCTAGAAAGGGAGGGTCCCTGTATGTGTCGGGATGTGTGTGTGTTCTTAGCACTTGTCTCCTGCACATATAATATTGGATGATGTTCACTTTTTCAAAATTCTGACGCAAGCACATGTTTAGAGTCTGACAGTCTTAATCCTGTTCTTATTGAGGTCTGCCTTCATTACACAATTTGGGGCTTTCCAGGCTGCGACCCAAATAACCTGAATCTCAAGGCCACCAGCTGTTCCTCAGCTGATGTTCCTTATCAGTTGTTCAAGGGTAACAAAACATAGGCCTAAAAATCCTATAAACAAAATATACAAAACAGATATGAAACAAAATTCTATATAGTTTAAAGTTCTCAGAGAGAAAGTGGAATTGCCCTGATTTTAGAAGTGTTACTGACGCTGCAGAAAAGACCAACTGGCATGAATGTTTAGTCCAGGCTGTATGCTGGTCTTGTTGCATGTTGATTTGGTACTGATAGTTGGTGGATTAGTATAGCATGCTATTTCTGTTATATGGTCTGTATAGTAAAAGTGCAAATCTTTTAATGCATTCTTCAGAATTGTTCTTCCACCTATCTATCTATCTATCTATCTATCTATCTATCTATCTATCTATCTATCTATCTATCTATCTATCTATCTATCTATCTATCTATCTATCTATCTATCTATCTATCTATCTATCTATCTATCTATCTATCTATCTATCTATTTATCTATCTATCTGTATACTGTCTGTCTGTCTGTCTGTCTGTCTATCTGCTTTTGCCAAGCTGTTCTAGTTAAAATTACAGTTAATTAATTTTCAGTTCATTTTCATACTGCCTAAATTCTAATTCTACATTCTGTTTGTCACATACATTTAAATTCAATTTCATGGGGTCCTGTTATTACAGATGACTGTTTGCATATTCAACCATATATGACCAAATATAAAAAATAAAAAAATAAAACATTTCAGATTTTTACGTAAATCTGAAATATCCAATCTGAGGAATTTATGGAAAACTTTAAGAGTTAAAAAATTAAAAAGAAAAATCTACATTTTGTTAGTGCAAAAAGATGGTGAATAGTATAAATGGAGACGTGTGTGCGCATGTGTCTGCAGGCGGTGCGGTCAGTGAGGTTGAGCTGCCCTGAGTTTCCTACCCTGCTCTGACAAAGTCTGTGTGTGTGTGTGTGTGTGTGTGTATGAGAGAGAAAATCTATCCTTGCATATTTGCGTGTATTTCTATCCATGAATAGAGAGGGAGTGAACACGTGTCGGTGTTCATTTACATTCTTAAAGAAGCGAATCCTTGATATGTAAAAGAGAAATATGAAATGGACTGCGTGTGTGTAGTCAGTGTGTGTGTGTGTGTGTGTGCGTGCATGGGAAAGAGAGACTGTGTGTAGGTTTGAGGTTAGACGCGGGACGAGTGAAACACCCAAGCTCTTCTCTGGGACGATTCACTTTCTCCTGCTGCCAGGCGGATTACGTCATCGCTGCCCACCGTATTAGAAGAGCCCTGTGATGTCATACCGAGAGGTTATCCACCGGTGACGCTCTCGTTCTATCGATTTTGTCTATCTCTAAACATCATCCACTCAGATGTCCCTTTTACCTCTCCCTACATCTCTCATCCAGCTTCTCTCACTCCACCCTAACCTTTGCTCTGCATTTCTCTCCCCACCTTTCCTTGCCCCTCCTTCTGTTTTATATTTGCTCTCTTTCAGGTTTGCCTTCCCTGGGAGTCTCCGCTCTGGTCTCGGGTTAAGGGGTCTCGTCCAAAATGCACACCACACCTCAACTCCCGGCTCAAGCCCTTTGGCCATCCCACCTCATCTGTCCTCCACGCTCCTCTCATCCCCTCGTCTCTCCTCTCTTCTGGGTCTGGGCAGTGGCGGTGGGGTCAGCGGTGCTGCGGGTTGGGGCTGTGTTCCGACAGACCTGCTTTTTCTGTCGTGCTTTTGTTCCGTTCTGCGTCATCGTGTTGACTGAGCGGACCCCACACTTACCGGGCAGTTGCGCGCCCAGCCTCGGCCTAACACTGAGCCATGTTAGCGGCTGTAATCTGATGGCGGTGTTTATTTTATGTAGGCTCTCTTTGAAGGCACTGAGAAAGTCTTTGGCCTTTTTGTCCAACGCTTTGGCTGCCCGCGCAGAGGTGCTTGCAGTGGTAATAGTCAGGAAGAATAATATTTGCATTCGTATTCATTCAAAACATGTTTTTTTCCATATTAGTGTCAGAGAGGGGAGAAAGGGGACAGAAGGGGAGCTCTCACTCTTTCTTTCTTTTTCTCTCTCTCTCACGCTCTCTTTTCAGAGAGTGTGGGGATCTCTGTGCCCTGGCTGTGGTGGCAAGCCTGCGTCTACTCCATCAACCCTTATTACGCCTCCACAATCCCATAATAGGTACTTAACCTCTTCACTGTGTTTGAAGCTCATGGCATCACTCACTGTCTGAGAACAGGCGCTTGGCCTCTCTCTCTTTTTGCTTCTCGCTTACTCTCTGTCCTTTAATTCTGGCTATTGAGCTTTAATGGCATGACCAATCAAAGCAAACATGCTGATGGCAGTTGCGAGTTACATTTTTGCAAATAGAAATGTAGAAAAAAACAATATGCGAACTGAGCAGTGTTTCCATCCCATGGGAAATTGCTGCAAAATAGAAATGGATGTTGTAGCCATGCACTGGGCAAGCCACTATTAAATTAAATCTAATAAATTACTTGTGGTTTAGAGTGGTTGACACATTTTTTGTTTGCTAGTGATTGGCCTGCAGATGCCTTGTATCTGGGAGTAACAGCATATCAGACAGTTTTGGAAGGTTATAGTAGTCAATCATGTTGATGACATGCTTGGCACCAGTGTTTCAAACTGTGAGATTGAAAGGCTTTTAAAGGCAGAGAAAATATTTAGGCAGTTTTATTTATGTAATACTTTTATTCAGTAAGGATGCATTGACTTTAAACTGAAAGTAAAGACATTTAAGCAACATTTTCAACATTAATAACAATAAGAAATGTTACCTCAGCACTTATTAGACTTATTAGACTGATTTCTGAAGGATCGTGTGACACTGAAGACTGGAGTAATGTTGCTGATAATTCACATGGTGAAAGGAAGATCTGTCAATACTTCCTATCACTCATGCTGGCAGTGCAAAACATGCAATCTCTCTTTATTACTGTTATAACAGTTCACAATGCTTTTCTTTCACAGTGTATTTTACTGTAAATCATAATGATCCTGTAAGCAGTAAAGCAGGTGCACTGTATACAGTAATTCCTGTGTTAAACATTTAAAGGTGCGATTCATCTTTGTGGCCTTAATAAAAAAAAAACTTGTGTGTACTTGGCAGAAAGCAGTAGGGTGTATGTGTGTGCGTGCGTGTATGTGTTCGTGTGTGTGTCATCATCTCAGTGTGATATCTTGGAAAGCCCTCTGACATCACCTGTTAAACTCCAGTGATGCATTCTCATTCAAGTAAATTACAGCGTGCCCGTTTGTAAATCATTCAGTGGGTGGAGCTTGGCACAAAGCCAAACAACAGCTTTCTCTCTCCACCTCAGTGGCTGCTAGGGTAAAGAAAACATTAGAGATACTTCATTCTTGCTTTCATCCTTTAAGTCTTAACAGGAGATGACATAGCCGTTTCTTCCTTCCATTCTGTTCAACAATATTGCATTATCTAAAGGAGGGTATGGAAATGATGTCTCTGTTTCTCTCTCACTCACGCCCGTTTTGCATTTATCCAGATGAGCCTTAATCATACGGCAGCTTTAGAATCAGTCTCTATTCTTTCCCAGACTCCTCCCAGAGCTGATCTATACACATTCGGCCCAAATATAGAGAGACTGATGCCTCTTTTGTCAAGACTGTGTGTGTTCTGGGTGGGAGGCATATGGCATGTGCTTGCTTAAGGCCCGGCACAGTTCAAATGATGATGTAACGCCAGGAAACAGGGGGAACTCAACCCCGGCGGTCCTGTAATCTGATCCCTCTTCTTTGCTTTCATTCTTGCCCATATTTTGTAATTTTATTGAAGTCTGGGTCAATGACTTGACACTAATTTCCAGTCCAGATCTATTAATTTATTCAGACATACAATGCAATTCATACATGCAGTGACTTGAATACAGCTGTTCTGTAATGAACATGTTTTTAATTTTTGAATTACAATTCATTTAGATACTTTTAGTCAAAAAGATATCAAAAAGTCAAAAATTACGGTAACACTTTATTGTGATGGTCTTTAATAAATAACTTTTGATAAGTAACTTTGCAAGTACATGTCAACTTATTCTAACCCTAACTCTACCAGTCTACTAACACGAGAGTTAGTAGACATGTAGGTGCAACGTTACAGTCAACAGAAAGTGTTTAAGGGACCATCAAAATAAAGTGAAACCAAAATTTCTTCTGCTGTCCCTCATGAGTGTGCTTTTACTGTAAAAACTGACTGTATTCGTAATTTAAAATATCAGATAATTTGACCTTTTTATTACAAGACGAGGTTAGTTCAGATTGTAAAATGTCATGTGTTGTGACTCCCCAAAAAACTTGAAATTTATAAATGAACAATTTATGATATTTGAATAAAAAAAATGTTTTACCTTGATAAGTATATTTTAAAACTTTTTTGGAAATAGTGATGATTCGAGGTGTAACGAAAATATTGTATTACTTTTTAATGGTTGCACTATATTTAAACTTTGTTAAAAACTTTTTGTAAAAAGGCTTTTACGTATAACCTTGTGAAACCAACAAAAATACATTTCTAATGGTTTAAACTAGATCTCTTATATGTCATTGACCTGTCTATTGTGGTAGTTCTGGGATGAACTTGAGGTCAGGGTGGACGAGTCACCTGTAAGCTTGAAGTGGTTTGCAGTAAAAGTCGAGTGAATTGTTTATTACAGGTAAAGGCTCTGATCTGACAACATTGTAAGCTTGGTGACAGACAAACAGAGTGTTAGAAAAGCTGTCACACTGATCTAGGATTAGTTCAGGTTGAGTCATGCTGATGTGGTGTGACTGATCTAGTCAGAAGTGTTTGAGTAATGCTGCCCTACTGTACCGTTGAGTGTCTGTTTTCTTCATCAAAGATTCAACTCTTTTTCTCCTCTTTGCTGTACTCCTCACATCCTCCATCTGCCCCCCTTTTCCCACAGTCTGTCTGATCATACTTTCTTACATGTCTGCTGTCCTTCGGGGAAATTCCCTCTATCTATGACTCGGCCATTCCTCACATTCCTTTCATACCTATAAGGATAAGACGAAGAAATGTGCGGGAGTGTGTGTGTATGAAAGGATTTAATGGAGCGTCTCGAGGGAGAGATAGAGAGGCGCTGAGTGGGTGGTATTAGAGGAGCTTTTAGTACGAGGATGTTGTACTTCATTGATCCTCTGACCGTGGGAGGTTAATTGGTCATGTAAACAGTTATATAAATATAGAGCGGTCATTACGACATACTGTACGTTTCAGTGACAAACACTGAGAGGGAAAGTGACTGAGTAAGATGGAGTGGGATTGTTTCGGCTTCAGAATGTGAAACTGACCATTCACACCGTAAACTCTGACTTCCTGTTACATGAGACAATATGGTTGTTTTTTAAGGCCATCTGAAATGGTGACGTGTGTATGCCCTTATTCAGTACAGAGGGTACTTTAAAAGGATAGCTCACACAAAAGTTATAATTTTGTCATTAACTACTGACTTTTATGCTGCTCTGAACAAATTATACTTTTGTTCAAAACACAAATTAACATATTTTGTATTAAACCTGCAAGATTTCTTTCCCTGGTTTTACCTGTCTGTGCATACTATTAAAGACTGTCTTGGATCTTTATCTTTTTCGTCATGTGTGTTGGTGACACACATACATAGAGCACATCAAATATCCTCAACCATGCTTATGTCACACCTGAGAACAAACATCAATAGATTTGGCAGTTTTTGCTCATATAATGAAAGTCAATGGAGCCCAAAACAACACTGGATCCTTGGTCAGGGTAGATGCCATATTGAATTCTACACAAATGAAAACAAGGCTGTGAGGGATAGCCCGTCTCACAACTGTTTTTGAAGTTTTTCTACTGAAAGACTTTTAAAAAAAAGTCAACTGAACAATTTGTATGTTGTTAAAAAACAGTGCAATCTATTGAACACACTGTACTTCTTTCCCTCACAGCCTCGTTTTCAAAAATTAAATAACGGCAATACTTTTAATTAAATACAGCAAGACTGGACGTCTATTGACTCTTATTGTATGGACAAAACAATTTTTTTTCAATGCGTTCCACTTAAGAAAGAAAGTTTTAAGGCCCCCATATTGTTAAAGTGAAACCTAAGAACGATCTGATATGACATAATTTAGAACAAAATCAGACCAAACCGAAGTTTTTTTGGAGTTTATTTGTGAGTTCAAAACAGCATTCTACAGAGAACTTTCTGGAAAACCAGCTCCGGCTGCTACACATCGAACATTGGTCTGGTGTGATTCCGCAATAGGTAAGTGTACTCTGCCCCTCCTTCTTTGAAGTGGAAATCCTCTCCAGTTAATTTCTTCTGTTCAGATGTGAGTACAGACATGAGCAGAGATACAGAGAGCTGCTTTATAGTAACAATTGAAGTTGTAATTCCAGTTGTCAATTCAATTGACATTGTTTTTTCATATTTTTAGACTGTAAGGCTGGTTGCTTTAAATAAATCTATTGTATAAGGTGTTATATAAATAAACATGATGTGACTTGACTGCTGCACCAAATAGCAGACCTTGGGCAAACAAATGCACATATCTATGGTATTGTGCTTTCTTAATTACTGTTTTCTCACCACTATCATTTTTGCTGAGTGTTTATTTTGTTATTGGGAATAAGGCGTTCAGCACATATTTACATATTCATCTAAACCAGTGGTTCCCAAACTTTTTACAGTAGCCCCTGAGGCATTTTACATCCTTCTGCGTACCCCCCTCTATTCCACTATTAAAATTAGACTGCAATAAATTAAACTAAACCAATAATTTCAATCAAACGAAATGGGTCATTGAATCATTGATTCTCCCAATACATGTAAATCTGCAGATTTGTTCTCTAACGAAACAGAGACACACAACAGTTCTGATCTGGCTTTTGATGAAACTATTATTTCATTGCAAAATAGAGCAAACAATATTGACAATATGTCAATCAATGTCACGTTTGCAATCGTTTGGATATTCAGGAAAGATGCATTCATGCTAATATAATATATTATCAACTGTAATGTAGTTAGATGTTGTGGGAAGGAGGAGGCGGGAACCGGCGAACATTTAACACACATTTTAATAAATAAATAAACAAATACAAAATTAAAGTAAAAGACAGCAGCCAAAATAATTAGAATATCATCAAAAAGTTTATTTATTTCAGTAATTCCAAAAGTGAAATTTGGATATTAT
The DNA here is from genome assembly GCF_051911475.1 of Siphateles boraxobius. Lineage (NCBI taxonomy): Eukaryota > Metazoa > Chordata > Actinopteri > Cypriniformes > Leuciscidae > Siphateles > Siphateles boraxobius. The sequence continues at coordinate 18,208,408 of NW_027508722.1, read as the reverse complement.
ATTCATTCATTACACACATACTGATATATTTCAAGTGTTCATTCCTTTTAATTTTGATGAATATAACTGACTAACTAACTAACTAATGAAAACCCCAAAATCAGTATCTCAGAAAATTAGAATAAGGTGAAAAGGTTAAATATTGAAGACACCTGGTGCCACACTCCATTCAGCTAATTAACTCAAAACACCTGCAAAGGCCTTTTAATGGTCTCTCAGTCTAGTTCTGTAGGCTACACAATCATGAGGAAGACTGCTGACTTGACAGCTGTCCAAAAGATGACCATTGACATCTTGCACAAGGAGGGCAAGACACAAAAGGTCATTGCTGAAGAGACTGGCTGTTCACAGAGCTCTGTGTCCAAGCACATTAATAGAGAGGCGAATGGAAGGAAAAGATGTGGTAGAAAAAAGTGTACAAGCAATAGGGATAACCGCACCCTGGAGAGGAATGTGAAACAAAACCCATTCAAAAATGTGGGGGAGATTCACAAAGAGTGGACTGCAGCTAGAGTCAGTGCTTCAAGAACCACATACGCACAGTCGTATGCAAGACATGGGTTTCAGCTGTCGCATTCCTTATGTCAAGCCAGTCTTGAACAAGACACAGTGTCAGAAGCGTCTCGCCTGGGCTAAAGACAAAAAGGACTGGACTGCTGCTGAGTGGTCCAAAGTTATGTTCTCTGATTAAAGTAAATTTTGCGTTTCCATTGGAAATCAAGGTCCCAGAGTCTGGAGGAAGAGAGGAGAGGCACAGAATCCACGTTGCTTGAAGTCCAGTGTAAAGTTTCCACAGTCAGTGATGGTTTGGGGTGCCATGTCATCTGCTGGTGTTGGTCCACTGTGTTTTCTGAGGTCCAAGGTCAACGCAGTCATCTACCAGGAAGTTGTAGAGCACTTCATGCTTCCTGCTGCTGACCAACTTTATGGAGATCCAGATTTCATTTTCCAACAGGACTTGGCACCTGCACACAGTGCCAAAGCAACCAGTACCTGGTTTAAGGATCATGGTATCCCTGTTCTTAATTGGCCAGCAAACTCGCCTGACCTTAACCCTATAGAAAATCTATGGGGTATTGTTAAGTGGAAGATGCGATAAGTCAGACCCTACAATGCAGAAGAGCTGAAGGCACTATCAGAGCAACCTGGGCTCTCATAACACCTGAGCAGTGCCACAGACTGATCGACTCCATGCCACGCCGCATTGCTGCATTAATTCAGGCAAAAGGCAAATAAATGAAATAAACATTTGAAATATATCAGTCTGTGTGTAATGAATGAATATAATTTCCAAATTACACTTTTTGAATGGAATTACTGGAATTACTATGACCAGCACCTGTATAATCAAACACAACATAAGTCCAGGCTTGTTCTTCTCTCGATCTTCTCTGTCATCCGTGTTCCTTTATGCTTCTGCTCCTCCTTGAGAGATACGAGACTGGTGTTGCTCATTATCAATCACGCCACCGGCCTCGCCCCGCTCTCCCACAGCCCTCGAACTCGTCCAGCTTGCCACATTAACATTACTAACAAGAACTCACACAGGATATGTTTCTGTATCGAAGAGAGTTTGAGTCTTAGAGATTGAGTGAAACTAAGGCCCGTACATTGCGCATGCGCGTGCGATCTGTGTTTGTGTTTGGAGCTCCGTCGAATTGATTCATTAATCCCTGATTTTCTTCTTTACCACTCATTTATAAACAAGCACTTTCTATTTTTATATCATGTGAACTTATCCTCGACACTATTCCTTATAAAAAACAATCGGATTGCTTTGATATCGCTACTTAGATCCAACTTTCCGAATCTCGGCTACTAGTCTTTAGCCCGCTAGCATTTCACGCGTGGCCTCGCGCCTATCGACCCTCTCATTTTACACCCGTTTGACTGAAAGGATACGGGTTATATCCATCATTTCAGTCCTAAATTAGTAGTGATATTGGTAGTATCACTACTAATTTACTGTTCATCTGTTATAATGGCGAACATATCGGATGTGTGTCTAACGTTACCTCTGAGTGCAGGTGAGGACACATTCGAGCTGGTTTCGGTACGATTGGAGCTGGAGTCGGTGGAGAAACAGATCCGCGTTCTGCTGGTGAAGCAAGCCGAGCTGCGAGATCGGCGATCAACGCTTGAAACATCACGCGCCGATGCTCACAAGTCAGTGGTTAGTAACTTTTTGACTCCGACTTCGTCTACTCCGTGCGTTTCTCTGCCCAGGAGGACGCGATCATCTCTGCCTTCATTCACTCCGGCACCGAGGCAACACCATGGACCCTGGGTGATCCCACAGCGGAAGACACGAGCCAGGACCAGACCAAGGACTTCCCCGCCCCTCCCGGTCTTCGAGATCTCCACCCGGAACCGCTTCTCCCCTCTTCGCGAGCCGGAACGTGACGCCGCCGTGATCATAGGCACTTCCATGGTCTGTCATGTCCGTGCTACCTCAGGTAAGCGTAAGGTGCGCACTCACTGCTTTCCTGGTGCTCGTGTTCTTGATGTCGCTGCACAGATTCCCGAGATCCTGAACGGTGACGAGCGCGTCGGAGCTGTGGTCCTACACGCGGGGACGAACGACATCAGGCTGCGGCAGACGGAGGTTCTGAAGAAGGACTACAGAAGCCTGATCGAGACGGTTCGCAGCACATCGCCTGAAGCAACGATCATCGTGTCTGGACCGCTTCCCACGTACCGACTAGGACAAGAAAGGTTCAGTAGATTATTTGCTCTAAATGAATGGTTAATGTCATGGTGTAATGAACAGAAACTGCTCTTTGTAAATAATTGGAATCTGTTCTGGGAGCGACCTAGGCTCTACCGTGCTGATGGCCTGCACCCCAGCAGAATCGGAGCGGCTGTTCTGTCGGACAACATCTCCAAGACGTTACACACCATATGACTAGTAAGTCAAAGTCCAAATCACAGTCTTTGCTGTCCCAACTTAATTGATATAAGTAGTGTAGAACATTATATAGAAACTGTGTCTATTCCTCGCTTAGTGAGGCCAAACAATAAATCTAGTGTAGGATCTAGCAAAAATCTTATTGTAATTAAACCAGAAAATCTAAATATCAGTGAACAAAAACAATTTCTTAAGCTAGGTCTTCTAAACATTAGATCGCTCACACCTAAGGCGGTTATTGTAAATGAAATGGTCACAGATAATAGTTTCGATGTACTTTGCCTTACTGAAACCTGGCTGAAACCAAATGATTATTTCGGTCTAAATGAGTCTACTCCACCAGGATACTGTTATAAGCATGAGCCCCGTCTGATCGGTCGTGGCGGCGGTGTTGCAACAATCTATAGAGATATTCTTAATGTTACTCAGAAAACAGGTCACAGGTTTAATTCGTTTGAAGTACTTGTGCTAAATGTTACGCTCTTAGATGCAAGAAACAAATCCATATTATCTCTAGCCTTGGCTACCCTATATAGACCTCCAGGGCCCTATGCTGACTTCCTAAAAGAGTTTGCATACTTTCTCTCAGATCTATTGGTCAATGTCGATAAAGCAATAATTGTTGGAGATTTTAACATACACGTAGATAATACAAATGATGCATTAGGGGCTGCGTTTACAGATTTATTAAACTCCTTTTGGGTCACGCAAAACGTCAGTGGTCCCACTCATCGTCTAAATCATACACTAGATTTAATTATATCATATGGAACCAATCCAACTGATATAAATATTATACCGCAAAGTGATGATCTCACTGATCATTACATGGTAACTTGTATAATACGTACTGCTGAAATTTGTCATGTTGCACCACGTTATAGACCAGGCAGAACAATCCTTCCAACCACTATAGATAGATTCTCAAATAGCTTACCTGATCTATCTCAGCTGCTCAGTGAACCCAAACAAACAGATGAACTAGAGGAAATGACTAGCAGTTTGAGCACCATGTTCTCTAGTACACTAGATATTGTTGCACCAATTAGATTAAAAAAGGTTAGAGAGAAAACTAAAGCACCATGGTACAACAGTGCTACGCATGCAATCAAGTTAGAAACTCGTAACTGAGAGCGTAAATGGAAACAAACTAATTTAGAGGTCTTTAGAATCGCGTGGAAAGACAGTATGTCACGTTATAAAAAGGCTCTAAAAGCAGCCAGGGCTGAGCATCTCCGCAAACTAATAGAAAATAACCAAAATAATCCAAGGTTTTTATTCAACACCGTGGCTAGACTAACAAATCAACAAACATCACCAGAGCAAAATAATCCATTACAATATAGTAGTAATGATTTTATGAATTACTTCAATGAGAAAATAGAAAGCATCCGAAACACAATTGTAAATATACAATCCTCTATGATGTCTTATGATTCAGCCTCAATTATGGCCCCTCTAGAACAACTACACCGCTTTACAACTATAGGACAGGAAGAGCTAAATTAACTTATCATTGCATCTAAACCAACAACATGTTTATTAGATCCAATACCCACTAAACTACTGAAAGAAGTGTTACCTGTAGTCGAAGAGCCTCTTCTTAATATTATTAACTCGTCTTTATTTTTAGGTCATGTTCCAAAAATATTCAAGCTGGCAGTAATAAAACCTCTCATTAAGAAACCGCAATTAGATCCAAATAACTTAGCAAATTACAGACCCATCTCAAATCTTCCATTTATGTCTAAAATACTAGAAAAAGTTGTGTCAGCTCAATTGTGTTCTTTCTTACAAGAAAATGATATCTATGAAAAATTCCAGTCGGGATTCAGACCGCATCATAGCACAGAAACTGCGCTAGTTAAAATTACAAATGATTTACTTTTAGCTTCTGACCAAGGCTGTATCTCAATACTAGTTCTACTCGATCTTAGTGCTGCGTTCGATACTATCGATCATAAAATACTCTTGGATCGACTACAAAACTACACTGGTGTTCAGGGACAGGCATTAAGCTGGTTTAGATCGTACTTATCAGACCGTTACCATTTTGTCTGTTTAAATGGGGAAAAATCAAAGATAACGTCAGTAGACTATGGAGTGCCGCAAGGATCGGTGTTAGGCCCCCTGCTATTCTCAATATATATGCTGCCACTTGGTAATATTATAAGAAAACATGGAATTAATTTCCACTGTTATGCTGATGACACTCAATTATATATCTCATCACGACCAGATGAAAACACTAACTTATCTAAATTGACAGAGTGTCTAAATGATATAAAATGCTGGATGACGTGTAATTTCCTGCTATTAAATTCAGATAAAACGGAGGTACTACTTATTGGTCCAAAAAACTACCCACAAAATCCCTTACAATACAACTTTAATTTAGAAGGATGTCCTGTTACTTTATCCACTACAGTAAAAGACCTGGGTGTTATACTAGACCGCAACTTGACTTTCGAAAATCATATTTCATATATTACAAGAACAGCCTTTTTCCACCTTAGAAACATTGCTAAGCTACGCAACATGCTATCTGTTTCTGATGCAGAAAAGTTAGTTCATGCATTCATGACCTCGAGACTAGATTACTGTAATGCTTTATTAGCTGGCTGTCCTGCATCCTCAATCAACAAGCTACAGTTAGTGCAAAATGCAGCCGCTAGAGTTCTTACTAGATCAAGAAAATATGATCATATAACACCTATTTTATCATCTCTACACTGGTTACCTATTAAGTTACGTATCAATTACAAAGTATTCCTACTGACCTATAAAGCCCTAAATGGTTTAGCTCCTGTGTATTTAACAGACCTTCTATCGCCATACAATCCATCGCGCTCTTTAAGATCACTAAATTCGAGGCTTCTGGTCATTCCTAGGATATCTAAGTCCACTAAAGGAGGGAGGGTGTTCTCGCAGATGAGATTATTTCCCATCTGCCTTTCTGCTGTTATCTCGGGACGCTAGTCCCGAGGTAAATAGCGTTCGTCAGCTCCAGTTTGTATCCAGCCTCTCACGGAGACTTCAGATGTCCCAACGCCTGTGAAGAGACGACTCGACGCCTGTGAAGAGACGACTCAAAGCCGGCGATATGTTATGCCATAAATTAATACTTGATTAACTAACTGTATTTTTCTATGTACATTTCCGAAATGCAATTTCTGTAAAGCTGCTTTGAGACAATGTGTATTGTGAAAAGCGCTATACAAATAAATTTGAATTGAATTGAATTGAATTGATTGGATCACAAGTAGACGAGGCAGACACATAACCATTTACACCTGGTGTTTTAATCCATCTCTTTTGTCCGCTTTCAATCACTTCTGTCCTGATTTCTTTGAGGGGGAGGGTCTATGGACGGGTAAATGCATTTTTTTTTTCAGATCTTTAGATCTAATGGACGAAATGAGATTGCACAATTTACATATGAACGCGACCGGGGACGACTGAAAAACACAGAGACAGTGTTATGCCAAATTCTATGACCCACCTAATCATGTGACCGCTGTATCGCGCTAATCTGACCTACTCCTACTCCTAATCCCAATCCTAATCCTAACCCTACTGTCACTACAGCACCTATAGGGTCACATAATTCGGTGGGTCCCATAATTTGGCACTGCAACGGAAAAAATACGGAGAGCTTAAGTTTTAGTTTCTGCTCTGACAACCGCAAGATGATGCTGAACGCTGTGAGTGTGTTAGAAATCAGTAATGGTGAGAGAACATTGTGCTTGATGCATTTTTCGTCTTCACATCAAACTTGGGTCTTAAAGGAGCCGTATGTAAGATTGTGGCCAAAACTGGTACTGCAATCACTTTCAAATTACTGTAGAGCGGTGTATCCCCTTCCCCTCCTCCCTGACACGAAGTTGCCAGATAGGCTCCAGGATCCAGCAGGAACGTAGGCTGCTACAAGAAGCTTTTTCTGTTAATTATGTTTATCCTTCAAATAAGAGATGTTTTGCAAAGTAATTATATATCGCAAAAATTTACTAATGGCGATTAGCCACATATATTCGTAAATATGTACGCTCGTATGTGACAGTGCATTAGAACAGTCGCTGTTAGTCTAACTTGTAACGGTAGGTATCTGTCATTAACGTAAGTACAAGGCAAGCACAAGCCTCTGTCACTGTGTGTAACCGATATAAAAGATACACCTATTCATTTAGCTGACGCTATTAGTGAAAGCGACCAGCTGTATTTTTTTAACTTACCCTGCTGCAGTACACGTCCATAACGCTAAAATATGTGATGTGAAAGATAACATGTCATACTATTATTTTTGCCTGTAGAACTTGCATAAACAATAAACAATAATGGGTGTGCTAATGTTGTTTTCCTCAGCGTCTCAGCATAATAACAGAGAAACAGGCTCTGATAATGCATTCATTGCTAATGTTAGCAATGACGACTCTGTGTTTTTATTACCCAAACAATTCCTTACCTTTTCAAGTCGATGACCCACCTCCTCCATATGAGCTAACGTAACGTTACTTTGCACGAACATGCATAACTTTGTTCGACTGTCATGAATATTTGAAATGTCCATTTACATCAAGTACAAGTTAGCCAAACATAGATGAATCTTAGTTACCTGTCCAGAAATTCTTCTCCGTTTCAGCCGTCTCCATCTTTCAAAGGCATCTCCTCTAAAGATCCTTGTTTTATTTCGGACTTTGTCACGAATGTTTCGGATTCATAACGAGTTTTTTTTGGTTTCGCAACGTTAGACATTATTTTTATCCGATTCCGACACGTTTGTAGCTGCAGCTGTGGTAACTAGAGCAGAGCTGGCAACCCGGATGCCGCAACACTACTGACTTCGTGATTGGCAGATAGGTGGAGGTTGGCGCATTAGACCAAAACACAACATGACAACATCAACATCATTTGAGGGCTGCAACTTCACTTTTTAAATGACAATATCCTGGCCGGACTACTGTTGTCAGTGATATAAGTATTTGAAATGAACATGATTTCTTAATGTCTAGTGACATATCAGGGCCGTTTTATGATTAATTGAAATAAATTTCTTACATACAGCTCCATTAATGCTGACAAAGTATAAATCCCATCTGGCTAGCGCACTTCCCATAATGTTTACTCGTTAGTTCAGTAGGCGGTCTTTTGCGGTTGATCGAATACATTCGACCACACGAGTGTTTACACTATAGCAATCCGGTCAAATGCGTTCTCAACTACCTCTGGAAGTAGTTAAAAATGGACAAGCTCAAAAAGTTTTAGACCCTGTTTACACCTGTATTTACCGTCGTCTACTTGTGATCCGATCGACCAAAATGCATCTTATGCCAGGTGTAAACGGGGCCATAAATCAGTTTGTGTCTATATTTTCTCTTCATGCTAGTAAGTGCTAAACCCCACTTTTGCAAAGGTACAAAAACGGCAGTACTTAGCTACTATAGTGTGATTTGCTAAGGCAGCATTTTCTGCACGCAGCCTATGCAGTCAGTTTTAACCGAGAAAAAAAAAAAAAAAAGATGAGGAAGGCCTACTTTGATTATTTGTTTACAACGCCACCATTTTCCTGTTTTTACTCAGTTAGAAATGCATGCTCTGTTTTAGTGTTATTTTAAGGTGGGGTGAAATTAAATGAATTGAAAATTCAGCATTTTGTTCCCCTCACGTTTGGGAACCACTGATCTAAACAATGCTCCCAGCAGGCTGCGTGGTGTTGGGATGTTCGCTAACAGTATAGGCTAATGCTGCAAATGCATTTAGAACTTCTTTTGACCCCTAAGTGAAGAATAATTTTTTGCCATGATTATACATGCTTTATTTAAAAGCCCCACCTAAAAAGTAAACTGCCCTGTTTTAGCTCAACATATGATTGATTGACAGGTGAGTAGGCGTTTCTTTAATGGATCTCCCTCAGCAGCTCCAGTATGTAAGGGATGAGCAAGACAATAACTGAATTATTACATTGAGCTACAGTAGTGGAGGAACACACTTCCATGTCCAGCACTGAGAACAACTGGCAAATCTGTGGAAGCACAGGCAAAGAGCCAGCACCACCATGAGGGTGGCATCAGACCCCACAAGATTACAGCTAGCCAGACAAAACATGAGTTACTAAACAATGAGTTGCTGACAGCCTGGTCTACCAAAGACTCTATAACGGTGCCAATGAAAAGACTGGCAAACAAGGTAGTTGCCGGGCAGGGTGTAGTGGCACAATGGCCCCCTGAGGGGCACAATGATGACTCCAGGGGAGATTGTCCCACCCTATAATCCTGGTACTACTACTTACTAAGAACTATGATGATACATTTTGTACAGAGGAATATATATATTTTTTTTAAGTTTTTTTATTTGCTGTAGTTTGTGTTATATTAAGTAATTATAGGCTACTTCACACAGTAAGAATGAACGTAAGTCTCCTGGAAATCTCTTAGACAGGAAGACATAAGGAGGATCATTGCTTAACAGCACAATGGAAATGCCCAAGTTATTGGAAAGTGGAGATTAGTGGTCTTTATACTTTGAGCCGATTCAGTGTGGGACTAAATGGCACATTTTTGCAAGCGGTACGGATGTTGGTTGGCATTAGTCACACGACCAAGAGCATGAGAATGCCCTCCAAAGGTTTCCCTCATTCATATCACTGGGGTCACGATGAAAGCCCAGTCAGTGTGACAATCCGATGACGTTGGAGCATTCCAAGTTCTTTTGTCTCCTCTAGTCTCTGATACATTCTCACCCTCTTTCTCGCCTTCCCACTGTCTCTCTGTCAGCCGACATCAGCCGTCCATCATATCTTATCCTGCTCCACGTCCCTTTCTTTATCTTTACTTTTCCTTTCCTCTGTTTTTGAGCCGTGAGATTTCTTAGAAAACACACAGCCCTCCAGTTAGCCCTCTGTGACGCAGGAGGGAAGTAAAGGGGGGTCCAGTAAGGGGAGGGTCCAGTTCATGTGCAACAGAAGGTCTCCAGAAAAGGGGAGGGTGATGAGTTTGGCCTTTGGCCGCTTGTGACGCTGCTCACTTGTAAGCTATCAGACGAGACTGACGAAGACCCTGAGAATGCCCAATGTCTCCCGGGTGTCTTTTTTTAGCTACAAAGAATGTGCTAAAAATAGCCCCACTCACGCTTGTTGTCTTTCCTTTTGTCTCATCAGTCTTTAGTTCTTTTTCAGCTGTCCTTGATTAATTTTCTCAAAAAGAGAGAGACACATACCATACTAGTGACCAGGCCTGTTTACATACTTCACTCCTCTTTCCATCCGCTTGTTTTTGTTATTGTTTAGCATCCCCCGGTTTATGTTTTGCCCTCTCCTCCAACACCTACTCTTCCGCCAAGATGAAGAGAGATGGAGAGGCGGTGAAAGATGGAGAGATCCTAGAAGAGATGGAGGTCAAAAAGACATATCTGTGTTATATATATATATAGTCCTTTATAAATACATTTTTATTTAAAAAGTTGGTTTTAGGTTTGTAAAAATGACTTGTTTTCAAAGTATATACGTGTGAATACTAATATTACATTATTTTGATTCATGCTTTAAAAAAGTACATAAATAAACTTAAAACTAGTAATAAAAATTATAATCAAGATATAGTGTCTGAAAAAAGTGCAAAATTTTGCTTCTCAAGTAATAAGGTTGTTTAGATTTTTTTTAAACTGGAAAACAGGAAAAAAACATGTCTTGAGCAAAATGATTTTTGAGACAGACAGGGAAATTGATGGTCTGAGATACAGACAAGACACATACAATGACAGGTGAGGAAAGAATGTTTAAGCAGACTAAGAGCGGGACGGTCAGCATTCCTGTGTTTGTATGCACGTGCTTTAACAGACTGAACTGAAGTCTGCAAAATGTTAACATGCTCATGAGATGGACAGATGAGACGCAAGAAGAGGGGGGAGAGAGGGTGCAGAGAGTATGGAAAGACTGTAAAATGTTACTTTTTGCGTGGGTTGTCCTCCATCTTCATTCTGTTCTCCTACTTTCTTTCTCTCCCTTGGTCTCTCTCTGACCTTTCGCTCATTCAAAAGTCTTTATTCTAGTGCATGTAAAAAATATAGAATGTATTAGTAAATAAACGAAAATGAATCAAAAAACACAACTTCATACAAATGATTTAAGCAAGGAGAAATAGTTTCTTTTATTTCCTCTTTTCCATTAAAACATATTTTTTATTTCACCTACTGACCTAACCACCAGCACACTCATTCTTAATGTCAAATCTTAATGTCTTCCAGCAAGCAGCTTGCATCAGTGTGTGTTTGTGTGCGTAATATTGGCACACTCCTGCCAAGCTCTAAGGACCGGAAGACAGCTACTGCCATGCGTAATTTACAACTACTTATTACCATTTAGGAGGATTTTCGTAACCAGATTGAGCCATTGTTTGTATGTGTGTGTTAAGGAAATAAAATATCATGACACTCCAATACGTCAGATTTTAAGAGATAAATTCAAAGTGAGTTAGTTGTAATCCAACTCTGTGTGTACGTATGTGTGTGTCTGTGCGTCGGCAAGACAAAATGTAGTGAATTATAAGGCTGGGCATTGATACATGTTTCCAGATTTGATTCGATTTTGATTTAAGTGGGTATGTTTTTGTTACAATGCCCATTTTGCTTGTATAATATAAACTCTTTCTCAAGTAATGCTGTGAATTTTACAGGGACCTTGTAACTTGGAACATTGCGAGAATGTTAATTAAAAAAAAGTATTAGTTAATTTAATGTATTATTTATTAAGTTTATTTATTTATTTAATTTATTAAAACACTTATATCTGTTAAATAGATTAACTGTTGATCAATTTCTATTTATTTAACAAATGTAATAATCAACTCACCACCCCCCCCCCCCCCCTCCCAAAATCAAAGAGTTCAATTTTTCAAATTTCAAATGAGTAATTTCTTTATGATCTGGACTACGCTGGCTGAGCTATGTTTTGATTCTCAAACAAGATCCAATTCATAGGAGTCAATTGATTGTGAATCAGACTACATTGTTTTTTAATATATGTTTTCAATGACAAAAAAACTGTTCATAAGAGTCATTTAAATGTGAATTGAAACTGCATGCTATATGAGCCTAGGAGTGCAACTCAATAGAGAAGTGTTTTCTTGCCATTAGTTACTTGTATACATCCTTTGTTATCTTATATTTAATTAAAGATCTTGGGATTTCAAAAAAACAAATAATATTAATCAGAAAATCAATATTTTGAATACTAAATATTGGATTGTAAACTTCCTAATAAAAAAAATTTACTGTTCTCCCCCATGTGCCTGAATATCATTTGGCAGAGGTGTAATCCAGCAGTTTTGTGTGTGGTTTCCTGTGCACGTGTGTTCGTACATGCTTGTGTTTGCAGCATTGTGAGACCGATTCTGAGACGTCATTTTATTGCCCAATGATTATCTTCCTGCAGTGTGTCATTCTTTCTCTCTCTCCCCCCTTTTGCTTTTCCCATAGAGCTATTAACACACTCAGTTGCTCTCTGACGTCTGTAGAGGGGCACACAGTTTGGGAAAGGTGAAGGGGGCTTGCCAGATTGTTGCTCTGGACACACCTCTTTCTTCTCTGCCAAACAAAGAATGGGAGCAGTCAGCGAGGGTCAAAGGACATTAACAACATCCTGTCATAAGAATTATCTGTCTTTTTCACTGTATTTATACATCCTCCCACATACGCACACACATTGATCTTCCTGCAGACACTCTCACTTTTTTTTCCTCTTTTTCTTTCTCAACACCTCTGACATTGTGAAATTCCCTTGGGGGTTTGATGAGATGGTAGAGAAATTATTCAAATATATCAGATCGTGCTTTTGCAGGTATTTAGTGTCATACACTGCTCTGCCAACTGATGATATTGGTGTGTGCGTGGTTCTGGTATATCCTATGTTATGGACAAATGTCCCCACAAAGATGGCAATATCTGAATTATCTTGTCCTTGTGCGAACGTTTTTTTTTTTTTTGGTCCACATGAGGAAAATAGCTTATAAATCATACTAAATTATGTTTTTTGAAAATTTCAAAGTTTTCTTTGATGGGTATATTTAGGGCTAGGGGATAGAATATACAGTTTATACAATATAAAAATCATTATGTCTGAGGAATGTTATCTCCCCATAAAACATGACAACCAATATGTGTGTGTGTGTGTGTTCATGACTGAGGCGGTGATATGCAGTCATGCATGGAACAATCATAATTATGGCCTAAAACACTGGAGAACAGAATATTAAACAAAGTATGATTTATTTTGCTGCTACGTATATTTAAACATCCTTACTTTTATCAAATCATGTTATTGCCAATTTCAGACTGGTATAAACTTATTCCGTAACACTGAGTAATAAAATTATTCATCCCCAACATGCACATTGTTAAACTAAAACATTTAGCATTCCTAAAATAGTTTTCCATTCAAGACAAATAAATGGTTCCACAAATATATGGTTGTAATTGCACATGCAGTTTGGCAGTAAAAAACAAAGTAGACTAAAGCCAAATGATGGTGAACTGCTTTGAGGTTTTGTTTTGGGAAATGAAAGTGTGATTATGATTATGAATGCCGTGAAAAATGTTATCAAATGTTACCAATTAAGAACAGACGTGACATGAAATATTAATATGAGTTACATTTATAAAAAATTATTTTACTCACATTTATGAATTTGGCAGGTGCTTTTTTCCAAAGCAACTTACAATACAGTTTACTTAATTTTTTCAGTTCATGGAACACATACGCTGGGAACCGAGTTCATGACTTTAGCTTTACTAGCGCCATGTAAAAAAAAAACTTTACTACACTAAAAAAAGTCAGTAATTTGTACAGTAAAATTATTTTTTTTAAAGAACTGGTTATTCGCATTATAGTTTTACTGTAAAATGTATGTTTTTTGAGTAAAACTATGAATTACTGCATAAATTAATTAATACAATTTACAGGGATAAATGGTAAAGGACGTTCTTAGAAGTCCCTGCATGACACATCACAAATGAATATTGTCTCACTTAGTCCAGAGGATGATTTTAAAGATGCAAGAGTTTAAAAAACAAAAAGGGTTTATTAAATAAAACAAACTCAGGTAATCCAAAGATAAAGAGCAGGGAACGAAGCACCGTGTAGACACAAATAATACCGGTTAATAACACAAATAATAACGATAGTACTGGACATCTCAACTGAGAACAAAGAACTTAAATACGCAGTGATGATGACTAAATAACGAACAGGTGTGATGATTGAAAGAGTGTCCATGACAAGTAATGACTAGCAGGAAACTAGACCAGAGAAAACTTTTACTAGAAACAGACTAAAAGTCCATGAAAATGAAACAAAATACACAGATCATGACAGAACACCCCCTCCGGGGAGGCGTTGCCTTGCGCCAAGATGGCTTGAGGGAAGAAGGGTGGAGGTTCAGGAGGAGAACGAGGGACCGGGGTGGCGCTGGAAACCCATAGGGGGGCAGTTGGGAGGAACCACGGCAGAGCTGACAGCAGAAGAACCCATGGAGGAGATGATGGGAGGAACTATGGAGGAGATGATGGGAGGAACTATGGAGGAGATGATGGGAGGAACTCTGGAGGAGATGAATGGGAGAAACTATGGAGGAGATGATGGGAGGAACTATGGAGGAGATCATGGGAGGAACTATGGAGGAGATGATGGAAGGAACTATGGAGGAGATGATAGGAGGAACTATGGAGGAGATGATGGGAGGAACTATGGAGGAGATGATGGGAGAAACTATGGAGGAGATGATGGGAGTAACTATGGAGGAGATGATGGGAGGAACTATGGAGGAGATGATGGGAGGAACTATGGAGGAGATGATGGGAGGAACTATGGAGGAGATGATGGGAGGAACTATGGAGGAGATCATGGGAGGAACTATGGAGGAGATGATAGGAGGAACTATGGAGGAGATGATGGGAGGAACTATGGAGGAGATGATGGGAGTAACTATGGAGGAGATGATGGGAGGAACTATGGAGGAGAGCATCCAGGGAAGAACGGGCGGCCGACGAGATCCCAAAGTGACCCAAGAGACGGCCATGAGGAAGTCGACCCACCGTGGCAGTGATGGATGGTGGAAACAAGATAGTCATTTGAGCCCAAACAACAGCAATTATGCCTGGAGATGGAGTCTGTGGGGCCGAGAGACCCAGTGACGCAGAAGGACTGGGAGACCAAGTTATAGTCCCGGCGACGAGTGGCTGAAGTGGAGCCAGGGGGCCGGAGGACTGAGGTGACGCTGGTGGAGCCTGAGGAATGGAGAAGCCCGACGGAAACATTGGGGTGGATCGATGGAGTGCAGCAGACAGGAAGTCCGTGGTGATGGTGGGGCGACGATTGACCAAGATGGAGACTGTGGGATGAGGGAGCACAATGGAACCGAAGGGACGGTGGTCCCATGTGGAGCCGAGGAGCCAGGGGAGAGGCAACTGGTTAACGGGCCGAGGTGAAACTGGGAAGGACCTCTGGCTTCTCCTTCGGGACGGATGTGGCTGCTGGCTCTGCCTCCTAAGCAAGCATTGCCTCAGGCTTGATCTGTGTGCTGGGTCTGGCTCTGGGCTGGTGACTAATGTAGAGTGTGGCTGGACGCTGGACACGAAATCTTCTTCCTCTTTGCCTACTCCAAAAGAAGATCCGTTGGACAGCCTCCAGCAGGAGTTTTCTCACGGCATCACCAACCAGATCTCCTCGTCGAGTCCGATATAAACCCCTCCATGAGCGTGATGTTGATGCAATAAGTGAGGTGGCAGATGCCGACGAATTCTTCCACATACTCCTCCAGGTCTCTTCCTCCTTAGGAGATAAAAATCACAACCCTGTTGGCCTTGAGCAAGCTCCCCATGGAAGCTACATGAATGGAGGAAATCTTCATCTTCACTTCTTTGTTGGTCCGGTATTCTGTCTGACTTAGTCCAGAGGATGATGATAAAGATGCAAAAATAGTTTAAATAACAAAAGGGGTTTTAAATAATACAAACTCAGGTAATCCAAAGATAAAGAGCGGGCAAAATAACAGTGTGTAGCCACAAACACACGATAGAACAGGACAACTAAACCAAGAAGAAGATGCACTTAAACACACAGTGATGATGACTAAATAATGAACAGGTGTGAATAAAAGAGTGTCCATGACAACTAATGACTAGCGGGAAACTAGGGGTGCGTCCCAATTCGCATACTATCCGTCCTAAATAGTATTCGGAAATAGAATTAGTACGTCCCGAATCGTAGTATGTTGAAATGAGTATTCCAAAGATACCCAGATGGTCTACTATTTCCGGTCAGAATCCGAAGTGCAGATCGATGCACACTATAACGGCTAATATTGCCCACAATCCATCGAGCGTTGGACGAGGATTCGGTTAAAACTACAAACACGAGTGACAAGTGTTAAAAAACTACACACATGGAGGACACGCGAGTCCGCCGGTTATGTAGAGAGGTTTAGATAAAGGGGTTTGAGTGATTAATTATCAGTATCTAACCTGACGAAAATGTATTTATTTAATGTTGTCTACATTATATTGCATCTGCAGCAGCATTGTGAACTTTGTAAAGATACGTTTAGCCATTTACTTTTAAATGCATCATTATATTCAAATGGGAAAGACATGAGGAGAGTCTCCACATGAAAGACCCACGACTGGCAGATGAAAGTGCTATTACATTTCTCTCCGAAACGGTAGGAAATTAAATTAAATTGTATGGTGGACTTAACTGTGACAAGATGATTGACAGGGCAGTTTACAGTGACAAGATGCACGCAACAGATCGGTCCGTTAAAGATGATGAAGTAGTATGTCCCAAAGCTTGACTACACTTTTGCTACACACTCAAAAGTATGTACTTTTTCTTCATAAAAAGAGTACATACTTTTAGGGCATAGTATAAGTAGGAAAATTGGTATGCAGCATAGAACAAAGGGAACAGAAAACTAAAGAGAAACAAACTAAAAGGTGGGGAGAAGCAGCTCATTTGCATTTAAAGGGACACATACAAAAACTGAGCATTTTTGCTCACAACCAAAAAGGGGAAAATTTAACAAGCTATAATAAATGATCTGGGTGGTATTTCGAGCTGAAATTTCACAGACACATTCTAAGGACACCATAGATTTATAGTACATCTTGTGAAAAGGGGCATAATATGTCACCTTTAAGGTTAATTGCATTATATATCTAAAGATCTAATCATCTACACTTTTCACCAATTTCACTTTCATTGTGTGGTAAAGTGCAAGAACATTCTGCTAAACTTCTTTTGTGTTCCACAAACAAAAGAAAGCCATAAATAATAATAAATCACTGTTCCTTTAAAAAAAAAATTGCAATGTTCATGCACTTAAGCATTATCTGTGAAATGAAACAAAAAAGAATATACTCTTTCTAGAACTTTTAAGTTTTATTCTTGAGTTCCACTGTTTTACTGAGTTTAACCATCAGTCTCCCTAAGCCTACTGCCCATTCCTGAGGAAAGTAAACATCTTTTTTTAACAGTAGTTCTTAAACTCAGCATTTTACCCACCTGTTGAAATTCATTAGTGCCTTAATTGTTCCAATTAAGCTTCTGCCGTCTTGCCTAGGGTGCTGACACATCAAAGGAATCTATTAAAAAAGACAACAAAAACCATTTCTGAGTTGTGAGCCTGTTGGCCAATGAAACAGTGTGTGTATTATTGCGTGCTGCAGTGTATGTGTATTTTTAGGAGGGGAGATCTGGCAGCGTGTGAACATGGACATAATGAATGTGTGTGTGTGTGTGTGTGTGTGTGTGTGTGTGTGTGTGTGTGTGTGTGTGTGTGTGTGTGTGTGTGTGTGTGTGTGTGTGTGTGTGTGTGTGTGTGTGTGTGTCTCATAATAGGGGATATTACAGTAATGAGGTACCAGGATGTCTGGACTCTTATTGCTCCCCACCTGTGTCTCACTTCCCCCGTGATCGAGGAGTGTGTGCGAATGTGTGGGAGTTGGTGTAATGTCTGTAAAGTTTGTGACCGGACAGCTCAGACTACCGGTCTTCCCTCTGGAGCGTTCAGTGATCAGTGATGTGACGGGCTGAAAAGCAGGACCACACACTCACACACACACGCATACAGCAAAGCAATCACCACTGATTGGTAACCCGCTAACACCCCCCCCCCCCACACACACACACATAATCAGACACACACGCCCTTTGGATTAGGGACTTAAACAGACTCACCAACAACCACCCAAGAGACCCCCATCAGGGCATGCAGGCAGAGAGAGTCGGTGAGTGACTAACTTCACTCTTTCTTTTATTCTTTTCCCAGCTGTGTCTTCAAACGGCTCTTTGATGTGGGAAATTAAAAGAGCGAGTGTGTCAATATCTCCCTCCATCCCTCCATCGCTCCTGCACACTCATCCATTTCCCTTCCTTCAATCTCTTCCTCTCTCCTCTCTTTTTTCTTTACGGCTGACCCAACAAAACCAGAATGTGACCCTGCAACCACATTACATCCACACACCCTGTGTGCGTGTGAGTGTGTTTGTGTGTGTGTGAGAGAGAGTGTATGAGAAAGTGGGAAAATTAATGCTTGTGTGTGAACAGGGCTTTATGTATGGATAAGTGTGAGTGAGGATGCTGCAACCATCAAAACTGGGGGATACGTTTCATTAAACATACTGTCATTAAATGTAAGCTTCATGAAAAATGGTGTACGATTTTTCTATATGAAACCAGCATGAATATAAAAAGTAAATTTTTTATTCTAATGTAGCTTGAAATGTGTTTAAAAAGATTTAAAAAATGTTTATTGTGGAAACTCTTATTTGTCATTTATTTGACCTATGATCCATCAAAAGTGCCAAGAAAATGGAGGACTTTTTATGGGATTAGGATGCAGGCTGGATGTAAACCCCAGTGCCTGCACTGTGCCATAGCTCCAGTGTTCCCCCACTTTTTGTCAGATAATCATTCCCATACCTTAACATTCCCCCCCTCTCACACATTTCGTTCCTACATCCCTGAGTGAGTTTTTCTTCTCTTTCGTGAATATGGAAAGGTCAGCTATTAATGCCGCATGTGTATGTAAGGTTGCATTAACCCCTCAGCCATACTTTCTCTCTGTCTGGAAACTCCTCTCTGCTCCTGTTGCAACACTGTGCTATGCTTTATTGCATGTGACTCTGTGTTTCCAGTGCCGTGCACTGGTTTCTGTATATGCTAAATTATCCTTCCCCCTCTCCCTCTTTCTCTTACTCTGCCTGCCTCTCTTTTTCGCTCTTGAAGGGTTAGTGCTAATGTTCTGCAAATTCCCTAACTGTTACTATGCAACACCTTTCTCTTTTATTCCTTCTCTCACTCTTTCCTTTACCCTGGAGAGAAATAAGAGGGAGCGTCAGTGAACGAAAAGGGTGGAAATAACAGACTGCTGTCTCAGGAGCGAAGTTTGAATAGGTGTGTGTATATGGTAAATATGCGCAATGCAGCGTCCCCCTTTACATTACATTATGCAAATAATGCAGCCTATTTATTTATTCCTAATATAACGGGGCTGAGAGAAAGACAGAACGGGAGAGTTATCAAACTCAAGAGTGACTGATACAAAATGAAACAATGGGCTTTTTAAACTTTTGCAGTGATAAAGGGAGAGAGGGGAAGAGATCTGCAGATTAAAAGATAAAGAGATGGACGATTTGATTGCCATAGCGGGATGGTGCAGAGGAAGAGAGATAGCAGGAGAGATAGGCAGACCTAGAGAATATGATATTGCCAGAGAAAAAAAATAAAAACAACAGAAACTTCTTTTTTTTTCTTTCTTTCAAAAATTCGCAAAAGGAGACAGACAGTGCCGAGGGGCGGGAAGCGCGCTCTGAGAAGGCGAATGTGTGTGTGTGAGAGTGTTTTTATGAATGAAGTGGTGACTCAGGATGTGTCATACCCCCGTCTTTATAAAGGAAGTTTTAAACAAGCCTAAACATTTCACTTCGCGAAAAATTAGACTTACCCTCGCATCCTTCTCTCTCTCTGTCTCTCCCTCCATACACCTCTCTGACCCTCGCCGTGTCTCTTTCCATCCTCACTCGCGTTTGTTAAAACTAAACAACTATTGGAACTGGACACAGTCAGGTTTTGGTGCTGTTTTCTTGTTCTCGTTAATCCTACACTTCTGTCATTCATTAATTTTCTTCCTCACCTCACGCTCTCCCTCTGTAAACTACTGTCGCGAGCCGTTCGCGCGGATACTGAGAGAGAGAGACGAACTTTGGAGCACGTGACAACATCTGGAGCTTCATTTATTTATTCATTTTATACGTTTGTTTGTTTGTTTATTTGTCTGCGTATTTATTTGCAACTTATCTGCTTTTTAAAACAAGGACCTGGACAAATATGAAATGTAAGTGTCAAATTGTTTATAGCCTACATTCGCTCTGTAGCCTAACCTTTTTCCTTTTTTTATCACCGTCTCTAATTTGCTATTTCCACTGTTGCGATTGACACTTGTTGCTTTAACTCTTCTAATCGCCTTTTGTTATTAAAACACCCTCTGTTTAAGTAATTTATGCCGCCTAAGATAAAACTATGCCTAACTAGTAAGCATCCCTACTGATTTATTGAACTGACAAGCCTTCAATGTGATTTATAAATGCGGGACTTTTTAATGGAAACCTGTTCGAGATGTTAGTGTTAATGTGTAAAGTTAGTTTGACAGGATAATGAATAGAGGTGCTCGCGGTTAGTTCATTAGGGAAGCATTTATCATGTCGACAGGAATAATGGATCAAGTGTTACTCGCTCAGGGCGCACGTCAGCTTCAGCGGACCGCTTCTTCTTCTAAGTCTGATGCAACATGTGCGATTCTCCCCAAAAGATGAAAGAAGTGTCCTCTGGGCTAAGACTATTGATATGCTTTTTGAACGTGTGGAAACACGGCCCCATTATAAGAGTGGCACGGGCTCCTGGGACGAACATTGGAGTGTTGTTTATAGCTGTGCATCAATGATTTGCTCTCCTCCGCAGTGCTGGGTGACTCCTCCTCATCGCTGCTCCTCTCGCTGCTGTTGGCTCAACTGCATCTGTTAGCATCTGCCTTCCCTGCCCACCCCCGGAGGATCCAAACCGACTTTGACAAGCTGACTAATCAGACCAGACACCTTCTGAAGCTGACTCAGGACCTACTGGTGAGTTGATCTGCTGTGACACCGGGAGAGGAAGCTCACACTGTACTCAGAGATGCTGATGATGATCAGATCTTGATCTGAGCCTCTGAACAGCTGGGCTATAATAATGCTCCTTGCAAAAGATTTGTGGACAGGAATTGGCTTATCTCTGGCGCTTTCGCTCACACACAAACATGCGCACACACCCATCAATCGGCTTTTTATTCAGCTGGCTCATATTAGAGCTGAGATAGCAGATTGCGGTAGCTTTGAGTCCATGTGGGAGCAGATAAGGCTCATTACTGTTGCCTCTATCTGACAAAAAAAAAAAAAAACAGATCCCTTGATTCAGGCCCAGCAGCAGGGCTGACATCCCAGACACCATCAAAGATCGCAATGTAACATTCATAAACTTTCAACCTAATGAGCCTGAACCTACGGGATGGGGGTTAAACACGATCTGCATGGCTCAGAACGAGCCTTGTGCTTGTATCCAGCGCTCAGACCATCTGAGAGCGAAATGCTGTGGGCTTTAGTCAGGTTTTTGTGGTTGCTATGTGATGGAGATCTGTACTTTGAGGGTCTTGAACCCACATTGCCCCCCTCACCTCTCCAAGGCCCCCCTTTCCTACCTCGGAAACATAAACAGATCCTTGTTCCCATGGTAACTTACTTGGAAGTCCTGTTTACCAGCATGGGTGAAGCACGTGGCACAAAAAGGTGAAAAGTACAGTGATGCCTTCTATGTAGTTCCACTGTAAATGAAAATGTTAACAGATGTACTGCTTAATGGCGTAGGATGAGGCTTGATTATTTGTTGGAATACGATTCCAGATCATTGGGGTTCGTATTAAAAGGGATAGTTCAAAAAAAGAAAAGAAAATTCTGTCATAATTTACTCACCCTAATTTTGCCAGTATGACTTTATTCTGTGGGACACACACAAAAAAGAGAGAGAACTGAAATAAAAAAACAAATGTATTTTAATATTTTATATTTTAAACAACAAAAAATAATAAAAAGGAATGCAACAAAATTACTATAAAAATAAAAGCTAATTCAAAATGTAAAATATAAACTATGATAGTATATAAATGAAACTAAAATAAAATTGGAATGTTTTAAACATTCTTCAAAATATCTTGTTGCTGTGTGTTACACTGAAGAAAGAAAGTCATACCGTTTTGGCATGACATGAGAGAGAGTAAATGATGATAGAACTTTTTATTTTCATTTCTACCCCTTTAAGATATATTTCTGCTGTTATTTTGACCCTGCATAGTCTTTGGTTCCAGTTTTCATTGAGATTATGTGTAACTCAAATGATTACTCATCTCGAACAGGACAGATTTTCCTTCGAGCACAGAGAATCACCTGATCTGAATCCATCACTTATGGATCCAAAATCCCATGCCACCTCTTCCAGCTCTTTGCTTCAATTAGACACAATAATGGTTGTTGTGAGTATGTGTGCGTCTTGTATATAAGGGAGTTTTGCGTCTGCCGCCTTGTATATGTGCACCAGATGTTACAGCAGAGAACTCTATCAAAGACCCCACTGGTGACAAAAGGGCCCGACACACTTTGAAAAACATTTTGTTAGTTTTTCAATGACATGAAGCATTTATTTTGGTTTCTTTTCTTCTTGCATGGAGTTCCACTTTACAGGGGTCAAGGCTAGGAAAGAAAAATAGAATGGGAGTCGACGGAAAGTCCCCACAAGAAAGCTATAAAACTCTGTGTGTGCGTGTATGTACAGAATGTGTTACTGTTACTTGTGTGAGGTGGTGAGAGTGTGTATACATGCGATGTTTGTATGACCGTGTGTGCGTGCCGGTGAGAGTGTGCATGTTGTAAATACTTGTGGTCTGTGTAGGTGTGGGGCTGCTTGTTTAGCTTTCGGTCTCCACAGCAAAGTGTCCTGATAAAAATCACTCCGATTTATCACATTCCCGTATTTGCATTCAGGAAGACGGGAGGAGGGAGGGCACAAGAATCAGTCGAGTGAGGTCATGATCCAAACGGAGAGAGTGGGGTGGGAGAAGGGGACATGCGACCGAGGAGATAAAGAGATCAGAGAGTGCTCTGGATGAGAGACACACAACAAGTGCTCATGTGTGTGATGATAGTCCCACTAAGATGGACAATTGAGCTAAAGGATGGATGTGTCATCATTTGGCTGCTACGAGCCTAGATAGAGAAAATAGAGGGATGCAGAGCTGAGGGAGCACAAAAACAACAACAAACCAAGGAAAAAACACATCATTCCAAACAGAAAGCTGGCTTGAGCACGCTATTATTTTCGTCACGTTGACCTCTGATTGGTCTGCGATGTTGTTTTCCTCTTCTGACGGGGCTTGAAAGACACAAGGGGAGCATTACACCTGTCATTTTATCAGCACTCATTAGCGCTCAC
Organism: Siphateles boraxobius; assembly: GCF_051911475.1. Taxonomy (NCBI): domain Eukaryota; kingdom Metazoa; phylum Chordata; class Actinopteri; order Cypriniformes; family Leuciscidae; genus Siphateles; species Siphateles boraxobius. Next base: position 18,184,940 of record NW_027508722.1, on the reverse strand, counting down.
AAACAACCCTTCGGATAACTTGTAAACAGTCTCTGATTCGTTCACTTGGCGGCCACATTAGGAACCACAGATATTGTAATGCATTGTCTAAACACGGACGAGAGCAAGTTAGGGTCACTCGTTGCCCCTTATGATGTCTTACAAACACCTGAGTTTGTTTCTGTCTCCCTCTAGTGCAACGTGATGACAGTGCAGCAAGGCACGGACCGGCCCATACGTCATGGCACCTTTTTTTAGTCCTGACCCTGGAGTTTCCCTGCAGCCCAGTGTTGTCTATTCCACTTTAAACTCCTTAGTCATTGCTTATGTTGTTATTCTTCCTCTTGAAAACATCCTGTGGCTTCAGGTCACGAACTTGAATTGTCTAGGTTCAGAAGTTAAAGCTCGGGGAACTCTGGGTTACTGCCGTTCCCTGTAATTCTGCGGTGGTTCTGCTAGTGGATGCCAGTCATTTCATTTCTGGCACTACTGTTACTCTTTTGTTTTGATTGTTGAGTTCAAAGTTGGGGATCTAGAACTTAGGTGTGACTAGAGAAAAGTGCCATGACGTTTCCATGTGTGTGCAATATGCAGTTTTTAACTTTTTATTGATGCCAGTTCTGCCTTTTTTCCTTTCTTTTCAGAAAGACCCGGTGTTTGGTGCAGAGATTGATCACCACAGGTTCAAGTCTCTTCCAGCGATCAGCAGCAGAGTCAGCGACCTCACCACTCTGGAGGTGTGTATGAGGACAAAAAGGCCCTCGTGCTGCCATTTATTTTCATTATTTACCTCTTTAACAGGTCAGAGCCATCCCAAGCAAGGGGGTCCCAATTGGTCGTTTCATAATTGCGGGGCCTGGGAGTCCCTAATGCATGGGTCGCACCAGTTGCACTGCCCTATGGATGGCCCTTTTTCTGTCTGCTTGTACAAAGTAGTTCTTTGGTTAGTTTGCTATGACATTATCATGTTGTTTTGTTCTGCATTATTTTATTAATGTTCTTTTTGTCTCTTTCTCTTTTTCTCTCTTGCAGTTCAAGCCCACTCTTTCTCAGCTCCATGCGGACTTGAAGTCCTTCGAGCACCATTTTGAGTGGCTGAACAAAATAACACGGAAGCAGCACCACAACTCAGTACCAAAGTTGACGGACATGATCTCCCACATTAGGAGCCTCATAAACTCCTTACAACGTCAGGTACGTGCTCAGACGCACATCTCTCAGTAAACAATACAACTGTTTCAAGATTGGCTTATTTCTTGTTTATAAAACCTCCAAAATGTAGTAAAAATATAAAGTATAATACTCAATCAAAGGTTTACGGTCAGTAAGATTTAAAAAAAAGAAAGAAAAAGAAATGTATACTTTCATTCAGCAAGGATGCATTAAACTAATCAAAAGGGACAGTAAAAACATTTATAATGTTACAAATTATTTTTTGTTTCAAATATACTCTTGATCGTAGATTCTATTGATCGTAGAATCCTGAAAAAAAAAAGTTTTTCCATGGTTTCCACAAAAATGTTAAGCAGCACAGCGGTTTTCAACATTGATAATAATGAGAAATGTTTCTCGAGTAGCAAATCAGCATATTAAAATGATTTTTGAAGGATCATGTGACACTGAAGACCGGAGTAATGATGCTAAAATTTCAGCTTTGCCATCACAGCAATTGTATATTTTAAAATAGGCCTATATTAAAACAGAAAACTGTACTTTTAATTTGTAAAAAAAAAAATCATAATATTGCTGTTTTCACTGTATTTTTAATCGGATAATGCAGCCTTGGTGAGAATCAAAAACTTTAAAAAATCTTACCAACACCAAACTTTTGAACAGTCGTGTATAATAGAATATATATATATCCAGACGGTTGTCATGGGGGGACCGCACTGTGGTTGCAGCCGTTGTGTGTGCTGACGCGTGTTAACACTAGACAGAAGGAGATTTACATCACCATATGGAAAGAAGCGTAAATGGATGGAGAAGCATAGGTTACTGTAAAGTAATGTCTTAGTTGGTGCTTATCCTGGCGAAAGCCGAGTACAAATCAGCATGAAGTTTTAACATCACCTCTCGTGTAATGGAAATCATTAAAACTAATATATATATATATATTTAATTTATGATTTATAGTTACATGGAAATATCATCGGTGCATTCATGGTTGTGACTTTTGTTTTTTTTACATTTCAGATGACCAGAGCAGAGGCTCCCCGGCTCCCCGTTCCCTCTCCTTCACTTCCACCTAATCCCGCCTTTCACTGGGAGGTGGTTCAGTCCTCTCAGGAACTCCTGCAGCAGTTCCGGCTCTTCTGTGACTGGGCCTCACGAGTGTTCCTTACCCTTAAATCTAGATTACCAGCATGAGGAAACTGAACGCTATCATGCAAAAAGAAAAAAGAAAAACCTCAGTGGTGAACATTCTCTTTACAATACAGCAAAAAAGGCAAGGACTCGATCATTATTACAGTCCAGGGATGGACTGGCCATAGGGAGCAACGGGACTTTTCCCAGTGGGCTGGGTCGACTTGTTGGAAAATAATGAAAGGATGGAAGTTGAATATTTCAACTTATTCTCTCCTACCCATTCACAACCTACCCTTGTTCAGCCTCATTCAAACCTCCATTACTGTTCGCTACAAACCAACTATAAGCATGAGAGTGAATCTGTGCCTAACACAATTCTGCATTTCCAGTCATGCACAATAATGATTATTGCATATGGAAGCAGGAAGACAATAATTGATTTGGCCTAATTTTATTTCAGAATGTTTTCTATCATCTGAAATGTTGTGCCATAGAAGTATGAACTCTCAAAAAATAGGGTCCAGTCCCAGTCCCAAGATAGGGGTAAATTGAGTCATAAAAAGGGGCACATTAAATCATCTGACCCCATATCGGACAAACAAAAGTTGAATCATGTGAGAAAGATTTAAACATCCCCCAATGCTTTGTGCGATGTTGTAGTGGCCGATTATCTGTGGTGGGTTGTGATGGGCCTTGTATGTCCCAGGCCCATTTAATTTTAGTCCCAGTCCATCCCTGTCACAGTCTGAAGCCTGATCATTGAAGGAGTCCGATCTGAAAATAACAGTGCACTCCAGTCGACATCCTGCTTCTGACGCTCCATTTAACCGTAAATCTTCCTTTGCCTTTTCTTTTTTATACAATTAATTTTTCAGAACTATTCGTTATTTATGTATTTATTTATTTATTGACTAGTTATTTATTTGATGATATTATTTATTTGATTTCTTGATACACGTCAACATTGTCAACATTCTTTCATTTGCAAGTCAAGAAGTGTACTCTTTCTTATTTTATCTTTCAGCTTCAATTGTACCACACACACACACACACACACACACACACACACACACACACACACACACACACACACACACACACACACACACACACACACACACACACACACACACACACACACACACACACACACACACACACACACACACACACACACACACACACACACACAAAAGCTTAATTTTTATGTCTCTTATTAAACTGATTGTATTTTTATACAATTCAATTTCCTAGGTTACAGTTCTCTGCAAACTAGATGTAGCAATATTTTGGGAGTGTAAGGTAAATCAGTGCTGAAGGAGAGAGGAATAGCACTGACCGGAACTTGTCTTTCTTTTATGTTGTTGTCTTTATTTTTTTGCACAGCATATTGGGGATTATATTGTTTAAAAAAAAATAAATAATAATAATAATAATAATAATATATATATATATATATATATATATATATATATATATATATATATATATATATTGGTTCTGTGATTCAGCAACATGTTTTGATAAACCTTATTTCAAGCAACATGAGAAAAAGACAACCTAAGCCTTAAAATACTATGTATTGTGATACTTTGGTACTGTAAAGCTGTACATACATGTTCCCGAATGTAAACTGGTATATACAATGCGTGTTTACGTATAATATTGTTTGTACGTATAAGTCCAGTGCTCTATCAATGTGTTGCAATATTAACATTATTTTTTTCCAATACATACATTTTTCCACATACATTTTCTTTTTTAGGATTTTGATACAGTATTTACTATTTATTGATATTATTATAATGTTATTATTAATATAAAATTGTTAATTATGTTCAAATTATTTATTTTCGCTATTCAGAAGCAAGACTTCTGTCATGTTTTGTACTTTTTTACTCACCGCCAATCATCTCTGTTTAGGTCGGTTTCTGTGTCTACATAGACTCAAAGTTGCTACATGTATGTGCACTAAATATGCAAAAACTGTCTGACTGTGTTCAATTGTGTGCCTTGTGAGAGAGACAATAAAGGAATTTTTTTTTGTAGCCTACATTTTTGATTTTGTTATTGTCCATTGTCTAAAAGGGAAGGTTATAATTATGAATGCTAAAATTAAAAAGGGGAATATACCTTTAAAACATAATAACTAATCATTACTTTTTTTAGTAGGCATGCACATTTTCTAACTGTTGTAGGTTTAGCGGTATATTGAACATACTGAGCAAGCGATGGCGTATGGGCTGAACTACATTTCCCATAAATCCTTGGGCAGAGCCAAACCAGTGCATAACATGAAATTCCTTTTTCTATAATCAAGAATTGATACTTATTTTGGATGGGAGATGTTTAGAATAACCTAATGGGTTTATTTACTGATAATTTTAAACAAAACTGCGGACACTTTTCGCACATCTTAATTAAAAGTTCGTCACAGTATGTTTCTGACCAATGAGACAAACCAACAGGGGACGATAGCGAACCAATAGCCAAAGACTTTACTGAGAGGCGGTCACAGACGGGCGACTGCTAGTTAGTTTGTGCTCTAGATTATTGTTAAGGTTGTGTGGACTAACACTGCGGACTTCGGCCTTATATCATTACATCAAAAACGACCATTTCATAGAAATGGACCAGGGGAATAACACATGCATTGAATAATGTACCTATTCCGATAAATATTGCGACGCCTGAGGAACGAAGACAAAACTGAAATGGATTCGATAAGGCCGGATCGAGATATCACAATAATTCAACAAACAGCCGATAAAACGACCCACTATTGATTTCTATAGAAATTAAGGGGTGAGTGCGCTTTGGCCAATTGAATCCCTTTATTTTCATTTTGTGTTTAGTTTTTTTCCCCCTTTTCCCTGGGACAAGAAGGCAGGAACACACAGATAGATAGCGGATGAGGGAGGGGGAGTGAAACAGGAGGAGGAGGAACTTTAAAAGAGAAGGTGGGTCATTTCTCAGATGGTCTGTTTACTGATGATGAGAGACATTGATGATCAGAATTACTCCTGGAAAATAATTATTGTTAAAATAACATGCAGTCTTGTCTAAAGGCTTTCTAATTTCTGGGGCAATCTAATTAATTTTTTTCCCCTTACAAATTATATGACTAGCATAATAGTTTCATAAATGTCATAGTTTCATAGATTTTTAGAATATCTTCGTATTTTGTTAGTCTTAGTTTTTGCTTTAACGACACTCCACAGTTTTGTTGCATGATTTGAGAATGATCCAAAGATCATATAGTACTCAATGGAAGAACATTTTACCTTCTGTACAAAGCATATGATCAGTGTCACACATTTACTTCATTAGTGTGTCCTAGAAACTAAAGGGCGGATTCTCAAATGTATCATATTCATTTTGCATCATTACCGATGTTAAAACTTTTTCCCAGGCTCAAATTGCATTTAAATCCCAGATTTTTTTGTGTATTCTCACATTTGGACTTCTATTATATATTTATTATTTACAATATATCAGAGTTTCTCATCTGCTTTTGCTTCAGTCATAAAATGATTGGGCGAAAGTAAAACAAAATATAGAATTTTAAATTTACCACAAACTGTTTTAAGGATTTTTGCTGCAAAGTGTTCTGATGATCAAAAGGGTTGTCTTAATAGTTTGAGTGTTTCTAAATGTCTCTTGAATTTCATTGACCATGGCAGACCATGATTCAAAGTTCAAAACACATTCTGCATAGCACAAACCATGTTTATCCTCATTTTAAGTGTAGTCTGGGTTATATTACTTTTACCTTGCATAGTTGTATTCATAGTTTTTGAGAATGAGGAAATACTATTCAAGCTGATGTTGACATCTGCCTAATTTGACTTGCTTCCACAGAGAGCTGAAAGATACCTTAAACAAATCATATGAGGAATATGTTTTAATATGAGGATGTGATATGCCTATTTATTTTGTTATCCTTTGCACTCATGATTATAAGTATAGTTGAATTTTATTATTTGTGTTTTTTGCATACATATAATACATCTTAAATCAATTTTTATGTATTTAAATGTGTACAGCTCTATCAACGAAGGAGAACACGACAGAAGACTTTAATCTTCAGAAAAGATTCCCTGGCTGAAATCTGAGAAAACCGGCCCAAACTCCATTAAACACAAGCCATGGTTGCCATAATTAGATCTAAACTGCAAAACTGAGATCCCTTCACGACAGCCCAACTTTTTCTGATGGCCAACTCTGTTGCAACTCTGGTGGTCCAAACCGAACTCTTACCTTCTCAAACATCCTCCTCCCTCTCTCCCTTTCCTTCCCTCCTCCCCACCACAGAGGATGGAGAAGAGGATGGAGAGAGGGGAGAAGAAGAGGGCAAAGAGTCAGTAACAGTCGGGCTCACAGGTGACATGGTGATATCATCATCACCCCCCGTTGCAACGGTGGCTCAAAACCCAGAGCATCCATTTCAGTGTTTGGACTGTGGGAAGAGTTTTAAGTGGTCATCCAGACTGGCACATCATCAGAGAAGCCATAACAACGAGAGGCCATATCGCTGTAACCTTTGCCCTAAGGCCTTCAAGGGCTCATCTGCCCTACTATACCACCAGAGGTGAGAGGTCAAATGATTCTAGATATGGGTTGACATGCCAGGTCACAAAACCCAATGTAAGATGTGATTCTGTTCTGACTACTTTATTTAGTTTTATTAATTCTGTTCACCACAATTTTTAGTTCATAAAGCTGGTTTGTATGTTATTTAAGGTCTCATTCTGGAGAGAAGCCCTATAAGTGTGATGACTGTGGTAAAGCATTCAAACGCTCTTCTCTTCTACAGGTGAGCCATTCCAATCTCAAGCAGTGTCACCATATACAGGTCCTTCTAAAAAAATGAGCATATTGAGATAAAGTTCAATATTTTCCATAATGTAATGATAAAAATTTAACTTTCATATATTTTAGATTCATTGCACACCAACTGAAATATTTCAGGTCTTTTATTGTTTTAATACTGATGATTTTGGCATACAGCTCATGAAAACCCAAAATTCCTATCTCAAAAAATTAGCATATCATGAAAAGGGTCTCTAAACGAGCTTTTAACCTAATCATCTGAATCAACTAATTAACTCTAAACACCTGCAAAAGATTCCTGAGGCTTTTAAAAACTCCCAGCCTGTTTCATTACTCAAAACCGCAATCATGGGTAAGACTGCCGACCTGACTGCTGTCCAGAAGGCCATCATTGACATCCTCAAGCAAGAGTGTAAGACACAGAAAGAAATTTCTGAACAAATAGGCTGTTCCCAGAGTGCTGTATCAAGGCACCTCAGTGGGAAGTCTTTGGGAAAGAAAAAGTGTGGCAAAAAACGCTGCACAACGAGAAGAGGTGACCGGACCCTGAGGAAGATTGTGGAGAAGGACCGATTCCAGACCTTGGGGGACCTGCGGAAGCAGTGGACTGAGTCTGGAGTAGAAACATCCAGAGCCACCGTTCACAGGCGTGTGCAGGAAATGGGCTACAGGTGCCGCATTCCCCAGGTCAAGCCACTTTTGAACCAGAAACAGCGGCAGAAGCGCCTGACCTGGACTGTTGCTCAGTGGTCCAAAGTACTTTTTTCGGATGAAAGCAAATTTTGCATGTCTTTCGGAAATCAAGGTGCCAGAGTCTGGAGGAAGACTGGGGAGAAGGAAATGCCAAAATGCCTGAAGTCCAGTGTCAAGTACCCAGAGTCAGTGATGGTCTGGGGTGCCATGTCAGCTGCTGGTGTTGGTCCACTGTGTTTTATCAAGGGCAGGGTCAATGCAGCTAGCTATCAGGAGATTTTGGAGCACTTCATGCTTCCATCTGCTGAAAAGCTTTATGGAGATGAAGATTTCATTTTTCAGCACGACCTGGCACCTGCTCACAGTGCCAAAACCACTGGTAAATGGTTTACTGACCACGGTATTACTGTGCTCAATTGGCCTGCCAACTCTCCTGACCTGAACCCCATAGAGAATCTGTGGGATATTGTGAAGAGAAAGTTGAGAGACGCAAGACCCAATACTCTGGATGAGCTTAAGGCCGCTATCGAAGCATCCTGGGCCTCCATAACACCCTAGCAGTGCCACAGGCTGATTGCATCCATGCCACGCCGCATTGAAGCAGTCATATTTCTGCAAAAGGATTCCCGACCAAGTATTGAGTGAATAACTGAACATAATTATTTGAAGGTTGACTTTTTTTTGTATTAAAAACACTTATTTTATTGGTCGGATGAAATATGCTAATTTTTTTAGATAGGAAGTTTTGGGTTTTCATGAGCTGTATGCCAAAATCATCAGTATTAAAACAATAAAAGACCTGAAATATTTCAGTTGGTGTGCAATGAATCTAAAATATATGAAAGTTTAATTTTTATCATTACATTATGGAAAATAATGAACTTTATCACAATATGCTAATGTTTTGAGAAGGACCTGTATATCTTTATGGTCCAGATAAATCAAACTGTGATACATTTTTTCAGGGTTCTGATTATGAATAGAAAGTTCAAAAGAACAGCTTTTATTTGAAATAGAATTTTTTGTAACAATGTTAAAGTCTTTACTGTCACTTTTGACCAATAACATGTGTCTTTGCCAAATAAAAAAGTATTAATTTATTTCCAAAGAAATTATGACTGACCCCAAACTTTTGAACATTTTGGGGGTTTTTTTATTTTAAAATGAAAATGATAATTGATTTCATTATTATGTTTTATGTAGCATTCCTAGCCCTCTGATAGCAGGAGATTATTATGTACACCCTTACTGTAGTTTTAACCATTCATTCTGAGAATTTATGAATGTATTTGGTCTTAAAGGTGACTTTCTTCAAATGTAACAATTGTAGCAACTTGATTTACTTATCACAATGATTTATTTATCCAGATTCACCGCAGTGTGCATACAGGTCTTCGCACTTTCCAGTGCTCCTACTGCCCTTTAACCTTCAAATGGAGCTCGCACTACCAGTATCACCTCCGCCAGCACACTGGTGAATGTCCGTACCCGTGTGACAGCTGCTCCAAAGCCTTCAAGAACTCCAGCAGTCTGCGTCGCCATAAGAATGTACACCTGGGCTTCAAGCCCTACGTCTGTGACGTCTGCACTAAGGCCTTCAGTCAGTCCACTAATCTGCGACAGCACATGCGCATACACACGGGAGAACGTCCATATATCTGTGGGGATTGTGGACGCAGCTTCACGCATTCATCCAACTTGGCTTTGCATCGCATCTCTCACGAAGAAGGAAAGGCGAAGAGTGCTGGGAAGGCTGGAGGGGCCGGTTCAGATTCAGCAACTCGAGAGATGGAGGTGGTGCTGACGGAGGATTTGAACACTGTTGGGATGAGCATTTCTGAAATGGTGGGCCTCGTGGGTGGACAGGAGGGAGGAGTCGGACAGGTGTTCCTGTCTCACTGTACGCCCTCGCCTGCTACCTCAGGCACAGCCAATCAGAACATTCTGCCACAGCTAACGCTCACACCCACTTCCTCCTCTGTCACGGGCACAGAGCATATCCACATGAGCAAGACTGACACGGGTGCCAGTGTTTTGCTGTTTAGCTGTGGCAGCTGTAATGAGACATTTTCAACACAGAGTCACCTTGAGGCACATCAGACTCTACACCTAGATAGCCTTGGTCCAGAAGGCGATGGAGAGGTTGTTACAGAAAATAGCACGGGGGGAGGTGGGGTGTCACTGGTGGGGGCTACACCATTGTTGGCAGACTTTGAAGAGGTTGTTGAAACCACCGCAGTTGCAGATAGCGGTCAGGGAGCAGAGTTACTTGGTCTGGATGCGGTTAGAAATGAGTCAGGGCAGGCACAGTATGATCTACTTCAGACCTTCACCGCATCCACTGAGACCAGTGTCTCAACTGCACCAACTACAACAGCATGTGCTTACTGTGGGAGGAGTTTCAAGACCAGCAGTGGACTGAACAGACACATGGATCAGGTAAGACCAAAGAAATTCTTGTCAAAGAAGAGCCTTTTAAGAAACAACCTTCATTTCTCATTATCTGTTTCTTTTCAAGGCCCATCCTCTCGCTCTGTCTGAGTCGCGTTCTCAGTTCAACTGCTCGGCATGTGACCGCTCCTTTCCTCTGCTCTCCTCTCTGCTCAACCACCAGCACTCCCACACTCCTGAGCAGAGGCTGCTTGCTGAGGCAGAGGCGGAAGTAGAGATCGTCTGTCCCTCTCTCTCACTGCCCCTGCCCTCCTTAAAAAGAGATGGTGAAGATGGAGAGAGAGAGATCCATGTCAGTCTAATTGCTGTCACCGAGGAGGGAGAGAGACGAGCTGTGAAGCCATCTGCCAAAGCATCAGGGAAGGGAAGCAGGAGAGGTGGAGGTAGCAAGACATCTGCCACAAATAACGGTAAGGGTGCTGCAGTGGATGTTAAACCATTTGTTTGGTTTATATTCAAAGTCTGGCTTCTCTAACTGTGAGGTTTAATTATTTTTATTTATTATACATTTATGCTATTTGTTCTCAAGCTTTTGATATATGTAGACCTTACATCTTTGTATTAAAAACACCCATTTGAAAGATTAGACATGGTCTCATACAACGTTATATTTATCTCACGATGGTATTTCTGTTTATATTCCCTATAGAGAGGCCATATCGCTGCTCTGAATGTGGGAAGTCATTTAAAGGTTCATCAGGACTTAGGTACCACATGAGAGATCACACTGGGGAGAGACCGTATCGATGCACAGAGTGTGGCAAGAGCTTCAAAAGGTCCTCACTGCTCTCCATACACCAAAGGGTAAACACAGCTGCTTTTCAACTTGATGTTTTGATTTGTTTCTGTACAAGAGCAATGTTAAAAAACAACAACTGTACTTTGCATTATTAAATCAATGCATTATCTATTTACTACATTAATTACACTTAAATATTTTTTAATAAATTGCATGGAACACAAATGTAAATGTTTTCATGTATTTCTTATTTTTTTCCTGTGCATTTAAAATGTATTTATTATTTATCATAATGTCATAAAAAGGGACTGGATCTGTCAAGTTTCAAAGGCACCATGAAAGTATCCTAAAAGTTGTCTGTACTTGTGCAGTGTAGTACAAGACCTTTATAGTCACAATTTTGTGTGAGTAATAAAATATAATTAAATAAGAAATTAAGATCAGTAGGGATGCTTCGATCGATCGGCCAGAGATCGGTATCGGCCGATAATCACATTTTATAACTCGATCGGTACTCCCTAAACTTGGCCGATCTCACAAACCGATCACAATTTGATGACGTCAAAACGTGAGAAGGTACATGATGCGTGGGGATTTAAATGATTTGGCAGTCATGTCATCACCGGTGTGGAATTACTATGTGTCCAGAAACGATGAAAAAAATGAGCTATTTGCCGTGTATGTTTTAAAGGAATCTCATGTGGAGGAGCATTGTCCTCCAGAGAGATCGGCTTTCTGAAGAGTTGCTTCCCTCGCTCAGTCCACACAGCGCCGCTCGCTCAGAACGCCCGCAGTGACGCGCTGGTTAGGAAACATGAGAAATAAGTAGGGCTGCCCGTGCACAACTAAAGTTTTTTTCTGGTCGACTAGTAGTAGGCCTAGTTCATTTAAGCCATTAGTCTAGTCGCATATTTAGATTAATTTAATTACTTAAATATATATGGGAGAAAATAGCCTACTAAACCATAATGAGCGTTATCGTAATATTGCCTATATTCCGCATATCAAGCGCATGCATACAGCTTGCCACAAAGAACCGGCAAAAGTAATGTTTATGCAGCATTATACATTTTAATTGTTTATTAATAAACTAGTGTTTTCTGGCTGAAAAAAGATACAGTTGGCGATGTTGACGCCATCTTCGCATGTAGTGAACGCTTCAGAGAAATGCACACTTCATACGAATTAGCCTACATAAGCAGAGAGTAGCCCATTTCTTATCGATTTGAATTGTTGTTGTTTTTTCAAGACATTTCAAGCTTTCTATACGTTCTCAGGTCTGTGAGGTAAGTATCTTATACCCCGAGTTTCGGTTAATTTATGAGACACGCTCCAGTTCACGCGCAGGCGCCTCCGTGTCCTATTATATTGTCTGCTATATTTCTCTTTTTATTTATTAAATCCAGCCAATTTGTTGATGAAACATTGATTGAAATAAAGATAGATGAAATTTAAAAAAGAACATTATATTATATAAAACATATATGAAATGTATATTTACGTTTTTAAGTTATATTTAAATGTCAGACCACTCTGCTTTTCTCGTGTGTGGCCTATACATGCGTGTGTGTGTGTGCATATGGGGGAGGGGTGCGATTTTCAAATAATAATCGAATAATACCCAGCGATCTTCTAAAATAATTTTTGCTTGAAATGCCCATCCCTTCTAATGAGTAGCATAAAACTACTCCAATTTGTTATTTTAGAAGTTTAAATGATTTATTTATTTATTTAATTGTTGTCCTGCTCAGACTTGTATTGGACAAGGTTTAAGTTACATCAGACTTCTCTATTTTAGGTGATTAAATGTTTATGTTGTCCTCCAAAGTTTACTATTGGACAATGTTTAATTTAACCTTGTGGGCTTCATCAGACTGCTCCATTTTGTTTGTATTTATCTTTGTCTCATATTAAGTATATTAAGCATCGGGATCGGTATCGGCCGATCACCATGACAAGAAATCGGCTATCGGTATCGGCTGCAAACATCCTGATCGGAGCATCCCTAAAGATCAGAAATAAACGTGAATGGCTAAACAAACATACAAAACATCCATATCCTTGACATACACACTAGTTCTCCTTGGTGTCAACCAGTTGTATCTTTTGCATTAGAATCGTTTGATCTGGTTTAAAAAAATAGGTCTAAATGGTTAATTCATGGGCTGATCCAATTCACAAGTTCAACTTACTGACACACTGATTTGGTTGCAGCAGTTAGCAGCTCGCTAAAGGAAAGCTTACTATTAACTTAAATTTCGTTTTGTATCACTTAAGCTATATAACGAGTCACAAAACTTCATTTATTATACACTTATTATGCTTTTATGGTGCTTTTGTGTGTTTTTAAGTTTAAAAGTTCCACTTAAATTTAAGTGCATGGCAATTGACCAGTAGATATTCACATAATTTAAATTTTTGGGGGAAGTATTTCTTGAATTTTGTTTGTGTTTTGAAAATCAGCTAAAACCAAGATAAATGTTAATACATCTTGAAAATTCTTCTTAACCCATATAGGTCCACACAGGTGTGCGGGCTTTTCAGTGTCCCTACTGTCCACTGACCTTTAAATGGAGCTCTCACTACCAGTACCATCTACGCCAGCACACCGGTGAGAGGCCATATGTATGTCAGGAATGTGGAAAGTCTTTCAAGAACACCAGCTGTCTCCGTCGCCATAGTCAGCTCCATTCTGGCCTACGTCCACATGCTTGCTCTGTGTGCGGTAAGGCTTTCTCTCAGACCTCCAACCTCAAACAGCACGAACGGACACACTCTGGAGAAAGGCCCTTTCAGTGCTCCCAGTGCCACAAGAGCTTCACCCACTCATCTAATCTGCAGCTGCACCTACGCACACACTCCTCGCGCAAGGACTTCAAGTGCCAACACTGCGGAAAAGAGTTTGTCATGCTCTCCTACCTGCAGAGGCACTTAAGAACTCACAGTTCAGGGGGTACAGTAGCATGTACAAAGGAAGCAGGAAAGGTGGCTAAAGGTGTTGGGGCTTCAGAGACAGCAACGCTAAATTTAAACTTGAATGTACCTGGAGGGCTTACCTCATTGTTTCCTAGTGATGGCAATTCCACGTTGATTCTTTCACCCCCAAATCTTGACATACCTCCAAACACATCACAGAATTATTTTATGATCCAGACAACTTCAGGGCTGCAACTAATTCCACTCTCCAATCCCACTCCAACACAACAAGCCCCTCCTCCACCACCCCCTCCTCCCCCACCACCTCCACAGACACAGAATTTTCTGCTACTTCAGTGCCAGTCTAACAATGGTAACCAGCCTAGTCTGATCCTGGTCCCCACAGCATCCGGTACAAACACTCTTCCCACCTCTTCAGAACCACAGACCCTCCCCTTGCTGCAGACCATTCAGGCAATGCCCCAAGTTTTGGCAACACCACAAACTCAAATTCAGCAATTTCAACCATTTCAGACACAGCAGAGATTTATTTTGACCAATAATAATGCTCCCCTCAATACTGCCCAGCCTCAAAGCACATCGACAATGGCTCGTCCCATTTTAGGAAGCCTCGGTCGTAGCAGGAAAGGTGGAAATAGGCGTGGACGAAAGCCTAGAGCTGCTACCCCAAAATCCCCTCCTACTGTTCAGACCCCACCAGTCAAGCAACCATTTATGTTTTCAACTGCTACTTCCACATCTACTACGATATCCAGTGCCACTTCTGCTGCTTCTGTAAAGACAGAGTTCCCGCAGCTTAATTCTAACAATCCACTGGCTGTGTTGCCTGTCAGCAATAGCCAAGTACCTGAAAGTCCTTCTGTCCCTGCAGTTAGCATTATGTCGGTGACGCAAAACTCTACACTAGCAAACAGTTCCGATGTGTTGAGCTGTGATCCTGAGAGTGTTCCAGTCGAGGAGAAAGCTGTGGAAGAAATTCCAAGGGAGCGCTTTGTTCTGTGCCTAAAGAAAGAAATGGAGAATGGAGATCAGGGGGATGGGATGGAGGTGAAGGTGGAAATGGAGGGAGGGAATGATGCAGGGCAGTCTTATGTCTTACAGATCGAAGGTGAGGGCCAGGGAGAAGAGGGAGGAAATAGTGGGGGAAGAGAGAAGTCATATGTACTCCGGTTTCAGACAGAGGGAGAATGCGAGGGAGATGCAGGAAAAGAGAAGACCGAAATGGTCTCTCTTAACTTACTCCAAGAGTGGGCTGGACAGAGTGAGGGGCATGGTACTGCAAATACTGAGGGAAATGTTGAAGTAGAGAAGTCATTTGTGCTTCATTTCCAAACAGAGTCTCCGGGTGAGGAGAACATTCAACCAGGCTCAGGCTACATAGGATGCCCAGGTGAGGATCTCAGCCTTTCTTGCCACCCGGGTCAAGCTTTGGTGCCTCTGGAAGGGCAGGATGTGGTGTTTGAGCTTGGTGATGAAACAAAAATTGATGGAAGCACAGGTCCAGGGGACAGTGTTCAAATGATTGCACTGATAGAAGGTGATGGCAATGGTTCTGGGGCAAGGGGCAGTTTTAAAAGTGCTGTTGGGGCAAACTCTGGGCAAATGGAGGGAATCTTCCAATTAGGAGGAGAAGGCATTGTTATAATCGAAGTTAGCACCAGCAGTTTGAGAGAGGGTGGAATAGAAGCAGCAGATGTAGGACATAGGTTAGTGGAAGGAACTGAGGAAAAGCAAAATAATGATGCACAAGGAATACAAGAGGAAGTAATGTCAGAAGAGTCAAAAGTTGCTGATGCTGAGAGCATATCATCAGAGATGGGACTGATTGGAATTTAGGGCTGAGTATGGAGTAAATCTGATAGTTTAACTGGCTTTAACACAATTCACACCTCATGACACCTCATGACACTTTCACATGCAAAACTATGTGGCACGTGTTTACTAGATATACAAATGTTTTCATTTCAAGTAATGGTTCTGTCATTCTAAAGTGTTTCTTTTTGAACTGTGAATAATGGTTTTAAAGATTAGGAAGCTGATGACAGTGTTGTAACTGTAGGACTGACACAGGACCTATGTTAAATCTTACATAAATCATTTGAGAATTGTTTCTTGCATACATAGACATCCTTAGAACACCACCGTGTCTTCTTAAGCTGCTGTCCCCCAAGACTGCACTTTGTGGGGATAAAGCACAATGCGGTTGTTCACCTGGCCCCTACGGAGAGCTGTTTCACCACAATCATCTAATTCATCCCGACCAAAAACAATGGTTTCTAAATGAAGAAAATCCCTGGTGTTCTTCTATATCCAGGGTGCACTGAAAAGAGAATTTATAAACTAATATGAAATATGATATGCTGTCATGTTGACAGTTACTGTACAAAGTGAACTTTTGTAAATATGTCTACTCTGTTTCTTAATATTGGTACTAGATGACAATTACCAATAAAAATAGGTATGAATGTCAGTATTTGTGTTTGCTGTTTTACTAATTTCTCAGAATTTAGAAGTGTATTCAGATTACTTCATATGTAGGTTCATTTTTGGTTAGATTTAATGAATACATTTAAATTTTCATTTTGATATGGATGAAAATTATTTTACAGACAGAGATGAGCTGACAACTCTTTTTTTCTCTCTCAATAAAGACTGTAAAACCATCATCATCATCATCCAGGTGAATTCTGCACATTGGTGTTGGTTGAGGAGATTCCCCTTCCATGTAAAGCGCTTTGAGTGCTGAAAAAAGCTCAATATAAATGCGACGAATTATTGTTATCATCATTATTATTATAACGCTACATGTCAAAGCCATACAGTGCGCATGCGCTTTACCGTCGAAAGGTTAAACCGCTTCGTGCGCATCCACACTACGTAGTTTGCGCAGGCTCGTATTCCCGGATGAGGATTGGTTTGAAATAACATTCCATGCGGGAAGACAACGCTGAATCCTTAAATGCCTCAAACACTGCAAGTAACATAACTACAGAGGAGGGTAACTGTTATTGCTTTTCTTTTAAAGCAACCCCTGCGTCTCTGAATATTAGGTAAGTAGGTCACGCATGCTCTATATGATATATATAGCTATATACCGTAGATCGAGCAATAAAGAAGGCGTCGTTTACCATATAAGGGTTTAAATAGTGTCACTAGGTTTGACGGAGCAAGCTAACGGTACAGCATTTTTAAACCTGTTAAATGCTTCATGAACAGTTGCACAACCTAAAAGACAAAAAAGATATGCGTTTTTTTATATTATTTTTGATAAATGTTGGAGATGTAACGTAATTTCCCATAAGGAAGTCATACATAAACCACAAGTCTATCACTTTAAATTTGTCTTTATTTGCATTTATTCCAATGAGAGTTTCTTGTTTCTTGCAGTTGAGTTCTCTGAAATAAAATGAGAATCTAGAATGAATTCAGATTTCCCTATTTTAATGTTTAACATGAGTTGACTGTTTTTTTTGATAATGTCTCTCAGCTAAGATGGTTAGATTGGATCTTGGTGAGGTAGTCCTGCGGAGGATGCAGGAGAAGGACATTGAAGCTGTTAAGGCTCTCATCAAGGTGCGATTCAACATTATATCCCTCATATTTTTTCCTCACCCGTTCTCTTTTCATTCTCTTCATTTGTCCTTTCTCTCAGTTCATATTTATTCTTAGGCCGCATGCAATTTTCAGAATCTCTTCATTTTAGCAATATATAAGAATCTCTTCATTTTAGCAATATATAAGAACTACACAGATATAAATTAATAGGAGATACAACATTGAGGGGTTATTTATGTGTTATATTTCTACACCAGTGTGAAGTACGTTAAAACAAGCCAACACAGTTTGTTGGATATTTGCACACTATCAATGCTTTTAAATTCTCTAGTATTAGACTGTTGTGTTTTTGTTGTTGTTAATTAGAGAGCAAAACATTTTCATTATTTTATATATTGTGAAAGATTAAAGCCTCTGTTTTAGATTACTATACCTGCTTATTCAGCTTTAATGAAATATTCACTGTCTGAAAAAAAACAATAATAGATTTTGAAAGTGACTGAACAGTGACTTGTTAACAGTCTTTATTTAAAAGACTTTCGTAAAGCAAGAATACAACATGATTTATTGATTCAAATATATACTGTAATTTGAAAATATATTTTTTAATATGGGTAAAAATAATGTTTTTGTGTTTTGTTGTGGACAAATGATTCTGCAAAAAATTAGAGATTCTCAAATCGCTCTTTCTCCTCATTCTATCTTTGTTTGCAGGAAGGATGTGAGGGAATGGAGAACCGCCTGATTCTTCACCTTCTGACCCGTCCGCTTGCTCTCTTCATGCTGGCCACCCTATCCTCCATCCTCCGCTGTGTGCTGCACTCTTTTATCTTGGCGTTGGTCATTCCAGTCTTCATCCTCATCATCTACCTCAAGCTCACCATCCCGCGATCGGTGGGCATCTTGGGCTCCAGCAGGCCGTATTGGGACTACGTGGGCAGCAGTTACCACGCAGACACCGAGCCAGATCTACCCAATCCTTACTTCAACCGAGCCAAACTGATCACCAACCAGGAGAAAACCAGACGCCGTAAAAAAGCCAAAGAGAAGAAGACAAACGAGAGAGAGCAGGTGGATGAGGATGAGCTGAAGGAAAGGGCAAAGGTTGCTGGAGAGGTGTGGGTTGCGGACTCTGACGGGGAGATAATGGGATGCGTGGCTAGAGACGGTTGGAGTCGGGACGGTGTTTGTAGGATCTGCAGACTGGTGGTCCAGTCTTGGTACCGCAGAGAGGGACTGGGTAGATTGCTGGTGCAGGGCCTGGAGTCCAAAACAAAGCAGAGTGGCATACGGCGGGTCTACGCCCACGTGCCATTTCCTTCCAGGGTGGGAGAAGCTTTTTTCAGGAGACTGGGTTATCGTCTGCAGGGTGAGACTGCAGGGACTGAGGGAGAGGAGGAGGATGAGGATTATGAAGAGCCAGAGAAGGGTTGGCTGGGGTTCCCTTTAACTAAAGTGTTTGTTAAGGATCTATAAGTATCATTTAAACTAAAGACTTTACAAATAAATAAAGGAATACTGGATTCAATACAAGTTAAGCTCAGTCAACCTGTGGTGTAATGTTAAATGTGACCACAAAAATAATTTTGACTTTGGAGGATTTAAAGTCGAAAATGTGAAACTCATCATTTTATAAAAGCAATTTAATTCCTCTGTTAAAATGTGTATAATGTAAGCTGTAAAGTTGTTTAAATAATCATTTTTACAGTCTTTTATGGTTTATGGAGTTATGTTGTCATGTTGATGAAGTTGAATTGTCATTGGACCTTCAAACTGAAGTTGAAGTTGTATATAACTTTATACAGAGAAGGTTAGTAAGCATTTTTTTCACCACCCTAAAATCATGTTAAATGGATAGTTCACCCAAAAATGAAAATTCCGCCAGTACTTACTCACCCTCATGTTGTTCAACCCCGTAAGACCTTCGTTCATCTTCGGAACACGAATTAAGATATTTGTGATGAAATCTGAGAGCTGGATCATTCCTCCATACTCCTCAATAGGCTTCTTCAGGGTTTGAAACTTGCCAGCCCCGAAAAGTCATTAAAGACATCGTTAAAATAGTCCAAGTGACTACAGTGGCTCAATCTTAAGTTTATCAAGCGACGAGAATACTTTTTGTGCGCAAAACAAACAAAAATAAAGACTTTATTTCAACTATTCATTTCCTTCTCTGTGGGCCTCTAGTCAGTTCACTTAGTATGATTGCGTAGAGCTACATCACACGTAGGCTCACTATTGGCCGACGCTGGTCATGTGTGTGATGCGTGTGACGTACAACAACAGAAGCATTTACGCTATTACACTAATGAACTGACTCGAGGCCCACAGAGAAGGAAATGAATAGTTGAAATAAAGACGTTATTTTTGTTTTGTTTTTTGCGCACAAAAAGTATTCTCGTCGTTTGATAAACTTAAGATTGAGCCACTGTAGTCACTTGGACTATTTTAGCGATGTCTTTAATGACTTTTCGGGGCTGGCAAGTTTCAATCCCTTAAGAAGCCTATTGAGGAGTATGGAGGAGTGATCCAGCTCTCAGATTTCATCAAAAATATCTTAAGTCGTGTTCCGAAGATGAACGAAGGTCTTACAGGGTTGGAACACCATGAGGGTGAGTAAATACTGACAGAATTTTCATTTTTGGGTGAACTATCCCTTTAACATGAATGCTGTTTATATCTTGTGGCTATACTATTGAAACAGTGAGTATTTTGCAAATAATCAAGTATTTTGCTATATTTTACAATTGGCCTACTTCACTTCCATTGTAAGTGCCGTATTGTGTGATAAGTGTGTATTGTGTCGTACACCCAAGTGTTACAGATTATCGAAAAAGACTTGTTAATGTTGGGGACTTGTTAGTTGTTAGTGAATATGATTTGTTGAATAGTTCACAACAAGATCAATAACATGCATTTAGAAAACAGATTTTCATTTAATGGCAAATTTAAGGATATTTTGACTTGTGTTTTGTTGTGGTAATCCACATTGTGTGCTGTCAGTAGTCACAATCACTTGTCTTGAAACTGGAATATTCCTTTGAAAGTGCTTAGATTTCAAATTTATAAATGGATTTGTTCATTTTCACATCGTCCCAGCGAATCACTGACACTAGTAACCTAGTGATGGCTGTGTTATTTTATATAAATCATTTAAATTTGTTGCTTAAGAGAATTGTAATGTTGAACATTACAGAATCATCACTGGGTTTCAGAGCCACGAGGGTGTCAGTCTGGCTGAAAGGACAATCAGTCATCTTGTTGTTTATAGCATGCATTGCTTTTAAAGAGATTTTTGTAGGCTTTTTTGAAAGCCAACTGGATAAAGATAGTGATTTACATGTGCTTTCCTTATTTATTCACCTTATTTATTATATTGTATAAGTGAATTTGAGTTTTATGAAAACATTTTGTTTGTTTCCCTTGACTGTTGATGAATAATCTCTGTGAATAAAATTAAGCTCACAGTTTAAACCTTTTAATGTGTTTCTACCATGCATGGTTATCTGTTTTTCTGCTTCAACGATCTTCCTATACCAAAATATCTGTGGTTTAGCTGCACTGAAAATGCTCTGATAAATTTCACCAGAAGCAAACCTACACATTGTACAAACTCACTGCAAATTGAGTTCAATCTCATATCCAGCCCGATTACTTTAAAATTTGCTGCAAAATACATTGCACATACAGTTAATTCCCGCATGCTACTCTAAATGTGTGTGGGTGGATACAGTTTAGTGATGCTGAGTGTATTTGAAACTAAGAGCTGCTCATGCTGTGTGGTTAGCTTAAAACACCAGCTATACCTTAACCACTCACACTACTACCCAACAGCATGTAAGGCTGCCATTCACCACCGGATGTTTATACAGTTCACAGTGTGGTCGGCTTGATGCTCACCTGCAACAGAAAGCTGCACTGTCACGTTTAAAGGCTTTTGCTGCTAATTTAAACCTGTTTGACTATTGTTTTAAAACCACATCCCTGTGAAAAAGAAGTACACTTTAAAAAGAATACTTAATAGGGAAATAAAAGAGTTTAAAAGAATATTCTTTAGTTTAAACTGAATGCAATGTTAATTGCAATTAAATGAAAATTTTTGTAGTTTAAATTTATATTAAATGCAATTAACTGAACTTTAGAGGGCCTTTCTGACCCACTTATATACGTAGTTTCTTAATTCTATTCTGTTTGAAACATGTTTAAACTAAAACGTACTGTCGAATGTACTGACAAGCATTTGCAGTAAACTAAAATATGCTTTAATGTAATTTCTATTGAAACTTTTATCTCATGTATTTAAATATATTTGTAATTATGTAATTGTTATGAAGTTGCAATTTAGTTCATTTAAAATATATTCATTTTAAATATATCGAAATAACACTACAGTTCACGTGTTTGTATGTTAGTCAACACATCAAAAGTGCACTTATTTAAAATACTAAAAATTAAAGCAATTTAAGATGTACTTTAAATTACAACTTTTAATTTGACATGATTAAAGTGCATTTTTAAATAGGGGTTAAGTGGGTTAAGAGACACTGCATCCAAAATCGAATACTTTCCCACGATATGAGAAAAAAAGTATGCCAAAATAGTAGTATGTCCATATACATATGTCGTGTCCTAAATGATACACTATGCACTCTTAAACTATGTACTTGCGTAATATATACTCAACCGTCTAGTGTACGAATTTATAAGGTAATTTTGTCTTTCACGTGACAGTAACAACATGGTGGATGTAGTACGTCCAAATTTCATTCATACTACACATATTTATACTTTATAGAACATACTTATTTTACGTCCGTGAAGTAAATTAAAACTCAAATCTAGTAGCTACTCAGACAGTATGCGATTTCGGACGCAGCGATAGTAGTGAAAATGTGCTCTACACTTTTAAAAAAAAAGAAGTTTTTAAAAACTGTAACTACACTACAAGTGCACATTCAATATGATTACGCACACCTTTTTTTAATAGCATATTTACAAGAGACTTAACTATTAAAATAGATTATTGAACAAACTAAATGTAAAGTGATAAACATGTTGAATATGTAGGCCTGTATTCATTTTTCTGGTTTTGAAATTACTGTACACAGTATTATGCATGCTTTTTAATACAGTTTCAGAATGATTTGAATTGCTACCTGAAACCCTATTTCTTTTATCCAACCATCTTCAGTAGACTCACATTGAGATATATAAATGAATCTACTAGAAGTAGATCCATAACGCTATTTTTTTCTTCAGACAGTGCAGTGTCTGTCATGCACATGTACAAATCTAATGTAAAAACCTATTTTAGTACCATCCACTAAGCTTTTATGGGCTGCAATTGTGTTAGTCAACTAATGAGCACAATTACTTCATCTTTCCTTTTGGTAGCTTTTGCAAGTCATAGTGGCTGGTTTGTTGTGGAGGAGCTTTTGTTATAATGTACTGAGCAGCTCAGGCAATTGAACACCTGCTACTATGTCCCCCTAACTGATGTGTAACTATTATTGTCGCCAGGAAACAGATGTGAGTTCATGACTCTGGAAAGTAAGTGTGTTTGGAGTTGTGGTTGAGTTTGTCTGCACGATGGGCTTCACTCTGTGTGTGTGTGTGTGTGTGTGTGTGTGTGTGTAGGTGGGTGGGTTTCGGAAAATATGACTTGCCATTTCCGGCCAAGATTCGATTAATTTGTTGTGCCCCTTGACAATGTGGTGGTCTTCATTACCCACCATCAGCAAGAGACGGAGGAAAGTGGGCTTTGGGTCACCTGTGGAAACCAAACGTTAAAAATTCTGTCATCATTTAGTTCATGTAGTTCTTTCTTCTGCGGGAACACTTAAGAAGATATTTTGAAAAAGGTTTTTTTGCTGTTTTTGTCCTTAAAATGAAAGTCCAATGGGGTCCAAAACAATCAGATCCATCTGACTTTCAAAGTATTGACAAAAAAGAACTAAGGCTATCTTATTTTGTGCTCCAGAGAAGAAAGACATGCTTGTAACAACATGAGGATGAGTTAATGATGACAGAACTTTAATTCTTGGGCAAACTGGCCTTTTATAATCAGTGTATATTTTAAGATGTATATTTGTCTTTTCTTGATAATGCACATTAAAGCAAATTATTATCAGGTAAAAAAAAAAAATCATGAGAATCAACTTTAATGGGAGCAGGACCTACAGTATATTCTTTTCTCTGTTTTTCCAAGTTCTACACACATAGCGCATTGTGGTAAGACCTCAGAAAGACATGTGGTCGGAAGGTAAATCATGGGAGCAGACAGATCTCTTCCAGATGTTCGAATTCAGACGTACACTTACACACACTTGAGAGGGAGCTCATTGGGGAGCGGTGATTTCCCTGGCCGCAGAGTGCATGAGAGGGTGAAGTAGAGTGACTGGAGACAGACAAACACACGGGATGCCAACTTTAAAGTCACCAGGAAAGAGTCAAAGACAGTTGCAGATGGAAACAAATGAATAAGCACGCAGTAGATGTGTGTTACTCTCCTTCCTTAACCAGGCAGATCCACCGGGCCCTCTCGCTATACCTGTGCGCTGGTGTGCTTGCTTGTGTGAAGGTCAAGTGGCTTTTTGGAAAAAACCCACTGGGAAGGTCTCTCCAGGGGTTGTGGTGATCTCCTGTAGTAAAACAAGCTTCCCCCCCTTTTTTTATTCCCTGTGGGAAAAACTAAACAAGTGGAAAGGGTGCGGATGGAGAAAATCTGAGCAAGAGAGAGAAGGTACATGGGAGTGTTTGGGTTGTCCTTTGAAATTGTGTGGGAAAAATGAAGTGGAGGGTTCCCTGACTGGGTGCGAGAGATCTGGAATTTTCCAATTGGCTTTGGTTACGCTGTTGGCAGCAATTTCTGACGCACATTCAGGAGCAAAAAGGGTAGAAAACACGTCAAACGTTCAAGAGACTCATATGCGGTTAAGACAAGGTCAAGTGCTATTGTAGAAACTTGGGGGAGGAATGAAGAGTTTAAAAAATAGATAACAAATGCATGCATCCTTCTGTCATGCCAATTGACAATTTAACCTATGCAACGCCTGTTTGCTTTTCTGATTTACACTGTCTGTGTTTTTTTAGTGCAACTAAGACTGTAAGTCTTTTACATATCTCTTTAAAAAACATACACTGATTATTGAGCCGTGTCACTGTTTAAATTCACCTCACCCACCCAAACAGGTTTGAAAACCATTTTCACCCAATCAGGGACCCTCTTTCTTAGAGCTATAGGAGTATGTCATAGGTTTTCTATACCTCCCTCTTCCTCTACCCATTTTTAAACTCTCACTGATGTGCCTAAATGAGTTAGCAAGTTTCGACTTTCGGAATGATCAGCAAGCTAGACAGGTAAGTGAAAACAAAACAAGTGATAGTGAGAGACAAGGGGGGATTTTTGTTTATATGCTGTATGCAGATCAAGCCAACTATCTACCCATTTTTATAAGAACTTAGTAATAAAGGAATAAATCAATGCATTGGTGGATTCAGTTCATGTAGTTTAATGACATGCAAGGGCATTGACTTGTTTTCAGACTTTCTCCAGTTTCAGAAGGTGTAAATTGAAACTGATAGTTATTTGTGTGAATATCTGTGAGTGATTGTGGGAATGATTAGATGCATGTCTATTTTTACATGCACATGGTTAAGAACCAAGTCTAAACTCAACCGAACAAATGACTGCAAGTGTCCCAGTCATGCTGAACAATGTGATCATTACAAAATGCTGTATTGGAGTTTCTGAATTATTCAATGTCTTTATCATTAAAGTTCCCTTTAATGTGATTCAATTTTATGATTATATTTGATGTGTGATTACATTTTAGATTTGTAACATTTGAAAGTAACTAAGAACTGTTTTTAGCACAATATTACAGTTTAGAAGTTATCAATAATGTTTTAAACAGTATTTTTTTTTTTACAATAAACATCTCAAAATCCTTGCATTTGCAAGTCATTAATTAGAGAACTGGAATTTTGTATAAAGACATGTTTTCTGGTAATGTATCATGAATTATGTTTATTCTTTTTTTACAGTCGTAGATATTTTTTGCTGGAAATTAAAAAAGAGATTTTTGCAGTGTGTACTCCATTATCTATTTTTAATGACAAATGTGATGCAAATGAATAACATATAGTGTCCTGTTTTACTGTAGTGTTCTCATGACCCAGAGGAAATTCATCTTCCATTATAAGAATGTGCGCTGGGCCCGAGGGAGACACGAGACGTACCTTTGTTTTGTAGTAAAGAGACGCACCGGCCCAGACTCCCTCTCCTTTGACTTCGGACACCTGCGCAATCGCACCGGCTGCCATGTAGAAGTGAGGGGAACATGATCTGATAATGAGAAAAGATATGATCATAAAGGCATTATTATAGAGATAATAACTTTCATCTTACTCATTCTTTCTCCATCTGTAACCTTTTTCTCCTTTTAAATCTCAAGCTGCTCTTTCTGCGTTACTTGGGTGCATTGTGTCCGGGCCTGTGTGGTTCCAGTGTGGACGGTGCGAGAATATGTTACTCAGTGACTTGGTTCTGCTCCTGGTCGCCCTGCTCTAAATGCGCTCAACAACTTGCCCACTTCCTGTCGCAGACGCCAAACTTGCGTCTGAGAATCTTTGTGTCACGCCTTTACTTCTGTGATGAAGAGGACAGCCTGGAGAGGGAAGGACTGCGACACTTGAAGAGGGCAGGAGTGCAGATCTCTGTGATGACGTATAAAGGTAAATGGGGGAGGGAACAAAGGGGGGCGTGGTTAATATTTGTGATGCAATGTGGCAAATTACATGCCATACTCTTGTCCTTTATTAGATTCTGTTTTGTTTTTAGACTATTTCTACTGCTGGCAAACATTTGTTGCACGGAGGGAAAGGAGATTTAAAGCCTGGGATGACCTTCAGCAAAACTCTGTCCGACTCGTTCGAAAACTCAATCAGATCCTGCAGGTTACAAATTTAATAATCTTAATACGACCTTGGCATTAAATTACAAGATTATAATGAATACTAACTAAATTCAATCATATCACTCTGACTACCCAGACAGCAACATAGTGTCGGCCCAGATCCGGCCCAAATCAGTTACATTTACCAGATGTGGCCCGGATCAGGGCCGAAACTATGTTGCTGTCTGGGTAATATGAGATGACACTCGTGTGGCCATTTATAGTATTTAGTCATTAAGAAAGTGCCCCACTTTACTTGTATTCACTTTATTTAATGGTAGCTTTTGTGGTTGTGATCCATATATATAAGTACATATTTGATGAGGTCAGATGTCATGGCATATTTGTCAGTGCTAAATGACTTGCTTTCTTTTTCACTGTAGCCCTGCGAGACTGAGGATCTGAGGGATGTTTTTACTCTACTCGGTCTATGATCACAAATATGAGATTCACAAATCAATGAACACTGAGACGTGAACGACTGGGATGAAGAGAAATGGTGCTGTATTACCTGAGACTTGAATCCTTTGACTTGAATTTGATCTGATTTTGTACTGTATGTATAGCATTAATAATAGGTGCTATTATAAATAAAGGTGACTTGACATTAATGTGGTTATTTTGGGTGTCAAAATAAAAGCTGTTATTTGGCATTAATATTTTATCAGTGATAATCCAGTATTTATTTTTAGTATTAACTGTCTGTGGAATACATACACTATGTTTCATTCACTTCAAAATTCAAATCTGGGGTCAGTAAGATTTTTGGATTTTGAAATAAATTAATACAATTATTCAACAAGGAAGCGTTAATTTTATATAGTAAAGATATTTAGAATGCTACAAAGGATTTATATTTTAAATAAATGTACGGTAGTTCTTTTGACCTTTTTATTCGTCAAAGGGTCCTGGAAAAACATATCATGATTTCCACAAAAATATTAAGAAGAAACATTGATAAGAATTGATAAATGATAACTGGCCAAGCGTTTTGGCCGTTCATTTACACAAAAATGGCATTTTGGGGGCCTGAAAACGCAAGCTATTGAAAACGGGGTTCAAAGTGCAAGGTTTTGAAAATTATGCTTTTACCATCTCCATGTAAACAACAGAAATGTGAATTTGTGAAAACGATGACATCATGCTAATTCACGGAGTGTTTCTTCCCTCCGCTACCAAAAGGAAAGATGAAGTAATTGAGCTCATTAGTTGACTAACACAATTGTAGCCCATAAAAGCTTAGTGGCTGGTACAAAGTGACATCTCCAACTACAGGCCTGGTATTGAAAATACAGCCTTTTAAGTCATTTTCGCAGATCCATGTGAACCTGGATCGCATTGTTGTCTTTTTAGTATATTGTTGTCATGTAAACATACCCTAAGACAATGGGAAACCAGAGGGTTGTTCAATAAAGGCCGTCGTCTCAATGCTTAAGTAGCAACTCATTTGAAATGTACATTATTTTAATAAAGTTAAATTAAATATTTGTCAAAATACATTGAAAAGAGTGTGTGTGTAATAACTTTTTTTGCACAGATTTGCACATTATATATTTAAAAGCCTACCCGTGAGGTGCTAATGGTGTGCATTTCCCTTATTATTATTGGCTGCAGGATGCGGACACCCTTCTAGAGCTCTCTCAGTCTGGGACCACGTGTGACCAAGTATATTAAGAAATTACAAAAAAAGTTAAATTTCTGTTCCCACAGAACCCATAGAACATAAAGGGAGTTTACAAGCGCTATCTCCTGAAACAAATGGAAGCCATAGATACTGACATACAATATAAAAAACTCAAGATAAGAAAGTTGGAGATAGAAATCCAACAGCTAGAGAAAAATGCCATAAAAGTAGAACTGCCATATTTAAAACAATGACACATGACCTTTTTGTTTTTGACAACATTCAATTGTATGTTTTCACCCCCAACAGGCAGCTTAAACCCGAATAAAAAAAACAACAACTGATTGTGACTTGTGTGTCTGGTAAATTAAGGGGAAAATCGAGGAGAAAGTGAAACTTAACATGGTTTGGACCATATTAACCAAAATAATTATTGGCATAACTGTCTCTTTTAACCCTGCCAGTTTCATTCCCCTCAAAAATGGCTTCAGTGCCCCAGTCTTCCTCTACAGGCAATGTTATGTAGCACAACACATGCAACTACAATGTCACATGCTCTTTGTGGAGTCACTCTGAGGTAATTCAGGCACTGGAACCTTGACTTGATGAGCCCAAATCCAATCTCTATACGAGCTCTTGTGCATGCATGGGCAATATTGTAGGTGTGCTGTGCCTCAGTCTGGGTCTCCTGATAGGGAGTCAAGAGATAAGGCAGGCATGCATATCCCTCGTCTCCCAGCAAAACTCCTGAAAATTCACCTGAATTGAGTTTTTTTTTTGTGTGTGTTGTTTTTTTTACATTTAATTTAGTAAAGATGTTTTAAAGCTGTAGTTTTTGCCATATGTTAAGTGACTAACATACATTGTGCCAGTTGGTGGGAAAGAGAAGAGGCTCAAAAGATTCTGGAACCATGCACTGAGCCAAGCCACTTTGCCTCTACATTTGTGATGATGCAATCTGCATTACTGGTCATCTAAATAATAGAAAATGTAGGTCAGACTGGACTTAGATATATAAAGTGAGGCTTGTTACTGCATTTGTAATGAACAGAACACTGGTGCCCAGCTTATTGTACATAACAATCGGTTTCCTGTTAACAAAGTGTGACGGACGGACGGACGCTTTATGCGCACGTCCCAGAAAACACAGATAACATTTGGGAAAGCTACAAAAGTTAAGTGTTTGTCTTTCAATTGCCATGTCTAACATTAACAGACAATGAATATTTCCATTTCTATATAGTTAATTTTTGAACTTACCAGCGATTCAATAAAAGGTCTTTCCTGTCCCTGAAAGTACGTTCTCTTTGAAATGCCCTGCGTCTGATTATCGCTCCCTCATCCATGAAAGGATACGTCATGATTATGCGTCCGAAACATATGGGTTGAACTCCCTATTTATTTACATTTAATTGATTCATTACAAAAATCACACCAACTAAACAAATGTAACTTTACTTCTTTACATTTGTTACACTTGTATGTTCGAATTTATTACATTTATTATTAAACTGCATTTGCTTTCATTTTTGGACTGATAGTGGTTATATGAAATAAAATGGCAGCATGCCAGACCAGGTTAGTTTCCCAGGATAAGTTGCCAGAGTAACTGAGTTTGAACTATTTTAAGTTTGCTTTATGAAACGGAATCCACCGACGATATGTCTGACTAACCAAAATAAGCCTGGCTTGTATTCTAATCTTGTTTTTTGGGACAACCCTCAGGATACAAGGGCTCATAGTTTCAGTGTAACATTGAACATATGCAGAGATTTACAAAATAATGAGACACAGGTGAGAGTGATCAAACAATAATGAGTCCAGGCAATAGGAATTGGAGTTCATTATGGGAAAGCAAGGGAGTTGGGAGGAGTGCCCTCTGCTGGAGATCATAGGCACTCCAGCTGGTGGATGGATCAATTAGGATGATTACTGAAGGATCATGTGACACTGAAGACTGGAGTAATGATGATGAAAACTCAGCTTTGCCATCAAAGCAATAAATTACATTTTAAAATATATTAAAATAGAAAACCCTAATTTAATTAGTAATAATATATTTAATAACGTCGTGTCTTTTTAAACTTTATTTTGATAAATTAAATGCAGCCTTAGTGAGCATAAGAAACTTCTTTCAAGACATTTTTAAATCTTACGGTAGTGTACGTCATTGACAGACGCTGATTTGGTGTTGTCTTACCTCGGTACAGCAGGCATTTTGCCAGATTCTTGTTTAAAGGACTGAACTTTTTTTATACACAGTATTTAACTAAAGTTAACTGCAATCAAAGCTTAAAGAGATAGTTCACCCAAAAATTAAAATTCTGTCAGTATTTACTCACCCTCATGGTGTTCCAACCCCGTAAGACCTTCGTTCATCTTCGGAACACAAATTAAGATATTTTTGATTAATTCTGAGAGCTGGATCACTCCTCCATAGGCTTCTAAGGGATTGAAATTTGCCCCGAAAAATTATTAAAGACATCGTTAAAATAGTCCAAGTGACTACAGTGACTCAATCTTAAATTTATCAAGCGACAAGAATACAAACAAACAATAATAAGTACTTTATTTCAACTATTCATTTCCTTCTCTGTGGGCCTCTAGTCAGTTCACATAGTGTGATTGCGTAGAGCTACGTCACACGTAGGCCCACTATTGGCCGACGCTGGTCATGTGTGTGATGCGTGTGACGTACAACAACAGAAGCTTACGCTATTATACTAGTGAACTGACTCGAGGCCCACAGAGAAGGAAATGAATAGTTGTAATAAAGTCGTTATTTTAGTTTTTTGCGCATAAAAAGTGTCCTCGTCGTTTGATAAATTTAAGATTGAGCCACTGTAGTCACTTGGACTATAATTTTAACGATGTCTTTAATAACTTTTCGGGGAACAAGTGTCAATCCCTTAAAGGGTAACTAAACCCCTGGTCAGAGCCTGACTCCACCCACTGGCAATTTTTGAAAAATGCTGGAAAAGTGGGAAGAGCCCAGCGGAGAGGGGCGTGCACCTGAGATGCATCTCTTTGTATGGAACCTGCCTACGTCACCAACAACCGCTGCGTCACGAACCACTGCAACCACCAATAGGAAAATTCAACTGCAGTAGCCACCGTTCAACCTGAAGAGGGCAGCACTCAGACGTTTTTACACCATATATTGTAGAATTAAAGGTGCAGTGTGTAAACATTTTGAGTATCTATTAACAGGAATGCAATATGACATCCATAACTATGTGTTCAGTGGTGTATAAAGAACTTACTTAATAAACCGTAATGTTTTTATTACCTTAGAGTGAGACATTTATATCTACATAGGCGCGGGAATCCCCTTCTATGAAGGTCGCCATATTGTGACTTCATGTTTCTACCGTAGCCGACAGCGAACAAACAGCGTTACAGAGCGCATTTCGTCACTACCTTGAAAGAGAAGCCGCAGAAAGCTAGAAGAAGCTAGCCATAAACACAGTGAGTAGTGACTTTTCCCTTGTCAGTGGTGTAAATATGTAGTTGGATTGTTTCATGTAACTTAATTCTTCTCCCGCGCTGTGTTATGGCTTTGCTATGTGGGGATAAATTCGCTGGTTACGTTCGTGAGACAGCTGATTAGTAGGCTACACTTGTCATTGACCGTAAAACAGTTACAGGAATCACCAACCCGTCGATCTTGGAAGCATTTTAAGTCGATCGAGTTTCCAAAATCAGAGAAAAAAGCCTATTGTGTGTAGTAAGTGGTGTCTAGGGGATCCGGAGGCGCGCGCGCTGTTACAATCATTTCATTTTTGCCGCACGCACCTTTGGGCTCATGCGGACGCGTCGAGTATAAACAAGGCTTAACGCTTTAACCACCTCAGCCACAGTAACAGCTCATATTAGCCAGCTAAACTTTTACTACCCTGTTAGAAAAAATATATAGTTGCATAGTTTCATGTGGTTCTTCTCCTTCGCTATATTATGGGTTTGCTATGTGGGGAGAATGTGCTGGTTACGTTCGTGAGACAATTAGCTGATTACTATTATTATATTATGTATTAAGACCCTTGATCCTCACCTGACTATGGCTTTGTAATCTTTATCCATGATGTGGTTTATAATGGACTGTGGTACAGAAACTTGGTTTACTCTGGCTATTCTCTGCTGTCTCAGACGACGATGTTTGTCCCGTTTTAGCCACCGTAGCTTCTTCGAAAGGGAGGGGTGAGCAGTGGCCTTAGTGCAAACTCGCAACCGAACCGCTAGATGTCGCCAAAAGTTACACACTGCACCTTTAAAACACTTTAAACCCAAATGTCAAAAAATTTCCTGGAATCAATGAACAGCATTTATGAAGCTCCATTCTTACAGATCATTAACTAAAAAAAGTTTTTTTAGTGTTTAGTTACCCTTTAAGAAGCCTATGGAGTGATCCAGCTCTCAGATTTAATCAAAGATATCTTAATCTGTGTTCCGAAGATGAACGAAGGTCTTACGGGGTTTGAACAACATGAGGGTGAGTAAATACTGACAGAATTTTCATTTTTGGGTGATCTATCCTTTTAAGTTAAGAAGTTAAGGCCTGGTTTCACATTCAGGGCTTAGATTAAGCCAGGAGTAGGTCTTAGTTCAATTGAGACATTTAAAGCTTTTATAAATGTGCCTTAGAAAAAAAAAAACATTACTGATGTGCATCTTGAGACAAAACAATGGAACCAATGTATTTTAAGATATGTCAGTGCATGTTGCTTTCAGCTCAAACATGCATTTTAGTCTGGGACTAGCTTAAGCCTTGTCTGTGAAACCAGGGGTAAAAGTTTGTTGAATGTTTCATTATCCCACCAACATTAAAACTAAATGTGCAAGTATATAACTTTGAACATCAGTAATGATATTTGAATGGCTTTGTAATGTAAGTATCATAACAATGTAGCCTATTGGAATGGTTAAGCTCAGTTTTAGTTTCATTTTCACTGTGTTCTGTTCCTGTTTGCCTGCCTTATTCCTCTAGTTAGTTTTCTTTTGTTCATTCTTTTGTCATTGTATGATTAATTAGATCACACATGTTTGCATTCAGTTTCTTATCTTATGTATTTAAGCCTTTCAGGTCTTTGTGTTCATTTTCTAGTGTTGTTTGTGTTTTGAGCATAGTTATGCTGCTACTCTGTTTGGAATACTGCCTTTGATTTAATTTATTAAAGCTATTTTTTATTTCCATGCTAACCTTCTTCTTTGTCGACCAAAACGTGATGCCTGTGAAAATCGATGAATATGGTAGTATTTATTATAAAGTATTTATTTAATTTATAAAAATTTTGTAACAGGGGGGTCACTGCTCCACCAATAGATATATACATGTATACACATATCTATGGCTCCACACACCAAGAGGTCCTCCTTGGCCAGGGGGTTGAAGATTTAAGACCCATCCTAACATCCTAATTTGACCAAATTGGGTAAACTCAGTAACAGTGAAAGCAGTTGTTTACACATAATGTTTATTGTTGAGGCTGTATGTAGGATACTGTGTGGGTGACTAGTGCAACATTTTTATGCAGTTCTGCCCACACTTTCTCAAGTTTATCAACATTTCTTGACTCTGGACAGTGAGTGGACAGTGACCTTATGTTGCTTTCTCGAAACATCTCTGCTTAAAAATCCTTCATGCAGCAGAAATTCACAATGTAGTCTTAAACACGCACACACACACACACACACACACACACACACACACACACACACACACACACACACACACACACACACACACACACACACACACACACACACACACACACACACACACACACACACACACACACACACACACACACACACACACACACACACATGTTGAATCTCATATAACTTATAATAGTTGAAAATTGCTTAACTTATTTTGATGAGTTAAAGCAATGTAAAAATTATGTTGTTATAACTTATTGATCATATATATTTTTTTAAAGCATAGACTGAATTCTCTCCTCAACCTTAAATAAATATTGTTTTTATTGAAGATCATACAGAATCAGAATTTTGGATCTTCTGGAAACACTAAATAAGTAATGGGTAATTTATTCAATTTAATACGTCAACACTCTCAGTATTATACCAAGGTTTGAAAATAAGCAACGTTGTCATAATTGCAGCAGACATTCTGGAATTGTCTTAGCCGAATTATTGTGTTGTACAAAAGAAGTCTTTGAGTCAAAAAGAAAACACACTCTGATTACAATATGCCTGGGAATTCTAGTAAATTTGAGAAGATAAAGGTAACCTCACAGATTTCCCCTCATTGAGTATAGCATATACAGTATATATATATATATATATATATATATATATATATATATATATAGCAAGGCATATTTCTGCATGTTCACTTGTTTAGTTTATATTTCAGGGGCCTATAGTAAATGTTCCTTCTGTATCCCTGTTTCTCTTGTGTCCAGTAGAGGGATCTGTTTCCCACTGTTGAAGTGGAAACCATGAGTGACTCAATTGCATTGTGCTCTGAGTCTAGATCGAATGGCAAGTGAAAGAGTTTTTCAGCCAGAATGAAAGACTGTCGTTTGGTCTCATGAATATAATGTACGAAACTACTCAAACACTGCTGGCGTAGAAAGGTACAAAATCGCATTTATACAGCATTTCCTGTGATAATGATTTCAAAACCGGGAAGAAGAGAAAGAACAAAGTAACAAAGATTTCTGTCTTCCATCTGTTTACATATCAGTAAACATATTGTCGACATATTGTCTCAAAAATGTGTTATTCATGACCACAGTGAGATCAGTAAACCACTTCAGGCACCAGGCACAGCCCATAAATCAAATCATTACATCATTTCTATTATTTATCTCCACTTATCAAAACAAAGAATTACTCAGAGAATACACTTGTATCACAGATGTTTTGTTTCCCGGACAGGTCTTGTGTTCATTTATAGCAAGTTGCTTTCTGCAGTTTTTTTTTTATCATGTCTGTCGCCCCCAACTGTTTGATATGTCTATAACATTCCATAATACTACATGCAAATTGGCCTCTTTGTTGTGTTAAAAATCATTTGTTCAGTCGTTTTTTGATTTAATATTGAAAGTAGAAAAATGAGAAAACAGTTCCTTTTTCATTTTTTTATTAATTTTTTCCACAAAAAAAGACGAAAAACAAGAACTCAGCTTGATTTTTCGTTTTTCGTTCTGAGGTAGAAAAATGAATAAACAGCTTGAATATTTGATTTCTACAATTAGGCGGAAATGAAACGCCCCTTTCCTCTGATTTGTCAGCCAAAAGATCAAACTGTTCCATCATCAGTACTTCCTCATGGATATGAGTTTAGTTATTATTAAAATTGTGTTTTTAATGACGGGAATACAATTTTATTATTATTAATAGGTTTATTGATTTCCATTACACGAGAGTAGATGTTAAAACTTCATGCTGATTTGTACTCGGCTTTCACCAAGATAAGCACCAACTAAGACATAGCTTTACAGTAACATATGCTTCTCCATCCATTTATGCTTCTTTCCATAAGTAAATCTCCTTCTGTCTAGTGTTAACACGCGTCAGCACACACAACGGCTGCAACCACAGTGCGGTCCCCCCATGACAACCGTCTGGATTGAGCGGAGTAGGGAACAGGTCTTCAAGTGGGCACCTTCCGTCCTCAGTGTTTCGTCGACTAGCCCACGACACCTCAAGAGGGCTCGACAGTGACTCTGGCGTCCCAGAGTCACCCCCCTCCGTCCCCCACTCAACTCAGCCCAGCTTACTAACCTTTACATCCCTCCTGCTGCTGAGACCTAACCACAATCTCACAATCTCTCCACAACCCAACCATACACGCCAACCCGTTTGACTAAGGCTGTCGAGCCCCACTGGTGCGTTAATATGCAGTTTCAGTGGCAACGGTTCCGTATGGCATACCACCTACCGCAAAACACAATATCTGCCCAAACACCCGTCATTCACGCAGTACAGGAACGTAATGACTGTAAATACTAAACAACCTATACCAATAAACCAACAGACTCTTCAAGTTTTCAAGAATTTTTCAAAACCGTAGCATGGCGGCCTGTACACAGCCAGCTAGAATCTTTCCGTCTCAACCACAGCCAGTTGCTGCTCCTTTCTGCTGCTTTAGATAAGTTCTTTACTGTGCGACGCAACTCTTGGCCACTGAATCTGACGTCTCTGAGGAACCGGGTTGTAGAGTGTATTTATTTTAAGAGTATTTATTTTAAGTTTTTTTTAGTTGTTGTTGTTTTTTTAGCAGGTAAAGTAGGCTATTTTAATCCACACTCCATTTCAGAAGGTGGGGGTAAAGCAGACTAAAAAGTTGTTTGCCAACCGCCATTAAAAATCAGTTCAGCTCACCAGAAGTCCCTCCGCTGTTGCAGTTGTGCCGATTTTTATCTCATTTATTGCAACTACATTTCATCTATTTCTCATCAAACAACCAGACTAACGAATGGCTAAACACAACCCGTAACGGGGAAGAGCCTAGACAGGGCTTATGTACACTTCAGGCAGCTTCACAATGCAACACGATTGTGACGTCAGCACATATTGCGTTTAATTTACCCCACCACAAACAACTCTATGATATATTAATTATTTAAAAATGTTTTTTTAAACAACTCAAACACACCTATACATATAGA
Source organism: Siphateles boraxobius (assembly GCF_051911475.1). Classification (NCBI taxonomy): domain Eukaryota; kingdom Metazoa; phylum Chordata; class Actinopteri; order Cypriniformes; family Leuciscidae; genus Siphateles; species Siphateles boraxobius. Next base: position 18,148,226 of record NW_027508722.1, on the reverse strand, counting down.
ATGCTGCATTAAACAATATCGTAAGGGAAAAAAATAAATAATAAATCAACCCCATAGTGGATTCAAAATGATAAAGGGCTTAGCATGTTCCAATTCAGCCTGTTGCAAAGGTTCCGCCAATAGTGAGCACTCATGCAACATAAAGAATGAGGTACATCAGAGTGAACGAGATGGAGGGAAGTTAGCGAGTAAAGGGCATGACAATTTTGGACTGGCAGCCCAAGGCTGGACCCCAAAAGGCACACTTCATGTGGACTCGTGGTCTCGTGGCCTTAAATTGCGCGTGCTCGCAAAGTGTACGAGTCCGTAGGGTGTCACATTCGACATTTCAGTGCTCAGAAGTGTGCTCGTGAGCGCCCTCGTGGACTCGAGGCCAGCGCCCCTTAGGTCTGCACTTCCTGATGTCACCAAGTGTGAACTCGAAGAAGGTCCACAAGGCCGGAGTGTACCATTTGGGATCCAGCCCAAGTGAAACTAAATATTGAATAGATGGCAGGGTTTTACTTTAGCGCACCTTCTCTCCATCTCTCGCTCATATCAGACTGATGGTAGGAGGGGAGTGGTAAGGATTTTCAACCCAAGCCGTCAAACTGATGTCATCAGAGTAGGAACGCCATTCCAGTAGTAAATTTTCAGATTTTTATTAAAGATTACCATGTCAAACTATTTTTTGAGTATTAACTTGCACTGATTAATTGTTCACCACAAGACTAGTTAATGTGTGCTAACAAAGTAAATAGGGTAAATTCTGATTTCATGACGACTTTAAAAGATTAGTGATTTATCTGTGTTCTGGTAGTTTTCTGTAATAACAGGTTATCCTAAAATCCCATGCTAAACACAACAATTACATCCTGACATATTATAAAAACAGGAAAGTCCAAAACAAATTAGTCTGATCTTTGAGAGTAAAACATTAATTCTGAAACATATAAATGAAACATATAAACATTTTTATTTGCTATTGTGGATGTTGTCTTTTACTTACAGTGGTTGGTGTGGACATATACAGTATACAAGAACCATATAAAGCACATATAGTGGTGATACAGTGGGCTTCTTGAACATTTAGCACCAGAGCTGTGTATTGTCATGCCCTTTGTGATCCTATCAAAATACAATCTTAAAACTAAAACGCTGAGACATTCAACCAAGCTTATTTCAGAATAAAAAAAGTGATGAAAAGTGATAATGAACAGTAATGATTGTGTCTGCTTCGTTTGTTTTAGGAACACAACAGTAAAAAAACTCAACATTCAGATTTATATAGCTGTATTTGTTGGAACCAGAACTCTCTTCTTTTTCTCTCTGACTTTGTCATCCATCTGACTTTAGACCTTGTTTGCCCAGTTTTTTGGGTAGCCACGGCGACAGTGTCTCCTAGTTGTCCTCTTTTGGCGTTTTGGCCACCCAGATTTCTCTCTACAGAGTTCAGCTGAAAGAGAGAGAGAGAGAGAGAGAGAGAGAGAGAGAGAGAGAGAGAGAGAGAGAGAGAGAGAGAGAGTATTTACCACCAAAAGATTGTGTTTTATTTTTATTTTATTATTTTTTATGCCTTCAACTAGCTTGAATGTAACTCGTCTCATTGACGATCACATGTTGACGTGATTGGTTACAAGGTAGTTTGTGATGTCAGAAACAATTCAAACCAGAAGCGATTTCAAACCTTGTTTTTGAGACTGCCTTTGGTTCATTGCAGTTTTAAGGAGAAAATACTCAGCAATAGTGTTGACTTATGCATTTGCAGATGGTTTGTCTCAAAGCATATTAAAACACCACATAGACATATAAACAACATTAAAAGCTTGATTTTCACCACAGGGGGACTTTAAGGATATAATTATTATGAATAATATCTCAATATTGTTTTTAATATTCAACAATTCTTAATATCACACCGTAAAAAAACTATATGATCAATAAGTTGACAACATATGTTTTTACATTGCTTTAACTCATCAAAATAAGTTAAGCAATTGTCAATGTTTTTTATAAGTTGTCTGCAATTCAACTAATTTTTTAAGTCAGTTTAATGTCATTCAAGTTGAAATGACTTAAACATCTAAGTTGATTGTACTTAAACAGTTAAGGCAGCAATTTTTTTCAGTGGAGTTTTGCTTTTCAAGTAAATTACTTTTAATATTGTTGATATTAAATTTTTATTTTAAATTCAAAACAACAGAAATATTAGTTAAAATATTATGTTTGCAGAAAACTGCTTAATGTTTACCAGCAAAAAAAAAGGGGGGGGGGGGGGGGGGGGTAACACTATATCATAACAATATATATAACAAGATGGTCCATTCAAAAATTACAAGTTCCAATTCACATTAGTGGGACGAGTGTCTCACCCATCAGGAACTCGTCTTGCTGGCACACGGTCCTCACACAGATCTCTTTGTTGATCACATAGACTCTTGGAAGACTGGTTGGAAACAGATGCCATTTATTTAACATGCACCATGTCAAATACAGATCTCGTTTTGTGTGTGCAACAAAGAGAGAATGTCAGCAGGAAAGAGAGGTCTGTGTTAGTCACCTGTAGAGACAGAGAGATTGAATACATCTCTTTATCGGTCGATGAACCGAGTACATCCTGGTGCAGGGGTATGTTTCCTCTCTGCAGTCTGTGGGACAGATCCAAGACTGTTATTGTCTTGATACAAATGGCGTACTCGCATATACTGCATATACAAACTCACCTGGTGGTGGCAAAGCAGTAACGTCAATTTCCTGTATTTCTAGCAAGAAAAAGAAAAACAAAGCAAACTTAAAGCGTTTACGGGAGACCCGGGCTAGTTATCACACTTTGGACTCAGGGAAGGTTTATTTCTGAAAGTCAGTGTGTGTAAAGACATACTTTATTACTTAAAGTACTTCAAGTCTTCGCTACAAAAACGCTAAAGAACATTTCTGCGTTATGACCAAGGAAAAAGATACAGTTCATTTAACAGGCAAATGGGTGAGTTGCCACAAGAAGGACATTAATATTTATATAATTAATATTTAGAAAAGAGAGACATTTTCTACAAACAGCAGTTTTCATCCTTTTTTTAATTTACTAAAACTAAGAGTGGCATTACAAATTAATTTAATGAAATATTTATATATTTATATAAATATTATAAACTAGATTATATCTATAACAATACTATGTAACTAAAATGATTTAATAAAATATATAAATAATCTTTCTGAATGTTCTTTAGGGTTTACACTTTTTTTTACCAATGAATTTATATTACTATATGTCATATATACTATATAAGGTTTTCAATATATATATATATATATAATTTTTTTTTATTATTATTATTATTTTTTTTACTTACAAATAGCAATTTCTACCAGATGAAATATTTTTAGAGGTTGACATAACTCAAATAAACATATACGTTCATTATAAATATTTTCTTGATTTTTTTTCTTGATTTTTTTTCTTGATTTTTTTTCTTGATTTTGTATTACTTTTTAGACTATTTTTTAGACTTTGGTAAAAAATAACAATACATTTAAATTATTCTAAAACACTAATTATTCATGAAACAGCAAAAAAAAATATATATATATATATATATATATATATAATTAAATGACAACAGATAAAACCTGTCAACTTGCCCCTGACATTTATGAATATAATGAATAGATGTTTGAAACCAATGTACCAAACTGAAACACACACACACACACACACACACACACACACACACACACACACACACACACACACACACACACACACACACACACACACACACACACACACACACACACACACACACACACACACACACACAAACACAAACACACACACACACACACACACACACACACACACACACACACACACACACACACACAAACACAAACACACACACACACACACACACACACACCCGCACGCACGCACGCACACACACACACAGTGTTCACACAATAATTTTAACAAAATAGTTACAGTGTCATAGTGAATTACCAGCTTGTTGTGCCCGGACAGTAACAAGTACTGTGAGAGAAGAATAAAAAAAAAAAGCAGAAAAGTTTTGTTGGCTGGGCATTCAAAAGGAATCATTCATTCATATTACTGTAATTAAATGAATTGGCTTCTGTTTGGTTGTTTTGATGAACTTACCAAAGAGACAACAGCATAGCAGCACAGAGACTGGATAGCTGCCCATCTTTCAGGGTCTTTACGGGATCCGATCACAGCTCAGGGCCTGGAGAAAGAGAGAGCATCAACGGTAATGCTTTCAGAGTATTTCATATTACAGTAAAGTGGATGGTATGACTGTTTCCCCTTCAGAGTAAAAAATAAAATAAATAAATATTATAAGCTTATTGTTGAGATAAAGTAAGAATTAATACATTAATGTCCAAGAGTTTAGGGTCAGTAAGATTCTTTTTGAAATAATTTTCTTATGCTTACCATTTATTGATAAAAGTATGGTAAAAAAACAAAAACAATAATATTGTGAAATAGTATTAGATTTTAAAATAAGTGTTTTCTATTTTAATATATTTCAATCATTTATTTCTGTGATGTAAAGCTGCATTTTCATCATCATTACTAAGGTCTTCAGTGTCACGTGACCCTTCAGTAATCATTCTAATTTATGCTGATTTGCTGCTCAAGAAACATTTCCTTTTATTATCAGTGTTATGTTACTTAATATTTTTTTTTTTACATTCGTGATAATTTTTTCCCCAGGATTTTTTGATGATTAGAAAGTCAAAAGAACAGCATTTATCATTTCTATCCTATTTTTTGGGGGTGCTGTTTCAGCCCACAGTCACTGTGTATCCGTGTGCCGGCAGAACAGATTTTCTCCTAAGTAGGCCCTGTTAACACTTTAAGAGTCACCATGCACTTCCAAAATATAACCATTTATAGGCATCCTCGAAGGACTTGGACAAAATATATAAATTCTAAAAGAATTCTGTATGAGAAGGCAGACCAATCTAGATTTCCATTTGCCTCTGACTCATGCAGATTCTCATTTATTGATGTCACAGAACATAAGTTCTCTGTTCTCAATCACTCATTAAAGATATCAGTTACAGCTGTTCCATCCGTCCAGCTTTGTCTGTTTCCTTGTCTCTCCCCAAGTCTTTTCCTCTAAGCCTGTATTTCTCTGTGTCCAAGACATGAGCTCACACTAAAGAATGTGCATTCCCACCCCTCCCTGTGGACTCAACAAAATCACACACGCACACACACATGCTTACATACACTAACAGATGCATAAAATCACACAAACTCATACATAAACACATACGCACTCCTATATGCATTCCCTCAGACCATAGTTTTGCCTTAAGGATCAATTCCATATTCATAAACTGACAACTCAAATGTAGAGTGCATGCATCAACACACATTTCACACTCTCATTCTGCATTGTTTTTCATTTAAAGTGTTTATTTCTTAAACCGCTGCATGTTTTTTCAAGAGTAATGCAGATTTTTTACATATTCATCTCATAAAGATTCTTTACTGCCCACATTCTGAATGCATATCTTCTGTTTTACTGTGTGCATGTTAAAAGCAATGACCAGATGATGTGTTATATGATGATGGTAATGATGTAATTCTAAAAATAATTTGTTTTTATAATACTTACAAATTTCCAATCCTCTGTTGCTCCTTGTGTTTTTCAGAATCCTTTGGCTTTTACTTCCCCTCCCTTTCTCTTCCCTCCCCTCAACATCCCTCCGCCTGTCTCTCTCTCTCTCTCTCTCTCTCTCTCTCTCTCTCTCTCTCTCTCTCTCTCTCTCTCTCTCTCTCTCTCTCTCTCTCTCTCTCTCTCTCTCTCTCTCTCTCTCTCTCTCTCTCTCTCTCTCTCTCTCTCTCTCTCTCTCTCTCTCTCTCTCTCTCTCTCTCTTGCTCATTCACTCTTCACATTTTAATCCAAATTTCGGAGTTATAGCCCTTATAGATAAGGTTTTATATTAAAAAAAATGTATGGGGGCTTGACCCTATAATTTGGTCTTGGGCCTTGTTTGGCTGTCCTGCATGGGTGATTTAGATTTTTGTGTTCTAAACCACAATATGTGTATGTATTAATTATATATTTTTAAAATGATGTTCTTCAACAATGTCATTCTTTTGTGAGAAATTCCTAGTGAAAAATCTGCCTAGTGATAGTAATTTTGTAATTCACTACTGTTCCTACATGGTGAACGTGATTTTGTATTACTGGAACAACATTCCAATAAACCAGATTTGAAGTTTACAGTTTATGTCAAGTTTAGGTTTACAGCCAGGGTTAGGTGCTTCTACGTCATTGTTATTCGCCTATCATTTCCCTCTGATTTTAGGGATAAGTTATTGTATTATGTGCAGTGGTTTATCGGCCTCCGAAATATAATAAGGACTTTATAAGTGAGTTTTCTGTCTTTCTGGCCGAGATAATGCCGAAAAATGATTGCATCCTAATTATTGGGGATTTTAATGTACATGTGTGTTGTACTGACGCCCCAATGGTAAAAGACTTCCTATGCCTTATTGATTCTTTTAATCTCACGCAGTCTGTGGCTGGCCCCACACATGAACGTGGACATACACTTGATCTTATTCTATCTTTTGGGTTGCCTGTTTATAATCTAGAGATCGGTGATGCAGCGTTCTCTGACCATATGCCTATACTATTTGAGATTGCCCTGGACTGTAATACAAACAAACCCTGCACTGTTGCTCGGCCCAGACCCGTCGCTATGGGCGGGCGATAGGGGGCCGGGCCCGCCCCCAAAAATGCTTGTGCCCCCCCACTTGAGGCACAGATAATTTAATTTTAATTTTATTTCAATATTATCATAGTTGCGAATTTTGTGTTGCATTAATGTTGCATTCTTTATAATTAAAATATTAAAAATATAAAGAAACAATGGTGTGATTTAGTTTGATTGATGGGAATCTACACTGCAACAGCCTATCACGGCCTTACAAAAGAACGTTAGGCTACGTACGTGACATACAACTAAGCCGCTCTAAACAGTTACCGCGTATTTTTGACACCGGTTTCAAAACGAGTTTTCGCCGGCTTACTCGCTTCAGTTCCTTCCGAGTGGAATGATACTTTGATGAGGAGGTTCTGCTCGGAGAAACGCTTCCTCCCGCTGTACCTACTGGGACTGGAGAGAGGACAGCGCTGCCTCCACTCAAAGTATCTGTGCGAGTGTATTTGCGTGCGCGTGTATGTATGTGTGTGTGTGTGTGTGTGTGTGTGTCATGGCAATGCATATCCCTCTGTTGACTGCTTTAAAATGCAATGTTTGAGAGATGCTTCTAGTTTTACATCTAATATGTGGTGTAGTCAAGTGTTTTATGGATATTCATAACATTGCTTCTGTGCAATGTGGTGTAGGCTAGGCTACCTGGTCATATTGCTGTAGGTTATATGTTTAACGTGATGATTACGTGCTGCGCGACTAGAGTTGATTATTATAAATATACATAATGTAGGCTAATAATAATTTTGCCCCCCCCCCCCCCCCCCCCCATACATTTCATATGCCCCCCTTAAGACTGAGGTATGGCGACGGGTCTGGCTCTGCCTTGCCGCATTATAAACTCTACTACTGCTGTTAAATTTTCATTTGTGTTTAATCAGAATTTTGGTATACCACAGCATAATGATTCTGAGGAGCTTAGCTCATGGTTACACTTCACTTGTCAATCTGCGATAGATAGTGTTGCTCCATTAAAACTCAGGCAACCAAAAACAAAAATTGAACCATAATTACGGCCTTTTTTCAGCTGAGAAATTTGGCCAAAGTAAAGCCATTCTTGGAAAGACGTCAATTTGACACAGTGATCCATGCCTTTATTACTAGTCGGCTGGATTACTGTAATGCCCTATTTGTGGGAGTTAGTGGGTCTTCTTTAGCTCGTTTGCAAATGGTGCTAAACGCAGCAGCACGTCTCTTGACAGGAGTACGTAAATACGAACACATTACACCCGTCTTAGCATCACTTCATTGGCTGCCTGTACAGTACAGGATCAATTTTAAAATTCTTTTTTTGTTTTTAAATCATTAAATGGTCTTGCCCCGTCTTATATCTCGGAGTTATTACATCTTCACACACCCACTCGTTCTCTTAGGTCAGCTGATAAACTGCTCCTACATGTACCCAAAACGAAACGTAAACTTAGAGGGGACCGTGCTTTTGCAGTGGCATCTCCAAAATTGTGGAATGACCTGCCTCAGTCGGTAAAACAGGCCACTTCAATCAGTCATTTTAAATCTCTTTTAAAAAAGTATCTATTTTCTTTGGCCTTTAACACCAGGAGTTGACATTTTGCTTTTATGGTTTAGCAGTTTTATGGTTTGTTTTATACGTTTTGTTTAGAAGTTATTTTACTCTGTATTTTATGCTGTATGAGTTGTGTTATTTTTGTATATCTGTTTATTCTTGTGTACAGCACTTTGGTCTACCTTGGTTGTTGTAAAGTGCTTTATAAATAAAGTTTGATTGATTGATTGATTGATAAGTTATGGGCAGGGTTAAGTTTAGGGTTAGGACTCAATTTTCGGACTCAAATGTTGTTCCAGGATCAACTAAATACATTGACTCAGGAACATGTCTTGGCAAAATCACAGTGTCTGTGTGGACATATAATCTATCCACCAGCAGGCGTCACCACAGAGCAGTGATTGGCTGTTCGGAACATGTCTGACAGCCAATGATCACCATATATTTTCATTGTATGAAAAAGAGATGATTTGACATTTTCATATTAACAGTTTTCCATAGATAATAAAAATTACATAAAAATCAACATGCAAGTATTATTAATTCATATTAATAATTATAATAACAATTATTATTATTAATCACAATACCAATAATATGACTTACATTTTCACTGTTATTAAAATTATTATTATTTTTATGTTATTTTTGTTCTTAATCTGTATTTTTGTCTTGCTTTCCAGTAAAAGTAGCTAAACATCCTTTATGAGATACATTTTTTTAAAGAAAATCTACGTAAGATACTACAGTACATCATGAATTATTTTTTGACCCCACCAGGTTTTTTGTTTGTTTTTGTTTTAAGCACAAATCACAATAAAATTAGTCAGATTTAAGCTAAACATTTTGTAAGATAGGATTTTATAAATGTAAGATATATTTTCTGGAAAGAATCTTAATCTTTTTAATATTATTTATGAAATTTATATTTAATTATTAATATTAATTTTGCTTCTCAAGTAAATTGACCATGATTTCGTCGTTTGCTGACGAATGAATCCCGTATAAAAATTGATGCTCAATGGAAGGATGCTCAACCACCAGCCAGCAAACTCTGAATGAATAATATAAATGACATATATTGTATTCAAAGCAGCAATGTGTTTGCAGCAACTGATAATATTATACCTAGGCCTACAATAATAACATAGCTTAATTATCCAAGGTAAAAAATATAAAGACCTGACTGTTACGGTTCTGCACACTATTGATTGGAAAGTTTCTTCGTAATCCTATTGCCATTTTCACATTCCGTCAAGTTACCCAGATTAAATGAGCTGCTGCTCCCCACCCTGCTTTCGGTGAGAGAGCGGAGCTTTTACAATTTTAGCCTCCAATACTCTGACAAAAACTAAAACTTATGTTTTTTTTTGATTATCATCTCTATCTTGGTCATGCTTACGTGACATTGCAGTTCTTCATTATCATGGAAGATTTTTATCTGCATGTGTTTTAAAGCCATATCAGTCTAAACTTCTGATATATGGTTTCCTGAGTGCACACACCCGATGCACGCGCACAGAAAGCAGGCTATCAGAGGTGCGGGACGTAAACTAAATTCTCTTTCACGTCTTATTGCACCCAAACTGTCAAATTCACACAAGGTTGTGTCAAACAAAGTTCACATAAACACAGAACTTTGATTATGTCTGTGAACGTAAACAGCAAGTATGAAATCACATGTGTAGCCTATATTAAATCTGAGTATTAAAGTGAAAGCAGTGTAATATACAGTACCTACTGCTATATATGCTGTTAATATGGAATATTAGCCTATATTCTGTTAATATTCTTTCAACAAAAGAAAAACAGAATATGCTAATAGGGCAGAGTCCGTCAGCAGTCATGGGCGGGGCCTCAGCAATGTGACGCCAGATTGCAGAAACTGCTTATGATTTATGGGGATCAATAAAAAAGGATTTTTACCATAGGTTGGTTGTGTACATAAACTGCTGAAATATTTATGTTCAAAGTGAATTTAGGTCCATTAGGCTCAATAGGTCCACTTTAAAGTAATTTCCTAGATTCACTAATGTTAGACAGTGTAGTGCTCATTTTGTAAGGTTAATCCTAAAGTTTCAGATTTAGCCATATTCATAGGGTTAATCCTTATAGATAACATATTAGACCATATTAGACATTCTGATTTAGGGTTGGCATGTGAATGAAAGGAAAGTTAGCACTGCTGAAAATAAACCCTGCACCTAAATACTGACCTACCCCACAACCTCTATGAATCAAAATCAGTTTTGAATGGGGGAAACCCACAGTGCCACTGGGATGGTTGGTTCAGTATTGACCTTTAGCTTAACTGGTAGCTTCTTTAGGCCCAGGCAGACAGTCATCATGCAGTTGACACAACATGGCTGCACGATTTCCCAATATCCATACTGTGCTAGGTCGACAAACTGAGCACCAGAGGAGCTGATGACATTTTGACAGATAGAGGCAGGCAGGAGAGAGCCAGAGCTGAGCTAGTCCAAACCTGCGTACGGCGACCTCACAACCTGATTGTGGAATTCATGTGCTTCATCATGCCATGTGGGGTGGGCCGAGGGAGACACGGTGGGTCCTCCTTGAGTCGACAAATATAAGTTAAGCGTGCCAGATCGTAAACACCATATAATATATAGACCTGTTTATTGGAAGAATGTTTCTTCCCACCCCTCCCAAATGCACTGAAGGGTAACCTCCTCACTTTCAGGTGTGCTTGTAAATCTGAATTACCAATTTTTTTCTTTTGGATAGCACAATTGGCTCTGTCTAACAGTATTTCTTACACTGAATTCTTTGCATGACAGCTTATAATAGAAAGTTTATAGCAAGTAAGACGCTATAAATGAGACTTTAAACTGTGATATAGCAGTTGTGAGTATAAAACAAGTCTTTGCCCATGATTGCGTCATTCAGTGTCTGGCTTTGAAATGTTCAATGTTCATTATAGCAATATGACATACTACTACATAAACTTGGACTGTCAGTTATGGGTGCTTTAATACAAAATTGCATTAAAAATGCAAAGTAAGCCGTTTTCGTTCTGTTTTGGCTTGGTTTTGTTTGGATCTGTTTTCATTGGTTGAGCAAAAATGAATGAAGCGAAATTGTGTCAATTTGTAAGTTGTTTAATATTAACTCTTTGTTTATTGAACTGTTGTAGCCTATGAAATAAATGTAAAACTTGCAATCTCTTGTTTGTTCGTGTGCTTAAATGTTCCAGCTCTAATTCTGGTCCCTGCATGTTTCCAGACTGTGAATCTGCTGATATTGCTAAAAGAAATCGGTCTTTGCGACAGCAAATGCAAACGATCAATTTTCATATGTTGACTGCTATTGACCAAGATTAGCCAGTCTGTACATTGATATGTTTGAGCGATGTAATCATTATCCCTGTATTCTGCTTAAGTTTGTAGCAGGTTCATTGCTGTCCTTGGCTCTGCTTTTGCAGTCCAGCTCTTCTCCTGTCATTCTTATGATCAATTGCGTTCTATCTGCGTCTCCCACCACTCATCGGTTGTTGTGTCCTTCCATCCAGCTGTCCCCTGCAGAGTCTATCCCTGTCCACTGGAATTTACTGGCCATCGAATCTCTGTTTATGACATAGTGCCCATTTGTCTTAAGTCTGAGATTCAGTTTTACTAGCTGCAAAATGAATGAGACTATAATAATAATAATATGAATAAGAATTAATTACGTGTGCACACGGGGATATCAAAGTGAGACCTGTGTTGTTTGACACAGCTCCTGTTAGTTGGTATAGAGCTCAGGTGCAGGTATACATATTTTAAAAAAGACATTAACACTCATATTGGTTGCTGCCGACCCCCCCCTGCATACATCAGTGCCCAAATTTAATTAGCTAAAACACATTTTTCCCCACACATAATATATGTTACCACTATATACCCCAAAGCCCTGTCTGTTTCATTGGCTATTTCACCAGTTTCCAGGAAGCTGATGACGATAACATTGGTTATGAATGAAACACAGAACACCAAATACTTTCAAACTCATTGACTACTATAAGAGCACCTCAAAGCCATCAACTGAGGGAGAAAGAGAGAAGCCAGAGGTGACTCTCACTGGACTGTATTAATGCATCATTGAGACGTGAAGTTCAGCCGGTTGGCTTTGGCCTGTAAGTGAAATCAATGGCCTGTACCGAACTAGAGAAGGACAGATCACAGTGTTTCGTCAGAGAGATGAGGAGGTGGTGTGAGGGAAAGTCAAGATGGCAAAGAACATGAACATGGAGAGAGATACAGGGTGCAAAGAGGGGACACGGAAAGGTGCTGATGTGTTCGACAGTCTAAATAGATGGACCTGAGGCTATTTATAAAACCACGGGTTCACATAGGCCTCATAGTGAAGGCCAGAGCTGATAGAGCAGGCCTGTAGGATTCATTGAGGGGGTCAGAGGAAGAATGAATGTATGAATAATCAAAACACTAAATATGTATGAACATAAACAACTGATAGTTGATTAAACGCATTAAATGTAGTTTGCAGACAGAGCTGGGTAATAACTGATTATATGTAATCTGCATTACGTAATCAGATTCCAAAAAAATTAATTCTTGTAGATTATATTTTACTATATATTTAATTAATTATTAGCTTTTCATCAACTTGCAAACCTCCTGCAGTTCCTTCAGTTTGGGAAACCCTGACGTAATGTAAGGTTTAATGCAGTTCATTTTGTTGATAGCAAAAAATGGAACACATTATCTTTCTCTTTGTATTTTTACATATCAGTCTGGTACAAGATGTCCAAATCAATGTGATAAATGAGTTAGGACAAAAGTAATTTAAAAACTAGACCGATTACATTACCTAAAATGTGTAATGTTATAGATTACGTTACCAATTGCAATTTTTATTTGTATTCAGTAACGGACTATGATTTGTGGGTATAATTTACCCAGCACCGGTTGCAGATAGTACAGTGTGGACAGCTGGAAAGTTGGAGTCGGCCGCACATATCTGAACTGATCCACTGTATACCAGAACAACACCAACCTGACACCCGCTCCATTGTACCTGTGTTTGTTTAATCATTTCACACTGCTCTTGTCCTATTTAGAGTGGAGTGGAGCTGTATATCAACCAGCCTGCCAGTATATCGGCTGTCTTCGGACCATCTGAAGTGTTATAATGCATTAGGTCAGTAGAGGTCTTCAACAAATGCTGATGTATCCACATGACGATGTCAACTTATAAGTCTTGCTCGAGAAGTGCATATTGTATAACAGACTGAAGAGAGTAAATGAGTCACCAAAACAAACAAGTTTATATGTACAAACAAGCATGTACAGTATCTACAGCTCGTTTGAGGTAGAGAGAGTGTTTATGTATTCCACCCACATCTGATGAGCATTATTCTGATGAGCAACTCCTCATCTACAGTATCTATTTACCTCTCTAAAAGTTGAGAGTTTACTTATACGTTGCACCTGAGAAGAACTCTGTTAGGCATTGCAGTATTGCTGGTTTCAGTATTATTATCACCTCAATTGGAGAAACATTGAATTATTGTGGCCAAAGTATTTAGAGACTATACTTGTATGAAAACATTGTCTATTTAACCTCTCACATATACAGATAGTAATAATAATTTGTTGCTTATGTAACTCATTGTCCCAAAATACTTTTTTTGTTGTTGTTGGTAAATCCTATTGTAGTTATGTATTATTAATATTATATCAGATAAATGCTGATATTCTATTGAACTTTCTATTAATCAAAGAATCACAATGGATCATGGTTTCCACAAAAATTAATAAGCAGCACAACTATTTTCAACATTGGAAATAAGAATTTTTCTTTAGCACTGAAATCAGCATATTAGAATGATTTCTGAAGGATCATGTGACACTGACAACTGGAGTAACGATGCTGAAAAGTCAGCTTTGTCAACACAGGAAAATATTACATTTTAAAATATATGAAAATAGAAAACAGTTATTTTAAATTGTTATAATATTCCACAATATTGCTGTTGTTGCTATTTTTGATCAAATACATGCAGCCTTAATTGGTGAATATAAGAGACTTTACATTACAAAATCAGCCCCAAACTTTTGAATTGTAGTGTGTGTTTGTGTGTTTGTATACATCAACTTGGCCGGATAATTTGTTCTCTATTGCAATGACATGAACTCTTTAATAATTAATATTACTAATAATTTAACATTAATAATTAATACTACTTATTAATTATAATACTACACTATCAGAAAAAAAGGTACAAAAGCTCTCACTGGGACAGTACCCTTCAAAAGGTTTCTAATATGTACCATTTAGGTACTAAAATGTACACTTTTGGTACCAAAATGCACTCTTTACGTACAAAGGTCTACCTTTTGAAAAGGTACCGCCACAGTGTCAGCTTTTGTACCTTTTTTTTCTGAGAGTGTAGGATTCCAAGGGCCACTGTACAAATACAAATCTTTTAAAGGTTCAAGTATCTCATTGTCCATTGTATACATCCAAAACTAGTCTATTTGTAAAAAAAACTAATTTTCCAAAATATATGTAAAAAAAAAAAACTCTTGAATATAAAGTACATCTGTTTATAATATTGCTGTCGTATATGAACTTTATCTCTCCCTCCTTCCCAATATCTCTTTTCCCCCTTCCACCCCTCCTCTCTCGAGGATCTTTTTAGCCTCCAAGTGTGCCTCCTGCTCTCTCCTCAGTTCCTCTTTCTCTGTCTTCAGTAACCAAGGTCCTCCAAGGTAAGACAGGATCTCTTCAGGCCCGGGGCGAAGCCAGGGCAGCGGGTTCAGCAGCTTTCTCAGAAGAATCAGGACGAATGAGCTTAAAGAGTCAAACTGACGGGCAACTTCTAATTCAGCCTCATTCTCCTCTCTCACAGTGTTTTGATTTTCACAATGATCTCCCTCCTCCAGTTTGGTTCGGTTGAACCAGTCTCTGTACTTGCAGTAGGAAGGGTCATCAGAAGTGGTCTCCTCCCAGGGGAAGCAGCTTGTCAGCAGGCAGTATATGAGGATGCCTAAAGACCAAGTATCCAAACTGGGCTCTACTGTCATCCAGGTGTCCTCTGCTTCCTCTTTTGCCTTATTGACTGTCTTAGCGCACTCCATCTCGGGCACACAGAAAGGAGAGTTGTACCACACAGCACGGACATTGGTCCCCTTTGCCCGCGCCAGGCCAAAGTCGCCCAGTTTGACCCAGCGACAAACACGGTCACACAAGAAGATGTTCTCTGGCTTAATGTCCCGGTGCACAAAGCCAAGCGAATGCAAGTGAGATACAGCACCGCTCAACTGAGACATCACACTCTGAGCGCACTCCTCACTCACCACCTACAGAAAAAGAGGGATGGGATTTTATAACAAGAATTATAATAAGAAATAACACATTTCTGCCAATAACAATTAACAATTTCTGGCATGTTATTTCCCTTTTTCATTAATATTGTTATTGCTATTTTTACATGCTCATTTATTATTATTACTGTTATTGTTTTGTCATTGTATTTATTTACTTACATTTCTGGCACATTATTTTCCTTTTTACAATACTAATAATAATAATTTATTTATTTATTTATTTATTTATCTATTTATTTATTTATTTATTTATCCATTCATCCATTACGGCCATCTTGTTGTCCTTTTATTGTTTATTATCCAATATTGTTATTTGTATATGCTCATTCGTTTGTTCATTAATTCATTTCTTCATTAATTCATTCATGGCACCTAATTTTCCTTTTACAACATTATTATTGATATTTGTATACATGTATGCATTTATTTATTCAACCAAGGCCACCATCTTGTCCTTTTTTAATAAAATTGCTATTTGTATATGCTCATTTATGTATTAATTATGAATTAATTCATTATTTATTTGTTTGTTTGTTCATTTATTTATTCATTCAGGCATGGCCTTATTTTCGTTTATTTATCATTATTATTTTTTTTCCAATGCATTTGTTGTGTGTATTTATGCTTTGGCAATAGTGTTTGTGTAACAGCCCTATTCCTATGAGTTATGAGATGACGGAAAGTCTGTGTTCTAATCTTCCCCTCAGCGGTACAGCAAGTACTCTCATTAAATTGCATTAATGTATCAAGGCTGATGATAGGAGCAGTTGTTTTGGCAGGAGAGCGAGAACACGGGAGCATAACATGTTCTTGCCTGAATAATCTAAGACACGTTGTTCCCTGAAGAGACGTCACTTCAAAAAATGTTCATGTATGCATAATCATAATTTCGACAGCCTTAGATCAGGACTGTCGTCAGAAGACCAGGATCAATGTCCCAGGCCCTTTAATGAGGAGAATCCACCATAAAGTTGTCTAATGGTCATCTAAATCTCATCTGAACAACCTGAGGGTGTGTAAAGGATGAAAGAATTTTAAAGTCTGCTGCATTTACTGACCTCTGACACAATGACATCATACAGGTCGCCATAAAGACCAGCCTCCTGGGCAAAGACATAGTGAGAAGGCGTGGAGTAGAAGATGCCTATAGCCCGCGTCAGAGACGGGTGTGTGCAATAAGAGACGGACAGATTGTATTCACGCAGGAAAGCTTGGAGAGTGGTAGAGCGACGGGGGAAGAACTTCAGAGCCATTGGAGTTCCTGGAAGTTCAAAGATTGCTAAAGTGAGAAGTGCTTCGCCTTCACCAAATACACCATTTTATAGTTTAGAGCCTGAACAAAACAGGTGATCACAAAACAACTGACCTCTCTTCTGATGCACCGCCAGCATCACCTTGCCATACGACCCCTGTCCCAGCTTTTTGATCAGCTTGAAGTGCTCTGATGTCACCAATGATGTCATGGACTGAGCCGTGAGGTAGCAAAGCTCATCCAGCTCTCTAGGTGCAGTCTGACAAGAAAACAACAGAAAAAACAATATTCAAGTCGCTATGAATTTTTTAATAGAATATCGCAGTGTATATTATAAATGTAGTCTTTTTTAATACATAATTTTTAATAAATAAAACTCCCTCTTGCAATGACATCTCTTCTTTGATGATGTGCTTACTGGCGTGAGGGCGGGACAACATGTCACTCACATGACATCACAGAAATAGCATTCCGGAACAATCCAACCAATTCCGTCATACATTTTTTCTTGTTCGAGAAGCTGCTTCACCTATCGCAACTTCCATCTCATGCCGACTTTAATCATACAATGATGATTTTCAATCATTATGCTGTGTGAAGCTTCTACTTTTGTTTTATGTGATGCCAGCTTGATCTTTGTAAAAATGAAAGTTATGAAAAGCTTTTGTCTTATGCCGATATTAAAATTCTGGCTTATACCGATAAGCTGATGATTATTTTCATGTTATGGCTGATAACCGATAAATGCCTGAGTATTAAAATCTGATACTGTTTTGTCTAAATTATTAATAAATAAAACTGAATTTAAACATCACAACTTTATAATATACATTATGAAAATAGCTATTAATTTTAACATTTTCTAAATAGTACGTTTATCAGTGTTATTAAATTATTTTAATTAATTAAATATTTTTATTTGTATGAATTAATGTAATTTCTTACGAAGAGACAATTTTTTTAATCTATTCCTAACCAACCCAGAACAGACTGCCTTAGAAATTGTTACCTGTACCTGTTATTAATGTTTTAAAGAACTTTAAATGAGTTTTAGATGATGGCAAAAAAATAATCTAAATGGAAAAACTGTAAATTAACAAGCACAATTAAATATCCAATATCAACCGATACTTATCCTTTATATTAACAGATATACAGATATAGTACTGATATATATTTTGTCATAATGATAAGCTGACTATACATTATCCCCCTTATTTTCGCTATTTACCACATTGTGGGCATGAAATTAAAGAAAAGAGACTACAACTGCTATTTAGGAAATCGAAATCTTGCTTGAGACAACGACCAATTACACAAAAATGTCTGACTTCAGAATTGCGCAACTGAGATTCATGTATTCCAGAGCGCCATGTAATAATGATAGTTATATGACAGTTTAACTTCCCATCCGTCAGTACTTTCACCAGCCTTCACTTTTATGTCAGAGGATGGTCAAACAATACCATAAGCCCATTAACACCTCGGCAGCCCTGAAATAGCTGGGGCGCATGTTACTAATGCATTTTTACATAACACAAAGCAAGCAGATCATATTTACATTACACCCTATATATTTATCAGGGACATTTGTTGATTAAAGTTCCTAGAAGTGTGCGTCACACCAGTCCGGTGTGCGTCAATGCTCATTTTTTTGCTTTATCTATGCAACCTTTACTAACACCACGCAGCTGAGGAGCAGGACCATGTAATTGAATGGTATTCTATAACGACTTTATAAATCTGTGATGTGGTCCTAGTGAAGCGATTGTATGAGTGTGTTGCTAGGCACTGAGAACAGAGCCACCAGAGCAGCCTTTATCTTACTGATAGACGTCTCTGGCAGTGGCCTTTGATAAGGTGCCAGGAGTGGACGTGCATATGCTCCAGCTCACTTCATTTTCCATGCAACCTTCATGTCTGAAATGTACAGTAAGACTAACAATGTTGGTTTTAAAATCAAATTTCAGTAACACTTTAGTTTAGGGTCCAATTATCACTATTGCATGCATATTACGAGGATATTGGGCGTTTATTAGTACTTATATTAATGCCTTAATCTGAATGACCACATTCTACATCCCTCAACCAATACCTAAACTTAAAAACTACCTTACTAACTATAAGCAGTAATTAGGAGTTTAATGAGTAAATAGTGAGAATTAGACTCTAAACTAAAGTGTGACCCAAATTTCTTGCAATTAAGAGTGTTCTCTGAGCTTTGCCATAAGGGATTATGATCTTTTTAATGATGTTACCCATTCAACCCCTTGTAAATCATTTTTGAAACATTATCATATTGTACTTCAGTCCATTTAAAGTTATATATGAATGATATCTGACACTGATAAACAATTATGAATCCTTTTTACTGTCAAACTCAATCATTCATTCTCATTTAACTGCAGTGACAACCATTTTCAGTGTGCTATATTGCAATATTTATAATACCACAATACTTTATTTTACAGTGTCCTTGTGTATCTATCTATCTATCTATCTATCTATCT
This sequence comes from Siphateles boraxobius, assembly GCF_051911475.1. Lineage (NCBI taxonomy): Eukaryota > Metazoa > Chordata > Actinopteri > Cypriniformes > Leuciscidae > Siphateles > Siphateles boraxobius. The sequence continues at coordinate 18,128,855 of NW_027508722.1, read as the reverse complement.
ATCTATCTATCTATCTATCTATCTATCTATCTATCTATCTATCTATCTATCTATCTATCTATCTTTCTTTCTTTCTATCTATCTATCTATCTATCTATCTATCTATCTATCTATCTATCTATCTATCTATCTATCTATCTATCTATCTATCTATCTATCTATCTATCTATCTATTTCACTATTGCAAAATATGTGCAGTATGTGTTTGGGAAGCACGGCTGGAGCGCTTTATATTACCCACAGGTGTATAGCACAGCTTAAATGGATTTAGCAGAATAAAATCTGAAATGTTATTTAGTCATGATTTACTCCTGTAAAGCCGCCATTCACAAAACACTCATTAGTGAAATCATCAGTATATGTGTGTGTGCGCTATTATTACATATTGTTATTTGGTTAAGTATTCATTTCTAATACTTGTTAATGTGTATTAATATGAAATGGAACATTTTCCATAAGATCAGTATTTGACTCACAGTCATTGTCCAACGCTGCAGTGTCTTTTAGGAAGTCTCTCTCACTGTTTCTTTCCCATCTGGACAGGACTGAGCTCTGAGTCAAACTGTCCGTTGCTCGTTATCAACATACAACTGAGATCGACGAGCAGTTAATCAGATGTCGCCGTGCAAGCCTGAGTGTCAGTTGCTACTGAGTATTTTTATATCTGTGCTCTCTCTCTCTCTCTTGATCCTTAATGAGTCTACTGACCCTCCTGCTTACCACCTTCCTCTGCTTTCTCTCCCTTTTCCCTTTAAAATTCCTCTGCTTGTTTCCATCCCAGATAGCCATGTACTACAGCAATGAGGTATGCTGGCCCTTCCCAGAGTCTCACTCTTTCTCTCGCTCTCTCTCTTTACTCCTGTACGTCAGTAGTGTCCCAATGTGTTGCACCTGTCAGTCAGTCTGTCTGTAACACTCTATTGAGTTCCTGCTGTTCCCTGAGGTCTCTCCTGATCTCCCTTCTTCCTACTAGCACTATCACTTGGTAAATTCCTCCTACTGTGCAGCTCCAGTCTGCAGCTCTGCTGGATTAAGACTGAAGAAGAGGTTTACAGTTTTGAGATCTAATTACTCCTAAGGCTCTCGACTCATAAATGAACATTGTGAAATGCATAATGTCCATTTTAATAAATAGTGAAGTGTGATCAATTTACTATATTTTTGAGAGGATGCAAGGAGATTAGTGCCAGTCACACACACTTTTATAAAAAGTATTTAGGATCAAATGAATTATAGTTAATCCAGGAGAGAGAAAAAAACCCATGAAACCAGCAATTTCAAATATGGACGAGCTATATTTGATTAGAATCACAGTAAAAGACCAGGGGTCAGTGGACCCCCAGGGTCTTTGAAGAAGATGTGCTACACATGTCAAGTCAACTCGCCTTTATTTATATACCAGCTGGAGTCGGTTTAAGTTGGCCTGCAGAACAACCACACAGTAAAGCATTACAATAATCTAGCCTTGAGGTCAGGAATGCATGTATTAACTTTTCTGCATTTGACATTAAGAGCATATTTCATAATTTAGCCATCAAGTGTTGTTAAGTGCAGAGGTTTTTGGTCCAATAATTAAAACCTCTGTTTTTCTTCGAATTTATTTAGTAGGACATTACTAGTTGTCCAATTTTTTAAATCAACTATGCAGTCCATTAGTTTTGTGAATTGGTAAGTTTCGTCAGACCGCAAAGAAATATAGAGCGGAGTATCATCAGCATAACAGTGAAAACTAACATCATGTTTCATCTCCCAAAGCATGTAAAGGGTGAAAAGCAACGGTCCTAGTACTGAGCCTTGTGCTACTCCATACTGAACTTGTGATTGATATGATACCTCTTCATTAACTGTTACAAAATAACCATGAAAATGTGATTCCACTAATGGGTCAAGGATAGGATCAAGTTGTGTACCGTTCAAAAGTTTGGGGTGATGAGAAAGGTAGTGGAAAAAGGCTCTTTGCACTAAGAAAAAAAAGTTATTTTCACTGAAAGTTCTTTAGGGCAATCAAAAATGGCTTTTTCATGGCATTCTATTGCCCCTTTTTGGAACCCTTCATTTTAAAGAGTGTACATGTGTAATGAATGCACATGGTGACTGACTGTTGTAAAACATGGAAAACAATTCTGTAACATGAGCGTCATTACTGGCTTACGAGGTGGATGTGGTTTACACTGACTATTACGCTTCCTCCAGTGATATAGAATTTGAGGTTGTCATTTCCATTAATAAGAGAATCTTTAATATTGCTTTATGCAACAATTCCATAAACAAGCAATTCATGTCATTCTTACGTTTCATGCAAAAATGGGTCAGGCAGTTAATGTATTTGTAAACACACATTCTCCAAATAAAGGCAAACTGGAATCTATACAACAGTGTATAAAAATACAGTAAAATATTTATGTGCAATTATACTGATTATCAGCACTTTTAAAACACCTCTGGATAAGATAAGAAAAAGAATGAAAAGAGAACAGTTATGTGTATATAGACATTACATTAAAATTGTCCTCTCCTTTTGTTTTATTTACTTGTTTGTTTATTGGCTGGCATTCTTCAATGGTATTTAACCTGCACATTCTGCCATCTGTTTGAGTGACAAAACTAACAGCTGAAAGCTTGCAGAACTTAACCATCCTCTCCATGACAAACCTCTGCTTAGTGCTGCCAATTCACATTCTCTCTTTCTGTATCTCATTCTCAGTTTACCCCCCCCCCCTCTCTCTCTCTCTCTCTCTCTCTCTCTCTCTCTCTCTCTCTCTCTCTCTCTCACTCTCTCTCTCTCTCTCTCTGCACTTCACAATTGACTCTTTATACATTTAAATCTCAGAAAGATTTCCCTTGATATCACAAGTACAACATGGCTACTGTGTATTACGAAAGCAAACAATCCCTGTTATCACAACAGTGGCCGTTTCTGTTTCTCCAGCTGCCCTCTACATGCATGAAGCTCTTACTAATACAGTCTGCTGTTGACATCAAAGAGACTTCATGAATCCCTCTGGTCTCATCTCCATTCATAATCAGCACTACGCTTCTGTCACTCCCCTGCTGTTCAGGAATGTCACATGTTATGTCTGAGACATCATAGAATTAGTTTAACATGTAACCCAATCGCAAAGACGCAAATAGGTAGCAATGAATCATTTGGGTGTCTATTGCAATTACCCGCTGAATATAATTTTAAGTTATTTATTATAAAACAAAAGTGTGAAAGTTTTCTTTACCTGTAGTGGCCTTGATTTCTTCTGCATGAATGTTTGTGGGTATGTGCATTTGTCTGTGTTTGTGTTTTTTTTTTCAAGGATATTTTAAGACTGTGTCTGTGTACTTGGTATAACAACTTCTATAATCAACTTGCCAACTGCTCAAAGTAAATCTGTTGCATGTTACTTTAATGAAAGATACAAACTGTAAAAGTGAAAATAAAAGGAATTAAAAAAATATTTTAAAAGTATTATTGGAATCCAAAGTTTCGCAAAAAAACGCAGTATGTTATTTTTATGTTCTTATATTCTAAGTGTAAGAAATTGCTCTATTTTTACAGCGAAAGGAATTTAAATGCAATACTATCATCATTTTAAGAAAAAGTCCCTAAAAATTCTTGTGCAGACATGTGAAAGTAAGAATAATTCTTGCTTAGGTGCATTTTGTTATTTCATAGTGCCATTTTTACATTTCTAAACAATGTTGTGCAATAAAGAGCAAATATAGTCAATCAGGAGACTTGAAAATGTTTGTATGAATATTTTATATATCCACAAGGCAAGAATAGTTTTGATCAGTGGTTCTCAAACAGGGCACCTTAGCAAAATTCAAAGAGGGCCACAGGATGATTTTAAATTATTTATATTAAATAATCAAACTTAAATAAAATATTTAAAAAAATAAAGATGTTAACTGAACATATCTTTTTAAAATGTTTTATATACAGTTCATTAAACTTGGAATTACAAAAATAATTGTTTTATTGATTTAAAGTCGGCATGAAAAGGAAGTTACGATAGTTGTTTCTTCCCCATTATAAGGGCGGGGCTTGATTTTGTTAATCAGAAATGTATTGGGTCGTTGGATGGTTTTGTTTGATATTGCTGTGATGTCATATGAGTGACAAATGTTCCGTCCTCACGCCAGTAAATACGTCATCAAAGAAGAGAAGTTGTTGCAAGTAGGAGAGGAAGTTATTTTCATTAAAGATTACTGGCTATTTTCACTTTTGCTGTTATTATTCTACAAACTTTGAAAACAAGTAGCGTCGTCATAATTACAGCATATTGTGTTGCAGTGGGGGCCTTCAAGTTCAAAAGGGTGAGAACCACTGGTGTAGTGCAAGTAGGCTAAATGTCTTGAGGATATTCCTGCAATAGGCTGCAGTTTAAGGAGCACATTTTCATTGAGGACACCGCCGTTATGTGGGCACTGCGTGCTATAGCATCACTTTAAAGTTAGGAAAGAAAATATCAGAGGGATAGTTATCATCTCTTCAGAACTCAAGGCTTGTGTAGGTTAACACGACACCCTGCCACAAATGTCAATAGCACAGCAGCCGTTCCTGTAAAGATTGTAGACAGAAGCGCAAACGTCACCAAAACAGGACAGTTAAGTTTGTTTGCGTATATATAATATTTATATTCCAGATTGTCACATTTAACTGAGGGTATTTACATTCATACGGTCCTCTGCTGTTATAGAACACCACCTAGAAATCGTTGTTACGGTAATATTTACCAAGGCTTATGAATATGCAAACGAGGGAGCGCGCAAGGGGGCGCGGTCCGTCCGGCTGCGGGAAAACGGAAGCGGAAGTGCCGCCATCTCCTCTGACCACCCGAGCAACAGCAGGGTCAGTACAGACGGTTTTTGAGAAAGTAGCTCGGTTATATCATTAGAATCGGTTGTGTGACACGTTATATATTTAAATGACGACCGCGACTCGAGAGGTGATAGTTGTGAAAGAAAACCACTGTCGCTTCAATCTGTCACGCACTCACGCGCGTCTCTTTATGAGTTGAGTTAGCATAGCGCAGCGCAGCGCTCACGCCTCTAAATGAGTGTTTTTAATTCAGCGCCGTGACAGAGACTACAGCGCTTTCCTTTACTCCCGTCTTCACCGATAATTACCCGCTTTCTACTATTCGGCTGGATGTCTGGTCGTGTTTGAGAGGTGGAACTGAAGCTCAACGGTAAGTAGCCCCAGCTAGCTGATCTCTAGTTGACTTGGGAATGATCTCTCTCTAGCTATCAGTTTGAGACACCGTGGACCGCACAAGGCTTATGTGGTGTTGAAGTTACTTTCGGAGGGTTGTCTAAAGGCTTGGAATAAAAAGCGGTTTGTTTCTGTGGCTGGGTGGGGATCTAGAGAGATTTGACAGCCCCTACTGTCATCTGCTCAGACAAAGATAAACTACTCGCCACTTTAACAGATCTGATAGTTCTCCCATTGTCAGATTTCACACACACATTTCCAAGCAACGGTTGTCATATAGATAAGTTCATAGAAGGTTGTTTATCTCCACACAGCTTGCTTTGGAAAACCACCTGTTGACCCCTGAATTTACTTTTTTGAATGGAGGTTGAAGTCAAGGTCTGTGGTCTATTTGACTACAGTTCATTCAGACTTTAGTACTTTGCTCCTGGCATCCTCAAGGCGGCTGTTATTATCAGGTCAAAGCCTTATGCAACAGTGCTGCATATTAATACACCCTCATGAACTACTAGCTACTTATCGCCTGTTCTTTCTGGATTGAGCGAGACTTTTTAGAAATACATTTTTAGTATATTTGCATAAACATGATTTCACTTTAATGAAAGTGGTGCTAATGAATGATGACTGAGAGGTGTACAAATAAAAGCCTGTTTTGTTATATTTGATACATTTTAACATGAAGCAATTAACATTCTAAAAGTTGCTTCAAGTCCAGTAAATGTTCATCTTAAAATATTTATAACAATATAAGTTATTCTTACATTTACTTTATAAAAACAAAAGTAAATATTTCACACTAAAAAGACATGTACAATGACCTGAAGGTGGACTTTTTAACAATTATACTGAAAGCCTTTTACTTGTTAAAAAGCATTAACTATCAATCAGATCTATGTATCATATATGATACAGTACAGTAGACTATATTATAGGCCTTATGTGTAAGCGAAAAAAACACGCAGCCATCTTTAGAATATTGTCTTTGAACTGTCACGCTGTCAAAAGAGTAATTAGCCGGTGAAGTGGATTTACATATTGGAGAGTTAATGAAAGTTTTCATGAGCATTGTAATGTTTGAAGCGGATGTCATAACAAATGTCAGTAGACTGGGAAGATCTTAAAACGTGCGGTTTATTCATAAATCCGTATGATCTTACCTTCATGCTGTGGAAATACAAACAAGCGCAGCGCTGAAAAGTGGTGGGGCTACATAATGTAGTAAAATGTTTCTGTGAAACGTGATGTTGATTACAGTGATTAATTTAATGTTTAGTACATCACAGCAGGTGTGACGCTTCAGCTTTGTTGTAGTTTCTCTTGGCCTACACCTAGCTGATGTTACAGATGAGTAATGTGTAGTGCCTTTAGGCACCGTCCGCTATTAATGCATTTTATCTATTGTGAGAGAGTGGAATTGAATGTCTGTTGTGTTTTTAAGACTCCACAGTGCTGCACTAGCTTATATCCCTGTGTGTTGTACCTCCTGCCTAAATCTCTGTTCTTCTTGTAGTTGTTTCACCCCACATCTGTGGTTCCGGGCCCTCATGTGGCCGCCGTGCGGAGGTTTGGAACAGTGGACAGGCTAAACACTGAGAGACCCCGACCTGAGCACGCACACAGAGAGAGACCGAGAGGGGGGGAGAGAGACTGACACTCCCAGGTATAGTACACTTCACAGACACTTCCTGGAGCCAGAGTCTCACGTCATCAGATGCTCTTGTGTTTACAGGGTTTTTTAGGTTGGGGAATTCCTCGGGCTGGGCTCTCATGGTTACAGTGGGTGTACGTACGGTGCTGTTGACGCTCTGTTAGATTGGATCTAATGGTTTTTTAATTGACGGGGAGATGGATGGAGTCTGAATAGCTGCCAAAGCATTTCTTTTGTGTTTTCTAAAAAACTTCTCACTGGTAACTCCGTGTCATTCTTAGATATTAAAGTTTTGTTTGGATCTCAGAGTCGATACACTCCCATTTGAAAAATGTGTAGCCTTTGTTTGCTTTTGTACCTGTCCATATTAGTGTTTTATTGACATTGTTTTACAATGTCCCAGATTTTGCAGAACCTGATAGCCAGCCTGTTGCCATGTCGACATCATCGCTGCGGCGACAAGTGAAGAATATTGTTCACAATTACTCAGAGGCGGAGATAAAGGTTAGACTTTTACCTTTATAACCTTGCTTTTGTTTTCTTTATTCTATTCACATTTTTCTTCTTGGCCTTGAAACAATCTTATTCATCGATAGTCTTTTATTTCTTTATAAATGTTTTGCGCTTGGCCTTAATTTTTTCGATTAAATGAAACTGTATGCTATGCAGTCATACAAAGGAGCAGAAATTCATTCAGCCTTTTTCTTCAGTTATTTCTGTTTCGGTTAAAAACTGACCAAAAATGCTTACAACACAGAATCTTATGCATGACTCATTTTCACGTTTTGTATGCGGCCACTCCATCGTTCAGCGAAATTTTGGGGATGATATCCAGTCATTTAAATAGAAAACCATTTTACAGTCCCCACGCAGATTCCGCTCATGTTCAAGTTAGTCACGCAAATTCACCGCTTTGACCAAGCTGTTAATCCGAATAAGTTGGCAAAATTAAAAAAAAATTAGGTTAGCATTTACATGAAAAAAAATTAAGTTAAGAAATTCAAAGTTTAAGGAAGCAGAACTGGTAGATTATTATTTTGTAATCATTTTAACTGCTATTAACTTGAAATAATTGTGTAAGCTAATTCATATATTTTACTTTAAATTATCATGTAATTTCAACTTAAACAGTTTTAATAGTGGAAACTTGGCTAGCTTTAACAAGCTAATTAAGTAAATGCTAACTTGTTAATTGGTAACACAATGCTTTGATAGCATGGCATAGCAATTGCTAAAAGAGTACGGCAATATAGAACATTTAACATATACCTGTTCTCAAACCAAGCTCATGCTCCACTCATCCCCACGATGGTAACCCCCCCCAAAAAACCCCACATAACAGAAACTCTTCTAAATTAGCATAAAAAAAACCCAAACATTAAATGCTACTAAATCTCCTACTTCACGGCCAGGCCAAGCCTTTTTGAGGCTCTAAGCTGAATTTTCTTTTCTAGTCTTACAAAACTAAGTGGCATATTTAATGTGGTGTACAGAAAGTTGCTAAATAAAACAGCATACAATGCATTTTCTGTAAACAAGTTAATGACTTTAATTGCTTTTGGTTAAAAAAAAATTTCAACATGTAAAAGTGCAGAACAATTAACTACAAATAAAGTAACTTAAGATAAACAGTATCTTCTTATATAAAAAGTAAATGTACTATATTCAATTAAATCCTTAAATAACGACATAAAATGAATATTCAGATGAACCTGTAACAGGATAACAATAATACATTTATTAACATTAAAGGGATAGTTCACCCAAAAATGAAAATTCTATCATCATTTACTTGCCCTCAAGCTGTTTCAAACCTGAATGAGTTTCTTTCTTCTGTTGAACATAAAAGTTATTTTGAAGAATGTGGGTAACCAAACTGTTGCTGGTCCCCATTGACTTCCATAGTATTTTTTTTCCCTACTATGGAAGTCAATGGGGAACAGCAACTGTCTGGTTACCCACATTCTTCAAAATATCATCTGTTGTGTTCAGCAGGTGAATGAAACAAATACAGGTTTGGAACAACTGTCACTTTAAGACCTGCATGCATCTAATTTGATTACTTTCACTTTAGACATAACCAACTGTGTTTATGTAAACCTTGTGTGTGTATATGACAGTATGCGCAATTAATCAGACACAAAAGATAAAGTCCAGTCATCGGGTGCTGTTTGACAGGCTTTTAGTGTGCGCGCTCTTCGGGTGTACGCGCTCAGAAAAAAACGCATGTCAGAACAGCACGCAAATGAAATGTTTAACCGGCAAGGCTTTACAGCACATGCAAATAATAAACTTGTGTTTGAGAATAAGTGCAGTGTCCAGTGAGTGTAACTCTACAGCTGCGTTAACATGATGTGAATGTATGAATGTGTCATGTTGTACAGTATTGGAATAGAGGCGCCAAAAAATTTTTCTCTGTAAAATAGAGATGCATCGATTGATCGGCTGGTGATCAGAATCGGCCGATTTTCACGTGATCGGCCATGATCGGAGACCAGCCGGTAAGTCTGAAATATATGCCGATTTTTTTTTGCCGGTCAAATGCACTCGGGCGCCGCATGATTAACATTGCGCAAAATCAGCATCACACGTGCACACAGAACGCACATGTAGGAAACCTCGTGAATTATGGCCGTTTCACACCGCAAGCGTGAGCAGCGCAGTGTTTTTTTCCCCCCGGCGTGCATGTTTATCAATGAGTGCATTCACACCGAGAGCAGGAGCAGCGCGTGAGCGTCGAGCAGGAGCGTCGCGTACGCAGCAGTGAAGCGGGGTTTCGGCGCAGAGTCTGTTTTTGCTGCGCTGCTCGCGCTCAATTAAAGTGATTGTTTAGCCTGGCTGGACATGTGGCAGATGAGAGAAGAACTGTTTGCGAAATAAAACTTGCCATTGATGTACAAGTGATTGCAATAGGCTGTGTGTGTGTGTGTGTGTGTTTGTTTTGAGAAACATCTTTATACTGCAAGGCTATATTTATTTTATTATTATTTGCTATTTATATATTATTTTATTGCCCATTACCTGTTTTCATACAGAAGTTTAGTTTCGTAAATAAGTAAATATATCACTTTTCTTTTTTTGTTGAATATATGGAAATGAAAATGGTTCTTCCATACCATAACTTTGCATTTAGATATGTGTGAATTTCCCACACCAGGAGTAATAATTTATATAGTTTTATTTTATTTTATTTGTTCAAAAAATGTTCTATGTTCTATGTAAAATGTTCTATTAAAGAAAAGATAGAAAATAAATATTTGTGTTTGCTGTAAAGTGGTTAGAAAAAATGAAATCGGAATCGGCTAAAATCGGTATCGGCAGGTCAAACTCATGAAAAATCGGAAATCGGAATCGGCTTAGAAAATTGTAATAGGTGCATCTCTACTGTAAAAATCAAGCTGTCATTTCATGTGCTCTTGGGGGGCATATGGAAGTAAAATAATGGCAAATTTTTTTTGAAACAAAAAGCCTGTTGAATTGCACTACTTGAAAAAAATATGCATTGCAATAACCCTGCTTGTATTTTAATGCATTGTATTTTTAGGCTTTACATTTTTATGGTCTGAAATTTAGCATGGTTGAATATTTAAGCTGTGAGTATTTCAATTCAAAACTTTTCTAACACATTTTCATTAGTAAAATTTTAATAATCCATATTCACCTTTCATATTTCACTTTCAAAATATTCAAACTGATTAAAAATACAACATATAATACAAGACACCTACATGAACACTTTACAGTTGGTGTTATGACTGCAAGTCGTTCTCTTCAAATGCTATTGAAGTTAGAAACGTGTATACCAATGTCGTATATAACTTCAGAGACAGTCCCTATGTGCGAATGTCCAATGTCAAGACAACTTATGCCAGTATCACTGAGAAACGCTCAGCTTTAAACTTTGCGCGTTAAGTTCATATTCTGAGTCCTTCTGCTTGCCTGCGAGTTTGGTGTTTTATATCACTGTATTAGTCCATTAAGCTACGCTAAGCGTTTTATATGTCCAGCAGGGGAATCCTGACGTATTGAGGGAAACCCTAGTAGCTATGCAGAGAGGCAACTAAACAACCAATAGATATGTCAAACTCAAATGTAACATTGGATCTGTATACATCCGCATCGGGGGAATAACATTATAATCTCGTTCACGGTAGAGATGCATGTAGGCTACACAGGAAAAGTAATCGTGAAGACACTGAATTTCACATAAAACATAATAATCACAGATACACTTACATTGTTGTAAATTAGTTTTTATGAATGAATGGCTTGCTCAAACTGTTGCTCTGGTCTTCGTCAACAACACGTGCTTGCACCCCCTGCTGGTGAGGTCGACTAACAGCAGATGGAGATAATGCTCGGTAATCTACTGCGTTTCCTGCAGTTCCTGGATGTCAACGTTGAATTTACTGTCGAATTTGAACCACTGAATTCGTGGAAATGAATTTGCAAAGCAAAATAAAATGGACCGAAAACCGCCTGTTGAATATTATAGGTTGTATTTTTAATCAGTTTGAATATTTTTGAAGTGAAATATGAAAGGTGAATATGGATTATTGAAATTTTACCAATGAAAATGTGTTAGAAAAGTTTTGAATTGAAATATTCACAGCTTAAATATTCAACCATGCTAAATTTCAGCCCATAAAAATGCAAGCCCTAAAAATATACAATGCATAAAAATACAAGCAGGGTTAATACAATGCATATTTTTTTCAAGTAGTGCAATTCAACAGGCTTTTTGTTTCAAAAACATTTGGCATTATTTTACTTCCAGGTGGACACGGGAGCAGCCGTTTAGTTTGGTTATGCCTTGGGCCTGCTCCACTTAACACTTAACTTTAATCTTGCACAAAAACATTATATAACACTTAATTTCAGCATTTACTCTCCCTTTCGAGTGTCTTGGCAAAGCATGCTGGGAAATAGAAATCCCAGCCCAGTTTCAGTTAAATTTATGTTTGTCTAGTTAAAAGAATCAAGTTCATAAAATTTAAAACAACGAAACCATTCAGATTACTTAAAATGTGTCTGTTTTGTTAACCCTAGAGAAAAGTGAATTTTATTAGCCTAATTAACTAATTTGTTTAATTTAAGTTTACCCTACTCAAAGCAATTAATTATTTTGAGCATTAGGGTGTACAGTGCAAAAGAAAGCTGCTCGTTTTGCTATGCGATCTGTGCTTCATGCAATGCCACACTTTTGACAATGGACCCTTTTTGCTTGCAAAATTTCACAGAAAAGTTAACGTTAATGTGACTGGAATAGTATAATTGCAATGTTTTTTGTAGGGCTATGGTCGTATATATATACACGGTGTGATGGCAATTAATAATGTGTTGACCACTCCGATGTGTTTTTGTTTGTATTGTATTTAATTTAAAAAATAACATTAATACATTAAAAAATTACAATTAAATGTTACCTACTTTTTAACTTGACAACATTGGCTGAACAAAAATGCAAGGTTTTTGAGGTCGTGACAACATTGTAGCATAATACTGTTTTGAAATGTTATAGTTGTATGTAGTATACTGTTTCACATACATAAAAAAGCAGGCAGCATACAGTGTGCATTGCACTGTATTCAGAAGCAGAGCAAAGTTGATTGAACTTTATTTTGTACTTTCTCCAGGTTAGGGAAGCAACCTCTAATGACCCATGGGGTCCCTCTAGCTCTCTGATGTCAGAGATTGCTGATCTGACATACAATGTTGTGGCCTTCTCAGAGATTATGAGCATGGTCTGGAAGAGACTCAACGACCATGGGAAGAACTGGAGACATGTATATAAAGTACGTTTGATGGTTTAACTCTTGCTTGTGGCAGATGTATTATATGGGGTTATAAACAATATAATCTGATTGTATTTTTTACATTTGCTCTTTCTCAGGCTATGACTCTGATGGAGTATCTGATCAAGACAGGATCAGAGCGAGTGGCACAGCAATGCAGGGAAAACATCTACGCCGTTCAGACACTCAAAGACTTTCAGTACATAGACAGAGATGGCAAGGACCAGGTACACAGAAACTGAAAGTTATATTTATTAATACACATGCAGATGAGAGATGTTTTCTCTTTCAATAAGGATATAGAAGAAGAGCTCTTAGTGTTACTTTTGAAGTGTACTTCAACATGTTAGTTGTTCTCAATTGTGATTTATACACTACAACAAATCTCTCATTCAAGGTCTCCATGTGGTGTCAACTCAAACACCTTGACTTTCAACCAAGGTCTTTCTCCCACTCACACTTAAACCACAAAAACATCAGCCCAGTCTTCAGCTCACTAGGTTTTATTTTAGTCCTCCTGATAAATTCCTAACATGTTTGTCACGAGCACTACCTCAAACTCAACAACTTCCAGTTCAGGTTGTTTAATTATTCATTCAGATGCTGAACAAAGGAGCCATTAAACCTGTTGCAATTGCACACATGCTTTGCACAAAACAAAACATTCCTGAATATAACGTCACATGTTGTGTGTGTTTTTCAGGGTGTGAATGTACGGGAAAAGGCCAAGCAGCTGGTGACTCTGCTAAAAGACGAGGAGAGGTTAAGAGAGGAGAGAATCCATGCACTCAAGACCAAAGAGAAGATGGCACAGACCAGCAGTGGTAAGATCTAGAAGTGCTTTGCAGTAGGAGGAGCTCATGTAGGGGTCAGAGCGGACACTCAAAAGATGTCTGTCAGCCCCATTATAAAAGCACTCTGCACTTCACAACGTTGGCCAAGTCTGGAGGTTGGCAAGCGTTTTGCTCTGGAAGCACTTTTAGGGACCATCCTCCACCATCTATTGATGCATCATAATGGCTGTCATTTGACTCCTCCCTTAGCATCTTCGGCCCCTTCTGCTCCTGCTTTAGGGGGAGGAGTGCACTCAGGAGCAGACGCTGAGCAGGCGTGGCCCCAGAGCTCCGGAGAGGAGGACCTGCAGCTCCAGCTGGCACTCGCCATGAGCAAGGAGGAGGCAGAGCAGGTAAAGTCTCAGCCAATCAGCGACAGATTTTCAGGCTGCAGGTAAAATGCACTATTGAAATGGTTCAGAGACTGAGGAAGATGAATAGTTGTTCTACTAGAAACAGAAAGAGCTTTGTAAGCATACTTAATGTGAAATTGGATTTTAGCAGAAAAACATGTTAGGGGTAATATACAGTCAGCTAATCATTAGGAATCCCTGACATGGTGATTAAAGGGATAGTTCACCCAAAAATGAAAATTCTGCATTATTTACTCACCCTCATGTTGTTCCAACCCCGTAAGACCTTCGTTCATCTTCGGAACACGAATTAAGATATTTTTGATGAAATCTGAGAGCTGGATCACTCCTCCATAGGCTTCTAAGGGATTGAAACTTGCCAGCCTCGAAAAGTTATTAAAGACATCGTTAAAATAGTCCAAGTGACTACAGTGGCTCAATCTTAAGTTTATCAAGCGACGAATACTTTTTGTGTGCAAAAACAAACAAAAATTACAACTTTATTTCAACTATTCATTTCCTTCTATGTTGGCCTCGAGTCAGTTCACATAGTGTAATAGCATAAGCTTCTGTTGTTGTACGACACACGCATCACACACATGACCAGCGTTGGCCAATAGTGAGCCTACGTGTGACGTAGCTCTACGCAATCACACTACGTTAACTGACTCGAGGCCCACAGAGAAGGAAATTAATAGTTGAAATAAAGTTGTTATTTTTGTTTGTTTTTGCGCACAAAAAGTATTCTCGTCGTTTGGTAAACTTAAGATTGAGCCACTGTAGTCACTTGGACTATTTTAACGATATCTTTAATAACTTTTCGGGGCAGGCAAGTTTCAATCCCTTAGAAGCCTATGGAGGAGTGATCCAGCTCTCAGATTTCATCAAAAATATCTTAATTCGTGTTCCGAAGATGAACGAAGGTCCTACGGGGTTGGAACACCATGAGGGTGAGTAAATACTGACAGAATTTTCATTTTTGGTTGAACTATCCCTTTAAGGCTCTAATGCAAAGCAGAGGGATGTATCATCCTGAAGGGGTTCCTTTTGCAATAATCACTGGCTGTAGAATATCCTGCTTATTACACGGCTTGAGCTTTTGTATGTAAGGAAAGAAGAGACCATGCTTTGATAAGGTTGCACAGGTAATTATTTGTCTAAGACAGTGGTCAATTATAAAGTTTTGCAGTCATTATACAAACATATTTGAAAGTAAAATGCCAAGATTGAACAATTAAAATCAAGTATTCCAGAGAGTCGTGTAATCATTTGCTTTAATGGGCTGTGTGACTTTTGAAACAGATTTTTGTTTTTAAATTAGAACATATCGAAGTTACAAGTTGTTCTTACATATTATAATTTGTACTGTCAAAATGAACATGTTAATGCATGCAATACATTTGTTTCAGATTAACACGTTGAAATATTTAACGCAGTAAACGCAGCATCTGTTTTTTCCATCATTCTTTAGCTAGCGTTACATTATGATCATGCTTTTATTCATTCAAGTGCTTTTAAACCCTTCAATTGTGACTAGAAATCTCCTGTCTGTGTGACGCACACGACTCATGCGCACAGAAAGCTGCCTTAGACATCGCGCAAGCCGCATTTTCTCTTTCGTGCTTGAAGAGACAAAAACAAAATTATGCAAAAATGCACACTTTGTCGAGTATCCTTGTAAGCAGTCTTTAATGAGTTAAATAAAGATCTTAAATGACCATAAAGAGTTGTGTGGACATGTTGTGTCAGATGTGCGTCAGGATTTAAAGTGACAGCAGCCTAATACACCTGCTGCTGTCTTACATTAATGTTAATCAAACAACAAAAGTCAAAGAGAAAATCACTCGGTGCTCTAGACTAAGTAACATTTATAGCTTTAATAAGGATTAATCTATATTTCATTTATAATGCATGCAGTGAAGACTGTGACGTGTTTGATAACTTAATTTCTGTATATTTCCTACCTGTTAGATTAAATATTTTAAATATACCGTCTTTATGTTGTTTTTGCATTAATTTGGAGATTAAATGTGAAACTTATACTGTTAGCAAACATCCCGACGCGGTAAATGCTGCTTGTAGCGGCGTTAAGATGAATATGTATATATGCGCTGCATGCTTTCCTTTCAATAACAGAATGAGAACACAACAAAAAAATGACAGTGGTGAGAAAACAACATTTAAGAAAGCATTTGATCATAGCGACGTAGATATGTTTCCACCAGCTCTGCAATTCGTCACTCCAGTTGTCACTTCATGTTTTTTTTTATTTAGCACTTCATACAATAGATTGCTTTAACGCAAGCAGCTTTACAGTATTAAACGTGAAAATCAGTGTCTCTAAAATTACAACTTCAGTTTCTACTCTACCTACTATAAAGCAGCTCTCCAGTGTGTTCATGTGTCTGACCTTGATGGACTGAACAAAAGAAATGAACTGGAAAATATTTTTTGAGCCACAGAGCACACCTTATTATCATGTAATCGCCACAAACCAATGGTAGATCGTAAGTGTTTCGTATTGGCCTGATTTGGTTCTAAATTACATCACACCAGTTTGTTTTTAGATGTATTGGGAACTGGCACCCAACAAAAAAATATTCATAGATTTTTATTAAAATATATATCTTATAGCATTTATATTTTATAATTGATCTGATTTTAAATGTTTTATTTACATTCATAATTTTAAAACTTTAAATGTATATGTATAATTTAATATATATTTTAAAAATGTCACTATTATCTATTGCTATAATTATTATATTATAAATATATATATATATATTTTTTTTACAATTAATGATAGCTATTATAATTATATAATAATACAATAAGTATTTAAAAAAAAATAATTTTGCAAAGTATAAAAAGTTATGTAAAAAAAAAAAAAAAAAAAAAAAAAAAAAAAGTAAGATAGGGCAAGTGAACGTCATTCTGTCATCTGGCTCAACACTCTCACACTGGCCCCAAGCCATACTTACTGTTGAGCCCTGCTAATAATAACCATGTTTAAAGCTCCCTAAATCTACATTCTTTCCTAACTGCCATCTTAAAATAGAAAAATTGGCTGTTTCTCTAATAAAGAACAATAACACACATTCAACATTAGAGGCCCGTCCTCTGCACAGTTTTTACACATTTCCCCTCTCACTCCTTCACTCACACCTGTCCTCACCCTGCCCCCCTCCTTCAGACTAGCAAAGACCCTCTGGAAGATGCAGAGATCCGCTACGCACTCACAGTCAGCCAGGAGACTCACCAAAAGGTCAGGGAGCAAAAATTCACAGTGGATGAACCTTTCCTTTGCTATCTTCTTCCCTCTCAAATCAAAGATCAGCCTAAAATCATATATTCATCAGTATGATCATGGAACAATCGAAATATCTAAGAAATACCTAATAAGTGCTTTTAAAAGGTTAGTAATGTCTGTTTTTTTGTGTGTGTGTGTGTTGAACTTACCTCTTGTTAGTCATTGCTGTTGTTTGAAATCTTCTGAAATCTTCACTTTTGCATGATGAAATCAACAAGTCATTTCAAAAGTACCTATAATTCTCAGTAATTGTTCTTTCTTTGCAATTCCACCAGAGCTTATCAATGCAATATCAGAGTAGATGAACTGCCCACTACTTCCAAATGCTGTTCATTTGTGTCTAACTCAAGCCTTTTAAACACACCTCTGGAGCTGGTGAGACATGGGAGTCAGGTTGCCTCAGTTCACTAGACTCCATTTCCCATCAGCCCACAGAACTTGGTTCACTATGATGATGTGACGGTGGTGTGTGATTGGCAGGAGGAGCGTCTGCGCAGGGGAGACGACCTGAGGCTGCAGATGGCCATCGAGGAGAGTAAGAGGGAGAAAGCCAAGCCCGAGGAGGTGTGTGACTGTGTATGATTGTGTCAGATAGAGTTCATGCTTGATGAGCTGTTCCTCTAGGGCGAGAGCGTGAGGTGTACACATGGTAGTGTGTTGTGTTACCGAGGGTTGTGTGTTTGTGTACCTGCCTCTCACTCTCCAAGAGTTACCTGCTCTGTCTGTGTCTCTCACCCTGCGTACGCTCTTTAGCGCAACAGTGTGTGTGAGCCCGTTTCACTTCCTCTAGAGTTTCCTCCTCCTTACCATTTTGCCACACTAGCTATAATTAAACTACTTGGAAGTGTAAGTGTATGTCCTCTCTCAAACAAGCTCCACGCTTTTGCTTTGTCGCAAACTCCCTTCTGATGAGGACATCTTACTGACCTATCTCTCTCTCAGTCGTCTCTGATGGAGTTGAGTGTCGCAGATCCTTGGGGGGCCCCAGCATCGGGCTCCGCGGGACCCTCTCCTCCTCCCACTTTGGCTCCTGCATCCACCGCTGGGCCTTGGGGCCCAGCCGACCCGTGGGGGGCCGCCTCCCCCGCCTCTCCCCCGAGTGCCGATCCCTGGGGAAGAGCACCAGCAACAGTAGTCCCAGACCCATGGGGTGATTCGTCCTCTAGAGTGAACTCTGACCCCTGGGCATCCACAGGTGAGAGTGTAGAGGATGTGTCCTCTCAGTGTCCTCTTTGTCTTTTCCCTGGCTTTTCCTCTATATTTGTGGTGTCCACTGATCCTTGAACTCTCCTTGCATCCCCTCCAGCTGTGACCCCTCCAAGTGCCGACCCTTGGGCTCACTCAGTGGCTCCGGCTCCTACTCCGCTCTCAGGGTCAACCGATCCCTGGGCAGCGGACGGAGCCGCCCCTGCCACTGACGGTCTGACCTCTGACCCCTGGAGTGGCTCGGTTAAACAAACTAATGGCACAGGTATACTTGTACATGTAAATGCATAGATGCTTATTATCACAGGGATTTCAAATTCTGGTCCTGAATGGCCAGCATCTTGCAGAGTTTAACTCCAAAATCTACCAGCACACTTGTCTGGAAGTTTCTAGTAATCCTAAAGACTTTCATTACATCATTGTCAGTTGTGTTTATTTGGGGTTGGAGCTAAACTCTGCAGAACAGTGGACTTCTAGGAGCAGGTTTGGACACCCCTAATTTGTCCGAAGACTTGCCAAAGAAAAGTTAAGTTGCATTAGACACACCAACAGTGTGTTTGCTGGTAATTCACACACAACACTTCCATTAGACACCACCAATTTTGAAGATGAAGAGGACTTTTACTTGGTACTATTAAGCTCCGCCCCTTCGTTACTTTTGCCCGTTTAGATTAGCTTTACAGGAGATTAACAGAAATAGTGGATATTATTCTTATGTGGGCTGGAATTAATTGTGATCTTGAAAAGTGTTGCATCTGATGTTGTTTCTTTATTTTTTATTTATTTTTTTAAGTTTAATTATGCAGTAAGACAAAACTGTGGAGACTGAATCAGAATCGGAGAGCAAACACAACGACAGCTGATAACGACAGCTGATAAAGTCGCCATTTCACAATCTCCAGACAAACAACAGTCTGGAAGTCATTAAATTCCAATGGAGAGTAGTGTAGAAGCTGTGTGGAATTTAGTTAATATGCATAATTTTCAGATCTGATTTGAGCTTTGAACTTTTGTGGCTAGAATGAATCCTGATTTTAATTATTTGCATTAATTTGCTCTAGAAAACTATGCTTTTCTTTTAAACGCATTGGCACTCATTTGTTTTTTGTGTATATATATATGTTGGAGATACTGGAAAGGCAGGTTAAGTGAACATAACTGTTAACATTTACTGTGAATTGTTTAATTACTGTCGTCACTACAGTGACTTACTGCACATTTCAAAGTTACATTTAATAATGGTGACTACTGTTTAATTAATTTTCTACTCGAGACCGTACACAGAACAGCAACTTAAATTGATGCGCTCTTAAAGGGAAACTGACCTTCAAGAGATGGTGCTCTCAAAGTGTTAATTCTTTGCCAATATTTATTGCTAAACAAATATTTGTCTAATAATATGGTGGACGGCAACATTTGCTTTGGTTGATTTTGGTCAGTAACATTTTTTAGGTGGGGCTTAGCAAAATAGCAGTTGGACTGCAAACCTGTTTTTTGTTAGTCTGTCACAAGATCATATTGTTTAACAATTTACCTGTTAGTCTTTTGTCTAATTCTTTTCCACACACAGCAGATCTAGAGAGAAGAGGATCCTCG
Organism: Siphateles boraxobius; assembly: GCF_051911475.1. Taxonomy (NCBI): domain Eukaryota; kingdom Metazoa; phylum Chordata; class Actinopteri; order Cypriniformes; family Leuciscidae; genus Siphateles; species Siphateles boraxobius. The sequence continues at coordinate 18,108,905 of NW_027508722.1, read as the reverse complement.
TTGACAGGAGGTGATGTAGGAGGTGGAGGCAGCACAGGCTCTCCGGTGCCCTTTGACCTTTCATCGCTCGGTTCCTCCTTGCCTGTTCGAAAAACGCCAGAGTCATTCTTGGGCCCCAATGCAGCCCTCGTGGATTTAGACTCACTAGTATCATCAAAACCCAAACCTAAACAGCCTCCACCGCCAAGCATCTCCTCAACATCTCACAACCCCTTTCTACAGACACAGGGTGTGTATTTAAAATAGGCCATATTTAGAGAGAAATTATGTGTTTGTTTATCCCTCAAACTTTCTTTTTCTCCTCTCCCTTAAGGTCCCTCCTCAACAGGTATGGGAGTTACCCCGGGCAGTACCATTTCCAGTAGAGGGGTGTCTCCGACCCCATCTTCCACTTCTAATCCTTTTGGCGTGACCCCGATGGCATCCATCTCCCCTCAACCTTCTTCACTTGGTTTGAGCCAGCTCCGTACAAGCCCTGTTCCCCCAAACCCTATGCTGGGTCACATGGCTCCGCCAGCAGTGGGAATGGTTCAGCCAGGGATGGCCATGCCAGGAATGGGGGTCCCTATGGCGGCCCCTGGTATGGGCATGGGAATAGTACAGTCCAGCTCAATGGGCATGCCTTTTGGTGGAATATCCCCCATGGGTCCTGCAGGAAACCCCTTGCTGATGGGCTCAGGAGGCCCTGCGCAGCCTTCACTGATTTTGGGTGGGCCGTCTGGGGTGGGCGGAGTAATGGGAACAGGAGGATCGTTGGGAGGCGGAACCACAGGCACAAGCACCAATCCTTTCCTCCTTTGAGAGATTTCACCAATCCCACGTTGCCCTATCCACTCAACAACCAATCCAAACCTGCCCTACCAACACAAACAGTTTGTGTTTGACAAAAAAGAAATGTGTGTACATCTCTATATTTAATGAAAAATCAAAACAAAAATGTGTTATTTTCTTTCACAAAACAGCATTTCAATAATTTTTTTCATTTTATTTTACACAGTATTTGGAGTATTTATTTCCCCTTTCGTTCAATTTTTTTTTTTTGACAGACATGGATGATTGGCGGGTTCATTCAATGAATGCAGGTTGTTAATATTGTTATATTATTAGGATGATTGTTATTGCTCAGTAACAAGAAGATGAAGATACGGGAGGAGGAAAACAAGCCACTAATAAACTCAATCACACACCTCTTTCTCCCCCTTTCATTGAGGTGAACCTCTGATGAAAGAGTAAAATGAAGGATGACTGACGGGCTTGAGAAGAATTCAGCTGTCCGTTTTATTCACAACTCTACTAAAAATCATCAATAGATGTATTACTTTTAATTTAATTTAATGTGTAATCTTGTGTAATTTATTTTAATTCGAATGTGTTTGACTCCTGGGAACGATTAAACCAAGGAAAATCTCACTGGAAATTGCCATTGAAACGGATGCCTGCTTGGTTTCCTTTGGCCTGCGAAATTTCTGTGCACGTCACATGGTTCTTATACACAGGAACAGGGGCTGTATGTGTGCTTGCGTGTGTGAGTGTGAGAGCGTGTATGATGTGTCCAGTGTTTTCACTCGGCCCACTGCTGTGTTTCTGATGGAGTTTTATCAGCATAGTCTCACTTTCAGCATAATGGTTCTTCTTTTCAGCCATTTATTTTTACATTCGTAAGAATCAAAGCATTAATTCAACACCTGTTCACATGAGAAACAGCGTCTGTCTTTGCATTTCACCTCAGCACCTTTTTACTTTGACATTTACACAGAGAATGGGAATTGTTAACTCTTATGAAAATGAAAAAGAATTATCTGAATGATTTATGTGAAATCATAATGTAATATTGGGGACTGAATGACATGATCCATGCTGTTATTCTTTATTTACTTTCAATGAATTATTTTATATATATGAACATTTTAGAGATGTTTCTCTAATATTGGCTATGGTCAAAAATTGTGCGGTGTTGACTGTGAACATTCACATTTAAAAATAAAATGGAGAAAAAAAATCTAAGAAATTTAAGAAATAAAAAAAAAATCCACATAAAATTGTCTATGTTTTTTTGTTGCATTGATTTGATTTTAAATGGAAATTAAAATGACAGTGAGTTAAAACATTTCCTTTTATTTGTTTTAACTCCATAATGGGAAATGCTATGAGACAATGTAGTAATATCAAGCAATAAATGTCGATCAATTTCAGTCAATATACACTCATATGTATTGTCATAATATACCTCAGTGTACTGTGTTTATTCTCCCACAAATTGTTAGTGTACATGCAATTTGTTGGAAAAGTGCAATTTAAAATCTTTGGTCAAAAAGTTCTTTAAAATAACTACTTAACTGACTGTAGACTAGATCAACATTCAGCAAAAACTGAGCCATTGTCAATAGGTCAAGGCTTTGGAAGTGCTAACGTTATTTACATTGTAATACACTGACATAAAACTTAAAAGGCAGTTGGGCGTATGTAGCGTGGGCTAGGAAAATGTATGTTACATTAATGAAAACATTGTCAGGATTGATTGATCCACCCTAACATTCATGGTCTGGGTCAGTTCAGGAACAAACATGATGAATATATTGCATTGTAAGTTTTGGTTAACCTCGCACATCAACATGCAGCTGACTATAGCAGCACCATTGTGCCGTATAAATTGTAAGGTAGAACTGAACTAAAAGGAAACAAACACCTGAAGATGGTGCTGCTTTTGTTCCATATATACATGAAACCAGATTAATGAGCTGGCCTCACCTGCTTGACACACACTGATGACTTTTCTCAAAAAATGTCTCATGTTTTCTTTTACTGTGTATTTATGTGTGTATATCTGCCAACAGAATTATTCAATCAATGAATCCCAATCGAAATCATCCTGGATTTCTTCACTGTTGCTATGAAGATTCTTCAAAGGTGGATGACCTGTTGGGGTCAGTGGTTGAGTTTGAAGTGCTGCATAAAGACAGAATAACATCATATTTGGATGCCTGAGCAATTAGAGCAACATTGCAACACTTATTTCCTTTAGTGTATGAATGAATAAGGGCACTTAAAGGGATAGTTCAACCAAAAATGAAAACTTATTTACTCACCCGCATGTCCTTCCACACCTGTAGTAGTTTCTTTATTGTTTTTTTGTCCATACAATGAAAGTCAGCGGGGTCCAAAACAACGTTTGGACCTCACTGACTTATTGTATGGACAAAAACAGTTAAAACATTCTTCATAATATGTTATGTTCCACAGAAGAAAGAATGTCATGGAAAGGTTTGGAATGCATTTACATAGTCTAATAAATGAAAATAAACTATTCGCAACTTAATCAAATTTCTTTTAGTATAAAGTTAGATTTTTTACCTGGCCTGTTACTAGTTCATTAAATAGGACCTGTAGAGTAAATTACATTGTCTCACTTGAACCTAGGTAAATTGCGTACCAGTTATAGAGCCGGTCACAATTAACAAAGCTTGTCAGCGATTAAAAACACGTTATCATCCAATGTAAAGGTAAATAGGCCTTTTGTCCCGCCAAATCACATCTACGTCCTGCAACAGAGCTATAACCAGGTGGTCACCCTACATGAGGGTGAGTAAATTACAGAATTTTTTTTTTTTGGGAGAACTATCTCTTTCAGTTTAGATGCACTGGTCCTGTAAGAGTTTAAGGGATCTCTCAACGTACCGTTAGGAGTCAGAGGTTGGCTCATGGTGGGCTGCAGCCCTGGCGGTCTTTGTGCTGTCTGGTTGTGGGTGTGAGGGGACAGGGTTCTCCTGGGATTTTGGAGAGGAGGTTCACCAGTGGCAGGCGGGAGCTGGGAGTATATGAGTGGAGATGGTTGAGTTAAACTAGCCAGGGTGGTAGAGTTAGTGGGTGGAATATTGAGAGGAGGTGGGGCCATTTGTGCAAAAGGGGAGGAGCCACCAGGAGATGAGCCAATGAGACCCTTCTGAGTGAAGAAACGGTTGAGCGAATCACAGAGCGAGGTGAAGAGAGCAGAATCCAATGCCCAGTCACACAGCTCGGCCTGCCGCATGCTCTCCACCAGGTCTGAATGAAAACAACACAGATAGAGACAACTGATAAATCTCCCTTACTCTAATGTACAGCAGTTTTGTAGTATTGTCCATTATTTTAAAAATCATTTAGACGAGAAAAAGTAATGTCTAGCCAAAGAAATACATCACTTTGTTAGCTGCATTTAGTGTAGCTAATTTTTCCAAAGGGAAGCTTGATTGTGTGATGAGAACCTTGTAACTTGCAACAGCTACAGTTTTAAAATAGTTTCCTAACATTGGAAAATGGTGCTTTGGATAAACAAATTCCAAGATGGTCCCTTTGAAATGAAACTGTAAATCCAGAGCAGAAAATGCATTATATATCTCACTGTAGTCTATAGTTGAGTACTGACCAGGGTGAGAGGTGAGGTCTATGTTAGCCCAGTCCAGACCACTAGCAATTCTGAAACTCTCTCTCAAAGAGTCAGCGTTACAGAACCAGTCTGCAGGAACAACTAAAAGAGAGAGAGAGAGAGAGAGAGAGGAGAGAGAGAGAGAGAGAGAGAGAGAGAGAGGAGAGAGGAGAGAGAGAGAGAGAATCAGTCATCAGGACACTCATAACCCATCAACACGTCACTACTGAGCAGTTGTACTCACCATTACTGTGTAGCAGCTTGTCAGGCTCAGTGTTGGAGTTGGGATAAATGTTAGCATTCTGGTTTGGGTTTAGGTTTGGGATAAAACTAGAGTTAGTATTGGGTGTATTTGGGTTTAAGTTGCCGTTGGTATTGAGGTTTGGGTTGAAGGTAGATGTTGGGTTGGTATACTGGTTAATATTAAGGTTTGGGCAGGGGGAGAAAGGAGGCAGGGTTGGGGTGTGGAGTGGTGTACTGTCATGGGTAAATCCAAGTAAATTGGGAACATCCGCTTTGAGAGAGAATTAGAGAGAGATTTAGCACACCTAATCTTAAAACGTATTAATTCTGAATCTTTGAAAGTAAATAATAAGCTAAAGAAAAAGAGTGACATAATTGATTTACTTACATTGTGAGGTGACTCTGTCTCGCACGGAGCGACAGAGGGACTGAAAGGAATTGTACAGATCCGGTAGATTCAAATCAGCAAAGGAGAATCGGAGAGGTGGATCGGCATGAGGGTTCGAAGGAAAAGATGTAAGTATGGGGGCACTTGGACGTTGCTGTGGAAACGATGACTGCAGAGATAAATTTGAGAATAATTTGGATAAACAATGTCATGTACCACTTAAAGCAATATTTCAGCCAAAAGTAAAAATTACTCATCTTGAAGTAGCTCTTTTCTACAACAATGTGGTTTAAGTTCCAACAAGGACAAAAAAGCACCATAAAAGTTTCAGTGTCGTTCAGTGTTGGGGCTAATGCATTACAAGTAATGCGAGTTAGGTAATCAGATTACTTTTCCAAGTAACTAGTACACATTACTTTTAAATTTACAACAAAAACATCTCAGTTACGTTTTCAAATAGGTAATGCAGGTTACTTTGTTTTCCCATTTATTGATTGACACCTCTCCTGTCCCCATGTTGAGCGAAATCGTGAGTAAGTGCAGTGGCGTTGTGTGCGAAACATTGTTGAGTAAAAATGGTGGTTATTGTAGTTCTAGGCTAAATATGAGCATGCGTTTACTCATCCCTCTTATTAAAAAAAGATTCAGTATTCCTTAAAATGAATTAAAATAGTGAAATGCAAACTCAGAATATTAAGCAAACCTGCAATAATTAAATGTTAAATTACACAAATATACTTTATGTATTTAATCTCACTTTATTAAGCAATGTCTTTGGTTCTGACCTTCTATGATTCAATTCAACCATACAAATAAGCAAAAATGACTATAGATAAACATCACATTTGTGTTGATTTTTTTTTTTTTTTATTGCTGAAGAGTGTAAAAGTTTTGTTTGAGCTGCACCCTCTACTGTACAGACGTGAATTTGCATTTCCTTCAGCTTAACACTTATTCATTTAACTTTTGGTGTGAAAGGGCCTTTACATTGGCCAAAAATATAACATATAACATTTAGTTTTGTTTGTTTTGTAATTAAAACAAACAAACAAGCCCAGCCCGGTTCAGAATGCAAACGTACTTTCCATAAAAAGTAACCAAGGAATGCAATTAGTTACTTTTTAGGGAGTAACGCAATACTGTAATGCAGTGGTTCTCAACTCCAGTCCTCGGGACCCACTGCAAATTTTTTATGTCTCCTTATTTAACACACCTGATTCAGATTACCAGCTCGTTCGGAGAGACACCTCGATCTGAACTGAGTGTGTCAGATAAGAACGACATACAAAATGTGCAGAGCAGTGGGTCCCGAGGACTGGAGTTGAGAACCACTGCTGTAATGCATTACTTTAAAAAGTAGCTTTCCCCAACATGTGAGATGCGTAAGAACAAATGACATTATTAATGGCATCAAAGCACTATTTCTGTAGTTCATACGACATAAGTTGGCCATCTATTTTGTAAATGACTGTTATGGATCTTATTGAGAATGATTCTATGTTTAATTTTTAAAAGTTTTTTGACCTTTTAATGTTTAATCAAAAAGTCAGAACTCTCTTTGGTGACATATAAAAGAATTCTCTTAAATCTACCCCTCGCCTCCACAATCAACTACAAATTCACATTCATTCTTGAATGCAAAGCCCATATCTCAAAACCCAACCAACAACCAATCGATGAAACTAAGTCCCCACCCTACAATTTGTCTGTTTCACTAAATTGTTAAACTCGGATGCACAAAACAGAAGAAAATATATATCGCTACTTCCATTTCATCTCCAATTTTAAGCTATCATAGGACTTCAGAAGACTTGTAATATAGCACATAAGCCTTTTTAATTTTAGTCATTGCTGAAGCTTGACAGCCATGGTCACTCCGGTGTCATTGTAAAAATAGCTTATGTAGAGATTTTCAAAATATCTCCTTTGTGTTCCATGAAAAATATATATAATTTAGGTTTGGAATGACATGAGGATGAGAAAATATTCTGAGCTTTACTTTTAAGGTGATGCATGCACCCAAATTGAAAGTGATTATGAAGTTCACCAGTCACTAGCTCTATTTTGTTTACTTTACACTCTCATTTCCTCTTTCTTAGACCTCAAACTCCGTTCTAAGAGGAGCTTCCTTAATAACCCTTAATAGAAATAAGAAGAAATGACTTTGAACCTTGCAAGGAGGGGGGGAGAACATGCTTTTGGTGTCTGGCTGAAGTGGGAGGGGCTCCGGTTGATTGACATGCACTTGGGCCTCTGAGGGTGGAGCCTGAAACAGGGATGTCGAAATATTTCGTGAAATATTGATCTCACAAACGTGACGAGATCACTTCATGTGATGTACTCTTACCTCCTCCTCTTTAGGATAAGGACGTTTGACTCCTCTAGGTTGAGTTGTGTCAGGTGGTACATCCATCGTCCAGTATGACCCCTAAAACAGGTGATTATTTTAACTTCAGTATTAGTATTTGAGAGTCCTAAAATTGTTAAAAAAGTTGTTAGCATGGCAATAACCTCAGATATTAATGAACAAAATAATAAAATACTTGACTACATCACCTTCCCAGGGTCGCTCTGTGGTCGAGGAACTTTCCGGAAACATTTGTTGAGAGACAAATTGTGCCGAATTGAGTTCTAGGAGAAAAAACAGATATTTGTTTATATGTATCTGTATTTTACATGCAGCTGAACAAAATGCAGACTTGGTGTGCATCAGAGACTATATCAGATATGTATCAGTCTTTATATGGGTCATTTCCTAAAGTCTGTTTTTAAACATGCACAGATTCCTCAGATAATCAGCACCGTTTCCAGTTAAAGAGCATCATATTTCATTTAGCTTTACTTCTTGTAAAGAGATTGCAAAACCTCTCCTTCATGACTACACACCTACAAACTGTCATTTCCCATTGACTAAAAATCTGTAACAAATCTGTGATGAATCATATAGCCTACACGTTGTATGTACGCAATAATGAAATGCAGTCTGTTTAACACCTCAGTAAAAAGCAGAAGTTGTATTTTAACAGTAGGATATGATGCAAATCCAGAGCTCCCTGGACAATTCAAGTCTATGTTTATCAAAAGAGAAATTAGGCACTGGACAGAAGAAACCTGATGTTTACAAACACAAACTAGTTAAGTAATGCTGATGAAATGTCTTGCTCCATGGACTCAGTAAGACGAGCCACTCAGAGCTCTAAATCTGAACATCTATCAAAGTAAATGGTCCTTTCAGACTGTTGTTATTTTGTTTAATAGTTTTATTGATATATTGAATTAGTTTTTATTTTTTATATTTGTAATATCTTGCTTTTGTCCTTTTATTATTATTAATATTGCTATTTAGGTTTCATTCCATTTTAAGTTAGTTTTAATTTTTTTAATAATTTTAGTGTTTAATCTTTAACTTATTTCAGTGTATTGCCAAAGCAACATTTTTAATTTTCATTTAGTTTTTTCTTCCAAATAATATTTATATTCTATTCTATTTCAGTTTTATTGCAATTGACAGAAATGTTTTAGTTTTAGTTAATGATAACAACCCTGCTTCAAGACACCTCCCCCCACAAAATAACAACAACACAGAACTGTATGATGAAAAATTATGTTTAGAAAAATTTGCAAGCTGAAAATCTACAAATAACTTATTTTAGTTAACGAGTCAATGAGATATAAGAGTGATGTCAATTTAACTAAATTTTTTTAGTGTAACCATCAAGTACAAAGTAATAACACATTTTCCTGACAACTTGAATACATCATAATCATTATTGTTAACAAATATTTCTATGGTAAAAAGTTTTTTCCCCCACATATAGATGTTGTTTTTTAGGTGTCGCACCACATGACATTTTACAACCGTCCTAAACTAACCTAGCCTTGTCAAACAAGCTAAAATTATCAGATTGTTTTTTAATTCTAGGAAATAATAATAAAATGATGTTTTTTTTTCAGTCTTCATATCAAGACCATTTTTATCATTTTAAACATCACCCTGACATGTTTCTCTCTATGCCACTGACCCTAAAATACCACACAAATTTTTTTCTTTCAGCTGCATTTATATTTCTAAAGTTTCTATCCAGACTTGTTTATCAAATCAGTGATGGTGTAAAGCCAAGTCCCTGCTCGAGCACAACTGCATACATAACTAGTCTCATTCTACTATTTAGCACAAGGAAGTGGTCATGTAGTGGTCTGGACTTTACCTTCCATCCTCTTCCTGCTTTGCTGTAATACGGAAATGTATTACTGATCCAGGTGTAAATATCATTTAAACTCAGCTTCATTTCAGGAGTGGAACTTATTGCCATGGCTATCAGAGTGGCGTAGCTGTGGGGGGGCTTCACTTTGGAATTAGATCCGGGGGACAGTGTAGGTATGGGAGGGATGTCCTTCTCTCTTCCTCGTTCTTTTTTCCGTTCCACTCTTTCTTTCCCTGATCGCAAGGTGCTGACTCCCAGCTGAGGAAGCCAGTCAATGCTGGTTAAACTAGAGTCCAGTTCAGAAGCCATGCTTAAGGGGATGCCTGAGAAAACAAAACATTATGTAATACTGTGTGTTATCTCATGCATTCCAGCTAAGCTGTGTAACCAAGTCAATCATGTCATGCAGTTGTAAGGCAATGTGATTTAAAAGTAGGCTACGTTGTAATAGAAATCTAAATCTTATTAAAAAACTCATTAAGTAGGCTATATGGCTTGAAAAACAGATACTCATATCTGAACACTTGATCAAATGAAATGTTAGATACACTTATAGATCTATTTATTTCGAATATAGCATTCTAAGATAAATGTTTGAATAAGTATAGTTGAGTGAAGACAGACATACCTCAATCCTGTCAAAAGGCCACCGACTTCACCCTGTAAATTTTTAATGCCGTCATCTGATGCGCAGAGGCAGATGAAGGATCTCAACATACATTTATTTGTCCTTCTTCTCTCTTCTATGTTTATCGCTGCATTCATGAGCTGCCTGGATTGTCTAAGTTGACACGTTTTGTTTGAAATTTGAGTTTGGGAGAAGAAGAAAAAAAAAACTGTCGGAAAAAGTTCTTCCCTTTCTTTCTCTTTCCCCTCCCTTTCTGCCTTGTGTTGAACGTCACACACTCCACCCTCCATTTTGACATTTGACAAATCAGTGTTTCTCCTCCTCTTTTTCGTTCTCTCCTCCTCCTTTCATGGCTGCACTTTCAGAGTTTTACTGGTGAGTAAAAGTTCCTGTTTCACTGCTGAAATAGGAGAGTCGTCGAGAAACTGGCGGGAACGCTCTGTAATAATTTCCATTGAGATTTTCTTGGTGCTATGACACAGTGATCTTTGCATCCTGGTGGATTTCACATTTGACACACATTTCATAATGAGACATTTCATAATGAGACAAAAAACAAACATAGGTATTAGACACATATTAACACAATATGCATAATCAAGAGGCGTACACACAATACTTTATTCTTATTAATTTTATGCATGTACAGAATATAATCATTTAGCAACACTTTACAATGAGGTTTTATACATTCATGTCACTTTACATGCATATTTATAAATTAAAAATGAACCTAGACCAGTCAATGCGGTAACACTTTGTAATAAGGCTCCATTTGCTATTAGTTAACATGAACTAACAATGAAAAATACTTTAAAATAATTTATTAATCTTAGTTAATGTTAATATTAAAATGTACTAACTGATCAAAAGTCATTTCTGTTCATATTGAGCTAACATGAACTAACAACGAACAGTTGTATTTTTATTAACTAATGCTGAAGCATTTCTATGAAAGTAGATATTATTTGAATATGCAAATATTCAAAGATCACATGAGTCCAACAGGTTCAGAGAGCAGTTTGTGCTGATTTTTAGTAATGTATGTAATTATGTCTGCAGGGTGTGGTGTGCGACTGGCACTATAGAGAGCTGAAGAAGGACAGCAGGCCTGTATCAGGGGAGGGGTGAGCCAAGAGCTTCTGGATCTGTGTGCGAAAAATGAAGGAGGACAGGTCAGAACATGAACGCAAACCTAATCACCACAAAATCCCATCCACCTCAGCGCCACCTCATCATGCTCTCACTCAGACACAAACAAACCTAAAATTACAAGCAGGGATGAAAAAAAAAACTTTTGCAGAATCATATTTTTTCTTAAGGTCTTATAAAAAGCCAGGGATAGTTCCCCAAAAACTCCAACTTCTGAAAAATAGGGTAATAGGAATTAGGTCTGTCAAGCTTAAATGTGCAAATGTTTGTGCTGTATTCCTTTAAATACCAGCTGTGGGTTTAACGTGCATGTACATTAAGATTTTCCCTACTTTGCATATATATATATATATATATATATATATATAGAGAGAGAGATAGAGAGAGAGAGATGTTGGACTCCCTTTTGCCTTCAGAACTGCCTTAAAGGAATAGTTCACTTCAAAATGAAAATTCTGTCATCATTTACTCACCCTCAAGTTGTTTCAAACCTGTATGAATTTCTTTCTTCCGCTGAACACAAAGGAAGATATTTTGGAGAATATCGGTAACCAGACAGTTGATGAACCCCATTGACTTCCATAGTAGAAAAAAAATCAACTGTTTGGTTACTGTTTGGGCCCCAAAGTGTGCCAAGAAAATATCCCCACACCATTACAGCACTAGCCTGAACCTTTGATACAAGGCAGGATGGATCCAGATCACAATCTTCTATTGTCCAATTTTGGTGAGCCTTTGTGAATTGTAGCCTCAGTTTCATGTTCTTAGCTGACAGGAGTGTCACCGGTGTGTCTTCTGCTGCTATAGTCTATCTGCTTCAAGGTTTGATGTGTTGTGCGGTTGTAACGGGTAGTTATTTAAGTTACTGTTGCCTTTCTATCAGCTTGAACCAGTCTGGCCATTCTCCTTTGACCTCTGCATTAACACAACATTTTCCCCCACAGAACTGCCGCTCACTGGATATTTTCTCTTTTTTTGGACGATTCTCTGTGAATCCTAGAGATGGTTGTGTTGTGTGTGAAAATCCCAGTAGATCAACAGTTTCTGAAATTCTCAGACCAGGCCGTAATGGCATCCCTTTCAAGTTACTTAAATTACATTTCTTACCAATTCTAATGCTCAGTTTGAACTTCAGCAGACCATAGCTGGGTTTGAAATCACATATACCCTCATTCACTATTCTCTACATTACTCCACTAATATGTGTGTGTGTATGTGCATTCAGACACTGCGTGCGCCGGAATGACTGCTGCTTTTGCATAGTTTGTGCTTTCTGGTTAAGGGTATAGGGAGCAATTTCGGACACAGGCCATTTCTACATGCCCAAATGCATTGAGTTGCTGCTATGTGATTGGCTGATTAGATATATCCGTTGACTAGCAGTATATATACACACAGACACACTTTACATTTCTTGAATTACAAATAAGAAAAGTTATATATACATTTTTTATATGTAAATGATATGCACAAGAAAAAAAAAACAGATGGATTTAGAATAGATGCTGACAGACATGTTGGCAGGTACCTCTTTAAAGTTGGGGTGTTTGGCATCCTGCACTAGTTGTAATAAAACTCCCTCTGTAGTGGTGAGAAACGCCCCACTCTGCTTCAGTCGTGACAGTGCAAAAAGACGATCTGTATGACTGAAAAAAAGACAGATATGTTTTCAAAACGCTGACATTCACTTAAAGAATTGACTTACAGGACACATCAGATTTTACACAACCACCTCATCTTTAAGCAAACACTGAAATTCCTCCAGTTTCTATAGACCTTTAGAAAAAAAGCTTATAGATGCCATCCATCATTTGACTTGAGTTTCTGTTTGAAAAGATGTGGATGTGAGTAAAGAAAAGGTTATGTAGGTGTCTCATGTTTGCATTGATTTAAAACACAGTTTTTCATGTTTTATCACATAATACTTTCCATAAATTACATAAATTTTGAATATCACAACAGTTTTCAATTTTGTATATTTTAAACAAAATGATTATTATACCTCCGAGAGGAGACAGCATCTGCCACAATATGGACCTCCATGCCTCGCTCCAGAAGATCATAGGTTGTACACTACAGTAAAACAACAACCTTAAAGATCATGATCAGGAGACAATATATGTGTCATTGAAAGTAAGAAGTGCCATGGCACCAGTTTATAAATTTGTTTGATGTTACCGCAATGCACGCTTGAGCCTCAATGCCACATAGTATGACTTGCTGAGGGTCTCCCAGGCTCTTGAGTGAGCTCTCGACACTGTCCGTCAGCATGGAGAAACTGGTCTTTGTATGAGGCTTCAGGCCCTCGGCCCCCAGCTCAGGAACAGTGGGGCCCAGACCTTTAGGGTACTGCTCGGTTAAAATCTGAGGGATGTTCAAGATTCGGCTTGCCTGGAAGAGAAACCCAATTTATTATGTCCATTTCCCAACCTAAAATTGAACTGCAACTGAAACATTTTTTTATGAATGAATGTGCAATATTTTGTTTCAATAATATTTATTCTTTTAATATCTATTTCATGGTACTATAAATATTCACCTCTAAATTATGCACCATTTATTTCTATATATAAATGACTTATATTATTCATTATATATTTAGACATTATATATTATCAAACCCTGCTTCATTATGGCTGATTTGTAGATTGTACCCAAATATTTTCATTTTTTTGTATTTCCCATTTGTTTCCAATAGCAGTAAGTTTTGACCACAAATATCACTAGTGTTACTAATTTTTAAGAGACGATTTAGCCTTTTCTAATCAGGTCAAAAATTTATTTTGGTCAAATAGCAAGTGCCACAAAATTCACCATGTTTCGTACCATTGCAATGAAGTAATAAATTCTAAAAAATTCCAAATGTAAAATATTTCAGTCTAAAATTACAGAAGACCACCAGAGGGATATAGATAATGCATAGAAAATCAGGTAGCTTACAAGATGCAGTGGTGACAGCACATTTAATATATGATGATTATAGATTGGTGTTATATGAATAATGCAGCAGTTCTGATTAACTGTAGGTGCTGATTGTACCTGTAGCAATCTTGCTGCATTGCTCACAATGTTTGTGAACTGGAAAATATTGGGTCTGAACTTCTCCTGAATGTCACACAGTAGCAGCACTGAGCCTTTGGTAGACAGCCTGCCAATTCTTGCCACTGTGGAGATAACCAGGTAATTATGTCACATAATGTCTCACATTCTGTGAGTCTTTGTGCCAGGGCCCTGTAGGGGCCCCAATAATTCTTAAAATCATTTCAATTTAGTCATAATAGCATAATCTTAATTAAATCGATAAAAAAATAAAGATGCACTAAATAAACTTTAATGAAAATAAAAAGTAGCATGTCTAAACCGATATTGTGAGCCACTTTTATTGTAATAAATGTGAAAGTACGAAGAGCATGTAAATAACTTTGAATTCTTCTCATACATTATTAACACACATATTTCAACCACAACTGCGTTTGATAGAGTTCATTCACGAGCAGTACTTACTGTTAGTAGTGTAATGTGAGGGAGCCTCAGACCTCAAAGATCAAGATCAGGTCACCGTTACCTCTATGTTATATAAATGTCCACTGGTCAAACTGTTGTTGAAACTCTGGTGAAGTTTATATGGTAATGACTAAGCCGAGTACAAGACTAACATATTCATAAATGACAGCAACGCACAAAATTCAGATACAGCACAAAGGTATATTCTGATATCTACGTGTGCTCTTGAAAGATATATTTCCTTGATGATTATTATTACAACAATGCAGCACAATTCGCTCACTCGCTGTAACGTTAACACAAACCTCCAGATAAGAGGCCAATAGTGGCGTTTCGCTTGTGATTTTGAACCAATCTTTCAAATGAACGATTCAGAAGGAATCGTTCTCTTCAACTAACGTTAGCTCCATTTAAAGAATGATGATAGCAAGAACTAATAGAATTCGAGTAAGGGCTGTAAATGAGAATTTCTTTGGTTGGACCCAGAGTCATAGAGAGTCTCTCTATGACTCTGGTACCCCTTTTCCACCAACAAGAACCAGGTGCCTGTTCGGAGTTGGTTCGACTGATGTGCCTCCAAAGAACCGTTTTGCTTTTCCACAGGCTAAAGAGCCAGCACAGAGCCAGGTCTTACGTCACTGTATACGTCTCATCTTTCCCAGCAACGTTAGCGCGACCATAGACCCAGAGCCGTTAACGAACCCGCCCCCTTCACTGAAATAATCTATTTTGTGTTTTGAGACTCGAGTCGTAGCAGCACTGAACGAGTCATCTCGTTTGTGAACGAACTGAATGAATAATGCATCGGTTAAGTAAATGATTCACTGGCTCACCTATAACCACAACACACAAAAATACCCTCTGGCGTAACGGTGTGTAACCCACAAAATAATGTAATAAATATATATATTTAAAAGATTCGAGTCAATGGGATGAATTAAAATCCCAACCACTGTTCAGTGTTCACCATACACATGGTGTTCACCACTGCCATCCAGATCCATTAGAGGGCGTTGTAAGATTCAAAGCTGTTACTTTACAGTCTGCAATTCAGTGTATTTTTTTATTGAACATATGAATTTACATGCAATGATTTTAAATGCATGCATGCAATACTAAAATCAGCAACAGTAACAGATACCCGTTATTATATATTTTAATGGCTTGATATGTAAAATTGACCCGGAAGTGTTTGGGGGTGGCTACCTGACCTTAGTGGGCGCTCTTTCACGGCCTTGGCGTTTCCCAGATTTTGTGGGAAATATAGAGTCTATTTAACGTATGTCGATGTTTTTGAGGAATACATGAGCTCTTTCACGAGCAAAGCCCTCGTTTATTCCAGCACATCATCTGGTGCATGTGTCTGTTTACTCTAGGTCTCTTTGAAAGCACGTTTTCCTCATGCTAGTCTTTGTATGTTCTGAGCGCTTCTGGAAGACTCCAGCTCGACTCTTGCTGCTCTTATTAAACTCCGCTTTGCTTTCCCAGGGTCGCATTTTTCCCTTACAAATACTGTAGTTTCTTAGCGTTTCACACTTTGTTTTTTTTTATTTGCGAGATATTCGCAGTCACCGAATTGCTAGCTGCAAGCTAGCCCGATTCACCCTCTGTCGGCGTGTTTGAGCTGCTGGAAAATGTCTGATTTTGACGAGTTTGAGAGACAGCTAACCGAAAATAAGCAAGGTGAGAAATAATTGTATATTTGTGATGAAAGTGAGGGATTGGCCAAATGTTACAGTTGATGTGATAGTGGTCAGTGAGTGGATCGGTTTCCCTGGATGTTCCTGCAGCCTGAAGGGTGGTCTGCATCATATTACACAGAAGGAAACCAGAAAAATGTAGTTGCTGTTTAGTCGTGTGTACTGTAAACCCAATTTGTAGAGGATGTGTGTTTGGTGGATGGTTTCACTGAGATATTGAGCTTTATGTTGATTGGATGTATGTATGCATGCATGCATAAATATGAGCGGGTTAGTGCTGAAACATCACCAGGGCTTAGGTAAACAATGTGATAAGTAAAATGGCATCTATGCCTTATGTTATCTAGTTATATTTAAAGGCATAGTTCACCCAAAATTAGAATTCATTATTTTTCATCAATATATTCTTTTATGTTCCACAGAAGAAAGTCATACAGGTTTAGAATAACATGAGGGTGAGTAAACAATACAGATTTTAAAATTTTTGGTGAACTGTCCCTTTAAGAATTGAAATATGGCAGTGACCATTTGAAATTACTGAAACCTTTCCTACTTATAGACATGCTATTTAAAAAATAAATGCTCTCATAAATGTACAAAATATCATTTTCACCCACCAAATATTACTTTAACAAATTCAATTTCTGACTTAAATTTCTGGTGCTTAGATGAGCATCAGAAAGCATATATCAGTTTGAACAAACATACATGTTGAGTGAAGAAAATACTAATTTTATTCATGCTTTGTACATTGCTGTGCAACTCAAATGTGCAGCGGACCGAGACAAGGAGAACAAGCACCACCGGCGCAGTGGCTCGAGAAGTCGTAGCAGAGACCGGGACAGGAAGAGAAGGAGCCGGGACCGTGACAGAGAAAGGAGAGGCAGCCGAGAACGTCATGGAGATAGCAAGGACCGCAGACACAGACGCAGGTACGTGGGGAAACATTTGAATTCTTAGGGCCATTCACTTAAAGCTTTAAAAGAGCCTGTACATTTTCAAATAGCGTCATTGCTGGTTTCGCTTTCTCCCTGTGCAGTCGCTCCCCACACCGTGAGAAGAAAAAGATTAAAGTGAAAAAATATTGGGATGTTCCTCCTCCTGGATTTGAACACATCACACCCATGCAGTACAAAGCCATGCAGGGTAAGAGTCTGTTTTTCATTCTTTCCTTCTCTAACCTGGTTTACTCCTGCTGTGATTCATCTTAATGCAGTTCTTTCTGGTTATGTGCTGCCTTAAAATTGTCTGATTGAACAATTTGTAATTAAAGCTTATAACGCTACTGTTCACAATTTTGGGATCAGTATGATTACATTTTTTGAAAGAAATTACTACTTGCTCAGCAAAGACGTATTAAATTGATCAAAATGGATAGTAAAGACATTTATAATGTTTATTATGTATAATGCTTATAATGAATACATATGTCTAGCATACTTGTAAACCTTGTTCTTTGACGTCAGCTGCTGGTCAGATCCCGGCCACTGCTCTGCTGCCCACAATGACCCCTGAGGGTCTGGCTGTGACCTCAACACCTGTTCCTGTCGTGGGCAGTCAGATGACTCGACAGGCCCGGCGGCTCTATGTGGGCAACATCCCATTTGGCATCACAGAGGTGAGGTTCATTATTATCTGACATCCATTTGAATTTTGGTGTAGTGGAATGTGTGATAATCTTTCCGTCAACGTTATGGTGAATCCAACTGTATTTTTTTAAATCGTAGTACAACAAATTCTTTTTTTTTTTATGCTTTTCTTTGTTCTTGCTCCAGTTGCATAATAGCGGTGCTTTCTAATTTCTTTTATCTATATATAAATATAGGAGTCTATGATGGACTTCTTCAATGCTCAGATGCGTTTGGGTGGCCTGACTCAGGCCCCAGGAAATCCAGTTCTTGCTGTCCAGATCAACCAGGACAAGAATTTTGCCTTTCTGGAGGTCAGTCTTCATTCTGAGCAGTAGATCCAAAACATTTTGGGAGTGTAATATGAATGTTATTTTTTATGTTTGTTTATACAGTTCCGCTCGGTGGATGAGACTACACAGGCCATGGCATTTGATGGCATCATTTTCCAGGGACAGAGTCTGAAGATTCGCCGACCACACGACTACCAGCCTCTGCCCGGCATGAGTGAGAATCCCAGTGTCTATGTCCCAGGCACGTCACTCTTTTGCTCCCCCAATTCTTGTACGCTCAATGTTTTGCTCTCTTCAGTCATAATTTCATTGAAACTTTAGTGATTGATTTAATGTGGATCATTTTTGGTCACACTCTGGTTCTCTCTCCCTAGGTGTCGTTTCCACGGTGGTGCCTGATTCGGCCCATAAACTCTTTATTGGCGGTCTGCCAAATTACCTCAACGATGACCAGGTTCGTGTTAATATAGCATTATGTGGCAGCAAGTTCCGGTCACTGAGGGCTGCTGAGCTAACTATTGATTGGGCAAAACTGATTTCCCAGTATGTTTTATTTGCCATTATTCTGAGTGTAATTAAAGTAGAATTGTTTTGACCAAAGTTTTTGCATAACTTGGCATGGCTTGTTGTTTTTAGTGGCTGTGCGGTCCTTAACACCTGATGACAACACCAGCTACAACAATGTGATTATGATAGCTTTTGATATTAGCATATTGATTATGATATTGGCAGATATGCTAATCTTTTGACTGTGCTAAAGTGAAGCGGTTAATGCTTTGCTAAAGGAAATATAAAAACTTTTCATGCTCCTCAGAACAGATGCATCCATGATATTATAGCCTTTAAGTTCACATGGTTGCAGGGTTGCCATGTCTGCGTAACAAATCTAGCCCAGTTGCCAATCAGAAATGGCCCAGATATCAAAATTTAAAATGTCACTCACATACTGTACCTAATATATATATATTTTACAGTGACTACTATGACTTCTCAATTTCAACTTGTAGTTATAAACATAAACAGTCTGTTTTCAAAAAGGAGCTCGGAGGAGCACAAAGTGACTCCTCACAAAACTTAAAATCTAGCACACTTTTATAATTGTTAGAATATAAAATATTTCAGGCAAATATAATTTATGCAATGTGTCAAACCTTTACGCCGTGGGAAAAAATCAACACATGGCAACGAATTAAAAGTAACCTAATTTCACAAGAAACCGCTTGTCATTGTAAAAAAACATATTTATTTAAAAAAATCAAAATTTTAATTTATGATAGATTATGATAAAAGTCTCTTATGCTCTCCAAGGCTGTATTTATTTGACCAAAAATACAGTAGCAACAGTAATATTGTGAAGTATTACAATTTATTGTAGTATTTATGTTATTTGAAATGCGTGTTTTGTATTTGCATATATTTTAAAATGTTACTTATTCCAGTGATGGCAAAGTTAAATTTTCAGCAGCCATTACTCCAGTTCTGTGAATATTCACGTATGTATAATATTAACATCAAAGTAATTTTAAGATTTTTCTCTGTTCCACAGGTCAAAGAATTGCTGACATCGTTTGGTCCTCTGAAGGCCTTCAATTTGGTGAAAGACAGCGCTACAGGCCTCTCTAAGGGCTATGCTTTCTGTGAATATGTTGACGTCAATATCAACGACCAGGTGATAAAAACAAGCATTAAAATCATATGATCAGTCTGTCAACTCCCAGCAAATAACATAAGCTTATACAACACTATATGAGACACATCACCCAACACTTACCCTTTTCCTCTGCATGTAATGGGCTTTATCACATTACATATATGCACATATATTACATATGCTGTTGAATATGGGCTGTATCTGTAGATCAATTAGAATGAAATAATTTGCCCAGGATTTATCCATGGGTTAGAACAGGAAATGAGCTAGAGGCGTGTCAGAGCTGTTAATTGACATCCATATTAACCTCTCCAAGGCACACTGTTCACTGTCACAGGCCATCGCGGGGCTTAATGGGATGCAGCTGGGGGACAAGAAACTCCTGGTTCAGAGAGCAAGCGTCGGCTCCAAGAACACCACACTGGTGAGGGACAGTGTGAATGCTTTCAAGTATCGAGTACCTTTATGTGTGGTTGATGTGCTGAATCTCCTAATATTATTTCTCACTCTCGTCCCCTCTGAAGACTGGTATAAACCAGACTCCAGTTACCCTTCAAGTTCCAGGTCTCATGAACAGCTCGGTAACTCAGATGGGTGGCATTCCCACGGAAGTATTGTGTCTGATGAACATGGTGGCTCCAGAGGAGCTGCTGGATGATGACGAGTATGAGGAGATCGTGGAAGACGTCAGAGACGAGTGCTCTAAATACGGTCAGGTCAAGAGCATCGAGATTCCACGCCCTGTAGACGGCCTGGAAGTTCCTGGCACTGGAAAGGTTTGATAAATAAATCTACATTTGAATGATAAATTTAAAAGTAGCTTGTTAAAACTGTTGTCTATGGGTTTTTTTTCTCTCTCTTTTTCCCCTTAGATCTTTGTGGAGTTTATGTCAGTGTTTGACTCTCAGAAAGCAATGCAAGGCTTAACAGGAAGGAAATTTGCCAACAGAGTGGTGGTGACTAAATACTGCGACCCTGATGCCTATCACCGCCGCGACTTCTGGTAGAGACTGGACTGAATCAAGAGCGAGAGAGACGCAGATGGTGTGATTTCAGTCTCTCGGAAACCCCTTAATTTGTAGGTTTATGAGGTCTGAGAGGGTGTGAGCTTTCTTTTTAAATCTGGCAGACTATAAACATGACTTGTGATTGGTCAGAATGTAGCGAACCAATTATTTGTCATGTTTTTTATGTTGTTGATGGCAGCATTGAAGTATGTGCAAAGCTATAAGATGGGAAAATAGACCGTACTATGTCGATGTCTACAGAAAAGGATACAATTAGACATGCCACTAAACTTTAAGCTTAATTCTGGCCCATAGTGATTTTACGTGTCAGGTTTTTTTCCCCTCAATGTTAAATACCTGCTCTATCATCTGTACAGCTCACACTTTGAGCCAGACTGGTCAGATAGGAGTGAGAGGAGGATATAAAGAAGCAAGTGAGGGAAGAGAAATGATGACAACAGAAATGAATGTTACACTCAAACAAGAAGGTGAGAGGGGGTATTTGAGGAGAGAAGTCCTTGTTATTTTGACATGGTTTTTATTTTGGCTGTGAAATGAGGTTTCCTGTGTAAAAGTGCAGTTTAAAAAGCCAGATGAGTTTCTGGATTGTTTTTTGACACCACACATGTATGAGGTAAAGCTGTTACAGGCATCTTATCTTGTAGAGGGTGACTATTACCAAGTCTATACTGTCTTCTATCTTGCCCCTCCTCTCTTTTTTCCTGCTATCTCTCCTTCCTTTTATAATAGTTGTACTGTTTCTTGTGAACCCTATTTTCCTGGCCCCATCTAACCAAATTTATACACAGTGAAAAAGAAACTTGTCTTTTTTTTTTTTATTTAAATTTTTTTATACATTCTGATTCTGTATCGAACTGTCCACTGCTGTTTTTTTAAAAACTGTAATAAGCTGAGTTGATTTAATACAATGCATTTATGTATGAGGACCAGAGAAACAATCTGGTGAAATAAACCCAATGCGTTTGAATTGAATCGCGACACACTGCATCTGTATTCTGCCAGTGCTTCTAACTAGTTTATCACCAATATGGTATCTGAGAATTATGAGCAATTGGTTAGTCTGTAGTCAGTCTGTTTTTAGACTCGGGGGGTTATTATTTGGGGCTGGCGGGGGGGGGGGGGGGGTGGGGGGGGGGGTGGGGGGGGGGGTGGGGAATTGGGATAATGTTGTTTTAAAAAAAAAAAAAACCGGATAAAATATCCGTGAAATATGTTGATTAACGATATTCATGTGCTCCTATGGATTGACTGAAAACTGAAATAGATTTTGAGGAGTTAATTGTCCTTCACAAATCCAGGTGAATAAACTGAATAAAGTCCTCTGCAAAGAATGGGGGAGGGAAAGTTATTTATTGGGTGGTTAATTTTGATAGATTATAATAAACTGCTTTTAGCTGCTTGACAAAGGGTATGTGAATATAATAAAAAAATGTATTGTGTAGAAAAGAAATAACATAACTGGTTAAAACACATTGTCTCCTAGTCTCAGTCGTCAGTGGCACAACTACGGACCACCTGATGCATGTTGTGCAAACATTTCAGAAAATATATTTTCAAGCCTATTGAACGTTACTTTTCAGGGAGCCAGGAAAAATTTGTTCACAAGCTCAACAGAAAAATCATCTGGTTCAGTCAGCTCGGTTCTTATGTGCCCTCCCACGTAAAAAATAACCATTTCAATGTATTTACTTTAACGTTTTTTCGGTAATACTTTATTTTACAGTGTCCTTGTTACATATGTTACATGTACTTACCATGGTAATAACAGTAAATGATGCATAATTACATGCAACTAACCCTCTACCTAATCCTACCCTAACCCTATAGTAAGTACATGTAGTTGCTTAATATTACTCAGTACTTAAATATATAATTACACTGTAACAATGACACCTTAAACTGTTTACGCTTTAAAAAAAATGCACCTGGAAATGAATCATGTCAATAAATTAAACACTTCTGCTGGAAAATGATGGCATTTGGTGTGGAACATACTGACAAATTTTAATTATTTTCATATTTGTTAACACCATTTATGTTAGCCAGCTAGATAACATTATCATGGAAACAAATCAGCAGTTTGCAACAATGTTGAATGTGACGTTAATGGCATCAAATAAATAAGATACTCCACTGTAGTTTTATACTCTTGTTAAAGTTCAGTGAAATAGTACTCATTACTTTGGAGAGATCACAAAGACTACAAATACTTTCTACTGATTTATTCAGAGCTGTATCTAAAACCATTTCTATAATGGCTATGGCGTTATATGAATAAACTACAACTAATGAATGGATGGATAGAAACATGTTCTGTTGAATTATTAGTGACCATCTTTTTGGCTTCATTATTTTTTATTTTTACCTATCGATAATGCCCCAATTTTATGTCTTACAGCCAGCTCTCTAACCATCTTTATTCTCACCCTTTTTCTTTCTCGCACATCTGCTTTTGATTTAATTCCATCTATAACTTTTTAAGCTGCCCTCTCTCGCCTCATAAACAGTCCTCTCTGTCGTTGCAACTGTAACTCCCACGCTCTTAATGTCATTAACAGGTGCTTGTCCAAAATAGAATCCTTGCCCATACGCGCGCGCACACAAACATCAGTGGATCAGCTGACATACACTCGACTATATTTCCCGCACACATGCAAAACTCACACTGACCTACACTGAAAAATAAAAAAATCTATTCATACGTAGATAAATACTCTTGCTTGGACCATCTATTCATGCTTAAGCGGTCATGCATTCAAAATATCTTCCACTTGATTGCATGAGCCCCAGTCCCACTTTTCTCCACCCTCCACTTTCTCTTTTTTCTCTCTTGCTCTCTTTGCGTCCCTCCTTCTCCTACTCTCTCAGTTGAGTTTCATGTATCTAGTCATCAGATCTGCACCCACACAGAACAGGTCAGGATTTGATTGCTCTCACTGTTGCTAAAGCTTGATGGCTTTTCAATGCACTTACTGCACACATGTATACTGTCATAGTTGAATAAAATCTGTGAGACAAACCTTAAATTTAATAGTTTTGTGTTGTGCAGCTGATTAAATTATGTTTTTTATTATGCTCTCAGGAAGAGTGATTGCACATTTGATAACTTTGCGAACTTATTTTTTTTATTTATTTTTCTCTAAGAATCTGAATCTAAAATGCATGGATGTATTGATATAAGTATAAATGTATTATTTCTGAACTGTAAATGATTTTGTATATTAACCTGAATTTAAAAAAAAATATGTTTATAATTTAGCATTTTATTGCAGCACATAATCACATCACTGTTTAATATGTGACTAGTTATGTTTGCATATGTCTAACTGTCTGATACACTATAAACTTTTAGGCAGTTCCATTGGTCTGGATGTAATTTATTGTCATAAGTGATGTTTATACATGTCTTCTGGAGTCTAAATCAAAGATGTGAGTTTTGGGGTTGAAGCCCTGTAACTTTTAAAATGACGATTGGTTTCTTTCATTCTTGCTGACAAAATTGTCTCTTGACTGAGATGTGAGCCGCTTAGGAACGGGTGTAGACTTTTTCCTTTTGAGACAACAACATATGGCAAAGTATAGTATACATATTACAGAAGCGTAACTGTTTTGAAGAAAGTTTTGACAGAGTCGGGGTAATTTAAAGAGCTACGATGGAGGTGGAGATGATCTTGGTGCTGGGTTAATTATAGCCCGTTACATTTCCAGGTCATGTTTAGTGTTTTGACAGTCTGCTATATCTCAAATGACTGTAACTTACTGTAAATAGCCCCAAAAACTTACTGAAGAACTACTTTAATATCTGTGTGTGTAGTCACACTGCAAATGTCTTAATCTGGATTTTTAGCTTGTTTTCAAGTGAAGTATAAGGCTTGTTTTCTGATTATAAATTGATTTATAGCTAAATATATGGAACTAAGTTGATTTTTTTTTATCAGTACAGTAAAAAGTGTAATATTGTAAAATATTACTATTTAAAATAGCTTTTCTATTTTGATGTGCAGTCTTCAGTGTCACATGATCCTTCAGAAATAATTCTAATATGCTGTTTTGGTGCTCAAGAAACATTTATGAGTGTTAAATTGTTGTGCTGCTTAATATTTTTGTTGTAGTGTTTTTTTCTGGAATAGAAAGTTAGCATAATTTATGTGAAAAAGATATTTTACATTTTGTAAACTTTGTAAAGTGTAAACATTTGTAAACAACTTTGTAAAGTGATCAGTTGACCTAACTTAACAAAAAGTGAGGAAACCCGTTGCTTTATAATTATTAAGTAAATAAACTGCATGAGTAACAAAAAAAATTAAGTTATATGGAATTGAAAGTTTATTTACTTATTTAAAAAAAAGCGATTTCCCTTTAGACTAAGAAAAATTAAGTTCAATATATATTCTCTGAAAACATTATATTAAATATAAAGTGATTTTGCATAAGTGACCTTGCTTTAACTTATTGAGTCATTTATTTTTACTGTGATGCTAAAATGCTAATTTTGGTTAAAGACTTAATATATAATAATAAAATAAGCTAATTCATAAGTATATGTCATGGCGTTTGTGAGTGCTATAATTTATAATGCTATAATTTTGGCTATGGGCCACATGCTTATTTCTTGCCTTGTTGTGGTTTTATTGCTCCTGTGTGGGTAATTGGTTTCAGTGAGCCTCGTCCTGTAACACTCCCTCCCTGTACGTGGACCGTGATAACGCCTTTAGACCCTCTGTTGGTTTGCCTGTCACATGAATTAACACCTACTGCTCCACTTGGCTCTTATATTCGCCTTCATTCTCAATCAACCTTGTGTTTTATCCCTCAGTCTGTTTCTCTTCCCACTCTCACATCTTTTTTTAGAATAGCAGAACGCCGCACACCTTGAAACTCTCTGTCCACAGATCTGATAATTCTCTGTACACATAATGCTTGGGTATTTATGAGGCCTTAAAATGGCGCAGATCAAACAGGCTGGGCTAAAGTGAGTTGGGTTATGTGGGTATGTGGTGTTATCTTAGAGTCGCATCTGGCATAGCTAATTCTTAGACAATGTGACCTAATCGTGACCCATATTAACTCTCTCTGACAGCAAGCTGCCTGTTTGTTTATTGAACAGAGGACAAAGGGATAATGTTGTTTTCCAGGTATTAGGGATGTTCGCTGTGCCACTACTAATTTTAACAGTAAAGAAAAAAAGTTCAGTATGAAAAGTGCATTGTTGAATGTATACTGCAAAATGTCTTGTTTTCCAATACAAATATAAGTGAGGTAAAAATAAAGAAAAGCTATTAGATATTTTAAAAACAAGTCTTGCTTTGAAATAATAATTTAATAAATATTTGAATAATAATTTAATAAATAACTAATTTAATTAGAATTTCTTAATAAGTTCTAAGTTTACTTCTAAATTAGAAAATTACAATAAGGTTGAGTTTGTTAACATTGGTTAATGTGTGATGACTGAACATAAATATGATATTTTTAAATTATTATTAAATTAATTTTTACGGTAACTCTTTATAATAAGGTTCCATTATTAACTTTAGCTAATAGATTAATTCATAACTAACATTAACTAACAATGAGCAATACGTTTGTTATAGTATTTATTGATCTTTGTTAATTTTAGTTAATACAAATGCAGATGTTTAGTGTTAGTTCATGTTAACTCAAGTCCATTAAATAATATTAACAGATACAACTTTTTATTTTAACAATGTATTTGTAAATATTGAAATGAACATGAACTATGGTTAATGCTTTAGAAGTATTTTTCATATTTAGTTGATGTTTACCAATGTAGTTAACTAATATTAACAAATGGGACCTTATTTTAAAGTGTTACCATAATTCCTGTTCATAATGCTGTTGTTGTAAATTCATGATACCTAATGCATTTTCTAATGCTAATAAATTCAGCCTTATTATAGAGTTAGAATGAATTAGTAGTAATTTTAGAGTTAGTAAAGCATTAAAATTAGATTAGAATACCAAGTATTAATTAGTAGTAAGAATCTATAATAGAATCTATCTTGAATAAAGTTTTTCTATCGCATTGGCAAATTGTTTAGATTGCAGATCTCTTTATCCTTCAGTCTTTCTGCTACTTTTCATGTACTGTCTTTTTTTTTTTTTGCAGGTTCATCAAAAAGAGGAATGCATCTTCTTTTCACTGCTCTATAAGGCCTCAATCCAATGTCTCTCATCAAGTCGTTCTTTTCATCTACCCATTATTCCTGTCTAGTTTGTTATCAAACCTTCTCGTGTTTGTAGGCGTCAGTTAATTCCCACTCTACGTTCTTCAGAAATGACCCCCTGTCACTTGAATTTCTGGCACGCCGGTTTCTTTTTAAATCACAGAACATTGTAATTCTCTATCATTTCCTGTTCTTTTTTTTTTTAACTTTCTATTAATATACTTCTCTGCGTTCTCATTATCCATCGGTCCAGCAAACTCCAGACTAATCTCTCTAGTCTCCTGTTTTTTTGCTTTAGTCATTTCTGGTTTTCCCCTTTCTTGACTTTGCCTCTGGGAGTTTTCCTCTCTCATTGCCATGTGGTCCAACTTTTTCATTGCACACGAAGAAGATGGGAGAGGAGGTGCGGCAGGGTTGGGTGGAGCTGGCAGTAAGTTGGGGCGTGCAGGTCAACGGCCGAGGGCTCCTCGAATGAGTGACAGCCAGGAGGGCAAGATAAAGCTGGCATTTTTTATCGCCCTCATAGGGGTGACTCTGGTGGTACTTGGCATGGGCACAGAGTTCTGGGTGGAGCTATCTGAGCCAAAACACTTCAGGAACAACCAGACGTGTGAGATGGCACATTATGGCCTTTGGAAATCATGCGTTCGCACTCTATGGGTGTCAGATATTGACCCGGAGAGAGAGAGCTGTGGACCTGTAGAATTGCCTGGAGGTGAGACCACTCGTTCTCTCTATCTAACATACTCACTCACTCACTCACTCACTCACTCAATAGCTGCGTTTACATGGACCCTAATAATCCGATTGTAATCGAACTAGTAGCACAGTCTTCGGAATAGAAAAGTCATATGTAAACACGTCAGTCAGAATGAATTTGCCAAATCCAATTAAAATGTATTTTGGATTGTAATGGGTGGTCTAAAAACTTAATCAGATTGAAACCCGAAACTGGAAAGTACTGCGCATATGCAATGACGTAAAAAATGGCGTAATGATGTATGACGCGTGGAACGAGTTGTTGTTGTTGTGGAATGAAGTGTCATAAATGACTGTCGTGTCATTCTAAAATTCAGAAAAAGGTGGAGCAGGACAACATCCCACCTAGTTTCAGCCTCAGAAGTCACGAAGTCGTCATCTGATTGGTTAAATTCTACAGGATTTCCGGGAGACGGGTGTGTCATGTTCTTTAACGGTCCACCTGGAAACAAAGACATCATGATGCCAAAACTTATGGAAGAAGAAAGCCATTGAAAGCCACAACCGTGACGAGGAACAACTTAACGCTGGATTTTCATAAGTATGTGAAGTTGCAGGGCCATTGTTGCAGAAAACTTGCACAATGTTTTTGAATGATTAATTTATTAGATGCCCTGTGATTGGTTGCTTTACATGTCAGTCAGGCGTCCTCTTGGGTGGCAGTGACGGAGTCCAGTGTTGCGTTCCAGTCCACTTTTAGACATGCACTTGCAAACTTCCCTAAGCACTTCCCCTCGGGGGAATAACTGCCGCCATTTTGAAGTGCGTTCCACTTCGTGAAGTGGACGAGGGAAGTTTATATGGACAGACACTCGTTCCCTCGATTTTGACCGAGGGAGCGAGTCTACTTCATATGTACTCTTCAGGCAGTTCCATATACCACAATGCAACACGATTGTGACGTCACCGCCGATCTCGTCTAATCACCACCACCACAAACAACTCTATTATATATTAATTCGATTTTTTTTATGTAAAACAACCCAAACACACCTATATACATTTGGATGCTGCACTAAACAAATTCTTAAAGGGAAAAAATTTGTAAATAATAAATCAACTCCATAGCTGATTCCAAGTGATCAAGGGCTTAGGACGTTCCAGTTCAGCCCATTGCAGTTTCCGCCAGAAGTGGACACTCGTGCAACGTAAGCAATGACGCACATCCGAGTGAACGAGACGGAGGGAAGATAGCGAGTGAAGGGCGTGACAATTTTGGACAGGAACGCAGCCCCGGCCTTCTGTCGGCGTGATTTTTTTTTCACAAACCACTTCAGCGGAAATCCCGCCCTGCTGCCGATTTCATTGGTTTAGGTTACAGTGACGGGTAGGTTTAGGGATCAGTGTTTGGTTTAGGCAATCAGTACAGTGATTGACATGACCAAAGAAAACTTTAGAATCGGCTGCAGGGCGGGATTTCCACTGAAGTGGTTTGGGAAAAAAAATCACGCCTTCTGTCGTCAGTCTGAAGGTTTGGCAACCCGAGACTACGTCCACCAGTACTTTGCTTCGGACTCTCATCCACAGATACTGTGATTTGGTCGCTAGAAAGGGCGTTTTTACTGCTTGATAAATATAAACAGCACAGCACAATGGTTCATGTGCTCATCGACCTGAAATAGATAAATATTTAGTCTGCTCTTTAAAATCAAGAAGCAATGTAGGAGAAGGAGAAGCATAGTTAGTATGCGCAAACAACGCGAAACTATATTCGTGGAGTGTGGGCATGTCAAAAAATCGAATCTGATTTGAAGCTTGTGATATAAAATCCCACACATCAACGCTTTATTTAGTTTTCATGTAAACAGTATGTTCCGATTCATTCCGATTGAAAAAAAAAACTGTCCATGTAAACGTAGCTGTCTATATTCAGAACAGCATACTATCATACTTCTCAAACTGCAGTATATGGTAGGATATAGTATGCCGATTTTCTGTATGATGACCTCCTGCATACTGCATCCCACAATGCAATGTGCTTGAATATTAACACATATGCTGTGAATTTTAACATCTGTTTCTTAAATCGACTCACTATTTAAATATTTTATATATATATATATATATATTCTTTTATGAATATTTTTTGGATAATATAATTGCTGTAACAAAATTAGTATTTAAAATGCAAAACATTTTTTTTGTTTCCAAGATATGATAATTGCGCACATCTATTTCATTAGTCATCATAAAATCAAAATGGACAATTCTGATTTTTAATTTAATATTGCAGTGTTTATTAAAAATTATTTATTCATGCACATCATTCTTTTTGTTTTTAATTCATGTGCCCTTGTAATCAATAATTAAAATAACTTCCCCTCCCCCTTGCAACAACATCTCTTCTCTGATGACCTACTTACTGTCGTTTGGGGGCGGGATGACCTGTCACTCACATGACATCACAGCAATAGTAAACCACAACGATCCAATCAATTCCAGATCAAAATCAAGTTCCTCCCTACATTTTCACTTGTTCGAGAAGCTGTTTTACTCAGATATACGTCACAATAGGGAAGAAAAGATAATGGCAACTTAAGCGTCATTACATGCAGCATAATGAGATTGTAGATAGTAATGTAGCATAATGCTGTTTAAAACATTTCTTGTTGCATAATTTGTTCTGTTCTACATACTATTTTTAAAAAGTTGTATGCAGATTAGAGTGTAGAATTCAGTAGGCAGCATGATAGTATTCCATTCTCAACATAGCCACCATACAAACCCTACCAATCCAGTGTTTGTGTTGCTCCTGGGAAACTGGAGGCTGATATCATGAGATAAAAATATTAATTAATAAAGAAGTATGAAGAAATTATTAGACTTACTAAATCCATAAACAAAACCTGGTGTGTTTTACAGTAACAGTTTTAGAGTTTTAATAATATAATGAATTGTTCTTGTATCATGTATTGTTGGAAATGTGAACACATTATACGGCATACTTATATGTATGTATCTGGGTTAGCTGGAGGAACAGATCATGCATAATTATTTTTAAAGACACAAAGCAGCATTCAGCTCACGTACAGCAAAACAGTGAGGTTATTAATGACGGTTGACTTTCTAAGATGCCATGAGGCTTAGTTTATCTAGTTCTGGTTGGTGATATTCATCTTACCTCTCATATAACAACAACCATAAACAGAGAACCAGAGAGTTTCATTTGCCTCAGTTTGTACGACTCAGAGAACTGTGATGATGTCTCTTGTAACAGTGCCATTGGTCCGACTGCCAGATCTGTTAAGGAACTTGAACCTGTCATAACAGATCATAACACGACACCCCTTTAGCTGAAATGCAGAACTGCACTTTTTTGGGGGTATTTTTCCTGGCAAAGTTAGAAAGATTTGGCAGATTCAGAGGAAAGGGCAACTAGTTTGGTTTCTGCTTTGAACATTTAAATAAGAGATAACTAAAAATTCTCAGTAGTTTGATGTTTGAACGTTATATAGAGATGACCTGCTTTCATTCTCAGTTATGACTTCCATGATGCATTTTTAAGAAATCTGTTCAATATTACATTACCAGCTCTATGCCAATCATATCTTGTGCAGCTCTCAGCAGTGACCTTACTTGACTGTGTGTATGTATGTGTGTGTGCCTCTATATATACATGTACACACAATATATATATATATATATATATAAATAATTAAATATATATATATATGTATATATATATATATATATATATATATATATATATATATTTAATTATATTTTATTTATCCAAGTATAAAGCAAAATTATTAAAAAACAAAAATGTAATCATGCCCTAACCTGTACGTAAATAAGTGTGGCCAAAAAAATGAATCTTCATAACATTTTGAAAATGGAAGATCAACTTTTTTTGACAAAGTGTCTTAAAATGTAACACATATAGTAAGATATGCAAGAAATAGCAGGAAGACAAAAACATCAGGCTGACTCATGTGTACCTAAAAAAATAGAATAGACGGAGAATGCGAAAATGTGTTCTGTGTGAACTGACCCTGAATCAACCTCGAACAAATTGACAAAAAATAGATTGCCGTGGACTGTAGGTCAGTAATAGGTTTATGCTCATTGATGTGAAAATAAAAAAAACAATATAATGACTTCTAAAGACACTTTATGTATGTCTAGTTAAAGCGTATCCATATATATATATATATATATATATATATATATATATATATAGATAGATGTTTTCCTTATTTTGTTATATCATCTAATTTATTGGATTTTTAAAAATCCATCCAGGGCTGTAATTTGAATAAATAAAAATTTGGAGTCAGCACAAATTTTTCCAATGAGGGTAAGTTCTGGGAAAAAAGACGTGTATGTGAGATGGGTCACAGTTATAGCAGAAAGGTCAGTCATGTTGCACAAGGAAAAACTGCAGTCTGACTGCTGCATGGTTGCAAGTCTAAATATAGAGGACATGAGAGAAAAATCTGGAAATATAAGTAGACAACAGACAAGCTGCAGAGGACGAAAGAGAGTGAATGTGGATTTTATTTTGTATACATTAACCTGAGTCTGTTCTCTCTTCCTTGTTCTGCCCTTCATCTTCTCTTTCCATCTGCCTCACTCTCATTCCCTCCCTCTCCATCTGCCTCGCTCTCTCTGTCTCTTGTTCTTTCAGTGCCATATGTGAGAGGGCTGCTCTGTGTCCTCGACACATTAATACACAATGACCCTCACAGGGCTTACAGCAGAGAGCTCAAGTGCCTTTTTCTGTTTCTCTGACTGATTTTTAGTCTTCACCTTCTCTGCCTCATTCTTCTCCCTCACTCTTTCATTTTTCGCCCTCAGAATCGAACTGCACATTCTTTAAATTCTACACTTCTGGAGAGAATGCTGTCATATTTAAGAAAACGACACAAAAAAGTAAGTTCTTACTGTATCCTCTGCCCTCTTTTCTCTCTGCCTTCTATGTGTCATTTCCCTTTTTGCTCTCTCATCTATTCATTCTCTCCCCTTCCACACTGTTTCTCTCATTGAAAATCAGTCATGTGTTTATTTCTCCTCCCCCGGCTCCATGTCTCTCCAGCTCTCCATTACTGTGTACATGCAGAAGAATTTATCATTCTTGAGCTTCTTTCTTGATCAATTCTTATTTCAGTTTACATAATTACTGAATGCCCCAACAAAACGCACTATATACTCAAACTTATCTGGACACAGGTTTGGCTAGGCCAATTAAAGGCATAGTTCACCCAAAAAAATTTAACTTCTGTCATAATTTATTCACCGCCATGTTGTTCCAAACCTGTATAACCTTTTTTCTATGGAACACAAAAGGAAACATTTCGAAGAATGTAGAGGTCACTTTTGCAATGCAATTACACACAAAAAGATGCAAAATCACTATAAAACAAAAGCTATATTTCTTGTCTTCTGAATTAATGCGACACATTTGTGTGAGAAACAGACTGAAATTTAATTTATTTTTCAATGAAAATCTCTTCCACTAGTGAACTGTTAGTTGACTGTTAAACTTCTGATCTGATCCTGATCAGTTTGATTCATGACTAAATCATTCAGAACTGATTAATTATAAAAGATCTGACTCAAAAGGGCAATCCGTCCATGATTTAGATATTGCTGCTGCTCTTCAAGCATGCCAGTGACCTACAATCAAGATTTCCAGTGAATAATGGCTTAAATTTTGGCCTATTGCTCACTTAAAGCTTTTGTATGACTTCAGATGGCTTGGAATAGCACGTTTTATGATAGTATTCTGTTATATTAACTGTTTGAGCATGATGCTAGCAATATAAAGGAATGATTTACTGAATCCAGCCTGCTTAAAGCTCAGATTGAACCTCATTGAACACCTTTGGGATGAACTGGAATGCTGAACATGTACCAGATCCCATTGGCCAAAATCAGTCCCTGACCTCACTAATGCTCTTCTCTCTGAATGGGAGCAAATCCCTTCAGCCATGTTCCAGCATCCAGTGAAAAGCCTTCCCAGAAAAGTGCAAGCTGTTAGGAGGGCCATTAAGGCCAAGGGTTTTGAAATGAAATGCCCCTGGGGTTTGGTTGTCCACATACTTTTGCCTATATTATAAAAGGATGGAGACTTTTATTATCAAGTATGACTTTGGTAACAAGTATAACTCACTGTTTGCTTTGTTTCTCTCTTAGGTTTGCATATGACAGGTGCAATATTGGCTTTGTTCAGTTTGTTTCTAATGGTCATGGGCTCTCTGTGTATCACTATGTCTCTCAGTAAGAGTGTGCCCTTCTTTCTCAAGCCTGCAACCATCTGCTTCGTTTCCTCAGGTACTTTTCAAACACCTCATAACTGCATCCAATGACTTTAAAACACCAGCACCATTCATCTGCAGTAAAACTGAAGTAACTAGTTATGGACGAGGCTACATTTTATTAAGGCGTCCTGTGAGACAATGTTCTAGACTAGACTAGGATTGGCAATGGTCAAGTGCACTATTCTGAGCTCAAACCTCAACCATCACAATTTCAGGCATCTCAAGAAATACAGCTGGCCTTATTTCAGGGTCACTTCACTAGTCAGGTGTAACCACTGATAATCTTTATTTTCTTTCATTCTTTATTTTTATTTCGAACAACAAAAAAGATACAATTAAAATAAAATATAAAAATACAAGTATGTTGCAACATACAGAAAGAAAAAAACAATATCTATAAAGTACTATAACAATAATTACAATATGTTCGAAAAGGAGCGGGATGAAGCAGAAGCTTATTAAAAGCTTATTAAAAGCTTATTAAGTTTGAGTTGTAAAAGAAGATTTAAAACTTAAGGTTCTGGTGTAGTTTGAACAAAGGTTGTTGTTTCACCTAGGGGTAAAAAGTAGTTTTAAATACCTTTCGAACATGCCGTCCACACTGCTGAGAGCATCATTTAGATGAATATGTAAATATGTGCTCCATGTGTTCCTCTCGATGACAAAATAAAACACAAAAATAACAGCGGTGAGAAAACACCAATTAAGAAAGCATCTGATCATAGCGACGTGGATATGTTTG
The DNA here is from genome assembly GCF_051911475.1 of Siphateles boraxobius. NCBI lineage: Eukaryota > Metazoa > Chordata > Actinopteri > Cypriniformes > Leuciscidae > Siphateles > Siphateles boraxobius. The sequence goes on along the minus strand of NW_027508722.1, from coordinate 18,074,131 downwards.
CACCAGCTCTGCAATTCGGCACTCCAGTCAAGTCATGTCACGTTTATTTATATAGCACTTCATACAATAGATTGCATTAAAGCAAGCTGCTTTGTGGTATAAAACATAAAAAAAACAGTTCCGCTTTCAATTAGAATTGCTTCAGTTTAACTTCAATTTCTACTATAAAGCAGCTCTTCAGTGGACCAAACAGAAGAAATGAACCAAAGGTTTCTAGCCATTACGTAATCAGCATGGATCAAAGATAGTTTGAAGGTGTTTTTCAGAAGCTTCACTTTTGCAAGCTCTTACCTGATTATATTTACATAATCTCACACCAGTTTGTTCTTTATTTTCACTTAAAGTATATGGGAACTTTCATAGTCCCATGTGTATCGGAGGCCAGATAGTATTGGCTGTGCGAGTTAAACCTCACTTCCCTGATCTCAAGAAACGCTCTAGCGATTGACGCTAGAGGCTGCAGTCTTTAGCCTCCTTGTTAAAACGCCTGGCTCCCACTCCGGAGACCTGGGTTCGAGGCCCGCACAGAGCAGGGCGAAGTAGGATCTGGGTGAGGGGTTACACATGCAGCTCCAGACTGAAACTAAAATAGAAAATAAATAAAAAATGGCAACAATAAGTTAAAATGTAGTTGCCTAGAGGAACAGGATCAAAAGTTGTAACTAATTTACATTAAATGCAATTATATAGAAAACACCCTAATTTATATAACTTGTTATAGTCTATATATTAAAATGTCCCTTCATCACAGCACACAAGCTGTTACAAGCTAAAGTCAGAAGCGCTTTTGGCTAATTTATCAACTACAAATATTATTTTGCTCCTAAATGTTTTTTGTTGAATCGAAAAAGGTGAACTGTTCCTTTAATGAAATGACCTTTCATCTCTCCGCTTTCCCCAGGTATCCTGGTCCTGTTGTCCATCATTGTTTTCCACCAGTCTGTGCTGGCTTTATTGGCAAGCGATCACAGTATCCCTCTCCATCACGAGCTGTCCTGGTCAGTGGCGTGTGTTGGCTCGGCTGGGGCCATTCTCATTTTTGGAGGGCTTATGTTCCTGCTGCTTTCCCTCCCCAACAACCCCCTGGAGAAATGTTTTCGTCAGCAGAGCAGTAGTGATACCTAGCTGTCAGAAGGACTGCCAGTGAGTTAAGTAGCAGAAGATCTTTTATACTCTTATGCTGCTTGTGGAGATTAACTGATGTTATAAAGGACTCTCAAAAGCTTATGTTCATAATGTTTTGCAATAATCTGCATTAGAAATGCTTATGAATAAGATTATAGACCTTAATACACATAGACTGAATTTTAACTGGTATTTCTATGATGGCTCTGTACATAAAATCAGTGACCAACAGATCTGTTTACTGTCTTTAAAGGCTTCATTTACACAACATGCTGTGCTATTATGCATCGTTCATTTATCTGCATTGCTAATTTGTATAAGAAACCTGATTTATTTACTTGTTGTGTAAAACTGACTTCTGACTGATGGTTTCTGTAGGTTGCATCAAAGTGTAAAACTGTTTCTTTAAAAAATGCCATTCTATCTATGCTTAAGGCCTATTCACACAGAACAATATCTATAAATATAAGATAAAAAATTTGTATCCACACCAATGCGTAACATTCTGCTTATTATATGTGTGCTGCAGTTTTGTCATTTGCTGCTTTAAATGCTTGAGCGTGTATTCTGATTGGCCGTCGATATTTTTTTTTATCATTTATCAGGTGTAAAAAAAAATATTCCAACAATATCCTTCCTGTGTCGTTATCCATGTAGCTGTGGTGTGCACTTCCCTATTCTCATAGAATTAGGGCCCATTCACCAAGAACGATAACTATATTAGCGTCCACACCAACGCATGATAACATTCTGTTTATTATAAACAGCGCTGCAGTTTTTCGACTGTAGCTTTTAGTTAAGTCTTCAAAGAGCTCAAACAATTGAAAAATCGAAACTAATTGATCAAATCAATTTATCAAAAATCTGCCTCTATTCAGTTAGCAACACCCAACTTCTTACAGCCCTATCAAATCCCGCTCTACATTTTTCTTATTCAAGAAGCCGTTTCACTCGGATATATGTCACAATAGGGAAGAAAAGATTATCACAACTTCCGTTTCATGCCAACTTTAAAGTTGGGTGGATTCTGATTGCCTGTCAATGTTTTTATCGTTTATCATCTCTGAAAGTGATCCCAACTATATCGTTCCCGTGTCGTTATCGTTATAGCTACGGGACTTCTCTATTTTCATTTATTAAAACTTTATAGTTATATTGCCTTTTTTGTGAATGGGCCTTTAGAATTATTATTAAAACTTTGTAGTTAAAGTCGTTATAGCTATCGTCCTTGGTGTGAATGGACGTTAACAGGGATTTCCTGGCTGAAGATACCAGCTTTCCAGGTTGGTGTATGCTAGTTAGTTGTGGCTTGTGAACCATCATAGCTGTTTACTAGCAAAACTTGGCAGGTGAGCTTCGTTGACCAGAATTATCTTTATGGTGAAGCTGGTGACCGACAATATCTTGCTAGTTAAAAAGCCTAATGGGAACATCAGCAAGAATATATGCTGGTGACTAGCTACAGAGATCTAAAAAAGTAACACTTTTGGACACATTAAAAAATGTGAAAGTAATTTTTTTTAAAAACATCTATTGATTTATAAACCTTGCAACGTTTTGTGCCATCTTTATTTACAGGGTTAATTCACCCAAAAAAAAAAAAAAACATTTCTGCCATTTACTAACCCTCATGTTGTTCCTAACCCATAAGACTTTTGTTCATCTTCTGGACACAAATGTAGATCTTTTTAGATCTTCTTCTGACGCTTCAAAAAGTCCGTAAAGCGGTTTAGTCCAAATTTTCTGAAGAGACTCGATCACTTTATATGATGAACAGATTAAATTTAGACTTTTATTCACATATAAACATTGATCAGCTAACATAAACAGAAGCTCAACCGAACCTGCTTGTCGTGCTTGTCAAATGTTCTGCGTAACACATGAGAATGAACCTCATTGGTTCTCATAAAGCGATCGTGTCTCTTCAGAAAACTAATCCGCTCAGTAAACCTAGCATTAGTTTTACGATCTCTTAATGAACTTTTTGAAGCGTCAAAGTGGTAGTTGCATAGCCTTACAGGTTTGGAACGACATGAGGGCTAGTAATTAATGACAGATTTTCATTTTTGGGTGAAAAATACCTTTAAAATAAATGCTGCTTGGTTTGATATTTTGCTATATAATGTAGTGTTTATGCATTCAAATGTCCAAATATTTTTTGGGATCACTTTATACTGGCCTTTTCTGCTGGGTTTTCAATGAACAAAGTAATCAGCAGATTAGACATCATAGATTTCAATGCATAGATTCAACTTACATTATATACATGTAAAATGATGCTTAATACTGTGAACACAGTATTGAAATACATGTGAAACCGATGTGTGTGTATAAAAATGATGAATGAAATGTATTGATGTGGATGATACAGACCCGTTGTTGAGCCACACTGTTATGTAAATAATGTATTTATATTGTACTCAGTCGAAATGAGAGAACCCTGTCCTTATACTGAAAATACTGTCCTTCACTGAACTTTCTTCATCTCCTTCTTTCTTATATCTGTTTTTCACTTGGTTGTCTGTGCCACTCTCTATTCGTCACACTCTTACTTGTTCAGTAGTTTTGCTTGAGGATTAAATCTCTTTCACCTAAGACAGTCTCCTGCACTCCTTCCCTCGCTTGTTTCTTAATCTCACACCTTCTCTTTTGCCTCTCGCTCAGTCTAAAATTAGTGCATTGCTCATCTAAGCACATCATGTTGAAGTGGATGAGAAATATTATCCTGGTATGTCAACTATGCCCACCCTCGACGTTCTCTCGATGTTGATCGCTCTTGGGTGTCTCCGAGGGTTTGGGTGGAGCTGCCGTTTCCCTGCGTCTGCCGTCCCGTTCCTCCCCTCCCACCCGAGTGTTTGTGAATACAGTGTCAGTACATTTGGGAAGTGAGGAAAGGTCTGAGCCTCAGTAATCTGCATGTCTCTCATCCAGTCTAACTAAAGCCTCCATCCTGTGCAAAACAATCTAGATATCCGCTGACCGCAGAAATGACAGGTGGCAAGTGTGTTCCTGGAGCAACCGTCTCGACATGTCCTACAGTATGCTTATAATTGGCCCTTTTAATTTGGGGAATCTGTATTGGGTCTGTAGAATAAGAGCACGTGGGCTGATCAGCTGGGGGAGTATGGGAGTGTGCAGGAGTTGGGAAATTGGAGCTGTAGGTTGACACTGAAGCCAGAGGTCTGCTAGTATATATAGCCCTTTAATAGTGCCTGTCAGACTAACGGGCTGTTCTTTCACTTTTTATGTGTCCAAGTACATGTGGGGAATAAAACAGGATCTGCTCTCACAGTGAAACTAATTGTTGGTCGGAACAGAAATTAGTGCGTCTTCGTGGGTGGGTACAATAAAACACTCAATAGCCAGTTTTCCAATTGTAAAAGAACTGGGGTGGTGTGTGATGGTTTGCCCATCTGGAAATTAGAAAAAAATGAGGTCTTCCACAATCCAAAAATTATTCTGCAAAATATCTAGATTACCATTTAAAGGCCTGTTAAAAGGAGGCTAGAGGGTAACAGAGGGTAACAGTGTATTATTTTCATGTTTGTTTTTTAGTAGTTTTTTTTTTTTTTTTAGAACAGTGGTTCTCAACCTTTTTGACTCCAAGGCCCTCCATTGTTTACAATATTCAAAGGCCCCATGACTTTCCCATTGTTTGTGATTTACAGGATAAAGATTAAGGATATGGATTTTTACTCTCAATTTTTACACAATAATAAATCGTGAGCATAGCATAACTAGAAAAATGTATATTCATTATAAAAAGATCCATGGAATTTTATTAAAATTCCATGTATTAATTTACATGACTTTCCAGTTCTAGAAATCACACAAAATTAGGCTACCTCATATATACAGGTTTTCAAATACCATGAGCATCCTCATTCTTAAAGAAAAATTAACAGATAAAAAAACCCCAATTGTTTAGGGGGTTAATTAAAATGAGAAATATCTTGATTTTTGCCAATTTTAATGCTTTTATTTTAAATAATTTTGGTTGAGAATCACTGTATTATAAGATTATGAAAGCTCATTTTGTCCTCAGAATAAAAAAAGAACATTTATTATCTCATAATTGCGATCGCAATCGTGACATTTTTTTATATAATTGCGCCTTTGAACAATTGTGAGTTTTTATCTCACATTTGCAAACTTAAGTCTCATAAATGTGCCTTGTATTTTAAACTATTTCAATTATCTAGTTATTTTTTTTACTCTGAGGTTAAGATGTTCTTCCATAGAAAACAATTTTAATAAAGTTAATAATAAAAGATCAAGATTTTAAAAGACACAAATGACATCACTCGTAGATTGTCTGTTGTTTCTTTTATATATAAAATCCGTGCAATACAGTGTTAGAGTTTATCACACATTAAGATAAACCATATTTTATCTAGATATATCTATTCTCCACTACGTAATATTTATAACTAAGCACATAAATGCTGTCTGTGTGTAGTTTTTCACATTTTTTATGAATTAAAAAAGACCCCCGATTACAGGAGATTGTGATTTGATGCCCATTTGCACTCAATTATGTAATGTCCTGTGTTGACCTCTTGTTGGCTGGGATCATGGAATAAAGGTTAAAGGTTAGCAGAATGTCCATATATATAATCTCTCATTTAGAGAAGCAGACGGGTCAAAGAAAGTCAGGTGCAGCACAGTGAACGTTTGTTTTTGTTTTTTGTTAGGGTTTTTTGTTTTTTTTTGGAGGGGAGCTTTGCCTTTGGGATACTGTCATGATCACATGACACAATGGAGGGAAAACACAAATGACACAGGGCATGCCCCAACATAGAGTGTAGCCCAATCATAGCTCAAGGAAGACAAGTGTCCTCATACATATTCAAAAAAAGCCCCACCCACCCATTCTGCCCTCTCCAATACATATCTGTACTCTGGATTTTAAAGTCTTTTTTTTTTTTTTTTTTTTTTAATGTGTAATATACATTTGTATTTCAAAATGTATTTTTTCAGCCTCCCTCCAACTGCAGACCTGTCGATTTACAATTCAAATGGTCCTTTATTGTGCCCGCCCATTTGAAAAGCACAGTTTTGGATAGAAGTCATTTTCTGAATGTCATTCACCATTTTCTCTATACAAATATATCATCTGTCCCTCTTCGACTAAGCGAGGGAATGTTTTTAATGCCCCAAAACAAAGATTTTCAATTCAACAAGTGCTACTTCTACTGCTAACAGTGATTTTAACAAAAATAATATGATGGTAGGTTTATATAAAAATCTTTTTCATTTGAACTCTTCAGTCCATCAATTATGGTGCTGATCTGTTTACTGAGCTGGAAGACAGATATACAGATATTACACACTAAATTGCATGTTATCAAAGGGTAGAAAATAAAACTTTCATTAAAATAAATAAAATGCTTCTCACAAAGTTAGTTGTAATAATAATCTCATTCTCACAAAACACTCATGTTTCTGCAGTGCTCAGTATCACGTTTTTGAATCACAGTCAAAAATCTCACCTTTCTAGTTTAAAAACTAGAATCATGTATCAATGTTAAGAGCTACCAGTTTAAACGTCCTCATAGTAACAACAACACTGCATCGTCTTGGAAATTCTACGTCTTTAAAATCAAGCAAAATAATAAAAATCACAGTATCCCATGATTATAGTTTCATTAAGAATAAACAACATGTTATAAAACCGTAATGAAAAAAAAAACATGAATGTTGTTGTTATTATGAGATGTTTCTCATTCTTTTACTCTTTATTTTTTTCATAAAGTGAAACATTTTTCAATACCGAGAGAGTTATCCTCTTTTTTTAGTTGTTTTCCCAGTCTTTCCGTCTACGTTATCTCTCGCGTTTGCACATTATCAACTACTCCAACCCTCGATCTGTCTAGACTGGTGTAGTTTTCCTATTTAGCGTGTTGGAGTTACTCTCTCTGTCACCTTTCCCTAGCCTATCCAGCGTCCCCATCCCTCGTTCCCTCTCCACCGTAGAGGAGGAGAAAGGTGGAGGCTGGGAGGACGGGACAGAGTTGCCGAGCTGAGCATTGGAGTTGGAAGAATTCTGGACCACTGACGGATTGTGGGATTTGAGCGAGGGCAGCGTCCCACTCATCATCAAGCCTCCTCCACCCCCTCCGCTCTCTTTAGGGAAGCAGTTGTGCAGCTGGTATAGTGTGGCGCGGTCCACCGTGCCGTACAGCGGAGGGGCGCCCAGCCCTCCTAAACCACCCAGTTTGGGATCTCGGGAGAGGGTGTAAAGGGAAATATCACCCCCTGGCAGAGCGGAGCGGGAGTGGGGGTTGGGTAGAGTGGACACCGAGATGGGCCCCTGGGAGAGTAAAGCTGACGGGGCCATTCCGAAGTTCTTACCCCCCGGAGGACCTCCCACGGGGGACGGGTCTCGAGAGCGCGAAGGGTCGGTGGACCGAGAGCTGGAACGCGATCTGCGGCGGAAGCGGTAGCTCGGGAGTCGTAGCATGGCGTGAGTGGTGCTCTTAAAGATATCGGTGCGAGAGCGACAGCGGAGCTCCTTGTTCTTCTCGATGTAGATGTTTACCGCCAACACACCCACCATCTCAGCCAGGATGAAGGACAGCCCACCAAAGTAGAAGGACCAGCCATAGGAGTACTGCCATTTCTTATCCTCGTCCTTCTTTGGGGAAATGTCACCGAGAGCGGCAGAAATGTACACTATCACACCGATGATGTTACTCAGGCCTAAAGATCAAAGGTCAAAAACATGCCAACTGATCAAAATGTGTTGTTGCTTCAGGTGATTAGCAGCTCTTGTTTGCAGAACAACGACGATTCAGAAGCATTTTGCAGTCTAATATGGCAATTGACAAATAGATTTCATCAGATACATTTTGGGGTCCAAATGTAAAAATGTCAATTTTACATATTTTTTTCCAATAAAAATATGTTATCGGTAAACAGATTTTTACTGAAAAGTTTACTAGACAATTAACACATATTATACTATATTATAATTTTAACCATTTTTATTTATGTATGACAGACGCTTTTATCCAAAGCAGCTTCTTAATTAAACGTGTATCTTAAATGCAATTTAAGTCTGTTTGGAAGAAAGTGTCTTGCAATATAATATATGTATCTTATAATTATATGTGCATCTTGAATGCAATGTAAGTTAAACATTATATTACATTAAATTATATACATAATCTTTAAAGCATTATGAGATAGACATTATATTAAATGATGTATTATATAAAATGTAATATATAATTGAATATAATGTCTAGCTTACTTTGCATTTAATATATATGTATGACACATTTTTGTAGTTCTGGCTAATGTTAGCTGTAATCTGACATTTACTCCAGAACCAATACACGTACACACACACTGCACACACTTTACCTGCTGCTACAAACAGAATGCCAGCCCCCAGCACGATATTCCTTTTGCTCTTGTAGAAGCGACTGGCTGCGATACAGACCCCTCCCATTAGCAGCAGGATGGCACTAAGAATGGGAAAGATGTTGGAGGCCCGGACCACTCCTGCAGGGAAGGAGAGAATAGCAGAGTAGAGAGACGGAGAGCATCATAAGTGTGAGACGTGATGAGTGCAGGCCAGTCAGTTCTGTTCAGGTCTTTAGCTCTGTGCATTTGTATTTCCACACATTTTGAGATATAAATATAAAGCTAAAATGAGGCACCTGGTTAATTAAATTATGCTGTTGTGCTCTCTGTGAAAAAGCCCCAGAGGAAAAATGTTCCCCTGGCAGTTGGGCATCCCATCTGGGACCAGTTAAGCTGGGACAGAGCAAGAAATGCCATCTAAATACCAACCAAAATGCCAACCTGTGTGTGTGTATATATGTGCGTGCATTTATGCGCATGACATGCACACGTGCACACAGGGAGCTGTAGCACAGAAATATCTTGGAGCATTTCAGGGGATATGAAGCAATATGTCACTTTGAAAAAGCTCTTCTTACAGTATGTCACATCAAAGAAACATAGGTATTTAAAAGGAAGATCATCGTCAATCATAATCAAGACAATCATAATCATTTGTTACAATACAAAGGGGGAAGGGGGGTAAATAATGACCATTTTTTTATTTTGGGGTGAACTCTTCCTTTAACATTGCTGTTGCTGCATTCCATTCATGTTGCAGAACTGCTTTGTCATGATAAACTCTGTTGTTGTAATAAAGGGTAGCCTCTTACGCAGGACGTATTCTGCTCCATCATGATCAAAGTCAGCATCCTCTGGGAAGTGGTTGATCTGGGAGCACACGCCACGCTTCACCCCTACAAGCAAAAACACGGGAACGTCAGAGGTAAGACATCCTGACAACAACCCTGAGCATATGTTAATCCTGAACTGAGAAAGAACCGCATCACATACCTCCGTATAACCCCTCACACACAAAAATCTTACTGACCACAAACCTTTGAACAGTAGTGTGTATTTAACACAAGAAGTGTCTCATGGAATATCAATTGTGATCATGGTCAAATGCAGGAATGCAAATTTTCTATTATTCTTTCATAATAAAACAGGCATTGATGTGAGCTCAGATAGATAGATTTATACAGTAGATAGATAGAAAGAAAGAAAGAATACCTTTTAATGGTCTAATTTGCAATCCAATCTCTTTAAATTAGATAGGGAACTCATTTTTGGATTGTAGCTGCTGATACAGATCTAATTCTCTTAATTCATTATGTTCATTTGTTAAGATGTGGAACAGAGGAACACACACACACACATCTAGCCCTGGAGTCATCGGGGAGTGAATAGCTACCCGCTCCAGTGCTGGGGGCCTACGGCAGACAGACAGACTGACGCACTATGAGGACCTCATGACTGGTGTTGATTGATGGAGTGGGAATGTAATGGATTGATGAGACAGACGAAAGGAGAAACAGGTGTATGGGGGATTCTTTTCACAGCTGTTTTTGTCTTTTTATATTCCTCCTCTTATGGACATTAATCTGTAGGAAAGAGACGAGGGCACAAAAGGGAAAGGTGTCAGCGTAGGAGAATCTGGCATCACCATTTTGTTTCTTTGGTAAAGATACTGCAGCTCTCAGTAATGGCCTTTGTTTCTGCCATCAAGAGCACGTCATCAGACCTGCCAAGCTTGGGGAAATTATTTGAGTACCACAATAGTGTAAACCTCAGTTCACATGCTTTTGCACTACTTCGCTTCGGTTATTTCCCCACTCACCACCATATTATAAATTTATTCATAATATATATTACATTTTTTATTAAAAAACCCAACAACAATTATATAGTGAGGATATAGGAAACCTTATATATATATATAAACCCTATGGCCCGGTTTCACAGAAGGCTTAGATTAAGCCAGGAGTAGGCCTTTGTTTAATCAAGACATTTAAGTCTTAGAAAGAAAAAAAAAACATTACTGATGTACATCTTGAGACAAAACAATGGCACTGACATATTATAAGATCAGTGCAAGTTGCTTTCAGTTAAAACAGCTCAAACATGCATTTTAGTCTACTATTAAATCTACTTAGACTAGCCTTGTATGTATAAATATGTACTTTGAGGTCAAAATGTGTACCTGCTACGCAAAAGCCATACAGGTTGGCAGGTCTGCATCACCCACAATGGAAGAGCCACATATTTAAAAAAGTCAGCAGCGTGACGAGCCACTGAGCGATTTTTCCATGCTGAGTGCTTTATTGGCTTTTTTTCTGGTCGCTGAGAGTTGAGAAGTGTACAACTTTGAATAAAACGCAGAGCTCATCAGTGTCACTTTTTATCCAGCTGTCCAATCACAGTGGGGGAGGAGTGGTGAAAATACCACACCTGATTGTACTATGACTGAACAAGATTGGACAAGTTATTATTGCTAGTCTCTGATTATTCATGTCTGTAGATGGCATCTCCGAACTACCATAGAATTAATATGAAAAATAATGCTTGGAGAAATATTTCGTTTGCAAAGGACTTTTTTCAGCTGGCTAAAAATGCTTTGTTGGACACACAGCCCAAAGGCCAGCTAGGGTGTTAAAGGGATACTCCACCAAAAATGAAAATTCTCTCCTCATGCTGTTCCAGAAGTAGGCTATACTTTCTTTCTTCAGATGAACACAAATGAAGATTTTTAGAAAAATAATCTCTGTGTGTCCATATAATGTGTACAGGACCTCTAAAATTTACTTTAAAAAAAAGTGAACTACAGTAATCCATACAACCCCAGTTGATGAATCAATGTCGGCTGAAGCAAAACGATAGGTGTGTAAGGAAAATACTAATATTTTACACTTTTTACACCATAAAGTATGACTTTCAGCCAGCTGTCAAATGTGTGTTCGTGAGCTGACATAAATATCGGCATGTTGTGAGACTTGTGTGAGTAGTGAAGGTCTTCTGTGCTTCTCCATCACTTCTTATTTGAGCTTCTGAACATGCTTATAAAGTGCTGATGTTCATGTCAAGCGCGAACTCATGAACCCGTGTTTGACAGGCAGACGGATGGTTTGTAGTGTAAACGTTGTAAATAATGGTATTTTTCTCACACACGCACCTATCGTTTACGCTTCAGAAAACTGGGGCCGTACTGATTCCCGTCACGTTCACTTTGGGTGATTTTTTTTTAAGTGTCAACTTTGAAGGTTCCATCCACTTGCATTATATGGACTCACAGATATTATTATTTATTTATTTATTTTTTAATCTTTGTTTGTGTTCTTCTTAAGAAAGAAAGTCATAATACATCTAGGATGGCATGAGGGTAAGTAAATGATGAGAGAATTCATGGGAAAAGACTAGCACCAAGTCAGTATGGAAATTCAAGCTAGTCCAAATTGGTCCAATAGGAAGTTCACCTGCTTACCATAACCTTGCTTTCTCTCTTGTAGAGCCAGCGATCTAAGCCATGTTACACATGAAAGCAACTCATTAGCTTTGAGAGTAGCATTGGCCTCTGCTATATCGACTGCTACAGCAGTAGGGGAGCCTAGATGAAGGACAGGACGAGGCCCAGCATGTGTGTGCATGTCTAGAATTGAGTCGGGGTGCTGTGACAATCAGCGCATCTATCATCATGAAGCCAGTAGTATTTGCTGTTTGGACTGATTTAGCGGCAACATTTATTATGCAGATCCAAAAAAAATCCGCTTTCCACTTCACCTGCTCTTAATTGTGTTTCTACTGAGCATCTATCTGGGCTCTAATCCCTCGGGAAAGCAAGGATGTCTTGACCTCTAAACTATGCCAAGAGTGCTGTAATACTGCAGTGACCAAAGGGGCAAAAAGAAAGACGGGAAAGCAAGGCTTTAATGAGATAGAGAGAGAAACAAAGAGAGACGGACGAAAAAAGCAGGCCGCGTCGCCATGATGATTGGGAATCCAGGCTTATCTTTAATTGAATGCTTTGTTATCAGAGAGCTTAGCCATAAGGCTAAATTAGAAGAGCACAATGGCTGGCTGCAGGCGGAGCGGAGAGCGTATTACACGGGGATGAGTGAGAACATGAGGTGCTAGAACGACCCCTAAGACTACGACTGCTGTCCCTCTGTGTTGACCTCCCAATGCAATCTGCTCAGCCTTTTATTTAGGCCTTTACAGGCCTTTTTGGGCTGCGCTCCTAAATTCAAAACTCTTCAGCAGCAAACAGGTTCAGGATGTGTAGGTTTTATGATACTGTGTGTGTTAATTACCCAGACAGCAACATAGTGTCACACCTGGTACATGTGGATCCCACTAACGCATTCTCATCCTTTGGCGTCATATGTGACAAAACGGCGAAATACTACGCACATGGCACCCTTTATCGTCAATATAACACGCACTGTGATGGGTAGGTTTAGGTGTGGGGTAGGGTCTGCGTCTCATATTCACGCTAAAGGATGCCAGTCAACTTTATGACGCCTTGGGTTCGCTTGTTATATTCACGCTAAAGGGTGCCATGTGCGTAGTATTTCGCCGTTTTGTCATATGGCGTCACATATGCCGCCAAAGGATGAGAACGGGCTCATCCCACACATACCAGATGTGGGCCGGATCTGGGCCGACATTATGTTGCTGTCTGGGTATCCTTAAATGCCATTTACATGAAGAATTTAACTTCTTTTGAAATGGTTTTATCTTTTATACAGACATATTAGCTATTCTCAGAACAATTTAAAGGCACTTGTGATTGTGAAAATAGATCAATAACAAGCATTATGTGAAGCTTGTGAGATCCCATTTAATTTGATGAATAATTAAAGTAAATAATACAAATCTTATGTTTAGTATATTTTTGGAATTAAAAACATTGCCATGCCTGTAAAATGTTCCAAGACAGGGGAGATGACTATCCTCTTGCGAGGGACCCACTTCCTAAAATATAGATAATAGTGGGATATTATAAAGATAACATTTTATATTGTCACCGCAATTATTATAGATTCGATACCGTTCAAAAGTTTGGGGGTATGATTTTTTTTTTTTCAATTAATGCTTTTATTCAGCAAAGACACTAAGGCCTGGTTTCACAGACGTGGCTTATGTAGATCAAGCCAGGATTAGGCCTTAGTTAAATAAGGACATTTGAGTAGCTTTTTTTAAACATGCCTTAGAAAAAAAAACATTACTGGATTATCTTGAGACAAAACAATGGAAATGGCAAGTTGTTTTCAGTTAAAACAGCTCAAACTTGCATTTTAGACTGGGACTATCTTAAGCCTTGTCTGTGAAACCGGGCATAAACTGATCAAAATTGTCAGTAAAGACATTTATAATGTGATAAAATATTTCTATTACAAATAAATGCTGTTCTTTTTAAATTTCTTGTCATCTAAGAATCCTGAATGTATCAGTTTCCACAAAAAATCGAAAGGAGAACAACTGCTTTTAAACAATCACAAACTTTTAAACAATTGTGTATGCATACGCGTTTTTTTATATATACACAAAATTATAGGCACACTTGTTTTTCATTTCTTACTGCTAAAAACTATGGCTGTCAATAGAATAAAATAACTGTTTATCTCATAAGTCTGTGGAGTAAAAATTATACTGAAACATCATCAAAATTTGCATACGTTTTAAAAATAGCATTTATCAATGAAAAAATATTTAAACATATTTAATCGATATATTAAGCTAACACTAACTATGACAGAAAATATAAATTTTCCCCATGGTTACCAGTTTGAAAACCACTGATATAAGACTTAGTCCCATATTGTTTAATGTAGGTTACATAACTATTTTTTATTTACCATCTGATGTAATATTGTTTGTTTATTAAACTGTGGCCTAGTATATTTTTTTAAGTATAAACACTATATCAGAATAGGACTACCCTAGTGGAGGCAAATATTAATAAATCATAACCCTCCTATTCTCCAAATAAGTGCACAGAAACACAGATGCCACCCCTACAATGTAACCAAGAGCCAAGATAGTGGCTGACCCTCCAGACAACAGATCCTCCACAGGCCAGAGTGCGTCAAGGCCCCGGGGTCCTTCTTGTCTTTATTATGGGGATCATCTTGTGAGTTGTTGGCGGTGCTGTTGCAGATGAGCGCCCGCGAGTACAGCCAATAATCTGTGCCGATAGCCACCGTCATCAGGCCAAAGGATGCGAAAGCACCCACGATGGTGAGAAGGATCTGAATACCCTTCTCACACACCATGCCTACAGGAGAGAGCAAGCGATGCAAAGAGAGAGAGAGAGAGAGAGAGAGAGATACGGAAAATCACTGGTTGTCCATCAATCTCTCCTCCAATTTGTTTTATTTTATAGAATAGATATAAAGAGATGAGAAATGACTGACCTCCTTCTCTTTTTAGACTTGATTCTAATCATGCAACCTCAGCCTCAAGGCCATTCAATGCTCCAACCTGATTGGACGAAGTAGCTTACCTGATGGCGAGTTTCTGTCCTTCGACTCAATTTTGAAATCTTTCTTTTCCTCGTCAGATGAGAATGTGCTGTCCCCTCAATCCGGGCAGCATCCATCGACTGTCCTCGCACACTCCTTTTGTTCTTCCTGCACTCGTTTACTCCCCCGCTTCTCTTCTGACAGGTCGACCACAATGGAAAAGCTTGTGTTGGTCTCTTTGATCCCTTCGTATGTATGCAGTCTTACTTTGTGTCAGTTCTGGTCATTGCTGATATATAAAACAAAACCTAGAGATAGAAAAGGAAGAAAAGAGAGAGATTGTATTCCGCCGCAATTTCTTTGCCGCAAAAAGAAAACAACAAAGAAACTGTTTGGCGGAACTTTGGCAAGGAATGATTCTAAAGAACTTGGGGAGAAAGGAGCAAAGGCAGACCTACACTGTTACCATAGTAACGCTGATTTGCAAAAGCTTTAGCATGGAGAGATAGGAGGGGGGCATTGCTTTCATCCCTTGGGACGAGATAAGGGAATAACTGACAAACATGCAATTCAGCAACATTACATGAATTGGATCATTGCAATGAATCTGTAGAGACTCCCTGACCAAGCAAGAGGGAGAAGCATTACCTCACAGTGCTGGATGCTTTATGTTAACCACACCTATATGAGACACAGATGCACGCGAATGCACATACACGCACACGCACACACACACGCACAATGAAAACCTATAAAACCAGAGGACAATCGTGCAGTACGCATAATTTAGCAAACATAATTTAGCAGACATAATGCAGGGCTGCCTTGGCTGTTAATAATTTATAATGCAATATGGCACAACCATCAAAATGGGTTAAATCCTGTTCACATGGTGAGCCTCTGCAGTACAGATTTGTAACGCTCATAGAAAAATCCCTTTCGAGTAAAACATGGATGGACAATCTGAGCCGATTTCTAACGTGGCAGTGGTACATAAAAAAAAGTAACATAAAGATGCAGTTTTGCATGTGGTAGCCCAAACTACTCTAGCTAGAGACTTTATCAAGTGTAAGCTATTAGATAAGATGAAAGAGGCTGTAATAAAATAGCAAAAACAAACAAAATACAATCTGTACAAATACACAATGCAAACCATTATATGACACATACAGTATATTGATCTTCAAGATGCTGTAAAAGAGAATTATTAGGATAATAGTCCTTGTGGGAAAAAAGTACACTTTAGCATAAGCAAACTATTAAATGGAGTACTTATAATGGGAATAATATAGTTTAAAATAATATAATTAAGTGTAAATTAAATGTTATGTTTAATTGCATGTAATTGCAAATAATGAAAATGTATTATAGTTAAAATTGATATTAAATACAATTAGCTGAACTTTAGAGAGCTTTTCAGACCCATTTAAGTAGGACGTAAGTTCAAATTTATAGGTCATATCAAAATTACTTTTATTGTCTTTGAACTATGGTTAAAGTGTGCTGAAAGTGCTGACAAGCATTTTTGGTAAACTAATGTATACTTTAATGTAATTTGTTTTGAAACTTGTATGTTTTATATTTTATATATAATATAATATATTATAATTGATATTTTGTAATTACATATTTGTAAATAAGAATTAGCAATTTGGTATATTTAAAATATATTAACTTTAAATATAATATTGAATTACTGAAAATGACAATCAAGTACTTTACGTGCTTTTGGTATGTTAGTCAACACATCAAAATAATGTACTGCTTTAAAACACGACAAACGAGCATTACACCATAATGATTTAAAATGTACTTTAAAGTAAAAAAAATAATTAATTGATATTATCACAAAGCGTAGGCTACTTGTAATTAGAGTACATTTTCATGACATGATGATGACCAAGCTGGAACACGCAGGAGATAACCGGAATAATAATCAAAAAACAACCACGTAAAACATTGATGTCTAACACCA
Source organism: Siphateles boraxobius (assembly GCF_051911475.1). NCBI lineage: Eukaryota > Metazoa > Chordata > Actinopteri > Cypriniformes > Leuciscidae > Siphateles > Siphateles boraxobius. Next base: position 18,057,220 of record NW_027508722.1, on the reverse strand, counting down.
AACAAAAAACTAAGAGAACTGAAGGCTTAAATACTCAAGGGATGCTAATCAACAGAAACTGAAACAGTTGCGTAACAATCAGTAACCAAGGAAACTAACTAGTGGATACATACAGGCAGAAAGAGCAAACCAAACTAAGGGTCCGTTTACCAGACAACGATGTACTAAAAACATTTTTTTGTATACAGAAGACAACATTTCCCGTTCACATGGATCTGCAAAATCAATTAAAAATGCTGTAATATGCTGCCAGGCGAGTAGTTGGTGGTGTGACTTTGTAAAGAAACACTACACGCTTATAGACTGAACACGCATGCGCATGACGTCACTGTTTTCACAAATTCGCTTTTTTGTAGTTTTCACGGAGACAATAACAGTATTGTTCTCAAAAACTCATTTTCAAAAGTGCAAGTTTCAGGCCCCCAAAACGCTGTTGTCGTGTAAATGAACTGGCAAAATGCACAAAAAGTTTTTTGTTGAAAATGGTGTCGTTTAAACGTACCCTCAAACACGAACAAACTGAACATAAACCTGACAATTACCTTTAATCTTTAAATCTTTAATCTAATCTCTACTCACACAGTGAATACAGTTTATTTTGATCAATACAAGAATCTGTTAATAAAGCTATGAATAACGGAGACAGCAACAGTGGGTCCAAGTCTTCATCACTACAGCTCAAAGTCACATTCACAGATCACAAATGCCTCTTTTCTAGCAGTGTAATCACTGATTAATTGTGCTTTATCACATTGCCAGTGTTGAAGAAGCTTTAAAACTTCATAAATGTAGGTTGCCAAGCTACTAATAAACAAAAATAGCTAACTGCATTGAGGCAATATTTTATTATCACAAACAGAAACCAACAAATACTAACTAATATTTATTAATTTCATGAGAAAAAGAGACTTGTGGTAACACTTTTTGCATTACAATAATATCTAATATTCTATTATTGTATGCACTACAGGTGTACTATTAAAAATAGCTAACAAAAATTACTATTGCACTTCAAATATGCATATACATTACTATTACACAGCATAGTACAATGAGTAGTGAATAATTCAAAAGTTTAGTAAGTAAGATTTTCTTGTGAAATATTTTTGAAAGAAGTATCTTATGCTCACTGAGGCTGCATTCATTTGATCAAAATACAGTGAAAAATAGTTTTATTGTGAAACATTACAATTTAAAAGAACTGTTTTCTATATTAAAATGTTAAAATGTAATTTATTTCTGTGATGGCAAAGCTGAATTTTTAGCATCATTAGTCCAGTCTTCAATGTCTCATGATCCATCAAACAGTTGTGCTGCTTAATACTATTTTTGTGGAATTCTTTGATGAATAGTAAGTTCGAAAGAACAGCATTTATTTGGAACATAAACATTTCCTAACATTAAAGAGTTAATTCGCCCAAAAAATAAAGAATTTTCATCATTTACTCACCCTCATGTCGTTCCAAACTCGTAAGACTTTCGTTCATTTTTGGAACACAAATGAAGATGTTTTTATTGAAATCTGAGCGATCTCTATTGACAGCTACGCAACTATCACTTTGACGCTTCAAAAAGTTCATAGAAATCATAAAAGATTTTGAAGCGTCAAACTGGTAGTTGCGTAGCTGTCAATAGAGGGACAGTAAAATATCTTAATTTGTGTTTCTAAGATGAGTGAAAGTATTATGGGTTCGGAGCGACAAGAGGATGAGTAAATCATGACAGAATTTTCTTTTTTGTGTGAACTAACCCTCTAAATATATTTACTGTTAATTTTGATCAATTTAATGCATCATTGCTTAATACAATTATTAATTCTTCTTTTAAAAAATCTTACAGATCCTAAACATTTGAACAGTAGTGTACAATACAGCAGTAGTTCCAACTGGTGGGTCAAAACCCCCAAATGGGGTCTGTTCTCATGAAAGAAAGAAAAAAATACAATTACATAGAATGTGGCAAAATACAAAATTGAATAAATATGGCACTTAATCAAACTCTTCTCTATGATTTCATATACAATGCTAAGATACAATGCGTTTCGTGCAAAGAATAATTGGCTTCACATAGCAAATTTCAAGCTATATCAACACAAAACAGATACATAAACAGTAATGTTGCATATTCTAATCTAGTCTATGCAGTTCATCATAATATAATTTAAAAGTTTCGCAATAAGGATATTTGGGATAAATCTGGGTCCAGAAAAAAAACAAAATCAACTGAGAACCACTGCATTATAGCATTCAGAACATCATAAATACATAACAAAATATAATTATTTCCTCAAAAGAAGAATTATATTCCTCCCACAAAAACACTGCCCAAAACACCAAAAGTGTTACAGAATAATAGGCCATCATTTTTTTGTAGTTCACATGACTGCCCAGAAAGCCAGTGCGAAGTCAACAGTCCTGAGGCGTTTAACTCCACCTCTGCAGGCCACAGAAACATTAACTGAAATACACGGTTCTTCTAAATGTCAAAGTAATCAGCCTGAGAGTCGCTTAGAAGACAGTCAGCAGCTTTCAGTGTCTGTTTCAGTCTGATGCCTCTGCTATGTTTAAACTGAAGTAGGCAAAAAAGAGCATCAAACTGAGAACCACACACAACACCTCTTATGAAGCAGATTGTCTCTGTGTTTCCAAAGTCTGCCACTTACTATCGCAGTAAATACAAACATTTGGGTTGGCAGACCACAAAAAAATCACATATTTATTTACATCTATTTATAATCACACAAGGACAAGGAAAAAAATAGCAGAGAGATCCTGTTCTCATGAGACGGTCACATAATCAGCGGTGCTTCCATTCATAACTTCCCAGTTATTGCAGTCATGCGAGATTTGATTCGCAAGGCTTGGGGGGGAGGGGGAAAGAAGTGACACAAAATAACTCATTTCCACCATCATTACTTCCTCACCATACATTCGACATTTCAATGTGTATGTCAAGTAACCGATCAAAATTACAGACAATTAATACACCGTTCCGACAAATCATGTCATGACTGTGAAAGGCGAAGCCGTAATTATGGGAAACGCGTCCAATTATTATGACTCGTGAATCAAAATAATTAGCACATAAGTCCCTGCTGCAATCATGACAAAGAGCGTCAATTATGACCTCTTTTGCGTGGTTAGGAAGAGAGGGAGAACGAGCGTGAGACAGAAGCAGACAGAGACAGAATGGACAGAGCAAAAGCAATATAATCATGGAGAGTGCGAATGACATCAAACAACAGCAAGCGGCAAGCGCACTGAAGTTTGAAATACCTTTGTGCAAGGAAACACTTGAATGATTCACTTTGAAAAGTGAATAGCATTATACATCAAATGAATGCAATGAAATACTACCTTCACCTTTCTGTTTGGATGAATTTAGCGCTACTGCAGCAGCATCGTCACGCTGAGGGTGTGAGACCACACTGAGCTGAGAGGCGACATCGTTAATGAAGGATTAGAGTATAACACCTGATCCTCTCATTTCAACACACCCTTTATAACACCCCTCACATTCACACTACACTTCTTGGCTGTGGTCATACCACATACACTCTCTTTCTGCCAGCCTCACCTCCACTGTGCTCAAATTGTGGCCATGGTGTACGTCCAACTCACACTTTTTGAGTGCTATCCATACAAAATGAATGATGTGTGTACCTGTGTAGCCTTATCACGTGTCTTCTGATTGAATTTTGAAACATTGTGTTCTTTTAGCTTGAACAGTAGAGAATAGCACTAGCAAGGTCATGAGTCCGATTCAATGCATGGATTGATAAAAATGTAGAAAAGTTTGGCGTCGGTAAGAGTTGTAGCTAATGTTTTGAAAAAGGTTTTTTTTTCACTAAGGCTGACTTTATTTGACCAAAAATACAGTAAAAACAGTAATATTGTGAAATATTATTACATTTTAAAATAACTGTTTTTTTATTTAAATATATTTTAAAATGTAATTTATTCAGGTGATGCAAAGCTGAATTTCCCGCATCATTTCGTCTTCACATGATCCTTCAGAAATCATTCTAATATGCTGATTTGCTGCTCAAGAAATATTTCTTACTATTATCAATGTTGAAAACAGTTGTAGCCTACTGCTTACTATTTTTTTGTGAAAACTTCAAAAGCACATTTATTTAAAATAGAAATCTTTTGTAACATTATGCATACTGTCACTATTGATCAATTTAAAGTGTTCACTCAAAAATCAAGCAGAGCGTCAGTTCTGGCAGGTAGCGTTAGTCAAGCTCGCATCAGCTGACTCTCAGCTGATCCACATCTACCAATAGGAATACAACGCCTATCACTGTATATATACATATATAAGCTCCTTCAGTATTATCAGCAGCTATCGCGTTTCTCAGGAGCTAATTACCCTCCTCCATCCCCAGCTCCTCCTCTCACACAGTAAGGAAATTCTCTAATTATGCTGTACTTTAAAATCTCGAATTAATGATATCTGCATACCTTCATGTTGTTTCTGTTCTGTTTATCCTAAGGTGGTTATTGCTGCTCTCCCTGCTCTTATCCATGCTAGGTTGCATGGATGCACAGGGAGTTCTTGCCCAGAACGGAACCATATAATGCCAATCGAAACTGTATGCTAATTGTCAATCGTATTTGACGATAGTGGTCCTGACACAAATTACAATTCTGTCATAATTTACTCACCCTCAAATTGTTCCAAACCTGTATGAGTTTCTTTCTTCTGTTGAACACAAAAGAAGGTATTTTGAAGAATGTTGGTAACCAGATAGTTGATTGATTGGCCCCATTGACTTCCATAGTAGGAAAAAAATACCATGGAAGTCAATGGGTGCCGTCAACAGTCTGGTTACCAACATTCTTCAAAATATCTTCTTTTGTGTTCAACAGAAGACAGAAACTCATACAGGTTGGGAACAACATGAGGGTGAGTAAACAGAAAAACAGATGACAGAATTAAAATTTTTGGGTGAACTATCCCTTTAATGCATAGGCCTACATGCTCAATAAAAGTATTAAATCTTACTACAACTTTTGAAAAGTTGGGTATTTTACCTTAAATGCAATGCATGTCGCTGATATTAAAAGTGTCTGTCAAATGTGAAAGATTATTTGATTCTGCATTCTAACATTTTAATTGTACTTACTAAAGAATGGATATATAGCTATTTTATTTTTTCATTAGTAAAGATAATTAAGTTTAGGCTAGTCTCGCATGTCCTTAACTAAATAGCATTATGTCTAGTTCCCACTGCTTAATCTGGCTGACCTGTCTACTGCCGACTGCCTCCTTTTAACTATCTAATGACAAATGACAGACCGGAAGTCAGTAATTTCCAGTGCAATATTACAGGAACTTTTGCAGTAAGACCTTATGCAACCACTCGACCAGATGTGATGTAAGGCCTATTCTAATCAAAATCAAAAGCGCATGGTGAGAATTACCAGTATATTTGTTCTAAAATGTGAGCTTTAAACATTATTTATGTAATATTAGTAGAATAATAATGTCGGAAATAATTTATTACATAATTATTTACATGGATCAGCCCTACTTTGCTTTTCTTTCAGATGTGTTGGCAATCATTTGTTTTGTATGTATTTTCATTTTTCATTCATTTTAACATGGTGAATAAGCAGAGAGCATGAAAAATGTGAAAGTTCCAAGCGAATGGAACTGCAACAATTGTATGTAAATGTCGAAGATAGTAGAAAGTCGGCACTGGAACAGACCATGTCTGGTCGACATGTAACCAACCACAGTTTGCATTGTTTTTAAGTGCTGTTTAAGACCAAGTTTATCTGAAATAGAATATACCACAACAACACACAATTATGTGGCTGTCTCAAACAGAAAACACTGGGGAAAAAGCAGGAAATGTGTAGACTGATTCCACAATCATATATTTTGTCCCTCCAAATGCAAAAAGTACATTAATACAGACATAGCTCAGAAAATAAAGCGAAATCTGAAGTTTTTCTTGTGAATATCTAGTTAACTTGCCATGAAGTGACTCAAATCTTTGAATATCTTTTAGGTTTTAATATCATCTGAGGCTGAGAGATGGGAAATTTATTTTCCTTGAACTGGTTATTTCGGACAGTTCGTTTCAATGAACCGGTTCTAAAAAACCCAATTCACTAGTTAGTTTACGTAATCACACGATGACGTCACAAATACATAATTCTATCATTAAAGCACCCAACAATTATGTGAAACACGGATATTTTACATGTGTAAAGCATACGTTAATAAATCTTAAAATAAGTCTTAATCAACTTTTTACATAAACCATTAGAACCTATAAAACCTCATAAATTTCGACCCCTCACTCAAGTAAACTACTGGGTCATGCATGCTAATAACAGCAGCTCATTGGTCATTTCCAGCTCTAGTCGTCTGTCAGTCAAAAGATCGATTTATATGATAAACAGATTGAATTTTTATTCACAAACATTCATCAACTCACACAGTTATGAAACAGAAGCTCAAGCATGTTCACTTGACCTGTGAGACCAATGAGGTTCATTCTCATATGTTACGCAGTTTGAGCTTCCGCAAGAACCTTGAAACGTAGACCAAACAGGGAATGAATGTGAGGGATGAACTTATAAAGCTGACACGGATTAACTAATAATGACTGTAACCAAGGAGATAGATGAGTGGCGGGAATACGCAGCGGCGACCCCCCAAGAATGAAGCGAGGACCCTGAGGGCTGAGGATGAGGTGGTGTGACCGAGGCGATGACTGAGGGAAGGCGGAGCCGAAGGGGTGGATGGCAGCGAATGGCCCGCAAGTCCGCAGCGGATGCATGGCGAGGTCTGACCCAGGCGGAGCCGACGGTCACAGCACCTCAACCTCAGCCCTCAGGGTCCTCGCTTCATTCTCGGGGGGTCGCCGCTGCGTATTCCCGCCACTCATCTATCTCCTTGGTTACAGTCATTATTAGTTAATCCGTGGTTTGTTCCAGTGCCGACTGCGAACGGCCGAAGGTCAACGCTAGAGTCGAGGGAGGAAGGAGCGCAGAAGCAGAAGCCAGGGTGACGTGTCGAGGTGAATCTGAGTGCTCTGAGGGTGGAGTCGGAGCCACGGTCTCATACTGCCCAGGAGAGATCGGTTCCTCGCAGGTCCAAGGTGGAACCACGCCACTGATAGGAGGTGACACTGATGGACCAATGGGAAATTGATGACGACTGGGTGGTAACAGGGGTTGAGGACTGAGGACAGGCATATAGAGACGCACAGAATCCAATAATAAATAAAGTGCTACCAACAGCAGTTAGAAGAGGTGGTCGGAGAGGGAGGCTGGGCATGGTTAACATGACTGAAGACAATTGCCCTACAGGTAAATTCATGGAGTAAAGGGGATCCATCTCTCCACTCCTTTGAAAAATGTCCATAGAGTCTTGCTGGTACTCTCTTTCAATGGCGGGAGGGTGGACAGGGCTCGCTTCTATTCCCTCGAACTCCACGAGAACTCCCACGGCGATGGACGGTGTTGCTGGCTCACACCCCGGGTCAGACTCTGAGATGCTTCGGCTCCGGGGCGATGGTGGGCGCTGTCCTCTCTTTGTCGGGTTCTGGCTCATACATCGCGGCAGGCAGAAGCTTTCCAGCAAAGTCCTTGAGTTTCTGGAAGGTCTACGGGATGTTAATAGTTAACCCCGATCCAATACAGTGATTTCAGGGTCTCGTCGTTGTAAGAGGTACAGACGGCGAGACGGCAAAACTCCACGGTGAAGTCCAAGATGGTATGACTGCTTCTGGCCAACGCACCAATCCTTGCTGCCAAATCCATTTTGTTGGTTCAGTCTTCTTTAAGGCATGCGTGTAGATAGGCAGATGCAGACAAGGATGAATAAAGTTCAAACACACGGTTTAATAGAATAGTCCCAACAGGTATGAGTCTAAACAGGCAGCAAGGTACACAAACATAACATGAAACGTAGACCAAACGGAGAATGAATGTGAGGGATGAACTTATAAAGCAAACACAAACAAGGATAATTAATAGAACACAGCTGACACGGATGAACTAATAATGACTGTAACCAAGGAGATAGATGAGTGGCGTGAATCTGAACAAAGACATGTGACAAATGACAACAACCTGAAAGTCCATGAAAACAACACTAAACAGAACATAATGTGACAGCATGTTTGAGCTTCTGCACGGACTAATGAGGTTCATTCTCGTGTGTTACGCAGCCCGTTTGAGCTTCCGCAAGAGGCTTATTCTCATGCGTCAATCAAGTTCGACTGAGCTTCTGTTTATGTTCGCTGATCAATGTTAATATGTGAATAAAAGACTAAATTAAATCTGTTCATCATGATTGATAAAGTGATTGTGTCTCTTCAGAAAATGGACACCCGATTCATATGTATTAGAATTACAATCTTTTTATGAACGCTTTGAAGCATCAAAGTGGTAGTTGCGTAGCTGTCAATAGAGGGACAGACAGCTCTCAGATTTCATCAAAAGGATTTGTGTTCCTAAGATTAAAGTAAGTCTTAAGGGTTTTGGAACAACTTGAGGGTGAGTAAATAAAAGCAGAATCTTCATTTTTGGGTGAATTAACCCATTAACCTACAGTTGTAATCGAAATTATTACATTAATCGGTAATCGGAATTATAACCCCCATTGCAAATCAGGTTTAATGGCCAAATTGACAGACTTTCAGCTGTTTGCAATGAACAAATCAAACCAAAGTAATTGAAATAGCTCAACACAACACATTTTTCAAGTGGTTCCCCCAAATTCAACTGAAAATGCAACTTTTAATGACTTCTGCAGTCTCAAAATTATTCAACCCCTTCATGTCAAGCATTTTTAGTTTTTAGTAGAACACTCTTTTGCTGTTACGACCTTTTGCAAATGAGATGTATAACCAGACACCAGCTTCTGGCAGCGTTTCTGAGGAATCATTCCTCATGAGCAATGGCCTCCAGTTCAGTAATATTCTTGGGTTTGCGTGCTGCAACCCCCTTCTTCAAATCCCACAAGAGATTTTCTATGGGGTTCAAGTTAGGTGACCATGAAGGCCCTGTTGGAAGGTCCAAATGACAGCCCAGCTTCAGCTTCCTCACTGATGGCATTAAGTTTTCTCCTAGGATTTCCTGATACTTTAATGAATCCATCTTGCCTTCCACACACTGAAGGTTTCCAGTGCCACAGGATACAAAGTAGCCCCAGAGCATCACCGAGCCACCACCATGCTTTAAGGACAAGTTCGGTATTTTACACTTAAAGAACTGTGCTCGCACACATAGAGACATTGAAAGATTCAGAAATTACATGAAATGAGGTGTTCATTTCAGATCATGTTTTCTCTCAAAGACTGAACTCTTTGCTAAATCTTTAAAGGGGCATTCGGCAACCCTAGCTATTTCTTTGCTGATTATCACTTTTGTTGTTGCATGTTTTGTCAACAAGCTCCCCCTGCAGCTGTGAGGTGTATATTTCACAACAAAGTCTTAAAAAAAAATCACTTACGGCACCTTTCTCCCCCTTTCTACCGCTGCTCATGTGCATTTGTTATTATCGGAGCCGGCCAACTTTATCGTGTGGAGCTATGTCTACCGAGGTGGGTAATACATCATACACATTGAGGGCGGCGTGTGTGTTTATGTCAAATTGCCATAAAGCAGTTTGTGTTACTCGCTCGTTCTCGCTTCTCACAAGACTTCCTATTTCCAACTTACAGGGACGTTAATCCTCATGTTGCAAGGTTGGTTTTCCGCCTAGGAACGTTGGGCGGAGTGGGGAAAGTCACCATTCTCACCAGAACAGGTTATTAAACCATCCAAATGATTTCTAAACGGTTTTATTAAGCTGAAATAGTTGCCGGATGCCCCTTTAAGTAATTAGTTATTTAACAGACACATTTATTCAAAGTGACTTACAGTATACTTTTTATTACATGGACCGTCTCCCCCAAGCAACTTTAGTTAAAGTGGCTTGCTCAAGAGCACAATAGTGATAGATAGTTAATGGATCGCTTGTTTCTCTTACCAGGCAAGCTCAAGCTGACATGACCAATATTATGAAGGAAAGAATGTGTAAGTCTGTGAAAAGACAAGAGCTGTGATGGGCCAGCAGGCAGTATATTTATACACATGCATTTTGCATAAACATGTAAGGCTTCCAGGAAGAAGTCACCTTAAAGATTCAAATTCAACAGTCAGAACACAGCACAAAGCACAAGATCACATATAGTTTAATAATAAATCCATTTAAGCCCCACCAAAACAGTTAACAGCCAATTCATGCACTGATCTACTGTTATTTATTACATTAATCACAGTATCAAACTTCAGTTTCAGTTGAGTTAATCCAATAGATTCATTCAAAAATACATCTACACAATTCCAAAACTGGTTTCACAAACCAGCATAAATCTGATCACATGTACTACTGTTCAAAAGTTTAGAGCCATAGTAATTAATCTTCAGCGAGGATGCATTAAAATTGATCAAAGGTGACGTTAACACTTTTCAATGTTTCAAAAGATTGGTTAAAAAGATTTCAACTTTTTATTCATCAAAGAATCATAGTTTCCACAAACAAATATTAAGCAGCAACATTAAAAAAAAAATTAAATAGAAAACGTATGTAATGATGCTGAAAATTTAACTTTGTCATCCCAGGAATAAATTACATTTTAAAATGTACTAAAATAGAAAAAAATTATTGTAAATTGCAATAACAAAAGTTTTACTGAAATATTGATAAAAAAAAATGCAGAATTGGTGAGAACTTCTTTCAAAAACATAAAAAATCTTACCAAACCCAAACATTTCAGTGTATATATGTAATATCACCACATGTGGCTAGAACTGAATTTCACCAAAAGGTTGTTGTCATTAAATATGAGAGAACTTAAACAAAACCAAATTAAACAGTTTGATTAATTAAGTTCAAATCTCCTCGCATTCAGACAACACAACTGTCAGGATTTCGTCACTTCTGTCTAGTTTATATGTTGGTTTGGTGACAGAGCTCTGACACTCCCGGTTTGTCATGTGCTTGTGTTATAGTCCTGTTTGTTGTGAGAATGTGGCTTGTCATTTCCTTACCCCCTTTTGTTTGCTTCCCTATTTATTCTCCCTGTGTTTGCAGTCCTGTGCTGGTTCGTCATCTATGTATCCTCGTGTCCCTGTTTCCTGCCATAGTTTTGTTGTATCTTGAGGCCTGTCCTGTTTTCCCCCACGGGGAGTTTTTGTTTGTATTTTGTTTCATTTTTATTATTTAATAACCTTCATTCCTGCACTTGAATCCTCACTTCACTATTTCACCATTCCGTGACATTATGAACCAGCCAACATGAGGATTCAGCGGAGGAAGGACTCTCACCATCCACCGGTCTCCCCTGTCTACTGCCCTTTCTTCAGGACCTTGAGTTTCCTCCATCAACAGGGGACTGACGTGAGGGAGTTTGCCCTGAAGTTCAGCGCTGCTGGAGAGGGACTAGGGCTTGGTGATGCAGCTCTTAAGGACTTGTTTAGTTACGCCCTTGATGAGCCCATCAACTTCTGGAGAATGAGAGGGCTGGATCATTTGAAGTTTGAGGAATTTGTGAATTCTCCACCTAAGGAAGTTGCAGTCTCCCCAGAGTTGGCAGTAAAAGCTGCAGTTCCCCCAGAAATGGCAGTTATTGCTGCTTTTGGCAAATGCAGAAATGGCAGCTATTGCTGGGTTATTCCTACACCACCTCACAAGCATAGGAGGAAGGCTCCTGTTACTCCCCCTAATTCGGCAGTCCAGGAGGACCCGACTTCGGGGGTCTCAAGTCCGGTGGTCCGGGAGGAACCGACTTCGGGGGTTTGAAGTTCGGTGGTCTGGGAGGACCCGACTTCGGTGGTTTCAAGGCTGGTGGTCCAAGAGGACCTGACTTCGGGTGTCTCAAGTCCGGTGGTCCAGGAGGACTCGACTTCGGCGGTCCCATGCCCGTTTGTCCCAGAGCTGTCCACTCTCCCTGTTGCGGCCCCAGTGGTGGCCGAAGAGCCTAAAGCACCGCCGCGCTCTCATAGACGGAGGAGGAGGAGGAGGAGGAAGGCATCCTCCATCCCAGAAGGCATGAAGACCAGGCCCAAGCTCTTAGCCCGGCCGGCACCGCCCAAGCTCCTTGCCCTAGTGGTGCTGTCCAAACTCCTTGCCTTGCCGACGCCGCCCAAGCTCCTTGCTCTGCCAGCGCCACCCAAGGTACTTGCCCTGTCGGCCCCGCCCATACAGCCTGTCAAGACTGTATTTCTTCACGTCAGGTCGGCCGAGCCAGAGCTTCTTCATGTCAGACCTGCTGAGCTAGAGACCGTGCTCGTCATGCCTGCCGAGCCTGAGCATCTAGGGGTGTGACAGTTATTATATAACCGTGAGACCGACGGTTATAGTTGAACACCGTCATTAGAACTCTATAACCGCCAAAACCGTGTTATTAAAATATTTTTTACAAACATTTTTTATCATAGAGAATGTTTAAATACTAATATCAGCTTACGAGGGAAACGGAGGCGGAGTCAGTGGTGCTTCAGAGGCTACCGCTGCTGGAGATGATTCGGGAGAGGTGTATGTGTGCCCCTTTACCGATCAGAGCGCGCGCTGACACGGAGTAAAGCCTTGTTTATACTCGAGGCGTCCGTTTCTTTTATTGTCTATGGTCCGCACGAGCGCGAAGGTGCGTGCGGCAAAAATGACACGTTCGGTGCGCAAGACCGGCAAGACCTCGTTTCACTGTTGCTGTGTGCAAGGCTTTTTTAGCAACAGCGCGCGCGCGGCGCCGCATACGAGGATGAACGACTTCAAGCCGAATCTGCCCGAGCATGTACGTCTCACCGCACCGGCACCCAGTTTGCGCGTCTAAATTGCAGTTCATTGCAAAGTTTTTTTGTTAAAGTTTTGTTTACTCTGTGTGATTCATTTAATGGAAAGCACATTCACTTCTAGTCGTCTTGCTGTTAATTTTAAATAAACGTAGAGCAAGTAGCTAATCAGTGTCTGCTCGTTTATTCAAACTAAGTTGTCCTATTAATAACAGACGAAGGTCGCAACGCACCAACCCCCAACCCCACCTGCCTTCCCTCGTTACCCCCTTTTGTTTGCTTCCCTATTTATTCTCCCAGTGTTTGCAGTCCTGTGCTGGTTTGTCATCTATGTATCCTCGTGTTCCTTTTTCCTGCCACAGTTTTGTTGTATCTTGAGGCCTGTCCTGTTTTCCCCCACGGGGAGTTTTTGTTTGTATCTTGTTTAATTTTTATTATTAAATAACCTTCATTCCTGCACTTGAATCCTCGCTTCACTATTTCACCATTCCGTGACAACAACCAAGCACATCTAGGCTTAATTCCTTAACATAGAATATATCTCCCCTGGCCTGCACTCACATCATTTTAAGGGCATCTGATAGGTGTTTGTATGAATTGTACAGTAGCAGGCATGTCAGTACTGCTCAGGTATAATCCTTCTAAATTAATAAATCTGTTTCTTTTATTTCAGATAATTTATTTTCAGATAAACTTCAGAAATAAAGATCACTTGCCAGGAGGCAGTTGCTCAATGAATGATGAACAATCATATAGTTCTAGTTATGCAGCAGTATCTGTAAAGGAAGCTCAAAGGAAAAGAGAGTGAGTCAGGATTTTCATTTAGTTTGCTTAACCTGGATGTCCGTATCTCCTCCCACAAGCAATTAACAGTCTCTAAACAAGCGCCATTACCTTGTTTCTTAATTCCTTTTGAGATCCAGGCAAAGAATGTATGAACCAACTGAATGAATCTTTTTTTTTTGCTTACAGCTTGCTATAGGTTCTGTTTGATGACTATGCACGAAGGAAACAAACGATCACAGTCTGTCTCTTGCACTCTGTTGCGTCTGTATTTAAGGTATTTAAGGATTCTCATTCCATGAAAGTGTCTGTCCCATTTGGGAGTGACGAAAGGGAGAGTTAATTATCACAGCTCTAAGGACAATCCAAAAGCCTCAATGGATGTGTATGAGGCGATGAGAGTGTATGTGTTGTTTGATTCCACACTAAATTAGAATCTGACAATTCTGAGATATATATATATATCCCGTTCAAATGAAGTCTCTATTTATTTGATCAAAAGTGCAGTATTATTACAATTTTCAACAACTTTTCTATATTAATATATTTTAAATGTAATTTATACCTGTGATGGTAAAGCTGAATTTTCAGCATCATTACTCCAGTCTTCAGTGTCACATGATCCTTCAGAAATCATTCTGATATTCTGATGTGCTGCTCAAGAAACATTTCTAATTATCAATATTAAAAACCGTTGTGCTGCTTAAAATGTTTGTGGACAACAGGATGATGATTCTTTGATGAATACAATTTATTTGACTTATTTTTTGGAACAATGTTCAAATGTTTTTATTGTCAATTTTGATCAATTTAATATATATTAATATAAAATTAATTATATTATATTATTTGATCACATAACAATGATTTTGCTCTGCTAGATTCAATCGGTTGCATGCTGATGGCAGATTTCTGTAGTATTTAAATCCAAAATGTTTCAAGAACTCTCAAAAATGTTTATTTTCATGAATTCAAAATCAGATCGAGTAAAGAGAATGTGTATTTGGCGTGCTGTCCGAAAACAGGGCTTTGAGCTTTGTATTTTGGCCTGAACCCAGAGTGCTCCCCCTGTATTCCTGGCTGTGATAGGAACCAGCCAAGAGGGATGCTGAAAACTGTCGAGGACTGTGCATATTTGGCCCCCTCTCATGCTGTTTGGATAGACGTGTTAATTGCTGATTGGAATGAGGTGTTGATTGGATAGATCATTTGAACGTGTTCCTCCCGAACTTTCCTAATGAAACATAATTTATTAAATATCACTATTGGCATTAACTGCTTGAAAAAGACATCAGTCATCTCTCCCAAAAATGGTTTAAAATTAGTACTATTGCATCATTGCACTAGGGTAAAAGTAAGCACACCGCAAACAGATGTTGCCTGACTCATCTGATGTCACTGTCTGTTAAAAAGCCAGACTAATACAACCATGAACAGGACCTGAACTGCACTGACCATAAACAGTCAATATATGAACAATAGCTAACTTCTAAATCTGTTTTAACTGTGTAAACCTCATCACTAATGTAGTTTGTGAGAAAAACTCTTTTGCCGGTGTTGTTGCGAGGATATAGCTTTGCTATAGACAGCATTGATCGGGGGTATGAGGGGTCAGTTCACTCCACTTTGTTTTTCTGCTGCAGTATGGCTGTTTTAAAAGCTGTATTGGTCTAGTGGGAAAGAACAAGTGTGCCTGGGAAAGTGTCACGACTAACACAATGTGCAATTCATGAGATGGCATAGAAAAGAAAAGCCAATTGCTAAAACAATCCATGGCTTGATCATATTTCACCATTTATCAGTTTCAAAACCATGCAGAGACTTCCACTTGCAAATATAAAATCTGTCATTTACAGCTGCAGGACTTCTTATTTTTACAGTTCACTTCTTTAAATTATACAGAGAATAAAGGAGATAATCTCAGTCAGGGGTCCGCTCTTTAATAATAGCAAAAAGGCCGTCCGCTGGGTTTCTTTTCCTTTGTTGTATTCAGTTCCTGTATAGATCGTGGGAAAATGGTGTTGGTACAGCAATGCTGACACAGGACTCTTCAGAGTATTATATAATTATGATCCCAGGAGACGCAATCTGCTTAAACAGACTCCTCCAACGGAGAGCCATACAACCTGAGCCCTGACCAGGTGCTTTCTTTCATTAAAACATTTCTGTGTGGTCATAGGCCATGTAAACGGTGGAGGTATATCTTAGGCTTCCTGTGAGCACACAACTATGTTGATTAAGGTTTCAGTGCCAAAGCCAGACACTGCCATCACTAGCTTGTGCTGTGTGTTTTTTAACTGATTCATTCATTTTTATTACAGTATATCGTACAATATGACACTGAATGGGAGACATATTACTACTTGTAAAATGGGCAGGTGAAATCAAAGTGCAAATAAGCAATATTTCCACACATTCATAATGAGAGTTGACAGGAATCCACCGTACGTCTTTTTTAGTAACATTTACATTAAAAACAGGCAGCTCTAGTTACCAGAATGTTGCTGTAAAAATACACTGACACTGTTAAAGGCATTATGGGATGGCATTTTTAGTGAAAGTATACTTTACACTTTGCAATTAAGTGAAGTTTGGCTACTGTACGTATATATATATATATATATATATATATATATATATATATATATATATATATAGTTAATTTATATGTTAATGCACCGACCTGTTTCAGCTAGTGATAGTTGCTTTTTACAGTGCAATGTAACAGAGGGCAGACCACATGTCTTAGAGTTCATGAAAACTGTCAAATACAACCATAAACATAAACTAATAAATTTAAACATACATCACCTGATAACTAAAAAAAGAAACTTTACTAGAAATATATTTTTCCTTCAGTTTGGTTTACAACATTTGCCAGTAGAATTATGTATTGTCTTAAAATGGGCACTTAAAACTTACACTTAACCAATTAACAGGATTTGACTGCATTTTAATATCCAGACGCCTCTATGTAGAACTCTATCATCTATCAGTGTGACCAGTGCTTTTTTCCTTTGAAAATTGCCTGATGCTGAAATAGAGGCCTCTTGACAGCAAAAGCCATGTTCCTCATGTCACGAGATGTGATTGAAACGCATGGATCAAACATGCACGAGCAGGGCTGTGAAAAGGTCCACGCTCGTGATCAGTGAGATCAGATAAATGGTCAGGGTGAAGTGTGGGAGTTGACAGGGGGAGGCTGGGCGCTGATGCGAGCCGCAGTGCATTCATTAGAGGAGCCCGACACCGAAAATGGACGCCTTTCTCTATAAAAAGCCCTTCATTCTCGCTTCAAAATGCTAAAAGGACAGGATGTGTCCAATGGACCACAAGAGACTTGTTCTTGAAGTATATCAGTGATATCAGTGTGTTTGTTTCATCGAGCTCCAGATAAGAGGAGTTTATGCTGCACATGCATAATGAATGCGAGGATGCGCTTGCAGACCCACTATGAAGACGATTTCATCATTTATCACATGTTTCCCCGTTCGGTTTGATTTAACACACATTTGCAGATACAACCAAACGCAGGCGAAAAGCTTTGAGAAAATCGACAGCTGAGGTTTGCAAGTTTGCATTTTGGCATCGATTGACCGCTCTTTACATTCCACATGGACACACACATGCAAACGGAAACATCCAAACAGTCCCCGAAAATCGCGAGCACACACGCAGACTACAGAAAATCTGAGATTATTGCTTACCAGTTTAGTTTGTCTCCGGTTTGAAGACCGTCGGCTCCCAAAGAGGAAGACGAGGACAGATAATTGCATATCAAGAGAAATGGACTGTAAACGAGTTAGCAAGCAAAGAAAATAATGGCGGGGTTTGCTCGTCTCGGGGACTGACGCTTTTAAAATATCGTCAAGTAATAATAAAAAAAACACACAGTTACAAATGTGAATCTCTCTCAAGACATATAGTATATAGGAGAGATATTCAACGCGCACACGTTTCCACGTCACTCGAACACGGATTTGTCTAGAGCGTGTAGCCAATGCGTGTGCGCGACTGCGTTTCCCCCGCCCGCGCCGCAACCCTTCACTCGCTCTATCCGTCCCTTTCCTTACCCCCTGTGTGTGTTAGTGTGTGTGTGTGTGTGTGTGTGTGTGAGAGAGAGAGAGAGAGAGAGAGAGAGAGAGAGAGAGAGAGAGAGAGAGAGAGAGAGTCGTAAGCAACTTGTCGCATACCAAATCCTGGCAGACCAGACGAAATATTCGCGCCATTGTGCTTTTGAAATTGAAGCCTTTTTCCCGACCTCATATATCTCCTGGGACAGATGATTCACAATTTGCACTCAAGCCTAAGTGCGAGTGTGGTCCTGGTTTTCGTTATGGGACCAAATGTCCCCAAGTATAGTAATACCAGAAAAATTTGACCTTGGGGACATTTTATGGTCCCCATGAGGAAAACAACTTATAAATCATACGAAATGATGTTTTAAAAATATCAAAAATAGTCTAGCTAAATTTGTCTGTGATGGGTTAGGGGTAGGGTTAGTGTAGTGATATAGCCTACTATAACGTTTTTACAGTGCAAAAAACATTGCCGAATGTCAACGTGTGTGTGTGTGTGTGTGTTTGTGTCAAGATTTACCTGCATTTTGGAGACCAAATGTCCCCACAAGAACAATGTGAAATCGCATCCACATGCACGTAATTTTACATACTTCACAGTTGGAATATTCCTTTGGAATCAGCACATTCCACTAAAACGTGCATTTCGATATTTTCTCATTCTCTTGCCATTTATTTATTTATTTGTATTTTGCACAATGATTTAATTAATATATGTTCCTTGGCTAAATTATACAATAACCCAGTGAACTGCAAAATATAGGTTAAGAAATGATTTTATGCGTATGTATGTTGATTTCTTGATTACTTCTTTTAATGTTTGTAATAGATAAATAAACAAGCAAATAAATATATCTTTCCTTTATGAAATAAATTACTCTTACCTGACTTACCTGCCAACTGTCTATATCTAATATGACCCAGAATAACAATTGTTTGGACATGCGCACAACTATAAAATTCCAGTTATAGTGGATATTCTGAATAATGCGTCTACATGACCAAAAATTCTGATTAATTAAGGCATTTGCTATCTATTTACTCACATTTTTAGAAACCAGAATCCGTTTATGACAATAGTAATGTAGTAATAATGCATTTACATGATATTTACATAATCGTAGTAGCTTATGACAATTTGCTGATATCATTCGGAATATGTTTGCAAATTCAGCGGAAAATATATTAACATCCAGAGTAATGTTTCAGTGAAAATGTTAAAATTCGACAAGGTTTGTGTGAGGGTTAGGTTTAGGGGATAGAAAATATCATTAGCATAATAAGTCGACGTAAAGCTCCCACCATAATAGCAACATGCTCAACATATTGGTTTTTGCCTTTGCAGGAGATAAGAGAAAAAGGCATCTTGGAGATGATGTTAGTATACCGCACTGCTAATGAATGCAATGTTATCCAGCCTGAGAAAGAGCACTGAGTTCCGCAGAGAGAGAGAGAGAGAGAGAGAGAGAGAGAGAGAGAGAGAGAGAGAGAGAGAGAGAGACGGAGAGGGGGTGTATGGAGGGAGGGAAGTGAAAATGGCAGGTTGAATGCGACATATGCCTCAAAATTGGCTTTGAGCGGGTGATAGTCTATTTCTTATGCTTTCTGTCGTTTAAAAGATCAATAAACACTCAGTGTGTGTGTGTGTGTGTGTGTGTGTGTGTTTACACGCAGCACACTCCCGGATGTGGAGAAAATAATCTGAGGTCGAGTGAAAGCATGATGGGTAATCATGCGAAAAGACTAGTCCCAGTTTTGGACCAAGGGAGGGTTTTTTGAGAGCCTACCATTGGTCTAGTCTCGTTTGAGCGCTTGGCGTTGCCAATATATATATATTCCTCTGTCAAATGGCTGTCAAATGACCAAACTCAGACATCTGCATAGTAGTACAGTGAACTACGACCTTCAAAGGTTTTCTCGACAGATATTCATGTTCATTTTCTCTCTCCACCTATTACACACATGGAGCAGGGAATCGCTAATGCTGGGTGACAGCTCTTTCATGCAGCAATGTTGGTGAAAAGAGCGCTATATCCAACTCTTGACTGACACACACGGGCAGTCTCCCCCACCCCCTCATATAAGCACACACTAACAACACACACACACACACACACACTATTAGCTGTTGCGTTGAGATCAAGCAGGATACGTGCACACACACACACACACACGTTCAACACTTTGGCGAAAGGAATTACTGAAATGCGACTGATATGACATCCCACTTAAACACAAACGTGCAGAGATAGAAATAGAGAGAGAGAGAGAGAGAGAGAGAGAGAGAGAGAGAGAGAGAGAGAGAGAGAGAGAGAGAGAGAGAGAGAGTTTTGTGATCAATTGGTCTGCACGCTTCCCTGAGGCAATGGAACGATGAACCGCAGAGCAGAGAAACACTTAACAGTCCCAGTGCGGAAAATACACACGCAAATATACACACATTCACATTGCTGAAAATACACATCGTTGAAAGCTTAAGTATTTATATTTTCATATATATTTAAATACATTTACTATTCCATTGTATTCCATTGCCAAACGCCTGAGTTTGGGGCGGGGCTATATGTGTGTTCGACCAATAAAACAAAAGAGGTGTGTTCAAGAAACTCATTTTATCTGTAATTCTGTTTATTGCCACTTGTAGCGCAGGATCGATGCATATTGTAACGCTTAAGTTTACACCCTTCTCAACACACACAAACAAAATAAAAACATACTAATAATGATAATATTTATAATAATAATAATCATAGAGGGGGTTTGCAAGAAACTAATTGTTTCATATTCTAACAGTTTAAATCTGGTTAACACCCATAATTTAGCCGTCATTTATGTTCATTCACATTAATTCTGCATGGCTACTGCACATTCATTTAGCAACAAAACCTTATGGTACATTTGACTGTGTTCAAAACATTTATAGATTTTTTTGACAAGCAGCCTTGGATGATTTCAGCACCGCGGACAGCGCTTCTCATAACGCCGCAGTTTCAATACAATCTCTTACCACTAGAGGGCGCTATGAGCGTTTTGTGGACCTACATTATGTGATGAATCAGGAAAAGAGTCTTGTGAAATAAGAACGTTTAAAGCATTTTAATTTAGTTTTTCCCCACCAAATTTGTCAACATTCTGCAGAAAGGCAGTGAACCAAATCACAGCCAAAACACAACAGTACACACTATTTACACAGGAAATACTTTATACATCTGAACTCTGGCTTGTGAATAACTCTTTTTTCAAATAAAAAAAACAATAAGTTAAGCATTTTTGTTTATAAGTAATTCCAACTTTAGCATTTGATGATAATATTAACAATAAAACGAACAGAAACAACATGATGAGAAATAACAGTTTAAGTTCAGTTTTATATCATCTGCAGAATTAAAGGCAATAGTTACAGTTCTCTTATGTGCGCTAATGTGTATGCTTAAGTAAATGAATTGTCAGTTCTGGTGGTGTGTGCGATTGTCAAGTGTTCTGCATGAACCCCTTTCGATCCAGTGCAGTTTAATATGCTACAGTTTCACAACGACGACATTCAGTCTTAAAAAGAGGACTTTAGCTACAAACAGTTTCTTTTACTTCCTCTTCTCATATAAAAAACTATATCTTGCCTTGCATCATATTCTTTATGCATTATCTCAATTAAAAACAAATACTCTATAAACATTTTAACATGGAGAGGCGCTCATGCGCATATGCGTGTGATAGTGTGGAGGTGATGCGGACATGGGCAGGGTCTGGGACGCTGCAGCTGCCCCGTGTATCCCAGGGTGGAGGGGATGGCTGTGGGGGAACGGAGCTGCAGAACCTGACGATGACAGCTGGTAACCTGCTCCAGAGGCGGGGCTGGAAGCGGAGGTGATTCCCGGAGATGATGTGCTCTGCTGGCCGCTGGTCTTCATTTGGGCCTGGGGGTTCTGTGTGAGCTGGATGGAGATGTCGCTGGAGATCTCAGAGGCGCTCCGTGCGCGCTGGGGTGGAGGCCAGGTCTCTGGGTGCAGGTACTGGCCACTGTAGTCACTGCCCTCGGAAAGGCGGGGGCGATAGAGAGCCGGGTGAGGCCGATACATCTCCTCTTCTGCATAACGCTTCATGAAGAGATACACTGACATCACACCGGCACCCTGAGAGAATATGTGTGTGTGTGTGTGTGAGAGAGAGAGAGAGAGAGAGAGAGAGAGAGAGAGAGAGAGAGAGAGGAGAACAGTGATTTTTTCAGGCCTGTGTTTAGAAGATAAGATCGGTAAGACTTTTTTTTTTTTTTTTGGAAAGGAGTCTCTTTTGCACACCAAGGCTGAATAAGAGTTCATAAATACAGTAAAACAGTTTTATTCTGAAATAAAAAAACAATTTTCTATTTTAAAATATTGAATGTAATTTTATTATTTCTGTGATGGCAAAGCTGATTTTTCTCCACTCTTCAGTGTCACATGATCCTTCAAAAATCATTCTAATATGCTTATTTGTTGCTCAAGAAAAAAATATATATCATTGTTGAAAACAGTTGTGCTGCCTAATATTTTTGAGGAAACCATGATAAAAAACTTTTTTTAAAAATCTGAAATACATCATTTTATAATCTTTTTACTTTTGTTATAATAGAATGTTTGAATATATTCAAAAAAGAAAATATCAGATTTATGTATTTAATTATTTATTTACTTTAAGTATTTGTGGCAAATCAGTAATTAATGGTTTCGCAACACTCTTCCTTGAAAAACTTAAAGGTGCACTGTGTAATTTGTAGCGGCATCTAGACATGGTAAGTTTATTTATATAGCACATTTCATACACCATGACAATTCAAAGTGCTTTACATAAATGAATTAAAATAATCACAAAATAAAAGCAAGGAAAATTTTAAATTAAAACAGTTATAAAAGAAATTAAAGGAGATATATCTAATGGTGAGGTTGCAAATTGCAACCAACAACATAGTGACGAAACGTTTAGGTCTTCTGTAGAAAAAATCTCATTTAATGTCGGTGCAAAATGGTTATTTCAATGTAAGGGGACCCGCGGTGTTTTTTAGATAGAAATGGCTCATTCTAAGGTAATAAAAACATAACGGTTCATTATGTAAGGTCTTTATAAACCACTGAAATCATAGCTATGTATATGATATTGCATTTCTGTCACCATATCCTCCTGAATATTGCACAATGGACCTTTAAAGGTGAATGTACGAGGAGTGATTTATGGTTTTGCAGGCATTCTAATTTTCATTCTCACACATGCTGACAATCTAATGCTTCCTTCAGCGACCATAATAATAAAAGTATCCTGCTGAATCAAGCAGAAAAATAAAATCCTCACCTTATGGGCACAGAACAGCTGACAGACTGCAGCTCTCACTGATCCATCATTCACTTTGTCTTCTTCACAAACTCTAACTTTCATAATCACCTCAATAATATCTGCATTTTAATAATAAGCGTCTTAAAACCGTATGTGGATATCATGTGTAGCAATAGAAAGAAACATATACATGGTGAAAATCCCTTATATTGACCTCCTTGAGCTCAGGTTACTTGACCTTTGCCTATTGCAGTGAGTGAAAACAATGATTAACTGCGCTAAATGCAGTATTCAGGTATAGAGTAATGACTAAAATGGAGTGCATCTGAAGATTCACATTCATAATACATAAAGAGCACACTCCAAGTTCCTGCATCGACTGAAGTGTATGTCAGGGCAGGGTCATGTTAAAAGAATCTGCTTCAACAGCATCAAGTGACATAATTAAATTGTCAAGCTCTTCGGGCCTAAAAGCATGGATATGCTCAAGTCATTGGAGCTTTCACAAGAAATATGACTACATCTTGGCTATTCCAGGCCAAAGAGCTTGAATTTGCTTTGAGCAAACATAATGACACACAGAAAAGCCAGATTAACTGATATTTTGGACTGAAATTTCATCTTCTGACCTCTTTGAGCAGGAATGAGCTGGCAGCAAATGCAAAGGACCAGCCATAGCGGTAGTTGAAGAACTGCTCTGGCTCCCGCGGCCTGTTCATTACTTCATCGTTGATACTGGAGATATACAGCACCAACCCCACTACCAGACTCAACCCTGAGAGAAAGAGAGGCAATAACAAATGAGTGAAGAAAAATCAACAGAACGCCAAGATCTTGGCTGCCATCTCCTGAAAAAACATTCAACTGAAATGTTAAAGTCACCATGAAATCAAAATTGACACCTCTTATTTTATAGAATATTGCAGTGTTTATTGAATGCTGCAGTGATGATGTTTTTTAAGGCTAACCCAGAAGTACGTATCACAATGTTTCCCTGGACCAAAAAATAAAAAATAATTCTGTGATTAACAAAAATGTATTATTCTTAAGGGCCTTTCACTCTGAGCACGATTAAGTGTAGCAAATGTACGACGCGATGACGCTCTTGAATCGAAACAATAGATTCCTATGGAGCTACTGTATTAACACCGGGCGCGACAAAGTGAGATTCCCCCCCCCCGTTGCTCAGCGATGAAACGGGCCGTCCAATTAGATTTGAGCTTTATATCACATGCCTGGAGCCTCTGTTGTTGCACAAAAGGGTGAGATTGGTGGTACTGAACTGTGAAAACCAGTGAAAATACTTTTAAATATAAAAGAAAAGTATTCTGTAAGAGAGAAGAGAATGGATGTTCTTGTTGTCTTGGGTGTCTGAGAACAGATTTATTCTCCAGTTTACTTTATATTTCATTATACAGAATATCATTCCTATTCATTTTCCACTGAAAACAGCATACAGAGCACTGTGTGTCTGTATTCTTCCGGGTGCGTGTGTGTTATGAGTCAGAGAGCACTCTTTCGTTCTAGATCTGTCAATCAGATAATGTGATCATAACTCCTGCCCTTCCGGATGACGACGTCCTGTATACTTCCTCGTTCTGAGTTCTGAGTACATAAACAACTGAGAGAAATGTTTCTACAGATGAAACATACGTCAAGGCGATATAGCATATCTTTAAAAAAATTAGAGCCAATCAACAATTTTAAGCATCATTTTTATTTTCAGTGACCCAGAATTAGTAAGGTTTGAATACATTTATTTCAGAAGCATTTTGGCTGTAGACCATTGTCATAAACACAACAAGGCTATGACTGTTTATTTTCTTAATAATAATTTCTCCTGGCCTATACATAGTAAAAATAAAAAAGAGAAAAGAAGTATTTCGTGTTAAACTTGTTGTTTTTGAAATGAGGAGTAAGCTAATCTAACATCTTTAATTATCCTCACAGTGCCTTAGTTATGAAATTATTGCGGGGCAAATGAATTGCACTATTAATTTAATAATAAAAGTAGCCTAATAATAATAATAATAATTTAATACATTAATTGGAAATGCCAAATCTTCTTGATATGGTCGATAGCTGATGCTTTTGACGATATCTCAAACTATCGCCGATATACGATATTATTGCCTATCAGCGCAACCCGACGTGGGCCGAGGAGTTCAAGAAAGGAATGTGTCTCTCCTAGTCACTGGCTCGAACGATCTACTGGATCACGATGCACCTTCTCATGAGTCTTCAGATCCAGCAGATAGCATTGCTGGCACCATCCAGCCAGGACGAGGCGGACGTGGTTGAAGAGGGCGAAGATATCGCTTGTAGTGAGACAAGCAAAAAATCAGACTGCCAGCCCCGCGAGGAGAGGAGTAGCTGGAGGTAATGGCACTAGATTGGATACTTTGGGGGCACTTGAGTCGCTCATAGCAGACTTGACGAGTGGTTCCTGTCAGGCCATAACTGTCCCGCTCAAATGAGCCTTCCATTTCTTAACGAACTTCACACTGAGGTAGAAAAGTCGTGGAAGAAGTCATATTCAGCTCGCATCTATCCCTTTCAGCATCCCTTGTTCTTGACACTATGGCTAGTGCTGATCGAATCAAGTATGGGTTATAGCAGGTCCTAGATGAGAGTGTTAGGGGAGTTGAGCTGCCTTCCCCCAGAATCGAGGGTTGTACTGTTGCTAGCGCTTATGCATTTCTGAAAAAAGCTGTTGAAAGTGGATCGGACCGAGCGCCACAACATCCTTATAGCCAATCAACAGTAGGGGATGTGTCCTTACATGATGGGGGAGGAGAGAGAGTGAGATTTAAGGAAAGACTGTAGAAAGCAAGATAACTTAAAGTAACACTATGTAGTTTTTCAAGCTTCATTATATATTTACAAGACCCTTGTGATGGTACATCGACTTACAATAGGTTGAATGACACGACTACCATAGCCTGACAGTGTCTGTATCACTTTTACTGGCACTATGTAAGCACAAAAAAAACCTACAAAATTCAACTGATTTACGGCATACGTCACTTCCCCCACTTCCTCAGATTCTGACGTAAGAGTCCAACTAGCGTTTGATACGCGTCTGTATGTTGTTGTCATGATCGAAGCAACAACTAAAAGGAAGAAGGCAAAGGTTTTGTCAAAGGAGACTAAAAGAAGAAAAAGGGAGAGTGACAAATTAAAAGACCGGACGAGGATCACTATTGGAGGGAGAGCAAGACAGTTTGAAGACGGTGAGAGTGTGCGCGCGCGCGACCGGCTCTCTCTGCTCGTTCTTTCAGTAACATGCACCCTGTCACAAGCGCAGCAGTCAGTCATCTATAAAGTTTATAAATAAATCAATACATTTATAAATAAATCAGGGAGCTGACTATCGCACGAAATGTAAAAGGCTGAATAACATGGCCTGGCCATGTTACGGAATCTATCTGGTCCTCCATTTATCTTCATGAATCAAGTAATGCTAGTAGAGTAGCGAATTATCAATCTGGTAGCTACACTAACATACTAGTTTACGATGGTTATAATAAATAATCTTTCAGGATAACTATCCTAATGTCTGCAGGCTGTTAGTCATGTTTGTTTATTTATTTTTCTGGTGTCTTGCCTCTGGCTATAATGCAAATCGATTTTCAAATTTGCAGATTCATCTATGGTAGCTTGATATTATAATATTGACGATATATGGCTATTACCTACCACGCAAACATTGAATTGAATTAGCATATCCGTAATGTAAAACAGTAGACAATAGGCTACTATAATGACGCTGGCTTGTAAACGTGAGCTACATGATCTTTTGACGTTTGAAAAAAATAAAACCCATGAAATTATATTCATATGACATGCTGAAATATATGCCAATGTACCTGGGATGAAGACATTTCACACGCAACGCTGGCAGTCTGCCCAAGACGTGAGAACTCGCGAGAACTCAAGACCGTATCGGCTTGTCAACAAATGCACACGTGTATCGCCTGGTGTAACCATGACAGATTTTACGACAGTAGTAGAAGACAATACTGTTTCCTAACTGTAGGGGGACCCCGAGAGCAAAAACCGCAAAAACGACATAGTGTTGCTTTAAGGACCCGCGGTAAGGACCTGGAGAAAACTATGCAGGAAGGTCTGAAAACGGACGTCGAGGTTGCGTTGTTTCTGTTGCTTGGATATACTCTTTAGTACTGTATGTTCATATTTTGTTCTTTCTTGTCATTTGTTCGACAACCTATCTTTATTTTTCACAATGAATTATATTGCTTCTCTTTAGCTATGATAAAGAGAAAAGAGACATCCAATCTTGCATTGTATGTTTGTGCATTTTGGGGATGGAGCAATAAAAACAGGGGTGTGTTTGTTAACTTTGTTTGTGTTGATTTTAAATATCAACAGTGTTTCCAAAAAATCGCTTACTGTACCTTTAAATGCAGCTACATGAAAAAAGAGAAATAACAACAACAGTAATAAACAATGTAGATAAATAACTGCACTGTGATGAGGTCATCAGCCTTCCTGTCAGGCACATAATGCTCACCCTCGGCCAACTCAACAGACACACAAGTACTGTGCATTCTCCAGGGCTTTGCCCAGCAACTGATGAGAGGACATCAGCTTCATCTAAATAAATCCCAGATGCTCCTCACTGCAGCACAGAGATGCATGGAGGGCAGATGAGATAAAATAAGGGGAGCAGAGCAATGTGTGTATGTGTGTGAGTTTGGATAGAGAATAACAGAAAACTGTAAAAGGGACAGGTGAGAATGGGTGAGAAAAGCTCAACATGCACAAGCTGAGAAATGCCTGTAATATTTATGGCAACAGCAGAATGACGAACTAGACTCTCTCTCACCCACATACAAAAAGTAAAAACACAACATTCCTGCAAACATCAGCTACATTTCACAGCTGCTCCATCTAACTGCACTATCAGCATGCTTGATCTTTACTTTTTAATGGCTTCTTTCAACTGACGCACTTTTATCAGCCCCGGGCAGTCTGAAATGCGCATTACATATTCAGTGGCAGGCTGATAGAGAACACAGAGAAAAGGACAAGTAAAAAGGTGTTTTTCAAGGGCGGTGTGTCAGGAAGTCTGTGAAGGAGAGAGGTGTTTCTAAAAAAGTTGAAGGTCTTTTCTGGCCGTGTGCAAGGTTGAGGCAGAGATGAAGTAAACAACAGCAGGATCTGCATACAAATAAGTTCTACATTCAGAGTGGGTTAGGGTTAGGCTCTCACTGCGGCCTGTCATGGAAGTGCTATTTGATGACCTTACAGTGGGGTTCAAGTTCATGAGGAAAAATGCTTTTATTTTGCTTTTTTTTGTTTTGTTTTGTTCATTACAAAGTATAATATGCATAAAAAATGAGGTAAAAGAGAAAAAAATGGGGGGAAAAAACTACTAAATAATTCTTAGTGCTCGATATTTTCAGCACACAAGCAGCACAAACTTCACAAGTTTGTGTAAAACCTGATGATGATGTTCTCTAGCTTGATTTGACAAACATACAAAGAGCATCAAGTGTTTCACTAGACATGATCAATGTCACAAATTTTTACATTTTTTCATAAATTGTTACTACTGGTCACCCTTTATGTGTGTTTTTAGGGCTTTGCAAATATTTAACCATTGAAAAGTATTAAAAAGAGCTTGTGACTAAACCTTTTTACTTCATTGGATCCCCAAACTGTCGATAAAACCTTATAACTCCATTCAGCCTCTATTGTGAATGAAGTGCCGCACGCAGTTTGGAGTTTGGACCGTCTTAATGCAAGGGTATAGCCTAAATAAAGAACTGGTTCCTTGAATAAGTACAGTGTTTTCTTGACTCAAGAAATACTATATATAAAGGCTAATGTTTTATGTATTTGAGGACCAAAGAAGAGTGTCTTAGTCAATAATCTGTCATCGAGTCATAGTCAGTACAGTCTTAAATGTCTGTATGTAGCACTTCATCTTTAATAACATGAGATTTTGGCCAAATGACAGAAAAAAATTTACGTACTTATATCTACAATAAACTTTGTAACCTGTAAGGTCATGAAAACGTAATGCGATGCACTGCCTCAGATGCGGCCGTTCTAAGATGTGTGTGTCTGAAATTCGCTGGTCAAAAGCCTTGTTTTCAAACTCCATTTGACCTTGATTTTGGTCAAATGTTACTAATATAGTGACACATGTAAGCATCCGACCATAAAGCCACAATATCAACACTGACGACACGGTTTAATTATTCCCTAATACGATAAGAGTTCAGATGGCAGAGCACTGAATAAAATGACTACATAAAACAAAAAGAAAATTGCCAAGACAAACATATTCGAAAATTCGACTCATCAATATTCATGAAATAAACACGTTTTAGGCCACCAGATATGTCCTAGATACACAAAATTGAAAATTAGAAAATCAGTAAACTCACCTGATTTATAAAAACAATTATTGTTAATAAACAATAGTCATTAAATGTCTCTGATTTCAGCTTTTTGTATGTTCACAAGTTCATACAGCAATGCCTACCACAGTCTACTTCTGAGTTTTCTCTACAGTCTCCTCACTAATGAGCATGTTTTATATTTTATATACTTGCTGACCTCTGCTGGTGCAGAACTGAATTGCATGTTCAGATATTTGAGGTATTCCACTGGGAAATAAATCTGGCACCATTGACGGATGAGTTCAATCTTCCGTTTAACATAATATGGGACACATCAGGCATTTGTGCCTACGTGAAAAGATGACTACAGTTTTGCTCATAAGAAAATAATAAGAGCAAAATATATGCAACAGTGTAGTGAGAGCAGTCACGTTACATACTGTGACTTATACACACATTATTATTATATACACATTATTATGTACACGTTTTATATTGTGAAAGTTCTGATCCAATCTGACTTCTGACCTATAATGCGGCCTGCATCATAATCATACACTGTTGACAGGTGGCTTAGTAATGGCACTCATATGATAGATTTTTTTTATTTTACAGAACAACTAATGCAATTCAAATACAGCGCTTCCACCAAAGAATCTTTGGCACTGCATCTACTGGTTCCAGAAACTGATAAATAATAAACAGATGGAGTGATTTCATGCTCAGACACAGGTTTATGATCATAGAAGACATCATTAATGCACTACAGATGGTACTGCTACATTCTGATGAGAACAAAACACAAAGTCCTCACACATCTAATCCTCCTGAAAAGGATCGGCATTAAATATGTTATGAACTATTTTTAACAGTAAGAGTATTTTAGAAAGAGATGTGATTCAAAAGAAGGTTCCTCCAGGCTTATTTTGTGATGACATAATTATAGATGGCACAACATCTATCCTAACAGTGTTATAGCTATACTACTCAATATATGTCTAAAAACTGAGATATAACTTATAAATGGATACAAAAAATGGATTAATTCCAGCAATGGCCACCTTACACATGGAAAGGTTTCTCGCTACCTGAGAGAATGAAGAAGATTCCAGAAATGAAGGCCAGGATGGTGCGCTGCGGACGAATGTGTCCCACGTTACTGATGATGAAGGCCATGAAGACGAAGAGCAGAGACACCATAGGGAAGGGTGTAGCTGTCCGCACCATCTCTGCCAGAACGAGAAATACATGTGCATGAGAGTTGTGTGTGGAGGTATGGACGTGTTACTTTGACTTGAACTCACGTTCACTCACTGAGAATATTTGCAGTGTTTTCTGTGGTGATTTCAATCTCTGGCTCAGTGAAATACTCAGAGGCGACGCATCTACCTTTCTCTGTACCTAAAACAGTGAGACAAAGGATGTAATGAAAGATACATTTATGAAATACAGGAAACACAGATATATAAATGGATGAATAACTGTAGGAATTTAATGAAACATAGAGGAGAATAGCAAAACACTATTTAAAATCTTAAATTTCATTTTAGATATGAATGAAATATGTTCCATCAATGGTTCTTTAATTTAACATTTACTGAATTTACTATTATTATGATTTATTTTTCTTTTTTCTTTACTGTTAAAAAATGTTGGTGATCATTTTGTTCTATTGACAGAATTTTAACAGAATTAAAAAAAATACTAAGTTGGTAGATACACCTTTACCTTAATACAAAGTAAATAATATATATTATAATATAATATTATAATAATTTGATTTGGCATCAGTCCGATAATAAATGATTAAATTATAATTATACAATTATTTAATTTAGCAAACAACACATCGTCTTTTTTACACTGCATTTCACACAAAGTATGAATAACATGTTTTATGTTTTATAGATTTTAAAATTTTTCAAAGTGTTTGAAAGAAGCCTCTTATGCTAACCAAGACTGCATTTATTTGATGAATAGTACAGTAATGTTGTGAAATACGATTTCATTTTAAAATAACTGTTTTCTATTGCGATATATATCTTAAAATGTAAAAAGCTGAATTTTCAGCATCATTACTCCAGTCCTCAGCGTCACATGATCCATCAGAAATCATTCTTATATGCTGGTTTGCTGCTCAAGAAACATTATGTTATAATATGTTACAAATGTTATAATCAGTTTTGCAGCCTAATATTTTTTTTTGTGGAAACCATGAACCAGTTTTTCAGGATTCTTTGATGAATATAAAGTTAAAAATAACAGCGTTTATTTAAAATATGAATCTTTTGTAAGATTAAAAATGTCTGAACCGTCACTTTTTGATCAATTTAATGTGTCTAATAAATAAAACATTTAATTTTTACAAAACGACCCCAAACCTTTGAATAGTAGTGTATAAAACTATAAATAGACAAGACCTATCAAGAAAAAAATATATATATTGTAAATTTTGCGTCCTTGGCAAGAAAGTTGAATCCAAAAGTACAATGGAAGACCTTAGTGTGTTTGCATATAAAGTAAGTGTGTGTCTGTCCACACCTGCTATGAAACACACTCTCCAGAGGCCAGAATGCAATGCCATCTTGACATCGACAGTTTGGTTCTGCTGCAGTACGATTCCTTCCTCCATCAGTAGCCAATAATCCGTTGCCACGGCAACCCCCACCAACAGCAGTCCACACGCCCCAAACACTGTGGAGAGCAGAGTCAGAGCCCTGCTGCTGCAAGAGCTCATCTGCACACACACACACACACACACGAACCGTCAGCACCCAAGCTCCAAATCACAGCAAAAACATTAGAGATATGAGCAGCGGGGAGTGAAATGGCACCATCAAATCTAGACACTTCTGCACAGTCTGTTATTCTTCAGGAAGACAGAGAGGAGTGTAAAAGATCATGAGAGACAGTTCCAGTCCCACTGTGGCGGTAATCAGCCAATCGCACAAAAGGTCAAAGTTCACCAGGCTTGACGGGTGGCAGTCATTGAGGCAGAAAGTGAAACATTATTGGCAGTGATTCACATCACACACAAGTGCCTACAGAGTCATGAGTCATAGCTTTACTGTGAGACAGACCTTGTCCGTATGGAGAAAAAAAGCAGATGAAAACACACTGGTCCTGCTTCACATTGGCATCCTATGCAATGTGATGCACTGTAGGAGAACAGAATATGATGAAAGCTGCAATTAGATTAGTTCATCTAAAAATGACAGTCCTTTCATTAATTACTCCCTTTATGACTTTCATTATTCTGTTGAAGGATTGTTCTTTTCACTCTTTTCTACCGTGAATTGGACTGAAGCATCATAAATGTATCCATATATGACTGTAGTCAGCTTTTTTCAATCATTATTCAATGAAAATCTTCACCCTCCGCTGAGCCGTTAGTGACCGAATAATTGCATCAAGTGAATTCAACTCAACTAGAGTCAAATCATTCAGAGTGGTTATGTGAAATTGATGATATTCATTAGAGGAACAATCGTTCACATATTCAATGATTTTCAGAATTCAGCCGTCAGCCA
This sequence comes from Siphateles boraxobius, assembly GCF_051911475.1. NCBI lineage: Eukaryota > Metazoa > Chordata > Actinopteri > Cypriniformes > Leuciscidae > Siphateles > Siphateles boraxobius. The sequence goes on along the minus strand of NW_027508722.1, from coordinate 18,024,347 downwards.
GCATTATTTCAGCTTATTTTTAAAATAATCGTGCTTGACAGTTGAATTCCTGGTGAAAAACTACATTACCCATGATGCTGTACAGAAAATTACACCAATCAGAGAGTCGAAAACAGCAACAAGCTCCAAAATAGCTCTTTAGCTCCGCCCACTCCCATGAAGCTCCCATCTCCCTACGCTCTAAAAACACTGGAATGTTATATATATATATATATATATATATATATATATATATATATATATATATATATAATATATATTGCAATAAACTTAAAATAAATAGTTTTATACATATAATCAACATTTGTAAATAAGTAGTTTTATATTTTTCCACTGATTTTAATTAGATTATGCTGTTTGCAATGCTTCATGGGATTGTAGTTCTTTCCTAAAACCATTAAGTAAAGAGTTTTGTACCTTTGTCTTTTGTCCAATTTTCAAAAACTTTTTAGCTTCAAATCAAAGTTTGTAGTGTTGTGATTCACCTCGTAGCTGATTGGCTTGGTTCAGGGCTTATACCTTTTTATTACACGGCTCTGTGGAATACTTGATTCTTATTGGTCCATCAATCCATCCAACAGTATGTTATTCCTCGATAGCAACTGCTGAAAACAGATAACACAGGCTCATCCGGGTTACTGAAGTCAGGTCAACGCTACACTCTTGCTAGGAATGTTTTTTCTTCATGGTAGTTTTTCATTTGGTTAGCTAATAAAATATTAAAACTCAGTCCAATCAATATTTTGTGTACAGTTATTTAATTATGTCATCCAGTATTGTGGACTCGCTCTCTCTTGTTTCATACAAACGCAGCTGCTGCCATTTTGCGGCTATTGTTTTGTACACTGTTGGATTATAAGATAACAAACAGGTATGATTTTAAAACAGTTTCATCTCAAATCCTCTCTTATCCCCATTATTATTTATGTGGCAAAATGCTGTGTAATAAGTGGTATGAATGTACCGTATCCCTTAAATATATGTCTAGTTTGAACCTGCCACGTTAGTAACTGCTCTCTCCGTGGGAAGCTTTGGGTTTGAAGACCTAATAAAATATTTAGACTCAGATCAATATTTTGTGTTTAATTATTTACTTATGTGGCAAGTAGCCTTGTAATAATAATGTACATCCAGCTGGTTGTTTTTCAGAATAAACCAATTCAGGCTGATGTAAGACCTGATCACCCTGTTGGGGTTTATTCTGCAATAACAACTGGCTGGATATTATCCATTACTTAACGAAGATTTTTTTTAAATTTTATTTTGTACTGACTATTTAAAAAAAAAAAAACTTACGGATCCAGCGCAGCTGAAAAGGGGGCAGGAACCGTTGCACTCTATTCCTATAATGATTTAAAACATTGTTATTTTAGTATTGTTTATAATTCATATAATATAATATTATTTATTCATATTTTGAATTAGCTTTTATTTTTATATTTTCAGTTTTAACAATTGTATGTGCTCTAGTGATTTTTTTTACATTTCTATTAGCATCAACTGATTTTATTTAATTTTTATTGGTTTTACTTTGTCAATTTAGTACTTCAACTGAAACTTATTTTATTTCAGTTACCAAGGCAAGAGTTCTAGTTCCCTTTCGAGGGAACTCAACGCTGCGTCATAACGTTGGCGCTTTGGTGTTCCCCAGAGTGTTATGAAGCAGCGTCCCGTTTCCTATCTGGTAACCAAGGTTTTATTCATAACCTAGACTTCAAGTTTAGTTCTTTAAGTTTAGGTTTTTCATTCATTCATTCATTCATTCATTAAATTATATTTTCATGTTTACTTCATATAATGAAAAATGATTTGTAAAAGTTTTACTTAAAGCTGCAGTAGAGAGTTTTGAGAAAATGTTGACTTAGCCTGAAAATTTGAAGAAGCACAACTTACAGGTCCAACCCCCTTACTCTCTGCTGCGCTACAGCCCTCCCTCCACAGCTCCTCCCCCAAAGCGGAGCCTGCCGTGAACGCGCAGGCTAGTAAACAGGACCACCGATAGCGGCGGATTATAAACAGTTATGGAACATTCACTAATAGGGACGAAACATCAACAATATGCTTTACATTGACTATGGCCTGCCCATAGTTTGACTACAAACTTGGTCCTCAAATCATTATGTATTTTGCAATACATGTAACTTTATAAGGTTGCACTCTTTCTATAAGTTATAAATAGCTACTAAGATAAGGTTAAAGGATTTGTTCACTTTTAAAAAAAACTTTTGCTGATAATTTACTCACCCACATGTCATCCAAGATGTCCATGTCTTTCTTTCTTCAGTCGAAAAGAAATTAAGGTTTTTGATGAAAACATTCCAGGCTTTTTCTCCATATAATGGACTTCAATAGGACACAAACGTTTCAAGGACCAAATAACAGTTTCAGTGCAGCTTAAAAGGGCTTTAAACGATACCAGACGATGAATAAGGGTCTTATCTAGCGAAACGATCGGTCATTTCAAAAATAAATAAAAAACTTTAAGTTTTATAAGCACAAATGCTCGCCTTGCTCTGTTCTGTGATGCACAAGGTGATCCTGTTCGAACTCGTTCATCCAAATGAACGAATCTTATTTCGAGTCATTTCGTTCGTTGAATGAACGAAATGACTCTGAAAAAGACTCGTTCAAAATGAACGAATCTTTTTTCGAGTCATTTCGTTCGTTGAATGAACGAAATGACTCGAAAAAAGATTCGTTCATTTGGATGAACGAGTTCGAACAGGAGAGTCACGAACGACGGTACGCGCTCGCGCTGTTCAAGAGAGGGGTGATCAGCGCGTACACGAGCGTGATTGACACTGCTAAGACATTCCTCCTGGCTCTGATTGGTTGTTTCTGACCGGGAGCGTTGTATTCCTGCAAATGGCAATAGGGCCACAGGGAGGAGCCAGAGGAGCTTGATTTTTTTCACAGATTATCTGTCTCATATTCTACTTTCAGGACATAATGAGAGTTTTAACAAATATTTGTTTACAAAGGCTACCTACTGGAGCTTTAATCACAACACTGCATAAAAAAGGAGACAGAAAGGTTCAGACTGTAGAGGAACAGAGACAGGGCAAGAAAAGACATGAAGGAGAGGCCGTATATGGGGCAGCTAACTAAAAATGGCAGTATGTAAATGTCAGAGTGTACAGTGAACTCATGTTCTCTATGTGAAATGTGCTGTAAAACTAAGATTAGATCCTCTTTCTGACCATGTGCATCTCTCTGATTCACCCAGAGCTGAGCTCTGATCGATTCTTAATTAATGAGGGATGCGTTTTGTCTCTGTGATGAATGAATGACTGCGCTGGCGATAATTTGAAAGGTCTTTTCAAAGGGAAATGTGCCTTTTGCTCTCTGTCATTGTCTCCGCATCTGTGCTGAGCTGATACAGGAACAATTTCATCCTGTCATTGCTCTCTACCTATTTAAAGATTATGATTTGACATGAGATTAATTCAATTAATGCAGTCATTCGTTTACATGAAGAATGAGGTTGAAAAAAATCACTCTCCTGTCTCTGCAGTCACTCAGCTGCTGCTGCAATGGCGACTTTTATTATGGTTATTTTTGAAGATGCTGTATAGAGTGTGTATGAGAGAGAATGTGTCTGAGTGTGTGTGTGTGTGTGCTTTTTCATGCTGTCATTTCCTGTGTGTCTCTCAGAGCTGGTGATTCAGAGCAGCACCCTGAGCAACAAGAGAGGGAGAAAAAGAGAAAAAGTAAGAAAAAGGGAAAGCAAGACTCTTGGCTTCCAAATTGAATCGCAGGTGTCTAGACGAGATCGTAGTGCCATCTGTGAAAATCAGAGAGTTTGACCCTTTTGCCGTTCGTCCTGCCGCAAAGAATGACACAAGCCTTAACACTCGCTGTCAACAGATAATGAACCCCAGCAAATGATGGACAGATTTTGCAATGCAGTGAAAAAAGGCACAGCGAGAACGCTGTGGAGAAAAAGTGCTGGTACTGAGTGCTTTGAAGCAAGCACAACAGAAGCAGAGAACAACCATGTCAAACTCCAGCTTGACCATCTACACTGAGAGGTTTTTTTTTCTGCCCGCAGCGCTTCTGCCCCCTCAAGGCCGCGTGTACTGATGTAGAAGAGAGGTTACTTCTCCATGACAAAATCAGTCTGTCCAAGTTTGACCACAGACTCCCCAGTCAGTCACCACTGACTCTTTTTTTTCTATTTTGACTTTTTGCATTTTTGTGGGGTCTGATATTGTCCTTTGCTAAATGAAATTGTCCTATACTACACAATCCTACTGTTGCCACACATTACGTGCACTTAGCAGTTTGCACTAATCACATGCAGTATGATGTCAATGTGGCATATGTGCACTTGATCCAAAATATTAAAGGAACAGTTCACCCAAAAATGAAAATTCTTGTTGCTTTTGTGGAACGCATACAATATATATATATTTTTAAAGTTTTTTTCTTTCACTCCTCTCCATGGAATGAAAGTCCATGAGATCCAGCATTATTTTATTATTAATAATAATAATAATATTTTGTTTGTTTGTTTTGGACCATACTTGCTTTTATTGTATTGCCAAAAAATAAAAAAACGGGAAAAAGGGGAAATAAAACAACATTCTCCTAATCTTCTTTTGTGTTCCACAGAGGAAATAAAGTCTACATGCTTGACATGACACGAGGTTGAGTAAACAGAATTGTCATTTTTTTTGTGAACTGTCTCTTTAAATCTTTTTGTATGTTTTTGTTTAAAGGAACCCTCAGATATTGAGTCGTTATCTGAACGCATTACAATAAATACAATGTAAACACCAGACATACAGTAAGGAACGGGGACAGAGAGAAGAGAAAGAGTGCCAAGCCAGATGTAGGTTAATGTATGGAAAGACCTTGGCCCAGTAATGATGGAGTTCCCACCTACATGCCAGTGCGCGCCTCCTGAGGCACTTGACTGAGCCAGTTACACACTCAACTACCTCAGCTACCATTCACTCACCAACACAAAAACAGCTTCAAATGTTAGTTGCACTGCATGCCAGTCTCCTTAATGATTCTGGAGGTTTACAATTCACAACGGACCACAAACAACTCTCACAAACGTCCTATGATAAATGTTCCGCTCATATTAAGACAACATGCGACGCGCTCACAGACCTGCTGGGATTCTGTAACACGGTATACGCACAGCCATAAACACATACCCGTTCGTTTTCTATAACTTCTATCAATAACACTTGACAAAAGTTCAAACGTGTTTCGACTCAGTCACGCATTAGTTGAGAACAGTAAAGGACAATGAAAACAGACTGTACTCACCCTGCCCGTGCGCGTGGTGCTGACGAGTGTGCAGCGAGCGCGCAGGCACAAGCCTCACACCAGGGGTGCCTGGCAAAATATCTGCGCGCTCTCTCTCTCCCTCACTCTCGTCTTTCCCTCCCTCTTTCTTTCTCACTCTTACGTGCACATTTCCCTCTATTACCCCGTTATCTTCTCCTCCCTCACATTTTCACGGTTTCCCTCCCTGTTTATCCCAGCAAAACTAAAGATACCGAGGCAACGCAGACAATGTGCGTGTGAATATGTTGTAGGTTCTGGGTTAGTAATGCGCAATGGAAAATGTATTTTTGCATTATAAATGGAAAGATATTTTTCAGGCTTGAAGCTTATGTTTGGTGTTAGTGCTTTTGACAGGGAAAAGACGTTTTGCAAACCATTTATGGTTTACAAATGCACAATATATGACATTGGTTATTGGTCGATATTAGATATTTTTTAGTTGATCGGTATCAATCGATATTTGATACATAAGAGCCAGTCCTTACAGAGAATATTCTCAGAACTTTAGCTAACGTTGAGGCACGGTTATGAACAAACATTCTTCCAGTAACATTAATAAAATATTCGTTCAATCAGTGCTCTCAAAAAGTTAGCCTCATTTTTTTTTAAGCTATAAGTCTGTTTTTCAAATGTCGCTACTTTTCAGAGAACATTCAGAAATAACATTTTAATGAATGGCAACTTAAGTGTTAGCAAAAGGACTTTTGAACATTTATTTGTCAGCTGGGTATTGATATTCAAATTTGTATTCCCCTATCACATTTAAATTACCATGCTGTCATATAATGCTCACTTTCAATGAATCTTTAAAATTGTATGTGAATGTTTATGGTGTGTCTGTAAAAGTGTCGACCTGCCACTTTCCAACACCCTCCTTTATGAAAGAAGCTTCAGTAAATTAGTTTAAGTATGGAGGGAAAGACATTTTAGTCAATAGTGCATTGTGAGAAGACTTACAGAGAGCAGCATAATTTACAGTAAAAGAGGGAGTCAGAAAAGGAGACGTAGGACTCATTTTCTCCTTACATTAGCAATTAGTGCAATTTTCCCTGACAATTTGTCAGAATTCAAAATGTTTGCAGCTTCAGCAGAATCCAAGATTTACCTGCTACTGAATCTTTGTTGGATTTAACAAAAGAAAATGTGCAGCATGTCTTCTGAAACTCTAGATGAGAGACACATGATTACTGGGGTCTTTTTCTCAGAAGAAACATCTGAGAAGCAGCCGACAGAAGCAGAAGTCTGTCTGGGAGAAATAATTGAGCATTTTTATGTTTCTTTTCATCAGCAAACACAAAAAATCAAAAGAATGCACCAATAAGGGCTCACGTGTGTCATCATCCATGTTGGACTCAAGCCTAATCTCATCCTTTCTCAGTTTTTCCTCTGTTAGTCCCATTATACTTTAGTATATGTATTTTTAGACATGATATCAATAGCATAGTACACTCTGACCTCAAGAAGTGAAAGATGGAAAGAGAGAGAGACAGAGAGATAGAGATCTACATTATATACAATAATACATGACAAGCAAACACTTCTGAAAGCATTTTATTTCTTTAACACACCTTTTTAAATACTTTTCCGATGCTGGAAATCTTCAGTTCAAGAAAAGAAGATGAGGTCATAGAACTAAAAAGAAAGTCAGACTGGGGCATTAAAAAAAAGGAGTGACGGAGATGAAGACAGTTACAGTAAGGAGGTTAGGGTGGTTTTTAATAGGCAGGGTATCTAAGGGTATCCTGTTATATCACTCATGCCCACTGGGACGGCACTGAGGGAGCGATGAGTGGAGAGAGAAAGTGTTGAAATTGAGAGACGAGTGTAAAAGTCTTTCGTCTCATCAGCACGAACACAGACGCCAGAGACGTGACCAGTGAGACGAGGCCAAACGGATCGCTGATAGAGTGGACACATACAAAAAAACTGATGGGTTTACTTCATATATTTTATTTTCACACTCTGAAAACACAAAACAACTCAATGCAAAATCATTGTGCAATCTATCTATCTATCTATCTATCTATCTATCTATCTATCTATCTATCTATCTATCTATCTATCTATCTATCTATCTATCTATCTATCTATCTGTGCATTTAACTAAATGATTTTTAATACTGAGGTTTATCCGTTTATTGTGATTGGAAACATACATGGTCATTGTAAACAGCATTATTACACCAATACATGGAATTTTCACTAATCAGTACATTCATATTTTAAAGCCGCAGTCCGTAGATTTTCCTCTTTGTCGCCATCTCTGTTCGAAAACTGCAATTGCAGTTATTTGCGGAATTATCTAACTTTACGTGGGTTGTGGCTCGGCACGGCACTGCGTGGATGAATCCAATGTTTTGAGGAGAATGTGCGTATGTCAGTCACCGCGCGGTGTGAATACTGTCATTCAGAATCACAGATTCTACTTTTTGGAAGTATGAACAACATAAGAATTTTCACCGGAAAATGTCATATAAACAAGAAAGTAACATCCACTTTTGTTCTGAACAACTAAGGGGAAAAAAATCATTGCAGTAAATTGCGCTGATTAAAGCTTCTCAAATCATGTCTGACTATACTTTATTCTCAAATTGTAAATGTTAACAACATCAGGATTTGCGTGACTACATTTAATGCCCTTCCGATATTTGTCCTTGTTTTCGCATGGGCCGGGTTGCAGTCTCTTTTTTTCTGTAGCCACTCCGAAGTCCGAAGTGTTTTCCATTTTACAACGGGTGAATCTCTAGTTGTCACTGGTGATTGTCGTTTGAACCTTTCTGGATCCGCCATCAATCTGATGTTTAATTATATCAAGTGCTGTAAGAAAAGGCTATAAATCTCCACCTCCAACATCCTCACACGCAATAACGCCTACTAGCCTAGACTCCTTTATGTGTACAGATGTGACGTAATGACGCAAAGACATGCTCGAATTCCCTGTGGAAATCAACCAGTGGTATAGTAATTAAAAACATTATTACAAGCTTATACCGTTTTGAATCAAGCTAAGACAAGCAGATCGTTTTGAACACTGGCTGATTATGCACTTTTTTAACCCAATTTTTAACGCAAAAAAGTTACGGACTGCAGCTTTAACCACTTTTTAATCCAATGTTTAGTCCTGTTTGCGTAGATGTACTTCGCTACAGAGTTTAGTTCCAACCCCAAATCAAGCACCGCTGCTAATCAGTTGGGTTCAACAGAAATTCACAGACAGGTGTCATGTAAATGGAACTATATCTATAATGTACAGTAGATCTCCATGAGCACCCTGGTTTACAAAGTAGCCCATTTACATAACCACAAGATCAGCAATTCTGGGATAAAAAAAACGCTGGGGAAATTTGACCATGACCAGGCAGTAATCAGTCAATTTTGCCTAGTTACAAATTCCAGGAATAATGGACATGATACCAAAACATTTTAATGTTTTTTTAATTTGTAAATTAATTTCAGTTATTTTCATCCTACCTTTACACATATCATTTGACCTAACCTGTCACTCCTCCTATCCTGTCTTTCCCACGTCCTTTGCATTTTGTTTGCTAGCAAGTTGTATTAGTAGGGCAGTTTGGGCACAGTGTGCAGACTCAGGTCTTTCCAGGTCAGACTTCATGAATTTCACTATGCAATATCATGCTGATCTCGGAGACCTCATATTTATACAGTACCAGCTTCAAACAAATAAACACTCAACACCAATTAATTCATCCAGACACTTGAGATTTCAAAGGCTGATTTGAGACCAATTTAGCAATATAATAAGTAATATGTGTGCACTGTAAATAAATAAAATATTTGGTTGATAACAGTTGGGGCTGCTTTTTCTTGACACTAGAGGTTGCAAAACATTATGATGAGATGTAAATTAATTTTATACTGATGATATGGTTTAACATGTTCATAGAAAATTTATATTATTTATTCTGAATAAACGTTAACATGTATACTTTATAATACACTGCACATACTTTATATAGATATGCATATGAGATATATGGAATAAATCATAAATATCTAAATTAGCATTTTTTCATAAAGTCATTTGTTTCAATAACAAGGGAACATGGATCCTGATAACTTATTTTTGTAAAATACTTAGATGATGCAAACATTTATAATCTGTATCATATTTGGACTGAATTCTGATGCATCTACATATACAGTAAGCTCTAACATTCATGTCACAAACAAGTAGTTTATTTATAGTTTATAATAATTTTTTTTTGCATCTAGCTGTCATGTGTGTGTGACTTCTAAATCACATTACTGAGCTTCTATACCAGTTGTCTGATGCTAAAAGGATGACCAGTGTTTGCTCACCTGTCTACACTTATTTGGTTAACTAAACCAAACCAGAGCGAACAGGATCTCACACAAAGACTGAGTTTGATCTGAGATGAAATAATCAGCTTGAAGTGAACTTTAAAACATGGGGGCAATCATGTTCATGCTGGTTTCTATGGTGCAGTCAGTTATAATTAGGTCATGGCAACTACTAGCATCCAAAAGGATATCCAATAAGATCCTATTGTCCAATGAGATAATGGCATGAATGCATGACCCTTAAATAATTCAGACTGATACTCTCAGAGTGGACCGGCTGAATATTATTAATGCTTAGTTTTTTTTACTGTAAAGATAATTTAAATCCTTGTGGTGTTGTTTTAGAAGGAGACGTTTGGTCTAATTGAGACAGACTCCTATTGTAAACAAGCAAAAGCCAGATTACGCAATGTTTTTTTTTTGTCACAGTAGTTTAAATCATGAACAGGAGCAGAATAAAAGTCACAAGATTGTTGGTGAGGATCGATTAAGGTTTTCTCAGACAGCTGTGAGGGGTGAGGGGGGAAATTCCGGGTTCATGTAGGAGAAGCCTTGGAATTCCTCTTGAGTTATGGCAGCGAGAACATCCGGATCAGAGGGCGTGAGGGCAGAGGGGGCGGATGTGAAAAACTTATCAAAGTTTTCTCCTTTTTTGCCTCCCTGTGAAAATGGCACACGCACACAAAAAAAAAAAAATAAGTTGGGTTAAGTTTATATCTATTAAATATCTATTAAATATCAAGCAGACTGAGTGGATGCTCTTGATGATAGTCTAGCGCTGTGAACTCAGAGCACACCCACTTACATACATTCACACCGCATAATAATAACTGCATAGATAAGCATGAGTAATATGAAAAGAGCTACAGGCAATAGGGGTCAGGATTATTTTGCTTCTGCAATCTTCATAAGAAAAAAGAACACTAGTAAATATGAAAACGCACATGTACAGATGCATGCTGAAAATAACAAGGAAGAGCAGGCAGAGCACATTAATAAATATCCAGTTATATGGTTACTAGTTTAAAATAGCTAAAAGAAACTGGCAAATATGGCATATACATATATATACAGTATATAAAATAATTTATCATTAAAGTCCTACCACTAAAGATAAAATTTGCAGTAAATAAATTATGCATGTATACAATTTTGGTTGATACCAATAACCAAAATAATTCTTTATATTTGAAAGCCAATAACCGATATATTGGCAGATAAATCCAAATCCAAAATTGTATATAATTTTTGAGAGCCTGATAAAAAAAAAAAAGTCTCACCATTAAAAGCCATTTCCCAAGCATAAAATATTATGTTTTCATTATAATTTTATGTAGCTTATGACAGACTTGCACTAAAAATGTTTGTGTGATTTAAAGTGATTTTTGAAGTGATTTCAAACATATTTCAGGCTGTTCAAAACCATCATTGCAAACCGTGCGCATCTGAGGTGTCTCAGCTGAAGGAAATTATCCATTATTTAAAATTATTTATTCCATTATTTATTAAAAATGAACATATATCGGACGTTACCGATGTGGTGGCCGATATATCATGCATATATATATATAAATCCCCATAAATACCGCCAAAGGGCAGTTTTGATAAACTCATATAATGAAAATAGAAAATGAGCCTATGTATACATTTGTTTTTCTAGAATGATGGGAGTTTTGTGGGGTAACCCTGACCCACACACAGAGACAAGTGTTGTGATAGGTGATACTGACACTTCTGGGTTTGAAGGGAGGCTGTATCTCCAGTCTCTCCAGCCGGTCCCAGTCTATCCAGCGGAAAAAGGGATGCTCCCGCAGCTCTCTCTCTGCATCCTCTCCTCCACCCAAACGCTTAACAGGGTTCTTGGTGAGGAGCTGGGGGAGAAACAGATGGAGAAAGAAAGAAAGAAATACAGAAGGGATGGAATCACGCTTGTTGTCTAATTTAAGCCACAATTTTTGGAGGTAATGTTAGTATTAAAGATGGGATAGATTGCTCTGCGCATGCACTGTGATCCAAGCACATGTAGGCAACAGAGATGAAAGAACAGGAAGTAGATTACCCCTTTGCAGATGGCCACAGCCTCCCGAGAGAGACTCTTAGGATATGAAACGCTCTGTTCCATGATGGACTGAAACAGCTCCTCCTCATCTATGCCATCAAAAGGAGGCTGATGAAAAGAACGAGACAGAGGGAGCCTGAGATGAAGATCTATTGAGAAAAGGACAAAATTAAAGCTCAAGGAAGAAGAGAATGAACAATTACCTGCCCGGCCAGCATCTCATAAAGGAGGACTCCATATGACCACCAGTCCACTGCTTTACCATACGGCTGATACGCCACAATCTGAAAACAATACAGATCTATTGTAAAGGGCTTTTTTAGTCTAGATTTATTCAAATGATGATTAAGAATGCCTTTTGAATTCCAGCTGAATTCCTTCATTTGTACTGAGGTAGCAAACAGGATGTAGAATTCTCATTTGAATTAAAATGAGATTCAATAAAACTAAGCGTAGTATGAATTGCCAACATGCTATCTTGTACAAATTATACGTGGAATTTCTGAAAAAATATGATATTAAAATGTGATAACATTTATATTCATATTACATTTTCATATTTTTCTAAAATATGTAATATCATTAAAATGTGTAATTTATTGAATTGAATAAAATGAAATTACACTACTATTCAAATTTTGGGGTTAATATATATATATATATATATATATATATATATATATATATATATATATATATATATATATATATATATATATATATATATATATTAAAGAAATTAAAAAATGTATTCAGCAAGGATGCATTAAATTGATCAAAAGTCATGGTAAAGACATTTAGAATGTTATACAAAAGATTCATATTTCAAATAAATGCTGTTTTGAATGTTCCATTCATCCAAGAAACCTGAAAAAAATGCATCACGGTTTCCACAAAAACATTAAGCAGCACATCTTCAACATTGATAATAATAAGAAATATTCTTGAGCAGAAACTCAGCACATTAGAATGATTTCTGAAGGATCATGTGACACTGAAGACTGGAGTAATGATGCTGAATTTTGCCATCACAGAAATAAATTAGATTTTAAAACACACTAAAATAGAAATGTTTTTTGAAATCATAATAATATTTCACAATACTATTTCTTCCCCTGTATTTTTGATCAAATTAATGCAGCTTTGATGAGCATCAGAGTCTTCATCCAAATACATTTAAAAATCCTAACAACCCCAAACTTTTGGATGGCAGTGTAGGTATTTTATTATTTCGTAATATTAATTTTAATATTACATATTTAATAAATGATACTTTACAGAATACTCTTTAAAATGGAGACAAACAACATAAAGCATGATGACAAGATGAAAACCTTAAGTAGAGCACTAGGTATGTTCTGGTAGGATTGTTCTTGTCCATTAAGTTCCTCCGTTGTCTGCTTGTGTTGAATTATTTTGAATTGCAATTACATAAATTCCCATCATTACAATTCAAATTCAAATTCAACACCCTGTGGAACATAACCAATTAAAAACACATTCCAACTGAAAGGAGCCAAAACATAAATTCTGAATTTTGCCCAACCCTGGTAAATGCTTCATAATGTTATATTCTTTAAAATCAGATCAATTAGAAATATGCCCCTTGCAGAGTTGCTATTATAGGCCTCTCAATGTGCAGATAAGCTCATAAAAATCATATTAAAGATAATTACACAATAAATATGCTAGTGTCTCTGTGTCAGCCGTGAGTGTGTGTCACAGCGTGAGAAAGAGAGATTAATTTCCTTGCCTGCAGGGACACATATTGCATCTTTTCAGAATGACATGGACACAAAGATCAATAGCTTTTTCTTTCCCCCCCTTTTTTTACATAATATGATCAATGTGAGCCAGTTTAACTGCTGGGTTAATACAGTACTGACGCATACTGTGCTTCGGGAGACTCACATTCACACTTATCGCCTTCACATCACAGCAAAACACAAACATTGACGATTTAGCACATACATCACTCGAGTGGGATGTCCATCATGTCGCCGGTAGTAAACACCGCAGTGAACCTAAATGAAATCACACACAGACTCGCACAAGGCAGACATGTGCTGACTGCGCATATCCACTGAGTGTTAATGTGAACACAGAGCCAAGGTCATGAAGAAGACAAGATGAATCAGAAGAAGGATGGAGACGGAGAAAGGGAAACCTCAGGTGCGATGTAATCGGGTGTGCCACAGAAGGTGCGAGTGGTGTCCCCAGCCATCATGCCTTCCCTACACATCCCAAAGTCTGCTATCTTTGTGTGTCCTTCACTGTCCAGCAGGACATTGTCCAGCTTTAGATCTCTGCGCATCAGAGAGAGAAAGAGAAAGCGAGAGAATATTAAATGACTGTAACATATGGTGTGCTTGCGTAAGGAGATTCTCATCGTGTCTTGTACCTGTATATGATTCCTTTGTTGTGCAGGAAGAACAGACCCAACGCTATCTCAGCTGCATAGAATCTGCCAACATCAAAATCTCTCATTAACTCCATTAAACACTCATGCTGCCACTGCAGGGCAGAATGACAGAATGATGCTGAACAGGTGAATTTAGAGACAGAAGAAAGGGGGTACAACAACAGAGAAAAAGCAAGCAGGATTAAGACGAAAAGTGCTGAACTCACGCTGCGTGTGGTTCTTTAAACTTGCCAACAATTTGGATGTGAAACATAAGATCACCACCATTCACATACTCCATGACGTAATACAGACGATCCTAAAACAAAAAAACCCCTGATTATTAGTAATCAGCAGATATGCAACTTCAGAATATTAATAGGAACTAAAAATGAATCACCAATCAATTCACTTGTTCTCATGCTATGTAAGTAAATAATACAGGAAATGCCACAGCAGATTGGCAATCAGTCAAATCGAAAGATAGATGTTCATAAATACATGAATACAAACACAATTAAGATTTGTGATCTCATAATGGAAAATATAATAATTTAGAGAAATTATATTTAAAATAAAGCATGGGCAAGTGTCAAAATTTAAGTATCTAGTAAAAATGCATAGTTTTTAAATTTAGTTGAAAGTAAAGGATTAGTTCATGTGCTTTTTTGGCCTTCAAAATCTATGGTACCATTCACTCCCATTATAAAGCTTGGAAGAGCCAGGATATTTTTAAATATAACTCAGATTGTGTTTGGCTGAAAGAAGAAAGTCATATACACCTAGAACGGCTTGAGGGTTATTCAATTATGGAATCATTTTCCTTTTTGGGTGAACTAACCCTGTAAAGCATTAGAAAGAATAAACTTTTTTTTTTTGCTAATGAAAGGGTAATGAAATTGTCTATTGAAACCAATAAAATTAAAAATAAACTTTTAAAATCATAAATAAACTTCATGCTAATTTAAAAATGTAAGTTACGTGAATTTGAAAATTCCACATAATTATTATAACAATTAGCATGAAGTTTCTTTACTTAATAATTTTAATGCAACAGGTTTTCTCACTTTTTTAAGTAAAGTCAACCGATCACTTTTTACAGTTTTACTGTATTTTTGATCAAATAAATGCAGCCATGGTGAGTAAGAGACTTCTTTCAAAAACATAAAAAAATAAATACTACAAATTTTACTTTACACAGCCTGTTTACATAAACTCTGTTAGTTGAGACCAGCATGTTTTCTCTGTTGCTTCAGTATTTGTCTCCTACAGCCAGAGCAAGATAACAGCTGACTTTATCTGCAGCGGCATCTGACTACAGCATCTGGAGTTTGCAAGATTTTGAACTTCTGATCAGTGGGATGCTGCATTTTTCCACTGGGCAACTGATTGCTTTGACTCTATTTCTCTATTTCATGTACTTGATACAACGAGACACAGTTTAAATACACAAAAGAGGTCATTACTAAACACAGTCACATTGAGTGTTTGTTACAAATTCAATCGACAGAAAAAAAACAAAACAAGATCATTTACCAAGAGTAATTCAAACCTTCACAAACCATTAAAGCCACACACACACACACACACACACACACACACACACACACACACACACACACACACACACACACACACACACACACACACACACACACACACACACACACACACACACACACACACACACACACACACACACACACACACACACACACACACCTCTTTTTCTCTCTTTCAGTACAGCAGCTGCCAATATTTCATTAGGCTGATTGCCACTTTGCAAAATGTGTCTGCTAAAAGAGGTCAGACAATTAGCATAACCAAAAGTCATTTTTCAAAGCAAAATGAGGCAACTAACATTGCAAAAAGGCCCTCCAGATTCATTAGTCAGAAAAATGATTTATCGTGTCAAAGTGAATCGTGGAAAAATGATCAATGAATCACCTTTTAAGATGGAGATTGTTCTAGGTTGCCAGTTTAGGGCTCACATGACAGCATTCCAAGAATATAATTAATACATTGTCAGAAGCTTCTGCTATTTTGTTCTTCCATTGTTCAGGCTGACGTTTTATAAACACTGTTAGTCAAAAATGTAACAACAATCTGTTCTTGTTACTCCTCTCCCTCTCAGGACTGCTAACAGCCTTGTTCAGGGCAAATTAATTAATATTTCGGTGCGTATCTAGGCCATTGTAAACAACCATCTAATGAGGTAAAAGAAGAATAGTAACTATGATGCTTTCATTTTTACTATGATTGAACAGCTTTAGTCCATAGCTAACACAATCATTAATCTGTTGTAGGAACCTCAGTAGAGGTGCAATAAAAATAAAAAAAATCCATAAAAATAACATTTTACACAAAAAGTACTTTTGAAAAATACAACAGTTACAGTTGTTATGCAAAGGATTTATTAAAAAAGTAATTAGTTAAACGTTAGTTATCTAAATCTACTGTATGTTGACACACAACTGTATTGTATGTCTTTCATTTATTTTCAGCTTAATCTAGCATTATTAAGACATTAGCAAGAGTCAATTTCAGCAATTATTAAACATAAATATTATGTGGTTACTACTTAACTACATTTTACTGCTGAAGCCACCACCATTTTGAATGTTTCCGCATGTTGCTGCAGTTTACAAGTTGTAATTAGGAGCTTTATAAGGATGTGAGCTTTTTTGCAAGTCAGAATCTCTTAATTACGGTAATTCCAAAATGCAATGAATGTCATGCTTTGCTTTATCTTGGAAACTCCCCTGTTCTTAGACACTTTCACCCGCCGAATGGCATCAGTACCTAAAAACATCAGAGGTTCATCCACTCCACTAGGTGTCAGTATACTATCAACCAGCATAAAACAAACAAAAAATTACTGCATTCATCGTTGTAAATAGCCAGTCGTTGCCCTGGGAGGCCACATGTGGACATGAAGGACCTACTAAATGTCAGTACTCATGTTATAACTGCGCAAGGCCAAAAAAGTGATTTAAAAATCCCCCTGAAGGTGAAGAGCACATCTGTTCCATCGCTTAGGGGCGAATGAAATTTCAGCCCATGTATATTTCATAATTTACAAATGTGCATATGCATGTATAAACCTCATTACCAGGCTCCCACTTTCTTTAAATCATTAACCATTCACATACGCTCTCACACACGACGATGAACACACAGACCTCAGTCTGAAAGGCGCAGTAGAGGGCGGTCAGAAAGTGAGGTCGCCCCGCGAGGCCCAGCACTCTTCTCTCCACCATGGCGCTCTCCGTGTCCTCATCCTGAAACAGCACATCTTTCTTCAACACCTTCACCGCAAACAAGCGCTCGCTGCCCCTCTCCTCTGCCAACAGGACCTGCAAGATGACAAGGAAACCTCGCGTTAACATTTCTTGAACATTAACAATTAAGAGTTCATCATCTTCTGCACACACTCCTCCAACAGCAACTCAATTGGGCAAACACAAAATGACTGCAGAAAACAGCATTCAAAGTGAGTTTAACATGCATAAGCAAACATTACCTCAAATAAAAAAAAGAGAACAGAAATTCTTCCATTTCATTTACTCGTATGATCCTGTACTCTTCATGTCTTTTTTACCCTGCTTTGTGTCATTTTTCTATCTCTGGGTCCCAGGCCTCTCCTCTACGCTTTTCTTTAATCTCTTCCCTCGTTTCTGTCCTTCTGTAGCGCGGTTCTGCGCCCTGGAGGATGTGCTGTCTACTGAGTATAACCCTGGCCTCTTATATAACCAAATATCTTGTAAGCGCACACACACACACACACACAGACAAGTGTACGCGCACCAGAAACACGCGTACACACACAACATCTACACACACACACACACACACACACACACACACACACACACACACACACACACACACACACACACACACACACACACACACACACACACACACACACACACACACACACACACACACACACACGCACGCCCTCCCATGTCATTCTTCCTCAGGGATCAAACAGCTCAGAGTCCTTCACTTGTATGCTCTGCTCTGACACACAACAACAGAATTTAGATTCAGAGGAACAGTGCTTTGCTTGACCAAAACAAGGCATTGGCTCTGAAATATTCCAACATCCCCTGGGCTGCTTGTGGACACACAACCCCACCAGGTCTTTCTTACATGTATCACAGATTGCGCTTGATTTATCACTTAAAGAGATCGGCCGAACACAGAAATGACCCTGAGCCTAAGTATCTCCAGGTATTTTAAGGTGTATGAGGTACAAATCTCACTGGGCCTTGAGTCAGAGCTTCTGCTTCCTCGAAGTAGATAGGCAGAGGCACAGCTGCAAATTTTAGATAGGGAAATCAGCCCCCTCCTCTTGCAGCTGGGACCAGAAAAGCTAGCGTTTCCCCTTCTGCCTGAATTAGCAGCAGCAGCTCAGGAACGAATGAGACAAGGGCCTAATTCAGTTCCAAGGACGCTGTACCCTTCGCACTCCTTATTGCATCTACAGGGAACATAGAAGTAGATGTGTTTGTTGATGGGTGAGAGCAGTCTCATGTAGCCTGACTTTCGGAATAAAAATCTGGTCTGCTTTGCAGCCGATTCTTTCCCAAAAACACCTACTTAGACTGAAGCCCAAAGTATACTTTAGTTTTGACACAAATGCTAGCATATGTGATTAGCTGAACGCATAGCCTTTCAAAGTATATGGCATTTGGAACACATGTGCGCTAGAAAGTTTCATCCTTATCCAGTGTTTGAACTCTTTCTCTCCAGAAGTTTAAAGTGATAAAAATGTCTTTGTACTTATTTAAACTAGAGTTGCTTGTATGTCATAATTGCCTCTCACAAGCTCTTGTCAATGCAGCTGTCTATTGTGGTTGCTGTCTCCAGTAGTTTGTGATTGTTGTTTCTCTGTCTCTTCCATTTCCTTTTCAACAATGTTGAAAATGCCCAGTGTTGCCACCTTGAGGACAAACTAATTAGCGCAAAACATTCAAGCTGCATGTGCAAACTGATCATACCGGGTATTCGCAATTAGAAAAGTCTGTCTGTGTGCTTACTATGCTGATGATGAAATTTGCATCAAGCGCACTACAAGCATACACAGAAAAACTTAAGTATACTTCAGTTTTGACGCGAACCCTAGAGTATACGTACAGCCGAACACATAGCCTGTACTTCAGTGCACACTGTTTGAGTTCAGCCCTGTTTTTGTGTCCGTGTACAACAGCACATTTGGAAGTGGTTTGAGAGCTTTTAAAGAAGGGGCCACAAAGGGGCATGTGTCAAATGCATCTATCCACCCTCGAGGGGCGGTCACACTACACTTTTCATTCCATTGACTTGCATGGAAATAACGAACGTGAATGTGGAAAACCAGACATGCAAACTAGTTTCGGATTTTGCTGCATTCCAAAAGTTCAAGTTTGGTGAACTCTGACCTGCAAATTCATATTACGTGAAGATAGTGACCAACAGCACACTATCAGAGAAAATGTCCAAAACCGGCACATTTAGAGGTACAGCAGCAGCTTGCCACTGGGGCAGTACCCTTAAAAGGACAACTTTGTACCTTATCTACCCATAAAAGGTGCATTTTAGTACCTTATAGTATTATGTACCCTTGAGATACTACTAAGAACTTTTACAAGTAAATAAGAAACAAAGATATCATTTTAAGGGCCCTGCCCCAGTAACAAGCTGTTGTACCCCTAAAGCTGCAATTATTACACATTTTTTCGGAGAGAAGATCAATTAGAATAAAATAAAAAAACAGTCGATTGTATATTGTTTACATTTTGGATTTATTATTATTCATTATATGTTGAATTAAGGTTTTTAAAAAAGATGTCGCAGAGTGTGATATCATATCATGGCCATTGGAATATCTGTAGTAGTATCTGTAGAAGTTAGGGGAAACACATTACAAGTAGCATGAGTTAGGCTACATAATCAGATTACTTTTTTCAAGTAACGTGTAAAGTTCTACAACAAAATATCTGAATTACTTTTTCAAATAAGTAATGCAAGTTTTCTCATTATTGACTGACACCTCTCCTGTCCTGTTGTTGAGAGAAATCAGAAGTTAGGTGCAGATGCAGGGGTGTAACTTTCCCTAACACTGAGTGTGACTGCAGCTTCACGTTCAAAGCGGTATACTTTGAAATGACTGGGCACTCAACTGAGCAAAGACGGAGTGGAACGTGGCAAAATTAATTGTACCTGAGCCTTAAGAAAAATCTGGCTGTGTGCGTACAGTACACACGTACTATGCTGATGATTTTTCATTTTTTCAACTCAGAACCTTGTAAACATAATTTGTTTACAGATGAACCAATAATAAATAAAAAAAACTCTGTCATTACTTTTGATGTTGCCTAAAGCAACCCGAGCAGACTGAAACTTGTTGATTATAGTCAGCACTTGTCGTTTTGGTGTTCAACATGCATCAGACGGTCAGTGAAGAGAGTGGGCGGTTCGTGGGAGTGTTGTCTGAGTCTACAGAGTTTGCTTGAAAGATTTCTGGTCCTTTGACAACCAGGAACGAAATACATCTATTTTTTACACATCCAAAAAATTTGGTGTCCGTTAGCTGTAGTGGCCACATGCACTGGTCATTTAAAAAAAGGACTAATAGAAAAATCCTGAAATTTAATTCCCAGGTTCATATCAGATTTTGAATCGCACATTTTCATTGTGACACCACTGTAATTTCAAGCACCTTGCCAAAACTCCCTTTGCCCAGAACCATGAGGAAGTTGAAATCGTGCAGTCCGACTTGGCCTTTGCCCGTGTGCAGTACAGTGGGAGTCGGGCTCAGAGCGGCTGGGGTCACAGAAGGAACAGGCGTTGTCACGTTAACATGAGGAGGAGGAATAGAGGGTTCGATAGCAGCCTCTGGTACCTTCAGAAAAGAGAAACACAGGATGAGACAGAGAAATTGAGAAAAAAATAATAGTTTGTTTCAATATAGACATACACTGCCCTCCTGTGGATGTGTTATGAAAGTGACTATGATGGTGCTCACTGAACACCTATGGGAGTACCTGCAGGTCTGGGTCGGGTACAGGGATGTTATAATACTCTCCCTCATCCTGGTTGAGAAGTTTGAACCAGCCGCTGACGGAACGTCTGAATATCTCAGTAACACCAAACGACAGAGCGCCCATGAAGTCATTCCTTGAGGTCCGATCCCAGTCCCAGACCTCTACAGACAAACGCCTGTCCCACTGCCTTCCACGCACTGAACTACACTCAGACAGAAGGAAAGAGAGCAAAGAGAGCCTAACATCCACTCAGAAGACTTAGCAACAGCATAGCAACACCTTGGCAACCACCCACACCCTAGCATTATGGCAGCGACTTCTGCATCGTACACACATACAAACAAATGGAATAAACACTCACAAGGTGAAGCTCTCGTTCCAGATGGGGTTGAGTGTAGAACGGATAGTTTTGGTTTTCTGTTTGCTCTGGCTCTTTGGATCAGGGATGAGTTTGAGCTTCACATAAGGGTCCGAAAGGCCGTTAGGGTCCATGGGTATCAGGTTATGTGCCTCATGCACTAAAGCGTAGAATACATATTGAGAACTAAGCATTTGTGTTTATACATAACAGTATTTGCATGAATTATCTTATGCAATAGAACAAAACGAATGTACATGCTGTGCACAGTAAAAATAAATAAATTTTGTTTTAACTAAAAAAGTTAGTTTAGTTTTTCAGTTTAGTCAACTCAAATATCCAAGTTGTCACTTAGTACAATTTCACATTTCAAGTTGACTAAACTTAAAATTTGAAACCAGCAAAAATACTTTAAATTGAAAAAAAAAAAAAATCAACAGTATGCTTTGTACCCGCGTTCACTTCAGTTGTATTATTAAATTGACCTGTCAGAATGACATGACAGCAGTGCTTTTTTTCTCTGTAGAGCATTAGTAGTCTTCTCACTACTCATCAGACTCTATGGTGGTGCTGATGTAAGAGCCACAGGCTTAGTTAAGTTGACACAGTGCAGCTAATGCATTGTTATACAGCAGATTGTGTGTGTATAATTAGCTTTTTCCTCATGTACTGATGATGCTGTATGAACACATTTCCCTCTGCTGGAGGAAAGCTGAGCTGTGCCACACGGCTCATAATGCATCTCCAGAGTGATTCCTTAAACAGCAGATTCTCTCAAAGGTGTAATTCTTCATTGGTGTATAAATACAGCAGGAGCAACTTAATAAACATTACGTACACTTTCCATTAAAATGGGATTTAAAACAAGGACAATCATTATTCATTTTCTAAGGGGTTTGGAATTTTTGCAATCCTGTTACCAAAACTTGGGGCCATGTATAAACCTACATATTTCTTTTACATTGCAATTTTCTAGTAATAAATAAAGTAGTAATACAAATTTGACACAATTTATTAATATAAAGCTAATACAATAAAAGGTACAATATACAGTTACAGAGCTATATATGAACAGTATCTTAAATTAATCTGTCACTCAGAAGGTGTTATTTAGTGATACGTTCATTAATATCTATACAATAATTTCTTACAATAATTTGAGGAACAGGGTTGAATGATTGCGCTTGACAAAAGCAATCAAATGTGACCCTGGATCACAAAAGCAATCACAAGCCGCACGGGTATATTTGTGGCAATAGACAACAATACATTGTATGGGTCAAAATTATCGATTTTTCTTTCATGTCAAAAATCATTAGGCTATTAATAAAGATCATGTTCAATGAAGATATTTGTACATTTCCTACTGTAAATAGATAAAACATTTATTTTTGTAAGTGAATGCAGCACGATCGCGAACATAAATGGACAACTGTAAAGGCGATTTTCTCAATGTTTCAAAAAATTGACCCATGTGACTGGTTTTGTGGTCTAGGGCCACAAATGTACAATTTGTGAAAAACGGAAATATATATATATATATATATATATATATATGTATATATATATATATGTATATGTATATATATGTATATAAAAAAAATTAGCATATCGTGATAAAGTTAATTATTTTCCATAATGTAATGATAAAAATAAACTTTCATATATTTTAGATTCATTGCAGACCAACTGAAATATTTCAGGTCTTTTATTCTTTTAATACTGATGATTTTGGCATACAGCTCATGCAAACCCAAAATTCCTATCTCAAAAAATTAGCATATCATGAAAAGGGTCTCTAAACGAGCTATTAACCTAATCATCTGAATCAACTAATTAACTCTAAACACCTGCAAAAGATTCCTGAGGCTTTTAAAAACTCCCAGCCTGTTTCATTACTCAAAACCGCAATCATGGGTAAGACTGCCGACCTGACTGCTGTCGAGAAGGCCATCATTGACATCCTCAAGCAAGAGGGTAAGACACAGAAAGAAATTTCTGAACAAATAGGCTGTTCCCAGAGTGCTGTATCAAGGCACCTCAGTGGGAAGTCTGTGGGAAGGAAAAAGTGTGGCAAAAAACGCTGCACAACGAGAAGAGGTGACCGGACCCTGAGGAAGATTGTGGAGAAGGACCGATTCCAGACCTTGGGGGACCTGCGGAAGCAGTGGACTGAGTCTGGAGTAGAAACATCCAGAGCCACCGTGCACAGGCGTGTGCAGGAAATGGGCTACAGGTGCCGCATTCCCCAGGTCAAGCCACTTTTGAACCAGAAACAGCGGCAGAAGCGCCTGACCTGGGCTACAGAGAAGCAGCACTGGACTGTTGCTCAGTGGTCCAAAGTACTTTTTTCGGATGAAAGCAAATTTTGCATGTCATTCGGAAATCAAGGTGCCAGAGTCTGGAGGAAGACTGGGGAGAAGGAAATGCCAACTTGCCTGAAGTCCAGTGTCAAGTACCTACAGTCAGTGATGGTCTGGGGTGCCATGTCAGCTGCTGGTGTTGGTCCACTGTGTTTTATCAAGGGCAGGGTCAATGCAGCTAGCTATCAGGAGATTTTGGAGCACTTCATGCTTCCATCTGCTGAAAAGCTTTATGGAGATGAAGATTTCATTTTTCAGCACGACCTGGCACCTGCTCACAGTGCCAAAACCACTGGTAAATGGTTTACTGACCATGGTATTACTGTGCTCAATTGGCCTGCCAACTCTCCTGACCTGAACCCCATAGAGAATCTGTGGGATATTGTGAAGAGAAAGTTGAGAGACGCAAGACCCAACACTCTGGATGAGCTTAAGGCCGCTATCGAAGCATCCTGGGCCTCCATAACACCTCAGCAGTGCCACAGGCTGATTGCCTCCATGCCACGCTGCAGTGAAGCAGTCATTTCTGCAAAAGGATTCCCGACCACGTATTGAGTGCATAACTGAACACAATTATTTGAAGGTTGACTTTTTTTTTGTATTAAAAACACTTCTTTTATTGGTCAGATGAAATATGCTAATTTTTTGAGATGGGAATTTGGGGTTTTCATGAGCTGTATGCCAAAATCATCAGTATTAAAACAATAAAAGACCTGAAATATTTCAGTTGGTGTGCAATAAATCTAAAATATATGAAAGTTTAATTTTTATCATTACATTATGGAAAATAATGAACTTTATCACAATATGCTAATTTTTTGAGAAGGACCTCCAAAGTCATGGAGCACTCAAGTGTAGAGCATCCATGAATGAGCTTTTTGAGAAGTCTTATAATATTCAACAGTTTTAAAACCCACGTGTGCCCGATTTCACAGACAAGGCTTAAGCTAGTCTCAAACTAAAATGCATGTTTGAACTGTTTTAACTGAAAGATACTTGCACCGACATATCTTAAAATATGTCAGTGCCATTGTTTTGTCTCAAGATGCACACCAGTAATGTTTTTCTAAGGCAAGTTTACTAAAATGTAACCAAGGCTTAATGCAAGCCCTGTCTGTGAAACCAGGCCACGAATTTACAGGTATTCACCTGTGACATATAGGTCTTCCTTCTCTCCACGCACGGTCAGACGAATCCGTCCCCTTTTCTCAGTGTGGTCCTGTCCGCACAAGCTGGGGACGCTGCTCTCACAACGCTTGTGTACATTAATGTCACAACCTCTCTCACACAGACACACAAACAGACAAATAACACAAGACAGAAAGAAAGAGTGATGTACTTATAGTCTCCCGCCTGTCCAAAAATGATAATAATTAATTACATATAATTATAAAGTCCAAATCTAATATAAACAGTGTAATTGTTAACAGCCATTGTCATACGTTGTACATTATGAGAGAACATGCTGAAACAGCAAGTGCTGTCAGCTGCGACAGCTTCATTATTTTCTAAAACTGTATCATGTCATGCAAATTAGATGACATGTTTATTACATGGATTAAACGATAGTTAAAGGGAATTAATTCAATCTGATAAACAGTATGAGATATCTATTAAACAGACAGTAATACAATTACATATAATTACAGAAATTATGTTCATTTAATAACAGTGATCTTGATAATTATGATATGCTAATCTTAGAAATGATACAGTTTAATCAGGATAAAAATGTTGTAAAAATGATTAAAATTCTATGAATGTTGTGCTTCATGTAGAATTTGAGCAAGAAATTACCATGGACTTTAATTCATTAAAAATTAGTATAATAATATTTACTGTAATTTGAATTATTATTTTTTTAATAAATATTACAATTTGCAATCATTTATATATCCTTGCATGGCTGGCAGGATTACGCTGTAAACCCTAAAATATATATGCACAAAGAATTTGAGTAGATTAAATTTTACCCAATCCCTCAAAAATGTAGGGAATGAATTTAACTATAATATAATATAATATAATATAATATAATATAATATAATATAATATAATATAATATAATATAATATAATATAATATAATATAATATAATATAATATAATATAATGACACTTAAAAGTAACACTTTTATTTGCAAGGCTCCTTTTTAATTATTTCAATTGAATTGTATTTTTTATATTGCGTAAATATTTTAAGCATTGCGGAGTTTGGGAAGGGGACTTTTTGATTTATATTATACTAGTTATTATAAACATGACAAACAACATGTGCACAATAAGTGCTGAAGATATATAACGAGAGAGAGAGAGAGAGAGAGAGAGAGAGAGAGAGAGAGAGAGAGAGAGAGAGAGAGAGAGAGAGAGAGAGAGAGAGAGAGAGAGAGAGAGAGAGAGAAAGAGAGACACTCACTGGCACATTTCATGCCCTGATGTATGAGGCCGTAGAGCAGAGACCCACAGTGATCACAGAAGGTGGGACTGGAGTATGTCTGTATTTTAAACTTGTGCTTGCTCTTGAGATCCTGGAGAGAGGGACAGAGAAAAACATTGTCCTCATTTCATTATTTAATTGCTTAGTCAGTTGGATAAAGCACTTTGATGCATTTTCCCATTTAAAAAAAGAGGGGCACCATGCACACCCAGTTCTTGGAAATGGTTGGCCATGAGAGAAAGAAAAAGAGATTTAAATGATGTGTCTGATAAGAAGCCCTCTCATACTGTTCTTTGCTCTATAAATAGGACAAGCTTTATGCCCAAACAAACACAGATACTCTACTTTCCCTCTGGTTCTCTCTCTCTCTTTAAAGGTCCAGAGGAAAAGCTTCATTTTCAAGTGACTTTTTCACTGGGAGCCAATTAGCCAGGGCTATTTTGAGGATGAATGGTGGATGAATATGAGTTCTGCTCAGCTGTGAAAACTGAATCCTCCTAAATGCCTCAACCCCCTCCACCCCACCCCTCGTTTCCCTCTCTCTTCCTCATTCCCACTCTCTGCATGCTGCCTATACATCTTTTCTTCATCCTCTGACACTTCTTTCCCTCTCTGTCATTCTGCCTCATCCGCCTTTCACACAGGCATCATTGTCCCTTCCTTACGGCCTAGTTGCACACATACTTTATACACATACTTTACCTCATTTTACAACCATTCTATTTAGCAGCTTATGAAAAAAATCTCATAAAAAAGTCGTAACTATGCTACTGAGGAAGACATGATAAAATAAACACCATAGCTTTGATCCAAAACCCAGTGAGATGCCTCACTGCCAGCAGATGCTTTTTAAAACCGCGTCCTAACCATCATGGAAGCCAAGATTCAGAGCGCTCGACATGCCGCACAAACATTGCCTCACACACTCAATTTGTATCATTTCAGTAGAGTTTGACGTTAGCATGTTGCTAAGCTAGCAGTGTGACACTAATGAGCATTTTTCATTACATTTGACTATTTTTATCAACTCTTTTATCGTATTGAATGAAATGGTTTGCAATCAACATTCATCTCACTTTGTCCACCATTTATTTTTTTCAATGTGCTTCGGGCAACGATTAAAACACAAAGGATACATTTGAGCAACGGACTCCCACTTAATATAATATCCATCAACATAATATCAATACAAAAAAAGAATCAAACAATATAATACCCATCCATCCATCCATTCTCCAAACCGCTTCTCCTCTGTCTAATGAAATGTAGTATAAGACAATATTATAAATTATTAAGTAAAAACAAGACTATTTATTTATTTATAAGTCTTATATGTACTTGTTAGTTCGTGTCAGTATTTCTAAGTTCTTTTTTAATATCAATTTTACTTGCAAAAATTGCAAACGATTATAATTATTATCATTAAGCATTACATTGTTATATTATATTGCATTGTTTTAGATTATGCCCTAATATATATATATATATATATATATATATATACACACACACATTTTTCCTGTAATTAATAGCGATTAATCGCACCTTTTTATGAAGGAAGGCCAGTATCACCGATACCAATACTGCTACTGATTTCTCTATGAAAAAAATTTTTTCCTCAATTTTAGCCATTAATTATAGCCATTCAGAATTACAGTATATTTGCTATCCAAATTTTAACATTTATAAGGCTTTAAAAAAAAATACAACAAATTTTAATTTAAGTGAACCTAAAACAATCTTCACACAAATAATTTTTAATAATTTTGAAATAATCTTCACATTATAATAAATGTCAAATTTACCTGTGCCCTTTAAAATATCAGGGCTCAATTTCTTTTTCAATTGGCTCAGTCAGACCAGTTCAGATTTTTACTTGCCCTGTCAAAATGCACAAAAGGTTATTGTTTTCATTGTTTTTGACGAGGAAAAAACGGATGCTGTGTTAATTGCACCAAATAACGAATTAAACTAAAAAAATAACTGCGCGCGCTAATGCGTTAATTTTGACAGCACTTTTTACTACAAAAAAAAGTGAATTTGGAGGCAGCAAAATTGAGCGGTTTCACTTTTGAAACAATCTTTGGAAGTGGCCCATGATGCCTTTGATGAAAAGTGCTGCCTACGTAGGCTGCTAACTAGGATTTGGAACAGAGGTAGTGTGGTACATTATAGCCCCTTCCTTGTTTTCCTCTTTCACACATATTCTCACACTCACTCTGTACTGTATGAGTGTGAGTAGCAGTGTAACACCATCCTTTCACATCCCCTGCATGTTTTATCATACCGTAGCACGAATATGAGAGAGTGAGAGAGAGAGGAAATTGATATTCTTTTTCCTATAAAGCCTCCTCTTTTAAAGAAGGTATGCAAGCGAGAGCAATAAAAGGCTCATCAGGAAAAGGAAAAAAATATGTGTGTGATGGTGAGATCTACTTCCACTTGGCTTACTCAGCCAAAAAATAAATGGTTTGGCATGCAGAAATGAAGAGGAGAGAGACAGATGGGGTACGGATGATACAGTAGAATAAAAGATGAACTGCGGTGATCATAGCAGAAAATCAAGCATGAAAAGGAGAGTTATACGATGATCAAGCAAAAGAAACATGAAAAGTGATAGGACAAAAACAACAACAAAATTAATCCTAATGGAAAGAGGATCACACACACATACTGTACAAGTTAACAGAGAAAGACACAGACGGAACATACATACCTCTGCTTTGGGAGCGGTGATGGCTCCAGGACAGGTAAAAGTGACGAACTCATGGCAGCGTTTGTGCACCACAAAACTGCAGACTAAAAGAAACGCATAGCAGCGAAGTAAAATGGTAGAACATTTTATTAATGTTCCCTATTTTAGGGGCTATAGAAGATCATTAATAGACAAATTAATTCATTTATAATGAGTACACTTAATAGATTTAATAAACATTTTTTCATAATTTAATCAAAAACATTAAATGTCATAAATCGCTATATACACTACCGTTCAAAGTCTGGGTCAGTAATATATTTTAAAAATATTTGTTGGTTTGATACCACATTATCTGATCAAAAATACAGTATATTATTACAATTTAAAATAACGCTTTTACATTTTATTACATTTTAAAATGTATTTGCAACAGTCTCCAGGAATCCAGTCTTCAATGTCACATAATCCTTAATATTTTTAATATTGCTGCTATACATTTTTTAATCAGAAATGTTTTATAAATGTCTTTAATCTCACTTTTGATCAATTAAAAGCTTCCTTGCTCAATATATATATATATATATATATATATATATATATATATATATATATATATATATATATATATATATATATATACAGACGTATATATCCAAACCCAAAAACTTTTAAATGCCATGATGCAGCAAAAATATACAGTTAAAGTGAGATTAAATGGAAGGAGTATATCATTTAGCTACAGGTCATTGCTACATTGCTTTTTTTTTTTTGCCTTATTTATACAGGACAGTGCAGACAGCAGACAGGAAGCAAAGTGGGGAAAAGAGAGATAGATGGATCAGAAAGGACCACAAGCTGGGACTTGATCTCAGGTCAAAAAATAGCTTTACTCAGACTTTGCTGTCTCAGCTTTTCATTGTCAAATATGAATTGCTTCAGCAAACCACTTCGATCTTCACATGGACCCCATATACATTGAGGGGGTCATGGAATAGGCCTACAATTTTACGTTAGGTCCCCTTCAGTACGGAATATTTGGTCACATCTTTGGACCTGGGATGCTCATTCACAGAAATGTATAATATCGAGTAATGCAATTAACTCATAAATAGGCTAGGTGACTTTGATGATAGGAAGCCCCAGATAGAATCAGTTTTTTTGCATTTTCCGCACTCATTTTGTTTTTGGTTGAGTACAGGTGTGGAATGAATTTAAATCCTTACCTTGACACTGGAATCCTTGCTTTCCAATTCCCCTGTAAAACATAAACAACAACTCACATAATGCTGTCTAATTATATTGTAGGTAAATGCATTGATTTGTGAGAAAGACCAGATCTCACAGAGCTGTAGTGTGTGTGTGTGTGTGTGTGTGTGTGTGTGTGTGTGTGTGTGTGTGTGTGTGTGTGTGTGTGTGTGTGTGTGTGTGTGTGTGTGTGTGTGTGTGTGTGTGTGTGTGTGTGTGTGTGTGTGTGTGTGTGTGGGCAGAGGGCAAACAGAAAACATAAGCTGCTAAGGCCGTAAGAGATAAGGTAATTTCAAGAAATCCTCATCCGACGGGCAATTTAAGTGCTCTTCAGTTCACCATAATAACAGGTTGCTCTGCTCATGATATCTTTGCTATGCAAAACATAACTTATCATAAATCCCTAAAGTACTAAAATAAGATACTTTGACACCCAACACTTTGGGCATGATATGCTCTCAAAATGCATCTGAGAGTATCTACGACTCTTTAAGAGCGTCCTTCAGACCAGTCAACAGGGTTTGAGAGATGTGAGCCATCAACATATATACATCAATGTATACTCCGAAATATAGGATGAGACAAGACAAGGGCAAAGAGACAGATAGAGGGAAGAGAGAACCAAGTTAATAGGATTCAATAGTAATTTATGTACTGTATTGGGTTTGTTTAGGTACATGCAGTTGTAGTCACCTCAATGTCAAAATAAATAAATAAATAAATATATATATAAATAAATTGACCCAAATTCACCCTTCACTCACAAAAATACTTAGGCCTAAATTTAAGATGTATATGAATTGTAAATAAAATTTCCATCCAATTTGGAACACACAGTTTTAACATAAACAGACTAATAAACGCAATCTAACATTTGTCAGTCATTTCATAAATGGAACAGTTAAGATTTTGGTAATGTACTAATGAACGGAATGAGTTTTAAAAACACAATAACCAGGTACAATTTAATTTGCTTAAATCTCATAATTTTAACTAATTGATAATTGCTTGTTCCTTAGCTAGCCACATTTTAACCATGTTTATTATGTTTAACTGAATACATTTGATTGTTTTAAAAATGTACAGATTTATGCTGATTCCTAAGCAATTTGAACAAATACGTGCAAAAAGTTAGTAATAAACTACTGTATGCTATGATTTATTTGTTTTTGAGTGCAGAAATCGTAACCTTTTTATGTATGATTGTCAAATATGCATCACATTAAGTTTATTAGTTTATGTTAAAACAGTGTAATCCAAATGAATGAAAACTTTATATGCAATTCAAATAACATAAGTCTTATATTTAGGGCAAAATATTTTTTGAGCAAATAAAACAAAAATACTATAATAATAATAATAATAATAATAATACATTTTCTTTACATGTTGGAGGTGCATGTAATGGTATAAATCTGACTTATTATATTAAATTCAATGACTTTCTCCCTGTAAATGTGTTGATGGTATCGTGCCGTTGGCATACAGTATATATTGCAGAATAGACTTGAAGTAGTTTGAGTTAAGGAAAATTAAAAAAGCTAAAAAAATATATATATATACAGAAAGGTATTTCCCCGGTCTCTCCTACTATACCATTCTTTGGAAATTCTGTACTCCAACAGACATAACAATAAAATTTCAATGAACTAAAATGAAAAGACAGACAGAGAAACAGATGCATCTATCAGAAGCTATTTGAGTTGTACTAATGAACATGAGGCACAGAATATGAGTGGGTAATGCATGGGCCATATGGCCGGCCATACTTCCATGCGGGTTCTGTGAAGCTTGTGGTTAAATGGCAGCTCAAACAGAGAGGACTGCATAATTTAAGAAGCCCCTCAGGGCTTGAGCTTTATGAGGCATGGAGGAAACTGAGAACAAGCACAGTCATGTAACGCACATGTGGGACAGTGTTCTTCTGCCCTCTCTTGTGTGCGTGTCATTGAAAAGTTAACTGAAAATATTAACCAAGTTCTTTTGTCTTGTTGTCCAGAAAAAAAATTAGAAATATTTATTGATAAATTAACTATTACACAACTAACAACAGTATGTTGAATTAGGCTTGTTTTTCTTACCATTTTTTGGTTTCAAGCATAAACCTCATTAATGTTTTGTTACATGCAATTCATGCATGGTCATACATTTAAAAGTATGCTTAATTGCAAGATTGTACATACTCTTCAAAAGATTGGAGTCAGTAAGATTTTTTTTTTTAAAGAAATGAAAACTTTCAGTTGAATGATTCAGTATGAACAATAAAGTACGAGGCCAGAACAGCATTGAGAGTGAGTTATGATATGAATCAGGATATGGGCATTACGTTTTTAGGATTAAATCAATACATAAATGCAGTGCAGTGTAAAGGTTAAGGTAAAAGTATCGGTTTACAGCATAATAATGTTACGAGTTCAGTAAAGTTACTGAAGTGGCCTGCAGTGTTAAAGGTGTGAAGTACCAGATGAAGTCAGTGCAGTGGCTGCAGAAAGTGGGCTGCTTGAAGAATCGGGCAGTGAACTGGTGGTCCTTCACTTCAATGATCCTCTTGTGTTTGAGAGCTCCCTTCCTCTGGAAGACTGGCAGCCTGGGGGGAGGAGATAGAGGAGAGGGGAGCGGAGAGGAGGATGGAGATGGGGAGTTCAGGGCCAGGGGAGACAGAGATGGAGATGGAGAGACCGGGGTAGACATGCTACCAGTTGGACAGAGCAAGACACGGAGAACACGACTGGGAGAGGGATGGATGGTTTATGCAACCAAGGGGTGAAAGAACAACAAGAGGAGAATAAATAAGAAGAAAAACGTCTGGTAGAACACCGATCAAGCATAAGAGGTTACATGGAACGTAGAGGAATGAATTCAATAGGATGCGATGGCAGTCCGGTTTGTGATGTTGAGGAAATGAAAGGAAGAGATTCCCAGGAGAAGGAAAGGGAGGGTGAAAAACAGAGAGTGAAATAGAGGTTAATACACACTCCAAGAGAAACTTCCACTGGGACTTCAAAAAGCATAGAGATTAGTGTACCTTCTGCCCTACTTCAAGCATGCACGCACGCACGCACGCACGCACGCACACACACACACACACACACACACACCTGCTCTTCAGATTTTTTTGCAAGCTCATTGTCTCTACACTTACTTTTATAATAAAATATTAAAGTTTAAATTGTCATTTAAATTCGAATTTATATATATATATATATATATAAAAAGTCGAATATATATATACATACATACAGACTGTTTTTTTAGCTGATTTAATGTTAGTCAGAAGTGGAGTGCATTAGGATCGATCACATTAATAAAACAGAATAAAGTAAGAAAAGCGGAAATAAATGATGACAGGATCAAACCAAACAGGACACGACACTGAACAAATGATCGTCACATTAATTTAAGAGCAGATCTTCAGAGCAGGAGAATGAAGAAAGGAAACAAAGACTACATTTAAGAAAGAAAGAAAGAAAGAAAGAAAGAAAGAAAGAAAGAAAGAAAGAAAGAAAGAAAGAAAGAAAGAAAGAATAAACAAACCCAACAGGTACCTAAATGTGACAGTATTGGTTTCTCCTCTTCCTCCCACTTCTTCTTAAGACTCTTGCTATTCTATGCGATCAATCCTTGGCTCATAAAAAGTACAAAGGAAAAAAAGAGATAACCTCACCGTACAGAAGGTCTACAAGAGAGGAAACACAACTCAAAAAAAAAAAAAGAATCAAACCCCAAAAACGAAATTAAGAATGAAGGGAAGGATGAAACAGACGCTTTCCAGGAAAGAGAGAAGGAGGATTGAATGGTCGTATATTCCTTTATCCAATAGAGAGAATAGAGGGGTTGAGGAAGAGGCGATTTTCACTTTCCAAGATTGAATCTGTTTTTACCAACAGCAAGAGGGGATGAAGTGAAGTGTGAGAGAGAGAGAGAGAGAGAGAGAAGAGAGAGAGAGAGAGAGAGAGAGAGAGAGAGAGAGAGAGAGAGAGAGAGAGAGAGAGAGAGAGAGAGAGAGAGAGAGAGAGAGAGAGAGAGAGAGAGATGAAGAGAAATAGGCAGCAATTCATTTTTGAAATCTGGGTTACCCTTCTCTAGAGAGTAAAAAAGAGACAGATGATGGGAGGGTGAAGAAAGAGGACAGAGAGAGAGAAAGAGAGGGAGATGTTGGCCACCAGCTCGCTCATACTCGGACAAGCCAGTAGCTCCAGTACAGTAGGATGGAAAGCAAAGAAATCTGATCAGTGATCAATAATCCGCTTCAGTCTGTAAAGCTGCCAGTCTCGCTCTATAAAAGAGTTTGGACAGATGGGAGTCTTGGCAGTCGTCATGTTCCTCCATAAGGACTTTGAGGCCTTCACAACTGTTCCAGTGAACCGCTGAGAATGAGACAGGAAAATCAGTATTCCTGAAAAGAGTAACACAAAGTATTATACAGCAGATTTGTGAGAAAATTTTTTAAAATAAAAAACTAATAAATAAATAAATCTAACTGTATATTTGATGATTAAATTGAACAATTCTTTTATATTATATACTATATTATGTATATTTAGGATGCATTTAATTGATCAAAAGTTAGCCTACATCATTGTTACAAAAATGTTTGTTCTTTTTTAAAATAAATGCTGTTCTTTCAATTCAAAGAAATCTAAAAAAAGAATCACTGTTTCCACAAAATATTAAGCAACAAAACTGTTTTCAACATTGATAATAATAATAATAATAAATGTTTCTTGAGCAGAAAATCAGCATATTAGAATGATTTCTGAAGGATTATGTGACTGAAAACTAGTAGTGATGCTGAAAATTCAGCTTCACCATCACAAGAATAAATAACATTTAAAATATATTCAAATAGAAAACATAATTATTTTAAATTGTAATAATATTTCACAATATTACAGTTTTACTGTTTTTGATCAAATAAATGCAGCATTGGTGAGCCATAACATTAAACATTATTTTAAAAACAGTAAAACATAAAAGTCTTACCACGCTCAAAACTTTTGAGTGTATAAAATTAAAATAACTAAATAAAGTAAAGTAAATAATTAAATAAAATAATAATTAAGTTAATCACAACTATGTAAAAAAAAACCTAGTAACTCATCACCCAAATGCCAACTCTTATATAATATTCAAATTTATATAAAATAATGTATATAAAACAATATGTGAGAGAAAATTTAATTTAAAATATCAAATTAAAATAATTACCATAACAATGCTAATTTCCCCCTCTCTAGATAAAATAAAAATTGCTATAAAATTATCATTTTCATACAACAAAAAAGCATGGCAATCAATGGCTCAAAAGTTTTGCTCAGATAATTAAAAAAATAAATATACAGTATTATGTGAGAATTTGAAGCCAGGTCCCTAAACCCAGACACACTAAACAAAACAAAAACACACTAGAATAACACATCAATAACACAATAACATGTCTTATCTCGCCTAGAGCAAAAGTGAGGCAGAAGTGCCCCCGGTGCCCCTGAAAACAAATAGGTGCATGAGGCTCCTGCACACAGGTGGCTTTCTGAAGCACTCACAGCCGAATCTGAAACCAGGTCACAGAGTGTGTGTGTGTGTGTGTGTGTGTGTGTGTGTGTGTGTGTGTGTGTGTGTGTGTGTGTGTGTGTGTGTGTGTGTGTGTGTGTGTGTGTGTGTGTGTGTGTGTGTGTGTATGTGTGTGTGTGTGTGTGTGTGTGTGTGTGTGAGAGAGAGGGAGGAGGCAGACAAGATGGCTGGCAGACACTGACATTAAAAGAGGGAAGAAGACCAGAGAGAAGGGTGACAGTGAGGGGTCCGGCCACAGTGCTGTCATATTGGGATGAGGGCGCAAGAAACGTTGTTAGGACGTAACAGTAACCCACTAACTTCAAAAGAACAGGAGTGGGACAGAGTCCAAGAGGTGATGTGAAGAGAAGAGAGGATGAGAGGAAGAGGGAGGGTAACGGGAGAGTGAGTAAAAGGTTGAAGGTCTAATTATGTAAAATGTAGGTTATTAGTCTCCTGATGGGGACACTATGAGAAAATTAATTAACATTTATAATTAGCAAGATTGTTAGAGAGCAAAACGGTGTCATTGGACAGGTATGTGTATGGAGATTTAGAGGTGCGTGTATGTGTGTGTGTTGCTGTCATTGAGAGTGAGGGTGTGTAGGTCAGCGTGGTTTATATCTTAATTTCAGATAGAGGCACATACTGCAGCAATGATTTCAGAGCTTCAGTGTCTCATGCCTGCAGTGATATATCAATGCCAGCTTCATGTCTCTGGCCATGCTGTAATGGAATCATAATGCAGAATATATTATTGTATAATTCTTACGTTTAAAGGGAAATTTCACCTTAAAGTGGAAATTTAGTCATCCATGTCGTACAAAACCTG
Organism: Siphateles boraxobius; assembly: GCF_051911475.1. Lineage (NCBI taxonomy): Eukaryota > Metazoa > Chordata > Actinopteri > Cypriniformes > Leuciscidae > Siphateles > Siphateles boraxobius. Next base: position 17,987,741 of record NW_027508722.1, on the reverse strand, counting down.
TGTGACTTTCGTCCTCTGTGGACCAGAAAAGGAGGATTTGGAGGAATTGTACCAGTCACTCTTTTATTACATTAAAAGGGTTTAAAGTTTCAAAAAAAAGGTGAAAGCACCATAAAAGTATCATAAAAGAGACATGTGCGTGTTTTCCTTGTTCTAGCTCTCCTTGGTGCGTTTTATGAACAAGTATGGTTTTGAGTTCGATTTTATCAATGAATCAGTTGGATCCAGTTCACAAAAGCAGTCAGAATGATTAATTCACAAATCAGACTGATCCAGCTCTCAAGTTCAACTCACTGACTCAATTTGTGTGTCACTGCAGTAAACAGTTCACTGGAGGAGATTGTCAGTGAATAACTCACAGCATTTTACTCACACATATGCTGAATATAGTACACATGTCCTATCTATGCATGGACCAGTTTTATGATATTTCTCTGGTGCTTTTGGCACCCTTTTTGAAATTTGAAATCCCTAAATAATATGATAACAAGTAACAGTTTACACTCTCAAGCAGCATCGTTTTTGAACAGCTAAATGGAAGTGAGACCTTGACATAATCAAGTTACAATGGCCCGCTCCCGCTCTTACGTTGATAATAAGGTGAATAGAAGACAGATAAATGGGTTTGGAAAGACAAGAGAGTGAGTAAATGAAGACAGAATTTTATTTCTGGCTGAACTATCCCTTTAATAATAGATGATGTATTGCAACACTGGGCTTCTGTATGGTGTAATAAGAAATAAAAATGAATAAATGTGCTACATAGAAGAATAAAAGGACAAATAGTGAACAAATGATTTGTGCAGACAGAATGAAAAGGTGATGGAAAAGAGGACAAAATCATTTTCACCTCCAAACACGTAAAGAGCATATCTGATGATGTTCAGTGCCACAGTATGGCAGGCTTTCAGTATCATGTTACAAACGTGGCCATGAGGCAAATCACAGAAATGCATCATGTTTAGCCTTTTCACACCTGTCATTTTTTTAAAGGCGAGAGTTTTATCATCACCTAGCTTAAAAAAAACAAACATCTAAACAATGCTGCTTAATAAGAATGAAACAAAACTTCTCACAAATTTCTTATCTCAAAAGGGACATATACGGTACATAGCAACAGATTATGTATTTTTGCATTTACCCCCAAATAGTTTTAAGCGAGGCCTGAATAGAGTTAGGGGCTTTTCACACAGAACAAGTTCACTTTCGAGGGAACTCAATGCTGCGTAATGGCGTTGATGCTATGGGAATGTTCCCATAACGTTAATGCTATGACGCAGCGTTGAGTTCCCTCGAAAGGGAACCGGGTTACATGTAAGATGTTTTAAAAAATGCTAGATGTGAGATGAAGTGAAATGGGAAGAAAAAAAACATAACAAAACCAAGAACCGCAAGGTCTTTTTAAAAGTTTAAAAAAAAAATTTAATTGCATTCATGTCATCACTGACTGTATTTGAAAAGTCCCTTATACCCTCATTCGCTACTTTACCTCACTTATATATCACTTAGTAGGAGTGAATGAAAACGAGTGAACAAATTTAGACACCGAGTGTGACACAAGAAGGCACACTAGGGAAGGCGTACACTGCCTGTGACGCACATTTAGTCATCAGCACAGAACAATGTAGTAAGGCACTTTGCACAGGCACTTTGAATAGGTTTTGTGCTAATTTAGTTTGTCCACAAGATGTCAACACTGAAACAGGCCGTCTCACAGTCTGAAAAGAAACGGAGAAGATGGAACAAAAGTAAAGACAAACAACAGTCGCCAGTGTTGACGAGTGTTTGTGTGAGGGAATTAAAAGATACCAGCATCTCTATTTTAAACATGTACAAAAACAATTTTATTGTAACTTTTGGAGCAAAAAAGCGCAGAGACTGGACAAGGATGACTCTTTCTAGTGCGCATGTGTCGAGCACCTGTGTTCGCGCACGCTGTCAAATGAGTGAGAGTTAAAACGAAGTAGCTTTATTTTTGCATAATTTAATGCAACACTGAAACTTTGCAGTGTGTAAGTGGCCAATGTTCCTCTTAGCAGCATGAAAAACATAACTTTTATTCTTAAAGGGGACATATCATGAAAATCAGACTTTTTCCGTGTTTAAGTGCTATAATCGAGTCCCCAGTGCATCTACCAACACAGAAAACGTGAAAAGTGACAACCCAGTAACTTTGCTTTGGTAAGCCTTTTACTCTGCAAGCATGTCAAAAAATAAGCAGATCCGTTTTTGCTCCCCTTCTGACGTAGGAAGGGGATCTTATTATAATATTATTAATTATAATATTATTTATCTGCACGTTTCCACCCACGGCACCGCCATTAGGTTTTCGCTAGCGACAACATAAGGTTGACCAGACGTCCCGAAAAATTCGGGACAGTCCTGAAATCTAAGCTGTTGTCCCGAATTCCGAATCCGGCCCTGATTGTCCCGAAAATTCTACTAAAGCAACATCTTGAGTAGTTATTGCCTGATAAAACATTAAAATTGTCCGTGGAGGTTAAGTCGTCCTGCAGCCAGCCCCCGCCGGCTGCTCATTGGCTGCAGCATCTTTTTTGCTTCTTTTTTTGAAGTTCTACAAAGATACCGTAGGCGTAAATTTAGATATGCATTGATAAGCTAATTTTGAATAAAAATATGAATGGCTTTAGCCTGAAAGGTCTGATTTACGCACTGTTACAACAGTCATTGTTGTTGTTATTTCACAATGACATTTGAGTTCATGATTTTAATGTTGTTTTTTGTGGCAGATTAAAGACTAATGACAGACTGTTGATCTTTGAATAAAAATATGTTTGGTTCAGGTTTGAAATTCATTATCTTTTATTATAGGCTATCTAGTCTAATATCTAGGCCTACCCCATCTCCCCTCACTTAAGTTTATTTGCTTAAGAATGTTTTTTGAGTATGAATGTATTTGAGTATGAATGTATTTTTGCATTAAGAAAAATAATTAATATTTTTTTGCAGCAAGACAAACTATTAATCCTTTTTTTTTCATGTTCAGTGATACTTAAATAAATAGGACAACCATTAAAGGACTGGTAAGACTTGGCTAGATAATAAACTGTAAATACTTACTAAAGCTTCAGATGTTGTCCTGATTAGGCCTAAATAAAAGTCTTACGATCCAAGTTGTAATTTGTGGCTCTTTACATTTTATGTGGTTTAAAATGCAGCCCTCTTGGCCTCCGAACTTGAGTACCCCTGCTCTAATGACTAGCCATTGAGTTTATATCGGTAGACATGTTATTGGGGGGAATTATGGGATTGAATAAGTGCACTCGATAATGTCCACTATGGTTTCGGACACCACACGGATGTTCCCTCAAGCAGTGCACCATATATAAGGGTACGGGGAAAGTGTTTTTGAACAAAATGGTTGAGTAAATTCATTCAAGGAATCACAATGAGTTTTTGAATGATTAGGCTATAAATATATGCCTAGTTTAACACACAAGGCTTAAGCTAGTCACAGACTAAAATGCATGTCTGAGATGTCTTAACTGAAATCAACTTGCACTGATACCTTAAAAATATGTCTGTGCCATTGTTTTTTTCCCCAAAATGTACACCAGTAATGTTTTTTTTTTCTAAAGCATGTTTATAAAAGCTTCTTAAATGTCCTAATCTGACTAAAGACTGCCAAATCCTGGCTTAATCTAATCCCTATCTGTGAAACCAGGCCATATAATACTTGATTATATAATTTATTAATAGAATAATAATAGTCATTACTAAGAAAATACGGAATTAAAAAAAATGTATAAATATATATATATATATATGATGTATAAACTGAATATTCTTATAGGCTATACATATATTTATTTATTTAGTTTCTTTGTTTCATTTTGGTATGGTGCAGCTGAAATTACAAGAGCAGCGGTCATGCTGTGGACACAGGGAGGAATATTTCACAGCGCTATCTCTGCCTGCTTTACAATGCCCCGCTCCCGCTCGTAAAAATGAACTATGGCAATGCTGAGTGGAAATACATTACCGCCATAAAGCACTCTACCACACCCGCAGTACTCTGGGAACACACCTCTCTCACACAGAACAAGAGAGAGAGACTGTTTTGTTGCTGATTAGTTGCTAAAAAAAGAGAGAGACCGTGATAAAATGGAACAAAGGCAATAGTCACTGACTATCTGGAGGCTTGTTAAGAACAGAGGGAAGGTAGTTCAGAGTTGGAGATATCCACAACTCAAATACCTTCTTCTTCACTACCTCTTTGGGGCCATAGCGGTGTTAAAATGGCTAAAGAAAGTTTCTACATACAGATCTGTGTTAGATGGAGACACAATTTCAAGAGTAAACACCCCAATACACACAAAACCAGTATGTTTAATTCATCAATGTAAATTATTATAAAATAACCCTCACATATTCACATTGTTATTAGCCAATATTTCCATTTGCTGACTAAACCTTTTTGATGACTGCATAAGACTCCTATATAAGCCCCAGCATTTCACAGCTAATTTCTTCCTCTTCGTTTGCTGATAAAGTTTGAGGCAGTTTAAATCCTGAGAGCGTTGATAACAGAGGCACTTTTGCTCCAGGCACAAAAGCAGTCTTAAACTAACCTGAAACATGGCAGCCTATTTTACAAAAAAGCACTGCATTCATTAAATCATCAGTGATTCACTGACACCTCCTGTGCGACTTTTGACAGATATGAGGATGGTGAGGCTGTCTAAATGAGTCTGAGGAATGGCAGGAGGATATTAATTACTTCCTTTTTACAGATTTTCCTTAAATCTTTTGCAGTGTTTCTGTAGTGATTCTCATCTGGAAGGTTTTCATGAATGAGCAGATTGAAATCTGAGAAGTACACTTAAATTTGAAGTGAGTAGCTGTACGGGTTCCTGTGAAAAGATTAAATGTGCTGTAATGTATGGTTTTGTGTGGGTTTTTTCCCCCTTGAATTCCACTAGTCAAGGTTGTGTGCACTAAAAATAGTCATTATGTAGTTTTAAACCACCATTTTTTTTTACTTTTCCATTATTATGACAGTCTATTTTGCTAATATATACATTTAAGACTTAATTATGTAAATTACTGGCTAAACATAAAATAGTTCACATGTTCAGGTTGATCTATACTAGATATAAAAGGGTTAGTTCACCCCAAAATTTTAATTCTTAAACTCACTCTCATTTCGTAGAACTTCTGGTTCAAATTGGATTCAAAACCCAAATTAAGATATTTTTGATGAAATCTGAGAGCTTTCTGGCCCCCCCGACTGCAACGTTATCACCACTTTCAAGGCCCAAAAGGGTAGAAAAGACATTGTTAAAGTAGTCCATGTGACTACAGAGGTTTTTTTTGTGAACAAAAAAACTAAAATAAAGACTTTATTCAACAATTTCTTCTCTTCCCTGTCAGTCTCTGATGCTGTTCATGTAGTAATACAGTGCAGAACTTCCGGTTTCTATGTCAGAAGGCCGTCTCAGTATTGGCCGGCTCCTGCGTCAGCATCACACGCATGTGTCGTGGTGATTACAGCAACAGAGACTGACACAGAAGAGTAGAAATTGTTGTATAGTCGTTATTTTGTTTTTTGTGCACGGAAAGTATTATGGGTTTGGAATGACATGAGAGTGAGTAATTAATGACAGAAATTAAATTTTGGGGTGAACTAACTCTTTAATGACACACGCTTTGCATTCGCCAGACACTTTGGGGGCAGTCATGGCCTAATGGTAACAGAGTTGGACTGGTGACTCAAAGGTTGCTGGTTCGATTCCAGTACCGGCAGGAATATGACTGAGGTGTCCTTGAGCAAGGCACCTAACCCCCAATCGCTCCCCGGGCGCCACTCAAGGCTGCCCGCTGCTCTGGGTGTGTGTATCCATGTTTGCAGTGTGTGTGTGTTCACTACTCACTACTCTGCTCCTAATGTGTGTGCACTTACTTGGATGGGTTAAATGCAGAGGTCAAATTCCAAGTATGGGTTACTATACTTGGCCATCACGTGTCACTTTCACTTTCACTTTCACTTTGTGTTTGCTCAAAAAACCTATGCGTTCCCCAAAAAAACTTTGCCACCACTCGCAAGCGAACGCAAAATTTATCGGGGAAACGCAAAAACTGACCGAACGCGAAAGCATTGAAATATATTTCTTCCATCACAATGTCCCTTTAGGGGCTCCGTACATTCATTGCATTATTTTCTTTTTCTGCATTCACCGTTCACAGTAAACACACTCTATTCAGAACCTTGTTTTCCATCATATTTCCATGATATACATTTCATATTTTCTAAGTTTGAGTTTGGCTGGTTGGCAAAGTCCAGTAAGCTCCTGCTGGTAGATTCTCCTGCCAAAAAGCATCTCTCTCTATTGACGTTCAAAAATTGCAGTGTATTATGTAAACATTTAATTATGTTATAGATATTTAGTCAGTGCCCATTTTCTTTGAAATGATCTTAAAAGCATGAAATGGGCTTATGTTTATCCCTGTCTGCTGCCTTTGGCGTCACGGCTTATATACAGACGGGACTTTAGTAAAAGGTTTGATACTGGCACCAGTCAATCAGGATAGCCATTACGTCATTTCCCTGGGGCTTTACAGCTCAGGTGACTGGCTCAAAAACTTCACTTGCAATTGTAACTTAAGACTCTCTAGATTATTTCATTCATGCAATGTGATCCACTCTGTACTTTAACCAAACACAGACAGACAAAGCGCTTAGACAACAATCAAGAAGCCAAACACACACAAAGCAAAACCCGCAGCTTTCTTTATTTCCAGCTCGTTGATCTTAACCGCAGGGTAGATTAGTTAGGAACTCTCAGACGCTGATGAAATTTGGCCATCCCAGTTGAGTGCACTGACTGGCCAACTAATCACTCTAATTAGCTTAATTACTCAATTAGCTACTCAGGTATAACAAGTTGCAGCATGTATACCCCTCAAGAATCCAGATAAATGAAGGTCAAAAGAGTAAAGATCTATCCGTTTCAGTGGTAATAAACCACAAGCTGCGTAACATTTGGAAATTCACATCTATCATGGTCACACTGATCTGAATAAATATATCTTCCAAATAACGAGGATTAATTGTTCAAAGGGAAGCTATATTGAACTGGCAGCTTTGTGGTCAGAAACCATAAAATGCTAAACAAATTATGCAGCTTTTTTCCCGGTAATTATTTTCTGTGACACCACTGTTCAACCACACCACATTAATGGCTTCGAGAGCTTTGTACACAGCTTATGATATACACTTATGAAATATTTGTTTACAGAGAGATAAAGGTAGATTCAGAAGATTAGAACATCAAAGTGCATCTCTCTCTTTACTGTACAAAGCAGAGTTTATACTGGCCACAAGCCATCAGAGCTTATTAGTCCTGACATTGCACTAATGAAGAGGAAAAATTCTGCATCTATACCATCCCCAGACTTCTTTTTTTCTACCTCCTCTCTTCTCTCTCTTCTCTCTCTCTCTCTCTCTCAAGACGACCAAAATCTGACCAATTACATGAATCTATTACAGCAAAATGAAAACATCCAAATGTGCTTGTGTCTGGTCTTGCTTTTCCTACTTTCAAATGAAATTAGACACAAATTACATTTCAGAAACATTGCTTCTGGAAACCAAAAGACACCGGCAGATAGCATCTGCAATTCCCACAGAAAACTACTCAACTGTGCCATCCCGTAATGATCACATTTAAATTAAACATATGCATCGGTTATTATAAACTTTTCATTTTTATTCACTTTAAAAGAGGATTTTAACTATTTGAGAACCAAGAGCCTATTTCAGGTGCACACTGAATGGCACAAAGCAGCTGCAAAGGATCCAAAGGCATTTGAACTGACAAAAATAACTGGGAAAAACAAGCGACTTTAATCGCCTCTGCACCATGTGCAGCATTCGCTCGAAATGGTTTTATCTATAAAAGCAGCAACAAAGTCCTGCAAGATAAATTGACATTAATGCTAATGTCAATAATGATGGGAGACGAGCACTATGCCATGTGAAGTTGGAGTATGCCCCAGTGAATTCTGGGTAATTTGTCACTCCGTCCCAGCGCAGTAATAGGCTATGCACGTGAAAAAAAGGAGATCTGACATGATTTGCTTTGTGGATGAAAATATGCTCTCTATCCCTCTCTCTGTCTTTTCCCTGTTCTTGCATTTTTCTTGTTTTTTATTGAGAGATCAAGTCGATGCTCTGGTGCAGCTTGCGGCACGCTGGGCTAATGATGAAAGAGAGAGTATTGCTGCTTCTATCATATATATGAGAGTGCGTGCGAGCATCAAATCCAGTTACACTTTCTTCGCTCGCTCGCGCACACGTGCGGTGTTAATCTGAGCATTGATGCTAGTGAGAGGATAAGTGAGGACTCAGATTCTGCTGTGCCGCGGCAGAACTCTTCATACTCGCGCGGCTTTTGAGTGACATAAACACGGCTCAGAGTTGATCGATGTGCAGACATCAGCACACCCCAGAGATGGATCATCTACAGCCGCTGAAAACACTCCCAAGACGAGGCTGAAAGCTCTCCGCAATCACAGCGATAACACTAGATATAGTGAAGTTCAGCTATCTCACTCACACAGCATGCATAAAACACAAGATATCCGACAATCTCTTTCTCGCCCCAGCGGGCACACATACACACGCGGCTCCAGGGTAAGCGAGGACGGCAAGAGCAAGAGCTGATTTCCAACAGCAGAGGTTATTATTTGGCTATCATATGCTTATATTTCAAGAATGTTTTTTTAGGGATAGTTCACCCATAAATGAAAATTCTGTATGACTTCCTTACTTCTGCTCAACACAGAAGATATTGTGAAGAATGTTGGTAACAGTTTTAGTAGCCTAACAATTGATAGGCTGATAGGCTACATTTTTCGAAATAGTTCCACAATAGTTCTACATGTTCCACAGAAGAAACAGTCATACAGGTCGGGAACGAGATTAGGGCAAGTATGAGAAATTACATTTTTGTGCGAAATATCCCTTTAAATTTAACTTGACACTAAAATTACACTAGTCACATTTACCGTTCAGCTAATTTTCATGGACGAAATTCGGTAATTTCAATAGGAATCCAGCAATGAATCTGAAAGCCCCTTTACCCTCAAATAGGGCGCTATTTGAAGGGACAGCCATTTGTACTGTATGGTGTCCGAAACCATAGTGGACGTTACTGAGGGCACTCATTAAATCCCACAATGCACCGCAATAACGAGTGTAGGCTACAACCGATATACGCTCAACGGCTGTCCGAATCCACTCACTCGTTTTCATTCACTCCCTCAAGTGGACTATTAATGGATTCATGTAGGGAATAGTGAATGAGGGTATAGGGGGCGATTTCAAACACAGCCCTAGATGCAGGGGGGAAAAAGTTGCCTCGAGTCATGCGACTGAATAATTTGCTCATAAAAGACCCAAGTGACTAATTTCCATTTCCGTATTTATTTTAAGCCAATTTCTCTGTAAGTGATGATTTTGCTTGAACAAATGCAACAAAATGCTGCCTTAACTTATTGTTTTTCAACACTTTTTCATTAAATGTGAACCTTGGTAACATGTAATAATAATTACAAAGTTAATTAAAATATTATATGAATAATCGAACTACCCATTTTTCTATCTAGACTAAGTTCAGTTTAAAAAAAAAGAGAGATAAATTGATTTAAGACAGAAACACAAATACGAATGCAGGCTTGCACATAATTCATTAATATGTTAACGCATTGATAATAATATTGTGCAATACTGTGTGCAGTTTGTATTTGTCCTTTTAACTGACAATAGAGGAAGATCACATGACTGTGTACAGAGATGGTGGCTTAAATAAGGTCAGGTCTGGTCTTCAAAGATCAAAGCTCAGAACACATCGCTCAAAGGAATAGAGAGGGGGGTGATTCAGAGAAACACGTACCAAGAAACTGAAGAAAATTCTTACCATGATACAAGAGAATTTACTTCATCACCTCCACAGGCATGTGTGGAAGGCAAGACACAACATTCTCACCCGCACAGACAAACACATAAGCATGCCTTCACACACACACAAATACAGTTACAGGACAAATAAGCGAAGGCAATGAGTATTTTAAAGAGTATTCTTTATGAAGCAATTCTTAGCACTGACCCCTTCAAACCCCTTCCCACGACATGATGTCAAAACCAAACAAACTCTGATTGGTGGATGAATTCTGTCTGGACTGTACAGTGCAAAGGCAACAAACATCCTCAACTGCTGCCTGTCACACACATACACACTCACACTGCCTTTAGTTACAGTGCAGTTTACACAATGCCACATCAATCATTTAAAATAAAATAGTGAGAAAGTAAAAAAAATAAAAACTCCCCAAAATTTTCACAATAAAAAAGATTTGCTCAAAAATAAAATCTTAGACAGAATCATTTCTAGCTGTTAAGACTAAAGTAAAACAGTAATTACTCCTTTTCCTTCTGTATTTTGAATGGGAGATGGGATTATATGATTGTGATGTGACATGAAGGACCCTGTTTAAATATGGGTTTCACAACATGTAAGAGCTCATTAATTGTATGACAAAACAAAAATATAGTGAATTTCCAAGCCTTGAATCTCATTCATTATTGTTGGTATTCAGCTGCAGCTTGTGTAATAAGGGTAGGCTAAGTAAAACATGTAGTGGTCTATCACAGGGGCTGACCTGCTTTCACACAAACACACACTGATCTCTGCTCAGCTGTGATCAAGAGGGAAGAGCTGCGCTTTTATCCGTCGAGCTGACTGTCAAGTAATGCCTCACATCATCGTGCCAACAGCTACCTGGAACAACTCTGAGTCTCAAGCTCCTGAGGGAGAGAGAGAGAGCCAGAGAAAGTTCTAGAACACCTGCAGGATTTGTGCTATCCTTGAAGCTGCAGGGAGTGTGTGAGTATGTATGTCTGTCCTGAGTGAGTGAATTATGCATTATAGCAGCCCGACGAGTGAGAGGAAACAGTTGAAAAAACAATTGATTTAAAAGAGGAAAAAGGAGACAGAGACTTTGTATTGGTGTATATATAAATGCTGTATGCACACACACACTTTCTTACGTACAATCACCACATAAATAATGAAATGCCTACAAAGCTACTGTATATGCAGTGCAAACCAGCACATAATCTTTCTCTTTCTCTTCCTCATTCACTCAAGTACAGAGCCTAAATTCATTGCTACACTCACTTGGCAAGTCCAGATGGAATCTGAAGACCTTTTAAAAGTTTACTGGGGAAAATCGTCAAAAAGGATTTATATTTGATACAGTGTGTTAAATGGAACTTGAACAGTTCTAAAAATATATTGCTAGCTGAAAGCTTAATCAATAAGCCCAAATATTTAATACAATACCGTTCAAAAGTTTGGGTCTGTAATTTTAGGTTTAATTTGAATATATTTGTAAAAAAAATTCCAGTGATGGTAAAGCTGAATTTTCAGCATCATTACTCCAGTCTTTAGTGTCACATGACCCTTCAGATATCATTCTATGCTGATTTGGAGCTAAATAAACATTTCTTCTCAATATCAATGTTGATAATATTTCTATGAAAACTGTGATACATTTTTTTCAGGATTATTTGATGAACATCATTTATTTGAAATTATTTTTTGTAACATTATAAATATCTTTACTACCACTTTGGATCAGTTTAATACATCCTTGCTAAAGAAAAGTATTAAACTTTTCACACACTGAATCTAAAGTAGCAGCTGACCAGCCCTTAACACAATTATGTGACTTTAATTTCCCAGCCAAATATTGACCACCATGGACAATTCTACCAACAATATCCAACCCTTGAACTTGGTCAATTTCACAATCAGATCACAAGTCTAAACTGACAAGGGGAAGCCTTTAGTGAGTGTTTGTTTGGAGATGAGTTGACATATCTATTGCCTACGGTACCTCATGAGTCAACAGTACGCCAACATTATGTTACAGTTACACACATTACCCATCATGCATCTAGTCAGCACAGTAACAAAGAGTTGTGTACAGTACAGCCCAGACTCTCACTACAGTGTAATGGTCATCAAGTACAACTCTTCAGTCATTTATCAATTACATCATATCTTTAATTGATCATTATCTTAAATAATCAATTGATAGGAGCAGGAACACAGTAGCTACTGGTCTCTGTTTTTTTTCTTTTTTCGTGTTTTGTTTTTTTTGCTAGCTGAGAGAACATACAGAGGGATAAACAGGGAGATTAAAAATATCTAAAAAAGGAAATGCCAGAGGTACATTGTTTAAGTTGCCTAATCATTGGTGTTGTGGAAAAAAGATATTAAGTATACTACAGAATAAGAAGAAATCAGTAGTTATTATTAGACTGATGGGTGGCTGAATGGATGGATGGAATACTAACTGGCTTGATGGACAGTTGGAATGGCAGAATATCAAAGGGACAGACAGCGATGAGGGCAAAGGGCTAAAACACAAATGATATGAAAGCTATTTAGGTAGTATTAGAGTAATTGTGAAGATCTGCTATAAATAAGAAAAGATGGACAGAAAGATGGATGGATGGATGGATGGATGGATGAAAGGATATTAGACTTGTTTTTTCTTCTTCACAGGCACTAATGTTTTCACAGTCATATAGGAGGAATCAAAATTCAAAAATGTCTCCAGAGTCTAGAATTGCTACAAAGCTAAAACATTTAAAACTATTTCTACCACTTCCTCCAAGTATATCAAACTTAACTCATTATATATATATATACACCTGTCTGTATATATATGTATATATTTATTTGTACATATATATTTTGTATAGATAAATTATATGATGGCAATGAAAACTGAATACAATGGGCAATAAAATATCTATGTCAATTCACAGTATAACATGATACATTCTCAAAAACATAGTATATAGAGATAATATTTCTTTTTTGTTCTCAAGAAAAAGCTACATGGGAATTATAAGTCTGTTCTGTACATGCAGTCACAGAATTCTGTGTTAGCTTCTCTGACTCAGTAAGGGTCAATGACAGATCAAGTGTACTCATGGCACACTATATTAATTCAATCATTCTACATCCATCTTCCTGCCCCTCCCCCTTCCATGCCGGGTGCGCTGGACTTTCCGCTGACGCACCCGTATTCCCGGCATTGGAAGAAATGCTGACCGAGGGGATTAAGTGGCTGTGTGTGATTCAGTTTACACAACACGCAATTCAATACCTGAGCTTGTTATTTCTTGACTCATGCGATGACAGGTGCGTCTTTAAAATGTGAAAAAGCCCTAAATTTTATTGTAGTTGATGACGAACCTTCCCCAGGGGGTCTTGTTTAAATGAACAAGATATGAAAGGGAGACAAACATCACTTATATGAAATAAAGGGCAATCAAATCTGTTGATCTGTGACAACATGTACAAGCCCTCTATGCCCCCCAGAATAAAAGTGTAATTGTCACTTCTTGTGATGAGTAACTGCATCCAGAATGCTACAAAATCTACCGCATGTCTACTTTTTGCTAAATCATTTCAAAGCTACATTCAACTACAACAGGGGCAAATAAGCGGTGCCTGACGTCAAATAGGTATTCAGAAACCGAATTTCTGTATGACTGACATCAATACTCTAGCCAAAATAAATGGTGTAGGATGCTTTTGGTTAAAAATCGATAAGAAATGTTTGTCCTTGACTCTTCATTATCATATGTTAACATTTGCACTGACAAGAGCCAGCAACTTGTGCTTTATTATATGCAACTCTGCACTGGAAGTAGGCTTGACTTGATTATGCACAATCAGTGACAACGACAGCCACAGCTTTTTTAAACATTGCCCTTAACCATCCCAGAAACACAGCAAGCTGTCTGTTCGAAACCTAATGCGTGATGATTAAGGAACAAAACAAGCATGATCCACTCATGGTCCACCATTTATAATTGTTAACATACGGTTTTTAATATTATGTAGCCATCTAGTGCCAATCATAAATATTGCAACCCATCATCATATGATGAAAGACAAGTATTGCTTGTATGCAAAGAAAGGACCATCACACTGGGCAGCGCCGTGGATCTAGTTGTGACAATTTGAAAATTCTGTTATCAAAAGAAATAACTAATTAAAAATTGCCTTCACATCTATAATCCCACTATTTAACATCAGACACAGCTGGTTTACCCTTTTGTTAAAATACGACCACAGTGAGAGCAATAAACAGCATAAAAGAAAAGGAAACCTGAAAGGAAAAGAAAATATACAGAAACAATTGCTACATTTTTGTTTTGTTTGTGTTCTTATTGTTTATCTTTTGAAGTCTGTCTCTTTAGAACATAAGGTCATCCCTATTTGATGTCAAAGTGACACCATGGCATTGGAGTTTTGATAGGACAACAAAAGTTCTGATGAGTGAAATGGCTCCATGTAGATTCTGATTATCTTTGAATCAGAAATACAGAAAGAGTGACAGTTTACTCTCGTTTACTTTGAGGTCTAATTTCAATTCATAATTTTCCAGCATGGCCTTGAAAGAGGAAGCCAAACAGGTACTGATGCCATAACATCACTGTTGCAAGTGTCAAAAAAAGAAAGAAAAAAGGGTATTTCTGTATCTATGAGCATCAGGTTGTCATGGAGACAATTTTTCAGTCAGTGGGTTGATGCTGATCATCTGAGGCTCTCCAAGACCGCATTCAGATTGAATTTATATTAATTTTGAGTCATCTGTAAATAAACTGAATAGCCAGTTTGAGCCACAGCAGTATTTGTTGTCTGTAGTCACATGTTGTGTGTGGACGATCCAAAAATGTCTTTTCCTTGTTTGAGGGAGTGTATATGTGTAAACATGACATCATTACTCACAGAAAGATCCCAGACATTTGCTATCCACTGTTCTCATTGGAGGAGAGGAGCACAGAGGACATCATAATACTCAGCTCAGACCGAAGATGGAGCACGGCTGGAGTATCCATTGTGACCGAGGCAGAATCTGTTGAGCCTTTCCCTGCTTTGACTGCTGTTTCTTTGCTGCTCTGGTCACTGTCGTGGATGTTATCCTCGTCTTGGTGCGGCGCATGTATGTGCATCACACTCCAGCTGCGCTTCACAGTAGAGCTCACATAAACGCGCAGCAGCGAAGCCCCGTGTCATACTTCACTCTCTAGGCTGGAGAAATGGGCAGAACCACGGCGTGAGCATAAGCTCTTGGCTTTGAGTGGCAGGTGTGGGGAGTAGAATCGTCTTGGCTGGGGCACAGACCGAAGTCTCTGGTACTGAAGCTTAGCACTGGCGGTGGCTGCCTGGGAGGAGCCGGAAGCAGCCCCAGGGGAAAGCACAGGTGGAGGGGACATGGATGCAGAGGATGGAGGTGGAGGAATGGGCATGGGTAGGGAGTTGGGAGCAGAAGGTACAGATAATGAGGGCAGGAGTGGCTGAGGTGAGGAGGGAGATGCCTGGGGTATGTGTTCTGAGAGCTGGGCTTGCTGGGAGCTTAGGTTGGACTGGCTTCCGGATTTGGATTTGTCAGGATTAGGGGGTGCTTTGGGCCGAGAGCTTCCACTGAAGCTGTGGCAGTGAGGAAGCATATCCTCCTGACTATGGGACTGAGCACTGCTGTGTTTGTGGTGTATGTGGGGTCTACCGTGCCCATACTCTGTACACGTACATGATGCTGCATCTTGCATTCTATCCCGAGACCTCTGACCTTTGCTTTTTGGCCCACTGCGGCTACGCTTCTCACCCTTCATCTGTAGTTTGTCCACTGACCAATAGCGTCGCGGTGGTGGAAGGGAGGTGGGAGGGGGTGGCCACTGTGAATCCAGCCCTCCACTGCCTCCCCCAGAACCCCATCCAATCCCTGGACCTGAACCCCAGAAATCACCTGCCACACCCCAACCTTCAGCCCGACCCAAAATGGAGTCATCTCTACTGTTGACACTTCCACCTTTCTCTCGAGCAGGGTATGTTCCAAAAAACCATCCCCCACCCCCAATTCCACTGGCTCCACCTACACCAGTTCCTTCCCAGTACCTCTCAAAACGGCCAAACTCTCCTGAGGACCCCTCATCAGAAAAGCTTTCCTCTGCTCGTATTCTGTCCCTCTCTGACTCAGACACTGCTCCTCTCCCTGCACACCGCACTCTCTCCTCTATTCTCTCCCTCTCTCGTTCTCTCAATCTCTCTTCTTCTTCCCCTTCCTCATCCTCATCCTCAGAGTCCCACTCATGGAGGGACAGGCCTTCTCTTGTGTTAACTCGCCCCCTTTCATAGTGGAGAAGCAGTGGCTTGCGCTCTCCTACTCTCCCTTCTGCATCTCTCTCTACCCCACTACTCCTCCGTCTCTTGGACGAGGAGAGGAGTGTATGTAAAGAGGAGGGAGGGGAGGGTCCGGAGGCCTCAGTGCCACCTGCTTCTCCTCCACTGACCCAGAATTTGACTGAAGAGGGGAGTTTGTTGAGGTTGGGATAGCGTTTACTGGATGGTCGATGTTGTGAATGGGAGCTTTTGGGTCTTCTCTCCCTTCCTCTACCCCCCCCACTCTCGTCCTCTCTATCATCCCCTTCGTCCTCACCTCCATCTCTCCTCCCTCGTTCTCTCTCTACCTCCCAAGCTGAAAGACTGCCTTTGTCCACAAATGCGCTGCGGTACTGAGTGGAAAATGATGAGTACTCTCCTTCTCTATCACCATCCCCCTCTCCATCTCTCTCTGCCTCCACATCAGCCTCCTCTGGCTCTGAACGCTTACCGGAAGACACTTTCTTCTTCTTTTTTGTTTTCATTGCCTTCTTTTTCTTCTTTTTCACCTTGCGTCGCTTCCTTTCTCTTTCTCTTTCCCTTTCACGCTCCTCCCTCTTTTTCCGTTTTTTGTTTTTCTTCTTCTTTTTCTTTTTCTCTTTGTCTCTCTCTTTCCTACGTTTCTTCTCTCTTTTCCTTTCTGTGTCTCCCTGGGCTCCACTACTCCTCTCTCTATCCCTCTCTCTCTCTGCCCACCCTGCCCACCATTCCTGGAGCTGTGCTAGCTGACTGCCACCCCTCTCTCTTTCTCTATCCTTCTTATGCTCCCTGTCTCCAAAGGTGCCCCACGGTTTACGTGGGGGTATAGGAGGAGGAGGTCCATGAGTGAGAGATCTAGGGGAAAGGATGGACCGTTCTCTGTCCCTGGTTCTGTTGTGGCCCTGCAGAAGACTAGACTCTTCAGTCAGCTCATCCAAATCCTCCTCATCCTCTTCCTCACCCTCTCGATCTCGGGTGCTTCGAGATGATGCTGTGGAAGTGGATGATGGAGAGGTGGAACGTGAGGATGTGGCTGAAGTTGTGGTTGAGGAGCTGGTGGTGGATGAGGAGGATGATGTGGAGGTGTAGGGGAGTGAGGGAGAGGGTGATGGAGGAGTGTAGGATGGGGAATGTGTGACTGGCACAGGGATGGGGAGAGGAGGAGAGGGTCTCGGTCTTCGACTCACTTCCCTGCCTCCACCTCTCCGGCCCAGTGGCAGGATGTTTTCATACAGTGGGCCACCAGGTTCTTTGGGCTTTTTTGGTCGCCGCTTCCTCCAAAAGGATGAAGGGAGAGGGGGAGAGGGGTGCTGCAGCGGGGGGTTAGGTGTCAGCGGGGCTGGGGCCTGGCTTTTAGGAGGAAGCCTTGGAGTTCCCAGAGATTTAACCCCTCCACCAGTACCCACTCCCACCTTCTTCCCAATGCCATGGTCCATGCTCTTCTCCTGATAGAAAGCCACACTAGTTGGTGGGGGTTGTTGGTGGGCTCTGGGGACAGTTTTTGGAGTTTGAGAACCTGTCTGTTGTTCCAGACATGTCCCAAGTCCCTCCGGATCAATAGGTCCATAGTAGCGCTTATATCCATCTAGACCACTACCCGTACCTCCACCACTTGCCCAGGTAGGTGCCACCTTTTGGGGTAAGGGCCCTGTTTCTGCTAGGGCTCCTCTCACACCCATGGAGGTGGTGGCACTAGCGGTTTTGGGTAGTCTCCAGCGGTCCACAACCGCCAGTCTGCGATCTGGCCGGGGTAGGAAAGTAGTGCATGGGAGCGGAGCTCCTATAAGTTGAGTATTTGCAGGACCCAGGGCTGCTCCAGAATGAACAATTGTGGGAGGGGAACCAGGAAGAGGTGTTTTGTAAGACTGAGGAGGTTGAGGCTGTTGTGGTTGCTGCTGCTGCACCATGGCAATGGCTGGATTGGATACAGCTGAAGTGACCACATGTGAGGAAGAAGCAGGAATCATGGCAGTGTGATGGTGGCCAGGAACTGTGACTTTAACCCCACCTTGTGCAGTTTCATCTTCAAAACTGCAGCAGCTATACATTCCCTAAGAATACAATACATTTTGTTAAGTCATTTTCTGATAATAGGGGCAAATTTGCATCACTCTCACCCTATGTGTAATACCACAGGCATGTCCATGTTACCATCTTTCTTCTACTCAAACTTTCAACCAGTCTTTTATCCAGTGTCTAATAATCACTCACTATTTCACTTTACACTCTCACTTTCACTCTCTCTCACCCTGCTGAAGGCGAGTAGGAAGTCCAGTTTACCAGACTGGCCCATTTTGTTCATGCAGTGCCGCAGCCTCCAGTAAACCAGGTGTTCCCAGGCGAAGACCAGCAGACTTAGGCCCATGGCGACCAGCAGCATGTAGAACACACCGGCCATGTTGTCTATGTCTAGTTTGGAGCTCATCACTTCAATTTTATCATTATGACAGATTCCTGAGAGCCAGAGACGCTCTAGCATCTCAATCTCATCTGAGTGGAGAGGGGAGAGAAATACAAGGCATTAACATTACTAATTTTCTCATTTAATAAGTGATACAACTACTTGGCACAGATGTATCAATAAAACATGTATGAATGCAATATGGCATTGCGTTGCCTTTCTCTCATGCTTGCTGTAGCAGGAAGCAGATGCTAATACTAAATGTGTGTAAATCTGTTGTGAACCTAAGTCAGGTGCTATTTTGAGATCTGTAGAGTTTTATACTGAAAACATTACAGGTCAGAGGTCAAGTGAACAGATCACTGTGGGTAAATGGGAACGTTATTGTTAAGGTCTGTTTAGAAGCTGATCAAATGGTGAAGTTTTTGTTAATTTTGAAAGAGTGAAAGGAAGAGGAAAAGAGCAAGAGGCCTGTAGGCTAGCAAAGGCTAGGTCCTGCATAATGATCTACCCATATCCTCTTTTCCTCAGAGGGTAAATGAGAAGATAAAAAAGGAAGGAGAGCAAAGTTCTTTGTCTTTTCAATGCTGCATTGTATCATGGGAAATGAGAGGATGAGAAGAAATAAGTAAAAGGCATGTGGAAAAGAAGAAGAGAGTGACTTTGTCATTATGACAAATAGCAGAGGAACCTTTTCTATTCAGAGAGGATAAAGTTAACATAAAAAGAGGGATGAAGACAGATGGTAAAAGGGGGAAAACAGTACATGTGCATGTACATGTTTGTCTGTGTGTGTGTACAGGTTGTTAAAGATGGAACAGAACAGGGAAAATAAAATAAAGGAGGAGCAACAGAGTGATAGGCAGAGGGTAGAAAAACAAGAGGACAGAGAGGGAGACAGAACGGTGAAAGGGTGAGATCATAATCATTTAATTGTGCTGGAAGATGGTCAGGCCTGCTGCAAACTCAAGAGAAAATCAGAATCTCACCTTTTATCTACAGAAAGACGAGCTTGTGAATTACTGCAATCCTTACTAGACCGAGGCATGTACTGCAGCATTAACTGCTTTGTTGAGAACTGGCCAACTGCACCACGTTATCTCAGTATGGGGCATCTCAAAATAGTGTTGTGTAACACAATAAAAGTACATCACCCATCACACTGTAAATGACAGTTGCGTTGATCTCACAGAGTTTGAATTATGGCATCTGTCTCTTATGCTATCAAAACAAACTATCCAGCAAGCGTAACCTGCGGGCATTAATCACAATGTAGATGAGGTGCCGAAGACACATCACATAAAATATTTCACAAAAGAAAATGCAGTCAAGCAGGCCGACGAAGCGCAAGCTGAATCACACATGGGACTTGAACAGATAACAGCACGAGCCCGGCTTGGATTCAAGCACTGCCTCACTCTGTTGACACTGTCCATTCACCTCCTTCTGACTCCTGCCAGTGGCTCTGGCAAACCACTTCACTGACCACAGCCAAACTTAGCAGGTGTGTCCTACTGAGAACATACATATACACACACACAGCTATATTATAAACACACAAACACCATTCACACACTTGCACAGCTTTACAGATGCACGCTAAGTTACAAATACACACCCACACATTCAGTACAAATGTGCGCATGGCACATTCTAACACATGTAGACATACTTTCACACCTTTGCTCTTGCCATAACAGCTTCTGTTTGGCAATGGAACTCATGGTTGGCACGATTAAGTGGGCACATTTTAACAGCTAATGCTTTAGCAAGGTCTTTAAACTCAGGCAGACAGCCAGTCTGTGCCATTTGTGTGACCTCCAACACTGTTCCCTGTGCAGCACCCTCTGATCCCATCCTGACCCAAACCAAACCACTATCATGCTAAAGCAAACATTGCTCTTGGATCAGCCTTAAAGGTCAACACTTTTATAAACCGATCGCAACCACAGAGGCATCTCGGACCACTGTAATAAGTCCTCTGAAATTGTTAGTAGGTAAAAGGACTCCTATTCTAGACGATCACAGCAAAGAAAGATGCTGGCCCTGAGTTAAAATAACATAACGCTTTTAGCAGGTAAGAAGTGCTTTTGCGTGGTACGGACCAATAAGGTTACCTGTGGAGTTTAAAAGAAATGAAAAGGTTGCAGATAGACAAGTGGTTTCCTGGGGCTTTTAAGGGCTCAAAAGAAACATAAAAGTACAAATTATAGCTGTAGCTGTTGTACCTCAGAAAAATTATTCAGTACCTCCATAGTAACTTCCCACATGTTTAAGCTTCAGAGCTAATTTCTTGGATTGGCACAATTTCATTAGTTATTTTCATGTTATTTTGTGTTAATACAGTATGCAATCAACAAATATGCTTATGTAGAAAAGACAACCTTTAAACTTAAGAAGCAGCTAAATTTTAGCAACAGCACTGACATTTTCTTTAATAATTGTCCAATGAAGCATTTTGAAAAAGAAGAGTGATAAGAGCTGCCATAACAGCAGAAATTCGTTAAATCAATGAGATTAAAATATTTGACAAAATATATATATATATATATATAGACTCATTATCCCCAGAAAACCACAATGGTTTTTAACATTTTAAAGGTTAAACAAGGACAGAATTCAGAAAATAACATCAGATAAAACTCCCACCAACCAGATGAATAAAAAAAAGTCACTGTTCATTTCACTTGTTAAGCTTCTCAGCTGTTAAATTGTGGTGTTAGCTAATAGAACCTGGCACCAGTGTGACGATCGCACTGTGGGAACCTGGCGTACACAAACATTCTTTCAGTCTCTCTCTCTCTGACACACCAAAAGCCAAAGAGGATTTAAACAGCAATCAAACAAACCATCCAGTTGAAACAAAACACTGTGTGAGATAGCTAGTGCATTTATGTGTTTGTGTATGTGTGTGTTGGGAGAAAGCAGGGAGGATGGTGTATAAATGACAATTAAAGAATTAGTACTTGGACAAGCACATTTGAATCAGATGCGTTCCACTCTGACATTGCAAATCCATAACAGCTAATCCTCTATAGAGTGTGAGAATGGACAGTCACTCAACACACACATCTCACACAATTGTTTGGTTCCAAAACCTAGTGAGCTGACTAGCTATCTGCTGCTAACACAGGCAACTGCCTGTGTAGTTTTCCTAACCATTATGGAACTGTCTAACTTACTAGTTTGGAATTTGGAATCCTTCGTGGCCTACACACCATACAAACAGCACAGGAGAAACAACTCACAACAGTTTGCTGTTTGCATGTTTTTTAAGCTTACAACGTGATACGTGATTACACATGGTCACAAAAAATATTTGTTGTCTATAGTCAATAAAAAAGGTTGGTTGTCTATTGTCAATGGTGTAAAGTGAAGGCTTTCTGTTGGTCAATGCAGCAAATCCAGGTGACCAACTTGAACCTGTTGCGAAGTCGGCATGGGAAAACCTTTCACTCTCACACAAAATTCCAGAGCGCACGTTTCCTATTAAAATGGCTGTATTTCACATGCAAAAATTTGACAAACTACATTAAAGTCCCTTTGTAGTCAATAATTTTATCCCTTAAAACTCATCTTTGATCACCAAAATAACATATTTAAAAAAGGTTCCTTGAAAAAAAATTCTTCATGCCTTAAAATAGCTTGAATGTAACTCTACACCCTTGCCTCCACGCACTCACACCAGCTCAGAGAACAACTCATTGACGTGATTGGTTACAAGGTAGTTTGTGATGTCAGAAACACCAGCGTTTTTGATACTGTCTTTGGTTCACTGCAGAAAACACTGCAATGGTGTTGACTTATGAATTTGCACGTGGTTTGTCTTAAAGCATATTAAAAAAACAATATAGTCATATAAACCACATTAAAAACTTGATTTTCACCACATGGGGTCTTTAAATACACAGCTTGATGACCCACAATCCTGCATCAGGCAGCTCATAGGTTTTGAAACAGAACACAGACTTACTAACTCCATTTCTCTCTCTCACACACCACTTCTGTCATTCCCAAGACTGAATCTCTGATACATGATACATCTCTTTTATGCATCAATAGGTTGCCATCATCTCCTTTAAATCAGTAAACAGCCTGCTAGCACAAAGACAAATGTCACCTAGCAGACAGCAGATATTGCGTCATGTTAAGGAAACTGGATTACAACAAAATGGCTGGGAAGATGGCTTGAAGCTAACAGTACAGGCTAATGAAGTCTTGTTAAACATACATAAAAAAGACTTTAATCTCCTACATCCCAACAGCATAAGTGCACCAATATACAATTCCTCCAATTTTAGCTCTATGATACTGCAGAACCTTCCGACTCTCACCGTCGCCCACCAGCTGCAGTAAGGCCAGGTCCAATGGCCGTTTCCAGCGGGAGTTCTTGATCAGAGCGATGCCGTAACCAGTTGTGGCGAATACTTTCCCTGAGCCGATGGTCATTACTTTGCAGCCTTCATCTTTACGAGCCATGTAGTTCAACACTGCAGCATCATAGATTAAGGCATCCAGCTTACTGCAGACACAGACAGGAAGAGTAGGAGTCAGAAGAGACAGAGAGTGGGATGGAAGAGGGAGATAGACAGAAAGAGAGCAGAGAGGAAAGTTGTATTGTGGCAGCATTATATTATCACTTTTGCTAAAAATAGATAAGGAAATGGCAGGCTCAGGAAAAAACACGGTTTGGATTAACAACTCATGATAAATAGAGAAAGAGTGTGTGAGGTGTACAGGGCTAACAGAGGTAGTGTGGGAGGAGGGAAAAAGTGCAAACACATCGTAAAGAAACTCCTGTTCGTGAGAGCAACATGGGGCTTGGAGGTGTAAGGAAGCGAGTGGAAAAGGGAGAGATGTTAGACAACATGTTGAAAACAAGGTTATTATTCTTTATGTAAACAATTACAAAGACAGAAACTAAATAAACACAGCGGAAGTATTTTCATTAACAGAAATATAAATGAGTTTGCAAAGGAATGAAAGCTACACTGAAATGATCAGGGTTTAAGTACTGCTGGAACTTTAAGAATTTGTTTTTGTTTTTTATATAAAGCATTTCTCAGCCAATCAGTTATTTGAGGACAATTAGAGAAGAGATCTGACCAATCAAATTTATCAATCAAAAACAGTAGGTTTTTACCGCTTGATCCCAAAACTATAAATGTGCACTGTGAATGGAAATTAAACATAATAACAAAAATATAACTTTTGATTTTGATTTTGACTTTTTGATTGTTTTTGCTTATGAAACACTCTTGAACTCCAATGTGGATCCAGTCCAAATGAAAAGCTAGGGTGATTAGTAATGGTCAGTTAAATGGTGATGTTGGTCAGTTATTCAGTTAAATATACATTACAAACAAGAAAGAATCATCTATGCACCATTAAAACTAAAACTGAAAACCATTATACAATACAATACAAAATTCAAAACTGTATGAGAAATAGAATGACGGAAGTCAGTGAGAGTAAGAAAACCAGCACAGACCCAGATTTGAGGTGGGAGATGGCGTCCTCCACACTCCTCTGGTTGTATTTGATCATGTACTGGTGCATGTCTGGATAGTTACTGCGGATGTTTTTCTCTGTGCTTCCGTTAGGGACCGTTCCAAACTTCAGAGGGGGGTACTGCTCTGTGGGGTGCTGAAACTGAGAGAGGGAAACACAGTATGAAACAGTGATTGAAATTGATGTTGCATTTGTTTTTTCAAAGTAATTAGTGGACTAACAATAGAGCACAATGAAAAAAATATTGCAAGAATAAACATGAATGACGTGTGACAGTGAACGCATGTTAGAAACAGACTAGAACTACTGCAGCTGTCAAAACCAACTATAATACATCATAAAAACAGAACAATATACAAAGCAGCAGTGCTGACATGCACATTGTGTTCATTCTGCTTCACAATAGTGAAGCAGATGGGGGAAACTATTTCCATTTAAAAAGGGATTACAAAATGAACATCAGGCACTTAGAAAAAGATTCAACAAAAGCCACCACAAGTTAAATGATTTTAAGTATCCAGATTTGATGTAGCTTCTTTTCTGAAAATGACAAAAACACAATGGGACTCAAATACATTTCATTTAGTGTACATACGTACATTCATTTGCCATGAAAGCAAAACAGTGTTTTTTTTTATGTCAGTGTGTTTCCTCAAGAATCCCTGTAGATTCTTCAAGGTCAACACTAAGAGCGAGGGCAAAGGAACATTTTCACGCTAGAATGGCAAATTACTGAACATCTCACAGACCCACGAGCACTATCAACGTATTAAAACGCAAGCACAAGTATAGAGGCAATATACTCTTGAGTATAAATTGTCCTTATTGTTAGCTATGATAAGGTCTTTTATAGAATTAGGCAGCTTTTCATGTAATACAGGAGCTGAATGGTAAAGATGTAAAGATGAGAATGCAGGGCTATCAAATACTTGCAAGTGTGTGTGTGTGTTTGTGTGTACACCGTTAAAATGTTTGAGGTCGATTTTATGTTTTGAAAATAAATCTCCTTCACATTAAGGTTCACATGATCTACAGATTTGGTGCTCAAGAAACATTTCTTATTATTATCAATGTTCAAAACAGTAGTGCTGCTTAATATTTTGTGTGTAGTTTATACATATTTTATTACATTTTAAAATCAACGTAATAGTCTTTCTTCCAAAATGTGTCATTTCACTAATAGACTTTGAAAGCATAGGCTCTTCAAAAGACAAACAGTGAGAAAATGTTTCTTCATGCTGTTCATCCACTTAACAGCCAATTTAAGCTACTGTCAATCTCAAATTCCAGTCTAACTCTAGTCTCTGTAGTCTTAAAGTATATTGATCCCAAAATCCATGTCAACACCACATCACAAATTATGAAAACGTTATATGTCCATCTACAGTATACGCACCAACAAACACAAGCTCTCTCTGCATCTACAGTATCTCTGAAACCGCTATTCCCTTACCTTTTTATCGCTGAGGCCAGACACAGTGTCAATGTATTCCTCTTGGATCATGAAGGCAGCCAGGTTGGCAGTGTAGCTAGCCAGAAAGATGACAGCAAAGAAAGCCCAGACAAGAACCATGATCTTGCTAGTAGTTCCTTTGGGGTTCTCCACTGGAACGGAGTTATTAAAGACCAGTGCCCAAAGAAGCCAGATTGACTTCCCTATTGTGAACGTAGAACCTCCGGCCTCTGACAGGGAAATGCAAGCGAAACAGAGAAAGAAAGACTTTTAACATGGCCTTGAATTTTAAAGGCACTTTAATTATTCAGAAGCTCAAAACAAACTAAAAAATATCATAACTGCTAAATTGATAAAAAAAAGGTCTTCCTAAGCTATGCAGACGATGAGACGTGAGAGGAGTGCCAGTGCCAGAGGATGAAGAAGAGAACAGAGGGAGAGGAATACAGAGCACATGTCTGCAGTGCTTTATTATACATGAGTATCTGAGAAACTGCCTGAACCAGATATCAAGCCCACGTCCAGGCCAAAAAAGAGGGAGGTGAACTCAACCATTAGAACTCCTGAATAAACTCAGCGCCTGACACGCAACTGATCACATTTATCTCTGTTAAAATAACGCTTGAGACTACTAATTATTATTACGTGCAGGACTTAAAACAACCCAGACTCACTCTTGCCACTCTGAAGGCTGCGGTTGTACCCCACTGGACTGAAGAACTCAAAGATGAAAACCGTCACTGCTACCACGGTCAGGCACATAACAAACATCATCACCCACACAGCAGGGCTGTACGGCTCTGAGAGAGGGCACAGAGAAAGAGAAGAGGACAGAGGAATCAAAACCATTAGTAGTAGTTTTTCTACTTGGTTTGTACACAAAAGAGCAGAAATCAATACCAAGCTTGTAGCAAACATTAGAACTGGAGGAGACTTTTGGAAATGATTCAATTTGAATTTGAATCAAATGAACTTATTAACTTGACTAGGCTTTTAAAACCATGTTATATTTGTGAAAAATAAAAATAAAAAATAAAATAAGTTTATTATAAAAAATAAAAATAAAATAAAAAGCCTGTTTGTAAAAATGTTGATTTAGTACTTCTCACTGAAGTGTGAAAAATAGTTTGTTTTGAAAGGGAACTGTAAGTCTGATTGATGAGCTCTGGAAAGATACGCACCAGTACCTGAAAAGTCATACATCATAATCACATGCAGCAGAGACTGATTAAAGTCAAATATGAAGAAACATTATGGCTCACATTATGGCTCACATGAGACTCACCAAGAAAAGCAGAGGGAGAGACAGTTCCGTTACTGCGAGAGACCATGACGCTGATTCCCGTCTCTACAAAGGGAACAGAGAAGTCCACGACCTCTGACCTTTCCTCGTTGATAGTGAGGGAGCCGATCGCCATGTCTGCCCGCTTGTACACAACCTAGAGACCAGGAGAAAGTAGAGGATTGTATTTTTGCCCTTTTGCCACTTTTATTTGTAGCAGGAACATTTTATTTACAGGATTTATAGGGACTCTTTTTACAGGAGCACGATTCCCTGTAAAATGCTGCTGTGGCCCAGTAAAGTTTTACTGATTCATCCTTGTTTGACAAGGAAAATTATATACTGACATGAGAAACTAAGCTGTCTGAGTCAATGGATTTGATCATCTCCAAAATGTCAGAGACTAAGTCAAGGTGGGAACCTCTTTCCTTACCTTTGATCTTCGTGGGAACCTCAGGTTTTGCTCAGAGATCATGTGGCCGCAGTGACTTGCAGAGGAATAAGAGATTGAAAGGTAGCTAGCTACCATGCTAACTAATGTGTGAATGAGTAGCTATTGCAAATCCCTATATTTAACTGGACAGTGAAGAAGTGACAGGAAACTACAGGAAAAGTGAGGGAGAAACACGACTGGGATTGGGACTCGAACCCAGGTCCCCACGAGCGCAACAATACTACAGGGCTGTTGAATGCTTGCATCTGATTGGTTGACAAATGTTCTAAGGTGTACAATTATTTCCAGGGAAACGCACAGCAAAAGTAGAAGGTGTACAATTATTTCCAGGGAAACGCACAGCAAAAGTAGTTCCAGGCAAATCTTGAACCGCATTAAAGCTCCATATCACTTCGCATTGTTAACTGTAATAACGGAAGATAGGATACAATTCATAACAAGAAAAAAAAAACACAGATAATTGTGCTTGATCTGCAGTTTTCGATCTAACTTCACAATCAACTGAAACGCGCAGTTTTTTTTAAACTTTCAAGTAATTAAAGAATACTGGGAAAGTGTATCACTGTTTCCACAATAATATCAAACAGCACAACCGTTTTCAACATAGATAATAAGAAAGGTTGGACCAAATAATCATTTTTGAATGATTTCTGAAGGATCATGTGACACTGAAGACTGGAGTAATAAATAATATACTTATTAGTAATAATAATAATATTACTTATCAAATAAATGAAGCCTTATTGAACATAAGAGACTTACATTTTTTTTGCAATGTATTATATATTTTAAACCTTTTTAGCACCTTATATATAGCCATTTATATAATTAAATTATATTTAATTAAAATACATATTTTTTAACAAATATAATTAACAGAATAAATAATTATTATAATAATCGTTAGTTGTAGTCCAAAGTTTAGGAGGCCGAAGCTCTCAAGGTAATGTTTAAAGTCAACTTTATTTAGGCTCTATTTTCTTTGTCAAAGATAAGGTAAAGGTTGACTTTTAAAAACATGTTAAGCTTAGAATTATGTAAATAAGAAACTGGACTACCAAAATAATCTGTTACCCATAGTTACATTAATGCCACACAATAGTACTGCTCCAAAAGTCACCAGAATTAAACACTTTGGTTCTTTGAACCCTACCTCCAGGCCCCCCAAGAAAATAAGGATGCACTTTTTTTTTTTTACTTGAAGGGGAGAAATGCCAGCAATGCCCCTGGTAGAAAGAGGACATAAAATATTAGGGAGAGAAGAGTGGAACGAGCTGGGGAATTGACACAAAGATGAATCAAACTTGTGATGCCCGCATGAGCACCACGGTCCAAAATTTCCTCTACACTTTACTGATCAAAGCACTCACTGTGCACTAAAACTAGACATTCAAAGAATTATCAAGAACTGGTAAAGTACAACGGCAAGGAAGTCCTCGGCAAGGAATCAGCATTTTGCCTGAACACAGGGGCCATATGTGGTGTGTAACAGGTGGTCTATCTGCAAATTCAGAGAACCTCCATCTCTAATTAATATTCAATCCACATACTGGCTGCATTCCAGTATCCATAAATTGGTCGGGCAGATAGTGTAGTAAGAAGCCTGCACACATAGACGCTCCAGGAGGCAGGTTATCCATCTCAAGACAGTATACCCCATACAGAGAGAAAGCATGTACGGGAATACCAAAAAGGAAGGAAAACATTAACATCTTTACTTTCCAGTGCAGCTCTTTTCTCACTTTGCATTTTGTTTTATATTCCTAAATGGTGTGAAAAAGCTCATGATGCAGAGGAATGGGATTTATGGTGACGAGTGCAGAGTTGAGTCACTGCCTAAAGTCAACCAGGTTACAAGCTTTCCCAAATCTCCTTTGACAGTTTGAACGCTGCATTGATTCTGAAAAGATGCGGACCTGCCTGTGCCTATAAATGTGTATGTGGGAGACGGGATTGTTTAGGTAGTGTAATTTCAAGTGTGCAGCAAAAGCTTTTGCATCCTTGTGGAAAGTGAGCCTGCATGTTTGTGGGTCTGCAGAGAATGTGGAAAGAACATCGATGAAGTTGTTTCCTTGTGAGCACGCTGCAGTCCCGGTCCTGCTGCAGGCCGGCACAACGCACCGGGGAAATGTGGACCTGTCGTTGATAGAAGATCAAAGCCGCTCACGCACACACACTCTCGCAGCCTGAGAAAATAACCCTTAGCACTGCGCCTACAGGGGCCGTGCTGACAGCTGATTGGCTGAGCATCAAAATATGCAGTGAAAAGACCAAAAGCGAGTGAGAGAGGGAGAGAGAGAGAGAGAGAGAGAGAGAGAGAGAGAGAGAGAGAGAGAGAGAGAGAGAGAGAGAGAGGGAAAGGAAAAGATTGAGGAAAAGAAAAAGATGTGGTCACAGAAAAAGAGACATGTTGAAAACCAAGGAGCAGGGGGAGAAAAAAAGAGAACACATAAGATACCATGAGAAATATTAAGAATAGAAGGATGGAAATGAAGAAGGAATGAGACGGAGAAAAGAGCTGTTTCCATTCCCTAGCAACTGTCTCGAACAGGCGTCACTCCAGGGTGTGAGTACCACAGCGGGGTCTCGCTCTCAAAACAACAACCTCCTGTCTGTCATTCACACTCACATGCATTGGCAAGTCTTTTTGGGCTGGCTTCAGGCCTCTGTCTTGAATACATCGGTGTATGTGCGTGTGAGCCATTAGTCAAATTCCTCCGCGCTGTGTTAAGAGGGTTCAGAGTGTTTCAGCAGTCCTGGAGGCCGGCAGATACGGGTGGGAATTCAGTCATCAAACAGGCCAAGTTACATCACGCACTGTCCTGGGAACTCTTTACAAAGAGCAGCACTCAGCCCTACAGTCCTAGAAACCAAGCACTCTCAAGGACCCCATGTAAAAATAAACAAAAGCCTTGATTTCTTCAGCTACCCTTTACAATAACTTTCATTAAGAAAATTAGAGATGACATTCTTATCTCTAATCTTATGAAAACAGAAGTTCAAGATGTTTTTTCTTCTTTATGGAGAAGGTCTTTACCCCCTTTTTAAAAGAAATTAATACTTTTATTAATGCATTAAATTGATTAAAAGTGACACTAATAACATGTTCTTTTGTAACTGTAGGCTCTTTTTTAAACTTACTATTTAATCAAAGAATCCTGAAAAAAAGTTATCATGGTTTCCTCAACAATATTAAGTAGCACAACTGTTTTTAACATTGATAATAATGAGAAATGTTTCTTGAGCCCCAAATCAGCATATTAGAATGATTTCTGAAGGATCATGTGACACCAAAGACTGGAGAAATAGCTGATGAAATTTCAGCTTTGCCATAAAAGGAACAAATTACATTTAATTAAATATATTATTACAAATATATTACAATAGAAAACAATTATTTTAAAAAGAAAAATATTAAATAATGGTAACATAAGGGATTTGGTTAAATATACTTAATTCAAATTACAAACACACCTTAATTTTTTTTCTGAGATTAATCGTTTTAATCGTTTTTAACAGATATAAATAAAAAGCAAATATATATACATGTTTGTGGAAAATAAATATTTCTTGTTTTGTTTTAACTTCCGAAGGATTTTTTACCTGTCCAGTCTTTTTTTTTTTTTTTCTTGCTCACTCATGGTTTTATGGCAATATGCCCTCGGGAACAATATTTATGCTTATTGAATTGGAATTGAAAACATAACTGTACTGGTAGAAAATAAATACACACTTTTATTTTTAATTACTTTCATTTTAAATGCAATTAAAACAAACAAGTATTGAATATAAAATATTTCCAGATATTTTGATTTGTTTTAGTTTTACTGCAATGACAATAAAAAAGCCAATTATTTAAGTTCGGAACAACATATTGTCTATATAATATTACCCTATTATATTTTACTATATACTGTATTAGCTGTTATAGGGTCTGAGAAAAATTGCATATATTAAAATATAAAGCTGCTATTACATTTTAGGAAGTGAGTCCCTCTCAAGGGGATCATCATATTTGAAGGTCCTTGGCATGAAAAGGTTTGCAAACCCCTGCCTTAGAGTTGAAAACCCTGGATACTCTCTCACCACACACTCATAGGGCTGGTCGGTATGATGGTATATATCGTTACCGCGGTAGAAAATGTCAACCGTAACACCTTTTTTTATTCTGTGTATACCAGAGTAACCCCAGAGTGCAGTCTGGACGATGGGGCGGGGCGACACTTTTAGGTGGGGCGACACATGTCGCTCCACCCCCACCCGATTTTATTGGTTTATAATACAGCAATCTTATTGGCATAGACGCATGAGCATGCGCATTCCTTTATGTAGAACGAATGGTACGAGTTTATGAATGATCTACGACACTGTTTGGCCGTACTATATTAAGTGATAGCCATGGCGATTTCAGTAACGATCAATTAGATAATGTTTTGATGAACTTACGAATCAAGATAGATGAAGTTACTGTCAAAATGTATTCGTATAGTGCTCAATTGACATCGTTTCAAAGCAGCTTTACAAAAAGTCATATTGTAAGCTTTAATATTGAGCAGTTTTATGGCATGTCGATATCACAAAATATGTTGCTGATAAATCATACACTGTCTGAGATTTAGCCTAGCTATACTATATTAATTTACCCTGCAGATAAGTCAGTGCCACTTTTGGTGGGCAATGAGCATGCCTGCATGAAATTACTAGCATATGAAAGGAGAGATCATTTCTAAATGGGCTGATTTAGACAATATTTTTCCGCATGTCATGCAGGGCTCTGTAATTTTACATCATTCGTTTATGCTTCTTCGTTTTTCCATTAGGATCAGTGAATAAACACAAACTCGGGATTTTACACAAATGATGATAATTCCCTGTATTTCAGTAAAACATCGGATAAATCCTAAAGTGTGTTTTATTTTATTTTAAAGCAAAACCACGGTGACAAATAAGACAATAATCGGCTACCAAATAGCATACAAGCCCTGGCCATTGATTTTTGTGCCTACAATGGGAATAAAATCCGTGCAGCGCTCCAATGTGAAAATAAATAAATATATATATTTTCTTTTTTTTACTAAAACAGATGTTTATGTCGATCTATAGCAAATATTATCATGTATTTTACAGAACCAATAGGCCCTCATATTCTATGAACAGGTAAACAACCAGGAAACATGTTCCATTAAACATTTTATTTGCAGTTTGTACCAAATAATGCAAGCATTGGACAACAAATCTCGTTATAAAAATGACAACAAAAAACGGTTGTGCTGTAGAATTTAAATTCAGCTGCTTACATTCTTACAGTGAATTATCATCATTTGCTGTTTGTGCTGATCGACAGATCCTGATAGAAATATGAAGAAGCCAAGTGAATGACGCACTAATGTAAAACATCTCCCTGAAGTACAGGTGTCGTCATCAAGCTTTCGTTTTTAAACAATAACTTCATCTATTCTGTGTCTTAAGTATAATAAAGTTTTAGCCAATAGATATTAACAAAAATTACCATGGTAAACCAATAATAAGATACGATTAAAGTTAGCATTTAATATTTATTTAATACGGCCAAATCATTCACAAAATCGTACATAAAAGAATGTGCATGCTCAGACCTGTATCGTCTACACCAATAAGATTGTGGTATTATAAACCAATTAAATTGGGGGTGGGCCTAAAAGTGTCGCCCCGCCCCATCGTCCAGACTGCATTCTGGGGTACTATGTATACCACGATGTAAATAAGTAAATAAGAGATTTGTAAAAGAAACATGGAGAAAGCAGATAAAGAGGATCCATGGGAATTACGTTTTTCTAAAGGGTTGTTGTCAACGTGATATTTTCGGGGAAAAAAGCGCAGCAGTCAACTAGAGCAGTGTAGCACCAGTAGGCTACAGTTTAGAGGAGTGCACGTTCGCAATGGGGAAAGCATGAAGCTTACTTGACAACAACAGTTCATATATCAATATTATAACAAATAGAAATAACTTTAAATAATGTATAGTTAGCTGCATCTCTCCTTCTCTTGTGTGTAGTTACTTTTTAAACACGAAATTCGCATTCAGCATGACACGCAAGCGGTTGCCGTGGTACTGAACAACCTGCTTGTTAAAGCTAATGTACAATCCTGTATCTGAGGCAAAATTACTAAATATGCAGCGTGAGTTATATTTCTAACTCCAAACAATTGGCCACTGAAGCAGCTGATAAAATCTTCCTTTGATTCGATACGCGATTACTATTTGACACTTAAATTAACCGATCGCGTTTTACTGATACAAAGACGCGCGCGTACACATGCACTGAGAGGGAGCGCGGAGTGTCAGTGTTCCCTTTCGAGAACGTTCACTTCGTATTGCGTAGCTATACGCAGTGGGAAAACTCCTTTTCTCAGGAATATTGAAGCCATTATTTTAAAACGCAATGCAGCTGCACAGCGAGCACAGAGCAGAGCGTCTAGCCCCGCCCAGCGGCCAAAGGTCACGACGCCTAAAGGCTGCAAAGCACTACCTGTTCCCGGTACGTCAGGGCCACCGTTCCAAGCCTCGGGAGCCATCCTAGTTGAACGACAGGGAGGAAAAGAGAGGGTTTAAGTCCCGCTGCGGCCGGACCACCCTCAAAGAAAGCTTGAGTACTTCTCTCAGACCCCTCTTCAGTTCAGGTGACTGGAGATGTTCTAAATGTAGTAAGTGGGCCCCTACAAACAAACGCTGTTTTAACAGCGACCCAAATAAAGCTCAAACAGAGCGAGAACTGAGTGTCTTCCTAACAGCCCCCCTTACAGTTCGGCTGGCTGGAAATGTTCAAAAATCAGTCGCCAGTCCCGTTACAAAGCATGCGCCACTGATAACAAAAGCTGCCTTTATAGCAAACCCAAACACACTTGAAAATAATATTTTTCTAGCTCTCAAAGTCCAGGCGGTCGGGTCCCCGTCACAAGGCACCCCGCCCCCAGATTTCATTCAACCCCCTAGCCACACGGGCCAAGGCCTGGCAGGTCATCCCCGGGGTATCAGACTAGGTAATGAAAACAATAAAGTGAGGCTACTCGCTCCAGTTCACTCGCAGACCCCGCGCTTTCGCTCACATCCTTCGCACCGAAGTGTCAAACCTACTAATGAAAGGAGCTGTCGAGACAGTTCCCCCATCATTAAGTGAGTCGGGCTTCTACAGTTGCTACTTCCTCGTACCAATTCTAGATCTCAGACACCAGAACAAGGACCTTATGAAACGGCCATTCAAAATGCTTACAACCAAACAAATCCTCACGCAAATTCGCCCAGGGGATTGATTCTTCTCAGTGGATCTGAAAGATGCTTACTTTCCATCCAAATAGCCCACCACCAAAGGCCATTCTGAGATTCGCCTTTGGGGGCGGGCTTATCAATATTCAGTCCTACCATTCGGTCTGTCTCTGGCACCCCGTGCATTCACAAAATGCATGGATGCTGCGCTTATTCACCTGAGACAACGGGAAATGCGCATCTTGAACTACCTCGTCCTCGACGATTGGCTCATCCTATCCCAATCGGAGAGCGAGTTGCTAACCCACAGATCCTGGCTCCTCAGCCATCTAGTATGCTGGAAACCCTGAAAACCTTCCTCCCACATCTGGCGGGACACCACTGGCATATTGTCCGTGCGGACCAGGACGTGGTGTCCCTATATAAATCCCTATATAAATCGCCAGGGCGGTCTCAGATCGGCAGCCTGGACGCTATGGCCAGACTCCTCCTCCTTTGGGCAACCTGCACTCGCTAAGGGCGGTGCATGTACCAGGCAATCTAAACCAGGGTGCGGATATGTTATCCAGAGACTATGTCCCCCCAGGGGAATGGTCTCTCCACCCTCAGACGGTTCACATGATCTGGAGCACCTTTGGCAAGGCAGAGGTTGACCTCTTCACCTCAGAAGACAATGCTCACTGCCCATTTTTCTGGCCCAGCCGCCCTCTTTATGCGTTCCCTCCGGTCTCGATGCTCCCACATGTCATCGAGCGGATCAGGGAGAGTAAGTTCTCAGTCCTCCTCATTGCCCCCCTCTGGAGATCCAAAACTCGGTTCCCAGACCTGACAAAACTGCTGAAGTCAGCTCCCTCACCCATGCCACTGAAGAAGGACCTCCTTACGAGGGCAAACTGGTCAATCTAGCACCCACGGCCAGATCTGTTGGCCTTACATGTATGGCCCCTCAATGGATATCCAGGGACCTCCTAGAAGGAGTCCAAAATACCATGATTGAAACTAGAGCACCATCTACCAGATGCCTCTATGCCCTCAAGTGGTCAGCGTTCGTAACCTGGTGTGCAGCACGAAACGTAGACCCACAGATATGTGAAGTACCTCTAGTACTTTCCTTTCTTCAGGAGCTGCTGGACGCGGGCAGGACCCCCTCCACGCTCAAAGTATATGCGGCAGCCATAGCGGCTTTTCACACCCCTGTGGCCAGCCTTTCCATGGCGAAAAGTGACCTGGTCATTCGTTTCCTCAAGGGGGCCAGGAGGCTCAACCCACCTCGGCCCCCCTCTGTCCCCTCCTGGGACCTATCTACGGTCCTCAGGGCCCTTAGGGGACCCCCGTTTGAGCCACTCCAGACGGCTGACGTTAATCCACTTTCACTCAAAAAAAGCACTCCTGCTAGCGCTGTTATTGGTCAAAAAAGGTAAGCGACCTGCAAGCACTTTCCATAAGCCCTGCATGCCTTGAGTTTGGGCCTGGCGACTCCAGAGTTGTGCTCAGACCGAGGCACGGCTATGTTCCTAAGGTGCTCTCAAGACCGTTCAGAGCCCAGGTGATATCGCTATCAGCTCTTCCCCCATCGGAAGATGATAATAATTTGAATCTGGTCTGCCCTGTCAGGACTCACAGAATCTATCTGGAGCGCTCCGTCACATTCAGATAGTCGGAACAGCTCTTTGTTTGTTTCGGGGGCCGCACTAAAGGTCTGCCGGTCACGAAACAGAAACTTTCTCCATGGGCCTTCAATGCCCCATAGGTGTTAGAGCTCATTCCACTAGAGGCACGGCCTCCTCATGGGCTTGGTCCAGTGGTGTACCAATGTACAAGACATGTGTAATAGACATTTGTATTGTCTATTATGATATTGTAATCAATGTTTTAACTGTATACGAGGCACTGTGAGCTGACATCGCATTTGTCTATCGTCCTTTCACTGCTGTGTGCGGTTCATAGGTAGGCTATATCCCAAAATTAGTTTATGTCTTATATTTATATCATATTATGTTCTTATATTAGAATATCAGATCAGCAAGAGTGCCGTTTTCCCGTGCACGATTGCAACTGTGATATTGATGTTATACAACAGTTAAATTAACAATAAGTGAACATTGGGAGTTACTTTTTAGACACAATATTGTCAATATTGTTTGTTTTCCCTTTATTTCGCCGACTAGAATTTCAAAATGAAACCGTAAAAGAGTCTCAATGCAACAGACAGCGATGATTTATTGACTGAAATCCGCGTTTTGAAGGAATCACTTGCTCCTTTCCCGAATGAATCAGCCGTTTGAACAAATCGGTTGAATTAATGACTCCCTCAACTCACTTATTAAGACCGTGACTTGCCGCCGCCTACTGGCGGTTTTAGGTTCATATTTAAAGTACCCTTTAATTAGAACATTACAATTAGAAATCATTTCATATTTAAATATTGATTTAAAAAAAAATCTCATAGCTTTATTTATGCAATTATAAATGGAGTGTAAATATATTAATGCCGCTTCTGTGTCACCTCTAGACTGCACTGCAAAGATGGATTTTGATTAAATGATTTCATTTGACTGGTAACAGTGGTACTGTATAATTATTGTATAATTAAGTATTATTGTATAAATAAGTATAATTACTGTATAATTTGAATGTTAGTATTTGACATAAAAGGTGATTCATAACTCTAAATAAGTTTAGAAAGAATGTCCATATATAGGTGAAAATGCCCCTGGAAATCAATTTAAGGTGGCAAATTAAATGAATAAAACATTTATTAAAAAATTAATTTCGGTCCCTGCTTTTAACTGACCACTGCATAGAATATTAAAAAATATGAATATCTTTGTGAGTCTGCTGTCAACAACAGGCCTAAACCAGCCATGTCACCAGCACAAAAACACAATCAGTAAAATATCATCTAATTATCAACAAAACATTGAAAATATTGAGATATATTTTTGTTAATATTGCACACCCCTAATGTACGGTATGAATTTTGATTTCTTCAGGTCTTAAAAAGCCTTAAATTTGACTTTAAAAAGTGTGCAGGAACCCTGTAAACGGTTAGTAGTTACCTAGCAAGTCAGTTATTTTCAGTAAATGAATTAATACGCTTCTTGGTCCCCATTGCTTTTGCTCTATAGTTCTCACCAAAATGAAGAGAAAGAAGGACATCATGTCAATTACAGTTACTGTGACTAATACTGAATATGTAATGCAAATGTAAAAATATAATGGAAATGCAAATGCATTGTTGAATGATTATAAACATGGTATTTTGCCTGTTAATGTCTGCAGTGCAGTGCAGAAAATGATATGTCAACAATAAGGTCTAAATGTAACTGGCCCCTATAACAGTACAACTGGCCCTATCTTGGCCCCCCCAGTTGAAATGGTCTAGAACCGCCACTGGCTCTCACATACATCCTTATACAAAGAACATTGAAAGATATCATAGGCTCACATTGCTTTCTTACTGCAAATACACTGCACCATGACCTCGTCTATCCCATAATCCCAGTATTTGATCATCATGAGTACTAATACTAAAGGGAATAGCAGCCTTGCCTTTAATCTGTCCTCTCTCTACCTAATGCCTGTATTTACATATGCAAGTAAAGTCTTAGAGATATCGCTGACAGTGCATCCAGGGCACTTGCTCATCAGAATAAGGAGAATAAAGAGAGGCGCTGATGGGAATACAACAAGCCTGGCCAGTTTAAATTAGACGAAAGATTTTAAAAAGCCTTTCTCACCTCTCCCACCATCCCGTTCCAAACACCATC
Organism: Siphateles boraxobius; assembly: GCF_051911475.1. Taxonomy (NCBI): domain Eukaryota; kingdom Metazoa; phylum Chordata; class Actinopteri; order Cypriniformes; family Leuciscidae; genus Siphateles; species Siphateles boraxobius. Next base: position 17,949,377 of record NW_027508722.1, on the reverse strand, counting down.
AATCTTTTTCCCATGTTTCCCATTGGTCACCAAGTAGAGGTCATAGGTAAAGCCAACAATTCTGGCCAATCGCTTAAGAATGTCAATGCAGAATCCCTTGCAGCACTGTTTCATAGGTGCCACCCCTTCCTGAAGTGCACTGTAATCAGAGAGAAAGTGCCCACTTAGCTTTATTGGACGTGACAAGAAAATCCATCACATTGCAAAAAAGGTTCAAATTATTAACATTTGTTAATGCATTTGGTACCCAACATTTTATCATTCCTTTTTAGGAATGATATATTTAGCAATAAAAATAAAAAAATTAAAAAAAAAAAAAGTTTAGAAGTTTGGGAACAGTAAAAAAAAAAAAAAAGGACATTCACATTTTTATTCGGCAAGGATGCATTCAATTAATCAAAAGTCACAGTAAAGTATTTTCTTTCATCAAAGAATCCTGAAAAAAAACACTATCACAGCTGACACAGAATACTGGAGTAATGATGCTTAAAAATTCAGCTGTACCATCACAGGAATACATTTTAAAATATATTCAAATAAAAAACAGTTCTTTTAAAGGGTAATAATGTTATTACTTTTTATAATATTATTATCTAATAATTATTATTATCTAACCCAGGACGACCCCCCCAAGACAAAACAAGAGAAACACTGTTAGCAGAGTGACAGAGAGTTACAGAGGGAATGTGAAATAAGGAAAGACAGAATAATGAGAAGGTCAAGATTTTCAGTAGTAAGTTGTCTTGGTACAAGTCCTGTGATAAAACTTAAATTGATGTAATGAGATGAAACACAGACGCAGAAACACACGTACACAACAAGAGCTCAAGCAGATTGACAAGTAACATGATGGCTAAGTATGAGTAGAGATCGCCACAAGGCAAATCAAAATGGGGGGGGTATAGCCCCAGGAACTTCACAGTAATATCTTGGGGGAAGAAAGTGATATCTTGGGGGAAGAAAGTGAGAGACAGAGATAAAGACAAAATTGAAAGATTGTGACAAATGACTGGAGAAAGATGACCAAAGCATCCAAAGAAAATTCGTTGGAACAAGATAAAAAAATAAATAAAACAAATAGACCTTGCTCCTATACAGTATCGGTCATATGCCTATCAAAGTTGCATTAATTTGATCAAAAATACAGAAAAAAACAGTAATATTATGAATATTGTTAAAATAATGATTTTCTTTTTTAATATAATTCGTTACATTTATATAGCGCTTTTCTGAGTACTCAAAGCGTTTTACATGGAAGGGGGGATCTCCTCAACCAACACCTTTAATATACTAATTAATATACTTTAAAATATTATTTATTTATTTGATGCAAAGCTGAATTTTCATCAGCCATTACTCCAGTCTTCAGTGTCAAATGATCCTTCACTTTTATTCAGCAAGGATTATTATTATTCAGCACTTTTTAAATTGATAAAAAGTGACAGTAAAAATGTATATTGTTAGAAGATTTCTATTATGAATAAATGCTGTAGCAGCACAGGTTCCAAAAAATAATAAGCAACACAACTGTTTCACAACATTGATAATAACCGAGTATCAAATCAGCATATTAGGATGATTTCTGAAGAATCATGTGACGCTGAAGACTGGAGTAATGGGTGATTCAAATTCAGCTTTACATCGGAGAGATAAATTATATTTTAAAATGTATTAAAATAGAAAACGTCTCAGGTTACGTATGTAACCCTGGTTCCCTGATAGGGAACGAGACGCTGCGTTTGAGACGCGGTGGGAACGCTCTGCGTGATTACGTCGTGAAGCACGTGTAAAATCAGTCCAATGGAAGCCCGCTACGACATAGGTGACGTTATAGACCAGTAAACTATAAAGCAACTCTGAAATCAGACCGCGATAGCTTCTGAAAAACCTGAAGCAAGTCGATCAGGGCATGCAGGAAGTATGGCAGGCAAACGCAGCGTCTCGTTCCCTATCAGGGAACCAGGGTTCTTCTCCTTCTCCTTCTTCTTGTTCGTCCATCAAAAATTGATGATGACCATGGCACGTTTGTCATTTTGTTGGGTTTTGATGAGTGCGCAGATGGCTAAAGAGGCCAATCCGAGCCCGGAATTCCCTGTGGCACACTGGACAGGTCAGGAAGGATGTAGAACTCTGAGGTGCATCCACTTGTTCTTTCTTGGTAACTTTGCGCTGCTGCCTCTTCAAGATAGCACAGGAGCTTCTCCTGCTCTCACAGAGGATTGCACCGTCCTGGACTTTTCTACTCCAGGCAGATCGGTCCTGTGCTAGGGATTCCCAGCTTTTCAGGTCGAGTCCAAAACTCTTCAAGGAAACTTTAAGAGTGTCCTTGTAGCGCTTTTTGGGGCCACCTTGTGCTCGCTTGCCTTTTTTCAGCTCGCCAAATAAAACTTGTTTTGGAAGTCTCACGTTAGACATTCTAGTCACGTGACCAGTCCATCTAAGCTGTTCCTTCGCAAGCATGGTGTAGATGCTGGGGATATTTGCCTTGCTGAGGACTTCCGTGTCAGGAATTCTGTCTTGCCACTTGATCCTCAGCAGTTTCCTCAGACAGCTCAAGTGGATATGATTCAATTTTTTGGCATGGCGCTGGTAGACTGTCCAAGCTTCGCACCCATAAAGAAGAGTTGGCAAAACAACAGCCCGGTAGACCTTCAATTTTGTCTCCTGCTTGATGCCAGTCCTTTCCCATACTGAGTCACGTAGACGTCCAAAGGCTGCACTGGCCTTGACAATCCTGATGTTAACTTCATCATCTATGTGCACAGCACGAGACAGTGTACTACCAAGGTAAGTAAACTTGTCAACGGCTGAAAGCTTTTGCCCATTCACAAAGATGGTTGGCTCAGTATAGGGTTTACCAGGAGCAGGTTGGTATAAGACTTCAGTCTTCTTTGTGCTAATTGTTAGGCCGAAGTTGTTGCAAGCTGAGGAGAGGTGGTCCATACTGTCCTGTAGATCTTTATTTGAGCCAGCAGCCAGAGCACAGTCATCAGCAAACAAGAGTTCCCGAACAGTTACTTCCTCCACTCTAGTTTTGGCTTGCATCCTCCGCAGATTGAATAGCCCGCCATCAAAACGGTAGATGGTGTTAATCCCAGTGTTGTGATTGTGGAATGAGTCTTGCAGCATGGCAGAAAACACCATGCTGAAGAGCGTTGGCGCTAAAACGCAGCCTTGCTTCACCCCGCTTGTGATTGGGAACGGATCAGAGAGTTCTTGCTGATCTCTGACGCTGGCCATCATGCCATCATGGAGATTGCGCACAATGCCAATGAACTTGTCTGGACACCCATACTTGGACATGATTTTCCATAGGCCCTCCCGGCTGACTGTGTCGAATGCTTTTGTTAGATCAACGAAAGCCATATATAGATCAACATTTTGTTCTTGGCATTTCTCCTGTAACTGCCGAGCAGTAAATACCATGTCAGTGGTTCCGCGGTCTTTTCTGAAGCCACACTGACTCTCAGGTAGCAGACCCTGGTCTAGGTGAACAATTAGGCGGTTCAGAAGGATTCTTGCCAAGATTTTGCCAGCGACTGATAGTATGGAAATGCCTCTATGGTTGTCACAGTCCTGCCGATTGCCTTTCCTTTTATATAGATTGATTATAGTAGTATCCTTGAACTCCTTAGGAACAGCTTCTAATTTCCACATGGCCTGGAAGAGATCGGTCAGTTTCTCGACTAAGCGAGGCCCTCCAGCCTTGTAGATTTCTGCTGGAATGGCATCGGACCCTGGAGCTTTGCCTGATGAAAGAAGTGTTATGGCTCTGCTGGTTTCCTCAGTGGATGGTAGAACAGCCAAGGACTGGTTTATTTCAACTTGAGGCAATCTCGCAATTGCCTCCTCATTTATGCATGATGGCCGATTGAGGACCGCGCTGTAGTGTTCGACCCACCTTTCAAGTATTTTGTCCTTCTCCGTAAGGAGTGTTGTTCCATCTAAGTTCAGGAGAGATGAAGTTCCTGAGTGTTGGAACTTACGTACGTAATCTAAGACGTTCCCTTTCAAGGGAACTCGAGCTGCATTTGAGACGCGGTGGGAACCCCACACCCACTACGCCATAGTGACAAATGCCTGTTCTGTGTGAAGTCCTGTGCACACTAAGAAGCAAGCAACCTCGCCCCAGGAGTGGAGAGGTCAAGGTCATAAAACCTGACAAATGTATGCGGAGAGGACCATCCTGCCACATTACACATGTCAAGAAAGGAAACTCCCGAAATTAAGGCCATAGAGGCCGCCATACTCCGGGTAGAATGGGCCCGCACAGCCATAGGTGAAGGCTGTCCGGCCGCTTCATAAGCCAATGAAATAGCCTCGACTATCCATTTACTCATAACCTGCTTAGATGCAGGGCATCCTCTCTTGAGTGACCCAAAATAGACAAATAGTTGCTCAGATTTACGCCACAGGGCAGCTCTGTGAACGTAGGCATCTAAAGCCCGGACTGGACATAACAGGTTAAGCTGTTCCTGGTCAGGGGTATTAAAGGGTGGAGGATAAATGGCCTGCAGCACTATTGGGCCCCCAACATTCAGTGGGACCTTAGGAATATAACCCGGCCTGGGGTAGAGAAATGCCTTCACCATACAAGGTGCAAAATCCAGACATGAAGGAGCAACCGACAGAGCATGTAAATCACCACTTATCTTGATAGATGAGATAGCAAGGAGAAATAAAGTCTTTAGAGTGAGGAATTTTTCTGAAACCTCCTCGATGGGCTCGAAGGGAGCTAAAGCCAGACCCTCTAGTACAATGGCCAAGTCCCAAGCCGGTGCTCTAGAGTGCAGTGCAGGTCTCAACCTCAATGTACCACGGAGAAAGCGAGTAATTAAAGGGTTTCTCTCGATAGAAGTACCCCCAGAGGGGTGTGGTAGGCAGATATGGCTGCCACGTAAACCTTTAGGGTGGAAGGAGATAACCTGGCCGAGAAACGGTCTTGCAGAAAATCAAGAACTGAACCAAAAGGTCAGTTAACAGGATCTAACTGACGTTCAACACACCACGTGGTGAATAGTTTCCATTTTAGCGCATACTGCCTTCTCGTGGAAGGAGCTCTGAATTGAAGAATGGTTTCTACAACATCGGTCGAAAGACCGGTTTCCCTGAGCCTGGCTCCCTCAGAGGCCAGGCCCACAGTTTCCACAACTCCGGCCGAGGGTGAAATATCGTGCCCCCCGCCTTGGACAGGAGGTCCAACCTGAGTGGGATCTCCAAGGGGGAGCCGTCCAGCAGAGACACCAAGTCCGAGAACCAAACTCGGGTCGGCCGATAAGGGGCTACTAGTAGCAGACGAGCCCCTTCTCGGCGAACCCTCTCCAGACCCCCTGAAGCATAGATATTGGCGGAAAGGCGTACAGGTGCAGCCTCGGCCACACCTGCACCATTGCATCCAGACCGAGAGAAGCTGGCGTTAGAGAGAACCACATGGGACAATGGGTTGAATCTGATGATGCGAAAAGGTCTACCTGAGCACGACCAAACTCTTCCCACAGGAGCTCCATCACTTCGGGTTGAAGTCTCCACTCCCCGGGCCTCAGCCCCTGTCTCGACAGAATATCTGCTCCCACATTCTGACGCCCCGGAATATATACCGCCTTGAGTGACAATAACTTCCCCTGGGCCCATAGGAGGATCTGATGGGCCAATTTGCAAAGATGAAGCGACCTAAGACCCCCCGGATGGTTGATATAGGGGACCACCGAAGTGTTGTTTGTGCGGACCAACACATGATGGCCTCTCAGGTCTGGCAGGAAATATTTGAGTGCTCAAAATACCGCCATCAACTCCAAACGATTTATGTGCCAGGAACATCGATGGTCCTTCCAAAGACCCTGCGCCGAGCGGCCACTCATGACCGCCCCCCATCCTGTGAGGGAAGCATCCGTCGAAAGCGTGACGTGTCGACAAGGAGCCCCCAACACTGGGCCCTGGGTGAGGAAACAAGGTTTCTTCCACATGACCAAGGCACGAAGGCATAGCCGCGTGACCTTGATCCTGCGGAACGGATTTCCCCTCGGAGAAAACCCCTTGGTCCTGAGCCACCACTGCAGGGGTCTCATGTACAGTAGGACAAAAATTAATACCGTTGGACGCAGCTGCCAGTAGACCCAACAGTCTCTGAAACTTTTTCACAGTGAGTGACTGGCCTAGTTTGACATTCTTTGCGGCTGTGAGAATCGCAGAAATACCAGCAGGAGACAGGCGTGCCTGCATTGTGATCGAATCCCAAATTATACCTGGAAAAGTGGTCCTCTGAACAGGAAGGAGCACACTCTTTTTGATGTTGAGCCGCAACCCCAAACTCTTTATGTGGGACAGAACAGCATCTTGATGCTGAACTGCCACCTGCTCTGACTGAGCTAAAATCAACCAATCGTCGATGTAATTTAATACGCGGATGCCCTGGAGTCTCAACGGAGCAAGAGCTGCATACACGCATTTTGTAAAAGTGCGGGGAGATAAACTTAGGCCAAATGGAAGAACCCGATATTGGTACGCTTCGCCCCTGAAAGCGAACCTCAGGAACCTCCTGTGATGAGGATGGATAGATACATGGAAGTACGCGTCCTTCAAGTCTATTGTGACAAACCAGTCCTCGGACTGAATCTGTGATACAATCTATTTGAGTGTAAGCATTCTGAACTTGAGTTTCTGAACTCTGCTGTTTAACTGGCGCAGATCTAGAATAGGACGCAACCCTCCATCCTTATTTGGAACAACGAAGTAACGGCTGTAAAACCCTGACTCTCTGCTGGGAGGAGAAACCCATTCTATAGCTCCTTTTCGAAGAAGTACTTCTTGCTCCACAACCAGAGCCTGCTGTGAGTCCACCACCGTGGGGAGGACCCCTTGAAATCTGGGCGGACGAGAACTGAACTGAATTCTGTAACCCTTTTCTATTATGTGCAGGACCCATAGAGAAATATTTGGCAGAAGTTTCCACGCTGTCAGAAATTCCGATAAGGGAACCAGTCTCTCGAGACTGGCCTCTGGATTTGATTGAACAATCATTTCGGCGGCCTAAAGCGGCGAACCGGCAGGGAACAACCGAACTGACCGTTCTACAACCCTCCTCAGAGGATTGCACGGGGACGCTGACACCTCGGCGCCCTGAAGCGGCGAACCGGCAGGGAACAACCGAAGTGGCAACGCTGCGGCTCTCCTCGGAGAGTCGCCCCCCGGAGGGTGCCAAGGAGGGACGGTTCCTCGGAATCGTTCCTCCCTGGAGGGGACCACCCTCAGAAACCTGATAGCCTTTTTGGCGTCAGGACTTCTTCTTAGACCAAGCTCTCCTAGAGATAACAGTCCTCAGATCTTGTCTACCCCTAACAGGCTTGGGCTGCGACCGCCACTCAGGAACCGTAGATTGAGGTGGTGCCCGAGCGACGACGCTCTGTTTTTGCTGAATTCTGTGAGCGGAGCTCGTAGACGGACGTAGCCTTTATACCACGAGCAGCCTCGGGGACACTAGACCCGCGAGGAAGAAACCTCTGAAACACAGCCGCTTGTTTCTTATTTTCTTGAAACCTATAGACAACACAATTTATAGCGTCGCCGAACAGACTTGTAGGTGACAGCGGTGTGTCCAGAAGAACAGATCTATCTTTATCCTTTATTTCAAATAAATTTAACCATAAATGGCGTTCCGTGGCCGGAGAGATAAATCTGTCGTGCAACGCAATTCTCGAATTGCGTCAGCACTAACTTCCTCACAATCGTCTATGTCCCTCAGCAGGTCAGCCTGGTACGCTTGGAGAATCGACATAGTGTGCAAACATGCCGTGGCCTGACCTGCTGCCGAATACGCTTTACCCACCAACAAAGATGTATTTTTTAAAGGTTTGGTGGGTAACGTCGGGGCTTTCAGAGGAGAAGATGACTCGGGGGAAAGATAACTCGCTAGTGTGTCTTCCGCGCGAGGCATAGAAAGATAACCAAAATGCTCAATACCTTGAATTTTGCTATAATTACTGGTCTGAGGGTTATGTACTCTGAAAGATGCCGGTTTGATCCACGATCTCGACACCTCAGTGTGGAGTACGGGAAAGAACGGGAGTTCCTGACAAGGAGGTCGTGATCTAGATGGTAGAAAACGCTCATCTAACAGACTTTTTCTAGATTCCACATCAACATCATCGGCTGGCCAGTCAATATTTAATTTAGCTACAGCACGAGATAAAACCTCCATAAGCTCCTCATCAGCAGGGGTATGAGCTGGCAAACACTCAAAATCCCCCATACTCCCGACATCCAGATCCTCAGAACTGGATAGCCGCAATATTGGTGCCCCAGCCCGGGAAGGAGAAGCCACTGAGCGGGCTCCTTCCTGGGCAGAGACACCGGATCCAGCAGGTAAGGGCTGAGAAAGGGCCGTGCCCGTCTCAAGCCCCGCTACTAGATCCATCTGCGAAACCCAAGATGAAAGTCGACGCTGAGCCTCAGCAGCAGCGGGACCCGCACCCCGGGGAACGCAAACCGAACCGTCCTCAAAGAACGATCGGCGGGAGCGGAGCGTCCTTATAGATAGGCTCATACAATGCTCACAATCAGCCCCCTCGAGGCCTTTATAGTTTCCTGGTCTATGACGTTACCTATGTCGTAGCGGGCTTCCATTGGACTGATTTTACACGTGCTTCACGACGTAATCACGCAGAGTGTTCAAAAGACAGAAGACAGCATACAAAAGACAGATAAAATACAATAAAATAAAATTTAAATTATTGAAATTTGGCAAGATATTAAGACATTTAAACAACTAAGACTACTCTATTATATACAAACAATGAATGAGTTAATATAAAGATTATAGCTTTGAAATCTGAGGGTTTGCAGTACTAATAGAAACTTGGTTGTAACAGATGCATGGCTAAAACTCCTCCACTAACACCTGCATTTGATCAGTTTCAGACAGTTTAGGAAAATGCGGAATGACATTGGAATGCCTGTCTCACCGAAAGGTCATATACTAATCGTACAGGGAAGAAACTCCTTACCCTGTCCACTGAAACGCACAATTTTCTAATTTAACATTGTTGTGTATTGTTCAAGTGAGTCCCATGAAACCAAGGTTCCTTTTCCCCAGTATAGAAAAGCCCTGATAAATGGCAGAAGAGGAGGTCTGATGATTACTAACCTGGCATTAAGAGGCCGTCGGCATGGCACAGAGTCCCTAATGCAGGTTCCAGAGGCAGGGTCTGCAAGCTCCACGATAACGAAGGGGCGCTCCTCCAGGGTCACAACCCTCAGGTGCTGGGCATCATCGGGCGGCTGCAGGAAGGGGCCATAGCGAGACCAAGCAGGGTATCTCAGACGTAACACCCCGTTCTCCCACCATCCTACCTACGACCACACAGACAGTGCATGGTCGAGGGTCAGAGATCATTTGCGACTTGCGGTTGCAAAAATGTGGCCAATAATATAAAATAATAATCATTGTGGCCATGATAAATCAATAATATATGAAAGTCAAAGGTCTTTTCAGCGATTTCAGCTATTTAAAATGGTCTATTCTAAACAAGTCACTGAGGCTGGATTACAGGCAGGAATGGCTCCCCTTACTCAGGTTAAGCCTGTAAAGTGGGGAAGGATAGTGAAAAGTGAAAAATGAAAGACTATCGCCTCTATGTTCCTCTGTGAGCTTATAGCTGAGGGCTCTCTAAAAACAGTCCTGTGCCCTTTTTACTCACTGGGGAAGGAGCGGATTTTTCTTCAGAGGAAAAAAAGACAGATTTTTAGCTAAGTGATGGGCCACAGAGGAAAAGGTTACGAGCCTGAGAAAATCCAAAGAATGGGTAAAATGTGTCAAGATTGCCTATGACAGCATATCTGAGCTCATAATCCATATACAGAAGATCAAGACCTGCAGAATTGTACTGTATGTATCAGAGACAGTAGTACACACACAGACCTTGATAGGAAATAAACCACAACAAAGTTGGCAAATGCATGCTTGATGCAATTAAGTATTATTTATTCATGCATTTTTTTCATCAAATAATAATATATTATTGTATATTAGGATTTATTACAATTTCTATTATTAATATATGTAGATTATACTTTGTATAAAAAAGTCTTTATACAAAAAGTATAATCTGCATGTATTAATAATAATTAATAATATTTAATTCCAGTGTTGTGCAAGTTACTTCCAAACTGTAATACATTATATATTACTTGTTACTGTTATTTAAAAGTAATTCATTACCTTACAATATTACTGTCTCAGAATTGTAATGCGTTACATTACTCCTGTATTACTTTTGAGTTACTTTCACCAAAATAACAATACAGGAGAAGAACTTAACATTCTAAAATAAGGCTGTGAGGATATGCCATATCCTATGAAACCGAAACGCGACACTCAGATCCACGAACCTGCAGAATCGCGACACACCCCTTCCAAGTCCCAGCGTTATCCATACCGTCCAGATCCAATGCTACCACATCTTTAAATTACTATTAGTATTATCTGAAGTTAACTTAACATTATAAAATACGTAGACCTACACCACAAAACTAGTTGAGGATAAATTATTTAAAATTTGGGAATTCCAGCTTTATGGACATGACATTTGCAGTCAAAACTTGAAATATAAATTCTCAGAAAATGCATTAATACCAAAATATTGAAACGTCTGTTTATCCATAGGCTCCTCCCTGAAAGGAGTCCAGACATTAGAAAAATATCAGTCTACACATGCGTTTTATATTTAATATTATGGAAATAGACAGTCATGCGTGACAAAAAAATCTTTAACTTTTAGGAGGCAACGATTATTTTTTTTATTCTGTGAATTACACTGCGCAAATCGGATGAAGAAGGGTTGGCTCTCCACAGAACATAAAATATTCATGTTATTTTATTTTTCGTGTTCCCATTTATGAGGAAAAAACAATGTTACAGACGTGACAGTTCTCCGTTACGGACGCGACCGCTCTGAAGCGGCACTAAAAGACTGCTTTAAAACTTTCACAGAGACCTTACACACACAAAGCCTTTCTTTAAAGTGAATTTCGTTTTGTATTAATTGTATCTTAATTTTAACCAACGTTTCGTCAACCAATTGCCTGGATTTAAGCGCGTGAACTGGAGCGCGTCTCATAAATGAACCGAAACTCAGCGTATAAGTAGCCTATAGCCTATTCACGGACTTGAAAAATATATCTATATTGAAATGTCTACTTGTAAACAGAACAATTCAAAACGAAAGAAAACAGACTGCTCTCTGCTTATGAAATGAAATGTGCATTTCTCTCTGGTGCATTCACTAGCCTACGGCGAAGATCGCGAGTCAGCATCGTCAACTTCATCTTGACTTTATTAATAGACAGTTAAAATGTCTCCTTGCTATATTTGACATATTCATAATCATTGCTTTTGCCGGTTCTTTTTGACAGCTTTTAGGTGCTTTATCGGCAGCGCCGCCGCCCTTACATGAACGCGTCACACCGCATCAAAAACATGATTGCGTGATGAAAACATGAAAAATACCACATAAACATAGCCTAACTGTTTAGAAAGAAAACACAGAACGAATAGCCTAATGCGCGTACGTCCATCTCGCGAATGTATAGTCTTCTTCATGCCATCTTCACCATTAGCTGCTTTTCCACTGGCGAGCACAGAAGCCTAAATCATAGGCTACCTCACGGCACTTCTGTAAAAAATAAATCGCTATACAAATATTTCAGACGCTACCATTTAGTCTTTATTTACAGACTTGGACACCACACGCGGCTATTGACTGACCACGAACAGTTAATTTAGCCTACTTGCATTTTTCATTCGTTAATGTCTCGCGGTCTTGCTGTTTTTTGTTGTTGTTTGTTTTACAATTAAAACTAAAAGTCTGTTGTAACGCAAGCCTTACTGAACATGTACCGAGTAAAATATTACTGAAAATTGATAAGTAATGCCTTACACTACTGCGTTACAGCAAAAAGTAATATGTTACTGTAATGCATTACTTTTGTAACGCGTTACTCCCAACACTGTTTAATTCTTATCCTTAATAATAATAATAATACTAATACATTTTCTTATACCTCTTATACACAAAACACAACTAAAAAAAGTTGTTACTAAAACTAATTTGGAAGACCTTTATCCAAAGCAAAACACATACAGTATAAGAAATGCTACAACACAAGTAATTGATCATAAGACAGCAATAACAGGAATAGCTGCCATACAAAGCATCAGTTCAATTTAAAGAGATATTTCACAGATATTTCCATATGCCACAAAAAAATTTATATTTAAAGAATCTTCACATAAATCTTTTTCATACAACAGCTAATAGTGATCAAATGTTGTCAAGCTTCAAAATGGCCAAAAAAGCAATGCAAAAAGCACCATAAACATGCAATCCATATATTTACATTCAGACTGAAATTGAAGTCTCATAACCCAACGCCATGATGTCATGACATCAAATATCTGAGACAAATGACAAACCTGCAAAAAGGTCATATGTGCATCTACTTTAAAACCCCCTTTAGAGTGCTTTTATTTCATTTCAAAAGCTTGACAGTTTGTGATCCATGATCTGTCACTGCATGAAAAAAATATGATGATTTGCTTGTGAAAAAATAACATACAGGTTTGGAATGACACGTGGGTGAGTAAATAATGACAGAATTTTTCCGCTTTCAGAAATATTCCTATAGGACACAACAACCTCTCGTTTGTAAGCAGCAAACACTTCACGCACAACTGTCCTGTCCCAATCCCAACTCAAACTTTGTTCCCAGCATTGAGCCATAGGAGTCTCCTCAACACACCGGCAGAGACTGGCAGCTATCAGCCCCAAAACAGCCCTGGAGAGCTATTCAGATACAGCAAAAGATGTTCAGCTCTTATAAAACTGTTACAAAGTCTCCATGGCAGGCGAAGAATAAATATACTTCTCATACGCTGTGTATGTGCAAGCATACGACTCTAAGAGATCAGACAGAGGCTGGCAGCTAGAAGACTGCATATTAGCACAGGATCAGTGCAGAGGCAACTAATTGAAAGGAATAGAGCAGGAAATGGCAGCAGTCAGCATGTGGATTCCTGCGAGCGCTAGTCTCATTGAGCTAGTTATCCCACTTTCTAACTGCCCTGTAACAGAGGCTGTGCCACTACAAAGGCTCCGAAATCAAACGCATCCGGGGCGGATCATTGGAAATTACAAAAAGCCGATTCGGCGACATCAGCTCACCTGGTCGCTGTCTCGTTCTCTGTTCATCAATCTGTCTGCTTGGGTCGGTTTGACTGTCCATTTGTCTGCTTTCTCTCTCTCTGTCACTCTCTCCACCCTTCTTAAACATCCACGTTTACAGTGTGTTAATCCAAAGATCTATTTTCTCTGAGCGCCACTGACAGGAGGGAAGAAAAAAGAAAGGGAATGTTGTGTCTGCATCTGACAGACAGCCTCATCCCAGAATCAGCCGCGGAAAGAGAATCAGCCACACATCTCAACAGGTGACAATGTCTTGTATTAAGGATGTCTGAACAGCTTCATAAAATATGCATGGCGTGTCACAAAGTAGCACGACCAGGCAAGATAGGACTGTGTGGGATCCGAGTGGCTTTTTGCTGCTGCTTGAGGGATAGAAATGCTAATCATGCAGAGTGTTTAGTGTCATGTCCTTACAATACTCTCTAATGTGTTTGAACATGCTGTTGGGTTTCTCTTCTCCCTTTCTCTTCTCTGATCCTTCTCCTTTTTCCCCCTGAATCTTTCTTAGCATCTCCCACCTCCGAAATGCGGCAAGTTCTCAGGGCCGATCCGTGTCAGCCAGACGTCTTAACTCTTCTCGACATCGGAATTTGGGCCGACAAAACGACCGAAATAGGAGTGTTGAAGCATGTGTGGAGATCCAGAGATCCTGCAGTGAATAACAAAGAGCTGGAGTAGCAGAGATCTGGGCCCAAGCTGTGGGGGCAGAGCCTCACGCAGGCAGAGGTAGAGCAGGGGCCTGATCAAACACAGTCTCCCCCGGGAACCGATAATACTTTCACAGGGTGAACTACAAACACGCTTCCATGACACCCCCGTCCCTGTGAAAGTCCCTGTGAGAGGAGGATGAAACGAGGCGTTTTTACCCCAGTGCGATCCTTACAAATCCACTAGAAGATTTACACAGCATAAACACACATGGACACATCCTGACAGGTACAAAGAGGGTTTGGAAAAATGTGCCTGGCATTTCATTTCTTAAACGTCTCCCCCCCTGATATGTATCGATTTATGAGAACAGCATGGACAAATGGGATCAAAAGCACTGTAGATGGTAGTTTGCTAAAGCACTATAAATGCTGCATGTGGAAGCCGTCACATGAAGTGCCTTGTGCACGAAAGCTTCTGGTAGTTGAGTCATCCGCATCCATTGTCTACTCCATGTTAGACGGAACGCATTTAAGACAACCAGAGACAAAACGGAGCGAAGACAAAGACGGCGTGCATCACATTTTAATAGAGTGCCCTACTAAAACAAATGAAATCGAAAACCTCCTATAGTCAGCGTGGAAGCCTTTTAAACATACATTATGGCACCCCATTAAATATTTTATGTGAATCACAAAGACTCCGTGACTCTGAAGTACAAAAGCATCCAGACGTCTCTAACAGCACTTTTCTCCAGAACATATCTGCAAATGAGACGCAGGCGACAAAGCCAGAACTAGCACCATGCAACCCTTAACAGACTGTTGCACCGTTTGATGGGTTTTTTAAGAGTTGTTCCGTGCAAAGATTTCAAAAACTACAAAATACCACTGTTTTCTATAGAGTGTGCCATTGCTTGACCAAAAGTTTTAATGGAATAGAAAACGAAAACTTCTATCAAGATTTACTCATGACATTTCAAAAACAGTCATTTTGGCTATCTGGCACACAAAGCTATCGAACACACTCTGATAGCAATTCATAACTATTTTCCTATTTGGCGAATTGGTATGAATTTGTACAGTCTCATTTGTACTTTTTCGTATGATGTGCTTACACCACACTCATGGATCTTCATGCTTACAGTTTTTTTTCTAAAAACAATTGTATGTTTTCGTACAAATTACATTGTACGAATTCACATGAAATCGCCACCATATTAAATAGTTTTGTAATGAGATCAGGTTGAGCTATAATAAGACTTCAGAAGATTTTGAATATAGAACATGATTTAAATGAAGCTCTTTTACTGTGACTTTTTTTGCAGTCCCAGTAGTCACCAGAAAGTGTGTAGAAAAGAACATGATTAAAACACTGCTTAGCATCTCCTTTTATGGTCGACAGAAGATAGAAAATCATTTGGGTTTGAAACAACATGAGAGTAAATGACAGAATTCTATTTTTGGTTAAACTATCTGTTCAATACAGGATGAAATAAAAGATTTTGAGGAAATGAAAGACTGGCCTGCTTCAGAATGGACTAAATGTAGAACAGGCAGTGAAGAGGAGCTCATTGGCTGGCACCTAAACAAAGCCTATACAAGAACATCGACAAAACGAACACTCAACCTTTCAAGACGCCCTGGGCAACACAATCCCTTTGCATCCTCTCACTTTCCTACAGGAGCATGTTAAGGTGAATCTGTTGCATGATAGAACGCGCTGCCGTTTGAAGTGCTATCAGTGGCATGACAATACTCGTGAAAAGCATTGATTTTAAGCTATGTTGTGCTACTGAATACACAGAGTACAGTATATAAAGCACACAAATAAATATGGATGGTGAAAAGCAATGGGAATCAGCAGAAAAATAACCCCCACTCTATATCGATACTTTTTTGCTCTTATGGCTCAATGTCAGTGAATATCGCCCGAAGGAGTCAGAATTTCTCCCAAGTACATAATCCGCTGTCTTTTTCTCTGTTAACAGATTGTACAGGTGGAGAACACAAGCGCTGCCAGGGATTACAATTTCAGTCTCTACCCTTGTCTTTGTGGCATCTAAATATTAATAATTCTGTTTTAAGGCACAGTTTGAGTGGCACCTTCATGTATATGACATTCTCCCCGGCTATATTTACTTAGTTGGGTTTGGTATCAGTTATTTTGTCTCACGACAGCAGTGCTCTGCGGGATAAATGTAGAGCCACAACGTCCCATGTGGCACCAACGATATGCTGATATACAAGAAGCCAATACATTTAAAAGAGTTTTTATTCGTTTATTTATTTATTTATTTTCCGCTCAGAGATACTTAACACAAGCATAACTAGCGAAGTAAGGGGAAGAGGGAAAAGAGGAAATTCAAATCCACTCTCTAAAACCATTTCACAATTGTTTATTTTCCGTTTATTGCTATTCACATAATAATAATAAAGTCGCAAGCTAATAATGTAGGAAAGCATTGCTAATCTTAATAACATACTGAGGGTACCATGGATATGCATAGATAACAAGGCCAAATGTAAACATGAGCTAATTGTACATTATGTACGTCCTCTTGAAACCCTAATTATATGTTTATATCACTGATGCTTTAACGTTTCTCTGCAGTACAGCAGAATTGCACCGTTAACACCACAACGCTCTCTCTCCTGCACAATGTGATGCATTGTTCAGAGTTAATTGTAATGGGGTTTTTTTCTGCTGTGGACTGTCATGGGAAATGGTTTTCGAAATTAGAGTAGTGTCAAGTAGTATATCATTTTAAAACTGTTTTCAATCTATATGTCTTACTGCTACAATCTGTAATATTAGGTTTTCAGCTCTTAGACAGCAAGTACATCATTACGATAGTCATGATGGAGTAAATCGCACATTTTATTAGAGCACTGTGCTGTCATTACCTTTAAATCCCAATACGTACCGCAATCGCTCTTATGCATAATTAACAGCGCACAAAACAGTCCATGTCATAAACAGACATCTCGAATGATATGTGGTCTCTCAAAATCCTTTCCAGCGCATTGGTACTGCAGTGCTCAGCATGGCTACTGCAATGCTGCTTTTCATCCTGGACATTACCAATCCATAACAGCAGTTACACAAGAACGAACAGAAATAGAATTCTGATTAGTTCTTACGTCTTCCCAGCCACTCCCAGGCGTGTAGGAGATGACATCCAGAAAGGGATTGGCCAGATAGCCCTCGTTACTGAACGAATAGTCCCGCCCACCGAGAGTGATGTTACTGAAATACCTGCAAAGTGAAGAAAACAGAGCAAAAACAGTCTGTTGAGATGGAGGACACCCAGAAAGAATTAGTATTAAAGACTCAAGAGGACACGTCAAAGAGGAAATCTCACACAGAAAACTTCACAAACATCCTAATTAGGTCAGATTGCAAGAGTTTGTTGAAGGTAACCATTTTATTTCCTTCAGCAATGGAATCAAAGGAGGCAGTCACTCTATTTCGAGCACTTAATCTAAACCAGTAAAATACCCAGAACAGTGCCTAAATGTGACATTCTTCAAATGAATCTTTTTATCTTAAATCCAATATGCTTTTGGCAAAATGAAGACTTGCACACTTAAAAAAATTGACTGGGTGAACAAGTTTAAAGGAGCAAAGTTTCCTCTGCTCTGTTCTTATGAGCCTTTTGTGAATATTCCTCACAAAATTCTGCCAAAGATCTGTGCGATAAATGCGTGCAAAACCATTATGTATAAGCCTATTTAGCAAACCCTTATTACAAAAGCAGCACTAATAAACAGGTGAATCTCTTTTCCCCATCAATCCTCTTCTGATGTGTAATGAGTGTGAGTGACACTGGTTGTTAAGTTGAGAGTTACTGCTCAGTGAGTCCATATCATGTCTCCTTACTACATCTAAAACATGTTATAAATGATGATTAACATTTATTTTTTTTCATTCAGGCTATTGTTCAGAAATTCTAGTTTCATCACTAGCAGCCAGTGTTTTTCTCATCAAAATTATTGATGAAATTGTTTGTTAATGAAACTTTTTTTATTTTGCAGACGATAAACGATTTTAACTAAATTTAATTTAAACATACAGTACTGTTGACGAAAATAAGATGAGAAAAAATTACACTGATTCTTTGAATGAATTTATTCTTAGCAATAATGTCAGGGATATAAAATGTTTGAATATTTCAGTACATTTGTCTACTAAATACTTTAGTCTACTAAAATTAGATGCCATTTTTGTCAAATTTTACTTAAATAAAGAATATCAAATTACAAAGTTTTAGCTAAAAAGGAAGATTTAAAAAAACGGCTCACGTCATGACAAAATTATCCATGCAAGACTTCTGATTCATAAGCCACTATAGAGCAGTAAATGTTCATATTATTTTGCACTATAACAAGTGTTTATGATTATGATATATGCTAAAATAATATGATAAGTACCAGTCTGCAATATAAAGGTCAAGACTGTTTTTGTACATCTAAAACAACTGGAAGCAGCTGATACATCCTTGCACATTCAAGTTAAAAACGGACCCATTCACTCTTACTGTACGTAAGGTGAGTAACGTTCCCATTATAATAAATGAAACTGGCACATGCTTGCTAATTATAATGGGACTATTCTAGTTTTGTTTTGTTGCTTGCTTTCAGGATAGAGACAGCGTCAAACTGCTGCAATTGTTTATCCGCTCCCATCCACTTTGTTGTCTTAAACACAGGGGCATGTTGAACGCCTCTTCTACAGTCCCTGTGGTGGGGGAGTAAAGGACATCCATGCCCCAAAGGTGCAGTACTTTCACTCTCATTAGAGTGTGTCATTAAGGATAACCTGACTTACTATAAATGCAACAAAGCAGCAAAAAAAAATAAAAATAAAAATATTGTAAAGTTGAAGGTTAATACCAAACAAAATGAGCTTTAAACACAGTTCTCAGGGTGAACATAAATTGAGTGCTTTTAAAAGATTTTCAAGATCACACAGTATAATAACACCATAAACTACGCTGAAAGAACCATTTATTTGCATGTGCTGGTTTAGCACTTGATTCACTAAATGAATTATACAGGCAATATCATGCACACACGTTCACAAAAGCAGCTTTATTAGAGCTGCAATACCATGGGCAAAAATGGTTTAACTCTTTAGTAAATTTGCTCCAATGGGAGTGTCTAAATTAATTACGTATATGGTTGATATAACTATGGCTACTCCATATATTACAAAATTGAAATGTACTTTCTAAATAAATGTCACTGGTTATACTGTCCACAGTTCATCACAAAAATAATTGTTTAATAATCAATTATCAAAAAAAATTTTTTTGAACTTTTTCATTATTTTTGACCAATACAAATACACATGTATTATATATTATTATATATGTACTACTATACAAAAGTTTGGTGTAAGAAAGATTTCTAATATTTAAAAAGTATTTTATGTTCAACAAGGCTGCATTTATTTGAACAAAAAACAGTTATAATGTGAAATATTATTACAATTTAAAATAAGTTTTCTATTTCTAAATATTTTAAACAGCTATTTATTCCTGTGGTGGCAAAAATGTCAGCATCATTACTCCAGTCTTCAGTGTCACATGATCCTTCAAAAATCATTCTAATAAACTGATTTACTGCTCAAGAACCATTTCTTCTTATTATCAATGTAGAAAACATGTCTGCTTCTTAATATTTTTGTGGAAACCGTAATGCATATTTTTCAGGATTATTTGATGAATCGAAAATTCTAAAAAACAGCATTTATTTGAAATATTGTTTTTTGTAAAAGTCTTTACTGTCAATTTTTTTTCAAGGTAATGCATCCTTGCTGAATAAAAGTATTGATCTCTTTTTTTACTGATCTCAAACTTTTGAACAGTTGTACGTTTATTTTAAAAACTATTTTACAGCCTTCTTTCACTGCCCAATGAAATCTCATTTGCTAAAAATCAAATCCCGTCATAAATGTCCCACTGAATATTAATTTTCACTTAATACAACACATTACATTAGTTAAATGTTTTCTAATTCCTATAACATAGTGTTGTGCTTGGTGTAAAACATGTATCTTTCTGTGCAAAACATACAAGTTAAATCTTGCATCGATGGAAAGAACTATCTCTTACTTCATTCTACCGCGAATCCTCTGCGTTCTGTTGCCATCCGTCTGGCAGTTAGTGACAAAGTGTGGACCTCCAGTGGCTCCGTAGTCCTTGCGCAACGCAACAGCTCCGTGGGTAAGGATGGACACCCCACGGGCGATACGTCTGCGGGGCTCGTCCCTCCAACCCTGCGGTCTGACTGCAAAAAGGCGATTGGGTAGTCCGGTCATGCCCAGCTCGGACAGAGCTGGACCCACCGCGAACCATATGTGGGAGGCACTGGCCTGACCAGCTGCCCAAGCAGCTTGGAACACCTGTTCTGCTTCCTCCTGAGAGCAGTACAACAACCGCACCTACAGTAGGAGTGGGGGCAAAGAGGACAGAGGGGACCAAGATGAAAACCAGAGAGCAGGAGCAAGAGAGGAAACAAAAGGAGACAAACAAGAACACAGAGGTCAAAAGGGAGGAACAGACCACGAGCAGAATGAGAAGAGGAAATGGAAGAGAGGATAGGAGAGGTATTGGGATTATATATTTCAGTGCTGGAACCGAAGTGTAAAATGATCATGAAAATGTCACGTCTTTGCGATGTACTTGGGAGAGCCTCTTTCAGTGTTTGAAAAACGTCTTAAAAAACAACATTTAATTACATTTTACTGTTAAATTCTTATAATGAGAGTATTTCCATTTACACGAGAGCATCCTAATATCAAAAGAGCGATTAAAATGTCGCCGTCATCATTAAATTTCAGATACTTCATAGAGCACATGCAGATCAAATGGAGCACAACAGAAAGGGAATGCAATCACTTGGATCAGTGCATTTGGATTGAAATTTGAAACCCTATACGCACTGCAATTAATGATATATGAACAGTAACTTTAATGGGATTACTGAAAAATAAAGGGTTCATTACAGGAACTAATAAACTGATTACAGTAGACTGATGTACTACAGTATGTACCATGTTCAGAGGGCAGAATGTGTTTGTTCCTGCAGAGTCTCAAGTTCTACCTCTTAACAGTAAACTTTGCTATTTAAATGTTTTTTTAAACATGTAATAGATAGAAATGTCTAATTGTGTTACAGGAGAGGAGCAGCTTTGGAGTAATGGTGCTGGGACATTCCTTAACGAAGAAAGACAGATACCGGATGGAAAGAGAAGGAGAGAAAGAAAAAGGGAAGAAATGAGAGTAGCACAATCTGGGAAGGAGAGAGAAAGGAAGAAAATAACAGAAATAGCTAGGCTAAATACTTCACCTTTACAATATATGAGAGAGAAAACAAAACAAAAGAGACTGTAAAAAGAAGAAGAAAAGGTCAGTAGAGAACTAGAAAAAGAACTAGAGAACGAGGGGAAAAAAGAGAGAATTCAACCTGTATCTGAACTCACCAGACCTGAACAAAACAGACTAAGTGTTGATATTATGTTCTTTTCTGTGTGTGTGTTTATGTAGAGTATACAGTATATCCTGTCCGTGTCTAAAGTAGGGGTGTGCGGTACCTCGAAAATCACGGTATGAGAAATATCACGTTCATGGTAAATGTATATATCACATTATAAAATGGACAGGCCTGGTCCTAGCTTCTGATTGGTCAACGCAGCATTCCAGCCATGCTAAAATCCAAATTTTAAATCACGCAGCAGATACGCTGAAGAACTATAGCAATCACTACTGACTGAAGCATTTTTACCACCATCATACTACTTATTGTATTCTACTAAGTAACTTTCGGTTTTCAATTTTTTTAACGCATACTTTATATATGTGTGTAATATTTATTTCAGTGTGTGTGTGTGTGTGTGTGTGTGTAATTGAGCAGAAGCACTGCAGACTGAATCTAATGCATACGGCATTGGGTTGCACCGCCACAGGCTCTGTGTTATATTAACACTGACATCAGTGTACTGGGACCCACAAGGCACAATAACACCCTCTAACACACACATACACAGAACAATAACAGCCTGGAGCCAGGGGGAGACAGAGGACAACCTGTGACACACATACACATTACACAAATATAGGTAGAGATGGGAAAGAGAATGAGAATGAGAGGAGAACGGAAAAAGGACAGTGAGAGGTCACAGAAATAGGGTGGAGTAAACAGCCAAAAGAAAAAGTCAAAGAAATGGTTAAGGACAGGAAGTGATGTCAGGTGGAGGGAGGAAGAATAAGTAAATGATTAAATGAGCGAGTAAGCGAATAAGTGAGACATAAATGCAATGACCTTCCCTCTCTACCTGTGCTTCATTCTCTTTCAGCAGCCGTCGTGCTCGCGCTCCTCCTGGGTCATCGGTTAAATTTAACATCACTATGCTCTTCTTCTCCCAACCGATGAATGACCCGTCGGTCAAACCTTCCACTATCGACAGGAAGTCCTGGTAGCCATGGTGACGTGTGGACACCACTGAGAAGGCCGTCCAATCGTACTCCTCCAGCACCTCAAAGATCACCTCCAATTGGAGTGCGGTGGAAGAGCTGAACTGTAGGAAGATTGAGCCGGTCTCCTGCAGAGCAATTAAGAAGGTAAACGACTACATTTCCCAAGACTAAAGACTGTCGATTCATTCCTTGCATAAGGCATCATGGGAACTACTTTTCTAATGTGACAATCCCTAATCGTGACATCAGACAGAGCTAGTCTTCTACAGTGCAATTAAGGGGAAAAAATAACTAAATTTCCTGTGATTGAAGACTATTTATTGCCTCCATAAAGCATCATAGGAATTCAATTTCTTATAAAGAGTTTCTGAGATATGCAGCCGCTGTAGAAACAGGAGGAAGGTACTTCAGTGACTCCAATCGTCACCGGAGTGCGTTGCACAGATTCCAATTTAATTTGCAATGGAATGGAGTGTGCGTGTAGGTCCGTGAGAATGTAGGATTCAATGCAACATCATCAAAAGGATTTAATATCATGTCTCCAGAGTTAATAATAATAATAATAAAACATTTGTAAATGAAAAAATCATGTCTTTTTCCTTTTGTAGTTTTCATACTCTGCTAAAGAGAACATGTTATAAATGTCGAGGTGAGCAACTGAAATTGCGAAACCCAGACCGTAGCACTTCAGTGAACACAAGAGAGAAAAAAGAGAGCAGACCATATGGCCTGCAGTGGTAATGCATGACCCTTGGCCTTGCTATTTATCCAAATGGATGTTAGTAATGCCATTCCTTCCTACAGTTATCGGTGTGCCCTGATCAGGCCCCGACAGAGACGACGGCAGCCCTATCTCTGTCCGTTTAACACTCCTCCTCAGGCGGTACCATTAACAAACAATGCCCTTATAGCACTGCAGCAAGCCAAACACTATCTAGCAAGTGTTAGAACTCATTAACACCAAGAGCTTGCAGAGAGATGTTTGTGAGGAATTTCCACAATCCAAAGAAACTCCAATATTGTTTTTTTCTTTAAAAGGAAAATAGTGCTCCCAAATTATTCAGTGCAGTTAAAGTGCATCTGACACTGTTTAAACTGGTCTGTTGTGAGAAATCCTCAATGGCCCAGTTTTATTTTGTTATTAAATGGCATAGACAGTACAGTTTATCAGGAAAAAACACTATTTATTTCAAGACAGCTATACTTCAAAATTAAAATCAATCGTACTGGCTGTGAACAATCGCTTTTAATAGGCATTTGACTTAGCATTTCCTTACACTAGCAGGGTTATAAGAAATGCTTTATAAAGGACAAGTTTAAGTCTGTAGACTTTGGTTCTGTATTTAAAATCATTTATTTAGTAGGCATCAGTCTATATTGAAAGATTTGCTGTGAAATACAAGGTTGATCAATTAAATGTGCACAGAGGTTAAGTCAAATTAATTTAACTCAGAGTATGGAATCATTGTAAATTATCACTAGTTGCTTTCTAACTTTAATGCACTTACAGTAATTGAGTGAAATCAAACTTGCAGCCACATTGGTGAAATTTCGCATACAAAAAAAAGGTTTATTAAGGTTAAGTGTAGCAATACATGAAGCTCTGATCACACAGCCTCACTCATTTACAAACCAAACAGCTGTTTGTTGGTCAACGCGTCGAATTCGCATGACCAACTTGAACATGGGTGAAATCTGCTCGGGGAACTCCAAATTGTGTGGATTCCTATTGAAATGACAGGATTTCATCTGCAAAATTTCTTTGAGCAAGAGTAAATGTGACTGCATCTTAATTCTGTAAACAGCCATACCTGTGGTACCCTGCCCAGACCCGCTCCCCCTCCCACAGCAACGATGGGGAGGCCGGTCTGGGCCGAAACGAACTCCAGCATGGGGGCCAGGGGGCCGGAGGCCAGTGGAAGGGGTCTCTCATCTTCATACACTAGTCCCTGAAGGGGTCTGGCTGCCAGCAGGTCACATAGCTGAGAGAGCAGCGTCCTGGGACTGCTGTCATTCACCTGTAGTCAATTCACATTCACTTCACATTCATGTTCACATTCACACCACATTAACTTCTGTAGTTTTGAAGCACTCCTGTTTAAGTGCCTATAATATTACTCTAATTTTGAAGCACTTCAGATAACTTAAAGTCCACCTGTGGTGAAAATCAAGTTTTTAATGTTGTTTATATGTCTATGTGTTGTTTTTAATGTGCTTTAAGTCAAACCATGTGCAAATTCATAAGTCAACATCATTGCTGAGTATTTTCTCCTTAAAACTGCAGTGAAAAAAAGACAGTCTCGAAAACACCATTCTGACATCACAAACTACCTTGTAGCCAATCACGTCAACGTGCCGGTGGGCTCTGGCATATCATTAACAGCGAACAAGCAGGGAGTCTCAAGAGATGCCAGGTTATCCCGGTATATATCTTTTTGTTGATATGAAAAATCAGGTAAATTTCTAGCAATATAGCGGATGAATTATGTATATTACGATGTTATGATGAATTATATGCCTTTCTCCACTGAAGTTCTGAGTTGTTCAAAATGTTTCTGACGATTGTTACTTATAAGGCAGACTGAGAAGGACGAACGGGAACATAGTTTGTGCAACATTAGCAAAACATTATTAGCTGTTTGATAACATAGTCAAGCAAAATGCCAATCATATTAATTACCGTTATGTGTCCGACGTTGTAAAGAGCGATACCATTGTGCAGCGTTTACCTCAGTAAGTTGGCCTAGTGAATCTGTGAGCTGGCGTGAGTGGAGGTGGGGCTAATTAGCATATTCATGATTCCGCGTATTCTAAATGAATCAAGGGTGTAGAGTTACATTCAAACTATTCTAAGGCACCAAAAAAATTCACAGGAAAAAAACCCCTTTTAAACATGTAATTTTGGTGATCAAAGATGAATTTAAAGGGATACAATTATTGAGTACAGGGGGACTTTAAATTAACAAAGTGTTTAGGTATTCTAGGTTACTCTATAGGTAAAATCACAATCTGTCTCCACCCTGAAAGCAATCAACTCCGTTCTAGTTGCATGACCTCTTTCAGACTGACCTGAAGCCAGATTACGTTTGCAGATCCCCACTGGGTGACGACGCTCTCACCAAAGCTGCTGTGCACACGTCCGAAACCTGGGTACGGCACCCGACCCGCAGCTGCTGCTGTCCCTGCTTCCCCTTGTTGAACGGTTGAGCCCGCGTGGATCACTGCGATGTTGAAGTGCATTGATGCCACCGGGTCCCGTTCACGCTCTCGGGGCCGGAGCAAGAGATGAGGGGAGGAGCTAGTCTGACCCGCCCATTCTACAAGGGCCAATAGCAGAGACAGCGTGGGTACTGTGACCATGGCAACAAACATGGAGGCCAAACGAGAGGGCACAAAGAAAGCCTGAGTGAAACCAGGAAGGGAAAAGTAAGAGAGAAACTGCAATTAAAATAAAATTATAAATTCAATATATTGCATACAATTTTTTAAAAAACTTGAGAGATACAGAAAGTAAAGAATGAGAGAAAGAGTAGAACAAGAAAGATACCAAGAAAGTAATAGAACAGACAAAAGAAGGGAAGAAAATGAAATGGGCTTTATTCAGGCCACAGGCTGCAATGGAGCAACACAGGAGGAAAACAAACACAGAGAGAGGGTAATTGATTGAGAGATAGAGAGAAACTGCATGTGATTTTGTGCATGTACAGGTTTAGCTGGTCTAATGAAGGCCTAAATGTCCTAGTGAACCCGTCTTGTGAGAGAATCTGAAGTGGACTTAACTATTTGGAGGGCTCACCGATCAGCCAAATCATGTTTTACTTTAAAGGGATAGTTCACCCAAAAATGTATATTTTGTCATAATTTACTCATCCACGTGCTGTTCCAAACCCGTAAGACTTTTGTTCATCTTTGAAACACAAATTAAGATATTTTCATTATAACAGCTGCACAACTACCACTTTGACGCTGCAAAAATTTCATAAAGCGATTGTAAAACTATATGAATTGAGCAAATCCAAATTTTCTGAAGAGACACAATAGCTTAATGATGAGCAGAATGAATGTAGGCTTTTATTCACTCAGATCTTATTAAAAAATATGTTCATTTGTGTTCCTGAGAGGAACAACCCTTACGGGTCTGGAACGACATGAGGGTGAGTAAATGATGACATTTTTTTCTGTTTGGGTGAACTAGGCCTAACCCTTTAAATGTAATCATGTCAACAGGCTTGTTTCAAGGGTTTTGCCTACATTATATAGGCCATTGACTAAAAAATCTTTTAAATCTACTTTAAAACTCATTTGCATGTATTCTGGATTCATGTTAGTTTTAACTTTTTTACAAATATGTAATACATGATGTGAATGTACACATCCTAGTCATTATTTTAAATATGACAAAAAAAACAAAGGTTATAAGTAAATATTTAAGGTAAACCAAGAAAGCAATTCGTAACCATTTTATATTTTGGTGAATTTGTATGAATTTTCAGAATCACATTTGTACGTTTTTGAGCGATCTGCTTTCGCCCTACTGAGGGTTAGTGGTCTCTGTAAGGAGTAGAAGCAAAGAAACACACGAGACAGGAGTAACAAACTTCATCAATCTTGTTTACTCTTCACTTCCGATCTCACACATTACACCACTACACAACACTTCGTTATAACACCCTTTTAAAATAGTAGTCCCAAAAACAATTCTACCTATGCACAAACACAACAGTTAGATTTAGGGGTGGAGTTTCATTCTTATTTTTTTTTTCTAAAAATCCTGCGATTTCAGCAATCCTATAAGACCATTACAAATCACACTGTAGGACATGGATCTATTAAACTTGGGAACGTATAGAAGTATAGAAGAATAAAACAGCATCTGCATGTGCTAGTGGTAAACCAATAGAACAAGATGAATCGCACCTTCGCAAATGTTGTTTTTATGTGTGCTGGGAAAAAAAGGATAAAGCGAAAGAAGAGAATATGGACAATGTCATGGATATAAAAGAGGCCTGCTCGGCATGCCAATTTTGAAAAGAGAGCTTGAGGTAAGTAGTTTTAAGTTTAAGTGCAATATCAGGTTAATCAATATACCATTTCATGTTTTCATGGACAAAAGTTTTAAAATTTAAGCAGTGAAGCAGTTTTTTCCCCCTGAAAAATAAAGACTATGCCAAACTAATTCAGAAAAAAAAAATCATCACCTCATTAATAATATAGCTTCTAAAGTCTGTGTGTGCACACTAATAAAAACAGTCAAGGAATGAATGGTGGTTACTAAGGTGAATAAATAATAACAAACAATAAAATATAAACACCCCCATAAATACTTCATACCCACACTCACATCAACATCACCAAACACACGCACCAATAAAATGATTTAGAGAGTTAGAGGTTAGTGCAGTTGATATGTAAGAAAGTATCTCCACTGTCTTAATCTCCTTTCTATCTCAGCCACACACACACACACACACACACACACACACACACACACACACACACACACACACACACACACACACACACACACACACACACACACACACACACACACACACACACACACAATACAAGCAAATCATTTTCAATTTACTTTTGTGGCAGCCTCCTCCTGCCTGCTCCTCTCAGTTTCATGACTTCGGCTGCTAATGCAATTGCTTGGAATCACCAGGCTCTGACATAATATTCCCTCTCTCCCAAATCTGTCACCACTCTCTGGGTTTCTTCTCTTTTTGTTGTATTCTCTTTCTCCCTCTGTTATATTTATCTATCTCTATATCTGTTGGTCTGTTGACCCTGACAAGTCCTTCAGATGAAGGAGAGAAAGAATTAAGAGGCCAAAGACGACGAAAGAATGAGAAGAATATGGGAGGGATGAAGACAGAGAGAGAGAAGGAGGGAGACAGGCAGACATTGGAATTCTGTTTGGCTGAAAGAGGTAAATATAGTCATAATGACTAAGATGTGGACAGAGATGGGGAGGAGAGGGAAATGGAAGCAGTGGAGAAAAAGAAAGAGGGATGAAATATGGAGGAATAGAGGAAAGGAGAGAAATATTGATTACTGGGGTATGTGTACGTGTTTGGCCTGACCAAACACACTGGCAATCCTCCAGTTTTGACAGACAAGGGATTGTGTGTGTGCGTGTGTGTGTGTGTGTGCGTGTGTGTGTCTGTGTCTGTGTCTGTGTGTGTGTGTGTGTGTGTGTGTGTGTGTGTGTGTGTGTGTGTGTGTGTGTGTGTGTGTGTGTGTGTGTGTGTGCGTGCGTGCGTGCGTGCGTGCGTGCGTGCGTGCGTGCGTGCGTGTGGGGTTGGGGTTGGAACGCACGTAAGAGCACAAGACCACATTCCACAACAGCATATTACTGTTTTTGAGTCACTTCAAATTAACCTGGTGTAATCACAGCCTGGGCTTGTCATTTGGGATCCCACTGTGCTAATGTTGTGCAAAAGCAGCAATTTACAGCCGCTTCCACAGGTTGCATTGTACAGTAGGAGATGTGGGAAGTGCACATGCAGTCCTGAATTCATCAAAGAGAGCCAAAAAAACTCAATGATATATCATCCGCAAAGGAAGGGACATGTGCTTCCCTGTTGCTTACAGACCCCCAGGCGATTCTAAAATACTACAGAGTACATTACTATAACGGCTCCATATAAATTTAAATCTTTTGTGTCCCTGACTGGTTTATTAAATGTGCTGTGAACACTATGCTTGAACAGACAAGTTCAGTTCAGTTATTTTCAATGAAGTCTATGATCATACAGCACAAAGTATATGTTTAAACAATTATTAGATTAATAAGACACAAGGTCAATATCATTATATTCATGCATTTAACATAAATATACATATTAGCAATATTTCCACATATAAAAGGTCTATTTTGCCAAGTCTGAAATTAAATACTTTTTGAGATAAAAAAAATTGACATTTGCTCTAGCTCTGTTTACCATGCTCATGAGAGGAACAGCAATGTTTGATTTATGAAAAAAATCTGTATTTTAAGGCATATCTTTTCCAATTAATTGTTGATCCAGTTGACAAAAGCAGTCTGAATGATTTATTTAGAAAACGTGTCTGGTTACTCACGTAACCTATGTTCTCTGAATAGGGAACGAGACGCTGCATAGCTTTAAGCCGCAGTGGGAACGCCCTCTGGGTGTGCCGATTGTCTGAAGCCCTTATAGAATCACACCAATTCATTGGCTGATGGCGCGGGCGCGGCCCCGACGCTCTAATGTCGTAACATTATATACGTGCGCGCGCCATCTGCTCCTCAGATTTCTCTGCCGGAAAAGAAACTTGTCGGCAGCACAAGGAGCTTGGCAGTGAACGCAGTGTCTCGTTCCCTATTCAGAGAACATAGGTTATGTGAGAAACCAGAGACGTTCTCTTTCATAGGTTCACTCAATGCTGCGTAGCTTTAAGACGCAGTGGGAACGAAATACCAAACTCGCCAAGCTAACGCGCTGCCAAAGCTAGTAAAAGACCAGAAATTTTACACGACCGGTTCAAGCAGATAAAACTTGGGACCCTGGAGTCATGTCAAGATCCAAACTATAGAATCTGACAAAAGTGTGTGAAGAGGACCAACCTGGCACCACACAAATGTCTTCCAAGAGGGCCCGTCTAAAAAAGGCTTGAGAGGAAGCCACACTTCTAGTGGAGTGTGCTCTGATGCTAAGAGGTGAAGGCAGTCCACGCACCTCATAAGCCAGTAAAAATAGCATCCGTAACCCAGTGAGAAATCCTTTGCTTTGATGCGGCAAGCCCGCGGCGGCCAGCACCAAAATATACCAAGAGCTGGTTTGATTATCTCCAAACGCCCGAGCGATCCACATAGAACCTCAAAGCTCGAACTGGACAGAGCAAATTGAGCTTCCTGTCCCCTTCAGAGGCAAAAGGAGGAGGATGGAAAGCGCTAAGGTTAATAACTTGAGAGTGGAACGTTGTGGACAGAACCTTGGGTACATACCCTGGTCTCGGCCTTAAGGTAAGCTTGACCAGGCCAGGAGCGAAGTCTAAGCATGACTGTCTAATAGACAGAGCCTGTAAATCCCCTATCCGCTTTAAAGAAGTTAAAGCTAACAAAAAAGCCACCTTAAGAGTCAGAATCAGCTCAGGGGTTGACTCGAAGGGCTCGAAGGGAGCCTCTGTCAAGCCCTCCAGGACGACTGATAGGTCCCACGAGGGAATTCCAGGAATCTCGTCTGACTCTCTACGAGTGGCGAGAGCCGCAACGTATACTCTAAGAGTGGTAGCGGCCGCTCCAGAAGCAAACTTTTCTTTTAGGAATTCCAGCACTGAGCCAACTGGGAAGCTAACTGGCTTCCTATCATGTGCTGAACACCATGACTCAAACACCCTCCACTTGGAGGAATACAGCCTCCTCGTAGAAGGGGCTCTCGCATTTGCAATGGTCTCCTGAACATCAGCTGAGAGACCAACGCTTAAAGCTAGCGGTCTCTTATGGGCCAAATGTACAGCTTCCAAATGTTGGGGCGAGGATGCCATATCCTGCCCCGAAGTTGGGAAAGTAGATCCTCCCTGCAGAAGAATAAGCTCCAAAAACCACGGCTGGGATGGCCAGAATGGGGCTACAAGAAGGATGCGGACTCCGCTCTCACTCTGGACAGAACCGCCTGAATCAACTTGATGGGTGGGAAGGCATAACGTTTCCTTATCGGCCACAGGTGGGCGAATGCATCTATCCCCAACAGAGCTGGTGGACTCAGGGAGAACCAGAGCGGGCATTGGGACGACTCCTGAAATGCAAAGAGGTCCACCTCTGCTTCCCCGAACATCTCTCAGATCAGAGCCACCGCCTGACGGTTCAACGTCCATTCCCCTGATCTGAGCTTCTAACTCGACAGGAAATCTGCTGCGAGGTTCAGAATCCCCGGAACATGAACTGCTCTCAGAGAGAGGAACTTGTCCTGGGACCACAGTAGGAGGTGACGCGCATGCCTGTCCAGGGTGCGTGACCGTGAACCCCCCTGCTGGTTTACATGGGACACTACTGCCATATTGTCTGTTCTGACAATGACATGGTGTTCTTTGAGAAAAGGGAGAAAGTGATGCAGAGCCAGGAAGACGGCTCTCAGCTCCAAGCTAATTATGTGCCAAGAGAGGGTCTTGCCGGACCAGATCCGACCAAACCGATCCCCAGCCGGTCAGAGAGGCATCCGTCGTAATCATCTGGCGACGGAATACCGCACCCATGTTGACCCCTTTCCGAAGGAAGAGGGGGTCTTGCCAAATGCACAGGGCGCGGAAGCAATTGCACAACACCTTCAATAGTCGAAGGGCTGAACCAGTGGGCCGAGCCCCTGAAAGTTTCATCCACCACAGAAAAGGCCTCATGTGGAACAGACCCAATGGTAGTACAGGGGAGGCTTCGGCCATGAGGCCCAGAAGCCTGCGGCAAGTGCCCACAGAAACATGATGGCCTAGCGTGAAGCGGGCCAAACATGTCACCAAACTGGAAATCCGCGCAGGAGCCAAGCGGGCCTGCATAAGAACGGAATCCATGTGCACCCCTAAGAAAGCCGTGTTGGGCTGGGGTAAGAATACTCTTCTCCGTATTTAACCTCAAACCGAGAGACTGAATATGACGAAGGACAATGTCCCTGTGGTGAGTCACCAGCTCCCTGGAGTGGGCTAAAAGGAGTCAATCGTCCAGGTAGTTGAGAATATGGATGCCCTGAAGCCGCAACGGGGCCAGAGCAGCATCCATACACTTCGTGAACGTCCTCGGTGCTAGAGCGAGGCCGAAGGGGAGGACTCTGTATTGGTACACTCTTTCTCGAAAGGCGAACCTGAGGAACCTCCTGTGTCGTCGCTCCTGGATGTGAAAATATGCATCCTTGAGGTCTACTGTCACGAACCAACCGAATTTGAGATATGACAGCTTTCAGCGTCAGCATCTTGAATTTTCCTTTGTAAATTTAGACGGCAGAGGTCTAGAATGGGTCGTCGGCCACCGCCATTCTTCGGGACTAGGAAATAACGGCTGTAGAAGCCCTGTTCGATTTCCCCCAAAGGAACCTTCTCTATCGCCCCTTTGAGTAGAAGGGACGAAATCTCCTGCTGTAGTACAGAAGCCTCTGTGGCGCTGTTGACTACAGTGGGCAAGACCCCGCTGAAACAGGGGGGGGGGGCTGTGACAAAACTGAAGCGTGTAGCTGAGTCGAACTGTGCGAAGGATCCAAGGCGATACCCCTGGTAGGCGCTCCCATTCTTGTGAGAAATGTGATAGAGGAAGAGGGGTGCTGCAGGTCAGAGGACATACCTGAGTCAGGGTGTCTCGCTGGTTCCCGTGGGGTGGCGTAGTTGTTCGTGGAGGAGAGCACCTGGCGTCCTGACACGTGATGGGAGATACCACTGCCTGGATCAGAGTGACTGGGTCTGCCTGTTCCTGAGGAAAATGAATTGTGCCTTCGCGGATGCGGTCGGCAGGTATAGAATGCGTCGGGGGTTAGGGGAAAAAGAAAAATGCGTCTCCTTCCTCCCGCACCGGACTGAGTAAAAAGGGTAAAATAGGGTCTGCACTTCGAAACACGCTGGGTGGCGAAGGTGTCAGGGTGGGAAAAGGAGAGCGGGATAGAGGCGGGCAGAAACGCTTGCGTGGTCTGTTCCAACCTCGTAGATGGAGTGGAGCTCTCCTTTTTCTGACTAGAAGGTCAGGAACAACTCAAGGCAGCTGGAGTGGCCGGCTTGTTGGACCGCTTCAACTGAAGACGTCTGTGAGGTCGCTGGCGGGGAAATGGGCGACCGCGGGCTCCCCAAACCGTGGTTGGTGGGAGATGAGACAGGTCAGTCCTCCTAGTAGCGAACTCCGCTCTATGAGAGGGGCGTTCTCTGGGTTGAGAAGGGGAGGGGTTGGAGGATTCCCTAACCCCCCTAGACATAAACTGCTTAAACGCAGCCGACTGAGATTTAGCAGCTCGGAATTTCTCAACCACCGTGTTGACCGCCTCCCCAAAAAGACCAGACTGTGAAATAGGGGTGTCTAGGAGAAAAACTTTCTCCTTGTCGCGGATCTCAGTGAGATTAAGCCATAGGTGGCGCTCCGCAGCAACCGCACCCGCCATAGAACGGCCTACAACGCGTGCGGTGTGCTTGGTGGCTCTTAGGGCCAGATCGGTGGCTTTACCAAGGAGTCACTCCATTTCCCAGGAGTCAGGAGTCACTCCATTTCCCTCGTCCATTTCCTTAAGGACGTCCGCCTGGTAGGCCTGAAGAATGGCCATAGTGTGTAGGGCCATGCCTGCCTCACCAGCTG
Source organism: Siphateles boraxobius (assembly GCF_051911475.1). Classification (NCBI taxonomy): domain Eukaryota; kingdom Metazoa; phylum Chordata; class Actinopteri; order Cypriniformes; family Leuciscidae; genus Siphateles; species Siphateles boraxobius. The sequence goes on along the minus strand of NW_027508722.1, from coordinate 17,915,728 downwards.
CCATGTAGGATTTTCCGATAAGGGAAGAAGTAGTACTTCACGCTTTAGAAGGAAGGAGGGGACGCGACTTTCAAGATGGCACCGACGACGGAGCGAGGTCATTAGCCAACGTGTCCTCGACTGCTGGAATGGCGGAATAACCCTGCTCCACGAACCCACGAGGTTGGTGAAGTCAGCGGCTGCCGCGTTAGTTAGACGAGTGGAGAAAGGCTGCTTCCAGGATCTGGAAATCTCGTGATGCAGATCACCGAAAAATCAGCTTTCTTCGCTCTGGCCTAGAATTAGGGCCACTAAGAAACCTCTCGTCGAGTTTAGACGACTGTGACTCGCGGGGCTCGTCAGGCCAGTCGATAGAGAGCTTTTCCGTAGCGCGTGAAAGTACGTCCATAAGCTCCGTGTAAGCCACTGTAGGCTGCGTTTCCTGGCCGCTAGGCGGGATAAAGTCATGAGTTAAAGCAGGCCTGAAATCTTCGGAGTCAGAAGCTGCAGTAAAAATTACGTCTTCCAGCCCGAAAGAAACTGTGTCGCGTGCTCCCGGGCTGGGGCATCAATAACCATGCGCGAACTTGACTGGCATGCAACGTGCGTGCTCGGGAGATGCGTGCTCATACTCCACATCTTCGAGCTCTACATCCGAACCCCAGGTCGCGGATCCTCGAGAGGCCTCGGCGGTCTCTGGAGCGCGATGGGGGGAAACGATTGACTCCTTCTCAAAAACCGCGAGCCTAGAGCGGAGGGTTTTGAGAAGCAGATTGTCACAGTATTTACATTTAGACGATCCTAAAACAGTCTCACGCCCATGTGAAAAACCCAAACACTCAACGCAATTACTGTGAGGGTCGTTGCTCGCAATGAAGCGAGCACATGGCGGAGAGCAACGACGATAATCCATTGCACTTCACCGTAAGGAGAACAGAGTTCCACTTATTCCAGTCGCTGAAGTGCGGAAGACGACAAAGCAGATGTAATCCTCGAAATTTTGGCTCAGAAAAACCGAAAGCGAAGGGCATGAAATAGCCGCTTCGTGAAGGCAGAGAAATCTGAGGAGCAGATGGCGCGCGCACGTATATAATGTTACGACGTAAGAGCGTCGGGGCGGCGCCCGCGCAATCAGCCAATGAATTGGCGTGATTCTATAAGGGCTTCAGACAATCGACACACCCAGAGGGCATTCCCACTGCGTCTTAAAGCTACGCAGCGTTGAGTGATTCCATTTTAAAGTTATTCCATTTTAAAGTTAGAGCCGGAAAACTGTTTTTGAGTGCGGTAAGTGTATTCTTTCGTGAGGTACTTTTTTTTGACTGACAAGTTGTATTTATTGTTTCATGTGCCATTGTAATGATAATACGGCAGGTGTATTAGTACTGTATAACACACCGTGAAGTGTACATTATCAGAGTTTTTTAGTTTAAGTGCAAAACAGGTTTAACTGGAAGGAGGAGCTGTCGGGACGGTTGAAACAAGTGTTCATCATTTTGTTATGTTCATAATAACAGGCTATTCAACTAGCAAACACTCAATATAACTCAAGGAAGAAATGTAAGAAAATGAATTGTAAACTGATTTGTCTGTCTTCGTCAAAATAGCCTATGAGATTATGCAAAATGCGCATAGGCTTATTATCGCCTATTGTCTATTGGGCAACAGAACAAAAATGGTTAATATGAACCTTTAAATTTAAATAAATTACAAAATATGTTTGTAACAATATGTACATAAGTTACTTGTCAGGTATTGTTCATAAAAACAAGCATTAGATGAATAGTTGCCGTTTTAACTGTTATGTTTCATCCGTCCCACACGTGTGTTTCAATCACCCAGCTCATGCGGGACGATTGAAACAAAGCACAACTACCTTTCAAAGTAAATTTTTACTTAAATCATTCTATATTTGTACCGAATAACACATGATGCTAAGAGAACATGTATGTGAGTTGTTGATCACAAAAAGAACGACCATAAACGACGTTTATCTGAAAAGTATTTCAACTGTCCGGGCTCTCCCCTACTTTTTTAAAATCTTTCAATATAATTAAATTGTGGTACTTTTACTTTACCTTGAGTTGAATAAAAATAAAGTATTCTACTTCACTACATTTATTTTTCATCTAAAGTAAGTACTTTGACAAGGGTGCTGACGGAGCAACAGGGAGGGCTGGCACTTTTCAAACTACTGCGGTGGAGCACTGCGCTTCAGCCAGTAGCAGACAGGTCTGACTCAGGAGCAAAACCAATCAAAACTTCCCGTTCAGTTGAGCTGGGGGACGGGTCGTTCAAACCGCTTTTTGACAGTCAATCACTGGCACTTGCATTTTGAATCAGTATCGTATCCACCTTATATTTTAAGTAAGAGTGGGCACCACCATTTTTTAAATATAATGTGTAAGATTTCCGGTAAGTCACTTCCGCCAATCGTAATGTATTATGAACTCGTAGTTTTGCGACGACTTTTGACTGGCTAGCTAACTTTTAAAATGGACTACAGACAGACTGGTGTCCTTTGTGCAGTTAGTGGGTGCCATAATAGAGTGGTTCAAGGCAAGCGTAAAAAATACCTGCAAGATATTTGTTTTAGCCATAATCCACGCACCAGAACTGAATGTGGATGTGGGGCACCCTATGATCTTCACGCTGCAAGAAGCTCGTCGGCTTTGGTTAAAAGCATTATTGTAATGTGTGAACACGCTGGCAATGCAAGTTGCTTGTTTTGCTAGTTTTAGTCGAATAGTTAACAGTGTATCTGTTGCATTAACCGTTCAATCGTCATTTTGAGTACTTTGCATGCACATGCTTAATGTGTGACACAATGCAGAAATGGTGTATGTAAAATTATGTTATTAAGGTTCTAAACCCAGAAGTTTATGCATTTCTCTTGTGTGTATTTGAGCAACAAATTTCTGTACGTTTTTTCTTTCCACTTCGTTAATGGCAGACCCACAGAAGATCATCCCTTTAATATTTGGCCACTTCTTTAAGATATGCTACAGTCACTGTAATATCTTGAACAATAACATTTGGACATCAAAACATGCAAACTCAGAGTGAGGGTTTAAACTTTTATATTGAAATAATCGCGATGAATGAACAGTTTGCATATTTAGAAACATGTCAATGTATTCTTGATGTATTGGCATAGGTTTATAGATGATTTACATTACAAATCTGATGAAATGGCACACATTGCGTTTCCATATGAACATCATAAGCAACCCAAACTCACAGAATATGCAGAGATGCTGTTTGTTAAACGAGCTGCTGAGAAGTGGAAGACCCGTCTCTGAGTGACAACACAAATGATTGAAAATATTCTCATAAGATGTCAGGCCACTTCTTCATTTCATCCCCCACTGTGATATACACTGGGGCTCTGGTAAATATTTACCATCATGGTGTTTCATAGTGTTTTGTGCATGCTCCCACAACATTGCTCCTTACCCACCAGCTAGCGAAACGGAAGCCTAACAAAATAGAAGGAAGTACATCATCGTATTTACTTCTGCGTCGCGAAATAAGGTTGATACTGTATCTACGTATGTATGTATGTATGTATGCATGCATGTATGTATGTGTGTTTGTATGTATGTGTATGTATGTATGCGTGTATGTATGTATGTATGTATGTATGTACGTATGCATTTATGTATGTACGTATTTGAAATGGGTCATACCATTGATATTCCACAGCCATGAGCAGGTGAAATAAATAGAAAACCTGGCTCATACAAGTATGCAGTTATTGCATGGACGGAGCAAGAACAATGTAAGTGTCTGAAATGCATGCACACAACTCAGTTTAATGGTTAAGCTTGCCCTCTTTATCAATGCAGTTAAACAATGTACAAAGCAAACTTTGTACGAAGCTGAAAACAACCTCAACATTAACAACAGTGAAATAAGATCGCATGATTTATCTGTCAATCAGATGCACGTAAAAGTGTAGTTCATTACTATAGCAACAGTCGGCTCCCGGCACATTTTTGGTAGCACGAAAAAATATCATTTTATTTAACATGTTAACCCGTACCCCCACTTTTGTTTTTGTATTTTACTGACACTTTTTCTATTCATACTGTTTTATTCCCTCATTTGATCAGACCTCTCACTTAGCCGAGAAGTTAACTTATTTGAAAGCAGAATGATCTCAAGACAAATCCTTCCTTTAAGTTTCGTCAAGGGAGACATGTTTAAGAACAGAAAACACAAGAGCTGTAAGAAACTTCGCTTAGCACACACCGTGCACCGTCTCTCGCTGGAGCGCATTATTGTTACCCCCCCATAAAAAAAATAAAAACAAACACACAACACAACAAATGGACAACATAATGCTCGAGACATGAGATGGACTGCATTCACAAACACTGGCTGGATCTGGGGCCATATGCATTGACAGCTCGTGATCATTATGGCTGAGTCCATGGCTGCACTGGCTGTGAGAAGGCTTCCCTTTACTGCACGGCTGTAAACACAGCTCGTAAAATGCTTCCCATGCACCGTGATGACCGACGCTATCGAAAGCACTTTAGCTGACAAACGACCACGTCATCCATCAACCTTCCACACAGGCACAGATCCTCGGCAGAATAACAAAGCCCATGCTGCACTGCACAAAAACATTACTACACTATTTAGATACCATGAGTATGTTAAACGCGTTTAACAGAGATGCTGCAGTATCACTATAAAGAAGTGAGTTTAATCTAGTTCAACTCCAAGATCTCTACTTCAAGAGTGTGGTACAAAGTAATCTTACTCACAAGACAATAGCTGTCTTATCTTGCTCCATTACCAGATTTTCATCCTCAATCTCAGCAGACTAAGAGAAAACAAGCTGTTTCCCCTAATTCACTCTTCAGCATTAAACAACATGCATGCTATAATGCCCTGACAAATTAAGAAAATCAAATGTTTCCATTCTGTAAGGTGTTTGCACCACATTTCATAAAAATGTAAACCGAAAGTACTAAAACATTGTTCAAACCTCTCCACCAGTTGGTAAATTGGTTAAACATTCACATAATCAGCAACTTAGTTGGTAAACTGAGTTGCCAAGAAGTTGCAGATCTATTGCAAGTCGATGAGTAAAAGGTTGTAGGTTTGAATCCCACAAGGAGCAATTTATGAACTATTATCATTGTGCCCTTGGGCAAGACACTTAACCTTAGGTTGCTCCAGGGGGGCCTTCCCTGTAATACTCTTTGGATAAAAGTGTCAGCTAAATGATAAAATAGCAAAAGTGCTCTGAGCATATTTTTTCTCCCAAATACAAAACTCTCAGTACCTGACAGAGGTCTATGAGAAAGAGATGTAAGTGCACTCGTAGGGCCTCATCTCCAAAGCATTTCTGCAACTAAATGCATTTCTCATTTGGCTTGATTTAACCCTTTTTAAAAGGATTTCGTTCTAGACAATCCTACGGTGGCCGATAGAGCTCAAAGCGCTGCAACTGAAGAAAACACATGCAAATAGAAAAATACCCGCAAATTAAGAAAAACTCTTCATCAGTTTCACAACAAATGTGTGCTCCAAATACTCACAACGCGCAGCAAAAGTTCACAACACAACCAAATACAGAAACGCACTGCAAATAGCACAGATCACAAAGAGATGTTTCCAGGGGACCCCAATAAGTGACGAACCCGGCTGGGACATGCTTATTGCTCGTGAGCATCCCTATGCCCTACTCCCTTCGAAGGGTAGAGCCCTTGAAGTGGGCACTTTGGAGTGAGCAGGGCACTTGTGTGCCATTATGTAGCCATTTGGATCGCACTTGGTGAAGGGAGCAACGAAAGACAATAACGTAATTTCCTCATTATTTTCCCCAGGGATGTTCCCATGACAACGCAGCACTGTGTACATCAGCTGAATAGCTGTTCTTACGACAGAAATTTCTTATTATTCCTGTTAACATAACTGTTACAAATAAATATACAGTTTAAACAAAAAAGTTTTTAAAATATGCATTATAGGCCTATCTGTGCGTGAGTGTCTCAACTTTAAAACTTGCCATTTCACCTTTGGACCCTGCATTATTATGAAACTTATTTAAACATAGCATGACAAAAATGTGTACAATGTAACTGATGTATAGATTAATATCTTACTTATATGTTCTTATTTATTTATTTATTTATTTTAGTTTTCAGCTCATTGTTAACTCTTCTTTTCTCATTTGTATTCTGATGACATTGAACTTATTGTTAATACATTTTGTTTATTGCATACAGAGTTATATGTCATAAATATGTAATCTCTGTATGTTTTGCACAAAAAAAAAGTTAAAAAAATAAAATAATATAAAAAAAGTAGACTTTGAGCAATAAGCATGTCCCAGCCGGGTTCGTCACTTATTGGGATCCCCTGGAAACATTTCCATTGTGGTCTGTGCTATTTGCAGTGCGTTTCTGTATTTGGTTGTATTGTGAACTTATGCAGTGCGTTTCTGTATTTGGTTGTGTTGTGAACTTATGCAGTGCGTTTCTGTATTTGGTTGTGTTGTGAGTATTTGGAGCACACATGTTGTAAAACTGATGAAGATGTTTTCTTAATCTGCGGGTGTTTTTTCTATTTGCATGTGTTTTCTTCAGTTGCAGTGCGTTGAAATCTCTCTCGGCCACGGTACAATCCAAATGTTTGAGAGAAATAGAAAAGATGTTCCAAAACCTAGTGAGCTGCCTTGCTGTCTACATAGGCATCTCTGTGCTCCGTACAAATAGGGTTCCTCACACACAGTGCATGGGAGACTCAATACGGGAAGCACAAGTGGAGGGATTGAATAATCTAATAGGCTGTTGACCTTTGAGATGACATGCTGTTCTCCATCTGAAAGCATTTTAAACAGAATTAGCTAATTATTTTAAAATTGTTAAACGTCCAGCTTTACTTACTTTTATTATTTAAAAGACTACATGGAATATTTGTACTTTTAAAAATTCATTTGTCATCACAAATGAAGCAGTACAGGCAAAATACAGGCAAAGTGATTAAAAACATTACAATTAACCTTTAAAAAAATTAAGAAAATGTCAATCATGACAACTCTCGATTGTATTTTTAGCAAGTTATATGGAATATAATATGGAATGTTGAAGTACATGAATTTGGTCTAGTTTGCTACATGCTGCTTGCTACTGCCATTAGATACACAGACGTAGGTTTGGGCGATATGACCAATATCTCATTTCACGATGTAAGTAATCTCATATCTCGATAACGACATATATCACGATATAGTATATTTTCTGTAAATTCAATCAATTAATAGTTTATACATATTTACCACACGGAAAAGACGATTTCTTTTCTACATTTTAATGTATATAGTCTACGCAAAAATGTATTCATTCATATGTGAGTATTTTTCTCCCTTTATTTAGAGCTTCTGGGCAAATGTTAGATTAAGAATGTAGAAAAATAAAATATGAATGAAATCTAAAACGCTTTTCGAAAACAAATGGTTACAGGTCCAACATAAAATATTGCTTTATAAAATGCCAGATGTAAACATTGTACTTTCAAGTTTAAAATGTAGCAGCAATCAGGGCTCCGAACCCGTTCAATCGTTCTGAACAGAAACGCTTATTTGAAATGACCATTATCCGGTTAATAATGTTATTTAATTGTTCTGTTAAATATTTTAATTTGCCAGTCAACCAATCACGAATTCAAATAGTACAGACTGTGCAAATGTGATATTGACACAGCCTATCCAACGTGAGTGAAATGCCAACACTCAGCTGTCAAGTCATCATAGGTAAGTCGCAATGGCAATGCGCTGGCGGTAGTTTTTCCGAGGATATACTGTATATGTCACCAACTTTCAAACAATTAGGCCTACATTTCAGTGAAAATGAATAGCAGGTAATATGCAGCTTGTTGTGTGTTTTGAAACCAGCGAAAATTGCAGGATAGTGTAGAACATGGATTAAAACAACGTCTCATCACGCACTTAAATCGCTTCTGTGAATGAAAAAAAAACAGAATAAAACTACATTTTTATTTTATTTTAATAAAACTAAATTTACTTTATTTTATTTTGCGACACCATGCACGAAATAAATGATAGAGCATAATATGATAGACTTTTTATTTCGTCCATCCGATAGGCCTATATATCGTCATATAGCCAGCCCTACACAGAAGTGCTGATGTGAGCATGTAAGATATGCAGCTGCATGAATAGCACACATACATCCCATAGCAGATATAGGCAGGTGGAACTTGAGGGTTTTTTCATACAGCGAAAACTGAACCAGACTATTTATATGCTGAGAAAGCAATCTCATTGATTGCAGAATCAGCAATGGCCAATCAGCTTGTGCCATGTGTTAATGGTGAGATAGCTTGCAGACTAAACTAGATATGGTACACACATTTTTTTTTCATGCATACATTAGTATTATATTTTTCAGTATTAAATTATAATATTTCAACTAATAAATTAAACTATATTATAAGTTAACTATAAATTAGTTCACATTTCTCTCACTTCTAAGCAATCTTAAATTTATTTCACTGAGCTCATTTCAGTGCATTATGGAATTGCCTTCTCCACAAAGAATACGAACAACCTTTGTGCCAGAAGTACAACTATGATGCCATAAAATTCTACATAGGCAGCTCACTGGCTAATGTTCACTTCCCTATTAAGGTTTTTACAGTACCAAATTTTCAGTAGTCTGTACCAATACCAATACATTTTTGCGGTTCTCTGTAACAATTTTGGTATCAGTTCAAAAACTGTTGAATTAATTACTTTAAAAATTTGTGTCACATTATCGAATTTAAATACAGTTGTAAAACCAGAAACTTGATAAAATAAACAACGAGCAAGTGAAGAGCCCTCCCTTCATAATCACTAAGGGGCCATTCACACAAATTATTTTTTCCATTCCGCTGTGCTATTTTTCAATGTAAACACGTGCTAGGCAGACGTCTTCAACTGTGCGTTCACACCGGACGCGAATAGCGCGTCAAATTCCCGTCTACCGCGTCTAGTTTGACGCTTGACCACTTTGTGTTAATTCGCGCGACAAGAGTGGAACTGACGCGCGTAAAAACAAAAGTTTGAAGCGAAATTTACGCGTGTCACGCGCATCAGAGGGGAAAGTTTCAAAAGTTTCGAACCCCGTTTGCGGCCATCTTTTTACAAGATGTCTGTTGTTGATGGGTCATTTATCGAGAGAGTCACCGCTCTGTATTTGCTCTGGAGAGCAGAACAGCGGCGTAGGGATCATTATTCGCCGTATTTGGATCCACCAGACCCTTCGGAGGCGAACCCAGTTCGGAGAGTTTCACCATTTGCCCCAGGAGCTGCGCCTGGATGACGGCAGCTTTCAGCGGTACTACCGCCTGTCCCGCGCCCAGTTCAATGACCTGCTGTCCCGCATCGGAGCGAGAATCACCCTCGCCCTCACCCACCTAATCTGTAATTTATTTTTGTTTTGATGATAAATGGATCCAGCCTAGGCTACTACAAAAGTGATTAAACTGTCCTGTGTTTTTTTCCCTCACACAATACAGACACGAACTATGTTCTTCCACTAAAGTATGTTGGTTCCCTTTACATTAGAATAAAAATAATGTTTCATATAATCTAGATTAGATATGGAATAAATAGCATACAAAATGAATGTCTCGTATATTAAAATCAAGTTTTTATGTGGTAAAATATTTACTTCACCACATGACAGTAGCAAGCTGGCTCCTGATTGGTTAACGCGGCGCGAATTTGACGCAGAAGTTCAGATTTTTCAACTTGGGCAGCAGACGCGAATTCGCGTCAAACGCATGAATGCACAAAAAGCACTAACGGTGTGTTCACACCGAACGCGAATTGAATTATTTGCCCGAATAGATTACATACAAAGTCAATGCAAAGACGTGAATAGACGTATCATTCGCGCCGGGCGTCGCGAATGACGCGAATTGGGCGACGCGTTTGCTGCGAATGCTTCCGCGCAAGTTGAAAAATTTTAACTCGAGCGAATGTTCAAGCATCTAACAAGACGCGATAGACGCGTATATGAACACACCATAAATAAATAATTTGCGCGGAACACGCCAGACACTCAATTCGCGCTATTCGCGCCATCGCCTGAACTTGACGCGCGAATTTTTTACGCGCATAACGCGTCTTTGCATTGACTTAACATTGAAATCACTCGCGCTAGACGCTCTATTCGCGTCCGGTGTGAACGCACCACAACAGTTGCGCTCAAGTCTCGCATCCTTTGTAGCGTCACACACTTAACACAGCATTGTGAAAAAACGGCGCTCAAGTAAAAATAAGTTAAACTTTTAAAAAACGCATTTTTAGATGCATCTCTTTTTTTTCTTCCACTGACCTGTGTCTTGCTTTTTTTTACAGCAAAAACATGTTCTGTGTGAACCGGCCCTAAGGCTGTCAATTTCTATAGTGTCACTGAAATCACTAAATTCTGCACTCTCGCTAAAACTCTCATTATAATAAAAAAAGCAAAGAAACTCTCATACATTGTGCTTACACTTTGTTGTTTATAATGAAATGATTTACTAGCGCGCAGCTCGCCTTGGACAGCGATGTTAAGTGGATTCTGACTAACTTACTGACTAGCTCTCTGATAGGCCACAGCATTCACATGCTCAACAAATATGATTGTGATTGGCTACAACTCTCAAGCTTGTAAAAACACTCTGTAACAGAAACCTATGACTCACAGAGAGTACTCAAACAAACACGAAAGTGGGCGTTTTAAAGCAGCGTCTTTCAGCTGGTACCGAATATACTCGATACTGCAGAACTTATGGTACCATCAACTTTATTTTTTAGTAACGATTGTTACTGGTAGCACTAGTCCGTTTGACAACCCCATTCCCTGCTATATAGTATTCAAAAAACGGTAGGTGAAAATATCATTGTCCTACTAATTCCAACATGATTCTGGAGTCTGCATTTGATGTTTTACCATCCCATAAGGCCACAGGAGAAGAGTCATGAATGGCAGAGAAGCAACACCATAGATCACAACAGAGCCAACATGGCGGGTCTTGGATTTCATTCATACTACACACATTCATAAAACAAAAGTTTAACAGATGCAGTAAGTTCTTCATTAAATTAGCCTACTGAGTATGCAATTTCGGGCAGAGTAGGTTTTGGAACCACATTCGTGTCTACATCAAATAAATTCAATACAAATAGATGAAAAATGAGCAGCTAGTTGACACAGACTTTTTTTTTAGTCCTGAAAATGAGAAGTCTTACGAATGTTGATATTGGTCTTAAATAATAACCATTCCACTTTCCTTCATTGTGACTCAAAACCAGCACAACATTCACTGTCAGAAATAGCAGAGCCTCGATGGCAGCCTCTTTCTCATTATCTCGTAATTTATTTCACTGATGAAGGCAGGAAGCAGAGATGTTTAAAACAGCAGCCACATCTGAACAAATAAACAAGAACAACACTATAGAAAAAAAAAGAAAAAAAACCTCTCAGTGTGAATCATTTTTTTCAATTCATTCTGGAAAACCGGAGAGCTGAAATGAGAAATTTTTGAGCTGGCCTTTCCACACAGCCCTCTATGCAGCATTTTTGCTCACTTTCTTTCTCACACTCGCTCACATTTTCCCACTCACTTTCTGCCTTCTGTTTGGAGGCCCTGAACTGCTTTAAAGGTTGAAGAACGCTATGTTCTTGTGTAGTGTGCCAGCTGATCACACCGTGCCTCTGCCTCAAACGTGCACATTTTCGTGGTTATGCTGAGTCGATTCGATCCAACAGGCTCCTCTGTCCCCATTCACAAAACAAAGAAACACCTTTGAATCCTCCCATTCATAAATCAGCACCCTAATAACTTCCATTCACTAAAAACAACCCCCATGGCCTCAATTAACACAACAAGCTACGCCAAAGACATTAATTTGCCCAATTTACCCATGCTGAGAAAACAAGTTTCCCGTCCATAAGGAAAGAACAATTTCACAAACCATTCTAATAAAATAGATCCCCTGCAATTCATGCACTGCATTTACAAAAGAACGATGCTCCTAATTCACCTTGCTTTATTTACCTTATGAAACATCCTTACACTTCTTCTTTTTTTTCTTTTTTTAAAACAGCCCCTCAAACAACATCATGCCATGTCTCTGCCCAATCTTCACCAACTATGGTATCTAACATTTTCCAACCCAGGCTCATTGAAAAAGCATGCCTGTAGCAACATTTATGCAAAATCATATTACATTGCTTCTTGCACATTTTGAAACACTTTCAAATTGAAATGTTGCTCTAAAACTGTTCAATTTTATCTGAAATAGATGAAGGTGAATGTGGCAACATTTTATTACATTGATTGTTGCACGTATTGTGTATCATGCAGTCAGTTCGGAAATTAAATGTCCGGTGAGTGATGCTAAAGGGTTAATGCTCTATCGCATTAAAAAGAATAACGGACCACCTACACCCTACCCTAAACCTAACTCAAGGTGTCACAAAAGTGAGGGGGTAAAAGGCATTTGCTGAAGCAACCATGCCATTTTAGCTTGCTTACACAAGACTTTTGAGCTTTTTTATAGCAACTCGTAGTTAATGTGATGCAAATGTCGACATGTGGGCCCATTAGTTTAAAAATCAAGCAGTATGGTAAAAGTGTTTTGAGGTCACAAAATAATATTGTGTAAGGAACTGCATGAAAATAAGTCTTTATTAATTTATAATCTGCATGTGTAATCATAATTTGTGTGAAAAGGATTAAAAGTTGCATGTGTTATACCGCAACTAGAAGTAATTTCAGCTGGAAACAGTGAATTGCATGTATAGGTACAATTTTGGAGTTTTGCAAAAATGTAGGTAGACACATGCAAGACACAGGCACATTTTTCCATTAAGCCTAGGTTGAATATTTGTCTGCTATTCAGAGGCTCTGCATTAATGAATAGGCTCCTGGAAACTGTTACCAGCCGGCAGCTGGCTCCGAGGACCCTCGAGTAGGAGTTCAGCGCCACAAACCTCCGATGCCCTGCCTGGGGTAGGCTCAACCAGCACATCCCTTAAGCTTCCAGGCCCCACTGAGATCCTGCATCCTGCCTTTCTGTCAAGCACAAAGGAGTGTTTTAAGGATTAGACCCGTTCTAAGGACACACCGAGGGAAATGCCATGAGTCAACTTGGATCATACACCATCCAAAATCTATGAGCCCTTGGACAGCGTCTGCCCTAAGATCCGACTTCACCCTCTATAACACCACCCGTCCTCAGAAGATCCTAGCTTCTGTATAACCCACAAAGAATCTGATCACCTCAAGGCAGGATATGGATTTCTATAACAAGTGTTGGTCGTTGAATTTCCTTTTTCCTTGTACAGGTGGATTTAACTAGAGAAGCTGATTTATGGCAGCTTTAAAAGATTGTTAGCACTAAACAACAGCGGTAAATGATGCGTGTAAGTCAAGCTTCAGCTGTTGAATCAAAGGCTCCTCCAAAGATACAGGGCACTCTAACCGACTCTTAACTAAAATTTAATTATAAATGACCAGGAATGGCCTCCTCCTGCCTCTATCCACAGATAATTGACTACCTACCATGAGCATTAGCTATTCATTGGTCGCCTAGATTAATCTCACAGTTTCATTTTAAAAAACCTGAAAAACCTCATTAAATTGGTTGGGGGTTTAGTAAAAAAAAAACATTAAAAAAAAAACAGTTGCCCTGTGTTGTGCCACTCTACCATTTGAATATGATTGAGATTTAAAGTGGAAATTGCCCTGGAGAAAGAGACCCGACTTTCTGAGAGCGAGGGAAATAAGCAAGCAAGCCAGGAGATGCAATCCATCAGGGAGAGTGGCCTCTTCGCTGATCGCTAAAAGACCATTATCCAGCAAAAACACACAGATTTAGATGCAATGATATCATAACAGTCAGGTCAACGACGCAACACTCTATTTAAATTACTCTGTATCTTTAAATTACCTCCAATACTACTCATTAAAAATGCAATGTCTTTGACTAGAATACACATTGTCTATGATGAGCATGTTTGCAATTTCATAATTGCAAAAAGTCAAAAATGTTAGGCCGATATAACTGTCCTGATGTCTTAATTAAAAAAATACCCTCACTGAAACAAAATCTTAATATTAAAAACCTTAAGTAGTTTTACATATTTAAATTAGTATTTCTTAGAAAAAATATTTTAACAAAGCCTCTTTAGTGTTTAGTACTGTATTTGAAAAACGTTTGTACACCAAATCAAAGTCAGGTACTCTAGTGCAACCAAGCAACATGTCATGACCCCTCATGATTGTCAATAATTATATTAAACTATCAGATAATTTGACCTTTTTTCATGACAAGGCAGGCAAGTTCAAGTTATAAAATGTGATGTGGTGCCACTCCCCAAAAATATACAAATGAATAATTCATAATTTGTAATATATAAGCCTACAATATATATATAAAAAAAAAATATATATATATATATATATATATATATATATATATATATATATATATATATATTTAGAGAGAGAGAGAGAGAGAGAGAGAGAGAGAGAGAGAGAGAGAGAGAGAGAGATCTTTTATTATAAAGATCATACTTGATATATTTTCTTTAGACATAAGCCAGAATGTTTCTTAATGTAGTTATCTATAAATATAATATATCAATATAACATTTTTGGGGCTTTTTCCTTTTTTCAAAACAATATTTCAAAACAATATTTCAAAACAATTTGAAAATTGTATTTTCAAAACAATATGAAACCAACATGAATAAAAATAACTTTGCACAAACTAAAAACTACTGCGTCAAACTACATTTTTAAAAGATTATTCCTTACATTTATCATGGACACTCATACAGTACATGTCATTGACCCATTCATTGAATCTTATGAATCAACTAGAGTGTTTTGTGTTTAAATTTTTTTGTGATGATTACCACAAAATCAAAACATTGTCATATTTCGCTATGTGGCTTTATTCAGAGGGCAGCCCAAACAAGCATATTGTTTTACATTTTTGGCAAATCGAGAATGAAGTCTTTCAAAAAACCTAATGAAGCATCTGATGAGCATCCAAAAATGAAAGGCGGTTACAGTTCTACATGAGCCAAAGTGAATGTAGAGCTCATATCTGTTCAGTGCGATGTGGAGAGAAAGGACTGGGAGCCAGTGGAGTGGCACAGGATGAGTGGGAGGTGCTGATGAGAGGAGATGAAGGAGGAGGAGAGCTCGAGCTGAAAGCCAGCAGTCTTAAAGCATCCCTCCTCACACCTCTCAGACACACACCGCTGTGAGGAGGGAGCTTCACTGACGACCGCTGCATAATAAAACACACACATAGTAAAACAATGCGTGTAGTCATACACTGAAGAAAAAATATATACTTTGGAAAAAATACCCTATAATTTGTTACAGCAAAATGACTTAGTTTCTCAAATTATATTTATTATTTAGTTTAAAATCTTAAATTTTGAATTAATATTAATCAAAAAATATTTATTTTCCATTTTTATTATAAAGATCATACTTGATATATTTTCTTTAGACATAAGCCAGAATGTTACTTAATGTAGTTATCTATAAATATAATATATCAATATAACATTGTTGGGGCTTTTTCCTTAACTTAGTTTCACCTTAAACAAAAGCTAAATTAGCTGGACTATAACATGAAACATTTTGCTAGACAATGTTTAGTTTAGTTTAATTTATTTTTAAAAAAAGGTCTTTTGAAGTTCTTTTTATAATGCGATTTCTTTTTACAAGTATGTATCATGTTTTCTGTTATGTACCAAAAATGTATAAATTAATCAAATACAATTAATAAAACCCACAATCATTTCTGCAGTCAGTAAAGTTAGCCAGTATGTGTTTTACACATTACACTCTGGTGTCAAGTGAAAATATTATTTAAACAAAATAGTTTTTCTATGCAAGTAAGTTTAAACTGAAAACGTACTCGGTTACTAACGTAACCTCGGTTCTCTCTAGAGAGGGAACGAGTACTGCGTAATATCTTACGCTATGGGGAAAACCTCTTTTCCACAAGATATTGAAGCCAAAAAATTATCCTTAATTTTGAATTAATGTAAAACGCTGTGCAGCAGCATGCAGACATAGGCAGGACGGCTCGCACGCCTATTGGCTGCCCTGCGGCAACAGCAGCAGCCTATCGAGAGAGGCGCTGCGTGACACCATATCCAATCGGGGCATTTCGCGCCCATTTCGCCACGTCCCGCCAGAAAGGGCGTGGTCTCGCCCTATAACTATAGCTCGATAAGGCTGGTACACTGGTTTTCATCGCCGAAGCGAACCAGAGCTGTGTATGCACGGCAAGATACGCAGTACTCGTTCCCTCTCTAGAGAGAACCGAGGTTACATTAGTAACCGAGTACGTTCTCTTACGAGAGTATCTCTCGTACTGCGTAATATCTTACGCTATGGGGAACACAATGCAAAACGCCGTGCGTACTGGGATCCGACACCAAAGTCCCAAGGGCAGTAACCCAGGGCTCATATAGTGCATAATCACCATAGACTCACAGAGAGTCGGAGAAGAGAGGCTGCAAGCATTATTCCCCATGAAATAGCATCCTACAGGAGCTAGTTCTGTTAACAGTGTTTCACGCAGACAGGGTGAACGTGTTCAGCCTGAACTGGGTAATAGTACGGGTTATTCAACACCCATGGAGCTGTTTTATCGCTCAGTGAGCGATGCACAAGCAAAACTCAGCATCTGGGCCGGCACAGCGGGGCAGATAGCACTGAATTCTATACCGACAGAAGCTTGGCTTGTAAGGCGGGAACTTCTAGGTCGTAAAACCTTATAAATGTAGACGGCGAGGCCCAGCCCGCGGCCGTACAGATATCGGTAACCCCACTATACCACGCCCACGACAAGCCACGCCTCTCGTGGAATGTGCTCTGACACCCAAAGGACACTGCAGGCCCTTAGAAGTGTAAGCCAGTGCTATGGCGTCGACTATCCATCTGGATAGGCTCTGTTTTGATGCGGCCAGTCCCTTGGAGCGTCCGCCAAACAAAACGAAGAGCTGCTCAGTCTGTCTGAAGACCGACGAGCGGGACACATAAGCTCTCAGTGCCCTGACAGGGCAGAGGAGACTCGCATCCTTCTCCTCATCACGAACCGGGAGGGCGCACAGGGAAATAACCTGGGCCCTGAACGGTGTGTTGAGGGATGTGGGCACGTACCCGTGCCTTGGTTTGAGTATGACTTTTGAGTCATTAGGCCCAAACTCCACGCATGATGCGCTTACCGAAAGCGCTGGCAAGTCCCCTACGCGCTTCACTGAAGTGAGAGCCATAAGGAGTATTCCTTTTTGAGAGACAGATGTTTTATGTCTGACAAATGGATTGGCTCGAATGGGGCACCTTTCATGGCTTCCAAAACCGTAGAAAGGTCCCACACAGGGACTGAGGGGGGTCTGGGAGGATTCAGCCTACGAGCTCCCCTGAGGAATCGCACAACCAGGTCGTTTTCCCCAGTGACTGGCCAGACGTCAGCTTTGCAAGCGCCGCTATGGCCGCCACGTATACTTTGAGCGTGGATGGGGTTCTGCCCTTATCCAGCAGCTCCTGAAGGAAGGAGAGCACTTCCGTAACCCCGCAGTCTGCGGGTGAAAAGCCCTGAGCTTGACACCAGGCAGAGAAAACTGACCACTTTGAGGAATAGAGCCGTCTAGTAGACGGGGCTCTAGCCTGCGTGATTGTATTTAACACTCCCTCTGGGAGGTTAGCGGGTACCCGTTGATGGCCCATGCATGTAGGCACCATAATTCCGGGCGAGGATGCCAAATCGAGCTCTTTGCCTGAGAGATGAGGTCTCTCCCCACCGGTATCGGCCACAGGGCAGTGCTGGTCCGCCGCATTAGGACTGGGAACCAATTCTGGTTTTTCCAGAGCGGAGCCACGAGTAGCACTGGGCATCCGTTTTCCCTGATTCGTTCCAGCACTTGAGGCTGGAGCGAGAGGGGGGGGGAAACAGAGGGGGCAGCGGGTCCATACGTGGGCCAGCGCGTCCCTGCTCTTGGAGAAAAAGTTCGGACAGTGAGCGTTTTCTTGGGACGCGAACAGGTCCACCTGCGCTCTGCCAAATGTCTCCTACAGCAGTTGGATCGTCTGCAGGTGCAGCGACCATTCCCCTGCTGGGACATTGTTTCTGGACAGACGGTCTTGTCCCAGATTCAGGCGACCAGGCACATGCGCTGCTTTCAGTGAAAGCAGGTTGTGCTGAGCCCAGACCAGGAGGCGTTCCGTCAGCCTGTAAGGTTTCGGGACCTGACGCCACCCTGGTGATTTATGTATGCCACCACTGACATGTTGTCCAACCGGACTAAGACGTGGCGGCCTTTTATCTGGGGACAAAAGCGCCATAGCGCGTTGTCGACTGGCATTTGCGTAGGAGCTTTCCCCGTTCTGACCACTGGCCGAAGAGCGGTCTGCCCTCGAGCAGCGCTCCCCATCCCGAGGTGGAGGCGTCTGTGGACACCACCGTCACACTCGAGGGAGTCCCCAGACTCACGCCTGACTGATACCAGTCGGCTATTTTCCAAGGTTCCAGAGCCGTAACGCATTTCATGTCGACCCTGAGGTGAAACAGACCAGAGTGGAACTCGCACTTTCAGCCATAACTGCAGTGGGCGTATGCGAAGCAGGCCCAGCTGGAGTACTGAAGATGCCGAGGCCGTGAGGCCCAGCATTTTCTGAAACCTTTGAGCGGGACCATAGAGCCGCGGCGAAAGGATTTCGCGGCGCGCTGAATGTCCAGTTCTCACTCTGGCGACAGACGTGCTGTCATAGAAAGCGAGTCCAGTACTGTTCCCAGAAAAGAGATCTTCTGGCTGGGGAACAGCGAGCTCTTCGCCCAATTGACTGTGAGACCCAGATTCTCGAGATGCTCGAGTAATGTGGTTCTGTGTTTTATGAGCTCTGAATGTAATCGAGCTAGAATCAGCCAATCGTCCAAGTAGTTCAAAACTCCCATGCCCTGAAGTCTCAGGGGTGCGAGGGCCGCGTCCATGCACTTCGTAAATGTACGGGGTGCTAGGGATAGGCCGAACGGTAGGACTGTGTATTGATATGCCTGGCCCTCGAAGGCGAATCTCAAGAATCGCCTGTGACGTGACGCTATTTGTATTTGGAAATAAGCGTCTTTCAGATCTATTGACATAAACCAGTCTCCCTGGCGCACTTGCGCGAGGATTTTCCTGGTTGTCAGCATTCTGAACTGGCGCTTCATAAGCACTCTGTTCAGCTGTCGCAGATCTAGAATGGGCCTGAGACCCACATCTTTTTCGGTACCAGAAAATATCTGCTGTATAGCCCCCCCTTCGCTCTGAGCCTGAGATAAAGGTTCTATGGCCACTTTGCTCAGCAGTTTCGCTATTTCGGCTTGAAGTAGATGAGATACTTCGTTGTTTACCGTGGTTTCGACTCGCGCCGTGTAACGTCAGGGACGCCGAGCGAACTGTAGCGAAGAGCCTCTTTTTATAGTGTTCAACACCCATTCTGATACCCCGGGAAGCTTTGCCCACGCATCTGCGTGAATAGCTAGGGGTAGAATGAAATCCGGGCTCTGGCCGCAGCATAGCGGCGGCTGCAGAGCTTCGGTGTGCTGAGACATAAACACTGTGTTTATAGTGTGTGAGGCGGGAGGCGCGCCGATCACGGCGGGCAGCCTGGCCGCACTCAAATTCTCTATGACAGGTTATGGAGAGCGAGAGAGCGGGACAAACCCCGTGGGGTTGAGCGTGTCTGTGAAGGAATGTGGGCGCGGGACGGTGGGCACATTCACTGCACTGAGAACACCGTCGGCTTGTGCTGACTGAATGTGTGTCGGTTTCGTTTTTACAGAAAACGAGGGACACGCATCGTGTAGTGTTTGTGGGCACTGTGTCGTGGGCACATTCACTACATTTTTGCACAATCGACATGAGTCGATTTTATTTGTGCTAGCCCTGAACTGTGGCGGGCTGTGTCTCTGTGTGGGAATGGGCAATGGGACGTGGGCATTCTTACAACACTCATAACACCATCGGCCGTGGCCGGAATACCAGAAAATACACTCTTTTGGGATTTATCTGGGTCGCCGTAAAAATGGCATTTGTGTGCAGGCAAGCGGGCTGTGGTGCCGGCTTGTTTACTGCGAAATACACTGGAACAGTCACATTGTTTGGAACTGAACGAGCGAGAAGTTTCGGTGGAGTCTGGCCGCGGCGAGACTTAAACACCGTGGGTTTTAGCTGACTGTATGTGTGTTGGTTTCGTTTGACAGAAAACGTGGCACATGCAGTGTGTAGTGTTTGTGGGCACTGGGTTGTGGGCACATTCACTACATTTAATGCACAATGACATGAGTCAATCTCATTTGTGCGTGCCCTGCACTGTGGCGGGCTGTTTTTGTGTGTAGAAATGAACACTGGGCAGTGGGCATTTTTATTACACTCATAACACCATCGGCTGTGGCCGGAATACCAGAAAATACACTGCTTATATGATTTTTCTGGGTCGCCGTGGAAACGGCATTCTTGTGCAGGCAAGCGGGCCATGGTACCGGCATGTTTACTGCAAAATTCACTGGAACAGTCACATTTTCTTGGAACTGAACGAGCGAAAAGTTTGACTTGCCGAAAAAATGTTATCTGCTGCGAGATCTGGGATCGAACACTGGTCTCCCGTGCGAAGGCTTTGGGTTTCGCCACTGAGCCACAGGGGGTAACGACGAAAGCTTAAAATAGCTCGAGCGGATAAGAGAGCGTCATCACAGTTTGTGTGTGTTGGCGTTTGTTTGCAGGCGTGTGTGTTATACAACAGGCTCATTGCTGCAATATTGACATTTTCAGCCGCTCAAACTCAGAGGAGCTGAGAAATGTTTGAGAAATGGAGATTGGTCCAGCCTCAGCGGGACTAAAAATACACTCTTTCTTCATTTCGCCGGTGACGCATGCCCACGGGGGGCGGGGGCGGGGTAGCTTTCTTATAACGTAAAGAAAGCTAGCCGCTGTTTTGATGCTGGCCCGTTTCCCTGACGACTCGCGGGCAGAAGGGGGAGGTCCACAGAGCTCGCCCAATCCTCACTGTCCGACGCCAGGATAGAGCAGCTGGCCTTCTCTACAGATGCAGCTATCTCGTCGTCATTAATGGCGGAAGCGGCGGCGCGCGGCAGCCGTTGTCCGTCAGCGACCGACTCGAGTGAAGCTGGTGAAGCTGGCGGGCTAACCGGTGAGCTATCACGGGCTGGAGAAGGCTCGGGGCTGTTTCGTCAACCTCAATGGCGGAAGCGGCGGCAGACGGCGGCCGCTGTCCGTCGGGGAGGGACTCGAGCGATGCCGGCGAAGCTGGCGGGCGATCCGGCGATCTTTGGCGGGCAGGAGAATGCTCGGGGCTGCGCTGGGCACGGCGCTTTTACGGCGCGGCGCTACAGCGGGCTGAAGTGCAGGCTCTGAGAATGATGCCAGGCGAGTCCTCAGAGTCACCATCGGCAGTAGCTCACAGTGAGGGCATCCGCCGTCGACGAGAGCGAGAGCCGCATGATCCTCACCCAGGCAGGAAACGCAGATGACATGACAGTCCCAGTCGCTGAGTGTGGCTCGGCACGAGCCGCAGGATCTTTGCATCTTGAAAAAGACGCAGCTCTTTTAGCAGAGAGAGAGACAGTGACAAAAATGTGTGTCGCAGCGGCGAACACACACACACAGTATGAAAAGGATATAACGCCGGAAAGCGTAGCAGGTACGGCGGCTAAAGGCGGCGATGCCAGCGACTTCAGACTCAATGGCTCGTCCCGCTGTGTGCTTATCTCAGACGGCGTGGCTTCTCACTCCGGATTCAGCGATGCGTGATGCTTCGCTGAAGAGATGAAAATCAGTGTACCAGCCTTATCGAGCTATAGTTACAGGGCGAGACCACGCCCTTTCTGGCGGGACGTGACGAAATGGGCGCGAAATGCCCCCATTGGATATGGTGTCACGCAGCGCCTCTCTCGATAGGCTGCTGCAGTTGCCGCAGGGCAGCCAATAGGCGCGCGAGCCGTCCTGCCTATGTCTGCATGCTGCTGCACAGCGTTTTACATTAATTCAAAATTAAGGATAATTTTTTGGCTTCAATATCTCGTGGAAAAGAGGTTTTCCCCATAGCGTAAGATATTACGCAGTACGAGAGATACTCTCGTAAGAGAACCATGATTTTCGATTAGACCAATATAAAAATGCACTTTAAATAAATGACACGGTTGTTTCACTTGTGCCGAACTGATCTACAAACAGAGACTCTCTGGAACTAACCTACACTCTTAAAACAAACCAAATTGTTTGTGAAGTTTCGTCTACATATCCGCAACGACAACTTGGATTGGAAATAAGGACAAGCATCAAATTACACTCTCTCAATCAGTCACACACATGCTTTCACACCACATCTGGCCAGTCCTCACACACACCGGGTGCCAGAAAAGAAGCCGGATACACACTGTGCACATCAACACAATCTTCATGGACACTGATACACTCTCACAGCTGTCAGCTTCCTCCTGTGCCCGCCTCAACACACACACACACACACACACACACACACAAACAGACAGACATACACTTGCAAGAGAACACTTGGCTTTACCCACTAACATGTAATTTCAGGCACAGATGCGCAAGGCGACCACACACACACCCGCTCGCTCGCACACAGACATACATTATAAAATTGGTGATAGGGAGCACATGTGCTCACATGGCATAATGACACTTACACTCGTGTGCACCCCAGTACTCCACTGCACATCCAACACACAAACATGCTGCGGTTTGTAGCGATGCAACGCACGAAGCCTCTTGCAAATCACTATTGGTAGAAGAGCGTCTGCCAAGAAAATAAATGTAAATGTAATCGGAAATGGTCGTGTTATTGGCCTCGCCTGCCCTTCGCTGTGCAAGTGCTGTGACTCTTTGTTTGACATGGTCATTATTAAAGGTCAATGGGAATGTTGTTAACATGACAAAAAGCCTGTCGTGGACTTTCAATCTTTGACACGACTGCTATGAAACATGCACGGTTTGGATTGTTTTACAGGTAACACCAACTCCCACCATATGGCATTATTGGGTCATTTGTGCTGTTGTGGAGATGTCTGTTTGCTTGCATGTTACAAGGTGTCGTGAATCGTTAATGAAGAAACTGGGAGACGTGGGCGGAATTAAAAATCAACACAACTTAAATAAAAGGGGAAAATTACAAAATAATATTAAATGGATAGTTCGGCCAAAAATTAAAATTCTGTCATTACCTCACCCTCATAATGTTTTAAACCCACAAGATTTTGGTTCATCTTCGAAATATAAATGAAGATATTTTTAATGAAACCTGACAGATTTCTGCCCTTCCATTGAAGAACCATTACACCAAAAATTTGCCACTTCAAAAAGTTCATAATGACATCATATAAGTAATCTATGAATCAAACCGTTTAATCCAAGTCTGAGGAGACACAATTGCTTTATATGATAAACAGATTTAATTGATAATTTATCAACATTGAATAACGCAAACAGGGCAGATCGTTCTTGACATGCAAGAACAGACCCTAATGTTTGTTCTTATTTTTCTGTACTGAATAACATACTGTAGGCCTACTAAAAGCACATGTAAAGCACTTCATTTTAGTTTTAAGTGTGTTGTTCAATATTACTTTTAATGTTAATCCATTTTAAAGGTACACTATGCAACTGTCAGGCCTCTAGCAGTTAAAAAAAACTGCTCTCATTTTGCAGAAGAACATTGTTTTGGTTGTGCTTCGGCTCTTTGACTTTACGTATGAATATGGTTCTTTCTCATTACTAAAAAAAAGAGAGAGAGATTATCCTACTGCTCATAAAAGATTTACTACAAGGCTTAAGAAATAGTTTATATATATAGTAGATCTGCTGTATATATCCATCTATAGTTTAGAAGGAAAAGATCTCAATCTGATTAATTGAAGACGTTACTGTATATCCCCATTAATGGTCAAGGTACATCCTTGAAAATAAATTCCAGCACAGCAAAAGAAATTACCCTTTACAATAGATAATGCTTTACAATGAACTGTTAAAGAGCTACATATGGCAATTTTTCTGTTCAATAAAATACCTTATTCGAAGTATGCACAAATCCAGATCCAGAAAACTTTAGACAGGTGCACGGTCAGATCAAGCACTTCACTAGAGAGTAAACATAAGTCGGCACACTGCCACTGCTGCTTCCAAAGAATCATCTCAATAGATTGTTCAATAAATTGATTATTTGGAAGCAACAGTGGCAGCGTGCCGACTTTCGTTTACTCTCCAAAACCTTACTCACCTGTTCAGTAATAAAAACGGCTATAATGTATACAACATACGCTTTTACAACATTTCAAATCCATCAGTTCTCACAAGAGATGCACTAAAAGATCGCGATCTCGATTCAAACATACACGCAACCTTTTTTCTAAATGACAACGATTCGCCTGTGCCTAAACCTTTGACAAAATTATACCGGAACATTCAAATTGCTGTTTGCGCTGCCATTGACCTAGAGAAAGCAGTTTTGAACCACACTATATTGTTATTTATGTGTTAATCGTTCATTCATTCAAAGTAATCATTCATTCAAAACCAATTTTCCCCCCCAAATTAATTAATTCAAATTAATTCAACATTTTTAAATAAACTGCAGCAATTAATATTTTGTCAATATTAATTCCGGTGTTCTGACATTGAACCCGGAAAGGCCGTTTACACAATGCGAACAGCGTTAGTGACTGACAAGGAAGAGAAGAAATTATTATTTTTGTTTGTTTGTTTTTTTTGTTCAAAATGTATTCTCGTAGCTTCATAAAATTAAGGCTGAACCACTATAGTCACATGGACTATTTATCAATATCTTTACTACTTTTCCAGGCCTTGAAAGTGGTATTTGCGTTTCTGTATGGGGGATCAGAAAGCTCTCGGATTTCATCAAAAATATCTTAATTTGTGTTCCGAAGATTAACGGAGGTTTTACGGGTTTGGAACGACACAAGGGTGAGTAATTGATGACAGAAATTTAATTTTTTGGGTGAACTAACCCTTTAACTTTGTTTTAGAGTTTTGATTATTAGTGTCATTTATTGTTTTGAGCAAAATATAAAAATGGTCCAGACTTTTCTTAAGAGGAAAACAGCTGCACCCCCAGTATGTTTTCTAAGTCCCAATGCCTTCTATGAGCCATACATATAAGTGTCCAAAAACAGCAAATCTTAACTTTTAATGTTCATTTTCAATTGGAAGAAATATTTACTTTTTTGCCATCAAATACATTAAAATACTCAGGACTTAAGATTCTCATCTTTGATGACTATTTTGAGTGTTTAGGGGGTTTTCTTTTACAAAGTAAAACGGCTGCCCCGATGGAACTTTTCCAAAAAAGTATTGTCCGGATCTCTGCTCGGAATTTAATATAAAGAACGGACCTCTTGGAATTTAAAGTGTAAGTTTTAAAGTGTATTTTTTTTTTTCAGTAATTAGTACTCCATTACAGAATAGTATGCTAAAATATATTTATTTTTCAAAAGGATATGTGCAATTGTGCATTGAGCTATGTTTATTTGTGAATAAAAGGCTGAACAAAAGTTTGTAAAGACATATATATATAGCGTATATATATATTGAACCTTTAAGCTTCAAAAACTTTGTAAAGACATATATATATATATATATGTCTTTACAAAGTTTTTGAAGCTTAAAGGTTTGTGAGGGACATAAGTTTCTCTGGTATCCATAAAAAACATAAGTATTTCGAAGATGAACAAAAATATTTAGGGTTTGGAAAACATGAGACTGAGTAAATTATGACAGAACTCTCATTTGAATCTCTTTTGGGTGAGCTATCCCTTTAAAGGCAACAGCATTTTAGGGAATTGAATTTATGATTAATATTCTTTGTTTAATGCTGACGCCCATCGTCTTGCAGTTTTGTGACTGTGTATTGAGCTTTTCAGATGGGCTTATTAAGCATGCAAAGTACTATGCTATTAGTATGTATATTAGACTCAAGGTAATCTCTCTAGGTTGCTTATGTGCAGTTGCCCCTAATTACCACGTGTGGTGGGAAGAGAGAGATGATGAGAGAGAGAGAGAGAGAGAGAGAGAGAGAGAGAGAGAGATAGAGAGAGAGAGAGAGAGGTGTCTGACAAAGCAATGGGGGGAGCTCATAATTCCTGTACTTTTAATGAAAGTTGTTGGGAAAACTTCACTGAGACAACAAAGCAAAAAACAAACAAAAAAAAAGAGTCTGTGTCAGAGTAGCACAGAGTTTAAATGAATGCATTCATTTCATAAATTCAGCCTTGCGTTGTCCCATTTCTTTACAACAGATGACAGTTGTTGCCCAATAAGATAGTTTCTCTCATGCTCAGTTACCATGCTGCGAGTTAACCAGCAAATTATGGCTGTAATAACGCAAGAACACCCTCCTCTCTTCAATCATTTAGACAGTGTATAGATATTTAACAACTAAATGCAGGCAGCATTCCTAAACAAACATGTACAAAGGGTAAACAGGATTGGATTAAGAAATGCCAGACCCTAAAGCCACATAAAGATAATAATTTATGATATTTAAACTACATGGCAAACAATTGTTACAATCAGACGGCGTTGCACGGATGTAACAGCACTGCTCATATAGCCTAGGCCTGCAGCAACATTACATTACTGATGCACCAACATGCACACCTGTGCATCACATGCTTGATTACACTTACAATCTCTTTCTCTGTCTTTCCCTATCTCTCCTTCTATCTCTCACACACACACATGCACAACTGGACTGAAGGTGAATACTTTGAACAGGAAATCTGAGCAAACAATCTACTCTACATGGATATTTATACTTCATACCTACTTTTATCGCAATTCAAAAACAATAAAAAACAAATACAGGTGAGGAGGATTAACACTCAAATAAGTGTAGCAATAACAAAACATGGTATTTTGAAGGGGTAAAAAAAAAAAGAGGATTTACTGCTGGTCCAGCTGGTTTAAATTATTACTCAGCCTAGGGCTGGGCGATATGGAGCAAAAAATATATCTCGATATATTTTGAAGATCTCGATATACGATATATATCTCGATATCTTTACAGGAAAAATAACCCCAAAAAAAATACTACTGCAAAAACAAATATGCCAAATACCACAGTCTTTTTTTTATTGAAGTGCAAAGAGGTAGGCAGTTCATGTAGGAATAAAGTACTTCTGCGACATACAAAAATAATAATTTAACTGTGAAATAAAGGAAGAAAAAATACATATTGCCTTCTTTTCATTCAAAAATGAAACAACTCAACTCAAGGTAGGCAGTGCATATAGGAACAAAGTGCTTCTGCCTGCCTAATGTGTTTTCTCTCTAAATTCATGCTCACATTCTGTATTTTAATATAATATAATATAATATAGCCGTCGCCGAATGTCCAATAAAGCTGTTCTCATTTCCTATATTATTTTTGTCAGACAATAGAACAAGTAGCTATGATATAGTGAATGACTACATTTTTTTATATGTGTAAAATTAACTGAATTGAGAGAGTTTGGGAACTGGGTGAAAGCAATGTGATAGTGAGTATTACAAGTAATAAGCAAAAGAAAGGAAATTAAAATGGTCAAACAAAACTTTAAATATAAAACAAAAGAGAAGCAGATAAGTGACAAGTCCGTGGAAAAACAAAAAAACTGGCGCGCGCTCAACACATGAATGTGCTGCTGCTCGTCTCAGCCATTCACTGAACAAGGTAGACGCAGTTAGAGAGAGTGACGCCAGGGAGAAAGCAAGAGCTTGCGCTCGCAGAACAGTACTAGTGGCAACATCTGGAGGTTACAGAGGTTTGTCTAAAAAGTCGCTAGATTTGTCACTAGTCGCTTTTTTGAAAAAAAAATTCGCTAAAGGGGTCTGAAAAGTCGCTAAAATAGCGAAAAAGGTGCTAAGTTGGCAACACTGCACGCGAGGGGAGGGGGAACAAAAACAAGGAGGCGGGGGCGAGCACAGCACAGAGAAATCAAACAAGCAAAGTGGCGAAATCAGAATTAAACATGAACAATATATCGATATATACGATATGTCAAAATCCATATCGTGTTTAAAAAATATCTCGATATATTTTAAATATCGAGATATCGCCCACCCCTTACTCAGCCCTGACTTCACATATAGGCCTAGTTCTTTTATTTTTAGAAACATATTTTATATCTGTCAGAAAACATATAATGTACTTCAAACTATTTGGGTTGGCCTAGTTTACCCAAAACAAGGGATTTTATGTACTCACCCTCATGTCAGTCATTCCAAACCGGTTTGACTTTGTCTTCTCTGGAGCATACAGGTTTGGAACAACATAAGGATGAGTTAATGAATCAATGTGGGGTGGTGAACTATCCTTTTCACATTTAGTTATATTTATGTCCTGTTACAATCAGCAAAATTTGTAACAACATTTAATACGTCACAGTATACCAAATGTTTAGTTTTAAAGGCATGATAACACAAGAACACGATCAACGGGCGCAAGATATTATGCAACTAATTCACTGTAACAAAATGTGAAAATCTAGCACTGCTCACTTTTGAAGTATGTTGTTGTTAACAGTTTTAGCATAGTAAGTAACTATGACTATAGAGTGGATGAGGGATGATGTCAAAACCCAGAAGACTAATTCGCCAGTGGATCCCTTGGGATTTTCCTATTGGTTTTTTTTAAATGGGGTTTTTCAATTAATGAGTAAAATAAGGTCTGTGCTAAACATAAGGTTACGACACTTGGGCATTTTGCTCAACAACATAAATTACACACACACATATCGAAAAGTAGTGTAGTGCTTATTAGATTACATACATTCCTGGCTTATAACTCTTTAAAGAATACTTAAGAAATCTCAATGGTAAAAATACTTCTGGAACCAAGGCTACTAAAATAAAACTGGAATGAGCACTCTATTAGGCATACTGAGAGAAAAACTAAGGACCGGTATGTAGTCCATTTCAAAAACATCTGCGAAACTAAAAGTTATCAAACTTATGGTTAATATGGTGGTGGTTGAGGAGAGATCTCCTGATATGATTGTACAGCGCTGTGGGTGTACAGTAGTACATATGAAAGCGCTATATAAATGCCTCATTCATTCATTCATCAATGAACCATTTCTGTTCTTGCCTTGATCTAAACAAAAATATTTCAGCTTTGTCTTTTCTAGATCTGTGTCAGGTAAAAGCATGCCACCTTTCTTGTCCTCCTCCTTCTCCATTAACATACTGAACAGAAATCTGTCAGTATGATCAATCAGCACTTTGAATACATACAGCCCAAAATGTCTCCTCAGCCTGGTCCACCATTATCCGTGTCATTTCACTGCCCCTGAATCTCATCTTGTTTCATCCAACAGCTGCTATACACATCTCTGCACCTCTCCATTTCACAGAAACAGCATCACAATACCGGTCTTATCACTAGAGACCTCCTCAAGGGGAAAGCAAGGCCCACGCTGGCTTGATTTTCAGCCATTGTTAGTTTACATCTGTCAATAGCATTTTATGGACATGTCTTTGATTGGATATCAGAAATGAATGAATCAAGAGAAGCCGTGATCTCACACAGTGTCAGCGAGCTCACGTTAAGCTGTCAGGTGAATTGTCTATGCATGGCAACGAGGAAAATCTTGCAGGGATTTCCGTGGTAACTGTACAGGACCGCAGTTGTAGTTAGACCGAAATATCCGTGGTTACGGTAACCGTGGAGATGGGTGAAAGGGAAGACTCGGCTTCCTGTGGAAACTCATGGTTGATTAGAACAGGATGCCACTGAGTGCCGCACTTTCTGTGTCAACGTTTCCTCTTAATATGCTAACATTTCCGGCTTTTTAGTTAAAAGTCGCTTCGGTTTCCCTTTTTATAGAAACACTCTCCTTTTTATTTTCCTCCTTCCATTGCTCCTTTACTACCACTTGGCCTTAGCTGTATAACACTAAGGTGCCGTTTACACAAAATGCTTTTAAAAATGTTAGGGTTAGGTTGCGCTCACGTCTTTTGCTGCGTCTTGAAAATGAGACGTTATTCTAAAAACACGACAAGTTAATATGGAATCCCAATTTTAGCCACATAAAAAAAGATTTGGTAAATCATTATTAAGGCATACAAAAAGGAATAGCCTAATTATTCGATAAAAATAACTAAATAAAAATAAAAAATATTTATAATAGAATAAAAAATCATTATGAAAGTCAGATTTCTTTGTTATAATTGACTTGTCATAATTATGAATTTTATTTCATACAACTTGAATGAAAATGATGACATTGTGTAGATGATTTTTACTTTTTGTCATAATTGTGACATCTCAGAATTTTGACTTTCTGTCAATTTCGACTAATCTCTTATTTTCTCATTTTGACTTTGTATCTCATACTTGTTTAACATAACAATTTTGACTATTTTTGTCAATTCTGATTTCTCATACTCATGACATGTCATAATAACTCTTAGTAAAAAAATGTACTTATAGTATAATAATGTTGACTTTTTGTCAATTTTGACTTTTTACCTCACAATTATGATTTATCAAAGCATCTCATGTGGTGGAAAACGGCTTCCATAAGATAAAAGAAGTAAAAAAAAAAAAGTGTCTCTAAACCTTGTTTTTGTGTCATTCCACTGCCCAGCATCATGTGTTTATAAAATAAAAAATGCTTTCAATGTAAACTGCCCTAACGCAGCAATAGCTCTGTGTGAGAGACAGGGTGGGCTGCTTTATTTGGGTCTGAATGCCAGAGCAACTGTGGTGTCCCACGTGCTTTCTCCATCTGACCCCGAGCACCCAAACTGCGTCTGAGGTCTAATGTAAATTAGAATGGCCTTTATCAATAGCGAGCCAGTCTAACCTCTGGGGAGTCGGGGGAGAGGGGAGCAATGTAATCTCTTTCAAACACCAGCCTATGATCTCGTTAAAGACTAATTGATGTTCTGTGTTAACGAGCTTTACCTTAATTAGTCACATTTAAGTGAACGGGGGATACTGAGAGGGAGTTGGATACAGTTTGGGGCATGCTGGACTCATCAACACAGCTATGTGAACAAAAAAATAGAGAGAGGAAAGTAATCAGATGAAGAGACTGATACAGAAACGCTGAAGAGAGGGATCCAGCAGAAAAAAGAGATGTTTAAAAAAGCAGCAATACTCTAGAGCCAGAAAGCCCGAGAGAGGGAATGATAAAGAGGATAGAGAGCAAAGGTAAAGGAGAAGATAAAGAATCAATGCACTGAAACAGAAAAAGGAGAAAGAGGAAAAGAGAAATGCAAACGTTGATTCAAGCTGCTCTCATCTTTCTGTCTGAGCCCTCCAACCATGTTCAGTCTCAAATATTCAATTCCTCTTCTCGCTTTCTTCCTCTCTTTCATTTCCTCCTCTCACTCCCTCATTCTGTTTGCACTGTATTTCTCTTCTCCCCATCCTTCACTGTATTTCTGTCTAAGAGTCTTCTCCTCCCCGTCCAGCTTCATCTGTATCCACACCTCTGCTACATCCTCCTCTTCAGTGCATTATAGTCTCTCACCTTCTTTCATTCTATACTCTTTCATTCTTTCACTCTCCCTCCTTCTTTATAAGTGCACTCCCCCTCCCTCTACAGTAAAGCCTGGAAAGCAGCTGTAAGACAGACCGCTGGAGTGAAGCTATATTGACACTGAAGGCAACAAATTAACATTACTGTGCGCATTACAGTACTGCAGTGTGTGTGTGTGTGTGTGTGTGTGTGTGTGTGTGTGTGTAGTCCTGGTGATTTGCGTGCCCAGTATCCACAACATGCCTTGTTCAATAAATGTGTTTTTTTTTTTTTTGGAGGTCATAATCTTTTCTCACCTATAGCAGATATATGTGTTCTGTATGTGAAAAGAGTCTCAAGACAGCAAGTCAGTACAGCGTGAAGATTATGAAAGGTCACGTTGCACAACAGGCTGCTAGTACACTAAAACACATAATTGAACTAAAATGTTTTCTGTGTATGATGTATGCCAGCACTGATCTCAGGCCTGTCTTGGTGTACATTCAGACCTCACATTCCCTCTGCAGGACTCCAGGCTCCATTTTAACAGCTTTAATAAGTTTGGCGCAAGGAGGGAGTAAAACTTATTACAGAATATGAAGCAGAAGCCCCACATAAATGATTTTACTTCATCTAAACGCCAACGGTTTGATTCATATCGCAGGAGGAAAACTGTGGGCCTATGATGGGCTCATATGAAATTAACATAATGAGCGCTGCTCATAAATCTCCCTGATTTCTTACCCAACTCTAAAAAGCAAGTGACCAGACTTTGAAAGACGACAGCAATTGGTGTATTGAGATATTTCAATGCACTGTTTACCCATTTAAATGATTATAAAAAATACTCGAAAATAAATAGGCTATGCTATGTAAATAAGCTCGCATGGCACTGAAACACCAAGAATATCAAACACACTGAGACACTGAAAACTGCTCAGTAAAATTGATAAATCCGCAGTTTACATACACAACTGGAGACGAGCTGCCTGACAGCGCAGCGCATCGACACGATCATTAGCCGCACCGAAGCAGCATTTTAAACACGTTTTAATATTCAGTTGCTTCACAGTTGTTGTTTTTATGAAAATCACTAATTGTGCCCGCAGACTGCGCGTGTCTCAGTGCCGTTTCCAGACGCGTGCGTTTTCGCGTGTTGCTGTAATCTCTGCGCGTATCTGTGCAGTGAGAGAGCAAGAAAAGTCTAAGTATGTGCCGTTTCACTGAGGAACAAGTGGGCTTATAAGCACTGGCATATGTGCGCGCGTGCAGCAATGACAGAAGGGTCAAACCCCAGCGCGCGCCGGCCGTATCCATCTATCTTTCGCGTGCCATCCATCTTTTCCAGTAACGTTACCCTCACTCGGAGCCTCCGGTGTACTGTCAGTGCCATGTCTCCTCGCTCCACGCAGTCAAGTCCGTGCAAAAACACAGCAGTATTCATTAAACTGTTACTTACTGTGTTTTCACGCGCCTGTCCCCCCTCTCTCCTTTCGGCCCTCCATTCTCTTCACATCATTCCCCTCGAGGTATCCTTTTTGCGGCTTCTACGGGGGAAATACACCTAGAAATATATATATTCTACATGTATTCAATTTTCGCGAGCTCTCTCTCTCTCCACCTATCTCCCGCTCCCTCCTCTCTCTCTCTTGCTCCTCTCTCCCACTCTCTCTCTCTCTCCGCTCTTTTGTTAAAATTCAGTATATGCGCCTCGTCACCTAGCAACCGTCAACCTCCCTCTCTCGAGCGCGCGCGCGCCTCCCGCTTCTCTCTCTCTCCATCACTTACGACACGTGTTGAATGCTAAACTTAGCGGTGTAGAATAATATTAATAACTGGGTGGTTCGAGGTCTCTTCCTCTGCCTCTCACTCCCTCTCCCACTCCACACACACACACTCACGCTATCGCGCACACACACCTCCTCCTTTCGCTCGCGCATATCATCATGCAATATAAATATTTACTAGAGCCACTCAGTCCTCTGTTGCATGCCCCCCGCAGCCCCCGTCCGTGTCTCTCTCCCCTCCCATCATCCCGTACTGCGAATCAATGGAGCCGTGTCGCCACTTCTGCTTATCCGAGCAAAACGGAGAGGTGTGTGTCCGTCACCAAGTCCATCCGTTTCACTAGACACGCGTGTATCCATACAGCAAAGACATGGGAAAAAATACGCACCGACCGTGAGCGCGCACGCGTGTTCTGGAGAGTGAGTTACCGTTGCCTATGCCGGGAAATGGATTGAGTAAGTAGCTTGAGCTGCAGTCACCGTGTTAATATATTTTTTTAAAATATTTTTTATTTCGTTAAGTGCTTGTATTATTTCACCGGTTAGATTTTTTTTTACCTTTATATCTGTGGTCTACTGGAAGTGGTCGCTTGTCAATCGATTAATAAACCAATAACTCAATCGCCCGTGATTAATACTGACACTCTGTGTTTCATTTAGTGAGCTCTGATGATAAATGGTCAATTTTTTTTTTCAGAAGGTCGCTGACTGAATCCCAGCGTGACGCAGCGCTATTGATGAAATACCGTTCAGCCATTTAAAGCAGTCGTTTCCAACCCTGTTCCTGGAGGCCCCCCAACGCTACACATTTTGGATGTCTCCCTCATCTAACATACATATTTAAAGTCTTGGAGTACTCTACTAATGAGCTGACGAGTTTAATCAGGTGTGTTTGATTTGGGAGACATCCAAAGTGAGTACTGTTGGGAGCCCTCCAGGAACAGGGTTGGAAACCAGCGTTTTAAAGCATAAACTAAACTACTGATCCGTTTCCTCATCTCCACTAAAGAAATCTATCAGCATCATGTCTGTGCAAGAGAATATACTTGGTATAACAGTCAAAAACACTCACTTGTTCAATGCCTAAGTGTAATGCAATTACAGTTCATTCATATCTGCTTCATTCTTAAAGTTATTAGTTATCATTATCAGGTCCTTAGAAGAACACGGGCCAGTTGTAAGTTATATGATAAATAAGCAACTTTAAGTTCAAACACAAAATTCTAAAGATAGCTGTGCACTTGTTTATCTGGTCCATAAGGTCTATTTGAAAAATAAAGTACATTTCATATTATGCAACACATAGCTTTCCTTTTTGCTTAGAACCGTAGCCAAGTCTTCCCTTAAAGTTATAGATTAAAATTTAAGTTTTGAATGAGGGCCGGTGAGTATAAACGATGAAAGAGTTTTCCATTTTTGGGTGAATTGTCAAGTCATGATAAAATGAAAGTAGCAGATCTTTCCTTCTGTATTGTGACACATCTGATCTGATTTATCAAAAAAAAAAAAAAAAGATTAAATCTATGGAGAGGACTTCTATGCATCAGTTGCTGATTTGATTTTGAGAAGTGGGCAAGAAAGGGCATTAAAAATAAAGTCCTGTATACATAGAGAGAATTCTGCCGTTTTCACTGGAAGATTCCATATAACATTTTTGATTTAACATTTTAAGGTAAAAAAAAAATTGTTTTGTTCACATAGAGATCTATAACATGCACTATAAGGTAAAACATTTTTGTTTTGTTCACATAGAGATCAATAACATGCATATGGAAAATAGAAAAATATGCTTACTGCAAGACTGGTGCAACCAAATGAAGTACAGGCTTAGTTCCAAACTTACCAGTAGTTACTAAGCCCCAAGTGTAAACTTTACATCCCAATTTAAAGGGAGTGTTCAACCAAATATAAAAGTTCCATTATGATTATAATTACCCTCATAATGTTTTAAACCTGTATGACTTTCTTCTGTGGAAAGGCCAGTGAAATTCAAGGGTTTTCAATGTTGTATTGGACACCATTGAAAATTAAGCTGAATTTTTTTTCCACAGAAGAAAACAAGCCATACAGATTTGGAACAATATGATAGAATCATTATTTATTTTTTTCACACAAATGGAATGGTCCAATCTACCCAGGTCATAACAATGATTTTTGTGAGAGAACAAGGGAACCAGTGTTGTAGTTGTCAGGTTGCACAAACCCACATATCAGTCACCAGTCTGAATCTCACTGGCCAGCGACAGATGTCATTTGAATGGTTCGCAACATAAACTGTCAAAGTGACTGTGTGTGATTTTGAAGTGAGGGCATGTTAACAAGTTTCATTCAGTGGAATTTATGTTCACACCCTTTTCACCCTCTTTCTCTCTCTCAGTCTCACTCTTTGTATATGTGTCCTGTTGTTTGAGTTACAGCTCAGAGCACAACAGATGAGTAAACATTGATAGTCACAAGTAAATCCCATCAAATCAAATTGGGGAATGCAAAGGCTACGCTCCCTCATGCCCGCACTCTCAGTTCCTCTTTTTCTCTCTCTGTAGGCGTTTCTTTCATTCTCTCTTCGACTCCTCACAAAGTCTGATTAGAGTTGATAAAGAAAAATCCCAATTAATCAAGTAAATAGAAGATGGAGGAATTGAGCAGCAGTCCCAGAGGCACACACTGGGCCTTATAGGAATCATATTGAAGGGTCGTACAGGCCTTGGGATAATATTACGGACTACGACATGGCATCTGGTATTAGTGTCGCATAAAACAAGCAGACGTGAGGGAGAAGTGCAGAAGAAACTAATAGGAGAACTAAAGAGAGAGACTGCCTGAGGGAGGATGGAGAGAGTGAGAGCCCTATTCAGCAGTGCCACACAGGCTTTCCTTTCGCACTGGGAGACCTCGACGACGATTGAATTTCTTCTCAGTCCTAGCTGTAATAGAAAATAACCAAGTACTTTCGCGCAATAGCTGTCAGCGACCTTCTGAAAAGAATAGGGCTAATCCTTTACGGTGCCCTCGCAGAACGGCTCCGTTCAAATCCGCTACATTTCATTTCTTCAATAAATTTTCTTCCTCTTAAAGATACATTTTTTCCCCCTCTCACATTGAGACTGAACTCTGTCTTTGACTGGGTCTGTGTTAAACGTAGACTCAAAATTAGTCTTTCAGCAAAGAAATAAAAAGCTACGGAACGCCACATTCATTTTCACAGGCGGTAAATGATGGGCATTGTAATCCCGAGCTAATTATCGCGACAAGAGCAAATGTACATCACCGTTTTTCAAGTATCCACATTTGTGAATATCTAAAGACTTTGTATGAATAATTCTTTAAGACTCCTCGCTTGTTTTGGTATAGTGTAGTCGGAGGGTTCAAAAGGAGCTGATGGAAGCCACAAGAGCCTTTAGTCCCCGCGGTCATTTCTCTGATCACTTATGATTCCATTTAAACAGTATTACTCTCAACGAACAGCTTCACCCACGGATAATGATGGCATGATGCCGCATGTTTCAAGATCCTTCTTTCTCGAGAGGTATTCGACAGGGTCGGATAGAGATTCGATGAGAAGATTGGAAAGCCCTTCATCATCCTGAACACCAGGGGTTTGGGCTTTATCCCAGTGTGTGCCAAGTTCTCAGATATATCAGTTAAAAGTCCCAACCAATCAGTACTCTATAGCAGTCTAAAGACACAGAGCCTCAGCCATTATGAAGTGAACATTGTACTATCCACTCTGGTTTATGTTTAAGGAATATTCTGGGTTCAGTACTAGTTAAGTTAGTTAAGCATGGTCACACATTAGATTAGGGTCCAATTCTTGCTCTTAACTATGACTTTTGCCTCAATAAACTCCTAATTACTGCTTATTAATAGTTAGTAAGGTAGTTGTTAAGTTTAGGTATTGGGTAGGGGATGTGGAATATGTGGAATATGGTCATGCAGATTAAGGCATTAATATGTGCTTTATTAGTACTAATAAACAGCCAATATCCTAGTAATATGCATGCTAATAAGCAACTAGTTAATAGTGAGAATTGTACCGTAAACTAAAGTGTTGCCGACAGCATTTGTGGCATAATGCTGATTACCACAAAAATGTATTTCCACTTGGGGAAACTGACAATGGAAATGAATGGGACCAATCCGTAAACATTAAAATACCACCGTTTCAAAAATAAAGCGACAGAACAATGTGTTAACATGATTTTGATGCGTGTGCGTGGAGGGGTGATCCTATTTTGAATGAAGTTGTCCAATTGTCCAAGACAACGAAATGCCATAAACCCTGAATTGGCTGTAAAATTATTTTAACAGCTGAACAGCTCAAAAAACAACAACAACAAGTGTCATAACAGAAGAATTATGTATGATGCTTTTATAAAATGATAAGCTTCACATTTCTTCTAAATCTTTGGCCTCATTCCCATCCATTGTAACCGCCTCAACCTTGATCTATTTTTAAGAAAACAAGGGTTCAATGAGTTGACTGATTGAACTTAACTTTACACCGACGAGGGCCTGACTACATCAATGCAACATTTTCAAAATGCCCAAATCTCAAAATCTAATCAACAACAAGTGAATCAAAACAGAACCAACTCCCTGCCCTCCATTTTTTCTTTTTCGATAAGTCGCTACACTCAGATGAACGTCAAAATGCAAAAGGAAAGATCTGTTTAACCTCGACTTAAAATAAGGGCATCTACCAAGAAATGAAATCTTTTCATTTTATTAATTTTGTAAACATGGTCCCAAAATGCTGTACAAACTAAAAACACAAAATGTGTACAAAAAAAAAAATATATATATATATATAAAAAAAACGAAATTAAAAAAAACGTGGGCACTCTGAGTGTCACCCCACGGTTCTAAACTATCAATAAAAATAATAATACAAATTATAATAATAAAAACACATATGGCCTGCTTGGTTACATTATATTGGAAAGGGAGAGCATTGTCAAGAAATGACAGATAAGGAGATTCATTTGCATTTTTGCAAGGGTGTAAGTAATACTGAGA
Source organism: Siphateles boraxobius (assembly GCF_051911475.1). Lineage (NCBI taxonomy): Eukaryota > Metazoa > Chordata > Actinopteri > Cypriniformes > Leuciscidae > Siphateles > Siphateles boraxobius. Next base: position 17,877,349 of record NW_027508722.1, on the reverse strand, counting down.
GAGAATTTACAATTGTCAAACAGGTTTCATTTCATTAGTGTGTCATAATGGTAATCCAGTGCTGGAAAGCAAACAAATGAGATCCTTATCACATACTTTTACAGTAAAAAAAATACAGAAAGGAAACCCATTACATAAATATTGACTTTGTCCTGCTGATCTCTACTATTAATCTATCCTTTGCCCTACAAAATCCCAGGAATGAGAGCAGCAGATGTAGAGTCATTGTGTAGTGTCATTGGTGTAAAGAGTACATTGTAAATAAAGATCAAAAACGTCTGCACACTCCACTGACACAGTCGCTCAACCAGCTCTCACAGATTCATTCAGAGCACAGCAGGCTAGTTTGTGTTCAGTTCTACCTCGTACTCCCTGTTTTCTTTTTCATAGTTTCCATTCTATACTAATACCAACTACTACACACAAGCTACCGGTATCCCTAAAATAAGACATATTGACTCTGTTGTCTACAAGATGACAGGGTTTAGTTTAGCCTGACCCGGTTAAGCTGATAAAACAATTGAACAGAACAGAAACCGAAAGACATTACCATTCGATCAGAAGCTGAGCAGGTTCTTTTTGTTTGAGGATTAAATGTGTAAAACTATTGTGTTTGAGAAGACAACATAGTTATGCAAAGTAAAGAAAACAGGGCAGTTCACAGTGAAACCAAAATAACCAGAGCAGAAAACTATTGTGCTTTGCTGGGGGCGTTTAAATTGCAAATGGGGACTGGATCTGCAGAGTGAGGGTAGGGTAGGGTGGGGGAGATGAGAAATTGCATAGACTTCCTCCTGTAATGCTTAATTACCTCTTTCCTGTACTTGAGGTAATCTTTAATCAGATGTGCACCATGGAATCCAAGGGGGTACGCGAGTGCCCTGCAGCCGCCTCTGATAAAATTCACACACGCACAGGTTTGTTTTTCCACCATAATGGGGAATTTCCATAGACTTCTATTGTTTTTCTGAGCTAATGCTATTTTGATTCCCTATCCACTACTCATGAATCCAGTCCTTTACTTTTATACCATTTTCAAGAAACAATTCAATAGTGCCTCAACAAATGTCATGTGGTATATAACCACTAGTAGTACAACTTTTTCCTTATGTCTTAAATATATGTCAGTGTACACACAAATGTCTTTAAATATATTTTCAAGAATGCATCTTTACAAATGTCGCAAATTATTCATTCAGAAATAATCAGTAAAATTTCGTTTCTATTTTTCCACCCACCTATTTGGTGGCTTCCCTGATTGCAGCAACTTGCATTTTTATTACAGATATTTTGCGCCAATTTTCCCAGGAAGTGACCAATTTGTTCACTTGAACACATGGGATGGAGTCGCAACACATGGGATTCTGCAACCTGAACTTTGCAAGTTTCTTCTTTTCTTTTAATAAAGCTTTTTTCCTTCTTTACAACATCATGAAAGCTGACATTACTGACCTTTTTTGCCCCCAAAAAATCTATATAACTTTAACTCAGAGAAAAAGAGAAAAAAAGCTCATTATAAAAGTATAATAAAGTCATTGTATTAATGCTATATATTTTTTTTTAAATAATTTTAATGTTTTTGAAAGAAGTCTCATTATATTTGATCAAAGTACAGAAAAACATTAATATTGAGAAATGTGGTATTGTGATATGTGATATTTTTAAATGTAATTTATTGCTGTGACGGCTAAGCTGAATTTCCAGTCTTCCGTGTCACATGATCCTTCAGAAATCATTCTAATATGCTGATATGCTCAATAAATATTTCTTATTATTATTATTAGTATCAATGTTGAAAACAGTAGATCATGTTTTTGTAAAAAAACATAATACATTTTTACAGGATTCTTTAATGGATGGAAAGTTCAAAAGAAAAGCATATTTGAAAAATCAATCTTTTTTACATTTTAAATGTCTTTACAGTCACTTTTGATCAATTTAATGTGCCCTTGCTGAATAAAAGCATTCATTTCTTAAAAAAAAAGATCTTACTGACCCCAAACTTTTGAACGATAGTGTAAACCTCTCTCTCTCACACTAACAGACACACACACACGGATCTAGCAGAAAGGATTCTATAGACTGAGCAGTTTAGTGCATTTTGTATTGTAAACAGCGTGTGGTTGTTTAATCTGGGGCAAAGTGAAGTTTATTGAGAGAGCAAGTAAAAGTAGGACTGTAAGTATGAAAGATGAAAAAGATGGAGCGATGGTATTGTGTGGGAAACCAGCAGAGGAAAGTAAAGTCAGGTAGAGGAGGGAAGGGGAGGAATGGGCTGAGGCAGGAGAGAAAGAGCAAAGATAAGCACAGAAGAAAAGAATGCACACAGAACGGAGACGAGGGGAGGGAAGAGGGAGGGGCAAAGAACATGGCAAGGTTACACATGAACTGCAGTCTGTTTTCTTCTTTAACACAGACACAGAAAGAGAGAAGTAGAGGGAGGAAGCTTCGGTTTTGCTCTTATCTCTGCAATATCACATTAAACCGTAAATTAAGAACAAAACGGAAGAACTGAATGCTAAAGGAGTGAGTACATTCATGACACAGAGAGCCAGGAAAGAGGGACACTGAAAGAGAAAGACAGAGAAAAGACAGAGAGACTATGAGAACAATAAAATAAACACGGCGGATACACATTGGCAGAGTTTACAGGACCAGCTCTGACATCAGTGAAGTGAGAGAGGAAGAGGGGTGCAACATTGCTTTACGGAAACTGCCGTTTCATACGCTGACACAGTCTAACAGACGCTTGAGAGAAACAGAAAGAGAAAGAGAGACAAAAGGATCAAACAAGTCTAATTTCAACCAAACCATGTTGATAAAAGAATACCGGATATGCATGCCGCTCACTGTCGATGAAGTAAGTTTGTACCTAACTTTTTACATGTGTTTGGGTTTGCTTCCATATGTTTGTGTGTACTGCAGCTGTCCACATGATTAGTGTGCATGAAAGTAAACATTATCAAGATGTTTATTCCACTCTGTTTATGCAGATGAAACCTTAATCTAGCTCTGTGCATGTCTGTGGGCTGCACTTCATAATCTCCCTATATCAGCTGTTTACTTTACCTAAACGGGTCATACCAGTTATGTATTTTCATTTTAAGTTACTCACCTCAAGGCTAGAAACAAAACACAAAGGCTTTTCCAACAAACAGCTTGGGTTTCTAAAGAAGGGTCAGGGATTGTTTCGTATATCTATGTTTCACCTTCAAGGAGCCCAAACTTGTGCTCTTCGGATCAGACAAGCCCAAACAAGCACACCTGACCTGAAAGTCTGCCTTAGAATTCGTCTATGGACAACATCAGCACTAGACCGCATAGTTTCCAGACAGGAGCACTGCCCCCTTCTTCTGGAGAAACTCTGGTGTGCGTACAGACAGCGTTTTTATGGTCCAAGCTTCACAGGGTCTCTGTCGTCATCATCAGTGACAATGATTGTCGGAATGGGTTTTCACATTAACAGATTTCAAAAGAAGTATCCCTCAGACAAACAGCAGGAACATTGTCAGTGCTGCCAACATTGTTTTTCAGGAGAATATGTGGAAAAAATTATCCGGAGACAATTTGTGCCCTTTCCATTTCCATGACAGATCAAGCACACTATGACAATGACATATGCAACATTCCAATTTTGCGCAAAAGTTAAACTCACAACTTTGGATGGAAACATCTCTAGTGACTGTTTAGTATTTTTTAAAAAGCTTTAAACTCATGAAATGTGTCATTTTGTTTACATTTTTTACATTTCTCAGAATAAATTAGCCATGAACCGTAATCAAAATAGCACATATCACAACATATATTATCTAAAGATATTATATTACAGTAATAAATCAATGTTTGGTTGCAAAATGGCACCTACAGAAATGTAATAATTTTTAGAAAATACTTAATTTATAGTTGATTTAACAAATCAGATTTCATTTCATAGATCATTATGAAACAAAACTCATGAATTGTATCTCTTTGTTAATAACATTTTTCAGAATAAATTGTAACGTTATCGTAATATCAAATACCACAAAATGTATTCCAAAGAAATATATTATATTCATTATTAATGTTTGATTGGAAAATGGCACCTACAGAAATGTAATACATTTACTTTAAATATTTAATTTATAGATGTTTTATTATATTTGACAAATAAAATTTTATTTCATGGATCATTATGGCGCAACACACAGTAATATACTAACAATAAATTATATAATAATAATAAATAATATATAGTCAATAGATTCACATTTTTGTCAATATTTCCTATTTCTGAAAAAATTGTGATGCACTTTTTTTATTGCTGCATGACAAAATTTAAATCTTGATTGATATAGGTTCATTTGGCAAAATTGAACTTGAAGTTGGCAGAATTAGTAAGTGGAAAAAAATACCAAAATATATTTTAAATACATTTATTTTATGCTAAATATACGACAAATACATTTACATATGTATGTGTTTATAACAAATACCCTGCAGGTGTAACTTTGGTAGGCTATACTAAATGAATATATTTAAAGTCTGCTGAATTGTAACAACTAATTTTGTATGTAATGCATTTTAGTTGTCTGGAAGTAGTTCTGAGGTCCAACTAAAGTTATAATTAAGTAGGCTATATTTGATTGTGCTAAAATGGAACTATTGCAAGTAAACTTTAGGTACACTATAAACATATTGCATTTAAATTATACAGTGATCATACTATCCTATACTAATAGTGACATTAAAACACATTTTAGGCAATAAATGTGCATTGTGGAAAAAATAGTACTCCAAAAAAAATTTGAATTATAATATTTATATCAGTTAGTCTCAAGTGATATGTCAGCAAATATTTTAATAGATTTGTACTATACTTATGAAATAAATGCATTTTAAATAGATTTTAGTATAGGTTTTTTTACTAGGGGAATTCAACTTCCTGTCATTCCAATTTAAATTCCAATTCAACATCGATGTGGAACGCATGTGGAACGTAGCCAATTCAATTCACATTCCAAATTGTGAGCTAAAAAGTAAGCTATTTCTAAAATCCTGGATTTTGCTCAACCAAGTTAAAAAACAAGGCCAAAAAAGAGAAAGAAATGAAACATGAGGTCACAAACAGGGGTCAGCAATTCCTCTTTCTCTCTTCCTTAGTACAGGATTGGCCAGTTATACATGATCAGCAAGCACAGCAAAGAGCAGAGCGGAGGAGGTGAAGGGGTGGAGGTCGTCCGTAATGAATCTTGCACAGACCACAAACACGGAGCCGGTCAGATCACAGAGAAACGCATTTACCTCAACAGGTGAGAGCGGCACACTGCACACACACACACACACACACACACAGGCACGCATAAGCCATCCTATTTTGTTCACGGTTTACATCACACACCTGCCAACGTGCCAGCGATCAGCTATTATTGATGACTGCAGCTAACACCTTTATGCATGCAGCAGAGCTCCTGCCATCTCTAACTTTACCTCCAAAAAACCCCTTTCTCTCCCTTTCGAGCTTCAAGCAAAAATACACAGCAACATAACCGTCCTGAGGAAGATCACGTAGGTATTCAGTCTGATATCATCCCACGCTGAGTGTGAACGTGCATACACACTTGTTGCAATTGCCTGTTTTCTCTTATATTCTGTACACTTTCGCCCTACAAGGACAGAACATACCCCCCCCACCCCCCCACCCCCCACACACACACACACACACACACACTCAGTCATTAGATGCTGTTGTGAATATGAATTACTGCACCTCTAGCACCAAAGCAAAATTTTCAAGCCATTAATGTGTTAGGAAAGACCAAAAGGGCAGAGCATTAAGTTCCTAATGGTCAAATAAATCTTATCGTGAGCATGTGAGTCTAATTCAAATGCTGATATTACCACAGACGAGATCATTATATGCTGTTTACAAGTATATCGTGCTGAACCGCTGCATTGTAATTATGAATAATTTAACTTGTATCGTCAAGATACAAGCGTCAAAGGATTGTAATGTAATGGCAGTTGTTTGGTGGGAATCTGCTGTTAGGCGGGACACACTGTGGAAATGTCTGTTACCTCAGAAATGGAGATAGAAAGAGTGTGAGAACGCGGGACCACATCCGTGACGCTCGACACAACTGGCTGACCGTGAATGATCTACATCTTCTCCACCCCTCTCTTCTCATCCTCTGTCCATTCATCCATCACTCAAGTCCTCAGGCTGTAAATCTCAAGCGCTGTCTGTGCTGCCTTATCTTACAGTGCTGAGTTCATTCTCTCTCTCTCTCTCTCTCTCTCTCTCTCTCTCTCTCTCTCTCTGTAGTGGGGGGGTTTTTGGACTCTGACTGTTTTTTTTTTGTGAGGGACAGATGGCACCAGACACCTCTGGAAGTGAGACTTATAGCTATTGTGACAGCCGCCTGACCTCTCTCACCTCTGCACATTCACATCTACAGTGGCCCCAAAATTATCTGGACCCTTAAGACAAACTTTAAATGATTTCCATTAAACAAAACACAAAATAATCAAAACATAGGGCAACTGCCAACTGCAAACAAACAATGCAAGACATTTTCTCAGAACTAACTTTTGCCAATTAATTTTAGCCAACCATTGAACAATGTACACTGCCGTTCAAAAGTCTGGGGCCGGTAAGAATAAAAATACAGTAAAAAAGCTAATATTCTAAAATATTATGCAATTTAAAATACCTTTTCTATTTTAATATATTTTAAAATGTAATTTATTACTGTGATAGCCCATTTTTGAGTGGAAGAAAAACATGCTGTAGAAGTGCATGTATCTTTAAATGCAAAAGAGCTGCTGCTCCCCGCCTCGTTTTCCAGAAGAGGGCGGAGCTTTTACAACTTGTGCCTGATACTCTGATTAAAAACTAAAACATCCATTTGGTTTTGATTATCATCTCTAATGCGGTCACTCACTGTATTTAAAGGGATAGTTCACCCAAAAATGAAAATTAACGCATGATTTACTCACCCTCAAGTCATATATGACATTCTTCTTTCAGACGAATACAATCAAATTATATAAAAAAATGTCCTGGCTCTTCCAAGCTTATTAATGGCAGTGAATGGCTGTATATTGAAAGTCGATCAAATCGTCTCCATCCATGATAAAAGTGCCCCACACGGCTCTGGGGGGTTAATAAAGGCCTTCTGAAGCACTGGCGTACACCTAAAATAGATGCAGAATTCTCTTTTAAAGTTTTAATAAAACGTTTCCTAAACTTGGACTATTGTTGTTTACCTAAAATATTTGTACATTTAAAATGTATTTTAATTTTTTAATTATTATCGTTAAAAAAATATCTACCGACATTCGCACTGCCAACCAATCCGCAAACAGCCGCAGACTGGTAATACGGTTGTGCTGTTGAGTCTCGCGCCTCATGAGGAGAAATAGAAACAATGAGCGCAGTTCACACAAAGAAACTTAATGAACATAGAGCGGTTAAAAAATGAATGTGGAGTTTTCATATTTATAATATATGATATGATACAGTTAAGCACCACGACTGCTGAATACCATCACGATTGAAAATATGACACTGATTTCATATGACAGTTCAATAAACAAGTAATCAATATCAAGTCACTTACATTTTAGACACAATATTGACTGTTTTTCTATTTGAGCAGCGATAATAGTTCCAAACAAACATCCCAAGAACCACAGCGCAGCTCACCGGAACACATAACTGCATTACTGAATGATTCCGCGCTTTGAATGAATCGATTGAGTCAAAGATTCAATGACCCATTAAACAACTACCTCATTCCTTAACGATTCAGCCGTTTGAACGAATCATTTGAATAAATGACCGAATAACTCACTCATTAAGACAGTCACCTGCCGCCCCCTACTGGTAGTTTAGTTTCGTGTTTAAAAGTAGGCTATAATTCTTTCCAATATCTTTTTTGTATCTTCAAAAAAGATTTAAAACAATCTCGTAACATTATTTAATGCAGTTGTAATTTTTCAGTGTAAATTAATTAATTTGATTGGTAACAGCATAGTGTCTATTTTTTTCAATTGAATGTATTGATCAAATCTAAGAATTTAAAATGAAAGATGAAGCATACGTTTAAACCGATTTCTGCATTTTTACTTGGACAAGAGAATGGCTGATTTACTTGTTCGAAGGAAAAGCACAAGTAAAGCCTTAATGTTGAACCCTGAGTTATATTTTATATACTGTAGGCCTAGTATTAGGCCTATGTTTATGTGGCAAGCAAGTTTTACACATCAGCCCAGTCTATTCTGTAAAGTTAGTGATAAGCCGGGTCCGAGTTTTTTTTTGCACATTAATTTGACAATAAATGTGGCACACCCAATTTTTCTTATGCACACCCAGAGACGCTTTTCTGGCTACGCTAGTGTTCTGAAGTGAAGTAGGGATGGCGAAAACTAAAAATTTTCTTGACCGACCACAGAGCCTCATTAGCCGGTTGTAACCGGTTAACCGATTAGTTTAAAAAATATGCCACGCAATTTGAAATAACAGCCATTTCGAGCCGCGCCTGCAATTTCGCAACTCTGTCGCATCTCTCTCTGCCTCCCGCTCACACACACACACACACACACACACACACACACTGCCCCGGCGCTGCGCTTCCACTCACGTCACTTTTTTAAAATCCCCTACAGCGCGAAACATGAGTCCCGCAAACGCGGGGCCGAGGAGCTTGTATGTAATCGGAGGACAAATGGCTCCTTAGTTTCGAAATGGTTTGGGTACAAGGTGATCGCGTTGAAAATAAAGGCGTTGGTCCAGCGTTAGAAGCTCATTTGAAACATTGCAGCGTCTCATTTAAGAAAATGACAGCTCCGAAGAGACTCCGCTTAGTTTGAGGTAACGTTAGTGCTAACAATAATAAAGAAAGATGATGATCATCATCACCTTATCTGTTACCACTGAAATGTAATGTAATGTATTTCTACAGTATTACTACTGTATTTAAGCACTGTATCACACAAGTTGCAACTTACTGTATCATTATTTTTGGTGAAATGGTCCCACACACTAACCTTACGTTTCTTTGCACGCTTCATCCTGTCGTCTGCCCATGCTCTAACCTCCAGTGTTTTAGCCTGTAGCCTTTACTTTTAGCAAACCTTGTGAGCGCGCGAACCCAAACGCTGTGACCTCGCGCCAAATGTTTTTATTGGTTTAAGTACAAACAGGCGAGTTATGAAAAATTGAGTGTGAGGGATTTGTTCACTTCACACAAAAATATCTTCGAATAAGATGGCTAACTGTAGTAGCGTTTAGTCCACTGTCTATAATAGCCTAATTTAGAGATCACTTCTTCTTTTTTAACCGACTACCGACAAGTTTGACCGGTTAACGTTGAGACGGTCAACCATCGGTCAAACGGTCATCGGTTAGCATCCCTAGGTGAAGTGATGCGTCCATGTAAGAAAAATATCCATATTTAACACTTTAACACCACATTTATCAACTAAAATAACTAGCTTCGGTCGGACGGCCTGCGCAAGTCGACAACGTAAATTTCAACATTTACAAACGCATTATTAAAATCAAATGTCGTATTTGTGAACATTAGTTAATGCACTGTGAAGTAACATGAACAAACAACAGCTGCATCTTTATTAACTAAAGTTATCAAAGATTAACAAATACGGTAACAAATGAATTGCTCAAGGTTAGTTCATGATAGTTAAATACAGTAACTAATGTTAAAAAATGAAACCTTATTGTAAAGTGTTGCAACATTTCTTATTATCACAGTTGAAAACAGTTATGCTGCTGCTTAATATGTTGTGCTGCATAATAAAAATAAAAAAATTCAGGTTTCTTTGATGAAGGTTAAGTTTAAAAGAACAGCGTTTATTTGAAATGTAAATCTTTTAGAATACTACAAATATCTTTGCTGTCATTTTTGATCAATTTAATGCATCCTTGCTGAATAAAAGCATTAAAATCTTACTGACTCCAAACTTCACGCTTGGAGTTAAGCCGGGGGTTGTATAATGTGTCTGTTGCGTCATAACATTTTCTCGTTTCCCTTTTTGTCTGTGTTCAGCAAACTGCCAACCTGGATGAGAAAGTTTGTTCCCATGGCTTTTTATATAACAGAAACTGCCTGGAACTTCTACCCTTACACCATAACTGGTCAGTCCAAGTATTTACTATTCAGTGTTTGAATCGTAATGTGCCGTCACATACACCCATCTTGTTGTTTTTTTAATGCACCAGTAACCAGGCGTAACCTAACACTTTATTTCTCTTCTGCAAACTTTTCTCCTTCTACGTCCATTGGTGTTTTACCACAGAGTACTCGGTAAGTATTCTCACATGTCAGCTCAAAATCATGCAGTTTCCTCTTGGCTCACTGACCAACTGAGCAAACAAGATAATCACCTCACTCTCCCTCTTTCTCGTTTCTTTACTCCTTCCAAAAGTGTTCCTTCCTACCGAGGTTCCATGTCAGGATCGAGACGCACTTTGAGAATGACAACGGTTGCAGTGAAAATGTGAGTGAGAGATGCCAACACACATGCATACACACACAGACACACAGTGTGTGTTACAGGAGATAATCCTCTTAAAGGAGGGCGATTCATCAGAGGCTCACGTAGCTGTCGCGTCCTTGTAAAGGCCATTGTGCTCGTGTCCGTCTGTGAAGCACTCAGTAGTAACAGTCAGGTAAGCAGATCCAAACAGTCCACCTCACTCCTGTGACACCGGACACCAGTGGCTTAAAAGCAGGACCTCAAAAACTGGTTTCGGTCAGACTATAGCAAAGGGCTCTTGAAAAATCAACAGCGCTGTTGACGCACCTTAAGTTAACGGACATCAATCATTTTTTTAAATGTTTTTTTTAATCGGCACAGGTCAGTAAGATTTTATTTCTCTTTTTTTTAAAGAAACTGATACTTTTATTCAGAAAGGATGCATTAAAATGTTCAAAACTGACTGTAAAGACTTAGACATTTTTTTTTTTATACAATATATGTTTGTCTAAATGCTGTTATTTTGAACTTTCTAATCAAAGAATTCTGCAAAAATGTATCACGGTTTACAAGCAAGGTTTACAAGCGCATAATTGTTCTCAACACTGATATGATAATATTCTTGAGCACCAATTCAGCATTATTTCTGAAGGATCACGTGACACTGAAGACTGGAGTAATGGCTGCTGAAAATTCAGCTTTGCCATGACAGCAATAAATAACATTTTAAAATATTTTTCAATAGAAAACAGTTACTTTAAATTGTAATAATATGTCACAATTATAAATGCAATCTTTGATGAGCATCTTGGCAATAAACTTCTTTTAACAACATTTTTGAAAAATGTTACCGACCCCAACCATTTAAACTGTAGTTTACTCCAGAAACTTTATTTGGCTTTCTCATCTGAGATCAAATTTTAATAACAAATATATATGCAATTTGATTGATTTCTGTTTGTAGTCTTCAAATTACATGGATACACAATATATCTGTACCATATCAGCTAATGGAAGATATTAAAGTTCTCAGGAGATACAATCTCATGAGTCACTTTCCCTTTTCCACCAAAAAAGAACTGGTTCGGAACTGGTGCTGGTTCAAAGTTGGTCCGGAGTTGGTTCAACTTGCGAACCTTCTCAGAACCTGTTTGTTTTTCCACTGACTAGAGCGCCCAGCGAACAACGTCGTTACGTCACTGTGTACGTCGCCATACGTCTTAGCTTAAACGCTTGCAAGTACAATATTACGTTGGGATTATCTCTTACTTGTGTACCAAGAAGGCTTTAAAAACAAATGAAATTTGTAAGTCTTTTAATCCTTTCCTTTGATATGTAATCTTTTCTGAATAGTTATGTACCCCTGTTCTTTCCGTTTATTTGTTCTATATTGTGACTGTTTTATTCTTTGCTTACATAATGTTTTCAATTAAAACAAATTTTAAAAAAAAACTAGAAACGCTTGCGCCAACTTCAAGCATAACAATTACAATGGCGGACTACATCGTGTTTCTGCAAATGTTTCTCCTGGCTTCGCGATACTTTCTGTCAGAAAAGATGTTTAGAACACATCTAAACCCGTCCCCAGCCCCCGACGTAAGCATGACGTGGTAAAAGAACGGTTCTAGTCCAGCAAAGAGTTGGTGCTGCTTTGGAACCAGTTTTACTGGCCGAGAACCGGTTCTTTGGCTGTTGAAACACAAAGAACTGGTTCGCGAGTAGGCACCGGCTCCGAACCGGCTCTCAAAATGCTTTGGTGGAAAGGGGGTATTTGAGGTTTTTAATTCATCAATAACCATAAAACTGCACTAATCACTGTTTACAGTAGACAGTTAAAGTTTGAGGTTTCATAAAAAAAATTCTACTAGCCCTCAGGTCATTTCAGACACCTACTTAATAAAGACAACAAACAGTCAGTATAGCTGTCAACAAACAATTATTTTAGCCATGTTGTCATTCAGACTTTTTACTTAGTAGTTATTGAGATGAGATGAGTTTTTATTACTGGTTTGCCGTGTTTGTTTACATACAGCGAATGAGAGAAAGAGAAAGAAAGAGAGAGAGAGTGAGAGTGAGAGAGAAAGAGAGTGAGAGAGAAAGAGAGAGAGAGAGAGAGAGAGAGAGAGAGAGAGAGAGAGAGAGAGAGAGAGAGAGAGAGAGAGAGAGAGAGAGAGAGACAGAGAGGGGCCGTTGTGCCCCGGAGTGCTCTCTGTTATTAAGAAACAAAAACTAAGCATTATACAAGATCCAACCTGCCACAAAGAAACTCCGAGATTTATGAGTATCTGCCTGTGAGAAAGAAAGAGCGAGGGAGATGGCGGGGAGAGTTTTGTTACTGATACTTTATAAATTATACAATTTCCTCCAACTCATCCAACTTTCTTTCCACATACCAGCAGACACACTCCCTCATTCACATACACGTGACTTAAAGGGATAGTTCACCCAAAAATTTTAATTCGGTCATCATTTTCTGGCCCTTAAGTTGTTCCGAAACTTAACCTCCAAATGAACATCAACATATCGTTTTTTTTCATACAAGCACTGCATATAAGTTTCACAACACCAGCACAGTCAAACAAATCCAAATAATACTGGTGCAAGTGTCAACACATCAGACAAGAGGAAGAGTAAACAGCTTTCCTCACGAGGAGACAGAGATAACAAGACAAAGAGAGGAGAAAGAAAAGGAGAGGGAAAAGAGCAGGGTTTTGTTAAAACACCTGCATTGTTTTTAACCCATAAACAACTTTTTTTCTTTTTTTTAAACAGAGAGCCCAAAAAAAAAGATCAAAACACCACTTATTTCCTTAATTGCTTATTTTTCATTCATTCTCTTCTCTTCGATTCCAGCGGGTGCAAAAAGCACCTGCAATACTGCAGAGTCAAGGCAGCACTCCTTTAAGTTAAGACTTGTTATCTGGTTTATTTCTCCACTGGCCTGCAGTAGTGTGCATAATTCAGTACTTCTGCCTATAGTAGGCTTGATTTTGCACTCTTTGTTTCCATGTTTTTTGCATTAATTCAGTCTCTGCCTACGCCCTACGGTCTTTCTGTTATATAGTGTGTCAATGTTCTGTAATGGGCTACAGAATGTTTAACCAGTTGCATTGCAATGTGTGGTATTTTATATCAAGATTGCTCTGAGCAATGCTGAGCACTGAAACGGCTTCCCTTTGTCTTCAAATATATGCCGACATTGGTGCATTTCTATTCTTCTATGTTTAGACAACTTTAAGCCACACTGTCATATTTTACTTGGGCATTCCTGGAATAAGAAAGCAGGGTTTTCTTTGATACATTGTTGGATTTGTCTGATGTCGTCTGATGTCTCCTGTGCAGGTGTTTGGTGAAGTGCCAACTCCAAAGGACACAGTCTGCTTTTTGGATATTTTGAGTGATCCAATCCCCGATAAGCATTACAAGAAGTCGGAGGTACATATACATTCATATATGCATAAATACAAGGCAAAACTAAATCAGGGGTGGGTAAAATTCAGAATTTATGAGTGGGCTCATTTTCAATTCATGAGTTGGAATGTGAATTGAATTGGCCAAACAAACGCAAACAAATGCTAAATTGGGATTTGAATTGGGAACGTCAGGAAGAGGAATGTATAGACCAGCAGTCTACATAAGAGGAAATTCAATAGTGTAACAGAAGTTTCGTCAAAACATAAATAAATCATTCATTTTGACTAATTATGCCTATTTATCTCCTGATATTTAGGCTGAAAAATTCTCAGCTCATTAGACTAAACAGAGTCTAAACTGAGTGCCGTCAAGTTAACACAAACATCAAAACAGATTTGACATAAGGTTTTTTTATGCAAAAGTCCACCCAAATATAATGATCCCCTTGAGAGGGACCCCTTCCTAAAATAAAACATAATTTATTTTTATGTAGAAAGAGCGATTTATACTTTTTAAAGAAAAATATTAAAGGTGACTTTATAAAGACAACAGAAAGGCAGAATCAAACAGTAAAAATCTTTTTTCAGATAACTTTATAAAAAATAACAATTTAAATCCATTTAATATGTTGAGAAAATCTGAAAATTCTGTGAAATGAAATGTTCTTCCACCATGCCATGAAATAATTAATGTCTATACGTGGCATTTCAAATATTGATTGTTGATATGTTGGTATGATAACAGGAAAATTCATACCGAACAGTTATTATTAAAAACAACACTTACAGCAGATTGCTTGTTCTTCCTTAAATTTGAATCTTATGTATCATGTTCATCAAATTTAATTAGAATTAAATTCTCAGCTCAATTCCGAACGGTGGACAACTCTGATACACAAAGAAATAACCATCCAGTCTACTGTGTTCTCTTTGCACCCCATAGCAGTGCAAATGTCTTCAACGCTAGTATTTAAATGACACAACAGAGACTAACACAGCTCTACATAAGTATGCGTGCACTGCACACAAGCGCAGAAACAAAAACCTCAAGACAAACATTACATAAAAACCACATTCGTCAGTCTGCTCTACTTAGTGATACAGTTTATCGGAACCTGCTGCTTTTTCAGTGGACAAACAATACATCAGAGGAAAGCATGTTTCCATGTTCTTTCAGATTCAGTCATGCGCAACCTCAAATCCATAGCTGTCATATGCCAAGTTAGGAATAAGACAAATCCAAGGATTAGCCTACCCAAAAAAAAAAACAGACAAAACTAAAATTTCTACAGACAAGGGAGCAAAACTTTAAAATACGGATGGGTGAATCAATACTTTAAATACTATTATATTATATTATTATAAATAGTTGAGACTAATTATGGTCTGTAATTGTCAATTATATTAATAAATGAACGAAAACAGTGCCTGATAATCTAATCCAATCTTTAATGATGGCTTTCAAATACAATGTTAGATGACTTTAATTTCCATTTTATCCTCAGAAATCACAATAACATTTCCATGTAATGGAGGTTATATTGGCTATAAAACGTTTTTATAAAACTAAAAGTAAAGTAAATTGTTTGATAATTGTTAGTTATGACAGTAACAGAGTTGAATGGTTGAGCTTGATGAATGCAATCAAAACTACAATTTGTAGAAACAATGAGAAAACAGAACTTACTTCTCATGCTTTAAAAAGCGTCCAAATGATGTTACTTCTTGAGTGTTACACTTTTTGTAATGGGAGAATACAATCCATGCACCAAAATTGTTAAGCAAAGCAAATGTGGGACACAGCTAAATACAAGTTTTTGCTCATTAAAACCGCTTTTATGACAATTAACTGAACATCATTTCAACAGATGTAAAAATGTTAAAGATTTTTATTGTTAGACAACAGACAAGCCAAAATCACTCATTTTACGCAGGGGTGAACCCAAAATGTTATGTTTAGCACTAACTACTTTTCATGCTAAGTTCATTTTATGTTAGATAATCGTTAATCAAACATATCTAAAAGGTCACACAACAAAAAGCATGGAATTTGTGCCTCTAACGCTTTAAAAATGGGACACCACATGACCAACTGTGAAAAGTAATGTCACCCCTGCACAGTGATTCATGCACAGCATGCGACACACACACACACACACACACACACACACACACACACACACACACACACACACACACACACACAATAATCTGCTTACTCAGCAGGTAATGTGTATCTACTTAAAACAAACAGGATCTGAGACACTGGGTGTCAGAGAAAACAGGTCGGGGACCCCTAGTGGATGACTGGAGGAACTCCACTACACCCATCATGTGCTCCTACAAAAGAGTCACCTGTAGCTTTGAGGTCTACGGCTTCCAGGGAAAAACAGAGGACTTCATTCACAGGGTACTGACCGTTACGTCCCATTCATTACATCATGCTTTTAGTCATGTAATCCCATCATGTGTCATATCACGGCATGTTATGATTCATCATAGAACATTCGTGACATTCTGTTGGTGGGACACAGACAGGCGGTGGCATGGATTGACGAGTGGCATGGTAAATGAGACGTATTGTAATGCTTCATTACCATAATTCATCACATGCTCTGTTCATTACCATAATTTGTCACATGCTCTGTTAAGTACACACAAGAATCCTGATCCCTCACTTGGCACTCAAATGCTGCATGTCATCTGTCTTAATTCTTCGCAAATACCAGCAAACGTATAACAAATATTTGCGTACTGTGCAGGAATGACGATCGAGCAGGTGAGAGAGTACGAGAGAAAACAGCAGGAGGAAACCAACTGCCAACTCAAGAGTGACATTTCCTCCACAGGTAGAGAAAAAGCAAGAAAAATGCTGGAATTATATCATCAGCATAAGAATAAGTAAAAATTTGGAATTGAAAAATGTATATCAATCAATATCACAAATTTGCTTAATGATTAGTGACCTAGAAATAGTGCCGAACCATACATTTAAAAAATAATAATTTTCATTAGAACATTTCTAGATTTAGAGTTTGAATACATTTTCATTGTAAACTCTGTCATCTCTCACTGCCCTCTATTGGTGAATGTTTTACACTGCACCACAGCTGTTACAGTTTAGTCAGCACAGTGATGCAACTTCACAATTAATATGGAAGTCATCATGGCTCATCTAACAAAACTGTTACAACATGAGCCGATAAATCAGAAGCATTTGTGGCAAAAACTGATTCTCTTGTCTGCTTTTCAGACTCTGCTCCTCCAAAGCGACCCAGCTACACTCGCTCCATCTCTGTTACGGATGAATCGTCACTGAAAAAGATGGGGGTAAAGACTGAAGACATGCCAGACTCTTCATCCAGCCCTTTCTCCGTCAAAAGTCCCTTGAGATTACACTCTACCCCGGAATAATACCCACAAGAACCGCACCAGTACCACTTCTTGAAACATTTCCCAAAATTCTCTCGACTCTGACTTTCTCTTCTAACCAAAACTGATAGAAAGACATTCCACATTGTCACCCTCTGCTTTCCATTCCTTGTATGTTTGTGCTCATGCAGAGGTTGACATTAACAAAACATCTTACTAAAGAATATAAGATAAAGACTCTGGCTCTCCATGGAGTGAAAACATAGTCCCTTCATAGACAAGCCAACATCACCAAAATGGATTCAACAAACAGTCTATTCCAGTGCCAAATGAACAAGAAGGAGACAACAGACCCACCTGAGCCCAGAATGGATATGAAAAGCCTCTATTGATATAATGATGAAATCAGTAGACCGGTTCAGTGAAACCCAATCATATGGATTCTGGTGATTGTGAGCAACTAGCTGAAATTTCTAGTGGGTTACGGGTTATTGAGACTAACCTTTGACTCTGTATCAATACATTGAAGGAACGTAACTGATTGTTTAGTCAGGCAGCACATAGTAGAAACATTATCAATAGTACTTTTGGTGAGAAGATTAAAGACTACAATGGACTGAACATTATCCGTTATTTGACACCCTTCATTCAATACAAGCCACTGGTGATATTCTGTGTTTGTCTCTGGTTATTCAGAATTAAAGGGGACCTATTATGCAAAATGGTGTTTTAACATAAATGTGTGTAGGCAGTGTGTGTAAGCCAACCACCCTATAATGGTAAAAAATCCATCCACTCCTTTTTTTTTATCCCCATAAATCATAAGCAGTGTCTTAGAATAAGCTGTTTGCAGTTTCTATGCAATGTGACATCACATTGCATAGGCCCCGCCCACAACTGCTGACGGACTCTGCCCTATTAGCATAGACCAGCCCTGAGTGAGCTGTACACAGTCCGCCATTTTTATCTCCTTGCCAAAGAATTTAACAACAGCATTCAAGTAAGAAATGTATTCTTATTAATACTAAAGCTATTCAAATCAAATGCAGTGAGTGATTTTCCGTTTTTATTTTGTTGTTTGATACATATTAACAGCATTTATAGCAGTAGGTACTGTATATTACGCTGTTTTCACTTTAATACACAGATCTAATATACACATGTGATTTCTTTACTTGCTGTTTACGTTCACAGATATAACTGACTGTGTTTATGTGACATTACCTTGTGTGTATTTGAGAGTTTAAGCGCAATAGAGAATTTAGTTTCATTCTCACGCGGTGCGCCATTTGACAGCCAGCTTTCTGTGCGCGTGCTTTGGATGTGTGCACTTAGAAAACCATATATCAGAAGTTTTGACTGATATGGCTTTAAAACATGCATATAATAAACCTTCATGATGACGAAGAATTGCGATGTCACACGAGCGTGACCGACCGCGTTTAAAATGATAATCAAAAGCAAACAGATGTTTTAGTTTTTGGCAGAATAGGCCTATTCGATGCTTTCGCCCTCTCACTGAAAGAAGGGTGGGGAGCAGCAGCTCATTTGCATTTACAGATACATGCACGAAAACAGCATGTTTTTCCTTCCACTCAGAAATGGGTATTTACAACATGGTATAAGTGATCTGTGGGGTATTTTGAGCTGAAACTTCACAGACACATTCTGGGGACACCTTAGACTTATATTACATCTTGTAAGGGGCATAATAGTTTCTGCCATTGGTTGAACAGACAAGTAGCCCCACCCTTAACTCGCATCATTGGTAAAGCCAATGTTGCTATGTCAAGCAGCTCAAATTAAAGGATGAATGTTGAAAGGGTCACATCATATTTTTTTTTTTTTAAATAATAAGATTACTAAAGGATGCATGATACATCTGTACCACATTTCTTATTACTGTATTATCAATGTTAAAAACAGTTTTTACATTTTTCTCTGTAAACTGTGAACCCTTTTTTCGGGACCCTCGATGCGTAGAAAGTAAAAAAAACAGCATTTATTTAAAATAGAACTCTTTTGTAACATTATACTTGCTAATAATTCCACACTTCTTGATGAGGGGTCAAAGACCCCAAAAAACATCGACAAAAAGTGACTTTGTAAACAAAAAGTCTGAGCGCAGGCATATTGTAAGCTTTAAGCGTTCCAGAAACTGCATTTTTGCTGTCATCGGTACATTCACTTTTTCTCAGAACATATAATTGCAAAGATCCTTGCTACTGCTTCCTCCTGTGGCAATTGCTGTATTCATTCATTACTAGCGTTTTATTTCCTTCTTTTTATCTCTCTGACGAAGGGATGTGGAAGGCAAAGATTGAGAATCCATGGTTCCTGAAGTCCCCTAGTAGCGCTCAAAGAACTCCAGGCTGTTCTGTTAGCTCTGGCTCTCTCTTTCTTTCAATTTCTCAGTATCTGCATTTTCTCTCATCCTTTCCTTGCTGCCCCTCCTTCACATCCCAATTTATATCGCTCTCAAGAGAGCATTTCTGATGTATAAATTTCATTAGAAGAAAGCTTCTAAGGCAGTACCCCTAGTGCAGGCAGATTAAAAGATCAGTTCAGAATAGAATAAACAGACCAATGGAATAAAATGCTTTAAATCGTAGGACCTAAACAATATTAATGTCATTTAAGCGCTACTAATATTGTGCATGAGTCCATTTGTATGGACCTCTTTTTATTATATTTGGGGGTTTTCCATCATTTTAAAGCCAGACAGCCTCCTATCCTCATCCACTTTCTTTTATTATAACAAATACTATTTTCGATATTCATCAGAAATTCACCTTCAAAAGTATCTACACCATATCTAGAATGAATGTCATTATATCTGACAGTCCATATTATCTTTGAGTGATAAACCGCATTTAAACACAGAATATCCATCTGCACTGTTTCTCACAACCATTAAATGTCAACAGATAATTCATATTTAACATTAGACTTACCTGACAAAGATAACATCACTCATTTTCTCAACAGAATTCACTGTAACTGCAAACTGGATCTCACAGAGCAGAGCTGCTTAAAAGACAGACTGACCCAAGCCCTGTGAACTAACCCAGATACCGGTGCATTTATTGTCTGTCTCTAATCATTATTATCATAAAAACGTATAGGTGGGTTAAAAAGATCTCGAGGGTAATTTATGAGCAGTAATTATATTGCTGGAGCCACCCCCAGCTGACACACGGGCACAAGCATCCCCTCATGCAAGCAAATGTAGAGTTACACATGCATGCACATACTCCCCCAAGAGGGTGGGAATGTTTGGGAGGCATTCATTGAAATTCAGTCCCTAAACATAGCAATCAGCACAACCATAAAGGACCCAAATTTAATTGGCCCACCCAGCCCATTAATTACATAGCCAGAACTGCAGTACAACACAGCATATGTTGCCTAATAAAGCCCAATTGATCTTAATAGAGATGTATTATTGAGTCACAAAGGTGGAATTACACTTTTCCATATAAGCAGAGAACCTAAAAGCACACATTGCGATAATTACACACACATACACATACACCCTTGAGTGTTGTCATGGACACAAACAAGGGTAGAAAATAAAATAGTTAGTATGGTCATTATATGGGCATTATGTGAATGCACACACACAAAAACACACAGGGCATGACATACAAGGGTCATCATATGTCATTACATAATGAGACTTCACCAATAAGCAGCCAAAAAAGCCTATCCACCCTAAACATGTCCATAATAGTAACGAGATCCTATTCAGGAAACCAGGAAATCTTCACAAGTCTCATCCGATTCCTCAGCACTTTGCTTCTATTAAAACATCAGATGTTGCAATTCTGCCTGTTACTTACTTTCTCCTACCTCATCTCTTATCTATCCTTTCTCTTACCTCATTCCTTTTCACACTTATTTTAATTTCCTTTTTTATTTGACGCAGACAGACAGACAGACAGATAGACAGACAGACAGATAGACAGATAGACAGACAGATAGATAGATAGATAGATAGATAGATAGATAGATAGATAGATAGATAGATAGATAGATAGATAGATAGATAGATAGATAGATAGATAGATAGATAGATACGCGCGCAGCACACTAGGCCGCACAATAGAAGTCATTTGCTCAACAACAAAAAATTTAACAAAGAGATTGCACACTTGAGGACTATAAATAGTCTAAACAAAGAAATGATTCAAACGCTACATCGTCCAATGCAAAGCTTTAAACCCCCAGTACTTCTCATTTAATCTTGTGAAGAAAGAGCTGCAGTTCAATTATACTACACCAGTTTGCACGATGGACCTGCCTTAGGAATGCTGTCGAAGCTTTTTCCTATACTCCATAACCAGGACGTATCTGGGTGATTTGTTGAAGCACTTGAGAGGTTTGACATCACTATAATCAATATCAATTATTCATGAATAAATAACTAAAAGGGCTGGAAGCATTAGCCGTTTTGGAACTTCTGCCAAAAAGCAGACGGTGAATTAGACGCGCCCACTTTCCCCAAGACCCCACCCTTAAAATACCTGCGAGATCGTTGACAGCGATTTAAACGATTAAAAACCGGTCAGTTTCGTTGTCAGTGTGAAGGGGTGTGAGAACTGACACGCTCTAGCTTCCTGCTGCCCAATACGGGGTGACCATGAATGTACAAAATGATTGACAGGCTGCGCGGCCTGCCATTGGTATCATGCGAATTATATATATTTATTTATTTATTTATTATATATTTTTTGCAGTTTACAGATATGGAGGACAAATCTTGCATAAATCTTGCATAAAATTATAAATAATTAAATATATAGATAAATAAATAAATGGTAGGGAAATGAATAAAGCAAATTTCCGACCTCACTTCTACGTGAACGCACAAACAATGATGCACTGGACCGCCTCCCTCATTTACTTGTTGTACACGGAAAAGTAAAAAGAAATATATGTATAAATATATAATTAAATCTGTAAAAAAAAAAATACATGTGGGAATAAATAAATGTAAAAATAAATGAAAGCATAATTTATTTGATTTTTTTGTTTTGTTTGTTTTTTGTTTTTTATTCCAAATATTTACTACAACAACAACAGTAAAAAATCCCATTTTCCGAATATTCTAAATATGGAGCATGTACTTTACTGAATATTGAGCAAACCCGGTTGCAAATTTTAACTGGTAATGCATAACTGTTCATTCATATAATCTTGAAACACCTCCCATAGGATACAATGGGCCCTGAAGCGCTTTTCCGATGTACAGATTCTCGATAAGTCAAGGCCCTCATGGCAAAAAAAAAAAGAAATATCAGAGAGGCTGACCTTCAGTATATGGGGGAGATGGTCGACTGTGCGCTCATGAATATTTATTAGCCAAGAGGAGTAAGACCTCCCTTAGGGCTTAATGCTGCAGCTCATATCAAAAGTTTCATTACTATAAAACTAAAAAAATAGCCTACTAGCAACAAAAACCAGAGACATCGAAAGTATAGAGAACATTGGAAAACGGAGAACAGAGAAAAAGAAAGAGAAAAGACAAGGATAGAGATGAAGTGGCAGAGTTGTATCAGTGATGTAGTGTGATAGGGCTCTCGACCCTAATCTCAGATTCTCTTGTTTAATTGAGGTTGTAATTACTCTCTCTCACTTTCTATCTATCTCTCACTTTCTCTCTCTCTCTCTCTCTCTCTCTCTCTCTCTCTCTCTCTCTCTCTCTCTCTCTCTCTCTCTCTCTCTCTCTCTCTCTCTCCTGCCACGCTGTTCAGATTGTTATCTACATACTGAAAGAGCTTATAATCACTAACTCAAGAGGCACATCTCCTGAGACTTAGAGAGCCCTCTCGCTTTCTCTCCTCCCCTCTCTACTCTAAAAATCTTTTATACCTCTTCTCTCAACTCTATCCCTCCTTTCCTCTCCGCCTGACCTACAAATTCATACCCCGTCTCCGCTGCACTTTGTTGCATTCAAACACCATCCATTACATCATTTCAGAGCTTAAAAAAAGCGTAATCATATTAAACATGACCTCGCTTAACTGTGCGTTAAGTCCTTGACTGTGAATCAGAACATTTCAATTGAAACGGAATACAACAACTCCGTCAGAATAAACAGCCTCGTGCTGAATGGAACTGATCGGCTGATCAAAGCTGAATTGACCTTGTATGCTTGGCCGAGTTGACATATGTAAGGTAATGATGCTGGTCATTATGTAATCATTTTCTCTGGGTTCATTTGGCCCCCACGGTTCCACCTGTTCAAACAGGCATCCAGCAGGGACAACAGATCCTCCACAATGTGTTTCTACTCAGCTAACTCTCAAACACTGACACACCGCTCGCACGCTTGCGCCTGCTTCATATGTTGACCTCTACTCTAGTGATTCACTGCGCTTCAGACAAAAAAAGATAAAGTGAAAGCGGGAAGGACAGGTCAGGTGCATCATGCTGTCCCACAGCTGTAACCACTTGTTGGTAATTCTAGTCTCACTTCTCTCCAGATTCAATGTCACACCAAATACATCAATAAGTCTTGTTTTTTTCTTTTTGGGTTTTAGGCATGCTTTTATGGTTTATATTGTAGGTTCCACAGCATTGTTCACTTACACCTCAGCATAAATGGCTTGGAATATCAACAAACTAGATTTGATTCATTTGAATGTTTATTGCCACTGTAGGAGTTTCACTTTACATGACAAATAGCAATATAACAACATAGCCAACAATAAGTATCAAAATAAATTCATTTAAGTGAGGTAAGTTTCTATAACTTAATTCTAAATGCATTAAACCAGTGTAATATAAATCATATAATTTATCACTAACTGACTATCTGAATCTGGAGTCTGAATCTGAAAATGTTGTGTTTATGTTGTGCTCTATAAATAAATTGACTTGACTTGACTTGACTTGACTTGGAGACCAGAATGGTGATGAAAAGTGAGAGCCGGGAGTAAAAAGGTGTAGGGTTTGATTGCTTGCTGCCCAATGATGGCACAGCTTATGTGTTTTTATAAAGGAATACGTACAAGGTGCTCCATTTCCTCATATTTTGATAGCATGCAAGTTTCAGTCATTGGATTCAGAAGCCGTCCAGCCACTGTAAATGATAATAAAATATTGACACTGTAAACGGTAATCACATTAAGATTATTTTATCTCTTTTGCTTGTTCAGGTCCATTTGTAATGTTGTCACACACTGTCAGTTTAACCAATTAGAAATAGGCATCAGGGTTGAAATCACTATTATAGCCTGCAAAACGTCTCGGTTACGTATGTAACCCTCGTTCCCTGAGTAGGGAACGGAGACGTTACGTCGGATGACAACGAATTGGGTTTCGCTTAGAACACCTATCGACTTCGAGTATTACAAAACGAGCCAATGGCAAAGAAATGCCATGGGTCTGCGGAATTTGCATGACGTAACTCCGCCCCACCTCGTGGGTATAAAAGGAGGACGCCGGCAACAGGCAGATATGTTTCTTCGCTGAGGAGCCAAGACTGAGCTCAGGCGATCCCCGCGGTACAGCGGAAAGTGGCAGGCAGATGTAACATCTCCGTTCCCTACTCAGGGAACGAGGGTTACATACGTAACCGAGACGTTCCCTTTCGTTGTCACTCCGAGTTACGTCGGATGACGACGAATGGGGTTACCAGTCTAATCACGCCACCTTCTCAGCTGTCTTCCAGTGCCCTGCGTAAATCTGAGATCCCTGTCGTGAGACTGGCACGGACGAAGGACTCCTATTTAGCACAGGAATACCAAGGTACACTGGGGAGCATATCCCAAATTCAGGGGAAATATGCAATTACTGCCAACCCAGAGGGGGGGACTTAGAGAATACACATGTGACCCGAAGGAGACATGGAGAACACTGGGGTGTCCAGCCGCAGGTGGAATATTTCAACCCCAGGGGTGGCAAGGTGGCTTGCCAAGGAAAGACACATGCTCAAGAGGCTTACAGTGGAAATACACATGTGGGGGTCGCTCAGGGGAGGGACCATGCACACGGGAGGCACCTAGCCGACGCACAGTCAATAGACACTGGCGCCAACGTCAGGAGTGCTGGAGGAACTCAGGGCTTTTCGGGGAAGCTCACCTGAGGAGAATATCGCACGTATCCAGTCCGTGGAGTCGAATGGCGAGCAAGCGAAGACACCTGAGCGGGTCCAGTACTAGCTGGTTGAAGCGAGTACATGAGAGGACACTGGCTCCACTCGGAGATTGTAGAATCTGGCGAATGTGTTAGGTGTCGCCCAGCCTGCAGCTCTGCAGATGTCTGTTAGCGAGGCGCCATGCGCTAGAGCCCAAGAGGATGCCACACTCCGGGTGGAGTGGGCAGTCACACCAAGGGGGCACGGTCGACCTTGCTGCTGGTATGCCAAGGCAATGGCGTCTACTATCCAGTGAGACAACCTTTGCTTGGAGAGAGCCTTTCCCTTCAGCTTCCCACCATAACAGACAAAGAGCTGGTCTGAGGTCCTGAAACACTGCGTCCTGTCTACATAGGCGCGGAGGGCGCGACTGGACAGAGCAGTGCCAAGGCTGGGTCTGCCTCCTCCGGGGGCAGCGCTTGCAGGTTCACCACCTGGTCCCGGAAGGGAGTGGTAGGAACCTTGGGCACATATCCAGGCCGGGGTCTCAGGATCACGTGAGAGTAAGCCGGCCCAAATTCCAGGCACGCTTCGTCAACGGAGAATGCATGCAAGTCCCCCACCCTCTTGATGGAGGCCAATGCAACCAGGAGCGCTGTATTCATAGACAGGAACTTAAGCTCCATTGATTGCAAAGGCTCAAAGGGAGCACTCCGCAGGGCAGTTAGAACCACTGAGAGGTCCCAAGAGGGAACGAGAGGAGGGCGAGGAGGATTCAGTCTCCTCGCTCCTCTCAGGAACCTGATGATCAGGTCGTGCCTTCCAACAGACTTACCTTCGACTGGGTCATGGTGTGCGGCAATAGCGGCAACATAGACTTTCAGGGTGGAGGGAGACAGCCTTCGCTCCAGCCTATCTTGAAGGAAGGAAAGCACGACACTAATCGAACATCTCCGGGGGTCTTCTCGGTGAGAAGAGCACCAGTTGACGAAGAGGTTCCACTTCAACGCGTAGACGTGTCTCGTGGACGACGCTCTAGCGGAAGTGATGGTAGCCGCCACCGTAGGTGGAAGGGTACTCAAACCTGCTTCGTCCCGTCCAGGAGCCACACGTGGAGGTTCCAGAGATCGGGATGAGGGTGCCATAGGGTGCCCCGTCCCTGAGAAAGGAGGTCCTTCCTCAGGGGAATCGGCCAGGGAGGTGCTGTCGCGAGGAGTACTAGTTCGGAGAACCAGGTCCGGGCGGGCCAGTATGGCGCGACCAGAATGACCTGCTCCTCGTCCTCCCTGACCTTGCGCAGGGTCTGCGCAAGAAGGCTCACTGGGGGAAACGCATATTTGCGGCCCCGCGGCCAGCTGTGCGCCAGTGCATCCGTGCCGAGCGTGCCCTCGGTCAGGGAATAATACAAGTCGCAATGGGTCGAGTCGTGAGAGGCAAACAGATCTAACTGTGCGTCCCCGAACTGGTCCCAAATCAGCTGAACCGACTGGGGATGGAGTCGCCAATCTCCCGGGAGGGGCTGAAGCCGTGAGAGCTCGTCGGCTGCACAGTTCAGGGCTCCGGGGATATAATGGCATGAAGCGACCTCAGATGCTTCTGACTCCATATGAGGAGGTGGCGGGCGAGTTGCGACATACGGCGGGAGCGTAGACCACCTTGATGGTTGATGTACGCTACAGTGGCGGTATAGTCTGAACGGACTAGTACGTGTTGGTTCTTGAGCACGGCCCGGAAGCAGCGCAAGGCAAGACGTACGGCCAGCAACTCGAGGCAATTGACGTGCCAGAGGCGTCGGGGTCCTGTCCAGGAGCCCGCGGCAGCACGTCTATTGCACATGGCACCCCAGCCCGTGGAGGAGGCATCTGTCGTTACAACAACATGCCGCGAAGCTCGTTCCAGGGGCACTCCGGCCCGTAGAAAACTGAGGTTCGACCACGGGGTGAAGGTCTGACGGCAGGTCGGAGTAACTGGTACTCGGAGGGTGCCGTGTTGCCATGCCCACCTCGGGACTCGGTCGCGGAGCCAAAGCTGAAGCGGTCTCATATGAAGCAATCTGAGCGGCGAACCGCGGCTGCAGATGCCATATGCCCCAGGAGCCTCTGAAGAAACTTCAGTGGAACCGCACTCTTGCGCTTGATAGTCTCAGGCAAGTCAGCAATGGCTGAGTGGAGAAGGCGACCAAGTCCATACCGAGAAAAGAGCTCCTCTGCACGGGGCAAAGTCTACTCCTTCCCCGGTTGACCCGAAGGCCCAGACGAGCTAGGTGCCGGAGCACTGGGTCCCTGTATTCGCAAACCTGGTCTCAGGAGTGAGCTTAAGACAGCCAGTCACCGAGATAGTTCAGGATGCGAACCCCGTGTTCCCATGGAGGAACAAAGGCAGCCTCAACAACCTTGTGAAGGCGCGAAGAGACAGGGCTAGCCCGAATGGGAAAACAGCGTACTGATATGCGCGCGCCCTGACAGCAAACCGTAGGTATGTTCTGAGTCGAGGGAGAACGGAGACATAAAAGTAGGCGTCCTTCAGGTCGATCGCTGCAAACCAATCCTGTGGCCGCACACATCCAGAAATGCGTTTGGCCAGGAGCATCTTGAACGGCAGCCTGTGAAGGGAGCGGTTCGGACCAGGATTGGCCGTAACCCACCAGACTTCTCCGGGACAATGAGGTAGGGGCTGTAGACCCGGACCTCCTTTCGGCTGGAGGGACAGTCTCAATCGCACCCTTCGCCAGTAGGGTAGCAACCTCCGCTCTCATGATAGGGCATAGCCATCGACCAAAGTGGAGCGGACTCCCCAGAAGTGGGGAGGAGACCGTGCGAACTGAATCGCAAAGCCGAGCCGATGGTTCGCGCGACCCAGCGGAACAGATAGGGAAGCTCTAGGCAGGCTCCCAACTGTGCCAGCGGCGTCGAGAACCACAGACGTCCCCCGGTGGTGCAGCGAAGCGGAATGACCGGCCCAGACGTGGACGGCATAGCGGCCCGGAGTGGGGGCAAGGTCAAAACCGCACCCTGACAGAGGAGGCTAGGGAAGGGCCAGCGTTCCACGGGGGCCTGCTCTGTCAAGGGTCTGGCGACAGAGGGGGACAGGGGCGAAGCGGTCGTGGACGGCACGCCGTGACAACCACCTCCGGGACAGAGGGGGACGAGGAGAGCACGGCATGTGGGCGGCGCTCTGTGACGTCCGAACTCTCTGTGCTCAGAGACGGGAGAGTCAGTTCTTTGGAGAATAAGGATTCTTCCCCGGCCCTCACCCGGGGAAAGGAGTGGTCCTGCTACCAGCTCCTGGAAAGAACTGAGTCCCATCTCTGAGGAGCCCATCCCAAGAGCGCCGCTTAACCCAGCGTGTAGCGGGGGGCGGGGCTGGAGAGGACTGTTTTGGCGTCCGACCGCGGCCTCCAGAGCCGGCCCGGCTGAGCGGGCGGGGTGGGAGCCGCGGGGGGCACCCACGGCGGTGGGCAGACCGAGGGACCTGAGCGGACGGCGGGGCCGTCGGGACAGAGTCAACCTCAGTCTGCTCCATCCCCGAGGAGCCCGTCTCAGGAGCGCCGCTTAACCCGGCGTGTAGCGGGGGGCGGGGCTGGAGAGGGGCTGTGGCGTCCGCCCGCGGCCCCCAGAGCCGGCCCGGGTGAACGGGCGGGGTGGGAGCCGTGGGAGGGCGCCTTCGGCGGTGGGCAGACCGAGGGACCCGGGCGGACGGCGGGGCCGTCGGGACGGAATCAACGTCAGTCTGCTCATGAGCGGCTGAGAGCTGTTGGTCAAGCCCTCAACCGCACCGCCGGAGAGGCCGACCTGGGATATGGGAATGTCGGACAGACGGGTCCGCGCGACATCCAGCACATCAGACAGGTTCAGCCACAGAATGGTGAGCATCACCTGACCCAGGGAGCGTACGGTCACTTTCGTCGCTCGGAGAGCAAGGTCAGTGACGGCGCGCAGCTCAGTGAAGAGCCCTGGGTCAGTCCCGCCCTCGTGCAGGTCCATGAGCATCTGGGTCAGGTGGACCAGCAGAATGACCATGGCATGCAGAGAGGCGGCTGCCAGTCCCGTGGCACTACAGGATCTCGCCACAAGCGTAGACGAAAAACTACAGGCCACGGGCGGGTGCTTAGGATTGCGCCGAGAAGAAGCACTCTGAGGACACATAGCATCGCAACAGAGCGTTCAGCCGGGGGAACCCCAGTGTACCCAAGGGCAGCGGCCCCATCGAGGGGAGGAAAGGCGGATGAGATCAGCGAGCGGTCCTGAGAAGACAAGGGGGTCTTCTAGGACTTCGAGATCTCATCATGCACGTCCGGGAAGAGAGGTATTGGGGTTTGCCACGGACGAGGGTCGGCGGCCTTACCCAAAACCAATCGTCCCAGGAAAGCATGGCCTTCATCTCCGGATCAGACTCAGGCACAGCCGTATGCACACCGGAAGGTGGCAGCTGTGACGAGCCCTCACTTCCAGAAGACTCAAGCCCACCTAGTGATGCTGCAACAGACATGGCATCTTCCTCTGTAGCTTCAACTGAAACACGCGGGCCACCAGAGGGTAGACTCGCGGGAATCAGCAGTTCACTAGCGGGCACCGTCATTGAAGAGGGGGGCTGGGGTCACGGACACATAGTCGGCGCCTTGTTCCAGACCGTAACCCTCAGGTCACCCTGGCCACCCGCCGAAGATCGGGGGGTGGATGAGGGGACTCTCACTCTTGCGAGTTCACCGAGTCTCGACCTATTTATGACGCGATGATCACGTTCCCTTGCGAGAACATGAGTCACCCACGAGCGCTGTTCAAGCATGATCAAACACACTAGACAGCGCTCGTGCCCATCAGAGTCCGATACCAGTCCGCTGCAACCAGAAATGCACGGGCGAGCCGTCTTTAAAAAGACGTGCCTCGTGCGAGCTCTTTTATGAGAGGAGAGAAAAAACTCCGCGATGTTGAAGCGCACAGGGAGACACACACACACTGGCAGATTACTGCACAGATCAGCAGGCACTGTGAGCTCGCTGCAGATCGCCGTCACACCAACACCGGAGAGAGAAGCTCGTCTCGTAGAGCGAAGTCAGAGATGACTGTGGAGTGAAGAAATGCTCTTGGCTCCGAAGCGAAAACATATCTGCCTGTTGCCGGCGTCCTCCTTTTATACCCACGAGGTGGGGCGGAGTTACGTCATGCAAATTCCGCAGACCCATGGCATTTCTTTGCCATTGGCTCGTTTTGTAATACTCGAAGTCGATAGGTGTTCTAAGCGAAACCCCATTCGTCGTCATCCGACGTAACTCGGAGTGACAACGAAAGGGAACCACCATTCTCCTAAGGTGAGGTGACAGTATGTAAGACAAGAGGTAAGGAGGCAAAATTTGTTAAAGATGTTAAAGACTAAATCTAAATCAGCAGGTCTTCTTGTTTCATTTGATCTATAACAACCATACATACTCTTTGGGTAAGTATGATAACAAAAAAAATGATTTAAGAAAATTAATACTTATTCAGCAGGGGTGCATTAAATTAATCTAAAGTGGTGACACTTATAATGTTACAAAATATTTCTATTTCAAATAAATGCTGTTATTTTGAACTTTATATTCATCAAAAATCCTTAAATGTGTCATGTTTTCGGCAAATATTATTAAAAACTTTTTTCAAGATTGATAATAATTACAAATGTTTCTTGAGCAGCAAATCAGTATTGATTTATGAAGGATCACACTGAAGACTGGAGTAATGATGCTGAAAATCACTGGAATAAATTAAATTTTTAAAATAAGAGTATTTAATGGTGCATTTATTGGTAAAACAGGTCATGCGCTGGCTAGACGTGATAATCCAAAAAAGATGCTTGACTTGAACGATGAAAACACATTTAATAATCTCCTGGAACCATACAGAGCAACACCAGCATGAAACACAAGACAAAGAACAGAAGATAACAGAAGGTATGGCATGTTTACACGACAACAATGTACTAAAAACTTAAATGTTTTTTGCATACAGACGACAACGTTTTCAAAAACAACACAAGGATCTGCAAAAACAACTAAAAACGCTGTATTATTCACGCCAGGCTCGTGGTTGGCGATGTCACTTTGTAAAGAAACTACGCGCCTAGAGACACATAATACGCATGTGCATGACGTCTGCATTTTCACAAATCGTTTTTGTTGCTTACATGGGGACAGTAACGGTATCTCTTTTTAAAAACTTTCACTTTGAAACCCTTTTTTCAAAAGCTTGCATTTTCAGGCCCCCAAAATGGATAATCGTATAAATGGATGGCCAAAACGCATACAAAGTTTTCCGTTTTTAGTTGAAAACTTTGTTGTGTAAATGGCCTTTGAGGGTATACACAGGATGATGAGGTACAGGTGAGAAACTAATCAGTGAAACAACAAATAATGGCAACCAAGGAAACCGGAACCAAACACATGAACACATGTAATACAAGACAAAAAATACCAAAATAAAAGTTCATGAACAAAGACACTGTCAGGGTGAGGTGGCTGTAATGAAGAGTACGATGAAAAAGATACACGAAACAGACTTTAATCTAATAATTAACACACCAAACAGAAGAAAATCTAGGAGAATATACAACCACGTTACACATAGACGATAAACATTAAACAATACAGGACAAAGAACTAACTAAAACTGAGGGGCTGTTTACACGACACCATTTTCAACTAAAAAGGTAAAACTTGTTATGCGTTTTGGCCGTTCGGTTACACGACAATGGCGTTTTGGATGCCTGAAAAAGCAAACTTTTGAAAACAGGTTTTCGAAGTGCATGTTTCTGAAAACGGTCTCTGTCCAAACAACAAAAACGTGAATCTCTGAAGACTATGACGTCATGCACATGTGTAGTATTACATGTTCAGTCTATAGTTTTTTATCGCCATCTAACGGCCCGGCAGCAGAATACATGGGGGTTTAATCGTTTTCGCGTATCCGTGTGAATGGGGATTGTTTTGACAATGGTTGTTAGGGTTCTGTCACTTCTGTCTAGTTTATTTCTTAGTTTTGTGGCACCTCTGACAGTCCTGTTTTGTCATGTCTTTGAGTATTCTCGAGCCGTGCGCCCTCTTGTCTGTATGCCTTGTTACATGCGGGGCGTGGTGTTTGGATCCCGGCACATCTGTCTAGTTTGGTTTCGGTTCTGAAGGGATTCGGACATCATGCTCCGCGTGTTTGCCCTCTGGTGTTGACGTGCGCACAGGATGAGTGCTCGTTCTCGTGCGCTCTGTCTTGTCGTGTGAGCGTGCGGTTTCGAGTTCGCTCGGGCCGTAGCTTCTTCTATCCACGTGTGTTGTGTTAATTGTGTAGCACACGGTTCATGTTTACATCGGCCACATGCTATTATGTCATGTGTTGTCTTGTGCTGTGTAGCATACAGCTTGTTTTACACTTGTTGTTTTTTTATGTGTCAACATGTGGCTTATGAGTGTTTTCATTAGCTGCCTGTTCATGTCTCTTTAGTGTCTTTAGCACATGGCTGGTGATTTGTTTTACTGGCCATGTGCTCATGTGTTTGTCATGTTTGGTGTGAGCACATGGCTTGTCATGTGTTTCCTTGTGCCATGTAGGCTACTCTCCTGTCGATTGTCTAGTCCCTCCCTCCCTGCTTTGTTTTTTCTCCCTATTTATTCTTCTCCTTGTGTTTTCAGTCCTGTGCTGGTTCGTCGTCGTATGTTTACCCTTGTTTGTTCCTCCTGTAGTCAAGTCATTATTTTTATTATTAATAAAAGCTGGAATTAAGTCCTTGCTTCATCCCTCACCCACATCCCTGACAAATGGTGTCGTCTGTATGCGGAAAACCTTCTCCGTTTTAAGCATATCGTTGTCGTGTAAAGTACAAATAAAGAAGCTAACGAGTTAATTATAGAGGTAACTGGTGAATGGGATGAATCAATGAAACGGACAGGAAAACTGGCTTTTCAGTGTACTTCTGCACTGTTTTATTTATTTGTTCTATATTTATTTCTGTGCTACTTTAAATGAAAATCCTTCCTGTGTGTTTACTATGTTTCATTAAAATGCTTCAATGAAATGGGGTGGGGGTTTTGGCAATTATTTTGTAGGCCTACCAGTAAATTTGATAAATTCATGTTTTAAAAAAAAAAGGAATAAAAGTTCACATTTCCATTATGCTTTTAAAAATGCTTTTATTCAAAGCAACATATATTCCATCATAGTACATTTCTAAACCAATCATAGCAGACAAATATTAGACACGTAATTTCTGCAATTACCGATGTAGAAAGGTTTTAATCCAGTCCTCATCCTATGTGTGTTTTCAGTGTCGGAGGAGGTCAGGGCAGCTCATTGAATTCCCCCATGGGCTACTTCTTTGCAATGGTGCTGATGACTCATCAAACCTGAGAGGAACTGAGGGTCAGTGAGTGCAGCTGATTAAGAGTTTAATTGCTTTGGGTTTTCCAGCACTGTGCTAATTGGTTATTATAACTAACCCATCAATTCTTTCATGTTTAGTGGCTGATTTATAAATGGACTCTCTGGCACTATTGACCATTAGGGGAGATGAAGACATTGCAAACCCAAACATGCCCTCTGGACAGTTGAAAACGATTGCTATTTAGCATGACGATTAACCATTATTGCACTTTCTTTGAAAATGGTAGTAATGTGTGGTGGTTGTGACGTGCTGGCAGATCAAATGGCAACTTTCATATACATATATGATGAGCTCTTGAATATATAATTGTTTCTATTTATCACCTGGAATGCCGCCTGTTTATTCATAATCTGATAACCCTGTACAGAAATACCACCTGGCAAACTAGCAAAACACAGTTACATATAAAGTCAGCAGGAGGAAGTTGACCTTAATTTGGACATGTTCAATGAGAAAATGGAGAGAGGTTTTCTATCCATACCGAATTTCCTTGATTTAACATTTTAATTAACCGTTCAGTAATAAAGGGGCACAGATTGTCCTGCTTATGGGAGGCAATGAAGTGCACTGTAAGAAAATATACATATCAAAATTGAAAAGATCCTGGGGGAAAATCAATAGGGAAAATTCCTTTATAGTAACAAAGTCATTGGACCCCATTAGTTACAGAATTTTTTGTGTGTGTGCAAAACCCCTGTATCTCCTCTTCATTTCAAAACACTCCATGCCTTTTCGAAGATAGAGGCGACTTATTTTAGGTCTAAAAGAGGCAAAGTTGTTACAAAAATATCATCAAAATCACATCAGACCACTGAGTAATATATAAAAGTCTCCAGTTCCCAGCAGGGCTTTTACATACTGATATGTGGTCTGTCTTCAGTGTGTAATGGAGTGAATACGACTCAAGTTGTAAAAATTATGATTGGTCAAGGTAAGAGAATCTAAAGGCATCGATAAAAGCTCAGGCAGGCAACATGGATCATGAGCTCCTCTAACTCATGGTCTCTCTCTCTCTCTCTCTCTCTCTCTCTCTCTCTCTCTCTCTCTCTCTCTCTCATTGATTCATTGATATACTCTCACATTTTTTGTTTACTGCTCACTAAGTCAGAGGTTGTCAATCATGAACCTATGGACCCCCCTCTAGGTCCGTTCAAACTATGAACAATAAATAATCATTAATATATTAGCGTCCACACCAACAAACAATATTGTTCTGTTTATTATAAGCACACTCTGCAGTACTTTTCAGTCAACACTTGGATGAAAATGTCAGATTTCTTGGTAACACAACATAATTAATAACTTTAATAACTTTGACAAACACAAATAAATGCATTGCAATTAACTTTATCAAATACTTACTTTAAATATCCTTATATGACCATTGTTTGGGTTCATTGCCCCACTACTGTATTGTACAGAAAGAGATTTACATCTGGTTGTACTGTAAAGCAACTAAATCAGCCAAGGATTATATAATAAGTTGTTTCTTTTGAATGAATGAATGAATGTATGTATGTATGAATGCATGCATGCATGAGGTGGATTGGATATGCAAAATTGACCGTATGAGTGTGTATGGGTGTGAGTGTGCTTCAGGAAGGGAATCCGGCGTAAAACCTGTGCCAGATATATATACACTAAATTGCCAAAAGTTTTGGGACGTATGCCTTTAAGTGCACATGAACTTTAATGACATCCCATTCTTAATCCGTAAGGTTTCATATGGAATTGGCCCACCCTTTGCAGCTATAACAGTTTCAACTCTTCTGGGAAGGCTTTCCACAAGGTTTAGGAGTGTGTTAATGTTGACCATTCTTCTAGAAGCGCATTTGTGAGGTCAGGCACTGATATTGGGTGAGAAAGCCTGGCTCGCAGTGTCCGCTCTGATTCCTCCCAAAGGTGTTCTATCCGGTTGAGGTCAGGACTCTGTGCAGGCCAGTAAAGTTCCTCCACACCAAACTCGTTCATCCATGTCTTTATGGACCTTGCTTTGTGCACTGGTGTGCAGTCATGTTGGAACAGGAAGGGGTCATCCCCAAACGGTTCCCTTAAAGTTGGGAGCATGAAATTGTCCAAAATGTCTTGGTGCTGAAGCATTAAGGGTTCCTTTCAGTGGAACTAAGGGGCCAAGTCCCTGGAAAACCCTGGAAAACAAACCCACACCATAATCCCCCCTCCACCAAACATTTTACACTTTACACTCTTTCACAAATGTTTGTACAAGCAGTCTGCATGCCTAGGTGCTTGATTTTATACAACTGTGGCCATGGAAGTGATTGGAACACCTGAATTAGCTTAATTATTTGGAGGGGTGTCCCAATACTTTTGGCAATATAATGTATGTATACTTTCCTGGACCCTCAGTTGAAAACCATGCTTCAAGTGTCTGATCATGCTCTGTTGCTCCAAATCCCCACAACTAAATGCTCCTTCCACTCATGCGTCTGAGGGGGGTTGATCAGGGTCAAAATATTATGCAACTAACCTGACCTTCATTCACTGTGCGTCCCAATGGATTCACGCGGTGGGAGAACGAAGAAGATGCAAAAACACGCATAGATACTCCATCTCTACTCGGCTGCTTTACACATGAAAGTACCTTTTAGCGGTTCATTTCCATGAAGTTGGAGTAAAACTCAGCACCAAGCAAGAAAGCAGGTTATCCGTGACAGCATAATTCATTATACAGAAGCTCATTACATACCGTTCACGTGAGCAGAGCATTAAATCGCTGGATTGGCTTGAGCGAGGCTTTCAGTATGGAGAAGGATGAATGCATGCTTGATTTATGTTGGAATAAGCTTCTTGTTTGATGGTTATCATCGTTTTACACAGTTCACGTTTAAAACCCTTTCATCTCTCTGAACATCAAAAACCAGAATTGCAGCAAATAAAAAAAATCCCTGTATTACATTATTCATCTTAATTTGCCTGAGTGGCCTATGTCAGATGGAATTTGTTGGTAATTGCAAGAGGTGTGTCCATGTTGTGAAATTTGCAGTAAGCCTGCTATTTGTCAAACCACTATCGTATGTACATCAGTGTATTTCACATGCTTTAAGTAAGGGATAATGTCCACTTCACATAATTGTTTTTTTGGCAATATCTTGCATGTTAGAGGGCTATCATTTCATTTCAAATAGAAAAAAGTGGCCTATACCAACAAATTTAATAGACTCTTTGACATTATCAGGCAGAACGATTCTCTTTTTTCAAAACTGCGTTGATCCATATAAACCGTACTAAATAAAAACTGCTATTTTTATTTCATATGATAGTTATAGAAACCATTGTGAGTCACAATATAGCAGCAATGAAGTATTGGTATGAAAAGTGAGAGATAGCGGAGTGATATCTAGTTAAGCAGTGAATATAAAGAAAAATTTTATCACTCAATGCCACGATTATCCAAACGAATATGAGTATTCCAGAAAACTTTGTAATAAAATAATGAAATAATCTAAAACTATACAATTATAATTAAAAAAAAAATCTAAATGCTCTATTACAGAGTAATCCACATTACAACAGAATCAACAATAAAGGAGAATTTTTTTAACCATAATAAATCAATAATATTATGCCAATGTCTCATATAAGCATCAATTTTACATATTTTTTTGATCAAGTTTTGATCACATTGTGTTAGTGAGCTCACATCCCGTCAAACATTTTGAGCGATCTAATTAACACATTCAAGTAATTAAAGCACAGAGAAGCTGAAATTCTGCTTTGCAAAAGGTAGCAAATATGAATAATGCATGGTTGTGTAAACTGTATTCATTGGGATCACTGAATAGTTAATCAGTTTGTGTGAATTAATATGATTGGTGTGAAGTGTGTTTCAAATCAGAAAGCAGATCTTTTCATAAGGGTTACCTGATGTGTATGTTTCATTTCTACCATCCAGCAACTTCAAAAGCCTTCTCTGCTTAGATGATTTACACTGCAGTTTAACACTAACCATGATCCAGACAGAAAGGCAATCAAGCTCCTGCTAAGTTCTAACCATCTACAAATGTAGACTTGAAATGTTGAAAATTAAATGAACTTCACAGAGGCTCAACCCATTTCCAGCAGGAGCAAAGGCGGTTATAGACTGAAACGGTGTACGAAGAATTAATTGCTGACACCACATTACAGGAACATTATGGGCAGTGATATAATTCAATGAGGCAACCTAAGGGACATTTAAAAGAAAATGAAGGCATAGTGATCACCATGATTGCTTAGAGTAATTTCACACAAGGTATACTAAATTTACCAAACGTATTTAATAATGAAACTTACTAAGCTGAGCTCATCAGTATAACAAAATAAAAATATAACAAAAAAAAATTAAAAATTGAAAAGACAGAAACAGACACAGGTGGGAAAATCAATTAAGACTTTAATTTGACTGTTTTAAGTTTACTATAGGACTTTAACGTGGATAGTTGACAGAGTTTAAATAAATTACTCAATAAATACATCAGTGAACATTTCTGATTAAACACTTAATATATTTTCTTTTTGTTGGTTGGTTGATTGGTCATTGATTTATTTAGACATGTGGCTTAAAAGAAACAATAGTTGTGTTTTGTAGGATTACATAAAAAAAAAAATTGGAGAGCCAACAATATCCAGCTGCACAAATGCTGTGATTCTCCAGCACCTGTCTGCATACTGAACTCAGGGCAATATATTTGATTATCAAACACATTGTCCTATTTACACATACACTTTCACATATAAGACTGGGACAGAATAAAGAGTCACTTTCTTTGAACATTTAAATGTGCTATTTCCCTGTTGTAGTAATGCATAAAAGCAACGGGCAGTCAAAAGGTCAAATGTCTGTAAACAACAATGGTAGACAATGTTATATGGGTCCCATTAAGAAAATTTAAACAGTAGCAGTGGAAAGATTCCTTCTTTAACTTTGCACAGTATTGTCTGGGCAGGCTTATGAATCAGCTATAAAAGCCTTTAGATTTTCCAACTTAATTACGTTAGGCTTTTTAAAAACACATTTTCTCACAAGTTCCTAACCTAATTTGTGGTTTCAATCTTGCTGAAGGTGCGTATTGGCGTCAGACCAGCATTATTGTGCACTGTATTGGTGCCTAAAGGTATATTGGTTATTCTGTCCTAAAATCTTTTGTTAATGCTTTTGGGTTAACATTAGTGCTGATGCACTAGTTCAGACAAAGCAGGTCATAATTTGATCCTAAATGGAAAAATGTACACCCGTATACACAGAAACAAGTGCTTTTGGATGCTTTAGGCACCTCATTTATGTTGCATTGAAATTGTAGATACAGAACATGCTGGCACGTGTGTATGCGCCACACAAACACACACACACGCAGATAAAGCAGCCAAGAGAAGCGTGCTCACACATACAGGGAGCGCATACACTTCCCTGTAAATATACACAGATTGTTTGAAGCTCTCGCTGCTCCACACAGTTGCCACATGCCGACAGTTTGTCTGGCGCTGAAGCAAGAGGTAAATCAACGGGGAAACCTGCTTTTTTGTATAATTTATTCTTTTTTAATTTTTAAA
The DNA here is from genome assembly GCF_051911475.1 of Siphateles boraxobius. Classification (NCBI taxonomy): domain Eukaryota; kingdom Metazoa; phylum Chordata; class Actinopteri; order Cypriniformes; family Leuciscidae; genus Siphateles; species Siphateles boraxobius. The sequence goes on along the minus strand of NW_027508722.1, from coordinate 17,838,049 downwards.
GCTTTTATAAAAATACAAGTCATTGTGAAAGTGTGTGCACATGCTCTTTGTGGCTCTTTCTGAACAAGTTACCAAAGCATATCTTTCCCTCTTTCTCTCGACATTGCGTGGAGTAGAGGTTAGCAGTCAACACCAGTCAGACCTGTTTGGTCACATCAGTTGACAGAGATGGATGGATGCAAAAACGAAGGAACGAATGAGAGGATGAGGGGTCGCCTCTCGAGGGTACACGATTTGAAAGGTGGTAGATTGCCAATCATGCATCCAATTAGCCACACACATGCAGACACACACTACGCCCCTTCCTCACCATTGCTCCACCATCAGATCGAGGACCCTGTTGACATTAAGGTCTGAGTCAAGGCCAAAGTCGTTCTCTAAAAATGGGGCGGTGGGGGGCGTTAGCGGGTTCAGGCCAGAGGTCAAGGTCTCCAGCCAATCAGCAGGGTCAAAAACAAGAACCTCTGACCTTCTTTTCCTGGACAGTGAGCTGGATGGTGGAGTGGTGCAGATGGGGGGAGGAGGAATTAGAGTTGGGGGTGAACCGAGGAGTGGAGCGTTGTTAGGTGAGGGAGGAAGCTCTAAAAGAAGTGAAGAGCACAGAGGAGAGGAAAGAAAGTTGTCTTCTTTTTGCCGCTTGGTCAGCTGTGATTGGTCAGGCTGCGGGGCAGGGGAGGATTCTGAGAGGATGTTGGTGGCTGATTGGACGTCTGTGATGACGGAGGAGTTATCTGAAAGATAAGGACATGAGCTCAATACAGGCATGTCAGTATGTCTGGCCAACCTAAAATGTCATCTTAAAAATGTATTGTTTTTTGCCATTGGTAAGCAACATCTTTGCTTCCTCTCTCCTGAAATGTTTCAACCACCACTGATCAAAATTTCACTCACCTGAACAATCAATAGTCTCGTCCAAAATGTCATCTATGGATTGAGTAGGGTCCATCTTAAATGGTGAGAAAAAAGAGTGGACAGGAAGTCGAACGCTTATTGCTCATTGTTGATGAACAGCAATCAATACATCAATAGTTGCATAACATAGGTAATTGTGAGAGAACAGACAGCACACAAACTCAAAAACACTCACCTGCACTCTTTGAATAGCCTCCTGTAGTTCCTCTTCCAAACTCCGAACAGTGGGCGATGCCTGTGCTGGACTGGCAGTGATTTGCATAGGCAAATCAAAGTCTTGACCAATTACATCACAAAGCTGACAGCAGTTTGCCTAATATTAGGAAAAAATACAAAGAATGTAATTCATTTCAATAGTGATATATATATATGTGCATGTTTTTTTGTGCGTAATATTAGCCATATTTATTTAAACTACGAAATACCTCAATACATCAAGATGCAATTTAAAGGGATAGTTCACTCAAAAATGAAAATTCTGTCATCATTTACTCACCCTCATGTCATTCCAAACCCATAAAACTTTTGTTCATCTTTGAAATGCAAATGAAGATATTTTAATAGCTCATCTTTTTAGTTCAAATGTGCTGCGTAACAAACATGAATTAACCTCATTGGTTCGTGCACGTCAAGCAAGCATGCTTGAGCTTCCATTTATCATAAGTGATGTGTGCTTTTATTAATGTTTATATGTGAATAAAAGCCTAAATTCAATCTGTTCAGCGTATAAAGTGTCTATTCATAAAATTTGGACTAAACCACTCATTCATATGGATTAATTTTACAATCTCTATAGAAACTTTTTGAAGTGTCAAAGTGGTAGTTGCGAAGCTGTCAATGGAGGAACAGAAATTGCTCAGATTTCATTAAAAATATCTTAATTTGTGTTCCGAAGTTGAAGGGATTTTGAATGACATGAGGATGAGCAATTAATGACAGAATTTACATTTTTTGGTGAACTAACCCTTTAATGGTGTGGTAGTATGTCACACTACTATCTTACTGGTATGTCCCTGCTTGTCTTACTAAATATTCAAAGCACGTACTTTTCCTTCACCAGTGCAGTAAGAAAAGAGCAGTTCCTGCCCGCCTGTGTCTGGTTTCCCTCTGGTGCATCCCGGCTCCTGTTGCAGGAACGAATGAAGGGAACTTCCACACAGCTGGAAAAAACAGAAGGAATGAAATAGTACATTGAATGCTTAAAGTACTTATGACTAAATAAATTCACCACAAATTAAGAGAATAAAAAATCGCCAATATTATGAAATGCCACCAATGTCCAAAAAATCCACCTATATCAATTATCCATACTCACTTGAGAGTCCTTCGCTACTTCTCTGGGTCTGCTCCTCAACCTCTCTCTCATTTCCAGCTCCACACTAAGTTCATCTACTGGCTGGCCTGGCCTCCACGTGGCACCAGAGGACATTGGAGAAGAGGATGTATGTAAGGTAGGACTGGAGCCAGCAGAAGAAGGAGAAGTGAGGTAACTGTCAGCAGCTATGCTTTGCTCCGCTAAACCCGAAGGGTGGATGTACATGGGAACAGACTTGGTGGAGGTGTTTACACTGGAAGCGATTTGGTTGAGTCTAGCAGGGTGGGAGGGTTCTAGTGTGGCCCCTAGCTGGCAAAGTGGGGCAGGGGTTAACGGGGGACGAGGCATCTGGAAAGGACGGAGTCTTTCTAGTAGTGCCGGCTTAGTGCCGGAAACTGGGAGTCCACGTTTCCGCAACTGCTGACGAAGAACTGACACCTGAGAAGGAGGAATACAGTCAATGTTCTATACAAAGCTTGTTCAAACAAACAGTTTATGAATATCATATAATCTAGAGCAAGGGTGTCCAAACCTACTTCTGGAGGGCCACTGTCCTGCAGAGTTTAACTCTAACCCTAATCAACCTCTCAAGAACCAGATAATCAAGGTGTTCATGATTGCTTGAAAACAATAATTAGGTATGTTGGAGAAGGATTGGAACTGAAGTCTGCAGGAAGCAGTCCTCCAAGAGCAGGATTGGACACCTGCTCACCTGGATCTAGAGTGAGTAATCTTAACCAATGATATTCCTACCGTTAGGTCATCAAGGTTTGAGGGGAGTAACTCTGCCTGGTGGATGGGACTTGTATCAGGAGTAGAGGGGTTTGTTGAAGGGGTTCCAGACTGAGAGGAACTTTGAGGTGTAGTTCCAGAAATCTTCGAATGGTTCTCACTATTAGTTAGATGTATAGTATAGGTATATAAGTAATTGTTTCCTGATTGCTATTCAGATCACAGAGTAGAATCTCTTAAGCTGGGTTGGCACTGTACGATATGACTTTGCTCTCTGAGACAAATTTTAGGGATCACAAACGATTTCTCCTCATAGTGTAAAATCATCAGTCTTAGATCACATACCGCTGGCTTACACTACAGAACTTAAATTCAAACTTTTGCCCCAATTTGCAGTTAGGGAAAGCTGATGCTTGTCGCCTTGAGTCAGAGCCATTGTACACATTTTGGGAGCTTGGAGTTGACAGATTTCACATTGTGTATGATGGTTACAGGCATCTATTCTGAGGATTTCAAACCCCCACTCCACCCACCCAATTTGGTCAGTGACTGCTCTGATTATACAGTCTAACATGAAAAGGTTATCTTGCCCAGTGTGCCATGGCCTTTACTCAAGATGACTGTAAAAATCATGCAGCGTACTCCCGGCTTCAATCATGGTCTGTACAAATCATGGTCTTTTTCATGGGTGCTTTATTTGGAGGTTTACCTGTTTGTCACAGTGAGCTGTTGTTGCTGGTTAAGAATTTGTAGTTGTAAGTACACTTGCTGTTGTTGCAACAGGTGGGGGTAAGAGGAATCAGTGGCCGGAGTCTGACTGTTGTTATTCTTTTGTGAAGCATTTCCGGCTCCGTTTCCAGTCCCAGTCCTTTGATCTGGGGGAATGTACTGATGGTATTTCAGCTTCCTCATTTTAGGTTTGGAATCGCGAGGCTTTCGTGGCCGTGGAGGGCGGGATGATGTTAAGGACCCACCCAGAATGGAATGAGAAGATGGAGCTCGAGGTTGTGCTGTCTTGAGGCATACAGAGAAATAATGTGAGTACTATAATTTGGAAAAATGGCATGAGCAACTGGAAGGGGGAAATAATGAATGATGAAATGGGGCGAGGAGTAAAACAACTACATCATTATTTCAAATCTAGGTCTGTGAATGCGTACCTTTGGCAGCAGTGGTGGTGTCTGGGAGGGCATGTACGTCCCTTTGGGTCTCCCAGTTGTGGATATGGAGTTTGACCCCATTACTGTCATGGTCATTGGTTGGTTGATGCACTCAGTTGCCGGGAGCAATGCCAATCTGCACTGTTTTGAGAAGATGAGTTGATAGTGGTGAAAATTCTGAGTAATTATCTTCCAGCCATTTGCGTAATTTCTGCACCACTAATGGCACGAAACAGAATATGTTCTCCTTCAGCTGTTTTCCATCAAACACCGCAAACAGATAGCAACCAATATCACCACATCGGTTCGCCCACTGTTGCAATGTTTGGGTGGTAGGGATGCTCCAATGAACAGAGAAATATTTTTGATAGCTCCACAGTTCTCGCAAAATTACATACTTCATCTTTAAACTGAAGAAGAGGATGCAAGGCAAAACGTCTAATATTGGGTAGGTGTTTTAGACCTCTTATACCTGTACATTGTTTGGGCTGATCGGCGTAGCAATAGGTGACGCATCACTTGGTGATTGGTCACCTCCTTGCCCAGGTGACGATAAGAAGCCAGGAGATTGGTGCATCCCGAGTTGCTCGGGGGATGCAGAGGCAGAAGAGGAGTTGTCATCTTCAAAGACATCTGATGGCAAAGAAGCAGCTGAGGCAGAAGAAATGGTGATGTGTGAAGCTTTTCTGCAACAATTCTGGGTATAAGTTAAATTTCATGTGGAAATGTGAAACTAATAGATAGTAATGCAAGTTTTGTTTACACATCTACACCTTGTCAGAATGTATATTTTTTCAGATTCATTTTTATAATTTTCTTTATTTAGACAGGATAGTTGGAGAGTTGGCAGGAAGAGAGAGAGGGAATGGGATTGGAGAGGTCCACAAGCCAGTATTCAAACTTGGGTCACCCGAAGCGCAACCAAGCTGCGTGTCGGAGCATTGCCGGCTATTGGCTCCCACAAATATAATTATCATTAATACACTAGGTACACTATAAACAACGTATAAATATAACTGAAATAATTGAAACTTTACCTGTAATAGCAATGCACAATATGCATTACAATTACATTTCATAAAACATTTTTTAATGCTGTTTACTGTTTTATGTGATTTTTACTTCATTTGGTGTGATTTCTAAAAAAAAATAAATAAAAGGAAGTCTCTAAGTCAACTGATCTGATCAGGGCTGCTGTTATAAAAAATTTGGTTTGCCCGCTGAATTAAGTCTGCCTAGGAGCGAAATCCACTGGCTGAAAAAAACCTTTTAATTTAGTTTATTTTATGGTATGGGACTTTATGGTATTTTATGATGTGTGGGCCATTTGAACTGTTATAATGGCCATTAAAATTATTATCACTAACGTTACAGATAATAATACATAACCTGAAGCTATATATTGAGGTTTTTTTTAGCTGGTTACGTTTTACAAGCTAACCACTTAGCATACAAGCTTAGCATATTGCTAAACGATTAGCCTTCTTGCTTAGACTGTACCCTAAAATGTTCCACTTTATGTTTTTTATATTGTCACTGTTGCATAAGTTGACAAAAAAACAATTCGTTAATCACAAAAACTATGAGAAAAATGACCCCAGTTACATGTTAGTATTATATAAGAGAGTATTTGTTTGTGTGTGAGTGTTTGTCTATGACTCTATGAAATATTTAGTTTGAGTTTATGCTATTTTGTGAGGCATCAGTTTTAGTTATTTTCAATGACTCACTGTTCTCTAGAGGCAGAATATGCCTCTGCTGGAGTTCAAGTGGTCCAGGCCGACTCTGAATTTTCTCACTCAGATCCTCAGCCAGACGAGCCTTCTTCTGCCTGTGAGCTCTACTATAACTCCTGTCTGTGAGCGAGAGACAATATGAAGAGAGAAAGTGAAAACAAGAAATGAGTGAATCAGAGACAGAGAACAAAATGAATGGTGAAAGATGGAGAATGTAAATGGAAGATCAATTGCAGTGCTTTGGAATAAGAGAGGAGAAGAAGAAGAATATTTTAAAGACAGATATGAATGATTTTTCACAAAAGAATTTGTTGTTGGGTAATCCAATTCAGGCATTCAAAAAGCTACTGATAATAAGTGCAGTACAGAAGAACCTTCAGCTGAATGATTTGCAAACACAAAGAGCTGTTTGATGAATGGGGACCGATGGATAAGTGAATGGCTAATGGACAAACCGCTCATTCCAGCTTTAAGGTTACACCTTTGTTCAGTACTGGTATTGGCTATAACTGAAGGTCAGGGAATATTGGAAAACTCTCAATGGCATCACCTGGTGCAGTTTGAGCAGTCAGACCACTAGGAGGCGACTTCTGAATGGCACCATCTTCTGTCTGACGCTGCATTGGGAAACAGCCCAGTCAAATCACCATCAGAAAACATCAAGAAGTACTATAAACCTTTATTTCTCCAAAAGTAAATGAAACATAGCACAGGGGTGAAGTTTCTGAAAAGAACTAATTGTTTGCTTTTGGTGGTAACATTCTCCTGTAAGACTACATTTTCCCTCCTGACAGTAATTATCTTGAACCAGCTGCTGTTTACTGTCTTACTAAACATAATTAACTGTGCTAACAGTGTTTCACGGCTAATACTAATAGTTTGCGACAGTAACTAGACATGTAATTACAAACATTAAATTATGCTAAAGAGGTTGAAGACCAACTCATGTCAGTTATCAGACCGTTTTTGGCATCACTGAGTACTTTGCTTATCAACACTGGCACCCTGTTTCACATCAGTCTGTTTTCATATAAACCAAAGGCATACACATACTGCTGCTGGAGTGTGTCAAGCCTGGAAGCCATTAGATCCAACCATAGTTTTAGTTTGGAACTTCTCCCTCAAATTAACTTTGAAAAGGTTTCAGTTGCATAATCAGCTATTTCATGGAAACATACCTTTTTTTTGGTTTGCTGCTAGGTCTATATTTGACTATTTCTCCTGAAACATAGATAAATAATGGCTCACCAAACCACTGCTGACTTCTTTCTCCCCAACTTTATCAGAGACAGAGGCCTTTGTACCTATAGAGCAAAGAGAAATTAAGAATGAACAAAAATACAAGCTGTTATAAAGCTATAATTTAGAATTGAAATGCATAAAGACAGCAGTCCAGCTGATTTAAAAAAATGTGACTCAAATATATTATGATTGTCCTGCCCCATAAGGGGAAATTTCATTGACTCCCTGTGGCCAAACACAAGGATCAAAATCCATAAAGACACACAGACACACTCACCAGACTCTGCATTAAGTTCATTCTGCTGTCTGCGGTTCTGTATTCTCAACTGCAGAACTGAAAAACATATACTTATTTATTATTATGCAATTAAAACAATATCTACAATGCTTTATTTAAAATACAGTCTCTGTGTTTCAGAAAACTTTAAAGCTTGAGTTTCCCACCTTGAGGAATGTGCAGTGTTACTCTGTGGATCATATCAATTTATGACTGTAAGCCCAGCATATTACAAGTAAATTTCACCACTCGGATGATCATAAATGAGTTAGATATGAAATAGGCACTGTAAACTGTTCCCTAACCTTGTCAAATATACAATCACTGTTTGTGGCACTTAAAAGAAGGTCTGCACAAACAAACATACTGGAACCAGCAGGTGAATTACAGCTAGGCCAGAGGTGGGAGGAGTCGCTTGTCCCATGATGCACTTCTGTGCTGAGTTTTGAGATCTGAGAGTGGACGTGAGAGGAAGGGGGTAACTATTTATCCCTCTGAATGTCTATTTCTGTATCCTTCCCATCCCCCATCCAGCTGTCTATCTCCCTCTCCCTCTCCCTCTCCCTCTCTTCCTCTCCCTCTCTCTCTCCCTCTCCCTCTCTCTCTCTCTCTCTCTCTCTCTCTCTCTCTCTCGCTGTCTGTCTTTCGCTCCCCCTCTCGCTGTCAATCGTGCTAAGTAAATTCTTCCTTTTACTTTACTCTGGAAGAGAATTACATGCTGAGTGGCATCAGGCCAAATCAGGTTGGAATTGTGGGATGAAAAATTTGCTGAGTGCCACTGCAACTTGTAGTAATGATGATAACTGGTGTGCTCTGATCACATAATGGCAGAGATGCATAATGATAGTTCAAGTTTTGTTCACTACTAACTGTAGAAGCCACTGATATTACTATTATATGCCTGAAAATCAATACATATAAAAAAAACACTTATTAATTCACTGTAACAGTTTAAAATTAAATTAGTTTTGTTTCCTTACAATAAAGAAAGTAATATATGGTCTCTATTACGTATTCTACTATATATACCAACAGTTGCATTATCAACAGTGCTGGTCAGAATTTTTTGCCCCCTTGGTAAATATGATCAAAGATGGCCGTAAAAAATAAATCTGCATTGTTTATCCTTTTGATATTTTATTAAAAGAATTAGCAAAAATCTAACCTTTCATTGAAGTAAAAGAATTGAAAGTGGGGGGGAATCACATTATGTGAATCTGAAGGATCTGGAGAGATTCTGTTTGGAGGAATGGTCTCTGATCTCTTGTCAGTTGTTCTCCAAAACTCAGAGCTGTTATCTTGGAAAAAGGAGGTTTCAAAAAGTATTTAAAAACTTTAGGGGGCAAATAATTGTTCCCAACACGCCACTTTTGGAGTGTTTTGGAGAAACACGTGTTTTGGAGAAAACACGAGAAAACACACGAAAAGGCCTCCTGTTGTGGTTGACTGCACTTTTACTCCGTTCTCAGCTACTGAACTCTTTCAAAATGATTGTTGGCTTCTCTAAATATCCTTCTTGTTTGTGCAGAAAGTTTAGCGGTTGACCTTTTCTAGGCAGCATCTGGGCATTTTAATGAAGCCTCCTTCCTGATAATTGAGCCAAAAGTGCCCTCTGAGACATCCAAACACTTGGATATGGTTATGTACCCTTATGCATTTGTTTCTGACATCTTTGAAATGGTATTTACTCTTCATTTTTACAGCTTGTCTTTAAGATTCACAACCTGAATAATATCTGTGTGTGTTTTTTTTATGTAGTTATTTTAATAAGGTAAGTGTGTTATCATTAGGTTTTTCATTCAGACCTGAAAGATGAAAAAAATGAAGGCTGCTATGTGTAGAATCAGATTTTGTTTTCTTCCTTTCTTTCTTTTTTTTTTGGTGGAGCCTAAGGCTGCCACAGAGACCAGTGTTATTTCTCAGGACACCAATTTCACTGATATCTGTCAGATTAGCAGTGTGGTATTGAAAAAAAAGGAACAAACAATCAAGTAAAATTTAAAATGAAATCTAGTTTTAAAAACAAGCTTTGGTGTTTAGAAACAAACAACAGAGGGAAAGATTTCAATATAGTATATCTTTAATATTTACTTTTAATAAGAAGTCTATCTCATCTTTGGAATCTGGTTTTCTAAAAAATAATGTAAAATGTGAAACAATGTCATAATTTACAATAATACAAGAACCCTCCATGGCTAATTCTCAATATTGATTGCATAATCAACACATGATGAAAAAATAGCTCAATTACCTGGTAGCCTGTAAAGCAATAATGAAAAAAATACATATTTGATGCCTATGTAATAATTTAAATATACAAATTTCATAAACATAGACTAAATTCATAGATTTTGGCAAATGTCCCTGTTCATCCTCACACTATTTCAGCAACAACAAAAAAAAAACTTTTCAGATTACTTCAGTTTTTTTTTTTGCTCATTAATTGCTGGAGCATTAAGACTATAATAGTCAATGAGAAATAAATTACAATTTTGTTATAAATCTTAAACGTTCTTCCATTGTTTTCCAAATGTATTTTTTACATTTACCTTTTGTTTACACTGTGACTCAGGATTTTCCAGAGGGGCAGCCATCTTTCTCACAACACAACACAACACAGCATATCCGAGGTCACAGCTGATCCAAGGCTCAGTACCAGAGCAAGACAAGGTTCTTCGCATTCTCTGTGCTGTCTATATGTGATCCTCCTTTTAAAAATTACAGTCTTTTTTAGGATATTAGCTAAACTGTCTAAGTTTACAAAGTGTTAATTCAATGCACTTGTGATGGAAGAGTCTTGTTATTACCAAAGAGTGCTGCTGGACAATTGTCTGAGAATTTTGCCAGCAGGATGTTTATAGGGAACCCAAGAAGAGAGGGCACCGCTTTTGAAGGGGTTCCAACCACAGATGGGAACCAACAAAGACAATCTGTCCACTGTCCACATGTCCTTCAGGGAGGACCACACTGCTGGCCCCATTTGTACAATATGAGGAAGTGCGAGAGACCGTGGAACCTCATAAAAACGGGTTGGTTGGTAACATTTCCAAAATCTCCACATTTTATAATTTGATGCATTGAGAATGCACAACAGGTTTGAATTTAACTGAACTGAGAATGTTTTTTAAATTCCAATTGTAATGAACTGAAATTCATATAACTCCAATAAGAGTTCAGTTTAAAAAGAAAAGGAAGGTTTGTCAAAGAAAAAAAAAAAAGATGACAGCCTTGTCCGAATGTTTACAGCTCTAAAAAGGTATAGATTAACGCAGTTTTTAATACATAAAGCTGCATGAGTAGCTCATTCAAAAAAATTTTATTCAAGCAAGCAACATCAATTTATGGGGCCTGTTCCATAAAGTGCATCAAGAAAATTGGGGATTATAGTCCGAAACCTGACTTGAATTAACCTAACAAATCAGTCGGGACTAAAGCGGTTCCATAAAGGACAATTTAAGTTCACACAATCTCACTAATTTGACCCATGTTCAATGCGTCAAGATCACAGTGCCGTTTTTATAGCATCAAATAACTAACTAAAAACAAACTTATTTTTAAAACAAACACTTGAATTTACATCAATGTGATGAACACTACAGTAAATGACAGAAACTATCTTTGGAAAAAAGATATGTGAAGTGTAATTTAATTATTTAGTTGGTCTCACGTCCCATTGAATAACACGGGGAGGCGGGGTTTATGAGCTATACTAGGACCGGTCACCGGGGGGCGATCGAGACGCTTTGGCTTCACTTTTCAGGGCTTGTGCGGCACGCTTGGTTCCACCAAGGGGGTAATCCATCAGCCGGAAGTTGAAGCCTCGTGGGAGCCGCCATTGTGGCAGAACTTCACCTGCTGTTAGCATTCCATTGACTCCCATTCATTTTGGCGTCACTTTGACAGCGAATAACTTTACATCTGAGGCGTCCAAAGACTTCATTTGTCCATTATATATTTCTAAATAAACACGACAATGTATAAAAGGCTCCATTACTTTGTATCTTACGTTATGGCCCCATAGAATCCGTTTTTGTTAAAAACAGGCTAACGATTGCGTCATAACCACGTGACTTTTTGTCGCACAATAGAGACATTACCGTATAGACAGGAGGAGAAGCTCGCAGGCAATCGGGGAGACGTCCCGTCAAGGGAGAAGCCCATAGATAATGAGTCCATAAAAGCAACGGGACAAAATATTTTAACAACGTTTTTGGGGAATTGGAAATAATTCGGTATGTGGCAAGTGAATACATATGAATAGATTAACGTTGGCAATTTTCACGCACAGCTACTAGAAGATTTACGTCTGTCAGACAGGTTGCTCACGTCATCAAGCTTAGTTTGAGTCGGTTTGAGTCTGCGCGTCAGGAACGGAAGTGCTAAAAAATCGCTAAAAATGAACTTCAACTGTCTCAACTGAGTTCCAATGAGATGGCTCTGTCTATGGGTTCCACACATAGACAGTAAAAGAAATGGACACAGCGACCCCATTGATTTCATCGGAGAAGACTGAAGCCTGATTATTGCACTTCCTGTCTGATCGCTGAGCGACTGCGCAGGCTCAAACTGAGCGTGACGATAGTCTGACAGTTGTACATCTTCTAGTAGCTGTGGCAAAACAAATCTGAATCACCTAATTCCTCAAAAACGTTGTTGAAATATTTTGTCCCGTTGTTTTTATGGACTCTTTATCTATGGGCTTCTCCCTTGACTTTATGCCTCTATGTCCCCCCGATTGCCTCATAGACAGTAAAAGATTGCCTGCGAGCTTCTCCTCCTGTCTATACGGTAATGTCTCTATTGTGCGACATAAAGTCGCGTGGTTATGACGCAATCGTTAGCCTGTTCTTAACAAAAACGGCTTCTACGGGGCCATAACGTAAGATACAAAGTAATGGAGCCTTTTATACATTGTCGTGTTTATTTAGAAATAAATTATGGACAAATGAAGTCTTTGGACACCTCAGATGTAAAGTTATTCGCTGTCAAAGTGACGCCAAAATGAATGGGAGTCAATGGAATGCTAACAGCAGGTGAAGTTCTGCTACAATGGCGGCTCCCGCGAGGCTTCAACTTCCTGCTGATGGATTACCCCCTTGGTTCCACATCGTTGGCTCTAGTCGGACGCCGTCTGGGTTTTTTGTGCCGTCAGTCAGCGAGAGAACTCTGATTGGCTGTTCAGCTTATGCCTAAGTCACACTACAGGATTTTAAGCCCGATTAAAGCCCGATTTGCAAATTAAGAGCTCACCGACAGGTAGGGCTGTAATCTTGTTGAAATCTGCGGGTGATCCGCGCTCACCAATCTTTATGTGTGAAATATTAAACTACGCATCAAAGAAGCTCGCTGACACCTCGCCGACGCCAGACAAATAACTAGCATGCTAAATATCTGGAGCTGTCGACCGACTCAATAGCCTTTGGTGTCACTTGTCGCGATGATCAACAGCCAATGATCAGCTTGTTATCACATTACACAAGCCTTTTGTATTTGTAACCATCGTTGCCAAACCACTACATGAGCAGGCAGCTGCTTTTTCATTATAAACATGTTTTACTCACCTCCAACTACTTCTGTAGCACAGACAATCCCTGCTGCCCGCATGTGCTTATCCATCCTTTCACCCATATCCTTTTTTTATTTTATTTCAGGGTTCTAAACAGATCATTGCGCAAACAACTTTTTTTCCCTTTTTTCTTTTTTTTGTTGCACCGCCAATTTTGTCCCAGCGTCCATTTTCAAATAGACAACTCCTATTTCGTGTCATTTCCCATTCCATTGGTGTGTCCCAAGCTTCAGATGAACTCTGCAACAACTCAGTCTTAGGCTGACAGCCTGCGTTGGAACAGGTTACTTTCTCAGCAGAGTGACTGATCCTGAGCTGCTAAATTTAATTTATGGAACCAAATCAACTGAGAATGAGTCAGACTAACTCAAAAAAGCCTGGCTTATTTGGTAAAATTGTTTTATGGAACAGGCCTCCTATTTGTAAGACCAGCTATATTCACAGAGATTTGCAAAGCCGCAAAGAACTTCACTCAGACTCCATCACCAGATCAGCCACTGGCAGCATCATCAGAACTCACATCACCAACCAAAATAGACAGACAGCTACACATGTGGGTTTTCAAAACCAGCTTGGATACAGTCGTGTGAACCTTCCTTTGTTCTTACCTGAACGGAACTTATTGCGGATAAGCAGTGACCTCTCAGACGCCAGCAAGGTCATAATGGAGAGACAGCAGAGGAAGAAGGGGTTGGGGCTTTAAAGATACGTCTTCCTCTTGCAGGGCAGATACTTGTGATGATTTCTTACGCCCTTTCCTCTACCTGAAGAGAAAGAAAGCAAAGTCACAGGAGGTCTGAACTTATCTTAGTCGCCATCAAAACGGCAAGGGAAAAACACCAGAACCAAACAACTAGCAAAGTCTGTGTACGACAGACAGAAACAGGAGGAATCAGAAGCTACCTGCTATTCTAACAGTATCACAGAGTGAAAGTAAACGGCACTGCTTAAAACACAACAGATTTCCTTTTTTCTATGCAATGAACAGACACTAGTGCTTTCAAGGCTCAAAAAGGAAGCAAAAGCAACAAAAGTGGTTCATACGTCCATGTTCCAAGTCTTCTGCAGTCATACAATGGGTTTGTGTAACAAACAGGACATTTTTCAATTTGTTATTTAAGAGAATCTTGGCATCTACACTAGTGGTCCATGGTATGTTCTTATAGAAGTAGAGACTTAACAGATCATTATTTTGAGCCTGATCTTTTTAATGAAACCTTTAATTTGATTCACAAAACCAGTCATCATCTTTCTTTTAAACAAAAATAATTTATTTATAAATCAGAGATCTGGTTCTTGAGTTTAAATCTCTGACTCGCAGCGAGTAACATCTCAGTGGTTTAAATAAAGAACTCAATTTCTATCCGTTCCTCACACAAAGCTATCATGTGTTTTTTAATTCTTTTTTGAAACTTTAAAAGGTTAGTTCGCCTAAAAATTTAAATGTGGTCATCACCCTCATGTCGTACCAAAACCACAAGACCTTCATTCATCTTTGAAAACCACTTGATTCATATGGATTACTTTTCCAATACCTTTATGAGCCTTTTGAAGCATCAACGTTTTGGTGGTATACATTAAAAATGAGGTTTCTCAGGTTTCAATGAAAATATCTTCATTTATGCTTTGAAGATGAACAAAAGTTTGGTTTGGAACCACATGAGGGTGAGTAAATGATGACAGAATTAAAATTTGTGGCTGTTTTTCAGACTGTATTTGCATGTAAAAGAGCTACATTAAAAATAAAAATTGTTCTTCTGTGTTTCACAGAAGAAAGTAAGTAACACAGGTTTTACATGAGGTTGAGTACGCAGGTTTTCATTTTTGGATTAACCATATTTTTAAACTCTTCCAATGGGAGGAAACTTTGCCCAACTAGCTAAGGCTAAAATGGCTTGTTGGAGCCTATGAAAGTGAGTGTATGTTCAGAGGCTTGAGTTACAGAATTTATTTGTTATTATTTATGTGCCTTAGAGTTGGAGTTCAAGTACCTTTCAATGTACATCTCTCTTTAATGTTAATCAGAATGCACTACCCACTGACAACAAATACTGAAGCAACAAATTGGCCTTAGATAAAAATCACAAAAACTTCTATTGTCAGACATACATACGCAGATGCCCTCACAAAAGAACACATATATTCACAGATAAATGTATAAACACACACATGAATGAAAATGAATACTCACAGTCAGACTGAACTCCCCTGAGTTTTGTCAAGAGTGGCGTTGAACAGAGATTAAAGTGGAGAGAGAGAGAGAGATTCTTGTGATTGAGGTGGAAAATGAGGGCAGAACTTGAGGCACGCTAAATCGAGGCAACGCTCAATGACAAGGTTGTTCCTTATCTTCTTTTGTGCCTGCTTGTTCATTCCCTTCCACAGGTGAATCTAGGGAGAAAAGGGCCCAGTGTTTCTTCCTCTTTTCTTCCACGCAGAATTCACCCAGCACACTTCGTTCTCTCTCTCTCTCTACCCCCACACCGAGGGGTTGAGCCAACTGTGTTGGGCTATCAAAAGAGCACCCCCCCACCACCACACACACACACACACACACACACACACACACACACACACACACACTTCCTGATAAATTCATTGTGGGTGACACTAATGGGTTGGTAACTTGCGGTGTTCCCTATCTCCTCTTTCTCTGTCTGGGGTGACAAGGCCAGACCTTCCCCCACAGGTACCTAAAGGAGCTTTCCGTGGCACATAATGTACAGTATAAAAACTACAGACATATGACGCTGCTGGAT
Source organism: Siphateles boraxobius (assembly GCF_051911475.1). Taxonomy (NCBI): domain Eukaryota; kingdom Metazoa; phylum Chordata; class Actinopteri; order Cypriniformes; family Leuciscidae; genus Siphateles; species Siphateles boraxobius. Next base: position 17,822,350 of record NW_027508722.1, on the reverse strand, counting down.
CAGAAAGGGATGTGGAGAAAGAAACTGTATTTCACTGCATTCAATTTTTCATTTTTATTTTAACTCAACTTTTTTATTGGGAAGCTTGACTTTGTGAACTGCATTCCTATGTATTCATGAAAAAAGGTCAGTCATGCAGACATGAGGTCTTGACAATGTGACCAATGACAATGTTGTTATAATTTACTCACTCTCGTGTTATTCCAAACCTGTATAATTTTCTAATTTTTGGAGATATTTTTTTTTAAAAATGTCCACACAGTTAAAGTCAATGTGATCCAATGCAGTTTGGACCCCCATGTTCTTCAAACAACTGATTTAGAACAACATCAGGTTGAGGAAATAATTACCGTATTTTCCTTTTTGAGTGAACTATCCAGTTTTAATATACTCTGGATGATGAATTTGCTCCATCAAAAGTTATATATGTATAAATATAGAGATACATAGCATGTAAAACACATCACATTAGCCAAGAAGTTCAATTTTAATCCACAAACATGCAAATATGTTTTTCTATGAGTGAGAGACGGGGGCCAGGGGAAGAGGAGGGGGTTGGGAAAGGGAGATCATTACTGCACCACCTGTTTGGTGGCTTTGACGGACAGGTTGGTGTGTGCTGCTGTATCAGCAGGTCACAGACAGCCAGCGAGTGAGAGAAAGAGAGATACAAGAGCAAAAAAAGGCAGAACAGTCCAAAACAAGTTACAAGTTGAGTGCACAACAATTTGTGTGAGACAGACAGAAGAAAGATAAAAGAAATGCACACAAAGTTGAAATCTGTACATAACAGCATTGAGCAGCTGGTAAAGCCAATATTAGCCATTTTAATAAGAGACATTAGTGTCTCAACTTTGACACTGAATATAACCATACGACCCATTATGAGCATGATTTGGCCGCTTATTTTGTGACGCACATGCAATTTATGCCATGATGTACTATTAGGGGAAAAGTGATGTAATCACGCTTCCTTCCATCGACCCCCCGAGCCCCCCTTTTGGGAATCCCTCTGTGATTAGAACCTGTTACTGTCCATCTTTGTCTTTCTGTCATCCCTCTAGCTCACCTCAATTAGCTTGTTTCATTATGTGTCACAGCAGGAGCAGCTTAACTGAAACAACACATTCCATACATACTATTGATGCCACATGTCTCATTGGCTTTGAATGATGCAAGAGAAAATGTCAAAATGACAAATATCTCTGCACACAAGGTGGGAACCTCTATTTCATCTCTTGTCATTCTCCAAGCAATATGAATTTATAGGCCTGCAGAAAATAGGATAGGGTTGGAATTGCTAATCGTGTCAAAACAATAATCACTAATATCTGCAAAGAAATATTACATTTTACAGCTACAGAAATTGTCAGCTTTTTTAGTAATTGATCAAAAGCAGTGTAAATAGGCCAGTGGTTCTCAGCTGGTGTCACTTTAGGAACCAGTTTTTACGGACGGTATTGAGTATCGTTCAAATGTAAGCAGGAATGACAAAAACGATGAAAAATTGGTCAAATATTGTATTAAATTAGCCCTTAAAGGTAACATTTTCATGATTATATAGTTAGTTGCGTTTAATAATTTTCATTCAGCACAACAACCCACTGTGTGACCCTTTTATGAGTCACGACCCAGCAGTTGAGAACCACTGAAAATAGAGAAGATGGATAACTTTAAATGTTGCAAGGCTAGTTTCTTGCATGGCTTCAGGTTGATGTGGCCATGCATAACTTGGAGTGAGTTTGCCCTCTGGTGGCATAAATATGCAACAACATCCTAGAACTAGAATATGATCTGTCATACATTACGCTTTCCTATCCGAAAAAAATACTCTTCCAGCTTCCTCAACAGCTACAGTTTCATAAATCTTTGTGCTTGGACCTCTAATCATCTCCATCTCCGCCAGGTCATTCAGACCGCTCATCCAATCTTCTTCACCACTATGCTAACAACTCCATTGCAGATCTCCCTTGTGCCTCAACATCTACATCTCAGAAAACATCAATGCCCATCATAATTAAAATAACACTCTTCCCTGAGCATTTCATAGTAACAAGCCTCTCCTTGCCACCAAAACATCTGCCATTTTGCCTAAAATGTTGCCTCTTCACTATTATCTGGAAATTATTTACTGCCTGAGAATTCATTTCAAGAGACTGTTGCAGGATTACACAGATAGGCTACTGTTTATATGCGCATACCACATTAAAGGCAGGTAACAACCATCAATGTAACAAGCACATAGTCTCGCAGAAAAAGTCAACAACATTTTATTTACGTTTCTCTCTTTCTCGCTCTTACACACAAATGCACGCATTCATACTCGACACTTATAGACGCCTGCTGTCAGCTTGATTGTGGGAGCCTCTCTCCTTGATGCTGCCAAATTGAACACCGACCCTCTGAGCACATCTGAGCTGTCACTCCCACGTACACAGACACTCCAGTCTAGCACAGCTTGTAAGGTTAAAGGAGGTGAAGTACATTCATAAACACTTTAAACCGGAGTTAAATGGACCAGTAATGAATAAATTACAAAGTCTATGTATCATATAGTCTATAAATGTATAACACACATTGTTATGGCACACTTTTCATAATAGTCTTAATGTCATTAAAAAAAATAATACTAATAGTGTCTGGAAAAAGATGGATGACTTTTCAGCATTTCGATTTAATTCATTTTATTCAAAATCCTGTGACACAGGTTACAGAAATAAGGCTGTTTAAATATCTGCAGTCTTATTTTTAAATTGTGTATTAAATATATAAGTGTTCTGTGACATAACACACCATTTTAAATATATACATTTTCACCATAAATAAATAGTTATCATTGGTGCATGATTGTTCTTCGTTAAGCACACTCTGAGCATTCATCTTAACATTGCAAGAAGGAACCAAACATTTTTTTTAAATACATGGTAAATCTATTGTGAAATGTGCTCAATAAAAACACTAAATCAATCTGAATATATATGAATAAAGTAATATGTAAACAACTGTGCAAACCAAATTTAGTGATATTGTTCAGGAGCTGGACACTTCCACAGCATGCAGAGTATGTGCTGCCATGAGCCTAAAGCAAAGTTAATTAAGCACGGGAACCACCGCAAAATAAAAGGGCTTGACGAGCTTTAATTAGCGTGCACAAATATTCAGATTCTTAATCAAATCTGAGATTTAACCGACAGAATTTTAGATTAGCCTAAGGTGTCCAGTCCATGCATGATGTTTGGTTATTTACACGGCGAATTACATAAACATAAATCAATCAGCAGGGGTTAAACCTTTTTTTGAAGCACGTTTTTTAAACTTATCAAACAGAGAACTAAATTTTTTTTAAAACAAATAAGGTAGACATTCAGCTAATCAAAGTTTAAAGTTGAAAACTGCAACTCAAAGTTGAAATCTTGTCATAAGTAAATTAAATTATATATAAAAATGAACATGTGCAGATGAACTTTGTAACAGATGTAACAATTTTTGTAACAATTTGTAACAGATGTCTGACAAGCTATCATGAGAAGTAAAACCTTCTTTATCCAAATGAAAAAAAAAATATTTCAAGCTAATTAAATGAAACAGGCCCCTGAAGAGGGAAGAGTTTATAAACCAAATAGTTCATGTTCAATATTAAAAAAGAACAATGCAGATCATTTAAAAGAAAAAATAGGTGACCAAAAATTCTCTCCTCTGGAAAAAAAGCCAAGAGGGAGAAACCGAAATGAACAAAGAGCAAAATGTTTCATAATGCATATCTGAAAATGAAATATAAAAGTTGAGTAATGAGAAGGCCCAGAAGGTTTTTTTTTTTTTACCATTTTAGGGGAAATCTGTTGAATTCTACATAACAGATGCCGATGTAAAATAGATTTTAAAGAAAGCATGAACTCGGTAACCAGGTGCATGCTTTCCTTTTCCGTAGTAAATTTGTAAAAAGAAAAAAATATATATATATAATATATATATTTCTCATGACACAAATGACACAAATGTTTTATCCACATACACATGAGTGTGTCTGTAAACACCCTCTGCCAATTGACTGGAGTCATTACTCTACTTGGTAGCAACTCACACAGTTGGGGTGTTGCTTTAACTGTCACTTGCACTGAACATGATTTAAAAACAAGAAAACCAAAGTATAGTTTTTAGTAGGTAAAAGCATGATCAAATTAGCCATACAAATGAACGTGAAAGGAGTGGAAGATGTTTAGAACTTTGAGAATGCTGTATGTTACAATTCGGTCGAAATCTGCAGGTTTGTGGATACAAAATCTGTGTGGGCCTAGTCATGATTTAGAGATGTGCTGATCTAGGCAGATCCTTGTCTCTGTGTCATTACTTCAATATATCATAATATAAAATTATAAATATTGATACCAAGTCCGGTAGACTTTTACAATAACTACATCATACCCTTGAAAGCTGTGCATGCAAAAAACTGAAATGAGAACAATAAGTAGCAAATAATGGTAATTTAAAGTTATTCAAGATGAATAATTGAAACAAATGTTTTTTTTAATCAAGTGATCTATCTCAATAACTAAAGCTTATTAGAAGTTAGAAGTGAATATTGCAGGATTCAGTCATCACCAGTAAAGGTCTCGAGAGTTAATGGAATGAAATATAGACAATTATATGAGTCTTTTGAGAAGTAAAGAATTGTTATATCATTAAACGTATTTACAACTATGTTTGTCTTGAAACTTCTTGAAAAAAAAAGAAAATCTGTTTTTTCATGCCCTAATGTAGTTCATTCTTCCCCTGTGTCACTGTCAGACTCCATTTCAGGACATGTTGAACTGTACCACTCTGCATTCTCTTCTGACTCTCCTTGTACACCAGTGAGGGAAATCTCTCCACTTTCTGGCTTCACCTTCATGCCCATCGCCTCCAGATGCTGGCCTTGGTGTTTGCGCTTTGTGTGACGTCGCAGTGTGTTGCGCTCTGCAAAACGCATGTGGCATATTAAGCACTGAAATGGCTTCTCACCGGTGTGTACTCTCTGGTGCCTCATTAGCTCCCCTGATTCACGAAAACGCCTCGGGCAAAGCTGGCACACAAAGTTTCTCTGACCTGTATGAATGTGTTTATGTCGCTCAAGATGGCTTGATCTTTTGAACGCCTTGCCACAAAGATGGCATACGTGGGGTTTGCTTTGGGAGTGTGTGATGGAATGGCGCTCAAGGTCTGAAAGATAGTAGAAGACCCGCGGACAGTACTGACAGTAAAGAATGCGACGTGGGCCTAATACTTGCGGGTCTTGGTTCTTTGGGAGATTGATGGGATTTACGGGGGATATGGGTCGAAGGGGTGATGTGGAAGAGATGGTATCTAATGCGTCCGTTGGGTCTACCGAGGTAGACTCAGTGTCACCGTCACAGTTTCTCTCTCTCTCGTGGTTTTTACTCTCATGTACAGTGGAAGAGGAATCTGACTTAGTTGCTTCAGAACATGAGGATGGAGTGGTGACCGAATGAATCTCAGGCTTGTTTTCTTGTTTCTTCTCCACAGACACAGCCAATCTGAGAAGAGCCTCCCGAAAGGAAGTGGGCACTGGTGTGTCGGAGTAGGCGTCACTGCTAAATTGCTTGGCTGGACTTGTAGAGGTCACTGTGGAAGTGCTAGAGGAAGCAGTTGATGAGGTAGGGCTAGTAGGAAAATTAGAAGGGTTATTCAATCCTGAGATGTCTGTAGCTGTGGCAGAGGAAACCGTGCTGAGGCTAAGAAGTGATGGACATGAACTTAATGTAGATCCCAAATCAAGTGGACAGGCATCTGAGGGAACATTGGAAGAGGGGGAAATCTGAGATAATAGACCAGGAGAGGATGAACTCTGAGTTGAGGACACGGGAGATGACAAAACTAGGAACATGGGGGAGGACTGAGTGTTCTGACTAAGAGGAATCGGTAAGGAAAGGGTTATTAGCCCTGGGCTAGCCTTAGAGGCTGATGAGGAGGCTGATGAGGAAAGCGACTGAAGCTGAGATGGAGGAAGAAGAAGAATGGGAGTGTTTGACCCAGTAGTATTAGCCAAAATCTCTATTGGAACTGATGCCAAGTCAGACACAGCAGGTATGTTGGAGGGTTCAGCAAGAGCTACAGAAGATGTTGGTTTTTTTTGGTTTGGGGCAACTTGTGAGGCTTTCACTAAGACATGACCTAGAGACATATTTGGACACAGTGAATTGGGTTGTGTCTGCAGTCTTGAGTCTGCAATATCCTCTACATCAGCAAAGGAAGAGGGCTTATCTTCAACATGCCTTGGGCTTAGAGCTGTTTGTTCGGAAAGCCCCTCAGCATGTTGTATATTATCAATTTGTGGGACTTTCTGTCCATCTGGGGTGAGTGTGTAAGGAATCCCCTGGTCATCTATAAGTAGTGTATCCATTGGATCTGGGGTTATGACGGTGGGGTAAGATGGATTTGGCATGGGTTCAAGCGCAGGGGAGGAAAACTGTCCATCCCAATGCTGTGGGAGATATGTATGAGCTTCACTTACTAATGGAATCCAGCACATTTCATTATCATCCTCCTGCTCCACTTCTATATGCTGAGGCTCATCCTCAATTTCATCTACTTCCATATGAAGTGAACCTTCATATTCAGGGTCTACAACCCATTCGCTCTGCCTCTCATTATTTCGGTCTTTCTTTTTTGGGAGGCTTAAATCTAATACCTCATCCCCTTCATTTTGTCCCAAAGAATCTCCTGCACTTGTCATTGCAGTATTCCTTCCAAAACCAAGTCTCTCCTCTCTTACATTACATAGAATTTGTGTTTTATAATCTTCAATGCGGTCTTTACAATATTCTAATCTTTTGTTTGGATTTATGTCCATCCCAAGTTTACTCTCTCTTGCATGTGCCACATCAACATGTGTCTTATTATTAGTGCACAACTCCTTGCTGGTGTGGTTGCCTCCAGCAGGTGCTGGTAGTTTACCATTATGGAAACTTTTATTTAAAATAGATTGTTGTTGAACTTTAATCTCTAGTAAATCATTGGTTGAGATCTTAGCAATGTTTGTAGCTTTGGTTGTGACTTCACAAACTTCGGTCCTAGCATTAACAGACTCCATCTTGGGTATCAGCTGCATGTTTGTTGGTAGACTCCTTGTATTCTCATCAAAAGTAAGACGTTTATTTTTAACAGTCTGGTTTTCAAGAGGAATCGTCTGGTTTGAATCTGATTCATATTTTGGCGAGTTCTGCTCACTGCTCACATAGTTCTGCTTGCTGTAATCCTTTACAACTTCTGTCTGCTCTTGTGCTGGAACAAGAAACACATCTTTGTTTTTAGTTTCTGTCCTCAATGAGAGCCTCTCGTCTGATAATTCGGCATCTTGACCCACAGACATTTGGCAATCTTTGGTTGCAGAAAGGTCAGTCCACTTAATATGTGAAATGGTCTCACCTATCCTATCCAATGCATGTCGTTTGCGCATAGCAACCTCTGTACATTCAGCAGTAGAGAAGAAATCATATTATTCAGTACTTGTGGAGTAAGTCAGTTCATTATAACCTGAGAGAACATTGAAATATTGCCTGGCAGGGCCACAGAATCTTGCATAATCCAAGTAATGGCACCATATCCATTTCATTGTCCATCTGACGTAGCTGTTGATTTTAACCCATGTCTCTGGCACTGCCATCAATCAGGACCTTCTACTCATCTAAGGCATCAATCTGAAAAAAAAAGACAAAATATGATTCTAAATTCTATAATAGAAATAGCACAACTTAAAATACAACGACAGATATTGAGTTAAGGTAACAATTCTTCAGAAAACTTCAGTGCTGTCCAAATGTACAAGTTAACTGCATATTTTAATAATAATCACATTTTTAAAGTTTCTGATTATATATTCATATATAATACATTTTTAAAACATTATTTAATAATATATTTAATAAATGTTAATAAATATAAAAAGCCAGCATCATACAGTGCATAAAAATGGATACTAAGTTTTGATGTGGCTAAGAATTTTTTTTTAATAATTTTCTGATCTATAAGGGGTTGGTTTACAAGCATTTATGAAGCACTTATACTTCAAAAGCATAACAGAATCATAACATATTGAATTAAAAACAACAGACTGCTGCAGTTGCAGTTAAACAGAGCAAACAAAGGAGGCGATAAAGGGCGCCTTGATAAGAATCTGTAGTTATATTTCATCTAGGGATCAGTGCTAATAATGTAATAGTAATATAAAAATAATAAACAAATTTTCATCATTGTTAACAACAACATGATTAAATTTCAAGTTATTTTCATTTAATACTGATGCCTACTAAAACATACATTCAACAGTACGATCAGATGTTGACAACGACGACATCCCTGAGCAACTCGCATAGAAAAAACAAAAACACAAACTTCTTGAAAGGTTATTTTAAAAGCTTAAAATATTTTATATCGGAATTTAACAATCACTTACAAATTTAGTACATAATTTCTCAGGTGTATCCTGAACCCTCCTAAACTACAGGATACTGTTATTATCAACTTTCTCTGTGTCGTTATGGTCCAATAGGTCAACAAATCTAGTAGTAATATATTTCGAAAGCTTTAAATCACATTTCAGAGGACACGGTTGGTGGGTCATATTTTAGCAGTTGTTTTCATTTGTATTAACCTCTAATATGTCAACAATACAAAACTAACAGCATTTATTATAACACTTCTGACAGTAAATTAAAACAATAGACCACTTTATTTTTTATAAACAGCATTATTAAATTTTATTATGACATACTATTCATACACAATAGCCAATAAATAGCCTAAACCAATAAATCCACCAGTACTTTATTTTTAATATGAAGAATGACACAATATAATTGCAATTTGTTATTAAAGGTTTTAGATTGTGTTGCATAAACACACATTTATGAAGTTCTTACATTTAACAATAGGCTATTACAAACACTAAAAGCAGACAAATTCTTTGGAAATTAAAAGCTTGAAAGGACGCCAACACTAATTAGCCATGCTAAGGAACAGTTCTAACCTATAATAGTTATAACATTCAATATCTGTGTAATATTTGGAAAAAGTGCTCACATGCCATGCAGTTTTTAAGAACGCAACGCAATGAGCTTGAACGTCGCGCTGTCGTGGTAGCAGGTTCACTCCTCCTCCCCGTGGTTTTCATCACAAATTAAGTACGTTCATCTGTCAGCGCGCATGGCTCAGGGTTTGACACCAACGCCTTTGTCCGTAGCCTACAGTCAGCCATGCAGCACTGTGGGAGAGTTAGAGATCAACACGGGGACATTCGACGCCATTAAGCGCCGGAGGTTCGTTTAAAGAAGAAAAATATAAAACCAAACACCGCGTTTGATGTCTGCGGGGTCCAGACAGCGAGTAGAACCCGTGCCATTATATGACCAAAAGTATCTGTCTGAGGGGCATATCCTTCCATAACGTGGGTATGTCAGACTCAGATACACTTGAATTATTCCCATATTTTGGTCAAAACACTGACTGCGCTCGAACCTGCGACCAGCCATTTTATGCGTACCGAGGGTTCGAGCCAGTGACAGCGCTCACGCACTGCTGCTTAGGAAACCCTATTTCAAACTTTCCAAGACAACAAACGCTCTTTATCTGCTACTCACAAGAACATACATTTCTTACCAAAAGCTTACAGGCATTCGCACACATTGCTTCTTTATAACTGAAATATTGAATATGAAACTGTTCTCACCCCACGAGTCAGCTCGCGCAGGCACTGACTGGCCCGACCCTGAGATACTTCCGGAAGACCAAATATGAATGAATGACTGGGCGGAGAAGTTGAGCGCGAGAGAGCGGGGAGGGGGGATGTCGTGGTGTTGCAGTTTTCTACGTCCGACCTGGACTCGTTTAGGACTGGACATTTTAGTTGTGTAACTTTAGTTGTGTATTTGTCAGTATGGTTATGAAATGAATAAAACAAAACATAAACCTAAGGGTTAATCTCACTTTAACTGTCTACAGGTAAAATCTCACCCCAAAATTAAAAGGAAATACATTGTATAAACAAAAGGAATTATTTTTTGTTTTAAAACATTATTTTCAGGGCACATTTATATTGAGCACACACATTTATTTTTTTACATTTTTGTGCTGAATTTAATATTCACTGGTTTGAAAAAATACAAAAACAATATTTATAATGTCACAACGATACTTAATTGTATAATCCAATAGTTAATTAATTTTCATTACTGTATTAAGTCAATATTTATACATTTCAGTTACGCAAATGCAAGGGGATCCATAAAATAATGTAACAATGCAAAAAAATAGAGCTTAATTAAAAAAAATATTTGTGTATTTTCTGTATTATAAGTTTTGAGGTTTGAGGCTCAAACATTTCTTTGTATGCATTTAAGTTTTACTTATTTAAGTTTTCTAACTTTCATTTAAGTTTTGAGATATATGACTCAAATATTTCTTATTTCTAATTTATACAGACTTACCAAATAAAATAAGATCAGTACTTTTAATGACAACAAACAGTTTCTTTATTGTAGAATCATGCCAAGAGAACTACATTCAAAGACGATTTATAATGAAGTTTGCACAATGCAAAACTGAATCCTTATGAAAGCACAATTCAGCATGGCTGTATATCAGCAAAGCTTTTATGCAATAATATTTCCAATAATATTTACTCTTTTCTTATAATCAGCAGTCCAGTCAAAAATCAGTTAACTCTTTAAAACTGCTTTTGGAATACAGTAAAATTATGGAGAATCTGTACATAGCATGATTTCAGAGATAACCTTTGGCCTGTGCTTTCTTGATTGAGGTACTGACAAATGTATCAGTTAGCAGAAATAATTTTTTAAAAGGACAGTTCACCCAAAAATTTAAATTCTGTCATCCTTTACTCACCCTCAAGTTGTTCCAAACCTCTATGAATTTCTTTCTTCTGCTGAACACAAAATACGATATTTTGAAGAATGTCAGTTACCAGACAGTCGGCTGAGTAAATGATGACAGAATTTTCATTTTTGGGTGAAATATCCCTTTAACAAAGAAATAAAATATTATAACAAGATAAACATAAATGCTATAACTAAAAAAGCCCTTTTACACGCATGACCACAAAACACAACCAAAGATAGCAGCTTATGACAATCGCAACCTCAAGCAAGTATGAGGGTGTCTGCATACATCAGATATGATACAAACTCGGTTTAAGTTAACTTTGTCAATGCAACATACAAAATAGAAGAGAGGGGAGTTAAATGAAATAAAACTGTAGTGGCACATTAATAAAACAATTGTTTCTCTCCTCCAAAGTGAGGAGAGAACTATGTGTGCCAAAATAAAAAATGTGTTGTCATAATTTGATGATTTTACTGAAGGTCAGCAGGATCACATGCATCAATCTCAGAAACCAGTCGATGAGGGAAGAGCTTGAACTGAAGCCAGGTAGGGTCTAAAGAGAAAAGAGGTAGATTAAGGTGATGCAGGGTTATTTTTTAAGTGTAAATTATTATGTGTATACATGTGGTGGAAACTGTGTACCGAGGTAGCAACTAGGTGCTTTGAGCTGTCCATCTACACAGACCTCCGTGGCAGTGAAGCTGCAATGTTTTTCTGGATGTTTACAGAAAAATGTCACATTCTCTCCATGGGCAACCACACCATCCGTCAGATCATATGGCCAGCGCTTTAGTGCTCCCACAATCACCCTGCTGCGTTGAGCTGGGACTGGACAACGGGCTGATCGGAAAGGCAAGGGAAGAAATGGTGAAGAGAATGATTGGGAGATATTTGTCATGACAAAAAGGAAAGGAGGTTTATTATGTACGGCTGGAAACCAAAACACTCCAAACCTTACATTGAAGAAAATTAAAATGCTTAATGTAAAAGTTTAACACAGCGCAAATGATCGAATGTATTGTGTTGTTACCAGCTTTTCTTACCCCGGCAAGCAGGTTCTGCACTCCATATCCCATTAGGTAGACAAGTCACTTGATTTGGTCCATCCAACAAGAAGGTTTTCTTGCAAAGGTAATAAATTGTGTCACCAACTTCATATTCATTTCTCTGGACAGCCACCAGGTGTCCACGATCAACCTCCTTGGGAGGAGGACAAACCACACCTGATAACAAACATATGCACACACTCATACACATAAATGTGTTTGCAGAATTACAGTTTAAAAACCTTATTAAGTCTAACGTGAAAACTCTTAAAGGAATAATGCTGTGCTCAGTCGACATCACTGTGGCACAATGTTGATTATATGCTACAAGTAGCAAATTATTTTAATGTTTATGGCCCAGTTTCACAGACAGCTCAAATGCATTTTAGTCTGGAACTAGCTTAAGCCTTGTCTGTGAAACCGGGGGGTAGGCTATGTGTTTATGTTAAAGTGTAGAAATGTAACCCTTCAAATTGTATGTATTATAACTTTTTGTGTTATAATGCGTGTATTATTTCTGTAAAGTTTTCGTGGTCATCATGATTTTGTATGACATGTTCCTGGATCAATATATTTTGTTGATCCTGGAACAACATTCCTGTCTGAAAATTTAGTTGAACCTAACCCTACCTATAACTTATTCCGAAATGTATGTCCTTTGCATAAACTGTAAACCCTCAAATCCGATTGGTTGATTGGAATGTTGTTCCAGGATCAGCAAAGATGTTGATCCAGAAACAAGTTGTAGGCTACTTGGTGAAATCACATTCACCAAAAAGGTCAATAGTTGATTTCCACTAGTTTACAACCATATTTATTTGACATTGGCTATTTTAACATCTACAGATCGGTCTGATTTAAAGCGCCTCACAGTAACGCAAGTTCTTGCATTTTTTTAAAGAAAAGAAAGGACCAGTCAAAATTACGGTGCTATCGAATCGATGGAGCATAATTGAATAAGCCTTTAAAATAAGCTTGGCTGCAAAAATGATGTTGATCCAACAGGGGGCATCATTGCACCAGAATAATTTAGTGAAACCGGCATTTTAGTGAAGCTCCGCTAGCTCTACACACTCACACACAAAAAAACTATGTGCACATAGTGCCCTATCCGCCTACTCTCAAACCCACACAGTCTTTATTGCTCTTCTCTCTCCCGCTGTCCCTCTCATCTCTCTTTCATTACTTTGTACCATTTTGTGCAAGTATAGCTACACAATATCTCTTTAGTTTGAATCAACATCTTCCACTCAAGCATACATTCTAATACACCTGTTATTTTTCTTTTAGCAAGATCTCTGTCTCAGTCATTCCCATGCGGAGGATGTTTACACACACACACACACACACACACACACTTACGGCGACAGATGGGGTGAGGGTATTGCCACGTCTGGTTCTCATGACAGATATTCTCACTATTTCCAATCAGCACAGATCTGTATGCGGAAAAGGCCGAGGTGTGTAGATTGCATAAGTATAATAAAAAGAGACATTCTGTTGTATATCAGTCACAGATTTCTCTTTCCAGTTTTATTTTTGCTCTTCAATCTCACCCAGATGCACATTGATACTGGATGGTGGATCCCACAGCAGCACTGCCCTGCACAGAGAGCAGATCATCATCAGGCAAAGAACAGGACACCTCAGTCACCAAAACCGACTCTGCTGCAAGACCTGGGGAGGCTGGTGGAAAAATAAAAATAAAATAGCTTATTTATCTCTTGACTTGAGTATACATTTAAATGCTAAATTGATTTGGTCAAGTCCTTTGAAATGTACACTTTGTTTCTTATTGTTTTTAAAATGAAAGAAAATGAAAACAAGTAAATAAAACAAATAAATTGTTGTAGCATATTTTCCGTTTTTATTATTAATTCATACATATTACGTTTTTGGGGTGTCCATTGACATTTTACAATCTGAACTAACCTTGTTTGCCATAAAATGGTCAAATTATCTGATATTACTATAGACTTATTGACCTTTACACACAGTCACGAGGGTCTGCAGAGGGCTCTCTGTAATATCATTTCATGTTTTATGTTTTTGTATGTAAGCTGACACCTATGGGGAAAACTCCTGTTTTCTCAGAATCCTGAAGCCTGATTGGTTCACGTCTGTGCATGGCATTTCAGCCCGCCAAAAAGGGTGGGGTTGACTGCCTATATAGGTCACCCAGAAATGCCATCAGTCAGAATCTTTCTCCTTCAGCACGAAGATCATCTCACTGTTCCGAAGAAGACTGAAGCCTCTATTCGTTTCTTGCTGTCGAACGAGCCTTGCAGCGAAACAAGACGCTCTGCAAGCAAGATGACTGCACAGCGCTCTTCAAGCAAGCTGACTGAAACAGCACTTTGCAAGCAAGCTGATTGAGTGTCTCACCTGCGGCCATCCGAAGGTTAAATAAAAGAGCAACTTTTAAGAGAAAATTTTAAGAGCAATTTCAGCGATGTTGTTTCAAATGTCTGTTGTGCCGTGAATGTGGCTTGTACAGGGCTCACCTGCCTGCTCTGGATGAGCACTCATTTGGGCCCAGATGTGCCTGGGCCCACACTGAGGCGGCGCATCTAGACTCTAGCTGCCCGCACTGCAAGCTGAACCTTGTGATGCTAAGCGCCCGGATAGCACTCTTCAGTAATCCTGCCGCTTCCACTTCTCCTTCCCCTCTCGAGCCGAGGTGAAAGAAGAAACGATGCCACCAGGCTGAGCAGCAAGGCGAAAGCAAGTTCACATCGGCCCAGCCCCCATGTGCCTCACTTTCCCCTCACCGTCACGAGTCCCCTGTGTTCTTCACCCGCGAGGATCAACGTCCCTCATCTGGTGCGAGTGGCATGGTCTCATTTGGCGGGTCTGAGGAAGAACTAGACTCTATGTCTTTGGTTGCCTCTGACTGCGAAGAGTGGATGAACGCCGGTGATGACTCCGGCCCCCTGCCGCATAAACAGTGATAAAGCACGGCCTTGCATCGACTCAGAGCTTTTGCGAGCTGTCGAAAAAGCTCCTCACCAAAGCTGTCGAAGAGGTGAGCTTGGACTGGTCGGCCCCAGAAGAGCCCGCCAGCAGCCGACTCAACGAATGGATCCTGCAGCCGGGGCGGCGCCAGCAGGACCCAACCCAGTCTCCAGCCCCATTTTTTCCGGAGGTCCACCAGGAACTCACTAAGGAGTGGCATGCATCCACTGTTCCTCTTCGCTATGGCCAGTCCAGTGGTGCTGGAGCGCCACTTGTGTGTCAATCTCACTGAGATCAATGACGCAGACAGGACTCTTCTTGATCCCCTGTCACTCCATCGGCCCTTTTCACCTCCGCGGTGGACAGCTTCGCGGAATGCTACATCAAGGTCCAAAAGTCATCACAGGCTATGCGTCACTTCTTGCCTAAATGAACCAGCTCCAGCACTGCCTCCAGTCGCTCCAAGACGGCCCCGCCAACCCAGCAGCGACCCAGAATAGTCTTAGCGCCCGTCTAGCCCCAGCCGAAAGTCAAGCAATGCCTCTGCCCAGCCAAATGCAACCCATATCTGAAGTGTCAAGGTGCTCGCTCCAAGCTAGAGCTGGACTTCAGTCCAGTTTGCTCACCCAAACCCCTTCCCCCTTCACCAAATAAAATTTTTACATTTTCACAAAGAAAATTGTCTCCTTTCAATGCTGTAACAGGTGCTGTTCTCCCGCCTTAGCACAGGACACTGCCTGTAGTACTTCAACCATTAGCCATTCCACTCCAGGCATGACGGGCCATGACAGGAGTGTTGAGCAGGATTTTGGGGATAATAGAACGAGGTTGCTCCAATTCGCTCGTAGACCGCCCTGCTTCAGGGGCATGATTCAAACATTGGGCTCAGACGATCTCAGTTCACATGTCTTCAGAGCTGAAGTTCAGTCTATGCCTGGCTAGCTGGATGTGGTCATGCTAATGCCTTATTTTGCTTTCCATGATTACTTTTTAAAACAATGGGGACAGATCCAGCATGGACAGTTACCAGAGTGAGGGATATGAAGCACCTGTCTGAGAAAGTAACGGAACAGTTTGAGTTCAATTTCAAATGCAAATGGAAAGTTTGTGCAATATGTTTGTTTTTGTGTAAGAATGGCTCAACCTTTTAATATAATTGGCATTAAATAATTACTGAATTTTTCACAGAGCACTGATATCCTTTAGTTTGTGTTAACTTGTGTTTGGGTGGTTGTTAATAATGATTGGAGACTATTCCACAACCTGGAAGCCACAATGCTAAAAGACCTGGCTCTCCTGGTTACCAGCAGACTATAGAAACTGACTGAATATGGCACAGCCCCACCTAAGATATTTTTACACTGGTCTATGCTGGAATAATGTGCCATGGAGAAAGTCCCCATGGAACGCAGCGAGTCAGGCTTTTACAGCCGCTACTACCTTGTCCCCAAGAAGGATGGCAGCCTCAGGACTATCCTCGATCTGAGATGTCTGAATCGTGCACTCATGAGATGGCCCTTCAGAATGTTAAATATCAAACAAATCCTTGCGCAAATTTGCCCCCCGGGGATTGGTTTATATCAGTGGATCTGAAAGATGCTTATTAGATATACAGATAGCCCCCCATTACAGGTCGTTCTTGAGATTTCATTCGAGGGGGTGGCATACCAATATACAGTCCTTCCGTTCTGACTTTTTCTAGCTCCCCGTTCTTTTACGAAGTGCGTAGAAGCGTCTCTTTCCCCTCTGAGACAGAAGGGAAACAACATACTCAACTATCTCAATGATTGGCTACTTATAGCCCAATCGACACAGGAGCTATGCACACACAGATCCCAGCTCCTCAGCCATCTGGAGGACTTGGGCTTCAGGGTCAACTTTGGCAAGAACTTGCTGCTCCCCAGCCAATAAGCTTCAGCTAAAACTGACTCAATGCTCGTTCCCGTTATCTCAGGGAACCAGGGTTACATGAGTAGTCATAAATGTTTTTCAGGGAAAGTTTCTTGGGTGAACACAAAAGCTTTGCAAGAGAATGCAAATCTTGAGGCAACGCAAAAGTATTAATATAGATTTTAAAAACATATAAAATGTTTGTTCAAGCAGGTCATTGTAAATATTACATTGCATTTTCATGTATTTCTTGACAAACAGACAAAAATGAGTTTTACATAATTTAAATGGTTTTCATGCATTGTTTAGAGGTGGTAAGTGCCTTTTTTCACCGAATAAGTTCAAAACAAGCTTAGACGTTGTAAGTGAAGAGAATTTACAGTCAAAAGCCCTCCGTTATTCAGCTTCCCTGATTTTTGATACATAGTCGGAAAAGGAATACGAATGGATGACCCTGTGGATAATGGCATGGAGCTTTTTAACTAGATGTGGTAACACAATACATGAGTAGGTGAATGAATAGATAGGTAAATAGGGTTAACAAATGGATTCACAGGTCATCGCGTGGCTGAGCAGGTACCCAGATGATAGATGGACAGAATGTGCGTCTTCATTTTGAGTTTTATCAGAAAAATCCATCTGGAACAAGCTGTTCTCACATTCCCTCTTGTGCAGTTGACTCATGCAGTTACTGTATGTATCGAATCTCTCCCTCGTTTGTGAGGATGACTGATTAATGAAGGGGGAGGAAATCATACAGTCAACATGCACACACACCAAACTTCCATTGTACATCAATTCAGCTTTGAATGCGCTTGAACTTTGTGTGTGAATCCGGCAAATCTACATGCCTGTCTCTGCTTGTTAAATATTCCATGTCACTGATCTGCAGATGATAGAGTATTGAAGGACAGATCTCACAGACCCCAAACGCCCACACTTCAGCTCCTTTGACAGCTCATTCCTAGAAATACCTCTCATGTTACTCCAGGAAATGAGTGTTTGAATGTGTGCATGTGTTGCAGAGGGGGTGATACTGGGAATTGCTACAGCCTGGAGGTCTCTGCCGATTTACGCCTCCTCTCCACAGAGCTGGAGTCTTTAGACTAAAACCCCACCATCCAGAAATAAGCGCTGATCCAGGTCCACAAGCTCCAAGCTTTTGTTCCATAATATTCATGCAACCAAAAATGCATTATTATGCAGACACTGACACATATTTCTCTTTTTTTCTCGCATTCATAGCTGGCTGCGCTAAATATCACCACCATAATATTGCTGCTATGAAGGCATTCTCCCTAAATTGCATAATATTGACAATAACTTGATGGTTTACCAACAAGATACGGTCAACCTGACCCAACAGGACTGATGTCATTTTCTGTAAAGTTGCTTTGAAACAATATGTTTTGTAAAAACAGTAAAAAACAATACATGACAGTTTAAATATTTTTACTCTTTTCTACCTGTACAAACAGGCTCATCTCCACTCCACTGCCGGTCATCCTGGCAGCGGCGTATTGTAGCGTCCAGCCCGTTATGCATGGTGTATCCAGGCTTACAACGAACCTCTAGCAGAGCGGAGAAAGAGGGCAAAGGGGAAAGGAGAACTACATCCGAATTTTTTGCAGGTGGGAGAGGCCACGGACACATACGACCTGTTCACAAAGAATACTCAAATGAAAACTGTGGACACTGCCTTATAATATATTATAGATTTAGTAAATTTTTTAGGTTTATTTGCTCTTAAGGTTAATAATAAATGCATTATGGGGTTTCTAGCTCTGACCTGGGGCCACACAGCTGAGTCCACACTGCCCGTCGCAGAGACACTGACGTTTGTTGCCACAGTCTTTATCTTGCTGACACTTTTTTGGGCATGTTTGTCTTCTCTCATTACCCAGTATTCTCTCTGGGCACTTTTCTGTTACATCCACTATACAGAAATAAAGACAATATTCAGGTCAAAATTTGTTTCACAGGCAGGTGGGCTGACGCACATTCTACCAGTCAAAGGATCAAATAAAGTCATTTTTTTTGAAAGAAGTCTCTTATGCTTAAGGTTGCATTCATTTTTATCAAAAATACAGTAAAAACAGTAAAATTTTGAAATATTTTTTACAATTTAAAATGAAGGTTTCCTATTTTAATATATTTTAAGGTGTAATTTATTCCTGTGATGGCATAGCTGAATTTTCAGTATCATTACTCCAGTCTTCAGTGTAATGTAATACTTCACAATTTTACTGTTTTACTGTATTTTTATCAAATGAATCCAACCTTGGTAAGCAGCATAAGAGAGTATATATATAGTGTCCATGCCATCAACACATTTTAAATACAGTGTACATTTGTCTGTCTAACTTATTAATCCGTGCCATAAAACAGCAGGCTGTTAAATGTCGGGCAGTCAGACACTGTTCTCTGAGCTGAACCAGGTGTTTAACACAATACATCCACACAAACCAGACAGTGATATGGATTTAGCCCACCCATAAACTGGAATGTTACAAGTTCACAATAAAACAGAATATTAGAAGTAGAATGAAAGCGCTTAACACAATTATGCATTTCTTATTAAGCATTATATAGGCTACTTCATGTGTGTGTGTGTGTGTGTGTGTGTGTGTGTGTGTGTGTGTGTGTGTGTGTGTGTGTGTGTGTGTGTGTGTGTGTGTGTGTGTGTGTGTGTGTGTGTGTGTGTGTGTGTGTGTGTGTGTGTGTGTGTGTGTGTTTCATGGAAAAGTACCAAGACAAATTATGTGAAAGGGTAGTAAAAAAATTTATCAAATTAAAAAACAGGACATATTTTAAAGAGACAGTTGTACATGTATGTATAACAAAAAAAAATAATAATATATATATATATATATATATATATATATATATATATATATATATATATATATATATATATTAAATGTCTATTTTTTTATCCTACAATAAAAGTCAGTGGAGTCTGAAGTTGTTTTGGACCCCATAGACTTTCACTGTATAGGCAAAAACAGTTGAATCCTTCTTCAAAATATATTATGTGTTGGTTGGGAGGTTGGGAGTAACATACAGTTAAGTAAATAATGACAGAATTTTCATTTTTGGCTGAATAGAAATTTCATAAACAATGTAATGGAGACTCAAAATGTATTTTCAAATAAATGAAAAAGATCACACTTTCTTTAAATACAAAATATGATTAATAAATACTGAACCTCCAGTTTAAAACTAGAGTCTCTCAGGCAAAAATCCATGAAATGAGCAGTCATTCATTCAATATTCCTTAACAAATCATTACAAAAAAACTGTTTTACATGAAAAGCCATCCATAATCGTTTCATTTTCTCTCAGCCACCCACGCACACTAACACGCTCACCTGATGCTGCAGCCAGGCTGCTGAGGGCCCCCACACACAGAAGAGACACAAGCAGAGATCGCTCCATCTTTCCCTGACATTTACTGTAGAGGTTATGAAAGAGGTAGTGAGATAGAGGGGGAATATAAAGATGGGGGAGAGTCTGGAGGAGGGGGTATTGTGATGGTGTGATGGCGAGGGAGGGGTGGAGCTGCCATACATGCACACACACATCTGGATCGTATTGAGTGTTTTGAATACAGGGTAGAATTCCGCAGAAAAAAGACCTTTCACCCAATTTCATTGATGCCAAAAGATTTTGAACATTTACCCCCACATCAAATGACATGCCTCGTGGATACACTCTTCCCCACATACAGACGCACAGTACCAAGTCGAATACTGTGACAAAGTGTCTGTTATACGGCAAGAGTGTGCCGACACATCTCAACACACCACAATTAAACTCAGCATCCTAAGACAGAAAGGAACCAACTTCCTTTAGCAAGAGTAAATACACACTTTGACAGATAAACGTGACACGCTCCCACACAGAGCGGCCAGCTTAAACCAACAAACAATCACATTCAGGCTACGTCCACTGATTTATCTCACCCTTTTGATGAATGTCACACTCAGTGAATGACACAAACCTCTTTATCTGAACATACATCCACGGTATTGACTTTTAAGCTGTTGTTTACTGGTCAGAAAGGGTGAACTCTTCCATAATAAATATTTTAAAGAATAAAATTAAGACTACTAAGAGTACTTTGAAGAGCATATTGGACTATGTTTATTGTTTTTGGAAGATTGGAGGCAACTCACTAAGGCCTTCGTGTGTACTGAATGTTTATTTCCCTGTTTGTTCCTCTTCCCTTTCTGTGAGGACACTGAGGCGATATAGGTCTACATGTGCTTAGGTTACGTGTGGACAATAAACTACACTTTGGGGTTCCTGGGTTTGCCCCACCTGCAGAATCCTTTGGTTAACCTATTGGTTTTTAAAAAAAAGACCACCTTTTAAAAAAAGACAGAGTTCTTTGAACATGCTAATTTGGACCCATAAATCCATGCAAGAGCCATCATGTTCTTTGTATAAAGATTTCCTCATCACAGGAAAAGGGTTTTGATGCACTTGAAATATTAGTTGACCTTGAGAGGACAATAAGATTTTTCAAATACCCTGAAAAAGGTTCCTAGAGCAGCGGATCTAAACCTTTCTGACTCCAAGGCCTGTCATTGTCAAAGACAATATTTGAAGACCCGCAAGATGTTTCTGGTATTTATGCTCATTTCACAGAAACAAGAGTGGCAAGTAGGCTTGCAGTAATAAAGTACACAAACGATGGAGAACAAAGCAAGCAGACTTTTATTAACTATACACATAGATCACACAACCAAGTAAACTAAAGACATGACCGAACACTGAGGAAACTAAAAGGGCTTAAATACCCAGGACTTGATAATTAACAAAACTAAAGACATGTGCGTATTTAAATCAACAATCATCGAAACAGACAATACGTCCTAAATAGTATTCAAATTTAGAATTAGGCTGCATCCGATATAGCAAAGTGGATCAAAGCCTTTCATTAAAGTTATACATGAATTTTGAAAAAGGCCCGTCCATTCTTGTCTTAGGATAACTTTGATGAACTTTTTGGATCCACTTCAAATGTTGACTACTGTATATAATAGGCGAAAAACAGAATGTGTCAAAAGAAGTATGTCCGAATTCACAATATTCATAAAAAAGTAGGCAAAAAGTCCCCGGATGACCTACTTCTTTCAGCAATATTCTGAAGTGTGCATATAATGGACACTTTACCATCCCATGAGGCCACGGGAGATGATTTTTGAATGGCAGTGAAGTGACATAACTGGCGCTGGTAGGTCACATGATAATGACAACATTGCGAATGTAGCATGTCCAGATTACATTTATACACACATTCACATTGGAACATACTTTTTTAGCGATAGTGAAGTAATTATTTATTCAAAATAAGTACAGCATCTACTCAAGGGAGTATGCAAATTCAGACGCAGCCAGTGTGTCCCAAATCTTAGTATGTTGAAATGAGTATTCCAAAGATACCCAGATGGTCTACTTTTTCCAGTTAGAATCCAAAGTGCAGATCCGTGAACACTCTAACGGCTAATATTGCCCTCAACCCATTGTGTGTTGGACGAGGATTCAATCAGAACCACAAACACAGATAAAGTTAAAAACTACAAACAATGGTGGATGTAGAAGTCCGTCGTTTAAGTAGAGAGGTTTAGATAAAGGGGTCTGTGCTGTGTGATTAATAATATCTAACCTTACAAATACATATTTATACAATGTTAATGTCACAAACTGCTCCGAGACACAAAGGTTGAGGATCCAAACAGAGGTTTTTATTAGGGGTAATCCAAAATCATAATACATATGACTGACAGGCAAGGGGCAAAACCACAGGAAAAACAATCCAAAATAAGCAACAGGGTAGAAAGCTCAGGCAAACAGGGGAATCCAGGAAATTGGGCAGAAGGTCAAAACCAAAGCACAGGAGACAAGGGAGAGCGCTCAGAAATGCAGTGTGACATACAAGACTTCGCAGAGAATGACTGAATAAGCACGGCTTGATGGACAGAGTAATGGAGTTGATTGTAAGGCCAATGACTTACAGGTGGAAGTGATATTGAGTTGAGGCAATTGGTTCCCTTTCGAGAGGTCTCCCCTATTGCGTAAGTAGCTTACGCTATGGGAAAAACTCCTTTTCTCGAGAATATTGAAGTCTTTATGTAAAACGCATTGCAGCTGCACAGCAGACAGCAATGAGCGAAGGAGCTCGGTCATTGGCTGTGCTGCGGCAACTTGTTTGAACCAATGACGGGGCGACTCTGAATGCGCGACCAATGAGCGCGCCTCGCGCCCGCAGGCGTCAGAGCCCGCCAAGATGGGCGTGGCCAGGAGCTATATATTGGGCGCCCCGTCATGAGAGTTCTTTAGATTTAATCTCCTTCAGCGAACACCTTCTTCGCTGGATCCTCCGGATTATTGAAAACCTTCGCCGCCGTGGAAAAGCATACCAGCAGGATTGCTACGAAGACGTCGGCATCTTCAGCCGCCTTTGAACGCCATCCTACTGAGCCATCCGGCGCGCTAAACGCAAGTATTTTACATCTGTTCGCCCCGCGACATTTGTAAAAGAGCAATTTTCCGAGGCGTTGTTTCAAATGCCTTCCTGCGCATCGTGCAGAGACCTTCTTCCAGACGGGGATCGTCACATCATCTGCGCTCGCTGCCTGGGCCGGGACCACGCAGAAGCTGCTTTGACCAAGGGCGGATGCCCAGAATGTGACGACCTGGGTCTCTCCGCACTGCGGGCTCGCTTCGCCGCTTTCGCTGCAAGCGAGCCCATCGCCGCCACCCCTCTGTTTGAGCCGTGCGTTAAGAAAAAGCGCCGCTCACAGAGGCTTCCTGAACCTGAGCTCAGTGACGTCACGCCGAGCCAGTCTCCGCGTGCTTCACCGCCGCTCTTGTCTTCCCCACCGCCGGCTCAGTTCACTCAGCCGGACCCACACCCCTCTAGCAGAGCGGTGGGCCTTGTGACTTTCGGCGCGTCCGAGAACGACGGGGGAGTAGATGACACCTTGTCTATCGACGCCGCATCTGACGACTGGCCGGGCTCCGCTTTCGACCCCTCCCCGTCGACACTAACTAACACGAATGGGGGCTCCACCATGGATACAGAGATTGTCCGCATCCTCTCGAAGGCCGTGGAGGACCTCGGGCTCGATTGGTCTTCTCCCGAAGAACCAACCCGAAGCCGACTGGAAGAGTGGTTTCTGCAGGGGCGCCAGCAGGCCCCTCGGCAAAGGCCTTCTCCTTTCTTCCCGGAAGTTCATGACGAACTCACCAAGTCATGGAAAGCCCCCCACTCTGTGCGTCTGAAGCCTTCTTTTTCTTCGTCGCTCTCCTCTGTGGACGGCGCGAGGGAAAGAGGCTACGAGGGAACGCCGCCCCTCGAGGAGGCCGTGGCCAATCATCTCTGCCCGCCCTCCACCACCGGATGGAAAGCCAAGGCTTCCCACCCCTCGAAGCCCTGCCGCACTACTTCGGCTCTCACTGCTGGCGCCTACGCCGCCGCCGGCCAAGCTGCGTCAGCGATTCACTCAATGGCGGTACTTATAGTGTTACAAGCCAGGCTTCTCCGCTCGCCGGACGAGTCTGGCCCCGAACCCGAAGCCTTCAAGGACATAGCCCTGCGAGCCACGAAGGCCACCGCCCAGTCTATTGGCCGCGCCATGGCTAATTTGACTGTTCTCGAGCGCCATTTGTGGCTGACTCTGACGGAGATGAAGGACGCGGATAAGGCCCCGTTTCTCGACGCGCCTATCTCCGCCAGCGGGCTGTTTGGACCGGCGGTTAAAGGTTCGCCGAACGCTTCACTGAGGCCCAGAACGCTTCACAAGCTATGCGCCATTTCCTGCCTAAACGCTCCAGCTCATCGCAGAGCAGACAGAGGCCGCCACAGCCGCAGCGGGCTAGAGCAGCCCCCACCGCCTCTCAGCCCGCGCCTCAGACTGACGCTCGACGCCACTCGCGCTCCCACAACCGCAAGCCGCCTCCTGAGCGACGGGGTCCTCGGCCCAAGATTGTGCTGAAACCTGAGCCTCGAAAGCCTTCCTAGCCACAGGAATGAGAATAGAGAGTGCGTGTCTCGCAAAAGCCGGACCACTCTCTCTGCAAAATCTCAAACATTACCCAGTTCCCTTACAGGCGGCTGGAAATGTCCATACAGCAGTCAATGGGCCAGTCACAGAGCTCGCTCACCTGCAAACAAACGCCGTTTTTACCGCGAAACACAGAAAACACAAAAAGAGTCTTTTTCTGCCTGTGTCACTAAGGGTTCACATGTCCACAAAGTGTGCATTCCCAGATACTGTCAAAACAGTGCCAAATTCATTCCCAGCTCAGGCTGCACGCCCCATGAATGTAGATCACATGCCTACGGTCATGTACGCACCACTACACACAAGCTCTGTTCACACAGTTATGAATTCATCCCCAGTAAAAGCGGGAAACATTATAAAAGTGACGCGTGTGCCTACCACTGTCTATGCACCCCCACTTATAAACACTGTCCCTACAGTGTCAAACACAGCCCCAGCTCAGGCTGCGAGTTTTACAGACATAGCGCGCGCTGTTGTAATCACACACGCGCCCATTCACTCAGCTGCTCAGCGCGCGCCCGCGCCTCTGAGAGCTACGAGCTCAGGCGATTCGCTGGCCGGGTCCCTACGTCACAGCGGCCCGCCCCTAGCCTGTATTCAGCCAATATCTGTACACGCAGCGGCATGGGAAAACATTCCAGATATGCCGAAATGGGTGTTGAATATAATAAGGCACGGATACTCGCTCCAGTTCGCTCGCAGACCAGCACGTTTTACGATTGTGGTCGAGACGAAAGTGAGAAAGGAGTGTTCGCATGTTCTTCGCACCGAGGTGCGCAAATTAATAGAAAAGGGCGCTGTGGAAACTGTTCCCCCCTCTATGAGCGGGGCAGGTTTTTACAGCCGCTATTTTCTCGTCCCGAAAAAGGATGGCGGTCTCCGCCCCATCCTAGATCTCAGACACCTGAACAAAGCACTAATGGTTCGCTCGTTCAGAATGTTAACAACAAAACATATCCTCGCGCAAGTACGCCCAGGAGATTGGTTTCTCTCAGTGGATATGAAAGATGCTTACTTTCACATTCCAATAGTGTCTCATCACAGGCCTTTTCTGAGATTCGCTTTCGAGGGACAGTCTTACCAGTACACAGTACTTCCGTTCGGCCTGTCCCTGGCTCCCCGTACATTCACGAAATGTATGGATGCAGCACTTTCCCCCTTGAGATGAAGGGGAGTGCGAATACTGAATTATCTCGACGATTGGCTGGTCCTAGCACAATCAGAGAGTTCGTTAATAACACACAGATCTTGGATTATCAGCCATCTAGAATACCTGGGTCTAAGGATCAATTTTGTAAAAAGTATCTCCCAGCCAGAAGATTTATTTCCTGGGAATAGTTCTAGACCCGATGCAGATGACAGCTCGTCTCTCATCAGAGTGCGCGCTCACCATCCGGCGCCTTGCAACATCATTCAGGGCGGGTGCGCGCGCCCCCGTCAAGCGGTTTCAGAGGATGCTAGGTCTCATGGCCTCAGCATCGGCCGTACTCCAGCTAGGGTTGTTGCATATGCGTCCTCTCCAACGCTGGCTCAAGAGCCGCGTCCCTACTCACGCGTGGCGTTCGGGCCACCTTTTAATCAGAGCGAACCACGGCTGTATAAAAGCCCTGACGCACTGGAAAGCCGCCGACTGGTACCAGTCAGGCGTGGGTCTGGGTGTGAACACAAGGAGAAAGATGATCACAACAGATGCCTCCAAAATATGTTGGGGGGCCCTTTACGAGGGCAGGCCTGTCTCCGGCTTTTGGTCAAACCCGGAGAAGCGCCTACACATAAACTGCCTGGAGATGAAAGCGGTCGACCTTGGCTCTCAGAGCCCTGCTTCCACATCTGAAAAACGAACACGTCCTGGTCCGAACGGACAACATGACGGTAGTGTCGTACATAAATCGCCAGGGTGGACTCAGGTCGAGCTCCATGCATTCAATGGCCAGGAGACTCATCTTATGGTCCCAGCACAACTTGCGCTCGCTGAGAGCAGCGCATGTGCCAGGCGTGCAAGGGGCAGACATGCTATCCAGACACAAGCTTCTCCCAGGAGAATGGGCTCTCGACCCGCTGATGATTCAGTGGTTATGGAAAATCTTTGGCGAGGCGGAGGTCGACCTCTTCGCCTCCAAGGAGAATGCACACTGCTCTCTTTTCTTCACGAAAAGCACGGACGCGCTCGCCCAGAGCTGGCCGATGCACCCCTTATATGCTTTTCCCCCGATCGCGATGCTGCCGAGGGTCATCAGTCGTGTCAGAGAGGAGAAAAACGCAGTGCTCCTGATAGCCCCACTCTGGAAGAACCAAACATGGTTTCCAGAATTGATGCAAATGCAATCTGCACCACGGCCGATTCCACTGAGGCCAGACCTCCTCAGTCAGGCCAGCGGGATGATATTTCATCCCCGCCCCAATCTGTGGGCCCTTCATGCATGGCCCCTCAACGGGCTCCAAGGAACCTCACGAGTGGAGCGCTAAAAACCATCGCTGAGGTGCGGGCGCCCTCCATGAGACGCTTATATGCCCAGAAATGGAAAGTGTTCAGTGACTGGTGTAACGCCGAGGGCCTGAAACCTGAAACATGCTAGATTACGAACGTACTCGCTTTTCTACAAGGGCTTCTGGAGGCGGGCCGCACCCCCTCCACGCTCAAAGTAAATGTGGCGGCCATCACAGCGTCACACGACCCTGTGATGGAAATTCCATTGGGAAGAAACGACCTAATTATTCGTTTCCTAAGGGGCGCTAGGAGGATGAACCCTTCACGCCCCCCCTCAGTGCCGATCTGGGACCTTGCTACTGTCCTAGACGCTCTTAAAGGGCCCCCGTTCGAACCACTCCGAACCGTGCACCTGAAGCAGCTCTCGTTCAAAACTGCGCTCTTGCTGGCACTCGCCTCACTCAAGAGAGTGGGCGACCTGCACGCGCTTTCGACAAGCGCTGCCTGCTTGGAATTCGGACCTAACGACTGCAGGGTCGTCCTTAGGCCAAAACATGGGTATATTCCTAAAGTGCTCACCACTCCCTTCAGAGCACAGGTTATCTCCCTAACTGCGCTATCGTCACCAGCAGACGAACACGACGCTTATCTACTCTGCTCCGTTAGGGCTCTCAGAGTGTATTTGGAGCGTTCTGCCCTATTCAGACAGACAGAACAACTGTTTGTATGCTTTTGCGGCCGTGCGAAAGGTTCCGCCGTTTCAAAGCAGAGAATCTCTCACTGGATAGTTGAGGCTATAGCGCTGGCTTATGAAGCCAAGGGACTTGAATGCCCCTGGGGAGTCAAAGCACACACCACCAGGAGTGTGGCTTCTTCCTGGGCATGGTCGAGCGGGATACCGATCGAGGATATTTGTGCGGCGGCAGGCTGGGCCTCACCGTCTACTTTTATCAGGTTTTACAACCTACAGGTCCCGACATTGCATTCCAATGTACTATCAGCAGGATGCTAGTAGAACTATGAGTTCGTATCTAGATTATGTATGTGCTTGTGTCACACTGAGTGCCTTCTAGCCGCTCTATACTTTTTCCCACATATAAAGCTTGCCTCTGCCGGCTAGTTGGATGATAACTTTGCTTTTCAGCTCAGGCACCTGCCTCTGGCTATCATAAGGCGAAGTTCAGCACGCACAGCGTTTTGCATGGTGTTCCCATAGCGTAAGCTACTTACACAATAGGAGAGACCTCTCGAAAGGGAACGACTTGGTTACTAACATAACCATGGTTCCCTGAGAGGAAGGAACGAGTATTGCGTAAGCTGCCGTGCTTGTGCTTGGTTAGTTCGCTTCAGTCGTTTTAACCTAAAGAACTCTCATGACGGGGCGCCCAATATATAGCTCTTGGCCACGCCTATCTAGACGGGCTCTGACGCGCGCGGGCGCGAGGCGCGCTCATTGGTCGCGCATTCAGAGTCGCCCCGTCATTGGTTCGAGCAAGTTGCCGCAGCACAGCCAATGACCGAGCTCCTTCGCTCATTGCTGTCTGCTGTGCAGCTGCAATGCGTTTTACATAAAGACTTCAATATTCGCGAGAAAAGGAGTTTTCCCCATAGCGTAAGCTACTTACCCAATACTCGTTCCCTCCTCTCAGGGAACCGAGGTTACATTAGTAACCGAGTCGTTATGGGAAGTGTATTTCATGATGGGAAAGCTAAGGAGACAGGAGGACCCTCTAGTGGAAATCAATAGTATAAGTAGCCGAATTGGGACGCAGTGAAAAACATAACAGATCAGGGAAATAGGAACCAAAGGAACGGAACAGAATATCAAAGTAAGAGATCCATAATTCTGAACATTACCATGACAAAGAGTGGGAATTTAAATTAGTTCAATTAATTGTTTAAATATTTATAGAAATATTATCAATTATATTTATAATAATACATGTTTAATGATATATATTAATTGAAATAATTAAACAAAATAATTATAAATATTACAAATAATTAAATTCCATAATTATTTATTATATAATTTTGTATTACCAATAATCATTTGTGATTACAGTTTTTTTTAATCCAATTAAACATTAAACTTGACATAACTAAAAATGTAGGCTATATTTATAATTTAAATATAAATTGTATTCATTTACATGACTTTGCAGATCACACTTTTAAAATTCCCTCATTATATCCAGGCTTTCCAAGAGTATTAAAGCCCTGCTTTAAAAAACTAAGAAAAAAACTAAATAGAAGTTGTTAGGGGAACAAACTGAAACAAGAAATATTATATCAGCATACACTTAGATTTTTAAAGCATAGTTAGTCTTAAATAATTTTAAGCCATCTTGCGGCCCCCTTGAACTGTGCTTAGGTCCCCTGGTTGGGAACCACAGTCATAGAGGTTGTAGAAATTGGAGGAATCCAAATTTTAATTTCTGCATATATAATATATATATATATATATATATATATATATATATATATATATATATATATATATATTTTTTTTTTTTTTTTTTTTTTTTCATTTAGTTTCTTCACAAATATCTTTCTACCCTATTTTGTATGATTTTATATATTTGAGTACCTCTTCATTTACTGTAGGGATGAGCGGGACACAACCTAACACACTTATTTTAAATACTTCCACACATGATAGCATGACGAAACTTGGTGCATTTACTAGTTGCCATATCAACACTATATAGAGAAAAACTTATGCCAAAATTCAGAAATCTTTGGAAGATATCACTGACCATTTACTTAACCATAGCAAAAGTAAATTTCTTATGTTAATTTTTCATCTCTGTCTTTTGTGTTTATTTAAAATTAGACAAATCTGATATTATTTTAATCTCCAATATGTTATTTAACAGTTGAGATAGTTCTTTAAAGCTGATCTAACCAGCAGAAGACACTAGCCCGGTTTAAATCCCAGTTACGCAGGTGGCGCATGTTGTAACACTCCGTTTCAATGTGCCCCTATTAGAACTATGCTTTTCTGTATGAAATCTATTGAGAAACCATTAAAAAAGGTGAATAGAGACTGAAAAATGATATGATTAATTATTATTATTTTTGTACTATGTTGTACAGCTGTGTTTGCCAGTTACAATGTACCCCACCTAAGGGGCATGTCACACTCTTTCGGGGTAAATTTCAAAGTATACACTGTATTAATTAAACAAAACCACATAATTGTACTAGACGTGTAAAATTAATGCAGGAAAAAATAAATACTCTTAATGCCAAGTAGGTTTACACAAACTGAGAAAGTCAAAAAGTATTAGGTTGTACTCTCCCCTACATCTTATATTGTTAAATATTTAGAAATATTTATCTGTAAAGGCACAGCCTTTTCTGAACTGCAGTTCATGACAGCATTGTGTGTTAGCTTGATGGTAGAAAGGTTTTCTGCAAGCTACATCTGTTTGACAGACTGCTGTTTGCAGTGCTTCCTTCATGCTGATTAAAATTCAAGAACACACATCATCCGGATCTGCGCTTTATTAATGAACAATTTTTTTAGTAAGGACGTGGAAGATACTACACTTGGTAGCACAGAATAGGCACAAACGACATACAAAATAATCAACCTTAGTTTTTAGTGAGTAAGAACAAGAGTTTATTTGTGGTCTTGGAGAAAAAGACTACATTCCCCTGCATTACTTTGGCTAGGTGCAGTGTGGGTAACACTGATGCATTAGGGCATTTGTACATCAAAAAAAAAACAAGAGTCACAACACAAAATGTTCATAGTCATCCACATGTGGAAGTGCAGAAAAATAAGGACTACATTACCCCAAAATCCATCTGTAAAAAGTATATTGTCACTGATGAGAAACAGGCAGCAAATTACTGGGTAAAAAAGGCGGTTTGCTAAAACACCTACATGCACAAAAAAGAGAAAGACAGAGCAAATGGTATGATGGGACTTTATAATGCTAGTGCACAGAAATAAAGAGAAAAAAAATCCATTTATTTCAAGGAAGGAGTTTGTGATCACCAAGGGCACCAGTTTCCAGTGTTCCTTTGATACACAAATTGACCTGGCTGTCAGGGGAACACTTCTTCTATAACTGGTGTTGACGATGAATGCTGTAACAAAGAGGAACTGGCAAAATCTCCACAGCTGAGAGGAGACTTGTGTGTGTGTGTGTGTGTGTGTGTTTGGGTGTCTTTAAAGAAAGGAACATAAAATAGACAATATCAAGGAAATAAAACAACAAAAATAATAATTAATTCGTAGTATTAACAACAATAGTAATAATAATGATCAGATCAATAATAATTCATAATAAGTGAAGTTACTTTAATGGTCATTAAGGAAAGAGACCGACATGACTGGAGAACCAGCGAGGAACCACAAAACTAATAGATTCTGAAACATTTTTACTGACACCAGTAAACAGGTTGTAAAAATTCAATATTGTTTCAATAAAAGTAAGAGCGCTCATTGGCTTCAATGTGTTTGCATATACAGGTGCAAAAGCACAGACATAGCCAAATGTCTACACGTCAACCTCTTTTGAAATGCAATTTCCCGTGCTTCCAATATAAGAAATCATTCTGTACAATCAGATGAAAGTCATGTCCAATATATATATATTCTATCCATAGAGGTCCAAATTGTGTTTTTGCACAGCAAGAACAGCCTCTGCAAGTTCACTTACGATCTGCACGTTGTGGATGTGTGCTGTTGCTAAAAAGCTGTTTTTTGTTTGCAACTGAGAGTCAGATTCCTATAAAAAGATGAGTACATGGTAGACAGGAGAAGAATCCTACGGAGTTCACCAAGGAAATAAACACGAAAATGCCAATAAAATATGTGACAATTAATGCATGTCTTTCTGAACCATCTCCTTATCATCATTACATGTTTAGTTTACCTTGGAGAATGACAAATAAATATCAGCAGTAAACTGATAAACAATGTTTTTCCCTAAAGAGTTGAGATGCACCTGTCATTTCCCCTCACCCTTGGTTGTCCTCGGTCACCGTTGCCAAAATATTACACAGGTTTATCACAACTTAAGTGCTTCAATAAATCTATATTAACATTTTTATACAAATTTAAATGTATTTATAGTTTTTTCTCTGTATTTTACAGTTTAATTTCTCTAGAAAGTTATTTTCTAAATCTTTAAAGTTCTGTGAAAGTCTAGGCTTCAATTTTTCTCCTTCACAAGAGTTGATCGCTTCAAAAATACCTCATGAATTAATTTTAAATTGCAGTGATACCCCAATCAGTTCCCTCTGTCTATACTTTACAGCCCTCCCAAAGATATAGAAAATATACAAAAATTAATTTCAAAATTTTCCTTTCACCATTAAGCATTGTTCTATCTTATAAAAATATACATTTCTCTCCGTAATTAAAATCTTGCCATTGTACCTTACTAGGAAAAAAAAAAGTTAAGAGAGGTGACATGCTCTCTCACTCCAGTTTGAAACTTTATCTCTTGTGCCGTCTTCAGACATCCTTCCATATATTTGATGCACTTTCCATCTGTCTTTTAGCGTGACTATCATAGGAACATTCATTGCGTTCTCCATCCATCATCTCGTTTTGCGTTTTCTTCCTCTCCTTCTTATTGATCCAAGTGATGGCTCTCGTATTTGTTCAGGATGTTGCGACATCGGCCGAGCTCTTTGCGCATGTCGGCTACTTCCTGTCTGAGTGAAGCGTTCTCACGCTCGAGGAAGGCGGCGCGCACAGAGATCTGGTTCTCCTTCAGTCGACGAGCATCGCGAGAACGCTTTGCAGCCTCGTTGTTCTTACAACGCCGACTCCAATACTTCTCATCCTTCAAAAAAAAAGAAAATGAAAAAAAAAGTATACATTAGAACATGTCTACAACTGTAGGTGTGGAGCTTTGTCAGATGTGTGACTGGGATTTGTGTGTAAGTGTTTGAGGTTTTCTATAGCAACTCTGAGTGACATTACAGTGAGAAATGGCTTTGAACAGTCTGAGGTCTGACTGAGGTTCTGTGACTGTTCTCAAAGTGCCAGATGCAGGCTTGTGGTTCACATCACTCTATCAGTAGTGGTGAGGAACAGTAAATTTGATGTCGTGAAAAATAACAGTAATAAATCTCGTTTTAAAAACACTAAATACATTCTCATAAAAGTGTCAATTCCCATTATGCTATTTACGTTTTCAGTTTTTTGGAATCCAGATAATCATTTTACTTATTTATTAATTTAAAGCTGTCGGTTAGCCGTCATATGACATGCAGGTAAACAAAATATCTTTTTTAGTATGCATTTTATTTCAATTTTGCATTTTTTTGATTGAATTTCTTATCAGCTTTTCCTCAACTTGCAAACCCCTGCAGTTCCCTCACGAAGACCAGTTTGGGAAACCCTTATTTATTCTACTGATCATTAAACTTTTAGTTAATTTACTGTTTATAAGCATTCATTATTTAATGAAACAACAATTACGTTTTTTTGTTTTTTTTAATGTCTAAATCTTTTGTTCAAACAATTAAAAGTCAATGGGGTCCAGTGTTGTTTTGAAGCAGTGTCAAAAACCAAAACTAAAGCTAAACCTAAAACAAAATGTTTTGTTAATGATAAAAGTAAAGCGAAAAAAAGTGAAAATTAGAAATGTGTCCTTGGCAACTAAGTGAAATAAAAAAAGCTGAAATCCTCAAATAAAAATAAAATTACCAACACAAACAAAAATAAAAGGTAAATACATTTTTTTTTAAAAGCGCATAAAATGTTTTTACCATAAGCTCTGTATTTCAGAATACTAAAACTCCTGGTTTCCTTTTATAAATGTGAATAATTTGATAGGGAATCTGTGCTAAGGCAAGATAAATAAATAAACAAACATGTAAACGAATAAATATGACAAAAGCACATTTACACAATTACTAAAACAATAATAAAAGCAGGTTCAAAAAATGAATAAATACAATAATAGTAGGCTACATATATAATACTAAAATAACACTGTTTTGGACTTTCATTATTTGGACAAACAAAGTGAAAACATCCTTCAAAAAAAAATTTATTTTGTGTTCCACAAATCCAGTTCCATAGGTCTGGAAAGACATGAGGTCAAGTAAATGATGATAGTTTTCATTTTGGCGTGAACTATAACTCCTATATAAAAAAAATATTAAAAAAAACATTAAAGAATGTCGCTTTCTTTCCAAGTATTCAAAACATCTATTTGTTCCCAGAGGAGAGGTCACTGTGATTACAAAGGAATTCCCCCTTTTGACTGCTGTGCCCTTTATAACAAAAAAACGGACATATTTGAGAACCTCTGTTTCCAAGACATCTGCCTCAGAATTGAGATATGATCACATAATGGTACCACCCATTCCCCAATGAAGTCAATGTGACATACTTTATAAATAACTGTCTGTTTCTTCATAATACTAAAACTATTCTAGTAATGGGTTTGGGGAACTAATGATGATTTTTAATATGTCTTATTTTAATTTTGAAATCTAGTTGTTATCAGTGAGTGACAATGTCACAGTGTCAACATCTGTACTGATGCAAACATGCCTGACCTCTGCATTACTGCATTTGTATAGAGGCATGAAGAACGCCAGGCCTGTTGGACAAAATGAGAGTGGAATTTTCCATCCAATATCTATGAATAAGTGGCGCAGAACCTAGTTCTACATTTTTTGCAAAATAATCCGTAAGAAAAAAAATACACTGTGATAGATGACTAGTGGTGCTTAGATAGACAGCTACACAATAATATTGACTGTAAGCTGTTATAACAAAAAGTACATGTTTCACAAAATCCACATGTTAATATAACCAAGAGATAAGGGAAAACATGTACCATCACAGCTGGCAAGATTATGAACATAAATCTCTTAGGATCTCTGTATATCTGATAAATGATATGAATTATGTCCATAAAATGATCTTGCGGTGAGACTCTCACCTTCAGGTCTTCAGGGACAAGCATCTTGCGAGCCTTCTTAATCATGGGCTGAGGTTTGAGCTCTTCATCACTGAAACGATGCCTGCGTGGGTCAAACGCCTCCTGTCCAGGCACACTCGACAGTGCGACGTCTGCGGGATCAGGGTCAAAGGACGGCACCACCTCATTGCAGTTAGTATTGGGTGGAGTAGGGAGTGGTGGACATGTAGTGGAAGATGGTGAGGGTGTTGGCTCCAAGCTGCCTGGTGGAGTGCCTGAAGGTAGACACAAAGTAGATGCCTTGATTAAGTCACGTGGCTAAATGTATGCATTCAAACAATGGGACTCTTAAAACAGTACCCAGACGACCCACAAGGGTGCAGTAACAGGCAACAAACAACCACTCAATCCAGCAAACCGTCTCTTGTTTTTCCATTTTCCAATATTTCTACCCTAATCTCTGGATTTCAGAACATTGAAATGATGGTTTCATTTTATAAATGATTACTTTCATTCCACAAATAATTTGATAGTGAATCACACAAACACATATATACACACATATTTGGAGAAAAAACAATAATATATTTAATATATACTTAACTTAGAACAACATACATATACACATCTGCAAGGAAATAATATGAACTAGAGATAATTAAGAATTAACTTTAAAAAATAAACACGCAAACACACATACTCATAACCATACCCTGATAAACAAAATATATACATTTATATTAAATTGATTAACAAGAAGAAAAAAATCTAAAGGAAAAAAATGATTAATAATAACACACACACACACACATACATATTTTTCCAATATTATAACCCCATACACACCTGCATGAAAATATTAAATATTATATACTGAAAAGCTATTTATTTATTTATATATATATATATATATATATATATATATATATATATATACACACACACACACACACACACACACACGGTTAAAGTGAACCCTGTCACGACAGCACAACAAAACTACTGTAGCTATGTTTTGAAAATCTGTTTGAGCCATAAACCTTATCTAAAATCTGTATAAAGTACCCTTAAGAGTAACTTTAACCCCATTTGGCAATGATCCTCTTTTTACTGTCCCTCGCGCACATGCACTGACACAGGCCCTCTTTTTTTTGAGAGAGCTTGATCAAATCTGTGGAAATATGTGATGTGAGTGATGGCTTGGCTTCTGCATGTGCTGTTTAATCGCCCTGAACATTCTAAATGTTTACCAGCAGCACTTTTAATCTCTCTCTATCTCCTCTCAGCGACTACAGAAACGTAAACAAACATCTAATCGGAAGTACAGCATCAACTCGCACTGAGTCATTCCATCTCAATCTTTCAGTTTCTCCCTGTCTGTTAGTCACACACACACACACTCACTCCCACACACACATACCTCCTCTGCTCTGCCCCTCCCCCGTCCTCGCTCTGCCTGCCTCAGCACGTGAGCGAGCGAGAGCACATGGACCAAGCGTGTGAGAAGAGGAGGAGATTTAAAAACATGCGAGCACAATCACAAACACGCCGTCTCTGCCTTTCATTCTTTGCTTCTGGCTCACCTGTGTCTCTCACTGTTTACTTACCAGCCTTTCAATCGCCATCATGTTCTCAGCTCTATATCACAATCTTTTCCTCTCTTTTCACGTGCTGTCATCCTTATTTATCTTTTTATATCCCCTTTTTCATTGCTGCAAGCCTTTTTATACAGTTCTAACCAGCCCATTCTTTTCATATACTGTAGCTTCCAAAAACAAGCACACAAACTTTCCACTTTTAATTAAATATTTGCAATGTTAAAGTGCTGTCAAATCGATTAATTGCGATTAATCGCATCTAACATAAAACATATATGTGTATATATCAATATATATATACACATACATACAAACAAACACACATATTTACAAACGTTTATGTTAGCTGTGATTAATTGCAATTAATTGATTTGACAGAACCTCAATATTGTTAACACATACCTACAAAACACAACTCACATAGAACACAACAGCTGCACACCCTCTAACACTCACTCCAAAAAAAACGCCCAAACCTCTTGACAATCCAAATAGTGAAATAGCATCTATCCACACTCATAACACACACACCCAAACCATTAATACTCTGAAACTACACAGTAACACACACCCAAGGGACAAGCCTGGTGCTTTTTACAACTCGCAAACGTACAAAAATCCCGGGGAATTCTTGTAAGCAGAATGGGGAAAGTGTTTGAACCGCGTTAGACCTCATTTTCGGCCCACAGCATTTCCTTTCTTCATCTCGACGGCCTGCCCTCAGACCGTTCGTCTCGTGGGTTTTTAACATCCTCTCTAGCTTATGTTCCGCAGCAGCAAGTTGCGAAAGAAAACTCACCGTGCAAGCAGTCTGCCGTTCCCATCATGCTTTGCGGCGTATGCATGTCCAGCCCAAGCAGAGAGGGCGAGGAAGAGGAGGTGGAGGATGTCGGTGAGGACGAAGCGGAGCAGTGTGGGGGCGAGGTGGGCAGGCACTGGGAGCCCTGGTTGGGAATGGCCGACTGAGAGCTTTGCGAGGGTATCTGAGCTGAGGTGGAGTTGGAGGTACTGTGCATGCTGCTCATCCCGTTCTCTGTCAGAAACTCCTCGAGATCCATGTACTGCAACTGGAACAGCCCGCCATCACATGGCAATGTTCGTTCCCATAGCAACGGGCCCAGGAAGGAACTGTTGTTGCCGTTTGAGAAGCTGCCAGTGCCTGCTCCATTGCTGTCAGTGGCTAGTCCATTGTTGCAGCCGTTGCGCATAGGACAACGGCCAAGAGAGTCCTCATCCATATCCAACCTCTCCTTACCTATAAGGAAAGTGAAATCCAATTTAATCTGCAGATAATATTACTGGCATATCTCGAGCAATCTAAAAAGACATACTAACTATTCTTATGAACATATATTGACTTGACTTCAAGATTTCAAGAGAGCAATATTTCTGATGGCGCTAAGATTACGTAGTTAGGGGAAGAATAGCACTTCCCAGCTACTTTCACATCCCTCTGGGAAAACTACCTCTGCAATGTCAACACATGTGAATAGCTCTGACTCTCGGTGCATCAATGCAAAACGAAGAGCCTTTGAAAATCCTTCCTTTAAACTTGCTAAAGATTAATGTGTTTTCACATTCCTGAAAGACCATGGTAAAGCGATTACAATGTTACACTGCAGTGACACTGCTTGACTCTGTGGTACAGCAACAATACCGTTGAACAATGGCTAAACGTTACAAAACTACCGTATTACGGCAAAACCAAAGCCATGACACAAAAGACAACAGGCGTAACACAACAATCAGACGTGTATTGTATAACGCAACATTACGCTAGTGTAACATTGCAATACTACATTGCTCTGCTGTGGTATAGGCTGATATATAGAGTAGTGTGGTACTGGTTAAGTTTAGTTGGTATAAAAACAATTCTAATGGACGGGCACAATGCGAAACCGGATATGGTGGCTGAAGGTCTTCAGTCTGAAGGTTTCCATCTAAAACTATTTAGGTGGGGTCTAAAATCTTAACAACACTAGTTAGGCTAAATCGGGCATTTTACGGTGCATTGGTGTGGAAACCAGGACCAGTAAAGGCTGTTTGAAATGAGACATTTCTGGTTTAGTTATACTGTATAAAAACAAACCATAAAAATGTAACTGCAACATTTGTTTTGTTAAAGTTTGTTCTTTTCTCTATGACAAAAAAAACTGCAGACTGTCGCCTAAAATACCAATGCTTAAAAACAAACACAAAAAGAGCAAAAGCCGTTCTTGAATCATTTGAAATGCAGTTTGAGAACTAAACGTGTTCAAAAGTAATGGCAGTGCTTTTAATGTTAGATAATATGATTCCCAAGCGGCATGCACATAGAAACTGGATTGACACTGGATTAGAGATTTTCCACTTTCTATTTTCAGGGTCAGTTTGCATTAATGGTAACTAGATAATCAGTACAAAACACTGACAGCAATCAATAAAGAAGCTTTTCCAATAATCACGTTGTATTTGCAGGCAATGGAAAACTTCTGTCTGTGTGGTTATGCAGGTTTGTAATGGCTAAAATGGCTTAGCCAATAGCTGACCTCAAAGTACCTGGGTAGAGAGCTAATTGGCTGAATGGCCTAGCCTTGTTTATCTCTTCTACTAAGTCACATGTGATGTCCTGTCTGCGGCTCACTGAGAGATACGGACAATTGCACATAGCTCTGCCATTTGACATGTGAAACCACGCATAAAAAACACACTAATTGTAATAATAAGCAAACTAGCTGGAATAGTGACTATTAACACATTATGTTGACTGTCTAAAGGAGCACACACACAAAAGGTTGATAGAGAGCCTGTATATTATAATACACAGTGTGTCAGGGAAGCAGGTGCGTTTCCTCACCCTTCATTTCACTACAGTCTTTGACGCGCTGGTCGCCCTTCACGGGAAGCTGCAGGAGCGACTTTAAGTTTGCTGTTGAGTTTAAGTGTCCTCCGTTAAGTGAGCCTCCTGCCTGGCTACTGTTGCCAAACTGCGGACTGGCTCCGGCAGAGGGAAGGTCCGGGGGAAGGAGCTGTGAAAGCGGCCTGGCCATCATCCAACGTCTGCCGGATTGAGCTCCCTTGACCGCTATATGCTTGAGTGGTTCAGTACTATAATTGTGCAGCCGTCAAATCAATCACATGACGATTCATAGAGGAAATGAACAAACAAAAATAAAGGTATAGCATTAGTTCGTAGTCAAACAGTCAAAAATAATAATATATTATGCATTTGCATTGAGTTTCACTAGGGTAGGCTACTATACAAGTACACATAAAGTTGTAAAGTCATGCAACACGAGACCGTGTTTACTTTAGAGACAG
This sequence comes from Siphateles boraxobius, assembly GCF_051911475.1. Classification (NCBI taxonomy): domain Eukaryota; kingdom Metazoa; phylum Chordata; class Actinopteri; order Cypriniformes; family Leuciscidae; genus Siphateles; species Siphateles boraxobius. The sequence goes on along the minus strand of NW_027508722.1, from coordinate 17,782,258 downwards.
AGGAAAGACCTGCTCGGCTCACGTGCATCAGAGCATCTGACATTAAAGAAAAATACACTTTAAATTACCTTTATTTGAAAACAAGACGTTTAAGCAAAGAGTGCCATTCTGCTTGCATTTGATTGTAGATTGGTCGAGTGGATAAAAAAACACATTCCCAGTACTTCCAGAAAATTATTTTACTTAAGTTGGAAATTTTACAAAATATAGACGAATATCCAAAATAGCGTTATGTCCAAGTCCAACGTGGGGAAAAAAAGAAGCAATTGACCGGATATAATGGTTCCAGTAGAGAACAGTGGATAATGGAAAAATCTGGGAGAATAAAAAAAAATCCAATCATGCAAACGATAACTTGATGCGTTGAACTCTTGAATGCGTCGTCTCAAAATAACAAATGAAAACAAAACGAAGAAAGTGTTGCTGAGTCAATTTCTGCTGCGTAGTGCGCTTGGTGGGATGTTGACGTTTTTTTCCATGCAGTCGCTCTATCGCTTTTCCCCCCTGTGGTCACCCCCTTCTGTTCAGTTCTCTCTGCATGTGAGTTGCCGCACGCTTTGAGCTTGAACCGTCCGATCTTTTCGCTCAGCTGGAACGAACACGGGCCGCTCACGTGACGTCACACCTCCCAGAGTAGAAGCGCGAACACTGCACGAAGAGGCGCATCACTGTTTAATATTAATAAGGCACGCCCCTCGTGACAGACACGCTACTCCGGGTGGGAAGCACTGGTTAAAAACAAATTGTTCAATAATTTCACTCCAAGCTGTGCCGATGACGCTTATGTTCGGGACCCAGGAACAGCATGAACATGCGGCCACATAATTACTAAATTGGGAAGTGGACCGTTTCAAAGAGCATCAGAATTATCAGTAAACAAAATATGGAATTGGTTTTCTATTTAACAACCTATCACGTTTCTACACAGTCCTATCAGAGAGCAACCTTTTGGGGGAAAACCTGTCAAGCGAATGGCACACTTTTTCACTTCACTAGTAGCCTAATCCGGGGGAAACGTGATCACATCATGCGAGAGGAGATGGCAACTACACGTTGTCTCAGAAACACAGACGCGCTTTCCAGTGCACATGGTGTCCGCACGCGGAGACACGGCTGAGCTTTTTTGCTCCCATTGGCTGAGAGAAAAGAGTCTCCTCCCTGTTCGCCCCACTATTGGCTGCCGTGTAGAACAGCGCTCCGCCCATTCATCACACCCATGCTACAGCCGCGTGAGAATACAGAAACCGCGTGAACCCAGGCGAGAGTGGCGCGCACACACACACAACAGATTCAGAAGTAAAGGAAATAGATTTGTTAGGGTCAAACCTGATGAACCCAACCTCACGAGACTGATTATCTAAATGTTATAATACTCAATGCGGATAACAATTTAAAATATTAATAGGCTACAACAAACGAATTAATGAGGACAGTATAATGCAAAGAATGTGAACATGTAAAATACAGATGGAAGGTATCTAACAAGGATATTTTTATTTGTTTTCTCCATAGACTCAACACAGAAACAATAGGCGAATAAACCATCCTGTCTCTCTTGGACTCATTTTAATTCCATGTCTCCCTCGTACACACACACTCGAGGACTCGGAGTACTAGTTCCACCCACTATCAGCGTTTAATTCCATGTGACAGTTGTTCTGCTTGTCTCCCAGCTTCATTCTGTAGGATCCTTGCTGCCACCAACTGACCAACATGTGAAAGAGCAACGTTAAGTGCTAGAATGAATACAGCTCTGTAAACGGTTAAATGATTTTTGTTGAGTTAATTTCACAACATCAACACCTAGCTATCATTCAGCCGTACAGTGTATTCAGTAGGCTACAGTGCAGTTGATAAAATCTACAAACTATAAATTAATTCCCAACAACTAGTAGGCTATAATTCTATAAACAATCTGGGGTTAACATTGTAGGATACATCATGTTCAGACAGAAACTGACCAGTGAATGTCCAAGTGCTGATCAAATGATGAAAAAAATGGCACTCAATGCAGTTACAATTCAGTGGATCAAAATAAAAATTAGACATCATGGATTTTGGGGGGAGATTTTATGGGCAACATGCATTCTAGCATTAGGCTACTAAATGATATTTGCCATTTTAAAAAAGCCATATTCTGTGTTATTAACACATCCTTTGTAGCTCATTGTCAGTGCTTGGTAAAGATACAAATTGTAATCGTTTACTGATTCCAAATTACATGACAAAAATCGTAGTAAAGTTATCCATTACACATTTACGGTAATATAATCTGACTAGTTTTAGATTACTTTTCACCTAACTCGTTTACCATATTGATTTGAACAGGATAATCCTGTACCATATTGATATAAAACAAAGAGAAAGAAAATATATTCCAATCTTTGTAATCAACAACATGAAGTGAATTAAATGTTTAATTACACCAGGGTTTCCCAGACTGGGGTTAGCAATGGAACTGCAGGGGGTTCGTGAGATTAATGAAAAGCTATAAATTAAATTATCATTTAAAACAAAAAATGTAAAATAAATAACAATTAAAATAAAACAATTTATTAAAAAGAAGTTTTTAATTTTACCTGCATCTCATGTGACCATCAACTGACATCAGAGAACTGTGAACTTAATTTTATTTTTATTAAATTAATTTTATTATTGACCTAACTTATTAACTTCAAATCGGGTACTTCAAGTTAACTTATTAGGTCAAAGGGACAAAAAAAGAAAAAAGAGGGGAAATCCCTGCATTGCATGTAAATATGAAATTATGTGAATTAATGAATCAATGAATTATGAATAATTTACTGCCATTTTGGGCATAACATGTAATCATGTAATCAATATAAAAGTAATTGTAGTCTGTGTTGTCGTGTTTTTGTCGTGTGCTACATCAAAATTTACCGAAATGTAGGGTATTTGTGTAGATATATACTCAGACACAAATATTCCATGTGTAAGAATCACACTACTATACAGGGTAAAAATGACCTTACAGCAACAAAATATAATAAATATTTAACCTTTGTAACAAAATGAACAGAAGCAATAAATAAAATAATAAACGTTAAATATAACAACATCGGGAACCATAAAATACAGTTGAATGTCAAATTAATGTCTGCGTATTTTAATACAAGCAAATAAATATGAAACATTGAGATGACAAAATGATAAATGTGTAGATGGAATTAATGAGGATTTAACATTTTGAACTTTTATTAAATGCTTGGGTATCATCAACAACCAGCTTATCATGTGTAAATAAAATGATAGAAACATACATATTACTTTTCTTCTTTTAAAGAAAAAAAAGAGAGGCTATAAGTAGTATGGCATCTCTAAAAGGTAAGAAAAGTACATGGGATACGTTCATAGTTGGCAAATGGACAGAATGTCACACATTAATACACTTAATCAAGACCTGATCTAAAGTGATATCTCTCCAACTACCTGAAGTGTAGCTATGATAAAAAGATAATTGACCTTTGCTTAAAAAAACATAATAAAATATTGACACAATTTACATTACAGTACACTTATATTTTTCAGTTCCTCCCTTAAACTCTATACATAAACGCTACATTGTACTACCTATAATATGTGTTGTATTAATTGTCACAATTTGGTAAGGCTTTTGCCTTTAGGGCAAGAATCTGTGAATTCACATCTTACATTTTTTTTGTCCTTTGACTGGTTATGTGAAAAATCATATTCTTCCTGTTTAAGTGCTGGCTTTACCATCCTAATGGTAGTTTTCTTTCAAAAGAGTAAATAAATCAAAACAGGGCTCACATTTGATATTACAAAGTATTAATCAACATTTGTTATTATACATTAATTTCTTTTGGTTCCTCTACTTAGATTTAAGGTACATTTTCAATTGGATTTGTCATGTAACCATGTAAGCCCACAGTCTCATCACTCACGCTGACCATTCAATACATGGACAGCAATGTCCAACATGCAGTAATTTAAATACTCTTTAAAATAAAACACTCAACTTCCTAACAGGACCCCCCTTTCTCCTTCGGATACTGAATGCACTTTTTACATTAACAAAATCACACCTCCACACTTGTTCTAAGTGAACACCAACAACACAATATATATCAAAGACAGAATAGATCTACAGAGCATCTGTTGAGGAATAGTGAGCAATAGCCTATTGTTATGGCATAGTACAATATTAGCCAAATCACTGAATCTTCATCTATTGCCATCCAATGATCATTTCAATCTGAACAAGAATTTTCATCTTAGAAGACTGGTGTGGAATTGGATAGATGGAGAGGCTGAGGATTCTTTCAATACAAATGCCTTTGATACATCTGTGAGTTTGTTGAAGGTGTTCATTTTTAGGGGTCCAAGTTATGAGAAGAAATGTAATGATTGAGAGAGAAAAGAAAACGCTCTCATGACACACAAGTCAAAGTCTACATGAGCAAAAGGTGTATTCAGTCAGGTATCTCAGTTTTTGTCACGAAAATCCCAACACTTCTCTTCTTAAAGTGCATATGAAAATGAATTTAATGATATAACTCAGTGACTGTATTCCATATGCATGGATGAAGAGTTTCCTTTGCACTCAAACCTCTTGTATGTTGCTCCCATGACTAATTTAACACAAAGAGACTTCTCTTGTCGAAACCTAGCCAACGTCCCTCTACACACCTTCTTGTGCCGTGTGAGGAGCATTGCATTCCAGAAACGACAGGGACAATGTTTACAAGAAAATGCTCTGTTGGTTAAATGGGAGCTTCTGTGAATGAGAGCTGAGAGGAACTTGCGAGACTGTTTTCCACAAACTGGACATTTCAAACGATGCTGAAGGCCTCTCACTTTGGGACAATGTCTAGCTGCTATATGAACTTTTAGTGCTACCTGTTGTGAGAAGGTAGCACCAAGGCAAAGGGGACAAGACTTTCGTTTCAGAGGAACTTTGAGAGAACGAAGCCTGTGAAGCCTCAGTCCACCTGGAAGGCCCAGTTCATACACAGCACTTCCTCCACTTCCACGCCTGATTCTTACGAGCACAGCCATGCGCTTCCTAATTTTATGTTGTGTTCTGTGAATTGCTCTCCTTTTTCTCTTAAAAATCTTTCTTCTAAGAAGATTTCTCTGCCTTTCCCCAAGGGAAACTTCCACCTGTTCTCTCTCTACTTTTGCAGCCGGGGTCCATTTGTAGCCTATCTCCTCTCTCTCTGGACGTCTTTTTTTTTTTTTTTTTCGTCTCCTCAACTCTTCTTGGCATTGAAAAGTGTGGTGGTGTGTAGAATGAATCTCAGCTGAATGCTGCTGGGGATTGTGGTGTTGCTGATGTGGCTCTGATGGAGGCAAAGCAAGGGAATGCACAGGTATGTTTGGAGTAAGAGTATGCCTGTGACCAGTGTGATAAATGGGTTCACCCTTTTTCCCAGTGTGTTGTTGATGCTGATGATTACAAAGAAGAGGCCCTGAGGAAGTTGATGGCAGAGAATGGGAATAAGATGAGGCATTAGATGAAGTAGGGTGTGTAATGTTGGCATCGGGTATATAGAACAGAGAGGAGTAGCCAGTTTGTGTTTGGGGTGGAGCCTGCTGGCTATGAAGAAGTCCATGTTGTTCGCCATGTGTGCCACTAGGTGGCGCAAGCTGAAGCAAAGCATTTGTAGCAGCTTCACTTTCTGATATCGAACCACCAACACTGTTACATTCGCCTGTGCTTCTTTGAGCAACTGGCTGGCCAGTCCGTGTTAAACCATGCTGAGAAAGCCTGTGCCGTGTAAGGCTGTTAGAGTATGCAAAAGCCTTCCCACAGACTTCACAAGAAAATAGCTTTTCTCCACCACCCTCGTGAACTGTTTGATGATGTGCTGTCAAGTGAAAGTGATGGCGGAATGATTTCCAGCATATAGCACATGTGTACAGTCTAGGAGGGGGCTGAGTGTTTGATGTCTGTGGTTTGACATCTTGAGAGTATGAATAGAAAGAAGAAGAGCTACTTTGGCCCCCTTGAATCAAGCTGCCACCAGAGGATGGAGGATAGCTGTTAAGGTTTTCCCCACCTGGTGTTGTTGGCACTTCTTGCAGTTCACCTTTCTGGTGTAGCTTGCCATGTCTTTTAAGGCTCTGAGCATATCCAAAGTCCTTTCCGCACAAAATACATTTGTAGTTCTTTTCTCCAGAATGCACTGTGTGGTGCTTGCTAAGATGAAATGCCTCTCTGAAGTATTTGCCACACACAGTACAATGGTGAGGCTTTTCTCCAGTGTGTATTCTGTCATGCCTCCGCAAAGTCTCTCTTCTTGCAAATCCTCGACCACAGACACTGCACAAATATGGTCTAATATCCCCACCAGGCCCTCCTGGTCTGTGAGAGGACTGCCTTCTTTTAAGGGGCTCAACACCAACAACACCTGGTTCCTTTTTCTTGCGGGGCTTACGAGGGCGCTTGGGCTTTCCACCAGGTGTCTGCTGATTTGTTTGCTGGTTGAGCCCCACTGCACTTGGGTTAGCATTACTTCTATAGGACTTTTCCAGGCCAGATGTTGATAACGGACCACTGGGTGAGACAAGAGGCCCTAGACCCAGACCTCCAAGCAATCCACCAATGATATCCCTGCGATCATCCCCTCTACCTCCACTATGGGCAAGATCCCCGCTCATACAATTTGCAGCTGCAGCAGTGATGGCAGAAATGGCATTGTTGACCGAGCTAGTGACATCATCTTCAGAATCCTCTAACAGGGACGAAAGTGGGAGATGTGGCTGTTGATGATGCTGCTGACTTTGGTTTTGTGGGTGTGGATGCAGAGTAGGAGCTAATGGTGCCTTCCTAAGTTCAAGCCCTGTCATGTTGCCAGCACCACATGGGGTTGTTCCAGAATACATGTTACCTTGAGAGCGTTGGTCCTTGTAGTCATCACTGAAATCATCACTCCGGTAAGAACCTGCACAACAGACTAAACAGTAATAATGCTATGCACAAAAATTTCACAGTGCCTATGAAAAATTTTGACTTTGAGTGGGTTTACTAAAAATAAACACTACTCTAGACGTTACTCACCCGCTGCATTAGTCGCTATTCCATCTTGGGAGCCCCCAGCTTTATTGCTCTTGCCATCAACTATATTACTTTCATGCTTTGATCTCGCTGTACGTCCTGACTTGCCACAGGTGCCAGAGGCTGCATGGTTCAAAAGAGACGTACTTTCCCGAAAACAGCGACCACAAGCTGGACAGCGGAATGGTTTCTCTTCATGGATTTTTTCATGGCGGGTGAGTGACTCACGGCGATTGAAAGCACGACTACAAGTAGTGCAGGCATAGGGGCGAGACCCAGAGTGGATGACCCCATGTTGAAGGAGGTGTCCTTTTTTCTTGAAACCTTTGCCACACTCAGAACAATGAAAAGTCTTGTCATGACTGCCACACGAAGATGAGGCAGAGCTGTCTTGAGTAGAGTGGGGAATACCTGGATCGGAAGGATGCAAAACTGGGTTTACAATATTACTTCTCGTGCCACTTGTGCCAGCTGTGGTTAGTTCATGACTACGTAGGTGCCTGCGCAGACTAGAGAGATGCGTGAAAGTTTTGCCACACTCGCCACAATGATAAAGGGGCTCTTGTTCAGGCTGAGATTGAGGTGGCATGGAACCATGGCTGGCTGTTTTAGAGCCATTTGTCACCAAGACTGATGCTGTTGCAGAAGAGGATGCAGAAGAAGATGACGAGACAACAGAAGTTGAAGATGAAGAGGTTAGGTGGGAAGAAGGGTCTCCACCAATACCTGACAAACCAACACCCCCACCTCCATCCAAGTCTGGTGTGTTATCCTGGTTCAGTCCCCCTGAAGTGCCACTGTTAGGGTTTGTAGAGATGTGACTGTTGCTGCCATTGTTGTTGTTGCTTTCAGTCTTTCTTTGTGGTAGGTAGCCAGCCATGGCTTTTTTTCTTCTACCACCTCCTCCGACACCACTATCCCCTTTTCCCTCATCTTTTGATAAAGAAAGATGTAGCGGAAGAGGAAGTGGCAAACCAGCTTCCTGCTGCATCAGAGATGCTAGCTGGTTAGAGGAGAGTACTGGGATTCCTTGAAAGTCAAAACCTCCGAGCGAAGAATGCTGCGAGGAGGAGTGCAGTGGATGGTGTGGATGTGGAGTGTGAGACAAAGTGTGAGGTGGTAGTTGCTGTTGTTGTGTTGATGGCTGATGAGGCTGTGATAGAGAGGTTGAATGGCCATGAGTGTGTGAAGAATGAAGAGCGGGGGGTGGAGCAAGGGCTGAACTTGTTTCTCCTGCAGCTTGACCCAGACCAAGACCAAGATGGTTATGACTACCTTGCTGAACTAAAAATTGTTCTAGACTGGAATTGGCCGGTACTCCAGAAAGAAAATACTGATTTGCCGCTAACATGCAGCTAAACTGTTGATGTAGGCTTCGGGCATCAGACTGAGATCCTGCCAACTGATGGCCCAAGGTAGTCACTGCACTACTGCTGGTAGGGTTATTGGAAGTTGAAACAGAACTTGAAGTAGATGGGGAAGAGGACGGTGGCCCAGGAGAGGCCTGAGGTACTGACAGGCCAGGATGCAAGGGGGGTGGTGGTGGAACAGATGAAACCAGTCCTCCACTTGCACTACTGCTGGCAAAATGATCAAATCGTCCTACTCCTGAATGTAACTGCTCTTGTGCAAGGGTGGCCTCAGTTGGGTGGAATGAGCGCAAAAACTGGGGGTATCCACTCAAATGACTTCCACCACTGCTACTGCTTCCAGACATTTTGCCGGATTTCCTCAAACTTTGAGACGATGAAGACAGGGATTGCTGTTGTAGAGGTGGAGGAGGTGCACTCATTTTTGCAAAAATTGATGCAGAATCTGTAAAGGCACTGCCTCTAGATCCTTGCAGGGGGCCTAAGCCAAGTCCAGACAAAATTGACCCAGATGTCTCACCTTGCTGCTGTTGCTGTAACTGGTGTTGGTGAAGCTGCACTTGCTGTTGGTGTTGAAGTTGTCGCTCTAATCCAAGACCTTTGAACTGATGGGACTGATGTCCACTCAGCATCTCTATGATGTCCACATTGTATTTTCCAAACTGGAACATCTCCCAGTTACTGATACATGGGTGCGCAGTTGCAACACCTTCTGCTCTGTGAGCAGCAACACAATTTCTTTGATGCTTTCCTACTAATTGTAACCAGAAGCAATTTCAAAAACAGTGCTATCTCACATGTTCCTTATGCCACTGGTGTTGTTTAATTTAAAGCGGGCACCCACTTTTTCACTCAATGGGCAAGTAGTTGAGAAGGGCATTTTGTATTCCTTGTAACATGAATTTGTTATTTCTGCAAAAAGCAGTTTTTCCATTGGATGTTTCACTTATGAAATAACTTCCAACTCCATTTTGGCTTCACATTGGATTCCATATAATCAGTTATTTTGGATAGTTCACCTTTGATATCAAGATTTCAGTCTGAATGTTCCATAAGAGTGCAAAGACATATGGACTGGTAGAAAAATGCCACAATTGCACAAGATGCAATTATGTTTTCACATTTTGACAAGTGCACTAAAAGTTCTTAATGTAGTTTGAGTTCATTGAAATATTCCCACTTGCTTGGTTACATTTTTCAGTTCATGACCATCCCACTGTAGGATGGATCCATTCAAATCCCATGGGTTGGTTTTTATTACATTGAATATCTATTAATTCTTAATCCACACGTGGATTTCATTTCTGTGTCCAAGTTTTAATTAGGATATTTTTCTTATTTTTCCCATAGTTGGAAGCAAAATCCTCCACTACCATTCTTGGGGGCTGCCACTCCACTTCTCACTGTGAGAGGAAAAAAGGAGCAACATGTTAAATTAGGCTAATTATTTTAAACAAAAACTCTGATACAATTATCTTAATAAACAACATGAACCATCAGATCTCAAAACACATAAATGTTTTTGATTAAAAACAACAACAACAGGCAGACAGTTTATTACAGCAGACATTTTAATATGTGTTTGTTTTTTAATACACATAAAATCTTATGTGTGTGTGAATAATTATGAAAGTATTGGCAAATCTTTGAAAAACTTTGATCCTTCACTTAAACATTTTAAAGACATTTCCATGTTTTCATTTTTGTCCATTTGCATTCTTCAATAGCAAAATAAAAGAACTCATAATAACAAAAACAATAAAAAATTAAACCCGAGCACCTATTTATTTCTAGTGATCTAGTGACCACATCTACCCATTCATAATAAATTCTGAAATAATACATTGTATTCAAGATCTAAAACATTAATTCGTCTTATCTATCAGCATAATCTAAATGACATTAGCAACAATTCAAATGATACTCGCTGATTAGTATCGATGCATTTGACAAATGTCATTTTAGTCACAACACAATACTAAACAAAAGTAGGCTACTGTAAAATACGTTTTCAGACGATATCAGCCATGAAAACAGTAAGTTAAGACACATATCCAAATATTTACACGGTTTTCTTATATTGAAACGTTGCGAGTGTTTTCTATCACTTCATCTTACATTCTGAGCAGTTAGCATTGTGCGGAAAAGATGCTGACTGCAGTGTGAATCGTCAGGGGTAGAGGTGAATTTCATGCAATTATTTCATCCTCCGTTTGCATCGCGTATCACTAAATAAAAGGTCCATTTCGACAGACTCCTGGAAGTAATGGAAAATTGTCTACGATGGGGAAAATACACTTCAAAAGCCAATAGTGCTTAAAAAAATATCTTCTGCGTATTAATGGACGCGAAATCTTTTAGCGCTGAGGCTATATGAAACAACTAGCATGCAAAACAGCTGGCTATTACTACACATTTAAGGGACACGGCTTAGCTTGCCGTCTTAATATGCGCGACCTAACATCAATCCAGATAATGCAGGAGTAAAACTGTATTATTGTGCAAGTAAATTAGGCATAATTAAATATTAGTCGAGACAATAAAATAGGCCTTTTTACCTACGCATCCATCTTTTAGCCTGGTCAAGATGAACGGGGCCTGCTATACTCTCTCCCACCCTGCCCCCCTCGTTCATGTACCCCAGCAGCTCTGCGCTGTTTTCCAGTGGTTAGCCTTGTAGCTACAGCTAGTTAGCAGACTATGTTACCACCGTGGTGCGATTAGCATGAGACCGAGTGTCCCTTATAATTTAAAACAGATGCAGTTATCGTACTTATATCCTGTGAAAATGCACCAAACGGTATTACGACCGATTCTTTTTTATTTTGCATTTGCTTTTTTTTTTTGTCGGCTAAAATATTTTGCACGGTCTATGTTGGTGTTTTAGAGAGGAACGAGTGACGTGTGTGATTTTAACATTAGTCGTTTCCGGACCTTGGAATACTTCCGCCTACCCCGTCTTCAGTCCGCTTGTTTTGTATTTGTGGTGGAGGGAATACTGTGTCTGAAACTAAAGCACTCATAATATCAGCGTCCTTAATAATAGGTAGCTACTAATAACGATATCATTTGTCTGCCTTTTAGCTGTATGGTAACTTATTTGCGGTTAGCATTCAAGTAAGCATTTTCGGTGTTGTTGCGCAGTCAAATTTGGCATGTTAGCCAGCTCCTAAAAGTAAAATATGAGGTAAATTCGAATTACAACTCGGCGAATATAATGGTCTAAATTCGTTATTCATGTATTCTATGATTTCTTTAGCAGCTTGTTTGTATCTTAAAAGCTCTTACAGTGGCCATTTTATTACATCCTGGCAGCTCAAATTCAAAGGCTGGTCCTTATCAAAATGGCTGCCTTATATCCAATCTGATGCTTCATGGAAAATACGTTTGTAAACATTGTATAGTAAATGCTGACATTAGGAATAACTTAAACGTTCTCTTTCTCTTTTAACCTGTGTCATCAGACATTCGAGGCAACAGTTTCATCATTTGACTTTATTTTACAAAGGTGAAATTGAACCTGTATGGAAATCAAGTTGAGAATGCAGTGTAGCCTATATGTTATTATTTCAGGGTATTTGTTACAATAGTTACATAATAATAATTATAATGTTTGATTTGAAGTGATATACCCAAACATTCATTCTATGTTTGTTCTTAAACATTTCATGACATGAACTTGGTGCTGTATTCCCAAAGGGTTTTAGTCTTCACTGTCCCGCTTTGCTTGTGCAACCAATGCTCATTCCATTGTAAGCTACATCCCTTTAAAATGCTTCAGGGCTTTATTTGCACATCCAATGTTTGTTATTTTCTGCAGTAATATGCCTTGTGAATAAATTTCATAAACATTTTTCATAATTATGGCTTGTGGATACAAAACAGACATTGCTACAGACTTTTTATGACAAAGAAAATACTAAATTGATTCATCTGTTCTAATTGTCCCTGAAAGAAACATTAAAAAGTTGAAATTTCACTTAACAAAAAGACATTCGGTTACACACATACAACATACATCCTATGACATCATTTATAAACCCATTGTGATGTCTCTGCAACAAGTAATGACATTTGCAGGCTTGGAACAATTACAATGTGACATCACACTGAGAAATTTCCGAAGGCACTCCTCATCATCAGGAATGCATGAAGAATTGGCAAACAATGAGTGGCTTTGATGTTTGTGCTTCTATTTTCTACTCATAATTTCAAAAGAATTTCATGAGAAAGATATCTAAAACAAGTAAACACTAAAACCACAGAGGAAAAAAATCACCATCATAATCATAAGATAACCATAACAACAAGAAGAAATTTCACCAATAACCATAATATTAACTGTCATAGTAATGACAATAACAAACACCAATGTATTACAGAGCTGTTAGGAAGATTGTCTTTAAGTTGTATTCATAATTCATTAAGATACACACTATTTCCAGTGAAAAGTTAAATGAATGTGTTACCACCAATCCTGATGCTAATGTGATATAAACTACTCCTTAACACTTTTACTGGGAGGCATAAATATTCAAATAGTCTGTAACTTATACTGTTCAATTTCATTACATTGAAAATTAACCAAGAGGTTAAAAGTCTATGACAAAAATAAAAAAAATACCAGTTGGTGGTTTTACAATGTAAATTGATTAATTTTCATTGGTAAAATGAGCTCTATTTCTCAGAGGTCAGAACCATACAGTAAATTATATCTGGCTCTTCTGCGAACAATCTCACTTTACATTTTTTATTGTAATATTTACTTACTATTTTAATATCTTTTTTGGTAAATAATGAGATTATTATCATTGAATAATGATTAAGCTGTGGGTAACAGCTGTACCACTAACGCATGTGTGTTGTATAGCCCTTAGTATTGATAAGCGTTATTGGTTATGAAGATATTAGGTATGACGTGTCGTGGTCATATCTCGGTAACAGCAGATTAAAAAATTACAGGTTAGCTGTTTTGGCATGCCCGTATCCTCAGACTGTTCGCAGAGTCTCAGTTTTAACAGCATATACACATGGCTTCAACATGGAGATTCAAAAAGCAGTCCAGGAGGTTTGTCTTTATGCAAATGCCAACCAACACCTGAGCGAGATAATGGTACCACCATGTTATGCACTAATTTTATGCCAGAATATCATAACATACAAATACATTGATGAGTGCTCTTACTCTTGAGTCGTTGTCTTCATCTCAGATCCATATTTAATAGCTTAAGGTGAACCGTTTGTCTACACAGTATACCTAAGAGGAGCATAAATGTGTATGTACCCAGCATTACATAAATCGAATGTATTCTTGTGCTTTTGGTGGTCCAGCGTCCCTTATGATAAATCTCCCTTGCAAATCCCAGCACTTGGACATTGTAGAAAGTGGTGGCTCAGAATCCAAACAAAGTGCCATTGATCATTAATGAGTCTTTTTAAGATGGAGAAAAAAGATGATTGTCAGACATTTCTCTTGGTTTTCATCTGGGCTTTTTTGCCCAATTGTGTCCCAGAATGGCTTTCATCGATTGTTCAAAGCGATCTCCAGTGAAGTACTGAAGGGCAAACTTGAGGAAACTTCTTGTGAACTATTTTCAGGATTCCACCTAAACAAATTGAAAAGAAACTCACTTGGTACATCCATATTAAATTCACACTGAATAAGATGCAGGTGTAACAATGTATGGTAAGGCTTACTTTTTTTATCTTACGGAATTCAAAATTAATTCATCAAATGAGTTCCTCAAATTCTTCAGAGTTTTTGGATATGCTCCTCCAATTGTTCAATTTCATAGTTCCTTTTGACACACCTTGTAAAAACCCTGCCGCACTTCCTCATTATGAAGAAGTGGATTAGGGTTTAAAAAGAGATAAGATCCAGCATTACGTTTGTCCAACTGTAAGTAGCTTTGCAATTCATCAGTTGGGATGAGCGCTCCACGTTCAACTGGTTCCTCTTATGCAGATGTTAATTATTAGTCTCCCAGTAGTTCCATCATAGTTATAAGATAAAAGCCATTCTCTGAAATATATGGCTCCATAGCAGCTATATCTGTAATGTGTAATAATGTAAGATATTTGAGGATAAAAACATGACATAAAGATTTGAAAAAATGTCCACATCATGTGGAATTTATATTACACTCTATTGATATTCTATGCGGTAGATTTATAGGCAAAATTTACACAAATAAATAGTTGTATATGACAGCTTTGATCATAATTATAGCGGCAATTTTATGAACGTAAAAAGCACAAAAACTTTGAAGCTCTATCAAACCTGACTTATGACTGTTGTTATCTAATCTTATGTTGTGAATTTGCCACTATATACAATATGTATATGTAAAAATATGGTGCCACTTCGCTTTCTGCGTAGTTTCTCCCACTTCGTGGCCCCCTACTTCAAAATCTGTTTCTCTTATTCCTTTACCATCCTCCTACTCCTTTTCTCTCTTCTCTCGTTATTTCTCTCCCTCTTCCGCCCACTCTCTCTCTCTCTCCCACGGTCCCTTTACCATCCTCCAACTCTTCACACAGTCTATCTCTCACCCATCTTCTCCATTCCCTCCTTACCCTCTCCAGCCTCTTGCTCACACAGTAACCTCATTCTTGCTTCCTGTTCTAACCCCTTGGTTGGATGCCACTCCTCCTCCACTTCCCCCTCCACCGGGGATGAAGTGAAGTTGTTCAATGGTATTTTGCCTTTTAGCTGCAAATGCAAGCCTCCTGGCACTGTGTCCACCAAGAGTCCCTGTTCCCATGACAACTCCTGTTCCTGGCATGTCGCCCCATGCCACTCCTCCAACCCCGCCTCCTCCCAGGTGACCTGACATCGCAGCTGAATTCCGCTCCTGCTCTCGCCCCGACGTCGGGTGCGAGTTCATCTTGATCATGTGGTGACGGTCGAGTGATGGCGTGGCACAAACATTCTGCTGCGATTGAGCTTTCTGGTGGCTGACTCGGGGCAGGGTGGGCACCATTCCGCCTCCCCCTCCGCCCGTGTAGTCTCCCATTCCCATACCCATTCCGCTTCCGCCATACTCATCCCCGCCTATCTCCTCCTGTAGATGGTCTGGTGACATCAGCAGCCTCTCCTTGGACTTCTTCAGGGTGTTCTGGTTATTGGAGTTCTTTGATGCAGTGGCCATGGCTTTGTAGTATTGATGTTGCTGGTTCTTCGAGAGCCTTGATAAGGTGCTGCCGTCGGCAAGGGCAAGGAGCTGGTCCGTTGACTTGACGCGTCGTGGCGGTTTGGAAAGCGTATCGTAATTCTGATTTTGCTTTGATTCCGGGGGTTCCAGAGGGTAAGGATTCGGGGTGTGGCTTGGGGCAGACTGCGGATGAGGTATTCGAGGACGAGTGCCACGGTTGGGAAGCGTGCCTCTTCCCCCCAGCGTGTAGTCGCCACCCCAGGGAAGGTGATGCTGGGAGGAATGAAAGGAGGGAGGGGCGTTGTTGGGTCTCCGTTTGGTGGTACAGTAACCTGAATATTCCTCCAATCCTCCTTTCTCTGTAGGTGGAGGAAAACATGCTTAAAAAGATCCAAAAATTAGGCAAGAAAAGAATAAACATTAGGGATTTACCGATATTAATAATAACCAATATGGTTTCAATATGCTGTGTATCGCAAATAAAAATGGATGCACAACTAAAAATGTTTACAGGATTTTTTAGCTACAAGCTTCACAACCTACTTAACTCTTAATATAAATTCTTCAACGTCCATCCCAGGACTATGCGTTTAATGTGAATCATGATTCAATTAATTTAACTATATTAATACAATCCTATTTTATCCTGTACCTTGAGCCATTTCATCTTTCGGCTGATTAAGTCTGAGTCATTGTATCAGCCTGTATAACCTTCGCCTGTGCCGAACTTTCTTGTCATCCAACTGTAACTCACACTTCCCAGGAGGTTTGATGTCTAGCTGAGAGAGAGGCCTTAAGGCTTTATGCATCTGTACAAGATTGCGGGTGCTTTTCTATGGTTTGCCCTCATTAAAATGACCTTCACAAACATTTATATCTCCCAAGCTATCCAGTGAAACACTGACACTGCTTTAAATAAAAACTCAAGCGTACAGATAAATTTCCGCAACATTCTGAGCCCCACATGAGACTATGTCCTCATCATCGAGCAGGTAATTTCTCCTTCAAATCCCAACAGTACTAAATATCACATTGTTTTTGATATTCGTCCATCTTTTTCTCCTTATTGCTTCTAAATTGGCTTTATGCCTTTGAAATTATGTTGGCTATAATAAGAAAGCAATCATGCCAACCTTTTATGTAATTCTTACAAAACATAATTTCCTTAAGATAAGAATCTTTCTCTCCAATGGTAATAAAGCACTCACCCAGACGCTTGAGAGATGAGTATCTGTTGATCTCAGGCTTCATGGCGGCTTCATACGAGGGTGGCAGCTGTGCCAGGTTATGTAGGGAGTGATGGAAGGACGGCTGGGGCTTCATGGCGTTAGTATGCTTACTGGGCTTCAATGTGCCACCGGTGGCCATCTGCATGTTGTTCATACGTGATCCGCGCTCTTTAAAGACACATATGCAATGATGGACCTTGAGGTTATTTCAAACTCATCAGTTCAGAATATATAACTATGTAGAATTGTTGGTTTTACCTACCGATGGTGGCTGTATGTTTGGGACTGGAGCCTGTGGTATGGATGAAGTTATGTTGTATATTCCCCACTGTGAACAAGAAAAAAGGCATAGGGTGTTTTATGGATTTCTGCCTTTATGTGCATGTCTTTGCGACTAATTTACATTTATTATGAACACATTTATCCATCTAATACAATAAATGTTGCCCTATTAAGCTCTTTCTAGCTCCACAATGTGTTGAACATTTTTCGCCGTCTGTTCATTCTAATGCCATCATATACAGCTTCGTGCTAAATAATTAACAAATGCCCTTTCATCATTTGGCTTTTGCTTTTTCCCTATGTTCATTTGTTGTCCTGAATTTATACAGTTGGTCGTTCATAAGACTCAAGCTGAGATGGAAACATGAAAGGAACTCTTTATGACATATAATGCAACAATACCTGCAAACTGCAACCAGGTTCATGAGGGTAAAATTAGAGCAAATTTAATAAAATCATTGAATATTAATGAATTTTTTGACCGAAGACACTTTATTTTATATTATAGCTGGTGACATGCACCTAATTGGCTTTTTATCCATGTAGAAATAGGATTTCATGCAAAGTCAAATGCTGTAATAAAAGCACCATTATGTTTTTTTGTGTTTTACTTACATGTTTTTTTCAAGTAATCAATTTCAATTTCATTTTTAAGTTGAAAGAAAACCTGGATAAAACATTAGACATTTCTTTTAAACCATAGACGTCACTGTAAAAAATCAGAAAAAAAGCTGCCTTACATTTTTAAGTTCAATCAACTTGGATGTTTAAGTTATTTCAACTAAAATGAAATAATTAAACTGACATAAAAATGAGTTTAATCTATTATAACTTATATAACAAATTGAAAATGGCTAATTATTAACTAATTTTGATCAGTTAAAGCAATGTAAAACTGTTTTTGTATATGTTGTCATAACTTATTGATCATAAAAATTTTTACAGTGAAAATTGTATACATTTAGCAGATGCTAGCAGATTATTATTCCTGTAATTTCATCTGAACATCACTATTTGTGAGGTTTCTTACATTTGAACAGTTATTGGAGTTTGAAGTTTGGAGTTTAGTAGCCTACCTGTGAATTTAATTTTCTTATTTAAGTTTTTTATGGCTGTTTTGTTAATGGGTGATATGTGGATACACAAATTCGATGGTGTGTACGATAACAAATATTGTTTTTTTGTTTGTTTTCATTTTTCAAATGAAAAGTTAAAGTGAACCCTTTGGGGTAAAATGTCCCCCTGAAAAATGGGGCAGAACACCCACATTGGCATGTGGTTGCTGTTGTTTTATAATTTAATTCAATCATTATTATGATTCTTAACATTCTAACTATGTTGGACTTATTGGATTATTAAAGGTGCTCTAAGCGATGTTGGGTGACGTCACTTCTTGTTGACGTTCGAAGTATTGTCAAACAAAACGGAGGCTAGCTAGACCCCCCCTCCTCCTCATCCTCGCACTAACCCCCCAAACCCCAACCACCAAATCCTTCTTGTCGGTTATTGCTGGAACAGTTTCGTGGTGCGGGTTAGCCCAGTTTGTTTTTGTTGCCGTTTTTGGAGCCTGGGGTGTCTGCAGAGACCGCGTTTTTTTACAGTGTGTTCAGGGGACAGGAAGCTAGCGGATAGTGAGGAGATGTTTGCTGTATGTGACAAAAAATACTTTGGCCTAAAAAACGCATGACATCGCTCAGAGCACCTTTAATAATGTATATAAGATGTACATTTCAAACCTCATCATTATTCATCATAATATATAGAGTAATTAGGCTAACTAAATCATCAATCTGAATGAATAGTTTTTAGGTACTTATATATTACATATCTTCATAGTTAATTATACGCACAAATGCGGACTGTTCTTAACGGGGGCTTCTTCCCCTGCATATGGAGATTATGGAGTTTTCCACTCACGTCTGTTATCTTTACTCTGTAGTGTGGGATATAGATTTTTCGGGGGTCGTCCAAGTGTCCCCTCTCCTCCCCCAGTTCCCAAGGCTACGCTGTTGTTTCTCTCTCCCTCTTGAACTGGACTCGACTGGTGACGCAACATTTCCACAAGAGCCCTGACAGGGAAGGATGTAGAAATGATTAGTCTATAGAGCAGTGGTTTTCGACCCTGGTCCGGGGGACCCACCGCTCAACACATTTTGTATGTCTCCCTTATTGAACACACCTGATTGAGATCATCAGCTCATTAGGTGAGAACTCCATGAACTGAAGTGTGACAGATAAGAGAGACATACAAAATGTGCAGAGCGATGGGTCCACAGGACCAGGATTAAAAACCACACTGATCTAGAGAATACAATTTAAGGTCGATTTGACATCCTTTTAGACATGAACTCTTACCTGGGCATGTTGAGTTCTCGGTTCCTAGGCTGCCGGGATGCCTTGTGGAATGCCACTTTAATGGCCACTGCCACTGCCACAGTAAACGAGATGACTCCACCGATGACGTAGACGGTGTTGTTGCTCTGTTCGATGCGGCTGAGGTCCGGATAAGCAGGCAGTGGGGGCCTGGTCGCTGGGGGGGCTGTATTGGCCCACACAGGGGAATGGTAGTTGTGGCAGATGTTCTGGTCCAGCCTTCTAGTGCGGTCCGGACAACAAAATCGATAATGGCAGGTCCCACAGCAGTAGATGAAGTCATCCTTGGAGCAGTTAAAGGTGAGGTCATACTGCCCCATGACATCATAATAACCTCGACACACGTCCACTTCAACCAGTTTGCGAGGAGGCGGAGCTACCTTTGCTGCTCCGAAAGGGGCCTTCAGAGCATCAGTCGTTACATTCTTTGGCAGCATTGTCTGAGGCAGCGGCCGGAGGGGCATTTCTGCCACTCCAGCTGGCTGCTTTGGCCGACGATTCATGGACTTCCCTCGCATACTCCCACCACTTTTAGAAAGGGGGTAAAGAAAGCCTCTACCCTGAGATCTGGGGCTGGGCGTTGGGGTGATGGTGATGGGCCCATTTGTTCCGTTTCTGGAGGGGCCCGGGACGCTCGCCGAGGAAACGTTAAGTGGGACAGCGATTAGCAGGAAGAGAATAATGACACGTACTCGAGCTTCCAAGGTGGGCATCATCTTTACATGACTAATGCTGCTATTTTCTCTCGCTGACTCAACCCACCGCACAATGCCGAATTTTGTAATAACAGCCTGCTTAGTGCTGCATGTAAAATATTCTTGTAGCAGCCCTCCGACGTATGAAATCTGAGCCTATATCAAAACAGTCTTAAAAGACAAATCTGTTCTCAAAGTCTGATAAAAGTGTACGATGTGAAGGGTCACAATCTGAGAGAAAAAAAAACTATTTTGATGTGCTTTCAGCTTCAAGGTGAGTTATACAACACATATTCTCTCATCATGCAGAGTCTCCAACCAGCATATAGCTGGAAAACCTGAACAATATGCAAAACAATCCAAACGCTGACAATATTCTGAGCAGGCAACGTACAATTGGCTAGTTTTTGTATAAACAGGAAATGAAAGAATGCATTAACAAGGCAAATATTCCCTTTTGTGGCTTTCTTCAAAAGTATACATTTTCACATATCCGCAGACAAACAAAATGGCTTCTCATTACTGTCCTCCTATTAGTTCAATATCTAATGTCTTCATGACACATAAAGGCATCTAAGTTGTAGTATAACTGTGTACATTAGAAGTATTTAGGTTTAATTCTCTGTTTTGGCACTTATCAGGATGAAAGTTTCATTTAAGAGAAAGGGGCAACTGTAAACATCTTTAAAATGTAAACTAAAGTTTTGCTTGTCTCCACAATTTTTATTTTCCTTACAGTCAACAATGGCACTTAGTCTTTAAGCAGATTTCCCTGACCTGTTATGCTCCCTGAATGTTTACTATTATTAAGTAGTATAAACAATTTCCATACACTTGTTGAAAAAAAAAATAACCTCAGAAACTAATCTTCTTGTTCTTGTTTACGTGTTAACAGGACTACTCAGAATGGTGAACTCCTTTGAGGGTTTGAGGGCAGCATGATGAGGAATCATTTTGAGTTTGTTCAGCATCTCTGCCTGCAAAACTCTACATTACTGAACTAAAATGAATGTGCATATCCTCATTCAGCATGTAAAGAAAGACCAAATGAATAATCCGGTGTGCAAGTTTAAAATAGTTGAAAGAAATCAGATATGAATTGAGTCATCAAATGTATGCCCTTCTTCACGTATTTTAGGTGAGAATGTTCAATAAACCGATGACACAGACAAACACACAAAAAAACTGATGATGGCAGTAAAGACGTAAAACGTTTTCAGGGCTGATTGTCTTTACAATATTTCCAAGGAGAGTGACTATGTAAACCTTCCAGTCTCTTTCCAGTTTCTTAAGATTCACGCAGCAGATATGCCTTTCAGATAAGCCCAGTTTTCATTGAGAATCGTTTGCTCTTGGTGAAATGGTTTAAAATCCCATGGTGTGGACATGGCTGTTTCCTCACGATTTTTGCAGGGTTGATCTTGGAATCCACTGGCAGTTATGACGTGTTCAGTTATCAAGCGATGTGCCTCTGAAAAGAAATCAAAACACTGATGTTACATCCTACATGAACACACACACATAAGAGAGATCAGTGAAAGTTTTTGAAAGATCATAGTTAGCTTGTCATCTGCATGGCAGCCGATTATTTTCACTGTGACGCATATGGCAAGTGACAGAAAAAAGGTATGCGGCAACTAATCCAATCAATATAGAATCCACAGAATTCAACACAAAAGAGATTTTTATGAGGTTGTACTGTATGTTTTGTGGTAGAAATTCCCCTACGCACCTGACTTAAGTTAATCTCCTAATCGGCACACAAGCGTAGTGTCTCCTAGTCAACGCTTGCAAATTTATATTCGAGCGCATCTCCTAATCGAGGTCTTGCTGAGTTGGACAAAGTTTCGCCCCTTAAGAACATGATCACTTGAGAATAAGGTCTCTAGTGTTCCACTAACCTGCTGGGCAGCAGTAACCAGACAGACTCCAGACAATCCCTTTCAATATGCTTTAATCACAAACATAAAGAGTACAAGAGATTTTAAAAAGGAGCATGGCAAAGGTGACAATCCATTTCATCATTTTTCTCTAAAATGATTGGTTATATATATATATATATATATATATATACACACACACACACACAGCTGTCTAGTTTAATTTCCCCTTTTGTTAGAAACACTTAGTATTCAAAAGCATAGAAAATGTTATTTCTGCAAGAAAAAGAAATGTTAGTTATGTTTAATTAAAAAAAATCCTTCACAGTTTATTCACATTAAATCTACATTAAGAATATGGAATACAGACCTAAGGTTGGTCTCTTTTTAAAGACGACCCTCCGTAGATTATTGCTGAAGTGCAAGCACTTCAAATGAACGTGTAAAAAGTTATACAAGTTTAACTGTACTAAACCATTTTTATTTTATACAAAAATATATATTTACAAAATAATTGTTACTCTGAATATGCTATAAAATCAAAGCCAGATGTCTAACCATGTTTTGTTTTAAAATTGAAGTTCCTATGAGATTTTATTTAGGCGCTACACCAAAAGTAGGCATCGGGTGACACCCCCATTCCTCCATGATTTTTTTTTTAAATGCGTTCTCCTGTAAAAAATTAATGAATTCTGACACAATATCACTTCTATCACAAAACAATCACCAATCAAAGTTACTAAGAAGTCTATGAAACAAGTGAAAACAACCTCAAAATATGTTGATGAAATGAGTCTTGAACATTTAATACAACAAGCTTTTAAAAAACATACATAATTTTAGCACATAAACATCTTAGAGTTGTTTATAGCCTAAATATGATTTGCATTTTCAATACACATTAGAAAATCTCATCATTACAGTAACAAGCTAACTTGCATTTTAGCCTTATCGGTAAAATCATCTCTACATACACTCTGAGCATCAAATTAGTTCTGGTTCCTTGATCCTTTTAAATCAAATTTGGCCAAACGTCATTTCCACCGGAAATCTGAATCAGTGAGATTTTAGATCTGCGGCTCTAAGAAATGGATCTTTCCAGATTCATGAATAAATCGTTCCTTGCGATTTGTGAATCAAGCTGAATTCGGAACTGCATACTATGCTTAGCTTTTCACCATATCTTTCTATGGCAGAAAAAGTAAATGTTAGTATGCAGTTATGAATTCAGCACCAGTTTGAAAGATCAAAAAAAAAAAAAAAACTTTTTAAAAATTGTTTAATTTTTTTTTATTTTTTTTATTTCTTTACGTCAAAATAATGAGGAATGCTATGATTTTCTACAGTGTAATGGATTAAAAACTAAGATATTAAGCACTGAAGTAAAAGAAAAACATACTTCACTACAGTAAAAGTAATATACTTTGAATACATATACATTTAAAGTCGGCATTAAACAGAAGTTGCAATAGTCTTTTCTTCCCTATTGTGACGTATATCCGAGTGAAACGGCTTCTCGAACAAGAAAAAATTTATGGCAGGACTTTATTTTTCGGGATGTGATTGGATCATTGAATTGTGAATGTTTTTCTCATCCTAGCGCCGAAAAACACGTCATCAGAGAAGATGTTTAGAAGACGTCATCATTTCATGGTGACTTAAACATTTAGATATAGATTTAATGTCTACATTTAAATTCAAGCACGATTAAGATAGATTGCATTTAATATACACCCCTTAAATCTTAAACTTAAATCTAACATTTGTACTAAATGCAGTACAGCTGCAGATTTCAGCTCATGACACTGAGAAAGAAAAGAAAAGATGGTGTGATGACCATTTGTCTAACGTGTTACAACAAGTCACTATGAATCAGAAGCATTGAGAGAAGTGAATAGTAGCAATAATCTGAACAAATAGTGATCAGTCCTTTTCAGAGAGCATAGCATGATGCATGATGCATGACACGAGGGAGGGGGTAGAGCGAGAGAGAGAGAGAGAGAGAGAGAGAGAGAGAGAGAGAGAGAGAGAGAGATGCTTTCCTGACACTGTATGTCTATGTGTCAGAATGTTTGAGAGGAAGTAAAAGAGACAGAGGTATGCTAAAGTTAGTCTGTAATCAATGCCTATATGCTTTATTTTTCACAATTGTAGGAGCCCGTTGAAAACCATCAAGCAGATAAAAGAAGGTTGGGAAAAGTACGAAAGAAAAGAGAGATAAATGCAGGGTAGAGATTTAAATATGAGCAAAGCATAACAGAATTGCACAGAGCCAGAGGTATGACAGAGGAGAGGTGCTTTGTGTGTTTGTGTGTGTATATGTGGGAGGGCAGTGTGTGGGTGGAAGAGAATGGAGAGCATTCAGTGACACCACTTACTAACACACATACGCACACAGTATACAACACCGGGAACATACAGTGCTATATAGACAGTATGCTGGCTCACACAGGAACATTAACATGCTCTCATAAGGCATACAATACACGTTCTCCAACAATGCATTTTACTGGTATATAAAATGTACAGCCCATGAAAAGAGTGAATACACAAAATCTGTTGTCACAGCTCAACAAGTTAATGCCAACAACACATTTTTTGATGTAATAAGGCACAGATATCACCAAGGAAAACTGCACGGATAGAAGCTGCATACAAATCTGCAAGAAATACAGCATTAGCCATGAAATTATACATGTGCCTGGCTGCTGCAGGCTGCGCTCTCATCTTAGCAATAGTGGTTATGCATTACGTCTACAGTGGCGGTGTGGCATCAAGCTGGTTCTGCTAAATTATTAAACTATTGACTGAAAAAAAAAACTAAATGCAGGTATTATTTCAAAATACATGGGTACAGGAATACAAAATGGTGCACAGGCTCAAATCCAGAAAAATTTGGAAAAGAGAAACTCAATTATTAAATAAATCAACATAAGCTAATTATTCTTTGAAATATTTTGAAAGTAATAAACATAATATAAATCTGGGTACAAGAACCGCTAAGATAAGTTAATGCAGATATTGTATGAAAATATAATAATTATATTATTCATTACATTTAAATATGTGGCAAAATGTTCTAATGTAAAAACAGGTTTAGTTACTGTGATTACTGAAATATGATACAACATTTTGATCAATTAAAAAAAATATTTGAATGGTCAGACTATTCTCTTATTTATGTAATGCTGGGGAACTTGATAAATGTTGCAAAAAGGCTTTAAATAATTCTCTTAATGGCTGCTGCTGATAACAAAATATTCCTAATTAGCCGAACATAACCTGCTTGTGGTTTTGCCCCCATTTTGCGCATAATTAATATGGAGAAAGAACTATTTTAGAAAGGACTTTGCATTGACAGATATGCTATTACCAATTTTGCAAATACAGTGCAACAAGCGACCTACGTGGGAAGAATGTAAATTGCGCACAATTGTCAACAGTTCATAGAGATTTTTTAGACACGGAACGGCGATTTTAACAGGTGTGACGCTGAATGATTAATGTGGGCCATCTACAGTTTTCACAGAAGCAAACCTAAGAACAGCCTATATTATATTAAAAACAGTAACCTCTCATTTGCATGTCTATAATAAAGCGTAGGCCATTTCGACACCTTCTTGTCTATGTGAAACAGTATGCGCCTCTACAAACTGGATTAGCTTTTCCTGAACACGGCATCCAATCAGCAAGGCACTGTGGGCGACTTCTAAGAGATGTGACACTAAAGATGTGGCGCATTCACAAACAGTTTCTAGAACAGTCAGAAACGCTTGTTCACACAGGAATCATGGGCGATTCATCTGGTTTTAGGAAATTGTGCTATTTTCCATCTATTTCATTTGTTCCTGTTGCAAAACATGTCTGTTTTGAATGTTCTCTCGACTTCTCTTTATCTCCCTCCATTTCCCTCTCTCTCTCTGTGATATTCAGTGCGTGGGTTGAGGCAGCTCACTCTCTCTCAGAATAGCACTGCAGTAGTTCAGACTTGTATAGAAGGAGAGAAGGAGAAAGAGAATGATAGATAGATAGGATGAATAGACCTCCTTTACCCCTTTAAACCCGCTCTTCTCTCTCAAAAGACAAATGGTTTGCCCTTTTCCTTCATACCCCTGTGACACTCTGGGCTATTAATGGACAGTCCATCATGTCCTGAAGCCTTTATGCATCAATAACATTCTCTCATATTAAAAATGTATATTAATTATAAAATGTATTACCTTGGTCTTGATCTGGTTAAAGGCCTGTCAAATGAATGCAATGAGAAGTGAGAATGAGGGAGATTCTGTAATAGGTGCTTCTGTCAAATTCTGCATGGTGCCTTATGGACAGCAAATTTCACTTACGCCAATTTGCAAACTAGAAAACCAGCTTTATTTATATGAGCTTAAATAAAGAAACCAGTTATAATATAAACATAATATTACTAAAACTAATAATAATAAATATTTGCTGCCTTAAATTTTTAAGTACAATCAACTTGGATGTTTAAGTCATTCCAACTTAAATTGCATTAAACTGACTCAAAAAATAGTTGAATCTGGTTTAACTTATAAATAAAGTTGAAAATTGCTTAAATTATTTTGGCGAGTTAAAGCAATGTAAAAGCATGTTGTCGTAACATATACTTTTTTTTTTTTACAGCGCAGTGATTTAAATGATAAACATGGCATCTGCAGGTCTAGCACATTATCTTTACCTAAGGTTCACCTCATTACTGAACTCTATTACTTCTGAAACTGTTTCACGGTGCCTGTAGTTTAGTACATTTGTGCTTTTCACCTACAATTATACTTTAATAGTTGCTACCTAATGTGTGCCCTACCCCCCCCCCCCCCCCCCCCCCCCCAAAATGCCATCAGCCTGTGGTTCTGTCAACGTATGTATGAAAAGTCCTCTGCGCAAACCACCAAACAAATCGAACTTTTGTTTCTCTCGCTACAGTCATATTAACCAATAATAACAGTTTTTAAAATTATATATATATATTGTATATAACTGTCGTATATCGAAGTGTCTCTGGAGCTGTAATTCGCACGAGGGTGAGTAGGTGGACATGACAACCAGCGCGAGAGCAATGAATGGCCGTCTGCGTAGGCGTGAATGCATGTTTACACGAAGGGTGATGTGGAGCCACATTACACTCACATATGTGAGAACATCTTCCTCTGGCCGCTTGCAAGTGATTGAAAACATAAAATGTGACATGAACATGTCGAACATTTATTTTGTTGTTGTTGTTTTTCCCCCCAGCGCAATCACGAAACTTCGATAAACATAGAGCGCGTGAAACATATGCGCGTGAACGATTGATCAGTCAATTAGATGACATGCAGCAATGTAGTTCAACTTGAGAGACTTACCTGAGCTGAATTATGTTGATCCTCACGACAGTCTCGCATCTTACTCAACCCTGAGCGACGATGATGGCTGGGAAATTATTTCCACAAACTGTTGCAACACTCCTCTATTGATGATAGTCTCGAATTTTGGCAACAAAACAAGAGTTACAGTCACCAATTTCTTTCAAGGATTTTCTCTCACCTACCCCGGTTGTTTCCATGTTCGTAGCTACTATACAAAAAGCATCGATTTTTACCTGATCGTGCACAACTTATTTGCGCGTTAATGTTATGTACTGTGAAAGTACTCCAGGTGAGATAACCTTTGCCTAAGTCCCTCATATATTTTTTATAACGCTCAGAATAACGTGCGCCATGAATGTTTCCCCCCTCTGTGTTGCTCCTTAACGTTGCCGTTAATCGACGCCGCCTGCAAAGTGTGCACACAAGAACATTCCGACTCTGTCACGAAACACCGGTGGAATGAGGCGGGTGTTCTCACAGAGGTCCGCTGCGCTGAATAGTGCGTTTATTGGTTTCGCGAGACGGTGTTGATGAGGGTTTGATACGTTGATTCCAGACCGCTTCAAGTGTTTCCTTTCTCAAAGTACTTCTCATCCTTGCCACGATTATGGCTGGCTAAGCAATATGGTGTGAGTGTGTCTGTGTTGAGGGGAGACACACTGATCGGTTGCCATGGCAACGATGTCATTTGGTTTGTGACTCTAATAATCTTGATTCCTTACACCCTTAAACAAGAATGGGTTGCAGAAAAACAGTAAGGCAACGAAATAAAGACACAATACCGTTTGTGGCAGTGACGGATTTAGCAAAGAAAATGCAAAAAAAAAAAAAAAAGAAAGAAAAAAAAGAGCCAACCCTGCATGATGACACAGCCATATCCTTTTCTTTGCCACAGCCTATGGTAAAAGCTTAACCTTCACAATATACTTAATAGAAAAAAATAAAGATGCCCAATGATTTAAATACATACTGCACGTTGCCAAATGATTTATACCCCCTGATAGCTGTAAAGATTTTCATTAATTCAAACTGCTAATCTGATTCCCTTAAACTACTCATCGTGGGTTTCTTTTCAATAAATACAACTTTGTTTTAATTAGTTCTAGTCAAATGCATGCATGATTCAATTGGCAATAAATATTTCTGTAATTAATCTGCACACAATCTAGTATCTATAAATGAGTTGGAGTTGATAACCACACATCCTCTGCGGCGGTGCTGAATGCGTTCATGAACCTCTGCCGCCGGCTAAACGACAGCCGTCAATAACCATTTCAGCACCATGGAGAGCGATGCAATCAACTCTCTGCACAGCACACAATCCACGGAGGACATGAAATATTAACTACTCGGTGCAGTTCATTTGTTTTTCATGACACAGATTCTCACAGGTGAAAAGGGCGAGCTCTTTTGCAGACTAGTAGGCCCATATCTACAGTGTGCAACAAAGATTTGAAACCTCTTTTTTTAAATAAATATACGATTTGGATTTCTTCGATTGTTGGTATATATGTAATTCAAACTCATATCTTCCCCCTCATCGGCTTTCCTTCCTACAGACAGCAATTAGCCGGTGTGCACTTAGCTATTCCTATACCGGTGGGTGGGCCGCTCAGGCAACCTGCGACGAGAACCGACCATCCGTTCATAAACCGCGCAAATTACAGCCCGCAATGCGTTCCCGGAATATGAGGAGGGATTATTAAAAGCCATAAAATGTTTCAAGGGGCGAAATACACTAAATATCTTGTTTTTGAACGTCTCCATCATATAGGCTACAATGCTTCAAAAGTAAATATTGTTGTGCTAGGTAAATGCAGCCTGAACGGAAAGATGCCAACACTGTAAAAAGTGATCAGTTGACAACTTAATAAAGTGAGGAAACCCGTTGCCTTAAAATTAAGTAAATAAACTTCATGCATAATAAAAAAAAAAATATGTATGGTTTATTCACTTAATTTTAAGGCAACGGGTTTCCTCACTTTTTAAAGTTGTCAACTGATCACTTTTTACAGACTGATATGGAATAAAAGAGCAATTCTGCAAAAAAAATTGCATCGTAAATTTGATTTCTGAAAACATCCTGCAATCATTTTCCAACACACAATGTCAGAGATAATATCCTGATATTCAAACTTTCTCAACCCTTTTCAATTGTTCATCATGCACACACAAGGATTGAACAAATATCATTTTTTTCCCCTATACAAATGAAAGAATGAACCAAATTGCTCCCTAAAAATCTTTTATTTCTTATTAATTTAAATAACTTAAATGGCCACAAACTGCCCCATTGTTTATCCACAAGCTTTCGAAACACTGGCAAACTGTTTTAGCAACATCCTGCCCAAAGTTTATATGTTAGAGAGGATCTTTTGGAACCGAAGGCCCCAATTAAGTGTAACAATGGGCAACAACAGACTACCAGAGAAGAATCCTTAACAGCCTTTTGATTGAGAGACCAATAGAGCCAGAGGAAAATGCAGCTGTGGTCATATAACTGCGGGTAAATGTTCTTTTTGACAACAAGTATAACTAAACAAATCTATTTCAAAAATGACACAGGTTGAACACCACTTCTGGCTCATTTCATGATTAACAATTTGCCCAAATGCTCTACCTCAGCTGGCCTAAAGGCTTTAAGGATTCTCTCTCAAGCATCAGTGTCGGGTAAAATCAGCCTTTCACTTAAAAACGGAAAAAGACCTTTTTAAAAGTGAACTACAAAATATAAAATAACAGACAAATTGAGTAAAAACTGGAAATAAAAAAATACCACACAAATATGCACATATTAAAAACAGACTTTTCATGAATAATATTCAGACCACATCTGAACCCCCTCTCTGTTATTCCTGATCTTGCATCTTTCATCACAAACACAACGATCATATCCTGTGCAATGTACTATTCTTCATTAAACCCCTGAAAAAAACTCATCTGTAACTTAATGGGTTCAGTCCAAATGCAATAGGACAGAATTACAGTAGCTGTCCCGTCACACCCGCTATCTAAATACATTACATCAAAATCCTGCTGATGGTCATTACATAATGCTAGAGGCCACAAATTAATTTGTC
The DNA here is from genome assembly GCF_051911475.1 of Siphateles boraxobius. Taxonomy (NCBI): domain Eukaryota; kingdom Metazoa; phylum Chordata; class Actinopteri; order Cypriniformes; family Leuciscidae; genus Siphateles; species Siphateles boraxobius. The sequence goes on along the minus strand of NW_027508722.1, from coordinate 17,751,787 downwards.
CAAAAACTTTTACTACTTTTTTCATAATCTGAACAATTGTAAAACATTTGACAGACAGATGAAAAACCCTTTTTGTCAGTAAAACAGAGAGAATTGCCACAAGGACAGTTCAAGTCCTGAGAGTAAGTTGAAAGACATCCGAACAAAAACGAGAGGAGTGATCTGGTAGGAGCATGAGAAAATGAATGTGCTATCCTAAAACGGTATAACAGTTTAAGGAGGTGAAAAGGGGGTCTGCACACTTCAATATTTATATGTACACAAAAAACACAGATTCATTCTCCTTTATAGCCTCCTAAGAGCTCGTTTTTTATCCGTTTTCTTCTTTGCAACTATATTAGTATTGCTACTACTTGTGCCGCTAGAGCTGCTGTTTGAGTTGTTGATGCCAGCAGCCATTGTTGCCAAACCAGCCCCGGCTACACGTTTGTTTGGGTCTCCTGCATGTTTCTTAGGTTGGGGTCCATCAGCGGGCTCCTGAGGGGCCCCTGAAGTGCCTCCCATAGCGTGGATCTCTGTTAGAAGGTGAGCACGGGATGCATACTCCTTATAGTCCTCCAAAAGTAACCTCCCAGCCTCTTCGTTCAGAGCCGACTCCGGGTTGGGATGGATCAGAAGGCACTTGATGGTCTGTGACAGAAACAGAGAATTAGAGGGGTGTAGGTGCACTCAAAAAAATGGTTTTGTGGCACTGTTCTTTTTACCCAAATATGTTTTGTTAAAGTAACACACATATATTTCTTTTACCACCAAAACACTATTGTATTGCGTTTAATTAACTTAACCTGTATAATTTTCCACTTTACTTATCAATCGTTAAACTAATGTAAAGGGTTTAATTTCGTGATAAAAACTTAATTTGACTGTGTTCAATCTGCTTAAATATGTAAAATTAAAGTTTACTTAATCCGTTTGTGTTGGATTACATGAATGATTTGTGTTGCATTAACTGAAACTGGGCGGTGCTTGTTAGTTCCCAGCATGCTTTGCATATAGCTGAATTAAGACAGAATAAATGTTGAAATGAAGCATTATTTTATGTGTTTTTTAGAAAATGAGGAAAGGGGAAGACTTTATAGGGTGTAATTTGTGTTTAATGTTCAATTACATTGCAATTATTAGAACCATTTAAATTACAGTGGGTTACCATTGTGGAGAAGAGTATAGCATTTGGTTAGGATGTGTAATAGGTTTACTCTTGTTGCTGAAAGAGCATATAAATCTCAGCATTTAGTATGTTAATAAGTGCTATTATTAGCTAATAGCTAGCTGTAGTCTAGTAATTCATTTGAGAAATCATGTAAATCCCACATACATTTATTTTTCAGTGCAGTTTTAAATAAACTAAAGCATGTTCACTAAACTTTTCACAACACAAGGAGCTTACATAGATTCAAAAAATGTCATTAACATTAATACAAAATAATTTGCTTGTGTGGAACCACTGTCCATAATTGAATTAAGTTAGTTTAAAGAGTAATTTTTTTGAGTGTGATTCATAAGAGATGCATAATACATATACAGTATGCAGGTCCTACATTAAGAAGTTAAACATAACTCAATATTACGAAGATCTGATAAAATTCATGTTTCCATTGCCACATCTAGCTTTGGCTAAAATTGTAGTCAGTTATACAATACAGCTACTAGGGTTGGGTACCGAAACGCGGTGCCAATAGGGAACCGGTTCCGACGTAAACGGTAGTAACCAAGTCATCCTCATTTATATAGCGCTTTTAACAATGTAGATTGTTTCAAAGCAGCTTTACAGAGATAAACATATAATTTAAGGTAACAGAGATTGGTTTGGTTGTATAGTGGCTCTTGAAAAATGTTTTTTCCAGCTAAAGTTAGTTATGATTGATTCACTTCCGTCTAAATGATCATTTGTTATTAAATTAGGGGCCGCTAAGACGACACCGTTCTCTCTAAACAGACTTTAAACGTGAACCTGTGATAGACGCTGATGGCGTTCACATGCGCATTAAGAATTGATTCTATAGTTATGTGCGTTTGAATATATGTGCGCAGGTTTGTAATTCCTTACAAACCATGCCTAAACAAACTACTTGTCTATAAATTTTGATGCAGAATTTTTATTTTATCTTATCACTTTGGGTATGTCTGGAACCGAAAAATTCCACAACGCTTTATCTGTAGAGTGGTATAGGGATCCAGACCGGACCTTTAACCAGACCGAATTAGAACGAAAATTTCGGTGCCTAACTCTTTCTTTCATGCGCTTCATGAGGCACACGCGCGCAAGGTCTCTCGCTCTCTCCGCCGTGTGTGCGCTATACGGCTTGGAGCACAGTCTCTTGTCTCGCATGCGCGCTCTTGCTCGCTCGCTCTTGGTTCCGGGAGATTTTAACTAATTTGCGGGCATCAGTGTAAAATTATGCATCAGAATTGTGCCGATTGTCTGAAGCCCATATAGAATCACGCCAATTTATCTTGGCTGATGGCGCGGGCGCCGCCTCGACGCTCCTCAGATTTGTCTGCCGAAAAAGGAAGCTTGTCGGCAGCGCGAGAAGCTTGGCAGCGAACGCAGCGTCTCGTTCCCTATTCAGAGAACATAGGTTACACCAGTATCCAGAGACGTTCTCTTTCATAGGTTCACTCAACGCTGTGTAGCTAAGATGCAGTGGGAATGAAATAGCAAACTCGCCAAGCTAAGCGCTGCCGTAACTAATACAACGACCAGATAACTTACATGACTGGATCAAGCAGACAAAACATGGGAACATGGAGCCATTTCGACATTAAATTGCCCTGGTAGTAATCTCTATTAATCTCCAGTATTACATTGTTTGATACAATATTGTTTTATTCGATATTATGTAAATGTGAATTTTTATTTTTTATTGGTTTATTTGTGAATTTTTATTTTTTATTGGTTTATTTATTATTATCATATGTTCTATTTATATTGTTCAAAGATTTAAGTTAATATTGTGTCCAGTTTGGCCCTGTAATTAAAATTGTATTATTTTTTGACAAAGTGTGTGCGGTTTCGTTTTCTTAAGTAACCGGTTCAAGAACCGTTTAAGCACCGGAACCGTTTAAAAATACCGAGTAGGTACGGCCCGGGTATCGGATAAAACACAACCGATACCCAACCCTAACAGCTACTCTTGAAATATCAATACTCTTTATATATTTATACTGACCATGACATTCAAGTCTGTTACAACCGTGTCAAACAAACAAAACTGTAAGGAACATTCAATGTCCAAATACATAAAGCATTTTATAAATACAATGGGATGTCTGCTATAACTAAAAAAAGGTTTATAATAGCATTTTTTAAATGATTATTTGGCTTGAGCCCTATGGCGAACAGGACGAGGCCGAGCGAGGCCGGTGGCGTGAGTGTTAATCAGCGACACCTGTGAGACGCACCGGTCTCGCATCACTCACGGAGGAGCGACGACGTGGATGATCGAGAGAGGAACAGGCCTGTCTTTTGTTTGCGTTTTATTTTATTTTCGGTAGCCAGCAGTCGTCCGCGAGGGGCTGCTGGCGGGACTTTTTTTTTTGGTTTGTTTTATTTTAAATAAAGTTTGTTAAATGTTCGCCGGTTCCCGCCTCCTTCCCTTAACATTGCTACAAGCCCCAAAGCAGACACATTAAAATAATTTCTGAAGGATGTGACACTTGAAGACCAGCGTAAAATTACTCTTTTGTTGATCAAATAAATGCAGTTGTGGTGAGCATAACATTTAAAAGAACTTAAGGATAGTTCACCCAAAAAAGGACCCTCAAACTATAATTTTCCTCCTGTTGAACACAAAAGATGATATTTTAAAGAATGCCTATAACAAACAGTTGAGATAGCCACTGACTTCCACAGTAGGAAAATAAATACTATGGAATGTATGCCTAACATCAACTGTCTGGTTACCAACATTCTTCAAAATATTATCTTGTGTCCAACCGAAGAAGGAAAAACTTGATAATGAGTAAATGACAAAACTTTCATTTTTGGGTAAACTATCCCTTTAATGACCAAAAACTTTATACACACACAGGGAGACACAAAATTGAATAATGTGGCAGCGCTTCAGAGACGATACATTTCAGAAAGTAATTATCTAATTGGTATTGCCAAGATGTTAGAGAGGTAAAAAAAATCCTTGGTTATATTTAGGGCATTTTTTTTTGCAGTTTAGTCTAGGTTTAAAGGGACAGTGTGCCTTTACAAAAAGAGTCAAACGGCACTTACTAGCAATACATGTCTCAGGCCCAGCTCTGCCTTCCAGTCTCTCTTCAGTACATTGACACAGATCTCACCCTTGTGCCCAACATTAGGATGAAAAATCTTTGTGAGGAAATAGCCTCTGGGAGGTGCAGCAGGAAAATCCTTCCCAAGGACCAAACGCATCCTGAACACGCCTCCTGCATAGGGAGTTCCTTCTGTTGTGTAAAAGGGGAAAACAAAGTTTAAAATGTAAGCCAAGGACCCTATAAAAATGAGAAACGACCTCTTATAAACTGCACTTCTTACCTGGTCCCTCAATGGCAGTGAGCAGTTCTGTGATATCCTCTTCACTGGGGTAGATTTTGATCCCCTCCGGAGGGTCTGCTGCCAAGGCGGAAACCTCTTTATACACGAGTCTCAACACTTGAGGCGGCAAGTTCTCAACGTTTGAATTCTACAAGGAAAAAACAAAACAAAAGAACAGCTAATGAATGTCACAATTACAGCATTGGTTGCTACAAATCGACATTTGCTGGTAAAGCTGCGCACGTTCATGACAAGACAAAAAAGACGGCTTAAAGGGATTGTTCACCCAAAAATAAAATTGTCATTACTTATTCACCCTCAAGTTGTTCCAAACCTGTAAGAGTTTCTTTTTTCTATTGAACACAAAAGATGATATTTTGAAGAATGTTTTTTTTCCAGACAATTTACAGCAGCCATTAACTTCCAATGTAAGTATAAAAAATACAGTGGAAGTCAATGGCTAACGTCAACTGTTTGGTTCCCAACGTTCTCTAAAATGCATTATTTTGTGTACAAAAGGAGGAAGAAACTCATATAGGTTTGGAACATCATGACAGAATTTAGCATTTTTGGGTGAACTATTCGTTTAAATTAGTACATTTGTACTTATTTGTAGAACATTGCATAGCACAAATCGCAAAAATAGCAGTTAACTTATCTAATACTAGAATAGAATAAGGCATTTATATATCGCTTTCATATGTACTACTGTACACACAAAACGCTTTACGATAATGTCGGGATCTCTCCTCAACCACCGCCACTGTGCAGCATCCATTAGGATGTTTCATACATAGTACTTCAGCGAATGACACACGATCAATGAAATTTAGCTAGCAACGGATAGTTTGACATCAGCAGAGGCTGTTAACTCAAGACAGTGATAATGGTATAAATAAAAGTCAAAAATCGACAAGAAATTAAATCAACCATGTATGAAAAATCAAGTTTCAGTTGTACATCAAGTTAAAGCTTGTAACGTCTGTTAATGAACAAGATAAACTGCTAAAAAGTCACGAAAATAAACAATTATTTTTTTCTTATATTAACCAAACAGTTGAAAGCATTATTCATCGGCGCAAAGTTTAAACGTACCATTTCCAGCTGTGTAGGGTTTTCTAATAGCCTCAAATGAGAAAGCTCAGTAACGTTAAACTGCAACCAAACCAGCGACTAGACCGATCTGGTGATCTATAACTAGATAGACGGAAACCACTTATAAGGAATCTAAAAGTTGCAACCAATCAAGATTGCGAAATATATTAAGACGGTTAAAGAGTATACAAAAGCTCAATCTAAATTTTACTAGAATATCGGTTGGCTTGCTAGTGTTGCTATCAAACCAGGCTAAGCTAACGGTGGGCTTGCTATGTAGATGTCTGGCTATTCTTCAGAACTTTCCCTTGTGAAACTGCTATCCGATGTTGTACTCATAAGAAATCTGCCATGTAAAGGTTTTAAAGTCCAATATGTTGTCCGTTTCGTCTCTAATAAAGTTGATTTGTTCGATGGCTAACTGTCACAGACGGCTACTGTAGCCTGTTACCAGCTAACAGTCTTTGACACAGGAACAAAAATACAATTCGTCTAAGAAGCAATTCGAAAGAGGTTTAACCAATCAGAATGCGAGAAAGACCGCATGTGCTCAACGATCAAATACATCTAACCAATCAGAAGCTTTTGTTGCACTGACGTAGCAGACCTCGGAGACCTCACGGACCAGAGAAAGTTGAGAATGCGAAAAATGCTCTTTGGTAATAGGTGCGTTTGAATAACTCGTGCCCTCCCAAAGGCAGGGACACATGTTGTTTCTATTGATGATCCAATGAAAGACTTTAGCGTGTAGTGTCACTCTGCTTAAATGTTGTTTAACCTAAGTTATTTGTAAATCTAGCCATCTCTTGTAGTGTGTTGTGAATCACATAATAAGATTTGAACGCGACATTACTTCGGTACAATCCCCCCAAAAATGTAAATGTAAAACTAATTGTAAAAGCTATTTATATAAACGATTTACAGTTTTTAAGTTACATGCTTAATATTGATCATTTACATTATCAGTTAGATATATGCATTTCTCTTGAGTTAAAACTAGTTTTTTTTATCCCATTAAATTAGTCATTTAGATCGTCATTATTACTTATCAAGCCTGCTAAATAAGGGACTGTGAGAACCCACAAAACAATACAAATGTTGTAGTACTACTTAACGGCCGCTAGAGAGCAATCGCTTCGCTGTTGACGTTTTATGCGCTAATGTGAGTGTTGTATTTTTTAGTCGTAAATTATACAGCAAAATAAAATGTAAAAATATAAAGGCACCATTGTAGACTATATCATTTAAAAAGTTCTGCATAATTTATCTAATTTATCTATCTATTTATCTATTAATTTATCATATTTAATAACAAACTGATTTTTAACATGCATACAATGCACTATTGCAGTATTGTTTACATGTATAAAAGTTTTGTTTTGCTTTGGAGCCAGACCATTTTATTTTATATACTATATATTACTATATAGATCTTCCTCAATAATAGGATGTCTATTCAAAATATGCATTTCCTTATTCTATCCCGTTTGTATTTAAAAAATAAATAACTTCTCTTAGGCAAAAGAGTATATATATATATATATATATATATATATATATATATATATATTGCAGTATCTATACAGTGTATATATAATAACAGCGTCCCACTCACTGATCTAGAATGTCAGTGGCCCCACTGTGGAGCTCACATGACTCCTTTATGACCTCACGGGGCGTTCCCTCAACTCAACAACAACAACACAACTTCCGGCCGATCCTCACGGAAAACGACCGATAGCGTCCTCCTGTCGGAGATTATTGTTGATTTCGTTATCAACAGGGGAGGTTTAATGGAACAATAAAGATTAGTTTCGTCTCGGTGGCAATAGTTTTTCTGTGGATAAATCATTGCACTGCGGATTCTGTCTTCCAGAAGGTATGATTATGATGATGTTGTATTCAGTCATGTGCTGTCAGCTCGCGTGAACGCGACTACATAATCTGTTTTTTTTGGGCGTATTTATTTGTTAATCGACGGGCTGAATGTACTTGTACTGGCAGGGCGATTATGAGCGAGGGCGAGGTGTTTCATGAGAAACAGAGACTGGAGCTGTGCGCCATCCATGCCTTGAACAACGTGCTTCAGGAGAGAGTTTTCACCAAGGATACAGCGGATGACATCTGCAAGCGGTGAGCGGCGCGCTTCACATCATTTCAAGTCACCAGGAAATCAAAATTTACCGTTCTTAATTTTTGATGTAATGTATTGCATTATTTATTTGAAAAATAACACACTTTATATAAATAAATATTTATCCGTGTACAACTCATGTGTCCTGGTAATCTTAAATTAAAAATAACTTCTCCTTGCAATGACTTCTCTTCTCCTATGGCGTGTTTACTGGCGCGAGGGTGGGACATCCTGTCACTCACATGAAATCACAGCAATAGCAAACAATCAATCAATCAATCAATTCCTGATGTACAAAATCAAAGCCACCTTACAGTTTTTCTTGTTCGAGAAGCCACTTCACTCGAATAAGAAAGAATGTTAAAGAATGGTTGCCAAACATATAACATTTTAGAAACTATATCCGTTGTCTCTTCTCAGTCTTGTGCTATCTTCTCAAAGTCGAAGTTGTCTGATTTGTTTCTTGCAGACTTGCCCCACAATGTGTGATGAACCCACACCGCTCAGTGTTGGGCACAGGAAACTATGACGTCAATGTCATCATGGCAGCTTTGCAGAGTCGTGGGCTCGCTGCAGTTTGGTGGGACAAACGCAAGTGAGTGTGACTTTGTTAATCATGAGCTTCATAATGATCATAAAAGGTGCATTCACTTTTCTCCATTTCTGTCACACACTATAGGTCAATACAGAATTTGTGCCTGGACAAAATTGAAGGCTTCATTTTGAATGTCCCATCAAGGGTGTCACTGGGATTTGTGTCTCTCCCACTGAGACGCAGACACTGGCTGGCAGTACGGGACGTCAAAGGGCAGTTCTATAACCTAGACTCTAAATTAAAAGGCCCTGCCTGTATAGGTGGAGAAACCGAACTCAGGTGAGACTTTTACTAAGAATTAGTTCATTTTTCTACAACTTCGAAATTACTTAATCAATAAAAAGTTAAAGTGACAGTGACATGTGAAGGCCAAGAATGGCAACCGATACTTGGAATTTGTCCTCTGCATTTAACCCATCCAAGTTTGTGCGCACACAATAGGAGAAGTAAGTAATGAACACACACACACACATGCTGTAAACTGTGGACACACACACTCGGAGCAGCGCCCGGGGAGTGATTGGGGGTTAGGTGCCTTGGTCAAGGGCACACAAGTAATTTCCTGCCAGTATTGAGGATCGAGCCTGCATCCTTCGGGCTACTAGTCTTGACTCTCTGTGTGTACACAATGTAAACTGAGTAAAAAAGACCCATGTATTTCCAGATGTCACTGATAATCAGTGCATTGTTGCCCAGACACAATTATAATGACACAGAACAGGTAATTTAATAAGAAAAAGAGCAGGACTCTAATGGGAGATCCTTGGAAATATCACAGGACACAACAAACATACAGTCAAACCGGATCATATGGTCTCTCGAACTCCATTTACCCTTGTATTTATTAGTGTTGGGTCCGAATCCACCTTTGTCGAGTCCGAGTCCAAGTCCTTAAAAATCGAGTCCGAGTCCAAAGAGGGCCGAGTCGGACTTGAGTCCGAGTCCTTAACATCCGAGTCCGAGTCGAGTCCGGCCGAGTCCACAAAGATTTAAATGATTTGAAATTGACCTTTCACAAAGACCCACCCCTCTTAGTTACTGTTGCTACGTCCGACAAGCCGTTCCGCTCTCACTCCACATGTTCTCACACAGTGGAACATATATTGCGGAGTAAAGAGGACACTGACAATGCGCCAACATACAAGACAGAGCAGCCTACTTTTGGTATGAAATAAAGTCTCATCTTTGTGGTGCTTTAATGTGTAGGCCTCAGTTCAAGCAGCACATAAACAGATAATCTTCTAGTTATAGCATGACTTAAACATGAATGAAAATCAGAACTGCAAAAAGAAATCAATACACACCATTTTTCAAGTTCAAGTCCACTGACTTTAATCTACTAACTGGTTTGTTTGTCGGACAAAAATGGCGGGTATCTGCATTATGATTGGTCAGATCGCCTGTCAATCAAATTCCGGTGAAAGGTCTCAACACTGTGCTCTTAAATTAATATTTTAAACCTTACAAAATGATTGCAATGTATAGTCAAAGTCATACGTTTACCTATTGTACATCTTTCAGAATCTGCAAGGTAATCTTGAAGAATGCAACACTATGCATTAAGAGCCAGGGGTAAACTTTTGAGCAAGATGGTGATGTTTAAATGTTTCTTATTTTGTTTTACATGCTAATATCTTCTTTAGCCTCTGAAGGACAGGACTAAATTAATATAATTTTTCAACAAAATAAGTACAATTTACATCCAGCTCCATCCTTAACGGACTTCTTGAGCATCACTAAATGTTTGCAGGGTTTGTAATAGTTGTGTACGAGTCCTTCAGTTGTCACCAGTGTGAAAAGATGGATCTCACAATCATAGTCACTGCTAGTAAGGAGTAAAATATGCAGAAGACGCTGGGAAAGCAAAGAATGTGCAGGAGCTGGAGGATTTTTCCTCATGAACAACCATTACAAAAAAACAGTTGTGGATTATTCAGTTAATGACACAATATTAAAATCAAGTAACTTGTCTTGTGTTTTGTCTTGTGGACTAGGCTATTAAACATCTGTTATGTGAAAAAGCTTTTTCAGTGCAGTACTAAATAGAAACAAACAATATTTTTAGGATCTTTCTTAATAAATTAAAAGTACGACTAAAGTGTAAATGTAACAAAAATCATAAAATTATTAGACGTCAAAATGTTGCTATGGTTATCACTTTCTCATGTTGCAATGGTTAATGGGGGTGGTGATGGCGTAGTGGATAAGACACATGCCTCTGGTGTGAGAGACCCGGGTTAGAATCCACTGTGAGACACCAATGTGTCCCTGAGCAAGACACTTAACCCCTAGTTGCTCCAGAGGCGTGCGACCTCTGACATATCTAGCAATTGTAAGTCGCTTTTGATAAAAGCGTCAGCTAAAAGAATAAATGTAAATGTAATGTCAATCATCGCAATTTCATGACTCGCAGGACTAAAATTTAGCGGATTCACTCCCACATTTATATGCATTCATCACTGTTTATAATTTACAGTGTGAATGTAACCACCGGTCCTCTAGAAGCACGAAAAACAAAACTATTATTTAGATTGTCAATAGCGCTCCCTTTAAGCCATCTGCACTCTTCCTAAAACTCTCGTCATAAACACTGAAGTTGTCCGCACTGCACAGTGAATCTCTCATTTATATCGAGTCTAGACTTTGTTTATGAGGGGATTTGTGAAAGGATAAAGCTTGTGCTGATTCTGAACATACATTTTAAGCAAAATCTCTGCATGTTGACTCTAAAATGCCTCTGATTTGCCACTGTGTTCATGCACTTAATATACATGTCTGTGATTGGCTAATGCTAAACGCGGAAACAACGCAAGTTTCGCTTCGCTTTTGAATAATATTGTGTCCTCCAGTGCCCGGACTCGACTGGACTCTGACATTTTTCCGAGTCTAAAATGTCCGAGTCCGTGTCAAGTCCGAGTACAAATTCATCCGAGTGCGTGACAAGTCCGAGTTCATTTAAAATTGGACTCGAGTCAGAGTTCGAGTACCCCAACTCTAGTATTTATTGCGGTGATCGCATCACACGACTAACCCTTTGCAGGTTCCCAATTAGCATTGGGTTTAAATCTAAAATATTGCCAAATAGGCACTTTTACATTTCGCTTTGAAATCAAATCTTCCGGCATTGTCTTGTCAGTCAGCTCGGCTCACCCTTGTCACTTGATAAGTGAAATCTGACTCCTGCTGCTGATCTGTGCTGTGACGCTCATTCGGCAGAATCGGCACACGCTGCATTGAGCAGACGGGTTCAGTTTTTAATTGTACTGTCTGTTCTCTAACTGAACTAAATGATTTTTACTACTATACAAAATCAAAACATTGGTGGGGACGGTGCCGCGGTGGGCAAGTGATGTAACCGGTGTTGCGGCTGAACACCGTGTAACACTGACTATCGAAGCAAGCCTAACACACAGCTCATATCTCCGTCCCTCCAAGTTACCGAAAGTGGAACCACACACAAAACCCCGCAACAACTAGTTGCCCAGTGCGGTTCCGTTCACACAGCACAGGTTTTCCGAGAATGCGGTTGTGAGACCTGAAAATTTACAGGTGTTACATCTTTTTTTTAATAGAAAACAGTTGTCACTCCTGTAAATAACTGATGGATAGTTCACCCAAAAATGAAAATTAGCCCATGATTTACGTACCCTGAAGCCATCCTAAGTGTATATGACATTCTTCTTTCAGACGAATACAATCGGAGTTATATTAAAAAATATCCTGGCTCTTCCAAGCTTTATAATGGTAGTGAATGGCTGTATGTCTGTGGAAGTCCATCAAAGTGCACCTATTCATGATAAAAGTGCTCTACATGGCTTGTGGGGGTTAAAAAAGCCCTTCTGATGTGAAGCGATGCGTTCGTATAAGTAAAATATCCATATTTAAAACTTTGTGGACTAAAATAACTAGCAGACGGCCGTGCGCATCGATTTATGCAAAAAGAGTAACCCTTGAACTTGACGCACAACGAAATGACGATCTGTTTGTTACGTTGTGCGTCAAGTTCAGGGGTTACTCTTTTTGCGTAAATCGATGCGTACGACCATCTGAAACAAGAATGTCATATACTCCTAGAATGGCTTCAGGGTAAATAAATCGTGGGCTAATTTTCATTTTTGGGTGAACTATCCCTTTAAGGACTCAAATTCAGAATTGATAACAGTGTTCTGCTGCTGTGTGAGGGTGGCCTGCCTGAGACAGCGGCTGGATCTCAACACACATTTCCAGATTCAATTCTGATTCACAAGCTCTTGATTCGATACTGATTCAGTTCGATTTGATTCCGTTACACTGTCTATTTTACTTATGTGTAAGAAATTAAATTATACAGCGAACCTTCTAACCTTCAATAAAACCCACAACAAGCAGTAAGTTTCAGAGTAACCTTGTATTGTTATCGTTTTCTAAAACTATTGAAAACAGTTTTGTTAACTGAAATAAAGCTGAAATGAAAATATAAATATTATATGAAAAACTTGGAAACGTTGCCTTGGGAACTAACTGAAATATGTTTAAGTTGAAGAACTGGCATAAGACTAAAACTTAAACCGTAATAAAAAATAAATTAAAAGTATTTCGAAATATTTAAATAAAACAAAAACTAATAAAAAATCACTAAGCAGCGAAATGACTCAAAAGGCAGGGCGCTATCACATAGAAAGGGCAATTAAAGACAAGGTTGGTGATTTATTCTAGAAACATTTTTTCTTATGCTGGTTGAAAGTCTCTTCACATCCTGATAGCAATAACTAAGTTAGATGGTCTAAATGTTTATATGTGTATATATATCATCGGTGGAAGGCGTAGGACCATAAAATGTTCATTCAAAATAAAATAATTTCATGGATATTATTATTATTATACAAGAAATGTACAGACAGTTGTATACAATTATTAGCAAATGAATCCCAATAAATCTTGATCTCTGTTTTTATTAATTCTTGGTTGTTCTCCCTCCCAGGTCATTTCTCATTGAACAGCTTTCTCAGGATGTTGCAGAGATGCTGCTCGTCGTTCAAAAGGAAGTAGACGACGATGGGACGTGGCTGAAACCAGATGACACCAGGAAGTGATTCAACCGAACATTCTCTCACTCAATGCTGCGTAATCGTGAAAGAGAAACACTGGAGTGGCGAAAGTTTTCTGGAGAGAGCGACACTACAGGAAGATGGCAGATTTATTCACAGACACTCACACACAAAGGGAAGTCTGAGAGAATGATCTAGTGTTTAAAGGGACATGTTTTCTCATATGAAGGAGCCGTTTATCTGAAGTCACACTGGCTGTGTGCTTGTGGGGAGACACTACTACACCTGTGCCAGTCACCCTTCTCTTTCTCACTCTCTTTCTCTCTCTCCTCTCAGGAACTACCATCTCTCACTTTATCTTTATCTATGCACTCCACTGCTGAAGTAGATCAAAAATGTGTGTGTCTTTGTTACAACTATGCACAGAAAGGGTACTCTAGTGTTTAAGTATGTATCATTCATTGCCTTTTAGACATCAGTGTACATCTTTCATCAGTGTACTATGCATAAACAAGGGAGATAAGAGATTGCAGCTCTATCTCAGGCTCACATCCTTTACTCTTTCAAGCTTTATTGGAAACTGCCTCATTTACATCGGCTCAGTGAAAACCACCAAATGGAGGGAAACTGAATACATTTGATTTGTGTTATTTATTTGAATTTTATTGAATTTCTACTTTGACTGTTTTTGCTCATACAGTGCTTGTGGTAGTGTAGCAAAATGGAAGAGCTGTTTGAAATCGTCATTACGGCTACAAGCACTTTTGTTATGTCTGAGCTGTTACTTTTGTCTGATTACTAATGTTTGTTGATTAATGTTGTCCGAGCTGGATTTTAATGTCATATAAATGATATTTAATCCAAGTCAATGATTCAGTCAGTTGAATTTCACAGAAATGATCACATTAAGTGGAGAGCAGGGTCTGAATTTAAACACAAATAGGCCACAAAAAGCACCAAAAATGTATAAAATAAACATAAATTCAAAACACATGGAAATTTTAAAATCTGTTATATATAACTTGATACATTTTCCCCCTTACAGCTGTCAGATATTTGTGGTGTGGTTGAATTTGTGGATAATATGAAGGTTCTTTTTTTTATTGGGAAAAAATTACAGAATGTGAAGAAAACACTCAAAACAGATTTTCTTTTTATATTACTTCATACAATATTTTAGTATTATTTATATACATTTTGAATTTGCTTTTATTTTTATATATTATTTTTAATTAGATAAAAATAATTTAATTAAGAAAAACTATTTTAATCTTTAGGATGTATTATATCGCCGTATTTATATAATATCTTTTATGTTTTATTGGCTTAATATTGACTTAATTTTATAGGATACAGCTGTAATTTATTTCATTTAATTGTACTGTACATGTCAGTACTGGGCATAAATGGACAGCATGCTGTTTTTTATACGGTTAGACAGCTGAAATTGCTTAATATTTCATTTAATTTTTAAATATTTAATTTGATAGGTAACACTTTACAATAAGGTTGCATTTGTTAACATTAGTTAACTAGATTACTTAAACTAACAATGATCAATACTTCTACAGAATGTATTATTCTTAGTTCATGTTAAGCTCAACATTTAAAAGTTGTATCTGTTAACAGTTAATGCACTGTGAACAAATATGAACATTTTTAATAAATAACATTAACAAAGGTTAATAAATGCTGTAAGAATATAATGCTCATTGTTAGTTTATAACAAATGAGACCTTATTGTAAAGTGTTACCAATAAATTAAATATCATGTGAATTAAATATCGTGTATTACTATATAAATTAATATTATGACTGAAAATATTGCCCTTAATATGAAAACGTTTTTATTTCTGACTTGTACAAACCATGTAGAGATGCGTGTAGTGCTTTGGAACAAAAACATTTGCAGACATTCCACTTTGGTTACTCTATTTTTTTATTTCATTTATATTAGACTCTGTAGTGAAAAAGGATGCCATTCAAAAGGAGCATTAAACCATAGAAACTAATTTTTTAAGGATTAACAACAGGTTGATAGCCAAGAGAAGGGACCAATGTAATTTCATATATATATATATATATATAGACGTCTGGCACAAACAGACACAGATGGTGTTTGCAAGATGTCCTGATGATTATTGCTGTTTACATTGTGGCCATTGCATTGCAATTGGCAAAACACAGCTGTATTGCTCAGAGCCAGCAAAGGAAACGCACACTAGCCCTCAACAATTTTTTACATTTTTTTTAGTTTTTTTGATCATCAAAATGCATTAACAATCAAACGTTTATACAGTGAATATATATTTATATTATATAAATAAATAATTATATAGTATCAGAGGGTATACAAGGTAATACAGAATTTCCACTTATAAAATAGGGTCCTGTCAAATAGTAAAAAAAAAAAAAAAAGAAAGGTGAAGAGAAAACTGCATAATCATACAAAGAAATTGTGCCATCGCCACTATGCATCTGTGACTACATATAACAATATAAAAACTCCAAAATAAAGTGGTTATACATTTAAAAATAGACCACTACTGTAACGTCAATACCATCTTGTTTCCACCAGCTATATGTACAGCATGACACTAGAGGGAGAGGAAGTGACAGGATCGTACGACTAAATCTGTCACTCACTTTGTTACACCCAAAAGACTCAATGGTACTGACGTTACACACAGATATTTAACATCTAGAGTTTTAAATTAGTCTCTCGTCTCATAAAGTGTCCATCCATATGAAAACTAAACCTTGCTATATATCTTTCTTTTTCTACTATACAGAAAAATAATTAGTGCGAGTACAGGTTTCTTGAATGGGAGGGGTTGGGGTGTGATTGACTGGCGCCGTAGCCAGTCAGCATGCTGGGAGAGTACTGTACTTTCAGAGAACCACATGGAAGCAGTCGGAAGAGGAGCCAGATCCACATGAGGAGGAGCACAAAGAAAGAAAAGAAAAGTAAATATTAATTTTAAAATGAAACATTAATAAGTGCATACACAGTATATATCCTATTTATTTTACATTTTTTTCCCCATGTTGCAAACTCAGCCAAGCTTCTATAAACAGCACATTTTTGTTTACTAAAATGTGCTTTTAAACTGATTTAAATGAACCGGAAAATTATTTCTGTACGATAATGCAAATTGTTTTCTGTAAACTATTAAATTATGTTCAGTAACACTTTACTATTCAAAAGTTTGCGGTCAGTAAGATTATTAACTCTTTCCCCGCCATTGACGGAAATTTCTGGCTAGAATAAAACAGGTTTTTTTGTTTGTTTTAAAGCAGAGGGTCTGTTCTTTCTTTTGATATATTGCATATTCAATATTCATACAACAACATTATCTGGAGGCCATGAAACTTTTGTGAAAATTATCAAAAAGGTGACTTTTTTTCTTAAAAACATTTACAATGTTACAAAAGGTTTCTATTTCAAATAAATGCTGATCTTTTGAACTTTCTGTTCAAAGACTCTTGAAAAAAATTATATCGCTTTCCACAGTTTTCAACACTGATAATAATAAGAAATGTTTCTTGAGCAGTAAAACAGTTTATTAGAATGATTTCTGAAGGATCATGTGACACTGAAGACTGGAGTAATGATTCTGAAAAGTTAGCTTTACCATCCCAGGAATAAATTAGACTTTATTATGTGAATATATATATATTATATAATAAATATATTATAATATATTTCACATTATTATAGTTTTACTGTATTGTTGATTAAATAAATGCAGCTTTGGTGAGCATAAGAGACTTCTTTCAAAAACATTAAAATATCTTACCAACCCCAAACTTTGGAATGGTAGTGTACACGTTCCACAAAACACGCGGGACTTTTATAGGATTATATTTTAAAAAAGCAAAAGCTTATCTTATAATATGGACAGATGGCGATTGGTCAGTAACGTTTTAAGGCGGGGCTTAGCGAATGGTTATTCGGTCTGATCTGTCTGTTCATGAGCATCATGAGAATGCCACAGATTGCAGCGATGTCACAAAGACAAGGGAACTCACAGAGGGGGGTGGGGACTGCCTGTCACTCAAAGGCAGGTTCTCATAACCAGGGTTGCCATTGGAGGAAACGTTTGGAGTCCTGCATAGAGAAAGAGAGAGATGCAGAGAGGAACAAGGTAAAGGGGACAATGGGGAGGAGAGGAAGCGGACAGCAAAGAGACGGAAGAATGACATGCCACATTACGGGACACAGAGCAGGGAAGGACGAGAGCCAGGATCCAGGGTGGAAACAGGAACGAGAAAAGGTGGAAGAGAGTTAGAGAGATGTGACATTTTCACTTTTAAGAACCTTTAGAATCTAAGGATAGACAGAGAAGGATATTTAAAAGGAGGCGAGAATGTAAAATATATATATATATAAATATAAATACAAATTTAGTATATAGAATTTGGATTTATTTCATTTTAAAGCACATGGAAATGTGATAGAAGTGAGAAAAAGTGTTTGTGTCAGATCTAATGTTATGAAAACAGCACATGATCTTTACAAACAGAACAATTGAAAGAGAGAGAAACGGGATGTAATAAAGCAGGGAGAGAGAAACTGCAAGGCAGATTGCCATAGATTTGAAAAAAGCCATGTACTTTGGACAGTATGATTTTTGACAGCGGACAGAAATATCAGAGGGGGCGGGACTTTACCTATATTGTGGATCGTCTCTGATTGGTGGATCTAAGTCTGTCTTGCAATGACGGACAGACCAATAGACAGACACACAGACAGACAGACCTCTGGACTCATGTCTGTTTTTTTGGCTGGACTGTGACATATACACCTGTCTGTGTGTCTGTCTGTGTGTGCATGTGTTTGTGTTTGTCTGTCTGTCTGTGCGCTCCATCTAACACCTACCTGTCTACCTGTCTGTGTGTGTGACTGGAGCTTTATGTGTTTGTGTTCCTCCATAACACTTTCTATATTTGTATGCATGTATGCCTATATATATATGTATATTTTATAGTGCAAAGGTCATTCATACATAACCTAGATGCATAGCTGCTAAAGCGAGGAACTAGAATATGTGAGTTTCTAATGCCTAGACACATATCGAAGACTAGAAGTGCCACTTAAAAATAATCAATTTAATAATTCAAAAATAAAAATGTACAAAATGGACTAATAAATATACATGTTTAAAAGTGTTTATTTAATTCAGGTTTAAAAATGTACCATTCGAAAGTTTGGGATCAGTAAGTCTGTTATACTTACCAAGTCTAATCAATAATACAATAACAAACAGTAACATTGTAAAATATTATTATAACTTAAATTAAGTGTTTTTTATTTTAAAACCTGTGATGGCAAAGCTGAATTTTTAGCATCATTACTCCAGTCTTCAGCGTCACATGATCAGTGTTAGGGAAAGTTACTTTTAAAAGTAATGCATTACAATATTGCATTACTCCTTACTTAGTTACTGTTTATTTAAAATAATGTGTTGTGTTACATTTGTGTTACAAATCATCCTAATAGAGATTAATCGTCATTCAGAAACTATTATATGCTGATTTAGTACATTTCTTTATTATTAATATTGAAAACAGTTGTGCTGCTTAAAACTCATAAAATTTGTGGAGGCCAATATTTTTCATGACTCTTTGATGAATGGAACAGAACAAAAGAAAAGTGTTCATATGAAATAGAAATCTAAAAACATTTATAATTTACATTATAAATTTCTTTTCTTTACATTTTGATCAATTTATTGCATCCTTGCTGAATATAATACAATGGTAGTGTAGTGAAAAATGATACATACTTTTTTTATTGTTACAAATTTATTATGTTTTAAACTTTGACAATTGGATAAAGAAAAACATTTAGAAAATGTAATTGGCCAATGTTTTTTCTAATTGCAAGCTATTTTATTTTATTTTATTACATTTAGCTAACATTTCAAACTTAGATTAATTACATATTTTTAAATAATGTCCATTTAATTGTCAGTTTGAAAAGTTATTAATTTGATTGTTTTATTGTTACATTTAACCACATTTTATATATAAATTGAAAAGTGATTTATTTTTAATTAGTAAATTGACATTTGATTCCTTCATTTAATTTGTGAGTGGCACTCCTAGTACTCCAGATACTTAAGTAAAATAATTAAGGAGAAAAATTGAGGTTCTGCTGTTGAGCTATGTGTGAGTGATGTACACAACCTTGTGTTGGTTTATGGGTAGGGTCATTCTGTCTGTCTGTCTGTGTGTCTGTGCATGTGTTACTCACGGTAACGGAGGCGCGCTAGAAAAGGGGGGAGTCCAGCCGGCCCCCTGGTAACTATAGAAGGGGGGCAAGGCCCCTCGCTGGGAGCCCGTGGCCGTCGGTCTACGTGCCTGATGAGAAGTGAAGGGGTCCTCGCTTTCGCTGTCGGAGTCCTCGTATTCCTCTGAATCACTATGCCACCCAGTAAGAATTATGGAAACATAAAAAAAGTGGGGGAAAAACATCATGAAATAAGTATATGCTTTATGTGCTTTGTGTTATGTGTGCATTTGCTAAAACAAAGGCTTTAAAGACATTTACTGAAAAACCTCTCTTAACTACATACATGTTGATATTGTCATGAAATAAAATAATCCCAGTCTAAAAAGTAATCCTTTAATCTGTCCCGCTCCTCTTTGCCATTTCAGTAATCTATGCATCTGCCATCTACTGTGTGTGCAAATGGAGTTTGTGTTCTGAACACAATTTTATTGCAATTAAGAACTGCAGTCACCTCTCTCACTCAAATTTGATTTGCCAACATCAGGCACTTCGAGGGAGTGTACCAAATCAGGCTGAATCAATAGTAAGTGGCTGAGCTTTCTGAACTAATGGTGATAGCGACATTAATACCATATCCAGATAAAAGGAGAGAAGTGCATTTAAGCACTAATGCCCTTAAATTGAGATCATATTTCTCTCATCTGTGCATTGCTGATAAGAGCAGTTGTCAGTGTTTATTCTGTTACCACAGGCCCGTTTATGTCAAACCGTACTAAACCTCCATTAACGTTCGGCTGCATTTGTAGTTGAGGATGATGGAATCATGTCATTTGTTTTGCATTAAAAATCAGGCGTTTTTCAGGTTCCTGGCGAGCATTAATCTCTATATTCACATTACACATACTTCGACATAGACTATGCATTCCTCAGTCTTGTGTTATTCTGAAAGATTTTTTGTTTGCAAATTTTGTATGTATAAAAAATGTGCTTTCTCATTCTCATCAAGCACCTTCTGCATTCATAAACACAGTGGGGTGTAAAAAGTCCACAATGAAAATATGGTATTCAATCTAATCTAATTAAAACTGCAACTGCACAAAATGTTTTAGGATTTTGAAAAATGTAAAACAAAGAAACGTAATGATAAAAATTAGCTTGAGCACATGCATTAAAGCAGGGTTTTCCAAACTGGGGTTTGGGAGTTGATGAAGCTAATAATTAATTAAATCATGTACCGGTAAATGTAAAATTAAAGTAAATAAATAATTTTTATAAAAAAACACACTAAAAAAGACGCAATATTTTATTTGTTTACCTGGATGTCATGTGACCGTTAACTGACATCAGAGAATCATGACCATGCAAATGTGTAAATTATTGAAATATTAACTTAAATCATATTTGGCTTAAAAAAAAAAAGGTTTGGGAATCCCTGAATTAAAGCAAAAGGTGGATATACCTATGGATTTCCGCCACTGAATAAAAAATAAAAATAAAGTAATTAATTGTGAATTCAGACTTTTTTTCTCACAATTCCAAGGAAAAAAGTCAGAAAAGTTGTAATTACCTTTTTTTTTTTTTACTCAGTGGCAGAAACAAGCTTCCATATATACAAGATACTGGGAAATTAATGTAATTTTTTTATGTTAAATTTTTCACTTAAATAGTTAAAAAAGTAGAAATAGTAAAATAGTTAAATAGTAAGAAAAATCCAAAATACAAGCATTTTAAGCAGTTTTCTGTTTCTTGATTTATAACACGCTCTCTAGAAATAACACCTATAATAAAATGAATAACAATTAATAAATGTAAATATATCACCATATGATATAGGCTGTATAAACGAATATTTACTTCAAGTGCAACACTACTTGTTTTATGTAGCTCATCCATCTTAACTTTCTCGGCATGAATATAATCGGAAATGCCATTCTGAAAATACCAGCAGATGGGATGATAGACGGGTTGGAGCGATGAAGTTCACCTAACCTGTGGAAACTCCTCCAGGCTCCAGGGAGGGAGCAAAGAATAGCTGTGAACGCCAACGCGGAGAGAAACGAGTACAGGGAAAGATAGAGCAAGCCCTCCATCCCATCATAGCACAGGCCTTTCAGAGAGTCAACATAATCCTGAGAGAGCGACATGAAAACAGGGGGGAGATTGAGATGGTTTGTTTTAATATAAAAAAAAGTATAGTTTTAGTTTCTCACTCGCAGTCAGGCTGAGGTGAAAACAGGATGCTATGTTTACCTTGTTCAGCCCTCGACAGTTGAGAAGTGCTACCAGCTGGTGGAAGTTTCCCTCAGTGGTGTTGAGGATCTGCTGTACCTCCCTGAGAGACTTCTACAAGGGAAAATAACACGAAGCTAAGCAGTGTGTTGTGATCCACTTAACTGTACGGCTGCTATTGATCTTTCCTGTCAGTTTCAAAGCAGTGTTAACATACCTCTGCCTTTGGGAACCTTGGGAGGGCGTCTCTCTCCAGACTGGAAAGGTGAGAGTGGATGCTGGAAAGCGCTCTCTGGGACTGGGTCAGTATCTTATGCCCGTTTAACAAACAGAATTTCACTGATTTAACAGAAGTTCACAGGCTAAAACCTGTAACTGCATTTTTAATGCATATTCTGTTCTTAAGGCATGATTCACACCACACGCATTTCAGCCTCTTTATGAGAGAGAACATACTCAAATGGATTTATGAAGCAATATAATAATTTCCAATGGCTAAAAAACAATTGTAAAATGTATGGACTATATTAAAGGAAATATTCAATACAGTAACTCAGAAATCATTTTCTTTTCACTAGAGCAGCAGTTCTATTACACAGTCAGATTGAAACTGGCCTTTCGTTTTCACATCAATATTGTTATTTCACTGTCCTTATAATTTCATTTATGACATCAAATTCCTTTCTTCATTCATCAGTCCCTCTAAATACACTGTCAGTCTAGGTCTTGATTACAAAATCTTGATTACAATGTCATAATCCTCTTTATTCTGTTCATCCCTACAGTGACATAAATGGCATTGCTTTTTAATCTTAATCTGTGCTTTGTGACATCATTATAATTCTTTATACTTGGGGAATTCTGCCTCGTGATATCATCAACATTCTATTTTTTGCCGCTTTAGTAATATCTATGACATCACTGCCATGTAACAAGATAGCGCACCTGTTGAAAAGGGCTGCTCATTTTCCTGCTGCAGGTTAGGTAATAATCCAGGATTTCTATTTAGAGAAAAGAGAGAGCGAGGAAAATAAAAAGATACAAGGCGTGGGTAAAACTGTGTATGCGTCAGAGATTAAGGCAGATAGACAGGTATCTCTGTTCCAAAACTTAGTGAGTTGCCTCTCTGCCTACTGCCTACATATGCAGCTGCCTTCCAAGTGGGCGTTCACACAGAAGCAATTTTGCATTCCAATGTGCTGCTTTTCCATTGTTTTCTATGACAACATCATAGCCTGTAAAAAAATATGGACGTAGTATCCGTGACGTTACACGTAGGTTTCTGAAGAGCATTTTTTAAGCCCAAAGTGGGCGGAGCCGGCCATCGCCATCTTGGCTTCGTCAATTATGCGTCAATGTGTGTTACTCCCGGATAACCGAAAATGGTCAAAGAAGTGGGATTAGCTGAGGTGACGTGACAGCTAACAGACAGCAGATAAATGGCTAGTAGTGACATCAGCGGCAGTGGCCACACCCTTAATTATGCAGAACTTTAAGGCTTAATATAATTTAAACGGATGAGTTATAAAAAAAATCATAGTCAACATAAACTAGACGGACATGCTTGACAGAGATATTTTCGCATGCAGAGTTTAAATTTACTGTTGTTTGATGAATTTTCACAATTTTGCAATCCACTTCTCTGCGTTTTGATTGTTTTCTATGTCAACATTAACTAGACAGACACGCTTTACAGATATTTTAGTAGGCAGCTAAAAATATTTTTACATTTACTGTTGTTTAACGAATCCAGTCATTTCATTAGGAATCCACAAGATCAAGATTTTCCCATGAGGGTGAACCATTTCTCCACACGGATTTTACAATGGGTTCAAGTTGGTCACAAGGTTTTCTCACGTCAACCTACAGAATTTGACTTGGTTTGAAAGTGACTTCTGTGTGAGCGGGGCTTTGTGTATCGTTACACTTTGGACAATAGACAATGGATCTTTTTTAGCCATAATTCAGTTGACAATTTTCTAATGACACCGATTGTGCCTTTTTGAACAGCCTTCACGGTGGGACTGTAACTGATGCCCTACAATGCTGCCAACGTAGGCAACTCAATAAGTTTTGAAACAGAGCAATTGCGTATGAAAGAGCTTTACAGCACCTGTGCTTGTCCTAGAGTTGAAGTGTGTGGAGTTAAGCACAAATGTGTTTGGGTCAAAGCAAAAATCACTCAGGGCCTGAGAGAGAAAGAGAGAGAGGGATAAAAAAAAAAAGAGCAAGAAAGGGAAGTGAGCACAAGCAAATACAGAAGAGAGATGTTAACAGTGTGGCACAGTGACCAAGTGACATACTTTCCCTCAGTCTCACTCATCCCACTGCTCTCACTGCTATTGATCTACAGTATTCACTGACACATATGCAAACTGCCCCTAAATCCTCATCTTTTTTCTCATCCCTCAACCAGTTTTCCGATCTTTCCTCTTGTCCACTCTGCACTGTCTGTCTCTTTAACACACACTTTAATTAATCAAAGTGAATAGCACTTAATATTGCCACGAGATTCACAAGAGGACTAAAGAGGGTCAGGAGAAAGAGAGAGAGTGAGCGCTGGAGAGAGGACAGGAAAACTGAGAATGTGTGTGTGTATATATTATAAAGGGGAAGCACTAGGCAATTGTTCCTCTTGACTGGAACTGGACAATGAAACTCTTGTTTTGAAGGCCAGCAACTGCCATCTCGTCCTGTCACTTTCTTTCTTTCTTTCTTTCTTTCTTTCCTTCTTTCTTTCTTTCTTTCTTTCTTTCTTTCTTTCTTTCTTTCTTTCCTTCTTTCTTTCTTTCTTTGTTTCTTTCACATCATCGGTATGGCCATTAAAGATTTTGGTTGAGGTTCTTACTGGTGACCCATAATATTTATCATTCATAATATACAACCCTTCATATAGACGCTGCCCTTCTAATATCTGAGCTTGGTGAACTTTTTAGTTTAAGTTTTTTAAAAGAAGTATCTTATGCTCACCAAGGCTGCATTTATATAATAATAATAATATTGTGATTTTTTTTTTTACAATTTAAAATAATTCTTATATTTAATTTATGTTCAAAAATGTAATTTATTCCTGTGTTCAAAGCTGAATTTCCAGCATCATTACTCCAGTCTTCAGTGTCACATGATCCTTCAGAAATCAGTCTAATTGTCTGATTTGGGGCTCAAGAAACATTTCTTATTATCAAAGTTAGTATATTTGTGGGAAAAGTCTTTGAGAAAAATGTCTTTACTGCCAATGTATTGCCTTTTTGCTGAATAAAATTATTAATTTCTTCCCCAAACTTCCCTTACTTACCGTTTTGAACAGTGTATTTCCATTTGTAATTTTACATTTATATTTTCATATATTTTTTAAGTCCAGCTGACCATTACTGCTGTATTCCTGTCAGCACACTCACTCTCTCTCACTCTCTTCTTTTTCTTTTCCTATTTGTTTTTAAGATCTCTTATCCTCATCTTCAACAGAGCATCCATGTTTCCCTTATTTTTTTTTTTACAAAGAAACACAGGCACTCAGATTCACACGCACAGAAGCTTTAATCTCTGCCCTATTTTCCCCTGTTTTTGGGATTGTGCCATGACTGCTGAGTTCCCAGAGTGGAAAACCTTTTTCATTATAAAACACGCACAAACACACTCTATTCCTCTCTTCCTCTTTCATAAGCAGACAATAAGTGACTGCATCTTGGCTGGTGTGACCTTCGAAAACTTAAAGTCAAATTCACAGAGCTTTGGCTGGACACAAATGCCTCTGCAAAGCGAGCTGACACACACTCATTCACACACAGATGGCGGTATTTTGTGCTGGATGTCGGCTTGCGGAGAGCTGTTGTTTTTCTTTCGGGCTAGACGTTGCTTGAATACTCACCACCACTGTGGCCGTCTCCAGGCCGAGAGAACCCCAACTCAGAAACAGAGCCAACCAGGCCAGCACTGTCATCCTGCAAATGCACGCACACACACACACAACCACACACACACACACACACACACACACATTTTAACCATCTGCCTCTCTGTGGCTGAGTGGGTGTCAGTAAGCTAAAATAAAACTACCCTTTTTCTGTACGCATTTTCTATCTTACATAATATATACATAATATACATACTAAAACATTACTATGAATGTTTATGTTCTTTTTACATTATACAGGAATGCTGTGTGCATATCAAATCTACCAGACACTCACTTAAAGCTGTTCAGAAATGAGTGTAACTCACAGAATAAGTAGCCAGCGGGCCTGTTTGGCTAAACCCAGAAGAATAAAGAAACACACCACCAGATCCAGTAAAAGCAGCAGCACGTACGACAGCCACCTAAACAACAAACACAGAACAGACATTTTCACAACATCTTCAATACAGTGCTTTTCAGACCGTGAAATCTCAAAACCTAGACACACATTTTAGCAACACCTGCCAATGGCAAATAAACTGAATAAAATAAAGTAAAATAATAATAATATATTCTTATCATTTATTAATTCCTCAATATTATCAATTGTATAATTTAAAAAAATATGTTATGCCATAGATGCCATATTCAGCTGTGCTATATGCTGATGTGATGTATATACTGTATATATATACATTTTTATTTATTTATTTTATTTAGCAAGGAGGCATTAAACTGACCAAAAGTGACAGGAAATACATTTATGATGTTAAAAAACATATTTAAGTTTCAAATAAATGCTGTTCGTTTGAACTTTGAACTCTATTCACAAAAGAAATCTGGGGGGAAAAAGTATTTCAGTTTTCACAAAAATATCTAGCTGTTTTCAACATTGATAATGATAAGAAATGTTTCTTGAACAGCAAATCATCATTTTAGAATGATTTCTGAAGGATCATGTGACACTGAAAACTGGAGTAATGATGATGAAAATTCACAGAAAGACATTTTAAAATATATTAATATAGAAACTGTTATATATTGTAAGAATATTTTACAATATTACAGTTTTTTGAGTAATGATGCTGAAAATTCAGCTTCGCCATCACAGGAATAAATTACATTTTACAAGAAAATAGAAAACATTAATAATTAATAAACATTATTAATATCTCACATTATTGCTGCTTTGACTGTATTTTGATCAAATAAATGTGAGCATAAGAGACTTCTTTCAAAAACATAAAAAAACCTACTGAGCCCAAACTTTTGACCAGCACGGGTCAGAGTATCATTCTTACATTTCAATATTTTAATCAGTTTCAAAGGACAAACAAGAGTTTCTTTGCTCTTTTACAATAAAGAACTTTTATGGACCGTGACAGTTTAAACTTCAAACATCTTGACTAAGAATAAAATTCTTCAAGGCATAGAATATGGCCCTTTTGAGCATTTTGTTTTACGATATATTTTTATCAACTAAATATTAACACTGAACACACAAATCTGGACAAATCTGCTTTTGAAATCTCCTCACCTATAGTCTTCATTCACCATGAGGGTGTTGGCTGCCCAGCCTGGGGAGAAGGGCGCAGGCATGCTGTTGGCGGATGGACTGAGAGTGGTGGCTACAGAAGGTGGGGCTGGGGTAAGTGCTCCTACTATGCTTTCGCTTCCATTCGCCCTGTAAAATCCATCACCGATGGGAATCAGACCTCTTCCCAGAGTCAGGTTGGAGAGGATAGACACGACCCGCTCTGAAAGACGCCTGCAGGAGCGTGTGGGCACGAGAGCCGGCTTATGTCCTCCAAACACATCCTCCAAAGAGGTCAAGGGTCCTGAGACAGACTGCTGCAGCCCGGCCACGGTGTCTGACACCTGGACAGTGAAGGGGAGAAGATTATAATGAAATATTTCACTATGAATGGCATGAACCCAATGCATTTATACCCAGATCTGATTTATAAACATTCTAGCTTAAATAAAAAAAGAAAAGGGTAACACTTTACAATAAGGTCCCATTAGTTGACATTAGTTCATGCATTAACTAACATTAAAGGGTTAGTTCAACCAAAAATTATGTCATCATTTACTCACCCTAATATTGTCCCAAACCCATAAGACTTTCAAACATCTTAAGAACTCAAATGAAGATCTTTTTGATGAAATCTGAGAGCTTACTGTCCCTCCATTGACAGCTACGCAACTACCATTTTGAATCTTCAAATAGTTTATTAACAGGACGTAAAAAAAGAATCCATATGAATTGGATTAGCGGTTAATTCCAAATTTTCTCAATTGCTTTCTCAAAAGAGTCAATTGCTTTGTATGATGAACAGATTGAATTTAGGCCTTTTTTCACATTTAAACCTTGATCAGCGAACATAAACAGAGGTTCAACCGAACCTGCTTGAAGTGTGAAAATAAACCTCATTGGTTCTTGCTGAAGCTCAAACATCCTGAGTAACACGAGAATGAACCTCATTTTATTCTCGCATGTCAAGCCAACATGCTTGGGCTTCCATTTATCACAACTGTTGTGTGAGTTGATGAATATTTAAATGTGAATAAAATCCTAAATTCAATCTGTTCATCATATAAAGCGATTGTGTTTCTTCAGAAAATTTGGACTAAACCGCTCAATTCATATGGACTAGTTTTACATTCTCTTTATGAACTTTTTAAAGCGTCAAAGTGGCAGTAGCGTAGGCTGTCAATGGAAGGACAGAAATCGCTCAGATTTTAATAAAAATATCTTCATTTGTGTTCCGAATATGAACAAAAGTCTTACGGGTTTGGAACACAACATGAAGGTGAGCAATTAATGACAGACTTTTCATTTTTGGGTGAACTATCACTTTAACAATGAGAAATACAGTTACAGCATTTATTAACCTTTGTTGAAGTCGGCATGAAACAAAAGTTGTGATAGTCTATTGTGACGCATATACAAGTAAACCGGCTTTTCGAACAAGAAAAAATATAGGGCGGGACTTGATTTTGTTCGTCGGGATTTGATTGGATCGTTGGACTGTTGTGGTTTTCTGTTGCTGTGATGTCATGTGAGTGACGTCATCAGAGAAGAGAAGAGATGTCGCTGCAAGAGGGAGGGGAAGTTTTTTTGATTAAAGATTACGACGGCACATGAATTTATAATAAATACTCCAATATTCCATTAAAAAAAACAAGAACAGTCAAATTTGATTTCATTGGACCTTAAATGTTATTAACTGTTCATTGTTAGTTCATGTAAGCTTAGGCCCTTATTATCACAACATTTGATTTTAATGATGTATAGTAAACGTTAAAATTAACATTAACTAAGATTACTAAATGCTTTACAAGTGTTTTTCTTTTTTTGTTTGTTTATGTAGTTAACAAATGGAACCTTATTGTAAAGTGTTACCAAGAAAAGAGTAGTGGAAAAGATCTGTGGGATATTGAGAACAATGGAATGGAGTTGCAAAAGTAGGAATGAATGGAGAGGGTCTTATAAAAGTACACTAGAAGTAAAGTAGGTCATTAATCAGATTGACATACATTCATCGATTGACCATATGAGCAACCAGCCAAATCAATACACACACACACACACACACACACACACACACACACACACACACACACACACACACACAACACACACACACACACACACACACACACACACACACACACACACACACACACACACACACACACACACACACACACACACACACACACACACACACACACAGATAAGACTCATCTGAATTCCCCTGTTTGGTTATAGCAATCACAGTGTGTTTGCTGAACATCCTGTATTTCTTTTGGTCCCCTGGCGCTTCAAAAGGAGATTCATGGAATAAGCTTTTGTGTATGTATGAGCGCGTGTGTGTGCATTTCTGTTCTCACCAGAAGATCGATGGAAGCCAGCGTGTAATTGGCAGTGAGCAAGGATGAGGTCAACTGATACATCCCATCGTTTGCCTCACTGTTGCCGTAGAAACCAATGCCTATGGCAACACTACAAAAAGCAGAAATATGAAAAAGGAAACAAGGAGAGGAAACAAAGAAGGAGAAAGTGAGAGGGAGGAAAGACAGAATAAATAGAGAATTGAAAGTAAGAAAGAGAAAACCAAATGAGACATATTTAATCTAGTTACACGTATACACTACCCTGCAAAAATTTGGGGTTGGTAAGATTTTTAAATGTTTTTGAAAGAAGTATAATGCTCACTAATGCTGCATTTATTTAATCAATAATTTTAATAATTTCAAAAATATTATTAAAATTTAAATAACTGTTTTATTAAGGTTTTATAAACTGGTTTTGATATTTTAATATATTTTCAAATTTAATTTATTACTGAGATGGCAAAGCTGAATTTCCAGCAGCTTTTACTCCAGTCTTCAGTGTCACATGATCCTTCAGAAATCATTCTAATATGCATTTCAATACATTTCAAGAAAGTTCAAATTTATTTGAGTATGAAATCTTTTCTAACATGTCACTTTAGATCAAAAGAATACATCCTTGCCAATTCTTAAAAAAAATAAAAAATCTTACTGACTAAAAACATTTGAATGATAGTGTACATATTAAATAGTTTTTAATGCAAACAGACTTAAAAAAAGAGCACTGGAATCCAAACCATCAACACTGAAAATCCACTCATTTACATATCTATTTCACATTCAAATATTCAGATTAATGCTTGGACCAGATGCTTGTCCAATCCTTTCCGACCTGCCAAAAATAGCACAGCCCAGTCTCTCGCTGTTTGACCCAGATTAAGCCAAAGAAAGCAGAAGAGTGTGTTTATGTGTTTTAAACGATAATTAATATTGCAATGCGAGCAGTAAAGGTGTTTATATGGCTATATGCAGTCCTTGCTGTAAATCAGCATGTAGCTTTTGAATCCCTCAGAAAAAGAGGTCAACATGGAAGGGAAGGTGGTGATGTCATGGGGGTGGAACACGTGCCACATCAGAACGTTTGCATCATACAATCACGCACAGAGCAAACCAAACCAACTCTCATAGAAACAATGATAATTTACACAAGTAATTTATGTGTGACATAAACAGCATTAATATGTCATGCTGATGTTTCAGATCAATGAGGCTTGAAAAAGCATTGGGTTTCATATTCATAAATATGTTAAATGGGATGTTTCTGTATAATTGAAGGAAACCATCCTTTGCAATTGTGCATATGAAACAGCTTAACTTAGAAGAAATCATGATTTCTTTATCTAATGCAAGTCTAGAAATGGGGAAGGGAATACTATTTAGTTGCTAATAATAGAAGCCCTGAACAGTTTACTGTTTCTGCACTCTGATGTGTGAAAGCACAATATGGCGCGAGTTAAATACAATGGGGAACATTTCTCTTTTTCACTCATCAGTACCTTCCCAGAGGGACTGAATAGATGATGTTAGGTGCTAAATGTCATCTACTCTTTAAATGATGCGAATTGCTTGATCGCTGAAGCTGCCATAAACAAGACACCGATGATGTCATCAAAGTCCTGTTGTTGCGCATCAAAAATATAACACAATACACACAGAAATTATGGAGGAGCATTATATATATATATATATATATAATTTATTCAACTTTTAAACTTTATAGACTTAATAAATCTAAATTGCGGGCATAGAACAAATATTGCAGTCCAATGTGTT
Organism: Siphateles boraxobius; assembly: GCF_051911475.1. Lineage (NCBI taxonomy): Eukaryota > Metazoa > Chordata > Actinopteri > Cypriniformes > Leuciscidae > Siphateles > Siphateles boraxobius. The sequence continues at coordinate 17,720,394 of NW_027508722.1, read as the reverse complement.
TTAAAAAATGTTAATACATTTGTTTGTTTTTATTGAGCCAGGAGGCATTTAGATGTACCATCGGTCGGATTTTCAGAGTTCACCAAACTTTTCTCTGGTATTCTGGTGAATTTCTCGAGAAAAAATATTTTTGAATTAAAAAAAATATCCTTAAAAGATAGTAATCATTGGCATATTAAAATTACTGTCATTAACAGGTATTACCAACACAATGTGACGGCTGCAACTGATACCCATGTGACACAGCAAATGCCTCGCCCTTTTTTCCCACTGTATCCATGGCCACCGCTGGCATCATCGTCTTCCTCCTCTTCCTCTGCATCCCTGCCCCCCTCGCCACGATGGCAGCAGCAGTAGTGGATGAGGAAGGAGAGAACGACAAGCAACGAGAGGACGAGAGCAATGGCGGAGAAACTGGAGAGGACCAGGAGAGTCTGTGAAAAGAGAGGATGGAAAAAGAGTAGGAAGAAAATACTTTTTACATATTAATTTACTAAGTACTAGCTGGTTTAGCGCATGACATCAGTTTTTTTAGATAATGTCTTTGGTCTAAGAAAGAGCAGTGGATTGTGAATCAAGTCTTGAATCTGATCATCATTAAACTAATTTAAGACTTGTCAAAAAATTTATTAATTACAATTTTTATATAAAGTTACACTGTAAAAAATATGTATTACGTTTTACAAGAAAATACTATTTCAGTCTTTCCACTTCAAAATGTCATGTTTAACTCAATGTGTTATTTGACTCTTTTTCTTCGAAATTATTTGTGAAATTTACAAGCAATTTCTGAGTATGAATTGTTTAAAGTAAATCTAACTTTGGTGAAAACATCAAATTGTTTTCAGTGTAAAAAAAGCAGAATATAGGCCTAAATACTGCATAGCTGCATACCTTTAAAGCACATGCATGTACTATATTGAAACCAGTGTGACATAAAATGGAGGATGTCTCTTTAATCTTATTGGCTAATACAGCATGGATGCTCCACTCAAACAGAGAGAAAGGAGAGGTATAATTAAGTGTTGCTGTCAGATTTATACACACATTGTCTATTCAGGTTACATAACTATGCATCTGCAATCTGGTCTCAATCCATCTTCCTCAGTTTCTCTCACTATCACTTTCTCCCCATGATCCCCTTCTACTTTCCCCATGGTTTCTCTCCATGTTTCCGCTCACTCATCCCTCACTGTTCTCCCCCTTTCTTTTTATCCACGCCACTGGATCTCTATTAATAATCTGTGACCTACTTAAATACATTCACTGCTTTTCCCTCTGATTCTCTCTCTTGTTTTTTTTAATCTCCTGCTCTCTCTCCTCTTCGTTGATTTCTCCTCTCTTCGCAATCCCACTATTACCCAAAAGTATTTCGCTCTTTCATTTCTCCTCTCAACCATCTCTCTTGCTCTCTCACTGTCCGTTATTTTCAAGCACATCTGTCTCTTATCATCTGCATCTTATCCTGTAAATCCATTCAGGCATCCAGCATAATCTGGATTTTTCTCTTCAACCTTTATCCAATTTGTGGTGAAGCTATTTCTTTTCCTAAGAGCAATCTCACTGTAGATGTTTAATTTCTGGATCGATAATGTCACCAATAGCCTGAAAAGACTGATCAACCATGAACTCTGAGGCTGTTTTTTAATTATATATTCTTCTGTTAGAGTCATTGGTTCATATTATTTTATCTTATTGTTTCACAGTGCAATTCCTGGTGAAGAAATACATTACCCATGATGCTGCAGAGAAATATCCACCAATCATACAATTGCAACAAACAAATGGGCGTCTCCATTGATCGCCCGCAACCATAAAGCACTGTTAAATATTCTACTAATAATCAACAAGTGTTTGCACTTTTTGTGGGCAGTCGACCTACAATTTCAGTGTGACGAACTTATAACTGTCTTTGCAAATCTGCATACTTAGATTAGGAGAGGAGAAAATATAATTTTAACAGAAAAGATTACACACTGAAGCAAAAGCATCAAACAGCATGCAAAATTTTTGTTTCTATTTAATCTCTTAATGCAGAAATATATAGATATATATCATATATAGGCTATCAAAATGTGTCTCAGATTTGTCTAAAACTTATATTTGCTAGTTAAAGGCACACTATGTAATTTTTCACCACTAGAGGTCGTTTATTCAAAACAAAGGCATAGCTTGATGATGTCTTGATTTCGCGGAATCAAGGGAGTTGTTGTCTTCACCTCTACAGCTTGTGGAGAATACGACGGGACTCGGGCAGAAATCATTATCATGGATGACCGGTAATGTATTAAAGATTTTATTAACGTTAAGAAAGCCGCTGGAGCGAAACGAGGCCGCTGGAGCGATTGCTAAAGAGAGACAAGCACGACACACAGCTCAAGCAGTGGAGCTTTTTGTTATGCTGTAAAACGCTTCTGCTTCTTCCGGTCATGCGTAAGTGGGGTAACGCAGCGTTGTTTTATCATATTAGAAACATTTGAGTGTGATGAAAGTTTTTATATTGCTACTCTGTGCATTCGCTTAGCGGCTACCAGATGAGACACTTGTTGCCCACTGCAGTGAGCTAGATCGATATTAGGCATGGTAAATAAGGTACTTGCGGTAAATCAAGAAAATGAGATTTAAACAAAAAGACTAACTATGTAGAGCTGTGTATGTCACGGAACACACACTGGAGGCAGAAAATCCAAAAGCAGTAGTTTAATATAAAAGGGCAATCCAAACTCTTAGTCATCCAGGCAGGGGTCAAAAGTCCAATAAGGCAATCCAAAACATAAAATACAACGAGAACCAGAATGATACAAATAACGGAAGTGTGGGGACATAATACAAGGACTCCGTGACACATACTGAAACAGACAGGGTTATATACACAGGGAATCGACAATGATAATGGGGAATTGGCTGAGTGCAATGATCAGTGATAAGAAACAGCTGAGTGCAATGATGAGACAAAGGATCGTGGGAAATGTAGTTCATAAGTGAAGGACACCGTGGGAAAGGAGGACATCTAGTGGACATCAGGGGAACACAAACCCAACACTGTGACATAACCCCCCCTCTACGGAGCGGCTACCAGACGCTCCATGACAACAACAAGAAACACAGAAAACACAACACAATATAATACAAGAGGTTCAGGAGGGAGGTGGAACGGTGGAGGATCAGGGGGAGGGAAGGTGGGCCAGGTCCATGAAGGGAGACAGGAACAAGGAGTGAGGGTTTAACCGGGGACCGGGGCAAAACAAAAAATCTATCGGGCATCCAGGGGTAAACACAAAGTCTATCGGGATGCCAGGGCGAGACGCACAGTTCATCGGGAGGCCAGGGCGAGACGCAAAGTCCATCGGGCGGCCAGGGCGAGACGCAAAGTCCATCGGGCGGCCAGGGCGGCGAAGACCCCTCGGGCGGCCAGGGCGGCGAAGACCCCTCGGGCGGCCAGGGCGGCCCCTCGGGCGGCCAGGTCGGCGAAGACCCCTCGGGCGGCCAGGTCGGCGAAGACCCCTCGGGCGGCCAGGGCGGCGAAGACCCCTCGGGCGGCCAGGGCGGCGAAGACCCCTCGGGCGGCCAGGGCGGCGAAGACCCCTCGGGCGGCCAGGGCGGCGAAGACCCCTCGGGCGGCCAGGGCGGCGAAGACCCCTCGGGCGGCCAGGGCGGCGAAGACCCCTCGGGCGGCCAGGGCGGCGAAGACCCCTCGGGCGGCCAGGGCGGCGAAGACCCCTCGGGCGGCCAGGGCGGCGAAGACCCCTCGGGCGGCCAGGGCGGCGAAGACCCCTCGGGCGGCCAGGGCGGCGAAGACCCCTCGGGCGGCCAGGGCGGCGAAGACCCCTCGGGCGGCCAGGGCGGCGAAGACCCCTCGGGCGGCCAGGGCGGCGAAGACCCCTCGGGCGGCCAGGGCGGCGAAGACCCCTCGGGCGGCCAGGGCGGAGCAGACACCGGCTCAGGAACAGCAGACACCGGCTCAGGAACAGCAGACACCGGCTCAGGAACAGCAGACACCGGCTCAGGAACAGCAGACACCGGCTCAGGAACAGCAGACACCGGCTCAGGAACAGCAGACACCGGCTCAGGAACAGCAGACACCGGCTCAGGAACAGCAGACACCGGCTCAGGAACAGCAGACACCGGCTCAGGAACAGCAGACACCGGCTCAGGAACAGCCACAAGAACTGTAATAGTCACAAAAACAGACACAAACACAGGAACAGACACTGGCTCTGGAACAGACACTGGCTCTGGAACAGACACTGGCTCTGGAACAGACACTGGCTCTGGAACAGACACTGGCTCTGGAACAGACACTGGCTCTGGAACAGACACTGGCTCTGGAACAGACACTGGCTCTGGAACAGACACTGGCTCTGGAACAGACACTGGCTCTGGAACAGACACTGGCTCTGGAACAGACACTGGCTCTGGAACAGACACTGGCTCTGGAACAGACACTGGCTCTGGAACAGACACTGGCTCTGGAACAGACACTGGCTCTGGAACAGACACTGGCTCTGGAACAGACACTGGCTCTGGAACAGACACTGGCTCTGGAACAGACACTGGCTCTGGAACAGACACTGGCTCTGGAACAGACACTGGCTCTGGAACAGACACTGGCTCTGGAACAGGCATTGGCTCAGCCTCCGGCTCTGGAACAGGCATTGGCTCAGCCTCCGGCTCTGGAACAGGCATTGGCTCAGCCTCCGGCTCTGGAACAGGCATTGGCTCAGCCTCCGGCTCTGGAACAGGCATTGGCTCAGCCTCCGGCTCTGGAACAGGCATTGGCTCAGCCTCCGGCTCTGGAACAGGCATTGGCTCAGCCTCCGGCTCTGGAACAGGCATAGGCTCTGGAACAGGCATTGGCTCTGCCTCCGGCTCTGGAACAGGCATAGGCTCTGGAACAAGCATTGGCTCTGCCTCCGGATCTGGAACGGGCAATGGCTCTGCCTCCAGCTCTGGAACAGCAGACACTAGCTCCGGCTCTGGAACAGCAGACATGGGCATGTCCAGGATCCGAACCAGACGCTCCAGATAGTCCAGATCCAAGAAGGCAGACGGCACTGGCTCTGCCTCCGGCTCTGGAACGGATACTGGCTCTGCCTCCGGCTCTGGAACAGGCATTGGCTCTGCCTCCGGCTCTGGAACCGGCAATGGCTCTGCCTCCGGCTCTGGAACCGGCAATGGCTCTGCCTCCGGCTCTGGAACCGGCAATGGCTCTGCCTCCGGCTCTGGAATGGGCACTGGCTCTGCCTCCGGCTCTGGAACGGCCATTGACTCTGCCTCCGGCTCCGGCTCTGGAACAGCAGACACTGGTTCCGGCTCTGGAACAGCAGACACGGGCATGTCCAGGATCCGAGCCAGACGCTCCAGATAGTCCCGGCCCAGGAAGGCGGACGGAACGTGAACAGTCTCTCGCTGGGCAGACGTGACGTGAACAGTCTCTCGCTGGGCAGACGTGACGTGAACAGTCTCTCGCTGGGCAGACGTGACGTGAACAGTCTCTCGCTGGGCAGACGTGACGTGAACAGTCTCTCGCTGGGCAGACGTGACGTGAACAGTCTCTCGCTGGGCAGACGTGACGTGAACAGTCTCTCGCTGGGCAGACGTGACGTGAACAGTCTCTCGCTGGGCAGACGTGACGTGAACAGTCTCTCGCTGGGCAGACGTGACGTGAACAGTCTCTCGCTGGGCAGACGGAACGTGAACAGTCTCTCGCTGGGCAGACGGAACGTGAAGATTCTCTGACTGGGCAGACGGGACGTGAACAGTCTCTGACTGGGTAGACGGGACGTGAACAGTCTCTGACTGGGCAGACGGGACGTGAACAGGCTCTCGACCACCTCCTCCACTGCGACCTCCACGGGTTCCACGAAACTTAACTAATCGGGTCCCCTTAAAAAACTCCCTTCTCTCCCGCTCGGTGGCTGGGGAAGAGATATTGAGAAACATACCGCTGGATCTTGTGTGACGGAGTCCTTCTGTCACGGAACACACACTGGAGGCAGAAAATCCAAAAGCAGTAGTTTAATATAAAAGGGCAATCCAAACTCTTAGTCATCCAGGCAGGGGTCAAAAGTCCAATAAGGCAATCCAAAACATAAAATACAACGAGAACCAGAATGATACAAATAACGGAAGTGTGGGGACATAATACAAGGACTCCGTGACACATACTGAAACAGACAGGGTTATATACACAGGGAATCGACAATGATAATGGGGAATTGGCTGAGTGCAATGATCAGTGATAAGAAACAGCTGAGTGCAATGATGAGACAAAGGATCGTGGGAAATGTAGTTCATAAGTGAAGGACACCGTGGGAAAGGAGGACATCTAGTGGACATCAGGGGAACACAAACCCAACACTGTGACAGTGTAACAATGATTAGTTTTCTGTCCATGAATGTATCCAAACAGTTGCTCGCCTGTCTAATAAAACACATAATATACTAAAAGGTCTTTGGTGTTTCTATGGTTTCTACTAAATAAAACCGGAAATCGAGGGTAACCTGGGTATGATGTCATTGATAGTCATCCGACGCACGGACACGGTCTGTGTCCTAGTTAAAACTGCTTATTTCTCTGGATTTAAACATTCTTAAAATCATTTGGGATAATGTACATAGTTCAACAAAATACATAACATTGTTCTAGTGGTTTTTGGATTTTGATCCAAAAATCATACATAGTGTGCCACTGCCTTTAAGTTCACTTATCACATTAGAACTAACAGCGATAGTTTAGAATGTTTTTGAGAAGTGACTAAGGCCGTGTGTCCACCAAAGCGTTTTTAGTCAGCTGAAAACGCTAGACGCTCTGCTGAAAATGCCTAGCTGTGGGCGCTTGAGAGCGTTTTGGCAGCGCAGCGTTTTTTCAGTTGAGACAATTTGTTGCTATGATACAGAATATCCGCAGGACAGTTTACTTGTAACTGATTTCGTAGATAATTTGTTTCATGCAAAAAATTTAATTTTCATCCATTTTGTTCGGTTAGCTCTGCTGGTTGACGTCCTTGTACAGAAAGAATGTTGTGACAGTTGGTCGGTGTGGTATTTGTCCCGCCCCTCCTCCACTGTGATTGGACGGCTGTGTAAAAAGTGACAGTGATGAGCGCAGCGTTTTACCCAAAGTTGAAAATTTTTCAACTCTCGGCGACCAGTAAAAAACGCCGGGCGCTCAGCGCTTGAGCGTTAAATACACGCTCAGCGCCACGTTACGCTCATGGTGTTTAAAAAACACGGCGCTCCCATTGAAAACAATTGGAATTTTACGCCAGCTGCGTGAAAAAACACTTTGGTGGACACACGGCCAGAGCAACAAGTAGGGGACTTTTATACAAGAGTTCAATAAACAAGATATTAATATTTAGTAACTTGTAGAAACAATATTGCCATTGACTTTCTAAACTTTTTGCTCAGTCAACAAAGAAAAGCTTCAAAGAAGCCACAGTACAAGACACACTAGTTGTGTTTCATTCCTGAATCCTGAATAATTTGGTTAAGTGAATGATTCAATGAATCATCCATTTAGACTGTCACATGTTTTGTTCTGGAATTAATCAGTGTGGTTGAATGAATCTGTTGGATAAATTAATCAGTGATTCAATCATAAAGTTACTGGTCACCACCAGAGTATGTGTGCGGAGTGGAGTGTGAGCGGAGCGGAGTGATTTTGAATGGAGTGTGGAGCGGATTTTTTTAAAGTAGTGGTTTTCACTCACTCCGAGAGCGCTCCACTACCACTCCATCACGAGTACAATTCATGCCAATGGCACATTATAGAACTGCATTTTTAGTGAGGATTCACACGTTAAACACATTTAGCTAGGATGATACAGATGGATCGCTCAAATCAGAAAACAATTTGAAGGTTATGATGACACCGATGGACATGAGTGGCTGCGGGAGGTTAAAGTTCTCAAGCTGAAAGCACATTTTAAACAGGTAACACTTATTCACACACGTAATCTCTCTCTCTCACTAATGCATTGCATTCAAACAAATGTAATCTTACAGTGCTGTCTATATTTGATTTCGAATTAGCAGAAATCTGTAAGAAATGTAGCGACCCGTAGATAAAATAACTGATGAAAATGTTTCAATCTTTTTTTCTTCTTTCCAAACAAAATGTGCACTACAAAAAGCAGCAATGATATTTAACCTTTAATGCTGATAACCATGTAATAAGCTTAGCATGTCATAGCTTGGCAATAAACCACATTAAAACTATTTTCCTAGTATTGTTTATTTTATTTTATTTTTTCATTTAATATGCTTATATATTATGAGCAGAACTTTTGCGAGATTTCAAAGCATACTTATAAATATTTTAGTCGCAATTTTTCTCGGGGAGCGAAGACGGAGCGGTGTTTCTGATATCAGTGAGCGAGAAGTGGAGCGTGGAGCGGTAAATGGTGAACCCGGAGCGGAGTTGGAGCGGAGTGATTATTAAATGCTTAGAGCGCGTAGGGAAAATTGTTGCCGCTCCACTCCGTTCACATACTCTGGTCACCACCAACTGGTGTAAAGATAATGGTAACCTACATATAACGTATGCATGTTATTGAAAAATTACTTCCATGGACTGAGCGTCTGTCTGAAATGGCCGAATCACGGACTTGTATTCAAATTTGAGAGCCGAAACTAATGGTACATAAAAAAATGACATGTTTATTAATATTTTACATATTTCATATTTTCTCAACCAAAATGGAATGTACACATCCTCATTTAAGCCACAGTAACTGCTTCATGGTTCCTTTTCTAATGTGTTGGACATATATAGTCATATCGTTTATCAAAATGTAAGTAAATGGAAACATACACGTAAACGGATCTCTGTCATAATGGAGTTTTCATTTTTACATCAGTCCATCATGCTTTTAGTCTCTGATACTGCAAGTCTATGGTTCTTTAGCGACTGACATTAGATAATTTGAGATACAATTTTGAGTCAATTCATCTTTCAACTGCAGACAGAAAAGTGCTTTTAATGGTTTTGACTATAACACTCCAGTTTAATCTCTCTGAGAGTGTGTTAGAGTGTAAGAGTGCCGCAGAGAGAGAATGTCATGCGAGTCAATGTGTAAATATTTCTGACAGCAAGAAAAAAGACATTTCTGCAATTATTTTCAGGGAAAAGCACGGTAAAGTAGTTCCAGGCAGGTCTTGACCGCATTACAGTTCCATATCACCTCGTCAAATGATTTCAGTTATTTTAAAGCAGCACTATGCCGTTTTTTAAGCTTAACTGAACAGCTTCGGAGTTATTGGAATGGTTATATGACTCTTTTCGGGTTGAATGGTGGTCGTCTCGCCCCCCCTCTGGTGCCTGTGAGCGGAAAAAATGCACTTGCAACTTTGGGCCGGCGGACATCCGTCAGGAAGTATCGCGTGATTTCAGCTTTCGCGATGTAACAAATTGCTCCACGGCACTGCACAGTGCACACATTACACTGTGTCCGGCTATAGCTATAAGAACAACTATCGTCATGGCTAAGCCGGCATATAAGAAGCAGAAAGCTAGGCAAAGCAAAGAAAGCATTGTCGGAGGAACAGAGAAAGAGGAAACGGCAGACTGACCGAGCGAGGAGTCAGACACGAGTAAACATCGGACCTGCGTTTCCAGAATGGCGAAAAAAAACAAAGAAAGTGCGGTCGGAAGAGTCTAGAAAAAGGTAACGAGAATCTGACAGCGTGAGGAACACGAGTACCACTCTTTCAGGCTTTCACTGTTAAAGTTGATTCCTGCGATTATAATGAGAACAGTTGTCAATATCTCACATAATTATCAGGACATAAATAAGCCACGTTGTAAATAGTGTAAATCAGCGCAATTTGCAAACTATTATGATAAATTGCAATAACCATGTGTTACGCCCGCCTGGTTGCCTCTACTGGAGCTGCTACACAGTCCAGGTGTTAGCTGAGCAACAGGTGTATTCCATCCCTAATTAACTCCTTATATGGAGTAGTATAAAGATCTGTGATTGGGGAGTGAGCGGTCTCTCTTAGTCTCAGCTCTTAGTCTCAGCTCGCAGCTCTGAGGCTCTGTCTCTGAGGCTCAGCCTACAACAGCAAAAGAACCAAAACCCACAATGACACTGACCAAGCAAATAAATATAGTAAACAATAGGATAAAAATGACAAATTATGTCCATGTTTTTTGCCTCAAAATTACGTTTTATTATGTACGGAAAGCACATACTCTCTTTCTCCAGCTCTCTCTCCCACTCAAACACACACACATAGAGTATGGAACTCTCCCACACACCTGCACAGAAACGAGTGGTCAGCGCTGCTCTGATGATTTTATCAGTAAAATATTTTGACAACTTAAAAGCTAAATGAATTCCTCACTAGCGAGGTAGATAAACATACAGTTTCCCTATTAGTAGAGACGCTGCTGCCGAACACTGTTGAGAGACGCACCAGACTCAGGTAATTCGCATATGCTTAATTTCTCTCTCTCTCTCTCTCTCTCTCTCTCTCTCTCTCTAAATGCATTAATAACTGCATTAGCCTGCTATCAATGACTCAAGCCTCCGTCACTAGCTATAAAATACATTTTGGAATTAGCAACGCATAAGAAATTAGTCCCACTCACAAGAGCATTTTAAGGACAAAAACCTGACAAATGTCTTGAAATACATCTGAACAATGTTTTGAGGTACGGTAACCGTAGTATAAGTAGAATAATTGACTCCGGGCCATTGAATTATTGAAAAATAATGCAATAATGCGTAGCCGCATTACCACCTCAGGTGTGCATTATTATTCTAATAATTCAACGGCCCATCGTCAATTATTTCTTACATATTGCATATATGTGATATAACTTAGGCAAAATGACAGGGTGCAAACAAAGGAGAGAAAATAAAGAGCTAGACAAAAATAAATGTGTCTCTCCAAGCCTACCGCCAGCTGTCAGATGTGAAAATTGTTTCTGAGAGTGAGAAATAAGGAAAGGGCAGAGGAGAATTGAGTGTGCTTGAGAGAGAGAGGGTTACCTGCTGGTACTCCCAGCTGTCTGGAGTGAACACGCTGTCTCGGGTCTGCAGGGTCAAGTCCAGGCGAGGAATGACATGGCATAATCGTACCCATACCGATGGGGTGTAGTTGGGGACAGTTGCTATGGCCGCCATGAGTGCAGTAAATCACCTCTGTCTTTCTCAGATGTCTGTAATGGTTGAGAAACATGTGATTATTAAAGGTGCAGTAAGTGATTTCTGAGAAACGCTGTTAAAAGTGTATCGGACCGAGCACCACAACACACTTGTAGCCAATCAGTAGGGGGCGTATACACTCATGATGGGGGAGGAGAGAGAGTGAGTGAGAGGGAGATTTGAAGAAAGACTGTAGAAAGCAAGATGGCTGAGAGACATTACAACAGAGAAATCACTGGAAAAAGAAGGGTTATGATCAGGCAAACGTTTTAGGACCCACGCTAATATTAGAAAAACTTTCCAGCGTAAACTATGCGGGAAGGCCGCTTAGTAATATTGAGTAACATTGGTTTTGCTATGTTTCACATTAAATTGCTGTTATTGTAATGTTAACTATAGTAGCAGGACAGTTTTGAGTATCATTGTTTGTCTGGAGCTGGTGTTGCTGCTAGCGACTAAAAATAGAACACTTGCTTGCTTATAATGTATATATTCTTGTGTACAATGTTTTTTTTGCTCTTCCCTGTCGTTTGCTCGTCATCTTTGCTTCATTTTTCGAGTAACATTATTTTTGCATTGCGTATTTGTGCATTTTGAGGACGGAGCAGACATGGGAGGGGTGTGTTTGTTTGGGTTGATTTCAAATATCAACAGTTTCTCAGAAATCGCTTACTGCACCTTTAAGAGAAAACACCAAGATTGGCCTCTGAGCCAGCTATGTAATACATCACTTAAAAGTTTTTTTTTTATTAAAAACAGATTTCAGCTTTTTTATATATTTATATATATGAAAGTCACATTAAAACCACCTCAAAAACTATTTACATATCACCATTTATTTTAATACTTTTATCTATAGATTACATTTAAAGTCTCATAAATGTCCAAAACCTAGATTATGAAATGTATCCACTATAAAAATTATTTAAAAAAAAATCTATTATCTTTAGACAAACATTTTGTAAATATGTTTATTGCATAAATATAACATATATTATTAAAGTCGCCATGAAATAGAAGTTGCGTGACATTTATCTGAGTGAACAGCTTCTCGAACAAGAATTAGGAATTAATTGGATGGTTGTGGTTTGCTATTGCAGTGATGTCATGTGAGTGACAGGTTTTCCCGCCTTCACACCAGCAAACACATCATCAGAGAAGAGATGTCGCTGCAAGAGGGAGAAGTTAATTTGATTAAAGATATTGTTAATAAACTGCAATATTCCATAAACAATACAAATTGTCAATTTTGATTTCATGGTGACTAATTCTGTACATTATATATATTATGTTCACATGTATGTGAATAACTGCAGTGTGTGGACCACAGGTTTTCACTCATCATTACACTTGTGTATAAGGTTGAATGACAATAAAGTAAATCGATCTATTTACTTGATTTTTATCTTTTGATGTGGGGAAAAAAAAGAGGCAAAATCATTTAGATGTCTCTGAACAAACCAGAACAAGAAGGGGGAGAATGTAGCAAAGAGGAAAAGGGAATAACATGCAGAAATAACAGGGGAAACAAGGCATAGGATGAAAGTAGATTAAATATAGAAACACAAACACAAATGTTTTCATTACCAGGACAGAGGTCCACTGGGAAACAACATGGATTAAGTGATTAGATCATCAATGTTAAGAGAAGAGGTTTCTAAAAGGATACTTGAGCAAATGTTAGATCTTGATACATTTGACAACATCATTATGGGGTTTTAGAGGTGGGTGAGTGGGTGCTACACACAAAATCATACCATTCATCAGACATACAAAATAATTATGACCTCATCTGGGACTTTACATTTTGAAATCTTGTTCTCAAGATGGGAAAAGTCATTATGATATCATCAGGGTCATTCTTTCATTGTATTTAAATTATGATCTCATAATAAAACATTATGATCTCATAATAAAACACTTGATGACTTCATCGTTTTCAGTAATAACTCATAGACCAAATATTCCTAAATTGATTTATGGAATACATACATGGGATACATTCCAAAAACTTTATAACTTGGATTTGTAAAATTCAAATGACCTGGCTAGTTTTTATGCATTGCTACAAAACTCACTACCGTGCCTTTTGCACCACCTCTTGTCCTGCATTGTTTGGACAAACAGCTGACCCTGCCCCAGTTGTCTTAGATCTTTTGGTTAACAGAAACCTTCCAAAAATAATGTCTGTCAAATGTGTCATATCTGAACACTTAATCCCATCTAAACAGTTCACATCTCACATCAATAAATTAACTAGAAACTGCAGCCATCACAAATATTCTTAACAAAAGTGTCTGATGTGTTTCTGTTCATAATGATTCCTGTAGGCTATTCATTTACTCTTAGAGAAGACTACCAGCATGCAGTGGGTCAAGACAATAAGCTGGTGAATTCTGGTATATGGTTGGTACAGCATTATCACAAGTGTCTTCTTCTCAAATGCATATGTGAATAAAAGCCAAATTAAAGTGAAACGGTGTTATGGAACGGTTAAACACGCAGACTGTGACTCAGACTGGTACGCTAGCACATCTGAACATGATGCATTCTGTCAGTTTGTTATAGGATGGCTCGCATTGCATAACGCAAGGGAAAAAATGTGAGTTTGGAAATGGAGCAAGGAAGAACAATTTTGTGCAGAACAATAGAGGGACAAAACATCTTCCATCTTCCTATTCATTCTTTTATAATCTGGATTGAATAATGCTTAACATCAATCGGTCATTCTTTAGCTTCACTCTAATAAACCACAACAGAAGTATGCTAAATAAAAAACTAAAATGGTTTTCAGGATTAATAATGATGGTTTGTCATCCAAAGCAAGCTATTTTAAGCTCACTGAAAAGTCATTCGATTTGTTGGAATTGCCATTTCATGATACTATGAGGAAGCATTCATTTTTGGCTTAGCTCTATGACATTTCATGAGCAATAAACCATAAAAAAATGACGTTTTAACATAGAGACATGAGTATGACAATGATATGTGTGTATCCTAAAAATGGTCCCATGTCTTTGAAATATTTTTCCAAAAAAATTTTAATAACAGTAGGGTTTCAAAATTCTGAATATATGCACTTCCCTGAATATTTTTTGCCAGTGTCGTTAATTTAGTAGTCTGATTTAATAAAGAATGAATGAACTGATCATTGGTCACTAAGACTGAACTATGCTATTAATAAATAAATAAAAGCATTTTAATTACTTATAACTCCGTGAATATCCAAAGCCTGTAATGTCTCTTGAAAGCAATAGCCTAAATCTGAAATAATTGACAATAAAAGGCCAATGATGAGGGTATGATATAGTTTGTCACACCCCATTAATATTTAAAAACGCTATTATAGTACTATGTTGAAATAATTACTTAATATTGTGTTTTTATACACATCTGATAATTACATATATTCTTTTTCTGCTTTAGTGGACATTTTTTAGTGCCGCTCTGGCTCAGAACAAAAAGATGGCCCAAAGGAGGGTCCAAAGGAAGTTCATAAAGGTCACTGCAGGCCATTGTTTGTGTTTGTATCCACTTGTGTTTAGTGTCAATAACTAAAGGAGCGTATTATGAAGGTATTTGTAAATATACAACAATCCACACACAACAGAACTGATCCTAATCAAATAGATATTGATGAAACCTTCAAAATGACCAGAAACAAAATAGGCCAGAAGTGATTGATTGCACTTATGTGAGTTGACCCGGTGCGAGAGACCAATCGATCTCTCTCTGACTGACTTTACTTGTTTATGGCAATCATATTCAACCACGATAGCGCTTTGTCTGGGCGCCAAGACACATTACATGGATCTTTTGTTTGAATGGACTCATGATTCCCTCGAATAATAAATTAACTGTCATCCATTTTCGCAAAGACCAATTGACACGGCAAATGAACCTCACAGCAGGCTATAAAATTTTATATCGCACATTTAAAAAGGGTTGCCCACCTTAATTTGCAGCAGTCTAATGTGATGCTTCCACGTCTCTCACGCTCGTGTGATTTAGTTTGCTATTAGATGCTATTACTGAGACAGCTGACCGTTAAAACGGTTTGCATCCTGAGTGATGAGATCGGTTGTATTGGGCTTCAAGAGAAAACTACAGTCTAGTTCCAGTGTGCGCCCAGTCTTTGTGTTCGCTGATAGATGGGAAACAGGTCTTCAGAGATATCGAGGCGAGAATCCCTGTGGGATGTTTTAAGAGAGAGGGATGAATCCTTCAAATCCGTCGGTTTCACTCTCTTTATTAGAAATCCGCTGAGAACTTGAATCACTGTCCACAGTCGCGCGAAAAGACGCCCAGAGTCATAAAAAAACTTTAAAAATGAATTGTTTTCTGTCGGGATTCGCGTTCAAACAATCCACAACTATGTCGTCGATGTCGATTCCACAGAAAATAAATGTTCAGTCTGCAGAAGTAGTAAATCCATAACATCCAGGGCAAATGAAATCCATTCAGTGTGTTTGCTTAAAATACTAGCTAACTATGTCTATTAAAAAATAGGCTAAATATTTTGGGTGGGAAATGGTGTATTTATTTTAATTGTCCCATTTTAAAACTCAATACAGTCTAATTTTAGTAAGTAAATGACCAAAGAAAATGGTGTGGTCCTGAGGGTCCCAATGATCAGGACTGAACTTGGCTCTCTCTCTCACTCTCTGTATGAGTGAGTGTGTGTGTGTGTGTGTGTGTGGGGGGGGGATGTTTGTGTGCAAGAGACAAAAGGGGATGGAGGGATTTACACATGTACCGTCTTTAGAGTGCACAACAACTCATAAAGACAGAGAGTAAAATAAAGGTGATTGATTGTGAGAAAACCACCTCATGTACTCCGAGGATCTTTTGTCAAATTAGAGTGAAAAAATGACAATAATGGTTTTACAAATGTAATCCGTTCAGTTTAGCACAAACTCCCAGGGAATTCCCGAAAATGCTTATGATTATTTACCAGAAACTAAGTAGGTGATGGGTGGTGAAAAAAAGGGTTGAAGGGATGCTAGACTCTCGGTGGCCCCAGAGGTTTAACCGAGACAGCTAGGATTTAAAAAATACAATAAAAACAACAGATCGAGCGAGGGATGGAGAGATGGGTATTTGTGTGACAAGGGAGTATGGGGGGGGGGGGGGGGGGGGGGGGGGTATGTGAATGGATGAGAGAGGGAGGGTGGCGTTGGTTTTTCTGTGTCACTGAAAGAGAAAGCGAGTGAAGATGGGGGAAGGGTGCTATATAGAGAAGCACAAAAGGGAGGGATGGAGAGACTGCACAAGCATTCATATATGTGGGCATGTATCCAGGAGAAAAGAGAAAATTATGATATGTATGCAAGACAGAGCTGCTACTGTAACACACGCATACATGCAAGAACAAATATTAATAAAATGTGTGATTTTAGGGGTTTTGTCTCAGTTTGGGCATACTAGGTCTCAGGACATTCCAGGGGCTAAATGTTCAGCTGTTCTGAGTTGTTTATTTGATCTTGAATAATTGAGAGCTTATGCTATAAAAACATAGCTGAAATACATGGTGTATTACTTATTTATATGCAGTCCACTTTACACACTCGCCCTCACGTCCAATTCCATAAGTCATCCAAAAATAAGTCCCTTAGCAACATTTTGCAATGAATGACCGAACAGGACGTGAAGAAATAGTATCAGGTGAATGCTGTATGTCTTTACCTAAGCGAGGGTTAAGAAATGCACACACAAACCTCAAGTAAGAGAAGACTTCGTTATATTTGTACAGAAAAAAAAAAAGAAAAAAATCCGTTTCAAATTCAAGTGTCAAAGCTATTCAGTTCTTTGGCTATTCAATTCAACTTAGCTTCTGAATTGAAATATGACTACTGCACATAAAACAAGATATCAAAAGATTACTAAATATAAAGAACTTTCAATGTCGTTAATGCTTGTGTTGTCGAAATTTGATTTGAGTTTGTGAAAAAAGAATATAAAGAATAGTGTCTGCTTTTCTCACTGCAACAGAGATCAGTTAGAAATTATTGCAAACATATTTTTAAAATGCTCAAATTCTCAAAAACTATTAGATTTAAAATATTTAGTCATGCTGTAGGAAACATGTTTGTCTAAAATACATGTTTAAAATACATCAAGTATTTGATGTAGTTATTTAATAACCATCATCTCTGACACATTTACACATTGGGCAGCTGCACATCACATACGACCTGATAGAAACCGTCCTCTGTGTTTGTGTGACCATTCACACAAAGATAGAGTTTATTTACTTCAAGCTTGCCGAAATTCACGTCTTTGGCCAGTTTTACAGCCCCGATCCCTTCAAACATCTTGTCCGTCATGGGTCTCCTCACTTTGGCCAGGGTGAGATGGTATGAAGGGCATCGGGAATGGCGGTGAAGCCAGCCCTTCTCCTGGAAGGCTTCTTGGAGAGGGGAATTCAGGCTCTGGACATCTGACAGGGGTTGTGGGGTCACATGGAGAACAGTCCCATTAAAGTGCCTTAGTTTTAGGGGGAAAGACACAGATATAGGGGGTTTGTGGGACTTTCTGACAGTGCTACGCAGGAGCTCGGCAGCAGCGCTGACTTCCTCTGGGCTATTGAGAACAAGCAGAGAGAGAGTGATGTGTAAAGTTTCCGGGGTCACCCATAGCGGCTCTGACTGAGGAAGGTGGGAGAGAACCTTCCTCTGAATGCGCTGGAAGGCCAGGAGAGCAGCGGGAGAGTCCACACGGAAGCAGATGAAGTGAGTGGGTCTGCGTGGTGGTGGACGTCTCGGCTGTGGTTGTGGCTGAACGAATGATACCGGCTCTGGTTCTGGAGCCCTCACTCTATCCCAGCTCTCCTTCCATTCTTCCACTGTTTCAGCCGGTTCTTCTTTCGGAGTGATGGATAGCTCCTCTGCCAAATGATTCAAACTGAGATCTACAGTAGCCGCCATCTTTTTGTTTTCTGGTGCAGATTCTTGTTGCAATGGTACAATGTCATCACTGGTTCCTTCCTCTGCATTTTCGGTTAATGAGTGATCTATGGCATCTTCCAGCTCTTGTTTATCGTTTGTTGTTGTAATTGTAGTTACAACCTCAACCTCATCCTGTTCTTCAGATAAGTCAGTTGCTTGCTCTAGGTCATTTGAAACATCTGCTGTGTTGGTGGTCTCTTCATGTTGTCCAGTATCAGGTGTGCCTGAGAATTGAATAATTCCAATATATTACGATTAAGTGGAAAGATGCCAGTTTTTTGTCCTATTCTTATTAAAAATCACATGGTTTTAATTTCTGTATTGAAATATCTGCATTTGGATATATTTGTGAAGGCATATCATGATGAAGAAAAAAAATATTCTTGAAAAGAAAACCTTATTGAGTAGTTTAATCATTATTATTACTGTTATTATTTATTTAATTTTTTTATTGTGTCACTGCTTATTAATATTTGAAAAAAGTTTGTCTGCGATGTTTTGTTAATAATATAAGTATTGTAATTGAACGTGTACCAGGCCAGTTATTGCAGCCATGATTCCACTCATAAAAAGTCATGTGGTGTTATAAAAAAAACACATGGTCGAACAGTCTTTACATTGAAACCTTTCTTGAAAATGGTATTAAAGTTATTCATAACCATAAGAAACTGACATGAATACAAAGACATATCTAAGAGCTTAGCACACATGTTTTAAACTGGATTTTTTAATAACTGGACTTTATTTTGATTGTGGACATTCTTATATGGCATTGACCCAGTAACCAACTGCTGGACAATACAGAACAAAATACTGGTGGATATGGATTTCTGAAGTTCTAATGCGCATGGACGACTTTAACTGACACTTCGTGACATTTTACTGCAACCGTCTACTGAAGGAGAATAGCTGATTTGCCGTAGTCATTAATGCGTGACAGATTAGATAATTAAATGTTATATTTTATGGTTATGTGGCATTTAAATTGTATCTGTATATCATTTAATTCCAAAAGCAATCCTTCTGTTGCTGGTTTTATGACTTTTTTGTACTTTGTCAAATAACTAAATGATCCGTTACGCCATCCTCTTTATTGTTGCTTAGTGATTTATGTGTTCTTTGGCTACGGCAGTTAACAGTTTACTTCTATTCGCCGTTGCCATTCCCTCAGCAGCTGTTGCTACAGTCCCTACTGTCGCTCACCTTGCTGCTGATCCTCACCGACAAAAGGGGGCAAAATAGTCTGCCCAGTGGAGCCGAACACCCTGTCAGTGCGACTGTCTCTATCCCACAACCGCTGGCCTTTGTAGGTGAAGTACTGGATCCTATGACGAGGGAGAGCTAACTCCTCAGAGAAGTCACAGTCACACACCTAAAGAGGAACAAATGAGTGTTAGGGCTGCTTGTGACCATACATGACACATGATAGTGAACCACATTAGTACTGATTATACACACCTGAGTGTCCCATGAGAAGTCAGAGAATGGGCGTTCCAGCACCCCAAGGAAGCGGTCGAGGTGACCAACTACAAAATCAGCTGGGTCCACTGAGGCGTCCCATATAATTCTGGAGATGACATCATCGGCTGTACGCATGCGTGGCTTCTTCTTACACCCTGAGTCAGAAAGGCATCTATTTGTAATAATGAAGAGTGAATTTGGAAGGTAAAGTGTGTCTGCACTTCATCACTAAATCTATCATCCCACCTTCCTTCTCAGTTTTTATATGCTGCTTTTCAGCATTCATCTTTTTTCCATTTTTCTGGCTCTTGCTTTGCTTTTCTGTGATGGTTGTATCATCTTCCTCTGAGTGTGTGCTTTGAGGGACGTCAAGCATGCTGTGAAGTCAGGAAAGAGCAATGCATTATTTATCCACTAAGCTTCAATGAGTATGCCCAACATCTATCAAATTTGACATCTTTTACGGCAGCTACAAGAGGACAACTGCTGTACACCAACTGCAGTTTAAATGAAAACATACAGATAACAAAGCATGTCTACCATAAGGTAGTTCGCTAGTTGCATCTCTACCATCCAGAGTGATTGACAGACCTGTGAGACAGTCGACATCTGTCTCCGAAATGACATCTGCCCAAGAGGAAGTGCTGGCAAATGTTTCGGCTAGTTTCTTGCTTCATCTCATCTGGTATGAAGGGAAATGGAAAAAAAGGTTCAGTAAAATCATTCACACAGCAAAGTGAATATACAGCAGTATGATATGAATACATTCATGCACCAACTGATAACACAAGATAAGGTTAATCTATAACTATTTGGACAATAGAAGTTAAGTTCTCCCAGAACAGTTAAGGTAGATAGGATGTAGTGGTTTGTGAAGATGTAAATGTGGGTTTCAGTGCAGCATGTTTGAACTCGTGAGTCGTGTCTTCAACTCCACCCACCACATACACTTTTACTTTTACACACCTGTTGTGGCAAAATAAACAGACACACTACAGTTCGAAAGTTGGGTGTCAGTAAGATTTTTTTTTAAAGAAAGAAAGAAAGAAATTAATTAATACTTTTATTCGGCAAGGACCAATTAAAATGATCAAAAGAGACAGTAAATACTTTTAAAATGTTAGAAAATATTTGTTTCTATTTCAAATAAATGCTGGTCCCTTTGAACTTTCTTGTCATCAAAAATATCCTGGAAGTCCTTTGTATTACAGTTTCCACAAAAATATTAATCAGCAGAACTGTTTTCAACACTGATAATATTAAGAAATGTTTCTTGACCAGCAAATCAACATATTAGAATGATTTCAGAAGGATCATGTGACACTGAAGACTGGAGTTATGATGCTGAAAAATCAGTTTGTCGTCACAGGAATTATTAGGAATTATTTTAAATTGTAATAATATTTCACAAAATTACAGTTTTTACCTTATTTTTTATCAAATAAGTGCAGCCTTTGTGAACGTAAGAGATTTCTTTCAAAAAAACAATGATCTTAAAACCCCCAAACTTTTGAACGGAATTCTCTGTACAACATTTTACCTGATAGGTTGGTAGTGCTACAGACTACGAAGTAAAACAATGGGTGCCTTAACAGAAACACAGCACAATTGTCCCATTTGAAAGCTTTTGGACCAGGAGGTTTTAACTGAAAATAGCACAATAATAGCGTGTCCCTGTAAGTGCTCTTAAGACTTGTGGTGTAGAAGCAGACCTCTCTTTGTAAAAATTTATATTCTCTACTCTCCACTTAAAGTAAGCCTACAGCAATTTTGTTCAAAACAAACCTATACTTGGCGAGAAATTATGAATAAATTAAAAAGGCTTTTCACTGCCATCTTCAGGTCATTTGTATTGTAGCCTCCACCTCTTTAGTGTATTTGTTATAGGCGGTGATCTAAAAGTTGTATTATTAAAGTAGATCAATTTGTAATTTTCAGCTCATTTTGAAGAAATATATTTTTTAAACTAGTAAAAACGACAAGAAATGAAATAGTTTACCAGCACTACAAATCATAAAATGCTAAATACAACCTTTAGTGGTTTTTGTATTTTATCAACTTAATTTTCCGATGACTACAGTGAAGTGTAAATAAATGTAACATGTCTTACCTATGATGAACTGTCTGTCAGAATCCTCTGTGAGGTTTTTCTCTTCCTCAAACTCCATATTTGACAGCTTCAACAGAGGTTCCTTAAAAAGGGTAGGCTATATTACATTAACAGTCATTTAGAAAGCAACCTAAGACAAAAAATATTTTTTGTCGGTAAGACAAAAAAAAAACATTATGTATAAAATCTTTTTGGCATAATGAAGAGCATGATCATCCTACCTCAAGTCACAAAGAGTAAGACTAACAAGGTTCGAAGTCGACTGGTTGGTGTTAATGTTGACCTGTACATGATGACATCATCTGGTAATGAATCATATTCTTGCATGAATGTTTTAACCAAATACATTACACACCAAAACAATGTTTGTTGACTGAACGTACTGTTTTATTGTTGGTTCTAACATTCACTGTACATTTTATAATGTAGTTCTTTATTATTTTCAAGTCTTACTATGCTGCTAGGGCAATGTCCACAAACACCACTTCCGGTTTCAGGTCTTGGGTATTGTAGTTTTCGCCTAAAGCATTATTAATGGGATTTCCGACTCATTTCCGCGAATCGATTCTTTCGAACACTTTGTTCATACAAACCTCAAATCCATAATAAATACTCAATTTTCCAATAGATATGCCAGCACATACTACAACGGTGTATTCGTGTTTCAGATGTTTTATTAATAATAAATGTATTGTCATTTAATGTATCCCAGGTCAGTCTATTGCAGCCATGATTCCACTCATAAAAAAAACATTAAATGCAATTTGCATTTACAATGAACAATACTAATTTACATAGGATGTAAATTTAGGATCTGAACTTTTTTTTTTGTTTTGCATATTTTGGAGTTGTTAAAGGGATGGTTCACCCAAAAATGAAAATCATGTCATCATTTACTCAGTTTCAAGTTGTTCTAATGGATTTCGTTCTAAAGTTGTGTTGGGGCATCATTGACTTTATTGAAAACCCCCACAACTGTTAGGTTATTAGTAAAATTCAGAAAAACGAAGAATGTTACAAAGGTTTAGAACAACTTGAGGGGAGTAAATGATTACAGAATTTTCATTTTTGGGTGAACTCACCCTATGATTCATGAGTTTTTCATTCAGACCGGTTTTGTAAACGGGTTTAACTGAATCATCGAAAAGATCCGATTCCTCAGAAGATTCTTTCATTGACCAGGGATCTCAAAAGGCATTCAGCGGATTACGGAAGAGCCCATAATTAATTATATCACTTGAAATAAGAAACATTTACATGGCGCCATCATGTCCAAAATAAAACCGTATTCGTGGATTATTTGCCCTGTACCGATGATGACCATTGAGAGACAAGAGCAGCTGTGTGAGTCACGCACACGTTGTTGTGATCTTAGCGCGTGACTTCCCATCACATGACGCATAAGACTAAAAAAGGATGCACCTAACAATGTAAACACGATAAAACTAATTATTACGATCGCATTTCATCGACGATTTAGTAAACTGTACATCGGCGAGGATAGTTTGCCATTTATGTTGACTTGTAACAAATTACATTGTAAACAACATTGATAGCCATGCAAAACCTGTAGATAGTTGATATTGTCAGTGCTCCATTGCAATGTTGTGCTCTTGGTAGTTGACTGGCAGTACCAGTCGGCGCAAAAGCTCTACCCAGCTGATAAAGGTAAGGATCTTGTTTGTTTTATATATATATATATATATATATATATATATATATATATATATATATATATATATATATATATATATATATATTTATGTCACCATACTTCCCCAGTTGATCACAACACATACAATTTCCTGAAATGTTATGTTTAAATATGCAAATAAGGCATTATCTAATTAAAAATGCCCTCATTTGTAGAACAGAAATCTAAACATTGGATCTTGTTTCATTTTGTTGACACTTTTTACAGAGGATTTTAGATATCTTTTTATAACTTGTGGAAAAAAAATCACCATACTTTTAGGAATAAAATATTATATAAATAAGTATAATTTATATATGAACAAACCCTCTGTGAAAAACTTCAGAATATATATAGGAATAAAACAGGAAACTTGTTAGTGTTACTGATGTGGAGAATTCTGGCTAAGTGCATGAGGGAAAAAAATTAATTTTGAGAAAACAGCCTTTAAACATATGTATTTTTTTAAATCTACAGACATAAATAGAGAAAGTGTAGTAACATTTGGATGTTTTCCACTAGTCTGGAAGAAGATGTGATATGGAAGCAAAGTCTCAAAATGTATAATGGTTTTGCCTGTACAGTTGATAAGATTTATGTTTACTTTCATAGTCATTGGCATCACTGTTAAGTCCCTTTAAGATTATGCATTAAATATCTGTTGTGGTTTATAAACATCTAAAACCCAACCTCATTCTATCAAAATCAAAATATTAAAAAAAAAATATATATATATATATTGATGATATTGCATATTCTCATATAACCTTTTGATTCCCTCCAGATGAACGCTTTAGTTGCCCTTTGCCACTTCTGTGAACTCCATGGCCCTCGGACGCTATTCTGTACTGAGGCCGTCCACCCTCCATCCCCATCTCCTGGTTCAGCCATTCCTGGTGACAGGGACCGAGAGGGGGACAGAGAGGGCGAAGGTCTCACCATGAGAGCCAACAGCTCTGCCACACAAAGAGCAGACATGTGTGAAGTGAGAAAGTATTCTTGTCACAGCCCAAATACACTCAAAAATGTTTTTCTCTCTAATATCGTATAATATCTGTCTTTCTCTCACCAGGGCTGTCGCTCCCTTCCTGCATCTCACCCAGGCTTTGTGAGTGTGGACAGTGAGACAGGAATCCGCTATTTGAGCCATCAACATCCACGCCAGCCACAGCTCTTCAGTGTGGTGCGACAGGCGTGTGTGCGCAGCCTCAGCTGTGAGGTATGTATATGCTTTTTTGCATCAATGAATTAAAAAAAATGCATATATGAGATACTTTTTATATCATCTGCTTTTGCAGGTTTGTCCTGGTCGAGAGGGGCCTATCTTCTTTGGAGACGAACAGCATGGATTTGTTTTTTCTCACACGTTTTTCATCAAAGACAGCCTGGCACGGGGCTTCCAGCGCTGGTACAGCATTGTCGTGGTAGCTATGGACAGGATCTACCTCATCAACTCCTGGCCATTCCTGTTGCGCCACCTGCGGCTAACCATTCAGAGTCTACAGAACACAGCTCTTAAGGTACTGGACTGCAGACCCACTTTAGTACCGTGATTGATGGAGTGCCTCTTGGAGTGATGAGTTGCTTGCAGTGTTGAAAATACAATATTTTGCTCTGTTTGTTATCCTGCAGGTGTTTGACAGTGAGCAGTGTGTGTGTCCTCAGAGGTCTGTGCGAATGAACAGTGCCTTCTCTCCGGCAGTGTTCCCCCACCAGCGCAGCGGAAACGCAGCCCGCTCACTCACATCTCTAACCCAGCACCAAAACCTGTGGGCTAGTCTGCACTCCTCATTCAGCTGGTTTGTAAAACTAATCTTGAATAGTTTTGACTTTATAACTCATATTGTGACTTTGTCTCACAATTTTTGACTTCAGATCTCAAAAATTTGACTTTAGATCTCATAATTGCACCTTTTTCTCATAATTGTCACCTTATGTCTCACAATTGTGACTTTCTATTTCAAAATAGTGACTTAATTTCACATAATTGTGACTTATCGCACAATTTCAGCTTTATTTCTTACTAATGTAACTTTATATTTCACAATGACAACTGTATTACTCATAATTGCACATTTGTCTCACAATTGTGCCAATTTCTCACAATTGTAAATATATCTCACAATTACAAATTTATTTCTCATAACTGAGACTCACAATTGTGACTATTTCTCATAATTGTTACTTTATATCTCACAATTGTGACTTTATAGCTCACTATTCTAACTTTATTTCTCCTAATTGCCTTTTTATTTCTTCCAATTGTGACTTTATATCTCAATATTACAACTTTATTTCTTATAATTACAACTTTATTTCTTATTATAGTGACTTTATAACTCAAATTGCTACTTTATATCTCACAATGTGACATTATTTATTTCTTATTTTACACTTTATTTCACAGCACTGTTAGAGGTATCATTCATGTACCTGGAACAAACATTTAGGGTTAGGAGTTTGGTAAGATCCCTAACCCTAAATGTGTATGAGCAATATTAATAGTGATGCTTTCCTTAGCAAACACCACAGCAAACACACATACAATTTAAACCTCTCTATTTTGTATTTTTAAATCATAATAATTCCTCTTACTTTAATTATCTGTACTATAGGTTGCTGAAAGCTTGTGGCAGTCGGTTGACTGAGAAGCTTTTAGAAGGAGCACCAACAGAAGACACACTCGTTCTCATTGAAAGACAAACTGGTAAAATTAATACACAGAGTAAAATAATTCTTTAAAAAAAAACATTAAAGGAATAAAGATTTGAAAATGTGATCAAATGTTATGTTTCTGTTATGTAAATGGCTGAACTGATTTTTTTAAAAATCATGGGATACTATTGATTCCGTAGGAATATTTTAATTAGAGTGTCTGCGAACAAATTGATTTTTAAAACAAATTGATTTTTGAACTGTTAACTGGGTGTCTGGCCCAGATTTTCATTTTCCAACATTCTGATCCAGAGACTGACAAACAAACACCCCTGAAGAGATTGTTCAACTTATCTTTTATAGTCAGAATGATAGCAATGACTCTGCATAACCTAAGGTTATACTGTAGACTTAAGCTTTAAAAAAGGTTCACCGCAACATTCTGTACAATTCTTCCACAGAGCAAGAGGAAGAGATGAGTGGCTGGGATGGTGCTGAAGGGGGCGGATCTAACTCACAGGCCAGCCAATCAAAGAGTGTACAGGCTAAAGACTTTCAATTTGATGATGGAAGACAAGAGGACCTTATTGGGCCCAAGTTCAAATCATTGAGACATTTAAGACAGGCAAATAAATGTTTACTCTGTTACCAACATCAGTTTGAAAAATATATATAAATATTAAATTTGACTATGTTATTTTGGATTAATTGGCAGGTCATGGGTACCACAGATTTCAGACAACTGACATGGCACGTTCTCATGGGAAACCAAGTCATATGGAGAGGTGCAGACGCTGGTCTTATCCAGTCAGCTTTTAATGTGCTAAAGGTTAGCTAAATACCTATTTCCATCACACTAATCAAGTGATTCCAGGTCTTCACCATAAAGCACATCTGTGTTATATTTATACACAACCAGGCAAAAGTCTGGACACCCTTGACTGAAGACAATGTTTCTTATGATCTTAAAAAGCGTATCCTGAATTCAGTTTTCTGACCATTTCACAGGCATTGCTTCCAGTTGGCTGTGTCCGAGCAGTTCCGTACAGTCCTCACTATGAGGAAGCATATCGATGCAACTTCCTTGGCCTTAGCCCAGATGTACCCATCCCAGCCCATGTCAGCTCTTCAGGTACTGTACTGTAAAATAATCTACTGTTTATTTTCTCTTTCACTGTAAACCCTCTTTTGTATATTTAGCTTGACACAGCTAGTTTGTTTAACTTTTGTATGTCTACACCACATTAAAAGACACTTAAGATCCAAGCCTTAAAGGGATTTGAGCCCCATTAACCTATTGTATTCTGATTTTATCTTTAGAGTGCTGCCGTAGCTAAGATTCCTTTGGGTCAAACATACACAAACAGTAACACTATGCATATGTGACACTGAGAAATGGCAGCAGTGCTCTCGTAATCTTTATCTATCATTTCAGGGGAACATAATGTTTTTATAACATGATTGTATTTTATTTTAATCAAGACAAACACACATGGATGTAGCAGAGGCCTCAAACAAAGTGTTTTGGTGTTTTCTTTGTCGGAATGTGATTTACATCATGTTTCTCAACTTCTGTGTGACTGTTTTCTTACTAAACATAGTGAAATTGTTTTATAACTCAGTGTCAGGTTCATCTCAAAGTTCAACACTCATTGAGAATCCTAATGGTGTAACCCCTTTCCCTCTTTCTCTCTCTCTCTCTCTCAATCTGTCTTCCAGAGTTTTCTGTGCTGGTGGATGTACTTAACGTTGAGCGCGGTTGTGTAAATCCTGTCTCGGATGATGACATACTCTCACTTTACCAGTTCAACATTAGCAGTGCCAACGCACAACCAACGGATAAAGGTAAACGCATGGGCACATGTAGTATTGCCACAGTCTTTAAAGATGTATAGTCTTTAAAGGGGCGGGGCGGGGTGGCCGAGGACTTTAGCGCCTTTCAGACAGAACGCGGAATGCGCGGCGCTGCGCTATGAAATCCATTCATTTCAAGGACTTCCAAAGATACATAACAGCTAGTCTACAAGTGTATGCACTATACAGGATCCACCCTATTATACTTTATCAACACTAATTGATAAGTCAAACAGCAAACAGCCATCCACAAATAGTCTATAAATAGGCTGTCCATGAGTTCACTTGAACGAGGGTTAAATTACTCGTCAGGCTACAGAAGAATACCATAATTCCTCCGTTCATTAAGGCCTAACACATCGAGAGTCACGCAGAACTATAACATCCCAGCCACAACACATAATTGAGAATAACATACCTTACCTTACCACTGAATGGATTTCAAGGACTTTGCGTGCAGATCAATGGCCTCCAAAGTTTATATTTTTTCTACGAATCTTTGAGTTACCATGTACTAAACATGATTGGAATTTGCACCGCAGCGCCACCACACCTTGATGCTCATGACAAGAATAGCATAGTTATCTTTATTGAGGTGCATGCATGAATTATGCATCATGCATCATGCATGAATTAATTATATTTTTGCTATTTTACAAATAATACTCCACGATGATCACATTACACAAATAAAACTTTGACAATATTTTTTGAGACCACCCAAAATTTCACGAATCACGTTTTCAGGGGAGCCCATTTCTTATTAAGGGGAGCCTAGCTTTCCCGTAGTTCGCAACCTGTGTATACCCCTATTCAAACAGACACACTATTTATTGTATTTTGCACTTGTACTGAGTGAATTCATTTATAATGTGGCTTCCTCATGGTTTTTCTTTTTCTTAGGTCCAACTCTCTTGAATAAGATCGAAGTGGCTCTTTCTAATGAGAATCTGTCGGTGGAGGTGGTCTCTCTCTGCCTCCTCTGTCTGAAAGAGGAGTGGATGAAGTAAATTAGCATTTTTTATTTAGATTTATACAACCACCATTTCTTTTAAATATATCACTTTAGAAACATGACAGTCTTTACTCCAAACACAATATATCCAAAATTTCCCCTAATATATCCAAAATACTTGCTCAAGAGTTGCTTTTCATTTTGATTTATATTATTTTGTCTAATTTATTACATTTGTTTATTTATATATATATATATATATATATATATATATATATATATATATATATATATATATATATATATATATATATAAACACACTTTAGTCAACATATATACATACATACACAGTAGTCAACATTTGAAGTGGATCAAAAAAGTTAATCAAAGTTGTCCTAAGACAAGAAAAGGTATTATTCAAAATTCATGTAAAACTTTGATGAAAGGTTTTGATCCACTTCAAATGTTCACTAATGTATATATCGTTCAAATGTTTGTATCAGTAAGATTTTATAAGAAGTCTCTTATGCTCACCCAGGCTGAATTTATCTTATCAAAAATACAGTAAAACAGTAATATTGTGAAATATCCTTACAATAACTGTTTTTTATATTAATATATTTTAAAATGTAATTTATTTCTGTGAATTTTCAGCATCATTACTCCAGTCTTCAGGGTCAAATGATCCTTCAGAAATCGTTCTAATATACAGATTTTCTGCTCAAGAAACATTTCTTATTATCAAGTTTGAAAACACATGCTACTTAATATTTTTGAGGAAAGCGAGATTATTTTATCAAGATCCTTAGAGGAATAGAAATAAACAGCATTTATTTGAAATAGAAATCTTTACTGCCACTTTTGATTAATTTAATGCTTCCTTGCTGAATAAAAGTATTAATTTCTTTCAAACTTTTGAATGACATATAAAATGAAAACTACAGTTTAAAGATTTAGGACCATTGTTACGTAATTTTTGGTTGGTAAAATTAATGAATAATTAAAAATAGCTTATACTACAGTGAATGACCGGTTACCAAAAATATACTTGCATTTGTGGAATGTGCCATTATATTTATTTGAGACAATTTAGAAAAGTCATGTAGCATTCACAAAGTGAAATATTCAGCCTTTTTCCTGTAATTCTCTTTTCCCCCCCTCTCTCTCTCTCTTATTCACTTACTCCCTTCTTACCAATTTCCTCTTTGTCCTGTTTTTGTCTTGTCTGTTTATTGTTCCCTTGCTAACCTCCTGTGCTTCCTCTCACCACATGCTCTTCTTTTTCTCTCTGTTTCAGCAAAGTAAAAGTGTTGTTTAAGTTCTCCAAGGTGGATGGCAGAGGTAAAGAGGACACTCAAAAGGTTTTAGCCCTGCTCGGGGCCACGGGGCCCGGGGAAGAGGACAATGTGCGTCTTCTTAAGTTTTGGATGACAGGACTCAGCAAGCTCTACAAGAGCCATCTGATGACTGCAGTCAGAGGTGGAGAAAGAACTCTGAGCCAGTGAGAGAGAGAAAGGGGACAATAGACTCATTGCTAGAGTTAGATGAAAGGAATGTGTGGGTGCGTGTTTGTGTGTCAATTACGGGAAAAAGGGGCCAAGCCTGAGAATGTGTTTTTCTGCATGGTACAGAGAGAAAGTAAAAGCTACCATAGTGATTGAAACCTAAAAAACTTTTACTTAAGGCATGTGCATTTAAATGGAATGTTTTTTTACCGTCATGACTAGACATGTCCATTTTCTGTCTTTTTCACTGTATCTAATATAGCACATGGTCCACTGACTTCATGGGAACTAGGCAGAGTATCAGTTGACATAATGCTGTTTTATGTCCATTATAATTCACGTCATCATCACATATCTCTGTTCATCTGACATGTCTGAGAGAAAATGTCTGTTTCATCAGCAATTTTATTTATCCTTATTTGTTAACTTATTTTAAATAAATGGATTTTAAACTCACACATGCTAAAAAAAACTCTGTATGCTGCTTGTAAATCTTGTAAAATGCTACTTACATTTTTTTTTATTAAGTAATGTAATTAATTAGTGCAATGTGATTATTCCATTAGCTACTGACCACAATCGTGATCATCTTGTGGCGAAGAATTTTCACATTTCTTTTGGAACACAAAAGAAGATATTTTGATAAATGTCTCAATGTTTTTTCTCCCCATGCAAAACAAAAGAAGAAAAAAAAAGAGGTCCCGTGTTGTTTTGGACTCCACTGACTTCCATTGTATGGACAAAAATAGTTATTGACATTATTATTAACTATAAAAATAGTTAATAATAACATTATTAAACATGTATTCAAAATATCTTCTTTGGAAGGACATAATAGTAAATTATTACAGAATTTTCATTTGTGGGTGAACTGTCCGTTTAATTGCTGAGAGTTTCTGAAATATTTAGCAATCACCCTAAACCCATTACAGCTTTTACAACTTGTTTCAAAGTGCTACAAGACCTCAAGTTATGCAATAAACACTTCTAACATGTACCCCCACCATAAGCACCTCTTACATAAGGACATACTAGTGTTTCATGAGCCTAACTGAAAGGATCAGGTTATTTCCTCCTATATTAATGTACACCGTGCAGAGCAGAAGTTATATATCACTATACACACACACTGTCTATCACACACTATCTTGGGTGTGCAAAATCATTTTAGATTTAAAAATGTGTAACGAGTCTATCAATGCAGGTTAAATAAAAAATGAATTCAGTTAAATGTGGTGTGTAGGTGTGAATGTCACCCTGAAGAGGATTGCAAGAGACTCTTTCCTGTCTGCACAGGTTGATTGATGGCAAAGTAGGAATTGCTGGATCATTGCCACGATATCTATTAC
The DNA here is from genome assembly GCF_051911475.1 of Siphateles boraxobius. NCBI lineage: Eukaryota > Metazoa > Chordata > Actinopteri > Cypriniformes > Leuciscidae > Siphateles > Siphateles boraxobius. Next base: position 17,688,705 of record NW_027508722.1, on the reverse strand, counting down.
TCACAATCATACATTTATTTATTCCAGATGGTACAAGGCAAGCTTTACTTTGCATAAAACTTTCTCAATTTTATTTTTGTTTACTCATTACACTGTAACATTACTACATGAAAATAGATCACTATATCCCAACAGAGAAAATGTTTTTTCACTCATTAATTATGCACTAAGAACATCTCTTTCTTTGGTGCAATCTTTAATGTAACTGTATTTGAACTAAATGCACCACAAACTGACCGCTTAGTCTATATAAATGACGACATAGCTGAATCTTCTCATTTTATAGGCATCACATGCCGATGCCTGACAATGACTAATCTAGAACAGTATGAATTACTTAAACATGATCAAATATAACATCCTTTTATTGCAGATGTGAAAGTTTATGTGCTTAGTCATCATTTCACTTGATGAGTTGTGGGATAGAGAAAGCAACAGACATGGATAGGTCTAGTTGAGTGGGGAGGAGGGAAATTAAAAACAGACTGCCAGAGTGCATGACTGTGACTAAGCCCGGGAAAGACCGTGCATTGAGTACTGATAAAGAGAAGAAAAGAGGGGGAGTGCATGCTGTTTAATGAGGTAAAGGGGTGGGGAGCTTTAAAGAGAGCAGGGAGTGAGATTGAACCACCAGGAGTTTCACTTTCAGTGAGCAAACAGCCTCCACACAGTTTGCTCCAGTAGCCTACAACAACAGATCAAATATGCTGCTCACTAGCTTGCCACTTGAAAATAAAAGCCTCAAAACCAAGGGATTTATAAAGGAAGAAGGAAAATTAGCAGAGTAAAAGAAACAGGAAACTAAAATCTGACAGGAAATAGAGGAATATCTTGCTCTCCCCCTTGAAGACTTGGAAGTTTCCAAGTGACTGACTGGGATTGACCCAGGGAGGGACAGAACGCAGTGCAGCTGTCAATGAGGGATCGAGGAGAAAGTGCAGCAGTAAGAGGAAGAGGAGACGTTGGTTAGTAGACACTAGAAGAGGCTGAGACTGAGATTCTTCCATAACTTTCCTGCAACAATCTGTCGCGCAAAAGGACTTGGTTAAGAAGAACATGGGGAATATGGGCCGCATTGGCCGGTAGAAGCATGTCACCAACAGGTAACGTGATACGCGCGCAGCACTGACGAAGGTCCATCAATTGATGCGCGTATTAAAATGGTTGTATTATCAGACAGTGTGCATGGTGTTTGCGACACTAAAATGCGTAGTTGTTCTGATTTTTTTTTTACGGCTTTTAATGCTCTGAAACTTTGTTTAATTTGCCTTTCAGTGCTGTTACTTCTATCAATATTGACTGTTCAAGGAAGTGGGTGCAATGATTTTATGAAGACGACGATCAGAAATCTGCAGGACTCTATAAACATTGAAAGAACGAACGGATTCGTGAGTTTCGCCCTTTAAAAAACTGCTTATTGTTTATTAGAAAGTTCACAATCTCATTTATCTCTCCCGTGTCATTTTGCACTGACCTTATTGTTGTTCTGCGGTTTTGGTAACGTGTGAGAAGATCATGCAACCTAAAGTAAAGATCAAAGGATGTAAATTGACATTTTAAATGTGTTGCAGCCACAAGTGTTTCCGAAGAACTACGTCGTGTCCCACTATTTCAACGACAGCGCGCTGTGCAATGAGCCGGTAAGAATGACAGTTCTGTACGGGTCAGTGAAGTGACGCACAATTTTGATACATTGTATGCAGTTCAGTCACAGACAAACATTTAAATAAACCTGATAAACATTTTCTATTTTTCTGAAATAAAACTTTTTTTCTTTCTTTCTTTTTTTGTGCCATTTAATGTGGCCTACTATTAAAAATGTCCTGATGTAATTGTTGGGAGATTGTAAAACACACACACACACACACACACACACACACACACACACACACACACACACACACACACACACACACACACACACACACACATATATATATATATATATTCTATCATAATAAATAAATAAATACATAATTGAAAAAATAAAACCAAAAAAATTGGCATAGAATGGCATTATCTTTTATTATTTTCTTTAAAAATAGCAGTGAAGTAAACTTTTTGTTCAGGTCAGACTGAGTAACCATATTATATTCGTGATTACATTACATCTATATTACATTTTTAGTAATTTTGAGTCATTAAATTTAAATCTTTAGATGGATATGGCATATTTTCCCAAATGAAAGCAACAGGAATAGATAGATTACATTTCTAAGAACTTGTCACATGTTTTTAAAACTAAAACTTCTCCTGATTTACCATCTCAGCCGTCCTTATTTGTCATTAACCCATAAATGTTTACTATGATAGTCCTTATTTTTTGTTACAAAGATCCAATTTTGCTCTAAATTACGTGTGTGTGTGTGTGTGCGCGTGTTTGTGTGTGTGTGTGTGTGTGTGTGTGTGTGTGTGTGTGTGTGTGTGTGTGTGTGTGTTTGTTTGTGTGTGTGTTTTAGTGCTGTGTATTCAGTGCTGCTGTGTTCCTGTCAAATTCCTGGAGTCAGCTCTTCCAGCACCTCAGTAGAGTTCACCTCAAGTACAGGTTCATCAGTGAGCTGATTTACACGCTGGACAACATAGCAAAAGTGGTATATCATCATATACAATTATTTTTTCTAACAGACTTTGATCAAACCATACTTCTTGCTACTACACTGTTTTATCAGATGTTGTATCAGTAAGTTTTTCATTCTTTATTGTAGGCTTGACAGATTGAACATCTGTATATCATGTTCTCACCCGTATCTTTTTGTAAACAGAAATTCCCGGATCGTCCAGATCTTTCTGATTTCCCATCTGTTCAGTCATCGCCTGACGGACTTCTCTCCTTCACCTCATCCTTCTTCACACGATGGCTCGATTTGAATTGTGCTTTCGGAGAGCATAACTGCGTCTTCCCCACACCAAGTGAAGAGGATCAAGAAAATCCAAAGGAGGGAGAGAATGTGGAGAATCGTGAACCGGTGGATGAGCAACAGCCTGTGATAGAAGGAGAGACGGGTAAAATACAGCTCGACCGGGGTCCGACCAACAGCCATTCTAAGACACGTTGCACAGGTTTCACTCACTGGAGCTTATCTTTTCTATGGATAATATCAAGTCTGATCTGGTGAAAGTCAAGAAATCTGTTTTAAATATGCCACAAAACTTGGCCAGAAGAAGGCTTCACTTTGAAAGGACCGCTACTGTGTTGCCTTGATTTTAGTCAAGTTGGAATGCCAATTTTGTTTTACACTGATAAATAAAGCTTGGCATTTGCATGAGATTTCGAAGAAATGCTCTCTGGATAAATGTAGTTATGGATCAGTTCTGTTGGAGAAAAGGGATATTTTGGAAACCGAAACATGGCTAATATGAGGTTCTCTTTTATGTATGTGAATTATGTTTTTTTCTTCTGCATCATGTCTTTGCACTATTGTTTCTATCATTTATCCATTGTTTCTATTATCTTATACAGTGAATTGTGTGTTATCCAAGATAATTCAGGTAAAACCTGTTGACTGAATGTTTTAACATTGAATGTAGTGAAAAAGTAAAGAATAGATTAAGCCAAAAAGCTCCACTTATCGCTCAGTGTTCAAGAGCGAACAACTACACTCATGTCATGTAATACAGTAAATTCAAGCCATATTAAATACAACTGTAGCATTGGAACCACAGCACCTGCTACTTTCTGCAAAAGAAAAGATATTTACAAAAGGGTTACTCAAGTCATGTTTACAAGTATTATTGTCTTGCATAGAGAAGGTTACTACAAGCAATATTTTACTCAAATGAATTTAACATTTTTGGTGTACATGTGTTGTCTGTTTTTACATGTAGATTTTTATACATGAATAAAATCTTCTTAAGATTAATTCTGTGTTTGCCTGAACTGTCTATTTATTGCAGTTGTTTTTGAAAGAGACTCTTTTGTTTGTCAGAGTGTTTGTATGAGGACTTTCTAGTTGGAAGGAATTGCAGATGATGGCACAAACAACAAGACACCACAGAGACCTATTGTTCTAACAATTCTGCTGTATATTCCACAATATGGACTAGGGCTGACACATCTCGAAAACACACATAAAACAAAATTTGCCAGTCAACACACAATAAATTACATTTTAGTTACATTGTTGAAATTAAACAAGGTTGTTCATAATGTTGCAGGACTTTGCCCTGTTACATTTCAGCATTTGTTTAGATTAGCACAATATTTATCCAAACCACATGCAAACTAGCACCAACCCATCTGGAAGGTAAAAAAAGCCCCTGCTTAAACCAGCATTAACTGGTTTGCTGGTCTTTTGATCCACTTAGATGGATTTTGGATGGATTTAGATGGATTTAGGCACTTTTCAGTTGGACTTTATGAAAGAGAATGTTGGCAATTTTAAAATTAAGATTGCCAGGTTGGAAGACGTAGACCAAGACTCCCTTTAAAGGTCCTTTTAGTTAACATGATCAGTAACTAACATTAACAATAGCCTACATTTGTTACAGAATTTATTATTCTTTGTAAACAGTTTGCATATAAAAATTACACTGTTCTTTGTTAGTTCATTTTAGACCTTAGCCTAAATAATATTAACAGATACGACTTAGATAACGATTTAGATAATGTAGCCTATTAGTAAATGCTGAAATTGACATTAAATGCTTTACTATAATTTTTCATTGTTGGTTCATTTTAACCAATGTCAATGGGACGGATTAGGGTGCCATAGATTATATTTCAATGCTCAGATATTTATAAGATTACTTAAATGTTAGAGATATAAGGACTGTCTGGGACAAAAATTCCCGCTAGCCCGGGGACTTGGGTGCTTACCAACTCTGTATAGGGTTCGGGGTGCGCTTTAAACCACGTGACGTGAAGCGGAAACAGTCCGTTCTCTCAAAATGTCCGCGGCCGATGAAGACACGTTGCCTCAGGATGAGGATGAGTTTGAGGACATGGAGGCGAGTGGAAGCGACGAGGGTGATGTGGAGGGAGGTGGACAGAACGAGGACGTAGAGGAAAAAGTTTATGTCCCCGGTCTGGAGGCGCTCCAGCCGGGAGAAGAGCTCGAGATGGACCGCTCCGCTTACCGCATGTATCACGAGTGCCAGACCGGTCAGTTTATGCAATATGGCAATAACGTGTTTTTTGGGCATATTAGTGTCGCGTAGTACTGTTTGAAGTTCTGTCAAGAGAATGACCAAGGTGTTTGTATTACAGTCTGTTTGTAATACTGCGATACCCTGAAACTGCCAAAGTTTTTTATTTGCATCTGTGCTAAGAGATGTCTGGGTATGTGATCCTAAAGTGTAACTGTCATCTCACATGTGTATCATCATTGAAAATTCAAATGGCAGGTAACTAAAGTGTAATTGTCCTAAAACAATTGTCACAATATCCTAATGGCAATGTAGGCATTGTTTTCTCAAAATTATAATAATTGTTTTTGTTTATTATAATAACAATATTTTGAATTGAGGCATTATTTTTAAGACATTTTACAAACTCCCATTCATTAACGTTACACTAATGCATTCTGACATTTTTCTTTTGACATGCTCAATGTCGTAATGCCTATTACAATACAAATTATGCACAAAACAATAACGCTAAACTATTATTTTTTAGTACAAAATTAACATAAGTTAGTCAAACATATTGTTTTGTTATAAATGGTACTTTTTATCCTTTTTGTCATTTTGAAAGTGAGAATGGGATTTGGGTGAAATGTGCTTGAAAATGAAGATGTTCTTCATCAAACTGATTAATTTTTTAGCTAAATTATTTTTATTTTCTTACTTAGATTTTTTTCCCCTATTCTTAAAATGAGTGATATTCATTTTAGTGAAAATAAGTTTTTGACAGGTTTTGTGAGAATGTTTTGAAGCCTTATTAACGTGAATTAAAATAGAAGAACTCTTACGTTAATAACCAGATGTATCTGTTCTAAAAAACATACTTGCTCTCTTATTAAATGCATATATAATAGGCGAACTTCTCTTTCCCCTGCAGGTGCCCCATGTCTGAGTTTTGATGTGGTGCGTGATAGTGAAGGAGAGGGGAGGGAGCAGTTTCCTCTCTCTATGGTGCTTTGTGCTGGAACACAGGCAGACACTGCGTTCAGCAACAGGTAAACTGGCAACAATACTGGCAGAGCTTGTTACTTTGCATTATCTTCAGCAAACATCTAATACCTTTATTATGTTTGGCTTCTTACAAAGACCTAAAGATAATGAATTGTTCTCAATCTCTATCCAGGCTTATTGTCATGCGCATGCACAATCTTCATGAAACTGACAAAGAAAAAGATGAAAATGAAAGCAGTGATGGAGAAAGTGACGAAGATGAGGAAGATGAGGATAAGAAACCACAGTTGGAACTGGCCATGATGCCACATTACGGTGGGATCAACAGAGTCAGAGTAAGTCGAGTTGCTTTCATATTTAATCTACTTATTTATAAACTCAGGAAAAAAGAAACGTCCCTTTTTCAGTATGCTTTGTTTTAAAGATAATTATGTAAAATCCAAATAAGATTTACAGATCTTTAGATCAGGGTTTAGACAATGTTTTTCATGCTTGTTTAATGACCCATAAACAATTATTGCATATGCACCTGTGGAGCAGTCCTCAAGACACTAACAGTTTACAGGTGCTAGACAATTAAAGTCACAGTTACAATAACTTGGGACATTAAATAGACATTTCTAGTACTGACTCTGTAAAACACCCGAAGAAATATGCCCAGGGTCCCTTATCACCTGCCATAGTCCTGGTGCAGGAGATATGAGGACTGCAGAGGTGAACAGAGCAATAAACTGCAATGAGGACTGCTATTTTTGATATTGACCCTTCCTTTTGTTCAGGGACTAATTTGCCCAGTTTCACAGACAAGGCTTAAGCCTAGTCCCAGACTACAATGCATGTTTTAACTGAAAGCAACTATAAAAAAAAGATGCACACCACCAGTAATCTAAGGCATTTCTAAGGCATGTGTATAAAAGCTTTTTAAATGTCTTAAATTAACTAATCCTGTCTTAATCTAAGCCCTGTCTGTGAAACCAGGCCTACATTTCATTTCTGTTTGTCCAAAGTCTGTGAAATTTGTTCAGTTTGTCTCAGTTGTTCATTCTTTTTATGTTCATACAAATATTTACACATAAAAAAAATGCTGTGAAACTTTTTTGCCGAGTACATATCAGAAATTTAATTCAGCCTGACCAGTTTAATTTTCTCACTCATCTAAAATTATTATTATCTTAATACTTGAATAGGTCACCCAGCGAGGGGAACAGGCATTGGCTGCTGTCTGGTCAGAGAAAGGCCTGGTGGAGATTTTTGACCTCCGACCTCAGCTTGAGGCAGTACATAGTTCATCAGTGATGTCGGCCTTTATCAAGCAACAGAAGGAAGCCACGCCCCTTTTCAGTTTTACTGGTCACATGTCAGAAGGATTTGCCATTGATTGGTCACCCAAGGTACCAGGTGGGTAATATGAAGTGTGTTCGACTTGAAGCGGCACAGCGCTGACAATTTGGTGTATGACATCAAATTACTATGAGATCGATTAGAGCGCAGCGCCGCTTCAAGTTGAACACAACAATGGATTGTGACTTTATAGACTGTGTTCCAAGTTATTATGCAAGGGACATATCAGTAGGATTTCAGTACAATAAACATTCAGATTTTAGTTTTTCAAGGAAAGTGCTTGTTTATTTTGTTTCTCATATCTTTTTAGATAACTGGTATCAATATCAGACAGGTTTTTTTAAATAGTTTGCCAGGTCTTCTTAGGTAAATGGAAACCCTATTTAAAGAGGTTGTTCCACATTAAGCAAGTCTCTTGTTTCTTGTTCTCATGTTTCTGAAGATGATAAAGCATGCAATGGTGCAATGTCTTGCAAAAGGCAGGAAAACAACTAATATTGTGTGAAGACTGAATGGAGATTATCGAACGAGCAAAAGATTTGTGAGAAATTTAGAGCACAGAAGCACTCGGTAAGGTAAAGGCTTATTTATGAAAGTTTCTGTCAAACAAATGAATTGTATTAAAAGGGCAGCTATAAAAAGCCACTGTTGAGCAGCAAACATGTATTTGCAGGGTAGCAGTTGTGCATAAAGTTAGAAATAAATGAAGACTCGTTTTTAAATAGTTTTATTCACTGAAGAATTCCATACTAGTACTACACTTGATGGTATGCCCTTTTATTGCAATCCATTCGTTTGACAGAAAGTCAGGTGAGCCTGGCAATCACACTACAAGGTCATGTGACCTAATCAGTGACCGAATGAACGCAGGTGTTTTTGTTGAAATAAAATGTGCTAGTCAGAGAGACTGGTTGTTGTGAAACAGTATTTCATGTGTACTCTGCTAACATTTTCCTTAAGCCTTTCTTTGACCAAGCTCTTCAATGCTTAAAATCATCACCTTTGGTCAATGGAAGAGAGTAGGATCAGTTTCCTTATTAGGTCAACATATGATGTTCTCCCATCACCGCAGAACCTAAACCTCTGGGTAGGAGAGGATCCATCTTGTCCTTTGTGTTCATCACCTGCCACATTAAGGCACATTTTGACAGGATGTAAGGTGGCTCTTAGCCAGGGTCGGTTTACTTGGCGCCATGACCAAGTATTGCGATGTTTGGCTTTAGCATTGGAAGGCAAGCGTAGTATGACCAATAAATTGCCGCCTGTTCTAGCAAAACATTACACGCAGAAGACAATATTCCTCCGCCCAGGCGAGCAACCACCAAGAAAAGGTGCTAACACCAATTCTCGCCCAGGACAACTGGAAGCTGCTAGGGACTGGAAGATGCTGGTTGATCTTGATCAACGGCTTATTTTTCCACCTGAGATTGCCACCACTAACCTACGACCAGATATTGTTTTGTGGTCTGGATCCGCACGCATTGTTCAACTGATAGAGTTAACAGTGCCATGGGAGGATGCGGTAGATGAGGCATATGAGAGGAAGAAACTGCGGTATGCTCATCTGGCCACTGAAGCAGAACAGCGAGGATGGAGAGTCCAGGTTTATCCAGTGGAAGTGGGTTGTCGTAATTTTGTGGCACACTCTACAACCCGGTTCCTCAGAGACGTCGGATTCAGTGGCCAAGAGTTGCGTCGTACAGTAAAGAACTTATCTGAAGCAGCAGAAAGGAGCAGCAACTGGCTGTGGTTGAGACGGAAAGATTCTAGCTGGCTGTGTACAGGCCGCCATGCTACGGTTTCGTAGAATTCTTGAAAACTTGAAAGGTCTGTTGGTTTATTTGTATAGGTTGTATAGTATTTACAGTCATTACGTTCCTGTGTATATTGCGTGAATGACGGGTGGTTGGGCAGATATTGTGTTTTGCGGTAGGTGCAGGGAACTACACTAACATTTTCCACTGGTGGCACTTGCGCTACTAACTTTTTCAGTTACTAGCGCAAAACATGATTTGGTCGCACAAATTATTTATATAGTAAGCCGCTCTGGATAATAATGACCAATAGTGAAACTGTATTGCATACAGATGTGCTTTTTATTTTACTCTCCATCTTTTAAAACACATGCCTTCTTGTTTTCTTTAAAAATGGTTGGGATAGATTTACTGCAATAGAAAATACAGTAGCCTACACAATAAAGTGCTAAATTAATTTCTTTTGGATTTCACCATGCTATGGTTGGCACAGATGGGCAGACTTCTGAACTCTTAAGGAAAAGTAAAATAAATATAATATGTCATTGTGAAGCTTCAATGATTCGTGTTTGAATTGTTTTGACGCAGTTACAAATTTGGACAGTCCTGCAATTGAAGGCCCACGGAATTTACAGTAGTGCTGCACGATATTGGTAAAAAAATGACATTGCGATATTTGATTTTTCTGCGATATATATTGCGATATAAAAACAATTTCACCAGATGACTTGAATAGCTCTACTTGGAAAGAATGAATCATTCTAGAATGACTCTTGAGTTCAGTGTTGGACAGATCAGTTGTTATTTTAACCATTCATTAAAGTGAATCGGTTCAAAGGAGTCAGTTCGCGAATCGGACGTGTCATTAACGGACCACGGCACACGTTGTGTGATTATCCAGGCAGTTTAGGACATCGCACAAGATTTGTCTCAACACAGAAAACATTTCATCACCAGATAGATTTTTTGTTTTGTTTATTGAAAGAGTGGTTTATGCCATCTGAATGTGTGGAAAGCTTTTCAGAGAAGATGAGGCAACGTTATTTTAGCACAATTCACAACCAGTGGTAGTTCAGAAAAAAAAAAACTTCGGTCTTCCGACCTTTTACCATCGTGTATTCTCAAAGATATTCAGTCAACTCAATTCATTATTATGAGCGAGGGAGGGAGAGAAAGCGCGCGCGCGACTGGGGCTTTCACTCTCTCTGCTCGTTCTCTCAGTTAAACAAGCGCGAATCCGCGAAGCCAACTTGATGTGTTGAATGCTCAGAGCGCGTTATAAAACGTATTCTTAAAATACACATTTCTGTTTTAATAAATGCTCATAGTAAATCATAGCATATTGCCTAAAACATTAGGTAGGTACAAAAATAATCAAACGGTGATACATTTGCGACCCATTAAAAATTAGGGTCGCAATGGCATTTCAAAAGGTCGCATATGCGACCATTTTGGTCGCAGTGTAGTTCCCTGGGTAGGTGGTATGCCATACGGAACCGTTGCCACTGAAACTGCATATTAACGCACCAGTGGGGCTCGACAGCCTTAGTCAAACGGTTTGGCGCGTATGGTTGGGTTGCGGAGAGATTGTGAGATTGTGGTTAGGTCTCAGCAGCAACTGTTGGTTTATTTGTATAGGTTGTATAGTATTTACAGTCATTACGTTCCTGTGTATATTGCGTGAATGACGGGTGGTTGGGCAGATATTGTGTTTTGCGGTAGGTGGTATGCCATACGGAACCGTTGCCACTGAAACTGCATATTAACGCACCAGTGGGGCTCGACAGCCTTAGTCAAACGGGTTGGCGTATATGGTTGGATTGTGGAGAGATTGTGAGATTGTGGTTAGGTCTCAGCAGCAGGAGGGATGTAAAGGTTAGTAAGCTAGGCTGAGTTGAGTGGGGGACGGAGGGGGGTGACTCTGGGACGCCAGAGTCACTGTCGAGCCCTCTTGAGGTGTCGTGGGCTAGTCGACGAAACACTGAGGACGGAAGGTGCCCACTTGAAGACCCTAGAGATGTTCCCTACTCCGCTCAATCCAGAGGGTTGTTATGGGGGACCGCACTGTGGTTGCAGCCGTTGTGTGTGCTGACGCGCAATACACTGTATTAACACCAGACAGAAGATTCACGTCACCAGATGGAAAGAAGCGTAAATGGATGGAGAAGCATAGGTTACTGTAAAGCTACGTCTTAGTTGGTGATTATCTTGGCGAAAGCCGAGTACAAATCAGCATGAAGTTTTAACATCTACTCTCGTGTAATGGAAATCATGAAAATAATAGTTTGACAATATCCGTTCAGTTTCCATAAAATGGGTCTCATTCACGAAACATTCGTAAATATGTGAGTGATTTGCGCGCAAAGAGACCTTTCTGAAAACTCTTCTCCTGATTCACAAATACTTCGTAACCGTCAGATGTGATAGTGAAGTGTGTGTGTGTGTTAATGAATTCCAAACAGTCGTAAATGGGGCGCGTGTGCACGCTCATTCTCAATTACCATAAATCCCGCCCATTAAATCCGACTGACAACTATATATGGGCATCATATTATCACACAAAAGGAAGGATTTCAACATGTCTTCTCAAAAGCGAATGAAAAAGAAAAATTTCTCAGGTGCAGATATTGTAATTTTCTCTGAAAATACGCCTTTTGTGCAGCGCTCTATCTGCCAAATCTAGCAAAAGTGCTATATCAGCCATTGTAAATGTTTCGTGTTATGCCTGATTTTGGAACAATTTCCATAACAATTTCGGGGCTGTTAGTTTGACCAGCCCTATTGAAAGCAATTAATTATTTGATTAAACTGTTCCGTTTGCAGATGCTATTCCTCGCTCTCATAATAAAAGTAAAAAGAAAAACCGAATGTATTTACTATGTATAATATTTTTTTTCCAAATGCTGTGTAAATATGTATCCAATTAAGGCGAATTAAAATGGAGCCGTATTAATGAGCAAAACGTTCGGATGTTAAGCGCACTATTTACACGTGGCTGGGAGCAGGTGTAGATTTCTTTCGTATCAACTAACATTTGGAAAATACGGAACATTTGGAAAATTTTAATGAATCCGAAAATTTACGCCAGAACCACTTTAAACACGATTTTCACACAAATTCGTTCTGCTCGTGTTTCATAAATGAGACCCAATGAGTTTACATGCATTTTTCAAGACCTTTTTCAACATCTTCCATGCTTTTCATCTTCAGAAAGATCTTTCTTCCTCCCCTTAGTGCATGAGAACTGTAACTTGCTTTATAATGTGAAACAACCTCTTTAAGAAGGTTTACCATAAGTAGACTTAAAAAAAGACTTAACAAAGAAATTGATACCAGTTATCTAAAAAATGTGAGAAATAAAACAGCACACTTTATTTGTTATAACTAAATGTTTATTGTACTGATATGTCACTTGCATAATACTTTGGAACACAGTGTATATGACAGACAGAACAGGATCTTATCTCTATGTAAATAGATGTCTAACTGTTAAAGGAACTACTGAGATTCAAATAATTTAGTTTTTACCTACCTTAGGACGCCTGGTAAGCGGCGACTGCAAGAAGAACATTCATGTCTGGGAGCCACAGGAGGGTGGGACTTGGAAGATTGACCAACGGCCTTTCAGCTCACACAGCAAGTCTGTTGAGGACCTCCAGTGGTCACCTACTGAAGCCACGGTGTGTCGGTCTACAGAGTAAGATGATATTAATGGATATTGATTAATGGATGTAATGTCTAAATGAGTGTCTCTCCCACCACCAGGTTTTTGCATCGTGCTCAGTGGATCAGTCCATTCGCATTTGGGACTTAAGGGCACCACCTAATTCTATGCTTTCAGCCAATGAGGCTCATTCTTCAGATGTCAATGTTATCAGCTGGAACCGAACTGAACCATTTATTTTGTCTGGAGGAGATGATGGCCTCTTGAAAGTCTGGGATTTAAGGCAGTTCCAGGTGAGCATGAGCAAAAGGAAACAAATATTATGGTTTTATTATCCAACTGGAAAATAGCAAAGTGAAACCGGTTAGTCTGGGATCACGTGACGAGACTAATGCAATTGAGGCCATATAAACCCATAGCAACTGTGGGAACTATTTGCCTGGTATATTGTTCCAGGATGTTTGGAACAACCTACCTGCAAACTACAGTACTGTGAAAAGTTATAGACAACTGTGAAAAATGTGGTAAAGTTCGGATATTTTCAAATATATAGCTATCAATTGTTCATGGTCTGTAGGATTTCTGGGGAAAAAAACCCTCATGCCCACCACTAAGGCTGCATTTACAGTAATATTGTAAAATATTATTTCAATTCAAAATTTGTTTCATATATTGTGAAATGTAATTTATTGTGATTTTTATTATAGCTGTATTTTTAGCAGTCCTTTATTCAGTCTTTAGTGTCTGACAAAACAGTGTGTTGCTTAATGTTTTAGTTGGAAACATGATACATTCTTTTCCAGGATACATTTTTCTTCCTGGTTGAATATAAAAGTACTAAAGAACAGTATTTATTTAAAATAGAACTCTTTTATAACATTAGAAAAATATTTGTCACTTTTGATCTATTTCATTGGTTCTTGGTAAATAAAATAAAATATAAATATATATTGAATGTATATTTCTTACCGACCACTGAGTTTTGACTGGTAGTGTGTAGATATGTTTTTTTTAATTATTTTTTTTACTGCACATTTTGTTTTTTTCAGTCTGGACATCCAGTGGCCAGTTTTAAGCAGCACAGTGCGCCCGTGACGTCGGTCCAGTGGAGCCCTGTTGACTCTAGTGTGTTTGCTGCCTCTGGAGCTGATGACGTCATCAGCCAATGGGATCTGTCAGTGGAATCATGTGACGTGGGAGGACAGGCAGAGGGCTTAAAACAGCTACCACCACAGCTACTGTTCCTTCACCAGGGCCAGAAAGAAGTGAAGGAAGTCCACTGGCACCCACAGATTCCTGGAGTTCTCATTTCCACAGCGCTGTCAGGATTCAACATCTTCAGAACTATTTCTGTTTAACTGTGTGTGTGTGTGTGTGTGTGTGTGTGTGAGAGAGAGAGAGAGAGAGAGAGAGAGAGAGTATGAAACCGACAGATTGGACAGATTTGTTTCAGGCAGAAACGGTGTGCATGTGTATAATTTTTAATGTACATATACATAGATGGATGAATGAAACATCTCGGTATCGATGACTTGTACGCATTTCTGTCAGTTTCCCACACTTTTCTTGTACTTGTGGAACCAATTTTTCAACTTCTTGAGACAGAAATGATGTAATTGTATGTGACAAATTATTAATTTGTTAAAACTCCGTTCTGAATCAAGTCTATTGGTTGTCTGTTAACTTCATTTGTTTATTTTACAGCCAGCATATTTTCCAAAGAGCCACTTTTCCTTGGGTATCTGTTCAGTAAAAAAAAAAGTTTAGAATTGTTTTCACAGGTAAATTAATGGACATAACAGGAAGAGGTTTCGGTCTAAAGGCAGACTGCAGGTTTTTATTAAGGTTCATTTTCAAAAGCCATAGTAGCCTTTTCAATTGTTAGTCCTTATTTCTTCATTAAAAAAATTAGAAAACTCCTCAATTCCTTCTATATGGTTTGCACAAAACATTTTTTAGAGTACTGAAGGAAATTTGATAAGCCTAACTAGATACAACGTTATATGCAAATCTTGAATTAAAAAAAAGTTTTAAATACAATTTAGGTTTTAGGTGCAACCCTCAAGGCTGAAATAAAAACTGATAGCTGATCAATTCAGTGATTCTTGATGGAAAGAGGAAATGGTTTTAAAACAAAATGATGCCCTCCAGTGTAAGTATGAAGTACTTGCTTGTTTACAGTTTCAACAAATTTGTTTAAAGAATTTTTTTCAAGTACTCCACTTCCAGCAATTGTTAGTTTTTTACTTTGATCCTTGGTTGATGCTGTAAGACAAACAATTCTGGACCTGTGGTCATGATTGTGGCATTTGTAGTTGGAGAACAGGAATTACAAAAATTCCATAACATGTCATTTAGAATTATTCTGAAAAGTCATCAACACATACATAAATAAAAACATCAGGAAAAATGATCCCACACTGATACTATCAAAATAAAATGGGAGGGTGATAAAGATAGTAAAACATTTATTTACCTGATTTTAAAATAAAAAATATATATCAGTAAAAATAGCATTACAGAAATGCATTTACCTTCCATCAGCACATTCAAAGAATACAAAATGCCAGTTGGCAGTTTTATAAAACTTTAATTACATTTTGGTCTATCTACATTATTTCAATTGGCAGAGTGGTTTTGAGTGTAGAATAATTACTGATTGTCCGTTATAGTATTCAAATCATACAAATGTGAAAGCAAGATAAAAGCAATTGCTTTAAAAAAATAAACCCAACCTATTAAAGCTTTTCATGCTTCCCTTTATGAATCTGGTCAAAACCTACATGATCAACCAGAATATGAGTTTTGTTTTTCCATTCACAGTTTAAAAACTATGCATTTTGCACTTGTTTAGCTTTAAGACTTTTGTAGTGTGTAACTATATTGTGTGCATTTCATTTTTACACTTTTTAAAAGACTACATCTCCAAAAACAAAAAGCAATCTGATTGCTTATTGCATTTTAGAGTATGTAATGTATGTATGCATATGTAATAATGAAAACTCCCAGGAGAAAATTCCAGCATTTGTGAATGGATTCAGCATCCTTGCAACTTCCCACAAAAAGAAAAGCTTCTTCGCTGCATGGCTTTTCAGTGAAACTAAGCAAGACAAAGATGGAAAACATCTTCAGTGCCTTCTGTAAGGCACTGTATAACCATAATATAAACAATAATGTGGTGTTTGGCTTAAAATAAGAGTCTGTACTGCAGGTATTCACTCTCCATTAAGATTAAAGCTGTATCCAGTTAACTGAAGAAGGTAAAGTACCCTATAACGGAACTATTAAGTGGAAATATTAAACCGTTTTATATACCTTGGGAATATAGGCAGAAAATTGTTCTTGGGTTATTCTTTAAGACGACACACTGGCATTGGGAGACTCTCAAAATTTGTACTTATAAAATCCAATAAAAAGACAAAACCGTCAGATTGTCTTTCATAAAATGGACTTGAAAATGAGTCTAATAGTCCAAAATAGTCCAGTTATTACCTCAAGAAGGAAATTTTCATTAACTCGCCATGTTTGGATTTTTTTTTAAAGAATGATCCTGTTCATCATGATCCATAAATTCTGCTTATGACTTATTTCTTGTCCTCAAATCGGTCGCGATGTCCTCTTATAGGCCAATCTCATCATCGAACTCGTCCTCAAAAATGTATCCTTGTTCTCCATTGACACCCTCCTCCTCTGAATCTGTTTCTGAAAGATGTTGGTTTTCTCTCCTCCGATCCAACGGTGAGACTCCCTCATATTCTGAGCTCATTGAGGAAGAGGTGCTTGGAGAGTTGTCCTCCTTCCGATTAACCATCTCTTCTTGTCTTGGGTCTTTGTCGTAAACTATTTTCCCACTAATCTCCTGCATCTCCTTATTTGGTCTCAAGCTCATTTCTTCTTCACCTTCCACGTCTAGCCCCTCAATTGCTTCCTGCCGACCGATGATCTCATCACGCTTGTCGCTGAATCGCACTTTAGGCCTGAGCCCTTTTGATTTCACGCCATTCATCTCGTTCAGTTGCTCATGTTGTTGGCTCACCTCTTTGGTCACGCTTTCCATTCTCATCCTCTCATTCAACTCATTGGCAGCACTCCTTGGCGACATCATCACATCTCTTGAGCTCTTGTTGGGACTAAACACCTCTTCGCTGTCTTTGTGAAAACCCATGGTCAGTCCATCCATCACTCCCAGTACATCTCCTAAAATCGAAGGCCCTAAATCAAAGTCGAGGTCAAAGGAGGAAACTGAATCGGCGTGCCGGAGCTCACTTGGACCGATATCTTCTTCAGCATATTCAATATCATCATTATGGTTCATCTGAATGTCTGTGGTCTCTACAGTGGCTTCCCCGACTGGTTGCACAGAGTTGGGATTAGGACTAGAGGGGCCATGGCTGGACAGGAAGGAGGTGTCACCAAAAGCGTCTCCACCACGACCAATGTGCATGGTGTGACGGAAATCACCCAGGGGAGCAGAGATCATGGTGGGGTCCAGACGAGGGGTTCGAGATGATTTGTGGAGTGGCATGGTAGCAACTGAGGAACAAAATTGCAAAGCAAGATGAAGGGAAAGGTGTAATAAAAACATTTAAACAACAGTTGCTGTTTAGATTTAAATAGGCAACTGCTTAAGAGTCAATGATTGGATCATTATTGCAGTGATTATTATGTTTCTAGCATGTTATGTGTTTGGCAACAGTTCTTCACACCCTAATTGATGTAGCTTTTCATTTCTTAAACAACCATGTAGGAACTAGGAAGACACTTGCATATTTAAATCCTAAGTCAGGCAGTGTATGATATTATATTATAGTTAATTATTATTTAAACAAGCTAGTTATTCACATTCCTAAATCTCATATATACTATATTAACTATATAACTATATTACTATAATATAATATTACGCAGTAAAACATTTTATGATCAAAAAGTTGACAGCATATGTTTTTACATTGCTTTAATTCATCAAAATAAGTTAATATAAGTTCAACTTTTTTATATAAGTAATACAAGATTCAACTCATTTTTTAAGTCAGTTCAATGTCATTTAAGTTGAAATGACTTAACCAAATTGATTGTACTTAAAAATTTAAGGCAGCAAGGTTTTTTTTTTTTTACAGTGAATAACATCTTATCTGCTGGTATTATATTATAATTATTTAATGTTGCTTGATATCCACATTTCTAAATCCCCTAAAATCATAAATATAATTTTAGATTATATATCATTTTATGAATTATATTATAGTTAATTATAATATAATGTTGCTTGTTTTTGACATTCTTACATTTCTTTCCTCATACTGTTTTCTCTGTAAAACTTGAAGTTTCAATTCAGTGGGACTCAACTGCTGTTTTGGGTGAGGTGAGATTATCAGTATAAGACTCATGTTCTTCAATTTGTATATTTCCGGATTTTATCAATAAACAGGTATGAAATCATTACGTTCCACAAAAAAGAGCTATGATTGAGTAAAGGTAGTGAAAAAGAGTAGTTGGCAGACGCCAAATCCAAGCTCGGACTTGTATGTGAAGAGCGTGCATAAATGCATTCTTGCCTCGAGCATTCTCGCGAGGTTGAGACCTTCTTTTTTTTTTTTTTTTTACAGTCTATAGTTGAGACACAAAGTCTGAGAAACATTATAAACGTGCCCACGGATCTTTTTAAAACTTAATTCGATTAATTAACTGACAGACAGAAATGTCACTTGTTTCTGGAGCCTATAGAGCACATTTGAAGCCAAGGGATAGTTTCTAACAGCCTACTACAAAATGACCCCCCAGAATTTTTTTTTTATAATTCAATAAAAGTTAATCTTTCTAGGCCTAGTTGTTAAAATTCATTTTTTTGCATCCTCCGAGAAGCTTATTTATAAATAATAAAAAAGAGGGATTATCGAAATGTGTTTCCTAAGCATAGACTGGTCCTAACTCTTTCATAAACAACTGCAACAGCTGGAAAGGGTATCAGTTCTTCTAGTCGTCTTTACCAGATCTATTTACCGCGGCTATAAAGTAAAAATAAATCTTAGGTTTAACGTACTTTCTGAGGTAAAACACCTTTATACACATTTTATACACATTCGATAACAACGAAATAAAGTAGGCTAATTGCAGTCAAGTAATTAACTTACCAGTGCTATTAAAATTTTAAGCAGAAGACCTGCCAGTTGCCCAGGAAAGCGTCGCCCTGTCCAATGAAGCTGTAACGTTAATAGAGCAAAAATCAACGTATGTATCGAATAGTATTTATAGTTTAATGCAAAGTCTCTTAAAGTGGGAGTAACTGCCAAAAGTTACGCGCGCAACGGAGTTACCGAATCAAAACGAGGGAATTAGACTTACTTTGATCACCGTGTGCTTGTCAACGGGATTGTATCTATTTGCTCCACTTTTAATTAAACGATTCTGTAAATATCACTTTCCTTCTTTTACAGACTTTTCTTGCGTCGCTCTTCACTCCGATATTTCTTTTTCCTTTTTTTTTTCCTTTAGGGATGGGCAAGGAAGTGACGTGATGTTTTACATGGGAGCGCTTTGGCAACAGCTGTAATAGTCATAGGGTAATAGTGAATGAAAGTAGCCGATACTGACTGAAGCAGCGCTGTCTAGGCATTGTTTTCTTTTCAGAATGATTTCACTTGAGTTTTCTTTTTAAATTTTAAACCTCACTCAAGTGTAGAATCAGGAGTAAAAGTGGGAATTGTTAGGGTTGATTGAACAAGTGAAAAATGAAAAGTTGAACAAGGAAATTGGTCATCTAAAAAAGTGATTAACTTTTTTCTTTTTTTTAGAAGTGAGGAGACTATTTTAAATATAAGAGATATTGTTATACCCTTGTGTAGGCCTGTTAGTACATTGCGTGTTTGAGTTTATTGCCATGGGTGAATCACAATGAAAACACATTTTGGAATCCAGTCTGTCAACATTTTGAACAGAGCTTGTCCAAGCAGAACCTGTTCTAATGCCATGTTTTGTTTTTGTATCTCCATGTATGGGCCTATCACTTTCACCATCAATATTATAATCGAAGGACAAATCCATAATGAAAAAGTTTGATTTCTTTGAGCTAACAGTGTGACATGAAATAATAGAAATATTTGTGAGAATGGAACAGTTTATTCAAACTTAAGACAAAATTAAAAAATAGGCATTTATAAATTTTATATAGCCTATAAATTATACATTTTATATATAAATTACATACATTTTGTATCATATTTGATGCATCGGGGTTTTATGGCGTGTATCATATTCTGATGATGGATCTCCATATTCTCAGTACTATATCCTATGCCGCAAATGATATACTGAGAAGATGGAGACCATCAGAATATGGAGTTTTTATATGGCCAAAGATTAAGATGACATTTTGATTTTAATGTAAATCAATGAGTATAACAGACTACTTACATAAAATTCATATAAATATCAGTCATCACTCCATATATCCCAATAATATGTCTAAAAAAAGATGATATTTAAATGCTTTGTTTTATGATCAAAGCTCTGGGAGGCAAAATATATAATGCAATGTTATGGAGAGATGTACAAATAAATGTTCCTCAAAAGCCTGTTTTTTTAAAATATGATACATTCATAAAAAAACAAGAGAAAAAAAATATATATAGTTTTATATAGGTAGTATAGTATATATATATATAGTTTTTATTATATACTATATATATATATATATAGTTTTTTGTTTGTTTGTTTTTAATTATTAATTATTATTTTACTTGTTAAGTTTACTTTTTTTTACAGTGGTCTAAGATTTCACAGCAAACGTATAGGTAAGATAAAGGGATACATATTTACAATACTAAAATGCATTTTACTTGCTAACAAAAGTGTGAATTATCAATCAGAGGACAGAAGGTTATACAACAGGTTTTTCAGCAAAGTTTTAATTTTGTTGAGAGTTTAGATTCCTTTCATGCCTCAAATATAATGGCATGGGTTAAGAAAACTGAGATCTTTAAATTAATTGTAGATTAAAGGCTGACATCCTTTCTGCTTTGGTGGCCCACATATCCTGCTTGGAAAGAGAATTCAAGGATGCTGCAGCTGAGCCATGAATCACAGCACATCACTTCCTCTTTCTTAGCACAGCTTATGTCACACACTATCACTAGGGTTACGAATACAATGATGAATGGCTGGAAGTGTTGCCAGTGTATAAGGTCACCTATAAAACCCAGAATTACTGAGGGAGTGGTTCACTGGATTTATTAGAGAATATCCATTTACAAGAATGAAACAAAATCCAGCTATTTTTATCTTTACAATGCCAAAATAAGTCTGAACAGTAGGCCCTATTTATACATGGATTTATATATGCTCCCCTGTGAATACTCTATCTTTTGAATGGAATACTTGCCTTGCCTTTAGTGTTGTACTGTGAGTACAAAAATGTTAAGGGAAAAAAAGTCAAGAAGTTTAGGCTTCTTACACAGTAGATCTCTTTAATACCACCACGCATAAATTATATATATTCATCACTTGTCACTACACACTAACAAAAAGCTTTCCAGAAGTTCTTATCTTATGTAACCATTCTTATGAAAATGTTGCCATCCAGTGGTTGGATTAGCATATACGGTTTCTTATAATCTACTGGCACTAAATTAAAGCGAATTTTATTTACTAAACTGTATTGAAGCTAATTATTAACTAAATAAATTGTGCTTTATATGGTAGCCCATTTAAAAATAGAACGCCCTCAGAGACTTCTAATTTGAAAATTCAGCTCAGCTCAGCACGCATGCGCAGTCTTATAGTGTTGCTGCCAGTTGTGTACGTCGGAGGATGTCTGACAACGCAGAATCTCCTACAGAAAATCAAAAAGATGAACCTTCGATACAACAAACTGTCACTGAACACACTGGATTATCGGATGAGAAGAAAAAGAGTATGAGTTATATACATGACCTGAGAAACTGTTATAAATTCATTGCTAAACGCTGCTGCAGTGTTTATTTCGGCTGGTCATCAGCGAGCTACTTCCGTGATTTCGCAAAGATCGATAGCTCTGCCAGCCAATGAACTTCCCGTTTGTATGTAGGCAGCCAATGTCTGGCCAAGCAGGCATGTGCTTCTTTACCATGAAAGTGTTTGTAAGAGTTGTATTTTTTTAAAGAAAATTAGGCATAATCGCTGTTTTAATTAACCGAATGGCCTAAAACATTATTGTAGAATCATTCAACAACAGGTGACAAGATAATACAGAGTATTATAATCACAATTTGTTGTGACGTTGGGAACCCCTTTGTGGAGCCTATGGCCATATCGTACCGTATTAATGTGTTTATTATATAATGTTTTATTTCAGAGCCTTTAGCATCATTATTGATTAACAGAGTAATATACTCATACATTTTAATATAACTTATACATTTTTACTTAACCTGCTTTAAATTTAATAAACAAAGTAGTTTGACATCAAACAGTAATTAGCTGGCCTTTGTAAAAAAATACAGTTAATTTTATTGGGTGTTAATTTATATTAGGTGCCTTTAGCTACTATGTATGTCTTGCATACTTCCATAAAAAAACTTTTTAGGTACAATGTACTCATTGTTTTTTATGTTGTATTGCAAAACACTTTTGCTTCTATTGAGGCAGGGGAAGGTTTGGTACAGGTTTGATGGTCTGGTTTTGTTTAAGGGTGGATTAAGAGATAAGGAAACTGTCAACGGTTTAATTAAAGATGTAATTAAAAATTTACAGCCGTAATTACATGCATGGTCTTTTTTTAAATATAAGTTCAATGTAAAACATGTATGTACACAATAAACCGAAATAATACATGTAAAAGTTGCTAGTAATTAATGACACTTAATGTAAAGTTGGACTGTGTGTTTGTTTGTTTTAAGAGTACATTTTTGTGTTTCGTAACACGCTTATGTACACTGTTAAAAGAGCAATCTCTAATTATTTTCAGCTTGTCTGAATATGTTGTGAATTATTTTATTCTCATTTTATCTTTCAGTTGATGTGCTGTTAAAGGCTGTCGGTGATACGCCCATCATGAAGACCAAAAAATGGTCCGTGGAGAAAGGGAGGACCGTACAGTCACTCGCTCAGTTCATCTCACGATTTCTCAAACTGGAGCCTAGTGAACAATTGGTATGTTATTCACCCCACCATGACCAACTCGCTTCAAGCTGTGTAAGGCAGAGTGGGCTCACCCTCCTCTGCCAGACCACTGTGCCACCAACAAAAGAACACAACCACTAATTTTTCCCAGTTTGAAAGCTTCTTAAAGATAATCATATTGAGACATCATAATTTTCGCCATCAGGAGGGTCAGCGTACAACAGCGCATGCGCAAGGTGAATTTTGAGACAGAAGAGTCCAGTAGGTGGCAATACGCAACTGTGCATATATTGTACAGTTGTTGTACAGAGCGATACAAAACAATATGCTGTTCCAAAAACAGTATACAAAGCATTATATCATTCTCCGTTGTTATCTTTTTTTTGGTTCTTATTTAACTCTTGCATGTAATCTACTTTTCTTCTTCTATCCCTCTGAGTGAACATCCTGTAAATTACACGACTCAGTGCTGCCCTATGATATCCTGTGAGTCTGGAAAAGCAATTGTGTCAAACGTGCCCGTCTGCGCTCATCTGGTTGAGTTAGTGTACATTTGAAAGCTGTGCGGACACGGAACTTGGAAAATGAAGTATGCTCGGGCCTTGAGACTGGTGCAAGGGAACAGGTCTTGAAAATGCCATGCCATTTCCTGGGAGTTATCATTGGGCTTAACTTTTTTGAGCAACTTCCCATTGTCCAACACAATATTTGACGGCCATTATAAGGCCTGTCTCAATCACGAAATCCTGAAACGTTCTCTCCCTAAAAATCCCACAATACACCGCAAAAACCAGGAAGCATCGATGCGCACTATGCTCCCTTACTGGAAAATTCGTCAAATTTCTGAAGCATAAAATGCACAAGCCAACTCAATAAATATAATGACACGCGATCGAAGATTTGAAAAGACAACCTGTTTGTTATTTATTTATCAGCATAAACGCACATTGCTAGACAGGTAGTGAACACACCTAGTTAGCTTTTATTATTAATATTCAGCTGAAATGTTGCAAGATTGGAACATTCTACAATGTTGTACTTTGACGTTGTATGTAGTAATTTTGCCGGAAATTGAGTAATCACTGTACCAATGTGTAGTGAACCAGGGTCCTTACCAGCGGCTGGATTTGTGTACACGATATACTGATTGACGAGCTAGGGAGCTGATTGAGACGCACCCTTGGTGTCTTTACTAATGAGCTGATAAGTTGAATCAGGTGTGTTTGATTAGGGAGACGTCTAAATCAGAGATGGGCTGTGTTTGAAATCGCCTCCTCATTCACTATTCCCTACATTACTCCATTAATATATTTCACTTGAGGGAGTGAATAAAAACGAGTCAGTGAATTCGGACACTTGAGTGCGTCGGAAGGGCTGCCGCTTTTGCATAGTTTGTGCTTTCTGATTTATAATCATTTGAAATTTAGCAAACTGGCATCTTGTAGTAATGAAAACATTTAGCCTATATTAAACTCTGTCATGGAAACTTTGTATACATCTTAATTAAACAATTTAATAATCAATTGGAAAGGGATTTATAAATATATGATATTACACTGTACCCACAAAAATGTTTTGTTTATTTTCTTAAGACAATATACAACATCACTCAATATCACACAACACAACAATTATTAAATACCACTACACATCTGCTGGTGGTAAAGCCGTATTATGAGTCCTACTTGTCGTGACATTCCCTACTCTGCCTTCTCTTGTAAAATGACATTTCTATTATAGTAAAATCATACGGTTACCAACAAAAGTATTGTTTGATCTAAAACACGTTGAAGATTAGCAGGCTGTCGATTCATGAAATAAGATATTTCCTCACAAAAGCGGTTTATTCAGCGTAGTGAAGCCTCTCTCATTGACATCCATTAAAAAAGGCCTCTTGTCTCCTTTTCTGCGTATCGCTTTTTTTTTTTTTTTTTTTTGACTAAAGTTGCAGGCTTACCTTCAAGTGTCTTTTTCTAAACTGTGCAGTGCTGTGCAGGACCAGGGCTGGCATTCACTGTGCTATTGGGCCCTGGCCCTCGGTTGAGAACCACTGCTTTAGATACATTCCTGGACAATACATTTTGTCAAGTTAAATATCTGTTGTCATAAATATATTTAATGAATACATTTGTATCAACCTTTTTATTAATGAATATTATATATACATATATATATATATATATATATATATATATATATATATATATATATATATATATATATATATATATATATAATTATGAGATTAAGTAGTTTTTTCTTATTGCACTTCTGTCCTGAATGCTTTATCTTTATTTTATATATATATATATATATATATATATATATATATATATATATATATATATATATATATATATATATATATATATACTGTATATATAGTGTATGTATGTTTGTATGTATGTATAATTTATGTGATTTTTCTAATAAATAATTGTATTTATTAACCAACCCAATCAAAGTAATTTTACTCATGAACTCAAACAGAAAAAAGAATTATGAGATGAGCTAGTTTTTTCTTATTGCTCTTCTGTACTGAATGCTTTATCTTTATTTTTCTGCTCTTCCACCAGTTCATTTATGTCAATCAGTCATTTGCTCCATCACCAGACCAAGAAGTGGGTGTGCTTTTTGAGGTATGTTTTTGAGGTATGTTTTTGTGTGTGTGTGTGTGCGTGTGTGTGTGCGTAAGTGCGTGCGTGCGTGCGTGCGTGCGTGTGTGTGAGTGTGAGTGTGCGTGTGTGTGTGTGTGTGTATGTGTTTTGCCAAATGCTACTCTGCCCTCATCTGGCTTTTTAAGGAAATTGAAAGTAGACTTAAATCATTTCAGATGGCCATTTGGTTTGCATTTTAATCACAGTGTAATTATACATTTAATAAGTATTGAAGAATATCAATTAACATGTACTTACTATAGGGCTAGGATTAAAAGCAGGGTTTGGTTTAGTTGGATGAAATTATGCATAATTTACTGTCATTACTACATACATGTAGCATTGTTTTGCTGACAAAATCGGCATGATTCAGAAGACTTGATACTCATAACAATCCTCTATACACAAGTGTCTATTTTTTTGTGTGTAATACTGTATAATGAATATAATAGGCTAATACATATTTGGTGGGGATTTCTGTGAAGGAACAATGTGTTTCTCTGATTTAATAGGTAAACCTTGTTCTTCTACTCTGTTTTACAGTGTTTTGGAAGTGATGGGAAACTAGTTCTCCATTACTGCAAGTCCCAGGCCTGGGGATGACCGTGCAGCTCTCTTTTTCCCCCCCGTTTCCGACTTTCATTTATACATCTATACACATACAGTAACAAAAACATCCCATACGCATCATCAGTGTTTTTATGTCTTATACATTTTTCATGTCTCGTTTTTTTGTAAATAATAAAGTGTAAATAATATTATAAAACAATGCATCATCTCGTGGGACTTTTTTTAAAGCGCAGTGGAGGTGGGAGGAATAGGTGGAAATCATAAGAACACCAAATACCTTTAGCAACAAATTCTGATGAATGTTTTTTATATTTAAGCTCGTGTTGAAGTGATTTACAGGGACAAGGACAATATGTGATTCTCAGTAGTACACAGTGATTACTTTTTACAGGAGGGGTGGGTAATGCCCCAGGACAGAACAGGTCACATGTAAGGGCCGGTGGAGACACAGAGGGGTGTGAAGAACAGGTGGGACAGAGGGTTGTTTAAAAAGGGTGGGATGGAGTGATATAAAAGAAGACAGGATAGAAAGATGGAGATGGCGTTAACAGATGGACTGAAGAGGGATTATGGATGCTCTTGGTAGAGTGTGACACCAATTTCCAAGGAAAGGCAGGAAAAGGAGGAGATTTGGGCAGGATTTTACCAGAAAAGGGGAAAAGCAGAAATAATCGCAGAAGGGTAAAGAGGGAAACCGCATGCCGAACCAAAGAGACAAGACCTTCTGTGTTTAACAACTGCACAGAAGGAAGAAAAAGATGAAAATTAACGGATCGAAACAGGGGGGAATTATTACGATGGACATGATGTAAGACGATTAATGTGCACAGGTAAAAATCAGCTTTTTAAATGCAGAATAATGTTGATTTTCTTGTGAAATATAGCTACCTTTAATTCTCGATACCTCAGATACATCTGGTACTACTCTTCAACAATAAATGAATGATTCAAGCATTTCTATCGATTAGCACACATCATTTCTTTCGTATCGCTTACAAACACATTCAAATAAAATTACATTTAGGATCTGTTTTTCTGTAAAAAGTGAAAATGTGCAAATGTTGCCTTAAAGAACTGTTTTCAGTTGATATGACTTTTGAAAATGAGTTTTGTTGATGTAATCTATAATGTAGTCAGGTTTATTCAGATATATTAAAATATAGTTTTTATTTTACATAATCATATAGCTCAATTTTAATGTGAGTTTGAGGATAAAAATAATGCATAGGAATCCTTAAAAGCATTTTTAAAAAAACATGCACACCTACAAAGCCCAAACAGATTAAAACAGATTATTAGAGGATTACAAGTAAAGTTAGACTTAATGCAAGAGCTTAACTAATAATTTCATCACGTAACTTCAAACGTAATCCTTTGAATTCCCTCTCTTTCCTTTTCTTATTTTTAATCCCATACAGTGCTAGGCTGGATGATGCGTTAGGGAATATCAGTAATAGTTCCGTATCATTTATTCTGCATTTCATAAACATGTTTTACCTTTAAATTACAGTTCTGCTCTTAAATTTACATACCCCTTGCAAAATTGCATGTTTTTTTTTTAGTACTGTTCTGAATTAACATAACCAGCAGTTAAACTTCCCACTGTTCTTCAGGTCCTGCACATTCTTCTGCATATTTGAACCCTTTCCAACAGTTACTGTGATTTTGAGATCCATCTTTTCACACTGAGGAACAACTGAGGAACTACACAACTATTACAAACGTTGCAAACAGTCACTGATGTTCAAGATGGTGCAGGGGGTGTAAACTTTTTGAATTGGATTATTTTGTATTATTTTTTATTCAATATGTGATACTCCAAAAGTGCGGTACTGAAGTGAAGTACTAAAAGAAATGATCTTGAAACTAAATTAGACAAATGTACACCCTATAGGTTCCTAATACATCATGGTGCCGCCTTGAACATCAGTGAATGTTTGTAGCTTTGGTAATAGTTAGTTGTAATAGTCCTAAATTGTCCTCAGTGTGAAAGAAAAATGGATCTCAAAATCATACAGTCTCTGCTGGAAAGAGTTAGAAAAGCAGAAGATGCTAGAAAACAAAATAATTTGATTTTTCTGAAGAACAGTGCATGATAACTGAAACTAAAACTAAAACCATTAAAAAAAACATGTTGCAAACAACTGAAATAAAATAAAATATAAAAATAAACTTATTTTATCTCATCTAGCTGCAATATTTCTCATTTTCATTTAGTTTAAGTTTAAGGAGGAAGCTGGTAGTCAACGAGGTGCGAAAGCAGGAGGAGAGGATGAGATGTATAAAGGCCATTTCCCAGGACAAGCAGGGAGAGTGGATGAGATGGGAGAGTGTGGAACAACGCAAAATGGGCTGGCAAGACCTTTGGTCAATGGAAGAGAGTAGGATCAGTTTCCTTATTAGGTCAACATATGATGTTCTCCCATCACCGCAGAACCTAAACCTCTGGGTAGGAGAGGATCCATCTTGTCCTTTGTGTTCAACACCTGCCACATTAAGGCACATTTTGACAGGATGTAAGGTGGCTCTTAGCCAGGGTCGGTTTACTTGGCGCCATGACCAAGTATTGCGATGTTTGGCTTTAACATTGGAAGGCAAGCGTAGTATGACCAATAAATTGCCGCCTGTTCTAGCAAAACATTACACGCAGAAGACAATATTCCTCCGCCCAGGCGAGCAACCACCAAGAAAAGGTGCTAACACCAATTCTCGCCCAGGACAACTGGAAGCTGCTAGGGACTGGAAGATGCTGGTTGATCTTGATCAACGGCTTACTTTTCCACCTGAGATTGCCACCACTAACCTACGACCAGATATTGTTTTGTGGTCTGGATCAGCACGCATTGTTCAACTGATAGAGTTAACAGTGCCATGGGAGGATGCGGTAGATGAGGCATATGAGAGGAAGAAACTGCGGTATGCTCATCTGGCCACTGAAGCAGAACAGCGAGGATGGAGAGTCCAGGTTTATCCAGTGGAAGTGGGTTGTCGTGGTTTTGTGGCACACTCTACAACCCGGTTCCTCAGAGACGTCGGATTCAGTGGCCAAGAGTTGCGTCGCACAGTAAAGAACTTATCTGAAGCAGCAGAAAGGAGCAGCAACTGGCTGTGGTTGAGACGGAAAGATTCTAGCTGGCTGTGTACAGGCCGCCATGCTACGGTTTCGTAGAATTCTTGAAAACTTGAAAGGTCTGTTGGTTTATTTGTATAGGTTGTATAGTATTTACAGTCATTACGTTCCTGTGTATATTGCGTGAATGACGGGTGGTTGGGCAGATATTGTGTTTTGCGGTAGGTGGTATGCCATACGGAACCGTTGCCACTGAAACTGCATATTAACGCACCAGTGGGGCTCGACAGCCTTAGTCAAACGGGTTGGCGCGTATGGTTGGGTTGCGGAGAGATTGTGAGATTGTGGTTAGGTCTCAGCAGCAACTGTTGGTTTATTTGTATAGGTTGTATAGTATTTACAGTCATTACGTTCCTGTATATATTGCGTGAATGACGGGTGGTTGGGCAGATATTGTGTTTTGCGGTAGATGGTATGCCATACGGAACCGTTGCCTCTGAAACTGCATATTAACGCACCAGTGGGGCTCGACAGCCTTAGTCAAACGGGTTGGCGCGTATGGTTGGGTTGCGGAGAGATTGTGAGATTGTGGTTAGGTCTCAGCAGCAAGAGGGAAGTAGAGGTCAGTAAGCTGGGCTGAGTTGAGTGGGGGACGGAGGGGGGTGACTCTGGGACTCTGCTCTGTCGAGACCTCTTGAGGTGTCGTGGGCTAGTCGACGAAACACTGAGGACGGAAGGTGCCCACTTGAAGACCCTAGAGATGTTCCCTACTCCGCTCAATCCAGAGGGTTGTTATGGGGGGACCGCACTGTGGTTGCAGCCGTTGTGTGTGCTGACGCGCAATACACTGTATTAACACCAGACAGAAGATTCACGTCACCAGATGGAAAGAATGGATGGAGAAGCATAGGTTACTGTAAAACTACGTCTTAGTTGGTGATTATCTTGGCGAAAGCCGAGTACAAATCAGCATGAAGTTTTAACATCTACTCTCGTGTAATGGAAATCAAAGAACTAAAAAAATAAAAATGAAATACAAATTTATAAAAATGACTTAATTAAACAAAACTTTAAATGAGATGAAAATGAAAAAAAAAACCCATCATAATATATAAAAAATAATAAAAGTAGTATCTCAATAAAATAACACTAGGACATTGGGCAGTTTAACTGCTCCTAACAACAACTCATGAAAAACGATCAACACATAAAATTGTTGATCATCCAGGTAACAACGCACAGTATTAAGATTCAAGGTATGTAAACTTTTGAACTGGTTCATTTGTGTAGATTAAGTGATTATTTTGTCTTGCAGACTATATACATCTCTAATTTGCAACAGTGCATGCAATTTTTATGATCTTATTTTATTATAATTATTAACATCTTACATATTCTGCAAGGGGTATAAACCTATGAGAAGAACTGTATATGATTGATATTGGAAGAAGTAATTAGTACATTTATTTTCCTTTGGTTTTCAAAGCAACATAACAGATCACTAATATAAAAAATATTTTAATATTTTAAAAATTCTAATCAAGAAATTTTATGACATGAAGTGATTTGCGTTACAGAATTTGGTGATAGAAAATAATAATAAAGTAAATTACTTCATATAAAAATATCAACAAATCTTTAAGCTAACACAATCCATATAATAATGATATACGAATGCCAAACCATATTAACACATAGTGCTAAAGTAGTAAGTAATGTGTCTGTGTAGTTTATGTAAACTGTCTGTCTTTTAGAACTATTCAATTATTTTTTCATTTGTTGCTTTGGTTAATAAACATCTGCCAAGAACAAAGTTTAAATGTATAAGCCTTGGACATATGTTTTTCTTTCTTTGTCTGACCCTCTCCTTTAATAAATCCACATCTTCATCCTTATACATCCTTATGTAGTATATCCTACCATCTGTCACAGTGATCTCTTTCTCATCTCTGCTTTATATAATTTTCTCTATTTCATTCTCATCCCAAAAGATTTTTTTTTGTGAGTGGACACAGGCATCCCTGTTTGCCCTTCTCTTCCTTACGTCTGGGTAGCATGTTGGACCACATGTCCAGGCGTTCTCGCTCCCTGCTCTCTCTTTTCCTGACCTCCCTTGCCCTTGCTTTATCTGTCCTGGCTTTCTGTACGTCTTACTGGTGTGAAGGAACGCACAAGGTGGTCAAACCTCTCTGCCTTTCACCTGTCAAGATGAAGAACTGCGGCCAGAACAATAGTGAGCCTTACACTACAGGTATGATATATCACATGCACCTTAATCTTCTGGTTTGATTTTACCGGTGTGATAAATCACAATCGTGCTGATATTCAGACCGACATAACAATTGAGAGTGTGATATTACAAGAAGTTATGATTGAGTTATTTACTTTTTAGAGACAATATTGTTCTGCCTATTTGACCCATCAACATAAATAGTCCCAAATTAAATGAAAGTAAATTAATCTTTGCGCATCTCCAAGCAACAGTAGTGTTTTTGTTCCTGAATGAATAAGCCAGTGTTTTGAATGAATCGGTTGAGTGAATGATTCAATGACTCATTCATAAACAGTGTTGAAAAAAAACTAAATTCTATTTTTGGCTAATGTAAAAGCCCTTTCGCACCAAGAGTGAAATGAATAAGCCTCAGGATGAAGGAAATACATATTTGGTGGATGTACAGTAGGGCAAACTTTTCGACTGTGCTGCAATTCTGGGCTGCAGAAGAATAGGATGCAGGAGAGGTTAGTTCAACACTCATTTCAGCAATAAAAACAAAATTAAACACAAATGTGATGTTTATCTTAATTCAGTTGTATCATGGAAGGTCAGCAGCAAAGACACTGGTTTATAAAGTGAAATTAAATACATAAAATATATTTGTGTTTTTTTACACATTTATTTATCGCTTGTTTGCGTGATATTCGCAGTTTGCATTTCGCTGTTTTTTATTCATTTAGAGGAATACTGTATCTGTCTTTATGCGAGTGCGATGAGTAAACACATGCTCACATTTAATCTAGAACTACAATAACTATCATGTTTACATAGCGCACACAACACCTCTGCACATTAGTCCTGATTTCTCTCAACAATGGGACAGTAAATGGGAAGTAACTTGCGTTACGTATTTGAAAAAGTAACCGAGATATTTTGTTGTAAATTTAAAAGTAATGCATTACTTAACTAGTTACTTTTAAAAAGTAATCTGATTACGTAACTCAATTTATTTGTAATGCGTTAGCCCCAACACTGTTTATAAAGATGGTCGCCACCTACTGGTGAAATAATGCAGTCTGTAGAAAGAGTCAATGAATCTCCACTATGACTGACAGACTGTCTGGATTCTGGAACACAGACAAGCGGAGTGATATGAGCAATGAAAAGTTACAGTGCATGTACACTCCACTTATTTAGGTTACGAACAGGCTAATTGGTTGTCTTTTTTTTCTTTTCAGAAAGCCCCACCCCAGATCCACGGGGCACTTTACCACCAAAGAGAAGGGAGGAACTAGCCAGGATTCGTCAAAGACAATTGGCCAATGCAGTTCACTACATTTGGGAGACGGGAGAAGACAAGTACACCTTCAGATATTTCCACACAGGATTTTGGGAGTCTTGTGAAAAACATGCTGATGGTAAGAAAAAGTCTCATTGAGAGACATCAAAGGGATAGTTCACCCCAAAATGGAAATTCTCTCACCCTAAAATTATCTTCTCACCGTCAAGCCACAATGTCATTATGTTTATGGACCACAAAAGGAGATGTTAGGCTGCACTTTCATACTGTTCTTTCCGGTACAATGAAACTGAATTCAGAATTTGTGCAATGTTTGTACACATGCAAATGTATACAAGATTTCAGAGATGCAGCAATGCATTATTTTCTTTTTCAAATCTTTAGAAGACTTGCAATACTGCATGAGTTTATGGAAGAGCTGCATAAACATTCTGCCAAGTATTTTATGAAAGAAAGAAAGTCATAGGGGTTTTGAGCGAGATGAGGGTAAATTAATTTTTTTTTAAAAATAACTTTAATACTAATTTCAGGACCTTGATGGCATTTAGCAAAATCTTGACAAAAAACAATCACTTGTAACAGGCTATCTAATGTTCAAAAAAAAATTCAACCCGCTTTTTTATATTCTTAACAAGGGCCATGTCAATGTCAGGACAAATCTAAAAACATGGTCTGGAAAAGTGGAACATGGGACCATAGAAACAGTATCTGAAAATGAATGGTGATGAAGTATTACATACAAAATAATGTAGACCAGTTGGTTCATGTTCCACAATAATGTAGACTGGTGTAAGTGGATTTCATTACCATTATCATAACATGGAATGTTAATCAAAATGAAATGAAAAATGTGTATTTTGATGGGAGTTTAATGTCTTGAGTTTGGTAACCAGTTTTCAAAGAAATTGTAAAATTGTACCATTTCATTGATATTCTTGTTCATTCTGCTACATTACAGGAGAACGATGTCGCCGGTTCTTAGATCTTACTCCTGGAGAGACTCATGGTGAGAGTGCAGTGCGTGTGCGTGTTAATATATATATATATATATATATATATATATATATATATATATATATATATATATATATATATATATATATATTATGCAGAATGTCAATCAAGTCTCTCTCTATTTGTACAGTATATTCTTATATAAGTGTACCATGCATGTGTTCCTCTGTGCCTGCTGCAGGTGTTCTGTGGTTGTCAATGATTGCTGAGTTCATGTACATCAGTTTGTTGGGGATGGGGTTTCTACTCATGTGGGTGGAAGTGTTGTGTGCTCATAAAGAAATGCATGCGCTCAAAATCAATGCTTTTGCAGCCATGTGCACTGTGCTCTCAGGTAAGAGATTGCTTCTCTCTTGTGGTACATTTGGGTATTGCAGTCTTTGGTAATTATTGTTAAAATAATTATATTGTGATCATTTGCATTACATAGTCTAGATACCAGGCATCTTATATTGTCCTAATTCCCTCTAGTTATATCTTTCAGGACTGTTAGGGATGGTGGCTCATATGATGTACACCACCGTATTTCAGCTGACTGTGATTGTGGGGCCCAAAGACTGGAGACCTCAGACCTGGGACTACGGTTGGTCATTTGCGTGAGTACAATTGCATGTTTACACAATATCATTGATATCCGATCAAAAGTGTAGCTGGAACTTTAAGTATAGTCAAATCAAATTTATTTGTATAGCGCTTTTCACAATATATATTGTTTCAAAGCAGCTTTACAGAAAATAATGATTTTAATGTTTATCATATCTTTAGTATTTTCA
This sequence comes from Siphateles boraxobius, assembly GCF_051911475.1. NCBI lineage: Eukaryota > Metazoa > Chordata > Actinopteri > Cypriniformes > Leuciscidae > Siphateles > Siphateles boraxobius. The sequence goes on along the minus strand of NW_027508722.1, from coordinate 17,654,177 downwards.
TGCCTTTTAGTTGCATTTAGCAGATTAGAGCTGGGTGATCGCCCTAATATAGTTTATGTTTTGCAAGGATGCAAGCAATCAAGCAGTCAAGATTTGCTATTTATGTAGTATATATTGCTTTATTTGAGTGTACTACACTGTGGGACAGATATAAATTTGGATATACTGTGCGGTAATGTAGTTTACAATTTGCAGCAATAAAAAAAAAAAAAAATAGCCGAAGCAGGTCCAGGTCAGGAATGAACTTTAGAAACATGCAAATGTTTAGGATTTTTTCTCAGTTCATGGAATATTGAATACATGGAATTAAAAGGTTGCTTCTATGTATTTAATCAGTGAAATTAATTCAAAACCATCACATTCATTAGATGCATTTTTCTGACTTGACACAAAGCATTCATTCTGTTCTGTGTGATTTTTTTGTGCTGCTTTCAACGTTTCATATGATTCTATCACTTTAACAAAGCTTTAGAAAATTCAGTCATCATTTAATCATCACCATTTATTTAAAAATATCCAAATAATAGCAACATGATGTAAATATACAAATATATAATATAATATTTGTAAAGATTTTTTCGCTTCCCCTTGGCCAGATGTCAAATATAATATAAAATAAGTTTTCATAGCCTATATTAAAAATATGGAACATCAAAACTATGATATACATACAGTATATAGAAGACATGTTGTGCCCTGGTATGTTCATGATGTTAAATGCCACTTAAATGTCAAACAATTATTAAGATTATTATTAAGATATTTTTGAGAAATAGTTCACTGATTGTTGACATAAACCTGTAAATCCTGTCTAGTTGTTTGTTAATCTCCCTCTTTCTTTTGCATGGTCCTTTCTCTCACTTCTCAACTCCAAGGTTGGCATGGGTGTCTTTCAGCTGCTGCATGGGTGCTGCGGTTATGACCCTTAATTCTTACACCAAAACAGTCATTGAGATGCATCACCGCCAGAGACTTCGATTAGAAGAGGCCCGCGCTACAACCCATGCTCCATCCTACGATGAGGTGGTCCCAGGGGGCGGGCTCTACTCCGTCAGTGGCCTGTTACAGTGCCCGAATGGGATGATGGACTCTGTGTGGGCATCCAATGGGAGCATGAGAATGGTGCAAGAAGAAGATGTGCCCACCTTGGTACTGGTTGGGGGATGCAGACCGGATACGTGTGAGGACTGTGAGAGAGAGATAGATGAGATGAAGGAGGCCATGAAAGGAATAGATTCTCCTTGCTGATTCGCCCAAAAATGAAAAATCTGACTTCATTTAATCAAACTCATTTTGTTCCAAACCTCAATTCATTTCTTTTGTCTGTGGAACACAAAAGAAGATATTTTGAAGAATGTTGGTAATCAAATAGTTTTGGTTGCCATTAAAAAACACTGCGCCGTATCTTAAAATATCTACTTTTGTGTCATGCGGGTTTGGAACGACAAGAATGTGAGTAAATGATGTCAGAATTTTCATTTTGGGTGAAATATACCTTTAATGAGTTTTTACAACAAAGGCCTTGTATGTTTCGTTTGTCTGATTAACTGACTTGCTAAAATTGTCTATGCAAAATGTCCCTAGATGATTTTTTTTTTAGGTATGTGTGTGGCTGAAATTCAGTCAGTATGAGTGAGAGATACTGACACACAGCAGATGTGAGAAAGGAGAAAGGTGTGTGTAAATCATTCAGTGATTGGATTTTCAAGTGTGAGGATTCCACGAGATTTAATTTATATATTGAAAGGTATGAGACTCTTGAGTGGATTACGTTGAGATTGTGTCAGATCACGAAGCCTGTATTATTTTTAGTTATGCATCTCATCTGTTATATTTTAAACAAAAAGGTGTTCTATCTAATCTTTTATGCTATATCTGTGTTATTTAATAACTTTGTTGCTCAGAAAAGCATCTGGTACCATAGCTAATGTACAGACTTGCTTAAAAGAATATTATTACTAACAAAATCTAAAATGCTTGAAATATTTACTAAATGTGGAATTGTTGCAACCATCAATTGTTGTGATTATTTGTGTCAAAGGGTTTTCTACTACTTCTGAGAGGTATAGTCAATACTGTAAATGATATTGTAACTTATTCACTGTTGTCCAATGTGACCTTCTTTGTGTTCCTTGTATTTCTAACGGTTCAAGTTCATTATCACAAATGTTCAATACGTCAAAACAAAGAAAAAAATTATAACCTATATTAACTCTTTCCCCGCCAGCATTTTTGAAAAAAGTTGCCCCCACCATTTTGGATCATATTCACAAGTATCATGACCCCCAGAATATGTTGTTGTATGAATATCTGAGCATGCAACATATCAAAAGAAAGAACAGACCCTCTGCTTTTAAACATAAAAATCCACTTTATTCTAGCTTAATACATTCTTTTTTATACTTGAATGTGGGTAAGTTTCATTAAGAAAATTTGAGCAAAAATCGTGTTTTTTGTCAGGCTACGTCTGGATCGGATTCAGAACAATGATCAAAACATAGAGTAGATCGAGTCCATCAAGACCCCTTGCTCAGTCATAGATCGTCCTGGGTCGACATTTCATATAACATTAAGCAGTTTTGATTTATATGCTGTTTAATATTGATGATTGCGTTATTTTACATATGCATTTTTATCTCTTGTTTCTGCTTCTTCCGTTCACCTGTGTTAGTGGGCCCTATTCTACAATGCAAGTGCACTTAGGGCGTGTCCTAATCCACTTTTGCTAATTTAATGACGGGAAAAATGGTCAGAGTGCCAGGCGCATGGTCTAAAAGGGTTGTCCCTATTCTTTTAATGAGTAATGGCTGTGTTTACACGTAACGTGCAATAAATCAATCAGAATTCTGATCCCCCCAGTATTGGTAGGTTTAGAATTAGTTGTGGGGGAGGGGTTAGGATTAGGGGAGGGGTTAGGATTAGGCAATCAAGTACTGACTTCAACAAGGGAGGTAATAATTTGGCAAGGAGCCGAAATTCGGCATAACACCGGAAATTCGTGTCAATGGCAGAGAAAGAGTTAAAGAGACTGGAGAGAGAGGATGGACTGTGAAGTTGGAGATTTTGAAATGTCTACTTTGCAATTTTGGACAGGCGATTATGTTAGTAATCCTGACTTGGACTAGGACAGTGAGGAAAAGAAGGGTTAGTAAACAGTGTCATAAACAGCATAAAGATGACTCTCTTCAACACAATATTACAAAGTCACATACAGACTCGCATTTACCTGTTTGCATGAAGTATGTATCTGGCCCAAATTTGCCATGCGTTGACACACAAAGATAATCTAGGATTACGGGTAATATATTGCCACGAGAATGTTAAACCTCTCGGCTGCTAGCAGACCATCAGAGATTAATGTGCAGCCCATTCCAGCGGTTCTCTTGAACTCTTCACCTCACCCAAATAAATTCACACATACTGACACAGAATAGTAAGACTCATGGTAGCTTTTATTGTTTTAGTTTTATTCCTCTGCTGTGGACATCAAAAAACTTCAATGTTTACAATTTAAATGACAAACATTATTGAATATATTGTGCAATCATCCTGGATGATACATCATTTTCTTTTTTTTTTAGTTGGCCTTCATCTGCATTTGACTTCTTTTACTAGAGGAACATAAATTATCTTGCTCTCATTTAATTTTATAAAGAAAAAAAAGATTGCTTACAGCTCAAGTGTATCGTTATTATTTAATCTGTCAGAAAGTCTAAGTTTTTCACACAGTTCAACACATTATGTTCTCAGCAGTGACACTCTACTATCAGTTTACAATCTTTAATAATAATCACTTTAACCTATCCTCACTCCATCTATCATGACTTGCTCCAAATATATTGCAGTTAATGGGCTTTCAGATATTGACAAAATGATTTTGCACTAATACAAGAAACAGACAGATGTGCCCAGATTAAAGGGGTAAAAGTTAAAAACAAACAAAATGAAAATGAAAAAAAAAGGGGGGGGGCACAAAAGGAAACCACATGATAATAAAAATACAGTTATTGTTCACGTTTTTTGTTACTTTTTGGGCTCATATTGAATAAGGTGGATAGCGTCTTCATTGTCAAGAACACCTTGAATAAACTCGCCCTCAGCCAATCGCTCTGGAAAAAAAAGAGAAAGAGAGGGGGAGAACCCTCAATGTTACTGGACAATATCGAGATTAGATAGATTTTAACAGCAGCCTTTTGACATTACCATCTACTATCATGAAAATGTATATTCAAGTAACGGACTTGAAACTTTAGTTATTTACCATGTAACCGGGGATGGCAGATATTTGATAATAATACATCTATTGTATTATTTTAAACGATATACAAACAGTTAAATAGTTAGCCTATTTAAAATCTAAAATCTAAAAACAAAGATATTACCATTATCTTTTTTATTGAAGTACGACCACAGTTTGTCTGCTCTCTTCTCAGCAGTGTTCGCGTCTGCTGGAAGATCCTCTTGGGCCTCTTTAGGGATCAGCTTAAAGATAGCCTGAAGATCAACATGATGGAAGAAAAGTGAAGTTGTGAAGGGAGGACGAATAACAGACTAATGCCCATGCTCTTTTGAAAACTTGTTACACTTTATTTCAATAGTCCACTTTAAACATTCTACCTAAAGTAACTCTGCAAGCTACATTTCAACTAGTCAGTAAGACTGTCTGTTTTAGATCTGCTAACATTTTATTGTGATGCTCCCCAAACAGACATTCTACTGACTATAAGTAACTTTGCAAGTTCATATCAACTTATTCTATTAACCCTAACCTAACAGTCTACTAATAATCTAATGAGAGTTAGTTGCCTTGTAGTTGGAAATTAATGCGAGTTAGTTGACAAACTTGCAAAGTTACTTAGTAGAATGTCCATAGTTGAAATATAGTGTAACCTGAATAATTTCAAAAACCTCTCTCTTTCATTTACAGATTATGGGCTTGGAACTCCAAGCACAATGTATATCCAAACACAGTGACTTAAATTTAACTGATATTAATATATATATATATATATATATATATATATATATATATATATATATATATATATATATATATATATATATATATATATATATATAATTAGCTATTTTTTTTAAATGCGTTTTTTTTAAATGTGTATTATCTGTTTGCCTTTTATTAGACAGGATAATATAGATAATTATTATTTTATTATATTATTAATAATAGTCTAGCCCTTTCCCAATCTCATAGCATTTTCTCCCCAAAACATCAGAAGTAAACACCTTAAATCTCAATACAGGCTATGCAATGTTTTATTACATAATTAATTTTCAGACAGTGAAAACCACATCCATTAGTCATCAGCCATAATTGGGAGTGTCAAATGAATGACCATCTGCTCTTCGGATGATGCTTGTCTGGAGGTAATCATCATAGATTAGGACCACTAATGCCAAGGGTCATCAACATAGGCTTTAGTATTGCCTGACCACAGCTGACCTGGATCTGAGTGGTTCATTGATCTGAGGAGATGTTTATCTCTGACACATAAGACTCGTAAGAATAATACAGATTAGATGCAGTGGCAAAGCTCCTGCCAAAACCACTCGCTGGCCTCAACAAGCTCAGTCTTTAATTGGCTACTCTTTGGCATTCAGTCACCGGCAAGATGACAGAGACATTTACACTTATAAACCACCAAACCAGTGATCACAAAGCCTGAGTATGAGGTCAATGCTTATCTGACACTAACTGTGTGAGAATAACCATTTTAATATACATCCACAAATGCCTTAATGTATAAACAATGCCGTAAACAATGCGTTAAAAAGGTAAGTGTATCTCCTGTCCAATAGTATCCATATTGCATTTTAAGTTTCCGTGGTGGTGTACTCTCTTCCAAAGCTTTAATTTATATTACTGTACCGATCTCCGTGACACTTTTCTTGCTTTTTCCCCCTCATGTTTGTCCTTCTGGGCATGTAATATGCAATTTATGTTCCCACTGTTTACTGTGACTTCTATGACCCACTGATCCAGAGTCTTTCTAAAAAAAGTCTCTCACACTGTAATCCCCCCAGCCACCTGTCTGTCTACCTCCGAAAAGGCCTCTGTGTGCATTTATTGTTGAAGCTAAACCATTTATCAGATGGATTATTCTGGGATTGGCCAATTCCATTAGCCATGCTCCAAGGCACTGGCTTCAAAGTTACAGGATAAGACATTTGGCTTATTTTTAATGAGGCCTTGTGTTCAATACATTGCTGACAAAACAAAACTTAGAATGAGAATAAAGAGAATATTTAAAGTCTGGTTCATTGATCAGCAGAAAGGTTAGAATGCATAAGCACTACATTAGGGCAAGGGCAAGTTGTCACATAGGGGGAAGTGGTCTGTATTAAGACTCCATATGTATTTCAGTTACTACAGTATAAGGATTTAAATCCAATGTTTTTCAAGATGGTTTCAAACATCTTAAATCAGAATAATTTTGTCCTCTAAAATGTTAATATTATCATTTGTAACAAGTGAACACTAAAACCACACTGGGATAAATTCAGAAAAGAGTCAGCTATAATGAAGACAGAGTTTAACTTAAAAGTTGAACATTTTTCAAGACAAATATTTATTATGAATGACTGGTTGGGGTAAGTTGGCACATTTTTATCCTACCACGTTGTCACTTCTTTAAGTGTTATACATTGAAAAATGTTTTAACATTGTTCCTATATTCTTTTTTAATTCTTTCATTTAATAATTGTTTTACTGAAATGATAGGCTTTTTAATGGGAGGTTCCATTATGACAACTTGCCCCTGTGTGACAACACACCCTGCATATTGGGGCATGTTTTCACAAAAGGTCAATTTGTTCCTCGGGAAAAAGGGTGAAATGTTCAATATTATTTGATACTCTGAGAAATCACAGTAAAAAAGTGTGACAACTAGCCCCAGTCTCCCTACAAAAATACACTCACTCATATGATTTTGAAGGGAAGCCACACAACAGTGCCACAAACGTTTCACATTTGTGAAGGTAACATTTCACCTACCTGGCAGATTTCTTTCACTTCTGACTTGGTGATGTAGCCGTTCTTGTCAACATCGAAGAGTGAAAAGGCCCACTCCAGCTTCCGCTCCGTCTTTCCAGTTGATGTCATATGTAGAGCGATGATGTATTCTTTGAAATCCAACGTTCCATCATCATTCGTGTCAAAGGAGCGGAAGACATGCTGGGCATATGATGCGGCGTCGCTTTCTGGGAAAAAGCGTTCATAGATCTTTTTAAACTCGTCTGGTGTGATACGGCCAGACGGGCACTGCTTCTGGAAGTTCTCGTACCACTGTGCCAGTTCATCCTCTGAGAATTTGGTGCTGAGTTTGAGATCCTCCAGGATCTCTTTGGACATAGCACTGCTTTTGGCATTCCCCATTTTTGGCAGCTGGTGGAGGGCACAGGCAGGGGTTCAGGAAGTGTTGTTTGTCAGGTCCTCCTTTCCCAATCAGAGAAACACTCTACTTCGAAGCTGCTCTTGTTGAGATGTTCTCGGAGAATCTCTTTTTTTTTGTTGGGTGCTTGTAATTAATGTCCCCAAAATCCTGGTGCTCAGTACTCCTTTGAAAATTATGGATTTAGAGATGTTACTCCAAAGAGTTAGCAGAGAAAGAACAACGTCCGTTGTAATGAAGCTCTCAAATGTACAGGGAAGTGTGACCACCGATTGATGACAGTGGCTGCTGTTGGGTGAGTGAGTGAGTGAGTGAGTGAGTGAGCGAGTGAGGGTGGGGCAGGTGAACTTAGGTTGTTACCTTTGAATGCAGGGATTAAGTCGCTAAAGAGGGATTTGACATGGCTGAGCCTCTGAGCCCCAAATCAACAGCTCGGGACTATCCCCTTCCATTAATTATTACAGTAATAACCCTGAATACAATCAAAACAACATCTTCTATCTATCTATCTATCTATCTATCTATCTATCTATCTATCTATCTATCTATCTATCTATCTATCTATCTATCTATCTATCTATCTATCTATCTATCTATCTATCTATCTATCTATCTATCTATCTGTCTATCTGTCTATCTATCTATCTATCTATCTATCTATCTATCTATCTATCTATCTATCTATCTATCTATCTATCTATCTATCTATCTATCTGTCTGTCTATCTGTCTATCTATCTATCTGTCTATCTGTCTATCTATCTATCTATCTATAATAGATATCTATCTATCAACATATCTATCTATTGTTCGTTTGTCAGTGTAAATGAGTTCTGGGCCAGTTGACAAAACTGTCACTTGCCTTACAAGGGAAATACCCAGTTGTCACACATCTTAAGCTTGTTGATGATAAACATGTTATGTCACACAAAATAAACATTTACTGTAGTTTGTGTGACGTATCAAGCATTATTTTGAATTCTGCTTATTTACATGTCACATTTTTAACATTAGCTAACCTACATTTTTATTTAACATGTTGAAATTGCGAAACTGGCTTGAAATCAAGAACACTTTGCACAAATCAGTAAGGATTCACACCTTATACTATAGGTGTGTTTATGAATTTATACATTGCATTGTAGTGCAAATTTCCAGCTTTTTCCCAAATTGCATATTTAACTAATTATCGATTTATTTATGCATCATATATACCATTTAAAAATGGCAGTAAATAAATATATGATATAGTTCACTTTCTATTAATTAATCAACCTTGCAGGTAAACTCCAGAGATCCTTTATTTACAGTAAGTGCAGAACTTTCTTGGTGGCCGACATATTTTGTTTGGATAACAGCTGACTGATATCAAGAAATACAATAAGGCAATTGTATAGAAATATATGGACAATATAAACAATTATTTTTTAAAAAGTAAAGGTTTATTATTGTGAAAGAATAAGATGACTTCAAATCATTTCAGCAGCAAAAGCGCAGTGATAAGGTCAATAACAATCAATGAGTCCTGAATATACAGTGATGTCCTCAACTGACAGTCTAGTCCTCTTAATGAGACATCCGAGCACTTTGGCACAGAGAGCAGCATCCAGACAACCAAACTGACCTTCTGTGACCTTAAAAATAAGGCCTTGTTGTAGATATATACTTATTTTTCCTTCACTTAACGATGTTGTTTCTTATAAAACTGTCTCATAGCAGCACCTGCTATAGGTTTTATATGGCTTTAAAAAAAATCAGCTTTATCTGTTTTGTTTGAAGAAGCATTTACAAACTGTCAACACTTTCACTGAGCGTGAATCAACAAGTAGTGAACAAGTATTCAGAACCGCAACCATTTACAAGAGCGATCTCAGACCAGTTACAGCAGCTTTTGCTGATGTCAGTATCAAGTTCATTGAGGTCTATTCGAAACTCCTGTGGTTTTGTTTGATGGTATTTCAATTGCAAGTTGTAATCAGGGGACCATTAAGCCTGGACCCGATATCTTCCGTACCCTCTTTTCCAGGAACAATCTTTTAATCTCATTCCTGTACTTCTCACCTGATGACAATTTTTTTTTGTCATCTGTCCTTTATTGGAACTGCATGTTGTCATCGCTTGTGCTGGTTTTCTAATTTAATGTATTATGCATCTTTTTTAGTTCGGCGTCAAACTCATAAGCAACATGACTTTATCCTGCTCACTGATTGTATGTTGCCCATGGTGTCCTTTGACACTTGCACATAAACTGTTGTTACTCCAGTAAATTCATGAGGTCATATTTGGTTTAGTAACTAATGACTGTTTCATAGGGGCTGTGTTTAGGTTCATTTGTAAATATACAAATTAAGATTGGCTTACGATTGTTGAACCTGTGACACACGGCATCCTTAATCCTGTTGGGTCATTCTAAATAAATACTGGCAGTATTTTAGCTATGTGTAGCAGAAATTGACTTCTCTCTGGGCTTTAGTGACACACCTCTTCCATAGTTAATATTATCAGCCACGTTGCTTTTTCTATCATAACAATGCGTTCACACTGGTGAAGAGCGATCAAAGCGGTGTTTTCAATTCATTGCTATGAATGAGCAACACACTTGGGTGGTGTTCACATGCTAAACGCATATAAAAAAAAGTCAGTTTTTAGTTGAAAGCGGTTTCTTGTAAACGTTCTATTAAGCATACAAGTATTTGAACTTTTTACAGTACTGACAGGACAAAAAAGGGAACTTTTCACATTTCATCTGGATTTTTTCCCCCTGTGCCCATACATTTCCCCTCATCAGGTCATACATTTAAATCTTAGGCTGCATTTGAAACTTTCCAAAACATTCTCTTGATACAGGTCTGCCCTGCCTTTAATCACCCTGGATTTATTTAACTCCCTCGGAAACACCAGACATACCTAACTGTTCCTTCTTTTAGCATGCGCAGGGATTTTCTCAGTGCTATTCCAGGAATTTCAAGAGCACATTTATTGGATTACTTGTCAGAGCTAATTACAATGTGCCCACATTGACAGCAAATTACAAGGATTGCTCGGTCTGGTAGATATTTAGCCTATAGTTGTTGTGGATGTTATGTGAGTGTGGTTTCATGTCACTGTAGTGAATCTAAACATATTGCAAATGACAACATAATAAACAATCTATCAAAAATACTTTGTACCCTTTCCTTAAGGTGCACAGCTCCAAACAAGCTGACTTGTAAGTCACTTGAAACAACAATGGTGCCACAAGATTTGAAAGGAAACACCCTCTTATGCAAGTGTTTACCGACATCAAGGTGTTTTCAAATGTTTAACGAACATCTTATGCCTTTGGGTGTTCAACGGATCAACTTGGGCTTTGAATGAGTATAGATCTTAAGGAATACCTAAACAAGAACAGATGTCTCTGATAAACAAATTCAGTGTGTCTTTACTGAAAAGACTCAAACCCAACTGGCTTCAGATATTTCTTGAGCTTGGAAATGATTATGAGAGATATCTGAGAGGTAAATCAACTAAATTAATTTCTTGCACGCAAAGAATGAGGCACGAAGACAGGATCGCGATTGAAATGTCAAAAGGGCAGGGGAAATTTCTTTCGAAAGAAAAACCAAACTTTCTGCCTAGAAAACAATACCTCTTTTAAAAATGCAGCCGATTCTTAAGCAAAAGCAGGAGTGAGGGTGGGAGCAGAGGAAGGGAGGGAGTCTTAGATAAATACAAGTTAATGGGTCATAATGATGTCTAATGACAGACATCGCTTTCCTTCAGGACACAAAGGGCAATGGAAACAAACAAATGATAAGGAAAATAAAAACAACAGTTCACCGGCTCTGTGGTGGGTACAGGCTGGTCTTCTGTACACTATGTTTATGGACGTAGAGCACTGCACTCGCATTTAACATGTTCTTGCCTGAGAGAAAACATGTCCTTGGAAAACATTTTTTACACTGCTGAATTTTAGGAAAAAGACTGGACTTACAATATTTATAAATAAAGATTTTTATTTGTAAAGGAATTTTTTTCTTCATGTTTTGAAATACAAAGATATTGGTGTAACTTTACATGCAAGAAAAAGGTGAGAAATGTATACATTTGACTAAATACATATTATGCATTTGATATGTTTGTATTCAATCAACACATCTTTTTATAACGTTTTAATTTTAAGGTATACAGTTTGGGCTCGGTACTTTTTTTTTAAACGTTTTTGAAAAAAGTCTCTTATACGCCACAAGGCTGCATTTATTTGATATAAAATACAGTAAAAACAGTAATATTGCGAAATATTATTACAATTTAAAATGTGTTTTCTATTTGAATATATTTTAAAATGTAATTTATTCCTTTGATGGCAAAGCTTAATTTTCAGCATCATTACTCAAGTCTTTGGTGTCACATGATCCTTCAGAAATCATTCTGAATTTGATGATTTGCTGCTCAAGTTGTGCTGCTTCATATTTTTGTGAAAATCTTGATACATTTTTTTTCATGATTCTTTGATGAATAGAAAGTTCAGAAGAGCTACAATTATTTTAAACAGAAAACTTTTGTAACATTATAAATGCCATCACTGTCACTTTTCATCAATTTAATGCTCCCTTACTGAAGAAAAGCATTAGTTTCATAAAAAAAAAATAAAAAAAACTACAAATAAAACTTACTGAGCCCAAACTTATGATTGGTAGTGTACTTTATATGACATTTTTTAACTAGCCAAGATACTGATAGATAATACTAATTTTGACTATTAACAGAACAACATAAGTGTAATTCTTATAATGAGAGCTAAAAAAAACACAATCAATATTTCTCAAATTTATGTGGTCTACATTTTCATACATGGGTATTGATTCACTTAATAGTAGTCTTTCTACAATTTATAACTTTATTTGGTGTCATCACAATGTTTTCTATGCAAAGGCTATATGCTGATGTATATTGTGCTTTTGTATCATTTATAGGGAGTATAGAAATGACTGACACAACCCTATGTGAAAGATGAGAAGGACATCCACAGAAGAAGCACAGCCTGGGTGGACAACTGCTTCCTAAAATAGTTATTGTGTTAAAATCATCGATATTTAAGGAGTTTATAAAAATCATACATCAACAGAAGAGGCAGGCAACTTTGGAAAGATATTACTTTTGTGGAGCACATTAATGATGGCAACATCCGAGGACCTTTCAGCCCAGCCTAACCCGTCCCAAACCGTGAAATATGATCCAAAGTCTCAAACTGTAACGTTACCAAATGGGTTGGTTTCTGTGTCCGGTGTCACGGTGGTGACGGGGGGAGCGGAGCTGTCCTGTGGCACCTGTATGTTGGCCTTTGGGGTTTGGGGCACTCTGGTTGGTTTGAGTATTGTGTCATTGGGTTTATGGGACCATTTGGAGTACAAGAACAGTGGTCCGTCACGTCTTCTGGCTCTTGGATTGGTACTGCTGCTCACCAGTTTGAGTCTGGTTGCCATGATCTTTGTCCTTCGTTTCTTAATGAAAAAGAGAAGAATGATGGCCAGAAGAGAGAGGGCAGAAGCAAATTTAGTGTTGGTTAATGATTATGCGGAAGTTGTTTTAAAAAGAGTCACGGTGTAAAACATAGCAGTTTTGTTCTCTTTGAATAAGTCAGACTTCCTGCTGCTTCATCCTTCTTTTTCTCCATCACTGTTTGCTTAATCATGTAGGAATGTCACAGGAAATTCATTGGGTTCACTGCTACAGGAAACACTTGGCTATTTCCTGTGATTTCAGAACGCTCAAGAGACATTTGCTTCTGCATTCATGTGCATTTATTAAAAACAGTTTATTTATCACTCTTCAAAGGACTGTTAGACTTCAATTTTTAATTTAAGTTGGAATGAATATTATTCCACAGCTTTTTTAACTTTTAAACCTGAGCCCATGAATCCATTTTTGTACTTATTTTTAAATATCAATATATAACATAAACTACATCTTCTTCATTGGCATATGCTGTCAATAAAATGACAACAGGTCCAAATACATCACATCTGATTAGTTTAGCATATATATATATATATATGGTTATATATAGGATGGTTTATATAAAATTATTAACAGCTTGTGTGATTGAGAAAACCCACTGCCTTTCTACATATGCATGCATTGTTTTGTGCAAACAAACTGTATGTGTTATTTAGATAATTTATCAATGTGTTTCTGAAAGCTATAGCACAAGGTGGATTTTATAAACGATGATCCACTACAAAAGAAGCATTACAGATATTTTTCACGCCTGTTGTTAAGTGTTATTTTGTTTAACATTGTTATTCTTACTATTAATAATTTTACTTTATACCATGTGCCAGTACAATGTGCTATTTTAAATTGTAAATTAAATGAACGAATTGTACCAATGAAATGGTTGAACAGACTTCAAAGTTTTTTTTTTTTTGCTCTAAAGTATCATTAGGGAGGTAAATTTACTCTAACTGACAAACTTGTAACTGCATGTTAAAACCTCGTCTGAAATTTTACAAATGAATGGTTCAGTGTAAAAACGGCAATAACTGTCTCCATCTGCTGGTCACTAGTATTATTCTTCGCAGTGATTTACTTGATACTGTAAAATGTTATACTTCCTTTCATAAAAAAATATATTTACTTGAAATAATCAAGTTATTCTTTTTTATCATGATGATGATATAATATGTATTATTAGCAGTAGTTTTATTATTAATAATAAATTATTATAGTTATATTGTAATAGTATAATCATTCATGTTTTAGCACTACTGAGAATATGAACAAGGGCATATGTTACATGAATATGTTATGCAATGTAGAAAGAACATTAAATAAAATATATTTAAATTATACACAGCTTTTTAGGCTGACGCTTACAAGCCTTTTCTCATTTTCATGTTCAAATGAGCTACCTGCTGTGTGTAATCGGTTGAAGACAAAAATGAGAAGCTGTAAAAACAAAACACAAGATGATCTATTAGGTTGCGGCAGACGATGCTCAACTTACAATTACGGCAATATTAAAAAAGCATGCCTGAAAACTATCATAACTGTCATCTATATTTGTCTAATGTGCTGCTTTAATGTGCTAATGTGCTGTTTGGCAAGTGTCCTAGTGGACACTTGCCAAAATACAAATGTATTACCAAACATTACATTTTAAATAAACGTTTTAATAATCCATCAAAGAAAACGAATGACCATGGCACTCTTTCAAATTAAAAAGCCTTTATTATCGGATGGCTACATAAAAACCTAAACACTTTTCTGCGTTTCGGCAAATGCTTTCCTCAGCAGCACAGCAAACTCAGCAACAGATGAAAGCAGTATCATTTATTATGTCATGATTAGTTAAAGGGGTCATGTGACCAACATCTCTTTACAGCATTTAAAATCCACCAATACAGTTTATTTCCATACTCAAAAACATCACTTCAAATGTTAATAATAAAAAAAGAAAAGAAAAAAGAAAAGAAGATTATAAAAATTAGTTAAATCCAAGTACTCATTCAGTCCTGGATTAGCCTTTAGTTTATAAATTCAAAATAAATCATATAAATCATATATGATAAATCTCTCTTTGATTCAGTTTAACTTATCTGTTCCCTTTTCTAATAGTAGGCCTAGGCTACTATTCACATGATCAATACAGTATTCGGTAGATGGATTATTTTCCCAAATCGTCGAGCTGCAAAGGCTTGTATCTCTAAAAATCTCCAAATGCTTCACGTGAAACTGCGGTCTTCCGACCTTTTAATATCGTGTCAATTGATTTTGACTAATATGCGCGAGGGAGAGAGAGCAAGACAGCGCTCGTGTTGTTTGAAGACGTGAGTGCGCGCGCGCGGCCGGGGCGCTCTCTCTGCTCGTTTGCGCGCAGCAGTCATTCTATTCTACATCACTCATCGACCAAAAAAGCCTTTGGAGGGACACAAATTTGCTTTGGCGGCCGCCAAAAAGCGGACGATCTGACGGGTTTTAGAAGATTAAATACAACCCGAAACTAAAGAACAGACCCGGCCTCTATTTGAGACCGGTCTTTATTTAGGCTTCCCAAACCTGTCGCCACACCAGGCGTGTAAAAGGACTCGGCTATTATTTGAAGTTTTACGGTATGCATTACTTTTTAAATGTTTTGCCATTTGATATATTCTTAATTTACCTTCTTGATGGCATATTTATGTTCAGTAATCGTCTTTTTGTTTTCCCAAACCAAATTGAGGACATTCCAGTCTATAGCCTAAATAACATCAGTATTAATAAAATGTTTAATAGAATTGATCTTGTTTGTTTTTACACACAAACGTTTTACCTTGCACAACATTATATCACAGTGATTACAATGGTGACATTTAAAGTAACCCTTTAAAGTTTAAAGTTAACCCCTAACCATGAGCTGTCAGGAGTCGGTGGTAAATAGCTATATACTAAATTGTCCCCTAAGGTTGTACTTAAAAAATGAAAAAAAAAAAAAAAAATCCTTTTCATTGGAGGAGCTGGGAATATATTTCACACCAATTCATCACTCTGTAAAATGCCCCACTTTTTTAAAATAAATCTTTTAATTTTTACAGCAATTGTATTGTATTTTAACATGTTAATAATTAATTTTGCCAGCTATATATTTATATATAGATATTAAAACCTTTAATTTTGTAGCCTGTTTATAAATAAATGCATAAAATACAACTTAAAATGTTTCTAGATAAATGTTCTGATTATTATTTTTACTGTTACCATTTAAGATACAAAAGTATTACTATGATACTGTTTGTTGTTATACAATGCGTTCATTCAGAAATATTACATGCAAATGCATTTCAAAGTCTTATAATGTCATTATTTGTTTCTTGCCATGCTTGTAAGGTAGTTTCTATGCATTCTACATTTAGATGATCAGTAACAGCTGCCATATTCAGAATTTTTGAGTGAGTTGCATAAAGCCAGCAGTCCTCCAAGATTCTCCTTCAAAGCCTTTATGAAGCCTGGTACACCCTGATTAAAAAGGAGCCGATTCTCTCCAACATTTCCTGCTGCCTTCATCACTTCTTCCATGCACTTTATCACAGGCTCCCAGAGGATGACACGTTGAGTTTGCCTCTCCAATACAGTAACTCTTCCACTAAGAACACTCAGAAGGTTCACAGCTTTCCTGACTATTTGCTGAAAATCAGCTGTGGCCTCTAGATGCTGCTTCACCTCTTCAATCTCCCTCTGAATTTTATCCAGCACCTTATCAGTCTCTTTAATCTCATTCTGTATGGTAGAGATCTCGGATTGGTAATCAGTCACCTTTATGCTGTTGTCATTCACTTGGGATTCATTTTTTTTTAGCTCATCTTCAGCATCGCTGATAGCCTTTGTGGCATCCTTACATAAACATGCTCCTGTAATCATCATTATTAGACCTAAATGAAAGCAAGAAATCATATCAGCCACAAATACTAGTTGTACTCATTAAGATTATTATATAAAGAAAAGTGAATCAGAGAGGATTTCTCACCAGCAATCCATCCGAACACTGGTATTGGAGTCACTACTGCCCCTGCAATTGCTACACCTTTACATGTGTTCTTCCTATCCGTCTCTCTTTTTATTTCATCTTTTCTTAACGCTACAATCTTTTTAGCCTGCTCCAAAGCTGCTTTAGAATTCTTTAATGATTCTTCAGCAGATTCCTTCTCGGTGTGTAATTTATCCATGGCCATGTGTTTTTCTTTGTTCCGTTGCTCAACATTTTCTTTTTCTTCAGTAAGTTGCTCTATGTGTTCATCCAAACATTCCAGTTTTCCTTCAATCATTGTCTCGGATTTTTTCAGGGACTGCTCAGCATCTTCAATTTTTGTCCTGATTTGTTTGTAATTGGAGCATGTGCCAGTGTTGGGATCTACTTGTGAATCCAAGAGAGACTTGCAGATGTTGCAGATAGAGACAATTCCCTCATTTAGAGGTCCAGAAACTGCCTCGATTGCCTGCAAATCCATTACACTGCAAGTGTGAAGAAATGGAAAGAGAAAAATATTTTGACACTTTGAATGGCATTTACAAATGGGAATATTTGTCAATGATTGATCATTCACGTTTAATAACAGCAATGCTTTGTAAAGAGACTAGACTAAAAAACTTACTCAGATAAGTGGAACCGTCTCATTTCGACCGTCATTCTGAAACACAAAATGAAATAAACGTAAATGTCTGAAATGTCTGTGTTCTACACTGAGCCAATTAGTGAAAGGATTAATTAACAATATCACACAAGCGTGCTGTTGTTCCCAGGCACATAGTAATATTCTGTCACAAATTATAAATTGCTTGTGCTTTTGTTTTGTGATATTTTCTATTTTCCTTAGTAGTTCTGTCTTGTGCTTTGTGTTCCAGTATGGAAGTAAAATAATGACAAATGTTTTTGAAACAAAAAAGCTTGTTGAATTGCTATTTGAAAAAATATGCATTGCATTAACGCTGCTTGCATTTTAATGCATTACATTTTTAGGGCTTTCATTTTTATGGGCTGAAAATCAACATGGTTGTATATTTAAGCTGGGTAACACTTTAGAATAGGGTTCCTTCGTTAATGAATAACTACACAAGAACCAATGAGTAACACAATATTAACAATCTAGTAACTATTATTAACTAACAAGAAACTCTGATTAACGAACTAGTAAGTAATAGTGCACAGATGAAAGTGGTAGTTCACTATTAAATAATCAATAACTACTATTGTTTTTATGCTTCCCAGAGAACTACTGAAAAAGTTTATAACAATCTAGTAAATACTATTAACTAAAAAGAAACTCTGATTAACGAATTAGGAAGTAATAGTGCACAGATGAAATTGGTACTTCGATAACTACTATATTATTTTATGCTTCCCAGAGAACTATACTGAAAATTTTCATAATTCATTCAAAACTAATCAATAACCAATGCAGGATAAATGACTAGCACTACATTAACATTTGAACTGCTACCGTAAACGAATACACAAGGTTGTTTAAATTATCAATATGTAAGCTTTTAATAATTGGCCTATGCTGTCTATTTATCAACTGAATCATTTTAAATAAATAGATTTTTAAATGCAGTTGTCGGGACTCAGGACCTTACTTGTCCTGTGGCCAATTTTCCTTTGGACTGGCATTGAATCACTAGAGTCACGGTGACGACTGGAACATATTGAGTCATCAGCCATCCAAGTACCATATAGATTGAATTTATTATTTAACTTACCTCACAAAAAAATGTGTTTTTATGTATGTCTCCTAGCATATATATATATGTGTATATATATGTGTGTGTGTGTGTGTGTGTGTGTGTGTCTTGTGAGTGAGAAGATTCTACACTTTATTGGCTTTTCATTAGTAACTACTGTAAGAATCATGGGAACAAACTAGTAATGACTCAGGTGTTACTACATAGTTCTATGGGAATTACTAATTATTTGGATCTGTATTCTAAAGTGAAGATCATGGTAACTAACTAGTAATGACTCAAGTGTTACTATACTTCTAAAGAAATTTTCTAAAAGTATACTAAAGTTCACCAAAAATCTCAAACGCTTGAAATGACTTTTTTGTTTGGTTGCACAAATCATGACTAGATCATGTAGTAACACTTGAGTCATTACTAGTTAGTTCCCATGATCTTCACTTTAGAATACAGATCCAAATAATTAGTAATTCCCATAAAAGTATGAAGTATGACTTTCATCTGTGCACTATTACTTCCTAATTTGTTAATCAGAGTTTCTTTTTAGTTAATAGTATAGTTACTAGATTGTTAATAAACTTTTTCAGTAGTTCTCTGGGAAGCATTAAAAAAATAGTAGTTATTTATTAGTTAATAGTGAACTACCACTTTCATCTGTGCGCTATTACTAGTTTGTTAATCAGAGTTTCTTGTTAGTTAATAATAGTTACTAGATTCTTAATATTGTGTTACTCATTGGTTCTTGTGTAGTTATTCATTAACGAAGGAACCGTATTCTAAAGTGTTACCTTAAGCTGTGAATATTTGAAATCAAAACATTTGACACATGTTTTTATTATTAAAAATTCAATAATCCATTTCCACCTATCAGATTTCACTTCCAAAATATTCATTCTGTTTAAAAATACAACCTATAATATTCGACAGGCAATTTTCAGTCCATTTTATTAAGCTTTACAAATTCGCTTCCACATATTCAATAGTTCAAATTCGACAGAAAATTCAACATTTAATATCCAGGAACGGAAGGAATATCAGTAGATTGCCGATTGATAATCTCCAGAGCTGTTAGTTGGCCTCACCAGCAGGGGGTGCAAGCGGCTGTTGACGAAGAAAACTATAGAGCAACCGTGAGAGAGTCATTCATTCATAAAAACGGATTTACAGAAATGGAGCAAGTGGTAAGTATTTGTGATGATAATCAGGACCAGTATAGATACGTGGAAAAGCTGATAAAGACACAAAAGCTGTGTTAACAAAGTCTTCACATTAGTTTTGCACATGTAAGCAGCTTTCTCTACCATGAACGAGATTATAATATTATTCTCTGATGCTGATGTACAGATAAAACGTTAAATCTGAGGTAGTAGACATTCTCTCGATTGTTTAGTTTTCTTAACTTTATATTGTGGCGCTGTGCCGCAGAACTGGGGATTCTCTCAGTCCTACGTCACTCTCCAGGATTCCGCTGCGGTCAGGACTCTTAAAGGAGCATTGTGTAGCTTTTTACTTAAAGGGTAACTAAACCCCTGGTCATAGCCTGACTCCACCCACTGGCAATATTTGAAAAATGCTGGAAAAGTGGGCAGAGCCCGGCGGAGGGAGGCGTGCACCTGAGATGCATCTCTTTGTATGGAACCTGCCTACGTCACCAACAACCGCTACGTCACGAACCACTGCAACCACCAATAGAAAAATTCAACTGCAGTAGCCACCGTTCAACCTGAAGAGGGCAGCACTCAGACCTTTTTAAACCATATATTGTAGAATTAAAACACTTGTTTAAACCCAAATGACAAAAAAAAATACTGGAATCAATGAACAGCATTTATGAAGCTCCATAGAGATCATTAACTAAAAAAAGTTGTTTTAGTGTTTAGTTACCCTTTAAAAAAATCTTTAAGATAGAGTTTTCATTTGTACATTTATGAGCCAACCATAATGTAATAGAAAGAATGACACCTTAATGTCCACCACGGTTGTCTCTATCAGCCTTTAGACTCAATTGATATGGCTAAGCCATGCCCCCTACACTCACTCGGACAAACAGTCAACATTCGGTGACAGGCCCTATATTTAGTTATGTTGAAGAGGAGTGAAAAGGCTACATGTTTTTGCTTTAAAAAACCCCCACAAAGTTCCCCAGTTGTTTTGGTAGAAAGTTTTCTAAAATGTTGTGCTTTAATATGTAATTAATGGTTTGTGATCAAATTAAATATGTACAGGTCTAAGTTGCATACGTTTCCAGGACAAGCCTTTTTACCATCTTTACCAAGAGTAACTTACCTCTCCATTAGTTTGGTGCTACAGTATTTACATTAATCATTCAGCACAACATTGCTAACATTTGTTATCTCCGTTATTTACAAATACGTTAATGAAGCTAAGGGACATGATGTACAACGTAGCTAAGTTAGAAGCTAACGTTAACGTTTTCTAATGTTAGGCTAACGTTAGCCTAACGTTAAGTTAGATGTTAAAAATAACGTTCAAATACGTTGTTGACTTAACGTTACCTTAGAACAGATGTAGACATCCTTGTTTAATTTATCCACGTTTAGTTGGTGTTGTGGTCTACCGCATAACTTAATCCAGAGCAGACACTTATCTCGGTTGAGATGTGGCTTAATTTGGACAGGGTAAAAAATACACACCGTCGCCCAGCCTCTCGGGATACCTGTGTCGGAGTTGCATGTACTCCATGCACACCGTTTGACCATTTTAAACTTAAAATGACAAGAAAAAACATATAAAAACGAATGAAAACTGACTAACTGCAATGCATTTCAATGGACGTGGAAGCAGAGAATGTCCGAGTGTATTGGGAGCTATGCGCACTGTGATTGGCTCATCGCGTTTGGGGGCGTGGCTTAGCCATAGGTCAATTGTGTGTGGAGTCGTCGGGTCCGAATTGGCGCGAAAATTCACAAGATGTGACGTCATGCGCGTTCTCCTCTACTTGGGCTTACATCCAGATGCCAGCCATTAGTAACAAAGAGGCCGTTTCTCAAAACCAAGAATGCAAAGAACGGACTTGTGTTCTTGGGGAGAGCGCTCTTGCTAGTTGTTCTTGGAAGAATGAACTTACAAGGTGACGAGCACACAGAACGCTGCTGACAGTTTGAGGCGATGTGTTCTTGCTGGTATTGCGCTATACCCCCGCACAGCGCCGTCTTCAGTACCCAAACATAACAAGAATTATTGATGCAAACAGCCAGGTTTTTAGCATGACTGGTCGGTTGGCTCACTAGCTACACCCGCGTGCGCTTATGGAGATTCTTCACTAACGAAAATGTTTGAGCATATTTTCGATTCGCCATACATTTTCGTAAAAATGGCAATATTTGAAATCTACACAGTAGATTTCTCGCATCAAATGTTCTCAGAAATGAATTTAGTGATGAAATAGCATACGAAATTGTAGAAAAACGACTTACTGTTGTTCTGCCTTTCTGCTCCCCGCTCCTGCCTTGAATGCCGAAATGAATGCTGGGATATTTCTGCTGTCAAGTTCACACAAGTAACCAACCGATGCATCCTCGGTAAAATGGGCGTGTCAAGAACACTTCCGGGATTTTTAACCGTTCTTGCCAAAATGCAAACTTGTGTATTGAGACAGTACTTGGGCAGCGACTGATGACGTTTCACAAGTCCACAAGAACACAAGTACAGACAAGAACGCATATTGAGAAACGGCCAGAGTTTAGAAGAACAAGAGGCGAAACTCTGATGCTTTTTTGGAAACAGCCACTAGGTGGCGCGTTGGTAGCGCCGCCGCCATTTTGGGGTGAAAATTCCAACTGGAGTTACTGGACAACAGCACAGATAACAGTTAATCCAATCATTAAATACACATTTGAGGTAGTTTTTCTTGCTTTATTGAGTATTTCCATTTTATGCAACTTTACACATTTATTACTATTATTAGTTACCAACTCCACTAGGCCTGAAATATATTTTGTACTTTTTACCCATACAAAAATGTAATGTATGGCCATATATTTTATATTTTTAAATAGCATGACATATATTTATACATATATTTGACTTATCTGAGAACACAATATAGCCTATGCCTGCAACATATATGAACATTTATGTGTCCAAACATGTGAAGAAAATACTTGAGTTAATCTACTGTATATATGATACCATATATCTGCATATATTACAGTTTAGTATTGGTTTCTCGCATACATGGACAACATTATGTCACGGATCACAGAGGAATCAGACAAGATGGTAAGTTATCAGTGTTTATTTTGCAGAAGGATTGCGGTCGGAGATAACAGGTGAGAAGAAGTAACATAGAAAGTTCAATGAAGCTTAGCTGTGGTTTTAAGTCTCTCTCTTTCTTTCCCTCTCTTGCAGGTGGCGTGGCGATGGCTGGTACGGATGGGTTGATCCAAGATGAGTGAAGCGACGGTAAGTAGAAGGTAAGTGATCGGGAAGTCTGTGAGCCATGGAATGACGAGACCAGACAAGTGACTGCAGTGAAGGTGAGTGTTTTATAGTCCATATGGTTGATGGGACACAGGTGACGGTGATTAGTACTCAGGGGATAATGAACGGGGAAAAGTCTGGTTGGGTGAAAGGGAACGAGTGGGCGGAGATGGTGATCTGGATGATGTAACCCTGACAGTACCCCCCCCCTCCCGAGGCGGCTCTTGACGCCTGAGACGGGCGCTGCCGGTGGCGAGGTCGACCACGACCCCTGGGAGCCGGACGATCCGGATGATCACTGTGGAACTGGGTGAGTAGCGTTGGATCCAAGATGTCATCTCGCAGGACCCAGGAACGTTCCTCTGGTCCGTAGTCCTCCCAGTCCACCAGGTACTCCAGCCGAGGACCTCGCCGCCGAGAATCCATGATAGAGCGGACTCGATAAATGGGCTCCTCTTCAACGGGAACGGGAGGAGGTACGTCAGTGGGAAGGTTATCTGAGGGAACAGGGGTGACAGGGTCAGTGAAGGGTTTAAGTAAGGAAACATGGAATGAAGGAGCAATCCTGAAATGAGGGGGAAGATTGAGCCTGTAGGTCACTTCGTTCAACTGCCTCTGGATGGTGAATGGTCCGATGAATCGAGGACTCAGCTTACGGCAAGGTAGACGGAGACGGATGTCTCGAGTCGACAACCACACCTTTTGACCTGGCTGATACTGAGGGGTGTCGAGTCGGTGACGGTCCGCTTGTTCCTTGTGTCTCCGTACTGCCTGCTGTAGATGCACATGAGCTGAGTCCCATACCCCCTCGCTCTGATGGAACCAGAAGTCGACAGCTGGAACCTCCGAGGGCTCACCCGACCAAGGAAAGAGTGGAGGCTGGTAACCAAGGATACACTGGAAGGGGGTGAGCCCGGTGGTGTTCTGCCGCAGAGAGTTTTGGGCATACTCAGCCCATGGGAGGTAACGGTTCCAGCTGTCCTGGTACTGATGGCAGTACGTCCGCAGGTAACGTCCAATCTCCTGAATCTTCCGCTCAGTCTGGCCGTTAGTCTGCGGATGGTAGCCTGAGGAAAGGCTGATGGTGACCCCGAGGAGTTTGAAGAAGGCTTGCCATACTTTTGAGATGAACTGAGGTCCCCGATCCGAGACGATATCCTCTGGGAGGCCGAAGTTCCTAAAGACGTTGTGGAATAGAGCTTCAGCTGCTTGTAACGCAGTGGGAAGAGCAGGTAAGGGAATCAGCTTACAACCTTTAGAGAACCTGTCCACAACAACGAATACGCAGGTAAAGCCTTCTGAATTGGGTAGATCAGTCATGAAATCGACACCAATGTGTGACCATGGTCGCCTGGGAAGAGGTAACGGCACGAGCTTGCCTTCTGGGACTCTCCTCGGGGTGTTGGTGATGGCACAGACTGAACAACCGCGGATGAACCTGGAGACATCTCTGGAGATGGACGGCCACCAGTACCGTTGACTGAGGAGCGAGAGGGTACGCTTGCTACCCGGATGTCCAGAGCCCGGAAGGGAGTGAGCGGAGTCCAGAAGGGGAGTACGTAGATGTGGAGGTACGAAAATACGCCCTTCTGGACCTCCCGGCGGAGCGGGTTGACGTGTCAGTTCCTGGGCGATCTGTTGGTCAACCTCCCAGACAATTGGACTGAGGATTACGGCTGGAGGGAGCATAGGTTCGGGATGAAGATCTTCAACAGAGGTGTGATGGAGTCGTGAAAGTGCATCAGCCTTGCAATTCTTACTCCCGGGACGATATGAAACCACAAAGTTGAAGCGTGTGAAGAATAGAGCCCAGCGGGCTTGTCTAGGGTTCAGTCTTTTAGCCTCCCTTAAGTACTCCAAGTTGCGATGATCGGTGATTACTGTGAATTGATGGTTAGCTCCCTCCAGCCAGTGCCTCCACTCCTCAAGGGCCAGTTTGATGGCCAGCAGCTCTCGGTTACCGACGTCATAGTTCCGCTCCGCCGGGGCTAATTTCTTGGAGAAGAAGGCGCATGGAAGGAGTTTGGGTGGCTCACCCTGCCGCTGAGAGAGAACTGCTCCTACTCCAGTAGATGAGGCATCTACCTCTACCACAAACGGAAGGTCCGGGTTTGGATGAATGAGGATGGGAGCAGTGATGAAAGTTTCCTTTAAACGCTGGAAGGCCTGTACTGCGGAGGGAGATAGGGACAGAGACTTGGGCCGTCCCTTGAGGGAAGAAGTGAGGGGAGCACTGATATGACTGTAGTTCCGGATGAATCGTCTATAGAAGTTCGCGAACCCCAGGAATCGTTGCAGTTCCTTTACGGAGGAGGGTTGTGGCCAGTTCTGGATAGTTTCCACCTTCCTCTGGTCCATTTGGATGCCCTGTTGGTTGATGACATAACCCAGGAAGTGAACGGTAGAGGTGTGAAATTCGCACTTCTCCAGCTTCAGATATAACCTGTGTGCTCTCAGCTTCTCGAGGACCTGGATGACATGTTGATGGTGCTCAGACATAGAAGAAGAGTATATGAGTATATCATCAATGTAGACGATTACAAAACGGTTGAGGAACTCTCGAAGGACTTCATTCATATGACCTTGGAAGACGGCAGGAGCGTTGGACAGTCCGAAAGGCATGACCTGATACTCGTAGTGGCCCGAGGGGGTCACAAAGGCAGTTTTCCACTCATCTCCATGCCGGATTCGGATCAGATTATACGCACTTCTAAGGTCCAGTTTGGAGAAAATGCGTGCACCACGCAGCTGTTCCAGGGCGGCAGGTACCAGAGGAAGGGGATAGCTGAATTTGACAGTCTGAGAGTTAAGATGACGGTAATGGATACAGGGCCGCAAGCCTCCGTCCTTTTTGGCCACAAAGAAGAAGCTCGAAGCGGCAGGGGAGGTAGATGGTCGAATAAACTGCTGATGTAAAGCTTCCTTCACATACTCCTCCATGGCCTTCTGTTCCCGGATGGACAGAGGATATATACGACCTTTGCGAAGGGTGGCTCCGGGTAGCAAGTCGATGGCGCAGTCCCATGGCCGGTGTGGAGGTAGTTTGGTTGCCAGTTCCTTACTGAATACGTCCTGGAACGCCTGGTACTCCACTGGGATTTCGCCTTGAACTTGGACTTCAGGGCTTTCCACCGAAGTAGAACAGACAGGAACTCTAGTTTCCCCCGCGGGTGACTTGGAACGGGACGAAGAATGAACCTTCTGGATGGAACTGAGGCAGGATCTATGGCAATCTTCACCCCAACGGAGTACCTCTCCAGTTCCCCAGTGGAGTACCGGCTGATGTTGTACTAACCAGGGACGTCCCAGAATGATATCCGCGGTGGACTCCTCCAGCACCATAAGAGAAATTTCCTCAGAGTGTAAACAGCCGATACGAAGAGTTAGAGTGGGTGTATAATGGCGAATTCGACCACGACCTAATGGCTTGCCTTGTATGGTTTGGACGGGAAGATCTCGGCACAGACGGCGTCGCCGAATATTCAACTTTTGGAGAAACTGGGTGGATATGAAGTTCCCCGCAGACCCGGAGTCAATGAGGGCTTCCGCTGGGAGACAAACACAGGAGGTTAATACATGTACTCCGGTACGTGTGAGAGGCTCAATCTTCGGGGAGAGTTGAATGGCACTTACCGCCTGTCGCGGAGGTCGTACAGGGCAAGAACTGAGGAGATGCTTGTCGGAAGTACAGTATAGACAGAGGGAATGTTGAAATCTGCGCTGGCGTTCAGCTGTAGAAAGGTGGGTGGAGTCTACTTCCATTGGAACTGGTGCTGGAGGAGTGACTGAAGGCGCCGGAGAACTTACAGTGGGTACAAACCTATCACAAGCGGTGAGACGCTGGGCTGTACGGATTGTCTGCTGGATCAGATTCTCTAACCCCATGCTGTCCTCATACACCACCAACAGCTGGCGGACGTTGGAATTCAAACCATGACGAAAGGCGGTGATCAGGGCGGTTTCATTCCAGCCGCTAGCTGCGGCTAGTGTGCGGAACTGAAGCGTATACGAACTCACTGAAGAATTTCCTTGACGGAGGTTATAGAGTTGGTCGTGAATGGACAGTTCTGATATTGTTTGCCCAAAAACCTCTTTAAAGTGCTGTTTAAAACTTGAGAAGGATTTGACCACCGGGGCATCTGAATCCCACAATGACTGTGCCCATCGAAGTGCTTGACCAGATAACAGTGAGATAATGAAAGCCACCCAGGCGGTATCACTACGGAACTGATGCTCATTCATGGAGATATACAAGGATACCTGGAGAAGAAACCCACTGCAGTTCTCCGCCTCACCAGAGTAGGGCGCTGGCAGGGCCATGGGACTCGCAGAGGCAGTGAACGAAGCAGCGGGAGGTTGCGGAAGTGGAGGTGGTGGAAAGAGTGCCGCGGCGACCGGAGGATTAGCCGCTGAGGAATCCTCTTCTAAATCCGACTGATTCTGCATAATTACTCCTTTCTGTGGTCTGGTCTTCTGTCACGGATCACAGAGGAATCAGACAAGATGGTAAGTTATCAGTGTTTATTTTGCAGAAGGATTGCGGTCGGAGATAACAGGTGAGAAGAAGTAACATAGAAAGTTCAATGAAGCTTAGCTGTGGTTTTAAGTCTCTCTCTTTCTTTCCCTCTCTTGCAGGTGGCGTGGCGATGGCTGGTACGGATGGGTTGATCCAAGATGAGTGAAGCGACGGTAAGTAGAAGGTAAGTGATCGGGAAGTCTGTGAGCCATGGAATGACGAGACCAGACAAGTGACTGCAGTGAAGGTGAGTGTTTTATAGTCCATATGGTTGATGGGACACAGGTGACGGTGATTAGTACTCAGGGGATAATGAACGGGGAAAAGTCTGGTTGGGTGAAAGGGAACGAGTGGGCAGAGATGGTGATCTGGATGATGTAACCCTGACACATTAAGTATAAATATGTGACATACATATTTGTTTCCCACATATTTAATAAATGTATGTAAACAAACATGCATGTGATACTGATGCATTGAAATAAGTACATATATGCATACATATGCGTCTTAGGCTACATATATTTAACATTTATGTGCAGTTATGGGAAAATATATGGCACTTACATGTGGCATTTTTGCTATATTGTTTCATATATGTCTATGTGTTTTATATGAATTCTCATATAGGCAGCAGACATACATGGGCACTGACATTAGGCTATATATGTAATTTACTTATATTGACATATTACATTTCTGTATGGGTAATCCCCTGGATCATGCTACAAACATGATGATCTTATAGAACATGATGGACAGTGGCTGTGTGTTTTATCTCGGCTTGCTTTAACGGTCATTAATACTTAGCTACTGCAAAAAAACAAAAACAACAGTTGACTGTAAAGCTATTCTATTGCTGTTATATATAAATATTGTCCAACATTCCCAATTATCTGATATAGCATGTCCTTTACTTACTGTTATATGTTGGTATTAATTCAGTGTTTGTAATGCTAATACTAAATGAAGTTTTATGTATCAAAGTTCGGGAGGAGCATGTTCAGGTATTCATCCAATCAGCACAAGAAGAAGCCAGTATAAATAAAGCCTTCCCTTACCTCCTGTCTCATGACTAATTTCTCAGCATCTGACTCCGCCTTCGTGCAGTCATGTCCGAGTTCTTCCCCTCCGACGATGAATCTTTCATCACGGAGTCATCTCCACCGCAAAATGCAGATCCAGCGACTCTTCCTTCTCCAGCAGCCAACGACAACATTGAGCCTCCATCCTTAACCAGGGGACGTCGGCCCTCCAGATCCTCTTTGCATACTCCAAGACGCCGAAGACTCCCCTCACCACCGCCAGCGAGGAACTCATCATCTTCATCATCGTCTTCCTCCGCGCCTTCCCACCTTCCAGCTCACACAAACATCCCTCCCATAGGGAAGTGGACAGTTAGGGGGCTAAGACAAGCCCTAATTAATTCCGATGCAAATTTCTCCCGCAGGATGAGAAAAGCAGAAATATTTAATTTATATGTCACCTTACAATCTTCTCACCTTTCTGTTTCAGCTCCAGTTCCTTCGGCTCGAACAAACAAGGCTCGCAGGGCCCCGATCGCTCGTCCCGCAGTACCTCCTTCCTCACTTGCAACGCCGGGCCCCGCCCCCGTGCTACGCCGTCACAGACCTTCCGCTAGCCTGGGCCGCGCCCCGGAACCAGTCACGGAAGGGCGCCAACCTTTTCCAGGTCAATTCCCCTCCTCAGCCCCTCCCTTCGTGGTACCTCACACTCTAGATCCCGGCAGCTCCACTTTCTTACACGATCCCCAAACGTTTCTCTTCTCTTCTACTTCTTTCAGTTTTCCTCCTTCCCAAGCGTCAGGTGCTCACCCTAACGTGAGGATGCCTCCGTTAGCCGGTCAATCGCCGGCGCATTTCCTTCCCCTTCCCTTTCCACACTATGCTCTTCCTATTCCTCCTCCACCTAACCCGGGGGCCGATGTCCGCGCGAGGATGCCTCCGCAAACGGCCACAGCCCCGATTTTCCATCCCTTTAACCCTCTCCAAGTGCGTTCTCCTTTCTCTCTCTTCTCAGCCACTCCTCAACCAGCCCCTCCGAATGCAGTAGCAACTGAACCTCCTCCAGTGACGATCAACATCAGAGCTCAAATCCTCGCAGGTGCAGATGTTGATTTGGGTTCTCTCCTGTCCCTGTTTCCCCCAGCCGAGTCCAATCGCCAAGTAGACTGCGGCGACATTTCAGTCACTCTTAAAAATAACTCACAGGTTACATCACGTTCATTGTCACTAGCCGAATTCTGTATTGCCTTCAGCCGCTATACAGAAATCGTATGCTCGTCTTTTCCCCATAGATGGCGCGAGCTGAACGACTATCTGTCTATCATAGCGGAGCTCGCGTTGTCTTATGGGGGTAGTCCTTTTTATACGTACCACAAGCTGTTTCCGCAAAATGCGCCGTCCGCGTTTCCCAATGGAATCAGTGTCCGAATTGGGGAGCGTTGGACACTGATCTCCATCAGTGGTTAGGACACCTAACCTTCAGTCCGCCTTAGCAGAGCCTGGAGTAGTAAAAAAGCTAATTAAAAAAGAAATTGAATCCGGTTTCATGATGGGCCCATTCGAGGCCCCCCTTTTGACAAATTTCGCATCAGCCCCATAGGTGTGGCTACCAGGAAATTCTCTGGAAAAAAGCGGTTGATAATCGACCTTTCAGCCCCCCATAATTCTCCATATCCGAGCATCAATAGTCTCATCCCTCTCAAAGAGTATTCTCTCAACTATCATGACATCGAACAAGCCATAACCATGATTAAAATAGCTGGACGAGGTGCATGGCTTGCAAAAGTAGATATCTCCTCTGCTTTTAAAGTAATGCCAATCCACCCCGATTCATGGCACTTATTCGGTGTAAACTGGCAGAAAAAGTATTATTTCGCCATGCGCTTAACTTTCAGCTGCAAAAGCAGCCCAAAAATCTTTGACAGTCTCTCTGAAGCCATATGTTGGATCCTTTCCAATAATTATGGAATTCCTCATCTTCTCCATCTGCTCTACGTTTTCCTAATAATTTCACCTCACGATACCATCCCCGAGGCTCACCTCCTCACAGTGAAAAAAGTTTTCGCCGAGCTAGGGATTCCGTTAGCCCAGGAGAAAACATCGGGTCCAACTACATCCATCGAGTTCTTAGGCATCAATCTGGACTCAGCAAAATTCCAGGCCTCACTGCCTAAGGAAAAAATCAATCGCATCATTTTAATCGCATCCAATTTTACAGACAGCACAGATTGTTCAAAACCTCTCGCTGCTGGGCCACCTAAATTATGCGATGCGCATTATTCCACAGGGCCGACCCTTTATCGCGCATCTCCTAGCCCTCTCTTCATCTGTTCATGCGCTGGAAGATCGGATCATCCTTTCCGGCGAGTCAAAAAACGAGCTAAAATTATGGTTCCCTTTCGTTGTCACTCCGAGTTACGTCGGATGACGACGAATGGGGTTTCGCTTAGAAAGCCTATCAACTTCGAGTATTACAAAACGAGCCAATGGCAAAGAAATGCCATGGGTCTGCGGAATTTGCATGGCGTAACTCCGCCCCACCTCGTGGGTATAAAAGGAGGAAGCCGGCAGCAAGCAGATATGTTTTCGCTTCGGAGCCAAGTGTATTCTTCTCTCCACAAGCCATCTCTGAATTGTCAGCTTTACAAACGAGTACCTCGAGTGTTGGTGTGACGGCGATCTACGGCGAGAGCGTGCTTCCTGCTGATCTGTTGCAGTGGTCTGCCAGTCGGTGCGTTTCTCCCCGGGTGCTTCAACACTTGAGTTTTCTCTCACTAAAAGAGCTTACACGTGGCACGTCTTTTTAAAGATGTCTCGCCCGTGTACTTCTGGTTGCGGCAGATTGGTATCGGACTCTGATGGGCACGAGCGTTGCATAGTATGTTTGGGCATTGATCATGCTAGAGCAGCGCTCGTGGATGACTCATGTTCTCTCTGTGGGAACATGACCATCGCGTCATTACGGTCGAGACTCCGTGAACTCGCAAGAGTGAGAGTCCCCTCATCCACCCCCCGTCCTGCGGCTGGTGGCCAGGGTGATCTGAGGGTTACGGTCTGGAACAAGGCGCCGACTATGTGTCCGCGACCCCAGCCCCCCTCTTCAATGACGGTGCCCGCTAGTGAACTGCTGATTCCCGCGGGTCTACCCTCTGGTGGCCCGCGGGCTTCAGTTGAAGCTACAGAGGAAGATGCCATGTCTGTTGCAGCATCACTAGGCGGGTTTGACTCTTCTGGAAGTGAGGGCTCGTCACAGCTGCCACCTTCCGGTGTGCATACGGCTGTGCTCGAGTCTGATCCGGAGATGACGGCCATGCTTTCCCGGGCAGCCGCGAGCATCGGACTTGAGTGGAGGCCTCCACCCTGTCCTGAGCGCTCGCGGCTGGACGATTGGTTTTTGGGTAAGGCCGCCGACCCTCGTCCTCGGCAAACCCCAATACCTTTCTTCCCGGATGTGCATGATGAGATCTCGAAGTCCTGGAAGACCCCCCTGTCTTCTCGGGACCGCTCGCTGGTCTCATCCGCCTTTCCTCCCCTCGATGAGGCAGCTGCCCGTGGGTACACTGGGCTTCCCCCGGTTGAACGCTCTGTTGCCATGCAACTATGTCCGCAGAGTGCTTCTTCTCGGGGCGAGCCTAAGCACCCATCCAAAGCCTGTAGATTTTCGTCGACCCTGGTGGCGAAGTCTTACAGAGCGGCGGGACAGGCGGCTGCTTCACTGCATGCTATGGCCACTCTGCAGGTCTACCAGGCCCAGATGCTCAGAGACATGCACGAGGGTAGGACAAACCCAGGGCTCTTTGATGAGCTGCGCGCCGCGACCGACCTTGCTCTCCGGGCGACGAAGGTTACCGCGCGCTCCCTGGGTTTGGTGATGTCCACAGCTGTGGTCCAGGAGCGACATCTGTGGCTGAACCTGGCTGACATGCGGGACGCTGAGCGGACCCGTCTGCTTAACGCCCCCTTGTCCCAGGCCGGCCTCTTCGGCGGTGCAGTTGAAGACTTTGCCCAACAGTTTTCAACTGCCCAGAAACAGACCGAGGCCATCAAACACATTCTGCCCCGCCGGCCCGCTGCTGCCTCCACCTTGCCGGCCGGGCAGACGCCTCGACCTGTTTCCCGCCGAGGGCGCCCTCCTGCGGCTCCCGCCCCTCCCGCCCGGACCACGCAGCAGCCTCCACCCAGGGCCGGTCGCGGAGGAAGCCGTAAGAAGGCGCCACAGCCCTCTCCTGCCCCGCCCCCCGCTAAACGCCGGGCCAAGCGGCGCTCCTGAGACGGGCTGCTCAGGGATGATGATTGTTTCTCAGGAGGTGGTAGCAGGACCACTCCTTCCCCCGGTGGAGGGCCGGGGGAGAATCTTTTGTTCTCCACTCCCCGCTGCTCACCCACGGGTGGGCAGCACCCTAATGTAGTTAAAGACAGAAACAATCCCCTCTTCCCTGAGCTCACAGAGTTCTCGGGCGACACAGAGCGCCGCCCACAAGCCGTGCTCTCCTCGCCCCCCTCTGTCCCAGAGGCGGTTGACACGGCGTGCCGTCCACGGACCGCTTCGCCCTTGTCCCCCTCTGTCGCCAGACCCCTGGCAGAGCAGGCCCCCGCGGGACGACCAGCCTGGTCCTCCCCTGGCCCCTCTGCCAGGGTGCGGTTGCTAACTGTGCCCCCTCTCCGGGCCGCTATGCCGTCCACATCTGGGCCAGTTACTCCGCCTCGCTGCCCCTCCGGGGGGACGCCTGTGGCCCGCATGATCCCGTTGGTTCAGTTCCTGGGAGCCTGGCTAGAGCTTCCCCGTCTGTCCCACTGGATCGCGCGTACCGTCAGGCTCGGCTATGCGATTCAGTTCGCACGGTCTCCTCCCCGCTTCAGGGGAGTCCGCTCCACTTTGGTCGGTGGCAATGCCCCTATCATGAGAGCAGAGATTGCCACCCTGCTGGCGAAGGGTGCAATCGAGACTGTCCCTCCAGCCGAGATGAGGTCCGGCTTCTACAGCCCCTACTTCATTGTCCCCAAGAAAACCGGTGGGTTACGGCCAATCCTGGACTTGCGCGTGCTGAACCGCTCCCTTCATCGGATGCCGTTCAAGATGCTCACCGCCAAACGCGTTTTCGAATGCATACGGCCCCAGGATTGGTTTGCAGCGATCGACCTGAAGGACGCCTACTTTCATGTCTCCATTCTTCCTCGACACAGACCGTTCCTCCGGTTTGCTTTCGAGGGGCAGGCATACCAGTACGCGGTTCTCCCTTTCGGGCTAGCCCTGTCTCCTCGCATCTTCACGAAGGTCGTCGAGGCGGCCCTTGTTCCCCTTCGAGAGCAAGGGGTTCGCATCCTGAGTTATATCGACGACTGGCTGATCCTAGCTCACTCTCGAGATCAGGTTTGCGAACACAGGGACCTAGTGCTCCGGCACCTAGCCCGTCTGGGCCTTCGGGTCAACTGGGAGAAGAGCAAACTTTGCCCCGTGCAGAGGATCTCTTTTCTCGGTATGGACATCGACTCGGTCGCCATGTCCGCGCAGCTTACGAGCGAGCGCGCGCAGTCACTGCTGACTTGCCTAAGACAATTCGAGGGCAAGAGTGCGGTTCCACTGAAACTTTTTCAGAGGCTCCTGGGGCATATGGCATCTGCAGCCGCGGTCACGCCGCTCGGATTGCTTCATATGAGACCGCTTCAGCTTTGGCTTCGCGACCGAGTCCCGAGGTGGGCATGGCAACACGGCACGTTCCGAGTACCAGTTACTCCGACCTGCCGTCAGTTCTTCACCCCGTGGTCGAACCTCGATTTTCTCAGGGCCGGTGTCCCCCTGGCTCGAGCTTCCCGGCATGTTGTTGTCTCAACAGATGCCTCCACCACGGGCTGGGGCGCCATGTGCAATGGACATGCTGCTGCGGGCTCCTGGACAGGACCCCAGCGGCTGTGGCATGTCAATTGCCTCGAGTTGTTGGCAGTACGCCTTGCCCTGCACCGCTTCCGGGCGTTGCTCAGGGGTCAACACGTACTAGTCCGCTCAGACAATACCGCCACTGTAGCGTACATCAACCATCAAGGTGGTCTACGCTCCCGCCGTATGTCACAACTCGCTCGCCACCTCCTCCTATGGAGTCAGAAGCATCTGAGGTCGCTTCGAGCCATCTTCATTCCCGGAGCGCTGAACTGTGCAGCCGACGAGCTCTCACGGCTTCAGCCCCTCCCTGGAGAATGGCGACTCCATCCCCAGTCGGTTCAGCTGATTTGGGACCAGTTCGGGGACGCGCAGATAGATCTGTTTGCCTCTCACGACTCGACCCACTGCGCCCAGTTCTATTCCCTGACCGAGGGCACGCTCGGCACAGATGCTCTGGCGCACAGCTGGCCGCAGGGCCGCAAGTATGCGTTTCCCCCAGTGAGCCTTCTTGCGCACACTTTGCGCAAGGTCAGGGAGGACGAGGAGCAGGTCATTCTGGTTGCCCCTTACTGGCCCAACCGGACCTGGTTCCCCGAACTAGTACTCCTCGCGACAGCACCTCCCTGGCCGATCCCTCTGAGGAAGAACCTTCTTTCTCAGGGACGGGGCACCCTATGGCACCCTCGTCCCGATCTTTGGTACCTCCACGTGTGGCTCCTGGATGGGACGAGGCAGGTTTGAGTACCCTACCACCAGCGGTGGTGGCTACCATCACTTCCGCTAGAGCGTCGTCCACGAGACACGTCTATGCGTTGAAGTGGAACCTCTTCGTCAACTGGTGCTCTTCTCTCCGAGAAGACCCCCGGAGATGCTCGATCAGTGTTTTGCTTTCCTTCCTTCAACAGGGGCTGGAGCGAAGGCTGTCTCCCTCCACCCTGAAGGTCTATGTTGCCGCCATTGCCGCACATCATGACCTCATCGAAGGTAAGTCGGTGGGGAAGCACGACCTGATCATCAGGTTCCTGAGAGGAGCGAGGAGACTGAATCCTCCTCGTCCTCCTCTCGTTCCCTCTTGGGACCTCTCAGTGGTTCTAACTGCCCTGAAGAGTGCTCCCTTTGAGCCCCTGCAATCAGTTGAGCTTAAGTTCCTGTCTATGAAGACAGCGCTCCTGGTTGCACTGGCCTCCATCAAGAGGGTTGGGGACCTGCACGCATTCTCCGTTGACGAAGCGTGCCTGGAATTTGGGCCGGCTTACTCTCACGTGATCCTGAGACCCCGGCCTGGATATGTGCCCAAGGTTCCTACCACTCCCTTCCGGGACCAGGTGGTGAACCTGCAAGCGCTGCCCTCGGAGGAGGCAGACCCAGCCTTGGCACTGCTCTGTCCAGTACGCGCTCTCCGCGCCTATGTAGACAGAACGCAGTGTTTCAGGACCTCAGACCAGCTCTTTGTCTGTTATGGTGGGAAGCTGAAGGGAAAGGCTCTCTCCAAGCAAAGGTTGTCTCACTGGATAGTGGACACCATTGCCTTGGCTTACCAGCAGCAAGGTCGACCGTGCCCCCTTGGTGTGACTGCCCACTCCACCCGGAGTGTGGCGTCCTCTTGGGCTCTAGCGCATGGCGCCTCGCTAACAGACATCTGCAGAGCTGCAGGCTGGGCGACACCTAACACATTCGCCAGATTCTATAATCTCCGAGTGGAGCCTGTGTCCTCTCGTGTACTCGCTTCAACCAGCTAGTACCGGACCCGCTCAGGTGTCTTCGCTTGCTCGCCATTCCACTCCACGGACTGGATACGTGCGATATTTTCTCAGGTGAGCTTCTCCGAAAGCCCTGAGCTCCTCCAGCACTCCTGACGTCGGCGCCAGTGTCTATTGCCTGTGCGTCGGCTAGGTGCCTCCCGTGTGCATGGTCCCTCCTCTGAGCGACCCCCACATGTGTATTTCCACTGTAAGCCTCTCTGAGCGTGTGTCTTTCCCTTGGCAAGCCACCTTGCCACCCCTGGGGTTGAAATATTCCACCTGCGGCTGGACACCCCAGTGTTTCCCATATGCTTCCTTCGGGTCATATGTGTATTCTCTAAGTCCCCCCCCTCCGGGCTGGCATTAATTGCATACTTCCCCTAGCTTGGGATATGCTTCCCAGTGTACCTTGGTATTCCTGTGTTATATGGAGTCCTTTGTCCAGGCTGACAGGGATCTCGATTACGCAGGGCACTGGAAGACAGCTGAGAAGGTGGCGTGATTAGACTGGTAACCCCATTCGTCGTCATCCGACGTAACTCGGAGTGACAACGAAAGGGAACGTCTACGGTTACGTATGTAACCCTCGTTCCCTGAGTAGGGAACGGAGACGTTACGTCTGCCTGCCACTTTCCGCTGTACCGCGGGGATCGCCTGAGCTCAGTCTTGGCTCCTCAGCGAAGAAACATATCTGCTTGCTGCCGGCTTCCTCCTTTTATACCCACGAGGTGGGGCGGAGTTACGCCATGCAAATTCCGCAGACCCATGGCATTTCTTTGCCATTGGCTCGTTTTGTAATACTCGAAGTTGATAGGCTTTCTAAGCGAAACCCCATTCGTCGTCATCCGACGTAACGTCTCCGTTCCCTACTCAGGGAACGAGGGTTACATACGTAACCGTAGACGATTAATTTCCTCAATCAGTGGAACGGCTTAACTTTTTTTTACGGCGACTTTATCTTTCTCCCCCTCAATATCAAACTGTTCACAGACGCTGCTCCCTCGATCGGCTTCGGCGGCTATTACCAAGGACGCTGGTTCGCGTCTCCCTGGCCCCCTCAGCTCTTAGACACACCCCAGTCTTCAGCCTCCTCTGCCCTTTTCGAGCTCTACCCAATCGTCGTCGCAGCTTCCCTATGGGGGAAAGAATGGTCAACCAAAAGCATCCAAATCCATTGCGACAACGAAGCAACCGTGCACTGTATCAACAAGGGTCGTTCTCGCTAACCTGCGCTTATGCCACTCCTCAGACGCCTCATATGGATCTCCGCATGCGATCAGTTCTTAACAACTGCAAATCACGTCCCAGGGGCTCAAAATCAAATCGCTGACTCTCTCTCCCGTTTCTCTATTCAGAAATTCAGGATTCTGGCACCAAAAGCAGACCCCACTCCGACTCCAGTACCTCCTTATTTGCAGCTGATCTTTCCATAAACCATCCGCTAAAATCCCTCCTGGACACGTCCATTGAATCCATCCTCCAAGCCGTTTCTCCCAGAACCCTGCAAACTTATTTCACCGCATGGAAATCGTTCAAATCATTCCACCTCTCTCACAACCTGTCGTTTCCCGAATTTTCTCTTTTAACAGTTACTTCATATCTCATCTTCATAGTATTAAAGGTCTCCAAGCCGGATCCATTAAAAGCTATCTAAGCGGCATTTAATTCTTTCATGAATTAATCCACGGTAAACCTACACCTGCAATAAATAACTCCCAAACGTTCTAGTGAAGGGAATCCACAAATCCTGCCCCACGCGCCCAGATACCAGACAACCAATCACAATCGATATACTCACTTTACCTCTTGGCTCTCAACGAAGGCGGTCGCATTTTCTCTCCAAAGTACAAAACAGTAGACGTGACGAGAGAAGCAAAGCAGGAGAGGTAAGGGGAGGGTTACCTCTCCTGCTTTGCTTCTCTCGTCACGTCTACTGTCTTGTACTTTGAGAGACTCTTGCTACACTGCTCGCCAAAAACCAAGAAATTATGGATTTGATCAACTGGTCTCTCAATGCAATTGACACCATCTTCTCGACGAGAAGCTTGGGTTCGGGGGAACCTGACTGCCCTGCCGGAACGTTCGCAGCTGGCTACACGATGGACGCGTGGGAGAGGCGGCGGGTCGTGTGTCTGGCGGCTCTTTCCGTGGAGGACATTGAAGATATCTACCTATTCGGCACCATGATAACAGGTCTTCTGCTGATTGGATTAGGCATTGCTCTGGTTTATCGAGGAACTAAACAGACGGTGACAGCTGTCAAGTGCCCCGCAAGGCTGCCCGTCATGATTGAAGCGGTGGGCAGAGCTGTCAGCACTCAGACTGGGTCTATGAACCACAATATGGATAACATCATGGAGAAGCTCACAGCTTTGCAAAGGCAAATGGATCGTTTCAGAGACCAAAATGGACCAGGAGAATAGCCTATATAAATTGTATGCGGCTACTCGCCCGAAGACCAAACAATCCCAATCTTATCTGTTTCTGCACCCCCCTACCAGCACTGGCCTTGGCCAAGGCCGCTGCTGGAACAACAACTCTCCCGGAAGAGCACTGCAGTGAGCCGCTCTTGCGTTCCTTCCCCGACTCCTCAGACACCTGGTGATTGTTGACTCTGCCTGGGACATGATCAAGGTTGTCTCCATGGCAACTTGCTGTGTATCGCTACGACAATCCTGCGGACTGAGGCTCCTAGATTATGGTGCCGGCTTAGCGACTCTCTCCAGGCCTACACACACATGAACTTACACATACACAGATATGCACCTGCCCCACACCCCATCCCACGCCTTCGCTCGCTTCGTACCCCCAGTCTGACAGGCGGGTCTGTGACCAGCGCCATAATGGCTGCAGGACCGGATGCTGCTTGCCTGGGCTGGACTACCTCCATCCCCCACTCCCAACCGTGTTTCAATGTCTTGTTTGTAGAGTGTACTGTTTATGCTATGTTGCTGAGGTGTTTTTTCCTGTTCCCAGACTGTACTCCATACAGGAGCATAGTCTGGGGGTTGCCTTTCTTTTCTCCTCACCTCTCCTCATGTCATGCTGTATTTTTTCTCAAGTTGGCGCTGAATATAGCAGGCTCGGTAACACCTTATTACCAAAGCAAATTCCTTGTATGTGCACAGCACTACTTGGCAATAAAATTGATTCTGATTCTGATGCATCTCATCACTCCGTCTTGGATACCACTCCATCAATACCGCCTATACATTAGAAGCTATGTTCATCCTAGCATTCTTCGGTTTCCTCCGCTGTTCGGAACTGACCATCACTTCCTTATTCGACCCAAATATCCATCCCACTATTTCAGACCTTCAGATCGTAGATAATGATTCCATATCTTTTTTCATTAAACAAAGCAAAACGGACAGAGACAAAAGAGGTCACTTCGTATATATTTTCAATCTACAACCTCCCATCCAACCGTACCATGCGCTTTTTAATTACCTGCAGTACAAACTTTCCACGTCCAAATCCCCACTCGAACCACTTTTCACTAACGCCTCCAATCATCCAGCTACTAGATTCTGGTTCCAAAAGCATCTTAAAGCAGTCCTCATCAAAACCAGCGTCACAGCAGAACATTTCTCTAGCCACTCATTCCGCATCGGAGCAGCTATCACAGCAGCTCAAAAAGGTCTCTCCCAACAACAAATCAAAACCCTCGGTCGCTGGTTATCGAATGCCTTCAAAACCTATATTAGGTCTAGCCGTTTTTACATCAGAAATGCGCACCAAGCCCTAACTAATTAATTAAATTATAATTATCACCTGCTGCGCCTCATTTCAGTTACATCCGTTTACACCAAACCTTCCGATTACATCTGGGCTCGCCGCTTGCACGCTCGCTTAATATTCATAGGGTACGTTTTTCACTCATATGCAGACTCCCCCGTTCGCACGCAGCGATGACTCACCCGTTCGAAGGCCGGGTTCCGTCCC
This sequence comes from Siphateles boraxobius, assembly GCF_051911475.1. NCBI lineage: Eukaryota > Metazoa > Chordata > Actinopteri > Cypriniformes > Leuciscidae > Siphateles > Siphateles boraxobius. Next base: position 17,614,027 of record NW_027508722.1, on the reverse strand, counting down.
CCTTCCAAAACGCTGGTCGAACCCTCCCGTTCGAATTGCACTGAGAGTCTGGCCTTCTTAGTCGTCGCCGGACAACCGCGCTCGTGTCGCCAGGAGGGCTCCCCATTCGTCGGGACGTGAGGGGTCTTTCCCGTGCCCCAGCTCCCCTTCGAAGCGCCGGTCGAGCGAGTCCAGCGGGCGCCCTCCGTCCAACCTGGCGAGGCTTACCCGTCCGATGCCGTGAGCATATAAGTTCCCGTCGGACGCTGCGAGAGCCCTCCCGGGTGAACGGTTAAACTCGTCCAAAAATACACACTCGCATAATTCTTGCGTCAGCGAGCTGTCAGTTCAACTGCAGAATGGGCTTATCCGTCCGATGCCGTGAGCATCCAAGTTCCCGTCGGTCGTTGCGAGAGCCTTCCCAGTCGAACAGGCAAGCTCGTTCCTTGGTAAATACATACCCTTCACTTTTTGGGGGGTTAAATTCTACGCTCGCTGTCCTTCGTTTATCTGGCATTTTGGGGAGTACTCTGGGGTCGGGCCGAATTCTGAGCTTGGATCCCTCCCCCCGGAGAGCAAGCCAAATACGCATTATAATATTACATCAGATTTCATTAACATGTAAACTCGTGAAATGAAGTTTTATGTAACAAAGTTCGGGAGGAGCCTGTTCAGGTAATCATCCAATCAGTACAAGAAGAAGCCAGTATAAATAAACCCTTCCCTTACCACCTGTCTCATGACTAATTTCTCAGCATCCCACCACCACCCCTTCACCCCACATTCGGCCAGGTCCGCTCATAGATACCTATGCTCTCTAAGGTCATGGGGGGACTACTGTGGGGTCGGGCCGAATTCTGAGCTCGGAGCCCTCCCCCCGGACAGCAAGCCAAATACGCATTATAATATTACATCAGATTTCATTAACATGTAAACTTGTGAAAGGTTTTGTGGGAAAAAAAGTAGAAACTTGTCTAAGTCTGTGAAATAAACTGTTAAAAGGGATTTGATGATCACTCTAGTGATTGTACGTTATTCTGTGTTGTCATCATTCAATTTGGATTTGATCTTTAATGTAAGCTACTTAAAAAAAATTAAAATTTTACAAAGCAGCTGATATTGCCATAGCCACGAACATCCGATTCTACCATAACTTTGTCAAAATCCAGATCCTCCATAATGCATCCGTCTGCGTATTCAGTACCTTCGTCCATATTTTCAAAACGTGTCTGCCGGTGAAATCAAACGCACTGGCACTGATCTGTGATAGGTCTGTTAGCGCATTAGGTCCAACCCGCTATGGGCGGGTTTGAAAGGGTGGGAACTAGTGCTTGTAGTCTTTACAGAAATCCCCCCCTTTTACACTTCCTCCTACAATGACGTAAAATGACGATTTTTGCGTCATTGCAGGAGGAAGCGAAAAAGGTAAATAGAGGATTTCTCTCGTCTCAGGGGAAAATGAAAGAGTGTTGCACGGCCATTCAATAGTATGACTGGATTTCTAACAATGGAAATCTTAATGCAAATGGGTGGAGAGTCCCTTTAATGGACAAATATACAGTGATATAAAATACACTTTCATGTTTGCACTCTGACATCACCTGTTGATCATCACAATCAGCGCTCGCTGCTTTGCGGTGACACCTGTTTCTAGTCTTGTCTGATTACTCTGTCTACTTCTGGTGTTTGTTCTCTCTGTTCTGTGTCGGATTATTGTGTGTTACGCTCAGCGTTATGCTCTCTCGTCTTGTCTGCATACCGTCATGTCTTGTGTAGCAGCGTTCGTCTTAATGTTCAGACAAAACCAGGTTTTTTTAAGGAGACAGAAAGTTCCTTTGGAGTTTGGAGAAGGCACAACAAATGAACAATGATGCTGTGTTAGCGTTTCTGGCAGGACAGCAGATGTCACCAGTTCTTCCTGAAATATCGTCCTCAAGGAGATGATGGAATTATAGATTTTGGAATAATATAACAATGCACAATCACAGCCATTGGGTTAAGCTTTTACCATATCTGAGAGAAATGTTGCAGCATGTTGATCTGCTCTCTTCAAAGGAAGAATAAACGGTGAGTCGGAGACTCTCATGCTGTTATTTTGATGGTTAAAGTAATGTGAAGTAACGGTTGCGCACTACGAAGACTCTAAAGGTATAACATAACTAAAGGTATACCATTTCTAGGCCTGTTTTCCCCGAACACATTTGGAGGCCGCTTATTATACCTTCTTACGTGTGACGTTACCAGGTGCTGTCCGTGACGGTGGTGCTGAATTGGTTGATATCGATGGCTCAAGAATCAATTATTCAATCACGCAGGGCTGCTTTACTGCGTTATTTGAGAAAGCGGTGTTCTTTATAAAAGAAGCACTTCAGAAATAGTTGAAATTGCATTTTTAGAATCATGGGATATTATATAAAAAATCCAAATTGCAAACTAAATCCAACGCTGGATATTTTTTATAATTTCGGAATGAGTACGCGAACCCGCAACCTCATGCTCAAACGTATCATGCGTCACCCCGCTACACTGCTTTCACTGGCCTTTGAAAGGGCTCAGGCGACGGAGGCGTCTTTGATTTAGCACAACCATTCGATGTATCGATACCATTGTTTGAGCAAACTCCCCACCACAATCATTCCCTCCGCCCACAAAATGTTTAGGTCGGGAAGTTCGGTCTGGACTCGATCCGTTGAGGAATTATTATGCCCGAACAAAAAATTGTTCAGACCAATCAAATTGTCAGGGCGGGCTTTATACGATGATGATGGACAGATGAGCAACGGTAACGTAACCATCCACGTCACCAAAGAGCGCTTGGGTTGAATTCGTTTACAACAAAGAATGGCTGGCGCTGGAGAATTTATGTGTAGATTCAGCCATCGCGTCTGTTATAGAAGATGTAGACAGGACAGCGCATTCATTTTAAAAGAGGAACAGAGAACCGCGATCAAGGCATTTGTCGATCGAAAAGATGTTTATGCCGTCCTTCCTACGGGATTCGGTCTATCCAATTGGGATTGCAGAGGCATTTTTTCCTGGTTCAGATGAACGCCCCAAAAATCCCCAAAACGCCCCAAAATCACAGCCCAATGGAGCAGTATCAGACTCACATTCTGACTAGAATCTGAGTATGAGGACGTCAGGCTACCCATGGGTTGTATCTGAGAGAAATGTTGCAGCGCGTTGATCTGTCTCTTCAAAGGAAGATTGGGTTCAATCTTCAGCTGGCTGGCAGGAGCCGCCACTGGCATGACACATGACGTGTCAGTGTCTGGCTGGCAGGTGCCAGTCTGATTCTAGCATGTCACGTGACCTGTCAGTGGCTGGCTGGCAGCTGCCAGTCTGATTCTAGCATGTCACGTGACCTGTCAGTGGCTGGCTGGCAGCTGCCAGTCTGATTCTAGCATGTCACGTGGCTTGCTAGTTGCCTTGCAGTCTGCTTTTGGCAAGTTTCAGGAACCATTGATTTTTGACAGTTTTTGTGCTTTATGTTCCTCCCTTTCTAGCTCATTTATTATGCATCTGTTGATATGATTATGTTCTTTAGTATGATTGATGTTTTGGGGACTGTTATCCCAATATAACCAGTCAAATGGCCGTGATCAGACTAGCATCTTACAGAGCTTGCTGGACGCTCATCCAGTCAGCCGCCGCTGATACTGCGAGTATAACGCATTGCCTAACACTCTCGCTACAAGGAAATAAATTGTTTTCTTATTATGAATATAATGTCATGCCTTTATTCTTGTGTATGATTGATGTTTTCGGGACTGTTATCCCAATATAACAAGTCAAATGGCCGTGATCAGACTGGCAGCTTACAGACGCTTGCTAGGACCCTCATCCAGTCAGGCGCGGCTGATACTGCGAGTTTGCCTGACACTCTCACTGCAAGGAAATACATTGTTTTCTTATTATGAATATAATGTCATGCATTTATTATTTTGTATTATTGATGTTTTGGGGACTGTTATCCCTATTAAACCAGTCAAATGTGCCATGATCAGACTGGCAGCTTGCTTTGCTCGAGTCGCATGAGTCAGCCGCGGCTGATTAGCGAGTGTAACGCGTTGCCTGACACTCTCGCTGCACGTAAATTAATTGTTTTCTTATTAAGCATATAATGTCATGCATCTATTCTTTAGTATAATTGATGTTTTGGGGACTGTTATCCCTATTAAACCAGTCAAATGTGCCATGATCCGACTGGCAGCTACTGACGCTTTGCTCGAGTCGCTCGAGACTCATGAGTCAGCCGCGGCTGATCAGCGAGTATAACGCGTTGCCTGACACTTGCTGCGACGAAAATATTTGTTTTCTTATTATGAATATAATCTCATGCATTTATTATTTTGTATTATTGGTGTTTTGGGAACTGTTATCCCCATTAAACCAGTCAAATGTGCCATGATCAGACTGGCAGCTTACTGACACTTTGTTGGACGCATGGAGTCAGCCACGGCTTAATTTGGATAACAGTCCCCAAAACATAAATTCTAATAATAGATGCATGAGATTATTCTTAGTAAGAAAACAATTAATTTTTCCGTGCAGCGAGAGTGTCAGGCAACGGGTTATACTCGCTGATCAGCCGCGGCTGACTCATGAGCCTCGAGCGACTCAGGCAAAGCGTCAGTAGCTGCCAGTCTGATCATGGCAAATTTGACTGGTTTAATAGGGATAACAGTCCCCAAAACATCAATTATACTAACTAAAGAATAGATGCATGACATTATATGCTTAGTACGAAAACAATTAATTTCCGTGCAGCAAGAGTGTCAGCCAATGCGTTATACTCGCTGATCAGCCGCGGCTGACTCAGCCTCGAGCGACTCGAGCAAAGCGTCAGTAGCTGCCAGTCTGATTATGGCACATTTGACTGGTTTAATAGGGATAACAGTCCCCAAAACATCAATTATACTAAAGAATAGATGCATGACATTATATGCTTAATAAGAAAACAATTAATTTCCGTGCAGCGAGAGTGTCAGGCAACGCGTTATAGCCTACTCGCTGATCAGCCGCGGCTGACTCATGCGTCGAGCAAAGCCTCAGCAAGCTGCCAGTCTGATCATGGCCATTTGACTGGTTTAATTGGGATAACAGTCCCCAAAACATCAATCATACTAAAGAACATAATCATATCAACAGTTGTATAATAAATGAGCTAGAAAGGGAGGAACACAAAACACAAAAACTGCTAATAACCAATGGATTTGAAACTTGGCAAAGGCAGACTGCCAGGCAACTAGCCAGCCACTGACAGGTCACGTGACATGCTAGAATCAGAAGATTCAGACAGCTGAAGATTGAACCCCCACTCGGAAGATTACAAACGGCGAGTCGGCGACTCTCTGCGCTTGAGAGATCGCGCTTGCCATGTTTTGAGGTTTTTGTGTAGGACGGTAGCTACTTTTGTTCATCCTTTTACGCAGTGTCTTTGACAGTGGTGTATTACTTTGAATAATGTTTTTTTTTTCATTCTTTAAAGGGCACATTTCAAGTCATTGTTTTATTTAGATGTTTAGATGTTTTCAGTATAAATATTTGCAAAAAGCACAAAAAAATCCTCCTCTTTTTACAATTTCATTTGTTTGACTTTACTGGAATGTCAGTTACTCTTAAATGCATTGATTTGTTACTCAATTCATGCAATGTCCCATATAGCCTACATGGTCTAGCCTACTTCATATGAATCCATTTCACTGCAGCGTTTTTGAGATTATTACACTTCAGAGGCATATAAAAAAGACCTAATTTCTAATAAGTGGAAAAAAATAATGGCCAGCTCTTATTTCAAAACATTAAAACATCAATTTTAAACAGACTGCCTACCTGAAAGTGATACACAGGTTTAATGTAGTTTCTTCTTTTCAAAGCTTCGTCCTTCGAGAGGATGGAGTGTTTGTGTCACAGGCTAAATAACATTCGTGGTATATACGCACTGTCATGAGACTGTGTTGGATAGGCTACTTTTATAACCAACATGCAGAAATCCACTGGGTTTCAAGAGATAATTAAGGAGGGACCACCTTCCTTGGCTTATCTACTGTAAGTCACGTGTTTTTAAATAAATGAGATATTCGCTTGCCAATTAATTATTTTAGCCTACCTGCAAAATACATAAAACCGAATCTGAAACCACAATCACGTAAATCATCAAAGCTAAAGTTTAAGTGAACGGGGTGGTGCGGTCCTTTAGTGAAAGCAAAAGCAGCAAAGCATTTCGGGGAAACTTGGGGATTTCTCCATGTTGCCTATAAAAGCATCGACGGCTTCACCCATTCCTTCAGACCGTTAACGCACCTGAACTTGAAGCATCTGCCATTTCGCCAGGGTAAGTCAAGGTTATTTTGCCTTTTTATAATGAGAGCAGTTAAGTTGAAGTGCAGCTGTAAACAAAAGCGGCTGTTATTTCAAAATTTGTTATAATCAGATTCAAATAGTTTTGAGAGTTATGTATCCCTACATTTTCTTTAAAGACCAAAACTAATTTGGAAATGCGCATTTGCTCTATTGAAAGTTTTTAAACCTCCCATCTAATAACAACTAGCCATTTTTAATGCATTCATTTTCTGAACGGAACTCCTACATATTTTTCCTGCCCGAGCTAATCAGTCAGATTCTGTTGCTTGTTTTGTGCATGAATGATGCGGCACTTTTTGAAATTAGATTTAAATTTTGAACTTTTTTGTTGTTGCTTTTTTATTGCAAGAAAAGAAACAGCACTGCTTTGAATACATTGACATACAAATGAAAAGTAAAGAAAAAAATAGAGAAATAACAATAACACCTCAACCAGTGAAAAAAATATGATCACATTTCTTAAGAAACTTGTTGTTCTTATTTTTTTAATGAGTTTAAAAAAAAATATCTTGCTTTGATATTTTACAATAAGGAAATCTCAGCGATAAAGACATCAAATTTATTGTATATAAGTAGCCTATTGAGACATCTGTTTTTGTGAATAAAAAATGTGCAATGCAACAAATTAAGAACTTGGCCCGGTTCCCCGATAACGCTCACTCTTAGCGCGCTAAGAAGACTCGAAAGATATAGCCTATAGGCTATCTTACCAAAGTTGTTTAGTTTCCTAAGTGTGTTCCCCGAAGTGTCCCTTAATGGAAGCTTCTTAGCACGCTGCGTCTTACATTCGACGTTACAAAGGCGCTGTCCCAAGTGAAGGTGCTGAATTAGTTGGCATCGACTGCTCAGGAATCGATTTTCCACTTCACCCGAAGGTGCATTACGGCGTTAAGAAAGACAACACGTTCTATGCAAATGAAACATTCCTCAAATTATTCCAGTAACATTTATTTTAACATAGTTTAAGTTATCAGTAAAATATTGAATATTAATTAAATTATCAAATTGTCAGTAATATGTTCACACGATATGTTGTGACGGGTAAACGAACCGGGTAGCCTATCTCTCGCTAAGCATCCACCCTCCTTATCCCCTTGTGCCACTTGTACCGCTTCTTGATATGGGTTTAACGACTAGGCTACTAAAATAATATGTAATACACTTTTATATTAATGGTAAGGTACTTTACAATCAGAATTGATTGTCAAGCAGCTGCAGTTACTTTTGTTTAATGCGATATTGATTGCCATTGGTTAATGTTTTGCTTGCACAAGGTGACACAGTTTTCCAGCTTTCGGAATAACTTGTGCAACAGCAACAAAAAAGAGCTATGGAGCGACATAGCAAGGAAGATGGCTGCCTCCGGATCAGGCACAGCAAGATCCTGGCAGGACGTCAGAAAAGGGCTTAAGTTTTGCCGAATAAAACAAATTGACATTTTTTTTATGCGGCCGGCGCCGTCTTTGATTCAATACAAGGACACGTTGGATCGCTGCCATAGTTGGTCGCTTACTGGACACCACCATGCTTACCCATTTATAGATCTTAGCCATTTAGAGCCAAATTGTTTGCCATATTTTAATTATCAAAAGTGATTGCCAATTTAAACGCTTTAATGACATTACGAAATAGCCTAGGCTAATTACCACCATATTAGTTCTGATACCAAATAAAGTCAAATTCATAAATAGGCCTGTATCCATTGCGAACATATTTTATTATTAGTCTTAAAATGTCCATAACATAAAATCATTGTTGAGCCACAACATTGTCAACATACCATATAGTTTGACTTGTACTGCGCTGCGCTGATTTCTAAAGACTGCTGCACTAGCGTCTTGAGCTCAAACAATTACGAATGGTCCAGACCAACCTTACGAAAGTGTGACTTACCTAAGAAGATATACTTGAAGATATACTTAGCGTACGAACGTGTGGGGAATCGTGCCATCGCGTTAAGAGAGAGGTTAAGGAATAGGTTAAGAACTACTTAGCGATAAGAACGTTTTGGGGAACCGGGCCCTGATTAATTCCTCAAAATGTAAAACTTCCAGTCCATCCTCAGAACGACAAAACAGATTTCCTAACGTTGTAAAATCTGTTCTTCTAAATAAATTTCAATAACGTTTTGTCAATATCATCACAAATTGTCTCACTAGAGAGGGATAAACACAACAATATAAATTCTCTGCTTTGAAAATAAGAACTCTGCCAGATCTCGTTGTAACCAACAATTAAAGATTGTTCTATACTTTTCATTATTTTAGATGAAAAATTGGTTGGAGGATTAATCTATTCTTAGTAAGGAAAATCCCCAGCTACTTTCTTTAACAGGTATGTGTAGCCTATCAATGGAAGACAAAAAAGTTCACACTTTGATAAATTTAAATATAAACCTAATTAAGGCTACAGAGAAAGATTTAATATTGATATTCAAGGGAATTTGACTTTGGTCTTTAAGATAGTAGTATCATCGGCTAGTTGAGATATTTTTAATTCTTTACCAACTATAGAGATACATTTTAAACTGGGATTTTGTAAAATATAAATTGATAATTCAACAGCTAGAAGAAAAAGAAATGGGCAGAGGAGCACTCCTTTATCACAATTAAAGCATTTGGTAGTTTGAAAGTCAACCTAAACTAGGAGTTAATGTCATTATAAAGCTTTCTCACAATGTTGATAAAAGTACATCCAAAAAAAAAATGTTGAGAGATTTAAGCAAAAAATGGTGTTCTAAAGAGTCAAATGCTTTATAAAAATCCCAAAACATTAGAGTAGCATCTGAATCAATATTCTCTGAATAATCAATCAGATTTCTGGATCTGTACATACAACACCATTATTTAAGGCAAAGAGAGATGACTTTTTACGATTTCTTTTCTCCAGAGCACAAAAAATAGTGTTTTTTTCATCCTTCTCTTTCCATTTTGCTCTAGACCACATAAAGGCACTTTTAACAATCTCCGTGTACATATTTGCAATTTGCATATGCTCAATTCAACCTCATCTACTTTATTGGGATTTTCCTTCTGCCTTAACAAACCTAATCTATGAATGAGTTCTAATTCTTTATTATTTTTTTCTCTTTTAATTTGTTTACTTCTATTAACAGCAAGGTCTCTTTAAATTGAAAGAACTCCCAACCAAAGCCAAGGTCGCATTTAATATGACTAAAGAAAGAAATAGCCAGCTGAATTACATTAACATTAAAATCAGCATCTTCCAAAAGACAATTGTTAAATTCCCAATAACCCCTTGTTCTATTTAACTTCCTATATTGTACAAGATCCAAATAAATTAACATGATCAGTAAAGGGGGCAAATTGATGATTAACAGCGTGGACATCTTTCAAAATAGCATGAGAAATAAGAAAAATATCAATAGCTTTAAGCGATCCGGATTTGTTTGAACAAGTAAAGCCTTTACAACCACTGTTAAAGAAACACCAAGCATCTGCTACTGAAAGATTTTCACACAACCATGAAATAATATTATCATGTGAATTCAAAGTAGTTCTTTTAGGAAATCTATCTTGTGCATTGTCAGGAGTTTTGTTAAAATCTCCAGCTATAATCAAATAAGCTCTGATAAAGCACCTTTGTATACTTTAAACATGGATGCATTGGCAGTAGGCTACATGAGTTGTGCCTGTAAACATTACATATAATGAAATTCATATTTTCAGTCTTGTATAGCCTACCTACTATAATGATCCATCTACTCTCATCAAATCAAAAAAATTCTGAAATGTCTTCCCTAAATTTATGCAACGAAATTAGAGTACCAGCAGAATGATTAGATCAATGGCTCATGAAGATTAAGAGTTAAAAAAAAAATTGGTGTCTGATTCACAAGAATGACTTTCTTGAACAAAAACAAAATCTGCATTACTACGTTTACAATACAAAAATAAGGCTTTCCTTTGTGTATGATCTTTTAAACCATGTGTTTGTACATCACCCGCGGCGCTACCATTGGGCCCGGGTGGGCCTGGGCCCACCCATTTTAGGTCCTGGCCCGCCCATTTTTACACAGGCCTATAGTGAGTAGCGAGTGATTTTCATTCTAGCAGTTCATCCAATAAGCAGCCCGAGGAAAGCCTTGAGTGAAAGCTTCTCAACCAATCAGCGGCTTCTACCCCACGTGTGACTTAAGGGGGTCGCACACAGGACGAGAAGCTGTCACGGTGGGACCGGGAATAATTGCGTGGATTCAAGTGCAGAGAAGAAGTGTTTTAATAGGACAAAACATAAAATAAACAAACCAAAACTAAATCCAAAAACAGACAAGGCAGGGCAGGAACAGGCACAGTATACAAAACGCGTAACAAATACAACGAACGAGCACAGGACAGCAAATACAGGAAGACTAAATAGGGAGGCAAACAAAGGAGGGTAACGAGACAGACAGGTGGAGCAATTAAACCAATAATCAGATAACAAGGGGGAGGGATTAAACAATGACAAGAGCACATGGCTCAAAATAACAAAACACCCACGTGCATAACAAGACAGGACAGACATGTGACAGAAGCGCAGCGTCTTTAAAATTCGAACACTTTATTCTCTATGAGTGTACACACACCGGTGGTGGCACTCGTCGTCTGTCTGCGGCGCCCAAGCAACGGCTCAGGACCTTGTTCAAAATCCTGACCGCGCCACAGAGCGCCATTTGTTTTATATTAAACTTAAATGTATTTGTCTCAAATCGTCGTTAATGAATACTGACTTCACCCTGTGCTGCAATATACATTTAGTTTTATATCATTTACAGAAATCAGCTGCTTGAATGAAAATTGCTGATGTTAACGGATTTTCAGCTGATATTCTCAATTTATTCAGTTAAAGTTATAGCAGAGGATTTTTTTTTTCCGGATGGGAAGCCTATACTATTGCTCCACCTAAGTGTCAGTCATTCTGGTGATATGTTTAAGTAAGGCCGTCGTACGTGCTCGTCCGCTTTCTGCGCATGCGCACTTTCAGTTGTATTATGTGTGATGAGTTACGGTTTCAGCCATTCCTTTGAAAATGGCTGAGGGTCGAAAGAGAAAAAATGTATACGAAGTGTATGATAAGAAGAGAAAGGCCGCAGAATATAGAAACAAGACCAGAGTGATTTTAGGTGAATATTTCACACGCTGGCATGCGCCAAAAGCACAGGTTGGGCTTCCCACTGATGCCGCAGTCGCGAAGATTCTACTAGACAGGTAAAGTTTGTCATACTATTTGGAGAAATCCACTTAAAATCACTGATAGTAAAAGTTAATGTAGGCTATGATTAGCGATGCTAGCCCTGGCACAAGTCATGCACCGCGTAGACACGGTAAACATCTCAATTTGTCTAAAGTAGCCTTATGACCAAATGGTAAATGGTATCACGCTAAAATATTCTAAAACCTTGTGTGTTCATTTTCGATAATTACAATGTGTTCACCATAATAGGCGTTCCCTCTCTGGAGCAAATAGAGTGTTGCGCATGTGCATTTTTAAAAAATGGGAGAGGGCGGGTCTTCTCTAAAATTCGGAAAAAGATCCTCCGCTATACCTTTAACGGACGCTCCCTCTGAGGTAAAGTGTTCAGACTGCAAAGTCAGCAACGATTGTATTTGATTGTACAGTACAATTATAGCATAGTACAAACATTATCTTAATTGCATAATGTCCTTAAACATAACAGTATTGCTGGCCATAAACTGAGAAGGTGCCCGTCCAGTGTGTGATACCTCGAGTTGTCCTAGACGCGACGCGGCACAGCGCTGCGCTTCTTGTCCAGTGTGCGACCCCCCAGTTAGGCTAACGTTACTGCACTGAGAAAAGCGCTGAAACGGAGATGAGGGTTTTTTTTTTTTTTTTTTGCTTATTTTAACCTGCCTATCCAGTTTTCTGGAGGCCCACCTACAATCAAATTCCTGGCACCGCTAGTGGTGTACATAGGTTTATTTACTACCAAAATTTAATAATCAAATGTAAAAATAAAACACTGTATAGTTTTCACTGTATGATAAAAAAAGTGATTCAGTCAAAAACAGTGAGTGTTTTTTTACATTAATGAAATGGATGGAAACTGTTTATGAGGCTGCTGTCCCTTTAAGAATGAATGTACAGATATAGTTACACATCTGATTTTCTCCCATTTCTTTTTGTTCGCGTAGTAGGATATAATAATAATAATTATATTTAGTCAATAATTTTATGTAACTTTAAGTAGTACTGTGAAGTTAAAGAAGTGTAACACTTTTGAAAAAATTAGATTTTTTTAAATTTGTGAATCGACGCAAATTGGTAGAAGATAGAATTGCAATTCATATATGAATCTATTTTTTTTCTTGCACACCTAATAATAACTATGACAAAAGCAGGTGTCGAGAGTGTGTGCATCTTTCCATCAAGTACATTTCTTGCATGTCAATCCAAGGATTGATACGTCCGTAGCAGAAGGTGGCGGTAATGCACCAAAAAAAGCTGGTTCCCAGCCACCGTAAAACTCGAAGAAGAAGTCACCGTCATACGGAAGTACTTCCAAAGAACTTCTATACTCTTTGGTACTTCTGTTGGCTACACAGCCAACACAGGTCAGTGTGCGGTGGCGTCACTTACTGAACAAGGATCAGTGGTCCTTAGCAGTTGTATTTCCGATTTGAGTTCGAGCTTCGGAAATGCTTGGGAAAATTTAGCCTGTGTGGATGCTACCCCACTACTTGATCAACAAAAGAGCTTCACTACCAAAAAGCTATTTGATTCAGAAAACAGTGGCGCTACCACCACGCTGTTGAGAAATTTAGTTAAACTAGTAACATCACTACTTGTAGAGACGCTACTTCCCAACGTTTTTTTGGTATCCGCTGTTTTTGACAAAAGTAATATTACAGCGACCAAAGATTAGTGACATTCTGCAATTTGAACTAAACCACCATTTACAGAAGTGTTTTGTTTCTGTTTGACTGCTTTGCAGAGCGTGCATTTGCTCACTTATTATCAGCGTTTTTGGGCTTGTTGCTGGGGTTTTGTTCATAAAGCAATCAATATTTTGAGGAAATTAAAGTGGACAGGTGTGGGTTGCGATATTTCTGTCTTGTTTTCAATATAAAGCATTTGGATTTGTCTCGGTTAGATTTTTCTTGTTCGCGGTGTTTTTTCCTAGCAGCATCTAGTAACACCAACGAGTCAAAGCTCATGAGTTTCCTGTAGTTTTCCTGCACCGCACATACAGAAGAGAGAAGCCATATGAAGCGCGTTTTAATACGTCATTAAAGTCCACATGAAATATATATTTTTTTAGTTTTTTGGCTTTTAGTATGAATATGTTAGTGTTACTGTTATCTATAAGCTAGTGTGCTCCAAAACAATAACAAAATTCAAATTTAGAAGATATAAGCATTCAAAACGTACAGTCTCTCACTTCTGCCAATATGGATCAATGATTTTGATGACATCATCACTCTGCACTTCAGCTTCTCATCAGGGCTGCGTTCGCCCCAGACAAAAGGTTGCAAAACATTTTGTACACGGAAACGGTGGTGCGTTGAACACCCTGTTCTGATGACGCAAGAGTTGCAACTATGGCAGCTGAGAAGGCCCTTATTTTGTTCTTTTTGAAGAATTTTCGGAGCCTACTGAAATCGGTATAAATACATGTTTAATACTGCAAAATACGCTCGATGTTACAGTCACTGCCCTTTCCATCCAGAATAAAAGAGAATATCGAGTGAAGGGATCAGTTGAAACTGTGGTTCCTAATTATTGTGATCCAACATTTGCCTTTCATTTGAAAAAACAAACATTTCAGGTGAAGGATAACCCACTTCTTACCTCCGAGACTGTGTTATGATCTATATGACCTTACTATTTTTATTGAGTATTAGGCTTATCATTATTGCTGATCACTGTTGATATGCTATATTTTTACTATAAAACTCTTGCGACAAAACATGTCTTCTAATATCTTCAATTGTTGTGTATACTGAGCTGCAGCGGACAAATTTGTAAACGACTTTAAGTGGACCCATTGTGTGAGCTGTCTCTAGAATACCACATGGTTTATATACATGTTGCTACTGATTGGGCTGACATTTTTGACACACCCACCAAACAAGAGAAAACGTATCTCAAACCCTGGTGCACACCGTTTTCAGGAAACATGTGGATCAACCCAGAAACCGTGGCAAAACATGCCCCTGTCCAATGCCCCTGTCCAATCAAATGCTCTCTAGAATCAGAAGCATCCCGCCCTCTACAGTATAAATAAACGCTGTAGCTGCGGAAAAAAAAGTAACTTGTTCACACATTTACTGTTTTCTACATGGTGAATCGCACATAGTGCACTATATATAGGATATAGGGAACAATTCAGACAGTGTAAATATGCTTTCCATTGGGGCGAATAAAGTCTGGTTTCACTTTTGTGCACTGTAAACCCGGATAAGTAGAATCTACTTAATTAAATTAAGGCAACAAGTTACCTTGGTTTTTTTAAGTAAGCATAACTTAATTGCATCAAGTTCTTCTTAATCCATTTAAGTTTTGTCAACTTAATTCTATCTGTGATCTTAGGAAGTGTACTCCCACAGTGCATTGCGGCATTAGAGTTTTTTTCAATTCTTTACACGCAATTTTGAAAACCAGGTTCTTTTTTTCATAATGTAATCACAATTATCCAAACACCACACTCAATTGGCATAATTCCTAGATTGTTTGCAAAATGACACACTTCTGTCAAAACATACACACTTCAGTCAAAAGATATACACATATTTGTGAAAATGCTACTAGTTTTCATTTAACCAACACAGTCCTCAATGATCAGACACTATTGCAACCAGTTTCACACTGCTGTGATAACTAAAAAACACATTTGTAAAAAAAATATTTTTAGGAAATAGCATGTGCTAGATTTTTGGCCAGACATTGTTTTGTAAGGGATAATTTAGATGAAAAAAAATTGTGACAAACAAACTACATTCTTCATGATTAGTTTGAGATATAGGGAGAATGTACACAAATAGGCCTACTACTATAAACTTACCAAGCACTGCACAACACTGATTTCTGCAGACTCATATTTCAAGTATTTATTTACAGTATTTCTTACCATAATCAGTTACAGTAATCAACCAACAATGAAATCAATGAAAAAAATTAAATCTGTACACAAATAAAAATTACTGCATGAAGTACATACAGTTTGACTCTGAAGAAAAACTACTGTAAAAGCAACAAGAATACTGTAACTATTCAGAGATTTGGTTGAACTCTTTGTTAAGCTTCCATCGGTGTCAGTCCATGGTAGATTACATGGTCAATAAGTGTTGCACGGATTTCTTGAGTCAAATTTGGTCCTCGTCTTCTTTGTTCAGGTTCTATCAACTCTACAAGTCCTTCTCTACCTCTTCCTCTACCTAGGCCTCTTCCTCTATCCCCTTCTTCTCCTCTTCCTCTACCTGGGCCTCCTCCTCTACCTCCTTCACCTCTTCCTCTACCTCCTTCACCTCTTCCTCTACCTCGTCCTCCTCTTCCTCTACCTCCTTCACCTCTTCCTCTACCTCCTTCACCTCTTCCTCTGCCTCCTTCTCCTCCTCCTCTACCTCCTTCTCCTCTTCCTCTACCTCCTTCACCTCTTCCTCTACCTCCTTCTCCTCTTCCTCTACCTCCTTCACCTCTTCCTCTACCTCCTTCACCTCTTCCTCTACCTCCTTCTCCTCCTCCTCTACCTCCTTCCCCTCTTCCTCTACCTCCTTCTCCTCTTCCTCTACCTCCTTCACCTCTTCCTCTACCTCCTTCTCCTCTTCCTCTACCTCCTTCACCTCTTCCTCTACCTCCTTCACCTCTTCCTCTGCCTCCTTCTCCTCCTCCTCTACCTCCTTCTCCTCTTCCTCTACCTCCTTCACCTCTTCCTCTACCTCCTTCTCCTCTTCCTCTACCTCCTTCACCTCTTCCTCTACCTCCTTCTCCTCTTCCTCTACCTCCTTCACCTCTTCCTCTACCTCCTTCACCTCTTCCTCTACCTCCTTCTCCTCCTCCTCTACCTCCTTCCCCTCTTCCTCTACCTCCTTCTCCTCTTCCTCTACCTCCTTCACCTCTTCCTCTACCTCCTTCTCCTCTTCCTCTACCTCCTTCACCTCTTCCTCTACCTCCTTCACCTCTTCCTCTACCGCCTTCTCCTCCTCCTCTACCTCCTTCACCTCTTCCTCTACCTCCTTCTCCTCTTCCTCTACCTCCTTCACCTCTTCCTCTACCTCCTTCACCTCTTCCTCTACCTCCTTCACCTCTTCCTCTACCTCCTTCACCTCTTCCTCTACCTCCTTCTCCTCTTCCTCTACCTCCTTCACCTCTTCCTCTACCTCCTTCACCTCTTCCTCTACCTCCTTCTCCTCCTCCTCTACCTCCTTCACCTCTTCCTCTACCTCCTTCACCTCTTCCTCTACCTCCTTCTCCTCTTCCTCTACCTCCTTCATCTCCTCTTTGAGCTCCCCCTCTTATTCTCACTCTTCTTCTTCTTCTTCTTCTTCTAGCTCCTTCCATTTTTGTTGAAGACAGGTGAACTCACCTGCTGCCTTTTATAGCACGCCTGACTGCTGCGTTTTCAAATTAGCACATGTGTGCTTCCACGCCTGATGGATGTGCATATCCAATTCATTCATTAGTGTGGTCAATGGCAAACCGGGGCTTTGTAATGACAAGGAAGTAACCTCACAATCCTTATCTGTGTCTAAGGTGTGAAAATGTGTGTAGAGTTTTACAAATCACTGTGTGTAATGTTTTGCAAAAAGGGTGAAGCTGACAACGTGCTTACAATTGTGCAAATAGGCTGGTGTTTTGCTCCTTGAGTGTAAGGTTTTGCTAATAGTGGGAAAGTTTTAATTTTAGTGTGTAAGCAATTGAAAAAAACTGTAATAAATTACTTGCTTTGTTTTACTATTTTTGGCTTTATTTTACCATTACAATTGTATTTGCTATCGTTATTGGGGTTATACAGACAAGAGACAGCAAATAAAATTGTAATGATCTAATTAATTAAATTAATTTAAATTGTTACTATTGTTGTGGTTTGCATGCTGAATGTTGAAGTCTGTGTGTGACTCAAGCAAAATTGCAAGATATTGTCACAAATATTGAGGGGTAATTTCAACCCAATTAAAAGTTTATGCCATAAGTGTTAGCAATAAAATGTTAAAAGATTATTATTATACATTAAATATAGTTATGATATATATCATTAATACATTCATTCAAAACATGGAAATAACTTAAGTATACATATATAATATTTATTACTTCACTTCCTTTGAAATCAAATAAGTGATTTCATGTTGCATCACTGCATCAATTGGAAGAAAATTACAATAATATAAATTAAGTTCCCAGTGCCCAACTAAAGGGAACACTTATCACAATAATGATGAGAAATTTTAGGAAATCAACATTCATTTATGAAGTCAACTTATGTGACGTTCTCCCAAAATTGTTAGTTGTGTTGACAATAGCATTCAAGATGACTGGAAAATGAGCAAATGCAACTAAGAAGAATAATGACTGCAGAAGTCGAAGAAATTAGTGAAAAGTCTATTAAGATTTACCCCGCCTCAAAAACCATTTTTCGCCTGGTTTCCATCGATCAATCAAATACCATAACAACAAGTCAGGAAGCGAAGAATTAAAGAAATATTTACCTGGCAACGAAATATACACACAGCAATCATGTGGGAAATTAGTTACAGATTCCACAAACTAGTTACAGATTCCACAAACCTTTTTGCTCATTTTCCTTATAAACCTAGATAATTCAATTTGCTTACCAAATGGTGGTGTCTGTCCATATTATTAGATGTTGGTCCCCTAGTGAGAGGCTCTCAACTGTGAGATCAGAATGGAGGATCTGGGGGAGGGAACACCTTTAAAGGGACACATCACTTTTCTCATATTTTGTAACTTCTTTTAGCTTTCCATTATGGTTGGGAGAATGAGATCATTTTACCAGGCGCACTGAGACACTTTAAATGGTAACAAACATATATAGTTACTTTTTTGTACACACTTAACTTTTCATGGGTTTTCAGTGAGTTTCAGGTGAGGAGGAGAAAGGGGGAGATTGTCAAAGTGAGGTGTGAGTTGCACTGTGTGCTGCGTCTCGGATGTTGCCTTTACATAATTATGCAAGGGAAGGTTCAAATGTTAATTCTCAGGAGAGCCTTTTGTTCTCTCGAGGGGTAGCCAAGACTTTCTGGCACCCGCCTTACAGTATGTACATGTAACATACATTTTAATCGGATTCCTTATCATCCACATGGGCCATTAGAGCTTGCCATGATTTCATTAATATGATTGCAAAGAAATTTGAACTCATGTAATGTGATTATGTGATTTCTCCTCAGGATTTCTGAAAACAGGCTAACTGCAGTAAGTTGTGTTGTGTAAGGCTATTTCACTCTATATTCTCCCCTTACCAGTAAAAAACACTTATATGGCACTGTCCATTGGTTTTCTTCAAGCTTAGAAAAAAAATCTTATATATTCTTAAAAAAATTGCTTTAATTAATGTTATTTGTAGAATAAAAAAGTGAGAATTTCAATTTTGTCTTTGTTTTGAGCAGGAATAGAGAAGCCATGGATTCCAAAATTTCAAAGACAACTCAAAGTCTTACCACTGCTGAGGACATGAGGAACCAAACCAAACTTATGATGCAGCCCTATGCCAACTGGGAAGAGTATCTGACTCCAGCTCCACTGTCCATAGCCATTATGGGAGAGCTGGTTTTCATCTCGTCCTCAACAGATTTCTCTATCAATAAAAATTCTCCCAAAGATGGCTACAAATTCATCAAATACCCTGATTCCTTTCGCGCTTGCCTCATGCAAGTGTGTAACTCTGGTTGGTGGGCATTTAATGAGGCCCATACGAGCATGGATCAGATTCGCCTCCATACTGCCCAAGTTCCAGATTACATGAAGACAGCTGTGAAGATTCTGTTCCAAGGCGATGATGAAGTTGTCAAAGCACATCTTCCTGATCAGCTGGATAATATCAGAGTCATTGCAGATGAATGTCTCGAGTTGTCTAATGCAACTGAAAAGCGTTTCACTGATGTCATCAATATCATCCAAGAGCTGCTGGAAGCGTGTGTGAATGCAGAGCACTTCTATGGGGAAGAGATGGTTGCAATCAAGAAGAAACTAGAAGAGAGCGAACTGAGGAAGCAGTCAGCAGAAGAAACCAAGAAAAGGACTAAGGCGGCAGTGAATGCCATGGAGAAGCAACTGGATGAGGCTCATGAGAACTACAAAAAAGCAATGGATTCTCTCCCTACTGGATGGGACATGGTTGGCATGGATTTAGTTGGTGGGATAACACAGAGCATTACAGGCCTGGTTAATGGACTTGTATCTGTTATTATTCACCCAGTGATAAATGCGTGTTCTGCAACAACAAAGATCAATGATACTTGGAAAAACATTAGAGATCAGGAAAGTGCAAGAGATGTGGTTGCTGAAATAAACGCATATAGTAAGTCTGCTGAAATATTAAATTGTGTGTTGAACCTCCATAAGTTCATGGATGTAAAAAGTGAGGATGATGACATTGCCTGGACAAATCTCTATGATCAGAAGAACAAAAGTACACAAACGAATTTCATAAAAATACAGTTCGAAAGAATTAATGGTGATTTAAAAGAAATCCCTGACTGCCAAGTAAATAAACAAGCTCAAATGTTATGCAACAAGGGCATAGACATATGCAACCAGCTGGCAAAATATGCACCAGTTGACGGATGTGAAAAAGCCACAAGCAGCAAGATAATACAAGAGGTCTTGGAATTGGTCAAGTCTGCCCATGTTTTCGATTGCAAAAGCAAAGACATCACAAATTCTCCTGCCATTTCTCCAAAACCACCAATGATGCAAAAAGAAGAAAACAAGTCAGAGAACAAGAGTGCTTCACAGAGGGCCACAGAGAATGCACGATTCGCTATAGAGCAGAACCGAGCTCAGATGAACAAGACAAGAGAGAAATATGACAAGTGTGTGGAGAACCTAGAGAAGAACCAGAAGGAACTAACTGATATCCTGGTCACTATGAGAAATTGCAAACTGAAAAAGATCGACTTCAAAACTACAATAGCGATGCTGGTCAAGGGAATGGATGCCATGGGGAGAGTGAAGGAGCAGTGGGAGAAGATGGTTCACTTCTTTCAGATGGTTTCTAACATTATAAAAACCAGCCTGAGCAAAACTCTCAAAAACTTTGTCTTAACATCTGAGAAAACACAAGCCCTCTCCTACAATGCAAAGCTCTTCTCAAAAGATCTGCTATACTCTCAAGCCTTCCAAGCCTGTAACATTGCTAGTCTGGTTCATATGATCTCTGGAACATACACAGATGTTTCTAACAAGTACCTGATGGACCGTGTCAGTTCACTGGGCAAACTGATGGTCATGGATAAAAGTAAGCCAGAATTTGAGCATGAGCGACAACAGCTCCAGATGTCCTGTGATGAGGCACAAAAAGGCATTTTAATGCTTGTCCTGAAGAATAAAGAGGAGTTTGACAGGAAGAGCACTGCAAGACAAGAAAAGATCGATCGAGAGCTGCTTGCCATTCTGCCTGCTGCTCCTCCAGAGCAAATCAAGAGGATTCAAGAGGCTGTTCAGACTGGATTCAGTGAGGAAGAAGCATCATACTACTGAGAGAATCTACCAAATATTTTACAAGCTTGCTATACAAGATAATACTACCATAGTTAAGATTTAAGCTTTTCTGTCCAGTAACGTAGTCACGACAGCTCAATTTATCTGCATTAACAGAAGACAATTGATACTGAAATGTTTAACACTGTCATATCATAATACCATAATCCTAATATAACTAGCTTGCAAATTATTCTTACTAAAAACATATTATGCATGATTGTATGATCTTTAATGGAAAGTGGAAGTGACAGGAAATGTTTGCTTTTAATAAATCTGTTTTTTTTATTTGCTTTTAAACATACTTAGAAGAAAATTATGTAGATTTTTTTCTTTGTAACTATTTAGTGATTTATTTTAGCTGGCTGTGTATGATACATTTGTCCTTGAATGAATATTAATTAGCCTACATTTTAATGCATTGCAGTTACTAAATTCATTAGATAAAATAAATATGACTATACCACAACTTTACTGTTGCTCTGTATCTCTGTAGACATAATTATTTCCCTTTTCTAAGCCAACTTTTTAAACTTTGCATTGAAAAACTTAGAATGTTACTTTTATCTCAATGATGAGTTGCAACAAATGAGTTAACAGATGTTCAGTAATATTAGTGTATGCCAATTAAATTAATACTTACATAAGCAAAAAACAATAACAACATATTCATACTTGTAAATAAATACTTTAACCCTGGCCTATGTAGCAGCATATCAGCAGAAATTACAACAATGGAATAAGCGTTCATGTTTTTGAGGTATAAAAAATGGTGTAGGCCTATGCTCTTCTCACAAAATAACACCTGTTCAATTAAGGGCTTGCAATGCAAAACCATAGGCTACTGAAGTAATAAAGAAAATGATACAGCCAGTGGTGGAAATGGTTGAGATACACGGGGGACCCTAGTTGTGGAATATATGAAATTTGCAAAGCATTTGAAGGCTATAACGTGGAATAAAGATGGAAATCCTCTACATTAGGAACTGGAACTCCGTCCCCCCTTAAAATTCACTCCCCTGTAAGAAATTGTAGTCTGCCTCGACCCAGATTCCACTCCAAAATATATTTTAGAATGAGCTCATCCCCAAAATGGCTTAATTATCATAGAGATGAAGGAAGTGAAGTTATATTGTTTCTTCACCATTTAGGTTGATCCTGATCCTGAGCAAATGGTAGTCAATTGTAGAATGGGAATGGGTGTGGGACACCGAGAACCTTCTCAGACAATGGGGTGTCTCAACTTACAGAACACAGCTGTTACAACAAGAGCAACTTCATTTACATTAAGAGTGGTAAACTGTAACAGGATAAAAGGTTTAAGATTTGGATGTTCTGGGTTCAGTCTGACGCCGATGAACCCAAGGTGCTTTGTGTACCTTGCCACTGCTATGCTGTAATAAACTTCATTTTTGAGATCTTCGACGTCCACATCATTTTTTTTTACACCCCCCAATTTCCAGTCCCGGATAGCAGCTCACTACAAAAGTATGATTTCTCAACTAACTGAAGAATACAATAGCCTACATAAAATTCTACAGTATGGTGTAGTATAAGATTAATGCATTCAAGAATCTTTTGTGGTCCGACTGTGAAGAAATATCTGTTAATAGGTTAATATGATGCCATAAAGAATCGCATGTGCAGGGTAAGATTTGTGAAAGTGTACAAAAGATTGCAAGCGTAAATAAAATATGCGTGTGCAAGAGATGATTTGTAAAGGTGTAAATGACCTTTCAAGTAGCTATAAGAAAAAATATTTGCTGCATTTTACTGTTATTCTTAAATGTAATGCATGTATTGTGAAACTGAAGCTTCATGCTTACACAAAATAAATATGATCTGTATTCTGCTGACTTCCATTTTTCCGCGCTTACACTTTTGGCACGTTTTTTTCCCGCACAAATACGGCCAAAAGCATTGCAGGCCTGTGAACAGCAATTTGCAACCAAAAACAACATAGTCAGAGACTGCTAAACAGATTGGTCGCGTAAAATCAACCTTTGTGTAAAAAAATTAACTGTTGCAAATGTCTAAATGACTTGTGTACACGAGGCAAAAAAGTTCCCGAAGTAACACGATTTCAACAGTTGCTTCTTTGTTTTACCTGCGCACGATTATCTCACTCACTGAGTTCAGTTTTGCAAGCTCGAAGAGGAGGGCGGGTCCACCTTCTTCATGTAGCCAATCAAATGAGCTTCTCGCTGACTCTCGATTTACTCTTATCTCTCGATTGGTTCAATAAACATGCCAGTCGCCAGAAAACATCTTTATCTTCATTTGGCTCAGCATCGTTCTCGTTTGTACTTTTAATGCACACATGGTACATAAATAAATTAATTATGATTGCTTAATAAGCTGTGCACCATTAGGCTGATATGAGTTAATACTGAATTTAACAGTCCGTGACTGTTAAACGTATTGCACCCTTATACATTGTATTACGGTATTGACTACCCGTATTGTTTTATTTGAAGGTATACGGTTATGTACGTGATGACGTTACGTTTTTCTTTACGTCTCATGTTTCTAAGTTGAGAGAACATGTGAACTGATGTGATGTTCAAGTGAAGCTTGCTAATAAAATCCTGCAAGAGGATAAACAGCACTGAACAGCGTTTCGTTTGTTTTTCCTGCACGCGAGTGAAGGTGAATTGCGCACTCGGATGCTCAACAGGTTATGGGCCCAGGCACGGAAACAAACGAGCGTGAGTAAAGACAGACGCGCCGTATCAACGTTACGCGTTCTATGAAGCTAGAGAAGCAGCTAACTGAAGTGACCTAAGAAGAAAAGTCGGCGGGAAGATGGCAAACAGAGCGGTAGGAGTCCTAGCAAATCAATCTTTGTTTGATGGATCCGAAGACAAATATGATCTTTGGGAAACGAGATTCTTAAGCTGTTTACACACTCTAAAGTTAAAAGAAACTATCTTGCATGAGCCCACTGATGCTAACGCGGAACAGCTAGCCGAAGACAGACGGAAGAATGCTGATTGTTATGCTGAACTTGTAAGACTGATAGATGATAAAAGCCTATCACTGATAAGACATGAAGCTGCTGACGATGGCAGGAAAGCCCTTAAAATACTGAAAGAGCATTATTCTGGGAAAAGCAAGCCACGGATAATAAATATGTACACATCGTTAACTCAGCTACGCATGGCAGACAACGAGAGTGTTACTGACTACTTGATAAGAGCAGAAAACATCATCACAGCACTGAGAGATGCTGGAGAAGCCATGAGTGATGGATTAACCATAGCAATGATTCTCCGTGGATTACCAGATATTTTCAAACCGCTAGCCGTCCACATAACACAGAATGAGGACGACGTTACGTTCACAGATTTTAAGAGAAGACTGCGAATTTACGAAGAGGCGGAGAAAATGAAAGTAACTGAATCCACAGATAATGTGATGAAGACGCAGACGAGACAAGGAAAAGGTCCTCTCAGGTACCACACAAAAGAAAGAAAAGAGGAAGACACAAATGTGACATGTTACAAATGTGGAATAAAGGGACACAGAGCGAGAAAGTGTTACAAGAGAGTGTGGTGCAGTCATTGTAAAAATAGTACACACGCGGAGTTCCTGTGCAAGAAAAAGGGCGACCAAGATGGCGTCAGAAAGGTTACAGAAGAACACGCTAATGACCAAGATCATCTCTTCAAAGCTGAACACTCAGAATATGAAAAACCGCAGAACAAAGTGAAGATGAAAGGCATCATGGTAGACGCTGGAGCGACGTCTCACATTGTGAGTGACATCACAAAATTCAGAAGTTTTGATAACTCATTTCAACCAGAGACTCATTCAGTAGAATTAGCCGACGGTACGAAGTGCAGTGGAATGGCGCAACAAAGAGGAACGGCAGTGATTTATCTCATAGATGATGCTGGAAAGCAGCACACTGCACGGCTACGGGACGCACTATACATGCCTTCATACCCACATGACATTTTCTCGGTAGCTAGAGCAACAAATGGAAGAGCAACAGTCATTTTCAAAAAGGGAGACAGCCACTTGATTACCAAAGACGGAAGCAGGTTTGATATACATGAAAGTGGAAACTTGTACTATTTACCAACACTAGAAGAGGGCGTTGACCAGTGCAAAGTGTGTCATGATTTACAAACCTGGCATGAAATTTTGGGACATTGTAACCATGAAGATGTACAGAAGCTACAAGGTGTAGTAAGAGGCATGGAGATAAGAGGAAACAAAATGAGACCGGAACAGTTATGCGAAGTGTGTACAAAAGGAAAATTCACGCAGACCAGAAACCGGGAGCCAGACAGAAAAGCAAAGAAACCTCTGGAACTGATTCACACAGATCTGGCCGGTCCCATGCCAACACAGAGCAAAGAAGGACACAGATATGCACAGTCATTTACAGATGACTATTCAGGTACGATGTTTGTGTACTTCCTGAAAACTAAAGGTGACACAATACAAGCTACTGAGAAGTTTTTAGCTGACATTGCACCTTATGGAGAAACCAAGTGTATCCGTTCAGATAACGGCACTGAATTCATGAGTCGAGATTTCCAAACGCTGTTGACAAGGAGTAAGATTAGACATGAAACATCTGCACCTTATTCGCCACATCAGAATGGCACAGCGGAGAGAGGATGGAGAACACTTTTTGATATGAGCAGATGCTTGCTGATAGAGAGCGAGTTGCCAGATGAGTTGTGGAACTACGCAATGCAAACATCAGCCTACGTGAGAAATAGGTGTTACAGTAGACGCACAAAGAAAACGCCATATGAGTTATTCACAGGGAAAAAGCCAGATGTTTCAAAAATGCAGAAATTCGGAACAATATGTTTTGCTTACAAACAAGAGAAGAGCAAACTGGACTCAAGATGCGAACAAGGTGTTTTTATAGGCTACGACAAGAACAGCCCCGCCTATCTAGTATACTACCCTAACACCGGAAAAGTCCAAAAACACAGATTGGTGAAGTTCACAACACAGACAACCAGTGAAAGAGAAAAACGAACATCTGAGACATACACAAGATGTGAAGACATGGATCCAAATATCTTCAGCAGTGAAGTCAGTGCCGCCGATAATGTGGAGGATGAACCAGATCATGGTGTTCAAAGTGTTGTTTCAGAGACTTTGCCCGAACAGGCTGCTCCCAATCAATCGGGTAGAGCTACAGAATCCGAGATCAGAAAGAACCCCCCAAGAACCAGGAAGAAGCCAGCTTACCTACATGATTTTGAAACTGAGGATGCTGAAGACAAACTGCAAACATGCATAGATTTTTGCTACAGGGCAGTATGTGATATACCTCAAACCTACCAGGATGCCATAACATCAACAAAATCCAAGCAATGGAAGGATGCTATGGACAAAGAAATGCGATCATTGGAAGAGAACAAGACCTTCACACTCACTAAACTACCACCAGGAAAACAACCAGTCGGAGGAAGATGGGTTTACGGACTTAAAAGAGACATTGACGGATCTGAAAAATACAAGGCAAGATTTGTGGCGAAAGGATACAGTCAGAAACAAGGGACTGACTATGATGAGACATTCTCCCCAACAGCTGACATGACAAGTGTGAGAATAGTTTTGCAAAAAGCAGCACAGGAAAACCTAATCTTGCACCAAATGGATGTCGAGACAGCTTACTTGCATGCACCTATAGATCACGAAATCTATATGGAACAACCAGAGGGTTATGAGCAAAAATCTGAAAAGGATGAAAAATTAGTATGCATGCTAAAAAAATCTCTCTATGGCCTTAAGCAATCTGGTAGGAACTGGAATGCTTTGTTACATGTATGTTTGACTGAGAACGGTTTTACACAGAACCCAGCTGACAATTGCGTATACACTAAAGAAAAGCCAGATGAGAAAGTAATCCTGATAGTATGGGTTGATGATTTAATCCTAGCTGCTAACAGTGAAAGTGTTCTGGAAAGTGTAAAAGAAATGCTCACACAAAGGTTCAAAATGAAAGACATGGGAAGGTTGAGACACTTCCTGGGCATAGATTTTGAACAAGCAGAGGGTCTAGTTAAAATGTCACAGGAAAGATATGTGAGAAGAATACTAGATCGTTTCAACATGCAGAACTGTAAATCAAGGGAAACGCCATGTGAACCAAAACTTGATTTTACAGAAAATGCAGAAAAAATGAAAGAGCCAAAGATGTTCAGGGAGGCAGTAGGAAGTTTAATATACTTGTCCACTTGTACAAGACCAGACCTAAGTTTTGTTGTCAGTAAATTATCTCAGTATTTTGCTGAACCAACAGAACAGCACTGGAACACAGTTAAACATGTGTTCAGGTACCTTAAATGTACAGCAGAACAGCAATTATGCTTCAGGAGAAATGATACAGAGAGGCTAGGTCTGAGAGTGTATAGTGACGCCGACTGGGCATCTGACACAAAAGACAGACGTAGTACTTCAGGGTACTGTATTAATCTGAGTGAAGAAAGCTCTTTGATCTCATGGAAAACCAGAAAACAACCGACAGTAGCGTTATCTACTTGCGAAGCAGAGTACATATCTTTGGCATCAGCCATGCAGGAATGTATCTACCTAGAACAGTTGCTTAAGGGTATGGACACATACAAATATGCACAAACAAAGGTGTTCGAAGACAACCAAGGTACCATTGCACTAGCCAGAAACCCAATCTGTAGGCAAAGGTGCAAGCACATTGATATCAAATACCATTTCATAAGAGAAATTGTAAATGATGGCAAAGTTATTTTGGAATATTGTCCTACAGAGACAATGGTTGCTGACATAATGACAAAGCCAGCCACCAAGCAGAAGTTAAAGAGGTTTAGTCGGGATATGTTTGGAACTTAAAAGTGTAAAAATGTTTTGTATACATTCAATTTATGTAAAGGAGAAAATTTTATTTTATGTTTAATTTGATGTTATAGAAAATACAATGGGCTAAGAGTGAGTGGGGGTGTTAAACGTATTGCACCCTTATACATTGTATTACGGTATTGACTACCCGTATTGTTTTATTTGAAGGTATACGGTTATGTACGTGATGACGTTACGTTTTTCTTTACGTCTCATGTTTCTAAGTTGAGAGAACATGTGAACTGATGTGATGTTCAAGTGAAGCTTGCTAATAAAATCCTGCAAGAGGATAAACAGCACTGAACAGCGTTTCGTTTGTTTTTCCTGCACGCGAGTGAAGATGAATTGCGCACTCGGATGCTCAACAGTGACAAAGACAACTGTAATTACTTCACACAGTAGGCCTATTTGGAAATTCCATATTAATTAATTCCATTTTAAGCTACTCTGACAGCACATTCTACTGTCCTTGTATTACAGCTGTCATTAAACTATAAACCATTTCATTTGGTGTATGAATATGAATGAATATTTTTCACATTTTTAACTTTGTGTGTTTTAACTTTGTGAGTCCTAGGGTGAACACAATGCTAAATATTTCACAATTCTTCTATAATAATATTTGTATAGCTCCTTGGAGTACTATAGGTGGCTTCAGGCTCTACAAATTACAATTTGAGTTGATTGTAATCAATTTAATAACCATACCTCTTTGGTAGTCTCTGACATTTTGCATTTGAAGTCAATATACCACTGTTATTGACATCTTTGCTTTTTTTCTTGGTTGACTTTGTTTTCATTGGAATTGGAACAGTGAGTTGAGGAGTGTAAAATTTGGAGTTGGCAGTTTAAGGCTTTGAACCATCTCTTTGCCCAACCTTCCTGAGATTGAGTTATGTCTTTCCTGAGATGGGTCTAAGCAACTGTTCAGAGAAGTTATGAGCCATTATTTGTTCTCTCTACATCCCCTGTTGCCTGTAAAGAGTGTCTATGGTAAAGAGACATACATTTTTCTGACAAATGCTCCTGGTCTCAATCGCCTTCGTTGTTTTTTTTTTTTTTTTTTTAGAATTGAGTGTTTCACGATTCCGAACCATCGCTCAACATGGCAATTTGTGTCCCTTGTTTTACTTGGCACGGAGCCATCATCTTCTTTACCACCTGCAGAGTAGCATCTGCCTGCAAAAACGGAGGCTGCATTTTCAGGACCGCATTTCTAGGACCCTAGGTTTTTAGTGACAACGCCACCCACCGAATTAGAGGACCAGCGAAGATGGATGACATTCAGAGTGTGAGTATCAAATGCGAATCGATTTTTATTTGTTTAACTTTAAAAACAATTGTGATGCATTTCATTGGAAAGTTAACGTTACCAACGTGCTGGTGATTTGCTAAACAGTCTTGAATGCATAGCCATCATATATTAGCCTCTAATGCTGGAAAATGAATTGTTAGCACGTTCATTTAACGGAACTGTTGCATGATAAGCCTGTGTTGACTTATTTACAGCACAATAAACTGTAGCATGTTCGTTCTGAAAGCTTGTTAATTACTCATTGTTTTTCCATTTTAATTCAGTTAAAATAATCTTAATGTTTTCACTGTCACGTGCTCACAGTCAGCCTGTTTAACGTTACCCACAATACATGTTATGTGTACGTCTCTTCATTTTGACATGGTTTTATAAAGTTGGTTGAGACTTATGACATTTTAATAGTCAGACATATCAGAGAGGCCATTATAATAATTGACTGTTAAAATCCCACGTGTTAGAATGTGTCATTTACTGTATACTGTAGCCTACTCTATATGAAGTGCTATCAAGGACACAGCTCAGGGTGGGCAATAGTATGACAAAAGATAAATAAATAAATTGGTTAAGTACTAGGCTTAGGCCTAATTTATGTCTATTTATTTATATGAAATTAACTTAAAAATGTTTTTCAAGAAACAGATAACAATCCAAGAAGGGAGATCCTTTCCTGATTGGTAGGTAGTGCTGCTGCATACATCACAATGTGTGCTTTAAATCTTATATATATATGGTCAGGAAAAGTCGTGTCAATAATATTATTTCTATTCAGATTTCTTGCATCTCTCTCTATTATTTTTTTTTCTCAGTTCATATGGGCTTTATTGACATGAGTGTTTATAAAACCTTTGTTCCCACAACATCAAAATCATTTTTTTTTCCAAATCTTTGAACAGTATGCAATAATTGTATTATGAACATTAATTGGAATGAAGATTGATATCATTATTTTTATCATTATCAAAATGAAATTTAAAATTAGAGAGTATAACATGTTCAACTAAATGTTCCTTATTTAATTCACTTCTCTTTCTCTCTCTTAGGAGTCAGTGATGATGTTGTCCATGTGTTTGTCCATCCATTGAAGTTCTGTTTATGTGGTTCACGTCATGATCAAATTTGTTTTTGTGTGTGTTCAAGTTCAGTTGTTATATAATATTTTGTAAAATATTTTGTGTGTTCAATTTCAGTTGTTATATATTATTTTGTAAAATATTTTGTGTGTTCAAGTTCAGGTGTTATATATTATTTTGTAAAATACACAATATTAAATCTACCCCCAGAGTCATCCTTGTCTTCCCTCTGTACTTGAAAATGTGGTCCATCTAGTGACTGAAAAGACTATAAAGTTATTATAGTATGCTACTTAGACCCAATAATTTCTCAACATTCCTAGGAACCTGGTTTAATTGCAATAAAGAAAGTAGTATTTGGGTGTAATAAAACTTGAAAAAAAAAATTGTAATGTATAGTTAAAACTGGGTTGAAATACTGCCTTGGTGGCACTTTTTTCGGTCCTCCAAAACTAGGGTCCTGGAAATGCGTTCCTGGGACTGCGGTTCTCCGACTCGGTAGGTGGCGCTGTCACAAAAAACTAGGGTCCTAGAAATGCGGTCCTAGAAGTGGGGTCCTGAAAATGCAGCCTCCGGGACTGCAGACAGATAATATTGCACCTGCATACCTTTTCAAATCCACTAACAGCAGATCACTCCAAAGTGGAAAAATGCCAAGATAGTTGTCAAAAAGGACATCAACAATGCCTGGGCAGAAGTATGCATTCTCTTCATCATTTGTAGTCTCGGAATCCTCTTTTTCAAGCTCTTCCTGTACCTCATTCAAGACTTTCTTGAATTCGTATGTGAAGGGTGATCTGCCAACAATTGTGCGGGTATTTGTTCTGTCCACATCATTTTCTTCCTGAGTTAAGGGGCTGTTCTGTAAATTGTCAGTATCTTCCATGTCGGGAATCTTGCCTTCTTTTATTAAGTCCTGCATGGCCTTCAGATTAATCCTGACAGTACTGGTGTTGTATTTCCCAATAATACAGTTCACAGTGAGCGGAAGATTTTGAGGGCTGCATGTGGCATTGAGGTAGTGTTTTGCAACCTGCCAAATGCAAATGTTGCAAAATCCTTCAAACCTTTGTCTGCCGTTTTTCTCCCAAAAGACTGAGAAACAGATTTGAGCACATGTCCAGAACAAATGCTCTGATGTCCTTCCATGTCTTCAGTTTTGAACAAATCTCAAAAGCCCTGTCCAAGCTGACAACTCCCTGTTGAATGCCAGAAGATCACTTTGGAGTAGTGCCCAGCTATAGTCTGTTTCTATCTGATGAACTCTTAGTTTTGTGTACTGTGACAGTTTTCGGAGGAACTGCATCATCCAGAATGTGATTGGTGGTATAGACTGTTAATTTGTCAGCATTTCACAGATAGGGAGGGGAGTTGCATTTTGACCACATCCAGGCAGAGTGAGAGAGTAGTAAAGGACTCTTTTGGTCTGACCATGAACTTTTGAAGCAACATTTCCTGTAGCATCTAGGTATAAGGTCAGTGGAGACTTCTTTCTTATAGGTGTTGCAAAATTATACTTACTCCTGTTTCAGTGTGCATTTGCACACCGAAGGGGTCCACTTGAAAGTGCTGTATACCCAGGCATTTTGTGAAATTTGATGTCACATTCCTTCATGATATTTTGAGTGAGGTCCATCTCAATGAACATGTCGTCATGAATTTCTTTTACTCTTTAAATTATTATTTAAATTATTCATCAGATTAATTACATATATTTTTTTTATTAATTTGCATGTAATCAACATGATTACAATTGCATATTAATATTTGCTGAGAGAACGTCCCAAAATATGTTACATTGCCTTATTGTTGCAGACAGAATCATTTAGATAAAGCATCTTAATAATTTAATACCAAATGTTATAATAATAAATCATAACATAAGTGCAAGGACCTGTTCATACATAGGGTGATCATATGTCCCTTTTTATGTACATATAAATGCACGTCATCAATACGCAGATCAAACAAAATTGTCATTCAATTTGAAAATCCAGTTATTTATTTATGTTTTGAAAATGCATTTTCAACATTAAATTCCACTATTTAATTATGAATGCATTCATGCATTTTAATGGTGTACTTCTGTTTTGCTTTCTTTTTTGTATTATTTTTTTATTTGAACTGTTTTTGATGGTTTATTATCTCATTTATTCATTCATTTTAAATTTACTCTTTTTATTATGCATTAAAATATCCAAGCATAAATTACTTTGTCACGTAGTACATTATTTTATAGATTAATACATTTACTATAGTAAACACCTTTTAAATGACTATTTTTATTGTATAATTAGTTGTTAATGAAATGCCTATGAGACACTGCCTCACAAATTGTTGCTATTCATTCAACTGAATTTTTACATTTTTTTGTCAAAGGGTCGCTAAAGGTCTCTGTCCCTGTTCACGAAGTGCTGAAACGTCAATCACTTCATGGTACTCCTGTTCACAAAGTGCCAAAGTAAATGAAAATGTCAATCACTCGTCATTAATTTGTTAAGAGCCTGCAAATGACAATAGATAATTTCCCTTTAAATATAATATTCCCACTCCCTCTAAATTGATTAAACACATTCATTTTTTAGCAAGTTATTTTGTTAATTTTGTTATTTTGTAACAAAATTAACATTAGATGGACAGCCCCAATTAAAGTATATTTATTTGACTAATATTTAAAGATATGATAGGTTAGACAAAACTCGTGTCTAAGTCTGAAAAGGTATATAAGAATAATTTCACTAACTACATGAATACATAGGCTACAAAAACAAAAGATTACTTACATGTAATGATGGAACTTGACCGAAGAAAAAAATGTCAGACGATTCAAAATGTATGAAAAGATTCTTTCCTGAACATAGTTTTTACAGACTAAAAAATGAGTACATCTCTACCAGACTTCACTAGCCAATCAGGAGCAATACTCAAGTCTGCATGCAGTGATACAGGTAGAGATTAATTGAAAGTTGCTACTGACTGGCTACTGATTTAGTCACCCCTTGCAACTATCATTTGATTGGCTTATAGGCAGTAGCCATGAGACAAGCATGCACACTTGAAAAATAGTTGTTTTTACAATTTTGGAACATATAGAAAATACAGAAAATGTAAGGTTTTGTCTCCATAGATTTTCATGTATGTATAAAGAATTAATAACATTACTGAAAATTTAAGCTCTTTTATCATGTATTTAAAAAAAAAAGTATTTGTTTCTTGCAAAGGCAGTAACTTGAACTTTTGTCTCCAACAAAGATCAAGTTACTGTCCATCAGTGATGTATTTGAATAAGGCACCAATGCAGTGCGTAACAGTGAAGTTATTGAATATTTTTAACAATAAAAAATCATAAGATTATACAAAAATAAATGTTTCCCAAAATTGTGCTGTAGTATAACCATCAGGACAGCAGTGACTGGGCCACAAGCCACAGATGTCTCACGCAGGCTCATCCTGCAGCTCATCGTGTCTGCTTGAGAGGAGTGAACCTGCAATGAACACGAGAAATAACGCTTTCCTACAGGCAACAGAAAATTCACCTCCTGAAGGAATAAAATAGCATGCAGCATGCTGATATGAAGCTATGTGACGTATTCTTTGGGCGGTGCTAAGTATGCATGCTACTCCAGTTACTCCGACAGTGAACTGATGGAACTGATGAGCATCTGACACTGAGCATGCGTTTACTACAGAACATACAGTCAGGTACAGCCACGGTCGCTTCGGCCAGGTGATATTTATAGCATAGGGGGCGGGATGCTTCAGATTCTAGTGAGCATTTGATTGGACAGAAGATGTGATGAGAAACTGAAGTCCGCGGTGACGTCATACAAATCCGTGATCCATTTTAGCGTAAGTGCAGAGACTGTAAGTTTTGAATGCTTATATCTCCTAAATGCGAATTTTCTCATTGTTTTGGAACAAATCAGCTTATTTATAACATTAAGGCTAACATATTCATCCTAAGAGCTTAAAAACTTAAATTTTGATTTCAGGGGGCCTTTAAAGCAGTTTGACTGAGCACAAAAGCAGCTTCTTATAATTGCGTCTGACCTTGTTCACAATGAGCGAGCTAGACCTTTTTCACAGACTGTATTTCAACTGACGCATTTCAACGGTCATCAGCATCTTAAATCCTGCGAAGTTTTATATATATATATATATATATATATATATATATATATATATATATATATTATTTATATATATATTTTTTGTTAAATGTATGCACAACACTATATTTGTATTAAATTACAAAAAACTAGTTAATACTGCTGTGAGGGTGTTTCTAATACATCTTTGATCTTTCTCTCTTCTGACTGCCATTATCAATCTCTATATATATTTATCTATATATCTTGAATGTTATGAAAACATTGTGGTGTTGTTCTTTTACTATTTGAGCAAATTGTAACACAAAAACTCATTCACTGCTATAGAAGTTAATCCAACTATTACGACTTCCATTTCTGAGAAACCTGGAAATGTGAACAGGGGAATAGGATGTCACGTCAAGTAATTTTCTTGAATCTAGCCAAAAACTGTGATAGGCAATTTGGTAGTCCTATAAATATTTTATATGTTTATGGTCCTATTAAGCCTGGTTATGAAAGTTAATATATGCAAAATAAAAGTATAAGTATTTTAAATACAAATTACAGTCTCTCAAAGAATTTAATTACAAATTACATTTCATTTATTTTTGTTAAGGAAAATACAAATGACAAAATACTCAAAAGTAATTAATTACGTATTTTAAATACATGTAATTAAAATACTGCCCATTTCTGGCTATAATTTTAAAAGAACATTTCAATGCACTGGTGCTCTCATCACTGAACACAAAATACCGCCATCTCGGATCCTTGAAACACAACACAATAGCTACAATAGGCTATAACACTCCCACCTTGTGGTTTATTTCCGTAGGACACGAGTAAACCTGCATCAACACAGAAAGCACAATCCATAGATAACGTAATGCACTAATCAATGCCATTAATGCCAGTTAAACTTATATTAACTTGTAATCTATTCAAATCAGCCTTCACTTTTTTTGACTGGGTCTGCCTTTATTCTGATTTTTGAAGCTTTCTTGACCGTCACACGTTCATTTTGTACTATTTTTCACGTTGCTGGTGTATAATTCTATTGTTCTTCACTCGTGTCTTTTCAAAATATATAATAAATAAATTCAGACGAGCAGTTATGGTTCTCTGTCTTTATTGAACATTGCACTTCAGTTGGTCCGTTTTGAACATGATTAAAACCACAGCTCAAGTTATACATTATTATAATGTTTTGAACTATGCTGTATAGCTGTTTTTTTGCGGTGTTTGTTGTCAAACTCAAAATTTTGTTTATTTTTAATTATTACAAAATGCCATTATATTTTATTGACAACGTTTATTTTTTTTATTAGATCAGATAACATTTTAAGCTGTCATATGTGTTATATGCATAGGGTTATACTGTATGTAAGCTGTCATATGGTCATGTTACAATGTGTCCCTTACATGTCACATGTATAGCTACCCCACATGGAGCATGTTGTCACTTTTCACTTCCATTCTTTCGGGGTAAATCAAGAAAAAAGTATAGGCTACACTTTATTAATTAAACAAAACCACTTAATTGTACTAGACATGTGTGAAATTAATGCGGGAAAAAATAAATACTCTGTCTGAACCCTACTTCTACACAAACTGAGAAAGACAAAAAGCGTTACTTAGGTTGTGCCCCGCCCCCGCTCTCCCCTATGTTAAGATAAGAGATAATTTGCCAAAATCTGATAGGTTCACTTGCATTCACTCCACCCTTTGAGTCCTGGATAGTTTCTTCTCATTGGCTAATTTCTCTGGTGCCCATCCTCGTTCGATTACGTCATCCAATAGATGTTCGTGATGTCATATGAGCTTTTGCTTATACGCCCCAACAGATCATGCGCAAAGCATTTTGGTACTTGAAGTTTTAAAATTAAGACTTTAGACCGAAACAAATGTACAGAAAAACTACAATATGAGATACGCCTTCAATCTTATGGGCCGTCTCGACTTTGTATTCGGCAGGTGAAATAAAAGCACACAGATATGTGCGTGTCAGTAGTCTGAGCAAGGATAGATTCCCAATGGTAAGTCAAAGTAAACCTCTTACATGATAAAAGTGTACAGTGAATGAGTAAATCTTAAGTACTATGTGAATAATGTTCATATTGCTCTTAGCGAAGCTAGCAAAGTTTATGCGATCATGTTTACATCTGAGAGTTGCATTGCTCTTGTTATGTTGATCGTGCTAAGTAATTTTCTTGCTGTTATTTCCTAAAATTGGTATACGGTAATTAGTTTGGCAATGTTACAGAAAAGCAAGAAAGCAAAATCAGGTTTTTACTGCGGATTAAACCCAACGCATGAACAATAAACTGTATGTAGGTTTTGATGTATGTATGTATTTTAAATTTAGGACAAGATATTATTTCCATTGTTTCCAAATCATAATCATGTTGTCAAATGTTTGCCTAATGTTTGTATTTATGTCTATATTCTATTTATGTCATTGCACTGTGTGTGTGCTCCATCACTTCAGGGTGACAGCAGGTGCAGTAACGGTGTCCAGCTGAAAGGAAAGATGTTGTCGGATGCTCAGCTCTTTGATGGGGAATTTGAAAATCTGGTGTCTGAACTTACAGAGCAGGACTTCACTGATCCAGTTCTCACTGATGCCCTCAACAGACTCAGAGAGGTAAAGTAAACTCTCACAACCAGTACTGAAGAAACATCAGAATCAGAATCAGAATCAGAAAAAGCTTTATTGCCAAGTGTGCTTGCACACACAAGGAATTTGTTTTGGTACTGAGGCTTCCAGTGGACATATACAAATACAACATGAAACATAATACTACAAATTATAAGAATAAAAAATAAAAATATAAATATATGAGAATACAACTATCACAGTTGGGTTTAGTGAGAATAGACATTTTCAGATTTACAGATTATGAACCTATTTACAGTGTTTTGAATATTATAAATAAATAAATCTACATATAAGTATCACCTGAGTTGTGGGATATTGCACTAAACAGTGGGAGTATTGCACTTACAGGCATATGCCTTGGGAGGAGTGTTAACTGTTCAGGAGGGAAATGGCCTGTGGGAAGAAACTAACATGGGCAAGACTAAGAGATAAAAGATGACAGACTGCACTGGTTATTTAATGTGAGATGTATTTCAAGAAGTATACTACGTGACATCAGCTGCCCAATGTCATGGTGTCAGTACATAGACATAAAGAACATGCTAATGTTCAAAAGAACAAATTATGCTAGAGTTGAGACGCATGGAGACTGGCACACAAAGCATTTGCAGTTTAAAACTCCAAAACAGATCTGAAACAATTCTGCACTGAATCTACTGTATTATTTGTCAGTTTTGTGAATTGTGTAATTTTTCTCTAGGTGCTTCGGTACAATGCTCCTGGAGGCAAGAGAAACCGAGGCTTGTCTGTGATTGGTTCTTTACGGGAGTTAGTTTCTCCCTCTGAACTGCCATCTGATGAAGCGCACAGAGCCCTTTTGGTTGGATGGTGCATTGAACTGGTATGTAAAATTGATACCATTAATTGTAATTGGGGAAAACATTTAGAAAAAAAAGATTAAATAGTGCAGTGCAAAACTTTTCGATTTCTTCACAGCTTCAGGCATTTTTCTTGGTGGCTGATGACATCATGGATGCATCCATGACAAGAAGGGGTCAACCCTGTTGGTATAAGAAGGTAATTGATTTATGCTCATTTAATGTTTTTCCAAACACAAGAATATTGATTTTTTTTATTATGATTATTAAATTTTTACTGTTAAAGACACTGTCCACCTTAAAAATTGTCATCATTCCAAACTTGCATGACTTTATTTCTTCTGTGGAACACAAAAGAAGATATTTTGAAAAATGTTGGTAACCAAACAGTTTCGGTTCCCATTGACTTCCACTGTATAGTCAAACATGGAACACACACCTTTTGATTACCAACATCCTTCAAAATATCTTATTTTGTGTTCCACATAAGATTGAAAGACATACAAGTTTAGAACGACATGAGGGTGAGTAAATTATGACAGAATTTTCATTTTGGGGGGATCTATTCCTTTAATAACAATAAAAATCAGTATTCTTGTCTGATTTAAAAAAAATTTTTTACAGATCACGGGATTGACAATTCATAGTTGTTAAAGAGGAATAAGTATTATATTTTTTAGTTTATTATGTTATATTATATAACAGTAGTGTATATCAGTTGTGTGGAGTATTACTTTGCTAATTGTGCTCTTTTTGAATTTGTCAGGAAGGTATTGGACTGGATGCCATTAATGACGCTTTTCTCCTGGAGGGGGGGATCTACCGCCTTCTTCGCAGACATTGCAGAGGACAGCGCTACTATGTCCATCTACTTGAGCTTTTTACTGAGGTAACACACACAAAAGGTTTATTAGTCTGCTATAACACATGTACGCACATTTTAACTTATCATACAAAAGTACACAAAACTGTTAAGCTGTTTCTCTCACATTATCTGCATATTGTTTAATAGATAAAGACATAGCTGTGCTGTCTTAACTGAATCTTTTTTCCTTACAGACCTCTTTCCAGACAGAGCTGGGTCAAACTCTAGATCTGATGACTGCACCGCCACACAAAATCGACCTTGATCGCTTCACCATGGAGAGGTCAGAAGTTGAGCTGGACTTTTTAAACTTATGGCACAGACAATTTAAATACTTGCTTGTTGATTTATTTATAGCTTATTATTTGCCAATTGCCTTTCGTTGACTGATTTAAAGTGTATTTGCCTTAGGTACAAAGCCATTGTGAAATACAAGACTGCATTCTACTCGTTTTATCTCCCTGTGGCTGCAGCCATGTACATGGTGAGTTTTGCATACATGTGTTCTGTGTGTATTTTGTGAATAGAATTGTTTGTGTGATCATTTTTGTTATTGATTACAGGCAGGGATTGAGAATGAGACTGAACACAACAATGCTAAAACAATTTTACTTGAGATGGGAGAGTTCTTTCAGATACAGGTATACCGTATTAGTATAAAGCAACACTTTTAAAGCATAATATCCTCAATCAGATCTGGTTGCAATATCTCATAGCATTCATAACATGTTTGCCATTGACAGGATGACTACCTGGATTGCTATGGTGATCCTGCAGTGACTGGAAAGATCGGCACAGATATACAGGACAACAAATGCAGCTGGCTGGTGGTGACCGCACTGGGCATCATGACACCTGAACAAAGGGCAGAACTAGAGGTGAGAAAGTGTGGGGCTGCGGAATGACAAACAAATATAATGAATGAAAAAATAGAACACATTAATGTGGGAGAGTTAACAGTTTTCTGACTTGTCTTCTGTCTCTCAGGCATGTTATGGGCGTAGTGATGCTGAAAGTGTTGAAAGGGTCAAGGCTTTGTATGATACTCTGGAAATGCCTATCCGATATCATCAACATGAGGAGGAGAGCTATCACCGCCTTCAAAAACTCATTCAGCTTCATGCCAAGAATCTGCCTCATGCTGTTTTTCTTAATTTTGCCAAGAAAATATATAAGAGGAATAAATGAGGGTGTGGTTCAGGGAACTGGAGGGACTTGACAAATGGAGTTAAGTATTTTAGGCACACAGACTTCAGGCTCAAATAAAGATGCAGTGAGGGGTTTTAGTGGAATATGAAAGTGGTAGATTTTAACTGCACTTTAAATATACTGTCAAGAATTTAGATGCATTTAAAATAAAAGTCTAATTATGATGCATCATTATTTGTTTTTCCCCTTTTATTCTTGCATCAAAAATGCAATCGGCTGATTCAGAGTTCAGGCATTGTACTACAAATAGTACATCTGTCAGTGTTTAAATTGAGGTACATATGTATAAACCATATATTTTCATCAGCTTTTGCATTGTATTGTCAACATCTTTGGAAGAACTAGGGAGAGTAAAGGAATGACAAAAGATTTATAGATAAAAATAGTTAAATAGAATATTTTTTTAAGTATGAGAACCAACTCAGTGGACAGATGCACATATTCCTTAAAATATTGAACTTATTATTTAATAATAAGAAAATACCCTACAGAAAATATCTTCCCAAGCAGAACACAATGGCACTTTTCAGGGCAGTTTCATTCAGAATCCTAGCTTTGTTGTTTGTTGGTTGGTTTGTTTTTGTGAAACCTGTGACATTAACGGTTGTACTGTACATTTATTATAGACTGTCAGAATGTGTTTCTCAAGTGTACGGTCAGGTGATCATCAATCCCCAATATTGCTGTAAATGTAGCATACAGAAAAACAGAAATGTGCAAATAAACAAATCTGATCAACATTTTTTTTACTATGCATTTCTTTTTGTGAGGTGTTTGAATGAGTGTGTGCAAGAGAGGTGTCGAGTCGTGTGTGAGAGCCGAGCAGAGAGATGCTGCTGAGGGAGGGGTGTGGTCTCGAGGATGGGATGAGAGAGAGGAGGGGAGGGTTAGATGACGGAGCGATACACTGGAGGAAAGAGAATAACGGCATATAATAATCAAGTCATGGCTTGTGCGGAGGAATAGAGATCGAGATCAAGAAGAACGCATCCTTTATATCCTTCTGGGAATTGGGTAAATTCGTTTTTTTTGTATTACATTGTAGCCTATACTAGATTTGAAGCATTTTTTTTATTTACGAATTTTCTGATTCTTGTCTGATATTTGTATTTTATTTTTGCTTGTAAGGAAATACTTCGAAGCTATATCATAACTCGATACGTTATTAATGTGAAATATTTGTTGCCTACCGTATTGATACAGTAGCATTAAAGTCTGCGGAGGTGTCAAAACAACTCGTATCATCACATCTTGTTAAATATAATTTTAAATCGCTCTTTAAATATTTAATATGTTAGCCACCAACATTAAATAATACACAATGGTGTATTGGAGAACGGGATATGCATGAATTTATATCAATTATGAGTTTATTTACTAAAGCACTTGCAAGGCCTAGATTTACATCCTCTGTATCCAAGGACATTGGGCGCGAGCAGTGCATTGCCCACGGTGTTTATAAAGAGCGAAAACAGCGTTAGTTATTGCTATGATTTTCTGCTCCACATGGCTCCCGCAGAGAAAAAACACATAGATATTGTATAGTGGAATAAAGAGATTTCTGGATATGTTAAGGCTATTTTGCGACAGAGAACGTTCTGTTATCTCTAGGCATGAGCATACATTTAGATTATTATTCTCTAAATAATGTAAGAATTGCGAGAATGAAAACAAATTTGTTCTGAGGCCATGGATTGGGAGAATGCAATAAAAGACTCTGAAATATGCTATAATATTGATATAGGCCTACAGTACCCGAAATACTGACACACACACACACACACACACACACACACACACACACACACACACACACACACACACACACACACACACACACACACATAGATAAGTATTTTATAGGCCTATTATGTCAATATTATTACAATTATATTTTATTTGTAAAACAGAAAATTTAATATTAGTACTAAGAATGCCAGCAATTTGAAAAAAATAAGAAAATAAAAAAGGGTGGTGTACAGTAGGTTAGGGTGGTGTACAGTAGGTAGGCTACTTGTGTTTCAGTCAAACATAATAGTGTACATTTTGATGTTCTGAGAAACTGGAAAAAAATAATGTTGTTCAATATTAGTTCAGGAACAACAGATAAATACTTCATCTATAAAATGTACCAAATTATGTTAAATTATGAAGAATGTTTGTCCGACCTCTCAAGCAAGGTGGTATTTATTTTATTTTATTTTTAGCTTTTGTGTATCTAAACAGAGTCTTTTTGTATTTCAGGTACTAACTAAGTCCAAGATGTGACCCCATATGTTTACAAACTCCTTAGACAAACATAAAAATAATAATCAGGCACATAAAAACTATACCACCATGCACCCCTCCTCTCGTCCCTCTGTGCCACCACGTTCCCGCAGGTTTGACAATAGGCGCACAGAGGCAAAACCAAGCCAAGGGGCTAAGAGGGATGACAAAAACAATAACACAGCATCTTCATCCCCGCGGCGTGGCACTCGGGGACCACCTGAGTCTTCCAAGTTAAAAGGCCCCGGTCAAGGTGCACGAGCCCCAGTGGTTCAGTCCAAACTGCGGCCACAGAAGAATGGTGCTCACGCAATTTCAACAATCTCAAAACCAAAAAGTGGACACACTGTATCAAACCTGGCCCCAGCTGTGGATCCAAACTGCAATGAGCCCAGTCTACCTTGTCTGTGTTGTGATGGCCATTCACCTCAGGATAGCAACAGCCTTTTTAATCACAACCATAACAACAATAACACTGTAAACATCAGGCAACAAATGAAGCTACCGCCGCCACCTCCTCAGAAGGAATTGGCTGTTCCAAAACAAGACATCAAAGAAGACGAGTGTGAGCCAGAAGGAAAGCAACCTCATGCCATTCCAGTGAAGGAGATAGAGAAGGAAAATTACAATTTGGAAGAAAAAGAGGGTAGTGACCTCAAAAATGATGACTGCAGTGTAAATGTAAATGGCAATATTGATGTCAATGGCAACGGCAATTGTGATGGTGAAGATGATGAAGATGATGATGATGATGAAGATGATGATACTCTTGTCCCTTCTTGTTGCAACTGCCCAGAATCCATGCTAGACTTCTCTCTCACATCTTCTACCTCATCTTCTTCCACATCCATTAGCAGCTGCTCAGATCTGGAGTGTGACTGCCCTGATACATTTTCATTGTCATCACATGACCAAGAGACCACTGAAAACTGTCCATCTTCTCGATCACCGGTCTCAAATTGCCCTACCATTCACTCCAATGTCTTACCATTAGATCACAACCCTGCAAGATCGCCTTGCTCTTCTGATGAAGGCTATCCCTCAGCCCCTTGCTCTCCTTCCTCTGACTACACAGAGAGCAAGAAATCAGAAGAAGGAAAATGTATCAAAGTGGATCTCCTCCATTTTTTAGACTCCATAGAAGAGTTGGGCAAAATGGATCTGTTTTACCGCATTGTTAGGCTGGCACATTGGGAATTGGGTGGTGAGCTGATTGTCAGAGATAGACTGGATCACCAGCAGAAGCTTCAGAGGGTCAACAAAGAGGTTAAGTTGGCATATCTTGTGAAACTTCAGGAGGAAGGGTTAGACTTTGATAATGAGGATATCACAGGAGTTTTGGATGAAATGGGCAACATTGACATTGCATGGAATTTGTACAAAAGCAACAAATCAAGTGACTCCCAGGAATTTTCTGATGCAGGGGTAGATCTGACAGCTCCTTCTGACCTTGATGAAACCCCTGCCTCTGATTCACCTGCTTTATCGCCATTGGATCCTCCTCCCCGGCCCCCAAAGCCTCCAACAAGGCATGTGAGTGCTCACCCAGAAACACACACTTATGAGAACATCAGTGGACATGTCTTCTCAGTCTCATCCACCAACGACACTACTCCTTTCTCTTCAATGGTCCCTGTTCCTACCTTGCCTGCACTGTCATCCTCACCCCCAGCCTTGAAACCTCCTGCCCTTCCTCCTCCTCCATCACAGCCTGTGTCCTACTTCTCCCTAAATACAGACAGACCTACTCTCACCTCCCTTACACCACCCATTCCTCCTCCACGAAGACGTCATAAAGCCCGTCTAGAGGCTCAAAGGCTTGCTCAGCTTGAAAAAGAAAAGACTCCTCTGTCCCTTCCACCACCAACGTCCAGACCTCCTCCATTGCCACCTCCACCTGCAATGTCCTCGCCTCCAGCTATTCCACCTCCACCATCACTCCTACCCCCTCCATCATTTCATGCTCTGGATGTGGAAATCAGAAAGTTGCTTGCACTAGCAGGCCTCACCCAAGCTGAATTGCTTAAACTTAGTCCCGAGTTGG
The DNA here is from genome assembly GCF_051911475.1 of Siphateles boraxobius. Lineage (NCBI taxonomy): Eukaryota > Metazoa > Chordata > Actinopteri > Cypriniformes > Leuciscidae > Siphateles > Siphateles boraxobius. The sequence continues at coordinate 17,569,812 of NW_027508722.1, read as the reverse complement.
GTGTCTGTGTAGATGTAGTCCTGGAAAATGAGCAACCGCCAATGTCTGATGTCTCTCAGTTTGGCGAAATCAGTGTTAACAGAACACACAAGGAAGATGGTGTAGATAAGGGGTTGCACTCCATATTGAGAGAAGGAACCAGATTTGAGGAAGACAGATCTACAGGTGTAAAGGAATTAGATACTCACAGTGAAAAGGACATTTCTAAAGATGAACAAAAAGAAGCAATCAGGACAACATCCTTCACAGAAATGGCAAGACGACGTAAGAGAAATGGTGGAAACTGTAATCATAGCTGCAGTTGTGGATCCAGTGTTAGCCTATCTCCCAACTCATATTACAGCACTGATCTTAGCAATACAAACATCCCGAATGTTAGCTTTGGGAGTTTTGATTATACTTCTATGATTTCAGACACCCCTCCTCCTCCACCTCCACGACCACTGCCCCCTTGTCCACCAATTGTCTCCAATCTTCCTGAACTTCCCCCTCTTAAGCCATGCACTCTTCCTGCCAATGCATCTCGCCCAGATAGATTTGATTGGCTGATCGCCTTCACCCCAGAAACAGAATCGCCACCTCTTGAGATGCGAAAATTGTCCAATGATGGCACATTGCAAAAAGGCTTAACTTCAGGCTTAAAAGTCACAACCTTTAAAGAATTACGCAACAGAAGCAAACAGAGCTCCAATCCAGCCCCTATTCAACCAGAACCCGATCCAACTGTCGTCACCCCAGACCCTGATTTCCTCTACAACCTCAAATGGAGAAGAGAGAAAATTGATGGGGATGGCTGGGAATATACTTCCCAAGCACAAGCCTCTTTTCTTCAGCCGCCACCCACTCCTGCCTCATTGTCCCTCTTTAGGGAAATGTGCCGCCTGAATATACAAAATGTTTGCCCAGCAGAACCCAAAGTGTCCCAACAAATTGGCTGTTCAGTAAGTGAAGGCAGCCTTAGGACTATTTGTGATGAAAGAGATAAAGCTGTTCACACCAAAACGATGGAAGACGAGGATGAAGTGGAAGTTAGGGGAATGGCGGATGGAGCGTGGACTTTGGAATCCAGGACAACAGGTAAAGTTGCATTTCATAAATATATTTGTTTTCTCTGACCTGTTTTGTCTTAGAAGGTTCATCAACATCATAAAACAGTGCAAATTCAGTGCAATATTAAAGAGAAAGTAAAAGGACAATGCTCTGATGACATGGAAAGTGATGAGCCTAGATGAGAGTCACACAGGCAGATGGGTAGATGAATCAGCAGAGCAAGACTGGAGGGAATCTCAGAATGCAGCAAGCTTAATGCTCTGTTGTTTTTTCATGATGTCACAAAGCCTTTTAATTATTCATCCTCTCAGCAGGCTAATTCCCTTTTTCTGTCATCCTCTCTTCCCTTGCCGTGCCACACATTCTGTCCTAATTTTCTCAGTCAACCTTGCTATTTTTCAAATTTGCAATTTCCTTTTTGCTGTGCTCCTTTCTGCACTGTTTATCTGCCCAATGGAAAAGGCACATTTTCTTGGATCAGGTTACTTCACTGACAACAGATATAAATGGCCTCTAATATGCCTGTAAATTGAGTAGCAAATACATTTGGAGGAGCCCTTATTTTTGTTTACAAGTTTATCATCCAACTCTGCTAACCCATGCTTTGGCAATATTTATGATATTCATCTTTTTCATGGATATTATTATTTATAAATTAAACACTTTGGTGTTTAGTTCTTTAAGTTGTGTCTGTTATCATTTTGTGTTTCTAAATTGCTGTTTAGTGAATCATTACACTCATCATCACTCGTATTTTTGACTTTATCAGTTAGCAAAAGAAAATGAACATATGCCTTTAAGTGTAGGAAAGGCGTGACTCACCTTTTACACCAATCACAATACAGCAACAGGGAAACAGGAAATACTGAGTCAAACTGACTTCATTTGAGAGAGAGAGAGAGATCAGCACATGTTAAGGTAAAATAAAATGGTTTTATGTGAGTACATCATAATACTCTATATAGCCTTCTGTATTGTATGATGACAAATTTAGTTCAGTTGGATGGTTCAGTTTTACAACACTTAGTCACCATAATCCATTGAAATGAAACATGTAATCTACTGATAAGAATCAGAAAGTAATTGTCAATATTGTGCATATGAAAGAGCATATCCTGAAATGCATGTGTCATGTAGCTTGCCTTTTAAGTCAATTTTGCCATTGCTGGTGTAATGTGATCCATGTCAGCTCCTAGTGAGATCCTGGATAGAGAGTGCATGCTTTTCTGCACTCGGTCGGATGTTGAAGGATCAGATATAGTGCTGTTAGACGTTGCACACCATATACTGCCATAGAAGATTGTAGGATGTTTAAGTACCTAAAAAAGACAAATAAAATATATAAGGTTGTGGCACTCTGTACTCTGTGCAGTTATAAGAAGGAATTTGTGTATTAAATACATTTTTGGAAATGGTTGAGTAACAGCTTACTTTGTTTTCAATTAATGCAATTTTTATCTTGTCTTGTTTATTTAGGCTAAAATAGTTAGTCTTTCTCTTTTTTTCTATTTTCATTTAAAGGAATAGTTCACTTAAAAATGAAAATTCTGTCATCATTTACTCACCCTCAAGTTGTTTCAAACCTGTATGAATTTCTCTATTCTGCTGAACACAAAGGAAGATATTTTGAAGAATGTCGGTAACTAGACAGTTGATGAACCCCACTGATTTCCATAGTAGGGAAAAAATACGTTCATCTTGTAATATTTTAATTTTTAAGTGAACTATTCCTTTAATTTTCTGTGAAACACTTAAGTGAAACACTGAGTTGCATTTCATAAAATGTGCTATCATTTAATGTATTATTATGATCTAAATGTTCTCATCTTTGTACAGTGAATAATACACATACTTTCCCCATACACTGTGTCGTTTTGTTCTAATGTTTGTATGGTTATTATGACACAGAAAATACTCATATTGAATGTTTTAAGGAGTACTCTATCATGTTTCCTCAAGTGCATTCTCTCTTCTTCAAAATGACACTAACATTTTTCCATTCTCTCTTTTTCTTCCTCTTTCTTTACTGTTTGCTGTTTTACCATTCTGCCCATCCTTTCGATCTTCTTTATTGTTATACTTTCATAATTCTTCACCTCTGTTCCCATAATGCTCCTGTTGAAGTGTCCTCACCTCCCCTGTCCCTTTCCTTGACCTCACCTTATTACCTGCACTCTGCTCCCCTGTCACAAGCCTACCAATTTTACCACACTGACACTAACAGGAATCATGCCGTGGCACACTGTGAGGGTTCCATAAACATCTCAAACCCATTATGCATAAATTCCACTTTTGACTGCAGCGAAAATGACTATACTGACTCCCTCTACTGTGCTGGGCCAGAAAACAATGCATTTTTATTCTGTAAACAAGGCAATGATCTCAGTGGTAACATGAATTCTCTGTACCACCGCTGTAATCATGCTGACAGCTTTCTAGATTCTTTATACATCTGTGGGCATGATCCTGACAGCACAAAAAACAACTTCTGTCCTGAGTATAACAATGAAGTAGATTCAGTCAGAAATGATGATTCACTCTACAGTGATGCCAGATACACAAGAAATACCCTGAAGCTGTTCACTGACCCTGAAATACCAGCTAACATTAACACACTCACTGACGGTGACATAACACCATACAAAAACATTGACATGCAGACTTACATTACTATGCGAAACCTCAAAAATCGGAGCTATGCGAACAAAAACAGTTATAAAGATGACGACTCGCTGTTTGAGTTGAACTCAGGCAACATTGATAACTCAAAACCACCGATCAACCCATTTTATGACAGCAATGAAAACACACTAATGAATAAACAGCAGCTTGTATCTTTCCCTGCCTACTATCTTTACCACCCCAAAAACTGCCCCTTGCATAAAGGCGCCCCACCACGGCTGTCCCCCGTAGGAGCGATCTCACCTCCCCACAGGTCCGGGCCTCCAGTTCCAGGCACAGATGTTGCCCGTCTCTGCTCACCCCTGTTTCCTCGTAGTCACACCCTTCCTGCCCTTGCTGCACCCCTTTACTACCCTTATCTGTACACTCCCCCTGTTCAAGCCCCTCTGCGGGAGCCATCGGTTCCCATACTTCACTCTCAGAGTCCACCACCGCTCACTTCGAGTAAGAAATCAGTCCATTCTCATTTCTCTCACTTTCTTCCACTTCTTTCCCACTTTCTTTCATTGTAAAGCACTATGTCTGTTTGTCTGAGTGTCTCATTCATATTCCTGTGGATATTGTAGCACTGTGACAGTGTGAAATATTTGGTTGTCCGTTGCATGATGACATCACAACCTCTTTCTGAAAGTGATAATATATGGCTTATTTCATGTTATTTTTTTACTGTTCAACTGTCAGTGTTCCTTTTTTTTTGGTTATAAATTCTGTTAACTAAAGCTACTACAGTATGTAACTTTTGACCCTCCAGCGGATGAATCATACAACAAGTTATTTGTGGAGGAACATTGTTTTGGTAATTGCGTGAGTGGCACTTTGCATGGATAAATCTGATGACTTGATGACTTAAGACCATCAGACTGAAACAGTGTAAACTATTATAGTTAACTATTAACTCAGCTAGTATAGGCCAAAAGAGAAATAGTAGTATCCTGACCTTCTCTCCTTTATTTACGGATATGACGTAAACATGCACAGAATTAATTCTGGGCATATGCATTTTCCCGCAAAATCCGTCCCGACTCTAAAATATAAATGATTATAGCCAAAGGCAAAAACTTTGTTTGGAAGATAGATTTACGATGTACTCGCCCATTGTTTAAATTTTGTTAATTTCAAACAAATAAGTTACATAATGTAGCTGTAATAATTTTTAATATATAAATATACTTATTGCTTTCATTTAACCTTTGCTTTTTGTGTTTATAGTGTATATGTCATTTATACATTTATAATTTTGTTTATTTTTAAGGGATTGGAGTTTCTTTTTTTAAGCTGCTCAGCATGTTTTGTTTTTCACTTACCTTATGGTAATGCATGTGACAAACCCAAATGTCAAATCAGATCCAAATATGTATTGAATGAATAAATTTCTTTCATCATTTATTCATGAATATTTGTATCATATCTATATACATTCCTCGCGAACTGCTGTCATGTACTGCACTGGATGGATCAGGATCAACTGTTATACATTAACTTCTGTTAATCGAGTTTCTAACTCCACCCTGCTGTGTTTTCCTCCTAATAGCGGTCCGCAGCTTCTCATTTGCCGGCTCTGAGCAGAAGAAAGTGGCCTGGATGGGAGATGATGTGAGGACCTCACTGAGTGCTGAAGGGCTGTCTTCTGCATGCCTGCAAGAAAAGAAAAGTAATATAGCATAGTTTCCCTCATGATTATAAAAAGTGCTGGTCCATATTTGTCTTTATTTTTTATTTTTTTGTAAAGAAAATAATAAGTTAAAATGTTTTTGTCACACAGCTCTTGTCAATTCAGTCAGTGTGGCAGTGGAGGCCATTTTGGCTCAATTCAGTTCATCCAGGACTGTTGTACAGAAGGTAAGTTTTGTGTTAACTTTCGTTTTCAAACTTGGCATTATTACCCCACTTTAGTTTAATAGAAACATCCCCACAGAAAAAAAACAAACAAACAAACAAACAAACTTTGAACTAAAATTAGTAAATCCCTACCTGTTTTTTCCCTTCTCTCCATGCCACTTCCATGCACTTGGCTTATCTCTTCCTTTTTCTTTCTCCAGTTTTACTCAGTAAATAAGGTACATCAAAGTCCATAAACACGAGCTTTGCAAATGACTTATTTGCACACTAACCTCATGCACCTTTTCACCTCTTTTTTCCATTGCTTTGCACATTTTTATTTTTTCTCTTTTTGTCTGTCTCCCTTTCTTTTATCTGTCTATCCTCCATTGCCCTTTTCTTTTGACAGACTCTTTCTGGAGACAGCAGTGTTAATCCCTCTCTGGGTCGTCTGGTACTGCAGTGCCTTTGTCCAGCCCTGCGCAGCCTTCTCTGTGATGGACTCAAGCCCCACCAGAGTGACCTCATTGCAGGCAGAAGGCCAAATTCACCCTGGGGATTGGTTCAGGCCTCCACCAAACCAGGTATAAGACATCTGGACCTGGATTACAAGACAATTACCTTCATTAAATATCTCATTTTTATATTCTACCTCTATTTCTCTCTCCTTCATCCTCAAACTTGTTTCATTCTCTTCTTTTCTGGCACTGTGAATCCCTGCAGTATTGACTCATGCATCTCTGTCATACTTCCAATCTTTAAATATTCCTCGGTTTTCTCCCTCAATGTTTTTTGTTTTTGCTGCTCATATTCATTGTGTCATGTTTTTTGCAGCTTTAGGATTATTTTAAATAAACCGTACAGCATTGTAAACATACATTCTGTTGCCCTTCCTAGCATTTTAAAATCATTAATGATTTGCTTAAATGCAACTTAAAAGTGCTGAATCCAATGTTTTTGACTGTTGTAAAGCATAAAACTGCTATGTTTGCAGTTATTTAGGAAACATGCTAAGTTCACATTCTTGTTTTTCCGAAAAAACAATTCTACAGCCAGTTATTCTACTTAAAAATGAGCGTTCTATGTTGGAATGTATGTTTTTGTTTTGGTCCGTGTAATCCCGCCGCCCACTGCCAATTTAGCCAATAGTAATAGTAACATCCCGGGTTGCCAGTTGGCGGAATACACTGCATATTGCAGCCATGGAAGCCAGCAAATGAAATTGGTCAGAGATTACAGATTCTACCTGACCTAAAAAGTCACGCCATCCATCTAAAAAGCTTTATGTCCAGAGGCATATTAAAATGCAGATAAATTACCTTGTCGCCTTCCATTGCGCTCGTTCCTGTTGCTGTCTTTAAAGGGTAACTAAACCCCTGGTCAGAGCCTGACTCCACCCACTGGCAATGTTTGAAAAATGCTGGAAAAGTGGGCAGAGCCCAGCAGAGGGGGGGGGGGGGGGCGTGCACCTGAGACGCATCTCCCTGTAGGCAAGGGCGTGGTTAGCTGGTACCCTCTGACGTCAGAGGGTACACAACTTCCAATTGGAAAATTCAACTGCAGTAGCCACCGTTCAACCTGAAGAGGGCAGCACTCGGACGTTTTTACACCATATATTGTAGAATTAAAACACTTTAAACCCAAATGTCAAAAAATGTACTCGAATCAATGAACAGCATTTATGAAGCTCCATTCTTACAGATCATTAACTAAAAAAAGTTGTTTTAGTGTTTAGTTACCCTTTAATCTGGCAACCCACGTGAGCTAGTCTGAGGAGGAGGGGGTGGGGCAAACAACTCTCTCCAATATTTTGAATTTAAACTGCAATACTGATTTCAACCACTAGCTGTCAATATGACATACTGAACCTTTAAATGTCTCTTAAAAACATATTTTCTCTTCATTTATGGTGCTCCTTTAGGCCCAAGCACACAGGCTTTGCACAACCTCCAGACTAAAGTAGCGGGGCTTCCCCAGCTTAAGCAGAACAGACACCGGTTCAACGCCTTCCTGTTTGGGCTTCTCAAGTAAGGCAGAACTTTCCTCCGTCCATCTAAGATGATTTCATTTGCAAAATGACAAATGTTGTCTCTTTCTTCTTGTTTTTCTCCACTGTTTTATTCTTATTTTCTTCTAATCTGTCATGTAGTGTCAAGCTTCTGGATTACTGGCTTTCGCATCTACTGTCCTGTAGTGGTAAGCATTCATATTTACTGTTGTTCTCTAGTGGTCCGTGCTGGAAAATCCATCCTAAGCTAGTTTTTGGAACAATATCTTATCAGCTCTGGGGTTGTGATGGCAATGATGGATTGTAAAAAGACAAACATTACATTTTTATTTTCTTAAAATCATTTCACATTGATCAAAATTTACTAACAGCAATATGCAACTTAGCTAAAAACAGCTCATAGAATGCTGCAGTAATGACATGTTTTTGTAGCCCAACCAGGAAGTGAGCCTCAACAAAAAGCCAATAAGTTTTAACTGGCGTTTGGATTACCACTGGAAAAACAAAAAGTCATTATTCTTACTTGTTTTGTTCATCAAGATAATCTTTATAAATAAATTATTGTGAATTAAATACAATAAATACAAATAGCCAAATAGTCTAAATACAATAGCCAGAAGTAAAAAGCTAAAGTTATTCTATAAACAAACTACACCACAGTCACATGACTTCACCGTCACCACTACTTCCGACGACTCTTTTGAACTTTCTTTAAAATCTAGAAGTTGTAAAGTTTGAGTTAGAATAGTTACATACGATGCCTTTACCCAAAAACCCATTGACAGCGCAACTGGAAGTTTAAAAACACTAACTTATTTCCAGGTTTTAGGAATTTTTTAGGGATGTATGAAAGGTCACCGTAGATGAAGTTAGATTAAATATCTTAATTTAACCAGTATTTACAGTGACGAGATGTAATAATTTTTTTAATAATAATACTTTTTATGAACTTTTAAAATAATACTAACTGTAATAACTTTTTTACTGTCCTGCAGATGTGTTGGAAACATATTATCGCCCCACTTCCTTCATGCGTCTGTCACTCACTTCTTGCCAGCCTCTTTTTGAGGAGCTTCTCCTCCTACTGCAGCCTCTCTCTCTTCTGACCTTTAACCTCGACCTGCTGTTTCAGCATCACCACCTTGACCCCTCCTCCCCAACTCTTACCCCAGCCAGTCACACTTCTGACATATATAGCCCGCCAAATGAAGACTTCAGCTTCCACTTGTCACCCAAGGGGATTTTCCAAGGAAATGGCCATAATCTTGGAAGCATGTTAGAGCAAGACCTTGGCATTTTGGGTTTAGACACTAACCCTAATTCAGGTCTCACAAGTCAGGTTCTTGATGTGTCAGCCTATCGGAATCCAATTTCGCTGTCATCAAGCAGCACCAAGGAGGAAGCCAATCCGCCATTATCTTGGTTTAACGGGAATGAGATCTCCGCACCTCTAAATGTCGGAAGCCTTTCCCAGCAGGCAGGCCAGGCTCTTCAGCAAGGCTGGGGGGCAGTAATGCGTTTGGGGGAACGTTTAGGGCAGAACTTTGGTTTGGCCACTAACACAGAGGATGTTAAAGGTCCTAACTCACCAGATGACTTCAAGACAGGCTTCTCACTGAATCCAAAAAGTCCAGTTGAAAACAGGCAGCAACCAAGAGAGGATCTTTCCTTGTGGGATAGTGGAGCAGCTGTTCCCTGGGGCATGGGACGGCTCTTTGGAGCTTCTAAGAGCCCCAACAACCCACCAACAAGCAGGTTTGATGATGTTTATTTAAATGTCAGTTTAGTTTGTTTCAGATGTGTCAGGTTTATTCATGCGACGTATCTTTGTATTCTGTTTATAGACGTCCATCTCAGTGGCTCTCCCCTGGCGGATCCGTCTTTTCTCGCATAGTGAATCTTGGCCAGGTTTCTCCGCCTGAGAAGAAAGAGCTCCAGAGAAACAAAGATAAGGAAGAAGATGAAAAGATGAATGAAACCAGAGATCAGCCAAAGCCCCTGAGGTAAAGTTTTCAATGGATTATTCACATTGTTCTTAAGAGATTTACATTTATGCATTTTATGAGAATGATGGTCAAACCTTTTTGACCAAGTGTTTTTTTTTTAGGTCAATGGCATGATTTTTTACTATTTTTTATGTTGTTCTATAAATTGATTAACTAAGTATTTAATTAATTCAGAAATAATTTCAAAAAATTCAATGCTTACAAAATAATTTCATTATTTGCAAAACAACAGCTTTTCCTTAAATATATAACTTAATAATAAGATTGTGTGCACGTATTTAAGGTGAAAGGAGTCATTAAGTTTGATTTATCATGGACAATTTTTATATCTCATTGACCCATAAAGCACAATCTGTTTTGTCTTTGAACATTTTTACTCAGTGTTATTTTAATATTATTCATATACTATTGTAGTTTTTTTATATTGTGAAGAAGCTTTTATTTTTATATTTTCAGATTTCATTCTAATTAAATAGTTAGTATAGTTTCGTTTTTTGTTGTGTAAATTGTAATTTTTATTAGGTTTTTTTATATTTCTAAATAGTTATCATTTATTATTTCAGTTTTATGTTTTCGTGTTTTAGTTTCATTTCAGTTAGTCATTTTAGTACATTTATTTCACTCATCTAATATCCATATTATATAGTATTTCAACTTTAGTTCAAATAACAAACCTGTTTTTAATCATTTTAATAATAATAATGATAAATAATAATAATATGTTTCATTTATATAGCACCTTTCCCGAGCTCAAGGATGCTTCACAATAAAGAACAATAACATGACAATCATACAGTCAATTATGCACAGTCATATGGACAATGGACATTTGCCCAGTCCAGAACAAGAGCCAATGCGGTTGCATTTAGCAGTTATATCAAATTGTGCAAACCATTCAAATCCATAAAGATGAACACAGCACCGTGTAGACAGCATAGAAAGATGTAATCACACAAACACAGTGAGCAGTACATGAAGCAAATACACACTATGACTGATAATATTGCTAGAACAAATAGGTTTTAAGCTGAGATTTGAATTTATAGATAGAGGCTTTGTTGTTATCATTTAATTTCATTTAACGACAGCAACGCTGCTATTACTGTCAATGTTCTGAGTCTCATGTTCTGGTTGATCAGGGGGGTCAGAACTCTGTGTGACCACACAGGCACTGGAGCCGAGCTGAGCTTCAGGAAGGGGGAGGAGCTTGTTCTGTTGGGAGGTGTGGACCACGACTGGATTCGATGTCGTCAAGGTCACAAAGAGGGCCTTGTTCCCATTGGTTATGCTTCACTTATCATGTGACTTATCTTTAATTCTGCCCGTATGTTTGTGTGGAAAGAATATCAGGGGAAAGCATACAAGGAAAAAGAGACCATATAATAGACATAGTTATTAGTAGCCGTGTTACGTGTTTATTTGTTTATCTCTGACCCTCTTGCCTGGTTTGTGATGTCTGGAATATTTTCTGTGATATATAGGGAAAAAATCATTATAAATTACTGTATAAATTATCTATATATATATTTAGATTTTACAAAGATAGATAGACAGATAAACTGGAAATAGAAATGGGTAATGAATATGTATCAAGTTTAACAACAAATAAAACCATCATATTATATTTATTGTTAGGTGTTCTGCCATAACAAATGGTTTGCCCACAAGCTTACTTAATTAAACAGCCCAGTGCAAAGTTATCAAAAAATGCATATTCTTAAAACAGCACTTCATCATAATTTTAAGTCCAATAAACAACCAATATGCATATGTGGCTTTTTTTATCCAAACCCTTTCTTGTCATATCATCAGCCCAGCAATGTTTTATAAAGATGCACACAACTTCATTATTGCAAAGGCATAAGTTTTGGTTATTTGGGGCATTAGAGCAAAAATTAAAGATTTACTGAAGTCAACTCTTCAATTTATTATACAATTAGTGTTTTTATTTACTGACTAGTCAGTCTATAAACTAATTGCTTGACAATAAAAAATAATTTATTCCTCAAAATAGTAATAATTTGTTCTCTTAATTTGTACACAAACAATTAATAGATGAACTTTGTGTTGCCTGAAGATTCCCTAATTTTATTCTCACTTACCAGAAAAAAGGAAAAACTTTTTTGAACATTTTTGACCAACATTATTATTGTCTTATTGTTATTATTGTAACTCTCAATGGTAACAGTCGAATATATTAGTGTGGTAGTGTGTAGATGATTCTTTTATATTTCTTAAAGTGTGATGGCTTATGTGGTAAGATCTGTATCACCATGAGCTTGATAGTGACTATGCATACTCTGTACTGTAATGTTTATGAGGCTTGTTGCTGGGGAAACCCATATATGATTGATAGCATTGATGATTTTCTTTTGAATGGATATTCTGCATCAGTATAATGCGTTGAATCGGGGGTTTACATACTAAACCTGCATGAATGTGTATGAATGTGCGTAGCAAATGTTAGGTAATAATCATCTATACAACTTATTTGTGAGCACGGACACATTCACTCAAAAATGCTTCGTGCTAAAGGTATAGGCAGGATTTTAATGGCTGTAGTGGGAAGAGTATAGCTTGCTAATTCTTGTTCATTAAATGGCCCTCTGTGTTTCCCACTGTTGAATGCTCATGTGTAGTATACATTATTGTCACACCTCTGGCTTGGCACTGCTAAGCTGCTAATCAAAAACATATTTGATAAAATGAAAGATGAATCTTGTCCCGGTAACGTGCCAGTCCGCATGGAACACAGCTTTGTCCATTACACCACATGATGATTTACCTTCAGGACAGTTACATCCAGTTGCAGAAAAGCAGCAAGCTACAGTATCAACTAAGCACTGAAAGAACTGAGCATTAACATTACTGTATGTGTAGTTGAAACTGGGATGAAATGTCTGGGATTTATGTATCTATGATTTTGTCAGGGACAATTGGTACTGTTTTAGGGATATAGTTTAGGCGGTATATTAGGAAAAAAAACTCCTTGTGAAGTTAGCTTTGTAATTGGCTTGAACTTTAATGTCTCTTTCAAAAATAAAGAAAAATATAATACAATTTTATGGTTTGAGAGTTAAGCAGGGGTTTGATAGAAAATCATATTTAGTATCATAGTTTTACCTCACAGGGCAAACTGCAATTATGCATGACTTAATCCTATTTATTGTTATTATCATTATTATATTATTATTTTTCTTTTATCTGTTATTTTCATTATAACTGCATTTATAATTGTGAGATTTGAATAACATTACATTAGTATGTTTTGGAGAAAGAAACGGCTATGTTGCATTATAAATATAGTGTACGGATTGTTTGTGGTTAATTATACAAATTGATCTAATATTCATCTGTTTCTCTTGTCTATCTATCTCTTTCTATCACTTGTGTGTGTACTTTTGTGTGGTGATGAGTTGCGTAGCTCTGTGTGGTATTGCCCATTGCTGGTAGCACACTTAAAGCATAATATGTTCTGTACCAACTCTTGAGTTCTGTAATTCCCTGTGAATCAGCTCTATGCATGTTGGTGTTTGTAAATATACCCAATAAAATATGAAAAGAAACAAGAGCATGTGGTGCTGAAGAGTATAAGTGCTGTGGCCACAAATGTTCAGTGTTTGGTGGTGTTTATACACGTCAGCTGCAATACTACTGGGGGTATTCCAGAAAGCAGGTTATGTGACATACACGGGTAAAGTAAACGGATAACCTCAACTTTCGGTTCTAAAAACTGAGGTAACTTTCAGGGTAAGTAGCCATAACAACCTACTCTGAACACAACCTGCTCAGGTACAGGTTCTGTTCCAGGATTAGTTTAAGTTACAGTAACAGTACTGTTCAGCGCATAAATGCCCTATTGATGAGGCTCTAGTGGGCATGACAGATGGAACTGGATAAATATTATGAAAGTTCTGATCCCATCTGACTTCTGACCTATAATGCTGCCTAAATCATAATCATACACTGTTCGTTTATTGGCCAAAGGAGGACTGCCCCCTCTGACTGAGCCTGGTTTCTCAGTTTTGGTTCCTAGCCACTGTTGCCTTTTTCGCCATTGGCTTTTGGCTTGCTCAGTTGGGGACATTTATTTTTGTATTTAACAATACTATTACAGCATTATTTTCCTGTTATCTCTGTAAAGCTGCTTTGAAACAATCTGTATAAAAAGCGCTATATAAATAAAGGTGACTTGATTTGACAGATAGTCCACTGAAGGTGCACTTGATAGAACCCAAGTGCAGTATTAACACAGTATTTAATAAATCTGTATTGTTTTTACTGTAATTACCATGTTGAAAGAATAAAGGTGACTTTATAGCCATGGTAGCTGTATCTATTTCCTATAAAAGTCAATTTCTGCCACATAAGACAATAAAGTTACAAAAAAAGGTCAGAATAATGAGATAAAAGGTTGAAATTGACAAAAAGTTAAGATGCGAAGATAACCAAAATTATAATTATAAAATTATGAGATAAAAGTTATAATTATTACATAAAAAGTTTTAGTCATAGAAGCTTTTAGTTTAAAAAGACTTTTTAATCTTATAAGTGTCTTAGTGTGTCATAATTCTCATAATTACTACAATATCTGGTCATTTTGACAATTTATGTCATAATTACTATTTACCAAAGCATGCTTTTTTGTGGCAGAAATGCCAGATAAGCTTCCATATATTTCCCTTGTTATCTAAAATATATTACCCTTGTTGTCTAAAATAAAGAACAAAATCTCCTGTGGTCTTTTTTTCCTTCTTAATAACGCGTCTAATTGTTTCCGGGACGGATCAGTTCCAGGACACTGTCAGAGGATCAGCATTCTTCCCTGCCAGATAAGCTCCAGGAGAGAGGCTGAGCGAGTAAGGGATGGAGGAAGGGTATGTGGAGGTGTGCAGTAGAGTCATGTCATCGGCATTATAGAAACACACCTGACATCTGTCGCAGTCCAGGTACAGCCCTATCCTGTGTGGTTTCACTGTCAGATCTATCTCTGTCACTGTCTCATACTCTTTGATGCAGTAGCCTTGGTCATGCTTAAGGTGAAGCCCAATGTCCTTGTTCAAGTTGCTTATACAGCCACCATCAAAGCCCGCGCTCCAGTCTATCTTCGCTCCTACGTCCACCTCCCAGTAGTGCTGCCCTGACTGGAAGGTCTTGTGGGTCCTGGCCAGAGGCCTATAGTCTTTGTGACGCAAAAAAATCCCCTTTTTGGATGTGCGGATGACGCTGCGCCCATCGGAGGAGACCCTCAGGTATGGGTCATGACAGTCATGTATGACATTACGATCAGGGACTAAGAAAGACAAAAAATTGAATCACAAAAACTGGTCAAAAGTTTTAAAATAATTATGATTTTGTTTTTCTCAAAATGTTTTTGAAAGAAGTTTCTTATGTTCACCATTTAGTGTGCAGTATCTTTAATATACTTTTACATGCATTTTAATAGTGTTGTCTACATATGGATAACTGATGTCCTCACCTGGTTTGATAGAGCCCAGCATCTCCTTCCACACAATAAACTGCAAATGAGTCTCATGAAGGCCGAGGAACAAAGAATTAGGTGTGAAATTTACGCTTTTCACTGTTGATTTGAACCTACAATGCAGGACATGAATGTAACTGATGGGATATATACAGAGTTGGTCATGTTTACCTCAAGCATTACAGTATATTGTCATACTTGGTTGTTTGAGAAGCACTGTCATTATTTTCACTGCAGCTTTCTTTTTCTTTCATCTCTTCAACAAATTCCAGCCCTTTCTCAGTCCACCACTACAGGAGGAGAACCAGACAAAGCAAATGGTTATCGTCATGAAAACTGCAGCTATGAATAACCCAGTGTTATGTTATGTATAATATATGCAATAATTATGTGCTTAGCTAGTCCTTTCTCACCTCCAAAAATCACATTCTTAAACCTGATTCCTCACTCTCAGAAAAATGTGCAAAAATACCTTTATGGGTACAGCAGTATTTCGCTGGGCCAACTTTATACTTGATTCACACTTAACCGATTCATAGTAGTACCTTATATATCTCTAAATCATAATTTCCACCTTTTAGGTGTACAAATGAAGGTAAAAAGTTGTCCTGTGAAAGGTACTGACCAAGTGACAAGCTGTTGTACCCCTAATGGTACATTAAATGATATATAATATTTTTCTAAATATTCAAAATGTTCGATATAGGCTGTATTTTAAATTTGACATGAACAAACAGGTCTCATTGCATCCGCTTGTCAGAGAAAGTGTTAACAGCAGTATGAACGGTGATATCAGACCAAGCATATTTTGTCCGCGTTTTATTTTATTTTAATTAAGATATCTAATTTTTTAGATATCAATCTGCATATGCGCTTGACATCAGTTATGGTGAGTTTCTTGTACCTCATTTCTTAGTCAAGTTTAGCAGTCATGTCCAGTCTTTGTATTTGTTTGTTTGGTTAAAACTGCACATTGGTTCGTTAAACTTGCCTCCCAGTGGATAGCTTACAAAGATGTACTTACTATATAATTATGGTAAGGGTTTGTTTTAGGGTTTATTGCTTATAATTTACTGTTATTACTATAGTACCGGTAACTACATGTAAGATGCGTAGTGGAAACTGTGTTGCCTAATTTCTATATTATAATATTTATATAATTTAGGATCATGTTTATGGTGATTAAATCAGCAGACTATTATTAAGTGAAAGGACTGTATTCAGGGTAAAAATTCTGCCTTTATATTTGCATGATTTTTAATCAAAGAAAACTCTATAAAATCTAATTATTCATTTCTAGACAAATTATATTTCTCCATCAATATTGAATAACATTAAAAAATTATAACATATTTTTTCTTTTAATTCTTATTGTAGCCTACTGCAAGTGTGTTGGACATAGATATCTGGACAAATTGAGCTGAATGCAAATGTTTGTTTGAACCTGCAGAAACCCGTCTGGCTGATCGGACTCAAAGACGGAGTGTAGAATCCCTTCCTTCTCTCTGCCATCGTTCAGCTTCTCTTCTATTTCTGCTCTATTGCTTTTCATCTTTTCAATCATTTCCTTCTCTTCTTTCACTAACATTTTCTTCACTTGCTCCTCCTTTTTCCTCAGGAACTGGTGCATCTCCTCAAACTGTGCAGAGATATGAGAAGAGAGCTGCCGAGACCTTTCCTGAAAAAATAAATTCAGGGATAGTAATGAACCCTTCTATGATCCTTTATGGAGTCTTTAGAGTGATGTTGATAGATTGTTTCACTCTTGTGTAAAGTGTATTTTTCACCTCAGTTTTAGAGATCTCATTTGTCTGTTTCTTGATAAGAGCCTGCAGGTCTTCATTCTCCTTTGACAGGAAACTCAGAGGCTCTAACAATAAATTCTACAACACAGAAGATATTTCATATTTCAGGCATTACCTTTAAACCGTTTTTCAAAAAGATTGAAAAAATAATTTCAAATAATTATGAGCTGTAAAATTTCCTTCATATTACTACCAGTGACAGGCTATTTTACCCGTCCATAATATTGCTGCAGAAAGAATCAGGCTTTTGGGGTTATTCATGCTCTGTTGAAAGTACTTTGTTAATGCTTTTACAAAAAAAACTAAAAATTATAAAACAGAAAAAAAGGCCTCTTCTCTTTTGCCAAATAGGTAGGAAAACCTCAACACCCATAATGCACTGGGCATGCTTCCGTCCAAGTCCACTCCCACCAGTCTGCTATGGATACGCTTAAGTCAAATAGGTCTACCACCTTGCTTTAGTTGGAAATAATTCTAAGCAAACTTTTAGTCATAATGTTGTCGACGTATTGTTCCCTGGTGTAAGCATTCAAAGAGTAAACATTTAGCGGGAGGGAGTTACTTTCTGTTTCCAGTGAAGGATCATTTGGCTAAAAACTGCAAAGTATCATATATATGTATGGAGAGAATACCGCGATAGAAAATCTGTAAAACCTCAGTGTTTTTAGTCAACATTTCAAACTGGATGACAACAAACACAGTGTATTAGGCCAAACGGAAGGGAAAAAACTGAAAGAAATGGCTGTTTTTACGAAAGCCCTGCAGCTGTCGAAATTCCACCGAATTACACGTTTTGCGTTATATCTGGCGGACATTAGCTGACAAATAAATGTGAATATCTTGGTCCAGGTAACACAGAGAAAGAGTAAACATTGTTCATTTACATATACTACCCACAATATCCTACCGTAACAATGAAAATCGGTGAAGTTACACTTTAATAAGTTTAACCCTCATGTTCTGTTGAGATGAGACTTGTTTTTAAGCTTGAGATACTAGAGATCCCAATGATGACAATGTAAAAATAATGACTGTATATTTGAAATTAACCTCTTACTTTCCCCTTAATTTCTTTAATGTAAAGAGAATAATAATTTCTTATATTTTCTACTAGGCCTAATAAATAACTAATCATTTATTGTGTTTTAGTTCCTGAAAAAACTAAACCCCAGTAAAATATTATTGAAGCTTTATCCCTCTTTTTCTTACCAAAGTAAAAATTCACTTTTTACAAATATAAATAATAATAAATAATTTTTGTTATATTTATATATATATTAAATGAAAAAATAAAATGTTCCATACTTAAAATCTCTGAAACAATTATTAAAGTAAAATGTCTTAAGTATGCTACGTGTGGAGAAAGTGATCAAGCTTAGTTTTTTATGACCCGTGCTCCTAATTTAGGCTGGAATACTGTAGTACTTGACTGAACAGACTTCTGAACAGATTTAAATATGCTGCCAACTTTGGAAATGGTTACAGAGAAAAACTGGGCATCATACACTGAACAAGTGAGGATCACTCACACTTTCAAGTCGTTCCAAACACAACAAATCCACGTAGGAACGTGTGCCTCTTCCGTGTAACAAAGTTTTCTAAAATGGGCTCAAAATATCAAATACCTTTTGATATCCTCTGATCGGATGGAATCTCAGTCTGAAGCTAAAAAATCTGTGTCCATCATACACTACATGATTTTTTGTGAAATTGATCAACTCAAATCTGTACACTGGCTACTGATTTTTGGTACTACTTACTCTTACAGATTGCAAATCAGGGCCAAAATCTGCATAAAAGTTGTGTAATGTATTCCCACCTCAAAGGAGTCCTTATATGCTTTTCCACTTTTTCAACTTTAGTTAGTGTGCAATGTTGCTGTTTGAGCATGAAAAAAGCAAGGTTACAAAGCTCAAAGTCCAAAGGGAGATATTGTATTTAACAGAATACACTTTCCATGAACTACGATGACCAACTCGTTTGGACTACATTGCGTTTTTTCCGGATCTTGTGAAGTCATAATGTTACTCATTTAAATAATCTCCGCTCACGGAATACACAAAAATTGATGAGGCCTGGTTTACTGCATTAGAGAAGACAGTGTTGTAGCTATGTTGAAAAGACGTTGTTTTGTCCACCCCGTTTCCAAACTGACCATCCTAAGGCTGACAAACTTAGAGTGGTTAAAATTTATTTTAAACACTGTTCCTGAAAATGTATAACCCCAACGTTTATCTGAGCGCTGCACAATTTACAGAGAACAGCTTCCAGAACTTAAGAGAGTACAATGCAGGCTACGCACCTAAGCTCCTGAAATGGAGCAATTCCCACTTTGTAGGGACAATCTGTTGTTTGTGGATCACAACTCGTAAGTGTTATTATTTAGTTGTGTTTTCTATTAACAGTTCTAATTATAAGTTTTAATTTGTTGCTATATGTAAACAAAGGGCAAAGCTGTTTTTTGTTCACTTTTGTAAGCCTGTTCACCGCCTCTTAGGAAATTTAATCATGGTTTTGTGATCGGAAATTATCATGATTAAATCTAAAATTAATAAAACAATTAAATAAAAAAACATACCACTCTGAAAGCTCATTGGTTCTCTCACGTCAAGCGAACATGCTTGAGCTTCCATTTATCATAACTGATGTGTGAATTGATGAATGTTTATATGTGAATAAAAGCCTATGTCAATCTGTTCATTATATATAGCGATCATATCTCTTCAGAAAATGTGGACTTAACCGCTCAATTTATATGGATTACTTTTACGATCTCGTTATGAACTTTTTGAAGTGTCAAAGTGGTAGTTTCATAGCTGTCAAAGGAGAGTACAAAAAGCTCTCAGATTTCATCAAAAAGATCTTCATTTGTGTTCCGAAGATGAACTAAAGTCTCACAGGTTTGGAACAACATAAGGGGGGTAATTAATGACAGAAATTTCATTTTTGGGTGAACTATCCCTTTAAGATTGAGAAAAGTCATGAGAGCCAACTTCATACTTTCATCAAGTATTTTATTAGGAGGAACAGTAAATGACCCTGGGGTGTCCGAGACCCAGAACAAACTTTCTGCAGTAACTTCCCTACATAACTCTTTTTCTGTTTATAAGACAAATAGTTACTTATAAGATGATCACATCTCTTCAGTCAGTCTTCAATGTGGGATTAGATACATGCAAAATAGAAACCAAAAAACTTCAAATTTCTGACCTGGATATGACCTGCAATTTAAATAGCATCAAACACAAACTTAATGAACGTAATATCTACAGTTTATGACTTTTCATTCCTAACTCACTGACCTTTCTGGGCTCCGCTGCCTCTTCCACAGGTTTGAACTTGTGGCCCTGGTGTTTCTCACCGTCCCTACAGATCAGACACACCAGTTTCTGGTCCGTCTCACAGAACAGCCTGAGTCTCTCCTGATGATCTGAACACACCAGCTTCTCCGGTTCTTCAAACAATCTCACTGCAGTCCCACCGTCTGCTCCCGAAGCTGCTCCGTTCATGTCCCTGAGCGCCTGTTGCTCGCTCAAGTGCTCCCTCACGGCATTCACCATATTCCGCAGGACGCGGTTGGACCGGAGGTCCCACATAGTATAGGGTCGCCTGCATTCCGGACACAGTCTCAAGCGGCTGCTTTGGGAATGATTGCTGATACACTGTCGGCAGAACGTGTGGTCGCACAGCAGGCTCACGGGATCCGTAAAGTCCCCCAAACACACGGAGCACTGGATCTGTTTCGACAGCCGAGAGTCCATTACAATTACTGGTTTGAAATGTTTTGGCTGACAAAACCCTGCTTGTGTCCCCTAAATGTCCCAAACACCTGCTGGCACAGGGGGTTTAGATGTGAGGTGTTGTCCCAACAGCTGCAGAGACAAATGACAACACACATGTCCCTAACACGTGCAGGGGCAGGAGTTTTTGGGTGCTCTTCCTCTGCCCATACTTGACTTGTCCTAGTGTTGGTAAAAATAAAGGGAGCCATTCGACTCACCGCACAGATGAACGTCCCCCAATAAATTGTGTCACTGCCCTCAAAAACACATTCAAATTGCAGTCTGACTGATTCATATCAAGAGTAGCCTACTTGTTCATTTAGGACAAAACAAATGGTTAGCTCATATTACCAAAGTCAGATTTGACCTTCCCTTCTCATATCCTCCATATGTGACACAACAGGTGGTTGGATGATCACATGTGCTGATAATACAAGCAGGGACAACCATACTGTTGCCATCTCTATAATTAGAGTCTGTAATAGTCAACAGAGTAAACTGTAGGCTGTATTATTTTTTCATTTGTTTATATGAGTCTCATAGCATTTATATTCTTGTAAATTAACTAAGCTACTGGTCAAAATACTGAGGACAGTAAGCCTCTTCTGCTTACCAAGGCTGCATTTTTTTGATCAAACTTACAGTAAAACAGCAATATTATGAACTATTATTCAAATGAAAACTAATTGTTTTCTAATATAAAAATAGATATTTTATATGTAATTGATTCCTGTGATGGCAGAGCATCATAACTCTTGTCATAGTCACATGATCCATCAGAAATCATTCTAATATGCCGAATTTGCTGCTCAATAAACATTTCTTATTATTATTATCAATGTTGAAAACAGTGCTTAATATTTTTTTTGTGGAAACCATGACATCTTTTTTTCAGGATTCTTTAATGAATAGAAAGTTCAAAAGAACAGCATTTATTTGAAATAGTAATCTTTTTGTAATATTATAAATGTCTTATTGTCCCTAAATGTAAAATATGTTGTTTAATATGAAGCTTAGAATAAAAATCAGTCAATGAACAAATAAACAAAACAAAAAACAAACAAACAGAATCAAAGTCAGAGGTTATAAATTATCCAGGGCTAAGGCCAATTATCAACAAAAAATAAAAATCATAATAATAAAACAGTAAAATAAAATGAACAGAAATTGCATTATGTCCAGATATCTTGTGCTATGCGCATTAGTGTTCCTGGTCAAGGTCCAAGCTTCTTTTCTACTTCGCTTTACCATCAACAAACTGATCTCAACGCTAACAGCTGGCAGTTCAGGCGCTTACAACAGCTGAAGACCATGAAAGAATGAGCAGTTGTAAAAACAGTTGCCATCAGGTATCTGTAAGGGATAATCTTGTTTGGTTTTTGTTTTGCTTCACTTGTCGTTAATTCAACCAACGGTGACAATGTCAGAAATGATTAGATGAGTAGGCTATATGTGTGCTATAGCAGAGGTCCAGTTATGCACAGCACAGGGCTTTCACTGCTGTATCACATGGTTAGCTCATAATGCTATACAGTGCAGTATGGAAATGGCCGATATTCACTAGGAATCTAGTTGGGAAGAGTTTTAATATAAGGCTTATAATAGGCCTATAGTAATACAGCAAATACAACGATGAATATGTATTGATTACAATTGGAATTAATTTATATTTAATTGCTAAAGTTTGAGCTACAACATGAATCTTACTGTCACAACTGTTTTACTGTACAGGCAATAGAACAATTCTATATAAAACAATAGTGTATTTAACATAAAAATGTTACGTGTAAACGTTACAATTTATGTTTTTAATGTAACCTCCGCCGATGGGATGGGATTACACAAAAATACCCTGCACTGATCTACTAAGGCCACTAGATGGCGACATCATACAAGTGTAATTCACCTCCATCCCTATAGAAAAAGTAAACTTCCTTAAATCACACTTCATCACTAGTTACATTTGTGAACGAACAAAGTCCAAACTCGCACATGTCTGTGAGTGTGTATATACACGTTGATTGATTCATAGACATATATATAGACGAATTAATGAATTGTTTTTACACGTGATATGTATTTATTCTATATTTAATCTCAAGTACGCTCTTCAGTAACCCTGCTGTCTCCTTTGTAGACAAGTTCACTAACTTTTTGCCATTTGCTATTTATTCACAACACAACACTACATTTTGCATGCAGACCTATAGGAAAACAAGGATTTTTTTATACGAGTCTCTTTATCAAAATGCCATTTCTTTTCATTCAATATGGTTATTTTAACATTTGATTTAGTCTAGTTGCAGTTTCAAATCTGCATCTATTATATTAGTATCGCAGTGTTAATATTATTACCACGAGAGAGAGTGCCATTTTCCCTTCTAAACCACAATCCTGACACCGCTATTAAATGAAATAACAGCTAATACAGATAGCAGGTACACAATCTATACATTTAATAATTATAGCACTTCAGACACAGTTAGTCATACTGTAATATTCCGCTTCTTCTCTTTCAATCTCGTTTGTGATGACCCTTTGCACACTCCACGTGAAAACCAGTCACCCCAGAATCTATTCTTATCCCCTTATATAACTAGAGGGATGAAATCAAGTCCACAATGTAAAAAGAAACCTGGAAAGAAACTTTATCAACAATTTTCCATCTAGTCAGGAGTTCAGTTAAACAATTTTACATAATTACCTGCTTTTGCCTTGAAAACAAATTTGAGTAATACCTTAAAGGAATGATATTTAATGAATCATATAATTATACAACTAGCTAATGTAGGTTCACTGAAACATTTATTTGTACAGAAAAAGCTATGGGATAAATTAAAATGTGACTTATGAAGCACATATACTTTTATCAACAAAGCAAAAGATAAAAATTGATCTGCAGCTCTGCCTATGGGTTTATTAGTCTCTGTAGAGTAATTAGTTGCAACTTTTTTCAAGCACTATTATCAATAAACAATAAAACCTATTAATTCTGAAAGCACAATGGTTCAAATATTGACTCACTTTAATTAGTTAACTAATGTAGCTGGTTTAATTCATTTGCTCTTCTTTAAGCTGCTTAATGCGCTTCTAACAACTAATTTCTTAGTTCAGCATAACCATATACGTTGTTGCATACACTGCGATTATACATGAAGCAATATAAAGTATGTCATGCATAAAGAAGACTATGAAAATCTGATATTTTACAGGAATTGATTGTCCTGTTCCAAAATTACACATCGAGACACCATCAAAAAACTATTTATAAAAATATTATTAAAGATAGAGATTATTTACCCACAACAATTTATAGTTTCTTGAACCATACTGAAACATAACTTTTCTAAATATACATTATTTACAATATACAACAATATAAAACATTTCGGAGTCTCAAAGCTATAAAGATTACTGCCTCAAATCAATATATTACAAAACATCACTAGCACAAGACAGCTCTGCACAAAGTGGTAGTAAATTCCCTTTAAAATATTTCTTTTTTCTAAAATGACTATAAACATACACATTTGCTTACATTAAGGCTGTGTTATTAAACCTTTCATGCATTATTGGTTACTTTATAGTTATAACTTCGACATAAAAAGGCTTCTGCTCCCATCCTTCATAACTGTTCAGTCAGCTGTAGGTATGTAGTCAGCATCTTGTAGGTATGCTGATGTAGTGTGTTGAATGATTTAAAACAGTCCGTGTGTGTTCATTCCTTCGACACAAACAGCAGCGCGACTTTGTTTGAATGGTTTCCTGCATCCCATTCAACATGTTTATGTTCAGTATGCTGTAATATCTCAAAATAAAAGAATTGCAAGTTGTTCGGGTATATGAAAGGATCTGGGGTCTCGGATATTGATTTGTTTTATCATGTCTCCTGTTTCTTCGCTTGACTTTCTTTTCCCTGAGAGAAAGAAAGGCTGAGGGGCTTTCAACTAATCAGGTTGTAAAGCATCAGCCGTGTCCATGCTCACAAATGGCATTTCCAGGAGTGCTGTCTTAACCTGCAGAGGACAAAGAATGAGAGAAATAGTAAGAGCGAGAGCACCTTACAAGCAAATATAAATCAAGTGAAATGGGAATTATTAAAGGACCCTCGAAGTGTGGAGAAATAAAAGGCTTTGATCCATGCGGTGGCCTTAAAGCTGTTATAGTTAGCGCTTCACCTCTAGAGCCCGACTGTCCACAAAAACACTTGAAAAATATAAGCTTGTGTTATTGTACATTAGCAAATGGTTTGGTTAGCCTTGAATAATTGAGGGAAAGAAACAAAAATTGTTATTAGGGGAAGTAAAAGAAACCTTCTACGTAAACAAGCCTTCATTTCTTTTAGCAGTCTTGTTTTAACTGCTATATTTATAATATTTAAATAATTTTACTGAAATATAAGACAAAAAATACTGCTAGAAAATCATTTACTGCAGTAATGGGATGTGCTTAAATTCTGGTTGATTTGATAAGCCAATAAATATTTTCGTGTTCTGGGCGATAACGGAAAAAAACATTAAAATGTATAATATAAAATGTATAATATTTAAACCAAAATAAATCAAAAATAATGTTTTATTTTTATAATTTTAATTTTATAAAATTAATAAAATTAATTTATAAAAATAATACAAATTAATAAAAAAATAAAAAATAAAATATTAAGAACTAATAAATGGATAATGATTATAAATTCATGAATACAAATACAATAAAATGTTTTATTTTTATAATTAATTAAATTAATAAATTAAAATAAAATCTAAAGCTAAATATTATCTTATTACTATAAATTAATAAAAAACTCAAATATTGAAAACTAATAAATGGCTATTATCTAGATATTTATTAGATATCTATATTTAAATCTGAAAAAAGTAATATATATATAAAAAAATAAAATCAGTTGTTCTTAACTGTATTAAAAGCTACAGGTAAATTCACAGCATTATAATATTCAGTATTAAAATTAATATTCGTTTTAAGATTTAATCAAAATTAGATTTAATAGTGTTACTAAATTATAAGTGTTTTTAAAGATAAATGACTAATAAAAGGTAATCTAAATTCAAAAATATGAGATATGAGCATACACAATTAAATATTGTCCAATATACTGTACATCTAACTTTGACTATTAACTTAAAAAACCCTCTAGTATCGCATGATTACCAATATGGTACCAATATATTGTGCATCTCCATTATTGATGTTTATAACTGAAATGATTTCTCTAAATGATTTTTTTTTTGTGTGTGAATTGGGACTTGTGTGGACGTTAGTACAGTATGTGTGTGTTTGTGTATAAATGGCAAACCTTTTACCTGTACAGTGCATCTGTGAGTGCAATATACAGCAGGTCTTTGGTATCGGAGAGCATTATCTGCCTTCTGGAAGGCCCATCATGCCTCTGGGTTTGGTCACAGCAACGCCCTGACAAAGGCTGCTGATGTGTTTTTTGTCACTCACAGGAAACTGCCGATCTGAGTTATGGCCTCCCGATGAACACTATGGTACACTTCCCTCAGCTGCCTCACGTTACGACCCACTGAGGACTCGCAACCGTAGTATTTCTGAAAGGATTCAAAACATAATGAGAGGATGAGATATTAACAGTGCATTTCTGAACATTACGCTGAGGTAGATTTTAGGCTTGGCTCCAATCTGCAGATATTAGGCTTCAAACAGCATGTCCTTGCCAAACCAGTGAGGCATAAGACACTGAAGCTCAGGATGCTCCAGAGAGACTGTCAGTGTTGTAAATTCACGGTGCTGTTCTATGGTAACATTGCAAGGAAAATACTCAGGAAGTGTGGCCATGAAAATCTATTCTATTCTGATTTTTGTTTGATGGTCAGTATGAGGTATGACCTTTTCAGACCTATGACAGGTGCAGAACAACATTAAACAGTGTGAGTCCATCAATACTGTGTGAAACTGACCTCAGCGCAGTGGAACACCTTCAGCATGTCTGAATGAAAGGTGTCCAGACTCTCGTAGTGGCCTGAGAGGAGCTGTCTCTGCAACATAGTAAGATCAACAGGAGCCGAGCCTGATCTGGAAGAGAAAACACACAAATTTAATTATTTTTTCCCCCAACAAATATAAAACCCCCCCCATGAAATCAAAATGGGAGTTTTGTGATTTTAGTCCTTGTCTGGTAGCTTTGAGGACATCTATATTCTAGTGTACTGACTGAAATGTTGTACTCTATGTTGTACAAATTGTTGTCCGATAAAAGTGAGAGTCTGTAGAGTGAGAACATCCCCTACCGCCAAATTATACATACTCTACCATTCAAAAGTTTGGAGTCTATAAGATTTTTGAAAGATAGTCTTTCGTGCAGCAAGGAAGCATTGATCAAAAGTGACACTTGAGACATTTACAATGTTACAAAATATTTATATTTCAAATAAATGCTATTCTTTTGAACCTTCTATCAATCGAAGAATCATGAAAAAAATGCATAGTGGTTTACACCAAAATATTTAGCAGCACAACTGAATGTAGATAATAATTAGAATAAATGTTTCTTAATGTTTCTTGAGCACCAAATCAGCATATTAGAATGATTTCTTAAGGAAAAAGCTAATTTAAAATTGTTATAATATGTCAAAATATTACTGTTTTTATTGTATTTTTGATCAAATAAATGCAGACTTGGAGATCGTAAGACTTTCGTACCGACCCCAAACTTTTGCGCAGTAGTGTACCATGTACTGTCTCCGACTAGCGATAGCAACGAGGAAATCAAAGTTCATTGCTGTGTGTTTGGTTGCACCAACTAATAAATGACTGAATTTTAAGTTTTGGGTGAACTATTATTTAAAGATGGAGACATGTCAAGGTGAATGGCCTCTAAAAATTGAATTGGTGCCAAACCATTCCCCAATCAGGGGCAGGAATTTAATAAAACCAGACAACCTCCTTCCATGCTATATTTTGACTTCACAGTTCTGTTATTATAATAGACCTCCAATTACGGCAGTCTCCTACAATAAGTTTACATGAATCCAAGGAAAAAAATTAAAATAATTGTCACAGTGTCTGAAACAGTTAGATCAATGATTGGGTCTCACAAAACCCCTCCTTTCTGAGAGCCTAATCTACTCTGATTGGTCAGATGACCCGGTCTGTTGTGATTGGTCTACCGCTAACAGCGTGTGTCGGAAACAAAACGGCAATTACCAGATCTGAATTTCAGCTCCGGAGGCTTCCTCATTTCACTGTATACACAGTTATATGAACAGTGACTATGGTGTCGGATTTACCATACCGGATTTGCTTTTGTGGCGCAGAAATGTCAACAACGGCATGTCAATAACACAAACCAAACTCTTCCAGGCCTCAGCTATATCTACAGGTCAAAGTAGATGTTGTTCGTGGGCAGCCAATAAACACCATAGGCAGACATTATGTAATTCACAAGTTCACATGTACATGTGTGAACAGCGTCAAGAGACTGACACAGACATTTTTACGACATTAACATTATTCAAATTATAGAAATTACTGACAACTGACATCCTTAAAGGGGTCATCGGATGGAAAATTCACTTTTATATGGTGTTTGCATAAAAATGGGTCTTTGCAGTGTGTGGACACAACCACCTTACAATGAAAAAAATCCATTCACTCCTTTTTTTTCATCCTCAAAAAGTCTAAACACTCTCAATAGTCAAGCCGTTTGGATTTTCTGAGCAATATGATGTCATATTGCTCATGCTCCGCACATTACCACTGACGGACTGTCCCATATTAGCATATTTCCGCCCTTAGCCATTTGTATACTGTCCGCCAAACCAGCACTTTACTTGTGTCAACACCCCCATGGAAGAGAGGAGTGGGGTGAGCATTTGCTCATTATCATTTAAAGAGACATGCACCGAAACGGGTCGCTGTGAACAGAGCTGTTTTTGAGGAGGTAAAAAGGGTGTTACTTTACACAACCATTGAGGAATTTTAACCAAAGTATGTTACAAACTTTACATGAAGACCCTAAAGAATCACACCAACTTGTGGAAAATGGGCATCCGATGACCCCTTTAATAACTATCATCACCACACCACCGTTTTAAGAGCATTTGATTTCTTTTTAATCTACTCTAGCTGTCAGTGTAAAGAGGATTGAAGATCCTCCCAAACTCCCTGAATCTCTAATCATCTGGAGACTGTGAAGACAACAGCAGGAGAGTCGCTGAGCAAACAACACTGGCGTGTGGAAAAGCACACACACACAAACCTCTTTCTGGAGCACAGGTTCAGCAGAGGAGCGGCGAGGGACTGTCCAGATGACCCTAAAAAACACAAATGACAGAAAGAGTGATCAGCTGTGCTGGTCTTCACACTGAGCTTCTGTCTCAGGCTTTTGCAACACGTCTCTATAAATAAAATCAGCAGACGTACCCTTGTGACTGACAATGACGTCATAGATCCCCTGGAGTGTTTGCGTGAGGTTTCTGCTCCGTACACTTCTCCCCTCATCTCCCTCGCCGCCGAGTCTGTTTTCAGACTGTGTGCTCGAGTGAGTCAGGTGCTGGTCTGTAATGTGCAGAACACACATCCTCTTACACATATAGAACATAGTCTTATTATTACACATACATGATACACAGCAGACTTGAAAAACGTGCAGACTCTTCAATACACATTCAGTAATGGACTGCAATCTTAAGACTCTCACAGTCTGTCATCTTAATTTTAAGTGCAATAATCGGAATGCACTTAAATACACTTTTTCCATGAACTCAACGGGACATGGTAGCCTGTACGTGCCAGTTGCACTAGCCGTTAACCACATGTCCTCTTCTGCCCTTTTGACTAATGCAGAGTGGAAATAGAATTGAGGTGGTTTTGGGAGCTGGTCCAGAGCTACGGCCCACAGAGCATGAAGGAGGAGGAGGAATAGCTGATGCCATGTTCTTCATCAAGAAACTGCCTCAGGTCAAAAAAAGCGCTAGAAACAGACTGTCCCACTTAATTTAAGTGTCTTTTGTAGCACCAGTACATACGCTTAGGTCAAGGTGAGGTTTGCTGGCAAACCAATTCACTCCAGCTACACACTTAGAAAGTATAACATTAGAGTCATATCATGAGGGATCAATTTCGTACTACACTCAAAACTTAAAAAAGGAACAATTGTTGAAATTACACTGATATGGCTTTCATACTTCCACAACTCAAATACATTCAAACACAAACCAAATACATTTGAAAACTCATGACGCCCATACAGCAGGAAAACCCTGTACGAATGGACATGACGCCAAGTTTTATCTAATTTGTTTTCAGAAACTTGGCCCATATTAAGGAAAAATCTGAATAGATACTTTTTTCCTCTAGATACTTTTTTAAAGAAAGTCTCTGATACCTGATGACAGTTTGTGTAACATTTCAGTATAGTGATGCTGACACTTTTTATTTCTTTGGCTTTTATTTCTTTGATATTATATTATCAGCAAAATACATTTTTTTAAACATATACTTTTAAGATACAAAGTAGACTACAAGTGCACATTCAATACAGTTAAGCACACTTTTTTTTCACAAGAGGGAACTATGTTGGACTTGACAGCAAACCTGCAGCTTGTGAGTAAAAGCACATCAAAACACTGTGTTATTTCTCATGCGAAGATGACAGTCTTAAAGGCACAACAGCCTGCATAATTAAGATAAGAATCATGGAAAATGGTCATAATTGGTAAATAAATGATAACAGAATATTTATTTTAGGCAATTTATCCCTTTAACAGCTGAAAACAATCTGACAACACAGACAGACAGACAGACAGACAGACAGACACACACACACACACACACACACACACACACACACACACACACACACACACACACACACACACACACACACACACACACACACACACACACACACACACACACACACACACACACACACACACTACAGCTATACACACACTGCTGGACCTGACTTAGTGCTGGAGTCTTCCAGATCCCCTTTCTGACTTTGGCAGCTCCCTCCATCTTCCTTGTTTTCATTCTCTCGCTCTGTCACCTCCTCCCTCAGGAGCAATGCCTGTCTGTCTCTCATTTTTTCATAGTTTCTCACCAGAAAAATGCTATGTTCCAAGACGAAACTCCTATCAGGGGAATAAGAGTAATCACATATATATGAACAAACGTAAGAAGTACAAGACAAGGAGAAATGTGAGTGTGCAAGTAAGAGGAGAGCATAAAACAATCCATAAAACATAAAAAAGGAATGTGAGGAAAGGGTAGAAATCGTGTTATTTTTTATCACTGTGTGTTCTTGCCTGTCCTCATAAGACAAGGGCATCATCAGGAGAGGGGAGGGGACATTTTCAGCATCATTGCCTTTCTCCTGCAAATAAAGTCATTCGCAATGTGACCCAACTGACCATGCACTAATTCACAATGATGAAGTCACATTCAGGCATGATGTAATGGAACAGGAGTAATGGAGGAGTGAAGCTTTATCTGAATATACCTGCTGTTCGAATGGGTCGGATTGATTGGGAAGCTTATTATCCATGTCTGTTTCACTGATTTCTTCTCCAACGTCTTCTGTAGTTGGTCTACAGCTGACATTTCTATGATTAAGAAAAAAGATTCAGACAAACAAATTGAAACCAAGTGTAAAAAAACAGCCTAAAAGAAATTCACTCCACTTTAAATTCAACAATAGATGTTTTGCCTGCGAATGTGCTTGTGTATGTGTGTGTGTTTATTTACCTATTAAGGCGGTCAGAAACGCAGTCACGAGTCACACTGTGCTTATGAGGTTTACAGAAACTGTCTTCGGTCTGAGTGTGAGATTTTACATCAAAAGACCCATCTCAAAGAGACAAAGAAGAAAATGTTTACACAATATTCACTGACTCTACAGACTTCTACTATTTTCTTTTACAGAAACCGCTTTTTAAGGACTACAAAAAACGTCTGGAAGGGACTACACAAGCTTCCTCCCAGGTTAGTGATATCACAAACCCTAAAATTTACATTAACCCTGCCCCCGGGAATGTGATTTGTGAAATTTTCAGTGCATGTCTGTGTGAGGTAATTGAAGCCATAGATACTGTATTATATAGAGACTAGATGCCCTATTGGCCGCTGGGCACTGAGAAATACGGCTGCCATCTTAAACCGGCCGTATTCCTAGTTTCCTGGTTCCTAGTAAGAAGGAGCAAGGATCTTTGATATTACTGTACTGAAATCGTGGCCAGCTAGCTAGGCTATATTAACTGACACAATAATGCTATTGTAGAAATAAAACAAGTATTACTGGTGTAACATTGGCCTGCGAATTTTACACAAGTGGCACAGACTGTATTATCAGTGTTGGGCAGTCACTAGTAAGTATACTTGTAGCTTAACTAGTAATTTAGTATTTTGGTGGTAGCTTCACTATTTCGTGTGTGTGTGTGTGTGTGTTGGGACTCGGGCTGCTAAATGTCAAGGGCTGGGAAGAGATGGATGCAGAAGAACGCGGTAGTACAGTGTGTGTGTGTGTGACAGAGAGAGACAAATATAAAAAGCTTCAAAGTAGACTAATATAATATAATCATATATTGTTTATTCAACCTATTAAAATATCTGACTTTACTACCACTATCTCTTTCTGCTTCTCTATCATATTTGGTGTGTGATTTGCAAAATACATAACGTTATCATAGCCTACATCACATATCATAGGGTGACCAGACGTCCCCGGTTTCAGGGAACAGTCCCCGTTTTGTTTTTGAAGACACAACATTAGGTTTTTCAATCAGATTGATAGTCAAAATGTCCCAGTTTTTCCACCTTTTCGGGGATTATGGCCACTTTATATCATATATCAGAATATTCTATTTCTGTTAAGCCCACTATGAATATTAAAATACGCCGAACCATGTGTCCTGTATCATAGCTACCTCTATGACCTTTGCAGAAAAAAACCCAGCGTGAAAATCAATTCGGTATTCAGTGAGGTATGATTAATTAAATGCGCTGACAGCTCATTGCACCTGCTAAGAAGATTACACTGAGTAGAGCGGGTGACCGGTCTAAGATGGCGGCCCCACGGCTCGTCCGCGCCAGTAGGCAGTAGCGGTCGATAGGGCGTCTATCTATATGATGTCTATGATTGAAGCTGCTAAGAGTGAGCTCTTGAAGCTCCGCCCTATGTGCCGGTAGCAGCAGCTCATTTGCATTTAAAGGGACAGACACAAAAACGGTGTGTTTTTGCTCACCCTCAAAAATTAACAATTTTAACATGCTATATAAAAATATCTGTGGGTTATTTTGAGCTAAAACTTCACATAAACACTCTGGGGACATCAAAGACTTATTTTACATCTTGTGAAAAGGGGCATTATACCACCCCTTTAAATATAATATTACACAGTAGTCAGTGACAGCCTTCAAATTTGATTGGCCAAGTGGCGGTTGTTTGTTGATTGTTTTTTTGTGTTTGCAGTGTTACAGAACTATGGAAGCCCATTTCCACCACATAAGAAAAAACAACCCATACTTTTGTAAATCATAATCATGACATAAAAAGTACAAATTATGAGATACTAAGTCATAATTATGAAATAAAAGGTGCATTAATAAGATACTGAGTCATAATTATGACATCAAATAAAAAAATAAGTCAAATTGAGATAAAAGTCAAAATTGACAAAAAAATTTTTTGTCATAATTTGACAAAAAGTTGATATTATGACATGAAATATCACATAAAAGATTTTGAATTCTGACAAGTGGAAATTCTGATGTTAAAATTATGACAAAAGGTAAAAGATTATGAGATAAAAAGTCATACTAATGGGATACAATTCTCTCATAATTTTGACTTTTGATTTAGAGCTTTTGTCATTATGATGACTGTCAGAATATTGCCTTTTTATGCCATAATAATTTTTATGCCATAAATGTTATTTTATTTGTCATAATTTTGACCTGTATAATGACTTCTTATCTACTAATTTTAAATTTGATGCCATACGTTTCTTTTTATCTCATATTAATGAGATTTTTATATTTTACTTTGTATGTCATAATTTCGACTTAAGTCAAAATTATAAAAAATTCATGTCATAATTATGATTTACCACTGCATGATATTTTTTTTCTTATGTGGTACAAATGGGCTTCCATACAGATCAGAGTATTTGAGCGGAAACTGAAAATGTTTAGTTATTCCGCAGAGTAAATTTAGGCCTCCTTACACCTTCATACACAAACAACGACACACACAAATTAGCAGGTAAGCCTACTCACTGGATGGGGCTGTCTTCCGTGGGGTCTTCGACTTTTTAGAACGCTGTATTGGAACAGAGATTGCGTCACAATTATAGTATGACAGTAATGAATAGACAATTTTTAAAAGGACAGTTGACTCAAAAATTACAATTTTCATCATTTACTCATCCTAATGTCATTAGAAACCCTTAAGAACTAATGATCAATGGCATTATCCATGGCATCATTGGTTCTCATGTGTCTTGTTACCAATTTTGAGGCACCATTTTAATGTGCAGATGTGTGTTTAAGATTTCGAGACCTACGGTAAAGGATTTTCAGCAAATAATGACTTAAAGGGGTGGCTGATTATGATTTCACTTTTCTAACTTTAGTTAGTGTGTAATGTTGCAGTTTGAACATAAACAACATCTGCAAAGTTACAACGCTCAAAGTTTAAACAAAGAGTATAGATGTACCAAGAGGCGAAACTCAATAGAACGTTCCATTGCAACAAACGCGCCCATGCGCAGAGCAGCAGCTCCGCCATTTTGGACTGAACGCAACACAGCTGTCAAAGAATTGAACGATGCCGGTTCCAATTCAAAAAAGGCTAATGGAACTAAGTAGTTTCTAGTTTTTCTCTATAGCCTAAACTAAAATAATGTACAACAAAATAATGCTTATGGATCGGTTTATAATTAAACAATTTCGTCATAGAGCATGACGCTGTCAAATAGGCTATTTATTTACCCCAATAACTTTTGGAGATAACTCCCGTTTTCATACACAGCACAATTTTACAACACCAGTAACAACAGCCCATGTTCCTCATGAAATGATTAACAACTTCATTGAAAAAGCCAAAACACAATGAACAGTGAGTAGGTGAAAGGGACAACACATTAGTCAAGAGAGAATATTTAATAGTAATAGAAGATCGTCACAAAATGAACAGAAATAAAATTGGTGATGGTAAGTAGATCACATCATTTCTGCCTGTATTAAATTACACACAACAAATCAAACATTGTGCAAGTAAAGTGCACACAATTACATTACTACAAATAGAATGGCAATATATTAGCTGTTCTAACGTTATATGTTTTAGTCTTTAGCTTTATTATAATTTAATTCATCTTGACTGATAAAAACTTTGTACAACATGTTACATTTGATACAGAAAGAGAGAGTTAATGTACAGATGACTTAGCTTTCTGTTTGGTCTGTGAGAGTTGTCGATTTTGGGTCAGTAATATATGATGGATTCTGACTCTATTGAATAGTTTCACCATGTAAACAAGAGTGTTTTTGCACTTTTCCTTGTCACACACAACTTCCCTGCACTCACTGTTGTACATCCATGCCGCTATTAACGTATGGAGACGTACGTACGCTGCTCACTTTAACGTTAATAAAAACCTTTTCTACTTTACCTCTCTGGATCTTTGGGGAATCTATGAAATGCTAGTTGATTGGTTGTACACTGGTAGTTGTTGCAGTTGATGGCAGAACACTATTTTCTTTGTTTCCAATTATTTCCAGACATTATGCTGTATAGTTGTGCTAACGGTAAAACCGTTGGTTCAGTCCAAAATAGCGTCAGCAGCGCCATGTAGCGATTGTTACCAAAACTGCAACAGAGTTTCGCCTCTTGTTACTACTATACTCTTTGGTTTAAAGCAAAGGAAGATATTTGCTTTTAAAGAAATCGTTTTTTAAGGACAACAACAAATGGCTGGTAGGGACTACACGACATTCCTCCCGGGTTAGTGACATCACTAACCCTAAAATTTATATAAACCCCACCCCCGGGGAACACGCAGTCCATGTTGAGAAGAGGAAGAGTTGTTGTAGTCGAGCACATTTGTGAGTCTGCTCAAGCTGTCGCATCCGCCTTTTCACATGCAATACAGTACATAACACAAGTGCAATAAAATTCCACTCTGTAGGCATCTTACAACAGTTTCCACAAGAGCGATTTTATAGATTATCATGACAGAATATGCTGATTGAAGATAGTTCAATCCACATCAGCAACATAAATTCATTAACTAACCATTCAGAAACGTCCTGTTGCATTCTACATGTTGTCACTTCTTCTTGAGTCTCTCCATCTTTGTTCGACTCCAGTTTAAACATAAAAGGCAGAACAGTTTCTGATATTTTAGTGCTTGTCTGTGTGAGGTAATCGGAGCTGCTAACACACACAAGCTCTTGAAGCTCCGCCCTCTGTGCCGGGAGCAGCAGCTCATTTGCATTTAAAGGGACACACACAAAAAGGACGCGTTTTTACTAACCCTCAGAAAGGGACAATTGTAACATGCTGTTCAAAATTATCTGTGGGGTATTTTGAGCTAAAACTTCACATAAACCCTGGGGACAACAGAGATTTATTTTACATATTGTAAAAAGGGTCATTATACCACCCCTTTAAAGTTCCTCAAACAAAGCTATTGACTGGCTTGAAACGTAGAGCACAGGTGATATAGGGTTTTGTCGATTTAGTCTAAATAAGGTCTAATTACGAGAAAGAGAAGTTTGACAAAATTCCCTCCTTTTCTGTTCCAGAATAAAGACATACGGGTTTGCAATGACATAAGGGCTAACAAAGGATGACAGACCATTCATGTTTTATGTTTTTCAAACTAATAAATAAAAAAATACCTTTTTGTGTGCACAGAGTTGATATATGTCATAGGGCAACTGAAAGTCAATCCGTTTCAACCTCAGATACTTTCCTGTTACACACACACACACACACACACACACACACACACACACACACACACACACACACACACACACACACACACACACACACACACACACACACACACACACACACACACACACACACACGCAGGGGTTATGAATGTATAATTGAGATTCAGTCACCACAGTAATGTTTTTCTCTGTCTTTATCGTTCTCTCTCTCTTTCTTCTTACACTATTCTGACAGGTGTAAGAATGAAGTTCACAATAACATATGACATATATTTTGAATTATAATATAGAATGGTTGAAAATCACTGAGGAGATTGTTCAAAAGTTTGGGGTTGGTAAAATTTTTTCACCAAGGCTGCATTTATTTGATCTAAAATACAGTAAAAATAGTAATATTGTTGAAATATTATTACAACTTAAAATAAGTGTTTTCTATTTTAATATATTTTAAAAAATTAAAGTGATTTAAGTGATGGCTAAACTGAATTTTCAGCATCATTACTAGATTATTAGATATTATTCTAATATGCTGATTTGGAACTCAAGAAACATTATCATTAATGTTGAAAAAAAGTTGTGATGCATAATTATTTTCTGAAAACAATGATAATTTTATTTTAGCAATCTTTGATGACAATAATGTGCATTTTAATATTTTGAAAATATGTTTGTAATTTTAATAATAATTTATTTTAAATGGTTTACATTACACAAAAAACGTTCAACTCAAGAGTACATGCATGGGCCCTTAATTCATGAATCGTATTATGACAACGGCTTGGCCCATTAATAATAATTAGGTAATGTACCGTCAAACCAAAAATTAATCAAACACCCGATATCATTTTTGATATTTTTTTTACTAGGACACTAGCAGGACACTATAGCAGGACACTATAGTTCATTTATGTAAGTGAGTATAACAAAATAAAGTAAACTGTGACATATCATACCCAAAAATTATTCAGACACTTTGACCTGACCATGTTTTGCTTAAGTGTTTTTTTCTTTAATTGCTAATGCGACCTTTTTAGTGAAATATCAACTGATTTGATAAGTTCTTGTCATATTTTATTACCATTTTCTAAACTATAGCAAATAAACTGTGATACTGTGAGAAATGTTGAAGGTGTCTGAATAAATTTTGGTTTGATTGTAAATGGAAGGTTGTCTAGAAATATTAGTGCAACTTATAGGTACATAATGTAACTTTTTTGTACAAAATTAACAAAATGTAAAGAATTTCTTCCAAAACATGTTTTTGACTTACCCTAATTCACATTTGTAAGCCTATAATGTTTATATTTTAGACCTTGCAGGATGGTTTTAGCAACATATTGTGTACATACAACACTTGCCCGTGTGTCTCCTCATATCTGTAAATAGAGAAAAGTTGCTCCAGCTACTTTGAAGCGTGTATGTTTTGGGAGTGGCATAAGCTAGTTTTTACAATGAGTGAGAAAGCATGACGTCTCTAACCTTTTTTTAACATCTTAACCGCCAGAGGGCCAAAAGTTACATAGTGTAGCTTTAATTATTATTCATTCAACCAGGCTGCCAGTGGCCCATTAAGTGGCATTTCATAACTTGTGTGCCTGAACCAAGAACTCTTGATTCTTTCATTCAATTCAAATTAAGTTTGGACTTGATACAAGCTCATAATAGACTGACAGAGATCATTTCTAACTTTCAGTTCAACTTTCATAGTGACCTCCAAATGACCCCATAAAACTCACACACATACACAAACTTACCTACGTGTATAGGTGCAGGAAGCAGGCCGTACTCATGTTCTTCGGGGTCATACTCAAGGCAGTCTGTGTGAACTGAAGAGGAAAGACTCATGGGGCTGTGCAGAATAAACAAACAGACAGACGATTTGTCAAGCTCTTTGTGGAGAGCTCGCTAAATAAAGGCTGCATTTAAACAAATACTCTTAAGACTTGTTTATAAATACATGAGTCTTCACTTACTTCTCGCTTTTATACACATTTGAGTAAAGCCCTGCCAACTCGTAATTCTTTTCAGGTGGCACAGCAGAGCTCTTCTCTGATTGGCTGTTTAGTGACTCTGATGGGTTCTGGGAAGGTGAGGATGTGTCAGTGTGCGAATGTGAGTGCTCTTGGCTCAGAGCTACATCTTTTCCTTCATCTACCTGCCCTTTGTTGCTTCTAGCTTCATCTCTTTTTTTCCTTCTTTTCCTTTTCTCATGTTGAGGCATGGCATCAATCGCGTTGAGCACTGTGTACTCGTCTCTTTCACCTTTCTTCCGTTTTGCAGGACTCTCTGTCACTTCGTGATGTAAAGGTGTGTCCAGTATAGGTGGAAAAAAACATGGTGCAGGGTTTTTCCTTGGTCGACCTGGTCCCCTCCTCTTCACCTCGCTTCCTGTGATCTCTTGACCTTTGGGAATCTTTTTCCTGAGAGGCTTTTTGGCATGTTTCAATGTACACTTGTTCTGTGTTGTGTTTTTAGAATTATTTAAATGAGACAGGATGTTTTTGGTAGCAGAATAAGAGGAAAAAAGCCTGATATTACTGGTCTGAAAGTGTGTTTTGCTGGCTCTTTTCTCTCTTCCTCCTCCCTCTTGTCCTTCATTAAGAGATGGACTAGCATGTGGATAGTGCTCACTGAAGAGTGAACCGCCAGGCTGGAAGCTCTCTGAAAGAAAAGAGTAAAGATGTGAAATTTACTAATGAATTGCATCCACTGATGTCGTCTTTAAATAGCACACTCTGGTGAAACGCAGACAAAGTAATACCCAAATGGCCAAAAAGGCTGTGCTGAGCTTAACTTCCATGATGCAGTTCCCCATGATTGCAGGTTAGTTCTGAGTGCCAAGTTGTGAAGGATGCAGCACACAACAATCTGGCATATAGATTGTAGTGTGCTGCACAGTATCACCCCCCTTCTGTGATTCTGGTACCTGAATTGGCTCTTTAATGCTGGCAGAAATTCATGAATAAATCAAAATATACAATTAGCTTCTTTTAATTTGAAAGGAGATGTCTGTGCTGAAAAAAATAAAATAAAATAAACACAATAAGTGTCTGGTCAAAATGAAATGTGGGTGGCAAGTGAATAAAGGCCTCTTCACACTATAAAGAGAGCTACTGTATAACGGTAAGGTTTATTATGAGCGTGTGCTGCAGTAATGTTGCCAGCCACTTTAAATGGTCATTTTCTTTAAAGTTGGGTGGATTCTGATTGACTGTCAATATTTGTTTCGTTCATCGGCTAGAATTTTTTTTCCAAAAGTGATCCCAACCATATTGTTTCTCTGTCATTATTATAGCTGTAGTGTGGACTAGAATATTAGAATAACTAGTTATAGTTATAGTCATCAACATTGTCCTTGGTACTTTATAGTTACAGTTAACATCCAGTCTCACTTAATTACCACTAATGTTTTTTTCATAAGATATTCTTTTACTATTGGGCAAATGGAAATATCTTATGAGCAACTTATGCTCGAGTCTTACAGTGTGCGCATAAAGATACACATATTAAGATATATAAAACTGTAACCAGACATTAGAAAAAAAAACAAAATAACAATCTGAATACGATGTTCATCTTTATTTTTTCATTTTGTAAATGTCAAGGGTCATGAAGTGTATAGGCCACAACCACAATTTGGGAGGTAAATTGATATTTCCATTGCAATACCATGCAAGAAAGTTTGAAAAACCTTGGACATTGTCTTAGCACAGCCTACACAGGAACTGTAATTACAACTATGCCACAATGATCACAATTACAGTGAGGGAATGAAAGGAAGTAAAGTTTCTTTTCTGTTCCTGAAGATGACAGAGTCATCATGAATTTTCATTCTATTTAAATCAATACTGAAACACTGCGAACCTGTGAGACGGCATGGTTTAGATAAGCACTATTGCTCATGAAAGAGTTGATGTTTTTGAGAACTACTGTAATCCTGACCGTGGGAATTATACTGCCAGTATTTACTCCTTTAATGCAAATTCCTCTACTCTCCTCTACCAGTACAACTAGTTTAGATACAACTCTGAATCAACTTCACAAAGCTCCACTGGAGTGCATTCCACAGCGAGCCATACCCTGTGTCCCCAGCACAGCGATTGTGAGATGAAGACAGGGTGTGTGCTTGAACAGACTTTACTAGAGTGATAAAATAACACATTTGACAGCATATAAAGACACGCAGTGAGGATAAAGGCTGCATAACATCACATTCCTGTTATCTCTCTAAAACCTCTCTGAGAGATGGAAAATAAGGAATAAAGTGAGAGAGAGAAAGAGAAAGAGGTGGAGGGGAAAAAATGGCCTACTGTATGTACTTGTTTTCTCAACCATCTACAAAGAAGCTATTTCTAGTCTCTGGATGACAGCCAAACCTAGATAAAAAATAAAATAAAACTCCACCTCTGAATGAAAGTGTGAGGACACATTAACATCTGATATACCAGATATACTCAGAATTAATAACATTTTTAGGCAGAGTAAAAACACAAGAGTGCCATTTTTAGGGCACATCTGGCTCTGATTACAAAAAGTGTTACTGCCATATATTCGCTTTCGCTTACAAAAACATTCCTTCCTTTCCCCTATTTTTTATGTCAATCATTTTTCACATTTCACTTGTAGATTTCCATTCTCAGATTTCATCCTTTCCACTAGCATCACCAAATTTCCTTACCGCTGCTGAATGCCTGCTCTTTCTCTTTCACCCTTTCCAAATCAAACAGACTGTTTTGGCCACAGGCTGACAGAAAGTCTATGGCAGAGTCTTAAATGGAAATTCTTTGGCAGGAACATGACAGAATAAGCATATAATTCAAAATGGTTAAATGTATAGCAGAAATCTGGATGGTTCCCTTTTACAGAAATACTCAAATGTAAAGTATTAAGATCAAAGCGTGTGTTTACATAAAAATAAGCACTTTCATACTTCACTGAAATGTAAAAGCAATTTTGATTCCCTATTTGAATCAGCATGACAGAAAAAGAACCAATGCTGCTTAGACTAAGAAAATCCCTGTAGTACCTTAGTTTAAGCATTTATATCCACAAAATCACTGTTTTGATTTTGTGCGCAACAACAGTAAATCGTTTCTAATGAGGGATTTCATTACAGAAAACCCAAACCTTAAAGCTAAGATTATTATTGCAGAAATGTTAACACTACTCTTTTATTTCCTTGCAAGAACTGGTATTTCATCAAGGAAA
Source organism: Siphateles boraxobius (assembly GCF_051911475.1). Taxonomy (NCBI): domain Eukaryota; kingdom Metazoa; phylum Chordata; class Actinopteri; order Cypriniformes; family Leuciscidae; genus Siphateles; species Siphateles boraxobius. The sequence goes on along the minus strand of NW_027508722.1, from coordinate 17,528,020 downwards.
AAAAGCATATTCTATTTGTTTAGAAAAAGGTATCATTGCCGGAGTGGCATGTGGTGGACTTTTGAAATGAGAAGGAAAATCCCCCTATCTGGGTTTGGGTTTTTAATTCATGTTCCAGATTCCTTTTCCATTGATGACTTCGGTGTAATAGGCATATAAACTTAAGTAAACTAATCAGTAACATAATATATGTTACTCACAGACTATCATTTCAAGTTCATTTTGATTCAGCCCGTGACTGAAAGTGGAGATGTCCAAGTAAATGAGATGTGAACTTAGTCATTAGTGAGTTTGACACATTAGTTTGATTCACAGACTGGATGCGAACATGATAGGCAGGGCACTATCACATAGAAAGGGCAATTAAAGGCAGGGTTGGAGATTTGTTCCAGAAACATTTCTTTGTTATGCTGGTTGAAAGTCTCTTCACATCCTGATAGCAATCACTAAGTCAAGTGGTCTAAATATATATATATATATATATATATATATATATATATATATATTGTCTGTGGAAGGCGTAGGACCATAAAATGTTCGTCAAATCATTCTGAGGGCAACGATACAATGTCCTACCTGCCTGTCAACATTTGTATTTCCATACCTTTGCGCACCCTGCGCGCACAGACATCACACATCATCAGCACATTTCATGCTATGCAGACTTAGACAGATGTCAGTCGCCAAGTACACAACAAGATAGCAGCCACCTTTTACAGGTCCTCCTAAACCAAAAACAACAAGCATATGCTACATTCACAGCATAACTACTGTAATTGTGAAGAGATGAAAACCCGTGACGTTATACTCTGAGCAGTTTGTGACTCGAATTTATGGGTTTCAATGGCAATACTATCAACACCAAAATTAATCTGCAGCAGTCAGGTGATACAGGTCAGGGCTCTTTAAGTTGTTTGTTCATTATCATTGTAATGATATGTGCTTTGAGACGTGAGGTAGTTTAATGCCGTCTCTCGTTACGCTTTTCTTTGCTCCCTGCTGTACCTGTTCATGTGTTTTGGAGGAAGCATGGTTTTGGGGATGCTCTGAAGGGAGAATGGGATCTTATGCTTTTAAAGCAAGCTCACTAATGCTAGCCTCTCCGAAAATTGCCTACCCTAGCTTTAACAAATCATAGCGATGAAGTGTGGCAAGCAGGGCAGTCACCTGCGCACCACACCGGAGTCGAGTCTCACGGAGGAGCTCCGTGGGAGGAGCTAGGCAGGAAAGCAAAAGGAGTCAGGCACGGACCCAGACCACAGCCAGGACGAAGGCCTATGGCAAAGGAGGGAGGAGACATGGAGCACAATTGCCAGGTTTAAACCAGGGGGATGACAGACAGACACAGAGTAGATTGGAGGTGGAGACCCAAGCAAAGCCGAAGAGCCAATGAGACCGGGGGCACTGATGGATCTGGAGATCAAGGGCAGAGCCACAGCAACTAGGGTCTGAGGTGAAACCAGAGGACTAAAGCGGAGCCTGTGGGACTGAGGACTAGGGCTGTCGTGATAACCGCAATATAGAGGGAATGCATTAACGTCACTTTCTCGCCGGAACACGCCCCCTCAGCCGGACTGAGTGGCAGAAGAGCTGCTGCGTGACTGGATTTATTAGGGGAAACTGCGAAAACGCAAGTAAAACAAACGATTATCAGTTTAAACTAAAGATTGGACTCAATATAGTGTTCCTAACAACTTACTAAAGATCCAGTGATCCATGGATATTAACATGCAGCCAGGAATCGTGTTTCCTGACATTTATATGTGCCTGATTTCGACCCCAGGGAAATACATACAGCAAATTTGCCAGTGAATGCTTTATATAAATACAAAATAGGCAGGTCTAAATCCAGGTGATCACTTATCAATGTTATATGTATCATCATATCGTCTAGAGACTTAAAACTTGTATAGTTTTTTGTCAGTGTTTATTTAAAAATGTCAAATTATACAGAATATACAGTGGTAAATATTTGATTGATGAGTTGTCACTGCAATATATAACAATACAATATATAGAGAATGATTTTACCACTAAATTCAGCATATTGACACAAAAATGATAACTGCAAATCCACCTTTCGCTGCCTGGAGTCCAGTTGTTTCTATGAATTGCAGCGATCTATTTGCTTCTCTGTTCTGTAGCTTTAGGTAGTCTGTAAAAATATTCCTCATATTTCTTGTCAAATCTAGTTGTACAGTCAGTCTCAAAGCTCTTTTCCGTTTTCGACGCGTTTTGTGTGTTTTTCCGCAGCATTCACACTGAAAACCAATGCTGCCGCTCAGTCTTTTTGCCACTTGTGGGCGTAACTGCAGTCACTCTGGCCAACGGTGACGTCACGTGCATTCCCTCTATTGTTACCGCAGACGAATGAAAGAAACCGCAGCAACCGTTTTATTCACACGTTTTCTTTTTTCATAAGGTTACGCCCTTTTTGTTTTGCACTTTGTGCATGTGTATTGAATAATGATAACAATGTAACTGCACTGGCTGACAGCCTGTCTATGCGTAGAGATGATGATACTGGTGAAATATCAGCAAGAAGCCTCTTGTCCAGTCAGATACGAGGATCGGAACTAACTGCTATTCATATAACAGAGCCTGACGGAGCCGAAGGGGTGGAGGGACGAAGCACAGCTGAAGCCCCGGAAGACAAGGTGAGGTGGAGGGACGGGCATGGCGACTGGAGGCAGAGCCAGGGGATCCTGTTCTAAATCCAGAGCTGGAGACCGGAAGACCGGAGGCAGATCCACACAGTAGAGTGGATTCAGAGGAGGGATTGAAGGGAAACAGCGGAGGTGGGGCTGAGGAACAGGCTATTATAGGCAGAGGAGGTGGGAGAGGGAGGATGTGCGGGATCTTTGGAGACATAGAGCTGGACAGGACAAACGGAGACAGGAGACACAGGTAAATATCCCTTTCCAATTCCTCATTATATAATGTAGGGGCCAGCTGAAGCTCACCCTCAGCAACGGGAGTGTAGGCGTGTCTCATCTCTATGCCCTCTAACTCCACAAGAACACTGATCCGTCGTTCACCAGCACCCACTCCACAAATGCTGGGAAATCACCCGAGGACCAACACTAGGCAGGCGTGCCTTGGATCACTTGCTGAGGGTGGTATAATGAGAAACAGAAAGTGAGTGATCAGGACAGTGTGGAAGGCCAGGAGATCTAAAAAGTCCTTGGTGTGGTCCTCAGGTTTTCGCTCCTGCTCAAGATTAAGCAGTTGGACAGCCGGCAAGTCCATAACAAAAAAAGGAGGAAAAAACTTGGGCTGTCCCCTAATAGTCGACTAACCGTTAGTCGACTAGAAGAGGCTTGGTAAGATTTTATTAGTCGGTTAGTCACAGAAAAAAAGAACTCCACAGGAAGTGGCGAAATCACGCAGGCTGTAACGGACAGACCGTTAATGGCAGGAAATTCAAACATTCGCCTATCAATCATTCAACCTCAAATATGGCGTATCACTTGAAACATGTAAGTAGTAGTAACTTTACAAGTCCGCTCGCTCTAATGCTAACCTAGATAAATGTATGCTAAAATTAGGCACATATATATTTTTTATATATATTTATATTATATTTATACTATTCAAAATACTGTAAATATGTTCATAATCTGTAAATGTTTATTCTGACAAAACCCAACTGTGACCATATATTTTTATAGTATTTTCATATTTTTTTTGTCGAATTTTATTTGTAGAATTTGTATTACTATGTTTCTTGTTGTATCTGTATTTGTATATGTGCACTGAAAGCTTCAGTACCAAGGAAAATTCCTTGTGTGTGCAAGCACACTTGGCAATAAAGCTCTTTCTGATTCTGATTCTGATATCAAAGTGTTTGTTTGGAGAGGGCGCTTGACTGCATGACATACCGGCGCCGGCATGATCACTTACATTTAACTTAAAATACTCTGTCATTTTTAGTCATACAGATAAGAGTAATGCAAACTGTAAAGGGTCAACATTTTTTTTTTTTTACTTACAATAACAAAACGTTGTGCTTTTGTAAAATAAAGGTTGATTCGGTCTCAGTAAACTTGAGTGCATCACATAAATGCACCGAAACTCAGTGTTGCCTCACCAACATGCGATTCAAATGGAAAATAAATATTCTCAGATTATGTAATCCGTATGAAGCGTGCACATAGGCTACTACAGCGGGGATGATGAGTCAGCATCTTTGACTTGATCTCTGCAGCCGAAAACACAGAAAACATTACCAATAAATTTTTTAAATTGGTTTCTCCTCCTGTTTTTTTCACAACACATTCAAAAATATTACATTTGCCGGTGCGCTGTGGCAAGCTTTATGTGTGCATTTGAGAACTGATTAGGCTATGTATTTTATATAGGCAATTAATGGCACATTATTATGATTTATGGTTTATTAATATAAACGCACGATCAGTCGACTAATGGCTTAAATGAACGACTACTAGAAAAATCTTTAGTCGAGGGCAGCCCCAAAAAAACGGAATCAAACTAAAATCTTATCTGGGTCCGGTATTCTGCCATACGTGTGGCTGTAATGATGCGCACGACGCAGAAGATTCAGAGAAATATATACAATAATAAATCCAGGGAGAAACAGAACTACATCAAACCATCAAAAATACCGGAACTAAGGAAACTAACCCCCGGTTTCACAGACAAGGCTTAAACCTAGTCCCAGACTAAAATGCATGTTTGAGCTGTTTTAACTAAAAGAAACTTGCATTTGGGTTTTCTCAAGATGCACATCAGTAATGTTTTTCTAAGGCACGTTTATAAAAGATACTTAAATGTCATAATTGAACTAAGGCCTAATCCTGGCTTAATCTAAACCCTGTCTGTGAAACGGTGCCTAAGGGCTTAAATACACAGGGAGAGGTAATTAACCAGAACAGAAACAGGTGCGGGATTAATCAGAAACTAATGACCAAGGAACAAAGGCAAAACGGGTAAAGGCAAACCAAAACACAATGAAAATAAACAGAAATAGACCCATAACCCTGACACTCTGAAGGCTGTTGGAAATTGTTGCTTTAGAAAAATTAACGCAATCTGATCTCATCTTACATAATGTTGTTTGTTTTTGTACCTGCAATTATTTTCTCATTCTATTTATTTATTATTTTTATTTTTTTGCAGCAGTGGCAGCCTCCTTCTCTGAGAAAGTGCCCCTGATGGGCAGGTATTCTTAATAAACAGTAAAACCTGCATGCACAAAGACAAGCAGACAGAACACACTACGCTACACCAAATGTCCCAATCTTCCTGCTGTGAGAAGTTCTTCGCATGCTGGCATTTATTTCTTACCATATGTTTCAGCAATGCTAATTTGAAAAATATGCATTGCTTTTGCCTCTAAAGGTGTGTACTTGAAGATAAGAAGACTGATTCGGATTTCTTGATTTCAGGTTTGAGAGTCATAATACAAATATCCGTGGTATGAACAAAAATAAAACTCTTTTCAACTTGGCAATAAATCAAGTTTTCAACTGGTGCTACTATGGACAGTTAGCCACAGTCACATGAAAGTACGAGATGTATAAAGGCATTAAAAAAGTATACATATTTTGCGGTTCCCTCGCCAATCTCCATCTAAAACTATCCAAGAGAAATTAACAAAAAACAACTAAATAATGATTAGCAACATCAATGCCAGAATACCACATGTGTACAGCTAATGCATAACAATATTTACACACAAAAAAGTCCATATATCTCTCAGTGGATTTATAAATAGATTCTCTGCCAAGGAAAATCTGTGTAGCCAATTGCACGCAGAACGAAATTAAGCTCCATTTTGGTACCTCACAAGTAAAACGGAGGGAGATTAATAAGAACATATACTTTTAAACCTATAATAAATTAGTGTTATTTCACTGTTCAAAGACTGTAATTATTACTACAAGCATTCCCAAGCATTTCCTCACTTAGTTCATAGGAACAAAGGAAGCAAATAGAACTTTTCAATGCCAAAAAATGCTAGATTATATATATTATGGAATAGTCTTCCATAAAATGTCTCCCAAGCAGTGACCGTTGTTACATGCAACGAAACAAATAAAATAATCTCATGCCATCTTACCTGATGTTCTTTTGCCTCCAGCTGAGCAAGACTCCTTCATCATTGAGCTTCCAGGTCTCATCAAGTTTCCTGAAGCACACTGATCTTTATCAGTATTCCTTTGGCCTGTCATTCGACTGTACCCACTGCTAGCAAGGTTGGGGTTCCTCAGGAAAGCATGATGGCAGATTGTTCTGTCTCCTAGGGGAGATGGTTGTAGGTCTTCATCCCCTTCATCATCGTCCTCTGGGTACCCAGACCCAGCTTCTTGGTTTAAGCCCCTGTTCCTCTGCTCTACCTGAAAGCTCTCTCTCCACCTCCATGGCTGCTGATGCTGTGCCCACCTAACTTTTGACATCGGTCTCAGGTGTGCAGGTCCTATATATGAAAGTGGTGAAGTTTTGTGTTTGTCTGTCTGTTTTAAGGGTGTTGAGGAAGAGCAGGGGGAATTTGAGGACAGACCACTTCTGAAATGATCTTTTCTAAGCTTACTTTGTCCTAGTAAACCCTCTGTTCCTTCTCTTTCTCTAAGCCTATCATCCACAAATCTTCTATCTATACCTTGCGCTCTGTTGTCTTTTCTTTGCCAGCTATTTTTACTGAACCAGTCACTAGAGGAATGAGATGTTACATTAGGGTACGTCGCTTGTGGCTTCCCACTACAAAGTACAGAGTCAGGTTTCAGAAACTTGTGCTTCCTTTTATGGAACTTTGATGGGCTTACAATTGGATTTTTGGAGTAGGGGTGCACAAAAGAGGGTAAAAAAGGTGACGAAGGGTATATAGTTGCAGATGCAGGGTATCCACTATAAAGTCCAAAACCAAATGAAGTTGTAGAGAGTGGCATTTTGTAGGGCGAGTGGTAACAACCACCTCCTGACAGAGGGAAGCCAAGTTTGTGCACTACCGGACAATGTGTAACAATATGTTCACCTGGTTGTGAGGGGCATCCGTTGTTCCTTTTCAAATCTGTCATTCCAACATAATGCAGAGAGTCACTGGAAAAGTCTGACTGAGGTGAGTAGTAACCACTGAAGTTGATTTGAAACATAGTCGGATGGTGAAGGTTTTGCGGCAGACACTTAAGAACGTGAGCTTTGCCTTTCCCACTCTTTCTTCCAGACTTCGCTTCATCCCCACAACCTCGTGATGATATATGATGCACAATATGAATCTCACTAAGTCTGACCACTAACTCCTCAACCTCTGCCAGAAATGCTGGGTCTTGCCTTTTGGCCCTGAGTTGAAGATACTTTCTCTTACATTTGTGTTTATGTCTCCTAGTCTCATCATGGCTAAAACAATTATGACCTTTTCTATGGCACTTGTATTTAAGTCTTTCCTGCTCCATCAATACTGATCGTGCAAGGTGTGTTGTTCTGTGGTCTTGAATCCTTACAGAGCCTAACTGGGATGTGGCCGAAGGGTGTAGTGCTGACTGCGAAGAGGAGGGAGGTTTAGATTTCTCTTCAGGCACTGCTTTAACCTTTTGGGAACTGGTTGCCTTTGGAGCAGAATGTTGATCATATTCATGGTTGCCAGGATGAGTCTTTCTCCGGAAAGAACTAATAACGGGCGAAGGGGACTCTAGTTGTTTAAACGAATAGGGGGAGCTGCACAAAGCAGATTGGCCATTAAATGAATGGCTATGTTCACCAGAGGTGGACAAAGGGTTCAACTGATTTGAAGATTCTGTCAAGACTTGCTGAGACTTTTGACCAGAGTCTTGGCCAGAAGTTTCCCTTTGAGTTTTAGGTTTACGACCTCTCCTTTTTCCTATGTAGATAGTCCCACGTTTGCTGACATTAATTTGTGGACCAAGTTTTGCCCCAAAAGATGTAAGAAGTGAGGATAAAGAATGTGTACCATCTGAAACTGAACAATGAGCATCACCTTCGTTCTTCTTCTGAGCAAAATCAGTTGTGTAACTTTGGCTTTGCCCTGAAAGAAACTGTGTGAGTGCTTTATCCTTCTTCTTCACTCTCATCTTATTGATATTTTTGATAATTGTCTTCATTATTAACCTATTTCGTTTGCGGCGGATTTGAGCATCTCTAGCTTTGGACAAGGAGGGTTTAAGTTTTCCATCAGCAAACTTCTTCCCAGATGATGAGTCCTGTGATTTCGATTTCTTTGTCTGGACAGAGGAGGAACATTTGGGATGAACTTGTGTTTTGGGTGTTGGCTTTGGGAGTTTCAGTCCATCCCCTGGATCAGGGACATTTGAGTGTTCAAGTATGGGGAGCTTAGTAGAAGACTTCTGAGACTTATTTCCCTGAGGAGACTCATCCAACCTGATGATTTTTGGACGGCCCCTTTTCTTAGGAGGGGGCTCAAGGGATGAGGTTTCTAATCTGGGTGATGGATGTTGCAGTTGTTTAGATTTAGGAGGTCGGCCAACTGATCTTGGTTTACCCTGCTGTGATGACAATGCCTTTGAGGACTTCGTGTAATAAACTTTTATAGGTTTTGATTTTTGAGGTATAATTTTAGAGGCAGTGGAACTAACATTAGCAGTTTTCACAAGATCCGTCTTCTCCCCTTTATTTGCCACCTTTGTCATCTGAACAGCTTTTTGATTTTTCTGTGAGATTGTGTTTTGTTTCGGATGTAAAGGTGACTCGTCACTTAGAACAGAACTGTTAAACTGAGAATCTGTACAGCTGGAAGTTTGAGAGGAACACTGCACATCTTCTTCTTGGTTTGAACTATGCCTATCTCTTTTCTTATTCTTGTCAATGATATGCCCCATCCTGGTGCCATCATTTGACTGGACAGCAACGGTTTGGGCAGGTTCCATGGTCATTTTTCTGGTGTCATCTATGACTTCACTTTCACTATACTTCTTGTTTCTTTCTCTGCTCTCCAGTAATTCTTTCGTACAAGTGCTGTTCTTGGGAGTTGCTGATGCAGCAGATTTATCTGAAGCAGGAAGGAGCAGAGGTGTCTTGATAGAGGGACTTCCCTGATGCAATAAACCATTTTCCTTACTCCTACTGTTAGTTATGGTGATACACATGTTCTTGGAACATGTAGTATCTCCATCCTCTTCCTCATTTGCATTTGAAACCTTGTCAACATTACTTTCCCTGATTCTAGAAGTCTTTTTTGGAGTTTGCTTAAGTGAATTCTCACTACATGATATTGGAAACGATATTGGAAATGATGTGCTGTCATTTTCAAGACTGGAAGAAGACGGGTGAGATGTCTGAGCATTCAGAGTCATAACCTTTGAACCTTCTGAACTGAGGGAGGAGGTCATTACTTCTCCACTTGGAAGATCTTTGCCCTTTTCTTTTTGAGCATTTAAAACGTGTGTGCTGTCTTGTGGACTGGAGTTCTGTTGTAATGAGGGAGGTGGAGAAGGGGCAGCTGGAGGTGAATACGTCTGCTTTAACAAGGTAGAGAAGGTTGTCCTTTCTGAAAGTGGTACTTTGCTATCTGTCTGTGGTTGAACTGCATAAGAAGTTCCACCTGATGAGAATAATGACTTAGAGTCAGTCCTCCTTGTGTTTTTTGATGGTGTCTGTTGGAAGAGAGGATATTTGCTGACTAGAATTAATCAGGAAATATTTGAAGATATTCAGTATTTCAGGTCACTCTATAATATCCATTAAAATTAAATCAAAGGCAGCCTGGAGTAGCTATACATTTAAACATATCTAACCGGCTTCATTACATAATGACTTTGACAGTCTGTGACTTAATTTCAATGACATTTCATGATAACCCATCACTAATGGTAAATACGTTTTTTAATTATTTTTATTTATTACTACTTTGATGTAACCATTCCATGGTACTATGATCAGAGGATTTTAAAAGAATTTGGGTGAATGAGATAGAGGGAGATGGCACATAACACTTGAGCAAAAATAAAACAAATGGGAGGAATGTATTTAGCTGCAGGCTTTCCAGTAACTGTTTTCTGGTCATAAGAACCAACAAAAATAAATAACACATCACAGATGGAAGACTTCCAACAGGATATTTTTCAGTATGTGGGAGAAGGGGACAAAAAAATGCGAGAACGAGTGAGAAAATTAGATCTGAGTGAGCAAAAAAAAAAAAAAAAAAAAAAAAAAAAGAAGAAAGAAAGAGAGAAGATTGTTATAAATGGAGGGGATGTAAAAATAGATAAAAGATGCCAAACTGCGTGTGGCTGAAAATGGCAAGATCCAGACAGATATAGTAACAAGCATTTGTCTCTATATTTTTATAACTAAAGCATTAAAGAAATAAAGAAAATAAAACTAAAACTTACCTTTTTATAGGTCGTCATGTCTGGTGTAGAGTCACCTTTTTTGGATGAAGTGGGAATTGGGAGACTCATGCTTTTGGAACCTTTTGGAGAAATGGAATTGTTGCTATCTTTTTTCTTAATCTCTCGATGTGACTGCTTGCCCACTTTGATCTCAGAACTGGAGACTTCACCTCCACATGAACTATGACCATCTCCATGTGCAAGCCTCTGAGAGATCCTAATTGTGGGCCTACATATGAAGTTCTCGAGGCTCTTTGGAGGCTTCTTCGTCCGTTTTGCTCCAACCCCTATTTTCATTCTTACATTTCCGTCTGACTGGTCCGACTTTGTATGTGTTAACTCCCCCGGCCTAGTCAGCTGCTGGTGCTCAAGTTCGATGTTAGTATTTTTTGAGGAAGCTTCTATTTCTGCACCTTTGGTTTTTCTCATCCTCTTCCTGTCTTCTGTCCTCTCTTCTTTCTCCAGTCTTGGTGCAGGTGTTGTCTTTTGCTTTTTCTTATCCATTTGAACTCTCAGAGTAGTATATGTTTATGGAAAAATTATGTTGACTAATGTCAAAGTTTTGTTGATAATTAATGTTCAGCTTATGAGGAAAGATAATGTTATGTTTTTCAGAATTATTCAATACTCTTTAATCATCTTACTTGATTTGAGAGAGTAATGAGGTACTGGTACCATGGATGAGGCTATAAAGCAAAACCAAGAAAGAGACACACATTAGTCACAGATTACTCAATGTGTCACATAATATGACACATTCAAAATGTTTCATCAGAAAACCTCAGCACAGAGTGAGAAGATTAGATAAGCAGGCGGTAAAACAGAAAATGCTACACTTTTCAACATTTAGGCTACCCCGGTCAAAACACATATCCAGCTCAAAAAGTCTGCAACTTTACACTCAACCAGCGAGTTACCTGAGCTATTACTGTGACTGACTAGTTCAAATACTTGAGTGCTCAATTTAGAGGCATGGATTATTAAAGTATGTGCAGCTGGCTCTGAACATGCCGATTCAGATGCTAATGGAATCTGTTTTTGAACAGGACATGAAAAACTTTTAGAAAGTAGATATCCTGCAGTGTGACATGCAATACTGTATCTCTGGAACATCCACTTAATTGGTCTGATTACTGATCTAAAACAAACAAACAAACAAACAACAAAAACAAAACCTTAAATATAGAGGAATTAGCCTAACTTAGATTAACCTGTTAAGCATGTGTAGATGTATTCAGCAAGGTATGGTTGCAACATTCTGCTTTTTGTTGTAAAATATTTATAATACATATTTGCAGATTTAGCATTCAACTATAATTTAGTACACACTTAAATTAAAGGACATTTCATCTATTGAACTGTTAACACGTCCAGACAGAAAATCTTTCAATGTTGACAGATTTATGGTATATTATGGCCGGGTCGGGGCCCACTAGTGGGCTTCAGCAAACATTCAAGGTGGCACAATAAAAGTATTTGAATTAAGACAAAACATTAAAATCATCTAAACCAAATTAATAAAAAGTATTTTAATAAAATCTTAAAACCCCATAATATTTTTTTTGATGATTATACATTTTTGTGGTTATGCCAAGCTCTAAAATATTTTACCGGGTAGTTTTTTTTTTTTTTACATTCATGGAAACCCTGAAGAACATTCAGCTCCTATAACTTTTGGCATCCGGCAATTTAATGTTCAATATTATTGTGGACAATGGGGCCTTGTAGTCAAAAACATTCAGAAACACTGGTGTATGGTAAATGTAACCCATTCCTACAACTTCGACAGTACTTTTCTTTATTTTTTGGCTTTTTTCGCATTTGTTTAGATAAATGTATAGCTGTAGAGAGGACCGAAAATTAAGTGGGAGAGAGAGGGGGTGGGATCGGGAAAAGACCTAGAGGTGGGATTCAAACTCAGGCAACAGTCAGAACAGTACTTTTCAAATGGAGTCTGAAGTGGAAACCTATTGTTGTTGTTTTTTAGAAGAGGGAGAAATGTCTAGTTACTTCTTTCAACAGAGTTTGTTGATTTAGAAATGCAATGATTTCTCTGCTCCCCAGAGACCAGCACATTTTCAGTTGTATTATGGTTTCTCAATTTGTTGCCCTGTCAGAGCAGTTCAGCATACTTCCAAATTTGGTGTAATAGAAGGGCAGCTCAGTGAGTAATGACGCATGAGATGAAGATTTCTTTTTTTTAAAATCCAGATAGCTTTATCTAACACAGTTTAGTTCTTTTATATAAAGAATGAATGTGTCAGATGAAAAAATTTAAACTCTAAAGGAAGCTTTTACAGTAAATGTGAGTAGGTTAGCCAGATAGAGTCTTCTTTCAAATTAAATCTGAATCTACAATAGCGTTAATTTAACCTACACAATAACGTACATGACCAGCATGATACATTTCAATATTCTACAAGTTCCTTCGGGACATACCCACATAAAAATCCCCAGCAATTTCGAAAAGCTGGCTGAAACTCTGTTTTGAGTTGTCTGAAAGGCAGGTGCTTTCCCACACAGAGTGAGGTCATTCTATGGAAGATTCCGCATAATGACCTCAGTGCGTTAACTTGCACAGGGGACCAGTAAAATCCAGCGGCTTGACCTCCAGGCTCCAGGGAAGAACAGGGTAATAAAGCGCAGGATCAGTAGCCTGAGTCATCTGTGGGTTGTTGACTGGACTCTGTCAAAGCATTTCCAATATCAAAACTTCAATCCACTGACTCATACAATCTTGTCTAGCTGTAAGGTAACGTGTCCCACACTGATCTCTCAATCTCTGTCTTTAATCATATTGTGAAGTGCTTTAGAAACTGTTTCTAGCTAGTAAAAGTAACACCCTTTGCAGGTTGTTGTCTTTGCCAATTCTTATTAAGACAAAATCCAACAGCATTTCACTTCCTGAGTGCAATCTTTTCAGCTCCTCCTTTAGGATTTGGTGCTAAGAAAACAATCCCAATGGAACGCTTGAAAAGAAAAATGGCCCGAGGAGAGGAGAGAGAGCAAAAGTACAATGATGTGTGTGTTAGAGAACAGAAGAAGGAGCTCTGTGGCTATTAGTAGCACAGTTCAGAAGCAACGTGAGAAGGACGTTTGAGGGTCTTTCTCTCCCTGGGACATAAGCCTACTTTTCAACATTTACCATAATTAGTCATTTTCTTGTACTGCATCAACGTTATCTATCGACAGGTTTCCTTTCCCCTCTATTCACTGCCTTTTTTCTCTCCTTTTTTCATCTCTCTTGTTTCTGGTTTTGTTCATAACTGTTTCTTTTAATATATAATTTGCTCTCTCTTTTACAATTTATCTTTAAGGCATTAAGGGATCTCTTCAAAGCAGGCCCCACTGAGCAGTTAAATAAGTGTTTAACTGTTTTCCTGTAAATCAAAAACATATGCTCTAGCTTAAAAGTCTATTTTGGTTTTACTGATACAAATCTTTGCAAACAAGTGAAAATCTCCTTGAAAATAACAGTTTTTGTCTTCTCTAATTAACTTTGCATTTTCCCTTTTGTTCTGCTCCTCTCATTTCCATTTCATTAAAGTCTCCCTTTATTCATTTTTACCTGATGTACTTTCAATCCAACCCTTCAGTGTCAAAGCAATGAAGAAATTATTATTATTAGGATTCACTGTTTCATTTTGTGTATGTTATCTCATTACAAACTGTTATCTTAAGACTTATACTGTTCAACCCATTGGGGTCTTCTGTCCTCTAATGTACTTTAAGACAACAATACGCAGGTTAACACCAGCCTTTGTCAGGCAAGCAGACCTGAGAAGCTCTTCCTCTGTTTTGCTTGTCAAGCAGATTCAATCAAATATTGTTAATCGGTGCAATGTGAAAGTAGCAAACTGAAGTGCAATAGTGTTCCAAACAAGATGACATCACTGAGCACTGCCCTTCATCTGACAAAGCTTTTCTCCCTGACAAGATTTAAGGGGTACCTGGGCAAACTCAGAGAACTGACCGTGATTTGCCCGCATTTGCCAAATTTTAAAAAATACAAAGGTTTAAAGCTTTTTCAATTCTACAGGCTCCTCTGTGACCTAGATATAGCCTGGTGCTCCAAAAATAGCAGAAAACTACAACATTTAAAGAAAAAGAACCAGAGATATGGTCAATTAATTAGGTGTTTATGTTTTAGTTGGTTCGCCGCTTGAGAAGACGAGCACAGCATGTCAATGCAATGTGACCACGACTTGATTGATGGGACATACAGATGTAGGAGGTAGAATAAGTTACTGTTCCCCTCGCTGTAACGTTAGATAGAATTTGAAGAAACAGGTTTCCAGTCAAACAGACAAATGTCAATACGATCCTGCAGCGCGAGGACATAATCGATATAAAGTTCACAGGAAAGTGGCAAAAGGAAGAGATCGAATTAGCTTTCTATTGCAGCTATCTCGAAGCTCGAGCTGTTTATCGATATTACAGCGTTATTATTTGAATACCTCACATTGTAAACGGTGCACGCGCGTATGTATGTTTACGATTAAAAAAAAGTGTCTTTGCGTATTCATGCGCGAGGGCCTAACAGATGAAGGTCCCGTTTCAAATTACATTTTTATTTAGCAACGGGGAGTAGAGCGCTCCGAAAATGTTCTCTAAAACTAGTCGGAGATTTAAGAAAACAACAATAACCATTTCCACATTGCTTCACAAAATGAAAAATGACTTACCCGCGCTGCAAAGAGGAGGTATCGCAAGAAAAAGAGAAGCTAATTTACAAGTGTGCGCAACGAACTGAAACGATAAATGGAGGGATGTTGCGTGTCCATAGCGCGAAGCGAAGGACCCATGAAGATGAACATTGTGCAACACCACACGCGTCCCCCTTCTTCACTCAGCCCCCCTGTTTCTATCCGTCTCTTGCGCAGTTGTTTTACATCAAAAGCATGGTCGTACATTGTGTACCCAGATAGCCACAACCCAAGTTCACCGATGAGGGGAGACGGAGGAGAGAAATGACCATGCTGTACGTTCGGTTACTGAGCTGATCCTTGCAACTTGAGCTAAATTTACCAACCAATAACAGGAGAAAAAAATAAATGTAAACAGACACGTACTTTTATCACCCTAGCGGATACTGTTTTTATCGACACGAGCGGATCAAAACAACGATATCATTAAATCTAACGTGTGTGCTAGAATATGATATTGAATAATCTAATCGGAGATGGCCGACTTTGAAACTATGATCAATGATGTAATTTAATTGTGAGCCAGCCTGCGTCGTTCATTTGAAAGAATAATTTGGAATGTATCGATATTTTGGAATTTATCAATATTTGATATTTTATTTAATATATGCCTAATACACTAACCATCATCTGAAAACTTCGTGCCCAGATATGGCTCTTGAAATAACAATGCGTTCTATGTCCAATACATATTTTGGATCTTTACTTATTTGCATTAAGTTGTAGGCCTATATTGGAGAAACTGCGCACTTAAGCGACTAAGTGACCAATAGGTGGTGCAAACATTAAACAGTAGCTATCTATTGGCTAGCCTACTAGACAAACTGCAAAATACATTTTACATATGCAAGTTAAGTACTGCATATGTTACTCTAAGCATATTATGTAGGCCCAATTACATTTATAATACATAACAATAATCTAAAAAAAACAAGAATGGATTTTAAATCGAGAATCAATCAAATCTGTGAGCAATTTTAGAGATAACCTCGTGTCAAAGTGAAGAACTTTACAAATATTTCCCACTCAAAATAGAACCATATTATGTATCCAAACAAATGTATATGGAGTAGAGATATTAACAAAAATTAGATATATTGATTACTGAACGTCATTAATTGCATTAGATTTACTCGAAAACTAATGTTTAGATAACTTACTACATACAATATTTCCAAATGCATAGATTGCTGAAAATAAACTCATGATGATACAATTTCAATGGAAGTTGTTTACCTGCTGTAGAACGTCACGTTGCAGGTCTTCGAGCAACACACAGTTTTGTTCCTGAATGGATTAGTGTTTTTGAACGAATCAGATAAAGTAATGATGAACAATTCATAATGATAATCATCAATTATGATGACTCATTCATAATGAACAAAAAGACAGTCAATTGTCGCCACCTATTGGACAACAAAAATAACATACAAATTGTATGTTATAGACTATGGCTAATTGACACTAAACTGTATCATTAAAGCAAAAAAAAAAAAAACTAAACAAAAATAACTGAATTGGAAATGATGCCCCATACAAAATATGTGATATTTCTATCGATTTTAACATTTTTGACATTTTATTCCCACACGTCACACGTCTTGACGTAATGACGTAACTTCCGACGCTGGTTGAAACAATAATGGCGACCTCCATCGGCCGTGGCCCGTGACAGTACGACCGTTCGCAGCTATCAGCAATACGTGGTTATCGCTTTACATGTAGCATTTTACTGACAAGTTGTTTTCTAAGCATCTGACGACTTTTTATTCTAGTGGTAAGTCATTGTCTTACTCTGTTTTATGTAAATGGTGTAGCAGCCGCGCATCATACCTCATGCACTTTCATGCACCCAGTATTTCTCTCGCAAGGTGAAAGACATGACGATCTACGAGATTCTCCCTGAGAATAACATTATAGGAATTAATGTAGGCAAATATGTAACTTAATGTCCATAATTAGACGCTTGCTTAACAAGTCATCAACTAAACAGTTTTAATGTGAGCATAGATTGCCAACCTGATTAACGTTACATTAAGTACGTAACATATCTGGTTAAATATACAAATTGATTTGCTTTTGTTTCAGAATATGAATCTGCACAAACTCTCTTTGCGATTGCGCCCTACAGTAAGTTTCGTTAACCTTTCATATATATCTATAAAATATACTTAAGTTAAAAACATTTTACAGGACAGATCACTCATAACAATAAATTATGTCATATTCAGGTCACACAGAAATTCAGACATCTTCACATCCAAGGAAGTGGCCGGCAGCTGGAGGCGGTTGTTGCGGAAACATCATCAGCTGAGCTGAATCCACTGTCCGTCTTCAGAACTTCAGAGCAGGATCCAGTACGTCCTAAAAAACTTATGCAATGTACAGCATAGAAAATATGTTATGGAAAGCTCAAATCTCTTTATGTTGTGACATTCCGTCTTCTTTGCCAACCCTCTATTTTTGTTTTCTCAGGCATGCCATACGGAAAGACATACTGGGCAATACTACACAATCCCTCCAGCTCACATTCAAAAACTCTTCCCCCATGGACTTCCTCCACGTTTCCAGCTGCAGGTTTGGGAACAGTATTCTGTGTGTGTGGAGCACTTTAGTATAGATTTAATATAGTCTAAATTAGGGCTGGGATAAACGATTATTTTTAAAACGATTAATCTAGTGATTATTTTTTCGATGCATCGATTAATCTACCGATTAATTTTTCAGTCCGATTCGATTTCGATTATCTCCCCATTAATTGAGTAATAGCAATTTATACATGTTGATTTACATATCTGAATGAAAAAAAACATGAATTCCTTAACATTGCAATATATGTTTTTTGCTCTTAAAATTCTAAAATAAAAGACTATACAAGTGCAAAGTAATGGATTCTTAGTCAGAGGTAGCATTCAATAAAACCTTGAAGCCTTGAAAACACATAGGCCTAGCTTACTGAAAAAAAGTGCAATCTGTCACGACACATTAAAGAGCCACACAATAGTAGGCCTATTTATGGTTTAATTTTCTTTGACTGACGAAATTTGTTGAGACTTTATTAAATGTTACCTTCTTGGTCCTGTCTGTCAGCGTGTTGTCAGTGTCCTCTATATATTTTTCACGAGATTAATAGCTATAAGCGCATACTTGCAGCAGTCTCGCACGTGCTTAGAGCTCGTGTGAATTGCATGTATAAAATTAAGTTAAGGAACAATCTCGATCCATTCAGGAAACACCACATAGGTCGCTGCATTTAACTGCGCTTCGTGACATTTTTCCCTTTTGCGCGAAGAAGCCGTTCACCGGAGATGTGTTAAAAGATAGCTGAGTGCATTCATGATTATAAGGCTGCCGGTATAATAATCATCCTGGCGCCGGGTCTGAGTGAGTCCTTTACTCTTTAAAATAAAATACTTTATTTTACTCATTTAAGACTGCTTTTATGAGGACACTCGACAAAACAGACAGTTTGGCATAATTTGTGTGTTATGGTTCATTCAACCCCGAAAGAGAACTTGATACTGACGCACATTTTTCTGTGGGTTGTGTGTGTGTGTGTGTGTGTGTGTGTGTGTGTGTGTGTGTGTGTGTGTGTGTGTGTGTGTGTGTGTGTGTGTGTGTGTGTGTGTGTGTGTACGTGTACTTTAGAGGAACGAGTGCTTGTCCCCTTGCACTTCTGATTGTCTGAGGAGCCACTCGTGTTGCTACTACTCTCCCATAGATATAAACACTAGATGTTGCCTTGGCTATGGCAGTTCATTGGAATGAATGCGTCAATAGAGCCACCATCTTGAAACAGGGGAACCCCTCATCAGCGTAAATGTAGGAAAAGGTCTAATGGAAATAAAATCACCATTCATGCGATTTTTCTAGTTGTTTTGGTTCGTTCCAATGGTCAGACATGTATTTATTATAGAGTCCAGAGAAATTTAAAAAAATTTACAAAATTTCACAATCTTGTAAAATGTAATCCCTTGCTGACTGTTTTTTAGATTTCGTTCGTGTGAACATCCATACGCAGCACAAAAGTCCGGCCTCATCCATAAATTCAGCGTTACCTAGCTACTTCCTATGACAAGACCCCTGTTCCCAGATGGCATGCTTAGAACCCCAATGCGACATTAGTGTTTATATCTATGCTACTCTCCGGCGCCGCCATCTTTGTTTTGGGTCTGACGAATCGACGCGCATATTTTGCGATGACGTCGACCCGTTGTCCTAGCCCGAGTCTAAATAGAAATGGCATGATGTTTGTGGTTGAAGTTGCCTGGACGTGTTAGTACTCTTATACATGTGTAATACATGTTGGTACTCTTGTTTCAGGTTAAGACGTTTAATGAAGGCTGCGTGATGGTGAGGTCGCCGGCGCTGGAGCTTATCTCATATCTTAAAAGAGCTGATTACAGCAATCCCCCCCTGCGTTATATACTCTGTATCCTCAAACAGAAAATTCCCAGTGAGCTGTTTTACTTTATGCATATTTCTCTTCCATATTTCACACATTCCTTGACAATGTGCTTTAGATGGAGATACTGGCTCTGGAAAGACCCTGTCTTTGTGTCACGCCCTGCATTACTGTTACACTCAGGGCTGGCTGATCCTGCACATACCTGATGGTGAGCTGCACTCACTCAATCAAAATGCAAGATGAGGTGAAGTTTGGAGTCTGATGATGTTGTGATGTTCTCTCTAGCTCATCTGTGGGTCAAGAACTGTAAAGAGCTGCTGCCCTCTTCTTCCCGCCCCTCACGCTTTGACCAGCCGGTCCAGGCTTCCCAATGGCTGAAGAACTTCAAAATCACCAATGAACGCTTTTTATCTAAGGTATAACTCAATGTGTTTATTAGGGTTTATGGATATGAAATCAGGTGAGTAGATCACCTCTGGTCCATGGAAATAAATTATATAAATATATATATATATATATATATATATATATATATATATATATATATATATATATATATATACAGGTCCTTCTCAAAAAATTAGCATATTGTGATAAAGTTCATTATTTTACATAAAGTAATGATAAAAATTAAACTTTCATATATTTTAGATTCATTGCACACCAACTGAAATATTTCAGGTCTTTTATTGTTTTAATACTGATGATTTTGGCATACAGCTCATGAAAACCCAAAATTCCTATCTCAAAAAATTAGCATATCATGAAAAGGGTCTCTAAACGAGCTATTAACCTAATAATCTGAATCAACTAATTAACTCTATACACCTGCAAAAGATTCCTGAGGCTTTTAAAAACTCCCAGCCTGTTTCATTACTCAAAACCGCAATCATGGGTAAGACTGCCGAACTGACTGCTGTCCAGAAGGCCATCATTGACACCCTCAAGCAAGAGGGTAAGACACAGAAAGAAATTTCTGAACAAATAGGCTGTTCCCAGAGTGCTGTATCAAGGCACCTCAGTGGGAAGGAAAAAGTGTGGCAAAAAATGCTGCACAACGAGAAGAGGTGACCGGACCCTGAGGAAGATTGTGGAGAAGGACCGATTCCAGACCTTGGGGGACCAGCGGAAGCAGTGGACTGAGTCTGGAGTAGAAACATCCAGAGCCACCGTGCACAGGCGTGTGCAGGAAATGGGCTACAGGTGCCGCATTCCCCAGGTCAAGCCACTTTTGAACCAGAAACAGCGGCAGAAGCGCCTGACCTGGGCTACAGAGAAGCAGCACTGGAGTACCCACAGTCAGTGATGGTCTGGGTTGCCATGTCAGCTGCTGGTGTTGGTCCACTGTGTTTTATCGAGGGCAGGGTCAATGCAGCTAGCTATCAGGAGATTTTGGAGCACTTCATGCTTCCATCTGCTGAAAAGCCTTATGGAGATGGAGATTTCATTTTTCAGCACGACCTGGCACCTGCTCACAGTGCCAAAACCACTTGTAAATGGTTTACTGACCATGTTATTACTGTGCTCAATTGGCCTGCCAACTCTCCTGACCTGAACCCCATAGAGAATCTGTGGGATATTGTGAAGAGAAAGTTGAGAGACACAAGACCCAACACTCTGGATGAGCTTAAGGCCGCTATCGAAGCATCCTGGGCCTCCATAACACCTCAGCAGTGCCACAGGCCGATTGCTACCATGCCACGCCGCAATTTCTTTGTGTCTTACCCTCTTGCTTGAGGGTGTCAATGATGGCCTTCTGGACAGCAGTCAGATCGGCATTTTTACCCATGATTGCGGTTTTGAGTAATGAAACAGGCTGGGAGTTTTTAAAAGCCTCAGGAATCTTTTGCAGGTGTTTAGAGTTAATTAGTTGGTTCAGATGATTAGGTTAAAAGCTCGTTTAGAGACCCTTTTCATGATATGCTAATTTTTTGAGATAGGAATTTTGGGTTTTCATGAGCTGTATGCCAAAATCATCAGTATTAAAACAATAAAAGACCTGAAATATTTTAGTTGGTGTGCAATGAATCTAAAATATATGAAAGTTTAATTTTTATCATTACATTATGGAAAATAATGAACTTTATCACAATATGCTAATTTTTTGAGAAGGACCTGTATATGTACTCTGTTTTGGATCGGTAAGATTTTTAATGTTTTTAAAAGAAGTCTCTTCTGCTCACCAAGGCTGCATTTAACCCCCCCCCCCCCCCCCCCCCAGTAATATTGTTAAATATTATTACACTTTAAAACAGCTGTTTTCTATGTGAATAAATAGTAAAGTGTAATTTATTCAGAGGGAGTGATAAAAGCTGAATTGTGATAAAAGCTGAATTTTCAGCATCATTACTCCAGTCTTCAGTGTCACGTGTTCAGTTCTAATATGATGATTTGATGCTCAAGAAACATTTCTCATTATTATCAATGTTATTTACATTTTTATTTTAGGATTGTTTGATGAATAGAATGTTCAAAAGAACAGCATTTATCTGAAATAGAAAGCTTTTGTAACATTAAACACTACCATTCAAAAGTTTGGGGTAAGTAAGAATTTTTCTTACTAAAAAAAAAATCAACTACAAAAGAAATTTACTAAAAAAAATCTTTTTTTAATTTTTTTGGTACTTGAATTAAACTGATCAAAGGTTACAGTAAAGATATTTATAATGTTGCAAGAGATTCTATTTCAAATAAATGCGGCTCTTTTGAACTTTCTATTCATCAGAGAATCCTAAAAAAAAATTGTACACAACTGTTTTCAACATTGATTATAATAATGTTTTTTGAGCATCAAATCCGCATATTAGAATGATTTCTGAAGGATCATGTGACACTGAAGACTGGAGTAACGATGCTGAAAATTCAGCTTTGTTCACAGGACTAAATTACATTTTGAAATATATTAACATAGAATTTTAAATTGTCCTAATATTGAACAATATTAGTTTTTTTGTTTTTGTTTTTTTAATCAAATAAATGCAGCCTGATGAGTGGAAGAGACTTCTTTTAAAAACATTAAAAATCTTACTGATCCAAAACTTGAACGGCAGTGTATACACAAACACACACACACACACATATATATATATATATATATATATAGTTTTTTTTTAACAAAATATGGACTTGCTGAAGTTGTCTAATGTAAAAATATGAAAAAAGTAGAAATTTTAGAAAATTTCATAATCTATACTCTTATCTCCCTCTGTGTGCATGTGAGGATATGTTATTGATCACTTAGGCTATTTATTATTTTGGTTAAATATTTTTTATCTTTTATCGAGCTACTCTGATGTCAGTCTGATCAATTGACAGATAAAGACAACACAGCGATATGTGTGGACAAAGAGAGAAAGTACTGAGAAGGGGCAGCCTTTAGGGGAGCTTGTTGATCAGGTGAGTTTTCTTCATCTAAAAATTCCCCATTTTCACTACCTTAAATGAATGATATCATAAACTTTGTCTTTGTCACCTTGTTTTATTATTTAATTCTTGTATATGCATGAATTATTTCATGTTTATTTTTTTAATAATTTGATTTTAATTTGAGCAGGGTGTGAATCGCATGAAGAGCAGCAGTGATGTGGTGGGTGCAGTGCTGCGAGAGCTGAGGCTTCAGGCAGGGGGCGCCACTGATGGCGAGGGGGCCTTTAAACTGGCCGTGGCTGTGGATGGACTAAATGCTCTGTGGGGACAAACATCTCTAAAAAAGGAAGACAAGACTATGGTACGTTGGCATATATTAGCCAGTATTAAATATGAATTCATGCATTTTAAAAAAAACATTATTATATTAATGTTATTAAATAATTAGTATCATTCATTTTATGCAGTGTGAGCCAGAGGAACTGACTCTGATTCATAATCTGAGGAAGATGATGAAAAACGATTGGGTAAAAAAACCTCTCACTTAATATTATAATACAGATTAAACTCTCAGTGAGTTGTTTACTCTCAATTTAAGGCCTGTTCACACCAAGAAAGTATAACTATATGATAACTATATTAGTGTCCACACCAGCGGATAATATCGTTCTGTTTATAAGTTTGCTGCTTTAAATGCTCGAGCTCTTAAAGCAGGATGGATTCTGATTAACTGTCAATTTTTTTATCCTTCATCAGCTGGAAACAGTCCTTCTGAAAGTTATTTCAACTATATTGTTTCACTGTGCCATTATTGTTATAGTTGTGGTGTGGACTCTGCTATGCTTTTATATTTAGAATGATTCTTAGAACTAACTCGTTATCGCTCTAGTTATCTTCCTAGGTGTGAACGTGCTTTTACTTTCACTTTATGTTTCTCTCTGTTATAGAGTGGAGGTGCCATTCTCACAGCACTGTCTCAGACCGGGTCCCTGTTCAAGCCACGGTCTGCTTACCTTCCCAATGAGTTACTAGGAGAGGTCAGCATCCCTCTTCTGCAAAAGCTCATTGTGCCTTTTTTTTCATTAAACTGCAGAGTAAATGCCCTAAGTTAACAGAGCTTTGTTTTTGCTTTTTACTTCAACAATAGACTTTGAAGCATTTGCAAAACTGTAGAGGCTGTTACATGTATCGTCTAGATTTGTTAAAAGGGCTTAATGTACTTTCTCTTCTCATTCTTTCTCTCACTCTCTCTTGATTTCCCCTATATCTGTCTATCAGGAGGGGTTTGATAAAATGGAACCTTTTGTGCCAGTTTCTGTGCCTATCTACAATGAGAAGGAGTTTGAGAGCTGTTATCTGTACTATTTAGACCGTAACTGGCTGCAGCATCAGCACAGTAAGTTAGTTTGTGTATTTGTGTGTCTGGAGTGCAATCAGTGGCAGTGGTTTAATTTAAAAAAAAATGTTTAATTTAATTATGATTTAATGTGCATTCAAGTGATTTTTGGACTGAATAAAATGAAAGCGACAGGCAATGTCTTTTTTTCATTCTCTCGTTTTCACTTCCTGGCAAAGTAGGAAGCTTGTTTAGTATTAATGCTACATGGTGAACAGCAAACGACGTGCATTTGGTGGTAAATGTTTTATTTATTTATTTTATTAATTTATTTTATTTATTGTTTTATTTATAACAGTACAGTACTATGAGTTGAAAACACGTAATAATATAGCTTAATAGTAACTAATTTTTTCCAAATAATATTTTAGACTTATTTATAATTTCTCAAACACTCACAAACACACACATATATATATATATATATATATATATATATATATATATATATATATATATATATATATTATTATTATTATTATTATTATTATTATTATTATTATTTTTTTTTTTTTTTTTTTTTTAATTTTTATCTTAGCATGTGGGTCCCTTGAACAAGTACAATCATTTGGGGTTCATGGCATACACTCACACACATACACACATATATATATATATATATATGTATATATATATATATTTTTTTTTTTTTAATCTTAGCATGTGGGTCCCTTGAACAAGTACAATCATTTGGGGTTCATGGCATACACTCACACACATATATATATATATATATATATATATATATATATATATATATTTTTTTTTTTTTTATCTTAGCATGTGGGTCCCTTGAACAAGTACAATCATTTGGGGTTCATGGCATACAAAAGATTGAAAACCTCTTGTCTAAATGAGTAGTATTTTCTGTCGAGTTTTATACACTATTTTATATCCACAGTACCAAAAAAATTCAGTTATAAAACAGCTAATTGAAAAAGCCATGTTCATGTCTGTTCATCTCGTGAATTACTTGAAGTCAGAATAACCTATTATGTATGTTACAAAACTCATTTTCAGTATCTCTTATCTGTTACCAACAGGTCTATCTGAAGAAGGAAAGAAAGAGCTCATCTTTCTCAGCAACAAAAATCCATCTATCCTGGAACGATTGTGTGCCTTCTTGTAATGCACATTTGTGTCTCTTGGATCTGTATATCGTGTGAATTCAATAAACTTATAAGCATGCAGAATTTTTCAGAATAAAAAACTTGGAAAACGTTTACAGCCTTTTCTTTATATAAATAAATATATATATATAAAAAATAACAAGTATCTTGAAATGGCTCTTATGAAAAACGTTGTTGTTGGAAGTCACGTGGTGGAGGAGATGTCATGTGGCCGCAGCCTCACCCGGAACTCACTCGTATGGTGCGTGATTGACTGTTTACAGCTCAGAAACAGAGTTAAGTGAAGAATATTTATTATATTAATATTTCCCTCTTTATGCTTCGGACAAACTATAAATACGCAGAGGGGGTTGTCTGCTAATAATTGGTCGTGAGAGCCCGATTAATTATTTGAACAGTCGTTGTTGTTGTTTTAGTTAGGCTACATGTAACAAGAATCTCCATAGCATCGCTACAGAATGAGAGGAGCTACTTTCATTCTGCTTACTGGGTTAATCATTATAGCAAGAGGTGTGTTTATTATCTAAATATAAACTTATATAAAATAAGTGAAATATGTTAAACTACTGCTGTCTTTATTATATGTATCTTTTTGTTTGTGTCACTCTGTCCAGCTGACAGTAATGACTGTCAAGCACTGAATTTCGGTCATGGTTCGGTTGTGTGCGCGTGCAATGCGACAAACTGCGACTCGGTGGGCAGGGTTGTGTTGCCAGATCCCGGTCAGTTCTTGTCATATGTCAGCAGTAAAACTGGCAGCAGACTCGTGAAGAGTCAAGGCCAGTTCCAGAAAAACAGCACAGGTGCAGGTGAGTGCTCTTACAATCACCACGAAATCAAACTGGACAATTCTAAATATTGCAGCACTTATTAAGTGATTTCTTCTTTACCCATCGTTTTAAAATTCATGTGCCTTTCTTAATCTTCAATCAAAATAACACCCCCATCCCTTTTGCTATGATATCATTTCATATCTATATCTATTGATGACGTGTGCACTGGCGTGAGGGCTGGACAACCTGTCACTCACATGAGATCACAGCAATGGCAAACCACAACCATCCAATCAATTCCGATGGACAAAATCAAATTTTTTCTTGTTCGAGAAGCCAATTCACTCAGATATATGACACAACAGTGAAGAAAAGACCACGGTAACTTTTGTTTCATGCCGACTTCAAAAGAGACAGTGTGCAACTGAGATTTCTATATGTTGTAGGTCTTCAAGAGTTATTTTACCCCAAAATTAAAATTATGTCATCATTTAGTAGGCCTACCCTCATGTAATTTCAAACACAAGTTTTCCATTCATCTTTGTAACACAAATGAAGATATTTTTCCATCTACTGAGAATCCACACAACTTTCACACATCAAAAGAGATTGTAAAAGTAATCCATATGAAGATACTTCTGAAGATACACGATCAATTTATTTGGTAAACAGATTTAATTCATTCATTCACATGTAAACAGTTAATCAAAAATGGTAAACACTGAAGCTCAACTGTGTTTGCTTGAT
Source organism: Siphateles boraxobius (assembly GCF_051911475.1). Lineage (NCBI taxonomy): Eukaryota > Metazoa > Chordata > Actinopteri > Cypriniformes > Leuciscidae > Siphateles > Siphateles boraxobius. Next base: position 17,501,169 of record NW_027508722.1, on the reverse strand, counting down.
GCGAGAGAATAAACCAAGTTGGTTATTGCATGAGCTTCTGTGTTTACCATATTTGATTAACTCTATTTGCATTAAATTTTTATGTGAATGAAAGTTTTGGTTGCTTGGACTTTCAATGGATGGACAAAAATCAACATAAGCCTTATGGGTTTGGAATGACAGAGTAAATGACGATAAGAGTATTTTAATTTTGGGGTGAAAATAAATAAATGAATCAATAAAAGTTAAAGTTATTGTATTGTTACATTTATTTGACCATATCAAAACAATATATTTGTCACAGAAAGAGTCCAGTTTTCTATTGTTGTGATGTCATGTGAGTGACAGGTTGCCCCGCCCTCACGCCAGTAAACACATCATCAGAGAAAAGAAGAGATGTTGCTGCAAGAGAGAGGGGCACATGAAATGTAAAAAAAAAAATAATGATGTGCACAGATGAATCATTTATAATAAATACTGCAATATTCCATAAAAAATAAGAATTGTCAGTTTTGATTTCATGGCGACTTTAAGGAAAGAGGTAAAAGTCAAGTAGAGGAAGAAGTATTAAATATATAAATATATTTATTTAATATTGTGTCAAAGGCTGAACCCCTCTTTTCATTCTCTTCTGAATCTTAGCTCTCAGAATCACTCTGAATCCCAGTCAAAAGTACCAGCGCACTAAAGGATTTGGGGGAGCCATGACAGATGCGGCAGCTATGAATATTCTGTCTCTGTCCTCTGGAGCTCAGGACCAGCTGCTCAGACAGTACTTCTCCCCAGACGGTGAGAGTGACAGAGAATGAAAATGTGTTCAGCATTCTTAGTTCTGAATGGTGCACATCCCTGTCTGTCACAGGTATAGAATACCGTTTCGTGAGAGTGCCAGTGGCCAGTTGTGATTTTTCAACTCGCCTCTACACATACGCTGACACTCCAGGGGACTACGATCTCCAGAACTTCACCCTGGCCGTAGAGGATATTCACATGAAGGTATCATACACAAACAGAAACACTCCATCCATCACAAATTTTGGGTATGCGATATTGACAAAAAAATGATAACTCGACATTTGTGGATTGTTTTTTTTGTGCTGACCGGGAACCTTGGCTGGTTTAGGCTTGTCGTCTGACAAAACTTTTCATATTCTTATTCTATGTTGTGCTTGGTTCACATGATTTTCTTTTACCTATCCACAGTATTCCTACGCCCCATGACACTTTGCGCGAATTATGGGTATAACTTCCGTTAAACTGTAAACAATCAGTGAAAGGCTTGCTCTATGAATGCAACAGGTTAAAAAAGTGTCACAATGAGATGTCATTAATCTACTCACCCTTCAACCATCGAACATTAAAAGGAAATTTAAAAGTGTAAAAGCATCAACAAGGTACTTTCAACAGACCAAATAACCCTAAAAGCACGAGTCTTTGGTTAAATTAAAAAAAAAAAATGTTACCTTAATCAAAAATGTTCATTAACTTCAGCATAACGTGATACTATTTCAAAGTAATTTCTGTCATTTTGACAGATTATAAATTGCATTTACCTGTGAAAACAAACCTGGAAAAAGATGTGAGAATTTGAGGAGAATAACGAGAGATTCTTAATGCTTTCCAGTGAATTATTATTGGAATATATCGTAAATTAAATTCGGTAGAACAGACCACAAATGTGTAGTTTATTGTCCTTTTTCATACTTTTACAGCGGATTGCAAAGGGAAAAAAGAAAATAATCATGAGGAAAAGAAAGCAGCGACTGAACAGAGCTCTTACCATAGATGTTCTTCTTGTTATAAAATGTCACGTTAAAATACCAGGTATAACGTTACTCTCATGATGTCTGAAAATAAATCATGAAAGAAAATTGACAGCTCATCCAGTCAAACTGACGGATCAGCTTTATTTGTAGGACAACCTTATGATTTGAAATTATTCGTTTCAGCCTTTTTGAATGGAAGTTCCCCAAACCGGAAGTGCCACCCATAATTCAAAACGCAGTAAGGTCGTCAGGAATAAGGTGGATATTATAGCAATTTATTTCTAAAATTATTAAATGTATCTTTTATGCTAAATTCTTACATTTAATAAATTAATTCAGTAATAAGACCCTATAGTGTTGTAAAAATTAAAAAAATGTATTGATATTTTTTTAATATGAAACCAAAACCGCTAGTAGATGGCGGCAAGTCCTTTATTTCTAAAATTATTAAATGTCATCTTCTGTTAAATTCTTACATTTAATCAATAATTCAAATCAGGATAAGACTATAGTGTTTAAAACATTTTTTTTAAATATTGAAATATTAAAAGTATTAAAAATATATTGATATTTTAAAATATGAAAATAAAGGTAAGTTTGCACGACAATGATGTACTAAAAACGGAAAAGTTTTTCCTTTACGTTTTTTGCATACAGACAAAAAAATTGTCAAAATGATCCTCATTCACACGGATCCCGAAGAACTTAAAACACTATAATATTCTGCCAGGCCAGTAGTTGGCGATGTGAAAAGTTTTCCTTTTTCGTTGAAAATGCTGTTGTGTAACAGGGCTGTGCAAACTATAGGGCTGTGTAAACTACAAAATTGTCATTTTTGTGAAAACAGTGACATCATGCACATGCTTATTACGTGTACAGTCTATTGGTGCATAGTGTTTCTTTATAAAGTGACATCGCCAACTGCTTGCCTGGCTGCATAATACGGCGCTTTTAGCCGTTTTCGCTGATCCATGTGAATGCGTATCAGTTTGAAAACTTTGTTGTCTGTATGTAAAAAACAAAGGAAATTTTATGTTTCGTTTTTTTTTACATCGTTGTAGTGTAGAATTACCCTTAAACCGCCAGTAGTCCCTGTCTTAATGAGTGAGTCATAAAATCATTCATTCAATTGATTATTTCAAAATGGCTGATTATTTTGGAAAAGAAGCAAGTGCTTTATAAGTGATTATTGAATCATTCACTCAATCGATTAATTCAAAAACATAGATTCATTCAGTAATGTACACCACTGTGTGTTGCTTTGTAAATGGATTCTAATAGGCTACATCACACAGTAAATGCTTGCACTCTCAAGGTTTGATTTTCTTTCTCCCCCAGATTCCCCTGCTGCAGCGGGCACAGGCTCTCTCTGCTCAGCCTCTCAATCTGTTTGCCAGTGCCTGGAGCGCCCCCGCCTGGCTGAAGACCAATGGCGCACTGACTGGGAAGGGCTCACTCAAAGGCGAGCCAGGAGGCAAAGAGCATAAGACCTGGGCTCAGTACTACATTAGGTGCACATTTAAATACAAATGTCTAAACTAAATGGACTGTAATATTGTTTTTCATTATAGTAATTTTTACATTTTGTTCTTTTTATCAATGGCTTTTACGGGCCCTATTCAGATTTCTAGAGGAGTATGGGAAATATAATCTTTCATTCTGGGGGTTGACGTCAGGGAACGAGCCCACTGCAGGCCAAATGACAAATTACAGTTTTCAGGCTTTGGGTTTTACTCCGGAGACACAGCGTGACTGGATTGCCCTGGATTTGGGTCCAGCGCTCCGTTCCTCATCCTTTCCCAAGACCCGCCTTATAATCCTCGATGACAACCGACTTCTGCTTCCACACTGGGCCAAAGTGGTAAGTGTTGGGTGGACAAAAAGAGGGATAGGAAGATGTTCATTAAGATGCAGATGATGGAGTCGACCTCTCTTCCCTGTTGTAGATTCTGAGTGACGTGCAAGCAGCGCGTTATGTCCACGGCATTGGTGTTCACTGGTACCTGGACAGTCTTGTACCACCTGACATCACCCTGTCAACCACACACCACCTCTACCCAGAGTACTTCCTGTTTGCAACCGAGGCGTGTTCTGGATGGAAACCGGGGGATCATGGTGTGCGTCTGGGCAGCTGGGACAGAGCAGAGGACTATGCACATGACATTATACAGGTACTTGATCCATGTAGATAAAATCAAAGTAGATAAAAATTATTATATACTATATAATAACATAATCTTGATTGAGGATATACATATTAAATACATATTTTTGTTGTTATTATTTAGTAAAGTCGTACCTGTAGAGTATATTTAACATTATTATTTAATATTGAATTATATTTAAGCCTTTTCCTTACCCATCTTTTTCCCCAAAAGGATTATAAAACCTATATTAAAATATTTCGGGCAAAATTTGGTGTTGAGGCTGCTCTGCCACTAATATACAAAGTGGCTGCAATATAACATAGACATTTTTAAATGTAATTATTTTAAAATTGTATATAATAATGTACCCTTTCTCTCCAATTTTCTCTTTTTTAGGACATGAATAACTATGTGACCGGTTGGACAGACTGGAACTTGGCCCTTAATCAGGATGGAGGGCCAAATTGGGTTAAGAACTTTGTGGACAGCCCCATTATTGTGGACTCAAGTAAAGATGTCTTCTACAAGCAGCCCACATTTTACAGCATGGCCCACTTCAGGTTCGACCCATTTAAGGCACCGTTAACTCTGGCAGAATTCAGCTCTTGCACAAAAATGCTATCTAAAGTTCAAATTTGGCTAAATGTTGCCAATGCCGTAACTTAATTGCAAACATGGAGGTAGGCACTTGACTTTTTTGTATCATATTTGACACAATATTTTATAAATGTGAATCATATTATCCAAATACAGCATTTTTCAATAGAATGTGCTGAACTGGGTCTCAACTTCTAAGTTTTTGTGCTTTTAAAACTGACAGCAAGTTCTTATGGGAGGGGTCACAGAGAGTGGGCGTGTCCCTCAGTCAACACACCGGCCTGGAAGTGTCTGCCTATATCAGACCTGATTCCTCAGCAGTATTCATCATTCTCAACAGGTAAAAGCCTGGGATTTTATCATTTACACTCAACTGGTATTGTTACATAGCAGTCATTACATGAATTCAGTTTGATATAAAATGTTTCTGAAACTGCAGGTCTGAAGAGGAGGTGCAGTTTGAAGTTTGGGATCAAACACTTGGCTTTTTACCAGGAAGTGCTTCACCTCACTCCATCCTCACACTACTGTGGAGCAGACATTGACTGGCTGGGTCAATAACCTAAATATGCACCTTAATGATTAACTCAAATAATTTCAGTCATGCTTTAAACATTTCAAATGACTGTTGCAATACGGTTACAAAGAAATAATTTCAATAGAGTCAATAGTGATTTATACGTTTTAGAGGCAATAAAAAGCATGATGTGATTGGGTCATGTTTAAACAAAAAGAAATTTCATTCCTGGAAAAAATTTGATGTATGAAATTTCTTGCACTGAAGATATTATGAATTAAAAAGAATCAAATACAACCTAACACAGCCTTTTTTTTTTTCTGAGAATACACGTAAAAAAAAACAATATGAAGGACTGAATGCTTTTGTTGTTTGCCTGTGTCATAGCAAGATCAACATGTTTCCTGTTTTTTATTCAGTTTTTTTTATTAATACATCGTGGTCATACACATCATATAATATATATTTATATACTTTAATATTTAGCGATTCATTGTCATTTTCATCATCAATGTTTTTTTGTCTTCCTTAAATGAGTTTTCCAACTAAAATTATTTACATTAGAAAAAAACTGTAATAGAAATGAGAGTGAAAAGAACTAAATCAAATTAAACTGAATGACATTGATGGGTTTGTGATATATACACACCAGAGATGGAGGGGAGAGAGACAAAACTTCATGATCCCCTGCACAAGTGGAGGAAAAAAAGAAGGATGCAAGAACAACGAAAGGCCTGTGGACGTAAAGCGTCGTCTATAAACCGCAAAGTCACGCCACCCCATCCCAAAGAGAATTCACATTGAACGGTAAGAGGCGTTATCTGGGGAGTACAGCTCGTCTCTGGGAAACCAAACACTGTACGATCTAAATGTGGGATGGGAGTTGTGCTGCAAAAGCAACAATATGTGCCCGACCCTACCCTAATGTTTGTTTGTTCACCCGGGGAAGGAATAAGAATTGATAAACTAAAGGAAATGCTGTGCAGAAAACTGTGGAAGGAATCAAAGACGTCTGAAAATATGGGAAAGATACAGATACATTGGTATAGACACAACTAAGAAGGACTGTGTTAGAGAAAATAAGTAAATAAACCATAGTAAAAATATACCATCATGGTAGGATGAACACAAAGTATTGACAAAAAGGAAAGACAGACAAACAAGCTTGGGTTAAGACAGAGCTCGGATGAGACGGCGGACGTGTGTGTGTTTCAGAAGGACCATCTCTCCGGTGTGCGAGGATCAGTGTTTAAGGAGGAAGGCTCTGACGAGGACTGAGTGCCGCTTTCATCCCCATTCAGGCTCTTCCTGCACACAGGACACGTGTCGTGCTTTAGGGAGGAAGAAGAGAGAAGGCTATGTCAGTGAATATTTGTAATAATGAAAATACAGTTTGAACCTCTCAAGTGACCCAACAGAGTCTGACGTTAGATTGGATCTAATAAGCACAAAAAAATACACTTTCCACTTCTGAACAAAATATAATTACTTTTAACCCACAAAGCTGTCCACTATCTTGCTATAAGTGAACTCATAACAATGCATTCTGGGATTGTATTATCCACAAAGGATTATCCTACAATTTAATTTCCCAATTGGCTACAACTTAATATTAGCATAATTGTTCTGTCTACCTATTCGAATAGCATTTGCATCAGGAACACACTTACACCACCAGTCAACTTAATACAAAAGTAAATATTTTCCAGATAATATTTACTTAATTTGCATTGGCTTCAGAACAATAACAACATATAGTCCAATCATTTAATTAAACAAACAACGCTGTCTTTTTTTAAAATATCACACTTCCACTACCATTTAAAAGTTTGAATTGAATGCCTTTTTAAATAATAATAAAATACTTTTTTTTACGTCATCATACAACATAATACTTTTACTCCACAGGGTCACATTAAATAAATGTCTTTACTTACTTTGCATTATTAATGTCTTAACCATTTCAAATAAAAAGCTGTACTTTTGAACCATCTATTCCTCAAAGAATCTTAGAAAAAGGTATCCCAGTTCCCATTAGAATGATTGGTTCTTGTTTAGCACGTTTAGAATCCTGCTCGTTTTCATTTAACGGCTCTTTTGCTCTTGTGATATTGCTTAATTGTATCATAAGCCTATAATTTTGAAATCATATTTTGAATTTTGTGGGCATTTGTATTAATTTGTGACATTTTTGATAATTCCCCATTAATTTATGACTCGGCACTACAGTAACAAAAAAAATCAAATTAGATTTGTTATTGATAGCATTTAAAGCAGGAGGTTTTACATCCAATCACATCAGTGATGTTAATAAATAAATCAGACAATGCACCAGCAATTTAGCAATATCCCCACTTGTGGTCTTGACTGGTCATGAAATTAAATCCTGAGTCCTCTTAGTCTGAGACTGAGACAAGAACGAGTACAAATGCGGTCGAGACCGTAGACAAGTCGAGAACGGTCTCTTAATAAAACACTACTAAAATGTTCCAGATGTTTTTACATTTATAATTTTGAAGTGTGACAACTCTTTTCCTTCCATTTATCAGATGATTGTACACAAATAAAATGCTTTCCAGAAAACTATGTGCTTACTAGATATCCAGGAACATTTCCATAACCACATCATTTGTTTTCCTACTTAAAAAGATTCTCATTTCTAAATTCTTTCCTGAACTTTTTCCTATGTCTTTTCCTCATTCTCTCCCTTTTGTCCCGTTCTTTCCTCTCTATTGTTTCTCTCACCAGTTCAAGCCAGGGCACGATGCAGTCACTATGGAAGAAGTGGTTACAGGGCAGCTGCCGGACCGGCTCACCGACCGTATAGTCTTCCTTACATACAGGGCACTCCATATTGCAGTCTAGAAAAGACAAGGAGAAGGAGAGAGAGGGAGAGACAGCATGCAGGGGGCGAGAATAATGAGATTTCGGTAGACAAGCGTTGCCTTAAATAGGAATTATAATTTATCACCACACAAGGCTCATACTGGTAGGTCAATGACTCTCACTGAGTCTGTGAGCCTTAAATCATAACTAAAATGACACAGTGTTCCTCAAAGCCCAGAAGAGAAAAACGCCAAGAGTTTCAAAGAAAAAGGAAGAGAGGAGAGACTCACCCGCGTGTTCCTGAGTGATGATGACAGTGGGGAGGGAAGAAATTTTCTCTTTCTCAGCAGGAGGAGGACCAGTGTTCTCAAACTGACCCAGTAACTGAGTGGGAGAAACACAGAGATGATTTCAGAGCTTGTTTGCACCGAGACACGGATCAGGTAACATGCACACGCATCATCCTGCTCAACTACCTGTGTGATGACTGCATCCAGACCTCCCTGTCCCCAGGCGTAGTCCCCGGGGTTTGAGTGCAGCATGCCCGTCCTAACACACACACAAACATCAAGATCAACAGCTTTACCATATTTAAACTGAGATTGGAGAAAACATTGTTACAACAAAAATTATGTATACATACACGTACACACCAAGATGACCGGCTTTACCATATTTAAACTGAAATTGGGCATTGTAATATACATTGCTGTAATTTGCTGTCAAGTATGTGTACACACACAGTAAATTACTTAGTTACATAAATATTGAATAAAAATGTTTTCTTTACCATGACAGCGGAGGAGAGCCTGGTACTCCTGAATTGGCAAAAAGGCCTGCGAGAAACTGCTGTACTATTCTAGAAGGAGAGCAGAGACATCAGTGAGGAACTGATATTAGTACTGGGGAATTCTGCCAACTTCCTTTATTTTTTTAATGACATAAAAAATAGGCCATTATAATCAGTCAGCTGACTCACATACATTAGATGTAAATATTGCCAGTAACTTATTTAAAAAAAACTACATATATTGTGGAACAAAACAGTTTTATAAGTTTTACTTGAAAAGTCGTCTCACTGGGACATAACCATTTGTAATATTATGGTAGACCTCATATTTTTGGTCTATTACCAGTTTTTTATTTATTTTTTTGCTAATCATTATGCCTATATCCAGTTTGCCAAGTTGAATTCATTTGTTATTGAAGAAATCTAAAGATTCTGTCATTTAGAAATACGGAAACACTTTATTTTAAGGTGCTTGTAATAGGCAGTAATTAATAGTTAATAAGACACTTATAAGACCTTATAGGATGCTTATAAACATAAATAAGTTAATATAAGTGTTAAAGCATAATTAACACATTTATAAGGGCCCAAGCCCTGAAAGGGCGAAGGCCCTATTGTTTTCCTTAGAATAAATTAGTTTTCCTTAGGATAAATTTTGTTTTATTTTTCTAACGACCTGTGTGCAAAGTTTCAAGAGTTTTCGAGCATGTTAAGGGCCCCAAAAGTGCCCGAATAGTCGTTAGAAAAATAAAACAAAATTTATCCTAAGGAAAACAAATTTATCCCAAGGAAAACAATAGGGCATTCGCCCTTTCAGGGATTGGGCCCTTATAAATGTGTTAATTATGCTTTAATTAACACTTATATTAACTTATTTATGTTTATAAGCATCCTATAAGGTATTATAAGTGTCTTATTAACTGTTAATTACTACCTATTACAAGCACCTTAAAATAAAGTGTTACCGAAATAACACTATCAAATGGCCTATTCACACAGAGAGAGAGAGAGAGAGAGAGAGAGAGAGAGTATGTATATATATATATAGTATCTCACGAAAGTGAGTGCACCCCTCACATTTCAACAAACATTTTAGTATATCTTCTCAAGGGACAATACTATAGAAATGAAACTGGGATATATTTTAGAGTAGTCAATGTGCTGCTTATATAGCAGTATATATTTACTGTCCTCTGAAAATAACTCAATATACAGTCATTATTGTCAAAATAGCTGGCAACAAAAGTACATCCTAAGTGATAATAGCTGTACGCCGTTTAACTATGCAAAGCCACATGTCCTATTCATCATTTTCATGTTTTTGTCTGCTTGACAGGACCATACAAATTTGTGTATCTTGTATTAGAGCAGTTAAAATTTGTGCTTTGAGTACAATTCTCTCATACTAACCACTGGATGTTCAACATGGCACCTCATGGCAAAGAACTCTCCAAAGAATTTGAGAATTAGAATTGTTGTTCTCCACAAAGTTGACCTAGGCTATAAGAAGATTGGTAACACGCTGAAACTGAGTTACAGTACAGGTCAGGGTCATACAGAGGTTTTCCAAGACGGGTTTCACTTGGAACAGGCCTCGCAAAGGTCAATCTAAGAAGTTGAGTCCTTGTGCTGTGGATCAGGTGCAGAAGCTGGCTTAAAAAAACAGATTAGTGCTGGGCTGTAAACCGGTTCAAACCGAAAACCGGTTTATATTTTCGTCACGATATTGATTTTGAATAAACCGCCGTACCGGTGTATTTAATTACACAACGTTCGGAACAAACGTTACGCGACACTGTTTCAGACGGACCCTTTACAATGTTGCACTTCTAAGCAGTGACGAGTGAGGGTAAACAAACAGCAGTGCTCTGTTACGTTACATGGACGATGGATACTGAAGAATTAGTACAACATGACACAGAAGAACAACTTGTGACAAAAAGAGGAGCCGGGTCTGTTGTTTGGATGTTTTTTGGTTTCCAAAATTCCAACATCGACCAAACAACCATGTTATGTAAGTGCTGTCGGGCTAAAATTCTCGCCAAAGGCGGCAACGCGAACATCCATTATACAGGATAATCCTGTGTGCCAAGTTGCACTTTATATTTATTTTATGTTTGTTCTGGTTTCGAAGCAATACTTTTGAAAGAATAACTAATGCAAGTTGCATAATTTTGTTTTACTATTTTTTTAGAACTTAAAAGCAATGCAAGACAAGTTTAAGTTTTCTTTTTATATTTACTTGAATGCACGTAATGTTCCTGGACTTGTACTTGAACTAGCAAAAGTATTCCAAGTTGTTCTAATTGTGTTGTTTAAAATAAAAGTTCTGTATTTTGACTGCAATTGTCTTTGCATTCTGATTCCTCACTTCATTAGAATCATGAATGTCTCTTATTTGTAAACAACAGCATAATTTTCTGGGGCCATGCAAACCTGTATTACTAGTGTGGAATTATTCTACAATATTCACTAATGACAGTAAAATAGACCATCCTAAGTCAATTTACTGCAGTAATTCCTCTCTCAACCAGTAGAAAATGCATTGAACACCTGACTATGCATGAAACAAAAACCGTCATAAACCGGAAACCGGCATAATTTTGAAAAAAAAAACGTGATATCAATTTTTGGTCAAACCGCCCAGCACTAAGATGCATGAGTGCTGCCAGCATTGCTTTAGATCTTGCAGAAGCAGAAGGTCAGCTTGTCAGTCTCAGACCATACACCACACACTGCAACAAGTCGGTTTGCATGGCCGTTGTCCCAGAAGGAAGCCTCTTCTGAAGCTGGCTCACAAGAAAGCCTGCAAACAGTTTGCTGAAAGCTATCTGTCCAAGAGCATGAATTACTCAAACCATGTCCTGTGGTCTGATGAGACTAAGATAAACTTGTTTGGCCCAGATGGTTTCCAGAATGTGTGGCGGCGCCCTGGTGAGGAATACCAAGAAAATTGTGTCTTGCCTACAGTCAAGCACGGTGGTGGTAGCATCATGGTCTGGGGCTGCATGAGTGCTGCTGATACTGGGGAGCTGCACTTTATTGAGGGAAACATGGATTCCAACATGTACTGCGACATTCTGAATAAGAACATGATGCCCTCCCTTCAGAAACTGGGCTGAATGGCATGATAACGATCCCAAATACACCGCCAAGATGAAAACTGCCTTGCTGAGGAAGCTGAAGGTGATGGAGTGGCCAAGTATGTCTCCAGACCTGAACCCTATTGAGCACCTGTGGGGCCTCCTCAAGGGGAAGTTGGAGAAGCACCATGTGTCTAACATCCAGTAACTCTGTGATGTCATTATGGAGGAGTGGAAGAGGGTCCCAGCAACAACCTGTGCAGCTCTGGTGAACTCCATGTCCAGGAGGATTAAGGCAGTGCTAGATAACAATGGTCCTTAGACAAAATATTGACACTTTGGACACAGTTTTGACATGTTCACTTAGGGTGGACTCACTTTTGTTGGCAGCTATTTCGACAATAATGGCATTATGTTGAGTTATTTTCAGAGGACAGTAAATATATACTGCTATACAAGGAGCACAGTGACTACTCTAAAATCTATACAAGTTTCATTTCTATAGCATTGCCCTCGAGAAGATGTACTAAAATGTTCGCTGAAATATGAGGGGTGTACTCACTATTGTGAGATACTGTATACAGTCTATATATATGTGCACGCGCGCACACACACACAGGTATATTTAAGCATCATTGTACTTGCAAACAAAATGAGTCTATGTTCCTCAAAATGCATCATAACAGCTTTTTTAAATGGCTTGTTTCAAACTGTCAGCATATATGACTGTCAGCTAAATATGCATTTGAGGATCAGCAATATCCACTGTATCAGAGGTAATTTGGTCTTAATTAAGCATGCATACTATTCGTGATGTTCGAATTATAGTTAAAATGCAAAAGAGAAACTATGATAGATGAAAGTGCAACCTGCAAAAAATGTAAGAGAATGAAAACACATCCACAGATTTGGGATACAGAACATGACCAAGTGAAAAACTAAGATATAGAACTTACCCCTCGACAGCGGGAGAGCGATCCGGTCGACTGCTTCCTCTGGATCGGTACCTCCTCTGAGTGTGCAGGCGAGGAGGACGACCAGGACCCCAGTGCTCTGCTACACTTAGAGGGCCACCCAGAGTCCCACTAAGCCCACCTGGGACAGAACCGCCGAACGGTCCGGCTCCGAGACTCCCAGACCCACTGCCCCCTCCAGGGACCCGCTCAGAGTCAGGACTTTCCAGATCCAGACTGAACGGCCTCTCCACGAACAACAGCTGCCATAGCTACAGAAAAAGAGGGAGCGAAAGAGATAGTTATGAATGAGCAGTACATGTACCTCATTCAAACGTACCCAAAAACTCCTTATCAACAGCTACACAAGACAGGGAAGATGTTGTGGAAGGAAGGGGTCCACATACCTCAGCAAACTGTGAAGCTGTGTCATCAAGGCTATTTGAACTACTGTCCAGAAGACTGAGGAGTAAACAATCACACTCATGTCAGACCTGGCTACTGGGATAGCCAGGGAACATATTGCGGTTTCATGATGGAACTTGGCAACATAAACTGCAGTACAGCTGATTGTCACAGTGAGGGAGTCATCGATCTAAACCAGTGCTTCTCAATCCCGAAATGCACATTTTGGATGTCTCACCCATTTGAGGACTGCGTCAGAAAGCTAAGACAGCTGCCTTGCTATTCCACAGTGCCCAGACAGTCTATGACAAAAGCGTTTTAGTATAAAGGCAGCTCCTAAGTAAATTGGTCTTTTTTGGTGAGCTTTAGTTATGACTAGTAACCAATCAAATATTAAATGACTGTAATGTTTTTAAATCGCTCCATCAGATACCATTTTATTTAACAGCTGAACTACACAAACAGGACTGTGGAATATCACAGGCATCTATGTTGCCTTTAAAAGCTGACCAGTAAATCCCAGCTACATAATATGCAAAAAGCAGTATATAAACGTGAAACATTAGCAATACCCATATAACCTACTGCATCAGCTGATATTGTGTTCAACCTATGCCACAAGGAGCCATCAGATTTGAAAAATAATACATTGAAGAGAGATCTATGAGTTGAGTGACTCTTTTCAAGTGAAAGGTCAATGGCAAATGGCAAATACGGGTTCCCAAGATAAAAACGTAAAGAATAGCCAAATAAAAAATTCGGATTAAACTTATTGTATTCATATGATGGTTTCAAAAAACTTTTATCCAATTTCCAAGTTAAAATTTACAATTGGGTGACCCTAAAATGTTTTGTGGTGTAACCATTAAGAAAAGTAAAAACAAAATTTCTTTACATCTTGAACACATGTAAATGCACACACCTTATTTTTTTTAAGCAAATAGCATCATGAATTATTAAATCATAAATATTATTACTTATACCATGGTCTGTCTGAATACTTCAATTCTAAATGGCTGGAAGGTGTGCATTAAAACCGTTTAATGCACAGGTAGTTTCACTCAGTTTAATCACCGTTCTATATTAATGTGCGGTTTTCACTTAATCACACACACACACACACACACACACACACACACACACACACACACACACACACACACACACACACACACACACACACACACACACACACACACACACACACACACACACACACACACACACACACACACACACACACACACACACACACACACACAGATTTTATTAATAAATAAAACTGAGTTTTTGAAGTAATTGAACTCACAGCTTCATTGTTATTAGACAGAGACGCTACACACACACACACACACACACACACACACACACACACACACACACACACACACACACACACACACACACACACACACACACACACAGATTTTATTAATAAATAAAACTGAGTTTTTGAAGTAATTGAACTCACAGCTTCATTGTTATTAGACAGAGACGCTACACACACACACACACACACACACACACACACAGATTTTATTAATACATAAAACTGAGTTTTTGAAGTAATTGAACTCACAGCTTCATTGTTATTAGACAGAGACGCTGCGCGCGCACGCACACACACACACACACACACACACACACACACACACACACACACACACACACACACACACACACACACACACACAGGTAATTCACACAGGAATCTCATCTCTCCCCCTCTCCCTTGATAATTCATTCAAATAAATGGTATAATTCATTCATTCAGGTAAATGTAATCTTACAGCACTACCATATCTTACTCAAAGCGGACAGAATGCTAGATCTAACAAACTGTAACTGACAAAAATAACTGTATTTTTACCCTTCTGGTCAAATATTGCACTGTAAACATCAATAACAGCTTTAAGTTGCCAATGCTATCCACTGCAAGCAGAGCATTAAACGATTTGAATCGCTTCATAACAGGTTCTTTACCTCCATGTCTGCATTAAAATAGTTTAATTGCACATCTAGCTGTGAATTATCCCTTACTTATTACATACGTTTTTGGGAGGGTTGTAGCACATAACATTTCACAACTTGAACTAACCTTGTCAAATTATTGTAGGCATTTTTGCAATTTTTAAAATTGCATTTTCAAATAAATTAATAGATTGGCTCATTAACCTAAGTGCTGTATGTTAAATGTTAAAGCTTAATGTTAAAGATGTTCTGATATTTAGTGCATACTGTTAAAAGGTACATGATTTCGGACACAGCACATGTCTACTAAAGACCTAATCATATAAATAAATTATCTTAAAGGGGTGGTTGATTGCGATTTCATTTTTTTCATTTTAAATAGTGTGTATCGTTGCTGTTGGTGCATGAACAGTATCTGCAAAGTTGCTGCGCTGGAAGTTCAACGTAAGCAGAGATATCGTCTTTTAAAAATCAGGAAGTTTAATGCCTACAAAAACGACTCAAATGGGACTACAACGATACTTCCCGGGTTTTATACGTAACTAACCCATAATCAACCCTCCCTCCGGAATATGCAAAAAAGGGGGCATGTCCATATTTCTGAGGCTTTGTCGAAGAGGAAGAGTTATAGTGGAGAGCAGGAACCATGCCTGTCGAAAGTGTGTTATTTTCACCCAGCTGTCAGGTCTTCTGTGTTCGGGCTTCCTACGGACGATGTAGTTCGTCAACAATGGCTACAATTTATGTTTGATTATGTTCCAGAAAATTACAATCGTAATTTAGCTCTCTGTGCTGCGCATTTTACGGAAAACAGCTTCCAGAATCTCCACAAATTCAATGCCGGATTCAACAACAAACTGTTACTAAAGCATGAAGCAGTTCCAACTTTAAAACCAGAGACAACAGTTGTTGGGCCACAACCAGTAAGTAAGACTTAATAATTTTAAATGTATTTGCATGTATAATTTTAGACGTAATGCTTTAGTTTTTATCAAGGACGTAAACGAATGCCAGCTCTGGCTTTAGTAGCCACTTAGTTATGCTATTTCGTGTCTATGACAAACGCGTACAAACATTTTGGACCTGAATTTGTAATTATGTACTAATTTTGTAAATGTATTTTCCATGTATACTTTATGACGTAATTTTTCAATTTGATCAATAACGTAAACCAATGCCAATGCTGTTTGTAGCTAGTTAGTTATTTGCTATTTTGTGTGTATAAGACAAACGTGTATAAAGTTCAAAAAGTTATATGTAATCGCAACAGCAAACTTCAGCTGCTGTTATCAGATGTTTTCACGTTCTGTTGGCATTTTAACACAGTTGTCACATGTTCACCTAAAGAAAACGATACACCGAGTAAACTAAGTTTTGTGAATAGATAAACGGTTGTTCATTATATCGACAAAACAATAACTTTAAAAAACGGTATTACTCAGTCATTATTCAGTTATATTAAACATTTAATCAGGAGAAACCCGTATCTCAAAAGTTAACAAGCAGCAGTAGCATTTTCAAGATACAGCATATCGAAATTATTATATAATAGTAGAATAGAATAATAATAATGATTCAAAAATGTACCATTCAGAAACGTTTTGTAAGAGCCGTGTTGGGTAGGTTCTGCTTGACTCTCTTCATTGCCGCTTTCTGGGTCTGATTCTGGCTCAAACTGAGACGGCAGTATTGACACCATTATTTACATTTGACCGGACCACATGCAGCTTTCACCCGTAAAGGTAATGGGCGTGAAGTTTCCGGACAACGTGCGCAACGCAGTTTAGCAAATTGCAACACACCGGCCCAACTAACCAATCTGAGCCCATTGCCTGTTTCTGAGGGAGTGGTTTCATAGAATCAGGAAGTCAACCGGTCGTTCAAATGACAGAGGAGAAAGCGGTCTACAACAAAGGTGAAATTTATGAAAAATAAGGCTTTAAAAAAAACAAAAAAACACGAAGACATGTTATATTGCACCCCATAAACACAGTCATGCAAAGAAAAAAGCAGTAAACCACCCCTTTAATAAAGCAGATCCATAATGTGCAGACCTGCAGTAATCTAAGACCAGGATTGAGAACCACTGATCTAAAACCTTTCCCAAATAAATTCCAATATAATACAAATTAAACTTAAACTGAGCTGGAATTAAATGCAATTAACTCATATCATTGATGTTCCGCAGGCAGAATGGTGACACAAACTATGAATGATCATATGCTTGATTTATCAATACTAAAAAAAGAAATAACATCATAGCCTATTTTGACAGCTTTTTGTGCTCAGGCCCGTTTGGTGGTTCTATGAATCAGGTGATACAATAGACTTATTTACATACACCAGAAGGCCCTGAAAGAGCCGCCATGTAATCTAGCAATGCAGGAGTTACAACATGCCATAAGAGACAACGAATGAGGAAGTGCAGCCATTGAAAAGCTCACCTGGAGTCTTCTGTAACCTCCTCGATGAAGCCCGAGTCACATCTGGGACAGATATACTCCTAAATGCAAGCAAAATCACAATCAGAATCAGAATACAGAAAAATCACACCGTTGACCTCAACACTGTAAATAAACAAAGGGATAGCTGTGGTTTTGTGAGGACACTCACATTTGCATAGCACTACAACACACATTTATTTGAATTTTAAAGCAAATAGTCCTGTATAATAATGAGAGACACTCCCTGTAAAGCGTGTCATAACAATATTTGGCTGATCCAAGAAGTTGCTTCCCTATTTTTACTCTGATTTGAAGAGGTCAAGACATGTCATCCTGTTGGTCTCCAACAAAAGAAGGACAATGACTGCTTATCTTTTTATGTAGTACAACACTGTTCAGCCTCATTCACACTATATACATTAAGCATGAACCAGTTATGATTCACCTTCTGAGTACAGTAAGACGTTTACTAAGTGAAATGGGCAGTAAACAAGGGATTTCACACAACTCATCCTCAAAGGGACAGCTCATGATGGATTGACTTTCTGACACACTGACCGACAAGTGCTGTAATTTAACAGTCATTGACAGTTCTGTGATCTGCGACATTACAAGTAAGTTAAGTAAAATAGAAACAGAAACATTTAATATTCCAGTTTCGCTTTTGATAAAAGTTCAGTGTTCAGTACATTTAAATACATTTTGTAAACATTTCTAAACGGTAACAGTACTAACGGAATACTTGTTATAGTCTAGTATGTATTAAAAAGTCATTATTTAAACGAAAGCTGTAACAATATACCAACAAAAACACAAGACATTAGTTTAGCATTTGTTTTGAAGACAAAACACGTTAGTTTTCTCCTTGAGTACGTGCACGAGCACCAGTATTACTAAACGTAATACTGGTCATCGATAAATACATATATTTGATTTGTAGTGTTTAACGTTATATCCAAACAACAAGCCATGGCAGGCCCTTCGCCTTCATCAGGTTGATAACGTTACACTGCTAACATGCTAACTTTAGCACAACAGCGTAACCTGCGAGCCCGACAACGGAACTACAGAATCCCACTAAGATGAACCGACTGTGTGTTACAAGCGACGCGGACTCACCGGCAGTTTGGGGCTCACTTCACCTTTACAACAGTGACAGAAGAAGCGATGCGGAGGGACCGCCGCAGCCTCCGCCATGTTTTCCGTGAGACTGTCTGTGTCCCAAACAGCAGCAGCGCTGGCCGTCGGTCCGCCCACTGCAGAGGGAGGCGCTCTGACATCAGCATTCGGAAGTCCGATTCAGTTTAACGAGTAGATTCACTCGGGTGGTTCGTTTAAATGAACTGTTATCCTAACAGAGTCAGTGAAATGTGCTTTGTACAAGCCCCAGACTGTGCTTTTTTTTCTGAAGTAATGTAAAATTTAAATAAAGTAAAAGTTAAAATAAAGAGATTGAGTTATTTGCAATAATGATTATTCCAATATGAAATTAAACAATCCATCCATAACATATCACTAGTATTTGGCGTCAGAAGTGTTCCTATAGTCAATGTCTCAATATATGTATCTTTTTAGCAAAATAAATATTTTTAAAGACTGCTGTATATTATTATGCTTATGTTCCCAATTTATCATTTATCTAATTGTTTTACTTTCAATTTTTATTTTTTATAGTCGAGTGATTCACATTCGGTTCTTCTGAATCATTAAAAAGAATCGGTTCATATCAACGATTTGTTCACAAATCACTTGAACGCCACATGACCATACCACGGAAATTCGTCAGTGCTGATCATTACACACCGACTGAACAACACATGAGAGAATATACTCATCTTAACTTTAAAAACGTACAGCTACATACTTTTTAGAGGTAGGCTCATTTTTGTGTATGTGCATGACTGTGTCTTTTTGTACAATGTTAGGCTAACTTTACGTGAGATGTATGAATTGTAGAAAGGCCAGAAAGCATCTAACGCTGTGTCCATGGGTTAGTTTGTGTAATGCGCATCACACATAACTTAAATATGATTATTAATGTATTGTGAACAGGGTGCTCTTTAAGTGCTTTCAGTATGCCGCTTTTAGCTACACTAAACAACATTATGATGTGACAGCACGTTAAGTGAAGTCCATTACTTAACTCTATTAAATTTAAGTCCACTTATGTTCAGACTACCTGACTAAATGGTTGTGTTTGTTTCATGCGTTTGTGGTATATACATACCTGTAAAAAAATTAATTAAAAATAATTGATATGTAAGTTGCAAGAATATATCAATATCATATTTATATTAGGATTGTATGGCAGTAGCTGTAGTAAGTAAGTCACTATTGTGTTTTGTAACCAAGGTAACGTTATGTGGTGTCATTCATCACTGAGTGACTGATTTGAAGTTAGTAATAAAATGAACCACAAAGTAACACATTGCAAACATAATAAAAAGTGACAGGCCTATTATTTTGCATTTACACTCCAAGGCTTAATGCACAGATCATTTGACATATTGTATTAGAATTTTTTTTTTTTGTCCATTGCTTTCACAGTTAATCGGGCAATCAATCCTGCATTTAGACTAAATATGGTTGTCAATCCAGAAACTTTGCAATGTGTAGTTAGCAGCATGAAAAATATATACAGAAAGTGAGCAAAGATTGCTGCCATTATAATCATTGACACTGTCAATTACTTAAGGTCAACACAATGTACACAAAGCTGCACTCTTGCAAAAACTCCAGTTATAATCAATGAAGCCATCTACACTGTGCAATAATCTCTTATTGACATTGTGTTTTTATTTGGTTGGTTAGAATAATGAAAGGATTTGCGCACGTGCACAACTCGTGTTGAACAAAACCTCTGGTGTTTTGAGCTTTCTTGAGCAGATTCTGACTTCATAGATCTGATTGGCCATTGCGTTCATTCGCTCAACAGATTTGTCTGAGATTTGCTACAAAGCTCAACACTGTAAAAACAAGTTGTAAATAGAAACATTTGATGCTTTACAAAGAGTGCTTACATGGGAACGTTTTAAAGCAAACGGCTATCAGATACAGCGGGTATACCATCATTTAACTACCTCAGAGCTTTTATGGTCTGTCTTGAAAGCTATATGTTGTTGCTCTCGGGGTGGAAACCTCTTTCTATTGACAGATAAAACACATATGTTCAACAGTGATTTGGTTGTTCCTCTCTTTCCTTAAGATGACAACACAGGAGGTGCGATTGTGTGGGCTGCTACTGCAGGAGCACTTTGGAGATGTGGTGGAGAAAGTGGGCACTCATCTCATCCGCAGTGGAGTTCTGAACTTGCGAGCTCTTGCTCATGAGACCAAACTTGCTCTTGACCTGGTAATGTCTTGTCCTTGGGTGTCTCTGTTATCATCACATACCATTCTTCACTATCTTGTTATCTTCATTTTCCCTGTTTAACACACACTCCTCCTGCTAGGTCAAGAAATCTCTGTGTGTGCTGGTGCAGCATGGGATGTGTACATTTGGTGCAGGGCGTCGTGGTCCAGCGGGACCTGTGGAATATCGCATCAGCTGTGAGCGCATCATACACATGCTTCGTTATCCACGCTACATCTACACTGCCAAGAGTCTTTATGGGGACACAGGCGAGCTCATTGTTGAGGAGATACTGCAGAGAGGCCAGATGACTATGAGCAGCACAGTCAAGACTGTAGCAGACAGGCTGACTCACAATATGCCAGGTAAGAACGTAAGCAAAACAGGATTTGAAAAAAAATAGACCTTTTTTGGTAAATATTTTGCTTTACAGTATATGTAAACTCAAAGGTATTTGAGGTATTTGATTTCATGCTTGAAGGTTACATGTGTAAAAAAACAATGAAAACAATAACTTTTTTGTCCATTTTCGAAGAGCAGGTAAAAATGTAAACGTTAAATTAAATATATTAATTACAATGGCTTTATGTGAAGTATGTTTTAAGTTCACTTAAATTAAAAGTTGTTATATATTTTTAAAGCCTATTTAATGTTAAAATTGATAAGCTAGCTTTCAATAATACTGTAATGTTGAATGGCTATAGTTAATGGCTAAAATTGAGGAAAACAATCCATTTAATAGAGACTGGCATTTATTCATAGTGCTTAGTAAAAAGATGCCATTAAACAAAAATGTTAATGGATTTCAAAAAAGTTTCAAAAATGTAGGATGTTTATTAAACATGGACAACTATACTAGTGCTTCTTATTACATTATTAAGCGAATTTTTTAATTGACGTTTAATTAACATGTTACTTTTAATAATTGTACTCTAACATTCAATATAATAATAATAATAATCATTAAAACTATATCACAAGAATATTCAAGTTGGATGGGTTTCACGAAAAAAGTACTCTTGAAAAGTAGATAAAGACCAAAAATATATCTGAGAATACATTCAAAACGTGTGATATCTTTGGATCACACTTTTGTTCACACGAGTTTGGATCTTGTAGAATGGATCAGACGAATATAGTAAAAAGGTTTAATTAAAATACAATCTGAAATATGTTCCATGCTCAACCCAACTTGTGTTTTGATTTCCATTTGAAAGTTACCAATTTAAACTTTCTTTTGTACCAGAGGGTCAGAGTATGGACTACAGTGAGGTTGTCTCTGCATTTTCCCAGTTGGTGGAGACTCATTTCCTTCAGCGCTGTCCTCCTGTGGCCTCGGCAGGACCATCAAACTCAGGAGCGGTTGACGCTCCTCCTCCAGCTGTAACACCCTCTGAACCAGAGAACCACCCAGACTGCTACAGAGTACCCTATATCAATCTCACCGGTCAGTTACTGCTGTCAAAACACTAATCACATACTAAAAACTGTTTAGTGGTCAACCCATATTGTGTATACAGTGCCAGTCAAAAGTTTAGCTAATGCAATAAAGGTTTAAACTTATGTTGGTTGACCGATTATGTTGTGGGCTAGGGGATGGTAATATAAGGAATATTTACGTATTTTACATGATATACTTTATGTATGTATATTAGAGCCCGACCGATATATCGAAGGGCCGATAGTATCGGCCGATTTTAGGCATTTTCCTAACTATCGGTATCGGCATTTATAATGGCCGATAAATGAATATTTTAAAAAATGCGGTGTGGTGATTCATGTAAGGGTGCGCTGCCAATAAAGCACCTAAAAGCTGTCACAAGAACTGGCAAAAGTAATGATTATGAATACAACAAATATAGCAAGGAGACATTTTAATTGTTTATTAATAAACTAGTGTTTTCAGTCAGTGTCAGCCAAAGATGAAGTTGACGATGCTGACTCGCGATCTTCAGTGAGCGCGCGCCAGAGAGAAATGCACATTTCATACGATTACATGAGTCTGTCTGTCTTTCGTTTTGAATTGTTCTGTTTAAAAGTAGACATTTCAATATAGATATATTTCAATTCTCAGGTCTATACGCTGAGTTTCGGTTCATGAGACGAGCTCCAGTTCACCCGCATGCGCCTCCGTGTCGAGATTGTCTATCGTCTGCTATATTTACTTCTTATAAATTAAATGCAGGCAAATGGTTGATGAAACATTGATTAAAATTAAGATACAATTAATACAAAACGAAATTCACTTTGAAACGAAAGGTTTTGTGCTTTCTGTTTGATGTCTATGTGAAAGTTTCAAAGCATATTTTAGTGCCGCTTTCAGAGCGCTCACGTCCGTAGTGCTGAACTGTCGCGTCTGTAACATTGTTTTTTCCTCATAAATGCGAACACGAAAAATAAAATTAAATAAAATGAATATTTTATGTAGCCTGTGGAGACTGAGAGCCAACCCTTCTTCATCCGGTGGGTAGTAGCCTACTTGTGATTTGCACAGTGTAATTCACAGAATTGATTTCTCTGCTACAAGCCTCTGTCACGTATTGTGTGAGCTTGTGACTATTGCAAGCGCGCAGCTGAGAAGTCCTGATTATATTGTCTGCTATATTTAGGCCTACTTCTTATTTATTAAGGCAATTGGTTGATGAAACATTGATTAAAATGCGTGGCGCGAGCGATCTCCGACAGTAAACTGATTCTGCTTTGTCTCGGGTAAACAGCTGTTGCGACGCGAGCAGTAACGGCCGTGTAGACACCGTGTTAAAGCTCATTCTGCCTGATAACGCTACGTTACAACATCAAGCAATATTCCAAAAATGTATATAATTATAACACTTTATATAGGGCCATTTTGCATTAAGAGTAGCCTAGTTTCACGTTTAGTACATTTTGCTTACTAATTATTTAAAATAGTATAAAAGTACTGTACATGTAATTAAAAACGTTTTCATTATGATATTATTAATTTTACTTTAGTAAAAAGATCTGAGTTGTTCCTCCACTGGTAGAGATTAGAGGAATTAACAGTAAAAATAGAAGATAATAAGGTTTTGTCAGTGACACTTTTTATATATTTATTGATACAAGTTATGACTAAATTAAAAGACAAAGTCGTTAGTGAAGATTATGCAACAGTATTTAGAATATAATAGAATAGAATATAATATAACATGCAATGCAAACTAGTTTGGTTACAGCTCAGCTGTATAATTCTCATTCTATCATTCCCCCTGCCTCCATTACATATCTGTCACACAAGTGTATGATTACCACATTTGAGTGATCATTGCAAAACTTGTTTATAAAATATATTTATTCTGTTTATAGCTCATGTGTAAAGTACCCATCAAAAGTTTGTACACACCAATAGGAAAGTGTCCAAACGTTTGACTGGTATACTGTACTATAATACACAAATAATATTGCTACTGTATTATAATATACACATAAATAATATCGGCCGATATATATCGGTATCGGGCTTTTTTTACTCTCTAATATCGGTATCGGCATCGGCATCGGCCCCCAAAAATCCATATCGGTCGGGCTCTAATGTATATATATATATATATTAGGGCTCTCAATACAATAACATTTTTAATTGCAATTAAGCATACATCATTTATCTTGTTTAACACAGTCATCAATTGCTATGTCCAACAAAGTAAACCATCAGATTGAAAGGTGATTCTCACAAAACTGTATTTTCTGCAAGCTTTTTTCAATGTAAATGTAGGTGTCTTTCCAAAAAAGTACACTTGAAGACTTCAAAAGGGCACCATATTACCAAATGATATAACCCAAAGGAGTCCAATTCAAACCACTCATGAAGCAAAAACATTACAGTAATTTTTTCCCCCAGAATTAACAGTGTATAGTATGTGTACAGTGCAACAGCAAAGAGCTTGTTTACATTTTGGACAATTCAGGTTTCAAATCCAAACCGGACCACATTGAGATGCCCCTATACTAAAGTACACGGATCCATTTAGAATTACTAAACACAGCAACATACTTACATCAACGCAATCGTCAACTTGATTGTAATTATTATCCAACCAAACTTTACTTGCGAGACGCTGGTTTGCATTATCTAGCCGAGAAACATACTTTGCATATCATCTGACCATACAGCGGTGGGATGTTGTGATGTTTGGTTTAGTCTGTATTTCACACAGCACAATGAGTGAGAGCTCGTAGAATCACAGAATATGACAGAGAATATGACAGAGCACGTGTTTTAAAGCAAAATACACATTGGAATAAATAATTCACTGAAAACGCAATTCGAGTCTCTATTCTCTCTGCCATCTCTGATGTAATCAGCCTGGTTTTCTTTACATTAGTGCTGTTTTGGACTGATTGTTTGAATGAATTCACCTACCGGATCATTGTACTGAAAACTTTCCTTCCTAGAGTTTAGCAGCTTAAAATCATCTGATCGCAAACAGAGAAGCGCAATCAGGTAAAAGGTTAGAATATAAATAGATGCTCAGTCAGTGTGATAAAGTCCCAAGTCCTGACTTCTGAGATCATCTAACTCGGTGGCGTAAATTACGTTAAAGACGCAATTTCACTTGAGTTAAATAATCTTTATAATAATATAATAATTTTATTGTTTATTTGAAAATAAAAGCAAATTTTTTGGGGGGCACCAAATGGCATGTTGCTAAAATATATTTTCACAGCTAGAAATATTGAAACACATTGAGACTAAAATTTAAGCGGTCAAATTGTGTGTTCATCCAGGTAAAGGAAAGCGCAGACGCTCAAGTGAGGATGGTGAAGCTGACCAGCGTGCAGCAAAGAAAGCCAAAACAGACAACAATGAGGTATTACGATCGAGATGATGACATCACACATGACTTTTTCATTAGTTGAGTTTTTCATGTCTTTTACATCTGTTTTTCTCTCTCTTTCTCCAGTGTGGGGATGAAGGGATCTTTTGGCAGGTGAATTTTGAACGCTTCCACTTGCATTTCAGGGATCAGGCCATCATTAATGCTGTTTCCTGTAAACTTGATCAGGTGACTATAAACATCATATAATGTGCTGTGAGATATAATTAGGCTGCGGACTGAATATTCTTTCGCTGGTGAATCTGAGACAGAACGTTCTGGATTCTCACATTTAGGCTTTCTCCTCAAGGGAAATAATAAGTCGGTAGAATGTAGGTCTTTATCGGCTAAATTTTTTTCTCTCTCTCTCCCCTGTAGACTAGCAGTGAGATAGTTAGAACAATGTTACGGATGAGTGAAGTTACAACGCCGGCCAAAGCTGCTTTCACACAAGCTCTTTCAGCAAACGAGGTAATAATGGATGAACATGCACATTTTTGTTTTCTTACAGCCCTTACTGAGAAAACTAAATCAGATTGTCATGAAGTGTGATCAAAGCCTTATTGTTTCCCATCAGATTTTCCGAGCTCTTCCATCCAATTACAACATCGCCAGGCCGATTTTAGACCAATACCTCTCTCTTCTGGTTGACGATCCGGTAAAGCAATACATACACAAATACACACTACTTTATATTTGCTATTTAACCCAGGATTAAATTACTTCAATATCTTTTCTTTTTCTCCTAGATGGAATTTGTGGGAAAGACAGGTGACAGCGGAGGAGGAATGTATGTCGTCAGTATCCCTTTAAAACACCACCTGAAAGACAAAAGGAAGCTTTCCATGTCTAACTGCAAATCTTTTTTTTTTATAATTTATTTATTTATTATTTACTCTACCATTCAAAATTAATACTTTTATCCAGCAAGGACACATTAAAATAATCAAAAGTGACAGTAAATACATTTATAATGTAAAGATTACTATTTTAAATAAATGCTGTTCTCTTTATATTTATCAAAGAATCCTGAAAGCAATGTATCAGTCTCTGGAAAAATATTAAGCAGCGCAACTGTTTTTAACATCGATAATAATCTGAAATGTTTCTTGACCAGCATAATAATGATTTCTAAAGGATCATGTGGCACTGAAGGCTGGAGTAATGATGATAAAAAATTCTGTTCAACCATCTTAGAAATAAATTACATTTTAAAATATATTAATAATATATTGTAATAATATTTCACAATATTAATGTTCGTACTGTATTTTGATCAAATAAATGCAGCCTTGGTGACCAACGGAGACTTTTGAAAAAATATTAATAAACCACAAACTTTTGAATGGTATATATTTAATAATCTTATAACAAAATAGTAGAAATCTTGTAATGGATTGGTGGACCCTTGACCCTGTGGTCAGATCTACACCGTGCACTGGCTAACCTGGCCAGAGCTACCCTGGAGTCTGTGGTCCAAGAGAGGTTAGTAGACTCAGTGTTTTGGCTTGCTGAAATCTTCTTTTGGTTTTGTTCCTAGATTCTTTGCTTTACGCCAGGTTTGGTTCCCGTTCAGCACGCATCTTTCGTCTGTTACTCCGGAAAAGACACCTAGAACAGAAGCAGGTGGAGGATTTTGCCATGATCCCAGCCAAAGAGGCCAAAGACATGCTGTACACACTCCTATCTGAGAACTTGGTCCAGCTACAGGTAACACACTCACAGGTCTTGTTTATATATATACACTCACCTAAAGGATTATTAGGAACACCTGTTGAATTTCTCATTAATACAATTATATAATCAACCAATCACATGGCAGTTGCTTCAATGCATTTAGGGGTGTGGTCCTGGTCAAGACAATCTCCTGAACTCCAAACTGAATGTCAGAATGGGAAAGAAAGGTGATTTAAGCAATTTTGAGCGTGGCATGGTTGTTGGTGCCAGACGGGCCGGTCTGAGTATTTCACCATCTGCTCAGTTACTGGGATTTTCACGCACAACCATTTCTAGGGTTTACAAAGAATGGTGTGAAAAGGGAAAAAAATCCAGTATGCGGCAGTCATGTGGGCGAAAATGCCTTGTTGATGCTAGAGGTCAGAGGAGAATGGGCCGACTGATTCAAGCTGATAGAAGAGCAACTTTGACTGAAATAACCACTCGTTACAACCATGGTATGCAACAAAGCATTTGTGAAGCCACAACATGCACAACCTTGAGGCGGATGGGCTACAACAGCAGAAGACCCCACCGGGTACCACTCATCTCCACTACAAATAGGAAAAAGAGGCTACAATTTGCAAGAGCTCACCATAATTGGACAGTTGAAGACTGGAAAAATGTTGCCTGGTCTGATGAGTCTCGATTTCTGTTGAGACATTCAGATGGTAGAATCAGAATTTGGCGTAAACAGAATGAGAACATGGATCCATCATGCCTTGTTACCACTGTGCAGGCTGGTGGTGCTGGTTTAATGGTGTGGGGGATGTTTTCTTGGCACACTTTAGGGCCCTTAGTGCCAATTGGGCATCGTTTAAATGCTACGGCCTACCTGAGCATTGTTTCTGACCATGTCCATCCCTTTATGGCCACCATGTACCCATCCTCTGATGGCTACTTCCAGCAGGATAATGCGCCATGTCACAAAGCTCGAATCATTTCAAATTGGTTTCTTGAACATGACAATGAGTTCACTGAACTAAAATGGCCCCCACAGTCACCAGATCTCACCCCAATAGAGCATCTTTGGGATGTGGTGGAACGGGAGCTTCGTGTCCTGGATGTGCATCCCACAAATCTCCATCAACTGCAAGATGCTATCCTATCAATATTGGCCAACACTTCTAAAGAATGCTTCAGCACCTTGTTGAATCAATGCCACGTAGAATTAAGGCAGTTCTGAAGGCGAAAGGGGGTCAAACACAGTATTAGTATGGTGTTCCTAATAATCCTTTAGGTGAGTGTGTGTGTATATATATATATATATATATAACAATCACTCAAAAATTCTGTTTCATTGATCTTGTTCTATGTCTGCTTGTCCTTCTGACCCAGTTTACAGCTGGTATTAAAGTCAGCATGAAACAGAAGTTGCAATAATTTTTCTTCCCCATTGTGACGTAAATCTGAGTGAAGTGGCTTCTCAAACAAGAAAAAATGTAGGGCAGGACTTGATTTTGTCCGTTGGGAATTGATTGGATTGTTGTGCTTTGCTATGGCTGTGATCTCATGTCAAAAGATCATGAAGTACTACATTTGATGACAGACTTACTTTACGACCATTAAAAAAGTATCCTAACCTTATTTTTAACAGAAGAGCAGAGGCGGCCATTTTCACCTCAAATGTGCAAGGCTTCCGGTGTCAGCTGCCTTCAGTTATTTTAGTTGTACAAAAACAGTCCGTTTTTAAAAAACTGGTATTATTTTAATTCAAACTATTGTAATCATAAACAGACTGGTTTGTGGCACATATAGTTTTACCATGTACTGCTCTTTGTATGCTTATAGTTTAGCTATAGTGGATATTGAACCGAAAGTCTCACAAGTTCACAGGAAATAGCTTATTTCTGCATTGTAGGCAGTATCAAAGTAATCTGTTGGCTTTGTCATGTGAAGCACTCTTTGTCAGTTGTGTCGCTTACCCGCTATTCATAACTGTTCTATTGTAAAGTGTCCATCGAACACACACTTCAGAATCTCAGCAGGAGTAGTAGGTCGTCTGGGTACTTTTCAGTCTGTTCTGAATACTATGCATTCGGACATACTACTCTTTTGGCGTACTTTCGTTTACATACCATGCACTAGGAAAATAGACATATTTGAACACAGCGACTGTTACTAACAAATATACTTTTATAAAAAAAGGATTGGATTTAATAAAAAGATATGTGAATGGATGGTTTTAATTTAAAGCAACATGTAACCACCTTGTTTTAGCACAGTTGATGATTGACAGGTGAGTAGGCGGTCCTTGGCTGTTGTCTGGGATGCTTCAGGACGGATTTGCATTTACACTACAATGCGATTTATTCAAGTTTTTCTAACTACCCTTGAAAGTATTTTGAGTGATCACAAAACATTTTGGACACTATTTACAACTCTTAAAGCACTGTCCACTTGTGATTGGACCATCTGAAATGGATGTTAGTACCAAGTGTAAACACGGTCTCTTTTTATCATGATCAGGCTTCATATCACTCTTTGTGTATTGTATGTGAAGGAAATTCCAAAAACGCCAGACCACGCCCCTTCTCGCACCTTCTACCTGTACACCGTTAATCAGCTTCCCACCGCCAGACTGCTGCTGCAACACTGCTACAAGGTACAGAGCTCACATGAGCATCCTTTTTAAATGCTTTTTATAATGTGTTGATATATATTTGTATGTGGACACCATACAGACAGTTGGGAACCTGATCGAGAGGCGGCTGTACGAGACCAAAGAGAACAAGCAAGTCCCTCTTCTGTTGACAATATGAAACATTTCATCTTAGTAGTCGTCTTTGATTATGTCATTAATCCGTTCGTTGTTTTTGACAGGCGACTTTTGGAAAAGTCTCAGCGAATTGAGGCCATCCTGGCATCCTTGCAGGCCACAGGGGCGGAGACGACACAACTGACGGAGGTGGAGGAGATGATCACAGCTCCAGAAAGACAGCAGCTCGAGTCCCTGCGACACCACATTAACAAGTATTACACAGACCAGTTACTCTCTACACATGGATCAGAGTCATGTGATTCATGTTCAGCCAATCATTAATCTCATTTCTTCTCTCTGTGCTCATGGGGGCAGGTTGGATTCCAGTGAAAACCAGGTGGATGAGACCATTTTTCTTCTAGAATCCTACATTACCTCTACACAGGCCTCTCGTTGACAGTTATTTTAGAACTGTTAGGCTAGTTCAAGAAGACGTACTGGTCTGTTTGTGTGAAAAGAGGTGGATAAAGAGTCGATGGAGCTATTATTTTGAGATTCATGCTATTTTCAAACAGATGTTTCATTTGCAACAAGAAATGCAACGAGCATTTTGTGGAGCTGTGAATGCAATTTTATTTCTGTTTTCAACGGGGAATAAATAAAGATGGAATTCTTTTTATAATGGTTTACAAATTTTTATTTAATAATTTGTCAAAAAATGAAAAACAATTTTCAAACCTATGCATTGTTTCAGGATCAACAACACATGTTAATCCAGGAACATGTCTTGGCAAAATCACGGTGACCTTGGTCTTCAAGGTCCATATGTTTTCAACTTAAATATACATTTCATTCTTTTTTACAAATAGTGCATTTGCTTGTTTTCTGGTCCGTCAATGCAATGCAATTGTAAATGATCTGTCTCTATGAAGCCAACGAATCTCCCAGATAACCGATATGCTGGGATTCATGTATTGTTTTTGCCTCGATAGAATCCAAATAAAATGCTAGGTGTGAGACCCTATGACCTGGCAGAGCGTGAAAGAGAATAGACTCGACTGAACCGCAAGAACCGTCATTCATCAAGTTTTATGCATCCTGCACCCCTTTGCGTGTTTATTTATTATTTTGGAACATTTGTTTAGTGCTCTCAGCTCCATGTAAAATATTTTATCCGGTTTAAATCCATTCTGCAGATTTTCCCCCAAAAATCAGCACACAAAAAGAACTCTGTAGATTCCACCTGGACCTGATAATGGATGGTCTGTGGTCCTGGAGCAGAAGTGTCATGTCTCAAAGGGGAAGTAATGGCTGCAAAAGGCATATTTCCTTCTTGTAAAGAAAACTCTGTTCAATCTATGCTGCAGTGTCAGTTGTCATCGTTCTCATCTTCGTCCTTCCTCTGTTTCCTTGTGAAAAACCCCATCTGTGAAGAAACATTCAACACGTTGGTTAAGACTGCAGTCAGAGTGCTAGTATTTAGTATATAGAAAGTGTTTTTTTAGTGTTTTGAGTAATAATTCACTTAAGATGCAACCACTCTGCTGTACACCTGCTTATGTTTAAAGCTGTTGTGTTCCGTACCTTCCAAAGAATGAATACTAAGAGTGCAAGAAGCAGCAGTCCTCCAATGATGCTGCCAATCAGAATCCACAGAGAAATCGGGATCGAACGGCCCTTCAGCACTTCCAAAACTGTCTATACACACAGATACAGAGAATTTTTTGTAATGAAAATTTTGATTTAAATTGTCATGCTTCCAGTGTAATTTGTGATGGAAATAAGTAAAACGGAAACAGTTCACGAGTGGTCTCACACCTGTACATAACAGTCTGCAAATGCTGAAAAAAACTGGAAATCACATATTGTCCAATTTACTCAATCATATTACTTGTGGTCTATGCAACAAAATTATTTCTCTTCTAAACTTGATTTTGTTATGCTTTGATTAGTAGACTGCACATTTTAGATAATTACATTAGATTAAATTGGATGTGAATCAATCAAGTACTCAAAAATGATTTTTCTGGTTCCAATCCCAGCATGCTTTGCTTGGAACTTAATGGGGAGAGTAAATGTTGAAATTAAGTGTTAATTTAAGTGTTTTTGGGCAAGATGAGAAAAGAGGAAGATTTGATAGTATTTAATGTTCAGTTGTGTTGGAATTATTAGAACCATTTAAATGTGGACTGGTACAACAAATGCCAGTTCTGCTTTGCTCAAGTAATGAATAATACTTAGACTTAGCATGCTAATATGTGCTATTGCTAGCCAATAGTTTGTAATCTAACTAGTACAATCTTATGACTGCATTCATAAACTTAAGAAGCTGACCTGTTTCTTTGCTGCTTTAGGCAATGACTTTGAAGGCAGCGTTAGCGCACGAAGGAATCTCACAAAATTGATTTCAGACAGATTTCTGAGACTGCGTAATGGTTTAATGGTCTACGTCAAAATAGAGCGAGCTTTGATGATAACTAAGCAAATACAATAGTAATTTCTCTTTAGAAATGACATCAGAAGTGGAAAACTGATCAAAAACGTACATTTACACAAACTGACCCCCAATTGCAACTTTCAGACGCCATCTTTATTTTTTAGCTCAACTGTCACAGAATGAAAAGCACAAGATTGTGGGAAATGAAAGGCAGCAAAGGATACTTAAATACTGCCTTCAAAATTCGATCAGATGAAGGTATCACAGGAGACAGGAAGTGAAGCTAACATTGGATTCGGATGTGCCTTGATGCCTTCCTACCTTGGAATGCAACCTCCGAAGGCATCATTTTTAAGCTTTCGGACACAGCCTTAAAATTCAGTCATAGGACACCAAAATATATGATATTGATTGAATTAATCCTGACAGGGAGCCAGGATAAAATCACATTGGTACTACTTTATTCGGTCACTTAAAAATGACTTATTCTGTGATGTTGAAATTAGGTAAACTAATTATGTTTGTTTTACTTAATTGATTCATGTTGGACAGATGCACATGATTAAATCATGTAAATCCTACTCTCTTTTTTTTTTTTTTTGTGAATGATTTGTGTTTATGTCCCGTCAGTTCTCTCACCTCTCTCATGAGGGCAGCATTTCCCATTGTAATAAGACTGGACTCCCGAGCAGACAGCTGGTAAGAGCCCACAATTGTTACTGCTTTAAACTTGGCCTGGCAGGAGCAAGCAGGAGTTAGAGGTTAGAGACTGACACACAAACAGATCCCAGTGCATATTTTGTGTTTTGTCTTTCTATTGACCTCTGTAACCATCTGCCAGCACATACTAAAGTGTGTGTGAATACCGTAAGTGTGAGAGATGTCACCTGTCTGAAGAAGTTGTCGTGTATTCTCCGGGTGATGCGGATCAAGGCTGTCTCTCCCTTCAGTAGCTGCTGGACGTGACACACAACCTCCACACACCATGAGGAAGTGCAATTCTAAAAAGGAAAACAAAATTATTTTTAGGAAACATTTCATGCATCTTCTTATGGTGGTTACAGCCACTGTACTTTAGATCAGGGGTTTCAATTTAGGGTCTGCGAGGAATTAATAGGGCGTCTGTGGAAATATATATAAATAAAAATTTATAAAAAATGCAAAAGGAAATAGTAAAAATAAGATACAAATAAATAAATGAATGAAAATACCGTACTAAAAAAACTTTATACAATAAACTAGATGCCTTTTAAATTTTAGGATGGGGTTCCTTGTACAAGGATGATCATATTTGGGGGTCTTACATTTCAAAATTTTGTATTGTGTCTTTCTTTTGCAGGCAGCTGCTTTCACAAAGTAATAATTACCAGAGCTTCTCTGTGATTTTTGTCCCGTCCGAATGTGCACTCAGTAATAATTACGGACATTGTCAGTAACCTTCAGTAAAAAGGTCCGGAAAAATTACCTCAGTTAGGCTAATACAAATCCCGTGCGAATCGACCCACTGTAAATATGTACGTAAATATTTAGTCATTTTGTGTTGAAAAGTAGTTTAAAAGTAGTTTCCCTCGGTTTTTCCAAATATGGAGACGCTTGAAAAAGCATTCAGTTGCGTTCTAGATGTTGGGACAAGTCTGGCAAAACTCAAGTGTTTTCCACACACCATTCAGATCAGAAAGATTGAAAGCACTTGTTAGAGGCACAAAACATCTTTTAGCGTTAGGTAAGTGCCTATTACCAACACAATCCAATCTGAAGTTAATTAACATAATACTGAAGTTAATACATCGTTCGACCGGACATAACCGTTTCATTAATAATATCAGGAAGCAACGTAATACACACATGACGACAGAAGGGTGACAGCCATAGATATAATAAATACATTTATTATGTCTATGGTGACAGCGGTGCGCAAACCGAGTTCCCTTTCGAACGGTTACTTCGTATTGCGTAGCTATACGCAGTGGGGAAACTCCTTTTCCTCGATTTACTGAAGCCTTTATGTAAAGCGCATTTGCAGCTGCACAGCTAGAACATGAGCGTCTGGCTCGCTCATAGGCTGCGCTGCGGCAACTGCACATCCAATGGCTCCGGCCCTACTTCAGCCGAGGAAGAAGTAGCGCCGCAGCCAACGGCATCCAGAGAGCACGGACGTTTGTGAACGCACGCCGGCCACGTCCCCGCGTGCTTCACTCTCTCCAGCTCAGTCATCTCCGGTCCCTCTCGAGGGAGATCAGCAAACGATAAAGCACACGAGCACAACACATGGGTTCACGGTTCCCCTTCACTAGGCGCCCCTCCCCTGTTGTAACACTGACTTCCCCACACGCAAATGCTTGTGCAGTCAGTCCAACATTCAATGTGTGCACAAATCACAATATATGGGTTCACGGTGCCCCTTCACTAGGCGGCCCCTCCCCTGTTGTAACACTGACTTCCCCGCATGCAAATGCTTGTACAGTCAGTCCAACACTCAATGTGTGCAAAAATCACAATATAAGGGTATCAGATTCAGGTTTGTTAGGCGGCCTGTCCCAATCAATGTGTCAAGCCCTAGCCACACGGGTTATAGCCTGGCAAGCTATCCCCGATGTGTCGAGTTGGGTTATAAACACTATAAAGCAAGGCTACTCGCTCCAATTCGCTCGCAGACCCCCAAAGTTTCAGGCGGTTCTCGAGACTTTGGTGAGGAGCAACGTGGGTCACATGCTTCGCACTGATGTACAAAATTCATTAGCAAAATGGGCAATAGAATTAGTCCCTCCTGTGCTAAAATATACGGGTTTTTACAACCGCTATTTTCTAATTCCGAAAAATGACAGAGGCCTCAGACCCACTCTAGATCTGAGACATTTGAACAAAGCTCTAATGAGACGGCCGTTAAAAATTTTAGCTATCAGTTTCACAAGCACAACACATGGGTTCACAGTCCCCCTTCATCAGGCGGCCCCTCCCCCGTTGTAACA
Source organism: Siphateles boraxobius (assembly GCF_051911475.1). NCBI lineage: Eukaryota > Metazoa > Chordata > Actinopteri > Cypriniformes > Leuciscidae > Siphateles > Siphateles boraxobius. The sequence continues at coordinate 17,465,681 of NW_027508722.1, read as the reverse complement.
CTGACTTCCCCACAAGCAGATGCTTGTACAGTCAGTCCAATACTCAATGTGAGCACAAATCACAATATATGGGTTCACGGTCCCCCTTCACTAGGCGGCCCCTCCCCTGTTGTAACACTGACTTCCCCACACGCAAATGCTTGTGCAGTCAGTCCAACATTTAATGTGTGCACAAATCACAATATATGGGTTCACGGTCCCCCTTCACTAGGCGGCCCCTTCCCCGTTGTAACACTGACTTCCTAACACGCAAATGCTTGTACAGTCAGTCCAATACTATATACTGATATAAGGGTATCAGGTCCCCCTACTTTAGGCGACCAGCCCCAATCAGTGTGTCAAGCCCTAGCCACACGGGTTCTAGCCTGGCAAGCTATACCCGATATGTCGAGTTGGGTCATAAACACTATAAAGCGAGGTTACTTGCTCCAATTCGCTCGCAGACCCCCGAAATTTCAGGCGGTTCTCGAGAACTCGGTGAGAAGCAACATGGGTCACGTGCTTCGCACCGGAGTACAGAATCTATTAGCAAAAAGGGTGATAGAATTAGTTCACCATTCTGCCGTTCGATCTATCGTTGGCACCCCGTACATCCACGAAGTGTGTGGATGCAGCGCTTTCTCCTCTGAGACATCAGGGAGTGCGCGTGTTAAATTATCTCGACGACTGGCTGGTGCTGGCACAGTCGAGAATTGAGCTATTAGCTCACAGGGATTTGATTCTCGGCCATCTAAAATGCCTGGGTTTCACAATCAATGTTTCAAAAAGCAAACTAACCCCCAGCCAGAGCGTGATCTTTCTGGGCACAGTTTTAGACTCGAGAGCTATGACAGCGCGACTCACACCAGAGCGCGCGCTCTCCGTGCTGTCGCTTGCAGGCACTTTCAGATTGCGCGAGCGATCGCAGTTGCAGTTTCAATTTCAGAAACTGCTTGGTCTCATGGCAGCAGCATCGCCAGTACTCCGCATGGGATTACTGCGCATGCGCCCGATGCAGCATTGGCTGAAACACCGTGTAGGGTCTGGACCAATCAGACACACACTAATTATTCATATTCACTATATTTAATGAATATAAAGGTCTATGAAACTCTCCCCCAAAACTAACCTCACAAATGAAGTTACTTTGTCAGCCGGGTGTCCGGTTACAGAACACTTTAAGACTGATAACAGACTTTACGACCTCAAAGGAATGTGGCCACATGCGCCACATGCTTAAGAGAGAGAGACCATCTTTAATTAAATAAACTTTGCGGTGTTACTCTGATCTATGAAGGAACATGCCTCACAGAAACTGTGATGATTTACTGTCTCGTGTACTATTAGGTATAACAACATGGTATGTTTGATTGGGGTGTATGTGGTTGAACAACCACCCAACGGTCAATATAACCTCACCTGTATCATGATTCCTAGCAAATTAATCCTCATTTAATGACACACACTTTGATGTACATCACCTTCTCTTAGAATGCAATGTGAATTTGTTATGTCTATTTGAGCTTGAATGAACAGTCTAAGCATGCTGGGGACAAAGACCATAAATCAACTAAGAGCCGCTTCCCCTCTCGGACATGTCACCTTACTCATAGGTCCATTCAAACCTTAGGGGTTGGTTCTTTCTCAGGGTATATCAGAGGCAGGCAACAGTGACCGCCCTCTCTTAGTTTTTTCATCCAGCCGCAACACTGTTCTGGTGAGACTGGGGAGCCCCCTCCCCCTCCACGGGGGCCCCAGGGCCCAGCAGGCCTCGATTCCAACCAGATCCGGCCTCATGGAAAAGAGAGAAGACTCTCTCACAAAGAACCAAGGACAATCTCAGGAGTTTTGGAACAAAGACTCCAACCAACAAAGACTCCAACCAACAACGACTCCAACCCACAACGACTCCAACCAACAACGACTCCAATCACCCATCCTTCCGACTTCCTCACTTCTCCTGGGTGCTCGGCGTGGCCTCAACAGAGTCCCAGGCCTTCACCAAACCAGTCATGCGTTCCTGGAGAAAGAGAACGCTCAACCAACTTCCACTTGACACTGCCGGAACCATCAACGACTCCAATTTTCAACAACTTCAAGAATTGTTCCCATTACAAATGCAAGTATTCAATTCAATGAAATGTGAAAATGAAATTCTGATGGTTCTTCTCATAGACCCTCTTCCGGTTTCCAATTTCATCCTATCACTAACCTATTTATGTATTCATGTGTATGTTGTTTAGTTTATATATATTCATATAAATATCTATATTTAGTTAATAAAACTTGTACATAATATGTATTTGGTTCTGTTTTGTTTGCAATACAAGTCACTTTACGATCACGGTTTTTGCTACTGGCTCAAAGTACTGTACAGGCGAAGAAATAATTATTCTTCGGTGGCCATGGAAGATACCCTTTATTAGAATAAATTAATAATCAAAATAGTTCGTTGGAAAAACTGATTAATTGATTGTAATATTAATTCAGCCACATCAAGTTAATCCAATTAACTGACCCAAATATTTATAATTAATAATAACAAGATATTATTGATTATTAATATTTCCAAAAAGCTGAGTTCCTTACAACCGTGTGCCAACTCATGCATGGCAGTCAGACAGCTTGCGCGTTATGGTGAATCACGGTGGTTTAAGAACCCGGATTCCCTGGCGGGCTCAGAACTGGCACCACGAGGGGGTGACAATGGGAACAATTTCCAGGATGAAAGTGGTTCTTAAAGATGCATCCAACTTGGGTTGGGGAGCGCTGCACGAGGGCATGCCTGCATCCGGCCTCTGGTCGAGCACAGAGCAGAGCTTACATATCAACTGTCTGGAGATTAAAGCAGTTCGGTTGGCCCTGAAGGCATTTCTGTCGAACCTCAGAGGTCACCACGTCTTAGTCCGCGCAGACAATATGTCAGTGGTAGCCTACATGAATCGCCAGGGGGGCATCAGGTCAGGGAACCTGCATGCGATGGCGAGAGACCTCCTCTATATGGGCACAAACCAACCTGAGCTCTCTGAGAGCAGCACATATCCTGGGCGTCCAGAATGTGGGCGCGGATATGCTTTCACGGGGCAACAGTCCCCTTGGCGAGTGGTCCCTGAACCCACAGACGGTCAGTCTGATATGGAAGGTGTTTGGCGAGGCCGAAATCGACCTTTTCGCCTCGAGAATCAACACCCACTGCAAATTGTTCTTCTCGAAGAACAGGGCCCATGTCTGGCCCAACCGTCCCCTTTATGCCCCCCCCCCCCCTCTCGATGATTCCACAAGTCATCAAACGGGTCAGAGAGAGCGGGTGCCCAGTCCTTCTGGTGGCCCCTCTCTGGAAAACCAGACCGTGGTTCCCGAAACTGGTTCAGTTATCGGACACAATCCCATGGCCTGTCCCACTGAGGAAAGACCTCCTCACACAGGCGAACGGGACATTGTGGCATCCGAGACCCGATTTATGGGCCCTCCATGTTTGGCCCCTCAACGGGTACCCAAGGACCTTCCTGAGTAGGTTTTAAGCAATATATCTGAAGCCAAGGCCCCGTCGACTCGGCGCCTGTATGCTTCAAAATGGTCAGGTTTTTCCAGCTGGTGCTCGAAAAATCAGGATGACCCAGAGTCATGTGATATATCTGTGGTTCTCTCATTCTTACAGGAGCTGCTGGACGCGGGTTGCTCCCCGTCCACGCTCAAAGTGTATGTGGCAGCCATAGCAGCACATCATGTTCTGACGGCTGGCCAGTCACTGGGAAGAAACGACCTGGTCCTAAGATTCCTGAAAGGTGCGAGGAGAATGAACCCCTCCAGACCTCCGTCTGTGCCGCCTTGGGACCTCTCCACGGTCCTGGGGGCTCTGAAAGGTCCGCACGTAACCTCAGTTCCCTGAGTTAGGGAACGAGTATTGCGTAGCCAGCCGCACTATAGTAACATGGCAAGTTGTCGCTTCAGTCGTTAAACCTGCTATAATGGCGAATTCGGGGACTATTATAGACTGAGGTCACGCACCCTTGGCGGGCTCTGACGCATATGACGCAGAGTGATCTCATTGGTCGCATGTCAAAGGCGCCCGTGCCATTGGATGTGCAGTTGCCGCAGCGCAGCCTATGAGCGAGCCATTAATATTACAGAGTCCTGTGGTAAAATAACATTACTCCATCTACCCTTGTAAAGTTAATCCCATCCAAATAGGGCTTTAGATATGCAGCCAAAACAATTTGGTTCGTTCCAGTTTGTTTTTATTTTCTTTCTTCTCCAACCATACACTTAACAGGAGTTTTGTCACACCAGACAAAAAGAGGTTGACTATGTCGTAGAATAATGAAGTCTTTCCCTCCTAGCAAGAGATCAAGAAGCTCCAGATACCAAAGGATTAGACTTCATCAGTCCAGTCAACGAAGCCGTGATCTCATTACAAATTCTTATTCTTATACAGTTTCATAAAACCTGTTTTCAACCCATTACCCAACAAGTGTATTTTTGAGCACTTTCCAAGGCACTTTCCTTCACTTGACACAATTAATTATCAAATCTTCTGACTTTTAAATGGCGGTGTGTTGCCAATTAGTCTATTTTAAAAAAGTAAAAGAAAAAAAGAACGTATTTAATCCCATATACCAAGAAAGTATACATTCCATGTAAACAGAACAGAACAGCTTGATTAATGATTGTACCATTCCTGTCATGATTCTGCCATCATGTTCTTGATTTTCCTAGTCTTGTGGCAGGATCATGGCAGAACCATATTTTGTGTACAAGCGCATGGCCTGTTGTTTGGGCCATGTGCTTGTGTTGTCTCGTAAGATACTCCCCGCCTCCTTGTTATCCTCGTCTTGTCATTACCTAGTCTGTGTCACCTGTTCCCCTCATTAGTTCTCCCTATTTAATCACCCTTGTGTTTGCTGTCCTGTGTCGGTACATTGTCAACCGATGCGTGTTACTCTTTGTGAGAGTCCTTTGAGTACTTTGTCTGAATCCCGTATTAATAATTGTGAGTTTGTGTAGCTGTTTGTTTTCTTCATCTTGTCATTTTCAGTCAGTTTCTAGTCCTAGTTTATTTCTTGTCTTAGTCTAGGTGTATTGCCCTTCTGTCCTTTTTTGCCCCCTCGTGGGTCTTTGTTTACTGTTTTGTGCCTCAATAAATCCTGTGTGTCCGCATATCGTCTGCGTTTGGGTTCTCTCCTTCACCCTCATGACATTCCGTGACTGGTGGATATTTCTCCACTGTGTACCGTTGCTGTGTATGAAATAAGACATACAGTATAGTAGGCCGCAGTGAACTCAAACCAACTGAACTTGCTCGCAAAATTCGGTTGCAAGTCTTGAAAACTTGGAATTTACTCCAGTTATTCGGTCTTCAATTTCTTTCATAACCATACTGTGTGCGAACATAGTGTCTGTATTCTCACCAATAGTTCAGTTTTCTTCATGTCTTCCGGGTGAAGTGGACGTACATCTCTCTGACTGGACTTCAACTTTGAAAGATCACTGACTACACTGCAGTTCACACCTGAAGCCTACAAATAAAAGCAGACAAAAACATCAAGCACACAAAGGTGTTTAAGAATAACAGAAAGACTTGCAGTGAGACACTAACATTATGAGAGAATGCATCAACCACAGTCGCGAACACTCTGTCTCCAGAAGCCATGGAGGGCAAGTTGACGGTCAGCTCCACATTACTGACGGCGTAACAGCCCAGATTCTGCACCTGATAACAAACATACTCGCATGTAGTCAGGAGCTTTACAGAGGTTGATGAGCATATCAGGTTTAGTTTCACCCACCCTGAATTGTGTGAAGAACTCAGGTCCTGTCCCCTCTGACACTGTTCTGGTTGGATGGACCTCATAGCGGTTAAGGTTGGAGTCACTGTAGTGAATCGAGCCAAAATAAGACCACCACATATATTTATATTGTACACTGAACATACATACACTTTTGAGGTTGTAATTAGGTGTAAAAGGTGATGTTGGTGAATATATATAAAGGAAATTCCATGTAGTAGTAATAGTATTTTCAATATTGTTTTTGTTATAATAATAATAATATAATAAAAGTGTTGTTATTATTATTATACATATTATTATTATTAGTAGTAGTTGTTGTAGTGGTATTTTTTCATTTTAACCAAAAAATATAATAACAAAAATAATACCAATATTAGCAATAGTTTTTATAAAATGTATAATAACAAAAATAATAGTAATACCAACAATACTTTTTGTTATAATAATAATTAGTAATTTAATAATAATAGTAGTAGTAGTAGTAGTAGTAGTAGTAGTAGTAGTAGTAGTAGTAGTAGTTTCATTATAATTTTCTTTTAGTATAATAATAATAATGAAATAATGCTAATACTAATTAAACTTATGTTAGAATTATATAATAATAATAGTAAATATAAGAATATTTAAATATAAATAAATATAATAATAATATAATTATTATTAGAAGTAGTAATAGTAAGTTATTGTAGTATTTTCATTATTATTTCTGTTTTAATTTAATAATAATGAAAATAATGCTAATACTAACAAAACCTTTTTGTCATTAAAATTATGTATTATATTTATTTTATATGATTTATTATTGTATTTTTCCATAATAATAATAATAATAAACATCTCTGATGGCCTTTCTTAATTGTCACCAATTAATGTGATCTTGAATAATAATAATAATAATAATAATAACAATAGTAATAAAAAATATTATTATACTAATTATTATTGATATTATTAAAGACGTGTGCTCCTATAACTATACTATTGAAGACAAACACTAAAATCTTTAAAAGTCTCAAAGTTCATATCACCTTGTGATGAAGAGATCAGGCTCATATTGTACAATACTCTGTAACTGCACACGGTTGTCCGACAACGTGCCTTCATTCTCCAAACTGTCACTGTGGCAACACACATATATACATTCAGTATATATCTTAACATATCAACAGATACCTTTATTTACATCTTTGAATGTGTATTTTCAAATATTCAATAACAGACATTGGTGAACTGTGCGCAAAATGGCACAGAAGTGTCATGCCAAAAATGTATTTGATAATTAAGTTGCACACTTGTGCTAGATAAAATGCATGGTGATTAGTGACTGTCAAATTATATAATGCAAAAATTCTCCTTGATTTGTAAGCTAAACTTGTACATATGTAGGAGTGCTGCCCAATCAACATGTTTTTTTTTCCTTCTTTGGTCATGTCTTATTTTGTCTAGGGCACCAAGTGAGCCAGGACCACCCTGGTGACCCCCTCAAAAACATATGTGCATGACATCCCTGGATAGTACCATTTCCTAATGGTTTAAGTTGTGTGTGTTTGTGTGTACCTGGAAGCAACGAGCCTCATCTGGACCTTACTGATGAGAGACGTACAACTGAACTCAAATTCCAACATGAAGTTCACCTGAGAAAAACAAGGCAGTTGGGAGAAACACTGGTCAATGAACCAAAACGGCTCAGAGACTGTTGTAATGAATCGTGGCGACAAACCTTTCTTCTTCCAGAGCCTTACCTTCGTGTGAGAGCGGAACACTGGGTAACTGACATTACAGGAGTGACTGTTTGAGCTCAGAGCCGTGCATTCAATCTTAAACTGGGCGTCTTCCTACAGAGAGAGAATGAGACAAACATGAGGCAGAAAGAGAAAGGCCAGACAAATTGCATGAGAAAGTTTATGAGAATATACTTTTGTATAAATTATATGTATAACAATTACACTACCATTCAAAAGTTTGGGGTAGTTTAATGTTTTTTGAAAGAAGTCTATTATGCTCACCAAGGCTGCAACTTTTTGAACGAAAATAAAGTAAAACAGTAATATTACATATTATACATAACAATTTAAAATGTCTATTTTCTATTTTAATATATTGTAAAATGTAATTTATTCCTGTGATGGCAAAGCTGTATTTTCAGCATCATTACTCCAGTCTTCAAAGATAACTTTTTTTCAAGATTCTTAAATAAATGCACAGCACTTATTTGAAATAGAAATCTTTTGTAACATTATAAATGTCTTTATTCTCAATTTTGATCAATTCAATGCATCCTTGCTGAACAAAAGTATTCATTTCTCTCAAACAACTTTCTGTTTACTAAGCTATTGAACGTTAATGTATATTTTGTATACATAATTATGATCTTTATTAGAAAATGATAAATAATTGTCCTAATAAGCTTTAATGTTTTAAGAGGAGAGATCATGTTGGTACCCGTATACTCAGGCTGCTGAAATGCAGGTTTTTGGAGTAATGAAGAGTGAGACTAGTGTTATAAGCATTTTCCAGTCGGTTTTGGAGCTGCACTTCTACTGCAAGCCGACGCCGGGGGCTGCGTATAACATACGGTTGTTGCCTACAAGAAAAGATAAGAGCAACATTGAAGTTACATGCACAACAAATGCTATTCCAATCACCGTTTCAGGTTTAGTTGTCAGCTACTCTAAACGTTTTATAATAAACACTATAGCACTAGGGATTGAACTTAATAGTTCTGCCAGTATGTTCAAATGTATAGTCATAGTCACAGTAGTTGTGAATCCCATGACTTTAGTTGTGCTTATTCCATACATGCCAACAGCAGGAGGATAATTTCTTTGTTACCTTGTTCCGGAAATGTCCATATGGGCCTGTAAAACCAGATCAGTTACACATACATCATCCTCCCCACAGTCTTTGAAGAATGGAATCTAAACATAAACAAAGATCCAAAAATGTCTATTAAAAACTAGCTGTATGAAGGGAAAAACTTCGGTAACGCTTCCTTTTACAGTGCGTTAACTTACGTGTACTTACAGTGTACTTACCTAAGAAAGTTCTGGGTATTAATGCTTAATTTTACAGTCCGTTAACTTACGTGTACTTACAGTGTACTTACCTAAGAAAGTACTTGGTAATATAAGGTAAGTACATGGTTTAAGGTACTTGGAACTTGGCATACTTAAGGTATGGGTTACTTCAGGGGTAGTACCTAGTTATTACACAGTTATTGTAACTACTATAATAAGTACATAGTATGTACATGGGGAACAGGACTGTAAAAGGAAGCGTTACCAAAACATTAATCCACCCTGTACATGCAACATTCATTTATATTCCAATTTTCAAAAAGGAATAGTGCTTTTTAAAAGCACTCACAGATTTCTTGAATGTTGTTGGCCAGCCTTCGTCCAATACCGGGCCGCTCTCTGTGTCATTGATTTTGAAACGCAAAGTGAAGCTGATTGGTCGGATGTAATCAGCTGTATCCTAGATGTACAAAGGAAGTGTGAAAGAGAGAGAAAAACAATTTTCCTTCAAAACAATCAGCAAGTAGTCATGTAATGAGAAGGATAATGCACAGTGAGCCAACCATTAGAGCAAAACAACCCCCTTTTTACGATATCGACCAGCTAATTGGGCATTATCCTTTGCTTTATTGATTTTTGAAAGACATTTGAACTTACAAAGACATGAAATGGTAGTGTGTAGCACATGGTCTGCCCCACACGAACACTGACGCCCATTAGGGTCTGCCGCTGGGAGTTGTAGTCGAATAGAGCACGAGCCGAGATCTTTCTGTCATCCAGCATGGCCCCCATCTGCATATCTATACAAATAAGCAGATGTTGAATTTGGTACAGCAATGAAAGAGTAAAATTAAAAAGAAAAAAGGTTACATGACTCTTTACCAAAATATGTGCCATAAGAGCCAGGAGAGCGAGACAGGGCCAGGAAGCAAACCGTGGCGTTAAGGCATGCGGAGTCTCGGCCAGCCCTGTGGCAGTTCTTCTGGATCACATTTATGGATTGTGGCTGGAAGGACAGGCTGACATTGATCTGCACTATACTGCGTGATCTGTAGAGTACAGACAGAGGTCAGGAGGTTGTCACCACGGTTGTCATAATCAGACACAATTTAATGTGACGAATTGTTGACGGTAGCATTTAGACCAGTGGTTTTCAAACCCTGGGTCGCGACCCTCGGATGGGTCGCGAGAATTAAAAAATGGGTCGCCAGTGATTTTAATAAAAAATAAAAATAAAAAAATAATTCCGTTTTCTAATAATATTAATATTATTAATAATATCTTTGATTAGAAGTACGCTAAAAAACCATTCAAATTCATGCAAAATAAATAATCCACATGTCACCTGACAGGCTGACCGACCTAACAGTTACGTAGCCCTAGGCAATACCAAAACAAAAAACCTTGTGCACAGTTTTGTTGATATGCAGCCATTTTATTTTTTTCCCATGAGATGATTTCCCATGATATTCGGTACCGTGACATTAGTAGCCCGTAATGAATTTATTTTATGCTGAATAAGCAGGCCCACACTTCTCATTAATATATAAACACGCACTCGTTCGCTCCATCCGCAACACACACACGTTCGCTCCATCGGCAGCAACACACAAACACTCGTCGTTCCTTCCGCAACACACTCTCGTTTGCTCCATTGGCAGCAACACACACATTTCAGATCAATATATTTGTTTTCCTTAAAATTGTAATTAACACTAACTTTATTCTCATTTGATTTATAAATATGTTTGCTTTTAAACTGTGTGTGATATTGGTTGGGTGACAGGTGTAGGTTAAGTTTGATAAGAGTTTACAGTTTGACATAAGCAAAATGTTGTGTTTTATTGCGAGTGTACACAAATATAAATAAACACTTTGCAGTTTGAATGATGTCCTGTATGAACAAAGTGAATGTGAAAAGGATGATTTTTTCCTATCGATATTGCAACGTGAGTGAAGTTGCTACAAAGCCTATAATAAAGAAAAGTTTACCATCAAATACATCGTTAATGTTGAAACATTTTGATTCTAATGAGAGAGTTACGTGAGCATAATGCCCCTTACTTTTACTTTTGCTTTAAATTATTTCGTTTTGGCTTGTTTAGTTATTTTATTTTTTAAAATTCTTGTTCTGTTCTGAATATTACATTTAAAGAGATTTGTTGTGGAATATGTTTTGTGTATTTTTTAAGCATGCAGCAAACTATAGGCTATTAATTGGTTAAAATTCCTGTATGTAGGCCTATAGCTTGATCAAATTATTTCAGAATCGACTTTGCGTTGCAATCGCGTCAAGGATCAGAAAGTGCACGTGCATCATCAAAAGTGGTTAAAAAAAGGGCTGAGCTGATTTTTTCTGCGCACAAGCATATGGGTCGCGTCAAAAAAAAAAAAAGAAAAAGGGTCCCTCTTGAAAAAGTTTGAAAACCACTGATTTAGACGATGCATAAAAACACAAGATTGTAATGAGGCATAGAGTACTTCAGCAGGACGGCAGTGCCCTGTGCTCCCACAGCAAGATCCAGTAACTCATCCCCATCCAGATCCAGCAAAGCGCTCAAGCTACGGCCAAAATACTGCAGCCCTGGAGAGAGAGAGGAGCCTGGGATACGCTACAGAGAGAAAAAGAGAGATTTATTAGTGTGTGAAGTAATATGGGGTCTAAAAGTCTAAGACCACTATAAAAGTGGTCAGTAAGATTTTTTTTTCCAGCAAGGACGCATTAAATCGATCAGAAGAGACAGTAAAGACATTTATGTTAAAAAAATATTTAAAAGTTCTTTTGAACTTTCTATTTATCATAAAAATGTATCACAGTTTCCAAAAAAGTCATGCAGCACAACTGTTTTCAACATTAATAATAATCAGAAATGTTTCTTGAGCAGCAAATCATCATATTAGAATGATCTCTGAAGGATCATGTGACACTGAAGACTGGATTAATGAAAATATAACTGAAAACACATAATAGTTCTTGATAAAATATTTTAAATTAAATATAAATCTAACCAACCCCAAACTTTTGAACGTTAGTATACATTCTCACAATAAAATTTTACATTTCAAATTAAATGCTTATCAGAACAATTTCATTGCAGAGGTCAATTGAAAAATCAAGTCAATTTTTTTTTTCATTTTATTTATTAAGGGCCAGATATACTAACAGCTTGCGCCAGCGCAAACCCCTTTTTTGGCGTTAAAAAACTACTTTCAGGATTTACTAAAGACACGCAGTGAAAAATTAGTGCTGAAAAGGCGTGGACATAGTTATTTTTGCAGTTGACCTTATTGCTAGTATCAAATGAATGAGTATTTAAATGAATCATGCAAGGTTTATACTCGTCAATGTACTGGTGTTTGCGCCATTATTTACCGGCCAAAAAAAGCACGTCTTGAACCAGAAGCTACCTGGTAGATTCCGCCGGTTATTGCGTTGATCGTCAGTAGGCCTAGATCACGCGCAGAACTTTCCACTCCCATCAGCGCTTTTTTGGAATTGCGCTTTTACTCTAATTTGCCCTGTTTAGTAAATCTGGCCCTAAAACTGTTTATTTAGTAGACGAAAAAAATAAAATTTCAAAAGTCTCAGTGGACTTATTTGTCTGTACACATGAAATAGGGGTATATTTACTTGTTTGTACTGTGGTATGATGTAGTATTCGTCGCCATGGTAGATGTAAAGAGCTCCCTGGTGGTCATCCTCTAGCGGAGCTCCCACGAGCAGGTCAGAGTATCCATCATGATTTAAGTCAGTGGCTACGGCCATAGCATAACCAAAGCGTGCATCCTGTGCCTTCTGCTGAGAACGCAGCGTACCATTAGGTGCAAAACCATCCTGGTAGAGAGAGACAGTGAGAGTTACAGATATAGCATTCAAACTAGACAGTCACTTTATTTATAATATTTATACATTTTTAACCAAAATGGTATAAGTTAAAGACTAAAAAGAGGTATAAATTGTTTAGCATGAAGGGGATTTGTCCTGGTGAATATCTGTCATGATCCCAGCCTGTGTTCCCCTGGTCTTGGAGAACAGGAAATAACATAAAAGTCAACACAAGACCAGGGGAACACAGGCTGGGATCATGACAATACCCTTGATATTGAATCTTTCTCTCTGTATGTCTCTCACATTCACATATAAATCACACAGCCAGTACCGCCACTGTGGTTCTCACCCCATCCAGACAGTAGATATAGACTTTGCCTGTTTCTTTGTTCCCTGCTCCCAGGAACATGGGAGCAGCTATAAGCAGGATATCTGTTATTCCGTCCTGATCCACATCCACCACGCACACCTCACTGCCAAAATATGAGCCAATCTGGACAGAGAGAGAAAAGATGTTAGGCAATATGAAGATTTCCACACTTCTTGAATGTATTTTCATTAGAGATACACCAATATTAAAACTCTGTTGGATATAAGGCGGCAATCATTATTTTGATTTCATGGCCAATAACTGATAAATGACATATATTGAAATATATACATTGTTCAAAGTTTGGGGTGAGTGTGTACTTTTATTCAGCAGGGATGTATTAATTGAACTATCTAAAGACTGAACAGTAAAAACATTTATAATGTTACAAAAGATTTCTTTTACAAATAAATGTTGTTCTTTAAAACTTTCTATTCTGAAAAAATATATCACAGTTTACACAAAAATATTGTTTTCAACATTTATAACCATTTGAAATTTTTATTGAGCAACAAATCAGCATTTTAGAATGATTTCCGAAGGATCATGTGACACTGAACACTGGAGTAATGATGCTGAAAATGTAACTTTGCCATCACAGGAATAAATTACATTTTAAATAGAATAGCATATATTTAAATGTTTTCAAATAAAAAAAAAACAGTTACTTCAAATTGTAATATTTCAGCATTATAATTTCAATTTCCTTTTAAAATTCCTTTTGAGATCTGATAAAGATTACATTAAAAAGGTTATCTAAATTTAAAAATAGAGGAAATAAGCATGCACACTAAAAATCCAATACTGTATTGTCTGGTAGATATTCACGATATAGATAGAAAATGAAAAATAGAAATATGCACAAATATATTGTGCTGTGCATGTCACGGTAGACACATTCACTGTCCCTTCTAGTCTCGTGTTTATGTTGTTGTATGAGTGCACGTGTGTAGTGGGCGTGAATGTATGTCATTACCTAATCCGCTCCAGCTGATCATCATCACATCACCAGCTGCAGACTATCTCACCACTCTTTATATGCTCACCGCTGTTTTCTCATCCTTGTCAGATCGTTGTTTGATGTTGTCGGTGTTGGTGATCCAGTCTTCGTGTTCCTGCCTCGTGTTCCTGCCTCGTGTTCCTGTTGCCCGTTGTTCTGTGGATTACTCATCGTCTTGTGGATTATTGTCGTCTCACTGTCTTCTCATCTCTGCACTTCTTCACGGACCTGACCATTGAAGTCCCTGCGTCACCCACCACCATCGGCTTGTACTGTTTCCACCATTTGTCCCGTTACTGTGCACTTATTATTAAGAATAAAAGTTGTTACTCGCATTTGCTTCCTGTTCTCTATTTGGGTATCCATGACAGAACGATCTGACCGTGGAATGGAAGCAGCGAGCGCGTCTTCATCGACCCTGGAGGAGTTCATTCACCACAGCATTCGGAGAATGGACTCACAAGAAAGAGAGATCGGCGACACGGGTCGCGCAGTACAAGCCCTGGTGACGCAGGTGTCCGAGCTCACCCAGCAGATCCAACGCCTACGTGGTCCCGCTGCGCCACCCACACCAGCCGTTCCCCCCACACCACCAGAGAACCCCTCCCAGTCAGAACCTCGCCTACCCATCCCAGAAGCCTACTCTGGGGAGCCGGCTCACTGCAGAGCGTTTTTGGCCCGCTGCGACATGCACTTCGCACTGCAACCGCGCACGTTCAACACTGAACCAGCCAAGGTAGCCTTCGTGTTGACTTTGCTGACTGGGAAGGCGGCACTATGGGGAACGGCGGTGTGGGAGAGCCAGCACGCGTGCTGTAACTCGTTCCGGACACTCTCCGCCGAGATGAAACAGGTCTTCGACCGGGCCGTATCAGGACGAGAAGCTGCCAGGGCGTTGGCGGAGTTACGCCAAGGTGAGAAATCCGTTTCCGATTTCTCAATTGAGTTCCGGACCCTGGCGGCGGAGTGTGGATGGAACGAGGAGGCGCAGTGGGACATGTTCCTGCATGGGTTGGCTGACCGCGTCCAAAAGGAGATCTACGCCCTGGATCTTCCCACCACACTGAATGGACTTATCGATCTCGCGCTGCGGGTAGACGCTCGGTTGTCAAGGATCGAGCGTCGAGCTCCGTCCACCCGCACGCTCACAGGATTCAACGATCCACGATCCAGCGGCAGGGACGTGGTCAGCCCAGTTTTCGATCATGAACCCATGCAGGTTGGTCGAGCTCGGCTTTCCCGGGAGGAGAGGGAGAGGCGGAGATCCCAGGGCCTTTGCCTGTACTGCGGAGGAGCTGGACACTATGCATATAACTGCCCAGTAAAAGGCCAAGCCCGATAGTAAATCTGAGGCTACTATCGGGTGGGATCTCCGCCAGGAAGCCCTCACCTACGTCTACATCTACCTCCACCCTCCTTCCGGTAAGACTAAGATGGTCAGTCCACCAGCACGACTGTCAAGCACTTCTGGACTCGGGGGCGGAAGGTAATTTTATGGACCACACGTTTGCACAGAAATTCATGATTCCCCTCAAACCCCTCACACACAGAATCGCTGTTCACGCACTAAATGGCCAAGAACTCCCCACCATTTCCTTTTCCACTGAAGATATCACCCTCATCACATCCGGCAACCACTCAGAAACTATTTCATTCTATATACTGGTCTCACCCCTGGCACCCGTCGTCCTTGGTCACCCTTGGCTCATCCAACACAACCCCCGAGTGGACTGGCATCATAGAGCTGTGCTGGAGTGGAGCAAGGAATGTCATAAGTCTTGTCTTGTTTCTGCTTGTTCGTCCGTGCCTGTTTCTGTGTTTCAGGAGGAGACGGGGGATTTGTCTAACGTGCCTGCGGAGTATCTGGACCTGAAGGAGGTGTTCAGTAAGTCTCGGGCTGCTTCTCTCCCTCCGCATCGTCCCTATGACTGTGCGATAGATTTATTGCCAGGTAAGTCTCCGCCCAAAGGCAAGTTATATTCACTCTCTATTCCTGAGAGGGAGGCTATGGAGAAATATATTTCTGATTCTCTAGCAACCAAGTTCATTCGCCCTTCCTCTTCTCCGGCGGGGGCGGGGTTCTTTTTTGTGGGGAAGAAGGATGGTTCTCTGCGACCTTGCATTGATTACCGAGGGCTGAATAACATCACGGTAAAGAATACTTATCCTTTGCCATTGATGTCTTCAGCTTTCGAGAGGTTACAGGGAGCATCCATCTTCACAAAACTGGATTTGCGTAATGCTTATCATTTGGTCCGCATCAGGGAGGGGGATGAGTGGAAAACTGCGTTTAACACCCCTAGGGGGCACTTTGAATACTTGGTCATGCCGTTTGGGCTGTCCAACTCCCCAGCAGTTTTCCAGGCACTGGTCAATGACGTGTTACGAGATATGATCGATCAGTTCATATATGTCTACCTGGATGACATATTGATTTTTTCCTCTTCTCTCCAGGAACATGTGCAACACGTCCGACGAGTGCATTTTACCCGAAACCCTATTTGTTTCCACACTCACATGGGAGGTCGAATCGAGAGTCGAGAAGGCCTTAGAAGGGGTAACGCCTCCGCCCGGTTGCCCACCGAATCGTTTATTTGTGCCGGAGGGATTACGGTCGGACGTCATCCAGTGGGGTCATAGCTCCAACGTGGCTTGCCATCCAGGAGTCAATCGCACTAGCTTTTTAGTCAAGCAACGGTTCTGGTGGCCACTTATGGCTCGCGACATTCACGATTTTGTTTTGGCTTGTTCGGTCTGTGCCACTGGTAAGACTTCCAATCGACCTCCAGACGGGTTACTTCAGCCGCTGCCGGTTCCTTCGAGACCCTGGTCCCATATCGCTCTAGATTTTATCACCGCCCTCCCACCCTCCCAGGGTAACACAGTAGTTTTGACTGTGGTGGACCGATTCTCGAAGGCGGCCCATTTTATTCCCTTGCCCAAATTACCCTCAGCCAAGGAGACAGCGGTGACGATCGTAGACCACGTCTTTCGGTTACATGGCCTCCCTAGAGACGTGGTCTCCGACAGGGGACCCCAGTTTGTGTCCAAATTTTGGCGAGAGTTTTGTAGGTTACTGGGGGCGACGGTTAGTCTGTCCTCAGGGTTCCATCCCCAGAGCAATGGCCAGACCGAAAGAGCCAACCAAGATTTGGAGAGGATGTTACGATGTTTGGTCTCCAAGAACCCTTCCTCTTGGAGCCAACAACTGTCTATGGTGGAGTACGCACACAACACGTTACCGGTGTCGGCCATGGGCCTATCCCCGTTTGAATGTAGTGTAGGTTACCAGCCACCTATTTTTCCCAGTCTGGAATCCGAGGTTGCGGTCCCCTCCGCTCACGCCTTCGTCCAGAGGTGTCACCGCACTTGGACTAGAGCCCGTGAGACTCTACTCCAGGTGGGGGCGCGCACCAAGGCCAAGGCCGATCGCCACAGGTCAAGGCCTCCCGTATACGTCGTTGGTCAAAAAGTGTGGCTTTCAACCAGGAACATTCCTCTTCGCACCGTCTCTAATAAACTTGCACCCAAATTTATCGGCCCATTTCCTGTCACCAAGATCATTAGTCCGGTGGCAGTCCGCCTCAAGTTACCCCCTGCGTACAGGAGGGTCCATTCCGTTTTTCATGTTTCAAAGATCAAACCCGTGTTTCATTCTCACATTAATCCGCCTACCCCGGTTCCTCCCCCGCCGCGACTCGTAGATGGGGAGACCACATATTCGGTTAACCGCATTCTGGACTCTAGACGGAGGGGACGCGGATTTCAGTACTTGGTGGACTGGGAAGGTTACGGTCCGGAGGAGAGAAGTTGGGTGCCTGCCAGAGACATCCTGGATCACTCCCTTATCGATGATTACAATCGACAGGTAGGGGAGCCTGGGAACGCCAGGAGGCGTTCTTAGGAGGAGGGGTACTGTCACGGTAGACACATTCACTGTCCCTTCTAGTCTCGTGTTTATGTTGTTGTATGAGTGCACGTGTGTAGTGGGCGTGAATGTATGTCATTACCTAATCCGCTCCAGCTGATCATCATCACATCACCAGCTGCAGACTATCTCACCACTCTTTATATGCTCACCGCTGTTTTCTCATCCTTGTCAGATCGTTGTTTGATGTTGTCGGTGTTGGTGATCCAGTCTTCGTGTTCCTGCCTCGTGTTCCTGCCTCGTGTTCCTGCCTCGTGTTCCTGTTGCCCGTTGTTCTGTGGATTACTCATCGTCTTGTGGATTATTGTCGTCTCACTGTCTTCTCATCTCTGCACTTCTTCACGGACCTGACCATTGAAGTCCCTGCGTCACCCACCACCATCGGCTTGTACTGTTTCCACCATTTGTCCCGTTACTGTGCACTTATTATTAAGAATAAAAGTTGTTACTCGCATTTGCTTCCTGTTCTCTATTTGGGTATCCATGACAGTGCATCCCTAATATTCAAAATTTTCATTGACCTTCTACTCATTTGTGACTGCTAAGAATAAATAAAAAAAATCTTGATTTAAACTAATTTGCTAAATTAATCATTTAATCATTCAAACTAATATGTGAACCCATTTGAATGACAGCGAAAATAACTGACTCAACAACAACAAATCTTTCACAAATCAAAGTTTGCAAGCAAGTACTCCACAAAAGCTGTATCTGGCTGGTGAAATATTTCATACAAATGTATATTTATTATAGAAATGTTTAAGATTTTACTAATTTCTGTGAATTTTCCAGGCCTAGAAACCCAATTTAAAAGTCCCCTGATTTATCCAGGTTTTACATGACTGTGGGAACCCTGACTCTGGATTTTATTCTGAGAATCACTCTGATTTTAGGAGCGGCCTGAGAAAATGAAACCTGTTTGCTTTTGTTTAATATAAAAATAAACTCATTAATTGTGAGAGAGCAGGAATGTGGTGTAAAAGAAGAAGGACAGAGAGAGAAAAAGCAATTAAAGATCAACTAAGACAAGAAGGATATTGCTAAATTCTTTGAGTTTTGCAATATTGGACTTCACGCAAGGGTTTGATAGAGAGCTATTCAATGTGTGTCAAGGGGGAGGGTGTCAGTGTAAATAAATAGAGCGATGAAGGAGAGATCGCCACCTGTTCTCCATTTAAGGCCTGTGTGATTATGACATCGCCTTCAGGGGTGAGGTCAAACAAGATGACCTTTCCTTTGTGCTTGAATCTGGGTGCACCAGCAACATACAACCTCATCCAGTCACCTACAACCACCGATGACACAGTGTAACCTGCAACAGATGTACATACAGAGAATCTGACCATCACTAAATATGAATTAATTGCTGCAAATGTTATTTTCAGGTAAAAACTTGAAGGATTGATTATTTGGTGGTTGTTTTTATGAAGTGAAACATTACCTAGGTAGGCTGCATGGTTCTTCAGCTCCAGTGGGAACTCTTTCTCGAAGGCCTCTCGTGAGGGCCTGATCTGCCCTTCTTTGCTCTCCTTCAGGACGCCTCCCTCCCAGTCATATGCTCCCACCATGCCAAACAAGATGCCATCCTACAGTCCAAAATTATATAGCACATTATAGCATGATTGCACGTTCTATACTCAGTTTGTCATTTCAAATATTTGAATAGGCTTAAGTACACGTGGACATAAAGTTAATTTAGACTCACATCCAAAATGTGTGTCGAAAAACCAATCTGAGACATCTCCATGAGAAAGGCACTTTCATTGTATCCCAGGGTCCCTGTAACAGCACAACACGTTATTATTGAATTACACACTGTAAATTAATAGAAAGTAAAGACATTTATAATGTTAAGTTTTCTTTCAAATAAATGCTGTTCTTTTGAACTTTCTATTCATCAAAGAATCGTGTAAAATGTATCAGTTTCCACAAAAATATTAAGCAGCAAAACTGTTTTCAACATTGAAGCAAGTCGGCATATTATGATTATGATCATGTGACACTGAAATCTACCTGGCAGCTTTTTCATCACAAGAATAAATTGCATTTGAAATTATATTAAAACAGAAACTAGTTATTTTAAATTGTAATCTAGTTCAAATTATTACTGTTTTTATGGTATTTTTCATTAAATGAATGCAGCTTGGTGAGTATAAAGGCCGGGACACACCAAGTCAACGGTCGGCCCTTGGGCAATGTCGGGCCGTTTTTTTAGCGTCAGTCAGCTTAGTTTTTTTCGGTGTGTTCTGCACCGTTGGCTCTAGTCGGACGCAGCCAAGGTTTTTTTGGGCCAATTCAGCATGTTGAATCGGTGCCGGGCCGTTGGTGAGAGAGAGCACTCTGATTGGCTGTTCAGCTTAGAATGAGTCACTGCACGAGAATAAAACCAAAAGTGTTATAATTTTACGACATTTTACCTGAGCATTCGAATGCACAAATATTTTCTTAATAACATGAGCCGACTGGAACGAAGAAAGTGATAAGCATGATTGATATTCACAATGGTAAGCAAGTGCTGGTTTGTTTATGGTTTGTATATCTGCAGTCCTAGTTTCTGATTTCCTTTTTGAATGAAGAAAATAGACTATTGATACCTGCTGTTTCCTTACACACAGGCATGTGCTAGGTGACAGTCGCCTTTTGATCTTTTGGTGTGTTCAAGCGCGCTTTTTGGCCGAGACACAGCCGACGAGAGGCGACAACCCAGTCGGCTTGGTGTGTCCCGGGATTAAGAGTCTTCTTTCAAAAACATTACAAAAATTCTGTAATTGTGCAGAAATCTGTTGAACTGGACAATAAAAGTTCAAGAAAATAGTACACTGAGAAACTCGTCTTAAAAATGTCTAAAGCCCTATTCGGTAAAAAGATCAGGAAAAATTACCTCAGGTAATACTAATCCCGTTCTAATCGACCCACTGTCATTTCCTGTTTAAAGGTAGTTTTCCGCGTTTTTTAAAGAAGGGAGACGCTTGAAAAAGCATTCAGTTACGTTCTAGACACTGGGACAAGTCCGTGGCAAAAGTGTTTTCCACACACAATTCAGATCAGAAAGAAGATTGAAAGCACTTGTTAGAGGCACGAAACATCTTTTAGGGTTAGGTAAGTGCCTATTACCAACACAATCCAATCTGAAGTTAATACATCGTTGGACTGGTAAAATTGCATTACTCCATCTACCCTTGTAAAGTTTATCCCATCCGAATAGGGCTTAAAACATAGAAGATTGCCAAGGTAAACATTATCAATACAGGATGGCAGTACAAGATATCTGAATGTACAATATAGGCCTACTTGCTATGTGAATTCTAGTTAGTGCATAGCATTGGCTAATCATATTTCTTCCTGTTCATCTGACCTATGTGTTCTGTGGATGCACAGCTGTGCCAACTTTAAGGTCATTCATCTCCTCACTTCCACCCTTCCTGCATGGCTTTCCTCAGAATCTAGATGGCACAAGCATGTGTTCTTATGGAAACAATTTTTATGAAAAGACATCTTGTCCTGTATTTTTCCCTATTTTTTGTGATGTCTATGTCACCTATTACATTAACATTTTTGGTAAAATATCTAATAGCATATTCATTTATATAAAACAAGGCTCATAGGCACTTCATGTCTAAATGAGTGACAAAAAAAATGGACATGGTAAATATCAGTTCTGCTATCAGATGTTATACAATATTCCCAAAAGTGTTTGGGGACTTAAGACACACATAAAATGTATGAATTAAATAAATGCCACTTGTGTACTTGCATACATTGTCAAGTGTGGTAAAAGTGTCTAAATCTGTTGAAAAAACAACATCAACATCCTTAATGAAAAGGAATTCTGATATTTCTGTTCTTTTTTGGGTCAAAGAACCACTGTTGCTCTTCAAGGGAAGTACTATTAAGGTTAGATCTGGCTCAACTTTACCAGCTCACAAGGTGCGTGGAAGCAGACAATATAAAATGTACGAAGGGGAATCCAGCTACACTCGTGGTAAGGGGAAGTTTAATCGTTTTTATTCTTCCTCAGGGTATAGAACAGACACAATACATGAACATTTTAGGAAAACATCTCCATATTAAAGGTATAGCGGAGGATTTTCTTTTTCCGGGTGGGTAGCCTATACTATTGGTCCATCTAAGTGTCAATCATTCTGTTGATATGTTTAAGTAAGGCCGTCATACGTGCTCGTCCCTTCTGCGCATGCGCACTTTCAGGTGTATTATGTGTGATGAGTTACGGTTTCAGCCATTCCTTTGAAAATGGCTGAGGGCTGAAAGAGAAAAAATGTATACGAAGTGTATGATAAGAAGAGAAAGGCCGCAGAATATAGAAACAAGACCAGAGTGATTTTGGGTGAATATTTCACACGCTGGCGTGCGCTAAAAGCACAGGTTGGGCTTCCCACTGATGCCGCAGTCGCGAAGATTCTACTAGACAGGTAAAGTTTGTCATACTATTTAGAGAAATCCATTTAAAATCACTGCTAGTAAAAGTTAATGTAAGCTATGATTAGCGATGCTAGTCCTGGCACAAGTCATGCACCGCGTAGACACGGTAAACATCTCAATTTGTCAAAAGTAGCCTTGTGACCAAATGGTAAATGGCATCACGCTGAAATATTCTAAAACCTTGTGTGTTCATTTTCGATAATTATAATGTGTTCACCATAGTATTTATTACACAAATGCAACAAGCTACTTCTCCATTGCATATCGTGTCTTGAGTCCTCGGTCACTCAACACGTTTAATAGGCGTTCCCTCTCGGGAGCAAATAGAGTGTTGCGCATGTGCATTTTTAAAAAAAAATGGAGAGGGCGGGTTTTCTCTAAAATTCAGAAAGGTCCTCCGCTATACCTTTAAGTAACTCATACAAAGAAAATTAACAACAGTTGACAAGCTCCACTCAAGATGTCACACTGATTGGTTAATTCATTAACTGATTGGGTGATTGTTTCATTTCATAATTAACCTTTTTAACCAATCAGTGTGAAGTCTTAAGTGGAGCTTGTGAGTAACTTAATATGGAGATGTTTTCCTAAAATGTTCATGTATTTTGCCTGTTGTATACCCTAAGGAAGGCTCTTAAGCCGAAACACGTTGGTATTTTTTAGAAACTATTAAACTTTACCTTACCATGAGTGTTGCTCTTCAAGGGAAGGATATCTGGTTTTTTTTCTCTGGCCATTGAGAATGAATGTTCTTACCCTCTAGACTAAAAATGCGATCTCCCAATGCATCTACAATGTCATTTAGAGCAGCTTCATCCGTCACATTGAAGAAGTATTTCTCATCTGGGTCACTGGCAATGTACTTAATCTCACTGATAAAGGTCTCTGGATCCTGCTGTCTGCGGATGTAGTGACCTAATACCTGTGGAAGAGAGAGAGTCACTCGTTTATTGAAAATTAATCAGAAACGTGGATTCCTCAGAGTCATGTTTGAGACAAGTCACATAGTGGATGGAGAGGAATAACAACAGAGATTTTCTCATCCGGAGAGCCAACACCTCCTCCACACCATTGGGGCGAAAGCAGATGATCTGATAGATCAATTAATGAAACTCCTCCTAGAAACAAAACACCTACGCAGAGGAAACAGAGAGAATATCAATCACACCCACTGGCAGCACGCCACTAATGACAAGCCTTGAAAACCATTGGTGCCAGATCATGAGTTCACTCTCCATTGACATGTACTTATATTTTTCCCAACAAGACCATTGGTTGGATATGCTGACTTGATAAACTCCAACTAATCAATATGAGAAATCAGATTTTTTTTGTCCAATCATGTATTTGTCATCATCTTTCAAATTTATGAACAAGGTCTGGAACTATCGGGATACTGAAGGATAATAATCTCACAATATGACTTTTTCTCACTGTGTGACTTTATATCTCAGAGTGTGATTTTATACCTCAAAATTAGTGTGAATTTATATCTCACAGTGTGATTTTATATCTGAGTGTGAGTTTATATCTCACAATTGTGACTATATCTCTCAGTGTGATTTTATATCTCACAAAGTTGACTATATCTCACAATTTTAACTTTATATATCGCAAAATGACTTTATATCTTATATCAATGTGACTTTATCTCTCGTAGTTTACAGTTTGCAAAGTTTTAAGAGCCCTCACAATAATCCGCGAAATTTACTATATAATTGGTCGGTGCCGACAGCCTCATGGAAAGTTCTACAACATGTAACTCAGTTGCTATTCAGCCGACCTGAGTTGTGGTCCTATCCTGATCCTGTCCCCTTCTCATTCCCACTTTGCTTCCTGTCAATTGTCTATACTGACCCATCCCAATAAAGGCAAAAAGGTAAAAAAAATATCGTAAAAAATATTTTGTCAGAATACACAGCTACATTTAAATTGCAGTCAAAAGAGAAGGATGCTTTTTGCCCTCAAATTGGTGCAGTTACAGCATCTACCAGCAACGGCGAATTAGTCCATGCTACCCAGCCAAACCTTGATCCCTTGGAAGTGAGGAGTGTTCTTACTATCAAGAGATGATGGCTCAGTCAGCACCCTGGACAAAGATCTGAGGATTTCTTATTTGGGTCTCATCTGAGGCTTGGGTGTGTTCCTGCTCTCAAAAACAATCAGACAGCAATTGGTGGAAACTTTCCAAGCATGTTCCCAGTCCCAACTAGTACTTGGTTTACAGTATTTGAGTTAATAAGCAATCATTCAGCAATCAAACCTATAATATTTAATGCATTTTAGTACTAATCTGCTTTATTTTGGGTGGTAATTGTTGCACATTCCTAGTATCTTGTTCTGAACTTCGACCCACTTCCCCACCCACCATGCTCACATTCCCAGCATCTCTATCCTGTAATGTCTAAAACATATCCTGGCTGAGCCACACGACCAATACAGTGAGGTTGTTTCTCTACTCTCCCGCGATTGCTTTACTTTTCCATCCGTTCCCTAGTTCTAAAGGGGAAAAGGAGAACATAAAACACATCAAAACATGAAAGCTATGCATTGGCAGGCAGAGCATTAAAACCAGCTGTCATAATTGTATTCCACAATTCCCCTGAGGAGATGCAAAAAGACATATTACCCAGATGACTCTGCAAATTTGGACACCATTCTGGCACTGTTTGTGTAAGAGAGGAAAACATGGGCTCATTCAGGAGCAGGTTTACACGCTCTCTTCCGTTCCAATGAGTAAGAGTACAATAGAAATGTTGAATCGTTCAGGTCAGGGGTATTTAATATTGAAAAATTTGAGACAGTCTGACATTTATAATGTTTTTTAATTCTTTGGACTCTTTTAAGTGATTTAGTGGCACTATGTATATCCAATGGGCTTATATTAAATTTTGTTAGAGATCGTACTGGGGAAAGATCAAAGTTGCACCATTCTTTTTGATTATCTGCTGTCAATGACTGTGGCTTATGGGTAAAACAAAAAGCAGACCAGTACTATTCAACTACCTGCACTATCAAATGGACAAAGTTAGAAGGCTTACTAAATATTTTAGTTTTTTTATCATTTAATATGGAAATGAGGGAACATGAGAGAATAAAAATTCATTATAAGAATAACAGACTCATTGTTGTTCACTAAAACTTTTAAGAATTTGTTTCTGTTAATTGAAATAAAGTAGAAATAAAATAAATTAAATAGAAATGAAAGTTGGCAACTAACTGAAATAAAACAATTTAGCTAAATATAAATAAAAAACTAATAAAAATGACAAAAGCACATAAAATTACTCTAATTTAAACTAAAATGAGAATGAAAACTGAAAAAAAGCTAATTAAAAATATTTATACATTTATGATAGTATATACAGTATAAATAATACTAAAATAACAAAGAACAACATTTATTGGTACTTGTATTTATATCTGAATGTCTAAACTTCTCTTTTTTTAATTACAAATGTCTTTTTTTTAAAGAAACATTAGCCACATCTATTCATTGTAATGATGAGCAATGGATGGTTTTAAATGTGGTTACCATGGTCTTATTACAAATACCTCAATCAAAATATGCAAGAGCTCTCCAGGAATCCTCCATGAGTTAGACCAAACTATCAGCTTTCCTCCTGTGAAAATTGACTGATCTCTGATTGTAGAAAAAAAAATATTTTTTTTTGCCTGCACACAAGATATGACTGCAATTATGAACAGCCTGATGAAAGGAAACCAATATCTGTTAAGCATAAGTTCCACTGTCAGACTATTTTAAAGTGTCTAATTTCTGAACCACTAGTGAAACCAAACAGAAAATGCTAAAACAAAAACTGCTTTCAAGTTTGCGAGTTTAAAATAACCCGTCCTCAATTGGTTAGACAGGCAGTCAACCCTTCACCAAATGGTTGAGTCAATATGAATATGTGAATATGCTCTACATAAAATAGGTGTTGTAGATGTTATTAGTGGGGCTTGCGAAACAAAGCATCACTACTACTATCTCATATGCCTATTATTCTTTTTTCCGTATAAACTTTGGCGAAACAAAAAATAAACCCGGAGAGGATCGAGATCAAACACGAGTCCTGAAAACCGAAATCACAATGTCTTAGTCCTGTATCGACAACCCACCATTGTGAATACAGTACATTTACTGTACGTGACCTATGTACAGTCCCTATGTACACGTAATGTAACCATACCACGGCATCTGACATATTGTTTACAAGCTGTTTTATTGACTTCTTCCCGCAGCTGATTGGGCGATTACATGATACATTTCAGTAAGTTGTACTGTATCTTTCAAAATACCTTCTGATGTTCATTCATGTTTATTTGGTCCTGTAACAAGTAGTAAAAGAGGACGAGATGATCGGTTCACATGCCACTTGTCTTAAACTGAGATGCTACAGCGATCTGTTGCGACACATTAAAGAGCGCAAAAAACACATTCATTGTTTGTATTTCACAATAAAATTGACATAATTTGAAAGCTGAGAGCTTGTTTCATTTCAAAAGTGGCCTGCTCTGTCTTGTTTGTCGGTGTGTTGTCTCTATGCTCCGCAATGTTTTTTTTTTCACTGCGTGAGAAAATAAAAGTTTGGCTTGAGAGAATGAGTCACGCTGAATGCGTGGGAATTGGCAGCCCTATGTAATATTAGGATAATGCATGACAAAATAAATCACATTTAAAATAATGTTAATCTTAAGAAAATGTTATTATAAAATAATGTACTTCCATTGATCTGACAGGGTGGGCAAGCTGTCAATCTGTCATAGCGCCGCCCCTGATCAGAATATTGCACAGACGTGAGAGTTAGCTTTCTAGCAATCACGTAAATGACCCTAGTAACTCCCTAGTTCCCTAGTTTTTCCACGGCAAGCACCACCCACATTTTCAGAAAATGTACATTTTAAATGTCCCCTAAGACCCTCTAAGAAGTCAGATACTATATTGTTTATGTGATAAATTTGAAATGAATGCAAAATAGACCCCACTGTCCATAATTAACAGTTCATTATTGTGAGCTCATGAATATAGGCAGAAAATTGTGAGGACAAACGCACCCTTTGAGTTTGCTAGTATGTATTTGTGTTCTTTAAGATATAGATAAATAGATTACTAAAGGGGAGAAAGACATTTTGGCTACACTGACACCCCAGGCTCTGGGGGAGGTAGCTTTGCTTTGTCTTTTTCTTGTGCTATTGTGGTTTAGGGTGGCAGTAAAGGGGCGCAGTCCGCCTACTGACCCACCAAGAGGGTCATGGCTTCAGTGTAGAGAGGTTTTAGGGTGTGGTTCATTCCTCTGATGGTGAGGAACCCCATTTAAGTCTATTTCTGAGCAGCAATAACGTGGTTATGATTGTTTAAAGAATGAGGGAAAACAGCTTTTCATTCAAGCACAGACAGAGATAGAGAGAACCGGGTGGAGCTGAGCAGAGACACTGAAAATAGAGCAGTGCCAATTATGGTCAGTTTAAGCGGAGATCTGATATTCAGGCATAGACTCTGCTGCTCGCTGTTTTTTTTAGGAGAGGTTGTAGGTTTTTCCAGTCTGCATCAGGGGTCAGGTTTAATTATGGTATGAATGTGTATTTGCACTCACAGCGATGGCATATCTGGTGATGTTACGTTTCTCACATTCAGCCAGAGCCTCAGAAAGGTCTTCCCCATCATGGGACTCTCCATCTGTCACGACGATCATCACTTTAGTGGCTCCTTCCCTCGCTCCTCTGTCTGGACTGAAGGCCTCCGTGCTAGACGTGAGGAAGAAAGAGATAGGACAGTTAAACACAAGCATTTTGGTCAGTAACATGTTTTTAAAGAAATTTCAGCAATGATCAAAACAGTAAAAAATAAAATTGATGAAATGTTAAAAAAAATGTATTTCAAATAAACGCTGCTTTCTTTAACTTTCTATTTATCAAAGAATTCTGGAAAAAAAAAATTAAGCAGCACAACTTTTTATCACCAATAATAATAAGAAATGTTTCTTGAGCAGAAAATCAGCATATTAGAATGATTTCTGATCTGAAGGATCATGTGACACTGATTACTGAAGTAATCATGCAAAATTCAGCTTTGCCAATACAGGAATAAATTACGATTCAGTTAGAGTTATGTACAGTGGGCCCAAAAGGTTGCTTGAATAGTTTGTTTGTTCTATATTTTAGTAAAATAAATGTAGTATGGTTTAATATTTTGCTATACAGTATAACAAAATATACATTTTAAGTGCAGCTTAAGTTTTCAAATACTTTGTAAGGACCCCTGTATAATTCCTTCAATTTGAAGATGTATATCTATCTGAAAACTGTCTATATTTCTTATTAAAATTCACACAAACATAAACTAACATGCAGCAGATTTCTGTGCTGCTTGTGTAAGGGTGACCAGCATTTTTCAAGATGTGAGTTTTGTGGAACAGCCAGCGTTAGTCAACTTGGTGATTTTCAGGCGGTCATCCAGACTCTAGCTAAATATAACTATGTGGCTACCCGCAAGAGTGCAGAGTTTAAAAACAACCAGCAGCCTTCCGCCTAATTACATCCAGTGGAGGAGAGGAGAGGAGAGGAGAGGTAGATGTCATAAAGAAGGAAACGAGTGAAAACAAAAATATTTTTGAAAATACCATCTGTGAATGACAAGGTATCAAAATCATGTGACAAACAAGATGGTTCTCTGATTTTCCACAAAAAGAGACAAAAGAGGAACTGCAAAAGAGCAAGGTACTGTTTTGATGTGGTATGTGAAAAATAGAGGGCAGGTTTTAATGGTGGAGAAAAACGTTTGTTTCATGACAATATTTATACACAATTTGTTGTGAGGAGCAAACATCTTGAAACAAGTCGCGATTGTTCGAAAAATTTGTTACACAGATGTTTCAGACTGGAATTTTATGAGTTATGAATACAGATTTAGAAAGGAATTTAGAAAGAAAGCAAGCAAGAAAATGAGCTCTCAATTGTATTGAATATGCACTCAATAATGAAATGAAAGTTACAGAGAGACTATTTTTCTTAACACACTTATGCACACTTAAAAAAACATTATCACAAAGTACATTTTAAATCGTTATGCTTTAATAATCTTTGTTTTGCTTTAAAGTACACTTGTTTTGATGTTTCAACTAACATAGTAAAGCACACAATTACTTGATTTTAATTTTAATTGTGTTATTCAATATTACATTTAAAGTTAATTCATTTTAAATGTACAAAAATGCAACTTCATCATTACAAATATATTTAAATACAAGTTTCAATAGAATTTACATTAAAGTAGATTTTAGTTTACCATAAATGCTTGTCAATACATTCAATTGTCAGTACTTTACCAATATTTCAAATACAATAATTATGAATTTAAATGAAATATGTACTGAAATCCTACTTGAGTAAGTTAAAAAAACAGTTCAACTAAATGCATTTAATGCAAATTTAAACTGTTATACATTTACATTTTCAAAGCATGAAAGCAAGAAAGAAAGAAAGAAAGAAAGTTTCAGGGAAAGTGATTTGAGCAAATAAGTCTGTTAATTGCCGAGGCTGGTGTTATTTAAAGGCTGCTGTGCTTTTATTGAGTGCTACATCTGGACTTATGTGGTTTTTAACTCACACTCTCTTTCATTTTACTGTGTTTGAATTAATTACTATATTTGAATTCTCTCACTTTCATGTGTGTATGTGTGTGTGTGTGTGTGTGTGTGTGTGTGTGTGTGTGTGTGTGTGTGTGTGTGTCTGTGTCTGTGTGTGTGTGTGTGTGTGTGTGTGTGTGTGTGTGTGTGTGTGTGTGTGTGTGTGTGTGTGTGTGTGTGTGTGTGTGTGTGTGTGTGTGTGTGTGTGTGTGTGTGTGAGAATGTCTGAACATGGTCAAGTGTGTTTAAACAGCTGCACGGGTGAAGGCAAAGTCTACTGGATGGTGACCACACCTGCAGCTCTGCTGAGACAGCTCTCTCCTCTCTCTGCATCAGCAAACCTGAATGTTATCACAACCTTCCTCACCTCACCCAACTACTGCTATCACTTCAACTACCACGAGAGAGTGTGTCTGTCTAATGTGTCCCTTCTAGAGAATGGAAAGTCTTAAATGATTATTTAATTATGTAGAAACAAAGACACACACCACAAACACATAAACAATTCCTCACGCAGTAAAAGAGCTGAAGGACCTGCTATAAATAAAAAAAGGTCCATGAAACCCTTCAACTTCTGCGGAGAAGACAAAATGAAGGATTGTGTTCAGCACTGACAGAGATTTTTGACTAGAACATTTCCTGAACATTTTTTTAATTCAGTTTCATTGCTAACCACACACCGTAAGCCATGCAAACTGAGTGTTTGATTTACTAAAAAGAAACGGCTCCCAAAAGTAATTTGTATGAGAAATGCTTCAGAAATAAAATAGATAAAATGTTGTTTTAATATAATTGTTTATTTTTGTTGTTATTATTATTGCTTTAATAGTCGTGTACTGTTGACCCCAAAGTTTTGCTTGAGTTTTTACAGTGCTCTATTCGGGACAATTGTATAAGAGCCATTCGTTTCAGAAATCAGAATACACTGTTCAAACTGTGTTTTTGATTCATTACATTTACATTTATGCATTTGGCACAAGCTTTTATCCAAAGCGACCTACATTGCATTTCAAGGTACACATTTACATTCTTATCAGTTCTTGCTTTCCCTGGGAAAGAAAAACCCATGACCTTGGCGTTGCAAGCGCCAACACTCTACTGTTTGAGCTACAGGAATGTCACATTAAAATAAAATCAGACTACACTAGTCGCACTGTACATGTATGTTTTCGATCCACTAAAAAGAAATGAAAGCTTTAGCATAAAGTTCTGCCAGGAAAACTTAATTACTACGTCATTATTACCTTCACATCTATCCAATTATGTCCTTATATACTCGTATAAAAGATCCGTTCTCACACATGTTTGCATGTTTGAGTTCGCAGATACCAACGTGACAACTACCTCCACCATCCCCACCACCACCAGGATGGTCCTGTCCATACCTCCTGGGGGGGTCGGCTGCGCCCCTGCCTTTGCTCCAGGCAGGAAATGCAGATCCGCTACCCTCGGATTATGAACTATACGGACGGGGCCTACGCCAAAGAACTTGATAAATAATTGCTTGCTGGGCTGTTAATAAATTAATGCTTGCTACATCGCTATATCTCCCGAGTCTTTCTGGTAGAACTGACTCATAAGAGTTATTTGTTTGAGAATTGGACAACACTGGTCATGCTTTTTATTTTCGATTCACTAAAAAGAACCATCTAATAAGAGTGATTAATTCTACACTGAATTATCAGTCTACACTGGTCGCACTGTTCATTTTTGATTCACTAAAAAGAACAGTATCAAAACAGTGATTCTGTCAGGAATCAGACTAAACTGGTCACGCTGTTTGTTCCCTTTCAAGGGAACTCGAGCTGCGTCAAACGCTGTGGGAACGCCCCTGCGCTGTGCGTCATGAAGCACGTATGGAATCAGCCCAATGGAGAGATGGAACGTCATAGGTGGGTGACGTCATCGACCAGGAAACTATAAAGCACCCCATAAAAACAAGCTAAACAGCTTTCTGTGCCTTCAGTCACGCTATATGTGAATCTGTCCCTGTGTGAATATTGTCTGTCTTTACATACTCTGCACCACACAAACAATCTATATATATATATATATATATATATATATATATATATATATATATATATATATATATATATTAAGAGAGATATGGCGAACGAACAGCAGTTTAGGAAGTGTGTCCCTCCCTGCTCGCGTTATTTTACGAGTGGGGATACACACGTTCTTTGTGTTGTTTGTTTGGGAGTGCAGCATGCCCTGTCAGCTCTCGAGGGAGCTGATTGTGAGCATTGCGAGCGTCTGCTATTAAGGACGCTCCGCTCCCGCCGGGCGCTCTTCGAGGAGAGCGGTTCGGTGCGCGCTCCCCGCGGTTCGGGTCCCGCTCTTGCCGAGGCATAGCGACGACGCGTATTGTGGGGATCGCAGATGGATCTCTCAGCGGGGTTAGAGACGGGCTCTGCCTTATCTCTCCCTTCACCTGTGAGATCCAGTGCCTCAGTCCCGTGTTCGGAAACACGCGCTGCGGTTTCTTCCGCTCAGGCTGAGGCACCAGTTATAAATGAGGGAGATGTGGAGGATTCGCCACCTCCCGAAAGTGATGAGCTAGTGGAGGTATTAACAAGAGCTGTAGAAAAACTCAGCATTGTATGGCCAGTGACTAGACAGGAGTCTGTTTCTAAATCAAAATTAGATGACAGATTTTTGCCGTCACGAGTGCAACCTCCACGCCGTTATTGCCGTTTTTTCCCGATCTCCACACTGAGGTGTCGAAATCGTGGAAAAAAACGGTGTTATAGAGTGTTTAGTCCCCAGACTTCAACATATTCTAATATTGTGGGGGCAAAATCATATGGTTATTCGGCTATGCCTCGCGTGGAAGAGACGCTTGCGAGTTTTCTCTCCCTCGAGGCTGCGTCATCTGTTAAGGTACCGGCATTACCCACCAAGCCTCTTAGAAATATTTTGGTTTTTGTGGGTAAAGCGTATTCGGCGGCGGGTCAGGCTGCGTCATGTCTGCATACTATGTCTATTATGCAGGCATACCAGGCTGACCTGCTGAGGGACGTGAGTGAGAGTGAGGAGGTCAGTGCTGACGTGGTTCGCGAACTGCATCAGGCTGCTGATTTATCCCTGCGCGCAACCAGAGAGTCGGCCAAGCTAGTGGGTCGATCTATGGCAGCTCTGGTGGCCGCAGAAAGACATCTGTGGTTAAATCAGACAAATATAAAAGAAAAAGAAAAAGCTTTCCTTTTAGACACTCCTCTCTCCCCCCTGGGTTTATTTGGCGATGCTGTAAATTCTGTCATCGATAAATTCCAGGAGAAGGAAAAGCAAACAACAGCTTTTTAGAAATTTAAAATGTCTTTAAAAATTCATGTCCCTGGGGCTGCTGGGCGGTCTGCGAGCTCATCATATAGGGCGCTGAAGCAGAGTGTCGCGTCTGATGCTCCCCCTGCTGGACAGTGGGCTCAGCCGGGGCACTCTCAGACGAAATCTCCCAGTAATAGAACTGATCTGAGTACAGTTATATTAGCTAAGAAGGCTTCGGCTAAGAAGAAGTCCTGGCGCCACGGCGCGCAGGACACTTAGGGTGGTCCCCACCGAGGCGGAAAGGTGTTCACCTCTTTCTACGGTGGCCATTCTTCCTCGGTGCCCTCAGGGGCCCGTTCTGCCAACCCCGCCTTCATGCCGGGGCGCAGACGGTCCCAGCGAGCGATTTCCCGAGGGACGATCGCTCCCTCTGAGGAGTGTGGAGTCAGGCTATTACAGCCGATATTTCATCGTTCCAAAATAGGATGGGGGGTTGCGTCCAAATTTAAACCTGCGCCTATTGAATCGCTCGGTAGGGAAGCCAAAATTCAAGATGCTCACTATCAAGCAGATCGTGTCACAAATCAGATCTGAGGACTGGTCTGTCACGATATATCTAAGGGACGCGTACTTCCACATTTCCATCCTTCCACAACACAGGAAGTTCCTGAGGTTCGCCTTCGGGGGCGAGGTGTACCAGCACCGGGTTCATACCGTTTGGCCTAGATTTATCTCCCCGCACTTTCACGAAATGCATGGACGCAGCACTAGTGCCCCTGAGGCTTCAGGGTGTTCGTGTCCTCAATTACATCAACGATTGGTTGATTTTAGCTCAGACAGAGCAGATGGCGGTTCGACATTGAGATTTCGTTCTCGTTCATATCCGGAAGTTGGGTTTGAGGCTGAACGCAAAGAAAAGTGTATTATCTCCTCAGAAGACCACTTTTCTGGGTGTCGTTTGGGTTTCGATGCAGGCGCGACTCGCTCCGACCCGCATCGTTTCAATTCTCTCAGCTGTGAAACAAGTAAAGCTAGGCCAGCTACTTACTGTAAAACAGTTTTAGAGACTGTCGGGTCTGATGGCAGCAGCGTCCGACGTTATACCTTGCGGCCTGTTGTACATGAGATCGCTACAGTGGTGGCTCAGGACCAAGGGATTCTCCCTGAGGGGAAATCCGCTCCGCACGGTCAAAGTCACGCGGCGCTGCCTTCGTCCTCTGGTCATGTGGAAAGAAACTTGGTTCCTATTCAAAGGGCCTGTGTTGGGGGCTCTTTGTCATCGCGTAACGCTAACGACGGATGCTTCCCTCACAGGGTGGGGGGCGGTCACGAGTGGTCGTCCAGCCCAAGGGCTGTCGCAGGACCATCATCTATCTCGGCTTATAAATTGTCTAGAGATGTTGGCGGTGTTCCAGGCTCTGAAACACTTCCTAGCAGCCCTTTGAGGTCTTCATGTGTTAGTTCAGTCAGACAACACGTCGGTGGTCTCTTATATAAATCATCAGGGGGGCCTGCGGTTTCGCCGGCTTTACAAGTTTGCCCGTCAGATCCTCCTGTGGTCCCAAGGGAGGTTACTATTTCTGGGAGCAATGTATCTTCCTGGGTATTTGAATGTGGAAGCAGACTCCCTGTCGAGACAGGGGCCGAGGCCGGGGGATTGGAGACTCCATCCCGAGGTGGTGGAGCTCCTTTGGTTGAGTTTCGGTCGCGCCGAGGTGGACCTATTCGCTTTCAAGGAGACCACGCATTGTCATCTGTGGTTTTCCATCAGCCATCCAGCCCCTCTGGGGTTGGACGCTATGGTGCAGCCGTGGCCGAGGTCACGTCTGTTCGCCTTTCCCCCGATTGCTCTGCTACCTGGAGTTCTGGAGAGGGTTCGCCGGGACGGGGTCAGCCTACTATTAGTAGCCCCGTTCTGGCCGGCCCGAGTATGGTTTGCGGACCTGATTTCTCTCCTGGACGGCTCTCCCTTGGAGCTCCCGGTCAGGAGGGATGTACTCTCTCAGGAGGGCAGCATGATATTTCACCCCCGCCCAGTATTGTGGGCTTGACCTCTGACGGGGCCCAGCTCATGAACTCTGGTCTCTCAACCGAGGTTGTTGAGACCATTCTTCACTCCAGAGCTCCATCCACGAGGAAGCTTTATGCCTTGAAGTGGAAACTCTTCACTTCTTGGTGTGGAGAGCACCTGCAGGACCCAGTTAACTGCCCAGTGGGTGCAGTGCTGGAATTCCTGCAGGAGCGCTTCTCCACAGGGCTATCCCCCTCCACACTAAAGGTGTATGTGGCGGCACTGGCTGCTTACCACGTCCCTTTCAGTGGAGTTTCTCTTGGGAGACACCCGCTTATAACTCGTTTCCTTCGTGCCACACTGAGGCTGAGGCCAGCAGTTCGTACGAGGGTGCCGGCCTGGGATCTGGCCATCGTATTAGAAGGTCTTTCCCTAGCTCCTCTTGAACCTATCGAAGAAGTTCCTGAGAAGTTTCTCACATTTAAGACTATCTTTCTTCTTGCTATCTCCTCACTAAAGAGAATCGGAGATTTGCAGGCTCTGTCAGTTTCACCCTCGTGCCTGGAATTTTCGCCTGGCATGGTTAAGGCTTTTCTGCATCCTAGACCAGGTTACGTTCCCAAGGTCCCTACTAATGTTGTTAGACCTACAGTTCTGCAGGCCTTTTGTCCTCCTCCATTTCTGTAGTCTGACCAGGAGAAACTTAATTTACTCTGCCCTGTTAGGGCGTTAGACGCCTATGTCCACAGAACTGCCCTGTGGAGGAAGTCAGAACAACTATTTGTGTGCTTTGGGCCACCCAAGAAGGGGTGTCCCGCGTCTAAACAGAGAATGAGCAAGTGGGTGGTCGAGGCCATCTCACTTGCCTATGAGTCGGCTGGTCAGCCTTCACCTTTGGCTGTACGAGCCCACTCTACCAGGAGTATGGCGGCTTCTAAAGCCTTACTGTCAGGAGTTTCCCTCAGTGACGTTTGTGATGCGGCTGGATGGTCTTCACCGCATACTTTCATTAAGTTCTACGACCTAGACTTAAGTTCTACCCCTGGGGCAAAGGTGCTCTCGTCCTCTGTGCGCTAGTTCTCACATGGCGGTCACTTGGTCCTATGGCGACGTGGGTATTAGCGGGGAACGTCTCGGTTACGTATGTAACCCTAGTTCCCTGATAGGGAACGAGACGCTGCGTCATTCCACCATACTCCCGGCATTCCCGCTAGCGCTTCCTTCAGGCCTATCAGAAGCTGTTGCGCTTGTGTTTATGGGGTGCTTTATAGTTTCCTGGTCGATGACGTCACCCGCCTATGACGTTCCATCTCTCCATTGGGCTGATTCCATACATGCTTCATGACGCACAACGCAGGGGGGTTCCCACAGCGTTTGACGCAGCGTCTCGTTCCCTATCAGTGAACTAGGGTTACATACGTAACCGAGACGTTTTCAATTCACTAAAAAGAACAAACTTATAAAAGTGGTTTGTTCCCAAATCAGACTACAAACTACTGGTGGTGCAGTATGTTTCGCGTTGTAGATTTAGTAGTGGTGTTGCATTTCGTTCCTTTATTTATTTTCTCTTTTGAAAAAGCAAGGGATATTATATTTTCAATGATATGGTCCTATTAAAATGCATAGCTTGACTTTAATTAGACTAGATTGTTCAAATCTCATTTTA
Source organism: Siphateles boraxobius (assembly GCF_051911475.1). NCBI lineage: Eukaryota > Metazoa > Chordata > Actinopteri > Cypriniformes > Leuciscidae > Siphateles > Siphateles boraxobius. The sequence goes on along the minus strand of NW_027508722.1, from coordinate 17,428,754 downwards.
AGACAGCAGTGTTTCTCTCCAGCAGTCACTGAAGAATTTGAGACGAGTTTAATTTTGTGAGCTTTTGCTTTTGTGGTCAACAAGTGCCAGCTATGGTTAGTGTCCTGCATGTGTGTGCTGGAGTGATTCGGCATTGGGATGCCAATAAAGAAGAATGACAGAAGCAGAAATGACAGGAATGAAAGGAGTGTGAATGGGACAGAGAGAATGAATATGAGCCTCTTTAAACAAATCTTTGCTCATGCATGCAAGTCTCCAGAGAAAGTATGGAATTACAGTTTTGAGGAGGCACCATCAAAAACATCAACATAAAAACAAAGGCACTATTGACCAGACAGACTCAACTATGCTACACACGTTACATTATCTCTGGATGTGGTGGGGATCAGGGAAAGGGCAGAATGTACATAAAGCGATACCTTTCAAAAAGGAGTGAGAGAGAGAGAGAGTGGGCTGTGCTACATTTGTTTTCAATGAGCAGTGGGTCGCCATACCAGGCCATTTGGATGGCGTACGCAGTGCGGGTCTCCCGTCCCTCCTGACGACTGATGTTCTTGGCGGCTTCGACCACATCCGGTGTTGTCTGATAGTCCCTGAGAGACCATTCATGTACTGAGATCTCCCCGTACTGCAGGACACCTACCTACACACCATAGTCACAAACAGTGAAATTAAAGTTGATAAGTGTCATTTCTGATGTTAACTTTTTTCCCCATTCTAAGTTAATATGCTTAAACATGGACTGTTTCTGTGTTTGACGTGTTTGTTTGAGCATCCTGACCAGCTTGACACAGTAATATTGTTTCAACCAATAGTGGGAGTCTGTGGGCGGGGTTATCTATTTGTATGATCAGGGAAACGCCTGGAAAATGCTTGGTACTGTAGACTTGTATAGCTGTAAATCTGCTTTGGAACACCTTTTAAAAGGTACACCTTTGTACCTAAAGCGTGCATATTAGTATCTCAAATGTACATTTTAGAAACTTTTTAAAGGGTACCGTTCCAGTGACAGCTTTTGTAAAAAAAAAAATCTAAGAGTGAATTATATTTTTATTAGTACTATACCAATACATTTGAGTTATATCAAAGACTATAGAATAACACAAGACTCGTCACTCTTATTGTTTTGAATGTGGAAAAGTGCAACGCTCAATATGGCGGAATAAGCCCCGCCTTCTAAAAAAGAGCCAATCGCCGATTGGTAAATTCATCGTGTCACTGCAGCTACCGTTAGAAGCTCCAGTTCCTTCCACTGCGCATGTCATGGTTCGAGCATGTAGAAACACAATTTATGAGACAATTGTTGTCAGATTTCATTGGTTATTTCAAACATGAAACTTAATCGTAAGCTGGGCGAACAGTTTTGGAGAATTTGATGTTTCCCCATTTAAAGAGATAGGAGCTGCACTGCATGCCCGAGAGACGTTTCAAAGATGGCTGCTGGATGAAATGACTTGTCTTAAATGACTTTGGTTACATTCTAAACAGTTTCTATTTGAATATATTTTAAAATGTAATTTATTGCTATGATGGTAAAGATGAATTTTCAGCATCATTACTCCAGTCTTCAGTGTCACATGATCCTTCAGAAATCATTCTAATATGTATATATGTATAAATGTATATACTGTATCTGCCTCTATATTTTAGGAAGGTAATCATATTTGGGCTCCCTGCTGTTAAAAAGTAAAAAATAAACTAAAAAAAGACGTTTGAGGTAATTTGCTGTAAGTAACACAGAGGCAGCAATTTGTGCAGAGTGGATACCTCTAGAATGAGATGTAGATGAGATTGGCATCTCCACTATGCACTCCCCCCCCCCCCCCCCCCCCAACATGAAGGCACAAATCTGCCGGAGCAAGATATGTACCACAAACCAGAGTAATTTCCTTTTACCTCGTGTTGCCCGCAGCCTGCCTACCGCCCTTAAATATCTCACTAAAAAAAAACATACAACCTAGGAACATAGATACACACATTTATCTCTCTGTCTCTCGCAATCCATCCAACTACACTATTCATGCATCCATCAGTACATCTTCTCTTTATTACTTTCTGGTTTCACACAATGGCTCTAGTACACATTCATACATTTCTAATTCTGTCCCTTCTATCTTTCTCCTCTAGAAACCACAATTTCTGTCTGTTCACATTAACATTGTCATCTATTTTCCCCTTTTTCTGTTTGGGCTCAGTTCTCTCTGCAGACTGGCTTGCGGTTCTGTTACTCACAACTTTGCTCATATACCGGCTCAATGCATCAAAGCTAGATCTGTGTTAGAGCTGCCGTTGACAGGATTTAAGGTTAAAAGTCAGTTCTACACAGCTGTCAAAACCTCAGCCAGGTCTCTGTTACCTAAAAGCACATCATTTAAAATTAGAGGTTTTGTTAACTCTCTTTGCTCTATGCTTATGCATATTATGTTCTGACCAATGAATTTCAATGATTTTTCCAGTCATTTGTAAAGACTGTGAAATGAAGGGTTTTAATTACAGATTTTTTTTTACAGAAGATGTTACTAACTGTCAAATATTTTCTAGGCCTGGAAAATATGCATTTAAAATTCCCTGTTATTTACATAGAAGCCTTTCTTTTGGCTACATATTCTTGAAATTATTTTAAAAAATCATTTTTTGATTGCGGAATGTGTCAAGCTGTCACACTAAGATGAGTTACTCAATCAAAATGTTAACTCAAGCTCAGATCTTCTTCTGAACTTAATTAAATCAAAGGCCCTGTTTACACCTGGTATTAAGATGAGCTTTGGTCGATTGGTCGGGAGACACATTCCCGTTCACACCTGGTGTTTTAATCCGTCTCTTGGTGTTTTAATCCATCTCTTTTGTCCACTTTCAACCACTTCTGCCCTGATTTCTTCTAGGTGGATGGTCTATGGAGGGTAAATGAATGTTCTTGTTTTTTCAGATCTTTTAATCTAATGGACAAAATAAGCTTGCGCAATTTACATATGAACGAGCCCGGAGCAGCTTTCGTTTCTGCTCTGACAGTCGCAAGACTACATCGAATGCTGTGAGTGCATGTTAGAAATCAGGAATGATGAGAAAACATTGTTCTTGGTACGTTTTTCGTCTTCAAACCAAACTTGGGTCTTCAGCCAAAAACTTTAAATCCCGTCTGGCTAGCGCTCTCCCCGTACTGTTTATGCTTTAAGTCAGTAGGCGGCCTTTTGCGGCTGTTCGAACACATTCGACCACATGAACGTTTACACTACAAAAGCTATCCGGTCGAAAGCGTTTTTCGACTACCTTTGGAAGTGGTCAAAAGTGGCCAAGCTCAAAACATTTTAGACCCCATGTACACCTGTACTTAGCATCGTCCACTTGTGATCCGATCGATCGATCGGCCAAGAAGAGGAACCATTGTGTAAGTCAAATCTAGAAAGAACATATTTTAAGGCATTTTCATCACAAATAAATCCCTCAAACCATACACGAAAATACTAAATAAACAGGAACTTAGTCATTTGTTTAAAAAAACATACCTGCATTTGCTCAGGGCTTATGTGGAATTTGCTGAGGATGTTGCTAAGGAAGTTCTGCACCTCAGACCAGGGATAGATACTATTAGAACCATCTAAAACAATCACTATGTCCATGTAAGTGGTGCATCCTGTTAAAAATACACACATAAAAGAAGTTCAGTTAAATATGGTTGTTTCATTCAATCGAACAGGTCAGATGGACAGAGGATGTTTATCTCACTCCGGACAGTGGGTGCAATGATTTCCGTGGGCTCCATGTCGTTGGTGACAGAAGCACAGATTCCTGTGCTAAACAGAGATGTACCACATTCCTGGGACCACAGGGGAGCGCAGGCCTAAAAGAACACAGAAAAAAGTATCTTTAAACAAGTCATCCAACATCTGTAGTCCCACCTTTATACTGAGTATTAAACACTTGTGGTACACTGTAGACTTATTATGCACAATAGCTCACAGAACATGTTGATATGTGCACAAATGAGGGATTTTGTTAGTATTGCACATTAAATTCTCTGTGTAGGAACCAGGAACCAGGGAAAGCAGGAGAGAGAAACAGAAGTAATGAGAGAAGCAAAGAAGAAAGGACAGCCTTGGTGAGCATAAGATACAAATCAATGAATCTTTTTTCAAAAAACTTTCCAATATTATTATTCTAAAATAATATAGAGCTATAAAATGGATGTGGATTTCAGATAATTTTTAAGTGTATGTTTTTGGAATCATTTGAAGAAAAATATTTAAGTTCACATTCAAATTATTTAGATCGGACCAGAGTTTAGGTATTGTTGAGATCCTTTTGAAACTTTGATTCTTTATTTGAGTCTGAATTATTTGGTCTTCTCTGGAGAAACGTCTGAAAAGCAGAAGACTTAAGCAACACTATGCGTTTGCTCTTCAATTCATTTCACTGCTGCCTATGAGAATTTGTTATTTTCTTTCCTTTTGGGAAATAATCACTAAATTGGGTTAGACAGAGAGAAAGAATGAGACTGAGAAGAGAGGGAACAATATGAACAGAGAATTGTTGATAAATGTTGGTTATTGTAATAAATGCTTTAACAGAGTTGGCGGCTGCTCCTGCAATGAAGCAGTTTAAACGTACTTGGTGGGAATTGGGGGGAGAAGGGCAAAAAAACACATAAAAATAGTAAATCTTCAAAGCGTACCATTTATGTGCCTGAAAAACCATTGTGAGGATTGGTGAGGGAAAGAATGGAGAGAAAGAAAACATACCAAAAGTTGAAAGAGGGAGAATGAGACAAAAGAAATACGTGTTTGGAAGAAGTGGTTAAGGGGGGGTAAAGTTCTGCAAATCCCCACCCTGTTATTATGAAAGCCTATAACAGAGGGATGGGAGGGTGGAGAAAGGGATAGGAAAAAGGATAGAATGAGTGTGAGAGACATAATTGAAGTTGCTATGAGGGTGAGAGGTGCTATGGCTTTTCCCCGGCCTGTCATTACAAAGGGCTTGAGTCACATTCTTATCCTGTTATAGCACTGACCAAAGGAACAAACACAGCCTCACAAATCCTTGATCAGGTACATTCAAAAAGATGATTTGGTTAGTGATATTTGAATGTGCAATGTGGGGGCTCATTACATCCACACTGTGAGTGCTAGTTTTAGTTGGCATACACCATGGTTAACTATGTGTGACTCTATCCCATCTCTCCGTTTAACCCCTCTGTCACACAAACACACACACAAAAACATATTTCTGTTTTAACACACATGCCCAGACTCTCCCCGCCAAAACATTTGCTCACTCTCATAAAAAGTCTGACTACTGGCGAAAGCCACCCAGCAATTCCACCAAAGCCACAGCGGAGCGGCTCCAGAACTGGACTGATCTGGTTCACTGCGTTCTGCCCCACACAAAAAGCCTTGTGTATGTGGAAGCGTGTGTGCGGGTAAAAGAATGTTAGAGGCTGAAACCATGAATATATTAAGAAGAAAACTAGCTGTCGGGTTTTAGGTCAGGTGAGGTTCTAGCTGGTTTTATCTTTCTATCTATCTATCTATCTATCTATCTATCTATCTATCTATCTATCTATCTATCTATCTATCTATCTATCTATCTATCTATCTATCTATCTATCTATCTATCTATCTATCTATCTATCTATTTATATATCTATCTAATCCATGCATCCATCCATTCATCCACCCTATAGCTTTTAAATGAAAAGTTCACTCAAAAATGAAACCTGTCATCATTCTACATTGTTCCAAACCTGTATGACTTTCTTTACTTTATATGCAAATCAGGACTTGGACCTTGGGACTTCCATAAGTCTACTATATTTCAAGATTTTTTACTGTAAGGTCATATGATAGCTTTATAAGAGAATAATAAAATATTACATTGTTGTTCTTTGGAAGTCTTGACATCTGACTTCTCGTAAGCACATTGATGGGTTTGTGAATGAATCATTGCTGGATTTTTCTCAATGAAAGTGGTCTGAATGATACATTTACAAATTGATGTGATTCTCTTGTTCAACTCATTGAAACAATGATCCAACTGCAGTAGTTAAAGGGATAGTTCACCCAAAAAGATGAATTTCCCAAATGAATTTAGTTCAATTTTGAAAAACATAAATTTAAATATTTGTTATGAAACCTGAGATTTCTGTCCCTCCACTGAAAGTCCATTCACAACAAAACTTTCATGCATCAAAAAGTACGGAAAGAAACATTGTAAAGGTAATCCATATGAATCAAGTGGTTTAATCAAATCGAATCTGTTCATCATATAATGCACTTGTTCATATGGATTACATGTATGATATCTTATTTTGTACTTTTTGTTTAAGTTTTGGTTGCATGGACTTTCAAAGAATGGATGAAAAAAAATATGAAATATCTTCATTTGTGTCTTCCGAAGATGAATGACATGAGGGTGAGTAAATTATGACAGAATTTTCATATTTGGGGGGAACTATTCCTTTGATAAATAATGGAGGGGAAGATTATCAGTAATCATATGGCTTCAGAAGACCTGGATTATAGCACACAAGCAGAATGGACATGCAATGGAACTGGGTACATTTAGCTAAATTTCTAATCTTTTACACCACAGGAAAGTCATATGGTTTGGAATGAAACAATGGTTTGTAAATTATGACAGAATTTTCATTTTTCTATGAATTGTCTCTTTAAGAACACCCATTTAGAGACAAAACTGACTCAATAATGTGTCATTTAAATAGTGGCCACTGTTTTGCAGGTGGTCACATGCACAAAGATGGTGGTCATAGCAGATGTTAGTGGCTGAATGAGACAGAGAAGGGGAATTTAGAACGACTCATTCTACACACCATACAACAAATATGTACACACTCATGCCCACTCACATACATATAAAAACATAAACATGTCTGAATAATCCAAAAATGGCTGTGATGTCAGTGCTCAAACCTGAGATGGTTTTAGACTTTAAATACCATTTAAAGTGTTTCAAATATAATCTCACCAGGAAGCCATCTGAAGCAGCAGGGGTCAGCGTCATCCCCAAATGAGAGTTTTTAAGATTTCGAGAAACGTTCTGAAATGCATTTTCACCTATATACAGAATAACACAAAAACATGTTGTAAACTAGTACTCCACGCACAACACTGCTATTGAAGTAAATTCTGATAGACAAGGAGTTAATCCAATACCTAGGTTAACTTTTGAGCAATTGGAATTGATCTCATCTCCCACAATGCACTTGTAAATATCTCCCTTCCTGTTATTTTGTGGTCCGTCCCATGGAGCACCAACCAGAATTCTGTTCATAAAATAATGAGTCACTCAGAATACAAATTCAAAATAACCTTTACCAAGGAGACCTTTTAAGAGCAGCAAAATATTAGGTATGCATAAGCTTGTTATATTATAGGACCTAATCGCCTGATAGCATCTTAATATAATGTAACTTAGTACTTTATTTATCATCAAGAACCTCTAAATGTGAGTTAAAAACTAAAAAGTACCAAAATTACTCACGATTTTTCTCCATTGTCATCGTGCTGTAGCACAGAGAAGCCGAACAGAGCATCTTCAGGCCCTCTGAAGATCCGTGGCCTCTTCACATCAATATTAAAACACTCACAAAGCCCTAAAAGAGAGAGTGGGATTGAGTCTTACAAGTATATTAGGCTATAGTAGTAAATATAACAGACATCTTCACTAAAAGATTATGCATTAGATAAATATTTGGACTACATAGAAAGAAGTACATGACAGAGAAGTCTAAGCATATACTTATACATATAAAATCTTTTGATTGAGATATAATTTAAAGTTTAATGAAGCTAAGTATACTTGGCTTGTAGTTGTGTTTATTCTTTTGATTGAGTAGCCTATTAAATACTTTTTTTCACATAGTTATACATACTGTCATTATTTGAAATTATTTGAACATTATTTGAAAATATTATTAAGATAACAAATGTGTTCCTAATCCTGAGTATCTGAATTTTTGTGTAGGTTAGTCCACAGGTATTGTAGGAATAGATTTAATTTACTTTAAATCTATTTTATTCTTTTCCCGCAATTGACTGAATTTTCCGGCTAGCAATGTTTTCACTGTTATACAGTAGGGGGTGCATATTCTGAAATAGTGCAGAATATCCGGATCAAAACACAGATGAAGACGCAGAAACAAGTGATAGAAGATTGCTTACGCAAATGTAAAATACCACGACTGTCAAACATTAAACAGCATATAAGTTCAAAACTGCCTAACGTTTCCGAATGAAATGTCGACCCAGAAAGGGTTAATGACTGTAAAGCTTTGGGGGTGTTGATGGACTCAATTTACTCCATCTGTGTTTTGATCATCATTCTGAATCCGATCCAGATGTAATCTTTGACAAAAATATGAATTTCTTAGCTTTTTGTTTAAATTTTCTTTTATTTTTATGAAACTTACTCACTTAAAACTTCAAGTGTTGATAAAAAAAGGATGCATAAGGCTAGGATAAAATTTTTTCAAAATGGTACAGTTAAAGGTATATTTCAACTATGAAAATGTATCCCTAAATTGGAACATAGTAGTATACTTACAGTAAAGTGCAAAAATAATATATAATAGTAAACTATAAGTATGACGTTATGTTCACTTAAAGAAAAATTACAAGTATACTTGAAGTATAAAACTACTAAATTACTGCTGTTAGTTTAATGAGAGTTGCAGTACAAAAAGGAAACTAGTTGTGTACTCGAAGTTTACTACCGTTACACTTAAAGCATACTTAAAAGTATACTTTTATACACTAAAAAGTGGGCCAATTTAGTCCCAAGTAGTATTAAAAGAGTACACTTGCAAGTATACTTCTAGTACATTGATATTAGTATACTTACTACATAAAGTATACTTAAAATATACTTGAACTTTACTTAAGTATACCTAATAAAATTAACTTGAAGTATACTTATTTTTTGTAAGGGAACCATAGTTTCTACTAAAATTATGTAGTTATGTTGACAATGATAAGGGTTTAGATTGCTTTGTGAAGTTTTTCCACTTCGTTTCTTCAAATTTCTACACACAAATTTTGAATAAAATCAGAAAGTATCTATACTGAGTCCAAAATGCAAAGCTACAGAACCCGGGAAGTTGCCTGGGAAAAAACAACAACAATCCATGGCGAGGGATTTGCAATCCGCATTAATAAACCGTATCCACGAGTTCCTAATCCACGCTCTCAGATTTGTAAACCATGCCTTTAGTTTTGCCAATCTGTGTACCCACAAATTCATAAACCATGTCCACGCTTTCGCAATCCGTTCCCACAGGTTTGTAAACAGTACTCACGGATTTGTGGCCCGCCCTCATTTTAGAAGAAAATCAAGCGGTATGTTGTTAACGAATCTTATTGTATATTATTTTATTGTGTATTAAGTGGAATACATCACATTGTCTCTTAACTACGTCTGCATTCTTAAAGTGATTCTCAATAGCGGGTATGGGGTGAGGCGAACCTGAGTGGGGGACCCAGGCAAAATTAATCAATGAGGCCCTTTTTAGTTTTATATATAGGCCTAATATATTAGTATATATATATTTGTGTTAATATATCTTCATTACCTATAGATATAATTATACAAAATACAAAAAGTAGTAAAAACATATCTAAGAGCACAAGTTATTTATTTTTTTAAAACATTATGTGCTTATTTTTTTAATTAACAAAATGTCAATCTTCATCTTGTGGTGGAAAATTTAAACTGAATATTAAGAAAACCATGTTTTAATATTTGTCCTTGTTTAACCTGCTAAATCTCTAAAAACCATGTCCTAAGACTTTCTGTATTTTACATGAATGTGTGTGTGTCGAACCCCTGACTGTGTGTATAAATAACAAATATGGGAAATGAAACTAGACAGATGACTAAGTTAGAACTTGTGATCAATGAAGTAATCGTCAAAACATATTCTTCTCTACCCAGTAACAGAAGAGACTGTAAATGAATAACCAATCAAATTAATGTCATTATGCCATACCTCCCTATTGTATAAAAACTGTTGTTTCCGTGTTTTCGGTGGGATTCTCAATGGAAATTGTCTGAGATCCTCCGGCCTTCTTTATTCTTGGGAGATTCTCTGAGAAATGCTCGAGAACTCCTGGCCGTAATAAAGAGCATTCAAGGGACATCTACTGAAGTCTGTCTGTCATTTAAGCTGCGCAGCATAGGAGTTGTTAGGTAAAGGAAAAACTCGAAGCTAAGACGTCGATTGGGGACGTAAGAGAGCTTGAGTAGAGTAGTTTAGCAAACTCGAAGCTAAGATGTCGACTGTAGACGCAAGAGAGCTTGAGTAGAGTAGTTTAGAAAACTCGAAGCTAAGATGTCGACTGTAGACGCAAGAGAGCTTGAGTAGGGTAGGATTAGAGGAAAAACTCAGCGGTTGTCGATTGTAGACGCAGGGAGCTGGAGTATTACAGAGTGAGCATTTTAGGGAAAGCGGATAGTCAGATTATAGGTTAGCATTAGGAAAAAGGAAAATTCCACCACAATTTGGCGAGCCACAGGAGCCCAAGGATTGGTCCCTCCATCGGCGAGAAGGACGTTCCGGAAGAGCGGACAAGATATAGGTTCTGAAAAAAGGAACTTGTATCTCTCATTATTTTGATTTAATTTCTGCCAAATTTGCAGCAGATCCTACACCGACGGAGGGACCATCCTGGACGGGCAGAGAAAAAAGAACTTAGGAAGGTAGGATATACAGACTTCAGTTTTTGTTTTCCTTTTGATGTGTAAAGTAAAACATTTTTGTGCGTATGAAATTTTATTTTTTTAAGATAAGATTTTGGAACGTGTTTTGAAATTAAAATGTTCCAGATCTGTTGAAAAAAAAAAAAAGAGAAGAGAAGAGAAAAAACTGGCTGAGCCCAGGTTTAAACGGTGTATCCCATTATCCTATGGAGAAGACGAAAGTCAACTAAATTTACCTATTTAACAATATATAGGCTACATATGTACGACGACATATAGAATTGAGATTAAGTGGCCAGATAGAAAAAATATTTGAAGGAAATTGGTGATCACATTTAAAAAAAAAAAAAAAAAAAGTTTTTACCTTGTCTATTAAGGGCAATGAGCAATGATTATGGTTAAATTCAACCAAATTGGTATTTGTTGAGTATTGTATTTGTTGTGTCAATAAAACTTCCAAAGAGAGCAACTTTGTCATGCTGGAAATCAGATCCGGGAGGGAAAAATGCCCCGAGATGCTGTAGAGCTGCAATTTGCTTTTTGTTTGAAGTTTTGTTTGAATAAAGGTTTAATTCTGAGAGAATATAAAGATGCAGTTGAAAGAGTTGAGACAAGATACATGGATCAATATTGTTAACATTTATGAATTTTTACATTTTGAAAAAATTACAGAAATTGTTAAAGTTATAAATCATAATAATAGAAATATGCACCCGTGAAACATTCTGAGATAATTAGGAAATTTTGAATCATAAAGAAACTTTTGTGAGTTAAACTTTGATTTATTTATGTTGATGAGATATATAAGACTGAGCAATTAGGTGCTCTTAAAGTAATAAATAAATAATAAGATATTAAGAACACGTGTTTAAATATTATACTTTCTATCTGAAGGTGTTTAGAATTTGTATCCCGTTATTCCTGGGAGACAGTGTGAAAGAACTTGAAAAAAAAAATTGATCCATTGCAGAGATTCTAAGAGCAAATGGTTTATGTTTAACTAAGAGAATTTTTGTGCATTGAGCATTATATGAGAATGAGATTGGGTGACCAATTTAAATATAAATTGTGATTTGAACAAGCACATAACAGGCATCATATAGTCATTTTATTTTGGTTTCTTGAAGAAAAAGAAAGAAGAAAAGACAAAAGAAATTCTCTTTACAATATACACTGTATTCTGAAGAGTAGTTTTCTTGCTTTTTTCCTGCGTCTTTGCAACGAAGAAACGCTTGCTTTTTCCCGCAATGAAGTACGCTTTTTGATAAAATGAGGAACTGCTGTCTTGATAACCAGATGAGATTTTTAGTTATTAAACTATAAGTTTACTTTGAGTTTTGCGGTTCTCTTGAGTGTTCAAGAATTTCAGACACCAGCCTTGAACAGTTGGATGACTGTGGAGAGAGAAAGAGGAAGTGGTGCCCTCAGCTCCCCAGCTCCTGAAAGAGGAAGTGGACCCTTCTGAGGGGTCAACTCAAGACAGTTCACTTGAGGTGACAATTCACTTGAGACTTTTCCTAAAGACAATTTTGCCATACATTATGGAATTTTGTGCCAGGGTGAATCAAAAGCCAGACCGAGAGTGCCATCGCAGCCTGATGATCAAACGTATCAGCCCAACAAGTCAACTGAACGACAATCCACACAGAAAAGAAAGACCTCCATCCCCTCACTTGTGGGCCAGGTGCTGAATTTTCAATGATCACTACAGAGAACGTTTCAAATTTAGTTAATTATCATATTAACTTGATTATTGTTTTTGATTATCCACTGGTTTCAGCAATTCTTCATATTTCTTAAACTAACACTTTGAATCTGCTTCCAATAGGACCAGTCCAGCTGCCCTACTACAGTAAGTTCAATAGCAATAGCAGAAGTGAGAGATTGACTCACCAATCAGTTAAAACACTGGGGCTGGATTTGGCACAGTGAGGGTTATCACTCTAACCAACTAGTGGTAAAAGTATGAATAGGTTATTGACTATGCAGAATTATCTGGAAAGGGAAATATAGGGCATAAGGTGTCTAAAAAGACATGGCTAGAAAAGCAACAATATTGGTCACTCCATTTCATTTAAAGGTAATTCTCTGGATTCAATAAGAATAATGAATCTAAAATTTTAAACTTTTGAAATCACATGCTGTCATCACCAGGGGTAGGAGATATAAATGTATGTTTTATTTTTGTCCAAAGATTGAAAATTGTGTGAAGATTTCCAAATCTTCTTTTAAATAGCTTAGGAGCAACAACAAAAAGTTTAGAGAAATTGAAATTGTGTAATTTAATGACAAATTGCATTTGAGGGATTGAAGCTGAATCTCTCAACTGCAACTGAAGGTCTATATTATTATTATTTTAAAGTGTTTAATCTATTTGATTTTGAGGTTTACGTTCACTGTGTTTAAACTAAAACACATTGTGACTGCATCGGACAATTGAGAATTAATATCCTAACGTTTAGACACTGTCGCAAGGGGAATGCCACAGTGTTTCTACGTTCAGTAGCTTCTGTCGTAAAAGTTGTTACCGTTCGGATTTGGTGGTATTCCACTCCTAATAAAATATATATTCCTCATTCAGTTCATAAACTGCTATGGCAGACAAAAAGGTATGATTCTCTGGCCAGAGAGGGGTGTGTGTGTGAGAAAGTTTGTGAATGTGAATGAATGGAAATTTTAATAGATAAGATTAATTATGGTGCTAACCATAAAACTCTGATTTTATATTTCTATCTTATGGTAAACTTTATCATACTTCCCATTTTCAGGTCTGATGGTGACTAACTTTCCATTCTAGATCCAACAATAGAGCAAAATAAATCTTACTTCCTTTTATTTAGGATGTAGCTTTCAGACAAACTTTCGATATGATCTAACCATCTAAGAAACTTTTGACTCGATGTAACCTTGATCAATGGAACTTTGAAAATGGACTAAACGTTCTGTTCTTTGACTGTATTGAAAAATGATTGACTGAAATATTAACCCCTTACAATGTTTTTTTTGAAGATACAGGATATTTTTTGCTGATGTCACTAACAGAGTAAATTATGCCCAATAAAATAATGGCCATGGATGATTTTGGCTAATTATCCTGAGATGGGTTATTGTTGTGGCAGAAAGAAACAGTGCCACACCTGCGCAGCATATAACTCTGGGAAGGCAGAGAGCAAGGATGCTTGCCCTGTCCACCCCACGTTAACTTCTTCCTTTTACAGGATGTCATGATGGATCCAATCGAACAGAACTGATTCTGTTCCAAATGTATAAAATATTGTCTTGTTACTGTTTATCATGAAATTTCACAGGTCTGATCAGAAAGGACGACCAGCGAGACAAGCAGATTATGTTAATACATGTTGTCACTAACAAAAATAGTTAAGGTCTCCCTTAACAGGTCAAAGCAGCCAGGAAATGGCTCACTCCACAAACAAGGTCCTATCTGGGGTGCGGTGACACCTCTGTGCAAGCATCTAACCTTTAAACTACACCAACCAGGAACCAGCCCTAAGCAACCCCAAACACCAACAACAACGCGACGACCAGCACACCTGGGAGCAAATGTGGTCTAACTGAGTGTTCAAGTGCAGCATGTGTGTTTTTATATTCATAAGTGATGCTTTTGATCATATTGCTGTTTCTGTTTGAATTTCCTCCAGGATGTGACCAGGGTAGAAAGAGAAGGGAAGTTTGCCTGTTCATCGTGACTACTCATCTGACACTGAAAGAAATCACTATGGGTTAAATTTGTTATGAGGAAAGCCGTGTAATTGCCAAAACATTTCAGTTTTGGAAGGTTTTCCTTATCCATAATGCTGTAACTGACTAAATGAACTGGATTAATAGAATCCATTATGAATTATTCCAATTTGCAAACGACACCCAATTGGTTTTAGAACTCTTGCGGAGAAAGGGGAGTTTTGTGTTAAATGTGGAAAAGAATGTTGTACTTTCATTCCAGCTTATGATGAGGATGGGAGTTCCATCTCAAAATACTGGACGATATGACAGAGGTGCGGGATGATCTGTGGCAGGATGAACAGGCAAAGAACAAACCAACAGGATGGGGGGTTAGATTGGATCACTGATGCCTTCCGCAATGCTTTTGCTTAGGAAGCAATAATGTGATATTTATTGATGTTTTATTTGGTTCAATCAAACTGTAGGACCGAGAATTTAAATATAGGGCTGAGATTTGAACAATTACTGATTAATTTGAAAATATTTTAGGTACATATAAATTAAGAAGAAGAAAATCTTTTAATTTTGTAGATTATAGGGACTCTAACTAGGTACATTACTGAAAAATAAATAATCTAGGGATTACTTTTGAAGAAACTTGAGGGTTTTACAATTATACTGAAGACATTACAAAAAAATATTAATAGCAATAGTTGTTCTCTAGTAAGAGAGAATAGGTGATAAGTTACTTTGCCGGATTAGGTCTGAATAGATAATTAGGTAAACTTCTATAGTGATGAACTAATGACTACATTATATATATATATATTTTAGATGTTTCCAATTGCTAAAATAGAGAAAAACCTTCAAAAGGGGATTGATTTTGGGAAACATATTTAATTTATGGATTAATTATTAGTTGAAGAAGTTACCAGTGTGATTACTGAAATGTTCCTTTAATGTATTGTCTAATGTCTGTATTTGATATCTGAGAGGTGACTGCGGGTCTAGTCTAAGCTAGGAATACAGCAACAGTGCTTGCTTATTAGCTCGGCTTCCAGAAATTAAATATTGTGTTGTTATTGTTTTGTTGAGAAAGGTCTTCCATGTGTTAAAACAAATTATGTAGGGGACACAGTTGAAACCTAGAGAAAGAGAAATATTTGAAACAAAATAATACAATTATGGAAATTTGTGTTAAGGATAAAAAATGAAAGATTATAGAACCTTTTTGGCTAGATTTTATTACACAGATCCTTAAATAGATCTGACTAAGTAAAACAATCGCCTG
Source organism: Siphateles boraxobius (assembly GCF_051911475.1). Classification (NCBI taxonomy): domain Eukaryota; kingdom Metazoa; phylum Chordata; class Actinopteri; order Cypriniformes; family Leuciscidae; genus Siphateles; species Siphateles boraxobius. The sequence continues at coordinate 17,413,075 of NW_027508722.1, read as the reverse complement.
CTTGAATTAAAAGCTAACAAAATATGATTAAGGAAAATAGTTAACAACAGTATCGGCCTGTTAAGGCCTAATAGATCAATGTGATTCGAAATGTAGTAAAAGATGTTGATGAAAATGATTAGAGATAACGGGTGGTGTTAAAGTCACTGACTTATAATGTGATGATTCGGTGGAGCAGGTAAATAATGCAGGTATGGACAATTGATTAGAAGAATTAAATTTAATATTGGCCATTGTTTTATGGCCAGAGAGGGGAATGTGGTGGAAAATTTAAACTGAATATTAAGAAAACCATGTTTTAATATTTGTCCTTGTTTAACCTGCTAAATCTCTAAAAACCATGTCCTAAGACTTTCTGTATTTTACATGAATGTGTGTGTGTCGAACCCCTGACTGTGTGTATAAATAACAAATATGGGAAATGAAACTAGACAGATGACTAAGTTAGAACTTGTGATCAATGAAGTAATCGTCAAAACATATTCTTCTCTACCCAGTAACAGAAGAGACTGTAAATGAATAACCAATCAAATTAATGTCATTATGCCATACCTCCCTATTGTATAAAAACTGTTGTTTCCGTGTTTTCGGTGGGATTCTCAATGGAAATTGTCTGAGATCCTCCGGCCTTCTTTATTCTTGGGAGATTCTCTGAGAAATGCTCGAGAACTCCTGGCCGTAATAAAGAGCATTCAAGGGACATCTACTGAAGTCTGTCTGTCATTTAAGCTGCGCAGCATAGGAGTTGTTAGGTAAAGGAAAAACTCGAAGCTAAGACGTCGATTGGGGACGTAAGAGAGCTTGAGTAGAGTAGTTTAGCAAACTCGAAGCTAAGATGTCGACTGTAGACGCAAGAGAGCTTGAGTAGAGTAGTTTAGAAAACTCGAAGCTAAGATGTCGACTGTAGACGCAAGAGAGCTTGAGTAGGGTAGGATTAGAGGAAAAACTCAGCGGTTGTCGATTGTAGACGCAGGGAGCTGGAGTATTACAGAGTGAGCATTTTAGGGAAAGCGGATAGTCAGATTATAGGTTAGCATTAGGAAAAAGGAAAATTCCACCACAATCTTTATAACAGAAGATACAATACAATATAACCATCTTCAACATACAGTATAATCTTCACATGCATAAAAGACTGTCACCTTAAAAACAGTCACTTGTGTGGTGGAAAAAGCAATGCTACAGTATATGATTAGCATCTTAATTTAATCTTTATTTGATCATTTTATTAGTTAATTAACTAATTATGTTAACTCAATTTAATGTAAAGAGCTGGATACTTATTAGGCTACTAATTAAATAATGTCAACTAAATGTATTGATTCGAGTTGCCATAGACTAAAGAATTTTCTAGTCGACTACTAGTCATTCATTTAACCAATTAGTCGACTAATTGCACGTTTATATTAATTTCTGCTTAAATACTGGGTGCATGGAGGAATATAGCCTATATATAGCCTATTTATAGCCTATATAAAGCGCATACATAAATCTTGCATAAATCAAAGCACCGGCAAAAGTAGGCTAATGATAATGAATGTGTCTGAACAAATAACGAGGCATTTTAATTGTTTATTAATAAACTAATGTTTTCTAAATCAGTATAGGCTGCTAACATATCTCCATCTCCACTGTAAAGTGGATGCGCCTTTAGAAGAGCCTAGAGAAATGCACCTTTCATACGATCTACATAATCAAACGGTAGGCTACTTGCTTCCGATTCTAATTTGTTTATTTAAAAGTGGACATTTCAAGCTTTAAATAGGTATTTTTCTAATGTCTGTGAGGCTGGTATACTTCTGTTCCCTTTCAGGAACGTCGAGCTGCGTGAAACGCTGCGGGAACGCCTCTTGCGTTGTGCGTCATGAAGCAAGTATGGAATCAGCCCAATGGCGAGACGGAACGTCACGAGTGACGTCATCGACCAGGAAACTATAAAGCACACCCCTGAACACAATGGCGACAGCTTCTGTTGTCTTCAGCAAGCGCTCTGTGTGTGAATCTGTCCCTGTGTTTTTGTCTGTTCTTAGTGATTGCTAGGCAGGAGTTTTTCACTTAAAAAACTATATATATATATTCACATATATCAGTATGACGAGTGAGCAGCAATACAGAAAGTGTGTTCCCCCCTGTACTCGTTTTCTCACGGGTGGGGATACACAAGATCTGTGTGTTGTTTGGGAGTGCAGAATGCCTAGTCAGCTCTCGAGGGGGCTGATTGTGAGCATTGCGAGCGTTTTCCATTAAGAACACTCCGCTCCCGCCGATCACTCTTCGAGGAGAGTGGTTCGGTTCGCGCTCCCCACGGCTCGGGTCCCCCTTCTGTCGAGGCAGAGCGGCGGCGCCTGTCGTGGGGATGGCAAATGGATCCGTCAGCGGGGTTTGAGACGGGCTCTGCCTTATCTCAGCCTTTACCTGCCAGTTCCAGTGCCTCAGTTCCGGGTGTGGAAGCACGCATTGCGGTTTCTTCCCCCCAGGCTGAGGCACCAATACTGCAGCTATCCAGTTCTGAGGAGCTGGATGTTGTCAGTATTGAGACAGGGGATGTTGAGGACTCTTCACCTCATTCCCCTGAACATGAGAAGCTTATGGAGGTGCTCACTCGTGCTGTATCAAAACTAAGCATTGAGTGGCCAGCTGTTAGGCAGGAATATGCTTCTAAAAGCAAGCTTGACGAATGATTTTTGCCTTCCCGCTTTCAGCCTCCACGGCGGTGCCTTCCGTTTCTTCCCGATCTCCACACCGAGGAGTTATATGGTTATGGGGCGATGCCCAAGGCGGAGGAGACTCTAGCTAGCCATCTTTCTGCTGAGTCTTCCTCGTCTCTTAAGAAACCAGCTTTACCCACCAAGCCTCTCAGAAATACTTCGGCTCTGGTGGGTAAGGCTTATTCGGCGGCTGGTCAGGCTTCGGCGTGTCTGCACACGATGTCAATATTGCAGGCATACCAAGCCGATCTTTTAAAAGATATGAGTGAGAGTGAGGAGGTCAGCACTGACGTGGTTCGAGAGCTGCGTCAGGCTGCAGATTTATCTCTGCGTGCCACCAGGGAATCGGCTAAACTAATGGGCCGTTCTATGGCAGCCCTGGTGGCCGCAGAGAGACACTTGTTGCTTAATCTGTCTGATATGAAGGATAAAGAGAAAGCTTTTCTTTTGGATGCTCCACTTTCTTCATCTGGTTTATTCGGTGACGCGGTAAACACGGTCATAGATAAATTTCAGGAAGAAAAGAAACAAGCTGCAGCTTTTCAAAAATTCCTCCCACTTAAAGTTCATGTGCCAGGGTCTGCTGGGCGAGGGCAGACCAAGCCGTCGACTAGCTCCTCACATAGGGGGCAACAAAGGCAGAGTCTCGCGTCTCGTGGCCCCCCTTCTAAACAGTGGGAACAGACGCGACAGTCTCAGGCGAAGCCTTCTAGTGCTAAGACTGATCTGAGGACAGTCATTATGGCTAGGAAGGCTTCGTTTAAGAAGTCCTGACGCCACTGGTGTCAGGATGCTGAGGGTGGTCCCCACCGTGAGAGGGAGGTGTTCACCGCTTCAGACGGTGCCCGTTCTCTCACGGTGCCCTCAGGGGTCCCTTCTGCCAACCCCGCCTTCGTGTCGGGGCGCAGACGGGCCCAGCGAGCGCTTTCCCGAGGGACGCTCGCCCCCTCTGAGGAGGGGTTTAGAGCAGTCAGACCAGTCGTCCCCTGCCGGTGCGCCGTTACAGGGCGCTGTGTCTGCTGCTCAAAATATTCCAGAGGCCAGCCTCGAGAGGCTGGTACCCTTAGTAGATTTTCTGGCAGAGTGGAAAAGTCTTCCAAAAATATCTCAGTGGGTTCTGCATTCGATAGAAAGGGGTTATGCCATTCAGTTCAGATCTCCTCCTCCTCGATTCAACGGGGTCCTGCCCACTGTGGTGGGCCCCGAGCAGGCTCTGGTAATGGAACAAGAGGTGAAAACGCTCCTTCAAAAGGAGGCTATAGAACGGGTTCCTCCTCCATGCGAGGAGTCCGGTTATTACAGCCGATATTTCATCGTTCCAAAGAAGGATGGGGGGTTGTGTCCAATTTTAGATCTGCGCCTATTAAATCGTGCTGTAGCCAAGCTCAAATTCAAGATGCTTACGCTAAAGCAAATCGTGTCACAAATCAGGTCCAAGGACTGGTTTGTCACGATAGATCTGAAGGACGCATACTTCCACATATCCATCCTTCCGCAACACAGGAAGTTCCTGAGGTTCGCTTTCGGGGGCGAAGCGTACCAATATCGTGTTCTTCCGTTTGGCCCATCTTTATCTCCCCGCACGTTCACGAAGTGCATGGACGCAGCGCTAGTCCCGCTGCGGCTCCAGGGCATTCGTATACTGAACTACATAGACGATTGGTTGATTCTCGCTCAATCGCAGCAGCAAGCGGCTCGGCATCGAGATGTCGTCCTCGCACACATCAAAAAATTGGGGTTGAGGCTGAATGCCAAAAAGAGTGTTCTATCTCCATCACAGATAACATCCTTTCTGGGGGTACTATGGGATTCTGTGGCAATGCGGGCTCGTCTGTCGCCTGCCCGCATCGCTTCGATTCTCTCAGCTGTAAAAAGAGTAAAGCTAGGCCAGTTGCTCACTGTAAAGCAGTTCCAGAGACTGCTGGGTCTGATGGCAGCAGCGTCCAGTGTTATACCCTGCGGCCTGCTGTACATGAGACCATTACAGTGGTGGCTCAGGACCAAGGGGCTCTCCCCGAGGAGAAACCCCCTCCGCGTGATCAAAGTTACACGGAGTTGTCTCCGTGCTCTGGTCATGTGGAGGGATCCTTGGTTTCTGTCCCAGGGACCTGTGTTGGGAGCTCTTTGTCGTCGTGTAACGCTAACGACAGATGCTTCCCTCACAGGCTGGGGGGCGATCATGAGTGGTCGCCTAGCACAGGGTCTGTGGAAGGACCATCATCGATTTTGGCATATAAATTGTCTAGAGATGTTGGCAGTGTTTCAGGCTCTGAAGCACTTCCTGCCAGACCTGAGAGGTCATCATGTTCTTGTCCGGTCCGACAACACATCGGTGGTCTCTTACATAAACCATCAGGGGGGTCTGCGCTCTCGCCCGTTATACAATCTGGCTCGCCGGATCCTTCTATGGTCCCAGGGGAAGCTTCTCTCATTGAGGGCGATTTATCTCCCGGGGTATTTAAATCGGGGAGCGGACATCCTGTCGAGGCAGGGGCCGAGGCCCGGGGAGTGGAGACTCCACCCCGAGGTGGTGGAGCTCCTTTGGATGCAGTATGGTCGTGCCGAGGTAGACCTATTTGCGTCCAGGGAGACATCACACTGTCCACTTTGGTTTTCTCTCAGTCATCCAGCCCCGCTGGGGTTGGACGCTATGGTGCAGGCGTGGCCGAGGTCACGCCTGTACGCCTTTCCCCCGATTGCTCTGCTCCCAGGAGTTCTGGAGAGGGTTCGCCGGGACGGGGTCAGTCTATTATTGGTAGCCCCGTTATGGCCGGCCCGAGTATGGTTCATGGACCTAGTGTCTCTTCTAGACGGCTCTCCTCTGGAGATTCCGATCAGGAGGGACCTTCTCTCTCAGGCGAGCGGGTTGATACTTCACCCCCGCCCAGAGTTGTGGAAGCTATGGGCTTGGCCTCTGAGGGGGCCCAGATCGTAGGGGCTGGTCTCTCAACCGAGGTTGTTGAGACCATCCTTCATTCCAGAGCTCCTTCCACAAGGAGGTTATATGCCTTGAAGTGGAGGCTCTTCACTTCTTGGTGTGGAGAACACCTGTTGGACCCAGTTAACTGCCCAGTGGGTGCAGTGCTGGAGTTCCTGCAGGAGCGTTTCTCCTCAGGGCTATCCCCCTCCACACTAAAGGTGTATGTAGCGGCACTTGCTGCTTACCATGTCCCTTTCAGTGGAGTCTCTCTGGGGAGACACCCATTTATAACTCGCTTTCTTCGTGGTACTTTGTGGCTGAGGCCTGTAGTCCGCACGAGGGTGCCAGCATGGGACTTAGCTATCGCCCTAGAAGGTCTTTCCCTAGCTCCCTTTGAGCCTATTGAAGAAGTTGCTGATAAGTTTATTACTTTGAAGACTATTTTTCTCCTTGCCATTTCTTCTCTTAAGAGAATCGGAGATATTCAGGCTCTCTCGGTTGCTCCTTGGTGTTTGGAGTTTTCACCTGGGATGGTGAAGGCTTTTCTCCACCCCAGGCCAGGTTATGTCCCTAAGGTTCCTACCAATGTGGCCAGACCTATAGTTCTGCAGGCCTTCTGTCCTCCTCCTTTTACATCATCTGATCAGAAAAAACTTAATCTGCTCTGCCCTGTTCGGGCTTTAGATGCTTACGTCCACAGAGCTGCCCTGTGGAGAAAATCAGAACAGCTGTTCGTTTGTTTTGGACCACCTAAGAAGGGGTCCCCAGTGTCTAAGCAGAGGATGAGCAAGTGGGTGGTTGAGGCCATCTCACTTGCCTATGAGTCGGTTGGTCAGCCTTCACCTTTGGCTGTCCGAGCTCACTCTACCAGGAGTATGGCGGCTTCCAAAGCCTTATTGTCAGGAGTCTCCCTCCAGGACGTTTGTGATGCGGCAGGCTGGTCCTCACCGCATACTTTCATCAGGTTTTATGACCTAGACCTCAGCTCCACCCCTGGGGCACAGGTGCTTTCGGCTGAATTTAATCTTTGATTCACACAGTCGGTCACTTGCTCTTATGGCGACGTGGGTATTAGCGTTCCCGCAGCGTTTCACGCAGCTCGACGTTCCTGAAAGGGAACGTCCCGGGTTACGTATGTAACCCTAGTTCCCTGAAGGAACGAGACGCTGTGTGTCGTTGCCATACTCCCGGCATTCCCTTGATCGACTTGCTTCAGACTTTTTCCAGAAGCTGTCGCCATTGTGTTCAGGGGTGTGCTTTATAGTTTCCTGGTCGATGACGTCACTCGTGACGTTCCGTCTCGCCATTGGGCTGATTCTATACGTGCTTCATGACGCACAACGCAAGAGGCGTTCCCGCAGCGTTTCACGCAGCGTCTCGTTCCTTCAGGGAACTAGGGTTACATACGTAACCCGGGACGTTTTCAGTTCATTTATAAGACGCGCTCCAGTTCACAGAGACCATGAAAGTGCGCCCTGTTTTATTTTATTTTACAGAAGCACATCATTTTCTTGTTATTGTGAGTTTACACAAATAAAATTAGTTGCGAATGATGTATTATTCTTTTCTGTATGACCAAAAATTATGGAATATTTTAAGTTGTTTCCACTGTTGATAGGAAAATGCAAGTGATCTCGCCGGCGCTCCACAATAATGGTGGAATATGTTTGAATAGATGATTTAATATGAATGATGAGCATCAAAATATTGTGGTTATTTGTGATAATCCTAGCCCTTTATTATTATTATTTCTAACCTGTATTATGACTGACGAATTGCTTTGTTCCTTTTTTGTAAGTCGTTTTGGATAAAAGCGTCTCCTAAATATGTAGCCTAAATAATTTTTTAGAAAATTCAGGAAATTATCCTGTGGCGAACAGGACAAGGCAGAGGGACGTGAGAGAACGACACGAGACCGGTGTCCCTCACAAGTGTCGCTCATTAACACTCGCACCACCGGCCTCGCCGGTTCTCTCATGTCCCTCGGCCTCGTCCTGTTTGCCACATATCCATTAAAAAAAAATAAAGTTTAAACACAATGCAAGGCATCCCGCACCTAAACAGGTGGCCTGGTTGAATCAGGCACAGCTTGGGGAGGGGCCACAAATACATGAGTACAGTTTACAAACCCGTGGGAACGGATTGCGAAAGGGTGGGCACGGTTTATGAATTTGTGGGTACAGATTGCAAAAACTGAAGGCACGGTTTACAAATCTAAGAGCGCGGATTAGGAACTCGTGGGTACGGTTTATTAATCCGTGGGCACGATTTGTTAAACCGAGGGAACAGTTTAATAATTTTTGAGGACGGTTTATAAACTGAGGGGACGGATTGCAAAACCGTCACAACGGATTGTTTTTTTTCCCCCACAGGTGACTTCCCGGGCTCCGTACAAAGCTTCTAAATATGTGTAAAGATAAAGATCAAGCACGACTCATATTGGCATCTCAAGTGTCCTATATGCTGGAGAGTAAGAGCATTAAAGAACAGCTGTAGTTGATGAATGAACTGGATGAATGGATAGACAGACAGACAGGAAAAGACCAGGGAAAAAAGGTTGGCAAAAGAGAGAAGGGAAGAGAGGGAAGGGCGTCGGTTGCAATAACTACCGAACATAGTGGTTCCCTGTTATGACATACAGACCTGGCTTTTATATGATTCAGAGAGAGAGAGAGTGAGAGAGAGAGAGAGAAAGAGAGAGAGAGAGAGAGAGAGAGAGAGAGAGAGAGAGAGAGAGAGAGAGAGAGAGAGAGAGAGAGAGAGAGAGAGCAGGGAAGGCAGAAGGGAAAGTTCACCCGTGGATTTGTAACTCGTGGCAAATGTAATTCAAAACAACCCGATTGGTCAAAACAGACGCGTGGAACAAAGATGACCAGTCAATCACACTCCCAGCATAATACCAACAGTAAGACCTATCTGAAGGGATTTTTTCTGTTTTGTGTGATACGGTTTTGACCCACAAGTACACTGAGGTCTCATTCACTATGGATGAAGTTGTGCTCTGAGTGGATTTCTTAGGATTGTTTACCCAAAATGCAAAGGGGGAGGCTTTCATAAAGGGGGCAGGCAGAGAACCAAACCCCACAGACCTCAAATAGGGAGCCTGCATTTCTCTCTTTTAGTCTCTCACTCTCTCTCTCTCTTCAACATGGATCAAATAAGAAATGGGACACACTCTGTAATTCAGTCTTTTTTTTCTGCCCAAATGTTTTCAAAAGTTAACTTGCCTTCCCACAATACTCTTGTGCTCCTATTTCTCCTTAATCCATGTTTTGCACGTTTTCCTCTGTTATAGTTATGCTCACAAGTCATTATTCTTTTTCTTTTCTTTAATTCCTTTTTGTATTCTTTTCATTGGGGCATTGGGGGGCCTCAGCAAACCTCCAAAGGGGCCACAGGATATATATACAGGTCCTTCTAAAAAAATTAGCATATTGTGATAAAGTTCATTATTTTCCATAATGTAATGATAAAAATTAAACTTTCATATATTTTAGATTCATTGCACACCAACTGAAATATTTCAGGTCTTTTATTGTTTTAATACTGATGATTTTGGCATACAGCTCATGAAAACCCAAAATTCCTATCTCAAAAAATTAGCATATTACATCCGACCAATAAAAGAAGTGTTTTTAATACAAAAAAGTCAACCTTCAAATAATTATGTTCAGTTATTCACTCAATACTTGGTCGGGAATCCTTTTGCAGAAATGACTGCTTCAATGTGGCGTGGCATGGAGGCAATCAGCCTGTGGCACTGCTGAGGTGTTATGAAGGGCCCAGGATGCTTCGATAGCAGCCTTAAGCTCATCCAGAGTGTTGGGTCTTGGGTCTCTCATCTTTCTCTTCACAATATCCCACAGATTCTCTATTGCAGGCCAATTGAGCACAGTAATACCGTGGTCAGTAAACCATTTACCAGTGGAACCATTTACCAGCTTTCAGCACTGTGAACGTGCTGAAAAATGAAATCTTCATCTCCATAAAGCTTTTCAGCAGATGGAAGCATGAAGTGCTCCAAAATCTCCTGATAGCTAGCTACATTGACCCTGCCCTTGATAAAACACAGTGGACCAACACCAGCAGCTGACATGGCACCCCAGACCATCACTGAATGTGGGTACTTGACACTGGACTTCAGGCATTTTGGCACTTCCTTCTCCCCAGTCTACCTCCAGACTCTGGCACCTTGATTTCCGAATGACATGCAAAATTGGCTTTCATCCGAAAAAAGTACTTTGGACCACTGAGCAACAGTCCAGTGCTGCTTCTCTGTAGCCCAGCTCAGGCGCTTCTGCCGCTGTTTCTGGTTCAAAAGTGGCTTGACCTGGGGAATGCGGCACCTGTAGCCCATTTCCTGCACACGCCTGTGCACGGTGGCTCTGGATGTTTCTACTCCAGACTCAGTCCACTGCTTCCGCTGGTCCCCCAAGGTCTGGAATAGGTCCTTCTCCACAATCTTCCTCAGGGTCCGGTCACCTCTTCTCGTTGTGCAGCGTTTTTTGCCACACTTTTTCCTTCCCACAGACTTCCCACTGAGGTGCCTTGATACAGCACTCTGGGAACAGCCTATTTGTTCAGAAATTTCTTTCTGTGTATTACCCTCTTGCTTGAGGGTGTCAATGAAGGCCTTCTGGACAGCAGTCAGGTCGGCAGTCTTACCCATGATTGCGGTTTTGAGTAATGAAACAGGCTGGGAGTTTTTCAAAGCCTCAGGAATCTTTTGCAGGTGTTTAGAGTTAATTAGTTGATTCAGATGATTAGGTTAATAGCTCGTTTAGAGACCCTTTTCATGATATGCTAATTTTTTGAGATAGGAAATTTGGGTTTTCATGAGCTGTATGCCAAAATCATCAGTATTAAAACAATAAAAGACCTGAAATATTTCAGTTGGTGTGCAATGAATCAAAAATATATGAAAGTTAAATTTTTATCATTACATTATGGAAAATAATGAACTTTATCACAATAAGCAAATTTTTGGAGAAGGACCTGTATATACTGTATATATACAACATACTGAATCAGAATCTTGGATTTCTGCAATGACAAAATGATTATATAAACACTCCCACGAGATGTGGTGTCGATGACTGACACTAGAGTTCATACTTGGGAGCCCTAATCATCTCTGATACTTTGAGAAAAGGCCAATGAGAATTGGCATGCGCCACTCATCGGCATCATTCGTCGAGCTGGGCTAGGCATCGACGAGAGGTTTCACTCCTTTCGGTTTCTTTTGGCCAGGCGCGGCAAAAAGACAGTTCCATTGTTTCCGGTTCTTTGCCAACTCACTGATTTGCATTTCGCTGAGAGTAATCATGCTTTTGTTGGTAATGTGGCGGGATATTTGTTCGTGGTACGATGTTTGTGGTGCCCCGCGTCTGTTTGTTGGTTTGATCTGTGACTCATATAAGATGAAAAGTTTGACCGGTTCGTCTTCTGCCATGCGAATACAGTGGCCTGTGAACTTAAGCTGGCGCTCGCGTATAGTTGTGCTTATTGGCACCTTTTGAACCGTCTCGTATAAATGTTGATTTGTGATATGATCGTTCTTCTGGTCTATACCAAGCATGATGCGGTAACAATTTGTTGCATATGCGTCGAGTCGATTTGCTAGATGTTTAGTGAGGATGTTTAGTGCGCCACTACCCCAGACATACAGGTATAAAAGGAGGTGGCGTGCATCCACTCATTTAAGTTTGTACTGAGGAGTCGAGACAGTGTCCCTTTGTGGCAGGAGGACAGGGAACGGAGGTATAGTATCCACTTGGTCTAGGAAAGGGTAGAGGTCGACCGATTCATCGTTTTGCTGATATATCGGTACCGATAGTTGATTGGTGGAACTATCAGTTATCAGCAAAAATCCATACCGATAGTTTTTCCGGGTTGCGTCCGTTGCTGGAGTGGCTGAGAAGGGTGCGTTGTCATTACACAGTACGAGAGCGCTGAGAAGGGATTGCTGGCATTATACAGAGCGAGGGCGGCCTCTAGAGGACAAATAAAAACTATCACTGGCACCTGGAGTTGTTTATTTTAACACATGAGGCTGCACGCAGCACAGACAGAACATTTTTCTTGGAGAGTGCTGACACTTCAGATAGGCTTTTAAAACACCGACAGCCAAACGGTATGAATACATAACACTAAAGTACATATTGCCATATCATTATAAAGTAATTGATTTGTTGACTAGATGCTGCATTAGCAGAGAAAGTACAGCAGTATGTTTGCCGTCGAGCCTGAGAGGACTAACATTAGTAGTGGCTACCTCAAGCGGTTAAAACAATGTGACAAAAACACACGCAAACCTGACCCAAATGTTTATTGTCGCAATTGTTACCATCTATTTGGATTAGTTTATATCCAGCTGGTCACTTTTATGCATTCATTAGCCGGCGAAGTTGCAAATTTAAAGCTAGTGATATGATTGCTTTCTCAACATTTGTATGTACATACATGTAGCTGACAGAAACATAAACAAATCAGAAACGCATTCGATTTCAGTTCTTTTTTGATCACTACAATATATAGGCTATTGTTATTTTGATTAGATAATCATCAAGTGTTCTAAAATAGAAGCAAATAAAGTGAGAGACTATACATGTAATATAGGCCTACATGTATGTACTTTTAATGCTCTGGCCTTTGCAAATATTTAAAGATGTCCATCTTTAAGTTCTACTCTTTGGATTTATATTAAATGGTTACACTTTAGAATAAGATTCCATTTTTAGCATTAACTAAGGTTAATACATTTTGTAGAAGTATTGTTCATTGTTAGTTTGTTAATTTCAATTTTTACTAATACATTTTAAATTGAGTTTATTTTATCTGTTAAGCTTAGTTAATGTACTATGAACTAACATGAATGATTAAGGTATGTTTACAGTTGTTTACATTATTTTCTGTAGAATTCATTCTGTATAACTTCTCATTTTAATATATTCATATTTATATATTTATTTCATTATCACATTTTAATTCAGCACTGTTTTACTTGGAGTGCTATGTTTGTTTTTTATCCAAATATTCATTAAAATATCGGTTGAGTAATCGATTTATCGTCAAGTACGGTCAAACCTAGTTATCGGTATCGGTAAAATCCACTATCGGTCGACCTCTAGAAAAGGAGTAGTGGGAACTTTGGGCGCGTAGCCCGACCGGGATCTCAGGATCCCATGAGAGTGTGCCAGACCAAAATCAAGGCACGTTTCGCTGACAAAGAACGTCTGCAGCTCTGTAAGCCCAGCAAGACTACAGAGAGGTCCCAATAGGGGATAAAGCGTGGCCTATGAGGATTTAACCTCCTAGCACCTCTGAGGAACCTGATGATCAGGTAGTGCTTCTCCAAAAGACTAACCACCCAATGGATTGTGACGTGCCCCTGTGGCGGGCACATACACCTTCAAGGTGGAGGGGAACAGCAGTCGCTCCAATCTCTCCTGCAGGAAGGAAAGCATCAACTGGACTCCACATTTATGTAGTTCCTCCCATTCTTGAAGAACACCAGTTCATTAACAGATGCCACTTTAAAGCATACAGCTGGCGCGCAGAGGGGGCTCTGGCTTGAAGTATATCAATGCTGGTGATAGGCCACTAAGGTCATGGAGGTTCCAAAAGTTTGGGTGCGGGTGCCAAATTGTATCGCGTACCTGCGAAAGGAGGTTCTTCCTTAGGGGAATACACCAGGGATGGGCTGTCGCAAGGAGCATGAGCTCGAGAACCAATTCCAGGTAAGCCAGTACGGCGCAAACAACAAGACCTGTTCTCCGTGCAATGTTTGTGCAATTAGGCTCACAGGGAGAAAAGCATACTTGTGAAGGCCCCGGGGCCAGCTGTGTGCCAGTGCATCCTTGTAGAGGGAGGCCTTGGTCAGGGAATACCACAGAGGGCAATAGAAGAATTCCTGGGAATTGAATCAACTCCTGATCAGTTGGACCGCCTGAGGATGGATTCTCCACTCCCCTGAAGCGTAACTCATTGCAAAAGCAAGTCCGCTGCGTGATTGAGTTAGAATGGGATGTAAGTCGCCCACAGCAACCTCAATCATGGCTGACTCTAGAGGACGAGATGAACGAGTTGTGACATGTGTTGTAAGCATAAAATGCCTTTGATCAACGGTCGAAACCTCCACAGGGCCAGCAATATCGCTAGCAACTCCAGGCAGTTGATGTGCCACTGTAGTCGAGGTCCTGTCCAGGAGCCCGATGCTGTGTGCCCATTGCACATGGCACTCCAGCCAGTCTGTTGTGACAACAACACGCATGGATACTTGTTCTAGGGAATCCCCTACCCATAAAAATGCGAGGTCTATCCAAGGGCTAAATAAGTGGCAGGCTGCTCGGTCTGTGGTGGAGCATGTGCGGCAGCCACAGGCGAACGCTCTTTGCAACCAATAGACATGGTGCGAGGCCTCTGCGTCCTGTAGAGGAATCGCGCAGAGGCAAGATGTCTTTAATAGCCTCTGACTGCTTTTTTTCTGCCGAGAACTGCTGGGCAAAGTCCTTGACCTAAGTGTTGCCGAAGAGTCCACCCTGCAAAATGGGGGCGTTGAGAAAGTGAACTTTGTCTGCGTCCCCACATCTCAGTAAGTTTCGGATGAGACATCAGGTGTGCTATGTGATGCAACGTCAAACTCATCCAGAAATGCTCACATTGTTGCCCTCAGATGACCCTGAGCTAACCTTGTGCATTGCAGACAGACCAGGACAAGGAGCAGCTGAGGTGACTCCTTGTACTAGAAAAGACAGTCGCGATCACAACGTTGACATGGTTATATTCTCGCAGTGAGGACATGAATCATCCATGAATGCGGTGTCAGTATTATAGGTGCTACTCAAACACGTGAGACAGAGATTGTGGCCATCCAAGGACAAGAGATATCGACTGCACGAAAAAAACACAGAGGCAGAAATACATCTTTAAAAAGACACTCTCTGCCAGTGTTTTTCTATTTTAGAGGAAAGTAGCTCCTTTAGATCACTGAAACGCTTAGGGGAAGCTCTTTTTGCACTTAGATTTGAAAGGTGTGTAGAGAGACTGCTAAACTGCACCATAACAACAGCAATCCGTCAATCGAAGTGAATGGAATGAGCTTATAGGTGACCCTTGCGCGGCTCAAGTACAAATCTGAAGGAGTGGATGCAAGTGGATGCAACCTCCTTTTAGCCAATTCTTATTGGCCAAGCAGCATTGCCGTAATTACAGCAGAAATAGCAGAGGAAATATCTTGGCTCTTAGCCTTCAAGTCAAAAAGGTTGAGAATCACTGTGTTAGTGGAAAATGTCCATAGTTAATGTGATGAACTACACCTGTGGTTACTCTGCAGGACACTTGTACTTGAAGTGAACTGACTTCATACATTCATTTAAAATGGCAAAAATTCTGAGTTCTAGCATCCGATCCAATGATATTCAGACATGTTTAAGTGCGACTTAACTGTCCAAAAGTGGCTTTTGGGGGTCATTTATCTCTTCCAGATTGGGGGTCATTTATCTCTTCCAGATTATCTTCATCCAAAGCCACCCAGCAAAACTCCCCTATTCTCATTCACACTAGTTTTGCTCTCATTCTTCAATGTTTGTTTCTGTGTGTGATAGAGATCTAGAGTATCTTTGGTCCTCTGTTTCAGCTCTGTTTCAGCTCTGTGGGTTTTCTTGCTCCATGCCTCCAGGGCCCTGTCATGACAACTGTAAACATTTATGTAACTTGGTGGTGAACAGTCTGGAAAAGCAGCAGAGACTCTCTCACTTCTTACATACAAAAACAACCATATACACTATTACACACATAAATGCTTTCCTTTTTCTGACAACCACATTGAGAGAAGCATTCTCACCCACCACTGTCACATTGAATGAGTCCTATTAGAAAGGCACAGTTATGCACAGAAATGTACAGTTCCGCCATGCCAGTATGAGTAATATGCGAACACATATGGGACACATTACTGAGAGAGAACATAGTTACTAAGAGACCCACTGAAATGGGAAACAATTTTATCCATGTTAATTTAAACTGTGAAGTTATTACTCTCTTTTCTTAAGTTAGGCTATCCCTAGTCTCTCTCGTTTCTGACAGCTATTTTTGGGTCAATGAAATATATATGCAGACACACATTCATCCTCACTTTCAGTGTAAGGATACACACTGATTTCTCTGATTTCACTGATGTCACTTTACTCTAAATCCGACTTCTTTCCAAACAGATTTAATGTATCTGCTCCACACTTTAAAAACCATTTCAGTGGACTTATTGTCTACTGTTTTCCTTGAATGCCTTATGATGCCCCTGTTTTTCATGTAACGTCTAAATCAACCCTCTCAAGAGGTGGGGTGGGAGGGAAGGGGGGGCTTGAGAGTGAGAAATGCCAGGAGAGATGAGGGGGTAAAAGGGGGTGGAATTCCCAGAGTCCACACCTGTGTTCTCTATCTAAAGCACAGAAGAACATAGCAAAACACAAGACAGCTTGCTCATCACTGAACATCTGCAGAATCTATCAGCAGCCACAGCAGCATATATGCACAAAAACAGACACCAATGCTACAGTATACAGTCATGGTAACAAATTGTATATAAACATGTCATGCAGTATAGGTATAATAGGTAGTAAGTGTGTGTACAATACTGCTAGTGGCATTACACTTCTACAGCCTGGAAATACTTAGACTGCATCTATTGTTGTCCATAAAGCACCATAGCGTTTTCAGTAATTTGCTATGTGATACAATATGTGACCTAATTGTGCTTTTACTTTATCTAAAATTTTAGTTTCTTTCAGTGAATTTAAACAAAAGTCTCCCTTATAATAGTTTGATCTGTTGATGTCTAGATGAAATCGGTTAAAAGAGAATATAACTCTATAATGCAAGTAATTCTAGTAAAAATACTACTGCAAGGAAAGTGATGTTGTTGTGATAAGATGAAACATTTTAATGCTTTACACTTTAATTAGTAATTACTCGATATAACATTGGTAGAAAACAGAGTAGAACATAGAAAACATGTAGTAGAAAAGACTTTAGCTGAACAAATAAATAATGTCCTTGGAGTCACAGCCAACAGCTTGAGTTACTGTCTTGTAAGTGCAGAGATCTGACAGATGACAGCTTCAGATGCTTTTACTTACATTATTTGCATGTTTTTAATTATTTAAGAAAATATATTACATGAACATCTCGTGACTGAGAGAGTATACAGCACAAATCAATGCAAAAGCATGCCTAACATGGTTAAACTCACCTTTGAGAAGAACAGTGATCTTTAACAACAGCAGGTACTTGTGAATCTCCATTTGGCAGTTATGTGATTCAGTCTCTTTTTCTCTTTCAATTTGGAAATGTCAGCAGTGATTGTATGCAGCGCGCGCACGGAAGCAGGGGTGCACGCGCGTGTTCTCTCAGGTGGAGATGTGCTTCCTCTCCAGTGGCATAATGTAACTTACGCGCTCACAGTCCAGTACGTACCACGCGCGCTGCTCTCACATTCCCTGTACATGAAAGACATCACTGTATGGTATTCTAGCCTTGTCGCAACTTTTTACTCATTTTGGCTCAAACAAGTATTTAAAAATCGTTTGACCATGCAAATCAGTAGCCTAATAATACACACACTTAAAAAAACAAACAAAAAAACATCGATTTTCGCTCATAAGTTTCTAATAATAATGATACATAAATGGCAAACTACAGGGACCTAAAATGAAAATTCACTAATTTAAAATGCACACCCTGTTATTCCAAAACCGACCCTTTTTTCTATAGGGAAGCACAAATGGAGATGATAGGCAGAATGTTGAACAGTGAATAGTGACTTAAACTGTGATTTCAGTCATCATTCACATCTCCTGATGTGTCTCACCGAAGAAAATAAAGTCATGGCGAAATAGGCTAATTTTCTTTTCTTTTTTTTTCTTTTTTTTTTTGGTGCAAACGTGAAGTTTAAAGGTAGCTATTAAGAAAAAATCGATACACTGACAAATTAAAATTTTAGGTTAACTTACCGTATTGTTCCCCACATAAACAACGATTAGGCTATTCAAAATCCAAGTTTGCGCGGCTCCAACACCTGCTGTCGTTAAATAAGCGCGCACATGAGTTTAGTCCAGCTCTTGCAAACGAGAGGTTCCCAAAATAAATACATTCACAAAAACCAACAAAAAGACTGGTTGAATGTTGTTACAGAATGTTGTTACAGAAGCCTTTATCCTTAACATATGAAATGTGGAAATTAGAATATTATTTTCCTGAAGTGAAATTAATTTAATTGCCTTCGTAGCTGCTTTCCTTTGGACCGCTCCGTGTAGACCTATCCAAGATATGGGCTATAGCCTACCAGAAAAATGAAAGAGCGCCTTGATTCTGCAGAAAGAGTCTCCTTCAGTAAACTGGACCCTTTTTTGAGCCTGGCCCACAAACCTCTCTCTCTCTCTCTCTCTCTCTCTCTCTCTCTCTCTCTCTCTCTCTCTCTCTCTCTCTCTCTCTCTCTCTGTCACACA
Source organism: Siphateles boraxobius (assembly GCF_051911475.1). Taxonomy (NCBI): domain Eukaryota; kingdom Metazoa; phylum Chordata; class Actinopteri; order Cypriniformes; family Leuciscidae; genus Siphateles; species Siphateles boraxobius. The sequence goes on along the minus strand of NW_027508722.1, from coordinate 17,394,944 downwards.
CACACACACACACACACACTCTCTCTCTCTCTCTCTCTCTCTCTCTCTCTCTCTCTCTCTCTCTCTCTCTCTCTCACACACACACACACACACACACACACACACACACACACACTTACTTACTTTATTTTACTCTCATTGTACGTGAAGTAGCCTACATCAGATGCGGTTTTGTTGGAAAGATTTGAAGGTAATAGAAATAGTAGCCTACAGTTTCCAACCGGAGTGAATCGAATAACAAATAGCCTATGTTATGGATTTGCCAACTCCATGTAGATTCTGGTTTCGATAACAGAGACCAATAAGTTTGCCTTTCCCTTTAGATAAACCTTTTGTTTTTATGACAGAATCGTGTTGTCATATCTTTTCCAACGCATCAACGCGCATTAACGCTATATAAGAGCATCGGAAACAAAAAAGCAAGATTGGGTTGATTTTGTTCTCTCGCCACACACAGTCATGCAACAGATATTATCGGCTCTGCTATGTTAAGACTTTGTCAAAGCATTGTAGTGCTTTGGGTCATGTCTGGGTTTACCACAACCCAGAAAACTAATTTAGTTTTGCCTGAGTAGGAGATCTATAAAGCAACAATTGTATATTTTTCCGCTCCTCTCCACCACCAAATTTCTATCACAATATCATTTCACCACATTTAAAAAAAATTGTGATTTCATTTCATAGGCCATATGCACAATGTTTTCAAAATGTTTTTTGTGTGCATATCTAGACAAAATTTAAGCTTAATTGAAAAACAATGAACAACGAAATCTGCATGACCTTTTTGAAAACTTGATTTTCTTTGTTTTCTTCACACTCTAAAGTAAACAAAGTAGCTACTCTAATGTTTGAAAATACTTTAGGTGCAATTATTGACTAACAACTGACTGTGATTGAACGTTTATTACATAGCAAAATGTTTAGCTTATTATGAAGTGCTTAGAAGTGAATCTCAGTCATGCACCTGCACAATAACCATCCAGCAGATGGCAAAAGAGTAACACATTTGAAACAATTTAGTTTCTTCTGACATTTTCAGCAAGAATCCTCGATATGGCGCTATTTCTCAGTTTTCCATCTGAGCCCTCCGGCGTTAAAGGGATACTCAAAAGAAATTTGTTGTTCCAAACCTGTGTGAGTTTATTTCTTCTGTTGAACACAAAAGAAGATAATTTGAAGAATGTTGGTAACCAAACAGTTGTATGACACCATTGACTTCCATAGTATTTTCCCCCATACTATATAAGTCAATGATGCCCCACACATGTTTAGTTACAAACATCTTCAAAATATATTCTTTTGTGTTCAGCAAAACAAATAAATGTATACAGGTTTGGAACAACTTGAGGGTGAGAAGCCTAAATGATGACAGAATTTTTATTTTTGGGTGAACTATCCCTTTAAGTAATTTTATCGAGTGATGATTTCCTTCAGTCTTCCTTCAGCATGGAGCGTTACCAAGGGTAAGTTTCACAACAAATCTTAATATTTGTAACCGCAGAAAATTGTGTAATTCACCTGTGGGAATGTGATGCAGTGCTTGTCACGTTAAGAAATGTCACACAGGTAACAGTTATGTGGGAGTGGAAACGAATTAAATGTCTCCCTGTTATTAACCCCCCCCCCCCCCCCCCCCCCTCTCTCTCTCTCTCTCTCTCTCTGTCTCTCTCTCTCTCACACACACACACACACACACACACACACACACACACACACACACACACACACAGATAGAGAGAGATGGAGATGGGGGGGGGGGGCATGCGGGCGGGGGGGGGGGGGGGGGGGTTGGGGGTCATGCTATTGGTGATTAATATGAAATGGACTATGTTTGTAGGAAAAAAGATAATTGCATTTAAAGCTCATTTCTAATACTGTCACATTTTGGGGAGGTAAAGGAATCTGGTCTTTAAAAAAAAGTGATGTCACCGCACCGCCATGGACACAAGTACCCACAAACACTAGTCATGTACATGCAAAAGCTACAATTCAAATCAAATGTTATTAACTGGACTAGCAGGATTTTCCTTCTGACTCACACTTATGTAATAATAAAAAAAAACTAAAAAAAAACTTAACTGGGTGTTCACATTTTCTCCAAGTACACACTCTCTTGTCATTAAAGAGTGAGCATTGAGGCCAAAACATACTCTTAACAAAGGAACAGATTTTGACCGTTTCTTGCCTTCTGCCTCAGTTCTCTGAACTAATCAAAACTCAGTGGTCACCTGACCCCGCCAGATGCCTGCTGTTACTAGCAATGTGGCTTCCCACAAATATGGTACTATACAGCATTGTATAGTAACCTGGGACTCCATTCAGTACAGTATGTGAGTGATGAAGACAGAGAGAGAAAAAAGCCATGTTCAACTTCAAGTTGTCAGTCCTATATTTCAGTGCTAGATTAAATTCACCTTGAATTCAAAATTGACAATTTATGTTTCTTTAATGCAATATTTCGGTATTTATTATGAATTATTCAGCAGTGCACATCATTTTTTTTTATTAAATTCACATGCACTCATAATCTTTATTCAAAATATCTTATTCTTGCACTCGCTTATCTTCTTTGATGATGTGTATTTTGGCGTGAGGGCAGGACACCCTGTCAATCACAAGTGATCACAGCAAATACAACGATCCAATGATCCAATCAATTCGTAAATGGACAAAATCATGTACCGCCCTACATTTTTTCTTGTTTGTGAAGCCATTTCACTTGGAACAAATAGGGAAGAAAAGACTATTGCAACTTACGTTTCATGCCGACTTTAAGTCCACATACAGTTTGGTTATTTATGAGAATGATTGACCGCCACAATCTGTATGAACTTGTGAGTGAATTTGTCTGTGAATTTGTAGGACTCGCAACCATATTTACAGCGAACCCCTGCTGTTTGAACACAACCGTAATTGACAACTAGCCTTGTGTGTGTTGCGTGCTTTCAAATGTGGTTTCACTAACATACAAAGACGGAGATGTGTGTCATTTTAAAGTTTTAGATCCAGTCAGGTGTTCCACCAGAATTGTTCCTGTCAGTATCTGTGGTTTGCGCATGACTTAGATGGTATAGAGTGCAACAACAGTGTTCCAGAAGTAAAAACTCTATTCATTTTCTCCATAAGAAATTTTGATTTTGAATGATAACTTATAAACCTTTAAATACAGACCTGTTAATCGCATTATTTCAGCTGCATTATTTCAGCTTATTTTTTAAACAGTGGAATTCCTGGTGAAAAACTTCATTACCCATGATGCTGTACAGACAATAACACCAATCAGAGTAAAAAAAAAACGTCTGCACACTCCATGAAGCTCTGCAAATGACGTAATCAAGTCGATCTGCCTACGCTCTCAAAATACTGAAATGTTTGTATATATATGCATATTTTGCCACAAACTTGAAATATATTGTTTTATACATATTTTCAACATTTGTAAATGAGTAGTTTTACATTTCTCCCTCGTTTTTAATATGATTATGCTATTCGCAGTGCTTAATGGGATTGTAGTTTGCCTCGCTAAAGCCGTCTTTTTGTCCGATTTTCAAAAACTTTTTTGGTTCAATTAAAGTTTGTTGTGATTCACCTCGTAGTCGTAGCTGATTGGCTTAGTTCATGGCTTACATTTATTCATTTAGCTGACGCTTATATCCAAAGCGACTTACAATTGCTATATATGTCAGAGGTCGCACGCCTCTGGAGCAACTAGGGGTTTAGTGTCTTGCTCAGGGACACATTGGTGTCTCACAGTGGATTCGAACCCGGGTCTCTCACACCAAAGGCATGCGTCTTGTCCACTGCGCCATCACCACCCCTAGGCTTATAACTCTTCAACGAAGACTATTTTAAAATATGGGATTTTCCCTATGGGAAAAATGAATGAAAAAAAAAATACTTCCGGAACCAGCACTGCTGAAAAAGTGGGCAGGAACCGACTTCAACCGTCATGTTTCCTGTGCGAGAACAAAAAAGGGGACTGACATCGATTAATCGCTCAGTAGCGAATCAAATGTTGAATGAAAGCTGTTGGGTGAACAGGACAGTTTAAGACTCTCTCTTAAAGTTAAAAATTTATATCAGCCTCAAATGCTGACTGTGTAAATGTAGCCTAAATGTCATCTTATTATTGTCTGCACTCCAGTCTTCCCCTTCATGCGTTGAGCTCCATGTAATAATATCTTACCCTATAAAAACCACAGTGAGTCACTGGGGTCAATGCTGTGATCTTTTGGTAATGTCTGCTGACCTCATCTACCCTTTCGGGCATCTGTAATTTTACCATATGTTATTCTCGCGGCAAATATACTGCAAGGGATCTGATCCTATTTTCAGAGTATGCTCTCTTTAAATTGTGTTGCAAAAGTTTGCCAAACTGACGCACATGTCCTCAATCTCTATATCCATATGAGCAAGGGCGTAGATTTGGTTTGAACATTGGGGGGGTTGAAGTTTGGGTATGCCTCCTGATATTGTGATCATGGTATAAATAATGGGGGGGTTGTAATGCATAGATTTAAATATTGGGGGGGTTATATCCCCCCCATCCCCCCCACAAATTACGCCCCTGCATATGAGCCAGAGGCCTAAAGAAATATTGTGTGTTCAATACAACTTAAAGGAACAGGTCACTTCAAAATAGAAGGAAAAAAAATACTGTGGAAGTCAATCTGGTACATCAACTGTTTGGGTACCTACAATCTTCAAAAGATCTTCCTTTATGTTTAGCAGAAGAAAGAAATGATTACTGATTTGAAACAACTTGAGGGTGAGTAGGCTAAATGATGAAAGAATTTTCATTTTTAAGTGAACTATTCCTTTAAGCTCAGTCGACAGCATTTGCAGCATAATGTTGATGATTACTAACCAAAAGTCATTTTGACTCAATGAGGTTATACAGTGAGTCACTTGCAATGGAAGTGAATAGGGATTTATATATAGATTTTAGGATTTAAATGCAGAAATGTGAAGCTTCAACATCAACATAATGCCAGAAATGCTGTCGATTGATCTAAACTCATCCTGAACCCAGAATATTCCTTTAAACTGACAGTTGACCTAGAAGCCTGGGCACGAGATGTGACTGTTTCCGTGTGATTCTGCTCTCCACACCTCAGTGCGGGACTCACTCTTTCCGTACGTCTGGAATCTTGGAATCCTCACCGTCTGCTCACTTTGAGTCAGCACCACTGTGAGAAATGTTTTAGACTGTTTGTCTTTTTCGGCTGGAAGTAAATGCCCAAGTGCATGTGTGTAGAGTTGTATACGAATTGCCTCTTTGGTTGTGTGCAAGCAAAATGCGTAGCGTGACGGGTGTGAAAAACATATTTTATATGAAGTTAACCCTGTTTACTTGTGTGTGTGAGCATAAGTATCTCTCCGACTGCCCTCGAGGTTCATGGATCAGGGCCAGCTGTGATCCACCAATCGGTTTTAAGGTGACAGTACTTGCTTTGAATTAAGCCCACAGGGATTTTTGGAGTGTTTTTTCTCCGGGCCGTTTCTTACTGTTAACTGTTTCACACACACACACACACACACACACACACACACACACACACACACACACACACACACACACACACACACACACACACACACACACACACACACACACACACACACACACACACACACACACACACACACACACACACACACGCTTGTACATGTCATACTTGGAAAACTCTTTGCCCACACAGTTTCTGCACACACACACCCTCCGTTACAGTTTCCCTCTATGTTGCCACTCAGTGTCCTTGACAAATTGTTTTTGCCTGCATATCCACAACCATACACACATAGAGTCTTATAAATCTTTCTATCTTTCACAATGTCCTGTGCAGTCTTTGCTGCAGGGCACAAAATATTATTTTACCAAGCTGTCTGTCCATATATTTACATGCATAAATCTGATCCAAATCACACAGTGCTGTCAGATTTAACACGGATCTGATATATCTGTTATCTTTCAACAACTGAGATTAAGATCTGACTTTGTATGACAGCCAGCTCATAGTTTGAGTATCACAAGCTCACATCCCATGGTTTGTTTATGCCACACAAACATTTTTTGACAAGTTCCGTTAAAATGGTACGAGAGTGATTTTTAAAGAGTTGTTACTAACAACATCGGGTTTGTTTAATCTTTCATGAAAATATATGTAGGCCTATTTGAATTTGGAGTCAGTAAGATTTTATGAATTTAGTATTGTTTTAAAGAAACTAATGCTTTTATTCAGCAAGAATGCAATAAATGTATTAAGTGACAGTAAAAACTTGTACAGTTTGACAAAATGTTTTATTTCAAATAAATGCTGTTCTTTTGAATTTTCTGTTAGAACAAAAAAAAACTGTTCCCTTTCGTTGTCACTCCGAGTTACGTCGGATGACGACGAATGGGGTTTCGCTTAGAAAGCCTATCAACTTCGAGTATTACAAAACGAGCCAATGGCAAAGAAATGCCATGGGTCTGCGGAATTTGCATGGCGTAACTCCGCCCCACCTCGTGGGTATAAAAGGATGAAGCCGGCAGCAAGCAGATATGTTTTCGCTTCGGAGCCAAGATAATTTCTTCACTCCACAGTCATCTCTGACTTCGCTCTACGAGACGAGCTTCTCTCTCCGATGTTGGTGTGACGGCGATCTGCAGCGAGCTCACAGTGCCTGCTGATCTCTGCAGTGGTCTGCCAGTGTGTGTGTGTCTCCCTGTGTGCTTCAACATCGCAGAGTTTTTTTCTCCTCTCTTAAAAGAGCTCGCACCCGGCACGTCTTTTTAAAGACGGCTCGCCCGTGCATTTCTGGTTGCAGCGGACTGGTATCGGACTCTGATGGGCACGCTCTCGGAGTCAGGTGATGTTCACCATTCTGGGGCTGATGTGCACGATGTCGGGCGGAACGTCTGCTCGACACCCCCATCTCCCAGGTCGGCCTCTTCGGCGGTGCGGTTGAGTGCTTCTGCCCAACAGTTCTCAACCGCCCATGAGCAGATTGAGGTTATTCTGCCCGACGGCCCCGCCGTCCGCTCAGATCCCTCAGTCTGCCCACTGCCGAAGGCGCCCTCCTACGGTTCCAACCCCGCCCGTTCACCCGGGCCTGGCTCTGAAAGACCGTAGGGGGGATGCCACAGCCCTCTCCAGCCCCGCCCCCGCTAAACGACGGGTTAAGTGGCACTTTTGAGATGGGCTGCTCAGAGATGAGACTCAGTTCTTTCCAGGAGTTGGTAGCAGGGCCACTCCTTTCCCCGGTGGAGGGCTGGCGAAGAATGCTTATTCAGAAAGAACTGACTCTCTCGTCTCTGAGCATATAGAGTTCTCGGATGACACAGAGCGCCGCCCACAAGCCGTGCTCTCCTCGTCCCCCTCTGTCCCAGAGGCGGTAGACACGGCGTGCCGTCCACGGACCGCTTCGCCCCTGTGCCCCTCTGTCGCCAGACCCCTGACAGAGCAGGCCCCCGTGAAACGCTGGTCCTTCCCTGGCCTCCTCTGTCAGGGTGCGGTTATGACCTTGCCCCCACACCGGGCCGCTATGCCGTCCACGTCTGGGCCGGTCATTCCGCTTCGCTGCACCACCGGGGGGACGTCTGTGGTTCTTGACGCCGCTGGCACAGTTGGGAGCCTGCCTAGAGCTTCCCTTCTGTTCCGCTGGGTCGCGCGAACCGTCGGCTCGGCTTGCGATTCAGTTCGCACGGTCTCCTCCCCGCTTCAGGGGAGTCTGCTCCACTTTGGTCGGTGGCTATGCCCCTATCATAGAGCGGAGGTTGCTACCCTACTGGCGATGGGTGCGATTGAGACTGTTCCTCCAGCCGAAATGAGGTCCGGGTTTACAGCCCCTACCTCATTGTCCCGGAGAAGTCTGGTGGGTTACGGCCAATCCTGGACCTACGCATCTGAACCGCTCCCTTCACAGGCTGCCGTTCAAGATGCTCCTGGCCAAACGCATTTCTGGATGTGTGCGGCCACAGGATTGGTTTGCAGCGATCGACCTGAAGGACGCCTACTTTTATGTCTCCGTTCTCCTTCGACCTACGGTTTGCTGTCAGGGCACGCGCATATCAGTACGCTGTTCTCCCATTCGGGCTTGCCCTGTCTCCTCGCGCCTTCACAAAGGTTGTTGAGGCAGCCCTTGTTCCTCCATGGGAACACGGAGTTCGCATCCTGAACTATCTCGGTGACTGGCTGTCTTAAGCTCACTCCTGAGACCAGGTTTGCGAATACAGGGACCCAGTGCTCCGGCACCTAGCTCGTCTGGGCCTTCGGGTCAACTGGGAAAGGAGTAAACTTTGCCCCGTGCAGAGGAGCTCTTTTCTCGGTATGGACTTGGTCGCCTTCTCCACTCAGCCATTGCTGACTTGCCTGAGACTATCAAGCGCAAGAGTGCGGTTCCACTGAAGTTTTTTCAGAGGCTCCTGGGGCATATGGCATCTGCAGCCGCGGTACGCCGCTCAGATTGCTTCATATGAGACCGTTTCAGCTTTGGCTTCGCGACCGAGTCCCGAGGTGGGCATGGCAACACGGCACCCTCCGAGTACCAGTTACTCCGACCTGCCGTCAGTACTCACCCCGTGGTCGAACCTCAGTTTTCTACGGGGCCGAGTGCCCCTGGAACGAGCTTCCCAGCATGTTGTTGTCTCAACAGATGCCTCCACGGGCTGGGGCGCCATGCGCAATGGACATGCTGTCACACTCTCATGTTGAGCAGAAATGCTCCTGAAAAATTCTGTGAGATTTATCACACCCAGGTGTTGAGCAGAAATGCTCCTGAAGTTCAGTGAATTTCTTCACACTTAGGTGTTGAGCAAGGTTGCTCCTGAAGCTCAGTGATTCTCGCATGTAGTGTTGAGCAGTATGGCATGTCTATTGCCTCGAGTTGCTGGCAGTACGCCTTGACCTGCACCGCTTCCGGGCGTTGCTCAGGGGTCAACACGTACTAGTCCGATCAGACAGTACCGCCACAGTAACGTACATCAACATGACTTATGGAGTCAGAAGCATCTGAGGTCGCTTCGAGCCATTTTCATTCCCGGAGTCCTGAACTGTGCAGCCGACGAGCTCTCACGGCTTCAGCCCCTCCCTGGAGAATGGCGACTCCATCCCCAGTCGGTTCAGCTGATTTGGGACCAGTTCAGGGACGCACAGATAGATTTGTTTGCCTCTCACGACTCGACCCATTGCGACCTGTATTATTCCCTGACCGAGGGCACGCTCGGCACGGATGCACTGACGCACAGCTGGCCGCGGGGCCGCATATATGCATTCCCCCAGTGAGCCTTCTTGCGCAGACCTTGCGCAAGGTCAGGGAGGACGAGGAGCAGGTCATCCCGGTTGCCCCTTACTGGCCCAACCGGACCTGGTTCCCCGAACTAGTACTCCTCGCGACAGCACCTCCCTGGCCGATCCCTCTGAGGAAGAACCTTCTTTCTCAGGGACGGGGCACCCTATGGCACCCTCGTCCCGATCTCTGGAACCTCCGCGTGTGGTTCCTCGATGGGACGAGGCAGGTTTGAGTACCCTACCACCAGCGGTGGTGGCTACCATCACTTCCGCTAGGGAGTCGTCCACGAGACACGTCTATGCGTGAAGTGGAACCTCTTCGTCAGCTGGTGCTCTTCTCACCGAGAAGACCCCCGGATATGCTCGATCAGCGTTGTGCTTTCCTTCCTTCAACAGGGGCTGGAGCGAAGGCTGTCTCCCTCCACCCTGAAGGTCTATGTTGCCGCTGTTGCCGCACACCATGACCTCATCGAAGGTAAGTCGGTGGGGAAGCATGACCTGGTCATCAGGTTCCTGAGAGGAGCGAGGAGACTAAATCCGCCTCGCCCTCCTCTCGTTCCCTCTTGGGACCTCTCAGTGGTTCTAACTGCCCTGAAGAGTGCTCCATTTGAGCCCCTGCAATCAGTCGAGCTTAAATTCCTGTCTATGAAGACAGCGCTCCTGGTTGCACTGGCCTCCATCAAGAGGGTAGGGGACCTGCATGCATTCTCTGTTGACGAAGCGTGCCTGGATTTCGGGCCGGCTTACTCTCACGTGTTCCTGAGACCCCGGCCTGGATTTGTGCCCAAGGTTCCTACCACTCCCTTCCGGGACCAGGTGGTGAACCTGCAAGCGCTGCCCCTGGAGGAGGCAGACCCAGCCTTGGCACTGCTCTGTCCAGTACGCGCTCTCCGCGCCTATGTAGACAGAATGCAGTGTTTCAGGACCTCAGACCAGCTCTTGTCTGTTATGGTGGGAAGCTGAAGGGAAAGGCTCTCTCCAAGCAAAGGTTGTCTCACTGGATAGTGGACGCCATTGCTTTGGCTTACCAGCAGCAAGGTCGACCGTGCCCACTTGGTGTGACTGCCCACTCCACCCGGAGTGTGGCGTCCTCTTGGGCTCTAGCGCATGGCGCCTCGCTAACAGAAATCTGCAGAGCTGCAGGCTGGTCGACACCTAACACATTCGCCAGATTCTACAATCTACGAGTGGAGCCAGTGTCCTCTCATGTACTCGCTTCAACCAGCTAGTACTGGACCCGTTTAGGTGTCTTCGCTTGCTCGCCATTCCACTCCACGGACTGGATACGTGCGATATTATATTATATACGGGCGGCAGTGGCTCAGTGGTTCATGTAGATTGTCTACAAACCGAAAGGTTGGTGGTTCGATCCCCGGTTCCACCTGACCAAGTTTTCGAGGTGTCCATGAGCAAGACACCTAACCCCAGCTGCTCCCGACGAGCTGGATGGCGCCTTGCATGGTTGACACCGCCGTCGGTGTGTGAATGAGTGCGTGAATGGGTGAATGTGAGGCAATATTTAAAGCGCTTTGGTGGCCATTGGGTCTGTTAAAGTGCTATATAAATGCAGTCCATTTACCATTTACCATTTCTTCCCCAAAAGCCCTGAGTTCCTCCAGCACTCCTGACGTTGGCGCCAGTGTCTACTCCCTGCGTTTCGGCTAGGTGCCTCCCGTGTGCATGGTCCCTCCCCCGAGCGACCCCCACATGTGTATTTCCACTGTAAGCCTCTCTGAGCATGTGTCTTTCCCTTGGCAAGCCACCTTGCCACCCCTGGGGTTGAAATATTCCACCTGCGGCTGGATACCCCAGCGTTCTCCATATGTTCCTTCGGGACATATGTGTATTCTCTAAGTCCCCCCCCCCCCCCCCCCCTCTCTGGGCTGGCATTAATTGCATACTTCCCCTAGCTTGGGATATGCTTCCCAGTGTACCTTGGTATTCCTGTGTTAAATGGAGTCCTTCGACCAGTCTCGACAGGGATCTCGATTTACGCAGGGCACTGGAAGACAGCTTAGAAGGTGGCGTGATTAGACTGGTAACCCCATTCGTCGTCATCCGACGTAACTCGGAGTGACAACGAAAGGGAATGTCTACGGTTACGTATGTAACCCTCATTCCCTGAGTAGGGAACGGAGACGTTACGTCTGCCTGCCACTTTCCGCTGTACCACGGGGATCGCCTGAGCTCAGTCTTGGCTCCTCAGCGAATAAAAATATCTGCTTGCTGCCGGCTTCCTCCTTTTATACCCACGAGGTGGGGCGGAGTAACGCCATGCAAATTCCGCAGACCCATGGCATTTCTTTGCCATTGGCTCGTTTTGTAATACTCGAAGTTGATAGGCTTTCTAAGCGAAACCCCATTCGTCGTCATCCGACGTAACGTCTCCGTTCCCTACTCAGGGAATGAGGGTTACATACGTAACCGTAGACGTTTTCAACCCTGATAATAACAAGAAATGTTTCATGAGCACCAAATCTGCATATTAGAATGGTTTACGAAAGATCATGTGAAATTCAAGAGTCAGGACTGAACTAAAACGTTGCCTTCTTTTTACAACAAAATGTTCAAAATATTTCAAAAAAAATTAATTTGGGGCAAAATTGTTTAGTGTGGTAACACAAACAAAAAATTGAAATAATGATATTTTTTTTATTTAATAATGACTTTTTCCTTTTTAATTTGATAGATTTTCATATGGTGTTTCATTCAGCGCCGTATGTTGTGTACACGAATTCAGGCCCCAGTAAATACAGTAAGAAACCTGTGCACTGTTTTAGTGCACTGGAAGAATTTTGCGATTGAAACACCCTTACGAAAAATAAGTTTATTCAAGTGTTCTATTAGTATACTTCTTTTAAATTAAAAATAAGAAATTATACTTTCAGTTTACATTTTATATACTTCTCAAAAATATATTTTATGTACTTCTCAGAAATATACTTAAAATTACACTTAAGTGTACTTGGCCTGTACTTGTACTCAATCTTTTGATCGAGATAATAAAAGTATACGGGGCGCTATGACATGTCTTCTAGTACAGAATCTCCGGATCAAAACAGAGGAGAAGAAGAAGGTGAAACAAGTGATAGAAGATTGCTCACTCAAATGTAAAATATCGTGATCATCAAACATTAAACAGCATGTCAATCAAAACTGCTTAATGTTACCAAATAAAATGAAGCATAACCCAAAAAGAGAAAGTGACTGTGAAGCTTTGGGTGTGTTGGACTCGATCTACTCCGTCTGTGTTTTGATCATCTTTCTGAATCTGATCAAGGCGTAGTCTTTGGCAAAAATGTGATTTTTCTCAACTTTTTTGTTTAAAATGTGTCCTTTCTTTATAAAACTTACCGACATTCAACTGTTAATGAAAAAAGGATGCATGAAGCTAAAAATTTTTTTTTAAATTAAAGTAAAGTTAAAGGTATTTTTCAAGTATAAAAAATAATATCCACATTTGAAAATAGTAGTATACTGAAATTGCAAAAATAATATAGTAAACTGTAAGTATAATGGTATGTTCACTTAAAGAAAACTTACTTGCAGTATAAACTACTAAACTAGTAGTTTACTGAGTACACTTCAGTGTGTACATTCATAAACTAAAAAAAATACTACTTGTATTAAAATAGTAAACTACTAGTATACTTATAAGTTCACTTGTAGTACAGATGCATTACAAATGAGAAACCTAGTTGTGTACTTAAAGTTTACTACTGTTAAACTTATAGTACACTTAAACGTATACTTTCATATACTAAAAGTGGGCAATATAGTCCCAAGCCGTACTGAAACAGTACACTTACAAGTTTACTACAAGTACACATTAATATTAGTATAATTACTACATAAAGTATACTTAAAAATATTCTTCAACATAACTTATGTAGACTTCATAAAATGAACTTGAAGTATACTTCTTATTCGTAAGGGCAGTCCTTAAAATGGCCGACTCCCTGATCAGTGCCCTGACTACTGGACGAGGGGTTACTGCTGTTTCAGATTTTATTTGCAAAATGAGAAAATTGTGAAATGTTTTTGAGAACTTGCTGAATGTTAGATTTGGAAGTCTGCTCTTGTATGTCTTTGAAAATAGTCACTTAACTGTTGAGTAATGCTGGATGACATTTTGGGGCAGTTGTGGCCTAATGGTTAGAGAGTTGGACTTCTATCCTGAAGGTTGTGGGTTCAATTCTTAATACCGGGAGGAAACGACTGAGGTGCACTTGAGCAAGGCACCTAACACCCAATTGCTCCCGGGCGCCGCAGTGAATGCCCACTGGCCACGGTTTGCAGTGAGTGTGTATTGACTGTGTGTGCAGAGGACAAATTCCGAGTATGGGTTGCTATACTTGGCCTTCACGTCACTTCATTAGTTTTGTGTGTGTGTGTGTTCTGCTGGATAATTGCTTATCTGATTGTCAAATTGCCTGCCAGCCAAATCCAGAGCAAACAGAGATTGTCATTCCAGATTTACCTGCCCTGCACATAGCTGGGCAAAATCAGCATGTGTGTGTGTGTGTGTGTGTGTGTGTGTGTGTGTGTGTGTGTGTGTGTGTGTGTGTGTGTGTGTGTGTGTGTGTGTGTGTGTGTGTGTGTGTGTGTGTGTGTGTGTGCGTGTGTGCGTGTGTGCGTGTGTGTGTGTGTGTGTGTGCGTTTGTGTGTGTGTGTGTGTGTGTGTGTGTGTGTTTATGAGTTGTTAGACTATCTGCTTGTGTTCCTTTGAAGTTAATGACCAAATATGTGAGTGTTTCTGGCACATAGGGCCAATTACTGGCTGTGGGCACTCACATGTGTGAGTGTGTGTATGTGTGCGGTTTTATGTTCTGTGCTCACAGTGTCCAAAGTGTTTGATGGTACATGTGAAGGTTCTACAGAATGTGCATGTTTGGTTTCATATGTGTGCAAATGTGCGGGTGGTTTTCGAGAGGAGAGAGACAGCTGCCTTTTACTGCCCCAGGGGGTAATAAAGGAGGAAGGAGAGACCGTTATTTGGGGTCTTTTATAGGGGCAGGAGGTAGAGAGAGGTTGGTTTTATTAGGGTCACACAGTAACCAAGTACAGCTGCAGGCATCACCCCTAAACCTCTCCACATTCCAGCATCACCTCCATTCCTACCTTTGTTTTTCTTTGTAATTGTGAATACACTTTATTATGTCTATTAATCTTTATATTTCTGTTCTTAACTGTCCTGAATGGGTGTACTGTGTATTATGTACAGTATACATATGGGTGTTTACTGGTCCTCATTTAATTTTTTGACCCTGAGTTTCTATTCCCTCTTATGATCCTGCTCCCTGTTAAGCACATCTGCCGTTGATCATCTTCACCTTGTAATCCGACTGGCATTTCCTGCTCAGAATGGATAGTTGGCTTCTTTGCCTGGATCTATTTTATTTAACAGCTTTATCCCTTTGGCTAATCTAGTTTCCAATAAATGACCCTTGGCCAACACATCCTATGCTTTCGGCACGGCAAAATGGAAATGTTAATGTTTTAGAATAGGTTACTGGGGAAATTTCTTTGATGGCTTGTTGTGGGGTTTTTTCATCCATTTTTACATTAAAATACATTTACATTCCATTCATTTGAACACTGATTAGTGTATTAAAAGTGTAGGGTCTTGCAAAACAGGAACCAGAGACAGTGTGATAATGATGAGAAAGAAAGACTGAGATGGAAAAATCAGGGAGAGACGAAGGGGTGGAGAGGGACAGACAAGTTATTCTAGTTACAGCCAGCTGGCAGGAATACTAAAATAAGATGTGAACCCCACAGTATGTCTGAGTGAGAAAGAGTGAGGGTTTGTTATAAAGGTCAATGTGATTTCTTTAATTTCTTATTATTTTAAAATAAAATTAACGAACATTTATTGCATTGGCATCATGGAACCACCACTAAGCATCTGTATGGATAAATGCTACTGAATGGCAGAAAAACACATACTCTCGGCAGTGACCTTTATTGTCCATGCACAGAAATAAGTAATGATTGCTGAAATTGTTTATACATAAAAATAAAAATAAAAAGAGAGTTTGGATAAAAATTCAGATTCAGCTTTTATTAAAATATATACAAAAATAAAGAGGAAAAGAGAAGGATGGGATTGAAGAGTTCTAATCACGATTGACCATTTGCTTAGCTCCGCCCCCTTTGGAACTGTTTTTCCTAATTCAGACAAGATTTACAGAACGTCACATAGGAATGAACTGGAGATTTCCATGAACAGCAGGATTTTAAAAGATTGAATATTGGCCTTTCTTGGGCTGGAATGAATTGAAGTTGAAAAGCATTTTATCAGCCATTGTTCTTTAAACAAATTGTTAAATTATGCTGTAACGTGTAAACTTTGGCCACAGCAAATCAGAATGAAGCAAACACTTCTCACAATTAACTGAATTGAACCATAAAATTTAATTTAAAAGCTATCCAAACACACAGATTCTCCATAGAGTTGGAGAGTAAAAGCCTGTCTGAGAAAATGGAGGACTGCAACAGTTGGTAAGTTAGGATTAGTCAGTAACATTTTAAGATGAAGCTAAGCAAAAGGTCAACTGAGAAAAAAAAAAACTGATGGACTAAACTACAGACATAACATGTTCCGAGGGCATATCGTACACTGATGAACATTCTTAAGGTACGGTTACATTCACGAAATGTTGCAGGCAAAAAAAAAGTCCATTGTCTATTGCCATTAGTGTGGTGATGTATGAAGTTAAATATTCAAAAAAAGTCAGTTGAATCCGTTTCGAAATCTGAATGGGGAAATCTTCCACCCTCTTACGAAATTCGCAATCGTGTGGATTCTGTTTGTGAAAGTTCTGCGATTTATGATAAAAGTCACCTTTTCTGCAATTTTTACAGTGGTGATAATGGACTGTCTTACCAAAGGCTGATTTTCAAGCTTTAGATATCCAGGTCTTCATCTATGTGGAGACCAACCCTCAAAAGTGCTTTTGAGCCCAAATTATGTATTTGTTAAATGATCAATCAGGGCCCAGTTAAAAAAAAAAAATCTTTGCTTGGATTTCTGGAACCTCACATGAATTATTTGCATGTAATATTCAAATACATTGTCAACAAAAAAAGCATGAAAGAAGAGATGAGGGAGAAAGGAAATAGATGATATAAAATCACAGTCAATGGTTAATGAGGAAAGAGAGTGATCTGGATGGATATTCTTCCTTTTTCCTCATACTTTCACTCTCTGATATAAACTCTTGTACACACCACATCATCTGCGGTCATTGTCTGCAAAAATAAAAACAGGAAAAAAGTCTATTGAAAGGAAAAATATGATCGAAGACCAATGTGTGTGTGAGAATCACAAGGATAACATATAATAACATGAATGCATCTTACCAGAATCAGTTCGCCGTCGTTGGTTATCTCCCTGGTCCATGAGGTTTTTGGACCCTCACCCTTCTGCAAAGTCTGTTCACAGCTAATTTTGCTGTCTGTTTGCCAGCA
This sequence comes from Siphateles boraxobius, assembly GCF_051911475.1. Classification (NCBI taxonomy): domain Eukaryota; kingdom Metazoa; phylum Chordata; class Actinopteri; order Cypriniformes; family Leuciscidae; genus Siphateles; species Siphateles boraxobius. Next base: position 17,378,199 of record NW_027508722.1, on the reverse strand, counting down.
AGGGAAGCTCTGAGAGAAACAGAGATAGACAAATATGTAAAGGCAGATTTTTTCGGTCTTTTCTTTGGTCTGTTTTAATGTGTGACTGTAAAAGAGAGACAGAAAGATTGAGAAACAGATCAGTGCCCATGAGAATGTGAGTTCCAGAGAAAGGGTGTGTGTTGAGTTTGATAGCTCCTCTGAGATGGAGGGTGTGAGTGAGTCCACATCAGATTACAAACACAGACCTTTCATATGGTTCTTGTTTTTTTGAACATTTTGGAATAGGAAAACACAGGTCGACAAATGTAGGATGACATTTGAAGTGTTTTTATATGGGTGTGTATATACCGTGCAGGGACGTCCATCCACAGTGGCCTCATTAAACTCCTGTCCAACTGTGAAGGTGACATGGGTGGTCCTCACAGAGGTGAAGGTCTTGATTGAAAGTGTCTCTCCGTCCTGGGTAATCTCCACGGATGGCTTTGACGCTGCTGCGACCGCAATCTTACGCAACATCACGTTCACACCTGACAAAACACACATGCACATCAGAACAATCTCTTGAAGAACAGTGAGAATTCTGACGTCCAAACAAGCTGTGGGAAAGTCTTCATTTATAGAGTTTTTGAGAGTGATATTATTAAGACTGGCTGTGCTCCATACATCTGCGCTCTCTGCCGACAATGCCTGATGACATCACCTCATATAATCCCGCATATATTGGGAAAGCAATTTGACAAGATGAGTTGCCCATAAAAATTAAAATTAAAAAGCATGGTAATCCACACAGTACTACAAGTACACAGAAAGATGTAGTCTTTCCCTGATATTCTACAATCACAACAAATGAAACAAATATTTAAATGTTACATTAATATCGAAATTTAATTAATATACCAATTTAATAGTCACCAATATCCAGAATGAATTCTGCTGAATACAAAAGATATTTTAAAGAATGTCGGTAACCAAACAATTGATGGACCCCATTGACTTCCATAGTATTTTTTTCCCTATCCTCTTCAAAATATCTTATTTTGTGTTTAGCAGAAGAAAGAAATTCATACAGGTATGGAACAACTTGAGGGTGAGTAAATGATCACAGAATTTTCATTTTTGGGTGAACTATCCCTGAATATTGCCAAGCTGAATATTGGTAAGTTTTTTGGAGAATGCTCACTCTTGCTTTGTGTGTGTGTGTGTGTGTGTGTGTGTGTGTGTGTGTGTGTGTGTGTGTGTGTGTGTGTGTGTGTGTGTGTGTGTGTGTGTGTGTGTGTGTGTGTGTGTGTGTGTGTGTGTGTGTGTGTGTGTGTGTGTGTGTGTGTGTGTAGGTGGGTGAACTCATTGAAAGGGGGAAGTTATTCAACCAGCCACAGGGGATGCTGTAATCTATTAAACCTTCCTGACAGGAAATGGATAGAGCGCAGTGTGGAAGTAGGGAAGGGCAGAGGCAACAATGGAAAAAAAAGCATGGCACAGTTGAGGGAGGGCAAGATTACTGACAAGAGAAGAAAAAGAAGCAAGAACGGCAACAAGGGGTATTCAAGTGAGGGTAAAGACAGCTAGATATAAAGAGGCCAGTCTCTCTCTCTCTCTCTCTCTCTCTCTCTCTCTCTCTGTGTGTGTGTGTGTGTGTGTGTGTGTGTGTGTGTGTGTGTGTGTGTGTGTGTGTGTGTGTGTGTGTGTGTGTGTGTGTGTGTGTGTGTGTGTGTGTGCGTCTCTGTGCATCGAGTAGAATTTCACACAACTCACCTCACACACATTCCCACCTGTCACCAAGGGTAAATATATACACATGAAGGCAGACAAGATGGAGGCAAAAATTTAGACACACATTCAGGCAGAGACGTGGAAACACTTTGTCAATTACTCCAATGACTTTTAGCATAGTCCATTAGCACACACACACACACACACACACACACACACACACACACACACACACACAAACAATTTGTGTGATAAACACAAGAAAACGTAAATCTAGACCTATTTACAATTTACTGAGGCAGGCAGAACCTTATTAAAAAAAACATTAGCTAATAAAGTTAGACTGACTCTGTCAGATAAAGCCCTGTTTCAAACTCCATAACTGGAGATTTTACTCCATAATATGCTAGGAGTCAGACGGCCAGGGTCAGTGTCATAGGTTAAAGGTCAAAGGAAGCATTTCAGTATAGAGGGATGAAGATGAGGACAGGAGATGGAGGAGGGTGAATGACAGGGTGTGGCGACAGGTCGGGCACAGCTGTGCACAGGAAAATTTGTGTGGTGATAAAGAATTTTAGAGCGTGTGAATTTAAGAGTTATAATGAATGTGTCTGTGCAAAACATTAAAACAAGTTGCAAAGTTCATTCCTCAATCAACCCATCTGTCAATCATGCATATTCCATGCACATTTGTCCTCAGAAGTTTGTGTGGCTGCAGATCTCATCTCCTGCAGTTTTTCGTATTCATATACCAGTAATACATCATGTTCCCATGTCAGAAACAGCGGGACTCCCTATCTATTGTGCTCCTTCTCCGCCCTCTTTAACCTGTCTGCTTCATTTCATCATTCTTTTGAATGGTGACATGGAGGACCCACTCTCCCTTCTTAGGGAAGCTGATTCTTTTGTTCACACAGACTGTTGAAGAGGGGTGTTTGGGTGGCAGCAGTGCCCTCATTAAATCGGACGTCAGTCAAATTTTGGAAACTCACAGACAAACCTGGATTCTGGCTTGAGCAATGGTAAGCATTTAAACAATAATTTTCCGAGTTGGTCGAGAAATACAGCAAGTGAGCCGACTTTTCCAAACACGCATATGCAATTTGCGCACCCACAAACTGAGAGCGCGAGGTGTTTTTCTATCCTGCACAAAAACGGAAAAGACAGCGAATGGATCTTTAAAGCACCAGTCAGGACAGTATCACATTGCTCAAGGAAATGAAACGAAATAAGCTCAGCACTGCCAAATCTAAGAGCCAATTGCTTTTTACCTGACTAGTTTCATTAAAACGAAGAGACACCAGTGTCTAATAATATTTAGGCTAGGCCTATTTGTTTCTAATTACGCACTAAAGTTAGAATATAATTAGTATATAGCCTAAATAATACGTAGGCTATTAAATAAGTAGTATCTAGTAGAATAAAAACAGGAAGTTATACGGGATAAATATTGAAGCGGTTTGCATTCACACACAAGAGAGGTAATAATGAATGTGTTGGTCTGTAGCGCAATCCATGACCGCGCGTCTAGGATTTGCGCTCTCTCTCTCTCACACACTATCTGCGCGCGCGCCGGCATCATAATAAACACTTACCCAGTGCCTTAAGAAGCTCCTCGAAGTTCTCTGAGCTTTTCATTTTCCAGGTACCAGCAAAATCGGGGATTTTGCGATCCATCGCGTTCTGTCGAGCCTTAGAGTGTATCCCACTATTATTCTCTCTAGTGTGTGGCTAAATGTCGGTCCTTGATACTGACACCGTGTAAAAGTACCTGCAACTTTGATTCTGAAAGCAGTGTCCCCCCACTGCTAAACTTATTAAACTTAAATTAATTTTCTCTTTTCTCTACCCTTCTATTGCTCACCCAGTCTTCCGCCGTTGACAAGATAAACTGAATGTCAATCTGTGCCTTTTTTTACCCGTCTAAGACTTTCATTCAGTTCTTCCAAACGTTATAGCTTGTGGTGAATAGGTTGAACCTAAAATTTGGGCCAGTTATCACACTTAATCTGTGATCGCACACACCCCTTTTTTTGAGAAACCCCACCCTCTATTTGCCCTGTCAAATCAAGGCGCCACTGAGACTTCGGGATGATCTTGTCCCGCCCACACCACGCCCCACTGAAAACATGTGCGCACTCGAAAACGCCAATTGGAGCTCGTTTTTGCATTGTAGTTTTCCTTAAATATTTAAATGAATACGACTTTGTTTCTTATTGTAGGCTACATTGAAAATTATCGCAAAAACGTTATTTTTATTCCTATTTTATATTCACAATCGTGTCAAAGAATCTAGCCTATTTCAATCTTTTAGATGCCACGAACCCAAAACCTGATCATCCCCGAGTCATGCGACTGCCAGGGTCCCCCATCCTAAGATTTAAAAGGCCTCTATAGCCTATATACAATCTACTGTGAAAAAATATATAATGTCTTGTCTAAATATTATTTGGAAAATATAGTTTCTATTAAGTTAACTTTCCCCTAATCATTATAGCATTGTACTGTTAGATTAATTAATTATTTAGTAATTTATTTATTTATTTATTAAACTAATTTTTTTTAAGTAGCCTATGTAACTATCTGTTATAATTTGTTGTTATCTAACGTTATTTTCTTATTTTTTTAAGAAACAGTTTTTCTAAATATTTCCAAATGACCGCCTATAGCACTCCCTGGTAGGCAAATACATAAAATAAAAGGGGACTACGTATTGAATAAAATAAAAAATGGGAATTTACTTACAAATATGTTATATAGACTACAAAATATAAAAAATATATAATATATAAAAATATTAGTGTAATTTGGGACCCACTGACGTAGGCTAATAGACGTAATAATTATTGGTGGTGTTGTTTACGTTTAGTTATTCCCTGCTCTTTCTCAAGTAGCTACTTTATTGGCGTGTTTGTTTTCCATTCAGTATTATTATTAATAATAATAATAATGATAATAATAATAATAATAATAATAATAATAATAATAATAATAATAATAATAATAATAATAGCATATAAGCTGTAGGCCTAGAATAGAATAGATATGTGAATAGAATCGAATAATACAAACATTAACAAGAGACATCACAATGAACATATAGAATGTAGTGTACAGATGTCTCTCTCTGTGAGACAAGCTGTGTACAAGTAGGATACACATAGACTGCATTAAACATACAGGGCAATTTGTCGACTGATTGTTAAAACAGGACTCTGTCAAGTTCAGTCCCTCTTGTCCATTCCCGCGGTTGATCTAAATCAACGCACACTCAAAGCTCCTGTAACTGGATCTGCCTCCGTTGTGGTTACCGTCTTCCCCGTTTGGGGCTGCGGGAGACACGGAGGGTCCTCTGAGGGAGGTGGAAATTCCAGAGATCCTGACGGGAGCAAGAGAATGCCAGGGAAGAGAATTGCGCAGACACAAAAGGTGACCTGGCAGGGGCCAGGAGGTTGCAGCAGTGTCCCTGAGGGTCATTATAGGCTCCCCCTCACCACTGCTGTTGAAGCGGAAGAAAAGAGCTGAGCATACGGGGGGTAGGGGCTTGGTAAAAGGTGGAGAGGCGAAGTTTGGGTCTCTAATGAAGACGTGCGCCATAGAGACTGGATGATGAATGTGAGTCGTACAAAGAAGCCGTTAACCATTTACTTTTGATGGATGGTCTTCCGAGTCACAGCGAACTGCAGATGCGGGTAACCAGGGTGACAGAATGGACCGCTCGCGCTTTGCAGTCATTCCAGTGTTGCCATGTATTCTTATTATAAACGAGTTTGATCCCCCCCTTTTTTTAAAAGTCGTTAACAAAAAATGGGCAATCGCGGGTCAGTTGTTGGTCTTATTTACAGTAAAGTTTCGAGGGATTGCTGGTGCATGTTTGACAATAAAGTATGACCACTAACAGCAGCTTTCCAATATTCCCAAGACCCCATACTATTCAAGCCATGCACTCTATATGCAATGCCATCATAAGTCACCATAGATGTATATAATTATTTATTAATAATAAATATTAAAGGCATAAAATAATTAAAGGCAGGGAAGAAGGGGATTTGTTCCAGAATTTTTTTTTGTTATGCTGGTTGAAAGTCTCAGTTAAGTGGTCTATCTAAATTATATGTATTATCATCTGTGGAAGGCCCATACAATGTTCGTCCAATCATCGCATTCGTTCCTGCCTGTCAACATATGTATTTCCATACCTCCGTGCACTCTGCTCGCCCAGACATCACACGTCATCAGCGAGTTTCATGCTATGCAGTGTTAGCCCGCGTGTCCACCAAAGCGTTTTTAGCCAGCTGAAAACGCTAGGGGGTCTGCTGAAAACGCCTAGCTAGGGGCGCTTGAGAGCATTTTGGCAGCGCAGCATTCTTTTTTGCAGTTGAGACACTTTGCTTGTTATGTTACGGAATATCCGTGAAAGTGTTACTAGGCTATATCTCATTTCACACATATTTTGTTTCTGTGTTGATTGTATATTAAAATGTTGATACAATGTAACGTATTTTCTCTGCCTCTTGTTTATAATTATTTTGTTCCGTTATTATGCTTGTTGTTGTCATCTGTTGTCGTTGAGGAGAATGTGGCGGTTGGTCGGTGAGGTTTTTGTCCCGCCCCTCCTCCACTGTAATTGGACGGTTGGGTAAAAAGTGACAGTGATGAGCACTGCGTTTTACCCAAAAGTTGAACATTCTTCAACTCTCTGCGACCAGTAAAAAACGCCAGGCGCTCAAAGCTTCAGCGTGAAAAAAACGCTCAGGCCTCGTTACGCTCATGGCGTTTGAAAACAATTGGAAAAATACGCCAGCTGCGTGAAAAAACGCTTTGGTGGACACACGGCCTTAAGGCAGGCGTACACAGTGCGTTTTTTGCTGTTTTACGAGCTCAGATGATCGCGTAGAAATCGGTGATCGCAGCGTGTGGGAGGAATTACGAGCCTAGCCGAGCACGTTACGAGCACCTCCCGACCTCCCGATAATTTTTAAACATGTTTAAAAATTCGGGGAGTCGGCCCGATTTTCCCCAGCGTATAGGCTGTCCCCCATTGCCAAATCATACACAACCACATCACAGGCTAGATCATGGGACTAGCTGGCAGCAACCATACAGCGTGTGCATTCACTGTCTCTCTCTCACACACACACACACACACACACACACACACACACACACACACACACACACACACACACACACACACACACACACACACACACACACACACACACACACACACACACACACACACACACACACTCTTGTACATCTATCTTTATGAGGACATTCATTGACACAATGCAATCTCTAGCCGCTTACCCTAACCTTACTCATCACAACTAAGTGCTTAACCCGAACCCTTTCCCTAAACCCACCCTTAACCTAATTATAACCTTATACCTAAAACCAAGTCTTGACCCTCAAACAGGCCTTTAAAGGGGTCTCAGAAAGTGAGGACCGGCCAAAATGTCCTACCTTTACCCTCTTTGTCCTCACTACAATGGTCTAAAACTCAAACTGGTCCTCACAAAGATAGCTGTACATACACACACACACACACACACACACACACACACACACACACACACACACACACACACACACACACACACACACACACACACAGACTTACTTCTCTCTCTATTTCTCTATCTTTCCTTTATGCTGAAAGGAATGGCTTCTGTTCTCTGCTTTTCAACAAATCATTTACACACACATTTCTGTAATTTTTCTATCTCAAGCTATAGTTGCTTGCAACATTGAAAGCTCCGGTCTCTGTGTTTAGTGAGAAAAATTACGTGATTGCCATGCGGCTTGGGATAAAATTCATGCCGGACAGTCGTGCCAGCTGCTTTGATCCGATTATCAAGTTAACTGACTCGTAACGTGTGCAATATCTCACGACCTCCCGAGTGTCCGAACTCGCACCGTGTACACCCACCTTTAGACAGACTTCAGTCACTGAGACAGAAACTGAAACAGCAGCCATCTTTTACAGTTCCTCCTGAACCAAAACAACCAGCTTATACTGCGTTCACGGCATAATGCTGCATTCACACGGGGCGTCGACGCTTGACGGAGGGCGTGCATGAAACTTGGTGCTGACCCGACCGTCATAGTGACAACAGCCAATCATATTACTTTTCTGGTATTGCGTTAACGCAATTGGCTAGCGTCTGCACTAGGGTATTTGCATAGGCGATCTGATTGGCTGATGCCCGCGTCGGCACTTGAAACTTTTGCCATGAGCAACGCCAGTGACAAAACATAATGGAACCCACAATTCAGTTCAGCAACGCATAACTTCACCCATTCAAAGTAAATGAGAAGTGTTAACACAGATGCCCCGTGTGAATGCAGCGTTACTACCTACTGTAATTGGGAAGCGTGACGTTGTACTCGAAGCGGTTCGTGACTCGAATTTATGCGTTACAGTGGCAACACTATCAACGCCGAAATTAATCTTCAGGTGGTAGGTCAGTGATCTTTCAGAAATTTACGTTAATTATTATTGTAATGTTATGTGCTTTGAGACATGAGGTAGTTAACCCAGTTTCTCGTGAAGCTTTTCTTTGCTCCCTGCTGTAGTATAGGTTCATGTGTTTTGAAGGAGCTCTGGAGCTTTGGAGATGCTCTGAAGGGAGGGTGGGATCTTATGCTTTAAAAGCTAGCGTGCTATTGCTAGCCTCTCTGAAAATTGCATACCCTACCTTTAAGTGTCCATGAATCTGTAAAATATTTTAGGTTTTTTTGTAAAAGGGTAATTATTTTTAATTATTTAAAAAATATATTTGTATTATTTGTCACAATTTAGCATAGCTTTGATAAACTATACTTTATGCAATCTTTTTTTTTTTTTCAAATTCTATTTTAATCAGTGAATTTAAGCAATTTACCTTTCCTGAAATATAAACCGAACTGCTTATTCTTGCAAGATCTGGCAACACCGAATCACTCAATCGCACGCTTCAAAATACTTTCTACTCACAGCCCCCCACACACTTCAGTTTTACGATTATTAGTTTTAAACATCCCACACAAAGTTGTTTCTTATTGTAGGACTTACTTCTCCCTTTCACAGAGAGGAATGTAGCACTGGGGTCACTCACTGAATGTGTAGTACAAAGCGCGATGCTTGTATTACAAGCACTTGACAGAGATAGTGCGAGGCGCTGCGTCACACATCACACACCTTTCCGATTGTGTTCACACAATAGCTTCATGTCCACACATGTTCCTCTTCGTACAACAACAACAGACCATAGTCATTACACTCTCATATCAGTGGAGCTATTTGTCATCTTATCACTGTTCTAATCTCCCCGCTACGGCATCCACTGCTGTCTTTGCTTCGTAAATGACTTGTTAGCTGCAGGCCTGTAAGAAAGAAGAGTTATCAATGGTATAGCTATAAATACCCCAGTCAAGACACTTAGTGGGTTGTGCCCACCATCAAAAAAATGTTCAAAGATAAAAGCATAGGAAAACACACGTTTGACCTAAGGACAAACTGGTGATTTGAAAACAGGTGAAATGGGAAATTAGCAAAGCATTTCAATTGTTGTTACCTGGTTAACATTTACAATATCTTGCCTGTCCTGGGTGGCCCTTGACACCGAACACCCTCACGCTCTTCTTTTCTATTCTCATCCCCCTTTCCCCCCCCTCTTATCCGTTTTCATTCCCACCCACTTATCTTTTGTTCTTTTGTGCTTAGGTCATTTTTTATTACTTTGTTCGGGCCTGGTGAAAAGAGGAAAGAATATGTGAGAGAAAGAGATCAAAGCCCAACGGGGAATGACAAAGATGGAGAAAGGGATGAGAGAAAAATAAGACAGAGAGAGAGAGAGAGAAAGAAAGAAAGAGAGAGAGAGAGAGAGAGAGAGAGAGAGAGAGAGAGAGAGAGAGAGAGAGAGAGAGAGAGAAAGTTGAAGGGAATAAGGAGAGGTGCTTGGCAATGAGGGCATACATATTTCTGTGCACTTTGAAAGAGGAATTAGGGTTTCATTTTACATTTCTCTCACTTTCCCTCCCTCTCTTCCTCTCTCTCTCTTTCTGCTTTTCACTCGTCTTGCCAAGAGCTCAGCAGGGTAAGTGATACTCACTCCGGGGACTCACATAACCCCAAACACATGCCACCAGCACATTGGTTTACATGCTTACGCCTGGAACACCACATGCAATTGCACCTTCTCTCATCCATGACACCACACTCATACTGTATGTTGTTACATTATGTTACAGACACATTGATTTTTATACAGTGTTTCCAAAACCCTAACTTGCCCCCAAAAACCTCACGCAGTCCTGTCAACATTATTAGTTTGAAAGCTAAACAGCCTTTCAAGTAGTAAAGACCACTTCAAAAGTTGATTTCTCGACTTATTTCACTGTTTGTGAGAACATTTGACTGTAGTGTGTAGCCAACTGCAGTCAAAAGTGTAGCCAAACCTGCACACACACATACACGCTGGCTGACAAATAGGTACTTGATGTGATGATCATATGTTTTCATCCAATTCATTTATTCATAAATAAATTAAATAGGCTATTCACATACAATTACTTGAAAACACCCTGAGATGAGCATGTCTTTCATTTTTGCTTTAAAATTAATTTTGATATTTTTGAAAGGGCATAGAGTATAAAAAATATCTGGGTGAAACAACTGTCCTTACATAATAATAAGGGAAAACCTTATTCTGTAAATTGTATATAATTACAATATAATTATATAATAATATACAATATAATTGTGTGTGTGTGTGTGTGTGTGTGTGTGTGTGTGTGTGTGTGTGTGTGTGTGTGTGTGTGTGTGTGTGTGTGTGTGTGTGTGTGTGTGTGTGTGTGTGTGTACAAGACAAGGTTAGTTCAGGTTGTAAAATGTTAATATGTTATGCACTCCACAACAACGTATTATTTTGACATTTATGAATTAATAATTCATCATATCTTGAATGATTTAATTTTCTTTACTTATAAAGAAATAAGTTACTTAACATATTTTTTTGTAATTCTCTTTTGGTCTTGCTCACACAAACACACACATGCATCCTATAAAGGTGTGGATGAAGCTAAATGAATTTGTGTGAAGAAGTAGGTCATGTCTGACTCATTACCTCTTACAGTATATCCATTAATACCTACTGAAATTTAACATGAACCACATGATTTCTTCAATCAAGCTGTTACTTTTTTTTTTTCCTTCTACTACATCATGTTCCTCCTTTTTTTCACCCCATGTGTTATTCGTTCTCTCTCAGTCCAGCCTTTGCTCATTATCAAAACGTTCCACTTTCCAACTCCCCCTTCCCTCCTTAATTCTGTCTCTCTCACACACACACACCCACACACACACACATACACACACACACGCACGCACGCACGCACACACGCACGCACGCACACACACACACACACACATCCTCTCTCTCCCTCTAATCATTAAGTCTCTATCCTACAGTCAAATCAGTGAGGCAATAGCCAAACATTCGTCTACACGTTATTGGCTGGCTTCTTATCTTTAAAATCACTTCCTACTGTCTTTATTTCTCCATAGTGTTTCCATCTGAATAAAACTCTCAGCTCAAACACACACGGTGATTGTCTTGTAAATGTTGTTCACCTTCTTCTTGGTCACACTTCTGGCAAACCACAGCCACTCAAGCATTGAACTTGACCCGACCTTTGACCTTGGTGTCCTATGACACCAATTACTATCAAGCTGTTTCTTCCCCTTGTCCTGAAAATAGGCATTTCAGAATCCAACATACCAGAGTGAATGTTCTCCAGTTTTGTTTGTTAAATGTGCTGCATAAAATGAACTCTTTTACCTCAACAAACCTCAGTCATCAGAGTCTGCGGTAAGTGTGTGTGTTACACTTGAAATGAAAAGGCTAGTTCCTTACCCACCAGGCATCCATGTTAGCCGCTTTCTGTGCCAAAGCATTTGTTTCTTGTTTATTTTTCCCAGTTGGTTTTAGTCTGGAGGTTGAAAGTCAGATTGAAAGCCATTTTTATATTAGAACAATGCAGAAAGAACAAACAGGGATGTTCAATAACCTGGTAAAGAGTCCTTGAATCATAGGACCTTAGCTAAAACATTTTTGGTCACTAATGCCAATAAAACAGGCAGTTGACCCGAGTTTATTAAATTTAATTATAATGTATGGTAGATCTCTTCCTCTCTTTCTTTCTGTCTTTCTTTCTTTCTGTCTCTCTAAGTGGGGGATTTCTGAGTCTGATATTATATTATGAGTCCTCGTGCCTTCATTTAGATCCAAAATTGCGTATAAATGAACTCTTCCACCCACATCTTTCAGTCATCTAAAGAGTATGTAAAGGTTCATCGGTACACATTAATGAACAAACAAGAACTATGACTCAATTATTTTAATGAATCAAATCCTTAAAAGTCTGAATGGCTACTATATCAACACTGAATTATGACTCACTTATTAAACTGCAAGTTCCGAGTCAGTTCATTATTGCTCTTACATGTACAACCAACTCTTTATCTGTATAGTTATGTGTTTGTTCATAGTTACTTTTATAGCTCACCATAAGCCTTATAGTAATAAGGCATTAAAAAAGTAATAAGTAGTGTAATATGACAATAAAATTATAACTATAATTATAGAAAACGACATGGGAAGAAAAGCAAGAGGCTTTTCCCAGCCTCTCACCTTAGTTTATGTACAAACCTCTTATTTTCTTGCTTTTCTGTGGCTATAAAAGTTCAATTTAAGTGCAAGCCCGGTTTCCAACACTCCACCCTTTTCTTCCCTATACTGCCACCCCTCAGCCCACCCCTGCCTTTCACTCTTCACTCATTCTTTCAGTTCATTCTTTCCTCCTTTCTCCTCAAAACTAATTGTTACATTTACTGGCTCTGCCTGGTGTGTGCATGTATTGATTTGCCTAATGTCATAATTGTGTCATGACCTATTGACTGAAGTTAGTGCCAGCTTGCCAGAGCTTAAGGCTTGATTGATAGTTGTTCAGTGGAGTCTCAAAGGGAATGAACAGGGAGTTCTCATGAAGACTAGTGCGTGCTTTGGATATAATGCATCAAATGTATCTCAGCAAATAAAATGGACAGCAACATTGTGTCTGAGTCTCAATGATTCTTATATATTTTTATAGTCTTGTGCTGTGCGATTAAATATGAGCACTAGTGTCATCTCGTGGATGGTAACAAAATCCATCTTTACTGAGGGAGTTTGCAGTGTCTGCCTTGGCCACCCTATCAGAATTTAGACACAGATATTATCTATCTATCTATCTATCTATCTATCTATCTATCTATCTATCTATCTATCTATCTATCTATCTATCTATCTATCTATCTATCTATCTATCTATCTATCTATCTATCTATCTAATAGGCTATACAAAAAAAACACCCTTAGCTAACAATAACCGGGCCTGTTGCAGATCAGTAGCCTGCTTTCACAACTCTCAGTACAAGTCAACTTCTGTATTTGCTTGTAAAATATATCCTGCTCAAGCAGCTACATCTGTATGGATTTTTTTTCTTTTTCTTTTTTACTTTTTCTTGCGTTTTGTTCAGGTTCTGAATCAATTTGTTCAGTTTGTTGAGTAGCCTAATAGCCTACACGGAGCACCAGAGCCCTCTGGCGGCAAATATGAAATAATAACTCAACTGATTTCTGAGTAAAACAAACCATTCACATTGCACCATATCAGCCAGATTTCAAATGAAAGACGAGGGGAGGATTAATTAAGACCTGAATTACAGTGTTACATTTTGTTTGTTTGTCACTAATGTGTTATTGGCAGTCCTCCATCTCCTCACGTTGACCTGATATCAAAGATGTATCACCCAGTTTAATTACATTCTCCAATACCACAACATATCACTTCTGCATTTTTAATTCACCCAAAAATGAAAATTCTGTCAGTATTTACTCACCCTCATGTTGTTCCTACCTCGTAAGACATTCGTTCATCTTCATAACACGTATTAAGATATTTTTGATGAAATCTGAGAGCTGGTCACTCCTCCATAGGCTTCTAAGGGATTAAAACTTGCCAGCCCCGAAAAGTTATTAAAGATATCGTTAAAATAGTCCAAGTGACTACAGTGGCTCAATCAACAACAGAAGAACTGCGCTATATCACTAGTGAACTGACTCGAGGCCCACAGAGAAGGAAACGAATAGTTGAAATAAAGTCGTTATTTATCTATTTTTTGCGCACAAAAAGTATTCTCGTCGTTTGATAAACTTAAGATTTAGTCACTGTAGTCAATTGGACTATTTTCAATCCCTTAAGAAGCCTATAGAGGAGTGATCCAGCTCTCAGATTTAATCAAAAATATCATAATTCGTGTTCCGAAGATGAACGAAGGTCTTACGAGGTTGGAACAACATGAGGGTGAGTAAATACTGACAGAATTTTCATTTTTGGGTGAACTATCCCTTTAACTCAAACTGATTGAGCCATCTCTAACATCTGGTTGAGGTATGTTATGCCAAAAAAAAATTCACTAGATGTCACAGTGTCAATCAACAGCACTTGTCACAACACTTCTTCTAACATGGATGTCAGAAATAAATAAATCACCCCAGCCATGTGAACTGTTTTTGGTGAAATTTTGCAAGCTAAGCATTTTTTTTTACATATTACACTGTAACTTTACAAAATTATGTTACTTGGTGCCATGAAAAATCTTAAGTATGTTTTTAATAAATTTTCAAAAACATGCTCAACCAAACGGTTGATTTGGCACATAATGGTTAACTATCACCCCCTTTTTGAGAATGGACATTACAATGCAATATTAAAACTTGGTTGTAATTCAAGAATGAGTTTGGTCTTGTTTTAAAGTATGAAAAGTTATGGAAGTTTTAAATTTATATTAAATCAAATACACTATTTTACAAAATACACTATTTTACAAAATATTTTTTACTATAAAATTACTATAAAATCAAAGCCATATATCTAACCAAGTTGAGGTTCCAAATTTGAAGTTGATATCACAAAAATTGAAGTTCTAAATCTGTCCAAATATCACTTCTGTCACAAAACATGGAACCTTGAGACTCAGAACTTTCTGACAATGTGTTTTGTCAAGATTAGAAAAGGTTTTGATCATAAATTATGATGGGCAATGAAAAAGTCTGGCAAAGTATGTGTATGAATTCCGGTCAGTGGCGGTTCTAGAGGGGGGGGCCAGGGGGGCCCGTGCCCCTGTGACAACAAGTTTGGCCCCCCTTGTGGCCCCCCTAAATGTGGAGTGTGAAATAATTTTTACAAAACTGTTTTTTGCTATCTTTGTTATCGTTGTATGCATATTTTTTTTTAATTATTATTCTATCTTTGTGGATTTGCTTGTTCACGTGACAATTCGCATCACATTCGCGGGAATCGCGGCAGAATAACGTCTGTCTCCTGCACGCGAGAGAGGAGAGAAGGAGAAAGCTGGTCAGTTGCAAGTTCATTCTTTATGTGCGTATCGGGTGTGCGATGTGTATTGTCTATTAAAATATTGTAATACTTGTTTTAACTATGTACGAGGCACTGTGAGCTGACATCGCATTTGTCTCTCGTCCTTTGCTGTGTGCGGTTCATAGGTAGGCTATGTCCCCAAATTAGTTTATGTCTTATATTTATATCATATTATGTTCTTATATTAGAATATCAAATCAGCAAGAGTGCCGTTTTCCCGCGCACAATTGCAACTGTGATATTGATGTTATACAACAGTTAAATTAACAATAAGTTAACATGAGTTACTTTTTAGACACAATATTGTCAATATTGTTTGTTTTCCCTTTATTTCGCCGACTAGAATTTGAAAATGAAACCGTAGCAGAGTCTCAATGCAACAGACAGCGATGATTTATTGACTGAAATCCGCGTTTTGAAGGAATCACTTGCTCCTTTCCCGAATGAATCAGCCGTTTAGACGAATCGGTTGAATGAATGAATCCCTCAACTCACTTCTGTGACTTTCCGCCGCCTACTGGCGGTTTTAGTTTCATATTTAAAGTACCCTTTAATTAAAACGTTAAAATTAGAAATCATTTCATGTTTAAATATTGATTTTAAAAAAAATCTCATAGCTTTATTTATGCAATTGTGAATGGAATGTAAATATATTAATGCTTCTGTGTCACCTCTGCACTGCAAACATGGATTTTGATTGAATGAATTAATTTGACTGGTAACAGTGGTACTGTATAATTATTGTATAATTAAGTATTATTCTATAAATAAGGATAATTACTGTATAATTTGAATGTTAGTATTTGACATAAAAGGTGATTCATAAATCTAAATAAGTTTAGAAAGAATGTCCATATATAGGTGAAAATGCCCCTGGAAATCAATTTAAGGTGGCAAATTAAATTAATTAAAAAATGAATTTCGGTCCCTGCTGTTAACTGACCACTGCATAGAATATTAAAAAATTTGAATATCTTTGTGAGTCTGCTGTCAACAACAGGCCTAAACCAGCCATGGCACCAGCACAAAAACACAATCAGTAAAATATCATCTAATTATCAACAAAACATTGAAAATATTGAGATATATTTTGGTCAATATTGCACACCCCTAATGTACGGTATGAATTTTGATTTCTTCAGGTCTTAAAACGCCTTAAATTTGACTTTAAAAAGTGTGCAGGAACCCTGTAAACGGTTAGTAGTTACCTAGCAAGTCAGTTATTTTCAGTAAATGAATTAATAATCTTCTTGGTCCCCATTGCTTTTGCTCTATAGTTCTCACCAAAATGCAGAGAAAGAAGGGCATCATGTCAATTACAGTTACTGTGACTAATACTGAATATGTAATGCAAATGTAA
The DNA here is from genome assembly GCF_051911475.1 of Siphateles boraxobius. Classification (NCBI taxonomy): domain Eukaryota; kingdom Metazoa; phylum Chordata; class Actinopteri; order Cypriniformes; family Leuciscidae; genus Siphateles; species Siphateles boraxobius. The sequence continues at coordinate 17,361,677 of NW_027508722.1, read as the reverse complement.
AAATAAAATGGAAATGCAAATACATTGTTGAATGATTATAAACATGGTATTTTGCCTTTTAATGCCTGCAGTGCAGTGCAGAAAATTATATGACAACAATAAGGTCTATATGTAACTGGCCCCTCTAACAGTACAACTGGCCCCAGCTTGGCCCCCCCAGTTGAAATGGTCTAGAACCGCCACTGATTCCGGTATTATTTTTTACCATTAAGTGACATCTCAACCATTTGGTAGAGGCAGATATTTTAAAAATTATGGGATGTGTTGAAAGAAAAAAAACATTGAGTGTGTTTACTAGCGACATAAGGAGATAAGAAATGCGAACAAAAATTTTTTCCATCACATTTTTCTTGGTGCGGACTTTAAAGGGTTCATTCCCCCCCCCCTCACCTCGGTTGTCTCAGTTATGGTTTCTGTTCAACCACTTCCTAACAGAAAAACCACCTGTTTCACAAAACCTTAAAAGACAGAAATTAGAGTCATCGACAGCTCTAGACCAAAAACAGAAAGACCAAAAACAGAAGCGTTTTTATTTATGAACAAAATATGGTACAGATTCGTCAGGTAAACTCACATCCCTGTTGTCCATTTGTTGGCTTACAAAAATTCTTATTCGAGATAGGCTATTGTGTAGCCTATAATTTATGTCGTAGAACTAAACATGAACTTCTCTTATTTATTTAAGTCTAAAACCACAATTCTAAAAACCCAATAGCAAATGGACCTTATTGTGCAATAGCTACCAATTTTTCGTGAATGAAACGTGGTTTAGTACTTTTTTTTTTTTTTTTTACCAGAGTGTCTTTCAGCTGCATGGCCAAACATTTAAAGAAGAAGAAGAATAGTGTCTAAGTTAAGTCGTTTTTGGCCTTAACTTAAATTACAGTCGATTTCGTTAATTATTTTAATGCACAATTATTAACCATATAGGCTATGTTTTGAACCTTTTTATCATAAGAAATTAACAAAAATATATAAGTAGCCTACAACAAAGGATGCCTTTTTAGGTCTTTATATGTGTAGCACTAAAAACATACTTTCTGAGTCTTACAAAATGTAAACCATCACTACCAAAGTACACAGAAAAGACAGTACGTTTATCACTGTAGTTTTAGTCCCCGAGCTCCTCTTAGCTCCGCAGTCCAGCTGGTTATTGCTTGGCGCTCTGTTTTCTGGGTTTCCTTCAAAATGGACCGGTTGACAGGCATCTCCTATCTCTTCACAAGCAAGGATGATGTGTTTGCTTTCATTGCGCATGTTTCTGATCCCACACGCGCCATCAGCGGGATCGATCCGCACCGTTATAAAGGAGAATTTTTCTTTACTGATACACAGGTTACCGGACATAGTCTTGCCCCCTGCATTAGTACACACATTTTCCACCCGCTGTTTCTCGCTGGCACGGAAAAACGACTGCGTTGGTCTGCGGCACGTTTGAATTTTCCTCAGGAAAGTTTCCCACGCGTTCTGGTCCCACGTTTTTGGCACCCCGTCTGGAATATGGCGCTTGAGGAAAACATTATGAGCGTTTTTGTACTTCGCTGGCATACAAGGCTTATAGTTTCTATCCACCGAGTGAGTTTGAGGCAAAACAAATGCCAAAAATACCAAAAAAGGAAACATTTTGAAGACCTAAAGAGAGAAAACAGTAGAAGTTTCTTAAAACTATTACGCTTAGCAGCAGTTCCTAATGCTCAAGTGGTCCCTCATAGTCATCTAAAAATAACATGCTAACCACAGCTCTGCTGGCGTCTGTGGAACGCGTGTGTTTCGCTCCCTAAAAGCAAACTGAGCAGATTGGCTTTGATGATTACTTACCGAAATGTTGCAGACCTACTTATTGGTGTACGTTTGAGAAGCCCTTCTTTTTGTCTCCTTCTTTAGCTGAACGAAGTATTTTTTCTAGTATGGAGCTATTTCTCTCTTTTGAGTTTCAAGTGTTTGACCAAAAGTCTGAATCTTGTTATGACACGTCAAGCATCAGTTCCCTCAGTTTTGATTGTGAGCCATAGGATGAGTCATGGTCTTTTTTCGCAGATTAGTAGTTTAGCTAATTTATTATTTGGATATTAATGCATAACCTATTAAAGAAAACATTGAATCTATTATTTGAAAAGATTGACAAATTAAGATTTTAATTATGAATTCAGAACCTAAATTCATTAACAAACTCAAATTTAAATTCATAATTTTAAGGGTCTTGTTTTAATGATCTAAGCAAATGGTCTAAACCGCACGAGGCAAATGCACTTGGGGTGTGTCCAAATCCACTTTTGCTATTTTAATAACAAGAAAATGGTCTAAAATGGTTGTCCTTATTCTTTTAATGAATAAAGTAATGGATGTGTTTTGGGCGTAACGTGCAATAAACTAATCAGAGTCTCATCTCCCAATCCCTTTAAAATCCAGTAGCGCTCCGCCACTGCGGATTCGTTATTTACATGGCGAAATTAGCAAGCAGAAAAACGTACTCGGTTACTAACGTAACCTCGGTTTTCTCTAGAGAGGGAACGAGTACTGCGTAATATCTTACGCTATGGGGAAAACCTCTTTTCCACGAGATATTGAAGCCAAAAAATTATCCTTAATTTTGTATTTATGTAAAACGCTGTGCAGCAGCATGAAGACATAGGCAAGGCGGCTTGCGCGCCTATTGGCTGCCCTGCGGCAACAGCAGCAGCCTATCGAGAGAGGCGCTGCGTGACACACATCCAATGGGGGCGATTCGCGCCCATTTCGTCACGTCCCGCCAGAAAGGGCGTAGTCTCGCCCTATAAATATAGCTCGATTAGGCTGGTACAACTGGTTTTCATCGCCGAAGCGAACCAGAGCTGTGTATGCACGGCAAGATACGCAGTACTCGTTCCCTCTCTAGAGAGAACCGAGGTTACGTTAGTAACCGAGTACGTTCTCTTACGAGAGTACTCTCGTACTGCGTAATATCTTACGCTATGGGGAACACTATGCAAAACGCCGTGCGTACTGGGATCCAACACCAAAGTCCCAAGGGCAGAAGCCCGGGGCTCATATAGTGCATAATCACCATGGACTCACAGAGAGTCGGAGAAGAGAGGCTGCAAGCATCATCCCCCATGAAATAGCATCCCACAGGAGCTAGTTATGTGACAGTGCTCCACACAGACAGGGTGAACGTATTCAGCCTGAACTGGGCAATAGAAAGGGTTATTCAACACCCATGGGCTGTTCTATCGCTCGGTGAGCGATGCACAGGCAAAACTCAGTATCTGGGCCGACACAGCGGGGCAGATAACACTGAATTCTATACCGACAGAAGCTTGGGTTGTAAGGCGGGAACCTCCAGGTTATAAAACCTTCTAAATGTAGACGGCGAGGCCCAGCCCGCGGCCGTACAGATATCTTGCAAGGTAACCCCACTATACCACGCCCACGATGAGGCCACGCCTCTCGTGGAGTGCGCTCTGACACCTAAAGGACACTGCAGGCCCTTAGAAGTGTAAGCCAGTGCTATGGCGTCGACTATCCATCTGGATAAGCTCTGTTTTGATGCGGCCAGTCCCTTGGAGCGTCCGCCAAACAAAACGAAGAGCTGCTCGGTCTGTCTGAAGACAGACGAGCGGGACATATAAGTTCTCAGTGCCCTGACAGGGCAAAGGAGACTCGCATCCACCCCCTCAGTATGAACCGGGAGGGCGCACAGGGAAATGACCTGGGCCCTGAACGGTGTGTTAAGGGATTTGGGCACGCACCCGTGCCTTGGTTTGAGTATGACCTTTGAGTCATTAGGCCCAAACTCCATACATGACGCGCTTACTGAAAGCGCTTGTAAGTCCCCTACGCGCTTCACTGAAGCGAGAGCCAAAAGAAACACCGTTTTGAAAGACAGATGCTTCGTGTCTGACAAATGGATTGGCTCGAACGGGGCACCTTTCATGGCTTCCAGAGCCGTAGAAAGGTCCCACGCCGGGACTGAAGGAGGTCTAGGAGGGTTCAGCCTCCGAGCTCCCCTGAGGACTCGCACGACCAGGTCGTTTTTCCCCAGTAACTGGCCAGACACAGGTTTTGCAAACGCTGTTATGGCCGCCACGTACACTTTGAGCGTGGATGGGGTCCTGCCCTTATCCAGCAGCTCTTGAAGGAAGGAAAGCACTTCCGTGACCCCGCAGTCTACGGGTGAAAAGCCCTGAGCTTGACACCAGGTAGAGAACACAGATCATTTCGCGGAGTAAAGCCGTCTAGTAGATGGGGCTCTCGCCTGTGTGATCGTGTTTAACACTCCCTCCGGGAGGTTAGCGGGTACCCATTGATGGCCCATGCATGTATGGACCATAGCTGCGGGCGAGGATGCCAAATCGAGCCCTTGGCCTGAGAGAGGAGGTCTTTCCTCAACGGTATTGGCCACGGGGCAGTGCTGGTCAGCCGCATCAGGACTGGGAACCAAGCCTGGTTCGGCCAGAGCGGAGCCACAAGCAGCACTGGGCATCTGCTTTCCCTGATTCGTTCCAGCACTTGAGGCAGGAGCGAGACGGGGGGAAAAGCATAGAGGGGACAGCGGGGCCAGACATGGGCCAGCGCGTCCTCGCTCTTGGAGAAATATTTCGGGCAGTGAGCGTTCTCGTGGGACGCGAACAGGTCCACCTGCGCTTTGCCGAATGTCTCCCACAGCAGTTGGATCGTCTGCGGGTGCAGCGACCATTCCCCTGCTGGGACATTGTTTCTGGACAGTCTGTCTGGTCCCAGATTCAGGTGACCAGGGACATGCGCCACTCTCAGTGAAAGCAGGTTGTGCTGAGCCCAGACCAGGAGGCGTTCCGTTAGCCTGTAAAGGTTTCGGGACTTGATGCCGCCCTGGCGATTTATGTATGCCACCACTGACATGTTGTCCGAACGGACCAAGACGTGGTGGCCTTTTATCTGGGGACAGAAGCGCCGTAGTGCATTGTCGACTGCCATCATTTCCAGACAGTTTATATGTTGGAGTTTTTCCCGTTCTGACCACTGGCCAAAGAACGGTCTGCCCTCGAGCAGCGCTCCCCATCCCGAGGTGGAGGCGTCCGTTGACACCACCTTCACACTCGAGGGAGTCCCCAGAGTCACACCTGACTGATACCAGTCGGTTACTTTCCATGGTTCCAGAGCTCTAACGCATTCCAGATCGACCCGGAGGCGAAACCGGCCAGCGGTCCATGCCCGGGGGGGAACTCGCGCTTTCAGCCACAGCTGCAGTGGGCGCATGCGATGCAGACCCAGCTGGAGCACTGAAGCTGCTGAGGCCCAGCATTTTCTGAAACCTTTTGAGCTGGACTATCGAGCCGCGGCGGAAAGATTTCACAGCGCGCTGAATGTCCAGCTCGCGCTCTGGCGACAGGCGCGCTGTCATGGATAGCGAGTCCAGCACAGTTCCCAGAAAAGAGATTTTCTGGCTGGGAGACAGCGAACTTTTCGTCCAATTGACTGTGAGACCCAGATTCTCGAGATGCTCGAGTAATGTGGTCCTGTGTTCTATGAGCTCTGATCGTGACCGAGCTAGAATCAGCCAATCGTCCAAGTAGATCAAAATTCGCATGCCCTGGAGTCTCAGGGGTGCGAGAGCCGCGTCCATGCACTTCGTAAATGTACAGGGTGCCAAGGACAGGCCGAACGGTAGGACTTTGTATTGGTATGCCTGGCCCTCAAAGGCGAATCTCAAGAATCGCCTGTGACGCGACGCTATTTGTATTTGAAAATATGCGTCTTTCAGATCTATTGACATAAACCAGTCGTCCTGGCGAACTTGCGCAAGGATTTTCCTGGTTGTAATCATTCTGAACTGGCGCTTCGCGAGCGCTCTGTTCAGCAGTCGCAGATCTAGAATGGGTCTGAGACCCCCGTCTTTTTTCGGTACAAGAATATACCTGCTGTAAAGACCCCCTTTGCTCTGAGCCTGAGATAAGGGTTCTATAGCCCCTTTGCTCAGTAGTTTCGCTATCTCGGCTCAAAGTAGATGAAATACTTCGTCTTTCACTGTCGTTTCGACTCGCGCCGCGCAACGGCGGGGGTGACGAGCGAACTGTAGCGAATAGCCTCTTATTATAGTCTTCAGCACCCATTCTGATACCCCGGGAAGCTTTGCCCACGCATCTGCATGAATAGCTAGAGGTAGAATGAAATCTGGGCTCTGGCCGCGGCATAACGACGGCCGGAGAGCTCCGGTGTGCTGGGAAATAAACACTGTGTTCACAGTGTGCGAGGCAGGGGGTACGCTGATCACAGCGGGCAGCCCGGTCGCGCTCAGCTTCTCTCTGACATGTTGTGGAGAGAATGTGAGCGGGACGAGCCCTATAGGGTTCGGCATGTCTGTGAGGGAATACGGGCGCGGGATAGCGGGCACATTCACTGCACTGGTAACACTGTCGGCTCGCGCCGACTGAGAATGTGTTGGTTTTGTTTTTACAGAAACCGTGGGACATGCTTTGTGTAGAGTTTGTGGGCACTGCGTTGTGGGCACGTACACTACATTTATTGCACAACCGACATGAGTCGGTTTTATTTGTGCTAGCCCTGTATTGTGACGGGCTGTGTCTGTGTGTGGGAATGGGCACTGAGACGTGGGCATTCTTACAACACTCATAACACCATCGGCTATGGCCGGGACACCAGAAAAAACACTCTTTATTGGATTTCTTTTACAGAAAACGTGGCACATGCAGTGTGTAGTGTTTGTGGGCACTGGGTTGTGGGCACATTCACTATAATTAATGCACAATTAACATGAGTCGAACACATTTGTGCAAGCCCTGCACTGTGGCGGGCTGTGTTTGTGTGTACAAATGAACACTGGGCTGTGGCATTTTTAATACACTCATAACACCATCAGCGCTTGTGGCATCTGGGTCGCCGTGGAAACGGCATTTGTGTGCAGGCAAGCGGGCCCGGCTTGTTTACTGCAAAATACACTGGAACAGTCGCATTTTATCGGAACTGAACGAGTGAAAAGTTATTTTGATATCCGCTGCGAGAGCTGGGCTCGAACACGGGTCTCCCGTGCGAAGGCTTTGGGTTTCGCCACTGAGGCTGGAGAAGGCTCGGGGACCCGCTGAGCAGATAAAGAGCGTCATCACAGTTTTGTGTGTGTCGGCGTTTGTTTGCAGGAGTGCGTGTTATACAACAGGCTCGTTGCTGCAATATTGACATTTTCAGCCGCTCAAACTAAGAGGAGCTGAGAAATGTTTGAGAAACAGAGATTGGTCCGGCCTCAGCGGGACCAAAAACACACTCTATCCTCATTTTGCCGGTGACGCACGCCCACGGGGGGCGTCGAGCAGATAGGAGAGCATCATCACAGTTCTTTGTGTGTCGGCGTTTGTTTGCAGGCGTGCGTGTTATACAACAGGCTCACCGCTGCAATATTGACATTTTCAGCCGCTCAAACTAAGAGGAGCTGAGAAATGTTTGAGAAACAGACATTGGCCCGGCCTCAGCGGGACCAAAAACACACTCTATCCTCATTTCGCCGGTGACGCACGCCCACGGGGGGCGGGGCAGCTTTCTTATAACGTAAAGAAAGTTAGCCGCGGGGTCTTCTCCACAGATGCAGCTATCTCGTCGTCATAATGGCGGCGGCGCGCGGCGGCCGTTGTCCGTCAGTAAGCGACTCGACTGAAGCTGGTGAAGCTGGCGGGAGAATCGGCGAGCTTTCACGGGCTGGAGAAGGCTCGGGGACCCGCTGAGTACGGCGCTTTACGGCGCGGCACTACAGCTGGCGGGAGTGCAGACTCGGAGAAAAAATGCCAGGCGAGTCCTCAGAGTCACCATGGCAATAGCTCGCTCAGCGAGCGCGAGAGCTGCATGATCCTTACCCAGGCGGGAAACGCAGATGAAATGGCGGTCCCCGTCGCTGAGTGCGGCTCGGCACGAGCCACAGGAACGAAGCATCTTTAAAAAGACGCTGCTCTTTTAGATAAAGGGAGAGAGAGTGTGAGTCGCGACGGCGAACACACACTCTCAGCAGAGTAAAAGGATATTGACGCCGGAAAGCGTAGCAGGTACGGCGACTGAAGGCGGCGAGGTGAAGGCCAGCGGCTTCAGGTCCAAGGCTCGTCCCGCAGAAGGCTTATGTCGACGGCGCGGCTTCTCACTCTGGATCCAGCGATGCGTGTGCTTCGCTGAAGAGATGAAAATCAGTTGTACCAGCCTAATCGAGCTATATTTATAGGGCGAGACTACGCCCTTTCTGGCGGGACGTGACGAAATGGGCGCGAATCGCCCCCATTGGATGTGTGTCACGCAGCGCCTCTCTCGATAGGCTGCTGCTGTTGCCGCAGGGCAGCCAATAGGCGCGCAAGCCGCCTTGCCTATGTCTGCATGCTGCTGCACAGCGTTTTACATAAATATAAAATCAAGGATAATTTTTTGGCTTCAATATCTCGTGGAAAAGAGGTTTTCCCCATAGCGTAAGATATTACGCAGTACGAGAGTACTCTCGTAAGAGAACTGAACGCTTATAGCGAGGAAACGGATCTGTTCGTGCGTGAGGCTAAAGCGCACATGCAGACCATCTACGGTACAACGTGTACGCGCTTTTTGCTTCGCCTATGAGCACATATTACTAATGCACCCTTTAAATAACACATTTAAAGTTGACAGTTGGAGTTGCCTCAAATTAGCAAGAAGCCAGCAATGCACCTGGACACACATTGTTTTCAGACCAGCACACCCATGAGCGCATATGCCGCAAGTGCATTTGCTATTTAAACAACGTGGCGCATGACGTGAAATTATAACATCGTGCTAAAACTAGCAAAGCACTTGCGTCACGCCTGGCGCCACATTGCGCGGAGTGTATATCTTTGTCTTTGTATGTTGCATATCTAAAAGAAATCCTGCATCTTGGACAAGCAGTGTAGAAGTAAGATCGCTTCTGAAACTAGGTAGTGTTGCTGAGTGGTTGCACACTTCCATTCAATACCGGAGGCTGCAGTTTCGGGACGCATTAGGACACCATTTTTAGGACCGTAGTGTTTTTTTTTTTTTTTCGTTTTTTTTTTAAGCAGTTTATAGGCTACTATTTTATAGCACTTACTATTCAATTATCTATCTGAATTATATGATTTAGTTGTTTAATTGTATACATTTAATTGATGCCTTAACCAACCCTAAACATACCCGTTGGTAAACCTCTTTAAAAATTTACCTTAGTTTCAACATGTGAACAACTGTTTTTAAATGAGCTTTTCTTGGAAAGAAAGACTATTTTCTGTGTCTGTGCAAGACTTCAAGTCATTAGCTTCAAAATGAACTGGAAAGATATTTAAAAAAATTAATCATATCCGTGGCTCTAGTCTTTGCATCTGTTTGTTTGAATCAGGTCTCATCTGTTGGAGTAGAATTGGCTAGTGGCGCTGTATTAAGTATTCAGAGGCCTTTATACCGGGTATTATATTATAATATATGTCTTGTGAATTTAATTTTATGTGTTCTGAACAAAAAAAGCCCTTATTTCGTTAAAACAGTAACAGTGAGAAAGTTGTTTTTATATATGACATTTATTCAATTTCATCAACCAACAGAAAAAGGTCAGAGTTACAATAGACTACATTACAGCCGGAAAAACATTTAGTCTACTCCTCATAAATAGACTTGAGCTTTAGTTTACTGCAGTCTGGTTTGTTATTATTTGGTTTTGTTTGATTTTTATTCACCTGAAAATGATCAGGGAGACATTGGTTTTTAAATTTATCACAGGCAAGAATAACATGCTGTTTCTGACGTTTGACACTTAAGACTATTTTATTCTTACGGTCAATGTTAACAGTGATGAAGGAAAGAGACTTCTTGCTGATGCAGAGGTTGTCCTTATACATCTTTCCTCCTGATGAACACACAGCTGTCACAATGTTTTTTTCACTGAAGGGAAAGAATGACTGAACTGGCCTGTCCCAGGTGCCAATTTTGTTAATGAACTTCTTCCAGTTCTTTACTTTCAGATCGGTGGGTGAGTCGTTCCGTACGTGGCGTTTAAGAAAAGTGTTGTGACCATTCTGGTTCTTCGCTTCAGTGCAGGGCTGAGACGGGTGCAGGATGTCCATCTCACTCAGACAGGTGTGGAGTACGAGATTCAAGATGATCACGAATGACAGCCTTTTTAGAACCTAAGAATGTTTGTATAAAATCAAAAATGTGAAAAAAGTTACATATAGCCTATGATATGTAGAAGAAATTACAGATGTCCACTATAAACCAACTCTGATCATTTAACAGTTACACATTCTCTTTGAAACATATAGGCTACATATCTATTCAATGCATAAATAGGAACAGTACATTACCATATTGTGAGAAGTGTACCGTCACAACAGGTGCAGTCAGATCTTTGCTGATTCACTTAATGTTCACTTCTGGTCTTGCATGAGAAATGGGTAGCTGATAATGAAGTCAACAGGAAGTGGGACACCATCATTCTTTTTTATTAAGCATCTTGTCTTTCTTTAACTCTTTCAGTTTAATTCAACTGATATGTTGTGCTTTAGCCTATATATGATTGTGAAGCCATAGCAGCCAATACAGTGCAAAGATTATACAATAGGCTAATGCCCAGTACACAAAACTTGAAGTTTCATGACGTGATACAAAATTGCTTCACACATAAACGGTCAGTTAAACCATCAGCCTTTTGCTATATGCATTTAACGTTCAGGTCTCACTATCAATATTTTGACATTAGTGAAATTTGAGTGTATGTGTTAATTAAGATATGTATTGGAAGATGGAACACTGACAGCAATAGTGTTTAAATAAAGAACAAAAAGCAGACATAAACCCTCAAGATTTTTACAGGAGGATAATTTGGCAGTACTATTGTCATACCAGGATGTAATAGATAACACATGGTTTATATATATTTGTGAGAAGTATTTTTGTCCACTCAAATGCTGTCAGGTCTTTAACTCCACTGATTCACTTTCTCTGTGTGGTTTAAGATTAAATGAGGTCATCAGGAAGTGGGCTGTAAAGCATCTAGTCTTTCTTTACACTCTTTCATTTAATTTCAGATGTCATTTTGATATTTATATTTAAAAACAAATTGTGCAGATTTTCTTTTTGTTAAAAATGTTTATGAAACAAAACATTCAAGTGTCGATAAAAAAAGTATGCATGAAGCTAGAATAAAATGTTTAAAATGGAAAGAGTTAAAGTACAGTTATATTTCAAGTATCAAAAAATTCTAAATTGGAACATAGTAGTATACTTTAAGTGCAAAAATAACATAAAAAGTAACTTATAAGTATGATGTTATGTTCATTAAAAGAAAACATACAAGTATACTTGCAGTATAAAACTGTTAAACTAGTTTAGGCCTACTTCAAAGTATACTTTCAGAAAGTAAAATAATGTACAGTAGTAGTATTAAAATAGTAAACTACTAGTATACTTATAAGTTCACTTGTAGTACAGACAGCAGTACAAATGAGAAACGTTATTGTGAACTAGTTGTGCACTTAAAGTTTACTTCTGCTACACTTATAGTATACTTAAACGTATACTTTTTATATAATAAAGTGGGCCAATTTAGTTCGAAGCAGTATTGAAATAGAACACTTACAAGTTTACTACTAGTACATTGATATTAGTATACTTACTACATAAATTATACTTAAAAATATATACTTGAACATTACTTAAGTATACTTCATAAAATGAACTTAAAGTATAATTCTTGTATACTTAATTTTGCAAGGGGTTGCAAAGTTACTTATAATCGGTCTGTTAGGGGAGTATCAAAATTAAAGCTAGGCTGTGTATGATTTTCTCCCATCTAGCGGTGAAATTGAATATGACTACCAACTGAATATTACTTTCTAGCCCTTCCCATTCCGAGGGCGTTTTAACTCCTATGGTGGCCGCGTTGTCATTTTAATTCTCTCTTTCGCTTCCTTGGTGACTTTGTTTCAATGTCCAGTGATCCTCCATCTTCAACAGGCTTTCAAATCTGCCGGCAGTCACAAGTAATCTCCCCCTCGCATTCGACACGGTGCCACTGACTGTAAAAGCACGAAAGGCGAAGCTTGAATTTCCAGGTATGTCCCTCTTTGGCTAATGTATTTTCAAGATGGAGGCACAACATGGCTGCCGCCATTCGAGCGATTCGCTCGTATGTATTCTGAATGTCAGATTCTACGCTTACGAGAATACTTGATTAGTTGGTGGAAGTTATTACACATGAATGAGCACATACAATTTTGAAAGAACAAAGTGCTTTTTGCTAAGAATCAACTTAAAAATTACACAGTGTAGCTTTAAGGGTTTGCAGATATTCAAAACACACTCTACTAATACTTTAATGGGAGTTAGTCAACATGTTGTTGCAAAGATACTTGTAGCCAGTAGAATGTCTAAAGTGGACCATCAAAATACAATGAATGAATGAAAGAATGACTGAACTGGCCTGTCCCAGGTGCCGATTTTGTTAATGAACTTCTTCCAGTTCTCTACTTTCAGATCGGTTGTTGTGTCATTGTGTACGTGCCGAAAAGTGTTGTGACCATTCTTGTTATCCGCTTCAGTGCAGGGCTGAGACGGGTGCTCAGCCAGGTGTGGAGTATGAGATTTGTGTTCAGACAGGTGTGGAGTACGAGATTCAAGATGACGAATTCACGAATGACAGCATTTTTAGAACCTTAGAATGTTTGTATAAAATCAAACATGTGAAAAAAGTTTACAGAAATTACAGATGGCCACTATAAACCAACTCTGATCATTTTACAGTTACACATTCTCTTATATGATACATATAGGCTACATATCTATTCAATGCATACTTAGGAACAGTACATTACCATATTGTGAGAAGTGTACCAGTGTTGCCACAGATTGTTTCAAAGCAGTAATAAACAGGACAATTACAAATCAATGTGTCAGGGGTCTGTCACTCCAGTTGGTTTAATTCATAGTTTTGTGACAGAACCTTGTGTTAATATGCCCAAGCAGTTTACACGGCTTTCATTTGAAAGACACATTTCTAGCATCTTGTAACGAGGTTTGATGTTATGGGAAGAAGGAGGCGCGAACCAGCGAACATTCAACAAACTTTAATATAAAAAATAAAACAAATACAAAATGAAAGTAAAAGACAGCAGCCCTTCACGGACGACTGCTGTCACTTATAACAAAACAAACACAACACCAGTCCAGGCCTGGCCTCTCCATCTCCACTGTCGTCGCTCCTCCTTTTATGCTTCCGCTCCTCCGTGAGAGATACAAGACCGGTGCTTCGTGCAGGTGGCACTCATTAGTAATCACGCCACTGGCCTCGTGCCACTCTCTCACGGCCATCGGCCTCGTCCCGCTCGCCACACATCTGTAAAACCGCATTCTTCCATCTTAAAAATATATCTAAATTACGACATATACTTTCAATGAAAAATGCGGAACAGTTAGTTCATGCGTTCATAACATAAAGGCTAAATTATTGTAATGCTCTACTGGGTGGTTGCCCTGCACGCTTAATAAACAAACTACAACTTTTCTTAGAACCAGGAAGTTTGACCTTATTAGCCCGGCTTGTCAACACTGCATTGGTGTCACAGGTGGTGGCAGGAACAGGAGAAGATGAAGGTTTCTTTTCAGTACGAAGGTTTGATGATGATATAAATACAGGACAGCAGACCAGGCAGCAACACACACTAATTACAACTGTGACAGAATGCCCCTCCCCGCAAGGCGCCTCCTCGCGCCGTAATGAGATAAATGAAGGTGGGAAGGTAGGGGTTTGGGAGGAGGTAGAGGAGCAGGCTGGTAACAGGAGTGGGCGAAGGGCTTAAGCCTGTAGGTCTTTGTCTACTCTGGTGGCAAAGACCTATAGAGCTGCGGGGAAAGCTGACACCTCACTGCATGCTATGGCCATCCTTCAGGTCTACCAGGCCAGGGTGCTCACTGACATGCACGAGGGTAGGGCTGATTCAGGGCTCATGCAAGAGCTGCGTGCCGCCACCGATATTGCTCTACGAGCCACGAACCGCACACTCCTTGGGTCAGGTGATGTCCACATGCATGGTCCAGGAAAGACTTCTCTGGCTTAACCTAGTTGATATGCGCGAGGCTGAGCGAACCCGCTTCCTCAACTCCCCTACATCTCAGGCTGGCCACTCCTTCCCCCGGTGACGGGCTGGGGGAGAACCTCTTCTTCTAAGGAACTGACATTCCCATCTCTGAGCCCCCAGAGGAAAGACGCTTACGAGCCTTGCCACTCTCGTCCCCCTCTGTCGCCAGACCCCTGACAGAGCAGGCCCCTGTGGAACGCTGGTCCTTCCCTAGCCTCCTCTGTCAGGATGCGGGATATGACCATGCCCCCACACTGGGTTGCTCCGCCTCCCACGTTTTTAGAGCTTTCCAATCTGTCCCGCTGGCTCACGAGAACCATCAGGCTCGGCTATGTGATTCAGTTTGCACGGTCGAAGGGTACGATCGAGACCAGCCCTCCAGCTGAAATGAAGTCCTATTGTGGAAAAGCCACCTATTGTACAGTTGATCAATAATATGTCCTTTTGTTTGTCGATGGAAAAGATTACATATATTTTGAAAGGTAAATTGTCTTTTTTTAAGACTATTTGGAAACCCTTTATATCCTTTGTTTCAAATTCTGATTTTAGTAATATAATGAATGAGATAGAAAGAGATAAGATAACTTGATTCTCAACCTATTTTCACTCGCATTTTATTCCTACTAAATCATTAAATAATTTCCTATTTTTCCTAAATTACCCCCTCTCATATCATGATATGCTTCTCTTGTATGCATGATTATTTCCAACTCTTCTTAATGTGTAGCTATCCTAATTGACCTGTGCCTGTTTTTTTTAAATTATTTTTATGTAAAAGAGATCTAACTTTTTAATGTATGATATTGTTGTATTATACTGGCACAAGTTGTTGTATCTATTTTATAAAATAAAATTGTATAGTCAACAGTGTTGTACAGTTGACTTTACAGTTGTAGAATTACAATTCAATTTCTACTATAAAGCAGCTATCCAGTGTATGTTCATGTTTTTAATCGCGGACATCTGACCTCGACGAACTGAACTGTACATCTGACTGCAGAACTGCAGAACCACATGTCACAGCAGTCTGAGGACAGCAGCACCAGGCCAGCAGTCTCAGACCCGAAGTTAGTGTGGTGCTGACGAACGCATATCCACCGCCCCAACCACTAACCCTACCCTTCTCTATAACTATAAGCTCTACCTTAACGAATGCCCATTCCCACCCCACCACTAAACCTACCCTTTATGATGCTATAAGCTTCACCCCAACACTGATCTAGACTGCTGGCCAGGCGCTGCTGTCCTCACATTGCTGTGACGTAAGGATCTGCAGTTCTGCAGTTAATTATAATTGGACTGAACAGAAGAAATGAACTGGAGAAGATTTCCACATTGGAGAAGATTTCCTTTATCGAAGAAGGCGGAGCCTCAGAGCCACACCTACCTATTATGTAATCCCCATGGACCAATGGTAGTTTGAAGGTGTTTACCAGCCAAAGCTGGTAAAAAAAAAAAAGCTGTTTTGAACTCCTGAAACGAACACAAAACGAATTTCATTTTAGCCTAATTTTGTTAGAAATGATGTCACAACATTTCGTTCTTCGATTTCACTTGTAGTATATCAGGGCCTTAACCCTAACCCCAACACTGTCCTTAACCCTAGAATCACTACAGCACCTACTATGGTCACAGAATTCAGTGTTCGACTTTGGTTCAGTGTCGAGGTCTAGCCATTCATGCTTTTTGTCTTTTGTTGTGAGCACACGGGTTGAGTGTTTATTTCGTCACCGTCTGTGCTCATGTCTGGTCTTTGTTGTTCACCTGGCTCGTGAGTTTTTATTGGTCAGGGGTGTATTCCAGAAAGCAAGGCCACATATAACCTACTTTCACATATAATATGAACTCTTGGTCAATTAGCCTAGACCTTGCTTATGTCAGTTCCAAAAGACTTGTGAAAAGTTAATTAACTTTTAGTTAACTAATTAACTTCCAATTGGTAACACAGCTTTAAGTTTCATGGTGAGTACATAAAGACATTGCCAAAGGATCACTGATTTCTGGTGTCACCATGGAAATGGATGCTAAGAAGAAGCATGCCAGATATTTGAAAGTTTGCAGTGTAAAACTGTGTATTAGATTAAGAACACCTTGTAACACAATCAAAAAATGACTATGGAGAATCTAATCTGAGAATAAAAAACGAATTTTATAATATAAATGCTGGAATGAGGCAGAAAATCATGACATGATTGTGCAGGCTCACAGTCTTCAACACCTTAAAACCTCAAAAATTGTTTCCCACTGAGTCAGAGTATTACTATGGTTAGAGGTGAGAATGACAAGTTTTTCCTCTGTTAACCATCTATGACTTGTTAAAGATTTCAGAGAAGCACACACTCTTAGCTGAAAAGCTAAGTTCATACTTTTACTTTTTATTTTGAACAGAAATATCTATTATTTTTGCTTTTGAATCCTTTTGTCTGATGTGTTGCTATTTGGGATTTGTTATATTAGCCCAATGAAAAGACATTTTCATGAGTCAAACACAGTATTAAATCCTATTTGGTGATTCTAGTTATTAGGACGTACTTGTAATGATATTAATTGTGTTTACTGTCGGTTTGTAAAAGAAGTATGTGTATGTTCAGAGAAGCAGACCCCTGGAGCCCTCCATGCTTGTTCATCTGTGCAAAAGTCTAGAATTCAAAAAATATCTTCCAATTACAATAAAAACTAATTGTAAAACCACTAAATGTTGTTTCAAAATAATAAACAACTTAAACTTATAATTTCTTGTGTATCTTCTTGTGAATCTATAATGCTTTGATTAAAACATCTTTTAAACTAAAACAACTGCATATCAACTAAAAAAAATTAGGTTAACTTTGTCACACTATTACCGACAAGCTCAGAAGAAGACAGACCACAGGCTGTCTTCAGTCAACCAGTGGCTAGAAGCTTGCAGCACGCTCGTACCTGAGGTTTTGATATTATTTATTTTTTTACCAACAAACTCATAATATTATTTCATCTATATTTAACATTTACATCAAATTTATCATTCAAAATTCTCTCAAAAATGTCAGTGACAGTCATGATTTTCTGTGCAATTCTAGTCTAGAATTTAAAAACATTGCACCCGAAGCGTCTTACATGACTTCACACAACAAACAAAATCCTAATACATTTTGTAATTTGTTACTTCTTAATTTTCCTGTTATTCGGAATGTGAAACTGTAATTATATATTATGTTTCAAATATGTTAAAATATGCTTTAACATGATCATGTACTACTTTCACAAATGAAAACCTCAAGGTGTAATTTTTATGTGAAAATTAAAGTATGAAAAAAAGCTCGAAGATGGTTAGCCACTTCCTTCTGGACTTACTCATTATTTTTCCACGGCAAACTTACCTATATAAACCTGAAATAAGTCAAAGCACTGACAAACATCTGACTGGACACAATATGGTGATGTATTTTTTCTATTGTCTAATGCTGGTAAATGTTTTATGAACAATACTTTTCGCTGTTGTTGAATTGCCAGTAGTGGTATTTAAGTAACCAAATTTGATTGTACTGCATTTGAAATACGTACAGTTCCACTTTTTAATGCTGACCATATTAGTATATGGTTTGTACAATCTGCATTATAAAATATCATTTTTGCACTTGCACAAACATCCTCAGATTCTAAAAATGCTTTGATTTAAACATCTTTTAAACAAAAACAATTGCATATCAACTGAACAAAATTAGGTTAACTTTGTCACACTATTACCGACATGCTCAGAAGAAGACAGACCACAGGCTGTCTTCAGTCAACCACTGGCTGGAAGCTTGCAGCATGCTCGTACCTGAGGTTTTGCTTTTTTTTTTTTCTCAGGTCCTAAAAATGCTGTCATTCATGGTCATCTTGACTGTTGCGCTCCACACCTGTCTGAGTGAGCTGGACATCCTGCACCCATCTCAGCCCTGCACTGAAGCGAAGTACAAGAATGCGTATGATACTTTCCTTCACCAACACCTACGCAAGGACATCCCAACTGATAAACACAAACTAAGAGAATGGCAGAAGTTCATTACCAAAATCAACACCTGGGACAGGCCGATTCAGTCATTCTTTCCCTTCAGAGAAGCAAGAAGTGTGATGGCTGTTTGTTCTTCAGGAGGAAAGATGTATGAGGGAAACCTCTGCATCAGTAAGAAGACTTTCAAGTTCTTCACTGTTTACATCAACAAGAAGAAGAAGGTCAAGGAAGTCAAAGTTCAAGAACAACATGTTATTCTTGGCTGTGACACAATTGGAAAGGAATGTCGACCAATTCATTTTGAGGCAAACATAGAAGATGCTACACCAGATAATAAGAAACCAGACTGCAGTAAAGCGATGGCAAACACAAGCTTTATTTCTTTTGAGGAACTGTTTCAAATCTAAGCACATGACCTGCAGTAGATATGTCTGGATGTAGCTTTGCTTGCTTTAGTTTGCAGCTGTGTGAGGATGTCTGCTCATATCCATAAAGAATGCAAGTTGTGTGCACACTCAACTTTCAATGTGCTTTTGCCTCATTGATTCAATCATTTATTACTAAATAAAGATCGCAATTTAAAAAAAAAAACATGTGTCCTCCACAATCTATCTTTCTTATATCCTCATGGGACCCAGGAATAGACTTTTGTCCTCTGTAGTGTACATTATATTTTAGTGCATTTCTCTGACACCATACATATCACAGTTTTAAAGGGCATTCTGCATGACAACAACTTCTCCTTGGTCTTTAAAAATGACTGACATTAATTTAGTGATCAAATTTAGCACTTTTTTGGAAATATAATAATATCTTGTAATTATTATTTAAATCTGACTAATTTTCTAATTGTTTGTCATTGTCATAAATTAGCATCTCAGGAAAATGTTATGGGGTTTCTAATCAAAATATGACTTTCAGTTACAAAACAGGGCCACTGTACAGGACTTTATGTTTATCATGAAGGCATGGATTCTGGAACCTAATGATTGATTATAATCAAGGTATTCATCAATATTTGTCCTTCTAAATATCACCTGAGTTGAATGACTTCTCTAGGCTTATGAGATTGTACTTTTTAATAGAAGTTACCAGTTACTGAAATGTTCTTTTCATGTATTCTCTAATGTCTGTATTTGGTATATGAGAGGTGACTGGGTCTACAGGAATGTAATGACAGTGCTTGATTATTTAGCCTGGCTTCCAGAAATGAAATATGGACTTGTTTTGTTTTAAAAAGGTCTATGTTAAACATATATCTGTTCTTCTAGATCACCATGACGACTATAGGTCACAATTGTCATTGGAACCAATAGTTTAAAAGCATAGTTCACCCAAAAATGAAAATTCTGTCAGTAATTACTAGAGATGCTCCGATCAGCATTTTTGGGGCCGATCACCGATTACCGATCACCAAAATCATGATCTGCCGATTGC
The DNA here is from genome assembly GCF_051911475.1 of Siphateles boraxobius. NCBI lineage: Eukaryota > Metazoa > Chordata > Actinopteri > Cypriniformes > Leuciscidae > Siphateles > Siphateles boraxobius. The sequence goes on along the minus strand of NW_027508722.1, from coordinate 17,342,207 downwards.
CGATCACTGCCGATCACAGAATGGCAGGGCAATGGGAATCTTTTATCTATAATCTAGCAGAGTTTGCACCATTTGTCGAAATGTGTTTATTTAATTGTATTAAGAACATGAGATGTCTTAAGGCTAATGTAGGCCAGCTTTCCCAAATAAGGCAGAGTAACATTAAATTATTCCAAACAAAGAGGGGTCAGGCAGACCAACACACATCAGATCAGCCTAATGGGAGGGGATCAAGTTACACTTAGGCATATTTGGAAATTGTAGCCTCTTAATACACCCACTAAATTTACTAATTGGCAACAAAATGTACAACTTGTTACACCAAAACGGGCTACTGATATAAGGACAAAACTATGGCAAGTTTTTTTCTGTTATTATTATGAACGTCTGATGCAGTTGAGCAGAATGCTCTTTTATGAAGTTACTTCATTAAAGGACATATTTAATGAGATTATGCCTGAAAAGGTTTTGGATTTTTTATCATATGTTCATTTTAAAATATATATTGTATAAAATTACTCCTTGTTTTGTTTTATTGTATTTATATGATATTTGTATTTTTATAATTGAATTTTTGCCATGAAAATAAATTTGAATGCTGACATGGCATTAAATAAAATAATCTGAATCTGAATCTGAAGTAGGCTAGTTGAGGAACCAACTACGTCAGATCAAAAAAAAAAAATACCACCACCACTTTTGAAACATCTCGCGGCACGAATGTACCAATCCAAATAAATAAAAACATCTCCAGTTAACTCAGAGCATTCATTTTGTTCATTTGTTAAATAAGAGGCGATCTAGCGCTGAAATGTTTTTTTTTTTATCAAGTGATCAAAGTGCTCGTTGCCGCAGTGCTCAGTGCTCAGTGGCGCAGATACCGCGTTCTGTTGTGGCTCGAGCGGTGCACGGTCTTCACTCGGGCGCGCGCTTCAATCCGTTGGGAGACTCCCTATTCGTTCCGGTGAAGGAGAACTCATGTTGCCACTGCTAAGCTCCACTCTGCTGTTGTGTGCCCATGCCCCATGCATGCAGGTGGGAAAAAGTCGCGTGAGTTATTTACGTCACGTGATCGGCTTTTTTGATCAGCGCTTTTGGGGTTCGCCGATCAATCTATTTTTAGCCAATATCGGCCGATCATGATCGGCGTCCGATCAATCGGAGCATCCCTAGTAATTACTCACCCTCATGTTGTTCCAACCCCGTAAGACCTTCGTTCATCTTCGGAACACAAATTAAGATATTTTTTGATTAAATCTGAGAGCTGGATCACTCCTCCATAGGCTTCTTAAGGGATTGAAACTTGCCAGGCCCGAAAATGAGGGTGAGTTATTACTGACAGAATTTTCATTTTTGGGTGAACTATCCCTTTAAGTGACCATTTCTTAGTTAAAGAATTTACTTTACTGTTTTATATTAAAATGTGCTCTCATTGAGAGAAATAACATGTTATCTTGATGTTTTGAGAAGACTCCTTTATATAGTAAGAGCCTGGCCAATTGGAGATTGACTGACTTACTGTTTGTATCTATTTCTTAGCCAATCAGAATCATTCAACTTGAAGCAAGGACGTATCTTAGACCTTGGGGTTGTAGGGTATAATTGCTGTGATCTTTGTAACTGTAAGCGGTGCGGCCTGCAAACTCCGTGTGAGTCTTGAAGCTGACTTCTGCTGATGAAACTGCAAACTATCTTCAGTAAAACTTGTCTTTTTCTGACTCCGGGTCTTAATTAATCTTATCTGGTTCTTGAGTCTTTAACTGTAAATTCCATTTTAAAAAAAGTCTAAACAATGTAATGACATGAAAAAATTACTAAATTCAAAAAACATTATTTTTTTCAGGGACTCAGGAGGATAATATGCACTATGATAAATAATAATTTCCGTTATTTAAATTGTTATGCAAGTAGAAAATGTTTTTACGTTCAAAACTTTATCACATGAATACAAAGTAACTTTGTTTGCATTTCTGTTGTAGTATGTATTGTATAGTTTTTAGTGGAGAAAGGTAATCATCTTCATGTTGGAGTTAACTGCACAACGAAATTTATTCATATATTAACAACAATTTCCACAGAATGCTATGGTCAAAGGTGAGAATGACAGAAAAGGTCATTGCCACCATTTCCTAACCGCATATACCGTTTGCATTCATGTGGAGACTTTTGTAAGGTGTGAAGAGACTATAGGGCCATAACCATTATAGGTATTGACGGAAAGTAAGTTTGGTAAGCCTCCCCAACACCCAAGTGTCGATTAGCACAGTTCTTACCAGGTGATCCTTTCATCAGTACTACTGTGAATATATCTGTGCCCATATTTTTTATACTTTTTAAAAATACTATTTTGGATATAAATGGTCTTTACCTGTAGGCTAGAGCCGTTTACGGGCACTGCGTTGTTACTGCGCACTGTGTTGTAGCTACGTTGTCGATGAGAAACAAGAAGACATTTGCAAGTTTTGTTTGCTACAATAGATTAAGTAAATATCCAAATATATTCTGTATTATAAAATAACCCATTACTATTCCAGTGTAAGAAATAGCTGTCCTGATGAATTAAGCAGAATAGCGAACAATTTCAGACAATTTCGCGAATCTGGCATCGCTAATTCTGATTCTAAACAGCTGATAGAAGACACAAATTACATGATTGATTGCTGAAATATTATCAGAAGAAATGATTCTCAGGTCAATATATGATTACCTCCATTGACACATAAGGAAGGATTTATCAGTTGTAGGCCATATTTTACTGGGGCACAGGGTCTAGTGACACCCCTGGAGTTTGCTGATGCAGACTCAGATGTTTCCCTGATGTAGGCCTATCTTTCCACCTTTTCACTGAAGGGAAGAAAAGACTGTAGGCTATATTGTCCTTTTTCAGGTCTTGATTTTGTCAATAAACCTGTAACGTCTGCCAGAGAGTTTGAAGTCTGCCCAGATGAAGGTTAGGAAAGACAGTGCAAACAAACTGGTTGTCCCACGAGTCTTTTATAGTTTCCTTTCAGTTAAGCACACTCTTAACATAATGTGGACAAAGGTCGAATGTTAACAGAGAAAAGGAAACACTCTGGAAACGCTACAAATCAAAATAGAAGTAAACAGATTAGTAACAGCAGTCAGCGATAGAACGATCATCTTCCTCTTTGCATGAGCATTTTCACTCTCCCTCTCACTCTGCGTGTGCGCTCACATAAGAACAGCACGCATACAATAACGTACGCCACTCAAGAAGTCATCTTAAAGGCATATAAACATTAATATCATGAACACTATTTAACACTAGGTGGCCGTCACAGATCCCCCCCAGAAAGGTAAAGGCTGCCCTCAGCCGTGCACAACTGAGTACAGCATCATTTCAAACAACCTCATACATGAAAAGTTGCTAAAATAACAGAACCATACAGTATGTATTATTAAGGTACACACTGGCATACATGACAGTACAAATGGACCAAAATACATTGTCCGCAGCGGCATTTTTCAGACAAATGAAAATGTAACCATACAGAAACATAATATAGGACATATGTTTTTTTTTAACATTCTGTTCTCTTTTTGTGTTCAACAGTGTAACAAACAACATATCAACAGACTAATTATTAATGCAAATTCTCAATTTTCCCCTTTTTTCATTTTGTTTCTGACAGTGTTAAGCCTTCTCCCTTTCACAGTGTCAAATCAAGCATATGAACACACATTCACATAACTTGAACACTATTTGAGGTCCAGTCTGTCCGTGTGGTACACATTCGTCCACCTATTACTCGACCAGTCTGAGGTGATTCTTGGTGAACGTCGAGGTCTCAAGTCATAGTGGTATCTGTCAAGATGATTATCATTATCAGTCAAGTCGTTGTTCTGAGACCCAACGTCAACCTGCAGGTCAGGTAACCAATCAACACTGTCCACATTTACAGATAGATCATGAGCACTGGATGTCACAGGGCGACTACAATCATCATTGAGTCCAAAGTCTGTCAGGTCTACGGTAGCACCACCTCTTGTTACCTCCGGCACTTCATCAAGCAAAGAGCTGTCAGTTGATGTTTCTACAACAGAAACCCCTGTGGGCTCAGTTTCTGATTCAACAAGTGGGTCCCAGGTACGAAAAGGAAGCAGATTTACAACATGAAACACACCTGCGTCCGCTCCTGTACTCACATCTAGGAGTCTGTAGCTCACTTCCGACAGTTTTCGTGCAATATCGGTAAGGGCCCGCATATAGAGGTGCTAGCTTAGCCGTGAAGTTTGCCAGCGCATCCGAACGGGGATGAGTCTTTACTCTGACCAACTCATCTATAGAGTAAGACACAGGCCGATGCCTCCGGTCGTAGTACTTCTTCCTTTTATCATGGTTTTATCATGGTCTTCCATACAGCAACATGGATGGGCTTTGGCCAGTGCTTTCGTGTGGTGCAGTCCTCAAAGCAAAACAAATTTGGGGCAGGTAACGATCCCAAGCTGTGTGCTTGTTACCGACGTAAGCACGGATGGCAGTTTTCAACGTCCGATTCACCCTCTCCGTTGCATTTGTCTGGGGGTGATACGCAGTTGTAAGTCTGTGGTCTGACCCCAGGGTGGTGAGAACATGCCTGAAGAGTTCACTCACAAACGGGGTCCTCTGTCCGAGATCAGGTAATTAGGCACCCCATGTCGTGCGAACACCTCGCTAAGCAACTTGTTGGCAGCAACTTGGGCAGTTGCTTCTCTTACTGCACTAACCTCCACCCACTTCGAAAAATAGTCCACAAAAACCAGTATGTATGCATTACCGCAGGGTGTGCGCAGTAAAGGACCCACAAAGTCCACCCCAGTATACTCCCAAGGTCTTTGAGGGCGGATGGGAACCATAAACCCAGCAGGTTTCCTCTGGCTTGGTTTTGTGAACTGGCAGACAGTACAGGAGGCGACATACTTCTTAGCGTCAGACGACATTTTCGGCCAGTAAAATCGAAGTTTCAGCCTCGCTATCGTCTTTGTCATACCGAAGTGACCAGCCATCGGGTGATCATGATAATATTCAATCAAACTCCTTTTCATAGACGTAGGTGTGTACAGTTTAAGGCGTTTCATAGGGTGGAGATTACAAGCCACTTTGTCATCCACAAAGCACAGGAGTCCATCCTGGATCTCATACCGAGACAACTCCTCAGTTACACTCTCATCCTGTCCCTTCAACATCCGCAGAAGCTTTCCGGTCTCTGGGTCGTTGAGCTGCAGCTGCCTAATGTGCTCTCGATTCGAAAAAATTACAGGGGGTAAAGCACGCAGGTCAAGGCCCCCAATAATGGCATAATCAGGTAGAAGTCCCAAGTGTATACTGCCGGAAGGGAACAGGGTTACGAGAAACTGCGTCGGGCACTTTGTTACTTGTCCCTGGCTTATGGACAATGTCGAAGTCGAAGTCCTGCAATCTGAGAGACCACCTAGCCAGCCAGCCAGAGAGATTTGGGCGCGACATAAGCCATCTTAAACTGCGGTGATCAGAAAAGATAGTCATGTGTAGACCCTCAATATAAGGCCTGAAGGGTTCAAGGGCCCAGATGACTGCTAAGCACTCTTTTTCCGGAGTAGAATAGGGTTTTTCAGACTTATGCAGGGCACGACTTGCATAGGCCACCACAACATCTCTGTTGTCCACTGTCCACTGTCGCACGCATCCGCATGGATAGAGAAAGGAAGAGAGAAGTCTGGGAATGTCAAAACAGCCGCAGAAGTCAGCTTTTCTTTGAGAAAATTCATGGCCGTCTGACATTCATTTGACCATACAAAGGGAACATCCGTCCTGGTCAACGCAAAGAGTTGCTCAGCAAGGTGGGCATAATCATAGAGGAAACGCCTATAATAGCTGGTCATTCCCAGAAACTGTCTGACTTGTTTCACATTAGCTGGGGTATGGAAGCCCATCACTGCCTTCACTTTCTCCTGATTTGGCAGGATACCATTGGGGGTTATCTTATAACCTAGAAAGGTGAGTTCGCTCCTGCAGAACTGGCACTGTGCAAGCTTAATAGACAGTCCTGCAGATTCCAGCCTGGTAAGAACATCTCTCAGGTCCACAAGGTGCTGCTCGAAAGTAGGCGACGCCACCACAATATCGTCTAAGTATACGGCACATGACTTATAGATGAGACCCGCAAGAACTGTGTTCATAAGCCTCTGGAATGTGGTGGGCGCATTGCACAATCCAAAAGGTAAGACCCGAAACTGAAATAACCCACAGTGGGAAATGAAAGCAGTCTTTGGCTTGGAGTTCTCAGCCACCGCCACCTGCCAGTAGCCTCTGGCCAAGTCAATGGTGGAAATAAAAGTCCCTCTAGCCAGGAAGTCAAGAGATTCATCAATCCTCGGGAGGGGATAAGAGTCTTTGACAGTGAGCTTATTTAGTGCACGATAGTCGACACAGAACCTTGGCTCTCCTGAATGTTTTGGGACAATTACAACTGGGGCAGCCCAAGGACCAGAGACAGGTCCAATTATTCCTTCCTTCAACATGTCCTTGATTTGAGACTCAATGAGTTCCTTTTTAGCAGGAGAAGTGCGGTACGGGGCAAGGTGAACCGGTTTTGCATCATCCATAACAATTTCGTGCTCCACTAGAGAGGTGCGTCCTAAATGTCCATCAAACAACCCGCTGAAGGTCTCGAGCATTTCAGTCAATTTGTTTTTCTGCTAATTTTTTAGGGATGATTCTTCAACCTTCTCAGACAGGGCAGAAGAATCAAAATCCAGGCAAGACAAATCAGGACTAGGTATTGTTAAGTCAGCGCCCTCTAAATCCTCAAGGGGCAACGGTTCATCGCCGAGCACCACCGTCCTGGACGGAACATGAATCGAAACTGAAGATCTCAACATAAAATCCATTCCCAAGATAACGGGAGAAGAAAGATTATGGACAACAGCAAAGCGGCGATAGAAACACTGGCCCATGAAACCCAAAGACAACCAAATGACACCCAGCGGACAACAGGATGCTCAATCTGCAAGCTGAACTGGAGGTGCAGACCACGGTTTTAATCGCACGTCCCCCCCAGGAATAGTCTGGACAACCGCTGATTGCACCGCAGAGAGAGAAGCACCAGTGTCAAGAGTTGCATCAAAAACTTATCCATAAAGATTAACCTTCACTCTGAACGGGGTATTCCAACAAGATGTGGAAACAATATCCTCCACATGACACAGCTCAGGTTGATCACTCATGGAATCATCAGGTAAACGAAGCACATTTATCTTCTGGAGGGAGGATTGCCCCGTCTGAACGTCCTCCCTCCCCTGAAGTTTCCCCTCTGGGCAAAGTCTGAGACCACATTTCCTTCACCAATGGCTTGGTCAGAGCCATCCATCCGTCCCACGTCCGACACTCTGTTGACTGAATCTCTTGGGAGTTCAGGGGGCTCCATTGGAGACAAACGTGGCTTTGCTCCTGAACTACAATTTGGGCACGTACGAGTGCTGAATCCTGGCAAGGAGCACTTAAAACAGTGAACATCCCTTGTGGGCGTACTGCTAGCTTGTCTCTGAGGAGGACACCCAACACTTGGACCAAGGACTGCATCAAGCTCGTGAGCCCGCAAAAGAACGGTATGGGTGTGCCATAAAGAGCAACTCTATATTTCTCAAGCACATGCTTCCGTATCAAGTCTATTTGATCTAGTTGAGGTGGAGGGGACTTAAGCCTACGAAACTCACCCAACATATGAGCGACAAAAGTCGGCAGTGGCTCATTAGGCATCTGCACACGGTCCAAAATGCCCCTCAGGACACGTTCTTGATTGTCTGAAGGCAGAAAGACTGTCCTAAAGAACTCACAGAACTGATTCCAAGTGGTCAAATGTGTGCTAAGTGCTGCAAACCATTTTCTTGGCTCTTTTGACAGAAAACGTGGGAGCTCAAGGAGAATTTGGGCATCTGTGAGATCCAGTGAGGTCCTGTATACATTGAGTGACTGAAGCCATTCCTCAGGATTCAATGAACCATCTGCAGCGAACACGTGTGGCTCGAGTCGTGATTGGTGAAGCATAGTAGTAAATGCATGTGCTGTTGCACTCATATCCACAGTGACTGGCTGAGCACATGTAGGTGCATTACTATAAGCTACATTGACTGGCACTGACCTTGGAGCCGTCGACTTAACCTGGGCCAAACTGTAAGGCGTCAAGCTGGCTCGGGGAGCTGGTTGTGGGGTAACAGGCACGGTACACTCTTGAAGTGTCAAGCGGTCCATCATGTCTTTTTGTAGGTCAATCGAGTCGCGAAGGCACCCCTGCAGCACTGCCACTTCTGCTTGTAACAGCTTGACTTGAGACCGTAAATCTCCAACAGTATACTGTGATGCCTTATGTTGTAGAAAAGTCTGCATCTGTGGGCCAGTCAGTTAGGTCAGACTGAAAGTCAGGGTAGGTAGCCATTATGTATGAAAACACAACTCAATCAATTAAATCAAATAGTAAATCAAAACACAGTAAAATTTGAGTCAAAATCAGTAATAACTCAGTAAAATGTTACTTTTCCACACCCACAAGAAAACAGCAGTATTTACGTAAATAAACTGTTCTCAGAAAATTAACATGTGCCTTGATTTCCCCGTTTACTGCAAACCAAGATATGTTTTCCAACAGTGTAACACAGCAAATGTGACCCACATAAAAAAAAAGAAAAAAAGTGTCCTTGCCAATAGCGATCTATTCCGCACGTGCTGGCTTGAAATGAGCAGACACGCACACAGAAACTAGACGTGTCCCAGACGTGTATCACACAATCTTCACTTTTCACCGGTCCTTATCGGCACTCGTGCATAAATGTCGGATCAACACAAAAGAGACTTTTTTTTTTTATGTACCGATGCAGCAGGGTACAATATAGTTCAGTTCAATTATTGATCCACAAGGAAAAACGTAGACAAAAATTCTTCCAAACGTTAATATACTATCAAAAATAGTATCGAAAATAGTATCAGCAGTCAAAACTCACAAAAACACACCAACAGCACCTGAGAATCAGTCACGCACCGACCGCATGGTGTCCATAGATAGCAAGCTAGTCAGCAAGGTTGCAGCCATAGACTGTAAAAAAATATGGACGTAGTGTCCATGACGTCACCCGTAGGTTTCTGAAGAGCGTTTTTGAAGCCTAAAGTGGGCGGAGTCGCTCGTCGCCATCTTGGAAGCGCGTCACAGTGCGTCACTCCCGCATAAACGAAACTGGGCAAAAAGGCGGGACGTGGGTGGAGTTGAGGTGCCTGGATGCTGAAACTACGCCCGCCTTGCTCGAGTTTTCTCAGGCTAAGAGCTAATGTGCTACTGTCCTCGCGCTAAAGTGACAACTGACTTGAAGAAGTAGACCTAAAGCCAATAGTTAAAGTTCATGTTTTTGCCCTTTGAAATACTATAATAGTTAAAAGACATAACTAACCGTGAGACTATGTGTATTGTGATGCATTATTATTCTCATGCAGTAACTTACAATATTTGCTCTGAGCTTGTGTGTGACAGTGATGCACATACATGTCAGTCAGCGCGGCACCGCGCGTCAAGTTCGTAGAGAGCTTTATTCAGTCCATTTTAAATTCTGATAGATATTACCTAAGAAGTTCAAGTAAATGCACTAGAAATACGCGCTCATAAGGGACGAATAGAAAGCACTGACACCTGCAGGATTTAATCTGAACATTAAACAGTGAAATAAGCATATTATAGTCTATCTGCTCCGTAAAATCAACGGTACAGCAGAACGAGTGTGGCCTCTATATCTTAGACGTTTTTAAATCTGAACTCCAAAAAGCAACGATATTGTCAGACATCCATGAGTGCATGTTCACAGAGGAAAACAACTGAAGAACAGCGCTGGTTGTTCACTCGACAACGACGGAATCCAGCGGCGTGTAATAAACTGTATGAAATAATCCCGAAAAAAGTACAAACACGGCAGAGATGACAAGTTCAGCAGCTGGAATCAGCTGAGGTGACATGATGGCTAAAAGAGAGCAGACAAATGGCTAGTAACAGCAGCGGCAATCCACCTGTCACTCAAGTGGCCACGCCCTTGATTATGCAGCATTTTAAGGCTTAATATAATTTAAACGGATGAGTTCTAAAAAAATTCACCCCCCTCACAGTTGTCATGAAGGGTAAAATTAGCTGTATAGACCAAAACAACTTAAGACACCAGGCTGTAAACAATTTTTTTTCTGCGGTAAAGTTGGGCATTTTAACAGGGGGTAGATACAGATTTGGCTCACTTTTCCAGTCAGCCTCAAGCGGCCAGGCGATTAATTGCAGTTTAATTCACTTCCGTGTTGGTTTCAAGAGAGAGACAGGGAGGTTGCCGCTTGGTTGCAGCAATGGAAAAACTCCAGCAACTAAATCCTCATCCAAAAAAAAAAAATAACGAAAAAGATTTGAACATCCATGTAGACAAAGAACAAAAGATGACCGGTAAGAATCCAGTTGTTCGGGCGCCAATTTGTAACGTCTGCCAGAGAGTTTGAAGTCTGCCCAGATGAAGGTTAGGAAAGACAGTGCAAACGAACTGGTTGTCCCACGAGTCTTTTATAGTTTCCTTTCAGTTAAGCACTCTCTTAACATACATGTCAAAGGTCGAATGTTAGCAGAGAAAAGAAAACACTCTGGAAACGCCACAAATCAAAACAGAAGTAAACAGATTAGTAACAGCAGTCAGCGATAGAACGATCATCTTCCTCTTTGCGTGAGCATTCTCACTCTCAACATTAATATCATGAACACTATTTAACACTAGGTGGCCGTTACAAACCTCATCAAGTTATTATTTTCCAGTTGGTGAGTCTTGATGTAGGCGGCAGTAAATAATAATATCATCAGCTTTTTGTTGTTATCAGATGTCCAGTGCTCATTGGCTGTCATGTTTTCATGGGAAGTAAAGCACTCAGGCACAACTTGGGGAGTCTGATGTAAATAACGAATATGGCATCTGAAGACTTCTTCACAAAAAGAGGCCATATGCTATATACCAATATGAAACTAGACTTTTAACCACAGATCAAGAGCCTTAGTTTCAACCACAACTTTGTGATGTCATGAAACTATGGTTTCAGAAAAAAATAAAAAAAATAATCGTTGAACTATGCAGGTAACAACAGAACTTGTGTTCATAGTTGCTTACGATGTTGTAATGAACAGAAAGGTTTGCTACGTTTAAATTGAACTTTGGTGGACTATTTCAAACAAATGTCCAACACCATCAGATGTGGCTACTATAGGACACCAGGTCCTGCCAGACACCCTTTGGGGTGTGTTCACACTCGTAGTTCTGTTTTCTTGGTTCTTTTGATCCAGACCTTTAGTCCTGGTTTGCTTAGTGTTTACAATGTCATTTTAAACACAGAAACTAAAGATACAAAACAAACAAACAAACAAACAAACAAACAAAAAAGGCTTTTATGATGTATATTCCCTTATGAAAAGAAAATATGTCCTATTAATGATCAATATATTATATGGTTTAACAGTATATTTAAAAATATACAGAATAATATATTGTGTTAATGTATTAGAATATATTGAATAATATATAAGGAATTGCTGCTTTTCATGTTGAAAAATATGTGACAATATATTTACTAATGTATCATAATGTATGAAATTTTATATTCAGTACACTTCATAATATATATATGTATATGTGATCAGATATGGTACTGCAGATATATTTACTCATGCAGAGTAGAAACATATATAGATAAATATATTCACATTTATATGGGAACATGTATGTGCAATATATATACACTATAAAGGATAAAACGTTGTGAATATTACATGTAATGCTATTTTTGTCTTCATTTATGAATATTTTATATGTTGTAATAGCCATACATGGTCAATGCATATACAGGTATTGTAGTATATTGAAAAATATAAGCACTCGTTTTCCATATATGGAAATGTATTATGTAATATATCGCATATATTATATAAAAAAATATATATATTTTTATATATGTTTGTTCAGTCTAAGGGTTTTGCAACAGAACAATGCTGTCTGTTGGGCTAAATACGGTCATTGTATGTGTGTACATGATGGTATTTTTACCTGCTGAGAACTCACAAACAGCTCATAAAATGTGTAAAGGAGTCAAAACAACACCAGGAACTTCTTTCAACACAAACGGTTGATAATGCGGTTCCAATGCCTGCACTGATCTGTAATGGGCAACATTGCCAGGCAACATTGCCAGGTGCAACTATGACGAGAAAAAACAGATATGCTTGGGAATTCTGTCCTATTTATGGTCGGACATTTTATGGTCGTGCATGACATCACGTCCTGCTTTTGGTTAGTTGTCTTTGTTCAGTCTTGCATTATTTCAGATGAACCTCGCGAAAGTCGTTTTAAACCGGACCGAGACCCACCTTTTCAGGAGTCTTGGTCTGCTTGTTTGATGCACACCAAGATTCGGATGTTAACCACACTGACAGAGCAATCACACCAGAGTTCGTTTTAATTGAACCAAACCTGCTTTTTAAACCTAAAATGTCCCCACTTTGGCCAAAGTCAGTGTGTGTCTGAAACATATCCTAATATAACAAAAGAGGAAATGAAACTAGACAGATGTTTGAATATATAAAGTCATGACTTTGAGTAACAAAATAAAGTGATCAAGAAATCAGGATTTGCTTTTACCTAACGGAAGGGTTTGCGCGAACTGCTCTGAGACACAAACGTTGAGGATCTAATGCAGTTTATTTGAAAGGGTAATCCACCATCGTGGTCAAAAACAGGCAAAAGTCATAAACACCGGGTAATCAGTCCAAACAATAACAAACACAACAAGGCAGGGAACACTGGCAAAAAAGTAATCCACGGAACAGGCAAGAAATCGAAAAAACCAAGAGACATGAAATCAGGGCGAATGCTCAGAATTGCAGTGTAAAACTAAACAAGACTTTGCAGGGAATGATTGAGTGTACATGGTTTAAATAGGCTGAGACTGACAAGGTAATGAGACACAGGTGGATGCAATCAGGGATGATGAGACCAGGCAGTGAGTTATGGGAAATGTAGTTTATGAGGGAATGACAATGGTCTGTTGTGGAGTGCCCTCTGGTGCCTCTCAAGGGCACTCCAGCTCAAGGGCACTCCAGCTTTTTGATGGTGGGACTCTCTCTGAAATTGGTCTGAGGTTCTCCGGCCGTGATTAAAGCATATTCGATGGCATTGTCTGGAGTCTGTTTTATTATTGCTGGGCACCAGGTAAGGGACTAGAGATCCTACTTCTATATTCAAATGATATTGTTTAGTGGAGCACTAGAAACATTATTGCCGAGTAATAGTATTCAAAAAGGTTGAAACATCGGCCGACTCGAACAACTATTGAAGTACACTTAGAAGTATAAATTCCTAGCTGTCTGTGACACAAGGGTTTAACTTAAGTCAGATACATAGAGGAAAATCTACCACAGTAGCCTGTGCGTAGATTGGGCTATGGTTAACCGTCTATTAAATTTTCACTGACAGCCCAGATTTTGCCTTGTTTTAGTCTAGACGTCAGGACTGTGTTTCGAAGGCTATTGGACTTCTTTTAAACGCAAAAATTGCTTGCTAGGAAAACTCTTGCCAGATCATAACCCTTCTTTTTCCAGTGATATTCCACTGACCTTTTCTCTGTTGTAATGTCTCTCGGCCATCTCTCTTTCTATAGTCTTTCTTCAGATCTCCCTCTTGTGAGGGAGGCCTAAACTGAACTGAGGCCTACACATTGCCCCCTCTCTCTCCTCCCCCTCATGAGTGTATACGCCCTCTACTGCTGACTGGCTACATTTGTGTTGTGGTGCTCGTTTCTATCCACTTTCAACAGTGTTTTTCAAAAATCGCTTACTGCACCTTTAATACTAAATTTATCCTGGATGTCATGTGAAACCATGACCATGCTAAAACATAAAAGTGAGATTGAGTTTTATAAATTATATTTATTTATATTTTTCATCAACAATTGCATCAATGGTTCAACAGAAAAGGAATATAGAGATGCTGAAAAAGAAAATCTACAGGTCATTTGTCTGCAGTTACATCAGAGACAGGGAAACACTTCCTCATATACAGACGTTGCATTTGCCTTAAGCTTTAATTTATTGCAGTCTCGTCTGTTATTATTTGGTTTAATATTTTTTGCATTTTCATGAAAATGAACAGGTAAACATTTATTGTCAATCTTATCACAGGCAAGAATAATATATTGTTTGTGAAATTTCACCCTTTTGACTGTTTTCTTCATACTGTTGATCTCAACAGTGAAAAAAGACAAAGATTGCTTACTGATGCAGAGGTTGTCCTTATACATCTTTCCTCCTGAAGAACACACAGCCATCACACTTCTTGCTTCTCTGAAGGGAAAGAATGACTGAATCGGCCTGTCCCAGGTGTTGATTTTGGTAATGAACTTCTGCCATTCTCTTAGTTTGTGTTTATCAGTTGGGATGTCCTTGCGTAGGTGTTGGTGAAGGAAAGTATCATACGCATTCTGGTTCTTCGCTTCAGTGCAGGGCTGAGATGGGTGCAGGATGTCCAGCTCACTCAGACAGGTGTGGAGCGCAACAGTCAAGATGACCATGAATGACAGCATTTTTAGAATCTGAGGATGTTTGCGTAAGTGCAAAAATGTTATTATTTCAAAATATAAAGACTAGAGAGGGAAGGAAATATTATGGACACTCCAGATAATCCAAACAAACTTAGATCATTTAACATTTAACTTGTATGGAGAATTAGAAAAAGTACATTACCATATTGTGAGATGTGTGCGGACATCAGACGCAGTCAGATCTTTGCTGATTCACTTTTGTTAAAGGGTGTGATTACTTAAAGGCTGGTGGTCTTGCAGATGACAATGATGTCAAAAGGATGTGGCACACCACCTTTCCTGTTAGTCTACGTCTGTCTTTCTTTAACTCTTGTTCAAATTATTTACCTTTACAAGTGTACTTTGATGCAATAGCTAGTTAAGTTAGAACTGCACAGCGAATATACAATAAGAGGTCTGTGGACAGTATGCTAAACTTCAGACACCCAGTTCATGATGTGACAAATTAGGCCCTTCATCTCACAAAATTAAAATCCAGGATCCTCCAAAATCCTACAAACACAGGTCTATCAGCTACTGTACCTGATATTTATTCAAATGAATCGATATGAATCAAGATCAGAAACAAATCGCAAGCTTATGAATTGAAATAATTAAATTTGTGTCAAGAGCTAAAAAAAACAGTAGCCTACCAGAGAAGCTTCTGTCTGAGAAGGTTCTCGGTGTCCCACACCCATTCATTCTACAATTTACTACCATTTGCTCAGGATCAGGATCAACCCCAATGGTGAAGAAACAATATAACCTCACTTCCTTCATCTCTATGATAATTAAGTCATTTTGGGGATGAGCTCATTCTAAAATATATTTTGAAGTGGAATCTGGGTCGAGGCAGACTACCATTTCTTACAGTGTTTATGTCAGATGGGGAAAGGTAAAGTGGGTTGAGGGATAGTATGGCTCCTTTGTAATTTGTGTGGGTTTGATTTTGATTTGCAGTGAGATTATGCGTGCAGTGTTTGTGTGTAAAGATATTGAGCACATGTGTTTGTTGACATTGTCTTGTCAGAAGCCTACTGTGGGTGGGGTATGTAATGGACTACTACAGGTGGTCCCCATTGATTGAATAGCTGCCACACCTCTCGATCATTATAATCATGAACTCACACCTCTATAAAAGGTGACTGAAACTTACCATGGGCGCGCTGTCCGGACATTGATCTCCCTTCTCTACGCGGGTGCTCCTCGGCTGGTAAACGGCACGATCGATCGAAGTCACGAGTATATAACCCACGCAAGTATTCCTAGAAAGGGACGTTCTTCTTTTTCTTCCTCTTGTAATCCATCGCTTGATGCTGATGGTCTAGCGCTCGCTGTAGCTGCTTTTGCTGAGGACTCTTTCTTGCCAATTCCTTCTAGGAAAGAAAGCCGCCAAGCCATGCCGGAGCCAGGCCGCCTGCCAGATAACTCGAGAGAGTGGAAAGGCGTCATTTCTGTCTGGGACAGGAAAGTAGTTTTTCTGCACTGGCCCATGAATGAGTTTATGGTCTGTTGCTGTTTTTCTTGCATTGATGTCCACAATCTTTCTTGTTTGAGTCGGAGGAGTTACGCTGCTGGTGGCGAAGACGTTACTTCCGGGATCCCCCGCTCTGACACGTCTGCATTCGGCCACGCCTCCAGGGAACCCCTGTTCATCGCGATCGCCACGCCCCCGGACTGGATTGACTGAAACAGCCAGCTTAAAGAGCAATTTGGACAGCTTTTGTTTTGTTGTTTGGGAAAAGATTTCATCAACATTTGATTCTATTGTAAAAATTGTGTATTTATTCATTGCGGGGAGATCTACCCTAGTTTTATAATTTAGTAAATTATAAATAAATAAACTGGTTTTTAGGTTTCTAAAACATGTGTCTGGCTCTAGTTCCTGGGATTCCGTTAGTGTAGAGGAGTAAATCTGACACCTCTTTGTGGCGCAGTCGGCAGGGTCCCAGCAACATGAGCCAACAGAATGATGACGGGCAGTCGGGTAGTAATGTAACAGTCCCACCTATGTCGCTGCAAATTATGCCCTGGTTTTTCAGTGCGTCCTGGGCCCCTAAGTTCACTGGAGAGCGACGTAAGTTCGGAGAATGGCAGACCCAGATGAGAGCCATGCTGCGCGCCCAACCCCTGAATGCCCAACAACAGGTGGATTTTGTCTTGAGCACACTGGATGGAGAAGTCCGACGGGAAGCAGCCGTTTTTTTGGGGATACAGCCAACCATGCTCAGCGACGTGCAGAGTTCTATAAATGTCACCAGGGTCCAGATGAGGGCATCAGTCTATTTGGCTTAAGGCTACGAGAATGCTATACTAGGTGGTGCGCCACCGAACGGAATGCCGCCACGGACGAAGATGCCCTATTACGTGACCAATTGGTGCTGGGCCTTCGGACAGGACCAGTACGACAGGAGCTACAGCAACTTTTGCGAAGAGATGAGAGGCTGACGTTCCAGGCTGTCCTGAAAGAAGCTTGTGTATTGGAAAGGGAGTTAGACAGCCCCCCTGCTGAAGTAGAGGCTCATGCTATTCGTACCCAGATTGCTTCTTCCGATGTAAGGGGTGGACGCAAGTCTGACCTCCGAGAGAGCTTGAAGTCTGAGCTGCGGGACGAGCTGGCAGCACAATTAAAAACCCTTAGTAGCAAATTAGTAGAAGAACTGCGGAATCAATCTCCCTATGTGGCGCCGGTAGCTAGCCAATCAGCCATTCCTGGGACCCGGCAGGCTCCTATTCTACTGCAACGTCAACGTCCACCTCCATCCACCATGATTTATCAGTGGGGGGGGGGGGGGGGGGGGGTTGCAACCGAGGGTGGCCCATTGTCGAAACGAAATAAATGAATCCAACTTGTTGACACTGAAGGCAGCCAATGGATTACAAATCCCCTACATAGGCTACGCCATGATGGACTTTAAGGTAGGAGGGGTATGTTCCCAACAAGGGTGTGATAATTGTTGAAGACCAGTGCTTGGGCAGTGACAGGGCAGTCCTGGGAATGAATGTGATAACCGAATGCTGGAAGGAACTCATGCAGGGTATCCATCCAGGGGTGGTGGCTTTCCGGGCTGCTGTGGCGCCAACTGAAGGTAACTTATGGGAGAAGACCTTTGCAGTATGTCGACGAATACAGCAGAAGGGGCCAACAGCATTGGGACATGGGGTGGCGAAGCTAACTAAGAGATGGTGCTGTGGTGTCGGACGAGTGATGAAGTGCCTAGAGACAACTGCTCAGTGCTGATTGAACCGTTGGCAGATGAGGAGTCAAGTTGGCGAACAGCACGCACTATTGCTGTATTACATGATGGCCACCTGCCTTTGAGGCTCTGCAATCCAACTAAGTACCCCGTGCAGGTCCCCCAGCATTGGCCACTTGCAGGAGTCACCACACTGCCACCTGAGCACATTGTTGGGCAAAGGGAGCTTATACTGACATCGGGCAGTCCTGGAGTGGTCGAAGTTTGGGTCAGCACTGTCTGTGCCTGTCCCTCCACCTTACCATCTGGCCTGGAACAAGAGGGTGCTGCATTGAACCAGGAACAGCGGCAACGCCTGCAGGAGTTGTTGATGAAATGGCGTTCCATCTTTGCGGAGCATGATGAGGACTATGGCAAAACTTATATCGTGAAATACCAGATCCACACCGGGCTGCTCCTCCTAGCCGTGAGCGATACAGACCAGTTCCACCCTCGCTGTCTCCCGAATTAAAGAGCTTGCTGAGGAACATGCTGGATGGTGGGGTCATCAGGGAGAGTTCTAGCCCGTGGGCTGCACCAATCGTACATGTAAAGAAGGATGGGTCTTGGCAATTCTGTGTAGATTACCGGAGGCTGAACTGTCACACATAAAGATGCCTACCCCCTTCCCCGCATCGAGGAGTCTCTGACTAGTCTCAAAGGTGCCCAATGGTACTCAACTTTGGAGCTGGCCAGTGGTTATTGGCAAGTTGAGGTGGTCGAGCGGGATAGGGAGAAGACTGCCTTCACCACCCCCCTAGGGCTATATCGGTTTGAGCGTATGCCCTTTGGGCTTTGTAACGCGCCTGCAATGTTCCAAAGACTCATGCAGCGCTGTCTTGGCAAATTTCTGAACGAATCACTATTAATATACCTCGATGATGTCATTGTGTATTCATCAAGCTTTGACCAGCACCTCCAGGACTTGGACAAAGTGTTTGAGCGGCTCAATGGCCATGGCTTAAAACTCCACCCCAGAAAGTGTCGATTATTCAAGAAACAAGTGACCTATTTGGGACATATAGTAAGCTCAGAAGGTGTAGCCACCGACCCTGAGAAGACTGTAGTCATCCAGGCCTGGACTGCCCCGCAGAATGTCCGCCAGGTCCGGTCCTTCCTTGGACTGCTAGGATATTACCGTCGGTATATCCCTGCGTTCGCAAAGATTGCTGCTCCTCTCCATGGCCTGTTACAAGGCATGACAACGACCCATAAGACTGCACCGATCCATTGGACAACAAAGTGCCAACAGGCATTCCAACAGCTGAAGGAAGCTCTGGTGAGTCCTCCCATTTTAGCTTATGCCGATTTTAATCTGCCTTTCCGTTTGTACACAGATGCGAGCCTGGAGGGTCTGGGTGCAGTGCTGGCCCAGGTGCAGGATGGAAAAGAACGTGTCATTGCCTATGCCAGTCGAAGTCTCCATCCCACTGAAAGGAACGACTAGAACTACAGCTCGTTCAAGTTGGAACTGCTGGCCCTTAAGTGGGCAATGACCGACAAGTTCAAAGACTATCTATGGGGAATGGAGGTAGAAGTCTTTACCGACAACAATCCACTCGTGCACTTGGAGACAG
Source organism: Siphateles boraxobius (assembly GCF_051911475.1). Classification (NCBI taxonomy): domain Eukaryota; kingdom Metazoa; phylum Chordata; class Actinopteri; order Cypriniformes; family Leuciscidae; genus Siphateles; species Siphateles boraxobius. The sequence goes on along the minus strand of NW_027508722.1, from coordinate 17,322,792 downwards.
CGAAGCTTGGAGCGGTAGAACAACGGTGGGCAGCCCAGCTAGCCAACTTCAAGAATATAATCAGATACCGTCCGGGGACTGCTAACCGTAACGATGACGTCCTATCTAGACTTCCAGGGGAACAACAAGAGGTCATGACCCGGCTGGTGGGAGCAAAGTCCACTGATGTGGAGGATGCTACGGAGCAACCGATGTGGTACACACGACAACGTCAAGTCAAAGACTTAAGTCAGTTGCTCTCTTGGAAACAATAGGGGCAACCCCCTCCTGTAGAACAACAGGTTGGACTGAGTGTGGGACTCCAGCAGTTCTAACGTGAATGGGACCAGATTGAAGTAGGCCAGGATGCTCCAAGGGAGAGTAACCAGATCAGAGGGGCATATCAGTGAATCTTCTAGCCAGATTCTGGTTCCCAGTGCTCATACGAAAATTCTGTGTCAGGAAAACCATATACACACTAAAAACTCATGGGTTATTTCTTCAACCCATTTTCTGGGTTATTTGTGTTGGGTCAAAATTATGGGTTATTTTTTTAGAGAGTAACCCTTTTCTGGGTTATAGGGCTAATATTTTGACCCAATTCCTGGGTTATTTGGGTTTCTGGGTTATTTTTCAAAGAGTAACCCATGTTCTGGGTTATAGGGTTGGCTTTCTCTCTCTCTCTCTATATATTTTTTTTGTTGGAGGGGTGTATTTTATGTAGTTATTATATTATCATGTCAACATAGTTCATAATAATGACCAATCACACTTGCGTATTGTGTACATTATGATAAAACAGTATCACCATTTGTAGGAGAAATAAAATGTCACACCCTCTAAACATGGATATATTAACTAAGAAATAGAAGATATAAGTTCATATATTACATCCTTGCCCCTATATTATTTAAATCAGTGTGCCAGAAATTCAGAAGAAGAGCAAGAAGAAACGCCTCTTTCTCTCTCTCTACCCCCGCGCGCGCCCGTGCCCGCGCAGTTCTGGAATTTTCTCACAGTCGTCGACTCGTTTGAAATAACTGTCGCTTCGCGCTCAATCCTTTTGGCCTGTGCCTCTTCGGTGAAACTTCATCGTGTATTCAAGGTAAGCGAGTATTTTCAGTGTTGATGTAACGTAAACTTTTATGTGTCAATGTCCCCGTTGTTAGTTTAGCACCATTTGCTGACAAAATTACCATGACTTAGTTGCTACGGTGAGATAACAATTTAACCGTGGCAAGTCTGTGGTAACATCTAACGTTAACTAACGTTAGTTTTAAGTCCGTGTAAAGTTTGTCAAACTAAAGAAGAAGGTGTTATTAACCACACAGCCAGATTTGAATGATTAAAAATAACGATAAGTTCATGAAATTAGGTGTCAAAATGGTTGAAATGCTTTGTACACATTGTTGAGAAATACATTTAACTGTTATGACCTATTTAATGTGTTTAGAAGAAAATGACTGAATTCACTTTACACGGTCTTTAAGTTCTATTTTTCATAACCTTGTGGCGCCATTTGGCGTCTGTCCGCGACCAGCGCCCAGCAACGGCTCAGGACCTTGTTCAAAACCCTGCCGCGCAACAGAGCGCCATTTTCATAGTTTAATATTAAATTTACATTTATTTGTTACGGATGCTTTGAGGTTAAGTGTTCAGAATGAAGACTCAGCTACGATTGTATTTAAATTGTACAGTACAATCATAAAATAGTACATACATTATCGTAATTCCACAATGTCATTAAACATAACAATATTGCTGGCTGTACATTGTACTGTACAATTAAATACAATGGTTTCTGAGTCTGCAGTCTGAACACTTTACCTCAGAGCGTCCGTTAACTGAATGAATTGAGAATATCACCTGAAAATTGTTTGCTAACTTCTATATTGCTATGTTCTTTCCAGGTCAATGGACAGCTTTGTCACTCTTCAGCTAACCGCTGTCTGAGCTGATCGAAAATTTTAGAGGTGAGCATTTTACTGCCTAGAAACTTGTGCCTTATCTTTAAGCTGTTATGCATAAAATGGGCCAGATATTCATCTCTGCATTAATGTCATTACAGTTGTTAATGAAATAAAAGATGGACAGTATAGATTGTCATTCACAAAAAATGGGTAATGCTGCAAAAGAACCACATTAGTTAACTAGCAAATTGGGCCACATTTTAAAACAAAAAAGCCACAGTATTCCATTAAAAGTGATTATGTTAGCTTGATAATCAAAGAGTGACTGGTGAGATTGTCTCGACTTATTAACAATACTCATGTTGTCTTGTTTTCTGTCTTTTCAGATGAAGAAATAGATGCCTACAGATGCCAAAGGGGAACTAGCTCTAACACTGCTACCCACCATGGTGCCACAGGCCCTCTACAGGGTTGGGAAGAAGACTATCCGGCACTCCACTGAAGAGTCCCGGACAGCGTTCATACACCAAATGCCTGTAAGTACAATGGACCAGTTTCTCAGCACCACTCTGAGAGAGAATATTCTTAATTCTAACCATACTTTACAGTTGAAAGAAGGCAATCCAAATGACATGTTTCATGTGAAAGCTAAAGGGTGAAACCTGATTTAAAAAATAAAAAAAAATCCAAGGTTCCTCAGTTGTATTTAAGTTTTGGGCAATGCCATCCAAGGTAGCAATCTGACTAGAAAATGAAGTTAAAGATGTTAAGTTTTATTATTCAGTGGTTCTCAAACCACATTTTCTTGTACACATTCATGACCCACACATAAAGAACACACCAATTAAGAACCACAGCTCATTTGGCTTCCTTGTAATATAACACAGACTGCTAGTCTATTATCTTGCTTACAATTCACCTTCTACACAATATTCACTTTCTTTTACCTATCTTTCTGTCTGTCTGTTTTAGGTTGGAACAAATATGGTGGAATTCCTCCAGCAATCAAAGCCATTCCCCACTGTCCTGGCGCTGGGAGATCCCCAGCAATGTGCCTCTCAGGCATTTGTTATATTAGCTGGTCAGGCACTCCCTCAGAGCACACTGCTTGGAGCAGTTGACGTGTGCTTCAAGGCATATTATGTTCTTGATATCAACTACCCCAAGCAGTGTGCTCCCGCATGGGAGTTTCTGCAGCAAGTTGTGTATCATATTGAGGGATCTGAATCAAATCCAGTCAAATTTCTTAATACTGCCTTGCTTAATTGCAGAACTGTTTAATTGTGTTAAGCTGCAGTAAATTACATGACCAATGTTTGTGTTCTGTTTAGTTAATTACCATCATCATCATCATCATCATCAGCTGTTCTACTTTGTAGTCTTGTTTAGTGTGTGTACATCCTGCCTGTCTGTACTTTTTGGAGGTACTTTTAGTAAAACATTTGAATTGGAACTTTGGACTCCTCCTCTTCTTCTTCTGCCTGCACCACACCGTGACAGATATAATGTAAAACAAAGTTTTATTTTCTGAAATAAAGAGTACTGTCATAGTAACTAGTTTATTTCAACCCAGATATTGGGGTTGTTCTTTTGACCCAGAAGTTGGGTTATAGTTAACTACTATGTTGGGTTTTTTAAACCCAACATTTGGGTCAGGTATTTAACCCAGAATGTGGGTCAAAAAGAAGAACCCAATTTTCTGGGTTGAAATAACCCAGAAATTAGTTGGTCCCTTTTTAACCCAGGATTTGGGTCAAAATTAACCCATTATGGGTTATTTTTGACCCATGAGTTTTTAGTGTGTAGAAGGTGGCCATCCTAGTGCGGAGAGAACACTCTCCCTGCTGAAGAAGCGCTTCTTCTGGTATGGGATGAGACGGGACTCTACTGCGTGGGCTGCTGATTGTCCTAGGTGTGTAGTGTACAAAGCAGGTCCCGAGGTAAGAGCACCTTTGGTGCCCATTGAGACTTCATATCCGTTTCAGATGGTGGGCATTGACTTTTTGTCATTGGGTCGTCCAGGAGACGCATATCCCGATATTCTGGTAATGACCGATTTGTTCTCAAAATATGCCCTTGCAGTGCCCACCAAGGATCAGACCGCCGCCACCACTGGCAAGGCAGTATGGAAGAACCTGTTCCAGGTGTATGGGAGCCCGGAGCACATTCTCTCGGACCGTGGGGCGGCCTTTACCTCAAATCTATTCCAGCGGATGTGTCTCTTGTAAGGATGCCGGATGAAGCGTACCACGGCATACCGCCCGCAAGGTAGCGGAGCCTGTGAGAGATTTAACCAGACACTCCTGAAGCTGCTGGGAAACTTAACAGATGAGGCACAATCCCAGTGGCCAGTGAGATTACCTGCCCTCCTTCAGGCGTACAATAATACCCCACTGGCCTCACTTCTTACTATACTGTGTTTGGAAGACATGCAAGGCTCCCAATAGATTGGATCCATGAGGCGGGGCCCGTGACCAAGCGACAGACCCTCAACGGGTGAGTTCAGTCCCACCATCAGGTACTTAACCAGGCATGCAAAGTAGTCCAACAACATACCTGGCAGAGGCAGCAAAGTGATAAGACCCATCGGGATCAGAGAGCCAAGGCATTGGACCTCTTGGTTGGGGAGCGTGTCCTCCTCAGGCACTTCCGTCGGCGAGCCCACGGAAAGTTGCCACCTCGATGGCGACCGACACCCTTTGTGGTAGTTTCCCAACTGCGCCCGGGCCGACCAGTATACCTGATTCGTCCAGAAGGTGAGGAAGGTCCTATTCGCACTGCTCACAGGAATAACTTGCGAGTGTGTCCAGTGTCTTTTCCACAGCTGCCAGCCAATGAACAGGCACGATCCACCCAGGATGAAGGAATATCCTGGCCACAGGGGGGTGGCAACAACCGTGGATACAGACCCCTGGTATTCTGGAGCACTCGGCCCCCACCAGTACCTGAGGCAACTGTTCCAGACCCTCCACCACACTTGGAACTACCTAAACTAGAGGAGCTGGAGGCCACCAGCGGAGACCCTGACTCTCAGAGGAGGCCCAGTACAGCCCCACAGGAACGTGATGGTCCAACAGAGATGGAATGTCTATCACCAGAAGCCCCTGTAGAAGAGTTCCTACGTCCACGTCGCTCCCAGCGATCTACACAGGGTACCCGGCCATTGAGGTACCAAACGGTGACATAGTCGGGACGACTTATGTTAAAGTGGGGGGGTAGCTGTCAGATGGGGAAAGGTAAAGTGGGTTGAGGGATAGTATGGCTCCTTTGTAATTTGTGTGGGTTTGATTTTGATTGCAGTGATATTCTGCGTGCAGTGTTTGTGTGTAAAGATATTGAGCATGTGTGATGGATGTTTATAATGAGCACATGTGTTTGTTGACATTGTCTTGTCAGAGGCCTACTGTGGGTGTGGTATGTAATGGACTACTACAGGTGGTCCCCATTGACTGAATAGCTGCCACAACTCTCGATCATTATAATCATGAACTCGCAGCTCTATAAAAGGTGACTGAAACTTACCATGGGCGCGCTGTCCGGACATTGATCTCACTTCTCTATGCGGGTGCTCCTCGGCTGGTAAACGGCACGATCGATCGAAGACACGAGTATACAACGCACACAAGTATTCCTAGAAAGGGACGTTCTTCTTTTTCTTCCTCTCGTAATCCATTGCTTGATGCTGATGGTCTAGCACTCACTGTAGCTGCTTTTGCTGAGGACTCTTTCTTGCTGATTCCTTCTCAGACGGAAAGCCGCCAAGCCACGCCGGAGCCAGGCCACCTGCCAGATAACTCGAGAGAGTGGAAAGGCGTCATTTCTGTCTGGGACAGGAAAGTAGTTTTTCTGCACTGGCCCATGAATGAGTTTATGGTCTTTTGCTGTTTTTCTTGCATTAATGTCCACAATCTTTCTTGTTTGAGTCGGAGGAGTTACGCCGCCGGTGGCGAAGAAGTAACTTCCGGGATCCCCCGCTCTGACACGTCTGCATTCGGCCACGCCTCCAGGGAACCCCTGTTCATCACGATCGCCACGCCCCCGGCCTGGATTTACTGAAACAGCCAGCTTAAAGAGCAATTTGGACAGCTGTTGTTTTGTTGTTTGGGAAAAGATTTCATCAACATTTGATTCTATTGTAAAAATTGTGTATTTATTCATTGTGGGGAGATCTGCCCTAGTTTCATAATTTACTAAATTATAAATAAATAAACTGTTTTTTAGGTTTCTAAAACATCTGTCTGGCTCTAGTTCCTGGGATTCCGTTAGTGTAGAGGGGTAAATCTGACATCTACGCCCTCTACTGCTGATTGGCTACATTTGTGTTGTGGTGCTCGTTCCTATACACTTTCAACAGCGTTTTTCAAAAACTCACTCCACCTTTAATACAAAATTTATCCTGGATGTCATGTGAAACCATGACCATGCTAAAACATAAAAGTGAGATTGAGTTTTAAAAATTATATTTATTTATATTTTCATCAACAATTGCATCAATGGTTCAACAGAAAATGAATATAGAGATGCTGAAAAAGAAAATCTACAGGTCATTTGTCTGCAGTTACATCAGAGCCAGGGAAACACTTCCTCCATATACAGACGTTGCATTTGCCTCAGCTTAAATTTACTGCAGTCTCGACTGTTATTATTTGGTTTAATATTTTCTGCATTTTCATGGAAATGAACAGGTAAACATCTGTTGTCATTGTCAATCTTATCACAGGCAAGAATAACATATTGTTTGTGAAATGTCACCCTTTTGACTGTTTTCTTCATACTGTTGATCTCAACAGTGAAAAAAGACAAAGATTGGTTGCTGATGCAGAGGTTGTCCTTGTACATCTTTCCTCCTGATGAACACACAGCTATGACACTCTTTGATTCATTAAAGCAGAAAAAAGACTGTTTCTTCCTCTTCCAGCTGTTGAGTTTTGTAATGAACTTCTGCCATTTCTCTTTGTTCAGTTGAGTTGGGATGTCCTTGCGTAGATGTCGGGTAAGAAAAGTGTTGTAACTGTTCTGGTTCTTGGCTTCAGTGCAGGGCTGAGACGGGTGCAGGATGTCCAGCTCACTCAGACAGGTGTGGAGCGCAACAGTCAAGATGACCATGAATGACAGCATTTTTAGGACCTGAGAATGTTTGCGTAAGAGCAAAAATGTAATTATTTAAAAATATAGAGACTAGAGAGGGAAGGAAATATTATGTACTGAAGATATGACAGATGGACACTCCAGATAATCCAAACAAACTTAGATCATTTAAAATTTAACTTGTATGGAGAATTAGAAAAAGTACATTACCATATTGTGAGATGTGTGCGGACATCAGACGCAGTCAGATCTTTGCTGATTCACTTTTGTTAAAGGGTGTGATTACTTATAGGTTGATGCCGGTGGTCTTGCAGATGATAATGATGTCAAAAGGATGTGGCACACCACCTTTCCTGTTAGTCTCCGTCTGTCTTTCTTTAACTCTTGTTCAAATAATTAGTGGTGCTTGCCTATGGCAAAGCAAAACTATTGTTATCTCACATACTTATTATTCTTATTCTTCTTATTCTTATTCTTCTGGCCACTTTTTGACGCGCTACTCCTTCCGCAGTTTTTGTCACAGACCCACGAATGAGGCGTCAAAACGTGCGGCCTGTTCGGGAATGGTGTGCTATGACTTTTATAAGGGATCGGGGGTACGATGTTCGCCCCAGGGGCGAAAAACCGGCCGAAAAATCCCATAGACTTAACATTGCGTGAAACTTTGACGAGTCGTAGCTCGGAACGAGGATGTCGCAGAAACGTGTAATTTACCACATTTGAAGAGGCTGACAGACTCTGTAAGAACATACCACACAATGGGGTAAAAGTTGCACCCCTGGGGGGCAGGAGCTGCCCAAAGTTTCCCCATTGACTTACTATGGTGTAGGACGGCCCATGAAATGGGCCGTCCTACACCATAGAAACCGCTTTTATATTGAACATAACTCTGGATCACAGTGTCGTAGAGACAAAGGGGCGGGCTCATTTTACTCAGACAACCAATCAGTCTCTCAGGATCATTGTGAAGCTATCAAGCCACGCCCTAGCAACCATTTAGAGCACCTTAGCAACAACTCCCATAGACTTCCATTGAAAGAGATCGAAGGGATATCTCTGGACTGAATTGTCATAGAAACATGAGGGTGGTCTCGTTTGACTCGGGGCAGCAAACAGCCAATCATGAATCACCTCAACACTTCCTAGCCACGCCCTAGCAACCATTGTCGAGCACCTTAGCAACCAAAATCCAAAGAGGGATATCTTCCATTCTGAATGTCACAGAGGCATGGGAGTTGGTTTATATCATTCATACTGACAAGCAGCCTTTGGAGTTTCATGATTGGCAGCTGCCAAGCCACTCCCTAGCAACCAAACAGAGTACCCTAGCAACCATTTTGCAAGACCTATATCTCTGCATCAAAACATCGTATAGAGATGGGGGTTGGTTTATACATTCACATTGACTTTGGAGCTTCATGATTGGCAGCTGCCAAGCCACTCCCTAGAAACCAAACATAGTACCCTAGCAACCGTTTTGCAAGACCTATATCTCTGCATCAAAACATCGTATAGAGATGGGGGTTGGCTCTTTTTACTCATGCTAGCAAACAGGACTTGCTACATGCTAAACATGCTAGCAGTGAATAGCTACATGCTAATATTGATTAGCTAAGTGCTAAATCATGCCAATAAAATGCTACAAACTCAACAGTAACCATCTTTGACAACTACCAACCACCTAGTAACACCATAGCAACCACCCAAATTACCCTAGCAACACCCTAGCAACCACCCAGAACACCCTAGCAACGCCCTAGCAACCACCCAGAACACCATAGCAACCGCCTAGCAACCACCCAGGATACCCTAGCAACCGCCTAGCAACACCCTAGCAACCACTCAGAACACCCTAGCAACCACCTAGCAACACCCTAGCAACCACCCAAAACACCCTAGCAACCGCCTAGCAACACCCTGGCAACCATCCAGAATACCCTAGCAACCGCCTAGCAACACCCAGGCAACCACCCAGAACACCCTAGCAACCGCCTAGCAACGCCCTAGCAACCACCCAGAATACCCTAGCAACCGCCTAGCAACGCCCTAGCAACCACCCAGAATACCCTAGCAACCGCCTAGCAACACCATAGCAACCACCCAGAACACCCTAGCAACCACCTAGCAACCACCCAGAACACCCTAGCAATGCCCTAGCAACCACCCAAAATACCCTAGCAACCAACCAGAACACCCTAGCAACCACCCAGACTACCCTAGCAACCACCCAAAACACCCTAGCAACCACTCAGAACACCTTAGCAATGCCCTAGCAACCACCTGAACAACATGAATAAGCCATATCTCAGCACCAGAACATAGTACAGACTTGTTTGTTGCCTAGTATGCAATCATGTACCACACCCTAGCAACCGAGTGCCGAGTTTTGCCACTGCAAGCACCACTTCACATTTTCTTCTGGAAATGTACATTCTAGTTTACCTTTACAAGTGTACTTTGATGCAATAGCTAGTTAAGTTAGAACTTTACAGCGAATATACAATAATAGGTCTGTGGACAGTATGCTAAACTTTAGACACCCAGTTCATGATGTGACATAAATTAGGCCCTTCATCTCACAATCAAAATCCAGGATCCTCCAAAATCCTACAAACACAGGTCTATCAGCTACTGTACCTGATATTTATTCAAATGAATCGATATGAATCAAGATCAGAAACAAATCACAAGCTTATGAATTGAAACAATTAAATTTGTGGCAAGAGCTAATAAAAACAGTAGCCTACCAGTCATACATTGTAACATGTCACTGAACTGAATTAAATTATATTTAGTTAGCTACCAAATGTTTTGACAATCACAATACACTTATTCACACTCCAGGCTAAACTGATGGCAGCCCTGGTACAAGGGCACAGGCCCCTCGTCAAAAAAGTGTGTTCACATTTTGATACTTTTCTAAAATACTGTTTTGGATGTAAATGGGTATAAATTGTCTTTACCTGTATAGAGTAGTTCACATAACAGTGAAAACATGGATAGGATGGATTAGCATGGATAATTCAGTCAATGGTGGGGAAAAAAGAAAAAGTAGTTTTGAAATAGATTCCTTTGTTTGTACACCACCAGTTGACTAGCCTACACAATAATTCAGAAACTCAGAACTAGGGGCATATCTGTTTTCTTTACAAATCAATATTTTAAAATATAGGTTTATAAGACAGTATGTAGAACTATGTAAACAAAGTATTTAATAGGCTACTTTAGGCTAGAGTAAACACAACTACAAGCCAAGTATAATTTGAATACTTTATTTTACTTTTAAGTACATCTCAATCAAAACATTGAGTACAAGTATAGGCCAAATATAATTATACCTTTCCGTCAGTATAAGTCAAGCATATTAAACTACAATTTCAAGTATATTTCGGAGTACAGTAGTACATAAAAGTAGACTGAAAGTCTATTTTTAGTTTAAAAGAAATTTACTAACTGCACACTTGAATAAACGTATTTTTCATAAGAAGAGTTTTGTTCTCAAGCTAAACTGGTGTAGCTGGTCCACCGCACTCCCTCTTCCCAATCCAGCAAACAGCATCCAATGATGGTTCCAGAATCCAAAACATACCATATGCAGGATTTTTCAGGGGAATTGTACTTTCAGGTCTCATGGTTGTGACACTATGGAGTGATCATGAACAAAAAAGTCTGATATCTGAAATGATATAGCTTGTATTCTTTTCAAACCTTCTCAAACTATTTGAAATCTGGTATTGACAGGTACCATTCAAGCATTTCAGATTCACATCACACCTTTTTCCTTCCACTTCTGCAAACAACATCTCTTGAATTTTCATGGTTTTGTGACAGTTAACCATACAACACTATTTTTTGCATAGTTGAATAGATACATATAAGAGTAGTATTATGTATCCTCAAGGTAGGCTACCACATTGCTTTTACTACTATGTTTAAATAAGGTAAAGATTTCCCGTAGTGACAAGCTGTTGTACCCCTAAAGGTATTTTTTTCTGATAGCGTATAACAAGCTTCTTTTTAGGGAATGTTTTGCTTGAAAAACAATTTTCTTTGAAATAAATTGGTTTAAGATTTGTTATATAATGGAATATATTCATTGTTATATGATTATATTCTTTTGGCATGATCAGAGAGCTTATAAGCTTAATTTATCAATCAAAGCAGTACAAATTCATCACCAGAAATAATAATATAAAACATTAACATTAAACCAACTGTAAACATACACAGTAATTTTAAGCCTTATTGTATCAGTAGTGTACAAATAACAATACACAGTATAACAATATATAATGTGTTTATTATTTTTGACTCAACATAAAAGACAACAATAAGTGGCTTTACAGTGACTTGTTTTGTTGTTAAATTGCTACAGGTCTTCTTGAATTGTAGACCTTAATACCATTTTGCACAGATGAACGGGCATGTTTGGTCAGCAGGGCTCCGGTGGTCTGCTTCTCTCCACAGATATCTCTGTTGAAGAAACAACAATCAGTTATGTCTGTAAATATTATTGCAATATTTCAGAAATTTGCCAACATACACAATAGTAATTATTTTGATTGATATTGCATTGTATTGTTAAAAAAAAAAACCTTTTTGTTTACAGAGGCCGTATTATGCTCTTTTACAAATTATGCCCTTTCATGTATGAATATTCGAAAAATACTTTTTTTATTACATATTTTATATTGTTGCAGCACCTCTCTTCCAAGTCTGTCAATAACACTGTTTAGTTTGTGTCTCCATAAAAGCCCCTCTGTCCAAAAACAGCAATGTGCTCTGATTGGACCATTGCGTTGATTGGTCGACACCTTCGAGTGCCAATCGCTTTCCATAACCACGAGTTTTAATACACAACTAATGGAACTCAACCAGGCCTCGCTGCTTTATTTCGCATATGCCATAGACAGGATTTTTTTTTAAATGAGGGATATCGTGACATATTCGTTCCCAGAAGAAAACGAATGACAAAGGATTTCAGGAAGTTCAAAAACAGTGCTTACTGATATAGAGAATTACTCCATTTGGTATGCGACTGTGCTTTATAACTTTGCAGACATTTTTCATGCTCAAACAGCAACTTTACACACTAAAGAAAGTTGAAAATGTAAAAAAGCATAATAGGTCCTCTTTAAAACAATTCAGATGTCAAAATACACACTGTATGTAGGGTTCAATGTCATCTTGTGTCCATTTTTCTCTCAGGCTGAAGAGTCTGTTGAATCGCTCATGTGTGTCCTCAGGCAAATCTTCTACCCGCAGCAGCGAGATGGTCTCTGGTTTAGAGCGTCGATCTAATAGAGCTAAACCCTGAATGACAAAAAGCATGGACACGAACATACTTCTTGAGAAATACTTAAGTTCTCAGAGGAGCATGTTACTGTTGTTAGTCAATGTTTGTGTAAGTGTTGAGCTGACTAAAGTCCTCACCCGGAGCTGATCCAGTCTAGTGCTCATTCCTTCAGGAACGCTCTGCTGCCACACCTCCTGGAACTCCGACAGGTTGAACTTCACAGCATTTTGCAGGAGGAGCTGAGCTGTGGCCCTACATACTTTGTCCTCATCCAGAGCAAACATCACCTGATCATCTAATGGAAATAAAAAAAGATAAAGGGTCCTTCTATTCATTAAATGTTAATTAATTAAAAATATACTGACCTTCACTTGTGTAGCATCTTCCATAACAGTTGAGACAGTGTTCTATCATGGCTCTGTTCACAAAACAAAAACTTTTAAAGGTTTTTTTTTTTTTTTTTTTTTTAAAGGCTGAATTTGATCTGGTTTTTTCTAGTCACACTTTTCTTATCTTTCATATTTACTCACTTTGGCTCAAGGGATCCCAGCTCTTCCAGACAAACAGTGAGAGGAACTTTGTTGAAAGACCAAGACTCGGAGTCCATCAGCTGGGTCACATGACCCAGGAGCTTCATCTCATAATCAAAATCCAGGATCCTCCAAAATCCTACAAACACAGGTCTATCAGTTCACTTTACCTATGGCTTTATGAATTAATATAGAGATCACTTTAACATGTACACAACGATAATGCATCCAATATATTATTAAGAAATAAACTGAAACATTTGCCAATTTAGTTGAAAATTGAAAATGTAACAATTGGGAAAAGATTGACTACAGAGAAAGAAGTTGCCAGAGGCTATACAACTTTTAAGTACATCTGAAAGAATTTATAATAATTTCACTTAATAGTGTTTAAAGTGTTATTAATGTAAAATACAAAATCAAACATAATTCTACATAAATTGGGCATTTTGACAATTTAATACAAACTGAATAATGACACAAATCAAATGAATTTAAGGAGTAATCTCCGTTATTAATAATCAAAAATAAATAAGGAATTATTAATTAACAACTCAATTAAAAATTATAATATGTAATAATACCAGCAACCCACCCAAAGTTAATTTCACTTTTCATATCCAAAATATAAATCTTTAACTACATAGAGAATATGCACTACTTAAGGTCTTATCCAAGTATTCTGATCCATTTTTAAGAGAGAAAGACAACTTTTAATCTGACCAAAAACAGTTTCAGCTCACCGTCAATTTCACAAGCATGAACATTTTGAAGATGTGTCTCAATTTCTTCTCTACTTGCTTGGATTCTCTCAAGAAGGTCATCTATAGTGTACTAACAGATTAAATACAAAATGTTTGATGTTATTTTGGGTTTTAGTAACTCATCTAAACACACCTAAATTTTGCTTATACCATGGTCTGTCTGAATACTCTATTCTGATTGGCTGGAAGGTGTGCATTAAAAGCATTTCTTGCACAGGTAGTTCAAGTCACTTTAATCACCGTTCTATAATGCACTGTTTTCATTGAAGCACACCCACACACATTGGAGATCACACAGCGCACAGACATATTCAGAAGCAAAGAAACTTCCCTTGTCAACGCTGCCCCACGACTTTTATTAAATTAGCTTCTCGACTGAATCACTACATAATATTTCTCAGCAAAAAAAGGGTTACACATCTGTTTTTGAAACAGCTTCATTGTTAGTAGAGAGACGCTGCGCACAGACACAGGTGTAAGACTGGAAAATTGTAAGAATGTAGGAGAAGCCTACTCTCTGAGAGAACAATGGAAATTACCATATGGACCCCCTCATTGTCCACCATTCGAGATGCGAGTCTCACTTCAGAATCATCCTAATCTACATCTCTTTCCCTCGACCCAAAACTCACACATCTAAATGATTTAATGTGAATGATTATCATCGAGTTTTATACATGTTTGGTTTTATTTGAAATGTCTCGGTGCGACTGGTACAAATGTCTCATTCCCAAAGAAGTAAAACAAAAGGTAATAAAGTTCTTGAGAGTTTGGAAATATCTTCCACACAGAAGGGGGTGTGTGTAAGAAAATAACTCTTTGAGTTAACACCTTCCTGCCATTTGTCTGAATGCAAATTTCCACTGCTAGCAAATGGTTACCCGCACGTAAATTTCCACTGTGAATCGATGTTTAGATTTGAAATGAGGTCTGGGTATATGAAACGCAACGAGAGCTTGTTGCTCTTTTCTGTATCCAGATCAGCCCGTGAAGTTGAGAGCCGAGCCTCTCAGCCTCACGCATTTCTAATGTCGGGTAAACCTTTTCCTCTTTGTTCTAGAACATTTGATGTTTTGCATTGATTATCTTTGTATCTATATCTATATCTATATATATATATACTATTTTTAAATCTAAAACCTGACTCTGAGAAACGCACAAGAATTCCAATGTACCTGTACTGAAACGTACCTGTGCAAATGGCAATAAAACTTTGAATTGAATTGATTATGAAATTGTAATGATACATTCACCTGACATATTAAATTGTTATATTTGATTATACTAATTGACTTTGACATTATTTTCATTCAAGAGTTTAAAAAGAATAGTAAAACATTCGTCATTCACATTTAATGATACACGGATATCATTAAAACCCTTTTCATTTATGGAGTCAGATGAAATTACGAGTTAATACATGAGAAAATGTATTGCATTTAACCAAAATGCTTGGTACTTTGATGCTTGGTACCAAAAATACTTTGCCGCAAGAAAAGACAGTAACCCGCAGAGACCTTCACCTGTATTATTGGAAACCCTCATTGGACCAATAAACAGCCTTACACAGGTAATTCACACACACATCGCTCTCTCTTTCAATGACTCTTTCAAAAGCTACAATTCATTCATCCAGATAAATGTAATCTTACGCACTACCATATCTCTGTGTCTGATTCAAAGCAGGCAGAATGCTATAACTCAATATTTGATTATCTTTGTATCTATCTATATATCTATATATATATATATATCTATATATCTATATATATATATATATATTTATATATATATATATGATACATTTACCTGACATATTAAATTGTTATATTTAATGTTACGGCGTGCCGTAACTGATGAAAATAACCATCATTTTTAGCCTTCTGGTCAAATGTTAACAACAACAGATTTAACTTTTCAGTGCTGGAAAATGACCATGGTATAGGCTGGATAATGCACGAATAGCTGTGCATTTAACGATTTGAACGCACTCCGGTTCACGTGGGGTGTTTCTTTGCTTGTCGTGCATTAATTAAAATTGTTTAATGCACGGCTAGCCACGGTTTATCCTTTATATATATTGTGAGTACGGGCTACTAACTCTGACTCCTGGTGTACCTTCTCTCCTGGCGCCTCCTCCTGCATGCCCACCGCAGGACCGTCATATGGATTCTCCATGAGAAGTTTCTTCAGTTTCTTCAACCTAGGTCTCTGCTTTCTCAGCTCCCAATAACTATTTGAAAAACCCCAAATCTGGAAAATAACAACATATGTGTCAATGCACACAATCAGCACTACACTTTCCATAATCACCGACTATAAAGAATAAAATCACGACTTCAGAAACAACTTTTCCAGTCAGACACCTGTGCATGCATGAGTTGAGATGTTGAGGTGTGGGGGAGCTGATCTGGCGTTTTACATCCTGGGACAAACAGGAGCAGATTTGACGTGTCCGCAATTTTCAAGTCGTATGTCTTCTCTTCGGTGCACAGAACAGCATGCTCGTCTTTATCACCTCTGATTATAAGACTAATGAGAAACATAAACAGACTTACATCACTCAGGACAAATAAACATTAACAACCCTTGTGAAAAGAAGTGTATTTGTAGTGTACAACAAGTCTTATGTATATTTGAAAAAAAACTGTACTTGTAGATAACATACATATTAATGAAATAAAAGGTAATTTAAGAGTACTTACAAGAGAGTAACGTTAGCCTACATTTTCATGACGTATGACTATTTATATTACTTATGTGTGTGTATATATTACTATTAAGTACTTATGTGTCTGTGTGTATATATATATATATATTTTTTTTTTTCATTGTAAATAACATGCAATCAGTTGCCACTTATGCATACTCTTAAATTCCGTAATAAGTACTAAGTATGGTGAAGTTACTTATTTTCCAAAAGGGAATGCAGCATGCAATACTAATTTATGTTAAAAACGTCATCTGTCTAAAATAATACTGAGATGGTAAGTTGATCTTAAAACGAAGCACTATTCACCTTTTGCCACCTTCTATGTGTTTGCAAAGTGTATCATCCAGCTCCAGGAGACAGTAATCGCCCGACGACACATTATCCCCAAAAGAGAGACAGTAAGTGATGGGCTGCAGGTCTTCCTCTTTTACTTTAGCTATTTGCAGTGTGGCTTGAACCTCTTCTAATGTCCTCATGTTGTCAAAATTGTTTTATCCAGGTCGACTGAACACACCATAAACAGTTGTGCTGTTATCAGCACGCAGCTCAACTTTCCCGCAATATTTAAACCGGAAGAGAAGGTTCCGGTTGATTGACAGTAGCACGAGCCAATGAGCGTATTCAGGCGGGTGCGGAATAGTGTGTAAACGTCATTAGTCCATTAGGTGGCGCTAAATATCACGATTTCAGTTAAATCTGTTCTATCATTTTATTTTAGTTGTGATGCTCAAAATAGTTATCAAATGCTCAAAATATGCACTGCAATTGAACACTATTCAATTCTTAGTGTTCAGTCCCCAATATATATTTTCTGTTTTCTTCACACAACATGTACCATTTCAATGCTCTTCATTGACACGCCTGTCCTGGGTAAATAGCTAACTTTAGAAAAACAAAATTGTTGTGGTGGACATCAAAACAACATGTGGACTGATTCGTAGTTTTTGATAGATAGATAGAATAGATAGATAGATAGATAGATAGATAGATAGATAGATAGATAGATAGATAGATAGATAGACAGACAGACAGACAGACAGACAGACAGATAGACAGATAGATAGATAGATAGATAGATAGATAGATAGATAGATAGATAGATATATAGATAGATAGACAGACAGACAGACAGACAGACAGACAGACAGATAGACAGATAGATAGATAGATAGATAGATAGATAGATAGATAGATAGATAGATAGATAGATAGATAGATAGATAGATAGATAGATAGATAGATAGATAGATTTCTTTATCTTACTCTTTTTATATTTTTTAAACGTAATAATATTTTTTATATTAATAATTATAGATTTTTAGATTTTAGCATTCAAAGTCTAGGTCTGGGATGATAATAAAACAATAAAATATATAGGCAATTAATGCTTAATTAAATTGTATAATTTAATTTGTTTTAAACATTTTAAATAGTTTATTTTACTTTTTATTGTAAATTTTACTTCTTATGCGTCTGTTGCGATTGTTTTATGACAATCGTAATTACTCTGAATTACCATTGTGTGTAGAATAAAAATATGTTTGAAAACAGCAAAAATCAAGGATGAAGGCATAGCAAAAAATATATAATATGTAAAATGTAGTTTAATTAAAAAGAAGAAGAATTTTAAACTCATATGTTAAAAAAATTACATTCACATCTATTGTGCTTTTTAATCTTTAATTAAGATCTTTGGGCATTTAAAGTGAGTGTTCGAGAGTAAAGCGATGGGCCCCAGGCTCCGCCCCTCATAGTGACTCCCCCTATGAGGATGGTCAAGTTGACTCGTCCTGCAACATGGACAGTAACGTGCTTTCACTGGAGAATAGTAAACAATCCACAATGGAATGAAGAAAATTAATCGGCCGGATTCTGTCTTCACAAATAATCTGCTGTTTGATGCTTTGGTGGGATTTATTGCAAAGCGTTGCGGTTCATGCATGTAAACGCATGTGATGGTTGAGGGCACTTGATGGCACACAATAGACAAGTTATTTCGACTAGGTTTCAGCTGTTAACTGAACGGTGATGCTCTGTTAGTGACATCGCTGGTATTCCTCTGCAAACATAATTTCGGATCTGATTGAAGTCTCTGCATCGACATTAATAAGGTAAACAATCGTTTCTCCATTTCCCGTGTTTGTTTTGACGTTCTTACATTATGGAGTCTGATTTAAATCTTTCTGATGGCGTGTTACATAAACATTTATGCCGCTGTGTTTTTTCTCGATCATTTCATTCTGGACAGTTCGTCTACCTAAAATATTAAAGCTGTCATAATCATCAAGCCTCTCCCAATTATTATGATATATGAGAGGCGTGTTCAGTACACCCAATACACATTTAAGTACGCTGTGCATGTCAGTTCGTTTCACGAGAAGCGTATTTCTCCTCCAAACGTTGATTTGTCACATTCACGAGTATGATTTCATATTCAGCGCGGGTGTCAGAGATGGACGGCATTGGGAACAGCACACAGAAGAGGGCTGCTGAGCTGGAGCGCATGGCCGAAGTCCTCGTTACAGGAGAACAGTTACGGTAGGTGTGGCTTGACACCCCATCAAAACTAGAACGATCCCGATGAATGATGCAAGCGAGCGACGTCGTTAGTGGGTCGCGTCGCTATCTCTTCTAATTTGCCACTGTGGCTATTTGAAGTCACCATGAAATAAAAATTAACAAATCCTTATTAACAATAGACCTATTGCAGGATTTATTATAAATGATTTATCCGTTACATCATCATCATTATTATTATTATTATTTTTTAATTCACGTGCCCTCTTCCCCCTCCCACTTGCAGCAACATCTCCTCTCTGATGACGTGTTTAGTGGCGTGAGGGCGGGGCAATCTGTCACTTACATGAGATCACAGCAATAGCAAACAAAAATCACTGGACAAAATTGGACAAAATCACCTCACAATTTTTTTTCTTGTTTTAGACGTAGTTTTACTCAGGGTACGTTTACACACGACAACGATGTAAAAACTGGTGTTTTTTCTTTTCATTTTTCGCTTACAGATGACACCATTCAAAAGTATCCCAATTCACACCGAAAACTAATTAAAAACTCTTTTTTTATTATTCATTTATTCATTATTCATTTTATTATTATTTCACTATTTTATTATTGTATTATTCATCCCATTCCAGTAGTTGGCGATGTCACTTTGTAAAGAAACACTTTACGCCTATTGACTGAACATGTAATGCGCATGCAGTCACCATTTTCACAAATTCACATTTTTGTAGTTTACACGGAGACGATAATGGTATTGGTTTCAAAAGTTTGCGTTTCAGGGCCCAAGAACGCAGTTGTCTTGTAAATGAATGGCCAAAATGCATACAAATTTTTACGTTTTTTAGTTGAAAACGGCCCCACAGTTATAGGCCTACAGTACATCACACAACAGGGAAGAAAAGACTATTGCAAATTCCACTTTATGCCAACTTTAAAAAATGTAATTCAGATTAGTGTGTACACATCATGCATGTGCACACTTTGATCTTTTATTTCACATTTTGGATGAAAATTTTGTTGGTTTAGACTGTAGCACATTGAGACATGCATTTGGCACACCCATTTGTCATTACACAATTGTCCATTTTAAAGATGTGATCTTTAAAGTTGGAATTAAAGTCACCTTATCTATTTTGTAAATGCAGGTTAAGGATCTTTTTTGTTTTTCATTTTACTTTTTTTTTTTGACCACATCATCTCTACTAATTCGATCTTCCAGTGAAACTAACAAAATTCGCCGGATATATGTCAGACTTTTATATGTCGGACTCCAATCTTTTAATTCAAAAACTATTCAGAGAGTGGAGTTTTCAAGCAGAAGTTGGTGTGTCCACCCTTTTATCACTGTATCTTGTAATTTGTTTGGGTTTGTCCATAAGGGAAAACCTGGGGCCGGTTTCACGGCTGAGACTAGTCTTACAACTTAGTCATCAACATTTTTTTCATTAAGATTGTTCATAACTGTTCCAAGTCAGACTCAGTTATATAAAAACGTAGATTGGTCTGATTTGTTACAAGAAAGTGACTCTGACTGCCCCTTGACAACGCTTTAGTTGGTCATACTAGTCATACTAGTACTCAAGACACAGTCTTAACATAAGGGATATGTTCACGCAACTGGCCCCTGATCTATCAGCTTGAGCTAGTTTTGTGATACACACATGAATGAAAATCTATTTGTTTGCTGTTGATCACAACCTTGCTGAGTTTTAGTACATTTCTTGTAATGTGACTGATTGGAGAACACAGCTATGTTTGACACCTGCTCTGTACGTAGTGAACTGTGACTGTGATAGTGAACGGTGTTTAGTCAATACATCTGATTAATGATTGCTGAATCACAGTACACCATATTTTTTTCAGTGGTACACTATCTAGCAACCGTATTCTTTACAAGCTCAGCTGTTTTATTAGGTTCTGTAAATGATGTCATATGCAACGTCCTGAATGTGGTTTCAGGTGCTTATAATAATAATGTTATTGGATCTCTAACAGACTCCCTGGAGTTAAAGACATCATTTGGTGGGCTAGAGAAAGATTTTATTTCCCAGTTGTGTGGGAATACCAGTACGACAGGACTGGTCCTGTTATTGTAGGTCACAGTGAACCAGTTTTATCTGCCGATTGCTGGTATCGCTTCCATTTTTCCATGTACAGCTGACTCAGGTTTTTATAATCAGTAATCAGGCAGTGACATCAGACCCACACCCCCTGTCCCAGCTCAGGTGTACCTGATATCAGGTTAGCTCTAGGTTTGCTGTTGGTAGTCAGTTTAGTCAAAGTTCTTCTAAGGCACGTCATTTCACTCGGCATCCATCTTTAAAGCGCCTATCAGGCAGTATGCAAGTACAGCTCCTATCTCTTTGAATGGGCAAACGTCAAATTCTCCAAAGCTGTTCTTCCGATTCAATTTTATATAATTGAAATCACTTTCTTAAATGTTGTTACTAAATGCTCAAATCATGAAAAAAAAAAGTAATTTCCATGCTGGACCATTGTGCATTTTCAGTCATAAGCGCGCATCTCAGTACACTGACTGTTCTGATTCACTTACTGCAGTGATGCAATGACTTTTATTTAGAAGGCGGGACTTATTCTGCCATATTACGCGTTGCACTTTCTCTCATTAATAGCAATAGACTTTATGTGCTAGAGAAACAAGCACGCAGCCATCTTTAGAATTTTGAACTTCCGTTTTTGCAGTAGCTCTGCATATTTCTATGGCATCGCTGTAATCGCTAAGTAATTCACTGGTGAAGTGAATTAACTTATTGTAGAGTTAATGAAAGTTATCATAAGCATTGTAACATTTTAAGCATAAATTTTAAAACGAACGTTGCATTCATAAATCCATAAGATCTTACCTTCATGTTGTGGATTTACAAACCGGAAGATCGAACACAACGAGCGCAGCGCTGAAAAGGGGCGGGGCTACATAAGGACTTTGCATACCTAAAGTCTTTGGTTTAGTCCAGTTAACGGACAGGTTTTAAATAAACAGCAAGGGGTTCCAGAAATATGGAAGTGCCTCCTCAACAATATTGACAGACAATATTATAGTGTTGTTGTTTTTTTTTAAATAAAACAAGGAATATAATAAAAAATACTAGATAAAATGGGGGCTCAAGCCATTTCTTGTAGAGTAACATTGTCCAACAGTGGATAAAGTTTCTCACTCTCACACATCAATACAGGATTATTATTACAGTTTTTTTCATTTACTTTTTCATCTTTTGCTTTAGTTTAGTGGAGTTTTCAAGTTTCTATCGATTGTACTTTTAAAGTCTTTTTTTATTTTAGTATTTTAGGGCTCCCAAATAATAATTTAATTTCATTTAAAATATATTTAATTCTATCATTTAAAGATGTTTAACAGCTTTAAATTTCTCAGCATAATCTAGTGTGACTACTATCTAGTGGTATTTTCATATTTAATGCAGATTGGATGTAAGAATCTCAAGTTTTATATTACATCACGTGTCAAAAACTAAAAATAATTTGTAAGCACTTTTTATTTATTTTAGTTAGCATTGGAGTAAATTATTTTTGTTTAGATTCCATTTTTTTCCAAGTCATGGTAGTCTTAGTCTTAGTTCAGTTTTAGTTTTAGTTTCATTAATGAAAGCAGTATCACTGCATCCAAAAATATGGATGCGTAACATGAAATGATCTATAACTGATCATTAATTTGGACTATTAGTTGATTAGTCTTATATGACTGCAAACCATATAAACATTAATTTGCCTAATTTTAGTCGCCAACCACTTGCCATTAGAAATCACTAGTCGTATCTGACATTTCACTCTGGCCATTATGGTAATGTTCTATCACGTGTCTCAAATTGCTCTGTTGTTCGTGTCAGAAAGTGCCAAAGTGCACTTTAATAGTATGACCTACTGGCTGCACACTGCTGTGGTCATGTGAGTCTTTGTTACAGGGTGTTCAGTTACTTGTCAACCCCATGCCGTTGTGTCAACTGCTGTATGTCTGCTTGTTGCTGATAATATAATTCAGAATATGTAGCTATCAGTGTTAGAATAAGATATGATGGAAACTTCTACTGGCACTTATGGAGTTCATAACCTACTGTAACTTTACTGTAGTTTTTTTCTTTTGGTTGTAAACAAGCTAAAAATGTGTGTTCCAGCACCTCTTAAAAAGATAGTTCACCCACAAATTAAAATTCTGTTGTTATTTACAGACTTTCATGTTACAACTGTTGTTGTCCATGCAATGAAAGTTAACAACATTTTGGACCCCATTGACTTTCATTGTATTGACAATTTCTTTTTTTCCATGTATGCCCAGATGTCATAAATTCTGTAATCTAACACAGAGGATTAAGTGAAAGGTGCAATAAAGCTATAAAGCAATAATGACTAATGACTATAATAATGATTACAATTTAGTCATGATAATAACTGTTAAAGACACCAAAAGCCACATGTGTGCACTTGAATTTCGATGAAACTCTCATAGGTTAGTCTAATTACATTACACATTTGAGTTTAGGTGAATTGGATTATAAACCTCAATGTTATAATTATCTCATTCTATGTCAACCATCTGTTCTATAAAACTTTTGTACTTTTAAAGACAAATCAGGAAGTTATTTTAGGTTGAATCTTCATGAATTGACCCAGGAAAGATATAGCTGTGTAAATGTAGGTATGGAGGTCATTTTTTAAAAAGTGTGTCATGATGTTACAGGTTTTTGTGTTGCAGGTTATTTAATGCTGGTTGTTGAATGGAGAATTCACACCGAGATGACTCTTGGTCTGATTTATTCCTTGTTTTCCAGGCTGCGACTCCATGAGAGTAAGGTGATTAAGGACAGAAGGCATCATCTCCGCACCTATCCCAACTGCTTTGTAGCTAAGGAGATTCTTGATTGGCTAATTGAGCACAAAGAAGCCTCTGACAGAGATACTGCCATCACGATCATGCAGAAGCTTTTTGACCAGAGCATCATTCACCATGGTGGGTTTGTCCAACACAGACTTGAATTCCTATATTTGTATTCTACAATATTAACAGTAATGTTTACCCAAAATGTAACATTCTGTCATTAATTACTAGGGCTGGGGTGCGATTAGATACAATGTTTTTTTCTCGTGTCCACTAGTACGAGATATGACGCCACATAATACTCACCGATACAACACATATCGCCCTCTCAGGGCTCAACACTAAGGATTTTTTCGACCAGGCCAGTGGTTCAAATTTGACTTGCCCTGCCAAAACTTTTTACTAGCCCCACCACAAAAAAGTAATAAATAAATAAACAAAATGAAATAAAACTTTTGTCTTACGTTGCTTTTGACCCATAACCTTATTAAATATGGTTGTGACACCAAAAATGACTAGCCTAACTCACATAAATTTCAAATATTGTTAAAGACAAGTAAACTGTCAGTAGTAAAATAAGAACAAATAATCAAATTACGAGCAATAGTAAAAACTCAATAGAACAAACATATACGTAAAATAACAACAGGTTTGTTTTTCAGGTAAGTCTAACAGTAATTTACAGGTAGAGAACATTAATACACAAAACTTCTCACACTATTGAATTGAGTTCTCCTTCGCGCCTTATTGCGCTTGGATATTTAAATTAGCAAGGCTTAAAAACACATGCAAGTGATAAACTTTCGGGATTTTCTCGATCGGGAAAGTTGCATCAACTGTCCTGAGCCTCGTTTCATCTGGAAGTCCAAGCTGTGACAAGCTGTGCCCTCTGCTGAAATAAAAGAGTTACCTTTCCTCTGCTTATAACCAAGGACTAAATAAAGCAATTTAAAAATGAATTCATTTTTATTCAAAAAAAAAAAAAAAAAAATTGCGATAGTTTGTTGAATCTATTTTTTTCCTCCAGCCCTATTAATTACTCATGTTGTTCCAAACCTGTGTGAAGATTATCCTGGCTAATGTTATAATGAAAGTAAATGGGGACTGGGGCCATCAAAAAAAAAAGCTTTATAAAAGTATCATTAAAATGGTCCATAAGAATTGTGCACTAAACTATAAGTGATCTGAAGCCATTTCTTGACATCAAATGCTGTCAATGCACCCTTTTTTATTCTTTTGACTTGTGCAGTACATTTTGTAAGGTCGATGAAAAACAGCTTAAATTTCAGTCATTATGACAGAAGCCAAATGGAACACTTTTTTTATACTTTAAGGGGGATTATTTTTGTCATTTTGGAGCTTGACAGGCCCAGTCCCCAAACACTTTGATTATATGGAAAAGAGCGGCCAAGATGTTCTTTAGAACGTGACCTTTTTTTCATGGAAGAAAAAAAGTCATACAGGTTTGGAACAACATGAGATTGAGTAAATGATGACAGAATTGATCCCTTCAATATTTTATGTGCAAAAGTACAACAAAACATGATCTTAACTTACACTGTCAAGTTACACTGTCAAGGAAACCAAATTGATCTTTAGACCATGACTTGTGCTTGTAGCAGTGTCTTTGTTAATTTGTTAACTTTTTTAGCTGCACTTTACTTACAACAAACCTGTTTTGAATTTGTTTGTCTTCACAGTTTGTGATGAACACAAGGAGTTCAAAGATATGAAGCTGTTCTACCGTTTCAGGAAGGATGACGGAACCTTTCCACTCGACAGTCAAGCCAAAGTTTTTATGAGAGGTCAACGGATATATGAGAAGTGAGCGCTTTTATACACCATTACAACTCTGATAGGTTATTGAACAATTAATAGTTTACTATTAGTTTTGATACCCACTTGTTAAACATTGACTACGTTTACATGCAGCCAATATTCGGGTTATGGTCGGGTTAAGGTCACTATTCAGGTTTCTGAAACATTAGGAATAACCCGTTTACATGCGTGAGCAGAGAGAGTTACTCCTGTATTCATGGAATTGCAATATCCCGATGTAAATGCCGACGCACGGTTAGCGCCTGGACGTACGGACAACCTTAAGACGCAATATGCGTCATTTCCGATTCTTCTTCCTGTATCCAAAGAAAACAACAACAGCAGCAGCACGCGGATAATGAATAGTTCGGGGCAGATAGCGATCGCCTTTGTTTGCGCTTTGGTGCTGGTACTGACCACCTCCAAAAGTATGCTGTGCTGCGTCTCGCCATGTTTACTTCCCGTATACTTCACGCGGGTTTTTATATGCGTCGAGAAGTTCCTCTACTCAAAAGACCAAGATTCCTTGCGAATAGAACATGCGCAGAAGCCAAATCATTATGGGGATATGCCGATACGCGTTTACATGACCAAAAATTCGGGTTAGAAAAGGGGTACCCCAGGTATCATTCCCGGTTTTTAAAATCCTGGATATGAGTATATTTGGGTTTTTGCCGGTGTTTACATGGCTGTGCATGACCGGGTTATTGCTAATATCCTGGTTTTGAGCGGGTTATTGACTGCATGTAAACGTAGTCATTGACATTATCATGTTTTTCCTCTTCTTCTAATCCATTACTGAGGTCCAAGCAAGGTAGTTTCTTCTCTACTGAGTTGTACCACTAAAACAGGATGTGAAAGTGTTGTTTTTCATGTGTGACACAAGTCTGTACATATTGATTTTGTACATATGGGGCCTGTCCGGTAAATCAACAGTGTCCATAGTAACACAGATTTCAAGCTGATTGAGCATGCTGTGCTCCAGCCGGATACGTTTAGAAGTACCTGCTCTTCTGCAAGTTGTTGCTTTTTAATGTAGCTCAGAACAAAACCACTCTATCTTTAAATAATCATTTAAATTATTAGTTTTATTCTTGCCCCGAACTTCAATGTTCATGTCTTTAATATTTAAAAAAACAAAAACATTTTTATAATTCTAGGCATGTTGTGTATGTTATGCACTATTGTGCACGACTCAACAATTAAACAGTTACATCTTTTTAGTATAATAATTTCGAAAGTAGCATTTGACACGCTGTAGGATAAATAAGTAATGTAGTATTTCTGTAATTAATAAGCAATTTAGTAATTAGTAACATATTTAAAGTGCCTCTATTATGCTAAGTTTCCTATTTTTGTTTTAGAGGTCTCCTACAATAGGTTTACATGCATTTAAATGCAAGGTCAAAAGACGCTTTACTTTTCTCATAATTAACATTCACTGCAAAAATCTGCACCGGATCTTCCTCAGCACTTGTATACACAGTGATAAAAGCAGGAACAATGACATCGATTTTATGGTATCAATTCGAGCCATAAATTGACCATGATTGGATTGTGAAATGATACCTAGATTTTTTAAATTGAAACAAATATCATAACTTTTTTATTAGTATTTAACCCTAACCTTTGCCCTGTAAAATAACTCCTGTTCAAGCTCTATTGAAGGTAGCATTTAGTGCAATATTATCTGTAAAATGTTCGAAGCAAAGTAAATCTGAGCAAAAAATGGTTAACCCATCTTGCAATAGCAGCTTGTGTTTGCTCTGTGATCATGACCTGGATGAGTTCGATGTAGCAGCGTGCTGAGCTGCATCGTATAAGTTTCTCTGCGGGCCGCCCTGCTCTTGCATAACAGGAAGACGAAGTCCAGTGGGAGACATCTGTCACACAAACCATCAGTGTGCTTTTATGTAATCACCATGGACACATTTGAGCTTGTGGTCAGTATTTGCAGACTTTGCTATTAGGGAAGCTTGTTTGGTTTGCTTCCCATTATCCCTGAAGAGATCAGTCTGCTGATGGAGCATATAAATAAAATGTTTTTGAGAGTAAATGGTACTCTCTGTGACTAGGTTCAAGAACTACATAAGAAAATGGCCAGGAATGTTTTGTGATCTGTCTCTAAGCAACCGTGATTAGCCTTTGTCAACGACCTTGGTATTTGTTATGCCTTCCTGGTGTTGTGGAGATTTTGGAAAGGCTTGTTTGCCAGTGTTCTCAGTATTTACTGTGGGCTTGGGTTAGTAAAACCAAATGTAAAAAGAGGAGTATGGCCCCTTAAATAGCTTGAAGAACTTCCTGCTTTAGTGTTTGTCCGATTGTTCCCTTTTCCCTAATGGAGGTCTTTGAGATGTTGAAAACATCTATTAGCATCTGGTTCCCTTTACTCACAGACATCCAAAATGCATGCAGAAGCGAACAAACAATGAATAATGTGTGTATTTACTGTTTTTTTCTTGTTTAGGATTAATAATTCTCAAAGGAACTACTGAAAATTAGATCCAGTGTTACAATATAAGGATTTTTTCCACTTTCACTTCCCCTGGTAATAATTTAAATGGCCCTTCCCCCCAATGTACATGTTGTCGTTTAGAAACTTACTTTGATTAAAAAAAATAACAATAATAAAAAATAATATATATATATATATATATATATATATATATATATATATATATGTGTGTAGCCTATATTTTTTCCCAGCTGAATATAATATATAATAAATAAATATTGTAATACATTAACATTAGTGTCACATGATCCATCAAAAATTATTCTAATATCAAATATCCTGGATTTATATTTTTGTAATAATACATTATTTCTAGATTCTTTGACTAAAGGGATAGTTCACCCAAAAATGAAAAATTCTGCCATTAATTACTCCCCTCATGTCGTTCCAAACCCGTAAGACTTCAGTTCATCTTCGGAACACAAATGAAGATCACTTGATGAAATCTGAGAGATTTCTGTCCTTTCATTGACAATCTACTCAACTACAACTTTTAAGCCCCAGAAAGGTAGTAAACACATACTTCATGTGACTCCATTATTTTAACCTCAATTTTATAAAGCGACGCGAGTGCTTTGTTTGAGCAAAAAACATAATTTACCACTTTATTTACAAAATATGAATCTCAAACGCATGTTCACGAGAGCACCACGACACAAGCATGTTGTGTTGACGCGAGAGCAGGCATTTGTTGCGTGAACAACGAGATTAAAGGTATTGTAGGTAGAAATCCCCAAAAATACTTTTTTCCAATTTTTTTCAAACTGTCTTTATATATCAATGCATAATTAAAATGTAAGTACTCTGGAAAATAAATTATAAAAATCGAGTGTCTGTAGTTCTCTCAGGACTGTAATAAACACAGCTCATTATTCCATTCGGGACGAAAGAAATGATTGGCTGGGGCGACTGTCACTCTCCCTCGCTACCATGGATACCACCTCTGCTGATACAGGAGGAGCCCAAATGCGCGCACCCGTTTGAAAAGGAACGGAAGCTAGTAATAACAAACAATTATGGCAGAGAAAGAACAGTCACAATTCTCAGTAACGTTACCTGCATATAGAGGCAGCGAAGTCAAACGATTTAAAAAAAGGAAGACAGTATTTGAAAAGGCTATGAACAAAAAGTCTTTGGATAAATAAAGAAATCATAAGAGAGTCGGCGTGGCTTTCCAGCGTCGGCTACTACTGAGTGATCTCAAGGGGCTGAAAAGTGACTCCATGATGGCTTTATTTCTGCTGGACAGGTAATCTTGCTGTTTTCATTTTGATGGCATTTATTTTTTCATGAAGCATGTATCACTAGCACACCTAACTACCTAATATTAGCTACCTAACGTTACGTAGCATAACTAACGGTACTGGCTTAGCTATGACAGTGTAACTTTGGTGTCGACTAGTATAACGTTACTGTTAGTGAGCCAGGGTTGAGGAACTTGAGACGATAAATAAGCAATAGGCCTATCTGCAGTCGAAAGCTGTTTTATTTAATTTCGCCGAATCTAACTTTAGGTTAAAAAGTTTAGGGGATCTATTTTTATACCTAGCTTTACCCTCTGCCTAAACTGTGTTCCTATTTTCACCGTGAACTCTACCTACTCCGTTTTTTCACGTTTGGTTTGTTGTTATATGCTCTACATATGTTTACATATGTCTTTATGTTGTATCTGTATGTGCTATACAATATATGTTGTGTGTGTGTGTGTTATATTATCTTATTGGGTCTGCAATGCAGTTGTGAGAAGGTGTTTGAGTGTATGTAATTCAGTTTATCTGTAAACAATCTTATGTTATGAATCTTACAAATTCACCTTCATCACAGTGTAACTGATAGTAACGGCAAACGTGTATCAATGAAGCTATTTATAGCTTTGCCTTATATTGAGTTTGATTCCGTTACGAGCTAGTAAAATATTTTAAACTTTACAAGTATCGTTATGCGAGCTGGATAGTGAGTACTAACAGCCATGTTAATTGTTTATATTCATACTGATAAAGTTAGTTATTTTATTACTTGTGATTCTGACATGATGTCACTACATCTGGTAAAGCTGGTAAACACGTCCGACTCTTCCAGCTGAGCGAATGGCCGGGATCGCGCGTTCATTTGTTTTGGGGGCGTGGCTTTGGAAGGAGCCGAGTAGGGAGGGAGTGGGAGTTAATGGAATAATGAGCTGTGTTTATTGTAGTCCTAAGAGGACTACAGACACTCGATTTTTATAATTTCTTTTCCAGAGTACTTACATTTTAATTATGCATTGATATATAAAGACAGTTTAAACAAATTTTGACAAAAAGTATTTTTGTGGATTTCTACCTACAATACCTTTAATAGAGAAACAGAGATTAATATTTTGTAAATAAAGTGGTAAATTATGTTTTTTGCGCAAACAAAGCACTCGCGTTGTTTTATAAAACTGAGGTTAAACCACTGGATTCGCATGGATTACTTTTTTGCGTAGTTGAGTAGACTGTCAATGGAGGGACAGAAAGCTCTCAGATTTCATCAAAAAGATCTTCATTTGTGTTCCGAAGATGAACGAACGTCTTACAGGTTTGAAATGACATGAAGGTGAGTAAATTATGACAAAATTAACCCTTTAATAGAAAGTTTAAAAAAAGGTATTTATTTGAAATAGAAATATTTCAAACTGTGTTTTTGTTTGAAATATTTCTATTTCAAATAACAACCTTTTTTTAAACTTTCTATTAAAGGGTTAATTTTGTCATAATTTACACTTTCGATCAATTTAATGCATTCCTGCTGAATAAAAATAATAATTTTTTTTATTTAAAAAAAGTATTAAAGTGTAAAACAGAATTTGCAAAACAACAGTTCAAACATTGTCTTGCCTAATGGGGCAAATGTCAGTTCCATCAGCTGGTCCAGAACTCTCTCACACTGGGACCGGACCATCAGGCCACCCTTATTGTTGAGATCTGACATTGTTTCTCATGACTTGAGCACTGCAACACTAAGCAATATTTAGACAAAGAAACATAACATCTCTGTCACAAACATATCATGCACCGAGATCTGTGGTTTTAATGTAAGCAGAGCATTCAGGATATGGTTAAAAGTGTGACCTGCTAACAAAATAGCTAGACATTGAAGAATGATGATTAAAAAACGGGCTCAAAGCTAGGTCAATGCCACATATACTTTCTTGCAAAAGTCAGTCATTAATATATGGTTGCTCAACTGCAAGTGGTTTGAAATCAATGTTTGCCTTGAAAGGTACAAGAATAGACTCAGTATGTACATGGCAAACATCTACTACGCAGGCTCACATTGCTGGCACTGCATGTTGACTGATAGTGAGTAATTTGTGCCCTTGTTTGGCACATGTGGATGTTTGCTCAAACTGTTTCAGCTGCATAATACTCTTTTTCCTGACGATTTTGACCCGAATGGCCTGCATTTGTAATATCTACTGTGCGTATGCTTCCATCATAAATGATCAGTTTTCAAATGGTCCTGTCAAATGGCTTTTTCTTCAGTTGTTTCTTAGAAACTCACATTTTCTGTGAAGACTTGTATCTCTCAAGGCAATCTTTAGTTGTGTGCTGACAACATCGAGTCTTTGTGGCAAACATGAAAGTGTTTGATTTTGACCCGTCAGGACCTGCCTTCAAATGGCAGAGAATGTTGCATTTCTTGAAAGTTTTGCTGCTTTTCTTTTGTTGACATACATATTTAGCAACACTGCTGAATTTTGACCTTGATCTGATGAAAATTCGTTTCTCAAACCAGGCTGTTTTGAGGTGAATGATCTCATAATTATATTCACAATGAGTTTGATATTTTGACATGCTAATAAGTACACCGTCTCGCTACACAGGTTGATGAACACTGAAAACAACCTGCTGGAAACGCGTGAAGAGGAGGGTGTGACGTATGAGCGGACACTGGTGGCCTCAGAGTTCATAGACTGGCTCCTGCAGGAAGGTGAAATGCCCACCAGGGAGGAAGCCGAGCGGTTGGGACGCAGACTGCTGGAGCATGGCATCATACAGCATGGTGAGCACATGGATTAAATATCTATGTAAAATATAGTCCTGCAGCATACACCTTAAAGCTGCGTTCACACAACCAGTGACTTTGTCGCCAGTGGCTGGCGGTGAGGTCGCTAGTGGGTGTCCCCCCACTTCTGGTTGTCTAGAAACATTTGTGAATGACATTCACTGATGTTGCTCAATGTAATAATAGGTCAATAAGACTTGATCTATTTATGTTAAGGTTCAGTTATTTTTCAAAATAATGATTAAGATACACTCACTTTTGTTCAATGTGTAATTGTTTACTATGTTATGACTTTTTATTTGATGGATAAACTAAATTACATTTTTGTGTTACATTTACATGTAAACTTTTCTTGTAATGGTATGAAAGTTTGAAGGACTAAAATACACTTATTCAAACTCTCATTTAGTCATCATGGACCTACTAGATCGGCATTGTTCTGACATAGGGAACAACAAGACAAAATACATTGAATAAATACAAATTTAGGTTGATGGTTTGCTGCAAGAACTTAATAGTACACATTTATCTGACAATTGTTTTGTTGAAATGCATTTTCATGGTTCACTTTAGAACATATATCTCTAAGTAACTCCTAGAGCTTCAGGAATTCGCTAATCATACAACGCATTGTGCTTTAAAATATACATGCATTCAAGTTATGCAAGCTATTAAATAATACAAGGGGGCTTGTTGAGTCATGACTTGACAGGAGGAAAGCCTTTGATGGTCAGCAACAGATGGGCATACCTTTGACCAGGCACAGGCAAACACAGTGACACTCTAGAACTCCTCTACACAAAAGGATTCACATGCATAATACACAGCTGTATACACACACCCAATACAAACCTGCATTCACACACATGGCAACTCCTATAGAATGGAGCTATACCCTATAATTCAGTCACACACACCAAAAGTCACATGCACGGCAGCACAACGAGTGCCCTGTTGAGTCTGATACAGTGTCTTTGTTTGACAGCACCTTTCCTGTCTGATTTCTGCTGACTTTGAATAAAAATGTGAATGACCTTAAAGGATTAGTTCACTTTCAAATGAAAATTAGCCCTTCATTTACTCACCCTCAAGCCATCCTAGGTGTATATGGTTTTCTTCTTACAAACAGATACAATCGGAGTTATATTAAAAAATATCCTGGCTATTCCAAGTTTTATAATGGCAGTGGATTGCAACCAACAGATTGAAGCTCAAAAACGTGCATCCATCCATCCTAAACAAACTTCCCACGGCTCTGGGGGTTTAATAAAGGCCTTCCGAAGCAAAACGATGAGTTCGTGTAAAAAAAAGCTTCTGGCCAAACGAACATAAGGGTTCCACTTAAGTGTAAAGAGCAACTTATGCGAGTTACGCACTACGCACTACGTGACGCATTACGCTACGTCTGATGTCATGAGTTGCGTAAGTTGCGAATTAGGGGCAAGTAGACTGCGTATGTTCGTTTGGCCGGAAGCTAGAATTTTCTTTGTAATGTGTTAAATATGAATATTTTTCTTACACAAACTCATGCTTTGCTTCAGAAGGCCTTTATTAACCCCCCGGAGCCGTGTGAAGTTCCTTTATGATGGATGGAAGCATGTTTTTGAGCTTCAATCTGTTGGTTGCCATCCACTGCCATTATAAAACTTGGAAGAACCAGGATATTTTTTAATATAACTCTGATTATATTCGTCTGAAAGAAGAAAGTCATATACACCTAGGTTGGCTTGAGGGTGAGTAAATCAAGGGCTAATTTTTATTTTAAAGTGAACTAATACTTTAAATTACGGAGAACTTTTCCACACAATTAAGTTAAGCCTTTTGGGATGTGTTCTAGTCTTGCACTTAAATATCTGAATCAGTGTGTCTATATTATGTTAATATGCATAGAGATATTACATAAAGCAAAACCCACATAACTGAACAAAGGTTTGTGCCCTGACTTGAATTTAGCTGACACATTTGGATACAGTAAACACAGCAGCGCACATAAGCAGATCATAACAGGGCATCTCAGGAAAATCTGCTGTTTTAAACAAACAGATCAGTGGAAAAAAACTAGAGATGAATTCATCTCATTTTGCCCATGGCTGTAGGGCAAAGGATAGGGTGAAGATGAAAGGGGGGGGGGGTTTCAACAGCGAGGCCCCCTGAAATTGCGGAACTGCCTGAAATTGCAGCACTGCACTGTGTCGAGAAGTGTGTGTAAATCTGTTGTCACTGTATCACGCCAAGCCAAAGTTGCACTGCACAGTTGTACGATAAATAAGCATAAAAAAGGACGATCATGCTGGACACACCAGCATATGAACTCATTCCCCTCATCAGGGTGGAGACGGCAGTGTTCTCCAGAACCAGAAAGCACGTTCTCTGCTTTTCCTGCTTTGCTTGTGGGTTGAATGTGACTGAATGTGCACGACAGTTGGCTCAGTGTGTGGGACTTTTGTTCAGGAAGCCTAAAAGAAACAGTGAGCGGAGAGTTTATTTCAGAGAGCTGATTGTGACACCCCCCCTCCCCCAGTCCGATTTTATTGCAGAGTTATGAGTGTAATTAATGTTTTTACACATTTCATCAGTGTTGTTACAGTTCATGTTCACTATATTTGCCTCTATAATTGTGGTGTCTTAATTTACATCTCTACTCACTACATTGAAACGGTTTCATTTACACTTGCCTACACAAATGTGTCTCTGCAAAACAAATATAAATCCAATCTTCAATTCCCGTGCTATGTTCAAATTCAATGGAATTCACGTAATCGAAAGCGACAGATCTGAGCTGTTTTAT
Source organism: Siphateles boraxobius (assembly GCF_051911475.1). Taxonomy (NCBI): domain Eukaryota; kingdom Metazoa; phylum Chordata; class Actinopteri; order Cypriniformes; family Leuciscidae; genus Siphateles; species Siphateles boraxobius. The sequence goes on along the minus strand of NW_027508722.1, from coordinate 17,287,993 downwards.
TTATCATCAGCTTATTTCACGATCAAATACTGCATAAAACTGCATCAGCACTGGTAACACAATACTTTTAATGAAGATTGAGTGTACACCTTTGTTATCTTTGTTTTCCAAAATATCTGCTTTGGTTTCTATGGCAATGACATTGTGTTTATAGCTCTACGAAGGGGTTGCCGAGTATATTACAGCTACAATATTGCAATGTGTAGCTGCGGCACTGGACTACTACACCTAATGAAGCAGTGGCAGAAATGTAGGAGGTTGGCATGTGTGGCTTTATTCCATGCTGTTGTGTAAAATTCTCAAAATTGAAAAAGGACCAGGCCGACTAGCGGTGACTGGAGGACTCGTGTGGTATCACCTCATCACTGGACCATGAAGATCACACATTGACAACAACACAACACAACCTTGTTCCTGCAGCGACGTCTGACATTAATACATGTTTGATGTGGCGTGAGAAAGTGAAAAGCTACACAATATCTGATCGAAGCGGAAACTGCGTTTGAAACTGCAGTAAAATTTAATGCGTTTGAAACTGAGGTGAAATTTTAATAGGATTTCAAATCACATAAATGTACTTAGAAACTTATTTTTTTTCCACACATGCTAAATTTGATTGGAAGCCAATCGTATATGCAAAAAAAAATAAAAAATCAGAAATCAGATTTGGACTGACAGTCTGAACATGGCTTAAAATACCTCTTTGGCATATATTTAAATTAGACATCAGATTTAATCTTGGTTAACAGGATGGGACTACAATTATTATATCAAAAAAGTGTATTCTGCAAAAACACCCCCATCTTTTTGCCTATAAACATTTTTTTTTTAATGAAACACTACATTTGGAGCATTCAATGTACATTTAAAAAAACAAAACCCAATCTTGCTTTGAGATATGAGAGCCCTTTATGGATTATAAGATACTCTTTGAACTTTCATATAATAATACACTTTATCTCTCTTTACCCATAGACTGGATGCCACTCTGACCATGTACAGATATTTCTGTCACGACAACTCTCAGTGTTTGGCATGGTAATGGATATGGCAATGTTGATATGTTTGGCCTTTGCGGAATAGATCTGCTACGCTGCTGCTGGTGTTGGTCATTGCTGCTGCTGCAGTTATTGATGCTGCTGCTGCTGTTGGTTATTGCTGTTGCTGCAGAGCAAGTACAGGAATTACTATTACCAAAACATATGCTGCTGTGAGCAAGCAAGACATGTTTTATAACGTACATGAATTACTCGTAGCAGATCTATACAGGTGGAGCTGGGGAAGGTGGAGGGTTTCTAAAAGTGCACTGCAACTGCTACAGCAAATGCTGACCAAGTATTTAAAGGATGAGCGGCAAGCTCATTGGCTCCTCGCTTACATTTTTCTATTCTTTAAGATGATATACCACTGCTTGTTTCCTCACAAAATTCAAAATAAATAATTTAAAAAAGAATAAAGGCGACTTTATACGTCTGTCACGTGTTCCCTTCTTGTCTAAATGGGTGTTTCTTGGCCAGAATAAGCAACAAAATGGACCAGACTGTTTGTGCAAATGCAAAAGACTTGTTCTGCAAGACTAACCGTGCAGTGATAGTCCGACAATGAGCGAGTGTTTAGCTCAGCTCTCTCCCACACACATCTGCATTCCTCTGCACCACACACCATATGCATCCACCATGCTTCACTCTCCATAACATATATGTTTTCTTTTTCTTGTTTCAAAGGTTTCCAGTTTTTAAGAAAGACTATTTTATTTTATGTGTTGACAGCAAAGGAAATGTGCACACAGAGTGAGCTCATTATTTGTTGAGGTGGAAGGAGGAATGTCATATTGAACTTCTCCTGCCGCATGTTTTTGAAATATTGCTGAAACTAAAGTAACGGTCCTGTGATTAGAGACATGGCAGAATAATAACACAGTAGAGCACTGAACATGGTATTAAAAAGGGAAAGTTAATGCTGTTATGTAAAACTAAATACTGTTTTTGAAACATGATGACTCATGGGATATTATGCAAGAAGGGAGTTCAGGATTGATCTGTGACTCCTCCATAGGATTATGGGATGAGATTTTAAGATGGCATGTGCTCCTCTTACACAAACACACTCACTCACATTCTAGACTCGGTTAAACTGGTTCTCCTGCTTCTAGCAAACGAAAAAATAAGAACTCTTAAGAAGGGACTGCAGCTTTTCCTGCTGTTTTGCCAACCTCTGCTCTGCCCCCTTCTCTTGGTAAAATAAATAAAAATGAAATGAATAAATAAAACATGAATATTATTTTACATTTAATAAATGAATAAAACAAAAGCCTTGAAGGAACAATCCAAAATAAGGATTTTGGGTTGAGTTTTGTATTTTCTGTCTTTCACTTCTAGGTTTTAGACCATTGTGGCTTAAGGGTTCATGACTTTAATTCCAATAACTGACATATGACCTTCTTTCTCTATTCGTTTCTCTTTCTTTCCCCCAGTTTCTAACAAGCACCACTTTGTGGATGGCGGACTGCTTTACCAATTCAGAATGAATTTCCGGCGGCGACGGCGATTGATGGAGCTTTTGAACGAGCGTTGTCACAGCATACCGGAGAACCAGGACAGCCCTTTCTGTCTGCGCAAACAGGGCTCTGAGGGGGGAAACACCAGCTTCCTTTCAGGTTAGTCCATGATCATAAAGGAAATCCACAGAATGCATGCACACCGGTGTTCATTACACCCTGTAGTTTATTATATTGATTTTTAGGTTTAGTGGACACAACTGTGATCATTTGCAGTGACGCATAGATAATGAACTTTTGGATGTGCTCTCATGCAATTTAATTTGCTGTTGCAGTGCATAATAAAGTTAGGACAATCAAAATCAATTTCAATGTTGTAGTAAGGAAGTTGCTGAAATGACTAACTCGTGTTTTGAAAGAGTGAAACATCTGGAAAACATTGCTTTTAATTTGAAGTGTCAAATTTGCGTACAAACATCTAATCACCAAAAAAGTGATCTAATCACTAAAAAATTATTTTTTTATTTTTATAATATTCAATATATAATACATTTTTAATAATCAGATTTTTTACATGATATGCAAGTCAAATAAACAAGCAAATAAATTTCAACGAATTGCATATATCAGTATTGGCTGACAAAGACCCCTGAATAAAGAGAATTCATTGACATTGCATTACTGTGACAGGTGAGTATAGAATTAAATAGACATTACATCCACAGTCCACAGCAGTCCATTTTGATTGACAGTTTGATGTTTAGAGGTTCTCACATTCTCTCAGTGCAGAATTTGTTATGTACGCTACTAGAGCTCTCAGGGGGAAGTTCACATAGTTTGTGTACTGAAAGTAATGAATGTTCAAATAGTGGAGGTTGTAGTTTCTAATCTGCACAGATGTTTCCAGACCTCTATGGGAGAGTTAGTCAGCTGAATCTGTCATATCATGGTTTGTTGTTGCTGTGATGAGTATGTGAAAGGTGAACATGTCAAACAAGCACAACATGCCCCTTTTGCCTGCTTTTAATCTGTTGGTCTAGTTATACTCCATTTGAGTTATTTTGTATTAGTCATTATTATTATAAATTTAACCTCAGTTTTTTTAAAACTACTTCTGTTCTCTTGATGCTTGCTTAGTTTAACTTTTAATTCATGATCTAGTGTTTCGGCACACGGTTATACTACTAGCTAAAGCTGCAATTTAGCATTTATCACATTGAATAATGTATTACAGTAAATGTAAACTTGTTTCAGATCAAGTGTTTTTCAGTATTTGTCTGTAGATTCAGTATCACGCCGTCATGAGTCAGTAAAGTAAATGAGCTCAGGTTCTCTTGGGACTGGTTCCTCTTTTCAGATCTGAATAAAATATGAACTGTGGAGTGTGTATGTTGACTTAACAAGTGCATGGATTTAAATGTTTTGACTTTGAATCAGGTAGATTAGTAGATAGTACTACACAACACTGGGTTGCACATTATTTACAGTAAGTGCACTTTCAAGTGCAGTAGTGTAAGGTAACCACAGGGGTTAATTTTAGGGGTAGGTTTAGGGTAAGTATCTAGTTATTACATGGTATGTTCATACAAAACAGGACTGTAAAATAAAGTGCTACCCAACACTGTTTTCTGTACTTATTGCATATTTGAATTACTGTATAGCCCTTATGTAGCCTCGCCCCTTTTCAGCGCTGCAGTCGTTGTCTTTTGTCTTCCCGTCTGTATTTCCACAGCGATCTTACGTATTTATGAATGAACGGTTACTGACATTTGTTAAGACATCTGCTTTAAACATTACAATCCTCATGATAACTTTCGTTAACTTTACAATAAGTAAATCCACTTCACCAGTTAATTAGACCTCGACAGCGATGCCATAGAAAAATACAGAGCTACCGCAAAAACGGAAGTTCAAAGACAATATTCTAAAGATGGCTGCGTGCTTGTTTTTCTGGCGCATAAGGTTTTTTTTTTGTTCTGTTGACAATATAATCAATTTCTCAGTGATATTACTCAAAAATGAAGGACTTGATCATTCTAAAAATAAAACAGGGTTAATTATTTTCTTATTTATTTTTATAAAAATAAAATCTAATAAATTAGTCAGTTTTTTTAATTTAAAAATAAATATCTTTTTATTTCATTGTTTAAAAATGCTTAAAAATGAAAATAAATTAAGCATAAATTAAATAAACATTATGAAATATGACTATTTAAAAAGTTATTTGTTTATATATCCTTTGAGACCCTTGTGAATATATTGATTTCTTTCATTTGGATTTCATTTTTAAGTGATAAATAATTTTTAATTTGGTAAATAATATTTATTTTTATAATAAAAAAGTTTTCTTTTAATGTTAGGGTTTGTGTTTGGCTGTAGCAATTATAATTAGCTTTATAAAAACTAGAAGTGTATGATATGTTCATTTAGCTTGCTAAAAAGTTGTATACGTGTTCATGATGTTGTTTACCATATGGTATATTTTCATCAAAAGGAGAACTCTTAACAGATCTGATGTTTCCCTCTGGACTGTTTTTTCAGTTTTTCAGTAAATGCAAAAAAATGATGTTTAGATACCATAAAGCTATTTAAATGGATGGATCATGGCAGAAGTGTTGCGTGTGTATTTTAACTGATTTCTATTCCCTATCTCACTTCCTCTTTTACAGTCTCTATCTAACCTACTTTGTCTCTCTCTATCTCCTTCCCCTCAGTCAGTCCCACTAAAGAGATAAAGGTTGTGTCAGCGGTACGGCGGAGCAGTATGAGCAGTAGTTGTGGCAGCAGTGGTTACTATAGCAGCAGCCCCACACTCAGCAGCAGCCCTCCTGTGCTCTGCAACCCCAAGTCTGGTAAGAAAACCCCCCTTCTGTGCCCAAACATCCAAAATACATAATTTCAACATAAAAAAATGACACACAGCATCTTTAAATAAGCAAATCGGGTCAATTTTGATTTCTTGTTGTCTTTGAGCTTCTTAACCTAGCGTTAACTAGCATTAGCTCTTGCAGTTATTTTACAACATCTCCCCCTGTTTGTATAATAACATGGCCTCACTTTAAAACTGCAGTCCGTAGTTTTCCACTTCGTCCTTGTTTTTGCATGGGCCCGGTTGCAGTCTCTTTTTTTCTGTAGCCACTCCAAAGTCTTTTGCATTTTACAACGGGTGAATCTCTAGTTGTCACTGCTGATTGTCGCTTGAATCTTTCTGGATCCGCCATCAAATTGATAAGTATAATTGTATCAAGTGCTGTGAGAAAAGGCTATAAATCTCCACCTCCAACATCCTCACACGCAATATAGCCTGCTAGCCGAGACACCTTTGTTATGTGTACAGATGTGACGTAATGACGCAAAGACATTTTCCGCGGAAATCCACCAGTACCACTGGAATTAAAAACATTATTACAAGCTTACCGTTTTGAATTGAGCTAAGGCAAGCAGATAGTTTTGAACACTGGCCGGTTTATGTACTTGCTCAAAAATCTATTTTGGATAATTTTTAACCCAAAAAACTTACGGACTGCAGCTTTAAAATGTTTTATAGCTCAGCTGTCTTTCAAATCGGCTTTGGGCGCGACTCTGGAAGACTTGGAGTTAAGCATTTCGTTGAGAAAAGAACAAAGAACGGCTCTGAAATCCATCGCTCGGACTACGTCACCTTCTTCGTTCCTCTGGTTGGTCGTAGCACTATCCTATTGCGTGCAGAGGGAATTTGAAAGACAACCGTTTATCCCGCCCCTCGGATTGAGCGCTGCCAATGGTGTGCTCCCAGACCCAACATTTTGATGTGGGTCTGGCTTGTCAGGCTAGTTAATCACCTCTCGTTTCCCCCTGTACACTGCATGACAAATGACAAACAAAAAAGCTGAAATTCGTCCTGATTCAAAAAAAAAGTTATGATATTATATATTCAAAGTTATGTTTGTGGTGTGTTTCTGTTCCTTTAACAGAACACAATGTGTGGAGAGTGTCGTATATCTGCATATACCTATATCTATGTTTCTTAAGAGAAGTCAGAAGTTTGTGTACTTTCAGGCCATAAAGCCACATCCGCCTGTTCTCCCTCTGTTCCGTTTGTCCGTTCTCCACTGTAATCCTAGCCTGGTAATACCAGACTCTGCTACTTCACTTTGCTTCGTACGCAGACTACAGGAGCGAAATGAAATTAGCGGAAGTAGGAAGTATGACGTAGTCAGGCTACTGTAATCCTGCTTGTTCACAGTAATTCTATGAGGCTTCGACCATGTAGTCCATTAACTTCTTCACCCTTCTAACAAGGATTCTCCTTGTTAACTTGTACTAGCAGAATGAGTTAACAAGATTATATTCAAAGGAATAGGTCACCCAGTTGTTTAATGGTTCAAATTGTTCCTTGGTAGTACAACTGTTGAAGCCCAAAGCATACTTTAGTTTTGACATGAACTTAGCATATGCGTACAGTGTTTTGTACAGTTGAATGTATAGCATTTCAAAAGAGCTTTTCACACTTTGCTTAACCCCTGTTTTTTAAACCCTGTTTTTAACCTTGTCTCAAAGGAATGCTTCACACTTGCACCGCTTTTCACCCAGGGTTATGAAACTAACCTGTCCTAACCAAATGCAACACGACACACAACAAAAGGCATCTTTTTTTCATGTTATTTCAGACTTTTTGTGCCAACCACAAAAATCTACAGGGTATTATATTTTAGAAACAGTTTCTTATTTATGCGACGTTGCGGTTGGAGCATCAGTATAAAAAGTATGACAATGATAATATACAGATGATGTACTGTTTTAATGTTAAAATAATTTATTGAGAGTTTGAATATCATTTTGCATAACCTTTATTGCCATACTGAAATCGAAAATGGATGATTCACCTCAAATTCACCTCAGAACTCAGTGTGAACAAACAAGTGTATTTTATGACAAAGGTTGTTACAGTCACCCAATATATATTTTTAATCATGTTAAAATTGTGTAAAATTTATGAATTTGATAATGTGTTTATTAATTTTGTATTGAGAGCTTTGCCCACACTCTGATTGACTGTGATTTTCAATTGATTTTGTCACGTCTCGTCGTGTCACGTCTTGTGTGGACAGACAAATTGCGTGTCACTAGAATCTTTTGACATTGCTTATGGTTAAGACATGGTGTTACACCCCAACGTACATTTTAGAAAAACTGGATAGTACAGTTGGCAATATATAAAATGAGGATGCATAATACTCAAGCTTTTATGTAAATAGATTGTGTGCTGCATTTGTCCAGTCAATGACACTGACACTGACACTTCAAATATGCATTTTTGTGTCATTTTGGAGCTTGGCAGCCTCGGTTTCTATTAATTTTAATTAAAAAAAAGAGTAGTCAGGATATTCTTAAAAAATTCTTATTTGTGTTCCTCAAAAAAAAAAAAGACAGGTTTACAGCAACAACTAACCCTTTTCTCACAATATATTTAAGCACCTGAAGTTTTCATCCTGGTTTCTTGAGGATATTTTACAAATAATTAAAAATGAATAAATAATTGGAACTGATTGTGCCGCACATTTTCTTATGGTACTGTGTCTCTATCTGTTTTTTTCTCACTCCATTGTGAGTGTGTTTATGTGGAGTAGTAAACTCTCTGACCCATAAAAACTCTCAGGCTGAGAACTTTGAACAGCCGTAGTACACGCGTAGTGTGTGTCTGTGTTTATGAGAGAGTCTGGCAAGAACACGTAGTCCCCTTCAGGAAAGGCAAGAAGCACAGCCAGCAGGCAGAGAGAGAGAGAGACAGAGGAACATTTTATACACATACTCAGACTCATCCTCCTCCAACACCAAATTAGTACATTGGCTTCCATGACGATCCAAGGCGAGTCTGAAGCATGCCTGCAATGAAGCATTCCACACCTACCACATGACTCAGCCTTCATTTCACCACAGCACAACTCCCCGCTTCATATTCTGCCCGGGACAGTGAGGCCCACTGTTAAAACCAGGCCTGTTCTTTGTCCAACAATGAGGATCCAATATGCAATCTGTCATCAGAGCGTCTAACGTTATAAAATGTTATACATTTTGAATTTGCAAAGGAATAGGTTGCTTTTCCAGATGTGTGTTTTGCTTGTGTGTTTTTAGCGCCCTGTAAAGAGACAAGCATGCTGGGTTTGGCAGTGCCATTGCCTATCTCTGATTGGTCAATTTGCTCATCCAATCCTGGGATTACTTAGCTCTCCACCCAAAATCGATGAAAACAAAATGAACTCAAGAGAAAAGTGAATGAGAAAGAATGAGAGAAAAAAAGTGAGGCCCAAACATAAACTTAAGTCTCAGTCATAAAATCAGTCTCTACCTTTCTTTCTCATTCTCTCTCACCCACATGGACATAATCCTTTCTCCCTGCTTTAAAAAGAATGTGGCATTGTGTGTGAAAGGTTTCATGCATGTATGTGACTCTGTAGGGGGAATGGAAAGGCCCTGGACATGTGCTCCCTATTCAGAATATACACACATATAGTAAATATTCTTTAAAGGGAAAGTTCACCCCAAAATAAACATTGCTGTTGTTTACTAACCCTCACATCATTAACTTGCATGTGTTTAACATTTTAAGTGTAAAACAATAATACAGCCCCCAAAATTTACAAAAAAAAAACCCTCCAAACAAACAAACAAACACCGAAAAGTAGCCTAGTCGAAGTTAATATTTTTTGAACATATTTTTCTTTTATATTTTGACATTATTACTGTTTCAATGTTTTTTTTCTGATAGTACATAATGTATTCTGATAATTTAATTCAGTTGACATCTCTACTTTTTTAACAATAAAAAACAAATACTGCATATATATATATATATATATATATATATATATATATATATATATATATATATATATATCCTTATTTTTTTCTTTTTTTTTCTTTCAATAATACATTTTGAATGTATTTTTTCTTACAGTGCACATACGTAGTTCCCTTTCGTTGTCACTCCGAGTTACGTCTGATGACGACGAATGGGGTTTCGCTTAGAAAGCCTATCAACTTCGAGTATTACAAAACGAGCCAATGGCAAATAAATGCCATGGGTCTGCGGAATTTGCATGGCGTAACTCCGCCCCACCTCGTGGGTATAAAAGGAGGAAGCCGGCAACATGCTGATATATTTTCGCTTCGGAGCCAAGTGTATTCTTCTCTCCACAAGCCATCTCTGAATTGTCAGCTTCACAAACGAGTACATCGAGTGTTGGTGTGACAGCGATCTACGGCGAGAGCGTGCTTCCTGCTGATCTCTTGCAGTGGTCTGCCAGTCGGTGCGTTTCTACCCGGGTGCTTCAACACTTGAGTTTTCTCTCACTAAAAGAGCTTACACGTGGCACGTCTTTTTAAAGATGTCTCGTCCGTGTACTTCTGGTTGCGGCAGATTGGTATCGGACTCTGCTGGGCACGAGCGTTGCATAGTATGTTTGGGCATTGATCATGCTAGAGCAGTGCTCGTGGATGACTCATGTTCTATCATTACGGTCGAGACTCCGTGAACTCGCAAGAGTGAGAGTCCCCTCATCCACCCCCTGTCCTGCGGCTGGTGGCCAGGGTGACCTGAGGGTTACGGTCTGGAACAAGGCGCCGGCTATGTGTCCGCGAACCCAGCCCCCCTCTTCAATGACGGTGCCCGCTAGTGAACTGCTGATCCCCGCGGGTCTACCCTCTGGTGGCCCGCGTGTTTCAGTTGAAGCTACAGAGGAAGATGCCATGTCTGTTGCAGCATCACTAGGTGGGTTTGAGTCTTCTGGAAGTGAGGGCTCGTTACATCTGCCACCTTCCGGTGTGCATACGGCTGTGCTCGAGTCTGATCCGGAGATGACAGCCATGCTTTCCCGGGCAGCAGCGAGCATCGGACTTGAGTGGAGGCCTCCACCCTGTCCCGAGCGCTCGTGGCTGGACGATTGGTTTTTGGGTAAGGCCGCCGACCCTTGTCCTCGGCAAACCCCAATACCTTTCTTCCCGGATGTGCATGATGAAATCTCGAAGTCCTGGAAGACTCCCCTGTCTTCTCGGTGCCGCTCGCTGGTCTCATCCGCCTTTCCTCCCCTCGATGAGGCAGCTGCCCGTGGGTACACTGGGCTTCCCCCAGTTGAACGCTCTGTTGCAATGCAACTATGTCCTCAGAATGCTTCTTCTCGGGGCGAGCCTAAGCACCCATCCAAAGCCTGTAGATTTTCGTCGACCCTAGTGGCGAAGTATTACAGAGCGGCGGGACAGGCAGCTGCTTCACTGCATGCTATGGCCACTCTGCAGGTCTACCAGGCCCAGATGCTCAGAGACATGCACGAGGGCAGGACAAACCCAGGGCTCTTTGATGAGCTGCGCGCCGCGACCGACCTTGCTCTCCGGGCGACGAAGGTTACCGCGCGCTCCCTGGGTTTGGTGATGTCCACAGCTGTGGTCCAGGAGAGACATCTGTGGCTGAACCTGGCTGACATGCGGGAAGTCGAGCGGACCCGTCTGCTTAACGCCCCCTTGTCCCAGGCCGGCCTCTTCGGCAGTGCAGTTGAAGACCCTGCCCAACAGTTTTCAACTGCCCAGAAACAGACCAAGGCCATCAGACACATTCTGCCCCGCCGGCCCGCTGCTGCTTCCACCCAGCCGGCCGGGCTGACGCCTGGACCTGTTTCCCGCCGAGGGCGCCCTTCTGCGGCTCCCGCCCCTCCCGCCCGGACCACGCAGCAGCATCCACCCAGGGCCGGTCGCGGAGGAAGCCGTAAGAAGGCGCCACAGCCCTCTCCTGCCCCGCCCCCCGCTAAACGCCAGGCCAAGCGGCGCTCCTGAGACAGGCTGCTCAGGGATGATGGTTGTTTCTCAGGAGGTGGTAGCAGGACCACTCCTTCCCCCGGTGGAGGGCCGGGGGAGAACCTTTTGTTCTCCACTCCCTGCTGCTCACCCACGGGTGGGCAGCACCCTAATGTGGTTAAAAACAGAAACAATCATCTCTTCCCTGAGCTCACAGAGTTCTCGGGCGACACAGAGCGCCGCCCACAAGCCGTGCTCTCCTCGCCCCCCCTCTGTCCCAGAGGCAGTTGACACGGCGTGCCGTCCACGGACCACTTCGCCCCTGTCCCCCTCTGTCGCCAGACCCCTGGCAGAGCAGGCCCCCGCGGGACGACCAGCCTGGTCCTCCCCTGGCCCCCTCTGCCAGGGCGCGGTTGCTAACTGTGTCCCCACACCGGGCCGCAATGCCGTCCATGTCTGGGCCAGTTACTCCGCTTCGCTGCCCCTCCGGGGGGACGCCTGTGGTTCGCATGATCCCGCTGGTTCAGTTCCTGGGAGCCTGGCTAGAGCTTCCCCGTCTGTCCCGCTGGATCGCGCGGACCGTCAGGCTCGGCTATGCGATTCAGTTTGCACGGTCTCCTCCCCGCCTCCCCGCTCCTCGTCCGCTCCACTTTGGTCGGTGGCAATGCCCCTATCATGAGAGCAGAGATTGCCACCCTGCTGGCGAAGGGTGCAATCGAGACTGTCCCTCCAGCCGAGATGAGGTCCGGCTTCTACAGCCCCTACTTCATTGTCCCCAAGAAAACCGGTGGGTTACGGCCAATCCTGGACTTGCGCGTGCTGAACCGCTCCCTTCACAGGATGCCGTTCAAGATGCTCACCGCCAAACGCGTTTTCGAATGCATACGGCCCCAGGATTGGTTTGCAGCGATCGACCTGAAGGACGCCTACTTTCATGTCTCCATTCTTCCTCGACACAGACCGTTCCCACGGTTTGCTTTCGAGGGGCAGGCATACCAGTACGCGGTTCTCCCTTTCGGGCTAGCCCTGTCTCCTCGCATCTTCACGAAGGTCGTCGAGGCTGCCCTTGTTCCCCTTCGGGAACACGGGGTTCGCATCCTGAGTTATATCGACGACTGGCTGATCCTAGCTCACTCTCGAGATCAGGTTTGCGAACACAGGGACCTAGTGCTTCGGCACCTAGCTCGTCTGGGCCTTCGGGTCAACTGGGTGAAGAGCAAACTTTGCCCCGTGCAGAGGATCTCTTTTCCCGGTATGGACATCGACTCGGTCGCCATGAGCGAGCGCGCGCAGTCACTGCTGACTTGCCTGAGACAACTCGAGGGCAGGAGTGCGGTTCCACTGAAACTCTTTCAGAGGCTCCTGGGGCATATGGCATCTGCAGCCGCGGTCACGCCGCTCGGATTGCTTCATATGAGACCGCTTCAGCTTTGGCTTCGCGACCGAGTCCCGAGGTGGGCATGGCAACACGGCACGCTCCGAGTACCAGTTACTCCGACCTGCCGTCAGTTCTTCACCCCGTGGTCGAACCTCACTTTTCTCAGGGCAGGTGTCCCCCTGGAACGAGCTTCCCGGCATGTTGTTGTCTCAACAGATGCCTCCACCACGGGCTGGGGCGCCATGTGCAATGGACATGCTGCTGCGGGCTCCTGGACAGGACCCCAGCGGCTATGGCATGTCAATTGTCTCGAGTTGTTGGCAGTACACCTTGCCCTGCACTGCTTCCGGGCGTTGCTCAAGGGTCAACACGTACTAGTCCGTTCAGACAATACCGCCACTGTAGCGTACATCAACCGTCAAGGTGGTCTACGCTCCCGCCGTATGTAACAACTCGCTCGCCACCTCCTCCTATGGAGTCAGAAGCATCTGAGGTCGCTTCGAGCCATCTTCATTCCCGGAGCGCTGAACTGTGCAGCCGACGAGCTCTCACGGCTTTAGCCACTCCCTGGCGAATGGCGACTCCATCCCCAGTCGGTTCAGCTGATTTGGGACCAGTTCAGGGACCCACAGATAGATCTGTTTGCCTCTCACGACTCGACCCATTGCGCCCAGTTTTATTCCCTGACCGAGGGCACGCTCGGCACGGATGCTCTGGCGCACAGCTGGCCGCAGGGCCGCAAGTATGCGTTTCCTCCAGTGAGCCTTCTTTCGCAGACCTTGCGCAAGGTCAGGGAGGACGAGTAGCAGGTCATTCTGGTTGACCCTTACTGGCCCAACCAGACCTAGTTCCCCGAACTAGTACTCCTCGCGACAGCACCTCCCTGGCCGATCCCTCTGAGGAAGAACCTTCTTTCTCAGGGACGGGGCACCCTATGGCACCCTCGTCCCGATCTCTGGAACCTCCACGTGTGGCTCCTGGATGGGACGAGAGAGGTTTGAGTACCCTACCACCAGCGGTGGTGGCTACCATCACTTCCGCTAGGGCGTCGTCCACTAGACACGTCTATGCGTTGAAGTGGAACCTCTTCGTCAGCTGGTGCTCTTCTCACCAAGAAGACCCCCGGAGATGCTCGATCAGCGTTGTGCTTTCCTTCCTTCAACAGGGGCTGGAGCGAAGGCTGTCTCCCTCCACCCTGAAGGTCTATGTTGCCGCCATTGCCGCACACCATGACCTCATGAAGGTAAGTCGGTGGGGAAGCACGACCTGGTCATCAGGTTCCTGAGAGGAGCGAGGAGACTGAATCCGCCTCGCCCTCCTCTCGTTCCCTCTTGGGACCTCTCAGTGGTTCTAACTGCCCTGAAGAGTGCTCCATTTGAGCCCCTGCAATCAGTCGAGCTTAAATTCCTGTCTATGAAGACAGCGCTCCTGGTTGCACTGGCATCCATCAAGAGGGTAGGGGACCTGCACGCATTCTCCGTTGACGAAGCGTGCCTGGAATTCGGGCCGGCTTACTCTCACGTGATCCTGAGACCCCGGCCTGGATACGTGCCCAAGGTTCCTACCACTCCCTTCCGGGACCAGGTGGTGAATCTACGAGCGCTGCCCCTGGAGGCAGACCCAGCCTTGGCACTGCTCTGTCCAGTACGCGCTCTCCGCGCCTATGTAGACAGAACACAGTGTTTCAGGACCTCAGACCAGCTCTTTGTCTGTTATGGTGGGAAGCTGAAGGGTAAGGCTCTCTCCAAGCAAAGGTTGTCTCACTGGATAGTGGACGCCATTGCTTTGGCTTACCAGCAGCAAGGTCGACCGTGCCCCCTTGGTGTGACTGCCCACTCCACCCGGAGTCCTGCCCACTCCACATCAGACATCTGCAGAGTTGCAGGCTGGGCGACACCTAACACATTCGCCAGATTCTTAATCTCCGAGTGGAGCCTGTGTCCTCTCATGTACTCGCTTCAACCAGCTAGTACTGGACCCGCTCAGGTGTCTTCGCTTGCTCGCCATTCCACTCCACGGACTGGATACGTGCGATATTCTCCTCAGGTGAGCTTCCCCGAAAGCCCTGATCTCCTCCAGCACTCCTGACGTCGGCGACAGTGTCTATTGCCTGCGCGTCGGCTAGGTGCCTCCCGTGTGCATGGTCCCCCCTCTGAGCGACCCCCACATGTGTATTTCCACTGTAAGCCTCTCTGAGCATGTGTCTTTCCCTCGGCAAGCCACCTTGCCACCCCTGGGGTTGAAATATTCCACCTGCGGCTGGACACCCCAGTGTTTTCCATATGCTTCCTTTGGGTCATATGTGTATTCTCTAAGTCCCCCCCCCCCCCCCCCCCCCCTCCGGGTTGGCATTATTTGCATACTTCCCCTAAGCTTGGGATATGCTTCCCAGTGTACCTTGGTATTCCTGTGATAAATGGAGTCCTTCGTCCAGTTGACAGGGATCTCGATTTACGCAGGGCACTGGAAGACAGCTGAGAAGGTGGCGTGATTAGACTGGTAACCCCATTCGTCATCATCCGATGTAACTCGGAGTGACAACGAAAGGGAACGTCTATGGTTACGTATGTAACCCTCGTTCCCTGAGTAGGGAACGGAGACGTTACGTCTGCCTGCCACTTTCCGCTGTACCGCGGGAACGCCTGAGCTCAGTCTTTGCTCCTCAGCGAAGAAACATATCTGCATGTTGCCGGCTTCCTCCTTTTATACCCACGAGGTGGGGCGGAGTTACGCCATGCAAATTCCGCAGACCCATGGCATTACTTTGCCATTGGCTCATTTTGTAATACTCGAAGTTGATAGGCTTTCTAAGCGAAACCCCATCCGACGTAACGTGTCCGTTCCCTACTCAGGGAACGAGGGTTACATACGTAACCATAGACGTTTCTCATTCTCAAAAATTTCCATCCCCAAATTTTAAGGGAAAAAAATATACATACAGTATATATATATATATATATATATATATATATATATATATATATATATATATATATACAGTATATATATATATTGCTTTGCTTCTATAGTCTGCACAATGGGCTCTGATCAGCCAATCAGAAGCCAGTCTATATCTGTGCAGTTGGATTCTGGATTGTGACCAAGTGGTTCAGAGTTTGACTCACTTATTTAGTGATGAAGAGATCAAACTGATTAGAACCACTTATGAGCTAAATTAGTCCATCATTACTTCATTAAACACAAACCTTCAGCGCTCTATTACAACTTGATTACCCTCTGTGTCTCTAAAGAAGCACATGTTTTGTTTCAGGATGCCTTTGTGTCAATTCTTTTAATGAAGGATTGTGGATTGCAGTATTATGTCATAAGGAGTAAAGTAAATAGTGAATCAAACTCAGTGTTATTGCAGTGAATAGATAAACGGATCCTTTTACACCATGGGTTGAATAGTCACATGTTTTACTGTCATGAAAACGGGCCTAGAGTTCACGACTGAGGAACACTTTGTGCATATTTTTACAGTGCTGAAGAGACAAGTGAGCCCAGAGGAACTTCAGGCTCCTGGTGGACCTTACATAAAGAAGACATTCACAGTAAGACACACACACACGCACGCACGCACGCACGCACACACACCGCGCACGAAATGTGCACAGACTCCAAGATCCAATTGCATAATTTACTATGTTTAGTTTAGAGAATCCATTTGCATGGAGGAAAGAGTTCAAGACTAAAATTAGCAAGAGGAGGTTTTTCCTCAGATGCATGTGGAGATGATTCTAGCCGAGAGCAATTTAGGATCTTATGAAAGCTGAAAATGTGTGTCCTCAGGTGTCAAGTATCAGGACAAGACATGCATTTTCAATGATTTGCTTCCACTGATAGTATTGTTTTATCTGTATCTAAAAAACATCGCAATTTCATCTCTATGCTGGGATTGTACCATAAACATGGTGCCTTAATAAGTTAGCATGCCTGGATGTATATGTTTGCAGATTGTGGGAGATGCAGTAGGCTGGGGATTTGTGGTTCGAGGAAGTAAACCCTGCCACGTCCAGGCTGTGGATCCCGGCGGACCTGCTGCAGCTGTGGGAATGAAGGTACAGTATTTATAAACATTTATTAAAGTGAGAAAAAGGCATGTCCATATTTTATCATCTTATTGTGAAGAGGTGCACAGATATTTCAATTTTGGCGAAACCAATAAGCCAATAAATATTTTCATATTATGGCCAATAACAAGTAAATGGCCACAACCCGACCCGACATGCGCTCATGATTTTCATGCGGAAAAGCCCCAAATGTTTTCATGGTCCCACCACAATATTCAAGACATGGTTTACCAACAGAAAGCTGCTTGGATTGAAAGTGATAGGTTGTACTTCATACATCACTACATTATTGACAATAGACCTATTTTTGTTAAAATTTCTCTGACCACATCTTTAGAGGTAAAGTCGTCTTCAAGAAACAGGGTTAGAGTTTAGCCTTAATATATTGCCATCAAGGTAATGCTAGATAATGATCCCAGAGATAGATAGAGATGATAGAGATTACAAAATACCCAACCTCATCAACCCACCCAGTCATATAGGTTTGACCTTAAGTACAGTACACTGAGTGGAGCAATCATAACATCCTCAAGTCCACTCAGAATATAGTCCGTTTGCCAGATGTTTTTTATGCGGATCCAAGCGAAGACACTTAATGCCTACTGAAAGTGTTTATGTCTAATTTACTGTAATGGCAGAGAGTATAATCTCTCCTCCTTTGAACAGTACAGCATTCAGCAACCATGACCCTAATTTACAGCAATAATGAACCATTACAGTTATGGTTTAAAAAAACAAAAAAACACTACTCCCTCGGTGCCTCACCTGAATGCACATTACGTAAGGTCATGTTTGCAGACTGAGCTTATGTGCTCAGTGTGTTTCTGAGGTAAAAACATTGTACTCTGAGTCAAGACCATAATGCTACATCTGCAAGCCCAGCTCCCAGCTCTTTTTACTGTAAGGAACATTGTTGCAAACACAATTAATACATAGAAAATCGAGTAAACAATATTGTGAAAATATGTGCTATCACATTAATACAATTTTTGCATTTAGTATTGAATATAATTGAATAAGTCAATGTTTAGCCATTTCAAAATTGTTTAGTAATGTTGAAAAATTTAAATTGCAAAAAAATAAATAAACGCTTAAATGTATAAATCTATTTATTAACCTCTGAAATCTGTCTGTTTAAGGTTGATTCCTTTTTAATTGTCTATATAAATCGGCCTTTAAAAGTTTTACACAACTGAACGGAATGTTTGGATATTTTTTTAGACCTGAAGAACACTGAAATGCTATAATTGTTTAAAAAAAAATATATATATATATTTTATTATATTATATTATGTTATTATATATAATTTTATTAACAAGGATTACCCCCTAAAAAGTAATTCAGAGGACCTATTACCACAACTTAATAACCACAACCTAGTTACCAGATTTAAATAAAAAATTTAAGTTGCAAGCATTGTATTATAATAATGATGATCATTACATCAATTTAATTTTGCGTTAAATTTAAATGGAGAATTCTGTATTAATTGTTTGTTAACTTGTCTTTTGTCTTAGATTAAGACGTAGAAACTTAATAAAAATTGATAAACTTTGGAAATTGGGCAGTGCATTTCTAGTTCCCAGCATGCTTTGCATTTGCATGTTAAAATTAAGTGATATTTTATGTTTTTTTAGTAAATGCAAAGACCTTTTATGCTGTTATGTTTGACATTTAAAATGGTTTCTGTTGTGTTTTGGGGTTACCATTGTGCTGAAGATTAGAGCTTGTCGTTATGTAAGTGGCGAGATCAAGGTATAGACTACATCTGTATGTAGTTCTATGAGCAATCACTGCACCAATTCCAGTGACAAGTATTATCTTACTTGTTCAAAAAATTTATCTGTTAAATAAGTTATATTTAGCGTGTGCTATGCTAGCTATGAATTTGAACTAATAAAGATAATATCAATTGCTTTCAGGGCCTCCAGTCCATTTATGTGTGAATTATGTTCAAACTAGTTGAACAAAAACTAACAACAAAAATGTTCTTAGGAAACCTAAAAAAATTGTTAATGCTCCAAATTAAGTTCATATAACTCAGTGTAGTATGTTGGTTGAACATTATTTCAATAAAAGTTATCACAAGTCAAAAAGTTTGATGTAAACGTTTTTCGTCAAACCAAAACATTTATTTTTTTAGAGTGTAACTCTTAGCAAAGATATTACAAATGCTGGAGTTGTAATCATGCACTAATGTACAGAACAAATTATGCCAAAGCAGATCGTTTAAGCACATGCTGACAGTTAAGCAAAATGGCAAGCTTTCAGATGTTGTTTGTTTATCATTTGATGTTGATAACGATAACGGTGTGACTCATTTCAGATGGTAGTCTCATTATGGGTTTACAAGGAAGGACACAAAGGCTATAACGTTATTCATTTGCAGAACCTCTCCAATACCCCTTTTCCACCAAAAAAGAACGGGTTCGGAACTGGTGCTGGTTCAAAGTTGGTTCGGAGTTGGTTCAACTTGCGAACCTCCTCAGAACCTGTTTGTTTTTCCACTTCTAGAGCGCCCAGCGAACGACGTCGTTACGTCACTGTGTACGTCGCTTTACGTCTCAGCTAGAAACGCTTGCAAGTACAACATTACTTTGGGATTATCTCTAACTCGTGAACCAAGAAGGCTTTAAAAACAATTGAAATATGTAAGTCTTTTAATCTTTTCCTTTGATATGTAGCCTAATCTTTTCTGATTAGTTATGTACACCTGTCTTGTCTTTTTTTTCTCTCCGTTTATTTGTTCTATTTTGTGACTGTTTTCTTCTTTGCTTACATAATGTTTTCAATAATTTTTTTTAAAAAAAAGCTAGAAACGCTTGCGCCAACTTCAAGCATAACAATTACAATGGCGGACTACATCGTGTTTCTGCAAATGTTTCTCCTGGCTTTGCGGTCAGAAAAGATGTTTAGGACACATCTAAACCCGCCCCCAGCCCCCGACGTAAGCATGACGTGGTAAAAGAACGGTTCTCTGGTTCTAGTCCAGCAAAGAGTTGGTGCCGCTTTGGAACCAGTTTTCCTGGCCGAGAACCGGTTCTTTGGCTGTCGAAACACAAAGAACTGGTTCGCGCGCAGGCACCGGCTCCGAACCGGCTCTCAAAACGCTTTGGTGGAAAAGGGGTACAAGAGTTAATATAGCTGATTTTAAAAAGAACTCCTCTACCGTTCTCCTAAAAGGTCGAATTGTGTCATGTTGCGGCACAGAGAGATTACAATCTGTTTATTGTGTCATATATGTGCTTTATATGCTCCTTATTCATTATGTTGTTTTTCAGCATTTTTATGTCTTTATCAAAGTGCAAAAGGGTGTACAAATTACGAGTAAACATAAAACTGCAATTGTTTTGCCTCATTACAGTTTTCTCATGCTCCTCTCTACAGGTGTGTCAGTTTGTGGTGGCAGTTAATGGGATGAATGTGCTGAGTCTGGACTACAGAGCTGTCAGCAACCTCATCCTCACTGGTCCCAGAACAGTGGTCATGGAGGTTATGGAGGAAGGGGAATACTGAAGACGAGCTCACAGATGCTCTTCATGTTTTTTTGTTCTTCTCTTTCTCTGAACTTTCCTCAGTGAGTGTTCAATGGAATGTTCAGAGAAGTGAACTCTTGATTCCGTTCATCATTTTGATTCAAATTCATTAGTTTAAAGAGCATGACACTAATCTGTGCCTCCCATTGGCTCCTCATTGACTGTTAACGGTCCATGTCAGTTGAGACTTTTAACTGGACGGATTATATGGGAAAAGCAACTTCCAAATATAATTTTTAGTAGAACCGCAGCAGGTAGGTTTGCAGAACCAATGCCAAACTAATATATGTGTGCCATTCAGGTGACAGCACAATTCAGTGCTCTTTTTCAAGTGTTTCTTCATTCAGAGTTTAGGCTGTGACCTTTCGAGAGTAAAGGAATACAACATTGTGTCAGGTTTTTTTTTATACTTTGGTTACTTGATCGCAGTGGTGTGGTTAGTTTTAACTTACTATTTATATCCCTGTCATGCTTGCCGGGACATCCATCAAAATTCAGGGGACAACCAACAACAGCACTTACAGACTTTCAATGAATCGTAAGAGTGAATGTTTGAAACGCTACGCACATCTGAAAGATGATGTTGTACTCTAACTCGTCTTTAAGTATCTTGTAAGTTAAGCATATTTTTTGTATTTTGTGAAAGTAGTTCGAACTTCCTGTCTTTTGTCTAAATGGCATAAAAAAGGCAAGTAGTTACCTGTAGCTTTAATGTTAATATTACACGACAACATTAAAAATAGTACATATAAAGTGTAACAGGAGAAACATACTCTACGCAAGTACTTGAACGGACATGTGCGCTCTTGCGTGGGTCTGGTGGGAATTTTTTTTTTTTTTTTTTTGTCATTACTTACCCTCATGTTGTTCCAAACCTGTATGAGTTTCTTTCTTCTGTTGAACACAAAATATGTCGGTAACAAGACAGTTGATGGTACCCTTTGACTTCCATAGTAGGAAAATAAATACTATAAAAGTCAATGGATAACCGTCAACTGTCTGGATACCAACATATTTTGTGTTCAATAGAAGAAAGAAACTCATACAGGTTTGGAAAACATGAGGGTGAGTAAATGATGACAGAATTTTTATTTTTGGGTGAACTGTCCCTTTAAGGGTGCAATAGAGTTGCATTCAAAAATCTCTCACTTTAACCTGATGTGTTATTATTCAGGTAAGTTGCTATTGACTTAAATGAACTGGTTCAGGAAGATTGTCTTCAAATAGTTGTTCCAGTAGGTCTAGTTAATATGAAAAATAATTTGACCTTTTACTCTAATTTCCGCAATAGTCCGTGTTTTTGAGTTGCATTAGGCCCAGTTAACAAAAATGCGCTTAGAACGTTTTGCTACCGTTCTCATCAAGTTATGTAAATGTTATTTCTGAATGTTCTCTGATTGTTTAAAAGCATTCCATGAATTATGTAGGCTATACGCAGTTTTGCATTACAAGTAACGCAGTTACGTAATCAGATTACTTTTTTCAAGTAACTAATAAAGTAACGCATTACTTTTATATTTACAACAAAATATCTGAGATGCTTTTTCAAATAAGTAACACAAGTTACTTTGTTTTCCCATTTATTGACTGACATGCTCTCCTGTCCCCATGTTGAGATAAATCGAGCGCTTTGTGTGCGCTGTATAAGGTTATTCTAGACTAGTTGTAGACTATGTATTTACTCATCTCACTTGCACAAATACAGATTCAGTATTCCTTAAAATGAATAAAAACAGTGAAATGCAAACTCAGAATATTACGCAAACCTGCAATAATTGTTAACAAATAGAAATATACTTTATGTTTTAATCTCACTTTATTAAGCTATGCCTTTGCTGCTGACATTTGATGATCCAATTTAACTATAGGCCTACTATAAGCAAAAATGACTTAAGATAAAGATCACATTTGTGTTTCTTTTCTTTGTTTTTATCGCTGAAAGTAAGAGTGTTGAACTTTCTTCTCCTGCGTCCTATTCTTCAGTGATCCAGAATTGCAGCACAGCTGAGATGTTTGTTTGTTTGAGCTGCGCCCTCTACTGTACAGACGTGAATTTGCATTTCCTTCAGCCTGAGGCATTCATTTCACTTTTGATGTGAAAGGGCCTTTACATTTGCCAAAAAAAAAAAAAAAAACCCAGCCCAGATGAGAAAAAGCAACGCAAAAGTGACATAACGCGTTACTTTTAAAAGTAACTTTCCCCAACACGTATTTTTTTGTGCCAACTTGAGAGCATTATTAAAGAACATAGCCTAACTTTGAACAACTTTGAGAGAAATTGCGAAGACGTTAGACAAAGTCTTGAGAACGTTCCCTGTTTTCTGGGGAGACATCTTGAAACACAACAACGAGCGAAACAGTTTTTATAGGACGTAGGCCTACTTATTAGCTGTAAAACGTATTGCTATGAATAAGTCTAATTTAGAGTAGTCATAGAATAGCAGTGTATTGAAGTAAAAAGCAATGATAAGACGGTCTATGAATTCACAGTCAGATTTGTTACTAGATTAAGAAATGCATTTGTTATAAGGCAAATGGGTAATATAGTAGTGAAATATAGTCCTTTGTGTATTATTGCAAAGCAGTCATCTGTGCAAAAATGACAATATAATATATCATCTTTTACACATTCCTCACTGCGGATACTTTTTTTGCAGGATGCTTATTGTGCAATTGTACTCATTTGTATTGATGAGAACCACATTAACAGTCACATGATGATCTTTTGTTTTAATGGAAAGTAAGTTTGAACGTTCTGTCTTAAAGACCTGTATTGTGCTGCTAATTCTCACGACGGGTCACGTAACATCTCTAATTATAAAGGATATACCATGTCCTCTATCAAAGATGGTTAAGTGAAAATTTTGGGTGTGATCATGACAATCAGCATCAGGGTAGTCTGTTAAATACTGGTCCAGATATGTGCCACATATTCAATACCAAGAAGTATAAGCTAATCTGATAATCGTGTAGTTATCTATTCTGAAATAGAATAAAAATGAGAGTTTTTTCAAAACTCTTTGAGTTTAGTGTAACTGAGTTCAATGCACGTTTGTAAGGAATTAAGCTCATGGTACCATATTGCCTATTTGTATTTCTTCGTGCAGCTCTAAATCATGATTAATGTGTGTTTGATTAATGGCTTATTAAACGCCTTGATTTCATAAAAAAAAGTCTCTCTTCTGTCTCTTAAAACCACATAACTCACAAGTCTATCTATGGCACATGCTTATATACAGGTCATTCTCAAAAAATTAGCATATTGCGATAAAGTTCCTTATTTTCCATAATGTAATGATAAAAATTAAACTTTCATATATTTTAGATTCATTGCACACCAACTGATATATTTCAGGTCTTTTATTGTTTTAATACTGATGATTTTGGCATACGGCTCATGCAAACCCAAAATTCCTATCTCAAAAAATTAGCATATCATGAAAAGGGTCTCTAAACGAGCTATTAACCTAATCATCTGAATCAACTAATTAACTCTAAACACCTGCAAAAGATTCCTGAGGCTTTTAAAAACTCCCAGCCTGTTTCGTTACTCAAAACCGCAATCATGGGTAAGACTGCCGACCTGACTGCTGTCCAGAAGGCCATCATTGACACCCTCAAGCAAGAGGGTAATACACAGAAAGAAATTTCTGAACAAATAGGCTGTTCCCAGAGTGCTGTATCAAGGCACCTCAGTGGGAAGTTTGTGGGAGGGAAAAAGTGTGGCAAAAAACGCTGCACAACGAGAAGAGGTGACTGGACCCTGAGGAAGATTGTGGAGAAGGACCGATTCCAGACCTTGGGGGACCTGCGGAAGCAGTGGACTGAGTCTGGAGTAGAAACATCCAGAGCCACCGTGCACAGGCGTGTGCAGGAAATGGGCTACAGGTGCCGCATTCTCCAGGTCAAGCCACTTTTGAACCAGAAACAGCGGCAGAAGCGTCTGACCTGGGCTACAGAGAAGCAGCACTGGACTGTTGCTCAGTGGTCCAAAGTACTTTTTTCAGATGAATGCAAATTTTGCATGTCATTCGTAAATCAAGGTGCCAGAGTCTGGAGGAAGACTGGGGAGAAGGAAATGCCAAAATGCCTGAAGTCCAGTGTCAAGTACCCACAGTCAGTGATGGTCTGGGTTGCCATGTCAGCTGCTGGTGTTGGTCCACTGTGTTTTATCAAGGGCAGGGTCAATGCAGCTAGCTATCAGGAGATTTTGGAGCACTTCATGCTTCCATCTGCTGAAAAGCTTTATGGAGATGAAGATTTCATTTTTCAGCACGACCTGGCACCTGCTCACAGTGATAAAACCACTGGTAAATGGTTTACTGACCATGGTATTACTGTGCTCAATTGGCCTGCCAACTCTCCTGACCTGAACCCCATAGAGAATCTGTGGGATATTGTGAAGAGAAAGTTGAGAGACGCAAGACCCAACACTCTGGATGAGCTTAAGGCCGTTATCAAAGCATCCTGGTCCTCCATAACACCTCAGCAGTGCCACAGGCTGATTGCCTCCATGCAACGCCGCATTGAAGCAGTCATTTCTGCAAAAGGATTCCCGACCAAGTATTGAGTGCATAACTGAACATAATTATTTGAAGGTTGACTTTTTTGTATTAAAAACACTTTTATTGGTCGGATGAAATATGCTAATTTTTTGAGATAGGAATGTTGGGTTTTCATGAGCTGTATGCCAAAATCATCAGTATTAAAACAATAAAAGACCTGAAATATTTCAGTTGGTGTGCAATGAATCTAAAATATCTGAAAGTTTAATTTGTATCATTACATTATGGAAAATAATGAACTTTATCACAATATGTTAATTTTTTCAGAAGGACCTGTATAACATTTCATAATATATTTCAAATTGAATTTAATTACAAAATTTTCGATCTGACATATAACCACATGTTATAAAACTTCAAATATTCTGGTTATTTACGGTTTTAAATTAATATTTGAATGCCAGATTTTCAATCTGGCCTCAGGCTTTTAGATCCTACTGTATATTACTGTATCGAACTATATCTACACATGCTCATAACCAGAGACAATAACTGAGACATACCCTATTCACTTTGTGTGAAGGAAATGTGATGACGTAATGCTATTGACCTGAATTATTTAGGTTTTCTAGTGCCACCTGTTGGTTCAAGATATTTCGTGCATTTTTATTAACATTCGAGCTCCGAGCCTCCGAACGATATAAAAAATACTAATTAAAAATACTAAAATAATATATATATATATGTATATATTTTAAATTAAGTAACTATTAAATTTTTTATTTAGAACCTCCAAGCTTTTGAGTAACAGTATCTATAATTACTTGTCCAGTTCTTTGTCGTATCGCTAGAGGGCAGTGTTACTCTACGCCTCGTCTAATATGACATTAGCTTCACTTTAGTTCTGTGGTGTTAAAGTTAAAATATTGATCGTCAGCATCCAACACAATGTCAAGCTGACATTCCTTTAAACAACGGACCTTCTGAGTAGCCTAATCTTCTTTGCTAACAACAGGTTATAAATGTTACACTTTTGTTATTTTCTGCCTACATGACTCCTTCTGAGACAATGCATCATTCCAATCCCTATTAAAGTGCTCCTCTGTTTTAGTATATTATTATTACCTGTTGTCTGAATGAAACAAACTGTAACCACATAGATTTTTCCTCCTTTTTACTTCAAGCATAGCTTAAGTTTGCTCTGGCAGTGGCTGTAGGAGTAGATGAAGTGAGATGTGAGTGTTGATAGAAGGTCTATTAAAGCAAAAGAGGACCTCAGGTAATTCCCTACACACTAAATGAGGTAAGAACAGATAAACAGATGTTTAACCTCTGTCTTCAGTCAACCATCCCCCGTTTAGGCTGTTACTCGGGTTTAATCAGTAATACTGAGTTATGTTGTTTCTCTAGCTATTCATTGTTGAGGAACTAATGATCTCCAGTCATTTTAATTAAAATCGACAACATAGAGCTGCACTATTTACAAGATGTGATCAGCACAGATATCAAATAAATCATGATTAGGCAACTGTAAATTAATTTAATGTGTGACTATAAACTATGCGAAAGAACAAAAGTGCAACAAGTGCATCATTAAACTGCAGAAACATGACTGAAGGGATTTGAGTGCTTCCGAAAAGCCACATTATTCCACAGAAGTGACCATGCAAAGGTTTATCTCCTAAAGCAATGTTCTGCTGCTGGGTCCCAGAAGTGGGAGGGGAAGGGAGTCTAGATGCTTTCTTAGTTCAATAGGCCACAAAGTTCACTGACAGCTGATGGATGAATCTTATCAATGTCAACCGCTCCTTCCTTGGTAGTCCCTCAGTCTCACTCCACAGCTCAAACCATCATGTTTAAAAAAAAAGCCATATTGCCTGTTTAATTTTCCATTTAACATAATGCATTTGACTATAAACTACAGGGTTCACAGAGAGAACATGAGGGAAAAGTTGCATTATTTTGCACCAATGCTTTCGTGTTCATGTTGTAGTAGACGTCTTTGCTCGGATCTCAGGAGAGGACAGACCACATACCCCTTACACTTTTGTGAGCACATTGCCCAGACCGTTTATGCAAGATATCATTGGCCAACAATGCAGTTATGCACACTGATCACAGACCGTCTGTGGAAGAATATTAACCTTTTGTGTTAATGATGAATCTTTTGTGAAACCTCCTCATGGGGCGAATCACAGTGAGATGAGAGGACTTGCCAAATCTTAAAAATAAGTCTAACAAGGGCATGGCTTATCAGTCCCCTTCATACTACTCAAAAAAGTCTGGAAACCAGCCAGATTTACATGAATATGCAAACCCGAGCTGTATTCCATGTCCTTCCGAGTTTGCTAAGGGATTCTGTTGGCCTAATAATTAAACACTGAGACAGGCATATTCACAAATGATTCCTGAAGATAAAGAGGCTGCAGTTTCAAAGATCGATATGCACTGGAATAATCCGTGCCACGGCCATGACCCCAGCGAAGCCTCCGAGAATGTTTGCGTTCGCCGTGCTTTAAAAACCTTTATTCCTAAAGACCTTTGTTCGTCCTTGAGAGGTGTGTCTGATTTGCTACCATATGCATCTCTACAGTTCAGTCCATCCAAACTCTGTGTGTGTGCATGTGAAAATGCCTTTGTGCATCTGCTTGTCTGTGTGAACTGCTCTTTCCTGTATCCCCGGGGTCTTGCAGACTCCTCCACGCCGTCATCTTTTGCCATATCCCACGGTTAATTAGAAGTCGCTGGGTAATGTAAGGTTCCTTTGGAGCCTGCTGAATGAACCCACTGATTAGCCCACAATGCCTCATTACGCTTGGCCTTGTCATTTGGGAATAAGCCATTCAGAGTTAAAGAGCTTACAGCCACTGCATCTCGGCATCCAGGTGTCACCGTTCCAGTCC
Organism: Siphateles boraxobius; assembly: GCF_051911475.1. Classification (NCBI taxonomy): domain Eukaryota; kingdom Metazoa; phylum Chordata; class Actinopteri; order Cypriniformes; family Leuciscidae; genus Siphateles; species Siphateles boraxobius. Next base: position 17,260,334 of record NW_027508722.1, on the reverse strand, counting down.
CGCGCCGACTGTACATTGAAGTTGATCAATGCTGTATACGCTTGCAAGCCGGGCTGCTTTCAATGAGCCATTTATTCTGTGAATACATTTTTGAAAGTCTATAAGATTCTCTTAGCTTTGAAATCAAAATGCCCTCTTTCTTTTAAAGGATGAGTTTGCGATAAAGTGCTGTAAACATTCCGGCACTATATAATGCTCAGTAATAAACAAGTGTACATTAAGACCTGTCCTCAGGAGATATTCAAAGCAGCTTGAAACACTTTTCAGAGATATTTGCATGTTGTTATTGCTTGTATATTGAGTCATATTTGTTTGCACTAAAGTCAACAATATAAACATACACTACAACATAAACATACATTACATAAGCACACTCTTATAACCTTCAGGAGGATCATATGGAGGGGTTTCATGATCCCTTGATCATCTCTCTGTAATATATTTACTCATCAGATGAATCATGCAAATGAAGCGGTTCATTCAGACTGCAAATCTGCAGTCTCGTGGGAAGTACTGCCAGTGTGATGGCCCATGGAAATCAAATAATGAATAATGATAGTCAAATATTCTTTTATCCCCATAACCAAGCAATATGGATGTGGATTACAAGATTCTGGTTCTGGGTTTTTATGAATCTGGGAAACCTTGGACAAGAGAACACCTGTTTAGTACTCCTTGGTGATAAGTGTGAACCTGGTGGATTTCTACAATATCGAGGTGTTGGGTAGTGCAGAGAACTTCCAAAATTGCACTCTGGATTCTGTCCAATCAGAAAACTGCACACAGTAAGAAAATTTCAAGCATAATCTCACATATCTTCAACATCTCCTTTCAACACGTCTTGTGTACATTCAGATAACCTTGTTCCCTGCATGCACAACTTGAACTGATATAAGAAGGTGTAGGTGTTACTGGAAGGATAAAAATTCTCCCAAAAGGTGTTTGGAAATTCTTCTCGTTTTGAGAAAATAGAACACATTGAAATATGATAAACAACATAAATGATAGGCACTTGAAAGAAGAATGGGAATACATATTGTTTTGATATATTGAGGCACAAATTGATCAAGGCTTTATACATTGAATCTATAAGATTGGTTGAATGAGGTATTTGGGGCGTCTGACTCTCCAAATTAAAGTTGACCTGAAACTGAATTTGCGATATTTATTTTCTCCCCTAGTGTGACGTATTTCCGAGTGAAATTGCTTCTTGAAGAAGAAAAAAGATCGTATATCTATATAAGAAAACAAAGCTATTTTTTTATTCAAAAACTTCAAAAGTTAATTTACACATTAGATCACATTTTTTATCACGCACTAAAAATTGCGTTTGCCAGTATAGCAGCAGCTCTCTATCGCTTTACGTTATCGGATTGTATATCGCAAAAATTTTTAAAATATTGTCATTATGTCACTATGTTACATATTTACCTATCATACACAAAAAAGTTTTGTTTAAAAAGTTTGGTTAACTGTGATAGAGCGGTAAAAAGTATCCTGTTTTTTCGCCAGACGAAACAGATACTCATAGTTGACAATAATTCCTTTAAAATCAAATGTCGACAGTATCTGAATAATTGCGCATATTGACTTATTCAATTAATCTGCCTTAATAAAATATAATGAGTCATAACAGTCAACTTAATCATCCATCATCCTAGTGTAGGCGTTATGATTGTTCATTACAGTTGCATTCCCTTGAAATGTAATGATAATGGATTTTCTTGGCAGCGCTCAACAGCCTACATGTAGGCAGGATCAAGTATTTGAGAAGGGCTCTTGATTGTCGTGAGATCATTCGTCGTCTGTCCAGTGGCTGCAATTGGTCGCATGAACGTTTTTTTTCTCGAAGACTCAAGACTAAAGGATGAAATGAGGAGCAGAGCTGAGGAGCTAAAGGAATGGGCGAATAAGGACAGACGAAACACACACACGGAGAGAGCTGTGATCTGACTGAGGCTGAGAGAAGATACGAGTGAAGTCTGATCATCACAAGACGCGCGAATTTGGATCACATTTAGATCAAGAGGATTTCATAGAAGCGAATGGTGTGAAAGGTAAGACTGCTGAAGGGTTTTACACTCTCGCTTAATTCCATCATCTCATCTGCGTTTGTTAAAACAACAATGGGGAAATGAATCAAGAAAAAGCATCAAAAAGACTAAAATTATTTGCGACATTTTTTCTCACTGTTTTGCTACTTTTATGTGCATTGTTATGAATTTTCTTGAATTTATCTTAAAGTCTTAAAGTATCATTTTGGGGAAATCTTTTTTGTTTTATTCATTCAGTAGGCTACACAGCATAGGCTAGCCTACTTTAAATCACGTTTGAGCACATATTTTTTAAAGGCTATATTATATTTGCTTGTAAATTATTTCCTCAACGTAGGCTAAACATAAGGACACAGAACTTTCATATTTCATTAAAAACATTCTTTATATTTTATATATATTTCTAGTTTCACATACGTTTTCTATTAGGCTATTATTATTATTATTAAAAATCTTAGGGATGTCCCAAACATTCCCGATGCTCAAAGAATATACTTGATATGATACCCTACATCTATTTTTAAATTTAGCGCGTTTCATCTTTACTGTGCTGTTGAGAATAGAAATGAAGCCAAATATGAGTGCTTGATGTTTATTTCAGGATTCAGTAGCAGGTGAAACAGAGAGAGAGGGACAAAGACAGACATGCAAGGGAATTTAACAATGCATTGTGACTATTTGACTGCCACGAAATGCTCAGTGCCTTAATAGCATGCCTTTTTATCTTTTACAGAATAAAAAAGTATGCTTTAAGGCAACATACCAGTAAAATACTGTGATATACAACCATGTGCAATCCAAACAAGCTTTCATTTAAACAATGTCCATTGTCCCCACCCCCCACCCCCAAAAAAGTAATATGCATATTAGTTATAGTTGTATCGTTATAGAAGAATAAGCCATCTGTGTCACAACAGCTGAGGAAAACTGACTTAGTGAACTATGCAGCGAACCAGTATAATCTCTTGACCCTAATTTAGACCACTGTTTAAGTCAAGTGGGGGTGCCCTCTTGAACAAGCCTGGGCGGCTTCCTCTCTAAACACACATCAGGCTTCTTATCCGACATGAATGACAGGAGCTGTAGTGTCCTGCGTGTTCTCAGGAACAACAATGGTCCCCAGGAAGCACTTCTCACTGGCTTTCCATCAAAATTCAACAAAGTCTTTACTGTTCTTGACCCGCAGAGACACCCCTCCCTCCCCATGTGTTTCTGAAATCCCCCTGAGGCTACACGGCTTCGGTGAATTCCTCCACTCACTCTCTGTTTCTCTCCCTCCTTAGGTTCAGGGCAAGCATCACTCACACAGCTATAAGGATGCAGGTTTCGGGTTCGAGGATTAAGCTGTGGTGTCCGCTTATCTGCGTGGCACTGATTCAGTTTTTCACCCCTGTTTCGGCTCAAGGTAATTGCTGTCTTCATGGTCCTGAATTGGCAGTTTGCTCTGGTGCATCAGCTTTTGTGTCGTTGTGTAAAATATGAGATGTTGTCCTAATCATTCGATGTATACTATATTTGAAGGCAAATGGTTACATTTGATTGTGATTTGAACAAAAGGAAACTTTGACCCTTCATGCACCTTCACATCTCCTAAGGGGACTCATTTCAGTGTAATGCCTCACAGTAAGAAGGTAAAAAGGGCTAAAGTGAGTCTTGAGGGTTTTAGATGGGATAGAGATGTGGAAAAGCATTTAGTCTATCATCACAGGGGACCACAATGATAATATCCCTCAAGGCAGCTTAAAGGCTTAATTGGTTGCTCTGTTTGGAAGGAGTTTCACATTCCTCCCAGACCCTGGAGTGAAAGGTGGAGCTTGGATCATCATCTGGAGTGGAAGATAAAGTTTTGATTACTCTCTGATTTTTTGTTTTCACTCCTTATTCCAGACCAGTTCTTGTGTAATGGGCAGGTGTAGGCTAGACAGGTTCTTTTCATCCCTAAAATCACTGAAAGCTTATGGTGTGATTTTAAATACTTTTGTGGTGCATCTGAACAGGGAAAAAACAAACCAAAGACTTTTAGTTAAAGGAATATTCTAGGTTCAATACCAGTTAAGATGAATCAACGGCACTTGTGGCATAATGTTGATTACCATGAAAATAAATTTCTACTTCTTTTAAAAAGAAAACAAATCTTGGTTGCATTGAGGCATTTACAATAGAAGTGAACGGTACCAATCCATAAATGTAAAAAAAAAAAAAAAAAAAAAACCTCTATTGCTGCGTCTGTATTCACATACTGTCTGAGTTGGTACATTTGGTGAAGAACTTAATTTATGACTGTTAAGAAATATGTTATATTTCTATATAATATGAATAAAATCTGGACGTATTACATCCGCCATATTGGCTTGCTTTGTCAGGTGACACTGTCAGTTGCATTACTTCACTACCATTCACAACTCCCTCTCCCATGGCTTCATGGGATGGTAAAGTGTTCATTGAATGCACACTCCAGAATATCGGCATAAGGAGTTCGGGTTTTCACCAACTGTTTTTCGAATACCATGAGTTTGGTTGTACTAGGTTTTGTTTTTCAGATACTATATAATAGGGAAGTAGGCATATTCGTATGCAGCAAATATTTCAATAGTATAGCTACAAAAACTTGCATTTTTGCAAAACTCAGAAAACATACCCTACAATTCACTGCAGGTTCTACCACTGGTGGCTGGGAAACAACTACAGCTGCAAGCAAAGATTATTGATTAATATTGACTTATTTTCGTGTGGTTCCTTTACAATGCCATGTTATGACCTTAAAACACTTATCACAGTGCACGATTTGTAAACTAAAACATTTTGACATTTGCATCACATAACCAACTCCATATGTATTACCGTTCTAACATAGTAAACTAGCTCGTATAGCTCACCTGCTACAGCAAATAGATTTTATCTCACGTTTGGTTTATTAGTTAGGTTTAGGGTAGTCTTGTGTAACCAGACCTTCAGAATGACAGCAGAAGGTCTGGACACCACCGCAGCTTTCATTGGCCAAGGACCACCCATAGGCCGTCTGACTGACATGTAAAGCAGCCAATCACAGTTTGTTTTGTGAACTATTCTGTGAACTTTATATCACGTGCGTTTGAAAATCCAGTGTTTAGTTATCATGATAAGCGCTCATTGTCACGGTTGTAAACACCATGGCTTTCTTCTTCCATGAGGGCATTTGGCATCATGACGGCTTTGTTTCCAGGTGGAGCGTTAAAGAACGCGATACACACGTCTCCCGGAAGTCCTGTTGAATTCAACCAATCAGATGACGACTTCGAAACTCCTGAAGTGTTTCCAGTTTTGTGTTCCATATGTAACAGACATTCAGGCAATGGTGTGTGGGCATGATGTCTGAGCCTGAGACTAGGTTTAGGGTAGAGTTTAGTATAGGTGGTACATTATTATCAAACACAATAAAGCATTAACCCTTTAGTGCCCCTCACTGAACATTTAATTTCAAAACATTGGTGATACGTACAACTAATGCCATATTTATGTTGTAATTTTTTTGTGCTAATGAATACTATGCCACAAATTCTGTCAGCTGAGCTTAACTTAGCTTTTTGAACCTGCTATACTCCTTTTACCTGACACAGACTTATGGAAATCATTCCATCGTGTTTGTGGGTACTCGAAGCGTTGGAGTGAAAATGCTTGCAATTGCTGACAATGCCCTGCTGAGAAAGAATGTGCAGAAGCAGACAGTGATACAAAGCAGTTTGAAGCGATGAGACATTATGAGAGTGTTTTGGAAGGGTCTTTATTCTGAAGAAGTTGTGGAAAATTAAAACAAAAGAACTAAAGGTCAAACCTAAACAGGCTGTCTGAAATCCTGTCAAAACTCTCCAGCAGTCAAACGCACAAAAAAAAAACAAAAAAACAAAAAAAAACACAGTTTTAAAGTAATTGTTGTTTGAAATTTACAGGGGCAGTACATCTCATTACAAAACCTTTAATTAAGCAGTTTGTAATGTATTTTTTGCACATAATATAGCCAAGGTTCCCTGATTTTCATTTGGCCATAAATAATTCCTGCTGCTAAGATCTGTGGAAATTTACTGACTTAGACTTAGACTATTGTAAACTGCAGAATGTTTTTGACTGCCCCCGCTAAGTAAAGTAGGCATTAATATTTTAATTCCCTCAACAGTGTTTTTTGAATTTGTTCAAAACAAGTGCGGAGCCCTCTGACAGGTGAGTAATTGAAAGCATGATGATAAAAGGACACAGTGGATTTCAGAGTAAGAACTATGTGAGTGTCTCCAAAAGGATGAAAGATAACCACATCAAAGACCTACGAATTTGTGGGAGCTCTTTTCTAATATATAGACAGATACAGGACCTCCTGCTCGTATTCCCCCCGTTTCAAGTTACAAGTCAGCACTTGTCACCCTTAAACTACCAGGGCCATTGTTCTGTTCCTCCCCCTCAATCTCTACAGGATTCTGTTTGGCACAGAACCTTTAATCACCAAAAGCCATGAGGCGTGGATACCTGGGTTTGCTAAGACAGTCTTCCAAGGAATATTCTATGAAACTGTCATGATACTGCTTCAAGAAATCAGTTTTTTAATATGTTCTTCCTTATTATCCATGGCTCATGAGCAGAGTTTTAGCATCTCAACATTGTTGGATTTACTTTCTGAATTGTATCTCGCATACATTTTTCATCTTTGTCATGGTGTGCAGTACTGAGCCGGCACAACACGCTTTCCCCCGCTAAATTCGTACTACCAGGGTGGTTACTTTAAACGTAGATGACCCGTCGTGAAAAATGTTCCAGATTCTCTAGATGGCTGGATCTACAGTATATCAGAACTCATTTCATCCCACTCACGTGAATCACAAAGAATTATTACTGAAACTTTCCATGACACTGACACCTTGGTGTACCATGACTTTTTTTTTTAAAAGCACATATAGTACCATTTTTAGAATACCTATATTAATAAAAATGAACAAACAAATATTTTTCTTTCATTTATTGGTAGTATAAGTTTATCAATAACAAACATTTGGTCCCGAACCAGATGAGTGACAGCTTCATTTAGGCTAAACTTTCAACCCAATTACTTGCAACCCGGTTTCCTGCAGGGTAGTTTCCACCTTAGAAAGATAGAAGCATTGGAATGTGTTTCTATACATGCTGATTGATGGAAATGAGTCGTAGTCCCCCAAAGACACATTTTTGGACTGATTGGTGTGGGTGTCCATGAGAAGATGCTCACCACACAGGAAACCCATCAGTGTTCCGTTCCTCAGGTTGGTGCGCCAAGATCAGTTTTATGTCTCCTCTCTGTCTCCTAAATGCCCTGTTTCCAATAGTATTGAACTCTGGGTTTCATTCTTAGATATTTTCCCTTTTCTGTTAGTGCCAAGATTGTTTCTTCATATATAATTTGTGTAGCACCTCTGATTCTTTCTCTGGGCAGAACTGTTGCATGTGAAGTGTATAAGAACAGAGAAACATTGATTTATCAATGTTTTATTACCTTATATGTAGGATGTGTGATGTTTGGGTGTGGTGATTTCTCCTAGGGCTAACACACATTTTACAACTGATCATGGGTCAGAGGTGATTTTGATGCTGTATAAAATTTTTTAGAATTTAATTATTAAAGATGACCCATAATCAGTTGTGTATGGCCATAGATACTCATAAACTGTAGTAATATGCTTAGTTGAACTGTTTAAGACTTGTCTTCCTCTTGAACCTAACTGTTATTTAGGATGCTACGCTTCTGACCTTTTAAGTCACATTTTCTTTCAATAACCATCTTATCATTTTTAATGAGTCAATAACTTTGCTTACCTGATTTTATGTGCATTTTGTCAGATATACAATAAAATATAAAGTCACCTTACATTTCCACAGATTAATGTAAACTTAAAAATGGTCACTGCTAATAAACATTTGAGTTTTTTTTGTCATAATACGCACATTTTTAGTTTATAATTCCATTTTTTCCTTTGCAGTTTCAGCCCCACGAAGACTTCGATTTAAAGTTCTGAGTGCAGTCAAGCTACTTGTCTCATGGAAGGAACCAAAAGGAGAATATGATGGCTACAAATTTATATATAATAGTGAACCAGGTAAGAATGTGGTCAGTCAATATTTATGAATGTAGTGGTACTTTACTTTATACACAGGTTTGCTTCTAATGTGGATCTAAATCCAGTATTATCAAAATACAGTCTCTGTTTTAGTTCTTTTGAGCCACACTTGTTTCTTTAAATGCTCTCTTCACTTTCCTCTGTGAGCTTCAACAGATGTATTTGTTAACCTTGCCAGATCTGAAGGACTCTTTGTTTCTTCACATATTTGACAATAGTCCTTGTCTGGGGCTTTGATACAACTCCCGATAACACATAAACAGCCAAGGTCACTCTTTTGGTTTATGAAGACCAGGTGCACTAGCCATCAGTTCTTCAAACTTGCCCCTTTGTTCAACTCTCACAACCCCCTTTTCTTGGGCAACAATGAACCATGTCTAAACTCGTTGTTTCTTAGAGCACATTCCAAAACTCTGTGTATTTTAGGCCTAATTCCATAGATATTCATCAGCCAGTTACAAATGGGAAAAGCACTCTTTTCAATTATAGCAGCTCATTTGCTGTGTTTCGATGTGGCATTAACGGCATGGCAGTTTTCTCTATTGGACAGAATTGAGATGGAAGTGATGGATCAAGGCCGAATGAGGACAGGTGATAGTTTGCATTAGAGCAAGTCGATGTGACTCTGTTGTGATTGAGATGAGGAATGTCTGGCTGCAGTTCCTGGTCAAAATCTAGGAGGTCAGATGAAGATCCAGCTGCTAGATCCAGCTGCTTTTATGGTATCTGATGTCCCACAACAACGTTGGCAACTTGTAGCAGGGCTCCATACCAAAAAAATTGCAAGGGTGCATTTGGCTCCTAAAATGAGCATGGGTTGAGAAATTACAGAATGTATTCAAAATGGACATAAAACCGAAGCTGATAAAGTAAGCTTTTGATTTAAAAAAGATCTGATCTTTTTGATCTGGTGATGGACATAACATAGATTCATGTCGCTGCGTGATTTGTTACGTTGATTTACTATATTGGCAATTGTTGTGTTGTTGATACTGTAGGTGAGATTATATTGCATCATTAACTACCACACCTTTGAACCTGCTGCAATGTTTTTTTTGTTCAAAATCTTTTTTTATCAATATCATTTCAAATATCGCTCTCTCTTAAAAAGTGTCTGATTCACTGCAAGTGAATATAAGTTATCTATACTTGTGTGGTTTAGTATTAATTTGTTATATTTATTATATTGCAGTCCTGTAAGAATAATTCTGCTTGTTTGGGAAAATGTGTTTATTATGCTTCCCAAAGAAAGTTAAAAATGTTAAACTATAACAACGATATTTAAATGTTTTTTAGGAATAGTATTATTAGTTTATTCTAGAAAACAATTAATTTATAACTTTTTTGAGAGTGCTTTTTTTCTTCTTTTTTTTTTACCTGTTGCCTGATACAGTATTAACAACCAGTCAGAAAATAGACTGATTTCACAAACTAAAAGTATAAATATCACAGTAAATGTTCCTGGTTCATTTTGAATCAGATAACCACAATTTGGCTCACATTTCACCAAAGAATTCTGTGAACTTTGAGCAATTCGCTTACTAAATCGGATTCAAACCGCTAACTAACAAGGCTGTTTCATGGATCTTTTTGATAGACTTATCAAAAGAACGAGTTCATAAGAATCATTTTATGCGAATTGGACATCTCATCTCGTGCTGTGCTCATGCAGGAAACACTAGGGCTGTGTCAAGGGTTGCAAAATTCTGGGAATTTTCAAAGATGGAAACTTTCCATGGGAATTAATGGGAACTTAAGGGAATTAACAGGAATTTATGGGAATAAACGGGAATAAAGTGAGAATTTTCAAAGTTGAGGGTTGGCTCTTCATAGGGAACTTACATATAGTTGAGGAACGTAGATTTTTAGCATAATCTTGACTAAAACAAACAGATTCCATTCAAATACACTTGAATATCCATGCCATTCCTCAATCACATGCACATAGAACACTGCTTACTGCATGACTATTGAGACCACACCCCCTACTGGCACTGTGCATGCCTCCATCACATGTACAGAAGCCCAAAGCACAAGACTATTGAAGGCACACATTTGAGCCTGTAGACTAAACAAAGTGAAGTAAGTTTTGACGATATTATGTGGAAATATATTTATTAAATGTTTAAATTGCAAATATCACATACAAATGTATTCATCTAGTAGCAATGCTCATAAGTTAGATGCTAAATAAGCTAGCATAACTTTATTTACCACATAAGGCAGATGCTAGCTACCTCATGTGGCTGTTTTTCTCTGCCTCCTGCAATATGTTGTCAAGATCATTCCAGTTGTTTAGCTAGCCTTACTATTTATGAATCTGTTCATGCCATTGCATTAGTATTCTTACTAGGGTTGGGCCGATGGACGATATCATCGTCCGCCTATCAGCCATATGTCTGATATGTCTGTCAGCCATCACGATGTTTAGCCGACATCGCAATTACAGCGCGTGAATTCATCAGTTTCTCCCGAAATACATGAAAGTAATAAATCTGTTGAAAACATTTTGCATGGATGTTTTCTTATGACTTCTGTTTATATTTATGCTTGCATATGATACAACGGTCGATTACATTACAATGAATTCCCAGTTAGTTCCCCTAAATTACCATTAATTCCCATTAATTTCCATAATTCCCATTATTCCCATGGAAAGTTTCTAATATTGAATATTTCCAAAATTCCCCAGCTTAACTTCCCATGGAAATTTACCGGAAACTTTCCGGAAATTTACCGGAAATGTTCCGCCCCATTGCAACCCTAGCTGTGTCTGAAATCGCCCCCTATACCCTTAAATAGCGCACAATTTGAGGGGACAGCCATTTGTAGTACAGGTGCTGGTCATATACAATTAGAATATCATCAAAAAGATTATTTATTTCAGTTATTCCATTCAAAAAGTGAAACTTGTATATTATATAGACTCATTACATGCAAAGTGAGATATTTCAAGCCTTTATTTGTTAGAATTTTGATGATTATGGCTCAAAACCACAAAATCTAAATCTCAGAAAATTAGAATACTACATGAAAATCACACAGTAATTACAAAGTAATCCCATGGTCATTGAACCAGGTTTTGGTTATTTTGGCAGTGTAGGCAGGTGCAAATCCTGCTGGAAAATGAATTCAGCATCTCCATAAAGCTTGTCTACTGAAGGAAGCATGAAGTGCTCTGAAAATGTCGTGGTAAACGGCTATGTTGAGTGGACAGCACAGTGGGCCAACACCAGTCGATGCCATGGCTCCCCAAACCAACATAGATTGTGGAAACTTCACACTGGACTTCAATCATCTTGGATTGTGTGCCTCTCCATTCTTCCTCCGGACTCTGGGACCTTGGTTTCCAAATGAGATGCAAAATTTGCTCTCATCAGAGAAGAGGACTTTGGTCCACTGTGCTTTATTAAATCCAGAGTCAACGCAGCCGTCTACCAGGACATTTTCAGAGCACTTCATGCTGACTTCATTTTCCAGCAGGATTTGCACCTGCCCACACTGCCAAAAGAACCAAAACCTTCAATGACCATGAGATTACTGTGTAATTACTGTGTGATTTCATGTAATATTCAAATTTTCTGAGATTTTGAATTTGTGGTTTTCACAAGCTGTAAGCCATAATCATCAAAATTATAACAAATAAAGGCTTGAGATATCTCACTTTGCATGTAATGAGTCTATATACTATACAAGTTTAACTTTTTTAACGGAGTTACTGAAATAAAATCAAGTTTTTGCTGATATTCTAATTATATGACCAGCACCTGTAGTGTAGAAACCATAGTGGACGTTATTTAGTGCAGTCATTCAATCCCACAATGCACCGCAATAACGAGTGTACGTTGTACACTCAACAGCTAGAAAATACCCATAATGCACTATGAGAGTCGTGCACCAAATGAATTCCCGTGTCTGACCAGAAGATGGTGCCTGCAGCTGAATCATCCATCCATCCATTTTCCAAATCGTTGGTCCAATGTAGCTACAGCATAATATCATACAGGTATAAATTCCTTTTTAATTAATTATTAAATTGTTTGATTAAGGTTTATACATCGTTTCCAGGATTTCAAGATAAATCTTTTCATTTCTACTGGAGCTGTCAGTTTGCTAAGTTTCAAATGATTAAATGTACCAACAGCCATATCACCCTGTAGCCCAAGACTGGTTGCCCACTGAAGCTAAGCAGGGTTGAGCCTGGTCAGTACCTGGATGGGAGACCTCCTGTGAAAACCAGGTTGCTGCTGGAAGAGGTGTTAGTGAGGCCAGTAGCGGGTGCTCACCCTGTGGTCTGTGTGGGTCCTAATGCCCCAGTATAGTGAGGACACTATACTGTAACAAGCACCGTCCTTCGGATGAGATGTCAAACCGAGGTCAAACTCTGTGGTCATTAAAAAATCCCATGGCACTTCTCGTAAAATAGTAGAGGTGTAACCCCGATGTTCTCGCCGAATTCCCTCCATTTGGCCCTTGCCAATCATGGCCTCCTAATAATCCCCATCCATTGAATTGGCTCTATCAATCTCTCTCCTCTCCACCTATAGCTGTTGTGTTGTGAGTGAACTGGTGCCGTTATACTGTGGCTGCAAGCACAAACTATGCAAAAGCGGCAGCCCTTCGGCGCACTCAGTGTACAAATTCACTGACTCGTTTTCATTCACTCCCTCACGTGAACTATATTAGTGGACTAATGTAGGGAATAGTGAAGGAGGGTATGAGGGCGATTTTGGACACAGCCTAAGTGTGTTCGACTTGAAGTGCCATTGCGCAGACCGATCTATTAGAGACCAGACAACTCCTTATGCTTTCAAATTGCTCTCGCGGTACTTTGAGGTCATACACTATTCGGATTGAGCAGCGCCACTTCAAGTTGAACATACCTACTGACAAATACTCTAGTTAGAAATAAAAAATTGCATTCGGATGCACACAAAGGTATGTTTTGGCCCAGGACATATACTGGAATACGTTTCTCCTGAGCACAAACAAAAACTGAATAGACAAAGTAACAAAACAATGTTTTCGGTTCGGAAGCAACTTTGGCCAATTATGAAAACAGAAAATTATGTATTGGGAAGCACAAATTGATTTCTATCTATTTTTAGAGGTAACTATAGACAATTTTCCCCTCGAAAGTCCTTTGCTCCACTCGCTTTAAAAATCAAAGCCGGAAGTGAGACGTTTGCTTGTGACAAAGCGATTCTGTCCTTTGGTCTCATTTAAACAAATGAAAATTGGAGTTCTTTGATGTTGTCGTAAGAACCAGTGACAGTTTTCTGTCTGTAGCAATCTTCTTTTACTTTCCTATGAAGCGTGAAGTGCATAGTCATCACCAAACTGTGGCTCTCCAGTTCTGACTCCCTTTGCTGTGAGTCTAACCCCAATCATGCTCCCGCTGCTGCTGAATAAGCAACTTTCACTCCCCTTCTATTGATCTCTCGGTAAGCCACGAGGATTTTAATCAGGATCATTGGTCAGAGATCTGAATTGCAGGGGCAGGCTTCTTCATCACATTGAGGGACTGTGATACGAGTATGCTGCTGTTCAGGCATGACTGATTAAAAGAAGCAATACATTTTGGCTGCACTTCTACAGTAGTTCATCACTATGTTTTTTGCACTATTTTAAATCATTCAGCCCCTTAATGTCCCAGATGTATATGGCTTCATTTCTGCGGAAAGCAAATTGAGATCTCTGTGAATCCTTATAATGGAATGGATGGAACCCTCAAAGTTAATGCTTCACAAGACATGCAGTCAGTGAGAGCTCTCATTGTCATGTTTTGTTTGAGCACATGGATTGTAGTTGTGTTCATTGGCCATGTGCTCTTGTTTTTTGTCATGTTTGTTTCTATGTGCCATGTGGTCTCCTGTCTATTGTCTTAACCCCGCTCATCCTATGATCTGATTATTGGATCAGTTGCCTCACCTGCTCTCTCTCTTTACCCTCCTTGTTTGCTGCCCTATTTATTCTCCTTGTGTTTGCAGTCATGTGCCAGTTTGTCGTCCCATATGTGCCCCTTATGTTCCATCCCTGCTGTATCAAGCCCTGTCTTGCCAGCCTTGCCATTTTATTCCCCCCCCCCCACTTTATTTTTATTTTGTATTAATAAAGCCCATCCACTCTGCACAATTGAGTCAACCCCAACCCTGACACATGAAGTGAAACCATAGTTGTGTAAGGAAAAATATTAATATTTTAAACTTTTTATTTTAAACTCTTCCAATTGTTTTACATATACGTTCACTTAACATAAACATCAGCATGTTGTGAAGCGTGAAGTAAGCATGTTCTAAAGTTCAGTGTTGGGTGTAATGCATTACTAAGTAATGAATTACTGTAATTTAATATTTTCCCTTGAAATGTAAAGTAAGGGATTACTCTTAATTTTTCTGTAAAATAATTACAGTTACTTCTGATGTAATTGCATTAATTACTCTGTATAACAATATTATATTAATAGTGGATTTAACCTAAACATTTTACGTCTAATCAATGTGAAAATGTATGTTTCTAATGTAACCTTCTCCCTTAAATACTTTGTTCAATTCAAGAATAATTTATGCAATTTTATATTATTTATTTGAAAGAATTAAAAGATTATTTATCCTTGTATTGTTCAACTGGTCAAGGTTGATAGGGGATTAAGCAAGTAATTAGTAAAGTAATAAGTTATCCAATACGTTTTAGAGAGAGTAATTATACTTTTATACTTAATCTAATTACAATGTTGAAGATGTAATTAGTGGCTAGTCATTGATTACTTTTTAGAGTCAAGCATTAACTCATGAACGCACGTACATGTATGACATGTATGTTTGCCAGTTGGTTTAAAATATTAGTATTTTTTGATGAGGGTGAGCAAATAATTTAAGGGAATTTTCATTTTTTGGGTGGAGTATCCCTTTAAGTTAGTGAAAGTTGTTTTTTTCTTTCTTTCCTAGTTCACAAAATTACCCTAAGCAAACATTTCTTTGAAGTCATAATCCCAGATTTGTCACTAGGCAGGGATGTCATGAAGCGAGAAAGATGAGTTTGTGGCCAAGACCTTTTAGAACAGACCATTTGTCACTGTCAATACTGCAAACGAACTTCATGAAGTTGTTTGCTGTGCAATGACCATAAAGCTACCACCCACATATTGTATTTGGGTGCTAACTTGGCATCAAAACTTTTCAGGCCAGTACTATTCCTCTTCTGGCTCGATTTGTGGAAGAGTAGAGCAAAGCTGTTTTGGACGGGTTGTTTCTCAGGCTATTTTGGACATTGTGTGCTTTTGCATCTGACTTGGATCAGTTTGTTTTAGATGTCCGGGCTTGATATAATGGGATACTCCATTCATCAACAACTGTGAGTGTTTTTGAAATTGTTAATGGACCATCTATCCATGGACCAGACTTTTCTCTAAACAAATACTCAGAACAGACATTAATACAATACATTAAATAAAAAAATAAAATAAGATAAAACATATATAAATATATTTTCCAATTGTCAAAGAAATATGTATTTAATTCACAAAAATATATTTATATATATATATTATATTTTTATA
The DNA here is from genome assembly GCF_051911475.1 of Siphateles boraxobius. Classification (NCBI taxonomy): domain Eukaryota; kingdom Metazoa; phylum Chordata; class Actinopteri; order Cypriniformes; family Leuciscidae; genus Siphateles; species Siphateles boraxobius. Next base: position 17,244,609 of record NW_027508722.1, on the reverse strand, counting down.
TATTTTTTATATTTTTACTTTTTTTGGCAAAGTGATTTGTTAATTTATTATTTTATTTTGTTCCCTCCAGACAGATTATTAATTATTATTAATAGCATAATCATTACGAGCATTACTCCCCTCTGACATTGCACCTAAACAAACTGCTTGGCATTGACAGTCAGACACTGGTTTTGAAAGGTTTCTGAATAGAAACAAGCATGCAAGACAGTGCATACTAACCATAATCTCTCTGATTTCTCTGACTTGTTTCTGATGACAGGTGGGGAAACAAGCGAGTTGCAAATTGCAAGGGGAGAGAATAAAGCAATAATAAAGGATTTTAATCCCAGGAAGGAGTATGCAGTCAAGGTTATAGCTGTGAGTGGAAACCTGCACAGCCGAGCACTTCAGGGAAAATACACTGGTATGAAATACCTTGTTTCTTTGAAGCAATCCCACTGAAATGGATTGCAAGTGAAAATAATGTGTTTGATTGTAGCCTCCTGTGTGTTTTAAGACAGAATTGAAATAGTGCCTTGACAATAACTGCTGCAGTTGTACATAGGGACACTGTCTATACAAAATATATAGGGCTACATGTTTACAATTAGTTTAAATTTTGTTATACATATACAATATTTATATATCTATAAATGTATGACACAGTATTTTGGACTTTAATCCCTCATGTGTCTTCAACAGAAAACCTGAGCAGTGATGGAGACACCACTCAGCCTCAAAGACTGAAAGAAGCTGGACCCGTGGAAGAGGGCAATGAGATCTCAGGAGGTAGAGCCAATGTTTTACCTCTCCAGATGGAAATTTTACTGCTCAGATGTTGCTTTTTCATAGTGGCTCAGGATCCTTAATGGAGTTCTCAGTGATTTTTCAAGTTTCAAGTTTCAGATGTTAAAGTCCTTTTTTCATACAGTAATAATCTGTTCTCATGTTGTCATAACTATTTTATGAACTGGCGATTTCGTATGAAGATTGGGGTGTAAGCAGGTTGTCTGAAAGCGTATGAATGAGGTCCTGCATACAGTATCCTATGAATTCGCCACCAATTTGTCAATGTGTAAAATTAAAAATTTTAATTGAGAGCGTGTTGTTAAAAGATTTAAATAGATAGCTCAAGTTAATTTCTCCCTAGTCTTGAGAGGATTTGTTGATATTGAAATCTCTGATTTTTGATGGCAAACTTTGGTATCTTGGGAAATTTGAACACCGTTTATGACGTTGTTGAAAGCATGTGAGGCTCTTTTTCTGCAAGAAGCAATACATGAAAATCGCTCATTTCAGACACAGCTGAGATGTTAAAATGATCTCTCTTGTGATTTTTCTTTCCTACGGGTTCTTCTCTCTTCTGGGTCTCACTTTTGTCTTCCTTTTTTAGGTCACCTCTTTCTTTTATCTTTCACTTTTTAACATTATAAGCTATATGGATTTCTCCATACGATCTTCTGAGACTTATTTTTGCTGTTTTTCCATTGAGAGCTGCCCTCTTGTCCTTATACAATGAAGTATAAGGACCCTAACTGTTTGAAATTGCAGAGGGCACCTCTCTGTAGGTCCCATATTTGCCGGTTTTAATATCCCTGGCATACTTGACAAAATGACCATGTACAAGAAGTCAGAGTCAAAGATGATGTCCTGTCTGAACGTTTCCACTGGAGTCTCTCAGGGCCAGACCTTAGCCACAACTCAGTCAAATATCAGAGCAATTTGTTACAATTCTGAGGGTATTACGTACACAAAAGTATCCATGCTGTATTTTTGACCAAAATGAAATGTACCAATGAAACCAAGAAGGATGAATGCGAGGGAAAGGTTACTGAGCTCATGGTTGACTGTGCACAAGACGTGTCTCCAGTTCCTCTAAGCTAGCTTTTAGCTGGACTCAAAAGAGAGTTCAGCTTTGTCTAGCTGTTAACATTGATGTTTAGTGGGTGTAAAAATAGCTCAGGCTGCTTGGAGGCTGAAATGGGCTCTTAAGGCGAGACACTGCAGGCAAAAACATCGTTTTTTTTTCACTGGTCAATTTTGAGATTTTGGATATTTGTCTTCAATAACATGTCTTCTTTCATACTTGTGGTGAAAAAAAGTTCGAAATACACATTTAGGTCTTTATTTTACTACACTTTGTCTGTTTGTGTCTGTAGATTTCTCATAAATTCATCAAAAGTTGTCGTTTTAAATCATCCCTCTGCTCCGCGATCGCGATCTGCACTTTGTCATCACACACACCGTTAGAAAGCTCTCTCTCTCGTGTACAATATTGTCGGATCCAAATACTGTCATTTCCTTTTTATCAGCAACCAATCGTGAAAGTAAAACGGGGGATTTTACTCTAAATGCGCAATCTCATTGGCTGATGCTAAATCTTTAAAGCCCGTTTTCTCAAAATGACTTTTCTCTTATACTCCAAGTCCGAAATCTCCACTTCAGTAGCACCTGTATACACCAAACTTTCCAGTCTTGTACCTAGTTATATTATGAAGACATTTACAGAGGGATTTGTAAATATATTATTCCTAGCCTGATTTATATAACATTTTATTCCAAAAAACATGGCGAAAATCATTTTTTTAAGGCTATTGGCAGTGTTCTGATTTACACGATAACAAAAGTAGATATCCATAAATCCCTCTGTAATTTTTTTCCCCATCTAATATGTGAACACAATGAAAAAAATAATTTTTAACCTGGCTTTATCCAATACTCAGATTTCGTTTTTTGAAATATATGCAAATTAGCGCATATTTAATTAGATAATGCCTCATTTGCATATTTAAACATTAAATTACAGAAAACTTGTAATACATTTTTTTCTCATCTTAATGTAGGTAATCAACTGGCAAAGTTTCATGGTGATATCTGCTAGTTAAAAAAATTACCCTATTCATTCACCTGTAGTGTCTCGCCTTAAGTGAAGCATTTAACTTGGGTCTCTCTGTAGGACGGCAGCTTTTGTGCTACATGGTCTTGCATCTGAGTCTTTAATTTCGAGCCCCTCAGTGCGCCTGCCAACAGTTTGAAATTGGTAGTGCTCACACAGTCCTTAGCTGTCCCGTTTTCCTCTTCAGACTACCGTCATAGTGGGCAGGATTTGGCAAATGGACTCCAAGTGGGTGGTGGAGCTCTGATTCTGTTCAGTTTTGTTAAGACTGACAGCGCTTTGATTATGACTGAGCACTAATTTGATTCTCTGGTTAAGATCTCATTAGCGCCGAATAACAATGAGATAATATTTCAAGCCAAGAACTTGGTGATGGGAAGTACACACAAGGGGGTTATCGCTGGCACAAGGCATATCCAGACAGATAGATGATGCCCTGCTATCCGCGCATGTGTGCACGCTGGTGGGTTGGGATGGTGGGCTATCACAAAATCAGACTCTCCTTTGATGTGCCATCCCTGGGAATCTGTCCAAGCAGACAGAATGAAAGTAAATGGTTATCTGAGCATCCGGGTACATCGGTGTGGGCTGTGAAACGGCCCTTTGAGCTCAACAAAAAGGTCAAATTTTTATATCTCTCTTCTCTCCCAATCCTTTTATTCTCAAATGAGCGTTTCCAGAAGAAAATTGAAAGGTGTCATAAACACAAAGCTGTTGCCTTAATTTCTCACCAAACACGACTTTACGAGATGTCTGTAATTGTGATTCATGCTCAACATCTGTGGATATAAATGGGGAAAATAAATAAATTGCAGCCAGCAGCCAGCAAACTCTGCAGTCAAGTGAACAAACAAACACTCAAATGGCAAGCAGTAATACTTATGTATATATGGCTAGCATACACTTACCAGCTTTTCAACAAATCAGTTACAGACTGCAAGTTAATAAGCATTTCCCATTTTTATATATACTGTACCGTCCCAAAAAAATGTGGTCTGTAAGATTTTTCTAAAAGATTTTTCAGCACGGACACATTAATAGTGACAGTATAAAAGATTTCAATTCGAAGTAAATGCTGCTCTTTTAAACTTTCTTTTAATTAAAGAATATATAATGGTTTCCACAAAAATATTAGGCAGGAAAACTGTTTTCAACACTGATAATAATAATAAATGTTTTTTATAGCAGCAAATCGGCATTTTAAAATGATTTTCGAAGGATCAATGTTGGACAGGAGTTATAATTCTGAAAATTCAGCTTTGCCATCACAGGAATAAATAAAATATAAATTAAAATATAAAAGTTAAATTGTAACAGTATTTTACAATATTACTGTTTTTTACTGTATTTTTCATTAAATAAATAAATAAATAAATAAAACCAAAAACTCTTACCAACCTCAAATGGTATGGTGTTTATATTGATCCATCATGACATCAAATACTGGAACAAACCGTTGTAGAAGTAGCAGAGATTTTGATTTATCCCAGTGACTCAAATCTTTAGAATCTGTTCATTAAAAAGGATTTGTTTATTTGAGTTCTTCAATGATTCTTTCTACAGGTTTCATTGCAAGTAGGTGGCAACAAGTCATTGAATAATACATTGACGACCAAAACAATAACTGCATACAACATAGACGGGCATTATGCAAAATGTCTTTTCTAGTGACGTAGAACAATAACGCAATGGGATTCGAATTGACGACTCGTTTAGGCGGTTCTTTTTTGGGAGACAATGGCTTTATCCGAAACCGCCCCCTAATCCCTCAATCACTATTCCCTACGTTAGTCCACTAATACAATTCACTTGAAAGAGTGAATGAAAACGAGTGAGCAAATTCGGACAGGCATTAAGCTATATTGGCTGCACACTCGTTATTGTGGTGCATTGTGGGATTGAATGAGTGCACACGATAATGTCCACTATGGTTTCGGACACCACTAAAAATGGCTGTCCCCTCAAATAATGCCCTATTTAAAGGTATAGGGGGCGATTTCGGATTCAGCCAATAACTTTATTGTACACTTTCGCCTTTACATAAAGTTAACATTCACAAACAGCTATATTACACACTGCATGAAAGGGAATATTTGAAAAACCATAATAGGGGCACTTTAAAGATCAATTGGAAAACACTAGAAACATGCAGCAGCAGTTATGTTTATTTAATGAGAAAGATGTTCAGAATGCAACTTCCGCTGTCTGGGCGTGATAGTCTTTGTCTGGGCTTGCTGGAAAAGGTGGCGGGGGTCAGTGGTCACGTCTGTTTCAGACAAAGCTCCCTTCTCCTGCCTCCCGATAATAGTGTGGGAGGAGAAGCCTGATAATGGTCTTTTCTGACCTTTTTTTTGTCAAAGGGCAGGGCACTGGACTAAGATGAGAGGGCTGTTATTTAGGAATTCAGTACCTGTAGTCACTGTAATCTAGAGAGAGATGATATCACCCCTTGAGAGTACCCAAGGTGACTGTGCTTTGCTTCACCTCAGATGACCTTTTTTCTAATGAAAATCGGCCTCACCTGATGGTATTTTTAATGTGAGATTTTTTGCAGAGGGAGCTGCTTTTAATAAAGGATCGTTGGTGTAGAACATTATTCTTGGATGTGCTGTATAAGGTGCAGAGATGGCTGTCATTTAAAGCGCTCCGCTACCCCGCATTAGGGTGTGCGACGCACTGGGAATACTAATAATGTCTATTTTGGCTCCGGTCTCAGGTGGCAGGCTGCTGAGGTTAGCAGTGATAAGGGCGACTCTATGGATCTTCCTCCTCACAAGGAGGAAGGAGCTCCAGGACTTTCTCTGAAGGAGACTTTCGGAGTGTGACGTCTTATCTGGCCCAGCGGCCCACTGGTGGAGGGAGCCGATAGGCAGAGCGCGTGGCAACCGCAGCTGCGTCAAATCGCAGATAGACCACTTTTTGCTGTGTCAGCTCAACTACGTTTTAAAATGTTCTGCTCAGTGTTGTGCAATTCACATCTGTCTGGTGGTGCTTTCATGAATACTTTTATATGACTACAGCACATTCGAATGACAAATAAGTATATGCCCTACCAAATTATTTAAATGTTAATCACAGATTTATGCATTCTTCAGGGAGGCTTTCAAACACGCACAACTTAATTTAAACGATATCTGTTGTTGTTGCTATGATAAGCCTGCCCTATCTTAAACACAGGCAATGATTGGTTGTTAATCAGGCAATCAAAGAATATTGATCAAGGAAGCTTTCAGGCATGGTCACAGTTATTTCAACAGTACTGGTAGTACATACAATAAAATAAAATCGGAATTTTAATATTTCATAAATCAATCAATAAGGGCCTGATGTCCCTTCAATGATTTGTAATTACTTGTTTTTAATAAGTAATGTTATTTAGAACTTTCACTGGTTCCATTTAATTCCGGTTCTGATACCTCTTAATGGTCCACTTAATGATTGTCTTAAATTATTTTTTATATTTTGAACAAAAAAAAGCCAACAGTTTGATAATATTTATGTTTTACATAATTATCAGGGAAAAATATGAAATATCAATACTAAAAGTAAATATTATATTTTATTAATTAATTAATTTTTATAATATACCACTGACAAAACACCCAATTCAGTTATCATTTAGGGCAGTGTTTCTCAACCGGTGGGTTGCAAAAAAAAGAAGAAGTATTTTCTGTTGTGAGACCTTTATTTTAAAAGACGTACGTAAAAGCTGTTAATTCTTCTGTTAGACGCTGTTAGTGCTGGGATGGTACTTGAGAGTGAGAACCATTGATCTAGACTACACTGGTCATGCTCTATGTTTTCTTTATTGACTAAAAATAACCTACTCAAAAATGGTTATTTGTTTAAGAATCTGTGTGGTTTTGATTTACTAAAAGAACAGATTCAAAGTAGTCATTAGTTTGGGAATCAGATTGCACTGATTGTATGGTATGTTTTTGTTTCATTAAAAATAAAACTACTATTTAAAAGAGTCATTAGATGGGTAATACTGAATCAGACTAGACTAGACTGAATTGTGTATGTTTAAGAATCTGTATGGTAATAGAATCAAAAGAGTCATTCGTTTTGAAATCAGGAAATGCTGGTTATGCTGTATGGTTTTGATTCACTAAAAGAATAGATAAAAAGGGTCATTCGTTCGCGAATCTGACTTGATTGATGTATGTTTCACGCTTTATACATTCGGTAGTTTCTACAAGAAAGATTATCAGACTAACTACCAAGTCTTTAAGTTCCAGGCTGATCGCTTGTTCTGCAGCCGTTCCCTCTTATTCTTGTGCTGATTAAGTGAGCGTATTTGGAATCTGTTTTGTGATTAATTTGTAGTAGCACTGGTGTAATCACATCAGCCATATTGCAAGAGAGAGCGCCGATCTTTGCTGTGCCAGATGTGAAACCAAAGGCCATTACAACTGCTTAGCGTCACACATCTGTCCACCTGGCCTTTTGCCCATACTAAGCAAACAAACTCAGATGGGCCAGCTGTTTATTAAGGCCTGATTGAATTTTTCATTACAACTACAGTACTAGATCAGGAAGTCCACAAAAGACCTGTTATAGCCATTAGGCAGAATCAGCGTGTGTAAGGGATAAACCGCTGTTGAATTCATTTCAATAGTGCTGTTTCGTGACCGTCATGGCCGTCTAGGGACCAGGGGTTTGAATTAAACTAAAGCTGTTAGGCGATTTGTTTCCTCTCTAATCTGGTCCCTTCATGCGATAGAAATACTTTTCTTTGGGATCGGAACATTAAAGACAGATCAATGTCCAGTCCCATAGCGAATTTTGCTTTCTATGACCCTTTGTTTGTTTATTAATCTGTTACCGTACACTCCAAAAAACTTTATGCATTTGAATTGCGTATTAAAATCTCCATCCTTTTGAATTGTTACATTTTTAACATAAACTTAATGTGATGCACATTTGTCAGTCATTCATAAATAAAACGGGTTGAAACTGGAAAAAACTTCTGTTATAGTACTAATAAATATTATGTGTATAATATAACCAGGTTTAGTATTTTACCAGTTTAATTTATGTATACCTGACAAATATGCAACACATTATTAGTTATTTATTCATTTGTTTCCATTTAAACTGTAATCCGAATGGATGGATATTTTATGTGCAATTAAATCTTATATTTAGGCCTGAAAATATCGTTTTTAGTTACTATAGGTGTTCCAGCAGGAAGTAGAGGTAAATTACAACCCCCATACATGAGACTATTGCAGTGGGACACCCTGGTTCATGCCTGATTTAATATCCCTTCCTGTAATTAAGAGAGAGGGCAGCTCAGGGCCAGTGAGGCTCTGATGTAATCATCAAGAGTTGGTATAATGCCTGGAGAGCCGTATATTTAATCTGTGTGTGTGTGTGTGTGCCAATGTGCTTTTGCCGGGGTCTCAGATCAATGAACAAGAGTTGCCGTTTATAGTGGAAATTTCACATTGTCCATGTTTCTCTGCTTCAAACACGCAGTGAGAATATGAAGAGCAGATCCGACGGCTGTAACATTGTGAATGGTACATGATTGTGTCATTCTGATGATGAGGTTACTGATGTGAGAATATATTGCGTTGGACAGATCTTTTTTTCTTACTACTTACCAAATCTGTCACATTTGACACTTGCAAAAAGGCTGTGGTAATGCGCTGCAAAAATATACACATTTTAATCAGTATTTTTGTCTTATTTTCCAGTTAAAGTACCTAAATATATTCAAACAAGATCAAACGAACATTTCATAAGATATTACGAGATGTTTTTAGATAATATTTATTAAATTAAGTTTAATTTTCCTACCCCGTTAGCTTATTTTATTTGTTTATTTCAGCTTAAACTTAAAAAAAAAAACTTAAACATTATCTGTCTAAAAAATTGATTTATATATTAAGGCAAAAACAAGTTTGGGGTCAATAAAAAATTTTTTTGTTTGAAAGAAATTAATGTTTATTCAGCAACAATGCATTTGATCACCATTGATCAATTGATCACCAAGTGTTAGTAAAGTCATTTTTAAGGTTACAAAATATTTATAAGACAAATAAATGCTGTTCTTTTAAACTTACTATTGATCACAGATTCCTGAAAAAAATGTCTTGTTTGCACAGAAATATTAAGCAGCACAACTTTCCAAATCAGCAAGTCAGCACATTAGGATGATTTCTGAATCATGTGACAGTATATATGCTGTGTATATAGATACTGAAAAACAAGACTCTTTCTCTTTGTGTCCCCTGACCATCTCTGTCCTATTTTGTTTCCTCTTTTCTCTTACTGTATTTTCTTTCATTTTGCTCAAGTCAACTCTCACCTTGCATGTGACCTACAGGACGTCTGCTGCACGCTAATACAAGTCTCTGCTAAGGTGTGTGATGGGTATTTACAACGCTCTTCTCTGGTGTGGTAATAAAACCTCTGCCCCAGTGCCTCCCACCGGGGGAATCAGTAATAATCCAGCGGGGCATAACTGTGAATATATGTGTGGAGCTTGTCCTCTGCACAAGCACCATTAAGCATCTGGGAGTATGATGTGTTGGTCCCTCTCCATGAATTCATATGTCTAGGAGGAGAGTTTGGCAGCGATTCAGGGTCATTAAGATTTTAAATCTAGGATGAAATCCTCTTTAGGGAACAATGCAATATTATAATAAAAAGACATTGTGATGAAACACTGCAAAAATCATTTTCTTTATCAGCATTTTTGTTTTCCAGTAAAAATATGTAACCTTATTATATATATTTATATTTATATATAATTTATATTTAAAACAAAATGTAAATATTTGATGACAAATTTTAAGAAACTTTTTAAAAAACTTTTAAAAAATCAGAAATGGCAATTAACTGAAATAAACAATTCTAATTCTATTAAAATAAAACCAAAATAAAATAAAATTAAAGCTAAATAAAAACATTAAACAAAAACTAATCAAATAAATGACAAAAGCACAACAAAATGACTAAGCTTTAAACTAAAATTTAAATGAAAAGTGAAAATGTACAAATAGAAATTAATTCAAAATATGAATAAATACTATAATAATATATAAATGATATCAAAATAGCACTGAATCTCTGAGACGTCCTAATATCTTATACAATATTGCTTTGTGTGTAAATGTAATACTTTTTAAAGGATGTTTAAAGGATTTTTAGATTTGAAAAACAAGACAAAAATAATTAAATTCAAATTAAGAAATTAATTTCTTTTTGCGGGATACTTTTTGTGGTCAGATTGAAGCTGATATGTGTATCTTTCCTAAGAGCACAAATTCTCATTACATTTGAATATAACGCCTAAAATGGGGGCAACCCAACAACTGTCTGTTTAAAGCCGTGTTGGGCGGCTAATGGATGACTCAATAAGGAGTTCTCCTCAGACACCTCGCCCATATAAAGTGCCAGCGCTCGAGGCCTGAGGGAAGGCACAACTCGAGGGCAAACTGATATTTTCTTAACATCTGTCAAACCTTTGAGAGGAAGCACGCTCAGCTTCTAAAATGTATCGCCACGTTAATCTCCAGTTTATCATTTACTTAGGTTCTGCCCTCCCTCGGGATTTAGTAATGCCTCCGGTCATTTTTTCCAAGGACTGTTTTTTATGATGCACACGCATGGAGACCGAGATTCGGTGTGGTGTGTGGGCTGGTTTGACTGGCAGTTGATGAAACACAGAGTTGGATATTAGTGGCTCTTGTGGGATAGCGATTCTCTGTCCTGTCCTTCACCTGCACATGAGAAGAAGGTCAGAGATCGGACTGAACTGAAGCTGATGTAGGGGGGGTTCTGAACATAAAAAGTAGTTCACTCATTACAGCAAAGGACACTAGGAGGGTGAGGTGGGCTTTTCTCGCTCTTTCTTTCTCATCCACATTATTTCCCTCTCTGGCACTAATTCCCCGTGCTCACATTTCAAAGTCTTTCTCTAAAACGGTAAATGCTAAAGTGCAACATCTCTCAAAGCTGTTGCCACTTTTAGACTGCACCCTGTCTGGCCTATAGCTTAATGAAAATGAGTACTAATTAACCCCTATGAGGATCACCTATATAATGACATCTGGGGAAGTGCTAGTCATATTGATATCTCGGATGACTGCAACATGATGATGTAATGGGATACAAGTAATGGATGATGTACAATCAGAAGGTCATTATCACAAAATGACCACCAAGAGGTATATGAAGTGGATGAAACTTGTATGTCCTGTCCACCTTATTTAAAGCTGCAGTCTGTAGTTTTTCCTCTTTGTCGCCATCTCTGTGCGAAATCTGCAATTACAGTTATTCGCGGAATTATCTACTTTACGTGGGTTGTGCCTCGGCACGGCACAGCGCGGATGAATCCAATGTTTTGAGGAGAATGTGCGTCTGTCAGTCACCGGGCCTATGTGGATACTGTCATTCGGAATCACAGATTCTACTTTTTGGAAGTATGAACAACATAATATATAAAATATATATACATAATATATACGGATATATACGTAGGGCAAATATTAGACGCTTGAAAAGTGTACAACACGGGGGCTCTGCGTCTTGCATATATTCCTCTCTACAAATCGGAGATTAATTCAGCTGTCAGTGCTCTTATAAATCTGACTTTCTCCACGTTGCTGCAGTAAGTTATCAGAGGGGATTTCACTCTAAATTCTCCCCTTTCCAGCAGTCAAGAAACATCAAAGATCATTGAATTAAGTTTTATCCATTCCTCACTAGTCATTGGCAGACCCAGTAGGTAACATAGAGTGGCAATATTTGGAGAACTGCCTGCACACATCTTCCATCCGAAGATTCTGAACGCTCTTTTTTTCTTTTTTTTTTTAAAAGTTGTTTTTCGAAAAAGATTCAAACTCACAACCTCCTGCACTCAAAGAATAGTTCACGAACCCCCCCAACTCCACTGTTTGTCAGTGGAAAACAAAAGAATATATTTTGAAAGCCAGCGGGGTCCAAACAACAACTAACTTTTATTGTATGAACAAAACAAAAAAACAAACAAAAAACACACAAAAACAACATCAAACTAAATAAAACAACACAAACCAACACAAAATAAAAACCAAAACATCAAACGACATGCAACAAAACCGAAACAAAACATAAAACACCAACAAAACACCAAACAAATGTTTTTATGTATCTTTTTCCACTAAAGAAAAAAAGAAACTCAGGTTTGCAAGCACATGAGGGTAAATAAAGGATGACAGAATTTTCATGGGCACTAATATGCATTAATGGTAACACGTTAGTTTAGGGTCCAATTCTCTCTATAAACTAGTTGCTTATTATCCGTATTATTATCAGGCTTATTATCAGGCGTATAATCATTTGGGTAGATGTGTAAGCTAGATTTATACCTATTTTTTCACATCTTCGTGGACACCACAATGATTCCCTCATGTGGTAATATTTTTCCTTGTAATTATGTATGGTTTGAAAAAATGGGAACTGCTGCGTCTGTGTAAATGAGAGAAGCAAAGGGTATGAGCGTTGTGCACACGCTACATTATGGCCAAGCATGCGCCCTTAAAATAGCATCTGAATAACGCGCCACTGACTTTAGACTAGGTTTTTCCTGGTCTGTGGTGGAATTGTTTTCTAAAACTGCAAAATAGCTCCAGGAAATGTTTGCGCCAGAACATGACTCCTCTATTCGCTGAACCACCCCTGGAAGCGCAAGTTCTTTCCCTAATTTACCGACGTGCATCTGTGGAAGGAAAAGTCCACTGTGCGTCGGGTGCAAAATAGGAACGATACATGCGTCGGTGTACAAAGTCATTTGCGCTGGGTGCAAGATGCAGTAGACTCTGCTGGGTACAAGGCCCAAAGACTCTTTATTAGTTGCTGATGCAGTTAAAATGAATTAATGGTTTAGTTCCACATGAGCTTATAATCAGAACCCCCAAGACAAGAAAACTTAGAAAACCTAGAAATGCCTCAGTGTAGCAGATTTTTGCCACATATAAAGGTCAAATAAATAGCTTAGCGGTCATTCTGCAGCATTTTTGACTGCAGGATGACCAAGTATTTCAGAAAGCTGTGTAATAAAAAAATTGATTCCAAGATTCCAACACTTGTGGATTCTCTTCTAGGCTCTTGGACAGTTTGCATATGCATGGAGTTGAATCAGAGACAATTTACTACCTTGCTAAGTTACTTGCTAAGTTACTCGTTATGTGCAGTGTAGAGTCACTGTATGTTTTATAATATATGTAAATGGTGTGTCTGATGGCATTTATTGAAAAAGAGGAACACTGATACAGTGTGTTTTTATTATTGATTAGCCTTCTGGGCATTATACCCAAGAGAGGCTTATTGCATGTATACCTTTTCTCTGAAATACATTTCTGGAAGTTCAGAAAAGTTGTGTTGACCATCGATCTCAGCGTGTGATGCAACTATCTTTCTTCAGCAATCTTTGACAAGCCGAGGCAGCCTTGCTTCGTAGCCACGATTACCCAAACCCTGTAGGTTTCTGTTTTATATTTATTTGTGCCTATAACATCACTTCTCCTTTTGTGAGAGCCCAGTTAGCAGATGCTTTATATAGTGTGTAGCCGAAGGGCAGTTTGGAAATTAGCGGTGACATGTTCAAAGTGTCTAGAGGCCTTTTCGGTCTGTGCCTGTTCCCACGCAAACCCCAGACGGGGTGTAAAACAATCCCTCCAGCCCAGACATAGCCCAAAGCCTGCGCTTTAGTAAAAATGCTGCTTGAAAATAATACAAGCATCCCAAAAATTAAATAAATATCAGACAGAATTACAACATAGTCAATTTCATTCCCAGATAAATGGAGGCCCCGCAATAAATCATCTTTGTGTCTGGGAGAAATGGTCATCTGAAAAAAAAAGACATGAGCTTGTAAAGAAGCCGTGGACTGCAGACCGTATTAATGATTGAAATTCCTTTACTTTGAAGGATTGGATCCTTTCAATGTGGTATGGAAGCTATTAGATTGGGCAGAATTATTTGGACATTCTCAGAGGGAGGCTTAGAGGCATCTGATGTTTTTTTACATGACAGTGAATTCAACATAAGGCACATGATTGGTCAATATTCATGAATCCAATTTCTGTTTGGTCAAACACTGAGGGTACATTCTTAGATCCATCATCTGCTGCACTTAAATGAACCATATAGTTTACAGTTGAATAACATTTAAATGAAAAGAAGCATATTGAACAGACTGGTTAGTGTGCAGACTGAGCGTGTCTGGTCTGAAAATGCCTGACCTCTTTAGTGCTGAATGAGAATGAGAATCTAACAGGAGTGCTATGAGAATGAGAATAGTAATCATTACAGTTTCCAGCTGGTCTGCCTGGAGGAATCTAGACGTGGGCTGCATCACTGCTCCCACACGTCAACATCACAAATGCTCTTCTTCGCTCTCATAACTCCGTTCCACACCGTAGGTTCGTGTCTGGTAGGAGAGCCGGAACCGGGGGGCCCCGGGTCTGCGTTTCCCACTTTCAGCCCACTCAACCAAACTTAGTCAGATGATATTCAAATGTATACCTGACTCCCAAAGACAAGTGCATTTCTGATACAGGATATAGTTTGCTGTAGTTACTGATTTTAATTTTTCACAAACAAATGTGCATTTACTTACAGTATAGTTATAATCAATCAGTGAAACATATATATTTTATCTGTATTATCTTGATCATTATTTCTAGTGAATTAAAATTTTACATGATTGAAAATAAAAAGAATAAAAGGTGATATCAAAATTTTCTACAAATCTTTCTGATGCTGATCATTTTTGTGTTTTGGCTGATAACTGTTAAATGACAGATATTAAAATTATTTTCTATTGAAAAAAAATCCAATTAATTATCCAATATCAGGTAATATCCACTATTGTTCAAATGTTTGGGGCTGGTAAGATTGTTTTAAGTTTTTAAAAGACCTGAGGCTGAAATTATTTGATAATACTGTGTTTATGTGATAATGTCTAAGTTTATGTGATAATACTGTGAAATATTTTTACAATTTAAAATAACTATTTTACCCAAATAGGTAACACTTTATAATAACTGCATCTAAAGTGAGGACTAGTTATGGCTTGTAAAGCATTTATAAAGGAGATTTAAAGGCTGTTAAATATGTCTATGTTCTGTATCACAGTGTTGTGTTTGTTTCATTTTTCTGTTTAGAAGATAACTGAGTCTTTAAATCTCCTTTATAAATGCTTTACAAGGCATGAATAGTCCTCACTTTAGATGCGCTCACAAAAATAGTTAACTGACCACTACTAAATGCTTTATGACTACCTGAATTTACTACATTTACCTACACTTTCTAAGTGATCTTATGAACCACTGACAACTCTTAAATAAACTGGTTTGTAAATAATGCTATACTTAATTTAGAAATTATTCATTAATCATTAACAAAGAATGAAAATACAAATATTAAACACAATGTAGATATGCTTATAAATAATTTAAAAAAACATTTATAGCTGTATTTATAAACTGCTTTTTAATGTCCATTAATGCTTTATAAATGATGAATTAACTGTTTACTCATGCTTAACTAATGATTAATAGCGTGCAGTTATTATAAAGTGTTACCAAAAAAGGTATTTTAATTTAACTTAAAATTAAAATGTAACTTTAATATGGTTTAAATATCAAGAAACATTTATTATTATTGTCAATAATAAAAATGGTTGTGCTGCTTAATATTTTTGTGGAAAGTGATACTTTTTTTCAGGATTCTTTGAGAATAGAAAGTTCAAAAGAATAGCATTTAGTTGAAGTAGAAATCTTTTTTACATTAGAAACTTATTGAATGCCTCCTTGTTGAAAATATATATTACTGACTATAAACATTTGAACAGCAGTATATCCAAATAAAAATCGGTAATATTTGCTGATAACCAATATGGTCCAGGTGTATCATGCATCTCTAAGAACTATCTGAGCCATACTGCCTTTATATATTTCAGTGCCAAATCAGCACAACCTAATTCATAATCACGAGCAGAGCCTTATGTAGTGACGCCACAACCCGCCAATCCTTCTCCCAATCTAAAACTTGTTCCACAGCACTGTGCTCTCAGCCCTCTGTAAACTCGAATTCCCCCTTTATTTCTTCTTGTCACTTCAAGTCCTATTAAGAGGGAAAATGACATGCTTAAATGTCTTATAGGCCTCTTTCAGTTTCCCCCAAAAGCCCTAGAAGAGCCCCGGCTGTTGCATACTATCTATCCTTTCGGTTTATTTAGATGGAGTGGACTGATTAACTTTGTGTGCTTTTTAGAACAAAGGCGCCCATTCTTCGCCCATTGTTTTGGCAGTTGGCTATGTTGCTCTGCTGACGTCACAACCCATAGCATACTTGGCATGGCCGGCAGTCTGAGCGAGAGCTGAATTAGGAGAGGGGAATAAAGCTGCCGTAATAAAAAGCTCGACAGAGGCTAGATAGATCTGCCGCCCTCCTCTCACTTTTTCAGTGACCTCTGTCTTGCTTTTTTAGGATGTAGAAAAAGTGGGAATAGAGGGGGAAATCTGTTGGTGAGAGTTGTGAACCTTCATTGAATGTTATTTAAACATGCTCCTGAGAGTACCAGGCGGGCTCTTCTTCTGGATATACCTTTTATCGCACTCCACTCTTCAGTCGCCTTTTTCCCTTTCCTCTCTCTCCTGTTGATATGCTACTTTAGCTCAAAAATGGGGCTCTATTTTAACTTCCAAAACACACCCATTACTCATCAAGAGAATAGGGACAACACTTTTAGACCATGCACCGGGCGCGCCGACCATTTTTATCGTCGTTAAGCTAGCAAAAGTGGATTCGGACACGACCTAAGTGCACTTGCGTCCTCTGCTTTAGAGCATGCGCTTAGGTCGTGTCCGAATCCACTTTTGCTAGCTTAACGACGATAAAAATGGTCGGCGCGCCCGGTGCATGGTCTAAAAGGGTTGTCCCTATTCTCTTGATGAGTAATGGGTGTGTTTTGCAAGTCATGTGCCATAAACCAATCAGAGTCTCATCTCACATTCCCTTTAAATGCCATTTGTGCTGTGCCGTGGCAGATTCACTATTTACATGGAGGAATTTACAAGCGAAACGACTGAACGCTTCTCCAGAGAGCAAATAATAATCCTTTTATTTTCATTATTTGGGATGTTTGCGTGCTGCTGTGCGTCCCTGTGTGTGTAATAAGCAAAGTGTACGTGCGTTGTGTACCCGCCTATAGGCTCAAATTACTAATGCACTCTTTAAATAACAAAAAAAATATTGCGCCATTGACTTTAGACCAGGTTTCAGTTGGTCAATGGCGCAGTCTATTTCAGTTGCCTCAAAATAGCAACACATCTCGTTTTCAAATTGACGCAAATGCGCCTTGGCGCTGCATTGTTCCGGATGTATGATAGGGCCCATGTTATGTTATGTTATGTATGTTATGTTTTATGTTATGTTATGTTATGTTATGTTATGTTATGTTATGTTATGTTATGTTATGTTATGTTACACTATGGTATGTTACACTATTTTATGTTATGTTATGTTATGTTACACTATGTTATGTTACACTATGTTATGTTGCACTATTATGTTATGTTGTACTATTATGTTATGTTATATGTTATGTAAGTTTTTAAATAAATTGATACTTTTATTGAGCAAAGATGCACTAAACAAAAGGGACAGTGAATATATTTATATTGTTTAAAATAAATACTGTTCTTAAAAAAACGGTACTCATCAAAAAACAAAAATCTTCCACAAAAACTGCATAACACTGCACAGTTGTTATCAACACTGATAATAATAAATTATTTTGGTGAGACTGTCAGCATATTAAGAACCACTTCAGATATCAAGCAGTCTGTTATAACCTCAGGCTTCCTATATCTTTATCCCTTCAACATCCCTGTATTTCTTAATGACTTCACCTCAAAGAGAGTTTAAAGGTGGCCAAAAAGACATGCTTACTAAAAACTCACTCATTATTCAAAATGTTGAAAGAGCAAGAATTCTCCTTCCCCCCACATTAGTAGTCTAGACACCGCAGCGACAAGGGAGTCAAGATAGCTGACAAATTTTTGACACGAGAGTTGTGACAGGAACAGCACGAGTGTCTATTCAGTAGTTAATCTTAATATGCATCTAATGAGAACAATAAACGTGACCTACCACGGGACCTGACTGTGGCGTCTCACCTCTAGTGAATATTTCATATGTCTGGAGACTGCCATGGTACACACAGACAACGACGACGACACTAAAGCCAGAAAAGGCATAATTAATGAAGCTATACATGCACAGTGCATTTATTAAGCCGCCACTGCTGTGATTTTGCATTCATGAAGGATGCGAAAGAGTTGATTGCATTGTCTGTCGTGTTAATCTCATTTGCTTGTCTCTTCTTCTTTTCCTCCAGCATATGTATGATTGAGAGCTCCCAGAGGACGTCCCGCAAGCCAAAAGAGCTTGTGCAGCCCGACAGCATTGCAGCAAGCACTTCCATGGCATCCTATTGCAATCGCATGACCTTTATGGGTTTTCCAAGGCGGCAATGAGGAGTCTGTTGCTTAGTAGATAAGTCCAGGGTCACTTAGGGCTTAATAAATCGATGTTGCCGGATCTCTGATGGGTCTGATGTATCCTCACCTCTGAATCTCAGGATACAATCAGCCCTGTGTTCTCTGATAGAGGAGCTAGCGTGGATTAGTGATACCAGGGCTCTCAATGGCTCACTGATAACAGCAGAAGGTACCTGTGTCTTGACAAGCCACTCTTTGTGTAGTGACATGGATCGAACTACGCCACTATTTGCAGACATAAATAGTTAGAGAGGAATTAAGAAGCGCAGGAGTTAATTAAGCATCTTGCAGCAATCGAATTGCGATTTTTATTGAGTGTTTTCTCAGAGCCGAATCGTTTCGTTGTGGTAAAACTAAACTGATTCAATAGACATGCCTAATAGATTTGCCTGCCATGATGGGCTTTTCAGTACCTGTCTATACTGTGGTAGTTCACTCAAAAATGAGAATTATTTTCTTTATTTAAAAGAAAAGTCTTTATTTACATACCTTGATGTTTTTTTATATGTCATTTTTTATTCATGAAACACAAAAAGGTAATAATGAAAGTCAATGAGGGATGAGGCTGTCATGCTCCACAACACATACATAACAATACATAACAAAAAAATAACATAGAAGTATAAAAGTGATACATATGACATATGTGCTACATTGCCTAAAAGTTTTTTTATAATCATATGATAGCTGTATGTAATAAATATTGTATACAAAAGTATATACAAAAAGAAATACATCAAAACTATCAATTAATACAATAACATAAAATGTAAATCCTTATTCACTGAAAATCTTCTCACAAGATCAAAATTTAAATTCATTGAAAATTGTCACATAATGGGTTCAAATTTGTCATTATTTACTGAAAACATTCACATAAGAGATAAATTAGATGGTTTTTACTGAACAATATTCACATAAGTGATAAATTAAATAATTATGTACTGAAAATATTCACATAATAAATAACATTTTAAATTCATCATTATTCACTGAAAATCTTATCACGGGATCAAACTATAAATTCTTTGAAAATTGTCGCATAAGATATCAACATTTGACTAGTTATTCACTGAAAATCTTCACTTAATAGGCATAATAATCTTGACACACTCATGAGAGAGTAACAATATACGATTAGTGAATGAATTGTTCTTTTGAGTCAGATATTTTTGATGACACAAAACTGAATCGTTCATTACAAATCAAAGATTTGGTTCTCGAGTTCTGAACTGTTTGATTCTGGTGGTCCCAACAGTTAGCGACTCATTGAAATAAAAGATTATTTGAAAAATACATTTTTGTCAGTGCCTCGCCAAAAAATATCAAATCAAATAAAAGCAATATAAGTTATATTGACTTTACTTTTATGGTCCTTTTGCATATTTTTTTAAGTCCTCAGGCACTTCCGTTATATTGAAAGTTTTTTTTTTTTAATCGTTTGTGTTCCATGGAAGAATGAAAATCTGGTTCGGAAAGAAATGTTTGTTTTTTTTTTACCGAAATTTACATTTCTTTAAATTTCTCCACTTTTAAGCTTTTAGAAACATGTTATTAGTCCCAGATTAAGAGCCTCCATTGTCTACTCGCTGCCATCTTTGTGTCAACGGGTTTCTTCGTATTCATGTCTGCGACTAGAGTTTATAGTTTTTCCTTGTTCTGTATTTCAACCCTCTGTAGATGGTGCCAAACACTAATGCTCTTATAGAGAAGACTTGTATCATGCCATAAGGCCTTCTGTGAAAATAAATGATTGAGGGAGGAACAAAACAGACTCCCATGATGCAGTGCTGAGCTCTGTGGTCCTGCGCTCCTCAGATTTACTGCCCGTACTGACACTTCATCACTTTACCCCCGCTGTGTGTGTATGTGTAGTTATTGCACAGTAGGGCTGCCAGGAGTTACCGTCACACTCACAGAGACATAAACACACATATGATTTGATCGAGTTTCAAGATGCCATCAGTTGTCTCTAACCGGTGTGGATCCCAGAGCTGTTCTCACTATTGCTGTTAAAAATTGAAAGAGTAAAATAATTTTGCTTTGGTTGATTGTTGCCGCTGTGTTCATAAATCATACATGTGCTTCCCTGCCCTATGATGATACTTTGTGCAATGACAAAGTGGTTCAATAAAACCGTACCTGCATTCACAGACCGCAGACTGCTGAGTTTGTTTGTTTCTTCAGGGGACAATAGCCATGTGGGACTGTATAAGTGCAACGACGTTCAATTTTCTTTTTCTGTTTCTCTGTCTATCTCTCATAATCCAGTGGATCAGTTTGTATGCACAACTCCTGCCGTCGCAGATATTGTCATCCTGGTCGATGGATCTTGGAGTATCGGAAGAATCAATTTCCGTCTGGTCCGCATGTTCCTTGAAAACCTGGTCAACGCCTTCGATGTGGGAATAGACAAAACCCGGATTGGTGGGTCCCATGAATTCACTCTTATTCATTCGTAATAATTCACTCACTGTTTTGACCTAAACATAGATTTACAGGATCATTTATTAATTTAGGGAACTTTTCAATTGATCTATAAAATGCCAATGTGTTCCCTGGTGTTTCTATGTGTTTTAGGACTGGCCCAGTACAGCGGAGATCCACGAATTGAGTGGCACTTGAACGGCTTCAGCACAAAAGATGCAGTAATAGATGCTGTCAAAAACCTGCCTTACAAGGGAGGCAACACTCTCACAGGTAATTTGACAGACTTCTTCCATTGTTCTACAGACACGGATATGTTTACTGTGCCTAGTGAAACTGGTCACATACAGTTCTATCATTGAACCCAATTTACAAATTCGACATTGCTGTAGGGTTAAATTCACATAAACAAATGCAGTATTTTACTTTGTGTGCAGTTTATCAGCGCAGAAACCGGCGTTTCATTCACTAACCGGGCAGCCCAACATGACCAGGCACTATTTAGTATTTCTCATATTTGCGACTTTAGTTCTTGTGCTTTAATTATGACTTCACTTTTTGTAATTGCAATTTTATTTCACAAAAGTGCAACTTTTTCTCGTAATTGTGACTTTATCTCACAATTGTGACTGTTTTTTTTGTGACTTTACAATACACAATTGCAATTTTTTTGGATTTGCGACTTTATTTCTTGTACTGTAATTGTGAATTCACTGTTTTTAATTGCAACATTGTCACAATTGCAACTTCATATCTCAGAATCGCAACTTTATATCTCACAATTGCGACTATATCTCACAATTGTGACTTTTGAATAATTGTAATTTTATATCTCACAATTCGCATACTGTAATTGCAATTTTATATCTCACAGTTGGGACTATTTCTCAATTATGCGTCTTTGTAATACGCAATTGCAATTTTTTTTGTATTTGCTACTTTTGGTGCTTTTTTTATTAGCAACGTTGTCACAATTGCAACTTCATATCTCACAATTGCAACTTTCACATAATTATGACTACATCTCACAATTGTTACTATTTCTCGTAATTTCAATGTTTTCTCATAATTGCAACTTTATAACTGACAATTGCAAGTTTATTTATCTTATATACCACTTTATTTATTGTACTGCAATTGCAACGTCTAATAATTGTGACTTTATTTCTCATAAATATGAATTTATAAAGTGAAATTTCACTTTACTTCTTATTTTGAAATTTTTGAATTTAATATTTTGATCTGTCTAGGTCTTGCTCTTACCTACATCCTGGAGAACAGCTTCAAACCTGAGTCTGGGGCTCGTACCGATGTTCCCAAAATTGGAATCCTGATAACCGACGGCAAATCCCAGGATGACGTTATCCCACCTGCTCAGACCCTGAGAAGTGCTGGAGTCGAGTTATTTGCCATTGGTATTAGAAAGATTCCTCATGCATCTTTCTGTAGAATAGTTCATCTACTTTCATTTATGCAGTATGTAGAAAAAGTATCCACCCAGTGTTAAATAAACATCCTCAGGGCCAATGTATAAATGTTGCTGAGCTTTCAGGGGTCATTTATGAATTTTATCACTAATAATTATTTGCAAAAGATTGTAGACTGTCAACACAGATGCATTATCAACACTCGTTGTCTCCTATAGATATTCCAGAAAAGTGGGAATATGACCTTTATGAATATGTTTGGTTATGCGTAGGTGTGAAGAATGCTGATGAGAACGAGCTGAAGGCCATCGCCTCTGAACCAGAGGACACGCACGTTTATAACGTGGCTGACTTCAGTATCATGAGCACTATAGTGGATGGTCTGACCAGGAAGGTGTGTGATGGAGTGGAGGAACAGGACAAAGAAATGAATCGTGAGTGTTTTGCCTGCTGTTTAAACTTCCATTTCTGATGTGTGGGATGGGATCTAATGTCTCACGATTCCCTCATTGCCAGGAGATTCTGTCACTGAAGGGACTGCGTCCCCACCCCAGGACTTGGTCATTTCTGAGGTGACTGCACACAGTTTTCGTGTGTCCTGGACTCATGCTCCTGGAAGTGTGGAAAGATATCGGGTTGTTTACCATCCAACCAGAGCAGACATTCTGGAAGAGGTGACCAAACAAAGACGTTATAATCCATCACAGCTTTCAAATCTGTTACTCAACTATTGTGCCGTTATTTAGCAGGGCTACAGAACATCCACTACGTGTATTTAAAACCAAACCTACCAACTAAAAGCCACCACTTAAATACAGAGGACCAATAATTGGAAAATAAATAAAGGAATAAATGACTTAATAAAACAAATATAATTAACTTTTAATCAAATTTAATCCTGAATTTATTTTTGTTTTGCTTTTTCCTTCATTTATAATTTTTTGTACTGGTTTTTAATAATTTTTTTGTCTTTTTTACTTTATTTATTTATTATTATAATTTCTATATCATTTTTGCAGGTTTGGTCCCCCATACTTAAAAGGATATTTGGTGCAAAGAAATACATTTCTGCCATCATTTACTTACCCTCATGTTGTTCCAACCTATATGTCTTTTTTTTCTTCTGCGGAAAGGGCAAAAGACACTATTTTGAAAAATGTTTCCCAAGTCAAGTCAAGTTCCCCTTCAGGGACTACCGCTGCGTGAAATCGCAGTGGGAACGCCCTCAGCGTGACGCGTCTGAAGCATGAATGAAATCAGTCAATGGAGAGAATGAGCGTACGGCGAGTGACGTCATCGACCAGGAAGCTATAAATATCCCCTGAGTACACAACACGCCAGCTTTTAGTTACTTCAGCAGCTCTGTGTGTGTCTGAATCTGTCGATTGTGTTTGTCTGTTTTGTCAGGAGTTTTCACTATATATATTTTATATAAAAAAAACCAATATGAGCGAGCAGTATAAGAAGTGTGTTCCCCCCTGTACTCGGCACATCACGGGTGGGGATTCACACGAGCTAAGTGTGGCTTGTTTGGGAGTGCAGCAATGCCCAGTCGGCTCTCGAGGGAGTCGATTGTCAGCATTGCGAGCGTTTTCCCTTGAGAACTCTGCGCTCGCGGCGATCGCTCTTCGAGGAGAGTGATTTGCTGCGAGCTCCCCGAGGCTCGGGTCCCGCTTCTGTTGAGGCAGAGCGGCGGCGCTTGTCTTGGGGCTCGCAGATGGATCTCGCTGGCGACGTTGAGACGGGCTCCGCCCTATCTCAGCTATCTCCGACGAGATCTAGTGCCTCTCACCCGGCTCTGGAAGCACGCGCTGCGGCGGTTACTTCTGCCCGGGTGGAGGCACATGATGATGTTGAATTGAGATTTTCCAGTTCTGAGGAGCTGGATGTCGAAAGTTTATTATCAGAGAAAACTAGTTTATCACATTATACTGCAAATGAAGAAGGTTTGATGGATGTATTATCTCGGGCTGTTGAAAAGCTAAAAAAATAATAATAAAATAACAGTATCGAGTGGCCAGCTGATAGACAGGTTTCTAGAATTAAAAGCAATCTAGATGATAGATTTCTGTCTGCACGACCTCAACCTTCTAGCCGGTGCTTACCGTTCTTCCCAGATCTTCATGCTGAGTTTTCAAAGACCTGGGTTAGACCGGTTTCAAGCAGAATTTACACAAATCAGTCCAATGCTTATGGTAACATTGTTGGTGCTAAATCTGCTGGTTATGTGACGATACTGTAGGCGGAGGAGACGCTTGCGAGCTATCTCTCTCCTGCTTCATCGTCTTCACTTAAAGCACCGGCTCTTCCACCAAAAAATAAATAAATAAATAAATATATATACCTCTGTGCTGGTGGGGAAGGCTTACTCGGTGGCTCGGCAGGCGGCTGCATGTTTGCATACGATGACTTTTATGCAGGCTTTTCAGGCCAACCTGCTCAAAGGAAATCTGAGGGGGGTCCCCGCCGAGAGAGACTTGCGTTCACCTCCCTTAAGGGTGCCCTGTCTCTCCCGGCGCCCTCAGGGGCCCGTCCTACTAACCCTGCCGAAACAGGGCGTAGAAGGGTCTGGCGAGTGCTTTCCCGAGGGACGCTCGCCGCCTCTAAGGAGGGTTCTAGTGTGTTCAGACCAGTCGTTCCCTGCCGGTGCGCCGTTACAGGGCACTGTGTCTGTCACGCAGAATGTTCAACCAGAGCAAAGTCTTTCGTCGAGTTCGTCTTCAAAAAGAGCACAGCAGAAGCGGAGTGTCACGTCTCGTGCCCCCCTGCAGAGAAACTGGAGGGACGAGGCGGGGTGCTCTCCGGCGCGGCCTTCTCGGGGCAGGACTGATCTGAGGACAGTCATTGTCGCCAGAAAGGCCGCGTCGAAAAAGTCCTGACGGGCTGAACGTCAGGACTCTGAGGGTGGTCCCCATCGGGAAAAACTTGAGTTCACCGCACAAAAACACGGTGCCCTGTCTTTCTCGATGCCCTCAGGGGTCTGTTCTACTAACCCTGCCTATACAGGGCGTAGAGAGACTCGGCGAGCGATTTCCCGAGGGACGCTCGCCCCCTCCAAGGAGGGTTGTGGAGTGCTCAGACCAGCTGTTTCCTGCCAGTATGTTACAGGGCGCTGTGTCTGTCACTCGGGATGTTCATCCGGAGGCCAGCCTCGAGAGGCTGGTTCCCTTAGTAGAGTTCCTGGCGGAATGGGTCCCCCACCCAGCAGGGAGTTAGGATACTACTTCATCGAAAAAAAAAAAATCCTGACGTGCTGAACGTCAGGGTTCTGAGGGTGGTCCCTATCGTGAAAGACCTGAGTTCACTGCACAAGAACACGGTGCCCTGTCTTTTCCGATGCCCTCAGTGGTCTGCTCTACTAACCCTGCCTTCACAGGGCGTAGAGAGACTCGGCGAGCGATTTCCCGAGGGACGCTCGCCCCCTCCGAGGAGGGTTGTGGAGTGCCCAGACCAGCTGTTCCCTGCCAGTACGTTACAGGGCGCTGTGTCTGTCACTGGGGATGTTCAAATCAGATCCGAGGACTGGTTTGTCATGATAGATCTAAAGGACGTTTACTTCCATGTATCTATCCTCCCTCAACACAGGAAGTTCCTGAGGTTCGCTTTCGGGGGCGAAGCGTACCAATATCGGGTTCTTCCGTTCAGCCTAGCACTGTCACCCCGAACATTCACAAAGTGTACGGATGCTGCTATAGCCCCGCTGAGGTTATAGGGCATCCGCTTTCTGTACTATATAGACGATTGCTTGATTCTAGCTCAATCGGAACAACAGGCGGTTCGGCACCGAGATGTCGTTCTTGCTCATATCAAGTGACTGGGGCTGAGGCTCAACGCCAAAAAGAGTGTTCTTTCTCCATTACAGAGAACGTCCTGGTTGCGTATGCAACCCACCGTTCCCTGAAGGAGGGAACGGAGGACGTAGTCGACGCGACTGAAATGGGATCACGCTAGGGAGCCTATCATCTTCGAGTACTATTGAACGAGCCAATGTAATTGGCGTGCGTGATTCGCATCACACACTCCGCCCCCGCGGCGCGGGTATAAATACGGAAGTGGATGCACGCACTAGTTGCTTTTCGCTGAGGAGCCGAGAGTAACCCGGGGTCAGCGGTGGTCCAGCGGTAGTGGCAAGGGGACTACGTCCTCCGTTCCCTCCTTCAGGGAACGGTGGGTTGCATACGCAACCAGGACGTTCCCTTTCAGTCGATAACGTCGGACGTAGTCGACGCGACTGAAATGGGATCAACCATTGAACACGCCACTAACGCTGCCACCTTCCAGTGCCTAAACCAAAGCCTCCTGATGCCCCCGCAAACTTAAGGCGGGGAAGGACAGGGCTTAGGCCAGGGAAGTCACTGCTGTTCCTACAGGACCACTGGGAAAGCGTTCCCCGTACGTGGAAGGAAGGGACGCTGCGGAAGCCACATCCAACCCGAGGGAGGAAATGTGGAGAATACACATATGAACTGGGCGGAAACCGGGCAGTCTAACATATGGAATGTCACTGGGGTGGCTCCAGCCTAAGACGGGGGGAGACACACCGGACAGTGACGGCAGAGAGACTCTGCCGAGGGAAGACACGGGCTCACCGCAGGGAGCCGTATCGTGGAAGAATACACATATGGGGTCACCGAAGGGACCGCAACATATGGACCCAGCCTAACACAGGTTCCACACTGCTTACGAGTGGTAGGCCTAACACCAGACGTTCCGCACGTCCGACGTCGGAGGGGTGTGGAGGAACTCAACAGGGTTCAATTTTAAGGGAACTCAACTGGAGTAGAAAGGCGCACGTATCCAGTCCATAGGAGGGGAATGGCGCAGCAAGCCGACACTTGAACCGGGCTCACGGTGAAACTGGCTTCATGAGAAGGGAGCCCACGGGAAGCAGCGGTTCAACTAGGTGTCGTCCAGCCCCCAACTCTAGAATCTGTTTAGCAAAGTATATCGTCAACGCCCAGGCGGAGCACTTTACACTCATCATAGAGGAGCTCAACACCTAAGTGGACATGTTGCATCTCGGATCTTTGCCGAAATGAAGGCAAGCACTAAGTGCAACTTTGCATGGAAACAGCCTTCCCTCTCTGCTGAATTCCACAGATATTTGAAGAGCTGGTCTGAGGTCTATGGCTTGCATTCTGTACACGTCCAAGCGAATCGGACAGAGAAGCCAGGGCTGGATCTGCCTCCTCCAGGGCAGCGCTTGCAGGCTCACCACCTGCTCCTATTACGGGAGAGGTAGGAACCTTGGGCACAATCCGAGCCGGGATCTCAGCTTGTGAGAGTTAGCCGGCCCAGACTCCAGGCACAATACGTTGACCGAAAGCGAGCAAGTCCCTACCCTCTAGTAGAGACCACGCGAGCAGGAGAACTGATATAACAGAATTTTTAACTCACTACCTGCAGTGGCTCAGGGGCGGTCTCTGCAGTGCAGTCGCACCAGGGACAAGGCCCAAGAGGATAAAGAGGGACACAAGGATTTACAAGACCTTGCTCCTCAGGAACCTGACGATCAGAACGTGCTTCTGCATACTTCTGCAACACGATGAGCGTCGTTTAAACACCGAGGCAACATCATTTTGAGGGTGATTTAGGAAAACAGCCTACTGCAACCCATTTTGCAGGAAAGAGAGCACCGAAGTGATCGAAAGCTTTCAGGATCTCCTCAGGGGAGAAGACGCACTCAACGACTAGGTTCCACTTCTAAAGGCGTAAGCACGCTACCCAATTCTAGGGGGTGCTCGCAGAAGTGATGGTAACTAACACATGTTCTTGTGATAGCCACCTGAACCTCCGCGTTCGGATGTAAGACCGCCCGGAATCTCCGGGGGAAGAACGCGTGTGCCATCGTGCCCCGTCCCCGAATCCAGGGGAAGTCAGGAAGGCTGTTGAAGGGAACCAGGTCTAGTTGGGCCAATGAGGGGCAACTATGAAGACCTGTTCCTCTCCTGACATGGCACGTAGGTGCAAGTGACGGGCGCAAAAGACAGGAGCATTGCTCAACACAACATGTGAAGATCACTGGGCTTCAGGAGCATTTTCTGCTCAGCACTTGGGTGTGACAAGTTCACTGAGCTTCAGGAGCATTCCTGCTCAACACCTGAGTGTGATAAACTCACCGAGCTTCAGGAGCATTTCTGCTCAACACTTGAGTACGAAGAACCTCACTGAGCGACAGGAGCATTTCTGCTCAGCACTTGAGTGTGACAAGTTCACTGAGCTTCAGGAGCATTACTGCTCAACACCTGAGTGTGATAAACTCACTGAGCTTCAGGAGCATTTCTGCTCAACACTTGAGTGCGAGGAACTTCACTGAGCACCAGGAGCATTTCTGCTCAGCACTGCGTGTGATGAATTCACTGAGCTACCTGTGATGGACTCACTGAGCTACAGGAGCATTGCTGCTCAACACCAGAGTGCGATGAACTTCACTGAGTTTCAGGAGCAAATCTGCTCAACATGAAGAGTGATGATTTCACTGACTTGCAGGCGCAAGGCGACCATGAGTCGCAGTCACTTTTAGAAGGCTCACTGGGGTTAAACGCATTTCTGCGGGCCCCTGGGGCCGCTGAGTCCCAGTGTTTGTCCAAGGGTAGTCCGCTCGGTTTACCCAAACACTGGCGGAAAAATAAAACCGGGGGGGCAACTGAGCGGCCCCGGAATGGTCATGACCCAGCCGGACCCAGGGGATGGAGTCTCCACTTGCCCTGGCTATAACTGTCGTGAGGCTCGATGGCGGCACGATTGAGTAAGCAGGAGGAGTGGAATAAGGCGCCCTCAGAAGCGTCTGACTCCAAGGAGGAGGTGACGGGTGAGTTTGTGACATGCAAGGGAAGCTTGCGCAACGGTCGCAATGTCTAACAACTCGAGGCACGAATGCCCGTGTAGTCGGGGGTCGCCCAGGCCCCCGTTAAAACACGCCCTTTGTACATGGCCGCTCTGTTGAAGAGGGTTTGGCAGCAGACCGGGATGAACTATAGTCACACAGGGTGAGCTGCTCTGCCACGGTCACCTCGGGACTCGATCGTGAAGCTAGCGCTGAAGCGGTCACATATGGAGGGAGCCAAAGGCTGCGACTACCATATACCCCAGGAGCCTCTGAAAGTTCTTTCAGTGGGACCCTTTCTCACTTCAACACCAGCTGAACACATTCTCATTGGAGAGACATGTTGGACCGAGTACCTCTCCAAAACTAGAAAAGAGATACTCAGCCCGTGGGCGAGATTACTCTCTTCCAGTTGACCTGAAGACCCAACGGGCTCTGGAGCACTCGAGGGGAAGGACACTGTACTGATACTCCACCCTTAGACGCAACACACAGGATGGCCTGCGGTGCGGGAGGTAGAGATCTGAAGCACATGTCTTTCAGGTCAAAGCTGCAGACCAATCTTGGGCCAAGATGGTCACGACCCACCACCTAGTAGCACGAAGAACGAGTTTACAACTGGCCTTCGTACCGGCTGGAGGAGCGGCTATATCAAATCCTTCGCCAGCAGGATAAGATAAGCACGCACAAGTCAGGAGCACTGCTCAACACTCGGTGTGATGAATATCACTGAATTTTCAGGAGCACGTCTGCTCAACACCTAATGTGATGACTATCACTGACTTGAGCGGGGTAGCCGAGCCTGAGGTGGGGCAGCAAAGTAGAGAGAGTGGTGTTAGTGTGCTGTGCAACACTTACCTGTCTCCACAAGCGGCAGGGGGCGCGTGAGAAGGCGGATGACCGGGTCCTCGAACGCACCAAGCTGCCTGCTGGCGACCAAGGGGGAGCTGAGGGGTGTAAGGCTATACAGGGTCACACCCGCCAGACTGGCCCTCTTGGGACCCAGGAACAGATGAAATTGCTCTCTCTTTGAAGTGTGGGTACCGCTTGCTCCGCTTTTTTTTTTTTTTTTTTTTAGGGAGCCAGCGGCGGAACAGACACACACACAAACAAAGGCTCCACCCGGCCCTCACCCGGGGGGAGGGAGTGATCGTGCCACTCCAAGAGCATCTCATCCATTCCTGGGCGGCCCGCTCCGGAATGCTTTCGCTGTCGCTTGCCACCTGGCTTGGCAGCGCCTGGAGCGGGCTGGGCGTCTCTACTGCGGCCGGCTCCCTGCTGAGGCCTGGGTGGAGGCTGCTGCGGAGGGCCAGCAGGAGCGGCGGCCGGAGAACGCCCACGGCGACGAGCAGGCGGAGGAGCTGCCACCGGCGGCGGGTGGAGGCAGCAGCTGGCCACCGGGGCAGGATGTGCCAGATGACCTCCGTCTGCGCTTGAGCGGCAGAGAACTGTTTGATGCAGTTCTCCACCGCGTCGCCGACCAGCCCAACCTGGGAAATTGGGGAGACCAGGAACCGAACCTTGTCCGCATCCGCCATACCAACCAGGCTGAGCCAACGAAGGCGCTACTGGACCACCAAGGTGGACATCGCCAGACCGATCACGCACGCTACGACACCCGTACCCCGGAGGGTGAGGTCGGATGCAGTGCGGTGCTCACCTATGAGCGCACGGTCTGGATTACCCTCGTGCATGCCATGGGTGCCCTAGCCTGCAGCAACGCCATGGCACGCAAGAGGAAGGGGCTTGCCCACAGGCTTTGTAAGCTCTGCCCGTCGGAACGGACGAAACTCACAGGCCTTAGGGGGGAGACGAGGATCCCCCCAAAAGGCAGCGGCCGCCGGACACAGGTGCACCTGTGTCGACAGACCGCTCCAATGGAGGGACACCTCGCAACCCTTCACCGTTCCTCCATCAAGGGTAATGAGGGGGAAAAGCTATTCAGGCAGTTTCTGGCAGAGAAAGATGCTGTTCACCACCTGATAAGCTCTCCATGCATTTCGGGAAAGAAAGGCACTGGGGCGGCGAGCTGAGAACCAGCGCGGCCCGCCCCAAGATACCAAACTCCAGATTCCAACCGAGACTGAACGGGACACGGTGGAGGTTCCACTCGAGCCCGGCAGCCTCGGCGGCCCGTTTCAGCATAGCTGATAATTCTGGATCCGGCTCGGGCAACATTGAACTCCCGGAGGGAGACAATGCAGCCGAGTCATCATCTCCAGAAGTCAGCTCACCCTCTGATGCTGCAATCGGCGTCCTGTCCTCCAGGGGAGCCCCGAGTGAAACCGCTGGCCCACCCATTACAGATGGACCAGCAGAAAACACCGGAGGCTCCAGTGGTTGCAGTGGAAGGGAGGAGTGAGGAGCCCACAGGGAATGGTTACCGGGCGGGACATCCAACACTATCCTCCGGTCACCCATCCCACACAGCACCCGAGGGTGGGGCATGGTAATGGGGACTCGCTCTCCGCGAACGAAGGCGAGTCTCGCCCTCAACACTGCGACAGTCATGTTCCCACAGTGAAAACATGAGCTGTCCACAAAAGCTGTCTCAGCGTGCTGTAAGCCAAACACGTGACACAACAGTTGTGACCATCAGAGAGAGACAGGGAACGACCGCACCCAGAAACGCACGGGCGGAATGACATCTTGAAAAAGACGCAAACGCACCCGTGTTGCTCTTTCAGAAAATAGGACCGTCACCAGTGCCGGAGCACACAGGGAAATGACCGCGGCAACACTGAACAGAGAACTGAAACAGTGAAGCACTCACTTTTCCGCCCTCTAACCAGTCATCAACACACACAAACATTTAGAAATTTGTTGCTGTTAAAACAGCAGTTGAGAGCTCAAAGCTCGCGATCACCGCTGCACTCGCGCTGTAGAACACCAGCACTGGGAGAGTCTTCCTGAAGAACACCGACACACTCGCTCGTTGTAGACAACAGCACTCTCAGAGACATCAAACGATCGGCTCCGAAGCGAAAGGCAACTAGTGCG
The DNA here is from genome assembly GCF_051911475.1 of Siphateles boraxobius. Lineage (NCBI taxonomy): Eukaryota > Metazoa > Chordata > Actinopteri > Cypriniformes > Leuciscidae > Siphateles > Siphateles boraxobius. The sequence goes on along the minus strand of NW_027508722.1, from coordinate 17,212,485 downwards.
TGCATCCACTTCCGTATTTATACCCGCGCCGCGGGGGCGGAGTGTGTGATGCGAATCACGCACGCCAATTACATTGGCTCGTTCAATAGTACTCGAAGATGATAGGCTCCCTAGCGTGATCCCATTTCAGTCGCGTCGACTACGTCCGACGTTATCGACTGAAAGGGAACCACTTTTCTAGGTGTAGTGTGGGATTCAACGACGATGCAGGCACGATTGTCACCTGCTCGTATTGCTTTGATTCTCGCTGCAGTAGATCAGGTCAAGCTAGGCCAGTCATCCACTGTAAAACAGTTCCAGAGACTGCTAGGTCTCATGGCAGCTGCGTCCAACGTGATACCTCTTGGCCTCTTGCACATGAGACTGTTACAGTGGTGGCTCAGGACCAAGGGATTCTCCCCGAGGGGAAATCCGCTTCGCATGATCGTGAGTTTGCGACGGTGTCATCACGCCCTGATCATGTGGAAAGATCCTTGGTTTCTGTCCCAAGGCCCTGTGTTAGGAGCTCCTTGTCGTCGCGTTATGCTAATGACAGATGCCTCTCTCACGGGTGGGCTCAGGGTCTGTGGGAGGACCATCATCGTCTGTGGCACTTAAACTGCCTAGAGATGTTGGCGGTGTTTCAGGCTCTGACAGACAACACATCGGTGGTTTCTTATATCAACCATCAGGGGGGTTTGCGTTCTCGCCCGCTTTACAAACTGGCACGTCAGATCCTTCTTTGGTCCCAGGGGAAAATTCTTTCTCTGAGAGCTTTTATCTCCCGGGGTATTTAAATCAGGGGGCAGACATCCTGTTAAGACAGGGGCCGAGGCCCGGGGAATGGAGTCTTCACCCCGAGGTGGTGGAACTCCTATGGAAACATTTCGGTCTTGCCGAGGTAGACCTATTTGCTTCTCGAGAAACATCACACTGCCCGCTGTGGTTCTCTCTCAGCCATCCAGCCCCGCTGGAGTTGGATGCGATGGTACATCCGTGGCCGAGGTCACGCTTGTACGCTTTTCCCCCGATCGCTCTGCTCCCAGGAGTTCTGGAGAGGGTTCGCCGGGACGGGCTCAGTCTCCTGCTAATAGCCCCGTTCTGGTCGGCCCGGGTATGGTTTGCGGACCTAGTGTCTCTCCTCAACGGCTCTCCCCTAGAGATACCGATCAGGAGAGATCTGCTCTCTCAGGCGAGTGGGTCGATCTTTCACCCCCGTCTAGAGCTATGGAGGCTGTGGGCTTGGCCTCTGAGGGGGCCCAGCTCATAGATTCTGGTCTCTCGGCTGAGGTCGTTGAGACCATCCTCCGATCCAGAGCTCCCTCCACGAGGAAGTTATATGCCGCGAGGTGGAAACTTTTCACCTCTTGGTGTGGAGAGCGCCAGCAGGACCCAGTTAACTGCCCGGTTGGTACAGTCCTGGATTTCCTGCAGGACCGTCTCTCCACAGGGTTATCCCACTCCACACTGAAGGTGTATGTGGCGGCCTTAGCTGCTTACCAAAACCCTTCAAGTGGAGGTTCCCTCGGGAAACACCCGCTTATGTCTCGCTTCCTTCGTGTCACCTTGAGGCTGAGGCCTGCAGTTCGCACAAGGGTACCAGCTTGGGATCTGGCCGTCATCTTAGAAGGTCTCTCCCTTGCTCCTTTCGAGCCCATCGAGGAAGTTTCGGAAAAGTTTCTTACTCTAAAGACTATCCTTCTTCTCGCTTTCTCATCTCTAAAAAGAATTGGAGATATTCAAGCACTTTCGGTGGCTCCCTCGTGCCTGGAATTTGCTCCTGGTTGGTTAAGGCCTTTCTCTTTCCGAGACCAGGTTATGTTCCTAAGGTTCCAACTGTTTCAGTTAGACCTATAGTTCTGCAGGTTTTCTGTCCTCCGCCTTTTCTGACGTCAGACCAGGAGAAAATTAATTTGCTGTGCCCAGTTTGGGTTTTGATGCTTACGTCCACAGAGCTGCCCTGTGGAGGAGATCGGAACAAATGTTCGTCTGTTTGGGTCACCTAAGAAAGGATGTCCTGCATCTAGAAAAAGGATGAGCAAGTGGGTGGTCGAGGCCATCCCACTTGCTTATGGTTCGGCCCATCAGCCTTCACTTTGGCTGTAAGGGCTCATTCCACCCGGAGTATGGCTACTTCTACAGCTCTTCTTTCAGGAGCTTCTCTTCAGGACGTTTGTGATGCGGCAGGCTGGTCCTCACCGCACAGTTTCGTTAGATTTTATTCCCTCGATCTTAGCTCCACTCCCGGGGCTCAGGTTCTCTCGTCGGTTTGTGTCTCCTAATGACACACGACGGGGATTTGGTCGTATGGGGATGTGGGTATTGCGTTCCCACTGCGATTTCACGCAGCGGTAGTCCCTGAAGGGGAACGTCCCGGGTTACGTATGTAACCCTAGTTCCCCGAAGGGACGGACGCTGCGTGTCCTGCCATACTCTCGGCATCCCCTTGGGTCGCTGCTTCAGTAACTTTTAAGCTGGCGTGTTGTGTACTCAGGGGATATTTATAGCTTCCTGGTCGATGACGTCACTCGCCGTACGCTCATTCTCTCCATTGACTGATTTCATTCATGCTTCAGACGCGTCACGCTGAGGGCGTTCCCACTGCGATTTCACGCAGCGTCCGTCCCTTCGGGGAACTAGGGTTACATACGTAACCCGGGACGTTTTATTTATAGAGCTCAAGTTTTAACACAACCGTAGTTGTATTATACCGGAGTTGTATTATACTTTCTCTTCATATAAAGAAAGTCAATGGGGTCCAAAACATCATTAGACCCCACTGACTTTTATTCTATTTTTAGACTTTTCTTTTTTTACATCTTCTTTTTTTATATCTTTCGTGTTCGACAGAACAAATAAATAAATATAGGTTTGGAACAACATGAGAGTGAATAAAAATTGACTGAAAGGGTAAAAGTGTTTAGGAAGATATATGACCTTATTGTCAGAAATCCTACTATTCATGTCAACTGATGTTACATTGTTCAGAGGTCAATGCTTTAGAAGTCATTTTTTGTTCTTTTCTTTCTTTAAAATAAACCACTTGGTTTGATATTTTGTTATCTAGAGCAATGACATCCTTACATTTTTAACTGTGGCTTAAATGGCAAAATACTTCTTAGTGCCAGTTTATTATGCCTCTTTTATCTCCGTTGTTCTATTTCCAGTTTTTTGTGATGGGTGTCAGCCCAATACTATAAATATTATGTACTGCACTTTGCCACGTTATTTAACACTGTTGAGGCTTTTGGTTTTATATTTTCATAATCATTCTCTAAAGTGCTGTGCTGGGCGTCACAAACCGCTGTTGTCTTGCTGTACAGATTGTGGTGGGCGGCAGGGAGAATTCAGTCGTCCTGCAGAATTTGAACTCTCTGACTGAATACGAGATTGCAGTGTTCGCTGTGTACCGCAACGCAGCGAGTGACGCTCTCAGAGGCAACCAGATCACACGTGAGTCATCCTCAAAATTTGCCACAACCAACATTGACTACAGAACATCTCAAAACACATGTGTTACAGGCTTGTATCCTTCACAATTTCACTGTCAAACAGTATTACCCACAAACCACATGCCTATATTTTTCCCTAAATACCCTTAACTGTGCAATTCTATCAGCACCTTCTTATACACAGTTTATTTCTTAACCACTACTTTATAGCAAACACCTGTCAGTCATCTCAGCAAGACATGACTGAATTCTGCAGTATTTAGTGGATGTTTGAAGTCTTTGGTTTGTGGTAGAAGACAGTGTTGTGGTAAAGGCTATCCATGTCTGCTTGTTTCCAGAATAAAAATCTTGTCTATTTCTGTCCCACTCGATCAGTCATCTTTAACTTTCACACTTTTCCCACAATCCAACTCAGAATGCACTTCTTCTGATCAGAAATGCACACATATCCAGACACTGAAAAAATACTCAAGACAAACATGCACTGCAGAAAATTGTTTTCATAATCAGTATTTTTCCCCAGTAAAACAAGATACTCTGTCTTAATGGTGTTAGATATTAAAACTTGTTTTAATGCTGAAAGGTTTGTTTGAGCTGTGCCCTCTACTGTACAGCTGTGAGTTTGCATTTCTTTCAGCCTGAGGCTTATTCATTTCACTTTTGGTGTTAAAGGGCCTTTACATTTGCCAAAAATAGAACTTATTTTTTTTGTTATTAAAAAACAAACAAGCAAGCCCATCCCAGGTGAGAAAAAGTAATGTAAAAGTAACGTAACGCATTACTTTCCATAAAGTTCCATTAGTTACTTTTTTAGGGAGTAACGCAATATTGTAATGCATTATATTTAAAAGTAACTTTCCCCAACAATGGCGCCCATATAGCTACAATAAACTTTGTAACCTGTAAGCTAATGAAAATGTAATGCTGAACTTACTGCCTCAGATCTCTGACATTCACTGGTGAAAAACCTCGTAACTCCATTTGAGCTTGATTTTGGGAAAATGTTAATAATATAATGACGCACGCAAGTGCCACAATATTAACTTTGACAACATGGTGTTTAATTATTAAAAAAACAATTCCTGAATAGTAGCGGTTCTAAACTGCACTTTTCTCTGGTTCAAAACGCACGCCATGCGCGATATTACCTGCCATTCATTTTCATAATACTTTTCAAACTGTTAGTGACATATCCTCGGAAAAAAAACTCCTAAGATCCAAAAGCTAGTGCCAGCGACTTAACTTACTATTTTACTACTTACTACTTTAACTATTTTAAATTCATAATTGGTTGATTGCCAAATTAAAATATTAGACAGAACTATAAAATAACGTTACTAACCGGCTAATGGTAATTTCAAATAAGTGTTTCTGTTTTTGTTCCTGTTAAAATTTTGTTTGTTTTTGTTTTTTATTCCTTGAACCGGTTGGAGCCCTGACGCACACACATGCAAACACAAACATAACACGTTTCACTGTATGTCTATGTTAAGTATAAATGTCTGATTTGTATGTTTGTTTGTATCTCAGTGGCTCTACCGACAGTGAGTGATCTCGAGTTGTACGAAGTGACAGACAACAGCATGAGAGCCCGCTGGAGGGATGCACAAGGGGCTTCTGGGTACATGATCCTTTACGCTCCACTGAGCAGTGAGACTACAGATGAAAGAGAGGTGAGGCTGCAAATTGCCTTTGTGAGTGTGCCTGTCTGTGTTTGAGCAAACGTTAAGCCCGTGCTCACATGATGACACTTCCACCAAAATAGTAGCTTCACCGTTACCATCTTTTCATGGAAGCTAAAGAAGAAGAATAACAATCATCACGTTTCAGTTCCCTTGATTGCACTTTTTTATCTCTGTTTCAGCAGCCTTTATGCTGCTCTAAAGGTGTTGCTGTTGTTTTTGTGATACAGCTAAAGGTGGATGAGATGGTGACTGATGTGGAACTGAAGGGATTGATTCCTGACACAGAGTACACTGTTACGGTCTATGCCATGTTCGGAGAGGAGGCCAGTGATCCCGCCACTGTTCAGGAGACCACCAGTGAGTGTCCAGGCCAATCTGTTTTTAAATTTAAATTTAAACATGCAGGGGCCCTATCATACACCCAGCGCAACGCAAGTGTTTTTTGCTAGTTTCAGCCTGACGCAGTTATGATTTTCACATCCTGTGCCATGTTGTTTAAATAGTAAATGCATTTGCGCCCATTTGTACGCCCATGGGCGTGCTGGCTTTAAAACGAGATGTGTTCAGGCGCATTGTTGGCGCGTTTCTATTTTGAGGCAACTGAAATACACGCAGTATTTTTTTTCTTATTTAAAGGGCGCATTATTAATATGAGCCTATAGGCGGGTACACAAGGCGCGTCCACTTTGCTTATTACACACACAGGGACGCGCAGCAGCAGACAAACATGCCAAATATTAAAAATAAAAGGATTACAATGTAAAACATTATTATTGTGTACATAAAGATATGCTGGAATCCGGCTTTTCCCATAGATGGTCTGCTTTTTTCACATTTTTCACAGAACATTTTAATATATGCTATTCAGCATCATTACTCCAGTCTTTAGTGCAACATATTCCTTCAGAAATTGTTCTAATATGCTGATTTGCTAATTCTAATATATATATATAATAAATATATATATATATATATATATATATATATATATATATATATATATATATATATATATATATATATCAGAATAATTTGATGAATTGAATGTTCAAACGAACATTTATTTAAATAGAAATCTTTTGTAAGATTATTTTTTAACTATCTGTTTTGATTAATTTAATCCATCCATGCTGTATAAGTGTATAAAATCTTACTGTCCCCAAACTTTTAAACAGTAGTGATTATAGTTTTATATATGAAAAATACAATTAATTGAAACTGTCAGTTTAAACTGATTCATTAAAATGCATCAAACTTAACAGCAATAATGATTTTTGTTTTGCTACCAGTTTAAATTAAAGATGTTATTGCATCTTATGTTATGTTAATTCTAAAGGCAAGACATTCATTGCGATTTTAATGTTCTAAATACGTCCCTTAATCCCAATTGCAGAAAAATGATTTCCAGAAAAATACCTTAATTTTGTTAAGTTTGTCCTTTAATCCATATCTTCCTGCAGTGTCCCTGAGACCTCCACGTAACCTGCGGGTCACAGAAGTTGACCACAGCTCTGTCCGACTCAACTGGGACACAGTGTCCAGTAAAGTAAAGGGCTACCGTGTCATGTATATCAAGACAGATGGTGTGCTGACCAATGAGGTGATCACTGCAGCAGAACCTACAATACATGACAAGCATTTGTTTCTCTGTTAAACAAACAAGCACTTGTTCACTCTTAAACCCAGTCAACTATATACAGTATATCGAATTAAAATGATTACATATGAGTAAAATGTAATATGTTTATAAAGAATAAATATGTTTAAAATAATATTAAAGTAATATATATATATATATATATATATATATATATATATATATATATATATATATATATATATAATTAATTACTATAATAATGTACTCACTCATTCCATAATTTTATGAAGAGAGATGCATTATATATTATTTTTCTTCTCTTCAGGTGGAGTTGGGTCCCGTCACAAATGTGTACCTGAAGAACTTGTCACCCTTAACAGAGTACACCGTTGCTGTTTTTGCTCTCTATGAAGGCGGCCTTTCCGAGGCACTCAGTGGTGGATTCACTACAAGTGAGACTGTTTGATCCCTGCCAGTGAACTGCTTAAAAATGTTTAAATAGGTGAATTCAGCTATTCAGTTTTGTCAGTTGCATTAAGGATGCCAGCATATCCTGGGCGGTGGGTGTGGATTTATGCAAATTATTTCTCCAAGCTCAGAAGAGACAGGGCCCATTGGTATCCATTATCATGAGCACGGGCAAAAACAAATCTCGTCTCCTCGCATCAATGCTGATTTAACATGTACATGTATGTGCATATTTTTTCTGTATTTTTCTCCTCCAACAGAATGTACAATTTTCACTGCACACAGAGACTGCAATTTACTCCAGTCCTGGAAAAGCATCACTTTCTAGGCAGCCTGTTGCATTCAGTAATCAATGATTGGCTGCTGGAATCTATAATAGATCTGGGTCTTCATTTCCTGAGTTTCATTGTTCTCTGGGTGTCCTGACTTTGTCGTTGGTTACTTGGTTACATTTATCAGGTTACTTGGTTACATTTCTAGGGGATTAATTTGAATGCAAAAGTGATTGTTAGGGTAAATGCTGTTCGCTCTGTGGAGATGAGAATGATCAGGAATTCATTTACTGAATCAAAATTAAATTGGTTAAAAGATTAGTTCACACAAAAAGGAAAATTATGTCATCATTTACTCACCCTCATGTCGTTCCAAAGCCTCATGACTCTTATCTGTGGAACAAAAATGATCAAAGAAACATACCAAAATGAATGCAAATGGAGTAATTCAAATATATTTAGTTCAGTGTATGCAGTATTCTCTGAAAACAGCCTTTACTATCTTAAACAATTTGGTTTCAAGTAAATCTATCTTGTTTTAAGGATGTTTAGATATTTTAGACAAAATACTGATACAATTATTATTTGAAGTGAACTACTATTTTAATTTTTACGTAAACAATTTAACATAATTAAAAAAAAAGTGATAAAACAGATTGTATTTCAGGATTCAAATGATGTTGGATTGCTTACCCGTGCTTGATTCTATCTCAATCAGAGCTTGTACCAGCCCCTTTTAGCCTGATGACATCAGAGGTCACCTCCGAGAGTTTTCGGGTGAGCTGGTCGCATCCTGCCAGGGATGTGGTGCTCTATAAGTTGGCCTGGTCACCCACTGGAGGAGGAGATGAGAGAGAGGTCAGTCATTTACAAGTATAATGATTAGTGATGTGATAGAACTAACTATGGAGGTACTAAGATATTTTCTGTATTAATATAATAATATAATATAATAGAATAGAATAGAATAGAATAGAATAGAATAGAATTAGTGCTGTCAACAAGATAAACATTATATTTTAAATATGTGTTTAATGGCATCTTTTATGAAAGAAGGCCAGTATCACTGATACGAATACTGCTACTGATCTCTCTATGAAATATATATATATTATTTCTCTCAATTTTAGCCATTAAAGCTGCAGTCCATAACTTTTTTTGGTTAAAAATTATCCAAAAAATATTTTTGAGCAATTACATAACCAGCCAGTGTTCAAAATTATCTGCTTGCCTTAGCTTGATTCAAAACTGTAAGCTTTTATAATATTTTTATTTCCAGTGGTACTGGTGGATTTCCGTGGGAAATTCAAGCATGTCTTTGCGTCATTACGTCACATCTGTACACATAAAGAAGGAGTCTCGGCTAGTAGGCTATATTGTGTGTGAGGATGTTGGAGGTGGAGATTTATAGCCTTTTCTCACGGCACTTGATATAATTAAACTTATCAATTTGATCGCGGATCCAGAAAGGTTCAAACGACAATCACCAGTGACACCTAGAGATTCAGGTGTTACTTGTTCAGATTACATCCACCTGTGAATATTCTTATGTTGTTCATACTTCCAAAAAGTAGAATCTGTGATTCCGAATGACACTATCCACACCGGCATGGTGACTGACAGCCGCACATTCTCCTCAAAACATCCGCGCTGTGCCGTGCCGAGGCACAACCCACGTAAAGTTGATAACTGCAATTGCAGATTTCAAACAGAGATGGCGACAAAGAGGAAAAACTACAGACTGCAGATTTAATTATAGGCATTCGGCATTACAGTATAATTGAAAGCTATATTTATTTAACATTTATTAGACTGTAAACAATATAGCAAATTTTTATTCAAGTGAACTTAAAACAGTCTTCACATAAACCCATTATAATAAATGTCTCATACCTGTCTTTTAATATATCAGGTCTTAATTGTTCTATTGGCCCAGTGAGACCAGTTCAGTTTTACTTGTCCTGTAAAAATGCACAAAAAGTGATTGTTTTTATAGTTTTTGACCCATGTAACCTTGTAAACACTGCTTTAATATTTTTATGTAGGTCTAACAGGTAGGAAATATACAGAAATTGAAAAAAAATTATCAAACACTTCACAGTCTTCACTGTATAAATCATAACTTAAATATAGATTATTCCTTCTTAAAGCTACAAACGTTATTTAGTCAAGAGCAGTGAGTGAATGTATGTCTTTTGTTATTTGATTAACATTAATGACAGACAGCAGCAGGTTTAATAGGCTGCTGTCACTTTAAGACCTGACGCACATGATGCGGATCTGACACGCATCCCATTTTCTCACATCTCTTTATGTTCATTTAAGACTTCATTTAACGGTGCTTGTGAGGATACTCGACAAAAGGGGCATTTTGGCATAATTTGGTGTGGTTCTGTCCGTGCAAGTACTGTCTGAAGCGGCTTTCTGTGCGCATGATCATGTGTGTCACACAGACAGGAGATTCACAGACGCGCGCCCCAGTAGAAACGCACTGCATTCTCTTTTGTGTTTCATCACGCTTAAAAGGTTTAAAAGCATGTGCTTGAATAAGAGCGTGATCAGTGATCACATAATATAACGCTAGCCAAAGGATGACGGAAAAAACGGATACTGCGTTAATTGCATTACATATTTTTAATGCGTTAAACCGAAAGCAATCATGTGCGTTAACCCGTTAGTTTTTTAGTTTTAACAGCACTAAATATAGTATAAATAATAATATAATATAATCTAAAACCCTCAAAAATAAATACATTCGTTTGTCACTGTAAAAACATCTACTATAATATAATTAAATATTTTTGTTGTTGCTATCAAAAACATTTTTTTTTTACCTGCCAGTGGTGAATGAGAGACTTTTTGGCAGTAGAATGGTGCAGTCATGCCATGTACCAAACCCTGAACTCTTGGATCATTCTCTTGTTTATGTTTGAGGTTTCCACATTTCTCTGTTGTAAATCGCTCTGTTTTTTTTTTGTTTCGTTTTTTTAACGTCCATTGCCATATGTTATTTTCAACAAACTATATATGTTGAAAAAGAGAAAGTCAAAAATGATTTTTATGAGGTCCTTGAAAATGATTTATGAGTCAATCAATACTTTCTCGTAACCTGAAGCCCGTGGCCAACTGTTCCTCTCTATTAGAAATGGCCACCACCAAACCAACCACCAGCATACTGAACATATCCCGTCACTGCTCTCCTAGCCACGCATGACCACAGACACAAGTGTGTGTGATGGAGAAAGTTTTTATTACTGGCCAGGAGTCAGTGCTGCTGTTTTTTATAGATAGCACCGCAGGTCGATATATTTACCAAGAGCCACCAGAGCAGAAAATAATAACATTCTGTGAGGCAAACTTGAATATGGCTGGAGCTTCATGTCCCAGAGCAGAGGAGTCAGCCCAGAACCACATATTCACTCACATGGGTTTACTGGGACAGCCCAGAGCTAACTGAGATCCAAAGCTCTCTTGATAGCAGATGTGCTTTTTAAATGCATGTTCTCGTTGTTGAGGTAGGATAGCCGAGCAGCCACCAACATTTATACCTGCTGCTACTATCGCTTTTGCTGGAAAATGGACTGAAAATACTGTTGGCTTATCTTCGCAAGGATGTGCATAAATTTAAGTAAAAAAAAAAAAAGGTCTAGAATGAAAATATCTTTTCTCCATTAATTATTAATGCAATCTGTCACTGATCTAATGCTACAACCATAAGCAGACTTCAGTTTAGACATACAAAATTATTAGAAAGTCCTTTTCTAGTCTATCATACCTCAAAGTCCTCCCAATGATGACTATGTGGGCCTCTTCATCAGAACCGTCACCTTTGGATCTTTTCCTGAAATAGATGTGGCATTGCTCCTGAAATGAACTAATGGCCATTTTCTTCATCATCGCCCTCAGATTCTGGGAAGTCTGCACTTGTGGGTTAATAAATCCGTACAATTGACTATTTCTTCTTTGTAGTCAAGTGTGGTTCATCCAGTCTATGACGTAAACTACAGGCAATTGGCTATCCAACCCCCATGCATTCTAAAAGAATCTCAGCATCATCCACACTGTGTACGGCTCTGATTTATAACCGAGTACTTTTGTGTTTGTGTGTTTATAAAGATGATGCTGAATGGACCTTTGGACTCATATGTGATTCAAGACCTTAGTCCTTTTACAGAGTATAAGGTTTCACTGTCAGCCATCTATAAAGACGAAACGGAGAGCAGCGCTGTGATTGTGCTTGAGAATACATGTAAGAGATCCAGTAATGTTGTTTAACTGTTTAACACCAACCAGCCAATTTACATGATCTCAAACTGGTTAATTGATGTTTTGTTTTATTTCGTTTTGTTTTGCTTTGCTTTGCTTTGCTTTGCTTTGTTTTGTTTTTTTGCTTTGCTTTGGTTTTTGTTTGTTTTGATTTATTTTACTTTGCATTGCTTTATTGTGCTTTGATTTGTTTTGTGCTTCGTTTTGCACTTTTTTGTATATTCCTTTTGTTTTGTTTATTGCAGTGGACTGGACCACAGAAGTACCAACCACCATTCCCTCCACTACAGCAAGTAAGAAAAATGCGACTTCATCATTCTGTAATTTTGAACATTGGATGGATGGATGGATGGATGGATGGATGAATGAATGGATAGACAGATACCTTAGAATGTATTGTGACTAAATTGAACTGTATAATCTAGTTGTTCATCTGGGAGTGACTAGCCTATGGGTGGACGAGGAGACTCACTTCAGTATGCAAGTGAACTGGGAGGTGCTGGACTCAGACGTGGAGCAGTACCAAGTGACATATGTCAGTGCAGACCGCACAGAAGAGACAGTGAGTAGACATTACCACAGTACAGATAAATTCATAATGTTAATATGACAACACAAGAGCGAGCTCATTGTTTGTCATCATCTTCTTCCTTTCTACTTGAACAGTTTAGCTCCTCTCTCTTCTCCATATGAGAGTGCTTAAAGAGGGCAACATACAGTTGCCTTATTTGTGTCCCAGTGAGGCTGTTATTTCATAAAGCTACCTATATTGCTCTTGCACTAAAAAATATATAACGGAAAAATGTATTACCTCTGTGCTGTTAGACTACAGGCTTATCATATTCCTCCGGGTAAGTGAAGTTGAATTGATGCAGCTCTGCTGCAGTGTTGCAAGGACACGTCTTGCTCAAAGTGAACTTTTTAAATGCATGTCCCTGTACTGGAAACCCCCCTTGTCTTATTCTGCAGTGATTCCTGCGGTGTATACTCATACATTGATGAATTGCAGGAGTGAATTCAGTGAATATGCTTTTTTCCATGGTATTTGGCTGACTTTGCCGCAGCCTTGGTCTGGCACGGTTTAGATCTTTCATGGCGTAAAGTTACTCTCAGATTCTGTGGTGACTTGCCACCCCTGACTGTACAGAATATCGACCTCTCTTGGCTTGTAATTGTACTGGAGAATCATGGGGGGTCAAGCTATAAAGGAGATGGATAAAGGAGATGGGACTTGAAAAAAGAAATTCCATTATCTTTTCAAGTGCCATTTAGGTCACTGAGCAAAATGTGAGAAGTAGAGAGAGAACATTTAAGAGGGATGGTAAAGACGAACACACCTAATTTGAGGGAAAGTTCCAGCAAAGTCTAAAAAGAAAGTCGATCTCCTGCATTCAGGTTTCAGCACCACAGATTGGTGGACAGCTCCGCAAATAAGAGTTGTTCTGAAGGACGGTGCTCTGAATAACAGGAGAGTGCCTCAACTTGGAGTACCAAATCTGACTAATCAAAGGAAGTTCAAATTGTACGTGATTTTCAGCATATACTACCATTTAAAAGTTTAGGGTCAGTACGATTTTTTATTTATTCACTGAAAAAAAACCTTGGTGCCTTAAATTTTTAAGTACAATTAACTTGATTGTGCAAGTCTTTTCAACTTAAATTACATTACACTGACAAACATATGTTGTCATGACTCAATGGTCATGTCATTGTTTTTACAGTGTACTTTAATTAAGCAAAGATGCATTCAATTGTTTCAAAATATTTATATTTCAAATAAATGCTGTTCTTTTAAACTTTATATTAATTTTATGGTTTCCACAATGTGTTTATTAAGCAGCACATTTGTTTGTGTAACAAGAAGAAATGCTTCTTGTGCACCATATCAGCATATTACACTGATTTCTGAAGGATCATGTGACATCGAAGACTAGAGTAATGATGCTGTATAATAAAATGTATTCAGCTTTGCCATCACAGGAAAAAAATACATTTTACAATATCCTCAAATAGAATTTTATTTATTTATTTATTTATTTATTTAATAATATTTCACATTATTGCTATTTTTACTGAATTTTTGATCAAATAAATTCAGAATTGGTGAGTATAAGAAAATCGTACTGACTTTTAAACGGGAGTGTAACTTTTTTTAAATAAAATTATTCAGTTCTTTGTGTAAAACTGTATTAATTACTGAGTGCAACGAAACACAAAATGTATGTCACTGGCAAAACTTTTGGTCATGACTGTATATTCAAAAATTCTTTAATTTTAAACATAAAACTCATACATTTAAAGTATTGGAAATTTGAAGCCTTAAAATTTGTTGTCTATAGCAACCTCTTAATATTTGCATGGTAACATTCTCTAAATTACTTCATTTGACTTGTTTGTAGTCTGTTCATTGATAGTGCACTCACACAGAGGAAGCCACTCCACATAATGCAACCCAACATTTCATTATCAACAAGCAATGGACTGCCATGATTGTGTGTGTGCGTGTGTGATTAATGGTGTGTCTGTGGTGAATGACTGCAGTGATTGGATGCTGGCTAGAGAGCTGAGTGCTGGCTTTCTTAATTTCCATCCAGCTCTCTAAAGTTCAGTACACACAGATTTCTAGTCTTTTGGCTTATACTCAGAATATCTTTCATCAGAGCTGATCAAACACACAAATATTTAGATGAAGAAATCTGATGAAGCCTTTGTAATTGTTTAGCTACCATTTGGCTACCTTTACCATTTACCATTTTCTTTGCCCTTGCCAGTCACTCCTTAAATACACTAGCAGTTCCTCTTCCTCTTATATACCGAGCTGTGAGAAAGTAAGTGCACCCCACGAAAAGTGTACATTTAACACACCAGTTGAGAAAGTACATTTATCACTACTATATGTCAAGTGTTTAATATTACAACCAGGTGCACCAGAGCTGCCCGAGACCCTCGGAAGAAAAGTTGTTGAGGCGTACGAGTCTGAAAAATGTATTTAAAGCAATTTAAACAAGACTGTACAAATCTCGTCTACATGGGTCAGAAAGGAAGAAGCCTCTGCTCTCCGAATTTTATTTTTAAGTTTGCCATTCAACACCTACGCGAAACAGGACTTCTGGATAAATGAGTCAAAGGAAAGATTTGAGCATTTGAGAGTGAGAAACTCATTCCCACAAGCACAGAAGTGGGAGTGTTGTGATTCGAGGGTATTTTGCAGCTTTGGGGCTGGAAATAATGTCATAACATGAACTATGAATTCCATTATACCAAAATGTGCTTAAAGACAGCATGAGGCCATCTGTAAAAAAAAACAGTAACCAAACTGTACGTGGACCTTTCTGCATGATCGTGTCCAAAGTCAAAGTCCAGATTGCAATACAACAAAATAGCTGTTCGATCAATGAAAGAAATGTTTTTGAAAGAAGTCTCAAATGCTCACCATTAGTTGATAAAGTAACAGTGTAATATTATGAAATATCATTACAATTTTGAATAATTTTTTTTTTTTTTTAAATACTTTAAAATGTAATTTATTTATGTGTTGGCAAAGCAAATTTTTTTTGCAGCCATTACTCCAGTCTTCAGTGTCACATATTCCTTCAGAAAAGTTGTTATAGTCAAACTCGATTCATTTAATTCAACCTTGCTGAAAGAAAGTTTTTCTTTCAAAAAAATAAAAAAAAATCTGACCCCAAACTTTTGAACATCAGTGTATGTTGGATAAAAGACTTCAAAGTAAACATTGGTGTAATTGATTAAATTGATACCGTCCATACTTTTGATAATGTCAAAAGTTCCAGTATCGACATGCCCATATTGATAAAAAGACAAAACTTTCTGAGGTGTACTTACTTTTACAACACTGTATATACACACATTTGTGTTTATACTGTATGATGATGGAGCATCCCACTGAATTCTGTTGTTTATTAATCAAGCTAATTAAACATATAAACTTACCCTTATACTAAACATTCACCATTTCTGCATGATACTTTTGTACATTTTATTCCATTATGAAGCCGTTTTCCACACGGAGACCTCAAGGACATTTGGTCCTACCAGAAACAGCAAAATGCATCAACACACACACCATGCTTGTCTGGTACTGAATATTCTGCTCTCCTCCAGGTGTTAGTCTCGGGAAACAGAAGAAGCGTGATCCTGCAACCTCTCCTCTCAGACACAAGGTACAAGATCACAGTGACCCCTATTTATGCAGACGAAGAGTCCACTGCACTATCAAAGTCCTCTTCCGGCAAAACATGTGAGTGTGAGCGAACAAATGCTGCTGGAGTTATAGTAAATTTAATTCATTGGCATCTCTCATATGGGCTAATTGCATATTACATTGGCATAATTACATGGCATCGATTTTGAGTTTGAGCTCCCTTTGCTTTATTTTAGAAATCATAAAATGAACACTTTAATAACACACAGCCGTAATTTTAAATATTAAAAATGTACACAATTCACACTTGCTAAATGTTTGACATGTTCTTATGCAGCATTAGAAATATTTAGTGTCTAAGTTTATGCATAACGGTCTGTGTTCAATTCCCAGATTGGAATAAATTAAGTTTTAATGAATCAGGTAAAAATACAAGACTGTGCCAGTTAATGTATTAACAGGAGCGTGATCTCAACTGGTTCCATGTTAGTTATAGATTTCGATGAGTTAATTAATTTGACCTCAAAGCAGTTGACAGACTTGTCATTTCCTGAGGCAGATTCACTTCTAATTACTTGTTAAAAAATACTTGCCCCCCCCCCCTTCTTTAAGTTTAGTGAACCTAAATGAAGCCCCCATGTTATCTTGCTAATTTCCTGTTTGTCTTATAAAGCATGTACCTGCTGTTTTTATGCACCATATACAGTATTAGCTAAAAACCTGAGATACAGTTTATCATCACTGCATTTTGAGGTTAGTTGGTCAGCAGTCTTGTGAAACACATTCTTTAGCAGATTGAATAGTATTGATTTTATCCATTAATAAGCATAATATGTATTATCCATTCCAGCCCTGGTCATTCCCACACTAATGAACTGATCAAACCAGCTCGCTTCACTCTGATGGGATTGATTTACTACAGCTTTCTCCCAGTGATCATCTTCAAATTAGAGTCCATTCTCTGATTAGAGATGCTAATGTCACCTCATGTTGAACTTGAGATCAGTGTCTGCTAGTTGCCTTGGAAAACATTTGCCCTTGTTTCTGATTGAGTTTGAGGTTGAATTAATTATCAGTGGGGTGATATTGTCTGGGGAGGAGTAGTAATTATGTGAAAACAGACTTTTTTGAGAATGCTGGGAATTCAGGGTTGAACCAATGCATTGATTTATTTATTTATCCTACGGTTTAAAAGTTTAGAATTAAAAAAAATATATATAAACTAATGCATTAATTCAGCAAGGATGCATTACATTGATCAAAAATGACTTTTACACTGTTACAAATCCTGAAAAGTGTGTCACGATTTCCACAAAAATAATACTCCCAATTTAAAATATTTTAAAATAGAAAATAGTTATTTTTACTGTATTTTTGATCAAATAAATGCAGCCTTGGTGAGCATAAGAGACTTTTTAAAAACATAAAAAAACTTTACCAAACGCAAACCTTTTAACGGTTGTGTAAATGCCAAATTGATTGAAATGTAATATATTTG
Source organism: Siphateles boraxobius (assembly GCF_051911475.1). Lineage (NCBI taxonomy): Eukaryota > Metazoa > Chordata > Actinopteri > Cypriniformes > Leuciscidae > Siphateles > Siphateles boraxobius. Next base: position 17,195,100 of record NW_027508722.1, on the reverse strand, counting down.
TTTTAGTTCTGGTGAAGATTTATACACTAAAAGTGATTGAAATATAATACATAACATTTTCAGTGGTAGTTTAAAAAATATGTAATTCAATATATATTAATTATATATCAATTTAATATAATAAATTAATGTTATATATATATATATATATATATATATATATATATATATATATATATATGTGTGTGTATGTGTGTGTGTGTATTTATTTATTTAATAATGAATGGTTATTATTTCATTCATATTTTATTTGTTTTATTTTAATGAAATAGTTATTGTTATTTAACATTTTCAGTAGTAGTTTTGTAATTAATTTAATGTATATTAATTATATATTAATTTAATATAATAAATTGACGTTTTATATATATATATATTGACATAACCAGTAATTGACATGAAATTACCACATTGCAAAAGCTAATCATCTTCTGTCTTCTGATTGGTTAGTGCCACTTTCAGGTCCCAGTAACCTCAGGGTGTCTGATGAATGGTACAATCGCTTCCGCATCAGCTGGGACGGCCCTCAGTTCCCCACTATGGGTTACAGGGTGATCTACCAGCCTATCTCTGGTATGTATGTGCACACACACACACACACGCACGCACGCACGCACGCACGCACGCACGCACGCACGCACGCACGCACGCACGCACGCACGCACGCACGCACACACACACACACACACACACACACACACACACACACACACACACACACACACACACACACACACACACACACACACACACACACACACACACACACACACACAGAGCACATTTAATCTTCTCCTCTTTCTGGCATGCTGTAAATCAACCACAAAACACTGTTACTAGAGCTTGACCAGCCACACAAACACACACACACACACACACACACACACACACACACACACACACACACACACACACACACACACACACACACACACACACACACACACACACACACACACATACACACACACACACACACACACACACACATATGGATGTCTGCACAATCCCATTTAAAAGTACTACATAATTCAGTATTAAATTCCAGACATACAGAAGGTATGAGTCTTGAGTCTCTCTAAACATATATAGGACGGTAGGATGAATTATTAGCAGCTTGTTGGGAGCAGTTTGAAAGGGCATTGGTAGGTGGAGATACTGACTCCACGTCTGCTGTTCTGAATATGACCGTTCTTCCATCTGCAGTCTGAGATTCAACTGTAAACAGAAGCTGTAATGTAGCTGCATCACACCAGAGGGAACAAAAAAATATCACTGTAGTCTGTTTTCCACTGAAGTCCAGCCCAATAAAGTCCTTTATTCCATTATATTATCTTAAACTCCTATCTGTGGTGGAGAGTAATGGCTTCTCCACCTACATTTAATGCCCTTTCAATCTGCTCCTAACAGCTGCTAATAATTCATCCCACCACTGGTCATGTCTACTGTCCAGAGCTAATTTTCCATGTGTCTTTGTGTGTGTGTTCTTAAAGGGGAGGGTTTGCTTGTTCTCATTTTATTTCAGATTTAGTTTTCCCAGTTTCTATGTGATGGTTAGAGTGTAATCCTATGATTGTAATTATGATTGTCTGTGAGATCCATCCATTCTAGATGCATCACATCATTGGGATGTTTAGTTTGTGACGCCAGAAAACATCACTTTAGTTTTGAAGTGTGTTCTTTAAGGGGTCAAGAACAGTATATTTTTTATTTTTTTTATAATGAGGTCCACTTATAATGTTATCAAGATTTTGACATAAACATATGAATTTAGAAGTAATTTAGAAGCTATTTTCCACCCTGTTTTTGACCCTGTCTTTCGAACACTTCATTTTAATGGACGTGCCACATTCAAGACTTGGAAGTATACACAGTTATACGTGACAAAGGATGAATTACAGGGTTTTCTGTAAATGGAATTTTGAATGGATGTACTGATCGTTTGTCACACTGTCATTCTTATAGGATATTCATCGTTCATCCATTCAGGATCACAGCAAATGGCTTAGAACAAAACAATAACAAAAACAGCGTTCTCTACGTGCTTTTTTCCATATCTGATAATCAAACACATTAACCTCATAATGCCGAAGCAAAGGAAAGAACTATCACAACTATTGAGTTTGACTGTGGTGCTACAGTATAAATATTCAGTACATATAAAATTATCTCTATCAGAAAAATCAATAGTGACACATGGAAAAATAATGTTACTCACACTTGTGTGTTGTGACATTACGGTTGGATCCAATGTAGTTGGATACAGCATACACTCTGCCCACCGACCTCGATGTTGTCTGGCTTGGTTTAGAGGTCAAAACGGAAGCCTTCAGTGATGAGGATGTTCCCAAGAAAAGGTCACCCATAACCCTCCTCACTCAGCCCCTCTAGATTCTAATAACTTGAAGCCAAATGGACCATGTGGGCAGGGTATGGATGGACACCTCAGTGTGCAGGTCTGGTGAAAAGAGAAGGCTCACCAGAGCTGCTCACTTATGACTTCGCAGATATCGTTCATCTAAACGACCTTCCGCAGTCTTGCACTGTCGAGACGGACCAGTTTAAACTCAGTCTGGCTGTGGCACGAGTCATAAGTTTCATCAGCTCATCATATTCAGCGGTTTGCTGCGTCGAGCTGGCAACAGATCTCTTAATTATAACCGTTTCTACAGACACCACATCTATTATAACGGAATCGCTGATGAGCAATGCGTCCTTGATTTCCGTGAAAGAAACCGATGAGTGGGCTTCCATCGGCAGGCGTTAAGAAACGCGGGCATGGAGGAACACAGTGCTTGAATTGTCTGCTCGCCATTATTCTGCTTGGCTTCTATCCTTTCTTCACAAACTGCCATCTTCACACAGCACTCAAACAAGCGGCTTCATGAAGACTAAGATTAATGCTCTCAGGCACCTTTTTTATTGTTTTTTATTAAATCTTTTTTATTAATGAATACAAAAAAAAAAGTCTCAGGTTACGTATGTAACCCTGGTTCCCTGATAGGGAACGAGACGCTGCGTTTGAGACACGGTGGGAATGCTCTGCGTGATACGTCGTGAAGCACGTGTAAAATCAGTCCAATGGAAGCCCGCTACGACATAGGTGACGTCATTGACCAGGAAACTATAAAGCACCCTTGAAATCAGACCGCGACAGCTTCTGAAAGGCCTGAAGCAAGTCGATCAGGGCATGCAGGAAGTAGGGCAGGCAAACGCAGCGTCTCGTTCCCTATCAGGGAACCAGGGTTACATACGTAACCTGAGACGTTCCCTTTCAAGGGAACTCGAGCTGCGTTTGAGACGCGGTGGGAACCCCATCCGCACTATGCCATAATGACAAATGCCTGTTCTGTGTGAAGTCCTGCGCACACTAAGAAGCAAGCAGCCTCGCCCCATGAGTGGAGAGGTCAAGGTCATAGAACCTGACAAATGTATGCGGAGAGGACCATCCTGCCACATTACAAACGCCAAGAAGAGAAACACCCGAAATTAAGGCCAAAGAGGCCGCCATACTCCGAGTAGAGTGGGCCCGCACAGCCATAGGTGAAGGCTGTCCGGCCGCTTCATAAGCCAATGAAATAGCCTCGACTATCCATTTACTCATAACCTGTTTAGATGGAGGGCATCCTCTCTTGAGTGACCCAAAACAAACAATAGTTGCTCAGATTTACGCCACAGGGCAGTTCTGTGAACGTAGGCATCTAAAGTCCGGACTGGACATAACAGGTTAAGCTGTTCCTGGTCTGGTGTATTAAAGGGTGGAGGATAAAAGGCCTGCAGCACTATTGGGCCCCCAACATTCAGTGGGACCTTAGGGATATAACCTGACCTGGGGTAGAGAAATGCCTTCACCATACCAGGTGCAAATTCCAGACATGAAGGAGCAACCGACAGAGCATGTAAATCACCAATTCTCTTGATAGAGGAAATAGCAAGGAGAAATAAAGATTTTAGGGTGAGGAATTTTTCTGAAACCTCCTCAATGGGCTCGAAGGGAGCCAAGGCCAGACCCTCAAGTACAATGGCCAAGTCCCATGCCGGTGCTCTAGAGTGCAGTGCAGGTCTCAACCTCAATGTACCACGAAGAAAGCGAGTGATTAAAGGATCTCTCCCAATAGAAGCACCCCCCAGAGTGGTGTGGTAGGCAGATATAGTCGCCCCATAAACCTTCAAGGTGGAAGGAGATAATCTGGCAGAGAAACGGTCTTGCAGGAAATCAAGAACTGAACCAACAGGGCAGTTAACAGGATCTAAGCGACGTTCACCACACCAAGTGGAGAATAATTTCCATTTCAATGCATAAAGCCTTCTCGTGGAAGGAGCTCTGGATTGGAGGATGGTCTCAACGACCTCAGTCGAGAGACCGGATTCCCTGAGCCGGGCCCCTTCAGAGCACTATTGGGTTTCCACAACTCCGGCCGGAGTTGTGGAAACCAAAGTTGTGGAAACCAAAAATTGGGTTTCCACAACTCCGGCCGAGGGTGAAATATTGTGCCCCCTGCCTGGGACAACAGGTCCCTCCTGAGAGGAATCTCCATGGGAGAGCCGTCCAGAAGAGACACTAAGTCCGAGAACCAAACTCGGGTCGGCCAGTAAGGGGCTACTAGTAGCAGACGAGCCCCTTCTCGGTGAACCCTCTCCAGAACCCCCGGGAGCATCGGTATCGGGGGAAAGGCGTACAGGTGCAGCCTCGGCCACACCTGCACCATAGCATTCAATCCGAGAAGAGCTGGGTGCATGAGAGAAAACCACATGGGACAATGAGTTGAATCTAATGATGCGAAAAGGTCTACTTGAGCCTGATTGAACTTCTCCCACAGGAGCTCCACCACCTCTGGGTGAAGTCTCCACTCCCCGGGCCTCAGCCCCTGTCTTGACAGAATATACGCTCCCACATTCTGTTTCCCTGGAATATATACTAGCCTGAGTGACAGCAATCTCCCTTGGGACCAAAGGAGGATCTGATGGGCCTGTTTGCAAAGGTGTCGTGACCTCAGACCCCCCTGATGGTTGATGTAAGCTCCCCATCCCGTGAGTGAAGCATCCGTCAAAAGCGTGACGCATCGACAAGAAGCCCCCAGCACTGGACCCTGGGCGAGGAACCAAGGTTTCTTCCACATGACCAAGGCACGAAGGCATAGCCGCGTGACCTTGATCCTGCGGAACGGATTTCCCCTTGGAGAAAACCCCTTGGTCCTGAGCCACCACTGCAGGGGTCTCATGTACAGAAGGCCAAAAGTAATTACGTTGGACGCAGCTGCCATGAGACCCAACAGTCTCTGTAACTGTTTTACAGTGAGTGACTGGCCTAGTTTCACATTCCTTACGGCTATGAGAATCGCAGAGATACGCGCAGGAGAAAGACGTGCCTGCATTGTGGTCGAATCCCAAATTACCCCCAGAAAAGTGGTCCTCTGAGCAGAGAGGAGCACACTCTTCTTGTTGTTGAGCCGCAACCCCAAATTCTTTATGTGGGACAGAACGACATCTCGATGCCGAACTGCCAACTGCTCTGACTGAGCTAAAATCAACCAATCGTCAATGTAATTCAATACGCGAATGCCCTGGAGTCTCAAAGGAGCCAGAGCTGCATCCACGCATTTTGTAAAGGTGCGGGGTGATAAACCTAGGCCGAATGGAAGGACCCGATACTGGTAAGTTTCGCCCCCGAAAGCGAACTTCAGGAACTTCCTGTGATGAGGATGGATAGATACATGGAAGTACGCGTCCTTCAAGTCTATTGTGACAAACCAGTCCTCGGACAGAATCTGTGATACAATCTGTTTGAGTGTAAGCATTTTGAACTTGAGTTTCTGAACTCTGCTGTTTAAATGGCGCAGATCTAGAATAGGACGCAACCCTCCATCCTTCTTTGGACCAATGAAGTAACAGCTGTAAAACCCTGACTCTCAGAAACCCTTTCTATAGCTCCTTTTTGAAGAAGCGTCAGTACTTCCTGCTCCATAACCAGAGCCTGCTGTGAGTCCACTAACGTAGAGAGGACCCCCTGAAATCTGGGCGGACGAGAACCGAACTGAATTCTGTAACCCTTTTCTATTATACGCAGGACCCATGAAGAAATATTTGGCAGAAGTTTCCACGCTGCCAGAAATTCCGATAGGGGAACCAGTCCCTCGGGACTGGTCTCTGGATTTGATGGAACAATCATCTCGGTGCCCTGAACCGGCGAACCGGCAGGGAACAACCGAACTGACCGTTCTACAACCCTCCTCAGAGGATTGCACGGGGACGCTGACACCTCGGCGCCCTGAAGCGGCGAACCGGCAGGGAACAACCGAAGTGAGAACTCTCCTCGGAGAATCGCCCCCCGGAGGGTGCCAAGGAGGGACGGTTCCTCGGAACCGTTCCTCCCTGGAGGGGACCACCCTCAGAAGCCTGATAGCCTTGGCGTCAGGACTTCTTCTTAGACCCAGCTCTCTTAGTGATGACAGCCCTCAGATCCTGTCTACCTCTAACAGGCTTGGGCTGCAACCGCCACTCAGGAACCCCAGATTGAGGAGGAGCCCGAGCGGCGACGCTCTGTTTTTGCTAATATCTGTGTGTGTGTGCGGAGCTCGTAGACGGACGAGACTGCTCAGGCTTTATGTTGCGAGCAACCTCGGGGACACTGGACCGGTCAGGAAGAAACCTCTGAAACGCAGCCGCTTGTTTTTTGTTTTCTTGGAACCGATCGACAACACAATTTATAGCGTCGCCGAACAGACTTGATGGTGAAAGCGGTGCATCCAGAAGAACAGATCTATCTTTGTCTTTAATATCTGAAAGATTTAGCCATAAATGACGTTCCGTGGCCACCAGGGCTGCCATAGAACGGCCCACAGGTTTGGCTGTTTCCTTGGTGGCCCGGAGAGACAGATCTGTCGTGCGACACAATTCTCGAATTGCCTCAGCACTAACTTCCTCACAACTGTCCATGTCCCTCAGCAGGTCAGCCTGGTATGCTTGGAGAATCGACATAGTATGTAAGCATGCCGCTGCCTGACCTGCTGCCGAATACGCTTTACACACTAACAAAGATGTATTTTTTAAAGGTTTAGTGGGTAATGTCGGGGCTTTCAGAGAAGACGATGACTCGGCGGAGAGATAGCTTGCTAGCGTGTCTTCAGCACGAGGCATAGTCAAATAACTAAAGTAATCAATCCCTTGAACTTTACTATAGTTACTAGTCTGCTGATTATGCACTCTGAAAGAAGCCGGTTTAATCCACGATCTCGAGACCTCGGTGTGGAGATCGGGAAAAAACGGGAGTTCCCGACGAGGAGGCCGTGATCTAGATGGCAGATATCGTTCATCTAAAAGACATTTTCTAGATTCAACATCAACATCATCGGCTGGCCACTCAATATTTAATTTAGTAACAGTACGAGATAAAACCTCCCAAAGCTCCTCATCAGCAGGGGAATGAGCTGGCGAACACTCAATATCCCCCATATCAGCGACATCCAGATCCTCAGAACTGGATAGCCGCAATATTGTTGCCTCAGCCTGGGAAGGAGAAGCCGCAGAGCGGGCTCCTTCCTGGGCAAAGACACCGGATCCAGCAGGTAAGGGCTGAGAAAGGGCGGGTCCCGTCTCAAACACCGCTACTAGATCCATCTGCGAACCCCAAGATGAAAGCCGACGCTGTGCCTCGGCAGCAGCGGGACCCGCACCTCGGGGAGCGCAAACCGAACCGTCCTCCTCAAAGAACGCCCGGCAAGAGCGGAGAGTTTTCATAGACAAACTCATGCAATGCTCACAATCAGCCCCCTCGAGGACTGACTGGGCATGCTCCACTCCCAAACAAGCAATATACATACGGTGTGTGTCCACACCCGTGATATAACGAGGGCAGGGAACAACACAACGCTTATAACTCTGCTTGCTCACCATGGTGATATATATATATATATATATATATATATATATATATATATATAAGGGGCTTGACAGACAACAATAAATAGACAAGGACAGATATACAGAGAGCGCTTGCTGAAGGTCCAGAAGCTGTCGCGGTCTGATTTCAAGGGTGCTTTATAGTTTCCTGGTCAATGCCGTCACCTATGTCGTAGCGGGCTTCCATTGGACTGATTTTACACGTGCTTCACGACGTATCACGCAGAGCGTTCCCACCGCGTCTCAAACGCAGCTCGAGTTCCCTTGAAAGGGAACTGAATACAACAAAATGGCACAAAACAATTATTATACAAAAAATACCAGCGTGGAAGGCTCAACACACATAAAAAATAAGTAAATAAAAATAAAGAAATAAATTAAATTAAAATCGGTTATACAATACTAACAGATTGTATAATTTTGATGCACCTCGCTTTTCCATTTTAGATAGTGCATCTGAGAAGTATTTTAATTCGTTTCTGAATATAATAGACAAAGGAGGGGGTCAGCCGCCCTTTTTATATGCTGTGGCTCAACTTGCGACGTCATTGAATGCTGTGTTTGTACACGTGCCTCAGACACCGGGTTCCGTGAGGGTGCGTCCGCATAGACATTCCCTCAAAATGCAGCAATTCTTCAAAGTTTCAATTAATTTTGTGTTTCACAGAAAAAAGTCAGTCATACAGAAGCAAAATGAAAATGACTAAATGCTGATAGATTTTTATTTTTGGGCAAAATAATCATTTAACAAATGAACCATGCTTGTGTTTTTCATTTACATTTGGAATTCTTAATTATAACAATAGCAAAAATTACAATTGTATAACTGAATTACTTGACTAATATTATAAGTGTAATTCTAGGAAAAAAGGCACAAAAAAAAAGTTTTTTACTGTAAGTTGACTCTGAAACTGATTGTTTTCATCTCTTGTCTGTGCTCTTACGCAGTGTCAGGTCCGGCTCTAGAGACGTTTGTAGGGGATGATGTAAACACCCTGCTGATCCTCAATCTGTTGAGTGACACAGAGTACAGCGTTCAGGTCATCGCCTCCTACACCACCGGATCCAGCCAACCCCTCACCACCAAGGGCAAAACACGTCAGTCTTTATTATCTATCCCAACAGCCCACCATTATTTTGCTGCAGCATCACATCAGATTCATAGTAATTTGCCTCCTCTGTGATCGTCCTTGCTAAGAAGGTTTTTTTTTCTCTATTATAATATGCAACAGCAATAATATGGCTATGTAAGCGGACTATCGAGAACCATCCCTATTGTCTGTTAATGAAACCTGAAGGCGATCTTTGATAGGCAGCCAGCTACCCATATATCAACATTCAGACAGACAGCTTCAGTAATGACAGTCCTTTGCATATAAATTTGATATCGCCAGGTACATCACAAAGTAATACCTGTTTTAGCGATTCTCATCAAAAAGCAAACAAATTATGTTTTCTTGAGGAATGCTGAGGCCATCCATCAGAACACTGTGGTGTCAACATCCCACTACCAGTCACCACTGTCTTGTTTCAGTCTAGTCAGATAAACAGACAAAATGCTTACAACACCTGCGTCTGCAACTGATAGGCCGCTATCACAGAAAAACATTTGTATGATCATAATATAAAAGGCAGGTTATACAAAATATCTTTCATCAGGGTTCATCCTGTTACTTCCACAATCAAGGGTGTAAACAGTACTGAGATATTTTATGCAAGTTAAAGTATGTGTTAAAGTTTATTTAACTTAACTTATTTAATCTAATTTGGCATAATCTTATTAAATAAACTAATTAATTAAGTCTAAATAAGAATTTTTTTAATGTTTTTAATTTTCCTATTAAAGTTACTGTGATGCACAAATGTTTCAAAGCAACCAATTAAATCACAATTTTCTCAATAGAACACACCACATGTTCTAAAATATATTGTGAAATTGTTAAATGTTAAATTCAGCACCATTTTATTGTTTGATACTTGAATATATATTTATTTGTGTATATCTATATATGTATATGTGTGAGTATATATAATGGCTCGTTTCCACTGAGCGGTACGGTACGGTACAGTTCGGTACGGTACGCAATTATTTGCGTTTCCACTGTCAAAAGTTGTGAATGGTACCAAAAAGCCGAACCGTACCGTACCACTTTTTGGGTACCCTTCCGTTGGGGTACCTAGCACAGTGGTACGGTACTAAAGGGTGGAGCTAGACTCACTGCAGAACGCTGATTGGTTGACAGAGTATCATCACTTGCGCGTGCTACAAGGGGAATGACAACATAAGAAGCGCCATTTTTTTAATATACAGTTGGAATATAATACTACGGTTATTCTTTCACGAAATGTAGTTTTAAGAGTTTTTGAGGCGAGAATGTAGTTGTTTAAAGCTCAAATCTGCGGTTTATTTATAAGGATTTATGATAATGGAACAGCCTTTCCTCGGCTAGTCGTTCTGACGTTTGCCGCTGACTCTTTAGTGTTAATTCGTCTTGTGTATATCTAACGGGTGATCTTTGGTCTCGTGAATCGATAATTCGTTCCCTGGCCAATCGTTTTGGCTGAGGGCTAAGTGAAGTTTCATATATTTAGCCTATAACTTTTCCGTTGTAACGGTAACGTTAGACTAGCGCTGAATTTTTATATTTGACGGAATTGTTTGCTTTATTTCTTATTGTAAATTATAGCTTCTTGTAACGTTACCTTTTACTTATACTTCTATAATGGCTATTATTGATAAAACTGAAATTTTTAACAAAAAGAGATAGGGTTGAGTTTTGTCATTTTTTTATTAGAAGATTATCACTGTAATGTTGTTTATTGCAACAGTTTAAATTTAAACGAAATGCAGGGTTGTGTTTTATATTTTGGTTTGTTATAAATAGGCTACCGTTAAACATGCTGTGAATAATATAATCAGGTCTATACATTGCCTGAACCACATTTGTGTGCCTATAATAATTAAAATTTATTTAAATGAAAACGAAAAGAGGCAGAGTGGTGTTTTATAACATATTTCATTTTATTGTTGCCTAAAAGGTACATGCAGAGTGAGCTGAGTGACGCTTTCATGAATGCGCTGTTCCATTTGGAGAATTACCGGACTCGCGTCCTCGGGAGTCCTTCTGCTGAGAACTTTACATACTTGGTATTGAGAAATGCCTAATGTCGGCGCTTGTCTTCTTGTGACAAACATGCCGAGAAGCAAGGACAAGATCTGCTGTATGCCATCCATTGGTGTTACTTTGTCGCTTTCTTCTTCGCACGAAAATGACGTTGATGGCTTCTTTCCGGCAAACACCACGCCTATCACGTAGGGTACTGTTGGCGGTGGAAACGCTAGCTGGATCATGGTTTACTGACCCGACCCGAACCGAACCGTACTGTACCGTACCGTACTGCTCAGTGGAAACGAGCCATAATACATACACAGGTAAAAACTTGAAAATTTTGAATATCATGCAAAATAGGTTACGTCTCAGGTTATGTATATAACCCTGGTTCCCTGATAGGGAACAAGATGCTGCGTTTGAGACGCGGTGGGAACGCTTTGCGTGATTACTTTGTGAAGCATGTGTAAAATCAGTCCAATGGAAGCCCGCTACGACATAGGTGACGTCATAGACCAGGAAACTATAAAGCAACCCTGAAATCAGAGATTAATCAGAGATTCTGAAAAACCTGAAGCAAGTCGATCAGGGCATGCAGGAAATATGGCAGGCAAACGCAGAGTCTCGTTCCCTATCAGGGAACCAGGGTTACATACGTAACCTGAGACGTTCCCTTTCAAGGGAACTCAATCTGCGTTTGAGACGCGGTGGGAACCTCATACCCACTACGCCATAGTGACAAATGCCCGTTCTGTGTGAAGTCCTGCGCACACTAAGAAGCTAGCAACCTCGCCCCAGGAGTGGAGAGGTCAAGGTCATAAAACCTGACAAATGTATGCGGAGAGGACCATCCTGCCGCATTACACACGTCAAGAAGGGAAACTCCCGAAATTAAGGCCATAGAGGCCGCCATACTCCGAGTAGAATGGGCCTGCACAGCCATAGGTGAAGGCTGTCCGGCCGCTTCATAAGCCAATGAAATAGCCTCGACTATCCATTTACTCATAACCTGCTTAGATGCAGGGCATCCTCTCTTGAGTGACCCAAAACAAACAAATAGTTGATCAGATTTACGCCACAGGGCAGCTCTGTGAACGTAGGCATCTAAAGCCCGGACTGGACATAACAGGTTAAGCTGTTCCTGGTCAGGGGTATTAAAGGGTGGAGGATAAAAGGCCTGCAGCACTATTGGGCCCCCAACATTCAGTGGGACCTTAGGAATATAACCCGGCCTGGGATAGAGAAATGCCTTCACCATACCAGGTGCAAATTCCAGACATGAAGGAGCAACCGACAGAGCATGTAAATCACCAATTCTCTTGATAGATGAGATAGCAAGGAGAAATAAAGTCTTTGGAGTGAGGAATTTTTCTGAAATCTCCTCGATGGTTCCAAGGGAGCTAAAGCCAGACCCTCGAGTACAATGGCCAAGTCCCAAGCCGGTGCTCTGGAGTGCAGTGCAGGTCTCAACCTCAATGTACCACGGAGAAAGCGAGTAATTAAAGGGTTTCTCCCGATAGAAGTACCCCCCAGACGGGTGTGGTAGGAAGATATAGCCGCCACGTAAACCTTTAGGGTGGAAGGAGATAACCTGGCCGAGAAACGGTCTTGCAGAAAATCAAGAACTGAACCAACAGGGCAGTTAACAGGATCTAACTGACGTTCAACACACCTTGTGGTGAAAAGTTTCCATTTTAGCGCATACAGCCCTCTCGTGGAAGGAGGTCTGGATTGAGGAATGGTTTCTACAACATTGGTCGAAAGACTGGTTTCCCTGAGCCTGGCCCCCTCAGAGACCAGGCCCACAGTTTCCACAACTCCGGCCGAGGGTGAAATATCGTGCCCCCGGCCTGGGACAGGAGGTCCAACCTGAGTGGGATCTCCAAGGGGGAGCCGTCCAGCAGAGACACCAAGTCCGAGAACCAAACTCAATAGATATCGGGGGAAAGGCGTACAGGTGCAGCCTCGGCCACACCTGCACCATCGCATCCAGACCGAGAGGAGCTCGGTGCGTTAGAGAGAACCACATGGGACAATGGGTTGAATCTGATGATGCGAAAAGGTCTACTTGAGCACGACCGAACTCTTTCCACAGGAGCTCCACCACTTCGGGGTGAAGTCTCCACTCCCCGGGCCTCAGCCCCTGTCTCCACAGAATATCTGCTCCCACATTCTGACGGAATATATACCGCCTTGAGCGACAATAACTTCCCCTGGGCGCATAGGAGGATCTGATGGGCCAATTTGCAAAGATGACGCGACCTCAGACCCCCCTGATGGTTGATATAGGAGACCACTGAAGTGTTGTCTGTGCAGACCAACACACGATGGCCTCTCAGGTCTGGCAGGAAATATTTGAGTGCTCGAAATACCGCCATCAACTCCAAACGATTTATGTGCCAGGAACATTGATGGTCCTGCCAAAGACCTTGCGCCGAGCGGCCACTCATGACCGCCCCCCATCCCGTGAGGGAAGCATCCGTCGAAAGCCTGACGCGTCGACAAGGATCCCCTAACACTGGGTCCTGGGCGAGGAACCAAGGTTTCTTCCACATGACCAAGGCACGAAGGCATAGGCGCGTGATCTATATCTTGACAACTCGGCGCCCTGAAGCGGCGAACCGGCAGGGAACAACCGAAATGGCAACGCTGCGGCTCTCTTCGGAGAGTCGCCCCCCGGAGGGTGCCAAGGAGTTTCCTCAGTGCAAAGGAGGCGGTTCCTCGGAATCGTTCCTCCCTGGAGGGGACCACCCTCGGAAGCCTGATAGCCTTGGCATCAGGACTTCTTCTTAGACCAAGCTCTGCTAGAGATAACAGTCCTCAGATCTTGTCTACCCCTAACAGGCCTGGGCTGCGACCGGCACTCAGGAACCATAGATTGAGGAGGTGCCTGAGCGGCGACGCTCTGTTTTTGCTGAACTCTCTGAGCGGAGCTCGTAGACGGACGAGGCTGCTCAGACTTTATACCACGAGCAGCCACGGGGACACTAGACCGGCGAGGAAGAAACCTTTAAAACGCAGCTGCTTGTTTCTTATTTTCTTGAAACCTATCGACGAAACAATTTATAGCGTCGCCGAACAGACTTGTAGGTGACAGCGGTGCGTCCAGAAGAACAGATCTATCTTTATCCTTTATTTCAGATAAAAATTAACCATAAATGGCGTTCCGTGGCCACCAAGGCTGCCATAGAGCTGCCCACAGACTTGGCCGTCTCCTTGGTGGCCCGGAGAGATAAATCTGTCGTGCGACGCAATTCTCGAATTGCGTCAGCACTAACTTCCTCACAATCGTCTATGTCCCTCAGTAGGTCAGCCGGGTACGCTTGGAGAATCGACATAGTGTGCAAACATGCCGCGGCCTGACCTGCTGCCGAATACGCTTTACCCACCAACAAATATGTATTTTTTAAAGGTTTGGTGGGTAACGTCGGGGCTTTCAGAGGAGAAGATGACTCGGGGGAAAGATAACTCGCTAGTGTGTCTTCCGCGCGAGGCATAGATAGATAACCAAAGTGCTCAATACCTTGAATTTTGCTATAATTACTGATCTGAGGGTTATGTACTCTGAAAGATGCCGGTTTGATCCACGATCTCGACACCACAGTGTGGAGATCGGGAAAGAACGGGAGTTCCCGACGAGGAGGTCGTGATCTAGATGGTAGAAAACGCTCATCTAACAGACTTTTTCTAGATACCACATCAACATCATCGGCTGCCCAGTCAATATTGAATTTAGCTACAGCACGAAATAAAACCTCCATAAGCTCCTTATCAGCAGGGGTATGAGCTGCGAACACTCAAAATCCCCCATACTCGCGACATCCAGATCCTCAAACTGGATAGCTGCAATATTGGTGCCCCAGCCCGGGAAGGAGAAGCCGCAGAGCGGGCTCCTTCCTGGGCAGAGACACCGGATCCAGCAGGTAAGGGCTGAGAAAGAGCCGGGCCCATCTCAAGCCCCGCTACTAGATCCATCTGCGAACCCCAAGATGAAAGTCGACGCTGAGCCTCAGCAGCAGCGGAACCCACACCCCAGGGAACGCGAACTGAACCGTCCTCCTCAAAGAATGATCGGCGGGAGCGGAGTGTCTTTATAGATAGACTCATACAATGCTGACAATCAGCCCCCTCGAGGACTGACTGGGCATGCTCCACTCGCAAACAAGCAACACAAAGCTGATGTGTGTCCCCACCCGTGATATAGCGAGGGCAGGGAACAACACACCGTCTATAATCTTGCTTGCTTGCCATTTTATATGATAGATATATGAATATATATTGGGCTTGACAGACAACAATAAATAGACAAGGACAGATATACAGAGAGCGCTTGCTGAAGGTACAGAAGCTATCGTGGTCTGATTTCAGGGTTGCTTAATAGTTCCTGGTCTATGACGTCACCTATGTCGTAGCGGGCTTCCATTAGACTGATTTTACACGTGCTTCACGACATAATCACGCAGAGCGTTCCCACCGCGTCTCAAACGCAACTCGAGTTCCCTTGAAAGGGAACCCCAAATTCATAATCTCAGAAAATTAGAATATTACATGAAATCAATAAAAAAAAGGATTTTAAATACAGAAATTTCGGCTCTCTGAAAATTATAATCACGTATATGTATATAATTATATATACAAAATATATTAGTTTAACCTTTTAATTTGAATTACTGAAATACACAAACTTTTGCATGATATTCAAATTTTTCGAGTTTCACCTGTATGTATATATATACACACGCACGCATGCACGCACGCACGCACACACACACACACACACACACACACACACACACACACACACACACACACACACACACACACACACACACACACACACACACACACACACACACACACACACACACACACACACACACACACACACACATATGCAACAACTATCAAAATAAAATAGTGCTGATTCTGAATGTGAACAAAAAAGTATATATTATGTAGAAAATCTTGTAATAAATTTTAGTCAAGTGGTAGTAGTAGAAGTCAAAATGTTTTTTTTATTAATTTAACCAAGCAAAGTTGTAGGTGTCAAACTATATAAATAACTAAATTATAGTATTTCAATATTTGCTGCCAGAGAATTTTAGACAAGCAACTTTTTACCTACAATAACCTTACTATTATTATCTTTTATATACACTTAAAAGATAAAGAATCTGCTTGACTCAAAAAATCTAAAGGGACATTTTCCATCTCAGGTTAAATGAGCATAACGCTTCTGCATGTCTGATGTTATGACACCCTGAATTGTGCCATTAAGCACGGACAAAAATTCCAGCTTCTAGCATGAACTAGTATTACATTCACAATCCGTGGCTTTCTAAGAAACATCCCATATTATCTCACCCTACATGATGATATCTGCATACCACCTGCTCTATGGGGTCCATCAATTTTTCATACGTTTTCTGTTTGACCTTTGAATAATTGAATGCACAATAATGAATTTCCACCTCCTTGTATTAGTACTATCAGCCAGAGGCCCTTTTTGCATGTATATAGTTCATTAAAATAGTTTATATAAGAAGGAAATCTTGTCAAATGCATTATTCAAAACCTTAAACGAATTTCAACTGCTGTGCGCCATATGTTTTGTGCACAGTCTCCATTTTAATCTGAGATCTCCCAGTCACAAATGCGACTGACATGATGTTCTGTTTTGTAGCGTGAATTTCAATGGGCAGCTTGATTGCATAAGTAGTTCCTTTTTAGGATCTGGCTCTCATATCAAAGCTTAAAGGAGGACAATGTTTCACCACATGGACTTTTTCCAGTACAAACTGAATTTGAGTTCGCCGCAACTTTTGGCATATAAAATGCGTGGGACTCAGTCTGTTGTGACATGGCCACAATTGTGTTTGTGTTCCAAATAGTACAAGCTCCAAAGATGAGTATTGTTTTGTACGGCTAATGTGGACCATGTGCTGTGCCTGGGCTTGTGTTTTAAATGTATGCTGACCAAAAATGTGATAATTCCAGAATAAGCCTATTTTTCTGCTTTCAAATGAGTTTTCTTTCACACAGCACATTCTGTGTGGTTTGCACAAAGAGAAAGAGACAAATAAAGAAAGACATGCTTAACGCCATTTGTGGCTTTTAATTGGGGAGCATATTTGTTAAAATACCTCTCACTTTTCTCTCAGATGTGTTTTTCTAGCCATACGGTTTGCCTGAATTGCAGTATTTAAAGAAATCACAGAAATCTGAGTAGATCAGAAATGGGTTGCTGGTTTCAAGAGAAGTTAAGCCTACAGGTTTTGCCTCATAACCTGCATCACAAAGGAGCCCGTTGACTACCCTATGGCTCATTAGCATTACTGTAATACTTCTTTTCATTTTACAACATGAGGCTACATTAGAGAAAAAATGCTCAAGGCTTCCCTCTGAATCTGTAATTTATTGTTGTTATGACAAAGCTGAATTTTCAGCAGCCATTATTCCAGTCTTCAGTGTC
Organism: Siphateles boraxobius; assembly: GCF_051911475.1. NCBI lineage: Eukaryota > Metazoa > Chordata > Actinopteri > Cypriniformes > Leuciscidae > Siphateles > Siphateles boraxobius. Next base: position 17,177,619 of record NW_027508722.1, on the reverse strand, counting down.
ACATGATCCTTACAAAATCATTCTAATATTCTCTTATTATCATCAGTGTTGAAAACAGTTGTGCTGCCTAATATTTTTGTGGAAACTGTGATGCAGTTTTTCAGAATTCCTGATGAATAGACAATTCAAAAGAATTGATGGAGAATTGAGAATTGATCTCTCCCTGATGGAGAGAATGAGACATTGTGTTTACGTACTGACAGTAGTGATTGCACTTGGGAGCCCTAAAGACCTCTGATACTTTGAGAAAGGAAATGAGAATTTGCAGGTGGAATTTGCATGCACCACTCCCCCGAACATATGGGTATAAAAAGAAATAGCGTGGATCCACTCATCCAGGTTTGTGCGAAGGAGCCAATAGGGTGTCCCGGCCATTAAGCTGTACAGTGCTGTGGCTACCGAGGATGCCATGCCCCCCTGGAGCCTCTGAAATTGTTTCAGTGGGACCGCTGTTTTTCCCCTGAATGACGTCAGGCAATTCAGCACTGGCTGAGCATGTTCGTTTATGAGACGTGCCATCATAGGCACTGAGCCCAACTCCATCCAGATCATAGAGATGCTCTGCACTATCAGGAGAGCTTTCTCTTTTTCCCAGTTGACCTGAAGTCCCAACTCGCTATGGTGTCTGAGAACTAGGTCCCTGTGCACACACAATAATTCTCAAGGGTGAGCTAGAATCAGCCAATCATCCAGATAATTGAGAAGCGGATGCCCACTTCCCTTAGCGGGGCAAGGGCAGCCTCTGCGACTTTTGTGAAGATGCTAGGACACAGGGACAGCCCAAAGTGGATGAGCTTGCAAACCGAAGAAATGATCTGTGTCAAGGTAAAATCGAGACATGAAAGTACGCATCCTTCAGGTCTATCGCTGCAAACCAATCTTTTTGGTGATCGCATGTCAGAATGCACTTCTGCATTTACATCTTTGACAGGAACTTGTGCAGGGCCCAATTAAAGACTCACAGGTCTAAGATTGATTGTAAACCCAAGCCTTTCGTGACTACTAAGAAGTAAGGGCTGCAAAATTCCATCCTCATCTCGGCTGGAGAGACAGGCTCTATTGCATCCTTCACCAAGAGGACTGTAAATTCTGCATGCAGGACAGGAATGTCTTTGCCTGCCACCTAGGTAAAGAGGACACTGTTGAACATGGGTGGGTGCCTAGCAAACTAAAGCTTGTAGCCGAGTCTGAGTGTCTTGTTGAGCCAGCATGATGGGTTGGATAACGCCAAGAAGAAAGTCAATGGGCCCTATTTTAACGATCTGAAACGCAAGTGTCAAAGCGCAAAAGTAACTTTTTGGGCGGATCCCGACGCTGTTACTATTTTCCCGGCGGGATAAATGCCTCTTGCGCCTGGCAAAAAATCTAAAGGGGGTTGGTCTGAAGTAGCTTCATTATTCATATGTGTGGTTTGGGCGTAACGGGAAACAAACCAATAAGAGCTTTATATCACATTCCCTTTAAGAGCATGATGAACGAGGTGCGCTTGTTCCATGGCGCAATACTATTATAACGGCGCATTTACCAGGTGCGCTTCAGAATCGGTTCTCAGCCGAGGACATCGATGTTCTCGCCAGGGCCGTAAAAGAAAGAGAAGTGAAATTGGGGTTGGGACAAACCCACCCAAATTAACTTCGGTTAAACATGAATATAATAATTTGGGTAAATGAGTAAGCTTTATGCCTATTTTCCCCGTCGTCATGGACACAACAATGATTTCCCTCGTGTTTTAATATTTTTCCTTATAATAATGTATCATTTGCAAAAAGTTAAATGCATCTGTGTAGATGAGAGAATCATCTACAGTGTATGCGCGTTGTTCACACTCTGTATTATGGCCAAGCATGCGTGCTAAAAATGGCATCTGAATGTATTGACTTTGGACTAGTTTTTTTTGGTCAGTGGCGCAATTGTTTTATAGAACAGCAAAATAGCATGAGGGAAAGTTTGCGCCGGAACACGCCTCCTCTTTGCGCTGAACCGCCACGGGGAGCGCAAGTGTATTTCTTAGTTAACCGACGTGTGTCTGTGGAGGGAAAAGTCCGCTTTGCGCGGGTGCAAAATAGGAATGATACATGCGTCAGTGTACAAAGTAATTTACGCCGGGTGCAAGATAGGGCCCAATAGGTGCGAGGCTGAAATACCCGAAAGCGCACTTTTTTTTCACTGTACACGTCAAGATATTTCTGAATGAACACAGCCAGCACCCTCAAGAGTTGACTGTGCATGCCTCGCATCCAAACAGTATCAAACACCGATCTCGTGTGCCACCTCCCGAAGTTTAACGCGGGCAGGAAGACACACACTTTCAGCTGTGCTTAAACTAACAATTCAAGTTCCTCAGGGACAAACAAAACCAAATTAGATCACACAACAGAGAGCGCTTGCTGAAGAGCGAAAGCTAATGCTGTTGTGTGCCGGCGTCCCTTTGTAGCTTCCGTGTATGCCGTCACATGGTACGTCATCACGCAACACCAATAGGAGTGGATTAGTTTCATTCATACTTCAAACGCATTAGGCTAAGAGGGGTTCCCCATAGTGTCGCCATCGACACATTGCGTATTTCCTCGAAAGGGAACAGAATAAAGATATTAATTTAAAATTGGATTTTTGACAGTGTATATCATTGCTGCATTTTATTGTGTGCTTTATTGCAATATTTTCATGCCAAATATCTGTGTGTATTACACATCATATCTGTTTTCTTCTTCCTCTTGCAGTGTTCCTGGGGGTGAACAATCTCAGCACAAAACAGGTGGTCAGTACCAGCATGTGTGCCCAGTGGCAACCTCATCCCCATGCCTCGGTCTACAGAGTCGTCATTGAGTCACTGCTTAGTGAGTAACACACACACACACACACACACACACACACACACACACACACACACACACACACACACACACACACACACACACACACACACACACACACACACACACACACACACACACACACACCTCAAACACCTGACAATATACCACATATTGACATACATTTTCGTTTTGTCAAATTTCAGTTTCAGAGGTAATGGGATATTATGGCTCAATTCAGCACAGGCCTCTGAGCATTTGGGCTGTTCAACAAAACTTTTTTTGTATGCATATTGCTCTTCAGGCATGTTACATGCTTTTGATTCAAATTTAAAACAGCAGAGTCAAAAGCCCCTTTCTCATTATTGCTTTTCTTATTCCTGCCTGATACTGCCTCATCGGCTCAGCTTATCTCGCAATCCTGGAAATCTTCTGTTCTACTTGCAGCGTGTGACTGCTCAGATGGCTACCAGCTCAGTAGTGCTATTAAAACCAGATCCTTTTGGAGTGTGTATGTATGTGTGTGTGTTTAGTATTTGAATGACAATCATTGCAGCAGAGTCCTCAACGAAACACACAGAACTATAGAAGTGATTTAACTAAATATATTTTTTGGTTCTTTTTTGACTGCTGTAAATCCTGACAGATTTAATTCTCAAATATTTACCGGGTTGATAATGATTTTCAGATCATAATTTTAAAATACTTAATAATAATAACATTTCTGATGTTCAAACTCTTTTCAGACTCTTTTCTGTCCTTGTAGAGATAATCTCACTCCAATTAATAAAATAATTACCAATAACCATTTTTTTGGTTTGCTTTCTCAAATGCTTACTTTTTTTCAGCATGGACACATTAAATTGACCTGAAGTGACAGTAAAGACATTTTTAACATTACAAAATATTTCTGTTTCTAATAAATGATGTTCTTCGAACTTTAGTCATCAAAGAATAATGAAAAAATATAATATAATATAATATAGAAGCTTAAAACCATTTGAATCTGTCCTTCAAAACAAGAATAATTTTTAAAAAGCATTTTTTTCTTTATATTTCTGAGTGGAGAAAAAAATTACCTTGAAGAAATACAGATACAACCCATTACCCTGTAGTCATGGTTAACTATGCGTACACAAATATATCAAAACTACTGCTGAAGAGTGTGAGAATATTTTGAACATGTGTATATTTATGCGGTACTAAGTACTGCCTCTCATCTGACCTTCTTCTCGTCAAATAATGTTCAAACTTTGCTAACCAGTAGATACAGCGGATTCATTATTTGCCATCTTGCCCGTAGTGAGAATTTGACTGTGGAATTTAAATTTCAGCCAGACATATGAATCTTCGGTGCCGAGCACTCGTGGTGTAGTAAAGCATTCCTGCTTGCAAATGCAGGGAAGAGAGGAACTGTCCTGCTTGTGCCAGAGATGTGACTGGACTTAGAAGTGCAGTCTGTTGAAACAAACGCTTAAAGGAAGATAGATGTTTACTGAGCCGAGCAGCAGTGCTTTCCAGCTACTTTTCCATAGAGCGGGAATCTAATAGGCAAATGTCACATCCCAATGTTTGATCAGCTCAGCAATCAAAGCATGTTGGAGCAGGGGAATATTGTTGATGTTATTATCACAGGTTTACAGTCCATATTATCATTGGAAAATGCAAAGAAAATACCTTAATAAATCTCAATGTTTTGTATAATGCTCTCCAGAGCCATTTTTCTCAAGATCATAATCTAAATGAGGGTGCTTTGGGAAATATCTTATTAAAGAAAACCTTTTTGCTGTTTTTTCCTCATTTAATAGTGGTATAATACTGCTTCTGAACAGCCCAGAGATTTTTATTCCACATGGACACAGCTGTTTAATGACAGACAAATTAAGATGTATGAACCAAGTCAAGCTGCTGGATATTAATGTCAGCCATCAGAAACAAAACAAAGAGATCGATGGAAAGAGATATAGAAAAAGAGAAAACCAGAAAGAAAAAGTAAAGAAAGAGAAGAAGGTAAAAAAAGAATGGAAATATTGGGTTCTTACATTCAAAAAATTTCTTTCTGCACTCGAGTTTGAGTTGCTTATCACGGTGCACCCGTTTCCCTGCAGTCTTCAGCCTCTGATTAAAGCGATTAAAGATCTTTCCATTGAACTCCATGGGCTGAATACAAGGTTCCTGAGCTCTTCTAGCAGCACTGTCCATTTTCTCAACTTCGGAAAATAATTACAGCTATGAAAATGATAAAAAGCAGTTCTGCTACCTTTTACCCTGGGATCTGAGTATCAGATTTCTTAAAACATGATTTACTCATAGTTCCTTTCATTTAAACGCCCAATCTGTGAGCAACAACACATGCCTCATAAAAATAACAACACTTCGGCATGTTGCTGTGGTGCCGATTCTGTCATTTCCAATTTCAGGGTTTTTGTTTATAGCTTGAGGCCTCTAATTAAACTTTCTCTTTAATTAGCACAATTGTTTGCTTGAAGAAGCGGTTTTAATTGCAATTAATGCCAATCCTGACGTTTTTTACTACACTCTGCTTCTATATTTTTTCGTAGACGATCAGAAACAGGAAGTGAGGGTTGGTGGGAGTGCATCCAGAGAGTGCTTCTTTAACCTTTCCCCCAACACCAAGTACAAGATCAGCGTCTACACCCTTTCACAGGACACAGAGGGCCCTGCCGTCACCACCATTGCGACCACTGGTAAATACACCCTGATAACTATAAATTTGTATGCCATTATGTAACTATAGACCAGGGGGTCTCAAGTCTGGCCCCCCCGGTTCCCCAGAGCTAATCAGTCCTCGGGATTACTAGAAAGTTATAGGTAGGTGAGTTTGAACATGATTGAAGGAAACTCTACAGGAAAGTGGACCTCGAGGGCCAGAGTTGAGAACCCCTGCTATAGACTCTGGGTACACAACATATTTAATTGTTTGTTTAAGTGTTTTTACTGTTTTCAATCCCTCATAACTACTTTTTTAATTGGTACATTAAATATGACATCTGTCCTCAAAAAGATTTACTGGGGTGATAAATGAGGTCAGATATTGTACTGCACCTCCTCTGTGTCTTTTAGGGACCAACAAAACACTTGAATGTGACTTGAGCTACATTCACACTGCAAGCTTTAGCGCTCAATTCTGATTTATTGCTCAGATCCGATTTTTTTCTTTGGTTGTTCACATTATTTATTTTAAATGTGGCTAATATCAGATTTCGAGTGTGAACTGATCCAGACTGGTCCAGAACTGGTCCAGAACTAACCCGCATGCATAAAAGAACTGTAAAGCCTTGTTTATAATTTCGCCTGGCTCAGCCGCGCAACCTCCGTTTATACGTGACTCGCTCGCCGTTGTACTATTCTTTGAAACAACGGGGGCGACTCAGAGTAATTGTTCTATGAACCAATAAGAAGCAGAAGCAAGAAGTGAGGGTACACACCTGACGGTGTTTGTTTTTTAGTGCACTTCACTAAGCCCATGTTACAAAAAAAAACAAAGAAAAAAAACAAAGAATTGTGTAAAATCCAGTAAACCTTGAGATTATTACTTGTGACATTAGAAAAAAATAAATGATTATGAGAACGTAATATGTATAAAACTAAATTAAACAACAATCTCTTAAATATTTATTAATTTTATTAAAATTTTTTATTAAACATTGACCTTTATTTCTAGATTCGAATGGGGTCTCGCGCACTCAATGAGCACGACTGCCCACACCCCAATGACGTAATTTTTGAATCCGAAATCGCCCCTAAACCCTCAATCACTATTCTCTACGTTAGTCCAGTAATATTGTTCATTTGATGGAGTGAATGAAAACGAGTGAGCGAATTCAGACAGCCGTTGAACGTACATCAGCTGTACATTGAATGAGTGAACACGATAACGTCCACTATGGTTTGGACAACACTACAAATGGCTGTCCCATCAAACAATGCCCTATTTGAGGGCATAGGGGGTGATTTCGGGATCAGCCTAAGCTTTACAAGATGGTATACAGCATGCTATCATGCGGATGTAAACATGGAGGAAGCTGATGTGCTGCGGAAGCCGGAAAATTAGTGCGCTGACGATAAGGAGGACGAAGACGAGGAGAAAGAGAGCAAAGTTTTTCTAGTTCTTCACTTTTTTTTTATAGTTATCCCTGAAGTTTAGCTTGTATAGAACTGTCACAGTGATACTTGGGCTTCATTGTCCCTTCACCCCATCAGTGCAGAATTGTGACGAATGTCGATCTAGAGCAGGAATAGGCTATGTCGGTCCTAGAGTGTCGCTGTCCTGCAGAGTTTAGCTCAAACCCTGAAAAAAAAAAAAAACCTGGCCTGTAGCCTTGGTAATTCAAGTCATTGATTATCTGGTTCAGGTGTGTTTGATTAGGGTTGGAGCTAAACTCATCTGGAAAGTGGATCTCGAGGGCCAGAGTTGAGCACCCCTGTGTTAGCGTGTCAGTTAGGCGACAGCAACACTTCACTGATATAGGTCATTTCCAGACAATATCGCGCCTGACAACATACAGTACAATCAATCATTGCCTGAGAATCAGAATGAACCACAGTGGATCAGTGTGTTCTTTTTCTTTTACAGTTGGGTTTCTGTTAAGATCACAAATCTTATTGTGTATGTAATAAAGTGAAGAAAGCCAGGCCCTGCTCTGGTTTATGTATTGTTTTGTTGTTTCTGTAGCTTCAGCACCCACCCAGCCACCAACCGCACCACCCACCACGATCCCTCCTCCTACCATCCCCCAAGCCAAAGAAGGTAGGACACCAGTGTGGGAATAACTGGCTTTTTTTGCCATTGTTTGTCCCTGTCTTTATGTGTTATGTGACCTTTCACTAATGTACATCTCTGCTGACAGCTAACCTTTTCTTATTCTCTGCGCCACTCCGCTCTCAATAAATATGTCTGAGCCTCCCCAACACACCTGATAAAATCACGTAGATCTTATTTTAGCCCCTTATATATATATATATCTTTTTTAAGATACCTCGCCTCCCATTTTATAGTGAATAGATTTGCTTCATTGTCTGACCAAAAAGTGTTTAATGCATCATCAAGTAACACCTGCATAATTTCTTGAATTGCAACCATATGCTTCTTTAGATTTATTTGTTACTTTTATATGGATTTATCTCTGGGCATCTGAGTAGTTAACCCAAATGCTTTGCCCTGCATGCTGTACATTACGCTTGAAGACAGGCCAGATGGAAAAAGTGAAGCAATTTTTACCTTAAAGACCTCATGAAATCAAAAAGAGAGTTTTGTGGCTTTGAATCCATGTGTGTTATCCCCTTGATGAAAATGTGCCTCACAAACTTGCTATTTTAATAAGCAATACTTCAACAGAGGATTTTTTTAGGGATTCCGATATATCCCAGTGAACCTAATGAGTCTGTTTAGTTAAAGGATTTGTTAAGATTTCTTCACTGATTGATTGAGACAGTGACCCTTTCTACAGTTTACACAAGCGTTCAAAAGTTTGAGGTCAATATGATTTTTTAAGGTTTTTGAATGAAGTCTCTTATTCTCATTAAGGCTGAATTTATTTGATAAAAAAACAGTAAAAACTGTGATATTGTGAAATATTATTACAATTCAAACAACTTTTTCTATTGTAATTTATTTGAATAATGCTTATTATTCCTATGATGGGAAAGCTGAACTTTCAGCAGCTTTTACTCCAGTCTTCACTGTCACATGATCCTTCAGAAATCATTTTAATATGTTGATTCGATGCTCAAGAAACATTTATTATTATGATTAATGGTTCCACAATGTTGACAACATATTTTTGGGAAACTGATACTTTTTTTTCAGGATTCTTTGATTTAATAGAAAGCTAAAAGCATTTATTTGAAATAAAAATAGATTTCTGATAAGCTTTTTGTTTATTATGAGTAAGCCATTGAATTACTTAACCGTTCAACCAAAATTGTGGATGACCAAAACAACCCATTTGTCTCCTTGTTGTGTACGAGATTGACAAACTGAACGAGATGTGAACAAATTGGCCCTAATGAGATTTGCCAGTTCATTCAAGTTGTTTATGAACACAATGCCTAATTCATTTAGTTAATTCACGAACAAGGTGACTTCAGTCCCACTCTTGTTCAGACTCAAAATAGCAACTTGTTCTTCTTGGGGCTTGGGGCTTCATGGGGCTTGTTTGTTCAACAGGTCCAACCGATGAAATGCTCCATTGCAGCCCTCACTCAAACGCTTATGATTAGTTTGCCTATATCAGTTGTTGATTGAATGAAGGCAGATCTGAATGCGAGCTTGCAGTCAATAGTAATAAAGGTGAGCAACCTCAGTCTGAGGTAAAAAATAAATAAATAAAAAGATTAAATTGTTCACATTAAGTTAAATAAAATGCATTTAGAAAGTGGGTATGGTGAATTTTAACCTATTTAGATCCCTAATCAATATAACCGAATGCATTCAGATTGATTCAGTCATTAAATAATATTTTGAATAAAACCAGTTAATTTAGATGTAACCTCATGAAGCACATTTTTAGGCTTCTGACAGTTACTGTGTTTAGCCACAAATCCTGCAAAGCAACAGTCTGGCAGAGCAGAAGAGAGGTAGCTGCGAATTAATTAAGCCTCTTTGTTTTATCCAGCTAGCTGTGATGGAGATCCTGTCAGTGAGAAGCAGACGTGTTTGGAATCATTTGACATCTGTTGTACTGCAGCGCTTACACAGTAATGAGGATTTCTTATTTTAGCTAGTGAGTTTTCACCTGCTTCCTCCCTCTCCCTCTCTCTCCCTCTCTTTCGAAATCTCTCTCAGTTTGCAAAGCAGCCAAAGCAGACCTAGCCTTCCTTGTAGATGGCTCTTGGAGTATTGGAGATGACAACTTTCAGAAGATTATCCGTTTCCTATACAGCACAACTGGTGCACTTGATGTGATTGGTCCCGAGGGAACACAGGTATGCTGCTTGTGAAATATTTGTCAAATTCAGTCTACCTCATACTGTTTTTATCTGTTTATATTGTATAACATTTCTATAACAAATGACCACCATCCTGCGCTTCCAAATGAATGTCATTGAAGATAAAAGCAAAAGTGAAAGCACGTCATTTTGTCAATACTGTCAAATTGCCGGGGGATTTTTTGTTTTTGTTTTTTTGTGGTCACTAATTACTCCCCTTTTGAAAAAGTACAGTTAAGCATATTTTAAACGGAGTACTTATTACAGGAAATAATTTTCTTTAATGGACTGAATGTAATGTTTTTCCAAAATTAAATTAAAATTCTGTCATCATTCCCTCACACTCATGTCGTTCCAAACCCAGAAGACTTTGGTTAATCTTTGAAACAAAAATTAAGATATTATTAATAATAGTAGTTTCTGTCCCACCCATTAAAAAGTCCATATCAAAAACTTGAAAGATTCAAAAAGGTTATAAAGGCATTGTAAAACAAATGTATATTAATCAAACAGTTTAATCTAAGTTTTGTAAAGAGATAGGATTGCTTTAAATGGACCTATAATTCACTTTTTTTTTTAAAACAGATGTGTATCCACAGTGTGTGTAAACAACAAGCCTATACTGGTTAAAAATCCACCCACTCCTTTTTTACAATCCCCATAAATCATAAACTTTCTCTCCAAACAGTCAGTTCCAGAAGCCATGCCCATGATTAGCACCCTGTTAGCATAGATACAGCACTGAGTGGGGCGTAGCAGTCCGCTATTTTTGTTTTCTCGCTGTAGCATCTACAACAAAAATTGCACACAACAAACAGAAGAGTCTCCATTCTAGACTCCCGGCATCTGAGCCACTGAGGATACCGTAGTTGATTTCATTTATGAAGGAAATGTGCAGGATAAAGTCGGTAAAGTGTTATATATTTGCACAAATCATTCACAAACAAGGGTCAGTTCTATTCTGGATTTGCACAAAAGTTGTTTCTGAAAGATTTTTAGATTAACATGATGGTACATGTTAGTCAATGAGTTGAATCAACTTAATTCCACAACAATTACATTAATTTATCCACTAACCATGCAGAAATGTCTAATTATATTCTAAAAGTTGTAACTTTTTCTTAAGATGCTCCATCAGTGTCTGATGGAGGCTCCGCCCTCTTCCACAAAGAGGGCCGGGAGCAGAAGCTCATTTGCATTGAAAGCGACACACAAAAACAACAGGTTTTTGCTCACACACAAATAGGGGCCAGTTTGACAAGCTATAATAAATGATCTTTGGGGTATTTTGAGCTGAAATTTAACAGACACATTCTGGGGACAGCATAGACTTATATTAAATCTTGTGAAAAGGGGCATAATTTGTCTGGGTTCTGTCACTTCGGGCTGGTTTATTCTTGGTTTTGTTACAGATCCCTGACACTCCTGTATTGTCTTGGATTTGTGTGAGCGTGTGGTCTCGAGGGTGGTTGAGCCGTGCGCTCCCTTGTCTGCATGCCCTGTTCCATTTTCGGATTCCGGCACTCATTTCCATCTCGGTTTCAGTCCGGTGTTGGGGTTTGAGCACTCGCGCTCCATGTCTTGTCACTTGTGTGAGTGCACAAGTTTTGTGTTCATCCACTCACCATGCGCTCTTGTCTTGTGTGTTTTGTGAGTGCTTGATTTATGTTTTCATTGGCAAGGCGCTCTTGTGTTATACTCTGTGTTGCACACGGTTCACGTTTTCAATGGGGCATGCTCTTTCATTTCGTCATGTTTTGTGTTTAAACACGCAGTCTGTGAGTATGCTCATAACTCACATTTTGTGTGAGCACAGGGCTTGAGATTGTTTTCAGTGGGCATGTGCTTGTTTTTGTTTTGTTTGTGTGAGCACATGGCTTGAGTCAAGATCTGGCTATTCAGTAAAAAATTCTGAAAATGATGACATCATGCTCAAGCATATTGCATGTTCTGTCCATAGGGGTGAAGTGTTTCTTTACAAAGGGACATAGCCAATTACTGGCCTGGCAGCATAATAAAGCGCTTTTAGTTGTTTCTTTGAATCCGTGTGAATGGGGAACGAACAATGCGAAGCAAAAAGGTTTCCATTTTTAGTACATCGTTGTCGTGTAAACGTACCATTAAATTATTTTCTTTTTCACAAGGGACAGATCTGTAGTAAAATTGTATATAGATTATAAAACATATTATAAATATGTAAATTACATACAAATTTTAGTAGGGCCTATTGTAATTTTTTTTTTTTTTCTTCTCTCAGAGATTGTTTTTTGGAATGAAGGATCATGGAATTAGCTATTCTGAGCTGAAGACCATACTACCAAGCATTTAACCCAGTAGCCTAAGAGAACAATATATAAAAATAGCTTTTGTCTAAACATGTTAGTCCAGGATTCAGAAGATCTTCATCACAACCCATCAGCAACTTTAGGGATCACTGCAGTGGATCTACTACAAGGGATGTGAAAACAGGAGATAAAGTAAACAGAGGAACACGGCAAAGATAAATGTCTCCTTTTACACATAGATGTTTGCTTTCTGTCCTCTGCTGTAGGCCAAGTAGACATGTTTGACTTGGCTCAAACCAGTTCAACATCAGTAAACTCTCATGCATAATGTCATGGCTTTTGTGTCTCTCTTTAGAGTGTGGCATAGTAGTTAAGGTGCTGAGCTGATAATCACAAGGTTGTAGGTTCAAACATTGTCTGAGCAAAACACTTAACATCTGATGTATTGCAGGGTCAAAATGAAATGTTAAAAAAACTGTTATATAAAAAATGGGGTTGGGAAAAAGGCATTCATAGTCAATTTCTCTGACAATCTGAATTCTGATATTTTTATCTGTTGATATACTTTTTAATAGGGGCACATTAAATTGATCAAAAGTGACAGTAAAGAAATTTATGTTACAAAAAAATTCAATTTCATATAAATGATGCTCTACAGCCATTATCATCAAAGTTATAGTCATCAAAGAATCCTGAAAAAAAGTATCAAAGTTTCCACAAAAACATATAAAGCAGCCCAACTGCTTTCATCACTGATAATAATTGTAAATGTTTCCTGAACAACACCAAATAAGCATATTATAATGATTTCTGAAGGATCATGTGACACTGAAGACGGGTATTTACTGCTGAAAATCAAAAAATATATATATTTTTTAAATTGTAATAATATGTTTATACACTGCAGTGATCCTTTTAAATAATTGATTTGAAGTATTAGGCGTAAAAGCACAACATGATGTATGTTATACATTAAACACAGAAGAAAAACATACAGTTTTCCCTTGTAAAGGCACGAAAATTTTATATCCCGGACGAGCCCCCAATTTCTATGCCACGTGGCTCAAAAGGGAAGCAACAAAAATAGTAACACACGAGAAAGCCAAAATAATGCAAAATTTCTTAACAAAATAGAACTATAAAGAAAAAACAATGTACCATATAACAGTCAGGAGTCAGTGCTGTAAAGTTAAATGAATGCATGAAAGTATAATGTGCTGTAGTAATGAGGGATGTACAAAAGGAACAGTTTAAAAGAACCAAACGAAATCAAGTCCAATATGCAGCTCTCTGCGGCCTTTCGTCTGGCTCCTGTTTAAAAGGCCCAGAAGGATGTCAGCAACAGGTGTCCTCAATGAAACCACTCGAGAACAGACACTTGGGAGGGCGGAGCCAGCCATCCAAATCAGCGTGTCACATGCCCTTTAAAATCAATTCCAGAGGTTAATACTCCCTGGTAGTGAAGTACTGTCACTTTTAAACATGTGGATAAATGGCTACTAACTTACTTTCTACAACTGACAGGTGGCCATTGCTCAGTTCAGTGATGATGCCAGAACTGAGTTCAAGCTCAACTCCTATAGCGACAAGGAAGCTCTGCTGGATGCCGTGCAGCGCATCACATACAAGGGAGGAAACACCAAGACAGGCATGTATCTATCCATCCATCCATTAATCCATCCATCACTCCCTCCCAAGTTGCACAAGTTTTCTTATCAAGTAAATGCATCTCATTTTGTGTTTATTATATTTCTGTTTTTTCAGTATAAATATCTAAAGGATTTTTTATTATTCATTCTTGTCTGTGGGTAAATTAGCCTTTAAACAAACAAAGGCATGACTTTTAAAGTTCTTCTCTAATAGCCATAATGTTTTTTCTGGTAAAAAGCATTATCACTATTATCACATTATCACTAACCAGCATAAACCAACTTCTACTGTACCAGTATGGCAATTCATGCTGGTCTTTAAGCAGTGAAATGTCTCTATAATGAGTGTCTCGATGTTTCCACCCTAATACCTTTGACAAACATGCTTTATTAATGCCCTGTTTCAGAGGCTCTAGACCAAGAACTTCAGAGTATGAGTTTGATAAAAACGGCACGGCTCCAGCTCGGTGAGCAGCAGAGCAGCACGGTGTGTCCCTGCACTTGTGTTCATGCTGTCAGTCTTTGTTCTAAAATGAAACACCTCTCATTCCACACGGTGAAGGAACGGCAACCCCCCACCCTGCTGTGTCCTCACACACACAAAACGTCCCCGTATAAGGTATATTCTCCATGGCAATGAGCCCCCCGTCAGTAGGTGGGCGGCAGCTGCTGTGCCTCATTGGTGAGAGCAGATACATGTGGACATGTGTGATCCAGGCATTATGAGCCTGGTGCATTTATCCATCCCGGCTTTAGCGGTCTGCTCATTTGAAACATGAGCATGACTTATTTTCTGAGGGTATTAGGGCTAATCCCTTGCCTGCATTTTCATACATTCATATGCAGAGGATGAGGTGCGGATCAAAGTGATTGGCTTCATTCAATGTGTTTAAACTCTGAAAAAAAGAAAAGAAAAGTAAATTCTGAATATTAAGGTCTGTATGTGTCTCTAAATAGAAACTTTTTAAATAGAACATTTAAACATTTAAAAAGGATTATTTTGTTCTGATGTTCAAAATCTTCAGAAAATGTTTTTACCTGTTGATATGGTACATTTTTATGTGGCCTATGGTGCGACACTAACCCACACTTTTCTCATTAGTGTAATGTAATATATATATATATATATATATATATACGTATATATATATACATATATTGTATATATACAAATAAATGTAGAATATTATTATTAAAATATTATAATTTGTATAAAATCATATTATTATTATTATTTATATTTATTTATTTAAATGTGAATTTTCTTTGTATGTCTCTGTATTTTGAGTGTTGTAAGGTCAAACAATAAGAGGAATATACTGAAATTAAGTCATTAAGTCGTATGTGTTTGGAACGACATGAGTGTGAGTGAGTGAGTGAATGAGTGAGTGTGCTGTGAGGGTTGTAGTTTATTTATATTCACTAGTCTCTTCTCAAACAAATAAGACTGAAAGATATTAGCCAAAGCTCACAAACACAAATGAACAGATAAAGTCCAAGCAAACTTTTGACTGTCTTCCTCATCTGTCGGTAAAACAGCAGTGCTGTTGCCCCCGTCAACTCGAGGGCACATTTGGCCACAACTCCAATCTGTAGTCTAATTTTTTTTAAAAACAAAATAACTCACACTTCACACGGTGCTCCCGTCTGCTTCCTTAGTCCGTCATTTGTCTCCCTCTGACAGGAGCTAAAGAAAAGCCAGAAAGAGAAAGAAGCAGCTTCAGAAGTCAGTCAGGCATTGCTACAGGGTCCCCTTGTTCAATCGTCGCAATATACTGTCAAAGTGCGGCATCTCAGACACCCGTCCATATTTTATTCAGTGCAGCTTTTGTGAGGGGATTTTGTCTAATACTCGCTGATCCTGGGGAACCTAAGACGTTTCAGAATGATTAGAAATGCAAATTAGAAATGAGAAGCCTGGCTGATGTCTTGTACCCACAGTGCCAAGTTGGTGATAATGGTAAAATATTGAAATGGGTGCAATGCAGCTTGTTAGATCCCTCAGTTCAGGTCTGATGGGAGTGACAGCTTGGACGTGTCATGGAAAAAGTGTCTTGAAGATTAGCACAGAGGAAAAGAGGCTTTGTTTGGCTCTGTGCTAAATACAGTACTTTTTGAGGTTAAAAATAGCAGGTGAGACCAGGGTTGTCTTGCACAATTTTTTAGTTCTTTATTAATTATCCCCAGTCGAACAAGCATTAGGACAAATTAGAACAAATGAAAGCTAAAGTTCTTGGTTATAGTATACACAAAATGTAGCAAAAAGGCCTAGTTAGACACAAATTGTAGGGTTAATTGGTACAGTTTAAAGGGGTTTAGTTTTTAGAGGGATAATCAGAATTTTTTGAACTAAATTAATCTAAACTAATTTTAAATTTTAAACTAAACTAATCAGTAATCACTCACACACACACACACACACACACACACACACACACACACACACACACACACACACACACACACACACACACACACACACACACACACACACATTTGAGTTTAAATCTTTAAATGTTTTTTTGGTTGTTTTTTTATTCTTTGCCTGGTCAATTATTTAGTTATTATTTTTATATTGCACTCCGTGCGCCAAATAACCTTAAATCCAATGTGATAATCATTCCCTTTCACACTCTTTTCATAAATGTTGTTTGCCAGGTGACATTGTATATCCAAGGCTCTTTGTGTGAGGATCCTGGCCTGACAGTCTTGTCAGTCTTGTCTCTGTTCAATGTTTCTATGTTTGTCTTGTGCTTGAGCACATGGCTTTGTCTTTGTTTGTGTTGGCCATGTGCTCCTCTTGTAGCGCCTCCTTGTTTCACTAATTGTGCTCACCTGATCCTCATGTGCTTTGGTCCCTTTATATTTCCCTCATGTATCTGCTGGTTTGTTGCATGTGTATGTAGTGGATGAGATTCTTGCTTGTCTACTGATCTTTTATTTAAGTTAATTCTTTTGAATTTGCTTTAGTCTAGCTCAAGTCTTTTACTCTAGGTATATCAAGCCTTTTTTTTTGTTTTCTATTTTGATTTGGCCTTTTCTCTGTTTGTAGCCTCGGTTATTTATTCCTAGTATTTCTTTTTGTTCATAATTTTTATTATTTTCTATTTTCAGTGAAATGTAGTTTTTTTTTCTTTTTTTTCCTGTAGTCCCTGTGCTGAGTCAGTTATTTCTGTTTTGCTTTTTCTTGTTGTCTTCTTGTGTTTGTTCCTGTCTGTTCCTGTCCTCCATCCTGATCCACCCTGGCTGCCGCTTTCAAGACCAGGCAGTGAAACTGATACAGCTTTGGTTGCAGCTGAAAATTTCCAGCCTCTGGTTCCTCAAGCTACTGCCTGATCTCTAGTCATTATCTGCTGCTTCTCCATTTCCTCGATTCTCCATCTTAGCCTTGCCCGGGTTGGATCTCATCTGTCTTCCCTTTCTCCTGTTGACTGTTACACTTTTTCAATATTTATCTTTTTGTCAAAGGTTTTGGTCTTTCACCACATCATTCCATGTCGATCATTCCAGCTCTCTGCAGGTACTGGCGTGAAGTTTCAACGAAATGTCTCTCAGGCAAACGCAAATCACTCTGTCAGGATGCGTGTTCCTGTAAAATCCATAACTTTTTATGAAGTGGTGTAAATCCTGCTCTTGGCACCAGGCAGTAACATCTATGTTTATGACTCTTGATTCAGGTCGAGCCATTAAGCATGTAAAGGAGGCCATCTTTACTGAGGACGCGGGCGTACGAAGGGGCATTCCTAAGGTGCTGGTGGTGCTCACGGACGGGCGCTCTCAGGATGATGTCAATAAGATCTCTAAGGAGATGCAGATGGAGGGTGAGTGATCTGAATATTCCTTGAATTTGTCATTCTTTTCATGTTTCATGAATCTAAAAATGAGCATAGCAAACCGCAGCATCTTAAAAACAACCAACTGTCTAGTGGTTTGGTTGTTTTTGTCGGTTTAAAAATGGAACTTTAAATGCTGTAATAAAAGTGTTGTCTTGTTTCACTGTAGGTTACATCATCTTTGCCATTGGCTTCGCTGATGCTGACTACGGGGAGCTGGTGAATATTGCCAGCAAGCCTAGCGAAAGACATGTGTTCTTTGTGGATGATCTGGATGCCTTCAAGAAGATTGAAGAACAGCTCGTAACTTTTGTTTGCGAGGCTGCAACTGCCAGTATGTCCCTTTGAGAATACACCGAAACTTCCTCTTTCAGTTCGCCTTGACGTAGTATAACTTGCTAGTTTTAAGCCATTATCTTAGAGATACAGCACATGCTATATTGTGAATGTAATCGTGGCTTTTTTTTTTTAAAGTGACATCCTTCTACTAGAAGAAAGAATCTCTGACATAACAGAATTTTGTGAACAGAATAGATCAATCAGAAACCAGATCCAGAACTATGACCTTTACAAGTAATGGGTAACACTTGACGGGTCTCATTTGTTAAAATTGGTTAATGCATTAGCTAACATGAATATATATTTCACAGCATTTATTAATCATTGTTAACAGTAATAAAAATTACAAAGATAACATTGTCCAAACATTGTTTCAAAATACAAGTTTGAAATCAATTGCTGTTAAAATGGTCTCTGAACCGGAAAATATTTGAATTTATCATTATGTAATGTGAAATTTTCAAAAATTCCTTTGTTCTGAGGTTTTGCACTCTGTTCTGTTTTTCTATTACAGCTTGTCCCTCGGTGTTAATGAGTGGGAACACTTTAGCTGGTGAGACAACAATAAATGCTCCTGGCTCACAGTAACCTCTACATAAAGCACACCATCACTGTGTTGGGTAGGATAGGATCTGAGGATTTATTTAAGAATTGATTTAAATCTATCCATCCACTGTCAGTTTTTAAAAAGCCCTTTTACTTAATTAGGACCAGTGGGTGATGTTATTCTCACACCATTGTTTAGATCTTGAAAAAGAAAAAAGCACACTTGGTTTTGCTTTGATTTTCCACCTATCTTTCACTAGATGGACAAAAATAGTCCCACCATTGGTTGAGCCTTTGTTTTAGCCTGATTTAGGCCATGTTTTTACCACAGCTGCTATGTTTACACTTTTAGGTAATCTTTATAATTGAGTTATATGTATAATATATTAATGCAGTAATATTTAATATATTTAAAAGTATTTATAAATATTTATAATCTAATTTATAATATAAATAAGCTGGTATTTTAACAGAGAAAACACTTTAAAACATTAAAAATAGCCCTCTGAATTAATCACTTTTCTCAATTCATTTATTCATGTGTAAACACTTGTACATACACTACAATACAAACATTTAAGGTTGGTATGATTTATTTTTATTTTTTGTTCTTTTATTCATCAAGAATGAAGGTCAAAAGTGAAAGTGATGACTTTTTAATATTTAGATATTCTACTCATCAAAGAATCCTGAAAACACCTCGGTTGTGACTGTAACCTTGGTTCCCTGAAGAGGGAGTGAGACACTGCTTGATTGACGCTAAGGAACACCTTGCCTGAGGATGTCTTGAAGCGCATGTAAAATCAGTCCAATGGTGTGTCGGAACGTAAGAGGCGGGTGACGTCATAAAACAGGAAACTATAAAGCCTGCCCAAACAAAGCAGCGCTAGCTTCTTAAGGTATAAGCAAGTCGCTTACAGGCATGTAGGAGATATGGCAGGTGACCGTGTTCCGTTCCCTCTTCAGGGAACCAAGGTTACAGTCATAACCGAGGTATTCCCTTTCAAGTGAACTTGCGCTGCGTCGATTGACGCTAAGGGGAACGTCTATACCAACGCCACCATAGCAAGAAGTGTCTGTCCTTTGGGAAATCATACGAGCAGCACTAGGACGAAAGCACCCGAGACCCCAGTGTAGAGTACAGGTCTTAAGAGTAAATCCTGACGAATGTATGCGGTGAGGACCACCCTGCCGCATCACAAATGTCCTGGAGGGGCACTCCTGACATTAGAGACTTAGAAGCCGCCATACTTCTAGTAGAGTGGGACTGGACAGCCAAAGGTAAAGGTTGTCCGGTCGACTCATAAGCAAGTGAGAGAGCCTCAACCACCCACCTGCTCAGCGCCGCGTAACCCATATCATGTGAAAGGCCCCTCGGGGAAAACCCTTTGGTCCTGAGCTACCACTTACAAGGGTCTCGTGTACAACAGGCCAAAATGTATCACGTTGGACGTGGCTGCCATCAGACCCAACAGTCTCTGAAACTGTTTGACAGTGAGTGTCTGGCCTAGCTTTATTCTTTTCACGACTGACAGGATAGACTCTATGCGTGCCGGTGATAGGCATGCCCGCATCAACATAAAATCCCAAACCACGCCCAGATAAGTGGTCCTCTGTATTGGAGAAAGTACACTCTTTTTGGCGTTTAACTGTAACCCCGACTCTCTCATATGGGCGAGAACGTCATCTCGATGCCGAACTTCCAACTGATGCGACTGAGCTAGAATTAACCAGTCGTCAATGTAGTTCCTGATGCGAATACCCTGCAGACGCAGTGGCGCCAGAGCTGCATCTACGCGTTTCGTGAAAGTGCGAAAAGTTTTGTGAGATCTATTGTGACAAACCAGTCTTCGGATCTGATCTGTGGCACGATTTGTCTCCGTGTTAACATTTTGAACTTTAGCTGCATGACTGATTCGTTCAGAACTCTCAGATCCAACATGGGACACAACCCCCCACCCTTCTTTTGAACGATGAAATCGTTAGCCTCATAGCATAATTGCCTAGCATAAAAACATTGAAATATGACTTAAGCAATTATGATATGAGGCTAACGAAATACCAACTGTAAACCTTGGTTTCCCTGCTGGAGGGAGGTACATGTTCTATGACTGTCCTCATTGGCCTGCGCCCTTGGATGTCAGGACATTTTCCCCGTAGCCTTCTTAGAAATAATGACGGTCCTCAGATCCTTCTTACCCTTTGAAGGCTGCGGTAGAGAGCGCTTTCCGTGTCCCCAGTCTTTTTTTGGGGCAGCACGGGTAGCAACACTCTGCTTTTTTGTGGCACGGTGTGAGGAGCTGGGTTTGGGGCTGCTCCCGCTCAGCACTCCCGGAAACGTGTACGGTGGGGGAGGAGTTTCTGGAATGCAGCCGCCTGTTTAGCTGACTCCTGAAACCTCTCGACAACCGAATTAACTGCGTTGCCGAAGAGGGCAGATGGGGACAGAGGTGCATCCATTATAATGTTTTTATCTTTTTTTTTTATCTTGAATATTATAATAAATAAATCTAAATATAAGTATCACCTGAGTTGTAGGATATTGCACTAAACAGTGGGAGTATTGCACTTAGAGGCATATGCCTTGGGAGGTGTGTTAACTGTTCAGAAGGGAAATTCATGGAAGAAACTGTTCCTGTGCCGAGATGTTCTTGTGGCCAGTGATCTAAGTCTCCGTCTTGACGGTAACCGTTCAAACAGGTGGTGACCAGGGTGAGTGGAGTCTGTGATGATTTTACCTGCTCTCTTCCTCACTCTGGAAGAGTACAGGTCCTGGACGGATGGCAGGGGGGCACTCTCCGCAGTCTGGACTGTCCGTTGTACTCTCCTGATGTCTGATTTGGTAGCTGAACCAAACCAGACAGTGATTACATTTACATTTACATTGCGACTTACAATTGCTATATATGTCAGAGGTCGCACACCTCTGGAGCAGCTAGGGGTTAAGTGTCTTGCTCAGGGACACATTGGTGGTGAATCCAATGTGTCCCTGTGGATTCGAACCCGGGTCTCTCACACCAAAGGCATGTGTCTTATCCACTGTGCCATCACCACCCCCAGTGATGGATGTGCATAAGACAGACTCGATGACGGCAGCTCCTGTGGCAAGTTGGACTTCCTCAGCTGGCGAAGGAAGTACAGTCTCTGCTGGGCTTTTTTTACAATGGAGTCAATTTATTTGTCCCACTTCAGATCCTGAGAGATGGTAGTGCCCAGGAACCTGAATGACTCCACTGCTTCCACAATGCTGTTCATGATGGTGAGTGGGGGGAGTGCTGAGCTGTTCCTCCTGAAGTCCACGATCATCTCCACTGTTTTGAGCGTGTTCAGCTCAAGGTTGTTGTAACTGCACCAGCCAGCCAGCTGTTCAACCTCCAGTCTGTAAGCAGACTCGTCACCATTCCGGATGAAACCGATGACAGTGGTGTCGTCGGCAAATTTCAGGAGCTTGACAGAGGGGTCTTTAGAAGTGCAGTCATTAGTGTACAGGGAGAAGAGCAGTGGGGAGAGAACGCACCCTTGAGGGGCGCCAGTGGTGGTGGTGAGAGTCCTGGATGTTAGTGTTAATTTTACCAGCCATTTTTAAATTTAGTTTCAGTTTTAGTCCAGTTTCAGCATCGCTTGTTAGTTTTTATCACATTTAGTCGACATCATCCCATTTTTATTTAGTCTAGTTTTAGTCGACCATAAGTCGAGCATTTTAGTCTTTATTTTAGTCTAAGAAAACATAATTTTATTCGTTTAGATATAAAGTCAACAAAAACTGTCAACATTTTAGTCTAGTTTTAGTCAGCACATCATTTTAACCTTTTACTTTTTTGTCAGCAGATAATATTTAACATTTCCTAAAATTATTTCACATTTCAACATTTTCTCATCTTTTTGATAAAAAACACAATTTTAAGGAACACATGCAGACATGGAAGATTTTCTGACAATATTTGCATATTTATTTTGAACATTGTTAAGGTTCAAAGACACAAACACAAATGCTTGCATTAAAACAAATAAAATACACCTGACAAAGGAATCAAATAAATAAAATAAAGTGTCTTATGAACTTAACACAAGTGCTGGCTGTTTAAAGCTAGTTCACATAGAATAATAAAATAAATAGATTTGAGGTCAATGTTGTGAAAAAAAAAAAACTCCAACTGATACAACAAAAGTGCTTTCCTGCCAGCTAGTTCACATGGTATATAAAGGTACAGTATTTAAGGTGAAACAAGGCATAGCTTGCTAGAACGTATGAAATCTTTTTAACTTGCAAATAAACTGAACAGGAATTAATTTTTAATCACTCGCTACGTGCTAAGAAGCCAACGTAACGTAGCCAGTCTGGATACTAAATGCTATGAAAGTTAGCCAACATTAGTTAGTTTATCATTGGGACATTATAGCCGTTGCGTTAATGTTACATTATAAACAACCACCACCAATCTTTCTGTTAACTTACCACAATGTCTTTGTGGTGAACTGCGACGTGTCTCTTCAGGTTTGTTGTGTTTTTTCCAGCTACCATGTGGCCACATTCCTTCCCTTCGACTAAAATCAAGCATTTGGTTTTGTTCTCCACTTCAATGAAGCGAAAATGTGTCCATATATCACGTCTCCTCTTTCTCCCGAGCCCCGTGCAAAGCATGTTTTACTTTTAACCTGTCGCCGCCTCGCCGTGAATCCAGCTCCTGTCTGCTCCATGTGTTGTGTAGGCTACTCTGTGCCCGGCCCGCCCGCTCCAGGTTTGAAAGTGGGTGTGTGGCGGAAGAGCTGACGAGGAGGAGGCGGAGGAGGAGACAGGATTTGACAAAACCATATCATATAATAATATGTAATTTTCGTCTCGTCTTTGTTCGTGAACTAAAATGTCCATAGATTTTAGCCCAGTCTTTTATTTACCGAACTGCATTTTCGTCTCGTCTTTATTAGTCTACGAAAATTATTTCTGATTTACTCCTAGTTATTGTTTATTAGTGGGGATTTTAGTCTCGTCTAGTTTTCGTTCGGTGAAAAATGTGCGTTGACGAAAATATTTTCGTTTAGTTTTCGTTAACGAAATTAACACTACTGGATGTGTGTTTCACCAGTCTCACTCGCTGCTGCCGGTCCGTCAGGAAGCTGGAGATCCACTGACAGATCGAGGATGGTATGGAGAGCTGGGTCAGTTTGGCTGTGAGAAGATCAGGCATGATGGTATTGAAGGCTGAACTGAAGTCCACAAAGAGGATCCTTGCATAAGTCCCAGGTCTGTCGAGATGTTGCAGGATATAATGCAGTCCCATGTTGACTGCATCATCCACAGACCTGTTTGCTCTGTAAGCAAACTGAAAGGGATCCAGCAGGGTTCCAGTGATGTCCTTTAGGTGGGCCAACACCAGTCTTTCAAACGACTTCATGACCACAGACGTGAGAGCGACAGGTCTGTAGTCATTAAGTCCAGTGATTTTGGGTTTTTTGGGGAATGATAGTGGAGCGTTTGAAGCAGCAGGGAACTTCACACTGCTCCAATGATCTATTGAAGATCTGTGTGAAGACCGGGGCCAGTTGGTCAGCACAGGCTTTTAAACATTGTATGGGGGCATGCTGCAGCCTGTCCAGCAGCTGAAAAAGCCTTACCCAACAAAGCTGATGTTGTTCTAACTGGCTTGTTGGGTAATACCAAGGGAATTGGCTTGGTTGGGCCTTAAGGGAAGATGCTGATTCAGGGGAGAGATAGCTCGCGAGCGTCTCTTCCACCTTTGTCATCTCCCCATAACCGTGCTCTTTATAGTTAGAGATAGAGTAATAGTGTGATGTTTGGGGACTATAAACTCCACATGAAACTGTTTTATCCCACGGTCTCGACACCTCGGTGTGGAGATTGGGGAAAAACGGAAGGCCCCGGCGTTGAGATTGTGAACGAGAGGGAAGGAGAAGCTTGCCTTTTGAACTAACATCCTGCTTATCAGCTGGCCAATCAATGCTTAATCTTTTAACCACTCTCGTTACAACCTCAACAAGCTCCTCAAAAACATGAGACTGAGGAGAGTCCTCAGTATCTCCTGCTTCAACACTAACAACATCCAGTTCCTCGGAACTGGATAGTTGCAGTGTCAGTCCTTCAATCAGGGCGGAAGTAACCACAGTGCTTCCAAACCCTGAGAGAAGGCACTGGATCTGTCAGGTGAAGGCAGAGATAAGGCTGAGTCTGTCTCTAACCTTGCTGACACATCCATTTGCGAACCCCAAGTCTGAAGCCTCCGCTGTGCCTTGGCAGCAGCTGGACCCGAGCCTTGGGGAACGCGAGCCTGAGCATCCTCACGAAAGAATGCCAGGCGGGATCAGAGTGTCCGCATTGGAAGCACCTCGCAGTGCTTACAGCCAGCGCCCTCGAGCGCTGACTGTGCATGCTCCTCACCCAAACCTGTTAAATATCGCAGGTAGGGGTGCACACACAGTCTGAACTGCTGCTGCTTACCATAATTTATTATATATAGTGACAATTTAACACCAAATAGACAAGAGACAGTTTTACATAAATGGCTCGTGAAGACACAGAAGCTAGCACTGCTTTGTTTGGGCAGGCTTTATTGTTTCCTGGTTCATGACGTCACCAACTTTTGATGTTCCGCCACACCATTGGACTGATTTTACATGTGCTTCAAGACATAATCACGCAAAGCGTTCCCTTACCGTCAATCAACGCAGCATGAGTTCCCTTGAAAGGGAATTGTTTTTCATGTTTTCCACAAAAATATTAAGCAGCACAACTGATTTCAATATTTATAATAATTGGTAATGTTTCTTGAGCAGCAAATCAGCATATTAAAATGATTTCTGAAGGATCATGTGACACCAAAGACTGAAGTAATGATGCTGAAAATTCAGCTTTGCCATCACAGGAAAAAATTACATTTTAATATAGTAATAACATTTCACAATCTTACTGTTTTTACTCGTTTTAATCAAATAAATGCAGCCTTGGTGAGCATAAGAGACTTCTTTCAAAAATAAACTATTTAAAGGTGGTGTTCTTTTAGATTAGCATACTTGACATTTTTCTGTTGTCCTTTGCAGGTTTCCGTATGATGGAGATGTTTGGTTTGGTTGAGAAGCACTACAGCAGTGTGCAAGGTGTCTCAATGGAGCCTGGGACTTTCAACAGCTTCCCCTGCTACCGGTTGCACAAGGATGCCCTCGTCTCCCAGCCTACCAGGTATGTGTGTGTGTGTTTCTGTATCTGAGAAAGCAGTGTTGTGCCTGAACGCGTTAATTTAACGATAGTTTATGAACTCGTTCATATTTTGGGCGAACGTGAACTGAATGTACTGTATTACAGCCTGATGAACGTTACTGTGAACTCGTTCATTCTGGTGTCTGTGAATGGCACGCTCTCTCAGTTTAACTTCATTCAATAGGTTGCCAGATTTTTATAGAGCCTTCCAGACAAAAACCTGGCTAAAACATACCGTAAACAGGCCTTAATATGTAGCGGAAAAACACCCAATCTGCCAATACCAGCCACCAGTGTCGCACCACCGCATGCGTCATCAAAACAAAAAGCAGCATGGAGGCGATAAAGCAGCAAGGAGGCGTCTGACACATAGCTTCAGTGTTTAAACTGATAAAATAATTTCTTGTCTGTGGTTCTATATGGGCTGTGGCAATAATTTTGAAAAATAATAGCTCGCAGCAACATAATGGAAAAAAATAACTATGAACTAGTTAATTTTTGGAACTGTGAAAGTAGTTAAGAATTTTGAAGTATGATCTATGAACTCAACTAGTTCATTTTAAAATTTGTGAACTGAACTTTGAAATAGTTCATGTAGGAAGTGAACTTTTCCAACACTGTGAGAAAGCATACCATTACGCTCAACTGAAACTCTCTGAAATGAGAAAAATGTGTGTTAGCTGTTACACGTCACCTGTCAAATCAAAGCTGTAATAAAGATTGAGTTTAATCAAATCTAGATGAAGCGGTTTAAGTTAGTAGGAATAGATTAGCCCCGC
Source organism: Siphateles boraxobius (assembly GCF_051911475.1). Lineage (NCBI taxonomy): Eukaryota > Metazoa > Chordata > Actinopteri > Cypriniformes > Leuciscidae > Siphateles > Siphateles boraxobius. Next base: position 17,151,214 of record NW_027508722.1, on the reverse strand, counting down.
ACTTACAAGCAATATAAAGAGCGATCGGGCTTCTGAGCACTGACCCTCCCCAGCTTGTGATATTTAGATTAGGTTCACTTTCCTACACTCAGGGGGAATGTTGTTATTACAGTGGAGGGTTTCAGCATAAGGGTCTCCTCTCCTGTAAATCTCGCAAACCACAGCCTCACTTTAAGGTGCACTCAGGCAGCTGGGAATTACTACAACACTGTTATTATGATAATCTCATCGGTGATAATGAGAAAGGCCAATGACTCACAGGGTAATGGCAGCGCTCTGGATACAGTTCACATTTGTTCTTTAGTGGAAGGTGTTCATGAAATAGAAGATCTGTTTTACTGGCTGTAAGGTTTCTATTGCAGTACTCAACCATAATTGTTTCTTTTCACTTTAATATTGATCTAAGGTTATTTTAGTTGTTTGTTTTATTGTATTAAATTTAGGTGCCTGTGTTATATTTTACACTGATCATTTTGTTTTGACTGTTTTACAGCATTTGTGCAATGTGGGTGCAGTAGAGTGATTGGAGACGCATATAGAATAAACGTTTTTTGGTCTTGTTGAGAAATTATAAGAGTGGTATGTCTCTCTTTTCATTAAAGGGATAGTTTACCCAAAAATGAAAATTCTGTCATCATTTACTCACCCTCATGTCATTCCAAACCCATAAGACTTGTGTTCGTCTTCGATACACAAACAAAGATATTTTTAATGAAATCTGAGAGGTTTCTGTGCCTCCATAGACAGCTACGCAACTACTATGGTGATGCTTCAAAGAGTTCATAAAGAGATCATAAAAATAATCCACATGAATTGAGCGGATTAGTCCAAATTTTCTGAAGAGACACGATAGCTTTATGTGATGAACAGATTGAATTTAGGCTTTGTCACAGTCAAACAGAAATAGTTAGTCTGATGTCAAATCCGATATATTGATGAATTGTACAGTACATGACATTAAAATAGTTATCGACTTATTAATTAGTGTCCACATTTGAATAAGTTGTTCTTTGTTTAGGTAAATAGTGGACTACTTGTGTGTGATTTATGTTTACAGATATCTACATCCTGAAGGCCTTCCCTCCGACTACACTATATCTATGCTCTTTCGCATACTGCCCGAAACTCCTCAGGAACCTTTTGCATTGTGGGAAATCCTCGACAAAAACAATGAGCCACTAGTGGGCATTATTCTGGACAGTAAGTATCACTCTTTTTGATGAACCTTATACCCGTGTGCAGTCTCAACATAAAATCTTGTGAGAAAAAAATAATTAACTAAATAAGTATTTAATGATAATTTAGATGATTTAAATGTTTAAACTCTACTATAATGGAAAATATAATGTTTTTTTTTCTTTTTATCAATTAAATGTTTTTCAAACAGTGGTTCGCTAAAGGAGAAGAAAACACTTGCATTTTTTTGTTGTAATTGGTGTTAATGGCTGTTTGTCTAATCAAACTCTTTGGTACAAATTATGCAGATTCTGTATTTTCAAATACCATATACAAATTTACGCAAGGTAAAAGAAAATACAACCAAGACTGTATTAATATGGGTTTAAAATTAGAATAAACATGATTATTGCCTACCACAATGCATAAATTATTCGCTGTCGAGAGCATGAAAGCACTGTAACATTTTTGTACAATAAAAAATTGATACTGTGTGGAGTCATCTTAGTCCTGAATCAAAACCAGTTCAGAACTGCTGACTTAAAAGACCCCTGAATTTAATTTAAATTTTTTTTGTCTGTCTTCAGATGGAGGGAAAACTTTAACCTTTTTCAATTACGACTACAAGGGCGAATTTCAAACGGTGACTTTCGAAGGAACTGAAATTAAGAAGATTTTCTATGGCAGTTTCCATAAGGTCAGTCTCTCCCATTTTAATGTATGATCCAGCTATGACAGTGATTAAAGAAACTCTACAGTCATTAGTGTTTCGGTCTCATGGTTGAGGTTTTCTTTTTCTTGTCAGGAGAGTCATGATTTATGCTGGACCAAAGTTTATGTTAATTCATGCTACAACCAGTCAGTGTGCCAAATGACCAAATACAGCTGAATACACTAATTTCCCTTTATAAAGTTACCTCATTTTCTTTATAGTTGTGCCTTGACTGTCATAACCGAATATCGCTGATTTTTATTTAGTATATTTTAGCTGTCTGCTTTTCCTCATTCTCACTACCTTTTGTACGGTTTTGGACGCAAGACTTTATCCGATGTACAGTTAATTTACAATGCTCCAACAGCAATTGGTTAGTCACTGTAACAACCAATATCTGTTACCTTCAGATTTCATCTCTAAATTTTACATTATATACGTTTTGTTCATAACACGGTCTGCACATTTTTTTGAAAAACAAAACAAAAAGATGTTTCAGCCATGTTTCTGAAACGTCCACCAGGGATTTTCAATGTATTATTTCAACCAGGGCATGCGCTACAGAGTTCTGACAGTATAAAAATGGCTTATGATAGCCCTTTCCTGTTCATTTTATGTATTCTTTCTTAACAGTCGAAGTTGAAGAGCTCTCTATCACTCTTCCGCCCTCCAGTAGTTTTGAGAGCCTGTCTGATGTATTCCAAGATGTGTTGCTTATCTGGTTATAATTCCCTTTTCCTGCCAAGTGTGTTTTACCTTTGAATGCATGACAAGCCATCCGCAGCCTTTGATGCAGTGGCGTGTGTTTTTATGAGCAAGTATTCTCCTGCATCACTTATGATGTGTTTGTTGGGTAATCCCTCTTGGCAGAGCTCGTCAAGATTAGGAGTCTGTGAGTAATACAGATTACTTCAGCACTGTCTCGGCTCCGGATTCTGAATTAATAAATAAATCTCATCTCATCTAAATGCTGAGAAATAAGCAGGATTTAGAAACTTCAGAATTTCAAAGAATTTCACCTGTCGTTTTTTTTTTTTTAAATCGCTCGTTCAGTAGTTTTCTTTTTTTTTTCTTTGTGCAGCTATGAATGGGACATTCTCAAATTATTACAAACATGTCTTGAATTTTCACTCATAAAAAAGTCAAATAGTCAAGAAACTCCATATATAAAAGCAGGGCTCGAAATAAGCAATGGCCCGGGGCCAGTAAAAGAGTATGTCGGGCTAGTTGATTGGCCAGTCACTGGCCTGCGCAGCAAAACAAACAGAAAACGTCATACGCAGTGGCGTGAAGAGTGTCAATGTTACTTCAGCTTATTTATAACGTGTTAAAATGTCAAAGAACTACGAGGCTGATATGGGAAAGAGGACCTAGTAGGGCTGGGCGGTATATCGAGTTTGTACAATATATCGATTTGATCTGACAATGTTAGAATGTAATGTGATTTTAACCACCTTTTTGCACATAATATATTGCATAGCCTACATTACATTCCCAATATTTGTTTCCATATCCTTCAATATCAACATTGTTTGTATATCATTGAGCAGGATGTGAAATAAATTTTTTTTTAAATATAAATACAGATTTTCTTTATCCAAATAGAAAAACGTAGAAGGTACCTATATATATATATATATATATATATATATATATATATATATCGTATATCCCCATCTAACCAAAAAATACAGAGAGATGATTTTTTTGGCCATATTGCCCTGCCCTAATTCCTAGTGTCATGGAAAACACAGTACAGCTGGGTGAAGAAAGGGGGGCGGCGATGAGGGCATGTACTGTTTCGTTTGCCGGAAATCTTACAACAAAAGCCGCAAAATGCATAACCGGCCTGCCCGACGGGCTATCTGAAAATAGTGTAATCAAATTCCCCCCTAAACTTCTGCCTAGCCCCCCTAAAAATGTGTTAAGTGTAAGCTACACAAATTCGTGTTCGCTTCTGTCTTGTTATAATCAGATTTAGCGCATTCTTCTTTTTATTCTTCATTGACAGTTTTTTTAAGTCATAAATGTTAAACGAATGACAAAAACAATCAGGCCATAAATGTTAAACAAATGACAAAAATAATCAGGCAAACTAATATACTTTTGTCTAATTTCGCCATTTTGATGTGAAAATAGTTCTATTTTGGGCATCACTCATTACTGAGGGGACAAGAAAAATTTATCTTAATGTATACAATAAATAGTTTAATGGAAAAGTGCTTTTCCTTATATTTCTTTCAGAACCAGTAAAAATATAGAAGGGGCCAGCAAAACTCTGATCTACTGGCCCTGGGAGCCAGTGGGTTTTTTTATTTTTATGTTAAGCCCTGTAAAAGATTATAAAAAAAAATTGTCCCTTTCACCTGCTATTCCACTTGTATGACATTACAAGTCAAGCAGTTTTTTCCCTCTTATTTAGTTTTACTAAGTCAAACTTAACTATTAATGCTATTTTGAAAAAACAAAAACATTATATAAAAGTACTTTCAAGTAAAAAATGTGGAGGTTTAAATGTGCATTTCATGAATTTTCCCTCTATGAAGTAATTCATTGTTATTTTTTTGTTTGTTAAAAAATTACTTTTTGTTAATTTAAATGTGTCATTGCTCTTACATTGTTTAATGTTCACTTGAAAGACTTTCAGTATATGGGATTTAATTCTGTAATGTATTTATTCATTTTTGATTAAGTGATGTGTTTTTACTGACACATTAGAATTCTTAAATTATTATTTTGTTACTTTTATATGACAACACATTCTTCATTTGTGAAATAAAATGATAAAATTAATAAACAAATGTCAAATTATACTTTATAATTGGTATTAATTCAAATAAACACCCATAATCCACTTTTATGGGAGAAAAGGATTAAATTGATGTAAAAATGTAAAAAAAGAGAAAAGAAAATGCATAAATATATACATAAATAAATATACAAAGAAATGTAAAAAAACAAACAAAAATAAATGAGCATTTATACTTTACTTAATTTAAGTATAATTGTATTTGTATTTTGTATTTTTTCCACATTTATTTATACATTCATTTATTTATTTTAGTTTATTTCCACATTTATTTGTATTTAGGTCTACATTTATTTCCACATTTATTTATTTTCACATTTAATTGTTTCTACATTAATTTGTCTGTATGCTAATGAGGGCGCGTGTTTTACCTCAGACATCAGCAATTGCGTTCAGAGTGGCAGTGCTGAAGCTTTGAGATCATAGTATAAAAAAGTATAAATACTCATTTATTTTTATTTTTTACATTTCTTTGTATATTTATTTATTATTATGTCAGCTTTGGAATTCCATAAAACAACAACTAAGACATGCTACAGTAATGTATGTCTATTCGCATTTGAGTGAGCGTTCAGCACACAAACTAAAATAATCTGCTTTATAGAGTGCGGCTACAGCATTGTGTCGGCGCGGTTTCCTTTTGTAGTTGCTAATGAGATTTGTATTCAGAGCTTTGTGGCTAAAGCTGTGAGGTCATCTGGCCACAGCTGAATCTTATTTCCACATTGTAAACCCTTTTTGCATGGAAGTCGCTGTCCTCAATACTGCTGCTGACCCCATGTAACACACAGTTGGCTTGAGTTGTTATGATAGCTTTTAAAAAATACACCCGACTTGGAAAAGATACTGATGATGTGAGCAGAGGGTCTAGGACTCTGGTCGGGGCTCTATTAAAAACGCCCCTTTTCTCTCAACCATGACTTATTCTGCACTTTCTAAAGCCAGAGCTCAACGGTTGTCATTTTGCAAGGTTGTGAAAGGAAGTCGTGTAGATACTGTGACGCATAAGATATTTCAGTGGCTCATCTTATGGATGTTATTTTGTACTATTGTCGTGCTGCTTGTGTGCATTTCGAATCAAGGTGAGAACTGTGTTAGAATACATTTGGAGGAAGACACAAGCACTTTTGAACCGAGTGAAACAAGGCTACTCTGACAACACATGTTGTTCATAAACAGAAAGAAGCCATGATGAAATAAAAGAAAGCACATTATATGAATGATTACACATTATCCATTGCATGTATCTTTATATCACACACTAGCTTTCTGGGTTTATGTACAGTTTTGAGAGTAGAGCTATTCATTTACCTTACTTTTTTTTCTTTCTTTTTTTTTTAAATGTGTCATTGGCGTTACATTGTGTGAAAGAATTTTAGTGGGGCAAAAAACTATTAAAATGTATTGATTTTAGTTCAATTGTGTGAGTTTTGAGATGACATTGACACCCTCTTAGTGACATCTTTTTTTTTTATCCAAAGCTAAGTAAAGCCAAATTATCCTTTATGGTAAGAATTCAAAACTTCTTGCTCAACCAGCTTTTTGCTGGTTAACAGCATGGTAGTATGGAATCTGCCCTTATTAGGGTATTACATTATATTTAATTAGAAGTTGACTGGAAATTGTGTCGGTCTTGTCTTGTTAGACCTGAGTGCGCGTTCGACACACTGGACCATGTCCTTCTGTCCTTCATGGTAAATGGAGTAGCCTTACGTTGGTTCCGTTCTTACCTGGAGGTTAGGGCATTTGCTGTAAAAATTAGGAATCATTATTCTTCTACTGCTCCTGTAAGTTTTGGGGTACCTCAGGGCTTTATTTTAGGACTCTTACTTTTTTCCCTTTACATGATTCCGCTGGGCACTATATTTAATAAATATGGTATTTCATATCATAGTTATGCTGATGATACGTAGCAGAAAGTAATGCAGCTGAAAATTCTTTGTTGGATTGCCTTGAGGAGGTGAAATGTTGATGAACTAAAATGTTATAATGTTAAATGGGAAAAAGACCGAAATAGTAATTCAACCCTTATGCTCTTATGTTAATCTTAAAAAAAATGTTATTCATTATTTTTGAATGAAATGTTTATTTTCTTTTACTGCAGTTTAGTATGCTTTTATAGCTTTTAAAATATTTTATTTATAAATATATGTTTGATTGATCGAACCAGCCTGACATGCACCAAAGCAGCACAAATCAACTTATTCATTAGATTTCATAGAGTATTTTTTAGAAAGAAAACATGCCTATTTTTTCTTGCACATCAAAAAAGCAAGCCATGACATTATTGTCCATATTTTTGCTATGTGCCGATTGGGAGATTTTGCTTGTTTAGCAGTTCAGTGCCAGTTTAGTAGCCATGCAAAGCGATACAGAATAACATTAGTCTGGCTGTAAAGGCTTATTTACAAAAACAGAACAAATGCTAACAAATAGTGACACTGTGTATAAGCATCTTATAAACATCTTATTTTCATATAAAGAAGGAATAAATTTCCTTAATTCAAAGAGCATTGGACTTCTTTGTATAATTTGGCATTCAAAATCGCCCTGCTTAAGCTCATTCTTGTCAGTTTTTAATTGTTTTGATTGTGGTTTTTTTAAACTTAATTTTGACAGGTTTAATTTACTTAATATCTATTTTCCCCTTCAAGCATATAGTATTTGCACTTTTGCAGGACTTGAAATAGCTGCCCAGGGGTGTTTTGAATATGGCCATTGAGTAGCTAACTTTCCTTAAAGAGGCTTTCTCTCTAATGCTTGCCTGGATCTGTCCCTTAGGCCATAAAAACTGGACTGCCAATAACATCTATTAAATCTGTAAAGAAGTTAAGGAAAGACAAACAAGACCAACAAACATTGGGGGAAAAGATTTTCTTAAGCAGTTTTTGTCTTCTGTTGTTCAAGTTAACGCAACACAAGTTAAACGTGCATAATGTTTTATATTAGCTTAAAAATAAACCTCAATTAATGCCTTTTGCTTAAAACAAGAACATAACTATTTGCGAATGTCTTAATATCTTGTCTAATTGTAATATCTTGTGTAATCTTCTCAGTGAGTATGCTTGTATATTTTTACTAGGAAACTCCAACAAAAAATTTCAATCCATCCATCCTCGGTTTAAAAATATTATTTATATTTTTTATAAAAATAAATTGTTTTTAAAAATATAAAAGAATAATTTGAAATATAAATAAAAACTATTTGCCAGTGTCTTAAGATCTTATGTAATTTTGCTTCTCAGGTGAGGATGCTTCTATATTTTTACTTGGAAAACATGTAAATACGGATTAAGAACCAATCATTCCATGTTTAAAAGGGGCAGTTGTTTTCGATAGTCATGAAGCCTGAAATGGGCCAGTTCATCATGTTGGAAACAGAATTATCCTGAAATTGATCAGGAGGCAGATGTGACCGGCAGCGGCTGAGCTGAAAAAGGAGCGATGCTGGGCTCTCATTCCCTTTTGCCACTCTTGCTTAGCAGATCATCATTACCACTGCCAGACCAGCTCAGACACATTCATAAACGGGCATAAACACTCTCAACACCACTCTCAGGTTAAACACATGGAGCACATGGACCCGTCCCTGTCTAAACGGCATGTCACTGCTGCAGCTGCAGAATCTAATTGGTTTTCATTGCAGAAACACCTGCCACTCAGAAAATGGAAGGTGATATTCAGTATGAAAATCCATATTTGCCAAAACACAAGCATACCGCCTCACAGACTTAACCAAATTTCTTCTGTCTCAGCCTGTTTTTTTTTCTACCATGATAGAGAAGTTTAATTTCTAAGCATTAAACAGCCTCCCTTCATAATGCTTTATAATTGACGTTAATGTGAGACTTCACAATAATGAGTATGGTCTGAGTCTGCTATCAGCCCGCCTGTCTGACTGCGCACTCGCACTTACAATTGCATCCAGTGAACTGGAGAAAATTGAGTTTTAGACCCCAAATCCATTAACAGGCGATGTGTGCTGTCTCATACTGAAATCGACTCTGACATACAAATATGAACTTTTGCTAACTCTATTTTAACTTGTTCTGTTTTCGTGGTTGTTTTGGACACAATTACAGTTCTCTACAGTTATCTGACTGCAGTGTAATATGGAATTAACAACTGCACACATTGTAAAACAGGAGAGATGGCAAGGTTGATTTGGTTTCCATTGTGTGCATTAATAAACTTAAATGTTTCTGTTGTAACCCTGTCAAGCCTGAAATATGAAATAATGGTTAGAAAAATCCTTGAAATTGAACTATTTTACTATCGTCTACATAACAGGTGATTTTTTTTTTTTAATTGCTTGTGTTTTAATGTCACATCAGGGTTTTATAGTTATTTATTGATCATCACTTTTTTTGTATTTTGCATTCCATTTCTAATTTTTTTATAATTTCTGTTAATTACATTTTTTTTTCATTAAATTAATCTTTTAATTTAGCTTTGTGGTAGTAAAAATGTGTGGTAAAATATATTAAAATGTTAATTGAACTCAATATACCTCAAATAAATTTTAAAATAAATGCCTCAAATGTGTAAAATATATAAAATAGTCTTTGCTAAGTAATTACCTAAATAATTATTTTTAAATATCACTAATAATATTAAAGTTATTCTTGCTGCATCAAAATCAGCAAAGATTTCTCAGCAAAAAGACATGCATTGTGATAAGAAGACATTTTGGAAATGTTATTAAAAGTCCCTCTACTTCCTGAAGTGCATTGCTAATGATCAGCTTTTTGATGTTAACATAGTGATTAGCAATGTACAATGTATGTCAGTGTAATGTTACAAGCCAAAATAAACCCTCTTTAATCATCAGCATCAATGCCTTATGCTGTAATTATATTCACCATTTTGCTTAAATAATTATAACATAACATCCATCAATACATCCCTAATAATCATTAATCATTGCAAATTCCTTTTTATTTCGCCTAGCTTCATGTGGCCATCAGCAAAACCGCAGCTAAAGTGGTGATCGACTGCAAAACGGTTGGAGAGAAATCCATCAGTGCCGCAGGTAACATCACCATTGATGGCGTGGAGGTTCTGGGACGCATGGTCCGCTCGCGTGGAAGGAGAGAGAACTCAGCGCCGGTAAGAGCAAACACATTCAGCCTCAGTCCTAAAGGACAAGTCTTGTCCAAGCCTAAAATAATCACCCATTTAAGCTCATAACAGGACAAGCTTTTGTCTCATACAGACACAAAGAACTTAGTATACAAGTGAGGGAATGTTTCTGAGGAATCTTTGTTTGGAGTCTAGTAATTGTTAGAGATGGTTGAAACTTTGAAGCTTGAAGACACAAACGTCCTCTCAGATTCACCCGTATAATTATTAGGCTTTGGAATTCAAAGCATGGGCACTCAGTTCAAGATAGAAAATACAGACTTTAATGCCTTTTGGTTTTTCCATCAGAATGTGTGGATCATTATGTCTAATTGTGTAAGAGTGGGTCTGATTTCATTCTCCTCCGAGGGTGCCGGCACAACTGATGAGACTAATTGTCTTTGTAATAATGCTGGTGGGGGTTGTAATGTGAGTTTGTGTGGAGTAAAAGTTTAAAAACTATTAGAATCAGTCATTCAGCCCAAACAAATAACCAGACGCATCTCAAGGACGGCTGTTAGTAAACGGATGCAGTTTCTGCTTATTTAGATTTCATTCTTTTGCAACAGTGAGCCCCACGATTTGTTTAGACTTCATACAATGGTTGTGTTGATAAGATTTATATTGCATTCATTGCTAAGAGATTACAGTTCAATAACCTTATATGCTCTCTGTGTGTGTGTGTGTTTGTATGATCCTGTCCACAGTTTCAGCTCCAGATGTTTGACATAGTCTGCAGTATATCATGGGCCAGTCGGGATAAGTGCTGTGAGCTCCCAGGCTTGGTAAGAGCGAAAAAATGGGTATATTATTCAAAATATCCGTTTTATATGATCAGCAAACTGTACGAGCCACGTTCTAATTAGCTTACATTAATACTGCAGTTCTTTCAGCGGTGAGGCACAAGGAACCTCAGATATTTAATTAACCCCAAACATCTTGAGCATGTGAAATTTAAAAAATTCAGAAGTACATAATACCAGCATCCCCATCGCTGAGGTTCACTTAGAATTGATTATTAATGCATTAATTAGTGTTACTGCTGTTGATAAACGTGCACTGACACTACAATTTTGGCTTATTTAAATAAAGACTTAAATAAGCATGGATTAGATCAGCTAGTCCAACTATAGATTTAGGAATTGATCCTCTTTGCACTGTTAAAAAATAATCTGTTAAATTACATAAAAAAACTGGCAGCAGTAGTTGCCAGAAATTCACTGTAAAAAATACTGTGACAATGTTTTCGGAATTACGGGATTCCTGTAAATTTTAACAATTTAACCATATATTTTATTAAAGGGATAGTTCAACCAAAAATGAAAATTCTGTCATTTACTCACCCTCATGATTTTTTAAACCTGTGTGTGTCTCTTTCTTCTGTTGAACACAAAAGAAGATATTTTAAAGAATGTTGGTAACCAAACAGTTGACGGGACACCATAGTATTTTTTTTTTCTTTCCTACTATGGAAGTCAATGGCTACTGTCAACTGTCTGGTTACCAAAATTCTTTAAAATATCTTCTCTTGTGTTCAACAGAAGAAAGAAACTCATACAGGTTTGGAACAACATGAGGGTGAGTAAATGATGACAAAAGGATAGTTCACTGAAAAATGCAAATTCTAAGTGAAAAACACCAGCTTCGACTTCCAAAATCTGCAATGAAACGTTTTATTTTTTTACATTATGGGAGATGTAAAGATAAATTTATCAAATTGAATGTCACAAGTTCTGACTGTTCTTAAGCTCTGACTATGTTGTTGTTTATTTCAGTTTTGACTTGGAAATGAGTAAAGAGTCTTCAAATGACTTATTTTTTAAACAAATACAATTTCCATTATTAATGGTTTTATGTATGCCAGTATTGAAGACATCAGTATCATCATACATTTGAAACCTTAGTGATATCACTTTTTTTGTTCTTTTCCTGTCTTTCTTTTCTTTTTGTCTGCTTCTATAATCCTGATAGAATGTTCTCTTAGTAATCTCAAATCAGCCATTCCGGCAATTGTCCCTAACTTTAAAGATCCACGACCACTCTACAAATAACTCAATTATGTAATCTTGTAGCAGACAAATAAACTTGGTCCTTCTTCGATAGGAAGAACAATATCTCCAGATCACTTGCTGTGTTTGTGCGCTTGCGAATTAATGACTTGAGGGAATTGCACAGACACCCATGGTTGACTTGGATAAATAAAGTTCTGTTGGATTCCTAGAGAGGAAATAATCTGGTGTTTGAAATGTTGTACATCATGTTGTTTTGTTTGTGCTTCCCTCAGAGAGTAGAAGAGGACTGTCCTGCCATGCCCCATGCCTGCAGCTGTGCTCAGGACAGCAAAGGACCGCCTGGACCCTCTGGACCACCGGTAAAACCATTACACCTAACCTTAGAATGGTGGTACTAAACTAAATCAGAGTGGGTACCGGGGAGATTTGTAACACTGAACCAATTGGAAAGGAGGTACAGGGGTGCCAGGGCCCCTGAGGTGACAGTTTTTGTTAGTTTTTTTGTTCAATAAAATATATTTTGAGACAAAAAAACAAACATTTTTTGTTTGGTTTAAAAAAATGATGATTGCAGTCATGTTAATGAATGTTATATTATAGAACTGGAATCAATAAATTTATGAATACAAATTGTAAGTGATTGACACAATATATCAAAATCTGAGATAGTTGTGCAAAAAACGGCTTACAGTACAAATGTCTACCCCAAAATTTCTCAAAAATCTAGTTCTTCTTTTTTTAGCATAAAAGCTATCTGACAGGGCTACTTAAGTTGACAAACTTGCTCTCACACTCCGACATAAAAGCTAGCTGACATACTTTACCTGACAAACTCACTCCACTACTCTAGCATAAAAGCTTTTGTTTTACATAAGAGCTTTTACATGACAGTGATCAGTCTCCAGGAACATTTCAGTGTCTTCCCAAAACGGTAATGGTTCATGGCTTGTTCCTTGTGGGGATCGAACCAGAAACTTTTACGCTTTTAGCCTAAAGCCTTAAGCACACCACACCTCTTTTGGAAAAAACACAGAACGTGTTAAGATGGCGCATAAACCGATTAGAGAAATAAAATGAAATGGAAAGACTATGTAAGATATTGAGAAAAAGACCCAGCATTAGATTGCTCAATTCAACCCGTGCTTCAGGTTGAACTCAATATGGCGGGAACAAATAAATGAGCTCATTTGGAAGGCAGCATCGTATGCACCCTGAGGGAAAATGTATTTCTGAGGCCTCGAAAAGGCCATGGTTTATAAACAGCAGTTCTTTTGAGAAAGTCATTACGAAGAGATCGATTTATCAAAACAGATTAGTCCACTCCTGTCCTGTCTGCGTTTATAGATTCCTTCATCCATACAAGCCCATTTCCATGACCAAGAGGTGGTTGCAAGGAAAACGATTGCATTTCAGTTTTGTATTATTCCTGCGTCTTGATATTAATATTACTGTCATGTGTTCTGAAGCCTTTCCTATGATTACATGTCCTGTTAAATCACATGTATCTCTCAAATTAATATTAATGCTGTATTCTCGACTTACATCGTCACCAGCAGGTTTCGTTAAGTGTGTTTTGAGCAAGCTCATGAATCAAATCCTTGATAAGAACTACCTTATTGCAGCCATTGCCACTGGGGATGCAATTAAAGTAAACACAGGAAAAGGAAGACGTGCAAACAGGGTTAAATTACTCGTGGTTGCCTGCAGCAATGAGGGCAAGAGTTTATGAGGGTCATAAGCAGGTGGGATATTGTTTGAACCAGGTCAAGTTCTCTAGTTCTCTACTGAACTACAGGCAGATTCCATTCTTTCTGATATTTTGAACTATTACATTTTTCAGTGTTTAAAACATTTTGATAAAGCAATTTGTTTGGTTTAATAAATAGACAGTAGCTGTGGACCAAAACCTTATTCCAGCAAGCAAGTTTGCGTTTAAAAGACGTATAATAGCCATCCAAACACGGCCCAGGCGTCTAGGGTAAAACAAGGCAAAATTTGGGCTGTCAGAGAAAATTCAATAAACGTCTAAACCATAGCCCAATAATAGACTAGTCATCAATCACTTAACAAAGAAATGAAATGAGGGAATAAATGAAACCAAACACCTTGTAATTACGGTTTACTTATCTTACTTAAAGGCAGGGTAGGCAATTTGTTTCTAAAACACTTTTTGCCAAATTTGTTTAAACACATTTTAGATATGTATTGGTATATAAAAACAAAGTACTCTGAAAAGGAGTTTATAGAAATAGAGTGTCTGTAGTCCTCTCAGGGCTGCAATAAACACAGCTCATTATTCCATTCGGACCGAGTGCAGTGATTGACTGGGAGACTGTCACTCTCCCTCGTTGCTATAGCTACCAGCCCTGTTGCAATAGGAGCTGCCCACATGCGCACACTCGGTTGACTCGCTCATTTCGGAAGAGGAGAGGCACGTACCTGCCGGAAGCTAGGAAGTCTCACAATTATGGTAGAGAAAGAGCAGTCAAATTCCCAGTACCACCTGTACCTGCATATATAGTCAGCGCAGGCAAACAAGGCAAACAAAGGTGATGTCACTTCATGCACTGTGCTCCTCTCCGCTCGGCGCTGGTAAACGCGTCCTCCAGCTGAGCGGTCGGCATCACGCGTTCATGTGTTTTGGGGGCGTGGCTTTGGAAGGAGCCCAGAAGGGAGGGGGTGGGAGTTTCTCTGTTGGATACTTTCAAAATCCAGCAGTTTTCTGCTAGTTTCTTAAACCTACCTACCCTGCCTTTAATGGAATATCATACATCTCGCAAGTTATTTAGGCAAAAACGACATGTAAACGAAATTCAAGGTTATTTTGGCTAGAAGTGGGTTACTCATCATAGCTGGACTATATCGGGTCTATAGTTAACCTAGACGGTGAAACGCCGGCTATCGCTTGCTGGGAACTTCCTACTTTAACATAGTCCACTGAAGGCGAGTTGAACTGAACCCATTTGCAGTTTGTTGAAAATGTGAACAGACACAAAATAAACAAAAGACTTGACAAAGCGTGAATTGGCTCGACTTGACTTGAAAAAACATGAACATAAACCTGGACTTAACAAACTCACCAAACAGCGGATTACATGAACAATACTAGACGAGAACAATGAGAACATGAGGGCTGTGTACACATGAACTAATCACTAAACAAGGAACACCTGAACACCAAACATGACACCTACATGGGGGACATTTAAAAAAATCATAGGCGTGAAGGCAGTTCCAAAAGTTATGCATCTTAAACGGGTAGTTCACCCATAAATTACTATTATGTTGTTATTTACTTACTCTCATGTCATTTAAAACTTGTAATATACCATACTTTCATTTTTTCCTTCCCCTCCCCCCTCCACACAATGCAAGTCAGTGGGGTCCAATTCTGTTTTTACATCCGATTTTCATTGTATAAAACATTTAGAAATAAATTGAAAGTTTGCTGAGCCCCCCTAGTGGATCCCGGTCCCTTGGTTGAGAACCACTCTATTAGAGTATTGTGCTGTTACCTTAGCAACATGCTAACATCAAACTCTGTTGAAATCAATTGCTAGTTGAGTCTCATTTGTGGTTATGTAGCTTTCCAAATCAGTCCCATAATAGGATCCATGATAGTAAGCACACTGCCTATGTAGGCATCAAGGCAGCTCACTATGCTTTGAAACGAAGCTAGAAAAAGTGTTAGAAATTGCTGTCTTAACATGTACCCCAGCTCTGTTCATTAATAAAATGTATTTGTTTATTCAGACTCTTTCAATTTGTGTTTATCTAATTGTGTGTGTCTGACTCCCAGGGCGGTCCTGGTATCAGAGGTTCAAGAGGAGATCGGGGGGAGCCAGGCTTGACGGTAAAGTACACATACAGTATGCTTCCACAGTATCCCATATGCAGGGCCACCCAGAGCTGTCATGATTTGCCAAATAGACAACAGCTCAAAATGTGGAAATATACACAATGCATGTGCCTCCATGTTGTTTTTGGAAGGTGCAAGTGAGTAAATCTCACTCGCTCAGATTTTTCTAGGAGCTTGCTTTGTTTATTTGCATCTCTTCGTCCAGCTGCAGTTTCCTTTACAGTAATGCCTCTCCAGATGTGTGTGTCCATGCACGGAATGCTTTATGCTCTAGTTCATGCTGGGACAGACATCATATCATTTCACGCTCCAAAGCTTTATGTAAACTTGGTCTAAATGGCCATCGATGAGAAGTTTGTCACAAGCTAGACTGTGACAAGTGTCTTTTGCTTCCTTGATTATTGCATTCCTGATGGAGAAGACGACTGCAGGGCATTCACACTTTGTTTCAGCAGCCCGGCTGGTGGTAGGCCTGAAACGTTACGTAATTATATTGAGGAAAATAAACCCGGCAATGAAACCG
Organism: Siphateles boraxobius; assembly: GCF_051911475.1. Classification (NCBI taxonomy): domain Eukaryota; kingdom Metazoa; phylum Chordata; class Actinopteri; order Cypriniformes; family Leuciscidae; genus Siphateles; species Siphateles boraxobius. Next base: position 17,135,002 of record NW_027508722.1, on the reverse strand, counting down.
TGATGATTTTATAATGAAGTTGTATTTATTAAGATAACGTCCAAACTTAATGTTCAAGGGGCCTCAAGGGCCACCTGGTGAGATCGGACCTTCAGGACCGCAGGGGCCACCGGGTCCTCAGGGGCCAAATGGACTGTCCATTCAGGGGGCACCGGTAAGTTTCCAGAGTCCTTCATTTCTTCTGACTACTTGGATTGTTACACGGAGTTTGTTTCATCTTCATTTTCATTTTGCCTTTTTTCTTTTTCAATTCCTTTCTCTTCAGGGGGCTCCAGGAGAGAAAGGTGAAAAGGGTGAAATAGGTCTGCCAGGTCCTCAGGTACGGGAAAAATATATCGCCCGCATGTCTCATCAGTACTCACGACAGATTTATAACACCCACACAGTCTCTCGTTAGCTAACCCCATCCCCTCCGTTAGAGAGAAATAATTATCACAGTGCCATGAGTGTCTGCGTATGTGAAGCTCATGACTGATAAGTCGTGCATGTGTGTGTCTTTATGTGCAGCTTATCTTGAATTAAAGAAAATTGGCTCACAGAAAAGAGAACACACAAATATAGATAATGTCCTTCAGTTGGCTGCCAAATAGAATCAGCTAGTGTCTTTATGAATTACTCAACTCTCCTGAACTCAGCTTGGAAACTAGCTTGTTAGCGCAGGAAGTCTGCTAGGGAGAAGTGTTGGAACTGAGATACGCTTCTGTGAAATAACCACAAACATTTGAAGCCGGCAGGAGGAAATACATGATTTATTAGAAATTACTTTTGGAATTTCTCATCTTCAGAATATAAAACAACTGATAATTTGGCTGTAACTGTAGCACTGACCAAGTTTTAACTCGTTACTGTTTTTAATAGCAAGAATTTCATTAAAAAAGCAACATTTTGAGCAAAAAGCTGAGAAAATTGCTTTTTTGTTTTGTTTTGGCTACATCCAGATCAGATTTAGAAAAATTATCAAAACATAGATGTAGATCGAGTCCATCAACACCCCCTCAGATTGCACAGTCCTATACTATTTCCTGGGTCGACATTTCATTCGATAACGTTGTTTAAAGGGTTAGCTCACCCAAAAATGAAAATTCTGTCAGTATTTACTCACCCTCATGTTGTTCCAAGCCCGTAAGACCTTCATTCATCTTCGGACCACGAATTCAGATATTTTTGATGAAATCTGAGAGCTGGATCAATCCTCCATAGGCTTCTTAAGGGATTGAAACTTGCCAGCCCCAAAAAGTCATTAAAGACATCGTTAAAATAGTCCAAGTGACTACAGTGGCTCAATCTTAAGTTTATCAAACGACGAGAATACTTTTTCTGCGCAAAAAACCAAAAATAACGGCTTTATTTCAACTATTCATTTCCTTCTCTGTGGGCCTCGAGTCAGTTCACTAGTGTAATGGCATAAGCTTCTGTTGTTGTACGTCACACGCATCACCCACATGACCAGCGTCGGCCAATAGTGAGCCTACGTGTGACGTAGCTCTACGCAATCATACTAAGTGAACTGACTCTAGGCCAACAGAGAAGGAAATGAATAGTTGAAATGAAGTCGTTATTTTTGCTTGTTTTTGCGCACAAAAAGTATTCTCGTCACTTGATAAACCTAAGATTGAGCCACTGAAGTTACTTGGACTATTTTAACAATGTCTTTAATGATTTTTTCGAGGCTGGCAAGTTTCAATCCCTTAAGAAGCCTATGGAGGAGTGATCCAGCTCTCAGATTTCAACAAAAATATCTTAATTCGTGTTCCGAAGATGAACGGAGGTCTTACGGGGTTGGAACAACATGAGGGTGAGTAAATACTGACAGAACATTTTTGGGTGAACTAACCCTTTAATGTTGATGATGGCATTATTTTTCATATGCATCTGCTAACATATGCTTTCGCTTGTTTATGCTGCTTCTTTACATGTCTTTTGATCTGGAGATTCAGTACTCTTTCAGAAGATGTGTCATAGCGCCACCTACTGTATAACAGTGAAAACACGGAAAGTTTGTTTTTTGTTTGTTTTTTATATTTCATTGTATAAATAAATTTCATTATTATTATTATTATAGTATTGGTTTCTTGTTGATTGTCCCAAAATGTAACGTAATATCTGACCCTGGATCACAAAACCAGTCTTAAGTAGCACGGGTATATTTGTGGGAATAGCCAACAATACATTGTATGGGTCAAAATGATCAAATTTTCTTTTATGCCAAAAATCATTGGGATATTAAGTAAAGATCATGTTCCTTGAAGATTTTTTTGTAAATTTCCTACCGTTAATGTATAAAACATTTATTTTTGTGAGTGAATGCAGCACAATCGCGAACATAAATGGACAACTTTATAGGCGATTTTCTCAATGTTTCGATTTTTTTGCACCCTCAGATTCCAGATTTTCAAATAGTTGTATCTCGGCCAAATATTGTCCTATCCTAACAAACCATACATCAATGGAAAGCTTATTTATTCAGCTTCCACAGGATGTATAAATCTCAATTTCAGAAATTGATCCATATGACTGGTTTTGTCATCCAGGGTCACATATGCTGTTCCATGTGGTTAACTGGGAAACATTTGTGCAAACATCAAATGGGACTTGAAGAGTTTTCATTTATAATTTACACTACTGTTCAAAAGTTTGGCATGCATGAATTTGATCAAATGTTACAGTAAAGACATTTTTAAAGTTACAACAGATTTCTGTTTCAAACAATTGGTTCTTTTGCCGAGCTTTTTATGAGATATTTATTTAAGAATCCTGATTTTGTCTCCACAAAAATATTATGCAACCAAACTGATTGAAAATTTCTTGAGCATCAAAACAGCATTAGAATGATTTCTGAAGGATCATTTGACACTGAAGACTGTAATAATGATGCTGAAGACTGTAACAATGATGCTGAAAATATTTATCATAATATTTAACGGTATTATTGTGTAATATTTCACAGTATTTTTTTATCAAATAAATTCAGAAATGCAGCCTTGGTGAATATAAGAGACTTCTTTTAAAAACATTATAAAATCCTACCGACCAACTTTTGAAAGGAAGTGTACATTGTAGAACCAAACTAGGTTTGAATTTTTCATTTAGAGTGATAGTTCTCAAAAACGAGTACTTGGGGTGTGTGGGGGGCAGGCATGTCCATCATTGAGATAATGAAACTATTTTAATTGAAACATAACTTGAGTACTCATGCATATCCCCAAACCAAACCCAGAAAAGCAACTACCTACACATTCCAATTAACCACACGCTACTGCCTAATCACAAGTGCTTGACAACTGTCAATTGACAATCTTATTTTAGTGAGAGTCTAATGTGCCTAAACTCAAAATACAGGCTGGATGGAATTCATATCTTTGCCTCAAGCAGATGTCTTAGACTTTTATGCTTCCAAAGCCTCTTTCAGAAGCTTGTTAAAATTCTCCCTCTCCTGCAATAAGTGCTGGTGTTTAGTTTTCTGCTGAAAGTGTCACCAAAAGGCTTCTAAAACATTCATAGTGACAGTTCCATTTGTTGAGGAATGACTGTTTGATGTGAAGCCAATGACAACCACTCAAGAAAAATCCCCTGGAGTTCTCTAGCCTATAGGGTGATGAAAAGAACATCCTGGCTTTTCCAGTGGCCAAAGTACAAATACACACACATACGTTCCTCAGCCCTCCAGTATAGAAGTCTTGACTTGAGATGGATATCCTCCTTTAAGCAGGGTGGCCATCCACACCCTCGCTTCCATTAGCACCAGGTATTGAGTTCTTTCAGAATTATGTTGGCAGTGAGGAGGAAGTGGTCTTTGCTGTACTGCAGAAGAGACGCTGAGTTCTCACTCAGGGCTAATCTATCCTGTCAGCCTGTGAATTATATTTATTGGCCGTTGGTTTCCAGTCCTCCATATCATGTGTCGCATCTTCTCCTCAGTCTGTCTCTGCCGCTGGCACTGAGAGCCCAGTATAAAATACTGTTAGGAATGCCCTCACACACAGTTTCAGAATTACGAGTCCACTCGTGATAAACCTTAGCCCATTTTAGCCTTTGCAACAGTGAGTGTGTGGTGCTGATATATGGGGGTGGTGTTGAGTTGAATGTCTTGAATTTGTAATATTGTAGATGAAGCAATGAAATATTGTATCATTATGAAGAGGAAGTTTGTGAGACGAACAGGCATTTTCAGTTCATACTCTATAGGAGCTGAGCGGGGGATTGTGGGATTGTTAAAAACGTGATGCAAGTAAAGCAGAGAAACGCTCAACTGATAGATTGAAAATGCTAATCCGTGTGAGATGGAAGCAGTGACGTCTGCGGTAGACATTTCAAACTGTCTCATAATGCGGATCTGTTTTTGTTTTTTTGTGGATTTAAATGATAGTTCACTCTCCTGTCGTTCCCAAACCTGTATGACTTTATTTCATCTGTGGACCACAAAAGAAGGTATTTTGATGAATCTTTCATCATGTTTTATTCTTTCATGTTTTTGTCTATACAATGAAAGTCAATGGGGTCCAAAACAACGCTGGACCTCATTGATTTTTAGACAAACATTTTTTCAAAATATCATCTTTTGTGTTCCACAAGAGCCCACAGTCTTTTGGTTGCCAACCCAGATCTTCAAGGGCAGTTTATATTATCTTTATCTAAGCTATCATAGCAGAGCAGGTCTTCAAGTCACAATGACTCAGACCACACAAATTGTCCTCACTTTCGATTACCTCCTCAACTCTGAGATTGAGCACTTAGATAATGTCAATACTGTAGCCGGTGAGAATGGAATGGACATTCTGTGTATGGTGGCGGCCAGGTTTATTACTCTGCAAAGGCCAAATATTTTGTGAACATCTTTTTCCGTCATTGATTAAGATGTCTTATTTACTTTCAGGGCGTACCAGGTGCCAGTGGAGGACCAGGCCGAGATGGACCTCCAGGACAAAGAGTAAGCAACTTTTGTAACTATACTGTATGATGTTGACATATTTTTGCACAATTAAAAATGATTTTGTGTGATATTTCAGCCTGATCTCATTGCTAATACATAGTTAATTAACATGTAGCATTTGCAGGTACAGAACATACATTTTTGCTATTGCAAAAATGTCCAAATGATAATGTGTTGCAGCCACATCCTCTCTGACGGCCGGTATATAATAGTTTTGTATGAGTTACAGAGCAGAATTTAAGTTATTAATAGCTAGAAATCTTATCCCGATCCACTTTGCGACGCATTTCTCATTCATACGCACATCACCCAAAACACGGCATGTCACAATCTGTGACGAAGCAAGCGAGAGCCAATGAGCAATATGTGATACCTCTGCCGTAAAAAGTGTCATAAAGCTTCTCACTTTTTAAAAATTTTTACATTTTTATAATGGTTGCGAAATTTGACTTTTACCGTCACTGCTGAGAATAGAGATGAAGATCACTGAATAAAGGCTTGAATTTGGGTCTGTTCCTCACAATCACAAGACGCTATGTAATATTTCGAAGAAATTACGCCACAAGCATGTTTTTGCAGTGAGTCTGGGTTGCGTATGTACAGTAAGTGGTACTTCAAACTTCAATTGTTCCACTAAAAAGAAAATTACTACGGAATTTAAATTAAATTGTGTTCACAAATTGTTACATTTGCATTAATGCATTCATTTTTAGAGCACAATTTTGTTTCTTTTGTTTCTCTAGAACACAAGCTTATGTGTTGTTCTGTGTCTGAGCAGATCTGATTACGCTGAAAGAGCCCTGACTCACAGATTCAATATACAGGACTGCTAGTCAATAACGCCACAACCTGAACTAATCAGATCTGTCCCGCTAGACTGTCATAATAAAAGCTGAAAGTGTGTGTTTTCATTATTGATTCTATACCTCGCCTCCAAACCAAATGAAGCAACTTGTGAACAAAGCCTTATTTGATATTACAGAATCACACCTGTGATTCTCCGATTCTTGAGGAGATTTTGGTATGAGCTCACGTGTAACACGTGAAATATAATTGCATCCTCTTAGTCTGGGTGTTTTGAGCTGCATGTGTCGTCACAGATAAAGAGGTGTTTAAATTTTAATATCGCCATTTCTAGATGAAAGTAATAGTAGTCTATACAGATTAAACGCCACTGCAGACTTAACAAAAGGAACACTAGACTCATTCTGTGAACTGTAATGAAAAATATGCATGAGGTGGTTATTCGATTACCATTCCCAAAGCTGTGTAGTGTAATTAAATGTTAATGTCTTGGTGAGACAGGGCAAGTTCGCCATCTCAGTTTAGTAATGAGCAGCATGAGTGAAAATGTTTGAATGAATCTGTCAGTTTGCATTGGAAAAGAAAAACAAGCAGCTGAAATGGAGGTGTTCAGACCACACTGCTGCTTACTGAGCTGATTTAAAGCAGGTTGAGGGATAAATCTGCTGTGGTTTCATTCACAGTAACTCAATATGACAGTTTAACAAAGAAAGCAGATGTTTGGCTTTGAACTTATGATAATCTCTAAAAAGAACATTTGTAAAGAATATTATTATTGTTCCAAGGTTAACTAATGACTGGTTTTATCTGGAAGTGGCACACAATGAAGTACTGAAGAAATGATTCAATACTTCTGGGATTTTCACCTACAAATGGAGTTCATGAAAACACTAGAACAACTGTACAATGCATGGTACAAAAAGATTAACTTTCTAGTTTGACATCACGTTCAAAGTTCAGAAGTTCAGGTGTGTGTGTGTGTGTGTGTGTGTGTAGGGCAGTATTTTCTTCTAGGGCTAGGCAATATATTGAATATTCACAATATATTTGTAATGATTTTGCTGGCAATATAAAATGAAGCAACATTGTGACTATCACTCAAATGTTTCAATAACATCTCTGATATATATGCAGAAAAAAGAGTTTGAGTTGATAAGTTTGATTAATTTCTGAGAATCTAATTAAAGTCTATTGTTATATTGGAGAATAAAGATGAAAATTATATTTAAAAAAAAAATGTTCATTTGGCGAAAAACTGTTGAAAACATGCCTTGATTATTTTTTAACTAGATTTGTTTATTTTTCATCTCATCTAAATAAAATATTTGTTGAATACAGAATCGTTCAAACATTTGAGGCCATTAGTAAGTAAACACACACACACACACACACACCAAAATTTGCAATGTTAAAAAAGTAAACTGTTCTTTTCAAATATATTCATCAAAGAATCCTGACAAAAAAAAGGTTTCATGGTTTCCACAAAAATATTAAGCAGCTGTTTTGAACATTGATGGCAATAAGAAATAGACGGACAGACAGATAGAGTTCAGACATGTCACCGTTGCTGTGAATATTAGTGCCTCATTGCATATGAGCACTAAGCAAAGAGGTGTTTATAGCGTGCTTCCACCATGACTCCATCTAGAGGGAGGCTCGTATCCACCTCAACACACACCTAGAAAGAGAAAAACTTCTGTGACCTCCAGGACTCATATGGGACTGCAGATATTGCTTCAGGGCTATAGCTGGGGTAGAATCATCACCTTTCGCCCCTTTAATGACGTCACTTTGTTGCGTGTACCAGAACTGTTCTGCGGCTTTACACTCTTGAAGTGTGGTTCTCCAAAAGTATGCTACACTTGAGGCATTTTAAATGTTACATAGTTTTCCCTTCCCTCCACTAGACTGTTTCCCAAAAGAGCCTGATATTTAGGGCAATGAAGCATGTTGAGTGGAAGAACTCTTAGACTCAGTTGGATCACTGGCTTAAAGCCAGAACCGTATTATATAATTTGTGCTGACAGATCTGACAGTAAGTTGTTGTTGTTGAGTCTCTATCCCCTACTGAGGTACTTTAGGTGCATTCCAGCATTCTACAGTAAAACAGTAGTGCAATGGATCTTCAAGAGGAGTTCGTTCTACTCCTTCATTTCCACCTGTTCTGTTACTTTGCTGTTAGCGTTTGTGGATCTGGTCTTTTGCATTGGAATCGCTTGCTGTTGAACTGTTCCAAAAAAGGGTTCATGCCGTGAATGTACAAAGGTCAGCCAGAGTTGAACACATGCTGTTCATTTAGTGAGTCACTGATGGATTCAGTGAGTTTTGGCTGATTCAAACTGATATAACTTGTGAGTTTGAGAGTCATTTGCTTGTGAATCAAAAGCTCGAAGGAAACAAAACGACAACAAAAATAAGCCTTTTTTTTTTTACATTTGCCACCTTAATTAAAACTTTGTTCCATTGTAAACTGGGCAAATATGTTATAAAGTATAGAAGGTAGACTTAAGTACATTTTTATTATTACCTTATCGGCTCTTTGAATCAATGCCAGTTTGTTGAAACCTGCAGACTGACCTGCAGGTACCAGTTACTGTTCAACAGCAGGCTATAACGTTTTAGCGTTTTGTTTTTGCATTACATTGCTTTATCGCATCCTGATATAGAAAAATAATTTACGAGCAGCATTGTTTTTCACCAGTGAGACACATTTTTCAGCCCCACATTTCTTTTAAATGCATATCAAAGTTATTCAATTTTTAAAAATGTGTCCCAAGATCATGTGCAGTTTTTCACTCCACTGCACTAGATCTTGTGTTTTAAAAGCAAAGTGTGAACAGCATTGAGAAATGGTTGAGAAACACTGCCATAATGTTTTATCATCATTTCCTTCATTTTAGAAGGAAATCTTTCCTTTAGATTTCCTTAAGAATAATTGGGACCTCCAGGTTTTACTGTTCATAATCTGTGCTAAAAGAATATGCTGTGCTGTATTTATATTGCTGTTCTACAGATTTGCATTTTAAATATTTAAACATGGTGATTATCAGAAATTCTTTCTTTTTAGGGTCTTCTGGGTAAAGATGGACCCCAGGGACGACAGGGCCCTCCAGGACCAATGGTATGTAGTATGATAAAATCACTAGGGGTGCAAAACCACAGAACTGTAGAGTTTAGCTTCAACTGAAAGCTTCAGCTTCAACCTAATGAAATGCACCTGATCCGGCTAATCAAGTCCTTCAGGCTTATTTGAAAACCACAGATATGTGTATTGGGGTTGGAACTAAACTCTGCAGGACTGTGGCCCACCAAGAACTGACTTTTGCACACATGCACTAGACTCTTTAAGTCTTTCTCGTGAACTTTTTTTCCTCTCAATACCTAATTTTAGGGTAGCCCTGGGGCTCCTGGGGCTCCAGGATCAAGTGGACCACCAGGGCCAATTGGTGATATGGGGCAACCTGTGAGTATTGCATTAAAGTCATGTTGACTGAACTGAACTCAGAATGTTGTAGACTGCTGGTCATGTCTCCAGGTTTCTTCAGCTTACTGATATTATTCGGCTCAGTTCTATAAATGTGGTTTTGTGGAGTTTAGTAGAAGGAACATTGAATTCTGGCAGACTGTCCTGCCACGGAGTCATTATCTTGAGTCAGATTACAACATTATTCTCACTGAATTACCAGACAACCCGACCACAGTTGAAAAGGAAGGGAGACCAGAATTTAAAAAAACAATATATGTCAACTTGAAGTCAAGAAAACCGGTCCTTTGGTATCCCACTCAACTGATATTGAATATACTTGCTAAAAAGACCAGCATAATTGGTGACCAGCATGTTTTGGTGTTGGCGTGCTGGTGTTCTCATTAGGCTTAACCAGAAAGCCGCCTTTGGCAGGGCTCAACAACAAGGATGGCCAGCTGGTCCGGGGCCAGCGCAAGACGGTTCAGGCCACTTGACAGAACTTTCACCATGTCTGTGTTACCTGCTCATATTCGGTCTTACATTCGTTAATTTTGCACATCACATCTGTGGTGCAAGTCAGAATGGCAGTACTGTTTTTCATCATATGCCATTATTTTATAGCTGTATATTTTCCAGCTTGTTCATGTTTTCTTTATATATATATACGAAAAGTTAAAAAAAAATCTAAATGTGTTTATTCCAATTGACAACTCAGAATAGTTTTATAGTAATAGTACATTAATGGAATTATGTATTTGGTCTTTGGTGGACTAAAATGGAAGTATGGGCTTGCTACTGCTATTAGATACACATGCATGCTGCTGTGAGCATGTATACTGCGGCTGCATGAGTAGACATACAAATATCCCATAGCAGATTTAGACAGGTGGAGTTGGGGAGGTGGAGGGTTTCAGAGGAAACCAGGAAATCTAACCAGCTTACAGCGAACACTGGACCAGACTATTCAAATGTTGAGCAAGCAGTGTCATTGGCTGCAGAATCAGCAGAGGACAATAAACTTGTGCCATTGAAAAAACAATGTGATTGAATCAGACCTATCAGCCTTTGCCATCTACAGTTTTATGACTGAACTAGATATATGAAGAAAAAAAAATGTACAGGAAAAATAAAAATATTTCTTGTGACAAATATAAAAAATACATGGCTAAAAGAAAAGCAATTATTAGTGTTTTCTGGTGTGGACAGTAAAAATGTTAGCAGGACCAGCAGAAAAATCCTTACTGTTGAGCTCTGCCTTGGTGAACCATATGTGCCAGAAAGACATGCTGGTTTGCCAAACAAGATTCCTTGGTGAACAGAATGATTTTGACGCTCCTCCATCTAGAGTAGGGGTGTCCAATTCCACTCCTGTAGGGCCAGTGGGTTTAGTTTCAACCTGCCCCAACACACCTGCCTTTCTAATAATCATATATAAAACATTGACAATATCAAAAATTATCTATAAAAAGACCATAGGTTTAGAAGCTAGAAATTGATCTACTATATTTATTATGATTTAATTCTGCTGGAGCGGACAGCTCCACATACTGTATATCCTACAGACTGGTAGAGTTTGGGCTGTGAAGTGCTTATTGAAAAATGTACACCATATACAGTCTGACAGGTTAGAGGAAGAGAGGGGGACCTAAAAAACCTCAGGTATTGTTTACACAGAGCCTCTGACTGAAATGTCTATTTCTCATTTGTATGTTAGAAGCACATGAGGGATTCAGTGATCTGAGTTAACACCAGTCTCTATTAGTTTCCTGCTGAGTGACACCTGTATTAATGTTGGAGCTCTATTACCTTGCATTTGTTCTCATAGATTTGTAAAGTAGAACCATATGCTTCACGCCAGTCTTGAGGAACATCTGCAGAGCTCGAATGCAGCGTGGCCTCTCAACACTGATTTGAAACCTGTACATCTTTCCCTTTATAAGCCCTGGAAGAGAGATTGTCAAGAAGATGACAGGTTTATGATCAATTGTAACCCAGTTTATAGTAAAACAGGACTTTGTTATTTCTACTACAATCGAGATATCCAGCCATAACCTCTTGCTCTGATGTGTGAAATTACAAGCAGTACTTTAAATAAACTATGATCATATTCTCTCACATTCTAGCACAAATGTAACATATACTCATGGTGAGTGTCTATGCACCCCAGAGCCTCCAGTGAGGGTTACATCTCATTTTTACCCAGATGTTATGATATCAGAATTGTTTAGCAGCCACGGCGCTCTGGCCACGAATCCCGGTCTGTTTTCCAACACATTAGGTCAGCGATGCATCCATTTTATGCCTTTGGCTCCGTGATCAATTTGGTCCGCTCTCACATTCAAATCTCCCTCTCCAAACAGTCATTAATGTCTTTGTGTTTCTTCTGTCGTTTTCTTCTCCGATCGGTGACTCGCCAAGAATTCAGAAATGTTTGTCTTCACTCTCATTTTCTCTTTTTGCAGGGAACGCCCGGCACCAAAGGCGAGCGAGGAGAGAGAGTGAGTCTCCTAAACTGTCTGCATCTAAACGGTCATGGAGTTTAGATTGGGGTGGTGACACGTGACACTCATAATGGTGTTTTATCAGCGGCAGGATTAAGCAGCTTGCTGACAGGCTTCTTGATAAAAATCACAGCAGCAGTGTTGAATTATAGCTTCTTTATTCACACTCCCTCTATATGCATGGGGTTTTTAATTTAGCCGCTGCGGGAACATTAAGTGTAGTACTGGTGCAGCTTAAGTTGTCTATCAAGCTTCACAGTAAGACTCGGTCCAGAGCTTTCACACAACAATGTATTTGTGTTTTTATTCTGATTTCTTCATTGCTGTGGTACCATCCGCCACACAAAGGGCGTTTGAGGAGTGTTAAGTTGGGTGAATTAAACACCCACGTTGTACAGGCTATTAGCCTCCCTGTAAAGCAGCTAAAGCGAATTTGTGTGTTGGTCTTTATGTCACACCAGTTTGTGGTCTTAATCCAGGCTGAATGCTTGTTTTTGCAGGTGTTAATATTGATGCTAGTGGGTTGGAAAATTCATTAGCACAGAAGAGTATGGTCAAAATAGTTTTATATTTTATTTTATTTTTTTATTATCATTATTTCCTGTAGTTTGGCATACAACAACATGGTTGCTCATTCTAATAATTACATCTGTTTAAAATAATACTCTTTAATATCAAATATGTACTAATATATGAATTGTTTTGCAATTTACATTTATTAAACCCATATCCTCATATAAATTATGCCAAATTATAACTTCTTATTTCTGTATTTTGTTGTTATTTTTAACATAAACATTGCTTACGAAATAATTAAAACTAAAACATTGATCTGGCTTAGAAATAGGCCAATGAAAAAAGTATCCACTTGTTTTCATCTGCCACTAATCTGAATGACCTATTGAAGAAACACATTCTTTTGGTATCGTTCTGAATAACAGAAACACCCTTAATCCAATCAAAATTCACCACTCTAAAGCTCATCCTCAGGAAACTGTCCAGAAAACTGTAAAATCAGGCAAATCAGACTCTCTTTATATGTTCTTTGTTGTAGCTTTCCTTGTATGGAATGTTGGTACTCTTGCCAATGAGTTAAAATGATTATAACATTTAACCTAAAATGACAGAAATTCTGTGACACTGCGTTAATCCCATGTTATGTGTTTCTAAAGGGTGATATACAGTCTCAGGCCACAGTCCGCGCCATAGCGCGACAAGTTTGTGAACAGCTGATTCAGAGTGAGTTGATTATTTGTATATTTTTGCTCGCTTGTGCCTTGTTTAAATATACTACACTATAGTTTTTGAAAGTAATTACTACTTTTAGTCAGGAGTGCATTAAATAAATTAAGTTACTTTTATATTGATCCAAAAAAATTTCATTTCAAATAAATGCTTTTTCTTTTAAACTTTCTATTTATCAAAAAATGTGCAAAAAAGTATCACTGTTTCCACAAAAAATATTAAAGGTATGTAATACTAGGGTGCAGTATGTAATATTGACAGCTAGCAGTTGAATTTGGTACTTCAATCCAAAATTGGAATCCAAACAGGAACGAGCGCAATTGACAATGGAAGGAAACAAGCCTTACTCTGTAAGTCAATATGTCTAATAGGCTTTTTAGGTTGTGTAGAATCTGCAATCTCTGACCCAGTTCATTTGCTGGGTTCCACGGCTGCAATATGCTGTGGGGTTTTTCAGACAACTGGCAACCCGTGGTGTCGAAATACTATTGGGTAAATTGGCAGTTGGCGGGATCACACGGACCAAAACAAAACCAGAAATTCCGACACTGAATGCACATTTCTAAGTAGAGTAACTATGTAGCATTGTGTTTCAGAGAAAGAAGTATGGAAACTTAATATGTTTGCAGATATTTAGGAATTATGCTAGATATTTAGGAATTATGCTAAGTTTTTATGCTTTAGTAGTCAAACAAATTACATGCTGCACCTTTTCAATTTGTATAATAATAATAAATGTCTCATTATGCCGTCATATTAATTAAACATTTAAATTATAATACAATAGAAAACAGTTATTTTAAATTGTAATATTTCACAATATTATTTTTTTTTCTGTGTTTTTGATTAAATAAATGCAGCCTTGGTGAGCAAAAGAAACTTCTTTCAAAAACATTCAAAAGTTTGAATGGTTGATAAGATTTTTTAGTGTGTGTGAACAAGTATATTATCTAACGCTATTCATTTGTCAACCTCATGAAGTCATATAACTGCTGATCTACAAAGTATATCATTTCTCCGCTAATTTCTTTTTCCTCTCTTCCCCTTAGGTCACTTGTCTCGCTACAACTCTATCGTGAACCAGATTCCCAGTCAGTCTGTTTCGGTACGGACCGTACAAGGTCCACCTGGTGAGGCTGGTCGGCCAGGGCCCCCGGGGCCACAGGGAGAGCAGGGTCCTCCTGGCAGACCAGGATTCCCTGGAGCCAGTGGGCAAAATGGCCGCCCAGGAGAGAGAGGTAAATAATTGATATATTGATAGATACCGTGAACTGCTGATACAGTATGCATAGTAGTACGTGCATGGATTTGTTGGGTAAAAAGGCTGAAACAGAATTTTTGAAGATAAAATTGTGAAAAATAGTTTGTGAATCCTTAAAAAAATAATATATAACATAAAAATAATAATAAATAATTGCAAATTTTATGTCAATGGGGTGTTAGATGCATAAACAATGCACAATTTATACAGGATTACTTTCAAAACAGATCTAATAATGAGGGAAATTTGTCTGTTTACTGTATGTTAACATGGAGCCTAAAGAGGAATCCTATTTAGAGGTTCTCTTGTAGATTGTCTTGTAGAAAACCTTAGACAAAACAACAAAACAAAAAAACATCTGTTTCAGCAGGTTTTGTTAGCAGTTCATCACTCAAGTGATTTTTTTTGTGACCACCTGTATTGCTGTTTTCATATCCAATGTCAACTTTTGATTGATAGATAGATGGATAGATGGATAGCAGAATGAATTATTAACACCTGCCAGGTCTTTTATTTCTTTCCAAATAGTCTTCTAAGCGTGTGGAATAGGTTAAATCACGTGGACAGAGAAGGATACAGCTACTTCAGATGGGTTTGCACATTCTAACATCTCTCCTTCTCTTTGCCTAGGTCTCTCAGGAGAAAGAGGAGAGAAGGGCAATCCAGGGGTAGGGACACAAGGCCCTCGTGGTCCTCAAGGACCCCCAGGTAAGAGACTGTTCAAATGTTACATTTAAGTCAAAATTACTACTTTGTCCTCAAGTAAGTAGTAAAAATGATTTGCAGTTCAGATTAGAAAAAAGTAGAGCTCAGTATCTTCAGACTGCACAGATTACAGGACTTTCCATTATTAAATGTCCTCTTTCAAAGAAAACACAAGCTTGCAAACTTTTAATAACCTCTGCACACATGTTGATCTGCTTTTAGTTCCTTTGATTCCTGTCTAGAATATCAAGCAGATATTGAAACAATATTTGGGTCAGAGAGAAATGTTTTCATATTGATTTTAGCTGTATGGCTGGTCGGTAGGCTTTGAAAAATGTCAGTGACTGCTCTCTGTTAATTGTGCTTTGATCAATATTCTTCAGAAATGAGATTCATTGAAGCACAATAGCTGTAAGAACTAGTGATATCTGAGAAGGATGTGGACTGGCAAAAGCTAAAACTCGTATTTTGTCAGGAAGAAAACCAGACACACTATGGGTGTGGTTTTATGAGGGAGATATTAATGCCCAATGTTTTATCCCACTCAGGGCCTCCTGGAGAAGGCCGGACAGGAAGTCAGGGCCCACCAGGGAGACCTGGGATTCAAGGCACCTCAGGACGTCCAGGTACCCCTGGTAGCCCTGGTTCTGCGGGACCCCCCGGCTACTGCGATCAGAACTCCTGCCTCGGGTACAACGTTGGAGGTAATCATCTCATTCTCTTCTGTCTCCCAAAAATTCCCTCTACCTGTCAAAGTTTCTCAATTTCATTCAAACTCATTCTATCAGATACAACCAGTGGGTCTAATTCACTAATTGTGTTCAAGAGATCTTATGGGTGGAGAAAGGGTTCTCGTGTGAAATCTCCACCGGATTCACAATGGGCATATGCACAAATTTGTTCTTATGTTAACAAATGCACATATGGAGCATGTATTAGCATAATACAGGCCCACATGCACTGACACACCAATATGTAAAAAAAAAACCAGCTCCATACAATCTACAGACAGACAGACGGACGATAGATCGATATATGGACTGACAGATTTGTTTAAATACAGATATAATGTTTGGCTAACATTCCCAATAAGTTATGAAAATGTTCTCAAAACGCCCAGTTTTTAAAATGTTTTAAAAACATTTATCGTTGTTATGTGGATTTTCACTATTTAACAATTTTGCAAGTATTAAGGGAACGTTACTTTTAATGTTCTCTGAACCATCTGAAAAAAGTAGTAAGGTATAAAAAACAAACTAACGTCCAACTAAAATGTTGCAGAAAAAAACAGTTCCATTAATGTATAAATAACAGTTTTTGTGCTAATGTTTTGACAACATTATTAAAGACCAGATAACTTTCAATGAACGTTCTGTTAACGTTACTGGAAGAATTGTTGTTCATAACTTTTGAGAGATCCTTGCTAGAACATTAAGTAAAGTTCTAGGAATGTTTCCTGTTAGCTGGGTAGACAGACATATAGAGAGACATTTAGGTTTTATGCACAAATAGGTTCATATGCCCAGTTAGTGAATGAAAGCCAATGAAATTTACATTCAGTTTCAAGGTAGCCTACATTTTGAAAGTCAATTATAGAGTTAGCCTGGTAACATCGTCCCTGACGAGTCCTTATTGAGCTGTGGGCTTAAGACTGCTTCAGGCTTCACTGATTATAATCACCGTAGAGAAAACTGACGAGAGAACATAACGCACCACTTCTATATTGTTATTCTCTGTGGTCTTTTGAAGTGCTTCGCAAGTTCTCGCTTGAGATTGTATTTTCAAAACTGGCTATGAAATGGCAAACCCATTGCTTTAAACAAGCTCATGGTCTGACTCAGAGATTTTTGTCCTATTAAACGGGCCCTTCCCAAACAGTTATTCTACTAATAAATTTCTCATGGAGTCTAAATGCTATCAAAGTTTAAGAGCAAGCTGTGTGCTTACAAGATTTCAGTATTTCAGTAAGCCATTTTAATATGGGAAAGGCTGGACGGAAATGGACAGCACTCTTCAAGTAATTGATTTATCAGATCCTAGCAAAGCTTTCTACTGAACGCCTCACGGATTATTGCAGTTTTGTGTTATGAAAAAAAGGCTAATTTTCTCTGGGGTTTCTGCCATGTAAGGCTGTTAAATGACAGTGTAATATTCCACTCAATAGATGAAATAATGCATCAACACTTTTAAGATCTATAAAGGTTATAGCCTTAAGCTTTCACAGTCAGCATAAAATCTTGCAACACAGCTTAATAGTATTGCAAATTGCTCTGTAACTTATTCGGCCCTCATTTTCTGGGACAATACTTCATTTCCAATGAGAGAATGTAAGTTTTATGTGTATTGACCAGGTTTTAATGCCTTATTGAGAATCCTTGACTCCCCTTCTGAAATGCCACTGTGTAAAGATTACAGTATGAGTGAGTCTGGCTGTTGAGGTGTTGCTGAAAACATCATTTGGATTACAGGATATCAGGCTCACATTTAACGCAATGTCTCTCTCCTCTTTTCCCGGGGCGTCACTGTCTCAAACCTGCATGTGAAGGTCCAGAGCAGTATGATAATGACTACTGAGAAACAGTAGAGAGCCATCTGCTCTTCTCCTCTCTCCCTTTCTTCATCCCACTTCCTTCCATGGGCCAAAACCAAAGACTGTATCTGGGGAAGGTCTTTTCCACACAATCGAGAACATAAAATCCACCTTGAAAATCCCTACCTGGTTCCCCAACCCTCTAAACGTCACCACCATTGAAGCCCCATGCTTTTTAACCCATCTGAGCATTGTGCAAACCTCAATTTAAGTTTGTTTTCAGACAAACAATGAGTTTTTGTCTCATTGAACTAGTTCTCCAAACTTTTCTTGCTTTAATGTCCTCTTATTTTGTTTTATGGTCTATAATAACTGAAGAAATCCACCCGTTAGCATTCCTGTTTTTCTTTATGACAGCTGCTTGCCTGGCGCGGGACCCTTGGAAGTATGTGATTTTAAATCTGCCATCTCTGCTCACGGGTGCTAAATTCTGCTCCAGGTTTTTTTTTGAGCCAATCACCTGAGCCATAAAATTCCGTGTGACTAATTGCTCTAGAGCGGCAGGAAAATGATGTCACGATTATGCTGATTGGCTGATGGAAACACATGTATGGTCTTTAACAGCCTTTCGAAATTGATCAGTCACTCCACCTTATTTTGGAATGCTGAAGTAAGCTATTTTCTGTTCATTAGCCACTGTAGGTAAATAGCTTGAAGACAAACAGCATAACAGACTGTTTTTGTACAACTAAAATAACTGGATAACAACGGAAATTCTTGCACATTCAAGTTCCTAATGGCAGCACCCTCAAAAATAAGGCGGATATCACAGATGCTTTAATGAAATATTTGCATTCTGTCGGAATATATCGGCTAACTAAGTCATGCTAACCAGCTAAACCTCGACCCCTTGGTCTAAACTAAGCTAATCATAATAACTCCCTTTTTCCTTTCTGCTCTGACTTTGTGCCTTTTTCTCTCTGCCATTTCCTTCTCTCTCTAACTCAACGCTTGCTCACTTGGTGGTGGTGACTGAAAAGATGGCAACCGATCTAATTCCCCCATGTTCCCATAGTACAACAGTTACCCTCCAACCCCTACCAAAACTACGGCCCCGCCACCAACTACGACGACGAGGAGGATGACGAGGACCCTTACCGTGGCTACCGTGCCTACCCTCCTCAGTACCACCCTGACCCCCATGCCTCCAGGCTTGCCCCCGCCCACCCTGGTGACACGGTGGGGATGAGGTCACCTGGCGCACGCCGCTTCTCCCGCAGCATGGCCGAAGAGGGGAGCATCGGTGAGTCGGAAGTACAAGAGAAGGCCAAATAGCCTGGGTGGCCAGCAAACCAACCATCCACACACACTTTTCATCAGAATATCCTGCAGGATAGGACTGAGGGAAATCTGAAAAAAGTGCCTGCTATATGCATCCTTATATGGGGTGGGTGTGTGGAGAAGATTAGAAAATTGAACTGTGCCGATATTCATTCAGTGACTTTTCTGTCTTTTTTGAGGCTGCATGTAGCCAATGAGATGAAAAGCAAGTTCAAAGAAAACAAAACAATCTTAATGAGTATTTTTGTCTTGATGTCCAGTAAAATATCGAAACATTCTTTAAAAGAAGAGATGCATTAGTGTGAAGCAAAATTGTGTTAGATAATACATTTATTAATACATTAATTAAATGACCCCCCCCCCCCCCCCACACACACACACACAAAAAATATATTTATATTAAATAATTTACTCTTACCTCATTGTCAGATTTTTTTTCTAGTGGTTTTACTTTCATTAACTTTTTTTTTTTGAAAAATAAGTTATTCATGATATATATATATATATATATTCCACACTGAATTTGGACTTTTTGTTCCATGTTTAAAGCATTTCCCTCACTATATTTAGATTTATTCTTAAAGATGTCATGATAAAAACACACTTAAATATTTACTCTCTGGAATTAAGTCTTACTATTTTACACAACATTGGTCTTTACATAAATGTAGCTTCTTTTTTTTTTTTAAGGATGTTCACAGATATTATTGGAAATCAACAAAAATGAGCAAGAGGATTATTGCAGCGCAGTGGTTTTGAATTGTGAAGTCCATAACTTTTGTAAATGATAATGGGGGTGTCTGTACAGTTTGTGTATTTTTTAAAGTGCATATTAGTGATCTGCTATATTACAAATTTCACAAATGTTTACAGCATTTTGCAGTTATCTGGAACTGGCTGTTTAAGTTATTTTATTTAGAGAAGAAAATACCTCTCTTGATGCTTTTGATGTTCTTATCACTAGCAGTCATTTATGAAAAGCTGAATTCTTAATCACACTTATTAATGAACCAAACATAATCTCCTAATTTTTCATTGGTCCGTCACAGTAACACCACACAATTTGTCAGGATCGTAATTGTATTACCACACATTTATGTGAAGTTCCTTTACCTATGGTCTTGTAAGATGAAGTGTCATGCGGCTCTCAAACTGTTTTTCTATAAAAGAAGAGCTCAGCATTGTGTCTCTGTGGTCCTGTTTCTCACTGTGAAAGAGACCAGAAGAGTTTAGAGTTAGGCCTGTGGTCTATCGTCCTTTCAGAAGGAATCAAACTGCATGTGGAGCGGGTGCCAGTGGAAAGACTCATCACCAGAGCTTTGAATCTACAAAGTAATTTATTTTTACTTTATTATTAGTTTTTGTAACCAATAAAACTGTACTGCAAAATGACTCGAGATGATGTCTCGTCTGGCCTTAGTGGTTTTCCATTCCGTCTGCTGCTAATTGGTCGCCCACAGAAAGTTTTAAAAAATGACATTTTACATGTAAAACAACACATTTTCTTTTGAATAAACATGTTTGGTATAATGAGCTCAAATAATGTAACATGCACTGCCTTGTAAATTCATTCATTTATAAGCAAACTCAGTTTAACCTGTACATAAAAAAATTGAACATCGCAACAAACACCAGAGGCTAACAAGGGCGTTTCATTTCTATCCCAAGACAATGTTTTTTAGAAGTTAAGCAGACTTCAAAAAGGCTAAAGTAGCAACAAAGGGCTTATAGAGCCATATGAAGTTAATTAGGGCCGAAACGACAGTTGAATTAGAGCTGAATCAGGCTTCAGAGAGGCTGCTAAAGCCATTTGTGGAACAAGAAAAGGCCAAAGTATCTGAGCTTTATTACTACAGTCACAGCTAAATGAATAGGGCTGCAATTTAACTACCTCTCTGCCTTGTCCCAGGTTTCGATAAATACACATTCCCCCGGTTTCACAGACAAGGCTTGAGATATTCCCAGGCTAAAATGCACGTTTGAGCCGTTTGAACTGAAAGAAACTTGCACTGACATATCTTAAAATATGCAAGTGCCATTGTTTTGTCTCAAGATGCTCACCAGTAATGTTTGTTTCTAAAAACTACTTGTATGTCCTAATTTAACTAAGCCCGAATCCTGGCTTAATCTAAGCCCTGTTTGTGAAACAGGGCCTTTGTCAAAAGAATTAATCTCTATTAAGTATGTTATGTGTTTGTGTTTAAATATCAAACATACCAAAAGTTGACAAATGAACGATTTATGAGACATAATTTATTTCATATTAACAATAAAAAAAGACATTTCCAAGTCCCAAACTCTTAGACAAACTACGACAAAATCCGGGGAAACTGCATTATGATGCTCATTTCATCCTGTAGTCTTCTGGCCTGTGAACACAATAGACAGAAAAAAAAATATTTAATATTCAAAATCAACATTATGCTATAAAGACTGAGATATGAAGGCTAAACTAAGAGCAATTGAAATTGAAATTGTTGCGAATGAAAAACAAGACAAAACAGGATCTTGAAACTTCCAGACAAATCCAATAGTATCCAGCTGCAGACCCGCAGCACCACCAGTTTCAGAACCCCAGCGCCAGAACCGGAAGTAAGGGGCGGAGCTTACGTTCTAACACCAGCGCCAGGACCGGAAGTGAGGGGCGGAGCTTACGTTCTAAACCGAGTAACGCCACCTAACGTTTTGGAGCGTAATTTGCTTAGACACGAAACGTCATTATTACACACGAAATGTCATACTTTATACTTATTATAATGATACATTAAGGTATAGTACAATAAGCATTTAAAACATTGATTTTGTGTAATATAATTCTATATAGTTATCCGTTTTATTGTATTATGAGAGTTACTTCCTGATCGTGAAAATAATGCTTGAAACTTATGGTCATTTTATATAAAATATACTTTATTTCACAAGAACATGTGCAGCATGCATTTTTCTTTATGTAAAATAATGTCAAAAATCTAAAAAGAGAGAGAAAATCCGGCATTGTTTTAAAAGAAACCATAAAAATGTACCGTACTTCAAATAATAGCCGAGTCCCAAATAGACGATTGTCTCTTTACACGCCTGGTGTGGCTGCAGGTCTGGGTAAATATAAGTCCGGTCTCAAATAGAGGTCGGGTCTGTTTTTTAGTTTCAGGTTGTATTAAATCTTCTAAAACCCGTCAGATCGTCCGCTTTTTGGCGGAATAGAATGACTGCTGCGCATGACAGGGCGCTTAACGAGCAGAGAGAGAGAGAGCCCCGGCCGCGCGCGCGCGCACTCTCACGTCTTCAAACAACACGAGCACTGTCTTGCTCTTTATTTGTCACATACCAGTTATAGTTCATACAACGAGTAGTGACTCACTGTGTAATAAAAACATACCCTAAATATTATTTAAAAGGTGCAACAATTTTTAATATTTTTAAATACTTGCAAAAATAACCATGCTTGTGTCATTGTAAATAATTCCGCCCCTCCCTCACTTCCGGTTCTGGCGCTGGGGTTCTGGCACTGGGGTTCTGAAACTGGTGGTGCTGCGGGTCTGCAGCTGGATATATCTCGACAAATGTGTAACTGTACATGACATCCTTTAGTGCTTTCTCTTTTTAAATGACAATTGATTATATTGTTCCAGTTAGAAACAGTATTTTTTATTTACTGTAAAAAAAAATTCGAATGATTTTGTCTTTTAAAAAACAAAATTCATGATTTTACAAAATCATGAATTAATTTAGTTTATTTAATTGTACACTATTAAAAATTTGGGGTCAGTGAGATTTAAGGAAATTAATAAATAAATGTATAATGTTAAAGATATTGTTAAAGACATACAAAAGATTTCTATTTGAAATAAATTGTTCTTTTATTCTTCAAAGAATCCTGAAAAAAAGTGTCAGTTTCCACAAAAATATTTAGTAGCGTGACTGTTTAGAACATCGATAAGAAGAAATGCAGCAAATCAGCATATTAGAATGATTTCTGAAGGATCATGTGACACTAAAGACTGGAGTAATGATGCTGACAATTCAGTTTTGCATCACAGAAATAAATTACATTTTAAAACATAGAACACTTATTTTAAAGAGTAATATTTCTACAATATTACTGTTTGTATTGTGTTTTTAATCAAATGAATGCAGCATGATGAGCATAAGAGACTTCCTTCAAAAAAATTGAACTTACTGATTCCAAATCTTTGATTGTTATTGTATATGTGATGTCACACATAAGTATGCCAACTAGTACCGAGGAAATTTCATCCGAATGTTAAAAATTCACCACCCTGTCGTTGCCAAGTCAGAAACAGTCCCAAACTGGAACAGAGGGGTCAGGGGCCCAGGGGCCTGCAGAGTAATGACACTGACCCACATTAAGGGTCTTGCTCAGAGACACATCCATCACCATGACAACAGTGTCACCTTGTCACCATCCCAACCACTGCCTCGGGATGGCATCTGATCGCTGCTGATATTACCATGTCCAACACTGAAGGGCATTTTGCAGTTTGAATCATAATGGGGAAAAGAATGGCATATATCTGTGATCTGTCATTTAGGCTACATGAAGTATGAACCGAGTTACATGAATCACATGATGTAGAACGCATGGATTACATAAGTCAAATGTAATTAAAATTCAACCTACAAGAATGAGATAACGTTCATCTTATGTCTGAGTAAAAAAAAAAAAACATTTTCAATGAGACCTATGAAGGATTGCTCTTAATACATGGCAAACATTGTCTGAGAAGCATAAAGATCTGCACGATAACAGAGTCACGTTTGTACTTTCGAGGCAGCAGCACACATACAGAACAGCATATTTGTGCTGTACAGTGGTAAAACAACCAGCACTTCAGCAAATCTGGATATTGTGATTCAAACAAGGACCCGATCCAGTTAATAAATGCATTGTAAATGTCAACTTTTGGTATTTCAGATGACTGCATGCATTCGGTCTAAGAATGTTTTGTATTTTTTAGTCAACTATAGATGCACAATACTAACTAAACAGGGATTTCTTGAGTCAGATATTGGCTTGTTGCACACGTACATACAGTACGAATGCAAGACACTGACCTTGAACAGGTCAGACGAGATCAATAATTTATCAGTAATAATCAATTAGAAACTCAATTTCGTGCTGGACTTATTTTAATATGTTGATTGAAAGTCCTTGTAATTAATATAAACTAGCCATTACCATGCCACCTACCTACTGATTCAGAAGTTAAGTAATTTCCGAGAGTACAACAATAATGAGAGCTTGCATTATTTTCAGACAACGTCTCACTGTTCACTGAACTCTATAGACTAAAAAGCCAATTTCATGTTGGGAGCCAAGTTTCTCATTAGAGCAGCTCTATTAGGCTACAAGAGAATGAAAACAAGTGATTTACATTTCTTGAAGGAAAAACTGCTACTTACAAGGCAGCAAAAGAATCATGTAAAAATGTATAGTTAATCTCAGGTTTAGTTAAACTTTAGTTCTGTGTAAATGAAGAGACACTGTTGCAAACAGTAGGCTAATCAACACATAGACAAGTTCACACCGAACACCTTTTTGCATTTCGCATCGCTGCTTTTAAATTGTATTTCTATGCCAAGACTCGCGTATCAGCTCTGATTTTAAAATGAAGTGTTGAGTTAAAGAAATTCTCTTAGCTTACTTCTTTAGCTTTTTTTTCCCCATTAAGCCCAAAAAATATGTCGGTTTTGTGCTTATATGCGTACAGCTGAACGCATACCCTTTTTTAAAAGTATACTGCGCAAACACAGGCAGTGTCTTAATCCAGTGTCCAAGTTATGACAAATAAAAATGTCTTTGTTTGTTTGAGGTGGTTAAGCACCTGCTACTCTAGTTTAAACAAGTACACTCAATTATATTACCTTCAAATTGCGCAAATAGAAAATACGTCCAATGGAAAACCCGTCAATTTCGCAAAAACTCCCATATTATGCAAAACGACTCGGTTACTAACGTAACCTCGGTTCCCTGAGAGGAGGGAACGAGTATTGCGTAAGTAGCTTACGCTATGGGAAAACTCCTTTTCTCGAGAATATTGAAGTCTTTATGTAAAACGCATTGCAGCTGCACAGCTGACAGCAATGAACGAAGGCAGCTCGGTCATTGGCTGTGCTGCGGCAACTTGCTCGAACCAATGACGGGGCGACTCTGAATGCGCGACCAATGAGCGCGCTTCGCGCCCGCGCGCGTCAGAGCCCGCCAAGATGGGCGTGGCCAAGAGCTATATATTGGGCGCCCCGTCATGAGAGTTCTTTAGGTTAAAACGACTGAAGCGAACTAACCAAGCACAAGCACGGCAGCTTACGCAATACTCGTTCCCTCCTCTCAGGGAACCGAGGTTACGTTAGTAACCGAGTCGTTCCCTTTCGAGAGGTCTCTCCTATTGCGTAAGTAGCTTACGCTATGGGAACACCATGCAAAATGCCGTGCGTGCTGAACTTCGCCTTATGATAGCCAGAGGCAGGTGCCTGAGCTAAAAAAGCAAAGTTATCATCCAACTAGCCGGCAGAGGCGAGCTTTATATGTGGGAAAGAATACAGAGCGGCTAGAAGGCGCTCAGTGTGACACAAGCACATACATAATCTAGATACGAACTCGTAGTTCAACTAGCATCATGCTGATAGTACATTGGAATGCAGTGTCGGGACCTGTAGGTTGTAGAACCTGATAAATGTGGACGGTGAGGCCCAGCCTGCCGCCGCACAAATATCCTCGATCGGTATCCCGCTCGACCATGCCCAGGAAGAAGCCACACTCCTGGTGGAGTGTGCTTTGACTCCCCAGGGGCATTGAAGTCCCTTAGCTTCATAAGCCAGCGCTATAGCTTCAACTATCCAGTGAGAGATTCTCTGCTTTGAAACGGCGGAACCTTTCGTACGGCCGCCAAAGCATACAAACAGTTGTTCTGTCTGTCTGAATAGGGCAGAACGCTCCAAATACACTCTGAGAGCCCTAACGGGGCAGAGTAGATTAGCGTCGTGTTCGTCTGCTGGGGACGATAGCGCAGTTAGGGAGATAACCTGTGCTCTGAAGGGAGTGGTGAGCACTTTAGGAATATACCCATGTTTCGGTCTAAGGACGACCCTGCAGTCGTTAGGTCCGAATTCTAGGCAGGCAGCGCTTGTCGAAAGCGCGTGCAGGTCGCCCACTCTCTTGACCGAGGCGAGTGCCAGCAAGAGCGCAGTCTTGAGCGAGAGCTGTTTAAGGTGCACGGTTCGGAGTGGTTCGAACGGAGGCCCTTTAAGAGCGTCTAGGACAGTAGCTAGGTCCCAGATCGGCACTGAGGGGGGGCGTGAAGGGTTCATCCTCCTAGCGCCCCTTAGGAAACGAATAATTAGGTCGTTTCTTCCCAATGGACGTTCCATTACAGGGTCGTGTGATGCTGTGATGGCCGCCACATATACTTTGAGCGTGGAGGGGGCGCGGCCCGCCTCCAGAAGCCCTTGTAGAAAAGCGAGTACGTTCGTAATCTCGCATGTTTCAGGGTTCAGGCCCTTGGCATTACACCAGACACTGAACACTTTCCATTTCTGGGCATATAAGCGTCTCGTGGAGGGCGCCCGCGCCTCAGCGATGGTTTTTAGTGCTCCGCTCGTGAGGTTCCTGGGAACCCGTTGAGGGGCCATGCATGAAGGGCCCACAGATCGGGGCGGGGATGAAATATCATCCCGTTGGCCTGACTGAGGAGGTCTGGCCTCAGTGGAATCGGCCGTGGTGCAGATTGCATTTGCATCAGATCTGGAAACCATGTTTGGTTCTTCCAGAGTGGGGCTATCAGCAGCACTGCGTCTTTCTCCTCTCTGACCCGACTGATGACCTGCGGTAGCATCGCGATCGGGGGAAAGGCATATAAGGGACGGCTCGGCCAGCTCTGGGCGAGCGCATCCATGCTTTTCGTGAAGAAAAGAGGGCAGTGCGCGTTCTCCTTGGAGGCGAAGAGGTCGATCTCCGCTTTGCCAAAGGTTTTCCATAACCAGTGAATCGTCAGCGGGTTGAGAGCCCATTCTCCTGGGAGAATTTTGTCTCTGGATAGCATGTCCGCCCCCTGGTTCAGGGCACCTGGCACATGCGCTGCTCTCAGCGAGCGCAAGTTGTGCTGGGACCATAAAATGAGTCTCCTGGCCATTGAATGCATGGAGCTCGACCTGAGTCCACCCTGGCGATTTATGTACGATACTACCGTCATGTTGTCCGTTCGGACCAAGACGTGTTCGTTTCTCAGCTGTGGGAGCAGGGCTCTGAGAGCCAAAGCGACCGCTTTCATTTCCAGACAGTTTATGTGTAGGCGCTTCTCCGGGTTTGACCAAAAGCCGGAGACAGGCCTGCCCTCGTAAAGGGCCCCCCAACCTATTTTGGAGGCATCTGTCGTTATCATCTTTCTCCTTGTGTTCACACCCAGACTCACGCCTGACTGGTACCAGTCGGCGGCTTTCCAGTGCGTCAGGGCTTTTATACAGCCGTGGTTCGCTCTGATTAAAAGGTGGCCCGAACGCCACGCGTGAGTAGGGACGCGGCTCTTGAGCCAGCGTTGGAGAGGGCGCATATGCAACAATCCTAGCTGGAGTACGGCCGATGCTGAGGCCATGAGACCGAGCATCCTCTGAAACCGCTTGACGGGGGCGAGCGCGCCCGCCCTGAATGATGTTGCAAGGCGCCGGATGGTGAGCGCGCGCTCTGATGAGAGACGCGCCTTCATTTGCATCGAGTCTAGAACTATTCCCAGGAAAGAAATCCTCTGGCTGGGAGATAGTATGCTTTTTGCAAAATTGATTCTTAGACCCAGGCATTCTAAATGGCTGATAATCCAAGATCTGTGTGTTATTAACTGACTCTCTGATTGTGCTAGGATCAGCCAATCGTCGAGATAATTCAGTATTCGCACTCCCCTTCGCCTTAGGGGGGAAAGTGCTGCATCCATACATTTCGTGAATGTACGGGGAGCCAGGGACAGGCCGAACGGAAGTACTGTGTACTGGTACGACTGTCCCTCGAAAGCGAATCTCAGAAACGGCCTGTGATGAGGCGCTATTGGAATGTGAAAGTAAGCATCTTTCAGATCCACTGAGAGAAACCAATCTCCTGGGCGTACTTGCGCGAGGATATGCTTGGTTGTTAACATTCTGAACGAGCGAATCATTAGTGCTTTGTTCAGGTGTCTGAAATCTAGGATGGGGCGGAGACCGCCATCCTTTTTCGGGACGAGAAAATAGCGGCTGTAAAAACCTGCCTCGCTCAGAGAGGGGGAAACAGTTTCCACAGCGCCCTTTTCTATTAGTTTGCGCACCTCGGTGCGTAGAACATGTGAGCACTCTTTTCTCACTTTCGTCTCGACCACAGTCGTAAAACGTGGTGGTCTGCGAGCGAACTGGAGCGAGTATCCGTGCTTTACTATATTCAATACCCATTTCGGCATATCTGGAATATTTTCCCATGCCGCTGCGTGTACAGATATGGGCTGAATACAGGCTAGGGGCGGGCCGCTGTGACGCAGGGACCCGGCCAGCGAATCGCCTGAGCTCATAGCTCTCAGAGGCGCGGGCGCGCGCTGACCAGCTGAGTGAATGGGCGCGTGTGTGATTACAGCAGCGCGCGCTGTGTCTGTAAAACTCGCAGCCTGGGCTGGGGTTGTGTTTGACACTGTAAGGACAGTGTTTATAAGTGGGGGTGCATAAACAGTGGTAGGCACACGCGTCACTTTTATAATGTTTCCCGCTTTTACTGGGGATGAATTTATAACTGTGTGAACAGTGCTTGTGTGTAGTGGTGCGTACATGACCGTAGGCACGTGATCTACATTCATGGGGTGCGCAGCTTGAGCTGGGAATGAATTTGGCACTGTTTTGACAGTATCTGGGAATGCACACCTTGTGGACATGTGAACCCTTAGTGACACAGGCAGAAAAAGACTCTTTTTGTGTTTTCTGTGCGTCGCCGTAAAAACGGCGTTTGTTTGCAGGTGAGCGAGCTCTGTGACTGGCCCATTGACTGCTGTATGAACATATCCAGCCGCCTGTAAGGGGACTGGGTAATGCTTGAGCTTTTGCAGAGAGAGTGGTCCGGCTTTTGCGAGACACGCACTCTCTCTTTTCATTCTTGTGGCTAGGACGGCTTTCGAGGCTCGGGGTTCAGCACAATCTTGGGCCGAGGACCCCGTCGCTCAGAAGGCGGCTTGCGGTTGTGAGAGCGCGAGCGGCGTCGAGCGTCAGCCTGAGGCGCGGGCTGAGAGGCGGTGGGGGCTGTTCTAGCCCGCTGCGGCTGCGGCGGCCTCTGTCTGCTCTGCGATGAGCTGGAGCGCTTGGGCAGGAAATGCCGCATAGCTTGTGAAGCATTCTGGGCCTCAGTGAAGCGTTCGGCGAAACCCTTAACCGCCGGTCCAAACAGCCCGCTGGTGGAGATAGGCGCGTCGAGAAATGGCGCCTTATCCGCGTCCTTCATCTCAGTCAGAGTCAACCACAGATGGCGCTCGAGAACAGTCAAATTAGCCATGGCACGGCCGATAGACTGGGCGGTGGCCTTCGTGGCTCGCAGGGCTATGTCAGTCGCGCTGCGTAGGTCCTTAAAGGCTTCGGGTTCGGGGCCAGACTCGTCCATAGAGCGGAGAAGCTTGGCTTGGAACACTTGAAGTACCGCCATAGAGTGAAGCGCTGATGCAGCTTGGCCGGCGGCGGCGTAGGCGCGACCGGCGAGAGCTGCAGTAGTGCGGCAGGGCTTCGAGGGGTGGGAAGCTTTGGCTTTCCATCCGGTGGTGGAGGGCGGGCAGAGATGATTGGCCACGGCCTCCTCGAGGGGCGGTGTTCCCTCGTAGCCTCTTTCCTTCGCGCCGTCCACAGAGGAGAGCGAGGAAGAAAAAGAAGGCTTTAGGCGCGCAGAGTGGGGGGCTTTCCACGACTTGGTGAGTTCGTCGTGAACTTCCGGGAAGAAGGGAGAAGGCCTTTGCCGAGGGGCCTGCTGGCGCCCCTGCAGAAACCACTCATCCAGTCGGCTCCGGGTTGGTTCTTCGGGAGAAGACCAATCGAGCCCGAGGTCTTCCACGGCCTTAGAGAGAACGCGGATAATCTCGCTATCCATGGTGGAGCCCCCGCTCGCGCTAGCTAGCGTCGACGGGGCGGGGTCGAGAGTGGAGCCCGGCCAGTCGTCCGATGCAGCGTCGATTGACAAGCTGTCATCCATTCCCCCGTCGTCCTCGGACGCGCCGAAAGTCACAAGGCCCACCGCTCTGCTAGAGGGGTGTGGGTCCGGCTGGGTGAACTGAACCGGCGGTGGGGAAGGCAAGAGCGGCGGTGAAGCACGCGGAGACTGGCTCGGCGTGACGTCACTGAGCTCAGGTTCAGGAAGCCTCTGTGAGCGGCGCTTTTTCTTAGTGCGCGGCTCGAACAGAGGGATGGCGGCGATGGGCTCGCTCACGGCGAAAGCGGCGAGGCGAGCCCGCAGTGCGGAGAGACCCAGGTCGTCACATTCGGGGCATCCGCCCTTGGTCAAAGCAGCTTCTGCGTGGTCCCGGCCCAGGCAGCGAGCGCAGATGATGTGACGATCCCCGTCCGGGAGAAGGTCTCTGCACGACGCGCAGGAAGGCATTTGAAACAACGCCTGGAAAATTTGCTCTTTTACAAGTGTCGCAGAGCGAACAGATGTAAATACTTGCATGAGCAGTACGCCGGATGGCTCAGTAGGATCGCGTTAGAAGGCGGCTGAAGGTGCCGACGTCCTCGTAGCAAATCCCGCTGGTATGCTTTTCGACGGCGAAGCTTCAATAATCCGGAGGATCCAGCGAAGAAGGTGTTCGCTGAAGGAGATTAAATCTAAAGAACTCTCATGACGGGGCGCCCAATATATAGCTCTTGGCCACGCCCATCTTGGCGGGCTCTGACGCGCGCGGGCGCAAAGCGCGCTCATTGGTCGCGCATTCAGAGTCGCCCCGTCATTGGTTCGAGCAAGTTGCCGCAGCACAGCCAATGACCGAGCTGCCTTCGTTCATTGCTGTCAGCTGTGCAGCTGCAATGCGTTTTACATAAAGACTTCAATATTCTCGAGAAAAGGAGTTTTCCCATAGCGTAAGCTACTTACGCAATAGGAGAGACCTCTCGAAAGGGAAACGTTTTTACGCTCGCATGACGTGGTTTTTGAGGAAGTTCGAAAAAGGAATA
Source organism: Siphateles boraxobius (assembly GCF_051911475.1). NCBI lineage: Eukaryota > Metazoa > Chordata > Actinopteri > Cypriniformes > Leuciscidae > Siphateles > Siphateles boraxobius. The sequence goes on along the minus strand of NW_027508722.1, from coordinate 17,104,054 downwards.
TTTCAAAAAAACTGCAATGGAAAAAGTTTTTGCGCATTTACAAGCCACCTGATGTAGATGGCGCGGTATGTTTGGACAGAAGACAAGACAGAGTTGATCAAACTCATAAAATACACTGGATTCTAAACCACTAAGAAATGCCACAATTTATCAAGACCTTGAAGCAGATATGAGGAAGAAACACCCAGAAACACCTCATACGCAGCCGCTCCCAAATATAAGGGGCTTTCCTTGCCATTAATGCTTGGATAACATGCCTACGTCTCCTTCAATTAAAAATAATGGCTAGTGCGGTGGCTGGGATGTAAACCTACAGTACCAACATCCGTTTCCATAATTGTTGCAATGACTTATCTCGAGAGGAAAAAATTACGTTTAACTTCAGTTAATGGAAACGTCATAATTTCACAATAGTTTTTTTTAATCGACATTTATAAAATATGTAAAAGTTTTGCACAAATCTGTGATGGAAACGCAGCTAGTGTCTGTAGAAATGTTGGTTTTACTCAGCAATGTGTTTATCTAGACCAATATATAAATATATGCAAGGCAGAAATGACCAAACACAATCCAGGATGCAAGGAATATTAATAAAGTACTTGAATATTAAAAAATCACTTAAAATAATAATCACGACACGACACTTAAATAAATAAAATGAAGCAGCCTGGGAACTGTGCATTTAATCCTGACATATGTAAATTACATGATTTAAGGTTTTTACATTCATCTACAATAATAAGGAACAGTGTATGTAGAAAGAGAGAGAGAGAGAGAGAGAGAGAGAGAGAGAGAGAGAGAGAGAGAGAGAGAGAGAGAGAGAGAGAGAGAGAGAGAGATGCATGAGAGATCAAGTAAGGTTAAACTCTCAGATCTCTTGGCACAGAAGGAGAGAGCGGTGTTTCGGCCACATTAAATAAAAGCAATGCCTTCCGAAATCTTTGAGCCATCCTGAAAAGTCAAGCCAAAACATTTCGATTGCCCCCTATTGACTGGCTGCTGTATAGGTCATAAACCCCGCCCTCTCCATGTAAAAAATCCAATTACACTTCAAATAATTTTTTACCGAAGATGGTTTCTGTCATTTTAGGCAGTTCTTATCACGCTGACGTATGCTCAAGTGTTCGTTTTCCCAGTAAGTTTGGTTTTAGTTAGTTATTTGATGCTATAAAAACGGTGTAATGTCATGATTGACAGCTGTTCTTGCGATTGAGTGAGTGTCAGGACCTGTATACCGGGCTCTACCTCAGGATCCGAACGTACGGCAACGACCGTACAGTGGAAGGAAGCGGAGACACATCGTCCATTTTTTTATTACAGTCTATGGCCTAGGGACACATTTAACTTCCACCCAGTTACCCTATATATGCTGAAATCAGTAAAGACAACCTTTTTTAATGTCATATTTACAGTTAGGTCCATATATATTTGGACACAGGCACAATTTTTCTTTTTTTCAGGTATTTACCAACACATATTCAAGCTATAGTTATTTAATGGATATGGGCTGAAAGTGCACACTCTCAGGTTTAAATTGAGGGTATTTACATCCAAATTGGAGGAAGGGTTTAGGAATTACAGCTCTTGAGAGAGCCACCCCCCCCCCCCCCCCCTTTTTAAGGGACCAAAAGTAATTGGACAATTGAATCAAAAGCGATTTCATGGACAGGTGTGGGCTATTCCTTCGTTATTGCGTTATCAATTAAACAGGTAAAAGGTCTGGAGTTGATTCTAAGTGTGGTATTTGCATTTGGAGTATATTGCTGTGAACATACATCATGCGTTCAAAGGAACTCTCCATGCAAGTAAAACAGGCCATCATTAGGCTTCAAAAACAAAATAAATCCATCCGAGAGATAGCAGGAATATTAGGAGTGGCCAAATCAACAGTTTGGTACATTCTGAGAAAAAAAGAATCCACTGTGAGCTCAGCAACATAAAAAGGCCTGGACGTCCACGGAAAACAACAGTGGTTGATGATCGCAGGATCCTCTCCATGGTAAAGAAAAACCCATTCACAACATCTAGCCAAGTGAAGGACACTCTCCAGGAGGTAGGCGTGTCATTGTCAAAGTCTACAATCAAGAGAAGACTTCACGAGAGCAAATACAGAGGGTTCACCACAAGGTGCAAACCATTCATAAGCATCAAGAATAGAAAGGCCAGATTAGACTTTGCCAAAAAGCATCTAAAAAAGCCTGATCAGTTCTGGAAAAGCATTCTTTGGACGGATGAAACTAAGATCAACCTGTACCAAAATGACGGGAAGAAAAAAGTATGGAGAAAGCTTGGAACAGCTCATGATCCAAAGAATACAACATCTTCTGTAAAACATGGTGGAGGCAGTGTGATGGCATGGGCATGCATGGCTTCCAGTGGCACTGGATCACTGGTGTTTATTGATGATGTGACAGAAGACAGAAGCAGCCGGATGAATTCTGAAGTGTATAGGAATATACTGTCCGCCCAGATTAAGCCAAATGCAGCAAAGTTGGTTGGACGGCGCTTCACGGTACAGATGGACAATGATCCAAAACACACTGCAAAAGCAACCCAGGAGTTTTTTAAGGAAAAGAAGTGGAATATTCTGCAATGGCCGAGTCAATCACCTGATCTCAACCCGATTGAGCATGCATTTCACTTGCTGAAAGTAAAACTAAAGGCAGAAAGACCTACAAACAAACAACAGCTGAAGACAGCTGCAGTTAAGGCCTGGCAAAGCATCACAAAGCAGGAAACCCAGTCTTTGGTGATGTCTATGAGTTCCAGACTTCAAGCAGTCATTGCCTGCAAAGGATTCTCAACAAAATATTAAAAATGAACATTTTATTTATGATTATATTAATTTGTCCAATTACATTTGAGCCCCTGAAAATGGGGGTACTGTGTATAAAAATGGTTGCAGTTCCTAAAATGTTTACTTGATATTTTTGTTCAACCCCTTGAATTAAAGCTGAAAGTCTGCACTTCAAATTCATCTTGATTGTTTCATTTTAATTTTATTCTGGTGGCATACAGAACCAAAAGTATGAAAATTGTGCTTGTGTCCAAATATATATGGACCTAACTGTATATCATCTGTTCAAACTGTTGAGGAAAAAGAGGTTTTGACTCACAAACTTATCAGCCAATCAAATGTTACACAACAAACATCCCCTTGCTTTACTCCAATTTAATTTCAGGAGATCTGACGTCACATTGTCGTCTCCTTCCCACCGATGTTTTAATTACACGCTCCACGTGGCTTCTGCAGTAGAGACCAGCTTGTGTGAAATAACACAATGGAGACAACAAACAAAACACAGCCGGTTGCCGGTCTGGACACCACACAGCCAACATGCAAAGAACCACCACATATACTGCAAGTTTGATCCAGAACCTCAAAGAACAGTCACCAGGACTGGAGCAGGATCAAAAAGCCAACACGATGTGGGAAAAAATTATATTGAAACAACACCTCACCCTTTTTTGATGGAGGCACAACTGCAAAGAACTTTGTACAACATTAGGGTTGGGAAAAGGGCATTTAAAAAATTTAAATGAATGACTGTTTTGTTAATGGCTTTTGCATTCTTTCTAGTGATACATATTGAACAGCGCCGCAACACCACTGATACATTTACAGTGCAAAAGAGCAGTCAGATTACCGAATGAATAAATCTTAGGAGCCTGTTCTTTAAACAATCAATTTTTATGAGCCAGTTCTTTTTAGTGAATCAAAAGCATACAGCGCAACCAGAGAAGTCCGACTCCAGAACAACTGATTCTTATGGGCCGGTTCTTTTTAATGAATCAAAAGCAAATAAAGCAACTGGAGTAGTCAGGTTACTAAACAACTATCTGCTTTTGATGCACAAAAAAAACAGCTCAAAAGAATCAAAGCACCTAATGTAGTATGATTCATGAACAATTCATTCTAATGAACCAGTTCATTTTAATGAATCAAAGGCCATACTGAACAACCAGTGTGATCTGGTTCTTGAACAACTGATTCTTAACAGCTGGTTCAGTAACGTTTTTTTTACCTTGTTCCATGTGTAACATGTACATAACTGTATTAATAACAGTAAATTATGCATAATTACATGCAACCCTAAACCTAACTCTATAATAAGTAAATGTTGTTTATTTTGCTCGGTACTTAAATGTACAATTACATTGGAACAAGGACACCTTAGTCACTCAACCACACACAGCTTTCAACTAACTGTGAGACTTCAATCTGTGTAGTTTCTTACTAGTTGGTCATATGACAACATGTAGTTAAAGACTACATTGTTAAAATAAATCGGAACCAAACTCATTCAATACTTCATGATTTCCTTCCCTATAAATCATGACCTTGAATTGAACATGAGTACTTTAATCATTATTAACAGTAACATATTTTACTATAATATTTAACAGTAACAGATTTGACTATAATATGAGTACTGATTTACAAAGCCCGGACACAAGGAAAATATTAGTGGAAATTGGAAGTATTGCACACCGAAGAAAAGATCATATACACATTTAACAGGCTGAAGAAAATGAGGGTTCAAGTTCTCCACTTCCCACACATAATATAGTGCTCTTGACAGCATTATTATTATTATTTTTTTGGTTGGCTGTTGCTCAAACCAAGGCAAATGAGCCGTTTTAATGTTTGGAGGAGTTCATTCAAGCAAAACACCCCACTGCACATCTCAGGAAATATCAAATAATGTACATAAATTAATAAAGTGACTTATGTACCAGGAAGGGTATGTGTACTTGAAACTGTTATCATCACTCATTATTTGTCAGGTGAAAATAAGTCGCTTGAAAGAGTAATAGCACTCTGCCTTGCCTTAACAAGCAACACTACATATACATCTCCAGTGTACATATTATGGCACAACAAACTGCCTTTGAAATACTGTAACAAATGCTTACCTTTAAATCTAGTGTTTCATTAACTAGACTGTGGTGGCTCGCCATGCCACAGCCGCATTTAAATGCAGAGTGAATCCGCTAAAATATCCCCGATATTATATAACAGTAAAGACTCATACACTGCGGATGCAAGTTCTCATCTTTTTTTTTCTGTAGATCATTACCATGTTGGGCTGTGAGTCTATTTTTCTTGAATGCATCATCCGGGAATGCTTAATATTGGTTTGATTGCTTGTTACATGACAAAATAAATAATTTTTTTCTACCTGATGTCGTAGATTTAATGCGAGAACGGTTTGATTCATGTCTTTATATCAAACAGGTTGGGTCAGGTACGGAATTAAATTAGGGCTGCTGCCGGATAACGGGTCGGGTGTTATGTTAAACCCTCATGCTGTGTTCGTATTCAGTATACACTCATGGTGTTTGAGGGTAGATATGACCCCAAACATTTATAGAGCGATTGTATAAAAACAAATACATTTTAATAATACAATATATTTTTTTCGTTTACTTTTCATCTATACATATGCTTGGTTTAGGGGGACACAAAGTACTGCAAAATTCCTCACCTACACCACTAAACATGCGTATGAAATATAAAATTTAATTTCTGGATATTGATCTAGGTGTTAGAGGCAGAGTTCTGCCATCTGCTTGTTACAGAAAAATCTGTAGGAAATATAGTTTTAGAAAAAAAGGTGTAATTATCATATACATCCAGCAGAGGCCCAAAGAGATCCATTCATTTTTCTGATTGTGACTAACTGCTCTTACTCTTATAATGTATATTTTGTGAATATATAGATTTAAACATTATAAAATACATTAAATAAGTTTGAGGTCTTTTGAAGTGCCCTGTTTTTGCAATAATGCCACAAATTTGCAATAATGCCTCATAAGTTGCCACTCAAACACAAGACTTGATTGTAATCACATATTTATTTCAATAATCCAATTGTATAAAAATAATTAATTTTAGAATAAGTAATTAATTAAAAAAGTAAATAAACCCCCCAAAAAAATCAAAATAAAAATGCCTTATGCTACAGACTTCCTCTCTCTCCTAGCCACATTTGATCTCATACGGCTCATCACCTCAAGTACTCACAAATCAGGCAACCGACTTGACCTCATTTTCACGCGCAACCTAATTGCATCACAGACAACATTTCGGTGAAACCTCTGCACGTTTCAGATCATATCTTATAATCTACACATCACTACCGTGCACTACCAACCCCTCTAGCGGTTACTTTTAGACAAAACCTGCGCTCACTTTCTCCTTCCCATCTTTCTTCTGTTGTTTCATCCTGTCTCCCCTCACCCACGCAATTCTCATCTCTGGATGTGAATAGAGCAATGGACACTTTATGTTCCACTCAGGGCCGGCCCTGGCCAATTTGCTGCCCTAGGCAAGATTTTACCTGGTGCCCCATGCATCACAGCCCATTTCGCCCTGTCATTGTGTTCATGATTATTTATCCAATATATATATATATATATATATATATATATATATATATATATATATATATATATATATATATATATATATATATATGTATATACATACACACACACATTACAGCCTAAACACAAATAGCAAGAGCATTACACCTAGCATTCAAGTCAAGTGCCATTTATTTTTATAGCGATTTTTACAATATAGATTATTTCAAGGCAGATTTACAGCTTTACAGTTTTGTTGCGTTTATAATTTTGTTCAGTATATATAGCCGCTCTGGATAAAACAGTGATGTCCAAATGTCATTCATGCACAAACTATTCATTGAGCGCTAGCAAAAGTGTTTGTTTTGCAGTTGATGGCAGCAATCTTCCACTAAACTATGGCACGTTTCATGTTTTCACCATTGAAACTGCGAAATGTCTTCTTTAATGTTAATTTCACATAAAACGTTGCTACTTTTAATAAACCTGTAGCCTATATAAATATCATTAATAATTTTGGCAAATAAATTAAAAAAAACGCCACATATCCCCCTCAAAACTGCACAACTGTAGAGTAAAACATTAATTAATAAAAGTGATAGTGAATGCGTATAAAAAAACTGACGTGATTGTTGCAAATCACACTGTCTGGGGCCTCTGGAGAACTCAGAACAATTGTTAGCTTAAAGTTTAAGGTAAAAAGAACTGCCATTAAATTATATATCTTACTACTATGCAATTAGATAAACTGTTAATTCATTACAATACCTCTGTCTTTATCCCCTTTTATCCTCTTCTCTTCCGTTTGGCACTGTATATATTGCAGACTATAATGCTAATCTAAAATATGTAATGTAAATTTGGCCATCCGTCACAATCAGGAAACCACCACCTCTTTAACTGCTGAAGACTTAGCAGTCTGTTCTCAGCTCCACACACACACAGGAACTCAGTCCAGCCACATCCACAGCCATAAATCCTCTATCCTCCTCCTCTACACTCACTTCTCTTCTCAAGTGTTCCTACGACCTGCCCTCCAGATCCCATCCCCTCACACCTTCTACAAGACATCTCTCCCACACTTTTACCAGCACTCACACACACATCAACAACATATCTCTCCATACTGGCGTTTTCCCTACCGCATTCAAGCAGGCTCCCCACTGCTTAAACCCACATTAAAGTGTAAATTGCAGGTTATATTTTTCATGAAGATAATGCAATGTGCTTATTAAACATAAAGATAAGAACCGCCCACCATTGTTTTTTATGTTTTTTATACCAAAATGCTGAATATAATATGAAAAGTTGGTACTTTTTACGGTGGTTTTAAGCACTCCCTCTTCCTTCCACTAGGCTGGGCCTGACGTCATAAAAGGGACTCCAAGCCTAGAGTCACCGTTAGTCTGCAAGTAGGCTAGCAGTTATATGGAGACCTAACTCAGCTAGCAAAGATGGTGTTGATGAATGAAATAACTCAATTGTAAACATACACGTGTGCTGGCTTCAAGAGGACCGTGATCCTGCCTGAAATGAGAGTAAGCTATTCGCAAAACAAACGGGTTCAGGCAGCATGCGTCAAAACCAGGATGCTGCGTGAGGCACGTCAGATTTGCCGGTTGCGGGTTGAGCTGCTCCACTAAACTCCAAAACACGTTCACCTCACGGCACCACATACTCTCCAATGCTGATGCTGATTGCCTGTCAAACACAGCAATAGGGACATCGATCTCTTTTTTTCTTTCTGACAATGAGCCGTCAGATTAAATCCTGCAGGTGTCTGCTTTCTCTTTGTCCCTTAAATGAGCGCGGATTTCTAGTGCATTTACTTGAACTTCTTAGGTAATATCTATCAGAATTTAAAATGGACTGAATAAAGCTCTCTACGAACTTGACGTGCAGTGCCGCGCTGACTGACATGGATGAGCATGAATCACTGTCACACACGCTCAGAGCAAATATTGTAAGTTACTGCATGAGAATAATAATGCATCACAATACACGTCTCACGGTTAGTTATGTCTTTTAATTATTATAGTATTTCAAAGGGCAAAAACATGAACTTTAGCGCGACGCCAGTAGCACATTAGCTCCTTAGCCTGAGCAAACTCGATCATGTCGAGCTAGGCGGGCATAGTTTCAGCATCCAGGCCCCTCAACTCCACCCACGTCCCACCTTTTTGCCCATTTTCATTTACCCGGGAGTGAAGCAGAGTGATGCGCTTCCAAGATGGTGACGGCCGACTCCGCCCACTTTAGGGTTCAAAAACGCTCTTCAGAAACCTACGGGTGACGTCATGGACACTACGTCCATATTTTTTTTTACAGTCTATGGTTGCTACTCCCTCTTATGACGTCATCACCCAGTTACGGTAAAAAACATGCTACCTTTGAAGGAACCCCAATAAATGTTATTTTTAACTCATTTTAAGACAGAAATGTTTATACATATTGAGCACTTTAATTTACACATTAATTGGTTGTGGTGGTTAACCTGCAATTTACACTTTAAATACGTCACTTGTAGAGTTACAGACCTGTCTCTCTCTTACCATTCATAGCGAAAAAACTTGATACCTGGTTGAAAACCACTCGTTCGTCTTTCCTCTCACAGAATAACCAGCTGGACATTAACCAATCTGGTTTCAAGACCGGCCATTCAACCAAGACTGCATTACTGTTGGCCACTGAAGCTCTAAGGATTGCAAAAGCTGATTCCAAATCATCAGTTTTCGTCCTCTTGGATCTATCTGGTGCCTTTGACATTGTGAAGCATCACCCTCTAATCACTGGGCATCACAGGGATTACACTTTACTGGTTTGAATCCTATCTCACAGGTAGGTCTTTCAGGGTTGCCTGGAGAGGGGAGGTATCCAAAGCACATCAACTGATCACTGGGGTTCCTCAGGGTTCAGTTCTTGGACCCCCCTCTTCTCCATATACACTAAATTACTGGGAGCCATCATATAGGCCCATGGTTTATCCAGTGCTATGCTGATGACACACAGCTCTTCCTCTCATTTCAACCAGAAGATCCCACAGTAGCTGCAAGAATCTCAAGCTGTCTGGCGGACATCTCGACATGGATAAAGATCATCACCTGCAGCTCAACCTGGCAAAGACTGAGCTTCTCGTCTTCCTTGCCAATCCGACTCTACAGCATGATTTCACCATCCAGCTAGGTTCACCATCACATATTACCCCATCAAGGTCAGTCAGAAATCTTGGAGTAACCTTTGATTACCAGCTAACCTTCAAAGACCACATTGCAAAGACAGCTCGGTAATGCAGGTTTGCACTACACAACATCAGGAAGATCAGGCCTTTTCTAACTATGCATGCAACACAGCTAGTTGTCCAGGCCCTGGTCATTTCTAGGCTTAATTACTGCAATGCCCTTCTCACTGGACTTCCATCATGTGCAATTAAACCTCTACAAATTATGCAGAACACTACAGCACGTCTTGTCTTCAACAAGCCCAAAAGGGCCCACGTCACTCCTCTGTTCATCTCTCTGCACTGGCCACCACTCGCTACTTGCATCAAGTTCAAGGCATTGACACTTGCTTACAGATCTACCACAGGCTCAGCCTCTCCTTCTACCACTCGCTCTTACGAGTCTACATCCCTACCAGAAGTCTATGATCGGTAAATGAGCGACGACTAGTGGTACCATCACTGTAAGGCACAAAATCACTCTCCAGAGGATTTTCGTTCACGTTTTCCACCAGCAAAGAACCATCTCCCCGCCTTCATACGGAATGCAGGATCCCTGACAATATTCAAAAGACAGCTGGAAACTCATATCTTCCGTGAGCACTTAACCTCATTAAAAAAAAAAATTCTATGTTCTATTCTAGCTTATGCTACTCTAAGCAATGTCTGAAATGTTGTATTTTGAGCTCGTTTTGTGTTTGTTTGCCTCTTCACTATGGCAACATTGCTTACTGCTGTAGTATTCCTCATTTGTAAGTAGCTTTGGATAAAAGCGTCTGCAAAATGAATAAATGTATAAATGTAAACGCAAAACACCAGTGTGAATGTAGACTGAGACTCTTTATCGCAACTAAAAAGAGGGTTGAGTCTACTTTAGGTTCTGGTATAAGTTAATTACCTTTTTCTTTGTTCAATTTGCACACTGAACATGGGTTTGAGCTCTTAATTTTTAACTCTCAAAGTGCACCGGATTGATGAATTGGGGGTGGGGGGTCATGCCACCAGACCATCCTAGAGGGACAGAGGTCCATCCCTCATAGTCTCACAAAATCCTGTGGAAAACACTGAAATCTGACAGAGGAAGAGTACCATCACTTGACTTTCGGTGTCCAGTGATTTAACACTAAAGTAATATCAAATCTACAGAATATCAGAGTGTGTAAATCTCCTTGAGCTGAAGCTCAAAGCTCCTCACAGCCGCACCACACCTATAGCATTTGATTCTGACTGTTATCATCTGTTTTTATACCTCCCACAATGAGACTGCAGTTTTCAAACCGCAATACCATCCACAGGAGCTATAAAGCCATTTAATTTCATACCTTGAGATTCATCTGACCACACTTGCATGATAACGATTGTAATGAAATCATAAGTCACCTATGCTATGCAAATAAAAATTCAATAAAGGCTGTTCAGTCATACAATATCATTTGGAAAACAAATCCAAACCTTGCATTAAAAAGGTTGCATTGTCCCCCCCCCCCTAAAAATTGAGCTACTATCCAAAAACTTTTGTCTACCAAGTCCAGAAGTAATACAGCCAGGGGAAGATGTGCTGTGTGAATGAAATACTCAGGATGGGAAACTTTATGGTCTATAGTTGGGGGACAATCTGCACAGATGTAAAGATTTTATGAGGTGTTCAATAGCGGTACAGCAGCGGTGACAATCTCAAGTGATATAAAATGTCTTGGAGGATCTTGTGTGTGCAGCCTAACAAGGCAGAGAAGTATCTCAGGGGGCATGCATGTCAAACAAAACACTTGACCTCTAAAACAAGACTTGACCTTTTTTTTTTTTTTGCATGTGTACATGCAACCCAGGGGATACTTGATCTTGATTTTTGTAAAAGATTTTGCTTAGTTAAACATTTTTAACAAATGATACTCCAGCAGTCAATATTTTGAAATAAATACGCTTTAATGTTTTTAAAGGAAGTCTCTTATGCTCACCAAAATCCAGTAAAAATCGTAATATTGTGAATATTATTACAATTTAAAATAACTTTTCTATTTGAATACATTTTTAAAGGTATTTTGTTCTGTGATGGCTGAACTGAATTTTCAGCTTTATTACTCCAGTTTTCTGTCACATGATCCTTCAGAAATCATTCTAATATGCCGATTTGGTGCTCAAGAAATATTTCGTATTATTATTATTATCAACGTTGAAAACAGTTGTGCTAATTAAAGGGATACTTCACCCAAAAATGTTGTCATTACTAACTCACACTCAAGTTGTTCCAAACCTGTATGAGTGTCTTTCTTCTGTTTAACACAAAAAATATATTTTAAAGAATATTCGTAATCAAACATTTGATGGCACCCATTGACTTCCATAGTAGGGAAAAAAATACTAAGAAAATCAATGGCTACTGTCAACTGTCTGCTTGCTTACCAACATTCTTGAAAATTTCTTCTTTTGTGTTCAACAGAAGAAAGAAACTCATACAGGTTTGGAACAACATGAGAGTGAGTATATGATGACAGAATGTTTATCTATGGGTTAACTATCCCTTTAAAATTTTGGTGGAAACCATGATACTTTTTTTCAGAATTCTCGATGAATAGAAAGTTCAAAAGAACAACATTTCTTTAAAATAGAAATCTTTTATATCATTTTAAGGTGTCTTTCCTGTTACTTCTGATTAATTGAATCCATCCTTACTGAATAAAAATATTAATTTCTTTAAAATATATAAATATTATGGACCTCAAACTTTTGAACAGTATATATAAAGTTTCAATAATATTGAATTATAATAGATAATGATTAATGATATCCGGAATATTACTGGTGTCAATAAAGAGGTACTTTGACCTCGTTGATTGAGGGTACAAAAATAAAAATAAAAAAGTTGAAAAACACTTTTATAAAAAAATAACTGCCAGTCTACTATATTATAAGACAAGCAGCTTAGCAATTGTGTAAAATTAGTGTGCAATTAAAAATGTTTCCCACTGTGACCTCACAGGCGTTGTGTGATTGGCTGGTCTCCGAGCCAGTGCCTCAGCTCTCATAAATCTGATTGGATGTCTGCAGTGTGGGGACCAGCAGAGCAGCCATCCAGAAAAGTGCAGCTTCACATACGGATTATTAAACAAAGAAATATTGTAGAGCAGAAACAAAGGGGCTAAGAAAGACAAAAAAAAAAAAAAAACTCACGGGGTCCAAAGCATGGGGAAAGTGTCCCGCTCCTCCTGTGTGTACTCGCTGAGCTTGCGTGGAATCTCTCTGGGTTGAGGAAGTTCCTCTGTAAGGTTCTTCAGAATATCCTCAGGAAGGACCTAACATGGGACACACAGTGAGAACACATTTTATCATTGCACACACACACTGCTGTAACAAAAATGACTGCAGAAATACAATCAGAGACAGGTGTGTGACTGGATCCTGTCTATAATTACACTAGGGTTTTGTAAGTCAATTACACAGACAATGCTGATTTACTACTTTCTCTATTGTAACCAAACCTTAGGTGTTTTTTAAATAAGATTTTTATAGTTCAATTATAATATATATATATATATATATATATATATATATATATATATATATATATATATATATATATACAGTATTAAAACAAAACTTAATTAATTGTGCAGCAAGGTATTACCATCATGTTATTTTTCTATTTTTGCAGCTGTAGAAAACATGTTGTGCTGTATAATGTAGCTTCTTAATCGAATACATCCCATCCTCCACTGAAACATTCATCAAACACACTGACATGTTTCTCCTTCCCAAACATGTCAGGCTTTGGACAGAGCATCAATGAACATAAATCAGAGCATCAACTGAGAGCTTACATCATCTGGGAAGAGGTGAAGCCGTTGCATCATGGTCCTTCTGGTGAGGTTTTTGGGAAGCATCCCGTAAACAGCCAGTTTAATGATCTGTGGAGCAAAAAGAAAAAAGGGGGGCAGAGATTTGGATTTTAGTCAATCTCTCTCTAAAGAATACATGTGGAGATTTCTGCCTTTTTATTCTCAAAACAAAATAAATAAATAATTAAATAAAATCATTATACACATAAAATTATGTCATCTGGGTTTTTTTTTAAAGAAAATGATACATGTGTATAGACATATTTACAAATACATACAAAGTTTTTATATTGCAGCCTTATGCTAACCTGCTTTAAATAACTTTCTTTACATCAATCTACATTTCATACACCATAATTGCAAGGCAAAAAATAGATTTTTGAAGACTCATGCAATGCATTTTATTTTTAATACATTTTCTAAGGTTATCACAAATCAAATTTTTTGCTTTGTCATTATGGTGTACAGAGTGTAAGTTGACGTAAAAAAAGGAAAAAAAGAAAAAGAAATTTAAAGCAGGTTAGCATGAGGCTGCAGCATAACAAAATGTGAAATAAATGAAGGGGTACGAATACATGTTTTTGCGAGGTGGTATTTTTACACAACCAAAAAGTAAAAGCCAATCATGCCTGTCAAATTTGAAATTCAAATATTCTAAGCAAATGCAATGGTAAAAAAACAAACAAAAACAGTTCCTTTGCTACCAAACCATATGAATTCACAAGTGAGTGACCGTTTTTAACCGTCATCCAACCATCCACCAACCCAACCCCATCATTCTTTCGTCAAGACATTAATCAGGGATTTTTTTTCTGCTCTCTTCTGACTGGTAGATGTTTTGATGGATGAAAGCTGTATAAGGGAGTAATCGCTCTTCACAACTCCGTCACCTTCCTCTGATCATTATCCACAATTATCTCCGATACATTCCCCCCTCGACTTGAATAACTCAGCTCAAGTCGAGCATTCATCTTGTTAATGACAGAGAATGAGCAGAGCGCTGGAGGGCGGCAGCCGGCTGAATTTGAGTTTGAGTGCAGCACCTACACACAACTACTCTTCTTCAGGTGTGTTATCAGTAACAGCCCACAGGAAAAAACCCATTCAGGGTCAACAGCTTGTGTGCCTGGACTATGGATGTGCTCTGAATGTCTTTCACAGTGGGAAGTAACGGTCAAGGTTACTTTTAGGAGGTGAACAACAGCAGAGAGAGATGGGATATGCACTCTGCATCTCACATAAAAGTTGAACAAAGAAAGAAGGTGGTCAAATCAAGCGGCAACCTTCCGATATCTCTCTTGAATCCAAAACAGAAGTGACTTAAACTGCAATTCATCGACTGGCTGCTAGAGACAGGCTCCAAAAGAGAGTAAATCCCATATACCCCCAATGTTAAAATGCCCAAATTTACAGCAGAAAAAAAAATATTTTTACAGCCTGGTACAAAAAGTGTTTTTTGTCTATACAGCTAATTGTGCCCTTCATGACAACTGTGAGGGGGGTGAATTTTTTTATAACTCATCTGTTTAAATTATATTAAGCCTTAAAGTTCTGCATAATGAAGGGCGTGGCCACTTGAGTGACACGTGGATTTCCGTTTGTCTGCTGTCTGTTAGCCGTCACGTTACCTCAGCTAAACCCCGCCTCTTCGGACATTTTCGGTTATCCCGGGAGCTGGCGGCAGCCGTCTCCGCCCACTTTGGACTTTAAAAATGCTCTTCAGAAAGCTACTGGTGACGTCACAGACACTACATCCATATTTTTTTAAAGTCTATGGGTCCAATTTAAGAAATGCATTAGCAACTAATAAGCACAGATGCATTTCCCCCACTACAGTGGTGAAAAATACCTCTAATATCATTTTCAGTCTTTTCCTTCCTCAACATAGAACACAATCACAAGCCAAACACAAACTTTTATCACCTGCATGTGTAAGAAAAATGTGTGATAACCACCATGCCACATCTCTTGGAATATCATCATAAAAGTAACACATTGAAATAAACATGGTATTTTGAAGTAGCAGTACTGAAATAGTATTTTCTTATAAAACGATCTCAAATAATCATCGTTTCATTTAAAACCTTGAAAAATAATGTTTCTAGACAGTACAGAGCACTCCAGCTTCATTCAATGCAAGAATATAGCGTGAAGATTTAAAGCCGCTTGAGATTTGTTTTTCTTTAAAAACCGGAGGGTGTGATTCACAGCGAGGGCTGTTTTTCAATCCAGGCGCGTCAGCGGCAGGTGACACTTGTAGAGGTGTATATTAGAAGCAGACAGGCCAGGAAAGACGGCTGTTTTAATAACGTCGAGGTGTTTGAGCCTTGAAAGAGCACTCTGACGTTGAGAAAACTATTTCTTAGTTGGGTGAAGGAAAGACTGGGAAAAGAGTAGGAGAGATAAGCACTAAAAGAATGATGGAGAACTGAGCAATATGGGATTTGTTCTGCATTTATTATTCAAATGTGTGTCAGGCTGATTGTGAGAGAATATTTCACTCTGCGACTGCCACTATCTGCAATTATTAAAAAAACATTTGGGCATTATTTACATAAATTAATAAATGAAGTCGATTTTCACCTCCCTCAAAGGTGCAAGCAATTTGAATTATATTATAAACAGGTTTGAACCAGTGGCAGGTTTGAGTGACATGGGGATGCTGACATGCTGTTTTTGTAGAAATCACTGAAAAATTGAATTTGTCACAGAGAAATGTCCTGTTCAAAAGTCACATTTAGAGAAGGATACTTACAGCTGTTGGGTCTTTTTTGTGCATTTGGGCTGCAGTGAGCTGTTTGAATGATCCAGGGTAACTGTGGGATGAAAAAGTAGATAAGTCACAGTCCAAACATTTTGGAAAGCAGCATATTGTTTCTATTACATGCAGCATGCATACAGTAAATCATGTGGCTGAAGTGGTTCTGTTCTCAAATTTCCTTTTTTTTGTCCTTGTCAGCACAAAGAAAAAACAACCAAGAGCAGGGCCTAAATGAAAGATTTTTTTTTTTTAAGTATAGGAGAGAGCTCCGTTTACCCAGTGTGAGACGAATACACTTTCTGTTCCCATTTATTTCCAGAGAAGGCGATGTGTCTGGTGTTCATGACCACCACATGATCTCCAATATCACCTGGGAACAAGACATACGTATGTGATAAATCTGCACATTCAGCTTGAACTCTTGATATTAGCCCCTGCTGAGGAAACACTTTGCAATATTGAAATTTAAGGATGTCAACTGTCCTGTAACTTACCAGCTAACCATGCATTATATAATGACATTGTTTTAATATATTACTATTATCAATATAAATACAGTAATGGTCAGAATTATTGGCACCCCGGGTAAATATGATCAAAGAGGGCTGTGAAAATAAATCTGTATTGTTTATCCTTTTGTTATTTCATTTAAAAACAATTACATTTCATTGTAGTTAAAGGACTGAAAGTGTGAATTTATGAAATAAAAGTTATTCAAAACACATTGGGCACTATTATTGACAAGTAAAAAAATATATTTTCCCATATACATTTACATTTTTAGCACACAAGAGTGACTAGGATCCTGAAATTGTCCAGCCGGCCATTTCACATTAGTATACATATGAGGAAATACAAAGGCCAAATTCCCTTAAACATCCATTACAATGAGTGAAACCAAAGAATATAGTTCTGATGTGCAGCATAAGATTGTTGAGCCTCACAAAATAGAAGTGGCTGTAAGAAAATAGCTAGCACACACACACACACACTCTTATTTATTAATAAATGAGTAGGCTCAATTGCATACTAGTTTTTGCCTGATATTGAGATTGTCATTGAATATTGTAGCATTTCACTGGTACTTTTTATTGCCTACTGAAAATTTGGTATCATGATATTAATACATTTATTTGTAATCATTGGCAAATAAATTATGTATACAAAATCCTTGAGTCAAGACCTAAAATTTCCCATGCGGTGGCAGCAAACCTTATAGGACTTATTAATGGGATGGGAGCATTCATGTTTTTGAAATAAGGTGAAAAACAGGGGCTACACGAATCCAATGTACCACTGAATTGTTATTTAATATGTACACACAGGTGTAACTGAGCAACTGAAAAAAAATCTAGCCAAAAACAAAAAAACTATTCCTTTAAACCTAGTAAATGAAAACACGGCCCCTCCTTCCTCCGGCAGAATAACTGCACAGCCTGGAATTTTCATCTCTCGCCCTGTTATGCTCATTCATCTATCCGAGAGTGAAAGTTTCATTAAAAACTCCCAGCATGTCTCAGGAAGGAAGCACCATCAGCAGGGCGGGAGTGGAGGGTGTTCTCAGTCTGAGTGAGCGTGCAGCTCCAGACTAATGGATCAATTCCAGAGGCTGTCGGAGTCAGAAGTCAGGACACCTTACATCTCTCTGGAATTAGCTGCCACACGAGCAGCTTTTCACATTCAGATCAAGGGAAGAACTGTAATTCCCTGTCATGAATGTGTGAGAATAAATCTTGATCACAGCTGTCAGCTTCGGAGTATAGTTTTGAAGCATGTTTAGTCTTACAATTTAAACATTTTGATTAAAGATTCAGTCTTTCGTGTTACATAAATTATCATAATGATCACTGTACTTAGTCTGTGTCTGTTAAGACAAACAAATGTAGCATAAAATAATAATAAAAAGTTTTATTTATATAGCGCCTTTCCAGGGCTCAAGGACGCTTAACAATGAACAAGCAACAACATATACAAATATATGTATCTATATATATATATATATATATATAGTATATATAGTATAAGCTAGTTGCCAAAGCAACATTTTCATTTAGTTTAACTTGATGTACTAAAATAACTTAAAGTGTTTTGTGTTTTTCTCATTTTTATAAAAATAAATATCTAAATATTTTTTTCTTAATTTTTATTTTAGTTTAAGTAAAATTAAAATGAAAATACAAGAAAAGAACTATAATAGTAACATAAGGATGCTAAAATAACACTGCTGGACTAGACGTGTTTTGGTTGCAAAGAGCAGCACTGCCACTATATTAAAACGTGATTGTTTACTTCCATCTAGTGGCCATTGGGGGACTACACATTCTCAGATGGCCACAATTATTGAATCAGCGCTGCCATGTTTCACCTGAGCTGGGACGTAAAGAGAGAGTATGGCAAGCCGTTTTGACTTTTATTCATTTCCAGGATTTTTATTTGTGATATTATCAACAATTGAATTTTCACTAAAATGTACTCTTGATATCAGGAATAACTAGTGATAATACAATTGACCTATGGTTAAGCCACGCCCGCAAACGCGATGAGCCAATCACAGTGCGCATAGCTATCCCATACACTCGGACATTCTCTGCTTCCTCGTCCATTGAAATGCATTGCAGTTAGTCAGGTTTCATTCGTTTTTATATGTTTTTTCTTGTCCTTCTAAGTTTAAAATGGTCAAACGGTGTGCATGGAGTACATGCAACTCTGACACTAGGTATCCCGAGAGGCTGGGCGACGGTGTATATTTTTTACCCTTTCCCAAGCCACATCTCAACCGAAATAATTGTCTGGATTAAGTTATGGTAGACCACAACACCAACTAAACGTGGATAAATTAAACAAGGATGTCTACATCTGTTCTAAGATAAGTCAACAACTTATTTGAACATTATATTTTACATATCTAACGTAACGTTAGCCTAACATTATAAAACGTTAACGTTAGCTTCTAGCTGCGTTGTACATCATGTCACTTAGCTTCATTAACGTATCTGTAAATAACCGAGATAACAAATGTTAGCAATGTTGTGCTGAATGATTCATGTAAATACTGTAGCACCAAACTAACGGAGAGGTACTCTTGGTAAAGAAGCATGGTAAAAAGGCTTGTCCTGGAAACGTATGCAACTTAGACCTCTACATATTTAATTTGATCATGAACCATTAATTAAATATTAAAGCACAATATTTTAGACAACTTTTTAACCAAAAAATATATCTATATAATCTTTCTGTCTCCAAAAATCATCAATTGCCTCCTGTGAAATGTCTCCTGCTGTCAAAGCTGCCATAGCGCCTGTCACCGAAAGTTGACTGTTTGTCCGAGTGAGTGGAGGGGGCGTGGCTTAGCCACAGGTCAATTAGAGATATCAAGAATTATAGTTTGTACTAGTTGAATTTTAATTCTTGATATCAAGTATTTGTATTTCTGCGAGTGATGACGTTGAGGATATAATAATGTCATGTATCGGAACAACGTCATTTTCAAAAGCTCAACTTTGACTATTTTTGCTGTTTTGACACACGTATTGATTTTATTGTAGGAGTTGATGAAACAAAAAAAGTGTTAAATAACCTCAAAAATATTTCTGGCTCAAGTTTAACATGAGTTCCTCCATTTCCAGCTAGGTTTATTAATTATAACCTCATTTAACACTCCATTTTCACTAGTTTTAGTGTGAAGTTTGACTTTGTGTTTGTTCTTGATATCAATAATTAGCCTAACATTTTTTACTAGTGGAAACATAATTCCTGATATATAAAAATTGCCATTATTACTAGTAGAAATGTAATTCCTGATTTCAAGAATAAGCATTTTTAACTAGTGAAAATGTAATTGTTGATATCAAGAATTTGTATTTCTGCGAGTGATGACATTGTTGATATTAAGAATTAATATTCTGGGAAAGAATAGAAGTCAAAATGGCTTGCCATAAGAGAGACTTTCGTTTATTTTAGTAGACAGATTTACTCACTCAGTGGATGGTAAATGGGTTTATGCTTCCCTTGAAGCCGCACTGAGCACATAGAGGCGATCTTTCCTGGAGGCTGCATCCGACCGTCTATTAGGAGCCAGGATCTTGCAAAGGTCGCCCATTGCTTGTGGGAAAAAGAGAAAATTATTTATGCAATGCAAGCTGCTTTTTTGTTTACTGAACATAATTAGCTCCCTATTTAGCTATAAATAATAATAATAATAATAATAGTTCGATTGAAATAAGATTAATCCTTATGGCATCTATCGTACGAGGAACATTTTATGCAGAATGACAGCTCAGTCAGTCACAGCGTTCACTTTAATTGTATGGAAAATAAGATGCAATGAACATAACATCATAACCTTCCCATAAGATATCTTCTTTTGTGATCCACAGAATAAACAAAATCACACGGACTTGAAACAACATGAAGGCGAGAAATAATGCTTTTCATTTTTAGGTAAACTGTATCCTTATCCTGTCATCTGATGCTTTAGCAGCACACATTTATCACACTCATCTAACGTTATCCTCACTCATTTCCAAGAACGGTACACTACAGAGATCTAATTTATTAAGGTATCCAAATAGATCCATGCACATATGCAGACATTAGACATAACGTTATCTCTTTGACAATAAGCTTGTTGACGAACAAGCTCGATATAAATATCACGCTTTCCATTCAATAAGCATTGGCTGACAGCGCAGTATCTTTATAAATGACAGCGGGCCAGCATGACAGAAAGTAATAACAGCTTACCTGGGCTGATCTAGAAAAACTAGACATTTTACAAAAGCATTAGAAACAAATTACAACATTGACCTCAATGTGGCTGTAGTAGTACAGCAGCAATTTTCGTCCCCCACAACCAACAGGCTAAATATGTCGTTCCTATTTCTATGGCCATGAATGTATGCTCTAAGATACAATGTTCTACTTTGCTTATGTAATTTAAATAAGTATATATAATTATATAATGTAATGTTTAATTAGCCACTATCACCACGTATTGTTATTTATAACCGTGTTTTATTCTGTTCCTACCGACTGTATTTTTTGGGAGCGCGTGCGTCATCGCAGCGTCATCTTGAAACGTCCGTGTTGATTGTGAACGCGCGTAAATTTGTTTTTGTGTGCTGAAGTCTGTAACAAGTCAGCATTATTTTACATGAACACAACAGCATACAGCTATGGACAGATACGTGCTAGTTGTAATAATCAATCTAGAGCCGAAGAGAGATTGCTCTTTCAACGGTAAGAGGCTTATTTAATGATGATAAAAAAATAATGTCACGTAACTTAACGTTACGTCATTTTCAAAAGCTCAGCATTGATTATCTGTTGCTGTTTTGACACGTAACGTTATTGATTTTATTGTAGGTGTTGATGAAACAAAAAAATTGTTTGATAACCTCAAAAGTATCTCTGGCTCGAGTTCAACACGAGTTCCTCTATTTCCAGGTAGGTTTATTAACTATAACCTAATTTGCCATTCCATTTTCACCCATTTTAGTGTGAAGTTTGACTTTGTGATTGTTTAAATCTATTTAGCCTGCTCTCTGAGTGGTAGTCCTGCTCCACAGAGATGGTATTTTGCCATTCAAGCCAGTTATGGTACAACACAGGTAATTTACATATGTATATTTGATTCTTTCACTTTAGATTAATTACAAGTCTTATAAATTGGTTGGGACCATAGACTGTAAAAAAAGACAAACTAGATTACAAAGTGATAATGTAGTATAGTGTAGTATAGTATTTTCAAACTGGGGTCCATGGAAATGTTTAGAGAAAAGTTGTTAAAAAAGTGTAAACATAAATCGTTTTAAATAAGTTAGTAAATAAATAGAAATTAGATATAAATAAATATTAATAAATATTAAAATAAATAAACCGATAGATACATTAAAATGAGTATATAATAAAAAAGTATTAAAATAAATATTATATCTAACAACACGGTACTGAAGTGTGTAGAGAATAGAAAAAAATAACTTGGAAGAAACTAAATATTTTCAAAACAATATTTTAATTTAATATAGAGAATAGTATTACACCTATTTAAATTAGTTTAAATTGTTTCTTTATACATTAAAATACATACTTTAAAATGGGGTCTCTTGCATAAGGATGATCATATTTGGTCATATCATGGCATCTAATAGATTGAAATCCTCTGGTATAGTGCATCCACACACTCTTTACTGTGTATTTCCAGTGGTGCAGCTCAGAGTGGGAGGAACTATGTTCCCAGCGCAGTGACAGTGAGGAATCGGAGCCGTCTGCTCTAGACAGTTGTATCGCTGCCCTTCAGGAGCAAGAGGAACAGAGTGTGACCACAGAGAACCCGTCCCATGCAGAGTGAGAGTTCTGATTGATACTGTCGCCCCATAATATCTCAAACAACCTTATAGGACCAAAGAATCAACCATCTTTCACTAATAATTTGATACCTTTAATCTCTGTGTTTTTTATTTCAATGATGATCGACTAACATGGTAGACTCTTTGAAGAGGCTGCTGAAGGACTTCATCAATTAACAGACAAACTTCCTCATCCAGGTACTATTTGTTTTCACATTAAATGGTTTATAAAGGCATTATACATTTTTGGCATGATGTTACTGTTGTTACACCATAGATGTGCTAATGGAGAGTACTAAGTTTTATTGTATTGATGTAATGTTTTTTCTTGATGCTGCAGGGAAGTCTTTGCTGGATGTTATTGTGCTATGTGTGGGCGAGGAGGCGGGGTTAAAGGATATATTGCCTGTGATTGGCTCTTTGAAGCACATGAGGGCGTGGCACTCTGCACAGATGACCATTGTCACTGAACATAGTGCAGGGTAAAATATAATACTCTTCAGTAATATTCTTCAGCTCTGTTGTTTTTTTTGAGATATAATAGGACTGTCCTCTATATGTATGAGTTGTCTTGTGTATAATGACTCTGTTTTTCTTGTTTTTGCACTGCAAAGTTGGCAGAAAGCAGCCATGTACTTAGACGCCCGCTTATGTTCTCCATCAGTGATTGAAAGCTGTGTGGATGGGAGGGAGATCTGGAGAGGTGGACTTCACATTAGAGAGAAAAAGGTAATTTATACTAGTGTTGTCACGATACTGGAGTTTCTAACTTTGATACGATACCTTGAAAAAAATCGATATTCGATACCATTTTCGATACTATGGGGAAAACTGCCATATCTACTATCATAAAGTCATATATTTATTATTATCTCAGTTTTTTTTTTTTTTTTGGGTAATTTTGTTGCAATAGCTTTAACACATCACAGGATGGCTTTATTTGAAACTTTAAATTTACAACAACAAAAAAAGACAAGTAAAGAGTCAGTAATAAAATAAGAACAAATAAGCATTTTGCAAATGATAACACAAATTAAGACAATAGAATAAAAAGACAAATGAAATAAACAGCTTTAGATTTTTCAGGGTGGTTTTAATAGTATTCTGATTAGAAATACTACAGATATAAAAAAAGTAATCAAATGTAAAATAATAATGGATATTCTTATTTGTAAAAATTAACTATGGATCATTGCTTACAATTAAAATGACAATTGAAACATTCAGTCAAGAGCAAAGAGTGACCTTTTTTTCCCTCTGATTAACATGACAGACAGCAGAAGGAATATTAGGCTGCTGTCACTTTAAGAGCATATGCACGGATCAAATACACTGCTACACAACATGCGTTTTCTTCCTCAACTGTTTACGTTCCAAAAATTACTGTTTTTACCTGAATACTCCATCGTGTTGTGTGTATTTGACCATTTAAGCGATATAAGCCACTCAAAATAATTCAATTTGATACTGTTTGAGACTGACTGAGCTATATCGATATGTATCGAAATATAAATATTTTTGACAACACTACTTTATACTTTTGAAATTCTTAGTCCTGTATTGCCCAAACTTTTGCCTACTAAATCCGGTACTACTACAACTTCTCTTTCTGTTTGTGATGTGAAGTCTCTATGTGGCGTCTTAACATGTTCAGCTGTATACTGTCAGAAGCTAATATTTTGAGGCACACAACACACTGTGGTCTCTCTTCATTACCCAGTGATGTACTGGTGAAACAGAAGGCGAGATATGCCTCGTCATATTTCCTTGTCTTGAGGCTATCCACTGGACATGACAAAGCGAACATTGAAAATCCATTTGTCCTTTTTGTCAGAAGTTGCGTGAGCGCTTGGAATATGTCAAACATAGAACGGTTTACTGTCAATTTTGACATGTTGCGTCGCATATACAGCGTAGACAGCATCAATTCACTAATTATAATGGGTTCTATTTGCCTTTATCGTGTGGCGCCGCTCACATTTAGTGTAGACATGTTGTTTTGGTAGTTGTGACCTTTGAAGTAGATTCATCGCCTGCTTTACATTTACCTGGCACTGGCAGTCCTTTCACAAACTTGTCCATGCTTAGTGCAGAAAAAGCACATCATTCATTAATATTTTTACACGGATCCCTGCAATACTCAAGTCTGATTCTTCAATCGTGCAATCTAGTGGTCTGTTATTGCACGACAACAACCACTACAACTGTTTATAGCCGTCTCAAGCAGGTACTTTGAGTAAATTTGAGGTAATAAAATGTGAAATTTATGACATGTTACCACAAGTAAATAATTTTTATTTGATTTCGCAGTGGGGTATCAACCTGAAGATGTTTCTTTTTCCTTTTAAGGTGTATAATAAAATGAAGTGGTTCATGAGGTCAAAACTGAAGTGTGTAATTTCTGTGCCACTTTAGTCATCAGATGGAATTGCAAAAATTTTGATTTATTAAATCTGAAATAAAATATAAATATTTGATTAGATTAGAAATAAAAGTTGAAGGTGAAGTAATAAAAATACTAAACTAAAACTGTTAATAAAATAATTTAAAGTTAAATGGAAATATAAAAAACTAATAAAAATGCACGCAACATTATTAAAACTTAAACTAAAATGAAAATATAAAAACTAATTAAAAATATTAATAAATACTATAATAGTATATATGTTCTTTTAAAATAACATAATATTTAATTAAGATATCTACCTACTAACTGCCTTCTCATAATTGTCTGAAAATTATCCTGAGATAGAAGAAAAAAGTGCTTTAACTAAATTTTTTTTCTTTTTAAATGCAAGGGCCGCCTTTAATGAACAGGTGCTTGAAAAGGAGATTAAAATGTATGTAGATGTGATGTCAAAATCTAAAAATAGTAAATCAAATAAAGTGATTAATATATGCTCCTCCTTTAACATTTCTACATAATATAAAATATAATGAATGGTGCTGACCGGTAAAGTATATTTTCATTATTTAAATTGCATTGTAATATGCTATGGAATTGTTATATGTACAATGTATCTCTATTTGTAAACTGATGCTTATGCACCCTCTTGTCTTTTTATCTTAATTTTACTTTTTTATTTATTTTTTGTTGTTGTTGTTCCTTCTTGTTGAGGTATGTGAATTATCTTTTGTTATTGTGAGATATGGCACTGTACATGCTACTTGTTGTGGACAATAAAGCTTAAAAAAAAAAAAAACTTTAATGAACAGAACCAAAGAGCAACTGCAAAATTCCTTCTGTCCAACAGAGGGCGAACACTTGCAAGAAATAGTCTGTGAGAGAACAGAAACTCCTACTGATTTCTGAAACTATAAAGACAAAGATGGAAAGACTTAGTAAGTGCGGCCGATGTAAAGAAAACATTTTGATTCAGGGAAATTCTGAGCAGGGAAATTTGGCCTCTAAGCGGGAAGAGAGTTGTTATACCGCAAAGCGTTTGCTTTGGTCAAGGAAAGACATCAGGACCAATACAAATCTGAGGCTCTGGTTCTATTGGGCCAGCCTGAAGTGAATTATAGGTTTTAACAGAGGAAATGAACCTAATTATGTGCAAAAATCATTCATGTTCAGGGTTTTGAGTTTGGATTTTCAGTTCTATCAATTTGGATTGTGGGTGCTCACACTCTGAGAACTAAAATAGCTCATTTTTTTGCATTTTCTTAGACTGAAGCATGTGAAGAATTTGTCAATTCCAAGAAAGTGCTTGAGTAAAAATTAGTTTCTGTCACTCTTGTGTTATAGAAACAGGACAAGTATTGTTGTGAAGTATAGACTCTTCTGAGTGACACTTGTAAGCCTCTCTTCATATCATTCTAAATTGCTTTGTTGTGTTATTCTTAGTTTGTCTCAGAGCTGAAGTTTGAGGGTTTCTGTCTGAGAGCTATGAGGAGAAATCACTGGAGTGATGCGCTGTATCCTCTCACAGACCCGCAATGCCACACTGATCATAAACTTCAGCATGAGGTGAGCAGCTTCATTTTAGTCCAGATTTCAACGGATTCTTACAATTACTCAGTTTTGTGTGTTTTCAGAATGCTTGAAATGTTTGTATTTGACACTAATTCAGAATTCTGTTCCAGTCTTGACTCTTGATCGTAATATTTAATAATTCTACTATACCCCACCAAACAATGCTAAAAAAAAAGTAGGGGCAGCGTGCTGGGCCTCTATTAGCCCAGTTGTCACTATATCTTATGTTCATTGATAATATACATTATTTTTTTGTTTTGTCTTTGAAAACATTAGTTTATCTATGATGTATTGAATATTGTTGTGACCTATGCTGAGGTTGTTAAAATTGTGAACAATTATTATAGTCTTCGAAACATCAGTAAGAATAGGGTTAAAAAATTATAAATTGTATCATTTTTCGTGATATGACAAACACTTTTGTCAAGCAAAAGTGTGTTTATTAATTTATAGTACGGCTGTCACTTTTGTGGAAAAATTCTGTTCGATTTTTGAGACCAAAGTGTTCATTGAATCGTTTTTCCATGTTTTAAGAGACGTTTCCATTTTCAACGCAAATATAGGCCAATCCACGGACAACTAACAGGTTTTAGGACGAGTGTAAAGAGGGCGCTTGAGACGCATAAGTCAAAGTGGTTTGCATACCACTTTGTCCTTCTTCATAGTTTGATCTACAGTCCAAAACCCGAAGTGCTTCCATATCGAACTCCTCAAGTTATTAGGGGTTATCACTCGTCTCTTATGTTGCACAGGTTGATCGCGTTGTCCTCCATTTTTTTGGCAAAACACCAGCAGCAGCCGATTAAAACCGATTGAAACTATGGGGGAGGGAGAGA
The DNA here is from genome assembly GCF_051911475.1 of Siphateles boraxobius. Taxonomy (NCBI): domain Eukaryota; kingdom Metazoa; phylum Chordata; class Actinopteri; order Cypriniformes; family Leuciscidae; genus Siphateles; species Siphateles boraxobius. Next base: position 17,076,715 of record NW_027508722.1, on the reverse strand, counting down.
TACTTAATTTTGTTTGGGAATAGAGAGGAATAATGTCAAACAAATAAAACACATTGTTTTTAAACCACATTTGTGACTCTTCAGGTGGCACATTTCGAGTCAATACCACCTATAAGAGTTTTTCCACTGTGGGAAATGGGAGTGAGCCCTCATATGAAGCTTTTAATATTTAATATCAAACAGTCCCAGTGAAGATTGTTTCACAGGATGGCTGAAATTATCCAGTGCATTTGTGGCCCTGTGAAAGAGGCGCTCTAAAGTTTTATGTTGGCTGTTTCCTGCTCTCTCTCTGCATCTCTTACACTCTGGTTCTGTCATAAAAGTGAGAGTGTGGAATGTTATCGTAATGAGTTTTCCACTCTAGATTAATCACAGTGGCATTAGTGGGGACTTCAGATCCTCCAACGGAGCCAATTGCACCCCGCAGTCTGTAAACACAGGGCTCGTGCTTTACATTCACTGCCTCTATGATGATTAGTACCATTAACTTTTTTATTTTGCGCCCACAGAACTTATGAGCTTTATTATTGTTATTGGCACTGCAATCAATGTGGAAATGCTGCTCTCCTCTGTATCAGAGTGAGTAAGACATTACCTCCCATCTGCCACCACAAACGTATGTCTGATGAGAGATGACAGCACTGGACATTTATTCAGAGCTGTTCCAGTAACTAAAAGCACTAATACTGTAATGTAAATCGGAAGGGTGGAAATGACACTTTCTAAACCTGTTCCGTTTTATAGCAGAAACCAAAAAATAGATGATCCCACTGAGGGGTGGGCGATATGACCAAATTCTGTAATTTTACATCATGGTAACAGTACATGTAGTGGACATAAAAAAGGTCATAAGTTACTTTTTAATTGTCGTGGCGGTATATACAGAATATCAACCCAAATGGCATTTTCAATCAAAATGTTTTTCCATCAAAAGTGAAGACCTAATGTTTGACACCACAAAGTGTACAAATACTTTGTCTTAATTTTGAACAATATTTTTTTTCTATCTTTTGATACAAACTTCTTTTGTGAAATCCTTTGCTTGAAAGTTAGTGACATTCACTTATTTTTGAGTGTATCCAAATACTTTTTGGGGCCTCTGTATTATAATATAGTTGTTGTTTTTTTGGAAATTCAACAATTTTTAAAAATATTTGACATGTTATTGTATAAGTTTTTGGATAATCTGGTGATTTTAAATACTTAACAAATGATGTACTTTATCTCATTTCATTCTTTTCTCATTTTATTTGCTGACCAAAAACCAAAAAGATTCTAAGTCCGCAGTAAAACTAATATTATAAAATGGATTCTGAGCCAAATCCATCATAAAACAGCCATTTGAATTCTCAATTAATACAGAGAGTTGTGATGCTGCTTGGATGTCATAAAAAACAAAACAGTTTTGGTTTGTTTTTCATGCGCATAATGTTTCTTCCTCGCTCCTACATGTAAATAACGTTAAGCAATCCTGGCCATGTCAAATATATCCACCATGGTAGACCTTTTTAACTTGCTCATAATTGTTAACATGATGTTATCATCATCTCATAACTCTTAAGGGATTTAGAATAGTATTTTTAAGACTACTTAAAATGTAGCTTTGAACTAATTTCACCATGTTACGTTGCGCTTGTCTTTTCTGTGGGCCCAGAACTACTGAATAATGGAGCAGATCTCTTCAGATTGACTGAGCTTTGCTCGGCTTCTCTTGTATGGAAGCTGAAAGAGCTGATAAAGAGTTAGAAATGTTGCCAACTCCCTCTCAGCCTCTCATTTTCCAGCCCAAAAGCCCTGGTTTAGTCCTGCCTAAGCACAAAGCTGATCTTGTTTGAACACTCAGGGGCACAAGCACCCAGCGGCCCCAAAACAGCTTTAACTGTTACTCCCCTAATGGCAAATAAACCGTAAAGAGACGTTTTTGTTTCTTCTCATTTGCCAGCTGCTGTCACAGCCAGTAACACTTTAATCTGTTGTTCACACAACCCTTTGCTTGGTTGAAACTGCTTGGTCATCTAATATTTTTTCCCTTTATTTCTGCTTTTCCTTTGTTTTGAATAATGCATTACTGACCTGACAATCTACAATCCACTAGCACATGCCGGTGTATAATGTATTTTTTTAATTTATTCATTTTTTTTTTTTAAACTGTGACTCTGCTACAGCTTCCAAAGACACAAAATGTTAATTTCTCTCTGAACATAAATATTTTACAACTCTAAGTTGCATTTCTGTTTTTTGTGTGTTTTAGGTATTTCAGTGTTACCAGCCTTTGCTGGAACTGATTCAGCTGGTCAGAGTCACAGATCTCCCGATTCTCCTCCATTCCAGCACAGAGTTTGAACTGTATCTTTCCCAAAGGACAAAAGGTTTCAAAAGTGCGTTTCAGTGCGTTTTATCCATAAGCCTTGCAGTCAGTTGGAGGATGCAAAGATGGCTGACACTCCTTAAAGTATCTCTTACCAATACACATAACTCTAACTGCATACAATGCAAAAAATATATATATTTGAATATGTCTTTCTTTCAGATGTGTAATGATTTGCCTCTGCAAAGGTTAATTCAAATTACTGTATGGATGCCAGAGAAGATCTAGTCTTCTCATATGCTTAAACGAACAAATCAGAATGAATATCATTTCTCTGAAAAATAGGTCATTAATTTGCCTCTCTGTTTAAATAAACAATGATATTTATTTATTAGAGGTGGTGCCTGTATATGGTACTGCGTGATTTAATCCAATGTATGCTATATTTATAAGAATGTGGTTGATGTTCGGAAAGCCTTAAAAATTAATGATGCGTAATAAGCTATTTCACATTATACATTTGATCCAAAGTGACTTTAAAAGTATAAAAACTATCTTTAAATATAAGGGGTAAGTATTACTTACAGTGTATATAATTTATTCAGAAAGGATGCAATTGATCAAAAGGGGCAGTAAAGACATTTATAATGTTACAAAAGATTTCTATTTTTTAGATGGGCCTAATTGCTGTTCTTTTCAACTTTCAATCAAAGAACCCTGAAATAAAATGCACCATGGTTTCCACAAACATATTATGCAGCACAGCCGTTTTCAACATTGATAATAAGAAATGAACCATTCACTAACTGCACCGAGTTTCTCGTAGAGATTTACTTTAAACTCCGCTGTCATTTTCCTCTGGATTGTTTCACACCTTGACATGCTTCCACAGTGGATTGGCTTCCAAATCTGTCAAAGCTAAGCTACTCTTGGACCAGCTGTGCACATTGCGAGGAGAGGTAGGCCGTCTTCAACACGATTATCACCAATTATTGTCTTCAGGCTAGATATATACTCTCCCCGACTGAGATGTAGCCAAAGCTGTCAAAGTCCTTTGAGACTGATGGTCGGATATTGATAACTTGCAACCAACAACATATTTCCCCCATAGCTGGAACACTGGGGTGACAATGATAAGAAGTGTCTCCTGTTGCAGGTGGGAGCTTTGTTTTCACTGTCCTGCGTGATGAGCACTGAGACTTTCCCAGCACCCTCCCAGCTGAGCTCCTGTAAATGGAGAGACTTCATGTCCCAACGTCCCAAGGACTTACCTGGTAAGGGCATTGTTTAATAAAAACAGCCTTACACTTTGTTCTGAAGGCTCTTAATATGTATAATTGTAACATGCACATGTGAATCACACGTTGTTAAATTATATGCTGACATTCATATGCTGCAGTTGCCTACTTTTATTCCTTTGTATTTGCTAGTGTGCTGTTAACTCTTAATCCTTCCAGTGCCTAATGTGGAGTTAAAAGGTGAGAGAGGCCACTACCTCTTCTTGGTGCAGGGGGCGGAGTCAGGAGGTTGCACAGCTCGAATGATGCACATGGCCAATCAGATCAATGGAGCCGCTGCCCTGGCAACGCTCAATGCCCTCATCAGGGAAAAAGTTCCGCCTTCCTCAGGTATTATCACCAATCTTTTAAATGCACATCCGACTTCATCATGAATATGCACAAATGCAATAGTACGCCTTTGAGCATAGTTATAAATCAATGTGTACTCTTGATTGAGAAAACTAATACGGATTCTTCTAAAGTAAGTTGGGCCCCTTGGCATTCAAGAACCGCATTTATTAGAGTCAAATGAAACCCCATTCAACAGTCTCATCTATCACAGCAGCAGCTGAGGCCACCTGGACGACACTAAGAAAGATGACACCGAAGAGATATTATACTCCACTAAGACCAGAACGGCAGTGTTCATAAATGTAGAACAAATTACTTTTTCTTATTTATAAGATTTTTGAAAACACTGGATTGAAAAGAACAGACTTTTAGTCTTGTTTTCCATATAAACACAAATAAACCACCATGTTTCTGTCAAAAACAGCACTTTGGTATACAAGGCTTCAGACCTTATCAAGTCCATATTTTATTCCATAGAGCAAACGAGGACATTTAGTCCTGGACAAATTTCCAAGTAAACAAACTCTGGAATATGATAAGGATGTAGGACATTTTTGGTATGCCTGTCTCCTCCTAAAAGATATTTTTTTCCCAAGCTTTTTCCCACTTTCCCTCTTTGCAGTATAATAATTTGAACACTCAAACACATGATTATTTCATGTAAAGTATCATTCTTGCACTGTCCATGTTTTCTCATTGATTAACATCTATTTGTAACTCATGTAATCGGGTGGTTTGTGGTTCACTACTACTCTTAAAGGCGCTTTGTAAAGCGAGAATGGCTGTATTTAATCCCACCGCTGGAGAGCTTTGTTGGGGTAAATTACTGCTCTCGAGATCAGAGAATGCGTGGGTTTGCTCAGAAACCTCCTGTGGAGTTCAGGAAGTTGTGCCAGATCCATAATTCAGCCTGGCTTGATAACTAAAGACCCCAGACTTTAGGCAAGAGGTTGTTTTGAAGAAAAAAATGAGAAAAAAAGGGATGTTCAGTTCATACAGGAGCTTTTCTGAGAAAGTGCATTGTGATGAGCACTCCAGGAAACCCCTCAGGTGTGTGTGCTCTTTGAATAGATAAAGAGGTGCTTGCTTTCTGGGTGGTTTCTCTAAGCAGCTTGCCACAAGCCAGTCAGATTAAAATATCATCAGTGCTTTTGTTGGGGTAATGTTTAGGTCTTAGTTCCATAAATTTTACAAGGTATTAAGCATCTAAATTTAACAGCATTAAGCATCTTAGAGTGCCAATAAAAGTGTTATATTTAACCAACAATTTACCACTTTACAAATTGTATGTTTAAAAAATGAGCTGATGAATAATTTGCATGCTTTTAAGTCGGAAATGTTATTTCCAGGTCTATATTTGAAAAGTGGGACTGTCAGCTAACAGTTTAAGAAAAACAGAATGCAGAAAAAAAGTTGTGTAACAATGTGTTCAAATCTTGTTTGAGCCATCTTTTACACTTTTGTTTAAACTATGATTTTAATTCTGGGGGGAATAAGTGATCAATCTACTAACTTAGAACTATATGTGTATTCCACTAATGCATAGCCATTATACAAAGTCAAAGCCATTAAATCAGTTGAAGAGTTTATGCTGGTCATTCTTATTTTATATTTCATTAAAGTATTTATTCAAATATGCATCTCAATTTTTTATTTAAAAATGGTTGTTTATGTAGTAATAACATGGTAATAACACAGTAACTTTAAAAACACTCTAAATAGTTGCGCATTCACATTTTGCTCAGACATTATTAATCAAATACAAAGTAGTTTTAATTGAAAATTAAGTTCTGAATGTAACCACTTAAGTTCCAATTGGTCAAAACTGACCCGGCAATGCAAAAAGGTGTATGAAGGTTGTGAATTCATTGGGGTTAATACAATGTAGTCTGAATTGTTCTAAAGAACAAGTACCATTTGAAATAAATCAGTCTGCAGTTCTCTACATCTGTGTCCTAATCTGGCATGACAGAACGCAACAAGTAATAAAAAGATTTGTCCTAACCAGCTTTGATTGTGATGAGTGACAGGATACTTTGTAGATAGTTGGCTTCTATTCCTGCTTTGTCATGCTCATTAGCATTACCCACAGTGAATGTACATTTAAACAACAAATTTTGATTAGCTTTGATTGGATACAAAACTGCTGTAAGGCCTGACACAGTGTGGACATGCAAATGCTTATTACTGGGAACTTGTATGGTTATGAGACTGTTTGTGGTTTTAAAGATAGCATAGCTTACTTCAATTTTAGCTCATCCAGAAGTGTCAACAGTGAAAGTACAGTGAAAATAGATCATGGCTCTTCTAAATGGTACACATGTAAGAGTATTAACATAACCAAAACAAATCCTCTAAGAAAGAATAGCAACATTTCAGTAATTGGACATTTTGGACAAGCTTCTCTTCTGGTTCTTTGCTGTAGACATGATTAACACCTCTCTCAACCAAATTTTCTGCATTGTCAGACTCTTATTCCCTCTTCTTTCTCCACAGGGAGCAGCACTGCTGACTGGCTGCGGTCCCTGCCGTATCTCCGTGGAGAGCAGCTCTTGCAGAGGGAGAGAAAGCTGGCCAAGGTGCAGACCCTGGTCCTCAAGGAATGCTGCCGTAAGTGTTTCCCAGGCAACGGAAACCTTTCACCTCACACTTCCAAGTATTCACACGCTGTTCTTCAGTCACCCCAGAGCAGCACATAGCTAATCATATTCCTCTGGTCACACATTCTCAGTCTCACCTGTGCGCTTTTTGAAAATTAGTCTACAATAGAAACAATAGAGCCTTTGTCAGAATCTCGACACCTGCTGTGTTATCAGAGGTTTATGGTGCATGATAGGCTGTGTGATTGATAGAATAATTTTGGTATGTCAGAGCACTGTTATTAGGCTTATAGCCAATAAATTCAAGCCAGAATTCAAGGCTGTATCACATATCTAACTCCTTTTCTATGTAGACCCTTAATACAGAGTAAATATATGGGACAATTTGTTAGTGAATTTATGTTAAAACTACCCTTGAGATGCCACAATGTGTGATCATAAACAATTGTACTCTTTAAAAAGGCACTTAAGTTGCTCCACTGGGAATGTTATTGTAGTAATTGATTTGTAAGGTATTACAACAAAATGAATGACTGAATGGACAGAATGTTAGTATGATTACTGAGAGACATTTAATGATGGACCTCATCTGTGGCTAGGGCGACGAGAGGAGGTCCAGAAGCCTGCCACCATTCCTGTAAATGAATTGAAGGCTTTGCTGAGTCTGGCCAGAGAGCAGTACCTTCAAATGCACGACGCCACACTGCCCAGAGCCTCTAAACACAACCAAACTTCATCTTCTAATAAACGTGGTGAGGGGTACTTTCATGCACAGCAGTTTACTTTAGGGATGCATCATTTATAATCATTTTTATGGACCATGGTGGAAAATAGTTGTTATATTGTGATCAGTGATTGATATGATGTATAATATTATAAATTAATCTGTAACTCTTCACAATAAGGTTCATTAGTTAGCATTAGTTAATGTTTTAACTAACATGAACTAACAATGAGCAATACGTTCTTAGTACATGTTAACTAAGGTAGTTAACTAATGAACCGTATTATAAAGTGTTACCAATTAATCATATTTAATATAAGAAACCTCCAATGTAGACCAGTTCTTGTTGACAGGTTTTAGTTCATTACCCAGATTTTATATTACATCAAACATTTGTTCATTGTTCAATAGTTAAAAAAACGTGCAAAAGTTAAACATCCTAAAATTATCATTGACTGCATTATTATTTTTAAAAAAAATGATTAACATGCCAAAGGCTGAACTGGAAAAATTGCTTTATTTATTGGGTAAACAAAGGAGTGTGACTGACTAAAGGTGTGTCGCATCACATTTGTTCAGCGAAATTGTCGCAAGTGAAATCCAGTCATTTCAATATGAATCCATGCAATTGGAAATATTTGCAAGGGTGAAATATTTGCCTGCGCTTCTTGGTTGAAATTGAGGATTCTCAAATCCAAAACCAAGGTCTACAGAGTTACAGGTAGGTGAGTTTGATCAGGGTTTGAGCTAAACTCTGCAGGGCAGTAGCCCTCCATGGCCAGACTTGAGGAACCCTGCACTACACTAATTGACAATAGACAATAGACCTTTTTTTTGCCTGTGATTTTTGTTAATGTGACTGCACAGTGCACATGTAAACCAAATACCTATGACAGATAAATATGCAGCAAAATATCTGAGAGTTTAATTTGAGGCACCTTCGATGTCAAAAGATATAGGAGGCACTTATATTATTTGGGCAAAAGATAATATATTTTGCATACTTGGTTTAACACCGTGTTCTTATTAAGCTTATTATTATTTACTTTATAAAAGAATTAAAGTTATTGATATTAACTTTTATTTACTCCACCTGTTGCTCTTTCTATCCATTACATGTTCTTCCAAAGATGTGAAACAAACTTCTCACACAGAATGGCCTGAGAGGAGCGTCCTACAAAACTACGAGAACATGCAGAGAGTCCGACAAAGGTCCAGGTAAAAAGTCTTGTACCATATCACATTAAATGAAAACTCAGAATAATGTTTGTTCAGCACATTACCATTTCTGGAGCCCTGGCTTATTGTCTCTGTTTAGGGCTTATTAAATCTCAAAACAATGTATCAGATGAGGAAATAGCTTGTGCATTTGTTCAGTGGTTGGAAAAGTACATTAGTGTTTAGTTGGATGAATACATTTCAGTGTCATCCACAGGTGCAGACTGTTCAGTAGTGGTTCCTGTGAGAGTCTGATGGGGCCTAAAGATAGCCAGAGGGGAAGTTCTACACTGCTGGATGCCAGAGAATTGCTCAAACACTTCACCCTTGATGGACTGCCAAGCGGAGAGCTACAGCCGCTGCCAGTGCTGAGAGGGTTGGTCATACACAGTTTTCGACATGATATCTCTTAATGACTTTTCCCCCCTAGCTTATTAAAACTGCAATTTAAGTCCCTCAAAACAAGCAGGGAGCATGTGTGCACATGGTAGAAAGTTTTAAAACATCATTCAAGTTTTAAAACGTTGCATCTATTTTCAGCTTGCACTGGTCTTGAAGAGATAGTTCACCCAAAAATGAAAGTATTTTATTTAGTCACTCTCACAGTTTCAAACCCACGACTTTCTTCTGTGGAACACAGTACGTGAATATTTAAAGAATATTCTGTCCACCCCTTTCCATATATTAAAAATGAATGTGTCCTTACAAGTTCCAAAATGACACACAAAAAAAGCAGTGTAAAAGTTTTGAAAAATTGGTCCATTGGACTATACAGTATTATAGCATTATGTGAGAAAAGACCCATATGCAACAAAAATGGCATATTGGTGCCAATTGCATTGTTTTTAATCTGCCAAATGTTATATATATATATATATATATATATATATATATATATATATATATATATATATAAATGTATTTGCTGATAAACAAACCTATCATGATTCTAGAAGACTGCATGAGTCATATGGATTACTTTTATGATGTTTTTTTGGTGTTTATTTTCTGATTTGGGAGCTTGACAGACCTACCCGTATGGGAAACAAGCAGTGACACTTGTATTCAAACATTAACATACAAAATAAATAAATCAAATTTTAAATTGACAAATCAATAGACATTTTAAAACTGTTTAATTCATGCTTTGAAATGTAGTTAAATACAAAAGGTAAATAGTAAATTAATAAATAATTTACGCATGTTTTAAATTGCATTTTTTTTAAAATGTCATATGCGTTTGGAACGGAGGTTATGTCCTAGAGCACAATACCAAAGATAATGAAGTCTTATTGTTTTTTGACTTTTTTTCAATAGATTGTGAAGGTTTCCCACATAACTGGCCCTCTATCACACAATCTCTAGAAATGTTCCTATGTATTTAAATTCCTGACCTGAATGTCTCTGAATGTGGTTTGTGTTTTTTTTGTTTGTGCAGCGAACATGCATTTCAGTTATCTCCTGACCTCACACCTAGAAAGGTTACCAAGCTCCCATTCTCAAAGGCCGCCAAATCCCACTACCACGGAATAGAGTAAGCGTGCACGTGCGTGTGCGTCTACATAAAAAACGATCCAATATAAAATTTATCCTCCTTATTTCCTCCTCCATCTTCTCAAGTATTCTCTGGGTGTGTTTCAGGTTCTGTCTGGATGAGTGTAAGGGTCTTGAGCGAGACCGTGGCTTTGTGAAGCTGCAGTCTCGTCTAATAAGATATGAGACCCAGAGCACATGCTGTAAGGAGCCCTGCCCTGTGCCGTTCACCCTCAGCCCTGCACCCTCCCCAGCTGTGCTGTCTGAACCGGGCAGTGTACCTGACGGTGAAACTCTGCACAGCGAGCCGCCCCGCCTCAAACACCGCTCCCGCGAATCAGACCTCCAGCAACACAAGAGGTTAGAACACTGTATGCATAATAATGATGAAGGGCCATCTCATGTCTTTTTGTTATGTATGAGTGGTCTTCCTTTAAATATATTTTTTGCATCAGGTAACATTTCCTTTTTAAATTTGATGTATTAAAGGTTAGTTCTAGTGGTCGACCGATAGGGGTTTTTTGATGGCCGATGCCGATATCTTAGAGAGCAGAGTGGCCGATATAAAGCCGATATTTATATATATATATATATATATATATATATATATATATATATATATACACACACACACACACACACACTTTATATTTATAAAAATCAATATTTAAAGTAACACCAGGTAACTTTTCAACCTTCATAATATATTTCAAAGTCTCTTGTGATGTTACATCGACTTACAATAGGTTGAATGACACATCTGCCATAGCCTGACAGAGTCTGTAGCGTTTTTAATCGTACTTTTAAACTTCTGGTTTCGGGTAGTAACCGGCGAACAAAGAGAACTACAAAACTCGACTGCTTTACGGCATATACGTCACTTCCACCACCACCCCAACTTCCTTAAAATCGCAGGGCTGTCAAGTGTCACTCATTTCGGTCTTTTGTCACGCTCTCCCGCCACACATTGTATTTCTCATGCTGAAAAACTATTTGTAATATATTTAATATGCCGCAGCGCCCAAAACTCTGGCCGCGCCGCTCTCACTGTGGAACAGGCATGAATTCAAGCGCGTCTCCTCTGGTGTTGTTCGTCTGGTGTTGTTAGCCAATAAGAAAATAGCACTATTGTATCTGGGTAACATTTAACGCAACAACCAATGACACCCCGTTGTCTGGGGTGTTTTTTTGTCTGCCTGACTATGTTACGGAAGCTATCTTATTCTCCGTTTATCTTCATGAATCAGGTAATGATTATTTGTCTTGCCTCAAGCTATAATGCATTTGTAAAATTTGCAGATTTATTTAGGGTAGCTTGATATTATAATATTGACGATATATGGTTATTATCTACCACTCAAACATTGCATTGAAGTATCATATAGATTCAGTAAAACGGTAACCAATAGACTAGGCTACTATAATGACACTGGCTTGTAAACGTGATCATCGCGATCATTTGTCGTTAGAAAACAAATAAAACCCATGAAATTATATTCATATGACATGCTGAAATATATGCCACTGTACCTGGGATGAAGACATTTCACACGCGACGCAAGCAGGACACCTGCATGTGACCTCCTCCTACAGTGTTCAGGGCTATCATGGTTGTCAACAAATGCACGATGACAGAGTTTACGACAGTAGTAGAGGACAATACTGTTTCCCAACTGTAGGGGGACCCTGAGAGCAAAAGTTACCTGGTGTTACTTTAATAAATTAGATCAATTTAATAAATATTTAAAAATATTTAAAATAAATATGCTTAGGCCCTATACTTTAGATGGCATCTTCTTGAATCTGCAATCCTATTACAGTATTTTTCACAAATAAAGTAATTGTTTAAAAATATATTAATATGTGAGTAAAAAGGAAGTAAACACTGTAACAGGGCACTCAGTAATCTGGTAATTTCATGCGCACTGATAATCATATTTTTTTTACTTTGACTTTTTACATACAGCACACATTGAAAACGACATGAATATGACACAGTGGGCAACTGGATACAGCATATTTTTAAAAATGAAGGATTTAAAGTTTTTCGATCGCGTCTCCTGTGAAGCTGATCTTCTTTTCGCATTTACTCACTTCGCACGGACCGTCAATCGCAGGAACAGGTTTATGCAGGCTAAAAATGCACACTTCACAAGATATCACAGCTGGATTCGATTAAATCTGCAAGGTCTGTGAAATTAAATGTTTATTAGATATCAGAGATTTGTTTAAATTATGTAGAAGCGTATTTGCTGAATGTTGACGGTAAATGAGAAAGTATTTTAGCCTGATTGTTTTCGGTTACAAATAATATAAAAGCAAACGCATTACTTTTCCGCATACCATTTACTTTATTTGATTACCAGTTCTGTAGCCACCGGTTCTGTCTAACAAACTATTAGATATGACTGAGAGAGAGACGGAGAATGTGAGTGAGCTAGGTGCTGGTGTTCTCCGCGTCGCCCGTCAAAATAAAAGTCTGCAGTGCCGTCAAAATAAAAGTCCCGCTTCCAACACATCGGCCAATCAGAAAAACGTATTGGCCGATGCCGATATTTAAAAAAAGCCAAATATATGGCGATATAAAAAAATCAGCAGTGCTGCTTCTCTGTAGCCCAGGTCAGGCGCTTCTGCCGCTGTTTCTAGTTCAAAAGTGGCTTGACCTGGGGAATGCGGCACCTGTAGCCCATTTCCTGCACACGCCTGTGCACGGTTGGCTCTGGATGTTTCTACTCCAGACTCAGTCCACTGCTTCCGCAAGGTCCCCCAAGGTCTGGAATCGGTCCTTCTCCACAATCTTCCTCAGGGTCCGGTCACCTCTTCTCGTTGTGCAGCGTTTTTTGCCACACTTTTTCCTTCCCACAGACTTCCCACTGAGGTGCCTTGATACAGCACTCTGGGAACAGCCTATTTGTTCAGAAATTTCTTTCTGTGTCTTACCCTCTTGCTTGAGGGTGTCAATGATGGCCTTCTGGACAGCAGTCAGGTCGGCAGTCTTACCCATGATTGCGGTTTTGAGTAATGAAACAGGCTGGGAGTTTTAGAGTTAATTAGTGATTCAGATGATTAGGTTACTAGCTCGTTTAGAGACCCTTTTCATGATATGCTAATTTTTTGAGATAGGAATTTTGGGATTTCATGAGCTGTATGCCAAAATCATCAGTATTAAAACAATAAAAGACCTGAAATATTTCAATTGGAGTGCAATGAATCTAAAATATATGAAAGTTTAATTTTTTTCATTACATTATGGAAAATAATGAACTTTATCACAATATGCAAATTTTTTGAGAAGGACCTGTATTTTTTTCTATGCTTTTTTTTTTTTTTTGCATTGTAATATAAAACCTGTAAAATAAAAATACACATGACATGCGGACAAAAAAAATCTATATGAAAATATGTATCGTGGCCAGGAATTATTTCATTTAATTGTGATGATTAAAACTGACAACTATGAAAATCCCAAATTCAGTATCTCCGAAAATTAGAATATTACTTAAGACCAATTCAAAAAAAGGATTTTTAGAAATGTTGGCCAACTGAAAAGTATGAATACTCACTCAATACTTAGTTGGGACTCCTTTTGCCTGAATTACTGCAGCAATGCGGCGTGGCATGGTGTCGATCAGTCTGTGGCACTGCTCAGGTGTTATGAGAGCCCAGGTTGCTGTGATAGTGGCCTTCACCTCTTCTGCATTGTTGGGTCCGGCGTATCGCATCTTCCTGTTCACAATACCCCATAGATTTTCTATAGGGTTAAGGTCAGGCGAGTTTGCTGGCCAATTAAGAACAGGGATACCATGGTCCTTAAACCAGGTACTGGTAGCTTTGGCACTGTGTGCAGGTAGCAAGTCCTGTTGGAAAATGAAATCTGCATCTCCATAAAGTTGGTCAGCAGCAGGAAGCATGAAGCACCTTGGACCTCAGAAAACACAGTGGACCAACACCAGCAGATGACATGGCACCCCAAACCATCACTGACTGTGGAAACTTTACACAGGACTTCAAGCAACTTGGATACTGTGCCTCTCCTCTCTTACTCCAGACTCTGGGACCTTGATTTCCAAAGGAAATACAAAATTTACTTTCATCAGAGAACATAACTTTGGACCACTCAGCAGAAGTCCAGTCCTTTTTGTCTTTAGACGCTTCTGACACTGTGTCTTGTTAAAGAGTGGCTTGACACAAGGAATGCGACAGCTGAAATCCATGTCTTGCATACGTCTGTGCACGGTGGTTCTTGAAGCACTGACTCTAGCTGCAGTCCACTCTTTGTGAATCTCCCCCACATTTTTGAATGGGTTTTGTTTCACAATCCTCTCCAGGGTGCGGTTATCCCTATTGCCTTGTACACTTTTTTCTACCACATCTTTTCCTTCCATTCGCCTCTCTATTAATGTACTTCTTGGACACAGAGCTCTGTGAACAGCCAGCCTCTTTAGCAATGACCTTTTGTCAGTTTTGTCAGTGCCACCGTGTCATCTTTTATATATATATATATATATATATATATATATAAAGTCAAGTCATCCTCATTTATATAGCGCTTTTAACAATGTAGATTGTTTCAAAGCAGCTTTACAGAGATAAAGATATAATTTAAGGTAACAGAATATATATATAAGATGACCATGATGCTACCAACACCATGCTTGACTGTAGGCAAGACACAATCAATTTTCTTGGTATTCCTCACCAGGGCGCCGCCACACATTCTGACACCAACTATACAAGCAGCACATTGACTAATATAAAATATAGCTGATATATTTGTTTGTCCACATATGCACGATTATCACAATATCTATAGGAAAAAAATCATAAATTTGCCCATCATTAGATGTCCTACATCAGAAATAAGGGTGTTTCAAGGACATGCAGTTTTAATGATATTCTGTTTGTCGATCTGTACACAAGTCAACCCATCGTTACACACCACTTCATACTAGTGTGCCATTCATTTAGACAGTCAAAATAATGTTTCTCTAGTTACTCTAATTTTCTGAAGCCGTCAGATCATTGATTCTCCTGCGTGGCTCATTCTAGTTCTCCCTGCTCTCATCATTGCCTTCCTCTGTCCCTCCACTTTGCATGCATTTGACTGCATCATACGTCACTCACAGCGAAATTGAATATAGATCGGCGCTTGATGGCTTTGTCAAAGTGGGAAATGAGCGATGAATGAAAATTACTTAGCAGCGCTGCAATGAATGTCAAAGTCTCATCCTTTCCAGCATTTGAAGTTTAAATCACAAAGGACCTCTCTAAATGTGCTTTAAATATGGCAGTGATAAAACGTCAAATGTTTGGCCACCTTTGTCGCCGCAGAAGCCCAGCGTGCGTTAGATGATGTCTTGTCAGGACATGAGGTTATTGACTTTTTTTTAAATGCTGACCCACTGCAGAACTCCAGGGACCACATTAATTTTAAGGCCTATCATCATCTCAGACTTTCCTCCGCTCTGAAATTACCACAGCGGTGTCACATTATCGGGAGCTAAACGCAGGAGCCTGGGAATTTATATTTAGGGCTGAAAGCTGGAACAGAGGAATTTTTTATTAAACTGGCTTAGAATGAGAGAACTAGAGCTGAGATCTCCAGAAGTAAAACAGGTAGAAGTGTGTGCTCCAGAACACCCTCACATCAAGTCATTTTGATTCGAGGTTTGATGTAAACAAGAAAATGAGATTGAGGGATTGATGATCTCTGAGAGGCAATATTTTACACAATCCACCTCATTCCCCATGAAAATCCCTTTCTGCTGCTCGTAGGTTCTGTAAATCAGAGAGCTCTGAATCTCTGGGCGCAAGTGGCACTCACCCTGCAGTGGGGGCTCTACGGCAGCAGGCGGCCCACTCGCGCTCCAGCTCGGGTCTGGCCAGACGTTCTGCTTCTGTTGCTGACCCCTCACCCAGTCAAAAACCCAGCCAGACCCAGACCGAGTCCCGCTCCCAGAAACACAACAGGGTAAGTGCTAATTAATAGATCAAAGAGAATTTTAATACCTTCACATTTTCTGCTGAAATTTGGGGTAAAATCTACACTAGCAATTCATTAGAATTCAATATATTGATACCATTTTGTTTATCATGTGAGATTAGGTCATTAGAGATAGGTTAGAGTTTTAGATTAAATATTGATTATAAATAGGTCAATATTGCGTATTCAATTGGTCATGCTTATTTTTCTGATTTTTATATTTGAATGACCTTTTGTCGTCATCTATTGCTCACTTGAAAGATGATTGAATAACAAATAGCAAATCTCCAATTGAATATCTATTTTTTTCATACTGTACATAAAGTTGTCATGCCTAAATTCATTTGTAACATTTTAAAACAATTTATTTAGTTTTAGTGTTTTAGTTTTAGACAACAATAGAATGGGAAAATTGTTCAAAGTGAATAATTAATGAAATATTTTAAAAACACCAATATACTATCAGCTAGCATCCCTTGAAGATATTTAAACATGGCAAAATGTGTTAAATGGAACTGAGAATACTTCCTAAATAAGTTTGTTTTCCAATAATGACTGACTGCATTATCTTGCTTATAATATTACAACTTGACAAATAAATATATGGGCATGAAATATTGATTCAACTGCTAAGAGAGACATACAACTAGTACAGCTATGTAGGAAATTGGTTGCCAGGGCAGGGGCAATGGCCAAATATGCAGTTTAAGGGTTATACCAAAATATCTGCCCACTAAATGCTGCAGTTTGACCAGTTAGAATCAAGTGTTCCAGAGAACCATGTGACAAACCAAAATAGCTCTCAACCCATGCAAAACCTTAAACCTTCTTATTCAGTGAATTCACTACTACAGTCATCAGCAAATGTCAGGGCTTTATGTGAGGCCTGTGAGTGCAATAGATACGTGATTGTGCATCATTCTCATCCGGTGTTTCTGCTTCAGATGCTGAGGGAGGTGGTTGCTAAGACGCTTGATAAACACGGGATCAGCAGCGAGCACAAGTGCTTTGAAGCATGCAGTCAGAGACTGTTTGACATATCAAAGTTTTATCTGAAGGTGGGTACGACTCGTTCTGCCTCTTCCCCTCGCACCCTGCTGTCCTGCCTTTAGGACATCTTTGAAGCTCTCAAAATATGCTGTGTAAACGCTGTCGATTGATGTTATCTACATCATTTTTCCATGACAGGGGAGCAAAAACTTAGTTCAAGAAACTTTATTTCAATTCGCTTTGTTCCTAAAGCATTTGGTGTGGAGAAAAAAGCACTTGACTATTATTCCCTGAAGTTATTCAAGGGTTTTTCATGCACAAAAATCATTCATAATTTGCTCAATTTATACAGGCTGGCATTGCTACTGTACCTTTTAGACCTCATTATAAAAATGGCCTTTGTTATGATAGGCTAACCTCCATTTACCAGCATCTTAGTTTTGTCCATCAGGACAGGTCAAATCACTGAGTAGACATTGATATAATAAAAATCAGTGGCTATAAGTGCTCATGGTTGTGACTGTTAAAATCAGAAGTTTTTAAACAGAACATTTACTGAAACAAAACGTCAAAAACGGATTGAGTAGAATGAGGGAGCTTTATGTGAATAACTATTTAAATATATTTTAGAATGCGATTTACTCCATGTCTTCAGTGTTGCATGCTCCTTCAGAAATAATTCTAATATACTGATTTGGGGAGACATCAAAAACATTTATCATCAATGTTGAAAAAGGTTCTTCATATTTTTGTGAAAACCTTGATACTTTCTTTTCAGGATTCTACGATGAATGGAAAGAAAACAATTGATTAGAAATAAGTCATTTTTGTAACTAATGTAAATGTCTTTCTTTACTGTTGCTTTTTATCAATTTAATGCATACTTAAACGAAAGTATTTTCTTTCAAACAAAAATAACTGTTGAGATTTGACTCTTGAATGGCGTATGCATGCATAAATGTAATAAATCATTAGCAAAGCTTAGCTTCCACAATGTTCTTCATTAAGCCGTTATGCCTCAGCCGCCTGTTTGTTTTGCAACAGGATCTGAAAACCTCACGTGGCCTTCACGAGGAAATGAAGAAAGCAGCCAGTAACAATGTCAAACAGGTAAAGCACACACTTCAGTTTGAGATGCCTGGTACACCTGAGTTGTTGAACGTGACAATTTACAACTGTCATTTTATTTTGAGTGATTTTTATTTTGTAAGATGCCTTCTAAATTGATACAATGTAATAGATTTCCACGCACACCATTTTCTCATCCACAGGTGATTGATTGGGTTGTGGAGAAATCTTCTAAAAGATGAACCGAATCATTTTCAGCCAGAAACGTTGAAGGTAAACCTGAAGCAGGATGTCATGCTACAAATAAATTGTATAAGCTTGTAGAAAAGAGCTTCTAATGCTATAGCACTTCTCACAGCATTAATCATGGAAATGTTTCTGACATGAGGCATGTACATAATTGTTTCTGTTGTGTTTTACGTATTTGTGATAATCATAGATTTTAATGTATTAAAAAGTGATTTTATTTGTTTTTATATGGTTTTCACTAAAGAAATGTCTTGAACTCTCAAACAGTCTGACAAACAACAGGCAAACATGGCCGCATGTTTTCCGAGAAACACTGTTTTGCATCATGAAAATCAGTCAGAGGGCGTTTCTGGCCAGATCACATTTCAGTAATCAGAGTTCACTCAAATCACCACTCGAGCATGAAACAAGGAACACATGAAACTTTCAAGCTTTTTTCCAAAACCTCATCATGCCCTCTGATTACCACGTCTTTTTGTTTATCACACACAAGCTATCGCCGCTAAACCTCCACTGCACAGATCTCCAAGTAGTTTGCCTCAAAATGACTGCTGTGCTGGGATCAAAATGTCACACTGGGCTGAGGTCACAAAGAGTATTTGCTCCCTGGTACTCCTTGCCCAGAGAAGGTTGAGGTTGTCTCATTTGGCAAAGTTGCCGGACACATTCCAGTCTCACACAAGGCCATTGTTATTACTTCTGGGTGCCCATAGGGATGATGGGAAAGGAGGGAGGGGGTTGCACATTACATTGGCAGCCCCCAGAACCCTCGAAGGCAACATGCAATCTGAACTCACTCGACAGGGCTGCTCTAGTTAATAGGGTGGAACTCAATGTTATGATAGTGAATAATAAAACAGATTATTTTAATAGGGTTTCTGTTTATTTAGAGACATTGTGATACTCTGTTTTCCGCAGCTTTGAATCAGTATTTTGACCTGTGTGGGTGAACTCTATTAAACTGCAGACTGACAAGAAGCTCTTTTCTACAGTTTAAGCGTCTCACTTTGTTCTTCATGCTGACGTCTTGACATAAAAAGGGTTCTTATCATGAGGAATCAAATTTTCCTTGATCCTTTCATAAGAGTTCATTATACTATGAAAACATGCTGTAATTTTCAGAACTTCAAACTTCCTCCCAATGACCATTTATTGAAACTTAAGCTGAAAATGAGGAAGTATAAATAGCATTATTGTTCAAAGTAGTGAGTAAAACACGGAAGAGTCGGTCGAAGCTTGTGCCGCTCCTGGACATGTGTAGAGTCTGCTAATGGAGAATCTGAAAATGTATTTAATTCACACCATCATTTACTCATCCTCTTATTCCATACCTGTGTGACTTTGTTCTGCTGAATAAAAAAAAAAAGTTGAGGGATGTTTTTGTCCACATTATTGAAGTCAATGGAGTCCAAATATATCACAATATTTAGATTTGCATTGACCAGTGTTTTACTTTGAATCATGCAGGGTAATTAAGTCGCTTCAGTAGACCTCAATATACCAGTCAGGTCGTATATGTATTAAAGGTGCATTCACACTATGTCAAAATTACAGTAATTACGAGATTCCTGACTTGTAAAAAGCATTTACATCCTAGAGTTTGTAATTACAGCTTGAAAGCTCTGACTTTTTCCACATGACGTGATAGTGGTCAGGTGGTACAACTCAAAATGCCAGCTCCCTCAGCAATAAAATGTAGTTATTACATAATATTTTTTTTAACTTTAAGTATTTATTATTAATAACAATGTTCATGTTATTAACAAAAGAATGATCTGAAACTTGACATACAATAGTTTAGTCAAGCAAGCACAAAGTTTATTAATCTAATGTTACACTTCATAAATTATGTTTAACAAAGGCATTTGCATAACAACTGTTGTTTGTATTGTGGTTTTGTCTTTTGAGTACTCACTCTCAGAAAACTCAGATTCACTTTGCCGTTAACAGTGTTGACATACAAATGCATCATTTTGAGTCTGAGTATATTCCAGCTTGCCATCTAGTAATTATGGCATGGACATAATGAACACAGCATAATTTCACACTATGTCCTTCTGGAGCTTCAATTGACTTTCATAATTCGAACAGAATCATTCTTCAAATTCATTATCTTTTGTGTTCCAATCGAGTTTGAAATGACACGAGGGTGAGAAAATGACAGAAATGTCATTTTACAATGAAATTTTCCTTTACTGTCGAAAGCAGGTTCCCAGGTCTGTAACTCCAGGATCTGTCATGTGTGCTGGAATGTGGCAGGGACGGTTTCACAGATGAGACAAAGAATGTGCCACAGGGGCCCTACTGTCCCCAAATACATAACCCCTACAATGGAGCAGTGCTCTGGGAACGCTCAGTGCCCGACAATGGACACTAATTGCTGGTTAAGTTGGAAACCCTCAAGTACTCTAATTTATAATCTGACATCTGAAGTACTTGAATGGCCTTGCCACCGAGAGCAAACCTGAGCCCCCACAATAGTTGTTGTGCTAATGAACATCCATGAACATCACGCAATAATGGAGAACATTCTTCTGATGAAAATTAAAAAACAACTACACAAATGTGGCAGCGTCTCTTTCGTTTTTCTTTTGCACGCACAGGTTTGTACAGTAGTACTCCCGATTTTGGAAGCGAAACGTTTGTTAAAGTCACCGAAACTCCATTTGTCTGTGGAAACAGATACACTGTTCTGAAGGGGAGGGCTGACCCTGTCTCGATTTTCCCCTTTTGTCACAAAGGCCTTGTGAAAGCAGACAGTTTGTTGACATGCCTCTTTGATGACCGGCACTCTAGAATGTCCTTGTTGATTCTGCTCAACCATCGGTGTAGTGCATTTCTCGAGTGAAAGCACCAGAAACTAAATGAGATGTTTTAACTTTTATGTGCAATAACAGGGTTTAAACTAGCCTTTCTTTAATCCACATTATCTGCCACTGCCAGACAGATGCAATAACTCCGACAGCTCTCATACAGATGGACGTCTTCCCTACCTTTATATAGAATTAATGGTACTGTAAGTGCTGAATACTCTGCTGTATTGGATTCTAAATAATACTTCCAGTATTATTTTTAGTTCCAATCACAAGCTAGTGTTCATTTATATAGTTTGATTTTTTTTTCACTTAGAAAATCAATGTGAAATTGTGTTTCACTATAATTAATATTTCTCTGAAAAATACATAGTTTATCATTACTGAAATGCAATTAAAATCATTCAGAGGTCTGCTACAGTGTCAGTTCTGCATCATCGTCCTCGCTCAGTCTTGCGAGTTCCACCTCGTTCTGCATTTCCCTTCTCAGTGTTGAAATAATCACGTCACTGTTTCAGTCTGACAGTTCAGTCTCAGGCTACCAATCCTAATCTTGCAATCTTGGCCGATAGGAAGGAGTGGAGGATAAAAACAATAGGCTTGGGACAGGAGTGCAAGTCCAGTTGCTGTGAATGGAAAAAAAAAAAGGTATTAAGCAATGAAGGGAAGTTCCTGATGTGACAAACACATGTTGAGAGCAACAATCGGGCAGATCTTGGACCATCTATCAGTACAGACATGCATCGTTTCCTGCTCTCAAGAATTCCTCCTACTGATGGTGTGTGTGTGTATGTATGTATATATATATATATATATATATATATATACACATATACATACATACACATTAGGCCTGTCAATTTAACGCATTAAGTTATGGGGGGAAAACGTGTTAAAATTATTAACACATTTAACACACACGCCCCAGGTTCATCTTACATTTCATGGCTCAATATTACCAATGAAAATATTACCTATAAAGCCAGAGCAGAACTGTTGTTAGTCTCCGAGCAACACTGCAGTGTTTAATTTATAAAATAATCTGCGTTTTGAGCGAATCAATTGGGTGAACCAGTAATTCAATGGCCCATTCATAAAGAGAGCAATTTCCTAAATGAATCAGCCATTTGAATGAATGAATGACTTACTCGTTTAGACATTTACCGCCACCTACTGATAGTTTTAGTTTCTTATTTAGAGAATCGTTTCATTAAAAAAGTATTTTTTTCTTTGTTAATAAAACAAACAATTAAAGGTATAGTTTGCCCAAAAATGAAAATTCTGTCATCATTTACTCACCCTCATGGCCATTGAAGCCTTAAAGGTAATGTGTAATAAATGTTGAATCAAATAAAAAAATGTAAAAATCTAAATCTACTTTTTGTAATGTCTATTTGATGCATTCCTCATTTACCACAATAATGACTTTAAATTATCTTTTGGGGGTTAATTATTTTACCAAAATGAATGTGCAAATATTTTGCGATTGTCATTGTAATTTGTCGTGTAATTAATTAGATTTAAAAAAAAAAACATCACTTAACAGCCCTAATATATATACTGTATATATATATAAACAGCAATATTTATGTATTTTTAATTAACATGTAAAATTCCACACTAAGACATCCATGAACATTTACTAATGACGCAAATGACTCCCTGAATCAGATTTATTTAGTTATGAATCAGTTCAATGAAGCTAAATAAATTATTAGATCAGTAGTTAATTATAGTTTTATTTTTTAATCTAACTTAAATAATAGCAAAACCTAGCACTCTCAGCATGGATGACTAATTTTGTTGCTGCTGAATGAACCTCAGATTTTACTCACAATTTCACCCTCGTTTCCACCAAAATCCAAATAGAGGATCCTTACGCCATCGTCTGCAGACATCTTCAGCTTTTCAAACGGGTAGCTGAAAAGTGTCTGTGCCAGAGAGCTGTTGTCTCCATCTGCTATGACAGAGAAACCTTGCTCATAGTGAATGACCAACCGACAGTCCTGACCCTGATACCTACAACCTGAAGGAACAGAAACACACAAGCTTTAAAGAATATTCCAAATTCAATACAGCTGTCAAAACTATGAGTACCATAATATATATATATATATATATATATATATATATATATATATATATATATATATATATATACACATACTGTATATATTTGGACTTGTGATACTAGAGGGTTAAAAAGCAGAAAACTGACATTCGTATTATTTTAAAACGATACTCGGTTACTAACGTAACCTCGGTTCTCTCTAGAGAGGGAACGAGTATTGCGTAAGTTTAGCTTACGCTACGGGAAAGATTCATCTTCTCGAGATACTGAAGCCAAAAAATTATCCTTAATTTTGTATTCCTTGTCAACGCAGTGCAGCAGCTAGCAGACCTAGAGCAGGCCATCTCGCATGCTCATTGGCTGCCCTTCGGGCAACTGCTGCAGCCTACCAGTGAGCCCGGCGTGACGTCACGCCCAATGAAGGGCGCTCACGCCTTCATAGCGTCACAGCCCGCCAGAATGGGCGTGGCTTAGCGTATAACACTAGGGGCTGTAGGCTGACTTCCCTGGTTTTCGTCGACTGAAGCGAAGTCGCTCGTGGCGCGAGCACGGCCGGTTACGCAATACTCGTTCCCTCTCTAGAGAGAACCGAGGTTACGTTAGTAACCGAGTATCGTTCTCTTACGAGAGGTTCTCTCGTATTGCGTAAGTTTAGCTTACGCTACGGGAACACTTTGTCAACGCCGTGCGCGCCAAGCATCCACATGAGACCCCGAGCTTTCAGGGGAACCCCATAAGTGGAAAAAATAAGGTGGTCAGCCACGCGGGCCATCACTTGTACATAAGCACACATAGGGAATACAGAGCAGCGCGCCGGTCTGTATAGGCACATGGCACATACCCTACTTAGTGCAGCTCAACCAGGAGAGCTGAGTCATGTGAGAGTGATCTGAGCAGGAGATCTGGGCAGAATACACCTCTCCTTCAGACTGACAACAGTTTAGCCTGCAAGGCAGGAACTTCTAGGTTATAAAACCTGACAAAGGTAGACGGGGAGCTCCAGCCCGCCGCTACACATATGTCATGGATAGAAATTCCACTGGACCATGCCCACGAAGAGGCCACGCCTCTCGTGGAATGAGCCCTGATGCCCAGAGGGCATTGCAGACCTTTTGACGCGTAAGCGGCCGCTATAGCGTCTACTATCCATCTGGACAGGCTCTGTTTCGAGGAGGCGAGACCCTTGGTGCGCCCACCAAACGAAACAAAAAGCTGTTCCGAACGCCTGAAAGAGGCGGAGCGCGTAATGTAAAACCTCAGATGCTGGGAGAGCTGACAACGAAATAACTTGCGCTCTGAATGGAGTGCCCATCACTTTAGGGACATAGCCATGTCTAGGTCTGAGGATGACTTTAGAGTCATTCGGCCCGAACTCAAGACACGACGCGCTAAAAGACAGCGCCTGCAGGTACCCCACACGTTTTACTGACGACAGTGCAATCAGAAAGACGGTTTTCAGTGATAGATATTTCAACCCCACGGTGTCTAGTGGTTCAAATGGAAAAGCTTTCAGGGCCTCGAGGACCAATGAAAGATCCCACATGAGAACCGACGGGGGTTGCGGCGGATTCATCCTTCTAGCTCCTCTGAGGAAGCGGATGGCCAACTCGTGTCTTCCCAATGACTGGCCGTCCGTCGATTCTGCGAACGCTGCCACGGCCGCCACGTATACATTGAGCGTGGATGGGGACCTTCCCTTATCCAACAGCTCTTGTAGGAAGGTGAGCAGATGCGCCACCCCGCATGTCCGCGGGTCCAGACCTCTGTCGGTGCACCATCCAGAGAAAACCGACCATTTAGACGCGTAGAGCCTTCTCGTGGAAGGGGCTCTAGACTGCGTGATCGTGTTCATCACTCCTTCTGGCAGGGCAACGAGTACCCGTTGATCAACCATGCATGCAGAGACCAGCGCTCTGGATTGGGATGCCAGATCGTGCCGCGAGCCTGAGAGAGGAGATCTGCCCTCACCGGATTCGGCCACGGAGCTGTATGTGACAGCCCTGCTAGTTCCGGGAACCAAATCTGATTCTCCCAACGCGGGGCTATGAGGAGCACCGAGTGGCGCGTTTCCCTGATTCTCTTGATCACCTGTGGCAACAGAGAGACCAGAGGGAAAGCATATAGCGGGAGGCTGGGCCAAACCTGGGCCAGCGCGTCCTCGTCCTTCGAACAGACCGTCGGGCATTGAGCGTTGTCTTTTGACACAAATAGGTCGACTTCCGCTCTGCCGAATAGGCGCCACAGTTTCTGGACCGTTTGGGGTGCAGGGACCATTCCCCTGGGGGAACATTGTCCCTGGACAGTTTGTCTGGGCCGTCGTTCAAATGGCCAGGCACATGCGCCGCCCTCAGCGAGCGCAGGTGCTTCTGAGACCAAATAAGGAGGCGTTCCGCCAGATTGCAGAGATTTCTGGATCTGACACCGCCCTGACGGTTTACATAGGATACCACAGACATGTTGTCCGAGCGGACAAGAACATGCTGGTCCTGTATGAACGGGAGGAAGCACTTCAGCGCGTTCTCGACCGCTATCATTTCCAGACAGTTTATGTGAAAACCCTTCTCCTGGTCTGACCACTGGACAAAGGCCGGTCTGCCCTCGAACAGTGCGCCCCAACCCGAGTTGGACGCGTCTGTCGAGATGACTTTACGATAAGAGATGGTTCCCATCATTACTCCCTGCTGGTACCAGTCGGCCACTAACCAGGGCTGCAGAGCTGCTATGCAGGCCTGAGTCACTCTGATTTTCTGGCCGCCAGACACCCGGCGGGACACGCGAGAATTCAACCAGCGTTGGAGCGGGCACATGCGCAGTAGGCCCAGCTGGAGCACCGCTGCAGCTGATGCCATACAGCCCAACATCCTTTGAAATGTTTTCAAAGGGAGAAAGCTGCCCTTCTGGAAAGATGCGGCTAGGTGGTGAACACGGCGCGCGCGCTGTGTCGATAAACGAGCCGTCATGGTCACCGAGTCCAGTGCTATTCCTAAAAAGGAAATTGACTGGCTGGGCAGTAATGAGCTCTTGGTCCGGTTGACCGTGAGACCCAAGCTTTCCAGATGACTGAGAAGCACTGTTCTGTGAGATAGCAGTTCTGTCTCTGACTGTGCCAATATCAGCCAATCGTCCAGATAGTTCATTATTCGCAGCCCCTGACTTCTCAGGGGGGCGAGCGCCGCGTCCATGCACTTTGTAAATGTACGGGGTGCCAGGGACAGGCCGAACGGCAGGACGGTGTAATGATATACCTGACCATCGAAGGCGAATCTCAAAAATTGCCTGTGACGGGGTACTATCTGAATCTGAAAATAGGCATCCTTCAGATCTAGAGAAATAAACCAGTCCCTCGGGCGAACGTGCGCGAGGATTTTCCTGGTCGTAAGCATTTTGAACGGTCTTTTCGCAAGCACTTAGTTCAAATGTCTCAGATCTAGGATAGGTCTGAAGGCTCCGTCCTTCTTGGGTACGAGAAAATATCGGCTGTAAAAGCCTGACTCGCTCAGAGAAGGCGGTACCTTTTCTATCGCCCCTTTGCACAGCAGCTTTGCTATTTCTGCGTGAAGTAGGTGTGCTACTTCCGCATTCACTATCGTCGCGGTCCGGGCTTGAAAGCGCGGGCGACGGCGAATGAATTGAAGTGTATAGCCCTGCTTTATTGTGCTCAACACCCATTCTGAAATCCCTGGGATAGTTTCCCACGCAGCTATGTGAGCCGCTAGGGGGCGAATGGCCTCCGGGTTCAGACCGCCGCCATTTGCGGGCTTGTGAAACTGAACCGGAGCCGAAAGCACGGTGCGCGCGCTCTCGGTTCTGGGCAATGGCTGCTCGCTGAAAAGCCGAAACCGGCTGATTTATGTGAGATGTCCTAATCATAAGGGATGGGGAACAGTCTTTTGTCATTTTTTTGACGTGCGAGCAGCGCTCCGGGCGGGAAAGCTTCCTGTAAGCGTGAGCGCGGGCACGAGACTTACAAGTGTATTTGATGACCCGATCATAATGGATGGGGAGCGTTTTATTAATGCCCTGCGTTTTGTGATAACACTTAAACGCGCGGGCGGAGCCCGGGGGGAGGTTAGTGTTTAGCAAGCGTGAACGCACTCAGGCGGGCACGAGACTTACATTCATAACCTGCTTTCTTTTGTGAAAACTGACCCGGAGCTGAAAGCGCGGCGCGCGCGCTCTCGGTTCTGGGCAATGGCTGCTCACTGAAAGCCGAGACCGGCTGATTTATATGAGATGTCCCAATCATAAGGGATGGGGAACATTCTTTTTTTTTTTTTTTGTCTGTTAGTAAGTTAAGCGTGAGCGCTCCTGAGCGGGCACGTAACTTACATTCTTAATCTGACATATACTCACTTGAGATTTCTCTGGGTCGCCACGAGAACGGCGGATGTGTACAGGCGAGCGGGTTGCATTACCGGCTCGTTGGCTGCCAAATACACCACTGCAGTAGCCTTATCTAAGGGGACTGACATGGCGAGACATTTCGACGGCGGCGCGCAAGCCCGTCCGGGTCATGCAGAGAGCTCGAGAGGGCTCTGCATGACGCGAGGGCGGGGTAGCTCTCTTGTAACGTAAAGAGAGCTAGCCGCGTGCTCGGGGGTCGAGCAGAACTGGAACAGTGTTTGTACGAGGGCGCGCGCACGAGTAGTGGGCACGGGACCTACATGTAACACAGATGATGCCCGTCCGGGTCATGCAGAGAGCTCGATAGGGCTCTGCATGACGCGCGAACGGGGACACGAGGGCGGGGTAGCTCTCTTGTAACGTAAAGAGAGCTAGCCGCGTGCTCGTATGTGTCCCTCGGCCTCATTCTCAGATGCGACGGCAGTGAGGCTCGTGAGCGGCAGCTGCGCGTCGGTGAGGAGAGGCGGGGGGTGTTGAAGGCTTCGAGTCGAGCCCGCAGGGTCGACAGCGGAAGCGCTTCACAGCCGGAAGTGCGAGGCGTCTTAAAAAAGACACTCGCTGCTCTTTTAGAATACGTTTTAGAATAGGTTTTAGCAAGGTAAAGGATACGTCGCCGGATAGCGTAGCTCGCACGGATGGCTGAAGGTGGCGAAGACGGCCGGCTTCCTCAGCGCTCTCCTAAGCTGGCTGTCCGCTGTTCGACGGCGGCGGTGGCTTCTCTCAGATCCAGCGATGCGAAGAGCTCGCTGAAGAGACGAAAAATCAGGGAAGTCAGCCTACAGCCCCTAGTGTTATAAGCTAAGCCACGCCCATTCTGGCGGGCTGTGACGCTATGAAGGCGCGAGCGCCCTTCATTGGGCGTGACGTCACGCCGGGCTCACTGGTAGGCTGCAGCAGTTGCCCGCAGGGCAGCCAATGAGCACGCGAGATGGCCTGCTCTAGGTCTGCTAGCTGCTGCACTGCGTTGACAAGGAATACAAAATTAAGGATAATTTTTTGGCTTCAGTATCTCGAGAAGATGAATCTTTCCCGTAGCGTAAGCTAAACTTACGCAATACGAGAGAACCTCTCGTAAGAGAACACATACAGCAATTATTTAGTTAAAAAAAATCTGTGAAATTGTCCAAATCCTTTTGAGGTGTGACTACTTTATTTGGTGGATGAAAATTGGCCCCACCTCAACTTTACAGATCTAATAATAAACACGTTTACTGAATTATTCATGCAGATGCTTTCACATCTTCTAGAAATATATTTTTCAAGTACTTTAAAAATAAAGATCAAGTATTAATGATTTTGAACTGCCTTTCTGGTTGGTAAATCCAAGCAAATTTCATTAAGGTATGAATAAATTGGAAGTGTATTCCATCTGTGAGAAGAATGTCCTTTGAATCCTGATAATTGGTACATAATTTACCACCAGTAATCTCTGCCCAATACCTCCCTAGTTCCCTCAAATACATCAGAGGACTCCATATATCTAGTATCACTGCTGATACTAGATATCAGTCCGTTCAATTACAGCTCATCAGGCACCACAGGATGTGTAGAAACCCACTGTTACCATGTCTATTGTGAGTGTGCCAGAGATCCACTTCTGCTGTTACCTCCATTTCCCCAATAAAGCTTCCTGAAACGCTCTTTGACCGGGTAATTGCGAGGCTAGTGTGATCTTTTCACATTGTGTATCTCTGAGAAACCCCTCGGCTCTGGCTACAACCCAGTCCATTAGGCTGATTAGATCATCACAGCAATAAAAAAGCATCTTATTCTGCAATTTACCCATTAAAGCTAAATTACACTGACATTAAATATTTAAACACCTATTAATCACTTACTTTGGGTGAGGGGGCTGATTTCAGAATACTGTTCCCATGTCACTTAACAATACGGTAACCTTATCCTCATCCAAACGGCTTGATCTTCAGAACTGAGGGACTCTTTCCCACCACATGGGCTTTTTAGGCACAAACTGCATCCTTTTTAACATGAATGGACTAGCATAGGAATTTTCTTCTTTTTAACTGCAATAGCTTTGCAATAAAGGCCCCGATATACTTCAAGCAAAATCGAAGAACTGTTTGGTTTAAACTTTATACAATAGATTACTTTCAACTTTAAAGTAATCTATTGTATAAAGTTCTATATAAATAAACATTACTTTGTTTAATGTTTACTGACTGGAGTGCTAAATTGCAGAGCATGTGCAAACTCATCTCTATGAGATGAGTTTTTTCTCACCACTGAGATATTTTCTCACCACTGTCATTTTTGATGCGTGTTTATTTTGTTATTGCGAGGAAAGTGCGTACATATTCATGATCTAAACGCCGCTCTCAGCAGCGTGGGCAGCATTGGGATGTTCGTAAACAGTATACAGCTGCAAAGGTATTTCCAACTTCTTTTTACCCCTAAACGAAGACAGAAATAGAACTTCGCTATGAGTATATCGGGCCGTTTCTCATGTGCCCATGCAGGCTTATCTTTTCCAAATCAAGAATAATAACACATTTACTTTAACACTTTTAGTCTATGTGCAATGTGCTCTACAAAGCATAAACATGAAAGTACATCTAAATAAGTTTCATGTTTGTATTTATTTATATAGCGCATTTAAAAACAGCAAACATGGCTGACCAAAGTGCTGAACATAAGACAAGATAAAAAGACAACAACAGCCACACATTCAAGACAAACTCACAATGAGTTAAAAGCTAAAGAAAATGTCTAATCTAATAATTATAAATCAAACAGCTTATCCATAAATCTTGTGGAATAACACTAACACCGGGAGGGCCGCGATCGGATTGGGTTAAAGTTACTCAGTCATTTGTAGTAGGCCGTCGATTAACAAAATGCTGAAATATATTTTAAAGTATGTCAGTGAGCCTCCGTCTTGTCTTTAATCGTCTTATTTTACAAAATGCTGAAATATATTTTAAAGTATATCAGTGAGTCTCCGTCTTGTCTTTAATAGTCTTATTTTACGTTAAAATATATGCATTATGATTATGAACAAAGAAACGTCATTATTTCCAAGCAAATAGGTGTTTTTGTTAATCATGTGGACAGTTGTGAATGGGGTCTCCCACACTGCTTGATCCACGGCCATCATTTCTTCCCTTGGCTTTTAGATTTTTGGGAAGGAAAAAAATTCCACTCCCCCATCCAAACTTTTAGGATACCGGGTATCAGATTTGCACAATCTATATGCAAGCTTCGGCATGTTCCCCTCGCTCGAAAGCTTGCCAGACGCCCAGACCTCCTGTGCCTAGTTATGGTTGCTAAGACACGACTGGCCAGTGGCGGTTTTTAAATAAATAATTTAATAATTCAAATAAATATTTATTTATTTTAACAGCAAAAACATGAAATACACTAAGGGTATGTTTACATAACAATAATGTTCTAAAAAAAATGCTAAAAAATGTTTCCTTTGCATTTTTTGCGTGCTTTGGACAATATTGTCAAAATGGTCCCGCGAAAATTATTTTTAAAACAATACTGTAGCCTATTATGCTGCCAGGCCAGTAGTTGGCGATATATAAAAAAAACTGCATGCCTATAGACTGAACACTTACTATGCATTTGCATTTCGCATTTTTGCTTACCCGGAGATGATAACGGTATTGTTTTCAAAAACTTGCACTTTGAAACACGTTTTCTAATTTTTTTTGTTTCTCAGACACCCAAAACGCAGTTGTCGTGTAAATCAACAGCCAAAATGCCTAAATGCCTTTTCTGTTTTTAGTTGAAAACGGTGTTGTGTAAACAGCTCCTGAGCTTTAACAGCCAGATTACTAAACATTTTTTATACCCATCCACACAGAGAACACCATAAATCTATTCAAAGGGTTGTCGAATAACAAATAAAACTAGTAATACTAAAACAGTATTACACTCTCATTTGGTCTTAGGCTATATATATATATTTATTTATTTATTGTGACTTTTTATCATTACAGCCTAAGAAAGGATTGTGAAGCTTGTGGCCAACTATAAAAGTGATATATGACGTCACTGATTTTTTACAGAACCTTAAGAAAATGAATCTTTGGAAACACTAATTCCCTGAACAGATTACAAGATTAGACTAAACGCAGGTAATGGAGCATCAGCTGCCAAATGGGCCTTTCCCATAAAATCCCAAATATGGAGCAGCTCTAAGATTCTGACACAAATCGAATCTTTTTAAGGGAGAGAAAAATGTCACATCGAGTCTAACGTGTTTTTCGGCGTGATAAAAGCGGTCTGGTTTGTTTTTGAGAGGATCTGCATCTGTTGCTCTCTCCTACAAACTCAAAGTAATTAATGTTCTCCCAATTGTATTAATTAGTGATTCTGGCATGTTGTAACAAGGTCAGTCTATTTTTGTTGTGTTTCTTTCAGTAGATTTTTCCAGAGTATGTCTTCCTACAACAACGCTAACGTGCTTAACTCGTGACAATAAAATCAACATTAATCATTGCTCAGTTTATTCTCTGTCTACTTGCCATTCTAGCACTGTATGTTAAGTGGAAATTATCTCAAAGCCTCATCTCAGAACATATGAAAATGTCTGACAGACGGGGAAAACCACGAGATATCCAAATAAGGCGCGGTGATCTCCAGGGGCTTTCATTCGGTCCAGCAACGGCAGATCATTTCCTATCAGTCTAGCCTAAGGGACTGCCTGAGAGCTTCAATTCCCAGAATGCTTTGCTCGGTGCCCCTCGCCTGCTGCATTGAGACCACACAGGAACTCTGCCATGGCATTCCATTCTAAAAATACACTCTTTACTAAAACGACTTCAGTATAAATAACATACATCCAAAAGTCAGAAATATTGTAGTGGAGCACAGAGCGTTTGGGAATTCAGAGTACAGTAGGAGCCACCGACCATGACATCAGACGGCTCAGACACATTTATCTTTGCATAGAAGCTTGCATGTGACCACAAATCTACATTTGACACAAGTATGAGTATAAGAAACTATAGCTGAAAAACTAATGTAAAAAGAGGAAGCTGGATAAAAGAAAAGGCCATCATTCACTTATTGTAAAGTTCGAGACTAATGCTAACTGAAACTGAAAACAGGTGAAAAAAAGGATACAAATGTGTAAAATATTTCACTCTGATGCAAAAAGTTGGGTCATTCATCCAAACAAGTTTGGATATCTGAATACATTTTTTTTTTTTTTTTAAGAATTCTTTTGTAAATAAATAAATAAAATAACCTAGTAAAGAAATGACAATTTATCCTGGTAAAGAAATGGCAAATAATCCTGGTACAATAGACCACTTCAAAAGATGCGGTTTCATTTTAAAACCTTATTGTCCATGTTTCTCATGCTGAGAATTATTCCTAGCTGTGAATAGGTCATAAGACGTGAGAAAGTAAGTAGTAGTAGGATCCACTCACTGGTAGTGACTTCTCTGATCATCTCGGCAGATGCGTGGCAGCCAGTGACTATGTGTCTGGTCCAGATTGACAGGTCCTTGCAGGTCTCTGCTCTAAAGAGGTGGGCTTCGATACCCAATCTGGTTCCCGTTCGTGTAGCAAAGGACAACTCGCCACCAGGCTGTGGTGAACCCTTATCTGGACCAGAATGCACCAGCCTATGATCAATAAAACTCAACATAAGAGATTTGTTTTCCTGTTGTATCATCATTGGCATCATTGAGGAACAGCCTCCAAACCCAAGCTCCAAACCATTCCATATTCCTTTAAAGCAGGGCTTCTCAAAGTGCGGTCCGCAAAAGACATTTAGGGCCCTATGATTTCCGACAAAAAATTGCGGAATCAAGTGATAAAAATGGAATTTGCGGTATAGCGTGGAATGTCACAGAATTGGGCAAATTCTGGATGAATAAATAAAAAGTAGGCCTGTACACTTAATCAAACTGCAATATGCACTACAGGGTTCCCACTCTAAACCAAATGTCAAATTCCCTGACTTTCACTGACTAAAAAGATGAATTTCCATGACCTATAATATGAAAGTAAAATAATGCCAAATGTTTTTTAAACAAAAAGCCTGTTGAATTGCAGATGTAAATTAGCCTAAGGCTATAATCTGACATATTTACATTTGTGAAAATGTTCATTAATATGTATTGTCCCTTTTGTTTTTTCGAAAAAAAATTTAAAAAAAATTTACTACTTGAAAAAATATGCATTGCATTAACCCTGCTTGTATTTTAATGCTTTGTATTTTTAGGGTTTGCATTTTTATGGGCTGAAATTTAGCATGGTTGAATATTAAGCTGTGAATATTTAAATTCAAAACATTTCAAACACACTTTCATTAGTCAAATTTCAATAATCCATATTCACCTTTCATATTTCACTTCCAAAATATTCAAACTGATTAAAATACAACCTATAATATTCAACAGGCGGATTGAACCAATTCAGTGGTTCAAATTCGACAGTAAATTCAACGTTGACGTCCAGGAACTGCAGGAAACGCAGTAGATTACTGAGCATAATCTCCTTCTGCTGTCAGTCGACCTCACCAGCAGGGGGTGCAAGCGCGTGTTGTTGACGAAGACCGAGCAACAGTTAGAGCAAGCCATTCATTCATAAATACTCATTTACAACAATGTAAGTGTATCTGTGACTATTATGTTTTATGTGAAATTCAGTGTCTTCACGATTACTTTTCCTGTGTAGCCTACATGCATCTCTACCATGAACGAGATTATAATGTTATTCCACCGATACGGATGTATACAGATCCAATGTTACATTTGAGTTTGACATATCTATTGGTTGTTTAGTTGCCTCAACCTTATATTGCGGCAATTGTGCTTCAGGCAGTAGCTACTAGGGTTTCCCTCAATACGTCAGGATTCCCCTGCTGGACATATAAAGCGCTTAACGTAGCTTAATGGACTAATACAGTGATATAAAAGACCAAACTCGCAGGCAAGCAGAAGCACTCAGAATATGAACTTAACGCCCAAAGTTTAAAGCTGCGCGTTTCTCAGTGATACTGGCATAAGTTGGCTTGACATTGGACATTCGCACATTTAAGGACCGTCTCTAAAGTAACATATGACATTGGTAAACACGTTTCTAACTTCAATAGCATTTGAAGAGAACAACTTGCAGTCATAAAACCAACTGTTAAGTGTTCATGTAGGTGTCAGGCATAATGCGCAATTTATTCAAATAAATTGAAGTTTGCTATTGAAGTTAGAAACGTTTAGGCCTATAGGACTACCAATGTTACTTTAGAGACGGTCCCTACATGTGCGAATGTCAAGCCAATTTTACATTTAGTCTTTTAGCAGACGCTTTTATCCAAAGCGACGTAAGTTTCAGTTAAACTAACAATATAGGACAACAATATGAAAGTGGTATGACCCTTCCCAGATTAATCGTGTATGTAGGAATATTAACATGTATGTGGGCATACTTATACATACATCCCAATAAGGTGCGAGTTTGGTATTTTATATCACTGTATTAATCCATTAAGCTACGTTAAGTGTTTTGTCCTGATGGAATGGGAATCCTTGAGTATGATGAGGTATTGAGGGAAACCGATTATAATCCCGTTCATGTTAGAAAAAGTTGATAACATGTAGCCTAATGCTGCGTTCACACCGGACGCGAATAGCGCGTCAAATTCGCGCCTACCACGTCTAGTTATACGCTTGACCACTTTGAATCCATTCACGGGTTTCGATTGTGATGCGCGTAAATTTCGCTTCAAACTTTTGTTTTTTTACGCGCGTCAAGAGCGAAATTGACGCGCTTAAAAAAACAAAAGTTTGAAGCGAAATTTACGCGCGTCACAATCGAAACCCGTTGGCGGCCATCTTTTTTATGTTGATCGAGCATTCACCGAGAGAGTCACAGCTCTGTATTTGCCACAGAGAGCAGAACGGTGGCGTAGGGGTCATCGTCGCCGTATTTGTGTCCACCTGACCCTTTGACCCAGTGTGGCGAGTTTCACCATTTGCTCGCTCCAGGAGCTGCGCCTGGATGACAGCCGCTTTCAGCAGTACTTCCGCCGGTCCCGCGCCCAGCTTGATGACCTGTTGTCCCGCATCGGAGCGAGGATCACCCTCGCCCTCATCCACCTAATCTGTCATTTATTTTTGTTTTGATGATGGAGCCAGCCTCCAAAAGTGATTAATCTGTCCTGTGATTTTTTTCTCTCTCACACACAACACTGTCCAGACATGAACGTATAATGCAGTATGTTTGTCTTCACATTATAATCATATTTAATATAATCTAGATATGGAATAAATGGCATTCAATACAAAATGAATGTCTATATATTGAAATCAAGTTTTATGTGATAAAATAGTTGCTTTGTTGTGCATTAGAACCATTACAAAATAATGTATTGAAGCATCCAGATACTTCACCACGTGACAGCAGCAAGCAGCTAGGCTTCTGATTGGTAAACGCGGCGCGAATTGACGCCAAAGTTCAGATTTTTCAACTTGGGCGGCAGACGCGAATTCGCGTCAAACGCGTGAATGCACAAAATGCACCATTCGCGCGTAACGCGCCAGACGCTCAATTCGCGCCATTCGCGCGAACTTGACGCGCGAATGAGGCGTATTCGCGTCTACCGCGCCGCGCTCCACGCCTCTTTCGCGCCGCAGGAATTTTTTACGCGCATAACGCGTCTTTGCATTGACTTAACATTGAAATCACTCGCGCCTGATGCGCTATTCGCGTCCGGTGTGAACGCAGCATAAGGCTACACAGGGAAAGTAACAATGAAGTTAATGAATGAAACATAAAAAAACAGCTTTTGTGCCTTTATCATCTTTTCCGCATATATACTGACCCAGATAATCATCACAAAAAACTTAATGCATGCTCAATTGTTGTAAATGAGTATTTATGAATGAATGTCTTGCTCTAACTGTTGCTATGTTCTTCGTAAACAACACGCGCTTGCACACCCTGCTGGTGAGAATTGGTATAGAAAAATTACATTTTGATAAATGGAAACTAAAATTTAAAGCAACAAACTAAATTCCCTGATATTCCATGACTTGGACAAAAAATATATAAAATTCCCTGACTTTCAATGTCTGGAATAGACCTTTTAAAATTCCATGACATTCCAGAAATTCCATGACCCGTGGGAACCCTGGCACTAGCATCTTTGAATAGACTGCTCAAAAACACTGCTATTTTAATATGAAGTAGGCCTACTAATCTAGATTAATCGAAGAAATAATCGGCCAATTAATCGATTATCAAAATAATCGTTAGTTGCAGCTCTACTATTAAGTACACAGTCTTGTTCCTTTGTCTTTTTGTTCAATTAAAGTTTGCAATGTTGTGATTAGCTGGTTGGTTTAGTTCATGGCTTATAACTTCTTAACAAAGAGGTTTTTTTTTTTTTTTAAATCCCTATGGGAAAAAACGAATGAGAAAAATTATTGCAGAACCAAGGCCACTGAAAAAGTGGACGGGCACTGTCACATTCTATATACTGGCGTGGGATTTAGTCCAATGAGTTTTCACTGTTTGCGGGGCTGCCCGGCTTGACAGAAATTTGAGATTTCAAAATAAGTTTTGAAAAGTTTTTAGAAAAAAGCACAGCTATACTTTCTGCCATTTTGGACAATCTCAGGGTCAACAAAATATTAACACATGCCAACTGAGCCTGTGATAACTGCCCTATCAGCCCTAGAGTGAGATCTGGGCTGCAGTCCAGTTAAACTTGGACTTCAAATCTATCCCTTGTAGGAATAGCTGCCGCCTCACACAGCTTCAACAGGGCTTTAATAGCCGTAATGCTTTTGTACTGTTTCTTTCCAACTGGCTGAGAAAGACTGCAGTTGTGTATTTCAGTTCCCAAATTGATCAGCACTGCCAACTGCCATGCAAAAAGTGTGAGTGTTTGCATGTGTGTGTGTGTGTGTGTGTGTGTGTGTGTGTGTGTGTGTGTGTGTGTGTGTGTGTGTGTATAGAGGGTTTTGCAGGTGTGTATACCATGATTGGTTTTCCAAAGGTGTGTTTGTATGAACGAGCAAAAAGACAGCCGTAACGCTGTGTGTGAGTGTGTACCGTGTGGCGAGCAGAGGGTAGGTGTGTGTCGGGCTGAGCCAGTGTTCTCTCATGCGTGGCATGCTGTCAAACAGCAGCAGGTCTTTCTCCGTCAACATCACGAGCACCGGCTTCCAGCGTTGTCTTTCACTTTCCGTCTGAAACACACACACACACCCTCAGTAAAGTCAACATGAATTCAAAAGAAACCCCATTTATTTTCTTAATGCAAGTTCCTGTTCCTCATGTATAAAGTTTTGTCTGAAAGTATGCACACACAAAAGTTTTCAGATATACAAGACCTTCACTTTATTTATCCCAGTTAGGGGAAGATTGCGGGCACATGCACAAACTTCCTTCCCCTACCCATCTCCTCCTCGGAACAGCCATACATGGTGCTTAAGCACGTCCTGCTTTTGCAGAGTTAGATGTGTTCCTGGGTCAACATATTTTGTTGATCCTGGAACAACATTCCAGTCCGAAAATGTAATCATAACCATATCCGTACCTCTAAACCTAACCCTACCCATAAGTTACCCCTAACATCAGAGGGAAATGACAGGTGAATGACACTGATGTAGAAGTGCCTAACCTTGACATAAACTGTAAACTTGTCCCTCAAATCTGTTCCAGGATCAACAAAGATGTTGATCTGGAACCTGTTGTACTTGATAAAATAAGGTTCGGAGGTACGCACAATGTCTTTGTTATCATGCATAAACTCTTCAGCACATATTTTACATTGTACGCAAAGCATCTTTGTTTTCTATTAAAAGCATTCTAAAAACAAGATAAATTTACCAGAGAACCAAAACCTTATGACACCTTGAAAGTAAGTGTATTATTCTAACCTCACAGGAAAATAGTTTTTACTTTAAGCGTAACCTAAATCAAGCGTAGCGTTAGTTCTGGCAGGTCTGACTCTGAGCTGATCCACAT
The DNA here is from genome assembly GCF_051911475.1 of Siphateles boraxobius. Classification (NCBI taxonomy): domain Eukaryota; kingdom Metazoa; phylum Chordata; class Actinopteri; order Cypriniformes; family Leuciscidae; genus Siphateles; species Siphateles boraxobius. The sequence goes on along the minus strand of NW_027508722.1, from coordinate 17,038,170 downwards.
CTACCTATAGGAATGCAATGCCTATAACAGCATCCATATATAAGCTCCTTCAGTATTATCAGCAGCAATCGTGTTTGTCAGGAGCGAACTACCCTCCTCCATCCCCAGCTCCTCCTGTCACCCAGTCAGGATTTGGCATTCTGATTCCTCTTGAATCAGACTAAATTCTCGAATTATGTTGTACATTAAAATATTGACATTAATGATATCTGCAATACGTTCATGTTGGGTATTTTCTGTTTACCCTCAGCCGCTCTCCCTGCTCTTATCCATGCTAGGCTGCATGGTTGCGCAGGGAGTTCTTGCCCAAAACAGAACCAAACCAAACTGTATGCTAATTGTCAATCGTATTTGTTCCTGACAGAACTTGCAATTATTATTGCTTTTCTCCGGTTCTGCATCTCTGACCACACTGAAAAGTTTCAGAGGTTATGCTTATTTAGACAAACTGCTTTCTCATTATTTGACCATATCATTTCATATTTGAACTATCAATGCAATGTTATTAGGAAAACAATGGCAATATATTAGTATGATTGTATCAACCCTGTTTTACTGTGAATGATTCATCCGTACACGTTATTCCAGAAAAACAAATGTTTGTCATTATCTTAAATGAAATTATAATAACTTGCTTTGCCTCTGAAATGACTTTCCTTTTCGGATGACTTCACAAATCCCTCTTACTTTCACCCCTCCCCTCTAACCACCATTCTGTTGAGAAACACCCACTTAACATGATCCAATCATTTCCAGGTGAATAAAATTAAGCCCCACATAACATTTTTTTCCCACTGAAAATCGCGTTTCACTCCACCACATTACAGAAGTGAGATTTGAATGACATTTCAAGTTGACTTTAATAAGCTCAAAAGTAAACCTGCGCTACAATTAAGGAATAGTTCCAAATGTTGTCCAAATAAGACCTTAAGTTGAGCCTGGATGCGATTTACTGCTGAAGCTCTTGTCTATGACAGATGTCTCCTCAGGGCTTTGATAGCCTGACAGACCACTCAAATCTCACAAATCACAGGGTCAGTTTTCCTTAAGGCTAAAACGAGAGCCCAGCAGGGCCGAGTGCATCAGAAGCAGATGCGCAACCACAAACAGGCCCTTGTTAGAAGCACAAAAAAATCTGCTCACTGTCTGAGGGCATTCAGCACACTGGTGGTTTTTTCCTCATATAATTATTCATCAAGGGGCCGGCAGGTTGGTAATAGGAGACGGAACGGGTGAGCTCTCATTAAAGGGCAGGCTGAGACTGGGCTGCCCACAGCCCTGCCATCACTGCAGTTCTCTATTAGCCAGGCCTCAGCTAATGAGACGGCGATGAAAAGAAGATTTAATAGGGAGGAAAAACCTGCGGTCACACTGAGAAGAGTCATCCTCCATCAATCGCTACAGTACCCACTCACCACGATTTCTGAGAATTTTTAGAAAAAGAAAAAAAAAACACTTCAGAGGAACTGTCTGTACAGTTGAATGTTAGTCCAATCTGCGACCTGCTAACATGCTTGTGTGTGATCATTACAGTTTGTTTTAAATCGTGTTCGTACCATTTTCACAATTATGTGGCAAATATAAAAATTTGTGTACAAGAGGCCCATCAAAGAGGTGGCCAATTGGAGGGAAGCAGAGGGCAGAGAACTGTTGTGTCCTGCTTCATTGTCAATCATAAAATAAACATGCCTTACCATGGCAGACTCAAGAGCTGCATGATTTGGGGGGAAATTATATAACTGTGATTTAAAAAAAAATCTCAGGTTTCTTTGAATGTGTTGCCGTATTTCCAAATGAAACGTCAAGTCGGGGAGGGGCATATTGAAGAGACGTTCCTTTTTTAAAACAGCCAATAGCGTATCACTTGCACTTTCATGACTGTGTCTGAAATGTATAGCGCACTGTGTGATATTCATTACTTAAATAGTTAATGTGTGAAGTAACGGCCATTTCAGATGCAGCTGTAGCAAATCTTTTTCTTATGTATGGGATGGGATGATTCAGATACTCAAGAGCATTTGATTGGACAGAAAATCTGAAAAGCTGACGTATACATATACATATATATATATATATATATATATATATATATATATATATATATATATATATATGCATTCAAAATTCATACTTATATATAATCTAAATTTGAATTTTGTTATTGTTTATGAGCACACCTGCTTACGCATATACAACTCTAAATAAGTATGACAGCAGATTTGAAACGAGCACCTATGATACAAATGTAACCAGGCGTACCTCTTACACGTGAAAAACAAATGCCAAATTATTGTAAAAACTTGTACAAAAGCACTTTAATGTCCTCCAAACTGTTTTCTTAAGTGAATGTAGGTTTTCCACACAGTTATTATTATCATGACAGGAACATTTTACAGTGGAACACTTCAATCAAACTACGGCTGTCACTTTTGTGAAAAATCCGATTTTTGAGACAGTGTTCATTGAATCGATTGTAAAATCGATTTTCCATGTCTAAAGACGTTTCCATTTTCAACGCCAAATATAGGCCAATCCACGGACAACTAACAGGCATTTGGATGAGCATAAAGAGGGCGCTTGAGACGCACAAGTCAGAAATATTTCTGATGATTTATTGGTGAGAAGTGACAAACAGGAGTGCAACATTCTCGAAAAACAATTAGCAGAGTGGACTGCCATAACATCAATGAAAAACATTACTGCAGGCTTCAACATGGCTGTGTTTACGATTCGAAATGTCAAGCAAATTTTGCCTACATAGGCGATTGTAGCCCATGAAAAGAGGTTGAAAATAAAACTTAAAATTCACTGAAGGACTAGCCTACATTGAAAGGTGAAGTTCGTGTAGGATAAACACGCAGGGCCGCTACATTCTCCAAATCAGACAGTGGACTAGAAACATCTGTCGCAGTCTACAACAGTGCTGCATTTATGATTTAGGCTATTCAAAAATCCCCAAAATTATTTTACGTAATGATTCAATCCATTATAGACAACTGTTTAAAAATGAAATTTGAAATGTACTTACTTGAGAACAGGCCATGTGTTTTTTTTTTATTGAACGTAACCGTCCAAAACCCGAAGTGCTTCCATATCGAACTCCTCAAGTTATCAGGGGTTATCACTCGTCTCTCATGTCGCACAGGTTCAGGGCTGGACTGGGACTAAAAATCGGCCCGGGCATTTTGGCCCAGACTGGCCCACTACATATAATCATAAACACAACCGATCTTTTCACGCCCCTGAATATGTATACTAACTCCTATTAAAACCACTAAAGCCATGTAGCCTAATGAGTGAGTAGGAATGAGTAAGAGTTAATAGATGAAATAACAACTAATTGTAAAATACAATCGAACTACTCCACAATGATGAATCATGAAACAAGCTATAAGCTGCATTGGCATTGCAATACCAGTGTTTGACACAGGATTTTTGGTAAATCTGTGGTGGGTGAACTTCTGTCCCTTTAGGGGGGTTCGAGGGTGCCCCCCGTAAGAAAAAAATGTGCTTTTTAATGTTAAATTCATCTATCTGGTGCACTTTGAGAGTTAAAAATTAAGAGCTCCAACCCATAATCAGTGTGCAAATTGAACAAAGAAAAACTCAAAACTCTTTTAGCTGAGATATAGTGTCTGTCTGCATTACACTACTACACAATAATAGTTATAATATTATAGCCATATAAAACAAATGCACTGAAAAATAAAAGGAACTTTCATAATTAGTTTTGTACAAATTTCCATGCTTTAAAGAGATAAAAACATGATCTTTTATTTAGGTGGAAAACATGGTTTACAAACGCGTCTCATTACAATTCTAGTAAAATGCGAAATCGTCAACTATGCAGATGTGTAAATAATGCGTATCTGGGTAATGGGTTCCTCACTCATTGCCTCAGTGTTCTGAAAGTAGCCTATAGTTCTGCTTACCACAGTTCTCTACACTCACTTATTCTCTCCTGATCCTCCTCAATATCCTCATCAGACACTTGAAGGGCCCGTTTCTTTTTTTCACGCTATTTCTCTGCACATTCCTGGCGTTTCTTCTCCATCTCTGACTATTTTGACAGAGACACACTGACACTGCACGCGCGCTCAGAGCCCAAAGAGGGAGGAGTTTAAAGATGTGATTGGACCACCCTAGTGCCAATCAAGAAAATAACCAATGGGCCACTGATCTTCGTGTTTCATGGGCCGGTCTGTTAGAAAAAAAACCTACGCTGACTTTTTTTTGTCCAATGCATTACACCGGCACAAAGATCCCAACGCCGCCAATTAAACAAAACTAAACGAATGGGCCGCCGATGTATGAGTATTATGGGCCGTTTAGACAGAAAAATTGTTTTTTTTTTTTTTTTTAAAGAATGATCTGTAGGCCTATCGGCCCAAAAAGCACGTCGGCCCACCGGGCAAATGCCCGGTATGCCAGATTGCCAGTCCAGCCCTGCACAGGTTGATCGCCATTGTCCCCCATTTTTTTTTGGGCAAAACACCAGCAGCAGCCGATTGAAACTATAGGCGTGTAAAATTGTTGGGAATTTCCTTTTAACTTTCGCAATGTCACGTTTTCTATGTGTTTAGTTATGTTCTGTGATCTTGTTTCCCCCTGTCTTTGTGATTTTGATTTAGTCCTGTTAGTTTTTCCCGCTCCTCGTTTGTGTTCAGTTTCTTCACCTGTGTTCAGTTAATTATCCCATTAGTCCCAGTTCTTTTAAGCCTTGTGTTTTCCCTCAGTGTTTGTTTGTCGTCGTCCTTGTATGGTTGTGATTTCCCTGAAGTTTGTTATTTTGTTCCTGTATGTTTATAGAAATTTTGTAAATAAATCAGCTATTTTTGGAAGTCCTCTTGTCCTCGTCTTCAGCTACCTGCAACAACCTGACACGCAACGCATACTGCACTTTCGGAGTTCTTTATTTTCTTTTTTGCTTGTTTGTGAGTTTTGTTACATCTATCTTGTTTATTTGTTTAATTCGTTTAAAATTAATAGTGTACATATTTGGTTAAAATCGATTCCTTATTTTCATTTTCGAAACTTGTGTTGGTTAGTCCGATCGTTTGTGCAAACGATTTTCGAGCGTAAAGTGACAGCCCTACATCAAACCAAAGATCTTGAGCTAATGCTGGGTTTTATGTAAGAGATATCCTTATGGATCTAGACAGCTTACTTTTACTTAATTGTGGGTAACCTTTTCCATTACATACAGCTAAGTGACACGCAGAAGAGTTACATTTTCATGCCATACAGATTCTTTCATAGGCAGGGATATCATGAAGCTGAATTGATGTGCGTTTATTTTCAGTTGGACAGTTGAAACAGGCTCGTGACATCATAAGCTCAATGCAAAAACAATTTAACATTTTCTTTTACCATCTTGATGGTAATGGATATGACAATGTTGATATGTTTGGTCTTGGTTGAATAGATCTGCTACGCTGCTGCTGTTGGTTATTGCTGTTGCTGCAGAGCAAGTACAGGACTTGCTACTGCCAAATCATATGACACGCTGCTGTGAGCAAGTAAGACATGTTGCTGCTGCTGAACAACTTGGATGGATGAATTAGCAGTAGCAGATCTATACAGGTGGAGCTGGGGAAGGTGGAGGGTATCTGAAAGCGCGCTGCACTGTTAAGGCAAAAGCTGACCAAGTATTTGAAGGTTGAGCAGTGAGCTGATTGGCACCGTGCCCTATAGAGCATGATGTGATTACGATCAGCCTGTGCCATCTAGAGTTTCATTACAGAACTTTGTATATATGGTCTCAGGTTTTTGCGAAGCCTCACTGCGAAAGTCAATAGCACAAGTATATTCATTATACTGTTTATGATCATCACATTTAAACTGCTTTCATCAAATTGAATTGAATCGATTCTCCACCTTTTCCGCTAGCCAGCCGAGGTATCGGATCTCTCGACTCCCGGCGATGCTGTGGCGGCCTGCGTGTTCTCGGAGTTCGCTGATGACTTTGCTGGTGAGGTTTGTGATGGCACTTTGCATGAAAGTGAACCAGGTCTGGGCAGAGGCTGTGTCTGTATGTCTCATGACTATTGTGTGCTTAGCATCAGAGGAGTGCAGCTCCATCTGCCTGAAACACAATAAGAAAGAAAGAGAATACAATTCAGCTTCCGTTTTAATATAAATCCAAAGTTCGCTGGTCAAGCTATTAAGTTATTAAAGGAATAGTTCAACCAAAAATTGCATTTTTGTCATTATATACTTACTGCATGTCTGTTGCACAACATGACTACATTTGGCAGACAAAAGTTTTAAAAATATGAATAAGCATGTTTAAAATATTTTTATATGAAAAAATAATAAAAAAAGATTATGCCAAACTACTTTGGAGAAAGAAAATCCTCTCATACCATCAGTACAATTGTATTACCCTGACATAGTAAAAAAATAGCTAAATTAATCTTAAAAAGGAAATTTTCCCGGCTCATTATAGAAAAACAAGCTCATTATAGAAGAGTATTTAAGTCAGTGTATTAATTGCATTTTTAAAGTATTTTTGACAAAATAGATCTAGATACAGGATGTTTGCCTGAATGAAAGCAACAGCTAGAAAACTAACTACTGCTTCTATAAAAATAAATATAGTAGAGTTGAATGAGTTATTTTACAGAACAGACGATGACATTTGGCAACATTAAACACGAGCCATCTGAGTTGATTTAAAGACAGCAGAGCTCTGGAGTCAACATTAACCACCAGACTATCAGATACACCAGGTTTAAACAGAACCATACATCAGTTCAGTTCATGGAGTTTACAGTGATAAATACTCCACTCATACATCATCTAGAGTAAAAGTCTTAACCTTACACTCCACAATATAATTTGCAGGTGCACCGTGTAGGTAAAAATAGATCTAGCTTCATGAAGACAGAGAGTTTGGAGGGGCTTAGGGGGGTGGGCACAGATGGAGCTGATGTGTTTGCAGTAGACTGGAGGAAAAAGCTTTTTGGATGAGGCCCAAAGAGTTCTGCCCTTTAAGACTATAATTGGGAGATTTTCACAACTAATAGAGATGCCTGTGTCCAATTTAGGAAGTGAATGTTTCAATTCCTTTTGTGGTCAAATGAGATCTCTCTTAGGTAGTAAGCAGACCTCAGAAAGTTAACCTTACAATTCAACCTCAGAGAACTTATGCCATGTTTGGTTTACATAGAAGTGTCAATGATAGACCCAAACCTAGTTCTTGGTTCAAGTAATTGTAGAGAGGAAATGTGCAGCTCCAAACAGAGAAGGAAAAAAACTAGAGATGTATAAAAAAAAATTTAAAAAAAGAGTTATAGTTTCATTTTTGGCCACTTTTTTTTATTCTAAAGATATTTTTGTCTAGGAGGCCCCGCCCACCTGCGAGGACAAACATCCTGGTTATCATATTTATTTATTTATTTATTTTTTCTAAAACACATCAATAGAACCATCCAATGGATTTTTTTTTAAAATATATGCATGGATGACTTTTTTGAGAGGTCACTGATTTAAAAAGTGGATGTTACTGAAGAAAGAGCTCTACGTACATTATGGAATACATTATTTCTATGCAGAGATGCTTGAAAGAGTCAATAACAGTGAAGTCTACAATGAGAAGCAGAACAAACACTGAGCATTTCACTGAAATGGCCAGAGACCAAGTGGAAAATTGGTCACATATTACTAAATTATGACTACTAAAAAATACTATGACTACTAATTAGTAAAGAAAACACATTAGTGGATATTAAAAAAGTATGCCATCACTAAATTACTTTCTTACTATTAACTGAAAGTCAACAGCCATTATTTTTATCGCCATTGATTTTTTTACATGCTCTTAAAATGGAAAAGATTAGATTGTCATTAGGGGTTGGAATATTAAGGCACCACACAAAAACCAAACTCAAACTTTATATAAAAAAAAATCTTTTGAATTTTTTCTCATAGGAATGAATGAGTAACGCTCATGTCAGAGCATGTGTGCCATCACTAGGTAGCCTGGTTGTTGAATGACATCCAGACCCTTCTCAGTCGTAACTGAGTTAAGGTCTAGGGAAAGTTCATTGACAGCTCACTTCCAAAGGGCGTCACCAACAGACGTCACTCAAACTATGTTGGCATTAGTGGAATTGCATTAGCATGGTTTAAATCATATTTATCTGAGCGCTATCAGTTTTTTAGCAGTAAATGAAGAGATGTCTTATCGAACACAAGTTCAGTATGGCGTACCACAAGGCTCAGTACTAGGACCGCTGCTGTTCACTCTGTACATGCTACCTTTAGGAGATATCATTAGGAAACATGGAATTAGCTTTCAATGTTATGCAGATGATACTCAGCTCTATATTTCTTCCAAACCTAACGAAACTTACCAATTCACAAAATTATCGGAATGCATAGTTGATATCAAAAATTGGATGACTAGTAATTTCCTACTACTAAATTCTGAAAAAACAGAGATTCTAATTATTGGACAAAAACTTCCACACGTAATAACCTAGAATACCGTCTAACACTTGATGGCTGCTCTGTTAAGTCTTCGTCGTCAGTTAGGAACCTGGGTGTGCTCTTTGATACCAATCTTTCATTTGAAAGTCACGTGTCTAGTGTCTGTAAAAACGCATTTTTCCATCTTAAAAATATATCTAAATTACGTCATATGCTCTCATTGACAAATGCGGAACAACTAGTTCATGCGTTCATGACATCAAGGCTAGATTATTGTAATGCTCTACTGGGTGGTTGCCCTGCTCGCTTAATAAACAAACTACAGCTAGTTCAAAACGCAGCCGCTAGAGTTCTTACCAGAACCAGGAAGTACGACCATATTAGCCCGGTTCTGTCAACACTGCATTGGCTCCCTATTAAACATCGTATAAATTTTAAAATATTGCTGATTACTTACAAAGCACTAAATGGTTTAGCTCCCCAGTACTTGAGCGAGCTCTTAACGCATTATAGTCCTTCACGTCTATTGCGATCTCAAAACTCCGGCCAGTTGATAATACCTAGAATATCTAAATCGACTGCTGGCGGTAGATCCTTTTCCTATTTAGCACCAAAACTTTGGAACAATCTTCCTAACATTGTCCGGGAAGCAGACACAGTCTGTCAGTTCAAAGCTAGACTAAAAACACATCTCTTTGACCTAGCATTCAGATAACACTCTATAGACTTCTATAATTCAATATTAGGCTGCTTAGATTAGGTCAGCCAGAACTGGGAACACTTCCCTCAAATCCTGATATACTCGTTACATCATAAGAAGAATGGCATCTACGCTAATTTTAGTGTCTTAGTTTATCCCGAGGTTTTCCCGCAGTCTGCTGGATCCAGGCCGTTTCCAGATCTGACGAAGGACTTTCGCCTGGACCTGATGACAATGCAGTGCTGAAGTGCCAACTAGCCTCTCCCTATGGAGGATCCCTATACCACTCTACAGATAAAGCGTTGTGGAATTTTTCGGTTCGCGTACCTACCCAAAGTGATAAGATAAAATAAAAATTCTGCATCAAAATTTATAGACAAGTAGTTTGTTTAGGCATGGTTTGTAAGGAATTACAAACCTGCGCACATATATTCAAACGCACATAACTATAGAATCAATTCTTAATGCGCATGTGAACGTCATCAGCGTCTATCACAGGTTCACGTTTAAAGTCTGTTTAGAGAGAACGGTGTCGTCTTAGCGGCCCCTAATTTAATAACAAATGATCATTTAGACGGAAGTGAATCAATCAAAACTAACTTTACCTGGAAAAAACATTTTTCAAGAGCCACTATAAAACCAAACCAATCTCTGTTACCTTAAATTATATGTTTATCTCTGTAAAGCTGCTTTGAAACAATCTACATTGTTAAAAGCGCTATATAAATGAGGATGACTTGACTTGACTTGAAATGCCTCTGGGATTGGAAAGACCTTAAAACCAATAAGATCGATCGTCATCTTGTAAAGCCCGCCTCAAAGTTTGTGATTGGTGCCTCGATTTGGAAAGATTGGAAATGAGCTTGAATGGGCTCTTCGCCAGACTAAGCCTACGTTCACACTGCAGGCTGAAACGACCCAATTCCGATTTTTTTGCCCCTATGCGACCTGTATCTGATCTTTTCATGACAGTCTGAACGACACAGATCCGATCTTTTCAAATGCGACCCAGGCCACTTGGGTATGTGGTCCAAATCCGATATGTATCCGATCTTTTGAAATGCGACTTCAATCTGAACGGCCAGGTCGCATGTATCCGACCCGCACGTCATTGATATGCGACAAACGTCATAATTCTGCGTTGAAGTAGGCGGGAATGAGAAGATAAACAATAACTGGCGGACGATGCTGAGCTTGATGGAAGGGAAGCGAGGTTTCTGATTTAATTAATATTTGGACGTCGTTGACCGTTGAGTACTCTTCTGCGCATGCGGGTCACTTCTGGGTCATTTCACATTCCCGTTCTCGTTCACACAGGAGATCACAAAAGGTCGCATTTAATTGGGAATGTGAACGGCCTTGCAAAAAAATGTAATTTTTTCAAAAAATCGGAATTGAGAATTGGAAAATGCGGAACTGCAGTGTGAACGCAGCTTAATTTGCAAATGTAGGATTACAAATTTTATTTTCAATGTATAATTGAGCTTCCAATACAATAGCATAGAAACTGAGAAAGTTTATTAGTGTGAATTTTGTATCTAAGGTAAATGATGTCACAAACCTGCCTGTTCCTGTCTGTCCAGCTCTCTATTGTAAGTTAAATTGGTCAGAGCACTGAGACTATCACCTTTTGTCTTTATGCACTGCCTGGCCATTAAGATAATGTGAAGGTATCGGTGAAGAGTCTGGCTGATTGGATTAGGATATTTACATTACACTGTTATGCTGATTGGATTAGGATTGGTAACACTCTCAGTCTAGGGCACATCCTTAACCCAGATGCCTCATTTGCATGCTTTTGTTTCCACCTTTATGTAACTCCTCCTCCTGAAAGGGTATATGAACTAAATGTATACTGCCTTAGTTAGACTTGATTGAGATGACTACAGCGACGAAATAAAGAACTTATACCTCAACAATCTCCTGGTCTGCAACTCTATCTTTTCTACACTTGAGAAGAAGAAGTTCACAACACAAAGCAAATCTAAATTTGCCGGAAGTTCATCTAAGTTTTCCCCAGGCTAACCACTAGGCTCTCTCTAACAAAAATTAATTCACTTTTTAATTAATCATTTTGGGAGAACACTCTTCTATTTACCATCAACATCCCAATTAATGAGTCAAAGTGGACAAAACGAAGAAGACGAACTAAATTCAGATGGTCTCCAAACACAATGTGTCAAACCAAACAAAAGCAAGGGTAACGCATGACAGATGGAAAGGTCACTGACATCTCTGTCGTGGAGGAACATCTCCATACCCCAAACCTCCAGCTACTCTAACTTCCACCAAAACAACTCCAGTTACAGATCCACTCAGGACCATCAGAATGCCCAACAGTCCAAAGAAATGACAACAGTGGAAGGGGGCACATTCTATTTTTATTCCAGATGGATTTTATTTAGGAATTTGACAGCAATCCTCTCACAGTGTGGCACTTGAGGTAAGCCATGAATGTCTGCAGAGTTGATAGAGCTCCGCATGAGCACCACAGTGATGGATGGGCTAAAAGACATGAGACACAGTGGTGTAAATTGAAAACGGAGCTGGAGCGTGTGAGGTGAAGGTCTGTAGATCTCCTTACTGACATGCCGCATGGCAGGAGTGAAGTCTTTCGTCTGTCTGTCTGCCTGTCTGTCTGTTTATCTCGCCATCAGTCTGGCCACGCCACATATTTAAGCAATATCTTATGAGTTGGAGTGCTGTTGTACTGAATAATAACAGGGCTGTGATTCCTCTAAAAGCATCAGCAATGCAAAAGTGATATTGTGTGATATCATCAAAACATTATAGTAAATATCAGCACTTTTAGAACGCCACTTGACCAATCAGAAAGAAGATTGTTGTACAGGGTACAATATAGCACCACACTGATGTGAATTGTATGGTTGTATGGTGAATAAAAATAATAAGAGTATGGTCACATATACAGTTGCAATGCAATTTGAAATCCAGTAAATCAATAGATTCTGCAAGTTTTGAGTGTGTGCAAAAAAGTTTCCCCTCATAGATTTTGCACTAGGTTCAAATTGGTTATACACTGATAAAAATGATTATTGTGGTGAAGTAAATACTAGAGAAAAAACAAATGTAATTTTTACATGAAAAAGTTATTAGGAGAATAAAAAATAAATAAAAAATTCTATGTTAGTACTTAATTCAAGCTTGTAGAAATTAAAGCGTAAATATCAACCTTATAAAATTAATAAAAAACTACTACATTTTTCTGATACTGGTGTTCCCATCATGCGCTGGACATTGAATACTTAATGAGGTTGATTTTTCGCTGTTTTCCAGCGGTATTTACACTGTTTTATCATTGCTTTTGTGCTTAGGTTTAGTAACTTGCTATTTTGTGACATTTGGAATTAATTTTCTACTCAAGATGACACATTTATTCTAGTAAACGATCCATCGAATATTACCGTCATGTGTATTGTGCACCAAGTATTGAGATCTCGGTCTTCACCTGCCACATTACTTCTAATGTGTAGATATGGTGTCTACACAATATCTATTGTTTTATATTTAGATGTTTCTAAGTAAAGCATACACTTTAAAAGCATGGTTTAATACAGTGTTGTATTGTTTGATTAAAATGTATTTCAAAGGAAACTTCAACTAAATAGAAATTACTCAACCCTTTACTGGCCAAGTTGAAATTACTTATTTTCTTTGTTAATTTTACTTCACTTAGTTAAGTAGAGTTTACTTAATTCCATATGTGAAATTTACTTTACTAAATTATGTAAATTTGTACTTATTGCTTTTTTCTGTGTATGTTTGAGACAAAGCTACAACAAACAAATGGAGGCAGAAAGTTATTAGAGTACAGTGTTAAAGTTGCGCTAGTCTTTTCTTCCCTATTGTGATGTATATCCGAGTGAAATGGCCTCTCTAACAAGATTTTATTTATTTTTTTGTCCATTGGAAATGTATTGGATGGTTTGTGGTTTGCTAATGCTATGATCTGATGTGATTGACAGGTTGCTCTGCCCTTGCGCCAGTAAACGCATCATCATAGAAGAAAGTATGTTGCTGCAAAAGGGAGGGCTGCCCCTTCCCATTTTTATTTTGATTAAAGATTATGAGGGCACATGAAATTAAAAAAAAAATATTATTTGCATGGAAATATTATTTATTATAAATGCTACACCATACAATAAAAAAACAAGAATGGTCCATATTAAATCCATGGTGACTTCAAACATTCCAGCAGCTCACTGACGGTCTTAGAGTGTTTTTAAAAAAGATGTGACATGTTCCTCTTGTCATTATTGTCAACAAACTCTGCGCTGGTACATCATCTTTTAACACACTTCCTGTAAAATGTTATGGTTAATCTCACAAACCACAACGTTCATTTCTCTCACGACAAAAGTACAATAGTGCAAAAATTAACATGAAGCTTGGAGAACAAAAAACACTGTTGTTGGTGAGATAGCTAAAACAAAAACACATTCAGCAACAAAAAATAAAACATCTGAGACTAATATTTTATTTTAAATATTTGCATCCTCAAAATAAAAGTTTGTTTATAAATCAAGAGACTTCTTGTTTAGAAAATGGTAAATATGTTTATGGTTTTGAAACACATATAATGTATAATTTGTTTATATAAATTAAGGAGATATATATATTTAATTAGATTTGTATATAATGCATGTTAACTGTATTGCATTGATACACTACAGACCAGATAATTATATTCATATGTATATAGGTGATATATACATACACTAGCGTTTAAAAGTTTGGGGTCAATAAGATTTTTTTATGCTTTTGAAAGAGGTCTCTTATCTTCTCAAAGGCTGCATTTATTTGTCACATGATTCTCCAGAAATCATTCTAATCTGCTGATTTGCTGATCAAAAAACATTTTTGTATCATCATCCATGATGGTAGTGCTGCTTAAAATATGTGTGGAACCCATGATAATTTTTTTTTACACTCATAGTAGACAATTGAGCTATACATCCATATAAATGTTCCAGTTTATCTACTGGACACTGCTAACCTGAAAACATATTGTTAAATTTTTGCACCAAGCATAATTTGTGCCTCTTAATACATTTTTCATTTGTATTTTTTTACTATTTATTCTTTGGACATGGTGTGTATACGTCACAGGTTTGGTCTTTGGCTTCATGTCTTGCATTTCGTTCTGAGTGTTTTTTGGGCCCAGCTCAAGCACTTTGAAAACTTTGAAGTCATTGTTGACACGGACTTTGATGTTGTCACTGACAAGCAGAGGACACTAGCCCTCTTTAGACATCAAACATGACGGAGTGAGCGACCAGCGTAAAGCATTTGTTGTGTGGAGTGCATTACCAAGGGCTGTCACATTCACCCTCTAAATAATGAGACCCTTTACTGCTCATCCTGAGACGGCATTAAAAAGAGATTGTCTAAAACATTTCTAATCACTTTCTCCACCATCCTTAACAAGCATGTCCGCACACAGGGTTTTAAAAATACTGAGGTCCAAAATCTGTGCTTGCTTGGGGGTCCGAGAAGATTTTGATTCTCCTGATCCAAGACGTTCAGAGGGCAAAATAAGGATAACAATAGCTAAAAAAAATTAAAACGTTTATAATAGCATTTGGGTTTAGAATGACAAAAGTTTCATAGGTAAATGATAAAGAATGATAACCCAATTTTCCTTTTTAGGTGAACTATACTTAAAATTTTAAGCAGTATCTTGTCAAAAAGAAAAAAAAATCAAAGAAATAGAGTAGGAGACAAACAAAGAAAAATAGTTAAAGAACTAGATTTTATTGTAAGCAGTGCATTTGGAAATTTGACTGTCCTAACCACAACCTATAAACCCACTTGTCAAAGCCACACATTTGACCATATTCTAGTGTAGGCCCAGGGATGAAAAGTGAATTTACTGAAAGGCTATCGAGAAAATGCAACCAAGGTCATTATTCATCCACAATATAGACACATTCATTCTTATGCCTAATATGTTGAAAATGGCTCTGGTTGAGCTGTTTGAACCCCTGGATATTACTGTCGGTCGTTTAACAATTCAATCGTAACAGAGTTGTCAAATATTAAATGTCTAGCTACTTACATCTTACACCTCACTTTTTGACCATTAAAACTGAAGTTTCATGCTGGAATTCACACTCTGCTTCTGTAAAAAGTCAAATTAATGCCCGCCTTTTTCGATTTGATTGCCCAGTCTTTCTGGCATAAACTATGTTTCCATCCATCTATTTTTATGCAAATATTGGGATATATTTTATAATAAAAACCACTGGATGGAAATGGCAAGTTAAGCATGCATTCTAAAAATGTGCATTTTTAGAATGCATAAAAAAAATATGCACTCAATTGAGGCACATCATTTTTTTCTGAAATGCCCAAGTCAATGTCGGTTGGGTATAATGACCTCCCATAACTGTCGCACACGATTGTATTCCCAAACATCAGGCATCCACCTCCAAACGCAAGATACATTGACAGCGTTCATTTCTTTTTTGTCTGCGTCCTGTCTTGATGCGCAAGTTCTATTATGGATATTTTGCGCCAACTTTCCAAGAAGTGACGATTTTGTTCTCTTGAACACATGAGATTGAAATAACGTTTTATTCTTTTTATGCAATATTCCAATTTTGTGCATTATAAGTTTGCAGCTTTGAGTGCTGATCAGCTCATGAGAAAGTCGGTTATCTTGGCGCTATTGTTTGGTAATTATTTCATGACTTTTTTTTTTCTCCTCAAAATAAATAAAATGGTGGGTACGGCCATGAAAATACAATATCAATTATTTCCCCCAAGCATTCATTCTTCCCAATGTTGAATTCAGTTTGAAAACATTTAAAACCATTTGCTAAAATATTTATTAAAATATTCTGTAATGTTTTAAACATTTATTTATTGGACTTTGGCCTCTCATAAAGTAATGCTGCAAGTTTGCAAACTTCCTGTGGTCAATGTATTGAATGCATTAGAAGCAGTACCTGTTTTCTGGGTCAGGGACAGTCATACTGCGGGTGATGTAGCACATTTTGAGGGGGATGTATCTGCGGTCGCCCTGTAAGGACAGCGAGGGGGGGCTGGGGATATCGAAGTGAGGACTGCCGAGACGAGGAGACTCAGGAGGCGGGGTCTCCCAGCCAATCTCAGACACCGGTGAGCCTTTTTTCACATATGGCGTTGCTTCCCGCATGTATTTCACTAGAACAAAAAAGAAATGGGTCAGTTGAGGGTCTTGACATTTATTACAGTTCACTACTGTGAACTGTTTGCGCATTCTCTTCCTCTAAGCTTCTTTTTATGAAAACAAAAACAGTATCGATAGACGCACATATAAAGAGATCAACACAAAACACCTATGCGAGTTAATTTTCCATCACATGTGTGCACTGGGCCTTTGCCAGTCAGAAATGAAAGCAGGAAACCCCTACGCAAACCACTTCACTCCCACGGCTGTCCTGAGTGAGGAAATCAATTCACCACATATTTGCATACTATTCTATTGCATTTCTAGATGATTGCTGCTGGCTTTATGACAGGGCAATGAACTTGAGGCTGAAGCGTCTGCACATGAACGTGCTGATAACCGAATTACAACTGCCATGCTTCTCAGGTGAATGTCACGCTGAGGGACAATTATTCCCATTCCATATGACAGCTTAATCTTTACAGGAAGCAGTTGACCATGTGAGCACAGGGCTATTTCACATTCACAATAATAGAGGCATTTCACAATTACCCATAAAAGAGACAAATTAGAACGGGCTGTTTGGCTATTTGGCATGACATCAATTTGGTTAAAACATAATAATTCTGAATGCCTGAGAGCAACAAACAGTTGCATATTACATAAATGCTTCTCTCTGAAAAAACTTTTGCACATATAAGCTGCAGTGTGCCAAGTAAACAATCCCTAACTGCAGGTCCAAATAATACAAGATCAACAGAATGATTTATGACGAGAAAACAAAAAAAATTCACTCTGCCAGTAGTACACTTTAGTGTCCCATTACTTTTTAAATGACTAAAGACACAAACTTCTTTTACCATAAACTGTTTTAATTATTCTGATTTCTTTTGATTATTTTAATTTCTTTATGTAAAGCACTTTGAATTACCATTGTGTATGAAATGTGCTATATAAATAAACTTGCCTTGCCTTGCCTAAAAAACAGTGTTAATGTTGTCAAATGTATCAATTATGAAACTAATTAAACTTCAGTTGTAAAGGCCCATTCACACCACCGGCCTTTAACAGCTCTAAAAAAGATAATAGTGTCATTATTCAGCTCAATTTACTTATTCAGTGTTGTTTCAATTCAGTTCAATAACTGTCAATGTTGCAAAGCTCATAAACAGATTATTGCTTTATTATTGCATTATTAATTGCAAAAATTGCAAACCTCATATAACACAAATGGAAAAGAAAACAACATATAATATTTAGTTTGTACCCCCTTTGGTACCTTTCTCTGACCATATGTTAAAAACTTCAAGTATTGAGTTTGAGTATTTGAGCATTTTTTTATTTTCTGGAATGGTTCCAATCACAGTTTTGTCTAAAAATGTATCCTGAATTTAGGATAAGAAGCTTGTGCTATTGTGTGCTATTGCTCAAGTAACACACACACACACACACACACACACACACAAGTGAAGAGAAGAAAATAACATACATTTTCTATCTGCCTCCAACTATACTCAGTATGCGTTATCATGACCTTTAGTTTACATGTTAAAACAGGAAACACAACTTACAAAGCTGGTGTCACTAAGGCTAAACGTCTAAACAAAAATCCCTTACTTTACAACTTCACACTGATAAGATTAAGAAAAAAACAAAGTAAGATAACTAGTCTACCTACATAATCCATATACTCCATCTAAATGTGGAGGCACAGAAGTGAAAAGTTCAGAATGCTACTGCCAAAGTCTCACATATAACTGTACTTCACGGTCAAGGATTCTTCCATCAGCTCTTGCATAAAACATTACAACTCAGAACTTTAGAGTCCACCACACAGCAGGTGGAACTCTATCCACAGGGCTAAAAGCTCCTGTGGTCCTTTATCCTCAAGGACAAGCTAAGAGACTACAAACACAAACTTATGAAAAGATTGTCTATGTTCTACAAAGGCAAAGGGATAACTTTGTGATAAAACAGTTAGATATATTTTATCTTTGCTTATTTACTTAATCATGTCACTTCAGTGGCAGGCAAAACTTGTTATGCAAATCTCCTTGATGTTTTGTCACAAAAATAACTTTCTGAAAATTCTTTAAAAAAAAATTCTATCCAAATGCTGGTTTTGAGCCTGTTGGGTCTTTTTTTCTGTGCTAGGTAGTTTTTGTGTTACCCAGCCGTTGGGTTAGTGGCTGGGTCAATCTCACTGATAGTAGAAACAATACACACCACCCCACCCTCCCATAGATATGTATGTAGATGCCTCATTCGACCACTCCAGACATGTCAATGCGCGCGCGCCATCTTAGAACAATCAGCGTATCGTCACTCTCAGTTAGTGATGGGAAGTTTGGGTCATTTTTTTTTTATTGACTCGGATATTTGAGTCTCCTTCAGCAAAATAAACAAATAATTTCGTTCACTTCAGCAGAATATAATTAAAATGTGACATATTATAGCCAAATTCTCCAACATATCAACTTACGCAAACTCTCGAAGAAGAGTTTAATTCTCAAAGAAATGGGATAACCTTTCACAGGTGAGAATGTGTTTTTTTGTGTTTATGTATATGTATTGTGGTTATTATTATTTTGGTACTTTTTAATAGGGATGCACCGAAATTAAAAATCTATTCCAAAACTGAAATTTTAGCTTCTTCATTAGAAATGGATAACAGAGAATTGCTGATTACGCTTGAATTAAAATGTTAACCTACATTAAATTATTATTTCTAAAATTCTGTAGAACCATATTAATCCCAAATAAAATACGTATCCTGGAAACATTAACCCATGTACGAGGTAAAAATAAGGGAGTATTACTGTACAAATGACCTACCATAAATCAACCCATTATACTGAGTTAAATAAACCATTTGACCCATAAGTGGGTTGCAAAACAACCCAAATTTGGTTACTTTTGACCCCACATTTAAAAATGATTTCCTAATGCTGTTGACTTTCATTCAGGGAGCAATAAGCTTCCAAGCAAATTGTAAATTATGAGAATAAGCAATGAGAAATGGTGAAGTGTTTATGGTTGACTGCCTTCATACGCTATTTAATCTATGTTTTATTGAAGAACAGTCCATGACAGATCCACTTTACTGGAAAAATTTACACTTGGGAGTGGACGTTAATTGTTCTCATTATGTGCACTCAAAAGAGAATGTTAAAAGTGCAACAGCTGAGAGCACCAACAATGAGAATTTAAATAGGAATTCAGTTGCATGACAGTAAGCACCACTGAAATATCCAAAAATCTGTCCGTAAATTCAAATGAGTATTTATTCACTTACTCAATTTCAAAACCTGGTAAATGCAGTTATACGCCACTGTGGATGAAGCATGAATCATTTTGCTGTCAGGGTGATGCCAAACTCCATTAGAGCCGGGCAATATCTTTTAACAAAGTCTTTTAACAATGTTCAACAATATTCAATATATCCACTACCGTTCAAAAGTTTTGGGTCGGTCTGAAAGGGTTAGTTCTGTAATCATTTTTTCACCCTCATGTCGTTTCAAACCCGTAAAACGTTTGTTCATCTTAGGAACACAAATGAACAACTTTTTGATGAAAGTCCACGCAACTACCACTTCGATGATAAACATTCATCAGCTCACACAAATTAAAGCTCAAACATGTTCGCTTGACGTGCGAGAAACAGTGAGGTTAATTCTCGTGTTATGCAGCACGTTTGAGCTTCTGCTAAAACCAATGAGGTTTGTTCTCGCGCACCAAACAAGTTTATGATCGCCGATCAATGTTTATATGCATAAAGGCCTAAATTCAATCTATTCATCACAAAGCAATCGTGTCTCTTCAGAAACTTTGGACTAAACAGCTCAATTCATGAGGATTAGTTTTACAAAAACTAAAGTGGTAGTTGCAGATGTCTCAGAAATCTCAGATGTCATTAAAAATATCATTTGTGTTCCGATTCCAAAGATAAACAAATTTCTTACGGGTCGTATGGGACGACATGAGGGTGAGTAAATGATGAGAGAAATTTCATTTTTGGTTGAACTAATGTTTTTGAAAGAAGTCTCTTATGCTCACCAAGTCTGCATTTATTTGATCACAAATACAGTAATATTGTGAAATATTATTATTTCATAGCATTATTTTATAGCATCCATTACTGCAGTTTTCAGTGTCACATGATTCTTCACAAATCATACTAATATGATGATTTGGTGATTAAAGTTGGCATGAATCAGAAGTTTTAGTCTTTTCTTCCTAATTGTGACATATATCCAAGTAAAATTGCAAAAACTGTGGATGGATCACTTTTTGGTTTGCTATTGCCGTCATGTCATCAGAGAAGAGAAGAGATGAGATGAGATGAGATGAGATGAGATGAGATGAGATGAGATGAGATGAGAAGAGAAGAGAAGAGATGAGATGAGATGAGATGAGATGAGATGAGATGAGATGAGAAGAGAAGAGAAGAGATGAGAAGAGAAGAGAAGAGAAGAGAAGAGAAGAGAAGAGAAGAGAAGAGATGAGATGAGATGAGATGAGATGAGATGAGATGAGATGAGATGAGATGAGATGAGATGAGATGAGAAGAGATGAGATGAGATGAGATGAGATGAGATGAGAAGAGAAGAGAAGAGAAGAGAAGAGATGAGATGAGATGAGAAGAGAAGAGAAGAGATGAGAAGAGAAGAGAAGAGAAGAGAAGAGAAGAGAAGAGATGAGATGAGATGAGATGAGAAGAGAAGAGAAGAGAAGAGAAGAGAAGAGAAGAGATGAGATGAGATGAGATGAGATGAGATGAGAAGAGATGAGATGAGATGAGATGAGATGAGATGAGATGAGAAGAGATGAGATGAGATGAGATGAGATGAGATGAGATGAGATGAGATGAGATGAGAAGAGATGAGATGAGATGAGATGAGAAGAGAAGAGAAGAGATGAGATGAGATGAGATGAGATGAGAAGAGAAGAGAAGAGATGAGAAGAGAAGAGAAGAGATGAGATGAGATGAGATGAGATGAGATGAGAAGAGATGAGAAGAGAAGAGAAGAGAAGAGATGAGATGAGATGAGATGAGATGAGATGAGATGAGATGAGATGAGATGAGATGAGATGAGATGAGATGAGATGAGATGAGATGAGATGAGATGAGAAGAGATGAGATGAGATGAGATGAGAAGAGAAGAGAAGAGAAGAGAAGAGAAGAGAAGAGATGAGATGAGATGAGATGAGATGAGATGAGATGAGATGAGAAGAGAAGAGAAGAGAAGAGAAGAGAAGAGATGAGATGAGATGAGATGAGATGAGAAGAGAAGAGAAGAGAAGAGAAGAGAAGAGAAGAGATGAGATGAGATGAGATGAGAAGAGAAGAGAAGAGAAGAGAAGAGATGAGAAGAGAAGAGAAGAGAAGAGAAGAGAAGAGAAGAGAAGAGAAGAGAACTTGATTAACGATTAAGGGCACATGAATTAAAAGTAATAATGATGTGCACGGATAAATCTTTTATAATAAATACTGCAGTACTCCATAAAAAAGAAAGATTTGTCCATTTTGATTTCATGTTGACTTTAACAGGTAAACATTTCTTATCAACAATAAAACTTAACCGAAGCAGTAAGATCTGTTTTTGAACACCAGTGAACAGATATCAGTATGTAAAAGGGTTTCAACCACTATAGGCTAACCATTAAGCACAAGTCATTTAATTTTTAAATTATATTCTATACAAATACCCAAAAACATACCAATAAACAGCAATATTCACTACGGTACATATATTTTAAAAAAAATACATGAAGAGACTTCGTGAACAAAATCAGAGTTCCGTGAACCAGAGTTTTGAATCGAATCACTGAAACTGGCGATGTTGGTTAATTTTACATCGCCAGCAAAATCATTGCGATTAGTAATATTGCATAACATGGTTGTTCAGAAGAGAACAACTGGGCTCAAATACCAATATTAAACCTAAACGTCTTCTGCTCCAGGTGGTTTGTACATTTAAAACATGAGATCAATGTTACATGAAACCAGTTATTCTAGTCTCGTGCATGCTGTTCAAATATCTATGGAGTTGACTTTATTTGAGGATAGCTATACATTCCTTTGTCTCCTGACCTTTGTTGAAGGGAATTGAAAGAACTGGCCAAGTTGCATTACAAACATCAGGTTTTTTTTCATCAGGTTGGAAGGAAATGATATTGCTGCGGATGATTAGAACTTGCATTTCCCTTAACCATTAACTAACTAGGCAACAAGTACTGAAGTAAACGTCAGAACGACAGAGCCTGCATGTACCGCAGATGTGTTGTCCCTGCTCCCAGTATCTACTGCATGCTTTGAGGATGAGGTCATGTGACTTGTGAGAGTGGTCTTCACTACATGTTTCCCTCCCTCTGTAAAAGACTAGCCCTCATTCCAATCCCCGTCTCATCCTCTCTCACTTTATCATTTATTTACAATTCTGAATAAGTGAGTGAATGAGAAAGAACAGAAAGCATGAGGTGGCACATTCCAGGAATGATTTATTCGTACCTTTTGCTTATGCATCTTAGTTAAGATAACTTAAACCGTTTGCAGAATCAATCTGTCACACTTTGCGCTAGTAATATCGAGAGGTTTGACTTCCAAAGTATTTCATTTTCCCTATTTCTTTGTCTAGACTTCTACAGCGAGTCTTCACTTATGACTGTAATTTGGTGTTTTTAGAGAAGAGTGATTCTAGTTTAAAGCATATTGAATAATACAGATGCTAAATTCAATTTTTTCTTCAAAACATTCTTGGCCAACAGTACAATTATTTCTCTGCAGTTATTTTCAGCACAATGAAAACAACACACATTTACACGAGGACAGCTTTCGTGTGCTATGTTTATCTAGGTTTTTAAAAATTAGATTATTTGTTCGAAGAGGAAGAAAAAGGCCCTTTTTTGAATTTTGGCTTTTGAACGAAGTGAATTTACTTGAGTCATAACTAGAGAATTCGGCTTTTTTGTGCAGACAGGTAGCTATCAACTTGTCAAATGCCTTGAGATTCTACTTTTTTTTTTTGTATCATCCAGAGACCTTGACTTCAATATGACTAGCTCTGTAATTTTGCCAAAGACATTGACTTGTCCCCATGACAAATGTGTTTCTCAAGAATATATAGCCTATAGACAAGGAATGTGGCATCAGGGAATATGTTAAAAAGACTACTGTGTTGATTGATAGAGTGGTGACAAAGTAAAATACAAGTTTAGTGTAGTAAATCTGTAAGAGTAAAAGGATGTGCAAATATTTCTGGCAAGAAACATCAAATTTAATCATTCAAAGAAGCCAAATCCCAAGGACAGGACAAAGGAGTCATGGGCCTTGATTTGACATGCAAAACTCACTCGTTTGTGCAAATATTGAGCTTTATGGACAACTGGTTGATATATTGGTTGCTCTGTTCACTGAAATCGTCTTGCATGTTTCTACTGTACTTAACTGACCTACGAATATGGTAACACTAGTTTGGAAGTTTTGTTCCAGAATTTCTGTTTAAAGATTTGCAATGAATCTAACTAGTGAAATGTTTCATAAATTTTTTAAAGTGTACTGAGTATAACATGAGTGCTCCACAGGAACCAAATTCTCCTTCCCTGCTTTTCAAAAAAAAGGCGTTAAACCTGTTTTTAATTTAAAATGAGTCTTTATTTCAGATATGTTAAAGCTTTAATGGAATATAATTAAAAGGTAATTATCATCTATGCACCCCTCTGTTGTTCTTTCTTTCATGGAATTCTAAAGACGTTACCTAGATGGTGACTAGAGGGTTGTCAAGCTCCAAAATAAAAAAAATATAAAAATAAAAAAAAGTTAATACTTTAGAGCACAAAATTCCAAGTCTTTAGAAGTTGTATGAGAGATTTGTGTTTTGAACAGGACAAAAAAAAATGTATTCACTGAAAATCCTGGCATTTGCCATTGCGCTAAAATCTTATTCATGCTATTTGAATACACGCACATATTCAAATGTGGTGCACCAGGATTGGTTATGAGACACATGAGAGCCAATGAAGTTTAAAAGGATAGTTCACTTTGAAAATGAAAATTCTGTCATTATTTTCTCACCCTCAAGTTGTTCTAAATTTGTATGAGTTTCTTTGTTGAAAGACCAAAACTGTTGCTGGTGGCCCCTATTGACTTCCATAGTATGAAAAAAGGTACTATGGAAGTCAATGGGCACCAGAAACTATTTGGTTGACAAAATTCTTCAAAATATCTAAGTAAACTATCCCTTTAATTTAATTAACATCAAACCCGGCATTACAAGACTTGATGTGCCATGTTTGACATCCAACACAGAAAAAGCCAACACAACACTTTGGCGAATTTGAATAAATTCATAATATCTCATTTGTAAATTTCCATACAATTTGCTTATGCCCTACTGAGGGTTAGTTTAAAGGTGCAGTGTGTGATTTTAGCGGCATTTAGTGGTGAGGTTACGAATAGCAACCAACAAAAGTTACGGTGGCCGACAGGAAAATATGTCATCGTCTGAGACAGCAGAGTAGCCAGTTCAGCAATGAGGTTTCTTTACAAGGATAAATTATCAAATTATGTTTACTTAATTATTCAGTAAAACTTTGTTATAGCGAATATTATTGTTACTTGTTCATCATTGTGTCAGTGTTTTATTCGCTGAACTAAGCTTGCTTCCTTGCACGAAGAGCAACATAGTAACGAAACGAATTTGTCTGTTTAGGGCTACTGTAGAAACATGTAGGCGCATTTCAATGTAAGGGGAGCCGGCCGCGGTGTATGTAGATAGAAACTGCTCATTCTAAGGTAATACAAATATAACGGTCCATTAAGTAAGGTCTTTATACACTACTGACAACGTACTTTTCAAGGTAGTGACAAAACGCGTTCTGTAGCGCTGTTTGTTCACTGTTGGCTACGGTAGAAACATGACGACACAATATGTCGACCTCCATAGAAGGGGGTGCCTGCGGTTATGGAGATATAAATGTCTCATTCTAAGGTAATAAAAACATAACGGTTCATTATGCAAGGTCTTTATACACCACTGGAAACATAGTTATGGATCTCTTATTGCATTTCTGTCAATAGATCCTCAAAAATATTACATAATGCACCTTTAAGTGTGGACCTTCAAGCTTAGTTTTTTCTAAAACCATACATTTATAAATTCATACGAAATCACCAAATTCATAAATTAACTATTTTTTCTCATGAGATCGGGTTGGAAAAAGTAGCGTCAATTAATACTCTGCTAAACTTCCATGGAGGACACAAAGTCATTTAATACTGGAATAATATGAGGGAGAGTAAATGATGACAGAATTTCCAATATTATTTTATTCAGCTATAAACATGGATAACAACATCTGCCCATCAGTGACTAAACCACAGTCTGACATGACCGCCGAAGGCAGATCAATTCTGAAAAATGAGAATATGACAAAAAAAGTTTAGCACATCTGTGTTCATTTAGTCACAAAGACATCAGGTGGGGAGCTGCAAAGTCACTGAACAAGCCTGGCCAAATATAGATGTGTAATCTTGGTATCAGTTGCATGAATCAGCTTGAAAGAAACACATTTAAATGTTTAATTTCCAAAGTAATCTGGCAGAGTTACTTTCTGTCGTGCAAGCCTGTCAAACTTTTATGGTGAATACATACCACAGGGAACAGGGAAAACGCAGAAATCAAAACATTCTTCTCCATGGCTGAATGCCCTGTTTAACTGATTTACAGAAAGTGACTAATCTGACCCTCAGGTCAGTGTACAGGAAAATCATTGAATATCATAAAAAACACAGTACTGTACTGGTATGGGGTTAAAGTCTTGTGTAGCAGTCTAGCACAAAAAAGCTAAAACGACTGATAGTGTAAGAGCATTTTCATACATACCACCATGCCACTAACAATATATTCTGTGACCGGGGTTTTAAGATGTGCACGTCACAAATACAGAATATGGATTACAACAGGATGCATTCTTACAATGGCATCATTTACAGGATAAATACAATACATTTGCCAGAATTGGTGCACTTACTGTAAATTCTCCTTTATTTTGATCTCAATAATTTTGTAAAGCGCAATCAAGAGATAAATTAGATTTTTAAACATACAATATGCTAGGAATTTAGCTCTTAATTTGGGTAAATAAAACAAATGTGCATATTTTGCACATGGTTTGAAATGGTACATCCTTTTCCCACTGTATATCGTGTAACAGGTAGACCTAGGCTATTTTCAGTCTAGCTGCTGTTGCTCACGTAGTCTAGTCTATATCCAACCACATTTCCTATGATCCTCAGCTGTATTGTGAAAATCATCAACATGACTGAGCGGAATGAAAGTTATAAACGTCCCTCTGAAATCTGTGCTATGCTTTTATGATGCAGTCAGAGGGAATTTCATAGCTTTGTCACTCTCAAGGGTGCTTTCATCCTCAACGTACAACACTGGAGGGCAAAGCAAACCCGTCCATCACTCGACTCAAGCGACCTTATATGTGTAAGCGAAAGACGTGTTTGTGGTACCCTAATGTACAGTTCTGCTTAAAAAGCACACACAACTTAATCCAGCCTGACCTGCTGGTCTTGCGGTTGTCTGAGATGGTATTTGGTTAAGCTGGGCAACTTGCTGGGTGATAAAAAATATATATATATATTTTTTTTTTTTTAAATCAGCCAAGCATGTGAGCTGGTTTTGGAGAGGTATTGTGCAAAGACTATACTGGTTTACAATGCCATAGAAGAACAATTTTACGTTCCCCTTTCAGTGAACGATATTTTTTTTTCAAAGTGTGAACAACAATCCAAAGAACCTAAAAATAACCTTAAATGTCCCATGGATGTTTGGGTTCTTCTTATAGAACCATAATGCAAATACAATAAACATTCTGTACAGTGTTGTGCATGTTGCTTCAGTTCTCAATTAACAGGTCCCTCACAACTGATAAACCTCCATTAAACTCAACAGCCCCACTGAACGGGCTTCCAGCGTTTCTCCAGTCCTGCTCTTACCTTCCAGCATAACTTCTCTCCCCGCTTTCTTCAGCACCTGCACCGCCTCGTCGTGCGTGGCGTCCCGCAGATTGATCTCGTTCACGGACAGTATCGCGTCCCCCACATAGAGCGCTTGAGTCTGATCCGCAGCCAGACCCTTGAATATCTTACTAATAAGAATAGGCATCTTGTTCTCCTTCCCGCCTTTGATGCTTATCCCTAATCCGCCGACCTCCTGCTTGATAACTTTGACACATCTTTTACGGTTCGCAATCGCTTCGGGAACTTGTGAGTCCGTAAAAGGAGTCCATACTCCGGCTTTGGGACTGTTCGTGGGGTCCGGCTGGTCGTAGGAGCCGTTGGTGGTGATGCCGTTGAGGTTAACGCTGGTGTCTGTCGCGGGATCCTCGCAGCTGAGCGTCAGCGACTCGTCGCTTAAACTCGCCAGCACCGCGTGCCATCGCTCCCGTACTAGCACTTCCAAACATGCACTTTTCTGCACTCTGTTTCCACAAACCGCCATCTTTGAAGCATTCTTAAAATGCCATGTGATTTCATAGACACGCACAGGACTTTACCCCCGACCAGGGAAAAAGTTGTGATTCAGGTTGAATAGTTTCAGCCCCTGTAGGCTCCGCAAGCATATCCTCTTTGGGTGGAGCAAATGTCTGAGATGTCCTGTGTAGCCATGCTGAACTCTCTAGATGTCAGGAAATGTTTGGATTGAAGTCTGTTTGATTCATCTAAGTACTGTGTGGGCTACATGTTTTATCTGAAATGTGTTTAACACTTCCTCCTCTAATGAATGACTGCCATTTAAATAGTTAAATCGGCTGTATCATCGGTTATTTTCACGTTTGAAATGGGCAGTTTGTGATTCATACGATGTCTTTCAGGGGATTTTTAGAAGGATTGTATAGCTGTGGGAATGGTCTAGCCGGTGACGTTCCGTCTAACGAAAAGTGTTCCTGCGATTAGGTAGCCTACCTCAGGTGAAGGAGATTTCTGTTTCTGTTAAATTGATTTACCTCGTGAAAACACGCAGCCACTTGTAATCACACTTTTTTGTTTGAAATATTGAAACTCCAAATATAATAAAGTATTTTTTATTTATAAAGAACATGTTCTTTTAAGACCGCAATAATTACGCCTTGGGACATTGATTTCCGCTGGTGTGATTCACACTAATTTCAGACAGTGCAGGTTTTAAAAGAAACTGAAAGTTGTTTTGCATCTTTGTTGATGTTGTCTTTAAATGTACGAAATGAAAAAAGTTATTTGTGATTATTATCTACAAGCAATGTGACATAGCCCACCTACGGATAATATACAAAACGTTGCTGTGAAAGGGAGTCCACCTTTCGGCACGGCTTTCGGTGGCGCTATAAGCAGAGTGTTTAGTGCCATCTCGTGTTTATTTTTGGTCACTGCACTTAAAAGCCACCAGTGAGTAGCCTAATAGAGCAAACAATTTTTTATTTTTTTTAATGCGTCAATGTGTGGAAAATTAATGTTTTTGTAGAAACCTTTTTTATTATTAAAGAAAAACATAGCAAAATAACAATAACTGACAAAGCCAATGAGTCATTGTTGGACTAAGCACTTGTTTAATCTTGTTTGATTGAATTTTTTTTAATGAACAAATAGTTTTTGTGCTTGACTGACAATCAAAGCCAGAAAAATAAATAGCTGTAGACTAAATTAAGCCCTCAAAATATGTATTTTCTGTATAGCAGGTTAGATTTACAAAACCGATGTTGATTTGAAAAGATTTTTGTTGCACTTCCACTCTAGTCTACTCTTAGTTCAGAAGCTGACTTTGAAGCAAACACTTTGATCAAAAAGAGCAGTCAAACTTGATCAGAAGTATCTAAAACATATCTAAAGTTACTGAGAACAACAACAGTGTTGCTGTGAGCCAAAGGCGCCATAAACATTGTTTCATGTCACTCTGGTTTTGATTAAGATTAAATAAAGGATTAAGAGTACTTGCATGAAATTTACGAGTTAACCCCACTACAAGTTGCAGAAATTTGTGCATGTAATTTACAAGGTCTGCTCTACCCAGGGGAATGTTTTCCCCTCATTTCTTCCTTTCTAAATTGTGCAAGTGCTTTTTGTTGGTCACTCACGGTTGTGAAACAGCAGGGAGGCACATGCAGCTCATTAGAGTTGAAATAAAAGGCCATGTTGGAACGTTAGTGCTCTCCCGTATGGTGAGAAGAGAATGACTCAAGGGTGAAAGACAGATTCAGCGATGCACTTTCATTACTTCCTCACTACCATCGAGATTCTCTCTATGTGTGGTTTAATTATAAGATGATCTTAAAATAGCCTATAAAATAAATCAGCCTGTGACGTGAGAATTGTTCAATGACTTTTCAATATTTCTGTCATAATTTTAGTTTGAGATTTTAAACAGGACACCCGATGTTTTTATAGCCTTTATAAATGTAAGTGATAAATAAGACAATACGTTTGATTTGTTGATGTAGCTACTGTCCCACACATGATCCTTAAAGTCGACATGAAACGGAAGTTGCGATGGTTTTTTGTCATTTCCGAAACCCTGTCATTACAATAGGAATCCACATGATCTGTAATTTTGCGTGAGGGCGAAAATTTGTACCCCTATAGAAGAGTAACCTTTTATTTTTATCCTCGAAATTTAGCTATTAGGCCTATGTGACCGCACCATCCTTTACCAATCAAATATTCGTGGTTACTGAAATATATGGTAAACATGATGTATTTATACACTTAGAAGAAGAAACAATTAGTATACAAATGTTTAGAAGCTATATAAAGTATATACTTTAAGACCAAGCTGTAGCCTAATGCAATAAAAGTGTATTAGCCTATTAAGAAATTCCGTTCAAGATGTTAGGGCGATCTATTAGAAATATATTGGACCTCTCGGAATTGTGCTGTCACATTCCTTGCTGGAAAACTGTACTAAGATAAATTGCCAAGGAATGCTAAACGTCATTAACTCCAGCATAATCTAAGAATAACTGTATAATGAATAGGTAAGCAAAATGTAGTGTTTAAGGCATTTATATGCACAATCCATCATAGCAAATGACAGGTCATTTGTAGCACACCTTTAAACAAACAATGCCTACAAACTTGCAAACCGCCATGTGATCTGAAACAAAAATCTCATTCTTAGCATCAGATGTTCCTTCTGTTTCCTCTAACACACAGTTTGATGTGATCCATGATTGGTAAAAATGGTCAAAATAAACGATGCGCAGCAGAAAACGTGGAGGGAAGCACATTTGAGTAGGCCTACAAACATTTGTGGGGACAGGGGCATGTGTACTTACTGAAGTATGGATTTTTCTCCATCTCTGGTAAGATACCATGGAGATAAGTGTGTTATAATTATTAGTTGTTAAATGTCTTTCTAGTTGGCTTTTTCTAGGGCCAGGTATTATTTCAGCAATGCCGAAAACGCGGACGGAATTGCAGAATCCATTCATAAAAACGGAATTTACACTCTGAAGGTGGGATCTTATGCTTTTAAAGCTAGCTTGCTAGCCTCTTGAAATTAGAAATAGCCACCTTTTACACTTGTTTAATATGTGAAGCTGAACACTGATGCCAAATGCTCTTTGATTTCAAATATAGCTCAAACTTAATATGGAGGCGTAGTTTATAGCCATGTTAAATGAAAACAGCAAATCTATATTTGGGGTATGTGGTGGTCTTAATATGCAGCACAATATGCGCCAGAAGTGTGATCATTAAAATAACACATCTAAGAGGCCAGTATTTTTCTTTTAAAGCCAATTATGGATTTTATATGTTATGGCTAATCGTGCTCTCACCACCCGCCAACATATTTTTTAAGATCATGAAAACAGAACTTAAATTGCCAAGGATTCAACCAAATTTTACCATGATCATAACACTTGTCAAAATATGGAAATGTGGAGGAACATAGTAATAAGAATACCTTATATAAGTTAATTAGAGCAATAACCGTCTAATAAGAAAATCTCGGGGGAAATTATTTGTATTCACGAATAAAAAATCAGTTCAACCTTTTTTTACAATTCAATCAACTAAGTACAAAACATGTTCACCTGCGTGGCTATTAAATAGAGTTTATAGAGGATAAGCAGCAACCTCTTTAATATAATGCTGCCATTAGAACAAAAGGACAATTTTTTACACTGTTTATAGGCTACACCTTCAGCATTACATCTCAAAATGTTTTTACTGTACTGTGACCACTTGAACAGCATTTTGAACTTATAAAGTTATATAGAAAAAATTACAAATAACTTACTTTGAAAGAATCATGCAGAATCAGGAGTGAAAGGCTTGTTGGCATTGCCATGGCAACACAATAGCCTTCCATAGAGCACTCGTGAATTTCTTATTTTAAAAAGGCTGTGAAATAATTATTTAAATGGACAACCATGACACCATATTGGTTGAGGCCGATAGCAGGACAGAAGAACTGTTCACAGTTTCAATGCAAAATCCCACTTGATGGACTACTTTTCCATTTCATTTCAATCATTTTGTTATTTTTAGCTGAAATTCATTTGCCAGAGGTATTGTGGAATAATATTATCTGAGCTGGTGTATAGGTATAGCAAGGTGTGTGTGCTGACCATTAAAACATATTGGAAGGTTACTTCAATATTTCTCTTTCCATTGTGTGATTTAAGTTAATTAAAAGCTGTACTGTGCTGCTTTACATCATGGCGTGGCGTTTCTTCAACTAGGGGCACTTTTAGCCTTGTGAAGTTGAATAAAAAAACTTGTTAAAAAGTCACGTAACAGTCTAATAAGTTTAAATAATTTGTCTAGTTTTAAGGTCTGTAAGAGGACAAGAAGATTCTTAGATTACAAGAAAAATTGTTAATATTTAAAAAAAAAAATCAACCTGCGATGAACAAAATGTAATTTCCACCACATCTCAATACAGCTGTTATTTTAAAATAGAATAACTTATGCCACTCAAGAATTGTCTAAGATGATTTTTGTAACTAGTGACCGGCGACAAAGGGCAGCCCTGCCGGAGTCAAAACATGCACCGGAAACAAGTCTGACTTACTGGTGGCAATACGAACCAAGCTCCTTCTCCGGTCGTTCAGGAACTGGACAGCCCGTAACAGAGGGCCCCGGATCCCATACTCCAAGAGCACCCTCCACAGGACGCCGCAAGGGACACAGTCGAATGCCTTCTCCAAATCCACAAAGCACATATGGATTGGTTGGGTAAACTCCCATGCACCCTGGAGTGGGTATAGAGCTGGTCCAGTGTTCCACGACCGTGACGAAAATCCGCACAATTCCTCCTGAATCCGAGGTTCTTCTATGGGCCAAGTTCTCCTTTCCAGTTCCCTGGCATAAGCTTTTCCGGGGAAGCTGAGAAGTGTGATACCCTGTAGTTGAAACACACCCTCCGGCCCCCCTCCTTGAAACGAGGGACCACCACCCCGGTCTTCCAGTCCAGAGGTACTGTCCCTGATAGCCACGTGATGCTGCAGAGGCGTGTCAGCCAAGACAGCCCCACAACATCCAGAGACTTGAGGTACTCAGGGCGGATCTCATCCACCCCCGGTGCCTTGCCACCGAGGAGCTTCTTGACTACCTCGGTGACTTCAGCCCAGGAGATGGACGAGTCCACCTCCGAGCCCTCAGCCTCTGCTTCCACAATGGAAGACGTGTCGGTGGGATTGAGGAGATTCTCAAAGTACTCCTTCCACCGTCCGACGATATCCCCAGTTGAGGTCATCAGCTGCCCACCTCCACTGTAAACAGTGTTGTTAGGGCACTTCTTCCCCCTCCTGAGGCCCCGGACGGTTTGCCAGAATCTCTTCGAGGCCAACTGATAGTCCTTCTCCATGGCCTAACCGAACTCCTACCAGGGACATATAGCCCCGGACAACATAGCTCTTAGGATCATTTGGGGACTCAAATACCTACACCACGATAAGGTGGCAGTTCTAGGAGGAGGGAGATATATAGGGCTGCAACTAACGATTATTTTAATAATCGATTAATCTGTCCATTATTTTTTCGATTAATCGATGAATCGGATTTAAAAACAAAACAAAAAAACATTAATTTCCAACCCTTTATTCTGAAACAGAACTGACAGTGCAAATTCAAAGTGCAAAAAATCCAGTGCAAAAAATTGGACTAACACAAAAAACATACACATGTATGCTTTACATCCGGCAAACATGGGCTTTTTAAAAAATAAAGTGCACAAAAAGATGTATATTTCTGTGTAAAGGGACCTGAGCTGTCAGAACAATAAATATTTTATAAAAAAATAAAGAAAAATACAAATCAGAAAACTTAACAGGATTTGTTTGAACGTCAGAACTTGTTCTCTACACTACTCTTGCACACACTCACAAACTCTCAAACTCATAGATGGACACACTCACAAACTTGTGTTTTGTTTTTTGTCAAAGATGTTATAATCTTTAACGAAATGTTTGACATTATTTGACAAGCAAATGCACACAAAAGACAAGTCTCGCACATGGATAATAGGTATAATAACAATAATAATAATTATAACAAAAGATAATATATCTAGTATATCCTAATATTAATTATAAATACAATGTATATAAAATATAAATACAATATAAAATAATATATAAAAAAAAAAAAACAAATACAATGGATTGACCACTTCCTGGTGTATAAGGTATTTTGCAGCTCATCCTTTCCGAGCATATAGTGAAGTATCTCTGAGTCATTTAGAGTAAAGATTGAAAAATTCAGTGCTGCAAATTGTGGAAAAATATATTCCCTTTGTAGTTGGGACAGACAAGAAAGTGTTTTCATCTTCAAATCACAGTCTGCCAATTCAGTGGTAAGAATTTAATTGTTGTTTTTATTTATATTGTTGTCCATTTATCGAACTTCCATGTCTCTTATATAGTACTATGTAGTAGGCCTATACCAATTTACTAATGCTCAGACACACTCGGTCTCTAGCTCTCGCGCGTAGACACACTCGGTCTGTCTCTCGTGCACTGTCGCTCGCGCGCAGATACACTCGGGCCCAGTCCCAATTCGCATACTATCCGTCCTAAATAGTATTTGAAAATAGAATTAGTACGTCCCAAATCGTAGTATTGAAATGAGTGTTCCAAAGATACCCAGATGGTCTGCTTTCCGGTCAGAAAGAATCCGAAGTGCAGATTTGATGCACACTCTAACGGCTAATATTGCCTGAAGGATTCGGTTAGAACTACAAACACAAGTGAAAAGTGTTAAAAAAAAAACTACAGACATGGAGGACGCGCCCGGTGGTTATGTAGAGAGGTTTAGATAAAGGGGTTTGATTGAGTGATTAATTATCAGTATCTAACCTGACGAAAATGTATTTATTCAATATTGTCTACATTACATTGCATCTGCATTGTGAACTTTTGTAAAGATACGTTTAGCCAGTACCTTTTAAATGCCTTATAATATTCAAATTGAAAACACATGAGGAGAGTCTCCGCATGAAAGACCCACGACTGGCAGATGAATGTGCTATCCCTCTATCCGAAACGGTAGGAAATCAAATTAGATTGAATGGAGCATTTTAATTTTGACCAGATGATTTACAGGGCAGTGGATTTGCCAGTGATAGGATGCACGCAACAGATCTGTCCGTTAAAGATTCTTTAAATCAAAGAATCCTATTTTTTAGCACAGTTTTAGCGAAAATATTAAGCAGCACAACTGTTTTCAGAAAGAAATGTTTCTTGAGCAGCAAATTAGCATATAGCCTATTAGAATGATTTCTAAAGGATCATGTGACACAGACTGCAGTAATGATGCTGAAAATTCAGCTTTGCATCACAGGAATAAACTACACTTTAAAATATATTCAAGTAGAAAATTGTTACTTCAAAGTGTAATCATATTTTACAATATTATTCTTTTTTATTGTGATTTCTTATTAAATAAATGCAGCTCTGTTCAGCATATAAGAGACTTATTTCAAAAACAATCAAAAATGTTTCCAGGCTTAATGGCAATATAATAAAAAATTTTTACTATGTTGCTATATTTGACTATATATTATATTTTATTATATTATATTTAAGTTAATCTTCACTCCTTCCACTATATTATGCTAAGATACGACCACTCTGGTGCTCTCCTCCTGTTAGCATGTGCAAGATGTTATTGTGAAGCCCATGTGGAACCATTTGGCTCGTGGTTTAATTCTCCCCGTGAGGGCAGCATAATAATCACCAAACTGCTCTGATACAGGTCCTGGAAGAATAATGACAGTCAAAGTTATGTGTAAATCTGTTTCAAATATTTATATTTTGACAATGTATTGTGTTTGTATCAGGAGAAGGTGTGTGGCAGGTGTTTAGAGATACTGATCATCAAATCCTTAAAGTCCACTGTATCGGCATGTATAATGAACCCAAAGTTTTACTGTCATGGTGTACGTCATTATTGGAAAATAGTTTAATTTACTGCAAATCCAGCAATATAAAATCACATCTGGCAACTCCATTGTTTGAAGCCAAAATCAGAGCTGAAATTAAGATTCTGAAACCATCATGAACTCTTTATTTGTTCTAATTGCCCTGTACCTGACAAATGAACATTTTAAAGCAACACCAAGGAACTTTTCCTCTGTGGTCGCCCTACAGGTTGGAAGCGGAATTGTCCATTACCGCTGTCTTAAATAATTTAGCCTACCGCAGCCTACTGTCGCATGCGCACGCTCGCTGTTTATCCAGCACCGGCTTTGGAACCAACAATGGCCACAGACAAGGTAGAGTATGATGCATGATTTTATGAAGACATCTCAAACGAAGAAAAACTATGTATGCCGTAAAGCAGTAGAATTTTGTAGTTCTTTTTGTGCTCCGGTTACTACCTGAAACCCGAAGTTACATAGTGCCAGTAAAAGCGATACAGACCACCATGACCAAAACAGTTTAATGTATATGATTCAATGATAAACAAAAGACAGTAGTCACTTGACACCAGTGACTGGTGAAGTAGGTTTTGTATAACCTATATTTTAGACAAAATATTGCAAGTTACTTTGTCTATTTTTGGTTTAAAAACTAAAAATAATATATTTTTTAATATTAATAAAAATAAAAATAATAATTATTCCTATTAATAATATTATAGGAAAACAAGGAAATAGTTTCCACTGTTATGTCGATGATACTCAGCTATATTTTTCATCATGACCCGAGTTAGCTAGTATTCCAGCTCCAGTTTGGATCCACCCTCTTACGAAGATTTCAGATGACCCAACATCTGTGAAGAGATGACAACAACCCTTGCAATGACTTTGACAAACAACATGCACCACTGCCATAATATATTTTTATATACTAGTAGCCTAGTAGTGTTTATTTATTTATCCCCATAGGGAAAGTAGTTTGCAGCAAGCTCACACAGACATTTAAAAAAATCAGTTGGCATATAGCCTACAGTACAAACAATAATTTAAAGCAAATAAATCTAATTTAGGATAACCAGACCAGCTGACCATCAATCAACACTAGAAGAATAATTTAAAAATCAAATTACTGTAATCATTATAATCACTACTTTAGTGGGATCATTGTTTCTGCCTAAATTAATATATGATATAAGCTTACTGCATGATTTGAATTATCTTAGAACTGTAATTTTTAGACATATGGACATTATTTTGACACAGTCAGCTCTTTTAACAGGTTACTTTAAATTGTAATGTATACACATGTGTTGTGAAAAGCTCTATACAAATAAATGTGAATTTAATTGAATTATTCATCGTTGCATGTCTCCGAGCATCGCACAGTAGTGGTGTTTCACTCCTGAATGAATAATTTTTTTAAAGAATTGGTCGAAAGAATTATTCATTGACTCTTAAACAGTAGTCACTTGTTACACAATAATGAATGATACTTTAATTGTCTTTTTTAACTCTGCAAATGTTTGTTCAACAGTAGATTTAACTGCCATGCATTTGCAAGCATCAAACAGCAGTGCCGTTTTGTTCCCAAATAAATCATAGTTTTTGAACAAATTGGTGAAATGCATGATTTAATGACTCACACAAAAGAAATTTGAGGACTGGGTCTAACTGTTGTATACATTTCAACCCTAGCGTTTGCTTAGTGGTTTTAAAATCAGGATAAGTGTAGATTGAACGATTTTACATGGTGACTAAAGTGCAGTTTGCCACCCTCTCAGTCTCATTGTCACTCTGCATGAGATTTATCACCATTGTTACGTCTCCCCTCTTTAGGGTAAAATAGGGAACAACGAACAAACAGTGGAGAGACTTTGAGGATCTCCAGCTCTCCAGTCCCAGATTCACCAAATAATGAAACAAAGTTCACTTTGAAATGGCATGTCTGCCTTTTATTTCTGTACCCTAGCCGAAACTAGAAATTAATAACATCAAGTAAAGGAACACATTACAAATAAATCCAAAACAAAAAGTATTACCTCGGGAGGAGGGCCCAATTCAAAAGAAAACAAAATAACCTCTACCTAAAAGGGGAATAACATTAACTTACCTATACAAAACAGAAAACAAAACAAAACAAAACAACAGATAACTTCCCTCACTCCCTAACTAACCATTAAACAGGAGAAAAGTTCTGCGTATCCTCCACCCTACATTACCCACAAACTCTTAATTAATCATAAATGAAAAGAAAAATAATTTCAAGAGTCACGTTAGGACACACGTTGTGACCACACACACCAAAGAGCGCGACCAGCGCTCACTTGTCTGGACTTGGAGAGCGGAACAACCCCAAACGCGACGATGTCTCTCTCCTTCCTCAGCACTTTCTCTGCTGCTTTATTAGACTCCTCAAAACACGCACCAATCAGTGCGCGGACAACACTCACGGGATAACGAGCACAGGTGGTAGCCCTTAATCCTTTCAAAGCCACACAAGAAAAGAGAAAGAGAGAGAGAGAGAGAGAGAGAGAGAGAGAGAGAGAGAGAGAGAGAGAGAGAGAGAGAGAGGGAAAAAAATACACATGCACATAACACTCCTGGGGCCCTATTTTAACGATCTAAAACGCAAGTGTCAAGCGCAAAGCGCAAGTAACTTTGTGGGCGGATCTCGGCGCTGTTGCTATTTAACCGGCGGGATAAATGCCTCTTGCGCTCGACGCAAATCTAAAAGGGGTTGGTCTGAAGTAGGTTCATTATTCATAGGTGTGGTTTGGGAGTAACGGGAAACAAAACCAATGAGAGCTTTATATCACATACCCTTTAAGAGCATGATGAACGAGGTGCGCTTGTTCCACGGCGCAATACTATTATAACGGCGTATTTACCAGGCGCGCTTCAGAATCGGTTCTCAGCCGAGGAGATCAATGTTCTCGTCAGGGCCGTAAAAGAAAGAGAAGTGACATTGGGGATGGGACAAACCCACCCAAATTAGCTTCGGTTAAACATGCATATAATAGTTTGGGTAAATGTGTAAGCTTTATGCCTATTTTTTCCCATCGTCATGGACACAACAATGATTTCCCTCGTGTTTTAATATGTTTCCTTATAATAATGTTATAATAATGTTATAATGTCCTTATAAAAATGTAATAATAATTCCATTTGCAAAAAGGAAAATGCATCTGTGTTGATGAGAGAATCATCTACAGTGTATGCGCGTTGTTCACACTCTGTATTATGGCCAAGCATCTAAATGTACGCGCAACGCGTCACTGACTTTAGGCTAGGTCTTGTCTGGTCAGTGGCGCAATTGTTTTCTGGAACTGCAAAATAGCACCAGGGATTGTTTGCGCCGGAACACGCCTCCGTTTTTGCGCTGAACCGCCTAGGGAGCACAAGTTAATTCCCTAGTTTGCCGACGTGCGTCTGTGGAGGGAAAAGTCCGCTTTGCGCGGGTGCAAAATACGAATGATACATGCGTCGGTATACAAAGTCAATTCCGCTGGGTGCAAGATATGGCCCCTGGTATGTTACAGACACACAATGAATAGCCTACGTCCTTGGACGTAACACTCTGTTAATCTCTCTGTTCAGCACAGACCCAGAAATGCATTTGTTTGTGTAAACAGTGTAATTTCATTCTGTTAATGCATGGAAGCGCCGTTCCAGAAAAAAAAGAAATAATAAATCTCATTCTCATTTTGCCTGTAGTCTTTAGAAACAAAAATAATAATTAAAGTGTCAAAATAATATTATTTGTTTGCGCTGCATTATCTGGCACAGCAAAACAGTGTTTTTTCAATTTGTACAGCACACAGCACCCCCATTTTCAACACAGCTGTGCCTGTCTGGATTGATTCCATTATGAGTCAATATGTAGCTATTTTGACATTTAGGTTTTTGAAACACAAGTATAGCTGTACATGTCATTGGGGTCTGTGATGAACTCAAATATCTCATATCACTCCACTAGAGGGAGCGGCACACACATTTTAAGTGTTGCTTAATAGGAAAAAGAGAGAGTCTCAGTATATCTTTATTTAAACTTTCTGGGATTCCCATGCAGAGAATCCCTTCGATTTACTAAGAACAAATATGGGGCAATTATTGTTATTGATTTGTGTTAGTGTTTATGTGTGTGTGCATGACTGGAGAGTGCATGAGACCCGACCCTGGCAAACAATATTGGCATGCCACCATTCGCTTTAATGGCATCTTTCCACTTTACAACATTGTTGGAGCCCTTTCTTCGACGTTTTTGTTTCAGTCGAATTTTCCCTCCATAACCGACCGTCAGTAGGTCACTGAGTTCGGTAGCTTATAAAATTCATTCCCAGAGCTTCTGTATTCACTATCAAAATGCCAAATGAGGAATTTGTTCAATTTGTTTTAAATTACAGCTGCAGACAATAAGCAGTTATATAATTGATAGCACTTCTCTGGCTACAACTACATTAATCCGGATACATTTGAAAATGGTGTTTTTGTTTGAAAACGCTCTCTATCCAAAAGTTCCCCATCCACACTGAAATGTCGGAAAAGATTTAAATCATGCCCTGCTGAAGAAGAAAAAAAACCCCCCAGCTAAAAGCCAGCCTATGCTTGTATTATCTGGTTTACACTGGAAGGAGTTGGTGTCTTTGTCTGGTGTTCAGCTGGCTTTAGTCAGCTGGTCTTCCAGCCTGACCAGCTAAGAACAGTCTGACCAGCTAAAGATTTGGTCAAACCCCCTCTTAAACAGCCTGCTAAACCAGGTGTGAACAGGCTGGAAGACCAGCTGAAACCAGTCAACAAGTAAAGGCTGGCTTTAGATGTTTATTCAGCAGGGTCCTCATGCGTAAAACAAAATAAAAGCTCACTGAGATAATGAGAGACCAGACAACTTCTCATGGTATTCTTCTTGCACAATCATGCTTATGAAATATGAAAATTATACAAAGTTTTATTTTTTACAACACAATGAAAATTAATATCAGGCACAACAATAGTATAATCATAGATGGTTAAAATATGCGTCACAAGACTAAACGTGCCATCGTTTTCAAAGTCCACTACAACGCAAAAACAGTTGTATCCACTTGGGACAGTTTTGCAGGACAAAAACACAGTGTGGACAGAAGGAGAGAAAAAGTAGCGAAATGTAGAGAGAAATGTTGAGAAAAAGATGCGTTTTCAAATGTATCCGAATTAATGTTTACGCATCCTCCAATCAAGTGCTTCAGCTTTATTAATTTGCATAAGTGTCAGTTCTCCCCGAAGTTCTCTCTCTCTGCTTGGCCGTCACTGACCGCAGAGCTTTGATTGGGAGCCTGATGACTGGAGTGGTTGACTCAGGGTTCTGTGGAGTGTAAAGCATGATTGTTTCAATGCATTTAAGTGTGCATGGAGTGAGATCATGCACAGTGTGAGTAGTTGGCATAGCGCTATAAGCCCTCCACATCTGTAAGACACCACTCTCTAGAGATTTTTAGCTGCAAGGAAAACAACCACACACACACACACACACAAACACACACACACACACACACACACACACACACACACACACACACACACACACACACACACACACACACACACACACACACACACACACACACACACACACACACACACACTTTGCTATTACGTCACCACCTCTGCAAGGGTTGGAGGTCACACCTGTGGGTGAAAGGAGGGCATTTCAGAGGAAAGTCTCATTTAAAGCAGTGCTCTCAGCTTAAATTGTGCAAATAAAACAGCTAAATGGTGCAAAGAAAGCAGTTTGTTTAACAACACTGAACATGCATAGCCTTGGACGTTAATGGATGTGAGAAATAACGATGGGGTGATCCAGAAGTTAACAAGCAAAAAAGCTTCAGTATACATGAGGAGACCAGGAATAATGTAACTTTTTTTTGGCTATATATTAATTATTTTATATGATTTCCTCACATATGTCTGCTTGTTTTGTTTAAAATTGTTTTGAAATATACAACTTGTCCCTAAACTGTGTAAATGAATGTCAAGTGCAAGTAGTGATGTTGTTACAACCTATACTGCTGGAAACAGGCGGTCATTGCATGAGCACTAGAAAGCTACGTCTTTGTCCAGTGTCTGCGCTATTTCTCTCCAAACTTCACATCAGTTTAAATTTTGTACATGCATTTATTATGTTAATCAAATGTACTTGTTCAAAATAGATACAAAATATTTCCTTTTATTTTAACCATTTAACGTAAATGTAAAAACAAAAATATTTAAGCATTTAAATCGAAACAGCATGTCCAGCAAGTTTTTTTTAAATAATTCAACAAATACATTAAATATGAGCAAACAATTAAAAAAAAATATAATCAAAATATAATGAAATATAATCAATATATACATGCACAGATTCATAATTGTGTCAAATGTCAGATTAATCGATCAAATGAGTTAAGGCCTGTTCACACCAAGAATGATAACTATAACAATAACTATATCGTCCACACCAACGGATGATACTGTTTATTAAACCTGATCGCCTAAGAAAATGTAACTGTTCTACAGTGAATTGGTGGTGAATTTGTATGATTTGAAGTTTTTACATAAA
The DNA here is from genome assembly GCF_051911475.1 of Siphateles boraxobius. Classification (NCBI taxonomy): domain Eukaryota; kingdom Metazoa; phylum Chordata; class Actinopteri; order Cypriniformes; family Leuciscidae; genus Siphateles; species Siphateles boraxobius. The sequence continues at coordinate 16,995,874 of NW_027508722.1, read as the reverse complement.
TCTCAGTTAAATAATTATGATTGGCCATGAAAGAGTGCTACAATTATAACCACACGCTGCAGTTTTGTCTTCTACTGCTTTAAATGCTCAAGTCTTTTAAAGTCAGATGGATTCTGAATCCTCTGTGTAATGATCGTTATACAGTAGATGTCGTATGGAGATCCTTATAGAATTAGAATGATTATAAAAAGGTTATACAGTGCCTAGCATAAGTGAACAAACCCATGCTAAAGTTGACTAAAAAGAAGAATAAAAAATCATCTTTTGGAAATTGATCTTAAAGATTGGCATGGTGTTATTTCAGTTAGGCTAATAGCTGGTTTGATTTGCATTGAGAGATGATCTTATGGAAAGTGCCACATGCCAATCTGTAGGTATGGTGAAGGGTATGATGATGTGTGGATATTTTAATTCCAAAGGCCAAGGGAACTTTATCAGGATCCATAATATCCTGGATCCATGAAACAACTGGCCTTTAATAATAAAATCTGCTTGCCTCTATGGGAATTTAACATAGGGGTGTCCTGACTTATGCACCCTGTATTTTAAGGAAGAACATTTATTTATTTACGATACATTATTCATTCACAAAGAAAACTAGTGTCCTTAAAGGTTGGACAGTATATACCTTCACAAATTATTTAAATTAAGGCATTAAAATCCAACTCCAAAAGATGATTTTTTTATTCCTCTTTTTAGTCAACTTTAGCTAAAATTCTAATTTATTGTTTTAATTAAATCTTTTAAGTTGCAAACATTATTTTGTAGACTTCTGTTGACATAATAATGTTAATCATTACATCAACTTAATATCGTCTGTAATTTCAACTCAAATTTCTGTGTTAATTGGCTTTTTTTTTTTAAATATTACGTTTTAGTAACTTAATGAAATTGTGTTGATAACTTCGGAAATTAGTAAGTGGATTGTTCCCAGCATGCTTTGCATAGGAGTGGATAATTTCCTGTGTGTGTCTGCACTTAAACCACCCAGATCGAGTCCATGCAACTTCTCCAACGGCACATCTCTTCAGACTGTGAGAGAGATTGTACGGGGCTTCATTGGATGTATACAATGACCCACTAACTTGCCAGTTCTGATGAAACTCGATGGAAAGTGTGTCAGAAGAGTTTCACAGTCTGGCCTCCCAGAGCTGCTGCGATATTGAATTTGAGACTGAAAGAAGGTGGCCAAGTGGAGCTGTTTGGATTAAGCCACTCTCTAGTGTTTCTCTTTCTCTGTTTTTCCTCTCTCTCTCTTGCTTTTTCTCGCGTTTCATTTCATTAATCATGCTGAAGTGTTTCAGTCTGGACAAGTGCTGGATTTTGATGCTATTTGACTGTATGGCCTGGTTCCACATACAGCTCATTAAGCCAGGATTAGACCTTAGTTCACTTACGACATTTAAGTAGCTTTTATAAACGTGCCTTAGAAATAAAAAGATTACTGGTGTGCATCTTGAGACTAAACAATGGCAGTGACATATTTTAAGATAAGTCACCGAAAGTTGCTTTCAGTTAAAAAACTCAGACATCCATTTTAGTCTTGGACCAGCTTAAGCCTTGTCTGTGGAACAAGGGGTATATGTTTACTGGTTCCAACTGTCATAGATTCACCTGGGCTGCATTCTGCACTGACAAAAAGTTGCAAAAAGTTTTTTAAACAGAAACGGTGGTGCGTTGAACACCCTGTTCTGATAACGCAAGAGTTGCAACTATTGCAGTTGGAGGGCCATTCTTTTGACTCGTTTCCACCGAGCGGTACAATACGGTACAGTACAGTACGAACCGGGACGGTAAACCCCGATCCGGCTTGCATTTCCACCGCCAACAGTACCATACTTGATAGGCGTGGTGTAGCCTATGCCGGAAAGAAGCGAACAACGTAATTTTCGTGCGAAGAAGAAAGCTACATAGTAAACAGCAATGGATGACATACAGTAGATCTTGTTCTTGCTTCTCGGCATGTGGCTGTTTGTCACAAGAATCCATGTGCTGAGATTATGCGTTTCTCAATACCAAGTACGCACAGTTCGAAGAAAGCAAACAATTCAGTCAAACATACAAAGTCAGTGCTCTAGTCTATAAATAGCCTAAATATATAAAGTTATGAAACTTCACTTAGCCCTCAACCAAAACGATTGGCCAGGGAACAAATTATAGATTCACGAGACCAAAGATCGCCCGTTAGGTCTACACAGGACAAATTATATCTCATGTTTAACCACTACAGAGACGTCAGAGTCAGCGGCAAACGTCAGAAAGACTAGCCGTCATTTCCGATTTCATTCTGTCATTTACCATCCACCCATGTATGTGTAATTGTTTGTATGTTAGTTATGTGTTTGTGATTTAGTTAATAAAACGTGTGCACAGTATGTATTTGGTTCTGATGCGCTTGCAACAAAGTTTATTTAACAATTTAGATTTTGACTACAGGCTCTTAGTAGTACCGTACAGTAAAGACATTTCCCTTCCCTGGAAGTTAATAAACAATTAACACTGAGTGTTCACGGGACGAACAGGTTGATTGATTGTAATATTAATTTTACTACATTAAGTTAATTCTATTAACTGATCCAAATATTCTGTACAAAAGGCCCGGATGGCCTTAAATGTCCGGGATGATTTCGACCAATCACAGCGCACAAGGTTGCTATAGTGACATTCGTGCTGAGGCGAACTGTGAAGGAGAGAGAAGATGCATCGCAAATGTTAGTGCAAATGCTCGATAGTTTCAGTATAGTTAATCTGTAGTGTTCGGCGATTATTCAGCTGGTATATACATATACATTGAGTCGCTGTGTGCGTCCATGCCAAGTAAGTTCATATTTCCATGTTTGTTCAATTGGTATTCAGAAACTGTTAGTCTATGTTCATCAGCGTGAGCGGTAACTGATTATCATAAATCTGCCTGTGTTACTTCCTATTCAGTACCTTTTTGGAGTCTCTGCATGTTACTTTATGTTTATGTATTAGACATTGTTATTATTGGTTGTACGGTTACTTTGGAGATGATAATTATCACACGGTGATCAGTGTCTTATCCTGAGCATATGGCATGCCTAGTTGAACGCATTTATGCCTTCTTGTGGCAATGTTTAGAATAGTTATTCTGTATAATAGTACTTCCTTAATGTGTTTGTATGTAGACTGAATGCTGTTAATAATGTTTGTTATGTATAATGTTTAAGTATGCTAATGTTTATTTCTTTGTTTGATTTGTTATAGAACCACACACACATAACCCATTTGTAAATCTACTAGCTCTTCAGTAAATAAGTGAAGTTTAAACCCTGCTTGGTGTGTCTGTTCAACTAAGTGTCAGCTTATACAGTTCTGACCGACTGCCTGCTGCATTTCACATCCATGTGAAAATTAGTCTATCATCGAACCTCTTCATTTCAAATGGTCCTTCGAGCCGGAGGGTGAATCACAGCAGAGAGATGACATCCCACTTTGAGCTAGATACTCCTTTTTTTCGACCTAGACGACAGATAAGGCTACCTGCACATCTAGCAGATTATCAAGTTACTGATTCAGCGAATAAGAAGAGAACATTACCTCTGTTTCCACCTACAGCTGAGAGTGTGTCACGATCATCTTCTCCAGAGAGCCAGTCACCGTATGCAGATAATCTACTACTATGTGATGAATGGCCAGATCCAGCAGAAGATGTGGCACCAGAGTATAATGAGCTCCGCCTCCAAGACCAGCAGCTATTCGATATTAAATCTATGTGGTCTGAGATGAGAAGAGATAGCAATGAGCTTCGCAGTCAGATCCTACCTGCAATACTGTCCACGCTGCGAGGGCTCCAGGCGGAGAATGTCACGTTAAAGCAGGAGATCCAGCAGATAGCCACAGGAAGAGGGACTCCTGGTCGACCGGTAACGCCAGTTCCAGCCCCTCGCACCCATGTGCCACCGTCTGTCCATAGACAGAGAGGTCCTACGGAGTATGCTGGAGAGGTTTCTCTAGATCGATCTGCCCAGTGTGAGCAGCTGACAAAGCAGATGGGAGACTTCACGTTTTTACCCAGGCCAGAGCACCCGTATGCTGGTAGGAGTCGCCCTGTCCCCTCTCAGAGGTCCTACGCCCACTCAGCACAGCCTGTAACAGCTGTTTTCGGCATGACGACGAGACGCCTAGTGCCAGAATCAGCCGTCACCAAAGTGATAGAGACTTCTGCCAGACTCCATGCCCAGAGCTGACGCCTAGAGCAGAAATGCAGCATGTTTATGAGCAGGTATACCGAGGCCCTAAGCCTACCATCCCCCGTCTGACAGCAGCAGATCCCAGACAGTTTTCGAGATTACGGATGGCGCTAGAGAACCTTCTGCCGATGAGTGCGAGTGAACGCTTTAAGTATCAGATCCTGACTGATAGTTTAGAGCTAGAAGAGGCCCTACTAGTAGCAGATTCCTACTGTAACTCTGTGAGACCCTATACAGACACTGTGCGAGCTCTTGTGTAGATGTATGGTCAACCCCACAACCTGGTGCTGCGAAATATCGCTTACGTACTAGAAGGTGACAGGCAAACATCCAAGATGGCGCCGCTCAATGGCGACTCGGTACTACTCTCTGTTTTGTTTGTTTGTTTGGTGTTGTTCTGTACGTTCCTAGAACCCAGCCTCGGTATTGTTCAGTATGACAGATATGCATTACTTCATGTTCGGGATATCATCCCTGTTTTTTTACCCGATCTACCGCCGGATTTCCAACAACATAAGGAGCGGCTTAAACAATGCTGGAAGACTCGGAAGCGGGGTGTGAGGGGTGGCGCTCTTGTCCGGCTTAGGCGTCGCATCTACCGCCCAGCTCTACCAAGCCTGATTCTTTCCAATGTCCGCTCCCTGTCGAACAAAATGGATGAACTTTCTATGCTCATTCGTACACAGAGAGACTTTAAGGACGCCGCCGCTATCTGCCTGTCTGAGACTTGGTTGGTTGAAAGATTCCCGGACTCCATGTTACAACTAGCCGGTTTTTCTCTTCACCGTGCAGACCGCACTGCGTGTTCACAAAAACTACGTGGAGGTGGAGTTGGCTGCTACATCAATAGCAACTGCTGTTCGGACTGCAAAAACTTGTCACAAACCTGCTCTCCAGAGTTGGAGTCTCTTACTGTGATGTGTAAGCCCTTTTACTTGCCTCGTGAGTTTTCTTCTGTTGTTCTGATGGTTATTTATATTCCCCCGGACGCCTCTGCTCCGGCGGCTCTGCAGCAACTTGTGTATAATATCACGGAGGTAGAAAACAATAATCCTGACGCTGCTATGTTTGTGCTGGGAGATTTCAACCATGTCTCCCTGAGGAAAGCACTCCCCGGATACAAACCCCAAATCCAGATCGCTACTAGGAAGGATAAAACACTGGATCAATGCTACTCTCTTATTCCTGAGGCATATCATGCTGTGGCCAGGGCCCCTTTGGGTGAGTCCGACCACAACACTATCTTCCTTATTCCAAAATATCGCCAGAGACTTAAAGTGGCAAAACCAACTGTCAAACTTTTTAGGAAATGGTCCCCACAAGCCATAGACACATTACAAGACTGCTTAGACTCCACGGTATGGAGTAACTTTTGGTCTGATGGTCAGGATATTAACATCTTTACTGATACCGTCACATCCTATATTCAATTCTGTGAGGATGTTTGTATTCCTGTAAGAGCTTTTTATGTCTTTAATAATAGTAAGCCCTGGTTTAATAATGAAGTGAGAGAGCTATGTAAGAAAAAACAGGCTGCTTTTAAGAGTGGTGATATGGTTCAATACAAATTACTGAAGTATGAATTTCGGCGAGCTGTGTTGAAATCCAAGGCTTCCTATAAAGCTAAGCTTGAAAATAAATTACATGCAAATGACATTAAAGGTGTTTGGCGTGGGCTGCAGGACATTACTGATTATAAAATCAAACACCATGCTCCAGTTAGTGACCCCTCTCTTTCTGGGAGGCTTAATGACTTCTACTGTCGCTTTGACAGTGGAAGTCACCTGCCTCCCCCTGCTATAGAGAGCAGGGGGACCCTTCACCCACTATCTCTGAGCACGAGGTTAGAATCTTGCTCCGCCAGCAGAATATCAGGAAGGCGGCGGGGCCTGATGGCGTAATGACTGCTACTTTAAGACACTGTGCTGATCAATTAACCTCTGTCCTCACTTTTATCTTTAACTGGTCTCTTCAAATTGGTATTGTGCCTGCTTGTTTTAAATCTGCTGTGATCATCCCAGTTCCAAAGAAAAATAGAATCTCGTGTCTTAATGATTGTGGCCTTAACCTCTGTCATTATGAAAGTGTTTGAGCGTCTGATATGTAAACACCTATCCAGTATTTCACTTGACCCCCACCAATTTGCTTATAGAGCAAATAGGAGTGTTGATGACGCAGTTTCACTTTGTTTGCACTCTATTCTTCAACATCTGGAGTTTAAATCTACATATGCACGTGTCCTCTTTGTGGACTTTAGCTCTGCGTTCAACACCATCGTTCCTGTGAAGTTGATTAATACTTTACAGGAGCTAGGTGTTAGAACATCACTTTGCAAATGGATTTTCCATTCAAGTTCTTGGCCCTCCGTGTACTCTCATTGGTGAGTATAATGGAGCAGTTGGGGTCTGAGGGAGCATCTGAGTTAGAATGCGGCTCACACGTGTCCAGACTTCAGGGAAGCTTCCCCACGAGCTCCAGATCAGCTTTAAGAGATATGTCCACCCATCTAGGATCACAGTCCGCACCCTCATCGACTTTGCATACTGGTTAGAGTTTGAGCTCCAGGTCCAAGACGACACTGCCAAGACAGCTACTTATGCTCCACCTTTAGCTATTAAGAAGCGAGAGGGTCGTTACAACCCCAAGCCTCCTGGGAGATCTACAAGTTTCCTGATGGGTACAGAGAAGCCTGCTGCAGGCAGTGAACGCAGAGTGTCCGCTCCAGAGTCCCGGCCCAGCTCCGCCAGGTATCAAGAGAAGTTACGTGCCTACTGCCCTTATTGTGATAATGCCAGTCATTTCCTTAATGGATGCCACAACTTCAAAGAGTTAACTAGGGACCAGAAAGAGGCCTAGATTCGTAAGAATAATCGTTGTTGGAGATCCGGCCACAATCATCACGCTTTCAGATGCACACTGAAAGCTTTGTGCAAGACCTGCAACAGGAAACACCTCCTTATATTGCATGATCTGAACGATAAAGCTGCGACTGTCAGTACAACGCTCCAACCCCCAGAGAACTCCTGTCTTGTGAGTACCACGAAAGACATCCTGTACATTGACTGTTCTGTCAGTAGCCGTAGAGTAATGTTAAAGGTGAGTAAGGTGATCATCACGAATGGAGATGCATCGTTAGAGACATATGCAGTGCTTGATGACGGGTCTGAAAGGACTATCCTCGTTCAAGCAGCCGCACAGCAGCTGAATCTCAACGGACAACCAGAAGACCTGATTCTGAGGACAGTCAGACAGGATCAGCATGTGCTTCATGGGGCGGCCGTTTCTTTCACAGTATCATCTGTGTCTCATCCCCACCAGAAATACCTCATCCAACATGTCTTTACAGCTGAAAAACTAGGTCTTGCTGAACACACCTACTCAGTGGCTTTCTTAAAGAAGAGGTATCGACACCTAACAGGCCTTCCGTTGCAGCAGATGGATAAAGTGCAGCCGATGTTGCTGATAGGGTCAGATTGCCCACACCTCATTACGTCTGTTGAACCAGTCCGGTTAGGCCCACCAGGTGGACCCGGTGCAGTTAAGACCCGCTTAGAATGGACTCTTCAAGGTCCTGCCCATGAGATTCGTCGTGAGATTAACACACACCAGTGCTTCTTTACCTCTGTCATCCCTAATGCAGATCTGTTTGCTCACGTAGAGAGATTATGGCAGATGGATGTGTTTACGTACCGCAGCAAGGTGGTGAGGAGATCCAAGCTAGACCAAGAAGCTATTAGGCTCTTGCAGGAGAAGACTGTGAGAGTGGAGGTGGAAGGGACTATGCGGTATGCTACGCCGCTGCTGAGGAGTCAGAGCATGCCACAGCTAACCATGGCCAAAGAAGCCGTTCTCCCTCAGCTTAGGAGTGTCGAGAGGAGACTGCTTAAGAATCCAGATCAGGCTTCGGCCTACCAGGCGGAGATCACTAGGCTGAAGGAGACAGGTTACATAGCCAAGCTGAAACAGAGGGAAGTGGTGAGCTCTGCAGAGTCATGGTACATTCCCCAGCATATGGTGCAACATAATAACAAGAATCGGGTCGTCTATAACTGCTACTTCCAATATGAAGGTCACAGTCTTAACAAGTTCCTTCTTCCAGGACCCAAGCTAGGCTCATCATTGCTAGCAGTTCTGCTCCGCTTCCGAGAGCATCCGGTAGCCCAGTCAGAGAGGTAATCGAGAGATCATTCTATGTTGATAATTGTCTACATAGTCTTCACTCCCCCCGAGAGGCTCGAGACCTAGTTGATCAACTATGTTCTCTCTTAACCACTGGAGGCTTTGAGCTTCGACAATGGGCCAGCAATTGCGCGTCAGTGATTACTCACCTCCCTTCTGAGTCTAGATCCAATACCTGCGATCTCTGGCTTAGTCAAGGCCAACAAGACGTCCATGAGTCTACGCTCGGATTACACTGGCATTTTCGGTCTGACACCCTATGTTACAAGCACAGAGCTAGCCGTTGCTTCACTGTGACAATGCGCAGCATCTACCATGTATTGGCCAGCCAATATGACCCCCTTGGTTATATTATCCCTTAGACCATCCGGGCAAAGATATTGGTACAGCAATTATGGGATAAGAAGTGTGACTGGGATGATCCGCAGTTACCTGAGGAACTCCTTACTTCATGGTGCGAGTGGGAGAAAGAGTTGAGTGGAATAGAGAAGATATCCTTACCTCGATGCTATGTCAGCTCACAGATGGATCACCCGTCCTGTATGTACGACATCCACGTTTTCTGTGATGCATCTGAGCAGGCATATGGTTCCATGGCCTATCTGCGGACACAAGACAAAGAAGGTCAAGTAGAAGTCATCTTTATCGCCGCCAGATCCGACGTTGCGCCCTGCAAGCAGCAATCTATACCCCGCTTAGAGCTGTGTGCCACTCTTACTGGAGCACAACTCTCCCAACTCCTGACTACAAAGCTTACAATTCCCATTCACTCCATCACGCTCTGGTCAGACTCCACCACCGTGCTCACATGGCTTACTTCCAGCTCATGTCGCTACAAGGTGTTCGTAGGAACACGGGTGGCGGAGATCCAAGATATAACAGCTTCAGCCAGCTGGCGCTATGTCAGATCCGCAGATAATCCAGCGGATGACATCACTCGAGGCAAGCCTCTACGTGACCTTGCTACAGGGAGCCGGTGGAGCCAGGGACCGGCTTTCCTCAAGCTGCCACTGGATAATTGGCCTGGGCAGCCCCCTCTGTCGTTTGAAGAGCCAAGCAGTGAGTTAAGACAGTCAGCCTTCTCTGGGTTAGTGACCACAACTGCACACTCACTTCAGTCACCTCACTATAACACGCTGTCAGAGTGTCTGAATGCCAATGGGCAGGAGCTTCACGGGGCGGCCTACTCCTCCAGTGATGATCTCCAAAGAGACGTTCAACAAGTAGTCATTTGCCAAGCTCAGTCAGAGTCCTTTCCCGATGAGTTGAAACTTCTGAAGTCCGACAAACCAGTATCAGCCTCAAGCAGATTGGTTTCACTCTCTCCTGAGCTTGATGCAGCTGCTGCATTGATTTGTGTAGGAGGCCGTCTCCGACACTGTGAAGTACTAGAAGCGGATGTTGCTCATCCAGTGGTCCCCGACCCTTGACATCCTACTACAGAGCTAATTATCAAGGATTATGATGAGAGACTGTGTCACCCCGGAACAGAGAGACTGTTCACAGAGATCAGAAGGACATACTGGATTCTGAGAGGTCGAGAAGCTGTCCGCCGACACCAGCGCCAGTGTACAGAGTGTAGAAAATGGAAAGGTCGTCCAGAAATGTCTACTCGACTGGCATGGACTGTTTCGGCCCTTTCATAATTAAGATCGGCCGTCGTAACGAGAAAAGGCATAATCTTCAAGTGTATGACCACCAGGGCAGTCTATCTCGATCTTCTCACTAGTATGAACTCTGATAAGTTCTTGATGTCTCTACGGCGGTTCAGTGCATGCCGAGGGAAGCCGTATGAGTTATTGAGCGACCAAGGCACCAACTTTAAGGGAGGAGAACGGGAATTAGATGACTCTTTCGCTACCTTTCAAGATAAGCTACAGAGTCACCTCGCCAGCCAGCAGATAAAGTTTGTTTACAACCCGCTGGGCGCCCCGCACTTCGACGGTTGCTGGGAGAGAGAGATCCGCTCGATCAAAACAGCCCTCAGAGTGACCATCGGGGCTCAGACTGTCACTGAGGAAGTCCTAAGAACAGTTCTAGTCGAGGTTGGAGGTATTCTCAACTCAAAGCCCCTTGGGTATACCTCCTCGGACGTTGCTGACCCCGATCCAATAACCCCATACTGCTTCATAATCGGCCGTCGAGACGCATCCTTACCTCAGGTAGTCTACCAAGAGTCCGAGATCCTGAGTCGCAGACGCTGGCGCCACAGCCAACTGCTGGCCGACCATTTTTGGAGACATTTCCTCAAGTACTACTTACCTAGTCTCCAAGCTCGCCAGAAGTGGAGGACCGAGAAGAAGTCATTGCAGAGTGGAGATGTGGTCATGATCGTCGACCCCCAACTTCCTTGTGCTCTCTGGCCAGTAGGCAGGATCACCCAGGTGTTTCCAGGCGCCGATGGGCGGGTCCGGACAGCCAGTGTAGATGTCAAGGGTAGGACTTACTGATTTCGACCAATCACAGCACACAAGGTTGCTATAGTGACATCCGTGCTGAGGCGAACTGTGAACTGTGATGCATTGCAAATGTTAGTGGAAATGCTCGATAGTTTCAGTATAGTTAATCTGTAGTGTTCGACGATTATTCAGCTGGTATACATATACATTGAGTCGCTGTGTGCGTCCATGCCAAGTAAGTTCATATTTCCATGTTTGTTCAATTGGTATTCAGAAACTGTTAGTCTATGTTCATCAGCGTGAGCGGTAACTGATTAGCATAAATCTGCCTGTGTTATATTAGACATTATGTTATTATTGGTAGTACGGTTACTTTGGAGATGATGATTATCACGCGATGATCAGCGTCTAATCTTGAGCATATGGCATGCATAGTTGAACGCATTTATGTGCTATCAGTGCCTTCTTGTGGCGATGTTTAGAATAATTATTCTGTATAATAGTACTTCCTTAATGTGTTTGTATGTAGATTGAATGCTGTTAATAATGTTTGTTATGTATAATGTTTATGTATGCTAATGTTCATTTCTTTGTTTAATTTTTTTATAGAACCACACACACATACCCCATATGTAAATCTACCAGCTCTTCAGTAAATAAGTGAAGTTTAAACCCTGCTTGGTGTATCTGTTCAACTAAGTGTCAGCTTATACAGTTCGGAACGACTGCCTGCTGCGTTTCACATCCATGTGAAAATTAGTCTATCATCGAACCTCTTCATTTCATATTCATAATCAATTATAACAAGTTATGATTGATTATTAATTTTTAGAGCTAATTTGCTACACTTTAATAAGGATTAACCTTTATTTAATTTTTACAGTGAAGATTATATGCAGTGTTATTTTACATTTGGTTACTTTATTCAATTTCTGCACCTGAAAACTACTGTTGGACCTACCTGAAAAACTTTAAAAGTACTGTTTACATTCACTTAAAGGTCCCATATTATGCAAAATTCACTTTTGCATGCTGTTTGGACATAAATGTGTGTTGGCAGTGTGTGTACACAACCACCCAATAGTGATAAAAATCCACTCACTCCTTTTTTATTAATCCCCATAAATCATCAGCAGTGTCTCCCAACGGCCTGTTTTCAGAATGCTGTTTTAGTGACGTCACTAAGTACAGGCCCCGCCCACGAGTGTTGACAGACACTGCCGTTCTAACATAGACCCGCCCTGATCAAGTTCACAGCTGCTGCACTGACAAGAATAGGTTTGTTTTTCGATGCGCCTTGCCTCGCCTGAAATGTAGTCGAGAGTAGGCGGCTGCAGTTAGAGGAGTGAAAAAAGCGCAGGCAAGCCGGAGAGTTCTCGCTTTTCGCATTGGATCTGACACCTGTGTGATCAATGATGGATATCGCAGGATTCATGGGATTCACGCTCGTGCACAGTGTTGCTAATAAACTGGATGTAATTCAAGTTCTGTTGCTTTTTTATGAAAATAAATATGAACAAGACACTCAAAGTACTTGTTTTTTAATTCCATTCCAAATAAGTTTATCAATAATTTTTCCTTTAATACAGACATAGGCTATGTGTTTTTGTGTGTGTGTCTGTTGTTTTTTTTATATAATAAAATGACATTGCATAACCCATAGAGATCGCACTGTCCGAGAGTTTGGGAATATTCACACATAACACACATAAAACATGATATCCGAGTTTTAAAATCAAACATTTTAAAAGAGAACAATACATCACGGTTGTTTAAACCAATCAACATTAAGCTGTGTCGTCAGCAAGTCGTTTCCCATCATGCTTTTGATCAGTGCAGTCGGTGGAGAGCAACTGCGCGCGACTGCAGAATCCGACAAGTGTGCCTTGCGCTCGTGAGAGTTTTTTGACACACGTCAGGATGACATCAGAGCAAGGCGGACCACACTCGGACACATTTCTAACCGGCATGCATTACGCGCTGAACACCGGTGATCGGTTCTGCGCAGATTTTGCTCATCTCAAACAAGCCTAATGTCTCCCAGCGTTGTAGGTGTTGAAATCCCGAAAATCTGAGGCAGCCGCTGAAGACGAGGTGGAATTATTTTGTTTTTAAAGAAAATGCTCCCTCAACTCTACCGAAATTCGTTTATGTACTTGCGCACTTCTTATATCTTACTGTTTACTCAGCTCTTACGGTGAGTTTCCGAAGTAAAACTGACACTTCATGTTTTGTGTTATGTACAATAAACTTTATTAAACTCATCAGTTTGATCATCATTCGGACCTGGTCCGAAACAGCGACCTTGTAGGCTATTAATATTGGATACATACAAGCAGATGACAATACGTTATAACCGTAATTAAACTACTAAACTATACCTGTTCCATCTCTATACAGCACTCTGACTCTGTAGGCATTATTGTCCGACTCCGGGTCGAAATGAACACCGTTACTGAGAGTTGCTGATATTATTATCATCATTCTTTCTGTGAGATGAAATTGTCCTGAGACTGAGTGCAAGCTCTTGAAGCTCCGCCCCCTGTGCCGTGCTCATTTGCATTTAAAGGACACACACTAAAACAGCGCGTTTTTCTGAGCACCAAAAAATTAAAATTTAAACATGCTGTAAAAAATGATCTGTTGGGTATTTTGAGCTAAAACTTCACATACACACTCTGGGGACATCAGATACTTATTTTACATCTTGTGAAAAGGGGCATAATATGTGACCTTTAAGACATAACAGACTATGTTTACGATGATACTTGACAAGTCCGATTCAAATGCCGGCGACACAGTTCCATGCACAGATATTTTAGTTTCATTTTTTTAAGTTATAAGGTCAGGTTTGAACAAAGCAAATGAGAAACTATAGAAAAAAATTAATTGGAGTTGGTAATTATTTAAAGGAGCTGTATGTAAGAAATGTATTTCAATTAATCATAAAATGGCCCTGATATGTCACTAGACATTAAAGGGGACCTATTATGCAAAATTCACTTTTGCATGGTGTTTAGACATAAATGTGTGATGGCAGTGTGTGTACACAACCACCCAGCAGTGATAAAAATCCACCCACTCCTTTTTTTAAATCCCCATAAATCATAAGCAGTGTCTCCCAACGACCTGTTTTCAGAATGTGGCTTTAGTGACGTCACTAAAGCCACAGGCCCCGCCCACGAGTGTTGACAGACACTGCCGTTCTAACATAGAACCGCACTGATCGAGTTCACAGCGAGTTGAGAGTTGTACACATCCGCCATTGCTGCACTGACGAGAATGTCTCCCAAGCTGGGTGTATTAATCCACATAGCTCTGTTTATTTACTGGAGCGATAGGCCTAACATTATTGATCATGGCAGTTATGAAAGTGAGAGCGCACACTTTATTATAGTTCATAGGAGTTGTTTTACGGATATACAGTTTACCAGTTTATTAAGCATCCCATGAAAAGGTGTGTATAATATTTGTTTACTGTTAGTTGTAACAAGTGTTTTTTGTACTTCGCTGTGTATGTTGATAATAATGAAAGGAAGAGGGAGAGAGTTTATGAATAATACTTTAATGCGGACTACTTATAACGTTACAGTGCAGCTCTTACAGTGATTTTCTAGAGTGAAATTGACACTTCATCTTTTGTGTGATGTACAATAAACTTCATTGAACTCATCAGTATATTTTTACATTCGGACGCGGTCCGCTACAACAGGCTTGTACTAATAGTGGATAAAGGAAAGATGGAAAAACAAGTTATAACTGTAATTAAACTAGACTATACCTGTTCAGTCTACATACAGCATATTATCTGGCTCTGTGGGCATTATTGTCCGTCTCCGGGTCGAAATGAACACGGCTACTGAGAGTTTATGTTTTGATATGATGGTGGTGATGGCGCAGTGGATAAGACACATGCTTTTGGTGTGAGAGACCTGGGTTCGAATCCACTGTGAGACACCAATGTGTCCCTGAGCAAGACACTTAACCCCTAGTTCCTCCAGAGGTGTGCCACCTCTGACATATAACAATTGCTTTGGATAAAAGCGTCAGATAAATGTAAATGTAAATTATATTATCATTCCGTGAGATGAGAGATTGTCCTGACACACGTCCTGCGAGCTTGTGAGGCTCCGCCCTCTGGGCCAGCACCAGCTGCTCATTTGCATTTAAAGGGATACACACTAAAACGGTGCGTTTTTCTGACCCTCAAAAAGTGACAATTTAAACATGCTGTAGAAAATCATCTGTTGGGTATTTTGAGCTAAAACTTCACATACACACTCTGGGGACATCAGAGACTTATTTTACATCTTGTGAAAAGGGGCATAATAGGTCCCCTTTAAGAAATCATGTTCATTTCAAATACTTATATCACTGACAACAGTAGTCCGGCCAGGATATTGTCATTTGAAAAAAAAAGTTGCAGCCCTCAACTGATGTTGATGTTGTGTTTTGGTCTGATGCGCCACCCTCCACCTCCACCAATCTACCAATCACGAAGTCAGTAGTGTTGCGGCATCCGGGTTGCCAGCTTTGCTAGTTAGCACAGCTGCAGCTACAAACGTGTCGGAATCGGATAAAAAAAATGTCTAACGTTGAAAAACCCCAAAAAACTCGTTATGAATCCGAAATACTAAGTGACAAAGTCCGAAATAAAACAAGGATCTGTATAGGAGGTGCCTTTGAAAGATGGAGACGGCTGAAAACGGAGAAGAATTTGAAGACAGACGCCAACGTTGCTAATTTTCTCCTGGACAGGTAAGATTCACCTATGTTTGGCTAACCTGTACTTGATGTAAATGGACATTTCAAATATTCATGATAGTCGAACAAAGCTATGCATGTTCGTGCAAAGTAACCTTACGTTAGCTCATATGGAGGAGGTGGGTCATCGAATTGAAAAGGTAAGGAATTGTTTAGGTAGTAAAAACAGCGAGTCGTCATTACTAATATTAGCAATGCATTATCAGAGCCCGTTTCTCTGTCATTATGATGAGACGCTGAGGAAAACAACATTAGCATTATTGTTTATCATGCAAGTTCTACAGCCAAAAATAATAGAATTGACACGTAATCTTTCACATCACATATTTTAGCGTTATGGACGTGTACTGCAGCAGAGCAAGTAAAAAATACAGCTGGTCGCTTTAACTTTTAGCGTCAGCTAAATGAATAGCTGTATCTTTGATATCGGTTACACACAGTGACAGAGGCTTGTGCTTGTACTTACGTTAATGACAGATACCTACCGTTACAAGTAAGACTAACAGCTACTGTTCTAACAATGTACTGTCACATACGAGCGTACATCTTTACGATTATATTTGGCTAATCGCCATAAGTAAACTTTTGCGATATATAATTACTTTGCAAAACATCTCTCATTTGAAGCATAAACATAATTAACAGAAAAAGCTTCTTGTAGCAGCCTACGTTCCTATTGTATCCTGCAGCCTATCTGGCAACCTCGAGTCAGGGAGGAGGGAGAGGGGATACACCGCTCTACAGTAATTTGAAAGTGATTGCAGTACCAGTTTTGGCCACATTATTACATAGGGCTCCTTTAAAGAGTTAAAGCTGCAGTCGGCAAGTCTGGCAGATTGAGGGGACTTTTTTGAATTTTGAATGTGTACAACTCTCATGCCCCTCCCTCACTACCACAGAGCACCCTCCAATCGAGTTCGTGCTCGTCAGTGCGTGTATATTGTAACGTGCGCGAGGGGGGAGGGGGGGATCTGTGGCTTGTGCACGAACTGTGATTGACGGTCAGATCTCACACAGCCCTGCGCTAATTGGACCAGAAGAACCGGGAGCAGTGGATTTTTGCAAAACAAATAGCAGGCTCTAGGTGGAGGTAGAAGCGCAGGTTTTTTTTCTAAAACCGGCTGATTTATGTTGTTCTGTCGGAGCATAGTGTCGGTTTCAGTGTATGATCTTGATGAATGTAGCTTTAAGTGTCAATTTTTAAATGTGTTTTGTTCCAATAATTCCCACATAAATTATTTGGTTCAAATCACTTACTGAAACAATCTTTGGCATAGAATACACTTGTTAACAGTTGACAGTTTGAACGTTCTAGTTCACTTTCACTTATTTTGAAGATCTAAGGCGAATTGTTGTTCCCTTTCGTCCTGGGAACTCCGACGTGTCGTCGGGGGAGTTCCCTGACGAATTGGGATCACGCTAGGGAGAGCAATTGCCTTCGAGTGAATTAAAACGAGCCAATGAAAATTGGCATGCAAGATTTGCATTCCGCGACCCGCCTACCAGCGCGGGTATAAAAGGCGGAAGTAAACATTGCGCAATGCTTTTAGCTTCGGAGCCGAGCGATTGTGTCCTCTCTGAGTGAGGGAGCTTTAAGATTGTATTTTTCTTACGGCTACGAGTCTGCTGTTTCGGGAGGGGATCTCTCTGTGTTGGTGATAGATGGCGTTTCAGCGACCGCACGGTTTCCTGTCTGCCGGCTGCGTCTATATGCTGTTAATTCAAAAGCTGTTTTCACAGCTGGTAAACGGTTGAGTGCGCACAGCGGGCTTGCAGTTTCCCCGCTGTGTTGCCGCGTT
Organism: Siphateles boraxobius; assembly: GCF_051911475.1. Lineage (NCBI taxonomy): Eukaryota > Metazoa > Chordata > Actinopteri > Cypriniformes > Leuciscidae > Siphateles > Siphateles boraxobius. Next base: position 16,978,519 of record NW_027508722.1, on the reverse strand, counting down.
GGGTCCCTGTGTGCTTCAGCACGATAGAGAGAGTACTTTCTTCCTGAAAGAGCAACACGAGTGAAGATCGCGTCCTTTTCAGGATGACGTTTCACTCGTGTGTTTCTGGATGCGATCGTTTTCTGTCCTTATTTGACGGCCACGTTCATTGTTTCACATGCCTAATCAGTGTGTGAGACTACGTTCGTGGGTGGTTCATGTTCTCTCAGGAGTGCATGACCACGTCGGCACGTTGTTCGTCTCCCCTTTCTCGTAAAGGTTTGAGCCGCTCAGCGTGCCGTTTGCAGTCGAGCGCCGGCTGACAGCGCGGGTTGTCACGGCAACCCAGCGCGCGTCATTAGGCGCTCAAGATGCGCGGTCAAGATCAAGACTCGCGTGCCTCTATGAGGTGAGTCCCTTTGCTTATTTCCCGATCTAGTTTCTCTTCTGGTGCACCAGAGCAGGGCTACTTTGGTGAATAACATTGGTGATCTGAGGGTTTCAGTGAGCACGAACCACTCACTCCTCTAGCGCATCGCAAACATGCTGAGACTGTGTTCGTGGGTGGTTTATGCTTTCTTATGAGAGCATGACCACGTCGGCACGTTGTTCGCCCTGCCTGAAGGCTTGAGCGCCCAGCGTGCCGTGTGTCATCGAAGCGATGGCCACGTTCACTATCTTGCATGCCTGGTTGATGGCCACGATCACTGTTTCACATGCCTAATCAGTGTGTTGAGACTGCATTCGTGGGTGGTTCATGTTCTCTCAGGAGTGCATGACCACGTCGGCACGTTGTTCGTCTCCCCTTTCTCGTAAAGGTTTGAGCCACTCAGCGTGCCGTGTGCCGTCGAGGCTTTCGGATGGGATTCTGGTCCTTCTCATGAGGGACCAAGCATTTCATTCGGGGCCCCAGGGAGGGACAGATGTCGATCGCTACATCGGAGAGAGGGCTGTTATACTCTGAAATGATGCTGAGTTCCTACTATAATGGTGTGTTCTCATGCTGAAGATTCAGACTTAACAGCCACACTTTCCTGGGCTGTTCTAAAGTGCCTGGATGTGTGTGAAGAATTTTGGCAGTATGCAAGCATTTTGGTGCCAATATGTCAAGCCAAACATGCCTAAATCTGCAGAAATTTTTCCTCTCTCACTACCACTGCACGTGCGTAGTTCTAACTCGGGGTTGAGCTGTGCTTAGTGACTGACCGTGATTAGTCACAGCGCTGGCTCTCGGTTAGACGATGTCCACACTGGTGGTCCAGAAGCGCCTCAAAACCAGCCCGCTCAGAGTTTGTTTCCCCCAGCGAAGGGAAGCAACCCTGAGAGGAGCGACCCAGAGTGTGTGACGATCTGCTCTCTGGGAGTGCGTGTCATCACCACTCCTTCCCCCGGGGGAGGGCCGGGTGGAGAATTTTTCTTTTCCTTTCCGCTGATACAGCGGTACCCAAAGTTTGAGCAGTCCACTTCCTCTGAGTCGTTCACGGGCCCCAGCGCTCAGATGGCAGTGAGGGCTACGGCCTTGTCACTCTCGTCTCTCGCTGGGTTATGCCCCCGGGCCTCGTCCCTCGTTCCCCTCACGGTCGAGACTGGCAGTATAATAAGACCAGTTTCCTCCGTCCGAGAGGGTCAGAATGGCAGTGCGTGCCGCCCCCGAGCTGCACCACTCCCGTTCCCCTCTCCCCAGCTTGCAAATAGTAGTGACGCAGCCTCGGCTGCGTCGCTCCGGTCTGCAGCTGGGCCCGGAGGCGCAGAGACCAGCATACGAGGAGTCAGGGCCTCGTTCCTCGTCTCTCCCCCTCCCCCCTCCTCACAGAGGAACGCGTCCAGTCAGTGCTCACCTGCCTCAGGTCTTTTCGAGGCAGGACAGCGGTTCCACTGAAACAATTTCAGAGGCTCCTGGGGCATATGGCAGCCGCAGTAACGCCGCTCGGCCTGTTACATATGAGACCGCTTCAGCGCTGGCTTCACGATCGAGTCCCGAGGTGGGCGTGGCACAGCGGCACGTGCCGGGTCAAAGTGACCCCGCACTGCCGCCAAACCTTCTCCCCGTGGTCGGATCCTGTGTTTCTACGGGCCGGAGTGCCCTTAGTCCAGGTTTCCAGGCATGCTGTGGTTTTCACAGATGCCTCTACCACCGGGTGGGGGGCCACGTACAACGGGCATGCAGTTTCAGGTCTGTGGACGGGGCCTCAACTGCATTGGCATATCAACTGCCTAGAGTTGCAAGCAGTACGCTTAGCCTTGCGTCGCCTCAAAGGGGTTCTCAGACACAAGCACGTACTGGTCCGTACAGACATCACTGCGACCGTCGCGTACATCAACCATCAAGGTGGTCTACGCTCCCATCGTATGTCGCGACTCGCCTCCCACCTCCTCCTATGGAGTCAGAAGCATCTGAGGTCGCTTCGTGCCATTCACATTCCAGGGGAGCTCAACCATGTGGCAGACGAGCTCTCACGGCTGCCTCCCCTGCCAGGAGAGTGGCGACTCCATCCCCAGTCGGTCCAGCTGATTTGGAGTGTCTTCGGAGTCGCACAGGTAGACCTGTTTGCCTCTCCGGACACGACCCATTGCCAGTGGTTTTACTCCCTGTCCGAGGGGACCCTCGGCACGGACGCCCTGGCTCACAGCTGGCCCCGGGACCTGCGCAAGTATGCGTTTCCCCCAGTGCGCCTTCTTGAACAGACTCTGTGCAAGGTCTGGGAGGACGAGGAGCAGGTCCTAGTTGTGGCGCCGTATTGGCCCACCAGGACTTGGTTCACCGAACTCATGCTCCTCGCGACAGCCCCTCCCTGGCCGATTCCTTTGAGGAAGGACCTTCTTTCTCAGAGACGGGGCACTCTATGGCACCCGCGTCCAGACCTCTGGAAACTCCATGTCTGGTCCCTGGACGGGACGCGGAGGTTCTAGGTGGTCTACTACAGGCAGTGGTAGACACCACCACTTCCGCTAGAGCCCCCTCTACGTGGCGCCTCTATGCGTTGAAGTGGAACTTGTTCGTCGATCGGTGTTCCTCCCGTCAGGAGGACCCCCGGACTTGCCCGATCGGTGTCGTGCTTTCCTTCCTGCAGGATGGGTTGGAGCGGAGGCTGTCCCCCTCCACCCTCAAAGTGTATGTCGCAGCAATAGCCGCGCATCACGATGCAGTGGAAGGTAAGTCTCTAGGGAAGCACGACCTGGTCATCAGATTCCTTAAGGGTGCCAGGAGGTTAAATCCACCTCGTGTTTCGCACTCTGTACCCTCTTGGGACCTTGCTCTGGTACTTAGAGCTCATCAAAGTCCTCTCTTTGAGCCTTTGCTGACGGTAGAGATAATATCCTGATTAAGACAGCGCTCCTGTTGGCATTGGCCTCTTTCAAGAGGGTCGGGGATCTGCAGGCTTTTTCGGTCGACGAATCGTGCCTAGAGTTTGGGCCGGGCCTTTCTCACGTTGTGTTGAGACCCCGGCTCGGATATGTGCCCAAGGTTCCTACCCCTCCCTTCTTGGACCAGGTAGTGAACCTGCAAGCGCTGCCCCAGGAGGAGGCAGACCCAGCCCTGGCTTTTCTCTGTCCCGTCCGTGCCCTGCGGGTTTATATTGACAGAACGCAAAGCTTCCGAACCTCAGATCAGCTCTTTGACTGTTACGGAGGCCAGCAGAAGGGGAAGGCCGTCTCCAAGCAGAGGTTAGCCCACTGGTTAGTGGATGCTATCACCCGAGCATATGAGTCTCTGGGTGAGCCTTGTCCTCCCAGGTTATGCGCTCACTCCACTAGAGGTGTTGCCGCTTCCTGGGCTACGGCCAGTGGGTCGAGGGAATAGGTTGTGTCAGCTTGTTGCGCCACTCCGCCTCAAACAACAGATACGTGCGTTCTTTGCTCCGTATGGCGCCCTACGTTGGTGAGCCTTGTGAGTTCCTCCTTCACCCCTCCGGTGCTGGGCGTGGCGGACCGCCCGGCACCAGGTCTGCTACCTCTAGTAAGGAGTTGCTAGTAGACTGGGTGCTCCAGTGGTTTCTATTGTGACCCATCATGCCACGTGCAGTTCAGCCGTGTCTTCCCCTTGACGGACTCGTTCGTCGTCCCTGTTGAGTACGCTCCCACTTCCCTTGGATTGGGACTACCTCAGGGACTGCCATATGTTTCACTACTCCTTCGGGCTAGTGCATATGTGTATTCCTGGCCTTCCTCAGTCAGGCTGGGGCTTCCGCAGCGTTCCCTCCTCTCTTGAGGGAACGCTTTCCCAGTGTTATCCAATATCCACTGTGCGGGTCTTGCGGAACAGCAGTGTGTTTCCCGTGCTAGCTCCCGCAACTTATTTCAAGAAACTGCTGCAGGGTAGCTTTGCCGGGCGCTGGAAGGGGCCAGCACCATGGCGTTTTATTAGGGATCCCAATTCGTCAGGGAACTCCCCCGATGACACGTCGGAGTTCCCAGGACGAAAGGGAACGTCTCAGTTACGTATGTAACCCTCGTTCCCTGAGTACAGGGAACGGAGACCTGTCGTCCCTTCGCCATGTTGTTGTACCTTCGCGGAGGACTGGACACCGTTCGGCTCCTCAGCGAAAAGCATTGCGCAATGTTTACTTCCGCCTTTTATACCCGCGCTGGTAGGCGGGTCGCGGAATGCAAATCTTGCTCGTTTTAATTCACTCGAAGGCAATTGGTCTCCCTAGCGTGATCCCAATTCGTCAGGGAACTCCCCCGACGACACGTCTCCATTCCCTGTACTCAGGGAGGGGGGGGGGGGGGGGGGGGGCTACTGTAAAAAATAAAGTGGGTGCAACTTCCGGTCAGGCGGCGGAAGTAGCATACCAATGGTATTTTGTGTGCTATTTAGCGAAGAGGCTAGGTGTTTTCTTTTTTTTCCGGATAATTTTTTTACTATTTAAACTAAGTCGCAAACATTTATGAGAGATGTCGTTACGGAGCTCATGGACAACATGTGCTAATTCAGTGGCCAATTTTATTATAGCCTACATTTATCCCATTATATAAACATCTCCATGTTTTCGGTGCTGATACAGACGTGTTCATGTAACATGTAATGGTGGCGCTGCCAATAAAACATAAAAGCTGTCACGAAGAACCGGCAAAAGTAATGATTATGAATATGTAAAATATAGCAATGATACATTTTAATTAGGCTATTTATTAATAAACAAGTGTTTTCTGTGTCGATGCTGACTCGCGATCTTCACAGTAGTGAAGAGATTCACTACTTCACCGGAGATTAGTTTTATTTTGTTTTGAATTGTTCCGTTTAAGACATTTCAAGCGTTCTGTAGATAATATATATATTTCTCAGGTCTGTAAGGCAAGTAGACTATGTTGAGTTTCGGTTCATTTATGAGACGAGCTGCAATTCAGGCGCCGGCACCGCCGTGTGGTGATATTATTGTCTGCTATACTTACTTATTATTTATTAAATCCAGGTAAATTGTTGATGAAACGCTGATTAAAATGAAGATACAATTAATACAAAACAAAATTAACTTTAAAGAAAGCCTTAGTGCTTCTGTTTGAGGTCTGTAAAAGTTTTAAAGCAGTCTTTTAGTAGGCTAACGCTTTCAGGGAACTGTCACGTCCGTAACATTGTTTTTTCTCATAAATGCGAACACGAAAAATAAAATAAAATGAATATTTTATTTTCTGTGGAGAGCCAATCCTTCTTCATCCAGTGGATAGTATTACTTTAGGTTTGCGCAGTGTAATTCACACATTTCACAGAATTACTAAAACAAAAATTGCCACCTAAAAATTTTATATAATCTATTAATGGAGTATAATATATAAACAGAAGTTTTAATATATTAAATGCATTTTTTGTGGTATTGTATTGTATAATGTTAACTTCAAATAATAGGCTACTAATAGTAATTTAAAGATATGCTATAGCCTATAGGATCTGGATGGGAAGGATAACTCTGGGAGTTGAAATTCTGCCTTCCCACACCGCGACATAGGTTCGTGGACCGATTTCGGTTTTATATCGCGTATGTTACAGCATATTTAACATGATTCTTTTTTTATTATTATTTAGGAACAAACGAGGGTCTATGTTTAAGAAACCCCGGCTCGCAGCTGCAGGTTCCAGAGCACCGCAGCGCATCTTCAAGTTTAGCCTTACCGAACGTCCATTTTAACTGCCACAAGTTGATCTTCTAGTAATAAAGAATTCATCGTGGAAAAACACGCTGTATTTTTGAATTTTTATTGCATTTTTAATTTATAAAAAGTTAAATAATAATACATTTTAATATAAATATTAGTTTAGCCTATAACGTTAGTCGATCGTTAATTCTCCCGACGATCGACTAATCGAATCGAATGCCCATCCCTAGTAGCCTAAGTTACTGCTATTTCACCCTTTTTTAATTTCGTTGAGGTTATGTTCCCACATCGTTAGCAAGTTTGGATCGCTAACGTCACATTTTGAATGACTATCAACTGTTGAATGAATGAACGAGTGTCACGTCTCGCTTGTTTACTTCGAACCGGAAGACGCGCCCACTTTTGACGCAAGCCCTCATGGGGACGTAGGAAACTTGTGGATTATGTTTATGTGCCGAGCAAGCGTGCCGCACAAGCCCTGAAAAGTGAAGCCAAAGCGTCTCGATCGCCCCCCGGTGACCGGTCCTAGTATAGCTCATAAACCCCGCCTCCCCATGTTATTCAACGAGACGTGAGACCAACTAAACAATTGAATTAAACTTCACATATCTTTTTTCCAAAGATATTTGCTGTCATTTACTGTAGTTTTTATCACGCTGATGTAATTTCAAGTGTTTGTTTTTAAAATAAGTTTGTTTTTAGTTAGTTGATGCTATAAAAATGGCGCTGTGACGTACATGATTGACAGCTGTGATTGACAGGTTCTCTGAGCAAAGTAGTCAGTGAAGCAGCAACGGACTTTTTTCGGGATCTTTGGAGGACTGAGGAGATTGGAGCTTTAAATTGAATATCTAAATTTCTATAATTAATTATTTCACACACCGACATAATGGGTTGTTCTGCATCAGAGGCGTGTGCTTGTGATTGATTCAGCGAGAGTGAGGGCGGGACGTTGATTTCGCGGCTTTACTTGCTGCTCACTACTGCGCATTTCTGGTCCCGAAATCGAAACTGCGCAGACTCAAGTCCCAAGATGTCAGCGCCATATCGGGACAATGACGGCTTCACTACTCGCCAATGGAATAGAGCGAAGGGGCGTCGTCCATCTTTTTTTACAGTCTATGTTGCCGAGCCTGAGTAGCCTATAGTTTTACACATCAGCCCAGTCTATTCTGTAAAGTTAGTGATACGCCGAGTCAAGTTTTTTTTTGCACATTAATCTGACAATAAATGTGGCACAAGTGGTTTTTCTCATGCACACTTTTCTGGCTATACGCTAGTGCGTCGCAGAGATCATCGTGTGACGCCGTCGTGGCTGGTTACGACTAAAGCTGCGTTCACATTACACACGCCCAAGCGACACGATACCATTCATTTTCAATGGTGAGCGGGCGACTTCCGGCGACACGCGCGGTCGCGACCGTGGGCTACCGGATGGGGCGTGTCTGGCGACGCGACAAAGTTTAGATCTGTTTAACTTTATGCAAATTAAGAGCGACTTTCGGAAGCGTCAACCAATAGGAGCGGAGCACGCATGATCCTTCTCCACATTGGATGTCATTCACAAAGGCAAACAGTAGTGGGAACGCCCACTAGCGACCTCATCACCAGCCACTGGCGACATGCAGCGACAAAGTCGCTTGTAGTGTGAACGGGGCTAAAAACTCTGATTAACATGGAAAAGATCACGTGTCGCGGCGCGTCTGGTTAGGACGGTGTTAAGCCTGGAACACACCAAACTGACGCCAACCAACTAGCGCTGATGAAAGCCGACTGTGTTGTCGCCTCGCGTTGGGGTAAAAAGTTGCATTGAACACACTCTGCAAGAGAACTACTGCTGACTGTTAGCTAGAATGCGCGTTCTGCACCTGCGTGTAAATGAGACAACCGTCTATTTCTGCAGATATAGGCTATGCGTCATTCATAAAGGACCGACGCTGCAGGCTGCAGATACACATACCGTAAACAAAGCAGTGTGTGCTTACCTATTTGAATATCAATCCTGCTAAACACTTTCTTTATTCCACTCCGCTCACGTTAATATTTAAATATTTGCCAAGGAACATGATGTAACATAAGAACATCCTTTTATCTGTAGCGTTTTGACTTCTTTGCTAACCGTTTTGCTATTATTCTCGTGCACTGACTCTGAACAGCCAATCAGAGTTCCCTCTTTCACCGACGGCCCGACGCCGTTTCAACATGTCGAATTGGCCGAAACAAAGCCGACAAGGACCAATTTCAGCCGACGGGGCGGAACACACTGAGAAAACTTAGTCGGCCGACGCACAAAAACTGCCAGACGGCCGAACGTCGGCTTGGTGTGTTCCAGGCTTTACATCTTTTACAAATAGTGCTACAACTTTAGCGACAAATAATTTGTCTGTCCACACTAGACGCGATGCGACTCGACTGCGAGATGCGTCAAAATCAATCAAAGCCCACAGTGAATCAGAACAGCGTGTGGGCGGAGTCTCGTGGCAAGTGCACAGCACCAGAATATTTTTGACGGCACTCGCAAGATAAGGATAAGTAGGCTACATAATCAAATTCACAAATATTACACCATTTAAACATTATTAAAAATGCATAGCCTACTGAGTTACTAAAACAATTTCTGTCAAATAATACACTTGTTTGTTCAGTTTGAACGTTGTTGCTTTTACAGCTACATTGCGGAGCACTAAATGATATTCAAAGTCACATTACACACTTTTAACATTAAATAAAGCACATAAACAGTAGGCTACCTGAGATTATCACTGTCTTGCGTGTGTGTGCAAATGTGCGTGTGTGCCTCATGAAGCACATGTAACCCCCGTTAACAAAACCGAAGACGTCACACTTCACTCCCATACTCACCTGGAAACCCCTGACCGTCAGCAACTGAGGTGTGTGCACTCCATCATTCACGGACATTAGCCACAATCTCCCATCACAACTTGCAAAGACAAAGGACACTGTTATTTCACTCAGTCAACCTGTCAAAATTGCAATATTGTAATTTCTGCTCACCTGTTGTGTCTCTGCTGCAAATAAAACCAGTTAACCATTCTCTTTACTTCTCTTCTTTGTGTATAACACCATCTCCATATTGTGTGTATGTGTGTGTTTTTTTAAGCCTTTTGGGAACATAAGAGATATGTGTAATTAAAAAAAAAAAAACAGTAGGGCTAAAGATGATCTGGCACTGAGCATGATAGCAAAGAATTAGCAGGATCTCCTTTATCAGTATTACTTCCGTTCTGAGGCGTCATTCAGTTTTCAGTTAAAATTATTTGTATAGAGCTTTTTACAAATGCAAAGCATTGATCCAAAGTAGTTTAGCAAAAATTTAAAGAGGATAAAAGCAGAGTTGGGTATAACGCGTTACACAGTAACGCGTTACTGTATTCTAATTACTTTTCGTGGTAACGCAGTAATGTAACTCATTACATTTTAAATTTATGCAATTTGATTACAGTTACTGATGTCAATAAAATTATGTTACTTGCGTTACAAATGTATTGTTAAGAAAAAAATATTTAGTAAAATGCCTTTCTAATCACGTTTGGCCGGCTGCGTCAGCATGCGCTTTAATGAATTACCGGAGAACGCGCTTCATGAGGCACACACACACACACACACACACACACACACGCAGCGCTACACGGTTTGGAGCACAGTCTGGCCGTTTCTCAATAGTAGCCTACGCAAACTTCGGACTTGCGTCCTTGGTAGTTCAGACTTGCCAAGTTCGACTCAGGAGAACGAAGTCCCGAGGACGAGAAGACGCGAGTCCGGTTATTCTGCAAACGGAACCGCGGCGTTCTTGATCGCGTCACTCAGCAGCACGCTCTGGCTACTCCGGTTATCTCTTTATGTAGCTATATTTCAGGCAACAATTAAACGAAATATGGTATAAAGTAAAGCTCTGCCTCTTTTCGTCAACAATAAAACAAAATAGGTTATAAACACAACTCTGCCTCTTTTCATTTAAAAAAAATCGTAAACATATTAGGCTAATGGCCACACAAATGTGCGCATACATTGATTATCTTCACTGCATATATTTATAACAACAAGATATATAAAACACAACCCTGCTTCTTTTTGTTTTCATTTTAAAATTATGAAACATTATTGATCATTAAAACTGACATTTAACAGAGACAGACTTGTCATTTTATTTTATTATACATGTACATACAGTGAAGAGAATGAATAGTAAAATAAATATAAAAAATATTCTATTTATTTTAAAATATATAAAATAAAATTACACAACTCTGTCTCTTTTTGTTAAATGTCAGTTTTAATGCTCAATAATATCCAGTTGTGATGTAACTCAGGGTTCGTGTGTGGGTGATGGAAGGAGACTCGGGGTCGGCAAGTAGTGGAGCTCGTGCACTTTATTAAAGGTCCTCTTTGCACAGCGCTTTCTTGCGCTCTCAAAATTAACTCAAAACAAAAACAGTCAATTTGCACATGTAAGGCAATACTCTTCCCGCTGTTCACAGCTTCATAAACATCCAACGAGGCAGCACTCTTTCCACTGTTCACAGCTTAATAGACGTTTCGTCCCGACCGTCAGCGTGCACGAGCTTCCAGTCTCTCTCTCTCCTCCGTTATCAGCACAGCCCGCTTATATGCGGTCTCCTCACGCCAATTACTGAAATCACAAACAGGTGTTCGTCATTTGAACTTGACCCACTTACTCACCGCTCGGCTCCGCCCTCGCTCTCCCGCTACAGAGTCCGCTGAACCACGCCCCCCTCGCCACATACCCCCACCGCCCGTCTCAGGCCGGGGAGCCGTCCGGCCTGCAGCCTCCCCCCCCCCCCTGCGGGAGAGGAAGTCGGCCACAGCCATCTGTGCACCCGGCCTGTGGATCACCTTGAATTTAAAAGGCTGTAAAGCTAGATACCAACGGGTGATCCGCGCGTTGGTATCTTTCATGCGGTGGAGCCACTGCAGAGGAGCGTGGTCCGAACAGAGGGTGAACTCTCGCCCCAGGAGATAATAGCGGAGAGTGAGGACGGCCCATTTGATGGCCAGGGCTTCTTTCTCAATGGTGCTGTACATAGTCTCTCTCTTTGAGAGCTTACGACTGATGTACAGCACCGGCCGTTCCTCACCCTCCATCTCCTGGGACAAGACGGCGCCCAGCCCCCTGTCCGACGCGTCAGTCTGCAGGGAAAAAGGGAGAGAAAAGTTAGGAGCCTGTAATAGCGGCCCACCACACAGGGCAGCCTTTATCTGGGTGAAAGCCTGCTGACACTGCTCCGTCCACTGGACGGTATCTGGTGCCTCCTTTTTAGTTAGATCAGTCAGCGGGCTAGCAAGGTCCGAATAATTAGGTACAAACCTTCTGTAATATCCTGCTAGCCCCAGGAACTGTCTAACCTCCTTTTTGGTCTTAGGTCTTGGACAGGTCGCAACTGCTGCCGTCTTATCAATTTGGGGACGCACCTGCCCATGACCCAAGTGAAAGCCCAGATACCTGACTTCCACGCGCCCAATCGCACACTTCTTTGGGTTGGCCGTGAGCCCCGCCCCTCGCAGCGTCCTGAGGATAGCTCGCAAGTGCTGCATATGCCGCTGCCAGTCATTACTATAGACGATAATATCATCCAAGTATGCCGCGGCATATGCAGCATGCGGCCGGAGGATTCTATCCATCAGGCGCTGAAAGGTGGCAGGTGCCCCGAACAAGCCGAAAGGAAGGGTAACAAATTGGTGTAATCCAAACGGCGTCGTGAAAGCGGTTTTTTCTTTAGTCATTGGAGACAAGGGGATCTGCCAATAACCCTTTGTTAAATCCAGTGTCGAGTAAAATCGAGCCGTGCCGAGCCGATCAAGCAATTCGTCCACCCGTGGCATTGGATATGCATCGAACTTCGATACAGCATTCACCTTACGATAATCCACACAGAACCGCACTGAGCCGTCAGTTTTAGGTACTAAAACTATCGGGCTCGCCCAGTCACTGTTGGATTCTTCTATTACTCCCATATCCAGCATAGCCTCTAATTCAGCCTGAACTACTTTCTTTTTATGCTCAGGCAATCTATATGGCCGGCTGCGTACCACCACACCCGGTTCGGTCTCAACATGGTGCTGTATGAGGTTTGTTCGACCAGGGAGGGGCGAGAACACATCAGCAAACTCTGTTTGTAAGTTTCGAATGTCAGCGATCTGGGACGGTGAGAGGTGATCTCCGCAAATGGCCAGAGCGGAGGATTGAGACTTTAAATTCGCCTCTGGCCCGAGATCCTCCTCCCCACTCACTACCGTCGCCAGCAACGCTGACTCCGCCTCATTCCACTTTTTTAACAGGTTGAGGTGGTAAATCTGATGTGCTCCGTCCCTATCTGATCGAAGGACCTCATAGTTGAGATCCCCGACTCGCCGTGTGACCACAAACGGTCCTTGCCACTTAGCGAGTAATTTAGAGCTGGAAGTGGGAAGCAATACAAGCACTTTATCTCCCGGTGCAAATTTACGTAGTTTAGCCCCCCTGTTGTACAGCCGACTTTGTTTGTCCTGGGCCTGTAACAAATTCTCCATAGAGAGCCGCCCCAACGTGTGGAGTTTTGTTCTCAGGTCCAGGACGTATTGAATTTCGTTTTTGCTATCCGAAGGTCCGTCCTCCCAAGCTTCCCTAAGTACATCCAGCACCCCGCGGGGCTGGCGACCAAAGAGCAGCTCGAAAGGGGAAAACCCCGTGGAGGCTTGGGGGACCTCGCGTACAGCGAACAAGAGGGGTTCTAACCACTTATCCCAATTTTTGGCGTCTTCCTGTACGAACTTACGAATCATGGACTTCAACGTGCGATTAAATCGTTCTACCAAGCCGTCCGTTTGTGGGTGATAGACGCTGGTACGAATCGATTTAATACCCAATAATTCGTACAGTTCGCGAATTGTGCGTGACATAAACGCCGTGCCCTGATCGGTGAGAATCTCTTTCGGGATTCCCACCCGGGAGATTAACTGAAACAGTGCACTCGCAACACTTTTAGCAGAAATGTTGCGCAGCGGCACTGCTTCGGGGTATCGCGTTGCATAATCCACCAGAACCAATGCAAAGCGATGCCCCCGTGCGGATCGTTCTAACGGCCCGATGAGGTCCATGGCAATTCTCTCAAAGGGGACCTCTATTAATGGAAGGGGGCACAAAGGTGCTTTTCGGTTGGCCGGTGGATTCACCAACTGACATTCACGACAAGACGCGCACCACCTGCGCACATTCTCGTGAATGCCTGGCCAGAAAAATCGGGTCATTAGACGATTCAGTGTAGCTGCTTGCCCTAAATGCCCAGCCATCGGATTACAGTGAGCCGCCTGAAAAAGCATTTCCCGGCGGCTCTTTGGAACTAACAACTGAGTTGTATCTTGTTTTGTCTGGGTATCCTGGGTCACCCGATACAACTTATCTTTTATCACGGCAAAATAAGGATACGAGAGCGGTTGGTCTGGGTGGACAGGCTGTCCGTCGATCACGCGGACCTGATCAAACGCATTTTTGAGCGTATCATCTCGGGACTGTTCCAGAGGAAAATCATCGCGTTCAAAAAGGATTTCCCTTTCTGAAGCGCTCCGTTCCTCTGAGACAGACCCCGAGGGTCCCGGCACAGCCTCTCCAACCTGAACCACCGCTCTCTTCTCCTGCCTTCTTTTAATCCCAGAAGCACCCGTACATAAATAAGCCAATAGTGTTTTAAACCCCGGCCAATTGGTTCCCAAAATCAACGGGTGCTGGAGGTGCTGGTTAACTGCCACCTCTACACTATGCTTTTTCCCCCGAAATTGGATAGTGACTGGCACTAAGGGGTAACCCACCACCTCACCGTGCACACACCGCACCTTAACCACGCGGCTCCTATCCAATGCCACTGGATGAATCAAACTTTGATGGATGGAGGTCTGGTTACGACCTGAATCCACCAAAGCTTGATAGGTACCCCCCTTTACACTTACTGGTATCTGGTACAACCCAGCTTGATCGGGGGCAACCTGTGGCGCGTCGGGGACCCTGACCAGCGTTCCGACCTCCATCACCGGGCACCTATCCACGAAGTGCCCAGGGTCCCCGCAACGCCAGCAGGCCGGCCCAGGCCTCCCCGCCATCCCAGTGGCGGGAAGTGGGTCAGGTGATTGACGTGAGGAGACTGCAGGGGCCGGGGTTGGCGGACCGCCAACCATCGATGGGGTTCCCCGGGGCGGCGCACGTGATGCAGGGGCCGGATCAGCTGCAGGGCTGGTCCTCCAGCGGGGCGCCGGGCGTGGTGGAAAGCCACCTCGGGACCTGGGAGCAGGGACAGGGCGAGAGAGGAGAGAGAGGGAGAAGGGAGAGAGAGAGAGAGAGATGTCGGTAGGGGTTCGCCGACCCCTGGGCACGCCACCAGCTGGTCCTCTGCCAATTGGATGGCCTGGTCCAGCGACGTCGGGCGGTGGCACTGGACCCACTGTGCGGTCTTCTTTGGCAGACGGGCGATGAACTGTTCCAGTACCACCACCTCGATGACTCCATCGACGTCGCGGGCCTCGGCCATCAGCCATCTGCGGCACGCGTCCCGGAGCTGTTGCGCAAAGATAAAGGGCCGGCCGGATTCCCCGAACTCCATGGAGCGGAACTGCTGACGACTCTGCTCCGGGGACCGGCCGACCCGCTGAAGAATGGCGCGTTTCAGGTCTTCATAGACCAGGAGGTTGCGGACTGGCAGCTGCTGGGCGGCGATCTGCGCCTCGCCCGAGAGCAGCGGGATCAGACGCATGGGCCAGTCCGCGGGCGGCCAGCGCCCGGCCTCGGCCGACTTCTCAAAGAGGTCCAGGAACGCCTCCGGGTCGTCCTGTGGACCCATCTTGTGGAGGGGAAGGGCCGTGGCCGGGGCCGACGAAGGAGACGCCCGAGCCTCCTGGTCTAGCCAGCTCCGGAACTGCTCGCGGTCCTCATGCTGGGTCTGGAGGAGTGCCTCGAAACGGCGCTGTTGCTGATCCTCCATCTTCAGCAGAGCCTCCTGGTGTTGTTGGTGGAGTCCCGCGAGCGCGTTGATGATGTCCGCAAATGGCGTTGACAGAGTGGTTCTGGCGGCGGCCTCTCCTTCCATCCCGGGTTTCGGCACCAGTGTGATGTAACTCAGGGTTCGTGTGTGGGTGATGGAAGGAGACTCGGGGTCGGCAAGTAGTGGAGCTCGTGCACTTTATTAAAGGTCCTCTTTGCACAGCGCTTTCTTGCGCTCTCAAAATTAACTCAAAACAAAAACAGTCAATTTGCACATGTAAGGCAATACTCTTCCCGCTGTTCACAGCTTCATAAACATCCAACGAGGCAGCACTCTTTCCACTGTTCACAGCTTTATAGACGTTTCGTCCCGACCGTCAGCGTGCACGAGCTTCCAGTCTCTCTCTCTCCTCCGTTATCAGCACAGCCCGCTTATATGCGGTCTCCTCACGCCAATTACTGAAATCACAAACAGGTGTTCGTCATTTGAACTTGACCCACTTACTCACCGCTCGGCTCCGCCCTCGCTCTCCCGCTACAGAGTCCGCTGAACCACGCCCCCCTCGCCACACCAGTATAAAAGTATAAGTAGCCTAAAAGGTATAAGAAGCTGTACAATTAGAAATAAAGAAAACAGTTCAGTCAAACATAAGTCAGCTCTCTAATAGGCTACAAAGTTAAAGTCACCTCTCGATGCATCCTGGGTAAAAGGGGGGGATAAGGAACACATCAGTGGTCTTGAACTGGACTTGGCTAGATGTGAACTCTGAATTGGAACAGTACTTGGGCAGCGACTGATGACGTTTCACAAGTCCACAAGAACATATTGAGAAACAGCCCTCTCTTCTGTCTCGCATGCGCGCTCTTTCTCGCTCGCTCTAGATTCCGGGAGATTTGAACTAATTTGCGGGCATCAGGGAGCCGCTATCAACATGCGGGAGACTCCCGGAACTTGCAGGAGACTTGGGATGTCTGTATTCTGCAATATTAAATTACGGAAAGAACTGAGTTTCACTTTGTAGTGTATTCTTGTAGTTTTAATAGGTTTTCAAAGTAACTTGAAAGTAAAGTAATTAGTAATCTGATTACTTTTTACATGCAGTAATCAGTAATGTAATCAAATTACAATTTTAAAGTAGTAATTTTAAAAGGTCAGAGAAAAAAGTATAGCACCATGGTACAATAATACTACGTATGTTTTAAAGAGAGAACCCCGTAATTTAGAGCGTAAATGGAAAAAAACTAATTTAGAGGTCTTTAGAATCGCGTGGAAAGACAGTATGTCACTTTATAAAAAGGCACTTAAAACGGCCAGGGCTGAGCATCTCAGCAAATTAATAGAAAACAACCGAAATAATCCAAGGTTTTTATTTAATACCGTGGCTAGACTAACAAATAAACAGACGTCGTCTGAACAAAATACCTCGTTACAGTTTAGTAGTAATGATTTCATGAACTTCTTCACCGAGAAAATTGAAAGCATCAGAATCAAAATCGTAAACGTTCGATCTTTGCTCGCGCCTTATAATTCGGCCGCAATTATCACCCCGCAAGAACAATTACAATGCTTTACAACCATAGAACAAAAAGAGTTAAATAAACTTATCACTTCATCTAAAACAACAACATGTTTATTAGATCCTATACCAACTGAACTACTGAAAGAAGTGTTACCTGTAGTGGAAGAGCCTCTTCTCAATATTATTAACTCATCTTTATCTTTAGGTCATGTTCCAAGAACGTTCAAGCTGGCAGTTATAAAACCTCTTATTAAGAAACCACAATTAGATCCAAATAACCTAGCAAATTACAGACCCATTTCGAATCTTCCATTTATGTCAAAAATATTAGAAAAAGTTGTGTCCGCTCAACTCGGCTCTTTCTTGCAAGAAAACGACATCTATGAAAAGTTTCAGTCTGGATTCAGGCCACATCATAGCACTGAAACTGCGCTTGTTAGAATCACAAATGATTTACTTTTAGCTTCGGACCAAGGCTGTATCTCAGTACTAGTTTTACTTGATCTTAGTGCTGCGTTCGATACTATAGATCACACAATACTCTTAGATCGACTACAAAATTACACTGGTGTTCAAGGACAAGCATTAAGCTGGTTCAGGTCATACTTATCTGACCGCTACCATTTCGTCTACTTAAATGGAGAAAAATCGATTATAACTTCGGCAAACTATGGAGTGCCGCAGGGATCTGTGTTAGGCCCTTTATTATTCTCAATATATATGCTGCCACTTGGTAATATTCTAAGGAAACATGGAATTAGTTTCCATTGTTATGCTGATGACACTCAAATATATATTTCCTCACGGCCAGATGAATACGCTAAATTATCCAAATTGACAGACTGTGTTAAAGATATAAAAGATTGGATGACGCATAATTTTCTTTTATTAAATCCAGACAAGACAGAGGTAATACTTATCGGTTCTAAAAACCGTCCACAAAACCTTTCACAGCACGACTTTAACATAGTAGGATGCCCTGTTACTCTATCCGCTACAGTAAAAGACCTGGGTGTTACATTAGACTGCAACCTGTCTTTTGAAAAGCATATTTCATATGTTACAAAAACAGCCTTTTTCCACCTTAGAAACATTGCTAAGCTACGTAATATGCTATCAGTCTCTGATGCAGAAAAGTTAGTTCATGCATTCATGACCTCGAGACTAGATTACTGTAATGCTTTATTAGCTGGTTGTCCTGCATCTTCAATAAACAAGCTACAGTTAGTCCAAAATGCAGCCGCTAGAGTTCTTACTAGATTAAGAAAATATGATCATATAACACCGATTTTATCATCACTTCATTGGTTACCTATAAAGTTCCGTATTAATTACAAGGTATTGCTTTTGACTTATAAAGCTCTAAATGGTTTAGCTCCAGTCTATTTAACGGATCTTCTATCGCCTTACAATCCATCGCGCTCTTTAAGATCACTAGATTCGAGGTTTCTGGTCATTCCTAGGATATCCAGATCCACCAAAGGAGGCAGAGCATTTTCACATTTAGCTCCGAAGCTCTGGAATAGCCTTCCTGATATTGTTCGTTGCTCAGACTCGCTCTCCCAGTTTAAAACTAGACTGAAGACGCATCTATTTAGCCAGGCATTCATATAAATTTTTTATCTTACAGTTACTGTAAATTCGGCCTCTAGTTCATAAACGCCAGAGGAGAACTGGCCCCCGACTGAGCCTGGGTTCTCCCAAGGTTTTTTTTCTCCATTGGGTCACCTGATGGGGTGTTAGGACACCATTAGGTCACTGGATGGAGTTTTTCGGTTCCTTGCCACTGTTGCCTTTGGCTTGCTCAGTTGGGGATATTCAAATTAATTAACCAATCATACCATTGATCAGCTCTACCAAACTTGGATGTCTTTTTTCCAGTAATAAACAAACATTAAGTTGTTTTGATTGATACTGTGAAGCAGCTTTGATACAATCTGTATTGTGAAAAGCGCTATATAAATATATTTGACTTGACTTGACTTGACTTAATTAGTAATTTGTAGTGGTTTCTTTTTTTGAGTAACTTACCCAACACTGGATAAAAGGAAGGGGAGATAAATCATCATCATGTCGCTTGAAAATAATGTTTGTGATCATTGATCACTGGCTGTCAAGTCCAGTTGCAATTAAAATCAATGAATAAAGAAAATTGTTTGGCTTTATCTTAATAAAAACGCAGTAACTTCTTCCTCTGAAACCACGTGTGTGCGCTTGAGGCCCTTGTTAAATATATCCTCCCTGAAGACTGATTTCAGAAGACCTTCTTTCATGATTTATTGTACCCAAGACCAGTGCTTTGATTACTATCAATATCAGCTGTAATTTCAGGAGACTTATGCAATCACTTTTCACTGTGCTACACAGTCAATGCCAAAAGTAAGGCAGATCGCCATAGATCTCTGCCATTCCAAAATCTGTTCCCCAGTGCAGTCTGAGATGTTTGATAGCACACCATCTAATGTTTAATTTCTTTCTTGAGACACAAAAGCTTTGGAGTTTATTTATATTTACTTAATTTTTTTTTGTCAGTTCAGAGAAGTGGGTGCTTTGAGAATAAACCAGTTTTCTTAATTTATTTTAGATTCACACCGCTCACCTGTGAGTGATTTGCTGCAGCAACACAATAGGCTACAGATTTAGCCTTGCATTTGCAAGTAACCTAAGGTAATCTCTGTCTCATACATAATCATAGCTTTTCCAGTAAGTTAGCAGCTGCAGTAGCAGAATTGTTTTACAAGTAGTGATGTATCAATAATCACATCAATAAAAGCATCAATAATCAACACAGAATCCCATAAATTCAGCACTGGGAAGTCCAATTTGATTGTAGTGAAAAGGTTTTTTTTTTTTGACAGGTGGAGTGTCCTATAAAGTCCTATCAGTGTCCTTTTCGCTATATCAAAGCTGACGTAATGCATCTTCGGGCAGCAATTCTTGAATGTGTGCATAGGATCTATGCCCGATGGAGATGGTGGTCGCTTTTGGGGCTTTTCTTCACACAAATCAATTGCTTGGCCTCAGAACACTTGGAATATTTGTACTTTTTAATTAAACTGTGCCTAGTCGTATCTGCCTGTTATATCCTGTGTTTTATATAATATAATATACAAATGGGTAGGTTTAGGGGTGGGGTGGGGGGGGGGGGGGGGGGGGGGGGTTGGGTTACGTGTTCAAATGTGTCTGTCTGAATAGTGTAAATAAAAAAATTATATAAAAATTATAAATACAATTATGCTGGCTGATTAAATTGAGAATCACACCCCAACATGTCATAGTGGCAAAATTATAACCTAATATCTTCATCATGACAAAAACATTCCCAGGCCACCGAAAAACGACACTAAAGGGCTACTCTGTGTGTTAAAAAGTGATGCCGAGGGGTCCTGACCAAGTGTCAATATGTGATGAGTTGGGAGTTAGAATGTGTTGCAAAATGATATTGCCTACTTAAATAGCTTCAAATACGTAAGAAATATTAAGACAAACAGTGATAAATATAAAGGTACATTAAGTCTTTGCAGTTGTGAGAGGACCACCTGCAGGCCAAATAAAGATCACAACCATGGACTTGCAGTGATGATATTGATGTTATTGCATCAGCTATTGGCGCCCAGCGTTTCACTCTGTCATTCACTGGCACTTTCTTTCATTTCTTTCTGTTTCCCTCAAATTTGTGTCGTATGGCCCTCGTTAAACTTCAGCATATGTGCATATATGTCCCTGTCTGAATTGAATAGTAGGGCGTTTCTTATTTCTTGTGTATCACTCTCTCTCTCTCCTACCCTCTCTCATCTCTAATGCATACCAGGCACCTGACTTCCCCTGGGCAGATCAATACTCTGCTCATAATGTTTCCCATGATGCAAGACCATTAATTAAAGCATCTAATCAAATAATTGTGCTCAAATGCTTTGTATGAACTCTACATAATAATTTATCACACATGTTGAGATATTGCTTTGCTGCTCCTGGCTCCTCTATAGGTGACATCACTACCATTTCCTTCTGCATGGTCCTGTATTTTTTATTTTTTTAAAGTCACTAGAAGGTGTTTACAGTCTATTAATCTAGTTTACAGTAAATTACGAATACAACTTTAATCCCTGTATAACAACCCGAGGTTTAGTGTTTTGCACAATGGGTTTACACAAAAGAAATTTATATGATGAGGATGTTTTCTTTTCTTCTTTTGTTGAGGATGTTTTTAATTTCTGCCTTAAATTAATTTTGATTTTATTTCGGGGGCATAAAAAAAAAATTGTCAGGGTGATACAATAGTCCCCATATCATATTGTAGAGAAAAGGCAATACGCTTGATTCACTTGAAACAATTTTGTCAGCAAAATTTAAGTCATGTGGTCCAACCAACATGCTAAAACATGTTTAAAACAAAACATAAAACAGGAAATTACATCATAGAGAGGACCCCTGCAGACCCTCATGACTATGTCAAGTTCAATAAGTCTTAAAGATAGGGTAGGCAATTTGTTTTTATAAAAAAAATTTGTTAAACCCTACTGGTTGAAACTCTTTTCAGATCCTGATAGCAATCAATAATAAAAGTGGTCTAAATATATATTTTTTAAAGTAAGCTACATATATTCTGTGGAAGTCTCAGGGCCAAAAAATGGCCATCCAATCATTTCATTCAGTCCGAATGCATGATACAATGTCCTACCTGCCTGTCAACATATGTATTTGCATACCTCCGTTCACCAGCTCACGCAAACATCACACGTTATCAGTGTGTTTCATGAGGCTATGCAGAGTTGTAGACAGACGTCAGTCACCGAGCGCCACAAACAAACAGCAGTCACCTGTAATGGTTCCTCCTGAACCAAAACGAGGAGCTTATGCTGCGTTCACGCCATCATTACCGTAATTACGCGATGGCAACTCGTGACATTCTACCCGCAGCTGTTCATGTCTTCAGACTCAGATTTTTGTGTTTCTATAGCCCTATTTGGAGTCAAGTTAATTTGATTAACTTAACAAGGGTAGATGGAGTAATGTAATTTTACCACAGGACATCTGTAAAATGAATGGCCAATTCGCACGGGATAAGATATCTCAGTAAAACTAGCAGAACTGTCGTCATGTACGTATTATGTTGCTTCCTGATATTACGTGCGCAAACACATATAACCTATATTTATAAATATAAAACAGTTATGTCCGGTCGAACGATGCATTAATTAACTTCAGATTGGATTGTGTTGGTAATAGGCACTTACCTAACGCTAAAAGGTGTTTCGTAACTCTCTCAATAGTTTAAAAACTTCTCACGATTCGTTAATATTGATAGATGTAATAACAAAAACGTAGTAAAAGTATTCAAGAGATTTCCACATGTAAACTATGACTGAATTACCAAATAATGAAATTGTAAATAAAATATTTGACTATTTTTTACTTGGTTACACCACATTACAGTTTTAGATGCCTTAAAATCACATAAAGTTACATTTGGAAAAACACAAATAGTATGAGAACTTGAATTTTTTTTAAAGATCTTTTATCATTGACTTTTTCTTAGCTCAGGCAGATAGACCATAAAACTTCAGTTAGTTGTACGGAAGATTCTGTGTATTTTTTTATATATTTTTTTTTTACCTTACAATCTCTGTGAGAGGACAGGATGTATATTCTCTCCAGCCTCTGCCAACAATGCATCTTCTGTACACCAATATGATGACCAGAGGCGGGTGGAAAGGTGACAGTTTATGTACAAGCTCTCTGGCAGCACTAGCTCCCTCATTCCTTCTCTCCAACAAACAGAGAGGCCGTGTGTGACCCCTGCATTAATGGACCTGTCTGTAAACTCACAGTTTCCTCGTGCTCAACTAGCCGAGGCTAGACAGGAAATGAGACTGACAGTTTGAAGTGGTTCTGTATGTCACAAAAAAGCCCACCATTTTGACATAATGTTTAATTATTAATCAATTTGTAATTTGTTTTGCTCATTAGGCCTATATTCCTCTCTAAAATAAAGCATCTGCTATATGCAAATGTAAAATGTACAATATGGCAAGCAACGATAATAAAATACAGAACATATAATAAAGTACAGTTCCAGATGTATTTGTGAATTAAATGGTTTGGACTCTTTTGATCACTTTGAAACTAACATCACCTAAACAACTTGTAAGCCAGGTGATAAGGTTGTTTGGTTATTCAGAAAATAAATCAGAGAGTTTTCAGAAGGCGTTGTTGTAAGGCTATATGACTGATTGCACTTTAAAACGGCTAATGAAAACATGTGAGCATAGATACATGGTTATGTGTAAACAGCAGAAATAATTGGATCTCGGTTCCTTCATTTGATGCTGACCTTCTTCACCCTTTGCTAATGACATGCCTGAAAAAGTACCTCATGTTCTGATGATTATGAAACCACTTCAAAGGAAAACTTTGATGAACGTTTGGACTTGAAAAAACTCTGAAAACTGACACTTAAAAGAGGCTAAATAAATATAAAGGCATCAAAGAAACTACTAATATATCACTAAAATTCAAAATGAAATTAAAATTGATGTCCTTGGCATTATTCTGAAATATTTATTGGTGAACATTATTCCAATGAAAAAAGTTTGGCTTAATTAAAGTTCCCTTTCAAGGGAACTCGAGCTGCGTCAAACATTGTGGGAACGCCCCTGCGTTGCATGAAGCACGTATGGAATCAGCCCAATGGAGAGATGGAACGTCATAGGCGGGTGACGTCATCGACCAGGAAACTATAAAGCACCCCATAAACACAAGCGCAACAGCTTTCTGTGCCTTCAGTCGCGCTATATGTGAATCTGTCCCTGTGTGAATATTGTCTGTCTTTACATACTCTGTACCACACAAACAATTTATATATATATATATATATATATATATATATATATATATATATATATTAAGAGAGATATGGCGAACGAACAGCAGTTTAGGAAGTGTGTCACTCCCTGCTCGCGTTATTTTACGAGTGGGGATACACACGTTCTTTGTGTTGTTTGTTTGGGAGTGCAGCATGCCCTGTCAGCTCTCGAGGGAGCTGATTGTGAGCATTGCGAGCGTCTGCTATTAAGGACGCTCCGCTCCCGCCGGGCGCTCTTCGAGGAGAGCGGTTCGGTGCACGCTCCTCGCGGTTCGGGTCCCGCTCTTGCCGAGGCATAGCGACGACGCGTATCGTGGGGATCGCAGATGGATCTCTCAGCGGGGTTAGAGACGGGCTCTGACTTATCCCTCCCTTCACCTGTGAGATCCAGTGCCTCAGTTCCGTGTTCGGAAGCACGCGCTGCGGTTTCTTCCGCTCGGGCTGAGGCACCAGTTATAAATGAGGGAGATGTGGAGGATTCGCCACCTTACCCTCCCGAAAGTGATGAGCTAGTGGAGGTATTAACAAGAGCTGTAGAAAAACTCAGCATTGTATGGCCAGTGACTAGACAGGAGTCTGTTTCTAAATCAAAATTAGATAAGAGATTTTTGCTGTCACGAGTGCAACCTCCACGCTGTTTTTTCCCGATCTCCACACTGAGGTGTCAAAATCGTGGAAAAAAACGGTGTCATATAGAGTGTTTAGTCCCCAGACTTCAACATATTCTAATATTATGGGGGCAAAATCCTATGGTTATTCAGCTATGCCTCGCGTGGAAGAGACGCTTGCGAGTTTTCTCTCCCTCGTGGCTGCGTCATCTGTTAAGGCACCGGCATTACCCACCAAGCCTCTTAGAAATATTTCGGTTTTTATGGGTAAAGCGTATTCGGCGGCAGGTCAGGCTGCGTCATGTCTGCATACTATGTCTATTATGCAGGCATACCAGGCTGACCTGCTGAGGGACATGAGTGAGAGTGAGGAGGTCAGTGCTGACGTGGTTCGCGAACTGCGTCAGGCTGCTGATTTATCCCTGTGCGCAACCAGAGAGTCGGCCAAGCTAGTGGGTCGATCTATGGCAGCTCTGGTGGCCGCAGAAAGACATCTGTGGTTAAATCAGACAAATATAAAAGAAAAAGAAAAAGCTTTCCTTTTAGACACTCCTCTCTCACCCCTGGGTTTATTTGGCGATGCTGTAAATTATGTCATCGATAAATTCCAGGAGAAGGAAAAGCAAACAACAGCTTTTAAGAAATTTCTCCCTTTAAAAATCCATGTCCCTGGGGCTGTTGGGCGGGAGCAGCCCCGGCCGTCTGCGAGCTCATCATCTAGGGCGCTGAAGCAGAGTGTCGCGTCTCGTGCTCCCCCTGTTGGACAGTGGGCTCAGCCGCGGCACTCTCAGACGAAATCTCCCAGTAATAGAACTGATCTGAGGACAGTTATATTAGCTAAGAAGGCTTCGGCTATGAAGAAGTCCTGGCGCCACGGCGCGCAGGACACTGAGGGTGGTCCCCACTGAGGCGGAAAGGTGGTCACCTCTTTCTACTGTGCCCATTCTTCCTTGGTGCCCTCAGGGGCCCGTTCTGCTAACCCCGCCTTCATGCCGGGGCGCAGACGGTCCCAGCGAGCGATTTCCCGAGGGACGCTCGCTCCCTCTGAGGAGGGTTTCAGAGCGGTTAGACAAGTTGTTCCCTGCTGGTGTGCCGTTACAGGGCGCTGCGTTTGCTGCTCAAGTTACACCAGAGGCCAGTCTCGAGAGACTGGTACCCTTAGTAGAATTTCTGGCAGAGTGGAAAAGCCTTCCAAAAATATCTCATTGGGTCCTGCAGACAATAGAAAGGGATTATGCTATCCAATTCAGGTGTCTTCCACCAAGATTCAGAGGGGTTCTGCCTACAGTGGTGGGCCCCGAGCAGGCTCTGGTTATGGAACAAGAGGTGAAAGCACTCCTTCAAAAGGAGGCTATAGAACGGGTTCCTCCTCCCAGTGTGGAGTCAGGCTATTACAGCCGATATTTCATCGTTCCAAAATAGGATGGGGGGTTGCGTCCAATTTTAGACCTGCGCCTATTGAATCGCTCGGTAGGGAAGTCAAAATTCAAGATGCTCACTATCAAGAAGATCGTGTCACAAATCAGATCCGAGGACTGGTCTGTCACGATAGAT
This sequence comes from Siphateles boraxobius, assembly GCF_051911475.1. Taxonomy (NCBI): domain Eukaryota; kingdom Metazoa; phylum Chordata; class Actinopteri; order Cypriniformes; family Leuciscidae; genus Siphateles; species Siphateles boraxobius. The sequence goes on along the minus strand of NW_027508722.1, from coordinate 16,952,914 downwards.
CTAAGGGACGCGTACTTCCACATTTCCATCCTTCCACAACACAGGAAGTTCCTGAGGTTCCCCTTCGGGGGCGAGGTGTACCAGCACAGGGTTCTTCCTATAGGCCTAGCTTTATCTCCCCCCAATTTCACAAAATGCATGGACGCAGCACTAGTGCCCCTGAGGCTTCAGGGTGTTCGTGTCCTCAATTACATCAACGATTGGTTGATTTTAGCCCAGACAGAGCAGATGGCGGTTCGACATTGAGATGTCGTTCTCGTTCATATCAGGAAGTTGGGGTTGAGGCTGAACGCAAAGAAAATTGTATTATCTCCTCAGAAGACCACTTTTCTGGGTGTCGTTTGGGTTTGGGTTTCGATGCAGGTGTGACTCGCTCCGACCCGCATCGTTTCGATTCTCTCAGCTGTGAAACAAGTAAAGCTAGGCCAGCTACTTACTGTAAAACAGTTTTAGAGACTGTCGGGTCTGATGGCAGCAGCGTCCGACGTTATACCTTGCGGCCTGTTGTAGATGAGATCGCTACAGTGGTGGCTCAGGACCAAGGGATTCTCCCCGAGGGGAAATCCGCTCCGCACGGTCAAAGTCACGCGGCGCTGCCTTCGTGCTCTGGTCATGTGGAAACAAACTTGGTTCCTATTCAAAGGGCCTGTGTTGGGGGCTCTTTGTCGTCGCGTAACGCTAACGACGGATGCTTCCCTCACAGGGTGGGGGGCGGTCACGAGTGGTCGTCCAGCCCAAGGGCTGTCGCAGGACCATCATCTATCACGGCTTATAAATTGTCTAGAGATGTTGGCGGTGTTCCAGGCTCTGAAACACTTCCTAGCAGACCTGAGAGGTCATCATGTGTTAGTTCAGTCAGACAACACGTCGGTGGTCTCTTATATAAATCATCAGGAGGGCCTGCGGTTTCGCCGGCTTTACAAGTTGGCCCGTCAGATCCTCCTGTGGTCCCAAGGGAGGTTACTATTTCTGAGAGCAATGTATCTTCCTGGGTATTTGAATGTGGTAGCAGACTCCCTGTCGAGACAGGGGCCGAGGCCGGGGGATTGGAGACTCCATCCCAAGGTGGTGGAGCTCCTTTGGTTGAGCTCGGTCGCGCCGAGGTGGACCTATTCGCTTCCAAGGAGACCACGCATTGTCATCTGTGGTTCTCCATCAGCCATCCAGCCCCTCTGGGGTTGGACGCTATGGTGCAGCCGTGGCCGAGGTCACGTCTGTTCGCCTTTCCCCCGATTGCTCTGCTACCTGGAGTTCTGGAGAGGGTTCGCCGGGACGGGGTCAGCCTACTATTAGTAGCCCCGTTCTGGCCGGCCCGAGTATGGTTTGTGGACCTGATTTCTCTCCTGGACGGCTCTCCCTTGGAGCTCCCGGTCAGGAGGGATCTACTCTCTCAGGCGGGCAGCATGATATTTCACCCCCGCCCAGTATTGTGGGCTTGGCCTCTGAGGGGGCCCAGCTCATGAACTCTGGTCTCTCAACCGAGGTTCTTCACTCCAGAGCTCCATCCACGAGGAAGCTTCATGCCTTGAAGTGGAAACTCTTCACTTCTTGGTGTGGAGAGCACCTGCAGGACCCAGTTAACTGCCCAGTGGGTGCAGTGCTGTAATTCCTGCAGGAGCGCTTCTCCACAGGGATATCCCCCTCCACACTAAAGGTGTATGTGGCGGCACTGGCTGCTTACCACGTCCCTTTCAGTGGAGTTTCTCTTGGGAGACACCCGATTATAACTCGTTTCCTTCGTGGCACACTGAGGCTGAGGCCAGCAGTTTGTACGAGGGTGCCGGCCTGGGATCTGGCCATCGTATTAGAAGGTCTTTCCCTAGCTCCTCTTGAACCTATCGAAGAAGTTCCTGAGAAGTTTCGCACGTTTAAGACTATCTTTCTTCTTGCTATCTCCTCACTAAAGAGAATCGGAGATTTGCAGGCTCTGTCGGTTTCACCCTCGTTCCTGGAATTTTCGCCTGGCATGGTTAAGGCTTTTCAGCATCCTAGACCAGGTTATGTTCCCAAGGTCCCTACTAATGTTGTTAGACCTACAGTTCTGCAGGCCTTTTGTCCTCCTCCATGTCTGTCGTCTGACCAGGAGAAACTTAATTTACTCTGCCCTGTTAGGGCGTTAGATGCCTACGTCCACAGAACTGCCCTGTGGTGGAAGTCAGAACAACTATTTGTGTGCTTTGGGCCACCCAAGAAGGGGTGTCCCGCGTCTAAACAGAGAATGAGCAAGTGGGTGGTCGAGGCTATCTCGCTTGCCTATGAGTCGGCTGGTCAGCCTTCACCTTTGGCTGTACGAGCCCACTCTACCAGGTGTATGGCGGCTTCTAAAGCCTTACTGTCAGGAGTTTCCCTCAGTGACGTTTGTGATGCGGCTGGATGGTCTTCACCGCATACTTTCATTAAATTCTACGACCTAGACTTAAGTTCTACCCCTGGGGCACAGGTGCTCTCGTCCTCTGTGCGCTAGTTCACACATGGCGGTCACTTGGTCCTATGGCGACGTGGGTATTAGCGTTCCCACAGCGTTTGACGCAGCTCGAGTACCCTTGAAAGGGAACGTCTCGGTTATGTACAGTGATGTGAATAAGTTAGGACACCCATGCTAAAGTTGCCTAAAAAGAGGAATAAAAAATAATCTTTTGGAAATTGATCTTAATGCCTTAATTAGAAAAATGAGGAAAAATCCAATCTTTAAGGACACCAATTTTCTTTGTGAATGAATAATGTATCATGAATAAATAAATGTTCTTCCTTAAAATACAGGGTGCATAAGTCAGGACACCCCTATGTTAAATTCCCATAGAGCTAGGCAGATTTGTATTTTTAAAGGCCAGTTATTTCATGGATCCAGGATAATATGCATCCTGATAAAGTTACCATGGCCTTTGGAATTAAAATATCCCCACATCATCACATTCCCTTCATCATACCTAGTGATTGGCATAGGGTACTTTCCATAAGATCATCTTTCAATGCAAATCAAACTAGCTATTAGGCTAACTGAAATAAAACCATGACAATCTCAGAATCAGAATCAGAATCAGAATCAGAAAGAGCTTTATTGCCAAGTGTGCTTGCACACACAAGGAATTTGTTTTGGTACTGAGGCTTCCAGTGGACATATACAAATACAACATGAAACATAATACTACAAATTATAAGAATAAAAAATAAAAATATAAATATATGAGAATAAAACTATCACAGTTGGGTTTAGTCAGAATAGACATTTTCAGATTTACAGATTATGAACCTATTTACAGTGTTTTGAATATTATAAATAAATAAATCTACATATAAGTATCACCTGAGTTGTGGGATATTGCACTAAACAGTGGGAGTATTGCACTTACAGGCATATGCCTTGGGAGGAGTGTTAACTGTTCAGGAGGGAAATGGCCTGTGGGAAGAAACTGTTCCTGTGCCGAGATGTTCTTGTGGCCAGTGATCTGAGTCTCCGTCTTGACGGTAACAGTTCAAACAGGTGGTGTCCAGGGTGAGTGGAGTCTGTGATGATTTTACCTGCTCTCTTCCTCACTCTGGAAGAGTACAGGTCCTGGAGGTTTGGCAGGGGGGCACCAATAATCCTCTCCGCAGTCCTGACTGTCCATTGTAGTCTCCTGATGTCTGATTTGGTAGCTGAACCAAACCAGACAGTGATGGAAGCGCACAAGACAGACTCAATGACGGCTGAGTAGAACTGAATCAGCAGCTCCTGTGGCAAGTTGAACTTCCTCAGCTGGCGAAGGAAGTACAGTCTCTGCTGGGCCTTTTTCACACTGGAGTCAATGTGATTGTCCCACTTCAGGTCCTGAGAGATGATAGTGCCCAGGAACCTGAATGACTCCACTGCTTCCACAGTGCTGTTCATGATGGTGAGTGGGGGGAGTGCTGAGCTGTTCCTCCTGAAGTCCACGATCATCTCCACTGTTTTGAGCGTGTTCAGCTCAAGGTTGTTATAACTGCACCAGGCAGCCAGCTGTTCAACCTCCAGTCTGTAAGCAGACTCGTCACCATTTCGGATGAGACCGATGACAGTGGTGTCGTCTGCAAATTTCAGGAGCTTGACAGTGGGGTCTTTAGAAGTGCAGTCATTAGTGTACAGGGAGAAGAGCAGTGGGGAGAGAACGCACCCTTGGGGAGCACCAGTGCTGATTGTGAGTGTCTTGGATGTGTGTTTCCCCAGTCTCACTCGCTGCTGCCGGTCCGTCAGGAAGCTGGTGATCCACTGACAGATCGAGGATGGTATGGAGAGCTGGGTCAGTTTGGCTGTGAGAAGACCAGGCATGATGGTATTGAAGGCCGAACTGAAGTCCACAAAGAGGATCCTTGCATAAGTCCCTGGTCTGTCGAGATGTTGCAGGATATAATGCAGTCCCATGTTGACTGCATCATCCACAGACCTGTTTGCTCTGTAAGCAAACTGAAAGGGATCCAGCAGGGGTCCAGTGAGGTCCTTCAGGTGGGCCAGCACCAGTCTTTCAAACGACTTCATGACCACAGACGTGAGAGCGACAGGTCTGTAGTCATTAAGTCCAGTGATTTTGGGTTTTTTGGGGACAGGAATGATAGTGGAGCGTTTGAAGCAGCAGGGAACTTCACACTGCTCCAATGATCTGTTGAAGATCTGCGTGAAGACGGGGGCCAGTTGGTCAGCGCAGGCTTTTAAACAAGCAGATGAGATGCCGTCTGGGCCTGAGGCTTTCCTAGTCTTCTGTTTTTTGAAGACTCGGCTCACGTCCTCCACACAGACCTTAAGCTCAGGTTGGATGGCAGGAGGGGGGAGTGATAATTGGAGAACAGGAGGTGATGCTGAATGTGTGAAGTGCAGATCAGACCGGGTGTGTGGTGTGAATGAGGGCTTTTCAAACCGGCAGTAAAATGAATTTAAATCGTCAGCCAGGTGTTGATTGTCCACAGATCGAGGGGATGGTGACTTGTAGTTGGTAATGTTCCTCAGGCCATTCCAGACTGATGATGGGTCGTTGGATGAAAACTGGTTTTTCAGTTTATCAGAGTAGTTCCTTTTAGCAACTCTGATCTCCTTTGTCAATCTGTTTCTGGCCTGGTTATACAAGATTTTATCCCCACTTCTGTAAGCATCCTCTTTGGCATGACGAAGGTGTTTGAGTTTCCCAGTAAACCATGGTTTATCATTAGTGAATGATAAGAATGTCCTGGTAGGAATGCATGTATCCTCACAGAAACTTATATATGATGTTACAGTATCTGTGAGCTCATCCAGATCATTGGTAGCAGCTTCAAAAACAGTCCAATCAGTGCAATCAAAGCAGGCCTGTAGATTCTGCTCTGCTTCATTAGTCCATCTTTTTACAGTCCTTATTCCAGGTTTAGCTGATTTCAGTTTCTGCCTGTAGGTCGGTATGAGATGAACCAAACAGTGATCAGAGAGCCCCAAAGCTGCCCGTGGGACGGAGTGATATGCATTTCTTATTGTGGTGTAACAGTGGTCCAGTATATTACTGTCTCTGGTGGGACATGTAACGTGCTGTCTGTATTTTGGTAGTTCACGGGAAAGATTTGCTTTGTTAAAATCCCCAAGAATGATTAAAAGAGAGTCTGGGTACCTTTGTTCCGTTTCAGATATTTGTTCAGCCAGCTGTTGTAGCGCCGCGCTCACGCACGCATCTGGAGGGATGTAAACATTCACGAGAATGAAAGAGGAAAATTCCCGAGGCGAGTAGAAGGGTTTACAGTTTATGAAATGTGCCTCTAAATTAGGAGAGCACATCTTCTTCAGTGTTGTTACATCTGAACACCAACTTTCGTTAATGTAGAAACACAATCCACCACCTCTCGTTTTCCCCGTTAGCTCCGCGATGCGATCCGCTCGGAACAGCTGGAAGCCCGGCAGATGTATTGCGTTGTCCGGTATGGCTTCACTCAGCCAGGTTTCAGTGAAGCACAAAGCAGCAGAGTTTAAAAAATCCTTGTTAGTGTGGGTGAGGAGAAGAAGTTCATCCGTTTTGTTAGGAAGGGATCGGAGATTCGCGAGATGAATGCTGGGGAGTGCAGTGCGCAGGCCGCGCTCGCGGAGTTTAACCAGCGCGCCGGCTCGCTTCCCGCGTTTGCGTCTGAACGCGCGTTTGAACAACAACGCTGCCCCTCCGACGAGAATGTCCAGCAAAACGTCCGAATAATCAAAAACTGTAGAAAAGGTTTCTGGTGTGTGTTTCCTAATGTCCAGTAGTTCGTCTTTGGTGAAACTGATAGGAAAAGAATGACTAAACGCAGAACAAACGAACAAAAACAACACAATAGCTGGAGAGCTCCACACCGAGGCAGCCATCCGCGGCGCCATCTTGGATCTGGTCCAATCTCTAGATATGGTGAAGGGTGTGTGATGATGTGGGGCTTTTTTAATTCCAAAGGCCAAGGGAACTTTATCAGAATGCATATTATCCTGGATCCATGAAATAACTGGCCTTAAAAAATTAAATTCTGCCTGGCTCTATGGGAATTTAACATAGGGGTGTCCTGACTTATGCACCCTGTATTTTAAGGAAGAACATTTATTTATTTATGATACATTATTCATTCATAAAGAAAATTGGTGTCTTTAAGGGTTGGATTTATCCTCATTTTTTTAATTAAAGCATTAAGATCAATTTCCAAAAGATGATTTTTTATTCCTCTTTTTAGGCAACTTTAGCATGGTTGTCCTAACTTATTCACATCACTGTATGTAACCCTAGTTCCCTGATAGGGAACGAGACGCTGCGTCATTCCACCATACTCCCGGCATTCCCGCTAGCGCTTCCTTCAGGCCTATCAGAAGCTGTTGCGCTTGTGTTTATGGGGTGCTTTATAGTTTCCTGGTCGATGACGTCACCCGCCTATGACGTTCCATCTCTCCATTGGGCTGATTCCATACGTGCTTCATGACGCACAACGCAGGGGCGTTCCCACAGCGTTTGACGCAGCGTCTCGTTCCCTATCAGGGAACTAGGGTTACATACGTAACCGAGACGTTTACTTGTTCTTCCTCGGAAAGAACTTTGTATTGAACTTCTACCATGTAGTCCAGGGTTCCCCAAATCCAGCCCTGGAGGGCCTCAGTCCTGCAGAGTTTAGCTCAAACTCAATTGTCTGCAATTTTCTAGTAACTCTGACAACCTTGGCTGTTTGAAATCACCCCCTATACCCTCATTCACTATTCCCTATATTACCCCACTAATATAATTTACTTGAAGGAGTGAATGAAAACGAGTGAATGAATTCGGACACTGGGTGCGCCAGAAGTGCTTTTGCATAGTTTGTGCTTGTTGTTTAATAATCATTTGAAACTTAGCAAACAGTACTGTGGCCCAGTAGCGCATGACACAACGAAATTTATAAAGCAAACATAAGTTCTCAACGCAACAAAATTAAGCCACAACACAACGGAAATGAGCCACAACACAACGGAAGATGTACAACAAAATGGAAATGAGCCATAACACAACAGTGAAAAGTACAGGTAGATGGAACACCTGCTAGGCATTGCTGCCGGTCGCACCTCCTACAGTGCCCATGGGTCAGCTGCAGGGTCATCAGCCCGGAACCACCATTCACCAACGTTTCACTCCTTTGATCCTGGAACGTCTCCTGGTGGCGGAGCAAGGAGAGGGACGTCTCCCTGTCACCCCCCTGCAGCTGATAGATATTAACCTCTGCGGCTGTTATCGGGGTTAGTTGTTCTTTCCCCAGCTCTTGACTTTCCTCCTCAGCCAGAGCCAAAAGCTCCCCTTCTCTGCCTCCTCCGCTAGCTCTTTGGTTGCCTTCTTTAGGTTCCCTCCGGTCACTCCTATGTCCCTCAGAAGGCGTGTGGTTGACAATCCCACGTAGCCTCGGCATCCAACCTCCACTGGATAGATGGAGGTCTTCCAGTCAGCCTCCCGGCACTCAGCAGTCAGCTCTGAGTACTTGGCCTTCTTACGTTCATAGGCGGCCTCCATCCCCTCCTCCGCTGGTATTGTGAGCTCAATGAGGAGCACGGATTTTACCTTGGTAGACCACACCACTATGTCGGGGTGGAGAGATGTAGCGGTAATCTCGACTGGGAAACGGAGCTGCCTATCAAGATCAACTCTCATATCCCACTCCTGGTCAGGGGAAAACGGCCTAGCTGTTTCTCTTGGCCTGAGGTTTCTTCTTTCCCCATCTTCCATGACAAAGGTGATGTGGTTGTGGTTCTCTGCTGGTGGTACCCCTATGCTGCTCTGTCGATGCCTCTCTATCACCTCGGCTAGCTTTCTCAGGACCTGGTCGTGACGCCATCTATAGCGTCCCTCGGAAAGCGCAATCTTACAGCCTGACAAGATGTGCTGGAGGCTTGCGTTAGGGGTATTGCAGAGTGTACAGCCTTCCTCACTCCCGAACCACTGGTGAAGGTTCCGAGGACAGGGAAGTGTGTCGTAGGTTGCACGGATAAGGAAGCTGAGCCTTGCCTGCGGGATTTTCCCGCATTTGACAATTTCCTCCCAGGTTGCCCACCTTCCCTGTCGGCCCTGCGACACAGCCTTGATCTTGTAGCGCTCTTTCTCCATTCTTGTCACCTCCACCACCACCATCTCCTTCCTCTCTTTGTGGTTGGCCTTGGACCAGAACCATGGCGCTTCTCCCCACCCTAGCCCTGCTCTTCCCGCCTGGACTCTGCCGACAATCTCTTGATGTTGCAGATGACTGACGGCTTGGTCAACCTCAGTTTGGGCGTTCTACTTTCGGCCTGTTCGAACCTTAGGGTTTGCATTCCTTACAGCCTAGTCAGCGGACTCTCTCAACTCGAGAACCAGCCTGGTCTTTCCTGCTTGTAGCCCAGACTGATTGATTGAAGTGGCAGCTGCAGGGTGTTCCTTCCGAAGAGGCCTGTTTCTGAGAGGCACCGTGGGAGCCCCAACCACTTTCGGATGAATGTGTTGGCTTTTCCATCCATCTTGCTTGCGGTGGATGAGGGGATCTCACTCATTTTCAGTGGCCACATCACCCTCCTGTAGAGTGAAAAATGTACAACACAACGCAAATGAGTCACAACACAACGGAAAATGTACAACACAATGGAAATAAGCCACAACACAACGGAAAATGTACAACACAACCAAATAAAGCTGCAACACAACGGAAATGCTCCCGACCACTAGAGGGATCTAGGAGTGCAGTTAAGTTAGTTTTCCTTGCCATTGTTCTTTGTTTATTTTTTTATTCAACGTTCATAAAAGCTTAGAATGACATTTAACATCAAACATAAGACAAACCGATATTGGGGAAAACATGTAACAGATCTTACATTGTACAGAGTGAAACATTAAATTCTACAAAATATTTTTTTCAAAATTCCATGAGATGTTATGGAATATTTTAAGATTTTTACAAAAAATAATTAAAGAGGGTGTTATAGACATTACTTTAGCTTTACGTATATGAAACTTCCCAAGAAGAATTATTAACTTTAATGTGTTATCAATTATATCAGAACCAGTATTACAGTCCAAGAAGATCATTGCCTCATCTATTCTGATTATTTTGTAGAATGTATCAAAAACCGTCCGGGATACCTGCTTCCAGAAGTCTTCCGAGTATTTACAATTACAAAATAAATGTATGAGAGTTTCAGATTCAAGATTACAAAAACAGCATTGTAGTCAGATGTCTTTTTAAAACTTATTAAGAAATGCATTACAAGAATAATACCTGTGTAGTATTTTAAAATGAGTTTCCTTGACCTTATTTGGTAGTAAAAATGTATTACTTGCTGACCAGATTATCTCAAATGAAGGAAAAAAATTGTTTCCTTTTCAGAATTGCTTTTGGGTAACTGCTGATATTTTGATTAAGGCACTTTCTGACGTAAGAGTTTTCACACTTAATATCCAAAATATGAACACCTCCAATAACAGGTTTGGGAGTCTGTCGGAACACTGAGTTGTAACTGATATGCGCTTTCACAAGCTGAACCAATTTAATGAAGATGCATGGTAATCTCTACATGTAGATTCAATCCCTGAGAGAGCAAGAAATTGTTGATAAGTAAATCTCACCATTACAGTTTAGTAAGTCGGAAATAAAAATAATTCCCTTATCAAACCATTCTTTTTTATATATACGTTTTCTTTTAGATAGCACATGTTGGTTATTCCATAGTATACATGTGTGTGGGGAAAAATTGTGTTTAAATGCTATTTTCCATGTATTTAGTGATTGCTTGTGAAAATGTGATAATTTGATCGGATTTGTAGTCACACGATAATATAAAGTTTAACCCACCACACTTTTCAAAAAACAATTTGGGTATATAAATCCATATAGAATTATTATGGGCCAAACAATGTTGTATCTAGTTGATTTTAAAAATGGTGTTAAGAGTACTGAAATCAAGAACGTTAAGCCCACCATCTGAAAGAGTTCTAATAATCATTTTTCGGTTTATATATTCTGACCTTCAGGAACAATTCATTTTTAAAATACAGAATGAAAAGAAGAAGTATAAAGTTGTTGATAAAAGTCAGATACAAACTTTGAAATTTTGCCTTCATCAGAAGTGAGATTACAATTAATATTAAGGGTTGAATATTAATATTAATATTATTGAATAAGGGTTAACTCGCCTCTTCTTTTTTCTAAATTAAAAAAATATGTAGTGTTTATTATATTATTAATTTCCTGTATGATCTCAGAGCTTCTCGACTCTTTTGCCTTAGAAAGTTGTTTACCAAACTGTATAGAGAATTTTCGGCACTCATATTTGAAAAGTTCCCACTTTTCAATAGCAGAGTCTGAATTAACTTTACATTTTTCGATAATGTGCTTAATGCCTGAACAATACGAAGGAAGTTGCAAACATGAAGTATTCAGTTTCCAGTATCCTGGTTGTCTCTGAAAACTGTTATCAACCTCAGATATTTCAAGATCGATACAGGCATGATCAGTTAGAGGGGCAGGGGAAATAGTACAGGAGCTATTAAAAGAAACGAGCCATTCAAATATAAGCCAAAGATATATTCTAGATTTTTTGTGACATGTCGGCTTTAAACCATGTAAATGACAAACTACTGTTTCCCTGGACGTGTCTGTAAGCATCCAACAAAGAAAGGCTGCTACAAAAATAATTTATGACGAAATTAAGGCTATTAACATTATGTCTTGGGGGGAATCTATCTAAATGGAGATCAGGGGCTTCGTTAAAATCCCCTCCCACTATAAACTCTTCTGAAGGAAATTTCAATTTTGGTAGTTTTGTGGATAAAGATTGGAAAAGAATATGGTTTAAGTTAGAGCTGTTAAAGCCATATACATTGCATAAGATAATAACAGCCTCTCCAGACTGAACAACAGCTATTATCCATCTGCCCTCTACAAAGAAGTGTGACTCAAGAATTTTACCACTAAACTTATGTGAAAATAAAGTTCCCTTACGAAGGGAACTCAACGATGCGTCCATCGGGTGGGGACACACACAAGCTTTGTGTCATTTGTTTGGGAGTGTAGCATGCGGTCTCAGCCTTCGAGGAAGCTGAGTGTCAACACTGTGAAATGCTACCGCTCCGCATGCTCTGCTCTCGCCTGTCTCTCTTTGATGAAAAGAGTGGGCAGGCTCGCGATCCTCAGGGATCAGGACCGGCGTCTGCCGAGGCGGCGCGGAGAATGCATTCCTGGGGATCGCAAAAGGATCTTTCGGAGGGGTTGGAGACGGGTCCGCGGGCCTTTTCTCCTTCCTTACCCAGAAGATCCAGCGCTCTCCCCCCGGTGTCGGAAGCACGCGCTGCGGTTTCTTCCGCCCGGGGAGAGAGCCCTCCATTACTTCAATGCTCTTCCTCCGAGGAGGTCGATGTTATGAGTATGGAGAGTGAAAGCACACACATGTTATTTCCCCAGCATATGATGAGCTGGTGGATGTTATGTCACGGGCTGTAGAGAAATTAAATATTGAATGGCCATCTGAGAATAAAGGCGCTCGTCCTAAAAGTAAATTAGATGAGCGCTTTTTATCTTCCACTACTTTATCTCCACCACGAGGGCTCCCCTTTTTTTCCGATCTTCATAATGAAATATCGAAATCGTGGAATAAACCTTACTCTTCACGACTTTTTAGCCCTCAAGTTAACACTTATTCGAGAATAAGTGGGCTAAAAGAGTATGGTTATGAGGCGATGCCCCAGGCAGAACAGAATTTAGCCAGCTATCTTTCGCCTGGTCCCGCATCGTCCCTGAAAGCCTCGGCTTTGCCCAATAGACCGCTTAAAGCCACCTCGGTTTTAGTGGGCAAAGCTTATACGGCAGCAGGTCAAGCTGGAGCATGTCTGCATACAATGGCAGTGCTTCAGGCTTATCAAGCTGACCTGCTGGGGGATCTGGATAGTAGTGAGGGAATTTCTCATGACGATATTCGAGAACTTCGTCGGGCTACCGATCTTTCTCTCAGGGCTACTAAGGAGACCGCCAGAGCAATTGGGCGGTCTATGGCAGCCTTTATTAAAGAAAAAGATTAAAGAAAAAGATCGAGCTTTTTTATTAGATGCTCCGCTTGAACCTTCTGGTCTCTTCGGCGACGCAGTCCACGCGGTCGTCGAGAGATTTCAGGAGTCTAAAAGGCAAGCTGACGCTTTAAAAAGTTTATCCCTCGCCGTGTCCAGCCCCCTGGGGCTGCTGGGCGTGAGGAGCAGATGTTGGGGTTGAGGCTCAATGCCAAGAAGAGTGTGCTTTCTCCAGTACAGAGAACCACTTTCCTTGGTGTGGTATTGGATTCAGTGACGATGCGGGCCACCCTATCGCCCGTTCGGGTAGCTGCTATCCTGTCAGCCACAAAAGAGCTGAAGCTAGGCCAGTCACAAACTGTAAAACAGTTCGAGAAACTGTTGGGTCTTTTGGCAGCAGCGTCCAACGTGATACCTTTTGGCCTGCTGTACATGAGGCCTTTACAGTGGTGGCTCAGGACCAGAGGGTTCTCCCCGAGGGGAAACCCACTTCGTATGATCAAGGTCACGCGGCGTTGCCTTCGTGCCTTAGTTATATGGAGGAAGCACTGGTTCTTAACTCAGGGTCCGGTGTTGGGAGCTCTTTGCCATCGAGTTACTATCTCGACAGATGCTGTCCTCACCGGCTTGGGAACGGTAATGGAAGGCCGCTCGGTTCAGGGTCTGTGGAAGAGTCATCATCTCTCGTGGCACATAAATTGCCTGGAGATGATGGCTGTCTTCAATGCGTTGAGGCAGTTCCTCCCAGACCTGAGGGGCCATCATGTGCTCGTACGAACAGACAACACATCAGTGGTCTCTTATCTGAACCGTCAGGGGGGCCTGCGTTCACGTCCGCTTTGCAAACTGGCGCACCAGATCCTCCTGTGGTCTCTGGGGAAGGTACTCTCTCTGAGGGCAGTGTATATTCCTGGGGTCCAGAATATAGGAGCAGACATCCTGTCGAGGCAGGAGCTGAGGCCAGGGGACTGGAGACTCCACCCCGAGGTGGTGGAGAAAATCTGGGAGTTTTACGGCCAAGCAGAAGTGGATCTGTTTGCGTCTCAAAATACGACGCACTTTCCTCTGAGGTTCTCCCTTACTCACCCAGCCCCCCTGGGGCTGAATGCTATGGTGCAGACTTGGCCAAGGCTACGTCTGTACGCCTTTCCCCCTGTTGCTCTGCTCCCAGGTGTTCTGGAGCGAGTCCACCTGTATGGAATAAGCCTACTGCTAGTAGCACCACGCTGGCCAAGTCGGATCTGGTTTTCGGACCTGATCCATCTCCTAGACGGTCCTCCCTTCGAGATCCCGATCAGGAGAGACCTTCTGTCTCAGGCCGGGGGCACAATATTTCACCCTCGACCAGAGATTTTGAACCTGTGGGTTTGGCCTCTTAGGGGGCCCAACTCATAGAGAGTGGTCTTTCAGCCGAGGCTGCTGAGACCATTCTAAGCTCCAGAGCCCCAGCTACTAGGAAACTATATGCGCTTAAATGGAGAGTTTTCTCTTTATGGTGTCCCAGACATCAGTGGGATCAAGTTAACTGTTCTGTGAACACAGTACTCGAGTTCCTGCAGGAGCGCTTTACGTCAGGCCTATGTCCTTCCACGCTCAAAGTCTACATGGCGGCCATTGCGGCCTACCACTCCCTGGTGGGGGTTACATCGTTGGGTCGAGACCCCCTGGTTACACGTTTCCTTTGTGGCACTTTGAGGCTGAGGCCTGCAACTCGCACTAGGGTGCCAGTTTGGGATCTTGCTATAGTACTAGAAGGCCTGTCTAGGGCTCCATTTGAGCCCTTAGATTCGGTTTCAGATAATATTTCTTACCTTTAAAACTATCTTTCTGCTAGCTATTTCGTCCCTTAAGAGAGTTGGAGACCTTCAGGCCCTTTCGGTTTCCTCCACTTGCCTTGAGTTTGCACCGGGGATGGTCAAGGCATTCTTATATCCAAAACAGGGATACGTCCCTAAGGTGCCGACCTCGACTCCGAGGCCTATTGTGCTGCAGGCTTTCTGTCCTCCTCCTTTTGCATCTGCGGACCAGGAAAGACTGGACCAGGAAAGACTGTGGATAGTTGAGGCTATTTCACTTGCATACGAGTACTCGGACCAGCCGTGTCCTTTGGTGGTCTGAGCTCCCTCTACTAGGAGTATGGCGGCTTGTAAAGCCTAACTATATGGGGTCTCTCTTCGGGACGTCTGTGATGCAGCGGACTGGTCCTCTCCGCTCACATTCGTTAGATTTTACAGTTTAGACCTGGATGCTGCCCCAGGTTCTCAGGTGCTTAGTGCTTAGTTACAACAGACTGACACTCAGGTACTTGGAATTCTGGCGCTTTGGGTATTCTCGTTCCCATGGCGTCGATGGACGCATCGTTGAGTTCCCTTCGTAAGGGAACGTCTCAGGGTTACTATTGTAACCATTGTTCCCTGAGAACAGGGAACGAGACGATGCGTCACCCTGCCATACTTCCTGCATCCCTGTGATCGGCTTGCTTCGGCAATTTTCGAAGCTAATGCCAGTTTGCACCGGATGTGCTTTTATCATATCCTGGTCATGACGTCACCCGCCCGTGATGCTCATTCTTTCCATTGGACTAGTTGACATAGATGCTTCAGACGCAGTCACGCTGGGGGCGTTCCCTGTTCTCAGGGAACTATGGTTACAATAGTAACCTGAGACGTTTTACCTCCCAAATGTGCTGACCAAAAAGACTCATAATTAACACTAGAATGAGATTCTTGTAGAAAATAAACATCTTTTCTTTTAGAATTACAAAATAAAAATAAAGCTTTTCATTTAGTAAGATCGCGAATCCCCCGAACATTAAGATAAAAACAAGAAAAGTTAAAAAACATTTAGGAACAGAAAACAAAATCAAAAAAGAACAATCTGCCCTATAGGGCAAAAGAGTTAAAGCTGCAGTCTGTAGTTTTTCCTCTTTGTCGCCATCTCTGTTTGAAATCTGCAACTGCAGATTATCAACTTTACGTGGGTTGTGCCTCGGCATGGCACAGCGCGGATGAATCCAATGTTTTGAGGAGAATGTGCGGCTGTCAGTCACCGTGCCGGTGTGGATACTGTCATTCCGAATCACAGATTCTATTTTTTGGAAGTATTACCAACATAAGAACTGGAAAATGTCATCTTAACAAATAAGTAACATCCACTTTTGTTCTGATCAACAAAGGGGAAAAAAGGATTGAAGTAAATCGTGCTGATTAAATCTAACGATCGCTTATCATATCCCGTCAAACCGAGCAAATTATACTTTTTTCTCAAATTGTTAATGTTAACAACATCAGCATTACGTGACTACATTTAATGCCCTTCCTATATTTGTCCTTGTTTTCGCATGGGCCCGGTTACAGTGCACGTTGAAAATAAAAAGGACACCATCTTTGCAAAAAGGTTAAGCCATACTTGTAGCTAAGGTTCAATGTCACTTTTTTGGTCCACAAAAGGACAGAGGACAAACGTTAACATGGTTCACATATTATCCACTATAATCTTCTTTCCATCAATAATGGCAACCGATCCCTTAACCCAGCTCGGTTTCCATCTTTCCATCTGGCTTGACTTACCAGCGGCCACAGTTTATTCCGTGCCTCCCTTGCCCGTTGTGTCAGATCTTCTGTTATTTTGATGCCTTTCTGTTTGAGGACTTCAGAGTTTTTCGCGTCCATCCAGATGTGATCCCGATGAGTGCGTGACAAAAACTGCACAATAATCCGCCGTGGACTCGCGCCTCCTGCTCTCGGGCCGATTCTGTGTGCAACATCAATTGACGTCTGAAGAATGTCTCTCAATCCCGGCAAGAATTGAGAAAATTGATAATTTTCACGTTTTCTCCTGCCTCTTCCGGAATACCAGACATTTTCAAATTTCAACATCTTTTTATGCATCCAGTTCGTCGACTTTTTCCTACAGTTGTTTGTTTTCTGTGATCACAGCCGCTACATGAACACCCAGTTCGTTAGTTTTAACTACAGCTGTCCGATTTTTTGGCAACTGAATCAACTTTGGTCGCGAGTTGGGATTTCAGGGTCGAATTGGCAACAAACCTTTCAATTTTCATTAACTTCTCCATGAAATCATCTTGCTTTTTTCCCAGCCTCTCAATCGCCTTCTGTATATATCATTTAGTATAGGCTATCCGTATTTAAAGCTACAATATGTAATTTTTTTTGCCGCTAGGGGTCGCTAACCTCTCACAATAACAGAGGCATTGGTTGATGATGCATAAGCGATGCTGATACTCAGCTGATTAGCTGATACCCTAATACTCACACAGGTCAGTTTATTAGATGAATGAAACATGTGAGGTAACACATCGCTGTTTCACTTGGTCTACACTATCACAATAAACTGCATTTGAGTGTGTTGAAAGTTATAATGCTATTCTAACATACGGATCATATTCTTACATTTCATCATGTTGAGCTATGTAACATTGATTAGTTTTGTTGTACATTTGCTAACTTGTCTAATAAAGTACATGCAAGAGTGGCGTCTCTGTCAAGTCGAAGTTTTTCATGGACGTGGAGCTCTCGGCATCTCGAAAATGCCTCGCTGATATTGATCCTCGTTTTAGTTCTCCTTTTGTCCCAAAGGCGCTTGCCATGGTTCATAATGTTTGAACGAAGCAACAATACCGTGAGCGTGCCGCTAGATATCTGTATTGTACTGTATAAATGTTCTGTACATTCACTGTTGTATGTTTTCTACAAATTGTACAGCGCATTGGTCAACTACTCGTTGTTTTAATTGTGTTTTATAAATAAATTACCTTACCTTACCTTACAAAAATCTTACATATTGTAGCTTTAAGGTCTCAGATCGTCGTATCTTCAGAAGAGGCCTGTTGATCGGGGTGTCTAAGGATGGTAAACAATCCATACTTAAATCCTTGTCGACTGCGTGGGTGAGTTTACCATAACCATGCACACGCTTCACACTTTCCGCCATTCCTTCCATTTGTCTCAGGTTATGTTTCGGCAACATGAGTTTCAATCAACGCATTCGGCAGGCCGCGACAGACATTCAATTTAATTTTTAACAGTCCCAAAAGAAGGCAAATATTCTCAATTCCAGCTTAAAAACGTTGTAGAATCATTCAAAACATAGACACTTGTAGAAGTAACGCAAAAATCAAGGAAGGAAAAAATAGATTAAGTTTTGCTCAAAAGTTTATGCGAGACAGAAACGGTTCAGCTACACAGACGCCATCTGGCGTGCAGACTTGCCATTGTTCTATAGAGTCGGCAGTCTTAATATATCATACCACAATTAGTTTTAACAGTATGTGCCCTAAATGAATCTACATGAAAAATTGCTGCGTATTTACTCTAGAATAATTTGACCCGCTACCACAGCGCATGACCCCTAAGGGAACGTTTGGCAATTCCACCAAGTATAATAATTTATTATAATATAATTTGATAAATAAAAATAAAAACCATTTGGTGAAATGCAGAATTACAGGAAGGTATTGGCACAATTTCACCTGTAATAGGTCAGTCTGGTCACTAAGAACCAACCACAAGCTTTGGGACATGAAAAAATAAAACTTTTGGTGAATTACAGTAGGCCTAATGTTTTTATAAAAACGAAATGGTGTACTGTGCATACAGGGAGCTATTGGCACAATTTCACCTGTTGTGAGTCAGTCTGGTTAATAGGAACTACAACCTTTGAAACATGATAAAAGAAAAAAAAACTTTTGTTATATTACAGAAATTTCCTAAAAAATAATTGTTTACTGTAAATACATGAAGAGAGGTATTGGAAAAAGTCACCTGTAGTAAGTCAGTCTACTACCAATACAATCAAGCTTTGGATTTTGAACTTGTCTGTTTTACATGTGCTTCATGAGGCACCAGAGCCGTCGCAAGGGCTGTGCGAACTGTGCAACTGCGAAAAACACAAACACAGGGCCTCGCGCCACTAGGGGGCCTCGCAATCCTGCACATATACGAATTGGCATAAAACATTGAAATATGCCAATTATTAATAATCGTTTTTATAACTGCAGGCGCACCCTCACGCAACGACGGTATTGCGCAATTGCGCTGTATTTGTTTTGAGCCATTAAAAAAAAATAAAGTTAATGATCTCCATACGGGTGACTATCCGCGTATCAAATATACCCACAAACTAAATTTACACTCTATTCAACAGATTTCAATGTAATACCTTTTAAACATTTACATCTATTCGTGTCTCAGCCTCGAAGCTGAGCTTCAGCCTCGCTCTGTGCAAGGACATGAGCGCCTGAAATGATAGTGTCTGTCAGTTATTATAACATATGACAAAAACAATTGTCTAAATTATGTTGCATATTCCTCAACAGTTCTTGTGCTGATATCACTAGTTGACATAGTACTAATTTCGGAAATCATAGGCTATATTGCGCAGGTGCACGTGATGCAACGCTGTCGAGCCAACAGAGGGGCGACTTCACTGTGAGGCACACACGCACATTTGCACACACACGCAAGGTCTCTCGCTCTCTCCCACTCTGTCGAGCGCGCGCTACACGATTTGGAGCCCGTGAGCTCTAGATTCCGGGAGATTTTAACTAATTTGTGGGCATCAGGGAGCCGCTATCAATATGCGGGAGACTCCCGGAACTTCCGGGAGACTTGGGATGTCTGTAATTGTGTAAAGGAATTCTTGTTACAACTGCCAATTAATCAAGCCAAAATTACAACCAACTATATAGGCTTTAAGATTTTACATGCCAATTCAAATTCAGTGATCAAACACTCAAAGTTATATGCCATTTCATGAAATTCAGTTAACTCTATCTGCAATGATATAAAGAAATCAGGCATGTTGTGCCATTCTTATGTGTTCTCCCTCCAGATTTTGAGTGTTTATTTAGCTTTGTGTAATATAAATCTTTGCTGGTCTTGTTAATCAGTCTTATACATTGCTTTAGGTCCAGAACAAATGTAAAAACTACGAGAAAGTAATCTGTTACTGAGTTCCCTTTCAAGGGAACTCGAGCTGCGTTGAGACGCGGTGGGAACGCTCTGCGTGATTGCGTCGTGAAGCACATGTTTAATCAGTCCAATGGAAGAGCAAGACGTCATAGGCGGGTGACGTCATAGACCAGGAAGCTATAAAACACCCCTGAAAACAGACCGCGACAGCTTCTGTTGCCTTCAGCAAGCGCTCTCTGTATACTGTCCTTGTCTATTTACTGTTGTCTGTCACAAGCACATTATATCTATCTATCTATCTATCTATCTATCTATCTATCTATCTATATATATATATATATATATATATATATATATATATATATATATATATATATTATGGCGAAACAAGAATTCAAGCGTTGTGTTGTCCCTTGCCCTCGTTTCATCACGGGTGGGGACACACATCAGCTTTGTGTTGCTTTTTTGGGAGTGGAGCATGCCCAGTCAGTTCCTTGAGGGAGCTGACTGTGTGCATTGCGAGAAGCTGTCCGTGAGGACGCTCTGCTCTCGCCGGGCGTTCTTTGAGGAGGACGGTTCGGTTCGCGCTCCCCGAGGTGCGGGTCCCGCTGCTGCCGAGGCACAGTGAAGGCTTTCATCTTGGGGTTCGCATATGGATCTAGTAGCGGGGCTTGAGACGGGCCCAGCCCTTTCTCAACCCTTACCTGCTGGGTCCGGTGCCTGAAAAACCAGCTCTTCCAGGCAGAGCAGAGACTGCAGAGATCTCATATCCAGCTCAAAGACTTGCAGCAGGTAGCCGCAGACGAAAAGCCAGAGAGCCTCATGAAGAGACTTGAGGAGGACATCAAGTTCAACTCCTACATGGTGTCTGAGAAGCTGCCCAGACAGTTGGAGAACATGAGAAAGGTGGTGCAGTACCTACAGAAGGTGGCATCTAAGCCGGCTATGGGACAAGCAGAGCTGAGGGAGCTGGAGGACAAGATCAGAGAAATCAACACAGAGATCAACCATCTGATTGAAAAGAAGATGATGCGTAATGACCCATTGGATGTTATATGCCGCGCTGCGGCTTCTCCTTCCCAGGTCGGGGCACCATTGCTGAGGCTATCCAGTTCTGAGGATCTGGATGTCGTCAATATTGATATGGGGGATTTTGAGTCTTCGCCAGCTCCTACCCCCGGTAATGATGAGGAGCTTATGGAGGTTTTATCTCGTGCTGTAGCTAGATTAAATATTGAATGGCCAGCCGATGATTCTCAGAGTGTTACTAAGAAAAGTTTATTAGATGAAAGATTTCTACCATCTAAAACACAGCCTCCACGTCGGGGACTCCCGTTTTTTCCCGATCTCCACAATGAGGTTTCGAGATCATGGAATAAACCGGCGTCATTCAGAGTGTTTAATCCACAAACTTCCAACTACAGTAATCTTTTGGGTGCATCTGATTATGGTTATTTGACGGTGCCTCGGGCTGAATAGACGCTTGCGAGCTATCTCTCCCCCGAGTCATCGTCATCATTAAAAGCCCCGACGTTACCCACCAAGCCATTAAAATCTACATCTTCGCTGGTGGGTAAAGCTTATTCGGCAGCAGGTCAGGCTGCGTCATGTCTGCACACTATGTCTATACTGCAGGCATACCAGGCTGATCTGCTGAAGGATATCGATGAACGTGAGGAAGTCAGCGCTGACGGAATTCGAGAATTGCGTCGCGCAACAGACCTGTCTCTCCGGGCCGCCAAGGAGACGGCCAGATCAGTGGGCCGTTCTATGGCAGCCCTGGTGGCCACGGAGCGGCATCTTTGGTTAAATCTGTCAGATATAAAAGATAAAGATAGGTCTGTTCTTCTGGACGCACCACTGTCACCTTCAAGTTTGTTCGGCGACGCTATCAACTGTGTCGTCGATAGATTTCAAGAATCGAAAAAACAATCTGCTGCGTTCCAGAGGTTTCTTCATCGACGTTTCGATGTCCCCGAGACTGCTGGGCGGAAAGTAATTATTAAATCCGAGCAGTCTCGTCCGAGTACAAGCTCCTCACAGAACAGAGTGCATCAAAAACAGAGCGTCGCCACTCGGGCTCCTCCACAATCTGGGGAACCTGGGTGGCGGTCACAGTCCAGGCCAGCTAGGGGTAGGTAAGATCTGAGGACTGTCATCTCTAAGAAGGCTTGGGCTAAGAAGAAGTCCTGACGCCCAGGGTGTCAGGCATCTGAGGGTGGTCCCCTCCGGGGAGGGACGATTTCGAGAAATCATTCATCCTCAGCACCCTCTGGGGGGGGGGGCGATTCTCCGAGGAGGGTCGTAGAACGGTCAGTTCGGTTGTTCCCTGCCGGTTCACCGCTTCAGGGCACCGAAGTGTCCGTACAACCGAATCCCGAGGCCAGTCTCGAGAGACTGGTCCCCTTAGTAGAATTTCTGGCAGCGTGGAAACTACTGCCAAATATTTCTCAGTGGGTCCTGCATATAATAGAAAAAGGTTACAGAATTCAGTTCGGTTCTCGTCCGCGCAGATTTCAAGGGGTCCTTCCCACAGTGGTGGACCCAGAGCAGGCTCGGGTCATGGAGCTAGAAGTACTGACGCTTCTGCGAAAGGGGGCTATAGAAAGGGTTTCTCCTCCCAGCAGAGAGTCAGGGTTTACAGACGTTACTTCATCGTTCCCAAGAAGGATGGGGGGTTGCGTCCTATTCTAGATCTGCATCAGTTAAACAGCAGAGTTCAGAAACTCAAGTTCAAGATGCTTACACTCAAACAGATTGTATCACAGATTCAGTCTGAGGACTGGTTTGTCACAATAGACTTGAAGGACGCTTACTTTCATGTATCCATTCATCCTCATCACAGGAAGTTCATGAGGTTTGCTTTCGGGGGCGAAGCATACCAATATCGGTCCTTTCATTTGGCCTAGGTTTATCACCCCGCACCTTTATGAAATGCGTGGATGCAGCGCTGGCTCCTCTGAGACTCCAGGGCATTCTCGTATTAAACTATATCGACGACTGGTTGATCCTGGCTCCTTCCGAGCAGTTGGCAGTTCGGCATCGAGATGTCATTCTGTCTCACATAAAGAGGTTGGGGTTGCGGCTAAACACCAAGAAGAGTGTGCTCCTCCCAGCCCAGAGGACCACTTTTCTAGAGGTGATGTGGGATTCGACAACTATGCAAGCACGATTGTCTCCAGCACGTATTTCTGCGATTCTCACAGCCGTAAAGAGGGTAAAACTAGGTCAGTCACTCACTGTGAAACAGTTCCAGAGACTGGTGGGTCTTATGGCAGCTGCGTCCAACGTAATTACTTTTGGCCTTCTGTACATGAGACCCCTGCAGTGGTAGCTCAGGACCAAGGGGTTTTCTCTGAGTGTTCTCCTACGTGCCTTGGTCATGTGGAAGAAACCTTGGTTCCTCGCCCAGGGCCCAGTATTGGGGGCTTCTTGTCGACGCGTAACGCTACCGACGGATGCTTCCCTCACAGGCTGGGGGGCGGTCATTAGTGGCCGCTTGGCGACAGGTGTCTGGCAGGACCATCAGCTTTTGTGGCATATAAACCGACTAGAGATGATGGCGGTATTTCAGGCTCTCAAATACTTCCTGCCAGACCTGAGAGGCCATCATGTGCTTGTCCGCACAGACAACACATCGGTGGTCTCTTACATCAACCATCAGGGGGGTCTGAGGTCCCGATTATTATGCAAACTGGCTCATCAGATCCTCCTATGGGCCCAGGGGAAATTACTGTCACTCAGGGCAGTTCATATTCCAGGGTGTTTGAATGTGGGAGCAGATATCCTGTCAAGGCAGGGGCTGACGCCCGGGGAGTGGAGACTTCACCCCGAGGTGGTGGAGCTCCTATGGGAGAACTATGGTCAAGCTCAGGTCGATCTTTTCGCATCTTACGATACAACCCATTGTCCGCTTTGGTTCTCCCTCACATATCCAGCTCCTCTCGGACTGGACGCTATGGTGCAGGTGTGGCCGAGGCTGCACCTGTACGCATCCCCCCCCGATATCATTGCTTCCGGGAGTTCTGGAGAGGGTTCGCCAAGAAGGGGCTCATCTATTATTAGTAGCCCCGCACCGGCCGACCCGAGTGTGGTTCTCGGACCTAGTGTCCCTTTTGTACGGCTCTCCCATGGAGATTCCTGTCAGAAGGGACTTGTTATCTCAAGCAGGGGGCACTATATTTCACCCTCGCCCGGAGTTGTGGAAACTGTGGGCTTGGCCTCTGAGGGGGCCCAGCTCTTAGAATCCGGTCTCTCGACTGAGGTCGTTGAGACCATCCTTCAATCCAGAGCTCCTTCCACAAGGAAACTATATTCATTGAAATGGAAACTGTTCTCTACATGGTGTGGAGAACTTTTTTAAATCCTGTTAACTGCCTGGTTGGTACAGTTCTCGATTTCCTACAAGACTGTTTCTCTGCTGGATTATCTCCCTCCACCTTAAAGGTGTACGTAGCGGCTATATCTGCTTATCGCTCCCCTCTGGGGGCTGCTTCTCTTGGGAGAGATCCTCTTATTATTCGTTTCCTCCGTGGTACATTGAGGCAGAGGCCTGCACTGCACTCTAGAGCACTGGCTTGGGATTTGGCCATTGTACTTGAGGGTCTGGCCCTGGCTCCCTTCGAGCCTATTGAAGAGGTTTCAGAGAAGTTCCTTACACTAAAAACTCTTTTTCTTCTCGCTATTTCTTCTATCAAGAGAATTGGAGATCTGCAAGCCCTGTCGGTGGCTCCTTCATGTTTGGAATTTGCAGCTGGTATGGTGAAAGCATTTTTACACCCTAGGCCGGGTTACATTCCTAAGGTTCCCTCTAATGTGGCGGGCCCTATTGTGCTGCAGGCTTTTTGCCCTTCATCGTTCAATACCCCAGATCAGGAAAGTCTCAATCTGTTATGTCCCGTTAGGGCTTTGGATGCCTACGTTCACAGAGCTGCCCTGTGGCGTAGATCAGAGGAGTTATTTGTCTGCTTCGGTTCAACCAAGAAAGGTTGCCCTGCATCGAGACAGGTAATGAGCAAGTGGGTAGTTGAGGCTATCTCACTTGCTTATTAAGCGGCCGGACAGCCTTCACCTATGGCTGTCCGCGCCCGTTCTACAAGGAGTATGGCTGCCTCTAAGGCTTTAATTTCAGGTGTTTCCTTTCAGGACATTTGTAATGCGGCAGGGTGGTCCTCACCGCATACATTTGTCAGATTTTACGTCCTAGACCTCTCCACTCCTGGGGCTAGACTGCTTGTTTCTTAGTGTGCGCAAGGACTCCACACAGAACGGGCATTTCTCATTATGGCGTAGTGGGTGTGGGGTTCCCACCGCGTCTCAACGCAGCTCGAGTTCCCTTGAAAGTGAACGTCTCAGGTTACGTATGTAACCCTGGTTACCTGATAGGGAACGAGACGCTGCGTTCTCCTGCCATACTTCCTGCATGCCCTGATCGACTTGCTTCAGGCCTTTTCAGAAGCTGTCGCGGTCTGATTTCAGGGGTGTTTTATAGCTTCCTGGTCTATGACGTCACCCGCCTATGACGTCTCGCTCTTCCATTGGACTGATTATACACGTGCTTCACGACGCAATCACGCAGAGCGTTCCCACCGCGTCTCAACGCAGCGTCTCGTTCCCTATCAGGGAACCAGGGTTACATACGTAACCTGAGACGTTTTCTCTCCCTGGCCACCACAGACACTGTATCTCCAGTCTACTTGACTGCAATGTTCTGTCTGCGCTCTCTCAGGACATCTGTTTTGAATTTTCCACTTGCCAAAAGTGCAATTAACTTACATTTGACTGGTGTTATTGTCTATGCTATGGAGAGAGAATACTTGAAGGATGTATTCAATGTACAATGAAATTGAAACATAATTAATCACGACCAATGAATCATTTCTCAAAATTCAGATTGCTGTTAGATGTTCAGAGAAATGTCAAGTTTGAACAAGTCTTTTGTGTTCCAATGCAGGGATTAAACAAATCATTATTTCCAAATCTCTTTTGCCAGTGTGCAAATTTTTTTAATCCTCGCAACACTACTGTTATGTGTACTCAGCTGGAAATAATAGTTTTAGAATAGTTTTAGTTTTAGAAGAAGTTGTTTTTTTTATGAAGGAGCCGTGATCCTTAAACTCTTAAACATTTTAAATTATGAGAAATTACATTTAAAAATATGTCAATGGCATTTATTACATGTACACATGTAAGCGATATCAAGTAGTCTATATAATATACATAAAAAGGATATATATATATATATATATATATATATATATATATATACATACACACATCTCAATATATAAATTGTATAGTGTATATATAAATATAAATTGCATTGAAGCTTTAGTTTCCTCCAGATGCAAATGATTGTTGATCTCTTCTTCATTGCAGTTATTCGAGTTGTAAATTATCTATGCTCATTGCTACATCTTGAAAATGTGCCGTCTTACTGAAATCCCTTTGGCTCATTTTCCACTTGCCAAAAGGGCAATTAACTTGCATTTGACTGGTGTTATTGTCTATGCTATGGAGAGAGAATACTTGAAGGATGTATTCAATGTACAATGAAATTGAAACATAATTAATCATGG
Organism: Siphateles boraxobius; assembly: GCF_051911475.1. NCBI lineage: Eukaryota > Metazoa > Chordata > Actinopteri > Cypriniformes > Leuciscidae > Siphateles > Siphateles boraxobius. Next base: position 16,926,937 of record NW_027508722.1, on the reverse strand, counting down.
GCAATGAATCATTTCTCAAAATTCAGATTGTTGTTAGATGTTCAGAGAAATGTCAAGTTTGAACAAGTCTTTTGTGTTCCAATGCAGGGATTAAACAAATCATTATTTCCAAATGTCTTTTGCCAGTGTGCAAACTTTTTTAATCCTCGCAACACTACTGTTATGTGTACTCAGCTGGAAATAATAGTTTTAGAATAGTTTTAGTTTTAGAAGAAGTTGTTTTTTATGAAGGAGCCGTGATCCTTAAACTCTTAAACATTTTAAATTATGAGAAATTACATTTGAAAAAATGTCAATGACATTTATTACATTTACATATGTAATCGATATCAAGTAGCCTATATAATATACATAAAAAGGGATATATATATATATATATATATGTATATATATGTATATATATATATATATATATATATATATACACACACATCTCAATATATAAATTGTATAGTGTATATATAAATATAAAGTGCATTGAAGCTTTAGTTTCCTCCAGATGCAAATGATTGTTGATCTCTTCTTCATTGCAGTTATTTGAGTTGTAAATTTTCTATGCTCATTGCTACATCTTGAAAATGTGCCGTCTTACTGAAATCCCTTTGGCTCATCATACAAAACCTTGATGTGATGCTAAAAAGCTTGGGAGTGCCTCTTAAATCATGTGTTTTGAATTTCAAAAGCTTCTCACAAACGTGTGAAGGATATTGTGGCGTGTGCTCTGTCGTACGCAAGTGCGTGAACAGATGTTGCACAAACGACTAGATAATTTCTGTATTATGAAGCACAATGCCACGTGGTTTTGACAACCAGCACACACCCAGTCCCAGGGGATCGAACAGAACAGTGCTCCTATCTTGTGAGCACGGCAGGGATTGTCATGTACTGTTCCAGTTGCAGGATGTTCCCTGGTTTATGTAGCATCTTGAACAAAATGAAGTGCCAAATAGCATTAAAATCAAACATATAAACCTCCGAAATAAATTTGCAGCATGTTGCATCTTCATTCACACAATTGCAACACCATCATTCAAAAAAATAGGCACCCAAGCATTTTGCCTAATATGAAGTGATATATTATATTGCTTTTATTAAACAGTTCAACAAACGGAACTGTCTGCTCTCTAATCGGTCAATCAGTACGTTGATGTCATACACTGATCGGTCTGCAAAGTGCGCTTCAGTCGAACACACCTATATATTTTGCTCCTGAATGAATCAGTGGCTAAATCCGAAATCGCCTCCTATACCCTCAAATAGGGTATTATTTGAGGGGACAGCCATTTTCAGTGGTGTCTGAAACTATAGTGGACGTTATTGATTGTTCACTCATTCAATCCCACATTGCACTGAAATAACGAGTGTACAACCGATGTACACTCAACGGCTGTCCGAATTCGCTCACCAGTGGCGTAGCAGCAGGCCCCCAAATGGCCCGGGCCCATTTGCTCGTGCATGACCAGACGCTACACCACTGTCGCTCACTCCTTTTCATTCACTCCTTCAAGTGAACAGTATTAGGGGACTAGTGAATGAGGGTTTAGGGGGCGATTTCAGATTCATTGGTTTTAAATGAATAGGTTCAATGAACGATTCAATTGACTCACACATAAAGACAGTCACTTATCACCACCTACTGGCGTAACGATATAACCTGCAGAAAGGGTCGTTAAAAAAATGTCCTATGTGCTTTTGGACTGTATTTTCAGCACTCTCGGAACACTGCTTAGAAAATTTAAAAAGGTCCAGATTCTGTCTGGACCCACATGTCACATACAGCTCATCAATTGTATCCCTTTAGGGTGAAGGTAAAAACGAGATGAAAATATTTCCCATATGTCAAAACTGTATGTGCTGGGCTGTGAGACTGTTTTGCATAGACACAAATATCAATATAATCTAACTTTATTTTTAGTGCAATACTGAGCTGGGAATTTTGCTTCTTTCCTCTTTTATTTATTCACAACCTTTGACGTGAGTTGGCTTGCAGATCATGAAATCTCCTAACGGATCTCATTCACATATATTCGTCATCTTATGTTTGAAAAAGCCAGCTCATTTTAATCATCAGGCTCAGGGGAGACCAAACAGCAATCTCTGCTGTAAAGAGACCATTTGTTTTACTAATTTATGAGAATTCAAGCAGGCATGATTTCTTCACAAACACACTGGTTTGAGTTTTTCTCTCTTTTTCTGCTCTGTTGTTGGCTCTGAACCTTGGACTGTATTCTGTGGCATCTGGGATTAAGCCATGTTAAAATACTTCAGTTAAAAGTGGTTTAACAAAATATAGACAGTGATGTACTCCTGCTTTGCACAACAAATCTGGCATTATTTTTGAAAAAGATTATATATTCTAGCTAAAGGGGACATTAAGATTTCAACAATGGCTCATTAACTTTATGCACCAAAGTCAAAACATTTACAGATAAAACTCGAAAAAATCTGAATATCGTCCAAACTTTTGTGTATTTCAGTAATTCAAATTAAAAGGTAAAACTAATATATTTAGTATATATAACTATATACATATGCATGATTATACTTTTCAGAGGGCCGACATTTCTGTATTTAAAATCCTTCTTTTTTTATTGATTTCATTTAATATTCTAATTTTCTGAGATTTTGAATTTGGGGTTTTCATAAGCTGTAAGCCATAATCATCAAACTTTTGCAAGATATTCAAAATTTTCGAGTTTCACCCGTATTCAAAATTTAGCACTGTTTTTACTTTACATGAGCTAAATTTTGCAGTGACATTCTCAGCGCATATCAACACAAAATTCAGCGTGACCTGGTTTGCTCCCCATGGAAAATGTGTATTGTTCCTCTGGGACTGAGTTTCGAGGAAGTGCTCACTCATTACATCTATGTCTGTTTTATGCAAACGGGAAGGCATCAAATCTCTTTTAAGCGTATTTTTCAGAGTGGAAGCAGAGCTCATCTCTTTTCATTCACACAGCGAAAGTTGAGTATGATTGAAGAAGCTGTCAGACCCTGCTGTTAGAGGTAAATAAACACAAAGCAAAATATTTGATTCAAAGACTCTGAACTTTGCACTTGATAAGCTATTCTGGCAAGAGACTCACTCCATGAAAAATCATACTTAATCATTACTTTTTTGCTGCTTTTATATTTGTCCTCTTGTAGAGAAATTCCCCCTCAAACAAAACTTGGTCCAAGTAATACACTTGTCTGGCTCTAACATTTGGCCAAGAGAGTTTGCTGTTCAATTTGCTGTGTTGGGTATACTTTTCTGTATGCTGTATGCTGTATGCTGTGTGAATGTGATTATTGATTGTTGAGTGTGTTTGAGCTCTGATACGCGAGATATTATATTGGATGAAGAAACAAAGGCGACTTCGTCTGCCAAAACCGACCTAAACGATAGAGCATTGGCCAGATTCAATCTAAAACCTAAACAAAAGAAACAAGCAAACGCATCTGTATAGTATTTTCTGTTCTGGTTGCATTTGAACCATGAGTGCTGAGTACATTGTAAACAAAATTTTGTTAGATTAAGCAAATAATGAATAAAAAGATTTACTTATTAGAACATTTTTGTTAATTTGTTTAGGCCTTCTTGCTTTTTTGTAGTTTTTGTTTTCTTAGTATTGTCACAGGCTGGTTGAAGCAGGCATGGAAGCGGGATCTTAATTGCAACAGTGTTTATTTAAACAAACTAAATATTACACGAACAGGATTCAAAGTGAACAGGAACAGGAGGCTTATATACACAGAACAAAGAAAAGGACATGAGGTAATTAACTGAACATAGGTGAATGAAGTGATGACGATAAGGGATAGGTGAAATAACTCAAGAGAGACAAGGAGCAGGAAAACTGGGAACAGGACTGAACCAAAAACACAATGAAGGGGTGAAACTCAGGAAACCAGATACAGGACAAACATAACCCTGACAACTATTTTGTACACTGAAAAAAGTTTAGTCAGTTCAACTTAGAAAATGTAGGCTACTTCATGTGGTAACATCTATAATAACTGGTTTTCTTTAAATGAATAAAAGATTTAAGATTACTGATTATTACGGAATTCAACCATACTGGTTTTACTGAAGAATAACTGTCAGTAGATGTAACCTGATTTCTCCAGCTAGGTAAAATAAATTAAAAAGTTTAATATAATATTTTTTATTTTATATGATAAAAGTAATTTTTCACCTTGATATAAATACACTTGATGTAGTTTATTCATAATAAACCAGTTTTGTTGAAATGTGTTGTTCATCATTACACACAATGAATGTAATGAACCACCAAGTAAAGCCAGTTATGAATACTGAGCATAAAACTTTGAGTGCCCACAGGCTAAGCACAATGGTAACATCTAAAATTAACATTAACTATACCAACATTTTTCCCTTTACTAAAAAACACATATAATAACACTTAATCCCTAAATTTACTTCCCTTTCAAGGGAACTTCGAGCTGCGTCAAACGCTGCGGGAACGCCCCTGCGTTGTGCGTCATGAAGCACGTATGGAATCAGCCCAATGGAGAGATGAAACGTCATAGGCGGGTGACGTCATCGACCAGGAAACTATAAAGCACCCCAAAAACACAAGCGCATTAGCTTCTGTGCTTTCAGTCGCGCTACATGTGAATCTGTCCCTGTGTGATATTGTCTGTCTTACATACCCTGCACCACACAAACAATTTATCCCTATATATATATATATTGAGAGATTATGGCGGACGAACAGCAGTTTAGAAAGTGTGTTCCTCCCTGCTCGCGTTATTTAACGAGCGGGGATACACATGATCTTTGTGTTGTTTGTTTGGGAGTTCAGCATGCCCAGTTTGCTCTCGAGGGAGCAGACTGTGAGCATTGCGAGCGTTTGCCGTTAAGGACGCTCCGCTCCCGCCGATCGCTCTTTGAGGAGAGGATCGTGGGGATCGCAGATGGATCTCACAGCGGGGTTTGAGACGGGCTCTGCCTTATCTCTCCCTTCACCTGTGAGATCCAGTGCCTCAGTCCCGGGTTCGGAAGCACGCGCTGCGGTTTCTTCCGCTCGGGCTGAGGCACCAATGCTGCAGCTATCCAGTTCTGAGGAACTTGATGTTGTTAGTGTTGAGGGAGATGTGGAGGATTCCCCACCCCACACTCCTGAGAGTGATGAGCTTATGGAGGTGTTAACAAGAGCTGTTGAAAAACTTAATATTGAATGGCCAGTGACTAGACAGGAGTCTGTTTCTAAATCAAAGTTGGATGAGAGATTTTTGCCGTCACGTGTGCAGCCTCCACACCGGTGCCTGCCGTTTTTCCATGATCTCCACACCGAGGTGTCGAAATCATGGAGAAAACCGGTGTCATATAGAGTGTTTAGTCCCCAGACTTCAACATACGCTAATATTATGGGAGCCAAGGCTCATGGTTATGGTGCTTTGCCTCGTGTGGAAGAGACGCTTGCGAGCCATCTCTCCCCCGAAGCAGCATCATCTTTTAAGGCACCGGCATTACCCACCAAGCCTTTAAGAAACACTTCGGCTTTGGTGGGTAAAGCATATTCGGCAGCAGGTCAGGCTGCGTCATGTCTGCATACTATGCCAATCTTGCAGGCATACCAGGCTGATCTGCTAAGGGACATGAGTGAGAGTGAGGAGGTCAGTACTGACGTAGTTCGCGAACTGCGTCAGGCTGCTGATTTATCCCTGCGTGCCACCAGAGAATCGGCCAAATTAATGGGTCGTTCTATGGCAGCTCTGGTGGCCGCAGAAAGACATTTGTGGTTAAATCAGACTAATATTAAAGAGAGAGAAAAAGCTTTTCTTTTAGATGCTCCTCTTTCTCCCATGGGGTTGTTTGGTGATGCTGTGAATTCAGTTATCGATAAATTCCAAGAAGAAAAGAAACAAACTGCAGCTTTTAAAAAGTTTCTTCCCCTTAAAGTTCATGTCCCTGGGGCTGCTGGGCGGGAGCAGCCCCGGCCGTCTTCGAGCTCATCACATAGAGCGCAGCAGAGGCAGAGTGTCGCGTCTCGTGCTCCCCCTGCTGGACAGTGGGCTCAGCCGCGACACTCTCAGCTGAAGCCTTCTCCCAGTAGAACTGATCTGAGGACAGTTATATTGGCTAAGAAGGCTTCGGCTAAGAAGAAGTCCTGACGCCAAGCCGTTCAGGATGCTGAGGGTGGTCCCCACCGAGGCGGAAAGGTGTTCACCTCTTTTTACGGTGCCCATTCCTCCTCGGTGCCCTCAGGGGCTCGTTCTGCCAACCCCGCCTTTATGCCGGGGCACAGACGATCCCAGCGAGCGCTTTCTCGAGGGACGCTCGCTCCCTCTGAGGAGGGTCTCAGAGCGGTCAGACCAGTTGTTCCCTGCCGGTGCGCCGTTACAGGGCGCTGCGTCTGCTGCTCAAGTTACACCAGAGGCCAGTCTCGAGAGGCTGGTACCCTTAGTAGAATTTCTGGCAGAGTGGAAAAGCCTTCCAAAAATATCTCATTGGGTCCTGCAGACAGTAGAAAAGGGTTATGCTATCCAGTTCAGGTGTCGTCCACCAAAATTCAGAGGGGTTCTGCACACAGTGGTGGGCCCCGAGCAGGCTCTGGTATTGGAACAAGAGGTGAAAACGCTCCTTCAAAAAGAGGCTATAGAACGGGTTCCTCCTCCCAGTTTGGAGTCAGGTTATTACAGCCGATATTTCATCGTTCCAAAGAAGGATGGGGGGTTGCGTCCAATTTTAGACCTGCGCATATTGAATCGCTCGGTAGGGAAGCTAAAATTCAAGATGCTCACTATCAAGCAGATCGTGTCTCAAATCAGGTCCGAGGACTGGTTTGTCACGATAGATCTGAAGGACGCATACTTCCATGTGTCCATCCTTCCACAACACAGGAAGTTCCTGAGGTTCGCCTTCGGGGGCGAGGCGTACCAGTACAGGGTTCTTCCGTTTGGCCTAGCTTTATCTCCCCGCACTTTCACGAAATGCATGGATGCAGCACTAGTGCCTCTGAGGCTTCAGGGCATTCGTATTCTCAATTACATCGACGATTGGTTGATTTTAGCTCAGACCGAGCAGATGGCGGTTCGGCATCGAGATGTCGTCCTCGCTCATATCAGAAAGTTGGGGTTGAGGCTGAACGCAAAGAAAAGTGTATTATCTCCTTCCCAGAAGACCACTTTTCTGGGTGTCGTTTGGGATTCGGTATCGATGCGGGCGCGACTCTCTCCGACCCGCATCGCTTCGATTCTCTCAGCTGTGAAACAAGTGAAGCTAGGCCAGCTACTCACTGTCAAGCAGTTTCAGAGACTGTTGGGTCTGATGGCAGCAGCGTCCAACGTTATACCTTGCGGCCTGTTGTACATGAGACCGCTACAGTGGTGGCTCAGGACCAAGGGATTCTCCCCGAGGGGAAATCCGCTCCGCACGTTCAAAGTCACGCGGCGCTGCCTTCGTGCTCTGGTCATGTGGAGAGAAACTTGGTTCCTATCCAAAGGTCCTGTGCTGGGGGCTCTTTGTCGTCGCATAACGCTAACGACGGATGCTTCCCTCACAGGGTGGGGGGCGGTCATGAGTGGTCGCCCAGCCCAAGGTCTGTGGCAGGATCATCATCTTTCGTGGCACATAAATTGTCTAGAGATGTTGGCTGTGTTTCAGGCTCTGAAACACTTCCTAACAGACCTGAGAGGCCATCATGTGTTAGTTCAATCAGACAACACGTCGGTGGTCTCTTATATAAATCATCAGGGGGGCCTGCGGTCTCGCCGGCTTTACAAGTTGGCCCGTCAGATCCTCCTGTGGTCCCAAGGGAAGCTACTATCTCTGAGAGCAATGTATCTCCCTGGGTATTTGAATGTGGTAGCAGACTCCCTGTCGAGGCAGGGGCCGAGGCCAGGGGAATGGAGACTCCACCCCGAGGTGGTGGAGCTCCTTTGGTTGAGTTTCGGTCGCGCCGAGGTGGACCTATTCGCTTCCAAGGAGACCACTCATTGTCATCGGTGGTTCTCCATCACTCTTCCAGCCCCCCTGGGGTTGGATGCTATGGTGCAGCCGTGGCCGAGGTCACGTCTGTACGCCTTTCCCCCGATTGCTCTGTTACCAGGAGTTCTGGAGAGGGTCCGCCGGGACGGGGTCAGTCTACTACTAGTAGCCCCGTTCTGGCCGGCCCGAGTATGGTTTGCGGACCTGATTTCTCTCCTGGACGGTTCTCCTTTGGAGCTCCCGGTCAGGAGGGATCTACTCTCCCAGGCGGGGGGCACGATACTTCACCCCCGCCCAGAATTGTGGAAACTGTGGGCTTGGCCTCTGAGGGGGCCCAGCTCATAGACTCCGGTCTCTCAACCGAGGTTGTTGAGACCATTCTTAACTCCAGAGCTCCATCCACGAGGAAGCTTTATGCCTTGAAGTGGAAACTCTTCACTTCTTGGTGTGGAGAACACCTGCAGGACCCAGTTAACTGCCCAGTGGGTGCAGTGCTGGAATTCCTGCAGGAGCGCTTCTCCACAGGGTTATCCCCCTCCACACTAAAGGTGTATGTGGCGGCACTAGCTGCTTACCACGTCCCTTTCAGTGGAGTTTCTCTTGGGAGACACCCGCTTATAACTCGTTTCCTCCGTGGCACTTTGAGGCTGAGGCCAGCAGTTCGTACGAGGGTGCCGACTTGGGATCTGGCCATTGTATTAGAAGGTCTTTCCCTAGCTCCTTTTGAACCTATCGAAGAAGTTCCCGAGAAGTTTCTCACTTTTAAGACAATCTTTTTGCTTGCTATCTCTTCACTAAAAAGAATCGGAGATTTGCAGGCTCTGTCGGTTTCACCCTCGTGCCTGGAATTTGCACCTGGCATGGTTAAAGCTTTTCTGCATCCTAGACCAGGTTACGTTCCTAAGGTTCCTACTAATATTGTTAGACCTACGGTTCTGCAGGCCTTCTGTCCTCCTCCATTTATGTCATCGGACCAGGAGAAACTTAATTCACTCTGCCCTGTTAGGGCATTAGACGCTTATGTCCACAGAGCTGCCCTGTGGAGGAAATCAGAACAACTTTTTGTATGTTTCGGGCCACCCAGGAAAGGGTGTCCGGCGTCTAAACAGAGAATGAGCAAGTGGGTGGTTGAGGCTATCTCACTTGCTTATGAGTCGGCTGGCCAGCCTTCACCTTTGGTTGTCCGAGCTCACTCTACCAGGAGTATGGCTGCTTCTAAAGCTCTTTTGTCGGGGGTTTCCCTGAGTGATGTTTGTGATGCGGCTGGATGGTCTTCACCGCATACTTTTATTAAGTTCTATGACCTAGACTTAAGCTCTACCCCTGGGGCACAGGTGCTCTCGTCCTCTGTGCGCTAGTCTCACATGACGGTCATTTGGTCCTATGGCGACGTGGGTATTCGCGTTCCCGCAGCGTTTGACGCAGCTCGAAGTTCCCTTGAAAGGGAACGTCTCGGTTACGTATGTAACCCTAGTTCCCTGATAGGGAACGAGACGCTGCGTCGCTCCGCCATACTCCCGGCACTCCCGTTAGCACTTCCTTCAAGCCTATCAGAAGCTAATGCGCTTGTGTTTTTGGGGTGCTTTATAGTTTCCTGGTCGATGACGTCACCCGCCTATGACGTTTCATCTCTCCATTGGGCTGATTCCATACGTGCTTCATGACGCACAACGCAGGGGCGTTCCCGCAGCGTTTGACGCAGCGTCTCGTTCCCTATCAGGGAACTAGGGTTACATACGTAACCGAGACGTTTCTTTTACCCTTGCAAAGCATGCTGGGAACTACAGATCCACTGCCCAGGGCTGCGTTTCCCAAAGGCATTATAAGCCTAGGTAGATCGAGGAGCATTTGGCACCAGTGGTCTCTACGATCAACTTTGTTCACAATGCTTTTGAGAAATGCAGCCCTGGGCAGTGGATCTGTGGTTCCCAGCATGCTTTGCAAGGGACTGCATTAGGAGAGTAAATTTAGGAATTTTTCAATAAAGGGAAAGATGTTGGTAGTTTATGTCAAAGTTCAGTTTTGTTGAACATTAAAGAGTTTCTGTTATTGAATGTTGTGGTTACCATTGTGCTAAAGAGTAGCACTGCAAATTGCCAGGAGTAGCAGGAGTCTTTCCCAGCTTCTCGGGTCATAGGCAAGAAAACACCCTGGACAGATGGATGGTCCATCACAGGATGACACACATACACACATATTCATATTCACACTCACACCTACGGGCAAACTTAGTCTCCAATTCACCTGTCCTGTATGTCTTTGGATTGTGTGGGAAACCCAGACGAGACCAACGTCAACACCGAGAGAACATACAAACGAACATGAGAAGATTCATCTTGGTAATGCAAGATGCATAATGCATATTGCATAATGCAAATGTAATCAATGGTAGTATGAAGAGTTTTGAAAATGTGGCTTCAGTATTGACCAATGGTTGCTAGCAATTGAAAAAAAACTGTAATGTTTTTAATAATCCCAAATCACAATTTCTCATTGAAGAAAAATTCACAGGTGTGCATGTGTCGAATATGTCCATCCTGAGCTTTATTGGACATTGTATGTTTGGTCAATGTTACTCAAATAAGTTAAAACAGCGTTCCCTTGTTTTATGTTGCATCAGACTGATTGAAGTAGGTTACAACAACAAAATTAGAATATGTATTTAGAATTAAGTATAAATACCTCCTTAAAGCAACACCTGCAACAAATGTTCACTTTTTACAGTGTTGTTTTTATTAAAGTTTTTTTTTTATTGTTGTCATTTATGTTCTACAAACATAAAATGTCTACAGTATAAACTAGATAATTTTTTTGATTATGATACATTTCTACGTGTGTCTTAAACTGCTGATTCAATTCACTTGAATTAAAGTGTATTTTAGGTCAAATTGGAAAACTATGTTTATCTATATGGACATAAATTCTCACACTTTACAACGCAGGGCATTTCTAAGGCACCAGGTTTGCAGACGTGACAAAATAAGGTTGTATGACCTTGTGAACCTTTGACCTGGGAATTCTCCAAATAAAGTGTTTCAAACAACATTTCCTTATGATACTTTCTGTCATATGAGACAGGTCAATGGAAGCACCAAAGAGCTTCACACTGGGCTTGTCCCTCAAAACCCATGACCTCATCTTGACATTTCAAATTTGATTCTTGAATTTGATCAAACACACCGATTGCTGAAATATCCAACAGAACAGGTCGATGTGAGAAATTTTCCAAAAAAGGCAAGAAGCCCTGGAAGACTGCTGTCTCAGTGGAATATCCTTTAGGCATTTGCATGTTGCAGAGGGACCATTTGTCTTCATCACAGTGTAAATTGTCTGCCAAAACTTTCAGTTTAGGATGATTTATAACCATGTTGAATGGGCAGCCTGGGTTTTAAAGACTCGATGGGCTCCGGTATGTCCTGAATGAAAGAGACTGAGTTGCATGTCTCTAGTTTTATGGTAGGTGGTCACATCAGTCAACTTTTAGCAAATCCCCCACACATTCCATCCCTCTAAATTTAACCACAATTACTTAATTTCACCAATTTTACGAATTACCCTACTAATTGTGAAAGCATTTTTTTGTGTTCCATTCTCTGGATGAAGTACAGAGGAGTACTCTTGACCTTATCAAAAACATTTACTTGATCATCTCAGGATTCATTGTCTTAAATAATAAAGATTAAAAAATGGGGATAAAATAATGTAATGGGGTAGAATATGGACTACAAACTAGATGGACTACAAATCCCATGATTTAAGATGCTATAAAGGGAAACCAAACTGTTTAGACTTCCTCTTTGTGGTACCATCTGTCAAGCAGGAAAAGTTGTTTGGTGTCTTTCAAGGCTGTGTAATAGCAGATGAAAAGCTAAGTTGATTAATGATTAGCATATAACTGAATTGGGAAGGTAAGGGTTGTGATTTATGATGACTAGAGTGAGTTTGTCTAGTTTTAACATGTTTGTATTGGTCTTCTGTTTTAGTATTCTGATGGGAATGGTGTTGATTGGTGCCTCAGAGAATTAAGCAGATATATTTGAGAACACAGGTACTGATCTTAATTGAATTATTGAATATGGGGATTTGTTTTTAAGCTTAATTTTATAATTGTAATTTGTGTGTTATGTTTAATGGTTTTAAGGTTTTTTTAATCTTTGTAAATATTTTATTGGGCAATCATCAATTTTGTTTTATTTACAGATGATGCATGATTGCCGTTTACTTTATTGAAAGCATTGGTGGCTTAATGGGTGTCTGAAGAGATGACTTTAATGTTGAATTGAGTCTTGTGTACAGAAGTGGCAAAGTGATTGATTTAATTTGTGATATTGTTTTTGTGTTTTGTTTTGTTGTCGTTTTGTTTGTTTTGGACCTATAACTGACAGTGGGGTTCCCATCTTCTTTTATATGATCTACTCTGTTAAGGTTTGGGGAATAGATTGTAGTGGTTTGATTTACTTTACAATTGTGGAGGTTGGAGTGAATTTTTGTTTGGTGAACTTGTGAGTGTGCACACAGTTTCAGAGTAATTTCTATTGGATAGGATTGGGAACCCTGTTGTAACGGTTACAATTTTGTTTGTTTTCTCTCTTTGCCAGTTCTGATTACCCATTGTGAATATTGTGCAATAAACTTTGTTATCTTTGCAACGAAACACACTGTGGTTGTGGCCCTTTTATTTAGTTCTCATCTCTTGCGAGATGACGGGGTTACAATAACATAAAACAAATACCTAATTTTTGTCTGCATTTTGTTGATGTGTGAGCAAAATTTTATAAGGTGAACAGAAACACCTCTCACCTTCAAACACAACTTTTCACAGTAATGTGTTTTGATATCTTGCATGACTGAGTTACACAAATTCAAGTCATAAAGCTCCATGAGGGACAAAGAGTGGACCAGAGAAGGAAAGGAGGCTTGTCTCTCCAAGTTCTCAGAACTAGTGATTCATTATTCCTTTAAAAAAGTCACTATTATGCTACTTTGAAGGTTCCATATTTAGTTTGAGGTCTCCTACAACAGGTTTGCATGCAATCAAGATCAAAAACACTTTAATTTTCTCATAATATAAATGTTCACATTACATAATTTCTCAAAGTGTCTGAAAATGGAATGGTCGAAGATTCAGTCTCTCTAAACCTCTCCTTTTCCGAGAGCCTACTCTGCTCTGAATTGTCAGACGGCCCAGCCTGTTGTGATTGGCCTGCACCGATTACAATGCATGTCGGAACCAAAACGGCCATTAGTATATCTTATAACTGTATTTTAGAGTTTGTTTTTACAGTATATTAATCTTTAAAACTCCCTAAACAATGTAAGAATGGTCTGTGTGAGTTGAGCAAATGATTGTGCTGTTTCACATGCAATCTCCATTTCAATAAAAATCGTATGGCTATTGGAACGTACATGATGTTTGCCAATGAAGTGTAATAAAAGTAGTTTTAAAAAGGTTTCATGCTGGCTAAATTGATGAACATTTGTGACAAATTTCAGTTTTTCTCAATCAATTTGACATATTTCTTCTAACTCAAATCACTGCTCTCAAGACAATTAACATGGTGATATAAACGCTTTGTAATTGTCGTAAACAGATTGTAAGTTTTCATCTATTTCAATCAAATAAATCATATGCAGAATTTTCTCAAAACATTGTGTACAAAATTCTCAAATGTGTTAACAACAGTTCCCTTTCAGTCAGTCACTACAAGTTACGTCAGTGACTGACGAAATGGGGGTTTCGCTAGAGAGCCCTATCACGTTCAAGTTATTAGAAAATGAGTCAATGGTATGAAAATACCATGGGTCTGCAGAATTTGCATCATGAACTCTGCCCAATCACGTGGGTATAAAAGGAGCCGCAAGTGCAATCTCGCATTATGTTTCTGCTTCGGAGACGAAGTGTTTATGTGCTTCTCTTCTTCATCAAGTGCAACGAGCATCTCTCTTCAGTCGGTGTTGGTATGACGGCACGGTTTGCTCGTGGATGAGTCATGTTCTCACTACGGGAACATGGCCATTGCGATGCTTAGATCAATACTCAATGATCTCCGTAGGGGTAGAGTTCCCTCTGCCACAACCCAATTTATTTCCTCCTCGCAAGGGGATACTTTGGCTTGTGGTCAGAGTGATTTGAGGGTTACAGTGTGGAACAACCCGACGAGTCTTCCACGGGCCACGCCCCCATCCACATCGCAAGCCTTGGAGCTTCCGGGTGAGCCTGGTTCCTTTTGGGGACACTGTGTTTCATTCGAGGCTCCGGCGAATGACGCCATGTCGCTCACAGATGAGGATTCGGCTGCGTTGCCTCCCTCGGGAATGCCAGCGTTTGCCGAGTCTGATCCAGAGCTGACGGCCATGCTTGCCCAGGCAGCTGAGAGCATGGGGCTCGAGGTGCATCAGGAAGTCACCAGGTCCTCGAAGTCCCCGTTGACTTCTCGCGGCCCGGCGGCTTCCTCCGCCTTCTCTGCACTCGATGGTGCGGCGGCCAAAGGGTACACTGGGGTCCCCCCAGTGGAGCACTCTGTTGCGATGCAGCTTTGCCTACAGAGCGCCTTCACCTGGCGTGGCAACCCTAAGCACCTCTCCAAGGCCTGTAGGTTTTCTGCCACTATCGTGGCGACGGCCTACATGTCATGGCCATCCTTTAAGTCCATCAGGCGAGGGTGCTCAGGGACATGCACAAGGGAAGGGCTTACCCAGGGCTTGTGCAAGAGCTGCGCACTGCTACCAATCTCGCTCGGTGGGCGACAAAGGTCACTGCGCATTCCCTGGGTCAGTTGATGTCCACATGTGTGGTCTAGGAATGCCATCTATGAATCATGCAGCCAACGAGCTCTCACGACTACGGCCATATTCCGGGGAATGGAGACTCCATCCCCAGACTATTCAGCTGATTTGGGAACAGTTCAGTGACAAGTAGATCTGTTTGCCTCCCTAGACACTTCCCATTGCCGCTGGTTTTACTCCCTGACCGAGGGGACCCTCTGCACAGATGCACTAGCGCACAGCTGGCCGCAGGGCCTCCACAAGTATGCTTTTCCCCCAGTAATCCTTCTTGCACAGGTCTTGTGTAAGATCAGGGAGGACAAGGAGCAGGTCCTTTTGGTTGCGCCTCATTGGCCCACCCGGACTTGGTTCTCCGAACTGGTGCTCCTCGCGACAGCCCCTCCTTGGGCAATCCCTCTGAGGAAGGATCTCCTTTCTCAGAGACGGGGCACCCTTTGGCACCCACGTTCCGATCTCTGGAACCTGCACATGTGGGTCCTGGATTGGACATGGAAGGTTTAAATACCCTACCACCTCAGGTGGTGGCTATCATCACTTCAGCTAGAGCCTTGTCCACGAGACACACCTACGCTCTGAAGGGGAACTTCTTCGTCACCTGGTGTTCTTCTCGCAGAGAAGATCCCAGAAAATGCCCAATCAGGTCTGTGCTGTCCTTCCTCCAAGAAGGGTTGGAACGAAGGCTGTCTCCTTCCACCCTGAAGGATTATGTGGCTTCTATCTCTTCGCACCACTACCTTGTGGATTCTAAGATGGTAGGAAAGCATGACCTGCTCATTAGGTTCCTTAGAGGGGCGGGGAGGATTTAACCCCAATGGTATTTTCATACCATTGGCTCGTTTTCTAATAACTCAATGGTGATAGGGCTCTCTAGCGAAACCCCCATTTTGTCAGTCATTGACGTAACGTCTCAGTTCCCTCCTTCAGGGAACGAGGCTTACATACGTAACCGAGACATTCACACATCCAACCACAATCTTTATATCAGGAAAAAACTTTGCAGCTATTTTTATTGATTTTACAAAAATCACAAACATTTATAGCTTATACCATCTTTCTAAACAAAAACTAAAAATGTTCATATTTTCAATTGCACATGGAATGATTTCAGTTGGCTACAAACTGGTTTTTGCAGGGTTAAAAAATGCACACATCACAGGACATTTTACATAGGAAATTTTACGTAACTTGCCGTAGCATATGTCCATGTCCTCTAAGTGTTTACTTCAAAAGTCAGTTCTATTACAGTTCCCAATCAAAGGCTTCTCTCTATGCTGTGCTCCTTGCGCTATGGGAAAACATCTTTATTTGACCGGCTGTAACCTGTAAAGTATCTGTGGCAAACACGCCAAGAACGTGGCTTTAAATATCCTCTAACGATGATATCATTGGAATGCACACTCGTGATAGGCTGTAAATAGAAGTGAAACAGGTGCACCTTCAGATTTCTTTGTCTTCAGTGACCATATTGTGTGTCTAACTCCTAACAAAGTGGACGGATAGAGACTATGTGTCCACTTTGTTAGGAGTTGGAATTCCAGCTGGCAGTGTACAGAAATTTCTCAGTGTGAAAAAGATGTGAAAAACATCATGTCGCAAACAATCAGGAGATGCATGCCTCCGTGCTTGCTTTGAATGCTTGCATTGGAGCATGGCGAGTTTGAGCAGTGTCAGTTGTTCTCCAATAAAGTGCTTCGCGCTCGTCTTGCATATAACAAGACAATCTGGCTGAGGAGTGGGAGACTGGTCCTTACCTTTCTTGTTCTATCTCCAGCCTCCTGTTAGCTGCTGAAGACAGCGCTTCTTCAGAGCGGGCTGAGGACGTAGGTTCTCTCAAGCTATAATTTTATAATTCTTTGTTGAAACTGTTCTAATATGAAAATAACTATCCAACTATTACGTCCACCACACTAGCCAGTGGCGTAAGTCATAGCAACTATTAATTTGCTATGAAGGCCGCAACCGTGGGTAGGCCACTACCAAGCAAACAATGTCACACTGGGTGAGGGATGCTTTTGCTCTAGCCTATGAGGCGAGTGGTCAAGCTTCGCCTCTAGGAGTTAGGGCTCATTCCATCAGGGGGGTTGCATCCTCCTGGTCTTTGGCAAGAGGCACCCCCTTGCAACAAGTATGTGATGCGACAGGCTGGTCCTCTCCACACACTTTTATCAGATTTTATAGTTTGGACGTTCATGTTACTCAGACCCGGCTACAGGATGAAATGACTGAGGGAGCATGTGAAATTGTTAAGGGGGCTTAACTTTATACCATGAATGAACAATCAATACACACCTCGCTTTGGAACGACAGATTTTTAAATGCAGCGCTCTCTAAAACACTCCATATGCAACTGCACAGGTAACCACGTAATAAAAAGAGTAGCGAGCGTAATTTATTATGCATATATTAACCCTTTCACGCTTAAGTTTAAAATATTCTAACTGACTCCCCAGAGTGAGTTTTTTCAAGGCAACCGTTATTTTAGAACGTTTCCCCTTAATGTTTCCATGGCAACGCGTCATATTTGTCACGTGACACATCGCAGCCACAATAATGCATGACAGATGTATCGCTATTATTTTGTTTTTCCTTTTTTATTCAAAATATTCACACTTGCTTACCATGTCATCAACTATCTGATATTCCGATTCTCAAAAATGTGTAAGTGAGTGTGTTTGATCGTTAAAAACCTTTATAAATAATCTTAATCTTGATCTTGATCTATAACATGAGATGGGCGCCACCATGTTTCTTTGCGCCGCAGTTCAGAGAGTCCTGTCAGCCATCAGTTTCTCCCAAAATACATGTAAGAAAGTGGCCGGTGAACTGTGAGAAGAATATAATAAACTTTATAGTTACTTCTACTATGTTTGTCTGATATGAATAACACACGTTGGCAAATTATAGTTGAATAGATTGTTATTGCTGCTGATGTCACGTCACTGAACATTCTAAATCCCATATGTGGGACCGTACCGCTCAAAAGGTTAAACATTTCATTTGTGACCATGAATACAAAAATGAAACTAAGGGGGCACAAATAGATCTGAGGGGGCAATGCCCCCTTTTGTCCCCTTGTGGCGCCAGGCCTGATGTTACTCCAGCCTCACATGTCCTTGAGTCGATATCCCAAGCTCATGTCTGAGGCCTTTCTCATGTTTGTGCCCACTACTTTGAGGGGTCCAGACACTTTCCAGTGTGGTGCCGTTGGTATTCTTGGTCCCATAGCACTATGAGTGCCGCATTGAGAGTAGCTTTTGATAGGGAATATCTCGAGTTACATGACTATAACCCTGTTCCCTGTAAAAATGAGAATGTGATGCTGTGCTGCATTGACGCACTGGGGGCATGTCCAGACGTCTCTTCAGACAAAGGGATACCTGAAGGCAAACCAATTTCACGTCTATTTATAGCCTATCACGGCGTGGATTCTAATGACGTCATTGTCAGAGGTTATATGAAGCCAAGTTCTTGCCGTGTTTGCCACACATACTTCACAACCAGTCAAGCAAAGATGTTTACCCATAGCGCTATAAGCACAGCATCTCGTTCCAACTTTTTCAGGGAACGGGGTTACAATTAAGTAACCAAAAAGTATTTTTTCTGCTAAAACCCATTTCTGAATAATTATTCACTTTTTCAAAACTATGAGCACAACAGCAGTTTATGTGGGCTAAACTGTTGATAATTTTCCATTACTTTGGCACAAAATAAATTCAATGACTACATCTTTCAAAATACATTAATTAATTTCTCACTCAGACAAAAACACTGCCAAAACTCCACCTACATGCCAGCAGTTTGCGTGTTTAAATATACATTGTTTCAACTGTTAAACTTAAGTTCAAAACCTAACATAATATAAATTTAATAAGGCTACATTTCTACAGTAATACTATATTGAAATATATTCCCAAATCTTAAAAAAATGAAATCATATCAAAACAATTAGCTAACAATTAGCTGAACATACACATCCCATACAGAAATGTAATATGTCAATTTATGTCAATTACATATATAATGTCAGTGCCCATGTATGTCTGCTGCCTATATGAGAATATATGCAAAAGTCATATATGTAAAACACATAGACATATATGAAACATATGTATCAAAATATAGCAAAAATGGCCGTTTTCATGTAAGTGCCATATATTTTCCCGTATATGCACATAAATGTTAAATATATGTAAGAAATGCATATATGTACTTATTTCAATGCATCAGAATAACATGCATGTATGTTTACATACATTTATTAAATATTTGGGAAACAAATATGTATGTCACATATTTATACTTAATGTTTCTCCATATATGCGAGAAACCAATACTATGTATACTGTAATATATGCAGATATATGGTATCATATGGAT
Source organism: Siphateles boraxobius (assembly GCF_051911475.1). Classification (NCBI taxonomy): domain Eukaryota; kingdom Metazoa; phylum Chordata; class Actinopteri; order Cypriniformes; family Leuciscidae; genus Siphateles; species Siphateles boraxobius. Next base: position 16,907,835 of record NW_027508722.1, on the reverse strand, counting down.
GAACTCAAATATTTTCTTCACATGTTTGGACACATAAATGTTCATATATGTTGCAGGCATATATTGTGTTCTCAGATAAGTCAAATATATGTATAGATATATGTCATGCTATTTAAAATATAAGTACATATATGGCCATATATTACATTTTTGTATGGGATGTGTTAGTTTTTCATTTTCTTTAAAGCGGACAACTTAAAATAGTTTTGTACATAGACCATGTAACATATACTACAATGAATTCTAAACAGAAGAGAGCTGTTCTTGTTTTGTAAATAAATTTTACAAAAGAAAACATTGTATAATGATACCATTTGTTAGTGTTTTTTTGGGTAATTGTTTTCAAAATTCCCTCATGTGGCCTTCGAGGTTTTGCTCCTTCATCTCTGAGCAGGCGGACTGCTGGTAAAGTTCATATTTGAGGGCAAAAAAAGAGAGAAAAACACTACAAAAAATTATATCTTTTGGTTCCGTGTTCTGTAACGGGTGGTGGTTGTAGTAAGCACATGGCGGAAACAGAAAGAAAATGAAACACAACTAAAACATACGCAGACTAGAACTTATTCCTGATAGTATGAGTTGTTTAATGCATTTTGCATATGAAATTAATTGTTGTGTCAAGCTGAAAGATGATAAGGAGAACTGTGTGAAGAGTTTTGAAAAGGTGACCTAAGTATTAAGAAATGTGTCCTAGTGATTGTAAAAAAATTAAATAAAAACCCCAATAGGTAAAATAACTACATAGGTAGGTGTAGATAGATAGATGCAGCTCAAATGATTTTAAAAATTTGTAAATGTATACACACCATAAGAAACAGACAATGGCTGCAGCTCATTTACAGACACAGTATTTTACAAGCCCTTGGTGTGATTCGCACCATTCAGTCTTTCCACCTCCACCTGGCAGTCACATCAAGTGTATTGTTACCTCTGTGTGGACATCTTCCCAAAGCCAAGGGAGTGCTTGAGAACATGACATAAGTTAAACCCATTGCCATTTCAGGGAATAGTCTTGTAGTAAAACTTATTCAGGATGTCCAATCTGCTTTTTTCCCCATACAGTGACCAAGGTTATGCACAATTTTGAGATTGAATTGATGAAGCAAACAATAAGGATAATAAAATATTAACGTATAATTAAAATTATAAAAAATTAAAGACACTAAAGACAGTTTAATGTTGAATTAGAAAATGAAAGAGATCTTTATCAAAGAAACCTTTGAAGGTTGGCTTGACTGAGCAGTAAATTGAATTTCGAAGGTTTTGAAGTTTAGATAGATAGATAGATAGATAGATAGATAGATAGATAGATAGATAGATAGATAGATAGATAGATAGATAGATAGATAGATAGATAGATAGATAGATAGATAGATAGATAGATAGATAGATGCAACACTTCGTAAAGGTCTTGTACTATTCTACCTAAGACTGGAGCTTACAGATGGAATCCTCTCCACCTTTGGCTGAGTGGAAGAGTAGCTGTAACTGCCAAGACTGCACACTGTCTGCAATGAGGAATTTTTTGGACAGCCAGGGAAGACTGCTTCTGGGTTCAAGCCGTCATAAGTCCAAGGTTTTCCCAAGACTGCCATGGGCACAATTTAGAGTTGTCAGCAGTGTTTGAGATGGATATCTCCTGCCAAGGCTATGAACAGAATAATTAACTCTTTTTACAGAACCGTGAGTTTCATTTCTACCCTGACCCATGAAATCATCTTTGATTTATAGCGTAACGTGACAGCATGCGCTGAGGAATTATGCTGCAACGCTGAAGACATTTTTAAGTGCACAGTCTAGACTTCCACTACGTGGCTACTTCATTGTGCTTTACACTGTATATGTCATAAACAAAAAGCTTCTCCATGGCAATCCTGCAAATAATTGTTCTATTCATCCCTCATCAGCTGCTGATGAAATAGCAGAACAAAGGCCCTTGTGCATAAGAATAGTCTGAAGTCTCAGGAATTCCCCTATCACTATACTAACAGATGCCAGAGAGAGAGAGAGAGAGAGAGAGAGAGAGAGAGAGAGAGAGAGAGAGAGAGAGAGAGAGAGAGAGAGAGAGAGAGAGAGAGAGAGAGAGAGAGAGAGAGAGAGAGAGAGAGAGAGAGAGAGAGAGAGAGAGAGAGAGAACAGATTCCTCAGGTCATATATTTATTTTTCAAGGACATGTTACTTACAAAGGAAACAGCATGTTGGATACGCATTATAAAGTATTTTCTTTTATTTGGCACAAACACAAAAGAGCTTTATGACAATACTGCCTTAGTAAAAGCTCTCATCAATTACAATAGTTTATTGTAACACAAAATAACATTACTCATCATCACATGTTGGCACTTTGACATATGATTCAAATCATTATCTTAAACATTTGGTAAATGTTAAAATAACGCTGATAAATAAAATCAGAGCTTTTCCAGGAAATTAAGGCATGGCATTACTTGGAAATTGAGGTTTGCCACAACTAGAAAAGCTGTTTTGCAAATGCTCTGGACATTGATGGATGACATAAGATAGTGTGAAATAATAACAATCACTAGAGGCAACTGTGCCTCATTTTTGTGCAAATGTTCCTGTGTAAATTTCTGGAGAATTTGCATAGAAATGTGATTTTGCCACATGCTGAAATTGCATAGATTGTGTGAGACAATTCAAAACATTCAACTTAACCAGCAAACAATACTTTCATATTAAACTTAAAAAAAAAAAAATCATGTTAGAAAACCATAAATCTTGGTGTTGTATAAATAGACTGGTTATAACTCCATGTAATACTTATTATAATAACACAGGTTCATCACCCTTATTGTCAAAGAATAACTTATCCCTAGATTTCTTTTTATTGCTGTCATCACAGAGACAAATGCAGCTTCCTAATTTCACATTTTGGTCAGACAGGCAAGTCTTAAAGAGGTACATTTCCTCATATTTATTGAAAATAGAGAATCTTTGGTGGCAAAGCAAAAAAACAAGTCTGTAAAAAAGGCAATAAAATACATTATGCAAATACAAAGTACAGCACAATCAAAAAATACTCAGAAGTTCTGTTTTGGATTTCAGTCTAAAAATGTATACATAATATATTTTATATATATAAAACAAACTAAAGTAAAAATCATAAATTACTTAAGAAAAAAGTCTCATCCGATATTCACACAATGCAAACATAACCATTGAGGTATTTTGTTCCTTAAAGTTCTATATCAAGCATTATGCATATTGAGAGTGAACGTGAAAGTGCAAAGAATACTAAAACATCAAGAGTGTCAAAGCTCACATATTACAATGTGTTTCCTTTATAACTGCAAAGGAATGTCCTTATTAACAGTCACAGCAGCAATGATGTCTCTTTTTGGCGTCAACCTGTCCCTTGCGGAGAGCCAGCCTTAAATAGCAGTCTGAGATTGTTTTTAATGTAAACGTAGAAAGGATGAAGGAAACTGGGAAATACTACACATCAAGAACCATGTCATACTGTTGTCCTTTCTTCCTCTTGCCACACTTCATAATAAGGACAGCATACAAAGTCAAGAACACGACCCAGTAGCTGGCATACACGATTGCGCCGATAATCAAAACTATTTTTTCAGACTCTGGGAAGGGCTTTCGGGTCTCTTGGATTATTGAATAAATAATGCCGACAAAAAGAATGGTGAACCAAACTGAGATCGGAATAAGTCCAATAAAGTTTACCACGACAGTCTTCCTTCCAGACGTTCCCCAACCAGATTTGTTTATGGTGGCTATAGCGAACATCTTTGCCGGTAGCAGACTTGACATGTATAACACTGAGTAGAAGGACATGAAGACCATGACGATGTTTCCGCGGAGGCAACTGGCAAATGAAGCCTTGATGAGCGCCACAACCTGGACGATCAGCAGGAACAGAAGGATGTTCCAGATCCTGCCCTGGTAGAAGAGCTGGATCGCAGTGGCGATGAGGAAGAAGGGGAAGAAGCCGGTGATGACGGCCTCGTAGGTCATCCACAAGTGGTGCTTGTGAAACCACATGGAGTTGTAAAGCCACTCTCTAAAATATGATTTACTCCAGCGGGTCTGCTGGTTGAGCCAGCGCAAGTAGGTGATGGGTGTCTCGGTCAAGCACTTGGAGCGGGCGGTGTATTTTGTGGCATATCCCAGGCTCAGGACTCGATTGGTCAGATGGCGGTCATCGCCAAAACTGCAGTGGCTTCCCATGAATGTCTGATTGTACCAGTCCTCCAGAAACTCATGAAGCAGGGAGTTCCTGTACATCCCCAGTGGCCCACTGATACACTGAACGCACCCGAAATATGACTGGCAAGCTCTTTCAATGTTGAACGCCATCCAATACCTCACACTGCTGAGGAAGGAGACCCATGATTCATATTTGTTCAGAATCTAGAGGGATAGATTAACAAAGAGAATTTGAAATCAAAGGGCCTGTAGTTCAACATATACAATGTCACATGCACCTGTATGTCTTGGTCATCAGCCACATTGATGTATACTATGTTTAAAAATTAAATAGAAATCAGAATATAGAGTGAAACACTAAAGAACCGTGAGAACCCATCAAAGATCTAAAGGCTCTTTGTACAGGGTGTCCAGTAATATGCTTTTCTGTTGACATCTGAACACAGCAAAGTTTGGCGTGGGAATATTTAAGTATCATGAACAATCTATTTACCCTCCTCCATCCCAAAAAAACAACAACTCCCCTGACTATCCATTTGAAGAGATTTTTTTTCAGTCCATGTAACCACACTAAAGTTTTACACTGTATGTAACCTACAAACAGTGCATTTACAGTAACTCTCAATGTATAATAGAACATTTTATAAAAGAAATGACATTTAATTTCAAAGGAAACATATTCCTCATTTATGGATTTTATACAATTGCTCCGAAATTATTTGGACACTTTTCATGGCATTAGATAAAATATCTAAACCAAGTGGAATCTACAAACAAATTATGCTTCTAAAAACAAGCAGCTATTTTTCAGTTACTTTAAAAAAATAAAAAGTCTAACTATCTATGTATGACAAAGAGTCCATGTCAAAGTTTGCTTGTCAAAAATATTGCCACACTTAGACTTGACATGAAAAATAAATGCTTATATGCTGTATATTATTTAAATGTTTGATGTGTTAGAGTGATACAGTAGAATGTTGTTAAAACTGCAAGAGAACACATACCTGCACATCTCCGCCTACTCCTCCAACCATGGGATCTTCTTCCAGAACTTTCACCATCTCCACTGAGGAGGCCGGGTCCAACATGGTGTCTGAATCACAAACCTGCATCCAGCACAATATAGATACATCAATAAAGGATACACACAAATTAGTAAAGTTATTTTTTTTTACTTTGCCCTTTTCCTTTGAAATATGAACATTCATTCATTGATGCATTTGACATATTTCTGAACAAAATGTTCTCAGAATAATTAAGTAAAATCTGTGTTTGTACCACATGTAATGAGGCATCACATATTTTTAACACGATGCCTAATATCATCATTATTATGATGTGTAAAAAGAGATTTATTTAATCAAATATTATTATTTTCCTCAATCACTTGTATAGACACCAGATTGTCTTTGTTTGAGTGGTCACAATAAATCAAATGTGCTGATAAATATGCTGGGACGAGTATAGTAATCTTTCCTGGAGGTCATCTTAATCATTAAGTTCTGGCTTACATAGTCAGTTATAGGGCCAAAAATGTAGGCGCATCAAACACGGGGACACACTGTTCAAATATCGATAGAGATGTGGTTAAGTGTTCTAACATTTAAACTTTAAAAAAGCATTGCCCAAATGTTCTCTTGCACTTTCCAGAGAAAGTCATGTATGCCACTTTGTTTTTTTTTTTTCAACTAAACCCCATACTGAGACTAACCGCAAGACGGGTAGCAAGATCAGTGATAAGTTAAACACAATTTGGGCTCTACACTTAGAGCAAAGGTCAGGGATCTCATTGAAACCAGATGGCATGTGGATAAAATAAAAAATATGTTCAGTCTACAAGGGAGCCCTTACATGATTATCAATGAATGACAGCAAATGGTTAACCATTCGCAAAGGCCATTCACACAAAATGCTTACTTAAATAATAAAAAAAGTTTAAGCATCAAGAATGGTAATTATAATGATAAGTATATTAGCGTCCACACCAATGGACATTAACATTCTGTTTATTATAAGCACACTGCCCTTATGATGTCTGCCACCCGTAGTGTCCACTAGAGGACGCAGTGTCTTGTTCCCCTTCTCAGGGAACAATGGTTACATGTGTAACCTGAGACGTTCCCTTTCAAATCGGAACTCGCACTCCATCCTCTAGTGGACACTATGTGGAACGCCTCATAATGTCCACTAGAGGAAGCATAATGTCCTCCCTGAGACGTTGTTCTAGGTTTTAAGAGCTTAAATCTTTCTTACGTCATTACTGATTGAATAAAAGTTTGGATTACATAAGAGGACATTTGATCACTAGTTTTGCCAATAAATCTCCAGAAAGACATTTTGTAGCAAATAGTTTGAATCAAAGTAAATATCCTCATGTATCTCCCAAAGCCAAAGAAAGTCTATTTTGTTATGTGAAAACACATGTATACAGCTGTTCTCAACTATGTGCCATTAATAAATTCTTCAAAATAATTACTCTCTTTTGGTTATAGCTTTTAAAAATTCAGGAGCGGGAATTAAAAGTTTAGAATAAACCACCATAGATGGGTCCTTGGGGGTTTAATACATTTATGTGACTTGTTTATGAACATGTATTTATGTGTCACGTTCGATTGAGCTAAATAACCACTCAATGTCATGAGCTAATAGTACGTACTCTGAGATGACATGGAAAATACCAGCGATCTGTTCTGGAAGTGCCAAAAATAGCCCCGGAATATGCAAACGATTTCGCACAGAAGTCTCTCAATGAACAGCATCAGTGTTAACCAGGAATGTACTTTCCTCACTCTCAGTGCACTACATGCTTCAGCCTAGCATCCATTTAAGAAGTCACAAAAGCTTCTTTGTACAATTTGCCTGTGTTGCCCCCGTGTACTTGGCTTGAGCCGCCTGAGAGAGATAGACTCACCTGTACATAGTCGACACTTCTTCCCAGGGCTTTGAAGGCGGTGTACATGACCTCCCTCTTCCCGCCCCACTTCTGCATGATGCACACACATTTATTGTTCAGAACCAGGCGAGAAATGTGCTGCAAGCTCTCGGCGTACAATTCTTCGGTTTCATCCGGTCCTTTCTGGTGGTAGTTGCTTTTCCAAATATAGGTGGCTGCCTTGTCCCGGCCCATGATTTCCCGAAAGATCTCCATCATGTAGCAGTCATCATCATTGTTCCCGTCAATAACCATAATTACCTTTATCCCGGGGTAGGTGAGCCTCTTAACAGATATTAAACACTTTCTCAGGTAGTTAGGGTCTTCCTGATAGGCTGCGATGCAAAGGGCCAGTGACTTGTTGAGTTTTATCAGTGTTTCTAGGGAGCGTTTCATGTTCCTGTGTTCCAGTAGAGCAAAAAAGCTCTGGATGATGAGGTGAACGACTAGAATTGCTCCATAAAGACCAAAGGACACATAGTTGCCTGCAGTCGTTATGAGTTTATACCCCATGATATAAGCAGTAGAGATTCCCACAAGCAGCGAAATGCCGAACAGTGTCGTCCCAACAATCCTTAAGTAGCTGATCGCTTTGTCACATCTCATCTGAAAAAGCAAAAAAAAAAAAAAAAAAATAGGATATCAAGGGGTGAATGATATTCATAATTTTGAATGAACCAAATAAGTTCTACTGCAGAACACAAAAAATATATATTTTTTTAAATATCACAGTGTTTTTGTTCATTTAATGAAAGACAATGTGGTCCAATATTGTTTTGGACCCCATTTACTTTAATTGTATGAAGAAAAAAACAGTCCTACAAAACATCTTCTTTTGTGCTTTGCATAAGAACAAAACTCATGCAGATTTGGAAGACACAAGGGTGAGTAAACAATGACAAAATCTTATTTTTTGGCTGAACCTTCCCTTTATGAACAGCTTCATGGACAGCACTCATAAATTAAATTAAAGCAGACGTGTGGACAGGGTTGTGGTGGCAATGACATGCTTTTTGCTCATATACAAGCATAGAATACATGCATCTGTTCTTGCCGCAAAAGCAGCAGTATATTTCAGACAGCATCATATTTCTTCCTCTTTCCTCCTCTTCTGAATCTGAGCAGTCATTATGGCCATTTGTTCCAAGTTTCCTAACTAATACAGTTCCCCATCTGCTTGGCAGACGTGACTATGCAGCACCACCCTCTGACATCATCTGTTTATATCTCCGTGGGAACGCATGAACAGTGAAATTTAGATTTCAGAGGGCTGCACTAAAGACCCTCTGTCTTATTACTGCTGAAGACCGCCATTGTATTAATGATGGTGTCTTGTTTTATCGACTCTCACCATTCAAATCTCGTTTTTTCTTTGATATTATCCCTCTTGGTTTAGATTTTACAGCGGTTCTGGCCTGGGAGAGAGGCTGATATGATGGACTACAGCACAGTGTGAATCTAACTGGCACGTGTCACAACCTTGAACGTCATCCTGCATGTTTACGAGGCCCTCTGGACCCTCAAAAACCCCACCTTATCAACAGACACGTGCAAGCCTGTTGGATTAAGGGCCACATGTGGTGTTAATGTCTCAAACGCCTGTACTACTCTTGGGGTAGCCTATCCCTATACCTCTTTTCATGTCTTGTTCAAACTCTACATGAACCCGAAAGGCTAATTTGAAACTTCTAAGACTGCTGACAAGACAAAATGTGGCCCACATCTAAAAGGCCACTAAAGCTAATCACAGTCATACGGGATATCAGAAGCATTGCTGTCTTTGTAAATGATCTAATTTCTCATGTTTTCACAAAATTGGTGCAGGCTTTTTGTCTCCAAGGATGAATGTGCAGGGTTTACACGTGCAGATTGACTCGTCTGGTTGTGAATGGGGATGTGCATCCTATTAGATAATCCTTCTGATTAAGTGGTCCTGTGTGAAACATTTGCCATCAATAGATTTAGTCTGACTGAATGAAATATGGTAATTTGCAGTAAAGGCCCATTCACACCAAGGACGGTACCTGTAGCCATAAAGTTTTAATAATCATTCTTATTCAATGAGAATAGCCACACTATAACGATATCAACACAGAGAAACTCATTTGAATCACTTTGAAAATGTTTTTCTTCCAGCTGATGACCGATAAAAACATTGACAGCCAATCAGACTTAGGAGCTCACACTAATAGTAAACTGAAGATGATCGTCCAGTAATGTGGATTGAAAAGATATAATTATAGTTATCTTTGTTTGTTATCATTCTGGAATAGCAGTTACATATATAATGCTTTTGTTTGAATTACTTGTTGACTATGTCATATATATCATCTGGCCATGATCCAACAAAGCAGGGAGGAGACACAGAGTGTCTTGGATCACTGAGAGTTGAATCATCGTCAATGGGGAAAACTATAATTCTAGCTTTGAAGGTAGATGAAATATTGCAGTGCAAGAAAAATACATTTGCACAAGCCAAAAGGGACACAGGCATGAGCACCACCAGAAAATTACTTTACTTGACTCTTATGCATTCAAATGTTATTAATCTAGAGAGGATTTTTACACTATGCCTTAATGTAGGGGGAGGTAGATCGTTTAACTTAATGGAGACAGAGGATTTGTTCATCTTTATCCTTAGATTTGGAGGAGATTCCTTTAGACAAAGCTTCATTTGAAACACAATAAGTTTTGAATGGCAATCAACAACAGTTGTTATGCAGCAGGAAATCCATGGCTCATAGCTAAATACTTCTTTTGAGGAACTGGCTAGAAAAGGTAGGAAAAGTAGGAGATCATTTTAACTTAGCAACAGTGGATGCTGCGAGAGTTGTCTTCTAAAATTAGCAAAGTACTTTGGTGATCTGCTGATCCTGTATTCATAAACCATCATATGGTTTAAATATTTATATATTAAATAATACAAATAAACAAAAATATTCATAATAAAACAAATAAAGTATACAATATTATAAAATATGAAATGTATTTAAATGTTAAAATAGAACAATTAGAGTACTTGAAAGAGACAGATAGCTTTCAAAGTGTGCAAACTTCCAGCATAAACTCTATAGCTAATGGGTTTTCTCATCAAATAAGTTGTTTCACTGAAATTGTGTTGGTGGGAATTTTGGCACATAGACAAAGCTAGAGACACTGCCTTGTTGCTCGAACTGCCCTTCTGAGATACCCCAGTGTATTCCTAGGCATTGGAGGAAGCTTCTGCTTCTCCTAAGTGGGTGGTTCTGAGGTGGCGGGGAATCTAGGAACTTGGGGAACTGCCACAGCTGCCTCCCAAAGGATATATCCAACCACTAGCACTGAGACACATCCATCACTCTGCCATGGCTCTGTGGTGTGGCTTTGTCAGATTTTATGGTCGCCATATTGTTAAGGCTGCTGCCATCAGGTCAGAAGAAATAATGTGGTATTTCCACAAGTTGTTATAAGTGCCTTGAAGGCTAACTGCAATTAGGTTATTGCATGAACTTTGGCCACTGGTACCCTGGACTTGACACAAATTCTTTTGTCTGTGCTAGTCGGTGTGGTGAACAGCTGGGTCTTATCCCAGGCACAGGGCCAAGGTCGTAGCCTTATGACCCACAACTGCATCCTGATTTTCAATGACACAACCACACACCCTGCATATTTACATCTGGCAATATCTACAAAATGCTGAGAAAGTTTGGCATCAAATTTAGCAAAAAAGTCTTTTGAGGGTGTGTTGTTCCAAACCTGTATGAATTAATTTTTTTCTGCTGAACTCAAAAGAAGATATATAAAAGAATATTGGTAATTAAACAGTTGATGGGCCCATTGCCTTCCATAGTATCGAAAAAAGACTGGTTACCAACTGTTTGGTTACCAGCATTCTTCAAAATATCTTCTTTTGTCTTAAACAGAAGAAAGAAATTCATACAGGTTTCGAACAACTTGAGGGTGAGTAAATGATGACAGAATTTTCATTTTTGGTGAACTATCCCTTTAAGCTGCTTTGTGCCCAATATGACCAGTGCCTCATACTACGATAACTTTGAAGATCTGTAGATAAATGTAAAGACACATAATGATGGAACATCTCAGAGTGTAAATGTTTGGGAAACATCTGCAAGACTAGCATTTTAAGGATGAATTCATAAAACAGGGTGCAAATTGTGGTCGAAATTGGGGAGGGAAGCCCCTTATTACTGAACCCCCCAAAGAAAGTCAAAACAAAAGCATGTATTCTTCAAACATACAAGTGTATGTACGTTTCAGTAGCCTTTTCAAACCACCGCACAATTAGATTAGCCAACAAGTTAGTCAAATCACATAAAAAAGACACTGGCGAACAGAAGTCGCATTCTTGAAGAGGTGGCAATAGGTGCTAGACTGGCTTCAGTTTTGAAAGCTAAGTTAAAAAGGTGTTTTTTAAAAGGTGACGTAGTTACACGTTACTACATGCACTTACCATGGTAGTTACAGTAAATTATGCATAATTAGCAGTAACTAAACCCTAACCGTAACTCTATAGTAGGCCTACTGTAAGTACATGTAATTACAATTATTCAGTATTTATTTAAGTAAGTACAATGTAGCTACCCCACATCATCACATTCCCTTCACCATACCTAGATTAGCTGGTATGATTTGCATTGAGAGATGATCTTATGGAAAGTGCCCCATGCCAATCTCTAGGTATGGTGAAGGGAATGTGATGATGTGGGGCTTTTTTAATTCCAAAGGCCAAGGGAACTTTATCAGGATGCATAGTATCCTGGATACATGAAACAACTGGCCTTTAAGAATAAAAATCAAGATCAAATTAAGATCAATTTCCAAAAGATGATTTTTTATTCCTCTTTTTAGTCAACTTTAGCATGGGTGAGTTGACTTATTCTAGGCACTGTAAATATTCATTAATACAGCTATCAATTTATTATAGGCTACACGTTTTGTTTTAAAAGAATTTTAGAAATAGGGATGCCAAAACATAGTTCAGTTGCACTATTCAAACTTAAACAGACTTTCTCCTGAAATTGTATGGACAGAAAATTACATTTGTGTAAAAATGTAATGTTTAGTTTATATTATTTCACTTAGGCCTATTTGGTGACTCCCGAGAGAGCGTACTAAAAATTATCACCAGGCATCATTACTAGCCCGGGCTGAGTCACACCAGTTTTACTGCTGTTCTGTTCTATTATAGGTCAGAGTGTCCAGATGGTGTTTAATTAATTAGCTTATAGCCCTTGTAGAATTTCAAATACACAACAAATGTTGCTCTAAATTTATTAAGTCTATGTTGTTTTAAAGCCTAAAACTTGTATGAAACCTGTCAGAAAGAGCAGCTGATGCATCACAGGTTCCCCATTTGAGACCTGGCACAGTTGAACAGGGGATGGTTGCAACATGTCATTTTTGCAACTGTTGCAACTAATTAAACCATTTAATAAATATAAAAACAGACCACATAGCAGTATTTTTAACATATCTTCATATTTTTTTTCTTAAATATAATATAGTTCATCAAGTTGGAGCAAGGAAAGGAGGTTTATGTTTATGTGTGTGTGCACGTGCGCGCACGTGTGCATATGTCTGCTAAATAAAAGTTAATTGCCTTACAAATTGTTCCATTCTTCCTATGTCACTAAAAGCCTGCTGTATTTTATATCAATTTGAATATTGGATATCTGAACATAAGGCCTATCTAGACAAACCTATAATTGTCATCTAATCAAAATTGATGAATAAATAGCATTGTAATATTGTTATAACTTACATTTTTGATAATAATCACTTTGCTAACACTGACCTACAATATTGTATTTGTAAATTGTTGCAACCAACCCCAAACAATGTTGCAACTGTGTCCGGTGATGCAACATCTGACTCCTTGCATTCAAATGCAAAGTGTGACAAATGTAGATTCTGTAATTATCTTTAAATGGTTTAGAGTCAGACTATTAACATACAAATGTAAGTATATTGCATAAACGATTGGTTTATGTAATCCAAACCGTCTCTTGAGTAACAGAGCCACATGCAAAAAGTGTTTCAACTGTCCCCAGTCTCCCCTACTGCTGTGAAGATAAATAAATAATGCTAAGAAAATGTCTGCTGTTCTTTACCAGCTGTACAGTTGAGTCTTGCTGATAAATACGGCGAGAGATATTAAATACAACCTGTTGGACAAAAAGCAAATGGCACGTGTAGGTATTGCAAACACTTATGGCTGAACTCCATTCATTCAAATTCATCCCCCTCATGATTGTTTAAAATTATATTACAACATGAAATGCACGCAAATATAACTATTAATCTAGCAGAACAAAGTATAGCCTAATATTAAAGTTATACACTGAAAAATTAATGATATTACCTTGGAGCAGCTATATGAAGATGTCCCGTTAGTTTAACAGGGATGCTGTCCGACGAGTCTCTGCACGTTCCAGACACTGCACAAAACTTCCCATACAAGTTTGTGGGCAAAAAAACAGAGAACACCGACATGGAGCATCTAAAAACTCCTTGCTTCGAAGTATCCACGTTTTCCATATAACGAATGAACATTCAAGTTTCACGGCTCCTCCAATACATCATATACAGTTTGCATCATTCTGCTGTGATGAGGTCTGTTGGAGCATCTTGGCAGTTCATTCTGACTTTGTCAGCTGATAAAAGAAAAACAAAAAAATGATGTTATCCAACAGTAGTCAATGTTGGTGAGACAAAATGTAATTGATTCAAGTTTTTCCAAGCGTACATATTTTAAGTAGCCCAACTGTCCTTTTCTGCGTCTAATTTCTTTCAGACGCTTTAGGTTTATGCTTCCTGTGAGCCATACATCTGTGAGACCCTTTTAACCGGGCAGGGTTTTGGACTTGTTTTAACAAGGGGGTTGGTTCGGGGGCGAGGAGGAGCGAACATCTAGAAAAAAGTGCTGCCCATTCAAACTTCCGAAATGGGGGTGGGTATGAGTTTATCAAGCTATTAGCCAAACAGTCTTCAGCTAAAAAAATAAAAATAAAACTGTAAGTTATAAAAACAGTCTTTTTAAAAACTAAAAACTAAAAACTAAAATATAAAAATTAAAAATGATTTAATAACAATAATAAAAAAAAGAATTACAAGAAATAAAACGCATTAATTAATGCATTTACCAAGGAGATACAAAAAAAATATTTTAGAAAATTGTAGGTATTATTAAGCTGAATGCTTTAATAATTAGTTGATATTTTGCCAATTGTACAGATAGAATAACATTAATAAAACTCGCCTGGGAAATTTTTAATGCTCATAGATTCTCAGTTGCGCTCTTGATTTTGAAGGCAGGCAGCGTATTTACCACTAGAGCGCGCCACACAATTTTAAATGTCACATTCACAACAGTGAAAGTTGGTTTATAACAGGCCTATACTGTCAGTGATGCAGACTTTTAAAATGTCTTTCTTTCTTTCTTTCTTTCTTTCTTTCTTTCTTTCTTTCTTTCTTTCTTTCTTTCTTTCTTTCTTTCTTTCTTTCTTTCTTTCTTTCTTTCTTTCATGATATTGAGCAATGTTTCGCTAAGCACAACAGAGTATCCTTAAAAAAATCAACAAGTAGGATAAAACAGGGCTACTTTCAAAACAATCACTTTAGCAAAGTTTGTACTATTTTCTGTTTATTTAAATAATTAAAATAATTATTTTTTTTCAATAAATATACTGCCATTAAAATGTGTGTGTGTGTGTGTGTGTGTGTGTGTGTGTATATATATATATATATATATTATATATATATATATATATATATATATATATATATATATATATATATATATACAAATATATTTTAAAAATACAGAAACAGAATTATTTAGAAAAGTAAAGATTCTGAAAGCATTGAAGGAGATCCTATAATAATTTAATATAGATTTGCAGTCAAACAATGATATTTTATCATATGATGTGTTAATATCATATTTTTAAATATGATGGTTTTATTACAAATGTAGTGATTATCTTTAAGGTGGAAACCCAACTTAATATATGATATTTACCATCTGAATCTAACTATGTCATGTCAACAACTGGAAAATTCAGTCAGCTTTTGATAATCATGTTAATTATTGTGCCTTTACCTCCAACAGACCCCTAACACAGACTTTTACCCCAAATACCATACTTTTACATATTCTTACATTATTGAAAAACTATTGCTTTAATTACCTTGAACAAAACTGAAAATGATTAAGAAGACCTTTGTTTTAAAATATATTCAATCCTTTTAGCAATTTTCATTTGCTGAGGTGGGGAAGAGGATGACAACCATTGTATGTGTCTCTGTAAGATAACCTCCACTAAAGCATGGCAAACAAGAAAACGCTGGACTCCTAAAGCAGACTGCAGAGGTGCTGAAGGACGGAGGATAATGAGTCCCGGCTTCACAGTTGTTTTTTTGTTTTGTTTTTTTACCCTAAACTGACTTTGATGAAGAGTACCCACATGTTGTGCCGACTCATTAAACAAAACAAACAAAAACGTACTACTAGTGTCTAGTACAGCATTCTGTTCCATATGGATCTTTTCCTGTCAGGGACTCCAAACATCACCTGGGGGCTTGTGCCTGTTGTATGGGGGTAGAAATCTGAGATAGCTCACTTTTTTATTTTTAGTTGCGCAGACGTTCATGGTCTTTCTTGATTTCACTTGGAACAATGGTATCATTGAGAGGACATGTGCAACTCATTTTAGCATTTTGTTTAGATCAAAGACACTGATATTGTTATTTTTTCGCTGTGTGTCAAGCTCTAGAACGTGCGCACAACTGGTAGATTCAAATGTTGAAAGGTTTTAGGTGCCATATCTGTTCTTTGGCATTTTTCCAGTATCTGCTTCTACACTTACTCATCATCAGCCCAGAAATCCTCTACACAACCTTTTTCTCTCACAGTCAATTTTTCGACATCTTGGGTTGTGGACAGGAAAGAGAGTTCAATGTGCATGAACAAAGCCCCAGTCATTAAGACTGATTGCTGCTTATCTGCTGCTCATGAATTATGTCGCCCCTCAGGACCCCTTTAGTCTGGCCTTAATTTGTATTTAAGATAGTCCTGCTCTTTTACCAAAACCACAAATGTTAAACAAATATGCTATTTAACAGCGTGTAGAGTTAAATATTTTTATTTGGAGGTTGATCCTCACCGCCTTTGAGATGATTGCTCAATTCCTCACTACCGAAACAATTCTAAGCTGAAATATATATAATTGTGAAGAAATATAAATGTGAACCAATTTGAAAAATAATAAAACATTTTATTTAATTGAATAGATGTCATTAGGCATTTTCACAACATTCCAAAGAAAGTTTTCTTTCGAATGAAAACCATCCGTCTATCTATCTATCTATCTATCTATCTATCTATCTATCTATCTATCTATCTATCTATCTATCTATCTATCTATCTATCTATCTATCTATCTATCTATCTATCTATCTGTCTGTCTGTCTGTCTGTCTGTCTGTCTGTCTGTCTGTCTGTCTGTCTATCTATCTATCTATCTATCTATCTATCTATCTATCTATCTATCTATCTATCTATCTATCTATCTATCTATCTGTCTGTCTATCTATCTATCTATCTATCTATCTATCGACCTCTGCTCTCGTGTACAAGCGCTCTGTATTGACAGTGAATACTGTTGTGAGAAATGAGGGGAAGTGCCTTTTGAACTTTAAAGCAAAGCACCTTACTCACATTTTCCAAAAGTGCATCCGGTGGCTCAGCTATCATCTGTAGTCAATAACTGGCCCTTTCACTGAGAGGTGATTATCATCAGATGATCAGACGTGGGAGAGCTGCTCTGAGAAAGAGGGCATTGAGCACAGAGTGTGCCTCTCCAACATGTGTTTCCCTCAGTGTGTCACTGTACGTGTGGGGGTGCACATGGGTGTGTGTGTGTGAGAGAAAGAGAGTTAAACTCAGGTCCACATACTCCACCCTGCCTGTTTTGTGGTTTCCATGGTAAGTGATGTTAGCATGGCACTGAAAAGAATTAAGACTAACTGATTTCATTATAGATATTCAATTTGAATTTTCTCCTCTTTTCACTAAGCTTTAGAGACAGAATGCGATAGGTTAGGTCACCTCTAAAGGGATAGTCCAATACAAGTTAAGCTTGATTAATAGCATTTGTTGTATAATGTTAATTGCCACAACAACAAAAAAAACAAACATTTTGACTTTCAATGGAAGTGATTAGGGATAGTTTTTACAGGTTTAATAAGCAGAAATGTTGAGTTTATAATTCTATGAAGCACTTACATTAATTCTTCTTTTAAAACTTGTTTTATCTGAGCTGTAAAGTTGTTTTCATAATTTTTATGGTCGTTCTAGGGTTTTAGGTGTTGTGTTGTTATGACAAAAAACGTCTCGGTTACGCCTCGTTCCCTGAAGAAGGGAACGGAGACGTAGTCGATGTGTCGACTGATTCGGATCATGCTTAGGGAGCCTGTCATCTTCGAGTATTGTTAAAACGAGCCAATGCACATTGGCGTGCGAGAATTGCATCACACGCTCCGCCCTGCAGCGCGGGTATAAATACGGAAGTGGATGCATGCACCAGTTGTTTTTCGCTGAGGAGCCGAGCGGAGCCCAGAGTCAGCGGTCCAGCAATAGTGGCGACAGGACTACGTCTCCATTCCCTCCTTCAGGGAACGAGGGTTACATACGAAACGAGACGTTCGCTTCGTACGACGTAGGGTCGACATAGTCGACGTATCGACTGATTGGGATCCCAATTAAAATGCCACTAGTGCTGCCACCTTCCAGTGCCTAGACAAAAGCCTTCTGATCCCCCCGTATTATTAAGGCGGAGACGGGATAGGGCTTAGGCAAGGGAAGTCACTGCTGTTCCACAAGATCACAGGGAAAGCGTTCCCTTTCTTTGGAAAGGTATACGCTGCAGAAGCCACATCCTGCCCGTAGGGAGGTAACATCTGGAGGATACACATATGGACTGGGCATTACCGGGCAGTACGACATAATGTCACTGAGGTGAGCCTCACCGGCTCACCGGTCAGTGACGGCAAAGCAGGCTCTGCCAAGGGAAGATGTCTCGCCGCAGTGAGCCATACCATGGAAGAATACACATATGGGATCACCGTAGGGATGTCAAAATATGGGACCTAGCCTAACAAAGGTTCCACCAGTGCATACGAGTGTTAGGCCAGGCATCGGACGCTCCGCCACGCCCGTTGCCGAAGGGTGTGGAGGAACTCAACAGGGTTTCGGCTAAAGATTAACTCTACTGGAGCAGGAATGACGCACATATCCAGTCCATAGGAGGGGAATGGCGCAGCAAGCCGACATTTCGAACCGGGCTTATAGTGAAACTGGCTTCATGTAAGGGGAGCCCACGGGAAGCAACCGTCTCGACACATAACCTATTTTTCTAGCGAACGTCTAGTCGCCCAGGTAGGAGCTACACTCTCTCTTTGGAGAGACTCACTACCCAGGTGCACCTTGGGTAAACCTAAACCTAAGCTTAAACAATCTGTTACGGTAATTTCTATTATCACTGTAAAGCTGCTTTAAAACAATCCTGTTCTTTTAAAGGTCCTTTATAAATGAAGGTGACTAGACTGACTAAACACACCAAGATGATGGCAACCACTATCCAGTGGGCCAACCTCTGCTTGGAAACAGCCTTCCCTTCTGCTGGTCTCCATACAGACAAGAGCTGGTCTGAGGTCCTGAGGCTTTGCGTTCTGTCTAGCAATAACCACAAGGAGCGGAAGGGACAGGGAAAAGCCAGGGCTGGGTCTGCCTCCTCCATGACAATGTTTGCAGGCTCACCACCTGGTCCTGTTTAAGGGAGAGGTAGGAACCTTGGGCACATATCCAGGCCGGGGTCTCAGGATACCGTGGGAGTTGTCCGGCCCGGATTCCAGGCACGATTCTTCGAACGAAAATGCATGCAGGTCCCCTACTCTCTTGATAGCGGCCAAGCATGCATGAGAACTGTTCTTTTAAAAACAGGATTTCTAACTCAACTGCCTGCAGTGGCTCAAAGGGATGTCGCTGCAGTGCGGTAAGAAGGCTCACTGGGGAAACACATCTCTAGGGAGGCCCCAGGCCACCTGTGTGCCAGTGTCTCCATGCAGAGGGTTCTCCACTCGGACAGGGAGTAAACCAACTGGCAATGGGACGAGTCCGGAGAGCAAACAGATGTAACTGTGCGGCGCGAAGTGGTCCTTGAACAGCTTGAGCGCCTGGGGATGGGGTCTCCACTTCTCCCTGGGCCCCAGGCTGTCGTGAGGTCTAGTTGGCGACACGATTGACCAGGCCAGAAAATTAAGTGGAATGAAGCGACCTCAGAAGCTTCTGGCTCCAAGGAAGAGGTGGCGGGCGAGTTGCGACATGCGAGGGAAGCGTATCGCAACGGTCGCAGTGTTTGTGCAGACCAGTACTGCCAGCAACTCAAGGCAGTTGATGCCACATGCAGTTGGAGGCCCGTCCGGACCCCCGTTACTGCATGCCCGCTGTACGTGGCCCCTCAGCCGGTGTTTGGCGGACACTTGTTCTGGGGGGGCTGGCCCAGAGAAACAAAGGTCTGATCACAGGCTGAGGGTTTGGCGGCAGGCCAGGTGATTGTCAGACGGAGAAGGCTGCTCTGCCACGGCCACCTCGGGGCTCGGCCGTGAAGCCAGTGCTGAAGCAGTCTTCATATGGAGGAAGCCGTGCTATTGCGGCTGCTTCTGCCATATGCCCCGGAGCCTCTGAAAAATTTAAGTGGGACCCTTTCTGACTTCTGTATAGCACCGACCAGACAAGTTCCTCCTGAGAGACTTGTTGGACCGAGTCCATCTCTATACCGGAAAAAGAGATCCTCAGCCCGAAGGCGAGTTTACTCTTTTCCCAATTGACCTGAAGACCCAACTGGCTATGGAGCACTCGAAGGGTAGGACTTTGGACTGACTTTGAACCCTCAAACGCAAAAAACACAGGTACGGTCTGCGTTGCGGGAGGATAGAGATCTGAAGTACATGTCCTTGAGGTCGAACGCTGCAGACCAATTTTGGGGACAGAGCCTGCGAAAATACGTCTCTGCGTTAGCAACTTGAATGGAAGCATAAAAAAGGCCAGATTCAAGACTCGCAGGTCCAAGATTGGCCGTAACACACCACCTTTCTTGGGTACAATGAAGTACCCAACCTTCGCCAGTAGGAGTGCGATGTCCGCGTGCTGCCAGGGCCACATTTGCTCAACACCGGAGTGAAGCAAATAGCGCTGACTTGGGTGGACGCCGGCCGAACTGAATCGTAAGCCGAGTCTGCTGGTACGGAGGAGCCAGCTGGACCAGTTGGGAGTATTTTAAATGTCTACGAACCAGGCTAGGGGGACCAGGGGCACCACAGATGTACCACCCCGGGGCAGCGAGGTAGAGGACAGGGACCCGGCACGGAAGGCCCGAAGGTGGCCCGAAGGCGGCCCGAATCGGGGTCTGAGTGTGCGGTACAACACTTACCTGTCTCCACGTGACGGAAGGGGTGTGCGTGAGAAGGCATGACCGGGTCCTTGAACGCACCCAAGTGCCGGCTGGCGATACAACAGGGGGCTGAGGGGTGCAAGGCTTTACAGGGTCGCACACCGCCAGTCTGGCCCTCTTGGGACCCAGGAACAGAGGAAATTGCTCTTTCTTTGAAAATGTGGGTCAAGTCGTCACCTTTATTTATATAGCGCTTTTTACAATACAGACTACAATGTTAGGAAGACTGTTCCAAAGTTTAGGTGCTAAATAGGAAAAGGATCTACCGCCAGCAGTCGATTTTGATATTCTAGGTATTATCAACTGGCCGGAATTTTGAGATCGCAATAGACGTGAAGGACTATAATGCGTTCTGGGAGCTAACCCATTTAGTGCTTTGTAAGTAATCAGCAATATTTAAAAATGTATACAATGTTTTCCGCAATAACTAATTGTTCTGCATTTGTCATTGAGAGCATATGACGTAATTTAGATATATTTTTAAGAAAGTAAAATGTGGTTTCACAGATACTAGACACGTGACTGTGGTGAGCAGGACGAGGCCAGGGTACGTGAGAGAACGGTGCAAGGCCGGTGGCGTGAGTGATAATGAACGTCATCAGTGAGACGCACCGGTCTCGCATCTCTCACGGAGGAGCGGAAGCATAAAAGGAGGAGCGACGACGCTGAAGATCGAGAGAGGAACAGGCCTGATTTTATGTCGTGTTTTGCTTCTATTTTGTGTGGCCAGCAGTCGTCGGTGAAGGGCTGCTGGCTTATAATTTTGTTTTTGTATTTGTTTTATTTTATTATTAAAATGTTGGAATGTTCGCTGGTTCCCGCCTCCTTCTTCCCATAACATCTGAACCTCGTTACAGTGACTTTTAAATGAAAGATTGGAATCAAAGAGCCCATCCAGGTTCCTAACCAACGACGAAGACTTGACAGAGCAGCCATCAAGTGTTAGACAGTATTCTAGGTTATTACGTGAGGACGTTTTTTGTCCAATAATTGGAATCTCTGTTTATTTTCAGAATTAAGTAGTAGGAAATTACTAGTCATCCAGTTTTTTTATATCAGCTATGCATTCAGTTAATTTTGTGAATTTGTAAGTTTCGTCTTAGTACTAAGCCTTGTAGTACTCCATACTGAACTTGTGATTGATAAGACATCTCTTCATTTACTGCTACAAACTAAGAACGGTCAGATAAGTATGATTTAAACCATGCTAGTGCAATTCCACTAATGCCAACATAATTTTTGAGTCTATTTAAAAGAATGTTGTGGTTGATAGTGTCAAATGCAGCACTAAGATCGAGTAGCACTAATAGAGAGATACAACCACGATCGGATGATAAGAGCAAAACATTTGTGACTCTAATGAGAGCTGTCTCAGTACTATGGTACGGTCTAAATCCTGACTGAAAATCCTCGCAGATACCATTTCTTTCTAGAAAGGAACATAGTTGTGAGTATACTGCCTTTTCTAGTATCTTTGACAGAAAAGGTAGATTCGAGATCGGCCTGTAATGGACTAATTCTGCAGGATCAAGTTGCGTTTTTTTAACAAGCGGTTTAATCATAGCCAGCTTAAAAGTTTTTGGCACGTATCCTAATGACAAAGATGAAATAGTGATATTAAGAAGAGTATCTATGACCTCTGGAACCATCTCTTTCAATAACTTAGTCGGTATAGCTTAGTTGGGTTAGTTGGGTAGCGCTGGCCCCTCGGGGGGGAAGGAGTGGATTGGTGACCATCTTCAAGAGCTCCTTCCTTCATCCCTGTGTGGCCTGCTCAGTAACGCTTATGCTGACGCTTGTCACCTGGCTTGGCAACACCTGGAGCAGGCTGGGCGCCCCGTCTGCAGCCAGCTCCACGCTGAGGCCTAGGGTGGAGGCTGCTGCGGTGGCCCAGCGGGACCAGTCTGGGCTACCCTCGTGCATTTTCATGAGTGCCTGGGCCTGGTGGACCTGAAGCCTGAAACCCATCATCCAACCGAGACGGTTTGGCACACGGTGGAGGGTTCCACTCGAGCCCGAGTCGTCATCTCCAGAGCCCAGCTCACCCTCCGATGCTGCGATGGAAATCCTGTCCTCTGGAGGGGCCCCAAACAAAATGGCTGGTCGGTTCACTACAGAGGACAGCGTGCTCACCGGGGAGCTCCACCGGCTGTGGTGTTAATGAGGAGTGAGGGATCCACGGGGCTTTGCCGGGCGGATTACCCCTCACTGTAATCCTCAGAACACCCAACCCACATGGCACTTTAGCTTTCTTCTGGGAAATTAGTCCAGAAGAAACACTAGAGCGGGGCATGTGAGGGGACTCCACCTTCGCAAACGAAGGCGAGTCTCAATCTCAACACCGAGATGGTCATATTCCTGCAGTGGGAACATGAGTCATCCACAAGAGCTGCCTCAGCATGCTGTATGCCCAAACCCATTGCAGCAATTGTGACTGTCAGAGGGGGACAGCCCTACCGCAGAGCCTTCTTCCGCCCTCTAACCAGCCGTCAACAAACACTGTTAAAACAGCTGTTGAGAGCTTCAGAAGCTCGCAATCGCCGTTGCACTCTCGCTGTAGAAACTACCAGCACTGGGAGAGTCTTCCAGAAGAACACCGGCCCACTCGCTTGTTGTAGACAACAACACTCTTCAGAGACATCGACACCGATCGGCTCCGAAGCAAAAGACAACTGGGGCGTGCATCCACTTCCGTATTTATACCCGCGCTGCGGGGCGGAGCGTGTGATACAATTCTCGCACACCAATTTGCATTGGCTCGTTTTAACAATACTCAAAGATGACAGGCTCCCTAAGCGTGATCCCAATCAGTCG
Source organism: Siphateles boraxobius (assembly GCF_051911475.1). NCBI lineage: Eukaryota > Metazoa > Chordata > Actinopteri > Cypriniformes > Leuciscidae > Siphateles > Siphateles boraxobius. The sequence continues at coordinate 16,884,397 of NW_027508722.1, read as the reverse complement.
ACACGTTGACTACGTCGAACGTGAGCGACTGAAAGGGAGCTATTAAACGGAATATATCTTTACATAAAAAAGAAAGTGTTTTTACATTCTAAAATCATGTTATCATATATATTGTTTATGTCTTGTGACTATTGAAACAGTGAGTATTTTAATGTAAACAGATTTTCCCCATTCACTTCCATTGTAAATACCTAATTGTAACTCAGATTTTTGCTTTTTTAATGAAAGTCCCTGGAATTTTCCTTGAATTGAAGTTTGCCTCAGTGAAGATTGTAGAAATAGTAGCCTACTTGATATTTTGCTTTATTGTTTACGCACTGAACCAAGAGGTTTCCTGTCAGAAATGTGACCTATGTGCTTAGTATTTTTGGGCTTTTATGTCCTATACTTTTTTCATCTGTTGTTGCTGTGTACATTTTCATTACATCGAGATGGTCATTAGGCAAAAAAATACAGACTATTTATTTACTGTGAAATTCCATAGTTTCCTTTAATGGGCAAAATTCCAAATTACACTCCAAAACCACATGGACTGGATGGGACCAGGGAGCTGTCAATATTTGAAGTTTCACAGGGGTGAATGAAGGTGGATCGGTTTCTTTGTATTCATTATGGATTTAATGGAGCTTAGGGGGTCAGAAAGTTAACGACAGCTTCTTGGGCCGACAGGAAATGCGAGTGCTTCTGTTTATAGTTTCACTTCCACATTGAAGCATTTCTCTAGGCTTCAAAGCCGCTTTACTGCATGAGTATCCTGCCTGTAGGCTAAATACTCAAGGCTCTGGCATTTGCGACACAATTACATTATTTCTCAGAGAGCACTGCTCATTTTCACTCTGAAAGATTGTAGCAAACAAACACCATTGATGTTATAGTGCGATGACTCCTGTAAATGGTTGTGATGAAGCATATCATCCAATTATAAAGCCAATCCCTTCTGTTATGCACTAATAGGCTGAGAAAGATGGATTAGATGAGTAGGAATGAACATGTATGAACCAAAAACATGTACGTTTCACAATTTTAACAATAATTATATTAATTGTAGTTTATTCAATTACATTTTAATCAAATAAACTATAAAATACATGGTAATACTTTATTTTAGGGTTCAGTTCTCACTATTAACTAGTTGCTTATTTGCATGCATATTACTAGGACATTGGCTGATTATTAGTACATATAAAGCACATATTAATGCCTTATTCTGCATGACCATATTCTACATCCCTTAATCCTACTCAATACCGAAACTTAACAACTACCTTACTATCTATTGATAAGCAGTAATTAGGAGTTTGATGAGGCAAACGTCGTCGTTAATAGTTAGTTAATAGTGAGAATTGGAACCTTATTTGAAGTGTAACCAACTACATTTGCAATTTTATAAATAGGATATTCAAGACATTACATTATTGGAAGGCAAACTTCTAGCTATTTCCCAATGTCTCGCACCTTGTTTTTAAGGGGGTGCTGTCTTGGTTATTTTGGTCCAGACTAAAAAATAAAATGATACTGTAGCAATGTTCAATGTTATGGGAAGAAGGAGGCGGGAACCGGCGAATGTTCAACAATTTTAATAATAAATAATTAAACAAATACGAAAACGAAAGTAAAGACTGCAGTCCCTCACGGTCGACTGCCACCACACATAATAAAACAAAACATTAAACAAAATAGTCCAGGCCTGGCCTCTCTCGATCTCCACTGTTGTCGCTCCTCCTTTTATGCTTCAGCTCCTGCGTGAGAGATACGAGACCGGTGTGTCGCGCAGGTGTTGCTCATCAATAATCATGGCACCGGGCTCGCACTGTCCTCCCACGACCCTCAACCTCGTCCTGCTCGCCACAGATACGTTTAGTCCTGTTTAATTAGTGTACACACTGTCATTTTTAACACAGAACTTAAAGCTACAAAACATAAAGCATAAGGATAAGCTTACAACCTGATTGAACATATTTTATGACGTGCAGTGGAACTTACCAAACATCCAAAACAGTGCTTTGTATTAGGCTGAATACACTTGTTGAATGTGTGGTCATATGGTGGTATTTGACCAGCTAAGAACTGACAAAGTGCTCATAAAATGTCAAACCAGCACTAGGAATTCCTCCGTCACAGAAACAAATGAAGATCTGATGTAAGGAAATAACAGTTCTGATGCCTGTACCGAACTGTAATGGGCAACATAGCTCTTATAATGAGAAGAACCAGATATGGGATATTTAGGGTCACATTTGGTGACATCAAATCCTGTATTTGGTTCGTTTAGAGGTCTTTGGTCCGTGTTGTGTTCACATTTCGGTCTAACAGCGCCAGACTTTGTTTGGCAGCGGTTTGAGGTCCAGCTTTTCAGGGGTTTAGGTTCACTTATTTGGTGCTCACCAGGGTTTGGATGGCAGCGTTCGCACATATTCAAGTTAACTAAACGTGAACACACCCATAATTTCAGGGCCCTATTTCAACAATTTGAAATGCAAGTATCAAGCGCAAGACGCAAGTAAATTTGTGGGCGGATCTTGGGCGCTGCTGCTATTATACCGTTGGGATAAATGACTCATAGGAGTGGTTTAGGCGTAACTTGAAATAAACCAATCAGAGCGTCATCTCACATTCCCTTTAAAAGCAGCCGCGCTTGTTCCATGCCGGATTGCTAGTATGATGGCGGATTTGCCAGGGGCACACCAGGAGCGGTTCACAGCCGAGGAGACCGACGTTCTCGTCAGGGCCGAAAAAGACGGAGAAGTGACATTTTATGGGGATGGGAGAAACCCACCAAAATTAGCTTTGGTTAAACAGATGTATAATCATTTGGGTAAATGTGATTTATGCTTATTTTTTCACATCTTCATGGACACCACAATGATTTCCCTCGTGTGGTAATATTTTTCCTTGTAATTATGTATGATTTGAAAAAATGGGAACTGCTGCGTCTGTGTAAATGACTAGACTAGGTTTTTCCTGGTCTGTGGCGGAATTGATTTCTAAAACTGCAAAATAGCACCTGGGAACGTTTGCGCCAGAACACGCCTCCTCTATTCACTGAACCACCCCCGGAAGCACAAGTTCATTCCCTAATTTACCAACGTGCATCTGTGGAAGGAAAAGTCCGCTGTGCGTCGGGAGCAAAATGGGAGCGATACATGCGTCGGTGTAAAAAGTCATTTGCGCTGGGTGCAAGATAGGGCCCTCAGTGCTTTATCCATCTGTGTTGATGACTTACCCTAATCTGATATGTGGTTTGGTGACTCACGAATAGTGATACTTCAAGCTTGGATTGCTTACACCGTGTCCTAACCAGACGCGATGCGATAGGATTCCAGCGACAATAATTTTTCTGTTCACACTAGATGCGACGCGACTGCGAGATGCATTAAAATCAATCAAAACCCACAGCCAATCAGAACAGCATGTGGGCGGAGTCTCGCGGCAAGTGCACAGCACCAGAGAGGAGGCTTGATGGCAATCGCAAAAAAAATGGATAATAGGCTACATAATGAAATTCACAAATATTACACCATTTAAACATTATTCAGATGCATAGGCTACTGAGTTACTAAAATCTTTGTCAAAAAATACACTTGTTTGTTCACAGTTTGAACATTGTTGTTTCCATTTGTTAAATTTCAAGATCTGAGATAAATTATCCATTGTTGCTTTTACACCTACAAAGCTGGGAGTACTAAATGATATTCAAAGTCACATTATGCACTTTTAACATTAAATAAAGCAACAGTACCTGAGATTATCTTAGTGTTTGTTGTTCCAGCGCGATGTCGCAGAACAATAGAAACAGTTTCTAAAATAGAATCATTGCGTGCCGTTGCGGCTGGTTAGGACAAAAACTCTGATTAACATGGAAAATATACCTTATATTGCGCGTCGCGGTGTCGCATCGCGTGTAGTTAGGACACGGTGTAAGATAGTAGGAAAATTCCATATTTTTATACATTAATTAACACTTAAAAGATTAAGCTGTCATATTGCTACATTGTTTTTGTTTGATCTTAAATTTATTTTATTTTATTTTTTAAGGATAACACTTTATTTTGATGGTCCCTTTTGAACATTCTGTTAACTATAAGTAACGTTGCACCTATGTGTCAACTAACTCTCTGTAGAGTATAGGTAAACTGTCTGTTTAATATCTTCTAACTCTTTATTGTGATGGTCCTCCAACAAACATTCTACTGACTATAAGTAACTTTGCAACTACATGTCAATTTATTCTAACACTAAGCCAACCAGTCTACTAATACTCTACTAATACTCCAGTGAGAGCTAGTAGACATGTAGGTGCAACATAACTAATAGTCAACAGAATGTGCTAAAGAGACCATCAACATAAAGTGAAACCTTTTTAATTTATTTTAGCTTAGCTTAGCTACTCTCAGGGTTGGGAAGGGACACCATTCAGGGCCATATAAATGTTTTTAAATAGCAGGGGATGTGGCACAATGACCAAAGGTGCTAAACGAACATCCCCATTTGTTAGTCTGATCAATGTTGAGTGCATTTTTATTGACCTCCAGGTCAGACCCTAGCAAGGACTTCACAGAGATCAGAGAGTTGGACAGCACACCTAGGTCATAAAGTGAAAGTCTGTAAGTCATGCACATCTCTCACTTAATTGTCGAGTCTTTGGCATTGATGTGACATTGACTTCAGCTCTGAGAGCACTGTTTTCCTCCTTGTTCTGTTCATGACACATCCATGCTGTGACAAAACAGCTCCGCCTTAAACAGAGCATTAGAAGGACTCTGAGGATTTACACTTTAAGCAACACCCGAGCTTGTTCTTATCACCTCACATTGATCTGTGGCCCTCTTGGGGTCTCCTCTGTCTGTCACGCTGGGCCTATCACCTCTATGAGCTCATGTAGTGTGATAACAGTCCTGTTGAGCTGGAAAAGTGAGTGAGCACTATGAAAGTGAAGCCTTTTTATGAGCTTTGACTCTTCTGCACTCCCCCAGCTTTGTGAACCCCTGAAAGCAGAGGGTCAGCAGTGTCAGAACAATGGTGTAAATTCACCACCCACTTCCGTCCTCTCTAGAGGGGACAAAACACAGCCAGTCTGATTAATAGCGTTAAGGATTGTTACTCATTTTCTGAAAATCTCTTTCTTACAGAGCAAGAACCTACAAGCAAGAACATGAAGGTTTGTTTTGAATCACTCTCTTGTTTGAAGTGACTTTATAATTGAGTTTACAAGACAGAATCAGTTGTTGTACCACAAAAGCCCTGGATCTGTGGTTTGATTCTATGATGTTGCAATATTACAGAGAACATAAGAGTCTGTTTTTTAAACTTACGCACATTCTCACAGAGCCGTCCAGCTCTGGTTTTATTCAAAGATGTGCAAAGGGACACTCCAGTTCCAAATATCTAGGAACAAAATAAACCAATTTGCTACAGAAAAATAAACCATTTTCTAGCTAGTATTTATTTCTGTTGGTAGAAAAACTATTTCACAGTTTACATTGGGAAGTACGACTTTTACCTGTGTAATAGTAATGTTACGACAGCTGAGCCTTTGGGACCTTGGCTAATTTGAGTCGTGTCTGGTTTTGGATCACTTCCTGCTTCTGGATAATAAGAAGCACAGGGAAGAAAGAAATTGCTCACAATCTTTCTACTACTTTATTTTTCAATTCATCAAAATTAAAGGCAAAAAGCTTTTTAAAAGGATGAATGCAATCCGTTCAGACTATATTTGGATATATTCACTGTAAGAAAAATGTTGCTGCCATACATTTTTAAGTACAGTCAACTTGGATGTTTAAGACATTTCAACTTAAATTACATTAAACTCCCTGAACTGAGCTGAACCTTGTATAACTTAGAAAGTTGTAATGTAAAAAAAACAATGTAAAAACATATACTGTCATCACTTATTGATCATTTATTTTTTACAGTGATGTTTAAATTATAAAACATCACCTTTACGTGTGTGTGTGTGTGTGTGTGTGTGTGTGTGTGTGTGTGTGTGTGTGTGTGTGTGTGTGTGTGTGTGTGTGTGTGTGTGTGTGTGTGTGTGAATTCACGAAATTAAATAATAGGTTTACACAATTAATTTTTCATGATTTGCTCGTCCAGCTGTCTTCATGTGATTACCAAAGAAGATAATAGTATACTTTGCCTCTATTGAGAAAAGTTGTTGCTTTTTGGGGGTCTGAATAAAGCAATCACATCCAGAGCTGTACCAGTGCAGTGCAGCTGGAAGTGTTTACCTGCTAATATATGGTCTGGTTTTAGACTGGATTCAAACTGTGAAAGAAAGCCTTTTCTGTTAAGTGCTTCTAACAAACTCTTCCAGATTACATTCAGCACCCTTATGTACTGAAAGTCTTGCACGTCGCTCGTTTGGACTAAATTGAGGCTTTTTAGGAAAGAGAGTAATCCTAAAACCTTAAAAAACAGTTTGAGGGAAGAGAGCAACACGAAGATGTTATAATACATTTCCAAGAAAGATTGCAGCATACATCTACTTTGTATATATTTAAGAAAAAAGTGCACATCAAGAGAGAATATTAGATTTCACTCCAACAATAATGGCTTGGTGTGTGGTAGTGTTTTGTGTGTGTGGACAGAGGAATGCGCAGAGTTGACTTTGATGGTCATCAATGGGGGAACATGCTGAGAGATGCTCGTAGTCTGATTGGGGTCTGTGTGTGACATTTCTTAAACCAGTGGAAATGAAGAACATGTTTTTGGAACCAGAGTGGTCCTTATACACACTGGGAACATCTGGTTGAATCACTTATTGCGCTTGAGCATCAAGAATGGAGTCATTGTTCCTAGGCTATTATGATCCATAGCACCAAACTTATCCTGCAGCAGAGGTCTAATCTGTAGATAGGGTTGTGTTTGCCAATTTAAATCCTTTCGATGAAAAGTCTTAATGCTTCTGCTGAAAATGGTCAAATCCCAGGCGATCTGTGCTTAGTTGCATCACATGGATTTACCCAAGAATACAATATAAACTTATTGTATGGAAATAACCTTTGTATGGAATTAAACTCTGCTGATGCCCTTTATGCTAAAAACTGTTTAGCATCACGGAGATGCTGTTTTACAACAAGTTAATAATAATAATATAATTTAACTTTTGTTAAAGCATCTTTTCCACAATGCAATGGTGGGAACAAATTTGATTAACTGAGTAATTATTTTGGTTAAAAAAAGACACTAATAATAATAATAATAATAATAACATAAATGTAAATACAATTAGTGATAAATAACAAAAAATATACTATATAAACATTTTATTGTACATATAATCATTTTAGTTAAAAAAAAAAAAAAATTAAACAAAAACTATTAAATATACTTGACACGTGGTGGTGGCTGCAATGAAGCGCTCGACGATAGAGAATCCAAGAAACTGTCTTTAATAAGTAAATCCAACAGGAACAGGAAAACTCAGGAGTAAAGGAGTTTTTTTGTATTCGTCATTTGGTGGCTCTGAATTGTCAAAACACCCCTCAAAATGCTTGCTACGGAGGTGAAAAACTATCAGATTTTTAAGACGGACGAAAGTTTTGTAAACATGGTTGACAACATTAGGTTGTATTTATTTTTTAACGTGCGAGAATTTCGGACGGGGGTATCGTCCAAAATTATAATTTTTTTAATTTAGTGTGTTTTTATTATTTGTTATTTTATTCTATTATTATTTCTAAAAAATATATCTATAGTTTTCATAATTTGTTTTTATTTCAGTTTTAGTTATTTTAGTTTAACAAGGTAAAAAAAAGAAATGTTGCCTTGGCAACTAAATAAGTTTCAAAGTTTAATTTTTAAATTTTTTCAGTTTGTGTTTATTTTTGTTATGTAACTGCTCTGAAACACGTGTTGAGGATCCAAACGCAGCTTTTATTCAGGTAATCCAAAATCCAAATCCATAAAGCAAGCAATAGGTCAAAACCACAGAGCAAACCATCCAGATAACAACAAAAGTCCAAAGCACATGCAAATAGGGAAAACCAGGGGGACGGGAAGAAGATCAAGACCATGAAACAGAAAAGTCTCTGTTACGTATGTAACCCTTGTTCCCTGAGTAGGGAACGGAGACGTTACGTCGGATGACGACAAATGGGGTTTCGCTTAGAAAGCCTATCAACTTCGAGTATTACAAAATGAGCCAATGGCAATGAAATGCCATGGGTCTGCGGAATTTGCATAGCGTAACTCCGCAGTGTAACACAAACAAGACTTCGCCATGTGTGAATGAACACCCCGGGGCAAATAGGCAAACATAATAAATGATAAACAGTTAGTAGTAATCAGAAGATGATGAGTCCAGGCAATGGGTTATGGGAAATGTAGTTCATGAAGTGGTGGCAATGGACCAGGGAAGAGTGCCCTCTGGTGGAGATCAAGGGCATTCTAGCTGGTGGATATGACAATTTTAACAAATTCAAGTAATGGAAATATTTGTTAATGGTTTAAGTTTTAGTTTAAACTATAATAACCCTAATGCACACTGTTGTTGTTGATGTTGTAGTAAGAAAGGAGGGTTTCCAGTTCTATATTCAAGAAATAATTTTTATTTTACTGAAAATGGTTCGACACATTGTGTGTGTTTTCTTAAAACATAGTTTTCTTTTAAAATATAAATATATATAATATATTTATAAAAAAAAATAAAAAAAAAAAAATATATATATATATATATATATATTTTTTTTTTTTTTTCTGTTTGGATTTTAATGGCTTATACACCTATAAACACTATTTTAGGATTTTCTTAAAGACACAATGAGTCTCTTGTTGATTTTCATAGTTAAAACCCAGCTCATAATTGTCAATGTTTAAAACAAAAATGTCCACCGAAAGTCTCAACAATCATTGGCTATTTGCTCCTCACTCACACCTAACATTCACTTTGTGTTTGCTGAAGTCATTCCTGCCATTAGACGTTGTATAATGCGTCATTCGAGAGCTCCCCCGCTTGTTAAAATCAGACATCAAACAGACAGAGTTCTGTTCTGAGGTGCTCACAAATTACAACACGTCTGACACAAGCTGGTGCTGATGTCATATAGCCCTGGTGGTCGCTGAGTTCACGAGGGGCTGGTCTCAAGAGGTTTCCCTTTCAGCTGCCAGTGATACCTGTCTGTTGATGCCACTGAACCCAAACATGACCTCACACCACATTCTAATTAGAGTCCTGGGAACTCCCGGTAACAATTTTCTCTTCACTGCAGCACAAATGATCACCAACTATTGAAGCAAGAGAGTCAATAAAGGTAATGCGGTTGAATTGTGAGTTAACTGTGCTGTTTAGTAATACCTAGTTTAGCATAACTGAAAAAAGGGATGTGTTCCCCGCACAATGGCGTAACTCACTGCTTAACCACCATTGTATGATGCATCATTGTAGAAACTAGTTAGTCATGACTACCATACTATGTTCGCAGGGTTACACTTTATTACAAATGGTCTACTTTAGACAGTCTTCTAACTTTAAGTAACTTTGCAACTACATGTCAACAACTCTCAGTTGACTGTAGTAGCCTGTTAGTAGACTTTTCGGTTAGGGTTCGGGTAAGTAGAATAAATTGACATGTAAAGTTACTTATAGTCAGTAAAATGAATGTTGGATAACCACCAACATAAAGTCTTAGTAGATATTAAGCAGACAGTCAATTGCCTTGAGTTACTGATCGGGTTGGACAGTCTACTAATACTCTAATGTTCTTCTAATACTCTGAGAGGTAGGTGACATGTAGTTGCAAAATTATATATTTAGTAGAATGTCTAAAGCTTACCATCGAAATAAAGTCTTACCGGTCACACCTCAATAGTTTTGAACTAAGCAGGTTAAACAGTATAGCACTGTATTTAATGATGTCATGTGCAAGTGGTGGAGTAACAACTTCGGCTAATTAATCAATTCGAGATCATAATTAATGTCATATTATTATAGTTAATTTACACAGACAACAAGAAGCCAATTATTTTTTAATCTCATTAACATTTGGCATACACCACTCCCATATACATGCGGATCATTCAGTCAGCAGCTTTCACCACAATGTACCCACACAACAACATAGTTGTGGATTTGGGCCGGATCTTGGCCGACACTATGTTGCTGTCTGGGTCATTTCTCTGAAATGCTTCTGCAAAAATCTGAGGACTATTTCACTGTGTTTGTTCCCTGTCGTTTTGTTTTATTTGATGTTTGATTCATTGCGGATTCCCTTATACGTTCCCTTACGCATTTATGCACATGCACACTCCTCAGAAACGGGTGCTGATTTTTGCAGGCAAAGATATATAGATTAAAATGTATATATTTAAATGGGATAATAAATATATTTGTGTGTGTGTATATATATATATATATATATATATATATATATATATATATATATATATATATATAATGTACTGAATGGTAGCTTGCTTATTTTGCTCAAGAGCCTGATCTATTTAAGTCCAAATGTCATTTTAACAAGAAATTATGCTTCTAACCACAGCTGGAGAACCAGCCATGTAAGTTTGCGATGCTGTTTGCAAATCTTTGTTGGAACTGTGGTTTTGGGAATTCCAAAATCATTGAACTATGTTGGTAACGTCAGAACCTGTGCGATGTTCAATCGCTTTACAGTTTGAGAGGGAAAGAAACTGCAAACAGATGTAAGAAATTATGTAACAACATCCAGAAAGCTTAAAGGAATAGTTCACTTCAAAATGAAAATTCTGTCATTATTTACTCACCCTCAAGTTGTTTTAAACCTGTATGAAGGAATTTCCTTCTTTTGCTGAACACAAAAGAAGATGTTTTGAAGAATGTCGGTAACCAAACACTTGATGTACCCCATTGACTTCCATAGTATTATTTTTTTTCCTACAGTGGAAGTCAATGGGATACATCAACTGTCTGGTTACTGACATTCTTCAAAATGTCTTCCTTTGTGTTCAGCATGAAGAAATTCATACAGGTTTTTGAAGGTTTCTCTGATGTGTGTGATGCTGAACTATTATAGTGTTTTGTGTACTGCTTTGTGGCCCCTGAACTTTCAAAACCGAGTGATCCTGGTCTAGACTGTGCTATTCTAGTTCTACCAGAAAGACTCGGGAGAATAAATACTGTAACAATAAATACACTTATTGATAGGCCAGCAAGCAATAAAGTTCTTTGGTGTAGGCCCCGTCCATAGCTCGCAATCCGAGGGTCCGGACTCTGCATTTCCTGCCTGAAGACGAAGGCAGGGGTGCAGCCGACACCCTGGGAGGTATAGGAAGGGACCATGCTGGTGGTGGTGGGGAGGATGTAGGGGAAGGAACCATCTAGGAGGTGGTGGGGAGGATGGAGGTAAATGAAAGCGTCAGCATCTGCGAACTCAAACATGTGTTCCTGGCAGAACTTAACGCTAAAGCTTCCATATCTGTAATGGATCATTTTTCATGATGAAGAATGATTATGGTTTATCAGTATTTAGCCAGAGCGAGAGTATCCCTACAGAAGATGACGTTGGGAGGGTGTGAGCTGTTTTAATTTGGACGGCAGAGTTCAATTTTGCCCACAAACGTGAGCCGGGCTGTCAATGTATTCCATTATACCACAGTCATTACTGTTTTATGGTCCCATGAGATCACCAACAGCTGTATTTCTCTAAGGAATTTCACACAGATTGTCAGAGCACACAATGTGTCGTCTGTCGAAACATTGCTTGATTTGGGAACCGTACTCTTATTTTATTCCCACTGGCAATGTTCATTTAGATTACGTTTTTAAGAGCACTCACAGGCCAGATACTGGACAGCTAATTTAATTTAATTTTTTTTGCTCTTCCCCCCAATGTCCAGCCAATGCCTATTTTTGAGAGGAGCTTCAGTGAATAGCAAAAGTACAACCGTGGCCTGGTACTAACTTCAATCAAAAATACTGTGGAATCAAAATACTTTTTGTGTTCTGCAAAGTGTCTAATAGAATATACAAATTGAATGTAATGTTTTCCTGCACATAACTACATGTCAATTGAAATCCAATGAAAATGTATTATAGTTTAAATGTATTTTGCATGTAAAATGAACTTTAGAATTCTGTTGTTGGCCCACTTAAGTATTACTTTAGTATATCTTTATGTATAATTTCATAATTCCATTGTTTGAAATATGGTTAAAGTGAACTGCCGAATGTACATATTGTCACGTTCAGTTCAGCTAATTGACTTTCAGTGTGTTTTCATCTGTCACTTGTTTCTTTGTTCAATTTCCCACCACTCTTTTGTCTCCTTGGTTACCGTCATTATTAGTTCATGTCCATCAGCTGTGTTTAGTAATTATCCTAGTTGTGTTCACTACTTAAGTTGTTCCTTATCATGCACTCTTTGTCTGGTCACTGTAATACTGAGGCTGTGTTAATGTGAGTTCCCATTCAGTCGGTCAACTCGGTACAACACATTACTATGGGATATCGCGCTCTAGCACCCTCTGCTGAAGACACCTTTATTCACGCCTGAAAGGCCAATAGCGCATGATGACGTGGGCGGGGCTACCTGCTCACAGCATATAAATGCAGTCGTATGCGTCATTCCCTTTGTTCTTCAGCTCTTCACCGTGCTGTTGGAACACCAACACGCCAAATTTTTGCAGGAATAAAAGCCCACGGTGGTGATTCTTGTCGAAACTAAGGCAGAAAGAGAAAACTTTTAGCACAAGTTCAGCTTTGCTGGCAAATGGCTCATAAGTTTTTCTCAAACAAAAATGTTCAAACATGCCACATTCACAAGAAAACCCACGATGGTTACATTTGTTGAATGAAAAGGCATAAAAGAGAAGTTTTTAGCTTGAGTTTAGCACAACTAACAAATGGCTAAAACTTTTTCATGAGAAATATCTAAACACAAGTTATGTGGAGGTTTATTAAGATATAATGTAACTCACACCAGTGTGTTTGGAATCTCTCCAACCCCAGTCATGTGTGCTGTGCACTACCGGCAGCTCTAACGTTGCACACTCGAGCGGCGTGTAGCACATGCTCGGCGGGACAGTGGCCAAACACGGTCTGCTCCTGTCTTCGGATACTAATCCAGATACGACGATCACCGTTTTTGGAGGCCACGGAAAGTCGGACGATCGTATAGAGGCCGAGGAGTGTCGGTATAGTGTTCACGACTAGGCTCTCTTGAGTCTGAATTCTGTCTCACTGGATGCGGGGGAGGAAAGCTCTGACTGTGTATATATATTTTAAGCAGGACAGATCACGGCTCCCCCGAGGAAGGTGGAAATGATGACCCTTGCATCGATCTGTATTGGAGAGCGGCAACAAAGTTTGTCGGTCGAGTGACCTGGCCTGATACAGAGAATCAGTGGATGAGAACTCGCCTGTAGATCTATACAGATTGGGTAAAAATAAGCCTGCAAGATAGCGGGTTCATTTATTTATGTTGTCAATAAAATAAATGTGTGTTCAGCATACAAAGCCTCATGTGTTTGCTTGTCAAAACAATAACATTGCATTGGAATCGCTAATCTCGTAGTCTGGCCGTGTGCCGACAGAGAAGGAAAATGTAGTGATATCCAATACAGCTGAGCAATGTTTGCAATAGGACGTGGGGTTCCCTAGGACTAGGTGTGATGCCTGGGAATCCTAGCTGTCTGCCTCGAGCCCATAGCCGCGGTGGCGCGCGCACACACACACCTTGGCTTCTTCACACGATTCCAGTAGGGCTGTCAGGTGCGGTCTCTCTCGTGCCCGCCTCTGTTTCGGTGGAGTAACTGCAACTTCGGTGTCCGAGAGGGCTTCCCCAGTACTGAGAGGGGAAATCATTGTTCTCCTCAGCAAAAGTAAAAATAAAAGGCAACTCAGGCTTTGCCACAAGTGAAGATGGAGGAAGAGGTTTTTCATGTTAATTCCTCCGCCATAAATATAAAGCACCCTGTCTTAGATTTACAGCAGATAAACACACTTTAATGTGTTACAAGTTCAGAAATGCTTGCAGTATATCACCTGTTATGCCATCTGCATCCCCAGGTATGGCTTACATTGGTGTATTTGCTGATCCATATTACCACAATCCACCCGGAGCACAGAACATTTTCTGAGGTCTCCGTCGAGGGGATTGCCTACAAGTTTTAGGCCCCTATAGCACCGTCCATATCTGGAAGATGTGCAGAAGCGGTGGTTGTCCTGCTGTGCCATCAGAGCATAATATCGTTCACCTATTTGGACGAACTGCTCCTGGCTTTAGACAGCATGGAACAAGCAATGTTACAAACACGTACACTTGTTTTACATTTACAAGCTCTGGGATTCCAGATAATCTCAGAAGGGGCTATTATATCTCGGTCTGTTAAATCTCGGTCTGGAGATAGATGCAGAACCGAACAGAGGGCAGATGATTTTCGCTGTCTGGCTCAGGTTTGGCTGGGGAGGCAAGCTCGTTTTCTTCTCCTTACAGTATTAAGACTGCTGGGGCTCATGGCTTCGTACAGCTGGATTCTCCTTTTTGTATGTGCAATGCCGGCGCTGGCCGCTCGGTAGTTTGCTGTAGGCCATCCGACATTTAAGCATATATCGGTAGCGCCTTTGTGCGTTCAGGCTCTAATACCTACCACCCTGGGAAACCTGAATTTGTTGACAGAAGGAATTTCCCTGGGCAGAGTTACGTCATGTGTAGTAGTGATGACAAATGCGTCACGACACAAACAAGGAACTCTGTAAGAGAGGGGTGAGACCAGTGCTGTAAGAGCATCACATAAACTTTTTGGAGTAGTTCCCCTGATAATGAAACACTTGGCCCAACAGGGCAAGCTTGTTATTCGGAATGAAAAATACGACTGTGTTCTTATATAAGCAGGCAAGGGGGTACTCCCTCACTGTCCCTGCTGCAAGTGGCACGGATGCTCTTGATACGGGGCAGACCGGAGTCTCCCCTGGAGTGGCGTGTGCATGCACACCTGAATTGTGGCGCAGATCTGGGATTGGTTTTGGCAAGGCCAATGTGGATATTTTTACATTTGCAGAAAACACGGGCCACCCGCTGTTTACTTGATTATTGACAGAAGTGCCCCGCTGGGGGTGAATGCCCCGTCACAGCATTGCCCAGGACTCTGGTGTACGCAGAAGGCTCTGTCACTGATTTTGGTGATTTCTTGCTGGCCAGCTAAGACATGGTACACAAGCATCAATGCTGTTAAGGACACTGTGGTGTCTTTCCCAATGCAGGGACCTGCCGTCCCAAGCAGGAGGCAGATTCTGCACCCTCGGCCAGCAGGCCAGCACTGTGGTCTCTAGGGGCCAACCAGTTGAGGGAGGGAGAATCTGATGGAAGCTACAAAACAGAGTGCTTGCATTTTGAAGTGCATTGCGTTGAAGTAGCGCGTATTTGAAACTTGGTGCAGGCGAAGACCTGTATCGCCATAACAGCGCCCCATTGAGGGGATACTGATTTCTTCTCCGAAAAAAAAACAACAACAACATTCCACGCTGGAACTTTATAGGACGGCCATTGCGGCTTGTCATGAGCACATTAATGTCATAAGCACATTAAGGACCAGGGTATACTACATTTTGAGAGTGTGAGCTTTTCAAAGTATACTCCTTTGGCCGCGTGGGTAGAAGAACATTTTCTGCGGATGTGCACTATCTAGTGTATTTGGTTTCAAGTACTTTGGTTTTCAAGTACTCTCTCTCCTACCTATAGCTGGTGTGTGGTAAGCACAATGGCGCTGTTTTACTGGGGCTCCCGCCGCATCATCTAAGTGGATGCTGCATACTGGCGTTGGTTGAGGAGAGACCCCTGACATGATTGTGAAGTGCTTTGGTTGTACGGCAGTAGCCTACATAAGAAACACGCTATATAAATTATTCATTCGTGTCACTCACACATGCGCTGTTGTGCGTACAGCCTCCTCGGTCACAAAAATTTGGCTGCACATGGACGGAGTGCGCAGACATCTGCAGACTCTCCTGATGGTGATAATTACATCACATGGACAGTGCGCGGACGGTCATGGAACTCCAGAGTTCCGCTCCCTCTCACGCACAGTTTGGAGCGCAAGCTTTTCAGGGTATACTGTACTCTTTTGGCCATAAGGAAAGAAATACATGTTTTGTGCATGTTAATCATGCTAGAGAACTTTGTTTCCATTTTCCATGTTCACTACATCTTGTGCACAGTTGAGTGTGCAAGCCTTTCAAAGTATACTACTTTGGCTGCCGTGAGCATGAAAAACACATCCAGCGTCCACACTTGCTGGTGAACTTTGATCCCAAGCAGGCAAGTCACTTGTGCAGTGTTGTACACGCACAGTAGACCCTCCTGGCATAAATTACATCATGCAGATGGTGTGCATAATGCGGATAGCCGCAGTATACTTTGGGCTTTAAGGTCTGCGTTTTTAGGCTTGTTACAAAATGTAATAGTATCATCATGTCCTAATGGTATATCTGGAGGCTATATGTTAACCCTTTCACACGTAAGTTTCAAATATTCTAATTGACCCCCCAGGTTGAGTTTTTCAAGGCGACCGTTATTTAGAACTTGTCACTTTAATGTTTCCATGGTGACACGTCATTGCTTGTCACGTGACACAGCGCAACCACAACACAGCGCTGAATGAATGATGATATGCTTTTATGTAATTTTTCCTTTTTTATTAAAAATATACACAAATGTATTAGCTATAGCATGAAACACTGATATTCCGATTGTCAAATATGTGCAAGTGGATGTGTTTTGTTGTTTAAACACCTTTATAACGATCGCGTTAGTTGAGCTGTATGCGCAATGGGCGGCGCCATGTTGGATTGTTTCCCAGTTCAGAGAATCGGATCTGTTGGATTTACAACACGTCAATTCCTCCACTTCTCACGAAATACATGAAAGAAAGTGGCCGGTGAACAGGGAGAAGAATAGGGTAAAATGTAAAGCTACTTACATAATGTGTATCTGATATGAATAAAAATGTCATCTTATTATAATGGAAAGTATTATTATTGCCGCTTCCATAGACATCAGTGTGTATTTTACAAACTCAAAATCATTGTTTTGGTAGTACTTATGTGTATTTAAGTGTTTGAAACCTAAAATAAACATTATGTGGTTGAAAACACTCAATATTTGTGATATATGACAGCACTTAGTGCGTCCGTCTCTGGCTCAGCGCCAGTCAACGCGCGAAAGCACGTTTGAATTTAGCAGTTGATCACGTGATGCACTGACCGTTCTAATCACACCGGTGTGATCGTACGCTCCAGGGACCAGCCAAGACTGATCGAACCGGTGTGATCGTACGTGCCAAAGGGTTAACCTCCGTTTGAGCCTTTAGAATCCTTGAATATAAGGATGCTGCCCTGTCATTGGAAAACTCCATGCGCTATTGGTGATTTTTTGGAGATTTTTGCCTTTTGCACCTGATTTGCGTTTGGTGATGTTGTGTCCGAACTCGACGTCTATGCCTAAAGTCATGTCGGGAGTGCGCTCTCGTTCGAGCTGCCTGCCCTGTAAAATCTCTGACTCAGAGGAAGACAGGAGACTTGCTTTGTGCCCTGTGCGAGTTATACGCATGTATATTGAGCAGATACAGGCTAAACGCTTGTCTGACCAGCCTTTTGTCATGTTTTCCAACTCGGCTAGTGAGAAGCCGCTATCTAAGCGATGTCTTTCACATGGAATTGTAGAAAGCTGTCTATAGCAAATAAAGACTTGGTTCTGCCTGGAGGGGTGTGTGAGCACTCTAGGGCATGGAAATGTCATGGATTAGGTTTAAGATTTTCATGCGGATGCCAGTTATAGGCATCACTGTGCACGTTTGTCCGGTGTACCGGCAAGATCTCACTGTGGCGATGGTAACTCAGGCCATGCTCACCGCAGGGATCCTTTAACCAGGGGCCAACGCTCTTTTGAAAAAGGGTCTTATGGCGGTGCTGGTCCCTTACGTTTAGTTCAGCGACTTGGCGGGACGTGAATATAGGTCCCATAGTAATGTGTTGTACCGAGTTGACCGGCTGAATGGGAACGTTGAGTTATGCATTTAACTACTGTTCCCAGAGGGAGGGAAACGAGGTACAACACCTCTGGGCCCCGCGCAGTCGGGATCCCGGTGAAGAGCTGGACTGAACAAAGGGAATGACGCATACGACTGCATTTATATGCTGTGGGCAGGTAGCCCCGCCCACGTCGTCATGCGTCATTGGCCTTTCAGGCGTGAATAAAGGTGTCTTCAGCAGAGGGCGCTAGAGCGCGATATCCCATAGTAATGTGTTGTTCCTTGTTTCCCTCCCTCTGGGAACAGTAGTTATATGCATTACACAACGTTTCTCCTGTCTGATTCTAGATTATTGATTCTTGATTCTTGATTCTTGATTCTTGATTCTTGATTCTTGATTCTTGATTCTTGATTCTGTGCTGTTTGGATTTCATCTTCTGAGTCTTCAGCCTGAGTAAACCACACCGTTACACATATGTAAACTAAAATATGCTTTGATCAAATTTCATTTGAAACTTGTATGCCATGTATTAAAATGTGTTCGTAATTGCACATTTGTAATGAAGTTATGATTTACATAAAAATATATTCATTTTAAACTTTATATATACTTTTAAAAGTATACCCAAGTGTCAGTCAAAGAATCCTCTTTAAGTACACTTAAGTGAATACTTTGAAGTACACTACAAGCACACTATAAGGTTTGAAGTACACTACAAGCGCACACTATACCTTCAATACAATTAAGCACACTTCTTTTTTGCAAGGGTAAGTATATAAAATGAACGTTATTCAAATTGATATATAATATTTTAAAATAAAGTTATAGACTGTAAAGTGTACATTCACTCAATCAAATGGTTGGTTTGATGAGAAAATTATAATATTTAATAATAGTTGCCTTACATGTGGTTGGATCAATATCCTAACCAAATACCCCTTAAACTCATCACTTTAAAATCTGATTTGTGGATGTTACTGGAATATTAGAAGTCATTAGAGTATTAGTAGGCTGTAGTAAAGTGTCAGTAGACTGTTAGGTTATGGTTAGGTGTTATGGGTTCGGTTTAGGAGAATAAGTTGACTTGTAGTTGACAAGTTACTTATAGTAAGTAGAATGTTTTTTGACGGACCAACAAAATAAAGTGTTAGCAAATATTAATCAAGTAGTCTACTAATACTCTAATGACAGTTAGTTGACATACAGTTGCAAAGTTACTTATAGTTAGCAGAATGTCTAAAATAAAGTGAAAATAAAGTGTTACCAGACATACCAATTGTTAATAATAGTTGACTAACATGTTGTTGGATCAAAATCCTAACATGATACTCCTGAAACTTAACCCTAAAATCTGATTTGTGGATATTCCTGGAATATGCCCTTGTGTAAATTATGTAGAACTCTGAGTCACCTAAAATCTAATTTCCGATCTGTTTAACATGCTCTGTGAAACAGCCAAAATAAAGATTTACCTGAATCGTACTGCGTGTCACAGATTTTTCACTAAAAGGAAGTGCAGAAAAAACAAAAAGCTGCATTGTGAAATGTGTCATTAAGATTTTAGCTTGAATTCTCATCCCACAAAGATTGACTGTTCCTAATTCACTGATAATTCACTGGTTGGATTACTTAATGATTAGAGCTAATGTAAGGGAATGTTTGTGCTACAGTGCCTTTTGATTTAGTTTTAGAGGTAAATGTGTGAAATGGGATGTGTCACGGCAGTTCCTCTTCAGTCGGTCCGTCGACGCCACATTGAGACCGACGAATAGGAATCTCGCTAGAGACTCCAATCTACTTAGAGTGAAACTAAACAAGCCAATGCACATTGGTGTGCAATCATTTGCATCAGCTGTTCAGCCATGCAGCGCAGGTATATAATGAGCAGCAGGTGTGATTGCACTTCAAGTTTTTGCTTCGGAGCCGAGACCTTCGATGCTGATATCTACAAAGTGTGAACGAGTTCTCAAGAGGATCTCTCGTGACTGGTGCGGGCGATACATCTTGGCAGTGGGGTCGATTTCTCTCTCTCTTTCTCTCTCTCTTTCTCTCTCTCTTTCTCTCTCTCTTTCTCTCTCTCTCTCTCTCTCTCTCTCGCTATCTTTTGTTGCCTGTTAAAAAACTGAGCAAAACAAAAGGACTGTTTAACAGCTGGTAAGGTCTCATCGCGTGAGAGCGGTGAAAGGCCATTCTTAAGGCTGGTAAGAACATCAGTGAGAGAGACAGTGCACGACAGGCGCACATTCCTGTCCTTGTGCCCTGCGACCATTCCCCTGCGTGCTTCAGCACCAAAAGAGCAGTCCCCTAAAAGAGCTTACACGGGTAGAGTGCGTCTTTTTAAAGATGTCACTCTACCTGTGTGTTTCTGGATGCGGTTGTTACCTGGGATCACAGGATGGTCACAAGCGCTGCATCGCGTGTCTGGGCATTGAACACGCTGAGGCAGCGTTAGTGGATGAGTCATGTACCCATTGTGGGAAGATGACCATCTCGGAGCTACGGTCGAGACTCTCGTTCCTGCAAAGGGGCAGAGTCCCTGCGCCTCTGCCGCGATCTAACTCTCCACAGAGGGTTACTTCAGGCAGTGGTGCAGGTGACCTGAGGATTACGGTGAGCGCGCTTCCTTCGGTGAACCAACCCCCTAGGAACCCTCATCCCTCCCGCGCTCCACAGCCAGTAGAGCCGCCGACGGAACATGCTGGATCATCCACGAGGTGTGTACCAGTCGTTTCCTTCGGCGCTTCCCACGATGAACAGATGTCGATCGCTGCATCGAAGGGTGGGTCAGACTTCTCTGTGGTTAACGATTCGGCGCCGCTGCCCCCTTCGGGGGTGGCAGCGGTGCCCAAGTCAGACCCAGAGATGATGGCCATGCTTTCCCTGGTCGCCAATAGGATCGGGCTCGTATGGAACCCTCCACCGTGTCCAGAGCCCTCGAGGCTGGATGATTACCATACCATACCAACTTTATTTGTCAAGCACTTTACAACAACCAAAGTTGACCAAAGTGCTGTACAGAAAAAATAACATATGTACAATTAATAACCATACAATAAAAACATACAAAGTAACAAATAAAATCAAGTAAATGAAGTCGACATCTTACTAGGTGTCAAAATCCAAAGAGAAAAGATGGGTTTTAAGAAGGGTTTTAAAAACAGATAAAGAAGAGGCCTGCTTAACATGCAAAGGCAGACACAGCAAAGGCACGGTCCCCTCTGAGCTTACGCTTAGTTTTAGGCACAGTCAGGAGCAGCTGATCATCTGACCTTAGAGCGCGGACAGGTTTATAAGAGTTTAGAAGCTCAGAAAGGTGTGGCGGGGCAAGACCATTTAATGATTTAAAAGCAAATAACAGAATTTTAAAATGGATCCTAAATTGAATAAGCAGCCAGTGTAATGAAGCTAAAGTAGGGGAAATGTGCTCATGTTTACGTGTGCCCGTTAAAAGACGTTCTGCTCCATTTTGTTTCATCTAGGGACGGGTGATGGAGGACCCACTAACCCCCACATATAGTGAATTACAGTAGTCCAGCCATGTAGTTACAAAGGCATGGATGGCAGTTTCAAAATGTTGTCTTGACAGAATTGGCTTTATTTTGGCCAGCTGCCTCAAATGAAAGAAGCTTGATTTGACAACAGCTTTGATTTGACTGTCAAATTTAAGCTCAGGTTCCACTTTAGCTCCTAGGTTTGTAATGCTTGGTTTAATATAGGGTGCCAAGGAGTCCAGATTTACAGGTGGGGTCCCAGTGGTACCTCCAAAAACCATCACTTCTGTTTTTTTATCATTAAAATTAAAACAATTCAGAGCCATCCGGGCCTTTATGTCGTCGAGACAATTGAGTAGTCGTCCAACAGAGTTATCATTTTTCTTTTTAAGAGGTACATAAATCTGACTGTCATCTGCATAACAGTGGAATGAAATGCTGTACTTTCTAAGTATGGGAAGCAAATACAAAGAGAAAAGTAGAGGGTCGAGGACTGAGCCCTGTGGGACCCCACACAAGAGAGGAGCAGAGGAGGATACAGATTCACCTATGCTAACACAAAAAGTTCTATCCGCTAAGTATGACCTAAACCACTCCAGTGCTATGCCACTGATGCCCACCCACTGCCTTGAACGTGAAATCAATATTTCATGATCCACTGTGTCAAATGCAGCAGTTAGATCTAAAAGCACAAGGATAACACAGTCGCCACAGTCAGTCGCTAAAAAGATATTATTAAAAACTCTTAAAAGAGCAGTTTCGGTGCTGTGCAAGGTTTTAAAGCCGGACTGGAAAACCTCTAGCATATTATGTTCTTCCAAAAAGAACAATAATTGACTGTGCACAATCTTCTCCAGGATTTTTGAAAGGAAGGGCAATTTGGAAATAGGCCTGAAATTAGAAAGAACTGAAGGATCTAGAGCGGTTTTTTAATCAGAGGTTGAACTACTGCATGTTTTAAAATTTCAGGGACCACACCCGAGGTCAGACTACTATTTATAACTGCAACAACAGAGGGTCCTACAGTGGGGAAAACCTCCTGAAATAGTCGAGGGGGGGGGGGGGGGCAGCTTCATTTGGAGAACCCGAGGGCTTCAAGTGACCAACAACCTCCTCTAAAGAAGAAAAATTCACCGGCTCAAAATGATCAAAAACAGCCGAGCAGGGGACAGAGATTGAAGGGTCTGAAGCTGAAGGTGCAATTTGAGACCTAATAGAAGTGACCTTATCAATAAAAAAGCAAAGGAAAATTTCACACATAGCAGGGGATGCCTCCATACAAGGATTCTGCGGGGCATTTAAAAGTGAGTCAATGGTGTTAAGCAAAATACGAGGCTTGTGACAATTTGCCAGAATAATATCTGAGAAATGTTTTCTTTTAGCATCTTTCACAGTTTCCTGGAAATGACGCCAGCAATCCCTTAACATTTGAAGAGACACCTGCAGTTTGTCCTTCTTCCACTTGCGCTCAGCTCTACGGCACTCATGTCTGGCAGCATGAGTCATGTCATTTAGCCAGGGCTCAGATTTAGTTTTAGGCTGCCTGGATTTTAATGGAGCCACAGTGTCTAAAACAGTTTGGCAGGTGGAGTGAAACCATGAGCTAAGCTCTTCTGTGTGCAACACAGACTCAGGAGTGATGGTGTTCTGACTGAAAGCAGCCGAGAACTGTGCAGCAGTGGAAGGGTTAATCATGCGACAGCGACTTACAGCAGCGCGAGGTTTAAATGTATGAAAGGCAAGAGAAGTCTCAAATAATACAGGCATATGGTCAGAAAACACTGCGTCACATATCTCTAGATTATTAAGAACAGGCAAACCATATGATAAAACAAGATCAAGTGTGTGTCCATGTTCTTGTGTGGGTCCAGACACAGATTGCACAAAATTAAAAGAATCAATGAGGTTTAAAAAACCCTTTGTCATTTGCTTATCAGGACAACACACATGAACATTAGAATCCCCAACAATAAGAACACTGGTTCTCAACAACCCACCCCGGTGCCTTTCTTCGCAGAAGTGCATGAGGAGCTCACTGGGGCGTGGACGGCACCTTTTACTGCCAGAAACCATCCATGTGGCTCCTCCTCCCTCACCACCCTTGATGGCGGGGCGGCTAAGAGGTACACGCACTTCCATTTCTGGGTCCGAAGAGGGCCCAGAGAGCAGTGGGGGGAGAGAATCCTCACCACTCTCATCTGCCTCTTCTTTCGCCAGCGGGCAGCAGCATTCAGTTCGAGAACGCAACCAAGCCTCCCCCTGCCCCGTGGAACCAGGTAAGTGTTGCACAGCACACTCAGACCCCGCTATGGGCGGCCTCCCAGAGAGAGCCTCTGCAAGCCTGGATAGCGCTCCCCAGTCCATCTCGCTGGCCCCTAGACGTTTCTTTGGTAAAGTCTGGTGTGGTGAAATGTTTACAGTAAAGAATAAGTGTTTACAGGAAATTCCTTTGAATTCACTTGGGAAACACTGTTTAGGTAGCTGAATTGGTTTATTTTTTCAAGTTAACACTTCTTGCTAATCATGAAAGCATATTCACATGCAATTAAGAAGTGAAAGAAATATTTAACCCTTTGGCTTTCCACGACAGCATGAGAGAAATAGTAAAATTAAACAGTCTTGTGTGAATGGCTGCTCCCTCTCAACGTTTCTACACCGCTTTTACCCTCAGAGAACCAAACATTCATGCATGGTCCCTTTGAATCATTCATCAAGTATTTTAACTTTAAAATTGTGGCTAATATAGTCTGCGAAATTTGCATGTTGCAACATTGTTTAAATTATTTTTAGATTTGTTGGGTTCAGGAGTTGGTTTGTGATCTTTGTCATTAGTGGTAATTTAAGGACATTAATACAGACTGCATTTTGTGATAGGTAAACTCAATAAAGACCTAACCTCTGACATTCAATCAAATCTTAGTCTGATCTTAGACTTTGTCCTGCTTTTAAGTTCTATAGTTTTAGAAAGTAAACACTGGTGTTTCCATGATAAACACGTTTCTCATCAAGCTACGAAATATTTACACAAATGAAAAACTCACAAATAGTGGGTAAAATAATAATTGTAATATTTTTTGCTATCTTATATTACTGTTTTCAAGATTGAATAAAATATAAGTAGATCTATCAACATTCCTCTCACTTCATCTGCCAACTCGTATTTATTTCTTGACTTGTGGCAGTGCATTCTTACAGAGCCACTAAGGGGACATGATGGTGGAAAAAATAATGGGAGGAAAAATAATGTCAATGCTTTTGCATTCTCTCGCTAATACTTTGAGTTCCCCTGAGAAACTTTGCATTCGCTCTCAAAACCTTTACGTTCCCTCACAAAATGTATGTATTCTTTGCGAGTGAACGCAAAGTTTCTCGGGGGAACGCAATGATTTTAGAGTGAACGGAAAGTTTCTCTGGAAATGCAAAACATTTGCAAAATATATTTTTCTTCACCATGTCCCTTTAGGGGCTCCGTACATTCTGGTATTGCCTTTCCACAAATAACACATGCCATGGCATAATTAAGCTACCTACTTCAACCAAATGAAATCTTAGGACAGGGAGGTTAGTCGAGAGTGTGACTACAATGAGTACAATGTGATTGATATGAAAAAGTATGATGTTTAGAAAAATAGGTATTAAGCTCCACCCCTAAAGACTCAGTCAGTGGAGTGTGAGCAGATCATATGAATCCTAGGATCTTACACATTCATATAAATTAACTACCAATTCGCCAAAATGTAAAATAGTTACAAATTGCAATGAGAATGTTTTTGTAATATCTTAAACATGTTAGAGATAAAGAGCTTTTAGGATGTTTGCATTTCTATCAATCTACCAGTGAGATATTCAGTGAGTTATCGCTGCTAAAGGCTAAGCTTGCCCAATACCTCCATGTGAGGGTCTCAACTGTATATTTGACCTGGTTGACTCATGGTGAGCCATGTGATCGTGTGAAACCCCAGTCCCAGATGTCCACTCACCCACAGGGTCCGAAGAGGTTTGGTTTGCAGACCTTGTGTGGCAATATTTGTTATTAAAGTAAGAAGATTACTTCCTCCTTGAGAGAAGGTGTTTTCCGACTGCATCTAACTGGAGGAAAGAGTCTGTCTTAAGGTAAACACAAGCATCCATTATTAACCACATAAGAAATAAACAGCAAATTTGGCCTTTTGCTTCACTTTTCCAACCCAGATGACTTGACCATCTGGAAACAGCAGTAACATTGAGTGCAAAGTTAGCTTTATTAGATTATGATTTATTTAAGGCAAGCAAAGTTATAATCAGGTTTGAGTAAGAAAAATATTATCAGATTATGCAGTGGTATTTCAACCTCACTGGTGTTGGAATTTGTTTAAGAGAGTGCCTGGGTAAATTCAAGAAATAGATGTAGCAGTAGCCTTATTTCCCCCTTAGAAATGTAATTTTAGTGTGATTAACCAATGGCTATTGCTAAACTAATGATCCTAGTATCCTCCCCTGTTTGAGTTGGATATTCCTGTGTTTTGTGCTTTCCTTTGACATTCCATTATGCTGAAAATCTCTTCCTCAGTGTAAATGGTGGACCATCAAATCCTTCCGTAATTTAAAAGAGCCCTTCGGGTCTTCCAAAGGTCATACTTCAGGTTAGTAGTGGCCATTATTCAGTCTCTTCACAGCACAAAGATGTGAGAGACTTACATCTTGTATCCAGTGGGACTGTAATAGCCCAATTTATCCTCATCCTTCATGATTCATGCCCACAGGTTCTTTAGGGTGCCTGAAATTTTAATGTGCAGGTCACAGTAATATGGTTCATGATGTACAGTGCATACAAGCTACTCTATTTCATGTTTTGTGTATGTTGCCACGTGCTGAGAGAGATTTAGGGCTTTGTTATCATAGACTTTGACTCACTGCCAAAGTTACACCTCATTTCACAAATCACCCGTATGATATAAAACACACTATTGCTGAATTCCAGGCTAATTAACTCTATGTCAGCCTTTCCAAAAGTCAAAAGATTATTTTACCATGTACATGCAGATTTATGATACAAACATTTTGAACATTTGTTTGAAAACTGAAAAAAAAAAAGTTTAGCAGTTTGTTTGTCAATCTTTTCCAAGTTATGTATGCTCATGTCCAGTATTTTGGGCGTTACAGTTCTTTATTTTTAACATGTTATTAGAAATACATGCTTCTACGTACATGTTAGCAAATCTCAAAAAATACCTATACATACAACTCACTGCAGATTCCAGCTAAAAGTAACACTAGAGGCAGTAAAACGAACTTATACTCACCTGGTACAGCATTACACGTGCAATGCGGAGCACTTGAGTAAGACTTCTGTAAAGTACTTGTCACAACACTCGATAATGTATATTTTATATAACCTTTTGGACCTTTAGGATGAACAGAAATATAGGATGCAATATACTCCAAGACTGATTGCAGATCCTAGTGAGCACACGTGTTGCAACTTGTTCATGTCTTTCCTTTCCTGTACAGTACAGAATAAAATATTTTCTGATGACTTCAGAACGCATAGGCTTGCCATTGGTCATTTTTATAATTGATAAGGTGACTGTTTCTTATGGTTTTGATGCCAGGACAGCACTTTCCCTTATCTGTCATGTTTGAGAATAATCCACTTGAGTGCTGACTGAAAACGTAAGAGATCTTGAGGATTACAGTCAAGTACCTGTCTCACATCACAATTGCATTTAAGTGTGTGGAGATCACTTTCAATATGAGTTTCATGATGCCCTTTGTGAACATTTGAAATATTACAGTTGAAATAGCTCCTCAACACATGGTTGACATAATGCATTGAGTCTGCTAAGTGAGCCATGGTAATTGTTTTTTGTTTCGATGGCATCAAATGAGGTTGAAACAATCCGTAACACATTTCTGACCATTTTTCCCTTTTAGGGGAAGGGCAGCTTTCTGCAGTACACATCAGGCTCTTTGAAATAAATCCATTTTAAGATCAAGCGTCAACCTTGATTTAGCCCTTAGCTTATATATACGACCCATTTTAGCACCTGAGAACGACTGATTTGTACATCGTCAGCGCAATCAAATGAGCATTTTCCTTGTAATTGTTGTCCTAGGGTGTAAAAAATATCTCCTTCTGTTAAGCTAATTTTCCCAGCTGTTGTGTGGTTTTGTGTTTTTAATGGCCTGGGTGCCAAACCAGCACCAGAGTCCATGCTATGACTTCTCCTGTCATTAAATCATTTAAAAAATGCCCAGGACTTTGTTCTAAATTAGATCATTTTGGTTTTCCTGGAGAGAGGGAAATAAGATCTGTTTTCACTCCTACACACTAGCTGCATGAATCTTAAAATTTTGGATTTAGATGCCAACACAGAAAAAAAAGAAAGAAAAAAAAACGGAGTACAGAGAAACACCCTTAAATATTTGCTCTATTAGCCTGAGGTTGCCTACATAAACAGCATGTTAAGGCATTATTTGTGTGCTCCCGATGTAAAGGCTGTTCCAAAAGGTAGACAGTGTAATGATGACTCCTTAGATACCTCATTTAGCCAAATACTAAAAGAGTATTCCATGTGCACTTCATGAGTAGACAATCCCAGAATGCATTGTGTGGCAGACAAAGCAAGAGATATGTTCATAAATATGCTTTGATTTCAATCAGTACCAAAAATATACATAAAATGGCTTTATACAGTGTATTTTAATGATTATTCAACGTGGGCTTATTGAATAATTGTGCCTTCCCCTACATTTTTGCAAAACTCCTATAAATAGCCCACAATTCACGGCAGTTTCCAGCTTAGTGGCAGTAAAACACCAACTTGTATTCCTTTTCACTCAAATTATGATTACAGGGGTAGAGTATTGATTTATGATCTCAAATAACTTTTACCATAGTGAATGATTTGTAAGCTAATACAATAGACAATTGCCTGGTGCTCACCTTGTACAGCATTACACTTGCGATGCGGAATGCTCGGGTACGAATCCCGTGAAACACGAGTTGCGATACTTGAAAAACTAGCCCAAAGCTAGCTAAAATGGCATGGCTGCTTCAGCAAATGCATTTTTATCTCACTTTTGCTTTTGTCAACAATATCAGTTTGTTGGTGAAATACAAACAAAAGGTTTAGGGTAGGGTTTAGTGGGTAGGGTGGAATGTTACGTGATAGAGCATTAACCTTGTACCACCACTCACCAAACATTTAGTTTCAGAAGGTCCTCGAGTTTCTTCAACTCAAGTTTGAAAGAGTAGAGATGGTGGAACTCTATGGTATCCTCTAAAGGTAAGGTATCACAAAGCAGCCTAGAGCGGTTGCATCCATAGTCAATGGAGTAGCTACTGTCCGTGAGACATAGTGACAGATGGAAAAACAAAGCATGACATTAGCTAGAAGATAGCTGTCTTTAATGGCTGTAGGCAGCGATGTGGCTCACTATGTTTGTAGCAGAGCCGGTGTGCTGTGAGAACCTCATCAAGGCAAAGAAATGAATAAATAAAAGAACCACACCTTTAATGCAAAATCCCAACATTATAAGGAAAACTAAAAGAAAAAAAACTGACTCCACATTGAAAAGTAAACACCGTGAAACGGCTAAACAGGATTCAATATTATACCATGGTCTGGGTGAATACTCGATTCTGATTGGCTGCAGGGTGTCCGTTAAAAAGTGATAGAGGACACCTAGTAAAGTAGTTCTGGTGAAACTGCCTGTTTACCATTCGAAATTAATAAATAAATGTGCTGCCTACAACAGCTGTGAGTAACCATGGCAACATGCAGTCAAAGTATCCGTTAACAATTTGCTCTATCAAAACAAACATCTAACGTTAGTTAGATATTACATAGCCTACTAATACAACAATGAGCGACTTCGTTATTTCTTTTAACATTTATGGAGAATATGACAACTTTGACGACTGGGATGCTGCTGAAGAAAGAAAAAATGTAAATAAAACGGAGAAACGACACAAAGAGATAACACCGGGAGAATTGAATCAAATAGAAGACGAAAAAGATGAGATCAACACGAAAAAAAATACGAAATGGGCAGTAAATACACTCAGAGACTTTATTGTTCAAAAAGAAATGGACTCCAGCTTTGAAAATTACACCGCTGCTGCTCTGTTTTTGTTGTTTGATTAATTGTTTTATGTGTAATAAAAAAATAACTATGCCTACCCTTTGTGTTTCATGAAAAAAAAATGCATTTTTGAACCTGAAGGGTTCTACAAGCTGAGCGGACTATAAATATATCCGGTTGCTAAATAAACCGTCAGGCAAGTTATTATGTATTATTTGTAAAAACTAGATTTAGCCTAATTAAAATATAAACTAATGTTTTAAAAATGTTTTATTTGACAAGTGACCATGGTATAAGCGGGTTAATGCCCTCTGCTGCGCGTCGGCCGGTTCACACCTCGCCGTCGTCCATTAAAACCTGACAATGGACACCTCGTTGGGCATTAACCCTTACATATATGACATGTTAAGACTTCTAACATTTCCAACTGGAATGAAACAAGCTTTGAGACTGCTACATGCTTGCATTACATTTCTCACTCTTGGCCTCAGATTCACAGCATGTCACAACTACTTATTTGAACTGAAAAAATCCAATGGTTATATTAACCAAAGAATGGTATTTTAAAGGTTGAGTTTTTACCGTTCACGGCCAATCTAACATTTGTGGGAGTCGATGTCAAGAACTCAAAGAAGGAAACTTTGTGGGTGATCTTGTTGTTTCAGCCTACAAACAAACTGTTGCCTCTCACCCCCATCTTTTCAAACAAGCATGAAACCTTCATGCCTTTTGGCCTCGACTGCCTGGTGGGTGAAATATACTCACACACCCTTATGCCATTTGGCTGCAGAGGTCATGATACGCTCACTCTCGCTTGCTCACTGCCTTTAACTGCCAGAGCTCAAACCAGCAGAGATTTTGCAAATGCATTACATCACACTATGCTACACAGAGGCAAACTGGCTGCTTAACTCCTTCTGGCAGGGCTGTGCGCTGGGGAACTGCACGTGTTGGTTCCATCTTTGCGATTTCCATTTTATAGACTGCTGTAAGACCTCCAGTGACAACTTAATGGTACCATCCAAGTAAATCGCAGGTGTATCCACAAGCCAATTGGCGGAGATCCCAAAGAAACACCAGCAAGCAAATGGCAGAACCTTGTAATAAAATAGCAAACACCAGTAGTTGCAATAAGATTTGTCTAGACGGCAGTCATTTACACTCTGATTCTCAGTGTATGAACGCAGAATTTATAAAATATCCAGTTTTTCTGCTAATGTGTACAGTTAGTCCCTCTAAAATCCAAGTTCTAAAGATGACTAACACATTTTTGCTCATTTTTACAGTATATATCAGATAGATTATATGAATGAAGACATGGCAGGAGTTGCAGCTAATAACAGCTCACTCAACTCTCAATCAACTCTCACTCTCTGTGTATCAAGGAAATAGAAACAAAAGGCAAATTATTCTAATCATTTAACTCTGATCTGTAAAATAGTCCTTTGCTTCTTGGCTGTTTATAGCTATATTAAAAAGACTTCATCATTGTTGGGGTTACAGATTGCAAATAGCGTGAGTTACGTAATCAGAATAAATTTTTCATGTAACAAGTAAAGTAGGGCATTACTTTATTACGCATAACGAGTTATTGTAATTTTAGACTTAAAGTAACACCAGGTAACTTTTGCTCTCGGGGTCCCCCTACAGTTGGGAAACAGTATTGTCCTCTACTACTGTCGTAAACTCTGTCATTGTGCATTTGTTGACAACCATGATAGCCCTGAAAACTGTAGGAAGAGGTCACATGCAGGTGTTCTGCTTGCGTCGCGTGTGAAATGTCTCCATCCCAGGTACAGTGGCATATATTTCAGCATGTCATATGAATATAATTTAATGGGTTTTATTTTTTTTCTAACGACAAATGATCGCGATAATCACGTTTACAAGCCAGGGTCATTATAGTAGCCTAGTCTATTGTTTACCGTTTTACTGAATCTATACGATACTTCAATGCAATGTTTGAGTGGTAGATAATAACCATATATCGTCAATATTATAATATCAAGCTACCATAAATAAATCTGAAAATTTTACAAATCGATTTGCATTATAGCTTGAGGCAAGACAAATAATCATTACCTGATTCATGAAGATAAACGGAGGATAAGATAGCTTCCGTAACATAGTCAGGCAGACAAAAAATCACCCCAGACTACGGGGTGTCGTTGGTTGTTGAGTTAAATGTTACCCAGATACAATAGTGCCATTTTCTGATTGGCTAACAACACCAGAGAACAACACCAGAGGAGACGCGCTTGAATTCATGCCTGTTCCACAGTGTGAGCGGCGCGGCCAGAGTTTTGGGCGATGCGGCATATTAAATATATTACAAATAGTTTTTCAGCGTGAGAAATACAATGTGTGGCGGGAGAGCGTGACAAAAGACCGAAATGAGTGACTGTCACGCTCAATGCGTGACACTTGACAGCCCTGCGATTTTAAGGAAGTGGGGGTGGTGGTGGAAGTGACGTATATGCCGTAAAGCAGTCGAGCTTTGTAGTTCTCTTTGTTTGTTCGCCGGTTACTACCCGAAACCCGAAGTTTAAAAGTACGAATAAAAACGCTACAGACCCCGTCAGGCTATGGCAGACGTGTCATTCAACCTATTGTAAGTCGATGTACCATCACAAGAGACTTGGATATATATTATGAAGGTTGAAAAGTTACCTGGTGTTACTTTAATGTGAGCATTAATTTACTCATCTCACTTGCACAAAAAGAGATTCAGTATTCCTCAAAATAAATAAAAATGCATTCCCAGAATGCATTCTCAGAATATTACGCAAACCTGCAATAATTAAATATGCTAAAAAACGCAAATACTTTATGTATTTAATCTCACTTTATTAACCAATGTCTTACTGACTTTAAATTATCCAATTCAACCATACGAATAAACGAAAATGTGTTTCATTTTTTTTTGTTTTTTTGTTACTGAAGTAAGAGTGTTGAACTTTCTTCCCCGGCGTCCTATTCTTCAGTGATCCATAATGGCAGCACAACTGAAAGGTTTGTTTGAGCTGCGCCCTCTACTGTACAGCTGTGAATTTGCATTTCTTTCAGTCTTTAGGGTTTAGGGTTTTAAGGTTTATTCATTTCACTTTTGGTGGTAAAGGGCCTTTACATTTGCAAAAACACAACAACATTTGTTATTAAAAAACAAACAAGCAAGCCCAACCCAGGTGAGAAAAAGTTACTTTAAAAAAAGTAACTAAGTAACGCAATTAGTTATTAGGGAGTAACACAATGTTGTTAAGCATTGCTTTAAAAAGTAGCACCCCAATATTGAACTTCATCAAAAAGATGTTTAGCCCAAGTAGGCCTTCATCATGGTATCAACATGGCAATTCAAAGTGCTTTACATAGAAAGGAATAAAAATAATCACAAAATAAAAGCAAGGATAAAACAGTTATTCAAAATGCTTTACATAGGAAGGAATTAAAATAATCACACTACAGCAATTCAAAGAGCTTTGCATTGTAAATAAACAAATAAAGCAAGGGAAATTAAAAAGTAATAAAAGGAATTAAAAGAGAATTAGAGTAAAATGAATTAAAGTAGTAAAAATATAATACATAGAATAAACTAATCTGGCAAAACACCGGTGTATCTTATTTTGCATATAGTTTTACTCTGACACTGTGTCTATGGTGTTTATTCTGCACGCCTAACCGTACGTTCACACCGCCGCCGACTTGAGCGGCAAAGAAGCTATGGACGCCCTGTCAAGGACGCTTGTCAAAAAGTACGGGGAAGCTTGTTGACGCTTTGGTCGCTCTGACGTAGCAGGGAGAAGAGAAGTGTCACAACATGAAATGTCACATGAGATTGGTGTTTTTGCATTCCACTTCACTGCTTTTCTATTTAACTAAGTAAACACGCGCTAGACTGTGTGCTCGAGCTTTGTGTCTTTTGCCGCGTCTCGCGCATGTCATAGCATTTTAAAAAACGCGTCATTCAAGTTCAACTTAAAAAAAAAAAATTTAAACTATCCCAGCTATTTTATCCCATGCCTTATTCTTTTGTAACTGGTCCCTATAAGCAAACAACGTCATATCATAAATGATAGGAAACCCAGCAATGGCGATTATTAGCTTCTCCTCCATTTTATGTGAACTAATGTTTTGGTAGGAACGAAAGTTTACATCGTGTGTTTCTCCGGAATCAGCCAGCGCGGAGGACGTCTATATTCCGATTGGTTGCTGGCTTTTGCCGCTGCTTGCCGCTGAACCGCGTCATAGCTCGTTACCATAAAGTTGAGCTACTTTCAACTTTCTGATTGACGCTCAAGACGCTCAAAACGCCCAAAACGCGACACCGATGGTTTTGACGCTCCTTGCAGCTGAGAGAAGCCAGCTTCCATTGAAAATGAATGACTTCCGGTAGCTTTGGAAGCTCAAGTCGGCGGCGGTGTGAACGTACAGTAAGAATTCCATTTGATTTCTCAGATGGACCCGATTTTGGAGAAGGAGGCGGAGCTCTAGGACTGACTCACGAGGTAACCTCGGGTTCACTGCCCCATCAGTCCGCACCCCAAAAAAGCAATTTGTTCGGAAGCTCTAGGAATGGAGTTGATCCAGTCCGCACCCCACAGAACCTCGAGTTTAATTACACATCAAACTCACTACTCCACCACAGACCCAGGTTATCAGCATGGTTTCATCTCTCAATTTCTCCAATTAAGTAATTTATGTTTGTCTCTCACACAATTTTCAGTGCCATTTGAGTTTAGAATCAAAAGGAGAATGCAGAAATAGAATAAAGTGTAATCAGTCAGACGCACAGTGGTACAGTGCTCATTCAGTAAATGCAGAGCTAAACAGATGTGTTTTGCGTCTGGATTTGAATGTGACTACTGTAGGAGCACATCTGATCTCTTCTGGAAGCTGGTTCCAGCTGCGGCTGGCATAGTAGCTAAAAGCAGGCTCACCATGCTTAGAGTGAACCCTTGGTATTTCTAGTTGATGTGATCCTGTTGATCTGAGTGATCTGTTGGTTTTATATTCAGTGAGCATATCTGAAATGTATTGAGGTCCTAGGCCATTTAGTGATTTATATACCAGTAGTAATATTTTAAAATCAATCCTAAATGTAACTGGGAGCCAGTGTAAAGATCGGAGGACTGGTGTGATATGTTCATATTTTCTGGTTCTGCTCAGAATCCTGGCTGCAGCGTTCTGTATGAGCAGCAACTGTCTTATGTACTTTTTGGGAAGGCCAGTGAGGAGTCCATTACTATAATCCACCCTACTGGTGATGAAAGCATGAACAATTTTTTATAAGTCTTGACTGGAAACAAAGTATCTAATTCTTGCAATATTTTTGAGATATAGTATGCTGATTTAGTTATTGCTTTGACATGATTACTGAAACTAAGGTCTGACTCCAGAATCACACCGAGATTCCTGACTTGATTTTTAGTTGTTTGACCCCTAGCGTCAAGGTATGCGTTCACCTTGAGAACTTCATCTTTGTTTCCAAACGCAATGACTTCAGTTCCCTTTCAAGGGAACTCGAGCTGCGTCAAGCTGTGGGAACGCCTCTGCGTGTGTGCGTCATGAAGCACGTATGGAATCAGTCCAATGGAGAGACGGAACTTCATAGGCGGGTGACGTCATCGACCAGGAAACTATAAAGCACCCCCAAAACACAAGCGCGACAGCTTCTTTGCCTTCAGTAAGCGCTATATGTGGATCTGTCTCAATTGTTTTTGTCTGTCACTAAGCAGGAGTTTCACTATTTCAAAAAACTATATATATATATATATATATATATATATATATATATATATTATATTGAGAGACAATGGCGAGTGAACAACAATTTAAGAAGTGTGTTCCTCCCTGCTCGCGCTATTTAACGAGCGGGGATACACACAGCTTATGTGTTGTTTGTTTGGGAGTGCAGCATGCTAACGCAGCTCTCGAGGGGGCTGATTGTGAGCATTGCAACCGTTTGCCTCTTAGAACGCTCCGCTCCCGCCGATCACTCTTTGAGGAGAGTGGTTCGGTTCGCGATCCCCGCGGATCGGGTCCCGCTTATGTCGAGGCTGAGCAGCGACGTCATTCGTGGGGATCGCAGATGGATCTAACAGCGGGGCTTGAGACGGGCTCTGCCCTATCACAGCCCTTACCTGTTAGATCCAGTGCCTCAGTCTCGGGTTCGGAAGCACGCTCTGCGGTTTCTTCCCCCCGAACTGAGGCCCCAGTACTGCAACTATCCAGTTCTGAGGATCTGGATGTTGTTAGTCTGGATGCGGGAGATGTCGATGATTCGCCATCTCACTCTCCCGAAAGTGAGGAGCTTATGGAGGTGCTCACTCGTGCTGTTTCTAAATTAAGCATCGAGTGGCCAGCTGTTAGGCAGGAGTCTAGAGAAAAATCTAAATTAGATGAAAGATTTTTGCCTTCCCGTTCTCAACCTCCATGTCTGTGCTTGCCCTTCTTCCCTGATCTCCACACAGAGGTTTCAAGATCGTGGAAAAAGCCGGTCTCTTATCGTGTTTTTGGCCCTCAAACTTCCACTTATTCAAACATTGTGGGGGCTAAATCTCATGGTTATGGGGCGATGCCCAAAGCAGAAGAGGCGCTTGCTAGTCATCTTTCTGCTGAAGCTGCATCTTCTTTTAAAGCACCACTTTTACCCTCTAAGCCTCTTAGAAGTACGTCAGCTTTAGTGGGTAAGGCGTATTCGGCAGCCGGTCAAGCCTCGGCGTGCCTGCACACGATGTCCATCTTGCAGGCATACCAGGCTGACTTATTTAAGGATGTGAGTGACACTCAAGAGGTCAGCACTGACGTAGTTCGCGAACTGCGTCAGGCTTCAGATTTATCTCTGCGCGCCACCAAGGAGTCGGCCAAGCTAATGGGCCATACTATGGCAGCCCTGGTGGCCGCAGAGAGGCATCTATGGTTAAATCTCTCTGGTATGAAAGAAAAAGACAAAGCTTTTCTTTTGGACGCTCCGCTCTCTCCTCATGGTCTTTTTGGTGATTCTGTCAATACTGTCATAGATAGATTTCAGGAAGAGAAGAAACAGTCGGCAGCGTTTCAGAAATTTATGCCTCTTAAAATTCATGTCCCCGGTACTGCTGGGCGGGAGCAGTCCAGGCCACTGGCGTCAGGATGCTGAGGGTGGTCCCTGCCGTGGGAGAGAGGTGTTCACCGCATTACACGGTGCCCGCTCTTCTTCGGTGCCCTCAGGGGCCCGTTCTGCCAACCCCGCCTTCATGCCGGGGCACAGACGGTCCCAGCGAGCGCTTTCCCGAGGGACGCTCGCCCCCACTGAGGAGGGTCTCAGAGCAGTTAAGCCAGTCGTTCCCTGCCGGTGCGCCGTTACAGGGCGCTGTGTTTGCTGCTCAAGTTACACCAGAGGCCAGTCTCGAGAGACTGGTACCCTTAGTAGTATTTCTGGCAGAGTGGAAAAGCCTTCCTAAAATATCTCAGTGGGTTCTGCACACAGTAAAAAAGGGTTATACTATCCAATTCAGGTGTCGTCCACCAAAATTCAGAGGGGTTCTGCCCACAGTGGTGGGCCCCGAGCAGGCTCTGGTAATGTAACAAGAGGTGAAAGCGCTCCTTCAAAAGGGGGCTATAGAACGGGTTCCTCCTCCCAGGTTGGAGTCAGGTTTTTACAGCCGATATTTCATCGTTCCAAAGAAGGATGGGGGGTTGCGTCCAATTTTAGATCTGCGTCTGTTGAATCGCTCGGTAGGGAAGCTAAAATTCAAGATGCTCACTATCAAGCAGATCGTGTCACAAATCAGATCCGAGGACTGGTTTGTCACGATAGATCTGAAGGACGCGTACTTCCATATTTCCATCCTTCCACAACACAGGAAGTTCCTGAGGTTCGCCTTCGGGGGCGAGGCGTACCAGTACAAGGTTCTTCCATTTGGCCTAGCTTTATCTCCCCGCACTTTCACGAAATGCATGGATGCAGCTTTAGTGCCCCTGAGGTTTCAGGGCATTCGTATCCTCAATTACATCGACGATTGGTTGATTTTAGCTCAGACAGAGAAGATGGCGGTTCAGCATCGAGATGTTGTTCTCGCTCATATGAGAAAGTTGGGGTTGAGGCTGAACGCAAAGAAAAGTGTATTACCTCCTTCTCAGAAGACCACTTTTCTGGGTGTCGTTTGGGATTTCGATTCTTTCAGCTATGAAACAAGTAAAGCTAGGCCAGCTACTCACTGTAAAACAGTTTCAGAGACTGTTAGGTCTGATGGCAGCAGCGTCCGACGTTATACCTTGCGGCCTGTTGTACATGAGACCACTGCAGTGGTGGCTCAGGACCAAGGGATTCTCCCCGAGGGGAAATCCCCTCCGCACGATCAAAGTCACGCAGCGCTGCCTTCGTGGTCTGGTCATGTGGAAAGAAACCTGGTTCCTATCCAAAGGGTCTGTGTTGGGGGCTCTTTGTCGTCGTGTAACGCTAACGACGGATGCTTCCCTCACAGGGTGGGGGGCGGTCATGAGTGGTCGTCCAGCCCAAGGTCTGTGGCAGGACCATCATCTATCATGGCATATAAATTGTCTAGAGATGTTGGCGGTGTTCCAAGCTTTGAAACACTTCCTAGCAGACCTCAGAGGTCATCATGTGTTAGTTCAGTCAGACAACATGTCGGTGGTCTCGTATATAAATCCTCAGGGGGGCCTGCGGTCGCGTCCACTTTACAAGTTGGCCCGTCAGATCCTCCTGTGGTCCCAGGGGAAGTTACGGTCTCTGAGAGCTATGTATCTTCCTGGTTATTTGAATGTGGTAGCAGACTCCCTGTCGAGGCAGGGGCCCGAGGCCGGGGGAAGTTTCGGTCGCGCCGAGGTGGACCTATTCCATTTCCAAGGGGACAACGCACTGTCATCTGTGGTTCTCCATCAGTCAGCCAGCCCCTCTGGGGTTGGACACTCTGGTACAGCCGTGGCCGAGGTCAGGTCTGTATGCTTTTCCCCCGGTTGCTCTGCTACCAGGAGTTCTGGAGAGGGTTCGCCGGGAGGGGGTCAGCCTACTTCTAGTAGCCCCGTTCTGGCCGGCCCGAGTATGGTTCGCGGACCTAATATCTCTTCTGGACGGCTCTCCCTTGGAGATTCCGATCAGAAGGGATCTACTCTCTCAGGAGGGTGGTACGATATTTCACCCCCGCCCAGAGTTGTGGAAACTGTGGGCTTGGCCTCTGAGGGGCCCAGCTCATAGAATCTGGTCTCTCAACTGAGGTTGTTGAGACCATCCTTCACTCCAGAGCTCCGTCCACGAGGAAGTTATACGCCCTGAAGTGGAAACTTTTCACTTCTTGGTGTGCAGAACACCGGCAGGACCCAGTTAACGGCCCAGTGGGTGCAGTGCTGGAGTTTCTGCAGGAGCGTTTCTCTGAAGGGTTATCCCCCTCCACACTAAAGGTGTATGTGGCGGCACTAGCTGCTTTCCATGTCCCTTTCAGTGGAGTTTCTCTTGGGAGACACCCACTTATAACTCGCTTCCTTCGTGGCACTTTGAGGCTGAGGCCTGCAGTTCGTACGAGGGTGCCGACTTGGGATTTGGCCATTGTACTAGAGGGCCTTTCTTTGGCCCCCTTTGAACCTATTGAGGAAGTTTGTGAGAAATTTCTCACGTATAAAACTCTTTTTCTGCTTGCAATCTCCTCACTTAAGAGAATCGGAGATTTACAGGCCCTGTCGGTTGCACCCTCGTGCCTGGAGTTTTCGCCTGGTATGGTTAAGGCTTTTCTATACCCTAGACCAGGTTATGTCCCTAAGGTCCCTACTAATGCTGTTAGACCTACAGTGCTGCAGGCTTTCTATCCTCCTCCTTTTGTGTCATCAGATCAGGAGAAACTTAACCTTCTCTGCCCGGTTAGGGCGTTAGACGCTTACGTCCACAGAGCTGCCCTGTGGAGGAAATCAGAACAGTTATTTGTGTGATTTGTGCCACCCAGGAAAGGGTGTCCCGCGTCTTAACAGAGAATGAGCAAGTGGGTGGTTGAGGCCATCTCACTTGCTTATGAGTCGGCTGGTCAGCCTTCACCTTTGGCTGTACGAGCCCACTCTACTAGGAGTATGGCTGCTTCTAAAGCATTGTTGTCAGGAGTATCGCTAAGTGATGTTTGTGATGCGGCTGGGTGGTCCTCACCGCATACATTTGTTAAGTTCTATGAAGTTCCACTCCTGGGGCGCAGGTGCTCTCGTCCTCTGTGCGCAAGTTCCCACATGACGGTCATTTGCTCCTATGGCGACGTGGGTATTGGCGTTCCCACAGCTTGACGCAGCTCGAGTTCCCTTGAAAGGGAACGTCTCGGTTACGTATGTAACCCTAGTTCCCTGATAGGGAACGAGACGCTGCGTCGTTCTGCCATACTCCCAGCATGCCCGTTAGCGCTTCCTTCAGGCCTATCAGAAGCTGTCGCGCTTGTGTTTTGGGGGTGATTTATAGTTTCCTGGTCGATGACGTCACCCGCCTATGACGTTCCGTCTCTCCATTGGACTGATTCCATACGTGCTTCATGACGCACACACGCAGAGGCATTCCCACAGCTTGACGCAGCGTCTCGTTCACTATCAGGGAACTAGGGTTACATACGTAACCGAGACGTTTTGTCTTTGTTTAACTAAAGAAAGTTTTGCCACATCCAACTGTTTACTTCATCAATGCATTGGCACAGGGAGTCAATGCGGCTGTAATCGTTAGGCGATAGAGATAGATAGATCTGATAGATCACAGATAGATCTGTGTGTCGTATGCATAGCTGTGATAAGCGATTCGGTTCTTTTTCATTATTTGGCTCACTGGGAGCATGCACAGGTTGAATAGTAGTGGCGCAATAATTGAGCCTTGAGGATCTCTGCATGTCATAGATGTCCACTCAGACTTATTGTCTCCTATACTCACATAATAACCTCTCCCTCCTAGACCTGAACCATTTTAGGACTGTCCCAGAAAGCCAGACCCAGTTTTCCAGCCTGTCAAGACGTATGTTGTGATAGACAGTGTCAAATGCAGCACTGAGGTCGAGTAGTACCAGAATTTATGTTTTGCCTGTATCAGTATTTAAGCGAATATCGTTAGTTATCTTTATGAGCACTGTCTCTGTCCTGTGATGCGGTCGGAAACCAGATTGAAAATTGTCAAAGTATCCATTTGAGATTAAGAATTTGTTCAGCTGAAGACAACTTTGTTAATGATCTTGCCTATGAAAGGAAGATTTGAGATTGGTCTGTAATTGCTCAATATGTTGCTATCCAGATTTATCTTTTTTAGAAGGGGCTTGACAACTGCAGCTTTAAGGGACTTTGGAAAAGTCCCATAGAGAAATGAGGAATTTTTCACTTCTAGGAGATTCTAAGCTGTTTCACACACCTTTGAAAAAGAAAGTGGGGATTGTGTCAAAGGGCGCAGATTGATGTTTTAAGGTGCTGTACTGTTTCTTCCTAAATGTTACCACTAATTTCTTCAAAATCAGACATAGTAACTTTCTGAGGATGTGGTCTGATCTGTCTGACCTCAGTGCCACACAAGGATATGCTGATCGCCTTTCTGATATTATTGATTTTTAGAGAAGAAGGAGGCAAACTCACTGCACTTCACTGTGAATCTGGCTTGTGGGGTTTGTTAGACTCTCTACAGTGGCAAAAAGATTGCGTGTATTGTTTATGTTTCTGTTTATAATATTTGAGAAGAAAGTCTGTCTAGTTTTGTCTAGTTCCAGATTGAAAGCATGGAGGCTGTCTTTATAGATGTTATAATGAACTACAAGTTTTGTCTTCCGCCACATGTGCTCTGCTTTTTTGCATTGTCTTTTCACATTTTGCATTTGTCTGCCACTCTTTTTCCTGACTTTCACAGGAGCAATATCATCTATTACACTCAGTACTTTTGAGTTAAAGGACTCAAGGAGAGAATCAACAGAGTCAGCAGATATGCTTGGTGTTAAAGATAATAGCCTCTCCTGTGTACAGATGCTCTACTGCAGATACTGGCCACTAGAGGCCTGAATTATATAACACAAACACTTCATAAATTAAAGATATTGACACTTCTATATAAAGCTGCTGTCTTGTCTGCGATACTGATTACTGATAACACACTCCCCCTCTCATGTTCTATTAAGCAGATTGAGAGGTCCTGCGTTCATACGATGCCCTGATGACCCCATATCTTGAAGCCTGAAGATATTACATGTCAGCAAAGGCTTCACAAAGATAAGAGCTCTATAAGTCACAGCCTCATCTACTTACATGATTGATAGTGAAAGTTAAGGCTACAACATTATCATTATCAACATTTTCACTGTTGAAGTCACAGTGGGACAATGCCTATCATTTAAAAGTTTAAAAAACATTGCAGTTTTGCGATGAATCAGTAGATCATAATTGCTATTTGCAATTGTTTCCTTGTTCTGAGTTCTATTTGGATTTGCAGTTGCTATCCTTTTGATGTCCGTTGTAGAATATTGCATGTTATTCCATATTGTTTATTAGTCATTTCCAGTCCTCTAATTTGATTGGCTAAGCATTGTTTCCAGATTGCTGATATTTAGTATAATAGCTTTGGGATGTTTCCAGTTTTTAACAATACATCAATTATCCATGAATAATTATTTCATGCACAAAAATTTGGGTTTTGGCGGTTTCATCCAACTCTCGCTCTCTCTTTCCAGTTTTTTGAGTTGTATTTGTTGGAGCAAATCTGGTGTCCTGCTGGAATATTCTGTGCATGAGAAACTGAACTTCCCATTGCACAGTTTGCTTCTCCATTAGCAGTCAGCTGGACTGCGGAACTCAGAGGTGACCATGATGAACTTAATCAGCTTGGCATGGCAGCTTAACCGCTACACTTTTTATCAGACCATTTGCTACAATCTTTCGATTTGGTGGAGTAGCTGTACTCGTAGCATTTTATTGTTTTATTAGATATGTTTTCTATATCCTGTAAAATATTCAGTTTATGCACTCCATTTCCATAATGTTCCATGGAAATATATGGAGTATATCAGTATGTTGTTATAAGTACAATGACACATAAATATGGCACCTGAGATCTCAATACCAATGCAGGACGTTATATGCACTCTAAAGACCACACTCAAACCATAACTATTTATCTTTAACATCATATGGCGTATTCCAGCAGGAGTATTTACGTATCTCAACCATGTAAAACACTGCATTGTGAGGATGGGCCAAAATATCAGCCGCCTTGGGTTCTGGCTAACCTTTATGTTTTTCCTTCCTCCTAGAATTGTCTTTGAATGGTATCAAGTAGGCATTTGGCAACATAATCTGTTCAGAAAAAAAGTTGCAACATAATGTATTGCTTGAAGTAAAAGGACAGCATTTAAATTAAGCAATACTATGATGTTTTTAAACCACATGGCCTGGGAACCCTGTTGAAGTGCTCTAGTATATTTCTTCTATGTCACGATTTTCTGCATCTTTGATAAACTAATTAGATGAAAGTTGAGAAAATGTGACCAATGGCATATGATAACACTGTACCACAATGGAAAATGATGGCTGTGGATTTGCACTTATGCATTTGAATTTTTG
This sequence comes from Siphateles boraxobius, assembly GCF_051911475.1. Classification (NCBI taxonomy): domain Eukaryota; kingdom Metazoa; phylum Chordata; class Actinopteri; order Cypriniformes; family Leuciscidae; genus Siphateles; species Siphateles boraxobius. Next base: position 16,841,347 of record NW_027508722.1, on the reverse strand, counting down.
TATAGACAGTGGGACGAATTTTATAATTGCATTTATGCATTTATTTGGAAGTGTTTACCATGATAAAATTACATGTATGCATAAATAACACTATCATTTGTGTTTATTATTTTCAGACAAAAGGAACACGTCAGTCAATTCAAGAAATTGTTCTAAATGACAACAGCGAGAAAGTTCAGAATCATTTTTATGGTTTTAGGATCGATGATTTATTCTTTTTTTCTTTTTTAGTTCTAAGTGTAAAAATACATCAAATACATTAATTAAAGGGACATTAAGTAAGAATTACTCCCATCTATCGGTGAAATTGTATTTTGCATTCAAACGAATTGTGCTCTCCAGCGCCTCGCGTTTTCAAATGCGTGTTGCATCTACGGTAGCCGTTATGTACCAAAAAGCTATGACAGGATGTCTTCTAATAGCACTTCGTCGAGTTTTCCTTCGGGTGAACAGGTTTGTTATTTCAAACAAACTTCAAATTGACACAACGTAGCGCCTTCTCTATTTTACTCAATAGCTGCTATTCATCAAAGAGCCTGTTTAACTTTTAACTGTAAATGTTCTTCTGTCTATATAATAAAGTAAACAACCAAACCATTAAGAAAAAGCTTGTAATTAAGACTGTAACATTGACTTACCTGTCGAGGAGAAAGCAGGCAACTTCAGCATCTGAAGAAAGCAATCCCGACATTCACTCTGGTTTTTTTGTATCATCCGGTCACGTTTCCTTTTACGATCATTTTTGGTCTGTTTTGGCGAAGAGGATTTCTTATCCAGTGGCTCAGCATAGATATGGTCCGCCATTAAAAATAAAAGTGACAAGCGCCTCTCACTGCTCTGCCCCTCCGTTTCTGCTGCTTTCAGTTACGTTACGCTGGCTCTGAACGAAAATGCGTTGTGGAAACGCGTTGGCGTACTTTTTGTCCCTCTCTGCTATTATAGTTTTTCAAGATGGTGGAACTACATGGAAGCCTCCGTGGACTTACCCGTCCCATGTATATAAATATAATAAATTTTTCGTTTACGAGGATAAATCAGATAATTGGCAGAGGTATTTGTACACCATTGGGGACATAATTATGAATAAAAATATTGATTTTAGATTATAAATAACCTAAAAAGTTACTTATAGTCCCTTTAAAGAAATGTTCATGTATTAGTAATAACTGAAAGTTATTTAGTTAGTTAGTTAGTTAGTTAGTTAGTTAGTTAGTTAGTTAGTTAGTTTATTAATTGATTAATTAATTGATTTGCTTGCTTGCTTGCAAAAATCTATCTTTTGGTTTTGTTGTTAGCTACGTTGTACTGTTAGAACATAATAGAATTAATGGAAGTTCATTGGTGCAGAGTGTATATAACCACAAGCAGAGCATACTCTGGAGTAAGTTGTATAGTCTCTCCATATCTCCCATATTTCCCTCTATGATGGCAATGCTCATGTGCATTGAGGTGACGGGGTTAAGTATCAGTATGTCGAAGGATGATGTCAAAGAAAATGAAGGAACCTCCTGTTTATTTATACTGACAGATCCCAGGGATCCTCATGCAGTCTTGCCCTTCAGCTACAGCTGGACCCTCCTCCTAACAGCTGTTCCAATCTGCGTTTCCTACTCTCTTATCTCGAGTCAAATGTTCAGCTCACCCGCAAAAAAGCTGCTATCAGCGTCCCACTGGAGGAAATGATGCATCATCAGGCTTTCCTTATTTTCCAGAGTTATGGATGCTAAATATTAATTCATTCATGTGTATGGTCATTCTGTGACAGCGACTTTTAACTGTTTTTCTTTAATTTGGGGATGATTTTCCTTCTTGATTTCTAGTTTTAGGAAGTGATGAAGCAATAAGTTTTATCTCACCCCTCAGGCCTTTGGCCAGCTCTCCATATGACCCGAATGGGCTTGGCCCAACTCTAGAGGTTTTCTATTAAGAGGATTTGAAATTGTGAAGTTCTGTTTAAGCTGTGCAAAGATGCCATCAGCTGTCAAAGAAACAGAAAGTAAAAAGTGAAAGTGTTTCTCCCAGACAACAATACATGTCATATGTGACACTATGTGAAATGCTTCCATCATGCGTATGTGCCGCAGCATCAGTCAGAACCAAGTATGTTTTGACATGGACAACTGGGGATCATTGATCTTAAGGTTGAATCCGAAAGCATAGAATGCTTGGACAGCGCTCTGTACCTGTGCTGACATCCATGGTTTATGTACTTAGATCCAAACCCCCTTTCCTTGTTACTCTAATGTACTTTCAATCATTGGAATTTATTATGTCCCCTGTTTTCAAATCTTATTTTACAAATTTATGGTTTATGATTTAGAAAATGAGACAGTATTTATGCACTGAAATGAAATGGTGTAGGATTTACTTTGACACAATTTTCACACATAAATTGCTATTAAATTTCACAAATAATTACAAAGAAATGGCAAGTTAAATGTGAAAATTGAAAGATTGAAATACTATATTCTTGTAAAATGTACTTATTGGCTGTTTGGTTGAACATGCAATATATATTTACTAATCATTAAGTTTTGTTCAGCTTTAATAGATTTTAGATTTTTAAAACAAATTATCCATAATTATTATCCACAAAACATAAGAGCAGGTCAGTGTTGGGCCACCGATGCATTACACACCACTTTAGGATGCCATTATTTCACAATGTAATGGCAAACAGGCCCTCGCGCCAAATAATTGACACCTGTTTTATATTTGGCTCACCACATGTAGTGCATAAGAGTGACACTGCTGAAACCCACCATCCATATGTTTGACACCTTTCAACACCTTTTAAGTAAAACATAATTTTGTTGTTGGAGCCCAATTAGGATGCAAAAACTCATTTTAATTTCAACAGAACTTTACAATAACACAAACTTAAATCATCATCTTATTCAAATCACTTTTATCATGAAGAACTTCTGAAGAACTCATTTCATGTATTAACATCAGATCCTATAAACATCCAATTTTCACATTAGCGTGCATCATGTACGTTATGAGTGCTAATTGAGGTGTGTGCTCATTCAGTGACCTTCATTCACTGCAGACGGCAGTAATTGTGGGACTCTTGAGACCAGCTGTATGGATATGTTGACTTGTTGCTGAGGTGTGGTCATAGTTACGGTTTTGATATCTAAGAAATGAGAGAATAAGTAGTGGAATAAAACCAGCTGCAAAACAGAAGTGTGATGTGTTTTCGAGGAAAGAGAAAGAAAGAGAGGGTAATGACATACAGATACAGAAATCATAATATCATCATGCTTTCTCAGAGGATAGTTAAAATACATTTTTATATGGTGCAGTTTTGTGGTTAAGGGTTTCTCTATGTGTGTGTAAATGGGTTGTCAATGGGGCAAAAAGGTTGATCTCGCCAAACCACCCACACAAAATGTACTCGCATAAATCCCCTTACATGGAATAATAATCATATAAAATTCAAGGATTTTCATATCCCACAGCACACAGCTAGAGCTTCATTCCAAAGCATCAGGTCCCGGATGGCTGGAATTTGATTGCGAGAGTAAAGTGTAACCATCATGTTTTTTCTTTTACTTATTTAGCAGTATTTATTTAATATTTATTTAGCATATCATAACGAATTTTAACGACAGGGAAAAACATTCATCATTGGAGTTATTCATAAAATAACAAGCTAACCCTCACAAAAAAAAACTATAAGTATGATATTAAGTTCACTCAAAGAAAACTTCCAAGTATACCTGCAGTATACAATTACTAAGCTAGCTGTTAACTGAAAACGTGTACTTTCAAAAATAAGTATTTCATTTACTACTGTTATACTTAAAATATACTTAAAAGTATGCTTTTATAAACTAAAAAATCGGCCAATTTACTCCCAAGTAGTATTGAAATAGTACACTTACAAGTTTACTACTAGTACATTGATATTAGCCTAGTACTTACTACAAAAAGTACATTTTCCTCTAATGTCAACAAACCTCACTAATAGATCTGGCTGTATTGAGTTCAATCTTTCTTTATACCACAACAATACATAGGATTTCAAGAGAGTGTAACATCCACTCTATTAAGAAGAGAGAAGCGGAATTGACTTGCCACAAAGAGACGTGCAGATGTTACATGTGTTGGCAGCGAGCTCTGTATTGATTGCTATTGTTTACTCGTACATTTCAGATTAGGACAACAAACCGGGATGTTTATGGGAAATAATTAGTGTTGATGTATAGTCGCATATTCCTGTAATCATTCCATCAAGATCTATTTAATTACCTTTATGGCAAGTCAAACATCCTGTAATGAAAAACATGTTTGCGCATTAATTTTGCATTGTCTCTTGCACATGCACTGTTACAAAGATCGTTCGAGTCTCTGGGAAAGGCTGCAGGATTCAGAGAATCTCGCCATCGCTGTGGGTTCTCAACAACATTACCTCTGGGTCTACTTTTCCATGAACCCCGGCGGATCTCACGGCCAACCGCCAACAGACTGTATAAGAGTGTGTATAGAAGTGTTTACAATTTCCACAAATGGCCGTTTCTCAAATCACTGCAACTACGAAACATGACTAATATCCCTGGTGATTCCATTGTTTTATTTTCTCCCTCCTGTCCCAGTTATTCTAGTCTGCAAAATGCTGAAGAACAGATTGAAAAGGACCATCAATATTTAGCTTTTGAATAAGATAAAAAACAGGTCCTCATTTCTCATATGAATTCTTTAAACCAGCTTTCTTTATGGTTCCTGGAAATCCAAGATCTTTTCTTAAGAAAGAAAGTATCACTGTAACACCAGAAGAAAAGCAGCCCATTGTGTTAGAAAATTACTGTTTTTAATAAATAGAAGAAAAATGCAGTGAGTCTGAATTATTGCTACTTCATATTTCGTGGATGACATAGAGGAAATGACCCATAGCAACAACAATAATCAGCTAGATTAATTTGAAAGCATATTATACTATAAATCTACTTTTTACTTCGATAAACTGAAAATCCACACAAATTCTTAACAGATTGTCGATGTAGTTCCTCTAATTTTGAGGGAAATGAAGGGAGACTGGGGGACACAGTAGCTGATAATGTAATATTTGTTGGCCTGCTTTAACCCTCTACTCCAGGATCCAACATTAACATTAGACAAGTGCCAAATGTGAGTAAAGATTAGCTTCGAAGAGTAAATTAAACCGAGTTACTGTCCCATTGGCCTGTGTTTTTTCAAGGAATTGTGAAATAATGCATGGTTGAAATTGCCAAGTACTAAAAAGTGTTTTGTTTTTCAATCAATTCAAAGTGATTCAAACTGTTTACTGAACTTTTACCTCATTGGACAACCTGCAAGTTTACATGTCAGTAGAAGAATATTCTCGGTGTCAAGGGTTACATCATGTTATGATAGAAGATAAATATAAAAAGGAAAAATTAGATGCAATTTTTTAGCATATCCTTTATATACAATACACACACGCACAAACACACACACACACACGCATGCACACGCACACACACACACGCACGCACGTGTGTGTGTGTGTGTGTGTGTGTGTGTGTGTTGTATATAAAGGATATTTGAATAGAATTTAGCTCTCCTCAATATAAAGCTTAAAATATACACTAAACAAAACTTTTTGGATAGTAAATTAGTGCCAAGCTCTTTTAAGTGTTGGCTTTAAACAGATTGCCAAGACCACTTAAGCCTACAAAGTCATAGGTGACAGAGCTGCAAAGATTGACCATTTTATCACCTTTTTTTAAGGATGCTAAAACGGGCCCCATCCAGCTAAAGGGGGATTCGGGGTGATAGGGCTTGTAACTTGAGTAAGGACAAGTTTACACAGGGAAAGCTTCATTCAGCTGGCATGTTTAAAGCTCTAGACCTTATTCACAGCAGCGCCATCTTTGATTTTTAACGAGAATGAAATTGAGGCTGTGAGCAATACATACATCTCTTTAGAGGGCTATACTGTTATTTATGTTTTTGAATTGTTCTGCTGACGAAAAATATATTTCCAAGCCACTTCAGGTGTAGAAAAAAAGGTGTACTAGGAGATTTATACAGCTTTTTACAGCAGATGCCACTGAAAACACAACAAATCTATCCCTCATAGCCTCGCTTTCATACCTATCATGATGCTTCTCTGAATAAGGTCTATATATATGGTAAAACCGTGATTTCATTGCACTCTTAAATTGTGCACTGCAAGAAGGAAACAATCAGTCATTATTTACTAACCATCATGTTGTTATAAATCTTTATGACTTTTTTGCCCATACAATAAAAGTATGTAAAACACTGGACCCTTTGACTTGACTCATTTGGGACATTCTTTAAAACAGATTATTTTTTGTTATACAGAAGAAAGAAATTTATACAGCTTTGGAGCGACATGTGGCGGGTGAGCAAATTATCACATAATTTGTGGGTGAATTAACCCTTTATATATATAAATCTCCATATTGATTCTGAGAATATTAGAAAATCCTATAGCCTAAAGATCCAAGATTAGAATGACAACAGTACTTTAAACCCAAATAAGTTGGCAAAACTCAAAAGTTTAAGTAAACAGAACGGGCCGATTTAAATGTTGTACTCATACATTTGAATTGCTCTCAACTTGACAATTTTGAGTAGGTTCATTAATTTAACTTAAAACTGTCACGTAATCTCAATTTAGATACTTAAATATCTTGCTAATTCAGTAAATGCTGATTGGTAACATTATGCTGTCACCATGATGTCATGTATTGTCTAGACCTCTTCTCGTTGGTCCCTGATTAGTTTACCTCCCTCCTCACTCTGTGTATATAGTCCCCGTTCTGTTCATCCTGTGTTAGTTATTGAATGTGGTCATGCTATATGTGTTACTAACCAGTAACCTTTAATGTTATTTGGCAAGTTGCACGGCAAGTTCGAGACAAATGCTTTGGTAACATGAGCATAGCATAGTAATTGCTAAAAGAGTACTGCAATAAAGAACACTTATTTGTTTTCAAACCAATCTCATGCTCCACTTGTCACCATAGTGGTACCCCCCCCCCCCCCCCCCCCCAAAACCCAACATAACAGAAACTCTTCTAAATTAGCATAGCAAAACATTAAACACTATAAAATCTCCCACTTAACATTAATCTTGCTCACAAAAAACTAATTATATAACACTTAATTTTATATTTACTCTCCCTTTCGAGTGTCATGGCATAGCATGCTGGGAATTGGAAATCCCAGACCAGTTTCCGTTAAATTTAAGTTTGTCTAATTAAAAGAAACAAGTTTAAAAAAACTCATAAAACTTAATTTGATTGAACTAATTTGTTTAATTTGAGTTTGCCCTACTCAACCCAATTAATTATTTTGAGCCTTAGGGTTTACAGTAATTTTGGAATGACTGGGCTGGTTTTAAGACTTATTGATAGTTGTTCAAGTAATGCAGTAAACGGGTCATCAGACTAATTTTGACTTTCCATGAAATACAGTTGGAAGTCTACTTTATATATTAAAACAAAGCAGATAGTGGAGAAACATTGTGTAGTTTCCATTTAGTTTCATTTGCTTGTCATAATACTCATCATTATTAGCCATTAGTTTTGTTTGTATTTCGGGGAAACGATCTCTTGATCTGCCTAAACAGAACTGTGCTTATTCATTTTCACAGCAATGACTAAAGCTGTCTGAGATTGAATTGTGAAGTAGCAAGATAACGGCACAACAGGAAACGAAGAAACATGATAAAGATTTGTTTTGGTTGGCTCCCAGGACAGCGCTAAAAATAGAGGTTGGAAGGAGAGTACAGCAGTGACATACCTCTGTTACTGTGTTGCATTTCTCAAAAGGAATGAGTCTGTTCTACTTCTCCATAATGGAGCTTCTGATCAAGATGACTTTTTACTCGCTGGCTTTATAGATCTCTGGGGACTAATCATATAGGTAGTGGCACAGACCCTTTAAATAGCAATGAACACAATTTCACAAATGTGACCCGTCACAGAAACCAGGGACACAAGTCGGCAGCACAACTTTCCAGGAAAATGAGAAAGAAGAGTTTTTTTTTTCAAAATTGGTGCATTTCAATTTTTTGCAGAATCTGTTAATTGAAATCACGAAGAAGCCTCTCCATGTTTGAGATAGCAGTATTGGTATATTTAAAAGCTTACATTTTGAGGTTGAAATCGGCTTGTTTTCGGAGATTCTAGCATGCAGTAGGGACGTGACGTGTCATTGTCTGTGTGTATTTCCATACTGAATAACCCGGCGCTTTTGCCCCCGCCCTCCAAGTGAACCGCTACTTATTATGCTGTGCTCTGGCCGGCTCTATCTGATATCAAATATCAATATATCAATCATTTGAGGAGGTGAAATGTGATTATTTGGAAAATTCCTGTCATGAGTGCTTAAAGAAAAATGGCAGCAGGCATAAACTTTAATATTGTTGACATTTTGGGCACATGAGCGTTGCGCACTACGTGCGTTGTATGTTGGCCTATGGCTTATTTGTCTTTGTGTGTTGTTGCTGGTTTTGCGTTATATGTATATGGCATATTGGTCTTTGTGTGTTGTTGCTGGTTTTGCGTTATATGTAGGCTATATGGCATATTGGTCTTTGTGTGTTGTTGGTTTTGCGTTATATGTAGGCTATATGGCATATTGGTCTTTGTGTGTTGTTGCTGGTACGTTGCAAATAGAGGGGCGGCACAATTGTTTTTCGCCTAGTGCGGCAGAAGTGCATTCATTCGAAGTGCAAAAAAGCTGTAAAGCACAGGGGGGAGCTTTAGAGGGGGTATGGCTTATCTAAATGAGATGTAAATGAGCCCTATTGTCACTCCCAGCAGCAGAGACAGGTGAGAACTGCACAATCTTTAGAGGTCGTTTTCTCATCTTTGAGCTTTTTTTAAGTGCCTACCTTCAAATGGCCACAACTTCTCCAAATATTATCCGATTTCCACATGTTACACATCGTTGGAAAGCTTGGAGATTACAATTTCAGAATCTATGAATAACTCAAAATGCCCCAGAACCGACTTGTCCCCCTAGTTTCCGTGACCGGTCACAAATTTTCTCTTTCTCTCTTACTACAAGGCTACAAAGCTAAATTCCTCTCACAAACCATTGTTCACAAGCCACACAGTCAATGAGCAATACTTTTAACTGCCAAATGACCGTAGACCCACTTTAACATGTGTTGAATGTGGCCTAAAGTCTAAATTAGCATAAATGAATTAGAGTTTAGAATTTTTTTTTTTAAATTCAATGGGGTTCAAAGCAATATTGGGCTTTTCTTTTGTGTTCCAAACAAATTGCATGTACTATCCGTTTAATCAACAATGGGCAATATTATATGTCATATTCTTGTTATTTAGGAGGAGGATGTGTACTTTCACAGCATTGATGATCAAGTTGACACAGTTTTGGTCTTGTCTGAAAAATGTCCCAGATGCAAAATGTGGAATTGCATTTGCAGAGGAAGAAGAGGATGTTCTTCTAACATGCTGGCATGGATCACACATTTCTAATGACCAGATTTCCTTTTTTTTGCAACATTTAATCATAAATATTTTCCTGAAATCTCTCAGTATTACTTGTTAATGTCAATTAAGCAAACATCTGTCACCTATTACACAAAGAACATCATGGCAAAAAAACAACAACAAAAAAAAAAAAACAGTGCACTAGGCAGAATTGAGCAGCAATAACCCATAACTTCTGCTAGCCAGAGAACATCACGGATTCTCCTGCACATCACTGATTCCCCTTTCATCATCTCCTTCAACCCACCTCCAAATCTGTATGGCTTGGCAGCAAACAGATGTTTTTACTTGTTGAACTTGCTCTGTTGAGATTTACTTTTTCTTCTTCATGAAGTGAATCCTGACACTTCCCTTTTTGTAGACAATTACATTTTTATTAGGAGGACTGAGAAAGATGAATGAGATAATTATTTTCAAATAACCTGTTAAAATAGTAAACATATCGCACTGAACGATTCATTCGAGAATTTGACTGATCCGATTGTATTTGTTCTCGAGACAACAATGACTATGAAGTTATCAATTCACTGAATTCACAAGTCTGACTCAAAGCCAAGAACGGGTAAAAGTGCAAGCTGTTTAGGCTCATTGTATGAAATGCTTGAATGAGGACATGTCCACATTTTGTGTATAGTGTCTGAATGGGGTAGGTTTGCGTTAAAATAAAGCAAATTAATGCCCATGCATCTTCCCCATTTCAACTGATGTAAAACGTACTCGGTTACTAACGTAACCTCGGTTCTCTCTAGAGAAGGAACGAGTACTGCGTAATATCTTACGCTATGGGGAAAACCTCTTTTCCACGAGATATTGAAGCCAAAAATTATCCTTAATTTTGAATTAATGTAAAACGCTGTGCAGCAGCATGCAGACATAGGCAAGACAGCTTGCGCGCCTATTGGCTGCTCTGCGGCAACAGCAGCAGCCTATCGAGAGAGGCTCTGCTTGACGGATATCCAATGGGGGCATTTCACGCCCATTTCGTCACGTCCCGCCAGAAAGGGCGTGGTCGCGCCCTATAAACATAGCTCGATTAGGTTGGTATAACTGGTTTTCATCGCCGAAGCGAACCAGAGCTGTGTATGCACGGCAAGATACGCAGTACTCGTTCCCTCTCTAGAGAGAACCGAGGTTACGTTAGTAACCGAGTACGTTCTCTTACGAGAGTACCTCTTGTACTGCGTAATATCTTACGCTATGGGGAACACAATGCAAAACGCTGTGCGTACTGGGATCCGACACCAAAGTCCCAAGGGCAGTAGCCCGGGGCTCATATAGTGCATAATCATCATAGACTCACAGAGAGTCGGTGAAGAGAGGCTGCAAGCATCATTCCCCAAGAAATAGCATCCTACAGGAGCTAGTTATGTTAACAGTGTTTCACGCAGACAGGGTGAACGTGTTCAGCCTGAACTGGGTAATAGTATGGGTTATTCAACACCCATGGAGCTGTTTTATCGCTCAGTGAGCGATGCACAAGCGAAACTCAGCATCTGGACCGGCACAGCGGGGCAGATAGCACTGAATTCTATACCGACAGAAGCTTGGCTTGTAAGGCGGGAACCTCTAGGTTGTAAAACCTTATAAATGTAGACGCGAGGCCCAGCCCGCGGCCGTACAGATATCGGTAACCCCACTATACCACGCCCACTATGAGGCCACGCCTCTTGTGGAGTGCGCTCTGACACCCAAAGGACACTGCAGGCCCTTAGAAGTGTAAGCCAGTGCTATGGCGTCGACTATCCATCTGGATAAGCTCTGTTTTGATGCGGCCAGTCCCATGCGGCCCAGTCCGCCAAACAAAACGAAGAGCTGCTCAGTCTGTCAGAAGACCGACGAGCGGGACACATAAGCTCTCAGTGCCCTGACAGAGCAGAGATGACTCGCATCCTTCTCCTTATCACGAACCGGGAGGGCGCACAGGGAAATAACCTGGGCCCTAAACGGTGTGTTGAGGGATGTGGGCACGTACCAGTGCCTTGGTTTGAGTATGACTTTTGAGCCATTAGGCCCAAACTCCATGCATGACGCGCTTACCGAAAGCGCTTGCAAGTCCCCTACGCGCTTCACTGAAGCGAGCGCCATAAGGAATACCGTTTTGAGAGACAGATGTTTCATGCCTGACAAATGGATTGGCTTGAATGGGGCACCTTTCATGGCTTCCACAACCGTAGAAAGGTCCCACACAGGGACTGAGGGGGGTCTGGGAGGATTCAGCCTCCGAGCTCCCCTGAGGAATCGCACGACCAGGTCGTTTTTCCCCAGTGACTGGCCAGACCTCTGCTATGCAAACGCCGCTATGGCCGCCACGTATACTTTGAGCGTGGATGGGGTTCTGCCCTTATCCAGCAGCTCCTGAAGGAAGGAGAGCACTTCCGTAACCCCGCAGTCTGCGAGTGAAAAGCCCTGAGCTTGACACCAGGCAGAGAACACTGACCACTTTGAGGAATAGAGCCGTCTAGTAGAAGGGGCTCTAGCCTGCGTGATTGTATTTAACACTCCCTCTGGGAGGTTAGCGGGTACCCGTTGATGGCCCATGCATGTAGGGACCATAATTCCGGGCGAGGATGCCAAATCGAGCCCTTTGCCTGAGAGAGGAGGTCTCTCCTCACCGGTATCGGCCACGGGGCAGTGCTGGTCCACCGCATTAGGACTGGGAACCAATTCTGTTTTGTCCAGAGCGGAGCCACGAGTAGCACTGGGCATCCGTTTTCCCTCATTCGTTCCAGCACTTGAGGCTGGAGCGAGACGGGGAGAAAAGCATAGAGGGGGCAGTGAGGCCATACGTGGGCCAGCGCATCCCTGCTCTTGGAGAAAAAGCTCGGACAGTGAGCGCTTTCTTGGGACGCGAACAGGTCCGCCTGCACTCTGCCGAATGTCTCCCACAGCAGTTGGATCGTCTGCAGGTGCAGCGACCATTCCCCTGCTGGGACATTGTTTCTGGACAGACGGTCTGGTCCCAGATTCAGGCGACCAGGCACATGCGCTGCTTTCAGTGAAAGGACCCAGACCAGGAGGCGTTCCGTCAGCCTGTAAAGGTTTCGGGACCTGACGCCACCCTGGTGATTTATGTATGCCACAACTGACATGTTGTCCGAATGGACTAAGACGTGGCGGCCTTTTATCTGGGGACAAAAGCCTAATAGCGGGTTGTCGACTGCCAGCATTTCTAGGCAGTTTATGCGTAGGAGCTTTTCCCGTTCTGACCACTGGCCGAAGAACGGTCTGCCCTCGAGCAGCGCTCCCCATCCCGAGGTGAAGGCGTCCGTGGACACCACCGTCACAATCGAGGGAGTCCCCAGAACTCAAGCCTGACTGATACCAGTCGGCTATTTTCCAAGGTTCCAGAGCCTAAATGCATTTCATGTCGACCTTGAGGCGAAACAGACCAGAGGTCCATGCCCGGGGTGGAACTCGCACTTTCAGCCATAACTGCAGTGGGCGTATGCAAAGCAGGTCCAGCTGGAGTACTGAAGATGCCGAGGCCATGAGGCCCAGCATTTTCTGAAACCTTTTGAGCGGGACTATAGAGCCGCGGCGAAAGGATTTCGCGGTGCGCTGAATGTCCAGTTCTCACTCTGGCGACAGAGTCCCGCACTGTTCCCAGAAAAGAGATTTTCTGGCTGGGAAACAGCGGACTCTTCGCCCAATTGACTGTGAGACCCAGATTCTCGAGATGCTCGAGTAATCTGGTTCTGTGTTCTATGAGCTCTGAATGTGATCGAGCTAGAATCAGCCAATCGTCCAAGTAGTTCAAAACTCGCATGCCCTGAAGTCTCAGGGGTGCGAGGGCCGCGTCCATGCACTTCGTAAATGTACGGGGTGCTAGGGATAGGCCGAACGGTAGGACTGTGTATTGATATGCCTGGCCCTCGAAGGCGAATCTCAAGAATCGCCTGTGACGTGACGCTATTTGTATTTGGAAATAGGCATTTTTCAGATCTATTGATATAAACCAGTCTACCTGGCGCACTTGCGTGAGGATTTTCCTGGTTGTCAGCATTCTGAACTGGCGCTTCATAAGCACTCTGTTCAGCTGTCGCAGATCTAGAATGGGTCTGGGACCCCCGTCTCTTTTCGGTACCAGAAAATATCTGCTGTATAGCCCCCCTTCGCTCAGCGCCTGAGATAAAGGTTCTATGGCCCCTTTGCTCAGCAGTTTCGCTATTTCGGCTCGAAGTAGATGAGATACTTTGTTGTTTACCGTGGTTTCGACTCGCGCCGTGTAACGGCAGGGACGTCGAGCGAACTGTAGCGAATAGCCTCTTTCTATAGTGTTCAACACCCATTCTGATACCCCGGGAAGCTTTGCCCACGCATCTGCGTGAATAGCTAGGGGTAGAATGAAATCCGGGCTCTGGCCGCAGCATAGCGGCGGCTGCAGAGCTTCGGTGTGCTGAGACATAAACACTGTGTTTATAGTGTGCGAGGCGGGAGGCGCGCCTGGTCACGCTCGAATTCTCTATGACAGGTTGTGGAGAGAGAGCGAGCGGGACAAACCCCGTGGGGTTGAGCGTGTCTGTGAAGGAATGTGGGCACGGGACGGCGGGCACATTCACTGCACTGAGAACACCGTCGGCTTGTGCTGACCGAATGTGTGTCGGTTTCATTTTTGCAGAAAACGAGGGACATGCATCGTGTAGTGTTTGTGGGCACTATGTCTAGGGCACATTCACTACATTTGTGACCAGTCACGGAAACTAGGGACACAAGTCGGTTCTGGGGCATTTTGAGTTATTCATAGATTCTGAGAGTGTAATATCCAAGCTTTCCAACGATGTGTAACATGTGGAAATCTGATAATATTTGGAGAAGTTGTGGCCATTTTAAAGTAGGCACTTAAAAAAGCTCAAAGAGGAGAAAACGAGCTCTAAAAGATTGTGCAGTTCTCACCTGTCTCTGCTGCTGGGGGTGACAATAGGGCTCATTTACATCTCATTTAGATAAGCCATACCCCCTTTAAAGCTCCTCCATGTGCTTTACAGCTTTTTTTACACTTCGAATGAGTGCACTTCTGCCGCACTAGGCGAAAAACAATTGTGCTGCCCCTCTATTTGCAACGTACCAGCAACAACACACAAAGACCAATAATGCCATATAGCCTGCATATAACGCGAAACCAGCAACAACACATAAAGACCAATATGCCATATACATATAACGCAAAACCAGCAACAACACACAAAGACCAATATGCCATATAGCCTGCATATAACGCAAAACCAGCAACAACACACAAAGGCCAATATGCCATATACATACAGTATAACGCAAAACCAGCAACAACACACAAAGACCAATATGCCATATACATATAACGCAAAACCAACAACAACAAACAAAGACCAATAAGCCATAGGCCTACATATAGCGCAAATAGTACGCAACGCTCGTGTGCCCAAAATGTCAACAATATTAAAGTTTATGTAGGAGGCAAATGCCTGCTGGCATTTTTCTTTAAGCAGTCATTTCTGCAATTTTCCAAATAATCACATTTCACCTCCTCAAATTACTGTTGCAAATCTCTTTACACCACTTTCTTATGTGCGTATACACACACAAATGAAATGTCCGCAAGCACATTATATCATCAGCAGGTTCAGCATCTTAAATAACGACTAAAGAGCAAATGAAGCTTAACTTACATTTCAGAAACACGCACGGCAGGCCTTCATCGCAGCAGCAAATGTCTTAACTGCATCCTCTATTTCGATTCTCCGTCACATATGAAACAGCCAGCCACCGCTGTCAGCGAGCCGAGCCGCCGTATTGAAGCACTGAGGGCGAGCGCGCTGCGCCCATACCTCCGGTTCAGTTTCCCGAGCCCACGAAGTGCGGCGAAAACATTTTCGGTGTAACTGCCAGACGGTTCATCTCGTCTGCGACAATCTTTGCGGCATCCATCTTCATTGAATTTTGATATCAGAGAGAGCTGGCCAGAGCACAGCATAATAAGTAGCCATGTGGTTGACTTGGAGGGCGGGGGCAAAAGCGCCGGGTTATTCAGTATGGAAATACACACAGACAATGACACGCCACGCCCCTACTGCATACTAGAATCTCCGAAAACAAGCCGATTTCAACCTCAAAATGTAAGCTTTTAAATATACCAATACTGCTATCTCAAACATGGAGAGGCTTCTTCGTGATTTCAATTAACAGATTCTCCAAAAAATTGAAAATCACCAATTTTGAAAAAAAACTCTTCTTTCTCATTTTGCTCGAAAGTTGTGCTGCCGACTTGTGTCCCTGGTTTCTGTGACGGGTCACATTTTTGCACAATTGACATGAGTCGATTTTATTTGTGCTAGCCCTGAACTGTGGCGGGCTGCGTCTGTGTGTGGGAATGGGCACTGAGACGTGGGCATTCTTACAACACTCATAACACCATCGGCTGTGGCCGGAATACCAGAAAATACACTCTTTTGGGATTTATCTGGGTTGCCGTAAAAATGGCATTTCTGTGCAGGCAAGAGGGCTGTGGTGCTGGCTTGTTTACTGCGAAATACACTGGAACAGTCACATTGTTTGGAACTGAACGAGCGAGAAGTTTCGGTGGAGTCTGGCCGCCGCGAGACTTTAACACCGTGGGTCTTAGCTGACTGTATGTGTGTTCGTTTCGTTTTACAGAAAACGTGGCACATGCAGTGTGTAGTGTTTGTGGGCACTGGGTTGTGGGCACATTCACTACATTTAATGCACAATGACATGAGTCGATCTCATTTGTGCGAGCCCTGTACTGTGGCGGGCTGTGTTTGTGTGTAGAAATGAACACTGGGCTGTGGGCATTTTTATTACACTCATGACACCATCGGCTGTGGCCGGAATACCAGAAAATACACTGCTTATATGATTTTTCTGGGTCGCCGTGGAAACGGCATTTTTGTGCAGGCAAGCGGGCCATGGTACCGGCTTGTTTACTGCAAAATACACTGGAACAGTCGCATTTTCTTGGAACTGAACGAGCAAAAAGTTTCGGTGCAAGTCTGGCCGCGGCGAGACAATTTTATCTGCTGCTAGACCTGGGATCGAACACGGGTCTCCCCGTGCGAAGGCTTTGGGTTTCGCCACTGAGCCACAGGTGGAAACGACAAAAGTTTAAAATAGCTTGAGCACATAACAGAGCGTCATCACAGTTTGTGTGTGTTGGCGTTTGTTTGCAGCCGTGCATGTTATACAACAGGCTCATTGCTGCAATATTGACATTTTCAGCCGCTCAAACTAAGAGGAGCTGAGAAATGTTTGAGAAATGGAGATTGGTCCGGCCTCGGCGGGACCAAAACACACTCTTTCCTCATTTTGCCGGTGACGCATGTCCACGGGGGGCGGGGTAGCTTTCTTGTAACGTAAAGAAAGCTAGCCGCGCAGCGGTTTTGATGCTGGCCCGTTTCCCTGACGACTCGCGGGCAGAGGGGGGAGGTCCACAGAGGGGGGAGGTCCACAGAGGTCCACAGAGGTTTGGGGCTGTTTCGTCGACCTCAATGGTGGAAGCGGCGGCAGACGGCGGCCGCTGTCCATGGGTGAGGGACTCGAGCGATGCCAGCGAAGCTGGCGGGCGAACCGGTGAGCTTTGGCGGGAAGGAGAAGGCTCGGGCCGCGCTGGGCACGGTGCTTTTCACGGCGCGGCGCTACTGCGGGCTGAAGTGCAGGCTCTGAGAATGATGCCAGGCGAGTCCTCAGAGTCACCATCGGCTGTAGCTCACAGTGAGGGCATCCGCCGTCGACGAGAGCGAGAGCCACATGATCCTCACCCAGGCAGGAAACGCAGATGACATGGCGATCCTCTTCACTGAGTGTGTCTCGGCATGAGCCACAGGATCTATGCATCTTGAAAAAGACGCAGCTCTTTTAGGAGAGGGAGAGAAACAGTGAAAAAATATGTGTCGCAGCGGCGAACACACACACACACACACTTGCAGAAAAGGATATAACGCCGGAAAGCGTAGCAGGTACGGCGGCTAAAGGCGGCGATGCCAGCGACTTCAGACTCAAAGGCTCGCCCCGCTGTGTGCTTTTTCTCAGACGGCGTGGCTTCTCACTCCGGATCCAGCGATGCGGTGATGCTTCGCTGAAGAGATGAAAATCAGTTGTACCAGCCTAATCGAGCTAAGTTTATAGGGCGAGACCACGCCCTTTCTGGCGGGACGTGACGATAGGCTCGATAGCCTCTCTCGATAGGCTGCTGCTATTGCCGCAGGGCAGCCAATAGGCGCGCAAGCCGTCTTGCCTATGTCTGCATGCTGCTGCACAGCGTTTTACATTAATTCAAAATTAAGGATCATTTTTGGCTTCAATATCTCGTGGAAAAGAGGTTTTCCTCATAGCGTAAGATATTACGCAGTACGAGAGATACTCTCGTAAGAGAACTAGTATGTTTACATGGCGTTCCTCTTATAATATTAACACATTTTGCCCTATGACATCGTCCTCATTTCTATATACTATATGGTTTACTATTGTGGTTATTTTCACTTGTTTGCACACTTGAATTATCAGTAATTATCAGTAGAATTTGTCAGTGTTACCCCACCCCCCACCCCTCTCTCCCCCTGAAAAAAGAGAATGATACATGATAATGAGATAAAGACATTAAAGGAACATCAGAGTTAACTACTTCTCTCCTATAAACTTTTTTTGGTTCTTGCAAAAGATTGCCCTGCTGTTTTTATACCTATAGCAACAGCTAAATACGCTTCCCAGGGTCACTGTGGCACACACTCTATGTTGTTGTGTCTACTTTCTGCCAGTATTTCACATCATAGGGACACTAAAGTAGGGAAGGTTTTGACATCAGCTCTGAGCTGTTTGATCAAGTTCTAAAAAAACTCCATTCATGGAGATCTTGATCATGGCTCTGCACTCTAAGGTATGTTTCCACTAAATCAAATTGCCTACACTGTAAACCCAGATTTTGTTTCTAATTAAACTTACGAGTGATCATTACTTATTATTTTACCTGGCTGGACGAGCACAGGCCTCGGCAACAGACGGTATTGAGAATTATCAGAGGTTTAGATGTTGATGAATTGTTGTTTAATTTAATTTAAAAATATTCACTTGAAAATTAATGATTATCTGGCTGCTTTACTTGTTTGTCTAAAAAGGCACAATTGTTATAGCTAAAAAGCTATAGTAAAGTGATCCAGTGATGACTGTACATTTATGTTGTCATCAATAGAGATTAAAAGTCATGGAAATGAAAAGGTTCATTTTCCAATGCATGCTGGGTACCTAATAGTACACCTAAACTCAAAAAGTTTTAGAATGTGAACTAATGATTTTCAGTAATGACTACAAATGTAAGCTTGTTTTGTCTACTGCACCTACATAAGATTATATGTTAATAGAACTCAACATGTTAAGTTTCAGCTTGTCTAAAAAGATGGGGATCCATGTTAATATAACTCAACATGTTTAGTTTCAGCTTGTGTAAAAACTAAAGTGGTATAGGGCAACGGGTTTCCAGGCAATTTGGGAGTAAAGTCTACTAATTCGGGTTAAGAGTGTACAAACTATGCATTTGGGAATCTTCATATTCCTTTTTTAGCCTTTTTATGAGAAGCATCATAAAACATACTGTTATCAAATGATTCATTCAGATATATTCCATCTATTTTACATTTTGATGTCATACATTACCATGTTTAGCATTTCAGGGAGCTCTTTCCTTCTCACTAATAGCCAACCTCCCCCCAAAAACATAGTCATCCCATTTCCCAGAACTGGGCCTGATAATTCAAAAGGAAGTTGGCTTTCTGCTTAATTTTCTAAATATCCTTTCCAGTCATCTTGCTTTTTGCCAAGTCTATGCTGGCCTATAGTGAATCCAAACTTCCACTATAGCTTCAATTGGAGTCTTGAGATTCAAGATCTTATTATATCAATCCCACCACTTGAAGAGACTAAACCTCTGAGATCTGTTATATGTACTGACTCTATGGCAGTATTACAAAGTTTTATAACAGATAACGCAATACGTGAAGATTTGGTATTAGAAGTAAAGCATCTTCTTTTAAATCTTATAAGCCTTGGATTAATGGTACAGTTCTGTTGGTTACCAGGCCATAATGGAATAGATGGCAATGACATTACTGATAAGTTAGCTAAAAAAGCTCTGGAATTAGACCAAGTACAAATTCACATTCCATTGGGTAAAGGAGATGCTAAAGCTTTAATTAAATCACAGATTATACTAAGGTGGCAAGATGAATGGGAGTTAGAGAGTAATGCCAGACATTATCATAGGAACCAGAACTGTGTTGGAGGGAAAAGAATCACCCTCATTGGGTCTTAATAGGCACGAATAAGGTATGATAACCAGATTGAGGTTGGGCCACACAGGCCTTAATTCCACTTTATCCTTAATAGGTAAAAGTAATGGCATATGCTCTGAATGTAAAGTCTTGGAGGATGTCACCCATGTTTTATTTAAATGTAAGAAATTTGACAAACTCTGATGCAGAAAAATTTGACGCTGATGCAGAAAATGATATTCATAATATATTACAGGAGCAAGGAATGCAGGGACAAAGAATTTTTTTTTTTTATGATTTGATGTATCATCTGCCAACGTCCTTTTTACACACTCCTGTGTAGTAGTTCAGTAGGTGGCGGTATATATCGTAAAGATATGATCTGCCATTAATCAGAAGAAGAAGAAGACTTCCTGTACAGACTATACTCATATACTTACCGTCATCCATCCATCCTGTTGTGTCCTAAAGTCAGAGACTTGAATCTAGAATTCACAATCCAATTTATACCTCAACTGAAAGTTTTATGAAACAGAAAAAAACGAACTACGCTCATACCTTCACCTTCCTATAACATTCATTGCAGTTTCCAGCTAAAATAAACCCTTGAGGCAGTAAAACACCAACAAACTGTAAAACACATACAGGGTCAGATTATCAATTAAAGACTTTTTTCGTGCAGTTCCTTATATAATACTTTATGACTGCAAAAACAAATTTAGTGCATAATTTGTAAACCAATAGATTTTGACATTTGCATCACATATTCAGCTCCATATGACTTTTCTGATACAAAAACAGTAGCTGGTACAGCATTACACATGCGATGCGGAGCACTTGGGTATGAGTCTAATGAAACATGAGTCACAGCAGCTTAATCAATAGCAAACTAAAACAGCATGGATGCTTCAGAAAAGGCATTTTTATCTCACATTTGCTTGTTAACAATATCGGTCCAGTTTAGGGTAGACTTTATGCTGCATTCCGTTTACCTCGGAAGAGGGATGCATCAGTTAGAAATGTCAAGCCAGAGTTGACCACTTTCCAGTACACAGATCGGAAAACTGGATGATTCAAGGCAAACTTATGTTGTGCTTGCTTTTACAGAATACAAACACATAAAAAAGCAGTATTTTGCAGAGATGCTGAAGTATCATGTCCACAAATTGAGGTTGGATAGTACTGTGTGCACCACTCAGTTTATTGAGGCACAATGAGATATGCTAATAAACATTACTGTTTCACTACAGTTGGTGCACTAAGCAGCCATATTTGATTCTGAAGTCAGGGGTTGTTGTGGTTCTTCTGAGTTTCCCAGTTTTAACTCAGACTTGAGTTAAAAGATCCTACTGGGAACAAGGAATTTCGAACTTCCTAGGACAAATGTAACACACTGTTAGTGTAGGTGGTACGCAATACGTACAACAACCAATGTAATAAAATGTTGCCGGGTTTACGTTAATCAGAATTCGGATAAAACCAGAGATATATAAAATACTAGAGACACAGACTTGAGTAAAAGTTCAAGTGCTCTATCAAAAAAGTGACTTGAGTAGAAGTTGAAGTGCTCTTTAAGCCCCATACTTAAGTGGAAGTACTAAAGTATTAAAAAAAAATGTTACTCAAGTATTGCAAGCAGTTTTTTTAAAAATGTACTAAAGTACTGAAAGTAAATGTACAAGTATTGTATTATGTAGTAAAGCATCTCACCCTTCTCTTCCCTGCTTGTGTTTTTTTTCCTCCACAGCTTATTGGGTGTTTATCTGGATGTTACAGCGATATCTGAAAGCTTTGTTTATGTCTATGGTTTATGTCAGGGAGTTCCTCGAATGTCACATGATATGGCTCTTCTTAGTGTGTTCCATATAGACTAAATGTGCACAGGGCGCCCTCAGGCTGCCAGTATGGATTGAAAACACAGTATATCAGAGTAGCCAACGCTCATAATGATTACATCGGCCCATTTTGGGTATACATTCAATAAATATTATTCCTCTCTAGAAATCTGACGTAAACCTATGACAATCTATCAATATAAAACGAAAAGCCCGAGGGACCTTGTTTGGTGAAGCGCTTTCATGACGACTACACAGGAGTTTTTTGTTTTTTTTTAATGGGAGCGGCTGACGCTCATAATTCATATTAAAAGTATCGACTCATTATTTCATTACATAACCCCTGACACAAATTAAGAAATAACTGTCACTATAAGTTTCTCAGAATAAAAATGTGGTCAAATACTGAAACTTGAGTCTTATATCTTTTTAATGATGTATTGTTTGTCAAGGTAATAACATTAAAAGTAATAGTAACTTTGAACTATTAAAAACAAAGAACGATTCAGTGCGTCGGCATCCTCGCACATTCTATGTGAATTGTCTTTCACTCCGACAAATGAAAACATGGACTTTAAGTAGGGCCAGACAGATGACCAAGCCCATGGACGAGGCCATGCCCCTAGTCGAATGGGTCTTGATACCAATAGGGCAAACCTGACCCACTGAGGTATATGCCATAGAAATGGCATCCACTATCCATCTAGACAGTCTTTGCTTAGTGACTGGATCACCCTTAGATCGGCCACCTATGCAGACAAAAAGCTGTTCTGATTGTCTAAAAGACGCAGAACGCTCCAGATAGATTCTCAGTGCTCTGACAGGGCAGAGAAGATTAACCTACCCATCCTCGGCAGAAGGGGGAAGGGCCAATAATGTAATTACCTGTGCTCTGAATGGCGTTGAGAGCACTTTGGGTACATAACCATGCCTGGGTTTGAGAATGACTCTGGGGTCATCTGGACCAAACTCCAAACATGAAGGGCTCACAGAGAGAGCCTGCAGATCTCCCACTCGCTTGATAGATGCCAATGCCAACAGGAGAGCAGTCTTTAGCGAGAGAGGTTTCAGACCAACCGACGGAGCGGTTCAAAAGGCGGACCCTTCAGAGCCCCAAGGACCGTGGGGAGGTCCCAAGGCGGCACAGAAGGAGTTCTGGAGGGGTTCATCCTCCTAGCACCCTTTAGAAACCGTCTCACCAGATCGTTTATTCCCAGTGATTGGCCCGCCACAAGAGCATGAATCGCTGCAATGGCTGCCACGTACACTTTGAGCGTGGACAGGGAGCGGCCCGCATCCAACAGCTCTTGCAGGAAGGAGAGTACCACAGATACCTCACATGACTCTGGGTCCACACAATTTTTCGAGCACCAGCTGGAAAAAACCTGACCATTTCAAAGCATAAAGGCGCCAAGTAGACGGGGCCCTAGCTTCAGAGATAGTGCTTAAGACCTTCTCAGTAAGGTCCCCGAGAACCCGTTTAGGGCCCATACATGGAGGACCCGTAAATCGGGACGGGGATGCCATATCGTCCTCTTGGCCTGCGTGAGGAGTTCTTTCCTCATTGGAACAGGCCAGGGGATTGTGTCTGATAACTGAACCAGCTCCGGAAACCACAGCCTGGATTTCCAGAGAGTGGCCACCAGAAGGACTGGGCATCCACGGGGGAAAAGACGGGGGAAAAGGCGTAAAGGGGGTGGTTGGGCCAGAGATGGGCCAGCGTGTCCCTGCTCTTCGAGAAGAACACTTTTAAATGGGTGTTGGTTCTCAAGGCGAAAAGGTCGACTTCGGCCTCACCGAACACACTCCATATCAGACTGACCGTCTGTGAGTTCAGGGACCACTCGCCTAGGGGAGTGTTGCCCCGTGAGAGCATATCCGCAACCAAATTCTGGACACCAGGGATATGCGCTGCGGCCAGAGAGCTCAGATTGGTTTGTGCCCATAAGAGGAGATCACTCGCCATAGCATGCAGGTTGCCTGACCTGATGCCACCCTGGCAATTTATGTAGGCCACTACTGACATGTTATCCATGCGGACTAAGACGTGGTGACCTCTGAGGTTTGACAGAAATGCTTTCAGGGCCAAACCAACTGCTTTCATATGTCACTGAGTCTAAAACTGTGCCCAGAAAGACCAGACTCTGGCTGGGGGGCAGTTTGCTCTTTGAAACATTGATTGTGAGACCCAGGCATTCTAAATTGCCGAGAATCAAATCTCTGTGAGCTAGCAGGTCGGCTCTCGACTGTGCCAGCACCAGCCAGTCGTCGAGATAATTTAGCACGCGCACTCCCTGAAGTCTCAGGGGAGAGAGCGCTGCATCCATACACTTCGTGAATGTACGGGGTGCCAGTGACAGACCGAACGGCAGAACTGTGTATTGATAAGCCTGACCCTCGAAGGCGAATCTCAAGAATGGCCTGTGACGAGGGTTTATCTGAATGTGAAAGTATGTAACTTTCAGATCCATTGTAACAAACCAATACCCCGGGCGAACTTGCCTGAGGATGTGTTTGATCGTTAACATTTTGAAAGGCCATCTCATGAGAGCCTTGTTCAAATGTCTCAAATCTAGTATGGGTCTGAGACCGCCGACTTTTTTCGGGATTAGAAAATAGCGGCTGTAGAAACCCGAATGTTTTAGCTGAAGGGGGACTAGCTCTATCGCCCCTTCTGCTAATAAATTCTGCACTTTGGTGCTAAGCACATGACCCATGCTGCCTCTCACTGAAGTCTCGATGACCACCTGAAACTTTGGGGGTCTGCGAGCGAATTGGAGCGAGTAGCCTCGCTTTATAGTGTTTATGACCCAACTTGACACACCGGGGGTGGCTTGCCAGGCCAGCACCCGTGTGGCTAGGGATTGACACACTGATTGGGACGGGGGGACCTGATACCCTTACCCTGTTGGACTGACTGAACAAGCTTTTGGCTGGGGGAAAGTCAGTGTTACAAAAGGGAAGGGGCCACCTAGTGGAGGGGGACCGTGGACCTGTGTGTTGTGACTGTGAAACTTTGCGCACATACTGAGTGTTGGACTGACTGCACAGGCTTTTTCCAGGGGGAAAGTCAGTGTTACAACAGGGAAGGGGCCACCTAGTGGAGGGGGACCGTGAACCTGTGTGTTGTGATTGAGAAACATACTCTTTTTGTGCTTTACGTGGGTCGCTGTGACAACAGTGTTCGTTTGTAGAGGCGCGCGCGCAGTGCAGCGGGCCTGTTTACAATAATAAAATCTCCAGCCGCCTGAGTAAGACAGGGAGCTGTGAGAAGTGTCATGGGATGTTGAGCAGTAACTATCTGTGGCGGCGCACGCTTCGTAGCTGGCTTCGTAGCGGGCGCACTGACTGCAGTGATAGTGTGCGGAATGAGTGGCGTGAAAAATAAATAAATAAATTCAGCGAAGCCAAGAGCCAAACTCGGGTCTCTGTAGCGAGAATCTCAGAATCCAGAGCCACAGGGGCGATTGACAGAGAAGAGCTCTTATAGCTTTTGCAGTGAGAGATAACAGTTTCAGCGTGGTTGATCCCAGGCATGAAAACTGCGCTGTTGTGTCTGATTCACGGAGAAGGTTCTGCGTGATTAACAGAATGTAAGGGAGCGGTAGCTCTCTTGTGTTGTAAAGAGAGATAGCCGCATGCACATCTGACCCCACGCTTCTTCTGTCGCTACACAATGAGGGAAGGAAGCGGGCACGCAAAGGAAAATAACATTGAAAACGTGGGAGCGCGAGAGGTGGTTTGCCGTCCCAAAGGAGTGCTAGCCGCTAGCGCATGGTGTTTTTTTAAGGTGGGGTAGCGCTCTTTAGTTGTAAAGAGAGGTAGTCGCACAAACATCTACCCGCGTGCTTCTTCCGCCCAGGCTCAACGAGGGAAGTAACGGGGGGGAGCGCGAGACGCAGTTTGCCGTCCCAAAGGAGAGCTAGCCGGGAGCGCATGATGTACTTTTAGGGCGGGGTAGCTCTCTTGTGTTGCAAAGAGAGCTAGCCGCGCAAACATCTACCCGCGCGCTTCTTCCGTCAAGGCTCGACGAGGGAAGAAACGGGGGGGAGCGCCAGAGGCGGTTTGCCATCCCAAAGGAGAGCTAGCCGTGAGCGCATGATGTACTTTTCGGGCGGGGTAGCTCTCTTGTGTTGCAAAGAGAACTAGCCGCGCGAACATCTACCCGTGCGCTTCTTCCGTCGAGGCTTGTCGAGGAAAGAAACGGGGGGGGGGGGCGCGAGAGGCGGTTTGGCGTCCACAAGGAGTGCTAGCCGCAAGCCCATGATGCAATTATGATGAGCGAGGCATTTGAAACAACACCTTGTACACTTAAACACAGAATATTACAATAGAAAGCATATAGAGTTGTCACCGGAAAGCCACAGGTGAGACGGCGTCAGGAGAAAACGGCTGAGAAGGCGTAGTCTGCTGAGATGATGCTCGCTCAGGCTGAGGGGCTTGTTCAATGGCGAAAGGCTTAGTAAAACAGTCAGAGACATGAAGTTGTCGCTGAAGGAGTAAAATCTGCTATAATGGCGAATTCGGGGGAATATTATAGGCTATGGCCACGCCCCCCTCGGCGGGCTCCCACCATTGGATGTGCAGTTGCCGCAGCACAGCCTATGAGCGAGCCAAACGCTCAATGTGCTAGCTGTGCAGCTGAAAATGCGTTTTACATACAAGCTTCAGTAAATCGAGGAAAAGGAGTTTCCCCACTGCGTATAGCTGTGCAATACGAAGTGACCGTTCGAAAGAGAACTTTAAATACTCAAATTAGTTTCTACCTTTTTACATGTGTCTTAACTTATTACTCGCATGTAATTATTGATGTGAAGGTCATTATGTATCTCTTTACCCTCTCTCCATCCATCTAACCATCCAGCCATCCATCCACTTTGCTCCAAGGGGTACCTTCTCTTTGCTATAATATTCTTTGGCACTCCATATGAGTAGAGTACAAAATAGCCTTAAAAGCCCTTAACCAACGAGGACCCACACAGAGCTGCTTTCACATCTGGAACCATTTATCTATCCAGGCGGCAAACAATACAGGCAGTATGAATGTAGGTCAACTTAAGGAGAGGTGAAAGGCACACTGTTTCTGGCTAATAGTAACACAAGCGTGACTCTGCAACCAATGTGCAGCTGACCTATCTGCAGTAGACTGATTGTCTCTGCCTGAACGAAGCTCATGCAGTACAGACTGGCCTAATGGTGAAGATACCATGACCAAAGGTACAAAGTGACCACAGAAGGGTGCTGGAAATTCAAAACCTAGCTAGGTCTTTTATGGAGGTGGGGTGTTCTTGTTAAATTGTAAGTTACCTTAACATATATGGTTAAAAGTCCAGTGCAGTGTTGTTGTTAACTGAAATTGAATCTGAAGCTATTCAAATTATTCTGTATTTCAATTGAAATAAAGCTGAAATAAAATAAAATATAAATATAGGATGAAAAATAAATAATATTTATTCTAGAATTACATTTTTAATTCTATTCTAAATCTATTATAATTTTTCATCATATATATTAACGATAATCAAGTATATGTACTTTTACATTACAACATTGTTAAAAATTAAATTCTCAAAATTATCTGTGACATATATCTGTTCATATGTAATTTTAATAGTCGTGTCTCTTATTAATCTGTCATTTTTGTATATTAGGGTGTTTTATTTTTTATGTTGTAAAAAAATCTGTCTGAAAATGTAAAAAAAATGACTACTTTAAAATATTACAAAAAAAAACCTTTAAGTACAATAACCTCATCATTTGGTGACCATCACCTTTTCTATGAGATGCTGCAAGGTTCATGATATAATATTCTCATAAATGTACCGTTTATGGTTTCATGCGCTTACAGAAGGCAGCCTAGTTTGTACCATATTCAGTGTGATGACAAAGTATTGCTTTACACTGCAGTACCAGAAAGTTTGATTCTCAGTGATTAAAACACTCCCTCTCAAAGTCTGTCTGCGTCAGACCTCTCCAAAGAATACGCAGATCATACACATCCTGACTCATGGACAATACATGTCCTTTCATGATTTAGCTCATTTTCATTCAACCAACATGATTTATGATTTGGTAAATGCAGAGCATTACCTTGCCAGAGCTTTGCTTTGGGAATTCAATGCACCGACCATTCTGAACCAATTAATGGCTGGGTGGGGGTACAATACAGCACATCTGTTGGCAATATAACCACAAACGTATAAAATAAATCAAAGCTGTCCCCTGTTTTGGGGAACATTGATGTTCTTTAGGAAGACTTGTGTAGCACTAACATTGTGAAAAAGAAGTTCACTTAATTGTATTGAATTGTATTGTATATTTAATGGCCACCTGTGTCGCTAATAACAAAGGTTTTTGAATTCTATACATATAGCCCCTTTAAAGGGATAGTTCACCCAAAAATGAAAATTAGCCCATGATTTACTCACCCTGAAGCCATCCCAGGTGTATATGACATTCTTCTTTCAGACGAATTTAATCGGAGATTAAAAAATGTCCTGGCTCTTCCAAGCTTGATAATGGGAGTCAATAGGTACAGTATATTTTAAGTCCATCAAAGCGCATCCATCCATGATAAAAGTGCTCCACTTGGCTCCAGTTGGTTAATAAAGACATCGTCGACTTGCGTATGGCCGTCTGACGGAAGCTAGTTATTTTAGTAGATAGTTTTAAATATGGATATTTTTCTTACACGAATGCATAGCTTCAGAAATGCATTTATTAACCCCCCAGAGCCTTGTGGAGCACTTTTATTATGGATGGATATGCTTTGATGGATTTCCAAAAAAATATGCCCATTGACTCCCATTAAAAAGCTGGGAAGAGCCAGGACATTTTTTTAATATAACGCCGATTATATTCGTCTGAAAGAAGAATGACATATACACCTACGATGGCTTCAGGATGAGAAAATCATGGGTTCATTTTCATTTTTGGGAGAACTATACATTTAAGTGTCCTATAATTTAATTGATATTATACCTGCAAATGCAGTTTTTTAACCCTTAAATGCTTGAATGTTTCGCCAATCGTTACACACCTTGGGTCATTAGCGACCCTTTACAATGTTTACAAATAATTAATGGGAAAACAGGCATTGTATTATAATTATAATTTTTTTGTCATATTATTTATAATAAATTAATTGAGGAATACTAAGAAGATTGATGTCTAACTTTAAAAAATGCATGAGGTGTAGAGTAGAGAATGACGTCCTTGGTCACTAAAGACACTAAAGGGTTAAGTGAACTACAGCCAGCAGCTATCACTCGTTCACATGTATTGTACAAGACACTGAATGTGACTCAAGGCCCCCGACATACAGGTACTCACGTTGAAGTTCTTTGTCGTTATTTGCTTAGAAGTAAATGAAGTTGGAAATACCTGTGCAGCGACGTACTGTTAACGAACATCTCATGCTGAGAGTGATGTTTAGATGAATATGTAAAAAAAGTGCTGTGTGCTTTACTCTCAATAACAAATTAAACACAAACACATTGCTTTTAATATAAATGTAAACTATAGTACATTTTCATTTAATTATAAAGAACATGCAGTTAAACATCTGAGAACATTTTAATAATACATTTGGTTGTTTTATACAGGTTCATTAAAGTGTTTTCAGACTTAATTGGCTGTTTCAATTTAAAATTGAAATTTAAGTTAAAATTTAATTAAAATGTATTAATAATATAAGTTGTTGGAGAGTTTTTGTGTCAATCAAGGACAAAGCTGCAAGTCCTGCAAGTCCTGTCATCAGTTCAGTATAACATGTAGAACAAAATGATTGTGACATACACCCTCTGTCACAAGATGAAGACGAAGGTACACTGATCCAATACGAAGTGTTTTTAATAAATCAATAAACACAGGAACAGACAGAAGGTTTAACAGTGCGTGTGTGTGAAACAGACAACACAAAAACATCGACCGACAACTGAATGGTGAAACAGCGCAACTTAAATACACAGTGATGATGAGATGATAACGAACAGGTGTGATGATCTGAGGAGTGTCTATGACAACTGAGGACTGGTGGGAAACTAAGACAAAGAAACA
Source organism: Siphateles boraxobius (assembly GCF_051911475.1). Taxonomy (NCBI): domain Eukaryota; kingdom Metazoa; phylum Chordata; class Actinopteri; order Cypriniformes; family Leuciscidae; genus Siphateles; species Siphateles boraxobius. The sequence goes on along the minus strand of NW_027508722.1, from coordinate 16,811,698 downwards.
CATGTGACTGAAAATAAAAAGCCAAGTCCATGAAAACGGAAACTAAGAACAAATAAAACGTAATACGTGTGACACCCTCACTGTTCTGTGTATGTTATGCATCGTACATTCATCATAAATGCTTTATTTAACCTCTGAACAGATGTGTTGGCAGTCGATTTGCTAAACAATTTCTCCTCTTTTAGCTCCATCATTCTTTTGGCCCTCAAATTGATAAATATATGCATCAACATGAATAATAAACCACACATAACAGTTTATTTAATTTCACAATTAAAATGTTTTGGCCATGGTGCAGCAGTTCTCAATTTGGAATTTGGCCCTTTTTTCTTTCACCTTATCTCTGAAAAAAACAATAAGTAAAATTTACTTATTTTTTCTCTGGCAAGTTTTGCATGAATATTTTTTAAGTAAATTTCACATATGGAATTAAGTAAACTCTACTTAACTAAATTACGTGAAAGTAACTAAGAAAATAAGTAATTTTAACTTGGCTAGTAAAAGATTGAGTAACATCTATTTAGTTGAAGTTTCAAAACATTTCACTCAAACAATATAACATTGAATTAAACTATACGTTTAAAGTGTATGCTTTACTTAGAAACATCTAAGTAATTAATACAATAGATCTACATATCAAAAGTTACACATGATGTTAACGCAGAGACCTCAATACTTGGTAGACAATACACAATACGGTAACACTTGATGGATCGTTTTTGTGTTTGAATATGTCATTTTGAGTAGAAAATGAAATCCAAATGTCACAAAATGCAATTTACTAATCCTAACAACAAACGTAATGATAAAACAGTGTTAATACAGCTAGAAAACAGTTAAAAGGCAACATCATTAATTACTCAAGGCCCAGTGCACGATGGGAACACCAGTATCAGAAAATTTGAGTAATTTTACTTAATTTTATAACGTTGATATTTACGCTTTCATTTTTACACCCTTGAATTGAGTACTAATATAGAATTTACTTAGTTTTTTTATATATTCTTGCCTGAACTAACCTTTTCATGTAAATAACATTGTTTTTTTTCTGTAGTATTTACTTCACCACAAAATCATTTTTATCAGTGTGTAATGAATGGATCTCTAAGGCCTCCATTGCCCTGATCCGTAGCAATTTAGTTGGATTCCAGGGTTTTGAATTTCGGCTGCAAGAGCTGTTCCAGGTCACTCGTGTCACGGGGAGAGTCAGAGAACGAGAGTACCTGCATGTCTGTCATGGCGCCACATGCTCTGTGTACACCCTGCTGAGGCAGACGCCAGAAATGTCAGTAACCCAAGTGCAGAGGTGCTTTTGTCAGGGACTTCAAGCTCATGGTTTTAAGACCTTTAACTACTACCAACCAGCATCCGTACTGTGAGAATCCTGAGCGTTGGCTTTATGCTGACTCATACACTGAAAAGATGCATCCCTGAATGAAATCCCTGAATATGAAGTCCTGTCTTACATGATACAGAAAATTTGTTTCTCAAACCTGACATTTTCTAATATTTTCATGTTTGATTTGAGATCTACAATAGTAGAGATCATTTTCATTGAATAACAATTTATGTTAATCTGTTTCTCCCTTTAATTATATTTGTATGCTAAATTATGGTATTTATTTTTTGGGTGAACTAATCCTATAACAGTAATAATAATAAATGATATTATAAATTATCACAATAATTTATCTATGATATATGTATATATTATTATAATAGATACAATATTTAACAATACAGAATACAATTATTTTTATTCATAATAACCAATCATAATCTAAATACATAACAACATATAATAAAATGGTAAATCTTTTCTCTTTGATGGTCCAGTTTAGATATTCTACTGACTAAGTAATTGACTGTTATTATTATTATAATTATTATTAGTTAAATTATTATTAGTTAAATAATTATATATATAATTACATAAAATATGTTATAAAATTAAACAAATATTGCTGTATTTTTTAATTAAAGGTTTATGCGTAATTAAAATGGCCAATAAAAGTAAAAAAGATAAGGAATAGGTTCTTAACTGAATAAGTTCGTAAACTGTACTGATTGGATAATCTGACCATGACATTCTTTTGGTCAAATGTTAATCATTCAGTTAATTGTTCATAATGTTTCTTCATTGGGAATAGAACGAGACTAAATGCACAATTACCTTGAAAGATAAAACACATGTTTTGGTGGATCAAAACATTGTGTGGATGTAAAAACATTAACGAGAAGAGGTCCCTTATAGGACGTAAGTTCATATGCCCTGTGGCAGAGCAGAAGGGTTATTTATCTGTTATTTAACAGTTCTGTAATTATATAAGAAATCCTCATAAGCTCACATGTGGTATAAACCTACATTGAAATTAAAGGCAATCACAGTAATTGCCTTGCCGAGCTATTACTGTAAGTAACTATGGTAAAAACCGAGCAGAGATGGAAGGGCCATCAAGCCCTGGAGATACCCAGGTGTAGCCCCAGACCATTTTAAGGAAAAGCCCCTCATCTTTATTATTATGTGAACCTCTGGACCCATGAGAAGTTTCCCTGTGAGACTCCAAACATAAAAGGGACCAATTAAAGACATGCAGGTAACTGAGTTTTATGTTGTTTTGTTTTTTTCTTTTTTACTATAGTTTAAAATGAATGAGGGTTGACAGAGAATTTAGGAATGACGTCAGTAAGCACATTTGTTTATTTTATGCTTCAAATATTTTTACTCCTGTAATATCTGTATTCCAGAGCATTCAGCAGTTTCATTCACGGCTTTGATTCTGTCAGTGCCAAATCATGAGTGTTTGTTATACTTTCTCCTGCTGAAGCAACAGATGTGGTTTGATGTTTGTGACGTGTAGTAATATCCATTTGTCTTTTGAAGATCCAGAGGCAACTGAGAGTCAATGTCCTGACTGAAACTAGAGCGAAACATCTGGTGGAGTGTGACTAACATTACCATCATTTTTAAAGGAAGTCAAATCCTTCTCCTTTACACTCTGGCTGACTGTGTGATAAAGAATTCATTGCAAGGCTTACTTTTGACTGATTTATGCAAGGTCTGGATGTGTAATCATTCTATGAAAGCTACAGTATTCTAGTTCTTGTGGTTGGACCACCAGAGCACACAGTATAGTTCTCTTGGATTCTGAGTTATACAAACGTTCAGTGTTCAAGAAACTGTTTAACGCTTTTTACCTTCTTTTTCATCCTCTTTAATGTAGGATTTTCTGTATTTAAGAACGGATTCTGGACCGGACCAATGGAGCCAGTTCCCAGGCTTCTGAAAACGCCTCGGTTACGTATGTAACCCTCGTTCCCTGAAGGAAGGAACGGAGCACTTGGGATCACGCTTAAGGAGTCTGTCATCTTCGAGTACTGTTAAAATGAGCCAATGCACATAGGCGTGTGAGATCTGCATCTCACACTCCGCCCGCAGCTCGGGTATAAATACGGAAGTGGATGCACGCATCAGTTGTTTTTCGCTGAGGAGCCAAGCAGAGCTCAGAGTCGGGAGTAACTGAATCTTACAGCCGAGTCTGATGGTACGGAGAAGCCGACTGGACCGGTTTGGAAGCACTTTCCAGGCTTTTACGAACCGGGCCAGGGAACCAGAGGTACCACAGACGTACCTGGGGTGGGGCAGTGAGCTGGAGGACAGGGACCCGGCTGGGAAGGCCCGAAGGCGGGGTCTGAGTGTGGTGCACAACACTTACCTGTCGCCACGTGACAGCAGAGGGTGGCATGAGAAGGTGTTACGGGGTCCTAAAACCACATCTAGCTGCCGGCTGGCGAACAAGAGGGGGCTGAGGGGTGCAAGACTTTACAGGGTCGCACACCGCCAGTCTGGCCCTCTTGGGAACCAGGAACAGAGGAATTTGCTCTTTCTTTTGAGTCGGGTACCCATCTGATGGTTACGAACAGTAACCATCTGAGGAGCTTGTTCCCCCATCCCTGGATGGCCTGTGTCAGGGATGCTTGGCCTTACACTTGCCACCCGAATTGGCAGCATCTGACACAGGCTGGGCAGCCTGCCTGAGGCTGGCTCCACGCTGAGGCCTTGGTGGAGGCTGCTGCTGAGGCCCAGCAGGAGCAGGAGCGGCGGCAGGAGGAAGCCCTTGGCGTCGAGCAGGCGTAGGAACTGCCACCGGCGGCGGGGTGGAGGCAGCAGCGGGCCGCCGGGGCAGGATGTGCCGGATGGCCTCCGTCTGCGCTTGGACGGCAGAGAACTGTTGGGTGCAGTTCTCCACCGCGTCACTGAACAACCCAACCTGGGAAATTCGAGAGTCCAGTTACCAAACCTTGTCTGCATCCACCATATCAACCAGGCTGAGCTAATTATAGTGCTCCTGGACCACTAAAGTGGACATCGCCCAACCGATCGCGCATGCCACAACGCTCATGCCCTGGAGGGCGAAGTCGATTGCAGTGCGGAACTCACCTATGAGTGCATGATCTGTGCTACCCTCATGCATGTCCATGAGTGCCCTGGCCTGATAGACCTGTAGTAACGCCATGGAATGAAAGAGGAGGCGGCTTACCCACTGGCTTTGTAAGCTCTGCCCGTCAGAACGGATGAGAACTCACAGGCCTTAGGGGGGAGACGAGGATCCTCCATCCAAGGATCGCCGGACACAGATGCACATGTGTCGCGACAGACCACTCCACTGGATAGATACCCTCGTAACCCAACACCGCTCCTCCATGAGGAGGGAGGAGCTACTCAGGTAGTTTCTGGCAGAGAAAGCTGATAACCAGCGCGACCCCCCGAAAATATGCCTCGAAATTTTTATATATATATATATATTTATTTATTTATTTATTTATTTTTAAATGTGATGCAGCCATTGTGACCGTCAGAAGGGGACAGGGGACGACCACATACAGAAACGCACGGATGGAATGACATCTTGAAAAAGACGCAAACACACCTGTGTTGCTCTTTCAGGAAATGGGACCCGTCATCAGTGCCAGAGCACAAAGGGGAATAACCACGGCAACACTGAACAGTGAACTAAAACAGTGAAGCACCCACTTATTTGCTCTTTAACCAACCGTCAACAAACACACAGAAATTAAGCTGTTACCGTAAAACAGCAGTTGAGAGCTCAGAAGCTCGTGATCACCGCTGCACTCGCGCTGTAAAACCACCAGCACTGGGAGAGTCTTCCAGAAGAACACCGACACACTTACTCTTTGAAAACTTCAACAGTCTTCAGAGACATCAACATCGATCGGCTCTGAAGCGAAAGACAACTGGTGTGTGCATCCACTTCCGTATTTATACCCGTGCCGTGGGCGGATTGTGAGATGCAGATCTCGCACGCATTGGCTCGTTTTAAAAGTTCTCGAAGATGACAGACTCCCTAAGCGTGATCCGAATCAGTCGACACATTGACTACGTCGAACGTGAGCGACTGAAAGGGAACCAGGTGTTACATTTACATTTTTGCATTTAGCAGACACTATTATCCATCGCGACTTACAAAAGAGGAGCAGAGCAATTCATTAAGGAACCAAAAAAAATTGTAATATAGAGATTTATTTACCAGATTACGAAGCAAGCCAGAGAAGAGGAGAAATGCAGATTGTGTGTGTGTGATACAAATGTGTGTGTGTGTGTGTGTGTGTGTGTGTGTGTGTGTGTGTGTGTGTGTGTGTGTGTGTGTGTGTGTGTGTGTGTGTGTGTGTGTGTTTGTGTGTGTGTGTGTGTGTGTTTGTTTGTGTTTGTTTGTTTGTTTGTATGTTTGTTTGGTTTGGTAGCTTTTCTGTTGTATTTCATGACTTATCATTTACCAGTCGTCTACCTTACGCCATTCCCTTCATATTTTCAGATAGAGCGCCTTCCAAAAATGATTTTAAAAAAGTTTTTAGGGCAGCACTTGTATATCTGAGTCATTGTAGATCAGACTGGAGAGCAGTGGGAGATGCACGTTCCTCTCATATCCTGTGTTTAGTCTTGCATCTGTAGTCTAAACCAGGCTTGCCCTGACCCTGAACACTCACAGCTCCCATGGGAAAAAGCAGCACCACTGAAGATTATATGCTGAAGGCATCACATACCTGGGTACAGCCAACAGACCTGTAATTATATGAAAATTGTTCACTGTTTGTCATCAGTTTTACACCAGGCTCTGACTTGTAGGCATACTCTACTTACATCATAGTGTATAGCTTAACTCCTTTTAAAATCCACAGCTTATAAAGAAAAGAAAAACCCAAACCTCATATGGCACAATGGAGACTGTGGACTGTGTTTGAGGTTTTGATGAAGCTTTTAATACAGGAAATGTTGAAATACGTGGAGAAATTTGCCCTGATGCAACTTTGGTTTGATTAGAGACTTTATCTGGAATAATTATGTTTTAGAACAATAGCCTGAATAATACACTTCAGAGAGAAATTCATTGTTTCCTAAACAATACTCACCAAGTGTTACCACATTTGGTAAACACTCTTTTGGAACAGATTTATCTATGTTGCTTTATTGTGTTCATGGATTTGGTTAAGTACACATAAAAGAGGAAAGACACTCGGCGCAACTTTTGCCACAGTATTTAAGAACAAAATAACAGACGCCAAATTATCTAAGCGTATTTAAATGTGAAGTGAAAATAAACTAAATTATTGAGTACATCAAAAAATCATCAGTGTCAAAATAAGTTGTGGCTATACACTATGTAGGACTTTCTTATACCGGGTTCAGACTACACGAAATGTTGTCTGTTATGATAGTAACTGAGTCAGATTATGCGATTTTGACTCCTAAATTCTTGTTGGGTCGTGGACAAGAAACATTCAGACTGCACATTGCTTCCCGACCAATCATTGCTTATCGTCTTTAACAACTTGTTCCCTTTCGTCCTGGGAACTCCGACGTGTCGTCGGGGGAGTTCCCTGACGAATTGGGATCATGCTAGGGAGCTTGCCTGTGTGCACGGTTATTTTGTAACAGCGAGCGCGGCACCGCATCCGAGGATGAACGACTTCAAGACGAATCACCGTTCGTCTCACACCACCGGCACCCAGTTTGCGTGTCTAAATTGCAAAGTTTTTTTTGTTAATGTTTTGTTTACGTTGTGTGATTTATTTAATGGAAAGCACATTCACTTCCAGTTGTCTTGCTGTTAATTTTAAATAAACGTTGAGCAAGTAGCTGATCAGTGTCTGCTCGTTTTTTTTCAAACTAATTGTTCTATAACAGACGAACGTCAATCTGCATACGTCATCTTCATCGCTCTGATTGGTTTTAGGTCTATCCAATTGCTCCAAGAGGCATTTGAGCTACGTCCGTTGGTGACGCCCCTTTGGATATTATTTGTCGATGAAGCTTTGCCAGACCCTAACTCAGTTACAACTGAGAATGGTCTGGTTTTAACCAGGCTAATAAAAGGCGGAAGTAAACATTGCACAATGCTTTTTGCTTCGGAGCCATCCAGTGTGTCTCTCTAACTGAGCTGCTGTGTTTTCCGAAAAAAACACAAAAAAAACGAGTCCTCTTGCTGTTCTAAAAGAGCAACACGGGCATTTCGCGTCCTTTTCAGGATGTCGTTTTACCCATGCGTTTCTGGATGCGGTCGACTTCTCCCTCAGGAAGATGGTCACGCTGAGGCAGCGTTTGTGAACGAGTCATTTTCTCATTGCGGGAACATGACTCTGGCGATGCTGCGTTCAAGACTAAGATCCCTGAAACATGGGGGAGTCCCTTCAGAGAATACCCATTCCAGTTCGTCTGCCGGTTCAGTTCGGCAGACGGCTACTTCGGTGGTTCCTGTTGGTGAGCGGATGAGGATTACAGTGCAGAATGCTCCTTCTGGTGAAAGATCCTCACGGGCTTCTCACTCCTCTAGTAGCTCGTTGCCATTGGTTGTCCCGGGGGAGCAACCTTGCTCTTCCTCCCTCACCACTCTCGATGGTGGTGCGGCGCAGTCAGGGCCTCGTTCCTCGTCTCTCTCCCTCCCCTCGCCACCGGGCAGCCCGGAGCAGAATGCACACAGGCCTTCTGTCTGCCCTTCGGGCTGGCCCTGTCACCCCGCGTCTTCACGAAAGTCGCGGAGGCGGCCATTGTTCCCATGAGAGAACAAGCCGTTCGCATCCTCAACTACCTTGACGACTGGCTCATTCTAGCTCACTTGCGAGATGTGTTGTGCGATCACAGGGACATGGTGCGTCAGCGCCTCAGCCGGTTGGGGCTTCAGGTCAACTGGGACAAGAGCAAACTTTGCCCCGTGCAGAGGATCTCTTATCTCGGTATGGAACTGGACTCGGTCGCCCGGACTGCGCGCCTCACTGAGGAACGCGTCCAGTCAGTGCTCACCTGCCTCAGGTCTTTTCGAGGCAGGGCAGCGGTTCCACTGAAACAATTTAAGAGGCTCCTGGGGCATATGGCAGCCGCAGTAACTCCGCTCGGCCTGTTACATATGAGACCGCTTCAGCGCTGGCTTCATGATTGAGTCCCGAGATGGGCGTGGAACAGCGGCACGTTCCGGGTCAAAGTGACCCCGCACTGTCGACAAACTTTCTCCCCGTGGTCGGATCCTGCGTTTCTACGGGCCGGAGTGCCCTTAGTCCAGGTTTCAAGGCATGCTGTGGTTTTCACAGATGCCTCTGCCACCGGGTGGGGGGCCACGTACAAAGGGCATGCAGTTTCAGGTCTGTGGGCGGGGCCTCAACTGCATTGGCACAACAACTGCCTAGAGTTGCAAGCAGTACGCTTAGCCTTGCGTCGCCTCAAGGGGTTTCTCAGACACAAGCACGTACTGGTCCGTACGGACAGCACTGCGACCGTTGCGTACATCAACCGTCAAGGTGGTCTACGGAGGGAATAGGTTGTATCTTCGCAGCGGATACGTGCGTTCTTTGCTCCGTATGGCACCCAACGTTGGTTAGCCTCGTGAGTTACTCCTTCACCCTTCTGGTGCAGGGTGCAGCGGACCGCCCGGCGCCAGGTCTGCTACCTGTAGTAAGGAGTTGATAGTAGACTGGGTGTTCCAGTGGTCTCTATTGTGACCCATGATGCCACGTGCAGTTCAGCCGTGTCTTCCCCTTGACGGACTCGTTCGTCGTCCCTGTTGAGTACGCTCCCACTTCCCTTGGACTGGGACCACCTCAGGGACTGCCATATGTTTCACTATCCCATCGGGCTAGTTCATATGTGTATTCCTGGCCTTCCTCAGTCAGGCTGGGGCTTCCGCAGCGTTCCCCCCTCTCTTGAGGGGACGCTTTCCCAGTGATCCAATATCCACTGTGCGGGTCTTGCAGAACAGCAGTGTGGTTCCCGTGCTAGCTCCCGCAACTTATTGCAAGAAACTGCTGCAGGGTAGCTTAGCTGGGCGCTGGACGGGGCCAGCACCATGGCATTTTATTAGGGATCCCAATTCGTCAGGGTACTCCCCCGACGAAAGGGAACATCTCGGTTACGTATGAAACCCTCGTTCCCCGAGTACAGGGAACGGAGACATGTCCCACTGTTCAGCTCCTCAGCGAAAAGCATTGCGCAATGTTTACTTCCGCCTTTTATACCCGCGCTGGTAGGCGGGCTGCGGAATGCAAATCTTGCATGCCAATGTCCATTGGCTCGTTTTAATTCTCTCGAAGGCAATTGGCTCCCTTGCGTGATCCCAATTCGTCAGGGAACTCCCCCGACGACACATCTCCATTCCCTGTACTCAGGGAACGAGGGTTACATACGTAACCGAGACGTTTGATGTCATTGACTAACTGACTTCCATAAACAAGAATGTAAACAAACAATGGCTATCCAAGAAGCGTATGAGCTTGATGCTAATTCCAGTACTCAACGGCTTTCTGAAGCGCCTCCGCTAACGTTTGCCAGCATTTATCTTTTTTCACTCTGTCGTGGTTGTCCCTTGAGGAAACATCATAAAGGCAGTAGTATTATTGCCAAAGCTCCACAAACCTTTCCTCCATTGCATAATTCCACCTAGTAGCACTTTCTTTTCCCCATGTTTGAACGCGAAAGAGCTTCTGTGCTCCTTGGTCAATGCCACAGATGTGACAAAACCAATCGTGGAGGACCGGAAAAATTAGTCGGTTGTCGTCCACTATGACACACTATATGAGATCCCGAAAGCCATTGATTTTTATGAATCACTATAACACACAGATTGTGGCAAAATCGGACTGATATCATGCAGTCTGAACCCACCATTACTTTCAGTGACACTTGGTGGATCTGCAGGCAAGTATAGTTCAAACTACTGAAAAAAATTGATGTAAAAGTAATTTTTATTTTAAGTACCGGCCAAAGTGCCATAGCACACCTTTAAATTTAGTCTTTAACATTCTTAAGTCTTTGAGACGCAATTTTAAAACGTCAGAGCTATTAGCCTGTTGGAATCAACGTCACATTTATTTACAAGGGATGTTAATGCACATGTTCTGATGATCATGGCAAAATGATTACCATGATAAAATAATAATATTTATTTTAAGTACCGGCCAAAGTGCTGTAGCGTACCTTTAAATTTAGTCTTTAACATTCTTAAGTCTTTGACACGTTATTTTAAAACGTCAGAGCTATTAGCCTGTTGGAATCAACGTCTCATTTATTTACAAGGGATGTTAATGCACATGTTCTGATGATCATGGCAAAATTATTTAATCAAATGATGAGCAAATGTTTTAGTAATCGTAGTAATCTGCTGCATCCTCCACAACCTAGCACTCAGAACCATCACACAAGATGCGATTTGTGTTCAGCACAGAATTTGTGGGCTTATTTGTACCATTAGCGTATACGTATAGTGTATAGCATATATACAAAATATCAATTTGTGAAAGGTGTGCTAAATATTAATATAATATCTCAAATATAATATTTCAGATTACAAAGATTAAGATGGATAATTAATCAATTAATTATAAAATGGGATGGTCTAGCGCTAAATCTTTTGCTTGGTGTGAAACAAGACACAAGGTTCAAATCCCAACCTCCCTCCAGCCACATGTTCTGTTGCATGGATCTTCTCCAGCACAAGGAAAAGTTTACTCTGCAGCAGTTGGCACAATAATTATGGACACATTCTGTGCTGCTTATATGGAGCCAGTTAAATGTGCTTCTGGCACTGATGGCCTGATAGAGTAATGATCTAGCGGCTGATAAGTCAATAGCAACACTAAACCATGATCCACATTTGCATGCTTTATAATACGACTTCCTCTGACACTTCCCCCTTTTTCTTTTTGTAAATAAAAACCGCATGGGTTAAAGAATGTTTGTTTTCAGGTTGGCCTTTTTGTTTATTTTCCAAGAGTTTGTGTAAGTGAGAGGGAGAGAGAAGGAGACTGTGATTCTGCAGTCTGCTATAACTCAGCTGAGCTACAGGAAGAGGTGAAACTACTGGGACGCAGCATGTAGCATGAGTAGCTCAATCACTCTGTTTTATAGCAACAGCAGGAAACTCATTCTTACGGCTAGAATGGCCTCATTCTTATAGCTTAAATTGCATCATACATATATGTAGAGATCTGGCCTTTAAAAAATATATGAGGTGGGGAAAAAATCTGCTTTATTATTGAAATGTCTTCATTGTGCAACACAATTTCGCTTGTAATGTAATGCTTCTACAGAAACAAATGCAAGCCCCAGAGTTGATTATATAATTTTTGTGGTTGTGTAATGACCTTAAATTAAAGACCAATGTTTGAGGTACTGAACACAATCCGGCAACATTTGGCAATTTTTGAGTGAAACGTGTACAGTACAGAGGCGGAAGTATGTGACTGAGCCTTTGAAGTCCTCTTGCCTTGGCTTTTGACAAATCAGACCAACGTCCGGCCCAGTTCCTCCACAGTTGTGCAGGAATGATGGGTAATCCCCAACCATCTACCCACAAGGAAATATTTCAGAAAGTGCAAACACACTCTACTAGAGATACTTTTCATCCCGTCAGACAAAACAATTCTAGTGGTCTATATCTGTTTCTACAACAATAACCTATCATCTGCTGTAAAGTGGGATACAATTATGTGACGCCAAATACTGTAAGATGTAAATGACTGAAGATTTTTTTAGCACAAGTACACATGTAAAAAAAAAAAAATTAAAGATTTTAACACATTACAGCACAGTCTATTATTGAAAACCCTAGTAAACATTGCTTGACTGGTTTGAGTATCATTTTGCCAAAGCAAAAAAAAAAAAAAAAAAAAGCAGGTGGGGCTAATGGTTTTTGATGTGGGGCAATTCTTAATAGACTTTTCACTCATTTCTTCCACTTCTGTGATCGTTAGTCTTAGTTGCATACGCTCATTTTCCAGTCATCTTGAATGTTATTGTCAATACAACTAAACATTTTGGGAGAACGTCACATAAGTTGCCTTCATAAATTCATGTTGATTTCCTAAAATTTCTCACCATTATTGCGATTAGTGTTCCCTTTGGTTGGGCACTTGGAACTTCATTTCATATTATTGTGATTCTCTTCCAATTGAATCAGTGATGCAACATGAATTTACTGTTATTTGATTTCAAAGGAAGTAAAGTAATAAATTATATATATATATATATATATATATATATATATATATATATATATATATATATACTTAAATCCATGTTCTTAATAAATTTGTTGATGATGTATAACATAACTATATTTCATGTTTAATAATGATCGTTTAAGATTTTATTGCTAACACTTCTGGCATAAACTTTAAATTGGGTTGATATAATCCCTCTATTATTGTGACAATATCTTGCAATTTTGCTTGAGTCACACACACAGTTCAACATTCAGCATGCAAACCACAACAATGGTAACACGTTTTTTTTTTTTAATTAATTTAATTAATTAGACCATTACAATTTTATTTGCTGTCTCTTGTCAGTATAACCCCAATAATGATGGCAAATAAAATTTTAATGGTAAAATAAAGCCAAAAATGGTAAAACAAAGCAATTAATTTATTCATGCCGCAATGCACTCTGGGAGTACACTTCCTCAGATCACAGATAGAATTACTGTAAGTAAAGTTAACTAAAAAAATTGTTTTACAAAAATTGTAAAAAACAATGTTAAATAAAATACATTGTATAAATTGTTACCGATTATTTTGCAATAAATGTAAAATAAAGTAATAAAGTTCTAATAAAAAGATTATTAATTACATATAGCTATAGTTACAGTTTTTTACAATCATTTTGTTACTATTTTCAGAACCTTGATGTCATTTTTCACAACTCTAGACACAAAACTCACAACCAATGATCAAAATGCACATTTTTCAAAACTCTAACCCTTTTCTCAATTGCTTGGATACAATACACATAAAACTTAGATCATTTGTTCATTCAACAAAAATCACCTGTTCAATATGACACAACTTAACATCACAGTACTACTATTTCAAAAGGCAATTCACACATTACATTTCAAATGAGTGTCTATTCATTTCCGTACAATGATCTAACTATCAATTGATACAACTGCTCAAAATGATAAGTAACTGTTGCATTACTCTTAATGCATAGTTGTATGGAAACACACGCAATCTTCCATGTTTACAGTAAATCATGAAAGTTTCAAGATAACGAGATTCATTGTCACCAATTAGCGTGGAGCATGAACCAATTAGACTACAATATCCATGGATGTAGCCTAATATTTTATATTTTTGCTTTGATTCCAATAAACCTATGTTGTGATTGTACTGTAGTGTTTTGCATCAATATATTACAAACTTTCTTCGCTGATTCCACTATTTGTGTATTCTCTCTACGACTGCAGTGCTTTTACAGAGATGTATATTTACTGTACATGTAGTACCATAATGAAACCTGGATCACCTATTTTGTTCTACAATATTTAATGATTGTACGAACAATGACACAGTGAAACTATCGGTTGCATGTGTGTGGGTGATCTATAGTTATGTTTCAATGGTATTTCACAGTAAATTTGTTCTTTGAACCAATGATTGTGCAAGTGCAAGATTTCTTTAAAGATGTGAATGCACAATGCAATGTTTTGAACATTAGACAGCCTGTGTTACAAGTGATAACCGTTGTGAGTTTTGTGTCTAGAGTTTTGAAAAATGACATCAAGGTTCTGAAAATAGTAGCAAAGTGATTGTAAAAAACTGTAATGCAAAATAGAATTGTATTTGGTTTCTCTTTTTTTGATGTAGTGTTTCTTTAACCAGGAAAATGTGACATTTCCAACATTAAGTGTAACTGGGACTTGAATTTACATTGAACATTTTTTCGTTTTTTGATTTTTAACTGAGGACTTTGCGTCCTCATTTCAAAACACCACTGCACGCCAACCAAATGGCAAAATATTATTAGAAAACAATTTAACAGGATCAGTTCAACATGTACTTGTTCCTGTCATCCAACAGCTTAAGTTCTTTGCAGTACTAAAATTCCCCAAAAATTATATAACAAAAAAACCATTAAAAAACTCTTGCTATTGGCTGTATCTCAAAGTCTTCTGAGCTGACTCACTAAATAACCAAATAACAGCAACAATCCTGATTTAGTGTAATCATGAAGCTAAGTTTCAATTTGATTCAATACTTTATTAAAATTAATTAAGAATAAACTTATAGAACTTATAGAACTTCTTAAAGAACATTTGGGGTACACTTGCCAATGTTCAATCTTTTGTGTGTGTGTGTGTGTGTGTGTGTGTGTGTGTGTGTGTGTGTGTGTGTGTGTGTGTGTGTGTGTGTGTGTGTGTGTGTGTGTGTGTGTGTGTGTGTGTGTGTGTGTGTGTGTGTGTGTGTGTGTGTGTGTGTGTGTGTGTGTGTGTGTGTGTGAAAAATATAGCACATCAAAATGTTTAGCCGATATAGCTATTGTAAATGCTAATTGTCAATAAACATTCGCAAGTATTGACAGAATCATTTTCTGAACCAAAATTGCGTTAAAGACTGTACAGATACAAATTACAATTCAATTCAAAGAAAAAGACAACAATAATAAAAAAAAGTATTAGCAAAGTACAAATATAATTCTTAATATTCTCATATTGAATGAGACACCATGGTTATCCGATTTTCTAAACAGTAAACAACTGTAATAAAATATTTATGAATAGACCGGAAGTCTATTCCTGGAGACTGCATCCTTTTTCTTTGTCCTAAAATTTCCTTGAAATAAAAAAAACATAATAATTACAGCCTGTTGTCCTGCTAACAACTAAGATATTGGGGGAAAATGCATGTCATATTCTATTTCGAATGTAATACCGTGACCTTTAGTCCTTGAACAAAAGACTATTAATGAGAAAATTAGATTTTCCATGTGTCTGCAGGCATCCTTCCTGTGCTGAATGTGTGTGTGGAAGCAGAACTTAGAAACTCTCTCAGCCAAATCTCAGTTAGATCCAAGTGTATTACCAATCCAGAACAGAGACCCCTACACAGTCCCACCCATGTTACTCCTCTACGGTCATGATCGGGTTTCTTCGTTGGGTGGCCATCCATACACATCTGTTAGAGGATGACACACCAGGTGAAGAAGTGGAGATGACACAATGCATTCTTATGTAGCACTTGTGAAAACAGCCTTCACAAGCTTCCTTTCCATTTTTTGACATTAAAGAGAGTCATTTCAGTACATGCTGTTGGTTGTCAGGGTACTTCTTAAAGGGGCAGTTCACTCAAAAAAATAAAATTCTGTCATTTACTCACTGAATGACGTCCTTTCTTTCATGGAACTCAAAGGGAAGTGTGCAAACTTAAGTGAAAGAGGCATACAGGTTTGGAGGTACACTAATGATGGAGAACTGTCCCTTTAAATGTTCTGATGAAAGCTGTGGTTGCCATGGCTGTGTTGTCAACAACACTTTTGATACAAGTGTGTTGTCATCCAAAATTAAGGATCTTGGACAAAATCAAATAGAACAGCTCTGATAGAACATCCCTTTATGAAGTTTGTTGAAAGATCAGATAGTAAGAGGAATGGACAAGATGTGCTCTTTCTTTGAAGTTCTTCCATTTCGTTTTGAAGATTTAGCATATCCTTCCTGCATTACATGTCCTTCTAATAGTTTTTATACTAGATTTCTGAATGAGGAACACCAGGGTCGAACAGGCTGTTACCTCATTCTGCATGTGAAAGTCTTGTAGAAGATTAAGAGATAGTTATAAAACCCCTAAAGAAACATGATGTCATGGAAGTACTGTTAAGCTCCCTCTAATTCACTTGGTCTCCAAACCTGACCACCCTCACATACACAGCTTCAACTCGTCAGCACGTTTCTTGGGTGATGATTACTCATTTGCAGTTGGCGGAGGCTCATCATAGAATCTCATCTGTTTGCCCTTCAAAAGACTTAATAATTTCTTCTAGGGATTTCTAGGGATGAGCAAATTCACATTTGTTTTTGCATCTGAAACGACTGTTTTTAAGAAACCACGTTGAAAACGTCTCGGTTACGTATGTAACCCTCGTTCCCTGAGTAGGGAACGGAGACGTTACGTCGGATGACGACGAATGGGGTTTCGCTTAGAACACCTATCGACTTCGAGTATTACAAAACGAGCCAATGGCAAAGAAATGCCATGGGTCTGCGGAATTTGCATAGCGTATCTCCGCCTTACCTCGTGGGTATAAAAGGAGGACGCCGGCAACAGGCAGATATGTTTCTTCGCTGAGGAGCCAAGACTGAGCTCAGGCGATCCCCGCGGTACAGCGGAAAGTGGCAGGCAGACGTAACGTCTCCGTTCCCTACTCAGGGAACGAGGGTTACATACGTAACCGAGACGTTCCCTTTCGTTGTCACTCCGAGTTACGTCGGATGACGACGAATGGGGTTACCAGTCTAATCACGCCACCTTCTCAGCTGTCTTCCAGTGCCCTGCGTAAATCTGAGATCCCTGTCGTGAGACTGGCACGGACGAAGGACTCCTATTTAGCACAGGAATACCAAGGTACACTGGGGGCATATCCCAAAGTTTAGGGGAAATATGCAATTACTGCCAACCCAGAGGGGGGGGGGGCTTAGAGAATACACATATGACCCGAAGGAGACATATGGAGAACACTGGGGTGTCCAGCCGCAGGTGGAATATTTCAACCCCAGGGGTGGCAAGGTGGCTTGCCAAGGGAAAGACACACGCTCAGAGAGGCTTACAGTGGAAATACACATGTGGGGGTCGCTCAGAGGAGGGACCATGCACACGGGAGGCACCTAGCCGACGCACAGGCAATAGACACTGGCGCCAACGTCAAGAGTGCTGGAGGAACTCAGGGCTTTTTGGGGAAGCTCACCTGAGGAGAATATCGCACGTATCCAGTCCGTGGAGTGGAATGGCGAGCAAGCGAAGACACCTGAGCGGGTCCAGTACTAGCTGGTTGAAGCGAGTACATGAGAGGACACTGGCTCCACTCGGAGATTGTAGAATCTGGCGAATGTGTTAGGTGTCGCCCAGCCTGCAGCTCTGCAGATGTCTGTTAGCGAGGCGCCATGCGCTAGAGCCCAAGAGGATGCCACACTCCGGGTGGAGTGGGCGGTCACACCAAGGGGGCACGGTCGACCTTGCTGCTGGTATGCCAAGGCAATGGCGTCCACTATCCAGTGAGACAGCCTTTGCTTGGAGAGAGCCTTTCCCTTCAGCTTCCCACCATAACAGACAAAGAGCTGGTCTGAAGTCCTGAAACACTGCGTCCTGTCTACATAGTTGCGGAGGGCGCGTACTGGACAGAGCAGTGCCAAGGCTGGGTCTGCCTCCTCCGGGGGCAGCGCTTGCAGGTTCACCACCTGGTCCCGGAAGGGAGTGGTAGGAACCTTGGGCACATATCCAGGCCGGGGTCTCAGGATCACGTGAGAGTAAGCCGGCCCAAATTCCAGGCACGCTTCGTCAACGGAGAATGCATGCAAGTCCCCCACCCTCTTGATGGAGGCCAATGCAACCAGGAGCGCTGTCTTCATAGACAGGAACTTAAGCTCCACTGATTGCAAAGGCTCAAAGGGAGCACTCCGCAGGGCAGTTAGAACCACTGAGAGGTCCCAAGAGGGAACGAGAGGAGGACGAGGAGGATTCAGTCTCCTCGCTCCTCTCAGGAACCTGATGATCAGGTCGTGCCTTCCAACAGACTTACCTTCGACTGGGTCATGGTGTGCGGCAATAGCGGCAACATAGACTTTCAGGGTGGAGGGAGACAGCCTTCACTCCAGCCTATCTTGAAGGAAGGAAAGCACGACACTAATCGAACATCTCCGGGGGTCTTCTTGAAGAGAAGAGCACCAGTTGACGAAGAGGTTCCACTTCAAAGCGTAGACGTGTCTCGTGGACGACGCTCTAGCGGAAGTGATGGTAGCCGCCACCGTAGGTGGAAGGGTACTCAAACCTGCTTCGTCCCGTCCAGGAGCCACACGTGGAGGTTCCAAAGATCGGGACGAGGGTGCCATAGGGTGCCCCGTCCCTGAGAAAGGAGGTCCTTCCTCAGGGGAATCGGCCAGGGAGGTGCTGTCGCGAGGAGTACTAGTTCGGAGAACCAGGTCCGGGCGGGCCAGTATGGCGCGACCAGAATGACCTGCTCCTCGTCCTCCCTGACCTTGCGCAGGGTCTGCGCAAGAAGGCTCACTGGGGGAAACGCATATTTGCGGCCCCGCGGCCAGCTGTGCGCCAGTGCATCCGTGCCGAGCGTGCCCTCGGTCAGGGAATAGTACAGGGCGCAATGGGTCGAGTCGTGAGAGGCAAACAGATCTATCTGTGCGTCCCCGAACTGGTCCCAAATCAGCTGAACCGACTGGGGATGGAGTCGCCCATCTCCCGGGAGGGGCTGAAGCCGTGCGCTGCACAGTTCAGGGCTCCGGGGATGTAAATGGCATGAAGCGACCTCAGATGCTTCTGACTCCATATGAGGAGGTGGCGGGCGAGTTGCGACATATGGCGGGAGCGTAGACCACCTTGATGGTTGATGTACGCTACAGTGGCGGTATTGTCTGAGCGGACTAGTACGTGTTGGTTCTTGAGCACGGCCCGGAAGCGGCGCAAAGCAAGACGTACGGCCAGCAACTCGAGGCAATTGACATGCCAGAGGCGACGGGGTCCTGTCCAGGAGCCCGCGGCAGCACGTCCATTGCACATGGCACCCCAGCCCGTGGAGGAGGCATCTGTCGTTACAACATGCCGCGAAGCTCGTTCCAGGGGCACTCCGGCCCGTAGAAAACTGAGGTTCGACCACGGGGTGAAGGTCTGACGGCAGGTCGGAGTAACTGTTACTCGGAGGGTGCCGTGTTGCCATGCCCACCTCGGGACTCGGTCGCGAAGCCAAAGCTGAAGCGGTCTCATATGAAGCAATCCGAGCGGCGTTGCCGCGGCTGCAGAAGCCATATGCCCAGGAGCCTCTGAAAAAGTTTCAGTGGAACCGCACTCTTGCCCTCGAACTGTCTCAGGCAAGTCAGCAGTGACTGCGCGCGCGCTAGCTCGTAAGCTGCGCGGACATGGCGACCGAGTCGATATCCATACCGAGAAAAGAGATCCTCTGCACGGGGCAAAGTTTGCTCTTCTCCCAGTTGACCCGAAGGCCCAGACGAGCTAGGTGCCGAAGCACTAGGTCCCTGTGTTCGCAACCTGAACTCGAGAGTGAGCTATGACCAGCCAGTCGTCGATATAACTCAGGATGCGAACCCCGTGTTCCCGAAGGGGAACAAGGGCAGCCTCGACGACCTTCGTGAAGATGCGAGGAGACAGGGCTAGCCCGAAAGGGAAAACCGCGTACTGGATGCCTGCCCCTGAAAGAAAACCGAAGGAACGGTCTGTGTCAAGGAGAATAGAGACATGAAGTAGGCGTCCTTCAGGTCGATCGCTGCAAACCAATCCTAGGCCGTATGCATTCGAAAACGCGTTTGAGCATCTTGAACGGCATCCTGTGAAGGGAGCGGTTCGGCACGCGCAAGTCCAGGACTGGCCGTAACCCACCGGTTTTATTGGGGACAATGAAGTAGGGGCTGAGAAGCCGGCTGACCTCATCTCGGCTGGAGGGACAGTCTCGATTGCACCCTTCGCCAGCAGGGTGGCAATCTCTGCTCTCCTGATGGGGGCATAGCCACCGACAAAAGTGGAGCGGACTCCCCAAGTGGGGAGGAGACCGTGCGAACTGAATCGCATAGCCGAGCCTGATGGTCCGCGCGACCCAGACGGGGAAGCTCTAACCAGGCTCCCAGGAACTGAACCAGCGGGATCATGCGACCACAGGCGTCCCCCCGGAGGGGCAGCGAAGCGGAGTAACTGGCCCAGACGTGGACAGCATAGCGGCCCGATGTGGGGGCACAGTTAGCAACCGCGCCCTGGCAGAGGGGCCAGGGGAGGACCAGGCTGGTCGTCCCGCGGGGGCCTGCTCTGCCAGGGGTCTGGCGACAGAGGGGGACAGGGGCGAAGCGGTCCGTGGACGGCACACCATGTCAACCACCTCTGGGACAGAGGGGGACGAGGAGAGCACGGCTTGTGGGCGGCGCTCTGTGACGTCCGAGAACTCTGTGCTCAGAGACGGGAGAATCAGCTCTTTGGAGAATAAGGATTCTTCCCCGGCCCTCCCCGGGGAAAGGAGTGGTCCTGCTACCAACTCCTGGAAAGAACTGAGTCCCATCTCTGAGGAGCCCAACTCAAGAGCGCCGCTTAACCCGGCGTGTAGCGGGGTGCGGGGCTGGAGAGGACTGTGGCGTCCGACCGCGGCCTCCAGAGCCGACCCGGGTGAACGGGCGGGGTGGGAGCCGCGGGGGGGGCGCCCTCGGCAGTGGGCAGACCGAGGGATCTGAGCGGACGGCGGGGCCGTCGGGACAGAATCAACCTCAGCCTGCTCCATCGCCGAGGTGCCCGTCTCACGAGCGCCGCTTAACCCGGCGTGTAGCGGGGGGCGGGGCTGGAGAGGGCTGTGGCGTCCGCCCGCGGCCCCCAGAGCCGGCCCGTGAACGGGCGGGGTGGGAGCCGCGGGAGGGCGCCTTCGGCGGTGGGCAGACGAGGGATCTGAGCGGACGGCGGGGCCGTCGGGACAGAATCAACCTCACTCTGCTCATGGGCGGCTGAGAGCTGTTGGGCAAGCCCTCAACCGCACCGCCGAAGAGGCCGACCTGGGATATGGGAATGTCGGACAGACGGGTCCGCGCGACATCCAGCACATCAGACAGGTTCAGCCACAGACTGGTGAGCATCACCTGACCCAGGGAGCGTACGGCCACTTTCGTCGCTCAGAGAGCAAGGTCAGTGGCGGCGCGCAGCTCAGTGAAGAGCCCTGGGTCAGTCCCGCCCTCGTGCAGGTCCATGAGCATCTGGGTCAGGTGGACCAGCAGAATGACCATGGCATGCAGTGAGGCGGCTGCCAGTCCCGTGGCGCTATAGGATCTCGCCACAAGCGTAGACGAAAAACTACAGGCCACGGGCGGGTGCTTAGGATTGCGCCGAGAAGAAGCACTCTGAGGACACATAGCATCGCAACAGAGCGTTCAGCCGGGGGAACCCCAGTGTACCCAAGGGCAGCGGCCCCATCGAGGGGAGGAAAGGCGGATGAGATCAGCGAGCGGTCCTAAGAAGACAAGGGGGTCTTCTAGGACTTCGAGATCTCATCATGCACGTCCGGGAAGAGAGGTATTGGGGTTTGCCACGGACGAGGGTCGGCGGCCTTACCCAAAACCAATCGTCCCAGGAAAGCATGGCCGTCATCTCCGGATCAGACTCAGGCACAGCCGTATGCACACCGGAAGGTGGCAGCTGTGACAAGCCCTCACTTCCAGAAGACTCAAGCCCACCTAGTGATGCTGCAACAGACATGGCATCTTCCTCTGTAGCTTCAACTGAAACACGCGGGCCACCAGAGGGTAGACTCGCGGGAATCAGCAGTTCACTAGCGGGCACCGTCATCGAAGAGGGGGGCTGGGGTCACGGACACATAGTCGGCGCCTTGTTCCAGACCGTAACCCTCAGGTCACCCTGGCCACCCGCCGAAGATCGGGGGGTGGATGAGGGGACTCTCACTCTTGCGAGTTCACCGAGTCTCGACCTATTTATGACGCGATGATCACGTTCCCTTGCGAGAACATGAGTCACCCACGAGCGCTGTTCAAGCATGATCAAACACACTAGACAGCGCTCGTGCCCATCAGAGTCCGATACCAGTCCGCTGCAACCAGAAATGCACGGGCGAGCCGTCTTTAAAAAGACGTGCCGCGTGCGAGCTCTTTTATGAGAGGAGAGAAAAAACTCCGCGATGTTGAAGCGCACAGGGAGACACACACACACTGGCAGATTACTGCACAGATCAGCAGGCACTGTGAGCTCGCTGCAGATCGCCGTCACACCAACACCGGAGAGAGAAGCTCGTCTCGTAGAGCGAAGTCAGAGATGACTGTGGAGTGAAGAAATGCTCTTGGCTCCGAAGCGAAAACATATCTGCCTGTTGCCGGCGTCCTCCTTTTATACCCACGAGGTAAGGCGGAGATACGCTATGCAAATTCCGCAGACCCATGGCATTTCTTTGCCATTGGCTCGTTTTGTAATACTCGAAGTCGATAGGTGTTCTAAGCGAAACCCCATTCGTCGTCATCCGACGTAACTCGGAGTGACAACGAAAGGGAACATAATGCTCTTAGTGTTCAGAGACACTTAGGCTGCATTTACACTGCTGGTATTGGCGTCCAATTCCGATTTGTTGACTATATACGATTTTTTGGATGACCAGCAAGGGACCCATATACGATATCTGAATTTACACTTGGAGAAATTACCCAAGATAGACGTACTGACCTGGAAAGGCAGAAAAGAAAGTAAAACGGTGTGATTTGCAATGGACGCAGACAAAATTATGTTTCAAGCTTTTGCTTTCCGCCCCATCTTTAAAGGTCAGCAAAACATTGGGTTGAGCCTTTGTCCTCCATTGCGACATTGAAAAGAGTCGTGTGATCGCGGTTGGTGTCCACCTGATTTGACATCATTCTCCACCAATGCTTGTCAGGAGAATATCTCATCTGTCCACTTACATGGCAGATGCAAATGCACATATCCTATTCATATCAGTTCTCTTACGAGAGGTTCTCTCGTATTGCGTAAGTTTAGCTTACGCTACATGAAAGATTCATCTTCTCGAGATATTGAAGCCAAAAAATTATCCTTAATTTTGTATTCATTGTCAACACAGTGCAGCAGCTAGCAGACCTAGAGCAGGCCATCTCGCGTGCTCATTGGCTGTCCTGCGGGCAACTGCTGCAGCCTACCAGTGAGCCCGGCGTGACGTCACGCCCAATGAAGGGCTCCCGCGCCTTCATAGCGTCACAGCCCGCCAGAATGGGCGTGGCTTAGCGTATAAACATAGGGGCTGTAGGCTGACTTCCCTGATTTTTCGTCTCTTCAACGAGCTCTTCGCATCGCTGGATCTGAGAGAAGCCGCAGTCGAACAGCGAACAGCCAGCTTAGGACAGCGCTGAGGAAGCCGGCCGTCTTCGCCACCTTCAGCCATCCGTGCGAGCTACGCTATCCGGCGACGTATCCTTTACCTTGCTAAAACCTATTCTAAAAGAGCAGTGAGTGTCTTTTTTAAGACGCCTCGCACTTCCGGGGCTGCGAGCTCTGTGAGGTGCTTCCGCTGTCGCCCCTGCGGGCTCGACTCGAAGCCTTCAACACCCCACGCCCCTCCTCACCGACGCGCAGCTGCCGCTCACGAGCCTCACTGCCGTCGCATCTGAGGATGAGGCCGACGGACACGTACGAGCACGCGGCTAGCTCTCTTTACGTTACAAGAGAGCTACCCGTGTCCCCGTTCGCGCGTCATGCAGAGCCCTCTCAAGCTCTCTGCATGACCCGGACGGGCATCTTCTGTGTTGCATGTAACACTACGCGCACTACTCGTGCGCGCGCCCTCGTACAAACACTGTTCCTGTTCTGCTCGACCACCGAGCATGCGGCTAGCTCTCTTTACGTTACAAGAGAGCTACCCCGCCCTCGCATCCCCGTTCGCGTCATGCAGAGCCCTCTCGAGCTCTCTGCATGACCTGGACGGGCTTGCGCGCCGCCATCGAAATGTCTCGCCCTGTCAGTCCCCTTAGATAAGGCTACTGCAGCGGTGTAGTTGGCAGCCAACGAGCCGGTAATGCAACCCACTCGCCTGCACACATCCGCCGTTCTCACGGCGACCCAGAGAAATCTCAAGTGAGTATAATGTCAGGTTAAGAATGTAAGTTACGTGCCCGCTCACGAGCGCTCACGCTTACTAACAGACACATCGTGTCCTGACAGTTTATTCCCTGTCAGTCCCCTTCAAACAGGCTACTGCAGTGGTTCAATTAGCAGCCAACGAGCCGGTTTGTTTACCCTCTCGCCTGCACACAAACGCCGTTTTCACGGCGACCCAGAAAAATCTCAAAAATAGTATAATGTCTGGTCCGGCTCATGCCGTCGGTGTTGTAAGTGTAGTGAAAGTGCCCACGCCCCAGTGTTCACCTCTACACATAAGCACTCCGAATCTCGCAGAGCACACTCTCATAAAGCGCAGAAAAGCCGTTAGAGTGCTGAATGTAAGAAATGTGTCCACAAGTCTGTGCCCACTATCTGCCCGCTCTGTTACACGATCAAGAAAGCAGGTTATGAATGTAAGTCTCGTGCCCGCCAGAGTGCGTTCACGCTTGCTAACACAAACCTCCACCCGGGCTCCGCCAGCGCGTTTAAGTGTTATCACAAAATGCAAGGCATTAATAAAACACTCCCCATCCATTATAATCGGGGCGTCAAATACACTTGTAAGTCTAGTGCCCGCGCACACGCGATCACGCTTACAGGAAGCTTTTCCGCCCGGAGCGCTGCTCGCGCGTCAAAAAGTGAAAAAAGAATGTTCCCCATCCTTTATGATTGGGACATCTCACATAAATCAGCCGAGCAGCGAGCAGCCATTGCCTAGAACCGAGAGCGCGTGCGCTGCGCTTTCGGCTCCGGGTCAGTTTCACAAAAGAATGCAGGTTATGAATGTAAGTCTCGTGCCTGCCAGAGTGCGTTCACGCTTGCTAACACAAACCTCCCCCCGGGCTCCGCCCGCGCGTTTAAGTGTTATCACAAAACGCAGGGCATTAATAAAACGCTCCCCATCCATTGTGAAAGGGGCGTCAAATACACTTGTAAGTCTAGTGCCCGCGCACACGCGCTCACGCTTACAGGAAGCTTTTCCGCCCGGAGCGCTGCTCGCGAGTCAAAAAGTAAAAAAAGAAAAAAAAGAATGTTCCCCATCCCTTATGATTGGGACACCTCACATAAATCAGCCGGTCTCGGTTTTCAGCGGGCAGCCATTGCCCAGAACCGAGAGCACGCGCGCCGCGCTTTCGGCTCCGGGTCAGTTTCACAAAAGAAATCAGGTTATGAATGTAAGTCTCGTGCCCGCCAGAGTGCGTTCACGCTTACTAACACTAACCTCCCCCCGGGCTCCGCCCGCGCGATTAAGTGTTATCACAAAACGCAGGGCATTAATAAAACACTCCCCATCGATTATGATCGGGGCATCAAATACACTTGTAAGTCTCGTGCCCCAGCACACGCGCTCACGCTTACAGGAAGCTTTTCCGCCCGGAGCGCTGCTCGCGCGTCAAAAGTGACAAAAGAATGTTCCCCATCCCTTATGATTGGGACATCTCACATAAATCAGCCGGTTTCGGCTTTGCAGCGAGCAGCCATTGCCCAGAACCGAGAGCGCGCACGCCGCGCTTTCGGCTCCGGTTCAGTTTCACAAGCCCGCAAACGGCGGCGATCTGAACCCGGAGGCCATTCGTCCCCTAGCGGCTCACATTGCGTGGGATACTATCCCAGGGATTTCAGAATGGGTGCTGAGCACAATAAAGCAGGGCTATACACTTCAATTCATTCGCCGTCCCCCGCGCTTTCAAGCCCGGACCGCGACGATAGTGAATGCGGAAGTAGCACACCTACTTCACGCAGAAATAGCAAAGCTGCTGTGCAAAGGGGCGATAGAAAAGGTGGCGCCTTCTCTGCGAGTCAGGCTTTTACAGCCGATATTTTTCTCATACCCAAGAAGGACGGAGCCTTCAGACCTATCCTAGATCTTAGACATTTGAACAAAGTGCTTGTGAAAAGGCCGTTCAAAATGCATGCGACCAGGAAAATCCTCGCGCACGTTCACCCGAGGGACTGGTTTATTTCTCTAGATCTGAAGGATGCCTATTTTCAGATTCAGATAATATCCCGTCACAGGCAATTGTTGAGATTCGCCTTTCGACGGTCAGGTATATCAATACACCATCCTGCGGTTCAGCCCGTCCCTAGCACCCTGTACATTTACGAAGTGCTTGGACGCGGCGCTCGCCCCCCTGAGGAGTCAGGGGCTGCGAATAATGAACTATCTGGACGATTGGCTGATATTGGCACAGTCAGAGACAGAACTGCTGTCTCACAGAACAGTGCTTCTCAGTCACCTGGAAAGCTTGGGACTCACGGTCAACCGGACCAAGAGCTCATTACTGCCCAGCCAGTCAATTTCCTCTTAGGAATAGAACTGGACTCGGTGACCATGACGGCTCGCTTATCGACACAGCGCACGTACGCCGTGTTCGCCACCTAGACGCATCTTTCCAGAAGTGCAGTTTTCTCCCTTTGAAAACATTTCAAAGGATGTTGGGCTGTATGGCATCAGCTGCAGCGGTGCTTCAGCTGGGCCTACTGCCCATGCGCCCGCTCCAACGCTGGTCGGCCAGAAAATCAGAGTGACTCAGACCTGCATAGCGGCTCTGCAGCCCTGGTTAGTAGCCGACTGGTACCAGCAGGGAGTGATGATGGGAACCATCTCTTATCGGAAAGTCATTTCGACAGACGCGTCCAACTCGCGCTTCCTCCCGTTCATACAGGACCAACATGTTCTTGTCCAAAAGACAACGCTCAATGCCCTACGTTCTTCTCGAAGGACGGCCCAGCCTCCCGCTATATGCTTTCCCTCCGGTCTCTCTGTTACCACAGGTGATCAAGGTAAATCAGGGAAACGCGCCACTCTGTGCTCCTCATAGCCCCGCGTTGGGAGAATCAGATTGATTCCCGGAACTAGCACGGCTGTCACATACACATACAACCGATTCCAGTGAGGGCAGATCTCCTTTCTCAGGCTCACGGCACGATCTGGCATCCCCATCCAGAGCGCTGGTCTCTGCACGCATGGTTGATCAACAGGTACTCGTTGCCCTGCAAGAAGGAGTGATGAACACGATCACGCAGTCTAGAGCTCCTTCCACGAGAAGGCTCTACGCGTCTAAATGGTCGGTGTTCTCCGGATGGTGCACCGACAGAGGTCGGGACCCACGGACATGCGGGGTGGCGCATCTGCTCACCTTCCTACAAGAGCTGTTGGATAAGGGGAGGTCCCCATCCATGCTCAAAGTATACGTGGCGGCCGTGGCAGCGTTCGCAGAATCGACGCACGGCCAGTCACTGGGAAGACATGAGTTGGTCATCCGCTTCCTTAGAGGAGCTAGAAGGATGAACCTGCCGCACCCCCCGTCGGTTCCTATGTGGGATCTTTCATTGGTCCTCGAGGCCCTGAAAGCCTTTCCATTTGAACCACTAGACTCTGTGGGGTTGAAATATCTATCACTGAAAACCGTCTTTCTGATTGCACTGTCGTCAGTAAAACGTGTGGGGGACCTGCAGGCGCTGTCTTTTAGCGCGTCGTGTCTTGAGTTCGGGCCGAATGACTCTAAAGTCATCCTCAGACCTAGACATGGCTATGTTCCTAAAGTGATGGGCACTCCATTCAGAGCGCAAGTTATTTTGCTGTCAGCTCTGCCAGCATCTGACAGCGAAAGTGATGTGAATCTCCTCTGCCCTGTCAGGGCGCTGAGATTTTACATTACGCGCTCCGCCTCCTTCAGGCATTCAGAACAGCTTTTTTGTTTCGTTTGGTGGGCGCACCAAGGGTCTCGCCTCCTCGAAACAGAGCCTGTCCAGATGGATAGTGGACGCTATAGCGGCTGCTTACGCGTCAAAAAGTCTGCAATGCCCTCTGGGCATCAGGGCTCATTCCACGAGAGGCGTGGCCTCGTCGTGGGCATGGTCCAGTGGGATTTCTATCCATGACATGTGTAGCGGCGGGCTGGAGCTCCCCGTCTACCTTTGTCAGGTTTTATAACCTAGAAGTTCCTAGCTTGCAGGCTAAACTGTTGTCAGTGTGAAGGAGAGGTGTATTCTGCCCAGATCATCCTGCTCAGATCACTCTCACGTGACTCAGCTCTCCTGGTTGAGCTGCACTAGTAGGGTATGTGCCATGTGCCTATACAGACCGGCGCGCCGCTCTGTATTCCCTATGTGTGCTTATGTACAAGTGATGGCCCGCGTGGCTGGCCACCTTATTTTTCCACTTATGGGGTTCCCCTGAAAGTTCGGGGTCTCATGGTGGATGCTTGGCGCGCACGGCGTTGACAAAGTGTTCCTGTAGCGTAAGCTAAACTTACGCAATATGAGAGAACATCTCGTAAGAGAACGATACTCGGTTACTAACGTAACCTCGGTTCTCTCTAGAGAGGGAACGAGTATTGCGTAACCGGCAGGCTCACGCCACGAGTGACTTCGCTTCAGTCGACGAAAAACCAGGGAAGTCAGCCTACTTCCAGGGAAGTCCAGGGAAGTCAGCCTATGTTTATACGCTAAGCCACGCCCATTCTGGCGGGCTGTGACGCTATGAAGGCGCGGCCGCCCTTCATTGGGCGTGACGTCACGTCAGGCTCACTGGTAGGCTGCAGCAGTTACCCGCAGGGCAGCCAATGAGCACGCGAGATGGCCTGCTCTAGGTCTGCTAGCTGCTGCACTGCGTTGACAATGAATACAAAATTAAGGATAATTTTTTGGCTTCAATATCTCGAGAAGATGAATCTTTCCCGTAGCGTAAGCTAAACTTACGCAATACTCGTTCCCTCTCTAGAGAGAACCGAGTTTACGTCAGTAACCGAGTATCGATTTATTTCCACTCATAAATGAGGCCTCAAACCAGTCTGAGAATATTGGAATCCATGTGCTTTTTTCCTGCGTGGGTAATATCCGAAATTGGGTCACTCGAACCATGTAAAGTAAATGCGGCCTGAGACCCTTTTTATCAATATGGAAGTGTTTCTTACTCATGGTGCAATCCCATTTACATTTAGGGATTTTCTAGCTCTTTTCTATTTTTTTACATTGGATACTTTTATTGGGATTTTGCAACAAGACAACGACGACCTTATGATCAACCTTATGATGATGTACAAACAAATACAATCAAAATTCTACTATTGTAAATGGGCATGTCATATAAGAATCAAACCAAGTCAAATCAAATCTATTCTAATCTAATCTAATCTAATCCAATCTAATCAATTAAAATCAAATCAAATATAGGAAGATCTGAGCTGGTTGGAAGTGTGAATTGGTTAATTGTTATCAAATCCCTTTATTCTGTAGTTTTTGTTGGTATTTAGTTAATAGGCACAGTGAATCTAAGAAATCAAAACACCCTTTTCAAATTGCAGATAAAAATGCTTTGAAATTCAGCAAATATTAATGTGACTGTTGTGCAATTAATGAGTATGAGACAAACTGTTGTGAATATTGCATTGTGTTGTTCAGACAAGTAACAAAAAGAAGGTGTATATTCATGAAGAAGGGTGCTTTTTGTATGATAAGAAATGGTTTGCGAGACATATTTAATACAGATTATATAACACTTCACATGGTGAGGAGGGTGTATACATAAGCCTATTTAAAAATATATAAAGTGTTTTAAATGAGTTTATACTACAAGGCTGTTGAATGCTTGATTCTGATTGGTTGAGAACATTCTAAGGTGTGCAATTATTTTCAGGGAAACGCACGGCTAAAGTAGTTTCAGGCAGGTTTGACCGCATTAAGGCTCAGCGGCAGAACGAAAGCAGGTTTAAATATTCAGGTGTGATTGTAATATCAAAGGTTTAATAGACATAGCAGATTCATTGTCATTTAATAAAACTGTGTGTGTTTGAATCGAGATCAAGATTTTTTTGATGATTAATCATGCATACATATGGGCCTATAGTCTACATGTATTTATATTTCATAATTGTAGCAGACCTCAAAAGTAACTCGGGCCTGGGTTAGAAGACAAACTGTGACACAGAATTCCTTATTTGCAACTTTTGCTTAAGCAGACTGAAACTCTGGATAAAATATGTGTCATTAAAATGGAAAATGGTCAGTCAAAACAGAAATGTGCATGAAAAACCAAAACAATGATATATATGATGTCATGTTCAGCCCACCTCTACTGATAGATGGCGGCTGGCTCACTGGAAAAGGCTACTGTTGTGATTTAGATAACAATGTGCGTAGTGCGTAGTACAACAAAGGTGATTGCATGACTTCATGAAAAGAAGTCTAAATTAAAAGAGAATGACAAAAAGAGCATAGGGCTTGACATGAAGATATCAGTGCATTTAGTTAACACGGATCGCATTTAAATTTTAATGTGTGCACAGTGTGTCAAATCGCAAAACTGCTCCGGTCAACTTTCACCCAGTTCTCACTGTTTTATTGACCATCTGTACTTAATTGCACAAAGAGTAGAAAAGCTCTCCAGCAGAATAATGCAGTGTACGGGATGGTTGTCTTTGTTCATATTCAGACACACAGAGTTTGTTTTATGTCACTGTTTGCAGTTTGTCAAAGCACCAATGCCTGGGGACGTCCTCTTGTCTTGGCAAAAAGATAGAAAGAGCAATAGAAAGGAAAAGAGCATTTATCCTCTGCAGGAGGCATCCAGGGTTGGCACATATACTATGAATTAATGCTACAAGCATTACTCCATATGTATTCCATGACGCCTGGAGTGGAAAGAGAAAATAAGATTACTGGAATACAGAGTTAGAGGTTCCCAGTAGGTTTCAGAAAAATACGGGGATATACTGTGAATTAATAAAAAAATAAGATCTGACATGTATCCTGGTTTTCAGGGTGATCACATTTTTATTTAGGTATTCGAATAAAGTGTACAATAGACACTGAAACTTACAGTATGTTTTCACAACAATTCCATATTTTAATATTCTACTTTAAAGGTGCATTTTTAAAGTTGTCTCTGCAGTTGTTAATTCAGAAGAGGGCTTGTTTTAAATGTTGTCAATGTTTATATTGTATGTTTCAGTGTCTATTAAAATGTACAATGTATGCTAAAATATCTTTCTATTGCTACATTGTAACTATCAGTGTACATTTATCAGCATATTATGTTTTTATTTTGCTGAGAAGTGATTATGCAGGGTAGGAATGGAGTTATCGGCTCATTTATGCAAATTTATTTATAGTTACACTTTATTTTAACGTGATATTTTACAGTATAATTACATAAATAAGTAATGAGTCATATTAATTAAAAACTAAACTAAATGATAAACTATTTGTACTTACTATAGGGTTAAGGTTAGGCTTAGGGTTTGTTAGGGGTAGTTGCTTTATTTATTTATATGTATGTATGTATGTACATCCATCAGACCTGGAGATTGAATACAAATGTGACATTTTCAGGTTGTAATGGTCTTCTTTAAAAATAATTGTTAAAAGAGAATAAACTAAAAATTTGATTTTAAAAAAAAGTTTGTGCATTAAACCAATTTTGAAACAATGTCAACTTGATTTGATTAACTAACACAGCAACAAACATTCTGATGCATTAATTTCACAGGTTTAAAATAGGGTTTGGTAAATTTTGCATTGATTGAACTTAAACATTGATTTCCCATCATAATCAAACACAAATGCAATCTGTTAAAACTGCTTTTAATTGTATATAAAATGCAATCTTTTTGTGAATTGTATCATCATCCTTAAATGTTTGTTTTATTGTGTCTGCTGTTCAGAAGAACAGATAAGTACTTTTGAAGGAAGTTTGGCATTAGAAAGAAAGAGCTATTAAATGCTTAACAAAACCTTTGAAAGCGTTTCCTTGTTTTGCAAATGGTTTAGTATTAGTACTGTATAGTCATGAGCTGTATAAATGCTATGGAACTCTTCCATGATCACATTTAATCTACGAAAATCTTGAGGTACAGCGTATCTTTACATTTAATTCTGTGTATTCCTTGTATGAGAAATCATTAGGCTTTGAACTCCTCCAGAAGGAAATAAATGGCTTTAATTTAAACCAGAGCCAACAAGTTACATCATGGTGTTCAGTCTACAAACTAAAGGATTGTCTTGGGTAGATTTTATAGAGGAAGGTCCAGATTTCCTTTCGGTGAACAGGGTCCCATCACAGGTAGAGCAAGTGAGAACAGATCCAGATGTGACATACCCTCGGCAGCTGAGGCTCCTCTGTTACATCTTGCTTCATTCCCTGAGGGATGAACACACACACTGGGGTGAATTGAGGGCAATCACGTGTTATTTGCAGTATGGTGAAATTGCTTCCTGCATGTTTGGAGAGAGTACAATACAAAAAAAAATTAACAGCCATTAAGAGACAGCAAGATTGCGCAATGAGTTGTTACAGTTTTTTAGTCAACTGGTTATAATTTGTCATTGAATGGATTACACGATGTGCTGATTAATCAAATAAATCACAATTAATTGCATCTATCAATATTTTCTGAGAATGAAGATAATTACACAGTAAAACAATTTAGCAAATTTAGGAATGTAGTAAATTTAGCTCAAATTCTTCAAACATAATCATTTCTGAACCAACACAACATTTTAAATGTTTCATCACAAGTATCTTTAATACAAGTGTATTTCATATTACTGCATGTTAAACAAGTTAAAAACAACTGAAAAAAATGTGCCAGTGCAGTAAAACAAAATACTAGGGAAGCTTGTTTCCACCACAGAATTAAAAATAACTATTTCTCGCACTTCTACAAATTATATCTCGCAATTGTGAGTTTTTACCTTGCAATTCTGACTTTATAACTCGCAATTGCGAAATTTTGACTTTAAAACTTTGACTATATAATTCTTAGAAAAAAATCAGAATTGCAAGATGTACACTCGCAATTGCTAAGGGAAAAAGTCAGGATTGTGAGATATAAAGTCGCAATTACTAATATCTTTTTATTTTTTTATTCGGTATGAAAACAAGCTTCCATAGAAACAAGCTTTCAAAATACACTTATATTCAAGATACAATGAAAAAAGGGTATTGTACAGTCAGCTCAAAATTTGGCAGATTAGATAGCAAGTGATTAGTGTGTCTCGATATGGCTGTATTCCTGAACTACAGTGATAATGATATATTAAACCCAGAGTCTGGAAAATACTACATAAATCCTATTCAAATTGGTCCCCTCCTCATTCTCTTTGGGTGTTGCTTCTGAGTTGCGGTTGAAGTAAACAGGATGAGAGGTTGATTGAGAAGCTCTGGCCTTGTTATCAGTATGTGTCTGTGTGGGTAGAACTGGGGCGCCAGACGGCAGGCTTTGTGTCCCAGACAAGCCCCCATGTGTTGTGACGACAATCCTTACACTTTCTCTGTGACAGTAGCCTGTTACTGCAATTGGTATTAACAAAAATTGATGCTGTCACTAAGCTTTAGCTATAATCCAAAAAATATTGAAAGATTTTGGTATTATGTGAAAAGTTTGACTACACTGTGGTTTGGATTAGTTGGTGACAGTGTGCACTATGCAGTTGGATCAATATTTAATTGTTGTAAGTAAATGGAAAAAATGTGCTTCTTGATTTGTGTAAATTCTGTCTTGGCACATTCCAGATGGTTTTGTGTTGCATTTTGAATTTATGGTTTCAGCTGCTTATCGAACGGAACAACATAAGAGAAGAAAAGAAGAAGTGTTAGCCACAGGTTATTTGGATGCAATGGATTCAAAACGGGACACTTGCCAAAAGAATGTGAAACATAACAACAAGCTTAAACCACGCAGAAACGTACTGAATACCATATAATATATTAGTAATAAATATTACTTAACAATAATATATTATAGTTAAATATAATAACATTTGATACACTACCGTTCAAAATGCGATCTGTAAAAACAGTTTACCTTTTTATTTGAATGTATCACCATCCTTAAATGTTTGTATTATCATGTCTGCTGTTCAGAACACCAGAGGCTTTGTGAAGTTTGGTGTTTTTTGGGTACAGACAACAACGTTGTCAAAATGATCCCTGTCCATTTCTATAGGTCCGTAGTGTTTTTTCTAATTAACATCGCCATCTACTGGCCTGGCAGCATAATACAGCATTTTAAGTTGTGTTCGCGGATCTGTGTGAATAGGGATCATTTGAGAATCATGGGCATTAGAAATGTTGTCTTCAGAATACATGAAAAACATTTTTAGTACGTCGTTGCGTAAACTTGCCCTGAATCTAAAAAATCTAGATTGACGTCACCTGTCAGCACATGGCGGTTTGTCCGGGGCACAAAGCCTGTCTTCTAGTGCCCCAGTTCTAACCACGCAGTTTTCACCATTGAAAGTAAGTGATTTTAGAGCACCAAATTAGAATGATTTATGAAGTGATACTGGAGACTGGAGTAATGAGTAATGACTGCTGAAAATTCAGCTTTGCCATCAGAGGTATAAAATGAATTTTTAAATATATTAAAATGGTCTACGGCTCTTTAAAATTGTATTTTTGATCAAATAAATGCAGCCTTGGTGAGCATAAGAGACTTCTTTCAAAAACATTAAAAAACTTTCTCACGAAGCTGTATTTTTCACTCATATACCACAGATCAAAGCTGCTGTTATCACTGGCTGAAGGGCACGGAGTCGTACTGCAGGAGACGTACGGTCAGGTTCCCATGACGGTTATCTGCTGGAGTGGGCGACAGGAATGGCTGCTCACACAGATAGCAAAGCAAATACAGATAGAGTCTCAGCTATTAATGCATTCAGTTTCACACCACCTTAATGAACTGCACACAACACAATTATCTGTCTTTGTTTAGGCGAGATGGAACAGAACAGGCCATTTAGTGGAAAGTGTGTTATTTGTGGATGTGGATTCGATGGTATTTTACTCACGATATTTTAGAGTCGCCACTGGAGCAAGAAATGTTATTTTAATTTTACTTTATAAAATAATTGTATTTACATAATCATCTTCTTTTGTTGTTTCACTAAAATTGTATTCAGTGTAAAAGAATAACACTACTGTTGCCATACAATACAAGAGATTATTTTATGTTTAAGAGATTGGGAAAGCCATCTCAGATGGGCAGTATAAAGAGAAATTGAGTACTACACTCTTAAAATTATAGGTTCCAAAGTTTGTTTGTTTTTTCTTTATTTTCTTCAGTGATGACATATAGAAGAACCATTTTTAGGGTCCCGCCCAAAAAACTTTCAGTTAACAGTTCTAGAAAGAACATTTTTTGCAATGACTGAATGAATGAAGAACATTTAAATAGTATATTAAAAAATAATAATACTTTAATTGTATATTTGAACCTTAATGAGACAATATGGGTGTTTAAGAAATACCTTGCAACTGTTCAAACATCTGGGTTTTTTTTTAATTCTCCCCATCCAGCAATAATGGCTAACCAAGACCACAAAGTTTGTTTTAAAACCAAAGAATTAAATCCCCCAAAATACCTTGGAAAGTCACTGTGTTCTTATTTTGTTACATCCTATTGAGAACAAGTATGGCTTCCTGGACTTTGAAGGAAATAGTTATTTATTTAAAATTTTCAAAGAACTAAAGAGTAACTGGTTTCCCTGTCTCGTATTGCCCAATAAATGACACATAGTAAAGGGTTTGTAAAATATATACCTGTCTTTTAGGAACCTGTGGTTCTGGTTCAGACACCTCTAAATCCTTAAAGGAAGTCACATTGGGCGGACTGGTATCTGTAATATATTTTGGCAATGTTCACATTGACCTCACATCTCATAAGCTTTTAAAAAGATGTAAACTTTAACATACAGCGTTGTTCAAGCAAACTGACACACATCAAGCAAGAGAAAAATATTGAAATGAGCTTAACTAGTTTAAAGTTCATAGAAGCCCTGTTTGCAATTATGTGGTGGGTGGTGTCCTGTTTATGGGTTAGATTTACAGCCCATTGCAGTATCTTTTTCTGGAGGTAAGCTTATGACCTTTTATAACCTTTGTTAGTAATCCAGGACTTTCCATAACCTGCCTTTTTGTAGGCTTCAACACAGTGGCAAACCTGTAAAGCTCTGTCTGCAGCCATTGCGAAGAATCTGCTAAATGAAAAGCTGTACTGCAAAGACATTGTATAATCTCAGGGGACCTCAGATCTTTCATAGTTAGAGGAAGCAATTTATCCAGTGCTGCTCTGGTCCGACACTGTTCAATCTGTTCTTACCGGTTACAGATTTTTTACTATTAGATAAATACCTTTGATGGAACTTCTCTAGTTATTCATTCAGATATTGTCTAATTTCTTATCCGTCTTATCATTCTAATTTCACATCTGTTGATATGCTGTAAAAGGGCTACATGAATTAATGAATATTTCATGGCTTTTGATTGTAACGGAGGCCAGCTAGTGAGAGCTGTGCAGGTAAACCTCAATCTCCTGATCTCAAGAGGAGCACTAGCGACTAACGCTAGAGAGTGTGTCTTTAGCATCCTTGTTAGCGCGCCGGCCTCCCATGCCCCCCATGCCGGTTCGAGTCCTGCTCAGAGCAGGGCGAGCAGAACTGGAGGGCTTAGAATTGGAATGAAACAATTACACTAATACTAATAAAAAAAAATGCAATTCAAAACACCTCATTTTATATTCTCATGTGAGCTTGGCTAAACCCAGAGGTCACATTCAGAGGCAATTCAGACCATTTTGACTATTTCTAATCCCTATGGTTGCAAGAAACTTGATTGCACGCATAATTTCAGCAATTAGTCTTTCTTGTCCATTATTCTTCATTTCACTGCAAAGCATCCATGTTATGCATGGCCTGCAGAGATGGAGTTCAGATAGTCTAGTTTCAAATGTACAACTCTCTTGACATCATCTTCACCTCATGGAGCAGTTCTGACCTTCTACTCCTAGAGAGACATGTAAACAGTGTAATCATTAGTTTAATCATAGGTTAAACATGAATTTGTTGTTTTCTTTACTGTTTTTTTTCTTTTCTTTTCACATTGGAAAAAATAGTGAAGTGCTCTGTTTCCTTCCAAAGTTGCAGTGATACAAATGTTCGTTGGGAAAACGTGCCTCTATCTACATGTTTGCAAACCACCAAAAATGTATCTATAAATACAAGTCACTCCAGTTTCCAGCAAAAAATGCACACTAGTGGAAGTAAATGACCAACAACCAACAAGTTTTTCCCAACACGTTTACATACAGAGAGTCATGAAATAGTTAATTCTGTCCTTCACTCACTAAGACGATGAAATGTTTTCATGTTTTTATGTCTCTCCTGATAATTCTGCTTTCTCATGCTCTGTTCCAGGGAAGCACCATATCTCCATGCCAATTTTCCTCTTCTAAGACATGTGTAGTTTTTAAAAGTGGCTTCTTCAAAAGCACCACTATCAGTGAATAATGGATTCAAATCTTCCTGTTTGACGCCAACTCTCTATTTTAGTTGCGTTTCTATGGCTTAAACCCCCATGCACACCTCTCATTGGCTCTCAGTAAAGTAATGACACAAAGGGTGCTTCTCATTCCTTATTTGTACATTCTCGTTTCCTTTCCCTGCTTCCTTTCCTCTCGTCTTACCTCCATCCCCTTAGGATGCGAGGGAAGGATACACCTGTGTGTCCTCACTCGTGACTACTCAGGAAGCTTCCCCACTCCTCGTTCCTCATTCCTCGACTCCTCGCAGTGCAATTAGAGAATTAAGATGCCCTTCAAGATGGCGGAGTTCGCCTGGTTTCCAGATCACGGGCTGAAGACGGAGCAGTGAGGAAACGAGTAAGCATCAAATTCGAGTATTGAGAAGCACCAAATATCTGGCCTTAGGTGTCCATGGCCTAAGGGCCGTCACACACCAAGTGACAATCAGCCATCAGCCAACGTCGGACCGTTGTGAGCATCTGTCAGGCTAGTTTTTGCGGTTGTGTTCCATGTCAGCGGCAGTTCGCCCAATTCAGCAATTCGTTGCCAGGCTTTTGGCTGTTCAGTTTAGACCGTGTGCATAAGAATAAAAACTAAAGTGATGAAAGTGAACAAAGAAATCAAGACGGCATAGAAAGTTGTGATTTTACGTCATCTTACCTGAGCATTCCAAAATGCGAATATTTTCATTGCAACATGAGTCGCCTGGAATGAAGAAAGTGATCAGAATGATTTATGTTTATAATGGCGAGCAAGTTCTGCTTTGTTTACAGTTTTTATATCTGCAGTCCTAGTTTAGGTTTCCCTTTTTGATACTTGCTGATATAAACATTTATATATTTACATGCAAGTGCAGAACGACAATGCTAGTTGAGAGTTGCCTGTAGTCTTTGTGGTGTGATCAAGCTCAGTTTTTTTGGCCCAGACACAGCCGAAACAGTTGTTTTTTATCGTCTTTGACGTCGGTTTGTTACATCACTGCCTTAAGGGACCTTAGATGAGCTCACAAAAAGCAACATTCAGCTTTATGTCAGTTCATTCATGTAAATATATAAGAAAAAATGCACTTTATTTAAATTTTAATTATAATTGGGTTAGTTATTAAGCTCCACAAACCTGACCAGTCACATAAGAAGCTTACAGTGACAATGAAAAATAAATGTTGTCACTCCACAGTTGTCAAAATTGAACCTGCCATTAAACAGTCTAATTTAAACCGTAAAATAATTATAAAACATTAAAAACAATAGAATAAAAACAGGACAACTTTGCCAGATCTGGAATTTACAAAAGAAAAATTATTTTGTGTTCATGTGTTCAATGTGTTCAATTTCAGTTAAAGTCTGCCTTCAGTATATAGCTAATCATTAAAGATAAGATATATTTAATATGGAATTAGGTAAAATAGCTTTTTTTTAGGCGAAAAACCTTTGGAAACCCTTCATTAAAATATTCGCTTAATGTCTACACTTTCATGAAGTTCCATAATATTCAAGAAAACTTTGTAGCATACTTGTATTAACCGTTTTTTATTTGTAATAAACATTTCCAAAGAAATGAGATGTACAGTACTAAAGTCAAATAGACTCTGGCCCTCTCATTACAAGGCTTTCTCTGCACCAGTGAACACTCGTTATTGTAAAGATCTGATTGTGGCTTTCAGAAGTGAGTAATTAGTTCTGATGATTGTGCAGACTTTCCCTATTATTTGGCATTTTTTGAAATCAAATTAATGGTGCCTGGTTTCAAGCAGATTACACAGCACATGCCATGACAGCTGAGAAAGCAGCACAAGTAACTGGTCATGTGACATCAAGAATTAGTCCTGCACTAATGCTTTATAGAAGGCATATGCAGAACCAACAGGCTTAATAAGCCTTCAATATTGCCAAAACATGAAAACTACACAAATGTGTTAAGTAAATACGTTGATGTGGGAATCACATGCTTTAATTAAATATGTTTAACAAGATTTTTTAATATGATTTTCATTCTATTCTGTGGGGTTTCTGAGAGCTTTTTCAATAAAACATTTAGATCCTGATGACCAAAAATGTATTTGTAAATTATATCTAGATGGGACATTTAACAAAAGTGAAATCATTTGTAGTCTGTTGTGAAATTTAATTGTCATTGAATCTCAAAAAGCCATAAACAACTCTTATTCACAAAAACTGCAGAAACCAATAATAATTACACATTTTATTGTGCTCCTCCTTTAACTAAAATGTGAGATATAAATTAAATATTTTTTTCTATTTAATATGGCTAATAAATAAATATGCACAGTGCCATAAAGGATGAATCAGTGTTTAGAACAATCATTCTGTTCTACGTTTGACTTTGTTTCATGACGAATTTAGCAACATTGACACTGTGATTGATCTGAACTGAATCAACACTGAACCGACTGAAGTGCATAACAACATTATTGTCTCCTGTAGAGCTGCTTATAGCTGAATTAAACTCTGAATTGATGAACTTCACACTGTTATTGAACTCAACTGACTTCAACTCGACAATGACACTATTGCTTTTTTAGAGCTGCTTTACAGAAGAATTACAATTTGT
Organism: Siphateles boraxobius; assembly: GCF_051911475.1. NCBI lineage: Eukaryota > Metazoa > Chordata > Actinopteri > Cypriniformes > Leuciscidae > Siphateles > Siphateles boraxobius. Next base: position 16,771,682 of record NW_027508722.1, on the reverse strand, counting down.
TTTACTCTTGATAAAATCTTCATCATTGATCATTATTTTCCTGTTTGTCAGTGTGAAACTGCTTTAAAACAACATGGATTGTATGAATGTTATATAAAGAAAGGTGACCTGACTATCATTGACTAAATCAGAACTAAGGAGGAAACCAGCTTCAGAAAACGTATCAAATGAATGACTAAACTTCATATAATGGAAAACACATGCTGCTGTACAAACCTGACAGGCCACAATCCACACTGAACCACCATATGAAGAGCCTTATACTCTTGTACAGTAAGCACTGTACTTGCAATGTAGGTACACAGGGAGTTTTACTTTCCATAAGAAATATGATTAAATGTCAGTGCCTTGATCTATACTGTGTTTACCAGACAGTCAAACCCACAAATTTATTTGTTGTTTAAAGAAGTCTTTGAACCTTATCTCATCCTTTATCTGCACTTGAGTATTTTAGGATTATGTAGCAAGCGATGTACAGTTACCCCTGGGGATCTCTGTGTGAGACGGAGGTAGGGTTGGCTAATTTCCTGTGGAAAGAAGTAGCCTTTGCCAGGCCATACACTGTGGGGGAGCAGCTCCATTATATTTATGTAATTGTGGACTATATATGATGGTTTTCTTTGTAGGCTCCTCTAGCAATAGGTTATTATTTGTTTTGTTTTCATGGACTTTGTAAAAGATTGTTACTTTTGTCACATGTCTTTTGTTTTCTGATTCCTACCACTCATCTGTCCTCTTTGGTTATCATTATCAGTTCATCCATGTCAGCTGTGTTTGATTAATTACCTTGTATAGTCTTGTTCTGTCTATTTAAGTTCCCTGACTATCAGTCAGTGTCTGGTCATGTTTGCATATGGTGTTTCTTCCTGTCTGATTGGATTATCTATGGATTATTAAAACTCTTCTTTGTTTGATCTCCATCTCCATCTTCATGTGTTTCTTGCTACACTTGCTGGTAGAGATAGTCATCTAAACCACACCAAAAAACAGTCTTAAGGATGTTATTGTTCTAGGTTCGAGGAAAATCCTCTACATTGTCCTTGGTCGGGTGGCCATCATGAAAACAGGAGATCAGGCGATCAGAGGGGTTAATAGAACGCTCATATTGTTCTCCGTATAATGTGGTCTGGTCTACTTTCAGCGAACAGGAGACAACACCGATAATTCACAGAGTGGTTTGTTGACTGGTAGCAGAGATTGAGTAGAATCAACAGGTGAGTGTTCTAATTGAAGATGAGTTGAATGAACTTAGCTGGGTAGTAACTGTCTCTTTGTATGGCAGGTGATGAGATTGCAATGGCAGAAGATTAAGGATGAACGATAGGGACACTGATATATTCTTGTTGTTGATTTGTGTGGATTGTACCCTACTGTCCATCATCCTGTCTTATCCATGTCCAGTCTGATATCACCTCCTTCATAGAGCTGTGTAGCCTGATTCATGAACAAATAACTGTTGGGCCATTTCATTTGAGTGAATCAAAATGTAAGGCTAGTGAATTCCGATTCAAGAACAAATTACTCTTTGAAAAATTCAGTAAAATAATTAGCTCATAAAAGTTTTGTCAATTATACAACATTAACAGGGAATTTCTTTCATAGGCAAGCAAAATTAATTTAAATTGAATTGTAAAATGTGTATCAATACCAAAGTAAAGCCCCTTTAACACAGCGCGTTGATCCCGGGAAATTGCCAGAACACCTTCTGTGTGGACGCAAACACAACCTGGGGTTGATGCCGGTTTAGGGACCTAGCAACATTGCTGTGTTCAGTCCCGGAAGTTTCAATTCAGCCGTAAAAGCCGTAATCAATGTAGTGTCGTAATAATGGCGGTGAAGCCGGGATTGTTCGCCAGCGTGAAACAGTTCGTAATGTGCTAGTTTATGATCGAATCAGAGAAAAAAAATGCACAAGTGTGGTTCCTCGAGAGAGAAATCGCAGCTCATAAGCAAACTATAGATGCTGCTGAGACATTACATGTCACATCGATGTCACGTGTCTTTATGGGATTTTTAGGGGTTGAGTGTGAACGCACTCTCTGATTCTGGAAAATCACTGGCAGTGTGAATGAACCAAAGTTGAACGAACCCGGGTCAAATCCCAGGTCACTTCATCCGTGTATTTTCCAGAATCTCTGTGTGAAAGGGGCTTAAGAAATCAATAGGTGCCTGCCAATTTGCATATATATGCAGTATTCAATGCGGTTTTGAAGTGTGAGGAGTGTGTTCACGCTGAAAATCCCAAAAAGAAAAGATCACTTTAATTACCAGGATAGTGCACTTAAAGGTTGTATCAGAGATTTCAGGCCCAAACATAAATGATCACATTCATCTAATCATTCATCTAGCGCAAAACCTCACAACACCCACCCCTGTCGTGATTGGTTGGAACACTATTTATTTTGGTTTTGGGTGGTTGGTGAACCCAATTGTTTTTGTGTGTAGATCTCAGAGCCTAGGCTGCCTACAGAGACGCGTTTTTTTGAGGGCCTGCTTATAGGGTGGGCAGCTAGCGGATCGTTAGGAATGATTAGATGAATGTGATCATTTATGTTTGGGCCTATTTTGGTCCTGAAATCGCTGATACAACCTTTAAAGGATTAGTTCACTTTAAAATGAAAATATCCCAATGATTTACTCAACCTCAAGGCATCCTAGGTGTATATGACTTTCTTCTTTCAGACGAATATAATCAGAGTTATATTAAAAAATATCCTGGCTCTTCCAAGTTTTATAGGGGGGTTAATAAAGGCCTTGTGAAATAGTCTTCTTGCCCCTAATGCGCAACTTACGAAACTTACATTATGGCTTAACGTAAATATCAGCAGAACTTAGCATTACATGCATTTGCTCTTTACACTTAAGTGGAATCCGTATGTTAGTTAAAGTTCTAAACATTATTATTTTTCTCACGTAAACTCATCGTTTTGCTTCAGAAGGCCTTTATTAACCCCCCGGAGCCGTGCAAAGTTTGTTTATGATGGATGAATGCACGTTTTTGAGCTTCAATCTGTTGGTTGCAATCCACGGCCATTATAAAACTAGGAAGAGCCAGGATATTTTTTAATACAACTCTGATTGTATTCGTCTGAAAGAAGAAAGTCATATACACCTAGGGTAGCTTGAGGGTGAGCAAATCATTAGGTAATTTTCATTTAATTTTAATTTTATTTGTGCTTGTATTTGGACACAATCTTCGGAGAGTTGTATTTAACCATTGTTTTTATTTTTTTTTATTTTAACTTCGATAGACCGTAACAACTACTGTGACAGATACAGAAAATAAGCTTACCAACACAAGTACATTTTCATATGAGCCATGACTGCTTGTCAAAAGATCCCAAGATGCGAAAGATAAGTGGCTTGCAAAAGCCAACAAAGCTTAAAAAAAACACACAAAACAATAACAAATGTGCATTTTGATCTTCGTTTAGTCTGACTATCCTGAGACAGTTATTGGTTTAGCTTCGAACAAGACGTTGGAGATATCTGCCCATATGAAGGATAGTCCTCTTTGCTGATTTACCTTTAACGAGACAAAAAACGCAAAGGGAACTTTTGGAAACACCTGTGACCTCCTTGTAAAGTCTACCAGCATGTTTCCCCAAGATAGCTGGCACCCTTGTTGCCCTAAGTGAAGCAATGTGGTTTCTATCTGCAACAGTATAACAAAGACAGGGGGTCATGTTGTGATAGTAACAGATGTAGACAGAAAGGCCAAAGAAGGGACACTCATTCGTCAGTTTTTCCACCTTTCCCAGGACTGCTCCATATGGGTCTTGCTATCATATGCAAATATGATTGAAGGATTTTCTGAGTGTATTTCAGTGAAAAAGTATGAATTTGATTTATTTGCAGACAGGTTGAGTTTTTATCCATCAGGCTGTTTATTTTCAGATTTCCCTAATAAAATAACAGAATTTCTCAAGGATGTACAGAGAATATTAATAATAAGAAATTGAAAAAGTGCATTAAGATGCAGAGTAAGTGAGTGTTTGTGATCTAATTATTTCACTTGCGAGTTGAACTCAACGCTGCATCATGGCTTGACCCTATGGGAACGCTTTGTGTGAGCCGGTGTCTGAAGCACATATTTACACACGTCAACCAAGGATTGGCTGAACGTGATGACGTACCAATACAACATAGTAGATTGCATCACGTAAATTCATCCATTTTCCCCGAAATACATAAAAGTAAGTGGTCAGTGAACATGGGAGAAAAATAAACTTTATTGTTTCATACACAATGTGTATCTGAAATGAATAAAACTCTTCGTCTAATTATAATTGAAAGGATTATTATTGCAGCCACCATACATCATGGAATTTCAATTTAACAAACTATAAATGTCTTTTTCATTTACACTCACCTAAAGGATTATTAGGAACACCATACTAATACTGTGTTTGACCCCCTTTCGCCTTCAGAACTGCCTTAATTCTACGTGGCATTGATTCAACAAGGTGCTGAAAGCATTCTTTAGAAATGTTGGCCCATATTGATAGGATAGCATCTTGCAGTTGATGGAGATTTGTGGGATGCATATCCAGGGCACGAAGCTCCCGTTCCACCACATCCCAAAGATGCTCTATTGGGGTGAGATCTGGTGACTGTGGGGGCCATTTTAGTACAGTGAACTCAATGTCATGTTCAAGAAACCAATTTGAAATGATTCGAGCTTTGTGACATGGTGCATTATCCTGCTGGAAGTAGCCATCAGAGGATGGGTACATGGTGGCCATAAAGGGATGGAAATGGTCAGAAACAATGCTCAGGTAGGCCGTGGCATTTAAACAATGCCCAATTGGCACTAAGGGGCCTAAAGTGTGCCAAGAAAACATCCCCCACACCATTACACCACCACCACCAGCCTGCACAGTGGTAACAAGGCATGATGGATCCATGTTCTCATTCTGTTTACGCCAAATTCTGACTCTACCATCTGAATGTCTCAACAGAAATCGAGACTCATCAGACCAGGCAACATTTTTCCAGTCTTCAACTGTCAAATTTTGGTGAGCTCTTGCAAATTGTAGCCTCTTTTTCCTATTTGTAGTGGAGATGAGTGGTACCCGGTGGGGTCTTCTGCTGTTGTAGCCCATCCGCCTCAAGATTGTGCGTGTTGTGGCTTCACAAATGCTTTGCTGCATACCTCGGTTGTAACGACTGGTTATTTCAGTCATAGTTGCTCTTCTATCAGCTTGAATCAGTCGGCCCATTCTCCTCTGACCTTTAGCATCAACAAGGCATTTTCGCCCACAGGACTGCCGCATACTGGATGTTTTTCCCTTTTCATACCATTCTTTGTAAACCCTAGAAATGGTTGTGCGTGAAAATCCCAGTAACTGAGCAGATTGTGAAATACTCAGACCAGCCTGTCTGGCACCAGCAACCATGCCACGCTCAAACTTGCTTAAATCACCTTTCTTTCCCATTCTGACATTCAGTTTGGAGTTCTGGAGATTGTCTTGACCAGGACCACACCCCTAAATGCTTTGAAGCAACTGCCATGTTATTGGTTGATTAGATAATTGCACTAATGAGAACAGGTGTTCCTAATAATTTAGGTATGTGTAGTACTTCATTTAAATGTCTATTTAAATCTCTGAAACCTCAAATAAACATTATGTGGTTGAGAACACTGAAGAGTTGTGGTGTATCAAAAACTTTGAGCGCGTCCGTCTCTGGCTCAGCATCAGCCAAAGCGGGACTGCATGTTTGAATTTAGCAGTGACATCGGTCTACTGAACGTTCTAATCGTACCGGTGTGAACATGCGCGTCAATGGGTTAAAATCAATCGCGTTTTGAGGGTGGAGGGGGGACAAATTGAAAGTTATGGGCAGAGGCGATTTCTTTAAGACTGCAAGGGAAGCTCAGCTTCCCCTGTATAATGTCAAAAAAATAATGGTCAAATATGTACTATTGTGTTAATATTTTATTGACTAAAAATGCGTTAAAACAAGTTAATCTCGAAGACGAGTTCGTTCAGAATCAGCAACGTATACCAGGTCGGCTGACTCGATTTCCTTCTCATACAGTCTCGTTGCATCCATAGTGCATTTCCCTATGGCATTTCCCCATTGAAGCTGAGCGTCCATTGACTTCAATGGGGCTGCTTAGAACAGTTTTTTTCTGGGCTTCTGGGCTTCGCCATTGGATAAATGCTGTGATTATGTCCCGCCCACGGACGCTCAGCATCTCTGGGGTGAATAGAGAAGTGGGCTGGCCTGGAGTCCGGGCGTCTGCGTGATGATTGGAGGATCTGTCGAAAGACTGCATCTCCTTTTGACTGACAGCTATTTTGTACTATAAGAAGTCGCTGAAGCTATTCGCGCTCAGTCCCATCGCGGATTTCTCAAGTGTAGTCAAAAGACAAACTGCTGCAACCTATTTCTTGATATTTGCGTGCGAAATTGCCAATTTTCATTTATATATTTCACAGTTACACACGACATCTCTTGTTTGAGTTTTAGCGAGTTTAATAATTTTTTTTTGATCGTCATTCATTCATTCATTCATTCATTCATTCATTCATTCATTCATTCATTCATATAGTAGGCAAGGCTAGCGTGGGTGAAACTGCACACAATGTCAGACAGTGCTAATATTGTCGACCTGATTTTGGCGAAGTCATTTGAAAGTCTTCCTTACGAGGAAAAGCTTAAAATTAAACAGAAGGGCAAATCAACACCTAAGATTGATTTAGTGCAAAAAATAGGGAAAAATAACAGGTCCTTTCAGCTCTCCTGGTATGACAAAATTAGCTGGCTGACTGGAAGTGCTGTGACAAATAAAATGTACTGCTGGCCATGCCTCTTAATGAAACCATCTCACGGATGTGTTGTTTGGTCAAAGGTGGGGTTTGAAGATCTGTCTAACTTTGACAGGGCATATAAAAGACATGAAAAGAGCCATGAAAATGTGAGTGCATGTGCAAGATTAAGTTGCATGGGCAGGATCAGGGTTGAGCATGCAATCAATAAAGGTGCTGGCATTCAAGTGGCTAAATATAATGAAACAGTAAAAAAAAACAGGGCCTTCCTAAACCGCCTCATTAGCCAGGTTTCCATCCAAGGGTTTTTTGCGGAAAAAGTTTTAGCGCATCAAATGTTTACCGATATAGCTGATGGAAATGCCAATTATCGATATTTTTTTGCAAATGTCGACACAATCCTTTTCCGTTTAACTTTAGCGCATAAATTCTATGTCGATACTTTAATTGTCGCGAAAAACTAGTTTGGAAACACTTTTTGTCGAGAAAAGGGGCTTTAACGCAAATAAATGTGGTGTCAAATGATATTTTCATCACGTGCAAGATGCAGTCGTCACAACAAAAAACACATAGGTACAGACAAATAACACATAAGACTAAAGCTAACATTTCATATAAGCATTTAAAATAATGTTTACAGTCTAAGAGCATTTATCCTACAATAAGGCATCTGACTCTAATTCTTTCATTTTGGATTTAAAAGCATTTAGCGAGATTAACTCAATGAGTTTCAAGTCCTTTTGCAAAGTAGCCTATTTCATGCTGAAGGTGAAGAATACAGAAATGCCTTCTTTCCCATTTCCGTACGGGCCTTGATGATCTCTTTTCTACTATATTTACTTCTTATTTATTGCAATTGGTTGATGAAACATTGATTAAAATTAAGATACAATTAATAAAAAACGAAATTCACTTTAAAGAAAGGCTTTGTGCTTTCTGTTTGAGGTCTCTTTGTAAGTTTTAAAGTCGCTTTCAGAGCGGTCATGTCCGTAACAGAGAACTGTCACGTCCGTAACATTGTTTTTTTCCTCATAAATGCGAACACGAAAAATTAAATAAAAATAATATTTTATGTTCTATGGAGGCTGACCATTCTTCATCGGGTTAGTATTAGGCTACTTTTGTTTTGCGCAGTATAATTCATAGAATTACAAAAAAATATTTTGCCACCTAAAAGTTAAAGATTTTTTGTGTCATGTCTCGTGTATTTCTCTCATATTAAATATAAAACGCATGTGTAAGTAGTTAATACCATATAGCAACTGTCAAAATGATTGATTGACAGGTGGGCGTGGCTTTCATTTGATCTTCCCACGCCCCTTCCGGTTCCTCCCCTTCCTGTCCCGCCCCTTGTCCCGCCCCTTCCGGTTCCTCCCCTTCCTGTTACCTTTGACCTAGTTACGCCCCTTCCTGTTACCTTTGACCTAGTTTCCGCCCCTTCCGGTTACAGCTTCTGTCAAAATGATGGATGGTTACCTTTGACCTAGTTCCGCCCCTTGCGGTTACAGCTTCTGTCAAAATGATGGATGTGTGACAGTTAGTTTGGTCGTTTGAAGTTCATTTGATCAAGAAAAGGGAGGTATTGGCCTTTGATATTAACATAAGCTTTGATGTTACAGTTACAAAGTGATGTGACAGTTAGTTTGAGATGTGATTGTTTGAAGTTGGTGTTTTGGTCACCGCATCCCTGAGCTTTATCAAGGGGAGCTGTGAAAGTGATAAGAAAAAAATGTACAACTATTCACTGGACCAAGCATTATGTTCATTTAAATAAAATGGTGAAAGTTTATCTGTTCTGTAAAAAAGAATATAAAATAAAATCTCACACAAAAAGTTGAAATAAATGTACAACTATCCACTGAACCAAGCATTTCAGTTTAAATAAAATGGAGCCACAAAAATAAAAAATGTACAACTATTCACTGAACCAAGCATTTCAGTTTAAATAAAATGGTGAAAGTTTATCTGTTCTTTAAAAGAATATAAAATAAAACCTCACACAAAAAGTTTAAATAAAATGGAGTCACAAAAATATTCCAAACAGTTAAAAATGTATTAGAGAGTTGAAGAAAAAAACATACAGCTTATGTAAAACCTCACACAAAAAGTTTAAATAAAATGGAGTCACAAAAATATTCCAAACAGTTAAAAATGTATTAGAGAGTTGAAGAAAAAACATACAGCTTATGTAAAACCTCACACAAAAAGTTTAAATAAAATGGAGCCACAAAAGTATTGCAAACAATCCAATGTATGAATGATCTGACTCTGTCTCAAAAACATAGGGAGCACGCGCGTCTATGTGTGTGTGTGTGTGTGTGTGTGTGTGTGTGTGTCAAAGCAGGAATTTCCCACCCTCCGCATTGCTGAGGACCTTGAAAGTTTATCTCACACAGAAGTTGAAAAAGCATTATGTTCATTTAAATGAAATGATTATAAAATGTACATTTAGTCATTCACAAATATTTGACACTGACTCAAGTTGAAAAACCATGCTGTTCAATTAAAAGTATATAAATTAAACAAAAATAAAATCATCTTACTGTTTCACCATGGTTGAAAAAAACCCACAAGTGTTTCCCCTGAAGTCTTTTCTCTCTGTCACACCAGTGTGTGGCTGGCCTGGTATCTGTTTTTGTGACACGTTCCTGAGCCCATTGAAAAGCATTGTGTTCCTTTAGAAGTGTATAAATTAAAATATATCATATATAAAATAAATAGTTTACTAATTGTTGTTCATTTAAAATCTTACTAAATTACTGAAGTTGAAAATCATGCCGTTCATTAAAAAATCTTACTAAATTAATGAAGTTGAAAAGCATTCTGTTCATTTAAAATAAATATTTTACAAATTTACTGTAGCAATTATGTTAGATTTAGATAAAAATAAAATCATCTTACATTTTCACCAGGGTTGAAGTAGCTCCTATCACATAGATGTCCATATTGACCATTTAAAGTTGAAAAGAACCCCAGAGTATTTCTCTCTTTCTCTCTCTCTCACACCAGCGTTTGACAGTCAGAGGGCTGTGTTCAGTGATCAGAATGAGACTGTGAATGTTTGCTAAATTTATTTCATAGTGTATAAGCATTAAAAGTTTGAAATAGTTTCAAACTTATTCAATGAATTCATAAAAAACAATTATGCTATATCGATGGTCTCTGGGGAAAACTTGACTATATTTTTTTATTTATCAGGGTGCATGTAAAGAACTTTGAAATTTGCGGCTCTCACAAGTTATCTCACACATTGTGTGAAATGTTTAATAATTCCTCAAGTAGTATCTGTGAGAAAATCCCCACATAGGCCTATCTGTAGTGAGAGAGCAACAATGAAGACTTTTAGAATCTGTGATGCCTCAGGCCGAGCCCCATTGATAGCCTGCTTATAAGCTCCTTCCGATCACCAGCACATCTTCAGAGAAATACGTTACTTTACAATAATGTTAGCTTCAGGATATAGGGTGACAGAGCAGATGAGCCTCTGTGCATCACGTAATGTTAGTCTGCTAACGCCTTTCCAGAGCCAAAGTTTTGTTCGTACTAAATTTATTTCAAAGCATAATCGTAAAAGTTTAAATATGATCTTTTAAAAATGAAAAGATTGTTTAAATGAAATCTTTACATCTTTACAATCTTTTTTTTTAACGGTGACCCAAAGTATAATTGTTATTAATATAACCATAATGATTTTTGTACTGTAACAGCATATTCTACCCCGTACACCTAAACACGACCATCACAGAAAACTGCATTTTTACATTGTTTTTTACATACTGTTTTGCACTCTCACACACTAAGTTGGTTCCATAAACTCAAATAAAGTATATAACTCAATGTATAATGACAAAATGTATTCAAACAATTTAACCTTAGTTTTAGCTAAATAATATATATAAAAATTATATATATATACAAATATAAAATATAAAAACTCCTTACATTTTCATAGAACTGAAGAAGTAGTAGAAACTAACAATAAAAAAACAAATAGTTTAAGATGTCATAAACAAAAACCCTCCCAGATCCTTCAGGGATAAACTACAGGGTGAGATGAAGCTTCACACCCTCACAGAGACGAGAGGAGTGACAGGCCAGATGAGCCTCTGGGGTCACAATGCCCCAGCATATGCAAAGTTAGTCTGCTTTCCACTGTTTTATTCATATTAAACTTGTTTAATTAAAAGCATAATCTTAAAATTTTAAATGAGATCTTTTCAAATTAAAAGACCGTTTAAATCAAATCTGTAAAGTTTTATTAAAATCGTATCTTCTATTTATCTTCTACTTCTGTATGATATAAATGAATTTCATAAATTTAACCTAAGGTATTATTTTTTTACTAAACATCGTTTGTTCAAAAAATAAAATACATTTTTTTATAAATCAAGAATTGTGCTTTGGCGTCTTAGATCTTATTTCAAACAGTATTTTTGTCCATGCGACATGAAACATGTTGTCACAATGTTTTTGTTGTTTTAAAAGAAATCCCAGGACTCTACATTGCTCTTATTTAGATTAAATTGTATCATTTAGAAAATCACCACACATGTTCAGAGACGCGATGTGCCTCTGTGGTCCATGAGTAATAAGTAAAGTTTGTCTTGAGCGAATATATAATTTTACTCGTCTTAATTCAAAGCATGATCTTACTTTTTCTACGGTAGCTATGATCTATTGTACGTAAACACACAGGGTGAACCCCTTTACTGAGAGTATACTATCGGTTATCTACTCAAAATATATGTAGAATTTTAAAATGTTAGCCTTTGTTGATGCGACAGGCCACATGAACAGACTTTGGAGAGAGCTGATGATACTATAGCGGGAAGCATGCCCCTTTGACCTCCTCCATTTTTGTAGGCTTTTTGTTAAATACCCTATAGCTTAGTCCTTAATGGTACGCTGTGTAGAAATTTCCCCATCTAGCGGTGATATTGTATTTTGCATTCAAACGCATAGTGCTCTCTAGCGCTTCGCTTTTTCAAATGCGTATTGCAACTACGGTAACCGCTATGTGCCAAGAAGCTACGCCCTGTCGTCCAATTGCACTTCATCGAGTTTAACTATACACGTTTTACCGTTATGTTGCCTATATAATGAATTACACAACCATGGAATGAAAAAGCTTGTAATTTAGACCATAACACTGACTTAACTGTCGAGGAGAAAGCAGGACTTCGGTGTCCCTTTCAAAGTCTTTTCTCCTTCATTAGCTCATTAAGTCTTTTTTGAAAAAAAAATTGTGGTGGATGTAAAAAAAAAAAAATGGTATTAGTTAATAACAAATAAAAAACTTTAAATCAGCACGAAAGCCTAATATTAATAAATAAAATATGGTTTAATTCAAGTTTGATAATGTCTTCCATAATATTTTCTTTTAGTAAAAAGCTATGCATGGATCAGCATGAGGGTGACAAAATACAGCCAAAGATTTAAGCACTACTATTTACACACATACTATGCAGGAGAATATCTGTGGCTTGTGAGCATTACATTATCTAATTATTTGGGATCAGAGATCAATTTTTGAACAAAATTTTGAGCTGGATATTGAATTGTTAGATAAAAATAAAGGTATTAATTAATAACAAATACTTTAAATCAACATGAAACCATAATAGTAATAAAATATAAATGTAATATAATTACGGTTTGAAAATTTCTTCCATAATATTTTCCCAACACAAAGTTTTGCGTTTGTGGGTGAGACCTCGCAAAGATTACACTTTCTCGAACATTGCATGTTTGCACTATGCCTGAAACTTAGTAATCGACATGCATTTCTGTAGGTTTGTCAAAAGAAAAATCATCTGGTTTAGTTGCATTTTAAAACTCTACTTTTCTTAAAAACATTGTGTCAGACGTAATTGGTAGCATGATTATCTTGTTTCATCGTGTATTAAGTACATATTATCAGGCTGATATTTGTAGAAATCAGTAAAGTAAATTTATAAAACAAAAAGAATCAGCTAATGGCCTTGTGTCAGAACACAACACGTATGCATGATTTTAACTCTTTAACTTTTTAGGTACGCTGGAACCTAGTGTCATTTAGCTTAATCTTTGGTTTTTAATCTTTTGGTTTGAAGTTATGACTTATGAAGATCTCTCATGCGTAGATTCACTCGGTTAAAAAATTGAGTTTCGTAATTTACACATCTGAAATTAAACTTATGGTAGTTTTTTTATAAAGTATTGTATTAGCTAAAATCAATGTCTTTATTCATAAATATTTTCTCGTTGGTGTAAAATTACCTTTGCCAACGAACTGACTTATCCTCGTAAGCAAAGAATTTCTTATCTTTATTTACATGGTACGGGTAAGTCCATGGAGGCCTCCATGTCGTTCCGCCATCTTGAAAAACTATAATAGCAGAGAGCGACAAAAAGCACTAGCCTAGCTCAACTAGCCAACCTTTTCGTTCAGAGCCGGCTGACTGAAACCACTGAAGCGGTCAGTGAGAGGCGCTTGAAAGATTGCACGGCACTTCATAATGCAATCCTCGTAGCCATGATAAAGCTTAAAAATTTAATCTAAAAGGAAACGCGACCGGCAAATTTAAAACGAGGGTAAATATGGGGGTGGCTTTTCCCAGGTGGATAGAGCTAATGAAGGAGAAAATACTTTGAAAGGGACACCGAAGTCCTGCTTTCTCCTCGACAGTTAAGTCAGTGTTATGGTCTAAATTACAAGCTTTTTCATTCCATGGTTGTGTAATTCATTATATAGGCAACATAACGGTAAAACGTGTATAGTTAAACTCGATGAAGTGCAATTGGACGACAGGGCGTAGCTTCTTGGCACATAGCGGTTACCGTAGTTGCAATACGCATTTGAAAAAGCGAAGCGCTAGAGAGCACTATGCGTTTGAATGCAAAATACAATATCACCGCTAGATGGGGAAATTTCTACACAGCGTACCATTAAGGACTAAGCTATAGGGTATTTAACAAAAAGCCTACAAAAATGGAGGAGGTCAAAGGGGCATGCTTCCCGCTATAGTATCATCAGCTCTCTCCAAAGTCTGTTCATGTGGCCTGTCGCATCAACAAAGGCTAACATTTTAAAATTCTACATATATTTTGAGTAGATAACCGATAGTATACTCTCAGTAAAGGGGTTCACCCTGTGTGTTTACGTACAATAGATCATAGCTACCGTAGAAAAAGTAAGATCATGCTTTGAATTAAGACGAGTAAAATTATATATTCGCTCAAGACAAACTTTACTTATTACTCATGGACCACAGAGGCACATCGCGTCTCTGAACATGTGTGGTGATTTTCTAAATGATACAATTTAATCTAAATAAGAGCAATGTAGAGTCCTGGGATTTCTTTTAAAACAACAAAAACATTGTGACAACATGTTTCATGTCGCATGGACAAAAATACTGTTTGAAATAAGATCTAAGACGCCAAAGCACAATTCTTGATTTATAAAAAAATGTATTTTATTTTTTGAACAAACGATGTTTAGTAAAAAAATAATACCTTAGGTTAAATTTATGAAATTCATTTATATCATACAGAAGTAGAAGATAAATAGAAGATACGATTTTAATAAAACTTTACAGATTTGATTTAAACGGTCTTTTAATTTGAAAAGATCTCATTTAAAATTTTAAGATTATGCTTTTAATTAAACAAGTTTAATATGAATAAAACAGTGGAAAGCAGACTAACTTTGCATATGCTGGGGCATTGTGACCCCAGAGGCTCATCTGGCCTGTCACTCCTCTCGTCTCTGTGAGGGTGTGAAGCTTCATCTCACCCTGTAGTTTATCCCTGAAGGATCTGGGAGGGTTTTTGTTTATGACATCTTAAACTATTTGTTTTTTTATTGTTAGTTTCTACTACTTCTTCAGTTCTATGAAAATGTAAGGAGTTTTTATATTTTATATTTGTATATATATATAATTTTTATATATATTATTTAGCTAAAACTAAGGTTAAATTGTTTGAATACATTTTGTCATTATACATTGAGTTATATACTTTATTTGAGTTTATGGAACCAACTTAGTGTGTGAGAGTGCAAAACAGTATGTAAAAAACAATGTAAAAATGCAGTTTTCTGTGATGGTCGTGTTTAGGTGTACGGGGTAGAATATGCTGTTACAGTACAAAAATCATTATGGTTATATTAATAACAATTATACTTTGGGTCACCGTTAAAAAAAAAGATTGTAAAGATGTAAAGATTTCATTTAAACAATCTTTTCATTTTTAAAAGATCATATTTAAACTTTTACGATTATGCTTTGAAATAAATTTAGTACGAACAAAACTTTGGCTCTGGAAAGGCGTTAGCAGACTAACATTACGTGATGCACAGAGGCTCATCTGCTCTGTCACCCTATATCCTGAAGCTAACATTATTGTAAAGTAACGTATTTCTCTGAAGATGTGCTGGTGATCGGAAGGAGCTTATAAGCAGGCTATCAATGGGGCTCGGCCTGAGGCATCACAGATTCTAAAAGTCTTCATTGTTGCTCTCTCACTACAGATAGGCCTATGTGGGGATTTTCTCACAGATACTACTTGAGGAATTATTAAACATTTCACACAATGTGTGAGATAACTTGTGAGAGCCGCAAATTTCAAAGTTCTTTACATGCACCCTGATAAAAAAAAAAATATAGTCAAGTTTTCCCCAGAGACCATCGATATAGCATAATTGTTTTTTATGAATTCATTGAATAAGTTTGAAACTATTTCAAACTTTTAATGCTTATACACTATGAAATAAATTTAGCAAACATTCACAGTCTCATTCTGATCACTGAACACAGCCCTCTGACTGTCAAACGCTGGTGTGAGAGAGAGAGAAAGAGAGAAATACTCTGGGGTTCTTTTCAACTTTAAATGGTCAATATGGACATCTATGTGATAGGAGCTACTTCAACCCTGGTGAAAATGTAAGATGATTTTATTTTTATCTAAATCTAACATAATTGCTACAGTAAATTTGTAAAATATTTATTTTAAATGAACAGAATGCTTTTCAACTTCATTAATTTAGTAAGATTTTTTAATGAACGTCATGATTTTCAACTTCAGTAATTTAGTAAGATTTTAAATGAACAACAATTAGTAAACTATTTATTTTATATATGATATATTTTAATTTATACACTTCTAAAGGAACACAATGCTTTTCAATGGGCTCAGGAACGTGTCACAAAAACAGATACCAGGCCAGCCACACACTGGTGTGACAGAGAGAAAAGACTTCAGGGGAAACACTTGTGGGTTTTTTTCAACCATGGTGAAACAGTAAGATGATTTTATTTTTGTTTAATTTATATACTTTTAATTGAACAGCATGGTTTTTCAACTTGAGTCAGTGTCAAATATTTGTGAATGACTAAATGTAAATTTTATAATCATTTCATTTAAATGAACATAATGCTTTTTCAACTTCTGTGTGAGATAAACTTTCAAGGTCCTCAGCAATGCGGAGGGTGGGAAATTCCTGCTTTGACACACACACACACACACACACACACACACACACATAGACGCGCGTGCTCCCTATGTTTTTGAGACAGAGTCAGATCATTCATACATTGGATTGTTTGCAATACTTTTGTGGCTCCATTTTATTTAAACTTTTTGTGTGAGGTTTTACATAAGCTGTATGTTTTTTCTTCAACTCTCTAATACATTTTTAACTGTTTGGAATATTTTTGTGACTCCATTTTATTTAAACTTTTTGTGTGAGGTTTTACATAAGCTGTATGTTTTTTTCTTCAACTCTCTAATACATTTTTAACTGTTTGGAATATTTTTGTGACTCCATTTTATTTAAACTTTTTGTGTGAGGTTTTATTTTATATTCTTTTAAAGAACAGATAAACTTTCACCATTTTATTTAAACTGAAATGCTTGGTTCAGTGAATAGTTGTACATTTTTTATTTTTGTGGCTCCATTTTATTTAAACTGAAATGCTTGGTTCAGTGGATAGTTGTACATTTATTTCAACTTTTTGTGTGAGATTTTATTTTATATTCTTTTTTACAGAACAGATAAACTTTCACCATTTTATTTAAATGAACATAATGCTTGGTCCAGTGAATAGTTGTACATTTTTTTCTTATCACTTTCACAGCTCCCCTTGATAAAGCTCAGGGATGCGGTGACCAAAACACCAACTTCAAACAATCACATCTCAAACTAACTGTCACATCACTTTGTAACTGTAACATCAAAGCTTATGTTAATATCAAAGGCCAATACCTCCCTTTTCTTGATCAAATGAACTTCAAACGACCAAACTAACTGTCACACATCCATCATTTTGACAGAAGCTGTAACCGCAAGGGGCGGAACTAGGTCAAAGGTAACCATCCATCATTTTGACAGAAGCTGTAACCGGAAGGGGCGGAAACTAGGTCAAAGGTAACAGGAAGGGGCGTAACTAGGTCAAAGGTAACAGGAAGGGGAGGAACCGGAAGGGGCGGGACAAGGGGCGGGACAGGAAGGGGAGGAACCGGAAGGGGCGTGGGAAGATCAAAGGAAAGCCACGCCCACCTGTCAATCAATCATTTTGACAGAAGCTGTAACCGGAAGGGGCGGAAACTAGGTCAAAGGTAACAGGAAGGGGCGTAACTAGGTCAAAGGTAACAGGAAGGGGAGGAACCGGAAGGGGCGGGACAAGGGGCGGGACAGGAAGGGGAGGAACCGGAAGGGGCGTGGGAAGATCAAAGGAAAGCCACGCCCACCTGTCAATCAATCATTTTGACAGTTGCTATATGGTATTAACTACTTGTGTAGACTGATATTTTTCTAATGTCTGGACTCCTTTATTTAAGGGAGTATGGATATATAAACAGACGTTTCAGCATTAAATGCATTTTCTGAGAATTTATATTTCAAGTTTTGACTGCAAATGTCACGTCCATAGCGCTGGAATTGCCCAATTTTAAATAAAAAAAAATGTAGGCCTATGGAAACGGCTCAAGGGCACTTTTTTTTGCGATACACCAAAACATATGCGACAAATCGCTTTCGGCATTCGTGACGTCATCACGAACACAATCTTATCGGTAAAAGGCCAATTGAATGGAAACAGTCTGGAGACGGAAAATTTCGTAATGTTTTTTTTTCGCATATTCACTTTGTCGATAACATAACAGCGCAAAAAGTGGATGGAAACGAGGCTATTGATGTGACATCCTTGCTTGGCCGGCAGGTGCTGTCATTTAGGGGACATGATGAGAGTAGTGAATCATCCAACAAGGGGAATTACAGGGAGTTCACAGAAACATTAGCTAAATATGAAAATATAAATAGTCACTGGAAAAGACGCCTAGTTGGTACGACAGGGTCACAGAGCATTTTCTTGAAAAGGAACGCAGGGTAGAATTTACGTTTAAATAAATGGACAATTCTATGATGTAGGCCGAAAATGAGCTTCCCCTCTTTGAGAGACCAGCAGCCGCCACTGCTTATGGGGTAATGCCCGTTTTTACCCCTTGTGGAACCGGGACCCTGCCTGCACCCCTGTGTTTCACTGTGTTTTAACTTTGATAATGGGGGTCACAAGTAGAGTTGGTGAATGTTTGAGTCTTGAGTAGAATCATGTTTGACAATGGCCTCAATTAAAAAAAAACATATTAGCATTGTTACTACATTTACATTACATTTACATTTATTCATTTAGCAGACACTTTTATCCAAAGCGACTTACAAATTGAGTTACAAAAGCAGTTAAACTAACAGTAGGACAACAATATGTAAGTACTATGACCCCTCTCAGTTTAATCTAACGCAGTCCCTTTTTTAAAATAAATAAATAAAAATAGTATAGAAGAGAAAGTGTTAGTATTACTGGATCAAGTGCTGCCGAAAAAGATGCGTCTTCAGCAGTTTCTTGAAAGTGGCTACTGACTGCTCTTGTTGAGTTGGGCAGGTCATTCCACCAGCAGGGAACAGTCATGGTAAAGGTCCGGTAAAGAGATTTTGTGCCTCTTTGAGATGGTACCACAAGACGACATTCGCTTGCAGAGCGCAAGTTTCAGGATGGCACATAAGTCTGAAGTAATGAGTTTAGGTAAAAGGGAGCAGTGCCAGTGGTTGTTCTGTAGGCAAACGTCAGTGACTTGAATTTAATGCGAGCGGCAACTGGCAACCAGTGCAATTTTGTGAGGAGAGGAGTGACGTGTGCTATCTTCGGCTCATTGAAGACCACTCTGGCTGGAGCATTCTGGATCAGTTGCAGAGGTTTGACAGAGCAAGCTGGAAGACCAGCCATCATATTATCAGCATTATCAGCTAAAACAGCATATTATAACCTCAGAAATATCTCCAAAGTATGTGATATTCTCTCCCCTTCTGACATTGAGAAACATCTTCATGCATTTTTCACATCTAGACTAGACATCTGACTCCTGCAACACCGTTTTTGCTTGGTTACCAGAGCTTCTATTAAAGCAACACTATGTAGTTTTTCAACCTTCATAATATATTTCCAAGACCCTTGAGATGGTACATCGACTTACAATAGGTTGAATGACACGTCTGCCATAGCCTGACAGTGTCTGTATCGCTTTTACGGTACTGGCACTACGTAACTTCGGGGTTCGGGGAGTTACCCGAGCACAAAAAGAACTACAAAATTTGACTGCTTTATGCAATACCTCACATCCCCCACGACCCCCCACTTCCTCAAATTCTGACGTGAGAGCCCAACTAGCGTTTGTTTGCAGTCTGTATGTTGTTGTCATGGCCGAAGCAGCAAATAAAACAAAGAAGGCAAATGTTTTGTCGGAGGAGTCTAGAAAGAGAAAAAGGGATAGTGGCAAATTAAAAGGGGATCAATATTGGTCCAGATTTTCGCTCGCTGGCCGGAGCTAAAGGAGGAGGAGGGGTGCCTGACCGATGCTGACCTGGTGTTGTGGTACAAATGTAAACTTTGTACAGCCTAATGTTTGAGTATTATGATGAAGCCCCTTTTCTTAGAACAAAAAAAAATCATAAGTAAGCCTATGTCTAACGGACAAAATAATCTTTCAGGATAACTATCCTAATGTCTGCAGGCTGATAGTCATGTTTGTTTATTTATTTTTCTGGTGAAAGTGTCTTTCCTCAGGCTATAATGCAAATCGATTTTTCAAATTTGCAGATTCATCTATGGTAGCTTGATATTATAATATTGACGATATATGGCTATTACCTACCACACAAACATTGAATTGAATTAGCATATCCATTATGTAAAACAGTAGCTGATAGGCTACTATAATGACGCTGGCTTGTAAATGTGAGCTACGCGATCTTTTGGCGTTTGAAAAAAATAAAACCCATGAAATTATATTCATATGACATGCTGAAATATATGCCAATGTACCTGGGATGAAGACATTTCACACGCAATGCTGGCAGTCTGCCCAAGACGTGAGAACTCGCGAGAACTCAAGACAGTATCGGCTTGTTAAAAAATGCACATGTATCCCCTGGTGTAACCATGACAGATTTTACGACAGTAGTAGAAGACAATACTGTTTCCCAACTGTAGGGGGACCCCGAGAGTAAAAGTTATATGGTGGTGCTTTAAACAATTACAAAGAGTTCAGAATGCAGCAGGAAAATGCTAACTCACTCTAAAATGAGAAATCATATTACTCCAACACTCATATCCCTTCACTGGCTGTCTGTGTCATTCAGAATTGAATTCAAGATCCTCTTATTCGTTTTTAAATGTTTTCATGGTACTGTCCCAATATACTAATTTGTTGAATAAATATACTCCAGCAAAATCGCTCCAAACATCCAATAGTTATGTGTTGGTTGTACCAAAAACATGGCTATGAATTGCAGTCAGCCTTTAGTCATTTTGGTCCCAAGCTATGGAATTCTCCTCATGACAACCTATGAACAATCGACTCAATGGGTACTTTTAAAAAGTATCTCAAACACATTTGTTCACTAGGGCCTTTCCTTGATTTATTTTATTGTTGTATTTTCTTTTTTTTTATTCCTATTATATGTATATGTATGTTTTTTTGTGAATGCATGTAGTTCTCCTCTGTAAAACACTTTGTAAACTGTTTTTAAAATGTACTATATAAATAAAGCTTTACTTACTTACTTACTTACCTCGGCATCTGTGGCATCAAGGGGATCAAGGAAAGAGACAAGGCTTTCCTCCTGAATGCCCCAATCTCACCTTCTGACCTGTTCAGCAATACGGTTAACACTGTCGTCGACAGATACTGTACCAGGAGGCTAAGAAACAGTCAGCGGCATTCAGGGAGTTAGTCCCTCGCCGTATCCAAGAGTCGGATATCACAAGATATCAGATCTGTTATCTCCTCTAGGATGACAAAGGATATTCTTCCACCAAGAACTAAAGTCTCTCTTGGCAAAAGGAGCCGTAGAAAGTGTACTCCACCTAGAGAATGACTCAGATGCTGCGTTCCAAACCGCATACTTCCCTACTATTTAGTATGGGAAAAGAGTAGGCGAGCGAAAAAGTATGTATTAATCCAAAAGAGTAGGCGAGAATTACCTGGGTGACATACCAATTATCGCGAGATTTGGACTTAAGTGCGTTCGAATGTGCCTACTTTCCTACTATATAGTAGGCGAAAACAGTACGTGAAGGAAGCAGTACGTTCGAAACATCAGTATTCATAAAAGAGTAGGGGAGAAGTTCCCGGATGGCTTACTGCTTCCGGCCCGATTTTTGAGTGCTAAATCTTCTATCCCAGGAGGCCACGCGAGAGCATACGTCATTATCAAACATCACGGAGATCAGCGACGCCGGGGTTTTCAAATGTGAGTAAACACGGTTCCTTATGTGTTAAACTACAATAGAGTAGACGTTTTAACTGTTGAAGGTGTAAAGTAGTTAGACAGTATAGTATAGATGTGATTTTGCTGTAAAAACATGTTTTGTATAGCTAGCTAACAGTGGAGCTCTAAGCACACGTAACGTCTCTAAATTGGATTTACATAACCATATACATCTTAAACACGCTTATTTAAAATGTCTATTTACATCTGAAAGGAAAATATTGTAAGTATTGACATATTGCAGATGAGCACATCACAACATGAAAAAGACATCTGAGTGATGTATGTGTGGCATCATCATAAGATAGGATAACGTTAATTCACTGTTGTCAACACTGTTGACATTAGACTAATGTGCTGTAAATAAGGTAAATAAACAAATCTATAAAGTAACTAAACATGTTTTTATTCAGACTGGTGTGAGCACTGAGGATGAGGAGCCCAGAGCTGAATCCTGGAAACGGTGCCATGGATGAGACTGTCATAAGATCTCTCCATCTGCCCTTATCGCCTCAGATTGTGAAGCGAAGCGCAGCGCAGCAACAAGCTCCGGCACGAAGGCACGGTCACCTCTGGTGAATTCATCAGAATAAAGCCGCAGAATAGGAACCGCTGTGTTGAGATGGCAGTAGGATGTGGGCTTCAGCGCCCAAATACATGCTTGTAGTTTGAATAAAGATTTGTTTCATGTGCATGCATTTGTTTATTGTGTGATGGTTACTTTTATTTGTTATTTTACTCATTTATTCATGTTTCTTATTGTTGTCAGTATATAAATATAATTATTTAATGTATGCATTAATTCGTACCAATTATCACATGTTAGTAGCTCACTGTGGCGAGCAAGACGAGGCCGAGGGACGTGAGATAACGGTGCGAGGCCGGTGGCGGGAGTGACAATGAACGTCACCTATGAGACACACCGGTCTCGCATCTCTCACGGAGGAGCAGAAGCATTAAAGGAGGAGCGACGACGCTGAAGATCGAGAGAGGAACAGGCCTGAGTTTATGCTGTGTTTTATTTCTGTTCTGTGTAGCCAGGCTGCTGGCGGTTACTTTTGTTTTTATATTTATTTTATTTTATCATTAAAATTGTTTGAATGTTCACCGGTTCCTGCCTCCTGCCTCCGGCTGCCGTCCGGGAGGGAGCGGAGGAGTCGCCGCCGCTGGCCGTGGGCCGGAGCCTGCTACCGTCCACCATTGAAGGGGAGGAGCAGGGAGCGGGGGACTCCTGCCGGCTGCCCGAAACCGGAGGAGCCGTCCCGTCCACCAGGCGGCGGAGGGGTGTCGAGCCGTCCACCGAGGGCCATCCAGCGCCACCGCCAGGCACCGCGGAGAAGATCGCCCAGCTGGTGTGGGACCAGATGACAGCGCGTTGTGGGAACCGGACCAAGTTTTTTTTTCTCTCACCCCTCTCTCGGATCTGTCGCTCCTCATTCTTCCATCTCCGTTTCCCTCGCCTTGTCGGTCCATACCCCGCAGGGATCGCAGCCGCCGCTGGGAGGGGGGGGGGGGGGGTGGAGTAGAGCACAGTCTTGTAGTCACAGTCTGTGGAGTAGAGCACAGTACCCCCCGGCCTGCGAGGGGCAATGGGGGTCTGTGGCGAGCAGGAAGAGGCAGAGGGACGTGAGAGAACGGCACGAGGTTGGTGGCGTGAGTAATAATGACGCAACGGTCTTGCATCTCTCACGGAGGAGCGGAAGCATAAAAGGAGGAGCGACAATACTGAAGATCGAGAGAGGAACAGGCCTGAGTTTATGTTGTGTTTTATTTCTGTTCTGTGTAGCCAGCAGTCGTCCGCGAGGGGCTGCTGGTGGTTACTTTTGTTTTTATATTTATTTTATTTTATCATTAAAATTGTTTGAATGTTCGCTGGTTCCTGCCTCCTTCGTCCCACAACTTTGAACCTTATCACAATCACAATTTTGTCATCAGTCGATTTGATTTCAGAAATTGGTTTAATGAAAGGCATAAAATATGTTATAGCTTAGTGTTGCCAGTGGTAACTTTACTGTGGGAAAAAATAAAGTCTATAAAGAAGTTAAGCCAACACAATGTCTCCGTCTCTCCCAGCTTGCATAAAAGATACTGTTACAGGACTGTAGTGACGCACAATTATCAGTGGCCTACATATAATAAAATGGATGCTCCACCCGTTCACCCCAACAGCTATGACAGAACATATTGTTCTTGCCAGTAACAACAAATACGATAGACACTGTTGCACTGTTGTGGAGGGAGCTTGGTAAAAAAAACAAATAGGGTGCTCCCTAATTGTCCTGATTCATCTCCACAATCATCTCAGCTCTGAATGAAACTAGCACCAAAACAAGGTTTTACAAGCTTTTTCATATTCTATATTAAGATACCTTACAGTAATCATACTGTGAGACTTCCAATCCTTCTGAATTAGAGTGTGGATCACCTGTGACTGACTGTATTCGTCCTCTGACTGTATGCACCGAACCGTGATACCCGTTCCGGCGAATTAATGTACTGTTACACACCTAATGTATATAAAAAAGAAGTGTGCTTAATTGTATTGAATATATGAAGAGTTCAGATGCAAAAGCCTCTAAATGCCATCTGAAATTTTCTTCTACAATGATAATTTTTATCAAGCTCGTATATTTAAGTTCAGTAATTTCACTTAAATGACAATTAATAGGTCATTTTCATTGACATTTAATTGAAATTAATGAACTTAAATATACAAGCTTGATAAAAATGATCATTCTAGAAGAAATTTTCAGATGGCACTTAGAGGCTTTTGCATCTGAACTCTTCATATATTCAATACAATTAAGCACACTTCTTTTTCACAAGGGAGAAGCTTCATTAATCTGGTTATAATGTCTTTTCTCAAACATATATCAAACAACCTCATAACCTCAATGAAGAATCCTGTGTGGTCTAGAAACCTTCTCTCAAGAAGCTTGGGGGAATATAATGAATGAAAGTCTGTCAGCTGGTATAGCTTTGGCTCTTTGAGATATCCTGCACAAGCACAATCTTCCCTCCTTAATGAAACCCCCAACTGCTTTTTAAACAATACTCCATTGTGAGAGGCAGCCAGGTTAATTGTTTAAAATATAAACAGAATATCGAAAACAATTTGTCTCAGCATGGTGCAAGTGAAGGTTTTTAACAGTTAAATTCAGCTGTCTGACAAGAGGCTTGAAGCTAACGTATTTCTGTATATTACAGGTCGAGAGCGAGATTTTCTCATACCCGGGGTGTAGTTGACTCAACTCCATAAGGATTATAGAAAAAGAAGGCAACACTGGTGCTATAAGCCCACATTCATAAATAAACAGACCTCTTAGTTGACGTGAAGCAAAGTAATGTTGACTTTGGACCTTGTACATAATTTTGCATTGGAAAATAAATCCCTATTCTTAATATTCTGGAAGAGTCCTAACATATGACTTGGCTCAGGAACAATTTGGACTGATCATGTCCCTCTCGTCCTCATGAGTTATTACTCAATTCCTAAACTCTTTATAAAAAGACCAAACTAATTCTATATCTAACTAGTGTAAACCTGACCACTTCACATACTGACTCAGTTCTGAGTATGTATTTTCTTGGAAGTGTAGTTTGTGCAACAGGCATATATAAATGAGCTCATGCTTAAATAAGCAGCAGTTTGGAGGGTTTACAGGATCCGATGCCCATTTAAAAAGCTCTCCTTTAAGCCCTGTATTTTATCCAGTCTGACAACACAACAGTTTATGGTGTAAAGTGAATGGAAACCCTAAGGATTTATTTGGTTTCAACTTCAAGCATGCTGACATAAATGTTGCTTGAATGGGTTTGTGGATGAACAGCACCTGTGCTTTACAGAGTTATTTTTTTACCTTCCATTTTCAGCGTAGCTCAACAAGGCAAAGGCGTGTTGGGATGTCACAGATATCACTGTCAGTCCAATACACAAGTTTCTTACATGACTTCTAAGGTGGTCAAGCCCGTCGAGACACTACGCCAGTCTCACCGTCTTCCTGACAGACCCATGTATGGATGTGTTTAATTTTGACTTCAGAAGATCTTGTAGAGGGCCTGCGGTTGCTATCTTGTCACTCGTCATCCTATCACAGAAGCAACTGATCACTCAGATCTGGCAGAGCAAAAGCAAATGCAATCCATCTTCACAGTCTACATATTTACATTGTTCAACATCTGGATCAACTCTCCGCTCTTTTGGGGAAATCAGTTCTGCTCTCCTCTGAGAATGATATGCATATATCCATGTGAAAAAGATTATTTTCTTTTAACAACAGCCTCGGTCAAAATTAAACAGGCCTTAGCTGCAATGAGGCATTTTCGAAGCCACCTAAATAAATAAAGGGCCACTACCCCTCTTTCATTTTCCTTGAGAGTAGAGCTGTTGTATGACATCACATATGGACATTATGGGTTAAAGGACTCCAAAAATGAAAATTCCTTTTATTTACTCTCCTTCATGTCATTCCAAATCTGTATGTTGTGTATTTCGAGGATCTTCATACAGTTCTTTTCCACACTGTACAACAACAATTCAGTGACCACATCTGTCAAGCTGAAAAAGAGGACAAGACACTCTGTAAAGGCTTGTTAACACAATACGAATGTTCAGTGTGAAAATTTGTTGCGATAAACATCAGCAATAAATCTGTTTAGAAGGACACAAATATTTGCATTCCACTTAAATCTAAGATTTTTTTATGGAGAGAGTTTCTAATATTGTTGCTTGGTAAACACAATAGAGAATACAAAAATCTGACCAGCTGTTCAAAAATATGTAAATATTACTATAAGACTTCTTTTATTTTCCATAACAAGAGGGTGTCAGAAATTGCTGATGCCCTTGAATTGAATTGAACTGAATTCAATTCAATTCAATTCATTTCAGCTGCTGACCTTGTGTAGCCTACTGCTATATTTCTGCTTTTGCATTAATGGCACCTAACAGTGTCAGAGAGTGGATTTGCATTTTTATTCAGCCCATCTGCCATTGGTTACTATCCATAAGTGCCTTTCATGGGTTTATCTTCCCCAAAAGTGTAAACATTGAGCCCCCAGCACCATGAAAACATTGAGAGTGGTCCACTCAGATCTGTCAATCTCTACCTATAACAAAAGTTTGGGACGTGGCTACTGTAGCAGGTGGAGCCAGAGAGTGTTTAACCGGTGTGGGACCATAAGACATTTAGCTTCAGTTAAAGAAGTGTAAGGCAAAATCTGCTGCATCAGACCTTCAAAGATGAAGTTTGCTCTAGAGTTTTAGCCTACTCATTTGCTTACTCATGACACAAAGCAACACAACTAAAAGCATTCCTAATATGTACTTATATTGAAAGTAACTTACTTTTACCTGCTGAGACATGATTACTCAAGCACCTGTAAGAGCTGAATTTGTGATATTTGTGTTGGGGGAGGACTGACACACAAAAGGGGCGATTGCAAGGTTATTTGAAAATATGATTTATTTTTGTATTTAAGTGAGTATGTATGTACAGTGCTTAGCATAAGTGAACACACCCATGCTAAAATTAAATAAAAAATTATCTTTTGGAAATTGATCTTAATGCCTTAATTTAAAAAAAAGTAGAAAAATCCAACCTTTAAGGACACTAATTTTCTTTGTGAACGAATAATGTATCGTAAAAAAATGTTCTTCCTTAAAATACAGGGTCCATAAGTGTAAGGTTGAGTCCAGGTAGCTGAAGACGAGGATGCAGGAACTTCAAAGTAGTTGATTTATTTACTAAATTAACTTCAGGAACATACAGGAACAAACTAACAATCTCCAGGAATTCAGTAACACAACCATACAAGGACGACGACCAACCAACACTGAGGGAAAACACAAGGCTTAAAAGAACTGGGACTAATGGGATAATTAACAGATCACAGGTGAAGAAACTGAACACAAACGAGGAGCGGGAAAACTAACAGGACTGAACCAAAATCACAAAGACGGGGGGGAAAAAAGATCTCAAAACTGAACTGATAACAGGACTAAACCAAAATCACAAAGACAGAGGAAACCAAGATCACAAAACAGAACTCAACACATAGAAACATGACAGTACCTCCCCCCTCCCCGGAGGCGCATCCTCGAGCTGTATAACATCCAAAGGGGTGGGAGGGTGGGCGCCCTGGAGGCTGACGAGGGCGCGGTTGCACAGGAGCGGGAACCCTCCAGGGCGGAGCTGGTAGCTCGGGGAACCGGGGTGGAACAGGCTGTGGGCGTGGCCAGGCCGGAGCAGGCTGTGGGCGTGGCCAGGGTGGAGCAGGCTGTGGGCGTGGCCAGGGCGGAGCTGTGGGACCCTCGGGCGTCCAGGGCGGAGCTGTGGGACCCTCGGGCGGCCATGGCGGTGAGGACCCTTCGGGTGGGTGCCCCCCCAAAATTTTAATGGGGAAATTGACAGGAAAGTGGGGATCCGGCAGCAAAGGGGGTCTTGGGCTGGGCAGGACCAATGGTGATGAGGGCTTTGAGCTAAGCAGGACCAGCGGCAAAGGAAACACTGGCGGAGGACCAGCGCCAAAGGAAATTCTGGCGCAGGACCAGCGGCAAAGGAAACTCTGGCGCAGGACCAGCGGCAAAGGAAACTCTGGCGCAGGACCAGCGGCAAAGGAAACTCTGGCGCAGGACCAGCGGCAAAGGAAACTCTGGCGCAGGACCAGCGGCAAAGGAAACTCTGGCGCAGGACCAGCGGCAAAGGAAACTCTGGCCCAGGACCAGCGGCAAAGGAAACTCTGGCGCAGGACCAGCGGCAAAGGAAACTCTGGCGCAGGACCAGCGGCAAAGGAAACTCTGGCGCAGGACCAGCGGCAAAGGAAACTCTGGCGCAGGACCAGCGGCAAAGGAAACTCTGGCGCAGGACCAGCGGCAAAGGAAACTCTGGCGCAGGACCAGCGGCAAAGGAAACTCTGGCGCAGGACCAGCGGCAAAGGAAACTCTGGCGCAGGACCAGCGGCAAAGGAAACTCTGGCGCAGGACCAGCGGCAAAGGAAACTCTGGCGCAGGACCAGCGGCAAAGGAAACTCTGGCGCAGGACCAGCGGCAAAGGAAACTCTGGCGCAGGACCAGCGGCAAAGGAAACTCTGGCGCAGGACCAGCGGCAAAGGAAACTCTGGCGCAGGACCAGCGGCAAAGGAAACTCTGGCGCAGGACCAGCGGCAAAGGACCAGCGGCAAAGGAAACTCTGGCCCAGGACCAGCGGCAAAGGAAACTCTGGCGCAGGACCAGCGGCAAAGGAAACTCTGGCGCAGGATCAACGGCAAAGGAAACTCTGGCGCAGGATCAACGTGCTCTGGCGCAGGATCAGCGGCAAAGGAAACTCAACGGGCTCTGGCGCAGGATCAACGGGCTCTGGCGCAGGATCAACGGGCTCTGGCGCAGGATCAACGGGCTCTGGCGCAGGATCAACGGGCTCTGGCGCAGGATCAACGGGCTCTGGCGCAGGATCAACGGGCTCTGGCGCAGGATCGCAGGATCAACGGGCTCTGGCGCAGGACTGGACGGGACCAGCACATCATGGGGCGCAGGACTGGACGGGACCAGCACATCATGGGACTCGGAACTGGACGGGGCCAGTACATCATGGGACTCGGAACTGGACGGGGCCAGCACATCATGGGACTCGGAACTGGACGGGGCCAGCACATCATGGGACTCGGAACTGGACGGGGCCAGCACATCATGGGACTCGGAACTGGACGGGGCCAGCACATCATGGGACTCGGAACTGGACGGGGCCAGCACATCATGGGACTCGGAACTGGACGGCGCCAGCACATCATGGGACTCGGAACTGGACTCATGGGCCAGAGCTGAGGTGCGTGCCGCCCCCACACACAGAACAGCCACAATCAGTACCGTGTCCTCATGAGCAGATCCAAGTGCAGCGTATTCAGTCTCTGGTGGGCAGGCGATTGGCTCCGGTTCTGGCAAACAGGCGACGGGCTCTGGCTCTTGCTCGAAGACTGGCTCTGGCTCTTGCTCGAAGACTGGCTCTGGCTCTTGCTCGAAGACTGGCTCTGGCTCTTGCTCGAAGACTGGCTCTGGCTCTTGCTCGAAGACTGGCTCTGGCTCTTGCTCGAAGACTGGCTCTGGCTCTTGCTCGACAGGGCGGATGAGATGAGGATTGGGCTGGACGCAGAGATGTTGATATTGAAAAAGCTGTCTAGACCCATATCGCCTATATCCTCCCCTGTGACCTCCACGGATCCCCCGGAAAATTGCTTTGCGGGTTCCTAAAAAAGCCTGCTTATCTATCTCCATCTTCCACTGGAGGCTTTCACTGGAGGTTTTTTCTTTTAAGGGTTGGTCGTTCTGTCAGGTTGAGTGCAGGTAGCTGAAGACATGGATGCAGGTACTTCAAAGTAGTTGATTTATTTACTAAATTAACTTCAGAAATATACAGGAACAAAATAAAAACTCCAGGAATTCAGTAACACAACCATACAAGGACGACGACCAACCAACACTGAGGGAAAACACAAGGCTTAAAAGAACTGGGACTAATGGGATAATTAACAGAACACAGGTGAAGAAACTGAACACAAACGAGGAGCGGGAAAACTAAGAGGACTGAACCAAAATCAAAAAGACAGGGGAAACCAAGATCACAAAACAGAACTCAACACATATAAACATGACAATAAGTCAGGACACCCCTATGTTAAATTCCCATAGAGGCAGGCAGATTTTTATTTTTAAAGGCCAGTTATTTCATGGATCCAGGATGATATGCATCCTGATAAAGTTCCCTTGGCCTTTGGAATTAAAATAGCCCCACATCAACACATACCCTTCACCATACCTAGAAATTGGCATGGTTTTATTTCAGTTAGCCTAATAGCTGGTTTGATTTGCATTGAGAGATGATCTTATGGAAAGTACTCCATGCCAATCTCTAGGTATGTATGTATGTATGTATGTATGTATGAATGAATTTATGTATGTATGTATTTATTGATTTGATGAACTAATCCTTTAAGGAACAATATGAAAGAGTTGGTGAAAAAGAGATGCGTGAGAGAATAGTTTGAGAAATGCACAAATGAAAAAATAAGAGAAAGGGGAGAAACAAAGAAGAAGAAACAAAGTCACAGAGGGTTGGGTTAATGAGAGCAGCAGCGCAGACTGGCTCTGAGTCAGAGAGACCCATCAGAGCTGCCAAAAGATGTGAGCTCATACGAGCAGAGAACTACTAGAACTCTACGCTCTACATGCCGTACTGCTTGTGACACTGTAATAATGCAATGTTAGTGCTCTTTTGTGGCACAGAATCATATATATATGTCCTTCCAGATATGCATGCTTGCGTGTTTAAATGCAATGTTATGCACATGTGAATATAGTGTTTCAAGCTTTAGAAAAGCACAATAAAAGTATTATAAAAGTAGTCCATATGACTTGTGTACTATATTCCAAGTCATACGGTGGCTTTTTTTTTTTTTTTTACATTTTATTTATACAGATTTTTGTAATACACAGGTGCACATAATACAAACAAAAAGAAAGGCAGTAAATCAGATAATTAAGGCACAAAAAACAACAAAACAAAAACAAAACAAAAAAACAAAAACACATACAGCCAGCACTTACACATTCTATAGAAAGAAACAAGTATAAATATACGTGTCAGTACAATGAATAGATATCACAAAAAGTCAACTCACACAAGTTGAGTCAAGGAGGCCTGAGCCGAAGGGGAGTGGCAGTCTCAGTAAAGATAACTACCCAAAGTTTAAAAAAATTAAATAAAAAGTGCAATGCATTTAGGTCCCAGTTTGAGTTCTATCCTTCCTGATGTATTCTATGAAAGGGCCCCAGATCTTCTTGAACTTATCTTGAGAGTTAGACATAGATAACCGAATTTCTTCAAGATGTAAACAGGAAACCATATCATTAAGCCACTTCTTGAAGCAAGGAGAGGAAGCTGACTTCCACTCCTTTAGGATAACCCGCTTTTGCAATGACCATACCAAACATGAGGACTAGTTGTAAAGTGGATGGTAGAGCCAAAGAACCTTCAGAGCAGCCCAGTATTACTAAGAGACAGTCAGGAACCAGTTGTCTATTGTACACAGCACTGTACAAACTGAAAATGTCGACCCAGAATTTTGTGAGCTTAGAGCGGGACCAGAAAAGATGCCCAAGAGTTCCATTAGTTGATTTACATTTATCACAAGTGGGGGAGACAGCCGGAAATAATTTGTTCAGTCTAGTCTTGGAGTTGTGCAACCTATGAACTACTTTGAACTGAATAAGCTGAACCCTTTCGCCCATAGCTCGTCAGATATAACTTCGCCGGTGTCCTTGATCCACGCCTCTTTAATATGAAGAGAGGGGGTTGCCACAACAAAGAGATTAACAAACCGAGAAATCAAATGCTTGGAGGTGGGAGGGCTGGTCATAATATCAAAAAAGACATGTTGCATGGGGGTCACATCTAGGAGCGAAAAAGTTTGCTTGACAAAATTCCTTATTTGTAGATAACGAAAAAAATGGTTAGCAGGGAGTTTGAACTTAGCCTGGAGCTGGGCAAAAGATGCAAAGTAATTATCAACATAAAGATCCCTGATAGCAGTTAAACCATAAACGGTGGCTTTTAATGAGGAACGGACTGAAATGTAAGTCATTTTCACTGATATTTCTCTTTAGTGAGACAGTAAATGGAACTCAACAACTAGATCAGACTCATTTCTGCACTCAATCATTTGTCATGTGTTTTGGTTCTTTATAATTTGGTAAAACAATTAACATCCTGTTTCATGCACATGGGAGAACTCACCAGATTTTGGTGAATTCCTTAAGAGCCGATCTTTCCCAAAAAGCCACCCACCCCCAGACTGTCTTTGGAACAGAATGAAATGGCCATTGTAAACACATCTGTCTTGCCACTCAAAGTTCTCCCCAGTGACTTGAAATTAACAGTGTTTGAAGGAACGGAGCAAAGGAAGAGCTCGATGCATGAGAAATTCAGCTGGGAAGGAGGAGTCTGCTGGCCCAGGTGCCAGAAGTGTTTCTGAGCTGTGATAAACGTGTGTGAACGTGATTACACGGTTGTGACCCAAAGCAATATGATCACACGGTCTTGTCATGTGGCAGTATTGAAATTCTAATTATAAGGTTAAACATAGCTTGATTTCATTATGTTGTATGATTTTTTTTTTTAAACAACATTAAAATGTTGCAAAACCTCCAACAAATTATGATTACATTTTGTGTTATGAGTAAATATGCTTTCAACAAATCTGGGAAAATAACTATAATGTGTATATAGGAGAGTCATAAAGAGGCTTGTACCCCCAGCAGTTGCACATGCTCATTGTTTGGCTCCATTCCATTTAAAGTGCCACAGTACATAAGTCATAAAGGAATAACTATAGGAATCAACATGAGGACAACCATATGCATATTCAAACTAAGGGTCAGTGTTTTATTTACTATTATAGTGTTTATTCATATTTTAAGTAGCTTTTATTTTTATGTTTTCTTCATATTTTAATTGAGGTTTTTAGTCATTTTAGTACTTCTGTCATTTATATAAGTTTTTTTTGTATTTCTATTCATTATTTATTCTAATTCTATATATATATATATATATATATATATATATATATATATATATATTAATCTCATATTTATATAAGATTGTATGTTAAACAAAAAAAATTTAATAAACAAATTTGCAAAAATAATTATTTGTATTTTCGATAGTAAAGTTGTGAGTTAAAAAATAAAATAAAAAAATCACACCCTTAACTATGTATCATCAATGAACCATTCACATGCCTGAATTTAGTCCAATCAACCATGCAAATCATTTAGTTTCAACTGAAAATATAGCAACATTCAACCAATAGTGAAAGGTGGATAAAGACTTTCATTTGAAAGTCACGTGTCAAGTATAAGTATAACCGCATTTTTCCATCTTAAAAATATGTCTAAATTACGTCATATCCTCTCAATGACAAATGCGGAACAATTAGTTCATGCATTCATGAATTCAAGGCTAGATTATTGTAATGCTATTATGGGTGGCTGCCCAGCACGCTTAATAAACAAACTACAGCTGGTCCAAAACGCAGCAGCCAGAGTTCTTACTAGAACCAGGAAGTATGACCATACCTGCCCGGTTCTGTCAACACTGAATTGGCTCCCAATTAAACATCGTATACATTTTAAAATATTGCTGATTACTTACAAAGCACTAAATTATTTAGCTTCCCAGTACTTGGCCGAGCTCATAACGCATTATATAGATAACGCATACCTATAGATTAGGTCAGCCGGAACTAGGAACACTTCCCATAAATCCTGATGTACTTTTTACATCATAAGAAGGATGGCATCTACGCTAATATTAGTCTCTCTGTTTATCTCGAGGTTTACCGCAGTCCACCGGATCCAGGCCGTATCCAGATCTGATGAAGGACCTGCGACTGGACACAACGACAACGCAGACCTGAAGTGCCAACTAGTCTCTCCCCTGTGAAGGCCTCCTTCCCTTCCCTTTACAGATAAAATTTGTCGGGATAATTCCAGTTCACGTCGCTACGCGGAAGCGATAAATAATTCTTTATTATACATTTTTATGGCCAGACAAGTAGTGTGTTGAGGGTTGGTTTGTGAAGAAGGACTACACGCCTGCGCACATATATCCAAACGCGCATACCTATAGAATAAACACATCATGCACATGTGCTCACCGTCTGCGTTTTTGCGGGTTTGTGTTTTTGAGGTATGCAGAGAGATAACCTTTTTGTTTTAAATCAAAGCCTTCACCTTGGAATCTATTTCAGGGTTTGCTTTCTCAATCCACCAGGCACTGTTTTGTGCGGATGAGCGGACCGGAGCGTGTTGAGAGTTTTCTGTTAGAATGGTGTTGTGTTAGCGGCCCCTAACTTAATAACTAATGATCTTTGCAACGGAAGTGAATCAATCAATCAAAACTAACTTTAACTGGACAATAACTTTATTCTAGAGCTGCTGTAAA
The DNA here is from genome assembly GCF_051911475.1 of Siphateles boraxobius. Taxonomy (NCBI): domain Eukaryota; kingdom Metazoa; phylum Chordata; class Actinopteri; order Cypriniformes; family Leuciscidae; genus Siphateles; species Siphateles boraxobius. The sequence goes on along the minus strand of NW_027508722.1, from coordinate 16,737,105 downwards.
GCAAAAATAATCTCTGTTACTGTAATTTCCTATTATCAATGTAAATCTGCTTCGAAACAATCTATATTGTTAAGAGCGCTATATTAATGAAGGTGACTTGACTTGACTTGACTTGACTTGACTTGACTAGTGCATAAAGGCCCCTTTTTCATTGTCAGGGTGCCCAACTTAAAAACAATGAAACACTGTAAGCTCCTGATGAAGCAATGCGCATTCATTTGACAGACATCCTGTTACAGATAGTTCTCAGATAGTGACTTCAACCACTTTATTTTTCCTGTCTGTCTCAAATAAAATGACAACAATTATGTGAATTTATTGCTATTATTATCATTTAAACTTCTTACAGTCACATCAAAAGCAGCTCATGATGTTATAAAGATACTGAATTAAATTAATATAGAGCAATTACTTGAAAAATACTCACCAAAGACAGCAATGTGCCTGTTTTTGTAAGCAAGTTTTGTATTAACATAACCATTTAATCCCTTTAAAGGCAAAGATTGCAAACGGCCCCAAATTAAGATCACCAGCTAAGCAGACTCCAGCACAACCCACCACTATTTCGGTCAAAAAAAAAAAAAGTGAGCCAGGACTGCATTGGTTCCCTCTCAAAAATAAAATAGGTTCATGAGCACCCCTGAATGATTGTACAGAGTTTACGTCCATTTCTAAAGTTTTTGGAGTGACGACAGTACTTAAATCTCACATGGTGCCACATAATGGTTTCATAAAGTAAACCAGTTACTACACATTCAACAACCAGCTGTTTCTAAAAAGCAACTCTGATGTCGCAACATTAGTCACATGATTACACAACTGATCTCTTTTATTGGCAGTATGGGCTGTGTGCAGAACCCCATAGTTGTGTTGGCCACACGGAATAGCCGTGCATGTCAATTACAAGGTTTAATGTTGCTGGACAATTACTTTACAACACTGAACACTTAAATGACCATCATTACCAGCCCCGGCCTTTGAGCCTGAATATTACTGCACTATATTTGTGCAAGAGGGATCTCTCATTTTTACAGAAACCCCTCAGGGTCTGGATTGGACCCAGCTTGCATTAAATGCCAATAAACCCTACTCTGACACAGCATATGTTTACAGTACGCGGTTGCTCCTTGGTGGGTGATTGTGCATGTTATTACATGCATACATCACCACATTTAGCAATAGTAGGCCCAGGGTGTTCTGGAGAACGCATGAAACCCTTTTCTCATTCTTTGAATGATTCTGGGGGTTCATATTATTAGATCAACACTATGTGGCGAGTGTGTCCCACTGATGCAGAGCCTAAAATTATGATTGATACTCTTCGTGTTGTGTTGACAGCCCAAAAATGAAAACAAAGGATTACGACATTTAGTCGTAACTCTATTCTCAGATATGTTTTATAATTTTACACTACTTTCAAAAACAAGAAAAATATATAAATCATATAAATTTAAACAAATAAAATAATTATATTGTTTATTTGAATTTTTCAATTATTTGTTTATTATATTTTGATTCTTTATTTTTTTGCTAATCATTCTTTACTATTTATTATACACATTAAAGCCAGAGTATTCATCATCATCTGTCATGCTTTAATTTTGTATAAATTATATATGTCAAAGAAAATTATACAGCATCTGTGTGGCTTTGTAGTTTAAACGTCGCATGGGCTTCAATCCAAGCCTATGTGCCAAAACCCAGTCCAATCTTTTTAACACATGCTCCCAGTGAAAAAAAGGTTGCCATGTTCACGCCTCTCAGGCAGTAGCGCCTTGTCATCTTATACCACTAAAGAGTGACAAAAACCTATTGAAACTCAATTCTAGTATATACCTGAACTGAATCCGGCTTTCATTCATACTTCAGAGCAGATATGACTGAATCATCCATTATTCAGAAATGCAATGTTTTGTCAGTATGTGATGATATTGTGGTAGCAATATTCCACAAAGAACCTGGTGTCTGCATTTACTCTAATGGTATCAATTAAAATGAGCAATTTCACCAATAGGATCCAGCCATGAATGTAGCCAAAAGGTGGCAGCTTTGAAGAATCTAAACCAGTGGTTCTCAACCAAAGGCCTAAGCAAACTTCCAAGGGAGCTGCAGGATGGATAAAATTATTTATTAAAATAGTTTAAAATGTTATTTAAAAAAATACAAAACCACCTCCATTGTTGTTGTTTTTTTGTTTGTTTTTGTCACAAATGCATAAATATCTTGCCCAATATGCAATATTGTGTCCCAATCCAAATTGTGTCTAAAACCATTAAAAACAACAACAATAAAAAAACTGTTCACACCCCAAAGAGGGGGGGGGGGGGGGGGGGGGTTGAGTACGGGGGTCACTAAATGTTTTTAAGTGCAGTTTTTAAAGTACAGTTTCCATGGTAAGGAAATGATTCTAAAATGTGTACTGTTGATACTCCGTGGGGAAATGTTACAACATTATGATTAACCAATTCACACAAACCAGATAACATTTCCCAATCAATACAGTGGTTGTTTGTCATATTTAGCATGTAAGCAACAGTTAGACTGACTGGAAATTAACTCTTCCTTGAGAGAGAGTGAACAAAAAAACAGGAAAATCATGTGTGACTCTTTATTACAGTTTCTCTACACTTGGCTGAGTTTGACAGGCTCAGAGGCAACAGTCGGAGAACTGGAGATGAATCAGACTGAGGGACTGACAAATCTCACTGGCTGGGGTTAAATGCTGGCATGAACTCCTCGCCCTGTTGCCCACCTTAAAGCCAATTAAACCCCAGATGATGTTTTGAGCACTTTGACTGTTTACTGGAAGGAACAACCCCTGCTGTCACTCCCTTTCACACAGAGCTGGGTTTGATTCTGGGTCATGTTATCCTATTAACATCACGATCCCTGAACAGCAGTCACAGGACTTGTACCACAAGAGATGGGATGTCTTTATTGTTGAGCACTTGGTTAGGGACAGGTTTTTTTGGCCAATTCGTCTGACAAAAATTTAAAAATTTTTCCCCGATATTTGTATGTTGCCTTGGAGCTTTCTGTCAGATTAAATACACCACCCACAGGCTGATTGAGCTTGATCATTGGTCTTTTTCGTCTCCAAATCCTCCTGTGAGTGTGACCAGGAGTAGAACTGTTCTCCGTGACGTCCAGGGGTCGGGTGTGTCCCTCTGGAACACATGGAGGACGTGAAGCCAGACGCATTCGGCGAAATGGAACCGTAATTGCCTTGTTGACTTTATTGCTAAGTAACGCTCTGCACCCTTTCACTCTTGGCCCGTGACTCAAAGTTCTCACTCAGGGCTGGACTCCCTTGAAATTTAATGAGATCTGCCACAGACCTTACTGGTGTTTTCACTGTCACGAAATCAATCAAGCCACTAATTTGTTCAATTTTGCTCTGCTTGCTTCCTCCTCCCTAAAGGGGAGATTAAGTGATCTAGATGGAGAGTGGAGAGTGATTTTATCATTACCACTAAGTGTTGGATTTGTGGTACAGTGATTGTTATTTTGAACTAAAGCCACCACACTCAGCTGAGTGAAACCATCATTAATCCTTCTAACACAAGGCCTAAAATACATAGAGATAAATGGAGGGTATGAGGGTCTTGATTATGTAAAAATTTGTTTCCTATTACACAAATTAGGAATTAATGTACTAATTGAGATGTCCACTTATTGACAATTAGTTTATAATTATAGTGAAATGATTTTCAAAAGCAGAAACTGCTTTATGGTGATTATTTTTATTTTACTTTTACTCTTGCTCAAAATAGGCTTTAGTTAACTAGCACTGCAGCTATTATCACTACACCCCAGAGGACAGCATTTCTGTGCATTCAAAGCTTTTTCATGGTCATGATTACATTTACCCTGTTTGGTATGACCTTTACTCATTTACTCAAGTTTTTTGTGAGTAGAGCTGTGTAATTCCTACTCAAGAAGTTTACATTTGACTGTCCACTATCATATATTTGAGAGATAACAAAATATTATCAATTCATTTATTTACTGTGCTGCAGGGATTATGTATTTTTGTAGGTGAAAACCCTGAAATAGTTTTTTGGGTTTTTTGGTTAAATGCCTGAAATATTAAATGTCTGTGCACAGCACACAATCTCAGTATTAATATATATATATATATATATATATATATATATATATATATATATATATATATATATATATATATTATTCTATTTTATTTTTCAGTATTTTCTCCCTTTCGCATGAATTTAACCTCGCCATAGGTCGCGGTCATTCATCTTGCATGGATCGGCGCGACAAGCCACCGCAGCTCAGGTCACTTGATGGATGGTTACACTACCAAATATAGTGCACTACATTACCCAAACACCCCTGGTTAAGGTCTATAAGTAGACATCACTTCCTTCCTTTGATTCTTTTGCATTGGTGAAGTGTGGGTGTTTGAATGGACACCCAACCATGTCCATTAAGTCCTTTCCATAGGATGCGTTAATGACTTAAGACCCGTGCTTATCTGTCAACACTTGTCGACTTGTAAATCTGCTCCATCCTGTAAATTCCTAAACTTCATGTCATGTCAACTACTCAAGTTAAGACTTTTATGCATCCTGAACTTAATGGAATAAGAGAGAGCAAATAACTGGTGTTTGTCCCATGTCTTAATCAGACATGCCATCAAGTTTCTACATTTCCGACGAACTTTGGATACAATTAACATTGTATCATTTTAAGATGCTTGGGACATTAAACATCATCACGCTAGATAGTCAATTCAGGGGCAATTCAGTCTAAATGGGTACTTGATGAGAAATACTGCTCATAAGAACATCATGGGGTGGGACTTGCTAGACTATTTAAACTGCATTTTGCTAATTATGACTAAATGGAAAATATATACTGGCAATGAAAAAAAGAAATTCCAGTTTTAAAAATGACCATCTTGTTCAAGACCACACTTCTATTAAACATTACCAAAGATTTACATTCAGTTAGCCAATGTCTCATCCACTTTGTATTTCTGAAACAATTTACTCAGCAGTTTTGTATCATCTTGTTCTCTAGGTTTTATACTTGTCTTGATATGATGGGACACTTTGCCTTCTTTGTTGCCTTGTCATGTAGTATTTCAGCTGGATCATGATACCTTTATTACTCCAGACTGTTTTCACTGTGCAAAGCTAAAACTGAGCTCTTTCCAGGGCCGCCATGTCATTTTAAAGGACCAAGTTCATGAGTCCCGTTAACCCAAGTTCTGTTTATTGGGTTGGATTTCTCTGTAGTGGAAGGTGGGGTTGCCGTACTGGGACTACAACCTGGGCTCTCATATATAGCCGGGATGTTGAGAAAACTGCAAGACTGACGCCTCAATTTTATGCTCACTGAAGGAAAAAAGACCACAGAACTGTGTTGGATTTACAATGTAGTTGTTTTTTTTAAGAGATCAAATCATAAAACAACTTGATGTACTATGAAAACATACTCCTTTTATTCCAACTCAGCTGTAAAAAAAAGACTTGTTCTGGCTAACTTTCAGCAGCAAAAAAAAAAAAGCACTGTAGTTTTGCTGCTATAAGTTAGGGAAGTTCAGATGTTCAGTCGTTATAGTATAATAAATGTGTATTCTTTTTAAGAATAATAATAGCTTATTATTAGTTTGTCATCAATTCAATTCAGTCACTTTCCTTTGAACTTCGAAGAAAAATACCTGTTTGGATTTGAACATCCTATTAGATCAAGATCAAAACATGCTTTATTATGCAGTGAAGTGTGAATGATCAGTGAGCAGCAACACTGCTGTGTTCCATTAAATTGCTCCCTGCCGTGTTTCCTTGCAGCGGGACAGCTCAACTGATGATAGTGCTGTTGAAATAATTTAAGTGACAAATTAAGCTGTATCGGCCGCATAATTGGATTGGAACGCAACATGATCCTAGTGGATGAACAGATTGTGTGAGGAGAAACTTGAAGACCATTTAACACATGGAAAACTACATGCCCATATGCCATTATTCAAGATCTGACATTTTAGTACCCATATAAATACAGGCACAGGCCTCCTCGGCCATCCATCACTTATTAGATTTTAAAAACGGATCAGCAAATGATTTAGGCCTACTATACTGGCTAGAGTTATAACATTTATGCAGAATCTGATATAATATTTAGGCTACCATTAGCAAACTCTAAACTGTGACATTTATATCCTCTGTTGTCGTTACACTATGCAAAACTGAATAAAGTTGAACTTTTTGTTACACAGCAGAAGTCAAAAAGTCTTTGAGCTTGTGTTTACAGTGTCACACATTCGCATACGCATGAATGAAAGTAAATGGACAGCTTATTCTTGAATGACCATGGCATAAGTATGGCTGTCTGCCTGATTTTATGCACCTGTTATAATGGGTGCAGCGGAAATAGCCAAACGTGTTAATTAGGAGACATTTGGCTGTAAATGCTTAAAAAATAAGTTTAAGTATACAACATAGGATGGAAACTTTCATTCCAAATCCTGTCAAACTCCATTAAATATGTCATTTCTATCCTCTGTCCTCATTTGGTGTTCATGGTGTACATTACCTTTCCACAGCTGCAGTTTTTGTTTTGGGCCCCTATAAGTCTTCAAGGTGGAAAAAAAGTGATGTTATAATTAAATGTTTACAACAACTCTCATTCCATATCGTAGTAACTTTATCTAAATGGTAAATGTACTCTTATTTGTCAGTTTATTGCAGCTGCAAATACTACAGAGGTTATTTTGCTGTATTCATTAGGTTTCTTCAATTGTATTGTATTCAGATGCTCCTCCGTGTGGAAAAACCACAAAAATGTGCTTCTTGGAATCAAACCCCATATGTATATTTTCATTCTAAAGTAAGACATATCAGATTACCTTTTCATTTGGAGAATTACAACATGTAAAAGTATTAAGGGATTGGGTCACACATGTAGCAGTTTATGCATGTTTAAGGTTGAAAGCTAATGTTACATTTCATTAGTGCCACTAGCTGAAATATATTTGAAACTAATAGTTACTTTCCCACTTAATTGTATGGGGCCTGCCAATTTACTGTCATAAATACAGTCATAAAGTCATAAGAAGGTGAATATTAGGGAAATTGTCTTTCAGTGAATGTCTGAGGCGCATAACCATGCTCGGCTCGTTGAACAAGAGTGGCCACTGGTGGCTGAGAGGTGTAAGTGCACGCAAGACAGCCAGGTCATAACACTGAGATAAGACCTCTGTGTCGATGTGGCATCTGACTCACTGTTTAACACTGTTCTTCATGCTCTCCCTCTTTAAACCCGATGTGCTTCAGTTTTCCATTCTCACATGACGCTTATGTGCTGCTTTTATGAAGCGCAAAACTGTTTTTTATTGACTACCTGTGCCAGATGTGGAGATCTGAAGTGGGGTTCACATTTCTTTTGCTCTGACTGATGTAGCGGCTTTAGCACAAACCCCCCGAGCCAGATTCCCAGTGAAATGCTCTCAGACAGCAAGTGCAGTGAGTTTGCTTCCTTCTTCTCTGAGAAAATTAATAATATCAGAAAGGTGATCAGCTCATCCTTGAGTTGCGCTGGGGTCAGAGATCAGACCGCAACCTGAGAAAGTAGTTACTATGTCTGATTTCGAAGAAATTGATGGCAAAATTTTGTAAGAAACCGTACAGCACCTTAAAACATCAACCTGCGCCCTTGACGCACTTCCCACATCTTTCTTCAAAAATGTGTTGAACAGCTTAGAAGCAGATCTCTTAGAAGTGGTAAATGCCTCACTTCTCTCTGGGAGTTTTCCAAACTCCCTGAAAACTGCAGTTGTCAAGCCTCTCCTGAAAAAGAGCAATCTGGATAAGACCATATTAAACAACTATAGACCGATCTCAAATCTTCCTTTTATAGGCAAGATCATTTAAAAAGTTGTCTTCAATCAGCTGAACAAATTCTTAAACTCAAATAGATATTTTGACAATTTTCAATCTGGTTTCCGATCACATCACAGGACAGAGACAGCGCTCATAAAGATAATAAACGATATTCGCTCAAATACTGATACAGGCAAATTATAAGTGCTGATACTACTTGACCTCAGTGCTCCAGTTGACACTGTCGATCACAACATACTTCTTGACAGGCTGGAAAACTGGGTGGGGCTTTCTGGGATAGTCCTAAAATGGTTCAGGTCATACTTAGGAGGGAGAGGTTATTATGTGAGTATAGGAGACCATAAGTCTGAATGGACATCCATGACATGCGGAGTCCCTCAAGACTCAATTCTTGTGCCACTCCTATTCAACCTGTACATGCTCCCAATAAGCCAAATAATGAGAAAGAACCAAATCGCTTACCATAGCTATGCCGATGACACACAGCTCTACTTAGTCCTTTCGCCTAACGACTGCAGCCCCATTGACTCCCTGTGCCAATGCATTGATGAAGTAAACAGCTGGATGTGCCAAAACTTTCTTCAGTTAAACAAAGACAAAACTGAAGTCATTGTGTTTGGAAACAAAGATGAAGTTCTCAAGGTGAACGCACACCTTCACTCTAGGGGTCAAACAACTAAAAATCAAGTCAGGAATCTCGGTGTATCTCTAGAGTCAAACCTTAGTTTCAGTAGTCATGTCAAAGCAATAACTAAATCAGCATACTATATCTCAAAAATATTGCAAGAATTATAGACTTAATTATACTTAGTCAAGACTTAGAGAAACTTGTTCATGCTTTCATCACCAGCAGGGTGGATTATTGTAATAGACTCCTCACTGGCCTTCCCAAAAAGACCATAAGACAGTTGCAGCTCATACAGAACGCTGCAGCCAGGATTCTGAGCAGAACCAGAAATTATGAAGATATCACACCAGTCCTCGTCCTCAGATCTTTACACTGGCTGCCAGTTACATATAGGATTGATTTTAAAGTATTATTACTGGTATATAAATCATTCAATGGCCTAGGACCTCAATACATTGCAGATATACTCACTGAATATAAACTCAATAGATCACTCAGATCATTAGGATCACATCAGCTTGAAATACCAAGGGTTCACTCAAAAGCATGGCGAGTCCACCTTTAGCTACAATGCCACATTTAACCCTTATACACATTTAATAAAACCTTAAATTTAACACAATATTCAACCGGTAGCCATTGTAGTAAAGTCAGAACAGAAGAAATATGTTCCCTTTTTCCTCATTCCAGTAAGAAGCCTGGCAATAGCGTTTTGTACCATTTGAAGGTGGGATAAAGAGAACTGAGCCACACCAAGATACAGTGCTCCAAATCCTTTACTGATAAAATGCTTCCAATATCTACTAAAGGGCACAAAGTGTGCCAAGAAAATATTCTCCACACCATTACAGCACCACCAGCAGCAGCCTGAACCGTTAATTCAAGGCAGGATGGATCCAAGCTTTCATGTCGTTTTCTCCAAATTCTCACCTTACCATCTAAAAGTCGCAGCAGGCAACGTTTTTCCAATCTTCTGCTGCCCAATTTTGGTGAGCCCTTCTGAATTGTAGCTTCAGTTTCCTGTTCTTTGCTGACAGGAGTGGCACTGATGTGGTTTTCTGCTGCTGTAGTCCATCTGCTTCAAGGTTTGAAGTGTTGTGTGTTCAGAAATGCTCTTCTGCAGACCTCGGTTGTAACGTTATTTGAGGTACTGTTGCCTTTCTATCAGCTCACTGGATATTTTCTCTTTTTTGACTATTCTCTGTATACCCTAGAGATGGTTGTGCATGAAAATCCCAGTAAATCAGCAGTTTCAACAACCATTCCACGTTTAAAAGTCACTTAAATCACCTGTTCTCCCATTCTGATGCTTGTAAATATTGATTTACATTAGTTGGGAAGGCTATTTGCCATCACGCTGGATGATAACGTTTTAAATAAATAACTAATACGCTTTGTTAATTGTGACCGGCTCTGTGACTGGCATTCAATTTGGTTTCAAGTGAAGGTTTGAGTGAATGTAATTTACTCTACAGGACCTATACAATCAGCCAAATAACTGAGTAACTGGCAATCACATTATACTAATATAAATTTCCTTAAGTAGCGCCTAGTTTATGTCCTTTATTAGACTATATGCAAACATTACATGCATTTACCAGATTCAGTGCATCTTCAACTTGTATTTTTTGTAGGATCTGGCAGGTTTGATCAGGATGTTCTTATCCAGTATGTATTCTTATCTAGATGAAGTCCTGGCTGGTGTGGCTGTATTTAATGAGTTCTGATGAGGTCCACACTGATTCCGTCCAGTCATCATCATTGGAAAAAGTCCTCTCAAGGGACAAAGCTCCCAATAACATGACTGTTTCACTAATACCAACTGCCTAACAACTTAGCAATGACATAGCAAGGCATATATAAGTGTTTCCAAGCTACAAAAAGCTTGTATGACCTTCAAAACATCAAACCTCCCCTCAAAAACCTCCCTGAAGTATTCAAATTGTATAATTTCAGATTTCAAAATAACCTTTAAACAAATTTAAACCTCTTTGTTAAGCCAGCATTCCAACCTTCCTTCGATTTTAGTTCTTCAGAGGTTTTGAATTCATACAGTCAGAGAGTTAAAATAGAGCGCTAAAAGATGGCAGTTGACTCTGCAATCTTTCTGCTTTCTCACCGTTTAGTCTGAGACCACCCAAAACCTTGTCTCGGAAATAAAGTATGTCTGATGTTGCAGTGATTCGGAAATTAAGTCTGTAGAGTTTAACCTCCGGTTCAACCCTCTTACCAGTGTTTTCACAATACTCATTAGCCGGTTGTGTCCTTCTGTTTAGCAATCAGATGCATCATGTAGCATGAATCAAGTGACTACAGTTGGTTAGGTGTTATTATAAAGATTAATGTGATTGAGGGGGTGTGAGACGATTGCTAACCTGTCAAACTCACCAATGCCTGGTCATAGAATGCAGCATTCCCACTGCCTGTTTCCTTTCAAATTTCTTGGATTTCATCACTCCTCTCTCTGATCATCTCTCCCTGATGGAACAGAAAAGAGAGAGAGAGAGAGAGAGAGAGAGAGAGAGAGAGAGAGAGAGAGAGAGAGAGAGAGAGAGAGACTGCTCATCCATCCCGTATCCAGGAAAGGAGAAGATGACAGCCAAGCACCGCAGGAGAGGTCACTTCTCAACCGCTTGAGGAAGAAATAAAAAGAAAACAGATGTCATAAGAAAGTTACAGATGGGAAAGCACTTTAAAACTCTACATGAGAGCCGACTTTCTAAGAAAAGTCTTTGTCAAAGCTGCATTGTTCTGTCAGGCATAATTCAATGTCAGTTTACCATCACTCACTGGATCAGCCATAGACTATATATAAGTAACAGTTCATAACGCTTTTAAAAGAAATTTTAGGGCTTCAAAGCTCCCGAATGTTCTGCTAATGGTCCAGTTAGCACTGTGATCTACCAACTACCAAATACTACCAACACATCAGCTGTGTCACCAGAGGCAACAAAACTCTCGACCACTGCTATTCAACCATCAAGGGAGCTTAGAAATCTGTCCCCCGGCCTCACTTTGGGAAGTCAGATCATTCCTCTGTACTGCTGCTCCCTGTGTACAAGCAGGAGATTAGGAGGGAGAACCCCATTGCGAGGACAGTACAGCTCTGGACTGCGGAAGGTGAGCTTATGTTGCAAGATTGTTTTGAATCTACTGACTGGTCAGTTTTTAGTGATTCTGCTACCTTGCATGAGTACACTGAGGCAATTAGTTATTATGTTAAATTCTGTGTGGACAGCTGTAATCCCTAGCGTACTTTTCACGTTTGACCCAAGGAAAAACCGTGGATAAACAGTGATGTACGCGCGAAATTGCATGAGAGGACAGTGGATTTTAATTCTGGGAATGATGCTCGTTACAAGAGCGCGAGATACGAGCTTAGGAGTGCAATCAAGTCTGCTAAAAAACAACACCGGGACAAGATAGAGCGAAATTGTTCTGAAAGGGACAACTCTATGCGCGTTGGGCAAGGCCTACAAGCAGTCACTAGCTACAAGGCCAAAACTAGCGGCGTCACAACAACCTCTGCTTCCTTCCCAGAAGAAGGATTTTTTTTCCTCGTTTTGAATGCGCTGCTGAGGCACTGACTCCGGGACCATCTCCAACTGGGGATGTGCATGTCAAAGTCCCTCCAAATGGGAATACACACACAGACATATCATCTCCAACTGGAGATGTGTTCAGCAGGGAAGCATATCAGGTCTCAGTCACTGACACATGTAAAGTTTTTAAATCTGTGTAAATAGGGAAGGCTGCTGGGCCTGATGGCATTACTCAGTGAGTCGATTATAGCAGTGCCTTCAATACTATCAGACCTTCTATTTTTATATCTAAGCTGTTAGTCCTGGGCCTCTGCAATTCCTTCTGCAGGTGTATACAGGACTTTCTCAGTTAGAGTTGGCACTACATACTCAGCCTCTATAGTGTTAAACATTGGAGCACCTCAAGGCTGCGTATACCGTATACCTCTGTATACCTATGACTGTATTGCAAAACATCCCACTAATCGTATTGTGAAATTTGCAGATGATACTACTGTGGTAGGACTCATTGACAGTAATAACGAAACTACCTATAGGGATGAGGTGAGTAATTTGATCATGTGGTGCCGCAGAAACAATCTGTCCCTGAATGTGGGGGAAACTACGGAGATCATCATCGATTTACGAAGGAACAAAACCACACATATGCCTGTCTATATTTACAACTCTCCAGTTGAAATTTTCAACACCTTTAAGTTCTTAGACATCCCTCTTATGGTTTTTCCATATCAGCTGTGCCATTAAGAAGGCAAATCAGAGGCTTTATTTCATGAGGTGTCTCAAGAAATATGGTATGTCCCTTAACATTCTACAGAACTTTTACCGCTGTACAATTGAGAGTATACTGACAGGTAACATTGTAGTTTGGTTTGGCAGGGCTACTTCACGTGACCTTAATCTTCTGATAAAGGAGGTCACAACTGCATCTAAAATTATTGGGGTTCCACTTGAACCGCTTCAAAACATTTACTGGAAAGGCAGTATTATGCAGGATTCTAGTCATCCTGCACACAATCTCTTCTCCCACCTTCCATCAGGAAGACGTTTGCAGAGCATCCCAACGCGCACATCACGTTTCAGGGATAGTTTTTACCCTCAGGTAATAAGGCTACTGAATGATAGTACAACAGGAAGGAGGTTTGAGGTTTGATCTTAGTTACTATGTTTACTGTGCTTGGATGTTTTAATGTTATTTATAATTGTTATTATTGACTGGTGCTGAAAGAGTGCCAAGGCACACTGTATTTCATTGCTGTGGTACTCTGTACTAATATGCATATGACAATAAATTGAAAAAAGACCATAAAAAAACTTGAATGTTTAAAGGCACTACATTTATTGAATGCAATTACCTAATTTGACATTATACCTAATTTGACATTATAACAGTTTCATTCAAATTTGCCTGAATACTTATTTAACTCATTTAGAAGGATTCCATTCACTTTACCTAAGCCTAAACCTTAAAATGAACTTGAGTAAAAGTACAGATACCTTAATAAAATTTTAGAAAATATATTAAAGGTGCCATAGAATGGAAAACTGTATTTATCTTGGCATAGTTGAATAATAAGAGTTCTGTACATGGAACTGGCATACCTTGAGCCTCAAACACCATTTTTTCCTCCTTCATATGTAAATCTCGTTTTTGCAAAAGACCACTGAAAAACGGGCGAATCCCAACATAACACGAACTGTGACGTTGCAGTCGGGATCATTAATATTTAGGCCCTAAAAATGTGCATATACCAGCCCATGTTCTAGGCCAGGCAGAATTAACGTGGACCTGAACAGCCAAATCATCAGAAGTTCTGCAGGTATTGTGAGGAAGCAAGCAAGGACAATAGCTAAAATGGCAGATCATGGATATAAATGTTATGTTCCAGGCTGTGCAGGGGATGTGAGGACTTTTCATACCCTTCCCACAGAACAGAACTGTCAACAGGCATGGTTGATGTTTATATATACGACAGGTGACTGCACCATTTTAATTCAAAGTTGTTAGTTTGCTATGTCCATTTCACCGCTGACAGTTTTTCTAACCTGGGACAATATCAAGCAGGCTTAGCTCAGCGTTTGATACCGAAGAAGGGGGCAATTCCAACTAACGTTATATTTCCATTACAACCCCTACCGCAAGCAGTAAGTAACGTTAGTGATTTTATCCACTTCTTGACTTTTGAAGCCATTTGTTGTCGAGATCGAACGCAAGATGCTAGTACAGTAACGTTAACCTTAGCTAACTAGCAAATTCAAGTAACGAGCATAGATAACTAAATAGTATGATGACCTATTTACACGGAGGTTAATATTATTTCCGGCCACGGCCTATATATAAATCAAAATACAACCGTAGATACATCTCTGTCAATACCTTTTGTCGGGTAGTATTATAATTTAGCCTATATTTCATCAACAACACATAACACAGGAGCTAACTAGGTTAGTTTGGTACATATATAAAAATGAGGAAAAACCAAATGTGTAGAATGTGTTGACGACAAATATAAACATCCAAAATAAATAAAAAGTCACATAGGGCAAAATGAGTTAACATTTTAAGAAGAACACAATGCAAACATACTAGTTTTACATAATTTGAGACTGCTCAAGCAGCAGGGAAGATGTTTGGGCATTAATTTGCATTACTTTTAGTTTTTACCTTAAACGTTCCCCGTTCAAACGGTAATACACAAGCATTTCAAACAATGGGCTTAAACAGCTCACCCCTTTACAGCAGATTCAGTTCACAAACAACTGACAGTCATGACCTGACTGTAAATATGATTTTCATGTACAATAATAAATCCTAAAATTCAGCATTAGTAACTTATTTTTCACTCAAGCTCCAATGATCTCCCATTCTTGGCTCATTTAGAGTTAAACTTGTGAATTCAGTAAATTGTTAACTGGAAACTCACTCTGACTCATTTTAATTAGTGAGTTGTCGTCTCGAGAACAAATGCAATTGATCGGTCCAATTTACGAATTAATCGTTCAGTGCAATTTGTTCACGAATTGGACAGGAGTGAGTAAAGATTTCTTCAGTTCAAAATATTGCGTGTTTTATGTGTAAAAACATGTTTTTATGAAATGTAGTGGAGTAAAAAGTACTAAATTATTCTTTGGAATGTAGTAAAGAAAAAGTAAATGTTTCCCAAAATAAGTACAGTAACAAAGTATAGTACTTCGCTACTGTCCAACAGTGCATATGACAACTATTACTGTTCATTCATTTATTCACATTTATAGTTTACTATTTGAGATCACATAAATTGAATATTACATGTTTAAATCATATTGTTTAGGTTACATTGATTACAATCTATAGTTATATGGTGATTCCCATACAAACAGTGTGGTTTTGTTGAAGACATGGGTGAGTTGCATCTGACCGGTTTCATTTGTTCTTTCCAAATGGTTTTTCAGCTGCTTTGATCACCAGGACAAAACTAAATAATAAGAATGTTTCCTGTCTTCCCTCTGTTGAACCACAGATTTTAACAACCACACAGATTTACAGTCCATTGTCATTAAAAGAAAAGGGCAATTGCAGTGGTTTCTGACACTAGGCTTTTGTTCACAGTTGATTTCTATGCCAAAGGACCTACAGCGATTTCCAACTGGTGGTACTTCACTACTTTTAGCTTTGTTAAACCTATAAAACAAAAATTATGACACATAAAACCTTTATCCTGTAGTTTTTGTGAAAGTAATATTTAAAATACAAAACTGATTAATGATTTATTCTTTCTTTTTTGTTCTCTTCACATCATCTTCTCACCTATTAGAAGTATGTGCCAGTCATTTACTAAGGTGCCAGTATTTCCACTTCAACCATAGAAGTCTGAACGTGAGAAACCATAACAAACATAAACACAAAGACTTCAAGGAATTGTAGCCTTTTTTTAGTCTCATGAAGAGTAAAAATGTTCTCACAGGCCATTTTGAACAATCTGCTATTGGAAATTCAACTTTGTTCCATCAGACACAAAAATATGAAATATGACCCATACTCAAGTCAGCATCTGTGAACAAGCGCCTATCATCTCTATGTTCTTGCTAGGCATCTTCTGGGTGCAAATGAAAATACATTTTAAGAGATTAAAAAAGAAGAAAAAGACAGCATTCACAAATGTAATTGTCTCGGCCGATGGACTGATTCAATACAAGAAGCTATAAGAAGACTGCAGTGAACACAAGCAATTCAGTGAAAAGATCATAAGGATTTCTGTGGAATCACTCTTTAGTTCAGTCTGAAAGGATTGTTTCCCCCAACAGTTCCACAGAATTATTATAGCTAAAATATAATAAATCATGTGGATGATTCATTACAGTACAGTGATTATTGTTGGCTCATATGATAAACTGCTTCAAATATTCCTAACTTGAAGGTCGTTTTAAATAATAGAACATATTAAATAATTAGATGATATTTTAACACTGTTATAACAACACTCAGAGCAACATTGATAACACCATATAAAAGCATGGAATGTCCACTTTGAGGGTGTATTCGCACCTGAAAGTCCGCACCAAGCTCCGAACCAAAGTTCACGTTTTGAAATATTTTATACTTTCAGAAAGTTTTGGTTTGGTTTCACACTGCAATTATGCGAGCGCACTAAAGAACATTACGTGACATACTTGTGTCCTGTCGTTCATCGTCTATGTGGGCTGCATCTTGACATTGATTGGTTTGTAAATGGACGTGCGTCTGACGTCAACGTGTTGTCAATTTGGCGGGTAACTTTGACAGCATGAATGAACAGACGCATATCGTTGCAACTATATTTGGAAAGTGTCTGCATTTTTGAGCGTTTTTCCAGTTGACTTCATATTATGTCATCAGACCATACTTTAATTAAAAACCTCGTCTCCTCCTCTCCCCATGTGCTACCACGGCTCATTTTTCCAGCCACCTTCTGTTTTTTCTGCTATGCGGGAACCACCGGAACTTCCTGTAAAAGGTCTGAAAGTCCAAACCATACAGAAATGCTTTCACACTAGAAACGAACCCAACCTTTGTTCAGTTTGATCCGGACCGAGACTACCTCTTTTTCGTCGGACCAAATTTCATCTGTTTGGTCCGGACTGTGGTCTGGGGTAGGTCTGTAATTTTGATTCGGACCAAACTGAAAAGTCCGAAAGTCTAGACCAAACAAGGTAGGTGTGGAAGGGCCCTTAGTCACAAAGGTCAAAACTTTTGCTTCCTAAGGGTTCAAGTCCAGCTGTCAATAGGCGCCTATAGAAACTGAGGTGGCCTATGTGCTAAAACGAAGACTGGGGAGGAGTTGTTATTATCTCTTATCATCATTCTCGGCCCATGAAATGCAAAATGCTTCCTATGACTCATGAACCACACATCTCAGAGCCCATGTGGAGTGTCTCTGAAAGCTGACAGCTGACCGAAGGTCGAATATGCGACAGAAAAGCCTGAGAGTTCATTTATTCAGCATGTGTGTCCAAAGCTCTCTCTATCTCTAGAGGTTTTCATTGAACCATTTAACGGAAACTGATAGTCCCTCTTGGCCTGACTGAGAGGACGATCATGACGTCAGGTGCTGCAGCTGTGTGAAAGTCCCAGAATTAGACCAATGACTGATGAGTCTCACTAAACACTTTACTTTCCTCAAAAACTCACAGCTTAGATTATTTTTGTGTTTGTGTGAATACACATTTGACTCGAATGTGTAATCTAAAGCAGTGGTTCTCAAACCTGTCCTGGAGTACCCCCAACACTGCATGTTTTCTTTGTCTCCCTAATCAAACACACCTGATTCAACTCATCAGCTCTTTATCACATGGGTTAATGAGCTGATGAGTTGAATCAGGTGTGTTTGATTAGGGAGACAAAGAAAACATGCAGTGTTGGGGGTCCTTCAGGACAGGTTTGAGAACCACTGATCTGGGGGGCTTTTACACTGGGCTCGTTTGCTGCGGTCCGAGCCCAGGCGTGATTGTTCCCGGCGCCCCCCGCAGCGTTGGTCTGGTTACACACTCAACTTGATTCTATCGAACTCTGGTGCGTTTGCGTGCATCTTACGTCATTGCAAACGTGCACGGCGCATGATAGAAAACATAACGCAGGTCAATATATTGTTTTTTATTAATTTGGTGCTATTATGCATAGCTGAGTAACAACGCAGGTTAAGTGTGTGTGTGTGTGTGTGTGTGTGTGTGTGTGTGTGTGTGTGTGTGTGTGTGTGTGTGTGTGTGTGTGTGTGTGTGTGTGTGTGTGTGTGTGTGTGTGTGTGTGTGTGTCGCATAAGCTGTCTTTCTGCTGCTTGCAATGGACTTTTGAGGAGACAGTGGATTTCCATTAATTAGTTGCCCTGATTGCACGCACTATACGCGAATACACTGCAGACTCACTCTTGCTCGTATCCAGGGTAAATCTTCATCTCTTACGTGTGTTTTATTTAACAAAATACATCATAATCGGCTAAAACGCATGCGCAGGATACTTTACTTCCTGAACCTTTGGGCACCCGAGTCCGTGTTGCTTTCACATACACGCGAACTGCAGCACGGTTCGGGAGCAACCGAACTCAGACCACCTCCTCCAGGTAGTCTCGGGTTCGATACCTTAGTGCGCACCCGGGTCCACATGACAGCGTTCACATTAGCGATTTTTCATGCGAACCGTGCCCCGTTCCGAACTAAACTGCCAGTGTGAAAGCCCCCTAAATCTATGCTTTTTGCAAGAAAGAGCTGCTACCAAAATCAGCATTGCTAGCAGTGTTAATCTCATTCCACTTCCAATTTTCATCTTTGGGTGAACTATTCCTTTAGCCAGATTGGTGCATCGATCTGCTAAATGTGTACTATCCTGTGTAAAGTAAACAGAAACCTTAAGTAAATCCAGCTAATTTTAAACATCTGTCAATTTAGTTCCTCTCCATTAAATGATCAAGCTTTCAGTGATGGACCCCCATGATCAGATCAGATCAACTAAATTCTTAGTGAGTCACAGAAGCATGGGGCCTTGACTTAATACATGGAGATCTCCTTCATATTACTTCAAACATGTGTGTTGATTTTTCAGTCCTCTCTGCATGTGGTCGCTGTGAGTTTTGCCCATGTAACAGTCCTGCTCTGTGGTTAGTGCTCTGAGAAATCATGGAGCAGGACTAACACTGCACCCCTATCAAAACCACATGTGCCTGCCGTTTTTCCATATGGCTGGTGTTAGAGAGCAGAAGGTATGACCCAGGTAGTTTACATACAGGATTTAGTTTTTCCCTGCAGAGAATGATCTCCTGGTATCTCCACAGGAGTCCAGGAGACATGAATCAGTTATAACGCATTGCCCTTTGAAAAACATTATAGTCTTTCAGCTATAGACACTATAAATATCAGTCATTTCAGATATCTTTACAGCTCTCAATCGATAACACATTTCTTCGAAAGGTCATTGCTCTCCAAACAATTAAGACAGGCACCCCAACACACTATTCATTTGGCACATACTGCAATTCAAATATTGACGTGTTCTCTGTTGATTCCATCTGTGGTTTTCAAACTTTTTGATGCCAACCCTTGTGAAAAAAAAAACCTATACCAAAATGTATTTAAAATACATTTATTTTATTCTTAGTATCCATTAACACATTTACTTACATATTGCTTGAGACTTACTGATAAAAAATATTATAATGAAACTTTATTTGGAGTACTTCTTTATTGTCTTTTAATATCACTATTAGTAAGGATGATCTCTATAATATCAGTCTTTAAATGCAAGATATTTCAAATGTACCTACAGTAAAGTATACTAGCAATAGTTAATCTTTAGCACAATCAAATATACTTAAGTATATCTTCAGTTGGAAGTTGGACCCCAGCATTATTCCCGGATAACTAAAGTGCATTAAGAAAAAAAATTGTTGTTCCAATTTAGCAGACTTTAATATATCAATTTAATATACCCACAGTACGATTGCAGGGTAATTCAAATACATTTTAGGATATTTATTTTTCACTATAGGGCAAAATGAAAAGAAATTAATACTTTTATTCAGCAGGTTGCATTAAATTGATTTTTTTTAAAGTGACAGTACATGTTACGAAAGTGTTCTATTTCAAATAAATGCTGTTTTTTTTTACTTTCTAGAGTGAATCCTGAAATAAATAAAAAACTATCACAAAACTTTTTTTTAACATTGATAATAATAAGAAATGTTTATTGAGCAGCAAATCAGCATATTAGAATGATTTCTGAAGGATCATGTGACACTGAAGACTGGAGTAATGATGCTGAAAATTCTGCTTTGCCATCAGGAATAAATTACATTCTGTTTACATATTAAAATAGGAAACAGTTATTTTAAATTGTAATAATATATTTTAATATTACAGATTTTTCTCTTGCCTTGCTGAGTATAAAAGACTCCTGTCAAAAACATATGTATACTTTTTTTAAATCCCAACCACAAACTTGTGAACCGTAGTGTATTTATTTTAATATAAAGGTATATAATATTATATTGTGTAAAAAAAAGTATTATGTGTGATAAAAACGTCTCGGTTACGTATTTAACCCTGGTTCCCTGATAGGGAACGAGACGCTGCGTCAAACGCTGTGGGAACGCCCCTGCATTGTGCGTCATGAAGCACGTATGGAATCAGCCCAATGGAGAGATGGAACGTCATAGGCGGGTGACGTCATTGACCAGGAAACTATAAAGCACCCCATAAACACAACCGCAAGAGCTTCTGATAGGCCTGAAGGAAGCGCTAGCGGGAATGCCGGGAGTATGGTAGAATGACGCAGCGTCTCGTTCCCTATCAGGGAACCAGGGTTACATACGTAACCGAGACGTTCCCTTTCAAGGGAACTCGAACTGCGTCAAACGCTGTGGGAACGCTAATACCCACGTCGCCATAGGACCAAGTGACCGCCATGTGAGAACTAGCGCACAGAGGACGAGAGCACCTGTGCCCCAGGAGTAGAACTTAAGTCTAGGTCGTAGAACTTAATGAAAGTATGCGGTGAAGACCATCCAGCCGCATCACAAACGTCACTGAGGGAAACTCCTGACAGTAAGGCTTTAGAAACCGCCATACTCCTGGTAGAGTGGGCTCGTACAGCCAAAGGTGAAGGCTGACCAGCCGACTCATAGGCAAGTGAGATAGCCTCGACCACCCACTTGCTCATTCTCTGTTTAGACGCGGGACACCCCTTCTTGGGTGGCCCAAAGCACACAAATAGTTGTTCTGACTTCCTCCACAGGGCAGTTCTGTGGACGTAGGCGTCTAACGCCCTAACAGGGCAGAGTAAATTAAGTTTCTCCTGGTCAGACGACAGAAATGGAGGAGGAAAAAAGGCCTGCAGAACTGTAGGTCTAACAACATTAGTAGGGACCTTGGGAACGTAACCTGGTCTAGGATGCAGAAAAGCCTTAACCATGCCAGGCGAAAATTCCAGGCACGAGGGTGAAACCGACAGAGCCTGCAAATCTCCGATTCTCTTTAGTGAGGAGATAGCAAGAAGAAAGATAGTCTTAAACGTGAGAAACTTCTCAGGAACTTCTTCGATAGGTTCAAGAGGAGCTAGGGAAAGACCTTCTAATACGATGGCCAGATCCCAGGCCGGCACCCTCGTACAAACTGCTGGCCTCAGCCTCAGTGTGCCACGAAGGAAACGAGTTATAAGCGGGTGTCTCCCAAGAGAAACTCCACTGAAAGGGACATGGTAAGCAGCCAGTGCCGCCACATACACCTTTAGTGTGGAGGGGGATAGCCCTGTGGAGAAGCGCTCCTGCAGGAATTCCAGCACTGCACCCACTGGGCAGTTAACTGGGTCCTGCAGGTGCTCTCCACACCAAGAAGTGAAGAGTTTCCACTTCAAGGCATAAAGCTTACTCGTGGATGGAGCTCTGGAGTGAAGAATGGTCTCAACAACCTCGGTTGAGAGACCAGAGTTCATGAGCTGGGCCCCCTCAGAGGCCAAGCCCACAATACTGGGCGGGGGTGAAATATCATGCTGCCCGCCTGAGAGAGTAGATCCCTCCTGACCGGGAGCTCCAAGGGAGAGCCGTCCAGGAGAGAAATCAGGTCCGCAAACCATACTCGGGCCGGCCAGAACGGGGCTACTAATAGTAGGCTGACCCCGTCCCGGCGAACCCTCTCCAGAACTCCAGGTAGCAGAGCAATCGGCGGAAAGGCGAACAGACGTGAGGCCCCAGAGGGGCTGGATGGCTGATGGAAAACCACAGATGACAATGCGTAGTCTCCTTGGAAGCGAATAGGTCCACCTCGGCGCGACCGAAACTCAACCAAAGGAGCTCCACCACCTCGGGATGGAGTCTCTAAACCCCGGCCTCGGCCCCTGTCTCGACAGGGAGTCTGCTACCACATTCAAATACCCAGGAAGATACATTGCTCTCAGAAATAGTAACCTCCCTTGGGACCACAGGAGGATCTGACGGGCCAACATGTAAAGCCGGCGAAACCGCAGGCCCCCCTGATGATTTATATAAGAGACCACCAACGTGTTGTCTGACTGAACTAACACATGATGACCTCTCAGGTCTGCTAGGAAGTGTTTCAGAGCCTGGAACACCGCCAACATCTCTAGACAATTTATAAGCCGTGATAGATGATGGTCGTGCGACAGCCCTTGGGCTGGACGACCACTCGTGACCGCCCCCCACCCTGTGAGGGAAGCATCCGTCGTGAGCGTTACGCGACGACAAAGAGCCCCCAACACAGGCCCTTTGAATAGAACCAAGTTTGTTTCCACATGACCAGAGCACGAAGGCAGCGCCGCGTGACTTTGACCGTGCGGAGCGTATTTCCCCTCGGGGAGAATCCCTTGGTCCTGAGCCACCACTGTAGCGATCTCATGTACAACAGGCCGCAAGGTATAACGTCGGACGCTGCTGCCATCAGACCCGACAGTCTCTAAAACTGTTTTACAGTAAGTAGCTGGCCTAGCTTTACTTGTTTCACAGCTGAAAGAATCGAAACGATGCGGGTCGGAGCGAGTCGCGCCTGCATCGAAACCCAAACGACACCCAGAAAAGTGGTCTTCTGAGGAGATAATACACTTTTCTTTGCGTTCAGCCTCAACCCCAACTTCCTGATATGAACGAGAACGACATCTCAATGTCGAACCGCCATCTGCTCTGTCTGAGCTAAAATCAACCAACCGTTGATGTAATTGAGGACACGAACACCCTGAAGCCTCAGGGGCACTAGTGCTGCGTCCTTGCATTTCGTGAAAGTGCGGGGAGATAAAGCTAGGCCAAACATAAGAACCCTGTGCTGGTACACCTCGCCCCCGAAGGCGAACCTCAGGAACTTCCTGTGTTGTGGAAGGATGGAAATGTGGAAGTACGCGTCCCTTAGATCTATCGTGACAGACCAGTCCTCGGATCTGATTTGTGACACGATCTGCTTGACAGGAAGCATCTTGAATTTTGGCTTCCCTACCGAGCGATTCAATAGGCGCAGGTCTAAAATTGGACGCAACCCCCCATCCTATTTTGGAAAGATGAAATATCGGCTGTAATAGCCTGACTCCACACTGGGAGGAAGAACCCGTTCTATAGCCTCCTTTTGAAGGAGTACTTTCACCTCTTGTTCCATAACCAGAGCCTGCTCGGGGCCCACCACTGTAGGCAGAACCCCTCTGAATCTTGGTGGACGACACCTGAATTGGATAGCATAATCCCTTTCTATTGTCTGCAGGACCCAATGAGATATTTTTGGAAGGCTTTTCCACTCTGCCAGAAATTCTACTAAGGGTACCAGTCTCTCGAGACTGGCCTCTGATGTAACTTGAGCATCAAACGCAGCGCCCTGTAATGGCACACTGGCAGGGAACAACTGGTCTAACCGCTCTGAAACCCTCCTCAGAGGGAGCGAGCGTCCCTCTGGAAATCGCTCGCTGGGACCGTCTGCGCCCCGGCATGAAGGCGGGGTTGGCAGAACGGGCCCCTGAGGGCACCGAGGAAGAATGGGCACCGTAGAAAGAGGTGAACACCTTTCCCCCTCGGTGGGGACCTCCCTCAGTGTCCTGCGCGCCGTGGCGCCAGGACTTCTTCTTAGCCGAAGCCTTCTTAGCTAATATAACTGTCCTCAGATCAGTTTTATTACTGGGAGATTTCGGCTGAGAGTGCCGCGGCTGAGCCCACTGTCCAGCAGGGGGAGCACGAGACGCGACACTCTGCTTCAGCGGCCTACATGATGAGCTCGCAGACGGCCGGGGCTGTTTCCGCCCAGCAGCCCCAGGGACATGAATTTTTAAAGGGAGAAATTTCGTAAAAGCTGTTGTTTGCTTTTCCTTCTCCTGGAATTTATCGATGACAGAATTTACAGCATCGCCAAATAAACCCAGGGGGGAGAGAGGAGTGTCTAAAAGGAAAGCTTTTTCTTTTTCTTTTATATTTGTCTGATTTAACCAAAGATGTCTTTCTGCGGCCACCAGAGCTGCCATAGATCGACCCACTAGCTTTTGCCGACCCTCTGGTTGCGCGCAGGGATAAATCAGCAGCCTGACGCAGTTCGCGAACCACGTCAGCACTGACCTCCTCACTCTCACTCACGCCCCTCAGCAGGTCAGCCTGGTATGCCTGCATAATAGACATAGTATGCAGACATGACGCAGCCTGACCCGCCGCCGAATAAGCTTTACCCATAAAAAACGAAATATTTCTAAGAGGCTTGGTGGGTAATGCCGGTGCTTTAACAGATGACGCAGCCTCGAGGGAGAGAAAACTCGCAAGCGTCTCTTCCACGCGAGGCATAGCCGAATAACCATATGATTTTGCCCCCACAATATTAGAATATGTTGAAGTCTGGGGACTAAACACTCTATATGACACCGGTTTTTTTTCCACGATTTCGACACCTCAGTGTGGAGATCGGGAAAAAACGGCAAGCACCGGCGTGGAGGTTGCACTCGTGACGGCAAAAATCTCTCATCTAATTTTGATTTAGAAACAGACTCCTAACTAGTCACTGGCCATACAATGCTGAGTTTTTCAACAGCTCTTGTTAATACCTCCACTAGCTAATCACTTTCGGGAGTGCAAGGTGGCGAATCCTCCACATCTCCCTCATTTATAACTGGTGCCTCAGCCCGAGCGGAAGAAACCGCAGCACGGGACTGAGAACACGGGACTGAGGCACTGGATCTCACAGGTGAAGGGAGAGATAAGGCAGAGCCCGTCTCTAACCCCGCTGAGAGATCAATCTGCGATCCCCACGATACGCGTCGTCGCTCTGCCTCGGCAAGAGCGGGACCCGAACCGCGGGGAGCGCGCACCGAACCGCTCTCCTCGAAGAGCGCCCGGCGGGAGCGGAGCGTCCTTAATGGCAGACGCTCGCAATGCTCACAATCAGCTCCCTCGAGAGCTGACTGGGCATGCTGCACTCCCAAACAAACAACACAAAGAACGTGTGTATCCCCACTCGTAAAATAACGCGAGCAGGGAGGGACACACTTCCTAAACTGCTGTTCGTTCGCCATATTTCTCTTAATATATATATATATATATATAAATTGTTTGTGTGGTGCAGAGTATGTAAAGACAGACAATATTCACACAGGGACAGATTCACATATAGCGCGACTGAAGGCACAGAAAGCTGTTGCGGTTGTGTTTATGGGGTGCTTTATAGTTTCCTGGTCGATGACGTCACCCACCTATGACGTTCCATCTCTCCATTGGGCTGATTCCATACGTGCTTCATGACGCACAACGCAGGGCCGTTCCCACAGCGTTTGACGCAGCTCGAGTTCCCTTGAAAAGGAACATGTGAGGGGGTTGTTATAAAATGTTTAATATAAACACAACAAAATAGTTTTCTTACCTAGACAATAACTTTATTTTAGAGCTGCTGTAAAGCCACAACACTCTCTGTTACTTTAATTTCCAATTATCACTGTAAAGCTGCTTTGAAACAATCTATATTGTTAAAAGTTCTATATAAATGAAGATGACTTGACTTGACTTTATATTGCCCTTGTACTAAATAATTTCTAAAATATTATCTGTTTTATTGCTAAAACGGTAGTACTTTCAATAGAATAAAATAATAGCCATTAATCTCATGATTTCTGACCAGTCTTTAAAAAGCTGTCAGATTGACATATAAATATACATAACATATTCAGGAATAGACCCACTATAGTTATAATTATACAGTTGAAAACTCATGTTTATCATAAAGTTTTACAATAAGAAAGGTTAGATGGATCCAGCCATCTTTCGTGTTTCTCAATATAACAAAGCCTGGCAGTTAGCTATTGTGTTTCTGTAACCAGGGCAGGCATATTCATTGTGTGGTAATCATGTTGTCATTATACCAGTAATCCAACACCAACCCTGATTCAGGACAACATCTTGGGCTCCATCTCCAGGGGCTTGGCATTACCTCTGGGCCTCTCAGTTGGTGTTTAGAAGACTTTTGCTTTTTCTTCCCACCAACTCTGCCACTTATTTTTCGTACCCTGTGAAATTTAAGAGTCTGGTAACCAAAATGGCATTCAAAGGAGTGCCCATAAATCATTCATTCTGCTCCAGACAACTACTGGGTGTACGTCTGACCACTTCTCTTTCATACAGCTTTGTGACTGTGATTGAAACGGAGCAAGAATTATGTGCCTTATTAACAAATCTGTCTTTTTAAATGCATCATATAAATTATTTTATTAATAGCAACATGAGAATTATACTTAGGACTGGGATTAATTACAATAATTCAGAGTAACTTTCCCTAATGGTGTCTACTGTCTTTGAAGAGACTTGCCTATTAACCTAATTAATCAAAGTCCCTGGATAACAACGGACTTTTGCAAGAAAAAGCCAAGACATTTTTCACAATGTTTTATACAACATTTGTTCTCTTTTTTTCTACAATTCCAAAGGAGAAATTATTGAGATCTTCTACCTGAGATGAAAACCACCTGTTCCCATGCAGGCAGTTGTTGAGGCTGATTTCTCTGACATTCAGAACTCTGAGGCTGAAATGGAGGCTGAATTTGTTCAGAGGGTGTTACTGATGTAGTCATCCATTTTAAAACCATATGGAAAAGAATGCTTAAAAGGAAAAACCCATTATTTTTTAGTAATTTGCTGCTTATAATCCATAACATCTTAAAAGGATAGTTCACATAAAAATAAAAATAAATCTCACCTTCATATTGTTCCAAACTTTCTTCTGCTGAGCACAATGAGATACTCTGAAGAATTTGCTGGACGATCTTTTGCGTACAATAAAGCAATTAAGGGACACAAATGCACCACAATAGCACCATTAAAGGCAGGGCCGGCCCGAGGCATAAGCGAACTAAGCGGCTGCTTGGGGCCCCTTGGCCACCAGGGGGCCACCCAATCGAGTCGAAACATCGAAAAAAAATTTTTTAGATGACTTAAACAAGTGACATAAATTCTTTTATTCTTTATTTCAAGGATAGCCCCTTGAGATGTACCATCTCATTTTCGAGGGGGTCCTTACAATAATGACAAACAAGACAAGATGATAAAGAGTAAATATTAGAGATAATTCCAAACACATGAGTACAAAGACACACACACACACTCACACACACTCCAACAATGCTCCCTGAAACTAGCCCCCCACCCCCTCACCAGCCAATAATGTACAGACTATACAAGGTATGAAAAAAAGGAGAAAAAAGAAATATATATATATATATACACACACACACACACACATATATATATATATATACATACATAAAAAATATAGAATATAAAAAAATAATAACAATAATAATAATTAAAAAAAATAGATAAATAAATAAATAAATCCCTTTACAAAAAATAGAGATAGACATTTGTACACATAAGCATACTATACATCCCCTTAGAAATACATCTGCTTGCATGCACGAGTAAAGTATACAATCCATATTTGTAAACAAATACACACATATATACATTACACTGGACAGTGAGTAGTATGAGACCTAAAACAGTTCAGAAACACGAGCAAAGTGAATTAAATGAATTAATTAATATGAATGAATGAATGAATGAATAATTAAAGACAAGTAAATTCTGATTTCATGATCAATATACCTGCCTACAACGGCTGCTGGGTTTGCCAGCGTTTAAGTCATGCGCATAATCTAGACACCTAACGCGTGCATAGACAATTCGTGCACAAATGTGCATAGTCACGGTAATGTTAAGCCATGTCACAAAAAGGACGTATCCCTCTGGTGCCGAAAATAGAAAGACAAAAATGACAGAGAAGGGGACAAAAAGAGCAAGATACAAGTATGTTTGCATGATTATTTACGGTGTGTTTTGTGCAGCAATTGACCCATTCCTATCTACGGCAAGCCCCGAGGGGAAAAATACATTGCATACACATATATACAACGAGCGCCAGTACATCATTACCGGTATTATAGTAACAGGCTTTGTTGGATTCTGTCATGTACAATCCAACAAAGTCTGTTACAATAATAATAAAAATAAAAGATTTTGAAGACAGTTACACTGTATTGAGACAGTTGAGAAATAATAATATTTTTACAGTTTTCAACAATAATTGTCATTTTTGAACCCTTGCTCTTATTATGTTTCTGATTTCTCAGTTTTGTCATTATTTTAGCAAATAATTTATATGATATGTTTTGAGACAGTTTGTTTTAAGAAGTTTCAGAGAGTTAGTAAAAGAGTAAAGTAAAAGTTAAAACTTTTTTATTTAAGTAGGCTATCTATTTTTTATTAAGTATTTATTTTGTATTAATAAGACATAACCTCACTGTATTAATTTATAATGTATCATTATTGTGTGGTATTTGTGTCAATAATCGTCAAGCACAGGTGACTCCGCGTAGTGGGAGGGGGCCCCAAAATCTAATTCTGCTTAGGGCCCCCAAAAGGCTCGGGCCGGCTCTGATTAAAGGGGTCATGATATGAAAATCAAATTTGATCTTTTGACGTATAACATCCTGCAAGTTTCATAGCTTAAAACGTCCTGCTCGTTATGAACAAAGCAATTATTTGATCGGGCTCCAAAACAAGGCTCACTTGGATATTGTGGGATTTGTGATGCCACACAGGCTCCAGATCAAGACATCAACGAATAGTTAAAGCCTAAAAATCATTACACCATAGACTTCATTTGTCCATTTTTTATTTCTAAAGAAATACGACAATGTATAAAAGGCTCCATTACTTTGTTATGGCCCCGTAGAAGCCGTTTTTGTAAAAATATACTAACGATCGTGTCATAACCATGCGACTTTCTGGCGCACAATAGAGAAATTACCGTATAGACAGGAGGAGAAGCTTGCAGGCAAACTTTTACTGTCTATGAGGCAATCGGGGGAAATTAGAGGCATAAAGTCAAGGGAGAAGCCCATAGATAGAGAGTCCATTAAAGCAACGGGACAAAATATTTCAACAACGTTTTTGAGGAATTAGGTGATTTAGATTTGTCTTGGCACAGCTACTAGAAGATTTACAACTGTCAGACTGTCGTCACGCTCAGTTTGAGCCTGCGCAGTCGCTCAGCCATCAGGAAGTGAGTGCTTTAATCGGGCTTCAGTTTTCTCCGTTGAAATCAAGGGTGTCGCTGTGTACTGTCTATGCCTCACACAGACACACTGAAAATGTAAAAAACTTTTAGCCTTTTATGTTCAAATATGAGTCCACAAAGATGGAGAGACTGTTGACTGAAATAACAACATGTAGAATGCCTTTCTGAATGGTTAGTTGATGAATTTATGTAGCTGATGTATATCTTCTAATCATTGATTAGCATATTCCGTCACGATAATCTATAAATCTCGTTGCTGGGGGCGGGTTTGTGTAAAATTTAGGGTTAGTGATGTCACTTACAGGGCTGCCAACTCTCACGCATTGAGCGTGAGACTCACGCAATTGACCCAATTCTCACACTCTCACGCCACACCCCCGATTTCTCACGCTGAAGTGTCAACCCGGTCAGTCAAATGCCTGAAAGATGAGTTTATCTATATATCTACCTGTCGAGCCACTCATGATCGACTAGTTATACCGCAAATTAGAAAAAAATATCCCGTAATCTATGTAGAGCGAGCGTGCATGCGAGACAGATATTGTGCTTCAAACCGCCCGCGCGCTTGATTGACAGGTGTCTCGTCCAATCAGCGACAAGTTTGCCATTCTCAAAATGTACCTACCTTTTCTGTTTTCTATGAAATGTCGTTGTGTTTTCTGAATTGTTATTGTGTTTTCTGAATTGTTATTGTGTTTTCTGAATTGTTATTTTGTTTTCTGAATTGTCAATGTGTTTTCTGAATTGTTATTGTGTTTTCTGAATTGTTATTGTGTTTTCTGACTTATTTTGTTTTTATAATTGTGATTTGTTTCGCACCTCTCGGCCACCATACATAACAGTGCTTTTCCGCAACCTACTGGACGTAACTATGTAAAAATAGCATGTGCTGAAATAGTTGAAAAATCCCCACCAACACACAGACTGACAGCCTGTTTTGTCACCTATATGTTTAATATCTAATAAACAAGTTTCATCCATTTAATCAAGTCTTTTTGGAACAAACATTATTATCACAGTGTCACATAATCCACATTAATCATCCAGTTGTTTTTAGGATTGTTTTTAGGATAGTTTTTAGGACTACATTGGTAAAAAAAAAAAAGCTACAATCATTCTGTTGGATGTACACTACTGTTCAAAAGTTCAAGAGTCTCTTCTGCTCACCAAGCCTGCATTGATTTGATGCAAAATACAGTAAAAACAGTAATTTTATGAAATATTATTACAATTTAAAATAATAATACAATAAAATATCATTTAATTCCGTGATCAAAGCTGAATTTTCACCATCGTTTCTCCAGTCTTCATCACATGATCCTTCAGATCTGAAATATAAACTTTTGTAGCATTATACACTACCATTTAAAAGCTTGTGGTCAGTAAGAATGTATTTTAAAAAAATGTTGGGAAAGAAATTAATACTTTTATTCAGTATGGTTGCATTAAATTTATCAAAAGTGACAGTAAAGACATTTATAATGTAACAAAATATTCTATTTCAAATAGAAACTGTTCTTTTGAACTTTCTATTGATCAAAAAATCCAGAAAAAATAAAATAAATGTTTATTACATACATGTTTGTTGATCATCAGATCATCATATTAGAGTGATTTCTGACGGATCATGTGACACTGAAGACTGGAGTAATGATGCTGAAAATTCAGCGTTGATCACGCATTTTACTATATATTCACATAGAAAACAATATTTCACAATATTACTGGGTTTTTTTTTTTTTTTTTTAAATCAATGCAGCTTTGAGCAGAAGAGACTTTTAAAAACATTTTAAAAAATTGTATCGATCTCCACTTCTGAATTGTAGTGTATATTTAATTTCATTATGTGTATTTATTTAAAAAATAAAAATATTGAAACCAAAACATGGCATTGTCTAGTGTGCAGGTAAAGAGGACCTCCAAGGCAAGCACAGGCCATTGCAGTTTAGCAGAGGGCAGTGGCAGGAGCTCAGCACAGGTTAGCAGCGACAAGATCTCAGAAGAGGACAAATGCAGAGATAACAGCTTTATATGGGTCTGTACCACCAACAGCAGCTCAGCACAGATCAACAAAAGCAAACGGCAGGTCAGCAACAGCTCAGAACAGCTAACTCCCACCAACAGCTCTATCACTGCTTTCTGAGACATTAGGAAATAATTATTCCTGTGCCACTGTTGAATTTGACAGTGATACCATCCAGTGAGTCTGGAAGCCATCTGTTTATTTTCTACTGTTTTTGAGACATTTCAATGTATTTTGAAGTTACTTGCTTTTACGGGTCTTCAAGAGCCTTATATGTAGTGCCCTGGTATATTTGCCATAGTTGCTGTTTTGGGTCTGCTGCCCTCCAAATCCAGTATTACTTTAGTAAGTAATTTAAAAGAATAATTATATTATATTATATATATATATATATATATATATATATATATATATGTAACACTTCCCAGTGTGCAAGGAATAATTCACAAAGGGGGGTTGCACATTTAAAGTGTATTTATTCTGCAAAACAGAAATAAATCGCGTTTAGTTACAGCTCTCGTGGTTATCACACACCATCACTCACGGGGAAGTCTCGCTCTCCAAACTCACGCGATGCTTAACATTACATTGTAAACATGCAAATATTCTATTATAAACATGCAAATATTACATTGTAAACATGCAAATATTCTATTGTAAACATGCAAATATTCTCATCGTTCAGCACGAACTAATTAACAATATATCTGCTATATTCTCTATAAACAACACCCGTATAAATGACCATGAACTCATTAACACACGTGCAAACTCAACGCATAGCACGGTTAATACAACATATATATGATTCACACTCTATGCAAACACTTCGGGAATATACACAAACATTAATACACAAGTCTCACAAACTTTCCACCAGCTCACCTGCAAAACAGAAATAAATCGCGTTTAGTTACAGCTCTCGTGGTTATCACACACCATCACTCACGGGGAAGTCTCGCTCTCAAAACTCACGCGAGGCTTAACACGTGAGCTCGGTTCCATAACCAACACCACGCAACATCGCCGCCACCTACTGGTGCGCTATAAGACTGTAACATTTATCACTATATTTATATTGAACATCACACATTATACATGACTTATACATGACATTCTTGGAGTGCAATACTCAGTCGTTGCGCTACACTCTCCCCTACTAATTTTAAAATGTTTACTACATTCAAGATTTGACTATAATTGATAATCAATTACTTTCGCAGCAAACACCTTATAATAGTAGTGATGACTTAAATTTCAAACACTTGAAATACCCTCTACAATAGGTCAAATTAACCGTTGGATGCATTGTCCATTGTCGCACAATGATATTATATTTCCAGCAACAGTAAACACTTCTCGCTTATACACCTTCTTTTGTAATAGACTCCCCATTTCGGCCAGACAATTCTTTAGTCTACTACCCCTCTTAGTTTACTTTGTAGAGTAAGTCAACAATGTCCTTAGTTGCCTATGTTCAGCAATTGAAACAGATCAGTTTTTTTCCTTTCCACATCTATCATTGTCCATGAAAACATTCGTTTCCACACCAGTCCTGATCAAGTGTGGCCAATCAATGTAAGTTTAGCTGGTAACCAACATTGTCCATGGTCCTTGCCACAGTCCTTGGACAGCAGCCTCTCTACTCACATTTAGTCTATCCATTGCAACTTCCACCACAGATGGCTGACCCAATGAGTCATAAGTCAGAGTCTTTGGACGACGGCGTTCTCTCCTTGGATAAGAATTGAAAGGTGTAGAGTCATCATCTTCGCTCTCAACTGATGCTTGTTTTTCCGATACCCCCGACTGTTCCGCAGGCATTCCAAGATACTCTTCCATCCCCTCCTCTGGCCCATCCTCTGCTATCTCCTCCTCTATTCTCTGTGACTCTTGCTCCCAGTGCTGTTCCACATTTGGCGTGAACGGTTCTACATCCGGATTGAGACGAACAGACTTCCGGCACTGCCTCAAGGAAGTAGGAAACTGTAGCACTAGCTCACCATCTTGAAAATCCTCGTTCTCTGACATATCACTCTGACCTTCTTCCAAGCATTTTCTGTCTTTTCTGCTTACTTTTGTCTCTCTCACTGTCTCTGGTTGTGGTGTTGCTTCGGAGTTCTCCAATGGCAAACTATCACAAGGGAGAAGTAGATTCCGATGTAAAACTCTCATTTTACCTCCTCCTTCCGGTACGACTTCATACACCGGACTCTCATCACTCCTTCTTTTTACAATCACGTACACTCTGTTTTCCCAGTACGATCTGAGCTTACCGGGTCCTCCTCGCTCAGATAGATTTCGGACCAGCACTCGTCCCCCCGGCTGAAGGTCAATTCCATGAATTCTTCTGTCATACCCCTGCTTACTCCTTGAGGTTTCCCTGTTAGCTGTTCTGGAGGCAATCTCATAAGCTTGATGCATCCTCGTTTGCCAGTTCTTCACATACTCAGCATAATTCTCATTCCCTTCTGCTGGCCGTAGGTTGAAGAGCAGATCGATTGGCAGATGGGGGGAACGACCATAAAGCAAATAGAAAGGGGAAAACCCGGTGACCTCACAGCGAGTACAGTTATAAGCGTGAACCATCTTCTCCAGTGACTTTCTCCATTGAGTTTTATCTGCATCTGTAAGGGTGCGCAGCATAGACAGTAATGTTCTGTTGACGCGCTCTACCTGTCCATTTCCTTGTGGATGATAACAGG
Organism: Siphateles boraxobius; assembly: GCF_051911475.1. Taxonomy (NCBI): domain Eukaryota; kingdom Metazoa; phylum Chordata; class Actinopteri; order Cypriniformes; family Leuciscidae; genus Siphateles; species Siphateles boraxobius. Next base: position 16,702,807 of record NW_027508722.1, on the reverse strand, counting down.
TAGTATGAGACGCTCGCACATCACAGCACTTCTGCAGTTGGTACATCAACTGGTTCTCGAATTCCCTACCCATATCATGGTGAATCTTTTCTGGGAATCCGAAACGTAAAACAAAATCATTAAAGATCTTGTCCACCACCGTCTTGGCTGATTTGTTTTTAGTGGCATAAGCTTGTGCAAAACGAGTATAATGATCTATGACAACCAGAATGTACTCGTACCCTCCCTTAGAGGTTTCCAGATGTAAAAAGTCTATAGACACTAGCTCAAACGGTCGTGTAGTGACGATTGAGACAAGAGGAGCTCTTGTGGCCTTATGTGGTTTCTTCCGCATTAAACACTCACATACATTGGCGATGAAATGCTCTGTGTCACTATGCATACGAACCCAGTAAAACCGATCACGAATCAAATTCACTGTCCTCTCTACTCCCAAGTGTCCCATTTCTTTATGAAGCTCATTGAATACAGTCTGGTGATATTCTTTTGGCAAAACAAGCTGGTCTCTTCCACCGGCTTTTCTGTAAAGTATGCCATGCTCATTGATGTACAATTTTTCCCACTGTCTCAGAAGCATTTTCACATCTGTCGGCTCCGTTTTGACTACTTGTCTTGGTGGTCTCTGCTCATTAACTTTATACTGCAGAACTCGACCGATTACAGGATCTTTCCTTTGACTTTCTAAGATCTGCTTCAGTGTGAACGGTTTGTCTGACGTAGACACAGCAGTATCACTCACCATCTGGAGGGTTTGTACTTGAGTTGCAGTAACCCAGGCAAGCGGGGTGTCTATCCCCACCAACACTCCCTGAATAGACGCACTGATGACTTCTTGACTCACTCTTCCAGTGCACTGCTCCATGAATTTATCAATGGCTACTGGCATCCGGGACAGACCATCAGCGTCCGCGTTGCTCTTGCCAGGACGGTACTTTATGGAGAAGTTGAAATCTGCCAGCTGAGCCACCCATCTATGGCCTGTGGAGTTGAGCTTGGCGGTGGAGAGAACATAAGTCAAAGGATTATTATCAGTATAGACTGTAAAATGGGGAGCATGGTACAGGTAGTCCCTAAAACGTTCACATATTGCCCATTTTAATGCTAAGAATTCTAACTTCCCTGAGTGAAGGTGGTAATTCTTCTCAGGTGTAGTTAGCGTTCTGGAAGCATAACCAATCACCACCAATTTACTATTCTGCCTCTGGTACAACACGGCACCAAGCCCCTCTTGTGATGCATCACAGTGCAGAATGAACGGTTGGGTGAGATCTGGATAGCCCAATATTGGTGGGGTGGTCAGTTTGTCAATGAGAAAGTTCAATATCTCCTGATGGCTTTGAGTCCACTGTATCGGTGTGTTTGATGGAAGACCACCTTTGTGTCGTCTGCTGATACATTTTCCTCTTACTCTTTTCTCCACAGGTGATCTTTCCTCAGGGGATGATGACAATAGCTGATACAGGGGTTTCGCCAGTCTGGAAAAATCAGGTATGTATGCACGGTAATATGAGATAAATCCAAGCAGCTTTCTCAAATCACCTACAGTGGCAGGAACTCTATCTTTTAAGGCCTGCACAGCAGCCACTTCAGCAGGATCCATTGTATATCCATCTCCTGACACCAGGCGTCCAAGGAATCTCACCTTCCTCTGAAAGATCTCACATTTACGAGGGCTGAGCTTTACACCATGCTGCTGATATCTCTGTAAAACAGCTCTGAGGTGACTGACATGGTCTTCAAAACTAGAGCTATGGACAAGATTATCGTCAAGGTAGGGTTGACACACAACATCTCTAAGACCTACCAGACACTCCTCCATACTCCGTTGGAATTCGGCTGGTGCTGAACTGAGGCCGAAAGGTATCCTCACCCAATGGTATAGTCCCCAGGGAGTTATGAAGGCCGTCAAGGGTCTGCTCTTCTCCTCCAGGAACCCCTGGTGATAAGCTTTTCCCTGATCCAACACTGAAAACCAGGAACTTCCAATTAAAGAGTCCAGCATGTCCTGTATTCTTGGAATTGGATGTCGATCAGGTACTGATTTTCTGTTCAGTTCTCTGTAATCACAGCACAATCTCAATGTCCCATCTTTCTTTCTCACACAGACCATCGGTGATGCATAGGGTGACCTGGACTTTTCAATCCACCCACGATTCAGTAAGTCTTGTAAGTACTCTTTCACTTCCTGATGTAACGGTTTTGGAACTGACACGTATGTTTTCTTCACCGGTGAGGTATCGTGAAGTGTAATATGCAGGTTCAATGACGGAATACAGCCGATGTCATCCTCATCAAAGCCGAAAGCATGACACTCCTCCCTCAACACTCGTCTCACTATCTCCTTCTGTGTTCCACTCAGATGATCCAGGGAGACAGGAGGATCCCATTGGCTAGGTTTTTGTCTCTGTGAATCACCTTTACTCACATTTTCCTTACTGTTACTGTCATCAATGTTGTCCTGATCTTTGCTGGCTGTGGACTCGCCCCTGTTTGTTTGTTCTGTAGCCACAGATAAAGCAGATTTTATTACTTGAAGATTACCCAGGACTGTTCGACGATCTAAGGCAACAGCATAGTTATTTGTGTTAGCAATCGGCACTGGTACAACTGCACATCTGTCAGCGGGAACAGTAACTACTCCTTCTTCAATAACAACCCCTTCTGGCAGTGCAGGCTGTTTGCTTGGGACTAATAGTAGACTTTGACCTTTAAACTGAGACCCTGTATTGATCTTAACCAATGCAGTTGTGACTTGGTTAGCTGGTAAATGAATTAGTCTCCTTCCCGTCTGCACAATACCTGCTTCACTTCCAGAATCTGTAGACTGAATTAACTTGAGCACCAACTTTGCTGTTTTGAATGGCACACAGAACGCTTTACTCACTTCGCAGATTGTATCTTTTTCTGACTTATAGCCCCTCTTTTGACTGAGAACTGCTTCGATTACGTTGAACCCAATGATAGGCTGTTCAGCTACCTGTGGGTCAGTGGATACTAATATTGGAACCAGTAACGGCGGAGTAGCACTTGAGTCTGTGCCTAAACTGAATTCAGCTTCAATCCAGCCCAGGAACGGTATTACAGTCTGATTTGCAGCTAACCCCACCAGGGTACCGGACTCAAGCAGTTCATCGAGAGGTCTTACTGTTCGATGAGGTACGTTTTCTTTTCTCCATTCCTCATTGATAACACTTGCCTGTGCACCCGTGTCCCACAAAACTTCCACGGGTTCTCCCTCCAGCAAACATTGAACCAGACATTTTCTGCCAATGAGGTTTATCAGTTTCCCATTCTGGTAAAGAGGAATGTTATTAACGATTTTTTTCAATTCATTCAGCTTCACTGTCTGCTTGGAGTAATCGAGGGGGGACTTTGTCTCAAGGGCTACTGAGGGTCCCGACGCAGCAGCCCTCTCCCATTTCCCTGCTGTTCTCTGGGTCGCCGACAACCTCTGGAAAGATGGCCCTCCTGTCCACAACGAAAGCAATGTTCGCACTGCTCACCGACTTGAGCTTCCTGACAGGCTCTGCAACCTCGCAGTCTGCTGACATTTACAGGTGTTGATCGTTCCGTTCGGCCACGCAGCTTAGCTGTCTCCATCGTCTCATTCATCATCTTTTTCATTTCCAGGACTTCTGCTCTGAGCTGTTCAATCAGTTGGCTGGTGTTTGAATCTGCCTCCTCCCGCTTGACTTGACTCCTTCTGCTGTTGGTGGCTGAATCAGCTTTAACTGCAGGTACTCTGTCATCTCTCTTGGGTTCCATGCAACCTTGAGAATGTAGCTGGGACTCAAACGGACATATGTTGGTTTGTATTTCACTCAGTCTTGGCGACTTGCTCATTACCGTCTTTTTCAGTTTTTGTTGTCGCTCTTGTTCTAGATTTGCAGCTTCATTCACTCGCTCTATCAGCTCATCATCTTTGATTCTGGGGTTGCTCAGGTAGGGCTTAAGTTGCAGCTTCACCCCTTCACTTAGTAGTCCGGTCTCTATAGAGCGTAGAAATTTCCTTTGAATTAATTCTGGGCTAAACTGCTCACCTTCATCTTCCTCACTCAGCTTCCACAGCAACTTTTCTCTGAGCTCAATTCCTCTGAACAGAAAGTTCTGGACTGATTCTTTTGGGTCTTGTGACATATTCATTAACTTTTGTAACAGATCAGATGGTGGATCAACTTTGAAATGTCCTCTCAGGATTGTCTTCAAGGTCGGAAGAGTGAGATCTCGTTTTATTTCAAGCATATCTCTTAAATGGAGGCCTGGGCTCACCGCGCGTGTCACAGCTTCAATGATTTCTGTCTCTAAATGACCCTTTCTCAGTGCGGACTCAATCTGGTTCATGAGGCTGGTGTAGGACAGTTTCTCTCGCTGTCCTGCCTCCCCAATTTGTCCACAGATCCGGAACTCTCTCCTTAGAGTCACTTCAGACAGCGCAGGTGGTGTCACTGTGACAGCTCTAGTTTCCTCCCTCAGTCTTTGCTCCATTGCGACAATCTCCTCTTCAAATATTTGACGGGCTTGAGCTTGTTCCATCTGCAATCTGGAATATTTCTCTTTCAGCATATCTAACTCATTTGGCTCATCTGGTGTAATGTTCGATGCAGCTTTAGTTGGCTGTATCTGCGTGTCTATTTGCAGCAACAGATCCTCCAGACACCGAAGAAATACCTCATCATCCTCTATCTCTTCTATGTCATCCAGCGTTTTCTCCACCAGTCTGATGAGGCCACGTCGTGTTTTGCTTTCAAACCCTCCGACAGGCTCATCACATTTTAGGCGTTGGCACACTGGAACAAGATCAGAGCTGTTCAGCTTCAGTATTGCTCGGCTGATCTGATCACGCAGCTCATCCATGCTTGCCATTTTACCCTGCTTCACTGTCTAGATTCGTCTCTGGAGCTCACTCGTTGTAACTTGCAGCTCCTGGCTGGTTGGCTCGCCAAAATATGTAACACTTCCCAGTGTGCAAGGAATAATTCACAAAGGGGGGTTGCACATTTAAAGTGTATTTATTCTGCAAAACAGAAATAAATCGCGTTTAGTTACAGCTCTCGTGGTTATCACACACCATCACTCACGGGGAAGTCTCGCTCTCCAAACTCACGCGATGCTTAACATTACATTGTAAACATGCAAATATTCTATTATAAACATGCAAATATTACATTGTAAACATGCAAATATTCTATTGTAAACATGCAAATATTCTCATCGTTCAGCACGAACTAATTAACAATATATCTGCTATATTCTCTATAAACAACACCCGTATAAATGACCATGAACTCATTAACACACGTGCAAACTCAACGCATAGCACGGTTAATACAACATATATATGATTCACACTCTATGCAAACACTTCGGGAATATACACAAACATTAATACACAAGTCTCACAAACTTTCCACCAGCTCACCTGCAAAACAGAAATAAATCGCGTTTAGTTACAGCTCTCGTGGTTATCACACACCATCACTCACGGGGAAGTCTCGCTCTCAAAACTCACGCGAGGCTTAACACGTGAGCTCGGTTCCATAACCAACACCACGCAACATCGCCGCCACCTACTGGTGCGCTATAAGACTGTAACATTTATCACTATATTTATATTGAACATCACACATTATACATGACTTATACATGACATTCTTGGAGTGCAATACTCAGTCGTTGCGCTACATATATATAATTATTCTTTTAAATATATAAGATATATTATATTTATATAATATAAAATTATCTTGACAAATAAATAAGATATATTTATATTATGATCAAATATATTGTATATTTTGTATAAAGTGTATATTGCAAGAATAAACCTACATCCAAAAAAAAATGTGGGGACCCCCCATAAGACATGACTCAATTCGAGCACTGAACGGGCCACAGTGTGATGGAGAGGTGGCAAAGACATTTTTGTTGAAAGATGAAGCAGCCAACTTTATTGGATCCAAGTAAACTGAGTAAACGATCTCATTATGCTTTATTAGTAAATTACGGTTTAATATGGATAACGTTTTTTTTTTTTTTTTTTTTTTACACTTAGGCCTAACGTTACTCATGTGAAATAGCGAGTAGACATTGCTAAGTTTTCCTATGCAATTAGATTATTTTCCTGTGCAATATATTATTTTAGAACAAAATTTACTTTTCTTAACCATTTTATCACTGTTGTCAAGGTAATTTTAGTGGAAAACCTAACAAACTTTCCTTGAGAAGTGTATAGGGGAGAGCGGGGCTAGTTTTAACACTTATTTTAAATACTTCTACACATGCTAAAAGGACGAAAATTAATGTATTTACTACACAATATAGAGAAAAAATTGCGCAAAATTCATAAATCTTTGGAAGATATCACTGAACATTTATTTAACGCAAACGTAAATTTCTTATGTTCATTTTTCATCTCTATTTTTGGTGTTTATTTAAATTAGACAAATCTGATTTTGTTTTAATCTCCAATATGTTATTTAACAGTTGGTATGGTTCTGTAATGCTTTGCTAACTAGCAGAAGACACTAGCAGGGTTTAAATCTAAGGTATGCAGGTGGGGCATGTTGTAACACATGCCTTACAATGTGCCCCTATTAGAACTATGCTATTCTATTCTATACTTTTTATGCATTCAATTGAGAAAACATGAGAAAAAGGTGAAGACTGAGAGTCAATGTTCAGAAATTATTAATTATTATTATGTTTTGAACTATGTTGTATAGCTATGTTTTCCTGTGTGTTCGTTGTCAAACTCAAAAAATATTTTATTTTTAATTATTAGAAAATGCCATTATTTTATATGTAAAAGATAATAATTGTATTTTATAATTGTATATATTTTTTATTATCAGACAGCATTTTAAGCTGTCATATGGTCATGTTACAATGTACCCCACCTATGGTTGTCACATTTCACTTCCATTCTTTCAGGGTATATCAAGAAAAAACTGTATTAACAAAACAAAACCACATAACTGTTCTAGACATATGGGAAAAAATAAATATTCTGAACCCGTAGTAGATTTACACAAACTGAGAAAGTCGAAAAGTGTTATGTTGTGCCCCGCTCTCCCCTATTTTTGTTTTCTCTCTTTAAAATTAATGCCATTTGGTGTATAAAATAAAAAGCAAAAATGTTCATGCATTTTTAAATGTGGCTTAAGTATCCAAATACATATTTTTGTCCACTGCTATTACCTAATCAAAAGTGAATCTTTGTTGGTCCTAAATAGGACCTTCACATCGCCTTCCAAAATAAAATGGGCCCTAATTCAACAGCAGTTTGCAAATAGCAACTTCCTCCCACTAAACGAAATTATACTGATACATAAAACGTATTTATGGGATATTTCTTAATCTCAAAATGCTGTGTAATCGTAGACCAGATAAGCTCATTGGGGGTTTTCCTCTTGCTTAATTCTCTCAGACAAGTTCTCATTTATCTGGCTGCTCTTCTCTGCTGCGCAATGACCAAAAGATGCCTCACGAGTTTAGGTTTGGATTGTCCTTACAATAACATCCTCCAGCGTGGTGCCTTGTCAGGGTTATCTGTTTAAACTTCACGAGGAAGTCTCGGGGTCAACCACTCAGACATATCTCTCATATTACAGAGACCATTCAGAAAGTCCATTCACTGTCTAGAAACCTTCATTCTAGATTACAGATGATTCGCTTAGTAAAGGGTCAAGAACTAGCCTATACTTCTCAGTTCACTGCGGCTCTTTGTAGTTTAAAGATGTTCTTGAATCGTAACGGTGGCTCGAAATTTAATAACACTAGAAAGTAAACAAATAAATACCCGATTGTAAATGTAAACCTATTTAATGAAAAACTAGATGGGTGCGTGTTGCATGAATGAGAACGATTCAGCCTAGTTACAATCAAAGAGATTTTCATGTGAAAATTATTGTTTCTAGAACTCCATAACCGAGTGAAATCCTTTCTTTGAAATCAATTCCAGCTGAGCCAGTGAAACATCCAAACACGCCAAGGTCTTTGTGCTATACCAGAGAACAAAACAAATGACTGTCAAACTATTTTGTAATCATACAGTACATCAGGCCCGGCTCCAGATATGAGATTAAAGGTGGGCCAACTGATATTCCAGGTGGGCCGGTCGGTCGGGGGGGGGCTATCTCGAGCTGAATTGAATATCGCACCAATTTTGTGATAGGCTGTTATGTGGTGTTGGGCCAGGGTGGGCCAAGCTTCTGATTGCAGCAATTTCACATGCCTTTCAGAACTATATGATTTACCTTGAATTTGCTTTGACTGTGGGAATCTAATGCAGGATATTCTGACATGTTTTAATAGCCTCTTGAGGAGCCTTTGAGATCCTTCTCTAAATGATGTCTTGAATTGCTTCCATGAGTCTGGGACGAAGAGTGCCAACAATGCTTGCCAGTAACACAGACGCCCTCGTGCCAGAGTGATTCCAAGAAAAGAGTCGAAACTCTTCCCTCGTTCTCTGGGAACTTACTCCTCTCTAGTGGACCGCAAGTGCATCACATCTATTAAAGTGCTTTAAAGTTAGCACCGTAGACATTGTCACTTTTTTCTATGTAACTTTTATAATAAAGCATCAGTAAAAATGTAAATCAATTAGGAATTAATTTGGAAGATCTTCAAATTCGAGATGACTATACAAATATGAAAATCCTATATACTGTAGATTTGGATTTATCACATTTCATCAAGCATGAAGTGTAAATAAACTAGATTATCATTAAATTACAGGCTTAAAAAAAACATCAATAAAAAGTCTAACAATTATTTCATCATTATCATTACATTTTTGCAATGTTTCACATTATTCACACTACCACACTTACAAATTTCTAAATGTCATAGAGACCTTTATTATTTTAGAACACAATTGACTTTTGTGAACCTTTTTATTAGTGTTGCCAAGATCATTTTAGGGGAAAACCTAACAAACTGTCCTTGAGAAGTGTGCTTGTGTTTTCTCTTTTTAAAATTAATGCCATTTGGTTTGATATTGTTTTATGTAAAATATAAAGCAACCTTTTTCATGCATTTTTAAATGTGGCTTAAGTATCCAAAAACGTTTTTTTGTCAACTGCAGTACTATTGCCTAATCGAAAGTGAATCTTTGTTGGTCCTAAAAAGGACCTTCACATCGCAAGATCACAGATACTCCCTCATAAAACGGGCCCTAATTCAACAGCAGTTTGCAAATAGCAACTTCCACCCATCTGACATTTGGCTCAGTAAAACCACTGTGCTCGTGACCTCCTGGTATTCCCCCAACTTCTTTCCCCTGGGCATCTATCCAATAAATAAAATCATAAATTATGCATGGCTTTATACAACATTACCCAGCTCATTAACCCAGCTCTGTGCCTAAAAGTGCCCATTTCTGAATGTTAAACTGCTGTGGTCTACTATATTTACTTCATGGGAAGTTACAGTTCAAGAAAGCAGGCATTGAAATTTGTTTTGCCGGAAAGCGTTATTCCAATTTTGCCCACTAGAAGGCCAAATGCTCACACAATAACCTCAAAGATTTCATTTTAAATAAGAATCTAAAGAATATTATTTTTAACCTCAGCCTTGCCTTAAAAAATGTTTTTATTAAACATTATTATTATCCAAAATAATTATGCGATACAAATTCTATAATATAAGAATATAAGAATCTATAAGAATATAATTTGTATTTAAAGGTGATGCCCCTTTTCACAAGATGTAATATAAATCTATGGTGTTCCCAGAATGTGTCTGTGAAATTTCAGTTCAAAATATTCTTTCATCTACAAAATGTTCAACTTTCAAATTTCGGTTCTCATACAATCTCAAAAATTGTAGCGGAGTGCATCCTTATGGAGATAACCATCATTTTAACCCTGTAAACATCAAAACCAGCTTGAAGTTGTCAGTGCTGGCACATGACCATGGTATAAGCGGGATAATTCACGGCTAGCTGTGATTTAAAGGGTTTAAATGCACTCCGCTTCACGTCAGGTGGTTCTTTTCCTCCATGTCGTGCATTAAAATAGCTGTGGATTTATTTGTCTGATTTATATACACTATACTTTTTAATAATTTAACACTGATATTTATTATTATCATTATTATATGATACAAATTGAAATATACTATACATCACAAATATTATTATTAGATACAAATAAACTAATCTGACGAAAATGTCTTGAAGTTACAAATAAATAATAATAAGTTGTTGTTTTTTTCTTCTCATGTTGATTTTGCACCTGGGCTTTCATTGTACATTATGTTCAAAGAATTCTACCACTTTTACAAATGAACTTGTCTTAGCAACTTTATTCAGATTCACACTCAAATCGGTCCAATTCATTGGCCAAACATCACACATTTGTATTTTCCATATAAATTGGGAATGTATCAAGTAGAGATTATGAAAGTGCAAATACCATTTCAAGGATTAGATGTTTAACAATATAAAATCTGTAATGGGTTACAAAATGTGCTTTACTCACCCCAAAAACAATAGCCACCCCCCTCTCCCAAACAATAGCCTTGACACTTTTGTCAAGAAAACATGATCTATTTTTTATTTTAATTACTTAATGCACAGCATACTGTCACATACAGGACAACTTTTGTCATTCACTTTTTTGTCATGTTTGGACAGATGTTCAAAATCTACCATATGCTTCATTTGAACAGACATCAGCTCCACCTCCCCGTCCACCTTTGGCGATATACATTAGTCCGAAGAAATACTGCGATTTAGTAAGCTTAACTGATTCTGATCGCACATACATACTGTACATACAGGGGAAAAAATCATGTGTGCACTCCTCCAAACTAACGGAATGATTCCAAAAAACACTTCGCAAACAGATTTGCCTTCATTTTCACTTTGTAAAGTTTTATGCTATGCAATACTGCATTAGGACATAAGGTCATTTTCAACATACATATGACATCAAGCCCACAGCAAAGCATCAGGCATCTGCTCGATCAAACCCTCAGCTAAAACCGCCACTATAACGGCAAACCTATGAGCTAAAATGGGTTATTCCAAGGCTGAAATGTGAACTAATTTTGTGCAATTTTTCTGAAGTGCTTAAAACTCAGTGCTGCTCTGATTGTTTCATCTGATGATAAGTTGGCCTGGTGTTCGCAAGAAAATAAAAGCAAATCAAAAACATTCTGTTAATTTATCTGAATGGCTTTAAACAATCATTTCAGCAGTCGTATTTTAAGTAATAAGCCGATATTGAAAAGTGGCACTGTGTTATATACAAAAAAATATATATATTGGCGCTCATGTGTTTTTGCTTTTTGTTTTTCATTGTCATCCACTTTATCTTTATTCATTTTGAAGGAGATTCAATTTTAAATAAATAGAAATTTCACATTGAGACGTCTCAGCCTCTGCCTAATGATCCATAGATGAGACCTTAGATATTCTGAGGAGAAAACATGGTTTCAAAAAGGAGTACGTTTTGAAAGAAACGAAATTAAAATACACGTATTCATAATTTTCTATCAGAGATGCACCTGGACCACATCTATGGATTTTTTTTTTTATCTGAGAATTTGATTTTTATTCAATGTTTTCAATGTGGATATCACATCTTAATACGCAATGTATAGTATAGATGGATATAATCCGCAAATTATGTATATATATATTTTTTTTAAATAATTGCTTTAAAAACACCCTGGGGGAAGGGGCCAAAGGCATGCGAAAGGAACCGAACATTTATAAAAAATGTCTTTTAAAAAACATTGAGCTCAGTTTGCTTAATCGCCACCTGAAAGTACAAGTACAATGTGTATTGGAACTTCCCACACTCCAGGCTCTGAGCACAAGAGAGAGGCTATAAATAAAGAGAAGTTTCACAGAAAAGGCACTGTGATAAGTTGCAGAGAGAAAATGTTTTCCAGAGCTGGTGCGGCGCTCCTGAACCGAGTTGAACCTCGCCGGTGCTTTCCGTTCGCATTAACCAATGACGGATTACAGTGATAATGTTTGATAGAAAAAGAAATGTTGTCCGCAACTAGAATTACTGTTCATTTCGTTTCGGCAATTATCAGCCTCAAAGCTCTTGTGAGCCTGATGCTGATGTGTACATCTCTGATACTACAGGTCTAGTTTAGAGGAAGGATAGTGTACTCAATAGGGCGACCAGGCCCTCAGCAGCAGGCACAATCAGCACACCCTCCACTCGGCGTGTGCAAGCCAGTGTTTTTGGCACCTACAGTATCTTTTACATCCTTTTAATACGAAGAACAGGAACTCGCACCCAATACCGTCCAGTTGTATACAGTAGATTTTTCTGGCTACCTCACTTCCTATCTCGTCTTCATACAGTATCTCTTCCTAGTTCAGTTGCTGACTCTTTTAAAAGTGTTTAACACTCCAGGATTGGAAAGAGTTTTTAGTGAGCAAAGAACACATGGCCTCACAAGCACAAAGGCCTGAAACACACGAGTACTGAATGAGTACTCAAAAACGACTTCTTTACATATCTCGGTTTCAATTTCTACATATCTGACAATACAAAGTTTCTCGTCAGGATTGATCTTTTTCCTCAGGTTTAGAATCCGGCAGCTACTTCGTCGAAAAAAGTGGTTTAACTAGTGGGTGAAGTCAATATTTCATACAAGGTGTACTTGACCCTCCCATTCAGAGGAGCTACTGCTAGGCTGGTCGGGGTCTGAGTCACATTTTGGGGTATCGGAGTGACACGGGTTCGAACCGCTCGGAGTATCGCCCAGCTCGATGGACGAAAGAGGTACCGGACACATATCAAGACCTACTAGGTCCAGCTGTGTCGGCCTGACAGGCTCACGCTCTCCCGTGCCGATACCGGAGTCAAACTCCGCCTCTCTATCGCCCCCTGTTGTCCACTCTGGCATGGCGCACTCGGTCTGCTCTGACATCATCCTTGCCGACTGAGCACCGAATTCCTGGTGAGTTGCACCGGCTGAAGGAACCAAACTGATATTCTGCGGATTCATGTCGTGAAACCAAGCCATGATGTTGCCTAGAAGGTTGGCGTTGTCTGAACCGAAATCAGAGGTTTCCATACGTCCCGAAGGAGCTTGGAAGGGGGCCTCTGCAGACTCATGGGAAGGATTGTTGAGATTGTCGAAACGCAGAGGGACATTCTGGCCACTGATATTACCCAGCTTCTTTAGGCTGTCACCCATCTCTAGCAGCTCGGAGCTGCTCAGGGCAGCTCGGGGCAAGTCTATCCCGCACAGCACCGGGTCCAGCCGCGTGGGCAGGGATGTTCCGATGGCCCCCAGAGATGCTTCGGTAGCGAGGATCTCTTGAGCATCAATGCCTGCAGTCATCCCAGACTCCTGCAGGGACAGCTGGATGGCCAACAGGATATTTGGATCATCCTCATCCAGGGAACTGTGAGGCTGTAGGGTAAAAGATCAGACGTTACTGTCAGCTGAGGGTAAACGCCTGTGACATTCTACCACAGAACCTCTGTTAAAAGGGTTCTCGACTCACCATGGGTAGACCCTGTCTGTGACCACCACCAATTTCTTGCGTGTCTATAAGACAAGACAAATGGAAAATCATTTGTTTAGTTAGTTTGCTAGGGGGATGGTGGAAAAAATGATTGGATTTATGATTTTGTGCAGTGGAGCTCCAGTCTTCATCTGTCTATTCAGAAATACAGAACAAATTTCGGTACCCACTGGAAGGCGGCTGCTTTCAAACGCTCCCGTGTGTCTGTCTAAGGGATGTGAAGAGCGTCAAAGGTTTCCATTTACAACGTGTTTTTGAAGCTTTATCATTCATTGTAGACAATCACAGAGATATCTGTTGAGCGAGTGAACTCCGTGGCCAATCAGAAGTGTTTAAGTCAGAATCCACTCAACACTGCTCAAAACACCACAGTTTTAGTTCACCACACACTTTAAAGTTCTGCACACTTCTGAATCCTTTCATTATTACCAACATTGTGCAGTGTAGACAGATTTTTGATTATAGCAGGAGTTTTCGAATGAGTGCAGATCATAGTGAGCAGGTGCAAAACATAGCCTTGAAGTGATTAACTTCAGTGATTATAAAGGGAGCGCTCTTTGTTCGCTTTCTGCTTATAACCAATATGCAATTTGAAAAAAAAGTTTTGTTTTCCATGATGCTCAGTACACTGCAAAGTTTCTAGATATACAACAGTATTTAAATGCGCGACTGAATCCGAAATTGCAATGATTGGCAGTGATATAACTATAGCAACAGACGGGACAAAACAATCAGATACCATGTCAAAATAGATGTGGATTAAGTATTATGAGTGTAATATTTTGGATGTAAAAATCAACATTTTAAATCAAAGAATGTAACACAAACTTTGGCTATAAACTGCTTAAACAATTTGGATTCAGTCAGATTTAATGTATAGAAAATGTTGTGTCATCATATGCAGAACATCAGGCCTAAAAGATTCATTCCATGAATTTATGCTGCTTCATATATTGCAAAAGAAAGTGATAAATAGATTTACAGTGCATTTTTTCGCTGAGCTTAGTGTGGAAAGAACGGCAAAAAAAATCATGAAACTGTACTTGCAGCTGCTTGAACTTTGGAGACCAAATATGGGCTCCAAAATGAGAACACGTTCACAAAACCTACCTAAAGTGCCATGGCCTGGGTCATCAGGGTCGGGTGTGTTGCTGCGGAGGCTGGCCATGTCTCCTCTCCTGCGTTGCCTGTGTCTGCGTCTGTACTGGAATTCAGCATACTCCTACAACACAAAAACACACACAACCCCATTTCAAAGCTGCTTCATGAGGTGTACCAGCATTCCCAATGGACCCTGTGAATACAAGTCAGACTTTCAGAAGAACCCTACACCTCTCTACAGGAATTCTGTTGTGTGACATCATCAACGTTCAGGGCTCTGGCTTTATCATTTCACAATAACAGATAGAAGTTGAGGAAAGTCAAAAAGCCCTTTAAAGGAATGGTTCAACCAAAAATTGAAATCCTGTTATTAGTACTAACCATGTTCTCCAAGACCTGTGAAGACCATTTTTAATAATGTGCAAAAATTACACAGAGCTATCATATGGCTACAGCAGACTGACAATATAATATAATCATAAGGACTGCTTTTATGATATTTTTATTGTGTTTTGTGTCCTTGAAAGCTTCAATCTCATTCATTGTAACTGCATGGAAAAATGTGACCAGCATTACTAAAAGTTTTTCCTCCTGTATTTTGTGAAATTAATGAGACAAACAAGTTCTGAGGGTGAGTAAATGATACCAGGATTTACATTTTTTGAGAACTAATCCTTTAAGCTCCTCAAATCACGTACATATTCAAACAGTCTGACATCTGTAATGAAATTTACTACAAAACCAACAAGATATGGCATTTCGGGTGTATACATGTTAGTTTAATCTATTTGGGATTTAATCACAGATCATAACTAATCTATACTGCACTTCTTAAAACTTAATTTTCACCATAGTTTGACAAATCTAAACCAAACTGAAGCTGAATGCAATAAGCATGCAACAACGGTAGCAAACTCAAAAAAAGGAAACAAATACATTTGGACAAAACATTCCTGAGAGGTAACGCTCAAGCATCAATAATAAAAAGTTGAATAAAGTGCATCACTATTATTCCTCTTTCTACAAGCCATAAATCCAGAGCAAAATTAAACTGCAAGCCTGCATACATGATTTCAAAAGAAGAGCAGCAACCAGCAATACAGACTGAAGTGGTGACCTGGTTCACCTTGGAATGTCTGCAAAAACGCATTTTTCATGACCTTTCATGACATAGTCAAAGCAAAAAGCAGGAATCTGCCTTTTGAAGTTACAAGACCAAAAGCATTTTTTAGAAGACCATGTCGGGATATATGAAAAGAAAAGAAAAAGATATCGGTTTCCAGATGATGTTAAAACACCATCGGAATTCTTAATCTGGAGTGCACGGCAATCGTCTGAAATATATAAACAGCGGCAATAGAGTATGAACAGAAAAAAAGAAAACATGCAACCAACTAAAAGTTGACAATGACAGAAGTGATGGGGTGTACATGACAGGTGCCATTCCACGGTTCGTTCAGCCGTTCCAGAGATAGGGTCTAATGAGGATTCTGTAATACCTGCGGATGGCTTCCTGTATACTGACAGTGCTCTCTCGGATCAATTCCCCCGAGAAAGGCATGATTCCTCTGGATCTTTAGATTAGAACAAAATAGCGGTACACTGTTTAACTGCACATTACAGTTCTTACACATTCACAACTGCTGCAACAAGACTACATCTTGTTCTATAGGCCGGTATGCACTGGCAAAACCTCAGGCACCCTTCACAAACTAAGTTGGCCACAAATATACATTTAACAAAGACACTCTTACACAAACTATGGCCAAAGTCTCAAAACAAGCAAAGCAAAACAAAACAGTTACCTCGGGAGAGGCGAAACCCAAGTACTCCCAGTCCCATGTTCCACCAGCAAAACTGTAGACGCAAACAAAAAAAGAATGAAGTTCCATGTGATCCTATACATTTTTAGGCTGCAGGTTTAGTTCTGTTACAAAGGAAAAGCAGCTCTTGGGAAATACATTAGTAGTGCTGAAAAACAATACTTAATCAAACTCGACCCTATTCTCTTACATTTCATAGAAATGAGTTTGCTATGTCTCTTAAAAATCTAATTTAAAACACGAAGTAAGTACTTAGAAATGTTTCATATAGTTTTTTTTAAATGTAAAGACTATACATGTGGTATGACCAGCATATATATATATATATATATCTTCATTATTATTTAAAAAAAAAGTATTAAATACAGTGTCAAAGGTTCCCATTTTGCTTTCGTCCTCTATGCTGATAGCATCATATGGCATTCATTTGGTGGACAATTTTTTTTAAATGTGTATAATACATAATCAAAACTGCTTCGCAACTTTTTATCCCACAATGATAATAAAAGAATATAAAAGATTATTATAAATATGCCAAATGGCTTTAGTAATTCCTTTCAATAATTTCATCTTTTAAATTTTTTTTTTAAAATAATATGGTAGAATGCATATATAGGGGTAGAATGTGTCTGTGTCTCTGTCTGTGTCTCTGTCTGTGTCTCTGTCTGTGTCTCTGTCTGTGTCTCTGTCTGTGTCTCTGTCTGTGTCTCTGTCTGTGTCTCTGTCTGTGTCTCTGTCTGTGTCTCTGTCTGTGTCTCTGTCTGTGTCTCTGTCTGTGTCTCTGTCTGTGTCTCTGTCTGTGTCTCTGTCTGTGTCTCTGTCTGTGTCTCTGTCTGTGTCTCTGTCTGTGTCTCTGTCTGTGTCTCTGTCTGTGTCTCTGTCTGTGTCTCTGTCTGTGTCTCTGTCTGTGTCTCTGTCTGTGTCTCTGTCTGTGTCTCTGTCTGTGTCTCTGTCTGTGTCTCTGTCTGTGTCTCTGTCTGTGTCTCTGTCTGTGTCTCTGTCTGTGTCTCTGTCTGTGTCTCTGTCTGTGTCTCTGTCTGTGTCTCTGTCTGTGTCTGTGTCTCTGTGTCTCTGTGTCTCTGTGTCTCTGTGTCTCTGTGTCTCTGTGTCTCTGTGTCTCTGTGTCTCTGTGTCTCTGTGTCTCTGTGTCTCTGTGTCTCTGTGTCTCTGTGTCTGTCTCTGTGTCTCTGTGTCTGTGTCTCTGTCTCTGTGTGTCTGTGTCTCTGTCTCTGTGTGTCTGTGTCTCTGTCTCTGTGTGTCTGTGTCTCTGTCTGTGTCTCTGTGTCTGTGTCTGTGTCTCTGTGTCTGTGTCTGTGTCTGTGTCTCTGTGTCTGTGTCTCTGTGTCTCTGTGTCTCTGTGTCTCTGTGTCTCTGTGTCTCTGTGTCTCTGTGTCTCTGTGTCTCTGTGTCTCTGTGTCTCTGTCTGTGTCTCTGTCTGTGTCTCTGTCTGTGTCTCTGTCTGTGTCTCTGTCTGTGTCTCTGTCTGTGTCTCTGTGTCTGTGTCTCTGTCTGTGTCTCTGTGTCTGTGTCTCTGTGTCTGTGTCTCTGTCTGTGTCTCTGTCTGTGTCTCTGTCTGTGTCTCTGTCTGTGTCTCTGTCTGTGTCTCTGTCTGTGTCTCTGTCTGTGTCTCTGTCTGTGAATAATTTTTTATTCAGAAATTAAACATTACATTTCGGAAAAAAACACATGTATAAATATATTCATTCAGAAAAAAAACTATCAATCATAGAAGATGTGTATTTAAGTAACTGTATGTGTTTTGAGGGTTTTTAAAATAAATTAATAGCAAAATGCAATTAAAAAAATGCAACATGTCATTGACTCATTCTTGGTTGCAAATACAGTTATTATTTAAACTATTTTAAGAAGTCTATCATTGGGGAAGAGGCTCTTATTACCTGCGTCGAGGGGCTTCGGGTGAATCGTTGGGGGCCACACCTCTTGCCACAGATGCCAGAAACTCCTGCCTCTTTTGCTGCACCAGGCAAGCGGCGCGGATTATCTTATGACGAGGAGTGCGGAGGTAAGGCCGATTGACTTTCTGTGCAAGATCTTCAGTCACCATTTCCAAGTCAGTCTAACAAGAAAAATAAGAGTGCTGCGTTGTCACTAACTCAAAACTAGCACGTTAAGAATATCCCAAGACAAGCATCTGTGTTATTAACCTGCATAAGTTCAAATATTTCCTTCTTTGTGCTTTTGGGCTCCAGAAAGAACCCATAAGGGTAAGAGCACTTGAGAATACGACGAGTTTTAAGTAGTTCGTGCACTGCATCTTCAATGAAAGTAGTGTCTGGAGGGCCTCCTTCTCCTGCAACAACACAGTAATGTGAAACAGGAGTTAAAATATAATTTCAACAGTCTACAAGTATTAAACTTAAACTGCTGCTAAATGTAGGTTTACTCTTTACACTGTACTTCCAGTCTGTAAATTATAACAAAGGGAAAGGACACAAGGTTGACCATGCATTGACATGGCTTGGAAATAATTTACTAATTATACAAATGTGGTTTTGCATCTTACTTCCACTCAGAACTTTGCTCAGTTGTTCCATCTTGTCTTTGGCAGTCTTAAGCAGGCGTTCTTCAAGCTGTAGGACAGGGTAATACAGATTAATACATATACACTATTTTAAAATCATGTCAGATCTAATGTCAGTCCACAGACTGCCAAAACTCCGCTCATTGGCCGCATATTCTACAAAACTGGAAAATAACTTTCACGATCTGGCAAGCTCTAATTTGACTGGCTGTCTTTATGCAATATCTCTGAGTAAGGACACACAGGGTCTTTAACCAGTCACCAAGAAAAAGTCATGATTAATGCACAGTGCACTGGGTTGATAAACAGTTTCACAACAGTTTATTATTAAGGAAAAATATTTTTCTGCTAAGCAGCATGTAAAAACAAAAACGGTCAGACGGTCTTTTCCAGTCAAGGCAGTACTTTGCCAGACTAAGCTGCATTGTGAACCAGACATATTTGTGTTTAGTCAAAGATTGTAAATAAAATCAAGCTTATCTTTGTAGACTTTTACCTGGTAGCTGTGCTCGTGGTTCTTATAGCGTGTGTAATAGTGCATGAAGCGATCCAACTCCTGGAAGTTGGTGTGTTTCTTCTCTGCCTGCAAATAATAATATAACAATATTTAAGAGTGTGTAAAAGTGCAGGCATACTCATTAGTGAGATCGGTATTAAATTTCAGTATCAGTATTATTTCTTCAGTATTAAAAGCTCTATTATTAATCTAATAATGTTTAAAAAAATCTATAAATGCCCTTTACATCTGTGTGGTGCTTGTAATGTACAGAACTAATTTAAAAAGCATGAGCACCATGAGTAATGTGTACCTCAACAGTCATCTCTTTAGACTGCTCCTCCACCTGCTGAATGACTTCATAGCGTGTGCAACGGTAGTATCCTCCTGTAGAGGAACTGTGTTTTTTCCATTCTTCCAGACAGATCCAGCAGAAATCATACTTGCACTGTACAGACACACAAACATTCTTTATTAATAACACCTATGCTAAAACAAACCATTAGTTTCATTATGTCACTACTCACAAGCAAATGCATTTATCAGTCTAGCAGGAGGCACACTGGAAGTTGTGGGATTCTGACAGCAGGGATTATGTGTGTTGCTAGGAGACTATCTCTCTCACTTTTTATTTTTGGAGTGCTAGTATTTGCAAAGTCTCTGTTTAGTAACCTTGTTGCAGGATGATCAAGATTGAATTTACAGTAAAGCATTACATCCTAAGGCACATATACGCATTTCTTGTTCTTTAATCAAAGAAATGTATCAAGATTCTTTCTCTCTTTTATTCTTAAAATGATTCAACATCAACCTGCTGTTGCAGAGGCAGCACTTTTAGAAACAAATCTTAATCTTTACAACAACATTCAATTATGATATAAAATGAAAGACCGTAATGATAAGCAGCAAAGCTTACATTCAGCGCTTTCAAATAATCCTTCCAATCAGGTTTTCATCCAAAGTTCCACTTTTTTGGTCTTCTTGATATACACTTTTCTTGGCTCACAGCCATGTCTGCACAATTCCCTCCTGGTTTACTTCCTACTGGAAGATAATATTTCATCTCTACTGCGAAAAATAACCCCCCAGTCAAGGTGTCCCCCAAGGTTCTGTTCTTGGCCCTCTCCTTTCCATAATCTATAAACGTTCTATTTGTCAAATCCCAAGCCATCATGGTCTTAGTTATAACTGCTTTGCTGATGAGTTTTTTTTTTTAACCACCTGTTCTGATTCACACCCTCCCACTCATTTTGGTTAGCGGCTCAGGGAATATTTTTTTAAAGCAGAATTAAAACTAAGTGGGCCATATTGATTTTGACAATCCCTTTTAAAATTCCTTAGTATCACGTTTGACCCTTTGTTCACTTCAACTCTCTTTTCAAGCCTGCATTCTACACCTATGAAAAACTCCATGTCTCCGCCCCATACTTAACCTGGTATATAAATAAATCCTATTATTGTTATTACGCAAATAACCTTGGCACATTGCATGTGGTTACAGCCTTCATTCTTCTGAATGGGAGATTTGCAGTTGGCACAAGATTTGGAGTTGGTGAGTAACCACAGGCAGTTGGCAGCATCTTCATACGCCTCACTTACACCTGCCACTGAAATGGAAAAGGACAGAAATAAAGATGCTGCAGGTCCAAAACCATTTTTGGACAGGTAGGAACAGCACTTCAGAAAATGTATCTAGGTGGTTACTGCAAAGTATACAGGAAAACATGATTACATTCTTCTGGTTTCATATCAGAGACTTTCTGAAGCCACATCTTCCAAGTTTGGCAGTCACATGGTTCATGGGCCTCTCCTTGGCACTCCCTGTGAAGAGAAACACCAGCATGATGTCTGGCCCAAGTATGAGGGAAAATACATTTCTAGAGAATATCATATTTCTGTTCTATGCATTTGAGTTGTTAGAGGAAAGGCTTTGTAGGGATAAATCGGTGTCAATCATGAGCAAAAGATTAATCTATGCTAACATATTAACATGGTGTAACGTAACAGTTTTTGATCTTTACCCTCCAATTTCAGGAGACTGATATGTTCTAGTTTAACATTTAGAACTCTTTTTTCCTGCCATCCACAAACCACTCAGAACAGAACTGTGACCCACAAGTTGAGAACCACAGCTATTAAACAACATTTAATAGCAGACTGTTGACCGCAAATGCCTTTAAATGACAGCTTCAGTCTAGGCAATGCTCTTCCATATTAGATTCAATCCATATTCACTCAGACAGATGAAATGTTTGTGTATGAGAAAGGGAGGAGGGTGTTTTGACTCAAATATAATGCTCAGATCTGGCATGGGCAGTGATAAGATACGAGCCCACTGTGTGGATGTGTGTATGTGTCTATGTGTTTGTGTGTTGGGGACATAAGGACCAGAGCTGTGGGGAAGAGAAACACAGCCAGCTGCATCGCAGAGATCACTGCGAGCAGAACATACATACAAACACGCATTCTTGAATATGAGCCCAATAAATCATGTTCTAGTGAACTGCAGTTGCTCAGAATCATAAATTCTTTCTTCTGGATCTATGGCTTAAGAGATTTGTATCAGTGACTGGCACTGACCAGCAGAAGAGATGGCCTTTTCCACAGTCCACCGCAGGGGCCTGGAGGCGAGGAAAACTGAGCGGGTCAGAGGTGCAGCCACCTGGTCCCTGCCCGGCCAATCGCACCGCTCTATCACAGCCAGCCCGCGGGCACCACCGGATGGCAGGATTATTCTCAACAAATGCCTGATGGAGAAGAAGAAAAAGAAGTAAAAAGTAGGAGCAAGGAAGAACAGAGGAGAGAGCAAGTAAAGGAGTCATTTGCAACATAAAACATTAATTTAGTATTACGAGGCTCTCTGCAATTCTCTGATTCCGATTGGTCAAATGCAGCATTGAGCAGTCAAATATTTTTGTATAATGAGTAAAAATATATAAATATATGTTAAATTATGAGATGCAAAGATATAAATTAAATCTATAAAATGTTACATTGCAAATATCCAAGCTAAACAGCTGCAGGTTAATATAAATTTAAATTTGTAGAAGGCGAGTTCAAGTCCCGGCTCGTGGTCCTTTCCCGATCCCCCCAGAGCTTATTTTAGTCATGTGAAGTTTTGCGAATTTGCCTTAAACTTCTGTTATTTGAACAGAACTTAACAAAAATATATTTTCCTCTAAGGTTCAACTAATTTGCTGAGTCTTGTTATGATGCAGGGATGCAAGTTAATTTTTACCCACAGCTCCAGAAGTCCGT
Source organism: Siphateles boraxobius (assembly GCF_051911475.1). Lineage (NCBI taxonomy): Eukaryota > Metazoa > Chordata > Actinopteri > Cypriniformes > Leuciscidae > Siphateles > Siphateles boraxobius. The sequence continues at coordinate 16,680,083 of NW_027508722.1, read as the reverse complement.
CAGTACACTCTGACCCTGAAAATGGCTGCAAGAGGGTAGACACCCCTGTGGAAGAGTCAACATCACCATGGCAACATAATGAAAGGCTTGGGACTCCCCATAGAGAGAAGTGTCATTCTCAGACATTTTCAGATGAGAGCTGCCATTGTTACAGTTACTTCAATCCTCTCAGCTCCCATTTCAATGTTACACAGTTCCAAACTGACTTCACAATAACATTAAACCGTAAAACTCCACTGAGAACTGATCTGCGTGACTGGAAAACCACCTATGAAGGCAGAATCACAGGGTTTAAATCAAAACTGAAAATCTTATATCAAAAACCGAATGCTGACTGACTGCTGTTTTTCTTAAATTTATCCTCATGTTTAACTCACGATTTCACAAAAATAATACAATGACATCTATCCACATAATTCAGACTAATGTGTATCTGATCATGTAATTATACCTTGATGTCAAACTGCAGGTAACGTTTGTCCATCTCTCTGGACACGATACTCTCAATGACCTCAACAGGAACCAGCTGAAAGCAGTCATAGGCTGGGCAGAAGATATTATGGGCCTCCCCCTCCTGGATCTTCAGATTCAGAAAACTGCCAAGGACAACGTACATATGACTGTTACATGATATTATAGCAGTAGTGAGAACTGACGGTGACAGTAATGTGACTAAAATGTGAAAGGCTCTAATAAGGAAAACGCTCACCTTTCCCAGCATGCTCTGCAGAACTCGTGACCACATGGGATATCAACAGGCTCCTCAAACATGGAGGCTGCACACATACAAATACCGCACTGATGGCGGAGAACAAAACAACCTTAGTAAGAGCATATCTAATGTATACCTAGACATAAAATACATTATACACAGATGAAGCAGTACAAAATGGATGAGAATAATAAACGTTTGATAAAATCACATTTAGCTGACTCATCTCATGACAAACTGCACTATTCAAGAAATTTTGCCAAAATCATGCCTATTCAATGAATATAAAGTTAATTTCTGGTGTAGGCTTTCACTGGCTTTGTGAAAGTGGTCATAATGCACCGAAAGGAACCCGTTCTTAGACTACAATGTCTTCTTTATTGATATAATGAAAGAACTGATTGTTACAACATTCTGATCGCTCATGAACTAAGCTCACTTCACAAAGCATTTAAAGGTCTCCTGAAAATATATAGATAATCCTAGGTGTTATGCAGATAAGTGAGTGTAAGAAAAGCTTACTTTTTAACTAATTTGTCATTTTAAGGCTAGTACACACCGAATCCAGGTAAAAGATCGAAAAGAGCGACGAAAGCCGACGGTTGTGACAGCTCACGTCAGCTGTGTCTGGGCAAAAAAGTTTTGCTTGAACACACCTCAAAAACTACACGTCCAACTAGCATGTAACGTACATTCAAAAAGGGAACATGAACTAGAAATGTGAATATACAAACTGTTAATCATGCTGATCATTTTGTCTTCACTTATATTAACTGGGCTACATTGGCCATGCCGCTATCAAAATATTTGCATATTGGAATATAAAGATGTAGATAAATCTAGAAGCACCTTTATGGTCTGCCCACTTTTCTTCAGCGTTTGCTTGCTTTGTGCTTTTCGTTTTTCTTGTCGTGCACTGGTTTACAAAGCTAACCAATTAACCAACATGCTCAACCGGCCAGAATAAAGCCAACGGAAGTCCGACAAAAGCCGAAGTGTGGAACACACTGCAAAAACTAGCCCTTGTTTTGTCCCAGCCCTTAGATAACACTCCAAAAGCAGCTTACTGTGCTTTCATACTTAACTGATGTCTGCCATTCGGCTATCAGAAGCACAGGAAAAGCAGGATCAACCCAACACTTTATACCCAAGGCACTTTATTTTCACTTTTCAAATATTTTCTTATTTTTTATTTAAAATAAATGCCTCTCTGAGCTGCTATTCAATGGGAAAAGGGAGAAGAATGAGTTCAGAAAACGATCTTGGGTCAGTCGTGTTGAAAGTTAACGCTGTAACGGTGGTGGCAGCCCTAACATAAATAAAATAAAAAAACTTCGGGCGCCAGACAGGATAAAAACCTGTCAAAATTTAAATCAACCCAGGATAGCCAAAAAATAACCACCTGTTACACCACAAAATTATAGTAATAATCCCAGAAAAATTCAGTGTTCACAAGGGATATTTATTCGTAAATTATATAGTGTTCATAATAATAATAATAACACAAAAAAGAGAAATGGAAATAAATAAAAAATAAAATAAAAAAAACTTCAACTCTAGTGGTAGCAGATCTCCGTTTCCGACATCTGTGCCGAAAACCTCCGCGCCACGCACATCTTCGACACATGGATAGTCGGATAAACATTGGCTTATCCTTAGAACAGCTCAAGATCAGTTTGTCTGGAAATGCACCGAATTCCACGACGCACCAGACTTCAAACACCAGAAGCAACAGATTGACAAGCGGCCGTCTTTCCCCGCTAATCCATCACGATCCCGAACTGGCAACTTCTCAACACACACACAAACGGATGACGCGTCTTTTCAGGTACAACACACAAGTTATATTCAACTTCCTTCTGTAATTAACGTTAATTGAAATACTCCACCCATTCATGCAAAAAGGAAAGCGAAAGTAAAACAAACAATGTTGTGACTCATGGCACAGATTTTCTTCACTGTCACACTCTCCTCCCCTAGAAGAAAACAACCCATGGTTGTTTAGAAGAGAGAAAACAAAAATTAAAATCCTAGAAAATCTTCGTTATCCGAGGCTTCTTGAAATATATCCAGGAGTTTTTCCTTTTGCTGCAACTCAAATTCCGCAGCCGTTGGATAACACATTTTTAAATTGCAAACATGAGCTGAACGCACATCTTCTCCTGTGTCTTCAAGGGCTATTTGGTAGTTCAAAGGACCCAGCTACTTGAGAATACGGTACGGACCAATTCCATTTTTGGGCTAGTTTTGCACTATATTTACGCTGTGCATTAAGACTGTGGAAAGTTTCGTAACCATACTCGATCCTTGCTTTTGAATATTACATCTCTCCTATTTTTATTATAGTTTCTCAGTTGTCTCATTTTGGCTTTCTTGCTGTTTTCTTTGGCTTGAGTTTGCAGATGATGAAGATGATGAACCACATCATAGGAGGCAGCGTCTGGAGTTAGATTAGGCCCACAGAGTATTTTGTCCATTGGGCTTTGGAGTTTCCTACCAAGCTGGAGTTCTGCTGGGGTTAGTCCCGTGGTCTCTTGAACGGCTGAATTAAGGGTGAATCTGAATGCTGGTAAGAATTGGTCCCATTTCTGATGGTTGTCATCCACATAGGCTGCCATCATGCTCTTGAGAGTTCGATTCACTCTTTCTGTCATGTTGGTTTGTGGGTGATAAGCTGTAGTTAATTTGGGAGTAATACTCCAGTTCTCACATAACTCTCTGAAAACAGATGAAACAAACTGAGCGCCTCTGTCTGAGAGAATGAAGTCTGGTACACCCCACCGTGTCAGGATGTCTTTTCTGAAGATGGAGGCAATATTCTGGGCTGTGGCACTACGAATGGGGAACAACTCAACCCTTCTCGAATAATAATCAAAAATGACCAGCAGGTATTCATTTTGGTTTGTGCTACGTGGTAACGGACCCATGATGTCAACTCCCAGCATTTGGTTTTGGCCGCTGGTAGTGATTTGCTGTAGCTTTCCAGCAGGTTTTTGGTTATCACTTTTTAGAGTTTGACATTTAACACAGGTTCTCACATGTTGTTTCACAGCTGACCACATGCCAGGCCAAAATGCTACTTCCTAAAGTCGCTTATAGGTCTTGTAGATTCCGCCATGGCCACTCATGGGAGTGGAGTGATAGTGCTGGAGAAGGGTGGACCTAAGACTGCTGAGAATGTAGATTCTATAATGCAGTTGGTTATTTGCCAGTTATGTTTTATGATATAATTTGTCATCAATAATTTTCTTACTGGTCAATCAGACTGGCACAATTATCTGCAACTGCTTGCAATAATTTTGAAACTTCAGGGTCTTTGTGCTGTTCTTCCCATAGGACAACATCTGACACAGGCAGTGCTGGGTCTTTTCCACTGGAGTACAAGTTACATCTTGAGGTAACAGAAGACCTGGATAGAGCATCCGGAGCTACATTTAGCTTCCCTTTTCTGTACTCAATAACAAAATCGAATTTATGCAATCGCAGGACCCAACGGATGAGGTGGCTGGTGGTTTTAGTGGAGCTCATGACCCATTGCAACGCAGAATGGTCGGTGACAACTGTGAAAAGCTTGTGCTCCAAGTAATGTTGCCACTTTTCCAGGGCCCAGATGACTGCAAGACATTCTTTCTCTGTTGCAGTATAATTAAGTTCGGCCCCAGTTAAGGTTCGGCTTGCATAGGCGATAACCTCCTCTCTGCCAGCATCCTTCCGTTGTGCTAATATGGCACCCAGACCGGTGTCACTGGCATCAGATGGCAAAGAATGGGTGGTGAAATGAGGCAAGACTTTAGTTGGTCAAAAGCTTGTTGACACTGAATTGTCCATTGATAACTATGTCCCTTCTTTTTCAGTGCGTTGAGGGGTTCAGTAATCTTAGAAAAATTCGGAACAAACCGATGATACCACCCTGCTAAACCGAGGAAACGCTGAACTTCCTTCAAGTTCGCAGGCACAGGGTAGGCATGAATGGCTTGAGTCTTACATGGGTCTGCTGAAATGCCTTTGACACTTACAACATGTCATTGGAAGGTGATTTCTTGAAGACAAAATTGACTTTTCTTAAAGTTAATGGTGAGACCAGCAGTTTCTAGTCTATGGAGGACAGTCTGGAGGTCGTGGAAATGCTGAGTTATTGAAGGTGAGTACACAATGATATCATCGATGTACACAAAGCATATTTTTCTCCTTAGTTCTCCCAGAACAGTCTCTATGAGCCTCTGAAAGGTTGCGGGAGCATTTTTGAGCCCAAACGGCATAACATTAAATTGCAAGAGACCTGCAGGAGTGATGAAGGCTGTCTTGGTTTTGCTTTCGGGGTCCATGGTCACCTGCCAATATCCACTGTTGAGATCAATAGTAGAAAAGATGGCTGCCCCAGAGAGTGATTCCAATATTTCTGTGATATTGGGAAGAGGGTAAGCATCACTTTCGGTTACAGAATTAACCTTTCTGTAATCCACACAGAATCTCAATTTGCCGTCTTTTTTAGGTACTAAGACCACCGGTGATGCCCAACCAGAGTGGGAGGGTTCAACTATTCCTTGCCTCAACATTTCCTCAAGTTGCTCATCCACTGCAAGTTGCTTAATGGGAGACAAACAGTATGGTCGTTGTTTGATGGGTACTTGGCTGGTGGCATAGATGCGGTGTTGGAGAACCTCAGTACGTCCAGTACTGAGAGTGCATACCTGAGGGCGGCCTTCCAGGATTTGGAGTAACTGTAGCTTACCTTCCAAGGGTAAATGAGCAGCGTCCACAGCTTTTTTTATCAATGCCTTTTCATTAATACTGTCAAAGTGTTGAATTTGCAATGGTGATGATAGAGGGGGAACAGAAGTTAACAAGGAAAGGTTTTGAGTGGCTTTCTTAAGTTGACTCCTCTCTTTTTGGGGACTTACATTTGGCACACTTGGATTTCCTGGTTGAAAGGGGTACTCTTTTGAAGTATCAAGCTTGAAGGAGTATTTCTGATCAATGACATTGAGTTGCAGGCCACTGAACAAAATAAAGTCCAACCCCAAAACTACAGCATAGGCTAGGGCTTGGGATGAAAGTACAGCAGTAAGTAAGGTAAATGCTTGGTCGTGTAAATGAATTGTGGTGTTCAGCCATCCTAATGGAGTCTCTGCTTTTCTATTTGCCAGATAAAGGGGACCACGAGACCACGGTTGGAGCTGGTCTGGTGAGGTAAGCTGCCTCATAAGATTCTCATTGATGAGTGTGTAGCTTGCACCAGTGTCCACAATGGCCTTACCTGACCAGGCATCGATACACAGGGGAACAACTAGTTGTTGAGGTACCGCTACACGTTCATTAGAGCTTGGAGATAAGGATGAGGTTTTTTTGGTTGCTGACTGTGACTTATGCATTCTAGTTACAGCAACAGAGTTGTTGGAAGGGTGACCACCTAACTTGGGGTGATAAGGATGTTTGCCGCTGGTCGAATACTGTGGACCCGATGTCTGAGGTGACTATGGAGAGGTATAGTGTGGACATTTTCCTGGTGGATGCTGTCTTCTACATCTCCAACACTGAACTGGGATTTTCTCAGCAGGTTGGTTTGAGGAGGTTCTTTGTGATGTGGATAGTTGTTTAGGGCCCATTCAACCACAATCATAACAAAGCTGTTGTTCATAATCTTTTTCCAGTTGATGTCCTAATTTTACCAGCTCTTCCACAGTATTCACCCGGCTACGCAATTGGCTGGCAAGGTATGGCTTGATATTCTTGAGTATCATCTTCACAATCTCACCCTCTGTAAACCTGCCTTCCATCTTTTAAAAAGACCTCTGTAAGAAAACGCAAAGTCTCTAATAGATTCTGTGTCTCTTTGAATTCTAGTACGGACATGTTCAGCCAGTTCGTCCTCATAATCCTCAGAAAGGAAAGCAGATAAAAATGCAGCCTCAAACTCATTCCAAGTGGTTATGGTGGACAGTCTGACTTCCCACCAGTCACGTGCTGTTCCGTATAGGACAGTACGGAAGGTAGCCAGGATGTCTGCATCTGTCAGGGGATGTAGAGCCAAAAAATCCTGACATTTGGTTAAGTAAAGTAGGGGGTCTGCATCGTCTGAAGACCTTCCAAATGTGGGGAAAGTTAATTTTATATGGTCACTTTTAAACACAGATGTTAAAAGAGGGGTTGAAGAAGTTGAAGGAGTCACTGGAGCAGAATCGGATGGCAGGGATGAAGTACTGATGGTCCTGGGATCTGGTGGTTTCAATACACTTAACTTTTGTTGATCCGCACTTTCTTTGTCACTTTGAAATCCTTTCTCCACTTCACTTTTCAATTCTTTGAAACTGGTGAGACATTGATCAGTTTGTGTAATACTTTGTTGGAGTTTTAAAGTTATCTTATCATGGCTTGTTTGGAATACATTTTGAACAGCTTTGATGTCCTGCTGAACCTCTGACTGGAGCTGATTAACCATGAAACGCAGCTCACACACCAAGGTAGATTCAACCATTTGGAGTTCTCCGGTGATCATTAACTTCATTGCTTTAGTCAGCTTGTCTGCTTCAGACTCCTCTTGTTGCTTCGTAGTAGTAAACAGGGTGAAAACTTGACTTTTGTTATCCTCCACTTTTGCAGCAAGATCAGCAATCTGACTCTTGTGATGAGAAGAAGTTTCTTTCACTTCCCGGGTAAGTTCCTTCACTTTCTCTTCTTGTCTTGCCATTAAGTCAAACAAGGCATCCCAGTTTCCTTGTACCCGAGCAGTGACTTGCTGTGTTTCCCTTCCAGGAGTTGGTAAAATGCTGGGCAGGTCATGCTGTGCCATTGACAAAGGAGTTCCACCTTCAGATGAAGTACAAAGTTGCATGTTATCCACTTGTGGTGCCCAGGTGAGGGTTTGCACTGGAGTGCTGCCAGCCAGAGCAGGAAAAGACATGTGCACATGGGTTCCAGGATGAACAGGGCTGAGCGGAATAGGGTTATGGTAGAAGACAGGAGCACATGGAGGTGGTACCAGAGGCATTCGAGGTCGCAGTGCAGGCGGCCATACTGGAGTTGAGATGTCTGGTGGAGGCTCAATTTCCACGAAAGTAGATTGGGGAGGAGAGGTATTTGCCATGATTGCTGTGATTGTTTGCGTGTAAGAATGTTGGGTGCAAAATATATATATAAGTAAATGAGATGTGTGTCAGTGTGTTTGTCCCCCAAAGATTTTTACAAAACACAACATTTTCACAAATGTTCAATCAATATCTTCACACACAAAACAATAAGCATTCAAAGTAGGTCACCTTCAATTACTGTGACACCTTAGAGATAACACTCTAATTATTCAAAAAGCGTTCACAGTTTACAAAAAAAACCTCAGGTTTTGTTTTTGTTTTTACAAGCAAACAACTTTACAAGGTTAATTCAGACAATTTCATTGTTTCACCAAATTTCCATCAAAAATAAAATCTACAGTCACAAGGTTTCAGAGTTTGTTTGTTTTTTTTTTTCACTTCAATTGTTCAACAATTCACAAGCATTTTCAAAACGGTCAAATCAAAATGTCAAAAGTTCAATTTCACTAGTTTCAAGTGTTCAAATCTGAGGTTTCATATTCAAGTGTTCAATTCAAGTGTTCAGTTCAAGTCCCTGTTCGGGCGCCACTCTGTAACGGTGGTGGTCTTGTCTTGCCATTAAGTCAAACAAGGCATCCCAGTTTCCTTGTACCAATAAAAAACAAAAATAAAAAAAAAAAACTGGGCCCAAGACAGGATAAAAACCTTTCAAAATTTAAATTACACCACAAAATTATAGTAATAATCCCAGAAAAATTCAGTGTTCACAAGGGATATTTATTCGTAAATGATACACTGTTCATAATAATAACACAAAAAAGAGAAATGGAAATAAATAAACAAAAAAAATTTTTTTTGGGTACAACGGGTACCCAAAAAACGGGTACAAAAGAAAAGGGAGTTGTACTGTACCCGTCTTTTCAGGTACAACAACACACAAGTTATATTCAACTTCCTTCCGTAATTAACGTTTATTGAAATACTCCACCCTTTCACGCAAAAAGGAAAGCGAAAGTAAAGCAAACAATGTTGTGACTCGTGGCACAGATTTTCTTCACTGTAACAACGCAGCCTGCCTTACTCTTCATGCCACAGATCCGGTTACCAGAGGGATTTATTTTGTAATTTTGTCTGGCTAAATCAGACAATGGTGAGGTGTAAAAAGACACTCGAATATTTTATAATGAGAGCAGTGTTGGGGAAAGATCGTTTTAAAAGTAGTGGATTACAATATTGCATTACTTAGCTAGTTACTTATTATGGAAAGTAATGTGTTATGTTACTTTTATGTTACTTTTTCTCTTCTGCACTGGTCTTGCTTAATAACAAAAAAAAACAGATCTATTTTTGGCAAATGTAAAGGCTATTTCACACCAAAAGAGAGATGAATAAACCTCCGTCTATAAAATACAAATTCACACCTGTAAAGCCTGTAAAAAATACTCGGATGACCGAAAGTGTACACTTTACTATCCCATGAGACCACAAGATTGGATTTGTGAATGGCAGTGAAGTGACGCAACTGATGCTGGTAGGTCTTATGATGACAATATGCCAAATGTAGTACGTCCGGATTTTAAGTACCTATTTGCAAAGTTATTCAAAATAAGTATGAACTCAGAGTATGCGATTTCAGATTATTAGTATAATTAAATTGGGTCACCGAAGGTCAGCAGCAAAGACAATGGTTAATAAAGTGAGATTAAATACATAAAGTACATTGGTGTCTTTTAACATATTTAATTATTGCAGGTCTGTGTAATATTTTGAGTTTGCATTTCACTGTTTTTATTCATATTAAGGAATACTGAATATGTTTTTTTTAAAGGTAACAATGGTACCAGTTCATTGATTCAGTTTATGGGATTTGAACCTACAAACTTTAGTAGCCCCAATCTAACCCCATTGCTACACCACTAAATTTATCACTTAATCATTTCAATTTTATTACACAAACTGCAAAAAAAATTAAAACAAACTATTGCATATCTCCACAGAAGAGGCTGTATAATTAACTATTATACTATTACTAATAGAGAACCAAATCTGATCCCTCACCAGGGAGCGATCGTCATCAGCAGGGGTGAGGCTGATCTCGTCCGGAGAGGTGATGGATGAGCGGGTGGTGCGAGGCGTACGGGGTGAAGGCAGGGTGTCCCAGGTGTTGTAGCCTCTAGGCGGGGGAGTGGGCATCTGTACACCTGAGCGCTGGCAGCAGTCTTCAGCATTAGACATCCAAGCTTCCAGGAGCTTCTCCCTGTCCCAGTCTAAATTTCAAAGGGATACTTGGGTCAGTGTGCTTGGCAAAAAAACAACAATTGGAAGAGTCACACCAATTCTAACAATATACATCCTTTCACATTTCAAATGTTTTGAATTAGCTGGAATTTACAAATAATTAAACCGTTTCAACAAGGCTGTTCCTGGGGGGGGCAGATGTTCAGTAGGTTGTTTTCCACTGGATATGAGAAGACTTGATTGTCATCCAATTAAACCTGTCAGTCATGGTTGGTATACTCCCACATGCGAGGAACAAAAAGGAGGTGAAGCATGCTACTAGCTAGTTAATCTTATTAAAGAAGACTACAACGAAAAATGTTAATTCACCATTTTTTTCCATGACCAAAACGAGACAACACCACCATCATTAAACACTAACTGCGACTATACCAACATGTGTCAATGAAAGACAAGACAAAAACGTAGTTTTAAAAAAATAAAAGCAACCAAAATATTTCTATATTTTCTTTTTTTTAAAAGAGCAGAAACAAATATTAAAGACTGTTTTTAACAAGCCTACATGAGCTCTAATGCTTGGGGTTTCCAGATGTTAGCAAACTAGAGCTTTTGTCTTAAAAGAATACATTTTCTGCCCCGTGTTTTACGTAATCTTCGCAACCTGGCACCCATGAGCATGTGTTCCCTCAGGGCTCCAAAAAAGCATTATATATTCTGCTCAAAAAAACTAAAAAAACTGGCCACTGCTGTGACTAAACCTGCGATCAAACCTTCTTAGTGATGAATTGTAATAAATCCAAACATGGATCTCGAACATATTGTTTGCAATTTTGGTTGTGGAATAAAGCTGCTTACGGAATCTCTGCATGACAACAATTCATTTTTGCTGTTGTTTTAACCGAAAAACATGACCGTAATTTGGGATTACGTAATTTGGGATTACTATTAACGTAATTTGGGATTACTATTAGGAAATTCACTGTTTTAGCTTTTTGAGAGAAGTTTCACCAGTTTTCATAATTTAGTGTTAATTTATATGATAATATTATAAACCAGGAAACTTGGTGAGTATAAGTAAAATATATCAAGTTTATGAGTTGACGTTGTCTTGATTTGTGTTTGTAAGTGAAAGTGCAATAATTCTGATTGACATGAAAAATGAAATCATCAGAAATCAATTTGGAGCAAACTAGTTGTTATCAGTTTAACTGATAACAGCATGACTAAAGTTTTCATTGACTAAAACTAGACTAAAATACCCAGACTTTTAGGCCTGGTTTCACAGATAGGGCTTAGATTAAGCCAGGATTAGATCTTAGTTCAAATAGGACATTTAAGTAGCTTTTTTAAACGTGCCTTACAAAATGTGCATCGTGAGACAAAACAATGGCACTGACATATTTTAAGATATGTCAGTGCAAGTTGCTTTCAGTTAAAACACCTCAAACATGCATTTTTGTCTGGGACTAGGTTTAAACCTTGTCTGTGAAACCAGGGGATAGTCATCTAAAACTTTTGATTAAACAAAAAACAAATAAAAATGGCATTTGACACAGGACTAAGAATAAGACAATTAAAAGCTATTAAAATGCATGTCAAGACATTCAATCCATAATAAGTGCAAAAAGACATTGAATTCTTAAAAAAAAAAAAATGGAGTTTTAAACTAGCTCCAAGTTCCAGTTTTCTGCTCACATAAAGGTTCCTCTTGTTCAAGGCTACAGAATGGGACAGTGGTGACATAAAAAAAGGACATATACTTTGATATCTTTGAGTAAACTTATCGGTCAGCATCAATGAGTAAACTTATCGGTCAGCATCAATGAAGAGCACTAGGGTAAGAATAGATAAGAAATGCCACTTCTCAGAGGAAATCCTGGAGACATTCCAGACGGCAAAAGACAGATAACACAGTCCATAGTCCAAGGCTAAACAACTTACAACCAAATAACTTCCAAAGAAGAATCAAGGTTTTCCCAAATGAAAATCCTCAAAATGCATTACATCGGCAAACCCAATTGTTTGTACTCTACTGTGTTTAGTATCATAGTTTTAGGAGTCAAAACTGTGAATTTGGGTTTAAGATCAAAAGAAGGCGAGACTGCATATTTGAGCCTCAGATGGTGGTCTCAAGAGAGGCTGTGGCAATAATAGCAGCGCCCATGAATCAGAGCTCTGCCCTTTTCTCCCATGGGTTCTAGTCATCTGGAACAAGGCCTGCTAGACAGCCTCCTCACATAATTGGAGATTATTAAAGAAAGCACTGATCCAATTATGAGTCTTGTGCCAGAGAGTTTAGCAGCCCGAAACATGAGATCACAAATGCTTTTTAGATTTACCGTACAGCATAATACCTTACAGTTTATTAAACTTCTCCAGGGACAATACCATACCCATTTCAAATGCACATGAAGCAATATTTTTCATGAGTTAGGAACTGGAAGGATAGCATCAGAATGAACCTAATAAGTAGACCAGCACTGAATATATGCCTACATATTTACACAGAATTCAAACGCCCAGCCCACACAAAGTTCTACAAATTTCTCGCCCCTTGCATGTTTGTTTGTTAAATAGTCAAAAGCATCATATACTGTACATAAAAGTCAGAAGCACTGTATCCATTCAAACCAAATTACATGTCACATCAGTTTTTAGTCAAGTGGGTTTTGAGTGAAAAGATCGAAAAAATGCTTAAATGTCATTGAGTCAATGGGGTCCATTAACTGTCTGGTTACTGACATGTTTCAAAATATCTTCCTTTGTGTTCTGCAGAAGATAGAAATTCATATAGGTTTGAAACAACTTGAGGGTGAGTAAATGATGACAGAATTTTCATTTTTAAGTGAACTATTCCTTTAAAGTTATAAAAGTTATTCAGTCAAGAGCATTGAGTGATTTTTTGCAGTAAGTCTGTTGTTTGATTAACGTTAAAAACACAGACAGCAGCAGGAATATTAGGCTGCTTTCACTTTAAGACGGTGCACGGATCCAGTATACTAATAATGTTAGACATGCATTGTCTTTCTCGACTGTTTACATTCAAAGGCATAACCAGCTATGTTTACTAGGATACTTGCCAAGAAAAAACATTTTTTGTGAAATTGTCCATTGAAGTGCAATAAGACATGAAAGAACTCAAAACAGTATTCACATGCTGTCAGACGTGGCACAAAACTTCTCACAATGAGCGGGTACCAAATTGAGATCTCTTTCATGTCTCCTTGTGCTTGAATGTTTAAATTGGCAAGACTTTGTTGTTTAGATTTTACTGATGAAAACTTTGTTTATCCAAAAAGTGAGCTAATAGTTTGCAATGGAAGTTTGTACTCTGAGCTGTTTTCTTTATTATTATTTATAATGTATTATACTGGTAATCTATTTTGCCAATGAATGGAAGTTGTTTGAGTTCTAAAAAAGCAAAAAAAAACATGTGCAAATGATCAACTTTCAATTCTCTTTACATAGCATGTGTATGCCTCTCACTTTCTCTCACGGTGAGTACCATGCGTGAGAGAAAGCGACCGAGGGCATCAACCAAGTGACGGTGCATAAAACTAAGAAGGCAATGAAACTATATCTGAGCTAAACTTTTATTTTGCCTCTTACAATCACGTGCGAATGAAATCATACAATTTACTAGCCGTTGGCTAATTAAAGGCATTTTTAGCCACCTAGCTTGAAATTTGGTATGTTAACTTGCATTGTAGAGGGTTGCGCTCAGAAAAACCCAGTTTTCAGCTACCAATATGTAGTTCTTTCAACACATAACATAATTAAATTTGGGAATGCCAATGGAGTCAAAATATCTTTTGACACAATCGTACCGTGAGCCCTTAGAAGAGCCTCTGCGGTGAAGAGAGGAGCTTGCAGCATGTCTGCCGTCTCCACTATCAGCATGTCCTTCAGTCTTCTGAGATCTTGCACTCTCAAACCTTCATAAAACTGAAAAACAGACAGAGCTACTCTATTAATCATTGAGTCATAGCGAAATCATTATTCAGTCATCTGCAATAAACTCTTATATTTTTATTGTTCTAAGCAATTTATTGTTCATCTGGACATCAGGGCTCGAGGCCAATGTTAATGTCCAGAAATTCCGGAGTTTATTCGGAGAGCTCACCTCCCTGCGATCTAAGGCTGCATACTCTGCCTCGATATCCTCGGCATGGGGGTCAGTGGAGAAGACCATCTGAGACTCCAGACTGAGCGCAAGCTCCTTATGATGCTGCCTTTCTGCACAGTCACATGGGGTCTCCTTGTTCTCATTCTCCGCAAACAGGTCTCCACCACGCTTCACCAGAAACTGCAGAGGGGTTTAAGAGGGAAATACTGTTAGTATACAGTTCAACAGACTTAAGAGGTCATGAAGCAAGGAATAAAATGTTCCTGGATCTTTTGAAATGAGTGTTCATTGAAGACTGTTCATTGTTTGTTGTAAGTGAAGTCTCTCTCAACAGTGTTCAGCAGCAGCGTCTCTAGTAATAGCGAAACTAAGTTTATCTGCTCCAAGAACAGGGCAGTTATGATCTCGCATCATAACTGAAAAAATTAATGTAGCTTTTAAGTTGTTAAATTATTTTACTGATAAAATCGTCAGAGCAGGGCTGACAACACGTTTCTGTGCGAGTGTGTGTCCATGCAGTATTAGTGTGTTTGAGTGTGAGAGAGAGCATGAGAAAGAGAATTATGTGCTTTCCGTACATAATAAAACATAATTTTGTGGCAAAAAAAACATGGAAATAATTTTTCGGTTCCTATTGTTTACTTTATTTATTTGCTCGGTCCGTTTCATTGTGTTGTTCTTGTTGTTTTTTTGGGTTTTTTTTTTTTTTGCTGTTGTAGGCTGTAAGGATTTTTGAAATTACTGAAATCATTTGGCGTAGTGATATGGAACTGTAATGCAGTCAAGATCTACCTGGAATTACTTAAGCCATGAGTTTCCCTGAAAATAATTGCACACCTTAGAACATTCGTTAACCAATCAGTTTCAAACATTCAACTGCCCTGTAGTATAAGTGAAAAATAATGTGTTTTTTCAAAAATCAAGCATGAAAACCTTTTCTAGTAGACCCCAAATACAAAATCAAATCTTTGAAAAAGTGCATTATAGGTCCCCTTTAATCTAATTTTAATCAAAAATTAAATGTGTACTAATACATTTTAACATTTCAAGTTGTACAAATTAGTTAACATTAGTTAATCTGTTATCAACATGAATTTAACAATGAAAAAAAGTATATTTATTATTTAACATTAGCTTTAAAAAAGTGATTTGACCCCCTGATGATTTTGTAAGTTCGCCAACTAACAAAGAAATGAAGGGTCTATCATTTTTATTGTAGGTTTATTTTAACGGATAGAGACAGAATATATCAATCAAAAAATCCAGAAAAAAACATAATATAAAAAGTTATAAATTGATTAGCATTTGATCGAGTGAAATAAGTATTAGATGCCCTACAAACCAGCAAGAATTCTGCCTCCCACAGATTGGTTATGTGCCCATGTGTAACACAGATTAGTCCTGTCACTTTAAGAAAGTACTCCTGATGTCAGTGGACACCTTTCCACAGAATCTGTATATTCCATTCCAACCTCTCCACCACCATGTGCAAGACCAAAGTCAGAAGCCTGTCTAAAGTTAACCAATAAACATCTAATGATTCAGAGAACGCTTGGGAGTAGATGCTGTGGTCAGATGAGACCAAAACTGAGCATTTGGCATCAACTCAACTCGCCGTGTTTGGAGGGAGAGAAATGCTGACTATGACCCCAAGAACACCATCACTACAGTCAAGCGCAGAGGTGGAAACACTATGCTCTTGGGCTGTTTCTCTGCTAAGGGTACAGGACGACTTCACCGTATTGAGGGGCCAATGGACGGGGCCATGTACCGTCAAGTCTTGGACGAGAACCTCCTTCCCTCAGCCAGAACACCGAAGATGGGTCGTGGATGGGTCTTTCAGCATGACAATTACCCAAAACATACTGCCAAGGCAACAAAGGAGTGGCTCAAGAAGCAGCACATTAAGGTCTTGGAGTGGCCTAGCCAGTCTCTAGACCTTAATCGTATAGAAAATCTGTGGAGGGAGCTGAAACTTCGAATGGCAAAGTGACAGCCAAGAAATCTTAAGGATTTAGAGAGGATTTGTAAACAGTAATGGACCAAAATCCCTCCTGAGATGTGTGCAAACCTGGTGACCAACTACAAGAAACATCTTACCTCTGTGCTTGCCAATAAGGGTTTCTCCACCAAACCCTAAATTCTGTTTTGCTTAGGGATCAAATACTTATTTCACTTACTGAAATGCAAATCAATTTACAACCTTTACATAATGTGTTTTTTCTGGATTTTTTGGTTGATATTCTGTCTCTATCCGTTAAAATAAACCTACCATAAAAATGATTGACAATGATTGCCCAATAAACATGCACACTTTTTAGGAATTAATGTTCTTTGAATGGATTTCTTTGGCTTCTGCAAACAGATGATATAATCATCTCTACTGTCAAAACAAACAATTCATTCATGATTTCCATATGTTCCAGGTCGGGGGTCTAAATATGTGACATGATGATACTAGATCAAGAGCGATTAAAATGTCTCCACGATCTGCCTATACAGAGAGATGTTAGGGACCGTTTAAATGGACAACACCGTTTTCAACTAAAAACTTTTTATGCAATTTGGCCATTAATTAACATGACAATGGCGTTGGGGGCCTGAAAACAGGTTTCAAAGTGCAAGTTTTTGAAACGATACCACTATCGTCCTCATGTAAACAACAATAATGTGAATTCGTGAACAGTGACGTCATGCGCATGACTGTACCATGTTCAGTTTATAGGCGTGTAGCTTTTCTTTACAAAATGACATCGCCAACTACTGGCCTGGCAGCATAACACACAACATTTTTAATAATTTCCGCAGATCCGTATGAACGGGGAACTTTGTGGTGTGAATGGGGAACTTTGTCGTCTGTACTAGAGCCCGACCGATATATCGGTCTGCCGATATTATCGGCCGATATGAGACTGTCGCAGATATATCGGTATCGGCGTATATGACGCAGATATGCCGCCGATATGAACTATTTTTTTACAGAACATATAACGCGGATAAAATGCTTGTAAATTTTGTAACTACATAGTTTGTCCAGCAGAGCGCGCTCCATTGTTTGCTACTGGCGACCCAGGTCACTGTGGTGACACCAGCCAACCCTTTTACCTCAGTAATGAGGTCTCTTCAGACACGGTGTAAGATGCGCACACACATAAGCTTCCACTCCACTGACAAGGTATGAAACATGGCTAGCTAGCTAATGTAGCAAACGAGTATGATAAGCTCGTTGTGAGAGTAAAGGACATTGTATATTTACTTTATATTATCTCACCTGGTGACAACGTAACGTTAAATCACCATTCAACAGACTCCACCGCACTGCTAACTACTTAGCAACTTATCTTTAAGACTGCTTGTCTGCTGCTGCCTGAACAAGACAACGGATGCAGGCGGCACGATGTGACAAAGACAGTTGAACCCATTATAATCAGTGATGTTGTTCACACGGGTTGGGGCGCAACTCAAGCGACAAATCTCCGACAGTAAACTGATGCCTCGTTCTGCTTTGTAACGGGCGCTTTTCCGCGCCCAGGGTAAACAGCCGTTGCGACGCGAGCGACAACGTCCACGTCCGGTGTAGAGACAGTGTTAAAGCCCATTCTGCCTTTAACGCTACATTACAACATCAAGCAATATTCCAATAATTTATATAATTATAACACTTTATATAGGGCCATTTTGCATAATAAGTACTGTACTTATGTAATTAAACATGTTTTCATTATGGTATTATTACTTTTACTTTAGTAAAGATCTGAGTACTTCCTTCCTTCACTGGTAATAGAAGATAACAAGATTATGCCAGTGACACTTTTGATATATTTATTGATACAAGTTATTTTTTATATATAACGTGACTAAATAAAAAGACAAAGTCATTAATGAAGATTATGCAACAGTATTTAGAATATAATTTAGAATAGAACATGGAATGCAAGCTACTTTGGTTACAGCTCAAATGTATCATTCTCATTCTATCATTCACCCTGCCTCCATTACAAATCTTTGTCACACAAGTGTTTGATCACAACATTTGAGTGATCATTGCAAAAAATATATGTTATATATATAATATTATATATTCTGTTTATGTATACTATATACAGTACCAGTCAAAAGTTTGTACACACAAATGGGGAAAGTGTGTCCAAACTTTTGACTGGTTCTGTACTATAATATACACATAAATAATATTGCTACTGTATTATAATATACACATAATATCGGCCGATATATCGTTATCAGGCTTTTTTTACTTCATAATATCGGTATCGCATCGGCCCCCAAAAATCCATGTCGGTTGGGCTCTAGTCTGTACGCAAAAAAAGCGAAGGAAAAATGTTTTTAGTACATTGTTGTCATGTAAACATACCCTTAGTATCGTGCTATACCTGTTTCGGTGTAGACAGGTGCTGTGTGCAAAAACTATTCCCTATTCTCTATATAGTGTTCACTATTCATGATTTGGTTAAAAAAAACAGTGTCAGTGCACATGCACATTTGGACAAATACAAGCACCTAAGCTACAATGTGTTTTACATACCTCCACACATGTCTTCATCCCTGAGGCAGCGGCATAGTGTAATGGTGTGTTCTTTTTGTTATCAGTGGCACTGGTGTCTGCACTCTCATATTCACCACGGTCCAGTTTGGCACCAGTCCACTTTAGGATCATCTGGAGGCACTCAGCCCGCCTGCGTTCATCTTCATAGGGCCGGGCCAGTCGCGGCTGCAGCGCCCCTTCAGATAGCAGGATATGCGGCCCCATGCACAACACATGCAGTGCGGATTCATTGTGCACGTTACGTTTGTTGGGGTTCCCATCCTTGCTGAAGAGGAAGGACCTGTGGAAAGATGGCATGATGAAACACAAGTAAATGGTAAAAACTAAAGCACTTAATAATCATTGGTTTCGCTGAAGGAACAGATGTTAGGGATATATCGATATAAAAATTATGACGATACAATAAGCTGATGATTATTTTGACATCACACCACCCCAAGAAAGAACATATAGCTTTCCAAATATCTTTCCAAAAATTATAAATTGAGCAACACTGGCCTGCTGATTCAGACCCAGAATCTTCAGCACATTTGTAGTTGAAACAGCTGGTTTGCCTTAAAATAACTTTCAAAGCTTGGCCCCTAAGGTTCCTCACTTTTTAGGCCAAAGCATTTAAAACTCGACAGGAAAAACAGCGGAAATTGACTATACATGACTTGAGTACTTCTAACAGTATGAACACATTTAAGAACCAAGAAAATCATCCTTTATAAAATCACGCCTGGAGCCTGACAGATGGCTTACGAGGGTGTCAAATCCAATTGTTATGCGGGTCAATGACATATAGGAGAGTCCACAATGATGGAAAGGTTTAAAACATGCCAAATTCTTCAAATTGTTCCCTCTGTATTCATGTTGGTTGGTTTCATATGGTTTTGAAAAACTTTAAGAAAAGTTACAGTTTAATGACTCTAAAAATGTCAAGAGGTGTAACCATCAAAAAGTAATAGCATATTTCTTTTCCTGTCACTTTGAATAAATCTGAGTCTTAATCATGTTTTTTTTTACTTGAAATATATTTTTTCAAGAAAAAAAGTATTTTAACAAATACAGATTATTAATTCATAAATATCATTATATCGTTGAGTTGTTGCACCACACAAAATTTACAACCAGAACCGACCTTAGTTTGTCATAAAAAGGTCAAATTATGAGATATTTTAAGACATATTGACCTTGACACAGAGTCATTTGTGTTTTCATGATTATATGTATGGTATTATTTATTGTAAAATGTTTTCATGTTGGTTGGACCACATGGTATTTGGCAGAGAAGCATTTTTCAAATTTTATTTTATGCCCCCCCAAAAATATCAAAATTAATTTTCATTCAGAAATTGAAAATATGCTAATCAAAAAATAGTTCAATTCATTGATGAAATGTACTTTAAAAAATTAATGAAATTTTTACAAAATAATACATTAGGCCAGTGGTTCTCAACTCCAGTCCTCAGGACCCACTGCTCTGCACATTTTTTTATGTCTCCTTATTTAACACACCTGATCACCAGCTCGTTAGGAGAGACTCCTTGATCTGAACTGAGTGTGTCAGATAAGAGAGACATACAAAATTTGCAGAGAAGTGGGTCCCGAGGACTGGAGTTGAGAACCACTGCATTAGGCCTAATAGATGCCAAAATAGTGCCACTGACCCATAATGATTGCTAGAGATAAATAAAAACAAAGCAGAATGCCCAAATGCTAAATATTACTGGAGAAACTATGTCTTACCTTAGTATGCGTGTCATGGCATGTCTGGCAGCATAATGGAGCGGGGTGTTGTGTTGGTACGGTTCCCCATATGAGGTGTTGGGGTCTAGTGACTCTTTGAACTGAGGGTTGCCCTCGTAGAGCTGATAGGCCAGAACCTCATCGCCATTGATCAGTGCCTTACGGAACTTGGTGGCCGTGTTCCCCATCTCTCGCTTCCCAGCTCTCCAGAACAATCAGACCTCTTCAGCCTGTGGGCCCACAGATAGAAGTCATGGTGTGCTTCCTGGGAACAAGAATTAAGCAAACAATGTGTCCAATGTACGGAGAACTTCATCAGATGGGCACTGGCCACATTATGTAGGCCAAACTGGGTCCTGGAGGGAAACTGTCCTGCAGAGTTTAGTTCCAACTTGCCTCAACACACCTGCCTGGACGTTGAAGTATGCCTAGTAAGAGCTTGATTAGCTGGTTCAGGTGTGTTTAATTGAAGTTGGTGCTAAACTCTACAGGACAGTGGCCCTCCAGGAGCAGGATTGAACACCCCGATATAGGCCAGGTACACACTGTACAGTTTCAGGAGTGACAACTGCATTTAAATACAGAGTGAATTCCCTGAATTATTATTCTGTGTGTGTATGGAACAAGACTCGCTCCCACAATTGCAAAGATTCCAATGTTCTGACTTTGTTATCCACTATTTTTGACCAAAGTAATATTGCAGCGACCAAAGTTTCTAATTTTCAAATTTTCAAACGTTCTACGATTTTGACTAAACCACTGTCAACAAACGTCAAACGTTGTTTTTAGTTTATGCTCGGAAGGCTGCTTCGTGGCGCATTCTCTTGAAGTGTTGTCCACTTAATATAAGCATTTTAGGGCTTGGCACATAAAACTATCAGGTTTATGAAGCTATTAAAGCAGGAAGGTGAGAGACAAATATTTGGTCTTCTTTTCAATCTAAAGCATTTGGATTTATTTCAGTTTATTATATTATTATCATCTTGTTTGGTGTCGTTTCCAACAAGATCTGGCAACACGAATGAGTCAAGCCTCTTTCCCAGTGGTTTTCTTGCACCGCGCATACAGAAGAGAGAAAGATCGCTGATGGGTGTTTAAATACATCATTAACCAGTTGTTCAGTTCGGCTCCGTACACACAGCGTAGAATTTTTGTAAATGCAATTTTTTGGGAGTTATTTCGGTTGTAGAATGTAGTTGAATTATATGCGTACAGAACAGGATTAAGAATTACAAGGCGAACTGACAACTAAATTTAACATCAGTGTCCACATGGTCACAGCAAATATCAGAAACATCTAACTCCACCACAGAGCATGTTATTCGCAAAACTAACCAAATAGAAAATAAATCCTATTTGAAAATCTATTAAATTAATAACCTTTACAACCATGTTTAGTCAAAACCTGCAGGAACAGGCCAGAAGTGTTATTGGGAGTGAACTGACTCCCGAGTCCCCACCATAACCAAACAGCACTTACAAAACAAACTCATGTGTTTAACCACAGAAGAGGCCTGAATGAAACAGATGCTAACCATGTCCCACTTCACATGTGTGTCCTTTAGAAGACCTGCAAGAGCATAGAAGCCACTGAGAGCTGACCTGAAACCAGCGCATCTTCTACACAAATCCTTGTCAACCGTCCAGAGAGAGAAATTAAAACAGGTCTTGGATCAGAAGCAGACGGCTAATTGTCTTAACAACACTGACTCATTCTCCGCAGGAGCTTGTGAGGAAAGAAACAGACTTCCTCCAGGAACACTAGGGGCTTCCGGCTCTCTCCGGCAACTGCTGTCGGCCTACTGCGAGCAGGTTCTGTTGAGGGGCAGGATTCAGCAGGGCAAAAGTTATGCCCCCACAAATGCCATCTGTCAACATGGACACCTGAGGTGTCAGTTGTATTCATATTTACACTGACATTATGGGTGTAGTATCTCAACAGCAGAAAAAAAGCTGAAAAATTTAATCAGGCCATTTGCAAAAGCAGACTCAATTTCACCACAGCCAGGCAACCTCATGGGTAAAAACTCGACTGGCCTAGTTTCATGGCTAACCTCTTTGGCTGGTCTTGAGTATGCTTTTATAGAGCAGAGTGAACTATAATTTAAAGAGGGGTCTCATTCACAACATTAAAGGGATAGTTCTCAAAATATCTTATTTTATATTCCACAAAAAATAAGAAGGTCATGGAATTTTGGAACAGCATGAGGGTGAGTACATAATTAAAAAATATGAATGAACTTTAAGCTTCTCCATGGTAAAATGTACCAGAAAACCACTCGGCTACGATGGTTTAACACACATAATTGTATTATTTTAAAATATCAAAGCACCCCATATCTGCAGGGAATTGGGTAACTCTTTATTTACCGTGTCATTGTTACACACACTCATGCATAATTACATGCAACTAACCCTAAATCAAACCCCAATCCTAACCCTATAGTAAGTAGGCCTAGTACATATAGTTAATTATTTTTACTCAGTACTTAAAAAAGTATACTTACACTGTAACACGGATACCTTAAAATAGCCTAAATTGTAACCGGAATTGTAATGCGCTTGTCATATCTACCCTTACAAAAAGATATTACCATGCTACCCATAGTTTCCACCATAAAACAGTTGTTACTCCCATAATACTATGGCAATTTTAAAATCTTTCACAAAAATAAGGTTTTGTTTAGCAGCTGCAGCTGTTTCATACCAGCAGTGCATGTTGGTATCGTGTTTTTTTTTCATTTTTATGTATGTTTTTTTTCCATCACATTCTAAACGCATCCATATAATGGACTTTCAAAAACTTTTGTGCTTTTATGTGTCTGTTTTGTAAAA
This sequence comes from Siphateles boraxobius, assembly GCF_051911475.1. NCBI lineage: Eukaryota > Metazoa > Chordata > Actinopteri > Cypriniformes > Leuciscidae > Siphateles > Siphateles boraxobius. Next base: position 16,656,849 of record NW_027508722.1, on the reverse strand, counting down.
CATTAGGCCTCAAAGAAGTAAACATTTAATTATTATATGCATCTCTGTCAATTGCATAACTCAATTCAAATTTATTTGCATAGCACTTTTCACAATACATATTGTTTCAAAGCAGCTTACAGAAAATGCATGCCTCTACATTACAATATGAATAATGCTAGTCATGTGGTGTCAGCATGGCAGCACCCACAAGTGGGCGACCCACTTCATGTAGAACAAAACAGCTTTTTCTAGAAGCCTGATTTATCTGGAGCCTTCATTTTATGTGGATGTAAATCATTTTTGTGAAATTTCTCAAAAATGCTACCTTTGTGTGCAAATGTTTAATTAGCAAAAATTCCTGACTGCACCTTTAAGAGACAGAGAGACTGTAAAACACGATCTGAAGCAGATTTCATTAACTCTTTTATGGCTCGTCATCAGTAGCAACAACAAATGTAGTAACTATGGCATTTTGGAAGGGAAACTATGGGCACCATGGTAACTTTGTAGGGGTATTAAGATAAGTTAACGTTTCATTTCTACAGTTGGAAAGTGAAATGCTCGGCATGCAGGAAGTCAGCTGTTGAGTGAGTGAGTGTGTGTGTGTGTGTGTGTGTGTGTGTGTGTGTGTGTGTGTGTGTGTGTGTGTGTGTGTGTGTGTGTGTGTGTGTGTGTGTGTGTGTGTGTGTGTGTTCGTGCTGCTCCAGATTATTTGCGCTGTTTATAGCCAAACGTCGATTTCCTAGAAGGGGCTGGGCGACGTGTTTACAGCCTCTGCAATTTACATACACATTACATAGATAACGTTACACACTCGAATCACGAGGAAATCAACACTGAGCTGTGCTGTCATGTAACATTATTGCAAAACATTATTTACACTGACGAAAATAGTCAGCGGGGCGTGTTTTCAGCGACTGTTTTAATAGCTGGACAGTTTTATTTTTTCCTGCACGTTCCTTATTGCGCACTTTTAAAAGCGCATCTGTTAACAGTTAACGTTACTTATTTTTATACAATCAATACATGAGCTGCTCGCTTATGTACAGATCAGTCATGATAACTGTGTTAGCTTGGCAACTTGTCAACCAAGATGTTACATCAAAGAGAGATATGCAGATTGTTTTATAAGCATAACTTTAAGAAATAAACGCAATACGTGTGTGACACATAACGTTACACGTATTAATAATACTGCATGTAGTTATAAACAAGTAATTTCCACGATGGAGAACAATACCATCTAAATAACCTACTTACCCAATTAGCACGACGATAGCGGCCGTTTTTCTATTTCTGACTCAGAATAATTTAGCGGTTGTCTGGTGAAACTGTTGACCAAATAAAAATCTGCCTCTCGCCTTTGTTGTGAACGGGTACTCCTCGGCCGCCGTGAAGCCTCCGTCAATCACGCCGATGCTTTCACTGAAATTCTGTATTTCAAATTAAAAGTCCCACAAGTTGCGCTCCCGGACTAAAGTACCGAAAGGAATTATAGTGGTCTTATTTTTAAGCGCGACTTTTCGTTACTACAAAGCGAAATATGTTCCATTCCAAGTTCACTTTTTATTAATTATAGATTAAAAAATACGATGTTCGGGTTGGTTGGGGTGGGATTGAAAATGTAAAAAATACAATCTCTGTACAAACAATTGCATTTGTCTTTGAAATAAATAAATAAATAAATATATAAAAAAAGATTACGATGTAGTAAATAAAATAAGATTATACATATTTTTATCTGGTATAATCATTCATTTTTCTGAACCCCGTAAAACATTTTATGACATCACATATGCTAAGCTAGCCCGGATTAAATGTAATGACAATACTTTTGGTAGGCTAACTATTCTATTTTTCTAATTGCCATATCACCCTGTAGCCCAAGACTAGTTGCCCACTGAAGCTAAGCAGGGTTGAGCCTGGTTAGTACCTGGATGGGAGACCTCCTGACCAGGTTGCTGCTGGAAGAGGTGTTAGTGAGGCCAGCAGGGGACGCTCACCCTGTGGTCTGTGTGGGACCTAACGCCCCAGTATAGTGATGGGGACACTATACTGTCAAAAAGCACCGTCCTTCAGATGAGATGTTAAACCGAGGTCCTGACTCTCTGTGGTCATAAAATATCCCAGGATTTCCTTCGATAAAGAGTAGGGGAGTAACCCCGGCATCCTGGCCAAATTTGCCCCTTGGCCTCTGTCCATCATGGCCTCCTAATCATCCCCATATACTGATTGGCTTCATCACTGTCTCCTCTCCACCAGTAAGCTGGTGTGTGGTGGGCGTTCTGGCGCAATATGGCTGCCGTTGCATAATCCAGGTGGATGCTGCACATTGGTGGTGGTTGAGGAGATTCCCCCTTCAATGTAAAGCGCTTTGAGGTACCAGAAAAAGCGCTGTATCAAATTATTATTATTATTATTATTATTATTATTATTATTATTATTATTATTATTATTATTATTATTATTATTATTATTATTATTATTATTATTATTATTATTTTGGAAGTGGTAATTGCAGCACCGATCGAACTTTTGCCAGTTGCCCTGGTGTTATTTTATTGAATTAATTTATCATATTTTAAGTTTGAACAACTGTAATCCCTTATAATGTCATTTTAATTCAGTTCCATTTTATACAGACGCCTTTTGCAACATGTTAAATAGTTACAATTTCTATTTATAATGACATAGCCTACATTCTGAGATGTGTATTTACTGTGTTAAAATTGCAGTCCGTTACTGATTACAAATTACATTAAGACAATTGTAGCATAATCTTTTCGACATATTTCAGGTATGAACTTCGTTTTGATTACTTCTATGTTACTTTTATCACATTTGAATGGGATTACTGTGTAAAAACACATTAAAATACATTAAAATGACATCACAGGGTTTTCATTAAAGTTTTGGTTTGTGAGTTGATGAAATGTGTGTGTGTGTGTGTGTGTGTGTGTGTGTGTGTGTGTGTGTGTGTGTGTGTGTGTGTGTGTGTGTGTGTGTGTGTGTGTGTGTGTGTGTGTGTGTGTGTGTGTGTGTGTGTGTGTGTGTGTGTGATGGTATTTGAAACCATGCAGAAGTTGATTAGATATGCATTGTTGAGAAAACCAGCATATCTTCAAATGTTTTCTTTTTATTATTATATCTGACATGTGAAACAAGAAGAATTAGGTAGAATCAATTCTCAAGTAGGCTAACTGTAACTACAAGCCTATTTTTTGGAATCTGATTACATAATCCAGATTACATGCAATCAGTTATTGCATTTGGTTACACTTTATTTCAAGTTCCCCTTATTACGCTGTAATTATATATTTAAGTACTGGGTAATATTAAGAAACTACATACTTATGGGGGGTTAGGGATTAGGATTAGGTTGAGTGTTAGTTGCATGTAATTATGCATAATTTACTGCTATTACAATGCTAAGTACATGTAACCTATGTAACAATGACACTGTAAAATAAAGTGTTACCTTATCATATTGTCCCTGAATTTCTTGTGTTTTCACAAACTTGGAGTGATTCTCTTCATTGTCCCCTTAATGAATGGGTATGGAAACAAGACTTTTATAGTGTCTCCCTGTAGGTGATGATTACAAATATGCTTAAAAGTTGCAAAATTCATCTTTCATCTTTAATTCTTCATTAACCATTTTTTTATAAATATCAATGTCTTTTAAATAGAAAATGTTTTTAAGGCATTCACCCCCAATACATTTTACATTTTGGAATTTACAAAATACTGAAGAGTAGCCTATGACATCACTAGAACTGGAAAGTATGACATCAATAGAATTTTCTTTCTTAAACTAATTCAATAGAGAAAAAGCATAATGGTTAAGTGCTACAGAAAATAATTATTCAGTTTTGAAATAAAAGCCCCCAAAAAAATTTTTTATCATCATCATTGTTTTAATTGTAGGCCTACGATTGCTAACTGCAGCTCCATAATTTGCTTCTTCTTCTTTTTTAAATCTGTCAAAACTATTGTAACAAATTAATGTGATGCTGTTTACTTAATGGAGACTGACTACGGTGCTTATTATGCAATTTATGCATTTCAGAGAGATTGGATCGAACACGATAACAAGAAACGTGATAGTTATGATATTGAACACCAGGTGGCAGTGTTGTAAGAAAATGTTGCTCCTCATAGCCTTAACGTTGCAAACACGCTTCATGAATGAACTAATATAACTAAAATAAACTAAATATAAGTATTTAGTTATAAATATTATAGTTATAAATAACCAAATATAACTAAATATAAATTGAACTACTGTTTAATCTGTCAGACAAAGACGAGACTGCATTTGTAAAATTCCATATTGAATTTTAAAGACAGATGCAGCTTAACTGTTGCATAAACTATGTCTTAGAGTTAACAGTGATCTTTTTTTTTTTTTTATCTTTTTTTGTATCTTTTGTATCCACTTTTCTCCTTTATTTGTCTTTTTTTCATTCTATAAAAGTCAATGGGGACCATCAACTGTTTGGTTACCCATATTCTTCCAAATATATTATTTTGCGTTCAGCAGCATAAATAAATTCATACAGGTTTGGAACAACTTGAGGGAGAGTAAATGATGACAGAATTTTCATTTTTGGGTGAACTATCCTTTTAATTACTTGACAGGCTGATTCAAATCCAACCGTTCGCTCCTGCTGCAGGGTAATATCATCCAATTCCCTGACATTGTAAGCTGTAAGGACATTCTTAAAAGGGTGTCCCAACTCCCCTTATAAGTAAAGTCTCGAAAACAATGGACCATTCAAGGCTTCACTCTCTCAGACTTATATTAAACCTGTCTCATGACCCTATAAAGCTTACATCATTTGATATAACACTGCCTGAAGCGTACAGAAAATACTGCATTTGGGGATTTTTTAAAGAAGGATTGTTATTAATATCATTATTTTTTTGTTGTTGTTGCTGTTGTTAAATAATAATAATAAACAATATATAATTAGCCTATAATATATATACTACTTGTTATAATTGTATGTATGAGAATAATAATAAATGAAAATAACACTTGTGTAGGTTACATTAATAATACGAATAATTAATTATTTAATGGTGAACATTTATTATTGTAATGTAGTAGTCAGATGATAAAGAGGAGAGGCAGAGAATATCAAATATAAGTCATTTTATTTAAATAAAGTAAAACAAAAAAAGGGTGGAGGTTGTAGAGGTGCACGAGGCACCGGCGAGGCGCTGAAAACCTATAGGGGGGCAGGGAGGAAGCAGGGTGGAGAAGACAGCAGGAGAAGCCATGGAGGAGATGACGGTGGAAGGGCCCATGGAGCCTGGATGGTGGTAGGGTCCAAGAAGGTAAGGACGGTAGACGAGATTTCAGATTGACCCAGGAGACGGTGGTGATGGAGGGAGGAGCCAATTGAGCCCGACTGACTGAGGTGTCGCAGGAAGATAGTGAGGCCCAGGCAACTTCCTATGGACCTCAAGACCCAGTAACATTGCTTGAGTGGGCCTGGAAGACTGAAGGTGATGATACACAGGGCAACTTTTTGTGCAATGTTGCTAGGCATTAGCAGTGTTTCCACTGTTCGGCCCAAAAGCGGGCGTGCTAGTGCGTGCCAGGGCCAGTCACGTTTCCACTGTCACTTCCGGGGCTTGATCGGACCTCGTCGGGGCTTCCTCGGGGTCAACGGCCAGGTTTTTTTGGCCCAAATACCTTGTTCAAATGCGGGCCAGCTCAGGCTTGAGGAGTGTTTACAAACAGTGGAGTTTACCTGAGTCTGGAGACGGCAGAGCATATTTGTAGAAATGATAATTCTTTCTAAATGTGATGTAAATATGTCCTGTAACTACAAATTACAGCTTTTATCATGTTCGTTTGGGATCTTGCTCGCTGTTTCCAATGATTTCTTTCTGATTCGTTTTCTGATAAAGCTAATGTTGCCAAACGAGTGTTGTTTTGGCACTTTCACATTGAGACTTGTCAACAAATTGCTCTCTGGATAATTTAGATCTGTCGTCGGTCCTATGTCTAACCTGGATGCCCGTTGACGGCAACATTACCCAGCAACATTGTTCAAAAAGTTACCCAGTGTATTATTTATTATGTACCTTAAGGTGATGTCGGTGTGAGAGAGGATCCTGGTGGAGCCTGAGGGATGTCGTAGGGATTGAGGAATGGAGCGCAGCCGGCAGCCCGGAAGTCCTTGGAGTTGGTGGAGTGATGACTGATCAGTGCGGAGCCGGTGGGACGAAGGAGCCCTTTGGAGCTGAGGGCTCAGAGGGACGAGGTGGAGCCAGAGAATCCCAATGCGGAGCTGGTGACCGAGAGCTCCAAGGCGGATCCAGGTTGCATGGCGGAGCACTACCTCCGTAATCCAGTCTATTAGCCATTCTTCCTTATCCAGCTCCACTAAAACTCCCACAGGCACGGATGTAATGGCCGGCTCACACAACTGATTAGACGGGTCCTCAGGCATCTCTTCCGGGACGGACTCTGCAGTTGGCACCGTCTCCGTTGCGGGCTTAGCTCAGGAGTGATGTCCGTGGTGGGTAATGATGGGTCTCTGTCTGCTGTGGGCTCTGGCTCCTTATCTGTGGTGAGTGTGGTCGCTGGGTCTGGCTCTGGGCTGGAGATGGAGATGGATGGTTAAACTGTCAACAGTTAAAGAAGATCCATTTACCCAAATGGCAAAGTTGATGTACTTGGCCAGTGTCCAGCAGGAGTTTCCCCATAGCATCAACAGCCGGATCTCATCGTCCAGTCCGATCCAAAACCCCTTCACGACATTGGAATGGGTGAGGTGACTGACGCTGACTAATTCCTCCACATACGTCTCTACCTCCCTAAAAATCGTGGCCCCGTTGGGTCTGTTAGAGCTCCCCATTGGAGCGAAATTAATGAAGGCAAGATCCAGCTAAATTTCTTTTAAAGTCTGGTATACTGTAATGTAGTAAGTATGGTGATAAAGAGGAGAGGCAGATAAGATCAAATATAAGTCCTTTTATTGAAATAAAGTAAAACAAAGTAAACTCAGGTAATCCAATGGCTAGAAACAGCAATGGACCAGCGTGTAGAACTTAATAAGAGTGAACACACAAACAATACCAGACAACTGAAAGGAGCACAAAGAGGAACTTAAATACACAGTATCTGTGTCCCAATTCAGAGGCTGCATCCTTCAAAGGACTCGGACTTCAGAGGCTGGGTCATTTGTAGGCCACGAACGTCGGACTGAGCGTTGTTAAGTGAGACGTTCTAGCCTACGGAGGACTGTTCTTGTCACCTAGCAAATGTGACAGCTGCCGTTGATGAGCAGCAGTAACATTTTTACTGGACTTTTTTGAATGTTATATTAAACTGTCTGAAAATAAAACCAGGTTCACAAACTGTCCAAATATGATCACCATGGTCCATTTCTGTATATAATAAAGAGTATAAACTATAATCTTACATTTGGGTCATTAGATATTTGAGTAAGCTGAACCCCAATACTTACGCTTAAAAGTGTAATACGGCAATTTATTTTTAAAAGAAATCCTGTCATCACTGGATTGCCTACCCTCAATGAATTCTGGGGTAGGCAAAGCCGCGAAGGATCCATTTGTATCCTTCATTTCACTGGAAAAGAAGGCCGCATTTGAAGGAGACTTCGAATTGGGACAGCCTTTGAGGAAACTGACAACTGATGACTGGTGGGAAACTAGGGACAAAGGAAACGGGTAACTGACGAATGTAAACTAAAAGTCCATGAAAACGAAACTAAACACAGATCGTGACAATTAAACGAAAAAAAGATTGGTTTCCAGCAAGCTAATTAAAAGCATATCAATGCACAATACTTGTTGCCTCTCCTAAAATACTGTTTGGTCAAAGTATACCTTAACTTGGGTCCCGATGAATGCATATTAATCCTTACAAGTAAAACAAAATCCTCTTTCATACCACATGCTTTAATATAAATTGCATTATAATAATCTGCAAGATTAGGATCACAAAAGAGGAATAAATATTTTAGAAGCAGAAGTTTGCAAGGAGCGCATGGTCAGCCACTCCAACTGCTAAAGTTGTGCTAATCCTGGGGGTATTGAGGTTATTAGACTCAGGAAACTATTGTGAACTGGACTGCTGAGGATTAACACATCACATGTTCACTGGGCACTATAGGAGGTGCTGATGAATGGTGCTCGGATGATATCTTTTTACGTATGTGATTGGGTGTTAAGCATCTTGCCATAGCAGTCATTTGCGGTTTGAATTTTACACCACAGATTAATGGAAATATGAATCCTTTTGCATGGAAAACAGCATGGGGCATGATGCAGGCTCACAATTGATATCATTTTTATTCTAGAGCTGCAATGTTGCATTGGCTGCCTTTGAAAATCTCTAAGGAGAGTCTGAGGAGAGAAATGTACAATAGCATTGAAAATAGCATTAGCAATACCAAATAGCAATAGCATTGAGCATCAAAAAGTTTTTCCAAAAGAGCAATTTCAAATTCAACAAAAAGTCAGTTTAATGTAATTTAAGTTGAAATGACTTAAACATCCAAGTTTATTGTACTTAACAATTTAAGGCAGCAACTTTTTTTTACATATTGATTACCATTTTATCTGTGTCCAAATTCAAATGAAAGTGTCTACATTAGGATTATTTAATTCTAATTATGTTAAATTATGCTGTGTGTGTACTTAACTAATTTCATGTAACTATTTTCCAATTCTTCACCTCTTTGTTCATATATTTTGTTCTTATATAGGAACTTATATAGGAAAACTCATTCATATCCAATCAATAATGAGTAAAGAGACATTTGATATTGTTTAGTATTTTATAATGTTTATAAAGCAAAAAAAGGTTTTTATTGCAACAAAGCAATTTATATCACATCAAATTAAGAGTCAGTCATTAAAATCCAACAAAGTTTTAAATCTGTCTTGAAGCACAGTTTGAGCCGGTCATGCATCTTTCTCATATGTCCTGATAGCGACCACATCATCCATGGTGCATTTCTGTACAGATGAATGAAAGAAAGGAGAGAGAGAGAGAGAGAGAGAGAGAGAGAGAGAGAGAGAGAGAGAGAGAGAGAGAGAGAGAGAGAGAGAGAGAGATTAACAATGGATGCAACACTTAAAAAACACAAATTGCAGATGGCTTGTACACATACCGCTATCATTTTGGTGTCCAGAACCTCTCTTTCAATTATTGTGGTCTTTCCCTCCCAGGTCTGCGTTTGGATAAGTTTACCATCTGCAAGGCTCATAACAGTCTGAATAAGAGAATGAAGAAATCAATGAAAATGAAAGGACACATAATGCTTAAAATAAAAAAGGTATATATATTTTTTCTAACACACGTTTGTTTATTTGTTTGTTTGTTTGTTTCAATGCTCTTGCCTTCACTTTTCTGTCATCTGCTGTCGTCTCATCAAATTCTTCATATAATTTGAATTTAATTTCCAGGGTCTTGAAAGTAGTGACAGCTTTCATAGAGATGAACCCCTGGTCATCCAAAGCAATCGTCAGACTGGGTTTTGCTAGGTTAGCCATTTGCCGAGAGGCAAAACCAGCACCTCCAACCAGCAATACAAAAAATGACATTATGGTATTACAACAGGTGCATGACTGTAATAGGCCTACAACTGGACAAAAAGTTTCCTTCTGACATAAATGCATAAAAACAAAACATAGTACAAACATAGTTATATATAATTGCGTATATAAAATAATATTGGTCGATTTCTGTCTTACCTACAGCCTTCATGTATTCATCAAAATTGTCACTTGAAGTCATTTTCCATTTACCAACGAATTGCTCAACCATTGTTACAACAAAGAAACAATTGGATAATTACAACACAAGACGTTTTACTCCTTAATATATGTATAGGCTATAAAGTGTTGCAAAAGCGCAGACCAGAGGGAGATTTAAAGAGTGCAGGGATAAGAGTAACCACCTGCTGACCAATCAGTAGCATTGGTGTGATATTTGAGAATTTGATTGGATAACAGATTTTGAAAGGGGAGGGCTTGATAGATCTGTATTTAACAGAATAACAGTCCAAAATTGGTACAAGTCCATAAATAGGTACATACATTTCGATGTCAAGTTTAGTACTGTACGGAAACGCTGACATCTGTTGATTATTAATAATAAAGCATTTATGCAACAAAGAATAGGCTATATGGCAGGGTTATAGTCCTGATATTAAAGAGCATTATAGTCACACAGAAGGGAGATCAATAGGGTTTCTGTTTTTATTCACTCAGGATCAGTGTTGGAGATTACACTGACTGACATGTCAAACAAAGATAATGTTCACAGTTTGGTATTCAATCTAAAATCACTGCAAGAAGTCTCACCCCTGCCATCATAAGCAACATTTCAAATCCACAGCAATCCTCAGTCATAACTTACAATCATAATTCGTCTGAGAAAAAGCTACTCTCAAATTTTATAAGCAAATTAATTCAGCAATTTCAAGCTTTATATTTTTAAAAGAATGTTAGCCTACCTTAAAAAGTCGGCTGATAAAGGTATTTACTTTTTTCCTGTGTTTTTGTCAGATTAATTGAATTAATATTTGTCCTCTCAACATCCAAACCATATACGTGTCACGAACTGTCAGTTTGTTTTCATTTTCATGGACTTTTAGTTTTCTCATCATTGGCTGCGCCGAAGCCTGATAAATGCTGCCTTCGGAGGACACATTCCAAGGTTGGAAGGCATCAAGGCACGTCCGAATGCAATGTTAGTTCCACTTCCTGTCTCCTGAGATACCTTCATCTGATCGATTTTTGAAGGCCGCATAGATGGATCCTTCGCTGCCTTTGATATCCCACAGTCCTGCCCTTTCCAATCTGTGACAGTTGAGCTAGAAAAATAAAGATGGCATTTGAAAGTTGCGGCTGGTCATCAGTTTGTGTGCAAATGTACGTTTTTGATCAATATTTTCCCCATATGATGTCATTTCTAGAGAAATTACTATTGTAGTCATTAAATATTCACTTAGTTTTCACCAAAGCTTGCTCTATTTTGTTGTAGATCATTAAACTGTTATGCTGCCTCAGAAGTCTGTCCGAAATCAGTTTCGTGAGGTATCTCCGTGTGCAAACACTGCCTGCACATTCAATAGGGCAGCGAGGTAAGAAGTCAGCTGCCTACGTTTTTGGACGCAGCCATTATTTCCTGTTGTCTTTGTTCACATTTGTGAACAAAGACACTTGTTTGTTATCATGGATATTCATTTAATCATCACAGCTGTTTGTATATGAGTTCGTAAGCTTTTTTATTACCGGATTATCTGAGTTTATATCTTTATTAAATACATTTGTATTGGAACCTTTTGATAGTGGTGGTGAAATGAAGCCTCATGAAGCTTTGAAGCTTTTCATCCAAGTGGTTCACAAAAGGGTTAATTTCTCGAGGCTTCATTTGCTCACAATACCACCTGGTGGTCAAAGAGTGTAAAACAATATACATTACATTACAAATACATTACAGATGACCTGATGTGATCTGTAATAGCCTGCACTGTATTTTGCGCCAGTTAAGGCTTAGAAATAACGGTGAAGAAAAAAACAATTTCCAGATAGACTAATCTATAATGTGTATTTTCTGTTGCTATATAATGATTGTATAACATAACTGTAGAGAAATCAGATCAAAGTATTCCCATACAGGCGAAGTCTTTCTCTTTCTTGCCGGGTCCATCGAAACAACATGCAAAACTATCAGACTACCAAATAACCCAAACTCACCTCTTTTACAACCACACATTCTGAGGGGATCCCATGGGTGTCAAAATATCACGCCAATATTCAAACTGCCTCCTGAACCATTCAAGTGAAAGCGAGGCTTCGGACGTCATTAATGATCTCATTGGTCTAAAGCGATACAATGGTGCGTTCAAATCATCTCGTAAAGATCGTTTAGTTTCAGCACACCTGATGTACATTTCTTTGTTCTTCGTTTTCTAGAACTAGAGATTAAGGACCTTGCTGTATTTTTGTGTGATTAATGAAGAGAAAGTACACAACCATCTTACTCCGACGAAAGTGACTTGAACGCAGTGTCATCATAAACACGACTTCCCACCTTGTACGTACGAACTTCCCAGGAGGACTTGAACGCACAACAATTTACTGAAAGCTTCCGGGATTTCTCGTCACACGCTCCGAAGCCTTAGCACAGAACGTAACATCACTTCCTTTTGTATCATCTTCATATTTGGACCTTGTGGCGAGGGGGGCGTCGTTTTGCAAAGTCTGTAGCGGGAGAGAAAGGAGGGAGCCGAGCGGTGAGTAAGTACGTCAAGTGCAGATGATGAACACCTGTGTCTGATTGCAGTAATTGGCGTGGAGAGACCGCATATAAGCCAGCGGGAACGAGAGCGCAATGATTTTCCCCTGGAGCAGTCCAAGGATGAAACGCTGAAACATGCTTTTGATCAGGTCGCTCAATCGATGGCCAGCTGCTCCACCCAGACCAACCGCTCTCCTATCCCTATTTTACTATCTTAAAAGATATTAGAAGGGCCATTAGAACGGTCTGCACGAGGGCACCGGTTTGCTTTAGTCCTGTTAGATTATGCAACGCGTACCCTGAAGCAGTGCCCCTCCGCAGTATTTCCGGCAAAAGCGTTGCGGGCGCACTGTTTCAACTAATCTCCCGGGTGGGAATCCCGAAAGAGATTCTCAGCGATCAAGGCACGGCGTTTATGTCACGAACCATCCTCGAACTTTACGAATTGTTGGGCATTAAATCGATTCGCATCAGCGTCTACCACCCACAGACAGATGGCCTGGTGGAACGATTTAATCGCACGTTGAAAACCATGATTCGAAAGTTCGTACAGGAAGACGCCAAAAATTGGGATAAATAGCTAGAACCCCTCTTGTTCGCTGTACGCGAGGTCCCCCAAGCCTCCACGGGGGTTTTCCCCCTTCCAGCTTCTCTATGGATATCAGCCCCACGGGGTGTAAGACGCCCTTAGGGAGACTTGGGTGGACGGACCATCGACTAGCAAGAACGAAATTCAGTATGTCCTGGACCTGAGAACAAAACTCCCCACTTTGGGGTGGCTATCGATGGAGAATTTGTTACAGGCCCAGGACAAACAGAGTCGGCTGTGCAACAGGGGAGCTAGGCTTCGTCAATTTGCACCGGGAGATAAAGTGCTTGTATTACTCCTTACTTCTAGTTCAAAATTACTCGCAAAGTGGCAAGGACCCTTCGAAGTCACTCGGCGAATTGGAGATCTCAACTATGAGGTAGTCCGAACAGATAGGGATGGGGCACATCAAATTTACCACCTCAACCTCCTCAAAAAATGGTCTGAGGCGGAATCAGTGATGCTGGCGACGGTGGTGAGCGGTGGAGAGGTGGAGAGGAGGATCTCGGTCCAGAAGCAAGCCTAAAAACCCAATCTCTCGCCCTGGCACCTGGTGGAGACCACCTCTCACCCTCCCAGCTCACTGATGTGAAAAATTTACAAGCCGAATTTGCTGATGTGTTCTCGCCCCTGCCTGGTCGGACGGATCTCATTCAGCACCACGTTGAGACAGAGCCGGGCGTGGTCGTATGCAGCCGGCCGTATCGCTTGCCTGAACACAATAAAAAGGTGGTCCAGAGCGAATTAGAGGAAATGCTAGACATGGGAGTAATAGAAGAGTCCAACAGTGACTGGGCGAGCCCGATAGTTTTAGTGCCTAACACCGACGGCTCGGTCCGGTTCTGTGTGGAGTGTGGACTATCGAAAGGTGAACGCTATGTCGAAGTTCGACGCTTATCCAATGCCAATGCAGATCCCCTTGTCTCCCATGTCCAAAGAAAAGACAGCTTTCAAAACGCCGTTTGGATTACACCAATTTGTCTCTCTTCCTTTCGGCTTATTTGGGGCTCCGGCGACCTTTCAGCGTCCGATGGACAGAATTCTCCGGCCGCATGCTGCATATGCCGCTTCCTACTTGGATTATATAATTTTCTATAGTAATGACTGGCAGCGTCATATGCAGCATTTGTGGGCTGTCCTGAGAACGCTGAGAAGGGCTGGGCTCACGGCCAACCCGAAGAAGTGTGCGATTGGGCATGTGGAGATTAGATATCTGGGCTTCCACTTGGGTCATGGATGGGTGCATCCCCAAATTGACAAGACGGCAGCAGTTGCGACCTGTCCGAGACCCAAGACCAAAAAGGAGGTTAGACAGTCCCTGGGGCCTGCGGGATATTACAGGAGGTTTGAACAGAGGGCTGGGCGCGGTCCTGTCCCAGGAGCTTGAGGATGAAGAGTGGCCGGTGCTGTACATCAGTCGTAAGCTCTCTAAGAGAGAGACGATGTACAGCACCATAGAGAAGGAGTGTTTGGCCATCAGATGGGCCATTCTCACCCTCCGCTATTACCTATTGGGACGGGAGTTCACCCTCTGTTCGGACCGCGCTCCCCTGCAGTGGCTCCACCGCATGAAGGATACCAACGCACGGATCACCCGTTAGTATCTAGATGGCTATGGCCCACTTCCTCTCCAGGAGGGGGGGGGGGGGCCTTGCAGGGCGGATGGCTCTCCGGCCTGAGTCGGGCGGTGGGGGTATGTGGCGAGGGGGGCGTGGTTTTGCGAAGTCTGTAGCGGGAGAGAAAGGAGGGAGCTGAGCGGTGAGTAAGTATGTCAAGTGCAGATGATGAACAACTGTGTTTGATTGCAGTAATTGGCGTGGAGAGACCACATATAAGCCGGCGGGAGCGAGAGAGCGAAAGAGAGATGGACTGGGACCTCGTGCACTGCTATCTTCCGCAAAGCCCTCTTTAAGCGTCTGTTTGATCCTGTTTCTGTGTTTTTTGTGCTGTGTCACCCTGGTGGCTCGGTGAATGCCCTACTGTGCGCCTCCTTTTGTTTTGTTGATTTTGTTTTTTGAATAAACGTGAGTCCCAGTCACGCCGACCCCTGTCTTCTTCCTTCCACACACACTTTGAACCTTATCACAGACCTTTATCAATGTGACAGAATAACCGACCACAAAAGGGATTATGCAGCTGCATTTGTTACGCTGGCCAGGAGTGGCCAAAATTTGGTGGACTACACCCTTCCATTCTGCCACCTCTCCGTTCGTTCACCATGTGATTACGAAATAATCAAACCTCTGTATTGGATCAGGGCAAACTACGAACATCAAGTAGACCTCCCAGACATGCAAGGACTCAGCTGGAGGAATGCGATTCTGCTGTCTAGAGAGGTTAAACCCTCGGTCCATCTCATCACCGGACCCAGAGCCCAGCCCACCACCACCCTGCGACACGGAGCAACAGCTAGAGCTCCCAGCAGATTGAGTGCCAGTGCCTGGCACGATGGAGCTGCCAATGGCAATGGAAGTGGATATGCCCACCATCGCTCCGGAGGCTGAGCCCCTTACGTCTGACCTGGTGTGCGAGCAGGCCACCGAGCCAGTGACAGAGTAAATACTAGTGGAGTCTGAGAGAATGGAGAAGTTCCCCATCCACAACCTCATCGCAGTGAGTGTGTGCTGGACTGGTAGACTGATATGCTGATATACTGATATCAGTCACCCCATTTCCGACACAGCCCTCGGGGGGTCGTTGTGGCAGCTCCATCACGGTCGTTGATGTCATCAGTGTCGTGCAGATCCGTCTACCCTCCGTCTGCACCCTGGGCTCCTTCTCCATCAGTGACGTCCACATGGTGGTGTTAAACTCCGTACCACCATGGTTCCTCTCAACGCCGCCGTGGGGAGCTGGGAATCACCCTATTATCACATCACCACCTTCTGCTCCGTCCTGGTCAAAACCATCATCACATCCCTGTTTTTTGCCACCTCCGGTTCATCCCTGGCATCTCCTGGCAACCAGACCTCCGAATACCAACTAGCCTGCTCCTCATCCGCCTCCTAAACTGCCTCCTCTCCCTTACCACAGCGCAACGCCGCGCCTTCTCGTAATGTCACAAACTGTCAGTTTAGTTTTCACTTTTCAGGGACTTTTAGTTTGCTTGTCATTATTTCCTGTTGTCTTTTTTCACGTTTCCCACCACATGTTTGTTACCATGGATATTCATTAATCATCACAGCTGTTTGAACTTGAGTTCGTTATCTTTGTATACTTAAGTTCCTGTGTTTCCTCAGTTCGTTGTTGGTTATAGTTTGTGTGTAGACATGCTGTTACGTAGGATTATCAGAGTTTATTTCTTTATTAAATACATTTGCATTGAAACCTTTGACTCATTTTGGTATTGTAAATAGTAATTTACGGAAAAAAAGTTAGCATGTGTAGTAAATAATATTTACTAGTGGTTGTGTGTGTCTCAAGTTAATCTACTCCCTTCACAAACAGTGCAGCACATGAAAATACACTTTAGGGGACTTTAGGGGATCACAATTATGTGGTTGAAACCACAAATACAGAACGAAGCAAACCATAATGGAGTACACAATATAGCACAAAGGTCTTTGAGTGCAAATATCTGCACTCAACAAAACAATAATTAGTTTAAGGAATCTGTAGAGAGCAGAAAGAGGGGGGTAATAAGAAAATGTAGGCCAATAACAGGCTTCTTGCAGAGGGATGATTATTGCTTGTTCTGCTGCACTAGCATCAATTACTGCCTTCCACATATTTTCCCTGAGGCTGAACCTGTTCTCACTGCTGCTGAGCAGCTGGTAAAGTGGAATCCGTGTGGAAAGAATGAGACAAACTTTCCTGTCAAAAGGATTTTCTTTTTTTTTGTCTAAACTAAACTTTTGCTGTCATTTTTTTCCCTCTAAAATTATGGCATGCATTAGTGGTCAAAAGTTTGTTTGCAGTTTTGGATTATAGAAATTATAATAGTATAATCTATCAAATAATAAGACAATACAAAAGAGATAATTATATCATGTTTGCTCAGAATTTTTTATGTTTTATTCCTGTACAACCTCATCTCTTTCACAGGTGGTGCATGTTCGGAACAGCTTGCAATTACAGTAACAAGAACACATTTAACATTTATGCATTTGGCAGACGCTTTTATCCAAAGCGACTTACATTGCATTTCAAGGTACACATTTTATATTCTTATCAGTTATTGCTTTCCCTGGGAATCAAACCCATGACCCAATGCTCTACTGTTTGAGCTACAGGAAAGCTATTCTCACTGCATAGTATAATTTAAGAATAGAATAATTTAAGAAAGAATAGTATAATTTAAATCTAACATTCAAAACAGATATATGCAAGATAAATAGTTTTATATTTTATTTCATTACAGTAACAGTACTTACCAGCAAACCTATGCACACACACACACACACACACACACACACACACACACACACACACACACACACACACACACACACACACACACACACACACACACACACACACACACATATATATATATATATATATATATATATATATATATATATATACAGGTCCTTCTCAAAAAATTAGCATATTGTGATAAAGTTCATTATTTTCCATAATGTAATGATAAAAATTAAACTTTCATATATTTTAGATTCATTGCACACCAACTGAAATATTCCAGGTCTTTTATTGTTTTAATACTGATGATTTTGGCATGCAGCTCATGAAAACGCAAAATTCCTATCTCAAAAAATTAGCATATTTCATCCGACCATTAAAAGATGCGTTTAAAAAAAAAAAAAAATGTCAACCTTCAAATAATTATGATCAGTTATGCACTCAATACTTGGTCGGGAATCCTTTTGCAGAAATGACTGCTTCAATGCGGCGTGGCATGGAGGCAATCACCTGTGGCACTGCTGAGGTGTTATGGAGGCCCAGGATGCTTCGATAGCGGCCTTAAGCTCATCCAGAGTGTTGGGTCTTGCGTCTCTCAACTTTCTCTTCACAATATCCCACAGATTCTCTATGGGGTTCAGGTCAGGAGAGTTGGCAGGCCAATTGAGCACAGTAATACCATGGTCAGTAAACCATTTACCAGTGGTTTTGGCACTGTGAGCAGGTGCCAGGTCGTGCTGAAAAATCTTCATCTCCATAAAGCTTTTCAGCAGATGGAAGCATGAAGTGCTCCCAAATCTCCTGATAGCTAGCTGCATTGACCCTGCCCTTGATAAAACACAGTGGACCAACACCAGCAGCTGACATGGCACCCATTTTGCCATTTCCTTCTCCCCAGTCTTCCTCCAGACTCTGGCACCTTGATTTCCGAACGACATGCAAAATTTGCTTTCATCCGAAAAAAGTACTTTGGACCACTGAGCAACAGTCCAGTGCTGCTTCTCTGTAGCCCAGGTCAGGCGCTTCTGCCGCTGTTTCTGGTTCAAAAGTGGCTTGACCTGGAGAATGCGGCACCTGTAGCCCATTTCCTGCACACGCCTGTGCACGGTGGCTCTGGATGTTTCTACTCCAGACTCAGTCCACTGCTTCCGCAGGTCCCCCAAGGTCTGGAACAGGTCCTTCTCCACAATCTTCCTCAGGGTCCGGTCACCTCTTCTCGTTGTGCAGCGTTTTTTGCCACACTTTTTCCTTCCCACAGACTTCCCACTGAGGTGCCTTGATAGAGCACTCTGGGAACAGCCTATTTGTTCAGAAATTTCTTTCTGTGTCTTACCCTCTTGCTTGAGGGTGTCAATGATGGCCTTCTGGACAGCAGTCAGGTCGGCAGTCTTACCCATGATTGCGGTTTTGAGTAATGAAACAGGCTGGGAGTTTTTAAAAGCCTCATGAATCTTTTGCAGGTGTTTAGAGTTAATTAGTTGATTCAGATGATTATGTTAATAGCTCGTTTAGAGACCCTTTTCATGATATGCTAATTTTTTGAGATAGGAATTTTGGGTTTTCATGAGCTGTATGCCAAAATCATCAGTATTAAAACAATAAAAGACCTGAAATATTTCAGTTGGTGTGCAATAAATCTAAAATATATGAAAGTTTAATTTTTATCATTACATTATGGAAAATAATTAACTTTATCACAATATGCTAATTTTTTGAGAAGGACCTGTATATATATATATATATATATATATATTTATATAGTACTCGGTAGGACCCCCTTTTGCCTTCAAAACTGCCTTAATTATTCGTGGCATAGATTCAACAAGGTGCTGGAAACATTCCTCTGAGATTTTGGTCCACATTGACATGATGTCATTCTATTATGATCCAAATCTCCTGTTCCACCTCATCCCAAAGTGGATTGACTCAATTGAGATCTGGTGACTGTGGAGGCCATTTGAGTTTAAGAGCTTCCTATTGGTTTAAGAGCACGTTCAAAAATTTTAGTCATTACTTATAGAGCCTTGCATGGTCAAGCACCCCTGTTACATCCAGGATTTATTACATGCACACACACCTGGTCGGTCTCTGAGGTCTTCAGGCCGAGACCTTTTAACTATTCCCAGAACACATCTTAAGAGGTGACTGTGCTTTCTGTGTTGTGGCTCCAAGGCTATGGATCTCTCTCCCTTTAGCATTGAGAACTATGGCTTCTGAGGAATCTTTTAAAAAACACCTGAAGACACATTTTCTTGGACAAACTTTTAATTAAAAATATGGTTTGGCATTTATTAAATTTCTATGGTATTTGTATAGGTTATTTTATTTGTTTTGATTATTATTATTTTTTTTCTGTAAAGCACTTTGTGATCCTTCCTTGTCTGTGAAAGGTGCTATATAAATACTTTACTTACTTACTTACTAATGAACTCACTGTAATGTTCAAGAAACCAGTTTGAGATGATTTGAGCTTTTTGATATGGTGCGTTTTCCTTCTGGAAGTAAGAATCAGAAGACTGTCCATTGTGGTCATAAAGGGATGGACATGGACATGACCAGCAACAATACTCAGGTGGCGTTTAAACGATGCTCATTGGTAATAAGGGGTCCAAAGTGTGCCAAGAAAATATCCTCCACACCATTACACCACCACCTGCAGCCTGAACCGTTGATACAAGGCAGGATGGATCCATACATTCACGTTGTTTACGCCAAATTCTCACCTTACCATCTGAATGTCGCAGCAGAGATTGAGACTAAATGCATAGAGTTGCTGCCATGCAATTGGATGATTAGATATTTACATTTTCAAATTGTTTTTAAGCTTAGCCCATATATTACAATAGCTTTACTGTCATCTGCTGGTGAACCGCTATAATGGCATTACGAAAATCTATATTAAAAAAGCAAACAACAGAGTCTACCATGTTCACAGAACCCCAAACCTTTATTTTCACCAAAGTTTGCACACACAGAAATGAGAGGGGAAAAGACAAGTTAGGCAGCCGGAGACACTTCAAGCATATTTATAGAAGAGACAGTGATCTAAAAAAAAAAAAAAAAAAAAAAAATGATTCGAAATAAATTCATAATCATTCAGTGCATGTTCTGCATCTGCCCATCACTTCACCTCTGGAGAGAAAAGACACAAATGCTCGGTCAACCTAACATGGACACACACAATTACAGTACACACACTCACTCCAATCTCACCAAAATAAACCAAATAGAAAATAGTCACACGTCAAAGGATGTAGTTGGGAGTATATGGGGATACATTCAGCTGGTAAAGATGTTACCTATTTTATCAAGCCAAACACGTCAGAACATTCGGGGAGATACATCTCCTTTAATTACACCGCTGTACTAATGAAGATGTCCTGCTAGAGACAGATGACAAACATCAGCCTTGAGAGCCGAAGGCCTGAATCAATGTGTGGGTGTGGAGCAGGCCACCAAATAGAGCAACAGGATAGGAACTGGCTGGTTATTCTTTCCTTTTTTTTAATATAATACAGGCGATATCAAGCTGTCTAGTCCAAAGGGTCCAGAAAGGGTGGTGTTTCCAATCGTCAGCCAACAAAAGAGTACGTTTGCAGATGTCGACATGCAGATGTTTCATAACATTTCAAGAAAGGGATATTTCATTTCACAGAGGTTAAGCAAAGGAACTAAAATACAGAATTCAAAATGAGACACTATAAACATTTTTTATTCGTTTCAGTACTCATATCTCAAGCTATTTGGTCAGGAAAAAGTAGCTATGTCTTGATCATGCTGTATATAAACTTAAGTGCAATATATATTTATGAGTCTTGGGTTATGTTTGCTTTTTAAAATGTAAATCTATGTTGACCTGGGGCGTGAGCACTGAAGCTTTTTGCATTCTTCACAATTACACCAAACTTTACATCATTTAACACTGCAAACGTAAGCGAGCAGCTTTCTCACAACACCAAAAACCTTTCACATGATCAAACCAGACGTGCCTGAATCGAAAAAAAACAAAACAAAAAAACTGAGAAACTGACTTACAATAATAATAAAAGAATTAACAATGTATCATGTAGATTTGATACATTTGATTTGTTATCATTCAATCTGATAGATAGATAGATAGATAGATAGATAGATAGATAGATAGATAGATAGATAGATAGATAGATAGATAGATAGATAGATAGATAGATAGATAGATAGATAGATAAAAAAAATTATTTACAAAATAATACTTGTGTCTTCCCATTACTCTATGAAATCAAGCAAGACCGTTCAAACAGTATACGAGTGTGATACTAGTTGTTTTGACTGGTTTTGACCAGTGGTTGTGTGTGAGTGTGCGTGAGCAGGATAGGATGATAGGTTGGCTGATGAAGAGTATGAAGAGGAGGAGGAGAACTTCATGCTATTAGCTCTTCCCTCAGCTCCTTGTTCCTGCGGACAATTGCAGCATGTCGCTCCTGATAGGACCAAAATAGACACATAGTATCACATACTATAATACTGATCATTAATGTAAGAATACATTAGAATAATTAAAGGTACACTATCTAACCTTTTTGTTGTTCAAAATTAACTAAATGAAATGAGTCAATACAAACATGTTTTTCTCTTACCCTGATTCACTATGGTAAGCCTATTATAAGTGTTTATATTTTAGACTTGGAGGGGTTTTGTCGGAAATTGCGTACATATGTTACTCGCCAGTGCCGATCTCCTCATATTTGTGAATAAAGAAAATTGCTCTGGCTTCTTTGATGCGTGTGTTGTGTGGGAATGGCATAGATTAGTTGTCAAAGCGAGTGAGAAAGGTTGACATGAAGCAACTAAACCTCAGGGGAATCACCAGTTTAAAAAAACAGGAAAGTCTTCTGGCAAAAAAAGAATGCAACAGAGCTCTTAATGAAACGACAATCAAAATTGGCGGAGATGGCGAGAATTGAGCGATTTGAAATGTAAAAGTGATGCGGAGATGGCGGTTACTCAACAGGTGAGTAAAGTATTTTATTGAACAGATTAATTGCCATATGCAGCTCTCTAAGAGAGTTCATTCTAAAGCATTATCTATCGTGTAGGGTAATGTCATTATGGTTGTTCTAGCGCTGTGCTGGGATTTATTTTCAAGGAAGTACTGTGTCTAATAATGGGTAAAGTTACAGCAATGTCTGAAACTAGTCAGCTTGAGATCCTTTCCATCTAAACAGGTTATATCTCTAAAGCCTGTAGTTAATGTTTTCTGAGCAGTAGGATAATCTCTCTCTCTCTCTCTCTCTCTCTCTCTCTTTTAAGTAATGAGAAAGAACCATATTGATCCGCACAGTCACATTGAGCTGAAGCACAACCAAAACAATGTTCTTCCACAAAATAAAGAATTCAGGGCCAAGTTACATAGCGTACCTTTAACTAACAAACTAATTTATTATTATTTATCATTAGATATAATGCAATAGTATAAAAAATAAGCAATTCACTTACTATATATAATATTTCAAATAATTTGTCTATAGTGTGTAACGGTTTTGCTCACCTTCTCATGCAAGCGATCCATCATGGCTGCCAGGTAAGCCTCCCGGTTTTCCTTGATCTGCTCCATCTTCAGGATGAGCTTTTCCTCTGCCATCTTGCTGAAGTTGCTGTTCTCCTCCATGGCTTTGAGCAGCACATCTCTCTCATGCTCACGTTTCTCAGCCAGAGCTTTGAGCACCTGAGCTTCCTGGGACTGTTGAGGAAAGTCATTACATACATGAGCATTCAAGCATAAAGGCATGGAATGGCATGCATTTTCTGAATTCTGAGGGTTAAATGGATTTCAAAGTGGTTTACCAATATTTATTAATGCATTTATTCATGTACACTTGTCTATGTTAATAAAATTCTAAGATTTATAGTTACAGCTAAGTAAGCTTCTCTACATTCAATCCACTCACCCTCCGGCGGTCCTCAGCAGCCTCCAATTTCTTCTGGATGTCTTCCAGTGACACATCCCGTTTCTTTGGAGGAGAGGTGATGCTGTGGGCCACATCTGACACAGGTGAGGGCGGTTTCAGGATCACCTCGAAGGCCTGGCCTGAAGCCCTTTTGTTTATGGGCTTTACTTCCATATCTACAAGACAATGACCAATGTTAAATGACCTCACTTAATAAAGCGGGCATAGATTCAATGAATGCATGTCAGTTCATTATGGAAGATCATTTCCTCCACATAAGAAAAAAAATGCTTTGGCAAATAATAATTAGGACATTAAAAGTCATAATTATGACATGCTAAGTCACAAATATGACAAAAAAAAATGTAATATGACAAAAATTGGAATTATGGCATCATAATAATGAGGACCAATTTTAGATACTAAGTCATAATCAGGAGATACAGTCAAAATTGAGACATACTAAGTCATAATTAATTATGCCCAAAAGTCGAAATGAATACATAATTATGCTATACTACTAAGTCATAATTATAACGTTTTAATTATGAGGAAATAGTTGAAATTAAGAGAATTGAGAAACTATGAATTACAAATTGCAATTATGACAATTATGAGATACTAAGTCATAATTATAAGATAAAAAGTCGAGTTGACATAAGTAGTTGATTATGAGAATATTAGTCGAAATTATTACTCTATTTACTAATTAAGTTACAAAGTCATAATTATGACAAAATGTTTAATTTTGTCTTTTTATCTCATTATTTAGACTTTTTGTCATCATTTCAACTCATAACTATGACTTAGAATGTAATAATTAAGACTTTTTATATCAATTTGACATTTTTTCAGAATTTTATGTCATAATTGTGATTTATTAAAGGATGATATTTCTTATGTGGTGCAAATGGGCTTTCAATTAATTTATTTTTCATAAATTTCAGAAAATAATTAATCAAGATTCTAATCAAGAAATTATCAGCATTTTAAATATGTTCTTATATTTATATTTATTATATAAACATCTTATATTTCCTTATATTTATTGTCAAATGTATTATTTTTTTATTTATTATATAAAATATAAAGCCCCATCAGCTCATGTTAACTGACAACATTGACTAAAACTGTGCAATACATTTGTTGCAGTAGTTATTAATCTTTGGTAATAAACATTTGGTAATAAAACTGTTCATTGTTAGGTCATGTTAGCTCAGGTAACAGAGGCAACTTTTGATTTTAATAATGTTTTCGTAAATGCTGAAATTTACATGAACTAAAATAAAAATAAAAAGATTTAGAACTATTTTTCATTATAAGTTCATGTTAACTAATGTAGATGACTAATGCTAACAAATGGAACCTTATTGTAAAGTGTTACCAAATTAGCATACAGCATGCATTTCATATATTGTATTATATTGCTTCAAATGAAAACTAATTTGTTCTCTCGCTTACCTTCAAACTCACAGACGAGGTTGTTGCGCGTCTGTGGACTGAAGCAGGAGCAAATGAGCGAGAGCATGGACAGCTCCTTCATCTTCTCTTTGTATGCTGGAACAACACAAAATTGGCCCCTTGTTAGTCGTACTACACACACATCCACTATAGGCTAGTCAAGCACAAATGTGCTGAAGTTTACGGCCGGAGCATATTTCATTCGCCCGGTCTATACAGCTCTTTAGAGGATTCAATTGTGGGCTATAACATATCCTGTACTTCATCTCTAAGTGTCTGTCTCTATGATGCTTCAACTGAGTGACTGATCGACACTGCTACTTTAGCTACATTAGCTCTTTTAAAAAGCTTATTATCATTATCATTACAGCTACGAACAATGAAAAAAGTAGATTCATCAGGAATTCAGTGAACAAACATAAAAAATGGGAAATTTCCCAACACCATCACCTTATATACACTGAAAAAGTGTAGGATTTAAGTTTTCACTCACAAAATTACTAGTAGATTTCACAAATACAAAAAAATGGCAAGCAACACATTGCATTAAATGTGAAATTTCTTGTAAAACATACTTCAATAATCTTTGTTTCATTTACAACTTAGAAAAAATAATTTTGTACAGCTTAGTGGATAAACACAATACTGAAATACAACAAAGCATAAAAATGGAGTCTACTGAGAGACTTTTCTACATTCAAACAAATGGAGCTGGCAGACTCATGAAAAATGCAGCAGGCAGGCACACTAATGACACTTCCCATTTCCTGCCCTCTGTAGCGTTTTACAGATTACAAGCACATTAGCTAGAAATTTACAGCCAGAAATCAGTCAGACTAGGAGACAAGTATAAGAAAATAAAGTAAATATAATAGCCATCAAGTAGTTCTAATCTAGGATGATCTACATATCCCATACTTTCAATGTCCAAATCACACGCAGGAGCAATTTCCTGCCAGGGTCAGATACTGGTGTCCAAAATAGTGTCAATACTTATTTGTCCAGTGCAGCAAAGGCCACCATGCAGCATCCCACTGCTGCAGGGCTGGCTGGTCTCCCAATCTTTGCTCCTCGGCCATTCTTAACAATATCAACAAGCAGGCCCACGGTCCGGCAGCCTTACACTGATCAACGCATCCTGACAGAACAGCCCATGATAGATTCGGAAAGGGGACTTTACTGGTTCAGTAATTCTACAAGATACCCAGAGCCCGAAAAAAATGCACAGTGAAATCCGCCCATGCCATCTGGTCATGAATTGCATGGACCAGACTCCACAACAAAATAGAGGCTGATTTTACTAGGGAAATAAACACAATAGATCATTTAGATTTGATTGTTTTATCTATTTTATATACTAAAATGAGAAGAGCAATATCAATGTTGTTATAGCCTATTATAACAATGCACGTGAGGAATGAGCCAGGCCTGTGTGTTATATCTCAAGACGAGCCTTGTTAGTCTGCTTTCAGTTTATAAATGCATAAAGTGGCTATTTTAAAACATAATATGGAGTGTGAATGAGAATGTCACCTTATCCTTGATGCCAGTTTATGACAGCACTCAGACTTCATGACTATGAAACAAGGACGATGACATCCATAACAAAAAAGCTGCTCAAATTTTCATGATTACTCCATGTAAAGCACGTATGGCTGGTTAAATATGTCTCATTAAGGTAAATGCTCCGTGAGGAGGTATGTGTGTGTGTGTTTTTATGGCTATATCGTCTGGGCAGCGTTTCTTGGGTGCGGTCTTTCTGCATTATGATGCGAGGCAGCAGGAGCAGGTGCGCCATCGCCAATCATCTTCCATACATGTCACTATATTCAGAAATGTACGTAGTACGCCATTTATTCTAATTCATAATGCAAGTTACATTCACTTCACTAAATATTCTAAACTATATGAATGGGGGAAATGCGAAACGTACCTTTATAGGATGCCTCCGATAATGTAGACTCTAGTCGCAGTTGCTTAGGCTATAGCTGTAAAATGTGTTTTAAGCACGAATAGGCTATAGCCAATATGAAAAAGATTTTAATATAACATTGTATGTATTCTATATAAACCGTACATGGTATAACGCTCAGAGAATCTTTTCATAGACAGTCTCCATTGACGCGTTTATAAATGCAACAATGGATTAAGGTGGCAAGTTAAGAAATGCGCAGCACGTACCGATAGCTGTTTTGGCCATGGTGTCCTTTCTTGAATCCGTGTTAATTTCCACAATGGTCGTGGTTTGTGCCAGTGGCGTTGAGAGCGGATGATGCTTAAGGCACTGAGTCAGCAGAGCACAATGAGGAGCGCGGAGAGATGTGAGGAATGGGAGCGGCTGACTTATGATCCAGTCCGCGCGCAAAAGCAGATTGGCCACCGGCAGCACTTCACTTCACTGACGTGTGTGGGAGGAAACAAAACTGGCCTGCATCTCATCGAGCGCTAGATGCGGTAACGGTCCACTATATTTTTGCCATGTACTTGGATCAAATACACCAGGATATCCAAATCGACTATTCTTTTTTTCTATGAAATATTGTAGTATTCTAAAAATGATTTATCCGTTCACATCATTTTTTTGTTTTGATATGCCACAGTAGTCTTTAATCAAAATAAATTTCCCTCCGTCTTGCAATGAAATTCTCCGATGACGTATTTACTGCCGCGGGGGCGGGACAACATGCCACTCATATTTCATCACAGCAATAGCAAACAACAATGATCAATACAATTTCATTGATCCATTACAAGGACAAAATATAATATAATATTAATATAATATTAGCTGTAATATTAAAACCCTATTACAAATGTTTATAATTCTAATTTGTGTAATTTCGTAACAATTAATAAACATCAACATTAAATAAACAATCATAAAAAAGGCAAAATTGGGAACAGAGTTTTATTTAATTAAACTGCCACTTTTGGACCAAATATTGGTTTAAGAAAGATATATAACAGATCACTCCAATACTTAAGTCCTTGCACTGGCTCCCAATCAGGTTCTGCGTTGATTTTCAAATCCTTATGCTCACATAATATGGCACTGCATGGTCTGGCCCCTCAGTATCTGTCTGCGCTTATTACTTTATATATTCCTAAGCGTCATTTGCTCTCCTCTCAAACTGGTTTACTGGCTGTTCCGCAGACACATTTGCGATCTGTAGTGGACAGGGCTTTCTCATTCTATGTTCATAGACTCTGGAACCCTTCTCATAAAGATACACAAAATGTAAGCATTTTTAGGTTAACTTTTTTTAATGGTTTTAAATATTTTTTGTTGTGTTTTTTTGTTACGCTTTTTTTCTTAAGCTGTGTTTTTTTTTCCCTTGTATTTTTTGATTAAAGTTCCTTTGGAAGGTGCTATATAAAATAAAGTGTATTATTATGTGCTTTTTACAATAACTGAATTTGTGAGATAAGATGGAATGAGATTTACTTGCCTTGTGTGATGTATAAAGGGTGTTAATTATGTTGTGTCACAATTTAAGCAATGGTACTTCAACCCAGTATGCTCCAAAACTCAGTCAGACGTTTCTATTAATATTCTCTATTACATTTTCATATTTTAATATTCTAATGTTCAAATTTTAATGGACTTTGATGTGCATAATAATGTTGTCACATTGTTAACACTTGTTTTTTGCATTTATGAGACAAATTAACTTCATTTCATTCAACTTTCATTTATTAAATTATTTAATCTTTGTGTGTGTGTGGGGGGGGGGGGTCCTCAGAATGGTGTAAAACAAATCATTCAGTGACAATTAAAATAACACTTTGCATGTCAAACATTGCAAACTTAATTAAATATTGCATAATATTTCTCCTTAAGACGTTTGTGATCATTACAGTAGAATTTTAAAAACAGTTTGTTTGTAACATAACCATACAGTGACAAACATAAGCAAGATAGGTTTGCTGTTATTTAAAAAGGATCTTTAGACTCTTATAAAGTAACTAGTGCTAAAACTGCTTAGTTTTCTCTCATTTCTAAAAACATCTTTCCCTTACAACTACTTCATCAGGAGTAGTTTAAATACAGCGTATTTTAAAACAATAATAAATAGCCGGTATTTAAAGGTCCCATATTGTCAAAACTTCCTGGCTTTTTCATTATAACAGAGGTCTAGGGGCTATGAAACTACCATATAAGTTTCAAAACAGTCAATCCACAGACAAATGCACACAGCCTGCATAAAGTAGCTGAGCCTTTTCACGAGCCGTTGTGTTGTGACTTCCGTATAAATGTGATGTCAGAACTACTCAGTCACCGCCTTCAGTCAAACTCTGCCCACCGTCACAAAACTACATCATTGCACAGGCTTCCGAAAACATTAATATAAGAGAACAGTGGCTAATGTTTATTTATTTTATTATATTTCACAAGTGACTGCTTTGTGAATCAGGCACAGTTCAATGCCGATTTTCCAAAGAAGCTACTCCGCAAAGATGCTGCAGTACCTACAGTTCATAGTTTTACAAGTTTACCTGGGCCGTCAATTGCAGCATATGTTCTCACGTTCTGTGGGCATCTTTGCACATTTACCACAACCTTTTACAGAAAGAAGTAACATTGTAAAAGAAATTGTAGCACGTAAACTTACTGTATCAGTAGGAAAGCAATAGTTACAAAGCTTACTGCATTCGGTGTCTGTCTTACAACGTTCCATTATAAAGCAGCTAAGGGTTTCAAAATCAGTGTATAACTATTAACGTACATATTTTGGAGATTTAAATCGAATTAGACAAAAAAAAGTGTGAGTTTTTTTACAGACAGTTTAAATTAGCGTTAACGTTAAATCTGCGTGCAGCATTTATGTAATGGTAATTATAATGCGCCGAAAGTAAGGAGGTGGTTGTTTGCCTCCTGTCGTCGGCGATTCAGGGTCCGGAGTCCGGCTTGAACATATGAGGCGGGACAACATTTCCCCCATTACAGCGGTTTTATTTACCTTACTTGTGAGCATCACCAAGCCACAGTTAATTGTGGTTGTCCTGGCCGGGCGTCACTCAGAACACAGCAGGCCAATCAGAAGAGAGGCCCATGAATATTAATCAGAAAGGCCAAAATCGACCTGTTCTTAGCAGAGCTCCTCAAAAAAGGGAGCTGTAAAAATATATTGGGATGGTTTTTGGTACTTATACCGCAAATATGTATATTTTAAAGGACATCAAAACTTAAAATAAAACTTCAGAAAGGTGTACAATATGGGACCTTTTAGACAAATCAAACCGTCTAGAACATAATGTGCCTACTAGGGATGCACCGATACCACTTTTTAAGGGTCGAGTATGAGTACCGATATTTTTTTCCTGGTACTCGCCGATACCGATGCCTGTTGTACTGGGGGGGGGGTTCTCGTTTTATGTGGCAATTTTCTAAGAACATCACAATGAGACTAATGAACATATCAGCATCTTTATTTTCAACAACTTAAATAAACTTAAAAAAATAAATCATTCTTATTGTGCTTATCACAAATTTTCAAAGCCCAAATTTCACTATGTGAAAGGGCAAAACCAAGGACATAATGAATGTAATTTTTACCTGCCTGTCACAAAGTTGTCAAAGTGCTAAAGAAATCACAGACAACAAGACAATCAAATTTGTCATAAAGTGCCAAAGAAATCACAGAACAAATGTTTAACATAACACTGAGTAACAATGTAATCACAGCCGAAAGTGTAAAGTGAAATATTAGAGTGTACTATTAAATCTAGCAACACTATAACTGCAGGAAGAGTGTTCATAAGAATTAAGAAATATAAGCTAAGGATATACGTGAGGTATCGGTCTTTGGTATCGGGGTATTTTTACGAGTACGAGTACAAGTACATGAGCTTGGTATCGGACCCGATCGGTATCGGTGCATCCCCAGTGCCTACCATTTCAAAACAAGTAAAAGAAGCTATTACATTCAAGGCATGAATTTATATGAGCTTGTAAGTAACTGCAGTGTTAAGCCATTGAACATTTTTAAGATATTTATGTTACTTTGGTCATTTTTTATAAAACCGGTCAACTTAAAGGTTTAGTTCACCCAAAAATGAAAATTCTGTCAGTATTTACTCACCCTCATGTTGTTCCAACCTTGTAAGACCTTCGTTCATCTTTGGAACACGAATTATGATATTTTTGATTAAATCTGAGAGCTGGATCACTCCTCCATAGGCTTCTTCAGGGATTGAAACTTGCCATGCCCAAAAAGTTATTAAAGATATCGTTAAAATAGTTAAAATGACTACAGTGGCTCAATCTTAAGTTTATCAAGCGACGAGAATACTTTTTGTGCGCAAATCCCCCCAAAAATAACGACTTTATTTCAACTATTCATTTCCTTCTCTGTGTGCCTCTAGTCAGTTAGACGTAGTGTGATTGCGTAGAGCTACGTCACACGTAGGCTCACTATTGGCCGACGCTGGTGATGTGTGTGATGCGTGTGACGTACAACAACAGAAGCTTATGCCATTACACTAGTGAACTGACTCGAGGCCCACAGAGAAGGAAACGAATAGTTGAAATAAAGTCGTTATTTATTTTTTGCGCACAAAAAGTATTCTCGTCGTTTGATAAACTTAAGATTGAGTCACTGTAGTCACTTGGACTATTTTAACGATATCTTTAATAACTTTTAGGGGCTGGCAAGCTTCAATCCCTTAAGAAGCTTATGGAGGAGTGATCCAGCTCTCAAATTTAATCAAAAATATCATAATTCGTGTTCCGAAGATGAACGAAGGTCTTACGAGGTTGGAACAACATGAGGGTGAGTAAATACTGACAGAATATTCATTTTTGGGTGAACTATCCCTTTAAAAGAGCTGCGTTTTTTCTTTTTACCATATATTAATATAATCATTGTCCTAATCAAAACTGCACTATACTATTCCCTACCTTCAGCTCAGGACTGTTCTGAAAGTATGCTTGGAAAGCTTTCTGACTAGTAGTTAACTAGCTTTTCTTGTAGGCTTTCAGCTTCCTTTTGATGTAATGTCCGACCAGGGCCTGAGGTCGCTGCTGGTAGTTATTCAGGACGTCATGAGAGCTGGTCAGCTGGTCTCCTTTCAGTCTGTCCAGCAATGTTACACACACAACCGCAGCTGAAAATACAGGAAAAAAGCCCTTTCGTATTATCAAATCTCAACCCATCCACAATAAACAACACTAGCAGGCTTAATGTCTGACAAGAGGTCAAAAGCAGTCAGCTCAAACAGACTAACTTCAATAAAAGATCATAAACCTCTAGCACCCATTTCAAATCCATAAACGCCCATTTGCATGAACCTAAACAACCAATGGAATAACACAAACTCGTGCATGTATTACTCATTAACTTGAAGAAATGGTGTGTTAAAGACATACCTCGTAGATTGCTCAGTTTGCACATGGCCGCAAACACAGACGACTCCATCTCAATGTTACGAACCCCAGCGGCATAGGCTTCGGCAAGATATCTCTGTTTATCTTCTTCGCTGTATGAGCAAAAGGCTCCATCCAGCCGCGCTTGACCTGTACACAGACAGAGCCATCAAATACAGCAAACACCTCAGTGCAAAATGATCATAACACTCTATAATATTTAAGAGTGTATTTGAAAATAATTCTACCTTCGTAGAAGTCAAGGGTGCACATTGTGTTACCAATGACGGTGTCAAACTCTGCAAGGTCTTTGCCACACTGAAGAAGCTCCTCTGCAAGTTCCCCGTCGAGTTCTGTGCTCCTGACCACTGGTTTACCCAAGATGATCTGCTCAAGGCGAGGCTGAAACACAGAATCCACCGCCTGTTTGGTAATCAACACAGTCCCTGGCTTTAACCCTGACAAAAGACAGACAGAAAAACAGCTCAAAGAAAACTCAGGAAATGATTCACAAAAATCCCCTGGTTTACAACACCATGCAGGGTGAGGTTGGAGCTTGATTGTGAAAGCATGGAAACAGCCTTTTGATTAAACAGTTCAATGGTAAAAGTAGTGTACCTATTCCACCTGACGTTCCGATGCGCACTACGGTGACATCAGTGCAGTGGGCATGGTACAGGAGCTTGATAAGCTCATGCAACATTATAGAGATTGATGGGATGCCCATGCCATGCTAGAACACAGAATATTCAATGTTAATATTCGGACAAACTTCATTTGCAATTACGTAAACCTCAATCGATCTGACAGAGCTAAATTTAAATTTAATTACGGCCTGATTAAACGGGATGGTGTAGACCTGAGAAAAAATGAAGCTTGTAAATGCCTGAATGTGATTTCTCAGTCAGAATGAACTGATCTTGTGCACAATCATGAGTGCATGTAAACATACTTAGTTTCACATAATCCTTCAGAAATCATTCTTATATGATGAGTTGGTGCTCAAGAAACATCTCTTATCATCATCACATTTCACATTATCATCTTCAGAACACAACTGAAGATGTTTTGATGAAATCTGAGAAATTTCAGTCCCTCCACAGACAGCTAAGCAACTGACATTTTGACTTCAAAAAGTTAACAAAGAGCATGTAAAACTAAACCATATGGATTGAGTGGTTTAGTCAAAATGTTCGGAAGAAACACGGTCGCTTCATATGATGAACAGATTTAATTTAGGCTTTTATTCACATATAAACAGTAAACACTGATCAGCGAACATAAACAGAAGCTCAACCGAACCTGCTTGACATGCAAGAAGAAACCTCATTGGTTCTTGAGGAAGCTCAAACGTGCTGCATAACACGAGAATGAACCTCATTGGTTCTCTTACGACAAGCAAACATGCTTGAACTTCTGTTTATCATGACTGATGTGTGACTTGACGAATAGTTATATGTGAAAAAAAGCCTAAATTCAATCTGTTCATCATATAAAGCGATCATGTCTCTTCAGAAAATTTGGACTAAACCACTCAATCAATATGGATTCGTTTTACGATCTCTCTATGAACTTTTTGATTGTTCCAAAGATGAATGAGTCTTACAGGTTTGGAATGACATGAGGGTGAATAGATAATGAGAGAATTTTCATTTTTCGGTGAACTATCCCTTTAATGCATCCTTGCTGAATAAGAAAAAAAAATTATTTATTTCTGAACTCAAACTTTTGGAATAGTAGTGTACATATGGATGAGTTTGAGTTCACTCACACTGACAGACAGCACAGGTCCAACTTTGTACATGGCGTAGCGATCGGTTCCTGCACATATATTTGGATATTCTGCGTTGGGGTCTGAAAGCCCCAGTTCTTTGGCAATGTATTCAGTGAAAGACTTCATCCTCCATGGACTTCCCCCTACGCACACAAACTGAGACAAAAAGTCCAACCAAGTGAGTTACACAGACCCAGATCATTCTGAAGGTGTCATGTTTTAGTGTGAAAGGGAAATAAAGTAAAGTTTACTTTGACATCTCCAAACATCGCTGCCAAGTTGTGAGTGGATGTTCCCAGGTTAAAATGATAAAGGATGTCATCTGTCATGGAGTCTAAATGAGGATTGTTCACATATATTGACCTATTCAGGTAAAATACAAGTTTGACAGTTAGGTGTGAAACAGCATAACGTTAGCTGTTGGCGATTGTCCCTAGTATTACGAAACGGTTTAAAGTAACACTTTAACAACACACCATAACAATAACAGTCAGTCAGGAGGACAATAAGCCAGGGGTCGTGACAAGTGCGCTGGGAACATCATTTCCGTTTTGTATCCCTTCTCAAAACTGAAAGAAATTTGAACGGAGCATTGTGTCCAGCGAATGAAATCTGTCATTTATCCAGTGCGCTATACAATGCTTTGAGTTGCGTAAAGAATATGAAATATTTACATAAATCATTCAATAGTATATCAAACGGAAGGACTGAAAGCCCATGCACATATAATAAAGACAAATTAATGTAATACATTAGATCCATTCGTACCTATCGCAAGCTCCATTATTCTCTTCATCCAGCGGCATTTTCAGTTTTCTCCTGATATGGACACATCAACAGATTACTTTTCCACGTAAAAAAAAAATTCCACCAAATTAAACCTATGCAGAATGAAGTTTGTCGAACAATAAAAATTATTATACAGCATTCCTAAAAGAATAGTCTCAATGAAGCTCGGTGTTCGTTACCGTGAGATGTATAACGCCTCCTAGCTCTGTGTCCTGCAGGAAGGTCACTTTATAAAATACCGTCAGTTTCTGTCAGTTGCGGTTGCTGTAAAACATCCGCTGCCGTACGTGACGCCACTGCACGAGAATTGTATTTTTTTTGCACGCAAGCCCCGCCTCCTGCGGCAGGATGAGCTAGATGAAGCAACGGATTGGACAGTTGAGAAGTCCTTCATAGCAACAGTCAGGATAAGGGCGGGGCCTCGATTCAACAGGCTGGATACTGACGCAAATGACGTCATTCATAATCACACAACATTGGGCTACTTTTTAATTTTTAAGATGACCGTCACAATTGCTTAATTTACCTGAAATCACATAACATTAACTATAGATGTGTTACACTAACTTTATAATATATGTAATTTGTATTAATTAATGTTTTAATTAATTTTGAACCATAGCCTTTTTTGATATCAATGCAATAAAATGTGTACATTTCAAATATCTCACACACACGTTTGGAAACACTATTTTTAAAGCTTTTGAAAGTAGTCTTGTATGCTCTTCTTGTATGCTCTAAAAATAGTAATATATAAAAATATACATAAACTGTATATAAAATGCAATAATTCAATAAAACAAAGCAGAAAAGCAACTAAAACATATTCTTTTATTGAATGTAATCAATTTAGCGGAATAAATCCAAATCTCAATCTCAAATCCAATTTCAAGTTAAGACAATGAGTTAACAGATTACAGTGATACAAAAAACAAAAACAAATATTGCCTCTGCCCAGATGTGCAAATCATGGGGGGGAAATCCTTGCATAAGATCCAGAGTGGTTGATTATTTTACCATTTTTAGCAACCCCTAATAAGACAATATAATAATACTGAAAGGGCTACAGTACTGTAACAAACAATTATTCTGTGTTCTAATCCACTTTACAGCAATGAATTAAATAAATTTCAAACATTGGCATATGTAAACAAAAGAGATCTATTTTTGAGTGTCATGCTTGCAAAAAAAGAGAAAATAACTTACTGTACCTTTAAAAAAAAGAAAAGAAAAGCTTATTATATACCCATCCATAGGCTTAATAATTGTCAAAAGATAGTGGCAGACAGTTCTGTTTTGCTTGCCATAATGTTCCGTGTTAATACAATTAACCAAAGTGAACACATTCCCAATCTGACATATGAACTTGCGAGAAGTCAAACTATAATTTGAGATGCACTTCACTTCAATCTTAAACACTTCAAGTCCAAATATACACAATAATTAAATTTTTACACAGCAGATCATGAAAGTAGACTAGTAACACAACCTACATTAGGCAAGGATCAAAAGCCTGAGTTCGACATCACCACCGTCTGATAAGGTAAAATGAAAGACCATGGTCAAGAAAGCACAAAGAGTGAGTTTAAAACAACAAATTAGGATGTGGAATCTTTAGCAAGGATCAAGGCATCAGTCCTTTAGTATCATTTAACATTGTACTGTGGACTGGTTAGGAACAATCATTGCAACACCTACATAGAATACAAATGTGTTCAAGAATTCAAGGACAGTATTTTTTTTTTGTTCCATTTACAAAACCTCATCTGTTTTAACCTTTTATAACAATGAAAGTTAATAAATTAACTTAATTTTTTAACCCTTTCCACTTTGGCCCCCATGCGGTGCAGTTTAAGACCATTGT
This sequence comes from Siphateles boraxobius, assembly GCF_051911475.1. Taxonomy (NCBI): domain Eukaryota; kingdom Metazoa; phylum Chordata; class Actinopteri; order Cypriniformes; family Leuciscidae; genus Siphateles; species Siphateles boraxobius. The sequence continues at coordinate 16,620,440 of NW_027508722.1, read as the reverse complement.
ATAAAAAGACTAAGAAATTCCACATTAGGCAGCCCTGTGTAAAGAAATGTAAATAAATAAACTGTTAATCAACCCCTAAGTGAAACCGTTAATGTGCAACACACAAAATACTCATTTCAACTCTTGCAGTGGTTGTGATATTAGTTTGATGAATGCACTTACAAGTCCTCGTCGTCGCTGTTGTTGTTATTGTAGTTGGTGATGAAGTATCTGGGCACATCATTGGTTCTCTAGATTGGGTGACAAGATGATATCGGAAGTTGTGCTATGCATTTTCATTATCACACACACCTATTAAACCATCTTCTGATATAAGTGCTTCAAAAAAATTTAAATGAAATTAAAAATCAAATCAAATCTGTGGATAACTCACTCCATTCTCCAAAACGATTGGATGTTCTGGTAAAAACTCAGGTTTCTTCTTAGCCATTGGACAACTTGCCATCTTGATGAGGAAGTCCCGAGTGTAGCAAATTCTTTCGGCTACAGTTAAAAAAAAGGTCTACTTTAGTAAAATGAAAAATATTTCACCTGTACTCAATATTATAATCCCACTGTTTTACTTCTAATTCCAGATATAGTCATCTCCCTAATTCTTTATAAAGTTTATACACTCTTAAAAATAAAGGCTCCAAAAGGCTTTTTCACAAGAGGAAAGGTTTCATAGTTCTTAAAACTATTGGCAGAAGTACCAGCTTTTTGGTTTGTTCACCCCACAGGAACTAGGAAAAATCTAAGGAACAGCAACTTTTTATAGGATCTTTAAAGATCTTCATTTGTGTCCGGAAGATGATAATGTGAAATGTGCTGATGATAATTATAGGAACGCCTTTCAAGTGGTACTCGCTGCAGAGTCAAATGACGGCCAGCTCCACCTCTCTGGACGTCTAATGTGTTGGAGGGATGGAGTTGTGACTAGGGTTAGGGTGTGGTTTGATATTCTAGCTCCACACATTAGACCCAAATTACATTCGCTCCTCCTCGCTGGACGTCTAGCGAGGGGGAGCTAGACGTAAGCTCCACCCATTGGACTCAATTAGATCCTACTTCAGAGTAGGGTTCATCCCAGCAAAATAGGAACTTCCAGTGACTTTAAGTGTATGCTGATTGGCCAAAAGCATGTCATAAAAAACACTGGCATCTGCCATTTTTTTTTAAAACGTGTAAACACACAGTTTACATATACTTACTTCCCAAACTATCTCCAAAAACATGGAAAACAGTTACAGATGGACTGAAGCCAAAGTCCAGGTACTCTCAACCGTTACACTAGTTGTAGAATGCCGCGCTTACATGACGTCGCTGTCGGCTGGTTTACATAATTTTAGATTTCCAACTGGTGGTGCAAATGCAACAAGGAAAATAGCTCCAGGAGAATATTTAGTTCTCTGCCCTGCTCTGGTGGATAGTTCCTATAATTACCCAGTGCAAAAGCCCCTAGTGATGCCATATAAGAACCATTTTGGGTTCTCCAAATAATCTTTCATTAAATGGTTCTTAAAATTGTGTGAAGTATATTTTAAATAATCTAAAGAAACTGTTTCTGCTATAAATAACTTTCGGTGCAATTAAAAGGCTCCATAGATGTTAAATTTTTCCATTGGACCATAAATGCCAAATACAGCACCTTTATTTTGGGGAGTGCATTGAGGTGGACGCATGCCTTTCTTCTTTGGTTGAGGACTTTGAAGATGCAGGATTTCATAGAAATGCTCCACTTTAATAATGTTGTCCTGTCAACAGTAAAAACAGTTACCTGACAGAAAAATACACTCTTTCAGAGAAATTAGATAAGAAAAAGAAGAGGCCAGCAGCTACAATTAAAATCCAAAACATGACAATATTATCTTAGGACAATAAAATTGGACTTACTGGCTTAATCTCAGCAAAGCTTTGAGGCACTATAAGAGAGATTTCCAAAGAAGCATTCAAACACACCAACACACACAGAAAATACATAAGAAATCAAATTGGGCATCAAATGAAACAGTGACACAATGTTTTGCATTTTTAAGAATCAAACTTAGTGAGAACATTCACATTTTGAACCTTGCCGGCGCAGTGGTCTTGCTGGTTCCAGATTTTTTACAATCCTCTTGTCCATTCTTCTGCTTAAGGACAAACATGTCAGCATATTAATGTGAGACAAACATGCATGAAGTAATAAATTCATGTTTTCATTTGCATTTTCATCAATTTCCTTTGACAAGTAAAATCTGGGCAATTTCCAACTCCACATGGAAGGACGAGATCAACTAGAATCAGCCACACATTTTTCTTTTCAAATTATTCTGTCTAAAAATATTATAGTATTAAAGTTCAGAGTGTATAATCAAGTACTCAAATGTCCGTATTCTTCCCACAAAGACCCATCCCCCTACTTTTAAGGATCAAGTCGGAGTAAAACATGGAAAAATAAACTCATAAATAGGTTTATATTACTTTATCAGAATATCCTTTTCATGCCCTTGTTAAGTCAATTAGAACATGCTATTTGGATTACGTTAATTTATTGTTTATGCTAGCCTATATTTAAATGTAATATTCAAGATTCCCATAATATTGGTTATTTGTAGATCACCTATAGCTGTTTTCTGGGCTTCTGTTATCACGGTTTAACTTGGTGTTATCCTGGTTCACACTATGACAAATAACCTGTCCAGTGCTTTAACGTTAACGTTACAACTGAGGCAGATGGTCACCAATCTTGTGCAAGGTGATGCATTCATATCTGTTGCTTCATTTTTAGTAATGCAAATACAACCCCCCTGGAAAAGTTATGATGATAGATTAGTCTACCAAACGCAAATCCACACTTTTAATATTTTATTCAGCTTTATTAATTCAGTTTTAATATTTCACACGACGCGTAAGTCATGAAAACATACTTTTTGAAAACCATCGAACTGTCCTGCAGAAGTGTAAAAACTAGAACAGCGCATACCATAGATAAATAAAACATAGCCTACATGTAAAACGTTTAAAAATAAAGGTGAACTTTATCATCTGACTCAATCGGCATCAACGGTGCTCGCTAGCTGCTAGCCACCATGACTGCGAACTTTTCCCTTGATAATCACTTTTTTTTATCTCCACATAACATCTTTACAATTGACAACAATGTAAAAAAAAATGTCACAACACTATCAGTCTAAAATAAACTAGTAAATATAATATTGGCAACTTACATGTTGTTCTCACTGTAGCGTCCAGCCTCAGTCAACGCGCTGTCTGTCTGTCATTTCCAAACAAATTCATTCCGCCTGAGCTCGTGACTCCATCTATCTGTGCGTTCACTCTGAACTCACCCAACATCACATACAAATAATAATAATAATAATAATAATTATTATTATTATTATTATTATTACTGTGAGTAACTAAATATTGGGTTGTAAGCAAGTTTTGCAAAAAAAAAAAAAATTTCAAGAATACTTTTTTTATCAAGGTCGGCCCAAAAAAAAGATGATATGCAACTTATATGCAAAAAAATATCTAATAAACCCACTGATATAGGTATAAATTAATCCTTCCGGAGAGGTTTGGAGTTATAATTTGGTCATGAGGTTTATAAACAGTAGCATTCACTAAGCATTCAGGCAGGTAAACTGTCCAGAAGGCAAGTTCTTCATTGAACTAGTAAGGCTATACGTACCTGATTCTTGGTCTGGTGAACTTGTGAACTCTGATAAGAGGCCAAAAACACTGGTTCCATTGTCTGTTGTTCAAGTCACTTAATTTCTTTAACAGTATTGCCAGTTTGTTTTGTTGAAAGCCCAAAGCTTTCGAAACGCTTTGACTGCCAACCTGATAAACAAACTTTTCTAACTAGTTTTGAGAAACACAGGCTTATTGTTTCCCCTTTTCACCTGTGCACAAACTTCTCACCCAGACCTTTGCTTTAGGTTTACTTGACTATGCACAAAAAAAACCTTTGCACTAGCCATTGCGACCCAATAGGACGACCAATACCAACCTGTTGCTTATTCACTTGTTTCCTGTAACTCTTCTGTCAACGCCTGACGATAGAAATCACATTGATGCACATAGGCCTACTAGCACGTTATTTGCGTAAAATTATTAAATCTCTGTTTAACTCCTATAATTTATGCCTTTTTGGTTGCACCCTATGTGACAATATGACCATTGTCTTTAGTGTATTATATAATTTTTGCACCCTTTTCACGCATGGTGTCCCATACTCTTACTTCAAAATTATTACGAACCATCTACAGAATTTGCATTGCCTTCTTACATTCCCTTTTTAAGGATAAGGCTCTCTTCTACCATAGTAGTGTTTTTTTTTTTCAGGATCTGGTGTGCCACAGTTCCCTCTAGTGGCCTCTTCTTTTTCAGTAGATTATATGAGTATGAAATGCCATTGTGGGTTGCATTTGACTGATTGCTGTTAAAATTGCTGTCAACAGCGGTTTGAATTACCTGGAAAAATGGCCCCATGACAATGAGCTACAGTTTGTAAGGCAAAATGAAAAAAGCCTGAATGCTGATAAACAGTTTCACCATCTTGTTTGTGAACAGCATGCTGTGAAAAAACAAAATGGAATAAGCATAATATCTAATAATAATAATCCAATATAAATAGGCATATACATATAATTCATTAAATACTGATTCAGTCGCTTAAAATAGACAACTGATGTTGTGATGCTTAATGCTGCATGATACGCCTACAGAAATCTAGTTATATGCATTTTTAATTTTTTCCACATTATTAGTCACAGTAATGTGAAATAAAGCGTGATCAGTATGGCATTGAAACACATTTTATAGGCTTCATGCAAAAAACAGAACATTAGTGTTAATAAAAAATCCATACAACTCAAATTCAAATAGTCCCTTTTTCTAAAAATTTTCATTTCAATTCCTTTTTTCTAAAAATGTTCAAATTTACTTCATCACTTCAACAAATGTTATGAGAAAACCTTTGAAACATGGAATAATAATAATAAATATATAATTATACATTAAGTGGTTTAGCTGTTGCCATAAAATAAAGCTTTATAAATTAATTTGATGCAGATGGAACCAGATCTTTCCCTATCCACCTCAGTTAACACAAAATTAAACTATCCTAGTATGTCCTGTGAATCTTTGAGACTTCTGATTCATTAACTACTAAACTAGAAGAATAACAAACTGCCGTAAAGGTGAAACTATTTGCACTATACAGTGTGTAAATGATTAAGATGAGTTCAAATATGATTGCAAATACCAGTTTGCTGTATCGAGCACTGCAGCATAATGGACTTATTTTGTACAGCTAAAATAACTGGAAGCAGCTGGCACCGGAAGCCTTGCACATTTCAAAGTAAAAATGGCCATGTCCGTGCTTTGTGTTAAAAAATGTGTATAGACATACTTTCCAACTACATGGTAGGCAAAAACTGTAAGCCTATGTGACAAGAGTAGTATGTCTGAATTCACAGGACTCATACAAGAGTTGTCAAAAAGTGCTTAGTTGACCTACTACTTCCAGCGAGATTCTGAAGTGCACATACATGGACACTTTACCTCATGAAGCCACTGGAGAGGATTTGTGGATAGCAGCTTAGGGACGCAACTGATGGTGATAGGTCATATGACAGTTAGGGTTACATTCATACGACACACATTCAAAATAACTTTCTTTAGTGCTCTAAAAATCACTTGGTTACCCCTAATAGGAACATACTAAGAGAACGAGCGCTTTGTTAAGGATTACTTGTTAATAAAAGGCAAATGAGTTGAAGCAGGGTTAAAACTGAAGTCTGCAGAAAGGTAGCCCTCCAGCTGCTGGGTTGACCACCCTTTCTAGACTATAGATTATATTGATAATTAAGTAATTTTACAATTATAAGTATTAAGACTAAATGAAAATGAATATTGTTATTACTGGATTGCAAATGACACCATACAAAACCATGTGGACCACCGCAAGAAAAGAAAAAAACACACGCTTGGAAAGAAATCAGAACAAGCTGATGTCTTTAATAGCACTGAACATGAAATAACAGTTTTATGGATGTAGGAGGAAACTCACAATCTCACAATGTTAAGAAGATTCTTTTAAATCTGCTTCTATCTGAAAACCACATATTACTGACATCTGTTCAGTGAAATGTCATTAGATTAGAAAAGTCATTACTCGAGTATTATAATATTTATGACATTTAACAGCCCAAATAATACTGTCACTGACATGCATACAAATGCATCATTTCCGAATAGTCAAGAAAAGTTTTGAATCTAATTTAAAGCAGTATTTCAAAAAAAGAAGAAAAAGAAAACATGTCGGCACTTGTCAAATCACTGAAAATGCACATACAACTTAAAAGAGAAAGAAATAAAAGCACAAGTTTCATCAATACTGTAGCCCAAAAGCATATCTAATCAAACACAATCTGAATCTTCCTGGTGCCAATTGGTCTTCCATTTAATTCTTGAAGAGCAGTGAGCGCCTCCCTGTAGGATTCGAACACTACGGTTGCAGCACGCCTGGGGGCTCCATTTCTGTCATACTGCAATGAAGCAGATCCTGGAATCAATCTGTATCCATAGAAGAAATCATAAATCTCATCAATCCTTATCTGAGAGGGTAGATTGAGCAATTTAACACCGGTCGGACCATCAAGTTGTTGGTCAGGTGATCCGTAACGCTGACTTCCATTACCATCCAGTCCGGGCCCGAATGCATTATTGCGGCCAAAATTTGGCTCAAAGCGATCATGACCTCCATAATCCTGGCGCAAATTAGGCTGCATCTCAAAATCATCTCGAGGCATCATGGTGTTCGCAAAACGAGGACTATCATTCAAAATTTCGTTTCTTTCTTGTGGGCTAACCGTCAACTGCTCATTCACACCAAAATTCTGCATCTGGGCCATTGTTATGCACTTAAGCATGACCTCGGATCCAAGAAACCTCTGTCCGTTTAAGGACTGTGCCGTCATGGCTTCCTTCTCAGACTGGAAGATCACCAACGCCTCACCGAGCCCAGCTCCTCTTTCGTCATGCAATAAGACAACCCTATCCTCTGAAAGTGGAAATCCATGAAAGAAGTCCATGATCTCCACCTTGCGAACATCAAACGGGAGATTGCGTACGTAGACACACCTCAACTGAGAGTCAGGAGTGTTTCTTTGAGGCTGGGGCAGTTCAGCTGATCGCCTCGACCCTTTCACCTCATCTCTCTCGTCAATGGACGATTCCAACAAGGTGACCATTTTCTCCTTGGAGATGGGCGACACGTACACTACCTTATGTAGCAACAATTCCTTATTATGAGCCAAGCCAGCACAATAGTCTGTGAGATTTCTAAACACCACAACAGCCGATTTGGTCTTATCTTCCTTTTTTTGGGCAAATATAATAATCTGGTCATCCTTCAAAGTAACCGGATGCAGAAACATCCTCAAATCCCTCTTTTCAACCGCATGAGGCAAGTTCTCAAACATGACGCAGTATTCTTCGTGAGGGGGCGAGCGTGATCTAGATCTGAAGGAAATGGGAGATCGAGATCTCGTTCGCTCTAAGGACGGTCTTTTCCGCATGTCCTCTCTAGGGACACCTCCTGCTGCCAGCCACTGCTCCTCAGAGCATCTTGATAGTTGTATATATCGCGCCCCCATGTATAGTCGATCCCTTTTCAGACCTTCAATTACATCCTCTTTGGAAGCCAAGCGCACAATACTTTGTCCATTGAACGTTCCTCGGGGGTTTCTCAAAAACAGAACATCTTCAATCTTTATCCCACTGAAAAATTTATGGACGTCATCCTTTGTTGCAGAGAATGGCATCCCTGTCAATTTTAAATAAAGATCCGCTCTCTCTGGCACTTCTGCTTCTCTCTGGTGTCGTATCTCATTGAATGAAGATGGAGAGGGCCTGTTCCTCGTGTCTTGATGATCCGGCCTTCGTACGTCTACTCTTGGATCTTTGTTGAATGGCAGAGGACCTCGTTCCGCAGAAGGTCTTTTGACACCCTCCTTGTACATTCCCCTGCCTTTTAACTCAGACCTTCTAGTGCTTTCCTCGAGAACAGTCTGCATTTCTGACTTGCTACTCAAGAGCAAGTTGACAGGAGAGCCCTTAATGCAGCCCCCTGAGCGCGCCATCGCTCGTCTCGCATCTTCATCAGATGCAAATATTATAAAAGCTTCCTCAAGCTCCCCACCAATTATATGAACCCCACCATCAGGGATTCTGAGCCCAGTGAAGAAATTGCGAATGTCCTCAGAACCAGCCGTGATTCTGAGTCCCTGTAATCGGATGACCACAGCCATGATGGAGCACACACAACAGCACCTGCAGACAAAAGGGGTACATATAATAGCGTTATCGCTGACACAACCATTGCCTCCATATAACAATATTCAAAAGAAATCCCAACTATCATTTTCAAACCGAGGTTTAACCACAAAATTAGGAGAAACAAACCTCTCACAGCCAATAAATATAGCTAACAACAATAACAGCCAGTTTGCAGCAAGTAATAAAGTGCTTCAGATCCAGAAAAACAAGATAACGTGCCTCGGATTAACAGGAAAGACTAGTTTTCCAACCTTTAACATCGTTCTTTCAGCTTCCGCATGCAAATGTGCAAGTATGAACTCCACTTACAAATGCAGCTTATCAGCTGACCGCACTATCAAGAGAAACATCACAAAAAGTGTATACAAGTACCAAGAAATTACAAATATCACTGCTATCATCCATACACATATTGCAGCTACTTAACTGTAAAATACTTTGTCCTTTTAAATTCTGTTAGCTACTGTTTTATAATATCCACAATTTCCAACAGAAACCGGTCAACAGCAGACACTTGATCTCATCAACTCATTAAGTATTTTAAAATAACAAGGCACTTTACATGAAGCTCAACAGCCACTTACAAACTGCACAGCCATCAAACCAAAAAACAAAACAGCCCAATGCATCGCACACACAATTCCACTTCGCTTGTGTGCAAACTGTGAATTATAAATGCTTTTAAATCAGTGGTTCTCAAGCAAGGGCCTCCAAAGAGGTCTTAGATTATTTGTGCTATTCACGCCATAAGAATGAGGAAGGAATGATCGGCAAAGGACCACGGGCTAAAAAAAATTGTTTTGATTCAAGTAGGGATGCACCAAAATTTCGGCTGAGGAAAATTACTTTTCTGGTTTTGGGCCGAAAGAGAAAAATGGCCAAAAATATATGCCATGCCGCACCGCCCCTCAGTGTTCATCGCCCGGGTTTCACTCTCGCTCTAACCGTTATCACTGTGCAGTGTGACGCTCTTCTCAATGTTCTGCTATATGCATGCTCTTTGGAAAAACAAAGTACGCTCAAATAACGCGCCAACATGTAATTTCTATTTGCAAAAGCCCTACTGTGCGTGTGGTATAGCCATTCTGAGGAAAGCTGGTAACATGACACCACCCTATCATCCTCTAATAACAATAGCTTTATATGAATAATTGAATATACATTACTTGGATAATTAGTAAAAAATAAGAGCTGAGAGTCAGCTGATGCAAGCTTGACTAACGTGACCGTCCAGAATTAACGAGATGCTTGATATTAAATATAAATATATTTTCAGTCCAATTTTAGAGTAAATTTTTATTAATAAAAGTGGGATTATTATATTACCTTGCATTTTTTAAATTTAGTATCATTAAAATTGTTGAATTTTATTAAAAAGTGTTATTAATAAAATGACAATTTTTTTTTTTAAATAATCAATTTTTTTTTAAAGCATTTGTTTTCGCCCACGTGCATCCAGAACTTTCGTCCTAGAATTTTTAATTTCAGTGCATCCCTAGATTAAAGTCATTACAGCAGAAGAATTTAAAGAAATATCAGCCTACACTGTTTTGCTTAATGGGGGGTCTTGGGGTAATGTTAGAAAAGAGTGAGAACTACTGTTTTAAATGCGAACTATAAGATTAAGCAATACCCTCCAGCAAACTTGCCATTTTATTGCCAATAAAACACACATAAAGCTCACACCACATTCACATGAAAAATCCAGGAAAAATTATTTTCTATAAACTTCTCTATTAGAAAAAAGTCAATTTAAGACGGTCAATTCCAGATGTCACAGAGCCCATTCACTAGGAACAGTAAACAACTTCTATTTTCAATTGCAATCCTGATAAAAAGAAAAAGGTCAATAAAAGAAAAAGGTCTTTTTACAACTCGACTTCACAACCAAGTTTCCCATTTCGCTGCACTTCTTTATGTAACCAATACAAGACTGAGGGCGCATTTTCATGGCTGCCGCTTTCCCATCCGGTAAAAAACAAATCCGTGGTGCATAAAATCCCCGCTTTAATTTCAAACGATTTTATAATAACACTGGCGACAGTTACAAACTTATTTTCGACAAGTAGACCTCTGTAGTGTCCAGGGTGCTTTCTATTTGTGTTGAACAGCGGGCTCTGTACTTTCAGAATCAAAACTGCGCCGAACCGAATCAAACAGCTAGCATTCACGTGCGTCGTCGAATTCAGCCGAACCAACCAAACCCAACTCTTTTAATCAGCACAATATACGTTTATACACAATGACGAACACACGGTAACAAACATATGACATGAAGAGCAACGTCAATTCCGTCATAACAAAAAAAAAAACATTGGTGTAAACAAAGAGTGCAGCAGCTGTCTTCCGTAGTATCGGCAATCCTAAACGTGAGAGGCCCAGAATGTGAAGCGCACAATATTGATCAAACTTACACAAAACAAAGATATCAATCCTTTCCAAATATAAAGGAACGCGAAATTAATGCTGATCTGCGGTGTCGTATATCCGATTCCAACCGTGACTAAGCAACAATTTCGTTGTTTGCGATATCTGATGCAAGGACGGACCGAAAGAAACTAGAGCATCCGCATCTCCTCCAACGCCATCTGTAAACTACGGAAAACCGGAGGCGCTGAACACAAAAACTCAATCGAGAAACATAGACGAGACACAGTAGACGCCAGTCTGATCTAGAATATCTCCAATATCTTCAACGACCCATTTCCTATTATTTTATACCACTCAAAAGAGGAATACAAAATTGCACACTACAAATATTGATTTAATGGCTATAAAGTGTAATGTGGTGTAACAACCATCAATTAAAATTAGTCCTATTTCATCTTTAATACCAGTGTATAGGCCTACAACTTTATATTTACAGATAAGTTCAAACTTTTATTTGAAGCATGATTTTTTTTAACATCTCCATACACCTGGACAAAACATGACATTTAAAAAAAGTTTGAAATATGTGAAATAAAAAAAAATGAAATTTTAATTAAAAATAAATATTTAGACAAGCCAAATTTTATGCTTACAAATACTTACGATTATTTAATTTAATTTTATTTTTGAAATTTCTGACAGTTACACAACCTAGAAATTTTGACTAGCTTAGCCTATATTTTATTATCAACTATTGACTAGCCTATTTTAATATTACTATATTTTTAAATATTACACATTTAATAAAAAAATATGCTTTAATGACAATGGGAAATCTCTTTTTGGGGACATATGTTTACACAGATTCTGTGGGTTCCTGCTGCCATAACCATGTCTTGAACATGGGGGATAGTGACCTGTGACATATTATGTTGAATATCAAGTTTTTGTGTGTGTGTGTGTGTGTGTGTGTGTGTGTGTGTGTGTGTGTGTGTGTGTGTGTGTGTGTGTGTGTGTATGTGTGTGTGTGTGTGTGTGTGTGTGTTAATTAGAAATGTGTGCACATGGTTTTAGATTTATTGAGTAAACATATATATTTTTTTTAATTTTGAAGTGAAAAGGAAAAAATAGACCTTTGCGGTAAGAGGGGCTAGTTGTGGTGCTGTCTATTTAGATTCCATCTAATTATGGGCTGTATTTAAGTCATAGAATAAATGTAAATTTCAGATGAATCTCTTTTACAGCTTTATTTGGCTTTGTCTGTTTTGGTCAATTGTTCAATTAAATGTCAAACCACAATTTTAAATAGAATTTCATTCAGTATTTTATATTAAATACATATTATATTGATTCTGCAAAAGTTTGACTTAGAAGGCCCTTTACACGACACCATTTTCAACTACAAACGGAAAACTTTTATGCATTTTGACCGTTCATTTACACGATATTGGCGTTTTGGGGGCCTGAAAGAGCAAACTTTTAAAAGCAGGTTTCAAAATGCAAAATTTTGAACATGATACCATTATTGTCTTTGTGTAAACTACAAAAATGCAAATTTGTGAAAACGGTGACGTCATGCACATCCGCATGCGTATTACATTTTCAGTGTTTAAGCACATAGTTTCTTTACAAAGTGACATCAGCTACTGGCCTGGCAGCATAAAACAGAGTTTTTGTTTTCGTGGAGAACAGGGATTGTTTTGACAATGTCGTCTGTAGGCCTACACAAAAAACGCAAAGGAATAACCATTAAATTTTTTTGGTACATCATACTCATAGTGTTCTTGACCCCAGGTGGGGAGCCATCTTACCTTACCTGATTTGACTGGCCATCTCAACCATTTTGACATCGAAGAGCGCTGTTAGAACGCTGAAACAGACAAGCCTAAATATAACTTTTAAAATCTTTTTGTCACCTTAACAACAAACAGCAATGGAGTGCAGCAGAGAAGCATCAATAAAATCAAATATTGGGGAGACAATTTGGCCATATTTCCCCTTGTCTATAGTGGTTAAACGACCCATATACTTGTTTCACGGTTGGTACAACAACAACAACCAAATGAAAAATTTACAAACAATCTGATTTCAGAATAGTCCTGTGAGCAGATCCCTGTAACTGTGATACTACAAAGGGTTACTGATCAGTGGTCCATTGAACACAAAGATGCCCTCATTGTAACCTCTGTGAGACTTCAGACGTGATAAAGTGGTTGTCCTGTTACCATGGCCAGCTGCCAAGACTGCCTAAATAATCATATGAGCCTGGTGCTGAGATACCATATTCACAAATAAATAAAATAGGCCTAATAGAAAATCAGGAAAAGGTAGTATAGATAAAACAAACAGGAATTAACAGAAAAAAGAAAATACAGTAGCCTAAATGAGTAAAAAAAAAAAAAGGTCTGTCATCAAATTGGACCTGTGGGGATTTTTGAAGTGTTCTCACTGTGAACTCTCTCTAAAGACAAACATACCAAACAAAACATGTTTAGACAGACAAGGCCATTTAAAGATAACAACAAAACATCAGACCGGTATAGAGAGAAAATGAACAGAATTACAAACAATTTATCAAGTGTGGGACTTTTGAAGACAAGAAAAAGACCTGCACAGTACAAGATGGACTAGGCAGGGCTATTTCCACTACGAGGCTCCACCTGGGACTGTCAGGATGTTTCCCACTGGAAACTCATCACAAATTTCCTCATGAAGCTAAGAGCAAGGACTGAACAGTGAGATAAAGCAGACACGGATAACCAACACACTTTACATTATGTGCCCCGATCAGCAAGGCTTGTGCAGCATCAACAAACCAAACACCATTTTATTACAAAATAATCATGTTACTAATAATTGCTTTTTTTAAATATATTTTAATCTTTTTATCAGCCCAAATATTTTTAGATTTCAGCTGAAATTGGTAATGAAGTTAAGTAAAAACTATAAGACTATAGATAGACTCTCAAGCTCTAAACACAAACTGTTAACAAGTTAACCATGTTGTGAAATGAATAGACCCCAGAAGAGATAGACCATCTAAATGTTTAAGACATGCCTTTATTTGACGAGCCAATGTGGCTTGAGATGTCTGCTAGTAATTCTGTGTGAGAATATCTGCCTTTAATTGTTTTATTAGTAACTAAACTAACTGAGTGAATTGTCTACGACACAACACATCAAACACAAACGCTATCGTGAAATAAGACATTTAGTTAAAAATTACCAACCAGTAGGTATCTGTGGCATCACTATGCAAAGCATTTGACAATTTGCATACACTGAATGTCTTTTAAAATACTTTATATAGTCTGACTGCAATGATAAACCATACAGGTTGAACTTTAATTGGATTATTTTAAAGACTGGCAAAAATGACAAGGAATGGTTCAAAACGAGATCACTGGAAGGGCTTTTCATAAAACCAGACACAATATATTATAAATTAAATATTTTATTATGAAACTGCTGAATACAATAGACAGAGAAATTCCTTGAAAATACTAGTTTGGAGAAAAGTCAGCATTTCCAAAGCTTTTATCTGCATCCATATAAACCACAAGCTGTTTAACATTGATTTCTTAAAACTAACAGTTTATATTTCAGATATTTTTTATGCATGCATTTAAAAAAAAAAAAAAAATATATATATATATATATTGTATTTAGTATTTTATGTTACTAATACTTGTTTTTTTTAATTACTAGTAGTTAGTGATCTAATAATGACTGGTATTCAACTAGTCACTAGTATTATTCATATTATATATTAGAAATTGAAATAGTAACAAAGAAACAAGTACTATCAGTAATGAATGGTTAGGTAAGGCAAGATAAAGTGAAACAAGCATCAGCAACAACTGAAGCATTTACTAGTCTGAAGTGAATAATTGATATATGGACCATAGTTAAAATTTGGCATTTGTTACTATTAAACTGAATAGTCATTTGCTATTATTTGGAAAGTGAGTAGTAGCAAAGTAATAAATACAAGTATATTGATTAGATAGCTTACTACTATTTATTACTTTGCTACAAGTCACTTTCCCAATAGTGACAAATGGGCATATTCAGTTTCAGTGAAATTAAATTGAAAAATAGTCATTGGATTACTTACTAAAACTAGTAACATTAAACTCGATTCTAGTTTGTGTTAAAGATTAAATGTTTAAACTGCTTGCCATATACAACTTGCCCATTTTCTTCCGAATTTCACATTTCGAGTTTAACCCCTGATAATACTGAGGATGCTGAACTGACTTCAGGGGGTCCCACACTATTGAATGCCTATCAGGGTTCCACGTTTTCTGACCAAAAACATTGCACTAAACGGTCTTTAGCTGAGCATGTCCCGAGTTACCTTAGCATTAAACTATTTTATTCCACGTTATCTAGTAATGGAAGATTTCGTAGCTTAACAAAGGCCCCAAGACCGTCGACTAGGATCGTCATCAGTCCCCCTGGACAGCCGAGACATCAGTCGACCTTCTTCTTCACTGCATGAGCTGTGGCTCGTAACGAGAGAGGAGGAGCCGCGAGTCCCGCGACCGGTGCATATCGACTCCGCCAGATCATCTGAGGCTGCCCTACTACATCATGAAACAAAAAGGATGGTGCCTTCCTCAACCCGCTTCGTACTGATAAACCAGTACAGAGGAGTCGTCTAATGAGTATTTATTTGATCACCGTGGACCGAGCATTAAACGCAAGCATTTGGATCTAGCTGCATGCTATCTAACACTAGGCGAATTGTTGCCCCGTGTGGATTTGACGTCTGTGTTCTGCTGGATGTTTAGGGAGAAAACAAGTGAAAGAAACTGCCATAATTGTCCTACAAGATGGAGCGCTTGACCGAACTGGAGAACTATACGAAGTAAGTACTTTACAGCTGCTGTGCGTTTTTTGGCACACAAAACATACCCAATGAAAACCTACATGCACTACATATTTTAACCAGTTAGCTAGCCATTGAGCTATCTAGTTAGTCCTTTTACTGCTAACTCGCTAACCCAACGCTCACCGTGACCTGTTTTCATAGGTTCAGAGCATAAACCATAGGTCAAACTGTAAATTTTGGTTTGTAGAGAAAGGGGTATTGTTGATAACCCGTTATGCTCAACAAATAGATTCGGTTATCAAAAATAAACAATCATAGACGTTTTAAATGGGTGACCATAGCGACAGTTCACTGTGCAGTTAGCCAGCGAGCCGAGGAAACTAACGTTACATGCAGGGACCGATAAAAAAAAAAGTAAATACGATTAACTTTATATAAAATGTGATGTTCTTTGTTGCTGGAAATTCACAGAATGTCTCAAATATTATTAGACAATACTGTAATGTTAATGTATTTCATATGTCCTGGTGGATACACAAGTGAAAATAGATGCAGCGAGGCCTCCGTGTAGGCCTCATATCCACGAGGTAAATTTTTTTAGCTCCCCGCGGTTCATTGCAAGCTCGTTGACATTATGAACCAGACAGTCATCGCTGGAGTTACTGGTAACGAACCGAAGGCCGTGTTATTAAAGAACCTGAGTTGTTCACATGGTCATCCACAGCAATAATTGAACTGAGATATCTGTAGACAAAACATTGCTATGTTGTGCAAACAAATGTCACCCACATGCGCTCCTCTGCAGTATTTAAGCATTAATTTGGCCACTTTGTCACAACATGTCGATTTATAATCCTTTATTATATGATCAACAATCAAGCTATAATTATTGAACATAACAAACGACATAATCCGTTGTTACTCATTTATGTCAGAAAAACCCATATTGTGCGTCCAAGGCACGTAGTTTACCTTTCACATTTGAGACAAAAGGCAGTTTGTCCTGCTGAGCCAGATAAGTGCTCTTCCCTTCACTTCTGTCTGCTGCTACAAGCACCCAGATGACCATTTCAATTCTACATTTTCTCGTTTCTACAAGCATAGAAAATATATGGCTTTAACTATTATTATTATTATTATTAAAGATATTATAGATTAAAGCATAGTATAGCAAACCATTTTCCTAAAGATCAAACTTGAAATGAATGAATATTACAAGGAAATGCATAGCCCCATTCATATGCAAAATTATAAAAGATACAATATGTAATATTTTTTTTGCCGCTATGGGTCGCTATCCTCGCTCTTACAATAACAAAGGCGTAGGTTTATGACGCAGTGATAAGCTGAATGATGGGACTTGCTGTCAAGCTGGTAGATCTAATAATATTTATGGATGAGTGAAAACATTTTTTAACATTACAGTGGTATGAAGCAGGTCGCGATTGCTAATAAGAGACCGGTATCACACACAAGGCCCGTGGACATAAAGGAATGAAGTAACGCAGCGCTGTTTCACTTGGTCTAACGTTACACTATCACACTAAATAGCATTTAAACGTGCGTTGAAAGTTATGTTATTCTATGTGTTAGTTTGTTTACTATATGAAACTAGCAGTAAGCTAGATCAACATTAGAATAACATACTGATAATATTCTAACATTTCATCATGTTGAGCTATATAACATTTATTTGTTTTATGTACATTTGCTCACCTGTCTAATAAAGTATGTGCAAGAGGGTGTCGGTGTCAAGTCGTGACTCGTGAAGCTCTGTCAAGTCCGAGTTAGTCGCTGACGTGGAGCTCTCGGCATCTCAAAAACGCCACGCCGATATTGATCCTCATTTTAGTTCTCCTTTTTTGTCCCAAAGGCTGCTTGCCATGGTCTATGTTTGAACAAGAGAAGAACAGCGTGCCGCTAAACGTTACGCACTACGCAGTTGTCCACGTCTGTCGCCATGGTTACGTCATGGCTATGACATTACGAGCATAGACAGTAAAAGAAATGGACACAGCGACCCCCTTGATTTCAACGGAGAAGACTGAAGCACGATTAAAGCACTCACTTCCTGATGGCTGAGCAACTGCGCAGGCTCAAACTGAGCTTGACGACAGTCTGACAGTTGTAAATCTTCTAGTAGCTGTGCCAAGACAAATCTAAATCACCTAATTCCTCAAAAACGTTGTTGAAATATTTTGTCCTGTTGCTTTTATGGACTCTCTATCGATGGGCTTCTCCCTTGACTTTATTTTCAAAAAACCCTTCTACGGGGACATAACGTAAGATACAAAGTAATGGAGCCTTTTATACAATGTCGCGTTTCTTTAGAAATTAATAATAGACAAATGAAGTCTTTGGACGCCTCAGATGTAAAGTTATTCGCTGTCAAAGTGATGCCAAAATGAATGGGAGTCAATGGAATGCTAACAGCAGCAGAAGTTCTGCTACAATGGCGGCTCCCGCGAGGCTTCAGTTTCTGGCTGATGGATTACCCCCTTGATTACGAGCGGAAACCGAAGATAGCGCGGATATTGCGTCTTTGACAGGCGACATTATTTTCCAGGACAACCAATTATTTAAAATTGGAATTTCTCTGAAATAAATAATGTTTGGAAACTTTTGGTATATTGTAAGTACACAACTGCTGGAAATATATCACACCGTGCAAGTGATTTTTTGGACATTTTATTACAAAATTCCTACATATTGTACCTTTAACATGACATGTAGGCTGAATATGAAAACAGTCATTTTGTAAATAAATGAATAACACAGAAGTGTAATTTACCAGCAGCATGGAATAAACACTCGTCCAAATATTGTTTTGCTATTAGCAGCCATATTAATATTCAAGACAAGTGACGGATTAATTTGCAGCAGAATATTGTAAAGATTGTTTTGACAGCTAAATGAAAAGTGTTTCCCTTTTGAAATTTCAATACGAATTTAATTTATTTAACTTAAAGGGATAGTTCACCCAAAAAAGTCTGTCATCATCTACTCATCCTTATGTTGTTCCAAACCTGTATGAGTGTCTTTCATCTGTTGGACACAAAATATGTTTTGAAGAATGTTGGCAACCACACAGTAGATGGTAGCCATTGACTTGCATAGTATTTTTTTCCTACTGTGCTAACCGTCAATTGTCTTACCAAAATTAACTTTTTAGTTCAACAAAAGAAAAAGTCATACAGGTTTGGAACAATGTAAAGGCCCGATATACTCACAACAAAGTTCTTTTTCGTTTTTCATTTAAAGGGTAAAACGAAGTTCGAAATACATTTACAGCGATATACTGTTATCGAACATCTGACGGCGCCCACTCTGATGAGAGGAGAACGGTGTTTAGATGATTATGTAAATATCGTCATAACTGGATCTACTGGTGAAATTCACAGACTTTTCTCCGGTCATGTATGCAAGATTCCAATAATTTAGTGAATGTAAACCTTCCCCTGGAGCTTATCTGCTTCCATTTTTGAATGCAACGACCATGTCTCAACATTTTTCCTTTTCAGTATAGAGAGTATGCACATGACGTCACCGTCGGCCGGAGTGACAGCGAAAGACACACAAAACACTTCTAAAATGAGAAAGAGCTTTGCGATTGACTGCACAACTAGATATGTAAAAAGAAATCTGAGGTAACCTATATTTGTACAGACTGCCAAAACTACAGAACAAAGAAGCAAATGGATCGCTGCAATTCATAGAAACAACTGGACTCCAGGTAGCGAAAGGTGGATTTGCAGTTATCATTTTGTGTTAATAAGCTAAATTTAGGGGTAAAATCATAACATATTGTATTGACAACTCATCAATTAAATATTTACCCTAGTATATTCTGCATAATTGGATGTTTTTAAATAAACACTGACAAAAAAACTATACAAGTTTTAGGGCTGGATGATATAAAAGTGATCCCCCGAATTTAGACCTACCTATAATTGTATTTATATAAAGTTTTCACACAGGCATATATGCTTAATGTATCTCCCCGGTGTCGAAATCAAGCACATATAAATGTCAGGAAACACGATTCCTGCATGGCTGCATGTCAATATCCATGGATCACTGGATCTTTGGTAAGTTGTAAGGAACGCTATATCAAATCCAACCTTTAGGCTAGTTTAAACTGATAATCGTTTGTTTTACTCGCGTTTTCGCTGTTTCCCCTATTAAATCACACAGCAGACTCTTTTGCCACTCAGTCCGGCTGAGGGGGCGTGTTCCGGCAGGAAAGTGAGGTCAATGCATACCCTTCAGTTACCCTCGGATATACGTTGCAATATGAAAAAAAGAATCTGTCTAGAGCTACTTCCATTTCTAGAGGTGTGAATCTTCACTTGCAACAATTCGATTATTAAACGATTCTCAATGCATCACGCTGCACTCTTACTACAAAAGTTATTCTGCCAAGAGCAGTGGGTGATTCCCTCTTTTCTTTTGTTGTTTGATCAACATTAATGAAGTATACAGCAGCAGGTTTATTATATTAAGACATAATGCATGGATCTAATATGTTACACATCAGATTTTTTACAATCACTTTCGTCAGTTTTGGAACCACCTATCTGTTATAGTGGCTGTTGTCGTGGTATAACAGGGCACTAGATGGCCGGATTGAAGAATCAAAAATGAGTATTGCCTTGTAAAAATATAATGGACAAGTTTGTGAAAGGTAAAACAGATGATGAATCTGTTTAAAACGTCTTTTTAGTGTCTTATTGTGCTTAATAACTCTTTTTAACATCACTTAATTTTCTCATTCATGCATGTTCTTTTCATAAAAGCCGAAATGTGCCCAAATATCTGCTTTCAAGAAGCTTGGTACATTATCTGCCAACATCAGATGCAAGTGCCTTGTGCTTAATATATAATAAGAGTACTTTATTTGAAATAAAACAGTACATTAGTATGTTTGATAGGCCTATTTAATAACATTTTTAAAAATTGATTATTTTGTTTTTATGCATCAATTCAGAATCGCTCACATCAGCATCGCAATGCATCGTATTATATTCCATAGCTCTATCCATTTCATTGCAACTTTAGCATAGTTTTTACCCGCTGTCCTCGACCAGTTAAAAACAGACTTGTGACCCTTTTTTGTGACACCAGTTGAGAGCCACTGGCCTAGACAGCAAAAACACAGTAACCTAATTGTAAAATATAATTTAGCACTTATAGAAACATCTAGTGATGTATCTGTGGAGGAGATCTTTAATATTTTTCCCCCTTTTAACAGTTAGATACCTGGATGCTTCATCTGTAGACCAAATACTGTATGTTCAAATTCAGAGAACAAATATATTTGTATCAGGGAATCTACATTGACTGTATTAAAGGATGCTGTCTCTTCTCTATAGGTGTGACATTTTGTCAGAGAGCATACTTCTCTGAGTTGGATTGCCCCAGTGTTGCAGCTTCCTTCAAGCTGCTCTGCATCAGATCTGCCCCAACATGGATGCTCTGTTGAATCCCGATCTCAGGTAGGTTGCAGTATACCATTTGTTTAAACTGCAAGCAAAAACAAAACGTTTAACCTTTGGCTGTTAATAGAACAGAGGCTTTGCAGTAATCTTCAATTGTGTTTCAGTGAACATAACTTGAATTGCAGAATTTGATGTCCAATTTCAATTTGACGTGTCAATATATCTTTAGCTCCTTATGTCAACGGACAGTTTGCAAGAATGTTAAGCCATGCATCCCTGCAATATTAATCCTGCTTCTCCAGTTCCAGGCTAAATTTGGTTTTGCACTATTGAGGGATTTTAGATAAGCGAGTGCTTGCATATATTATGCAGGCTTAAAAGATTTGACATTTCAGTTTATGTTATGCTTCTAGTGAGTGTCATTAGGGATATAATTTTAGCAGTATTATTAGAAATGTTGCATTAGAATGGCTGTGGGTCACGCATCAAAATGCTATTCATTCTATTATACCTGATTCTTGATGGTGCCATTATTGAAAAAAATATATCAAATAGGGTCATGGTAGATTAAAATATTGCTCAGAGATATGACGTCTGACATATGAATGGCATAAGAAGCCCCTCCCATAACTACTATTATCATTGTGGGGTGACTCCATTATGAAGGTCAGATGAAGAAAATTAGTCTCAGAGGAACATGTAAGCTAGTTGTTGCTTCGTAGCTTCATTTTAGGCTTCATATTAGAACTAGCAAGCAGTATGCTTGTTGTTGCAAGTGTGTCAGTTTTGTATGATATGACGAGACTTCAAAAATAGGAAGAAAATATGAAACAGGCCTATAATTGTGTGTTGTCAGCATAGAACTTTTATAACTTTTTGGCATTGGCGTTTTGGATAAAATAGTAATGTTATTTCACAGCAGGGGCAAGTTGTATAAACTGCTATGACTAGTATAACAAATTAGTCTCTCTTTTTTTAAATACTGTTCAGAACTGCCAGTTACATTAAAATATAGATTGGTGTAATTTCAAACCAAAAAGTAAGACTGATTGCCAACCAAAAAGTAAGACTGATTGCCATTTGTCTAAGCGCTAATTGGTTTAGACACAATCTTAAGATAATGGCTATGTTTATGCAACTGTTAATTGTTGTTAAGGTGGTTCATTTTCTTTAAAATGAGATTTTAAATTTGACTAATGTTCTGCTTTCTTTCATGCTGTTCATTTGACAACAGGGAAGATGTAAACGATTGTTCGGTAGGTCTTTAAGTTTAGATCTCTTTTTGTTTGTTAAATGTACATACAACATGGTAATAAAATGCTTAATTGTATTTTTTTTATATTTATATATGTATCACTAGATCAAGGTTGAAAGCCTCCCGAAGCAAGTCATATTCAAAGGCCTTGCACCCAGGATCGTATTGACTAACCATCTCCTGCCTAAAGGAAACAAGGCGAAGGTAAACCTTGAGGAACAGGGTCGACAAAAGGTCTCCTTTAGCTTTGCACAGACAAAGAAACCACGTCAAAATGTATTTTTAGCCCCACCAAGCCCAGAGAAATCTGCAAGTGAACATTCTTCTCCACTGCAAGCTGGATCTGTACCTACTACAGATCTAGCAGGACAGACTGATGAAACCAAGAATGTGGACACAAATACTCCAGCAGTGGTGGAGAACCAGACTGCACCTGCTCCAGTATCCATCCCACTCAAGTCAAAACATGTTCTTGGAAAGATGCATTTTAAGAAACAGTTTCTCAGTGTTACTGTTGTGGAGGATAACTCCATTGTCAGCATTGCCTCAGCAGATATTTCAGAGCCAGTAGTCCCACCTGAGTCAGACAAAATTAGATCTTCAGCCAAGGTTGAAACTGACATCTCAGTGCAACAGTCTCACAAGAACTCTGTCATTGATAGTTCCTCTGAAAAAGTTATCAAAGAGGAAAACCCTCAGGAGAAATTAGACTCATGCCTTAAAGGTCCTGTTTCTTCCCATATTGGGAAGGGGGATATGGACACTTCCATTATTTCTGAGCATGAGGAAAACCGAAAATCCCAGCCACGATCAGAAAGCACACTTCCAGGTTCAGAGTCTGATGGGGATTCAATTCGTACATCATCTAGCCATAAATCTAGTGACCACAGAAATAAAATAAAATCTGAATCCCAGATAAATGAAGCGAAAAGATCTTCTAATTTCAAAACAGAGGAATTAGAAAAGCAGAGGCCTAATAGGAAAGAAGATGAAAAGGGGTCGAGTCGGGCAAAGTCTGAGCGTGACTCCAGGCACACGTCTTTAAGATCATCTCGTTCTGACAGAGACAGAAGAAGGACCAAAAGTCGTTCACGGTCCAGATCTCGAGGATGTCGAACTAGTTCTTCTTATTCCAGATCTGAAAGGTCGAGGAGTGAGAGACAGTCAAGGTCACATTACCATGATTCTGAGCGGAGGTTTCATAGAAGTTCTCCTCATCGTGAAAGGAGAAGCTCGCGGTCTCGAACTGATGGCAGGTCTCGTGACAGCTCTGACTCGGAGGATGACCATAGGCAGACAAGGACTCGAGGTAGTGACTCAAGCCGATCCTCTACATACTCTAGCTCACAAAAAGAATCAAAATCATCCACTCACTCCAGATCCCACAGGGACTTAAAACCCACAGATTGTTCTCGATCATCTGAGTCAGACAAAAGAACACAGCATTCAAAATCAGAACGATCTAATTTAAAAGCTGGTGATTCTGAATCCAATAGAAAGAGCTCTCCTGAAGCAGAAGCAGTTCACAGGAAATCCAGTGCCCACTCAAAATCAGAAATTAATGCTAAAACCTCAAATTCCAACCGAGCTACCTCATCTCGAACATCTGAGAAAAAGGTCCATAAAAACAGCTCTGACTCTGAAGAGGAGCACAGAAAAAAAAATCAGTCACAAGGATCAGACAGATCATCTGGTTCACAGACTTTATCATCCAATAAAACAGATTCAATGGATCACAAGACTTTAAATAATGTTACTGGAACAGAGAGACAATCAACAGACAATAATAACACAACGCAGCCAGAGTTAGCCCCCTGTTCAGTTACTCCTCAGAAGGAATGCAACAAAATTGATGACAACTTTACTCTGCCTGAAGCTAAATGCATTTCTCAAGAGATGCATGAAGCTAAACTCAAAGTTAATTTGTTCGAAACAAATCGACAAACCGAGCATCAGCCTCCAAACCAAGATATTATTAGTTTGGAAGAGTGTACAAATGTCCCTGAGAGTCACAAGACAACTGAAAGATTGAAGCCATCCACTTCCACAACAAGTAGAAGCCTTGAAGTTAGAAGTTCCACCGAGGCTAATAAACCTGGAATAAAAGATGAAATTCCAATCCAAACCGAAGCTCTGACAGAAGGACCAGCCAAGTCATTTTGCGTAGGCCACTCTCCCAGTCAGGATTCAGTAGGATCACTGACAGACCCTCTTTCTGTGAAAGAATTACCAGCTGGAGGATGCTTGAAATTAAACACTAAATTGGATGGGTCATCGCTAAGCATTAGTACAATCAGTATACCCATCACACCGAGTGCTCAACCTTTTGAAAAAGATTCTGAGCAACTTAGCGTGAACTCTGAACAACCTAGTGATATTTTGAAAAAGGATGGTAGTGCTAAAAAATCTAGATGGGACATTGTTGGTCAAGTCACTTCAGAATATCAAAGTCCTACGAAAATAATTAATCCAGATGTGAAAAAGGTAATTTTAGTAAAACAAATAGAGTTCAACAATGATACTACCCCTGATGAATCTTGTACACAGAAACAGGACTCTGAATTACCATCTGAAAAATCTATAGAAGGACAAATACAAGACAAAACCTCAGTTGAATCTCATCACAAAGTAATTTCCCACACATCTGACCTTGTAAACCAATATACCCATAGTCAATTAGTAAATCAGACTGTTGAAATTCCTCAGTCAACAAATATTGCAGTTTTTAGTGATCTTCCCCTTAATTGCTGTTCTACTGCTAAAGAGAAAATCGATGTAGACAAACCAAGGCCTGAAACTCAAGACCCTGATTTCTTAAACCATGATGGTAAATGCCACAGTGAGGACAGTGAGAGTGAAGAATCTGACTCTGATTCAGATGATGAGCGGCTCTCCTTAAAGCGGTTGCACTCTGTGGTGGTTGTGCCAAAAAATTCAACCATTGCTCTTGAGACAAATGATTTGACTGAACCGTCTCCCGGGTCCTCAGTGTTTTCTGGCCAGCAACTGACTGATACACAAGGAAGCGTTAATAGGGAATTTGCTTATGGCTTTAACAATAAGTCCAAGCCGCAACAATCATCAGCTGCACTTTTTAAGGCCGGTGCACAAGATGCAATTCCAGATTTTAAAGGTGTCTCCTACCAATCGCAGAGCAACATGATTGACAGCACCAGCCATTCGGAGGCTACCAGTGCTCATGTGGACAAGAACTGGGGTCCCCAAGAAATACCAAATGTCCGTGTCCAGATAAACCAAGCTTCTATTCAGAGTTTTGAGAAGAATTGCAAGCGGCCCGAATTGGATCACCATCAGTACCATGATAGACCAGATAGCTGGAATGGAAGGAAGGGAGGAAAACCGCAATATGGGGACTCAAATGACTTCAGCGGTGGGAAGGGTTATTGCTTGGCCTGGGACTTCAATCAGTCAGAACAGCCCAGCAGTACATTTCAGCAACCCGACAGCAGTCATGGCACCGAACGCCCATCTCAGCCAGGAATTGCTCTGTTTGATAATGTTCACAGACAAGATCAATGGGGTCAGTCTGCCATCTCTGAAACCAGCAGACTAGTCAACATGCATGTGCCTTTTCAGTATCACAATTCAGTTAACCAGATCCATCCAGACTCTCTGACCAATGACCATGATTACGATAGTGAGAGAAGGGTAGTAGGGATCAAACAAGGATCTATCCTGTCTGCTGATCTTCCAGGATCATCCCCATTTGTTCAAGCCCATGAGATAAGTAGCAACTGCAGCTTCACCACAGAAAATCAGAACATCTCAGAAGCCCCTCGAGAAGACAACCAAAAGCCTCATCGAGGTAGGGGCCCACCTAAGAAAAGACGTCAAGATTTTGAATCTGAATCAGATAATGAGGCTGAGGCCGGTCTGACCAGTAAAAGGGATAGTTTGGATGAGAACTCGAGAGGTTTGAAAGATAGTAAGGAATCTTTCCATCAAATTCAAGAGGTGCAGCGCCCACTGCTCAGTCTTAACAACTTCCGGGATCCATATGTGTGGAGGGAAAAGGCAAAGCAGAAAAAAATGCCACCCTACTTTGACCTCATTGAAGAAAATATGTATCTGACTGAACGGTAAGTGTCTATTTTTCCTTTTTACACCCATTTTTGTCCTTGGCAAATGAATTCATATTCTTTGTGTTAGTGGCACCATGCTCTACTGTTTTTGATTTTCTTAATGTTTGTCCATTTAATTTTAACTTTCTTAAAGCTCATCAAATCTGATCTTTGTCCTTGCAGCAAAAAGAATAAGTCTCATCGTGACATCAAGCGTATGCAGTGTGAGTGTGCTATCCTCTCAAGAGAAGAGCGAGCTCGAGGGATTATGGCCTGTGGGGAAGATTGCCTTAATCGCTTGCTGATGATTGAGTGGTAGATATCCTGCTACTACAACATAATATTTGCTTTCAAGCAGAGAGAACCTGTAGAGATAGACCGTAATTAATATATTGTGTTTGTTACTGGCTGATTTTATATAACTGGCAGATTGCAGTTGTTGAGACTGGAGTCTTCAATGATTCAACTTGTTCTAATTTGCAGAAAGAACATGGAAGGCAAAATTATTATATATATATATATTTTTTTTCCTTTTTCTTGTTCTTCCAAGCTCTTCCCGGTGTTTAAATGGAGCATACTGCTCCAACCGGCGCTTCCAAATGAAACAGCATGCAGACTTTGAGGTAATTTTGACAGAGAGCAAAGGTTGGGGTTTACGAGCAGGCAAAGACCTACAGCCGTAAGTACTATTTGCTTCAGTTATCAATTGCTTATTAAATACATCCTTTTTCTTTTATGTAAGTTACCTATTTATTTATATATATTGCAGGAATACCTTTGTTTTAGAATACTGCGGAGAAGTTTTGGATCACCGGGAATTTAAAGCACGGGTAAAGGAGTATGCACGAAACAAGAACATTCACTATTATTTCATGGCTTTGAAAAATAATGAGGTGAGTTAGTGTCATTGGTGCAAAAGATGAGAATTAGTAGTGTTGTTGCTAACTTTCATGAATTCATTTTAAAAAAGATGAGCATATGTGTCTATTATGTCTGCAGATAATTGATGCTACTTTAAAAGGAAACTGTTCCCGTTTCATGAATCATAGCTGTGAACCGAATTGCGAAACTCAGAAAGTAAGTGCACTTTAAATGATTAGTCAATTATCAAGGACGACTACTTGATTACTTACTAACATGCTGTAAATGTTTATTAATGGTTATTGTTCTATAACCTAATATCTGTTTCATATATCCAAATATTGCCAAGAAATGCCTCTGATTGTGTATGTTTTGCACATCCCTACATGATTTTGCTCATGTAGGAATAAGCGCTACTGGAACTTAGAGCCTTTGATTTCCATGTAAAATCTTTGTTTTGAATTTCTAATCCATTGCATCCTTTGCAGTGGACTGTGAATGGCCAGCTCCGTGTTGGCTTTTTCACCACCAAAGCTGTGACAGCTGGGACAGAGCTCACTTTTGATTATCAGTTCCAAAGATATGGGTAAAAGATCAAATAATTTATATAACATATTGCCTTACTGTTCTTGAAAATGAAACAACATACATGTTGACCATAATGTCACAACTTCCTCCTCCTGTCAACCAGTAAAGAGGCCCAGAAGTGTTTCTGTGGAGCTCCTAGCTGTCGGGGTTTAATTGGTGGAGAGACTCGGGTCAGTGTCCGAGCAGCAGGGGGGAAGAAACAGAAGGAACGCTCACGGAAGAAAGACACTGACAGTGCACTTACCACGGTGAGGAAGAGGGCTTAATTATTGTGGAGCATTTGGAAATAACATGACAAAGACAGAATTAACCCACCCATGCATTGATAGAAAGTGTTTTACATGTCAAGTTCACAACCTAATATTAATCTGTTATTTATTCAGAATGAACCCATGCATTGACTGAAAGTGTTTTACATGTCAAGTCCCTCACCTGATTTTAATCTGTTATTTATTCAGACACATTGTTAGTTATTCACAACATTTGTGCCTGAAGAATTGTGTGTTAAAACTAGACACAAATAACATGTGGCCTGCTGGATTTTCAAATCATTGTAGGTAAAGCTTTATCTTAAAAACCAGCAGTACCAGAACAATGATCTCTGGTTGAATTGGGTCAGCTTTGTTCTTGCTTGCATGTGAATTGCTCTGAGACTTTCAGGGCCTGTTCCAGTCTACAAATATCATGGCTAATGTATTCTGCATGCATTCAAGCTAATTGCATTTTAAGGATTTTTTTTTAGCTTGTTTGCACTCTAGCACTCTTCATTTATGGCATAATATAGAAACATCCTTCTGGTACATGAAATGAAATTACTGAAAATTGGAATTGAGCTTTTGCCATGGTCACAGTTTGATCGAGAACAAGCAGGATTTCCCCTGTGACGCTGCTGGTGTCTAAACTGGTTGAGTTGTTCTGCAGTTGGATGAGGAACTGGAGGCTCTGCAGGAGAATGGAGAAGGCTTATGTGGAGAGAAAGATGTGATCGCACTCTGCAGACTAATGGTGCGAGTGGAGACGATGGAGCAGCGACTTACCTGCCTTAAACTCATCCAGGTAAACTGCAACAATGTCACATTGAGATGAATTTGATTTATTAGATTGCACAGCATTGCAGTGTTGACATACTGCTGCATGTTTTTGGTGTGGCGTTAAGCATTTAAAAAAATTATTGATATCTGGTCTTACTGAGTTTTTTGCATGCCTGTGCAGAATACCCAGAATCCCTTGTGCCTGAAGCAGTTTTTGGATCACCACGGCCTCTCGCTGCTGTGGATATTTATGGTTGAACTTTCTGAGGCTAAGAGCAACTCTGTAAACAACATTAAACTACAGATGGAGGTAAAAGTTTAAAAAGTTAATTATTTAAGCTATGTTCCTTTGGCAAACTCTAGAAATTCCTTGTGGCCTGATATTTTAGTAAATGTTGCTGAATTATAATAAGGCTGTATAGTTTTAAAGTCATACATAGAAATTTAAAGTGCAGTCTCTTGAAGGTTTTTTTTGTTGTTGTTGCAAAATTTTTTAGATAATGAAGGCTCTGGCAGTGCTACCCATCTCAACGAAGAACATGCTGGAGGAGAGCCGAGTGCTGCAGTTTATCCAGCGCTGGGCTCAAAGCCGACCACTCAGCCAACCGGCCGAACAGGATGGTTACTCCAGTGAGAGCACCTCCCGTGCCCAAACGCCCCTCAACACTCCTGATGGTCCACCGGCCAAGCTGGCCACTGAGCTGGACGGGGACACTCCCAAGCGAGCTGTCTATCGTAGGTTGAAGATCATCAGTGAGAACAGTCTGGACAGTGCACTGTCCGATGCTAGTAAAGCTTCAGATGGAAAAGAAGAGGAGGATGAGGAAGAGGAAGAGATGGAGGATGAGGCTTCACAGTTGGAATCCACAATTGAAAGTGAGGTGAAAGTAGAAAGCATTGAAGCACCTTCTGAAAGTCAAGCTGAACTTGAGGCCGAATTGAAAGAGGAACCCCCTGAAACTGTAGAAATCCCCCTTTCAATACCAGAGGCCATTGTCAGTGAGGAGGGAGAGACACTTGTAATGCAAGAACCTGAAGAACAACTCCTCTGTAAGCCTGAAGAACAACTAGAGGATGAGAAGATGGTGCAAGAGACCAAGAGTGAGGAGCCATCAGAGATCCAGACAGAGTCAGTGACCGTTGAAGATGTCCCTTTAGTCACAGACACCACATCTGCACAAGACGTTAGTAACGATGTAGTTGCTAATGTGGAAACTCCTATCACTGAGACCCAGGTGGAGACTGCATCTTCTGAACAGTGCAGCTCTGAAGGGAATGAAAGTTGTAGCATGGCAGAAATCACACCCACGCAACCAGCAGAAGTTATAATGGAGAGTGTAACCTCTGATTCTACAGCTGTTGCCATAGAGTGCACACCTACAGAATCTCCATCTGTCTCTTTGGAGACCACTCCACCTGTTTCTGCTACTGTTTCTACTGAAAACACATCAGAGGCTGTTGTAGCTGCAGAGTCTGCTGGTGCATCGGCCCTGGCTATTGTGGCTGTTCCAGCCGAGAGCGTTGCAGTGGGAACGCCCTCTCAAGATGAGGAGGAAGGCGTTTCTGACGTCGAGAGCGAGCGCAGTCAGGAGCCACAAATTCGGGCTTCTGATATCTGTGACATGGCCGCCCGGCTGCTGGACAGTTGGAAAGACTTAAAGGCAAGACTAAGATTTGTTAAAAGCAGATATAGTTTTTTTGGAGGCTGTGTGCAACTACTGTTTCTTTATTGTTCTCACTGATACCTGTATTTTTTAGGAATGCTGTAATTAAGTACAGTATAGTGGGACAGATCATTTGAGGTAGCGTGTTTAACCTAAAACCAATACTAGTAAAGCCGGGAGTACAATTTAAAAAAAAATTTTTTTTACGTGTATCTTAGGGCAGTGGTTCCCAACACTGTCCTGGCGCCCACCCAACACTGCGCGTTTTTCTTTGTCTCCCCAATCACACACACCTGATTCAACTCATTAACTCATTAACCATGTGATTATGAGCTAATGAGTTGAATCAGGTGTGTTTGATTAGGGAGACAAAGAAACGCGCAGTGTTGGGGGGGGGCACCAGGACAGGGTTGGGACCCACTGTCCTAGGGTATGCATACAGTGCGTTTGATTTTATTAGCATAGTAAGTGCATACTGTACGCACACAGCTTGATTTTTCTAACCACATTTACGCTGTATGCTAAGGTCGCACCCGCGCATTGATTTTTTTCCCCCCAAGAATGAGTTGTCCAATAATTTTGATACGTATTAGTACGAAACTATCTTAAATATATTCCAATACTCCTCTGCAGTATCGATACCAGCTGCGCGTTCTCACTCGATCTCTTCCCTCCGACGGCAAATTAACACACTCAACCGCCTCTCACTCACTCATCTCATTCGTTTCGGTTGAATAGTGCTTGTATTGCACATCATTTTACTCAGCCACTTCCGAGAACCAAATTATTGTCTTTTTCGTGGTTTATTGTGCTTAAATGGTCAAATATTCAGGTAAATACACTTTTGTGACGTAAATAGTTGAGAGAACTTACGTTGTGTAACAGTATATTGGGTCTGTGCATGAGCTCTTAAAGTGACAGCAGCCTAATTGACCTGCTGCTGTCTGTCATGTTAATCAAAGAACAAAAGACAAAGAGAAAATCACTCGCTGCTCTTGACTGAATAACTTTAAATAACTTTAATTTTAAGCATTATTGAATTCAAGAATGGAATTTTTACAATGAAAACTATCCAGTGTTATTTAACATTGGATTACTTTAAAGGTGCTCAAAGCGATGTCATGCGTTTTTTAGGCCAAAACATTTTTTGTCACATACAACAAACATCTCCTCACTATCTGCTAGCTGCCTGTCCCCTGAACACACTGTAAAAAAACACGGTCTCTGCAGACACCCCGGGCTCCACATACGGCATCAAAAACAAACTGGGCTTACCCGCACCACGAAACATAACAAACTGTTCCAGCCAATAACCGATAAGAAGGGTTTGGGGGTGCGGTTTGGTGGGTTAGTGCGCGGATGAGGGAGGGTCTAGCTAGCCTTCGTTTTGTTTGACAATACTTTAAACGTCAACAATAGAGCTGCACGAATATGACAAAAAATCATAATTGACGATTATTCCCTTGAAATTGTAATTGCGATTATTAATTACGATTATCACAATTTTATTATAATACATGTTTACACAAAAATTGTTAACACACACAAGTACTGTCCCCCTTTACTTAACATACACATAAATTGTAAGAATGACTCATAGTAAAGACTAGAAAAACATTAGGACTACTAAAGCAATTAAATAGCAGTCCCAAACTAGTTTTTGTTAATACAATGTTTTGTTAATACAGCCACCACAGTCATTTAAAAATATAAAAAATAACACAAAGTGAAAATATATTGGCATTTTGGGGTTATGGAAACGACACTTACCATGGTAAATACACAATACTAACAAGAACTGTTAATGAAACAGCTCCTGGTGAATAGAATGAAAATCATACCTTCATGCAAATCGTTCTCACCTAACACGTGATTTATTGGTATTTTACTTTTATTTCGTGATTTACTAATTTACACTGTAACGACGTTGCATGCTCGTAGTTTCTTTTGCACTTTATACAGTGAAGCGATACACAGCACGCACCGCCGCATTTGCGCGTGCAATTGAAGAGTGCGCGCTTCGAGCACAGTATAACGGCTCACAGGACAGTAAAGTCCGTTTTTCTGAGGTGAAAGACTTTATTTCAGCGTACACTTACGTCACTGCCTGGTATGTCATATTGTGCTGGGTTTTCTGAAGTAGTCGTGATTCGCCTCTCATAACATAATTATGCTCTAAACACACACACGCAGAGTGGATTTTCTTTTGTAATCGCGGCTTTGAACGATTACCTAATCGTGGCATCCGTGATCGTAATCGCAATTAGAAATTCGATTAATTGTGCAGCCCTAGTCAACAAGAAGTGATGTCACCCGACATCGCTTAGAGCACCTTTTATTTCTGTTGTATTTCTTACCTGAAAACTAGTATTAGACCCACATTAAAAAATTAAAGCCATTTTGGTATCGAATATCAAAGTTTTTCATTTGATCTATCGAAGTTGGAAATTCCAGTATCGTGACAACATTACAAGGAAGCAACTCTGGCCTGAGCCATTGTTTTGTTTTTTACAGTTAAAAAAAAATGTGAAAGACTAAACCGGAGGCCTTAAGATATTCCTCTAACTCTAGTTTAAGAGTACAAATACATTTTTACCAATGATAACATAACAAGAGAAATAGTACTGACACTGGACAAATGTGAAAGTTTGTAATGCGCCTGTCAACCACCAGCTTTTTATGAAATGTAGTGTACTTTGAAAGGCTATGTGTTCAGCTTTACACATATGGTAAGCATACACTTAAAAAATTAAGAATGCTTTGGGCTTAACTGTATCTGTGTCACTTCAAAGAAATAGGTTACTTGAAGACTAGATAATGATGGATCACAAATAAACAAGCTGTTTTATTTCACTCTCAGGAGGTTTACAGGATACCAAAGAAGAGCCAGGTTGAAAAAGAGTCAAATGGTAGGTCAAGAACGCATCATGCTCTTATCCTACCCAGTTTAATTTAAAACCATTTCATACTTTTTTTGTAATGACCTCTTGATCCATTCCATTATTTTCCTCTAACAGATCGCAGTCGTGATCGGGAAGCCCTAATGACCCCTCGCACTCCTTCGAGCAGTCGAGAGAGAGAGCGGGAAAGAGAGAAGGATCGGGATCGAGACAGAGATCGGGACAGAGACTGGGAGCGTGAACGGGACTGGGACCGTGAGCGGGAACGGGAGAGGGATGGAGAGAGATCGTCCCTTCGCAGTGCAGATAGGAAAAGACGACGAGGCTCCACCTCCCCTCTTCCACCTTCAGCTTATGAAAGGGGCCGCAGAAACGATGACCGGTAAGATTTACGGCACAATAAAACAAATGCATACATATGGAAGTAAAATAATGAAAAATGTATTTGAAACAGAAAAGCTTGTTGAATTGCACTACTTGAAATAATATGCATTGCATTATAACCCTGCTTGCATTTTAATACATTGTATTTTTATGGGCTGAAATTCAACATGGTTGTATATTTAAGCTGTGAATATTTCAATTCAAAACATTTCACACACGTTTTCATTATTAAAACTTCCATAATCCATATTCACCTTTCAGATTTCACTTGCAAAATATTAATTCTGTTTAAAAATACAACCTAAAATATTCGACAGGCAATTTTCCGTCCATTTTATTTCGCTTTACAAATTCGCTTCCACAAATTCAGTGGTTCAAATTCGAAAGAAAATTTAACATTTGACATCCGGGAACGGGATGAAACTGTAGAATTCTAAAAATCATACAATGTGATTTTCTGGATTTTTGTTTTAGATTCCGTCACTCACAGTTGAAGAGTACCTATAATAAAAATTACAGATTTCTACATGCTTTGTAAGTGGGAAAACCTGCAAAATCGGCAGTGTATCAAATACTTGTTCTCCCCACTGTGTGTGTGTGTATATATATATATGTATATATGTATATGTATGTATGTCTTCTTTTCATATTTCATTACATTATTTACGTAAGTTAACACCCAATACTTGAACAGTTTAAAGTGTAATCCGGCAATTCAGGAGTCAGGACGCAGCCTCTGAATTGGGACGCAGTAAACCAGCTCTGGCCATTGGTCTTGGCTTAGCCGAAAATACATGACCCGGGAGGACCGGGGGTGAAACATCCTCACCATGTCCCTCAGTAAAATATAAGACATAAAAATGACAATAGCCAATTCTGGCTCCATAGCTGTTTACTCAATTATATCAAATTATTGATCAGGATGGCAGCTGTACTCTCGCACTGTTGCTTGGCACCAGGAGCGGTAATCGGAAACACCTGGTTGCGCAATTAGGAAATCTTACGAAGACTACATGGTGCATCCACTGATCTATATAGAATGACTATCTATATCTATACGAATCATTCTATATAGCTCAGTGGGTGCATCATTCGAAGGACGCATAGGCTGCATCTAGGGTTGGGCGGTATTTCGGTAATATCGTATACCGCGGGGTCTTAAAATAGCAACGGTATCAGTTTCAATACCGTCATTACCGGCACTTATATATGATAAATAAATATAATTTATTCAATGCCTAAAAATGCTTATGTAGTTGTCATCAAGTGACAGTGTGGAAGAGAGAGAGAAGGGAGAGGCGGTAAATACTGACTAGGCAATTTGTAAATGTTGCAATAAAAAAGGTGACCGCGAGAGATGGAAACACCTCTAACCTAATGTCGCATCTCCGAAACAACCACCCACTCAGTGCTGCGAGGATGCATTTTGCCCCGAGTTCATTAAATAAGCGCATTCGTTTATATTTGTTAAAATATTATAATGTTATTTTTTTTTACGTTGATAATGAAAATTGAACAGCACGAGTAAGATGGGATGCATCGGGAGTCAGACATTGACCACTTAATTAAGTTTCATTTTGTAAAAGGCCTTTCTTTAAAGTGAATTTCGTTTTGTATAAATTGTATCATAATTTTAATATTTTTTTTTATCAACCAATAATAAATAAGAATCAAATATAGCAGACAACATAATCATGACATGATCGTGCGCTGGCGCGCCGCGGTCACTTGCATTGAAATCTCATCATAAATTAACCGAAACTCAGTGTATGTCTCACAGACATGACAGATATCTAAATAAAGCTTGAAATTTCATTAAACGAAACAATTCAAAACGAAAAGAAATAGGCCACTCGCTGATTATTTAATCCATGATGTGCATTTCTCTCTATGCGCGTTCTATACGGAAATGGCGATCATCAAATTAAACGAAACTATTCAAAACGAAAAGAAATAGGCTAGCCTACTCTCTGATTATTTAATCCATGATGTGCATTTCTCTCTATCGTTCACTATGGAGATGGCGATTTGTCAATTTCTTTAAACGAAACAATTCAAAAGGAAAAGAAATATAGGCAGCATACTCTCTGATTAATCCAGGATGTGCATTTCTCTCTATACGCGCGTTCACCACGGAGATATCAATCGTCAATTTCTTTAAACGAAACAATTCAAAACGAAAAGAAAAAGGCCAGCCTATACCTTCTGATTATGTAATCCATGATTTGCATTTCTCTCTATATATGCGCGTCCACTAGGAGATGGCGATCGTCAACTTAATCTTTGCAGCACTGACAGAAAAGTTGTATTAATAAAAATCAATGGACGCGTGTCACCGGATTTACAAATGCACTTCTTGCTTGTTGCTTGTTAATTTAATTTAAATGAATTAATAAAATGAATACAATTGTCATAATTAAAATAATTAAATATTATTAATTGTCCCATTTTTGCTCATTTATAAATGGTATTTATATCTACCACCCCCTCAGCACCTGGGTTAAACAATTATTTGGCGCCACCATATTATAACGGCCCACGTATTAAAAATAGTCGAGTCTAAATAGGGCTCCGGCTCATAATTACATTTAATGCCGTCAACAGGGATCAGACACATAATTTTTAATTAGTCACGGTAATACCATATACCCCGGTAAAATAGGGAGGAGGTTTGACGGTATCAACATTTGGATACCGCCCAAGCTTAGCTGCATCCTTCGAAGTCCGTGGCCTTCGAAGGATGCAACCTTCATATTGGGACACAGCTACTGTCGTTCATTCATGAAAACAGATTTACAGAAATGGAGCCAGAGTTAAGTATTTGTGATGATTATCAGGACCAGTTTATATATGGAAAAGCTGATAAAAACATAAAAGCTGTTTACATTTAAGTCTTAAGTTAGTTTTGCACATGTAAGCAGCTTTCTCTACCGAAAATTGCCTGTCGTATATTATAGGTTGTATTTTTAAACAGAAAGAATATTTTGTAAGTGAAATCTGAAAGGTGAAAATGTATTATAGAATTTTTAATAATGAAACCGTGTGTGAAATGTTTTGAATTGAAGTATTCACAGCTTAAATATACAACCATGTTGAATTTCAGCCCATAAAAATAAAATGCATTAAAATGCAAGCAGGGTTAATGGAATGCATATTTCTTTCAAGTAGTGGAATTCAACAAGCTTTTTTTGTTTCAAAAACATTTGTCATTATTTTACTTCCATCTATCTATAAATTACAGGAACGTCTGTCTGTGTGTCTGTTAATGCATATCTCTCGAACCGTTAGTCCGATGGATCTCAAACTTGACAGGTGTCTTGCTACGGGCACGAGTAAGTGCAGTGCCGAGTTTGACGTTGTTTGGATTAGAAATGCAAGAGATATCGTCAAATATATCGGTAAAAGAAGTTGTTCACATTGAAGTTGTGGTTTAAAAATAAACATTCTGACATTAGAGAGGGTTGTGGTTTAAAAATAAACATTTTAAAAATGTACATTTTGCATCTGACATCTGCAAACATCTGACATAAACAAACAACTAAATCTGTAAGTCAGCTACGCTGTTTACTTCTTAATATTGTATTTAATTTTGGTGAAAGATGCATATCATATTCAATGCGTTTGCAGTCTCTTTCACGGCCATCATTTTTTAGTAAATGCTATTAACGTTACTGTGTCATGCGCACTGAAGTTCGCATGTATATGTTAACTATGTGATGTTTAATGTGCTGTTAACTATGCGTTTACACTTGGCATTAACATGCGACCTGTATCCGGATGTTGTCCACATACACATTGAAAAGACAAATGTAAACACTTCTGATCAGAATCTTATCCATAGCTGTCAACATTGAACATTGAAAATAAGGGAGATTTCCCGGAATCCATCCCCAAAATAAGGGATTTTTTTACACGATTCTTACCCACAAACTTTAAAAAAAAAAGCACTAATCATTAACAATCTAAAGAGTTTATAACTACATATAGGCCTACATATGTGAGAGAGAGAAAGAGACAGTGTGGGTGTGTGTATGAGAGAGAGAAAGAGACAGTGGGTGTGTGTGAGAGAGAGAGAGAGAGAGAGAGAGGTAGAGAGAGACAGTGTGTGTGTGTGTGTGTGTGTTAGGGGTGTGACCGTAACCGTGAGACCGACGGTTATAGTTGAACACCGTCATTAGAACTCTATAACCGCCAAAATCGTGTTATTAAAATATTTGTTACATTTTTTATCATAGAGAATGTTTAAATACTAATATCAGCTTACGAGGGAAACGGAGGCGGAGTTAGTGGTGCTTCGGAAGTTCGGAGGCTGCTGCAGGAGATGATTTGGTAGAGGTCTGTGCCCCTTTACAGATCAGAGCGCACGCTGACACGGAGTTAGGGTTAAGCTTTGTTTATACCATGGTTTATACTCGACGCGTCCGCAGAGCGCGAAGGTGCGCGCGGCAAAAATGACCAGTTGGGTGCGCAAGACCACATTTCGCTTTGCTGTGTGCACGGCTTTTTTTGTAACAGCGATTGCGGCGCCGCATCCGAGGATGAACAACTTCAAGCCGAATCTGCCCGAGCTTGTACGTCTCACACAATCAGAGCGTAAAAATACGGGATATTTTACGGGAAAATACTAAAACGGGAAGACAGCGGGAAAAGAGCTAAAATACGTGAGAAACCCGGAAAAAACGGGAGGGTTGACAGCTATGATCTTATCCGATCAGCGTGTCCAGTTTCGGAGGTAGTCGAGAACGCACTGTGATCGGATCTCAGTGTAATGTAAACGCAATCCAGCCATCGTGTCTGCATCTATTTTTTACAGTCTATGGTCTGCATTCACAGGTGGACGTCATATTTAAATGCCCGCCCAGTTTCCCCGCGTGGCTGTCAGAAAATAATGTCCAGACGCAGTTTAGACAAGAAATTAAACTTATTTGAACCTTATAATAAACGTCAATCTTTAAAACAGTTTATTTAGACTTACACGATACTATGTGTGTCATTTTTCATTTTAATTGCGCAACATTATCTGAACGAGGCGATCGCCTGTAGGCTACAATCACAGTCAGTCATGAGATCTTAATGAAGAGCTGCACGCTGCTTTGCCAGAAGAAGAATGGGAATCGTATTTTTTTAATGTTTTAAATGTTGAATGCTTTTATTGTTTCAGCATGTTTATCAATCTCCCATTTCTGTCAATATAGTCATTGCACGTTATAACCTTAAACCCAGATGATCGATGTGACTTGTTTAACATGATCAACCCAGTTAAATTTGTATGATCAACTCTGGAAGTATTCCTTCGTTCAAAAACAATTATATGATCTAAGACTGGAGATTGCACAGGAAAGTAAAGTGAGTGAGTGAAAGCAATTGGTACGTTGTTTAATTGCTATCATCTTCTTAATCTGGTGTCATGCCACAGACCCAGTTTAAATATTATGCAGGAAACAGAAATCCGATCGGTTATCCAGATATAGAGGCTACTTAATGTGAACAAAATTAATGTAAACGCTCCATGTCCTGATTATCTAATGATCTGATCTGCTTGATCGGATCACGGTGATCGCATGTTAATGCCAAGTGTAAACGCAGCCTAATATGCTATGTTAAATAGTTGCCCTGCCTATTCGACAGTAATAGCAGGCTTTAACGAGTATAGTAATCCTTTTACCGATCGTGATGGCAAATCCCTATCAGCTGTTACTTTAGGACGGCGAAACACTGTCTGCCTGGCGTGTACGTTTTTATTTCGGCTCCCATGTTAACAGCTTGAACACTACCTGCGTGACATGCACGTTTCGCCGAAAACGCGTGTATGCTAGAAATAGAACCGACGCCTATTTTTCACGAGTGTCGCAGAAAAAGCATGTATGCTAGAAATAGAACCGACACCTATTTTTCAGGGGACACGCAAGGGTGTTGGAAGCGTTTCCAGGCAAACTAGAATAGGAAAATGTGTTTAGATGTCATTTTGACACGAATACATATTCTATCTAAAAAAAACAGGAACGTCTGTCTGTGTGTCTGTTATTCGCATATCTCGGTAAAAGAAGCACACATTGAAGATGTTTAGATGATGTTTAGATGATGTTTAGAAGGTTGTGATTTAAAAATAAACATAATGACATTAGAGGGTAGTGGTTTAAAAATATCTGAATATTATATTTTATTCACGGCCATCATTTGTAGTAGCCTGCCCTATTCACAAACTGTTTGCTCAAGCGTAGCGTTTTCTCGGAGTTCAGTGTAGCTTCTCCCTGAATCGTCACACTTATTCATTTGTGGATGTTAACAGATCTGTAAGTCAGCTACACTGTTTACTTCCGAATATTATATTTTATTCTGGTGCGCTTAACGTTATCGTTTTCTCAGAGTTTAGGCCAGCAACTCAAACATACCAAACCAACAATTACTAGAAAACACACAAAAACACGGGCTTTTTGCACGGGCATTGCACTAGTACATACAATTCTGTAATGATTTAATCACCCTCATATTGTTGTTTTCATTTTTGGACAAACTATTCCTTAAAAGACATGAGAGATGTTCAAAGTCTGGTTACCTGCACTTAGATCTTTTTGCATTATTTTCTGTAGTTATGAGCAGGCCAACAGCAGCAAGAAGAAACTCCACACCAAAGAGTCTCGTAACAAGCTGTCCACTGAGGAACGACGAAAGCTCTTTGAACAGGAAATGGCTCAGCGTGAGGCTCAGAAACAACAACAGCAACAACAACAACAGCAGCAGCAACAACAACAACAGCAACAACAACAACAACAGCAGCAGCAATTACAGACGCTTGCGTTTAACCCACTGGCCTACACCTCCAGTCCGAGCTTCATGGCCTACCCACCTGGATACCCTATCCAGACCTATGTGGATCCCACCAATCCCAATGCAGGAAAAGTGCTTCTGCCCACACCCCCTGTAGAGCCTCTTTGTGTCACCCCAGCTGCTGGTCCCTTCGAACAAACGCCTACTCAGCCAATCATATCAGATCTCGGTCTAGCTTCACCCTCCTCTTCTTCCACCTCCACCCAGGCCTGTCCTGTCTCCAGCTTGGCACATATCTCTGCCTCTCTGGAGCTTTCCTCTGGCACACAGACTCAGCAGTTCATCCAGCCTGCCGTGCCAGCACAGGACCCGAGCGTGGCCATTCTGTCGGTGCCTGCACAAACAGCAAACACACAGGTCCAGAGTCAGCAGGGCTACACCACGCTCTGGGACCCCCACACACAGCAGGCGGTCACGGTGCAGACGCAGCCCACCCAGCAGTATTCTACCACGGCACAGCCTCAGACGGCCATTTACTATCAGGGCCAGCCCTGCCAGACCATCTATAGCATTCCTGCAGGCTACCCGCAAACCAGCACTCCTGTCATACAGGTTGGATAACAATACTTCCCTTTTAATCATTATTCTCACTGTATTCTCACATAGTGGTCAACTATGGTAAAAAGTTTTTCATTGCAGATATCTAGAGAGCAGAGAGGTACTTTTGTAAATACAAAATATGATGCAATGCAATTCCATGAAATGATAGCAAATGAGACATTTTACAAATTAAACATTTTACTTGCAAAAGAAAAAAAAATAGGGATGAACAAAATATCTGTACAAAATTGGTTACTGGCAGATATTACAGATTTTATTTTACTTTATTGCTTATGTCCCCTATATTTTACATTTAGATGACCTTTAATAACATTATTGTCATTTAATAAGTGGTAATCTTTAGCAAATACCACAATAAAAATCCTATTTTATACTGTAAATTATAATGTAATGCCTAAATTAATTTTTTGAGCCTTAGAGATTTAAAGCATTTAGAGTGATGGATTTTAGTTTTTAATGTGTTTGTCAGAATGTATGGATTCGTAATTCAAACATTATGACACTGCACAAATTTGTGCATTTACATCAAAGTAAAGGCAGTTTTTGTTTGAAAAAACTGTTTTTGCACGACCCCACCTGTTTTCTAAATGCATGTTATTGATCTTATAGTAAAGATTCTGCTTAATTTGAAAATAATCTTACAGTGAAATAACATTTCTCTTGCCGGAATTTTCTAATCATTTAGTCGACTTAAACCTCTTACAATTTTCTTGTTTTCGATAATCTATTTTACCTGGATGTACGCCACAATATGGTTGAAAATATCTGTCTTTACTTTTGTTTCAATTGGAAACATGCTGGTTTTGAACCACAAACTGTTTATGTTAGTGGCTAGAGACAGGATATCCTTACGGGGAGGGTAAAAGATCTTTAAAACAACTTTTGTTAGGCTGGACTGAAAAAAAAAGAAAGATGGTAACTGACTCTATTTTAATGTCTGCATGAAACTGAATTTGCAACCATTTTTCAGAAAAAAAAAAGATAGGTGTGACTTGATTTTGTCCATTGGGAATGATCACTCATGGGACCAGTGCTGTGAGATATGAATGTAATGGCTGTCACACAGGAGTATAACTGACATCTGCAATATCTACACCCAATGACAGCTCAGGGCATAACTACCTCATGTACTCAGTGGTGGTGTTTTTTTTTTTTTCCAAGAGTGAACACTTAAGGATAATCAGTCTTAACAACTAGCATGTAATGGCATACTGTTGTTTGTGGTTGTGTACAGACATACACTGACCCAGCTGCCAACTACTTGCATGGGCAGCAGGTGTACACGGGTCATCAACAGGGTGTGGTAGTGCAGCAGGGAGGCACCGTCACCACCATTGTCACATCTCAGACAGTTCAACAGGTATGCAAGTCATGTCTGTCACCAGACGAGGGCGCTGTAACTCTTTATCTCTCTTACTCCTACTTTGTCTTTTTAAGCATTCCTTCTTAGTAATCATAAAGACATGTAAGGACTAAGAATTGGAATTTCTAGTCATTTTGTTGTCTAATTTAACACATAAAAGAGTAATCGATTAGTCAAATAAAAATATTTTTTCCACACATGCGTTCTATAACCAGTAACACAATAAGATGACTTGAACAAGCTATTCTTGTTTATTGAAAAAAAAAGCATAAATAAAAACATAAAGATGAAATAAAAACTATTTTATAGACACATGCTAATAAAATCCGAATGACAGGAACTTTGAGATTTGTGTCTTCTGAATTAAAGCAAGTTGTAATGCGGGTTTGATTCAGTGTGATGCGTGTAAATTATATACAGAACTATAAGCTATATGTTTATTACTCTTAAATATTAATGAATGTGGTCACATAGTCTATAATCATGGTCCTGTTAGGCAGCTTGTAATTAGTATTTTATAGACTATAAACAGGGATCCAGGAATCTCAACATTCTTACTAACCTCTCCTGAACTGTGATTCACCACAGGAAATGATCGTACCCAACAGCATCATTGACCTGCCGCCTCCTTCCCCTCCCAAACCTAAAACCATTATCCTGCCTCCCAGCTGGAAAGTGGCGCGAGACCCAGAGGGCAGAATTTATTACTACCACATCATCACCAGGTATGAATGGTCCTTATTAAACAAGCAGCCTGTACATCATTAAAACTTCAAGAATCAAACCTCCTTTTATTCAATTAAGCTTGACGACATCAGCATGGATTGATTTAATGAGTTAGGACATCACCAACAGACCATGTCTTCCATTGTCCTATTGTCATTGCTTCATGTGCTCTCTCTCTTTCAGGCAAACACAGTGGGATCCTCCCAGCTGGGATGGGACTACAGAGGAAGCCAGTCTAGAACACGAGGCTGAGATGGACCTAGGGACGCCCACATACGATGAAAATCCTTCAAAGGTATTAAACAATTCCTCATGCTTTAAAGGGAAAATCTTGGGATTTTTATCAATCTTGAGTTTGAAATATGGTAAATGTTCTGCTTTAATAACACCCAGATCATCTACTAAAACTTAAGAGCAAAAAACAGGTAATTCAGAAATTGTTACAGTGTTGACATCACCTCTATAAATACATAAACAGATGCCTGTCCATGATTACACATTAGATCAGCAACTTGGGACATTTGTTACTCATTTCACATGCAAATAAGTTAATAATACCAGAGGTCTGTTGCATTAAGATGTCTTAAAGGTACAGTAGGCTACGTTTTTCCTAAACACTTTTTGTTCTACTGGTTGAAACACACTTTACATCCTGATCGCAATCAATAGTAGAAGTGGTCTTAATATTAAAAGATGTATATATATCTGTGGAAATCTCAGGACCAAAAAATGTGTGTCCAATCATTGCATTCGGTCCGATAGCAATAATAGGATGTCCTTCCTGCCTGTCATATGTATTTGCATATAATAATCAAAACACA
This sequence comes from Siphateles boraxobius, assembly GCF_051911475.1. NCBI lineage: Eukaryota > Metazoa > Chordata > Actinopteri > Cypriniformes > Leuciscidae > Siphateles > Siphateles boraxobius. The sequence goes on along the minus strand of NW_027508722.1, from coordinate 16,576,421 downwards.
GACGAAGAAGAAGCAGAATCAAGCGATATCATATGTAATGATATCCATATGTAAAATAACGCGATCATCAACATCAAACGGCATATCAATCAAAAGTGAATGAAATGTCGATCCAGGACGAGCTACAGGACTGTGCAAGCGTTAGGGGTGTTGGACTCGGTTTACTCCATCTATGTTTTGATCATCATTCGATGTCCGATCTGGATGTAGTATTTGACAAAAACGCGATTTTCTCAGCTTTTTGCTCAAATGTTGCTTTTTTTATGGAACTTGCCCACATTCAAGTTTTAATAAAAAAGAATGCATGAGGCTAGATTAAAACAGCTTTTTTGTTTAAAATCGGAGGGTCTATTCTTTCTTTATAAAGATATGAAATAAATTTTTATATTGAAAGATCATATTGCATGTTCAGATATTCATACAACAAAATAATCTGGGGAGCATGAAATGTTTGTGAACATGATCCAAAATGCGGGCGGTGGCTGGATTTTTTTTTTTTTAATGCTGGCGGAGAAAGAGATAATTTTCAGTAATTTTTTGGCATTTTGTTTAAACTTAGTGGGCTCTCTTGCCTGCATACAAGACAGAAAGACTAAGAATGTTGTTTTAGTGCATTCAGTATATAGATTTTGCTAGTATCGGCACAATAATCAGTTTATTGCCTTTCTTTAAACACATTATTATTGTATCAGCAAAATCTGGTCAACCTTCATTTCCTATGTATTTATATATTGGTACATAAACCAATTTTAATTAGGGCTGGGTATCGAGTTCGATACTTTTTAGGCATGGACCGAATTGCCTTGACACCATCGAGTATCAAAAAATGTCTTGTCGTTCGGTACCAAATTTCGATAGTCAGTGAGCCAATAAGCATGCAGCATGTGGCGAGGCATCAAGGAAAAACACTAGTTTAACGCCGGTAACGCCCAGAGACGTTGCTCACACGCAAGGCTGTGGTGTGTAGGCGTCCCAACCCCCATCGATGTAAAAGATGTGGAAAAGATCAAAAGTGTGGCTACATTTCACCAGGCAAGATGCCAACAGCGCAAAAATCAATATTTATGACAAGATAATTGATGCCAAGACAGGCAATACAACGAATCTGATGATGCACGGAATAAACTTGAGAACAGAAAGTTGCTCGGTCTTTGACTGCATGAAGAACTGGAGCGCGTCACAAATGGCTACTTGCCTCACAGACATGAGAAATAGGCATATAGAAAGCTTGAAATGTTTAAACCAATTCAAATCGAAAACAAATACTCTCTGATTATATAATCCAAACAAAATGTGCATTTCTCTCTAAAGACGCTCGCCTGTTCACTATACTGTGGAGATGACGAGCCCGCAACTTCAACTTTATCTTTGCAGCCAACACAAAAATGTCTCCTTGCTATTTTTTCCAGACACATTGATAACCATTAGGCTTCTTTTGTGAGTGCTGCGCTTGAGCACGCGGCATATATTACAACCACCAGTAGCCTATATTAGTCTGTAAAAAGTCAACAAACTAAATAAACAAAACCTTTTTTAGTTTTTTTTAGGTTATATATGTTGGCTAATGTAATCTTGTTAAAACAGATTTCATTAGTATTGAAAAAAGTATCGTCAAGGTATCGATATAAAAATAAAATACCGATACCCAGCCCTTATTTTATTACATGAGTATGAAGGAATAGAACATGACTTGAATATTTTAAACTCCCATTCATTGTGTTGCTTTTCACTATGAAGTCCTTGCTGAATGTAAAAGAATTTGATATTATTTATTTTGAGCTCATATGGATTTGTCTTAAATTTGATTTTAAGGTAAGACCCTTAATAAAGACAAAAATCCAGATTACTAAAACAAAATGTCAGTAATAAGAAAATAAATAAATAAATTAGATGAGTAGTGGGTGTTCGGTTTTTTTTCTTTCTTGTCAGTATTGCTTTTTGACTTATTGTAGCCATATTCATTTTATTCAAATTTGATTCTTTTGTCCATCCTGTTTTTTTCTTTTTACACAAACTGGCTGTATTTACATAACATACATCTAGGTATGGTAATTTTGACCAAGACATGCATTCAGACCGTTTTGGTACCAAATTAAGTACCCAATACTGTCAAAATACTGGTGGTGTTTATTTTTATTTATTAATTTATATTTGATTGATTTAGTATCGACTTAGAACCTAAGTACTTTTTTAGTGTTCGCTTAAGTACATGCATGTTGGACCTGAGACTGTCCTTGCCTCTCTGGATAATTGAAGATGTTGTTCCAGTCATCAAGAATGGAATGGTTCGCAGCTGCGGCTCATGTAAATAGAGAAAAGCTATTTGGATCTTTTAAGAAAACACTTAGAGCACTTAGATTTGCCTAGGCATTTAAAAGGCATTGGCTTTTAAGACATTATCTGATAAAAATAAACAAGAGGTATGACTGGGCCAAACCGAATTGAAACAAAGTAAAAAACAAGTTACAGTAAACATCGTTTTTAAGACATGTCATCTCAAAGGTCTCAACCATCTTGGTCTGTCATTCACTAAAGTCTTCTCTCCCTCATTACCCACTCTGCATTTATTTTCTCTTTTTTCTGTGCCTCTCTCTCTCTCTCTCTCTCTCTCTCTCTCTCTCTCTCTCTCTCTCTCTCTCTCTCTCTCTCTCTCTCTCTCTCTCTCTCTCTCTCTCTCTCTCTCTCTCTCTCTCTCTCTCTCTCTCTCTCTCTCTCTCTCTCTCTCTCTCTCTCTCTCTCTCTCTCTCTCTCTCTCTCTCAGGCTTTTGCTGGTGTTTTCTCTGGCTCTCTTTGATACTAATCAAACCCAGCTGTTGAACCTGCTTTCATTTATGTGTGGTTTCTTGTTTGGGACTTGAGCTTTGCAGAATCTCTTTTGTCTTTTCAGGAATCGTCCTTTCATTTTAGATTTTAAAATATCGTAACTATTAAACTTTTTACAGATATTGTTACCAAGGGGTTTTGTTGTTTGTTGTCAGTATGTCAGCATTTTGTTTGATGTGCACTGCTTTGCCCTTTGGATTTTTTTGGGGGACAATGATTGACACATTGATTCAACATGATTCTTCTCATTTATGTCATATATGATACCTAAGGGGACTCTGGGAGTTACAGTGTTTAATGTTGCTCGTTGCAGAATTTATTCTCCCGAGTATGTTTTGGAAAAGAAAGTTAAAACAATCTCTAGATACACTTACATGAGTAATATGTCAAATAAACCGTCATTGTTTTTTATATTCCAAACAAATTGTCAGAATTCACAGTATTTATTTTCATGCGTTGGCTTTTGTTTGACCCCTTTCCAGTTTTCTACAAAGACCGCCGAGGCAGACACGTCTAGTGAGCTGGCCAAAAAAAGCAAAGAAGTCTTCCGCAAGGAGGTGAGCTTGAGATTCTCCTGGGGTTTTTTACCAAATTATTAATAGCGGTAGCTCATGTGTGTCCGACTCGTCTAACCTTTCAATTTCTCCTACTTATCTCTTCAGATGTCACAGTTTATTGTGCAATGCCTTAATCCATACCGCAAGCCAGACTGCAAGCTGGGCCGTATCAGTAACACAGAAGACTTCAAACATCTTGCTAGAAAGGTAATGTGTGTGCCTGTATGCTTTTTAAAAACAGACAAATAGCATTCTTTTTGCAAAAAAGCATTTATGTCTGTCTTTTTAAATGCTCAGATATAGATAAGACCTGTTAAAGCACGTGCATCGCTACGCAAGCATAGACATCTATGGCTTGCACCTTTTTTATTTTATGGCTTGTCTTTTTAAAACTGTGAAACAATACAGAAGAAAAGAGTTGACTTTACGTCTGTGACATTCATCCGTGTGAAAAATGGTTCAATAAATGAGTTGTTGTACATCAGCTGATTGTAATAAAGGAATGGGGTAAAGCGGGACTAAATGAATGGAGAAGTCTGGCGTGTGTTACCAGAGATTCACCGTAAGATGACATTTTGATTAAAAATTACACCGTAAAAAGAAATATAATAAATGAAACATTTAATACATGAACAAATTAAACAGGAAACTTATCTAATACTCTTATTATTCACAGTGTCCTTTTTCAGCCACTCTACCGACTAATTGCTTTTGAAAATATGTAGTTTACACACCCTTAAAGGGATACTCCACCTAAAAATTAAAATAGTAATCATGTACTTGCCCTCATGCCGTCTCAGATTTTTAAAAACGATTTCTTCAGATGAACAAAAACAGATTTAAAAAAAAAGTAATCATCTCTGTGAGTCCATGTCATGTATCCCTCCCAATTGATAAATTGTAACAATGTCTTTTGAAGCAAAACAATAGGGGGGTGTAGGAGAAATACTTGTTTTCAACTTTTTAAGCTATAAATCACTGCTTTCAGCCAACTGTCACACATTCATTCATGTGACTGAAACGTCAGCATGTTGTGAAGCATAATGTAAGTCCATATAGGCCTAGTCATATAGCCATATAGTCCATATATAAGTATGCTGTGAAACTCAGGCGAGAAGTAGAGGTCTTCTCGGGTCAAAACATCTGTACACGAATCACTTCTTACCTGAACCCGGCGTGCATAAATGAAAAAAGAAAAAAAAAGAAAGAAAAACCCGATCCAAGACAGACCCAATAAAATCAGACCCGACTCAATGTCAATTTTTTCAAACCCAACTGAACGTAAACGGCATTGACGTGTGCACAGCCTGCAGCACCGCATGCACCAGTCAGGTGGTCGGAGACTCATTTGGCCAACTGCTCCGTTCAGTTTTATTTATTTACTTATTTATTATTACTTTATATTATAGCCCGCCCAATGCACACAAGTGATTTTTGAATTTCAGCTTTTAATTGTGACCAGTGGATTGGAAAAATAAAGTAAAACAAATGGATAGCGTAATAAATCACAGATCTGCTTGTGTTGACTGTAACACTATTTACCTCCGCTCTGCCGAACCGCTTCTGCATGCAAAAGAAAAAACCTGCATGAAGATGCAGTGACCTGTGTCGTTTCCTGATGGATCTTTTAGCTATAAAATGGTTTTCTGTGTGCGAGGTTGGGATAGTTTAAAAGAATTCCACTCTGTAAAAGCACATTTATTTTAAATTACCCGGGACCCAAGGCCACCATTATCAGACTCGAACCATGCCAGAGGCAGTGGCGAGGCTACGCAAGGGCCAGGGTGACACTGAGCCACTCAGATTGATGGTTGGTCCACCCAATTATATGAGACAATTTATTTTTTATTGTGAGAAATAAGATAAATCATGTATACATAAAAATAAGAATTGCTCAACATGAAAATTGCTATACATGAAAATAAGAATTCCTCATGAATTTGGAGGATGGCACTCCCGAAACTTTGCTGGGTGTATGTGGCCGCTGGTCAAGCATGAAGATGTATTCAAATTCTGAACTGATTTTATATTGCTTTGAAAGCGGGCAGAGCAGTCCCTTTATAATCACTAAAAAGCTGTCACTCATCTTAGTTCATTTCGATGACGCAATCTAATTAAGTTTCGTTTTGATTCTCTTATTCGCATACTATCTATACTTTGTTATAATGAGAGGATTTGGGAGTGTGCAGAACTCAGCACTGGACAAAAACTCCAGCTTTGAGCTGTGAATGGATTCTAACTTAAAGACCCCTTATTGACCATTGCATTCAAGAAATGCCTGTGATTGGGTACATTTCTTAACGCTGCAAAAACACAAATATTGTAAATAGATAACTTTGACGTTCTCCATGGCGCAAACACCGATACGCACTAAATCGTTTGCCAGATTGCCAATATGCTATGCTATTATTATGGAGAAACTGATCCTAGATCATCAGTTATTAACAGCTTTCAGAAGCAGCAGGAAAGGATAAGTCTATGCCACTCTCTGCCTATGGTTATTTTTTATTTATATATTTTTGAGTGATCTGTCTACTATATGGACTCAAAAGAAATTGATCATTTTTGTTTAAATTTCTGTTCATTTGAAAAAGTCAGACATCTGGGATGGCATGAGGGTGAGCAAATGATGTGCTCACTGATGTCTTTTATGATGATGTCATTGGATTGCTGCGTGTCATGTTTATAAAGTATTTTACGTGTGTTTGTGTGTCTCTCTGCTCACAGCTGACTCACGGGGTGATGAACAAGGAACTGAAGTCTTGCAAGAACCCTGAAGATCTTGAATGTAATGAGAACGTCAAACACAAGACCAAGGAGTACATCAAGAAGTACATGCAGAAGTTTGGCTCTGTGTACAGACCCAAGGAAGACACAGATCTGGACTTACTAGCCTGAAGCAACTCCAGGAACCTCCTGGCAGCTCTTTCCAACCGATCACCCCTGACTTGAACAGTTTTGGTGCGTCGGGACAGGGCGGCTCAAACGCAAGTCCTGTTGTTTTATTCCACTGACCTTCTAACCATGTCGTAAATGCTGCTCTGGGAAGGGGCATTGCCTGAGCCGTCCCACACAGGGGACGTTTTTATGATGAAATAAACTGCTGCGGTATGAAGTGCGGAGGACGCAATTCATGGGTGCTACACAGACTCTTTCCAAGATCTCTTTGTCTTCTCAAATTATCTCTAAGGCAAGTCACATCAATTTGTAGAAGAGGATCATCTTAAACTCTAGAGGGGGGAAAAAAAGAATAAGTGGACCATTTAAAATCCTTTTCCTTTGCCACCCCACACCATTACTGTAGTTGTTACCGAGGGCTTTTATTAGCTTACCTGCTCCGCCGAAGTCCCGATTCCTCGCTGATAGTAGTCGAGGAAAGAGGGTAGGAGAAAGACAGACGCTAAGGATTATGGTATGTCTCAGATCAACTATCCACAGACCTAGTCGTTTTGGACTCACTGGCCATTGGTCGCCCAGCATTGTTTTTATGGATTTTAGTCTATAGAAGTGTGCAGGTCTGTGATCTAACCCCATTTGCCCTGGTCTTATTTTTCTTCTCGACTGGGGGGAAGGTTATGTAGCAATGATATTTTATCTATGTCTTTCACTGTTTTTACATTAACTTTTTTTATTCATGTCATAAAGGCATACGTGAAGCTCTCCAGGCAGTTTGTAGCTTATTTTTGTGGCCATCACGTATAGATTGATCAGGTTTACCATCCTATAAGCTCTGGCCATTAATTAACTCACCCCACCTAATTAACCTGCATTAAATCTGTTTCAAGACATGTATTATATTGCTTTATATGTGAATATATTGAGAGTTAGTTTTTGAGACCATTAGCACAGACAAGGTCCACAATGTCTTGTGTAAATATGTGTAATATACCAGACTGGTAAAACGGGATTTGAAGGATGCAACTAGATCCAAGTCCTCCGTCCCGCCGGTGCAGCTCCGTTGTTCCTTTATCAAGCAGAATTCCGCACTATCCCACTGCTCCGTTTATTGGTTTGGATTTTAAAGGTTGGGGTGTCATTATGGTTTCTTTTTCCTTTGCTTTCTCTGTAGAAAGACTTTGGATCTTTTTTTTTATGTGCAAATAGGAGTCTCACCCCACTCCACTGTAAGTACTGTGCAAGCACATTGTCATACTGAGTGTCAAAACATTTTAAAATAAAATAAACTGTTTTCTAAAAAAATAAGGCTTGGTTTTCCTTATCACCTAATACCTATGTGTCCTGGGTGATCCTGGGTGATGAAAATGGCACCCACTACTTCCAAAAAAAGGTCTTTCTTACCCTCTGACATGGAGTTTGAAGTCCCAGTCCTTGGTGTTAGAAAGGCTGCATTAACTACAACAGTAGCTTAAAACAGGGGGTTTTAAACTGGGGTACAAGGGGTCAGTGAAAAGTTTAGAAAAAAACTGTACATTTAAATTATAAAATAATGTATTAAAATATAAAAAGAAAAGAAAAATGAGATGAGATGAAAGAAACAACTGATCTTACGTATTGTGGGAATGATTGGGAACTATTTGATAAAGAAGAAAATGAAGGGCGGGGACTTGGTTCTGTCCATCAGTTGTTGATTGGATTTTTGAGACCGAGTTGCTCACAGAAATGAATGCGAGCTAGCAGTTGATTGTGGAGAGGCGGAGTTTAACCGGATGAATTGATTGGAAAAGTCTGCCATACATCACCAGAGTCATTTTAAAGCTGCTCTGGAACTACTTGCAATAATTTATTTACCATTTATTTTATTAATATTTATTTAGAATTATAAAATATATTAAAATTGGAAAAAAAAGCGAGTTAATGCATTTATTATCTCTTAAGGTAAGGGGGAAAATGCAAAGTAGGTTAAAATTGTTATAGGCTATGTTTAAATATTACAAACTGTTATATTTTATTTCCTGAAATAGAATGGGCTGAATTTATTAGATACATTAATCACTTGCTTTGGCTGTAGTATAACATCAATATAAAAAGCCAATTTATCTTTGGAAACAAATCTTATCTCACACTTACACTTTTTTAATGTGCATTTATAATTGGTAATACATTTTAGGGAGCTTTTCTAATATATATAATTTATATATATATATATATATATATATATATATATATATATATATATAACCATTAACTGTAAATTAGAAAAGCTTGATATAATTTTTTTCCCAAAATTAAACTTATTTTATATTTTCAGGTACTAAAGCCCTTACCCGACTAGACATTTTCAGTTATTGCCTATTATAAATGTACATTAAAAAATGTGTGCTGCAAAATATTCTGCAAAATATGTGTGTGTGTGTATATATATATATATATATATATATATATATATATATATATATATATATATATATGCCGTTTAGTTTATATATAGTCAATAAAAGATCTTGACAAAATTAATGCACCTCTTGATGGAAATAAATGTTATTCCTATCAGGATGTGCATTCATTTTTGGTCAAGATCTTGTTTTGACAATGCAAGAGTCCAGCACTCTGTAAAGTCTATTCCAGCACACCCCAAGGACTCAATGAATTTAAGTTCTGGACTCAGAGGTGCCAATTCATGTGTCAAAATGATTCTTCATGCTCCCTTCTAACTATTCTTTCAATTTGAGCCCGGTGAATCCTAACATTGTCATCTTGGAATATGGCCATGATGTGTCTTTAAGAAATGAAAACCTACACACTCCATCGAGGTCTGAAAACATGGCATCTTTTTTTTGTTGTTGCCATTTTGATCCCTTGTCATTTTCTGAAAATAAATGCTCTAAATGACAATTTCCTTTTAACTTGAAATGTTGTCACAAGTTTATAGAATAAACCAAACATCTTAATTTTACTAAAACACATACATCTAAATAGCAAATACAGAGAAACTGCTAATTTTGCATGATTTTATTTTAATTTTTTTATTATTATTTTATTATTTCCAGTGCTGTAAATTACAGCACATGAAAATAAATAGCTGCCTTTATATTTTGGGAAGTCGTGTCTAACAAGGGGATTTTCCTATTTGGTGGTCCTTGGCATCAAAAAGTTGGTTCTTTTAACCAAAAACGAATGTAATTTCAGAGACAAGGCAATTTAATAGCATTTAATGAAAGATTATGACAAATTATAAAAGATTTTTAGAGATTTTTTTTCTTTAAAAAAAATGCATGCACCCTGATGTAGGCTACAATATATGACCAACGAAGTAGTAAATTAAAGTAAACACTATCATTTTTGGTTTCATGTTGACTTTATAAACATTTAAACTCGCTGTTTTCAAAGACAGAGACTGCCACCACAGCACAGATCTGGCTCTATTAAATCAGAGAATCAAAGTGGTAAACTGCTTTCATTATAGGCTCTTCCAGGGCTCAGAGACTCTGCCTACACACTGCCTTAACCATCTAAGCAGAGCTGGTTTTCCCCTCCCCTCAGCCCAGCCCTTCTCTGTGTCGAGCAGAGCTCCAGGGCCAGGGCATTTCGCTGGGCTGCTCCAGACCGCAGTTAAGCAGCTCCGTCTGGAGTACGTGACGGCATGCAGAGCCGCCCAAGTCCCTGCTCTCACTTAACAGTTCATCACAGAAATCATAAACACGCTTCATTCAGGGGAGAGAGAGAGCAAAGAAATCAACACACCTAAGTTGCAAAACTTCATTGCAATGACAACAGGGCTAATTGTCCTTTCTACCCTCAGCAGTCTTTTAGCTGGACATTTGCCCCTGAACGCTGCCCGAAACGTAGCTACTATACGCTAGACTAGTTCACTTTGCATTCTTAGTGTCACCAAAAGTGACCGCATTTCTAAAACTGGGGACATTTCCTCCTAGCACTGAAACCTCATTTGTTTTTATCTATGACTATGAATTTAAAAAACGGGGACAATAGTAATATGTAATAGTCACTATACATTTATAATATAAATAGTCACACTCAAATCATACTTATCTGACTGTTATCAGTTTGTTGCAGTAAACGAAGAGGTGCCATATCGATCACAAGTTCAGTATGGTGTACCGCAAGGCTTAGTACGAGGACTGTTGCTTTTCACCCTGTACATGCTACCCTTGGGAGATATCATTAGGAAGCATATGGCATTAGTTTTCATTGATATGCTGATGATACTCAGCTCTATATTTCTTTGCGTCCCGATGAAAACATACCAATTCACAAAATTAACGGAATGCTGTTATAAAAAATTGGACGACTAGTAATTTCCCTTCTACTTAATTCTGAAAAAAACGAGATTCTAATTATTGGACCAAAACCTCTGTACTTAATAACCTAGAATACTGTCAACACTTGATGGATGTTCTGTCAAGTCTTCGTTGTCAGTTAGGAACCTGGGTTTGCTCTTTGATACCAATCTTGCATTTGAAAGCCACCTTTCTAGCATCTGTAAAACCACATTCTTCCATCTTATAAATATATCTAAACTACAACATATGCTCTCAATGACAAATGCTGAGCAGTATGTTCATGCGTTCATGACCTCAAGGCTAGATTATTGTAATGCCCTACTGGCTGGTTGCCCTGTACGCTTAATAAAAAAATTCCAGAGGGTCCAAAACGCAGCAGTTAGAGTTCTTACTAGAACCAGGAAGCATATTAGCCCGGTTCTGTCAACACTGCATTGGCATCCTATTAAACATGGTACACATTTTAAAATCTTGCTAATTACTTATAAAGCAATGGTTCCGATTTTAAAATTATGGCCAGTTGATAATACTTAACGTTACAATTTCAAAATCAACTGCTGCCGCTTTTCCGATATAACGTTAGCACCTAAATCCTGGAACAGTCTTCCTAGCATTGTTCGGGAAGCAAACACACTCTGTCAATTTAAATCTAGACTAAAAACACATCTCTTTAAAACGGAATACACATAACAAATTTTCAATTTCTATTGTTCAAATCAAATAAAATGATTGTTAGCAGGGCTTTCAAGTGTCACGGATTGAGCGTGACAGTCACTCATTTCGGTCTTTTGTCACGCACCCCCGCCACACATTGTATTTCTCACGCGGAAAAAACTATTTATAATACAGGTCCTTCTCAAAAAATTGGCATATTGTGATAAAGTTCATTATTTTCCATAATGTAATGATAAAAATTAAAATTTCATATATTTTAGATTCATTGCACACCAACTGAAATATTTCAGGTCTTTTATTGTTTTAATACTGATGATTTTGGCATACAGCTCATGAAAACCCAAAATTCCTATCTCAAAAAATTAGCATATTTCATCCGACCAATAAAAGAAGTGTTTTTAATACAAAAAAAGTCAACCTTCAAATAATTATGTTCAGTTATGCACTCAATACTTGGTCGGGAATCCTTTTGCAGAAATGACTGCTTCAATGCGGCGTGGCATGGAGACAATCAACTGTGGCACTGCTGAGGTGTTATGGAGGCCCAGGATGCTTCGATAGCGGCCTTAAGCTCATCCAGAGTGTTGGGTCTTGCGTCTCTCAACTTTCTCTTCACAATATCCCATAGATTCTTTATGGGGTTCAGGTCAGGAGAGTTGGCAGGCCAATTGAGCACAGTAATACCATGGTCAGTAAACCATTTACCAGTGGTTTTGTCACTGTGAGCAGGTGCCAGGTCGTGCTGAAAAATGAAATCTTCATCTCCATAAAGCTTTTCAGCAGATGGAAGCATGAAGTGCTCCAAAATCTCCTGATAGCTAGCTGCATTGACCCTGCCCTTGATAAAACACAGTGGACCAACACCAGCAGCTGACATGGCACCCCAGACCATCACTGACTGTGGGTACTTGACACTGGACTTCAGGCATTTTGGCATTTCCTTCTCCCCAGTCTACCTCCAGACTCTGGCACCTTGATTTCCGAATGACATGCAAAATTTGCTTTCATCCGAAAAAAGTACTTTGGACTACTGAGCAACAGTCCAGTGCTGCTTCTCTGTAGCCCAGGTCAGGCGCTTCTGCCACTGTTTCTGGTTCAAAAGTGGCTTGACCTGGGGAATGCGGCACCTGTAGCCCATTTCCTGCACACGCCTGTGCACGGTGGCTCTGGATGTTTCTACTCCAGACTCAGTCCACTGCTTCCGCTGGTCCGCCAAGGTCTGGAATCGGTCCTTCTCCACAATCTTCCTCAGGGTTCGGTCACCTGTTCTCGTTGTGCAGCGTTTTTTGCCACACTTTTTCCTTCCCACAGACTTCCCACTGAGGTGCCTTGATACAGCACTCTGGGAACAGCCTATTTGTTCAGAAATTTCTTTCTGTGTCTTACTCTCTTGCTTGAGGGTGTCAATGATGGTCTTCTGGACAGCAGTCAGGTCGGCAGTCTTACCCATGATTGCGGTTTTGAGTAATGAAACAGGCTGGGAGTTTTTAAAAGACTCAGGAATCTTTTGCAGGTGTTTAGAGTTAATTAGTTGATTCAGATGATTAGGTTAATAGCTCGTTTAGAGACCCTTTTCATGATATGCAAATTTTTTGAGAAGGACCTGTATATTTAATATGCCGCAGAGCCCAAAATGTCTCTGGCCACGCCACTCTCACTATGGAACCGGCAGGAATCGCGTCTCCCCTGGAGTTCTTACTCGAGCCCGCCACTTATCAGCCAATCAAAAAAAGAAAGGGGCTACACAATAGCCAATCAGAAAATAGCACTATTGTATCTGGGTAAGATTTAACGTACGTAACAACCAATGAAAAAAAGCACATCCTGGAATTGTTCACGTGATTCTGCTACAACATCTTCCGAAAGTTTCGTTGAAATTTGTTCACCCACAGAGGAAACCACTGGACCTCCAAACATCACTTTGAGCACAGAGTAACTCATGATCTCCTGTTTTTATGTTACAACAAATTCAAAACTTGTTTGACACAATGACAACTTGACTGCTGTTAGAGAATGTTTCCAAGATAATTAGCACCCCCACACACACACCTCGTCCCCGTCCCCCCGTCGGGGGTGACACTCTTGCCTGTCTTCATAACTTGAGAGCCCTGTTGTTAGGCTGCATTAGATCAGCCGGAACTGGGGACAATTCCCACAACACCTGATGTACTTGTTACATCATAAGAAGAATGGCATCTATGCTAATTGGGCTCTCTGTTTTTCCCAAGTGGTACTCGATGCAGAGCCAAATGGGAGGAGCTGGAGCTCTATCTTCACCTCACTTGATCTAGTGGGCGGGGCCGCGCAGGCGCAGGTTAACTTTCGCGCAGCAGCATCGACTACGGATTTCAAAAGCAACATATTTCAGCGCCAGCTTGATTTTTATTTAACACAAATGAACAAAATAAATAGGTTGATAAATTGACTACTCTGTTAGTCAACAAGAGTTTCATTTGTTATAGATATATCTGTACCGCAAACTGCTATAAAAAGACACAGTTTTAATGACGTACGTACGACTGTCTGCTTACACGGCAGGTCCAAAATGCACATACAATTCATATCAGATTTATTTCCATATATAAATGACGCCTGAAACCTCAAGTATGACTGAGCTATCGCAGTTTACAAGTTTGTTGGTTTGCAAGTCTTGCACCCAGCCGCATCAGAAATTTTCATAAGCTTCTAATGACTTAAAGCTTCTAAACTCTTGCATTGTGTAGGCACCGATACCGTAAACCGGGTAATTGATTATGTCAGGGTGTGTGAAAGGTAATAACCTTAGTGCTTCTGGGTCTTTCATCCATTCTGTAACGTTAACGTGAGCTGCAGTTCGTACGGGTCCATGTTGTTGATACCAAGCAGTTTCTCTAAATAACGCTGGCTGGCGTTATTTTGTCTCTCCTGATAGAGCCCCTTTCCTTCTTTCACTTCCTATTTCTCCATTTATTCAACCTTATAGCAAAAAAAGCAAACGCATATCTGCTCTTTCTCTCTCTGTCGCTATTTCTCTAGGCCTCATTTAGCGAGGTGGAGCTGGAGCTCCAGAAAACGGGGAGCTCGAGCTCTACCTCCTCCCATTTGGCTCTGCATCGAGCATCTCGTTTTTCGCAAGGTTTACTGTAGTCAACCGTATCCGGGCCGCATCCAGATCAGATGAACAACCTGCGTCTAGACAAGACCACAGCGCAGCCCTGAAGTGTGGTACGCAGGCTCCCTCTAGTGATATGTAGAGGAATCAGTACGATCAAACCGGTGTGATCAATCTTGGAATAGACTAAATACATAAATGTATTTATACATAAATGTATTTATTATGTCTATGAGTCTTGGCTGGTCCCTGGAGTTCACCGGCCACTTTCATGTATTTCGGGAGAAGTGGACGAATTCACGTGTTGTAAATCCAACTGATTCAATTCTCTGAACTGCGTCTGCGGCACAAACTAACATGGCGCCGCCCATTGCGCATATAGCTCAACTAATGCGATCGTTATAAAGTGTTTAAACAACAAAACACTTCCACTTGCACATATTTGACAATCGGAATATCAGATCTATCAAGCTATAGATTGCAGACAATGCATATCATGCAGACAATCATGCTATATATTGTCAAATATTGTGAATATTTTGAATAAAAAAGGAAATAAAAGCAGAGTCACCATGGAAACAATAAAGTGATAAGTTCTAAATAACGGTCGCCTTGAAAAACTCACAGGGGTCAGCCAGAATATTTTTAATGTAGGCCTACGTGTAAAAAGTTTAAATATGAATACACATCCTGTGTTAATTTTTCTTTTTTAAATTACAGTACTGTTTTTACTTAAAAGTTAAATAAAACTGTACTGTACTAAAAATATTAAGTACAATACATTTTCACAATATAATCTTTAAGAAGGTGCTTCACTTTTAGGTGCAATACATTTTAATTAAATCATTAAGTTTTTTTTTATTTACCTGTATGTAAGCAGCACAGTAAAGTGTTAATATTCAAACTGTTTTTACAATGTTTAAAGTGGCTGGGAATAATATATATTCTTATTAGAAATAAAACGGCCTCATTTTTGAGCTGTGCATAACTAGCTAAATAGTTAAGCCTGCTACACTACTGTATTTTCACATTGGTCATTATGGTGGTACTTGGAGAGCCACATATTTTCTGAGGGGGTACTGGTGTAAAAAGTTTAAGAACCACTGATGTAAACAAAGCACTCTATTGTGAACGCTTGTCATTTCATGAGAAATTCTGACTGCCAAGAAACTGCTGTTTTTGGTTGGGTGTCGAGTTGGCATTAACACAACAAACTTTTTTTTGGCTCTCAAAGAGATTTACATTATATGCAGCTCCCTCTTTTCCCCAATTTGAGCAATTAGCTAAAAAAAAGAAAAAGAAAAAAGAAACAGCTTCACATTCTTCTATGGTTTTAAAGCGAAAAACTATTATTCAGAGCATGTCATTTAAATGTACAGGAAGGGCAAAGAGATGTGTGTATTATGATTAAATCGACAAGAGGATAATCAGACCGACGGCTCCAGATTTGACTGTTTGGGTTAATGGTGCAGAAAAATATATTTTCTATAATTCCAGGTTCAAATCTTGATTTCACTGTAACACTGCACCATTATACATAATTAGTGTCATAAAATACTACTTCTTTGTTCACACAATGTACTATTTATTTTCTTTAAAAATACAAAGATACTTTTTAACATCAATATTTCATTATTAAAAAAGGACAAACATAAGTGATAGATACATAACTTGGATGTTATTAATATGAAAAGCCTCCAGCACGGAAACCAAGTCTCACCCAGAACTCAGCACTAACATACAGAAATGACCCTAAAATACATACATGGTAGAGAAAACCAGCAAAGCACAAACCTGAGCGTTCAAAGTAAAGGCACCAGAGAGTTTTTCTCTCACATACAACACGAAACATAACTTTGCTTTTAGGTTGCATTGTTGATTAAAGTGCAAACCAGGCACTATTGTGAATGAGACATCTTTTGTCTTTATCAAAGAGGATCACTCGCTAAGGCACCTCCACCGTATATCTATTCATTTCCGAATATACAACTCCTTTGTGCAGCCAATTTAGTGGTTTTCCTCTTTAGAAATCATAAACACCTCACAGTGTAACATTGCCCTTGACAAACCACAGTATAAAAGCTGAATACTTCGGTGTTGATCATTGTTCGAATGACAGAAGCACTGAAATATAAATACAAAAGCACGATTGAATCGTATGCATGATGCTTTCTCTGGCACTATGATGCCATTCCACAAAAATGGAAAACTGTCATTCATGAGGCCGCAGAAATGTTCATGAAATGTCCGTGTTCTTTGATACCAACCACAGCTGAAACCAAAACCACCCAAGACACTGAAAATGTTCTGCATGAATGTGTCTCGGAGAAAACGGAGTTTGTTTTGACACTACAAAGAAGCTCTTAAGCTTAAACTGCCCATGAATCCTGGAGGAAACATCTGTCTCGAGCAGAAAATGTTCTGAGGTGGCGGAACATCTCAGGCGATTGAAACAAAACTCATAAGTGAAGCGTTATGTTTAATAAAACCTCTTATTATGTCCAATCCAGCTCTTCAAAGTCTTAGTGCACGCTGCAAGGCATTCGCCTTCGAAAATGAGTCGGTTGATGCTCTTCCTCTATTATTTTAGTGTCTCTTTCACTTTCACGAAGGCGTAAGGAACATGTTCAAATATTCAGACCACTGACACTCCTTGAGAGGTGGCTGTGAGGGCGGTGATGATGTCCGCCCGCTCGATGCGTGCCAGAGCGGAGCAGAGCAGGCCCAACGTGGACCCTTCCTGTTGGGCCCAATCAGTTAAGAGGGTGTGGATGGGGTCCTGGCCCCGTCCAAAGACGTCCACACGGTCCTGTTCGTAACCGAGCGTGGCGGCCAGCTGCCTCCAGCTCCGACTGCCCCCCTCTGCGAGAAGCCCCTCTACCTCCTCCTGCCTGTGGGGAGGCAGGTTCACATAAAGCCGCGTGTCCTGTTTGCTGTCCCGTTTGCTGCCTGCCGAGAGCATGAGAAAGAGATCAGATAATTACTAATTTGCCATTTAGCAGACACTTTTAGTAAAAGCAACTTAAAGTAGCAACTTACTAAGGCCCTGTTTACACCTGGAATTAAGGTTTTGGTTGATCGGATGACTTACTGACCTAACTCGTAAACTTTATGGGAAGCACGCTAGCCAGACGGGATTTAAAGTTTGTTGGCTGGAGACCCAAGTTTTGTTTGAAGACGAAAATGCACCAAGCACAATGTTCTCTCACCATTCCTGATTTCTAACACGCACTCACAGCGTTCGGTGTGGTCTTGCGGCTGACAGAGCAGAAACGAAAGCTGATGCTCTCCGTGTGTTTTTCAGTTGTCTCCGGGCGCGCTCATATGTAAATTGCGCTAGCTTATTTTGACCACCAGATCAAAAGATCTGAAAACCCCATACATTTACCCAGATATAGCCTCCTCTCGAAGAAATAAGGACAGAAGTGCTTGAAAGTGGACAAAAGAGACGGATTAAAACACCAGGTGAAAACGGGTATGTGTCTCCCTCGTCTGCTTGAGATCAGTTTGACCAAAACACACCTTAATACCAGCTGTAAACAGGGCCTAAGAGTGACAATACATCCAAATACATGCAAAAAAAAACATTCACTATAACCAGTGTAGTCGAATTGACCAACAAATGAATATTTGAAACGATTCTTCGAGTGAATAAAATAAATTATGCAAACAATGTAGCTGGATTCCTGAAATAAATTAGTCTAATGAACCGGTTATTTTTAGAGAGAGAAAAAAAAAAAAACATACCGCACAACCATTATAGTTTGATGATTCCCAAAAAGAAATTAGTCTTTTAAGTTGGTTCTTCTTATAAAGAGATGAATAAATAGAACAAATGACTAAGCAAGTTCTTTTAATGAACAGTTTTTTTTTTTTTATGAATACTAAAAATGACTTATGAGCCAGTTCTTTTAATGAACAGTTTAAATAGACAAATGACTCTTATGAGCTGGTTCCTTTAATCAACAGTTCAAATAAATGAATGAATAGTGCAAATGACTCTGCCCTGTATCTGTGTTTAAGTGGTTCTCTCATACCTTTGCTGGGCTGGCTTTCCTGAAGGCTTTGACAGTCCAGGAACACGCCACTGTCGCTGTGTAATTTCTCTCCTTCCCCGGCATTATTCAACTCGCCAACCCGTGCTTTCACCAGAGCCTGCTTCTGCTGACATGACTTCCAGCTGAACACACCCCCCAAATGACACACTTATTATATACATTAAAAACCAACAATAATAATATTTCATTTAACAGACACATTATGGTATTCTACATCTTACATATCAAAGTAGAATTAATTTGCTAGTAAATCATCTCGTAAAGCATAGTTTTTCTTCTTGAAACCGCTGTATGACCTCACCATTTGTAGGCAACGTAGAGCAGGAGGCCGAGCACCACTGCAGCCAGTACAGACACGTAGACCAGGATGTTGTTGTTGTTGTTGCCCCCTTGATCCTGTGGTGTGAGTCGAGGGGATCCGGACCCTGGTGCTGGGCTGCTCCTGTTCTCGATTTCATCACTCAGAGTCGGCCATCGGGGGAATTCCCGCGGTACATCAGAACCAGATGGCCGGGACAGGATGCTGAGGTCTTTTACTGCAAAAAGAGATTTAACAGAATAAGTCATTTCGAACTGCCTTTATATATACAAAGGAGATATTGAAATACTGGTAACTTTTATATACTACCGTTCAAAAGATACATTTAAAAAAAAAATCCATTTATTCTACAAGGATGCATTAAATTGATAAAAAAAATATAGTAAAGACATTTATAATCTTATAAAATAATTTAATTTAAAATAAAATCTGGAAAAAACTGTTAAGCATATTTAAAAAATATTAAGCATCACAACTGTTTTCAACATTAATGATAAGAAAAGTTTCTTGAGCCGCAAAATCTGCATATTAGAATGATTTCTGAAGGATCATATTACACTGAAGACTGAGTAATGATGCTGAAAATCCAGTCATTATATAAATAAATTACATTTTAAAATATATTAAAGAATAAATATTATTTTAAATCGTAATAATATTTCACTGTTTTTTTTTTTTTGCCTTGATGAGCATAAGAGTCTTTTTTCAAAAACACCTTTCCGACCCCAAACTTTTATATATATAAACTGAATAGATAGAATCTGAAAAATGAAGACATACTCCTCTGGTAGTTGAACTAAATGAGTAGTTGTGCGGTCTTCATAAATCAAGAGAAACTCATTAGACTCACAATAGTTAGACGTCTGAAGCACACTCAAGTACACCCTAGAGCATTCAAACACCTAGATTGCAAAAAAATGCAGATGCTCATTTCAGCCTTCACGTGAAACACACATCTGACACACATCTGCTGTGAGTCTGATTAACACATCATCAGTGTGCACAGGCACAGCTGACAGACTAAATACCAGATCGAAATGTTGAAAAGTGTGGAATGGTCAGGAGGGTTCATGCCTCCCGCCCTCCATCCTGAAATAGATTGTGCAGGCGAGGCCACCCCACACACACTATCACACAGATGCATGCATTGCATTCTTTTATCCTCTCACTCCCTCACACACACACACACCCCACAGGCTGCCTGTGCGGATCAAACACTCGGTGTGGCTGCCCTGACCTCAGCAGGTCAAGTGGTCTAACTGGTCACTCCACCCTGCAGAGAACAGAGGGCAACGTGGGATGCGACCCACTGTATCTGGTTAACCTCCAAACCGATTTAACACACCTCGGGCCAGTCTAACATGCAATCCAATGAGGACATGGCGCTTTTAAATGACAGTTTATATATAAAAAAACAAACACGAAACAATTTAATATTTGATCAAACAAAATCTATGTGATGTGTTTATCTTCTTAATCTGATCATGACTGGATTGTTGCTAAGCTCATTGAAGAATGAGCAGAACGTCTGAAGTCAAAGTGAGAGCTGCATTTTCTCAAAAGCTTCTCTCTGACTGAACACAGGTGTCTGCCACATGTTAACAATCTAACCATACACACACACACACACACACACACATGCATAAATGTTTTTATATATAGCTTGGCACAAACTTTATCCAAGACACACATGCATATCGGGTTACGTTCACACAGTCGGTGTTTGGAATTGACAACCATATTTACTAACAGGTGTGTCAAATCAATGACAAATAAAAGGTCCAAGATACAGGAAAAGGAAACTTCTTTTACAAATCTAGTTTAAAAAGCAGGCCAAGTTCTTAGAAATATACTCATGCTTTATATTCATGTTGGTTTCACATGGTTTTACTTTTAAAAAAACATTTATACCATTTTTGACAAAACAATAAGTACTAGGGATGCACGATATATCGACCACATATCGATATCGGCCGATAAATGGTCTTTTTTGATGTTATCTTTATCGATCCGATAAGAAAATTTGGCCGATATATCAAAGCCGATAGATAATAGATTATTTACTTCAGTTGAGAGATGCCGCTGTTCGCCATGATGGTTCTGAATGATTGGATTCACTTCGAAAAGGAAGATACAGTTCCGTGCAACATGTGCAGCACAAATCTGTCACATAGGCTTCATAACATCATAATAAAAACACGCCTGTAAAAGAATGTTGTGAATTCTTGTTCGCCAGTGTTTCAGCGCGACGAGCGCGCTGTTGTGGAAAGAGCGCATCTATGGAGTTAAGCCTTCATGACAAGCACAGTCGAGTTCTCTTGAGCATTCGCAGCATTCTGTGCCATTGTAAGTTGTAATATGTTTATTTTGTGTATATATATCTGATTAATCTAATATAGGATGCGTTTGGTTGAGTTAATGAACGATGCAGTTGCGCTTCATTGTAGGCTACCGGTGATCATCTTTATAGCCTATTTAGCGTGCGCGCAGCTCAAACAGCAATGCACATTTATAACTATAATTGGGACTGTCATATACATGCCATTATAATGAGAACACTATTGTAATAAAACGTTGTGAATTCTCTGGGTTTAGTTGCCGTTTCAGCGCGTTGTTGTGGGAATAGCGCGTCCAGAACAGGGATTAGCCTACTACAACATTATGACCAGCACAAGTTCGATTAGGCATTCACGTCATTTTTTGCAGATAAGTCGTAATATAAAGTTGATGTAAAATAAATATCTGATTAATCTCACATATTATGCGTTTCGTGGATTTAAACAACCTGCTAGAAAAGTTCTTCAGTTTCCCGGTGCTCGTTCTCTTCAGCATCAGATTAAACAACAATGCAAAACATTAAAAGCTATGATTGGGACTGTCATATAATTATAATTGTATTCACTATTGTAATAAATTTGTAAATTCTTTGGGTTTGCATTCTTCAGCAACCAAAGTTGATTAACCTTCTAGCAAAGCGATTCGGTTTAACGTTCGTTCTCTTCAGCTTCAGCGCGCGCAGCTCACACAGCAATGTCATTTGAAACAGTAATTAAGCTATTAAAGATGTTTAATATCACTGTAATATTAAAAATGTCTATTTTTTTCAACAACATTGTGTTATAATTAATAACTACCATTATTTTGTTCTCGTATTATTTTCATCAATGATATGGTTTGATAAAAATAATTTCCTTATTGTCCGTGCAGAGGCGATTCCATTTTATTGATCCATTTTGTTTCTTTATATGCAGCCCAATGTTATCCAATGACTTGTTTGCATTATTTAGGTATTTTATTTTTTGTTAGGCAATAGATTTTTTGATAACACTTTACAATAAGGTCTCATTTGTTAATGCATTAACTAACAGAGAGCAATAGCCTTTGTTATAGTAGTTAATAAAATGTGTGTGTTCATGTTAGTTCACAGTGCATTGACTAATGTTAACAGGTACAACTTTCTTAAAAATGTCTTATAAAATTGTTGGTTCATGCTAACTAATGCTAACAAAATTAAACCTTATTATAAAGTGTTACCATTTTTTTAATAAAGAAAGTTGCCCATAGGAGTGTAAAATTAATTTTAAAAGTTAAGGAATCTTACACTGGTTCAAACTAGGCTATACTGTATTGCAGGGCTTGACATTAACTTTTTGAGGCACTTGTCCTTCGGACAAGTAAATTTATGTTTCACTTGTCCATGCACAAAAGTCACTTGTCCGGGTAAAGATTTATAATTTTATCTAGGGCTGCACGATTTGGGGAAAATGTCATATTCCTATTATTGAGATCAATATTGCGGTTGTGATATGCGATTGCGATATAATAAACAAATGGTTTCATGAGTCAACTTGTTTGGTTCTAAACCAAATGCACACACAGATTAGTGATAATTCTGAAATTAGCAATAACAACTAAATGATTGATAACACCTATAATGATCAATAAGCCATTGATGTTTGGATAAAAATTAACTGTCTAACAGGTAGGACATATACAGAAATTGAATAAAGTTATCAAACAGTCTGCGCAGCATAAATTATAAATTATATATAGACTACTCCTTATTAAAGCTACACAAGTTCTTTAGTCAAGAGCAGTGAGTAATTTTCTCTGTTCCCTTTGTTCTTTCATTAACTTTACTGACAGAACACTTTATTGGTAGCTGGCCCTTTAAGAGCAGCCGCTGTGGACAGAGACGCGGATCTCACACGCGCCTCATTCTCTCACGAGTCACAACTCTTTATGTCCATCATAAGACTGCTCTTGTGTTATGAAGATACTCGACAAATGACATTTTGGCTTAATTGTGTGTGTTGATGTTCGTTCAAGCGCGAAAGAGAACTGTATTCTGGCGCACGGTCTGTGCATGCGCATCATACTGGTGCGCGTCTTTCTGCGAGTCACATTCAGGACATTCACAGGCCATTCACATTCAGGACATGTCTTCGTTTCAAATCTGTAAAATTAAATCTGTAAAATAGACGTAACGAGTGGCACATAACGTGAAGTAACATGGCATTTTATTTTGTTTGAAATTTAACTTGTCCGGTCGGACAACTAATTTTCTCTTCTACTTGTCCTACAAGCGGACAAGCCTTAATGTCGAGCCCTGTATTGTATATGTTTGATTTATGTTAAAAGTGTTTGAGACAAGGCTTTTAATAGTGAGCCTTTTGTTTATGTATACAGGCTATCAAAGTATATAAAAATTTTAATTTAGATTTATCGGCCAATATATCGGTTATCGGCTTTCAAATGTAAAGAATTATCGGTTATCGGTATCGGCCAAAATGTTCATATCGGTGCATCCCTAATAAGTACTAAGTTGTATTTTCTTTACACCATGAATACATGGGAGGGCACACATGCATCATTATTTAAAAAAAAAATGTAAAAAAAAAAAAAAAATGTTTTAAACTAAACTGTATATTTTACAAATATCATGAATTCTTTATTTATAAATACCATTATGTTATTAGGGCTTTATACCATATTGTAATACATATAGTACATACACGTATATTAATTTGAACTAACCTTGTCATGTTTTAAAAAGGTAAAATAATCTAACATTTTTGCTAATATGATATTGTCTGTAGGGGCCGTCTCTTTGATATATATATATATATATATATATATATATATATATATATATATTTGTTTATGTATATTGATCATATGCCATGACTTTCAGTTTACAGATTTAAAAAAAATATATATTTATAATATTTTAACAAATGTTTTACAGTTTTTTTCCAAAGACATAATAAAATATAAACAGCAAATTACTTAAGGTTATCTTTTCATCCTTTTGTCTTCATTATGATATCAGGACGGTTGAATCACCCTGTTGTATAGGGCTGCACGATTTGGGAAAAAATAGAATTTAATGATCATAACACTCACCCATACAGACGGTGTCAGAATCCGGCTGGCAGGATCTGATCTCTACCTCTTCGTCACTACAGCTCGAACACGGCACGCAGGGTTTCAAGTCGCTCCTCTCCCTTGAGTAAGTCCCTGGTTTACACCGCTCACATACGGTATTTCCCAACGGACCACATTCCCGAGCCACTCCACTTCCATGCCCACACATGCCGCAGGCCGCGCACAGCGAGCTTGTGCTGTTACCATCCCGCCACAGGAAGAAACCTTCACCGCAGTCACACTGGGTATCCTGAGTGGGCGTGCAGCGGGCCAGTTCAGGAATGCCAAAAGGGCAGCGGGTGCACAGTCGACAGGCTGAAAGACTCTCAGAGTCTGAGAACGACACGCCTGGGAGACATTTAAAGTGATTTTTATCAAGAATATGAATGTAAACATTTGCAAAAAACAACAATACTCACATTTAGGCATTTATTCCAAGTTTGTTTTAAAAACACTCACCATCTTTACAAGGCTTACACTTGGTGTCTTCCTGGCCGCAGTTGGTTGCCAAGCCAGAGCCCGCAGCACACATGCTGCAACATTCGCCTGTTTTAGTGAACCGCTCACTGATACAGACCTTGCCAAAAGCCACCTGCAAAACAGAGCACATGTCAAATTCAAATTAGCAAGAATAATTCAATGGGGATTTGTAGCATTATTTTGCTCTCAGTGACATAAAGACAATCCTAGAACACAGAATGACTGTCATTTTTTGGAACACTCAGTCTCTCTACTGAGGAGGTCACCAGAGCAGAACCAAGAAGATATACTGATCTTCAGCCAGACAATTATGTTCAAAGAATGTGTGGAATAAATACAAAACTGTAAAAACAATAAATGGTGATTATAAATATTATAAAGTTCTAAACAATATAAGCCTGGTGGAGTACATATTGATTAAGAGACTGACACTGGCATATGTGAAAGTGACGCTATGTTTTCTAACACACACATTTCCCTGTGATTTTGCATTATAGATATAAGAACAGTAATATTAAGTAATAATAATATTTCACAATATTAAATATTTTTTGATCAAATAAATGCAGCCTTGGTGAGCATAAGAGATTTTGCATTACACAAAATAAAAAAGTCATTTAAATTATACATTTTAACAATACTTCACAATAATACTGATTTTACTGTATTTTTAAACAAATAAATACAGCAATGGTGAGCATTAAGAGACTTAAAAAAAAAAAAAGGATTGGTAAGAGGGGTGCCCTATGAAAATGATACAAAATTCAGTTCCCTAATATGGTGTTTAATTCTCACCAAACATAGTGAGCTGACGGGGAACTAAATATATCCAAAAATTAGGTCTAGGAATTTAAATTGCACAGGGGGTTCCCTTGATAGCCAGAAGTGATTTTAGTGGACTTTAACGGTTATCAACAACAGATCGTTTAGCTAGATAAGACCCTTATTCCTCGCCTGGGATCGTGTAGTAGACCCCTTTAAAGCTGCAATTTGGACCCTCAACCCATTGATAACCGTTAAAGTCCACTATATGAAGAAAAATCCTGGAATAATTTCTTTTTGACTGAAGAAAGAAAAAGACATGAACATCTTGGATGATGTGGGGGGTGAGTAAATTATCGGGAAATTTTTATTCTGAACTTAGTGAACTTATCCTTTAAGGAGTCTGTGTGACTTTCCCACTCCACTTTGGGTATAAAACAGTGACTGAGTGTAACACACCCTTTCAAACAACTATAAAATACCTTATTAAGAATGAGGAGGATGTTTAAAAAGACTCCTCGTTCACGGGAACGGAACATTGTGTATTTGCACCCAGTTCAAACAGAGGCATCAGCAGTGAGGACAGCGGTGCAGCTATAGACCTCAGGGGAGGGTGTGTTGTGTGTGTGAGTGCGCCTGTTCGGGTAAGAGGAAAGACTTTGATGTTTCCCGCAGCTCTGCAGGTGTGATAGAGGAGGTCAGTTCTGCGGCATCTTAAACATGCATATGTTTAGGAAAATTACCCCTCACACACCCCCTCTGCTTCCCAACTGCCCCCTGGGGCTCTGACAAGAGCCAACAGATGCCTAACATGTAAAGCTCCTCCAAAGAAGGAAAGCCAAAACCCACACAGCCTCTCTGATGTCTCGCTCTTCTTCTCTCTGATCTCTGTTGGGACAAGAGAGCGTGTGTAAACCTGTTGAATGAGCGCACAAGCTCATAATCTCATTCAAACACTAATACACATTTGTACACAGCAGCCCACAGGGCAACAACCTTCACTTTGTGAGTAAAAAGAGCACCTTCATTCTGCATTTTAGCCACACTTGCCTATTGTTGAAACACCAGGATCTTTGCACCTTTTAAAAAGCGATTAACCAAATATCCAATACATTGAAAGGGACTGAATTTAAATGTTTAAGACTGTGCCATGTAAAAAATCCCATATTGTTGAACCACGAATTTTAATATTAAGGAAATGCCTCCTCGATGTTCATGGTAGTTAAAGTAATACATTTAAAAAATAAAAAAATTATATATATATATATATATATATATATATATAAAATTCAGCTTTGCCATCACAGGAATAAACGACATTTTAATATATACATTTAATATATATTTAATGTATTTTTAATCAAATAAATGCAGCCTTGGTAAACATAAGAGACTTCTTTTAAAAATATTAAAAACCATATCGATCCCAAACTTTTGAACGGTAGTGTATATTCAAATAAAATAGTTATTTTTAATCGTAATAATATTTCACAATATTATAATATCAAACAAAAAAGTCTTGGCAAGCATAAGAGACTGAATTTTTGAAAAATCTTGCAAACCCAAAACTTTTGAACAGTACTTATACCTGTCCAAAGTTGGGAAAAATTAAACTTTTTAATGTTTTTAAAATATGTCTCTTATGCTCACCAAGGCCGCATTTATATCTTCAAAAAATACAGTAATATATCGCTTTTAAAATATATTCAAAAAGAAAACAGTTATTTTAATTTGTAATAATATTATTGATGTTTTTACTGTATTTTGATTAAACAAATGCAGCCTTGGTGAACATAAGAGACTACTTTCAAAAACATATATATATATATATATATATATATATTTTTTTTTTAAGTTTCCTAAGTAAACTTTGACAGGTACTGTTTGAATTAAAAATAATTGGAAAAAATCTTTTGGGGGAGGGGTCCTATAAATAAGTACCGGTACATTATTTCTTGGAAAGATGGGAATAGAGAGAGATTTCTGAGCAGTACTATTGGAATGTACAGTTTTCCTAATGTGGTGTTTATTACTAACCAAACAAAGTAAGCTGAGGGGAACTTAACATCCTCAATGAAAATATCTCACCATATAATTTGTACCTAAGTCTAGCTAAATAGAATGTACAAAGTGGGGACAAATGATATATGACCTACACCAATAAACATTTGGGCAGAGCAGGAATGTAGTGCTCTGAGGAAGGACGGTGGTGGGCATGAATACAGACACGTCAGTGCTGATTCCACATAATGCAGAGAGATAATGCATATCAATGAAGCGACTTCACACAAAACATCTTTGATCTACTCAAACATTTCGTTCCCTTCACTGAGAGACACTGTCAGTCTGGATGCCACACTTGATAATGTAGGTCAAACATGTCCCACACACTGAATGATGGGGTCTTTCGTAAAGGAATAGTCCACCCAAAAATTAAAATTCAATCATCATTTAATAGTCCTTCCAAACCTGTATGACCTGCGGGTCACAAAAAGAAGATGTTTTAAAGAACTATTTTTGCCCATTCAATGAAAGTCAGTGGGGTCAAAGACAACATCGTACCCCATTAACCTTTAATTGTATGGAGCCACGGAGACATTTTTCAAAACATCTTCTTTACAGAAAAAAAGAAAGTCATACTGGTTTGGAATGACATGAAGGTGAGGTAAATAATACTTTTTTGGGTTAACTAGCCTATGCCTTTAAGTCCAATGCTGTGTATGATATAATAAGCACATCTGTGCTGCCATGAGCGAGTTTGGAAAGAGCAGTCTGAATTATGAGAACATGAAAGGAGCTATGAGCCCCTAAAGGCAACAGGGATTGACCCCTCACTCCTACCGGCCAAACATACAACCACAGACATCCACTGAGACTGAGCTAGAGACTGACCGCTATCTTATCTCCTGCAGCCAACAGTAGCAGAAGATCCGGCCTCGGGCCTGTACAACATCAAGATCATTTACAAAAGTGTCAGTTTGACAAAAAGTTAACAAAGACTTCTCTATCAAAACGAGCGTGGAACAAGAGATAGGGAAGGGAAAAAAAGAGGTTGTGAGTTCAAGAGGAAACCGCAATTCTGGCCACCACTGAAAGAAGTAAAGTGATGTGGCTAAATGGAAAGTCAAATTACTGAGCTGCGATTAATACCCCCTCGCTTTCCACAGACCAAGAGAAAATGATGATAATTACAATGCTCCGGATATCCCGGGCCCCTGCAGTTCTTAAGCTGTGGTTGCCTATCAACCAACTGCTGATATTCCAGTTACTTTCCTGTTCCTGTCTTTGCTTTTGTGCCAGGACATACCCAGGATTTATTATTTAAAAAAATCATGAAAAGAAATATGCTCCACACACTTGCCAAAAAAAATAAAAAAAATAATAACATTCTGCATAATACTATAAAACTGCAACTCTCTGACAGACTAACATGCTAGTTCAGGGAGAACAGGGAGTGTTGGAATCCAGTTGAGTTGTAACACCTTTAGTTTAACCAATTCGAATTTAGCCAAGATTTCTTTCTTAACCTGCTGGTTTCATATAAGAAAGTAAAACTGGATGCCTGACTTGTTGTGAAAATTTTAATGAATGATAAATAAAGTGTCATCTGAATCAATGTCTCTTGTTTAATGTGATATATCACATGAACTGTAACACTTTCCGAAGTATTTCTATATGCTGCACTGACAAAAAGTCAATCAATATGTTTTTAATTGTTGTTAGCTCCTTTTAAAAATAGTTTTTATTCCTATTTGTTAAAGATTCTTTTTTCTAGGTTTAAATGTAAAATTTTACAATGAAACGAGGGTGGGTGTTTAAGTAGTTTGAAGAAGTACCATAAATTTGTTACAACTTAACCGGGTAAAGTTAGAGGTTGTAACAACAGGCACTTTTTGTACTTTAAATTAATTGACACAGTTTAGGAATAAGTTGTGGATTTATAAACTACTTTAATGTGTAGCTTAAAAACATGGGCATACTAAATCAAGTATTAGATAACTTATATGACGCAAAAACATTGAGTTACAGACCTTATAGCAAACAGTGTTACAACCCTACCCGGGCTCCCCTAATTAAAAAAGTATCTGGAAAGACAATAACGTCGGAAAATATGAAAAGTGAAAACTATTTAACGTTACAGCCATGCACCAGAATTTAAATAAAAACGAAACGAACTGTTACGAGTCATAAATAGTGCAGAATAACTCACCTTTACGGCCAAAATAAACAAACAGAGTTGAAGTGCTGCCATCGCTCCCTTCATCATCTTCAGGACTTTCCCTCAGTGTTTGGGAAATAAATAATGCGACTAGTCTCTTGCGCTCAAAACACACTAATGTTCATAACGACAAAGTATAAACATAATAAGACATATAGAGCAGCCGTTGAAAGTATCTGGTATTCTCTTTCATATATGAACAGTCTTTTTTCTTCTTCGAGACTTCCACTGAACAGCGCTGTAACAGTAACTTAAATACGGATAATCCTCGTAGGAAGTTTTAAAAGTTCACAACATCATCTTTCTTCTGTCTCCACAGTCAAATCTGCTTGTTAGTGCCGATCCTTCACTCGACTGCTGTTGTGGTCGAATGCAGCTGTTGACTAAATAGCTTTTTCTGAAGGGGGTGAACATAAAACCCCCATATATGCGCGCGTACAAAGCCTCACACGCACGAGCTCTGTGATTGGACAGACTGGCGCGTGATGGAGAAAAGTTGATAGGTGAAACTCTTCAGCCTGCTATTCTTGTGGGAAAATAATGTCCCATAGTGATCATATATTACACGGTCATATTAGATATAAAAATGTTGCACAGATATTTTGAAATACTGTTTTTGCATTTTTAAAAATGTGTTGATATTTTCTGTTCAAATCTGTGTAGCCTATTGTAATAACTGTATATTTTGAGAGTTTGAAGGTGGTTATCAAGGTGAATTACTGGAGTTCAGATACGGGCACAGATGAAACCCCATTTTGTCCAGTAGATGCTTCAGTTAAGAGATAAGAAGAGACACAACAAACCTTTCAGGTCAGAGGGGGTTTTAAGTAGGGGAGACCGGGTATGGTTGTAACACGGGGAGAGTTGTAACATCAGCATTTCCGCCAATTGGGGATAAGATAGGAGTCATGTGATCATTTCAATGTTTACCTACTGTCTCCCTGACAACGCATGGTGGTTGTCAAGTCTGAAAACTGATTCAATCTGAACTTATCGAGAAAAAACTGATTTTGAGGTAAGAAAGTAATTTTTTTGACCAAGACTATTTTTTGTCTAGTATCTAAAGTATTGCAGATAAATAAGATTGACTTATATTAGATTAAAATGTAGTTTCTTAGGCAAAATGTGATGCAGTTTGCCCCTGCTAATTTCAAACTAGTATGCTAATACAGCTAGCTAAACAGTGACTGACAGGGGTGGGGTGGGTTGTAACACTTCTTGAAAAAGTGTTACAACCATCCCCTATCATACAACTGATTGATTTTAATATTTTTATAGAATGCCTAGGCAGTGGAAAAGAAAGACAAACAGAGGTGTGACTGCCAGTCTTTTAAAAAAAGAGGAAAGAAAAGACAGAGCATCGTTGGTAAGAATAAAGGCAAGAAACAGAAAAAGGAGAGAAAGCCCACCAAGAAAATGTTGAACTTTGAGGATTCTGACATCTCAGATGAGGAAAACTTTTGTGTTGTGTGCATGGAGCCATATGGCAACTCAAAGCCGAAGGAGGTCTGGGGAAAATGCGCCCTATGCAGTCTCTGGGCCCACAAAGCCTGCACTCCTGGGTTACCAGCATTCATTTGTCAGCACTGTGACTCTGATTAAGAACACACACACACACACACACACACACACACACACACACACACACACACACACACACACACAGATAGATATGTTTTTTTTGTTAGAAATTGTAGTTTGTTTATACTGTATACTGTTAAGTATTACTGTTAAGTAAGTTTGTTCAAGTAGACACATTTACATACACACACACGCACACACACACACACACACATGCACACACAAGTTCTGACACACAAAATCAGACAGTCTGTTCCAGTTCCAGATTGAGAAATTGTTCTTTTATGTCAATAAACATGTTTTTGAAGCATATCTTATAGTGTGGCATCCATTTTTGCTTCTTTTGTGTAATTGTTACAACTTACCCCAGCATGTGTTACAACCTACCCCAGTATTGGGGTAGGTTGTAACGAAGGTACTTCATGTATTTGACACCACCTCACAAGGTCTGTGATATTCTTGTAGAGGATTGCATTGGATTGATTTGTAGTGAACACGTGTGGGTACTTTGTATAAAAGTTTGAGAACTCTAGCTACAAAATTCAGTGAGTTATAGTTACTGAAGCAAAAAGTGTTACAACCATACCCGGTCTCCCCTAGGCTAATGTCGTAAAACTCAGTATGGGGTCTCTAAACTTCAGAGAGCAACAAATGGAGACTTCCCTCGCATACAATGATCATAGCGCTTCAAAGAATGACCGAGAAGAAGCGGGGGGAAAGTAGAATTCTTCGCCCGTTTCGCCTTTTTCTTTCGTTCCTGGTAGGTCTTAATGACTGAAGTTAACTGAGGCTATAGGGAACTAATGCCCTGTCAGCTTACAGAGAATATCATTCTTGATTTTTTTTATACTGACAATTTGTTAAAAATAACGTCAGTTTTAAGATTTAGATATTAAACCTCAAATATAAATATTAGGCTACCATGGCAGTTCCATAAAAACTTACTGCAGTTAAAACTGTAGTAGCCAAGGGCTAACTGGAATATTCTATAAATAGGTTAAATCCATTTGATCTTTAATAAACATTATAGACTAATTATCTAACATAATTAACATAGCTTTAGAAGTAGCTAGGGTTAAACATAAAAGGGTGATTTTGTCCAACAAAGTGACAGCTTCACTGAGGCCCCATTTTACAATTACTGGTGTCTTAAATAATGGATTATCCGTTTGTCAGATTATGACAGTAAGTACACAGTACTCGGAGGACCTACCTGCTTCCAGTGAGATTCTGATGTGCATATGATGGGCTGCGTCTCAACCAGCTCCCTAGCTCCCTAGGTTGTGAATCAGTATATTGCGTAATTCGGGCACACTGGTAAGGACCCTGACTCACTCACTACACATTGGGACAGTGAAGGCTCTATTTCCGGCGACGTCCTCAATGTACAACTTCACTACTGGTGTTTATGAACTACAGCCGCACAGAAATCTTGCTGACATTAATTGTTTATTTAAAAGTACATTACTTTGATTATTACATATCCCTATACATTTCAGCCATAAATGTTAGCTACATTATATTCACTATACCTGTCTAGCGATGTATGTCTATGCCGAAATATAACGACGTTATGTGAAGTGTTGGCTCACATGGTTTATATTTCACTCTTCAGAATTTCCAGTAAGAGAACATGCGAGCATTGATGCTCCCTGGTTTTCATGGTGCACTGTGGGACTTTTTAGGGAGCGAAGGTTTCAGTGCACTGGAAGGATTTTGCGATTGAGACAGCTCTTGAAATGGCCGACTGTCTGATCAGTGCCCTGACTACTGAACTAGGGAGCTGATTGAGACGCACACATGGAAACTATCCCATGAGGCCACAGGAGAGAAGTCGTGAATGGCAGTGAAGCAATGCAACTGACTCCGTAAGTCAAGTGTCAATGGCAACATGGGGAATATAGTACGTCCTGATTGCATTCAGACTACACACATTCACACTATACAACATAAGTTTTTAACAGTTGCGAAGTATGTTCCTCATCAAATGTAGTAGCTACTTTTAGTAGCAATATTGGATGCAGCTTCTGAAAAATTAGGAATAAATCAGATTATTGTATTACGAACTGCTGTGATCTCATATTTTAGCGGAAAATATGGTTTGGCTATATTGTAATATGCCTTCAAATGGTTCAATGATTGAGTGACAAAACGTAAACAGTTCAGATGTTCATTTTTGTCCCAAAAAAACAACCCAAAAATTGTCTTTCTTAAAGGGTTAGTTCACCCCAAAATTATTCCGAAATATACTCACCCTCAAGCCAGATGTATATGATTTTCTTCTTTCAGCCAAACACAATCAGAGTTATATTAAAAAATATCCTGGCTCTTCCAAGCTTTATAATGGGAGTGAATGGTACCTTAGATTTTGAAGCACAAAAAAGCTCATCCATCCATGATAAAAGTAATCCATACGGCTCAAGGCTGTTAATAAAGGCCTTCTGAAGCAAAGCGATGCATTTTTGTAAGAAAAATATCCATATTTATAACTTTATAAACTCACTGGCTTCCAGTAACAGTTGTCTGTGAGACGAGACCTCTGACCCTTTAAGAGTGAACTAACCCTTTAAGGCACGTTCACACCAAGGAAAACAACTATAATGGTAACAATAGTGTTTTAATAATGAGAATAGGGAAAGTCCACATCACAGCTAACAGATAAAGGTACAATTACATGTATTCATTTAGCTGACGCTTTTATCCAAAGCGACTTACAATTGCTATATTTAAGAGGTCGCACGCCTCTGGAGCAACTGGGGGTTAAGTGTCTTGCTCAGGGACACATTGGTGTCTCACAGTGGATTCGAACCCAGGTCTCTCACACCAAAGGCATGTGTCTTATCCACTGCGCCATCACCACCCCGCTTTCAGAACGATTTGTTTGGCTTATGAATGATAAAAACATGTGGCGACATAACTGCAGCCCATGCTTAAAATAAAAACGATGTTATGGTCCTCGGTGTGGGCGCTAATATGGTTATTATTATAGTTATCGGGCCAACACCCATGTCAGTAAATCCTGAGTCACTAAGTAGTTTTAAGTCTCTGGATCATGGTCAGCAGACGCTGAGAAGCAGAGAACTGTAAATTACAAGACTATAAACCCTCCAAAGATGCAAAGACTTTGGCAGCCTGTTACCAGAATGTGAATTTACAGATCACAGCAAAGAAATAATAATACTTGAAAGATGGAAGATGATCATGGTTTGACAACACAGAGACAGGATAAGGTGGTGGGGGGACTGGGAGGCTTTGTGGTTGTTTGCAGGTTGTTGTGGTTCAGGAACTACCCAGACAACAAGTGATTGTCAAGACATTTTAACCTACACCCCTTCCCCCACCTCTTGTTTTAGGGGTGGAGGGAAGATGCCTGGTTCTACTAAGAGCAAGGTGTCAAGCCCTCCTCCCATTGTTATCCACCCAGATCAGAGCAGAATTGCCACCATAACCAGGACATCCCATCTCCTCTCTGCCCCGCTGCATGTAGTGACTGGAAGAGGTGCATTCCATCCCTCCATGCCAGAATCCCCCCCTCCCCCGTCGTCCACTCAAACGTACCCCTTGGGGTGTTTATGGGTCAGCCAACAGGATGCTCGGCCCATTGAGAGATCAAAGGATTCCCGGCTCAGATAAATGTGGTGTAACTGTGACCTCTTCAACTCTAATAGGGTTTAACACGTCAGGACAGGAGGACGGAATAAAAAGCTGAGACGTCAGGGAAAAACTGAGACTTGATTTGAAAAAAGAAAAGAAAATAACCTTTTTTTATCTTAAAGGAGTCAAACTTGGGAGGGGGAAAAATCAATGTAAGATCAATTATGATACATATGTTTTTATATTTCCTTTTTATAAAGTAAAAAAATATGCAAATGAAAATAAATCACATTATTTAAACAGATTATTTGGGTTATTAGAGTTAACTAAAACTAAAAGTATAAACAATACTAGAAAAATAAACATTAATTTGAATTGAAATGAAAATAAATTAAAAACAGTAATAATAAAAATAATAATAATTAAAAAGGCAAAAAATACCACAAAATTACTAAAACTAATGGAAATTAAAATGAAAACAGAAAATATAACAATAAAAACGAATTCCTAATACTAAAACAACTCTGATAAGTCACAACTCAAGTGAATTTATTTGGACTAATATATTTAATTAAAAGAAACAATATACATTTACACAAACACATCACTCACTCAAGCAGAAATGGGCATGTGTTCAACAGAAAATGTTTGTTTACATCTCTTTTGAAGCAATAATTTGTTCAAACAGACATGGACCTTAACGTAATTCAATCAGTTTGACAACATCATAGTCTTTACATAAAAAGAATCATGGCGTGATTTAGTTGTAAGCATTTCATAAAAACGGGACTTAAACTCTTATGGCTTCAGTTTCTCATCACAAATCAAATTCGATCATTCAATCTTTAAGACTAAACTCAAACAAGACAGACTCTTAAGGCTCTGTGTGTGTGTAGCTGGGAAATGCAGTGAAAAATAATACCCATTTTATATATACCCAAGAAGTTACACAATCTTACAGTAATTGTTTCCGTGTCAGTGTTTAAACTACAATAGTGATAGTGATATATTGTATTTAAGGATTCATTCACTGATGAAAATAAAAATTCTGTCATCATTTATTCCTTCTGATGAAGTACCAAACCTGTATGACTTTCTTTCTTTTGTCAAACACAAAAAGAGGATTTTGAAGAGTCGCTCTAGTCACTCGTTCATGCAGTTAAAATGAATTCTGACTGAAGCATAAAAAAAGAGCCATATAAAAAAATATATACAGCAGCTTTGAATGTGGAATTTTAAGTCATTATTCAGTACACTCTTCACAATAAAGGCTCCAAAAGGGGATTTTCACAGCAATGCCATAGAGAAATCATTTTTGGTTTCCCAAAGATCCTTTCAGTTGAGAGTTCTTAAAAGAACATTTTTTCTTCTTGCAAAGAACATTTTAAACATCAATGACCTATTTGGAATTGAAAGGTCCATGGATGTTAAAGATTCTTCATAAAAATCTCAATGCTTTTGAGTGTAACATGAACAAATTGTTCTTTTTAGTTTGAACTTTTCAGTGAATGATCCAGTTCACAAAGCCTGAAAGATTCGTTTGTAAATCAAACTCACTCATGTGTTGCAGTCACAGTTAACAGCTCACCACGGGGGAAGATTTTCAGTGATTAACATCTTAAATATTAGTTTTTTTTTTAACACAACGCATATTGTACAACTTAATATATATAGTGTGGAAGTTGTATGGACAACTTTTATGGTGCTTTTGTATCTTATTTGAAGCTTGAAAGACTCAGTCCTCAGTCATTGTCGTTCTAAAAGAGCAATCCGTACATTTTATTCCACTGAAGAAAGAAATTCATGAGTTTAGAACAATACAAATGTGAGTAAATACCAGAAAAAAAAACCCTTTAAACAGTGTGTATAACTGCTGGCCGTTGTGCTCGGTGCTTTCCTTTGTCTCTGCTGACTTTGCTATCAAGCACAGAGCAAAAGATTGAACGCAACCATCCCAGAGAAGCCAGCAAGATGTGTCCGAATACCCATGTGTCTCACAGACACCACTCACACAGCACAGCCATCAAAGTATTCAGTGCGTCAAGAGAAAAAAACAACAACCCCAAAACATCTAGACAAAAAAAATTCCAATGGTAACATAGACAGAATTGTGGCCCCAGCCAACAGACACATTCACAGGGCAATTAAGACTAGCTGGCATATGTTTCACATATTACAAATAGTTTAATAATTACAGTGAAGAACACAGTCGAGGCACTTTGCAAAGTTCAAAAGTGGATACCATTTCTATTAAGATTTAGATTTTGTGTAGGCTACATGAGATTGGAAATGCCATAAAAACCATATCGTAAATATGAAAAGAAACCAAAAGCTTTTCATATCAAGTGCAATTTATCCCTACAGTGGAAGAACAAACAAGTGCATTCATCGACTTTAACATTTAAGAGGATATTTGTGATGGCTGTGCGAATCCCTCAGTGCACTGACAGGAAGGCACAATAACAGAATTAGGAATAACACATTACAGGATGTGAAAGATTTACCCAGTGCAAATTTTTATCAGCAGGACCTAATGAAATAAAGTGATAGTTCACCCCTAAATTAAAACCATGTGATCATTTACTCACTGTCATGTTGTTCCCAACTCTTTTATTGACCATACAATGTTGTTTTGGACCCCATTGACTTTGGAACAAAAGACGATTCTTCAATATATGTAATTAGTTCTTTTTTTTCTGACTCTTTACTTGTCTTCAAAATTTTTGAACTTTTAAGTATGTTAGGCTAACAGTTTTTGTAAGAAGTTGTAGTAAAAAATTATGACACTTCACTGTTTATGTAAAATGCTGGTGTCAAACTTATTTATTAAAACAAGGTTACATAATCCAAAAACAACTAAAATAACTTGTTTCTGTGGCGAACATTTATTAAAATGGGTTCATGTAAATATTCTTTTAAGATCACTTAAATTAAAAGTTGCTTTTTTAAAAGCCTATTAAATGTTAAAATGATAGATTTTAATTATACTCAGTATATATATATATATATATATATACACACACACACACATGTATAAATATATCTCTCTTCGTTTGTGTTCTGCAGGAGAAAGAAAGTCATACATGTTTGGAACGACATGAGGGTGACTCAGATGACAAATTTAAATTTTAGGGTGAACTATCCCTTTAATATATAAAATGTCACAATCAATCATAATTATGAACATTTATATTGTTTACCTGTTTGAAGGCACAGGTGGTACTGGATCAAGTCTCAGACTTAGTAGGGCTCAAAGCGCTTCACATCGTCGGACAAGAGTGAAAGGATCTTGTTCCAATTTAGGCGTCACATAATTATTGCCTTATACAAAGCATCTGCAAGGAACC
The DNA here is from genome assembly GCF_051911475.1 of Siphateles boraxobius. Lineage (NCBI taxonomy): Eukaryota > Metazoa > Chordata > Actinopteri > Cypriniformes > Leuciscidae > Siphateles > Siphateles boraxobius. Next base: position 16,538,286 of record NW_027508722.1, on the reverse strand, counting down.
GTGCAGAGCAATACAAACACCCACACCTACATATAAACAAAGCTAAAATATCTCTGTTGGTGCCCGTCCCATGGAAAAATCTGGATTCATAGATTACATTGCTCAATATAAGAAGGTTTTCAAGTGTCAGATGGAGTACAAGTGTTGCTGTGCTGACCGTGATCAGCAAAGCAGAAGCAAAAATCAGCATAGGAAGATCTACTATACTATTAAATGGCTCAGGTGAATACGGATTGTCACTCAGTGACAGAGACTAAGTCCATCACGCTGAGCTACAGTGCCTCGGTCTCCAGACCAGTCTGTGATTCACAGGACAGAACATACTGCTTTTAAAGTTAAAGTTCATTCTCAGCCGCCAACGCTCAAGAAGTTTGCCGCCTGATTCGCCTGATCAAAAATCTTTGGAATGTTTGTTTGTTAAAAGCAGTATAAATCATTGCATTGTCAAGAAGAATGTTCCCTTTTAATAAAAAAAGTGCATGTTTTGGATGTTCACAACTGTTCCCATTATGCTCTCTTCTTCCCAATCTCTGTTTTGGAACTGCAGGAAACCAGACGAGTGCTGAAGGAACGGTGGAGGCAAAGGTTTTGCCGAGGGCACGAGGAGCTCATTTACCAGGAGGTTCAACAGGGTTGTATTCGGTCTCTCCCGAGGACACCTGGGAGATTCTGCGTGTGGAGCCCCACAGTCGCCGGGAAAACTGTCCTGATCGCACCTGAATTAAGACAAAGGTTTAAATATTCTTGAGAAAAGAATGTGCCGATTCAGTTTCTACATTTGCAGTAAAACATTTTAACAGAACATATTATGAACTAACATGACCTAATAATTAATAATTTTACATTTTAGGTATGTCATTTTGAATAATAGTACACCATAAAAACGAATTGTAATATATATATATATATATGTATATTTATTGTTTTAAAGTTAATATTTTAAAGTTGTTTTGCACTGTTTACACAATTTCTACTATATTTTACTAACCGTTTCACTTAAAATGTACACTACCATTTCGGGTCAATACGATTTTTTGTTGTTGTTGAAGAAATTAGTACTTTTATTTAGCAAGAACGTATTAAATTGATCAAAAATGACAGTAAAGACACTTACAATATTATTTCAAATAAATGCTGTTCTTTTGACCTTTCTATTCAAGAAAGAATGCTGAAAAAATGTATCACTGTTTCCACAAAAATATTAAGTATTAAGTAAATATTAAGCATAAGTGCACAACACATTAAAAAAAATTTGTACCAGTTCCAAACATTTGAATTGTAGTGCAACAGTAAACTGTGACTGTCAACTTTATGTTGAAGTACTAACACTATAACCTCGCAGAATATAGGTGACCGTTTCATTGCTCACTGCTTTAATGAGTAGCATGCATTCTACTTCAAACAGTAAAAACTTCATGGCCTAAAAACCCTTCCACATACAGACTCTTTCAAACTCACTCACCTCTTCTGGTTTTCCTGCTCCCACCACAATGAGTTTGCCATCCTCTAGGCCCACCAGGATATGACTGCTCTCTTTCGTAACAGACACACAGCGCACTGGGACCTTCAGGGCCAAGGGCGCTACAGCCAGATTTAAGCTACACACACACAGAAAGAGAGACTTGGGAATGAGAAATAAACATGGACCCAGCTGCTGAAGATTTAATGTGATGACACAAAGGATTTAGATAAATAAATAAATAAAAATGATCAAACAGATTGTGCCGGGCCGCTGTACGCCTACACTACCGTTAAAAGGTTTGGGCTTAGTAGGATTTTTAATTTTTTTTTAAGTCTCTTATGCTCACACAGGCCTGCAAATAAAAGATCACAAATAAAATCTACTAAGATCTTTAGATCACAAATAAAATAAAACAGTCATATTCTTACAATTAAAAAAAAAAAGTTCTTTAATTTTAATATTTTTCAATTAAAATGTATTCCTGTGATGGCACCGCTGAATTTCCAGCATAATTACTCCAGTGTCACATGATCCTTCAGAAATGATTCTAATATGCTGATTTGCTGCTCAAGAAACATTTCTTGTTGAAAACAGCTTAATATCGTGTGGAAACTGTGTATTTATTTGAAACAAATTGATTTGTAACAATGTAAAAGTCTTTATTGTAATTCCTGGTCAATTGAATGTGTCCTAGCTGAATAAAATTATTAATTTCTATTAAAAAAAACACTGACCCCAAACCTTTGAACGATAGTCTACAATAACCGTTAGAGGTGTGTTTACCTGTACAAGTCTCGAATGTGAAGGTTCCCCTGTTGTGTTCCCACGATGAGGTAGTCAGGCACCAGGTGCAGAGCTGAAATCTTCTCATCCAAGGTCTCAGATGCTAAGAGAGATCCATTTACAGAATACACATGCAGTGCATACTTCTCCTACAGGCAGAAAAGAAGAAGAATAAAAAACAATCAATCAATGTAACAGTTAAAAAACAGGTCCCAAGTCAAGGGTTGAGAAGCACTGCACTAATGGACCTACATATAAAAACAATATATATATTTTATTATTATTTATATATTTTTGAGCATTTTTATAATGTGTTAATTTCCATTCTTATAATAACTATTTTAGGGGCTTTCACACAGGGTAGTTCTAGGAACTTAGTTCTGGGAACTAGCCACGTTCCCAGAGAACTAATGGTTCCCCTAGGAACGTTTTCCTGGTTGCATTCGCACCGCCAGTAGGAAGTGAGTTAAGTCGCGCTTATTGTGACCTTTATTTTTTCGGCGCTGAGAACGCCAGCCAGAGCCACACAGTGCTCGCAACCTCCGTGTTCATTAGTTTACGGTCTGTGTCTAACAGTCCTGTCTAATATGTTATTAGATAGAACTGTTATAAATAGAAAGTAGACAGTATATGAAAAGGTATTAGCGTATGCCGTGTGGTTGATGTCCAGTGTTGCTAGCTGAGCAGAAATACATAATCATGTTTGCTTGGTCCCCTCAAAGTTGCGTTGGATTTTCTCCTCAGCGTAAAGGTTAAGACGCCCATCTATCACTGTTTTCCATGTTCGTAGAGTTAGTTTGTAGAGGAAATATATAGGCTATAATCTGTGTGTTTTTAAAAATGGCGGGTGCTGGTGTTTCGCGTGCGTTTGGCCAATCAGCGTACACTAACGTCACGGATAGTTCCTATGTTTTATGTATTTGAGGAGTGGAGAATTTATATATATATATATATATATGTAGATAGTGTTTCTTGAGTAAAGAGAAAGCTGTACTTATTCAAAGAACCAGTTCTTAATTTACCCTTGCATTGCAAACAAGCAGAGATGGTCCAAACATTCACAATAGAGGTGGGCGGAGTTATGAGATTTGTCTTACAGTTTGAGAAACCAATGGAGTTACAAGCTTTGGTCACAAGCTCTTTTTAATAATTTTCATTGGTTAGATTTGCAACACCCACAGACAGACATAAAGAGTAGTGATTTATGGGAAAAAATAAAAATGACGAAAAATTAAGATACAAGGTTTCCGCCCGACCAACAGCAACGACTTTCTTCTTTTGACAAACAGTGTTAACCAGCACCTTTCCAGCCGTGCGGCCCTCCATAACAGTCTGTGCCACTATGTGCCCCTCCATGCCGACCTCCAAGTGTGCCACAGGGGCAGGAACGCAGCTCTCACACGGTGGTCTCAGGGTCCGCAGGTACTGTCCACGACGCACACTGTGCATGATTACTGTGCCATCCTGAACGAGAGACAAAGACAGGAAACTCATCAACCCTGATGGCAATGCAATAAAGCTGAACTCCTTAAGGGACGTTTTAGAAATGGCTTAATTTAAACTGACCTTTGACCCTGAGATCGCCATATCCAACTCAGTGCTGAGGGCGACACAAGTGACCTCTTGATCATGTCCACAGAGGACCTGCACGGGCCGTGGAGACAGACCGCTAGAGAAACCACCCTACAGGTAATCCAAAAATATAATCACTTACATAATCAGTTATATTATATAATCATGCTGTAGGTCGGACTATTATTATATACACTACCGTTCAAAAGTTTTTGTTTTTGAGTCTATTACACTCAACTAAGGCTGCATTTATTTGATCAAAAATAAAAACAGAAATATTGCGAAATATTATTATAATTTAAAACCCCGGTTTCTATTTTAATATATTTTAAAATGTAATTTATTCCTGTGATGGCAAAGCTGAATTTTAGCAGTCATTACTCTAGTCTTCAGTGTCATCATCTGATACTTTCATAAATCATTCTAATATGCTGATTTGGTATTCAAGAAGCATTTCTTACAATTATCACAGTTGAAAACAGTTGTGGTGCTTAATATTTTTGTGGTAACCATGATACATTATTTTCAGAATTCTTTGATGAACAGAAAGTTTAAAAAACCCCAGCATTTATTTGGAATAGAAATATTTTGTAATAATATTAAATTAAATGTCTTTACTGTCCCTTTTGATCAATTTAATGCATCCTTGCTGTATTATCGTATTTAATACATTAATTAATTTAATAATTAAACAAATCTGACTGACCCCAAACTTCTGAACAGTAATGTTTCACATATCAGTGATAGAAAGTGAAGAAATTCAGCATATCAGTAAATCTCGATAACAGCAACAATAAATATGCTACTAAACATACTTTATTTTAAAAAGTTAAATTAAAATAAATATTAACAAAATTAAAATAAAACAAAGGAATATAGTCTTCAATTGTCAATTAAGCAAATACTGCTTCAAATAATCTTTCAAGTAAATAATTAGTAATAAAAAATAAAAAAACAACAAACACAGATATCATGTAAACCATACTTGAATTTTTTAGGTTACATTATAAATGTCTTTACCGTCACTTTTGATCAATTTAATGTGTCCTTGTTGAATAAAAGTATTAATATATTGACTTTTAAACAATAGTGTATATTTAGTTAAAATGAACCTATGGACATTTTGATGAAGTCAAAAAAAGATATGAAGCAGTACGGACGCCCTTCACATGGGAACACAAGCGTTCAAAAGCAGTGAGACTGAGAAATGGGTATCGAATTGAGTCGGTACATGTTACTACGTGCGTCTGATACTAGAAATACTAGTATAATTTTATTTTTTGTACTAACTTGGCACTAAAGTACAGGTATTTTGTGTTAGCAAACCTGCTGTATGACCTGCCACACCATGCATGTGTTGTCCCGTGAGCCAGAGATGAGGTAGATACCACAGAGATCCAAAGCCAGGCATGTGACCACATCTATATCCCACAGAAATACACATTAATTAGTCATCATGACATGCATTCATAATCAAATGCATTATGTAATCAGCAATTTGCAGCATACATATTATTAATGGTTTAAATCAAGAGGGAGCTGATAGTTATTACTTGTTCAGTTTCAGCAACAAAAGATTCAATGAACAGCTCTGCTGTATCTGACAGCAGCTCATTTCATTTAGGATTTAGCTGAACAACGCCTACAGCTGCGTCTTGGCTCGGTACTATTTGGGTACGTCGATGTCGGACAGACGGCTCTCACCTATGTGACGGCAGATCCTGCCCACCAGCTTGGCCTTGCCTAACATAGTGACCCGTAGGCTGCAGTCCCAGTGCCCCCCGCTGAACAGCAGACGCCCGTCACTGGACACCACCAGCACCTGGGAGCCCATTTCCACCCCTGGGGAGAACGGCCCGCTGAGGAACCGCTGGGTCCTAAAAACAGATCAAACAAAAGGTTAGTACCAACAAACGGGACTAAACTTGTCAGCAGGAACAGTGGGAGAACATTTTGAAATAGATCAATGTTGTGTTTAAGCATCAGATTCGACACATGTTAGCAAACCACTCATAAATAACAAGAAAGGCTTGGCAAAACAAATGAGATTTTACTACAAAGGACTCAATTTGACTAAAGAACATTATAGAGATGAAAGCAGCCAAACCACCAGAGTTTGATGTCAAATAGCTGCTGTTTATATGCTTCTATAAAGCTTTTGATCATTTGTCCAAGGACCAGTTTTGTCACCAAAAAATTACTTTCTGGCTAAACAAAACCTCGTCTTTAAAACTGTATGACATCACTGATCAAAAGCCTCTGCACTTGATTATATAATGTGTTTCTAAGTGAATATTTGTGCTTGTTCAAACTTACTTTGGGTTGCTCACAGAGGGGTCTCTGGTGAAGGTGAAGTAATTGGCTATGTTCTTGTCGTAGGGCAGCCAGCTATGAGTGCCTATCATTCCATTAGCACTCACTGTCACCTTACAAACAGGACAAAAGCCATTCAAAACTCATTCGGATACAGGTGTCTGTTCTGTAACAAACTTACTAATTTCAGGGACCCCCAAACTTGATGAATCATTTGTGAGGGACCACCTTACCAAAATATAAAGGCAGATATACTACTGTTCAGATATTTGGTGTCAGTAAGATTGGAAGAAATTCATACTTTTATTTAGCAAGGTTGCATTAAGTTGATCAAAAGTGACAGTGAAACATTTATAATCTTACAAATAAATAAAATATATTTCTATTAATCAAAGAATTTTCAACACAGATGATAATAGTTAATGTTTCTTGAGCAGCAAATACGCATATTCGAATGATTTCTGAAGGATCATGTGACACTGAAGACTGGAGTAATGATGCTGCAAATTCAGCAGTGCCATCACAGGAATTAATTACATTTTAACATTATATTTAAATAGAAAACAGTTATTCTAAATAGTATTAATATTTCTCAATATTATAGTTTTTTATGGTATTTTTAATCAAATAAATGCTTCTTTCAAAAACATTAAAGAATATTACCAACACCAAATTTTAAACGGTAGTGTATATTTTTGTTTTTGTTTACAGAACACTGATCTATAATAAATAAATACATATGATATATAGAGATAATTGAAAAAGATCCGTGTACACAAAGTGAAAACAATATTAAGAGTGAGATAGACAGATTGTTTCCAAAATTCTCTGGAAAATATGTATTTTGTGTTAAGACATCTGTTAGAGTAATGTTTGTATTGTAACATATCTAATTCATTTCAAATTTATTTGTACAATGCTTTTCCAATAAATATCATTCTAAAGCAGTTTTACCGAGAATTTTGATCCCCTGCGAACAGACAACTCCATAGAAACAACACAAATATAAACTATTCGAACTAAATGCAAATGTTTTTATTTTATTTCATACTGTAAAAAAATTGCTGATCAATATTTAGAAAGTAGATTGAAAAATAGTGCATTATTGTAAAATTATGAAAAAAATCTTGCATATTTAATATTCACTGAGCACTTGATTTTTTTGCACGTAATGATACAAGAAGATTGCTAGTATGACAGCGTGTAATCTTTTTTTGGATATGCAGCAAATGAATTTCAAGTATTAAGTTAACTTTTTTTGAAGGAACATATTTAACAATAGCCACAAAATCTTTTTTTTTCCTTCTCAAATATTCCTCAGACAACAAAAGTGGTTCTCAACATTTTTTAAATCATTGTCCACAATAATATTCAAAAGCTTAAGTTGTTTCTGATTAACTGCATTAGGATTTTTAAAAATATTTTTACTTACAATTTCTACCCCATAAAATATTTTAGAGCTGGCATAACAAGACTATTTATATTCATTATAAATTTATATTAATGTTTGTTTTGTCTCATTTTACATCATTTTTAAGTCATCTTGAGGGCCCTTTGGAAGTTTGCTGAGGCCCCCTAATGGACTAATCTTACCAGTATGTCAGAACCTGGGATGATAATGGAGCGGGTTTGATTTCTGGGCACCATGGCTTGGACTAACGGAAGACCATCACTCACCACCTCCACGAAAACAACATCAAAAACAATCACAACACAAATCACAGTTTCACAAAAGAATCTCCTTAAATCAAACTCAAATTTGCAATTTCAGCACATTATTCAGTTGAAATAAAAAACTGATAAATTTGGACTTACCTCCTTGAAAGATCGGAGTTTACTGAGCTGATCGAAAAGGTTGGGGGGTAGTAAGTCCAGACGGGCCTGCCGCCTGAATGCGTTCTCTGCTGACATACGGGGAGGATGAGGCTCCTGAATAACACAGAGAGGGTTCACTTGTGCAATATTACCCACAATACATTACACAAATGCCTTTAGACCCAAGGTTTTTAATCGCAAACTAAAACTGTTAAAAGCATTTTTGTTAACTGAAATAATGCTGAAGTAAAATACAATATAAATATTAGGGTAACACTTAACAATAAGGTCTCGTCATTTAACGTTAGTTAAAGCATTACCTAACATTAACTAACTATGAGCAATAAACTTGTTACAGTATTTATTAATCTTTGTTAACATTGGGTATTATAAAAATTGCAAAAATTATAAAAATATGTTAAAATTAACATTAAGATTAACACATGCGTTAGAATTATTTTTCATTGTTAGTTCATGTTAACTAATGCAGTTAACTAAAGTTAATAAATGGAACCTTGTTGTAAAGTCTTACCAATTATTGGACGGAAAACTAACTGAAATAAGTTAAAGCACTGAAATTACTAAATGGAAATACATAACTAAAACTGAAATTAAAATGAATTAAATAGTAATATTAAAAAAATCTGAAATTAAAATTACAAAAGTACATTACAAAATTACTAAGAATGAATGAAAACTGAAAATATAAAAAAGGCAATTCAAAATATTTCAAAAAAATTAGTATATAAAAAAATAAGACTGTTCAGACCAGGAAGCTCAAGTATAATTAAGCTTATAATATATATATATATATATATATATATATATATATATATATATCCCACCTTGAGAAGCTGACAGGGCGTTTGGCCAAAGTTGCTGATGATGCCTTCCAGGGCCTTGCGCTCGGTCTCATTAGCTATTGCGTCCAGATCCACTGCACCTGAAAGCCAAAACACACACCGATCAGTCATATTTTCCATGCAGGAACATGTTCAAACTAATAAGAACTCATAAGAGGCCTCTTACCCTCATAAGTGCAATAGTAGAAGACATTAAGAGCCTCCACTGCTTCAGGTCCTCGCTGCTTATACCCAAATATGAGATCTATCCACTCATGCAGGTGAGCAGACACATACTCGCACTCCTTTAAACACACAAATACACAAGGAGAATGTGTGTCAGATGAAGAACAAAAGAGTGTGCATGTTTTAAAAGCATTTTTTTCCAATGAGCCATTCAACCTGCTACATGCAGAAAACAAAAAAGCATAAATATTGTCTGATTCATAAGAAAATGACTCCTATGAGTTGATTCTTTTAATGAATCTATCAAAAAGACCATCAAACTTAATATCAGTTTGAATCAGTCTAACGAATCACTTACTGAGTTTGTCAGAGCAGTTACTGAAATATCTGACTCAATCACTGGATATTCATAAGACAACACATTTAGTTATAGTAAATTATATATATATATATATATATATATATATATATATGTGTGTGTGTGTGTGTGTGTGTGTGTTGCACATAGTGTCAGTGCCACACCAAAGCTTTTCTGTGTTTCCTGATGAAGTCTTCACGTGAAGACGCCCAGGGGGGAAGCAACACATCATTGACCATGTCCTGATTCATTTGCAAGCATCCCAGATCAAAATCTGCACACAAGACGTAATCAAATTTAAAGTCCATTTAACATTTTTCTGTGGCAGTGTGCTTTTCATCATTGACTCACTTACTGTTCAAGTTCTGCAGGAACTCTGGGAAATAGAAGAACTCTGGAATGAGCTCCTTCACATCCGCTGGACTCTCCATTCGCGCCTGCCACGCTGCTGCTACTGAATGAAACTGCCTATCAGCACAATCAAACCTAAACACACACAATAATATAATATGCATATATGAGAGCAGCCCATATATATATGACAATTTACATGATTACTTAAAAACCATCAGGTAAACAACACTGCAACCTAGTGATCATTACAAGGGAGTGCAAACAAACATGATATTTTATTTTCAATATTAATAATATTATAAATATTTATAACATTTACAATTTCATGTTGGTGATCTACATTCCTGTATGGATACATAGTTTTATAGTTTTGGAGTGTCAAACCCTTCAAACTAATCTAAATGATCAATTATATTTAAAGAGGACATATTATGCTTTTTTTAAATAGATTTTCAACTTTCTTTAGCTCTGCAAAGTTACACTCCAAAAGGAGTTACTCTCTATATCAGTAAGCACCTTTTCTGAACTCCCTGAAATGCCACAATTGTCTTGAGTTTTCTTCCGGGAACTTACATGTCACAATATTCCTCATGTAAATGATTCCCTCCTTAGGTATATGCACTCAAAAGGTGCAAGGCCTGGTTTAATTTGCATTAGTATTGTGTTGAAACTCGTTGTTATGGTAAGGGGCGTGACATATCCGAAACACGCTCTACGTGGTTGACCAATTACAACACACTCCAGCCGACCAATCAGAGCATATTGCACTTTTCAGAAGGAGGGGCGTCATAGAGACCAGAACTAAACAGGGGTGCGTTTCCCAAAAGCATCGTTGGCCAACTATGATCGCAATTTCCATTGAACTCTATTGGTAACGACGGAACTTGCGACCATAGTTGGCTTTGAGACATACTAAAAGGAGAAATACATATGTGAAAAATTATTATTATTATTTTTTTTACATTCAAGCATGAATTCCATCAGATCCCAAAAACAAAACAAAGACTTTGTAATAGGGCATAATATGGCCTCTTTAATGATATTATTAAGATTTTAGTTCAATTTGTACCTCAGGTAACAATACTTGGAATGAATAAATGCACACATTTGAGTGCAAATGTCTTCAGCTATACAAAAAAATTATAATTTGAATGTGACCCAAAGCAAAATTAAGCACACCCTTGAGCAGGGGTGTCCAATGCTGCTTGAAGGGCCAACGTCCTGAAGAGTTTAGCTCCAGCCTGCCCCAACACGCCTTCCTGGAAGTCTCTAGTAATCCTGAAGACCTTGATTATTTGGTTCAGGTGTGTGTGAACTAAACTCTGTAGGATGTTGGTCATCCAGGAGCAGGACTGGACTCCTCTGCCCTTAACTTTTAGCATTTACCCAGTAGTATGACTGCACTGGTATGTGAGTGTGTGTGTGAGAGAGAGAGTGTGTGTCTTACTTGCCGCTCTGGAGCTGTATATGTAATGAGGTGAAGGGCTCTGTGCGGATCATGTAGTGCATGACGCCGGCAGCATTAGAGTAGTGTGTGCCATAATGGAACTTATCGATAGTGCCTGTTGGGTCCTCAAAACTCTCATACCTATGCAAACAACAACAACAACAACAACAACAACAAGAACAAGACACTTAGCAAGTCAGCTGAAAGACATTCTACATTACAGTGCTTTACCTTATGAAAGATCAAACTATTATAATTTCCTAATTTAAATCTATTTATAAATCATGTTATAGCTATAGTTATAGCTATCGGCTTGTGGTATTTTTATCCATCCTTCTGGTTTTGTGACACACATTCTTTGATAATAAGAATTCTGCAATAAGGACTGCAAGACTGTCTCACTTCTCCCTGACGTTCTGTGCATGGCGAGAGTTGACAACACCAATGGGTTTGGACAGATCTCTGAAAATCGCTGGGTCTTCCAGATCCAATTCAGCAGATGTGTAGTCACACAACACCCAGGGGAACTGAGAATACACACATGCACATGAAGAAAAGCGATGACTTGTGTAACCAGTATAATATCCAGTAACAACACCAGAATCATGCACATTTAGATTTTTCAGCAAAAGGGATTTTAAATGCATATTTACCACCCATTTAAATGGATTAAATTAAATCTAGGGTTATTAAATGTAAACATTTGTCAACTTTAAAGTTAAATAAACATTTGAAAAACTAAATAAAATATTTAAAAAATTAAAATGCATAAATAAAATTAAGCTTGAGAAGCTGGGTAAGCTCCAACTTACCCATGACACTACATAGGACAAGCGGTTTGGAAACCAAAAAAAAACAAAAATTGAAACGAAAACAACAAAACAAAAGATATAGACACTAAACAAAACAAAAATTTTAACGAAGAGAGAACAACAAAACAAGACATTAAAAAGAAAGTGAATTTTTTTTTAAAGGAAACGAAAACAAAAAAAAACACAAAAATTAACAAAACTAAATGAAAATGGTCCGTGTTCATTTGTTTTTTCGATTTAAAGGGATAGTTCACCCAAAAATGAAAATTCTGTCAGTATTTACTCACCCTCATGTTGTTCCAACCCCGTAAGACCTTTGTTCATCTTCGGAACACGAATTAAGATATTTTTGATGAAATCTGAGAGCTGGCTCACTCCTCCATACTAGTCCATAGGCTTCTTGAGGGATTGAACTTGCCGGCCTCGAAAAGTTATTAAAGATTTCGTTAAAATAGTCCAAGTGACTACAGTGGCTCAATCTTAAGTTTATCAAGCGATGAGAATACTTTTTGTGCCCAAAAACAAACATAAATAACGAATTTATTTCAACTATTCATTTCCTTCTCTTTGGGCCTCTAGTCAGTTAAACTAGTGTAATTGCGTAGAGCTACGTCAACAACAGATAATACCCTGTTAAACTAGTAACCTGACTCGAGGCCCAGAGAGAAGGAAATGAATAGTTGAAATAAAGTCGTTATTTTTGTTTTTTTTGCGCACAAAAAGTGTTCTCGTCGTTTGATAAACTTAAGATTGAGCCACTGTAGTCACTTGGACTATTTTAATGATGTCTTTAATAACTTTTCGAGGCCGGCAAGTTCAATCCCTCAAGAAGCCTATGGACTAGTATGGAGGAGTGATCCAGCTCTCAGATTTCATCAGAAATATCTTAATTCGTGTTCCGAAGATGAACGAAGGTCTTACGGGGTTGGAACAACATGAGGGTGAGTAAATACTGACAGAATTTTCATTTTTGGGTGAACTATCCTTTTAATATTGAAAGTAGAAAAATGATAAAATGGCTCATTTATTAATTTTTCTTTTTTTTTTAAAAATGAAAAGAAGAGAATTCGGCTTGATTTTTTTAATATTTTTATGTTCAGGGATAGAAAATGGATAAATGGCTTGAGTATTCGATTTCCACGTGTGGGCGGGCATGAAACGCCCCTTTCCGCTGACTGGTTCAACTAAAGATCAACCCGTACCGCTTTCGTGCAGAATAACAGTCCTCCGCTGATGCACAAATCGCGCTGGGCAGGGACTAGAAAGGATTTTCTTCTCTACGTGCCAGAGAAATATTAACTGATCATTTAAGAAATATTAATGTAGGCTGTACCTCGCATCTACACCCACATTACCCATCAGCCTACTACTTTGGCACACACACAAAATCTGTGTGGCAAAGCTACATGACTTACTGAACAGTGCGCAGATGCAGTTACATTGTAGCGAAGCGCATCAGTATCGAGTGTAAGTGTAAATATAAAGCAGTCATAAGTGGCATGAAGACCTATTACTATTAACTGTTTAATGCTGCTCAAAGGATTTACACAGTAATTACGATTACATAGTAATCATAGTACATAGTAACATTTTAGACAGCACGCTGAGTTTTGAAAAAGGGATGAAACTAAAAATCTAATTAATGCTATTGCAAAATAAAGCCGCAGAACCTTTGCATGGCTGACTCACTTCAAATCGATTCTTTGAATGAAACGGTTGAGTGAATGATTCAATGTCCCATATACAGCCAATTGGTTCATTCCTGAATGAATCAGCATTTTGAACGAATCGGTTGAATGAATGACTCACTGACTAAATATTGAGACTGTTACGTTCTACCACCTACTGGGGGTCTTACTCTCATAATCTAAGTATTGTTTCATTTTGTCATTAATTTAATATTTCAAAAGGCTATTCAAAATATTATATTTAAAACTTTAATCTCATAATACTATGTAATCGTAATTACTGTGTAAATCCTTTGAGCAGCATTAAACAGTTAATAGTAATAGGTCTTCATGCCACTTCAGAATTCAGATGCAGCTTCTTTGGTTGATACTAATTTAATTTGATTTGTAACAGTTTATTGTCTTATTATTCTAATTGAATTAGTCAATTCAGTTTCAGAATTTTTCATAAAAGATGACAAAAATATATTTAAAAAAGGTAAGAATAATTGCCCTTATAAAGGTAACAAATCATAAGCTATTTGCTATGAAAGCTATAAGCTATGAAAAACAAACAAACAAACAACAACAAGAAAACTAATAGAATAACCAAAATAGATGCGCTGTGATAGTAAATAATAGATGCGCTGTGACATTGTGTCCAGTGGGTCATCCAGCTTTGAAGTAGGCTAATGATGGGTCATGTGGGTGCAGACGCGAAATAATCTACATAATATTTCTGAAATAACAGCTAATATTTCTCTAGTGTAGGTTGTGTTTTCCATGAAGAAAACCCTTTCTAGGCCTTGCCCAGAGCGATTTGTGTCAAAGCATTAGGCCGGTTGTTGGATGAGAGAGTTTATTTGTAATAAACACTTTAATAATCCGTCCAGCAGCGGAGGACTGTTATTCTGCACGGAACTGTGGAAGATCCGAAAGCGGCACGGGTTGATCTTTGGTTGACCAATCAGCGGAAAGGGGAGTTTCATGCCCGCCCACACGTGGAAATCGAGTATTCAAGGCTTTTATCCATTTCTATCCCTGAACATAAAAATTGAGCCGAATTCTCTTTTTTTTGGCTGGTGGGGAACTAAAAACGAATAAATGAGCCGTTTTCTAATTTTTCAACTTTCAATATTAAATCGAAAAAAGAATGAACGGACTGAAAACAACAAAACAAAACAGAAATTTAAACGAAAAACAAAACAAAAATAGAAACTAAACGAAAAAGACAAAATAAAAACAAAACAAATTGAAATGAAACTAAACGAAAAACAAAAAATAAATTGACAAAATGAAAACAAACAAAAACAAATATTTTAAAAAAATGAAAACAACAAAACAAAGGCTAGGCTCTGTAAGGACTCACCACTGGATACTGGGATAAATCATTGTATGTGCGACCAGCAATGGTATTGAGCTGCATCAGATATTCAAAATTGGAGATCTCTCTGTAAATCCATCTCTGCAAAAGGAACAAAAATGAAAATAAACAGTTTGATTTAGGTTTTTTTTTTGTCCTTTAAACAGGTTTTTATTAGCAGATACAATACCTAGGGAATAGGAAATTACAGTCGTGATAAGAATTAATGGCACCCCTGGTAAATATGATCAAAACTGGCAGTAAAAAATAAATCTGCATTGTTTAACCTTTTGAACTTTCATTCAAAAAATTGCCAAAAATCTAACCTTAAGTAAAAGAAGTAAAAGAATTGAAAGTGTGTGTGTGTGTGTGTGGGGGGGGGGGGGGGGGGTGGGGGGGGGGGTGGGGGGTGCTTCCATGTTGGTGCTTCTTCTCTTCAGTTCACTCAACTCACCAGGGGCCTCATTTATAAACGTTGCGTACGCACAAAAGAAGGCGTACGCCGCTCTCTACGCAATAATTGGTATTTATAAAAATCAAACTTGACTGTAAAATGTGCGGTCCTTCACGCAAGTTCTGACCCAGGCGTACGCACAAAAACGGGTGAAATGAGAAATGGCGACACCGTCGGCAGATGGAAGAAACACGTGAAAGTGTGTGAAACTGTTGACCGTTGTGTAAAATAAATGGCAATACTGCCTCTCATAAATAAAACGAAGACTTCACAAAGCAAGTCTAATAATTTACAGCCTACATAACACCCGTTTAATCGATCTGCAACAGAAATGCAAATTAACACATAGGGCCTATTTGCAAAAAGAAAAGTGAAATATGTTCTGCAATAATATTGGCATGTTATACAATTCATCCTCATAAATAAGATGGTAAACAGAACGAAATAATGTACAAAACTGATATTCTCGCTAATGTGTCCGTCTGGCGGAGCAGATTAGATAGTCAGATAGATAGATAGATAGATAGATAGATAGATAGATAGATAGATAGATAGATAGATAGATACCCAGCAAACACAAAAACGTTGCAAAAACGTTTTATTTTGGTCACATTCTTTTTTTATATTTAGGTGTGGTTTCTTAAACGTTTTTAAAACGTTGCACTGCAACATTACCTAATTGCAACCAAAAAACAACGTTGTGAAACGTTGTAAAAACGTTACATGTTTGCTGGGTAGATAGATCGATAGATCGATAGATCGATAGATAGATAGATAGATAGATAGATAGATAGATAGATAGATTATTTGTCCACTGGGGAAAGTTGTTTTAGTAAAAATGTCTTCATCAGCTACGGAATCATGGTATTCATGCATATGCCATCAGTTTGTTTTATTTTAGATAAAATGACGTATGACGTATGTCTCAACCACTCAGAAAGCTGCTAGAAATTACATTTGCGCTGAACTATTTCCCATTTCCTAGTAGATTATAACCGACATCTGTAGCTTGTCAGATGCAATTAAATGGATGGAAATAAAATGGAATAATCACAATCCGTAATGACGCACAATGGCTGATCTTGCGCTCTTAGAAGATGTGGAAAATGGAAGGATTCGGAGTGAACGCATCTTCAGACAGCAAAAGACTTAATGGCAAATGAGGCAAATGTCCGACCATTTCTTTTTTATTTCGGCCACAGTCCGATGTTCTGAGGCTGCCTACAGCATTTACGGCGTCTGCAACCTTTTGCCACTCAAGTGCCTTTTTGGCATTAGTAATGCCCACACTGTGCCCTCCAAACAACATTTTTCTCCTCTTTTCCACTTCGCCACGATAACTTCTACTTCACATTGAGTGAAGTTACGTTTTTTTGATTTCCTCTCAGTGTTCACCATGCTTTCGCAATCGATGAATATTAACTTGTGGGCGTTTCACGGACTATTTATGGGCAACTATGGGCGTGACATGAAGCCGTAAAAGCTGCGCTACATTTAGAATTGGTTGTGATTTATTAAGGGAAAAATGCGTAGGATGTGCGTGCGCACGGTTTTATAAATCCGAATATTTCTGTGCACGTCCTATGTTTCATTCGTACGCCACTTCTGACGCAAATCCTACGCAAAGTTTTATAAATGAGGCCCCAGGTCAGGGAACTGGGACGGTCATGGCAGAAGCTTAATTTTGTGCTCCATAACAAATTTTTGTGTTGAATTTAATGCTTGTTTAGGACCGTTGTCCTGATGGAAGAGGGTTGTTGGATTTTTTTTTTTTAATAGGCATTCTGACCCCAAGACTCAACTAATTTCTGCAATTCTCCATCTGTGATCCTTGAAGAGTCTTTGGCCACTCAAACTTTCATCCTCATCGTCCATTAAGGCAATATAGAAACACGTCCTCTTCCTGGCAGATTCGTAACATCTTTAGATTGGAACTGCTTAATTATTGCCCTGATGGTCAAAATGGGGATTTTCAATTCTTTAGCTATTTTCTTACAGCCACTTCTTTTTTGTGATGCTCAACAATCTTTTGATGCACATCAGAACTATATTCTTTGGTTTAACTCATTGAGATGGATGATTAAGGGAATTTGCCCTTTGTGTTTCATCATTTTTAAACTCCTGTAAAACAAGAAGTCATGGCTGGACAATTTCATGTTCCTAGTCACCCTGGTGTGCTAAAAAAGGTAAACATTAATGGGAATATTAATGGGAATAATACAATTAATTCTGAGCACGACTGTATGGGGAGAGAGGGGGGAATGGGATTGGGACACAATGCAGAACAGTTTCCAATCAGAATCTCCCATATAAGAACCAAGGCTCAATGTGTCTGGAGTTTGTGTCAATCACTATGATTAACACTATGATAATCAGTATGTTTTTAATTCCCCACATAAATGGAAAAAAAAATTCATATAAGACGTACGTGAGTCAGGTTGGAGGCTTTCAGGAGCTCCTGAGGAGAGCGAGAACCAAAGTAGAAGAGATTTGGCGGCCTGAGACCCAGGATCCTGGAGTAGACTTTGTTCCGCACCTGTGGGAAACACCAAACAAACCTCAAATACCACCAATTCTTACTGCCATCTACTATGTGTCCTTTTCCATTGTCTCTCCTACAGTACCACAGTTTGTGTCTAACTCACCCCCTTCCTGAAGTTGATGAAGTAGTGTGCCTGGTCAATGAAGAACAGCTCTAGTGCTGATCTCCGCAGGTTGTATCGCCTCAGGTGGACCTCCCTGAGCTGTGACAACGACCTCTTGAAATCAAACCCAATACCTGGATTGACAGTCAAAAGCATACACATTATAATCATGAATCATATGTTATCCAATTCACTACTGATCAAAAGTTTGAAATAATAAATATCCATTTATGTTTTGGTAAGAAGTCTTTTATGCTCACAAAGACTGGTGAACAATTTTAACTGTTACATAATACTATAACTGTTTTCAAATTAAATATATTTTAAAATGTAATTTATTCTTGTGGTGACAAAGCTGGATTTTTAACATCAATACTCCTCTTTTTGGATATCATTCTAATATGCTGATTTGGTGCTCAAGAAACATGTCTTCTAATTATCAATTCTTCTTATTATCAATATAATATTACAGTTTATGATTAACCGTGATACCCCGAACTTTTGAATGATAGTGTAAGAAAAAGACATTTATAAAGACAGTTCCAAAAGATTCTATTTTAAATAAATGCTGTTCTTTTGAACTTTATATTCATCAAAGAATCCTGAACATTTTTTTATGTTTAATAAAATTTTACATCAAGTTTAACATTGATAATGATAAGATCCATTAATAATAATCAATACACATAAATTATCAATATCAATTGATAATAAGTGAGCACCAAATCATCATATTAGAATGATTTCTGAATGATCATGTGACACTGAAGTAATGAGGCTGAAAATTCAGCTTTGCCATCACAGGAATAAATTACTTTTTAAATAGATTAAAACAGAAAACAACTACTTTAAATTGTAATAATGTTTCACAATATTACTGTTTTTACATTAATTTTGATCAAATAAATGCAGCATAAGAAACTTATCTTACTACATCCGTAATTAAATGAACAATGAACGGTGGCTTATCAACGAGACAAACAAAAAAGGTTGGGCAATATGACGGCATATGCGGTCCGATACAAGCTGCAACTCACCTTCCTCTGTCTCCTCTTTCTCACTGCTGCCGTCGTAGAAGTACAGGTGGTGTGTTGTGACCTCCAGACGACCTGGTACCACGGCAACAATAGTGATGAGCTCACAATCCTCTGAGAGCACCAGCTTTTCTTTCTGGCTCTCCTCCTCGCCCTCCTCCGCCCTGAGGAACCACACACACACTGCTTAACGTACGCTCGGTCACAAAAAACCCAGCTGTTTGCAGGTACCAGGAAGGCTGAATCATTACTTGATTGATTCGTTCAAAGACGCTAATTCGTTTAGGAACAAAACACAACTACGGTGTGTTACATGAAGACATATAACAGTTGATTCTGCGAAAATCAGAAACTAAAATAAGCAGTAGTAATACAGTTGATGTACAAAAATGACTAAAAAAACAACAACTAATAAACATAACAAAAAGCACATAGCAAAATTATAAAAACGTGAACTAAAATATATAAAAATAAAGTATATATTAATAAATACTATAATAATATATAAATACTAAAAAGCACTGGTAAGTGCTGATATTCAGAACAACCAGTTTAGTGATTCTGAAACCTGATTTGATGATTTAATTTGCAGATAAGTACACATAATATGGATGCACTTATTTGTCATGATCCCAGCCTGTGTTTTCCACAGCTCTTGTGTGGACATTTATGTTATTTCCTGTTCTGTGCCATGTTTTGTAATTTTTCTTTTAGATTCGTTCTTTGATCCCAGGAGTGTCTTGTTTGCAAATTACCCCTTGTGTATTTAAAACCCCAGTGTTTCTTGTGTTCCTTGTCGAGTCTTGGCCTACATGGATGTTATGTTTGCTGCACTCATTCTGTTCCCTGGTACTCTGTTCTCCATGTTGGATTTGTTGTGTTTATTCTATTAAACTCACTGCATTTGGATCCAAGTCTCCTTTGTTTTTGAGTTCACCCTATGTAACACTATAACTCGGTGGAAGAAATGTTTATTCTCATTAAAATTATGAATAAACTATATTTTGAAAACTGGGTGTCAACTGTTGCTGCTGACGGAATATTTGATTTTTAAAAATGTATTTTATATATGATATTAATTCTATTACTAAAATATAATTTTTATTCTATTGCTATTGGATTGTATTCACATACCAATTATTCAATACATAAAAATACGTTCCTTAAATATTATAAGAGAATTCCTTGCAAGGTATTCCTTCAACATATTTGTTGGTTCTTGGCATCAACCAGTTTAATTTAGATCTCTTGGTTTAGATAACTTACTTAAAGCAAATGAGTGCTCAGAATTACAGTAGGACACTCACTCTTCAAGGAAGACAAAATCCTCATCTTCTAGTTTGTCATCCTCCATGTCACTAACTTTGGCTTCCTTGGCAACAGCAAGAGGGAGGGGCTCGGTCGAGCTGCGAGGGCTGTCGGCTCCTGCAGAAAAAGAACTCCAACATATAAACATTAACATTGAAATAACAAAGAGTTCAAGTGGAGAGAGATGATTAAAAAAAAAAAAAAAAATTCACAATGGCCATTTACCAACAGTCATTCTGAGATCTATTACTCCCTATTGATTTATTAAGTATAATTTATTAATACTTATTTAGCAGATTACAGGGATACTAACCCATGTTATCTCTCAGTGCACTGGCATCACAGTGAGAATCAAAGTTGTAGTTTGGCACCAGCTTCAAACGCATCTTAGAGTACGTCTCGGCACTCGACAGTTTCCATCTCACCTCTGGCTGAACCCTGAAACACAAACACTTCCACTCAGTCCATCATTGCACATACCACAATATAATACTTAAATATACAGTATCAGTGTATACAATTGTACCTCACTTCAACTCAATTTACGGTGACATGTGAAGGCCAAGTATATATACACTTCCCGACCCAAAAAAAAAAGAAAAGTCTTAAGAGTCTATGATTGGATCATTATTGCAGTGATTATTATGTTTCTAGCATGATATATGTTTGGCTACAGTTCTTCTAACCCTAATTAATGGAGTGTGTAGGTTTTCATTTTTTAAACAACCATTTAGGAAGACACATCATGGGCATATTCCAGGATGACAATGTCAAGGTGCATCAAGGCTCAAATTGTGAAAGAATAGTCTTAAATGAATTGAAAGTCTTTGGGGGTGTGCTGGAGGAGACTTTACAGAGTGCTGGACTCTTGCATAGTCAACACAAGATCTTGACCAAAAATGTGTGCACCTCTTGATGGAAATCACAACATTTATTTTCATCAAGAAGTGCATACATTTTCTATATATTTTGGCAGACTAGATCTGCTACACTGCTGCTGCTGTTGATTACTGCTGTTGCTGCAGAGCAAGTACGTACTTGCGGCCATTAGATAAGATATGCTGCTGATGTAAGCAATAAGGTACGAGAGGCTGTGCTGTCTCGTGAATAAGTCACAGCTGAAGGGCGTTGTTAGGCATGACGCGTAGCAGAGTAAACCCCATCAGCCGTAACTTATTCACAATACAGCACTAGCCCCGAGTACCATATTGCTTTTACAAAACGGTTACCACACAATACAAATATTAAAGCCAAAAAATAGATGTATGAATGCAACTTTCATGAAGTAAAATCACTAAAAGCCTGCCTTCCTTCCACTGGAAAAAATAGTCTCTGACCGTGAACAGCAACAGAAGTTACATTATTTCGTCATTAGATGGCGGCAAAGACTGTCTTTATGAGTGAGTGAGTGAGTCAGTCAGTAGAGAAGAGTTTTAAATCGAAAGGATTTAAACTTGTTGTGAACACGGACAAGCAAGACTGATAAATGACTAGCGTGTCAGGGCACGGGAAACCCCCTAAACTGTTAAAAGGACAAGATATCGACCGATCAGCCTGTGCCATCTATGGTTTCACGTTTCATGACTGAACTGCTGTGTGTGTGTGTATACTAAATATATGCATAAATATCTATAAATGAGAAATAAAATAAGAAAACACTTCAATGCATCATATTCACTAAGCATCAGAAAGGTTTAACGCATGCAGACCTGAGAGCCCATGCTCCTCTCTCACTGCTCAGTAATCTACGCAGTGACTTCCAGTGCCTCCACACCACACCCTGCTGGCCATTAGTCATCTTCTGCACAACGTGGTAGCGGCTGTTCTCTGTGCGCACTCGTTTTAGGTACGGGTCAATGATGAGCTCCTGCAAAGAGAAGAGCACAACCAGTCCATGTTATTAACTCATCTGTCATAAACACTTATGTTTTGGGGGTTTGGGATGTTCAATTCAATTCAATTCAAATTTATTTGTATAGCGCTTTGCACAATACATGTGAAAAGGGATGTGTAATAAATAATCCCAGTATTCCCAAGCAGTAAGCACTCAAGGTTCTCTCCCTGTATGGATCAAACCAGCAATACTCTCTTTACCAGCCTAACATATTCCCTCTGTAATGGAATAACTGGGGTTAGCAGCCAGACACCTGAAACTTGGCTTTGCAGTCAGAACGGTCCTTGTCTCTTCTCTGCGCAGAGCTCATGAGGTCATCAAAGCAGGAATTCCAAAAGTTGGACATCAGGTCGTGACTCTTTCCAAAAGTGTCTAGCTCATACTGCTGCATTGTGGGCCCCACCTACAGGCATACATTATGAAAAACATTACACGTGGTTTAAAGTGGATATTTCCTGCACTAAAATAAATGCATACAATTTATTTAAAATTGCAAAAATAATATAATATAATAAATTAATGCATACAATAAGTTAAAAAACAATAAGATCAAAATACTTGATCATTTAAAATAAATAAAAATTACTAATATAATAAAAATAATAACAATTACTGATGTCTTTTATCAAATTACTGTTGTTGACATTTTGCTTATTTCATTCATACTGAAAATGTTTTGTACTGTATCAACCTTTAAAATACAAAGTTAATGAACATGACGCATTTTAATGCTGAACAATCAAAACACACAAACTTTACACTCTCTCTCTTCACCTCCCCTCACCTAGATATATATATTTGGGAATAGTGTAAAACCTGGTTTACGTCCCGATTTAAGGCATGGTAATATACCGTGTGATTTGTATACACGAAAAGTCCAAACAGGGTAGATTTATAAGCACACAGTCACACTCTAGCCTTCATAAATCTTCTCTAGGTCACTCTGCCGTGATGTCTGTTTCATTTAAACGCATGGTTTGATTTGGATTTGTGAGATGAGGCGAATAAATCAGAATTTTTCAATCTTGTTTTGGCACTGGATGAACAAAAGGGTCTAAATAAAGAGTTCATCACTACAATGGAATCGGATTAACCGTCAAAGTGCCCTCGTGCTAAAACAAACACACGTCCACTGAGTAAGTTATTCATGGTTTTAGGCAGAGGGGTTTGCATCTCTGAAACCAGTCCAACAGCTTTAGGTGAACTTAAATGAATCCAAGGTGATTATATAATATGCAACAGATGTGAATGATGGTATGGGTTATTTCAACGGAAAAAAGCGATTCAATCCTTCAGGACTGAGCTTATCTCATGTTTGACATGGAATGAGTGCCTAGAGACTTATTCTTGTCGTTCAGCATCCAAAAAAGGTAAAACAAAAAAGGTTTGTGGTAACATATGCTGACACGGAGAAGCTGCCAGCGTATCGTAAGGTAAACAGTCTAACTGGGTGTCTGTTAGGCTGTGTGTGTGCGTGTGAGGAGGATGGGGCTGTACTGACGTGGTTCTGGAAGAACTGCTGCCACTCAGCCGTGCTGCAGTAGTTCTGGAGGTCCTGGGTGAAGGAGGGGCTGCCGTTGGTGGCGGGGAGGTTGGGGAGCAGATTCTGAAGGGTGGTGCGTTCCGCATGCTGGTCCAAAAGCGTTCGGACAATGGGCACCAGCGGGCTCAGCAAAACCTCGGCGCCTGGGTCTGAACCAGAGTTTGCTGGCCAAAGTGGTGCAACAAGACGACCCAGCAAAAAACACACCTCCTCCCAGGACAGACATAGCACAGTTTGCAGCAAGCTATGAAGCTTTAAACATGCCATCTCACACACCTAAGAAGACAAAAAATAGCAGATATTACATGTTACTGTCATGATTTTGGTGTTTATTGTCTTTTTTCCTGTCAATATTAGGCTTATATGTTGATATGTGTATTGTGAAAGTATTTTGAATATGATCAGAATGGCATTCTATGTATATTGTACGTATATGGCATATTACGTATTATTCCTGCAACAGAATATAATTTGTTAATGTTATGCTCTGTATACTATTCTATATACTATAATATATTATATGCTATATACATAGGGTGACCATACGTCCTGTTTTTCCTGGACGTGTCCTCTTTTTGGACCTAAAAAAATGCATCAGGCCGGGATTTCTAGATCGCCCAAAATGTCCGGGATTCGGCTTTTGCTTTCTACAGTCCCCATTCATTGAGTGCGTTTTTGCACGCGTTCATTGGTCTGTCAGTCATGTACGTAACGCAAACATTGGTCAAACTGCATCTCAATCATTACCCTCAGCCCCACGGCAACAGCCTTGCTTGTCAACAGTGGCACATGGCTCCTGAACAGTGTAAAAACTGCCCAAATGTAAATTCACAGATGATTTACAGAGAAAATGTCCATGTTTTCATCTCGTCGGGATCCCTGTGAAGCAGAATGCATGACCTGCAAAGCTAGCCCAGATATGGAAAGTATACCAAAGATCATCAGGAGGACTGAAAATACTGAAATAGTGTTTTTTGTATGGCAACTGATTTGTTTTTAATTATTTTAACCAATGGATATGAAAAGAAACTGTGTCATGTAAAAGTGGTTAAAAGCCAAACTATTTTATTATTTGTTTGTTTTAAATTTTTTAAAACGCAGTGCAGCTGCACAGCAAGCACCGAGCAGAGCGTCTAGCTCGCTCATTGGCTGTGCTGCAGCAACTGCACGAACCTATGGCGAGGCGGCTGAGACGCAGGAAACCAATCGGGTCGATTCGCGCACAGGGCGCGTCAGAACCCACCAGAATGGGTGTGGCTTATGCCTATATAAGCAGACCACTTCGCCATAGAATCAGGTTAAATCGACTGACGCAACAGCACCTGAGCCAAGCGTAATAGCATGGCAGTCTACATAATACTCGTTCCCTACTCTCAGGGAACCGAGGTTACATTAGTAACCGAGTACGTTCCCTTTCGAGAACATTCTCTTCGTATTATTTTGCTATACGAAGAGGGAACCCATTTTAAAACGCTGTGCTATTAGCTAACGACTTTGAACCATTAGCTAAGTAGCCCGAGGTCAACAGTAAAGTTTGAAAGTCACAATTCACCCTAGGACCAGATAAAGTTCGGGCCCTTTATTAAGGTATAATGTTGCAAAAGCTCGGGGGCCCTCGGGGCCGAGGCTTTTAGATAGAAAGTACCCGTGCCTGCAGAGCAGGGACCTCTAGGTTATACAATCTCACAAATGTGGACGGTGTGGAGCAGCCTGCCGCCGTACAGACGTCTTCGATTGGTACACCACTGGACCAAGCCCATGAGGAGGCCGTGCCTCTAGTGGCATGAGCTCTAACACCTATGGGGCATTGAAGCCCAATGGAGGTATAGGCTAGAGAGATAGCGTCGACAATCCATCTATCCATACTATCCATGCACAACATCTAAAATTATGTTTTAACTGCACGAATCTCCAAATGATTGTGCACAGCTGTGTCATCCCTTGTTAGTCTTGTTTATCTACTCATGTTTGCCTTTTGTCTTTGTCTATAGGGTTATTTCTGAAATACGGCTTTCACGGTGAGTGGCACTTGATTTTCTATACTTATAGAGTTCCTGTGAGCACAGCAGCTCTTTATATGAGCTCATATGCTGAGCCATTTTCATTTTACAGTTTTAGGGATGCATCTATGCTAATTCATTTATTCTTTGATACAATTATTGATTTCTATGAATATTCACACATGCCTTATGGTCAAAATTAAAGTGCCCCTATTATGCTCTTTTTTGGGATATTACCTTTCATGCAGTGTGTAATATAGCTGCTTTTATTTAGTTTTTATAATTATAGCTGAAACATGTTGTTTCAGAATCCGTGAGAAAAGAGTTCATGCTGCAACATATGTTATACAAAAATTAAAAGTTAAACTTTTTTCACAAACAACCAATTTTCTGAATTAAGGCACATTATACTAAAAGGAAATATTTATAAGCTTAGTGCTGTATAAACAGACAACTTGATAGGATCAAACAGCTGACTGAAAGAAGCCATGAGGCAGGCACATGTTTTCCTGAACTACTCAACAGTAAATCAGTTCCTCAGTCAGTTGATATGATCTAATTTGAGTGTGGGATGGGTTTGAGTGAGTCTGGAGAAGAACGATAAAAAACCCCACACATCTCCATATACGGACATCTGCTCTCCATTGGAATGAACTAAACCTACTTACAAAAAAAAAAAAAGCTCTTTAAAGCCCAAAAGCATTTCTAATAATTCTGAACATGACCATGGAAAATGTGTGTGAGTTTTTAACACTCCACCTGAGGAAGGGAGAATAACAACTGTGCAATTTCAACACCATAGTTTATTTTATTTAGTTTTGGACTATCATAATAATCATTCAGTTCATCCCACATAATCAGCAAATAAAAACACATTGGTAAATGTCAAAGAACAAGAATTTCAAAAAAACAACCCTGGAATCCCTGGTTTATCTAGTAAGACGGGTGTATATGTGTGTACCTGTGGGTTCTGCTGCTGCTGAATGTATCCAGTGATGATACGCAAGCCAATCAGAGACATCTCTTTGAGCTCAGCAGACCCGGCTGACCCGGGGGTCGTGTGCCACGCTTGCAGCCTGTCCAGCAGATTTACCACCCCTTCAAAGATCTGCCACGAATATAGACACACTCTTATAGTCATTTAAAAATTAACACATTGTTTACAGTAAAAAAGCAACACCTGAAGAAAGTTTCCTTAAAATGAATTATTTATATTACATATATGATTAGACAGTACATATGAGATTCTATGTGAGTGGGATAGTGTGCTCATATTGTCTTACTACCCAGATCCAGATCCTTAGAAGTTGTGTGTTATACGCTTAAAAGTTTGGGGTCAAAGATTAAGATTGTGATGAGATTTTTTTTAAATAAGCAATTAATACTTTTATTCAGCACTGATGACGCACTGAATTGATTGAAAATGACAGCAATGTTTTTATTTATGTATTATATTTATTTAATATATTTATATTTCAAGTAAATGCTGTTCTTTTGAACTTTCTATTCATTAAAAAAAAAATCACAGTTTCCATAAAAATATTAAACAGCACAACTATTTTTAACATTGATAATAATAATAAATGTTTCTTGAGCTCCAAATCTGCATATTAGAATGATTTCTGAAGGATCATGTAACACAGAAGAGTGGATTAATGATGCTGAAAATTTAGATTAGCCATCACAGGAATAAATTACATTTTAACATATATAAAAAAGTTACAATAAATTGTAATAATATTTCACAATAATATTGTTTTTACTATATTTAAAAAAAATACCTTTTAAAAAAGCCTTGGTGAGTCTTTCGAAGACTTTCAAAAAAAAATTACTGATCCCAAATGATTAAAAAGCAGTGTTATGTTATGCAGATCTGAATTTTTGCAGTATTGACAAGTCAGAATTATGTAGTTTAGTCTGAACAGCAAAAAAAATACACAAAAAAACAAAAAAAAAACAACACAACTGAAATCTGATGTTTACAAACTCAACCTGTGATTTAAAATCTTAACATCAGATCTTTTTGGTTATGTGGATCAATGATCTTTATGATCTGTTTCCAAATACAATTATTTTTCCTAACAGATTTAAAAGCCAAATTGGATTTGTGTGTAGTGTGAACATCCTCATTCTGAGTATCCTCCAACTTCTTGTTTCAAACTCTTCTGGCTTTGGAATAAGAGTCTGTGAGTTATAAAATCAATTCTCAGAGTAAGAATACATCAATCCAATCCTAACCTTCTCACTCCATAGTGTTTGATTGGCAGTGCCCTCAGCGAATAGGAAGTCCTGGAGCAGTCTGAGGAGGCGAAGCAAAGAAGGCAGATGGTGCAGAGACACACCCTGAGAGTCCCTCAAATCTGACAGAGACGACTCCAGCATCATCTCCAACAGACTACAACACACATAAGACACATGAGGCATCTCTACCACCCCCACCAGCTTATAATGTTTTTTCACAGCCACAAAACATAGACAATACAATTTGTCTTGAACAAGTCATCAGACAGGCACACCCTAAGACTTAAAGTAAAAACAAGCTCTATGCTGATGCAATGCTGAAGCCACACCAAAAAAAGCAACAGCTTAGTAGCGCAAAGAACTTCTGCCCTCCAGAGATCCCCACCCTGATCTGAACCAAAGGAATCCAGAAACCGCTTTAATGTACGGTACCTCCCTTCAGCCTCTGATCTCTACTGAATTTCAAATGCAGTAGCTGTTCTCATAATAGGGCCCATTTGCAACCTAAAGAGGCCATATTATGCCTTGATTTTGGTTTTGAGGTCTGCTAGAACAGGTTTTCATGCTTGAATGTTCAAAAAATTATAAAAAAAGTTTCCAAATATTTTACATTATCGCAGCACCTCTCTTCCCAGTCTGTCAGTAACGTGTCTCTACCCAGTTTAGTTCTTGTGTCTATGAAACCCTTCTTTCAAAAAAAGGAGAAATGTGTTCTGCTTGGCCGGCTAGACCAGTGTGTTGTGATTGGTCAACCGCTTTGAGCGTGTTTCAGAAATGCCAATGAGTTTTAACACACTACTAACGCAACTCAACCTCATCTCCTTTTTTTTGCGTGTACCTTGGATGGGAATAATTATAAAGAGGAATATTGTGACATGTACGTTCCCAAAAGACTACAATCGAGCTCAGAAACAGTGCTTTCTGCTATAGAGAACAACTCCCTTTGGATTTTAAAACAGCAACATTACACACCAAAGAAAGATGAAAATGTAAAAAAAAGCATAATAGGTCCTCTTTAAAACAAGCTTTACAATATATAAAAAAGAAAATCTTCTCAGTTCTCGCGCATGCGTCGTGTGTCGCTTTCGTGAGCTCACTTCAGAGGCCCACACAGAAGAAAATTAATAGTAAAATGAAGTCGTTATTTAGTTTTTTTTGCGTACAAAAAGTATTCTTGTCGCTTGATAAACTTAAGGTTGAGGCACTGTAGTCACTTGGACTATTTTAACGATGTCTTTACTAACTGTTCTGGGCCGGCAGATGCAATTACCTAGCAGCCTATGAAGGAGTGAGCCAGCTCTCAGATTTAATCAAAAATATCTTCATTTGTGTTCCGAAGATGAACGAAAGTCTTATGGGGTTGGAACAAAATGAGGGCGAGTAATTACTGACAGAATTTTCATTGGGTGTAATAACCCTTTAAGTCCTCGGCCTTCTTTTTTTCTGGTAATCTGTTTTACTTAGTGACAGATCATTTCCTCTGTATTGTGATGTACATCTATTTCTGTTTCATCGCAACTTTTAAGTCTTTAGCGCATCTCTCTTCATCAAGCCGCACTACTTGAGGTATAAGATGCAAAATATAAATAGTTAGTGATAGGGTTTGGTTCAAAGTTCATTCAGTTTCAAAAGGTTAAATCTTCAAAGTTCAATCAGTCTGAAAAAAAATAACCCGTCAGTCTTCATTTTAGCTCTCTGGGACAGAGGAATTGTTAAAGATGCAGTCGGCAAGTCAGGCAGATTGAGGGGATTTTTTACAACTCTCATGCCCCTCCCCCACTACCACTGAGCACCCTCCCATCGAGTTTGTGCTTGTCAGTGCGTGTACTTTCTGAGAACGCGCCCATCTCTTCAGCATCGATCAACACCATGGAGTACTCGAACGTAGGCTGCCCTGGCTAATTTACCCATATATAGCAACTGATAGATTTTCTCTCCGCCATCATGCTTCGTACAATCCAAAACACCTGCGAACTTCAGGCGTGTGCATGTGATATTGTAACGTGCGAGAGGCGGGAGGGGGGATCTGTGGCGTGTGCACGAACTGTGATTGACAGTCAGATCTCTCACGGCCCTGCGCTGATTGGACCAGAAGAACCGGGAGCAGTGGATTTTTGCTCAACAAATAACAGGCTCTGGGTGGAGGTAGAAGCGCATTTTTTTTCTAAAACCGGCTGATTTATGTTGTTCTGTCGGAGCATAGTGTCAGTTTCAGTGAATATGATCAAAAAAATCTTGTCGACTGCAGCTTTAATGCAACATTAACATTAACCATTAAAGTTCTACGTTTCTGACCTGCGTTTGATGTCGTCAGGTGGCCGCACCAGTTGGCAGGACGAGCCAAGCTTGGTAAGGACAGAGAACACCTGACCCCTTTCTCTCCATATCACATCCTCAGACCCCTCAGTGCCACTCCAAAGCACAGAGAATACGATGTTTGTCAGCAAATTGCACAACTCCTCCTCTGGAGCCTAATGGGGGACAAAGAGGCACGTTTTTATCTATCAGAGTTATCAAAGTATCACAAAGTTTGACTAGTGTGTTCTGAATGGATATTAGCACATTATTATGTGGTTGCTGGAGGGGTTCTGGGTGGATACAAGATAGTTACCTATTAGCCCTTTGTCAAAAGAGCTGCAAAAAAACAGGTTAAACCAGCCAAGGTTGTTTGCTAGTCTTAGCTTCTTTAAGTTGATCTTGCAGCTTGGCCAATCTTGTCTAGCTAGTGTTTTTTCCAGGATGGTCAAGTGTCCATAATATCCTACTCCCTACACTCTGGTACATCCTTTAATTATTGGGTTTCAATCCAACTATTTTATTCTATTTTTTGCAAATGAACAAGTAACTTGGATTACTTTTATCATGCTTTTTACTTTGCTTTTCATTTGGTCTATAATTACACCCTGCTATATTGTCTGTTATCCTGTTTCAGCGTCTAAATCCCAAATCTACCCGTCAACCTTTATTCACTATTCCCTACATTATTTTACTAATATAGTCCACTGAATGAACAATTCAGACAACTTGTGTGCCGGAAGTGCTGTAGATGGCATATTCATTCAGTGTCAAGCTCACAGTGCATGGGTCTAGAGGCTAGGCGTTGAGTGTACATCTGTTGTACACTTAATTTTGAATAGAGTGCAACTGGGATTGAATGAGTGTACTCAATAATGTCCACTATGGTTTTGGACTCCAGCACAAATGGCTGTCCCCTTAAATAGAGTATGGGGGTGATTCTGGACACCGCCAGGGTGTTCAGCATGTACCTGTGGGTTGGATGTGTTGGAGATGGTGTCAGTAGGTGGTTCAGTGGTATAGCTTGTGTCATCCAGAACGTTGGACAGACTGGAGCTCTTGCGTGGTCTCATGCCTGGGAAGGTCTTAGGGAATGTGTTCTCCAGAGGAGAAGGGGTCTCTGACTGGCTACCCACAGGGGTCTGAGGTCCCTTTTGGAGTTCCAACTCAAAGGGTGAACTGAAAGGTGAGAGAGGCTGATACACACTTTCCTCTTCCTCTAGCAGGCGGGACGATGATGGAATGTCCACGGTGTTGGACAGGGAGGACGAATGACTGCTTTGTTCTCCAGAGTCAAATGGCTTGAAGTGGAGGGAACCGTTCCTGAGTTGTTCGGTTGACGGGGGAGACTGGGAGAGGTCAGAGTAGCCCTCGGACACATCCTGAGTTTCTCCTTCTTCCTCCTCATACTCCTCTTCATGGCGGGCAGTGAGGGAGATGTAGACGTTCTGCCGAGTGTCCTCCATTACGCTGTCCTCGCGATGGAAGACGGGTCTGGAAAGAACAGGGTCCAGCGAGGTGGTGGGGCTGGATAAAGAATTGGATTGGCTGCGAACGCGAGACTCGTACGATTCTTTGACGTAGAGTTTGGTGAGAACATCCTGCCAGCCGGATTGACGAGCAAGCTGCTTCACATACTCTTCATTAGAGTAGATCAAGTGGAAGAGCTACAGGAATGAAAGATGAAGACAGAAATGTTCATTAATTCATATAATAATTAGTCATTTAGATGAGTATGTATGTGTATATTTAGAAATAGGCTTGGTTTTGCAGTTTTAAATATGCACTGTCACTATGCTGTATTTTGCAAGGGAATCTATATTGTCAGATGTAAGGTATCTTCTATTAAAACCTTTGAAATACTTGAGAGAATCGTTTTGTTCGGCGGTGTGAACTTGATAAGATGATTTGCAGAGTGAGTCAAATTTTGAAACAGTAACTATGCTTTTTTTCTTTTTATTGTGATATACAGTATTGTTCTAGCTAATCAAAAGAACCTGTCTTAACCAATTAAGGTAAGGTAACAAAAAAAAAACTGTTAGTAAGCTAGTTAACCACACAGGCTAACTGAAAGCACAATCATATCCCAGTTTGGTTTGTAATGCATGATCATGAATGTACTTATTATTATGTAGCGACTGAGACCAATCAGACACAGTTATTTGTCATGGTTAACAAATAATCTTTAAGGCTCACTCTGGGACCTGTGGCCCCATCCCCTTAGCGCAGGGGTCGGCAACACAAAATGTAGAAAGAGCCATATTGGCCCCCCCCAAAAAAAAAAAATCTGTCTGAAGCCGCAAAAAATGAAAAGCCTTATATAAGCCTTATAATGAAGCCAACACATGCTGTAAGTGTTATATTAGCCCCCTAGTGTCAAAATGATAAGTAGGCTACACATACATAATGAGCATTCATGATTAAATGTTTATCTTCCCTGCAGCGCATCCTGGAGAGAATGACGCACCACGTGACTACTCTGCTGTACGATGGTGCTTTAAGTTTAACTTCCATTATAGTTTTAATGTATTATGTTTCGTTGCATTGATGAAATTAAAGAAATACAATAAAGAAATCAGATTTTTGATGTCATTTTTACTTTAGGATTCGAAAAAACAACAAAATGTGCAACGTGCATGGCCTCCTGTAATTTCAGACCTCCCCATGGAAATAAAATGCAGTCCTCTTCAATCCTCAATAATACAATACGATACTCTTCTCTTTCCCCCCTTATCTGGGCAACAGACAGAGTGCAATAAAACAGCAGCCTTTTGAAACGAACTGAAAAGTATTTGAAACATGCATAAAACATTCATTAAAACTAAAAACATAAAAGCATCCCAGTAATGCCCGCAGACATCCCAAGTTTCCCGGAAGTTCCAGGAGTCTCCCGCATATTGATAGTGGCTCCCTGATGCCCGCAAATTAGTTCAAATCTCCCGGATTCTACAGCTCGCGAGCTCCAAACCTTGTAGCGCACGTACGGCAGAGAGGGAGAGACCTTACGTGTGTGTGCAAATGTGCATGTGTGCCTCATGAAGCGCATGTAATTCTTCGTTGACAGAAATGTTGAAATTAAATATTTATTATACACATTTTTACAAAAAAACACTTCGAAAAACTTTAACAATGTTTGTCATGTTTTTTCTCCAACAGAAATTATATTAAAACAAAAAATATTTTTCCATTTTCATATTTTTGAAAAAGCTCCAGGGAGCCACTAGGGCGGCGCTTAAGAGCCGCATGCGGCTCTGGAGCCGCGGGTTGCCGACCTCTGCCCTAGCGGGTGCAAGAGGGGCCTTTTCTACCCCTTTTCTTAGAATAAATGAATAATCAAAAGAGTTTGTTGGACGAACTGATTAATTGATTGTAATATTAAGTTAGCTACATCAAGTTAAGCTTTAATACTTTCATTTCACTAAAAGAGAAAATAATTTTCCATGATCCTGCTGGGAAAAAAACAAACAAAACAAACAAACAGATTATTAAGCTGATCAAGCTGGTCTCCAAGCCCTGCCAAGTTAATTGTTTTGGCAGCTGATCTTCCAGGCTGACAAGCTAAGACCAAACGGACCAAATAAAGAAGTGGTCAAAACCCCTATAAAACCAGCCTACTAAACCAGCTATGACCAGGGTGAAAAGACCAGCCAACCAGCTGAGAGTGGTTTTAGCTATTTTTTCAGCATTGACTCACCTTACGACAAATTTCTAGTCGAACACTAAGGTCGGCGCGATGGGACAGATACGCCACTGCCAACAGGTCTCTAAAATTAGGAGTGGGATCTGCACAAAACAGACAAGAAACCAGACCAATCAACACCTGAAGCCTGAGTTGAAAACTACTGCCCACCTTTTCTTCAGTTTACCTGTGGCGAGCACCTGCTCATACAGACAGCGCACAGTTGCCATGGTGATGGGGACGTCTCCAAAGGAGCAGACCAGCCCAAGGTAACTGGAGTCCTTAAGTTTGATGCGCAGTTTATTGCGCTCAGGTACACGCTCACTCTTCAGGACTTTATACATGACCTGCAGAAGAGTAGAAGAGATGTGTTAATATCACACTGAAAGAAACTGATCTCATCTTGATGATTTCAATAACTTCGTGCATCTCAAAACATGCCTTACTGCAATGATTTCTGCACCATTTAAAGTTTTTCTCACCCGGAATAATCTCTCACGAGCCTCGTCGCCATAGTTGTGTTTGAGCAGCAGACAGTAGAGCTGTTCCACCCCTCGATCCAGAAGAACCGTCACAGCCTGTTCACGTGGATGAGGGGAACTCCTCAACACAGTGTATAACACATCCAGAATACTGATCAACTACAGAGAGAGAGAGAGAGAGAGAGAGAGAGAGAGAGAGAGAGAGAGAGAGAGAGATTCAGTCACGACTCTGCAAGCTCTAGTCCTACTAGAATATTCCCATAATAATAAATGAAAAAAAAATTAAAGAAAAGAGTTTCTGTTTTAATCTTTATTTTTCACTGTAATAAAATAAGAATTTGTCTTAAAATGTTCATTAATGATATTAAATTGACATTGACAAACCTGAATTTTGTGTCAGTGTTATTTTAGTATAGTTTTTCTCAATATATTTAATTAGATTTTATTTTTTATTTTTAATATTGTAATTTTAATTAAAGTTTTTAATTAAAGTTTAAGTTTTAGTCATTTTGTAATAATATGTAATAATATTTATTTTTAATTTAATAATATTCAATAATATTTTAATAATATTTAATAATATTTTAATATTTAATAATAATTGTTAACATTTTTATTAGTTTTTGTTTTTAAAATAGATATAGTTTTTGTTAAGTTTCAGTTTTTAGTTTGTTTAGTTTTAGTTATTAATTTTAGTACTTTAAGTTTAAATGAAAATGAGAAATATTGCCTTGGCAACTAGCTAAAATAAAATATGTTTTTTTCCATATTTAATTTAATTTAATTTAATTTGGGCAAATATAGTCCCGCCCCAAAAATAGCACCATTGGTTGATCTAATGTGTCAGGCTGATTGAGAAACTCAAATAAACAATGGTCCGACAAAAACAGACACCGTTTACTCTTTTCAGGAAGTCAACCTACCAGTGTCTGACTACTAACAGTCTCTTATGAGTTTCCATGGGAGTGAGTATACTGCTTTTGAAGGCAGCAACAGATCACTACACTTTAAAACAGAGCTAGTGTGGTTCACCTGTTGCTCATCCTGCACTATAGCAGTGTAGGCTAGTACACTATGCAGCTCCTCAGCAGTGGGAGATTTCAGAAGGTCCTTCAGCAGAGAGAAAAGAGAGATCTGCACCGTCCGCCTCTCTTCAGACAGAGGACTGCCGTCCTTCTCCGCACTGTCGACCCAAAAAAGAGTATAAACATCTTACATCAGCATTACATGTTTAATTTTTTCTTGGATCTATCACTTAAATCATAATAGTACAATTTAAATCTGAACGCACCTGTAGTGTGATCGAATCGAGTCCAGGATGTATTGAACACCGTACCTCTTGCGCGTTTTCAGCTTGCCTTCATTGATGACAGTAGTTAGGTACTGCACATGACCTACAAAGCAACATAAATTCAGAGAAAGGGGTTTGGAATGATATAATCAGGTAAATAATAACCAACTTATCCTTTTTAAGTAAACTATTCCTTTAGGACCTGATTGCTGTTGTTGCATTTAGTGCCAAACAGTTAAAAAACAGTGGCTTATGCTACTGTGATGTGTCGTGGTTGTTGATGTTTTTTTTTACCCAGACAGACAGCAAAGTGGCTGCGGCTCCAGATCCTGAAGTCAAAGAGCAGGTACTGGTACAGTTGTGATAGGAGGGCGTTGTTGCCCTCGTTGGACACCTGCTTGAACAGGAACTGACAGGCCATCAGAACGCTCATGTCCATCATACTGCTGGGGACCTGGAAAGATCAGAAAGTGTTTGTAGTTATTATAGCCATCCATCAATTTGTAATCAAATTAACTAAAGCGATTTCTGGGAAATTTAAATCAACACCTAAACAAACAATTTTGTGAATATTTGCTAGATGTGTGTTCAGTGTTGTGTCGTTTCTACATAGTCCTGGCTGTGTAAATGGGGGGAAAAACCATTGTGGATTGGACCGATCCGCAGAGCACAAAAACATTATTGTCGCCAATTATCAATAGTATACGCTCATGATGGGAGAGGAGGGAGAATGAGCAAGGGGGACATTTGTAGAAAGACTGTAGAAAGAGAGATGGCTGAGAGACATTACAAAAGAGGGGAAGGTCAGAGGAATAAAATTGGAAGAAGAAGGGTTACAATCAGGCAAGAGCTTTAGGACCCGAGCTAATATTGGAAAAGCTTTCCAACGCTGAACAGACATTAGAGAGTGGGAAGGCCTGAAAACGAACACAGAAGTTGCATTGTTTCTGCCCGAAAAGAGAGTAACATTGTTTTTTTTGCTGTTTCATGGAACCAATATATGCTGTTGTTTAATCACAGCTGATTCATCCATACTTGCGCCAGCTGTTAGTTGTTGCATGTGTTGCAAAGGATGTTCATTATTTTGAGGGCTGAGCAATGAAGGGAGAGGTGTGCTTGTTTTGGCGTCTATTTCAAATATCAACATTGTTTCTCAGAAATCGCTTGCTGCACCTTTAAATGATATGATGATTTATGACATTATTTGCATATTTCAAAATATGCTGTGAAAAGCATCCAAATATTTAGAAATGTCTAATTTATGATTAAATTAAACATTGTTGCATAGTGCCTCAATTCAATCTTGAGTTATTCTGATGGTAGGAAAACTCTTTTTTACTTAATTTACATATGTATCAGGAGGCTTGCTTGGATGTCTTTGTTTTGCATTATATATATATTTTTTTTTTACTAATAAATATAAATAAAAAGCAAAATTAAATAAAATGAGTTATTTTTCATCCACCAATTTTTATGCACATTTTGGGATATAGCATAAAAAAAGCTGGATGGAAACACCAAGATGCTTATAAATTATAAAAATGTGCATAAAAAAAGGTTTACGCTAAATTGACAAAAAGGTCAACAGTTGATGTGATTGGATAACTGGATTAACCAGTGGACCGATCTCGTTGCACAGCATCTCAAAAGTTGGTTTGATCATTCTAAAATGTCTGAACCAAAGTCTGTCATCAGAATGATTTGGTATAACGGCCTCCCAGAACTGCCTCACATTATTGTGTTCCCAAACACCAGGCATCCGAACGCAAGATAACTTGACAGCATTTATTGCATTTCGCCTGTGCACTCTAAGTCATTTATGATGTAGGAAAAAAAGAGTCTCAGTGGCTTCCTCGATTGCAGCAATTTCCACTTTTATTACAGATATTTTTAACCAATTTCCAATCCCAGGAATTTACAATTTTTTTCTCTTAAACACATGCGATGGAAACGGTGCTTTATTCACAAATGTTTTATGCGATAATCCAATTTTGCGCACAAGAACTTATTCAGAGCTTTGGATGGAAACATAGCTATTGATAATGGTAATACATTTTCCTTAAACACCATATCAGCATATTAGAATGATTTCTTAAGGATCATGTGACACTGAAGACTACAGTAATGATGCTGAAAGTTAAGCACAGCTACCACAGGAATAAATAAGCATTTTAAATATATTAATAAAAAGTAGTTTTTTGTAATAATATTGTAATGATATTTTACAATACTTTACTGTTAACTGTATTTTTGACAAATAAATGCAGCCTTGGTGAGCAGAAAAAACTCTTTTTACAACATTAAAAAACACAAACGTTTTTTTAAAAAACATGAATTGTTTTTTAATATTAATAAAAAATATGATCAAAAATGGTATTTATATAAATTTTTAATTTAATTTAAATAATGTTTGTCCTACATTAATGTATATAATTGACAGCCTGAATATTTATGCCTGAGGATGGCATACTTACGTAACTGTGTGTGTGTGTGTGTGTGTGTGTGTGTGTGTGTGTGTACTTTCACACAACTCTCAAACTCAATAAACTCTCTTCAAAGGACAGACCTGTCAAGTCACAGCACATCAGAGGCAGATAAGATATGACTTTTAATTCTGTGAAACAATATAAGCCATTGCTGAGCCTAATGTTCCGCAGCAGATCAGCATCTGTTTCTATCAACTTCAGCTGCTGTTTAATTACATGCTGTATCATTTTCACTTATCAACTTCTAATCAAACTACCTTATTAATATCATGTGCCTAGTAACTGATCTTTGTAAAGACAACTATGCAGCTTTTCTTTATATTGATTACGTTAAATAACACACAGAAGTTGGATTGTGCTGTCTTGCTACATATGTGAACTCTTGATTTGAATGCATTTATGCCAGACGCTCAAACACTGCTTGTTCATTTCTTGAAAGATTCCTGGCACCGGATAAAACCTTAAAGCATGTGAAACTGTGGTTGTGTGTGTATTGTGCAATATCATGAGATTGTTAGCACAAGTGTTTCCTAGCAGGATGCTACGCCTTGAAGACACTGTTAGACCTCCAGACGCCCTCTCTATTGACCAGCGTGCGTGTGTGCGTACCTTGCCGAGCATGGCTCCGATGATGGGCGGCCCGTGGCACTGGAGCAGACTCTCCTGATTGGCCGGGTGGTTGCGCAGCATGTTCTTAATCATCAGCAAAAACGCTGCCACACTGTTCTTCTCTAAACGGCCCTCTAACACACAAACACCAGCAATTGGTTTTATATCAGTGAAGTGCAACATTGACAAATAACTGCAACAGCAGCATTACATGAGAAATCAACAGCCAAAGGAAATATAAAGTTTAATAACAGAACACGAAAAACACAATCTTGACTTCAGCCTCTTGCGCAGGCATATATACACACTTACGCAAACACTTAAACACAACTACATGAATCACTAACTAACACTAAGCAAAAACAGCATGCTCAGAAAATATCAATGGTGACTCATACTGCAAATACAGAAAATTTACATCATCAATCTGCTAAGCAGCTCAAAGAGCCACATAACAAGCTGTTAATGGTTCATTCTGTAATGCTGCAGACTTCCATTAAGTTAGATTATTTAAGGACCCTTCATATATTTTGAATCAAAAGCTTTTCCCTCAGATTTTTCACTTTAATGGGTCAACATGTTTTACTTCGAAGTCTGTTTGTAATTCTAAATGGTGATTCTCATCTAGGTTCTAAGTCCTGTAATAAAATGTAATTTTTATATGCAAAATGTATTTATCTCTACAATTACTGTAAAACAATGATTTGATTATTTACCAAAAAATACTACCGAGTTCTATATATATATATATATATATATACGCACACACACATGTATGTATGTGTGTATGTATATATAAAGACTTCAGATGCAAAAAACCTCTGAAGTCCGTCTAAAATTTTCTTTTCAATGAGCATTTTTGTTTTTAATTTTACACTTAGTGACAGACAGACAGACAGACAGACAGACAGACAGTCAGACAGATAGATAGTACTGACCAGATGACTTCCCCAGTGGCAGCAGCATGCCGGCTGGACCCCTGGAGGACGTGAGCTCTGGCCCGAGTAGATCTGAAGTCTCCTGACCTACAGTCTCACTCTGATCCAGTAAACACACCTGCTCCAACAGGGGCAAGAGAGCCCCCATCCCACCTACTGAGCTCAGCACATCCTACACATTACACAAGACAATAAAACTTAATTAGCGTTTACTTCTCCTGCAGGGATGTGTGAGCATAAGCTTTGTTCCAGAAGAATGTGTTGAATACACACATTTCCAAACACTGGTACACACAAAAGGCCGTACTGGTGTCAGGAATAGATAAATCATTCTGATCTTAAAAGACAATAAAGCTCAGTGACAGACACATACTTTGACGTCCCAGTTCACCACTCTGTGACCAGTCAACCTGCCATCGTACAGATGATTCGGGGACAGATCCAAGCAGATCTGACTCTTAAAGGCCTACAAGACAAAAGAATGTGGGCAATCCTTCGATATAAGGCCAGTAGATATCATTGTCATAATATGTACAGTGGGGTCACAACTGAAAATCAACTGGAATTCAAAATATTCGATAAACTTGGAAATAAAGTTTTAGGATTTAGATTTTTTTTACACAAAAAACATATACATATACATATATATATATATATCAGTGGTGGGCCGTCAGGGCCAGCAAGGCCTTCTCTGCTGGCCTAAACACTATCAGAATCACTGACTTGCACTTTTATATGTTTTTTTTCCATGAATAAGTATTAAATTATTCCCAATAGTCCATTCTCTTAATTTCATAGCTTTTCTCTTGGTTGGGCTGCTTCCAGTAGTGAATGTTTATGTTAGAGCTTTTATCCAATCATATTTCTGTCATCATGTTTAGCCATGGCCAATGAAATCTGCCTTGAGGCCTTCAGAATCAATAGTGCGGGCGCTGTAGCTTAAAATGAATGGCAATGGAACTGTTGCTTTAACCAATCAGATAATCAGTCAGATTTAATCAGCCAATCAGATTTCGCTTTGACTGCACTGTGGCCATCTAGCAGGCATACAATAACTTCGGCATTTTCTCATGCTTTGATTGGATGGTCAGAGCGCAGTACGCGCCGCGTATTCAAAGCTAGCTAACCGCATCTCTAGCGAACTGCAAAACCTAAAATATATTCCTGTAGATTTAATAGTTTTTCAACCCACAAATGAATGTTTTTTTCCCTCCTCGACCCCCAGCAGGTTCAAACCTACTGGAAATAAATCTGTTATTCAGCCTTATCCAGCTTAACGCAGAGTCACGGCACACTGTTCGATCTGTCCGGGTAATAACAGAACTGACTGACTGTCATGTATGCTAGGTCTGATTTGAAGGCAAAAGTCCCGCTGATCTCATTGATTTCGTTCAAAAATCTGTGAGAGCATGGGACAGCTGTACACGTCGTCATGTGTTGCGAAACTGCATTTTTTTTTTCAAACATTAATACTATTGTAACGTCTGACAAGGGACTATTGTAACCCTTGAAGGACAAGACAGGGGAGGCTCTGCTTCTGAACTTATAACCGGGGCGCAAGAACAACTGAACACCAATGCACAAGCCGAACCCACTCACTCGTTTCTCTCTACCGGCCTTTTCCCAACTCACCGCATAAACCCAATAACTGCTGGTGTAAAATAAAAACAGCAATTCCACAACAATTATAGAGAGTCTATGCGCTGCTACACTATTAAAAGTTATTAATTCAGGTTGGACACTACTGAAGGCCTCGGTGTGAAATGCACGGCCCGCAACTGTATATACATGTGTATGGATCAATGAGAAGATAATTACCTGTGGGGTATAATATAGCACTAGTTTACTGTTGACTTCTGACGGCTCACCATCAGCTTTGAAAAGAGATACGTTATTGGGACCTGAAGAGCAGAATGAGAGAAACAGAGAGAAACATATTTAATGCTTGTTTCTTTGTGGTTGGAGCCGTGAATTAATGTAGGAATGTCTCATTCATACCTGCAGTGAACAAGGCTCGTGCCTGAGCTGGCTGCAGAGCTTCATGGCAGATGAACGCCGTGCCTAAAAGACCACCTAGTGATGTAGGAGAACCCCATGTCGTGTCCTGAAGCCCTGCCGGGATGGTTTGGACGGGACTCAAACCTGGCCTCCCCCCTGCAGGTGCTGCAAAGGATGCTGGGAAGGACTGGGAGCGTGCAAGGGTAGGCGGACCAGTGTGAGCTGCAAATGCCATTTCGGAGGGCGAGTGGGATGGGTTGGTCAAGGTTGGAGAGGTAGTCATAGTGGTAGTAGTCCGGTGTCCAGCTGATCCAATGCAGCAGGAAGTGAAAGGCTGAAACGTTGAAAGTCAAAAAGACCAATAAAACAAAACATATTGATTAAAAACAAAAAACTACTGCAAACAATAAAACTTACTTACCTCATTCAGAGATGGAAAGCGCAAAGGTGCTGTTTTACACTGCTCTCCATCCACATAAACAGTGACCACATTCTGTCCAAAAGGTCGACGGCCAGGAACGTGAACTATGGCGACTGAGTGCTAGAGTGAAGAAAAGAAGGGTAAGAATGAGACTTTGCATATAGACAGTGGAATTGTGCAGATCCAACTTTACAGTACCAGTGTTGTTATTGTTAACTAAAACTATGAAAAATAATTTTCAGTAATTTAAATAAATGTTGCCTTGGCAAATGACTGAAATAAAATAATTTTAAGTTTAAATACTAAAATCACTAAAACTGCTAAAAAGTAACTAAAAAGTCCAATCTCCTATCTACTTAAATTAGGAAAAATTGTTTTTCAACATTATATTTCAATATTATGTCAATTCAGCAATAAAATCTGATATTGCTATCAAAATTTAGCTAAAGCTAATTCTGCAGCAACAATACAAGTGATGGCTCTATTAAATAGGTGACAGACATTTTTTTTTAATACAACTCAAACAGATTTTCTTTCTGCTGCCTTTTTGAGCAATATTTTTATAGTTTAATACAAGTTCTCAGTCTTCTCTTCATATATTGTTAATGTGTGTGTGAGTTATCTGCAATATTACTTACCCAGGAACAGTCATTGAATGGGTGTTCTGGCAAGGAAACGGCCATGTATTCTTTTTTGGTACATACTGCAACCACCAAAACTTCTTCTGTGGTGAAAAAAGCTTCAAAGCCAGTTCCGCTTGCTGTGAAGAAACTACACACAGGACACAATACAGCTGTACAATGTATAAATACACACACACACTAGTATAGAATCTTGTATTTTTATGCTATAGAGTGTACAAATGTACTAGACTCAAAAAACATTTTGTGGGAAATATATTGAATATTCACTGATTACTCGCTATGATTTTGTTTGCAACATATAATTGTAAACAAATTACGGTCATGAGAGTGCTAAGACAGATATTTCAATGTCATCTCTGATTCAAACCTCAGAATTCAAAACTTCAAAATTGTTGTTATAGTTAAATACCTAAGTTGTAACTAATTGATTCAGACAAATGAAAATGATCAAATACTGCAAATGCACGATATACATTTTTACACACACATTGACAAAAGTAATATGTAATGTTGTACATAATAATGTTGTGATGCCTAAACTCACCTGTGACAAAGTTTTTAGTGTTTTTTATTTGTTTAGAAAAAAACTGAATTTATTTTAATATAATTTATTATAATTAGCAATTAAATAAATGTTTAGTATTTGCTTAATTGTATTAGCATAACCATTTTCAACTGATTATAAGAAATGCTTCTTGAGCAGCAAATCAGCATATTAGAATGATTTCTGAAGGATCATGCGACTGAAGACTGGAGTAAGGATACTGCAAATTCTATATATAAATTGTAATAATATTACACAGTTTTTCACATACTTATCTGATCAAAAATACAGTAAAAAACGCAAATATTGTGAAATATTATTACAATTTGAAAAAAGTGTTTGCACACACACACACACACACACACACACACACACACACACACACACACACACACACACACACACA
Organism: Siphateles boraxobius; assembly: GCF_051911475.1. Lineage (NCBI taxonomy): Eukaryota > Metazoa > Chordata > Actinopteri > Cypriniformes > Leuciscidae > Siphateles > Siphateles boraxobius. Next base: position 16,494,400 of record NW_027508722.1, on the reverse strand, counting down.
CACACACACACACACACACACACACACACACACACACACACACGCACACACGCACACACACACACACACACACACCAAAAAAGACAAAAAAAAGATGTAATTTAAACCTGTAAAGCTGTTTCCTGCGTGCTCCCTTGGCCATGCGAACTGCATTATCCGGGTTTGTCAGGTGGGATTCTGAGTAGTAGTGCTGGGGTGGAGGAAAGTCCGTATTGAGGCACAGCCAGGCATGGAAAGCAAATGCACTCCCTGACCAGCGTTGTATAGCTGGCACCATAATACCCGCCATAGGGGGCATAAGGTCAAAATACTGCAAGGCGCTGCACCCACCCTCCCCACGGGCTGCCATGGCGGAGAGCACCCTTACAACGCGCCCGCAGTACGGGTGAGGGGGTGCACCGGGCTCAGTCCGCAAGAGCTTAAGCAGACTCTTCAGTTCACAGGGCCGTAAAGAAAGAGATCCCAAGTCTTTCAGCAAGCCCAGGAGGGCGTCCGCACACTGCCGGTCAAGCCGCTCCGGGGGTTCGGAAAGCACCTCCTGCAGGGCGACCACTAAGCCCGCCTCCACGGCTACAGTGCGGCAGGACAGAGTTCCTCGACACACAGCCGCCAGCCACTGGGACACCAGCAGCTGCAAAGAGCGAGAGCCCAGATCAGGCAACCACTGTAGAAGCAGGAGCAAAGGCTGTTCGTTACTGATGCCCAACTGCATGGCCTGGGAATACTCTCCTTCAACAGCCTGAGAGAAAGAAGAAGGAAAAAGCAAAAATTATGCAATGATACAAGTTTTTTGATAGCACAGTGACTCTCAGTCATGATTCTTGAATAATCCAAAAACTGCATTTAATGAAGAACTTGTTCGACATTTTATAAGTATGCATGTGTGTAGAATGAATTCAGTGTTATTTTACAGAGTATTATAGTATTTATTTTAAAAATAAACAACATAGTATAGCTTTAACGATTGGTGACCTTCAATATCCATCATGTTCACCACAATTTCCGAATACTAACTAAGACTGTTCTCCTGTGGCCTAGTGGGATAGTAAAGAGTCCACCGGATGCAGACTTCAGAATCTTGGTGGAAACATTAGATTTTCCATCTACTATTTTTTGAATACTTTGTATGCGAACATGCTACTCATTTGACATTGCTTTTCGCATATTATATAGGATGGAAGCAGTTATATTTGAATGTGAAGCATTTTTTGAAATGTGAGTCAAAGCCATCCAAAATGTGCAGTGTTGAGAGTCCTCTAGGACTCGGATTGAGAATCCCAACTATAGAACATTTAACAACAACAGAAGTTGACCAATGTGCTTTACAGGTAAAATATAGGTAAAATAACAAGAAGCCTAAACACTAACACACATCATACATCAAATTACCTTGTAACATCAGAGCAGATCAGGCTTAATTTACCCCCACCCGACACAACTCTAGTGCATGATATTGAAGTTAATTTGACATTCAACCACATAATACTTGTAGCTACCTTAAGCTGACTGTTACAGTTTAGTGTACTGTTATTTTCGTTTGTGTAATTTTTTATATTTTCAAAAAAATATATAAAATAGCCCAAGCATACACACAGGCCTATAGAAATGAGCTTAAAACATATTCATAATGTAAATATTAATTGCGGATTCCAAATGAACAAGGGCTTAGGGTGTTTCATTTGAACATATTGCAAGGGCTCCGCCAGTAGTGGGCAATTGTGCAACGTAAGCAATGACATAACTCGTAATGAATGAGATGGAGGGAAGTTAGTGAGGGAAGGGTATAAAATAACAGCCTTAGTGTCTTCTCACTTACCATGTTCATCAGCTCCTGCAGGAGTCTTTTGGTGGGCTGTCCTTGACTTTTCAACACATCGAATAACTGTGAGTAGCCAATTCGCTCCTTAAATACCTCCTGGGAAGACAAACCATAAAAAAACAGTTACATTACAATTGAACACGCACAGAATAATAATAATAAATAAATTTTATTTATAAAGCACTTGTCATAAATTAATCCCAAAGTGCTACAGAAACCACAATAAAACAATCTAAAACAAATAAAATACATAAGAGGAAAGGAAAAATGAACAAAGTCTAAGAATACAATTTTTTCCCACCCAGTTACCCAAAATAAACCAAAACACAAAAGGTATTATATAAAGTAGAAATGTTTTCCAAGTGGGAATATCATAAAAACAACAACAGAATTTTACTTTAAATTTAAGTTAAATAAAAAAGTCCAGTCCACTGTGTAAATTGCTTTCACAACGCAAGGCCACCAAGATTATTTATTTTTAAACTATGCTGCAAAAACTGAGAAAACAAAAAGTTATAAATCTTCATTGTGCTGCAGTATAATGTTTGTATTGCAAAGGTGGTGTTGTAGAAGAACAGGGCGGCACAACCCAACATTTGACCCAACACCAAAGAGTTTAGCTAATAATAATAATAATAGAGGGCATTTACATAAAGTAGCAGCAGTTTAATTCTGAAAATTAGTCACGAAAAACTACTTTATTTTAAACTTTGAAATTATAAATACACTTCAAGAGAAAAAATTAACAAAAAATAGGACATGGGTGACCTGGTTCTGCACCACAACATCAAATGTGCTGATAAGATTAACCACACCATAAGGGGCAAATTTATCACACGCAAGCACTTTGACCTATCATGCTGATAAGATGAGCGACGTCTCTAAAATGACCTTTCAGAGACTTTAGGAGAAACATACATAAGGAACGAGAGGAGAGGAGGTGTGAGAAATGAGTCGATGGTGACATGTCATACCTTGGCAGAGGGCGAGTTGCTCATAATGGCGGTGAGGACTCGAATGGCGTGTACTGTGATGCAGTCAGAGCCCTTTTCCCAGACCTACACACACACACACGTAAAATACATACTAAAGGTTAAAAATCATTTAGTTCACAATCTTCATATAATCTCCTATGTTTAGTTAGTTTAGTTCGATTAGTTCACCCAAGAATAAATATTCTGTCATTATTTACGCATACTAATGTATTTCCAACCCAAAAGAAACCAAGGCCGTGACATTTGTGAATGTAACACGGAAACAAAAGAGAATTTAAAGCTTCGGTAAATTTTCGATGATTAATGACTTATGTTTTGGTCTGTTATGGCTTTTGAAAACTTTAGAAGAATGGAGTGCATTCTTCATATGAACCATTTTTATTGCAAAGATACTTCAGAATTTCTCCTTTTGTTTCCATGGACAAAAACAACAGAATATGGGTTTGGAATGACATTTAAGTTAGTAAATAATGATATACACTACAGTTCAAAAATGAGTTAGTATGATTATAAAAGAAAAAAAGAAATTAATACTTTTATTCAGCAAGGATGCATTAAATTGATCAAAAATTGCAGACTTTTATATTGTTACATTTCTTTCCAGTTTCCAAAAATATATTAAGCAGCAGCTGTTTTGCACATTGATAATAATAATAATAAATGTTTCTTGAGCTCCAAATCAGCATATTATAATTATTTCTGAAGGATCATGTGACACTGAAGACTGAAGTAATCACAGGAATAAATTACATTTTAAAATAGTTTAAAATAAAAAAATATTTTTATTTTAAATTAATAAATATGTCACACTTTTACTGTTTTAACTGTATTTCCGATCAAATAAATGCAGTCTTGGTGAGCATGACATTTTGTGCGAAATCTTTCTTTTAATTGAAGAGTTTCAGAGAGAAGCACGCAAGGTTGATAAATTCATAAATTCTGAAAACATGGAACAGTAAAGCAGTTTTCTCACTTTAACATTGCAATATTTACCACCACTAAACCACAAATATCCCTCCAAAGACCACCAAATGAAACACACACCAAATGTTACACCCACAGCACCACAGCCAGACTAGACATACTAAAATCTAGAAACACTCTGCAAACTGCAAGACAACATGCAAGGTGACACGGCCTTGCAATAATACATCCAAGAACTTCACACATACACACACACACACACACACTCTCTCTCTCTCTCTCTCTCTCTCTCTCTCTCAAACACACACACACACACACACACACACACACACACACACACACACACACACACACACACACACACACACACACACACACACACACACACACACACACACACACACACACACACACACACACACACACACACACACACACACACAAAACCACCATCAGCAGGATCCTCACCCTCTGTGTACTGACACAGCACTAACCTTTAAACTATGCAAAGGTGAAAAATATGTGAAAAAAACTGTAATGAGTTTAAGTTCAAGGAATACTATTACTAACTGAAATAAACTAAACTAAAACTGAAATAGAAACTAATTGATAAATAAATGACAACAAAAGCACTCAATGTACTAAAATCTAAACTAAAAATGAAAATAATATAAAATATAAATATAAAACGTAGTCCAATAGTATAATAGCATATAAATAATATTAAAATAACAGTTTTATCCTAAAATATTGATGTTTTGCATCAAATACCATTAGAACACGAGTGATTACCATCAATCTCACATCCAAATTCCAAATATCATGGGATGTACTACTATGAATGAGAACCGCATAATGTTGTAATTTCCCACTTTTCTTTTGTTGCATTTAAGTCAATTGTGAACTAACTGACACATGCAAAGACATGTACATGCATACAGGTGTTTTTCTACTGTTTATTCACCTAGACAACATTGCATGTTTGTGGAGTAGGTTACGCAGAATCTAATGTTGCTCAATCAGCAGTTGTCTGTCTGTGTATTTGTGTGTTTGTCTGCGTTTGTGTCAGTCGAGTGAAGGGTGGGTTTCCTGCTGACGAACGCCACACTGATCAGCGGTGAAGGGAAAGTACCTGCTCCACTTCAGCCTCTGTGAGCAAACGTGTAGTGAGGTCACACTGGCCCTCACACTCCACCATAAACCTGTTACTCTGATAGAGCTGCAGGACGGACGCACATTCACACACGCACCGTCACAAACAAACACATGAACAGTGAGTCAGAGATAAAATAAGCAAGCAGAAATTAAACTTACTGATATATAAAGCAAAAAGAACTGAAAAGGTAATAGATGAAAAAGAGAAGCTCTTCGCAATCCTCATTACACAACATAATGCCTAGTTACAACACACTCCCAAACCACCCAGCTTAGCCAAACCAACTGTGATCACATACGAACCAGTGACCCAGCAACCATATTTCATCACCTGACGGAAACAGAGGCTGCACTACAAATAATTTTTATTCGTCACTTTGATGCACTGTCTGTAAAATATTGTAAAGCTTGATGAGTCAATGACAAATCTAGCTTAAATGCATGTGCCAAGTTCCTAGAATTGCAACATTTGTATTAATATTGGTTTGAAAAATGTATACCATTTTCTTATATCCATTTATATAATAGTCAAGAAAAGTATCGATTTTATGACTTAAAATTATAATGGGGTTTAACCATCAAGTAAAAAGTAGAAACATATTTTAAGTGTACACATCTTAATCATTATTGCAAAAACATTTTTATATATAGTTTATGGTAAAAACTTACTATTTACTTTTTGTGCGAATATCATGATTTTGTTTTTTAAAAATATCATTATATTTTAGTGAGTTGTACCACATGACTGTTAAAACCACTTCAGCTGAACTAACCTTGCCTTGTCAAAGTTCAAATTGTCTAATATTTTAAGATACTTATTGACCTTGACACACAGTCATTAGGGTTTGCAGGGATCCACTCTATGATATAATTTCCTCTTTATATTATGTTTGCATAATAATTGCATCACCTGACTTGATTTGACAGACATATTTTTCAAATATTTATTTATTAAAAGAATTAAAAACGTGAGACTTTTAATATTGGGACAGTTTGACATTATTTAGTAACACTTTATTTATTAACCGTTTAATAACCGTGAATTTTAATTCAGAAACGAAAGCATGTTCCAATGTTCTAACTAATGTACGCATAAATTAAACCTTTGTTGTAATTTTGAATAAATTAATAGATTATTATTACTATTATCATTGACTATTGCAGTTTCTATTCTGCTCACAAAATGAGAAAGAACAGCTTCAAATCCCTACTGACATCCTTTAGTGGGAAACTTCTAAAGCAGGGAAAAACATACCTTAGAAATACCTTATGTAAAAATGATAGAAAGCATATAAACCTTTTCTAAAATTTAATAAATGATGAAAACCTTTCAGTTAAAGCAACCACTGGATGGAACTATAGCAAATCTGTGGTTCAGATTAGTTTATTCAAGGACAGGTGTCTGCTAGTTATCTTTCAGAAAAAACACCAGCAGATTGCCACATTTCCATTGTCAGCCATGAGAATGGTTTGAATCCTCAGGGCGGGTACTGTGAAACGCTGCTGCAGATATCTCAGAGGGTTTAAGAAGGTAGCGTTCTGACCTTGCTGTTTTGGATGAGGCGGAGGATGTGCTCAAAACAGTTGTTAGTTAGAAAGATGGCCTGCAACACCGGCCGGTCTGAACACTGCAGGATCTCCGGGATAGCATCTGCAGGGCAAAAACACAAGAACATTCAGTCTTCTTGACCTGTGCCCTCTGGACAGATAAAACTATGCCAGTTCTAGCACTGGGACGTCGGCATTATACATGGAGAAGAGACTAAATGCAACCAAACAGCCTTTTTGTTTGGTTCAACTTCTCTAAATGGTAAATGGACTGCATTTTATATAGCGCTTTCAACAGACCCATGGCCACCAAAGCACTTTTACATATTGCCTCACATTCACCCATTCATTCACTCATTCATACACAGACGGCGGTGTCAGCCATGCAAGGCGCAATCCAGCTCGTCGGGAGCAGCTGGGGTTTGGTGTCTTGCTCATAGACACCTCGACACTTGGTCAGGTGGAACCGGGGATGGAACCACCAACCTTCCGGTTTGTACACAACCTACATGAACCACTGAGCCACTGCCAACCCATTCTCTATTCAAATTGTTTCCAGAGAGCAGTCTATAATTACTCTAAACTTCTCTAAAAGAGAAGGAAGTTCACTACAAACATAATATAAAGGTTTAAACAACATCAAACATATCAGACACGTGATCTGGGTTAAATATTTAGAATCAGAAACACTACAATTTGCCATGTATGATACAGTTTTGTTGAGTTGACATACAATCTCAATGATTTTTTTTCCTGACGATTTTTTTTTCTTTTTTCTGTTGGCATTAGTTTCATCATGACGTAATATCACATTACATGCCGTATACTATATACATATACATACTATACTCCACATAAAACTGTTCTAAAAGGCATTTTACAATTTGTTTCAAAAATGCATGCAGTTTCATGACCATATATTAATTGAACATTTGTGTTTTAAAAATGTATGTTAATTATAATTGAACTAGTGAAGACAGAAAATGTGTTTAAAAAGCAGAAAAGATATTAAAAGGAAATGATGAGAAGCTAGAGGACATAAGATATGCACTTTCCCTCACATTTTATTAATAATAATATACATTTAACCCACAATTTCATCAGAAACCTAGAGGATATAAAGTTCTAGAGGCATCATGAAAGCCACGCTGAATAAACTAAACTAAAAATACAAACAGACCTTGAGAACCTAATAAATGCAAACAAAACAGACAGTGCAAATACAACACAACTCATTAAAAAAGCAAACCACCATATAATGATTTGTTTAATGAAAGGGGTGTGTTCAAATATCTGTAATCCTGGTAGGCCGTACATGAGGGTGAGGTAAAAGATGACAGAAATAATGTTTAGGTGAATTATACCTTTAAAATGATTTGTCATGAAATGGGAGTCTCCCACCATAGAAAAACACTGGATGCTTTAAATGAACACATGAAACACAAAGACTAAGCAGAACTAACCAATTAATGACTGACCTAAGGTTACTGTGTCTTCACTTAAAGAAACTACAAGAAAGAAAAACTAAACAACCTCAAGTTAACATTTGAAACACAAAGACTAGTGTCATAATTTACTCACCCTTGCAAACATGTATGAAGTTCTTTATTCAGTGGAAGGGCTGCTCGATTGTGGAAAAAATCCCGATCATGATTATTTTAGTAATAATAATATTGAAATCAAAGATTTGCACACAATTATTGGTGGGCGATATGATCAAAGTCTTATTTCAGATATCAGATATATAGGTATCAGTGAAATTTCACAATAACAGACATTTCAGCATAAACTAATACTAGGTTAATTAATGTAAAGTTCCTCAAAACAATTATAGAAGACAAGTAAACAGTCAGGAACACAATAAGAACAAAATAATAAATAGTGCTTTAAGTTTTCCACGAAGATCAATGGTATTCAGTTAAGTAATAGCTAATATAAATTGAATATAATCAAATTTAAAATAACTGCACAGTCTGCACTGTACATTAAATAGAGATTAATCCTTAATAAAGCTACTTAAGTTATTCAATCAAGAGCAGTGGGTGATTTTCTCTGTCTTTTGTTGTTTGATTATAATTAACAACACAAACAGCAGCAGGTTTATTAGGCTGCTGTCACTTTAAGAGCTGCATGGAATCAATATATTGATACACATCATATTTTCTTCCAACTGTTTACATTCACTGTTGATGTTAACGACTGAGTTTAGGTGAATACTCGGTAAAATGGCATTTTTTTGTGTGTATTTGACTGTTTAGGCCCACACCTACAGATCAAAGTATACTTTGCTTATCTGACACAGAAAAGTGTCTCTTTTGCAGCTTAATGCACTTTTAATAACACTGTTTAATATCAAGCACGTCTCGCAGTTTAGCAACAGTAAACTGCATTTTACAACACTTGCTTATTTGGCTAATTTGTATGTTAAGTTTTTGGGCTTTTAGGGAGGAGTGAAAGCGCACCCATGTGAAGGAAAGAAAGGTGCACTGGACGGAATGCGGCAGCAGCACGATAATCGATTTATCTTGATTATCTTATTTTCATAATCGTTGGAAGCCAAAATCGAAAATTTTTGGAATCAATTATGATTAATCGCACAGACCTACTCTGAAGAACACAAAAGAAGTAGTCAATGGGGTGCAGATTTTTAGCTTTATCTTCCTTTGTGTTCCACAGAAGAAAATCACACAGGTTTGGAACGACATTAGGGTGAGTATATGATGAAAAATATTTAAAGTTAAAGAGTGATGGTTAATATATTCTCTTACTCAGCATATGTTCAAGAAGGATAATGAGGTTATCCTCCCAGGCCAGGATATCTCCCTGCTGGGTCTCTGGTGGCCGGTTCCAGTTGAGCAGCTGGAAGTAATTGTCCAGTACAGTCCGGATCTCCACCTGCCTATCGCATGGGCTGCTGGAGTGCAGAAGGTGGATCATTGTGGTCAGGCACCGCAGGGACATTCTAAGCAGCCGAGGGTCCCTGGGCTCTTGCGGGGATGAGGCAGGACAGAGGCACCAGGAACGCAGCACAGACATGAGGTCCTTCACGGCCTGGGGGGTGATGGAGAGAAGGCCGTTCCTCTGAAACACACACACACCACACAAATGACAGCACGTATCAGACTCATGTAGTAAGGTATGTGGTCGCAAAATCAGGGGCCCCTATGAAACCCCTCAGAAGATAATTCATGTAAACAGGGCCAAAGAGTCGAATTTACCTTGCACCCACTGATTACGGCTCCCTGTAGGTGCACCAGCCTCACCACGAGGGGCTCTGGGATTAGTTCACTCTCTTGTAGGTAGTCTGTGGGTGTAACCAGTCATTTAGTGACAAGAATCTTAAAGAGGTCATTACATGAGGAACATCTTGGTTACTGATGTAACTATTGTTACATAGACATGTCATGTCAAAAAGACTGACAAATGAGGTCTCACTTGGGAGACCCAATCACCTCTGAGTTTTAGAAATACGGCCAATGTAAATGGCGAGTGGAATTTGCATGCCGAGCCACTCCCCGTGCATATGGATATATGAGATGGCGGCACACATCAACTCATTCAGGTTTATGCTGAGGAGCCGAGACGAGGGCCCCGGCCATTCAGCTGTGATTCAGGGTTGTGGCAGAGGTGATTTCGGCTCCCAAGCGAGACCCATACATACATAACATCAAATGTGACTGACAGAACCCTTTAAAACTGAGCATCTTTTGTGCAATTGTCATTATTTTAATGCATGGCACAAAAACATATTTTGTTGAGGAGAAAGTTAATTAAAAAGTAAAAATTTTGTCATCATTTATGACTTATGATTTATGTCTTTCCAAACCTGTATTCATTTATTTTTTCGCTGGAACACAAAATATATTTTGAAAAATGTCTGTACATTTTGTCCATATGATTAAAGTCAATATTGTTTGACAGAATTTTCATTCTTTAGTAAACTATCCCTTCAAAAAAGAATTTTCATATAATGGGAACCGCCTACCAACAGTGGTTGGCAAAAAAAGAAATAATAAACACCAAAACAAAACGAAAAACAAAGCAAAGAAAAGACAAAAAGCAAAAAAACAAAAACAAACGAAAAGCTAAAAACTAAACAAAACACCAAATTGTGAACCGGGAGTATTTTTTGTTTTAAGTTTTAAGTGAATTGTACCACAGTGCGGACCAAAAAACCTGATATGTCAGTTCATATGGCCAGCCTTCCTCTGGATTTATGACATGCAGAGTAGAAAATCTAACAAACCTCATATAATCAGTTACACCAATACATTATAAACACAATGCTGATAAACCTTTTGGTGAAAAACACCTTTTCAGCACAAGAAGCTAGTTTACCTCACCTCATGACCACAGGCCACTTGGACACACTGTCGCTTGCCTACTAAACCAATATAGGTGTGGAAGTTGCTTCACAGAGCTTCTAATAACTTGGACAAAGCTTGTAACACTGTCAGGATCATGTTATTTGTTTTGGCCATTGCCTGTAGGCTGCAACACAGTCCTCCTTCTCATATGTGTTGATTTGTGCTGATGAGGAGACCGGTTGGAATCTAGCCTCAAATCTAACGTCTTGATCCCATTCCTCTCTCTCTTTCCTGTCTCATCTGTCATGTACATTACACCAACAGTCTTTACAAGACTTAATTACTCAATAGTTCTTTACAAACAGCAAGCCATTTTGTCTCCTTTGAGGCAGGATGTGTGACATCTCCCAGGATGTGATGAAGCGAGTAAATGGGGGTAAAGATTGTGTCAGAAGGCAGGAGTGGGTGACATACCGTGGAAGAGCAAAGGAAGCTCCTCTGGCAGAACAAGAGGGGAGAATTTATACTTGCTTCTCTCCAGCATACTGACCTCCTCCCTGAAAAACACATATCAAAGCTCTTTGTCGGAATACTTGACACATTCTTACTTATTACTCAGCAATAAGCTACAGGAGACTGCAATAAATCATCTTAAACATTAGAAGCATAGAATGTTAAGACTTGTTATTTTTCTTTATTTTCTCAACTTGCTTTTTGTCTAGTTTTAAGCTTAAATCTATCAAAAAGTTATACGTTATTCAATAATAATAATAAATGGCAGTACAATAATGTTATCTTGTAATACTGTGGTATTTTGATATATACATCAAGTTCATTAATCTACTTATACACCATGGAATAGAGATGAATTATGTTTATTTATTTTTTGTTTTAAGCAAAAATAATAATAATAGCAGTACAATTATGTTTTCAGGTTGTAATACCATGGTATTTTATACATTCCATATTCCACGGTACTTTACAGAATGTTATTACCATAATGGCTTTTCCATAAAAATGTGGTAACACTGTAATACTTTACTACAGTACAAGGGACTACACAATTCTTCTGCCAATTACCAAATTATACTGTTTACGGAGGCCAAACCAATGACTGTTTATAGAATTAAATTTATGTTTAGTCACTGTTATACAACAGCTTTTAACATCCAATCCATTTGTAGAGCTGGAACTATGCATTTTATAACACAGACTATTCCATGAACTTCACCTTAGTGGAAGGGTAGAAAAGTGCTGTTTGAAGAGATGCATCGCTGCTGTGAGGAGTTTATGCTTTGTGTAATTCAGACAGTTGAGCATCAGAATGCTTGAGAGCTGAGAGGTGAGGTCTGGGTGTGTTATTAACTGTTACAGCGGAGCTGAAACGGAGCTTGCCGCTCTCAACGGCTCCTACGCATTCCTATTGTGGTTTAATACCCTGCCCAACTCACAGACACACACACACACAGCACACACTCACCCTGCCTGCCGTCTCCTCCACGTCTGATAAGGGTCAAAGAGATTTTCGCACAGCAGCAGGCCGTGTTGTACCACCGACTGTAAAGTGCTCTGATCATCTGGCTGCTTCTTCAGCTGTAACATACATACATACACATGCTTGACTGAGTCTTGTGAATACACAAACCTAGCTTGTTATCACACAAACACTCCTTTGAATAAAGTAGAGGTCTTTCACCCAAAGCTTTCTGATTCAACCTGTTAGTTAGTTAGTTTATAGAAACCTATAAAAGCACGGTAAATACGTGTATAGTAATAACAATAGCTGCGTAATATACAATTAAGTGGACAAAAGTTTCATTGGTATGTTTAGAATAAACAAAAATGCAATACAAATAGCATTACTAATACTAGAGTAACACTAGAAAATCTTGCGGCTTTCTTCTATTGATAAGATAACGGAGAGGTGACAAAAAAAAAGAAGAGTAGGGGAATGGGATTAGGAAATGACGCAAACTAGACTCACATTTCCCGCATGTATCAGCAGTAGTGCAAAGACCACTGTGAAACAGCTTCACAGACTTTTTGACTTCTTACCTGAGACAAACAGAAGTTTAGGAGTTTGATTGTCTCAAACACAAACCCAGGGGTCTTTTCAAAGTCTATATTCTCCATATTCCTGCAGGCAGAGATTTCAAAAGGATTAACATCAGCACTGGTATCACTGTACACTCAAGGAAGATCCACACCAAATTTGCAATTTAGCATAAACCGCTGCCTTGCGTTATCCCTGCTGTTTGATGATAGAAGTTTATTAACAGGGGTTTGAGCCACTGGGACATTGTCACAAAGAGAATGATGGTGTTCACTATGTGCTCCGTGGGAACTGACCTGCAGATGATGATGAAGAACTTGATGAGGAGCAGTGGGTGTGGAGCAGTGCTGTTCTTGTCCTGCCCTGACATGTGGAGGGCGCTGTGCCACAGCTGGGTGCTGAGGAACACCAGTACCTCTTTGGGGAGGAGGGGAACATCGGCGCTCCATTCCTCCAGCCTGCAGACAAAAAAAACGTTTGTTTTGCCTTTTTTGTTTTGTTTTGCTTTTTGTTTGTTTTTGTTTTTCTGTTGCTTTGCTTTTTGTTTTGTTTTGATGAACGATTGATAAATAGAGATCAAATAAGTCAAAGTACTGTTTGTTTTATTTAACTGAAGTCATTCAACATAAGCCTTGGTCATCTTTGTTTCGTCTGCTCTTTTTAAAAAAAAGTAGGCGAATGTCTTAGGCCATTACATCACATTCCATTAACATATTTCCAGACAGCCTCAATTTGTTTTTTTCTTCCAAATTTTTAATTAGTAGCCCTTGCTGAAATACAACACTGGGCTGGAATCGATCTTTCATCTCCAACAGCACAGCTGAATAAACCGTGTGCTAATCTTTAGATCACAGATCTGGTGTGTATAGTTAAGTTTCAAAAGATGGATTTTTTTTAACTCAGCAAATAAGCAATTAAACAAGTATAGACCGCTAAATACCATCATAGTCAGAGTTCCATATGGATCTGACCAGCTACAGATCAACTTCCTGTGCCTGTGACATTTTGATAGGTCAGCATGTAACTGACTCACCGTCGAGGCTCTGTCGACTGCACATCAATGATCTTCTCAAAAGACGCCACAAATGCCTCCAACCACTGCTGCAGGTAAACAACATCTTTCTGAAAGACAGAGAAAGAAAAAGGGAAAGAGTAAGAGTCGGTAAAACATCTTTTAACAGGACAGCCCCATTGTCTGAGGAATGGGTTACGAAGAAACGCACACTTTTGGTAATCCAAACTGAAACGTTCCACTTTTAAAACCACTTCTCCAGTCCATTGTGCTCAGTCCAGTTGATTTTGAACACATACCTTGTGAAAACTTCCATAAGAAATGCATCTAATCAGGATCAGGTGAACCCGAAACCAGCTTTTTTTGGTGTTTCCTTAAGGCCAATATCAACTAGTACAATCAATAGTCTCTCACGCAACCCACCAAATAGTCAAAATTATGTAGTTTTGCACATGTGTAATAAGTCTTTGCACCACAAGGTTTCATGACTGGGTGCTATCTCCAAAATCAGAGCATGCACACCCTTGTGTTAACACAACAGGAAACTACAAAGTATGCAAACTTGTGCAATGTAACAGTGGATACTGTGAATTCTTAATACAATCAATGCAGTGACACCCATGCCTTTGTCAATAGGACAAAAACAAGTAGTGTTTCCTAGTGGCATTTTAGTCAGATGAAGAGCTGTGTTTGCTCAAAACGTCACATTTATAGTATTCTGGTGAGCTATTCTTTAGAGTGTTCTGGATATGTATATATATTTTATTTTTTATCATAGCAACACTGCTGAGTTTTTGTATTTTTTTTAAATCCATTTTTACCTGTATTTCGGATGTTTTTTTTTTTTTTTTTTTTACAAAAATAAGTAGCACTTGCAATGTCTCCCATAAGGCTGTTTGTGCAAATATAAAAGAGCAAATCTGATTAAATATGGTTTGATAAAAAAGATGGAAGTCTTTACACTCTCAATGGGACATCTTTGTACCTTATTTATCCATGAAAGGTTCATAGTAGTACATTAAACATACACATTAAAACTTTAAAGTAGTATGTATGCACCTTTAAAGGGGTAGATGGTACAGCGTTGTCCCGAAGTTGTACTGCCACATCTCATGAATCAATTATAACTAAAACAGGAGGCCTAGTTAAACAAATTGCATGCCCTGTCTTGGCAATTTAATGTGAGTCTTTGTAGAACACTTCTCTAGCATGGCACTAGCAATGGGTTCAATTCCAAGGGAATGCATGAACTGATGACCTTGAATGCAATATAGGCAGAATGCAGTAGAATCGTAACTCTGGCATTAAGTATTTCCAGTCATCATCAATGAATCAAAATAACTGCTGATATAATTCAGCTTTTGATGGAGAGATCATAATAACCTTTACTGTAAAGTTCTGTTGAAAATGAGTCACAAGCAAGAACATGTGTATCAAGACAAACAAACCTTTGCATGTGACTGTCACTTGAAAGCGGCTGGTGGAAAACATTTCAAAGAGCGAAGAGCTATGCTTAGCTTAAATGATGCGGCTTGATCCGCCCACTCATATAGGGGAAGTTGGGCTGTCAGCAGCTTCATAAAAAACTCTCTGAAATGTACACACTCTGATAACAAAATACCAGGGGGCTTCTGGTATACTAAAGCAATGTGCACAACAGCAGAATGCAACTGTAAAATAACATTAAACCTGCTCAAGGTGGAAAAAAATTAACTTTACCAATTGCTGTTCATTTAGGGGCCAGTCCATGTCTCATGGCAGGTGATGTGCGGTGGAGGGGCTCTTGTTACCCCGGTCTCTGCTGAGCCCCCACCAAGTTGGTTCTAAAATGTCCAGAATGTGTCCACTTGTAAGCCTCAGTATCAATCAGAATCCATTGTGACGCCTCAGTTTAGACACGCTGGCTTACTTCTCTGCTGTTTTCTGCTCTCTTGCTGTCTGTACTTCTGTCAAGCAACCAGGAAATGGCAAGTCACTTTAACTGAGCCACATTTCCTGTCTTCTCTCAGCTGAGCTTATCGTCACCATGTTCGCTTCCTTCTTTGCCTCTACCACAGCTTTATTGGAAGAGTGTGTGTCCCCTTGCCATGAACGACAACCGGTAAGCTACAGTGTACCTGATACAACCTTTCACAACATTTTTAATGACAATTCTGTATTCTCTTTTTTATTCTCTTTCATGTTGTTCAAAACCTCTTTCATTAGAAAAACACAGTGAGAAATAATGGATGGGAAATGGAGCTTTTTAAGTAAAAAAAAAAAAAAAGAAAAAAAAAAAAAGATTCAGCATAAAAGTCTCATAATAGTGATGTATACAACTAATGCACCAAAGTTCAAGTCTTCTATAAACATACGACAGTTTTGTGTTACAAACAGGTTTAAATGTACGTTGTTATTCACTGATAATCTTCCTCTCCAGTGAGGTGTTAGTTGCTACGACCAAACTGCTATGAGAGTTGAACTTGAGAAAAATATCATTCTGATTCTTGAGCAAATCATTCATATTTGAGTTACTGAAAGACCTCTGATTCAGACCGAAATTTCATCATCAAATTAATCAAATGACTTCAGAGGATTTGGTATACAGTGTAGAAGTTATAATGTCATTTTGGAGCTACCTGTTCTCATTCACTTTTATTAAAATAATAATAATAAATCACATTTTTTATTTACAGCAACAAATTCATTGTAAATAATCATGCTACCTACCGAAGGTTAATTGACAAAAACGTTCTGACCTTGACAGAGTTGAAAGCCCAGTTGTGCAACAGAGAATTCTCTCATTTCAGGCAAAGTCTCACACAGACTCTGGTTGAGTGCTGTAATAGCATGCATTCATCCCACAAAAGTCAAAAAGATTAAGTGTGGCTTTCAAGTAATAGCTGAAGGGAAACCTGAAGATTGAGCGACGATATATCACTGATTCTATCATTGGTATGAATCAATAGTCAGGTGGAAATGGCATGCCTTGACTTGATCAGATGCATAAACCAACACATTGACAACTGCATGGGAAGGGAACCCTAAAATTAAACTCTTAAAAGCAATGACACGGAACTGCAGTTGAGCTGGTATTGACTCACTCTGCCGATTGATCACTTGATCCTAACTAAGTGCAGAGCTTAACAGGGGGAAATGCCAACCGTCTCTGTGGACCCAGTGCTGCCTACGGTTTATATCATCACCCTTAATGAGTTTTCCATTTTAAGCTTTGGCACAATTGAATCCAGTAAATTAGTTTGTGAAGTTAGTTCTTGACACAGATTTCATTTATTGAGAATACCAGATTTACAAGACCATTTTGGACACTTTTCTGTGAAAAACATATATTTTATTGAGTTATATATATGAATATGAACATATATATATGTGTGTGTGTGTGTGTGTGTGTGTGTGTGTGTGTGTGTGTGTGTGTGTGTGTGTGTGTGTGTGTGTGTGTGTGTGTGTGTGTATGCCCCTTGATTACCATCAGAGGGTACTCTGATGAGACTACATTACTCATAACCCACTGCCCAAACCATCAGCCATGATTGTATTCAGCTGTTGTTTGTTAGTTTCTGCCTATATAAACCTGGTTAATTCAGTCACTCTTCACTAGGTCTTTTTAGTCTGTAAGTACAGCATTTCTGAGCCTTGTTCCCTGGATATCCTCGGTTTTGCCTTAGCCCTGGACATTGTCTTTATTTGGACTGCTCATCTGTGTTTCGACCTTTGCCAGGCCTTTATATGTCTGTGGATTAACCCATTAAACTGCGTTTGGATCCTCAAACCTCGAGTCTCTGAGCATTTAAGATACATATAATATGTGTGTATGCATGTATGATCAATAAGTCATGGCAATGTATGTTTTTCCATTACTTTAACTCAAAATAATTAACCAATTTCAACATAAGTTGTAAAAAATAAAAAAAACGTTCTTCAGTGTTCTTAATATTATTTGCCACTGGCAGAAAAAATATGTGATAATAACTATATTTATGTACAGAGGTTGGGTGGTCTTATAACGACTGTTACTCGACAAGATAATCCATCAGGGTTGCTTCATTTCAACAGAATTAAAATTGCACTTCCTCAAACTAACCATCAAAAATAACAACGAAAGCCAACATGCTAAATCTTTTTAATTGATAATGGGAAATGAAAATGTTTCATGCAGATCTCAGAACTGAAACCATTGTGAAACCATTGTAAATTCATATTCACATCCATATGTGGAAAACACTCTTACTACACAAGGCAACAAACAAAATTTGACAACAAAAATTAGTTACACTACTTTCTAAATAAAACTTTAACTACTTCTGACGTTTCATTAATAAGGTACAAAACTTGAATAAATCAGCAAAGTCAGCATATGGAAACTAAAATTTGGTCGAAATAAATTCTAGATAAAGTGTGATTAATATTTTTGGGACTTAATAGTAAATAAAAACAATTTTCATTTAAAATTTTAAAAATTATGTTTGTAAGTTATAGAACTTGCATTAAAAATATGTGTTTGATAAAATTTCTTACAATAATTCTTACATGTTATAGCCTATGCCAGTGGGAGTTAAATATTAGGAACAAAAAAAAATGTTTATTTGTTTACAGAATGGAAATCATTAAAAATTAACGAAATCGAATGAGATTATTTGTCTTCCAGTCTAGTCCTGGGTGTCATAATTTTAGTCAATGATCCATTTTTTTTCTTACTGGGGTGAAATCATACAGTTTTCGGTAATAAAAACACATTTGATGTTGAAACTTTGACGTTGTGTGATTTTCATTTTTTTTATATAGTCAAGAAAGTCAAAACCACTGAGGTGGAACAGACCAAAATCCCCATTTCAAGGGGGAGACAGAGACATTTGCGTTTAAAATTAAATGCCTTTCATGTGAGATTAATTCAATGTTAAGACAATAATGAGTACCCTATTCATGGAAACTAATTGCTATTCATTTCCCTTTTCCATAAATATGATAATTGTCTTGAGATTATTTAAGGATAGTTAGTTACATTTAGGTCAGTTCTTGGTATATTTGAGTTCAGTGGTATTCTCTGAAGATGGCAAATCACAGATGAGCCATTTTGTTTGAGATTCCTTGCGGCACTCAGCGCCTGCAGCTGCTCAGCGGACACAAAGAGAGTTTTTCACCGGGTTTCTATTAATTATTCTCAATGTCAGTATACACAGGCCCCAGGACACATGTGAAAAAAGACTTTTCACAAGGCAAAACATTAAATATACTTTAACATTCAAACGGTTTCATGATTATTTAAGACAAATTAACTCTATGCACACCTAGACCAACTAAAAAGGCTCAACCAGTCGCTCAACTGTGTGGCTTCCATTCAAACAGCCCATACCGCCACCAACTGCCACAAGCCTCACCCACTATAGCAAGAGGATAATGTTCTTTAAACATAACCCTAAAAGAAGGAAACAATCACTTCCTCTTAATTAGGGGGATCAAAATTAGTGAATAAATAGTAGCTTCAAGACATACCATTGAACAAAGTAGTGTAGCTGAATTACTGTTCCTGGTTAGCCTTCTTCCAGATGATTGAAGCTGTTAAATGAGTCAAAGAGGGTTAAATATAGTTGAACAGTCCCACGGGGAAGTCTCGGAAAGTACTGGAGCTCCTTGACAGCAGCAGCCTGGACTTATCCCTCCACCTGGGGTTTTTTGAAGTCTTTCTCTAAAAAACAGTGTGGATTGCCCTGTAGCATTGAAAATGTTACTGTAACTCTATTGAACTATTTTTTACCAGGCCTGCCAATTTTGGTTTTGTGGAAAAACAAAAATAAGATAAGAGAAAATAAGAAGTCAACTTTTAGCTAAATGTTACATTGTCTCAACATTTAGTTACGATACTATATGCATCAAGGCCAGAATTTAAATGCAACAAATTCACTCAGCTCTCAATTCCCTGCTACATCTCTTTAACCACTTAGAGATCCTGGGTTTAGTTTGGTATAATTGAATAATTGTAGTATCACTTCTAAAACCAGTCATATTAAAAATGTGTCTTCTGCATACAGTATAATAAGTATGTTTAATCAAACGTGTGTGGTGATCAAGTATGTGTTTAAGGTTGTAAATTGTGTCAATTGTTTTTAACACATTGCTAACATGTATTATCACATTGCTATATTTCTAGCATGTTTTAGAATATAGCATGTATTAACATTACTATCATGTTTTAGCCATAGATGTACAGTATATATACACACGTAGATTCCTCATCATTAGCGGCTGTTTCTAAGAGCCACTATACGCAAGTCTGTAAACACTTGAGACGAGAGGAAGTGTTTGTCTTCAACCATAGTTATTCACAAGTATGCATATCTACTATATTCAGTAGCTGTAATAGTCTTTAGCAGATATACTACCGATTTCTTGTCATCATGATTGGCCGATACCGATCCTGATCATTCAAACATTATATAAGTGATATGTAACCTCTCTGTTGACTGTCACTGTTAACCCTTTAACCCCTGAAGGCATTTTTAATGTTTTTTTTAATGATAAGTGGCATACTTACATGTAATGGCTTCTCTACTCTACAACCAATCAATCAATCAATCAATCAATAAAACAAGGCATCATCAAGTACATGGTTCATTTGAGAGAAAACCTTTCAAATTTGAAAGAAAATAGAATTTGATCACGTTTGGAGGTTCTTATGTTACTGCTGAGAAAACCCCAGAAAAGTTATGCAATTTATTGATTTATTTTGTTATTATTCATGCTTGACATGATTAGAATGTATATATGACAGGTCATAAAATCAAGTTTGGGCTTGTTCACAATAATGTCAACTGCTTCTGGGCCAAATTTTGTGTTGATATCTCAAAGCAATTAAAAGTTATGACATTTGGAACCATCATAACCTTTTTATCAAAAGTCCAAAAACCTCTCCAAACAAATGATCAAATGTTTTAGTGAACATAAAAACTACAAGTGTAAATGACACACAGCATAAAACATATTTATAATTAGGGCTGCAACTAACGATTATTTTGATAATCGATTAATCGGACGATTATTTTTTCGATTAATCGATTAATCGGATAGAAATTAAATTAGATTTTTTATTTTATTATAACTAAATAAAACCGTAAATCAGGGTATTTATGTGTAAAAGTGTACTTTAAAAAGTGCAAAAGCCACACATTGAGTTTTACTAATATCAATATTTGCATTGTTTTTAATGATAATTGCTGATGGCAAGTTGACAAACATGATTTTTGTTAAAAAAATGATATCCAACATATTATGTTTTAACACAATTTTTTTTAAAACAAATTTACACAGACATGTTGTTCAGATGTGAATATCTGAACTAAAAACAAACTAAAAACATCTAAAATATATAATTCATTTAATTTTTATTTAAAATTAATTATATATAAGGAATATAAGGATAAAGAATATAATATATATTATATATATAATATATAAAAGAATATAATATAAGGATAAATTGATTAAATAAATATAGAAAGACTGAAAACAATTGTGTGAATGTAGAGCCGCAGTAGATCGCGTTTGAAAAACAATTAAAACTTAGTAGACAAATGCTATAAAAAGAGAACGGAATGGAGGTAACGTTACCCAGCAAGCTAACAGGCTTGAGTAAAGGACAGGAGAAATTATGCATTAGTGCACAAGCATTCGCTGAAAACCACTGAGTACAGTGACTAAAAAACAATATTTTACTGCTGCTGTTATTAACTGCCTTTGTATTTAATGCTTCACTTTGTAAACACCGTTTTAATTTAACCTATTTCTGCGGTAGCGCTATTTTAATCCATCACTTACGTTGCGAGCGAACTGATTGCACAACCTGATGCTCGAGACAAAATACAGACATCCCGGAAGTCCCGGGAGTCTCCCGCATATTGATTGCGGCTCCCTGATGCCCGCGAATTAGTTCAAACTCCCGAAATCTAGAGCGCGCAAGCAAGAGCGCGCATGCGAGACAGAAGAGACTGCTCCAAACCGTGTAGCGCGCGCGCTCGGCAGAGCGCCTGAGGGAGAGAGACCTTGCGTGTGTGTGCGTACCAGTAAACGCTCCCCGTGACGTAAGCAGACCAACTAATCGATAATGACATTCGTTGACAACGATTTTCATAATCGATTATAATCGATTTTATCGATTAGTTGTTGCAGCCCTATTTATAATAACATATAAAAAGTAACAAATAATAAGATCCTGATTGATGAGTGATGATCTTCCAACGCTGTTTTAGCTTTGCGCTTCTATTCTATGGCGGACGCACGGTAAATCAAGACCTTTCAATCGGAGCGATCGATCCAGTGATAGTCCAATCTTTACACATCGTCCCTACCCTACCGACCATACCTGAGATCCAGATTCCATTAGTATAACTTTAAATGACGTTAGAAAACAATGCATCATGATCGCAATGAGTTTGGATCCCGGAAGTCCTAGCTTTAGCAAAGCACCATGCCATGATGTCACTCCGTGAGAATTTTCTCAAGATCTGCGCATCATGTTATGTTGTGTGTGGACTCGTTTAAATCGATACAACCTTCTTTTTTAAATAAAGATGTGCGATTTACTATGGTTTACTAATGTTTCGCAAAGTTACAAAGCAGAACGTGGCACAAAAGCCTCATCTGTATACTATTTACATATGCGTTGGCGCCGACATTTTAAGGTTTTATGGTTTTATATCATTAAAGCTGTAGTCTGTAACTTTTGGCGCCCTAGCGGTTAATAAACAGAACTGTATGAGCTCCTTCTCTCCGTTAATGTCTATGACAAGTCACACAGGTACTGGGCTAATCCGCAGTGGTACGACCCGAACCAGTCTAAAATAGTCTGAATAGACAATTCATTATGTACCCGCTTATTATCTAATTTTTTAAAACAAAAAAAAGTTACGGACTACAGCCTTAAATTGTGAAAGGTTTGTGAGATTGGCCAAATTTTGTGACCACCGATCGAGTCATAAAATGTAATTATCAGCCGATCTGTTGGCTGCACAATGTTGTGGCCTTTTTGATGAAAATAAATTGATTAGTTAGTGTGAGTGATGAACTACATCATGTTGGCCGTTCCAAGATGGCAGACGCATTGACATGTCTGGAGCATATTGCTACCATGTTTCTAGCATGTTTTAACATGCTGCTAGTGCTAGCATGTTCCCAGCGAGTCTTTTGGAACGAGCTAATAATACAATAAAGAACAAATCAGCTTAATAATAAAAAAACACATTTGCACACAAAAATATATTCTAAAATATAATTTTTATTATTTCGATTTTTTGATCATGCTGTAAAGTGTAACAACAATCACCAGGCCGTTGGCCCTCTGCAGGCATTTGTTAATACATAGCCTAATGTACATAAGTTGATTATGTTATATTATGTAGATTACATAATATATTTTAACTGTGTTGTTCAATAAAACCATATGATTACTTGCTTTTAAAACTTTATTTGAACCTATTATAATTATATATTTATTTTTAAAGGCTATTGTTCACATGGGTCTATTTTTATTACCCCAAAAAAGTAAACGATTACTCAATTAATCGTCAAAATAATCAACCGATTATAATACCATACATTAAACTACTATTGGAACAGAACTACAAATCCTGCTCTCCTGTTTCATATTTTCTGGTCACAGGAAAAGCCTATAATTACTGTATGGAGCAAACAAGCCGATACATATAGACTCATAGATTTACATAAAAAAGAATGATTAGATCTCCCAATAAAACACCATACAGCTGAGTAATGAAGAACTTCTAGCAACATAAAAACAATAACATTGACACATCAATGCAAAAGCCTGAAGTCAAGGCTTAGCTAGATCACAGCTTTCTGGTTCATCCAGACAGTCTGCTTGTGTGCACATCCTCTGCCACTTTAAGCAGGTGACGAAGTCAGTGGCTGCATCAATGACTCAAACAAAATATGTGGAAGGTCATAAAACGCATTACAAAATCAGGAAGTAGCTAACCTTTTTTAAGTATCTTTTTGATAAATCTTCTGTTCAAAGTACAGGTTGTGAAATTGGGTTTGGGTTTGACAGCGCAGTCATTCTCATGTCTGCTTAAAACGTTACATACTCAGACGTCAGACCCTGATGGAAATCATTTAGGTGCTATAGTGCATTTTCTAGAAAGATCTTGTTTCTGTTGATAAAAACATTAGTGAGCAAGAGAGGACATTGGCAGTTTTACTCTGCCTCTAAACATGTAAATAATATGAACGTAGCTGTAGAAAGATCCAGTATGCACAACTACAGCACGCGTGCTCTACTTATAAAGTATTTTTTTATTCTTAAAAACTGGGCAGTGAGTGACCTTAGGCCTAAACAAAGTAATAAGTATGCACTTTGTAAACGCTCAAACCATTTCAACTGTTTGGAAGCTTAGTCAAGTGACGATAAAAAAAAATATTTTAAAGGTTTGAAATATTTAAAAAGGTTCTAATATGTACAATGTTGGTACCAATGTACCTTTGATGTATTATGCATTCTTTAGGTACAAAGGTGTACCAAAGGGTACTGCCCCAGAGACAGCTTTTCTGCCTTTTTTGCTGAGATTGTATGAAAAAAAAAACTGCCAATCCAATATATCAGTTAAACTCTTCAAAGTTATTTCATTGAATGGTACTAAGAACTGCACAGCACTCGTTAAAAACAGGTTAGGGTTAGGGATTTGGAACCATAAATGCCAATAAAGAACCTTTATTTTTAAGAGTGAATGTTAAATTAGTTCTCTGGGCATTTTGCTCTGGAAAGGAAAAGCCCTGCTGAATAACTTTAAGTATCTATTAAAGTATCGAACTATCCAGCACAAAGTCTTTTTAGATTTACTTTTAAGAAGTTGCTCTTTGTTGGCTCCACCACACTGGGGAATCTGAGCGCCGTTTCTCATTGCTTGCTGGAATGTGAGGGAATAGATAAAATGAGAGCTGAAAATGCTCTTTAGTGCCTCACATCCACAACGCTGGCATTAACACCAGATTAAGATCAGATAATGGCACCTATACACAAACATTTGTCTTAAACGTGACGTAAATCTCAAAAAACTTGACTTACTGGTACATGACAATGGTACACAATGGCAGTTGAACGAATTGAGGTGGGTGATGTCTTTTCACCGCTGCCTACACAAGGACTCTCAGCCTATTGTGACAATATACTAAAATCTATTCAGATTACCAAGCAGGTAGAACAAGTCTGTAAAAACATAGACACCAGTTAAGTCAGCCTCCTCCTAGAAGGAACATGTGTAAGGAGCAACCAACAAATGAAAAAATGTTGTAATATAATGTAATATGCATATGACTGATGTTAGGGAGTCCAGAAGGTCTGTACTTCATGTTGATGGTAACATAGAATTGGTGAAAGATTATTTGATGTTCTGTCAGTGGTCATCATTTACTCATCCTCATCTCAACCCTGTATTATTTTTTTCTTCTGTGAAAAACAACATGAGATTTTTTTTTTTGACGCTTCTGTTTTTCACACAAAAATGGTGATTTAAACTGTTAATCTCTGATAATCTACTCTTCTGAAATTTCTTTTGCACTTGTTTATACAAGTTTATACTCTGGTTCTTTCCTATTTGTTATTATTTTTAGTTTTTTATAAGCTCCAGAATCTCCTTTTGTTCACACACACACACACACACACACACACACACACACACACACACACACACACACACACACACACACACACACACACACACACAAAGTTAGACATCGGAAGATATAAATGACAATATGTTTGTTATTTTTGTGGGACTGTTTCTTCCATTGTAGAAATTAGAAAACTATTTCTAATCCAGACAACTGGCTCAGGCTTATTTGTACATCATCCTCCATGAAGGTCTTCCACATATCAGTATTCCAACCCTCAAAAATCACATCAAACAAACAGAAGCGTGTTATTTTCCAAAACCTCTTCCTCAATTGGGCTTCAGCTGAACTGAACTGGTGTGATGATGTGTACCATGTGTTTGTCAACTCAAAAACAGGTTGTTTTGGGAGGTTACAAATGGTAGCAACCATGACGGGAAGTGGTTTTTATCACATCAGTGTTGTCCTCTGAACAGCTCACTCAAGAGGAAGTGGTCTGACAGAGAGGCAGCATTGCTCTAACAGCAAAATTAAAAAAGGCTGGCACCATATTACAATACAGCAAGATCATCAGAATGACATGACATTAAACATAGCTGTTCTTCACAGATTGTGTACTGCTACCTCGGATGGTGAAGGAGTATTCAGTTCTAAAGTCAGGCAGCCACATGCATTCGTATTATGAAATCACAGACTCACATGTGATGAAGACTCCTATCATAACAGCCTATAAAAGCTGTTTGATTCTACATGGAGTGGGTCACCTCATGGGGGCAGCCATCTTTAGATCACATGACTCACTCTATCTTGGTAGCCTTTCTGTAATTCTGTACTTCCTCACTAAATGCATTCATGTATGACTGCAAATGGCACATATCTATAGCAGCAAACATTTGATTTCACGTAATGCTACATCCACACCACTAGGTGTCAGTAAGTCCAAAATGAGTGCCTTATTGATCAGAGCAAGAATGAAAATAATACTAAATACACAAGGGGGTAATCCATCAGCCGGAAACTGAAGACTCGCGGGAGCCCGCATTGTAGCAGAACTTCACCTGCTGTCAGCATTCCATTGACTCCCATTCATTTTGGAGTCACTTTGACAGCGAATAAATTTACATCTGAGGCGTCTAAAGACTTCATTTGTCCATTTATTTCTAAAGAAACACGACAATGTATAACTTTGTATCTTACGTTATGGCCCCGTAGAAGCCGGTTTTGTAAAAATAGGCTAACGATTGCGTCATAACCACGCGACTTTCTGTAGCACAATTACCGTATAGACAGGAGGAGAAGCTCGTAAAAAGTAATCTTTTACTGTCTATGAGGCAATCGGGGGGACATGGAGACATAAAGTCAAGGGAGAAGCCCATCGATAGAGAGTCCATAAAAGCAACGGGACAAAATATTTCAACAACGGTTTTGAGGAATTAGGTGATTCAGATTAGTTTGGCACAGCTACTAGAAGATTTACAACTGTCAGACTGTCGTCAAGCTCAGTTTGAGCCTGTGCAGTTGCTCAGACAGGAAGTGCAATAATTGGGCTTCAGTCTTCTCCGGTGAAATCAATGGGGTCGCTGTGTCCATTTCTTTTACTGTCTATGTAAATACATCAGTTACAATAAACAAAAATTACAGTAGATCTTTTATTTCATATTTTGATGTACATCTGAAAGTAATAAATTATTGGGGAAAAAGTAGGATGGGGGCTTGGTTCTACACATCAATTATTGATTGGCTCTTGAGATGTGCGTGTTGTACTCAATAAAGCCAGAAGAAAGCAGGCTTGCTGGGATGGGGTTATCACCAGAAGATCCAGGTATGATATTCTGATAAATAATTACGAGGCCAAAACTTTTTTTGAAACATTTTTTTACATGGATGAATTGTTTTAGAAAAAAAGATTGGGTGAATATTAATTCCATGCCGATTTTAAACTAACAACCAGACTTTGATATAACATGTAATTGCAAATTAAAAAGAAATAAAAAAGCTTAAAGAAGGCGAAAATTGTGTCAGTCCAAATTGACTAGCATCCCATGAGACCTCATTGCATTGGAAGTACAGGATTCTATGGTCAAATGATTTGCATAATAGGTGAGGAGAGGTTTAAATGGTTTTAAAATAGAGTACAGCCTCATGAGCCCAGAGAAAAACAAGTCCATTTTCAACTATCCAGTCTCAGCAGACAGTTGCAAGCAGTGCCATTAAAATGGGTGTTTCAAACAGAGTTTGAATCATGCGGGAGAAACCAACCCATAAACATGAGTGTACAAAAATCACATACACTTCACCTTTTATCATTGTGTAATGGAAAACCACATTTATGTCATTTACTTTACATGTCTGGTATGGGTGGATTTCTGTAAGCTGTATGTGCGCAGTTATTAATAAATGGGAATGGAATGGCAAAGGGTTCCTTTTTTGGATTATACCATGAATGAGATCTAGAGAAACATTCCAAGCTATCTGGACAACTTTGTGCCAATGGCAAGACCAGACTAGAGCACTACTGCATAATTCATACAGCTGCTATTCCATGCAATCTGCTAACTATACAATATTTTAGAGTGCGAGCACCAAATTAAAACAGTGATCTGCTAGTCAACATTTCTCTATGGTGACCCCTTGTGCTTCTTGTATCCTGCACCTGCTGTTTTGGTTACCATGGTAGCCATTCATAACTTCAAATAGTGAGCCATTACAGCTGACTTCAGCTGCTGACCCTAAAAAGTGGTCATGACAGAGTTTCAGATTGAATACATGGATGTCTAA
Source organism: Siphateles boraxobius (assembly GCF_051911475.1). Taxonomy (NCBI): domain Eukaryota; kingdom Metazoa; phylum Chordata; class Actinopteri; order Cypriniformes; family Leuciscidae; genus Siphateles; species Siphateles boraxobius. Next base: position 16,466,193 of record NW_027508722.1, on the reverse strand, counting down.
CTTTACATTTTGTTTTAACAATATAAAATAATCTCTCTCAAAAATATGCAGAAGTGCAATTTGGTCTTTGTATACACCACCAGAGGGTGTTGTCAACAACCATTCTTATTAGGGCATGTCCATTTCTTATTCATAGCGAAGAGAAGGGTTCTTCCAGAATAGTTCAATGAACCAATTAAAAAATGATTCAGCGATTCTTTATGTCACAGCATAATCAAGTTTCCCCTGATATCTTGGTGTGTATTATTGCATATTCTAAAAATCTCAGAAAAAAAGTCATGGGTGCACATATTTATATAAACATTTTTATGGTAGGACATTATCTGTCGATAATCTATTTTTTGTTGATTAAAGCTGCATTCCGTAACTTTTTTGGGTTAAAAATTATCCAAAATAAATTTAAGAGCAAGTATATAACCAGCCAGTGTTCAAAACTATCTGCTTGCCTTAGCTCGATTCAAAACGGTAAGCTTGTAATAATGTTTTTAAACGCGGGAAATTCGAGCATGTCTTTGCGTCATTATGTCACATCTGTACACATAACAAAGGTGTCTCGGCGAGTAGGCTATATTGCGTGAGGATGTTGGAGGTGGAGATTTATAGCCTTTTTCACAGCACTTCATATAATTAAACGTATCAGTTTGATGGCGGATCCATAAAAGTTTAAATGACTATCACCAGTGACAACTGGAGATTCAACCGTTGTAAAGTGAAAAAGACTTCGGAGTGGCTACAGAAAAAAAAGAGACTGCAACCGGGCCCATGCGAAACAAAGAAAAATATCGGAAGGACATTAAATGTAGTCACTCAATGCTGATGTTGTTAACATTAACAATTTGAGAACAAAGTATAAATTGCACGGTTTGACATGATATGATAAGCTATCGTAAATGATAAAGCTACTCCTTAATCAGCGCGATTTACTGCAGCTTTTTTTCTCTAAAGCCTGGTTCACACGGCAGGATAATTAGGCCGATTTTAGCCCCGATTTACCCCTTCCGACAATCTTAAGGATGCTCCGATTATCGTAAAATAATCTGATCAGATATTCCTGCCGTGTGTGGTGTGTTAAGACTGCTTTCGTCTGCTCGGAAGGACGTCGGGACCGCTCCGATCTCAAATCAGGGATATCCAACATGTTGGATTTTTTTGGCCCGATTTCTCCTCGAGTGTGGTGTCCCCCGGGGACAAACGAGCATGCAGCCTGTGGACTGTGGCGTGTAGCCAATAGGGCTGTCACTTTTTATTCGATATTCGAATATGCATTCGAACATGACGTGAAATATCCGTATTCGAATTGTAAATAAAGTTTTTAAAGTGCCATGTTTAGCCCATTTTTTACAGTCTATGATTAGACCGTTTTTAGTTTTTTATTATTGTTTGCCATCTCACCCAGGAGCGGGCGCTCTAAACATATTGTAGCGTAAGCCCATGACCAAATCAAGCGAATAATAGCCTCCCTGATTTGAAAATGGAAGATAACGCACAGAACGACAGCCCGAGCGGAGAATTCCGACCTCAACTAATCGTCTAACTCATCTAAAAAGTCGAGTCTGGAAATATTTTGGGTTCTACAGCTACACCGTTTACCAGTTCTCTCAACATTGACACACAAATCTGTGTGTGCCAGGGACGTGTGCGCGCACTGAGCGCGTGTTCTCCAACGCGGGGAACATCGCCAATAAAAAGAGAGTCGCACTTGACCCAGATCAAGTTGATAAATTGGTGTTTCTAGCAAACAATATTAAGAAATGAATTGAAATAAGAAATGAGGCTAGGCTATAGGCCTTACTCCTGCTGTTTAAGCCGTCACGTTATTGTTTGGGCCGTGCTGTTCCGATGCAGTTTTTTTCCATGTAGCTTAGTGGCACTTTATATAGATTAAATTGATAACCTGCTGTTTAAAACATTAAGTCAAAAAAAATGTTTTCAGACAGGCCTGAGTCCTGTTTATGACTGTCAGACTGTTAATACATTTGTGATTGAATCTCCGTTACAGTGATTTTTTTTGGGGGGGGGGGTCTCGTAAAAAATCGAATATATTCGAATACATTACTTGATATTCGATAACCGTTCGAATTTGATTTTTCAGAGGAAGCACCAGGAAACAAAATCAAAACAGCCGGCGGCATGGCGCACCAGAAAGTCCGGTGGACGTCGGAGATGATTCGGTTAAAAACAAACTACAAACTATCGCCACTGCATCCTCTTCGTCCGCAATGATTGTTTACTCTGAAGTCACGTTTGATCACGAGGGATTTTGCGAGATTTTCCGTCTGACCTGGGAATGCTCGGGAGTCAAATCGGTTTGTGTGTGATGTGTTGATTTTGCCGTGTGGCTGCGCACCACAGGGCTGGGTATTTAAACAAATTTCACAATTCGATTCGATTCCGATTTACAAGCTTGCAATTCGATTCGATTTCAATTCAATATTGATTATTTTGGATATCAGGTACAATACATAGCAAATTTTCTCAAGGAAAACAAATCTCTTAACCAATGCTGTAAACTATGGGAGTCAGTTACAGTATCATTAAAATTGTTTCATTAGACTACTATAGCCTAATATTGAAGGTAAAGATTTACTGATTTGTATACAAACACTTAAATTACACTTTTATTTATTTTTATAATATTAAAGTTATATGAAAAATAAACATTTCAATGGTGGCTGTCATAAAAACTTGCCCGATTTATTCAAACATGCATTAAATATTGAAGAACATAAAAAATTATAATGAATATGTAATATGGTGCATATATTTAGCTAAATGCTCCTCTTAAGTTAATTTTTCTATCTGACTAACGAGTTCATGTATAGGCTACAAGCTGTTTCACTGACGTCTTTCCATGGTTGAAACACTGATTGAGCGATTCCATGTGACAATAAGGATTTCGATAAGTTGTACTCTATCTTTTAACACACTTTCAGATGCTCATTCTTGTTTATTTCACGCTGTAACTGGTAATATTAAGGCGGAAGAGAAGATCATGTGTACTTGGTGCTGCTGCTTCTCTTGAGCTGAGCTGTGCCAGAGTGATCTCACGCCACAGCGGCAAATCGGTTATGTTTTTGAATTTCGTAAGAAAATGGACATAATTTGAGATCTGAGACTTTGTTTCATATCAATAGTAACAAAGCACAAAGATTTTTGCGTTTATTGGATGGGATGCGAGCTACAATGTTCCATTAATTCATCAACTGAAAACAGGATGACTAATCGATTCTAGGGATTTAAGAATCGATATCGGTTGGTAAAAATGAGAATCGATTGAAATCGAGGAATCTATATTTTTTACCCAGCCCTACCACACACTGTACGACCAAAACTGTTAGACCCGTGATTTTTTATCGCCATGTGTGGGGTCTCTCAGGTTTGGAAAATCGGCCCGACAATTTTAAAATCGTCCCGTGTGAACCAGGCTTTAGTTGGTCAGAATAAAAGTGGATGTTACTTACTTAAAGAAAACTTGTGAACTTGATGACATCAGTGAAAATTCTTATTTTGGTCATACTTCCAAAAAGTAGAATCTGTGATTCCGAATGACAGTATCCACAGCGGCGCGGTGACTGACAGCCGCACATTCTCCTCAAAACATTGGATTCATATGTGCACAACCCACGATAAAGTTGATAATTCTGCAAATAACTGCAATTGCAGATTTCAAACAGAGATGGCGACAAAGAGGAAAAACTACAGACTGCAGCTTTAAGTTTTATTATTATAGTTTGCATAGTAATTTAATTGGCCCCAGTTCAGTTTGTTGCAACCATGATTTAGCTCATAAAAACAGAGTCATAAAACTGCTGATTAAACTGTCAACTCTCAAATCCATAAACATAAAATTCTAGATTCAACAAATCTGTGAACTGTTGACAAGTATACTGCTCGGACCATAGACTGTAAAAAAGATGAAAGTCATAATATCCATGAAATAACAGTTGACATCTTGCACCGGTTACGTCATTTGGCACCAGAGACACAGTAGTGATCCTGAGGTGGAGTCAGTCGTGACTATACACTAGAACATCCTTTTTTGAGCGTTTTGAAGTAATTACTTATTCAAAATAAGTACCTACTCAAGAAAGTAAGCGATTTCGTACGCAGCCTATGGCTTCATTTTTCAGAATGTGGGCAGCAGACTTAATGGCTCAAACCGATTTGTGAACTATTGTTTAGACCGAATTGTTTGCAAACAAATCGTTAGAATCGACTCGGTTACTAACGTAACCTCGGTTCCCTGAGAGGAGGGAACAAGTATTGCGTAAGTAGCTTACGCTATGGGAAAACTCCTTTTCTCGAGAATATTGAAGTCTTTATTACGCATTGCAGCTGCACAGCTGACAGCAATGAACGAAGGAAGCTCGGTCATTGGCTGTGCTGCGGCAACTTGCTCGAACCAATGACGTCAGCGTCAGAGCCCGCCAAGATGGGCGTGGCCAAGAGCTATTTATTGGGCGCCCCGTCATGAGAGTTCTTTAGGTTAAAACGACTGAAGCGAACTAACCAAGCACAAGCACGGCAGCTTACGCAATACTCGTTCCCTCCTCTCAGGGAACCGAGGTTACGTTAGTAACCGAGTCGTTCCCTTTCGAGAGGTCTCTCCTATTGCGTAAGTAGCTTACGCTATGGGAACATCATGCAAAACGCCGTGCGTGCTGAACTTCGCCTTATGATAGCCAGAGGCAGGTGCCTGAGCTGAAAAGCAAAGTTATCATCCAACTAGCCGGCAGAGGCGAGCTTTATATGTGGGAAAAATACTGAGCGGCTTGAAGGCGCTCAGTGTGACACAAGCACATACATAATCTAGATACGAACTCGTAGTTCAACTAGTATCATGCTGATAGTACATTGGAATGCAATGTCGGGACCTGTAGGTTGTAGAACCTGATAAATGTGGACGGTGAGGCCCAGCCTGCCGCCGCACAAATATCCTCGATCGGTATCCCGCTCGACCATGCCCAGGAAGAAGCCACACTCCTGGTGGAGTGTGCTTTGACTCCCCAGGGGCATTGAAGTCCCTTAGCTTCATAAGCCAGCGCTATAGCCTCAACTATCCAGTGAGAGATTCTCTGCTTTGAAACGGCGGAACCTTTCGTACGGCCGCCAAAGCATACACACAGTTGTTCTGTCTGTCTGAATAGGGCAGAACGCTCCAAATACACTCTGAGAGCCCTAACGGGGCAGAGTAGATTAGCGTCGTGTTCGTCTGCTGGAGACGATAGCGCAGTTAGGGAGATAACCTGTGCTCTGAAGGGAGTGGTGAGCACTTTAGGAATATACCCATGTTTCGGTCTAAGGACGACCCTGCAGTCGTTAGGTCCGAATTCTAGGCAGGCAGCGCTTGTCGAAAGCGCATGCAGGTCGCCCACTCTCTTGACCGAGGCGAGTGCCAGCAAGAGCGCAGTCTTGAGCGAGAGCTGTTTAAGGTGCACGGTTCGGAGTGGTTCGAACGGGGGCCCTTTAAGAGCGTCTAGGACAGTAGCTAGGTCCCAGATCGGCAATGAGGGGGGGCGTGAAGGGTTCATCCTCCTAGCGCCCCTTAGGAAACAAATAATTAGGTCGTTTCTTCCCAATGGACGTTCCATTACAGGGTTGTGTGACGCTGTGATGGCCGCCACATATACTTTGAGCGTGGAGGGGGTGCGGCCCGCCTCCAGAAGCCCTTGTAGAAAAGCGAGTACGTTCGTAATCTCGCATGTCTCAGGGTTCAGGCCCTTGGCATTACACCAGTCACTGAACACTTTCCATTTCTGGGCATAAAAGCGTCTCGTGGAGGGCGCCCGCGCCTCAGCGATGGTTTTTAGCGCTCCGCTCGTGAGGTTCCTGGGAACCCGTTGAGGGGCCATGCATGAAGGGCCCACAGATCGGGGCGGGGATGAAATATCATCCCGCTGGCCTGACTGAGGAGGTCTGGCCTCAGTGGAATCGGCCGTGGTGCAGATTGCATTTGCATCAGATCTGGAAACCATGTTTGGTTCTTCCAGAGTGGGGCTATCAGAAGCACTGCGTTTTTCTCCTCTCTGACCCGACTGATGACCTGTGGCAGCATCGCGATCGGGGGAAAGGCATATAAGAGGCGCCTCGGCCAGCTCTGGGTGAGCGCGTCCGTGCTCTTCGTGAAGAAAAGAGAGCAGTGCGCGTTCTCCTTGGAGGCGAAGAGGTCCATCTCCGCTTTGCCAAAGGTTTTCCATAACCATTGAATCGTCAGCGGGTTGAGAGCCCATTCTCCTGGGAGAATCTTGTCTCTGGATAGCATGTCTGCCCCCTGGTTCAGGGCGCCTGGCACATGCGCTGCTCTCAGCGAGCGCAAGTTGTGCTGGGACCATAAAATGAGTCTCCTGGCCATTGAATTCATGGAGCTCGACCTGAGTCCACCCTGGCGATTTATGTACGACACTACCGTCATGTTGTCCGTTCGGACCAGGACGTGTTCGTTTTTTAAGATGTGGAAGCAGGGCTCTGAGAGCCAAAGCGACCGCTTTCATCTCCAGACAGTTTATGTGTAGGCGCTTCTCCGGGTTTGACCAAAAGCCGGAGACAGGCCTGCCCTCGTAAAGGGCCCCCCAACCTATTTTGGAGGCATCTGTCGTTATCATCTTTCTCCTTGTGTTCACACCCAGACTCACGCCTGACTGGTACCAGTCGGCGGCTTTCCAGTGCGTTAGGGCTTTTATACAGCCATGGTTCGCTCTGATTAAAAAGTGGCCCGAACGCCACGCGTGAGTAGGGACGCGGCTCTTGAGCCAGCGTTGGAGAGGGCGCATATGCAACAATCCCAGCTGGAGAACGGCCGATGCTGAGGCCATGAGACCGAGCATCCTCTGAAACCGCTTGACGGGGGCGCGCGCGCCCGCCCTGAATGATGTTGCAAGGCGCCGGATGGTGAGCGCGCGCTCTGATGAGAGACGCGCTGCCATTTGCATCGAGTCTAGAACTATTCCTAGGAAAGAAATCCTCTGGCTGGGAGATAGTATGCTTTTTGCAAAATTGATTCTTAGACCCAGGCATTCTAAATGGCTGATAATCCAAGATCTGTGTGTTATTAACTGACTCTCTGATTGTGCTAGGACCAGCCAATCGTCGAGATAATTCAGTATTCGCACTCCCCTTCGTCTCAAGGGGGAAAGTGCTGCGTCCATACATTTCGTGAATGTACGGGGAGCCAGGGACAGGCCGAACGGAAGTACTGTGTACTGGTAAGACTGTCCCTCGAAAGCGAATCTCAGAAACGGCCTGTGATGAGGCGCTATTGGAATGGTGAAAGTAAGCATCTTTCAGATCCACTGAGAGAAACCAATCTCCTGGGCGTACTTGCGCGAGGATATGCTTGGTTGTTAACATTCTGAACGAGCGAATCATTAGTGCTTTGTTCAGGTGTCTGAGATCTAGGATGGGGCGGAGACCACCATCCTTTTTCGGGACGAGAAAATAGCGGCTGTAAAAACCTGCCTCGCTCATAGAGGGGGGAACAGTTTCCACAGCGCCCTTTTCTATTAGTTTGCGCACCTCGGTGCGTAGAACCTGTGAACACTCCTTTCTCACTTTCTTCTCGACCACAGTGGTAAAACGTGGTGGTCTGCGAGTGAACTGGAGCGAGTATCCGTGCTTTACTATATTCAATACCCATTTCGGCATATCTGGAATGTTTTCCCATGCCGCTGCGTGTACAGATATGGGCTGAATACAGGCTAGGGGCGGGCCGCTGTGACGTAGGGACCCGGCCAGCGAATCGCCTGAGCTCGTAGCTCTCAGAGGCGCGGGCGCGCGCTGAGCAGCTGAGTGAATGGGCGCGTGTGTGCTTACAACAGCGCGCGCTATGTCTGTAAAACTCGCAGCCTGAGCTGGGGTTGTGTTTGACACTGTAAGGACAGTGTTTATAAGTGGGGGTGCATAAACAGTGTTAGGCACACGCGTCACTTTTATAATGTTTCCCGCTTTTACTGGGGATGAATTCATAACTGTGTGAACAGTGCTTGTGTGTAGTGGTGCGTACATGACCGTAGGCACGTGATCTACATTCATGGGGCGCGCAGCCTGAGCTGCGAATGAATTTGGCACTGTTTTGACAGTATCTGGGAATGCACACTTTGTGGACATGTGAACCCTTAGTGACACAGGCAGAAAAATACTCTTTTTGTGTTTTCTGTGCGTCGCCGTAAAAACGGCGTTTGTTTGCAGGTGAGCAAGCTCTGTGACTTGCCCATTGATTGCTGTATGGACATTTCCAGCCGCCTGTAAGGGGACTGGGTAATGTTTGAGCTTTTGCAGAGAGAGTGGTCCGGCTTTTGCGAGACACGCACTCTCTCTTCTCATTCCTGTGGCTAGGACGGCTTTCGAGGCTCAGGGTTCAGCACAATCTTGGGCCGAGGACCCCGTCGCTCAGGAGGCGGCTTGCGGTTGTGGGAGCGCGAGCGGCGTCGAGCGTCAGCATGAGGCGCGGGCTGAGAGGCGGTGGGAGCTGTTCTAGCCCGCTGCGGCTGTGGTGGTCTCTGTCTGCTCTGCGATGAGCTGGAGCGCTTGGGCAGGAAATGGCGCATAGCTTGTGAAGCGTTCTGGGCCTCAGTGAAGCGTTCGGCGAAACCTTTAACCGCCGGTCCAAACAGCCCGCTGGTGGAGATAGGCGCGTCGAGAAACGGCGCCTTATCCGCGTCCTTCATTTCCGTCAGAGTCAGCCACAGATGGCGCTCGAGAACAGTCAAATTAGCCATGGCGCGGCCAATAGACTGGGCGGTGGCCTTCGTGGCTCGCAGAGCTATATCAGTTGCGCTGCGTAGGTCCTTAAAGGCTTCGGGTTCGGGGCCAGACTCGTCCATAGAGCGGAGAAGCTTAGCTTGGAACACTTGAAGTACCGCCATTGAGTGAAGCGCTGATGCAGCTTGGCCGGCGGCGGCGTAGGCGCGACCGGCGAGAGCAGAAGTAGTGCGGCAGGGCTTCGAGGGGTGGGAAGCTTTGGCTTTCCATCCGGTGGTGGAGGGCGGGCAGAGATGATTGGCCACGGCCTCCTCGAGGGGCGGCGTTCCCTCGTAGCCTCTTTCCTTCGCGCCGTCCACAGAGGAGAGCGACGAAGAAAAAGAAGGCTTCAGACGCGCAGAGTGGGGGGCTTTCCATGACTTGGTGAGTTCGTCATGAACCTCCGGGAAGAAGGGAGAAGGCCTTTGCCGAGGGGCCTGCTGGCGCCCCTGCAGAAACCACTCATCCAGTCGGCTTCGGGTTGGTTCTTCGGGAGAAGACCAATCGAGCCCGAGGTCCTCTACGGCCTTCGAGAGGACGCGGATAATCTCCGTATCCATGGTGGAGCCCCCGCTCGTGCTAGCTAGCGTCGACGGGGCGGGGTCGAGAGTGGAGCCCGGCCAGTCGTCCGATGCAGCGTCGATGGACAAGCTGTCATCCATTCCCCCATCGTCCTCGGACGCGCCGAAAGTCACAATGCCCACTGCTCTGCTAGAGGGGAGTGGGTCCGGCTGGGTGAACTGAACCGGCGGTGGGGAAGGCAAGAGCGGCGGTGAAGCAGGCGGAGACTGGCTCGGCGTGACGTCACTGAGCTCCGGTTCAGGAAGCCTCTGTGAGCGGCGCTTTTTCTTAGTGCGCGGCTCAAACAGAGGGGTGGCGGCGATGGGCTCGCTCACGGCGAAAGCGGCGAGGCGAGCCCGCAGTGCGGAGAGACCCAGGTCATCACATTCCGGGCATCCGCCCTTGGTCAAAGCAGCTTCTGCGTGGTCCCGGCCCAGGCAGCGAGCGCAGATGATGTGACGATCCCCGTCCGGGAGAAGGTCTCTGCACGACGCGCAGGAAGGCATTTGAAACAACGCCTCAGAAAATTGCTCTTTTACAAGTGTCGCGGGGCGAACAGATGTAAAGATACTTGCGTGTGTGGCACGCCGGATGGCTCAGTAGGATGGCGTTCGAAGGCGGCTGAAGGTGCCGACGTCCTCGTAGTAATCCCGCTGGTATGCTTTTCGACGGCGGCGAAGGCTTCAATAATCCGGAGGATCCAGCAAAGAAGGTGTTCGCTGAAGGAGATTAAATCTAAAGAACTCTCATGACGGGGCGCCCAATAAATAGCTCTTGGCCACGCCCATCTTGGCGGGCTCTGACGCGCGCGGTCGCGAAGCGTGCTCATTGGTCGCGCATTCAGAGTCGCCCCGTCATTGGTTCGAGCAAGTTGCCGCAGCACAGCCAATGACCGAGCTTCCTTCGTTTATTGCTGTCAGCTGTGCAGCTGCAATGCGTTTTACATAAAGACTTCAATATTCTCGAGAAAAGGAGTTTTCCCATAGCGTAAGCTACTTACGCAATAGGAGAGACCTCTCGAAAGGGAACCGGTTTAACTGATTCACTGAAAAGATTTGACTTGATCTGTTCGCGAATCGGACATATAAATAAATCTAAAACATCCCAGCAATAACATTGAAAATTAATTATTTAAATAATCTATAAACAATAAATAAACAATTCAAGTTTAGTTGAAGTATAGGCTACCAACGGCAATGTATAATTAAAATTAAAACATGAATTACTACACTGCAGTTTTATTACTGCCGTTGATTTTGGTCAAATAAACAAACCACAGAATTCGCAAGTCATGTTGCATATGAACAAGACTATTAGCCTACACGACATTTCAACTAAAAAAGAAAACTTTTTATGCGTTTTTGGCTGATCATTAGGCTACACGACAACAGCATGTTTGGTGCCTGCAACTGCAAACTTTTGAAAACGGGTTTCAAAGTGCAAGTTTTTGAAAACGATACAGCTATTATCACCGTAAAAAACACGAATTTGTATTTTTTTTAAAAAATTAAAAAAGTGACTTCACGCGCATGCGTATTACGTGTTTAACAGAGGCGCGTAATTTTTGTTAACAAAGTGACCTCGCCAACTACTGGCCTGGCATGAATAATACAGCGATTTAAATCGTTTCTGCGGATCCGTGTGAACGCAATAGTATCCAGCTGCAGACCCGCAGCACCACCAGTTTCAGAACCCCAGCGCCAGAACCGGAAGTAAGGGGCGGAGCTTACGTTCTAACACCAGCGCCAGGACCGGAAGTGAGGGGCGGAGCTTACGTTCTAAACCGAGTAACGCCACCTAACGTTTTGGAGCGTAATTTGCTTAGACACGAAACGTCATTATTACACACGAAATGTCATACTTTATACCTATTATAATGATACATTAAGGTATAGTACAATAAGCATTTAAAACATTGATTTTGTGTAATATAATTCTATATAGTTATCCGTTTTATTGTATTATGAGAGTTACTTCCTGATCGTGAAAATAATGCTTGAAACTTATGGTCATTTTATATAAAATATACTTTATTTCACAAGAAAATGTGCAGCATGCATTTTTCTTTATGTAAAATAATGTCAAAAATCTAAAAATAGAGAGAAAATCCGGCATTGTTTTAAAAGAAACCATAAAAATGTACCGTACTTCAAATAATAGCCGAGTCCCAAATAGACGATTGTCTCTTTACACGCCTGGTGTGGCTGCAGGTCTGGTTAAATATAAGTCCGGTCTCAAATAGAGGTCGGGTCTGTTTTTTTGTTTCAGGTTGTATTAAATCTTCTAAAACCCGTCAGATCGTCCGCTTTTTGGCGGAATAGAATGACTGCTGCGCATGACAGGGCGCTTAACGAGCAGAGAGAGAGAGAGCCCCGGCCGCGCGCGCGCACTCTCACGTCTTCAAACAACAGCACTGTCTTGCTCTTTATTTGTCACATACCAGTTATAGTTCATACAACGAGCAGTGACTCACTGTGTAATAAAAACATACCCTAAATATTATTTAAAAGGTGCAACAATTTTTAATATTTTTAAATACTTGCAAAAATAACCATGCTTGTGTCATTGTAAATAATTCCGCCCCTCCCTCACTTCCGGTTCTGGCGCTGGGGTTCTGGCACTGGGGTTCTGAAACTGGTGGTGCTGCGGGTCTGCAGCTGGATATATCTCTGTGAACGGGATCGTTTTTACAACGCTATCGTCTGTCCGTTTTTAGTAGACTACATCGTTGTCAGTAAACGTAACGTTACCTAAGAGACGCGAGGAGAAGGAAGCACGACATTACCTGGCTAACACAGGTAAACACTACAACTGTAAACATCAATCTGATCTGTGATGAACTTTCACCAGTCTTCGTCATTACAACTGTCAATCGCTTTATAACAACATACTAATTAAATATTAAGTGAGCGTCAAATGTTTTCACTGTGTACGTGCACGCGCAACCTTCCCAAAAAATAACCACAGGCGCACTTCCTGAAACTGTTCCAACACAAACGGGAAAGGAATTAACGTTATGGCGAATATGTTTGCCACATAACTATATGCAGGATGCGACACGATATTAAATGACATTGGCAAGTTTGCGACAACATTAAACTCGGAAGGCAACAGGTGTCGAGCGGCTCGCACGTTCGCCTGCTCATGACTCACCTTAGTGTAATATAACATCCACAGCTCGTACAGTCGCTCTTTCGAAGCCATTCTCTCTCGCCTTTCTGTGTATTCCTTTCACTTATGCGTCAATCAAACCATCTGCATATACATCCACAAACGAAGTATCCGTGGATTGACTCAGCGAAGATCCACGGTATTTGGTTTGCTAGAAACAGCATGCTGATGTATAGCTGTCCACTACCTGGTTGCCAACCTCTCCCAAAGTTGCATGTCTTTTAGACCGAGGGTAGGTCAAAATGACAATTCCGAGCTGAGAAACTAGAGAATGTAGAGTGCAACATTTGAGAAATGTCGCCGAATAGGCTCTGGATAAACGTGCATCTGCTAGAGGAATTGTAAGAGAGTTAAACGCACTTGTCAGTGCACGCAGAACCCTGTTCAGACTGCCCTCCTCTCGAGCATTACAGTGGCAGTAGAGAGCAAACCGAGGAATAGCCGGGAGGAGTTCTGCCTGCCTCAAAGCTGCACACAGATGAAGGAAAACCGGTAAGCAATGAAGCATCACAGTGTCGCAGCTTATTGTGAAAGTTAGCAGGGATGGAATGGCACTGCACTGGAGCGCACCTACTTTTCCTGGTGGGATTGGTTTGTGGAAACAAATTTTAAATTAAGAAGTATAAAAGATCCGGATGTGATATCACATTCTGATCTTTTATACTTCTTAATTTAAATTTTGTTTAAATTAATTAAAATTTTGTGTGTTTTATAAAACACATGTCTGGTTTACTATCTTTGTAGGGACTCTCCATGTAATGGTTTTTATACTGTACAAACTGTATACTATATCCCCTTACACTAACCCTACCCTTAAACCATCACAGAAGACTTTCTGCATTTTTACACTTTCAAATAATAATAATTCTGTATGATTTATAAAGTTGGTTCCTCATGGGGACCTTAATGTAGATCCCGACGGTGACACGAGTCCCCATGAGTCTGCCTGCATTCAGGTTGAAGTCCCCACCGGGATAGAAAAACATGAACACACACACACACACACACACACACACACACACACACACACACACACACACACACACACACACACAAACACAAACACAAACACACACACACACACACACACACACACACACACACACACACACACGTGTCCTGGTTTACATGTTTTATAGGGACTTTCCATAATGATTTTTATACTGTACAAACTGTATATTCTATTCCCTGACCCTAAACATACCACACAGGAAACTTATGCATTTTTACATTTTCAAAAAACATCACTTAGTTTAATTCATAAGCTGTTTCTAAGTATGATTTTTAAGGATGGGGACCAAATGTCCAGACAAGGATTTTGGAGATTGCCATCTTTGTGGGCACATTTTTACCTATATAAATTATTGTGTACATACATTTTTTTATCTATCTATCATGTCTATATATATATATAGACTATACAGTCAAACCAAAAATTATTCAGACACCAGATTTTTTTAACAGTGGGTGCAGGACACTATAGTTAATTTATGTAAGTGAAGATTGCAAAAAAGTAAACTGTGACATATTATACCCACAAATTCTTCATACAGTGGACTACCAGTAAAATTTATACAAATTTGGGATCAAAAATTATTCAGACACTTTGACCTGACCATGTTTTGCTTAAGTGTTTTTTCTTTAATTGCTAATGCGACCCTTTTCCACCACAGACTGAACAAAATTAAGGATTGCTTGGTAATTGGTTGACCTATATACATAATTGTTTTTATACAATAAATTGGAAAATAAACAATGTAACTCTAAACTCGATTGTGTATTTCAGATTGTCACGTATCATAACCTCATCATCTGCAGTGAGGTTGGGATTGTGAAGGGATTGTGAAGATATTTCACTGGAGCTTGGTCTTCATTACGTCTATATCGTGTTTAATGTCAATGTTATTTACTAATTGTGGCAAGCAGGACGAGGCAGAGGGCCGTGAGAGAATGGCGCATTTGGCCTGTCATGGCTTATGAAGTATTAATATTCCTTCTTGTTGCTGCCTTTATTGCAAAACAAAGATTTTTTTTTCACAGCCCAATCTTTTAAAAGTAAAATAACACTATTTTACAGTCAAAATCATTTGAGATTTTATTCCATACTATGGCCATTGGATCACTTGAGAACCAATGCAAACTCAATGCAAATAAACTGGTGAGAGCCTGAATGATCTCATTTAGTGTCTTTCCTAAATGTATGTGCAGTGACACCACCATATTTAACATAATTATTGAGTTCTGAAGGCTCTCCTGTGATTGCTGCTGTACTGGAGCGACAATATTCTTTTGATGGTGCTTTGACATAAGAGATACCACAACTTAAACAATACATCCATTCTAAATCAAAGCAAATATTTACCACACTACCACACTGTTAGCCCATTACCCTTAAACAATAAATAAAATATTTAACATTCGACTCATTTTAGTAATCCATCAAATACAAATTACAGTCTAAGGTTCATAATGCACTGTTTGTATTTATCTTATTACTAAGTGCATCTTTGTGACTGTTTGGCCAACATGGTGACTGGGAAGAGGATGGACCTTGAGGTAGCTGTATTGCCATGGCAATGCCCTACATTCCACACCATGTCATGTTCGGTGTGTTTGTTTGCCTGTTTGGAGGACTTGTACACGCCATTTTCTATTTAGAATCTTTTTTTATTTTATGAATAGATCTGTGTGATCATGTAGCCTATTACAATGTGTTGGTCAATCTTTCTTGAAATTACTTTATCTTATTACTTTATATCTTATTTGAACGGACCTAGCATATAGCATACAGCATATTAGTTGTCCATCTTACAAAAGTACTGAATGTTTTGAAGTCTATATGTAGTTTTTCTAGCATTCAAAACTATTAGTTTTATTTTCTGGATTTTTTAAAAACAGCTATTTATCAGTTATCAGCATTAATTATTGGCTTATTAATGTTAGCTAAAATGTTCTGTGCATCTCTACTAACTTCTAATAATTATTTGATCAAATAATGTAAATACAGCCATTTGTTTTATTTATTTATTACTATTTTTAAACATTTAATAAACATCATATTATCATTAGGTTATCACTTTAGTCAATGTATTATAGACTAGTTATTTACATATTATTGACTGATAGTTTACACAAAATCGCTGTTTTCGGTAATCCTCTAGCAGCCTCGCTCGGAAAGACCTTATGATCGATTGCAGATTCATCGATCCTGCTACCCATGCTTTAATTTCACCATGGAGAAGCCTGTGGGGTCTTTACAAGAGCAAGCTTTGAAAAGGAAAGAACGATTAAAAGCTCTACGAGACCGACAGTTTCAAGTGAGTTGCGTTATATAATTCATTTTCTTTAAGACATCGGGTAAATAAAGCGCGTTCACTGGCCAACTTGCTGTAGTTAGCATGTTAGCAAAACAATTAGGCATTTCAGATTGTTTTATGAGAAATTTTGCATCAGTTGCCATCAAAATGATTGAGTAATTTTAATTCTTACTTTTAATGAATTTATTTTCCCCAGTCTATTATCCAAAGAAGTTAGCATTAGTTAATGCTATTAGTTAAATATTAGCATTTCCGACTTTTTTATTTTTATTTTTTAATGTTTGAATGATCATTGAACAAACACTTAAATTAATGGTAGAAAAGCTTGATAAGCAAACATGTTTTAGGATGCAAATCGACCAGCTGTGCTGGTAACTCATAACTGAAATAATCATAATTAACGTTGCATGGAATGAAGATTTGTCTTCTCTATACAATAACACAGGGCTGAATTCGGATTGAGACACTTTTTGCAACTCCTCTCAATGGCAAAAAGTGTCCCAATCACTCTGAATTCACCCTATAACTAGATTCAGTGCTTCCTTAAAATTCATGCCTTAAAAAATTAGGAACAAGCCTGTTATTATCTGTGGTAATCGACATGCCACAAATGTCGTTAGAGTTTAACTAACCTGTTTCCTTAAATGCGCACAGTCATGCTTTTGCTCGGATTCATTGTGCATCGTAGTTTTCATGTGTGTTATTGTCAGTGTTCATCGGAGTTTAATAGTTTTAGATCAACATTTGTATTTTTCCTTTTTGTTCACGTTAACTAGTAGTTGTTTTTTAAACTACAGGGACAGGCAACCGAGGATGGAGAGCCTGTGAGCAAAAGAGCACTGGAGGACTCTGAGACAGAGGACAGACACAGGTAAACACACAGATATAAACTCTGGTGTCACTTCTACCGAAGAATACTGCAAATAACTAAACTAAATTCTCAGTTCCACCATTTAGAAACAAACAGGAGTTAATTGACGACTGCCTGTTGTAAATGGGCAATAAATAATGCTGTACTCTGTTTACATGATCTTAAGAAGGGCTGCGAGGTAAAGGTCTCTTTTGCTCTCAGCTCTATTTTAGGCTCAAGCCAAGGCCTGGAGCTGTCTGCTTTTTTCCGTTGTTTACTTTCAGATTCACAGAACCCTTGTTCTCCCCTCCTCCCTGAGCTCAAGAGGTGTTTGGAATTAACAGTTTGCAAAGGTTCCTAAACACTCATCACCTAATATCTGGACTATGTCAACCTTAGTTCATAGTTCACATGAAAAAAGAAAATTCTGTCCTCATTTACTTGCTGATTTCGAACCTGCATGACTTTCTTCTGTGAAACACAAAAGAAGATATTTTGAAGAATGTTGGTAACCAAACAGTTTTGACTCATGTTGTATGAGACATTTTGTAAAATATCTTCTTTTATGTTCCTTAGAAGAAAATCATACGTTTTGGAACGACATGAGGGCGAGTAAATGATGATATAATCAACCTATATTACTTAATTGATCTACAGTTTTGTGGTTATACAGCTTTTAATTTGTTTGGTGGAGGTTTTGGAAATTGAGCTGATATAGGAAAGTGTTTGGGAGAGAATGTTTTAAGGCGTGTCTCCTTAAACATTCATTATTAAAATAGCGACACAGCTTGGAAACAATGAGGTGTAATTCACCACCCAGCACACTTGTTATTGTGACACTTCCAATGCTGCAATACCTGACAAAGAATCTACATGTCTTAACAAAAACAAAATGACAGTTTGAACTGTCTTTCAGGTTTTTTTTTTTTTTAAATCGGAAAACAAAAATTTAACTGGTTATAGAGGGACATATTTTATGATCTGTTTTTATGGAGACAACTGGAAAAAAGCCAAAATGAATCAAAATTAACTTTTTTAATACTTAAAAAAAAATTTATTCAGCAAGTACACATTAAATTGATCAAAAGAGACAGTAAAGACAAACTATTTCTATTTCAAATATATGCTGTGCTATTGAACTATATATGATTAATAAAATCCTCACTCTTTTTTATCTCAGTTTCCACAAAAATACTAAGCAGCACAACTGTTTGATAATAACAACATTGATAATAATAAGCATAAAATCAGCATAATAGAATGATTTATGAAGGATCATCATGTGACACTGAAGACTGGCATAATGATGCTTAAAAATTCAGCTTTGCCATCAGAGGAATACATTACATTTTAAAATATATATATAAATAGAAAAAAATTATTTTGTATTGTAATAATATTTCACAATTTCTACTGTATTTTTGATCTAATAAATGCTGCTGTAAGTTGGCATAAGATACTTATTTCAGAAACATTAAAAATCTTACTGACCCCAAACCTTTGAATGGTAGTGTAAGTGTTCTTTATCAAGCTTGAAAGTGTTTGCTGCTTATTTATTTCCAGGCTGAATAAGAGGAAACATCCTCTTTTGTTGGGCTTTTTGTTTAAGCTGTCAAAAATCTGAAGTAAGGTGAGTACGATAATGAATATCAGCTCAGGTTTTGAATGGACCTCAACCTTTCACCAGACAGTATTTTGTCAGCTTAAGCAGTAAGACAAATATCAAAATTCCAACTTGACTTTGAATTTTCCCAAGCAAAGCACATCACATTTGTTATTTCTGCACTTTGTAAATTACTTTTGTCAGCAGCCAGGATTTATTGTTCCACTGCTGCCTATTTTAGAGTGAAGGAAGCCCAACGTGGGTCCCCTCGGTTGTTTTGCTGGCTCTGAGAGACGAGAGACCTTCCACCAAACTGTCAAGGCCCTCAATTCAGCTCCGTCCCTTGAGCATTAGTCCCATCTTTCTGTATGTGATTAAATTAGAAAGCAGGATACTGTTTTAGGCAATGCGTCCAAACCCTTGGCCATGAGTTATTCAGGACCTCAGGATGTTCTAAATGCTCACTTAGGGTTGACAAACGGCTGTTGACATTCTGAAAATGTTGGATTGTTTGGCTGTTCTACTGTAGATGAGGAAAGCCAGTGGTCCTGTATTGTTCCAGCAGGTGGTCAGGAAGTCTTTTCAGGAAAGTTGAGGACAGGGAGGCGTTCCCAGTTCTTTGTTTCAGTCGGTTGCTTTGAGTGTTTCTTCCAACGTGCTTCAAAACTCTTGTTTGGGGTCATAATATTTTGTGCTGCTTTCCAGGGCCTTGATGGAGTTTGGCTATGAAATTTGAGTATTATTAAGGTAGCGGTCACAATGCTTTGTGTTGGGTGACGTTGTTTCCATTTCATTACGCTTTATTTTGACAATCCTACACCCTAGACCAGTGGTTCCCAACCTTTTTTTGTCTGAGACCCCCTTTTTCCCAAGAAAATATTTTAGGGCCCCCCTTCACATTTAAAGATATTGTCGCTCTTGTAAGCTTGCAGCAAGGATGACAAAATGTTTTGTTTTTAAACAAACAGTATGTTTATTACTATAACCAGATATGTTTATGCACATATAATAGCGTATAATATTGAAAATACTAACAAAACCATCAGTAGGCCATTTGTAATTTAAAAACGTAAGCCTAGGAGTAGCCTATTAATTGGCCCTATTTGAAATGCAATAACAAAAATATAAGTATTCAAACTGGTGTGTAGGAAAAAAAGAATTAATATAAGCCATTACAAAATGACTGATGTCTGGGACCTCAATATTTGCATGTTATTTGTGAGGCTTTATCAATCAGTGTGCGGATTGGATCATTATGTGTATGACGAGTCACGCAGGCACTGGGTTACACAGCAGCGGCACGACCCGAACCAGTGTAAAATAGTCCCAATATAAACACTTATTATAGGTGTACCATAGTGACTCAGGAAAAGACAAAAACACGGTTTGGAAAATGGATTCACGATGTACTCGCTCATTATATAAATTTAGTAAATTTTGAACACAAAAAAAGTTACGGACTGCTGCTTTAATGCTCACTGTTCAACACTTTTCAAAATATGGTGCAACCCCCCAAAGAGCTCGCTGAGGCCCCCTTGTGGGCCGAGACCCCCCTGTTGGGAACCGATGCCTTAGACTATTGAAAAGGAGTGGTGACAGCTGACATTAACAATCTGTTTGTTCCCAGCCCATTTAATTAGATGGTTTGACTCTACTGAAATTAATTTAGATCAAGCGGTGATGAATGTGGGCCACAATAAGTGTCCACAATAAACAAGAGAAATCATCTTTTAAAACTCTTTTTTAAAAACTTGTAATTTTTTATTCATGTTGTTTTCATATGGTTTTGAGAAACTTTAATACCGATTTCTAAATGTTGGTCGCACCACATGACTTTGATTTGGAGGACAAACATTTTACAAATAAGCAGTGAAACACTTTAAAATATTGTTTTTTTTCTAAGAAATAATATTAAGTTTACGGCAGGTTTTCCCTTCAAGATTTAGATTTTTTTATTTAGGTTCTTTTACATTACCACCCTGACATGTTTGAGGTCCTGTCCCCCCCAAAAATATTTAAATATTTTTTTTAGTTCTATGCTCATTATAGAAGAACAATTTATTGATAGAACAAACAAAATAAACATCACATTGTTGACACTTGACTAAATGCTGGCTCTGATTTAGATAAGATGGTGATGAATGTGGACCTTCTGTAGTAAATGGCTATGATTCCATCCACCTGTTTTTATGTGAATTTTGAGAGATCGCATAAAAAAAACTCTGGATGGAAACTCCAAAATGCGCATCAATTCTTAAAATGCGCATAAAAAAACATACGTTTCGTTTGCTTTGCAAGGCGCAAGCAATTTATGATGTACCAAAAAGAGCCACAGTGGCTTCCCCAATTGTAGAAACTTCAATTTTTTTATTAGTGATATTTTGCTTTAGTTTTCAGGGAAGCGATGATTTTGTTGTCTTGAACACATGGAATGGAAACTGTTTTATGTGATATTTAAATTTAAAATTTGCAACTTTGGATGGTAACATTGCTGATGACAAATAAGAGTGTTCACGATTAAGAGGAAACATCTTTTTAAAAATCTAGTTTAAAAGCACATTGTGCCAGGTTCTTAGAAATGTACTTTTTGTATTAATGTTGGTTTTATGTGCTTTTGAAATTTGTATTCCGTTTTCAAGAAAGGTTTCAGTGTAATGACTAAAAATGTAATGTGAAACCTTTTTAATAATTAATTTAAACTTCTCAAAGTAAACGCATATATTTTTTACAAATATCGTGAATTATTAAAAAAATCATAAGTCGGTGATGAGTGTGGGCCTGCTGTTGCCACTTTGTTGAGAACAAAATTGGCACACATCTCGAGAGACCAACTAGTGAGCAATTTGATGAAAATTAATTCTCTGTCTCCTATAGGACAGTTTGAAACAAACTTTCATCTTCTGTTGATCATGCTGTGAAGAACCCTATGTGCTTCCCTGAAGATCCAGCAGCACATTTTGCTGTAACTTTCAAGGATGTTAATAGACCTGCTGGCTGAGTGATGGCATAATTAGGCTTGTTTCAACCCCTCTCAGCTGCGGTCTCTAGACACGGTCAGGTGCTACATGCTAATTAGCTAGTTCTTTAAAGATGAAGAGAGGCTTTGTGCAATAGCATGGTGAGTGAATGTACTCTCTGGATGCCGCCACAGAATAGACTCAGCACTCGTATAGCACCAGCTGCCCACTGTCCAAACTAAACGTTTATCTGCACTGCCACCTGCTGGTTACTGGGGCTTCCTGTGGTTCCCTTTCTATTATCTTCTTGAATTAATAATAGGTTATAATGGAGGCAGTGACTAAACACTTGTTCATAACTGCGAGTGAATTGCATAGTTTTGCAATTATGTTTGCAGAGAGCTGAAGCTGAGGAATTACACACCAGAGGACGAGGAGCTGAAGGAGAGACAGGTGCCCAAAGCAAAACCTGCATCAGGTGAGAACGCTTCTGGCTTACCTGCACAACAAATATTACTGGCTTTACCTTTAAATTATATTTTCAAATGTTTATACCTGTAAATTATGCTGACCTTTCATGCTGGGTGATAATGTTACATCAGGTAATCAGAGCTGTAAGGTAAAATCAGGAAAAAATTCTGTCATGTACTCACCCTTTAAGTAGTTTCAAACCTGTATGAATTTTTCTTCTGCTGAACAATATTGAAGATATTTTGAAGAATGTCGGTAACCAGGCAGTTTATGGACCCCATTTACTTTCATAGTATTTTTTTTTTCCTACTATAGAAGTCAGTCGGGTCCATCCACTGTTTAGTTACCAACATTCTTCAAAATAGCTTTTGTATTCAACAAAAGAAAGAAATTCATACAGGTTTGAAACAACCTGAGGGTGAGTAAGTGATGACAGAATTTTCATTTTTAAGTGAACTATTCCTTTAATGGTCTTGTTTCATATTCCTGTAGTGGAGGACAAGGTCAAGGAACAACTGGAAGCTGCAAACCCAGAGCCTGTGATTGAGGAAGTGGTAAGTGGATTTTTACCTCAATCCAAAGTCTCAGTTTTCAAACATGATGCCATATGGACAGCATCAGTTTCCTTACACTCAGTTACACTACCGGTCAAAAGTTTGGAATAAATATTTTTTCTCTTGACTTGTGTTCTCAGGATCTGGCCAATCTTGCCCCCAGAAAACCAGACTGGTACAAACCTTCAATTTTTATTTATAAAACACAATCATACATCATATTCACTGTGATTTGATTTTAGTTAAATTTTCATTCATTTAATGCTGTTAATAAAGAAAAAATACTTTTTTGTGTTTTTAATAGGGATCTAAAGAGGGACGTTGCCAAGAAGCTTGAGAAGCTAGAGAGGCGAACACAGAAAGCCATTGCTGAACTTATACGTGAGTATGACACTAACTGAGACAGGATTTCTTAAAGTGCCCCTATTATGCTATCCTTAAGATTCCTAATTTTGTTTAGGAGGCCTCCGACAATAGGTTATTGCAGCATCCAAGTTCAAAAAACAAATTTCTCATAATTCTCTTTGCAGCATCACCTCTTTTTCACGTAGTGTCAGAAATGTCTCTCTCTCTAAAACCCCCCCTTTCCAAGAGCCTGCTCTGCTCTGTTTGGTCAAATGGCCCAGTCTGTTGTGATTGGTGTACAACTTACAATGCGTGTCATATCTGAATTTCAGCTCTGGAGGCTTCCTCAGCACGGATATTTAACTGTGCGCTGCACATTTTATGGAGAACAGCTTGTTTTCTGTTGCTTTTGTAAGACAGTTTACTGCTCCTTAGGAAAATTAACCATGGTTTTGTGTTTCGATTACTGTTTCTATTATCTTAGTTTTCTGACAAATATCACGATTAAATGGTGGATAACACCGTCTCTATAATGTATAAGAATATTACAACAACATACCACTCTGAAACGTCCTGGGAAAGCCTCGCCTGCAAAGTCTGTGCATGAAATCTGTTCTGGACAATCCTCTTGTTTGTTAACATTGTCAGGGTCTGAATCGGCCTCATATTGGTTTGAAATAACCTTAATATTTACACTAGAGAAGAGCTTGCAGTTATGGAGGGGCTGGACATTTCCTGAACGCATATTAAGCTGTGCCAATCACAACACACTGGGCCAGGTAACCAATCACAGCGCTTTTCGTATTTCGGAAGAAGGGGCATTATTGAAATCGGTGTGTTCGGGCCAGACTGAGGAGAGAGGTGCTGTAATAATGTAATTTAAGAAAAACATTATTTTTCACATATCAAGCATGAAAACATATTCTTGTACACCCCGATAACATATTCTAATACACCCCAAAAACAAAATCAAGACTTTGTAAAAGGGCATATTAGGACCCCTTTAAGGCGTGTTCACACAGAGTACGATAACTATAACAATAGTATTAAGTAATATTAAAATTCTGAGATTTTTCACACCAGAGCTATTATGATAGTGACAAAGGAACTATATTGTTGGAATCGCATTCAGAAACAGCTGATGAATGATAAAAAAGAAAACATTGACTTTAAAGAGCTTAAAGATTTAAAGTGGCAAATTACAGAACTGAGGCACTTAAACAGAATGGTGTTGTCCATTGGTGTGGATGCTAATTTAGTTATCATTATTGTTCTAGGTGTGAATGGCTTTTGACTGGTGTAAAAAAAAAAACAATGTAGCACTGAGCATTATCTATCTCTATATCACTTTTATCAGTAATATAGTTGTAAAGCCTTTTTGTAATGAGCTCCGCCAGTGCTTCATGTAAGGCTAATTGCTGTGAGGATTTAAAAAGCCCTGGAGATCTAATGTCTCTTAATGACATTATATATGGATTTCCTGTCTTTATGTGCTCCTCTGGCACACACATTACTACTACACTCTAGTTTTATCTCTCAAACCCACAATAAAAATGAAAGTGTATTATCTCGAAAAAGAAATCTTCTGTAGATCACCAATCAGAGCTAGAGCTCACATGTGTTTTTGAGTCATAGCTTATGTCTGGGCATGTGTGATTTCACAGGGGAACGGCTCAAGGGCAGTGAGGCAGAGCTGGCGGGAGCGGTCGGAGCAGTTGGCATGGAAGAGGGAGACTCCGACTGAATGATGGTCCCACACAACAGATTTTCTAGAACTTTCCGGCCTATTCCCTATTACATAGCAGTGTGTGGTTAAAATGTATTTCTTATGCTGAGCTCAGAATGAGTTTACACACAACCAGATCAGGTGATTATAAGTGAGTGTTTGTGTGAGAGAGAATGATATAGAAAGAAAGAATGAGTTTCATGTGTTTTCATGTGGAGTAAAGAACATCATATCCTTATTTTTTTATTATTTTGTTGTGGTCTATTAGTAAACAATTCTTTCTTTTCTAAATCGACTGTCTTTTTCCTTTCTGGGCTTTATGATAAAACATTATCCAATATCAGTAGGCTTCATTTAAAACTGAACCTGAATCCTGACAAAGAAGGGGTAAATTGACATTTTCATGTTGTTTTTCTCTCCTATCTCATTAATATACATTACATGGGAAGTTCCAAAATCAGACTCATTACAGAGGCGAATACAAAATACCATAATTCAAGAGAATGTCACATCTAAAACTGCAGTACTTTATTACCTTAATATATTTTTTGTTAATAACTTAATTTGGGTACTTGAGCCAATTTCTTAATAAAATACAAAGTCTCAAATATTTGTTTTTCCCCAGAATTCTTCTGCCAATTTTCTCAAACAAAATGATAGACCTACTGTACACTTTTTTGTGGTTAAAAGACAAGTTGTATGAACAGCACAAGTCTTTGACAATAAAGTGCATTCATTATCCTCTCACTGTAACATGGCTAAAATTAAAAGACCGAAGAACTATGACATATCACCTCAAACGTAAACTTATCCTAAACATCCCAGAAAGTTAATACTTCTATATCATTCATTTAAATATATATTATATTGTATGGTTGTATATTTATTACAAATTAATAATGAAAATATACAATATATAATAATGTTTAAGAGGAACATTTTATTCAGTGTGGTTTACTCTGACCGAAACCGAAAAATGAGATGTTCACCACTAAGAAATGCTATTGCACATTTTGTTGTCAAGTGTAGTTACATTCGTTCTTATTTTTAACCGTTCTATATTTTTTTGCTTTCTTATCCAAAGGCTGGCTTCATTTTCTTGCTGTCAAATAACTCAAGAACTATCCGGTTTATGTATCACCCCCTCAGATTGTGGAAAATATGACCTTTTGGTTATTAGCCCGGATCTAAAATGCTAAGCTACCATCTTTGCAGGGAAATAAAGTCAGCAAATGCTGATTTTGTGCAATTCGGCTGAACTCGCATCCTTTGTACCTAATAAAATACAGATCGACTGGTTCTATACACAACATAATCATGGACGTCCACACCAACCGTACACAAAAAAAACATATTTTGGCCATTACTTTCTAAATATACCAAATAATTTTTATGTTTTTGAGTAAATATCAGTATAAACTTCAAGCGATTAAGATACAGTGGTCTTTTGTGTTGTGAATCCTCACCAATTTTTCCTGTGGAGAATTTGAGTGATATTTTGAACTTACGTTGATGGAGAGCTTGTCTTTATACTGGTGGTGGTGGGCGTTGGTGAGACTTTGACATGCAGATCAGCTAATGGAGAAAAGCCATTGCTAAATATGTGGCATCAGAAGTTTCCAGAACTGTAGCCCTTGAGTAGGATTGGAAGCCTCAGCCACAGGCTGAAAAGTGCAAGGCTTATCCATCTACACTTAATGCCATTTCTGGTCCTGTGGTTACTTGTGAGGGTTGATGGTATCCATTAACTTTTGTTTTCATTATGTCCTCCCGTCTCAATTTTTCTTGCAGCAGGGCCCAGCTCCACCTTGCAAACTCGCTGGGCAAACTTTAGCGAGCACAAGGTCTCTCCGACATTGCCCTCAAGAGATGAAACCTAAAGAAGACAAATTATTTTTACACAAGTATTTTAGTTCATTAGATTTATTTAAAAATTGACATTACGGTGTAGGAGGTTGTTTAACTCCGTGATCCATCAAATGGCATTTCCATGGACTACCTATAGACCATTCAAGAACTTTGAGGGATATTTTACAAAACATAGAACAAGCTGGTTAAAATTGCTTTAGTACATATAATTGTTTAATTACAAGGTTTTGTTTAGAATATGAGTGCTGCCAGGATAACTAATTGCTAGATTAACTACAATTAAAAAGGTTCATGGTAAGGTGGGAGTTTTGAGGCATTTAGTAACATGAAAAATAAGCTATCCATGTACCCAACTGTATATCCTTGTTATTCAGTATTCAGTACTCACTACTTTTGGATGGACAGAAACTCTTATCACAAAGTCTACGCATTGTCTGCTTCTGATATTGTTAAACTCTACATTCCTTTAGCGGTGGTTTGTTGTGTGAGTGCTACCTCCCTGAAATTAGTTTTTGCATGGCAAAATGTCTGAACCTCATTGGCATCATATGAAAAAGAATGAACTGTTGTTAGATATATATTTCGGACAGCTACCTTGGCCCTGTCCCTTTCCTGTCTAATTTGGTGTCACAGTATAGACCAGACTTTGTCCTGATAGTGAAAAAATTTGTTTTTTCACTCTCCTCTTAACCCTGGGTTATTATCGCTTTTTTAACCCTGGGCTAACCCAGGGTTTCACATTTGTCATTTTGTAAGGGGCTTAGCACAGCTAAGCTAATAGAGTTAACTTGTGAGTCTTGGTAAATCCTTTTACCTGAACAACCATGGCGGTTTTGTTGCCCTTTCCTAGTGAGTCCTGCAGCAGGTAGGTGAGTCGTGAGTTCCTGAAGGGTATATGAGTCTGGTGGGCCTTAAGAGCTTGGATCACATCTCCTAGAGCGAGCAGTGAGCGGTTGATATTCTGGGCTTCCTTAAGTCTTTCCCCCTCTGCTCCAGACTTCCACACCCTTTCAGAACCAGCCAGATCCACAAGATTCAGCTTCCCTGCAAAGGAGAGGTCAGGGATTTGGATACAGGGGACTGTTTGAGTGGAACTCAAGACATTTGAGAACTCACAACTCCAATGTATATAGACACAACAACCAATATAAAGTTCCAGAGTTGTTGGGACTGACCGCTGGTTTTGGTTCCGCTGGCGAGGTCTGTGCCCAGCACAGTCACAGTGAGCAAGGCATGTGATCGAGAGCTATGCTCATTCATCTGCGTTCCAAATGTAATCCTGTTCTTTCGAGCTATGGCCAAAATCTACAAAAAAAAAACAACAGATTATAAGAAGTTTTTTTGTATAGTCAGCATTATCTTGACAGATGACACCCTGGGACTCACTTTTTTGATATGCTGGAAGCTTTTGACCTCATTGACCCTGAGTCCTGGCACATGGAGCTGTCCTGTACCATCAGGGTTGA
The DNA here is from genome assembly GCF_051911475.1 of Siphateles boraxobius. Lineage (NCBI taxonomy): Eukaryota > Metazoa > Chordata > Actinopteri > Cypriniformes > Leuciscidae > Siphateles > Siphateles boraxobius. Next base: position 16,438,567 of record NW_027508722.1, on the reverse strand, counting down.
TCTTGATGTCAAGCTTCTCTCCATCCTTACTGAGTAGATCTCTGTTGTTAACAACCAAAATAAAATTAACAATTAAATTGTATTAAATCAGGGTTTGTCAAACTCGGTCCTGGAGGGCCACTGTCCTGCAGAGTTTAGCTCCAAACCTGATCAAACACACCTGAGCAAGCTAATCAAGGTCTTCAGGCTCACTACAAACTCACAGGTAAGTGTGTTTGATCAGGGTTGGAGCTAAACTCTGCAGGACAGCGGCCCTCCAGGACCGAGTTTGAGAAACCCTGTATTAAAGGGTTAGTTCACCCAAAAATGAAAACTGTCATTATTTACTCAACCCTCCTGTCATTCTTAGACTTTCGTTCAACTTCAAACAACCTCCCTCCCCCCCCCCCCCCCCCCCCCCTTCAAACAACCACCCCGCACTGCACTGAACGATGTAAACTTTCTGAATTTGAACGATGTAAACTTTCTGCTTTGTATTACTTGCACTTCTTGTGTTTATTGCATCTTTAGGATGAATCACTTGTTGTATTCCTTATTTGTAAGTCGCTTTGGATAAAAGTGTCTGTTAAATGAATGTAAATTTAAGTGCAGTTGAGCTTCCGTTTACCATATTTAAATGTGTTCTATGCATGTGAGTTGATCAATGTTTATATGTAAAATTAAATTTTTAATCTGTACATATAATATAAAACACGACAGAAATCTCACAGGTTTCGAATTTGTGTAGATTAATGAAGGTCTTGAGGATTTAGAAGTTTACGACATAAGGGTGAGTAACTGATGATAGAATTAAAATTTTTGGGCGATCTAACACTTCAATATTCCTCATAAACATCAATTGAACGACAGGTTGTTGCATTGATTTGAATGGGCAACAATTTATTTTAAGTTCAAAAGAGTTGTAGATGGAGACCACCAAATAATTTTTCATGATAAAGAGGTAAAATACAATACCTCAGGACCTCGTTGTAAATTTCCACTGAACTGACACTGACGGCATACGTCCACATGTCTTTTCTTTCCTCAATCTCATTGAACAGGTGCTTAAGGGCTCGTTGGTTGATACCAGGGTTCTCAACAGTACCCTGAGCAGACACGGATGGTTAATGAGACCTGACAGTCTTATTGAATAATTAATGGAAACAGATTATCATGGTCAAAAGTATGAAATCGGAACCATATGTTATGACAGGTATATAGTTACAGATCCCTATATATTACCTCCATAGTATAGGTCTTGCCAGATCCTGTCTGGCCATAAGCAAAGATGCAAACATGATACCCATCTATACAGGATGTGATGAGCGGCTCAATTTCCTGGAACACCTGAAAGATAAAGAATGGTATAAAAATACATTTCAAAAACTACTAAAAAATGCTTTCTTGATCAATTAAAGGGATAGTTTACAGATAAATAAAAGTTATGTCATCATTTACTCAAACTCAAGTTGTTCCAAACCTGTATGAGTTTTTTTTAAGAATATGTATCCAAACAGCTGATGGACTTCCATAGTTTGGGGAAAAAAATACTATGGAAGTCAATAGGGTCCATCAATTGTTTGGTTACCGGCATTCTTCAAAATATCTTCTTTTGTGTTTAGCAGAAGAAAACCATTGATACAGGTTTGAAAAAACTTGAGGGTGAGTAAATTATGACAGAATTTTCATTTTAGGGTGAACTATCCCTTTAAGCCATTTAAGCAACCTATACTGTAGGCATGCGCTATGTATGATACCATAACAGTTATTGGCTGGTTTTAGAGATTTATTGTTACACTTTAGTGTTGGATATCTACTTGTGTGCATGCTTTACCCGAATTTCATCTAATGCTCACTTAATCTTAGCAAATAACTTAATTACACTTCAGTGTAATCTTTATCTAATCTCAAAATGAATACAGAATACATTTTTAATAATGTTGTGATGCTTAAATTCACTTGTAGCATGGAAGAAAGATGGATTTTAGTGTTTAATTTATTTTATTTATTTAGACAAAATAGAATATAATTTTAATATCAGCCATGAAAATAATGACAAACTTAGCGATTGCAACCAGACATTAAATATCAGTGTATTTTTACTATATAGGCTACCGATGTTTATAGGCCTATAAGTCTTTTAGAATTTCATGTGAAATTACCTCATCTTGAGTGGCCTGAGGGTGAAATACTTTGTCAAGCTCAAAGTTTTTGGCCTTTCCCTTGCTTAAAACTGTGAGTGCAGATTCATTATTGGGGTCTGTTGTCACAACTACCGCTTGGCCTTCCTCATGTTGATCTTCCTTCAGTACTGGCTTTACACGGCACAGAACACGAATATTACCTGGTGGGAGAAAAAAAACACAAAAAAACTTTACATATATTTCGCTATGGACAGAAATGGTAAAAATGGTCATTAGTGCCAACCTTTAAGCTCAACCAGCTGCTCATGGTACTTCCTGCGGAGCGCTACCTCCCTTTTGTATTTTTCCAAAAGGTCTTTGTTGGCCTCTGACATCTCATTTATAGCTGCCATTATCTAGGGAATAATGTTGTAATATTAGAAAACTATTTAGAAATTAAAGCAACAAATAAAATGTGACAATAACAAACTCTTTGATCTTAGAAGTTGTACATTTAGTACAGGTTTATGCAGCAGTAGATATTTGCTTACCTGTTTCTTGGCTTCTTTGATAGCTGTTCCATAGAAGTCAGAAAAGTTGCGGACCTGACTGCGCAGGCTGGCATAATCGGTCTTCATGGAGCGTAACGTGGGAGGGAGAGCACTCAGACGCTTCTGGAGGGCTGGATATTACATATAAACATGCAGTGAGCCATACACATTTCCACACATTTAACAATGTCAACAATAGGGGTGCTCATGAGCACACCTAAATCATATGTCTTGTGGAGGGAAGACTATAGACCAGGGACGTCAACATCGGTCCTAGTGTGCTGCTGTCCTGCAGAATTTTAGCTGGAACCCTGATAAAAAACCTTTCCTGTCTGTGGCTTTAGCAGAGATGGGCTTATTATTGGGGGATAAGAGCGTCCGTGGCTCTACCATTGGAAAAAGCATAGTGGTTAATCACGTGTGCCTTGATAACCAATCACATTACAGCCTTGACATCATTGAAAATCGTTCAGAGTTGTACGGCAGTCAATCACTGTTTGCGGATACCATAGAAATGAATGAGAAGTGCCATAAACTGAACCCTACCTGTTACACAATTGTCTGTGACTTCTCTTATGAGAATTTTATTTTGGTGGAAACTTTAAAAATAGATCAATCGAAAACAAATGTGCTAACATGCTAAAGATTAGCTGATGGGCTGTCGATCATTACATGATAAGCTATTTCCTCACAAAAGTGGTTATATTCAGCGTAGTGAAGCCTCTCCTCCATCGACAAACATAAAACAAATGGCCTCATTCATTCATTCATTTTATTTTATTGTCCACAATGTGGAAATTTGCCTTTGGTCTCATAAGAACAACAATCAAACCAACAACAACAAAAACAACAAGAACAACAGGACTAACACACAGACATCTTCGGGGCAAAATGCAGCACAGCAAATAGCAAGAACGTTACAATAAATCAACGGGGCGTGTTATTCAGCGTCCGAATTGCATTAGGAATAAAATAATTTTTAAAAATGTTACGATTTGCCCTAGGTACTTTGTAACGTCTGGCAGAGGGAAGGAGTTCAAACTCCCCATTGAGTGGATGAGAGGGATCGTTTGCTATTCCAAAAGCTTCTTTCCTGAGAGCTTCCTCGTACATGGAACTTAATTGTTTCTGACTTGTCCCTATGATTTTTGAGGCGAGGTTTATTATTCTCTGCAACTTGTTTCTCCCTTTTACGTTTAAATTACCATACCACATCCCCATTTTAAAGGTTAGAATACTCTCTATCAGATTCTTATAGACTATTTCCATAATGTGCTTGCTCACTCTGAAGGAGTTGAGCTTGCGCAGTAGATGGAGACGTTGGTTACAGGTTTTAAAAATATAATCTGTATTTTCACCGAAATTTAGATTAGAATCAATATATCTACCGAGGTATTTGAACTTTTCTACTACCTCTACTATTTGTCCCCTAATTATAAGGGGCTGCACAGTGTCCTTTTCATGAAAGACAAGTTCCTTTGTCTTTGCTACATTTATCTCTAAGGAACTTTCATCGCACCATTTCTGGAGTGATGACACATGTGCTCTATATACTTCCTCTCCAACTATGTCCCCCCTCTTTAATAAAGCAACCAGGGCCATATCATCTGCATACTTAAACAAACGAAAATTTTCCCGATCTAATTGGAATTCGTTTGTATAAATGGAAAAGAGTCATGGGGAAAGAATAGTCCCTTGAGGTAATAATACTTGGCAGGCTGAGTATTTTTAACCAGAACCTGTTGAGGGCGATCAGAGAGGAAATCTCTTACAAGGTAGATAATACCACCATTTACTCCTATATCGATAAGTCTCTGCAGCAGGGTGTGGAGCTGCATGCTGTTAAAGGCAGATGTAAAATCAATAAACAGGGCCCTAGCTAGGTGGGAGGGGGCTTGAAGGTGCTTTGCCATGGTGTGAAACATAGTAACAGTTGCATCATCGGTTCCCCTCATACTTTTGTAAGCAAACTGGAGATGATCTAAACTATTGGAAACTGATGCTGTAATATGTTTGCTTCTAGCTCTCTCAAAACAACCCTTTTCCTAAGAAAATGTGGGAGTTCCCAGCTCTTGTATCCTTCCCTGCGTACCGCACCATTATCTGGCATTACGCTTTTTCGGCTAAGATTGCAGGCTTGCCTTCAAATGGATTTGGCAGAAATAATCCTTAAGACATTGATTTGCTTGTTCAGGTGTGTTTGATTAGGGTTGGAGGAGCTAAACTCTGCAGGACAGCCACACTCCAGGACCGACGTTGCCCGTCCCTGCTATAGACAATACCAAGTGTGCCAGGAAGATTATAGGGATTAGAAAACATGAAATCACCAAAACAATTTTTAAAGAACAGGTATGAACCATCTTTTAGGATTTGTAGTACTATACTATGTGTTCTGACATAAGATCTTTAGCTTCAAGTTATACAGTATGTACAGTAAACTCACTCATGAACTGGTTCTGCAGGCTCTGGAGATGCTCCTCAGAGCAGTTGGCTGCCGCTTTTACAGCTGCCTCTTTCTTTTCCTCAAGATGTCCAATCTCCTTCAGCAGCTCCTCCCTCAGGGTCCCAATCTCCCTCTCATATGCAGCAATCTGTGGAGCCATTGCTTTTTTAGAAGAGCTGAGGTTTTCTAGTTGTGTTCTGACATAAGATCTTTAGCTTCAAGTTATACAGTATGTACAATCATAAAAAACAAATGGATAAAGCTTAGAAACCTTGTGTTGCAAATTGCAGCTGACTTCATCTGAATGTCTGATGTTCTCCTCCAATTGTCTGCATCGTTCGCTCTGGTTGCTTAGCTTCCCAGAAAGCTGTGCATTCTGTTGTCTGGCTTCAGATAGTTGACGCAGAGTTGAAGGCGACTCCACCTCAACGGTTTGGGTAACATACTAGAAGACAGGAAAAAAATATGAATTATTACTAGTGATTCTCATTCTAAAGAGTATGTCATTGGACAAAATACTATACCCCAGAGTACAAGACAAATCATCAATATTTATGGTCCGTTTTCTCGTAATACACAAAATACTTACCTATATGTCTTTCGTGTATGTGTGTGTGTGTATCTGATAAAAATCAATTTGATCAAGTTTGTTGTGGCTTTTTTTAGGTTTTAAGTTCATATTCTTGCATTTTTCTTACTTTAACCACAGGCTCCTTGTTGCGTTCTTTGTCTAGTTCAAGCTGCAAATCTCTCACACTCTCCTCTCGCCTCCTGAGCTCTTCTGCCTTCCTCCATTCGCTCTGCTCTTTCTGGTGCTCCAGAGTTGACAGCTGCTCTGCCCGCTGCTGCAGTGAACTTTCCAGCTGCAGAACACGACTGCGCAAGTTCTCATTTTCCTATAGGATACAATAGTATACTAATAATTCATATAATTCATACAATCGGTGCATATACACATAATGACGTCCAAGCTATGACCATATACAACCGCACCACACAGGCTGGATTTTGTATTTTATTTAAAATAGAAAGTAATGATAGAAAAAAATTATACTTTTGTAGAATCACTTTGTTATTTCACTCTTTACACTGTAAAGAAAGCTACATATTTTCTAGTTATGGGATCTTTTGAAAATGTGGATTACTTGAAACTACATAAAACCCATGTTACCAACAAAATTCCCCCAAATGTTGTCCCTCCAAGTCAAACACAGTCGTCTGAACATTGTATTAAAAATGTTATGGGAGTTCCCAGCATGCATTGCACCATTGTTTTGCTGTTTGATGAATTTGGCTGTCTTGTCATTATTGTTAGTTATGTGTGACATTCTGATGTTAAGAGCTCGTATTTTTACATTTATTGATTGTCACCGTTCTTAAGGATTTGTGTGTCAAGTGTTGAGTTCTATGTACATTCTCAACAACAAGCGCCCTATAGAACTATATGTGGTTACCATAATTACTGCTTTAAAATTTGTTGGACAGTAAATCTTGTTTATGTATTGAATGCATGTTAAAGAACATGCACTCAAAAAAATAAATATGAACGTATGTTGAAAATATCTGAATGCATGTTGAATTGAATTTTTCAAGTTTTTTTCAAAAGATCCATTTTTACAGTGTATAATGAAGGCTATTTTCATTTTTTTTTGCTTTTTTGTGGTTTCAGTTGTTTCAAAATTTAAATGTAGAAAATTTGCTTGCAGATTTTACAAATATGTACGTGCATAACAATAATATAATAATATGAATATAATGAATAATAATATAATAATATAATGAAATCATGGTTAGTGAATGAGAGCATATGTCTATGGGCCACAGAGGTGAGTCGTACTGAAAATGTCACAAGGGAGGAAGTAAAGACAACAGTCAGGAGTGTCATATGAGTTTTGTTGTCATCAGTTACTGTACCCAATGCATTAAAATACATTCTCACCTTGATGAGCACAGAGCTGGACTGGGATGGGATGACCGACAGCTGCTGCAGAAGACCCTGCGTCACTGTGAGGCTGTGTTTCAAACTCTCATTCTCTGCTGATAAGCAAAGCACTCGTTTTTCAGAGTCTGTTACTCCCTGGTGAAAGAAAAAAACACAGAAAAAAGTCACAGCTGACCTGGAAAAAAAGTGTCTGATGGAACAACCTAGATAAGCTCTTGGTCACGAATCATTTTGAGGCTGTCTGGTCTGGTTTTAATGAACTCAGTTTCAAATGGAGAGCACTGGAACAGATTCTTCCAAAAGCTTACTGATGTAACTCTGAGTTTGGACAGCTCCTCTTCTCTTTCCTCAATACAGCTCTTCAGCTCATCAATCTACAGGGAAAAAAATCAATTGTGTCAGCTTAGCAAGTCTGGAAAGAAAAATGAGTTAAGAGGATGGATGAAACTGAACAAACTGATGGAGAGGTAGCTGAATGGATGAAATATGCAGACTTATATATTACTGTCTGGATAAAGGTAAAAAAGAGATGCTTTCATGATGATTGGTGAGGTAGAGAGAGGAATAAGAGATGTGCTATTAAATACCCTGAATGTGAAAGCATCACTGATTGCATGAATACATGTTGTGGGTTGAATGATAGTATGAATGTATCACCATATACGTGATACATATATGTAATGTATCCATATTACATCACCATATGGAAAGAAGCGTAAATGGATGGAGAAGCATAGGTTACTGTAAAGCTATGTCTTAGTTGGTGCTTATCTTGGCGAAAGCCGAGTACAAATCAGCATGAAGTTTTAACATCTACTCTCGTGTAATGGAAATCTTTATAGAATGAGTGACTGGATGAGTAATGCTCATCACCTGCTGTTGGAAGGCCTGCACTTTTGTGTGGCGATCTCGTTCTCTCTGCTCAAGCTGTGAATGAAGCGATCGCAGCTCTCCTCTCAGTTGACTCCTCTCTCCCTGCAGCCCGCATAGAGATTGAACCAACTTATGCAGCCCAACCGGAGATGATGTAGGTAGCATGTACTCACCTACACACAAACACACACATGGCATGACTGTTTAGAATGGAATTTCAAAAGAAGCTAGTTCATCTGGCATAAGGAGTGGCTTACCAATATACAATCCTACCATTCGGATTGTTCCTAGCTCTGTGACTTTTACATAATGTCTGGATGCGGCCCTCTCCACCGTGAGACAGTTGAGAGTACACATCCTGAACTAGCCTCAATGATTGGTTGCCCTTAGCCCAATCGAAGAAAAAACTATGCACGCACAGATCTTAGCTCCTCAGCCACTTGGAAAGTCTTGGACTCGGCCCAAATGCGGGCCTGGATTCTACTGGAGCGCGCTCTGAAAATTCAGAGGCTAGCGGCATCTTTCAGAATCGGGGATATCCTTCCCCTGAAAATGTTTCAGAAGCTACTGGGCCTCATGGCAGCAGCCGCCTCAGTAGTTCCATTGGGTCTGTTACATATTCGGCCACTAGGCTACAACACTGAAGGCCCACGTCCCATCTCAAGTGTGGCACAAAGGCCACCTCATTCTCAGGGTGAACCATGGTTTTACCAAATCACTGGTCCCCAGGAAATTGCCCCATCTGTATCAGTTGGGGGTAGAGCTGGGTTCAGTATCCAGAAGGAAAGTAGTGTCCTGGATGGAACCGATGGCGAATTGGCACATCAACTGCCTGGGAATGATGGCAGTACTTCTGGCCTTCAATGAGTTCCAGTAAGAATTCAAGGGGCACCATGTCATGGTCCGATCAGACAGCATGTCAGTGGTAGCCTAAATAAATTACCAAGGGGGTCTCAGGTCTCATCTGCTAAACAAGTTGGAATGCCGCCTCCTTCTTTGGCCCTGGTACAATCTTTGCTCAGTGAGAGCAGTTCACGTAACAGGCTCCATAAACACAGGAGCAGATATGCTGTCCCGGAATGGACCATAGGCGGGGAAGAGGGGAATCCTCCCCCAGTTGGTTTACATGATCTCTACAGCATTTTCAGAAGTGCAGAAATGCACAATTGGACCTCTTTGCATAAAAAGAGAACTCCCACTGCCCGATGTTCCTCTCAAAGGAAAAATTATGCAGTATAGGATTGATTTTAAGATTTTATTATTGGTTTTTAAAGCTCTTTACAACATGTCTCCAATTTATATCACTAACCTTTTAGGATTTTACACATTGACTAGGACACTGAGATTGACGGATCAAATGTTTTTGGTACTCCCTTGTTCTAAGAAGTCATTAAAGGGTGATCGAGCTTTCACAGTAGTTGCTCCTAAATCTTCCACATATTCAGCAGGCATGTCTTTTTAACTTAGCTTTTGGAGGAAGGGGATCTTGAGTAATTGTCTCTGTGTCTGTATAGGCACAATAAATGTAATTAGCTGTGTTTCCATCCAAAGTTGCAAATTAAAATTTCGGCTCAAAGTTCAAGATTTTAATAAAAATTCAAACATTTCTCAACTAATTATTTTGCTATTCACATTAATTTTATAGCTGTATCGTATGTTTTGTCAGGTGTTAAAATGGTCATGTGGTACAAGCAGGAGCTCGCAGAAAATTCCCAGCTTACAAGCTGTAGGCTAATAGACCTTTTACGCACTTCCGCATTTTTCGACCGGAAATACGTAAATGAAGTGTATTAGAATTTCCTGTTATCGTAGCAGCAGATACGAGCACTACGAAGATGTGAAGGCTCTTTAAATCACAGTAATTACAACATGGCGTGCAGTGAACACACCTTTACATCCTGGTTTTGTCCCTTACGCTCATATGATCTTGCACTTTGGTTCTTCGACTCATGTGTCATGTATTGATTGGTTCCTTAGTGGATTTGTTTGTGGATTTGCCTCCTAGTGGATTTGTTACAATAGTGCTGTTCTAATTTCTATTTCTTATAAGAAATGTAAGGAACATAACTGAAAACTCTTTTAAGCAGACTCTGAGCCGCACAACTTTCCTCGGATTTAGCTTAAGACTTAAGACCCGAGTTTTGAACTCAAAGACTTGTGCAACATGCGTGGCAGCCTAACCGCTCTGCAACATTTCATTTAGATTCCCGCCATTTATTATTGATATGCCGAGTCAGAGTTGCTGTATTTTCCTTTACTGTACACTAAATTACTGAGGCAGGTGGCGTCAGATATGAGCTTCCAGTCTCGGGTGGAGCAAGTCTATTGGTGGGAAGGATGAATGGAGACACACAGGGACGCCACCGCAAACGTGATGTGGAACAAACATGATGGAGGAACAGGCTTGAACAAAAAGTGCAAATATTACACAACTTTCTGTAATTCCAGACAACATTTCATGGTGGGGTTAATGTAGGCACAATATGGGTATGAGCTATGGGCTAATTCAGATATGGGCAGACATGGAACACATGTAACTTAAGCCCATTTCATGCCTAAATTGGCTCCACTAAGAAATGTTGGCTGGGATATTTGATTCTGAATGATTTTGTGGTCAATATTTCTGTGCAATGAGCCCTGAACAGTATAATTGACCAATACTCCTTAAAACCGATTTCCTTATTGTGTTTTTTTCATCGTTCTCCTCCTCACATAATATAAAACTCAAATCATGAGAGCATGGTCAACTCATTTTATGCTTTCGTTATTTAAAGCTGAATTTCCTCTCGGCTGTACACTGCATTTATATAGTATCTTACAGCAGTGCACGTGAAGTTCAGCTGTGCTAGTTTGTAAGTGCACTTGCATTTGTAAGAGAAGCAGCTCTCACAATGTTTTATTCATCTCTGTGAGCCACAGAGAAACATGCCAAGTGCTGTAGATGTACCAGCCGGACAAATGGGTATTTTTACTACATGCTAATAATAAAAGACATAGACGTCTCATGAGTAACAATGTATTCCCATGTATTCCCATGTCAATTAGCCATCTGATTAATATGATTCATACTGTATCTGTATTTCATGTGGCTAATGGATTAATTGAAAATGTCTGCAGACATGTGGGTGTCATGATTGTGTTCAACACAAAATTGTGTTGTTTTTGTTCGTTTGTTCTGCGTTTAGTCATTCTTTTCCTATCAGTTTCACCATAGACGAACTACTGGACATTAGGAAACACACACCAGGAACCTTTTCTACAGTTTTTGATTATTCGGACATTTTGCTGGACATTCTCGTCTGAGGGCCAGCGGTGTTGTTCAAACGCGCGTTCAGACGCAAACGCGGGAAAGCGTGCCGGCGCGCTGGTTAACGCGCACTCCCCAGTATTCATCATGCGAATCTCCGATCCCTTCCTAACAAAACGGATGAACTTCTTCTCCTCACCCACACTAACAAGGATTTTTTAAACTCTGCTGCTTTGTGCTTCACTGAAACCTGGCTGAGTGAAGCCATACCGGACAACGCAATAGATCTGCCGGGCTTCCAGCTGTTCCGAGCGGATCGCATCGCGGAGCTAATGGGGAAAACGAGAGGTGGTGGATTGTGTTTCTACATTAACGAAAGTTGGTGTTCAGATGTGACAACACTGAAGAAGATGTGCTCTCCTAATTTAGAGGCACATTTCATAAACGGTAAACCCTTTTACTCGCCTCGGGAATTTTCCTCTTTCATTCTCGTGAATGTTTACATCCCTCCAGACGCGTGCGCGAGCGCGGCGCTACAACAGCTGGCTGAACAAATAGCTGAAACAGAACAAAGGGACCCAGACTCTCTTTTAGACATTCTTGGGGATTTTAACAAAGCAAATCTTTCCCGTGAACTACCAAAATACAGACAGCGCGTTACATGTCCCACCAGAGACAGTAATATACTGGACCACTGTTACACCACAATAAGAAATGCGTATCACTCGGCCCCAGGGGCAGCTTTGGGGCTCTCTGATCACTGTTTGGTTCATCTCATACCGACCTACAGGCAGAAACTGAAATCAGCTAAACCTGTAATAAGGACTGTAAAAAGATGGACTAATGAAGCAGAGCAGAATCTACAGACATGCTTTGATTGCACTGATTGGACTGTTTTTGAAGCTGCTACCAACGATCTGGATGAGCTCACAGATACTGTAACATCATATATAAGTTTCTGTGAGGATACATGCATTCCTACCAGGACATTCTTATCATTCACTAATGATAAACCATGGTTTACTGGGAAACTCAAACACCTTCGTCATGCCAAAGAGGATGCTTACAGAAGTGGGGATAAAATCTTGTATAACCAGGCCAGAAACAGATTGACAAAGGAGATCAGAGTTGGTAAAAGGAACTACTGTGATAAACTGAAAAAACAGTTTTCATCCAACGACCCATCATCAGTCTGGAATGGCCTGAGGAACATCACCAACTACAAGTCACCATCCCCTCGATCTGTGGACAATCAACACCTGGCTGACGATTTAAATTCATTTTACTGCCGGTTTGAAAAGCCCTCATTCACACCACACACCCTGTATGATCTGCACTTCACACATTCACCATCACCTCCTGCACTCCCACTCCTCCCCCCCCCCCCCCCCCGCCATTCAACCTGAGCTTCAGGTCTGTGTGGAGGACGTGAGCAGAGTTTCAAAAAACAGAAGACTAGGAAAGCTTCAGGCCCAGACGGCATCTCATCTGCTTGTTTAAAAGCCTGCGCTGACCAACTGGCCCCGGTCTTCACGCAGATCTTCAACAGATCATTGGAGCAGTGTGAAGTTCCCTGCTGCTTCAAACGCTCCACTATCATTCCTGTCCACAAAAACCCAAAATCACTAGACTTAATGACTAGAGACCTGTCGCTCTCACGTCTGTGGTCATGAAGTCGTTTGAAAGACTGGTGCTGGCCCACCTGTAGGACATCACCGGACCCCTGCTGGATCCCTTTCAGTTTGCTTACAGAGCAAACAGGTCTGTGGATGATGCAGTCAACATGGGACTGCATTATATCCTGCAACATCTCGACAGACCAGGGACTTATGCAAGGATCCTCTTTGTGGACTTCAGTTCGGCCTTCAATACCATCATGCCTGGTCTTCTCACAGCCAAACTGACCCAGCTCTCCATGCCATCCTCGATCTGTCAGTGGATCACCAGCTTCCTGACGGACCGGCAGCAGCGAGTGAGACTGGGGAAACACACATCCAAGACACTCACAATCAGCACTGGCGCCCCCCAAGGGTGCGTTCTCTCCCCACTGCTCTTATCCCTGTACACTAATGACTGCACTTCTAAAGACCCCACTGTCAAGCTCCTGAAATTTGCAGACGACATCACTGTCATCGGTCTCATCCAAAACGGTGACGAGTCTGCTTACAGACTGGAGGTTGAACATCTGGCTGTCTGGTGCAGTAATAACAACCTTGAGCTGAACACGCTCAAAACAGTGGAGATGATCGTGGACTTCAGGAGGAACAGCCCAGCACTCCCCCCACTCACCATCATGAACAGCACTGTGGAAGCAGTGGAGTCATTCAGGTTCCTGGGGACTATCATCTCTCAGGACCTGAAGTGGGACAATCACATTGACTCCACTGTGAAAAAGGCCCAGCAGAGACTGTACTTCCTTCGCCAGCTGAGGAAGTTCAACTTGCCACAGGAGCTGCTGATTCAGTTCTACTCAGCCGTCATTGAGTCTGTTTTATGCACTTCCATCACTGTCTGGTTTGGTTCAGCTACAAAATCAAACATTAGGAGACTACAAAGGACAGTTCGGACTGCGGAGAGGATTATTGGTGCCCCCCTGCCATCCGTCCAGGACCTGTACTCTTCCAGAGTGAGGAAGAGAGCAGGTAAAATCAACACAGACTCCACTCACCCTGGACACCACCTGTTTGAACTGTTACCGTCAAGACGGCAACTCAGATCACTGGCCACTAGAACATCTCGGCACAGGAACAGTTTCTTCCCACAGGCCATCTCCCTTCTGAACAGTTAACATATCTCCCAAGGCATATGCCTGTAAGTGCAATACTCCCACTGTTTAGTGCAATATCTTAAAAATTCAGGTGATATTTATATTTATTCATACTATACAAAATACTGTAAATATGTTCATTATCTGTAAATGTTTATTCTGACAAAACCCAACTGTGACCATACATTTTTATAGTATTTTCATATTTTTTATAATTTTATTTGTAGAATTTGTATTACTGTTTGTATTACTATTACTTGTTGTATCTGTATTTGTATATGTGCACTGGAAGCCTCAGTACCAAGGAAAATTCCTTGTGTGTGCAAGCACACTCGGCAATAAAGGTCTTTCTGATTCTGATTCTTATTCTGATGACGAAGGGGTCAAGGTTTGAATGGTTAGCATATCCCAGATAGCTGCTATAACATTTGATGTAAATATATTTTTTGTGCAACAACATTTAAAATCATTTTAGATATATTTCATTAGTAGAAATTTTAACAATGCTGGGGTTTTTTTTTGGGAGGGATGTTTACATTTTCTCAAAATTATGTGTGAATTAGGGATGAAAAGGAATGAATAGCTTTCGCCAGGTAGTATAGACCTCCTTTTTTCAAACACCTTTGGGCTTAATATAGCTCAATATATTCTAGTGTACTGATCATTAAGAGTCATGTGCAAGTACACCACAAAGCTGAGTACATGACATTGAATTAAAAGCGCTTTATAAATTAAGGTGACTTTACTTGACTTGACATGAATGAAATGCATGTTTCCTGAATGAGAATTGTTGCCAGTGTTATGGTGGAACCACTTTATTTTGAGACATATATAAAGTGTTTTATTGGTCTGAGGTGAGATTAACTGTTTGGCCAAGATTCATCTTGGTAATGCAGACTGCATGAAGAGTTTTAAAAATGTGGCTTCAGTATTGACCGATGTTTGTTAGCAATAATACAAAAAACCCTGTAATGTAACTGAAAGAAATTTTTTTCATAACTTTGAAAACCTTGCCGGACATTAGCTAAAGTTCGGAGAAAGTTTCCTATTAGCTGGGTAAAGCTATATAATGTAAAAATAATTTGAATGTGTACCACAGTTTGTAAAAAAAAAGTTATTTTTATATATATATAAAAAAAATGGGTTGACAGACATGTATACAATGTAAGTCTAAATATTCAGAAACATTCTTTTAACGCAGACCAAAGGGGGGTTTGCGTCTTTCAGACAGACCAAACAGCAAAGACAGAAATAGATTCACCTCCTGATATTGCAGAGTTAGACCAGTTCCTAGGTATATAATTTGTTGATTTTGGAACAACATTCCTGTCTGAAAATTTGGTAACCATATCCCTGCCCCGAAACCTAATCCTACCCATATATTACCCCTAAAATCAGAGGGAAATGATAAGTGAATAGCAGTGATATGAAGTACCTAACCCTTGTTGTAAGCCAAAACTTGACATAAACTGTAAACTTTCCCCTAAAATCTGATTGGTTGAATGGAGTGTTGTTCCAGGATCAACAAAAATGTTGATCCAGGAACATGCTGTACTTGATGAAATCAGGTTATGCATAAGGCAAAATGTAGCCTACAAAAAATCAATGAATGTCAAGGTACAGTACATAAAGAGAGGCATCTAATATTAAACACATATTTATCCACAGCTAAAGTCTTCACACTGAGATTCTGTGATTTATTTAGGTTCAAAAGGTCTCACCCTCATTTTCGGGTGATGGGCTCTGCTGCTGAGCAATCACTTCCTCCAGGTTGTTAATCACACTGTTCTTGTCTCTGAGGCGCTGGCGGTAGGACGTACGCAGGGCCTTCATCTTCCGCCGATGCTGGGCACGGTGTCTGCGTAGCTGCAGACGGTACTGATCAGCCTGCTGCTGCAGCTGTTGCAGGTGGGAATATTGCTCCAGGAAGCTCAGGAGGTGGGACATCACAGACAGCAATGGAGACTCTGTCACCTGGAAAATACACATTTCATATTTACTCAACTATTAAAAAATAAATGTGCACTTATAAAAATGCTTTAACATGTTCAATTACATTTCTACACGCTCTTTCAGAAAATGTGACTGGTGCTTCCAGGAAAAAGTTATGTTAAGGTGTTGTGGAGGTAAAACAAAAGCTGAAATAAAATTAATGTAAACTCTAAAGACATATTAAAAAAAACTAAAACTATTATAAAATGACAAAGCACAAAAATACTAAACCTTTAACTAAAATGAAAACAGAAAATAAAAACGAATTCAAATTATCAATAAAAACTATGATAGGAACCCAATTATACTAAAATGTTATATTTATTATATTATATTATGCTATGCTTTAAGGACACAAATAAGGACAGCAAATATTGAATTTTTCACTAATGAAAATGAGGCTGTACAGTACAGTATGTTCAATAGGATGTACTATAATTTAAGTAGCTACAGACTTTACATTTATCCATTACAGCCTCATTTTAATTAATGAAAAATTAAATATAGCATCTACCCTGGCTAAGGTCTAATGAGGTCCTTAAGTTTGACAAGGGGCCAGGCATCAATTTAAGTTTTTTTTTTCTGACATTCTACATTCTAATCAACCACTTATGTCAAGTTCTGTCAGGACCAATCCTCAAAGATGATTGACAATTAGCATACAGTTTGGATCGGCGGTATGGTTCTGTTCTGGGCGAGCAGGGAGATCAGCAATAACCCCCGTTAGTGTAAACAGAATAGAACCAACTTAAATGTATTTCATTGTGGCGAGCAGGACAAGGCCGAGGGACGTGAGAGAACGGCGCGAGGCCGGTGGCGTGAGTGTTAATGAATGACACCTCTGAGACGCACCGGTCTCACATCTCTCACGGAGGAGCGGAAGAATAAAAGGAGCGACGACTGTGAAGATAGGGTGCTTCTCAATATCCCTCCTCGTCTCGTCGCTCCACTGTCCTCCATCCTATGACCCGGAAACCAATCAGGCACAGCCATCTTGAAGGACATCTCAATTCTCTAATTGCACCGCGAGGAGTCGAGGATCGAGGAGTGAGGAGGCTTTCAGAGGAGTCATGAGCGAGGATACACAGGTGTATCCTATGCGGAAGTGTTTTATTGACTAAACGTGACGCACGTATACATTCTCCTCCCCTTTCACATCGGTTATTGTCTCATCGGTCACAATAATTTGAATTTATACGTTACCCTTGCTTTTTATATAAACTACACATCTCACATATTTCAACAGGGTATCTTGCTTTATTATTATTCATTATGCATTTCTTAAATAAACAAACTTCAACAAAATAAGGGCAGATCCTTTGAGCGCTGCTGATGACGCTAAAGTGACGCTCGTGTGATCAAGTATTGCAATGTATAAAAAAAACTTTCATTTGATTCCTCCGTCCTCACTTTCTTTCCTTGCGTCCTTCCCTCACAACCTACAGGGGGAGGAGCTGAGGCGCTAGGAAAGGAAGCGAGGAAAGGAAACGAGGACGCACAAATAAGAAATGAGAAGCACCCATAGAGAGAGGAAGAGGCCTAATTTTATGTTTTATTTCTGTTCTGTGTAGCCAGCACTTGCTGCAGTTACTTTTGTGTTTGTATATGTTTTATTTTGGTAGCCAGCAGTCGTCCGCGAGGGGCTGCTGGCGGTTCCTTTTGTTTATTTCTTTTATTTAAATATTAAAAGTAGGTTGAACGTTCGCCGGTTCCCGCCTCCTTCTTCCCTGAATCTTGAACCCCGTTACAATCATTAATGTCACTATTTTAATATACACCATAATTCTAGAAATTAATCTGATTCTAGAGGAATCAGAATGCCAAATCCTGACTGGATGAGAGGAGCCGCCGGGGATGGAGGAGGGTGATTAGCTCCTGTGAAACGCAATAGCTGCTGATAATACTGAAGGAGCTTATATAGGATGCTGTGATAGGCGTCATATTATAAATTGACGTGGATCAGCTGATGTAGGTATAGGCTTAGGGGTAGGGATATGGTTATGATTACATTTTCAGACAGGAATGTTTTTCTAGGATCAACAAAATATGTTGACATATTATTCTAACTCAGCATAATCAGGACATGCCATACTGTAGTGTAGAGCTAAGGGTCTGCTGAAATACTGACTCCACCAAATCACCACCACTATGAAACATGGTTTGTGATTGTAGTTAGAAGGTCTTCACCTTTTCGCTAGGTTCTGTTGGAGAATTAGTGGCTCTTCTCTTTTCTGCCTCTTGCTTGAAAGACAGGAAAGCTGTTAATGGTGTTTTGGCAGGTAATCCATGACCTTCATCAAACTCATCATCTTCATCACTGAGAGATGCCCCATCACTATCACTGCTGCTGCCTAAAATTTAATAGGCGATTATGGTTGAATGCTGATTATGTGGAGCAGCACTTCATTGTATTTAGAACATCACACAACAAAACAATCTTACTTGAATCACTCAGTCTTGCACACCCTCTTTTGCCCAACCTGGGGGTGTGGCTTCTCTTTCCCTTTCTCTTTGTTTCCATGGAAACATGGCCAGGCTCCTGTCAGTTACAGAGGGAGACAAATGTGATTATTGGAAGGTGTTAAAGCCACCACTGAGGACATAAGATACGTGACTGTGAGTGTGCATGCGTGCATAATCGAATTGAATGAAATTACCTCTAGTTTCTATATTGATTTTAATATTATATATTCAATATATTATATTATAATAAATCATTCTATTTTTCTTGTTTGCATATATGGTACAGAGAACAATAAAGAATGCATATATTAGCATGTCTATCGACGTGTGTCCACTGCGACCACACATACCTCTGGGGATTCTCCATACGCCCCCTCGAGTGCTGCCTCCTCCTCCTTTTTAAAGACGGTGTAGAAGATGTACACCAGCAAAGAATAAAAGGCATACATGTTTCCTGATGTGCGGATGTTACAACGACAGTGGCTGGAAATAAATGCTTTTGCTTCACAGCATCTCTCTGCTCTTCCCACACTGCAATACAATCAGACAAGTGTTACTAAACCGCAGCTCCAGTAGCAAATCCACCACAACAAATCCTGTCTGGATGCGGATGGCATTCCCATGTTGTCAAGCTCCTTAGAATGATGCTATTCCCATTGTTTTGCAGTGTCTTACCATCTGCTGAGGTTGATCCTCTACAACTGCAGTTACTGCATTCCCATTCTTCCGCTCTACATGGTGATTCTGCAGGACTGCTTGTGTTTCGGGGTTTCACCAGTGTTTCAGGGCTTTGGATGGCAACACTAGCTCTTGACTCCGCACATCTGTCCAACCGGCTATTCCTGGCTTCCTTTTCCCCCTCCTTTTTCCCCTCTCTCATTATCCATTCCTCTCCTCCCCCCTCCTCAGCAGTGTTTGAGAACGCTCATCGCAGATGTGTAGTGCACTGCAGTGGTGGGGTGAAGCTGATGGAGATTGGTGAGAGGAAGAACAGAAGTCAGATGCTCAACAAAGCGCTCTGATGTTGCTATATTCAAAGTGACAACTATATATGGATTCTATGATAACGAATCATGCAGAACCATAGGTTTGTTCATTCTATAGCTTCACCACAGCAAGATTTAAGAAGTTTACTGCCTTCTTGAGCGGTGGGACCTTGCGGGTGCTGCTGGATTTTAATCTATTGCGGCATAGTGTTACCAATGGTTTGCTTGGTGACTGTGGTCCCAACTGCCTTGAAATCATTAACAAGCTCCTCCAGTGTAGTCCTGGGCTGATCCCTCACCTTTCTCATTATCATCCGAGCGCGAGACTGGGGGCGATTGATGGTTATTTTGTATGTCTTCCATTTCTGAATAATGGCACCAACAGTTGTCTCTTTCTCACCAAGATTCTTGCTGATGGTCTAGTAGCCCATTCAGGCCTTGTGCGGGTCTACAATCTGGTCCCTGACGTTTGACAGCTCTTTGGTCTTGCACATGATGGTGGAGAGGTTGGAATGGAATATACAGATTCTGTGGACAGGTGTCCACTGACATCAGGAGTACTTTCTTAAAGTGACAGGACTAATCTGTGTTCCACATGGGCACATAACCAATCTGTGGGAGGCAGAATTCTTGCTGGTTGGTAGGGGATCAAATACTAATCATTTTACAACCTTTATATAATGTGTTTTTGTGGATGTTTTGGTTGATATTCTATATCCGTTAAAATAAACCCACCATAAAAATTATAGACCCTTAATTTTCATTTTGAACTTACAAAATCAGCAGGGATCAAATGATTATTCCCCCACTGTATAACCCTTATATTGAAATGGTAGAAGCAATATGTCTTTAGATTTTTTTCTAAGAATCACTCATTAAATCTAGTCAGCGTTACATGTCTGTTCCTTTAACAGTACGATGCAGGTGTGAACCAGTCACCTCCACAAAAAAAGTTGCACTTGACAATCAAAGACAGGGACCAGTTGCTATTTATGAGCATATTCATACATTTTGTACAGTTTTAAATATACATTATATATATATATATATATATATATATATATATACATTGTTTCTTTTTTGTGCTTCATTGTTTGAATTTACATGTCCTCAGTACAAGTAATACTATGTAAATTTAAACCAGTGTTGCTAGATCTTGCTATGAGTTACCAATGAAGCTGCTTTTTTTTTAAATTGCCTTTTACTATAAACCTGTATAAACACACATTAAATAAAGTTGTTGCATTTTTAACATTCAGAAAACATCTTTGCAATAATTATATCATTCTACAAAAAAGTTTTGAACATACAAAAAAACATCTAAATCAATGAGTACATTTACCACACATTTACCAAAGTTTCTTACAATAAGTGGACATGGCAACACTGATTTAAACAGAGTCCCATTCTTTCTTTACAAAGGACTTGTTGATGATGCTAAATTTATTCATCGCTCAGGGATTTTAGAAGCCTTCAATGTCACTGTAATTTAATACGTTATAAGCAAACTCTATTATACGAATAAATGTAAACAAACTCCATTTTCTGTAATATAATACACTATAATGTTAGCTTATAAGACAGAAGGCTTTTACATGCAACAGTAAAACACAGTACATATTGTTGTTTTGTTGTTTTATTTGGATCCCCATTAGCTCCCACCATGGTGGTCGCTAGTCTTCCTGGGGTCCACAGAAATCATTACAAATTACAAAAATACAAAAATTAAATTAATCAATACATCAATATTACTCATCAATTCCACTCTGTATACAATAGTTTTCTTCATAAAATTACACATTGGGCTGGGAGTAATCATTATTCTGTTGCTGACTGAGCGTGTCACATGCTCATGACCATATCCACAAAACAATATTTTTTCTTTTATAAAGTTATATGCTTCATTAGCCATGACCTTGTGCATAAGCAACAAAAGGTTATATTTTACTTTTGCCTCTACTGTTAACTAGGGCTGTCACTTTTGAGAAAAATCAAATTCGAACGGTTATCGAATATCAAGTAATGTATTCGAATATATTCGAATTTCTACGAGACACCCCCCCAAAAAAAAACACCGTAACGGAGATTCAATCACAAATTTATTAACAGTCTGACAGTCATAAACAGGACTCAGGCCTGTCTGAAAACATTTTTTTTTTTACTTAATGTTTTAAACAGCAGGTTATCAATTTAATCTATATAAAGAGCCACTAAGCTACATGGAAAAAAACTGCATCGGAACAGCACGGCACAAACAATAACGTGACGGCTTAAACAGCAGGAGTAAGGCCTATAGCCTAGCCTCATTTCTTATTTCAATTCATTTCTTAATATTGTTTGCTAGAAACACCAATTTATCAACTTGATCTGGGTCAAGTGCGGCTCTCTTTTTATTGGCGATGTTCCCCGCGGTGGAGAACACGCACTCAGTGCGCGCACACGTGCCTGGCACACACAGATTTGCGCGTCAATGTTGAGAAAAGTGGTATACGGTGTAGCTGTAGAACCCAAAATATTTCCAGACTCGACTTTTTAGATGAGTTAGACGATTAGTTGAGGTCGTAATTCTCCGCTCGGGCTGTCGTTCTGTGCGTTATCTTCCACTTTCAAAACAGGGAGGCTATTATTCGCTTGATTTGGTCATGGGCTTACGCTACAATATGTTTAGAGCGCCCGCTCCTGGATGAGATGGCAAACAATAATAAAAAACAAAAAACGGTCTAATCATAGACTGTAAAAAATGCGCTAAACATGGCACTTTAAAAACCGGATAGTTTATTTATAGTTCGAATACGGATATTTCACGTCATGTTCGAATGCATATTCGAATATCGAATAAAAATTGACAGCCCTACTGTTAACCAAGATAATCTAATATGCATCTCACGCACACTAGCGCGAAAAGAACAGTGCAGAACTACTCTGGCTGCTCTATTCTGTGCATACCTGCTAGTAACCTGAGAGTAAGCTAAGTACCATTTTGTGGTTCTCCATTAACTTTGGAAAACATTACTTGCTCCCTAAGTCAGTCCCAGCCTTTCAAATCAAGCAGGTATTTAATAAGGGCCTTCCTGGTGGTCCAGCATCCTAATGCCATGATGACTTTAAAGATCCAGCTGAGGATTCCTTCTGTAGACAACATGAGGGAACCCAAAGATCTAGATCTGTTCCTTGGGGAAACTAATAAAGGGAGACTGAGGGCAACACTCCCTACCGCCCCTGCTGCATTTTCAGCAAACGCACACACTGTCAGCGAACAGGAAAGGGTGGAAAAGGCCAAGCAGCGTGACATAATGACCATCCCATCTGGCGATAGCCAATCAGAGAGCATTACGAAAAAAGTGGAGCCAAGCAGTAGGATACGGGCTGTGATGTGGTCGTCACTAAGCCACAGGAAGTCAAAAGTACAAAGCACAGGTCCGAGTGATTCACCAGCCCATTCTAGATCGTTCTGGAGTGACATGATAATTTGGTTACTGGGAGAAAATAATGAAAGGACAGAGGAGCAGCCAATCAGGAGGAAGCCCAATGATGAAGCTCTGTGATCCTGCAAACAGGGAAAGAAAAGTTGTAACTGTGCAACCACATGCATCTTACTGATAGTATGCATATAATCACTGGATTCAAGACACTGAATGGACATTTACCTTGAATAGCTGATAAGCAGCATGTAGTGATGAGACAGACAAAATCATTAATGTCATAACTGTGGTAAACTCTTTTATAAAGTCCATCAGTGCCCTTTGAACACATAAATCACACATGCATGAAATTAGTGCACTTTTAAGTGTACACAACAAATATGTTAAGTATAAAATACAAAGAATGAAATATAGCATAAGCAAAGTTGCCAGACATACAAACATTAGGCAATGCAACAACCTTACTGGTAAAACACAACTATAATGAAAACGAAAAAATGCTATATGTATATCAATATAAGTTACTAACTAACACATTTACTAAAGACTGGAATCTACTGTATTGTAGCAAATATGACTGTCACGCCATACCTGAGCAGTAAGTGAAACATTTCATTGTTCAGCGTGTAATTACAACAGAAACCAGGCAAATTGCAAAACGTCAAGCTCGCTGTTTATCATCAACAACCCGAGGAGCCGAGTACAGGAAGTGTGTGCAGTACTGCGCTTAGCGGGTAGTGTGTGTTCTTCCCTCTAGTGGACGAGAGAGGAACAGCACCAATGTTGAGATCACTACAAATCCGGGTTACAGCCAAGCGGCTTCTCTCTATTAGAACCAACACGGAAGTGAATTAAACTGCAATTCATCAACTGGCTGCTTGAGGCGAGGCTGGCAGCAAAAAAGTGGTCAAATCTGTATCTCCCCAAAGCTAAAATGCCCAACTTTACAGAAAAAAAATATGTTTACAGCCTGGTGTTTAAAGTGGCTTTGGTCTCTAATTTTGCCCTTCATGACAACTGTGAGGGGGGTGAATTTTTTATTATAACTCATTCGTTTAAATTATATTAAGCCTTAATATGCTGCATAATCAAGGGGGCGTGGCCACTTGAGTGACAGGTGGATTGTCACTGCTGTCACTACTCACTAGCCGTTTGTCTGCTAGCCATCACGTCACCTTAGCTGATTCCAGCTGCTGAACTCGCCATCTCTGCCGTGTTTGTACTTTTTTCGGGATTTTTTCATACAATTTAATACATGTCTTATACCTTCGCCCACACCGTTGGATTCCGTCGTTGTCGAGTATCGAGAGAACAATCAGTTGTTTTCCTCTGTGAACATGCACTCATGGATGTCTGACAATTTCGTTGCTTTTTGGAGTTCAGATTTAAAAACGTCTATAAATATAGGCTACACTCGTTCTGCGGTAACGTTAGGCCTACCGTTGCTCTTACGGAACAGATAGACTATAATATGCTTATTTAACTTTTTAGTGTTCAATAAAAAGTTCCGTCAGATGAAATCATGCAGTTGTTAGTGCTTTCTTTCCGTCCCTTAAATGAGCGCGGATTTCTAGTGCATTTACTTGAACTTCTTAGGTAATATCTATCAGAATTTAAAATGGACTGAATAAAGCTCTCTACGAACCTGACGTGCGGGGCCGCGCTGACTGACATGTATGAGCATGAATCAGTCACACACGCTCAGAGCAAATATTGTAAGTTACTGTATGAGAATAATGCATCAAAATACACATAGTCTCACAGTTAGTTATGTTTTTTAACTATAATAGTATTTCAAAGGGCAAAAACATGTACTTTAACTATTGACTTTAGGCCTACTTCTTCAAGTCAGCTGTCACTTTAGCGCTAGGCTAGTAGGCAAGGCCAGTTTGGCAAGGCAAGTTCATTTATATAACACATTTCATACACGGTGGTAATTCAAAGTGTTTTACATAGAAGAAATTAAAACAATCAAAAGAAATCAGAGTAATTAAAACAGTTTAAAAAAAGAAAAAAAAAAAGAAAATACAGTAGCCTACAAACAGTCAGACGAACAGTGGTACAGTGCTCATTCAGTAAATGCAGAGCTAAACAGATGTGTTTTGAGTTTGGATTTGAATGTGACTACAGTAGGAGCACAGCTGGTCTCTTCTGAAAGCTGGTTCCAGCTACGGCTGGCATAGTAGCTAAAGGCGGCCTTGCCATGCTTAGTGTGAATCCATGGTATTTCAAGCTGATGTGATCCTAATGATCTGAGTGATCTGTTGGGTTTATATTCAATGAGCATGTCTGCAATGTATTGAGGTCCTAGGCCATTTAGTGATTTATATACCAGTAATAATACTTTAAAATCAATCCTATATGTAACTGGCAGCCAGTGTAAAGACCTGAGGACTGGTGTGATATGTTCATATTTTCTGGTTCTCCTCAGAATCCTCGCTGCAGCGTTCTGTATGAGCAGCAACTGTCTTATGGTCTTTTTGGGAAGACCCTTGAGGAATCTTGACTGGAAACAAAGCATCTAATTCTTACAATATTTTTCAGGTGATAGTATGCTGATTTAGTTATTGCTTTGACATGACTACTGAAACTAAGGTCTGACTCTAGAGACAAACCCAGATTCCTGACTTGATTTTTAGTTTTTTGACCCCTAGAGTGAAGATATGCATTCACCTTGAGAACTTCATCTTTGTTTCCGAATGCAATGACTTCAGTTTTGTCTTTGTTTAACTGAAGAAAGTTTTGGCATATCCAACAGTTTACTTCATCAATGCATTGGAACAGGGAGTCAATGGGGCTGTAATCGTTAGGTGATAGGGATAAGTAGAGCTGTGTGTCGTCTGTGTAGGATTGAAAATAATCCAAGACATTTGAAATGAACATTTGCTTTGAAAGACATTTGTTTTTACTGTTATCCACCCCCTCTTTCCCCAATGACCATTTGGAGTTGAGGGCCTGATAGTGATCAAGGCCTGTAGGCCTAGATGTGTGCACTTTGGGGGTCCATGACTTGTCACACCTTTAGAACAATGGGGGGAGTTGTAATTATCTGATTGGTCAGTTTGAATGTCTCACATTTGGTTTTTAGTCACATGGTCAGGGAACGGATAAAAGAAGATTGGAACTGTTGCTCTGTCTCTTTTAATGCTCTGCCCTTTTATGCTCTGGGTCTCTTTCTTGAGGCTCTCTCTCTCCCTTTCTTTACCTCCTCTTTTCTCTCTCTCTCTCTCTCTCTCTCTCTCTCTCTCTCTCTCTCTCTCTCTCTCTCTCTTTCTCTCTCTCTCTCTCTCTCTTTCTCTCAGGTAACATTTTACATAAATGCTGGGTACAATTAATGATATAAGTATTATCATCTCATACATCTATTTTGTAACTATTTTAAGTGTAACCATATTTTGTCATTAAACCTTTTCAATTACAAATAATGTGCTAATTAGTTTTGATTTGGTATTGACTTTGAAGTGCTACCTATTGCAATACAATTACAATATTGTCACTCTATATAGCAACGCTCTCCCACATATTAAGCTATTGTAACTGCGCTTATTTCCGTCGTTGGTATAAGTGGCAGTGGGTGGAATAGACAAGAAATGTACAGTTTTCTACCATCTTGCTGACAACGTTTCTTTAGTCATTCGGCAGTCTTGCAAACTGAACCCCTGCAGGAAATCCACCCTTACAGATGGTGCCGAAACCCGGGACTGACTTTGTAAGCCTGTTTATTGGTCCAATGAGGGTTTCCAATAATACAGGTGAAGGTCTTTGCGTGTTACTGTCTTTTCTCGTGGCAAAGTATTTTTGGTTAAATGCAATACATTTTCTCATATGTATTTACTCGTTACTTCATCTGACTCCATAAATGAAAGGTTTTAATAATATCTGTGCCTCACTAAAAGTGAGCGAATGTTTGACTATTCCGTTTAACTCTTCAATGAAAACAATGTCAGAGTCAGTTAAAATAATCAAATGTAACAATTTATTATGTCAGGTAAATGTATCATGCCAATTTCATAATCAATTCAAAGATAATCGATACAAAACATCAAATGCTCTGGAATAGAGAGAAGATGCAAACCCGACTTTAAGAAATACATGAGGCTGAGAGGTCTTCCTCTCAGCCTCACGGACCGATCTGAAGTACAGAAAAGGCCCTGAGCTCTCGCTGCGTTTCATTATATACCCAGACCTCATTTCAAATCTAAACATCATTCACAGTGGAAATTTACCTGCTAGTAACCATTTGCTAACAGTGAGACATTTGCATTCAGAGGTAGCACCTCTGGGTGTAGGGAGACCCTTTGTCTAGAGGCCAACACCTCCTTGTGTGCTAGTTATCCATAAAATCTCAAAAACCTTATTACCCTTTGTTTTACTTATTTGGAAATAGGACATTTGTACCAGTCGCACTGTGACATTTTAAATAATACTAAACATGAAAATACTCTGTGATAATCATTCACATTAAAACTACATTTTCTTGGGTGCATTCAGGTGGGGGTGAGGGGAGATGCAGATGAAGTTGGTTCGGAGGTGAGACTTTCGTCTCAATGGTGCATGAAGGCCAGTTCAAATGGTAATCTCCAGAGAGGTCCTTTTGTCCTCTCAGTGTCTGGTCACCCCCGAAACAGACTGTCTGGAATTTCCTAATTTATCAATTCTTACATCTGCATAGCTGTGATAAGCGATTTGGTTCTTTCTCATTATTTGGCTCATTGGGAGCATGTACAGGTTGAATAGGAGTGGCGCAAGAATTGAGCCTTGAGGGACTCCGCATGTCATGGATGTCCATTCAGACTTATGGTCTCCTATACTCGCATAATAACCTCTCCCTCCTAAGTATGACCTGAAACATTTTAGGACTATCCCAGAAAGCCCGACCCAGTTTTCCAGCCTGTCAAGAATGATGTTGTGATCAACAGTGTCAAATGCAGCACTGAGGTCGAGTAGTACCAGCACTGATAATTTGCCTGTGTCAGTATTTAGTAGCATTTAGCATTTGCTCCTTAGCCTGAGCAAACTTGATCACGTTGAGCTAGGCGACCGTAGTTTCAGCATACAGGCACCTCAACTCCACCCACGTCCCGCCTCTTTGCCCATTTTCATTAATCCAAGAGTGACGCGCGGTGACATACGCTTCCAAGATGGCGACGGTCGACTCCGCCCACTTTATGCTTCAAAAACGCTCTTCAGAAACCTACGGGTGACGTCATGGACACTACGTCCATATTTTTTTACAGTCTATGGTTACAGCACTGTATTCCGACAATTTATCTTATGGAATGCATAAGATCATGGACGATGGAAAAAAAAATTGTGTTTTGGTGCGATGCTGTGTCTAGATATTTGTGCAACACAAAAATGCTGAGTGTACCTTTAAGAATTCAATATAGGCTAATAATCATGTAATTTCCCCAGTTAAACTGGAACATCTTAAGTTATTAATACTTGAGACTCATCACCATGTTTACAGTCAATCATAAAAATGACAAAAGTATATACACTCCAATTGTAATGTAGCATAGTCAACAATGGACTACCTTGTTAAATACCAAAAATTGTGTGACAAAATACATAGGATGTATATAAAAATACAGTTTATAAAGTAAATGTTAAAATATTTAATAACATCAATTATTTAAATATGTTATTATTTAAACAACTTAAAACTACATGAAAATTAGCCATCCCTTTAAATGTTTAACTTCAGCTTTATTAGAATTTGTTATATTCATAGCAACCAGAATTTGATTTATTCTGACACATAAGTTTCTAGTTTCCCAGCAAGTTGTTGCTCAAATGCAGCCAAATAAGCCCTACATCACATTACTCTGTTTATGACAGGACAAATGTACACAGTAAGCTATAGAGTGCTGCAGAGATGATGCATTTTTGTAGGCCATCCCTGAAGTTAGCATCACCCTGGTTCCCTCGACATTTTTACAATGACTTTTGGATAATAAGCTCTGTGACCAACAAAAGTTTATGATACTTACACGTTTTTTCATCAAGATAATCTTTACAAATGAACACATCTTTTATGAATTTTGAAGCCTAAATGTATTCGCCAAAAGCTTTAGAATATAAACAAACTACACCATGGCCACAAGACTTCAATGTCACCATCACTAAGCTTCCAACAACTCTTTGTTTAAAATCTATAAGTTGGAACATTTGAGTTAGAAAAGTTTAATAAAGATCACAAGTATAGAAGGCTGTAAAAAGCTAACTAGTGACAGACGATTATTCCTGTTTGGCATGATGGTGTTTAATATCTCTGACAACCTCTGTAGTCCCACTTGCTCACTTGTTTTACAAGTCACGTAAAAGCAAAAAAAAAAGAAAAAAAAAATTCACGAGTTGGGTATACTGATGTGTTTTATTATGTTGAATAAACCAGGAAAATATATCGAGCTTGTGCTAACCTATTAAAAAAAAACGTGACATCGGGATGATTACCCTTGTGGGGTTTTAGAACTCATTCCTGCGACACACTATTCATAATCAGTTACTGTTCTCTTGGGTGTGCTATAATTGTGTATGGTTTGACTTTAAGAACCACACTGGCG
Organism: Siphateles boraxobius; assembly: GCF_051911475.1. Classification (NCBI taxonomy): domain Eukaryota; kingdom Metazoa; phylum Chordata; class Actinopteri; order Cypriniformes; family Leuciscidae; genus Siphateles; species Siphateles boraxobius. The sequence goes on along the minus strand of NW_027508722.1, from coordinate 16,409,213 downwards.
ACGCCTCGCAGGTCAGGCAGAGGCTCTTCTTTACTGGCAGGCAAGAACTGAAAGTCTCGCAGCAGATAAGCCGTGAAGAGAAACATCTCCATTTTAGCTACTGCCTCTCCCAGACACAGTCGAGCTCCCCCTCCAAAAGGAATCAGGGCACGAAGGGACCCATCACCACCTTCCAAAAAGCGTTCTAAAATAAATCATATTCACTGTCACGGTTATTGAGCACTGCATTGTGTGTGTAAACATGCAAATTAGAGAGGTCTGACAACTTGTGTGGTTTTGTACCTGGTTTGAAGCTGTATGGATCATTCCAAACGTCTGGATCATGGTGGGCACCATACAGATTAGGAATGATTATTGTATTCTTGGGGATGAAATGGCCTGCAATACTAGACAGAGGATTGTATGAATTTCTTTCAAGAATCTGATTGAACATTAAAAGGGCTATATGATTATTATATATATATATATATATATATATATATATATACAGTATATATATACAGTATATATATAATAATTCATAAACCATTATTAATAGCGACACTATTGGCAGTTAAGTGAACTGCAGCCAGCGACTTATCACTCATGCTTATCACTCATGGGTGGATGCTCGCACTCATGCACCCATAACATACAATAGACTGAATGTGATTCAAGGGCCCAATATACTCATGGAGAAGTTCTTTTTCATTCTTTGCTTAGAAGTATAAAAACGTTGGAAATAAATTTGCTGCGATGCTTTTACCAAAAATCTCACCAACGCCCAAGCTGCTGAGAGCAACTCTGTCAGCAGTGAGAAAACAGCAGTTAAGAAAGCATCTGATTGATGTGGATATGTTTGCACCAGCTCTGCAGTTCACCGGCATCATGTCAGAAGATGAGGTAATTGCAATTACACTGTTCTGATAGTTTGATTACAAACTATTTTAAAATATAGATTATATAAATCAGAATATTTGAGAACATAGCTAGAATTAATCCCGCATCTTTGCATGACAAAGAATTTATATTGTTTTTATTTTACTTTATACTAAATTTTACTAAGTAATTACTTCATGTAATTTTTTATGAATGGATGGCAATGGAGATGAGGCTTCACTAAACCGAATAAACTGCTTTTGTTACCCTTATCATTTTAAGGGTAACACTAAAACAACTTTTTTTAGTTAATGATCTGTAAGAATGGAGCTTCATAAATGCTGTTCATTGATTCGAGTACACTTTTTGACATTTGGGTTTAAAGGGTAACTAAACCCCTGGTCAGAGCCTGACTCCCCCCACTGGCAATATTTGAAAAATGCTGGAAAAGTGGGCAGAGCCCAGCGGAGGGGGGGAGTGCACCCAAGACGCATCTCTCTGTAGGCAAGGGCGTGGTTAGCTGGTACCCTCTGACGTCAGAGGGTACCATTACCTCCAATAGGGATCTCCCAGTCACGTGACCCCTAGCCATTTTGACGGAATACATCCTTCAGCTACAGCTACATCCTTCAGCCACTTTTGAACCAGAAACAGCGGCAGAAGCGCCTGACCTGGGCTACAGAGAAGCAGCACTGGACTGTTGCTCAGTGGTCCAAAGTACTTTTTTTGGATGAAAGCAAATTTTGCATGTCATTCGGAAATCAAGGTGCCAGAGTCTGGAGGAAGACTGGGGAGAAGGAAATGCCAAAATGCCTGAAGTCCAGTGCTGCTTCTCTGTAGCCCAGGTCAGGCGCTTCTGCCGCTGTTTCTGGTTCAAAAGTGGCTTGACCTGGGGAATGCGGCACCTGTAGCCCATTTCCTGCACACGCCTGTGCACGGTGGCTCTGGATGTTTCTACTCTTGTAAGATGTGTCTTACCCTCTTGCTTGAGGGTGTCAATGATGGCCTTCTGGACAGCAATCAGGTCGGCAGTCTTACCCAGGATTGCGGTTTTGAGTAATGAAACAGGCTGGGAGTTTTTAAAAGCCTCAGGAATCTTTTGCAGGTGTTTAGAGTTAATTAGTTGATTCAGATGATTAGGTTAATAGCTCGTTTAGAGACCCTTTTCATGATATGCTAATTTTTTGAGATAGGAATTTTGGGTTTTCATGAGCTGTATGCAAAAATCATCAGTATTAAAACAATAAAAGACCTGAAATATTTCAGTTGGGGTGCAATGAATCTAAAATATATGAAAGTTTAATTTTTATCATTACATTATGGAAAATAATGAACTTTATCACAATATGCTAATTTTTTGAGAAGCACCTGTATATATATATCGTAAAATTGGGAGCCTGATGTGTCCGGCTAAGACAAAACCTTATATTATGCTGAATGATAGTGCACACAAACATTGCAGATTTCTATGGCAACAGTGGATTTATAATATTTGATTCCGAACTCCAAGAAATCATTCATTAGCCTTCGAGGGGACAACTTACCGGTTCCAAAATGAAGACTGCAAAGCTGTGTTGAGTTGGATTGTGTTGAGTTGGAAGCCAAACAGTAAAACTGCCATCAGCGTTTTGCCGGTTTATTGCCACCAACCACTTGTTTCTCCGTTTTGTTTCTTTTGGGTTACCGTATAAAGATATTCCTTTTGAATGATCACGTATCTGATCGCATCCAACTGCACAGCATCGCTCGGGCATGATAGAAATATTTAGCGACGAGCTGTATTATCACCGGCGGTATAGCATTTTCTATTCCGTCAAGATGGCTGCTCCAAATGGCGTGACGTCCCTATAGGAAAATTCAACTGCTGTAACCACCGTTCAACCTAAAGAGGGGAGCACTCAGATATTTTTACACCATATATTGTAGAATTAAAACACTTTATACCCAAATGTCAAAAAATGTACTCGAATCAATGAACAGCATTTATGAAGCTTCATTCTTACATATCATTAACTAAAACAAGTTGTTTTAGTGTTTAGTTACCCTTTAAAGTGTTTTAATTCTACAATATATGGTGTAAAAACGTCTGAGTGCTGCCCTCTTCAGGTTGAATGGTGGCTACTACAGCTGAATTTGCCTACTGGAAGTTGTGGTACCCTCTGACGTCAGAGGGTACCAGCTAACCACGCCCTTGCCTACAGAGAGATGCGTCTCAGGTGCACGCCGCCCCTCCGCTGGGCTCTCCCCACTTTTCCAGCATTTTTCAAATATTGCCAGTGGGTGGAGTCAGGCTCTGACCAGGGGTTTAGTTACCCTTTAAGTAATCGATAGCCTGTTCACTAATCTTTAACATGTTTTATGCTAAACAATACTTTTGTTGGAATGATATTTAGATTTTACTATGATAAAAAGGTTATTTCATTGACCTTATTCCTCCGCCCCATGACACTTTGCGCAAATTATGGGTGTAACTTCCGTTAAGCTGTAGACAATCAGTGAAAAGACTCGCTCTATGAATGCAATACATTAAAAAAAGTGTCACTATGAGATAACTTTATTCTATGCACCCTTCAACCATCAAACTTTAAAAGGAAATTTTAAAGTGTAAAAGCATCAACAAGGTACTTTCAACAGACCATGAATAACCCCAAAAGCACGATTCTTTCCACAGCAATAACGGATGGGTTAAATATCACTGTAGTAATATATGTATTATGTAACATATGTTGCCTTAATCAAAAATGTTCATTAACTTCAGCATTACGTGATACTATTTCATACTATTTCGTCATTTTGACAGATTATAAATTGTATTTACATGTGAAAACAAACCTGGAAAGAGAAGAGCTGCGTGGCCCGAGGCTCATAGTAGAACTAAAGTGCAGTGCTGGCACCTCTAAGTTATAAAATCTCACAAATGTGGACGGCGAAGACCAGCCAGCCTCCACACAAATGTCTTCGATGGGTATATAACTGGACCAAGCCCATGAAGAAGCCATGCCCCTTGTGGAATGAGCTCTGACGCCTATGGGACATTGCCGGCCCATTGAAGCGTAAGCTAGAAAGATAGTGTCCACTATCCATCTTTATAATCTCTACGGCCACCGGGACTCAGGGTTTTAGCTAGCTCTGAACGGGACGCATATGCAGCAGGCCCAGGTGGAGTACTGACGATGCTGAGTCCATAAGGCCCAGTGGCCTCTGAAACGTTCTTTGAACGAAGCCTCTAGTCGATTACAGTCCCCAGGAAGGTTACTCGCTGGCTGGGGAGCAGCATGCTCTTGGACACATTGATCTTGAGCCCGAGACATTCTAGATGGCCAAGGAGCCAGGACCTGTGGGTTATTAGTTCGGCCTCCGACTGAACTAGAATGAGCCAGTCGTCGAGGTAATTCAAAATGCACATTCCCTGCTGTCTCAGGGGGGAAAGAGCTGCGTCTATGCACTTTGTGAACGTACGAGGAGCCAGGAACAACCCGAATGGCAGGACCGTGTATTGACAAGCCTGCCCCTTGAAGATGAATCTTAAGAATGGCCTGTGATGGGGGGCTATTTGAATGTGAAAGTAAGCATCTTTCAGATCCACTGAGAAAAAACAATCCACTGGGCGAACCTGCGCAAGGATTTGTTTAGTTGTTAGCATTCTGAATGGCCGTCTCATGAGTGCCTCGTTTTATTATGTTTAGTACCCATTTTGACGCATCAGGGATGGCTCCCCAGGCCTTTGGCCGAGTGGTTTGGGGCTGAATGGCATTTGGGGACAGGCCGCCATATAATCACCCTTATTTTGGGGGGGGGGGGGGGGGGGGAAATGCTCTTTTTGTGCTTTATTTGGATCACTGTTAAAACAGCATTTGTGTGCTTGGGTTTGTGAACTGTGTAGGGTATGTACCAATCAGACACACACTAATTATTCATTATATACAAAGGTTTATGAAACTCCAAAACTAACAGCCCAAATGAACGAACACAAGGGCAGAAACAGTGTCATGTTACAGGGCTGACAAGGAGATTTTATGACCTTAGAGGAATGTGGCCACATGCACAAGAGAGAGATACAATGGGAACACCGAAACCCTCTTTAAAACAGACTTTGCTGCATTAATCATAGACTAACTTATCTATTAGGTATATATTATGGTATGTATCCTGGTATACAACCAACTAACGATCAATGTAACCTCACCCTGTATCATGCCTCCTACCTAACTAATCCTCATTTATTGACTCACACTTTGATGTACATCACCTTCTTCTAGAATGCAGTGTGGATGTGTTATAGTTATCTGAGCATTAATGAAGGTATAACCACGCTATGGACAAAAGACTCAACTAAGAGCCACTTTCCCTCTCAGACATGTCACCTTTCTGATTGGTCGAGTTCAACCCTTAGGGGAGGATCTTTTCCAGGCTTTATTAGAGACACTCCACATGTGACCTCCCTCTCTTAGTTCTTTCATCCAGCCGCAACACTGTTCTGGTGATACTAGGGAACCCCCTCCCCCTCCACGGGGGCTCCAGGGCCCAGCAGGCCTCGATCCAACCAGATATGGGCTTAGGCAGGAGAGAGAAGACTCTCTCACAAAGAACCAAGGACAATCTCAGGAGTTTTGGAACAAAGACTCCAACCAACAACGACTCCAATCACCCACTCTTCCGACTTCCTCACTTCTCCTGGGTGCTCGGCGTGGCCTCAACAGGGCCCCAGGCCCTGATCAAACTAGCCATGCGTTCCTGGAGAAAGAGAACTCTCAACCAACTTCCACTTGACACTGCCGGAACCATCAACGACTTAAATTTTCAGCAACTTCAAGAATTGTTCCCACTACAAATGCAAGTATTCAATTCAATGAAATGTGAAAATGAAATTCTGATGGTTCTTCTCATAGTCCCTTTTTCCGGTTTCCAATTTAATCCTATCACTAACCTATTTCTGTATGTGTGTTTAGTTTATTTATGTGTATGATTTAGTTAATAAAACGTATGCACTTTATGTATTTGGTTCTGTTTTGTTTGCAATACAAAGTCACTTTTACGATCGCGGTTTTTGCTACTTGCTCAAAGTGCTGTACATGCTAAGAAATAATTCTTCTTCTGTGGCCATGGAAGATACCCTTTTCTTAGAATAAATCAATAATCAAAAGGGTTCGTTGGACGAACTGATTACTTGATTCTAATATTAATTCAGCCACATCAAGTTAATCCAATTGACTGACCCAAATATTCATAATTAATAATAACAAGTTATTATTGATTATTAATATTTCATATAGCTAGGTTCCTTACAACTGTTACGGCCCTATTGGCTACACTTTGAACATCTCCAGCCGCCTGAACTGAAGAGGGGGCTGGGAGAAGCGCACAAGCTTTCTTCGGGGTTGGTCCGGCCGTGGCAGGACTTAAGGGATAGTTCGGCCAAAAATTATATTTAACCCATGCATTACTCACCCTCAAGCCGTTCGAGATGCATATATCAATCTTGTTTCAGACGAACACATTTTCAGTTATTTTAGAAAATGTCTTAGACCCTTCAGTGGATATAATGTGAAGCAATGGGGTCCACCTCCTTCAAGTCCCAAATTGTGCATACATCCTTCAAAAAAGTAATCCTACGGCTCCAGGGGGATAAACGAAGGCCTTCTGAGGGTAATCCGTGCGGTTTTGTCGTAAAATTATACATATTTAAAACTTTATAAATGAAAATATCTGACTTCCGGCAACGATCGACGCGCGTTCACGGGTGATGGAAGTCGGCGTACGAGGTATGACGTAGCGTAGGAAAACGACAAAACGACAAAACGACAAAACCGCACGGATTACCCTCAGAAGGTCTTCGTTTATCCCCCTGGAGCCGGATGGATTACTTTTGTCAAGGATGTATGCACATTTTGGGACTTGAAGGAGGTGGACCCCATTGCTTCACATTATATCCACTGAAGGGTCTAAGACATTTCCTAAAATAACTGAAAATGTGTTCGTCTGAAACAAGATTGACATATGCATCTCGAACGGCTTGAGGGTGAGTAATGCATGGGTTAAATATCATTTTTTGGCCGAACTATCCCTTTAGCACCCTCCTTTTCCCTCCTGTCTTTTGACTAGCAAGGTTTCCGAAGCTCAGGGTCTTGGCAGACTGTGCGCTTGGAAGTGCTTGGCAGACTGTAAGAGCCGGTGAGTTTCAGCCACGGGGCGGGGCTGAGACGCTGGTGGCACTGCTTTAGCTGGCTGTTGGTCAACACTTTCTTGGGGCGACCCGATGTTGAGCTTGATCTCTTTGGCAGGAAGTGCCGCATAGCCTTCAATGACTTCTGAGCCTCTGTGAAGCGCTTGGAGAATCCCTTTACCACAGGGCCGAAGAGACCAGCGCTCAAGATCTGCAAGTCCATGAAGGCTGCCTTGTCCGCATCTTTGATATCTGTCAAGTTGAGCCAAAGATGACGCTCTAGCACGACTAAGCTGGCCATGCTTCTTCCAATTACCTTGGCAGTGGTCTTTGTAGCACACAGGGCTAGATCGGTGGTGCTGTGCAGGTCCCTGAAGTCTGCGGGGTCCGGTCCAGACTCGTCCATGGAGCGGAGGAGTTTGGCTTGGAACACCTGGAGGACTGCCATGGTGTGCAAGGCAGAAGCAGCTTGACTGGCGGAGGTATAGGCCCGGCCGGCAAGAGCTGAGGTGGTCCTAGAGGGCTTTGAAGGGTGAAACGTCTTGGCTCTCCATCCAATGGAGGTGGGCGGGCAAAGGTGCATGGCCACCGCGTCCTCCAGAGGGGGCAGTTTCTCGTACCCTCTCTCTTCAGCGCTGTCGAGTGAGTTTAGCATGGCTGAAGTTGATGAGCGCAGGCTTGCAGAGTATTGGGCACGCCATGACTTAGTTAGCTCATCGTGCACCTCTGGGAAAAACGGGGCTGGACGCTGTCCAGGGGCCTGCTGGCTCCCCGGCAGAAACCATTCATCAAGGCGGCTTCTGGTGGGCTCCTCGGGGGAAGACCACTCGAGGCAGAGGTCCGCAACGCTTTGGCGTGGACGTGGAGGAGTTCGACGTCCAAACTAGTCCTGGCGCTGTTGCCGCTTGACTGAGACGGGGGGCGGGATCTGTGACAGAGCCCGGCCATTCCTCGCTTTCTGACGCAGCCAACGACAGGCTGTCGTCGTGTTCCTCTTCCGACCCGCCGAACCAGACGAGGCGGGCCGCTTCGAGGGAGGGGCGCTGGTCCGTCTTTGTGAACAGGATGGGCGAGGTATCTCTCTCTGGAGAGAGAGCGAGGCATGCGGGGACAGGGGCCGGCATGGGCTCGCTCAGCTCTATCCGCTCAGGCATCCTCTGACCCTGCTGTTTCTTCCTCCGCAGCTCGAGGAGTGAAGGAAACGGGAGAGTGCGAGGGGCTGTGTCGCTCTCTGACGTAAGGAGAGCTAGCCGCGAGTGCAGAGAGGCGAGTGGCATGCTCTCACAGTGAGAACAGCCGCCTCGTTTGAGTGCCGCTTCTGCGTGTCAGTTAATGTTGTCGTTTTTCATACTTTTACAGTGGATTGCAAAGGGAAAAAAGAAAATAATAATGAGGAAAAATAAGCAGCGACTAAAAATAACTCTTGCCATAGATATTCTTGTTATAACATGTCACGTTAAAATACCAAGTGTAACGTTATTCTCATGATGTCTGAAAATAAATCATGAAGGAAAATTGACAGCTCATCCAGTCAAACTGACGAATAAGCTTTATTTGTAGGGCAACCTTATGATTTGAAATGATTCATTTCAGCCTTTTTGAATGGAAGTTCCCCAAACCGCATGTGCCACGCATAATTCAGAACGAATTCAGATAAGCTCATCAGGAATAAGGTGGATAAGGGAAGGCAGAGTAGGGAATATTGCGGCAGGCAAGACTCATTTACTGCATTACCATAGTATTTTAACAGTAATATTGAGTGATATTGTATATTGTCTAAAGAAAGTAAAAAATACAGATGTTTTCTTTCTTTTGCTTTCAGGTTTTACCAGTTATAATAAGACTTGAATTGTAATGATTATTATTACTGCATGTCTGCATATGATATGACACTGATATTATGCGCTTTAATGAATAAAGACAAAATTATTAATTTAATTTTAAATATTGTGTTGTATTGCTTAAGGCGAGACACTACAGGTGAATAGGGTATTTTTTTTTAACTAGCATATATCACCATGAAACTTTGCCAGTTGATTACCTACATTAAGATGAGAAAAAAATGTATTACAATTTTTCTGTAATTTAATGTTTAAATATGCAGATGAGGCATTGTCTAATTAAATATGCGCTATTTTGCATATATTTTAAAAAACGAAATCTGAGTATTGGACAAAGCCAGGTTAAAAATTATTTTTTCATTGTGTTCACATTAGATGGGGAAAAAATTACAGAGGGATTTATGGATATCTACTTTTGTTATCCTGTAAATCAGAATATACTGTCAATAGCCTTAAAAAAATGATTTTCGACATGTTTTTTGGAATAAAATGTTATATAAATCAGGCTAGGAATAATATATTTACAAATCCCTCTGTAAATGTCTTCATAATATAACTAGGTACAAGACTGGAAAGTTTGGTGTATATAGGTGCTAATGAACTGGAGTTCCCTTTCGTTGTCACTCCGAGTTACGTGGGATGACGACGAATGGGGTTTCGCTTAGAAAGCCTATCAACTTCGAGTATTACAAAACGAGCCAATGGCAAGGAAATGCCATGGGTCTGCGGAATTTGCATGGCGTAAGTCCGCCCCACCTCGTGGGTATAAAAGGAGGAAGCCGGCAGCAAGCAGATATGTTTTCGCTTCGGAGCCAAGTGTATTCTTCTCTCCACAAGCCATCTCTGAATTGTCAGCTTTACAAACGAGTACCTTGAGTGTTGGTGTGACGGCGATCTACGGCGAGAGCGTGCTTCCTGCTGATCTGTTGCAGTGGTCTGCCAGTCGGTGCGTTTCTCCCCGGGTGCTTCAACACTTGAGTTTTCTCTCACTAAAAGAGCTTACACGTGGCACGTCTTTTTAAAGATGTCTCGCCCGTGTACTTCTGGTTGCGGCAGATTGGTATCGGACTCTGATGGGCACGAGCGTTGCATAGTATGTTTGGGCATTGATCATGCTAGAGCAGCGCTCGTGGATGACTCATGTTCTCTCTGTGGGAACATGACCATCGCGTCATTACGGTCGAGACTCCGTGAACTCGCAAGAGTGAGAGTCCCCTCATCCACCCCCCGTCCTGCGGCTGGTGGCCAGGGTGACCTGAGGGTTACGGTCTGGAACAAGGCGCCGACTATGTGTCCGCGACCCCAGCCCCCCGCTTCAATGACGGTGCCCACTAGTGAACTGCTGATTCCCGCGGGTCTACCCTCTGGTGGCCCGCGTGTTTCAGTTGAAGCTACAGAGGAAGATGCCATGTCTGTTGAAGCATCACTAGGCGGGTTTGACTCTTCTGGAAGTGAGGGCTCGTCACAGCTGCCACCTTCCGGTGTGAATACGGCTGTGCTCGAGTCTGATCCGGAGATGACGGCCATGCTTTCCCGGGCAGCCGCGAGCATCGGACTTGAGTGGAGGCCTCCACCCTGTCCTGAGCGCTCGCGGCTGGACGATTGGTTTTTGGGTAAGGCCGCCGACCCTCGTCCTCGGCAAACCCCAATACCTTTCTTCCCGGATGTGCATGGTGAGATCTCGAAGTCCTGGAAGACCCCCCTGTCTTCTCGGGACCGCTCGCTGGTCTCATCCGCCTTTCCTCCCCTCGATGAGGCAGCTGCCCGTGGGTACACTGGGCTTCCCCCGGTTGAACGCTCTGTTGCCATGCAACTATGTCCTCAGAGTGCTTCTTCTCGGGGCGAGCCTAAGCACCCATCCAAAGCCTGTAGATTTTCGTCGACCCTGGTGGCGAAGTCTTACAGAGCGGCGGGACAGGCGGCTGCTTCACTGCATGCTATGGCCACTCTGCAGGTCTACCAGGCCCAGATGCTCAGAGACATGCACGAGGGTAGGACAAACCCAGGGCTCTTTGATGAGCTGCGCGCCGCGACCGACCTTGCTCTCCGGGCGACGAAGGTTACCGAGCGCTCCCTGGGTTTGGTGATGTCCACAGCTGTGGTCCAGGAGCGACATCTGTGGCTGAACCTGGCTGACATGCGGGACGCTGAGCGGACCCGTCTGCTTAACGCCCCCTTGTCCCAGGCCGGCCTCTTCGGCGGTGCAGTTGAAGACTTTGCCCAACAGTTTTCAACTGCCCAGAAACAGACCGAGACCATCAGACACATTCTGCCCCGCCGGCCCGCTGCTGCCTCCACCTTGCCGGCCGGGCAGACGCCTCGACCTGTTTCCCGCCGAGGGCGCCCTCCTGCGGCTCCCGCCCCTCCCGCCCGGACCACGCAGCAGCCTCCACCCAGGGCCGGTCGCGGAGGAAGCCGTAAGAAGGCGCCACAGCCCTCTCCTGCCCCGCCCCCCGCTAAACGCCGGGCCAAGCGGCGCTCCTGAGACGGGCTGCTCAGGGATGATGGTTGTTTCTCAGGAGGTGGTAGCAGGACCACTCCTTCCCCCGGTGGAGGGCCGGGGGAGAATCTTTTGTTCTCCACTCCCCGCTGCTCACCCACGGGTGGGCAGCACCCTAATGTGGTTAAAGTCAGAAACAATCCCCTCTTCCCTGAGCTCACAGAGTTCTCGGGCGACACAGAGCGCCGCCCACAAGCCGTGCTCTCCTCGCCCCCCTCTGTCCCAGAGGCGGTTGACACGGCGTGCCGTCCACGGACCGCTTCGCCCCTGTCCCCCTCTGTCGCCAGACCCCTGGCAGAGCAGGCCCCCGCGGGACGACCAGCCTGGTCCTCCCCTGGCCCCCTCTGCCAGGGCGCGGTTGCTAACTGTGCCCCCTCTCCGGGCCGCTATGCCGTCCACATCTGGGCCAGTTACTCCGCTTCGCTGCCCCTCCGGGGGGACGCCTGTGGCTCGCATGATCCCGTTGGTTCAGTTCCTGGGAGCCTGGCTAGAGCTTCCCCGTCTGTCCCACTGGATCGCGCGTACCGTCAGGCTCGGCTATGCGATTCAGTTCGCACGGTCTCCTCCCCGCTTCAGGGGAGTCCGCTCCACTTTGGTCGGTGGCAATGCCCCTATCATGAGAGCAGCGATTGCCACCCTGCTGGCGAAGGGTGCAATCGAGACTGTCCCTCCAGCCGAGATGAGGTCCGGCTTCTACAGCCCCTACTTCATTGTCCCCAAGAAAACCGGTGGGTTACGGCCAATCCTGGACTTGCGCGTGCTGAACCGCTCCCTTCACAGGATGCCGTTCAAGATACTCACCGCCAAACGCGTTTTCGAATGCATACGGCCCCAGGATTGGTTTGCAGCGATCGACCTGAAGGACGCCTACTTTCATGTCTCCATTCTTCCTCGACACAGACCGTTCCTCCGGTTTGCTTTCGAGGGGCAGGCAGTACGCGGTTCTCCCTTTCGGGCTAGCCCTGTCTCCTCGCATCTTCACGAAGGTCGTCGAGGCGGCCCTTGTTCCCCTTCGAGAACAAGGGGTTCGCATCCTGAGTTATATCGACGACTGGCTGATCCTAGCTCACTCTCGAGATCAGGTTTGCGAACACAGGGACCTAGTGCTTCGGCACCTAGCCCGTCTGGGCCTTCGGGTCAACTGGGAGAAGAGCAAACTTTGCCCCGTGCAGAGGATCTCTTTTCTCGGTATGGACATCGACTCGGTCGCCATGTCCGCGCAGCTTACGAGCGAGCGCGCGCAGTCACTGCTGACTTGCCCTAGACAATTCGAGGGCAAGAGTGCGGTTCCACTGAAACTTTTTCAGAGGCTCCTGGGGCATATGGCATCTGCAGCCGCGGTCACGCCGCTCGGATTGCTTCATATGAGACCGCTTCAGCTTTGGCTTCGCGACCGAGTCCCGAGGTGGGCATGGCAACACGGCACGTTCCGAGTACCAGTTACTCCGACCTGCCGTCAGTTCTTCACCCCGTGGGCGAGCCTCGGTTTTCTCAGGGCCGGTGTCCCCCTGGCACGAGCTTCCCGGCATGTTGTTGTCTCAACAGATGCCTCCACCACGGGCTGGGGCGCCATGTGCAATGGACATGCTGCTGCGGGCTCCTGGACAGGACCCCAGCGGCTGTGGCATGTCAATTGCCTCGAGTTGTTGGCAGTACGCCTTGCCCTGCACCGCTTCCGGGCGTTGCTCAGGGGTCAACACGTACTAGTCCGTTCAGACAATACCGCCACTGTAGCGTACATCAACCATCAAGGTGGTCTACGCTCCCGCCGTATGTCACAACTCGCTCGCCACCTCCTCCTATGGAGTCAGAAGCATCTGAGGTCGCTTCGAGCCATCTTCATTCCCGGAGCGCTGAACTGTGCAGCCGACGAGCTCTCACGGCTTCAGCCCCTCCCTGGAGAATGGCGACTCCATCCCCAGTCGGTTCAGCTGATTTGGGACCAGTTCGGGGACGCGCAGATAGATCTGTTTGCCTCTCACGACTCGACCCATTGCGCCCAGTTCTATTCCCTGACCGAGGGCACGCTCGGCACGGATGCTCTGGCGCACAGCTGGCCGCAGGGCCGCAAGTATGCGTTTCCCCCAGTGAGCCTTCTTGCGCACACTTTGCGCAAGGTCAGGGAGGACGAGGAGCAGGTCATTCTGGTTGCCCCTTACTGGCCCAACCGGACCTGGTTCCCCGAACTAGTACTCCTCGCGACAGCACCTCCCTGGCCGATCCCTCTGAGGAAGAACCTTCTTTCTCAGGGACGGGGCACCCTATGGCACCCTCGTCCCGATCTTTGGAACCTCCACGTGTGGCTCCTGGATGGGACGAGGCAGGTTTGAGTACCCTACCACCAGCGGTGGTGGCTACCATCACTTCCGCTAGAGCGTCGTCCACGAGACACGTCTATGCGTTGAAGTGGAACCTCTTCGTCAACTGGTGCTCTTCTCACCGAGAAGACCCCCGGAGATGCTCGATCAGTGTTGTGCTTTCCTTCCTTCAACAGGGGCTGGAGCGAAGGCTGTCTCCCTCCACCCTGAAGGTCTATGTTGCCGCCATTGCCGCACATCATGACCTCATCGAAGGTAAGTCGGTGGGGAAGCACGACCTGGTCATCAGGTTCCTGAGAGGAGCGAGGAGACTAAATCCTCCTCGTCCTCCTCTCGTTCCCTCTTGGGACCTCTCAGTGGTTCTAACTGCCCTGAAGAGTGCTCCCTTTGAGCCCCTGCAATCAGTCGAGCTTAAGTTCCTGTCTATGAAGACAGCGCTCCTGGTTGCACTGGCCTCCATCAAGAGGGTTGGGGACCTGCACGCATTCTCCGTTGACGAAGCGTGCCTGGAATTTGGGCCGGCTTCCTCTCACGTGATCCTGAGACCCCGGCCTGGATACGTGCCCAAGGTTCCTACCACTCCCTTTCGGGACCAGGTGGTGAACCTGCAAGCGCTGCCCTTGGAGGAGGCAGACCCAGCCTTGGCACTGCTCTGTCCAGTACGCGCTCTCCGCGCCTATGTAGACAGAACGCAGTGTTTCAGGGCCTCAGACCAGCTCTTTGTCTGTTATGGTGGGAAGCTGAAGGGAAAGGCTCTCTCCAAGCAAAGGTTGTCTCACTGGATAGTGGACACCATTGCTTTGGCTTACCAGCAGCAAGGTCGACCATGCCCCCTTGGTGTGACTGCCCACTCCACCCGGAGTGTGGCGTCCTCTTGGGCTCTAGCGCATGGCGCCTCGCTAACAGACATCTGCAGAGCTGCAGGCTGGGCGACACCTAACACATTCGCCAGATTCTATAATCTCCGAGTGGAGCCTGTGTCCTCTCGTGTACTCGCTTCAACCAGCTAGTACCGGACCCGCTCAGGTGTCTTCGCTTGCTCGCCATTCCACTCCACGGACTGGATACGTGCGATATTTTCCTCAGGTGAGCTTCTCCGAAAGCCCTGAGCTCCTCCAGCACTCCTGACGTCGGCGCCAGTGTCTATTGCCTGCGCGTCGGCTAGGTGCCTCCCGTGTGCATGGTCCCTCCTCTGAGCGACCCCCACATGTGTATTTCCACTGTAAGCCTCTCTGAGCGTGTGTCTTTCCCTTGGCAAGCCACCTTGCCACCCCTGGGGTTGAAATATTCCACCTGCGGCTGGACACCCCAGTGTTTTCCATATGCTTCCTTCGGGTCATATGTGTATTCTCTAAGTCCCCCCCCTCCGGGCTGGCATTAATTGCATACTTCCCCTAAGCTTGGGATATGCTTCCCAGTGTACCTTGGTATTCCTGTGATAAAATGAGTCCTTTGTCCAGGCTGACAGGGATCTCGATTTACGCAGGGCACTGGAAGACAGCTGAGAAGGTGGCGTGATTAGACTGGTAACCCCATTCGTCGTCATCCGACGTAACTCGGAGTGACAACGAAAGGGAACGTCTACGGTTACGTATGTAACCCTCGTTCCCTGAGTAGGGAACGGAGACGTTACGTCTGCCTGCCACTTTCCGCTGTACCGCGGGGATCGCCTGAGCTCAGTCTTGGCTCCTCAGTGTAGAAACATATCTGCTTGCTGCCGGCTTCCTCCTTTTATACCCACGAGGTGGGGCGGAGTTATGCCATGCAAATTCCGCAGACCCATGGCATTTCCTTGCCATTGGCTCGTTTTGTAATATTCGAAGTTGATAGGCTTTCTAAGCGAAACCCCATTCGTCGTCATCCGACGTAACGTCTCCGTTCCCTACTCAGGGAACGAGGGTTACATACGTAACCGTAGACGATTTCAGACTTGGAGTATGAGAGAACAGTCATTTTGAGAAAACGGGCTTTAAAGATTTAGCATCAGCCAATGAGATTGCGCATTTAGAGTAAAATCCCCCCTTTTATTTTCACGATTGGTTGGTGATAAAAAGGAAATGACCATATTTGGATCCGACAGCATTGTTCAGGAGAGAGAGAACTTTCTAACGGTGTGTGTGATGACAGGGTGCAGATCACGATCGCGGAGCAGCGGGATGATTTATAACGACAACTTTTGACGAATTTATGAGAAATCTACAGACGCAAACAGACAAAGTGTAGTAAAATAAAGACCTAAATGTGTATTTTGGACTTTTTTTCACCACAAGTCTGAAAGAAGACATGTTATTGAAGACAAATATCCCAAAATCTCAAAATTGACCAGTGAAAAAAACGTCTCGGGTTACGTATGTAACCCTTGTTCCCTGAGAAAGGGAACGAGACACTGCGTCGGTGACGACACTAGGGGAACGCCCTTCAGCGTAGCACGTCTGAATTTATGAATGAAACCGAATCCAATCCTATTGGCGTTGCGTGATGACGTAGCGTGTGACGGCATAAGCGGATGTGTTCAAAAGCACGCCGGCACACAGAAAATGTCAGCTTTTGCTATGAAGCAAGTGCTCCAAGCAGGGTGAGGTGTGGCGAACCGACGCAGTGTCTCGTTCCCTTTCTCAGGGAACAAGGGTTACATACGTAACCCGAGACGTTCCCTTTTGAGGGAACTCGAACTGCGTCGGTGACGACACTAGGGGAACGAGATACCCACTGTGCCACAACGAACCCCGCTCATCCTAGTGTGAAGCTGTCTTCAGGCACAACTTAGGAAAAAAGCACTCGTGCACCGGGTGTAGAGGGAAGGTCCAGACTGTAAAACCTCATGAATGTGTGCGGAGTGGCCCAGCCAGCCGCCTCACATATGTCATGTATGGAAACCCCTGAAAGGAGGGCTCTAGAGGACGCCATGCCTCTGGTGGAGTGAGCCCTCACGGCCATAGGTGAAGGCAAATTGCGCACCTGATAGGCCAGGGAAATAGTCTGAACGATCCAGTTGCTGATGGTCTGCTTAGAGGCGGGAAGCCCCTTCTTGGGAGACCCAAAACACACCAGCAACTGGTCCGACTTCCGGCATGAGGAGGACCTCTGGATGTAATACTGAAGTGCTCTGACAGGGCAGAGCAGATGAAGTCTCTCCTCATCCGCCGTCACATGAGGCGGAGGATGAAATGCCTGCAGAACCAAAGGCCGTGCCACATTAGATGGCACCTTGGGCAAATAGCCAGGCCTGGGGTGAAGGATGGCCTTAATGTTGCCGGGAGCAAACTCCAAGCACTCATTGGAAATAGAGAGCGCCTGGAGATCTCCTACCCTCCTCAGAGAAGTAATAGCCAACAAAAAGACCACCTTAAATGAAAGGTTCTTGGCCTCAGCCGACTCCAATGGTTCGAAAGGGGCCTCGGCCAGCCCTTCGAGCACCACTGCCAGGTCCCAAGAGGGAACCCTGGTGCGAGTCGCAGGTCTCATCCTCCAGGCTCCACGGAGGAAACGTACGACCAGGTGATGCCTCCCCAGAGGACCATCACTCAGAGGAGCGTGGAAAGCCGCAATGGCAGCCACATAAACCTTGAGTGTGGACGGGGTAAGCCCGGCAGAAAAGCGGTCTTGGAGAAACTCCAGTACAGAAGCCACTGGGCAGTTAACTGGGTCCAAATCACGCTCTCTGAACCAAATGGAAAATACATTCCACTTAAGGCTGTATAACTTCCTTGTGGAGGGAGCTCTGGAAGTGAGTATAGTTTCAACCACCTCTGCTGACAGGCCGGCTTCTAGGTACTGTGCCCCCTCAGGGGCCAGACCCACAGTTTCCACAGCTCGGGCCGAGGGTGGAGAACTGAGCCCCCCGCCTGAGACAACAGGTCCCTCCTCAGAGGGATCTGCCATGGCGGGCCTGCCAGAAGCAAGATGATGTCCGAGAACCATACTCGGGCCGGCCAAAACGGGGCTACTAATAGTAGGCTGACTCCGTCCTGACGGACCCTCTCCAGAACTGCTGGGAGCAGAGCGATTGGGGGAAAGGCGTACAGACGCAGCCTCGGCCACGTCTGCACAATGGCATCCAACCCCAGCGGGGCTGGATGTGCGAGGGAGAACCACAGTGGACAGTGTGTCGTCTCTCGAGACGCAAATAGGTCCACTTCCACTGGGCCAAACCTCTCGCATATTAACTCCACCACCTCGGGGTGGAGTCTCCAATCCCCGGGCCTCAGCCCCTGCCTCGACAGCATGTCTGCTCCCTGGTTCTGGTCCCCCGGGACATACATCGCCCTGAGAGACGACAGTCTCCGCTGGGACCACAGGAGGATCTGATGCGCCAGTCTGCACAGAGGGCGCGACCTCAGACCCCCCTGATGATTTAAGTAAGATACCACCGACATATTGTCGGATCTTACTAGGACATGGCGACCATGGAGGTCTGGCAAAAAGCTCCTCAGAGCCCGGAACACCGCCAACATTTCTAGGCAATTTATGTGCCAAGAGGAATGTTGGTCCTGCCAGAGACCTCTCGTAAAACGGCCGTCCATGACCGCGCCCCAGCCCGTGAGGGAGGCGTCTGTCGAAATAGATATCCGGTGACACAACGCTCCCAGCCTGGTACCCTGGGACAAGAACCAAGGCTTCTTCCAAATTGATAGGGAACGAAGGCCTCTGCGCGTAACCCTTATCAAGCGGAATGGATTTCCCCTCGAGGAAAACCCCTTGGCTCTTAACCACCACTGCAGGGCTCTCATGTGCAGCAGGCCAGAAGGTATCACGCTGGACGCTGCTGCCATTAGACCCAACACTCTCTGAAAGTGTTTGACAGTGACCGCCTGGCCTAGCTTTATCCTGGACACTGAGGTCAGGATAGACTCGATCCGAGCAGGAGACAATTGTGCCTGCATCGTGACTGAGTCCCACACCACTCCCAGGAACGTGGTCTCTGGGCTGGTGTCAACACGCTCTTCTTCGTGTTGAGTCTCAACCCCAGGCTCTGGATGTGGGCGAGGACGACATCTCGATGCCGAATCGCCAACTCTCTCGACTGTGCCAGTATTAACCAGTCGTCGATGTAATTGAGAACCCTGATGCCCTCGAGCCTCAGGGGTGCTAGAGCTGCATCCATACACTTGGTAAAGGTGCGAGGGGAGAGTGCTAGGCCAAACGGAAGAACCCGATATTGGTAAGCTTCGCCCCCGAAAGCAAACCTTAGGAACCTCCTGTGAGATGGAAGGATGGAGATGTGGAAGTAGGCGTCTTTTAGATCTATCGTGACAAACCAATCCTCGGATTGGATTTGACTCACGATAATGGGAATAGTGAGCATTTTGAACCTGAATCTCCTTAGAGACCGATTCAGATGCCTCAGATCTAAAATTGGACGCAACCCTCCATCCTAGTGGGGGAACACGCTCTATGGCCCCTTTTTCTAGCAGCGAGTTGACTTCCTGTCCCAACACCAGACCCTGCTCTGGGCGCACCAACGTCCAGACCACCCCGTTGAATTTTGGTGGGCGGACCTGGAACTGTAGTCTGTACCCAATTTCCACAGTGCGCAGGACCCATGGAGAAATATTCGTGAGGTTTTGCCATGCCTCTGCGAAATTCACCAAGGGAACCAGCCCCTCGGGGCTGGTGTCCAGTGTTTTGTGTAAGCCCTTGGCGGCACCCTGAAGCGGAAGACCGGCAGGGGAAAACCGACAACGACCCACAGTGTGCGAGCGCGAACGCTGTCTGATTGCAAGCCTTTGGGGCAGAGAAGACAGCGTGTGCTCGCTGGAAGCTGGCGCGTCCCGATGCGTCAGAGACGGCGGGATACTGACGCCAGCTTCCTGAGGGCCCGACGAGAGAGGGGACCTCGGTCGCTCTCTCTCGGGGGGGGGGGGGGGGGCGGCCCTTAGAAGTCCCACAGGAGTTAGGACCTCTTTCCCTTCACCTTCCTGGACTGGATGACGGTCCTCAGATCCGTCCTTCCAGAAGGCTGTGGGTGAGAGCGCTGCCTAGGGTCCCAAGCTGCTTGAGGGGGACCTCTAGAAGCGACACTCCCTCTTTGGCCTTGGCGATAGGAGCTGGATGACGGCTGTGGCTGTTTTGACCCTCTAGCAGCCGACTTCCTAGACCTCGACCGGCGAGGGAGATATTGCCTAAACGCTTCACTCTGCTTCTTAGTGTCCTGAAATCTGTCGACGACAGCATTAACCGCCTCGCCGAACAGACCAGAGGTACAAATGGGTGCATCAAGAAGAAAAGCCCTGTCCTTCTCCTTGATGCCAGAGAGATTAAGCCACAGATGCCTCTCCGTGGTCACCAGAGCTGACATGGAGCGGCCGATGGCGCGGGCCGTCTCCTTGGTAACCCGGAGAGAGAAGTCTGTGGCCTTACGAAGCTCGGCAATATCCTCCATAGTAGGACCCTCGCCCTGGTCCATGTCTTTTAAGAGGTCGGCCTGGTACGCCTGCAGAATGGCCATCGTGTGCAGGCTCGCACCAGCCCGACCTGCCGCCATATAGGCCCTGCCCACCAACGCAGATGTAGTGCAACATGGCTTGGAGGGCAGCGCCGGTGTCTTAAGGGACGATGCAAGATCGGGTGAAAGGTAACTTGCTAGAGCTTCCTCAACCCGAGGCATCGTCCCATAACCGTTCTCTCTAACCCCCATAATGTCACTATAGTTCAACATCGGGCGGTTAGACAGGCGCGCTGAAAAGGGCCTGTTCCAGGATTTACACAACTCGTTGTGTAAATCCGGGAAGAACGGTAGAGACCGGCGTGGAGGATGTGCGCGGTGCTGCAGGAAGCGCTCGTCGAGTTTACTTCTGACTCGCTCTTCCTGCCTCTCCTGTGGCCAACTAATATGCAGTTTAGTCACAGCCCGTGTCACCACCTCCAAAAGCTCATTATAACTGGGCGCAGTTTGTGTGTGTGTGTGTGCTTCATGCAGATCCCCCTCCACGACGCTGAGCACATCTAATTCCTCAGAATCAGACAGCTGCAGCACTGGGTCTGCATCCCGAATGGGAGAAGCCGCGGAGCGGGCTCCCAAACGGGGGATAGGGGAATCTGAGCTTTCAGATGAGGATTGGGAAAGTGCCTCGGCAGTCCCGATCCCCTCTGAAAGCTCCCTTTGCGAACCCCACGATCTAAGCCGCCGCACCGCCTCGGCAGATGCGGGACCTGAACCGCGGGGAGCGCGCATCTGGCCATCCTCAGAAAATAAAGCCAGACGGGAACGCAGCACTCTCATAGAAAGAGAATCACAGTGGCCACAAGCAGCCCCCTCGAGAGCTGCTTGGGCGTGCTGCATTCCTAAACAAGCCACACACATCTCGTGTGTGTCCCCAGCCGTGATAAAGCGAGGGCACGGGAACACACAATTTTTAAACTGCTCACTCATTCTCACAATAAATCAGAACTGAGACAAACAACACCAAATAGGACAAACTGATTTCACCACAACACAGAGCGCTTGCTGAATAGCAAAAAGCTGACATTTTCTGTGTGCCGGCGTGCTTTTGTACACATCCGCTTATGCCGTCACACGCTACGTCATCACGCAACGCCAATAGGATTGGATTCGGTTTCATTCATAAATTCAGACGTGCTACGCTGAAGGGCGTTCCCCTAGTGTCGTCACAGACGCAGTTCGAGTTCCCTCGAAAGGGAACCCAATGTTTTTGCCTGCCGTGTCTTGCCTTAATTCAAATAAAACATGAATCTGTCACAAATCAGAACGACACAAACAGGTAAAGTCAACAAGAGGTTTATTTAAATGCACTCGGGGACAGATACGGCAGGTGAGTAGTAGGTTTGAAGTCAGATGATTATATGGATTGTAGCGTTATGGTTGATAAAGTATCTGATGCAGGGTGTAGAAGATGTGGTCGAAGGCTGATGGAGGACTTGCTGAAGACGGACCGGACTGGAGAGGAAGGCGGGATCGAGGTAGCAGAGTTTCTTGGTGAGAGTCAGGTCGTCGTGTGGAATGATGAGACCAGACAACTGTGAATTTGAACTGATGTGGCTTTTAAGCTGTGGGTGAAGTGAATGCGGATTGCAGACAGGTGGTGATGACAGGTGCGGATGATTAGAATTCAGGTGAGGCTGAACGAGTGGGTGGAGTGAAGAAGTCTGGCGCTTAAACTGGTGTATCCGTGACAGTACCCCCCAACGGCCAGCTCCTGATGGCGGAATGGTCCGACAACGGGGACGACCATGACCTCTTGGCGCTGGACGATTGGGATGTTCAGAGTGGAACTCCTGTAGGAGAGTGGGGTCCAGAATATAGAATATATCAGATATCCACTCGGTGAACCCAGCACCTTTCTTCAGGACCGAATCCCTCCCAATCAACAAAGTTTTCCAGGTGGCCGCCCCGTCGTCGGGAGTCTAGGATGTCGTGGACCCGGTAGATGTTTTCGTCCTCGGGGTCCACAGGAGGAGGAGGTACGTCCTCAGCACCAGACACTGGGGAAGAAGGAGTGAGAGGATAAGTGTACGGTTTGAGTAGGGACACGTGAAATGAAGGTGAGATACGGTAGTGAGCAGGGAATGACAACCGGTAGGTGACCTCGTTGATCTGCCTCTGTATGGCGAACGTACCGATGTACCTGGGACTCAGCTTACGACAGGGCTGTCGGAGACGGATGTCCCTGGTGGAGAGCCAGACCATTTGTCCCGGTTGGTATAGAGGCGTAGCAGATCGTCTTGCGTCGGCCTGGCTCTTGTGTCTCCGAACAGCCCTTTGCAGATGGACATGTGCTGAGTCCCAGACCCTCTCGCTCACCTGGAACCAGTGGTGGACTGCTGGAACATCGGAAGGCTCTCCTGACCAGGGAAACAGGGGCGGCTGAAAGCTGAGTATGCACTGGAAGGGCGTGAGTCCTGTGGTGGATTGCTGGAGAGAGTTTTGTGCATACTCGGCCCAGGGAAGGTAACGCTCCAGCAGTCCTGATGATCGTGGCAATATGACCGCAGGTATCTCCAAATCTCCTGTATTTTCCGCTCAGTCTGGCCGTTGGACTGTGGATGGTAACCAGAGGTTAAAGTGACTGAAACCCCCAAGAGGTTGAAGAAGGCCTTCCAGACACGGGAAATGAACTGAGGTCCACAGTCAGACACAATGTCTTCAGGTATGCCGAAGTGACGGAATATTTGATTGAAGAGTGTTTCAGCGGTTTCGAAGGCAGTGGGTAGACCAGGTAGAGGGATGAGTAGAGGGCCTGGCCAGGAAGATGGCGCCGGTGTATGTGGCATGCCGTCTGACGTGTCTGCTTCTCTGTGCTATATGTGTGTTTTTATCTGTATCA
Organism: Siphateles boraxobius; assembly: GCF_051911475.1. Lineage (NCBI taxonomy): Eukaryota > Metazoa > Chordata > Actinopteri > Cypriniformes > Leuciscidae > Siphateles > Siphateles boraxobius. Next base: position 16,386,249 of record NW_027508722.1, on the reverse strand, counting down.
AACTGCTACTCGCTTCTGGTTTATGATCGCCAGTTACTTCTGGATATTCGAGACTCTTTTGTGGCCACATTTAACCCAGAGTCAAAAAGCTCTGTGGCTGGATCACAATCCTGCTCTCCAAACTCTACCTGGGATATTCCAGAATATCTGCACAGTTGGCCTAATGGGGTTCCCCGCAGAAAGCGCCGCAGGAGACGCGGAAAGCTCGGAGGGGTTGCTGTCAAACTGAAACTGACGCTACTCGCCGACCGGTCGTCCAGCTTCGTCTCCATGACGACGTGGAATCTAGGCGTTGGCCGATGTGCTGGTTGGCGTTTGATCGATCCACCCGTTCGCTGGCTTCGGAACATTCTCCCGGATTCTACTTCGACGATCCCCTGCTACCCTCCTGTCCGTGTTCATCGTGGTGGAGCTACTCTAGATAATCTTCATTTTTTGAATAGAGTCCTCTCTCCCGCGATCTCTGACTCGGTATCACCTTCCAGGATGGCTCTGATTAATGCTCGGTCGCTAGTCAATAAGACGTTCATTTTAAATGACTTTTTCACTACCCACGCACTGGATTTTATGTGCATCACAGAAACTTGGATGAAGGTTGGTGATTTAAGTCCTTTTGCTGAGTTGATTCCGGAAGGCTGCACATTCTTTAACTCTCCCCGCTCTTCTAGACGCGGAGGTGGTCTAGCGGTAATTTTAAAAAAACGCTTTAGTAGCTACTGTCACTCTGTCCCGTCTACATTCTACAGTAGCTTTGAAGTACAGCTGTTGCGACTGGAATTTGACGATCCTATTTTGTTAGCGCTGGTGTATCGCTCCCCTCACTTAGTGAAAGATTTTAAAAGTGAATTTACTGCTTTTAAGGGCGAATGTGTAACTAATTACAGCAATATTCTTTTATTAGGGGATTTTAATATTCATGTGTGCTGTCAGTCAAAGCCTCTAACAATGGAGTTTTTAAATCTCATTGACTCATTTAACATGGTTCAGTGGGTGAAAGATCCCACACATATTCATGGACATACTCTGGACCTGGTACTCTCTCATGGCGTTTGCATTACTGATGTTCAGGTTTTTAACACTCTGATCTCTGATCACATGCCTGTACTGTTTTCTATGTCCCTTCCTCCTACAAGATCGCAAATTTCATCTATTGCACAATGGACTCCTTTTCTCCCTGTTTCCAAGAGGAATTCACTAACTCTTTTAATGAGGTGTGTCTGTCTCTGTCCCTGGAGTCACCCTTACCCGACTTGGATGCTGAAGAACATCTTAGTCTGTTTAATACTGTATGCTCTGAGGTTTTAAATACCACTGCTCCTTTAAAAGCTAAGAAGTCAAAACCTAAGACTGAACCATGGCTCAATGATACCATCCACTCTCTGAGACGAACGTGTAGAAGAGCAGAACGTAAATGGAAAAGTGATAAGCTACAAATCTCTTATGAAATATTGAAAAACTCCCTCAGTGCTTTTCAGAAAGCTATGAGATTTGCTAAGTCAAAGTATTTTTCTAATTTAATTTTAAAAAATCATCATATTTCAAAAGCCTTATTTTCTGTGTTAAAGTCTGCTCTCAATCCTCCTATAGTTGTGATTTCAAATCCTTCAGTTTCATTATGTGAAGGTTTCTCAAGGTTTTTCTGTGAGAAGATCACCCCTCTAAGATCTCAGTTGCAATCATCTGCTAATGTCTCTCCTGAACTGAGTTGTTCTTCACCCATATGGAGTGTGTTTGACCCTGTTTCTCTTCTATCTCTCAGAGAAATTGTTGATCATTTGAAACCTTCCTTCTGCTCTCTTGATGTTCCCCCTTCGCGTATCTTGAAACAAACTTTTGATTCGGTTGGAACATGTTTGGTGTCTCTTATGAATAAATTCTTGAGCACAGGGACTATCCCTGATACACTAAAACAAGCTACAGTTACACCTTTGCTCAAGAAACCTTCAATTGATGTTAGGGATTTTAATGATTTTCGACCTATTTCTACCCTTCCTTTTATTACAAAAGCATTGGAGAAAACGGTTCTCAATCAACTCCAATCTCATCTTAGCGCAAATCAAATTCTTGAAACTTTCCAGTCTGGTTTTAAGCCTCTGCACAGCACAGAGTCTGCTCTTTTAAGGGTTTCTAATGATATACTGTTAGCAACCGATGCTGGCGACTCTGTGATCCTAATACTGTTAGACTTAACCTCTGCCTTTGATACAGTTGATCATAAAACTCTATTATCCCGACTAGAATGCTCTGTGGGCATCCAGGGAACTGTCCTCAGCTGGTTTAGATCTTATCTAACAAATAGAAGTTTCTCTGTTAAACTGGGTAATTTTTCTTCCTCGCCAGCTCAACTCTCCTGTGGAGTGCCACAGGGGTCTGTTCTCGCACCCATTCTTTTTTCCATATATTTACTTCCTCTGGGCTCCATTTTCAGAAAGCATGGCGTATCATTTCACTGCTATGCAGATGATACACAAATTCATTTCCCTCTGAAACGCAACAAAGATACTGCTCTAAAATATCTTTTTGCATGCATAGAGGAAGTAAAAATGTGGTTTTCTCAAAACTTCTTATTTATGAATGAATCCAAGACCGAGGTTATAGTCTTTGGCCCCCATGACAACTATAATAGCAGCAACATTGATCTGGACTATGTTGATCCAAAGTCATCTTGCATTAAGAACCTAGGTGTTCTCTGGGATCAAAACCTGAAATTTGAAAAACAAATCAATGCGGTGATTAGTTCTTGCTTTTTTCAGTTACGTCTTCTCTCTAAAATTAAATCCTCCCTTTCTGAGAAAACACTAGAGATTGCAATCCATGCGCTCATTACATCGCGGTTGGACTATTGCAACTCTCTCTACTTTGGCGTACCCAAACAGTCTATTGCGCGTCTCCAATTAGTACAGAATGCTGCTGCAAAGTTCCTCAAAAGAAAACGCAAATTTGATCATGTTTCACCTATCTTAAAATCTCTGCATTGGCTACCTGTGCATTTTAGAATCGAGTTTAAAATTCTTTTATTTGTCTTTAAATCCGTAAATAATCTGGCACCGAGCTATTTGTCTGAGCTACTCTGTCCACACAACCCCACACGAAACCTGAGGTCTGGTGATCAGAGACTTCTGTCTGTCCCCAGATCTCGGTTAAAGAATAGAGGGGACAGAGCCTTTGCTGTTGCTGGCCCTAGGCTGTGGAACAGTCTTCCGGTTTACATCAGAGCTGCTCAATCTGTAACTGTTTTTAAATCCTCTCTTAAAACCTATTTTTTTTCTTTAGCTTTTAATTCATTGTGAGCTTCTGTCATGAATGTGTGGTTTGTCTTTGTTATTTATCTTGTGTATTGTTCAGCACTTTGGTCAGCCCTGTTTGCTGTTTTTAAATGTGCTATATAAATAAATACAAACTTGAAACTTGAAACTTGATGAGTTTACAGGCTTTAGAGAATCGATCAATTACAACCAGGATGCATGTATGGGAATCTGAAGAAGGTAAGTCGGTTATGAAGTCCACGCCGAGAAGACACCAAGGCCTTGTGGGCACTGGAAGTGGTACTAGCTTTCCCTCTGGTAGGCGACGAGGAACCTTGGCCATGGCACAGACTGAGCAGCCCCTCACGTACTGGGAGACATCCTGGGTCATATCGGGCCACCAGTAGCGTTGTTGGATGAGCGAGAGGGTTTGTTGGCTGCCTGGGTGTCCAGAGCCCGGAGATGTATGGACTGAGTCCATGAGGGATAGACGCAGACGAGTGGGAACGTAGGTCCGTCCCTCAGGACCTCCCGGCGGAGCAGGTTCTGATCGTGTGGCATTGGCGATGTGGTCATCTAGGCTCCACTGTATGGGACTGACAACCAAGGCTGGAGGGAGTATGGGTTCCAGGTTGGAGGTGATGGTATCTGGTTGGTATAGACGGGAAAGAGAGTCGGCCTTGATGTTCTTGTCTCCTGGGCGGTAGATAACCTTGAAATTGAATTGGGTGAAGAATAGTGACCAGCGGGCTTGACGGGTGTTGAGTCTCTTTGCATCTCTGAGGTATTCTAGATTGCGGTGATCGGTGATGACGTCGAATGGATGTTTTGCTCCATCCAGCCAGTGTCTACACTCCTCCAGGGTGAGTTTAATAGCCAGCAGTTCTCGGTTGCCGATGTCATAGTTCTGCTCCGCCAGGAACAGCTTTTTGGAGAAGAAGGCACATGGATGGAGTCGGAGTGGTGTACCCCGGTGGTGGAGGCGTCCACCTCGACGAGAAACGGAAGATCAGGATTGGGATGGACTAGGGTAGGAACGGAACTGAAGGAGGCTTTGAGCTTCTCGAAGGCAAGGGTGGCCCAGGACAGAGACTTGGCCCCTTTCTTTAGAAGTGAAGTGATAGGTGCACTGATTTGACTGAATCCTTTGATGAAACGGCGATAAAAGTTTGCGAAGCCCAGGAAACGTTGTAACTCTTTAGTATTGGTGGGTTGTGGCCAGTTGGAGACAGCTTCCAGCTTCCTCTGGTCCATTGTGAAGCCGTGTGGAGTGATCACATAACCAAGGAAGTGGATGGTTTCCTGATGAAACTCACACTTCTCTAACTTCAGATAGAGTTGATGATCTCGTAGACGCTGGAGAACAGATTGGATAGATTGGACTTGGTGCTCGGATAGGTTGGCTGAGTTTATGAGAATATCATCAATGTAGATGATGACGAATTGATGTAGGTAGTCTCGGAATCTCTTGTTCATGAACCCTTGGAAGATCGTGGGAGCGTTGGACAGTCTGAAGGGTATAACCCTATATTCATAGTGGCCTGCTGGGGTAATGAACGCCGTCTTCCATTCATCACCCTTTCTGATTCAAATTAAATTGTAGGCACTGCGAAGGTCAAGTTTTGTGAAGACGCGAGCACCACAGAGTTGTTCCAAAGTTGCTGGGACTAGAGGAAGGGGATAACGGAATTTGACATTGGAGTTGTTGAGAGTCCGGTAGTCAATACAGGGGTGCAAGCCTCCCTCCTTCTTGCCAACGAAGAAGAAGCTGGAAGCGGCAGGGGACGTGGATGGCCGGATGTAATCCTGATGGAGTGCCTCCTCGATGTACTCCTCCATGGCCTTCTGCTCCGGGATGGACAGTGGGTAAATTTTACCACGCGGGAGCACCACCACAGGCAGCAGGTCGATCGCACAGTCCCATGGCCGATGAGGTGGAAGCTTGGTAGCCAGCTGCTTGTCGAAGACATCCTGGAACGCCCGGTAAGGGACTGGTACCTCAGGGAGTTTGTCGGTAGGCGGACTTTCGACAGAAGTGGATCCAATGGAGATATCAGGAACCGAAGTGGATGATGAACGAGGAACCTTCTTGACGGAGTGCAGGAAGCGATTGAAGCAATCATCTCCCCATTGCAATATCTCACCTGAGGACCAGTGGATGTTGGGAGAGTGGAGTTCCAGCCACGGGCATCCCAGGATGATCTCTGAGGTAGAGCCCTCCAGCACCAGAAACGTAATGTCCTCCTCATGAAGACAGCCGATCTTCATGGAAACGATGGGACTGCTATCACCGATCCGCCCACGACCGAGCGGTTTCCCCAGGATGGATTGCTCACGGAGAGTCTGAGGAATGGTTTTTTTACAGGTCTGAAGTCTTTTCAGAGTCGATAGGGAAATGAATTTGCCCGCGGAACCAGAATCAATTAGCGCTTGCGCTGGAAGAGATCGTTGTTGATAAGTGAGGATAACTGGAGTATTTTTCATTGGTGAAATGGGACAATGGAGACGGACTGTACTCAACGCTGGTCGTTCTGTCACAAATCAGAACGACACAAACAGGTAAAGTCAACAAGAGGTTTATTTTTAAGCTGTGGGTGAAGTGAATGCGGATTGCAGACAGGTGGTGATGACAGGAGCGAGTGATTAGAATTCGGGTGAGGCTGAACGAGTGGGCGGAGTGAAGAAGTCTGGCGTTAGGCACACAGAAGTGTTGTGTCAACTACTGTGTGCCTAATGATGATGATATAACGCTTTTAAATGCATGATGATAAAAAATTCATATAATTTTAATGAATTAAATATGTATTAAATTACAATTAGGTTTTTAGTGTAATCTTAAATGCAGTTTTTTTACGACCTGCAGTGTCTAGCACTTTGCTGTTTTCTGCAGTTAAGCACATTTCACAAACAATGCAGTCCTACTGTAACTTTACTAGCGATATAACACCAAATATAGAACATTTATTCACAAGACCAATCCGCTAATAATCCACATGAAACTGATTAACTTAAGCTGTAACTGACTGTCATAAAAACTGCGTGCACTGATGTCACTGCTATTACACGATAGGCTGAGTTGCCTCATGTGATCCAAGTTAGCCGTTATGCTTTCTCCAATGGTAAGAGATACAGACCCTCTCATCTCCCTAATATAAGACCATCTCTGGTGTTGCTTCACTGCCATTCACAAATCCTCCTGTGGCCTCATGGGATACTAAAGTGTCCATTGTATGCACACTTCAGAATCTCCCCGGGAAGTAGTATGTCATCCAGGTACATTTTGCCTACTCTTTTTTGACTACTGTGAATTCAGACATAATTCTTTTGTCACATACTAGTTTTCGCTATTGTATACCTAGCAATGAAGTATGCGATTTTGGATGCAGCCTAATTGTGAGTAATCACAGGACTGATCTCACTTGATGCTCACCTGCTGTTTCGTATGGCTCTGTGAGGCACAGCTAGGGGAGCTGCAGGTCGTAGTCTCAACATCTCATTGATCAGTGCACACAGATATGGCAGTTTGTGACGGTCGCTGTACTGAGGGTACCGCACATCCAGCACACCACACAGCTCCTCGTACACTTTATTCTGAACCTGGACGGCGAGAGAATGAAAATACTTTGTGCTGAATGTTTGTTTATAGACCTGTAGATCAGGGGTTTCCAATCCTGCTCCTGGATGACCACTTCAGAGTTTAGTTGCAACCCAAGTTAAATACACCTGAACCTAGATAATCAAGGTCTTCAGGATAACTGGAAACGTCCAGGCAGGTATGTTAGGGCAAGTTGGAGCTAAACTCTGTAGGCCATTGACCCTCCAGGACCACGATTGCTTGTAGATAGAAGACATTTAAATAGGGTTCAGAAAACAATAGGTACCTCAGGCCTATGTAACAGGAAGGCCACAGTCCAATTGAGCAAGGCAGCAGTAGTTTCTGTCCCTCCAATTAGCAGATCCACTATAGTCATGTGCACATGAGTGTTTGTCAGAGTCTATATAGGAGACAACAATATTTTGGTTAACAATATTGGATTCATTATAGTAAAAAAATTTTTGCCCCCATGCCAAACTCCTGATTGTGCAAATTTCAATTGAAATGACTGGATTTTGTCTGCAAAATTTAAAAATGTGACCGCACCTCTAGATGTCTGTTTGTTTGTTATTCTTTTCAACATTTTATAAGAACAAAAGAAGCTAACAACTCAGTTTGTCTTTTATAGATTAAATAATTATACATTAAACAAATATTTCCCCCCCAGGACATTCAAACATGATGCTATGCCTGTTTGTCATTCAATAGCAAAATATACCATTTATTTTTCAGTATTTTGAGGTCTCCAGTTTGGGAAACTTTGGTCCAGGAATCTCCAAACAAAACATGTTCCATTGCTCACCATTTGATTGACTGCTCCTTGTGGTGGTTCAAGGCACTGCAGAAGTGAAGAAGTCAGTGTGCCACCTTCTTTATGGTCACTTCTCTGCACATGTCACTCGATTAGTACTTGGCACGTTTTAGTTAACTATGTTTGCTCATTTTATTAATCATTTGAGGATTCATTCTTACCTTAAACTCCTCTATGTGTTTCCCTATCAATTCATCACGTCTGGCTACCTCCTTCATGAGACAAGAGAATGGGGGGTTGGGTAATTTCTATGAGGAAAAAAAAGGGTGCAAATGAAATGAATTTAGGGTCAAAACATTTCTAAAATCCAGCAACTTGGGGTTTAAAATCAAATGTGTTACCCTGAGCAGAGGGAAGGAGTCCAGTGCTGAGATCCAGGGTGAACCCCAAAGAGACACAATCTTATTCAGACAGTCCTGCAGCTTCTGCAGCTCTTCTGAACTCTTATCATACTGTCACAATGAGAGGCAGCAGGAGGTTTCAGTGTGAGTGAGACCATGAAGTGAGACTTGTGGGTAATAACTTTTAAACATCATTTACAGTTTTGCCAAAGGTTAGGGTTGTGATGACATTACTCGTGGCCACAGTAAAATCTTCAGATAAATCCACTGCTTTTCCTTTGTAGTCCCGCAACACCTGTTTGAAAATCACAAAATGTTTTCATTTAAGGGATTAATCTGTGTAAGTGTGGTATTTATAATTATTTTAAACGTAAAACAAATCTAACATTCTAAAATGTTACAAATTCAACATTTTCCAATGTTTTTATCTTAGACACCCCCTCCCCCATTCCCCCTCCTTTTTTTGTCTAAAGCATAACAATGTTATTTGATGGTTAAGTAAATGTGTGTGGTCCTGGTGAAACATGACATTTTATGGTCCATACATAATTATTATTATTTTTTTTTAATGTGAAAATGCAGAAAGTTTTCTGTGAGGGTTGTGTTTAGGGTTAGAGCTAGGGGACATAATATACAGTTTGTTCAGTATAAAAATCATTATGTTTATAGAAAGTCCCCATAAAACATACAGTAGTAATCAAACATGTGTGTCAGAGGGTGCTTCTCGTTTCCTGAATTCTGCATTCTCATTTTCTTGCTCCTTTGTTCTTGACCCGTGACCTGGAAACTGATCAAAATCTGTCATGATGAAGTATGTATCAGTATGTAACTGCGTTTAACTCCACTTTTAGACACACTCGCAACTTTCCTAAGCACTTCCCTTTTGGGTGAATTTTCGCCACCATGTTGAAGTGCATTCAACTTCATCAGGTGGGTGAGCGAAGTGTATTTGGACAGACCCTCCTCCACCCCTCGATTTTGACAGAGGGAGTGAGTATTCAATATGTACAATTCAAGCAGATCCATAGACCACAATGCAACACGATTGTGACGTCACATCAGATTGTGCTTTTACCCCCCACCCCACACAGCTCTAGTACATGGTATTGGAGTTATTTTGACATTGAACCGCATGATGCTTGTAGCTACTTTAAGCTGACTGTTATAGTTTATTGTATTGTTATCATTTTCATTTGTGCAATTTTTGTAATTTTCTACAAAAGCCCAAGCATACATAGAAAAACGTAATTAATAAACCAGGGATTCAAGTGATCAAGGGCTTAGTGGGGTCCATTTAAACATATTATAAGGGTTCCACCAGCAGTGGGCACTCATACAAGGTAAGCAATGACGTACAAAAGAGTGAATGAGGCGGAGGGAAGTTAGTGAGGGAAGGGCATATAAAATTAGACTGGAACGCAGCCTGTGTGTATCCGCCTTATACCTCACAGAGATGGTGTGATTGCTTTTCTATGACAGAGTGCAGGGAATCAGCCGTGCAGCGCTGCAGAGCACTATGTGCCACACGCCTATGTGCCTTCCATTCCTCACTGAAATCACCCAAAGAAATGGTTCGCCCTCCACCTGACACTATATCAGCTAAGAGTGAGGTACAAGAACAAACACATAGGGCCTATGAGATATGATATATAGGCAGTCTTTTTGAAAAGATAATCAATTGACTGCTGGTCTTGTTGAACAAAGTAAGTTACCTGTGTATGAATGAGGCCTCCCAGCAAAGTCAGACCATTTTTTAATCAGAGCCTCACGGATGATCTCACTACTGTTTAATATCACCATGGCTGCAAAAAACAATAAAAGGCATAAAAAGAGATTGTTAATGACATAAGGGAGACTAACAGTAGTTGCAACATTTTTTTTTTTACTCCTCTGAATATTTCTTGAGCTATGTTGTTTTTACTACAGAGAATTTACTTTTGTAGCCTTAAAATGTAATATATCCCATATTCCTAACATATTGGGAGAAATGAATGAAATACTGTTATGTAAACATAAACAAAGATAAATAACTATGAATATGTAAACCTTTCCCCTAAGAAACAAAATACATACCCATTGCTCTGTTGTTTATGTTTTTCTTTCTTTTTTTATTGAAAATATAAATATTTAAATGTCTAAAATGATTCAACATTGATGAATGACCAAAGTTTGTGTAATTCTAAATTTGATTAGTTGTGGTTCATAGTTCATGAGTTTTACTCATGATGGAGATCAAATAAAAAGATTAATTACTTGTGCTGCCACAGTTGAGCCGATAGATATTTCCATAGCGTTGTGCCAGTGCAGTCAAGTGGATGGGCAGATGATCTTGAGCGAGATCCAACATATTGCCCAGCAGAGGGAGAGAGAATGGACCAGGTAGAGCAGGAGAAAGAGGAAGGAAGCGCTTAGAGAGGGAATGCAGGAGTTTGGGCACAGCAGCTAGGTCAATGGAAAGACAAGTACATATCAAAATGGAGCAGAGCTGTCGAATTTCACAATCTCATTTAGGGGTGTTATAATCTATATACCGGTAGACATGATTAACCGGAAAAAATTGTCAACCAGAGATTTTGGACTATCGTCTCTATCGTGGTTACGCTCACTTGAAGTTTCTGTGCTACACAGTCACTGAAGCTTGTCGTTTGCAAGCGTTTTTAAGTATTGCGGGTTAAAAACTAGTGATGAAGTAAGCAGCGAAAGACATATCAATATATGTGCGTGATGTCAGGGAGACTGTTTCTCATCACTGTGTGAGAGACGCGCACACATGAAGCCGCTGCTCATAAAGCGCATGAGAACTGAACTGAGTGCTTTTTGCCAACTAAATACACATACTTTTGTGTCAAAGTGACCCTGTCTTTGCAAGTAAACAGTCATTTATGTCTTCAGTGAACGTAAACAGTTGAGAAAGAAAACAAATGAGTATATTGGATCCGTGCAGTCAGTCTTAAAGCGACAGCATCCAAATGTACCTGCTGTTGTCATTAATGTAATCAAACAACAGAAAAGAGAAAATCTCTCACTACTCTTGACTGAATCACTTTTGTAACTTTAATAAGTATAAATGTATTATTTCATTTACACAGTGAAGACTATGCAGTGTTTTTTATACATTTGAGTACGTAATACAAATTCAATTTATGTAGTAGACCTATTTCTTATTTCTAGTGCTTGAAGTTTTTCTGGTAGTTCTATTTCTTTTGTTTATTTGTTTGTTTTCCTATATGCTTGTAATTAGTTTCTTTGTACATTCTTTATCACTGTTTACTTGTCTTGAGTAAGCTTGAGAGTTTTTATTTGTATTTTTTTTACTTGTGATATTGAAAATGTTGACAAGAATTATCAAAATGTCAATGGTATCATAAAAATCCTATGAAATCATAAAAACATTATTTTAAACAAAAACGGTATCGTGAAATAAAATTACTCATATCGTGATATAAGATTTTGGTCATATCGCCCATAATCTCCTTTTTCACTTTTCTGGTATTCAGGTTATCAATGGAAAATTCTTAAATCTACGCCTCCACAGCTCTAATTTGAATTAAACCTCCTACCTTCTGGTTTGTTGCTTGCTTTGGCATCTCTGTCACTTTGCCTGTCAGTCTGTCTACAGAGTTGGACCACAAGCATCCACAATATGAATAGTAACAACAACACACTCACTGCTGAGATACACATGCTGTTGATTCTTTATTGAGTCTAAAAACTTTCTGAAAGCTTTTCTTTTACTCTCCCCCTTTTATTATATTCTTCCTCCAACCCTGCTCCAATCCACATGATTGAGTGTTGTTTCTCAAAGTATCCTCTCATCAAGGACAGATAAATATTATTTTGACCTTTATCTCAATGTTACTCTCAAAGCAAGAAAAATGAACCTCTAACATTACGATTTGATGAATGATATTACATGATATCTATTGGTATAAGTGCCTATTGGCTTTATGACCAACAAAGTTTATATTTAGTAAAAATAAAAAAAAACGAAAGGAAGTACATATAAATAGTGGACTCTAAAACTAAGTGCAACTGTGCATGCTATTGTATATATCCTTTACTGCCGAGCTCCATGCTGATATATTGCCGCAAGGCGTTGGAAGGAAAGGCCCCATTCATTGCAAATAAAGCAGTGATTCAGCAGAAGCTCAGGAATATAGTGAAATACAGTTACCACCCTTAAAAACCAATCAAAGAAGTATAGTGTCAGGTAGGGCGGAATCTAGTCTATAGCCAAACCACAATCTAAGCCTTCAGTCCACACAGGAATTACTGTTAAACCAGTCTGCTTCAACTGGCAGTTTACCAGAACTGAACAAAGACATTTGGAAAAGGATTTGCCTGTAAAGAAAAGTTATGCTGTAATAATTCACTAATGGGTCAATGTGCATTAATGCATAGAATCATTATACATATATGAACATAAGCCTTCTACTTGACACATGCAAATACTGCCATACAGTTATTTGGCTTTGATTCTGCATTACTATATGTATTTTTTTATATTATATTATATTATATTATATTATATTATATGCAGATTTAGTAAGTATACTAAAAAATAATAAATACTATGTAAAGAAATATTAAGAAGTATATACAAAAACTCGTTAGCACTTTGTTTTATTGATTTTGTCTACATATGTTGAACATAAAAAGTAAATAAAAAGTAAAACAAATTCATAGAGAGGAATTCAAAACCAGTCATGTGAAAAGATAAAAACAAAAATAGTACCAATAGAGCAAGACAGTGCAGTTATTCCAGTAGCGGAAATATTAATATCAACGATGGACCACCATTAACACAAGTACATCAACACATGCATACTGTAAGTCTACATAACATTTTGAAAAACTTTATATTAACTTACAAAAGTTGTTTTTGATTGGCTGGAGGTTGTGATATGTTCTTTGCAAAGCTGCCATCAGATTTCTTTACAGTTTTTGTTTTGTGTGTATGTTGGTAAATATACAATACTGAAGTAGCAGTGTTTGTACAGTGCATTTGCACTATGTGCACTCTTCACTCTGCAGTCTTAACCCTGGGTTGTTGGGATCGTTTGACTGAAATAGGAGGGTCGAAGCTTCATCTCAGTAAATGGGAGGGACACATCTTTGCCCTTCCAGTCTATCCACACCACACCCTAAGAGAAAAGAAGAAAAGACTCAGAAATCTGCTCTAATGAGAGACAATTTGAGACTCAAGCCCAATTGGTATCCCTGTAATGGCTATAGTTTGATGCTCTTAACATTGTACTTAAAACCTTAGATTAATGAATACAGAAATGCTATTTGCTGATGTACTACCTTGTTGTCTGAGTAGGAGGCATAGAGACCATTAAGGTTTGCCTTGTAACAATTTTTATACCACCAGCCTCCCATGTAGGCCTTAGCACAATGGATACTCAGGGTGTTTGGGTCTTTGTCTTTCGTGGAGAACGGACGGCCGTTGTGATATTTCATGGAATCACCTGGAAAAAGAACGAATATAGCTATCATATACAGAATATAGTCTTACAAAAACAGCTTTTTTTTTTTTTTTTTTTTTTTTTTTTTACAAAGCATGATCTTTTCTCTTACCAGCAGTACCAGAGTATCCAGATACCTCGATTGCATAATGTTTGGCCTCTGAGTTAACGTTGAAGTTGGCATAATGAGCAAAGGCTGTGTCATTTCCTGAACGGAGGTCAATTCGCAAGCTCATTGGAGCAAGACTGGTGAGAGTGTAAAGGATGTAATTTCCTATGGAGAGTTGGGGCAAAATGTAAATAATATTTACAAAAAAAATACAAGTGCTAATGAAATAAATCCAACAACAACAAAATTTATATTCTAAATTTGATATCCTAAACTGATTTTCTTTCGGTGGAAACCTTGTGTATCGTTTAAATTGAAAATAATTTTTTGTTTCTGAAAAAATAATACAATTACTGTGGAAAATCTCACCCAGCCAGAATTCCCCACTCAGGAGACCAAAGCCTTTGCTGTAATCTCTCCAGCTCCTGAAGAAATCAGTAAATCCATCCATTCTCCTCTGGAATACCTGCATTTGCAAAACAACAAAGTCTTATTCAAGTAAAAAACAAAACAAACAAAAAAAACATAATACTGTTAAATATCGCTTAATTCCATAAAATGGTGATAAGGAACTGTATAGTTCAGCTAAAACTACAAAAGATCCAAACAATAAAAAATCATGGCATAACGCAAGATGAGGAGAATAAAGTAATGTAACATGATTCTACATTCAGAAAAGGGTGGGACTTAAAATCCTTGGATTCAATTCAAAAATAGTTTTATGTTAGCTTTGAGGAAATACTGTATATCATGGTAGTGACAGTCTATGCACTTTTTAAAGGGATAGTCCATACAAAAGTGAAAATTGTCATTATTTACTCATGTCATTCCAAACCTGTATGCATTTTTCACTTCTGCTTAACACGAAAAGAGATATTTTTTTTGTAATCAAACAACATTGGAGCCCATAAACCTCTAAGAATATTTTCTTTTGTTTCACAGATGAAAGAAAGTCATACAGTTTTGGAATGTGAGTAAATGATGACAGAATGTACATTTTTTGAGCTATCCCTTTAATTTAGTGGATAACAAAAAAAAAATGGAAACTAAATTCCATGGACGAAATCCATTCAGGATGCATTTTGTGTACAAAATATTTATACAATAAATATGTTACACATTTTATTCATAAAAGGGGCTGTCTGGATCATAATGAAATTGTGAAGTGCGTTCACCCTTATTGTCACGGCTGGATAGTGGAAAGGATCGAGGACTCAAGTGCAGGAAGAGGATTTAATAAAGTAAATAAAAATACAAAAACTAACAAACAAAAACAGACAAAGAATACATCAGGTCCAAGAGGAAACACGAGGAACATAACAACAAACCATCACAGGACTACAAACACAGGGAGACTAAATATGGGAACAAACAAGGAAGGTAACGAGAAAAACAGGTGAGACAAATTAACCAATAATCAGATAACAAGGAAGGAGGATTCAAGACAGAGACAGGAACACAGAACACCACATGTGCTACATATGACAGGACAGACTTGTGACATTACCCTCTCCTTAAGGAGCGGCTACCAGACGCTCCAAGACGTAACATACAAAACAAGAGTCCAGGCGGGAGGTGGCATGGTGAAGGATCAGGGGGAGGGATGGGGGGCCAGGTCCATGGAAGGGAACAGAAACAGGGGATGATGGTTTAACCGGCGGCCAGGGCGAAGCAGACGACCCCTCGGGCGGTCAGGGCAGAGACGACCCTTCGGGCGGCCCGGGCGGTGAAGACTCTTCGGGCGGCCAGGGCGGGGACGATCCCTCGGGCGGCCAGGGCGGTGAAGACCCCTCGGGCGGCCAGGGCGGAGACGACCCCTCGGGCGGCCAGGGCGGAGACGACCCCTCGGGTGGCCAGGGTGGAGATGACCCCTCGGGCGGCCAGGGCGGAGATGACCCCTCAGGTGGTCAGGGCGGAGACGACCCCTCGGGCAGCCAGGGAGGAGACGACCCCTCGGGCGGACAGGGCGGAGACGACCCCTCGGGCGGACAGGGCGGAGACGACCCCTCGGGTGGCCATGGCGGAGGCTCAGGAACAGCAGACACTGGCTCCGGCTCAGGAACAGCAGACACTGGCTCCGGCTCAGGAACAGCAGACACTGGCTCTGGCTCAGGAACAGCAGACACTGGCTCCGGCTCAGGAACAGCAGACACGGGCTCCGGCTCAGGAACAGCAATGTCACAAGTCTGTCCTGTCATATGTAGCACATGTGGTGTTCCGTGTTCCTGTCTCTGTCTTAACTCCTCCTTCCTTGTTATCTGATTATTGGTTAATTTGTCTCACCTGTTTTTCTCGTTACCTTCCTTGTTTGCTCCCCTATTTAGTCTCCCTGTGTTTGTAGTCCTGTGCTGGTTCGTTCTGTCACGGCTGGATAGTGGACAGGATCGAGGACTCAAGTGCAGGAAGAGGATTATATAAAGTAATTACTTTTGTATTTAAAGTTTTAAAGTACATTTTTAATCTTTATGTTTTAATAATATTTGTATGCGTCTAAAGAAGTACACATGCAAAGTACTTAATTATAATTTTAACTGTAGTATGTTATTCAATACTACTTTTATTACAGTACCTATTTTAAATGCACTAAACTGTAACATAATATATTTAAAATGTATTTAAATGACATACAAGTTTCAATAGAAGTAGACTTAGTTTACAATAAATGCTTGAGTACAGCGTACATTCCACAGTACACTTTAACAGTATTTATAAGACAACAGAAGTAATTATGAAATTACATGTAGAGATAAAAAAGGTACTCTTAACTCAACTAATTGCATCTAATATAAATTTAAACTATAATTAATTTTCAATTAATTGCAATTATCATGCAATTAAGTGTAAAAACATTATGTTCAGTTCACATGTTTCTTTTAAAGTATATTGTAGAGAGGTCAGTGTTCAGGGAATTATTATTATTACTTATTACTTACCTATTACTTATTACTCCATAATAAGTACTCATTTGAAAAAGTGTGATAAAGTGTACTTTTTCAAAGGGTATAACAGCATATAATTTCCCATAATTGTTTTGTCCATGAAATCAGGCAAGTCACGGTTGGCCCTACAGAGGTTCAAGGCTGTGATTTAAATCAAATCTATTGGCTGTTTTAAAAAGAATCTAAATATTAAATATGCCACACTCCAACAACAGTTTCATGGTGAAAGCTGTAAGTGTATTAGAGGTCTCAATCCAGGCTTTTGTTTCTTACTGTCCAGCCTCCTCCTTCAGTCTCCATGTCACAGTAGACCCAGACTGGCTCTCCATCCTTCCCTTCAAGGTAGATCTCAGCCTCTCCTGACTCCTTCATCCCGTTGATCTGTACCTCTGAGCATTCTTTGGGGTATGGGTGTGGGAGCATAGCTACAAATGAAGAAGAAAGAAAATTAAATCTCTTAAAGATAGAACGCAACGAGGGGTGAAAGTTAAGAAACAGATTATTACGCACCGGTGGTAAACTCAGCGGAGACAAAACTGATGTACTGTCCATCTCTTTCTCCCTCTATTTTCACAGTATAGTTTGAGGAGGCTGCCAGCCCAGTCAGCTCATAGTGTGTCACAGATGGATTTAAAATGAGCTCCTGTTCATAAGCAAGGGTCAAAAAAATTGTAGAAAGGCTGCTAAATATGACTGAGAGGTGCCATTAAGTGACTGATATATTCACCTGGACTTCCTCGTTCAGCTGGTATGTGAGCCTATAACTTTTGAAAGCCACATGGGGAGCCCTCCATGAAATCACAGCTGAGTGAAAAGTCACTGCAGGAGTCACTACCTGAAGCTTCACTCCTGGAAATCATACAGGCATGGAAAAAGAGGATAAAACCTAGATATTGCAGATCCTATAGAGGATAATTAGTTACTATGGTGGACAGGAGGACTTTCAGTGATAAATAATCACAGCGCCAATTTACATTTATTTGTATAGTGCTTTTAACAATACATATTGTTTAAACACAGCTTTGGAGAAAATGCATGCTGTTGAAGGGGGTGGATTGGAATCCACTGCTGCTTCAATGTATATGATTAATTATAATTAAGGTATTAATCAATATTTTTCCTTCTAAATATCAAATGAGTTGAATGACTTCTCTGGAGATTTTACTGTTATAAAAGTGTGATATATTTAATGTTATATACCAGTGTGATTACTGTAATGTTCTATTCATGTATTCTTTAATGTCTGTATTTGATATCTGAGTAACAGTGCTTGCTTATTCAGCCCGGATTCCAGAAATAAAATAGGGAGTTGTTTTGTGTTTGAGAAAGGTCTTCAACAAGTTAAAACGTATAGGGATCTATAGTTTAAGAGACCATTTCTCAGTTAAAGCCTATATTTTCCATTTAGACTAAAGTTTAGCTATCCTTGAGAGAAAGAACGCATTATCTTGATGTTTTGATAGAGCACTCTCCTGTTTATAGTTAGAGCCTGCCCAAATCCAACCTTGGAAAAGCTATTTGTCTGTGTGTGTGTGTGTGTGTGTGTGTTAGTCTTTTTAGTTACAGGTTAAGGAACCACTGGCATTATTGGAGATTGACTGAGTTGTTGTTCTGGACATGCTAGCGCCCAGCAACCCAAATCTGCGACCTGGAAGGTCATGACGTGCCTAACTTCAGGGTCCGAGTGTCAGCTGCATAATCCATGGAGATATGCTTCAGTCTACCTGTATATGTGTGGAAAATTACTGTATTTATCTATTTCTTAGCCAATGAGAATCATTCAACCTGTAAGCAATGTAGCTTAGACCTTGGAAATGGTATAACTGCTGTGATCTTTGTAACTGTAAGAGGGGCGGCCTAAGAACTCCTGTGTGAGTATTGAAGCTGACTTCTGCTGTTGACACTGCAAACTATCTTCAGTAAAACTTTTCTTTAATTTATTATAATTCTGACTCTAGGTCTTCATTCTTCATATCTGGTTCTGGGTCTTTGACTGTAAATCCCCTTACACTGTGACTGTATAATGAGTAAAACTAAGGATCTCAGGCGAATTTACAGATTTTTACAATTTAGGGACTGTTATTTTTTTTTATTTAAGGGGCTACCGGAGGAGTTTTGAGATCTATAGTCAAAATAGACTTGACCCTCTTTTCGCCAGCAAAACATTTTTCTATGACCCTCCAAAATGATTGTGAAAAAAGGCATGATCCTCCCCGATAATTAGGGGCCAAGCACCGAAGGTGCGGAGGACCTATTGTAATTGTTCCGGTTCTTCTTCTTATTCTTCTTCCGACTGGGTGTCTATGGCAGCCCATAGAACCATTTGCGGGAAAGTTGTAACGGTTTAACATTCTGATAGAGGACAGTCCCAACTTTAAATACACTAATTTTGGTGTCTCTAACTCATTCCCTCTAGTGCCACCACATGTCTAAAATTTCACTTTTATTATGCTAATAACTTTTGAACCGTAAGGCCTATCAACAAAATTCTTTTTCCTCTGATTCCTGAGCTCATGACATTTCGATTGCACCCTATAACGTAATTTTCTGTCATAAAAACATGGCCGCCATTTTGAATTGTTCAAAAAACCTACTTTTTCTAACTCGTCCTAGATGTTTTGTCCGATTTTCACCAAAATCACCAGATCCACCAGATTATCTTCAGGCAGTGGGGACCAAACGTAACGTTGATTTGTCAAACCGTTTTTGATAAACACACAAACAAATTGTATGTTGTGCTTGCAAAAACAGACGTAAGGCTGTATCTCCGCAACGCTTTATTGTATTAAGACCAAACTTGGTACATGTCATCACAAGCATGACCTGAGGGAGGCAACATGCTGCGTTTTGGCTCAGCGCCACATACTGGTCCGGAGATACATAAAATGGCTATTTCTGCTTATAACTTCTGAACGGTTTGTCCAAAAATCATAAAAGTTGTCTCGTTAGATTCAGGGCGTCATGCCGAGTCGACTGATATCCAATTTTCCCACATCGGCCATTTTGGCTGTCGGCCCTTTTGAATGATGTGCTAAAATGCTATATTTTCTGAACGCATGAACAAAATGTTACGAAACTTGGTATGGGTCATCAGTACAATGCCCTGAAGGAACCTGAGAATTTTCGAAACACCGCCACCTAGTCTTAAAATTTATTTTTCAAATGCTTATAACTCTGGGTGTGGTTCACTTATTTTCACAGAAGTCATCTCGTTAGGTTTCTGAATCCTTGCCAAGTCCAATGATACCACCCATGCTAGGTTTCGCCTTACAATCTGTGTAGCGTTGAGATTTAATTTTCTAATATCTTCGAAACCGCTAGTCCGATCGAGACGAAACCACCGTCAGAAGTTTGAAAACATAGGTCGCTGGTTTAGAATTATTGCCCAAATGTCAAAATATTGATAGTAAGGGGTAATAAAATCCAATCAAAGTCAAGTGTCTGTCATTTTTTACGTGATTTTTCATATAAATGTCTATAACTCCAAAACGTCTTGGGTTACGACTGTAACCCTTGTTCCCTGAGAAAGGGAACGAAAACTGCATCGAATGACACTTTGGGGAACGCCCCTCAGCGTAGCGCCTCTGAAGCATGAATGAAACTACGCCAATCCTGATTGGTGTTGCGTCATGACGTAACGTGTGAAGGCACAAGCGGAAGCTACAAAGGGATGCCGGCACACAACAGAGTTAGCTTCTGTGATGAAGCAAGCGTTCCCAGGCAGGGGAAGGCGTGGCGAAGGGACGCAGTTCTCGTTCCCTTTCTCAGGGAACAAGGGTTACAGTCGTAACCAGAGACGTTCCCTTTCGAGGGAACTCGAACTGCGTCGAATGACACTTTGGGGGAAGGAGTACCCACTATGCCACAACGAGCCCTGCCTGTCCTAGTGTGAAGCTGATCACAGGCACACTTAGGACGAGAGCACAAGAGTGCCAGGTGGATGGAATGTCCAGACTATAAAACCTAATAAAGGTATGAGGGGTGGCCCATCCTGCTGCATCGCAGACTTCCTGGATCGGGGCGCCCGAGAGGAGGGCTCTAGAGGACGCCATGCCTCTGGTTGTATGAGCCCTCACGGCCAAAGGTGAAGGCAAATTGCGCACCTGGTAGGCCATAGAAATAGCTTGGACAATCCAGTTGCTGATGGTCTGCTTGGAAGCGGCAAGCCCTTTCTTGGGTGACCCGACAGGCCTCATCCTCCAAGCCCCACGGAGGAAACGTACGACCATCTGCTGTCTCCCCAGAAGCCCATCACCCAGAGGAGCGTGGAAAGCCGAAATGGCAGCCACGTACACCTTGAGTGTGGACGGGGTAAGACCAGCCGAGAAGCGATCCTGGAGGAACTCCAGCACTGAAGAAACTGGGCAGTTAACTGGGTCCACTTCACGCTCTCTACACCAATTGGTTAAAACATTCCACTTTAAACCATACAATTTCCTCGTGGAGGGAGCTTTAGAGCTAAGTATAGTCTCCACTACTCCTGCTGACAGGCCGGCCTCTCGGTACTGTGCCCCCTCAGGGGCATCTCCCACGGGGGGCCGTCCAGGAGCAATATTATGTCGGAGAACCATACTCTGGCCAGCCACAACGGGGCTACCAGCAGTAGACTGATCCCGTGCGACGGACCCTCTCCAGAACTCCCGGGAGCAAAGCGATCGCGGGAAATGCATACAGACGCAGCCTCGGCCACGTCTGCACCAGCGGGGCTGGATGTGTGAGAGTGAACCACAGTGGACAGTGGGTTGTCTCTCGAGATGCAAATAGATCCAATTCCAATGGACCAAACCTCTGACATATTGACCCCACCACCTCGGGGTGGAGTCTCCATTCCCCGGGCCTCAGCCCCTGTCTCGACAGGATGTCTGCCCCAAGATTCTGATTTCCCGGGATGTATGTTGCTCTGAGAGACAACAGTTTCCCCTGGGACCACAGGAGGATCTGATGCGCCAGTCTGAATAGAGGGCGAGACCTCAGACCCCCTGATGGTTTATATAGGCCATTACCGACATATTGTCTGACCTCACAAGGACACGATGGCCCTTGAGGTCCGGCAGGAAGCTCCTCAGAGCTCGGGACACCGCCAACATTTCCAGGCAATTTATGTGCCAGGAAGAATGATGGTCCTGCCATAGGCCTGTGATAAAGCGGCCGTCCATGACCGCGCACCAGCCCGTGAGGGAGGTATCTGTCGAAACGAAACGATGATGTATCCCTGCAGGGTTTAGTGAGCAGCACCAGGGTTTTCAGGGATGATGCAGATTGCGGAGATAAATAC
This sequence comes from Siphateles boraxobius, assembly GCF_051911475.1. NCBI lineage: Eukaryota > Metazoa > Chordata > Actinopteri > Cypriniformes > Leuciscidae > Siphateles > Siphateles boraxobius. The sequence goes on along the minus strand of NW_027508722.1, from coordinate 16,364,466 downwards.
GTTGCAAGTGGTTGTTCAACCGAAGGTATCATCCCATAACCGTTCTCTCGTGCCTCCAAGATGTTACTATAATTTAAAATAGGGGGATTGGACACACAAGAAGAATGTGGCTTGTTCCACGATTTACACAACTCATTGTGTAAATCGGGAAAGAACGGCAAACACCGGTGGCGAGGTTGTTCCCTTTTAACTTTTAACCTGCGCTTCCTGCCTCTCATGTGGCCAACTAAGATTTAAACGGGCCACTGCACGAGAAACAACCTCTACCAGCTCCTCATATGCGGGGACATGGGGTGGCGAGTCATCCCCAAAATCCCCATCCTCGATGCTGAGCACAGACAGCTCGAGCATCGAGTTCTCCCCTCGTGCGGAAGAACATCGGAACTGGCATGGGAATCCTGATAGCGTGCCTCGGCAGTCTCAGGATCCCCTGTCAGATACATTTGCGAGCCCCATGAAGAGGGGCTCGCGAGCCTGACCATCCTCATCAAAAATGGCCAGGCAGGAGCGCAGCACACGGATTGATAGTGACTCACAATCCTCGCAAGCAGCACACGGATTGATAGTGACTCACAATCCTCGCAATCCCCTCGAGAGCTGCCTGCGCGTGCTGCACTCCCAAACAATGCACGCACAAACGGTGTGTGTTCCCACCTGTGATATAACGAGGGCAGGGATGCATCTGAAACTTGTGCTCGCCATCTTATATATATATATATATATATATATATATATATATATATATATATATATACATTAGTTATGCAACTAATGCAACTAAGTGATTTTGTAACTTGACAAACAACACCAAATAAGACGGACAAAGACATAGAGCACTTGCTGAAGAACAGAAAGGTAACTTGTTTGCCGGCGTCCCTTTGTAGCTTCCGCTTGTGTCTCGTCACACGTTACGTCATGATGCAACACCAATTAGGATTGGCTTAGTTTCATTTAGAGATGCGCGGTTGGCGGTTATAGCCACAGACTCCGCGGATAAACCGCGGATCGGGCGGATGACGTGACGAAAAAAAATATTTTAATTAAATTCGGGCGGGTGGCGGATGGTTTCTAGTCTCACGGCTGTCATCAGCAGCGCCTTGTATCGCCCAATCAGCGGATGGCGGTCGGGTGCGGTTTTGAAAATTGGTCAAAAACGTTGGTGCGGATGGATGGCGGACGGATGATGAGTTTTGTGATGAAATAATAGCCCATCCGGACTGTCCAAAAGGACAAAACCGACTGTTAGAAAACCGTTATGGATTTATTAGGCCTACCCCAGGCAATTCCAAATGTGCTGAGTTCAAGTTTGACTGAAACAATTCAATTCAAGATTTTATTTTAGAAAAATACAATATAATTATTTTTAAAAATACATATTTAAAAGAAAATCTAATAGAATATGTAGCATTAGCCATTATGGAAATACAGGCATCTCACAACTCTTTATTATTTACAATCCATAAAAATAGGCCATGTGTTATACGAATATATATAATACGAGAATATATTTACAGTTTTCCCGTGTATTTTTCCTGAGGCATTGTATTGTGTTGTGTTTTAGGGTTAAGGGAAAATTCCGTAAAATTACTGAATAAAGTCTTAAATGACCATTACATTTTCCATCTTTAGCCCCCTTTTTCCACAATGGTCCCCTAAAAATAACGCCAGAAATTCTGATTCTGATTCTACAGAAAATTAATAATTTTGTGTTACAAAAAAAAGTCATATAATCGTTATATTATACGGTCGGACCTTGGAGTCGAACCCCTGTCACTAAGAGCAAAACGACACTGCTTTCCGTGCACGCAGAACAATGCCCTACTGAAGGTAGTAAGTTTGCTGGGTAATCTAATGTATTTCATGAATGTAAACAGAGGCTAAAATCATACTATATACCCACATATGATAAAGAAAAAAGGGGGATAGCCTACATGCGCCCAATGAAGAAATAAAAATATGACACGATAACAGTCCAAACACTAGGCCAAACAACGTTAGAAAAACAGAACCCTTTAAGACGGATCGCCATTCAGATCGACAATCTACTACATATGTCTTTCCATCTACTTCATTAGATGGGCTGAACTTTGAAGAAAAGGGTGAGGCTGATTAAAATATTATACAAAACGTCGCTTTTTACGCTGTCTTTGTCAGACAGAAACGCCTCAGATGACTGCGCACTATGGATGGCCTGTGGTGTCAGAAACAGCGTTTTGAGAATGAAACGCTTTTGGTTAGTGGTGAAATTTGACTCTTTTGGCGTTCCATAGTAGAGTTACACTCACAGGACACTGCACTTATTCGCAATCACAAAAGTTCATTATTTGCTCGTACTTTAAAGCTTTGCTGGGTAAACATCTCATTGGCATTCTGTTCTGACATGATCAGAAGCGGAGCCAGAGGGGGGTCCAGGGTGGCACTGGACACCCCTGACATGCGATTGGCCACCCCGGGTGCCACCCCAAAATTGTATTTGCTACTGGCAGTTGCTGATGCTGATTTAAAAAAAAAAAAAACCTTCGCCGGCAGCGCGCACGTATTTTTCAAACAGACGAGCAGAGGACGAGAGATGGTTGCAAGTCAAGATACTTCAACTTCACAGAAGAAACATCATATTTGAAGTAAGTTTTTAAGTTTTAGCATCAGGGTTGTTTGCTCCGAATACATTAATACAGGCATATACAGTAGGCTACCATGCCGTGTGTTCGTTACAGTATAAACGCAGGCAAAGAAGAGAAGAGCAGAAACAAGCGATATCATAATGCAATCACTATACACTGTGAGGCTAAGATCTAAAGTTACTGTGTTTTGATCATCATTCTGAATCTGATCTAGATGTAATCTTTGATAAAAATGCGATTTTCTCAGCTTTTTGCTCATGTTGCTTTTTATGAAACTTACCAACATTCAAGTGTTGATAAAAAAGGATGCATAAAGCTATAATAAAACAGTTTTTTTGTAAAGCACAGGGTCTGTTCTTTCTTTTGACATGTTCAGATATTGTGAAAATCACCAAAAACGGTGGCTAATGGTGGCTGATTTTTATTTTTAATTTTTATGCTGGCGAGAGAGTTAAGATAAAAATGTTGGTAATTGGATGATGATTAGAATATGAATATTATTGGAATCATATTTTCAATTTGTCATATTTTTAACAGGGTCAATTAAACATGAAAAGAAAGGGAGGGATTACAGAGTTCTTTTTAAAGAAGCACAAACAGACAGATCAGGTGCAAACAGACCCCAGCCCTTGCATCACCACTGGAACCGAGAGCAGCTCCCTACCTGAGGCTAGTCAGAGTCAGTGTGGTCAGACTTCAGGACCAGCAACAGGTCAGAGCATCTAGACACAGGCAGTCAATCACACATCGAATTCAGGAATTTAAGTTGAGATGATTTTGTCAGATTAAAAGTATAGTTCACCCAAAAATGAAAAAAAAAAAAAAAGATATTTTAAAGCATGTTGGTAACCAAATAATTTTATAAATAAAATAACCAAGGAATGTTGACTTCCATTGTTTTTTTTTCTTTCTACAATGGAACAGATGAGGACCTTTAAAATGTTGGTTCATGGGTGTTCTTGTTGTTGATGACGGTGGCATTTATATTGTACCCTTTCAGGGAACTCGAGCTGCGTGAAACGCTGTGGGAACGCCCCTGCGTGAGTGCGTCATGAAGCACGTATGAAATCAGTCCAATGGCGAGACGGAACGTCATAGGCGGGTGACGTCATCGACCAGGAAACTATATCCCCAAAACACCCCAAAACACAAGCGCATCAGCTTCTGAGTCTTCAGCAAGCGCTCTGTGTATGAAAAAGTCTGTGTCCCAAGTGTTTTTGTCTGTCCTTAGAAATTGCTAGGCAGGAGTTTTTCACATATATATATATATATATATATATATATATATATATATATATATTAGAAATATATAATTTTTTTTTTCTTCAACGTGGGCAGGGATGAACACACTTTCTGAACTGCTGTTCGCTCGCCAAGAAATATATTGTCTCTTTTAGAGTTTTATATATATATATAAATTAGAATACTGAATACTTTTATATATATATATATATATATATATATATATATATATATATATATATATATATAAAAACACTCTAAAAGAGACAATATATTTCTTGGCGAGCGAAGGCTCCAGCGAAGGCTTCAATCGTGGGGATCGCAAATGGATCTATCAGCGGGGTTTGAGACGGGCTCTGCCTTTTCTCAGCCCTTACCTGGTAGATCCAGTGCCTCTGATCCGGGTTTGGAAGCACGCACTGCGGTTTCTTCCGCCCGGGCTGAGGCACCTTCATTTCAATTACCCAGTTCTGAGGAGCTGGATGTTGTCAGTATTGAGCCAAGAGCTTATGGAGGTTCTCACTCGAGCTGTGTCAAAATTAAGCATTGAGTGGCCAATGGCTAGGCAGGAGTCTGTTACTGAATCTAAATTAGATGAGAGATTTCTCCCTCAACCTCCACGCCGGTGCTTGCCGTTCTTTCATGATCTCCATACTGAGGTTTCGAGTTCATGGAAGAAGCCGTTTTTTTATAGAATATTTAGCCCTCTAACATCCTCATATTCTAATATAGCGGGGGCAAAATATTATGGTTATGGCGCGATGCCTCGGGTAGAAGAGATGCTTGCGAGCTCTCTCTCTTCCGAGGCTGCTTCATCATTTAAAGCACCGACATTACCCTCCAAGCCTTTAAGAAATACCTCAGCTTTGGTGGGTAAAGCGTATTCGGCGGCAGGTCAGGCTGCGTCATGTCTGTATACTATGTCGATTTTGCAGGCATACCAGGCTGATCTGCTAAGGGACGTGAGCAAGAGTGAGGAGGTCAGTTCTGACGTAGTTCGAGAACTGCGTCAGGCTGCTGATTTATTTCTGCGTGCCACCAAGGAATTGGCCAAATTAATGGGTCGATCTATGGCAGCCTTGGTGGCCCTAGAGAGGCATTTATGGCTTAATTTTCGTCTATGAAAGAGAAAGAAAAAGCTTTTCTTTTAGATGCTCCTCTCTCCCCTGCGGGGTTATTCGGTGACTCAGTTAATTCTGTCATTGATAAATTTCAGGAAGAAAAGAAACAGGCAGTTTCTTCCATTAAAAGTTCACGTCCCCGGGGCTGTTGGGCGGGAGCAGCCCCGGCCGTCTACGAGCTCTTCGCATAGGCAGCACAAGCAGAGTGTCGCGTCTCACGCTCGCCCTGCTAGACAGTGGGACCAGACGCGGCACCCTCAGCCAAAGCCTGCGGGCGGTAGAACTGATCTGAGGACAGTTCGATTGTCTAAGAAGGCTTCGGCCAAGAAAAAGTCCTGACTTCATAAAATTTAGGACACTGAGGGTGGTCCCCACCGAGGGAGAAAGGTGTTCACCTCTTTTTACGGGGCCCGTTCTGCCAACCCCGCCTCTTTGCCGGGGCGTAGACGGTCCCAGCGAGCGCTTTCCCGAGGGACGCTCGCTCCCTCTGAGGAGGGTCTCAGGGCAGTCAAACCAGTTGTTCCCTGCCGGTGCGCCGTTACAAGGCACTGTGTTTGCTGCTCAAGTTATACCAGAGGCCAGTCTCGAGAGACTGGTACCCTTAGTAGTATTTCTGGCAGAGTGGAAAAGCCTTCCAAAAATATCTCAATGGGTCTTGCAGACAGTAGAAAAAGGTTATACAATCTTATTCAGGTGTCTTCCACCAAAATTCAGAGGGGTTCTGCCCACAGTGGTGGGCCCCGAGCAGGCTCTGGTAATGGAACAAGAGGTGAAAACGCTCCTTCAAAAGGAGGCTATAGAACGGGTTCCTCCTCCCAGTTTGGAGCTAGGCTATTATAGCCGATATTTCATCGTTCCTAAGAAGGATGGGGGGTTGCGTCCAACTTTAGATCTGCTCCCATTAAATCGCTCGGTAGGGAAGCTCAAATTCAGGATGCTCACTATCAAGCAGATCGTGTCACAAATCGGGTCCGAGGACTGGTTTGTCACGATAGATCTAAAGGACGCATACTTCCACATTTCCATCCTTCCACAACACAGGAAGTTCCTGAGGTTCGCTTTCGGGGGCGAAGCGTGCCATTATCAGGTTCTTCCGTTCGGCCTAGCACTGTCTCCCCGATCTTTCACGAAATGCATGGATGCAGCTCTGGCTCCGCTGCGACTCCAGGGCATCCGCATTTTAAACTATATCGTCGATTGGTTGATTCTAGCTCAATCGGAGCATCAGGCGATTCGGCATCGAGATGTCGTGTTCGCCCATATCAAAAGTTGGGGTTGAGGCTCAACGCCAAGAAGAGTGTGCTTTCTCCGTTGCAGAGGACCACTTTTCTGGGTGTGGTTTGGGTTTCGAAGACAATGCAGGCACATCTGTCTCCTGCTCGTTTGGCTTCATTTCTCTTAGCCATCAAACAGGCAAAGCTAGGCCAGTCACTTACTGCAAAAGAATATCAGAGAATTCTGGGTCTAATGGCAGCAGCGTCCAACGTTATACCTTGCGGCCCGCTGTACATGATACCGCTGCAGTTATGGCTCAGGGCCAAGGGGTTCTCCCCGAGGGGAAGCCTGCTCCGCATGATCAGGGTCACGCGACGGTGTCTTCGCGCCCTGGCTATTTGGAAAGAACCTTGGTTCCTGTCCCATGGGCCCGTGCTGGGAGCTCCCTGTCGTCGCGTAACGCTAACGACGGATGCCTCCCTCACGGGCTGGGGGGGGGGGGGCGATCATGAGTGGTCGCCCGGTCTGTGGCAGGACCATCATCTCTCGTGGCACATAAATTGTCTAGAAATGTTGGCAGTGTTTCAGGCTCTGAAACACTTCCTCCCAGACCTGAGAGGTCATCATGTTCTTGTCCGGTCAGACAACACATCGGTGGTCTCCTACATAAATCACCAGGGAGGTCTGCGTTCGCGGCCGTTATACAAGCCGGCTCACCAGATCCTTCTATGGTCCCAGGGGAAGCTTCTTTCTTTGAGGGCGATTTATATCCCAGGGTATCTAAATCAGGGGGTAGACATCCTGTCGAGGCAGGGGCCGAGGCCCGGGGAATGGAGACTCCATCCCGAGGTGATGGAGCTCCTATGGAAAGATTTCGGTCGTGCCGAGGAAGACCTGTTTTGCATCCAGGCAGACATCACACTGTCTACTGTGGTTCTCTCTAAGCCTTCCAGCCCCTCTGGGGTTGGACGCTATGGTACAGGCGTGGCCGAGGTCACGCCTTTACGCATTTCCCCCTATTGCTCTGCCCCCAGGAGTTCTGGACGTTGGTTTGCGGACCTAATTTCTCTCCTCGACGGCTCTCCTCCAATCTTCCTCTGAAAATTGATCCTTCACCCCCGCCCAGAACTACGGAGGTTGTGGGCTTGGCCTCTGAGGGGGCCCAGCTCATAGAATCTTGTCTCTCGACTGAGGTCGTGGAGACCATCCTCCACTCCAGAGCTCCGGCCACTAGGAAATTATATGCCTTGAGATGGAAGATGTTCACCTCTTGGTGTGGGGAACACCAGTTGGACCCAGTTAACTGCCCGGTGGGTGCAGTGCTGGAATTCCTTCAGGAGCGTTTCTCCACAGGGTTATCCCACTCCACACTGAAGGTGTACGTGCCGGCCTTATCTGCTTACCACGTCCCTTTAAGTGGAGCATCTCTCGGGAGACACCCACTTATAACTCGTTTCCTTTGTGGCACTTTGAGGCTGGTGGCGGCCTTATCTTCTTACCACGTCCCTTTAAGTGGAGCATCTCTCGGGAGACACCCACTTATAACTCGTTTCCTTCGTGGCACTTTGAGGCTGAGGGCAGCAGTTCGCACGAGGGTGCCGACCTGGGACCTTGCGGTTGTTCTAGAAGGTCTCTCTCTAGCACCGTTCGAGCCCATTGAAGAAGTTTCTGAGAAATTCATTACTCTAAAAACTATCTTTCTTCTTGCTCTCTCTTCATTAAAGAGAATAGGAAATATTCAAGCTCTATCAGTCTCTCCCTCGTGCTTGGAATTTTCAGCCGGCATGGTTAAGGCTTTCCTCATCCCTAGACCGGGGTATGTTCCCAAGGTTCCAACTAATGTTGTCAGGCCTATTGTACTGTAGGCTTTCTGTCCTCCTCCTTTTTTGATGTCGGACCAAGAGAAACTAAATCTGCTCTGCCCAGTTAGGGCTCTAGATGCTTACGTTCACAGAACTGCCTTGTGGAGAAAATGTGAACAATTGTTTGTTTGTTTTGGACCCCCTAGGAAGGGCCGTCCTGCATCTAAGCAGAGGTTGAGCAAGTGGGTGGTCGAGGCCATCTCACTTGCCTACGAGTCTGACGGTCAGCCTTCTCCTTTGGCTGTCCGGGCTCATTCAACCAGGAGTATGGCTGCCTCTAAGGCTATTTGTCAGGAGTATCAATTCAGGACGTTTGCGATGCGGCAGGCTGGTCCTCACCGCACACATTCGTAAAGTTTTACCATCTTGACTTCAGCTCCACTCCAGGGGCGCAGGTGCTTTCGTCCGAATGTGCGCCTTGACTACACACGACGGACACTTGCTCGTATGGCGACGTTGGTATTAGCGTTCCCATAGCGTTTCACGCAGCTTGAGTTCCCTGAAAGGGAACGTCTCTGGTTACATATATGTAACCTTAGTTCCCTGAAGGGAACGAGACACTGCGTGTCTTTGCCATACTCCCAGCATGCCCGTGAGCACTTGCTTCAGTCTTATCAGAAGCTGATGCGCTTGTGTTTTGGGGTGCTTATATAGTTTCCTGGTCGATGACGTCACCCGCCTATGACGTTCCGTCTCGCCATTGGACTGATTTCATACGTGCTTCATGACGCACTCACACAGGGGCGTTCCCACAGCGTTTCACGCAGCGCTCGTTCCCTTCAGGGAACTAAGGTAACATACGTAACCAGAGACGTTATTATACACTAATGGTTCTTGTGTTATAAATAGATGCATCAAGGGAGGACACAGATACCTCTGGTTCTGAGCAAGACAGTGAACCAGAGCTGCCAGGAGATGTCATGGAGCCCCTCCCAACTGCATCTAGCACCAGATTTGCTGTTCCAAAAGGACCCAGTGGTAAGCCAGACCTTTATTTTAAACTACACAGTTTAGTTAGCAGCTGTTAGTATCTAATCTTGTGGATCCCTTAATTATACATTTCCATAGAGATTTGGCACATTATTTAACATTATATTATTATAATATTATTTATTTGGCATTTTAGACATCTCTAGATCCAGAGAAGAGGGTCCAGTACAGCCATGTTTGAAAACATTTCCCAGAACTTAGCGTGGTACTAGAAAAAGGGCTTTGAACAGCTCCTGGTATAAGGACAAATCATGGGTTGAATATTCTGTGAATCAAGATTCAGCTTATTGTTTTGCCTGTAGGCATTTTTCTCTGCCCAATACACCTGAATCTGCCTACACTTCACAGTCAGGATTTTGTAAATTTTCCAAGTACATGTCTGCTTGATGCCTGCTATATCTAATTTAAAAAAAGTTTGTAAATGTGATTTATTTTTGTAAATAAACATAGCAGTTAAAACAGACACATGCTACTGTATCTTATCTCCTTGGTGCTTCAGCTTTGTTTTCTGCAAATATTTTGGATGTTCAACACTTATAGTTACAAACAGAGTGACCCAATTCCTTCCACTGTGTGTGTGTGTGTGTGTGTGTGTGTGTGTGTGTGTGTGTGTGTGTGTGTGTGTGTGTACCCCCGAAAATAGCAGTGGCCACCCCCTGGCCACCCCATGTATAAAACTCTAGTTCCGCCACTGGACATGATGCACTTTTTCTGAGCGCGCACGCACTTTCAAACAGCGCAAAACTGGACTTATCTTTTGCATCTGATTTTTGTTGGGTCAGACCCATCTGCTAGCGATGGGGGGCCGAGGCTGAGAGAGCTACATGGAAAAATATGCGCCAAACAAGCCACTTTGAAATGTTGCTGTTTTCATGAATACAAAAGTTTGGTGACCCTCCCCCTAGACTAAAAAAAAGTTGGATGACCCTCCCCTCAACAAAAAATAAAAAGACATGACCCTCCCCTATTTTCCTCCGGTGGTCCATTCCATGAATACCGAACGGTCCCTTATCAGAATTTATCTGATACTGGACTTTTAATTGAGCTTTTTTTTATTATTTTTTTATTTTAACGTTTAGATGCATTAAAGTTCCCTTGTGAAAAGGTGTTTACTTAATGTTATTGAATGTGCATTTGTAGTGTACTTCAAATATCAAAAGTATACTTTTAAAAAGCAGTACATGCAGATAATACAGTAATGAGATGAAAGACCACTTAAGTGTACTTAAAGAGAGCACACTTTCAAGACTATGTTTCTTAACACACTTAAGAATTGCACTTTGTGATAATGTAAATTAAAAAGTTTGACTTAATTTTCAGTTCATTACTTGATTTTTCCATACCAACTGTGACTGTATAATGAGTAAAACTAAGGATATCATTCGAAATTGTGCATGCTATTTTTACATTTAAATAAATGAACTATAGATGACAGCAAAGGTAATCTTTAAAAGCACTAATACTTTAATAACACTGTTAAATATAATATTTAGAAAATATCAAAATACATATCCAATTTTTATACTGTACATTATATCATTGTGATGCCTAAATTTTCATTGTAGCATTTAAAACAATGTATTTTAATGTTTAAATAGTTTAAAATGTATTTAGTGATTATCGGTCATAACATGAAAATCTTTTTTTTAAATTTCTTTTATGTTACTTATATTTCTTTTGTGCCGTGTGGTTTGCTTGAGGGTGAGTTAACATAATTGTGAAAGTTTACGCACCACTTCCTGTTGTAAAGGTTGTGGAGACTGGGCTACTCTGGAGCCGGTTGACTTGACTTGTGATTTTCACCATGTACAAAGAAGATCTATGGAGTCCTCTGAGCTGATGCTCCACAGTACTGCCAGATAATGTCACTGTAATAGTCACATTTGGAGCTAGAAAGCAAAACAACTTGAGTAAGTCATGATGGTTTAGAGGAGAAACAGCTATTTCATAGGTTTGATTGCACTTACATTTTGTAGTTCCATAACTGAGGACATAGCTGTCCACTTTATTTTGGGACGGTTTCCATACTAGCAGAGCTTTAGTGTCTGTGATGTTCACCACCTTTAGTTCAGTAGGAGAGTCTGGAACTGGGATTTAGAGAAATGTGAAAGTCATCAATGACTGCAAAATCAAGTAGAGATGAGAAGATTGTTCTTGAATCGATACTTTTATCAAGAGAATTAATCCTGATATTAGAAACTTGATCCTTTAAACTTTTTACAATTTATTTAGCATGAAAATGTATGTGTATCATAAGCTTTAGTGGAAAAAAATGTGTTAGTAATAGTTGTGTAGGAACTATTCACACTTCTGCCTATCAAATGACAAGCATGATACATTTTTCATATTTAGTATTTATGGTGCATAAGTTGGGCGGCTTTAACTTTAGACTACCTAATTGCATTAAAGTGCCTGAAGGTTAAAGAATAGTGGGAATAAAGTATCTAACAGTTAGGGTTAGAAATAGGTGTTTGAGTGGGATTTAGGGATAGGGACAAGTAATTCCCTGTATGGTAGCATACATTTATGATTTTAATAAATATAATTATTTACACAGAATATGTTGTTATTATGCATATTGTTTTATAATGTACTACACTATACTGAGGTGCAAATAGTATCTGCCAATATTTGCATTAAGTATAAATAGCATTGAACTACTAATTACAATTACTGCAAAGAAAATATTGCTATATGCTTTTTCTTGCTATTTACAGTAGGTTTAAATAGCAGCTATTGCTATTTGCATTAAGTGCAAAAAAAAAACCTCCCTTAATTTGTTCTCTACCTAGACTATTTGATTTTAAATCACTAAAATCCAGTGTGTTGGTTTTTGGTATTGGATAAAAAATAATAATAATACTGTAAGTGGTATCGTTTAACAATAACTTCCATCCTTCGGATGAGATGTTAAGCTGAGGTCCTGACTCTCTGTGGTCATTAAAAATCCCATGGCACTCGTAAAGAGTAGGAGTTTAACCCCGGTGTCCTGGCCACATTCCCTCCATTGGCCCTTGCCAATCATGGCCTCCTAATAATCCCCATCGACTGAATTGGCTCTATCACTCTCTCTCCTCTCCACCTATAGCTGGTTTGTTGTGAGTGCACTGGCACCGTTGTACTGTGGTTGCCGTCACATCATCAAAGTGGATGCTGCACACTGGTGATGGTTGAGGAGAGACCCCAATATGATTGTAAAGCGCTTTGGGTGTACAGTAGTACATATGAAAAGCGCTATATAAATGCCTCATGCATTCATTCATTCATTCATAACTTCAAGTAAAAAAACAAAACAAAAAAACAAGTAAGCCTTGTGTTCACCTGTAGTGACAGAGGCTGTGATTGGCTCGCTCTTGAGTGTCTCCAGGACTGAGCTCACAGTAATATCATAAGTACAGCCAGTAGAGAGCTTAGACAGGAGAACATGGGACAGTTGAGAGTCAACAGACATGGTGCCACTATCGCCTGCAGCATAAAAGGGTAAAATATTGTAAAATCACATCTCAGACTCAGTTTATTGTGGCATATCAGCAATGGTGCACAAACTTAATCGTTGAAGCAGAAAAGTAGGATAACTCAAAAGCATTTTCAGTACCAGTCACAATGTTGGTGTACGTGACTTTAAATTCTGCTACTCTGCTTTTAGGTTTTCTCCAGGAGACTGAAACAGAAGTATCTGTTATATTGCTGAACATCAGGTCAGTGGGTGGCTCAGGGCCTGGAAAAAAAGATGGTAAGGGGGTGAAATGTCATATAGAAGTTGAACAACGCAGTCAAAAACAAACAAACAGTCAGCGGCAATAGCCTTGCGGACAGCACCGGCATATGGCGCTGTTGCCCTTCGGGCGACCGAGTTCGAATCCTAGCTCAAGGACCCCCCCCCCCCCCAAAACAAATTAAATAATGAAAGTTGTCGCAGTTAAACTATTGCATAAACTGAAGGTAATGACATTAAAAATTTCAGCACAAATGTATATGCCATATTACCCAAGTAATCAATTGTTGAATTCACTCTTAAAATAACTGCATGGTGAACTTCATCATTCACCAATACAGTACACATCATTAATTTTAGCACTGGAAATGACAGCCAATGAAAGTCTAAGGCTGTTTTGTGCTCCTGATGTCACTGAACTTATGCCTGGTATTTATGAATAAAATATAACAAATGGGTCATGCCAATATCAATATTTAAAATGCACAAGGTACTGTATCCCACGTATTCATGGAAGTGCTACTAGCACACCGCAGAAGGGTAAATGCTCTTCACTGGTGTTTATTGCAGTGAACCAAAAAAGAAGGAAATATGGGAAACCTACCAGTTGATAATGTAAGACGATGAATTTTGGATCGTAGACCAAGACCAGAGCCAAACAAGGAAACAGAGTACCACATTTGAGGTTGAAGGCCTTTGAAATGATATGACCGTGCTGTACCAGCGATAACTTGTGAGAACTTTTTCACAGTCCTTCCTTCAAGTTTGTTACCATGGACTTTAGTTGAAGTTCTGTTTGAACCGGGCCTTTGGAAATCTGTTACATTTTCAGCTGCTGCTCCATTCTGAATTTTCTCTAAATCTTCATTTCCTGTTCTGATTTCCCTTCTTGTTACAGTGAAGTTCTTGAATGTGTCTTTAGGAGTTTCCCAAGACAAAATGAACCCAGTAGAAGTGATATTATGAACCTCCACTGATCCAATGACTGATAATCTGCTGATAGTTCTGTTAAAATGCTTCATATGAGTTTTGGATTCAATACTTGTCCCATTTACATGCTTATTAGGATTCCTCTCTGCTTGGAGAATTGTTGTTACATTGCCATGGAATAGCTTCTTGTCTTTTTTAGTAAATGTAACATTAGACTTACTTTCCAGCCCTTGATTACCTGCAGTTCTCGTAGTAACCTTTGTCCTGGATGTAGTTACATTAGATGATCCTTTGGTGCCTTTAACCAAGTTCTCTAGAACTTTGGAGGTTTCATCAACCTTCTTCACAGATCGTTGAGTCACATTCTGATAGACAGGTTCATCTTTAAGATTATTTTTCTTGTCCGTTTGGGATTTCTTGTCTAAAGCCAGATTTATGACTGTTGTTTTGACCTTTGTTGCTTGCTCATGACGTCTTCTACCTTCATGCTTTAGTAGAACTTGGCCAGTAGTCTTAATAATTATGTCACTTTTTGTGGTATTGGACTGGACTTTATCTGTGGACAATGTTGGCTTAGCTGTGGTGTCTTTCCATAGGTCCTTTGTATCTATCTTTTTCACAAATATGGTCTTGTCTGGCTTGGTCTTCACATATTTTGTGTCTGGCTTGACAGTGGACATCTTCATAGTCACAGTTTCAACAGTTACTGGGATCTTTTTGTCAACACCTAGGAAAAGCAAAAGTCATTCAGAGTGAGACTAGATACATAATAAATATCTTAAATATCTCATCCCAAAATGAAAATTCTATAATCATATTTCACCCTCATGTGGTATGATTTTTTTTCTTTTGTGAAACACAAAATGAAATTAGGAATCGTGTTTGTGCTCCACATAATGAAAATGGATTTAGAGCTCTAACATTATAAAAAAACACCATTTAAAATGATAAAAGTAGTTCTGTCATGACAAGTGTTTGGCATGGTAATGTGAATGACAATGTTGATATATTTGGTCTTGGCCAGGGCTGTGGGAAAATGTTTGAAAATGGGGGCATTACAGCACTCTCTGACATATGCAAAAAATAAATAAATAAACGTATTAAACCATTTTTAAAATGCTCCTGGTTGCTATTAACCTAAAAAGTTTATACATGAAGTTTTGAGCAAAACTAAATAATTATTAATTATTAAAATAACGCAAAGCATCATTGTCAACTGACGTCACCTACTGTAGCTTAGCTAGTGTAGACGCTGTGCGCTGTCAGCCTGTGGACCGTTTTAATTATGCGCAGGGCCAGCGAGTCCATATAGGTGAACTAGGCAATTGCCTAGAGCGGCACTTTTGTAAGGGCGGCAAAATGTGTGCCAACAGGGAACACAATAGGCTATGCATAGCTAATCAGGAGAGCTAAGTTATTGTTAGAATACAGCTGGATTTTCTAGATTAGCACACTGGCAATATCAATATCGATGCACGCACACGCACGCGCGCGCGCACACCCGCCCCCCTAACTCCCAGCCACCCAGCAAGCTCATTGGCTACTGACACAACAGGAACCAATCAGCTGTGCCCCATAGAGAATGATGTGATTGGAAGCAGGTTGACTTAAGGATCTATTAGAATGCACCATCAAGAGTTTCATGACAGAACTGTATTTCATCTTACATACAGATGTCCATCTTTTTCTCGCATTAATACAGGGTGTCCACCAAAGCGTTTTTAAGACAGCTGGAAACAAAAGATGCTCTGCTGAAAACGCCTTGAGAGCGTTTTGGCAGAGCAGCGGCTTTGCTTGCTTTGATACAGAATATCAGCGGAAGTGTAACTACCTGCAGTGTCTCATTTGAGAGAAAGTTTGCTTCTGTATTGTTTCTAAATAAAAAAATGTAAGTATTTGCTCTGGTACTTGTTTTAAATGACTTTGTTCCGTTATTATGCTTATTGTTGTCATCTGTTGATGTTGTACAAGCAGAATGTGACAGTTGGTCGGTGTGGTTTTTCCTGCTCCTGCTTCACTGTGATTGGATGTCTAGGTAAAAAGTGACAGTGATGAGCCAGTTTTACCCAAAGTTGAACATTCTTCAAATCTAGGCAACCAAAAAAAAAATGCTATTGGCATTTAAAAAAGAAATGTGGCGGTCCCATTGAAACCAATTGGAAAAATATGCTAGCTGTGGGGAAAAAAACACTTTGGTGGACACGCGCCCCAAGACTTCAAAATTATGAGTATCAAGCGTAGCGTCAGTTCTGGCAGGTCACGTTAGTCAAGCTCGCATCAGCTGACTCTCAGATGATCCACGACTACCTATAGGAATACGACGCCTATCACTGTATACATATAAGCTCCTTCAGTATTATCAGCAGCTATCGCGTTTCTCAGGAGCTAATTACCCTCCTCCATCCCCGGCTCCTCCTCTCACCCAGTCAGGATTTGGATTTCCCCTTGAATCAGAATAAATTCTAAAATTATGTTGTACTTTAAAATCTTGAATTAATGATATCTGCATACATTCATGTTGGTTCTGTTCTGTTTACCCTAAGGGGGTTATTGCTGCTCTCCCTGCTCTTATCCATGCTAGGCTACATGGATGCGCAGTTTTCGCCCAGAACGGAACCATACCGCCAATCCAAACTGTATGCTAATTGTCAATCATATTTGACGATAGTGGTCCTGACAGAAATAATGTATAGGTCAAATGGACTAATTTATGATACTTTTCTGCTACTTTTTTGTAATTTTTGGAGTTTGAAAGCCCCTGGTTGGTGGCTGTAATAATCGCACAACGTATAGTAATATCTACAAGAACAGTTAATCATAATACTTGGGAAACAAAGGAAATATAGCAACAAAAGTCAAATGAGACCAAACCCAAAAGAAAACTAAGGACTTAAATGCACAGGGTAAGATAATTAACTGGAACAGAAACAGGTGCGTAACTAATCAGAAACCATAGAAACAAACAAGCAAAGGGAACAAAGGCAAATAAAAACAGAACATATCCAAACTAAAACACAATCAAACTAAACATATCTGTGACACTGCTCACCATTCATTTTCATTGTATGGAAAGAAGCGTAAACAGTCTGCTAAATGTTTCCTTTAATGTTCTATGGATTAAAGAAAGACATACAGGACTGGAATAACATGAGTGTGAGTAATTTCATTTTTATAGTGAACTATTCCATTAAACATTGAAGTTTAAAATGTGGTTGACTCTTATATACTTACCCTTACTGCAGTCTAGGCCTGTATAACCAGTCTGACACATGCACTTTCCCTTCACACACTTCCCTTTTTTGTTGCAGTTAGAGGGGCATGTTTTTCCACTGCAGTAAGGGCCACTAAAGCCCTGGAAACATACACACTTTCCTCCTTCACACTTGCCCTGGCCACTACAGTTTTTAGGGCACTGCTCTCCAGAGCACTGGACACCTGAAGATAGATGGTACAGTGTGTGACTTTAAACCAGTTCATCCAGTTTCAACTAATAACAATTACTCTACACATTTATTTCTGCCAGAGCCATTAAAGTACCATAGTAATGGTTAACAATTTTTCTTTTTAGGATTTTTGTTAGTACAATTTTACTTACACATTTTTTTAATCACTGACATCTCTTTCTCTAGAAACTCAACTCTGTCCTTCAGTGCGGTCATCTGCGTCTCACATCCTCCTGTGCAGGCTCCTTGTACCAGGTTGATGTGATGAGTCATAACCAGAGGAGATCCTGGATTCAAACTTAGCTCTGTTTCTCGTACTTTGGTAATGTTCCCTGCATTTATGTGAGAGCCCTGTTTAACGCAACCCTCAGTGATGACTACTTGAACTGGTGAACTCTCCGCAGGTTTGTCTTTCGTAGGATTCTGGACACCATCCACTAAAGGTGTGGCAGTGAATGCATCAGTCTGACTGACCTTGCTAATTTTTGAAGAAGTATATTGAGTTTTTTGTTTTGTTTTGGTGTTTAATGATGTAGTTATTGGCTTTGATGAATTAACATTGATAGTTTGGGACATTGACTGAGTCTGATTGATTTTTGAGGAAGTCGAATTAGTCTGATTTTGTAATAATGTAGTTAGCTTGGGAACATTATGATTAATAGTTTGGGTCTTAGACTTTAAAGTGGAATTTTTCTTTTTGTTAAGTGTGCCTTGAGGAGAAGGGCCAGGTTTCTGGACATCTACTGCATATTTTGGTGTGGATGAAAGAGTTTCATTGTTGCTACTAGGTTTTGAGGAAGCAGAAAGAGTTTGGTTTTTCATTTTGGTGAATACTGGCTTTGAAGGATTAACATGGATAGTGTGGCTTACTGACTTGGTAGTAGTATTTTTCTTCTCGCCAAATGTAGCTGGAAGAGAAGACACAGGTTTCTGAACAACATCTACAGCAGGCATCGAATAGGATGGAAGAGTCTGATCAATGCTACTGTTTTTTGCAGAAGTAGATTTAATTTGTTTTTTCATTTTGGTCTTTAGTAATGTAGTTACTGGTTTCTGAGCATTAAGATTAATAGTGTTGATGATTGACTTAGTAGTGACATTTTTCTTCTCACTAATTGGGTTTTGTACACTTTGCACAGGTTTCTGGATGGTGACCACATCAAGCTTGGAAGAGGATGAGAGAGTTTGATTAACTCTACTAGTTGTTGAGGAAGTAGATTTAGTTTGGTCTTTCATTTTGGTCTTTAATAATGTAGTCACTGGTTTCTGAACATTAAGTTTTATAGTGTTGGTTGTTGACTTTACACTTTGCACAGGTTTCTGGATGGTGTCCACATCAGGGTTTTTAAAGGATGGGAGAGTCTGATTCACTTTACTAGACGTTGAGGATATTTTGGTGTTTAATAGCGTAGTCACAACTTTAATAGTTTGGGCCGTTGACTTCACAGTAGAATTTTTCTTCTCACTGAGTGGATCCTGAAGAGAAGGTACATGTTTCTGTGCAATGTATTGAGGCTGACCGACGTTGCTGTTTTTTGAGGAAGTAGATTGAGTCTGGTTTTTCGTTTTGGTGTTTAATACTATAGTCACCGTCTTTGACACATTAATCTTAATAGTTTGATCTGTTGACTTCAAAGTGGAATTTTTCTTCTCGCTAAGTAAGCTTTCATCCACAACAATCTTTGTACTGGATGGAGGAGTCTGATTGATGCTGCTCGTAAATGAGGAAGTAGGATGAGTCTGGTTTTTCGTTTTAGTCTTCAATGCTGTAGTCATTAGCTTTGGAACATTAAAACCACTGGTGTTGGCTTTTGACTTCGCAGTATCATTTTTTTTCTCATTAAGTTTCCCTGGGAGAGCAGGCCCAGATTTCTGGACACTGTCAACAGCAGGTTTTGTAGTGGATGGAAGAGTCTGACTGATGCTGCTAGTTTTTGAGGAAGCAGATTGAGTTTGGTTTTTCATTTTGGAGTTTGATAATGTGGTTACTGTTTTCTGAACATTAAGATTAATAGTGTTCACTCTTGATTTAGTAGAAGAATTTTTCTTCTCGCTAAGTGTGCCTTGAAGAGAAGGCACAGGTTTCTGGAGACCATCCAAAAAAGGCTTCGGGGTGGACATAAGAGTCTGATTGGCGCTGCTACTTTTTGAAGAAGCAGCATGAGCTTTGGTGGTTGATGTAGTTACTAGCTTTGTAACATTACGGCTAATAGAGTGGCCCATAAATTTGGTAGTGTCATTTTTTTTATCATTATGTGTGCCTTGAAGAGAAGACACAGGACTTAGGACGAGGAGAAACACTATTGAGATTAACATTTTATGCTGAAATAAGTTGGCATTGACTTTTATACAAATTAGGACTAATAATATAAAACCTAAATCAAAATTCCAAAGTTTTTATATATATTTTTCTCAACTATCTTACAAGTACTTGGGATATGACAGATCTTTTCCCTGAAAAAGAGAAAAGTTTTCCTTTAGTTTGCCTTTGCATGACGTGTCATGTTTAGTCACACATTCATTCATTTACTGCTCAAACTTTTGTAAATATAAAATACATGTCTTTCAAATATATTTTAGGCTTAGATGAGCTGAACTGGGCTGGCTGAGCTCAAGACTGCATTTTTGGAAAAAGCCCCCAAAACCCTATCAGCATAGGGACTGTACCGCAGCAACAGAGCCACACTGTCTTCTTCTCACAGGGACTGTATGTCTTTGACTAAACTCGTACATAATGTTAGCCAACTGAAAACTGACATTTTAAAAAATTATATTCCAATCTTATTTAAGTGCTCACCACAGAGGCATCCCAAAACAATCTGCAATAATTGGAGATTAAGTTATGATAAAACTTACATAAAGGCTTCTGTTCAGACTGGCCTTTAATACATTTTTTGAAATCGAAAACTGATAAAACCTTTGAGTTAAATAATATATATATTTTAAAAATAATGATTATTGTTATTAATAATAATAAATAAACACTACCATTCAAAGGGTTGGTAAGTAAGTTTTTTAAAAATATTTTTGAAAGTAGTGTCTTAAGCTCACCAAGGCTGCAATTCTTTGATCAAAAATACGGTAAAAACAGAAATATTGTGAAATATTATTACAATTTAAAATAACTGTTGTCTATTTTAATTTTGTTTTTTAATGTATTTTTTTTTTCTGTGATGGCAAAGCTGAATTTACAGCATCATTACTTCAGAATTCAGTGTGACATGATCCTTCAGAAATCATTCTATTCTGATTTGCTGCTCAAGAAACATTTCTTATGGTTATCATCAATGTTTGATACATTTTGGGAAACTGTGATACATTTTTCTTTGATGAATAGGAAGTTCAAAAGAACTGGATTTATTTGAAATACAATTCTTTTTAGAACATTGTACATGTTTTTACTGTCACTTTTGGTCGATATTTTGCTTCCTTGCTGAATAAAAGTAAAAAAATCTTGCTGAACGCAAACTTTTGAACGGTAGTGTACAAATATTGCATAATTTATATTTTTATTATTCAATTCTTATCGAATCATCTGCAGTTTTATGTAATCTTAAACTGACCATTATTTTTGCAATACAAAACATTTAGCCCACTTATAATAACAATAATTCTTACTGCCATTAATTAATTATGGCAATGGATACAATGATTATAGTAATAATATTATTTTAGTACAATAATGTGTAAAATGTCTTACCAGTGTTTTAAGCTGCTTCTGTCCTGATCTGTGTTGTATTAGGCTCCTTCCATCAGCTTTGAGAACCTCCTGTGACTGACTGAGAATAAGAGACAGTGAACAGAAGCTCCACTAGCCAAGAGGACCTGGGTCAATCAAATCTCTTCATACTTAAAGTTTTTTCCATACTCCACCTCTTTGCCAATTTACATTGAGCATATTCCCTGCTCCTGAACGTTTTTGTGAGTTTTTGCAAAACTATCTCTCTTGACATAAAATTATTTTAACCAGACTTACTGAGTTCTAAGCAGTTCCTTTCCTGTGTTACTTCTGTTGATCTGTTATTGTTCTACATGATGTGAATGCTGTCCTCCATAATTGTCTGTTTTAACAATATAATTATGTCAAACATTCATGCATAATATATATATATATATATATATATATATATATATATATATATATATATATATATATATATATATATATATATATATATATATATATATATATAATTATTGTTTCAACCTGTATTAAAAGGACAGTTCACCCAAAAATTCTGCTATTATCTTCAAGGTTGTAATAATTGTACAAATCAAACTATAATTTGATCACTGTTATAAACACAAATGTACCATTCCATTTCATTTTCATTTGATCAAAATGTATCTGCATTTTCTTTCAATCATCCATCCATCAATTAGCATGGTTTCGATCTGAAACATTCTAGCAATGGTATAATATGCACTAACAACTTCACAGTAACATTCTAGCAACCATCCAGAAACCCTAGTAACTGCATAGCAACACCCTTACAAACACCCAAAGTACCCTAGCAACCACATAGTAACACCCTATCAGCCACCTAGAATACCCTCGAAACTGCATGGCTTCACCCCAGCATCCACCTTGAGTACCCAAGCAACACCCAACAACCCAGAGTACTCTAGCAACTGCATAGAAACACCGTAGAAACCTACCTGAGCCCCCTGCAACCGCATAGTAACGCCCTAGCAACCACCCTGATACTCTAGCAATCACATAGCAAAACCCTAGCAAGCACTCTGAGTACCCTACCAACCACATTGCAACACCCTAACAACTAGCATGAGTACCCTAGCAATTGTATACAAACACCCTAGAAACCACTGCTAGTACCCTAGCAACTGCCCTGAGTAACTAAGCAAAAGCATAGCAACACCCTAGCAACAACCCAGAATTCATATCATTACCTATTATATACCTATTTTAACTATTTCACACATTTACAATTATTTCAAACTTTTCACTAATATAATTTTTTTTTCACAAACTTTACTCTAGTTTTTTTAAACTACATATAAACTTCTTTTAACACTTTCCATCTTTCAAGATCTGGCATGTATCTTTCCTTTCTAGCACCTGATGAAAGTTTCAGTGTGAAGGTCCTCTACTGGAATACAGAGAGTGTCTGTCATGTCAGCTGTTGGGACATGATGGGTGGCCTCTGCGTACTAGCGCCCCCTCTTGTGTGATATTTATATCATGACAAAGCAGGCCCACATCAGTGGAACCACGGTTCGGTTGCTGACCTGACCTTACCCTCCTAGTCAAAGCAGTGCCAAGCATTGAGCTGTGTGCACACCTAACAAAACAACGATGTACTGACAAGCACTTCTGGGAATTTATGAGTCAAAAATTACATTAGACGTTATGCCCCCGGTTTCACAGACAAGGATTAAGCTAGTCCTAGACTAAAATGTTTGATCTGTTTTAACTGAAAGCAACATGCAGTGACATATTTTAAAATATCTGTACCATCGTTTTGTCTCAAGATGCACACCAGTAATGTTTTTGTCTAATGCATGTTTATAAAATGTACTTAAATGTCGTAATTGAACTAAGGCAAGCCACGAAATCTCACAATTATGGCAGAGAAAGAGCAGTCAAAAAGGTATTTTATTACCTGTGATTCTGACATGATGTCCCTCAATCGCACTGCGCTCCTCTCCGCTCTGCACTGGTAAACGCGTCCACCAGCTAAGGCCGGTGACACACTGGCTGCGTGGCGTGAGAGCGACGTTTCTGTTGCGTGTCAGCTGCTTGTCGGCTGCGCCGCATTTTCTGTGTATTTGCACACCAGAAACGTGTGTGACTGGCACAGATCACCCTTGTTCGACATATGGGAGAGAGTTGTGGAAGCCCTATACTAGAGGGCTGCATTGGGATTGAGTCCTGCCGGGTCCCGCGGGACCCAACGCAAATCTCGCGGGAGCGGGCGGTTTGAACTTTGCTGCGAGCGGGAATGAGCAGCTAAAAAAAAACTGTGGGATCGGGAAGTAACCTAGCGAGTCGACATGATGGAGAGATGTCAATAAAGGAACCTCAAACAGGTATTTACAGCACAAAACCTAAGCAAGGCTGACATTTGGACTACTATTTATATTCCTGATCAGTGAGTCAGAATACATGCAAGCCAGGGAAACGAAAACAACCCCATGAATCTATTTAATAATATACAAATACGTGTTTTTCCTGCGGGAGGGGAGAAGACACAAAATCAATGCATCTCTATTATTGTGCGGGAATAAATTCTCAAAGTTCTGCGGGTGCGGGCGGGAGTGGACATACATATTGCAGGAGCGGGCGGGAGTGTAACACATATGTTGCTGGAGCGGGCGGTAATGGTCAGAAAAAAATTCGACTGGAGCGGGATGAAGAAAACAGTCCCGCGCAGGACTCTACCCTATACTTCATGTTAAGCATAAATATAAAGCCTACTGATAAAGACACTGTCAGCAGTATTGAAAGCAAAATAGACTACAGAATATTTCGTTCTGTATTGACAGGTGCAATATTTGAAAATTGATAATTATTTATTTATTTGTTTTTAAATTATATTTATATCTGAATTTATGTCAAAACCTAGACTGTCAACCATCAACATGTAATTTATTAATATGTATTTGTGTACAAAATAAAATAAACATCTTTTCCTATTCTATTTTGCCTGGAAACGCTTCCAACACGCTTGCGTGTCGCGTGAAAAATAGGCGTCGGTTCTATTTCTAGCATGCACGTGTCACGGGGTGACAAGCGATTTGATAGAACTTTTCTTTTTGGGATATGTTCCCCTGGGGGACAATGACAGCTGAACACCAGAACGGTTCCGGTTCCCTATGAGAAGATCATGGCGGCGGGTGAGGTTTGATGAGAAAACTCGCGTCAGGTGGCGGCGCGTGGGATTATGATCCGCGATTGGGACACGTATTAGGAGAGAGCGTTATAAAAGCCATTCTGAATGAGAGAACAGCGCGGTGGTGGATTCGGAGGAATACAGGCAGTGGGGCAGAGAATGTGAAGACTCCTATAAATTCAAGTGGGTGAAGAGCTATATATTCTTTGAATAAATAATGAGGATTGTGGAAAACGCGCTGTGAGTTTGGCTGGGCTTCGACTGCTCCTCGGATTGACTTCTGATTATTACCGTGGCAACCTTGGACAGTTAAGTACCACCTTTGTAATTCTAAAGAAAAGATAAAGATTTACAATTTCTACTGTGGAGGCTGAGTCATGTGTCTGAAAGCTTGGAATTAACCAAAATGTCTTTCTGATTTCTTCGATGCCAGTGAACAACAGTGTTAAACTGACTCGTGTGCAGCCCCTGCTTATTCGATCCATTGGGGTGGAAATGTCAGCTGGACGGTGAGGGGAATACCTTGGGTGCACCGTGAGTATGTTCAATTTTGCAGTCCAATTGTGGAAGTGAGCACAAGTGAGTTCTTGTAGTGTTCTGGTGAATTTGTGTGAGTGTGGATTTGTGTTTTTTTGCTTTCCACTCCAAATCACAGCTGACTTCTTTCTTCCATGCCGGGGCCGCTGAGCTATGTTGTTTAAATGACTCCATGTCTATCGAAGAGGTGTTATACAGAGAGGTTTTCCAGTCCCTTCTGCTTTCTGGGGCAAAGTAACGGAGTCGACAGAAAGTCCTGAGGAGGGCAACACCGTCTAGACCACACTGTTGAGATCGACCAATTTCGACTGTGTTGTATACTGATAAGTAACATCTGATTCCCCATCAGAAGACTAATATTGAAGCTCTGTTGTCTGAGCGGCCATCTGCCCAGAGTCCGGTATCCACTGAAGAGGAGTCGTTATACGTTACCCGCCACCTACCTGGCCCTTGCTGCTCCACTGGGAAGCTCTGCCGTTTGAGAACCCACCTGGTCCACGCTGTTCCGTTGTGAAGCTCTGTTGTCTGAGCGGCCATCTCCCCAAGTTCGGTATCCACTGAAGAGGAGTCGTTATACGTTACCCACCACCTACCTGGCCCTTGCTGCTCCACTGTGAAGCTCTGCCGTTTGAGAACCCACATGGTCCACGCTGTTCCGTTGTGAAGCTCTGTTGTCTGAGCGGCCTTCTGCCCAGAGTCCAGTATCCCCTGAAGAGGAGTCGTTATATGTTACCCGCCACCTACTTGGCCCTTGCTGTTCTGTTGTGAAGCTCTGTTGTTTGAGTGGCATCTGCCCAGAGTCCAGTATCCCCTGAAGAGGAGTCCTTATACGTTACCCGCCACCTACTTGGCCCTTGCTGCTCCACTGTGAAGCTCTGCCGTTTGAGAACCAACCTGGTCCATGCTGTTCCGTTGTGAAGCTCTGTTGTCTGAGCGGCCATCTGCCCAGAGTCCAGTATCCACTGAAGAGGAGTCGTTATACATTACCCGCCACCTACCTGGCCCTTGCTGGTCCACTGTGAAGCTCTGCGGTTTGAGAACCCACCTGGTCCACGCTGTTCCGTTGTGAAGCTCTGTTGTCGGAGCGGCCATCTGCCCAGCGTCCAGTATCCCCTGAAGAGGAGTCGTTATACGTTACCCGCCACCTACCTAGTCCTTGCTGCTCCACTGTGAAGCTCTGTTGTCTGAGCGGCCATCTGCCTAGAGCTTAGTATTCGCTGAAGAGGAATCATTATACGTTACCTGGTCCTCCCCTCACTTGAAGCCTAGAGAAGATACGCCGATTGACTCTTAATATTCTTGTTCTTAACTTAAAGCAAACACTTCTATTCTTTTAACTTCGTTGTCCTGCCTTTTCACTGGTTTGCTCCTCGAGGTGACATATCTATTAGGGGTGGCGGTGAGTCGGCCACTCCGGCCTGTGACATACACCTTTTCCGCCTGAGACACGCGTGTCACGCAGGCAGTCTGCAAGCTCTAACCTGTTAACATGGGAGCCGAAATAAAAACGGACACGCCACACAGCTGAGACGCTCACGCCACGCAGCCAGTGTGTCACAGGCCTAAGCGGTTGGCTTTACGCGTTCTAGTGTTTTGGGAGTGTGGCTTTGGAATGAGCTCATAAGGAAGGGGGTGGGAGTTTCTCTGTTGGATACTTTCAAAATCCAGCAGTTTTCTGCTAGTTTTTCAGACTTACCTACCCTGCCTTTAAGTCTGTAATTCATTAGATATACAAAACTGTTACCAGAGAAAATATATTTATGACATATAATAAATAATATCATGAAAGTTATAATAGATAATAAAGTATAAACATGCAGTCAAAAAATGGTTAAATAAATATATAATTGTTTTTGATTTCAATTTTCCTGAAGGAATTTAAAGTTTATTCTGAGTAAATGTAAATCCTCAGTACTCATCTTGCTGAATCTGTCTGCTGCTTTTGACAAAGTTAACCACCAGATCCTCCTGTCAATCTTCAAGATGAAGGGTATCTCTGGAACCGCACTCCAATGGTTCAAGTCTTACCTATCAGGTAGGTCTTCAGAGTCTCGTGGAGGGGTGAGGTGTCTAAGGCTGCGTTTACACTTGGCATTAAAATGCAATCACCGTGATCCGATCAAGCAGATCGGATCAAAAGCCAATCATGACATGATGTGTTTACACCTGTCCACATCAAATGGCTTCTGTATCTGGATAACAGATCGGATCTCGCATTCCCGCAGAAAAAAAAGAAAAGAAAAAAAAGGAGGTGCAAAGTCGACCTGAGGTGTTTTTTTTTTTTTTAAGTCGGGGGACATTTTACAAATCTCGCAAAATGACGAGGATGAAGAGGCTGCAAGTACTAATAATGTGGATAGATGGTACAGAGAAACGTATGGGTCTGAGAACGTTGCCAGCTGTGGTGGGAAAAATGTGCATTCTTTACTGAAAATTAATGGTTCTGCAACTTTCGGGTGCGAACTGCTAAGGCAAATATTTCAGTACATTTGCAATGTATTTCGCACTCGACTATCACAAAACCACACACTCTGTTCCGCAGAGAGGAAGAGGAATAATGACAGTGGGCAGGGTTTTGTGTGACGTCCACCTCTGAATGCAGACACGATGGCTGGCTTGCGTTTACATTACACTGAGATCCGATCACAATGCGTCCTCGACTACCTCCAAATCTGGATATGCTGATCGGATAATATTCCGATCAGAAGCATGTTTACACTTGTCTTTTCAATGTGTATGAGGACAACATCCGAATAAAGGTCGCATGTTAATGCCAAGTTTACACTTTTACATTTACATGTAGCTTAAGTTGCAACATCCTAGCTACTGGGGAGCCTCAGGGCTCAGTGCTGCGGCCACTTATCTCAATCTACATGCCATTAATATGATCTGTCATTTAGAAACATGGATTTTCTTATCACTGCTAACCTGATGACACACAACTCTACCTCTCATTCCAACCAGATGATCCGACGGTAGCTGCTCACATGTGCCTGCCTGACAGATATTTCTTGCTGGATGATGAACCATCACCTTCAACTAAACCTTGCAAAGACAGAGCTGCTTGTGGTCTCAACCAACCCAACACTTCATCACAACTTCTCCACTCAGCTAGGCTCGTCAACCATAACTCCATTCAGGACAACCAGGAACCTTGGAGTTGGGATTGATGATCAGTTGTACTTCACTGAAGTCCCCTATACCTAAACAGTGAGCTGTCTAGATCATGGAACTAGCCATATTCGTCCCGTCTTTTCAGCTCCCAAGTCCATGTATATTCTGATAAAAGGGGGTTGAAAGAATATGGCTTTGGGACGATGCCCAGGGCTGAACAGATTCAAGCCAGCTATCTGTCCCCTGGTTCAGTGTCGTCCCTGAAGGCCCTAGTGCTGCCCACTAAGCCACTTAAATCAACAATTAATTTAGTGGATAAAGCATTTACGGCAGCAGGTCAGGCTGGAGCATGCCTTTGTACTATTACTATGATTCAGGCATATCAGGCTGACCTGCTGGGGGTTTCGGACAAGAGCGAGGGAGTTGGGCCCGATGAAGTTTGAGAACAGCGTCGGGCCACAGATCTGTCTCTCAGGGCCACCAAGGAGACCGCCAGAGCAATTGGGCAGTCTATGGCAGCCCTGGTGGTTACTGAGTGGCATCTTTGGCTTAACTTAGCAGAACTGAAAGATAAAGACAGAGTTTTTTTTGTTAGATGACCCCGCTAACGCCTTCTGGCCTCTTCAGTGAGTCTGTAAATACGGTCGTCGAGAGGTTCCAGGAGGCCAAAAAGCAAGTGGAGACATTTAAGAAGTACCTCCCTTGTCATGTCCGACCCCCTGGGGATGACGGGCATAAATAGCCTCAGCCGTTCAGCTCCTCATATAGAGCACTGCAAAAGGAGAGTGTCGCATCCCGTGCTCCCCCTCAGAAATCATGGGGGCAGAGCCGACATTCTCAGCCGAAGCCTTCGAAGCAGAAGCCGGATCTGAGGACCGTTCTTCAAGCTAAGAAGGTTTCGGCTCAAAAGAGGTCCTGACGCCACTGGTGTCAAACCTCTGAAGGCAGTCCCAAGCAGGGTGGAGCAGTGTACACCTCAGTACACGGTGCCCGTTCCACCTCGGTGCCCTCAGCGGGCCGTTCTGGAAACCCCACCTCCCTTGGTGCCTCGGGATGCAGCGGTCTCCAGCGAGGTCATGACTCAGTGTCAACTCCACACTGCGTCAAACTCGCACCCTCTGAGGGGGTTTCAAAAACAGTCAGATCAGTTGGTTCCTGCCAGTATGATTCAGCCCACCGAAGCTGCTGTCCCAGTTATACCAGAGGCCAGTCTCAAGAGGCTGGTACCCTTAGTAGATTATCTGACAGAATGGAAGAATCTGCCAAACAGATCTCAGTGGGTCCTGCAGACAGTAGAGAGGGGATACAGAATCCAGTTCGGTTCTCGTCCACCACACTACAACGGGGTGTTGCTCATGTTAGTTCATCCGAGCAGGCTCTGGCAATGGAGCAAGAGGTGAAAGCTCTGTTAGTGAAGGAGGCTATAGAGCAGGTGTACTCACCCGACAGTTAATCAGGTTTTTACAGCCGATATTTCATTGTTCCAAAAAAGGATGGGGGGTTGCGTCCTATACTAGATCTTCGTCATTTGAATTGTACAGTCAAGATAATCAAGTTTAAGTTTGCTGACACTCAAACAGATCGTGACTCAAATCAGGTCCGAGGACTGGTTTGTCACGATAGATCTAAAGGACTCATACTTCTATGTCTCCATCCTCCCTCAACACAGGAAGTTCCTGAGGTTTTTTTTCAGGGGCAAAGAATACCAATATCGGGTACTTCCATTCGGTCTAGCTCTATAACCCTGCACGTTCACGAAGTGCTTAGATGCAGCTCTGGCCCGTTCAACCTCAGTTTCAGTTTCAGTCTGATTGCTCTAATTGAATTTTCCGTGGTTTATGTGACTTTATCACACCACGTAAACGTCAGACGTTGTTATAGGAAACATGCTGAAAGTCACTGCAGATACAAGGCTGTTTTGTTGCAAAGTCCAAAATAAAAAAATGACAAT
Source organism: Siphateles boraxobius (assembly GCF_051911475.1). Classification (NCBI taxonomy): domain Eukaryota; kingdom Metazoa; phylum Chordata; class Actinopteri; order Cypriniformes; family Leuciscidae; genus Siphateles; species Siphateles boraxobius. Next base: position 16,334,871 of record NW_027508722.1, on the reverse strand, counting down.
ATAAAGGAGACCTGTTTTGAGGCCCGTGGAGATGACAGCACAAATAAAGCCGAGCCTTCATTTCTGCCAGTGCCTCAGAAGATGCAGTCTATCGTGGCAGCTACACATTTTCATGCTGTAAATAAGACAACATAACTTTTATTTATATAGCGCCTTTCCAACACCTAAGGTGGCTTTACAAAGATAGGTTACGGAACAAAACCAAATAAACATCAACATCGAAGCACATACAACACACATACCAAGGGCAGAAAGTAATATACAGAAGTTGCTTACAAAGTTAAGTTAAAGAGGGATACAAACAAAGAGGGATTCAAACAAATAACATATCCATAAAGTACAATTTACAGACTGTGAGCAGAAGAGTAATATTCAGAGAAAAAAAAGGTTTTTGAAGGAGAGAAGTGTGGATGCTTGACGGATGTATTGAGGACAGAGAATTCCACAACCTGGGAGCCACAGCATTAAAAGACCTGGCTCCCATAGTCACCAGACTAAACTTAGGGGTGACTAGCAATCCCGCACTAGAAGAGCGTAAGGAACGAACAGGAGCACAAGGCTGTAGTAAGTCAGATAGGTAAGTAGGACCAAGGTTACGGAGAGCTTTGTAAGTGAGAATTAGTACCTTGTAGTTTATAAGCAAGGAAACATCTCTATTGCAAACACCACATCAATGCCATAGAAACAATACAGATATTCCGGAAAACAAAAGAGCACCACAGGACACACAAATATGTTCTTAACAGTTGTGATACACAATGTGGATATTTAATAATGTTAGATCAGATTCCCAATCGGATATACAAATAATCGGATTTGGACTGACAGTGTGAACAATGCCTAAAGCCGGGTGCAAATCCTAAAAGATTCCTCTGATCCTTGGCTAAAATCTGAAGTCTTTGATTGTTAGTTCGAAATGTTTAACGACAGCCGGATAATGACCGTTGCGAAATTCGAAATTCTGGCAGTGTCAGAAGATTTGACTCACAGTCCAACAGTGTGACTTCTCCTCCGACGACCGTCAAATTGTCTTCGTTTTTCAAGCCAAACCATGACCAAAATTAACATTAGAGATTTCTTTGTGGCCACCATTTCAATCCCGCGTGTAATGCAGCTCACTGTCACTAAAAGTGTGATTGATTGATGATGTAAAGTTTTCTTTGTGTCCGTTTTAACGCGTCTTGACTGTCGTACAGTCTGACAATAATGACAACTGAGATCTTACAGTGTGACATCGCTAACAGAGATGATCATTTTCGTACAGTCTGACAAGTAACAATCGTAAAGGACTATTATAAATTGCATAGTGTGCACCCGGCTTAAGTAGTCTACTATAGGGGTGCTAAATCCTGTTCCTGGAGATCTACCTACCTTCAGAGTTCAGATCCAACCCTGATGCAACATACTCTCAGTATCAGGGTTAGAGCTGAATTTTGCAGGAGGGTAGATCTCCAGGAACAGGATTGGGCACCTCTGATCCACTAGCTTGAACCAGATGATGACCATCTTAGACCAGCTAGCTGCCTAGTATATTCTACAAACCTGCTTGACCACCTTCACCTGCTGTTAGTCGGCTGTCTGAGAAGTGACATCCTGTAATCTGGAGAGTGTCAGTGTTGGTTGACATATGTCAGGGTAGTGTGAATAGCTTTGCATGACCAGCTTGTAGCTGGTTTGTTGCTGGTCTAAAATGGTTGACCAGCTTGCACAGCTGGAAACCAGCTACCATATTCCAAAAAAACATCTAACACTTTATTTTGGATTTCCAGCAGGAATGTAAGAATCAGATTTTGTTGACTGTTAGAAGTTGATTTTAATTGTTTAATATGTTATGGGCTGCACCAACACGAAGGCTGGCAAGCCAAGATCATGCTGGAAACAGCCAAAAATTCAAGATATGCATAACAAGTAAATGAAGGTGATGTTAAGAGATGCAGAGGCATTTACCTAAATACAGGATTTTACCTTTTTCCAAATGAAAATGTGCATTTCTGAGACTGCATATTTGTTCAGCCTTTACTGATTCAAACATAACGAGAAATTTAATGGTGACAGCACAAACAAGGCAAGCATTGACCTGAGCCCGATTGAAGTGATGGCAAATCCCCCCGTGTTGCTTATGTTGGACCGACTCTCAGAGATTAGAATAATATGAGAGCATAAAGCCGGGGTCTGTTCCTCTCCCCCTCTACTCTTAGGACTCTTGCCTCTTTATGTCCTCCCTCCTCCAAAATATTCAAAGAAGCTTTACTACAATAATAAACAGGGGTTTAAACTGTGAAGCACAAATAAACACAACACATTACACAGACATATGTCTTCCACTGGAGACTAGACTTCTATCGAAATTCTTTAGTTTTTTTTTTTTGACTGATTGAGATATTACTATAAAACAATTTGTGTGAAGTTTGAATCCCATTTAAGTCTGTGACTGAATCTTTCATTTAGATCCTCATTAACACCACAGGCTTTAAGGATTACATCATACCTAAATGTTTATCAATTAAAATATAATTGACTACAATATATCTTCTTTTAGAGTGTATCTTTAAATAAGGCATGAATTGATAAATCAAATTTTCCTTGATATTTTGACATATAAGAGCTCATATTAATATAAAAATATCCTGGTTTCAGAACTCGAAACTTCCTCATTAGTCCAAAAACAACTTTTATTGAAACCAAGCTCAAAAAATGTATAGTTTCAAATTGTAACATTATGTCATAGTGCAATGAAAAAACACCTCTGCAGAAGAAGATCAAGGCCTACTTCAACACCATTGCCTAGAACCGCCCTCCAATTTGTGCATGTCATGTAGAGAACACTGTTTATAAGCTTTTAGGATTGCATCACACCTAAATGTTTATCAATTAAAATATAATTTACTACAATATATATTTTTAGAGTGTATCTTTAAATAGGACATGAATTGAGAAATCAAAATTTCCTTGACGTTTTGACATATAAGAATTCATTGTAATTTAAAAATATCAACTGATCAATTATCAATTTGATGATTGGATTCAAAGCATCTCTGCTTTTTAAGGCAGACTGGGCGAAACAACCTGTGGTTCAGTAGGTTTTTTTTAGCTGTGACGCAATTCTCTTTCAGTCTCCGCCTTCACCCGAGTGTGTGCGTACTGCACCCCGTTGTACACGTACACTGCCCAGCCCGCCGCTTGCCCGCAGATGTTACAGAGTTTACTTTGAGCACAGAAGCCCCTCTCACACTTTTAACTGCAAAGTTAAATGAGTCTCAAAAAAATAAATACACATATGCTGGGAAGCTGAATTACCTCACTATAACAAACCAAGTCTCAATGACTGGACTGACATACAACTCAGTGAGAAGATGTGGAAGAAGCTTCAAAAGTATACCTACAGTCATGTGTGTTGATTTATCAGTGTGGTCAGTGGTCTTCTGCTGAGCAGTCTCATGGAATGTCACAGGAGAATGTATAATCAATGGTACTGTATATGGAATATTTTTGAAGCCATCTGCCTAAATTATTTCATCTTATTTTAAAAAAATTATTGTTTAATAGTGGAATTCATTGTGAAAAACATCTAGTTTAGCAATGTAACCATTACGTTATGTCGGACTGACGTCATGGGGTTTAGCCTGGGAGCCCAATCACCTTCAAGTGGCAACTAAACGAGACAACAGATATTGGCCAGTGAGATTTGTGTGCCAAGTCACACCTACCTGTACATATGGTTATATATACCCGTATGTGTCCGGTGTCCAGTGTGGAGTTGAGGGAACGCTGGCGCGCTTGGCTGGCGCGCTTGGCTGCCGCTCCTTTCTCCAAATTGTTTTTCAGGGTTGCCAACTCTCACACATCTGGCGTGACACTCATGCATTTAGCCTCAATCTCACGGTCTCATGCTCAACAATGAAATCTCACACTAAATTAGACATTCTTCTGTGCTGTATTTTTTTTCACTCATGTGCACTAATTTCCGAATTACTATAAGCAAGTTCAGTTCTCTTAACTACTGATTGGACCACTGCATTTTCTCACACAGAGAAAAATCACGGACAAAGAGGACACTGACACCGACAGACTAGACAGAGAAGGTTACTTTTGATATGGGACAAATTCTCAACTGTCAGATTCTGTTAATATTTCCAACGTTTGGTGCTTTTAAATTTGACAGATCGCTGTAGCGGGTCTGTTACGAGCTCTATGACCTAGGGTCAAAAAGAGGCAACATTGAGGTTGTGACAAAACTGTGTGTGATTTAGAGTGGCAAGAGACTCTCTCAGCCAACAGCAGATCAGCAGTGAAGCGAGCCTAAGGATATGAGAGAGAGATAGAGAAAAGAGAAACATCCATGCACAACCACAGGGACGTAACACTCCCACCCTTAAGAACAAACCTGTTTGTGAAAATAAAACTCATGCAATACTTTTACACTCTCGAAAGAGCGTCAGCCAAACCATTATCAACACCCTTTTTGTGTTTGATCTCCAAATTGTAATTTTGGAGTACTAGAGCCCAGCACATCAAACGCTGATTTTGATTATACATCCGAGATAAAAACACAAGAGGGTTATGGTCTGTAAAGACTATGACAGGAAGACTACTAGAACCAAGGTAAACTTCAAAGTGTTGTAGGGCAAGCAAGAGAGCGAGTGCTTCTTTTTTCAATGGTAGAGTAATTAAGCTGATGCTTATTAAACTTACGAGAATAATAACTAACAGGATGATCTATACAATTTTTATCTTCCTGAAGAAGAACAGCTCCAGCACCAACGGCACTTGTATAGACCTCAAGCTTAAAAGTGTGTACAGTCCGGTGAAACAAGAACAGGTGCATTACATAAAAGTGTCTTTACACAATCAAAAGCATACTGACACTCAACAGACCATTTAAAAAGTTTAGACGGGCTGAGTAACCCAGTGAGAGGATTAACAACCGTCGAGAAATTTTTGCAGAAACTGCGATAGTATCCAGCCATACCCAAGAATCTTCGTAGCTCTCGTCTGGTGGTAGGGACTGGAAATTCCGCAATAGCTGTGACTTTAGCCTCTACCGGTCGTACCTGGCCTTGTCCAACTTCTTTACCGAGAGAAGTGACAGTCGCTCGGCCAAACTCACATTTTGCCAAGTTTAGGGTTAGGTTAGCTTACGAAGGCGTTCAAACACTGTTCTCAACAAACACAAATGTTCCTTCCAATTCACAGAGTATAAAACCAGATCATCGAGATATGCATTGCAATTCGGTACATCAGCCAAGACGAGATTTACAAGACGCTGAAAAGTTGCTGGAGCGTTTCTGAGTCCGAAAGCCATCGCTGTATACTGAAGGAACCCGTTTGGGGTTACAAATGCTGAAATTTCTGACGCTTGTGGAGTAAGTGGTACTTGCCAGTACCCTTTCAGCATATCCAGCTTAGTAACAAAACGAGCAGACCCAATATTATCAATACAGTCTTCCATTCGCGGTAACGGATTACTGTCTGGCACCGTTACGGCGTTCACCTTACGGAAATCAGTCCAGAATCTAAACGTGCCATCAGGTTTAGGAACGAGAAGACACAGAGAACTCCAGGGACTACAACTAGGCTTAGCTAAATCATTCTCCAGCAGATAACTTACTTCTTGACGCATAATAGATTTCTTGACTGCATTTATGCGATAAGCATGTTGCTTAATAGGACGAGCACCGTTTACAACAATATCATGCTGTAAGACATTTGTTTGTTTAGGAACATCACTAAACAGACAGTTAAAATCAGATATTACTTTAACAATGTCAGTTTCCTGGTCCATAGTTAAATGATTAAGATACGAGTGAAGATCTTTTAAAATCTCTGAGTTGGCTAACCTTGCTCACTGCTGAGAAGCATTGCGAAGCACGACACCGTCCTCCTCACCCCCTGAGATACCAGAAGATGGTATCAGTTCCACGGCTATTGCAACAGACGAGACAGCGGCCCTGCAGTCTCCTCTGAAGCTTTCACCTCAGGCATCTCCCTGTCATGGTAAGCTTTTATCATGTTTATGTGACAAACTCGGGTTTGACGTTTTCTGTCAGGTGTGTAAAGCATATAATCAGTTTCACTCATTTTCTGTTTCACCACATAAGGACCAAAGAAACGGGCAGACAAAGATGATCCAGGAACAGGTAAAAGCACCAACACTTTATCACCAGACGAAAACGAACGCGCAGTTGCTCGCTGATCGAACTTGCGCTTCATGCCTTTCTGAGCATTTTCTAAAGATTCTTTAGCTAGTGACCAAGCAGTATGCAAACGATCTCGAAATGTACTCACATAATCCAGTACATTAGCGGTCGGACTCGAATCAGTATTCAAAATATGTTCTTTAAGAACTTTCAAAGGTCCTCTCATCTGATGTCCGAATACGAGTTTGGCTGGGCTAAAACCAAGAGATTCTTGTACAGTCTCTCTTACTGCGAATAAAACCAAAGGAACGCCCTCATCCCAGTCTCTAGCAGTCTCCATACAATATTTCTTAAGCATCAACTTAAGTGTCTGGTGAAAGCGTTCAAGTGCGCCCTGGCTTTGTGGATGGTACGCACTTGAAACTCGGTGAGGAATTGCCAAAGACTCCAGTACTTGTTTAAAAAGTCTTGATAAAAAATTAGTGCCCTGATCACTTTGTATTATTTTCGGCAGTCCAAAAGTAGAAAATAACTTCACCAACGCTTTGATGATAACTGGCGCGGTGATTTTTCTTAACGGAATTGCTTCCGGAAATCTAGAAGCCATGCACATTATGGTGAACAAAAACTGGTTACCAGATTTAGTTTTAGGCAATGGCCCAACACAGTCTATGAGCACATGCTCGAACGGCTCCCCAATAGCTGGCATGGGAGACAGTGGAGCAGGTCAAATCACCGGATTTGGCTTCCCAACAGTTTGACGGGTATGACAGGTAAGGCAGTACTGAACAACGCATTTTTTTAACCCTGGCCAAAAGAAGTGTCGCAATATCCTATTGTACGTCTTTGTAATTCCTAGATGACCAGCAAGCTGATGATCATGTGCTAAACATAAAACATGCTGACGATAAGGAGAAGGAACAGCAATTTGATATAAAAAATTCCAATCTGAATCGGTAGTGTTAGAACACCACTTTCTCATCAACATATCATTTTCAACAAAATAAGCAACTTTCTTGTCTTTAGCCAAATCAAGAGGGACGACAGAATTAAAAGCAGTGATGAGAGACTTATCCTCTTTCTGTGCAGCAATAATTTTCTCTCGTGACACGGATAATTTTAAGGTATCCGCGTCAGACACATTTCCTCTGATGTTTCTGACTGTGACTTGTTTTGCCTTATTGACGTAACAGTATGCAGTGATTCATCACCAGCAATGAGAGGAAGAAAAAAGGAGTCAGATAGATCCACCATATTACCCACTTTACGCGACTGAGCGCGTGTAACAGCGCATGCGGGGAAAACCTCAGGGTAAGTATTAGACAAATCTTCTGACTAACTGAAAACGTCTGATTTGTCAACAACCTCTAACACAGGCAATATTTTTCCTCCAGGTCATTTCCAAGAATAAAATCAACGCCTTGAACAGGAAGAGAAGGACGTACCGCCACTCTCACGAATCCCGTACATAATTCACTCTGCAAAAGTAGACGATGCAATGGTACATTTATGCAACTCATTTCAATGCCTGTATTATTACACTTGAGCCACAAAAGGTCTCTTCAGAGAATGGCAACCTATCTGCCACAATAAATGATTGCATTGCACCTGTGTCTCGAAGCATCCTTATTTCTTTCTGATCCCCACAATAACCATTTAAGGAAATTAACCCTTTCAGGATAAAAGGTTGGTAACTTTCGTCAATTTTCTCCTCAGTAGGTATAATAACAGTCGGTTTAACAGCTTTCACAAACCCTACACTTTTAGGCTGCTGTTTGCGTTTTAAAGTCACACAGTCTGCGATCACATGTCCTTGTTTGTGACAATAAAAACATTCGCGATCCTCTCTAGTACGAGGTGGGCTGTGTTTGGAGCGTAAAGTTTGGTTTTGCAGAGGAACAGGTTGTGACCTCTCTGGACGTGGAAGTGCAAAAACATTTTTGTGGGTTAAAGCAAACTCATCTGCTACCACGGCTGCATGGGATAACAAAGTTACTTTCTGTTCGTTAAGGTAAACCACAACACGATCGGGCAAGCACCCCTTAAACTCTTCAAGCAGTACGAGCTCTCGTAACTCGTTAAAGTCACTCACTTTACTGGCTGTGCATCACTTGTCAAATAAAATTCCTTTGTCCCTTGCAAACTCCACAAATGTCTGGGTAGAATTTTTTTTATGTCCTCTAAATTTCTGCCTATATGCCTCTGGAACTAATTCATAAGCACGAAGAATAGTAGACTTCATAGACTCATACTTTAAACTCTCCTCTAATGATAAAGTAGAGCAAACCTCCTGCGCTTTACCGATCAACTTGCACTGTAATAATAAAGACCAGACGTCTTTAGGCCAAGTAATAGCAATGCGTTTGAATGCATTGAAATAAGAATCTACTTCTGATTCTCTAAACTGAGGTACTAATGCAATGTGCTTACTTATGTCAAATGCTACCTGGGATGAGTCAGACCGTGGGGTGGCATTAGAGACTGGACTTGGATTAGACAGTGCAGCAGAAACGGCAGTAAGTTTCATCGCGTCCAGATCGAGCTGTCGCAGCTTCACCTGAGTCTCAGCCTCAATTTCGAGCCTGCGTACCTCCAAACGCAGATTTAGCTCCGCCTGACGTGCTTGGGCTTTCTCCTGTGCCTCATATTGCAGACGGGCCAAGCGGACTCTCAGTCGCGCGCCGTCTCTGGAATCAACAGAACTTGGAGAGAATGGATCAAACGGTGGCAAACTGGCCTTAGCATCGGCCATTACCTCTGCCTCGGCATCAGGTCTACCGCTCTGCTTATCCTCATCCACAAGGCTGAGATTTGCCACTGCAACGTCACCCACACCGACATTTCCGCTAGCCTCATCATCACCCACGGTATTTGACATAGGAAGAACATTACACTCTCTTAACCGCTGTATCAGCTTACTCTTTATGTCACACTTAAGAGTCTGTCTACTCACAACAATCTGATAGTGGTCAGCTATCAGCACTCAATCTTGTTTCTTGCACGAACTAATCTGCTCTAAAGACGGGCTGGCAATAAACTTTTGCAAGCTAAACATTTCCATAATGCACAACGAGCAAACGAGCACAACAATACCACTCCACATAAGTACGCCGCCAAAGTAACGTAACGTCAGTTGCCACTAGCACACACATAAATTATCACAACTATACATTTATTTAGGATCGTTATTATCCCGGATGAGCCCCCATTAAATGTTACGAGCTCTATGACCTAGGGTCAAAAAGAGGCAACATTGAGGTTGTGACAAAACTGTGTGTGATTAAGAGTGGCAAGAGACAACACGAAACAAAGTACTACGAAAGAAAGATAATTTATTTTAACAGAAGTGAAATAATTATACGACAAAATGTTCAATAATAATAATAGTAGTGAATATAAACACAGGAAAAATAAACAAAATATTTACATATCAAAAGATGTCAGATAACAAGATAATCCAGGAGGAAATGGGACGCAACTAGTGAAGCCAAAGAAATAAAAAGAACAAAACAAAACCCAGTCTAACTTGCGGTCAAACCTCTAATCTAACTAATAAACAAAAGAAAAGAAAAGACATACATCTTCAGCGTCAAACTAAATTACTCTGACTAACAAACAAAACATACAAAGGGTGGCATTCACTTGCTTACCTGGTGTCTCTATACATCGAGTTTCCTAGGTGTTGTTTTATGTAAGTCACGTGACATTTTTACCTGTCCACATTACTCTTTGTAACCTCAAACCACGCCATCAAAAAGGGTAGAAAACAGTACTCTTTGTATGCTCAAACCACGCCATAAAAGGGCAGAAAGAAAACAACAAGATAAAGGTAACAAAAAAAAACATAAGGAGCGTACAAGGCAGCAAAAAACAGAGCGACAAGAAAACAAGCTGCTCTCTCGTTCCTTTCAGCGTCCTTTTAAAATGCTGGCGGGAAACTGGATTGGCTGCAGGGGAGGTGACGCCACGCCATTGATGAAAACGGACAGCTCTCTCAGCCAACAGCAGATCAGCAGTGGAGCGAGCCTAAGAATATGAGAGAGAGATAGAGAAAAGAGAAACATCCATGCACAACCACAGGGACGTAACACTCCCACCCTTAAAAACAAACCTGTTTGTGAAAATAAAACTCATGCAATACTTTTACACTCTCGAAAGAGCGTCAGCCAAAACATTATCAACACCCTTTTTGTGTTTGATCTCCAAATTGTAATTGCACAACCACAGGGATGTAACAGCGTCAGTTCAAGCGGCACGTGATACAGTAGCCTACAACCCCCCCTTCAAAAAATATCATAGCAAAATTAAGATCTTTTGCGCACTCAAGTTTGTTATTTCAAATGTAGGAAGCTCATAATTCACACTTTGCAGTCATGTGACTACCATGGATACCTGGCAGGCAACAAACGCTGACAAAATGGCTACAAACAGTGGCCAGCCAGGGGAATTGCAGCCTTGCAAATTTCCAATACTACAATCAATTATATAGTGAGGCTATTTTGTTTCCATAGCACATTAACAAAACGTTTAATGACACTAATAACACTAAAACAATACTGTGGCGGGGGAGGCGTGGTTCAGCGAGGTCTGCGACGAGAGAGAGAGTGGAGAGACGAGCGGCGGTAAGTAGGTCAAGTGCAAAATGACTGACACCTGTGTCTCGTTGCAGTAATTGGCGTGGGGAGACCGTATAAAGCAGACTGGAACCAGCGATCGAGGAGAGAGGAGGGCTGAGGTCTCGTGGGAAATGGGAAGAGGTCTTTACGACGAACCTGATCGAGTATCCTGAAAACTGTGAATGAGATTTCTGTTCGACGTGCGCATGTGGCGCCAGAGCTTTGAGTTATTAAATAAAATACCCACGAGTCTCAGCCAGCTGACCCCGGTCTCCTTCCTTCACACTCACACAACAAGGGACTTTATTACACTGGTGCCGAAACCCGGGAAGGAAGGAGGACGCCGCCGCCAGGATGCAAACTCCGTCAGCAACATCGGGGACGCCATTTGCGGACATAATTACATCGCTCGCGGGACTGCATCAAGAGAACCACCAAGCCCTGCTGGACTTGCGGGCGGATCAGGAAGGTCGGTTCCAAGCCCTGATGCAAGCCCAGCAGGCGGACCGCGAGCTGTTCCGGAGCTTGCTGGACCGGGAGGTTCGGATGGAGCGGGCTTCCCCCAGCTCCAACCCAGCCGCTCACATGTCTCTGACGAAGATGGGAACCTCCGATGATCCCGAGGCCTTCTTGGACCTGTTCGAGAAAACGGCCGAGGCATGTGAGTGGCCAGTAACCAGCTGGCCGGTTCGGCTCATTCCGCTGCTGTCGGGGGAAGCCCAGAAGGCCGCTCAACAACTGCCCGTCCAGAACCTCCTGGTATACGTCGATTTAAAAAGAGCCATTCTCCAAAGGGTCGGCCTCAACCCCGAGCAACATCGTCAACGCTTCCGTTCGCTGGAACTGACGGAAGCAGGCCGACCCTTTGTCTTGGCGCAGCAGCTCCGGGACTCGTGCCGCAAATGGCTCCTGGCCGGAGGAAGCGACGCCGAGGCCATCATCGACCAGGTGGTGCTGGAACAGTTCATCTCCAGGTTGCCGAAGAGGACTGCCCAGTGGGTCCAGTGCCACCGGCCGGCGTCGCTGGATCTGGCCATCCAACTGGCGGAGGATCAACTGGCGGCATGCTCCGGGGTCAGCGAACCCCTGCCATCTGTCTCTCTCTCTCCCCCTGTCTCTCACTCTCTCCATTCCCCTAAACCCGTTCCATTCCCCAGGACCCGCTCCAATGGACCTCCGAGGCCACCTCCCCGCTGGAAGGCTGGAGCCGAGGGCCCAGCCGGGTCGCGAGGATTCGTCAGGGGAGGGGGGCCGGGACACCCTGAAGGGCTCGACGCGGTTCCTGCCCTCTCCCCACGCCAATTCCTTGACCCGCTTCCTGCCACTAGAGCGGCGGGGAAGCCTGGGCCGGCCTGTTGGCGTTGCGGGGATCCGGGCCATTTCGTGGACCGCTGCCCGGTCATGGAGGTTGGGACACTGGTCCGGATCCCGGACGTTCCACAGGCCGCCCCCGATCAAGCCGGGTTATACCAAATACCTGTGAGTATTAAGGGGGGTACCTATCAGGCCTTGGTGGATTCAGGTTGTAACCAGACCTCCATCCATCAAAGCCTGATACAGTCCGGGGCATTGGATACGGGCCGCATGGTTAAGGTGAGGTGTGTGCACGGGGATATAGTGGAGTACCCCTTAAAGGCCATCACTATTAAATTCAGGGGACAAAATCATTGTGTGGAGGTTGCAGTTAGCCCGCACCTCCGGCATCCGTTAATTTTGGGAACGAATTGGCCAGCTTTTAAACAATTATTGGGATGGTTAACAACGGATGCCTCTGGGGAAAAGAAAAGGCGGGGAAGGGGGGCGAGCGCTCAGGTCGGGGAGGCTGTTCCTGGACCCAGCGGAACTGTTTCAGAGGAACCGAGCGGCTTGGCGAGGTTAAACCTCTCCAGTCGCGATGACTTTCCCCTGGAACAGTCCCACGATGAGACGCTCAAACATGCGTTTGAACAGGTCCGTTCCATCGATGGGCAGATCCTCCAACCTGACCGCGCTCTCTCCTATCCTTATTTTGCCGTTATTAAAGACAGGTTGTATCGGGTGACCCAAGACACTCAGACAAAAGAAGATATAACCCAATTGTTAGTACCACGGGGCCGTCGGGAAATGCTTTTCCAGACGGCACATTGTAATCCGATGGCGGGGCATCTTGGGATGACAGCAACATTAAGTCGTTTAATGACCCGATTCTTCTGGCCGGGCATTCACGAGAACGTACGCAGGTGGTGCGCGTCGTGTCGGGAATGTCAGTTGGTAAATCCACCGGCCGCCCCAAAAGCGCCATTGCGCCCTCTACCTCTTGTGCAGGTCCCCTTCGAGAGAATTGGTATGGACCTCATCGGGCCATTAGAACGATCGGCACGGGGACATCGCTTTGCGTTAGTTATAGTAGACTACGCAACGCGATATCCCGAAGCAGTGGCGCTGCGCACTATATCAGCTAAGAGTGTGGCAGACGCCCTGTTTCGTTTAATCTCCCTCGTGGGAATCCCGAAAGAGATTCTCACGGATCAAGGCACCGCGTTTATGTCACGCACGTTAAGCGAATTATATGAATTATTGGGCATTAAATCGGTGCGTACCAGCGTCTATCACCCACAAACGGACGGACTGGTCGAACGATTTAATCGCACGTTGAAAACAATGATTCGTAAATTCGTACAAGAAGACGCGAAAAATTGGGACAGGTGGCTAGAACCCCTCTTATTCGCCGTGCGAGAGGTCCCGCAAGCCTCCACGGGGTTTTCCCCCTTCGAGCTTCTTTTTGGACGTCAGCCCCGTGGGGTGTTAGACGTCCTAAAGGAAACTTGGGAGGACGGACGCTCAGATAGCAAAAATGAAATTCAGTATGTCATGGACCTGAGAGCAAAACTCCATACACTGGGGCGGCTCTCTATGGAGAATTTGCTTCAGGCTCAGGACAGACAAAGCCGGCTGTATAACAGGGGAACTAAGCTTCGAGAGTTCGCACCGGGAGATAAAGTGCTCATTTTACTACCAACCTCCAGCTCTAAATTGTTAGCGAAGTGGCAAGGACCCTTTGAGGTCACACAGCGGATAGGGGATCTCAATTATGAGGTTGTACGGACAGACAGGGGTGATTCACGGCAAATTTACCACCTCAACCTCCTTAAAAAAATGGAGTGAGGAGGAGTCAGTGTTGCTTGCGATGGCAGTGAGTGGAGAGGAGGATCTCGGGCCAGAAGCGATCATAAAAGGGAAATCTCTCGCCCTGGCCCCGGGGGGAGATCACCTCTCGCCCTCGCAGCTCGCTGACATCACAAGGTTACAAAAAGAATTTGCAGATGTGTTTTCACCCCTGCCTGGTCGTACTAATCTGATCCAGCACCATATTGAGACCGAGCCGGGAGTGGTGGTTCGCGGCCGGCCATATAGATTGCCTGAACACAAGAAAAAAGTGGTTCAGACGGAATTAGAGGCAATGCTGGAGATGGGAGTAATTGAGGAGTCCCACAGTGACTGGGCAAGCCCGATAGTTTTAGTTCCTAAAACGGACGGCTCGGTACGGTTTTGTGTGGACTATCGCAGGGTGAATGCAGTGTCGAAATTCGACGCTTATCCAATGCCGCGGATTGACGAGCTGCTTGATCGGTTAGGCACGGCTCGTTTTTATTCGACGCTGGACTTAACGAAAGGATATTGGCAGATCCCCTTGTCTCCCATGTCTAAAGAAAAAACAGCCTTCACCACGCCGTTCGGGTTACACCAATTTGTGACACTTCCTTTCGGGTTGTTCGGGGCCCCGGCCACGTTTCAGCGGCTCATGGACAGAATTCTGCGACCTCATGCTCCATATGCCGCTGCGTACTTGGATGATATCATCATCTACAGTAATGACTGGCAGCGGCATGTGGAGCATTTGAGGGCCGTCCTCGGGGCGCTGAGACGGGCGGGGTTAACGGCCAACCCGAAGAAGTGTGCAGTTGGGCGGGTGGAGGTAAGGTATCTGGGCTTCCACTTGGGTCATGGGCAGGTGCGTCCCCAAATTGACAAGACAGCAGCAATTGCAACCTGTCCTAGACCTAAGACCAAAAAGGAGGTGAGGCAGTTCCTGGGGCTGGCGGGATATTACAGAAGGTTTATTCCTGACTATTCGGACCTCACCAGCCCGCTGACTGACCTCACTAAAAAGGAAGTACCAGATACGGTCCAGTGGACGGAGCAGTGCCAACAGGCTTTTACCCAGGTTAAGGCTGCTCTGTGTGGTGGCCCGCTCCTGCACTCTCCTAATTTCTCTCTCCCTTTTCTGTTGCAGACTGACGCGTCGGACAGGGGGCTGGGCGCTGTCCTGTCCCAGGAGGTGGAGGGGGAGGACCGCCCGGTGCTGTACATTAGTCGTAAGCTTTCGAAGAGAGAGACTAAGTACAGCACCATAGAGAAGGAGTGTTTGGCCATCAGATGGGCGGTCCTCACCCTGCGCTATTACCTCCTGGGGCGGGAGTTCACCCTCTGTTCGGACCACGCGCCCCTGCAGTGGCTCCACCGCATGAAGGACACCAACGCGCGGATCACCCGTTGGTATCTAGCTTTACAGCCTTTTAAGTTCAAGGTGATCCACAGGCCGGGGGTGCAGATGGCTGTGGCTGATTTCCTCTCTAGGAATGGGGGGGGGGCTGCAGGCCGGATGGCTCCCCGGCCTGAGTCGGGCGGTGGGGGTATGTGGCGGGGGAGGCGTGGTTCAGCGAGGTCTGCGACGAGAGAGAGAGTGGAGAGACGAGCGGCGGTAAGTAGGTCAAGTGCAAAATGACTGACACCTGTGTCTCGTTGCAGTAATTGGCGTGGGGAGACCGTATAAAGCAGACTGGAACCAGCGATCGAGGAGAGAGGAGGGCTGAGGTCTCGTGGGAAATGGGAAGAGGTCTTTACGACGAACCTGATCGAGTATCCTGAAAACTGTGAATGAGATTTCTGTTCGACGTGCGCATGTGGCGCCAGAGCTTTGAGTTATTAAATAAAATACCCACGAGTCTCAGCCAGCTGACCCCGGTCTCCTTCCTTCACACTCACACAACAAGGGACTTTATTACAAATACAATTACTAAATATTAATAATATCACTAAAATGATAACAGTCTTTAGTTCACGAAAAGCACAACTCTGCCATCTGTGAAAATCAAAAGCAGCTTCAAAAACTTGTTTAAAAAGAAATATTCTTCTAATTTTTTACTGTCATTAATGTAGGTCGACAAGAGAAATATTAAGCCAGTAATTTAAAATAGTCGCTATACCGTTATATCCATCATAGTCTCTAAGAGAATGCGGCGTTAATGCAGAGACAGATGCTGAAAGCTCCGTTTCTACTTTCACTTTCAGGGAATGAGCGAGTTTACATGCACGTTCTTAACCCGATTACGCTGAATAATAGTGCATCCAATCGCACAACAACTATCTGGCATGTCGTTTACACCTCAAAACAGCAACTTTTATATACAGTATTAAAACTGGCGACATCCTGGCAAGATCCTTGATTACTTTACTGGGTTTTGTTGCTAGAGAACGACGTTCTTGCCCGCCAGCCAGTACTTGCGATGCGCTCGTTTTTTCCAAGCGCAGCAAGATGAAAAAATCCATTAACGTTAAGCCTGGTTCACACGGGACAATTTTAAAATTGTAGCCGATTTTCCAAACCTGAGAGACCCCACACAGGGCGGTAAAAAATCACGGGTCTAACAGTTTTGGTCGTACAGTGAGTGGGGCGCAGCCACACGGAAAAATCAACACATCACACACGAACCGATTTGACTCCCGAGCATTCCCAGGTCAGACAGAAAATCTCGCAAAATCCCTCGAGATCAAACGTGACTTCACAGTAAACAATCATGGCGGAGAAAGAGGATGCAGTGGCGTTTGTAGCTTGTTTTTAACCGAATCCATCTCCGACGTCCACCGGACTTTCTGGTGCGCCATGCCGCCGGCTGTTTTGATTTTGTTTCCTGGTGCTTCCTCTGCGCCTCGTCACCTCGCTTTCTGATTGGCTTCACGCCACAGTCCACAGGCTGCATGCTCGTTTGTCCCCAGGGGACACCACATACGAGGAGAAATCGGGCCAAAAAAATCAAACATGTTGGATATCCCCGATTTGAGATCGGAGCGGTCCCGGTGTCCTTCCGAGCAGACGAGAGCAGTCTTAACACACCACACACGGCAGGAATATCTGATCAGATTATTTTACGATAATCAGAGCATCCTTAAGATTGTCGGAAGGGGTAAATCGGGGCTAAAATCGGCCTAATTATCCTGCCGTATGAACCAGGCTTTAGCTACTAAAACTTCTTTGTCATTGAGAGCGCAGTGCATGGTTGCATAGCAACGACAGACGCCACGGGAAAATCGGACCGAATTTTACTATTAATAATAAAAGATAAGCTAATGTGCATTGTAAACGTCAGTAATTTATCTTTTTTGACTCATTCTTTTTATAAAAATGATTTAAAGGTTGAAATATGCGAGGTTTCTTTTTTAAAATCTTTTTTGCCGAAACTTATTTGAACTTGTAGTCTACATGTTAGTAGATAACGTCACAAGACACTCCTTTAAATTCTGGCCATCATTTTAATGTTGTTATTTTAATGTTTATGTAAACAAAAAAAGTGCATATTAATGCTAACTATATTTGTTATTTGCTGGTTTTCGACATAAAACTTGGTGAATTGATTTTATTGTTAGTACTTTTTGAACAGGATTCTGTGATAGCCGTAATCATTTTTTGTCACTGTAATCATGAAATGAAATTTTCATGCCATTTCATCTCTAGTTAAGATGCACTATAAAATCAACTATAATTAAGTGTTTTTACAGAATAATATGCAAAGTACAATACCTTAAAAAAAACAACAACTCTGATTCTGTTCTTTTCTCTGACATTTAGAGGATAGCAGAGTAAACAATATGAATTAAAGTTATTTAATGTAAGAAAGATAAGTATGCTTTTGTTAATTTATCAACCTATACTTGTGGAAAAGTGGAATATTCTTTGTTAACTTCTCAGCTTAAGTTAGTAATTATTATTTAACCTTTACATTATTTGTTGATCCATGGTATTAATAAAAACTACACAATAGTAAGAGCTGAACGGTTGCTTTTATTCATCCAATTTCCACCATCATGGAAAAAGTGGGCCCAGACACGTCGCCAGCCCTCAGTCTTAAGGGGGGCATGTGAAATGCATGGGGGGGGGCACAATTATTATTAGCCTACAGCCTATATTTATAATAATCAACTCTAGTCGCGCAGCACGTATAAACATATAACCAACCGCAATATGACCAAGTCGCCTATAGCCTACACCACATTACATAGAAGCAATGTTATGAATATCTATAAAACACTTGACTATACAACATATTAGATGTAACACCAGAAGTATCTCTCAAACATTGCATTTTAAAGCAGTCAACAGAGAGATATGCATTGCCATGAGACATACACACGCTTGCACATACACTCGCACAGAGACTTTGAATCTACCGGTACTTTGAGTGGAGGCAGCGCTGTCCTCTCTCTAGTCCCTCCTGTCAGTACAGCGGGAGGCGGCGTTTCTCTGAGCAGATCCTCCTCATCGAAGTATTCTTCCACTCGGAAGGAACTGAAGCGAGTATGCCGGGGAAACCTCGTTTTGAAACAGCTTTCAAAAATGCGCGGTAACTGTTGAGCGGCTTAGTTGTACGTCACGTACGTAGCCTAACGTTATTTTTAGTAAGGCCGCGATAGGCTGTTGTAGTGTAGATTCCCATCAATCAAATAAAATCACACCATTGTTTCTTTATATTTTTAACGTTCTAATGATAAAGAATGCAACACAAAATTAGCACCTATGATAATATTAAAATTAAATTATCTGTGCCTCAAGTGGGGGGGCACAAGCATTTTTTGGGGCGGGCCCGGCCCCCTATGGCCCGCCCATAGCGACGGGTCTGAGTGGGCCGGTCTTAGGCCTGAAACTCCCGGGCTGAAAAGTGGCCCCACTCCGGCCCTGGATCTTGTGATTACAAATAGCTCATTTATATCACAGTTACCATCTGTTAATATTGGATTATCTGATCATTCAGCTGTCTTTTTTAATCTGGTATTGCACAATTCTTGTGTGCCTTCCATCCGAACGGTAACTTTTTGGAAGTGGAAGTCTATTGATCAGACAGTATTTTCGAATTCTGTTGTTTCCACTTTCAGTGATCTCCACTTCACATCATTGGAGGAGAAAGTCTCACAGCTGAATAACACACTTACTGTTAATCTAGACACTTTTGCTCCCCTGAGGTCATGCAAGGTTACTTTTGCTCGAACTGCTCCATGGTATAATGACAATCTGCGCACTAAGAAGGCTGCCTTTTGGAAAATGGAGCGAAAATGGTGTCCCACTGGCTTGAATGTTCATTATCTAGCCTGGAAGGATCTTCTAAGCGACTACGGAGCATTAATTGAGATTGAAAGATCTTTGTATTTCTCTCAGACTATTGAAAACAATCGAAAAACCCAAGACATTTATATAAAACTATAAACAGACTCCTTCAAGTTAAAGCTGCTACTACCATGCCTGTTTCTCAGCCGCTGTGCAACTCTTTTCTACATTTCTTCAATTCAAAAAGTGATAGTGTTCGTAAACAAATCTGTCTTATCTGTTTCTACTCTTTCATTCCATTGTCCACCTGGGTTCACTGGTACTTTTCTAACTACCTTTCCTCTTCTTGTCACAGTGTCTGGTTATTCCCTGGGTTAAACACTAGAGGTCCTCAGTTTTCACGGTGTCTATGCATTCTCACTACACTTACCATGATCCTGTCTGTCACTGATTGTTCATTGCTTTACAGTTGTTTCTCGACACCTTGTTTGCACTTGTGTATATATACCCTGTCTGTTTCAGTGTTTGTCACGGAGTCCTTGTATATTGTCCCCACACTTCCGTGATAATTTCGAGCCTCTTTCCAGTGTTTGTCTTTTATGTTTTTGGATTGCCTTTTTGGAATTTGACCTTTGCTTGGACTGGTTGTGAGTACGGATTACCCTTTTAAATAAACTGCTTTTGGATCTCTATTCCCCGTGTGTGCGTGTCGTGACAGAAGGACTCCGTCATGCAGAGATCCAGCGGTATGGTGTCTCCTAAGTCTCCAGCCACTGAGAGGGGGAAGAAACAGCAGAGGGGGAATTCTCAACCTAAAGAGATTCCTCCTCGCATGAACATCTTTGAGTGTTTTGCACTGTGGGCCCGATTGACTGAGGAAGCTGATCTGAAGGAAGCTTCCACACCCCCTTCAGATCATCCCAGAGAGTCATTCGAGGGAACCCGGCTGGCAAAATATTCTGGGAACCGCGGAGGTCATAGGAGAGGAGGTACTAGAGGGGAGTCCAGGTATTGTGTGTGTGAACATCTGTGTTTGTACTGCGGGAGGACGAGTCACTTTATCCACTCGTGCCCGGTAAAAGATCAAGCCCGGTAGTAACAAAGAGGCTACTATCGGGTGGGATCTCCGCCAAGAAGACCTCATCACCATCATCATCATCTACTCTCCTCCCGATAAGACTAAGGTGGGCAACCCACACGCATGACACTAAGGCTTTACTGGATTCGGGGGCAGTAGGTAATTTTATGGACTCTGGACTGGCACAACGTCTTCACATTCCTGTTTCCATTCTCACGCACAAGATCGCCGTCAATGCTTTAAATGGACAACAACTTCCCAACATTTCACATGCCACTGAACCTATCACTCTCACTACATCTGGCAATCACACTGAAACAATAACATTCCTACTCATGGACTCTCCACTTACACCTATTGTACTTGGTCACCCATGGCTTACACAACACAATCCCAGGGTCGATTGGGGTCACAATTCTGTATCTATGTGGAGTAATATGTGTCATGCTTCATGTCTAGTGTCTGCGTGTTCGTCTGTACCAGTCTCTGTGTTCCAGGAGGAGGCGGTGAATTTGTCTAACGTGCCCGAGGAGTACCAGGACCTGAGGGAAGTTTTCAGTAAGTCTCGCGCTGCTTCTCTTCCTCCGCATCGTTCCCTATGACTGTGCCATAGACTTAGTGCCGGGTGAGTCTCCGCCTAAGGGCAAATTATATTCACTTTCCATTCCAGAGAGGGAGGCTATGGAGAAATATATTTCTGATTCTCTAGCATCCAGGTTCATTCGTCCTTCCTCATCTCCTGCGGGGGCGGGATTCTTTTTTGTGGGGAAAAAGTATGGATCTCTGTGACCGTGTATTGATTACCGGGGGTTGACCAACATGCCGGTAAAGAATACTTATCCTTTGCCGTTGATGTCTTCAGCCTTCGAGCGGTTACAGGGAGCATCCTTCTTCACTAAACTGGATTTATGTAACGCTTATCATTTGGTTCGCAAAAGGAAGGGCGATGAATGGAAGACCGCGTTCAATACCCCTAGGGGGCACTTTGAATACTTGGTCATGCCGTTCGGGCTGTTCAACTCCCCGGCGGTCTTCCAGGCACTCGTCAATGACGTGTTGAGAGATATGGTCGACCAATTCATATATGTTTACCTGGATGACATATTGATTTTTTCATCTTCTCTCCAGGAACACATTCAGCACGTCAGACGAGTGCTTAAGAGGTTGTTAGAGAATGGTCTATGGTCATCGTCTCATCTGAGGGAATGCGTATGGATCCTGACAAGGTTAAGGCTGTGATTGATTGGCCAAGTCCAGATTCCCGTAAGGCCCTACAGAGGTTCCTGGGGTTCGCCAATTTTTATCAGCGTTTTGTTCGCAACTTCAGCCAACTAGCCGCACCTCTGACTACCTTGACCTCCCCCAGAACGACGTTTAGGTGGTCCGATACAGCCGAGGCTGTATTCGCTAAACTTAAGAGCCGCTTTGTTTTCGGCACCCATCCTCGTTGCCCCTGATCCATCACGTCAGTTCGTGGTGGAGGTCGACGCGTCAGAGGTGGGGGTAGGAGCAATTCTTTCCCAACGTTCTTCCACAGACGACAAGATGCACCCTTGCGTGTTTTTGTCCCATCGTTTATCACCTGCCGAGCGTAACTATGACATTGGCAACAGAGAGTTGTTGGCAGTCAAGTTAGCGCTGGAGGAATGGCGTCACTGGTTAGAAGGGTCAGGGGTACCTTTTATCGTATGGACCGATCACAAGAATCTAGAGTATATTAGAACCGCCAAAAGACTCAACTCTAGACAGGCTCGATGGGCACTTTTTTTCGGACGTTTTGACTTTTCTCTTTCGTACCGCCCGGGCTCCAAAAACATCAAACCCGATTCTTTATCTCGGTTTTTTGACCAATCCGAACGCCCGTCTACTCCCGAGTGTATTTTACCCGAGACTTTAGTCGTCTCCACTCTTAGGTGGGAGGTCGAATCGAAGGTCATGAAGGCCTTAGAAGGGGTAACGCCTCCGCCCGATTGCCCACCGAATCGCTTATTTGTGCCAGAGGAGTGTCGGTCCGACGTTATTCAGTGGGGGCATTGTTCCAGCGTGGCCTGTCATCCAGGAGCTAATCGCACCAGTTTTTTGGTAAAACAACGATTCTGGTGGCCACTTATGGCTCGTGACATCCGCAGTTTTGTCTTGGCTTGCTCGGTTTGTGCCACTGGTAAATCCTCCAATCGACCCCCAGATGGGTTACTCCAACCGCTGTCTGTCCCTTCGAGCCCCTGGTCCCACATTGCACTAGATTTTATCACCGCCCTCCCAGGGCAAGACGATCGTTTTGACCGTCGTGGACCGGTTATCGAAGGCGGTTCACTTTATTCCCTTGCCCAAATTACCCTCCGCCAAGGAGACAGCGGTAACTGTAATTGATCACGTCTTTCGATTACATGGCCTCCCGATGGACGTGGTTTCTGACAGGGGTCCCCAATTTGTGTCCACATTTTGGCAAGGGTTTTGTAAGTTACTGGGGGCGACTGTCAGTCTTTCTTCGGGGTTCTATCTATTAAACCTGTGTTTCATGCACCCATTAATCCACCCGTCCCGGTCCCCCCCAGCTTCTTGGTCCCCATTGCTTTTGCTATATAGTTCTAAGCAAAATGAAAAGAAAGAAGGACATCATGTCAATTACAGTTACTGTGACTAATACTGAATATGTAATGCAAATGTAAAAATATAATGGAAATGCAAATACATTGTTGAATGATTATAAACATGGTATTGCAGTGCAGTGCAGAAAATGATATGACAACAATAAGGTCTAAATGTAAGTGGCCCCTCTAACAGTACAACTGGCCCCAGCTTGGCCCCCCCCAGTTGAAATGGTCTAGAACCGCCACTGATGTCTGGTGTGTCGGAGACAGTTTTTAAGTGGTTTCGGTCCTACTTTGCTGACCGTTCCCAGTTCATCTCAATGGGTGACCAATAGGTCTGAGATTAACTATGTTCTCATTGGTGTTCCCCAGGGGTCAGTTCTGGGCCCTTTACTTTTTAACACATATATTTTTTCACCACTTGGCTATCTCTTGAGATTGCTCGGCCTCCATTATCATTTGTATGCCGACGATACGCAGATTTATACATTCAAAACCAGATGAGCGCTCCGACATTGATTTTCTTTCTGGCTGTTTTACTGAAATAAAAACCTGGATGAGTAATAATTTCCTGTGTTTGAACAGTAATAAAACTGAAGTTATGCTCATTGGTTCTCGTCATCAAACTTCCAAAGTTGGTTCTCTGTCTTTGACTCTTGATGGCTCTGTTTTGGGTATCCAGAGTAAAATGAGGAACCTTGGAGTTATTTTTGATGCTAATCTTTCATTTGATTCTTTCATTCAGAGTACTGTTAAAACATATTTTTTCCATCTTAGAAACATCGCTAGATGGCGGCCAATGTTAACTTTTCCTGTAGCTGAAAAGCTGATAAATTCCTTTGTCGTCTCTCGGATTGACTATTGTAACGCCCTTTTAGCCAGAGTTTCTAAATCTACACTACACAAGCTTCAACATGTACAAAAGTCTGCTGCTAGGATCTTATCTGGGTCCAGAATATGCAACCATATCACTCCGGTTTTGGAATCCTTGCATTGGCTCCCAGTTATGTTCCGAGTTGATTTTATGATGCTTACATGCAAATCTTTGCACGGTCTGGGTCCATATTATCTACCTGAACTGCTATACCCCTGGGTCAAAGACGAAAAGGGGGTTTCAAGCATAAAAAAATAAATAAAAGTGTAAAACTTCTTTAAGTTCAGTCTTTTTCACATACATTAGAATATGTCCTGTTTAAATTAATATTTTTCTTAGGAAAAAAAATGACTACCATACATTT
Source organism: Siphateles boraxobius (assembly GCF_051911475.1). Lineage (NCBI taxonomy): Eukaryota > Metazoa > Chordata > Actinopteri > Cypriniformes > Leuciscidae > Siphateles > Siphateles boraxobius. The sequence continues at coordinate 16,310,855 of NW_027508722.1, read as the reverse complement.
TTACTGTGATTTTACAGAAGACACCCACTAAAATGTCATTCAGTGTAAGAATATTTTTATGCAAAAAATCTTATCAGACATTTTTAGAAAAGCTATAATTTGATAACATATTATAGGACTCTATTTAAAGATCACAGTGCAGCCCCCAAATACTAATTATATGTCATTTTAAATCTTTATCCTTCTCCAATATCCTTTAAACCAGCGGTCTCAAAAAACTGTGAGCTAAACTGTGCAGAGCTGTGGCCCTCCAGGAATTGAGTTTGAGACCACAGCTTTAAACCATTAGGTGTTACCCATTTGTCAGCAAGAAGTTTTTTTAAGGAATTGAAAACCAATTAAAATCTAATAAAATTTAGTAGGAGCACATATTTTTTTTAACATATTTTAAAAAGTACAGCTCAAAATAAGTATATTGTTTAATTTTTACATAAATATATCTGTTACACCGAATGACCATGGTTTGTCACTCTGAATCACATTTTTACAAAAATGCAGAAAATATTGTCATTGTTCCCATCATTGCAATGTTTTGAATATTATTCTGTATCATTAAATTCCTGAGCAAATCACAGAAGCAGATGCTGAGCAGAATAACCATTTTATTCCACAATGCATATCATATTCATGTAAAAATGAACTGAACTGGTGGTTATATTGTATAATCAGTATCTCATTTCATTGAGAACTTGGAACGTCCTGGTTGCGTATGCAACCCACCGTTCCCTGAAGGAGGGAACGGAGGACGTAGTCGACGTCGACTGAAATGGGATCACGCTAGGGAGCCTATCATCTTCAATTACTATTGAACGAGCCAATGGAATTTGGCGTGCGAGATTTGCATCACACACTCCGCCCCCGCGGCGCGGGTATAAATACGGAAGTGGATGCACGCACTAGTTGCTTTTCGCTGAGGAGCCGAGAGTAACCCGGGGTCAGCGGTGGTCCAGCGGTAGTGGCAAGGGGACTATGTCCTCCGTTCCCTCCTTCAGGGAACGGTGGGTTGCATACGCAACCAGGACGTTCCCTTTCAGTCGATAACGTCAGACGTAGTCGACGTCGACTGAAATGGGATCACCCTTTGAACACGCCACTAACGCTGCCACCTTCCAGTGCCTAAACCAAAGCCTCATGATGCCCCCGCAAATTTAAGGCGGGGAAGGACAGGGCTTAGGCCAGGGAAGTCACTGCTGTTCCTACAGGACCACTGGGAAAGCGTTCCCCGCACATTGGAAGGAAGGGACGCTGCGGAAGCCACATCCAACCCAGAGGGAGGTAACGTGGAGAATACACATATGAACTGGGCGGAAACCGGGCAATCTAACATATGGAATGTCACTGGGGTGGCTCCAGCCAAAGACGGGGGAGACACACCGGACAGTGACGGCAGAGAGACTCTGCCGAGGGAAGACACGGGCTCGCTGCAGGGAGCCGTATCGTGGAAGAATACACATATGGGGTCGCCGTAGGGACCGCAACATATGGACCCAGCCTAACACAGGTTCCACACTGTTTACGAGTGGTAGGCCTAACGCCAGACGTTCCGCACGTCCGACGTCGGAGGGGTGTGGAGGAACTCAACAGGGTTCAATTTTAAGGGAACTCAACTGGAGTAGAAAGGCGCACGTATGGGGCGCAACTCTAGAATCTGTTTAGCAAAGCATATCGTCAACGCCCAGGCGGAGCACTTTACACTCATCATAGAGGAGCTCAACACCTAAGTGGACATGTTGTATCTCGGATTTTTACCGAAATGAAGGCAAGCACTAAGTGCAACTTTGCATGGAAACAGCCTTCCCTCTCTGCTGAGTTCCAACAGATATTTGTAGAGCTGGTCTGAGGTCTATGGCTTGCATTCTGTACACGTCCAAGCGAACGGACAGAGAAGCCAGGGCTGGATCTGCCTCCTCCAGGGCAGCGCTTGCAGGCTCACCACCTGCTCCTATTACGGGAGAGGTAGGAACCTTGGGCACAATCCGAGCCGGGGTCTCAGCTTGTGAGAGTTGGGCAGCCCAGACTCCAGGCACAATACTTTGACCGAAAGCGAGCAAGTCCCTACCCTCCAGTAGAGACCACGCGAGCAGGAGAACTGATATAACAAAATTTTTAACTCACTGCCTGCAGTGGCTCAGGGGCGGTCTCTGCAGTGCAGTCGCACCAGGGACAAGGCCCAAGAGGATAAAGAGGGACGCAAGGATTTACAAGACCTTGCTCCTCAGGAACCTGACGATCAGAACGTGCTTCTGCACACTTCTGCAACACGATGAGCGTCGTTTAAACACCGAGGCAACATCATTTTAAGGGTGAAGGAAAACAGCCTACTGCAACCCATCTTGCAGGAAAGAGAGCACTGAAGTGATCGAAAGCTTTCAGGATCTCCTCTGGAGAGAAGACGCACTCGACGACTAGGTTCCACTTCTAAAGGCGTAAGCACGCTACCCATTTCTAGGGGGTGCTCGCAGAAGTGATGGTAACTATCACATGCCCTGTGATAGCCACCTGAACCTCCGCGTTCAGATGTAAGACCGCCCGGAATCTCCGGGGGAAGAACGTAGGTGCCATGGTGCCCCGTCCCTGAAAGAGTTTTCAGGGGAAGTCAGGAAGGCTGTCGATGGGAACCAGGTCTAGTTGGGCCAATAAGGGGCAACTATGAAGACCTGTTCCTCTCCTGGCTTAGCACGTAGGTGCAAGCGACGGGCGCAAAAAGACAGGAGCGTTGCTCAACACAACATGTGAAGATCACTGGGCTTCAGGAGCATCTTCTGCTCAGCACTTGAGTGTGACAAGTTCACTGAGCTTCAGGAGCATTCCTGCTCAACACCTGAGTGTGATAAACTCACTGAGCTTCAGGAGCATTTCTGCTCAACACTTGAGTGCGAAGAACTTCACTGAGCACCAGGAGCATTTCTGCTCAGCACTGCGTGTGACGAATTCACTGAGCTACAGGAGCATTTCTGCTCAACACCTGAGTGTGATGAACTCACTGAGCTACAGGAGCATTGCTGCTCAACACCTCAGTGCGATGAACTTCACTGAGTCTCAGGAGCAATTCTGCTCAACATGAAGTGTGATGATTTCACTGATTGAGCAGGCGTAAGGCGACCATGAGTCGCAGTCACTTTTAGAAGGCTCACTGGGGTTAAACGCATTTCTGCGGGCCCCTGGGGCAGCTGAGACCCAGTGTTTGTCCAAGGGTAGTCCGCTCGGTTTACACAAACACTGGCGGAAAGATGAAACCGGGGGGGCAACTGAGCTGCCCCGGAATGGTCATGACCCAGCTGGACCCAGGGGATGGAGTCTCCACTTGCCCTGGCTATAACTGTCGTGAGGCTCGATGGCGGCACGATTGAGTAGAACAAAGCAGGAGGAGTGGAACAAAGCGTCCTCAGAAGCTTCTGACTCCAAGGAGGAGGTGACGGGTGAGTTGTGACATGCAAGGGAAGCTTGCGCAACGGTCGCAATGTCTAACAACTCGAGGCACGAATGCCCGTGTAGTCGGGGGTCGCCCAGGCCCCCGTTAAAACATGCCCTTTGTACATGGCCCCTCTGTTGAAGAGGGTGCTGGCAGCAGACCGGGATGAACTATAGTCACACAGGGTGAGCTGCTCTGCCACGGTCACCTCGGGACTCAATCATGAAGCTAGCGCTGAAGCGGTCACATATGGAGGAAGCCAAAGGCTGCGACAACCACATACCCCAGGAGCCTCTGAAAGTTCTTTCAGTGGGACCCTTTCTCACTTCAACACCAGCTGAACATATTCTCATTGGAGAGACGTGTTAGACCGAGTCTATCTCCAAAACTGAAAAAGAGAAACTCAGCCCGTGGGCGAGATTACTCTCTTCCAGTTGACCTGAAGACCCAACGGGCTCTGGAGCACTCGAAGGGAAGGACACTGTACTGATACTCCACCCTTTTTTTTCTTACACGCCACACACAGGATGGCCTGCGGTGCGGAAGGTAGAGATCTAAAGCACATGTCTTTCAGGTCGGAGCTGCAGACCAATCTTGGGCCAAGATGGTCACGACCCACACCTAGTAGCACGAAGAACAAGTTCACAACTGGCCTTCGTACCGGCTGGAGGAGCGGTTATATCAAATCCTTCGCCAGCAGGATAAGATAAGCACGCACAAGTCAGGAGCACTGCTCCACACTCGGTGCCATGAATATCACTGAATTTTCAGGAGCACGTCTGCTCAACACCTAATGTGATAGTTATTACTGACTTGAGCGGGGTAGCCGAGCCTGGGGTGGGGCAGCAAAGTAGAGATAGTGGTGTTAGTGAGCAGTGCAACACTTACCTGTCTCCACTAGCGGCAGGGGGACGTGAGAAGGCGGATGACCGGGTCCTCGAACGCCCCAAGCTGCCTGTTGGCGACCAAGGGAAGCTGGGGGATGTAAGGCTATTACAGGGTCACACCGCCAGACTGGTCCGCTTGGGACTCAGGAACATATAATTTGCTCTTTTTCTGAATATGTGGGTACCGCTGACCCCATTTTTATAGGGGCCAGCGGCGGAACAGACACACACATAACAAAAAACTCCAGCCGGCCCTCCAACCAGCCAAAGGGAGTGGATCGGCGACCACTCCACGAGCAACTCCTACATCCCTGAGAGCCCGTCCAGGTTCAGCGTTTCCTTTTGCGCTGATGCTTACCACCTGGCTTGGCAGCGCCTGGAGCAGGCTGGGCGCCCCTTCCTCGGCCGGCTCCACGCCGGAACCTGGGTGAAGGCTGCTGCGACGGTCCGGCGGGAGCTGAGGCGGCTGCGGGCGGACGCCCTTGGCGATGAACAGGCGGAGGATCTGACCTCGGCGGGCGGGTGAAGGCAGCAGCGTCCCTCCGAGGCAGGATGTGCCGGATGGCCTCCGTCTGTTTCTGAGCTGTAGAGAACTGTTGGGCAAAGTTCTCCACAGCGTCGCCGAATAACCCAACCTGGGAAATGGGAGAGTCCAGGAACCGAATCTTGTCCGCTTCTCTCATATCGACCAGGTTGAGCCAGAGATGGCACTCCTGGACCACAAGTGTGGACATCGCCGAACCGACCGCGCGAGCTGCAACCTTCGCCGCCCGGAGGGCGAGGTCAGTTGCAGTGCGGAGCTCACCCATGAGCTCACGGTCCGAACTACCCTCGTGCATGTTCATGAGTGCCTGGGCCTGGTGGACCTGGAGCAACGCCATGGCATGCAAGGAGGAAGCGGCTTGCCCACAAGCTTTGTAAGCCTTGCCCGTTAGAGCGGACGAGAACTTACAGGCTTTAGAGGGGTGACGAGGATCACCTCTCCAGGAAGCGGCCGCCGTTGGGCATAACTGCATCGCAACGGCCCGCTCCACCAGAGGGATAGCCTCGTAACCCTTCACCGCTCCCCAATCAAGGGTAGTGAGGGGGGAGGAGCTACTCAGGCGGTTTCTGGCAGAGAAAGGTGCCATCCATGCCCTCGTAAGCTCCTCATGCACTTCAGGAAAGAAAGGAACCGGGGCGGCGGACTGAAAACCAGTACGGCCCGCCCCGATATACCAATCATCCAACCGAGACATCCAAGCCTTACCGCCTCGGCTGCCTTTTTCAGCATAGCTGACATTTCTGGATCTGGCTCGGGCAACACTGGTCTCCCGGAGGGAGGCAGTGCAGCCGAGTCGTCATCTCCAGAGTTCAGCTCCCCCTCCGATGCTGCGATTGACATCGTATCCCCTGGAGGGGCCCCAAATGACACGGCATGAGTTGGCGTTCCTGCAGTCGGAAGCTGAAGAAAGCAGACGGCAGCAGAGGGACTTTCAGGCCGGGTTTCTGTCTGTTCTTGGACAGTTTGCCCAGTCATTCAAAAAGTAGCCACTTGAACTCTGAGATTGCACTTTAAATTGAACATTTGCATTTTTTATTTTCTTTGCACAATTCTAATTTTTATATATTGTTTGCATTCCTGCAGAGGGCCAGGTTTCTGTCTGTTCTTGGACAGTTTGCCCAGTTGTTCAAAAATACATTTGTATTTGTTTTTCTTTACACAATATATTACTGTTCTCGTAATTTATTTCTTTTCACATGATTGTATTTTAAAATATACATATTTAGTAAGCAGTACTTGCCTTGTGTTAAATAAAGTTTGTAAAATGTCACTTTGAGATCAAGTGCCTTTTCATCTCAATGGTAATTTTAGCTCTTACATAAGGTTTTGAAGTGCTGGTTAGATGTAAAACATTTCCGGTGAAAGTGCACAGGTTAAAATAAGCAAAGTGTAGGTAATTTAAGTCACTCATGAAATTACATTTTATATTTGACAGCCAAATATACAGGTGAAACTCAAATTTAGAAGTATTGTGCAAAGTTGTTTCAGTAATTCAACTTAAAGGTGAAACTCGTATATGGACTCATTACATGCAAGGTGTATTACATTTTCAAGCCTGTTATAATTATGACTATATGGCTTACAGCTTATGAAAACGTCTCGGTTACGTATGTAACCCTCGTTCCCTGAGTACAGGGAATGGAGACGTGTCATCGAGGGAGTTCCCTGACGAATTGGGATCACGCTAGGGAGACCTAATTGCCTTCGAGTGAATTAAAACGAGCCAATGAAAATTGGCATGCAAGATTTGCATTCCGCAACCCGCCTACCAGCGCGGGTATAAAAGGCGGAAGTAAACATTGCGCAATGCTTTTCGCTGAGGAGCCGAACGGTGTCCAGTCCTCCGCGAAGGTACAGCAACATGGCGAAGGGACGACACGTCTCCGTTCCCTGTACTCAGGGAACGAGGGTTACATACGTAACCGAGACGTTCCCTTTCGTCCTGGGAACTCCGACGTGTCGTCGGGGGAGTTCCCTGACGAATTGGGATCCCTAATAAAACGCCATGGTGCTGGCCCCTTCCAGCGCCCGGCAAAGCTTCCCTGCAGCAGTTTCTTGAAATAAGTTGCGCGAGCTAGCACGGGAAACACACTGCTGTTCCGCGAGACCCGCACAGTGGATATTGGATAACACTGGGAAAGCGTTCCCTCAAGAGAGGAGGGAACGCTGCGGAAGCCCCAGCCTGACGGAGGAAGGCCAGGAATACACATATGTACTAGCCCGAAGGAATAGTGAAACATATGGCAGTCCCTGAGATAGTCCCAATCCAAGGGAAGTGGGAGCGTACTCAACAGGGACGACGAACGAGTCCGTCAAGGGGAAGACACGGCTGAACTGCACGTGGCCTCATGGGTCACAAATAGAAACCACTGGAGCACCCAGTCTACTAGCAGCTCCTTACTAGAGGTAGCAGACCTGGTGCCGGGCGGTCCGCCACGCCCAGCACCGGAGGGGTGAAGGAGGAACTCACGAGGCTCACCAACGTAGGGCGCCATACGGAGCAAAGAACGCACGTATCCGCTGTTTGAGGCGGAGTGGCGCAGCAAGCCGACACAACCTATTCCCTTGACCCACTGGCCGTAGCCAGAACTCGGGAGGAAACAGGTTCCACACGAAGGGTATAGAACCTAGCGAACGTGTTAGGTGTCGCCCAGCCCTCAGCTCTACAGATGTCTGTCAGCGAGGCGCCTTGAGCCAAAGCCCAGGAAGCGGCAACACCTCTAGTGGAGTGAGCGCGCAACCTGGGAGGACAAGGCTCACCCAGAGACTCATATGCTTGGGTGATAGCATCCACTAACCAGTGGGCTAACCTCTGCTTGGAGACGGCCTTCCCCTTCTGCTGGCCTCCGTAACAGACAAAGAGCTGATCTGAGGTTCTGAAGCTGTGCGTTCTGTCAATATAAACCCGCAGGGCACGGACGGGACAGAGAAAAGCCAGGGCTGGGTCTGCCTCCTCCTCGGGCAGCGCTTGCAGGTTCACTACCTGGTCCACGAAGGGAGGGGTAGGAACCTTGGGCACATATCCGAGCCGGGGTCTCAACACAACGTGAGAAAGGCCCGGCCCAAACTCTAGGCACGATTCGTCGACCGAAAAAGCCTGCAGATCCCCGACCCTCTTGAAAGAGGCCAATGCCAACAGGAGCGCTGTCTTAATGGACAGGATATTATCTCTACCATCAGCAAAGGCTCAAAGGGAGGACTTTGAAGAGCTCTAAGTACCAGAGCAAGGTCCCAAGAGGGTACAGAGTGCGAAACACGAGGTGGATTTAACCTCCTGGCACCCTTAAGGAATCTGATGACCAGGTCGTGCTTCCCTAGGGACTTACCTTCCACTGCATCGTGATGCGCAGCTATTGCTGCGACATACACTTTGAGGGTGGAGGGGGACAGCCTCCGCTCCAACCCATCCTGCAGGAAGGAAAGCACGACAACGATCGGGCAAGTCCGGGGGTCCTCCTGACGGGAGGAACACCAATCGACGAACAGGTTCCACTTCAACGCATAGAGGCGCCACGTAGAGGGGGCTCTAGCGGAAGTGATGGTGTCTACCATCCTGTGGTAGACTACCTAGAACCTCTGCGTCCCGTCCAGGGACCAGACATGGAGTTTCCAGAGGTCTGGACGCGGGTGCCATAGAGTGCCCCGTCTCTGAGGAAGAAGGTCCTTCCTCAAAGGAATCGGCCAGGGAGGGGCTGTCGCGAGGAGCATGAGTTGGGTGAACCAAGTCCTGGTGGGCCAATATGGCGCCACAAGAAGGACCTGCTCCTCGTCCTCCCAGACCTTGCACAGAGTCTGTGCAAGAAGGCTCACTGGGGGAAACGCATACTTGCGCAGGTCGCGGGGCCAGCTGTGAGCCAGGGAGTCCGTGCCGAGGGTCCCCTCGGACAGGGAGTAAAACCACTGGCAATGGGTCGTGTCCGGAGAGGCAAACAGGTCTACCTGTGCGACTCCAAAGACACTCCAAATCAGCTGGACCGACTGGGGATGGAGTCGCCACTCTCCTGGCAGGGGAGGCAGCCGTGAAAGCTCGTCTGCCACACGGTTGAGGTCCCCTGGAATGTGAATGGCACGAAGCGACCTCAGATGCTTCTGACTCCATAGGAGGAGGTGGGAGGCGAGTCGCGACAAACGACGGGAGCGTAGACCACCTTGATGGTTGATGTACGCAACGGTTCGCAGTGCTGTCCGTACGGACCAGTACGTGCTTGTGTCTGAGAACCCCTCTGAGGCGACGCAAGGCTAAGCGTACTGCTTGCAACTCTAGGCAGTTGATATGCCAATGCAGTTGAGGCCCCGTCCACAGACCTGAAACTGCATGCCCGTTGTACGTGGCCCCCCACCCGGTGGCAGAGGCATCTGTGAAAACCACAGCATGCCTGGAAACCTGGACTAAGGGCACTCCGGCCCGTAGAAACACAGGATCCGACCACGGGGAAAAGGTTTGGCGGCAGTGCGGGGTCACTTTGACCCGGAACGTGCTGCTGTGCCACGCCCACCTCGGGACTCGATCATGAAGCCAGCGCTGAAGCGGTCTCATATGTAACTGGCCGGGCGGCGTTACTGCGGCTGCCATATGCCCCAGGAGCCTCTGAAATTGCTTCAGTGGAACCGCTGTTCTGCCTCGAAAAGACCTGAGGCAGGTGAGCACTGACTGGACGCGTTCCTCTGTAAGGTGCAACCGAGTCCAGCTCCATACCGAGATAAGAGATCCTCTGCACAGGGCAAAGTTTGCTCTTGTCCCAGTTGACCTGAAGCCCCAACCGGCTGAGGTGCCGAAGCACCATGTCCCTGTGATCGCACAATACATCTCGCGAGTGAGCTAAAATGAGCCAGTCGTCGAGGTAGTTGAGGATGCGAACGCCTTGGTCACTCATGGGAACAATGGCCGCATCCTCGACTTTCGTGAAGACGCGGGGTGACAGGGCCAGCCCGAAGGGTAGGACCTTGTACTGATACGCTCGACCGTCGAAAGCAAACCGAAGAAAAGGTCTGTGTCGAGGGAGAATCGAGACGTGAAAGTACGCATTCTTCAGGTCGATCGCTGCAAACCAATCCTGGGGACGGATGCATTCGAAAATGCGCTTCTGCGTAAGCATTTTGAACGGGAGTTTGTGCAGGGCCCGATTCAAAATACGCAGGTCCAGGATTGGCCGTAACCCACCGCCTATCTTGGGTACAATGAAGTAAGGGCTGTAAAACCCAGACCTCATCTCGGCAGGAGGGACCGGCTCGATCGCGTCCTTCACCAGCAGGACATCGATCTCTTTCCTCAAGACAGGGGCATCCAGTGACCGCACACGGGTGAAGTGGACGCCCCTGAACCTGGGAGGCCGGCGTGCAAACTAAATTGCATAGCCGAACCGGACGGTGCGGATGAGCCATCGGGACGGACCCGGAAGCGCTCTAGCCAGGCTTCCAGATAGCATCGCAATGAACCCACCCGAACCACCGGCGTACCCGCGGAGGGGCAGCGAGGTGGAAGACAGGGACCCGGCTCTGGTGGCGTTGTAGCGACCGAGAGCGGGGGTCTGGGTGCGCCTGACACCAACCTGCTTCCACCGAGGGGCAGACGGCAGAGAAGGCTCGTGGGCGTTCTGCTGCGGACTGCCCGGTGGCGAGGGGAGGGGGAGAGACGAGGAACGAGGCCCTGACTCCTCGTATGCTGGTCTCTGCGCCTCCGCCCAGCTGCAGACCGGAGCGACGCATTCGAGGCTGCGTCACTGCTATCTGCAAGCTGGGGAGAGGGGAACGGGAGTGGTGCAGCTCGGGGGCGGCACACACTGCCATTCTGACCCTCTCAGACAGAGGAAACTGGTCTTATTATACTGCCAGTCTCGACCGTGAGGGGAACGAGGCCCGGGGGCATCGAGTCCTGGTTTCCCCTCACCCAGCGAGAGACGAGAGTGACAAGGCCGTAGCCCTCACTGCCATCTGAGCGCTGGGGCCCGTGAACGACTCAGAGGAAGTGGACTGCTCAAACTTTGGGTACCGCTGATACAGCGGCGGAACAGAAAAAAATTCTCCACCCAGCCCTCCCCCGGGGGAAGGAGTGGTGATGACACGCACTCCCAGAGAGCAGATCGTCACACACTCTGGGTCGCTCATCTCAGGGTTGCTTCCCTTCGCTGGGGGAAACAAACTCTGAGCGGGCTGGTTGGGCCAGCGCTGTGACTAATCACGGTCAGTCACTAAGCACAGCTCAACCCCGAGTTAGAACTACGCACGTGCAGTGGTAGTGAGAGAGGAAAAACTTCTGCAGATTTAGGCATGTTTGGCTTGCCATATTGGCACCAAAAGTGCTTGCATGCTGCCAAAATTCTTCACACACATCCAGGCACTTTAGAACAGCCCAGGAAAGTGTGGCTGTTAAGTCTGAATCTTCAGCATGAGAACACACCATTATAGTAGGAACTCAGCATCATTTCAGAGTATAACAGCCCTCTCTCCGATGTAGCGATCGACATCTGTCCTCCCTGGGGCCCCGAATGAAATGCTTGGTCCCTCATGAGAAGGACCAGATTCTCATCCGAAAGCTTCGACGGCACACGGCACGCTGAGCGGCTCAACCTTTACGAGAAAGGGGAGACGAACAACGTGCCGACGTGGTCATGCACTCCTGAGAGAACATGAACCACCCACGAACGCAGTCTCAACACACTGATTAGGCATGTGAAACCGTGATCGTGGCCGTCAACCAGGCATACAAGATAGTGAACGTGGCCATCGCTTCGATGACACACGGCACGCTGGGCGCTCAAGCCTTCAGGCAGGGCGAACAACGTGCCGACGTGGTCATGCTCTCATAAGAAAGCATAAACCACCCACGAACACAGTCTCAGCATGTTTGCGATGCGCTAGAGGAGTGAGTGGTTCGTGCTCACTGAAACCCTCAGATCACCAATGTTATTCACCAAAGTAGCCCTCCTCTGGTGCACCAGAAGAGAAACTAGATCGGGAAATAAGCAAAGGGACTCACCTCATAGAGGCACGCGAGTCTTGATCTTGACCGCGCATCTTGAGCGCCGAATGACGCACGCTGGGTTGCCGTGACAACCCGCGCTGTCAGCCGGCGCTCGACGGCACACGGCACGCTGAGCGGCTCAAGCCTTTACGAGAAAGGGGAGACGAACAACGTGCCGACGTGGTCATGCACTCCTGAGAGAACATGAACCACCCACGAGTCTCACACACTGATTAGGCATGTGAAACAATGAACGTGGCCGTCAAATAAGGACAGGAAACGATCGCATCCAGAAACACACGAGTGAAACGTCATCCTGAAAAGGACGCGATCTTCACTCGTGTTGCTCTTTCAGGAAGAAAGTACTCTCTCTATCGTGCTGAAGCACACAGGGACCCAACGCGGCAACACAGCGGGGAAACTGCAAGCCCCCTGTGCGCACTCAACCGTTTACCAGCTGTGAAAACAGCTTTTGAATCAACAGCATATAGACGCAGCCGGCAGACAGGAAACCGCGCGGTCGCTGAAACGCTATCTCACCAACACAGAGAGATCCCCTCCCGAAACAGCAGACTCGTAGCCGTAAGAAAAATACAATCTTAAAGCTCACTCACTCAGAGAGGACACAATCGGTCGGCTCCGAAGCTAAAAGCATTGCGCAATGTTTACTTCCGCCTTTTATACCCGCGCTGGTAGGCGGGTCGCGGAATGCAAATCTTGCATGCCAATTTTCATTGGCTCGTTTTAATTCACTCGAAGGCAATTGCTCTCCCTAGCGTGATCCCAATTCGTCAGGGAACTCCCCCGACGACACGTCGGAGTTCCCAGGACGAAAGGGAACTTCACATTTATTCTAATTTTGAATTTGATTTTCATAGCTGAAATATCTCACTTTGCATTTAAGTTGGATTACTGAAATAAAGTTTTGCATGTTATTCTAATTTTCAAGTTTCACCTGTAAACAGAAGGTTACAACAGAATAAATTAAAACCAAAGCATGATTTAGAAGTAATCATTTTTATTTACAAAAAAAAGTGTTACACAGCAAAAACAATGTACAACAGGTGTATACAGCCTAAAAAAGTGCATTACAGCACCTGAAGGTTATTTTTCCCTTACCAAAAAAAAAAAAAAAACACTTTATGGTGTGTAGCCAGTGATAGTGCAGTTTCCTACACTGTAGTCAAAAACTTCATTAGGCCTCTACGTGCATCAAGACCCTCGGCCTCTACAGTGGATGACAGTGCCCCGTCAGGCTGGTTGAATGTACCCGTAGTCCATTCTTCTCGGAACTCATCACCATTCATTTCACAGAGGTTATGCAGAACACAACATGCGATCACCAGGGATTTGACCTTGTGTGTATTGCAGTCATTTCGTTTTAGCAAACACCTCCATCTGCCCTTTAGTCTGCCAAAGCATTCTCAACCACCACCCTGGCTCTGCTTGTTTTATGGTTGTACACAAGTTGTTGGGGTGTCAGTCGTCCGTTGTCGGTGAAAGGTTTCATCAGCCAGCTCTTCAAAGGATAGGCTGCATCACCAAGGACATAGTACCCCACATCATGTCCACAAATGTTCTTGGTTACATCAGGTAGTAACAAACCCCGATCCACTAGGTCCCACAATCCTGACAAACATAGCACTCTGGCATCATGCAGGCTCCCTGGCGCTCCTAAAAAAACATTCCAAAAGAGGCCTCTTCCGTCCACAACAGCTTGTAGGATGATCGAATGCCAGCCCTTTCGGTTGAAGTACTCTGTGTGGTACTCCTCTGGTCCAAGAATGGGGATGTGTGATCCATCAATTGCACCTACACACTGTGGCAAACCCCATCTGCACTCAAAATACGTCGCCATTTCTTTCAACTTTTCACTGTTTGGTAACTGGATAACTTCTTGCATGAGTACCTTCTCAACAGATGAGCAGAAATCGTGAACACAGTGACACACAGTAGCAACTCCGACTCCAAATAAATGAGAGATGCTTCTATACTCAGAGTTGGTCGCAAGTTTCCACAGTGCAATGGCGATTCTTTTTTGAATGGGTACACAATGTCGGTAGTTTGTGTCATGTCTCTCCAGTTGGGGTTGCAATCGACGACAGAGGTACAGAAAAGTATCCTTAGACATCCGGAAATTCTTTATCCACTGTGCTTCGGTGAAAGTTGGAACCACGCTGTCCCACCATTCTGTTGTTCTAGTGTGCATCCAAACCGATCGCGAAACACGACGCATTCGATAGTACTCCCATATCTAAAACTCACAAAAGTTGCAAAAAATAAGTTGATGTTATCGATAATAACATTATTCACAACACTTGTTAATTTTGGTGGATTAATTTCTTACCAATCTTGTTCTTTCTGCCCGATGGCGCGCGTTCGTCCCATACATCTCACGGTCAATGTCCACTATAGCTGATAACAAACGTTGTCTACTTTTATATCTAGCATTACGAGCTTTCTGAATACGCTTTAGTATTAATGCTCGTCTCTTTTCTGACGTTTTGTTAATTACCTCGTTAGTAAACCAATAGATCGCACACAAAAGCAGCACAGCTTGAATATCCTCCATACTCAAAACAAACGCGTCGCGCAGACTGGGAGGGAGAAGCAGTCGCACGCAGTTCAACGTCACCAGACTAATTTACATAATCTTCCCGGTACTTTAGACCGCGGTGTAAACGCAGTAGGCAACCGGTCTGGGGCAAAAAAAAGTTCCTATGAAAAAAGTTCCTGGGACAAATAGTTCCTGGTAATTGCGGTGGAAACGCGGCTATAGACATCGGACTGACGTCATGGGGTCCCTATGGAAAGCACCATTGCCACTGATCTGTGTTACGAGTGTTGGAGATTGAGATGCTGGGATTGAGATTTGCAGCTGCCCTCACACATTCGTAACATACCCAACTTGTAAGCCAGAGGAGGTAGTCCTCCATAACAAAGGGGATGGAAGGGACAGGGCTTACTCTGGGGATGATCGTAGCTGCAGTTCATTTGTCGTGACATTTCAGGGGGAAGAGGGCTTTGGATCTCAATTCACATTGTTTTTCAGCCATGACCAGTGTTGTTAATGCTGGGGAAGCGTGCCTCGTCCAATGGAGAGGGACGCTAAGAAAACGACACCCTGCCAAAAGATAGGTAACTTGTGGTGGTTACACATGACTGGTTACCTGTGGGTCATGTTGTGGTTTTCAATCTTTGCGAAAAATAACTTCGCAGAGATCTTTGATGCCAGAAATAATTAGACTTTATTTTCGAACGCCGTCCCGTTCCATAGAACGGCGCTCTAACGCTCTGGCCCTCCGGCCCACTGGCCTTCCAGCGCGCTCCCGAGTATATTTTGGTTCAGAGTTATATACATACATCTTCTTCCAAAGAAGGTAACACACCCTATAGATAGTTTTGGGTAAAGGTCTTTTACCATGTGACTTCTCAGAATAGAATTTTCTGCAGCAAACAACATTCCATTCAAGGTCTTTCACATACACCGAGGAAATCCAAAGTCACAGACAGAAGAAATAATTGTGTCCAAATATATAGCAAAATTACTTATTTTCTAAATAATAAAATCTTCAACAGTCAGTGCTACATTTGGAAGATCTCTGCGGTAGGTCATACCTAACCAGGGAGGAGCTACTACCGATGCAGAGATGGGGCAGAGTAGAACTGCCCAGGGAAAGACACGGGTTTACCGGCAGGAAAGCTATATCGTCGACAATACACTTATGGGGCCCTATCTTGCACCCGGCACAAATGACTTTGTACACCGACCCATGTATCATTCCTATTTTGCACCTGGGCAAAGCGGGCTATTCCCTCCACAGACGTACGTTGGTAATGTAGGAAATGAACTTGCGCTCCTTGGGCTGGTCGGTGTAAAAAGGAGGCGTGTTTTGGCGCAAACATTCCCTAGTGCTATTTTGCAGTTCCAGAAAACAATTCTGCCACTGACCAGAAAAAAATCTAGTCTAAAGTGGCGTGTTGCATGTTGTTCATAATGCTATTTTAAGCACGCATGCTTGGCCATAATGTAGCGGGTGCACAACTCGCATACACCTTGATTCTCTCATCAACACAGATGCTGTCACGGTTCATAAATCCTATGTCTCCTTCTTGTCTCGTGTTTCTGTTGTTGTGTGTATGTGTGTGCTGATTAGGTGGGCGTGCCCGCTCATTAGCATCATCAGCGATCACTCATCATTCCCGTCAACAGCTGCAGCTCATCTCATCATGTGTATATATACTCATCACTTTCTCATCTACTTTGTCAGATCGTTGTTTGTGGTTTCCCGGTGTTGTGTTCCAGTCTACGTCTTGAGTCTTGTGCCTTCCTTGTTCCTGTTCATGTTCCTGTGGATTACGTTTGGATTCTTCTCGTCACTGGACTCATTCACCGCACCGCTGCACTCTCTTCACCAGATCCATCTGACCATCGGGGTCCCTGCGCCAGTAACCTGTCTTCTCTGGACTTACTACCTACTACTTCATATACAATAAATAGTTTCACTTGCATCCTGCTTCCTGTTCTTATTACCCTGACAGAACGATCTGACCACCATGGAAGCAGCGAGTGGTTCTTCAAGTTCACTGGACGCATTTGTGAACAGCAGCATACAGAGAATGGACACGCAGGAGAAAAACCTCAACGATACAGCTCACGCCGTTCAGGCTTTAACCAAAGTCGCGCTTGTCCTGACATTGCTGTCTGGGAGGGCGGCGCTATGGGGTACGGCGGTGTGGGAAAATCAGGACGAATGTTGCTCCTCGTTCCAGCGGCTCTCCGATGAGATGCTACGTGTTTTCGATCGCTCTGCTGTGGGAAGAGAAGCTGCCAGGGTGCTGGCGGATCTACGGCAAGGAGAGAGATCCGTATCTGACTTTTCGATTGAGTTTCGAACCCTGGCAGCAGAGAGCCAATGGAACGAGGAGGCGCAGTGGGACATGTTCCTGCATGGGCTGGCTGACCGCGTCCAGAAGGAAATCTACGCCATGGATCTTCCCACCAAGCTCAATGATCTCATTGCTCTGGCCCTGAGAGTAGACTCATGTCTTTCACGAATGGATCGACGAATTCAACCTAACTGTCCTTCTGGAGGGATCGAGGGACAGCGTTCTGGAGGTGGGGGCGCGGTCAGCCCCATTTACGATCCCGAGCCCATGCAGGTGGGTCGAGACCGGCTTTCCCGGGAGGAGAAGGAGAGGTGGAGATCTCGGGGCCTTTGCATGTACTGTGGAGGAGCTGGACATTTCGCTTACAGTTAAAAGGCCCAGCCCGACAGTAAGTATGAGACTACTGTCGGGTGGGATCTCTGCCAAGAAGACCTCATCCGCATCTAGTGTCCTTCCGGTAAGGCTCCGATGGTCTACTCACCTCCACAACTGTCAGGCAATTCTGGACTCAGGGGCAGAGGGTAATTTCATGGACCACAACTTTGCACGCACATTTCAAGTTCCCCTCAGACACCTTTCGCACCCGATTGCAGTACACGCCCTCAATGGTCAAAGACTCCCCACCATCTCACTGTCCACCAAAGACATCACCCTTATCACATCAGGCAACCATACCGAGACCATCTCCTTTTACATTCTGGACACCCATCGGTCTTGGTCACCCCTGGCTCACCCGACACAACCCCAAGGTGGACTGGCAGCTCAAGTCTGTGTCGGCGTGGAGCAGTTATTGTCATAAGTCTTGTCTTGTCTCTGCTTGTCCGTCTGTTTATGTCCCTGTGTTTCAGGAGGAAGCAGTGGATTTATCTAACGTGCCCACGGAGTACCTGAACCTGAAGGAGGTGTTCAGTAAGTCTTGGGCTGCTTCTCTTCCCCCGCATCTTCCCTATGACTGTGCTATAGAGTTACTGCCAGGTACGTCTCCGCCTAAGGGCAAATTATATTCACTCTCTGTCCCAGAGAGAGAGGTCATGGAGAAATACATTTCTGATTCTCTAGCAACGGGATTCATCCGCCCTTCCTCTTCTCAAGCGGGGGCAGGGTTCTTTTTTGTGGGGAAGAAGGATGGATCGTTGCGACCTTGTATTGATTACCAGGGGTTGAACAATATCACGGTAAAGAATACTTATCCTTTGCCGTTGATGTCTTCAGCCTTCGAGAGGTTGCAAGGAGCATCTATCTTCACGAAATCAGATTTAAGGAATGCTTATCATTTGGTCTGCATCAGGGAGGGGGATGAGTGGAAGACCGCGTTTAACACCCCCAGGGGGCACTTTGAATACTTGATTATGCCGTTCTGCCTTTCCAACTCCCAAGCGGTCTTCCAGGCACTTTTCAATGACGTATTGCGAGACATGGTCGATCAGTTCATATACGTCTACCTGGATGACATATTGATTTTTTCATCGTCTCTCCAGAAACACGTGCAGCACGTCCGACAAGTGCTTCAGAGGTTGCTAGAGATGGGCTTTTTGTCAAGGTGGAGAAATGCGCTTTTCATGCACAGTCTGTTTCTTTTTTTAGGCTACATTATCTCGGTTGAGGGAATGCGCATGGATCCTGAAAAGGTTAAGGCTGTGGTGGATTGGCCAAGTCCAGATTCCCATAAGGCCCTACTGAGGTTCCTGGGATTCGCCAATTTCTACCGGCGCTTCATTCGCAATTTCAGCCAACTAGCCGTACCTCTGACCGCCTTGACCTCCCCCAGAATGACGTTCATGTGGTCAGATGCAGCCGAGGCGGCGTTTGCTAAACTGAAGGGTTGCTTCGTTTCAGCCCCCATCCTGATAACCCCTGATCCATCACTTCAGTTCATGGTGGAGGTCGATGCGTCAGAGGTGGGGGTAGGTGCAGTGCTATCCCAGCATTCTCCTTCAGACGATAAGATGCATCCTTGCGCGTTTTTGTCTCATTGTTTATCCCCTGCCGAACGTAATTATGACATTGGCAACAGAGAGTTGTTGGCAGTCAAGTTAGCATTGGAGGAGAGGCGCCACTGGTTAGAAGGGCCGGGGGTACCTTTTATCGTCTGGACCGACCACAAGAACTTAGAATACATTCGGACTGCTAAAAGACTAAACTCCAGACAGGCTCGGTGGGCTCTTTTTTTTCGGTCGTTTTGATTTTACTCTCTCGTACCGCCCGGGTTCCAAGAACACAAACCAGATTCTTCATCGCGTATACTCCCGAGTGCATTTTACCAGAGAACCTATTCATCTCTACACTCACATGGGAGATCGAGTCGGAGGTCAAGAAGGTCTTAGAAGGGGTAACGCCTCCGATCCGTTGTCCACCAAATCGTTTAATTGTGCCTGAGGGTTTATGGTCCAGCGTCATTCAGTGGGGACATTGTTCCAATGTGTTCCAAGTTTTTAGTCAAGCAACGATTCTGGTGGCCTCTCATGGCTCGCAATGTTCACAGTTTTGTTTTGGCTTGCTCAGTTTGCGCCACGGGTAAGACTTCCAATCGGCCCCCAGATGGGTTACTTCAACCGCTGCCGGTGCCTTCAAGACCCTGGTCCCATATCGCTCTAGATTTCATCACCGCCCTCCCACCCTCCCTGGGTCATACGGTAGTTTTGACCGTGGTGGACCGATTCTCGAAGGCGGTCCATTTCATTCCCTTGCCCAAATTACCCTCAGCCAAGGAGACAGCGTTGATTGTCGTTAACCACTTCTTTCGGCTACATGGCATCCCGACAGATGTGGTTTCTGGTTCCAATTTGTGTCCAAATTTTGGCAAGACTGAATAAATTTTGTGACTGTCAGTCTGTCCTCCGGTTCCATCCCCAGAACAATGGTAAAACTGAGCAAGCCAACCAGGATTTGGAGAGAACGTTGCGATGTTTAGTGTCCAAGAATCCTTCCTCTTGGAGTCAGCAACTGTCTATGGTGGTGTACGCCCACAACACGTTGCCAGTGTCATCCACGGGCCTATCACAGTTTGAATGTAGTGTAGGATACCAGCCACCTATTTTTCCTAGTCTGCAGTCCCCTCCGCCCACGCCTTCGTCCAGAGATATCGCCGCACTTGGACTAGAGCCTGTGAGACTCTACTCCAAGTGGGGGCACGCACCAAGGCCCAAGCCGATCGCCACCGGCGTAGGCCTCCCGTATACGTCGTCGGTTCCAAAGTGTGGCTTTCTACCAAGGACATTCCTCTCCGCTCCATTTCAAATAAGCTTGCGCCTAAATTCATTGGCCCGTTCTCTGTCACTAAAATCATTAGTCCGGTGACAGTCCGCCTCAATCTTCCTCCAGTGGACAGGAGGATTCACCCCGTCTTTCATGTATCCAAAATTAAGCCCATTTTCTTTGCTCGCATATATCCGCCAGTCCCGGTCACCCCCGCCCACCCCCGCGACTCGTAGACGGGGAACCAACTGATTCTGTCAATCATGTTCTGGACTCGAGACAGAGGGGACTCGGATTTCAGTACTTGGTGGACTGGGAAGGTTACGGTCCAGGGTAGAGAAGTTGGGTACCAGCTAGAGACATCCTGGATCACTCCCTTATCGATGATTACAATCGGCAGGCAAGGGAGTCTGGGAACGCCAGGAGGCGTTCCTAGGGAGGGGGGTACTGTCACGGTTCATAAATCCTATGTCTCCTTCTTGTCTCGTGTTTCTGTTGTTGTGTGTATGTGTGTGCTGATTAGGTGGGTGTGCCCGCTCATTAGCATCATCAGCGATCACTCATCACTCCCGTCAACAGCTGCAGCTCATCTCATCATGTGTATATATACTCATCACTTTCTCATCTACTTTGTCAGATCGTTGTTTGTGGTTTCCCGGTGTTGTGTTCCAGTCTACGTCTCGAGTCTTGTGCCTTCCTTGTTCCTGTTCATATTCCTGTGGATTCTGTTTGGATTCTTCTCGTCACTGGACTCATTCAACGCACCGCTGCACTCTCTTCACCAGATCCATCTGACCATCGGGGTCCCTGCGCCACTAACCTGTCTTCTCTGGACTTACTACCTACTACTTCATATACAATAAATAGTTTCACTTGCATCTTGCTTCCTGTTCTTACCTGTTCTGACAGATGCAGCAGGTTTTATTTTTGCAAATCATACATTATAACAAGGAAAAATATTAACACATGAGGGAAATCATTGTGGTGTCCAAGAAGATGTAAAAAAATGTAGGCCTAAATCTAGCTTACACATTTACTCAAATTTTTCAGGCTAATTGTAGTAATGACAGATCAGACCTGTTTGCCCAATAGTGGCAAGACACATATGTATATAAGGACATCTGACAAATTAGTTTGTCCATCAAGAACCAGGAACAAAAAAAGTCTCCTCGGCTGTGAACCACTCCTGGCGCGCACCTGGTAAATCCGCCATAATAATAACAATCCGCCATGCAACTTGCGCACCTGCTCTTAAAGGGTATGTTGGATGACGCTCTGATTGGTTTATTTCACGTTATGCCCAAACCACACCTATGAATAATGAAGCTATTTCAGACCAACCCCTTTTAAACTTGCACCGGGCGCAAGAGTCATTAATCCCGCCGGTAAAATAGCAACAGCGCCCAAGACCCGCCCACAAAGTTACTTGCGCTTTGCGCTTGATACTTGTGTTACAGATTGTTAAAATAGGGCCCATGGTCTGTATGGAGACAGCCTCTCCCTTCAGCTGAACTCCAAAGCAGACAAAGAGTTGCTCTGAGCTTCTAAAACTCTGCGTCCATGACAACACGCAGTGCGCAAACAGGATGTAGCAATGCAAGGGCTGGGTCTGCCTTAATCCTGCAAGTTCACCACCTGGTCCCTAAAGGGAGTGGTGGGTACTTTGGGAATGTATCCAGGCCGGAGTCTCAGGATGATCTGAGACTGGGCCGGCCCGAACTCAAGGCACGATTCGCTGACCGAAAATGCCTGCAGGTCCCCCACCCTCTTGAAGGAAGTGAGCACGGTCAGGAGCTCTGTCTTTAAAAACAGAATTTTAAGCTCAACTGACTCCAGAGGCTCGAAGGGAGTTCTCTGTAGACCAGAAGGACCACAGAAAGGTCCCAGGAGGGGATAAGCCACGGTCTGGGAGCATTCGCGTTGTCCAGTCTGACTGTCCAAATGAGCCTGCGGGACAGGATGGAAAGCTCTAGCAAGGCTCCCAAGCTCTGTATGAGTGGCACCAAAGGGACAACAGACACCGACTCTGGGTCACCCGTCTCTGGGCCGCCTCGCCTTGTCCTCAGGCCACATCACCTTCCTGTAGAGGGCTCGACGTCACAGCTGACCCGGAATGCTTCTCCCAAGGGAGACATGCTTGGTAACGAGCAGACTAACCCATGGCGACTGCGGTGGCAGAGACATCTGCTCCTGGACTGCCGAGAATTGCAGTGCAAGTCCTCGACAGTGTCGCCGAAGAGGCCACCTTGAGAGATGGGAGCATTGAGAAAACACACTTTGTCGACATCTCGCATCTCTGCCAAGTTTAGACACATTTGGTTCCTGAACCAACAAGGTGGACATTGTCTGGCAGAGGGCACCTGGTCTGTCTGGTCGGTCACCCTATGCAGGTCTTGCATCAACCCCGGCTCAGAACTACCCTTGTGCATTATGAGTCCTTCAAGATGGCTTGCAAAAGATCGCTGGAGTTTTACGGAGAGCAGGGTAGAGATTTTACTCCTTTACGTCGGGACAATGTGGCTTTTCAAACTCCGAGTCCGAACGAAAACAGACTGGTGTATATGGTAAATGCAAGTTTGAAGAGGATATTTGAAAAGCTGGAGACGATGGACAAGAGGTTGGATAAGATGGAGGCTGACATCAATGAGCTCAAAGAGGCAAGAGGAGCCTGCTTCAAAGAAATTAAAGAGAGCTGGGAATAATTCTGTTGCGGTAAGTTATTTTCTGACCGTCACAAACATTTGGCGGTGTCCGCTTAACTTCGTGTGCTTTATTTATTAATGTATTTGAATTGAGCCCTCATACTATGTTGGATGTTTACAGAAAGCTGTACGGAGATTGCAAAATGGGGAAAACAACATACACAAATATGACCCACAGACAAGGCATATCTTTAAAACTATTGTTTCATAACAGTCCTTTCTTCTAAATTATATTTTTAATCAACCTTCTTTAATTACTGCTCCACAGTCTATCCTCCCCCCACAACCTCGAGGTCACAACCTATCTTTATAATGGCGTCTCCATGGCTGTACTGGACGTAGATCCTGCTGTTTTTAAAGGTAAGTCACAAGAGAATGTCCCAAGGCTACAACTATTTAACTGTATAGATTAGTTAGTTATAAATAAACACATTCTCCCCCCTCACTATCTTCGTCTCTCTAGCATCCTGCAAGACGTATTTTGAAATTGTTAGAAGGGGTTACAGGATGGCCCAAGATGAGAACAAAGACAAGATGGAGGACAGCAGGATCATTGTGCGCATGAGACAAAGAAAAAGAAGAGTAAGTGTAAATAAATATAAATCTCAGTAAAAGACTCAGCCTGGGAGAGGCTCCCATCCCAACCAATTTGATATTTTCAGTGGTTTAATTACTTTTTTCCCTCCTATTTTATCCTATGCAGCTGCTGAGCAGCAGGACTGGCGTTCTCCAGACAAGAGGAAGAGGCAGCTATCTGGAAGACTAAAACAGTTGACCACATGTCTGAAGAGTAGGATGCTATCTTGGATGGAAAGTCAGTGTGGGTTGTTCGGCCTCCAACCCGCAGTACAGTTTTGTCTGCGCTGTGTGGGGTGCTACAAAAAAGACTGGAAGCAGACCAGAAGTACTTGGGAACTCACCATGCACGAGTTGGTGCAGATCGAGTCACGGTGGAGACCACAGAAGCTGGCCTGTGAATTATTTTAGTATTACGCATCTAAATATTTTTCTATAGTATAATTTGAATATTCTGTTGTTTTTTTATATATAGTATTATTTATATTATAAAGTATTATTTATAGATTGTATTATATATAATTCTATATAGTTTTCTATATATATACTGCATTTATATATTCTATACAATTCCATATTGTTATCTATTTATAAATTGTATTATTTATACATTGTACTATTTATATATTCTAAAGTATTTGTATATTATATTGTTTTCTATATATTATACACAGGCCTTATATATTATATGGGGTTATATATTGTATGACTTATAGTAAAGTGTATTCTGTGCTAATGTATTTTTATTTATATAATTTTATTTATAGAATATGTCATGTGCCCAGTGTCATTTACAAATAATAAAAATAACAAACTCAACTTTGTCTATCTGATTGTTTTGACATTATAACCATGAACACCAATGATAATAAATATTAATAATGAGTAATAATAAACCCAAATGAGGCCATAAACTGGACCAATAGTGTGGGGGTTTAGAGGAGGGACAAAGCATTGAGCAGCCAATCCTATGTAAGACCTTTGACCAATTGAAGGAGGCCACTGCCTTGTGTCCCACAGGTGTGAAATGCTAATATTCCCTTGCATTGACCCCGACCGGGGGATTATTCACCATGGTAACTGATGGCCCTTAGTGGCTCCCTGCTGTGCCCCAAACTTGGTACATATCCAGGAGTATTCGGGATTGTGTGACGGGACAGCAAACTCCCGTAGGTGTGATTCTTCATGCAAATCTCACTGGCCAATGATGGCTCGTTTACTTACCACTTGAAGGTGATTGGGCTCCCAGACGAGACCCCATGACGTCAGTCTGATGTAACGTCAAATGTGACTGATTGAATGGGAACTACATTACTCATGATGCTGTACAAAAAAATTCACCAATAAGAGTCATGAGGAGCAAATCATACCAAAAGAGCTCAGCAGGGAACACATGCTCCCATGAAGCACAGAGAATGACGTAATTGAGTCATCTCCCTACACTCTCTAAATACTTAAATATTTGTATTTATGTGCATATTTTTCTATAAACTTAAAAATAAATTGTTAGATATACTATATATAAAATCAACACCTTTAAATGAATAGTTTTATATTTCATCATTGTTTTTAATTCAATTATTTCATTTGCAGTGCATCATTGAATTGCAGTGTTTCCTCTGACTAAAGGAGACTTCCTGCTTAGCTACTCTTCGGACGGTCTTGCTTACTGCTCCGGACTTTGCTCTATCGCGTTTATATTTTATCTCCTACTTTTAACTACAGCAAATCAGCACAGTGCTAAATCGAAATAGCTTGACATCAACGTTAAAACTAAAAACTTTTGTGACTGGAAGAAAACTAACAAAAAAACGGTTCCCTTTCAAGGGAACTCGAGCTGCGTCGAGACGCGGTGGGAACGCCCCTGCGTGATTGCGTCGTGAAGCACGTGTATAATCAGTCCAATGGAAAGACGAGACGTCATAGGCGGGTGAAGTCATCGACCAGGTAACTATAAAGCACTCCGGAAAACAGACCGCGCTAGCTTCTGTGCCTTCAGCAAGCGCTCTGTGTGATCTGTCTCTGTCTATTTATTGTTGTTTGTCCACAAGCACATATACATTATATTAGACACGAGTATAATAGCAAACAGCTTTGGATCGTGTGTTCGTCCCTTCCCTCGCTTCATTACAAGTAAGGACACACGCGATTCATGGGAGTGGAGCATTTGTTTGGGAGTGGAGCATGCACGGTCAGCTCTAGTAAATTAGGACTGACAGTGTTCATTAATAAATTCCCATCGTGTAACATATGCACTATCGAATTTTAGCTCTGCTCTTGTTGGCTTTCTTCTCGAGGGAAGAAAGTCGATAAAGACGGGAGTGCAATTAAGATTCTGTGACTCGATCTCGTATCTCGCGTGTGCCGAGGCAGCGCGTAGATTACCGGTCTGCATAAGAGTCGTAGCTCGGATCTCGCGTTTGCAGAGGCAACGCATATATTATGGGTCTGCATCCCTACAATAACAAGTGGCTCTTCTCACGTTTGCCGAGGCAACGTGTAGATAATGATCTGCAATGTATAATATGCGCAGGAAACTGTGCAGACGGTAATTTCCCTTTCTCTCGTTCTCTTATGATCGTATGCAAACTAACTTGTATTCTTTTTTTTGTTTGAGATTATAATATGATGTTTATGTTAATACACTATATTCAGCCTTTCAACTAGACCGTTTCTACTTGTCTGCATTTGAGAAAATTAAATCTATACTCATCTAATCTTTGAGGAGTTAAATGTCTGTATTAATGTACAAATCAGCTTTTTCATCCAGACTGTGTTTATTTGTCTGCATTTAATTTTTGAGAAAATTAAATATGTACTAATTTTATCTTTGGAGTTAGATGTCTGTACTAATACACTACTCAGCCTTTTCATCCAGACCGTGTTACTTGTCTGGTTGATATTTGGCTGTATTTAATTGAGAAAATTAAATATGTAGCTACTCATCTGATCTTTGAGGAGTCCTTTAATTCTGAGGAAATAAATGGTTAATTCCCAGAGGGAAATCGATAACAACTCATTATATGGTGCCCATCTCCCTTCAGTGCCCTCCAGCGAGTTCTAGTCTCAGTGTCTGACTCGCAGAAGGAATGTTTAAGAGTGGTCAGTTTGGTTATTTCCTGCCGGTCATCAGTTTCAGGACGCCTACGTGGTGTCCTGGTGGACCCCGAGCAGGCTCTGGTTATGTTATTATTCCTGGGATGCAACTCTCTGAGGAGGGTCGCCGCGCTGCCAGTTCGGTTGTTCCCTGCTGGTTTGCTGCTTCAGGGCGCTGAGGTGTCAGCGTTCCCGAACGATCCTCAGAGGAGGGTCGTAGAACAGCCAGTTCGGTTTTTCTCTGCCGGTTTGTCGTTACAGGGCACCGAAGTGGCTGTTCGACCAATACCAGAGGCCAGTCTCGAGAGACTGGTCCCCTTAGTAAACTTTCTGGCAGCGTGTAAACTACTGCCAAATATATCTTATTGGGACCTGCTCACTATAGAAAAGGGTTACAGAATTCAGTTCGGTTCTCATCCACCCATATTTCTAGGGGTCCTCCCTACGGTGGTGGACCCTGAGCAGGCTCTGGTTATGTTATCATTAATGGGAAGCGACTCTCTGAGGAGGGTCGCAGCGCTGCCAGTTCGGTTGTTCCCTGCCGGTTCGCAGCTTCAGGGCAACAAGGTGTCAGCATTCCCGAACGATCCTCCGAGGAGGGTCGTAGAACAGTCATTTCGGTTCTTCCCTGCCGGTTCGCTGTTACAGGGCACCGAAGTGGCTGTTTGACCAATACCAGAGGCCAGTCTCGAGACACTGGTCCCCTTAGTAGATTTTCTGGCAGCGTGTAAGCTACTGCCAAATATATCTTATTGGGACCTGCTCACTATAGAAAAGGGTTACAGAATTCAGTTTGGTTCTCATCCACCCTTATTTCTAGGGGTACGTGGTGGACCCGAGCAGGCTCTGGTTATGTTATATTTTATGGGAAGCGACTCTCTGAGGAGGGTCGCAGCGCTGCCAGTTCGGTTGTTCCCTGCCGGTTCGCCGCTCCAGGGCACAGAGTTGTCAGTTTTTCCGAACAATCCTCCGAGGAGGGTCGTAGAACAGTTAGTTCGGTTGTTCCCTGCCGGTTCGCCGTTACAGGGCACCGAAGTGGCTGTTAGACCAATACCAGAGGTCAGTCTCGAGAGACTGGTCCCCTTAGTAGATTTTCTAGCAGCGTGTAAGCTACTGCAGAACATATCTCATTGGCAGCTGCTCACAACAAATGGTTTCAGAATTCAGTTCAGTTCTTCCGCCCAGATTTCTAGGGGTCCTCCCTACGTGGTGGACCCCGAGCAGGCTCTGGTTATGGAGCAAGAAGTACAGACTCTTTTTTTTACAGATTTTTCTCTCAGGCGACCGGGTTGATCCTTCCCCCCCGCCCAGAATTGTGGAGACTTTGGGCTTGGCCTCTGAAGGGCCCAGCTCATAAGTTCAGGTCTCTCAACTGAGGCTGTTGAGACCATCCTCCACTCCAGAGCTCCCTCCACGAGGAAACTCTACACCTTGAAGTGGAAATTGTTCACTTCTTGGTGCGAAGAGCATCAGCTGGACCCAGTTATCTGCTTTGTGGTTACAGTGCTGGAGTTCCCGCAGGAGTGTTTCTCCGCAGGTCAATCCCCCTCCACACTAAAGGTGTACATGGCGGCCTTAGGTGCTTACCACGTCCCTTTAAGTGGTGTATCCTTGCGGAGACACCCTGTAGTACGTTTTCGTCGTGGCACTGTGAGGCGTCTGACCAAGATACCAGGAGTATGGCTGCCTCAAAGGCTTTATTATCGGGGGTTTCTCTCCATGACATCTGTGATGCGGGAGGCTGGTTCTTTATCGCATACATTTGTTAGATTTTATGACTTGGACCTAGGCTCTACTACAGGGTCTAGGGTGCTTGCTTCTTAGTGTGTGCAATGACTTCACACAGAACAGGCATTTGCTATTATGGCGTAGTGGGTATAGGGTTCCCACCGTGTCTCGACGCAGCTCGAGTTCCCTTGAAAGGGAACGTCTCAGGTTACGAATTTAACCCTGGTTCCCTGAGAGGGAACGAGACGCTGCTGTCGCCCTGGCATACTCTCTGCATGCCTGTGATCGACTTGCTTCGGCTTTTCAGAAGTTAGCGCGGTCTGTTTTCAGGAGTGCTTTATAGTTTCCTGGTCGATGACATCACCCGCCTATGACTATGACGTCTCGTCTTTCCATTCGACTGATCATACACGTGCTTCACGACGCAATTACGCAGGGGCGTTCACACCGCGTCTCGACGCAGCATCTCGACGCAGCGTCTCGTTACCTCTCAGGGAACCAGGGTTACATACGTTACCTGAAACGTTTTCCTATCCAACCAGCCTCCCACTGCCATCAGCTTACATTCCGGAGAAGGGAAAACACAGCCGCCTGCATTCAAAAGGATAAAAAAGAAAATGTCTCTTCTAGAATCTATTTGCAGCACAAACTGCCACACTCTTTTTACAAAGGATTGCAGTTCTTGAAACAAAGTTACTTAGGGGACTAGCAGGAACACACAACAGAGCTTCGTCATGGACACCCTCAACATACAGACGGTGAGTCCCATAAATCTAGTTCTCCTCGACAGGCCATACTGAGTGTAGAGAAACAAGCCGATCAACACACTAATCAATGGCACAAACAGGGAGCGAGACCCAAAGGCACTCGAGACATCAGATTGTCACAAGCATCACATATTGCCGCAGTAGCATCCTCTACCCCAGACATGGCCTATGACAAGGATTGGAAACACAGGTTTCCTACCACCGCCTATGTAGCAGACTTCAAATGGTAACCTCAGGACACCACAGAAACACGACCACACAATGACTGGGATGATGGACACGTGGAATTTATTTACCTTTTACAGAGTAGTGAGTCAATATTAGTATACACACATTGGAAGGCCTACTCTCTCGTTCCTCTGCTTCCCCGTACGCATACACTATGCATCTGGGCGCGAATGCTTTATAAAGGGCAATACATATAATTTAATGTGTAAATGTCGATGCTGAATTACCCCACATAACAGGACTGTAAAAGTTAACATACAAATATGCTGTAAATTCTCAGAAATGTACTAATACATGTACTGTAAACTCTGAACTGCATCTGAATTTGATTGTTGAACTACTGTGTGCATAATAAAGTGTTTTTTCACAACCACAGTCTCATTGCATGAAAATATACCTCAAGGCAATTAGTATGAAGATAGACTAATATATACTGAGACACACAACTATCAAATTAAGTTCACAAATTACATAAACAGTCAAATTAATAATCACAAATTGAAACATACCTTTAACAGAGTAGTGAGTCAATATTAGTATACAGACATCGGAAGGCCTACTCTCTCATTCCTGCATTGAAAGATGCACGTGAAAATTAAGCGCTTTAACACAGTAAAAGAGCCACTTTCAAGGAAAATCAGCTAATCACACTGATACACATTATGACAAACTCTTAACAGCGTTTTAACATTATAAATATAGTGATTACATTACAAGAAAACAGTAAATGCAAGACAAATATGAGAGAGAAAAACTACCTCTGCTTCCCCGTACGCATACACTATGCGTCTGTGTGCGAACGCTTAAAGGAGAAGCGATATAATTTCCTTCGGTGTCCCACTAATTAAGGCCACACATACAACGATTGATAGGAACTCCCGATCGGAACTATTGAAAATAGTAAATTTAACACAAGTTTTGCATGAAGTTAACAGTTTAAACAACATTTTATCCTTGCACATAAAAAATATATAAAATTAAACTCGACCGGCTACACCTATACTTCTTGAAAACAGATTTGAAGTATTAATGAATGTAGATGAGATGAGAATGTGATCAAACACAGATCAAATTAGCCAGTAGCTAACACTGATGCTAACTGGCGCTCAAGGTCGAGCAGACAGAGGCACTCGGCTCAGAGTGCAGCCGAGCCAAGGACTCTAATAGTAGGGGACTCCTTAATCAGAAACATTAGCAGCAGGGACACAACTACGTGCTGCTTTCCACAAGCAACAACTTCTGATGTAAACAGGGAACTTCCGAACATTCTGATGAAACATAAGACTGCAAATTGACTCATGTGGGTAAGAATGATACTCAGAAAGAGCAGTCAGAACTCCTCAAGAGGGATTTCAATGAACTTTTTGAAACAATTAGTAGACTGAAAGTTCAGACGTTCATCAGTGGACCACTTCCAGCGAGAGGAACAAATCGTTTTCACGGTTGCTTGGGCTTAATACATGTGCTGCAAAAAACCTGCAATATAAAACGAATAAACTTAATTGACAAATTCAATCTTTTCTGGAGTCAGAGACAACTGTTCAAACAGGATGGCCTCCACCCAAACAAACTTGGTGGTAGAGTGCGAAAAGACAACATTAACTTCTCCCTCCATCACCCTTCAGCAGTGTGTGCCAATCCACTCAACCTGAATGTCACATATATACACACACACACCTGGACAGAGTATAAATGAACACAGTACTTCACTTCAGCACTTGAATGGACATGTGGTTGCCATATCACACAAGGACAATGATAACACCATGCAGCCAAAACAGCCTCTGCTCACGGACATAATCTTAGCTGAGCCCTGCCCATATCGCTCACCACAGACAGACTGTGACGGATTAGAACTGCTCGAAGTTTCAGCACCCAAGGATGACTTTCTGGAAAACAGCCAAGAAAACCAGGACAACCCCTCTCACCAGGCATGCTATTCCTCTCTCCAGCTTCCCCGCTTCTGAGCTTCTCCGAGAAATTGGAGGAACGGGTGTATGCTGAAATTAAGCTATCCCACTGGTTTGCTGCAAGCCCCCAGATTTCAACCCAAAAAGGCGACCACCAAAGCCTGCGGGCCCAGCTCGCCCTCCCCCTCCCCCTGTGAGCGCTCTTCGGCCTCTGCCACAACACCAGGGCCCACACCCTCCTCCATCTGCTTTTCTAAACATATTTTATAACATATTTCTGTTATATTACATGATAGAAAGTCTAAGGTCTTCTCAAGCCGTATGGCAAACCTATCTAATTTGTTGCCTTGTTACATATCAAACTAAGATTGCTGTGGGGGGAAAAATAATACTGTCAAGTTAGCACTTTTAAACATCCCGTCACTTAAAAATTAATCACTTCTAGTAAATGACTTAATAATCACAAACAACCTAGATTTTATGTTTCTAAATGAAACTTGGCTAGAAGACAGCTGCAGTGCAACAGTCCTCAATGAAACAACCCCTCCTAACTTTACTTTTATGAGTGTCTGCAGAGCGGGTAGGAGAGGTGGGGGTGTCAAGTCAAGTCAAGTCAAATATATTTATATAGCGCTTTTCACAATACAGATTGTATCAAAGCTGCTTCACAGTATCAATCAAAACAACTTAACAATGTTTGTTTATTACTGGAAAAAAAGACATCCTAGTTTGGTAGAGCTGATCAATGGTATGATTGGTTAATTAATTTGAATATCCCCAACTGAGCAAGCCAAAGGCAACAGTGGCAAGGAACTGAAAAAACTCCATCCAGTGACCTAATGGTGTCCTAACACCCCATCAGATGACCCAATGGAGAAAAAAAAACCTTGGGAGAACCCAGGCTCAGTCGGGGGCCAGTTCTCTTCTAGCGTTTATGAACTAGAGGCCGAATTTACAGTAACTGTAAGATAAAAAATGAATATGAATGCCTGGCTAAATAGATGCGTCTTCAGTCTAGTTTTAAACTGGGAGAGAGAGTCTGAGCTACGAACAATATCAGGAAGGCTATTCCAGAGCTTCGGAGCTAAATGTGAAAATGCTCTGCCTCCTTTGGTGGATCTGGATATCCTAGGAATGACCAGAAGCCTCGAATCTAGTGATCTTAAAGAGCGCGATGGATTGTAATGCGATAGAAGATCCGTTAAATAGACTGGAGCTAAACCATTTAGAGCTTTATAAGTCAAAAGCAATACCTTGTATTTAATACGGAACTTTATAGGTAACCAATGAAGTGATGATAAAATCGGTGTTATATGATCATATTTTCTTGATCTAGTAAGAACTCTAGCGGCTGCATTTTGGACTAACTGTAGCTTGTTTATTGAAGATGCAGGACAACCAGCTAATAAAGCATTACAGTAATCTAGTCTCGAGGTCATGAATGCATGAACTAACTTTTCTGCATCAGAGACTGATAGCATATTACGTAGCTTAGCAATGTTTCTAAGGTGGAAAAAGGCTGTTTTTGTAACATATGAAATATGCTTTTCAAAAGACAGGTTGCGGTCTAGTATAACACCCAGGTCTTTTACTGTAGCGGATAAAGTAACAGGGCATCCTACTATGTTAAAGTCGTGCTGTGAAGGGTTTTGTGGACGGTTTTTAGAACCGATAAGTATTACCTCTGTCTTGTCTGGATTTAATAAAAGAAAATTACGCGTCATCCAATCTTTTATATCATTAACACAATCTGTCAATTTGGATAATTTAGCGTATTCATCTGGCCGTGATGAAATATATATTTGAGTGTCATCAGCATAACAATGGAAACTAATTCCATGTTTCCTTAGAATATTACCAAGTGGCAGCATATATATTGAGAATAATAAAGGGTGTAACTGCTCTATTTAAAGATGTCTATCAATGTGATCAAGTATAATTTGGGAATTACCCGTCTTTCGAATATCTGAGCATTGTGTTAAAAGGTGCTCCATGCATTTTACTTATCATTATTTACAGGCCCCCGACTGAGCCTGGTTTCTCCCAAGGTTTTTTTCTCCATTCTGTCATCTGATGGAGTTTTGGTTCCTTGCCACTGTTGCCTTGGCTTTTGGCTTGCTTAGTTGGGGACATTTAATATTCAACAACATTACTGATCTGCCTTACTTAAGGTGGACGATGACCATTTAAAGGCCATATCTTTAACACCAAGAATATCTGAGGAATCTGTTGATTCTCTCCTTAGGTCCTTTAACTCAAAAGTACAGAGTGTAATTGATGATATTGCTCCTGTGAAAGTCAGGAAGAAGAGTGGCAGACAAAAAGCACCTTGGAGAAACTCAACAGCAGTGCAAAATATGAAAGGAAGATGCAGAAAAGCTGAGCACATGTGGCGGAAGACAAAACTTGTAGTCCATTATAACATCTAAAGACAGCCTTCATGCATTCAATCTGGAACTAGGCAAAGCTAGGCAGACTTTCTTCTCAAATTTTATAACACACACACTCTTTTTGCTACTGTAGAGAGTCTAACAAACCCCCCAAGCCACATTCCCAGTGAAATGCTCTCTGTAACCGCTAAGCCTAAGCTTAAAGCAGCTGAGGGTTACGCAGAGGGTTGAAGTAGGCTAGTTGACGCGCTTACCGTGGCCACTTTTTTTTTGTTCCAGAAATAACGTAACAGGAGTTCGAGTTCTGTTTTCTTATCTGTCGTGAGAGATATGATTTATTGTTACACAAGGTCTTCATTGTCCATAACGAAACAATATTCCATCTTCATCGACACCGCCACAATATACATACAAACATACAGACAGCCTCCGTGGTGGTCAAAAACTAGTTGGCATTTTCCCTTCTGGCAACACCTGTGTCTGATTACACCTAACCCTCCTAAGTAGATGAGCCTCAATTAGCTATGCCATGACCCTAGTATCACCTACTGGCCAAACCTGGACATAAACATTGAAATGGCTCTTACACAACTGGCCTCTAATTGAAATGGTTAACAAACATTACAATTCAAAACAAAACTAATTAAGGACCCATTATGAACCTGACATAACATTTTATCCAAACATTTTAGTCGCAGTGAGTTCACACATATTAACACTGAAATTGTCCATTTAACCTGCAGCCTCAAGCAACAGGCAAAGCTTTGTTACAGGACGTTGAATGACACTTAACTTTGTTTGCAGACGCACTGAACGCACAAATCCCTTTTGAACCCGGAAAGCTTCCAACACTCTTCCCAGTGGCCAAGAGCCTCGTAGGGCAGTAGGATCCAGAATGATGACAATATCTCCAGGCTTTAGATTTCTCCTAATTTCATTCCGTTTTTGCCTCTCTTGCAGCAATGGTAGATATTCCCGTACCCAAAGTTTCCAAAAAAGTTCAGCAATATACTGAACTTGCATCCATCTGCGTTTTAAATACAAGTCACGTGGCTCAAACAATCCTGGCGGCAATGAAGGATTTCCTTTCATCGGAAGAATGTGGTTGGGAGTAAGTGGCTCCAAATCATTTGTATCGTCGGAGAGTTTGGTGATAGGCCGATCATTTAGAATGGCTTCAGCTTCACACATAACTGTATGAAGCTCATCATCGTTCAGGGTCTGCTGTTGAAGAACTGAACTGAGAATCCTTCTCACCATGCAGATAACCCGCTCCCAAACCCCACCATGATGTGAACCTGCTGGAGGATTAAATCTCCACTTAACTCCCCTTTGCCGCAGAGTTCCCTGAATTCTTCGATGATCCAAAGCTGCAAGAGCCTGTCTTAGTTCTCTCTCAGCTCATATAAAGTTGGTTCCATTGTCAGATAAAATACAAGCAACTTGACCTCTTCTACAGATGAAACATCGCAGAGCATTGATACATGCATCAGTGTTCAAAGAGTCAGCCACATCAAGATGGATTGCTCTGCTTGCCAGGCAGGTTAGTATCAAGCCATAGCGTTTGGCTGTACCACGTCCTTTCCTCATTGCAATTGGGCCAAAATAATCAATGCCAATGCTGGTAAAAGGTGGTTTGTCAGGAAGAATCCTTTCCTCTGGCAAATCTGCCATCTTTTGCTCCTGCATCTTTCCTTATATTTCCTGCAACTTAAACATTCTGTAATGACTTCTCTTACAGTGGAGTTGGCGCTAGTCACCCAATACTTCTTCCGCATTGTTGATAGCGTGTGATTCCGACCACTATGGCCCTGCTGCTGATGAATGTGCCTGAGGATGAGAGTGGCCATATTTTGATCCTTGGAGAGAATTAGCGGATGTTTAATCGACTCTGGCAAGGAACTTTTTAGTCAGCCGCCCTCCAACTCTGAGAAGCCCATCATCTAAGCGCGGATCCGACCTGTGGATTGTACTACGCCTGCTCACTCAACTGCCATCAACTGACACAACATTCACAGTGACTTCCTTCTTGACCTCCTGATCATCTGGTTCTATGATAGTTTCTACCACATTTGTTGTCCAGTTAGCTTCTGGTTTACACAAAAAACTTAGACCCTCTATCCACCTCCTGCCATGAAAGAAGTCTCCAACCCTCACTCCTCTGGATGCCTCATCTGCTGGATTTTCCTTGGAGCTGATGTATCGCCATTGTGAAGTTTCAGTGGCTCTTATAGTCAAAACCCTGTTCGCCACAAATGTATGGAAACGTTTATTCTCGTTTTTTATATACTTCAACACAGAAGTGCTGTCGGTCCAAAAAATGGACTGCTGCAACTGGAGTCTCAGCTCCGCCTTCAGCATCAGATCAACACGAATGGCGAGCACAGCAGCAGTCAGTTCCAGGCGAGCAATAGTAACGGTCTTTAAAGGTGTAACTCTGGCTTTGCCCATCAGGAATGCAACATGAATGTCATTTCCATCATTCAGCATCCTGAGATATGTGACTGCTCCATATCCTGTTTCACTAGCATCTGCAAAGTGATGAAGCTGAGCATGTCTTGATTATCCAAAGCTTTTGGGCTTAATGCACCGATCGACCTTAAGGATACCAAGCAATGTACTGGTCAAATTGGGGCCTTGCAAGAGCTGCTGGTTCAAAGATGTTTCCTTGAAGGTCGCACCGCAGTCAAACACCACCCACAGACTCCTCTTCCTGGGGTGATATACACCATGGTGCGGGAGATACCACACCCTACCACTACTGTGATCCAACTGCTGTTCTGGAACTTGTCCTGCGTAAACCAGACTGATCACCCTGTTGAGGTTCATTTTGTATTCCTCATAAAACTGTTTGCTATTAAGGAACCTTCTTTTCAGCCCGAGCAACCTTTGCTTTACACAGAGAAGTTGTTGGCAGAGTGACATTATTCCGTTTAAAGGGCAGCTTCAATGTAGTGTAATGACCATCTTCAAGCGTTGCAGAATTTTCCATAAAATCCATGAACTTGATGTCTTCTATTGAAGGGCCTTTCTCCTCTGTAGCTCTTTCGCTGAAATGATGATTGTACTGGCTTTTTAGCATTTCTTCCAATCGGCTCACGGAAATCCTGTTGACAACTACTGAAGGAACTTCGGTTTCCAAGCTGCTGTCATTAACCTGCAAAGGGCCATTAAGGACCCAGCCCAATAGTGTCTTAATTGCATATGGTCCTCCCCCTTTGGCTATTTATGACCTCCCAAGGTTCCAATATCTTGGGAGCATTGCTTCCTATCAATAGGTCAACATTAGCCTCTAAGCTGGTAATCTGTACTTTTGTCAGATATGACAATTTTTCCAACTCTCCTTCAGAGACAATACTGTCTGAACTTACAGGCATTTTCTTCTGCGTGAGGACTTCTGGTAGCTTCTAGAAGACATTGCTCTCCACACTAGACACCTCCAAGTCACAATACATTTGCTGGCACGACCCTTTTCTGTCCCATGGTTTGTAGCAGAAAGTGGGTTTGTTTACCAGACACCCCAAGCCTTTGCATGAGATGTTCTGAACAGAAAGTGGCTGAACAGCGGTTTGTATTACTCTGCCCCCTTTGATGGATTTGACTTGGACTGGCAAGATGGAAAGAAGGCAGCGATCACTTCCAACCCCTACACGACCACAGGCTTCTTTAGACGCTGTGGTGTTAGGTCTCACAGGCTCCTTAGGTCACTCTTTGTCTGCATTGGCTTTGTCTCTCTTTTCAACATGAAGCACACTAGGATGGTTTTGACCGCAAATCCTACAGGTCGCACACTTTCCACAATTGCGACTCATGTCCCCAGCACATAAACAGCCAAAGCAAAGCTCTTTCTCCTTTAGAAAGATTATTTTATCCTGGTCCTTCTTCCTTTTGAACTGTTGACATCCCTCTAAAGAGTGACTTTGCGAACAACACACACAAATTGACCTAATAGTAGAAACATTTTCTGGCAAGACAGCCTTTCTCTCTCCAAAGTTCCTAGCTGAGTGTACAGGGGCAATGGTGGTGGCAAAGCGGTTTCCTTTAAATCTGTTGCCTGGCTGCGACTTCAGCCTGTCGACCTTAGCACCATCTTTTCATGCTGCTTGGTCCCGAATATCGCCAAACAAAGGGTCTGACAAAATACGGACATGTTTCTCAATGAATGCCACCAAATATTTGAACAGAACTCTGCGTTCAGATGTATCCATTATGTTATGTGCCACTGATCTCCATTGCTTGAATGGGAGCATAGACATTACTGCTCTCATGTTGCTCATCATGTCCAACTCCTGCATATATTGTATGTTCTCCATGACATTACAGCATGAGCACAGAAAAAGTGAGTAGGCCTGCAGTGCATTGACATCTTCTGCTCTTATAGGCGGCCACGCCAAAACCTTTTCCATATATGCAGCTTTATACTCGTTGCCGAAGTGTTGTTTAAGCAGCTGCTTTGCTTTAACATAGCCTAGATCAGCTGTCATATGCTGGCAGCTTCGTACCAGTTCCCGTGGCTGTCCTCTCGTGAATTGTTCCAGTAATATAAACAATCACCTTGACTGACCTTATCCTCCACTGCCTGCTCAAATGCTCGCTTAAATTAAATATATTGAAGAGGATCCCCATCAAATAAGGGAATCTCTCTTGCAGGCAATAACATGAAGCGTTGCTTTTGGACCAATGCAGTAGTTATTTCGTTTTGCCTTTCCATTATGGAACAGATGTTCCTTGGTTGCTGTTCCTCTACTGGCTGAGCATTGAACGTGTGGGGTCCCAAAGGTTGTGGTGGTACAATATGGTGATCGTCCATTTGAGAACCAATCCTCTGGTTTAGCCTAGCCCGGCTTTGTTGACAAGCCTGCTGAGTTAACATAGCTGTAGGTTGTGGATTGCTTATTGGCAGTGACCAATCCTGACCCTGCTGTGCTTTGTGGTGATTTACAGGCCTGTATTCCTTTTCCATAGGATTGAGCTCATTAACAGTTGCCATTCTTTTGCTTTTACTCATGTAAGAACTCATTCCATTAGATGTGGTGTTAACAATGTCAGAGGCAGAGGCCAGCACTTCCAACTTGGCATTGGAGGCAGCTAGCATAGCTTCCAGCTCAAGTTGCTCTCTTCTCCTTTTTAGTTGTTGCTCCTGTTCCTCCAATACATGCATTTCCTATAAAGATGCAGCCCGAGCAAGCAGTGCAGCTCTTTCTGCCTTTTCCTTTATTCTTGCAGAGTTAGTGGATTTTCCACTACGTGAACTCCTCCTGCTTGATTGCTTGCTAGAAACATTTGAGACACTGTCCTCTGGCCGGATATCATCATTGTCATGATCATCACTTTTACCCTTTTGAGAACCTTTTTCATCACCACATTCATCATCTTTGTTACCTTTCACTGAGTGATTTTTTTAACCAGCGGTTCACCTCAGAAATTCATCATTGCAGATCATTTTTGCTTTGAACCAAATACCATGTTTTTCCTTTTCACCCTCAGGTAATATGACCAGCAAGGAATCATGAACACATTTTGCATCATCACACAAATCAATAAGATCACCCAGAGCACATTGTACACCTTCTTTATCATTTATTTGCATAAGCTCTTTGATACGTTCTCTTAGCTTAGAAGACTTATTTAATTTAGCCTTCCTATAATTTTGCAGCTTTTCCAGCTTTTGTTCAAATGCCTTTGCAGTTAACCCTCTGGGGTCTACTGTTTTTGGGGTCCTTGAGATGTTTTGACATGCCCTGACATTTGTGCTTTTTTCAGTTGCTTATAAGCATATTAATTGCAAAGGTGTAATTACACTCTATTTAGCACAAACAGGGCTACCATAATATGTGAGCAAGATGTACATGTTTGTATTTTTGAGAGAATATTGTTTATGCATGGTTATTGAAAAAACTAAAACTTAAAGTGTCTGAAATAAGGCCACAAAACTCATACTAAATATGTGTCCAGAAGACTTTTGACTAATGGGTGTTGTTGTCTAGAGTTTTTGCTTCAAAATGATCTGAAAATCATCCTGCCTATTCTTTTACACAAAACAATACATTGATTTAAATTTTATAAGAAACCTTTTGTTTGGAAAGTCAATATGCATGGAGGCGTGTTCACACCTGAGAAGACAAAGGCCGGATAATGTGCCACATACATAATGAGCTGCATATTAATTAGCCTTTCACACAGGTGTGTCACAGGGTCCCAAAGAATGCAAGGACAAACGAAATTATTTATATATACATATTTTACAATTAGAAATTGTAACCAATTACAAATAGGTTACAATTACAACAACAATTACAATTTTAACAATATTTCAAGTGTATTCTTTCTTTGTAAAAAGTATACATTTTATCATACGTATTAAAAAAGGTAAGGATTTATTAGTTTGAATATATTGGAACAAACACTATAATAACATCTTAGTTAATAATTCAATATACCTACTTTATTTTTGACAAAACATCATACTATAGTATATTTAACATATGAGCAGAAATTGGTGAACAAAAGCTTACCTATTTAATGTGACAGTTGTCTTTTTTTACAGTCAAAACTTTATAATCTATCCAAAACTAATCACAAAATCTTGTATAAACATTCATATTTAGTCTGTAACATATTGTGTATGATATATTAGCATATAGATGTTAATTTGCAGTTTGTTGCTTATACAGACATTTTATTTCAACATATTTCAGTCTATTTTTACTCATCTTAGTAGGCTATAGCAATATAGTTTGGATGTGTTCATGCAAAAATAACGTTTACTAATGTAGATGCAAGAGTGAATGAACGGCACAGACACGCGCTGTATAACTGTAGTAAACAACGCGCGCGCCTGTGCCGTTCATTCACCATTTAGCCTACACACAGACACGCAATTCATATTTAAACAGTCTTTTTGCGATTTACAGACACAATTCAATATCACGATTAGAACAAAGCACTTAAGAATAAATGACTTACTACATCAGCTGGATCCGTTGCTCCTCGAAATGAAACTACCAGCACTTCTGGTACATTTTTCAGGGTTATTAGACAGTATTATTCCTCACAGGTAGCAAGACGAGGTAAAGTGCAAGTTTTTATTAAACATGATGTGTTTTATAAACCAGCTGGTGGGCGTTGGCATGTTTGCATGGCTTGCCTTAGATAATTTGCGTTTGAATACTGCGCGCTCTCCGTTGGGCGTGGCACATTAACGCATAATCAGGTATAATGAGCTGGAAAGAAAAAGACTGACATCTCTTTTCATACAGATTACATAAACTGAGAATATTTGTTTTTTTATATAAATTACTTCATTTAAAAGAAGAGAGTTCAAGCTTCATTATGGAAAAACACTTGTGCCTGTATGACAAGTATTCGCGGAATTACAGTTAATTTTCGGACACGTTTCAGAATGGACTTCACTGACAGAGAGAAGGCAAAACAAGCATCATGTTTATTTTTCTTTATTTGACTAAAAGCACAATACTTTGTTTATATTGTGAGTATACACAGAAAAAATAGACACCTAACATGATCGAATGATGTATAACAAAAATATGTAAAATCAAAATCAACAGAGTATTTTGAATCTCTTTTGCACTGATAAGAAAAAAAGCGAGACTATCACGCCGGCGCGATAGCAGACCTCAGAGGGTTAATGTTACAACACGTTTTTCTTTCTCTTTTAACACACCAGGACCATTTGCTCTAATGTTCCATTCAGCTGATTGCGCAACTGCCTCAGCTGCTGACGCGTCTTTTTCTAGTAAACACATGTTGTACTTGAACGTCACAAAGCTAATAATCAGTAGTCAATGTAGTTTGTTTTCTACTACAAAGTTCCATTGTTCAGTTCTTTCTTC
The DNA here is from genome assembly GCF_051911475.1 of Siphateles boraxobius. Lineage (NCBI taxonomy): Eukaryota > Metazoa > Chordata > Actinopteri > Cypriniformes > Leuciscidae > Siphateles > Siphateles boraxobius. Next base: position 16,269,716 of record NW_027508722.1, on the reverse strand, counting down.
ACCAATGCATTGGATTTTTACACCCGGGTAAGTATGAGTAGTGTGCACACAACTTATGAATGGCCATTCAATTACTTTGTAGCGTACAACATACCTTACGTGGGACGCCTTGTAGATGAATAAGAACCAGCTCACGATGTCCCCACACTGGTGATGAAAGAAGTTTCTTGTTGTCCTCGAACAGCTGAGCAGATCTTGACTTGGCTCCAGGCCAGCTAGGTCAGCACCACCGCGTCCTCTCACCGATGCTGGGCTAAGCGGGTGGTCTCCGCTGACTCCGATTCAGCCTGTCCTCTCGCCGGGTTCCGGTGTGTAACACAGCCAGGCAGGTACACAATGAACAGCTTTTAGATGTCCGGTTTCTAGCGGCCACTCCGCATGGCTTTAACGGTGAACATCTAACTCCACACGTTTCTTTGTTTCTTTCAGAAATAGCGTAACAGGAGTTTGAGTTCTGTTTTCTTATCTGTTGTGAGAGATATGATTTATTGTTACACAAGGTCTTCATTATCCATAACTAAACAATATTCATCTTCATCAGAAGAAAATTCAGAAAATGCCTGTAAGTTCAGACAGTATTGTCTCTGAAGGAGAGTTGGAAAAATGGTCAAAAAGGATCTTCATCGACACCGTCACAATATACATACAAACATACAGCCACAGCCTCTGTGGCGGTCAAAAACTTGTAGGCATTTTCCCTTCTGGCAACACCTGTGTCTGATTACACCTACCCTCCTAAGTAGATGAGCCCCAAATAGCTATGCCATGACCCTAGTACCACCTACTGGCCAAACCTGGACATAAACATTGAAATGGCTCTTACACTCTGAGACAGCAAATTAAATGAGTCTTCTTCCTTCTCTGAGAAAATCAAAAATATCAGAAAGGCGATCAGCTTATCTTTATGTAGCACTGAGGTAAGACAGATCAGACCACATCCTCAGAAGGTTAAACTGTCTGATTTCAAAGAAATTAATGCTAAAATTTTTGGAAGAAACAGTACAGCACCTTAAAACATCAAACTTAGAAGCAGATCTCCTATAAGTGGTAAACACCTCACTTCTCTCTTGGACTTTTCCAAAGTCCCTTAAAACTGCAGTTGTCAAGCCCCTCCTGAAAAAGAGCAATCTGGATAGCAACATATTGAGCAATTACAGACCAATTTCATATCTTTCTTTCATATGCAAGATCATTGAAAAAGTTGTCTTCAATCAGCTGAACAACTTCCTAATCTCAAATGGATACTTTGACAATTTTCAATCTGGTTTCCGACCACATCACAGCACAAAGACAGCACTCATAAAGATAATAAATGATATTCGGTTAAATAGTGATACAGGCAAAACATCAATTCTGGTACTACTCGACCTCAGTGCTACATTTGACACTGTTGATCATAACATTCTTCTTTACAGGCTTGAAAACTGGGTCAGGCTTTCCGGGATTATCCTAAAATAATTAATTCTATTGAGACTGGGCAAGACATTTGAAACCCTGATTATACCGGTTTGAGTGCACGCTGGCGCGTTTAGTTGCCACTACTCACCGGTGAATTTGTAATGCTTTAAACTTTGATTTTGTACTTGTATTACTGGATTATGGATTTTCACTCATCCAACCATTAATGCTTAGTGAGAGAACACGTATCTACCTCCGGCTTCTACTTTGCTCTGTTCCTGAAACTGCTGTAGTGAGTCTTACATTAAATTAGCTCAAATTATATATAGGGAATTTAATATTTAATCATGAATGATTAATATATTGCATATTACAGTTAAATTATCAAAGCTGAAAATAGATCAATTGTATATATGAATGATCACCATAATGGGTTATGGTTCGTCATTAATATATAGTCTTATTACAGATCGATTATATGAGATAACCTTAAATGGAATTAATTTAGTTATCGAACAATCTGTTTGTCCAGCAAATGGCCGTAAGATTAACTTATCAATTTTTAACAAAAATTATCTCTCTCTTATAATTCCAAAAAGCTCATTTTTGGGCCATGAAAAATCACCTTCTTGTTATTATAAAATTTAGGTTACTGAAATAGTAACGAATTGTAAAGCTTTGTAGCTAGATCAAACATTTCATTGACTTTGTAAAAATGAGCATTTTTGACAGAAAGCAATCAAGAATATGGTTTTAATCAAATGAAACTACAGATACAGAATTCGACATTTAAACCTGGGATACATGTATGTACAGTAAACAGTAAAACTAACGAGACAAACGAATAACAATGGGAGTGAGAGAGATTGAGTGAGAGAGAGAGAGAGTGAGAGGGAGAGAGAGAGAGTAAGAGGATGAGAAAGTGAAACTAAAGGTCAGGATTAGAGATTGCAGTACGGCACAAACCACAGACAAAATGAACCTTGAGAGACACAAAGATCAAATCCCCTGAAGGGTGTAAACAGATCGTAAAGCATTTTAACATCACAGATCGTGTGACTGAGAACCAAAGCGTGTGTGTGTGTGTCTCTGTCCTCGTGTCACGCGTTCACGTGGTCTTTCAGAGCGAGGGAGCGCGTTAGTTTGAATGTCCTTTGAGGTGCAGTTGCTGGTTGGTTCAAAGAGTCTCCTTAAAGCAGGGGCGGATCTACAGGGGGACAAGGGGGGGCCGGTGCCCCCCCCCCCCCCACTCTAGAGCCTTGCCCCCCCAGCTGCCCCCCTAACTTTGATTATCCAAAAACTGTACTTGTAAAAACAACCCGCTATTATGTCCACAAGCTTCTCAAAACAGTGAACTAAACAATACATTTACGAAAGGTGAACAATTTAATTTTTAATTTTTAATGTATTATCAGCCCCTCCCCCCTGCCCCTCACTGATTCAAACGTGCAGAGCGCGTTCGCTCAGTCTGGCTCACACACACACAGTGAGTCTGCAGCGGTGTCCCTGCAACCCGACTGGAGAGACTGAGCTGCCCCAGAGCCTCTGAAGGTGAAGTGAGTTTCCCCAGGTGTAGTTTAAACACACGTTTAACTTAAAGTTACATTTGTAATGAATGTATTGTATGGTAAAGACGATTCAGCATCATCAAAACAGCGAGTCTATTACGTTAGCCAAAATCAGTGGTCAAATCGCTCCCTCGTGATTTGTAGAGCACTCTTCCCTTTGATTAGCCTAAGAACAGCTTAATAAAAAATATAAATTGTTTGTTTCCATAACGTTTACTGATGGTCGCCGTTACGCCGTAGTTACATTAACACAACACACAATACAGTTAGGAGATCGATCAGTTGATTAGCCGAGCAGTCCTATAAATCATATAAATCCAGTTCCTTCTCAGATATCACAGCAATGATACCAGGTTACAACTGGGTGGGGAAATAACAAATACAATATTAAATAATCTAAACATAACGTGTGTGCATGTGATAAATCTTTCTGTTTTTATATTTGTTATATAGGCTAACGTTACTTCCCTTTCAAGGGAACTCGAGCTGCGTCAAACGCTGTGGGAACGCCCCTGCGTTGTGCGTCATGAAGCATGTATGGAATCAGCCCAATGGAAAGATGGAACGTCATAGGCAGGTGACGTCATCGACCAGGAAACTATAAAGCACCCCATAAACACAAGCGCAACAGCTTTCTGTGCCTTAAGTCGCGCTATATGTGAATCTGTCCCTGTGTGAATATTGTCTGTCTTTACATACTCTGCACCACACAAACAATTTATATATATATATATATATATATATATATATATATTAAGAGAGATATGGCAAAAGAACGGCAGTTTAGGAAGTGTGTCCTCCCTGCTCGCGTTATTTTACGAGTGGGGATACACACGTTCTTTGTGTTGTTTGTTTGGGAGTGCAGCATGCCCAGTCAGCTCTCGAGGGAGCTGATTGTGAGCATTGCGAGCGTCTGCCATTAAGGACGCTCCGCTCCCGCCGGGCGCTCTTCGAGGAGAGCGGTTCGGTGCGCGCTCCCAGCGGTTCGGGTCCCGCTCTTGCCGAGGCAGAGCGACGACGCGTATCGTGGGGATCGCAGATGGATCTCTCAGCGGAGTTAGAGACGGGCTCTGCCTTATCTCTCCCTTCACCTGTGAGATCCAGTGCCTCAGTCCCGTGTTCGGAAGCACGCGCTGCGGTTTCTTCCGCTCGGGCTGAGGCACCAGTTATAAATGAGGGAGATGTGGAGGATTCGCCACCTTACACTCCCGAAAGTGATGAGCTAGTGGTGGTATTAACAAGGGCTGTAGAAAAACTCAGCATTGTATGGCCAGTGACTAGCCCTCTGATGGTCTTCAAAAAAAAGTCACACTCGTGGTCTTCGGGGTCTATTGGACCCCAGACAACAACATTTAATTTTGTAACCGAACAATTTTTTTTTTTAACAAATATAATTTTACTCGGTTCATTAATGTTTTTACTCAACATTTGTGCAGTTTTTGTAGAATTTATGATTTTTAAAAAATTTCTATAAAAAAATAAATAAATATTTAATTAAATAGGATTTTTACAAAAAAACTGCATTTTATGTTAAATAAACTTTATAAAAGACCCAGATTTCTAACTTTCATTCCTGGGGATACCATGGATAATTTTACAAGGTTTAATGTAAGATTTTTGCCCATTTTTTGGAAAATACAGGTTAAAATTTGTAATAAATCACTTTAACCACTAGATGGCTATAGAGCTCCATTATATGCCATTTGCTATTTGAATTACTGAAAGATATAGTTTCTAAAGTTGGATTCAGTTGGATTCATATCTAAATATTATAAAATCACAATTATAACAAAAATAAAATAATTTTTGTCAAAATTTTGCATTTTTTGTACTGAAAAAACACAGCACACACAAAAACAACCACAACAGTGAAGTGCCAAACCTGCAGACAGGGTTGGAGCAAACACAGGGTGTGTGTGTGTGTACATTTTATTTTTATTTTTATGTGTACAGTGTCACCAATTGATCAGTGTCACCAATTCATCAAATATGATTTTATTTGACAAATTATAAGACTTTTTATAGCCTTACAAATGTATTTCTGTGTGTGTTTGTTTGTGTGTCTGTGTGTGTGTGTGTGTGTGTGTGCGTGTGTGTGTGTGCGCGCGCACATTTTCAATGCGTCTAAGTGTTACCAATTTATTTTTCTGGTGGTTCTGCATTTTAGATTATTTTATTTTACAAATGATAAGAGAACAGTTTTTATAGTCTGTATGTATTCCTGTATAAATGTATTCCTCTTTATGTGTGTGTTTGTGTGTGTATGTGCGCCTGTGGTGAGCATGATCATTTTGGATTGTGGATGTTTTTTGCATTGTTGGAAGTGTGCCACTTTATTTCTGTCATTTCTGTCTATGTGTTCTACGTTGTTTCTGATTTTGATGATGTTATTTTGTCTATTTTGATTGCGGGGTCCAATAGACCCCGAAGACCACGAGTGTGACTATTTTTGTCACGCCAACATAAAAACAGATATCATAAATTTTTTTTATTTTTTTTTGTAGATCTAGAAAGTGTTGAGAGCCGTAGAAAGTTTCAAACCATTTGGACAAAGTGAACATTTTTTTTAATTTGAGCAAAAGTCATTTGGGGTCCACTAGACCCCGAAGACCATCATAGGGCTAGACAGGAGTCTGTTTCTAAATCAAAATTAGATGAGAGATTTTTGCCGTCACGAGTGCAACCTCCACGCCGGTGCTTGCCGTTTTTTCCCGATTCCCACACTGCAGTGTCGAAATCGTGGAAAAACCGGTGTCATGTAGAGTGTTTAATCCCCAGACTTCAACATATTCTAATATTGTGGGGGCAAAATCATATGGTTATTCGGCTATGCCTTGCGTGGAAGTGACGCTTGTGAGTTTTCTCTCCCTCGAGGCTGCGTCATCTGTTAAGGCACCGGCATTACCCACCAAGCCTCTTAGAAATTTTTCGGTTTTTGTGTGTAAAGCGTATTCGGCTGCGGGTCAGGCTGCGTCATGTCTGCATACTATGTCTATTATGCAGGCATACCAGGCTGACCTGCTGAGGGACGTGAGTGAGAGTGAGGAGGTCAGTGCTGACGTGGTTCGCGAACTGCGTCAGGCTGCTGATTTATCCCTGCGCGCAACCAGAGAGTCGGCCAAGCTAGTGGGTCGATCTATGGCAGCTCTGGTGGCCCCAGAAAGACATCTGTGGTTAAATCAGACAAATATAAAAGAAAAAGAAAAAGCTTTCCTTTTAGACACTCCTCTCTCCCCCCTGGGTTTATTTGGCGATGCTGTAAATTCTGTCATCGATAAATTCCAGGAGAAGGAAAAGCAAACAACAGCTTTTAAGAAATTTCTACCTTTTAAAAATTCATGTCCCTGGGGCTGCTGAGCGGGAGCAGCCCCGGCCGTCTGCGAGCTCATCATATAGGGCGCTGAAGCAGAGTGTCGCGTCTCGTGCTCCCCCTGCTGGACAGTGGGCTCAGCCATGGCACTCTCAGCCGAAATCTCCCAGTAATAGAACTGATCTGAGGACAGTTCTATTAGCTAAGAAGGCTTCGGCTAAGAAGAAGTCCTGGCGCCACGGCGCGCAGGACACTGAGGGTGGTCCCCACCGAGGCGGAAAGGTGTTCACCTCTTTCTACGGTGCCCATTCTTCCTCGGTGCCCTCAGGGGCCCGTTCTGCCAACCCCGCCTTCATGCCGGGGCGCAGACGGTCCCAGCGAGTGATTTCCCGAGGGACGCTCGCTCCCTCTGAGGAGGGTTTCAGAGCGGTTAGACCAGTTGTTCCCTGCCGGTGTGCCGTTACAGGGCGCTGCGTTTGCTGCTCAAGTTACACCAGAGGCCAGTCTCGAGAGGCTGGTACCCTTAGTAGAATTTCTGGCAGAGTGGAAAAGCCTTCCAAAAATATCTCATTGGGTCCTGCAGACAATAGAAAGGGATTATGCTATCCAATTCAGGTGTCGTCCACCAAGATTCAGAGGGGTTCTGCCTACAGTGGTGGGCCCCGAGCAGGCTCTGGTTATGGAACAAGAGGTGAAAGCACTCCTTCAAAAGGAGGCTATAGAACGGGTTCCTCCTCCCAGTGTGGAGTCAGGCTATTACAGCCGATATTTCATCGTTCCAAAATAGGATGGGGGGTTGCGTCCAATTTTAGACCTGCGCCTATTGAATCGCTCGGTAGGGAAGCCAAAATTCAAGATGCTCTCTATCAAGCAGATCGTGTCACAAATCAGATCCGAGGACTGGTCTGTCACGATAGATCTAAGGGACGCGTACTTCCACATTTCCATCCTTCCACAACACAGGAAGTTCCTGAGATTCGCCTTCGGGGGCGAGGTGTACCAGCACAGGGTTCTTCCGTTTGGCCTAGCTTTATCTCCCCGCACTTTCACGAAATGCATGGACGCAACACTAGTGCCCCTGAGGCTTCAGGGTGTTCGTGTCCTCAATTACATCAACGATTGGTTGATTTTAGCTCAGACAGAGCAGATGGCGGTTCGACATTGAGATGTCGTTCTCGTTCATATCAGGAAGTTGGGGTTGAGGCTGAACGCAATGAAAAGTGTATTATCTCCTCAGAAGACCACTTTTCTGGGTGTCGTTTGGGTTTCGGTTTCGATGCAGGCGCGACTCGCTCCGACCCGCATCGTTTCGATTCTCTCAGCTGTGAAACAAGTAAAGCTAGGCCAGCTACTTAATGTAAAACAGTTTTAGAGACTGTCGGGTCTGATGGCAGCAGCGTCCGACGTTATACCTTGCGGCCTGTTGAGATCGCTACAGTGGTGGCTCAGGACCAAGGGATTCTCCCCGAGGGGAAATCCGCTCCACACGGTCAAAGTCACGCGGCGCTGCCTTCGTGCTCTGGTCATGTGGAAAGAAACTTGGTTCCTATTCAAAGGGCCTGTGTTGGGGGCTCTTTGTCGTCGCGTAACGCTAACGACGGATGCTTCCCTCACAGGGTGGGGGGCGGTCACGAGTGGTTGTCCAGCCCAAGGGCTGTCGCAGGACCATCATCTATCACGGCTTATAAATTGTCTAGAGATGTTGGCGGTGTTCCAGGCTCTGAAACAATTCCTAGCAGACCTGAGAGGTCATCATGTGTTAGTTCAGTCAGACAACACGTCGGTGGTCTCTTATATAAATCATCAGGGGGGCCTGTGGTTTCGCCGGCTTTACAAGTTGACCCAGATCCTCCTGTGGTCCCAAGGGAGGTTACTATTACTGAGAGCAATGTATCTTCCTGGGTATTTGAATGTGGTAGCAGACTCCCTGTCGAGACAGGGGCCGAGGCCGGGGGATTTGAGACTCCATCCCGAGGTGGTGGAGCTCCTTTGGTTGAGTTTCGGTCGCGCCGAGGTGGACCTATTCGCTTCCAAGGAGACCACGCATTGTCATCTGTGGTTTTCCATCGCCATCCAGCCCCTCTTGGGTTGGACGCTATGGTGCAGCCGTGGCCGAGGTCACGTCTGTTCGCCTTTCCCCCGATTGCTCTGCTACCTGGAGTTCTGGAGAGGGTTCGCCGGGACGGGGTCAGCCTACTATTAGTAGCCCCGTTCTGGCCGGCCCGAGTATGGTTTGCGGACCTGATTTCTCTCCTGGACGGCTCTCCCTTGGAGCTCCCGGTCAGGAGGGATCTATTCTCTCAGGCGGGCAGCCTGATATTTCACCCCTGCCCAGTATTGTGGGCTTGGCCTCTGAGGGGGCCCAGCTCATGAACTCTGGTCTCTCAACCGAGGTTGTTGAGACCATTCTTCACTCCAGAACTCCATCCACGAGGAAGCTTTATGCCTTGAAGTGGAAACTCTTCACTTCTTGGTGTGGAGAGCACCTGCAGGACCCAGTTGCCCAGTGGGTGCAGTGCTGGAATTCCTGCAGGAGCGCTTCTCCACAGGGCTATCCCCCTCCACACTAAAGGTGTATGTGGCTGCACTGGCTGCTTACCACGTCCCTTTCAGTGGAGTTTCTCTTGGGAGACACCCGCTTATAACTCGTTTCCTTCGTGGCACACTGAGGCTGAGGCCAGCAGTTCGTCCGAGGGTGCCGGCCTGGGATCTGGCCATCGTATTAGAAGGTCTTTCCCTAGCTCCTCTTGAACCTATTGAAGAAGTTCCTGAGAAGTTTCTCACGTTTAAGACTATCTTTCTTCTTGCTATCTCCTCACTAAAGAGAATCGGAGATTTGCAGGCTCTGTCGGTTTCACCCTCGTCCTGGAATTTTCGCCTGGCATGGTTAAGGCTTTTCTGCATCCTAGACCAGGTTACGTTCCCAAGGTCCCTACTAATGTTGTTAGACCTACAGTTCTGCAGGCCTTTTATCCTCCTCCATTTCTGTCGTCTGACCAGGAGAAACTTAATTTACTCTGCCCTGTTGGGGCGCTAGACGCCTATGTCCACAGAACTGCCCTGTGGAGGAAGTCAGAACAACTATTTGTGTGCTTTGGGCCACCCAAGAAGGGGTGTCCCGCGTCTAAACAGAGAATGAGCAAGTGGGTGGTCGAGGCTATCTTACTTGCCTATGAGTCGGCGGGTCAGCCTTCACCTTTGGCTGTACGAGCCCACTCTACCAGGAGTATGGCGGCTTCTAAAGCCTTACTGTCAGGAGTTTCCCTCAGTGACGTTTGTGATGCGGCTGGATGGTCTTCACCGCATACTTTCATTAAGTTCTACGACCTAGACTTAATTTCTACCCCTGGGGCACAGGTGCTCTCGTCCTCTGTGCGCTAGTTCTCACATGGTGGTCACTTGGTCCTATGGCGACGTGGGTATTAGCGTTCCCACAGCGTTTGACGCAACTCGAGTTCCCTTGAAAGGGAACGTCTCGGTTACGTATGTAACCCTAGTTCCCTGATAGGGAACGAGACGCTGCGTCATTCCACCATACTCCCGGCATTCCCGCTAGCGCTTCCTTCAGGCCTATCAGAAGCTGTTGCGCTTGTGTTTATGGGGTGCTTTATAGTTTCCTGGTCGATGACGTCACCCGCCTATGACGTTCCATCTCTCCATTGGGCTGATTCCAAAAGTGCTTCATGACGCACAACGCAGGGGCGTTCCCACAGCGTTTGACGCAGCGTCTCGTTCCCTATCAGGGAACCAGGGTTACATACGTAACCGAGACGTTATTAGCTACATGGCCCTACAATGTAAACAGAGGTTTTCACATATTGACTTTTGCAGGCAAGAGTAGTTGAAGAAAGTAGCTGGAGCCATGAAAAGGAAGGCTAAAAGTGGGGATATTGCCAGCTTTTTTGCAAAAAAAATTCAAAGTAGGCCTACAGAGGAGGAAGAGCGTGAGGGAAATGAAGGATAAGGCAGTAAACTAGAGAGACAAGGGTCAGAGCAAGAGAAGAAAGAAGAAGAAGACAAGGAAATAAGCGAAGGAGACAAGGAAATAAGTGAAGGAGATGAGGAAATAAGTGAAGGAGACGAGGAAAAAGAAGAATCAGTGAGGGATGAAGAGGAAGCTCCAGATTCAGAGAGAGGGACAGAGGCAGGGAGTGACCAGGAGGAGGAAGATGACAGAGAGGAAGAGGGTAGACCTGCAATTCCCCCTGGACCACATGGTATGTTTTTATTCTTCTTCCATATAAATTGCCGTACAGTAGGATAACACATAATGCCACTTCCCTTACGAAAAAGAAGTATACTTCAAGTTAATTTTATGAAGTATACTTAAGTAATGTTCAAGTATATTTTTAAGTGATTATTATATGTTAATTTATATGTTTAAGTGTACTATAAAGTGTAACAGTAGTAAACTTTAAGTACACAACTACTAGGTTTCTCATTTGTAATACATCTGTACTACAAATAAACTTATAAGTAAACTAGTAGTTATTTTAAATAATATAAAATAGTAACTATTTTTATACAAGTAGTAAATTTTTTAGTTTATGAAAGTATACACTGACGTATACTCTCAGTCAGTGTTGGGGAGTAACGGAATACATGTACCGGCGTTACGTATTCAGAATACAAATTATGAGTAACTGTATTCCGTTACAGTTACAATTTAAATAGTTGGTATTTAGAATACAGTTACATTGTTGAAATCAATGGATTACATGACGATACTTCTATGTTTCACAAGTTTATTCACTCTCTAAATAAACTAAGGCAACTCTTTCCCAGAAGCCCCAACATGAAAACAAAAAAAATGCGCGGTTTGCCGCTTGCGTGCGTGATCAGTCATTGGAGTTGGAAGAGGAGCAGCGGGAGCTAGAGGTAGAGATGGAGCCGGAACAACAGCAGAGCAAGAATGCATTTCTATCTTGGAAATTTAAACAGCACTTCACGTTAAAGAAAGAGAAGGGAGGGGGACGAAATATAACTGTGCAGTGCAACCTCTGCTTGCCAGCAAGTAACCTCCTTTCAGCATCCAAAGACTCCACCTCCAACCTGAAGAAACATCTTAAAGTAAGTTTATTTAATTATTTTTTTTAAATTATTTTAATTAACGTTAGTCGTCTGCTGTAGTTTTACTGGTCACCTTGCTATTTTATAGTTATATCCGGTAGCTACCTGCTTAGTTGACGTGCGACTTCACTTACTTCACATATTCTCCTATGTGCTGATTTACTAGCCCCAGAGCCGTTGAAAGACTGACTAGCCCTGTTTAAAGCTAACATTAGTGTGACCATATGTCCTTTTTTTCCCGGATATGTCTTCTTTTTGGACCTAAATAAATGCGTCCGGCCGCCCATTTCTAGATCGCCCAAAATGTCGGGGATTCGGCTTTTGCTTTCTACAGTCGCCATTCATTATGTTTATGCACACCTAAACTGAATGTAGTGTTTACATGAACGCTAAACAAGTGATTGGTTTGATAGCGACCTAGAAGCCCAACTAAGGAAAGTAGGCCTATACAAGAGAACATCAGAAGCACTGAAATCTTTTTTCTTTTTTTACTGAAACAGTTTTTTCTGTACATTTTTTTCTTTTCTTTTAACCAATGGCCAAGAAAAGAAACTGTGTCATGTAAAAGGTGTTAAAAGCTAAACTTTTTTTAATTTATAATTTGTCTGTCAGTATTCTATTGTTGCGGGCAAAAAGGTGTAGGGTCTGGACCAATCAGACACACACTAATTATTCATATTCACTATATTTAATGAATATAAAGGTCTATGAAACTCTCCCCCAAAACTAACCTCACAAATGAAGTTACTTTGTCAGCCGGGTGTCCGGTTACAGAACACTTTAAGACTGATAACAGACTTTACGACCTCAAAGGAATGTGGCCACATGCGCCACATGCTTAAGAGAGAGAGACCATCTTTAATTAAATAAACTTTGCGGTGTTACTCTGATCTATGAAGGAACATGCCTCACAGAAACTGTGATGATTTACTGTCTCGTGTACTTTTAGGTATAACAACATGGTATGTTTGATTGGGGTGTATGTGGTTGAACAACCACCCAACGGTCAATATAACCTCACCTGTATCATGCTTCCTAGCAAATTAATGCTCATTTAATGACACACACTTTGATGTACATCACCTTCTCTTAGAATGCAATGTGAATTTGTTATGTCTATTTGAGCTTGAATGAACAGTCTAAGCATGCTGGGGACAAAGACCATAAATCAACTAAGAGCCACTTTCCCTCTCAGACATGTCCCCTTTCTGATTGGTCGAGTTCAACCCTTAGGGGAGGATCTTCTCCAGGCCTTATTAGAGACAGTCCACATGTGACCTCCCTCTCTTAGTTTTTTCATCCAGCCGCAACACTGTTCTGGTGAGACTGGGGAGCCCCCTCCCCCTCCACGGGGGCCCCAGGGCCCAGCAGGCCTCGATTCCAACCAGATCCGGCCTCATGGAAAAGAGAGAAGACTCTCTCACAAAGAACCAAGGACAATCTCAGGAGTTTTGGAACAAAGACTCCAACCAACAACGACTCCAATCACCCATCCTTTTGACTTCCTCACTTCCAATCATGCGTTCCTGGAGAAAGAGAACGCTCAACCAACTTCCACTTGACGCTGCCGGAACCATCAACGACTTCAATTTTCAACAACTTCAAGAATTGTTCCCATTACAAATGCAAGTATTCAATTCAATGAAATGTGAAAATGAAATTCTGATGGTTCTTCTCATAGACCCTCTTCCGGTTTCCAATTTCATCCTATCACTAACCTATTTATGTATTCATGTGTGTATGTTGTTTAGTTTATTTATATTCATATAAATATCTATATTTAGTTAATAAAACTTGTACATAATATGTATTTGGTTCTGTTATGTTTGCAATACAAGTCACTTTACGATCACGGTTTTTGCTACTGGCTCAAAGTACTGTACAGGCGAAGAAATAATTATTCTTCGGTGGCCATGGAAGATACCCTTTATTAGAATAAATTAATAATCAAAATAGTTCGTTGGAAGAACTGATTAATTGATTGTAATATTAATTCAGCCACATCAAGTTAATCCAATTAACTGACCCAAATATTTATAATTAATAATAACAAGATATTATTGATTATTAATATTTCCAAAAAGCTGAGTTCCTTACAAAGGTGAATGGAAATTATAATATAGCCTAGTTGCAAGGTTGTTAATGCATTTGTCAAGATATACTTAACGTGTTTAAATGCTTCCACATGGATTTAGTTGCATGCATGTAATATGCATGCTTCTGTTGTTATAGCATACTAATATCACTTGGCTAGCAAAATGGGTTCAGGATAATGCTAAAATAATTTCAGTGTTATTAATTTGTGCTCTTTCTGTCTTTCTTTATTTCAGAGGAAGCATTCCAGTGTCTTGCAAAGAGCAGAAATGGCATCAGATGATGGTGGTGAACAAAGTGCCATGCCCACCCCACCTCCTCTCAAACAAGCAACACTCAGCACCTCAGCAATCACCCAAAGGAAAGTAAACTCCTTGGTTCTAGAGTTCATAATTGCAGATGTGCAGCCCTTTTCCTTAGTGGAGAATGCCTCATTCCGTGAGATGATTGCAGGAATTAGTGGGGGTAGGACACCAATGTGCAGAAAAACATTGATGCAGCGCATTGAAAGGGGATCTCAAAATATGAAGGAGGCACTTACTGAAACACTTCAGGATGTTCAAACCGTGTGCACAACAGCATATATATGGACGGCTCATCATAGGAGTTTCATGGGAATCACGTGTCATTGGATTGAGCCAGAGACATTAGATCGAAAGTCTGTTGCTTTGGCATGTGAAAGGATAAGGGGCCGCCACACCTATGATGTCATTGCTGCCAAAGTTAGTCAGATTCATGCAGAATTCCAGATCCAAGGCAAAGTCAGTGCCACAGTCACTGACAATGGTAGCAATTTCGTTAAGGCGTTCACTGAATATGGAGAGTGTGAAATGGATGATGAGATGGATAGCACAGATGATGTGCAGTTTGCTGATGTCTCTGCAGTCCTTCAGGAGGAGCAAGAGGAAGAAGAGCTAAACTTTTTTTTGCCACCTCACCATCGATGTGCCGCGCATACTTTGAATCTTGTTGCCACGACTGATCTTGACAAAGCTGCCTCACAGGGTGTTTCTCGAAAATTATACAGAAGTGCAATGTCTAAATGTGCGGCAATCTGGAATAAGGCTCATCGCTCATCAGGTGCTGCTGAAGCAATTGAGGAAATTGCCCAAATGAGATGTTTGGTACCTTCGCTATGCTGCATGTAGAGACCTTATGGACAGGCTGCCTGCAGTAATAAGAGTGCTGGATGAAATTTCAGATGAGGCCAATCCACAGAGAGCTGTAGACGCAAGAGGACTAGGTTCTCAAATTGATTTTAATTTCATAGGGCTCCTTGCAGTCTTCAGAAAAGTGCTAGGTGAAACCAAGATTTTATCTGAGATGCTCCAGTCAACTAATGTGGACCTTACCAAAGCAGTTGACCTTACTGAAACCCTCAGACAGACATTGGAAGATTATCACAAAGAGGAGAGCTTTAATGACCTGTGGAGTCTAGCAATTGACACATGCAATGGTTGCAACATTTCTACCATTGTCAAATCAAAAAGAACCAAACACACTTCTAGGAGACTAAATGATACTCTTGTAACATCTACACTTGGACAGCAAACACATGTTGACAGCAAAGATGCCTTTAGAATAGGTATATTCATTCCCATCATAGACTCAATGATCAGTGAAGTAGACAGGCGCTTTTCAAACTCTAGCAGCAAGATAATGAGGATTATACAAGCTTTAAACCCATCAAACAATGACTTCTTAAAGGAAGAATTGGTTTTGTTAGTGGCTGAGGAATATGGCTCTGACTTTCAAGACTTGAAAACTGAGATACACCAGGCAAAAAGACTTCTTGAAAGAAACAGAGCAAATGGCAAAGTAAACCCGTCCAGTCTGACTGAGTTTGTGACGTTCTTGGTGCCTTTTAAAGAGGTTTTCTTTGAGCTTTTTCGCCTGTGCAAGATCGCTATTGTTTTGCCAGTGAGTACTGCTGGGTGTGAGCGAAGCTTTTCAACTTTAAAGCTTGTAAAAACTCACCTGCGCTCAACCATGGCAGATGACCGTCTGAGAAATCTGGCTGTTTTCAGTATTGAGAAACAGCGTGCAAAAGCACTTGATTTAGATTTGTTTGTAAAACGTTTTGCTGCAAAGCACAACAACCGTCGCCTTAAGCTTTACTAAAAAAGATGGGTGATCATGGGTCATTTGTAGACTATAATTATACGTTTTTAATTATAATAATAACTTTAGTATTGCCCGCTGTTCTTTACTTGTAGTTCACTGCATCTTGGACACAATTATTTTACTTTTTTTTTATATTTTATATTTTCATTTTCATTTTTCTTTTTATACTTTTATTTTTATAAAGATGCACAGTTTTGTTGTGTTTGAACACTGCACTGGGCTTATTCATGTTGTGTTAAAAACCTTTGTAGTGTGTAAGGTTATGATTAAACTATAACTACTGTGTTTTTGTGTTTGTTTTGGTAAAGCAATTCACATATAGTGATTCCCATGCACCGTCTACCCCTGCCCCCCTGCCAAGACCTCTTGCCACCCCTTTGCCCCCCCCATGTAAAATTTTCTAGATCCGCCACTGCTTTAAAGTTGAAGTTGCCGATTACGTTCATTTCACTGAAAGTGAACGTAGGAAAGTCCGAAGACGAAAATAAAGATAGATTAAAGAAAAAGGAGAAACACGGCGTAAAGCTCCCCAAGGAGCCATGGAACCGGAAACCTCTCACAGGGAAAAAGCCCTCTGTAGGGACTTCCTGGGGTCAGTCTTTTATGGAAAAACTGGGTTCACGCCTCTCTTTGCGCGAACCACCCATGACCATCTGAGAATCTGAAGCGGACAAAGTTTTCTTTGTCTTGTGGGGGATGCCCACTGGACTGAGGCGATTGTGTTGAGCCGTTCGGCTCCAGCACTATGAAATGTGTAAAAGAATGCACATTACTGCATTCTGCTATCGGAATTCGGCTCCGTTAGATTGAGAGAATTACAGGGATCTCAAACACGTCACATGAAGATTATAGGAATACAGAGTTACATAAGATATGCATTTTATAAGCATTTAGTTCCTTCAAAGCAAGTTTGTTCCTTCGAACAAACGTCATACATGCAGTGAATATAAACTGAGAAACACACAGGAGTATAGGAAACATTGACATGCTTATATTCTAAGTTTAATGTTCAAAGTTCGTGTATGTGTGTGTGTGTTAATGTGTGATTGTGTGTGTGGGTATCCTTATGGTCAGCATCTGTCCATCTGCGGTGTGTACCATGTGAGGGTTTAGTTCGCAAATGGTTGTCTTCAAGACAAAGGGCAGTTTTGTGAGTAAATCCACTTATCAGTCTAAGGAGACATAATAATTGATGAGGGGGGAGGGGGGGGGGGGGGGGGTCTCAACTAGCTTGAGACCCTGAATGGATCAGTTCTTATTCTTTGTGACTGAACACAAATTGCAATTAGTGTAAGGATTTGAGAACAACGGGGACCTGTTTCTTGATTGCGCAATGCGTCATAAATGAAGTTAATCAATGACTTGCTGGCAGACATTGGGGCACCATATCACATGATTCAAGGTTTTGTGAATTAAACATATATGTGTTCATATTTGTTCAGTAGTGAAAGGAAAACAGGATTCGGTCAGTCGCTACAGATTCCCCCTTTTCGTCGGATGAAGTCCCTGTGTGGACATCATCGGACGACAATCATCACAATGGCCGACTGGCAGGTGAATCCTGATGGTCATGTAGCAGGTGGACCATGGTAGTAGGATAGCAGGTGGAACCTGATGGTAGGATAACAGGTGGATCATGATGGTAGGATGGCAGGTGGATCTTAAAGTTGAGGATTCAGTCGATGAGGTTCGGCGTAGTCTCTGACTTGGCACCCCCTTTCCGGGGATTCTGTCTGAGACTTTCAGGCACGGCTTTCGTGAGCTCGGCTGTGTCGCGTCTGGTTGAGTCTTCTGTGCAGAATGAATGCCACGCATAGTGTCAGAGTGTGGCTGATTACCTGTAAAGATGCACAACCCAATGTCGGCTGAGGTCCAGGCTAGGACCGCAGATGAAGTGTTCAGAACGGGCAGTCGAGACAGTGCTTGGATGGCTGTGTTGACCGGAGCAATGTCAATGAATTGGGACCCCCTTTCCTCAATCCAGAGTTCCAGTTCTGGATCTAAGGTGAAATTGTAGTTCTTGAAGGATGGGAGTTCCAGTGCTGTCTGGTACTCTTTGCTCGGAAGATGGTACAATGCCAGATCATTCAGGTTGAATATGGCACCTTTCGGGGCTTGAATCCCTGTACTCTGGTTGAGCATGTTGACACGGCTGGTTTTGTCATGCTGGTCGTAAGTGAGAGTAGCTGTACGCACAGGTGTGTTAACGAGCCACCTGTCACCTACAATCTCTGCTTGCATCTCTGTGACTTTTGCTCGAGGCTTAGCTTCGGCAGGGCAGCGTGTGTCGCTGACCAGGGGTTGCAACCCGCAGGTTCCTTCAGTGTTGTCTCTGAGGAAGGGTTTACTAGGGCAGAGATAGTTAATGTCTTTGGTGAGGTACACAGCAGGGCAGCGTGTGTCGCTGACCAGGGGTTGCAACCCGCAGGTTCCTTCAGTGTTGTCTCTGAGGAAGGGTTTACTAGGGCAGAGATAGTTAATGTCTTTGGTGAGGTACACATGTGCAGGTTTGGGACCAGGTACAGCTGTGTGTCGCTGTCGTGGTAGATCACCACATCTGGAATGTGTGTCTTGATGTGGGTGTTGCTTTTCAAAAACCTGACATTGGCAATGTCTTTAGGTCTGTAGACTTGGTTTGACTCGCTGATGGATTGGTTCAAGAGCACATCCACTTCCCTCTGCTCGTGATCGACGTAGAGTGGGATGGCGCTACCCAGAGAGTAGGCCAGGTGTATTTGTAAGAGGATCAGTTGGTCTGGTGATGGCGGAAACCAGCATAGTAAGCACAAGGCTTAAGGGTTTCAAGTACGGTGGGATACTACCCGTGGCTGGGCTGTCTTTTGAGGAGTTAACCTCCCAAAGCATGTCTGTTATCAGGGCTGTAACCAGCTGAGTTTGGGCAAAGTCATTCTGGAAGACAGTAAACAGCGGTTTCATGCAGTTCATGGTCTGATTCAGCAGGATGCTGTGAATGTTGAGAATGACCATGTTCTTCTCAATGTCTTGCTGATGGTTTGGAAAGATGCACTCTGCCTGGCGAGTTACTCTTTTAGCTGTGAAAGTTCAGTCTGGATTTTAACCACATGCCGTTTCGGCGTTGCTATGTTTGCTGTGTTGACACTTGGCATGTCAAACAGAGTTCTGGCGGCAGCTACAGCTCCGAGCAACGCTCCCAGGAACCGTTTGGAGTGTTAGTTGGTGCTTAGGAGTCCTGATGGTGTAACAGTCACTTTCCCAAGTTGGTTGGACATGTGTTCGACCTTTGCCTTGGCGTGAGAGAGGGAGTCCTTTGTCCATCGGGCACTTGCCCTTTGTCCATTGGGCTACGGTGCTGGGTTAGTGTGCTCTGTAGGCCTTGTGGGGCTGGATGAGTCGAACATGCGCTTGATGGGTGTAGGTCCTGCAGTCGGTGATCAGGAGTCTCAGTTGTTCTCTCGGTGGCAGCTGTCCTCTGGATGGCTGACAGCACAGCATGGCGAACTACAGCAGCAACCTTGGCCCATGTTTTGCCACATCTTGCTGCTGGCATGTCGCTTGCTTCAGTGTATTGTCAGTGGCCCTGGTGCTGTGGTTTGCAGCGCATGATGCGTCATGGACTTACATTGGCCTTATCCCCCCTTTGCGCCATTGCATTACACGTCTTTGCGTTGTGGTGTCAGACGGTGCACACATACAATGTAGCTCTGTGCACGCAGCATGTGCTTGGTGTCATGCAGTGTTCTGAGTAACTGGTTGTCAGTGAGTGTAGATGGCATACAAGGGTTGGTTGGAGGGGTCTAAGAGGTGGTGAAGCAAAGTATTTATTGTGTCAGAAGCCTGCATGTTCGTTATGTTTGTCTTTGTAAACAGCGGAGCTAGCGTAAACTGCTCTGAGGTAGACAGTTTAGTTTGTAAAGTTCTTATGCTGTGTGTCATCACTTCAAACTTCAGGGTGGGTGGGCGGGTTTTAAGTGACCACAGCTAGTCGTTTAGTGCGCCAGGTATGGTGAGGGTATGGGTTTGGTCATGTAGCTGCAGGTCAGTCATGACCTTTGGGCAGCAGGTGTCAAAGTCTTTATTGAGCTGTAAGGTGCATGGTAGCGGATTCGAACCTACAGTTGGTGTTGAGTCTGTGTCTTCTTGGCTGGCTGTGGGAGTTTCCGTGAACTCTGTGACTTGAAAGTCTGGTTTTGCTGGAGTTCCTGTGACCTTTGTGACCTGACCGTCTGGCTGTGACTGGAGGGGGTCAAGTTCTCGTACTTGAGCCTAGACTTTCAGCTGTTTCAAGTCCAGTAACGGTTCAAAGTGATCTAGAAGGTCTCTGCCACTGAGGAACGGGTAAGTGTCCATTTTTTGAGATGAACACTGGATGGACTAGACTCAAAGGACCAATTGTCAGGTGAATGTGAGCTAACTGTTCAAGCCTGATGTCATTTTGGCTGTATGACTGCACGTTCAGTTCACAAGTTTGAGGTGTAAGAGTTCTATCTTGTCTCTTAGCTTGAAATTGGAGTCTTTTTGAAAAGTTGAGATGAGATCACCGTAAGATGTGATGCTGTGTGTTCCCTGCTCACTTCCTTTTCGAACGTGATGTTCAGGAGGAGTTACCGGCCCACCCCCTTTCGACCAGGTTGCCCAGGAATGTTGTCATTGGGGCAGGTGTGACGATCAAAAGGACCGGTTTTGTGTGGCTCTCTGTGGGTGCAGATAGCCAAAACAGCATTTTCTGGTACCTTGTGATAGTGGTACCTGATATGAGGAAGTGTGCTCTCTCATTCAGGGTGTGCAGCTGTCAGCTGTGGAGCTTGGGTGATGCTCTCAGCTTGTGATGTGACTGTTAGCTCTGTGGTCTGTGGCTGACGAGCAGTGTTCTGGGTGCTTGGCTCAGTCAGTTGGTAGTCAGATAGGGCTTTGGTTTCAGTTCTTATGCTTAGACATAAGATGTGTGGTTTGTCTTTCTTTCGAGTTTTCTGTAAAGAAGCTCTGTCAGCCCCCTCAGGATCTCTACTGTCTCAGAAATGGCTGCACTGTGTTTTTCTGGTGTGGGCTTGAGAGTGAGCTTACCAGTGTCGTGTCAATAGTAGTTCCACTGCCCTCTGCTGGCTTGGAACGGTCTATGACTGTAGTGTTGTTGGGCGCCCTCTAAGATCAAACCGAGCAGTGCTCAGAGACAGAGTCGATTGTGGGGTTTTTCTCAGTCTTTTCAGAAATAGTCTTTTGCTTGATGTACGCTTTATGGGCTAAGTCTCGTAACTGTTGGGTAGACATGCTACGTGGACAAGCCAAAATTCCCAAATGGGAACTCAAACTGGGATGCAGATTCCGGAGGAACAGGTTTTTAAAGTTGACATCCTGTTCCATACCTGGTTCGTTGCGTGATCCGAAAAAGGCTTTCCGTAGACGACTGTAGTAGGCCTGTGGGTTTTCAAGTCGGCCCTGTTTGAGGTTCATAGCGTTGATAAAGCCTTTGTCTGATTCTGGATCAGCAAATTCATGAATCAAAGCTTGTCTTAGCTGTTGGTAGTCTGCTTTGACAGTCTCTGGTTGACGATCTAGAAAACTGCGCACATCACCGCTGGATGTGATTCTAAACAGATACAAATTGTCCCAAGCTGTCAAGTTGGCGACAGTCTGCAAGTGAAAGTCAATGTCCTGTAGATAAGAGTGAATGTCATCACCTCCTGCAGGGTCTGGATTGAATGTAGGGATGTTTCGGGCTAGCTTTTCAAGTTCTCGGGGAGCCGTGCAGGGTTTGGTGGCATGGGTTCTCTGGACGGGTCTCCCTTCGCTGCTGACAGGTGTTCTTGGGAGCTGGCTGGTGATGTCTTGAGCCGTGGGCTTACACCCCCCCTTTGTAGCTCTGGGTTCTTGGCTGAAAGGGTTGGAGTGGCGGCCCGGGAGAAACTCTGTGGTGTGTGTTTCTCTGTCTCAGCCACTCTGTAATGTGTAAGAATGTTTCAGTTCTTTGTGAACAGAGTCAAGTTAATCTTGGAGCTCGTCTCTCTGCAGAGTAAGCTCGTGGATTTTAGCTCGGGCCGCTTGCAAGTGTTTTTCGCAGGCCCTGGCTTTAATGCCACTTTCTTTGAGTTCAGTCTCTGCTCTCTCTAGGAGGGTGTCACCTTGTTGGAGTTGTGCCTCGAGTTCCACTCTGGCTTCTCTTTCCAACTGTTCTCGGTGGTCTGTGTCGAGGCGAAGATCTTGCAGGGCATCTTGAAGTCTTTCCAGTTCTTTCTGTAGCGCTGGGTCTGTTTCATCCTCTGTCCCACGCTGGTTGTGGGTCTCGCGGAGTAGTTGATCTAGACGGCTTTGCGCGTGGGCCTGGTTCCTCCGGGCCTCCTCCGCTTGAAGCTTTAGCGTTGCGGCTTCCTGCTCCAGGCTGATGCTGCTCCTTTCACTGAGCCTTGCCTGGGCGACGAGGTTGTGTGCGATGCCTCCGACGATTCTGGCCCAGTCTTTGTAGTTGTAGCTCTGGGTTGGATCCAGGGCTATCAGCTTGTCCAGCTCGGTGTCCAGCTGCGTTTGGCTCAGATGCTGCAGATTACTGGCGTCCTTGGGCAGGAAGGGGGTGGTCATTGCTTTCAACCATGTTGAAAGGTTGCCCCAATGGACGGCAGGGCTGGATGAACGGGACATACTGGCTCACTGTAGATGAGAGAAACACAGCACACACACAAAGAGACCAATGCAAGTTCGTTCTAAGGGTAACGAGCTATACTCATACGGGCTATGCCGTTTATGAGAATTATTTATTTATTTATTTTTGGCTAACTGATGCAAACAGTTAGCGGAGCCAATTAACTTGGGTCGACTAAGG
The DNA here is from genome assembly GCF_051911475.1 of Siphateles boraxobius. Taxonomy (NCBI): domain Eukaryota; kingdom Metazoa; phylum Chordata; class Actinopteri; order Cypriniformes; family Leuciscidae; genus Siphateles; species Siphateles boraxobius. The sequence continues at coordinate 16,247,359 of NW_027508722.1, read as the reverse complement.
ACCTGAACTAGAGTTTTGACAGGCAGTAGCCTAGCGGGTCACGTGAAGACACCGGCTGCGTAATTGTCACTCTATTTCTATTATTTAGCTTCCTTGTCGGCTCTCACAGGTTACTGTCTCTAAGTGAAATGAAAGAAACAAATCACAACAGAACACAAAGATAGAAGAGATCAGAGTGAAAGGAAACAATGAAAATGAATAGGTCTGAAATGAACTGGAATAAATACTAACATTGGAAGTGTTAGGGAGAATAAGGAGGCCTAACCCTACTACCGCTGATTGGGTTTAAGATAGGGCCTACGGGTGAGTGGGGTTGTCGGGATAGCAACCTAAGAAGGTGTGGCTTGGAGAAGAGATGGGCCGTACACTTAAAATATCCGGAAGATATCTAGTATTTTGTGGCTCATAGTAGGTGGAATGGGTTTTATTAAATTTAGTTTACCTGCGGTGAATTGAGTCCACTCCAGTGAGAACCAGTGGCATGGTCAACCTCTCTGGCGCTTCCCAAACACTCAACCTCGGTGTCCTCGGCCCTCCGTTACTCTGTGTCGCGTTGCGCCCTCCCAAACAGCCTTTTTGACTTTAAACACAACTCGCCAACGCCAAGATGTCAACCGCCAGACAACACTACAAAATTGGGCTGTTCCCCAGAACCCTCCCTGAGGAGTGGCCTCTTTTTAGGCCCCGGTTTAGGTACTGGTCCCAGAAATTGCCTTTTTGTGTCGGCTGGACTGGTTGACTACCTTTGGAGTGCCAAATTGCTGATGTCAGCACTGCGGGCCGCAACGACGGACAGAGATAAAAGAAACCGAGATTCACGCACAGCCAGTGTTGGTAACGCTGGTTGGACAACCCTGCTGGCCGGAACACCACCAGAGATGACTTCAAATCACCAAGGGAGTACTACAATAGATACACAAAAGGATGAACAAGGGAAGCTTAAAGTGAATTGAGGCTTGTTTGTTTAAACCAAATTGAGTAATTATTTATGTAGCAATAAGAGTCGAAGGTTTTACTAAATAATAATAAAAAGATGGAATTATGATAATGTTGGTAATTATCAAAATAACCTAACCCAAAAGAGAGGAAAAATAATAAAAATCAAAATATGAAGAGACAGGATTGAAACACGGTAGAAGAAGCAGGCCGCAGTAGTGGGTTTTCACCACAAGGGGGCGTACTCCTTCTCCGTGCTTTGCCTGGGTAAACAGAACACTTGATTCAAATTCAAAACTTGTTTAAATTTAAAATTTAAAACAAGCAGGAAAGAATTAAAAGGGAAATCAGAATGATATCCTATAATAGCTAATAACACTGTAAAGTATCATTAATAACTGTAAAATAATCAAAAGGGGAAGATGAGATAGATGCACAATTCAAAACAGAGTGAAAGGAGGAAAAGCGTGATACCGACTTAGTGAGGAAGGCCACAGGGTGGCGCTGTTTCCTCCACATGGATATTAGTGGCAGACAGGCAAACACGACGTAAATTTACACTGGTTTAAAACCAAATTAAAATAAGCGTGAAAGGAGATTGAGAAATCAGGATAAAATTTTATAATAATTAACGTTAACAGTAAAGTTTAACCAATAACTATAAAATAGTCGAAAGAGAAAAGTAGAAATAGGCAATTCAAACAGAATTGGACAGAGAGACAAGGAGAGTTGAGTGAGCGGACTTAGAAGGTGCCGGCCACTAGGTGGGGGACTTCCAAGTGGGCTCTCTCTGGCTGTACTGGGATTTAGTTTAAGTTTTAATTCAAATCTTGTTTTTGAACCAAACTCAAAGTAAATGTACCAGTCAAAAGCAGAAAAATTTTGTCTAACACAAAATAATATTCGCACGAGCCAAGCTGTAAATGCAAATAATTATTGAGAATTAAGACAGGCTAATTCACAGGGAAATGAATTCAGCAGTAAAGAGAGCATTATCTGAAACTGCCACGAGATGGCGTAATTGCGCTCATGCCGGCTGAAGTCAGAAGGCGGGGCGTAATTTGAGACTTCTAAACACTTAAAGGACGCCCTCTCTGGAGTTTAGCAAGCGGAATTACAACCGACTTTAATGTGATTCAAACTAAGAGCTTTCAGCTCGTGTCGTGCGCTGATTTCCTGCAATAAATCACAAATAAACAAGCAGATCTCTGTGGATCTTTCGGTGCTGTACTGCACAAGATCGTGAAACAGGATTTTTTTCGCTGTGAAAACACGCAGATGTGAAACAACAGGAATTTACGTCTGTTGTTACTCACATAAACATTTTTATGTATTAGATTTACATTTAAATGTATCAGATCTTTAATTGGGTAGCTAAACCAATTTTGACCAGGAGTTTACCGTTTTTGTTGAATATCACTGAGTTAACCACGGATTCAATAACGACATTATGGAAGGCCTTTTACCACTGAAGAGAGGAAACTCGCTCTCGATCAGATTTACGTCTTGCTCTGATAGAGATTCTCGTCTTAATCAGGCGTTTAAATAATATTAACATGTACCAGCTGCAAAGAGTTTGCTTCGTCTTTACAGGGACAGGTATAATATTATGAACTGCAGCTTAATTTAGAAATTAACAGTGTTCACATGTTAGACATATTTCACAGAGTCGATTAGCTTAACTGAGATCGGCTTCGTGCCGATCAGTTCTTCAGTGGGTTTGCGTTGCGCGACTTTCACTGGAGCACGCATAAAAAAAAAATAATACACAATATACTCATAGATTGAAACTGAATTTGCTCATAAAACAAAGTTTGAAATGCGTTGCGTTCTCCACCAAACTGTAATGACAATGAGTCTTACATTAAATTAGCTCAAATTATATATAGGGAATTTAATATTTAATCATGAATGATTAATATATTGCATATTACAGTTAAATTATCAAAGCTGAAAATAGATCGATTGTATATATGAATGATCACCATAATGGGTTATGGTTCGTCATTAATATATCAATAGTCTTATTACAGATCGATTATATGAGATAACCTTAAATGGAATTAATTTAGTTATCGAACAATCTGTTTGTCCAGCAAACGGCCGTAAGATTAACTTATCAATTTTCAACAAAAATTATCTCTTTCTTATAATTCCAAAAATCTATTTTCTGGCCATGAAAAATCACCTTCTTGTTATTATAAAATTTAGGTTACTGAAATAGTAACGAATTGTAAAGCTTTGTAGCTAGATCAAACATTTCATTGACTTTGTAAAAATGAGCATTTTAGACAGAAAGCAATCAAGAATATGGTTTTAATAAAATGAAACTACGGATACAGAATTCTACATTTAAACCCGGGATACATGTATGTACAGTAAACAGTAAAACTAACGAGACAAACGAATAACAACGGGAGTGAGAGATAGAGATTGAGTGAGAGAGTGAGAGTGAGAGTGAGAGGGAGAGAGAGAGAGAGTAAGAGGATGAGAAAGTGAAACTAAAGGTCAGGATTAGAGATTGCAGTACGGCACAAACCACAGACAAAATGAACCTTGAGAGACACAAATATCAAATCCCCTGAAGGGGGTAAACAAATCTTAAAGCATTTAGATCGATAGGAATTACGATACTTGCATGATTCTTCGTGTGGCTGAGAACCAAAGCGTGTGTGTGTGTCTCTGTCCTCGTGTCACGTGTTCACATGGTCTTTCAGAGCTAGGGAGCGCGTTAGTTTGAATGTCCTTTGAGGTGCAGTTGCTGGTTGGTTCAAAGAGTCTCTTTAAAGTTGAAGTTGCCTGATTACGTTCATTTCACTGAAAGTGAACATAGGAAAGTCCGAAGACGAAAATAAAGAAAGATTAAAGAAAAAGGAGAAACACGGCGTAAAGCTCCCTAAGGAGCCATGGAACCGGAAACCTCTCACAGGGAAAAAGCTCTCTGTAGGGACTTCCTGGGGTCAGTCTTTTATGGAAAAACTGGGTTCATGCCTCTGTTTGCGCGAACCACCCATGACCATCCGAGAATCTGAAGCGGACAAAGTTTTCTTTGTCTTGTGGGGGATGCCCACTGGACTGAGGCGATTGTGTTGAGCCGTTCGGCTCCAGCACTATGAAATGTGTAAAAGAATGCACATTACTGCATTCTGCTATCGGAATTCGGCTCCGTTAGATTGAGAGAATTACAGGGATATCAAACACGTCACATGAAGATTATAGGAATACAGAGTTACATAAGATATGCATTTTATAAGCATTTAGTTCCTTCAAAGCAAGTTTGTTCCTTCGAACAAACGTCATACATGCAGTGAATATAAACTGAGAAACACACAGGAGTATAGGAAACATTGACATGCTTATATTCTAAGTTTAATGTTCAAAGTTCGTGTATGTGTGTGCGTTAATGTGTGATTGTGTGTGTGGGTATCCTTATGGTCAGCATCTGTCCATCCGTGGTGTGTACCACGTGAGGGTTTAGTTCGCAAATGGTTGTCTTCAAGACAAAGGGTAGTTTTGTGAGTAAATCCACTTATCAGTCTAAGGAGACATAATAATTGATGAGGGGGGAAAACTAGCTTGAGACCCTGAATGGATCAGTTCTTATTCTTTGTGACTGAACACAAATTGCAAGCAGTGTAAGGATTTGAGAACAACGGGGACCTGTTTCTTGATTGCCCAATGCATCATAAATGAAGTTAATCAATGACCTGCTGGCAGACATTGGGGCACCATATCACATGATTCAAGGTTTTGTGAATTAAACATATATGTGTTCATATTTGTTCAGTAGTGAAAGGAAAACAGGATTCGGTCAGTCGCTACACTGCTTACCATGGGGACCAACGTTATCTACGTCTGGTTTGCACTCATCTGGATTCTATCAATAATCCTCCACCAACCTGTTGCTGGTCTGTACCAGTATTCAGTCGCCGAACTCCTCTGGATTCGCCATCTGCCTGGGTCTCGATCGGCTCCACTACATCCCGATATGGTCAACGTTCATCCTTTCCGCCGGAGATACATGTACCGCGGGTCACGTTAGAACTATCACTATGGAAAGTCCACTGCAATTAAATCCTTCTGGTCCACTTCTCGTCGTCTTCCTCACAGGAATTCCAGCCGGGCAGCTGATCATTTTTCGCTGGCCAGCCTAGCCAGGTCGGCTTATACCACGTATGGATGTGGCAACACTACCGTCAACTTTGGCTTCCTTAATATTCGCTCTCTCACTGAAAAGGGTCATTTTATTCACAATCTCATCAATGATCGTGACCTTGATTTTATGTGTTTATCTGAAACCTGACAACAGCCAAATTACTTTTCCCAAATTAATGACGCTACTCCTCCGGGGTTTGTTTACCTTTGCAAACCACGCGGTTCTCGCGGAGGAGGTCTTGTGATAATTCATCGGGAGAAATGGAAAGTCTTGCCGGTGTCTGTTCCTGATTTTAATACATTTGAGTCTTTGGTTTTTAAATTATAAGGACCAACCCCAACGATCATCACATCAGTCTACCGTCCCCCTAAGCCACACAAGGACTTTTTGCTTGAATTTTCGACTTTGCTCACTTACTTATCTACACTCTCATCTAATGTAATAGTGCTTGGGGACTTTAACATTCATTTGGACAATAGCAATCTTCTTCTCACCAAAGACTTCTCATCTTGTCTGGACAGCTTTGGATTTAGTCAATACATTAATTGTGCAACTCATTCCAAAGGTCACTGTCTGGATTTACTGTGCTGCTCTGGACTTACTCCTTTTAACTGTGCAGTTGACAATCTCCTTATCACCGATCATTTTTTTATTTCTTTTAGTGTTATAATTCAGCTCTTCTCTACCAAACCAACCCGGTCTATCTCCTTTAGGAATATCAAGGACATTAATCCTGATACTCTCTCCGCTGCATTGATAATATTCTCCTGCTGGTCAATAACTCCTTACCGGATGACCTGGTTACTCACTATAATGATCAATTAGCTTTTATTTTAAACTCTCTTGCTCCAGTTAAATCTCGTTCGGTTTCTTTCACTCAGACTGCTCCCTGGTTCACTCCTCCACTCCGGACTCTGAAAACTAAATCCAGACTGCTCGAGCGCCTTTACAGGAAAACTGGTCTCGCTATCTATAAAGAAATGCATACAGCTCATATATCGCATTTTAAGGACTCAATCGCAAAAACTAAATCACATTATTACTCTGGTCTAATTAACTCCAATAGAGGCAACACTAAGTCACTGTATTCCATACTTAATAAGATTCACCAGCCACCTGATTCTTTTCCTCCGCACATGTATTCTACTGCCACTTGTAATGACTTCTTGAAATTTTTTAATGAAAAGACTCGTAACATTCATTGTCACATTGATACTAACATCCTTCCGTTTTTCTCATATGATCCTCCCAAACCATTACAATTATTATCCATTTTTCGAAACCGTTAGTCCGATCGAGACGAAACCACCGTCAGAAGTTTGTAACCATAGCTTGTCAACAATATGTCAATGCCCAAATGTCAAAATATTGATAGTAAGGGGTAGTAAAATTCAATCAAAGTCATTAAAGTCACGTGTCATTCATTTTTGATGCGTTTTTTCACATAAATGTCTATAACTCCAAAGCAAATTGAGATATTTTCACCAAATATGCCACACACATGTATGACCTCATTCCGAGGACAATTGAGAAAAATTTTGAGATTTTGCCTCTTGGTGGCGCTATAATAGAACAAAACATTAAATTCCCATTGACTTCAATACAGTTTTGTGATGTAAAATGCTATACTTAACAAATGCATTACTGTAACATTATGAAACTCAGAATTTGCCACCAGCACCATCCCCTGAAGGTACTCAAAAGATTTCGTGACAGCACCACCTGTTGGTCAAAAGTTAAAATTATCTTTCCAAAAATGCTAATAAGTTTTGAAAATATATGCCTATTGTAATGACACTGGTCTTAATAGATTCCTTGGGTCATGCCGAGAACATAGATACCATGATTAACGTATTTGGACAAACTTCCTGTCCGCCATCTTTATTTACTTTCAAAACCTTCTTTTTCGAACTTCTCCTAAACCATTCGTCCGATTTTCACCAAAATGGAATCATATCATCTCCAGACCATGGCGACTAAAAGTTATGGATTTCGTGACGATAGACGAAACCGTTTTCGTATACCGCAGCAGCAAAGTTGAGGCATTTTGCCAAAATTACTATTAAGTCTTTATCTCTGCAATGCCTGGACATTTTGACACCAAACTTTGTATGTGTCATTGTCACCTCACTCTGACCACATCAAATCGATTTCATAACTGCGCCACCTATTTGTTGAAAGTGATAAACCATTAAATCATCTTAAAAGTTACTGTATATCTGATTTTTCAGCCTTTTTGCCAAAATTATCTTAAAATGTAATGAATTGCTCCTTGCTGCAGTTGGTGTGCCACTCCCACCCATGGTGGCATCTGTTGCCGCTTTTTGCGCTTGGCCCCGGTAATGGCTGCTTGCAGCTATATTTATTCTTCCGTTTCTTCTTCTTCTTCTTCTTCTTCTTCTTCTTCTTCTTCCGACTGGGCGTCTATGGCAGCCCATAGAACCGTTTACGGGAAAGTTGTTCCAGTTTGACATTCTGATAGAGGACAGTCCCAACAGTAATTGCACCAATTTTGGTGTCTCTAACTCATTGCCTCTAGTGCCACCACCTGTCCAAAATGTCACTTTTATTATGCTAATAACTTTTGAACCGTAAGGCCTATCAACAATATTATTTTTTCCTCTGATTCCAGAGCTCATGACGATTCGATTGCACCCTATGATGTCATTTTTCCGTCATAAAAATATGGCTGCCATTTTGAATTGTTCAAAAAACCTACTTTTCAAACTCGTCCTAGATGGTTTGTCCGATTTTCACCAAAATCACCAGATCATCTTCAGGCAGTGGGGACAAAAAGTTATGGAATTGAAGTTGATTCGTCAAACCGTTTTCGATAACGCACAAATTTTTTTTTACGTAGCGCTTGCAAAAACAGACGTAAGGCTGTATCTCCGCAACGCTTTATCGTATAAAGACCAAACTTGGTACATGTCATCACAAGCATGACCTGAGGCTACATGCTGCGTTTCGGCGCAGCGCCACGTACTTGTCCGGAGATACAGAAAATTGCTATTTTTGCTTATAACTTTTGAACGGTTTGTCCAAAAATCATAAAAGTGGTCTCGTTAGATTCAGGGCGTCATAACAAGTCGAGCGATATCCAATTTTCCCAGATCGGCCATTTTGGCTGTCGGCTATTTTGAATTATGTGCTAAAATGCTGTATTCATGCATCATGCCATATGATTTTTCAGCCGTTTTGCCAAAATTCTCTTAAATTGTCTTTAATTGCTCCTTGCTGCAGTTGGTCTGCCACTCCCACCCATGATGGAATTTTTTTGCCACTTCTTGCGCTTGGCCCCGGTAATGGCTGCTTGCAGCTATATTTTTCCTTGTTTTTATTTTGTGATTATTTTAATTCCTTTTTGAAAAGCACTTTGAATTGCCATAGTGTATGATATGTGCTATATAAAATAACTTGCCTTGTCTAAAGCCGCACTACACAGTCTTGTACCTTTGTCTTTTTGTTTACTTACTTTTTTGCTTCAGATAAAAGTTAGTAATGTTGTTATTCACCTAGTAGCTTAGCTGGATGGCTTGGTTTATGGCTTATAATGTAAAAACTTTGAATTTTGATGACTAAACGAATACAATGTATTCATGCAAAAATATGATGTTATAGCGATCATTGTGCAGAGAGCGCACATATGGTTTGTGCACATTTATTATAATGGACTCTCGCTTGCCTAATATACGACTCATACATTTCACTATACCTTGATAACCTTGAACAATCAAAGAATACGAGAACTGTCCGGCTTTGAAGTGAAATACATTCTGAAATGAATAATTACTAAAGTCGGGATATGAGTCACTATTATCTCTAGAATCTCTGATCTAATTGGGTGGGTTTTCTCTGCATTGGTGATGTTTTGAACTGACTGCTTGAATGCATTCGCTTACTGAGTCCTTGGACTGAAAACTTTCCAGTTTACTAGTTTAAAATGATCTGATGGCAAACAGTGGAGCGGAAAAAAACAATGATGTTTCTTGTCCGAAGACCTGCTTCTTTTCACTTTTTAAAGTATTATTTCTGCTATACGCTATAGTATAGACTGAAAAACTGAGTTCAGAGGTCGAATATTATGGTTTTCAACTTTCAAACGGCATATAGTTTATGTAGATAAATTAAATAATTGAGAAATTGCACGTTGGTTGTACAGTGCGGATTAATCCTGTGGGGTCTGAGATGTTTTCTGGGCCCTGGAGGTGTTCTGACATGCCCTGACATTTGTGCTTATTTCTGTTACTTGTAATATATTCATGACTATATTCTGATTACACTTTATTCAGCACAAACTCTACTACAATAATATGTATGCAGCATGTATGTAAAAGTTTGTAGTTTTGAGAAAATTACGTTTATGCGTAGTTTGTGATGAAATATATTTTTAAGTCACTGAAATAAGGCCATAAAACCCATACTGATTATTTGCTCACACAACTTTTGAAAACTGAATCTCACAGCCTAGAACATTTGCTTCAAAACTATGTGAATATCATCCTGCCCACTCACTCACAAAAAATATATTGATTGAAAATTTGTAAGACATGTTATGTGTAAGAAAGCTGTATATGAGGAGGGTGTGAATCATCATGAATATTGATGTGTTTCACACCTGGGAAGACAAACACCCTACCCTAATAGCCCTATCAGATGGGACTGTGAGTGAACTAGAAAAAAGAATGTGGAGAGGTTAAAATAAAGGATTTTTGATTGTTCTGATTTATTTACAACACAACATAATCCAAAGATACATAACAAAGGACAAAAAGGTGCATTATTGAGCACACTGATCTAAACAGAGAGACCTCACACACTTTTGTGCCATTCCTGAAACTTGAAATCATTAGGAAGCGACACTTCACACTACACTTGAGAAAAATATATGGATTATCATATGTTACTTCAAATGTTTAATTCGTTATGACGTTATGAAATGGAGTAAAACTTGGAGTAGCTTAATGTTTGCCGCTTTTTTCTTTTCAAATGCACAGCGCTTGCAGAGACCGTTTACTGAAGGGATCGAGCCGCTCCTCACTATGAAACTTTATTGTTACCACCTTATAAACATCTACGTTTGAGCAGATATACACGAACTCAGTACTTCATGGTAAATATTGGTCTAAACGTTATAATATGTAAGTGTAATCACTCATACTAGCCTACTATAATATAATGCTGTTTTATATTATAGAGCATAAAAACATCTTTGTGTCATACATGTACATTTATTTAGCATTTAAAGGTTGCATACCTGTCTATAGTTCATATTTCAACATGTTTTTGTTGATTTCATACATTTTAGTCTGGCACCAGTTCAACTAGTACAATGTGAAGTTTATGCAACAATAACACGCTATCTAAAGCCCTATTCACACTGGATTAGTATTACCTGGGGACCTTGTGTGCATTAGAAATTACCGCATACTGCTATACATGTCATTCATTTCCATCTAACCATTCTTTTTGTTTTTGCTCTTCTGATGGTTTTTATCTTTCTCTTTCTGCAAATTGTATAGTATAGCGATATGACCCAGCACCCAAAATACTATCAAAACACTCCCATGCAGCCTCCATTCTTCGCGAAAGATGGATAAAAAAAGCACAGAGGAAACAAAAACCTTGAAAAAATTATAAACGACCCTGCCAAATCACAGAGATGTCGATTGGCACACGACTTATATTATCACAGGACCTCTGTGTTCGTCGAAATATGGTAAGTCATTTGCGGGGGAATTTTTACTTTACAAATTACAGACATGGCCGATTTGCAGAGGATTAAGATCACAGACAACATCTGCAATTATTACAAATGACTAGAGGTCACCAGGTAATACTTATCCCGTGCAAATAGGGATTAATACAAGTGGATACATCTCTTAGCTTAAAAATCTTTATTTTCCTCAAATCATGTTCTACTTCTTCTGAGGTAAATCCAAGGTAAACTCACAGCGTGTCTTCCAAACTCGATGAAAAGTAGAGGAATAATGAAGTTTGATGCTTTGTTTTGAGGCGATGGGGCGATTACAGGTTTGCGTTCCTTCAAGTGGACGATTAGCATGTGAATCCCTTGTGCACGCGTGGGTGTGGTCACATCAGAGATGTTCACAAGTCTTAAGTTTTTAAGCTGGAGTGTGGAGTCCGAGTCAAGTCTGAAGTTTTTATCACTGGAGTCTGAGTCAAGTCTGGAGTCTTTTGTCACAAGTCATTTAATGCCTTACAAAAAAAGAAAAGAAAAAAAAATTTCATACTCAAAATTCCTATCATTTGTAGGCTATTATATAGACAAAATATATGATATTTCTATCCGTTTTGTTTGTATTAAAAGTCCTAAAATGTAAATCCAGCTTGTTACTTTATAATCCATTACAATGTATAAAACAATCATCCTGGCAACAAGAGTTATTTTCAACACAATCGCTAAGTGGATGCAAGATCGCGCCAGTCGCGGTTAGTTATACAGCGTTATTGTCAGTCAGACAGTCATTACCTGAAAATATCAAACCTCGGAATGTGTAAGTCAATAGAAAACTGTACGCAGGATGATTGCGATACCTTAATATATGCACTTTAAGTAATACATGGATTAACATGCTTCTATCTCATCTTTCTCATAGACATAGGCCTACATTAAGAGAGAAAAAAGCTGAATATACTACGAAAAGATTGATAAAAAAGTAAAACAGTGCTACTGTAGGTTTCAAGGCTAGATTTTTTTTTAATGTTTTATCAGGTTTGCAATCCAAAGGAGCCATGCAGCTACAACACATTATAATATGTAATGTGAATAACCTTTATGGATGCGATGTCTCATAAATGTCATTCCGGTGTCTTTAATTATTTCCCCACATTCTTTGCATCTAGCCGATTTGACATGTTAATAAACCCAAATGAAAGAACATGGCACGGTTGCTCCCGTCATGTTTCATGGGACTTTCATTATGACATTTCGGAGTTTACACGCAATACATGGACGTAATCAAATTCTATGACTACAGGGTCCGAACTATCACGACACGTAGGGAAATATATGTGATGCAGATATTATAAAACCATTCAAATATTTTTTTTCTTTATTATATCAGTAGTTAAGGATTAAAAACTTGATTATTTTTAAAATATTCACGACTCCTTTTTGTTGAGTCTGAGTCGAGTCTGAAGTCATTTCAGGTCGAGTCTAAGTCAAGTCTGAAGTCTATTAAAATGTGACTCGAGTCCGACTCGAGTCCCATCTCTGGGTCACATTATATGGAGCTAGAATTGTGTATTTATTACATGCGAGAAAATAAATGATCTGAGAGAAAAAAAAAATTTGAGTGAAAAAGTTATCACACTGATAGCAAAAAAGCATTTCATGAGAGAAAAAATAATATTTGAGAGAAAAAGTTTTCATACCAATAGCAAAAAATAATAATGTTTGAGACTAAAAAAAGTTTTGAGAGAAAGTATTTTCTCATAGAACATAAAAAAAATATAAATTAGGAATTTTTTTAATTATTTCTGAGAAAAAAAATCTCTCTCAAAATACTTTGAAAAAAAATCTCAAATATATATTTTTTGCTATCAGTCTGAACACATTTTCTCAAAAAAAAAGTGTTTCTCTCAAAACGCTTTTCTTTGCTCTCGATGCAATTTTTTGCTCTTGTGTCAGGATTTTGCTTTCGCTGTGAAAATTGTGTCATGGGCGGGGCCACGTTCTTTTTTTCCTATTGGAACGTTCCTGGGTCATTCCTGGGATTCGGTAATATTTCAGTCCCCTAGATTTTTGAAAGTGGTGGTTCACCAAAATTAAATGTTAAAAGCTTTTCACAATACTTTGGTATGTCCTTTATAATGAATCCAAATAATTATTGCATTTAAATAATTTTTATCATTAAAAAAATCTTATTTCTGTCTTACAGCAAGCATTTTGTCATGTCCCTGAGGTTCTTCGCTGAATTTGTACTTTGACAATAATTAATAAAATGTGCACAGTGTCTATAATTTTCGGCAATAATGCAAGTATTTATTTGTTTTCTTTGCTTTTGAAAAATAAAATAAAAAAAAGCAAAATATTTGATAAAAAACAACTTATAAAGTTACGCCCCTCAGTCTGAACTCAACCCCGTCACACCAACCATTCTCCACCCATAATAATTTAGACTCCACCCATATGTAACACCATTCACTGGAAGTTGCATCATTCAGCCCTCTTCAACAGCATGGTGCAGAAGAAGGTGAGTGATATCACACTTTTTATTCATTTTTTGAGGTGTATTATAGTCAGGGAGGGTACTGTCAGGCTTAACAACTCAACCCCATCACATACAATTAAGATGGAAAATGATGACTTCTCAAAATTTTATTTTAATCCATAAAAATCTCAAATATACTTATTTCATTGGCTGCCATGTGGCTCGCTCTTCTACACCACATTAAGAGCAGTGGCCATTTTGAGCAAAAAAAAAACTCAACCCCATCACACTCCACACCGTCACATATGACATTGTTTCGGGGTTGTAAACTTTGTGACAGGGTTGAGTTATTCCCTTAATTTAAATTAATGATTTCAATTAAAAAGTTTAATTTCAGTAAATATATTATTACCAACTCATATTTTAAATCATATTTTTGTTATAGATAAAATATTTGATGCAATGTTTCCACTTAAACTTCGATAGGCATCCTAGTAAGAAATGGCACCCACATCAACAGCAGAGAGGCAAAGGCAGTTTCGTGCACGCAGAGATGCTGACCCAGAAAAAAGGGCACAGTACCTTGAGAGAGAGAAGCAGAGATGGAGAAGGAATGTTGAGGCAGGAAAGAAAAAAACAATTAGTGACCTAAGTGAGAGAGCACAGCGCCAGAGGCGGGGAAAACTGGGAAAACCAGGGAAAACCTCTTTTCCACGAGATATTGAAGCCAAAAATTTGCCTTAATTTTGAATGAATGTAAAACGGCGTTGTGGCAGCATGCCTATTGGCTGTCCTGCGGCAGCTGCAGCAGCCTATCGAGAGAGGCCCTGCGTGACGCCATATCCAATGGGGGCGCTTCGCGCCCACTACGTCACCTCCCGCCTGGGCAGGCGTGACCTGGACCTATATAGCTCGATGGGCTGATATAATCTGGTTTTTCATCGCCGAAGCGATCCAGAGCGTGTTGCAGGCACGGCAAAGATACGCAGTACTCGTTCCCTCTTCTAGAGAGAACCGAGGTTACGTTAGTAACCGAGTATGTTCTCTTACGAGAGGTTCTCTCGTACTGCGCAATATCTTGAGCTAGGGGAACACAGTGTAAAACGCTGTGCCTGCTGGGATCCAACACCAAAGTCCCAAGGGGCTCATAATCACCATAGACTCACAGAGAGTCAGGGAAGAGAGGCTAGAAGCATCATTCCCAATAAGTTAGCATCCTAAGGGAGCTAATCACATCAACAGTGATCCATACAGTCAGGGTGAAAAATTCGGCCTGAACTGTGTAATGGTATGGGTCTTATTCTGCCCATAGAGTAACTTTATCGATCAGCGAGCGGTGCTCAAGCGGTTGTAGTATTCTGAGCCGAGCAACCAGGCAGACAATACTAATTTTAGACAGAAAGTAGTTTAGCCTGTAAGGCGGGAACCTCTAGGTTATAAAACCTTATAAATATAGACGGGGAGGCCCAGCCTGCCGCCATACAGATATCCTGTAAGGTAATCCCGCTAGACCAAGCCCACGACGAGGCCATGCCTCTTGTGGAGTGCGCTCTAACACCTAAAGGACACTCCAAGCCTTTAGATGTGTATGCCAGCGCAATGGCATCAACTATCCATCTGGATAGGCTCTGTTTCGATGCGGCTAGTCCCTTACCACGTCCGCTGAACAAAACGAAGAACTGCTCAGTCTGTCTGAAAACAGACGAGCGAGACACATAAGCTCTTAACGCCCTGACTGGGCAAAGGAAGCTTGCATCCCTTTCTTCATTGTAAACCGGTAGGGCAGACAAGGAAATAACCTGAGCCCTGAACGGTGTGTTGAGGGATTTAGGCACGTATCCGTGTCTTGGTTTGAGTATGACTTTCGAGTCATTTGGCCCAAATTCCATACACGTCGCGCTCACTGAGAGCGCTTGTAAATCCCTTATGCGCTTCACTTGAATGACAGATGTTTCATGTCTGACGACTGGATTGGCTTGAACAGGGCACCTTTCATGGCTTCCAAAACCGTGGAAAGGTCCCACATGGGGACTGAGGGGGGTCTGGGAGGATTCTGCCCTTATCCAGTAGCTCTTGAAGGAAGGAGAGCACTTCCGTAATCCCGCAGTCTAGGGGTGAACAGCCTCGGGCTTTGCACCAGCCAGAAAACACAGACCATTTCGAGGAATAGAGCCGTCTAGTAGATGGCGCTCTAGCCTGCGTGATCGTGTTTAACACTCTCTCTGGGAGGTTTGCGGGTACCCGTTGATGGCCCATGCGTGCAGGGACCACAGTTCCGGGCGAGGATGCCAAATCGAGCCCTTGGCCTGAGAGAGGAGGTCTTTCCTAATCGGTACTGACCATGGGGCAGTGCTGGTCAGCTGCATCTGGACTGGAAACCAGGCCTGGTTTTTCCAGAGCGGAGCCACAAGTAGCACCGAGCATCCTTTTTCCCTGATTTGTTCCAATACCTGAGGCAGGAGTGAGACGGAGGGAAAAGCATAGAGTGGTCAGCGTGGCCAGACATGGGCCAGCGCATCCCTGCTCTTGGATAAAAACTCCGGACATTGAGCGTTTTCTTGAGACGCAAACAGGTCTACCTGCGCTCTGCCGAATGTCTCCTACAGCAGTAGGACCGTCTGCGGGTGCAGAGACCATTCTCCTGCTGGAATATTGTTTCTGGACAGTCTTTCTGGTCCCAAATTCAGGTGACCAGTCACATGTGCTGCTCTCAGTGACCGCAGATTGTGCTGAGCCCAGACCAGGAGGCGTTCCGTCAGCCTGTAGAGGTTTCGGGACCTGACGCGGCGCCACCCTGGTGATTTATGTAGGCCACCACTGACATGTTGTCCGAGCGGACCAAGATGTGGTGACCTTTTATTTGGGGATAAAAACACCTCAGCACGTTGTCGACTGCCATCATTTCTAGACAGTTTATGTGTAGGAGCTTCTCTCGTTCTAACCACTGGCCACAGAACGGTATGCCCTCGAGCAGGGCTCCCCATCCCGAGGTGGACGCATCCGTGGACACCACTTTCACACTCGAGAAAGTCCCCAGGTTTACACCTGACTGGTACCAGTCGCTTGCTCTCCAAGGTTTCAGAGCTGTAACGCATTTGTGATCGACCTTGAGGCGAAATAGACCGGAGGCCCATGCCCGAGGTGGTACTCGCGCTTTTAGCCATAGCTGCAGCGGGCGCATGCGAAGCAGACCCAACTGGAGTACTGATGATGCTGAGGCCATGAGACCCAGCATTTTCTGAAACCGTCTGAGCGGGACTATAGTGGCGCAGCGGAAGGATTTCGTGATGCGCTGAACGTTCAGTCTGCGCTCTGGCAACAGTCGCGCTGTCATAGACAGCGAGTCCAGTTCTGTGCCCATAAAAAGATATTCTCTGACTGGGAGACAGCGAACTTTTCGCCCAATTGACTTTGAGACCTAGATTCTCGAGGTATTCGAGTAATATGGTCCTGTGTTCTATGAGCTCTGATTGTGATCGAGCTAGAATCAGCCAATCGTCCAAGTAGTTCAAAACTCGCATGCCCCGAAGTTTCAGGGGTGCGAGAGCCGTGTCCATGCACATCGTAAATGTACGGGGTGCTAGGGACAGACCAAACGGTAGGACTGTGTATTGATATGCCTGCCCCTCGAAGGCGAATCTCAAAAATCGCCTGTGACTATTTGTATTTGGAAATACGCGACTTTCAGATCTATTGACATAGTCCCCTTGGCAAATCTGCGCGAGGATTTTCCTGGTCGTGAGCATTCTGAAATTTATCTGCTGCAGTTTTGTTTTATGTTCCAGCACTGAGGAATGTTTTAGACACTATAGTGAATTGACCTATTGTGCCCATTTGATAAAAGGTTCTGTTTGTACCGACCGTACTGTCTGCAGTAGTTTTTTTTTTGTTTAAATTCTCACTGCAGTTCATATAAAGTAAAAACGAAAAAATTAAATATGACTATTTCTTTATTACATGGTTGCCTAAAATAAAATTGTGTTTTGTTTGAGTCTCAAAAAGGGATTTTCGTATTAAACAAATACAAATTAAAAGTAGGCCAATGTGTCCTTTCAACCCTGTTACAGTATTCAACCCAATCACAGTATTCTCAACCCTGTCACATTAATATTTTTGGAAAATAAAATAAGGAAGACAATTCAAAATTTGAGCATTTCTTGCTGATTACCACCCGACATATTAAGGGCTAACAAAGTAAAATTGTGGTTTTAGTGAAACATCTAAATTATTTTTTTTCTTACTAAAATAAAGAGACCAAGAACAAACAATTTGGATATTTGTAACTTCCATCACATACAAATGTGAAAATTGTCATAAATGTTACATTTGAAGTCATTGAATTGGTATGAGGGACACATGAGCAGTAGGTAGATGTTTGTTTTATAACAAGTTTTGTGTAAAATCCTGTTTAAACTAATTCAATTTTGTCCGTTACGGGGTTGAGAATAAAAGGTGTACAAATCTGAAAAAAACTGAAAATAATAAAAAGCCTTTAATGCCTGAGATGGGAAAATATGATTTTTTGAAGGTTTGATATGTACCTAATAATGTGGGGTATTTAGAAATGTAATCATATGTAGTTCAAAAATTAAAAAAGTCCAAGTTGAAATATTACCGAATCCTAGGAATGACCCAGTCGAGTGAGCATCCTCTTGTCTTGGGAGTCGAACTGAATCATTACACCATTGTTCGGTTCACCTAGATAGATGCCGCCTCTGCCTTAATTGAGCACGGACACTCCAATGTTTGGGTAAGATGATGACACACACAACTCGATGGGTAGCTGGCTGAGCAAGGCTGTGTGTGTCATCATCTTACCCAAACATTGAGTGTCCGTGCTCAACTTAGAGCTTAGATCGGGCCCCAAAAAATCAAGCCCGACCCTACCCGAGCCCGGCCCGGCCCGGCCCGACACATTTACTATAATTATGAGCCCGAACCCGATTTAAAGCCAACCATTTTAATACGTGGCTCGTTATAACTGACATTCTCAACTACTTTCTATGTTACTTTCTCCTCCTCCTCCTTTGTTCTGCACCTCCAAATACTTTCAAGTTAGCCTACTTGTCGCCATCATACGCATCAGCATAAATGCTCCTGATAAATTATTTGTTATTAAAGCATTAACACACAAACCACTGTTATAACATAAAATCAAGCAGGCTACTGCGTGCATGGTTTGGCATGACTGAATGCGCGCAATTATCAATGAAGCTGACTGCACAATGAATCTTTCATAATATATACACTTTGTTTGTTATAATAAGAGGATTTGCCAGCATACAGAATTCAGCTCTGAACAAAAGTCCGTTTTGAGCAGTGAGGGGAGTCTATCGTAAATGCTTCTGATTGGCCATTGCGTTCAAGAAATCAACACATATGTCTGTGATTGGCTACATCGCTCAACGCTGCAAACATGATAAAAAATGAAACTCTGGCCTGTAAATCATTTGTATTTTGTTTTAGTTGTTCTTGTTGCTTTTCTGCAACAGATGAATAAAAATGTATTCTGTTTTATATGTTTTATTCATAGATATTTCTAGTTTGCGGGATTCCCACGAATCGTTTTATTCTCCCTGAACCCACACACACAGAGTGAGTGCATTACAGCCCGCGCTCGCACTCGGCCATCAAATCTAGTCCCACACCGCACCGCACTCTTTTGCGTTGGGAGTGCACGTCTCTAATTCAAAGGCCCGGCCCGAGGATAGTGACGGGAAATATCGGCCCGACATCGGGCTCGGGCAGAGAATCTAAGCTCTAAGGCAGAGGAGGCATCTATCTAGGTGAACCGAACGCGAACAATGGTGTAATGATTCAGTTCGACTCCCAAGACAAGACGATGCTCACCCGACTGGCCAATAGGAACGTTCCAATAGGAAAAAAAGAACGTGGCCCCGTCCATGACACAATTTTCACAGCGAAAGCAAAATCCTGACACGAGAGCAAAAAATTGCATCGAGAGCAAAGAAAAACGTTTTGATAGAAACACTTTTTTTTAGAGAAAATGTTTTCACACTGATAGCAAAAAATATATATTTGAGATTTTTTTTCAAAGTATTTTGAGAGAGATTTTTTTTCTCAGAAATAATTTAAAAAATGTCAAATTTATATTTTTTTATGTTCTATGAGAAAATACTTTCTCTCAAAACTTTTTTTAGTCTCAAACATTATTATTTTTTGCTATTGGTATGAAAACTTTTTCTCTCAAATATTATTTTTTCTCTCATGAAATGCTTTTTTGCTATCAGTGTGATAACTTTTTCTCTCAAACATATTTTTTTGTCTCTCAGATCATTTATTTTCTCGCATGTAATAAATACACAATTCTAGCTCCATACATTAGAGATAATGAGCAGAGGCTTGAGAAACTGTACCTCTCGTTGGTTTCATACGGATTACTTAGACAGAGAATATTGGTTCCCTTTCAAGGGAACTCGAGCTGCGTTGAGACGCGGGGGGAACGCTCATGAAAGAGCGAGACGTCATAGGCGGGTGACACTATATCTATGTCTATATATATATATATATATATATATATATATTTATTTTTTATGGCGAAACAAGAGTTCAAGCATTGTGTTGTCCCTTGACCTCGTTTCATCACGGGTGGGGACACACATCAGCTTTGTGTTGTTTGTTTGGGAGTGGAGCATGCCCAGTCAGTTCTCGAGGGAGCTGACAGCGAGCTTTGCGAGAAGCTGTCCGTGAGGACGCTCCGCTCTAGCTGGGCGTTCTTTGAGGAGGACGGTTCGGTTCGCGTTCCCCGAGGTGCGGGTCCCGCTGCTGCCGAGGCACAGCGAAGGCTTTCATCTTGGGGTTCGCATATGGATCTAGTAGCGGGGCTTGAGACGGGCCCAGCCCTTTCTCAACCCTTACCTGCTGGATCCAGTGCCTCTGCCCAGGAAGGAGCCCGCGCTGCGGCTTCTCCTTCCCAGGTCGAGGCACCAATGCTAAGACTATCCAGTTCTGAGGATCTGGATGTCGTCAGTGTTGATATGGGGGATTATGAGTCTTCGCCAGCTCCTACCTCCGGTAATGATGAGGAGCTTATAGAGGTTTTATCTCGTGCTGTAGCTAGATTAAATATTGAATGGCCAGCTGATGATTCTCAGAGTGTTACAAAAAAGAGTTTACTAGATGAAAGATTTCTACCATCTAGAACACAGCCTCCACGTCGGGGACTCCCGTTTTTTCCCGATCTCCACACTGAGGTATGGAGATCGTGGAATAAACCGGCGTCATTCAGAGTGTTTAACCCACAAACTTCCAACTATAGTAACGTTTTGGGTGCATCTGATTATGGTTATTTGACAGTACCTCGGGCTGAAGAGACGCTCGCGATCTATCTCTCTCCTGAGTCAGCGTCATCATTAAAAGCCCCAACGTTACCCACCAAGCCTTTAAAGTCTACATCTTCGCTGGTGGGTAAAGCTTATTAGGCAGCAGGTCAGGCTGCATCATGTCTGCACACTATGTCTATACTGCAGGCATACCAGGCTGATCTGCTGAAGGATATCGATGAACGTGAGGAAGTCAGCGCTGACGCAATTCGAGAATTGCGTCACGCAACAGACCCGTCTCTCCGGGCCACCAAGGAGACGGCCAAATCAGTGGGCCGTTCTATGGCAGCCCTGGTGGCCACGGAGCGGCATCTTTGGTTAAATCTGTCAGATATAAAGGATAAGGATAGGTCTGTTCTTATGGACGCCCCGCTTTCACCTTCAAGTTTGTTCGGCGACGCTATCAACTGTGTCGTCGATAGGTTTCAAGAATCAAAAAAGCAATCTGCTGTGTTCCAGAGGTTTCTCCCTCAATGTTTCGATGTCCCCGAGACTGCTGGGCGGACTTCTGAGGGTTTTGAGAAATCATTCCTCCTCTGCGCCCTCTGGGGGGGCGATTCTCTGAGGAGAGTCGCGGGGCTGCCACATCGGTTGTTCCCTGCCGGTTCGGCGCTTCAGGGCACCGAGGTGTCAGCGTCCCCATACGATCCTCCGAGGAGGGTCGTAGAACGGTCAGTTCGGTTGTTCCCTGCCGGTTCGCCGCTTCAGGGCACCGAAGTGTCTGTTTAACCAAATCCCGACTATAGTATCCAACTGCAGACCCGCAGCACCACCAGTTTCAGAACCCCAGCACCAGAACCGGAAGTAAGGGGCGGAGCTTACGTTCTAACACCAGCGCCAGGACCGAAGGGAGGGGCGGAGCTTATTTTCTAAACCGAGTAACGCCACCTAACGTTTTGGAGCGTAATTTGCTTAGACACGAAACAGCATACTTTTATTACACACGAAACGTCAAACTTTATACGTATGTTATAATCATACATTAAGGAACAGTACAATAAGCATTTTAAAACATTTATTTCGTGTAATATAATTGTATATAGTTATCCGTTTCATTGTATTATGAGAGTTATTTCCTGATCATGATGGTGAAAAATAATGCTTGAAACTTATGGGCATTTTAATGTACAACAGGTTAATTGTTTTAGCTAAGCAGTTTATACATAAGTGTAGATTTATGAAGGTAAGACCTTTGTTTTTGGTTTTTATGAAGGAGTTAACTCTGTATAAGAAAGCTTTTAAAGATATAAAAACAAGACAAGCCTTGGAGGTTTTCAAAATTATATACAATTTGATAACTGATTAGACCTCTGTGATATTTTATTTTCTATTTATTTATATATTTATTGTGTTTACAAAAAATTTAAATTGTTGTGATATTGAAGGTATGTATTGTTAATATGAATTTGCAATGCCTGGTTTTGATTGTTTAATAAAAAAAACGTATGGGCATTTTATATAAAATATACTTTATTTCACAAGAACATGTGCAGCATGCATTTTTCTTTATGTAAAATAATAATGTCAAAAATCTAAAAAAGAGAGAGAAAATTCGGCATTGTTTTAAAAGAAACAATAAAAATGTATACAACAAATGACCAATTCACCCCTAGGCCCATTTTATCACAACAATCCTGTATAAATTTAACTTACAATGTATCACATGAGGAACTCACTCTCAGGCCCATTTTGTCCTTACATTCTTGCAAAAATAACTACAATGCAATAATAATAATTCCGCCCCTCCCTCACTTCCGGTTCTGGCGCTGGGGTTCTGAAACTGGTGGTGCTGCGGGTCTGCAGCTGGATATATCTCAATCCCGAGGCCAGTCTCGAGAGACTGGTCCCCTTAGTAGAATTTCTGGCAGCGTGGAAACTACTGCCAAATATTTCTCAGTGGGTCCTTTATATAATAAAAAAGGGTTACAGAATTCAGTTTGGTTCTCGTCCGCCCAGATTTCAAGGGGTCCTTCCCACAGTGGTGGACCCAGAGCAGGCTCGGGTTATGGAGCAAGAAGTAATGACGCTTCTGCAAAAAGGGGCTATAGAAAGGGTTTCTCCTCCCAGCAGAGAGTCAGGGTTTTACAGCCGTTACTTCATCGTTCCCAAGAAGGATGGAGGGTTGCGTCCTATTCTAGATCTGCGTCAGTTAAACAGCAGAGTTCAGAAACTTAAGTTCAAGATGCTTACACTCAAACAGACTGATCACAGATTCAGTCCGAGGGCTGGTTTGTCACAATAGACTTGAAGGACGCTTACTTTCATGTATCCATTCATCACAGGAAGTTCCTGAGGTTTGCTTTCGGGGGTGAAGCATACCAATATCGGGTCCTTCCATTCGGCCTAGGTTTATCGCCCCCACCTTTACAAAATGCGTGGATGCAGCGCTGGCTCCTCTGAGACCCCAGGGCATTCGCGTATCAAACTATATCGACGACTGGTTGATCCTGGCTCGTTCCGAGCAGTTGGCAGTTCGGCATCGAGATGTCGTTCTGTCTCACATAAAGAGGTTGGGGTTGCGGCTAAACACCAAGAAGAGTGTGCTCCTCCCAGCCCAGAGGACCACTTTTCTAGGGGTGATGTGGGATTCGACAACTATGCAAGCACGATTGTCTCCAGCACGTATTTCTGCAATTCTCACAGCCCTAAAGAGGGTAAAACTAGGCCAGTCACTCACTGTGAAACAGTTTCAGAGACTGGTGGGTCTCATGGCAGCTGCGTCCAACGTAATTACTTTTGGCCTTCTTTACATGCCACCCCTGCAGGGGTGGCTCAGGATCAAGGGGTTTTCTCCGAGGGGAAATTCGTTTCACACGATCAAGGTCACGTGGCAATGCCTACGTGCCTTGGTCATGTGGAAGAAACCTTGGTTCCTCGCCCAGGGCCTAGTATTGGGGGCTTCTTGTCGACGTGTAACGCTATCGACGGATGCTACCCTCACAGGCTGGGGGGCGGTCATGAGTGGCCACTCGGCGACAGGTCTCTGGCAGGACCATCAGCTTTTGTGGCATATAAACCGACTAGAGATGATGGCGGTATTTCAGGCTCTGAAATACTTCCTGCCAGACCTGAGAGGCCATCATGTGCTTGTCCGCACAGACAACACATCGGTGGTCTCTTACATCAATCATCAGGGGGGGTCTGTGGTCTCGATTATTATGCAAACTGGCTCATCAGATCCTCCTATGGGCCCAGGGGAAATTACTGTCACTCAGGGCAGTTTATATTCCAGGGTGTCTGAAGGTGGGAACAGATATCCTGTCAAGGCAGGGGCTGAGGCCCGGGGAGTGGAGACTTCACCCTGAGGTGGTGGAGCTCCTATGGGAGAACTATGGTCAAGCTCAGGTCGATCTTTTGGCATCTTACGATTCAACCCATTATCCGCTTTGGTTCTCCCTCACATATCCAGCTCCTCTCGGACTGGACGCTATGGTGCAGGTGTGGCCGCGGCTGCACCTGTATGCATTCCCCCCGATAGCTTTGGTTCCGGGAGTTCTGGAGAGGGTTGGCCAGGAGGGGGCTCATCTATTATTAGTAGCCCCGCACTGGCCGGCCCGAGTGTGGTTCTCGGACCTAGTGTCCCTTCTGGACGGCTCTCCCATGGAGATTCCTGTCAGAAGGGACTTGCTATCTCAAGCGGGGAGCACGATATTTCACGACCTCTCAACTGAGGTCGTTGAGACCATCCTTCAATCCAGAGCTCCTTCCATAAGAAAACTATATTTATTGAAATGGAAACTGTTCTCTACATGGTGTGGAGGACGTTTTTTAAATCCTGTTAACTGCCCGGTTGGTACAGTTCTCGATTTCCTACAAGACCGTTTCTCTGCTGGATTATCTCCTTCCACCTTAAAGGTGTACGTAGCCCTTATCGCACCCCTCTGGGGGCTTCTTCTCTTGGGAGAGATCCTCTTATTACTCGTTTTCTCCGTGGTACATTGAGGCTGAGGCCTGCACTGCACTCTAGAGCACCGGCTTGGGATTTTGCCATTGTACTTGAGGGTCTGGCCTTGGCTCCCTTCAAGCCTATGGAAGAGGTTTCAGAGAAGTTCCTTACACTAAAAACTCTCTTTCTACTCGCTATTTCTTCTATCAAGAGAATTGGAGATCTACAAGCCCTGTCGGTGGCTCCTTCATGTTTGGAATTTGCACCTGGTATGGTGAAAGCATTTTTACACCCTAGGCTGTGTTACATTCCTAAGGTCCCAGCTAATGTGGCGGGCCCCATTGTGCTGCAGGCTTTTTGCCCTCCACCTTTTAATCCCCAGACCAGGAAAGTCTCAATCTGTTAGGTCCCGTTAGGGCTTTGGATGCCTACGTTCACAGAGTTGCCCTGTGGCGTAGATCAGAGCAGTTATTTGTCTGCTTCAGTTCAACCAAGAAAGGTTGCCCTGCATCGAGACAAGTAATGAACAAGTGGGTAGTTGAGGCTATCTCACTTGCTTATGAAGCGGCCGGACAGCCTTCACCTATGGCTGTCCGTGCTCATTCTAAAGGAGTATGGCTGCCTCTAAGGCTTTAATTTCGGGTGTTTCCCTTCAGGACATTTGTAATGCGGCAGGCTGGTCCTCACCGCATACATTTGTCAGATTTTATGACCTAGACCTCTCCACTCCCGGTGCTAGGCTGCTTGGTTCTTAGAGTGCGCAAGGACTTTACACAGAACGGGCATTTCTCATTATGGCGTAGTGGGTGTGGGATTCCCAACGCGTCTCAACGCAGCTCGAGTTCCCTTGAAAGGGAACGTCTCAGGTTACGTATGTAACCCTGGTTCCCTGAGAGGGAACCAGACGCTGCGTTCTCCTGCCATACTTCCTGCATGCCCTGATCGACTTGCTTCAGGCCTTTCCAGAAGCTGTCGCGGTCTGTTTTCTGGTGTGCTTTTTAGCTTCCTGGTCTATGACGTCACCCGCCTATGACGTCTCGCTCGTCCATTGGACTGATTATACACATGCTTCACGACGCAATCACGCAGAGCGTTCCCAACGCGTCTCAACGCAGCGTCTCGTTCCCTCTCAGGGAACCAGGGTTACATACGTAACCTAAGACGTTTTTGATATTAATTATATAGTTTAAAATAGTCAATCAAGCTTTCTAAAGACATATCTCCCATGTCTGTGTGGCAAGTATTCGCTGAGTTACAGTTCATTTTCTGTTTCAGAATGGACTTCACAGTGAGAGAGATGGCAGAAAACACATCATGTTTATTTTCTTTATTTCACGATTATCACAACATTTTGTTTTTATTATGAGTGCACACAAATAAAAGTAGACATTTAACAGTTTTGAATCATATATAACACTTATGTATGACAAAAATTGACAGAGTTATTTGAGTCTCTTTCGTACTGATAAGAAATAAAGCGAGGTGTTCGCGCCAGTCGACCCCAGGGGTACAATAATTAATTAATTGACTTTTTTTAGCGAGGTGTGCCCCACGCTTTGAAAACCCCTGTCCTATATGAAAAATTAATGGAAAATATATTTCTGGAACTAACATAGCTGAAAAAGGGAGTGGGCACTAATACACTCTAATGTGAGTTCAGTGGTCTATTGTGTTTTATATGTTTTGTAAGCACGTTTATTTTAAGGCATGATTACAGACAAAGCAAATGTATGTCCTACAGGTTCTTCTCAGTTATCATAATTTGTAGCGTAAAAAGAAAAGCTGGTTAATTCAGGATAAATGTAGATTCCTCTGCTGTAGTGATGTGAAATAATTAAATTTCCCCAAATTGCAGTTCAGACTACACGTTACACCCATCAACTTTGTACTCTTTCACAAAATCTTTCAGTTCTTTGCAGTAAATCCTGTTGACTGATGCTTTGCATATTGAGGTTGATAGCTTCTGCTCGACCCATGTCTTTGAATCCAGTAGGTACTGCATGCTGAGAGAGAGAGAGAGAGAGAGAGAGAGAGAGAGAGAGAGAGAGAGAGAGAGAGATCATGTCTATTAGATTTAGGGTCTTCTATATGCTAGTGCAGCTGTTTTCAAAGTTTTTGATGCGAAGGACCCCGAAATATAACAAACTTAATTCAAGGGATTCTACCTATGGAACACCTCTGTGTGATTGTGTTTTCAAGCATGTGTAAAATTAGTCCAGTTGCATGGCGGAACGTCAGCCCGTAGTGTGTGACTTCACAACCAGGAAGCTATATAGCGCACCCAGACCAAACAATATCAGCTTCGGATTGGCTGAAGCAAGTCAATTACAGGTGTAAAGACCTTGGGCCGCTCGATCGGCCCAAGGTCCCGGCATCCGATCAGCAGGGAAGGTCTCTGCGTGTTACTGTCTTTTCTCGCGGCAAAGTATTTTTGGTTAAATGCAATACATTTTCTCATGAATTAACTCGTTATTTCATCTGACTCCATAAATGAAAAGGATTTTAATGATATCCGTGTATCATTAAATGTGAGCGAATGTTTTACTATTCTTTTAAACTCTTGAATGAAAATAATGTCAAAGTCAATTGGAATAATCAAATATCACAATTTAATATGTCAGGTAAATTTATCATTACAATTTCATAACCTATTCAAAGATAATCAATGCAAAACATCAAATAATCTAGAACAAAGAGGAAATGTTTACCCGACAAGAAATGCGTGAGGCTCGCAACTCTCAGCCTCACGGGCCGATCTCAAATACAGAAAAGGCCCCGAGCTCTCGCTGCGTTTCATTATGTACCCAGACCTCATTTCAAATCTAAACATCATCCACAGTGGAAATTTACCTGTAAGTCACCATTTGCTAGCAGTGGAAAATTAGCATTCAGTCAAAAGATCAGAAGGTGTTAACTCAAAGACACACCCTCCAGTGTGGAAGATGTTTCTAAACTTCATAAGAACTTTATTACCTTTTGGTTTACTTCTTTGGGAATGAGACATTTGTACCAGTCGCACCGAGACATTTCAAATAATACCAAACATGTATAAAACTCGATGATCGCGGCATCGGAAGGGGAGCTGAACTCTAGAGATGATGACTCGGCTGCACTGCCTCCTCCCCAGTGTTGCCCAAGCCAGATCCAGAGATGTCAGCTATGCTGACAAAGGCCACATGGCCGTAGGGCTCGTGTGGAACCCTCCACCATGTCCCGAGCCGTCTCGGTTGGATGACAGGTATATTGGGGTGGGTCGTGCTGGTTCTCAGTCCACCGCACCGGTTCCTTTCTTTCCTGAAGTGCAAGAGGAGCTTACAAGGGCATGGATGGCACCTTTCTCTGCCAGAAACTGTCTGAGTAGTTCCTCCCCCCTCACTACCCTTGATGGGGGAGCGTCAAAGGGTTACGAGGCTATCCCTCCAGTGGAGCGGTCTGTTGTGTTGCAGCTGTGTCTGGCAGCCGCCGTTTCCTGGAGGGGTGATCTTTGTCACCCCTCTATAGCCTGTAAGTTCTGCACGCCATGGCGTTGCTCCAGGTCCACCAGGCCCAGGCACTCATGAACATGCACGAGGGTAGTCCGGACCGTGAGCTCATGAGTGAGCTCCGCACTGCAACCGGCGTGCATGTTAATCAATGAGTGCATTCACACCGAGAGCAGGAGCAGCGCGTGAGCGTCGAGCAGGAGCATCGCGTGAGCAGCAGTGAAGCGGGGTTTCGGCGCAGAGTCTATTTTTGCTGCGCTGCTCGCGCTCAATTAAAGTGATTGTTTAGCCTGGCTGGACATGTGGCAGACGAGAGAACAACTGTTTGCGAAATAAAACTTGCCATTGATGTACAAGTGATTGCAATAGGCCTGTGTGTGTGTGTGTGTGTCTGTGTGTGTGTGTTTTGAGAAACATCTTTATACTGCAAGGCTATATTTTATTTTTATTTGCTATTTATATATTATTTTGCCATTATGCCATTACCTGTTTTCATACAGAAGTTTAGTTTCCTAAATAAGTAAATATATCACTTTTATTTTTTTAGTTGAATATATGGAAATGAAAATGGTTCTTCCATACCATAACACTGCACTTAGATATGTGTGAATTTCCCACACCAGGAGTAATAATTTATATAGTTCTATTTTATTTTATTTGTTCAAAAAATGTTCTATGTTATATGTAAAATGTTCTATTAAAGAAAAGCTAGAAAATAAATATTTGTGTTTGCTGTAAAGTGGTTAGAAAAAATGAAATCAGAATCGGCTAAAATCGGTATCGGCAGGCCAAACTCATGAAAAATGGGAAATCGGAATCGGCCTAGAAAATTGTAATCGGTGCATCTCTAATATCTATCACATTAGGTGTTGAGCAGATGTGCTACTGGAAAGATTTAGTGATCATCATCACACCTAGTGTTGAGCATAGCTCCTGATTTATGCGCGTTGAATATCTTTTCCTGCTGGCGAAGGTTAAAGATAGCCGCTCCTCCAGCCATTATGAAGACCAGTTATAAAATCAATCTTCATACATCAATCTTCATACTATCAGGTGGTGGGTCGTGACCGTCTTGGCCCCAGATTGGTCTGCAGCTTTGACCTGATGGACGTGTACTTCAGATCTCTTCCTTCCGCGCCGCAGGCCACCCTGTGTGTTGCACGTATGGAAGTATCAGTGCAGAGTCTTTTGTACAAAGGGCGTGTTTTAACGGGGGCCTGGGCGACCCTCGACTACAAGGGCATTCGTGCCTCAAGTTGTTAGACATTGCGACCGTTGCACAAGCTTCCCTTGCATGTCACAACTCACCGTCACTTCCTCCTTGGAGTCAGAAGCTTCTGAGGACTCTTTGTTCCACTTTTCCCGCTCTACTCAATCGTGCCGCCAACGAGCCTCACGACAGTTGTAGCCAGGGCAAGTGGAGACTCCATCCCTTGGGTCCAGCTGGGTCATGACCATTCTGGGGCCGCTCAGTTGCCTCTTCGGTTACGTCTTCCTGCCAGTGCTTCTGTCCGAGCGGACTACCCTTGGAAAGTCACTGGGGCTCAGCTGCCCCGGGGGCCCGCAGAAATGCGTTCCCCCAGTGAGCCTCCTAAAAGCGACCGCGACTCATGATCAACTGGCGCCTGCTCCAGTCAGTTAATTCATCACACTTCAGGTTGAGCAGAAATGCTCCTGAAACCCAGTGCAGTTCGTCGCACTCAAAAGTTGAGCAGCAGTGCTCCTATAGCTCAGTGAATTCATCGCACTCATGTGCTGAGCAGTAGTGCTCCTGAAGCTCAGTGATCCTTTCACACTCAGTGCTGAGCAGAAATGCTCCTGTAGTTCAGTGAAATTCTTCGCTCAGTGAAGTTCTTCGCATTCGAGAGATGAGCAGAAATGCTCCTGTAGCTCAGTGAATTTATCACACTCGTGTGTTGAGCAGGAATGCTTCTGTAGCTCAGTGAAGTTCTTCACACTCAAGTGTTGAGCAGAAATGCTCCTGCATTTCAGTGAAGTCTTCACACCTGATTGTTGAGCAGAAGTGCTCCTAAAGCTCAGTGATCTTATCTCTCTCCAGATCTGAGCAGAAATGCTCCTGAAGCTCAGTGATCTTCACATGTAGTGTTGAGTAGTGCTCCTGTCTTTTTTGCACCCAAAAAAAAAGAAAAAAAAAGAAGTCGCTTGCATTTACACTGCCAAGTCAGGAGGAACAGGTCTTCATAGTTGCCCCTTATTGGCCCAACTCGACCTAGTTCCCATCAACAGCCATCCTGACTTCCCCTGAACACTTGTTTCAGGGACGGGGCACGATGGCACCCGCGTTCTACCCCTGGACATTCCGGGCGGTCTTACATCTGAATGCGGAGGTTCAGGTGGCTACCACAGGAGCATGTGATAGTTACCAGCACTTCTGTGAGCACCCCCCGAGAAAGGAGAGTTGTGCTTATGCATTAGAAGTAGAACCTAGTCATTGAGTGAGTCTCTTCTCCGTGAGGAGATCCTGAAAGCTTTTGATCATTTCAGTGCTCTCTTTTCTGCAAAAAGATGGGTTGGAGTAGGCTGTTTTCTCCTCCCTTGAAGTGATGTTGCCTCAGTATTCTTGACGCACATCATGATGCAGAAGCGTGGAGAAGCACGTCCTGATCGTCAGGTTCCTGAGGGAGCGAGTCATGGCAAATCCTGGCGTCTCTCTTTATCCACTTGGGCCTTATCTCTGGTTCAAATGCACGGCAGTCTGCCCCTGAGCCACTGCAGGCAGTGAGTTAAAATTCTGTTATATCAGTTCTCCTGCTCGCATGGTCTCTAGTAGAGGGTAGGGACTTGCTCGCTTTCGGTCAACGTATTGAGCTCCTCTATGATGAGTGTAAAGTGCTCCGCCTGGGCGTTGACGATATGATTTGCTAAACAGATTCTAGAGTTGGGGGTTGGACGACACCTAGTTGAACCGCTGCTTCCCGTGGGCTCCCTTCTCATGAAGCCAGTTTCACCGTGAGCCCGGTTCAAGTGTCGGCTTGCTGCGCCATTCCCCTCCTATGGACTGGATACGTGCGCATTTCTACTCCAGTTGAGTTCCCTTAAATCGAACCCTGTTGAGTTCCTCCATAACCCTCCGACGCCGGACGTGCGGAACATCCTGTGTCAGGCCTACCACTCGTAAGCAGTGTGAAACCTATGTTAGGCTGGGTCCATATGTTGCGGTCCCTACGGTGATCCCATATGTGTATTTTTCCACAATACGGCTCCCCACGGCGAGCCTGTGTCTTCCCTCAGCAGAGTCCTCTGCCGTCACTGTCCGGTGAGTCTCCCCCCGTCTTAGGCTGGAGCCACCCCAGTGACATTCCATATGTTGTACTGCCCGGTCATCCGCCCAGTTCACATGTGTATTCTCCACGTTACCTCCCTCCGGGTAGGTTGTGGCTTCCGCCGAGTCCCTTCCTTCCAATGTACGGCGAACGCTTTCCCAGTGGTCCTGTAGGAACACCAGTGACTTCCCTGGCCTAAGCCCTGTCCTTCCCCGCCTTAAAATTGCTGGGGCATCAGGAGGCTTTTGTCTAGGCACTGGAAGGTGGCAGCTTTAGTGGTGTTTTCAAAGGTTATCCCCATTCAGTCGACCGTCGACTACGTCTGACGTTATCGACTAAAAGGGAACGTCCTGGTTGCGTATGCAACCCCCGTTCCCTGAAGGAGGGAACGGAGGACATAGTCCCCTTGCCACTACTGCTGGACCACCGTTGACCCGGGTTACGCTCAGCTCCTCAGCGAAAAGCAACTAGTGCGTGCATCCACTTCCGTATTTATACCCGCGCCGCGGGGGCGGAGTGTGTGATGGGAATCACGCACGCCAATTCCATTGGCTCATTCAATAGTACTCGAAGATGATATGCTCCCTGGCGTGATCCCCATTCAGTCGACCGTCGACTACGTCCTCCGTTCCCTCCTTCAGGGAAAGGGCGTTGCATACGCAGCCAGGACGTTCTTCTGGTGAAGGGTTGTTTGACAGATAGTTTCTTGACAGGTTGTAAGCGGTTCTCAAAACAAGAATCACTCCATTGTAGAATATCACCACTATTCCAGCAAACGTAAGGAAAGTGTTGTAGCATCCACGGGTGTCCCAGGATGACATCAGCGGTGGAATCATCCAGCACCATGACTGAGATCTCCTCCTGATGGAGGCATCCGTTGTGGAGTGTCACAGTGGGGGTGCAATGTTGAATGTAGCCACAGCCCAATGGCTTTCCCAGGATCAAGTGGATGCTTTGAACTTGTGAGCAGGGTCTTTTCTGGAGGTAGAGCTTGCGCAGAAAGTCAAGGTAGATGAAGTTGCCTACTGACCCAGAGACAACCATCAGCAAGCTGGTAATGGGGCCATTAGCAACCCAGATGGATCTTGGCCAATGCAAAGCTAGCCCTGTCAGCAGGGAAATTATATACACAATTTTCGCTCGATCATCGTGGAAGAGTTGGGGATGCATCTCGAAGAATAATGAGCATCGCCACAGAAACTTACTGCTTTCCTCTGCCTCGCCTGAGTAGGTCGCTGGACCTGAAAAGTGGTGACGGGTGGTTGAAATGATTGACGGAGTGCTAGAACCAGTTCGGCAAATGGATCTAGAGTAGGGCTGGGCGATATGACCAAAATCTTATATCACGATACAAGTCATCTCATATCCCGATAATATATATCACGACATAGCAGGCACGTGCACACATAGACATCAAAAGGGGCTTGAGCACCTGCCCTTTTTATTCCTGGAGAGAAAGTGCCCTTTTTCTGGGGTGCTTTTTATTTTTATTTTTGAAAAATAATATATATTCCTGTTTGCGCACAGCTTCCCTGTCAAACAAATATATTTATTGAATAGTGTATCTAAATATCAGGTCAGGAGTTCTGAAGCCCCCCCCCCCCCCCCCCCCTCCCACTCTCTCTCTCTCTCTCTCTCTCTCTCTCTCCACCCTCTGCGTCTCTGCGCAGCGGCGCACTCGGATATATTTTTACGTTTCTGTCAGTCTGAGGTGTCATATGCCATAATGCGTTGCTATGGGTTGCATCACTTGCGTGTGACTGTCTTGCTTCAGACTTGACTGAAGAGCTCAGACTCCCTTCGGGGGTCAAAAACTCTGGAGTAGTGTGTGTGGACAGCAGGCACAACTGTAGCGAAGGTTATGCGTTTTAAAATGAAAATGCACTGGTGTAAAACGTATACCACAGACTGCTCGGGAACAGATGCTCTCGAGCCAAATATGGTTCTTTCAGTGAGTAGGCCTATGGCACCAAGGCAATTTTTTGACTTTTTTTTTCAATAATAAAAGGAAGTGTGTCAATTCAATTGACTTGACAATCAGACTTGACTGAAGAGGTCAGACTCCCTTCGGGGGTCAAAAACTCTGGAGTAGTGTGTGTGGACAGCAGGCACAACCGTAGCGAAGGTTATGCGTTTTAAAATTAAAATGCACTGGTGTAAAACGTATACCACAGACTGCTCGGGAACAGATGCCCTCGAGCCAAATATGGTTCTTTCAGTGAGTAGGCCTATGGCACCACGGCACTTTTTTTTCAATAATAAAAGGAAGTGTGTCAATTCAATTAAAAATCAACATATCACATATTTTAAAATATTACATAATTCATTGAAGCCTGTTTGTCATGTATAATACACCGACCAATCGTCATCTGGCACATGGGCACAGGAAGATCAAATTTCATTGGACAATGTGAAATGGAGCGGTAATTTTCTGGTCATTCATAAATCGTTTGAAAATTACATTTATGAAGCGATCTGAATCTGCGTTGTTGAAACAGTGGATGCTAATTGACTACAAAGCACTGCACAAAACAGCACCAAAATTAATGGTAAAGTAAAAATTACTTCAATTTAAAAAAAAAATTACAATTTAAAAGAATAGTTTTCTAATTTAATATACTTTAAAATATATATAATTCATTTCTGTGATGCAAGGCTGGATTTTCAACAGCCATAACTCCAGTCTTTAGTGTCACATGATTCTTCAGAAATCATTCTAATATGCTGATTTATTATCAATGTTGGGAAAAATTTTTTTTAATAATTGATTTATGATCAATTATTCAAAAAACAGAAGACTAGGAAAGCCTCAGTCCCAGACAGCATCTCATCTGCTTGTTTAAAAGCCTGCGCTGACCAACTGGCCCCGGTCTTCACGCAGATCTTCAGCAGATAATTGGAGCAGTGTGAAATTCCCTGCTGTTTCAAGCGCTCCACTATCATTCCGGTCCCCAAAAAACCCGAAATCACTGGACTTAATGACCTGTCACTCTCACGTCTGTGGTCATGAAGTCGTTTGAAAGGGTGCGTTCTCTCCCCACTGCTCTTCTCCCTGTACACTAATGACTCCACTTCTAAAGACCCCACTGTCAAGCTCCTGGAATTTGCAGACAACACCACTATCATCGGTCTCATCCGAAACTGTGATGAGTCTGCTTACAGACTGGAGGTTGAACAGCTGGCTATCTGGTGCAGTTATAACAATCTTGAGCTGAACACGCTCAAAACAGTGGAGATGATCGTGGACTTCAGGAGCAACAGCCCAGCACTCCCCCCACTCACCATCATGAACAGCACTGTGGAGGCAGTGGTGTCATTCAGGACCTGAAGTGGGATAATCACATTGACTCCACTGTGAAAAAGGCCCAGCAGAGACTGTACTTCCTTCGCCAGCTGAGGAAGTTCAACCGGCCAAAGGAGCTGCTGATTCAGATCTACTCAGCTGTTATTGATTCTGTGCCCCACTGCCAACCCTCCAGGACCTGTACTCTTCCAGAGTGAGGAAGACAGCAGGTAAAATCATCACGGACTCCACTCACCCTGGACACCACCTGTTTGAACTGTTACCGTCAAGACGGAGACTCAGATCACTGGCCACAAGAACATCTAGGCACAGGAACAGTTTCTTCCCACAGGCCATTTCCCTTCTGAACAGTTAACATATCTCCCAAGGCATATGCCTGTAAGTGCAATACTCCCACTGTTTAGTGCAATATCTTAAAAATTCAGGTGATATTTATATTTATTCATTCTATTCAAAATACTGTAAATATGTTTGTAGCAATGTTCAGGGAAGAAGGAGGCGGGAACCGGCGAACATTCAAATATACTTTATTAAAATAAAACAAACCAAACTAAAATACCGCCAGCAGCCCCTCGCGGACGACTGCTGGCTAAAATAAAATACAAATACAAAAACAAAACACAACTAAAATACAGGCCTGTTCCTCTCTCGATCATCAACGTCGTCGCTCCTCCTTTATGCTTCCGCTCCTCCGTGAGAGATGCGAGACTGGTGTGCTTCACATGTGTTGCTCATTAGCAATCGCACCACCAGCCTCGCGCCGTTCTCTCACGTCCCTCGGCCATCCTGTTCGCCACATACCCCCATCGCCCCTCACAGACCGGGGGGTACCCACGAGCCTGTGCCTACTCCCCCCCGGCGGCGTAGATCCCTGGGGGGTATGGACCGACAAGCCGAGGGAAACGGAGACGGAAGCATGAGGAGCGACAGATTGAGAGAGGGGAGAGAGAAAAAAAAAATTTGGTCTGGTTCCCACAACGCATGGTCATCCACCAGCTGGGCGAATTCCTCCGCGGTGCCTGGCGGTAACGCTGGGTAGCCCTCGGTGGACGGCTCCCTGGGCTCTAGGGCAGATGGCAGGAGTCCCCCGCTCCCTGCTCCTCCCCTTCACTGGTGGACGGCAGCAGGCTCCGGCACACGGCGAGCGGCGGCGACTCCCTCGCTCCCTTCCGGACGGCAGCCGCCCCTCCAACTCCCAGGCGGCCGGCAGCGAGCTCGGCCGTCCCCCCGGCAACTCACTCCAGCGCACCGCCTCGAGCGTCCATGGCCGCGACTCCGCCGCTCCCTGCTCCTCCCCTGCCCGGCGGATGGCAGCAGGCTCCGGCCCACGGCGAGCGGCGGCGACTCGCGCACCATGCTCGATGGCACCGCGGATTCCCCACAGCGGCGAGGACTCTCTGACAGCGCGTTCCTCCCTCTTCCCGGGTTTCGGCACCAGTGTAGCAATGTTCAGGGAAGAAGGAGGCGGGAACCGGCGAACATTCAAATAAACTTTATTAAAATAAAACAAACCAAACTAAAATACCGCCAGCAGCCCCTTGCGGGCGACTGCTGGCTTACCTAAAATAAACATAACGGCCAGCAGCCCCTCGCGGACGACTGCTGCCTAAAATAAAACACAAATACAAAAAACAAAACTCAACTAAAATACAGGCCTGTTCCTCTCTCGATCATCAACGTCGTCGCTCCTTCTTTATGCTTCCGCTCCTCCATGAGAGATGCGAGACCGGTGTGCTTCACAGGTGTTGCTCATTAGCAATCGCACCACCGGCCTCGCGCCGTTCTCTCACGTCCCTCGGCCGTCCTGTTCGCCACAATGTTCATAATCTGTAAATGTTTATTCTGACAAAACCCAACTGTGACCATATATTTTTATAGTATTTTCAAACTTTTTTATAATTTTATTTGTAGAATTTGTATTACTATGTTTCTTATTGTATCTGTATTTGTATATGTGCACTGGAAGCTTCAGTACCAAGGAAAATTCCTTTATAGAAAATAGAAATAGAAAAAATAGAAATTCCTTTATAAGTCTTAATTGTCAATTTTTTATACCAATTTAGCACATCCTTGCTGAATAAAAGTATCAATTTATTTTATAAAAAAAGAAAGAAAATGACTGACCCCAAACTTTTGAATGGTATGGTATATTGGTACAAACTATTTCTACTTTAAGATGCTGTTCTTTTTTTAACTAAGAATCCTGAAAAAAGTATCAAAGGTTAGTATATTATAATAGTATAAAGTATATTATGATAGAAAACAATTATTTCGAATTGTAGTAATATTTCACAATATTACTGTTTTTTTCTGTATTTTAGATCAAATAAATGCAGCCTTGGTGAGCATAAAAGGCTTCTTTAAAAAACATTAAAAATAGTAGTTTATACTTATAACTCATATATATATATATATATATATATATATATATATATATATATATATATATATATATATATATATATATATATGCCCTTTTTTACATTTGAGCCCCTGCCCCTGAGGAACTCTCTGCACGTCCCTGCGACATAGTACATTTTCTGTAAATTCAATCAATTAATAGTTTATGACCACATGGAAGGACTATTTATTTTCTACAATGTGATTATCTTTCAACCTTTATTTAGAACTACTGGGTAAATGTTTGATTAAGAATGTAGACTGGTGCTGAGGTTGTGACCCTCGCCTATTACCAGTTCACCTACATACTGTGGAAAAGAGTTTAACTTGGATATTCAATAAGCTTTTCATTTTTATTTAGCCTCTGTCCCAACTTCTTTGGAGTGTATAGCAGCCATCAAAATCAAAACTTGTTATATTACAAAATACAATTAAGTTGTTCGGTGAAAACATTGGAAATATTTTCTTTGTTCTAATGTTATTTAAATAAAGTTGAAAGAGAATTTACAAATCACATATTCGTCATTTCATTGCATTTTACAATACTGTCAAAACAATAAAATAATTACTATTAATCTCATGATTTCCATCTTTAGGAAGCAAAATGAAACTATAATAAAATCAAATTGTCTTCTGTAAATGTGTCAAAAGCTACTCTTTAACATTTCATTAATATCTTAAGTTAACATTTTAACTTTGTATGGAAGCTTGTTTCCATAAAAAATAAATAAAAAAGGGTAATTGTGACATTTTAATCTCATAATTTTTTTCTCCTCAGAATTCTGGTATAAACTTGCAATTGTGAGTTATAAATTCCAAATTGCAAGATACAAACCAAGAATTCTGAGGAAAAAGTCAAAATTGTGAGATATAAACAATTATACAATATAAACTTTTTTTTTTTATTCCCTGATGGAAACAAGCTTCCATAACTTTGTCTTTTCCCAGGTCTACAAACAATAGTGACTGTATTAATAGTACTACTAATAACAGTGATTCTGCATTACACAGGGTTTTGTCCAATCAAATAACGTCTAGGATGAGACTGTCCCTAAGCACAGCAAGTAGCAAACCATAGTTCTTGATAGGAATACAGCCTATAGGGTATTTAAAAAAAACAAAAAAAAACACAAACTTTCCATTTCAATAAAAAATCCAACTGCTAAATGAAAATATGTACGTACTTTCCACTCGAGTCTTTGGTGGGGCCATCGTTGCCCATGATGAGGTACGTCCCGCCCTCTTTCAGCTCACCTTTGCAGTGCTTTCTCTTGGCAAACACCCGTGTGTTGTTTGGGCTCACATCCAAGTCTCCCACTGAAGTTTGAGGTTAAACTTAATTTATCTGTGCATTTCTTATAAAATAACAAGCTCAGCACAGTGTCCTTTCTACATTTATTTTTAAAATGCTCATGACTTGATCAGTATCACTCATGATTATTCTAATGCAAGCAACATTCATTCTATAATTATTAGAACAAATAATAAAAAAGGATTACTTACTATTTCGGAGGACCACATTCACAGATGTGAAATACAATATAAAGTTGCTTTCTTCAGAAACTGAATGCACAATGACTTCAAGTGCTGTCATAAAAATAATATGAATTAGTAAATGTCATCCCCCAGCTTACAACAGTTAATAATATTTTATTGAAAATACTTTACCCTAAAAAATCTTTTATGTTTTATTATAGTGTTTGCTTGTATAAATATGAGTCACAAACCATAGTCAATGTTAGAGTGGTAACAAGCATAATCAAATCTGGCCTTTTTGTTGATTTTCATCTCAATTGTTTTCTTCTCAGTGAAACAACCCCCTGATGACACAGAGATGATTAGATTTTTTGATGACATATAACTCAAACCGATTCTACAATAAATCATCAGATTAGTTATATGCTGGTTTTAAAATGGTTTTATGTTTGTTTGAATGGATAACGGATAACTGAGAACCTACTTTCTGCACATTGGCACACATCATCTGAGCACAGGACAGAAACCATGTTGCTCCTCTTGGGGGCACTGTACAGCACAGAACATCTCCTGTCTGTGAAAACGATGGGGATTGATATTTACATCAGTGACAAATCAGAGCATCCACAATAAAGAATAAGGACTTTTGAAAATCTGTTTTAAAACAAGTTTTTGGATATGTACTCCGAATTCATGTTGGTTTCAAATGGTTTTAAAAACTTTTACACCATTTTAAAGAAATGTTTCAATGTAACAACTTCAAATATATTGTGTTGTAACCATCAATTAAAAAGTAAATATATAGTTTTCTTGTGAGAATGACCCTCTTTTAATAAGATTTTATCACCATTATCATTATGAGAACAGCTGTATTTGTATGACCACATCAGGCTCGCCGGAGTTCTAATCATACCTTATTACATGCTCATTTGAATGGCTTAAAACTCTCACGCAGTCACACAGTCAGCATCTGGCCTTGTTGAAGGTTTCATGGACTCACCCTCCTTCCTATAATTGCTGTGTTTTAGGATTAATTTCCTAAATAATGCGATAAGTGGCTCTTGACTACTTACCTGAGAAGTAGTTGTTATCTTGGTTTTTAGATGTTATTTGGACAATTTTGAGCCTGAGCTCTCCTGTAAAATTCCTGTATTTAAGATGAATCTAGTTACCTGAAATATCACCTGTGAAGGAACTGAGAGTGGATCAGACAGGGATGATTTGTTCAAACTGGCCAAGAAGCAGAATCCTATAGAGAGTTCAAATCAACAATCCAGGGCCATAAATAAGAAACCTGTCAATTGAGCGCCATCCAGTCTGAGCTAACTAACTAACTCTTCCAAAGAGCGCTTGTAAGGGATTGTTTCAATAGAAGGAATAATAAACATGTAAACTTTAGGCAGTTAACCCATGACTAATGGTGGAAGAGATGGCACATCTTGAGCCTCACAAGGAAAACCATGAGTTAAAACCAAAGGGAGGTTTGATTCCCAATACAGAGATCCAAAACCCACCGTCTTTTCAAATACCTTTGTTTGACCTGAGCTTTAAACATAGGAATGAAATCTCTTAAAATCACATAGACTGCCTTTACATATAAAACTGCATTAGATTATTCCAAAACAATGCTAGACTCAGTTATAATTAAACGTTGTTCAACTGCCTACTTCTATATCATGTCTACAACCTATATGTGACTATTATGCTTAGATCACACATATTTCATGCAATTGTAATAACTATTGAATGGTTTATTGGAAACGTCTTGTTTACTATGTGTGTAAATGATTTCTTATTTCTTTAATTATGGCATTGTCACAGTTCACAGGTTTGCCTGTTCATGTCTGTGTGTACTGTTCTGGTCTGATTGCCGATCTACGTCAGCTGTGCTGACAAGCAATCAGATCAGCTGCAGGTGCGGCTCGTTTGTGTGTCCTATATGTAGTCTCGTGTTTGTCATGTTCATTATCAGATCATTGTATACTGTTCATGTCGTGTCTTGATGTTTGTCAACGAGGGTTTGGGTTTAGTCCACTTCAGTCCCTGCGCTACCAAGGACCTATTGCTGACCTGCACATCAACACCAGCATATCTTGTCTTGATCTTTTGCTGTTTATTTAAATAAACATCCTTTTTCATTCGCAACTGGATCTTCTGTTTCATGACCAGTGTTTGGAATAATGCCATTTAAAAGAACGGCATTAGGTAACGACGATATTTTTTCTGTACCGGGGTAATCTAACAAATTACTTTTCCCGTTGTTACAACGCTGTTAACGTTACTGGACGTTAAATGCGGTGCGTTACCACGGGCGTTAGTTTGGTTTGAAATGTGCTGGGGACAGAGATGCATTCGGAAGTGCATTTTCAGAAGTGCTGGGTACAAACTTGTCAAACTGTGCAGCCTCTCTGCTCAACCCGTAAATAAATCCATCAATCCGCAAAATTTGTTTGAGTTCTTAAATGGTCTGGTGGTAGATCTTTTGCCAATCGTATCAGAGGTTACAGGTTCTAATCCGCACTCGTATAGTTTTTTCTCTCATCAAAACTGAATATTTTCATCAGTGGTTATAGTCTATATCAAGCAGGGACACGTTTGTGTGCATTTTATTTTGTGATTTCACCGGAATGAATAGAGAGTCTCCACAACCGCGATAGATTGAAAAGCGCGTCCGAGAGAAGACTGCGCGAGCCACAAGAGCACACTGTATCCATGAAACTGATAGCAGTG
The DNA here is from genome assembly GCF_051911475.1 of Siphateles boraxobius. Taxonomy (NCBI): domain Eukaryota; kingdom Metazoa; phylum Chordata; class Actinopteri; order Cypriniformes; family Leuciscidae; genus Siphateles; species Siphateles boraxobius. Next base: position 16,206,185 of record NW_027508722.1, on the reverse strand, counting down.
GAAACTAGCGCTCAGCTTGATTTCAAAAACAACACATTTTAGCGCTAGATCTCTTATTTAATAGCGTATTAAATTAATGCTCTGCTAGTTAACTGGAGATGTTTTATTTATTTGTATTAGGTACATCCGTGCCTCAATGTTTCAAAAAGGGGTGGGTACAAAATGACTCATGACGAAATCGACGCATATGCGTTAATATGTATTGATTGAATAAACTGTGTAATCCGAACGCACCCCTGGCTCACACAGCTAGTGAGAAGGTGGGTTAATAACGGGGTACGCAATTATGATTGGCTAAGGCAGAATCATGTTTCATGGTACCCAATCAGAGCCAGTGTTTTTACACACATGCCAGCACAGACGCCACACACACAACAGCTAAACAGAGATTCGATGAAGCAGTAGAGATGGCGAGTCAGGAGCAATCCGATGAAAAGTTGGCATTTTCAAGGTGGAGATATAAGCACCACTTCAAATTCATTGTGGTCAAAGGCAAGAACGTGCATGTAATGTGTACATTATGTCCATGAGCGAAGACTCTGTCGACATCCGTTGTAAGCAACTCTAATTTAATGAAGCATCTCACAACGACACACACATCTACAAAGCTGGAGGCCAAAAACACCGATACCTCCATCACAGATGATAGGTCATCCACTAGCCAAAAATGACTCGGAGAAAAGTCCTCCAAGCAGCCAAAACTAGATCTTTCTGCCTCACAACAAAAAACCTATGACACATGCTGAAGTCAACCGTATGATAGGAAGGTATGTTGTTAAAAGTATGTTGCCATTATCGACGGTGGAGGATAATTCATTCCGAGCCATTATTACTAAAATACCTAAGAAAGCAGGGGCCTGTACGCCATGCTCAAATACGTTTGCTAAATACCTAGATGCTGAGTACGTCAAAAGGAACACGGAGCTTAAAAAGAGTTTTGAAGAGTTTGACTTTTTGTCTACAACTGCATATATTTGGACTGCGCACAATATCACTCATCCTTTAGTATTTCTAACAAAATCACAGCTACTGTCACAGACAATGGTTACAATTTTGTGAAAGCTTTTAAAGTTTACCAGCCCGTTCAGGGTGATGACTCTGGGGAGGATGTGGAGGAGGAATGTGACTTTGCCACCACTCTACAGATGTGTAATCGCACACAGCAAACCTTATTTCATGCTCTGATGTGGACAAGTGGCTACTTTCAAGGCCAGTCATAAAAGCTGTGTACAGAAGTGCCACCTCCAAATGCACATCTTTGTGGAACAAAGCCGTTCCACAGTGGCTGAAGAGATTGTGGATGAAGTCCTTGAAAGGAAGCTCCTTGTCCCATGTACGACCAGATGGAACTCCTTTCATGATGCTGTTTCTCGTGTCAGTGAATTCCTAGTCGCCGAGCTGAACACCATTTCCTACAATTTTGGGTTGAAGGCCATCAGAGATTTGGAGTACCTGTTCCTCAGAGAATACTGCATAGAGATGAAGCCACTAACAGTAGCCCTTGACATTCTTCAGGGCAAAGACAACTGTTTCTATGGCACCCTCCTACCCACACTGGAGACATTGATCTTCAAGACCCTGGACTTGAAGACTGGCCTCCAAATCCTTGGTGACCTTCCAGAGGCTGTAAATCTAAGTAAAATGAAATGTATATCTCTGTGTAATGCTGTATGTCTCTCTCTCTCTGTGTGTGTGTGTGTGTGTGTGTGTGTGTGTGTGTGTGTGTGTGTGTGTGTGTGTGTGTGTGTGTGTCTCATTTCAGGCAATCAGATTTGCAGAGGTGCTGGAAAGTGAGACTGCTGTCTTGGCTGCGGTGACACTGCCCAGATTTAAACTACGTTGGCTGCGGACACAGGAAAGGAAGGACAACGCCAAGGCAAGTCTGCTGGCGGAGTGCCGGAAAAGTGCCCAAGATGAAGACCAGCCAACAGCTATCAACGCTCAGCCTCAGCACCGACTCAGCCATAGAGGATGAATTATTTTCCTTTGAGGATGAGGAGGACAAGCCTGGTCCCACCAGACTCTCGTACATTTAATTGTACATAGAGTCTGGCACCGCTCCATTGACAAGCGTTAACTTTCTTGTAGGCGGGAACTCTATTGAAGTCTAAAACTATTGGATCTGCCCAGAGTCACTCTATCTGCCATAAAAAAACGCTAACGTTTGGTCGTGATATATGTATTTTCCCGAACCCCGTGGGGAGGATGGCCACCAACAAAAGTAAGCAAAGATTGTTCTTGCTCCGGCTTTAACGTCTTGATATTCGGCAGCGCTGCCACAACGGACCGAATGGCTTCGCTCGCATCTTTCTCCGCTACCATTACTGAACTACAACTCAAAATAACGCACAAGTCGACGTCATCGTTCTCAGCCACTCCCTCTGTTCGCTGATTGGCCCGATAAAAAATTGATCGGAGAAAACCAAAGTCTACAGTAGAATCCCAGACGTAGTACTGAAGGAAAATGAAAATTGATCGGAAGTACAAAGGAGGGTGGAGTCAGGCTAGAGGAGGACACCTCTGCTTCTGTGGAAAGCCAAGTCGCTGACTATTTAAAATCAGGAGCACAAGGAATGGACACGCTTAAAGGGATAGATCACCCAAAAATGAAAATTCTGTCAGTATTTACTCACCCTCATGTTGTTCCAACCCCGTAAGACCTTCATTCATCTTCGGAACACGAATTAAGATATTTTTGATGAATCTGAGAGCTAGATCACTCCTCCATACTAGTCCATAGGCTTCTTCAGGGATTGAAACTTGCCAGCCCCGAAAAGTTATTAAAGACATCGTTAAAATAGTCCAAGTGACTACAGTGGCTCAATCTTAAGTTTATCAAGCGACGAGAATTCTTTTTGTTCTCAAAATTATTTGGTACACAATTATTTGGTATATGTGCAAAACAATCTTTAAAACTCACTCTGGGATCTGTGGTCCCATCCCCCAGTGAGGGCGAGAAGGTCTTAGTAACCATGACTACGATCAGATAAGTTGGTTTTATAGTTGATAAGAATGTGGTCAAGGCCCCTGCCATTAGAACCTACAGACACTAAAACAAAGTTTGCTGCATTAATCATAGATGAACGGATCTATAAATGAACCTGCTCCCCAGAAACATTGTGTGAATGATTTAATGTTTTGTGTAGTGTCTTTTAATTCTATTAATTTTTAATTTCTGATACTGTGGATTATTTTGATACGAACCAACGGTCAATGTAACCTCACCTACATACAATTTTTGGTCTCTATAACTTGGTACTTTGAAAAAACGAAATGATTGTTTACATGATATGTCGATAACAACAACATATTATTATTACAAGAATCTTTCATAGTTTCTTAATCGGCTACCATCCCTCCAGCATGCACATGCAAATGAGCACCCTTGAAACAAAGAGCCATAAAACAAATTCTCCCGCCTGGAACTTTCACCTTTCTTATTGGCCGAGCCAACCCTGAGAGGTGGGTCCTTTCTCAGGCTTATATTGCATCTACACCCAACATTATCTCTCTTGACTTCTCGGTACGTTTGCGGTGTTGTGCTGTCCTGCGTGGCCTCAGTAGGCCCCAGGGCAGCAAGCCTTGACTCACAACCAGCCATGTGCTCATTCAGGAGAGAGAGGACTCTCTCAACCACAACAGAATCCAGGACAACTTCAGCAGTTTGGCACAACGTCTTCATTCAACGCAGAAGAAGTCCATCGCAACTCCTACCATTGGCTCTCTTAGTCCTCGCTTCCTCTGGCCTTCACTGCTGTTTCTTCGGGTTGATGTCGGCAAGGACCCCCACTGTGACCACAGCCTGCTAGGCCTTCACTCTCCCAACAGAGTCGAACTAACTACGCAAGTTAATCATACCTTCTTCATCCAACAGACAAGAAAGCAATTGCAACTTCAACATTTGATACTCACAGAACCAACAAACATCAATTTTCAACAACTTCAAGAATTGTGTTCACTGCAAGATCATGAAAGTATGCTTTTAAGAAGGTGCTTTAAAAAATGATCATACTGATGGTTCTTTTCATAGTTAAATGGATATTTTCCATAGTTCTATTTCCTACCTCCGGTTTCATTCTGTCACTTTAACCATCTACCTATGAATGCATGAATGAATGTGTAATTGTTTGTATGTTAGTTATATTTTCGTGTTTTTTTTTAAATAAAACTTGTGCACAATTGGTTCTGATTCTCTGCTTGCATATGAAGTTTACTATACGATTTAGATTGTGACTACATGCTCTTAATAGTACTGAACAGTAAGAAAGACATTTCCCTTCCCCGGAAAGGAATATTTCTTAGAATTAATAAACAATTAATGCTGAGTGTCCACGGGACAAACAGGTGTGTTGATAAAAAAATAATTTTACTACATTAAGTTAATTATATTAACTGATCCAAATATTCATAATGAATTATAACCAGTTATTATTGATTATTAATATTTCCTAGAGCTGATTTGCTACAAGCAGGACAGGAGACCATGTGACAAATCAGATGACGTAATTTATGTGAGAGGAGTAGAAATAGTCACAACCCGAACCAAAGACGATACCTAATTGGTCAGAACTCATCCGAAGGCTTGGACAAACACTCAGGACACAAACAAAGAATTAGACGAGATGACGAGACAGAGTAAAGATCAGATATGGGGAGACCTGCAAATGGGTTAAGATGGAGGTTAACACTGAAAAGCATCACGCAAGTCATCTAACTACTCTCGTCTCACTTTCTTTCTTCACTTAAATTATTTTCTTTTCCACTGAGAGTCCCGCTTTCTAGGTAAAGTTTTTGCAAAGCATCCTCAAAGCTTCAGTCAACAACTCTATAGTCTTTGCCTTCCTCAAACTTCAAACTTCAGCCACAAGACTCTGTTTCATTCATTCACCAATGGACCAGAACGTGATTGTCTTCCCAAGACCTCACTCCAGATACAAGAATACCTACAGCAATTCAACAAACCTGGGAATGTCTTTTTCAGCAAAGGACACAGATGAAGGGAATCCCCATTAAAGACATAAACAACAAAAGCAAGTAATACCTCCAGATCCTAGCTGAACTGGTACATTGATATAAAATTGAACAACCCTGCATAACAAACGATAGAAGGGTTAAATTAATAATTTATGGTTCATACAGGTCAGGTCTTACAATGTGCATATGTTGATAGAAACTTGAGATTCCCTTTCAAGGGAACTCGAGCTGCGTTGAGACGCGGTGGGAACGCTCTCCGTGATTGCGTCGTGAAGCACGTGTATAATCAGTCCAATGGAAGAGCGAGACGTCATAGGCGGGTGACGTCATAGACCAGGAAGCTATAAAGCACACCAGAAAACAGACCGCAACAGCTTCTGTTGCCTTCAGCAAGCACTCTCTGTATACTGTCCTTGTCTATTTACTGTTGTCTGTCACAAGCACATTATCTTCGGCACAGCGAAGGCTTTCATCTTGGGGTTCGCATATGGATCTAGTAGCGGGGCTTGAGACGGGCTCAGCCCTTTCTCAACCCTTACCTGCTGGATCCGGTGCCTCTGCCCAGGAAGGAGCCCGCGCTGCGGCTTCTCCTTCCCAGGTTGGGGCACCATTGCTGAGGCTATCCAGTTCTGAGGATCTGGATGTCGTCAGTGTTGATATGGGGGATTTTGAGTCTTCGCCAGCTCATGCCTCCGGTAATGATGAGGAGCTTATGGAGGTTTTATCTCGTGCTGTAGCTAGATTAAACATTGAATGGCCAGCCGATGATTCTCAGAGTGTAACTAAGAAAAGTTTATTAGATGAAGAGATTTCTACCATCTAAAACACAGCCTCCACGTCGGGGACTCCCATTTTTTTCCGATCTCCACAATGAGGTTTCGAGATCGTGGAATAAACCGGCGTCATTCAGAGTATTTAACCCACAAACTTCCAACTACAGTAATGTTTTGGGTGCATCTGATTATGGTTATTTGACGGTGCCTCGGGCTGAAGAGACGCTCGCGAGCTATCTCTCTCCCGAGTCATCGTCATCATTAAAAGCCCCGACGTTACCCACCAAGCCATTAAAATCTACATCTTCGCTGGTGGGTAAAGCTTATTCGGCAGCAGGTCAGGCTGCGTCATGTCTGCACACTATGTCTATACTGCAGGCATACCAGGCTGATCTGCTTGAGGGATATCGATGAACGTGAGGAAGTCAGCGCTGATGCAATTCGAGAATTGCGTCGCGCAACAGACCTGTCTCTCCGGGCCACCAAGGAGACGGCCAAATCAGTGGGCCGTTCTATGGCAGCCCTGGTGGCCACGGAGCGGCATCTTTGGTTAAATCTGTCTGATATAAAAGATAAAGATAGGTCTGTTCTTCTGGACGCACCACTGTCACCTTCAAGTTTGTTCGGCGACGCTATCAATTGTGTCGTCGATAGGTTTCAAGAAACGAAAAAACAATCGGCTGCGTTCCAGAGGTTTCTTCCTCGACGTTTCGATGTCCCCGAGACTGCTGGGCGGAAAATGATTATTAAATCCGAGCAGTTTCGTCCGAGTATAAGCTCCTCACAGCACAGAGTGCATCAAAAACAGAGCGTCGCCACTCGGGCTCCTCCACAATCTGGGGAACCTGGGTGGCGGTCGCAGTCCAGGCCAGCTAGGGGTAGGCAAGATCTGAGGACTGTTATCTCTAAGAAGACTTGGGCTAAGAAGAAGTCCTGACGCCCAAGGCGTCAGGCTTCTGAGGGTGGTCCCCTCCGAGGAGGGACGATTTCGAGAAATCGTTCATCCTCGGCACCCTCTGGGGGGCGATTCTCGAGAGACTGGTCCCCTTAGTAGAATTTCTGGCAGCGTGGAAACTACTGCCAAATATTTCTCAGTGGGTCCTGCATATAATAGAAAAGGGTTACAGAATTCAGTTCGGTTCTCGTCCGCCCAGATTTCAAGGGGTCCTTCCCACAGTGGTGGACCCAAGGCAGGCTCGGGTCATGGAGCTAGAAGTACTGACGCTTCTGCAAAAAGGGGCTATAGAAAGGGTTTCTCCTCCCAGCAGAGAGTCAGGGTTTTACAGCCGTTACTTCATCGTTCCCAAGAAGGATGGGGGGTTGCGTCCTATTCTAGATCTGCGTCAGTTAAACAGCAGAGTTCAGAAACTCAAGTTCAAGATGCTTACACTCAAACAGATTGTATCACAGATTCAGTCCGAGGACTGGTTTGTCACAATAGACTTGAAGGACGCTTACTTTCATGTATCCATTCATCCTCATCACAGGAAGTTCCTGAGGTTTGCTTTCGGGGGCGAAGCATACCAATATCGGGTCCTTCCATTCGGCCTAGGTTTATCACCCCGCACCTTTACGAAATGCGTGGATGCAGCGCTGGCTCCTCTGAGACTCCAGGGCATTCGCGTATTAAACTATATCGACGACTGGTTGATCTTGGCTCGTTCCGAGCAGTTGGCAGTTCGGCATCGAGATGTTGTTCTGTCTCACATAAAGAGGTTGGGGTTGCGGCTAAACCCCAAGAAGAGTGTGCTCCTCCCAGCCCAGAGGACCACTTTTTTAGGGGTGATGTGGGATTCGACAACTATGCAAGCACGATTGTCTCCAGCACGTATTTCTGCGATTCTCACAGCCGTAAAGATGGTAAAACTAGGCCAGTCACTCACTGTGAAACAGTTCCAGAGACTGGTGGGTCTCATGGCAGCTGCGTCCAACGTAATTACTTTTGGCCTTCTGCACATGAGACCCCTGCAGTGGTGGCTCAGGACCAAGGGGTTTTCTCCGAGGGGAAATCCGTTTCGCACGATCAAGGTCACGCGGTTATGCCTACGTGCCTTGGTCATGTGGAAGAAACCTTGGTTCCTCGCCCAAGGCCCAGTATTGGGGGCTTCTTGTCGACGCGTAACGCTATCGACGGATGCTTCCCTCACAGGCTGGGGGGCGGTCATGAGTGGCCGCTCGGCGACAGGTGTCTGGCAGGACCATCAGCTTTCGTGGCATATAAACCGACTAGAGATGATGGCGGTATTTCAGGCTCTCAAATACTTCCTGCCAGACCTGAGAGGCCATCATGTGCTTGTCCGCACAGACAACACATCGGTGGTCTCTTACATCAACCATCAAGGGGGTCTGAGGTCCCGATTATTATGCAAACTGGCTCATCAGATCCTCCTATGGGCCCAGTGGAAATTACTGTCACTCAGGGCAGTTTATATTCCAGGGTGTTTGAATGTGGGAGCAGATATCCTGTCAAGGCAGGGGCTGAGGCCCGGGGAGTGGAGACTTCACCCCGAGGTGGCGGAGCTCCTATGGGAGAACTATGGTCAAGCTCAGATAGATCTTTTCGCATCTTACGATACAACCCATTGTCAGCTTTGGTTCTCCCTCACATATCCAGCTCCTCTCGGACTGGACGCTATGGTACAGGTGTGGCCGAGGCTGCACCTGTACGCATTCCCCCCGATATCATTGCTTCCGGGAGTTCCGGAGAGGGTTCGCCAAGAAGGGGCTCATCTATTATTAGTAGCCCCGCACTGGCCGACCCGAGTGTGGTTCTCGGACCTAGTGTCCCTTCTGCACGGCTCTCCCATGGAGATTCCTGTCAGAAGGGACTTGTTATCTCAAGCAGGGGGCACGATATTTCACTCTCGACCGGAGTTGTGGAAACTGTGGGCTTGGCCTCTGAGGGGGCCCAGCTCTTAGAATCCGGTCTCTTGACTGAGGTCGTTGAGACCATCCTTCAATCCAGAGCTCCTTCCACGAGGAAACTATATTCATTGAAATGGAAACTGTTCTCTACATGGTGTGGAGAACGTTTTTTAAATCCTGTTAACTGCCCGTTTGGTACAGTTCTCGATTTCCTACAAGACCGTTTCTCTGCTGGATTAACTCCCTCCACCTTAAAGGTGTACGTAGCGGCTATATCTGCTTATCGCTCCCCTCTGGGGGCTTCTTCTCTTGGGAGAGATCCTTTTATTATTCGTTTTCTCCGTGGTACATTTGAGGCTGAGGCTTGCACTGCACTCTAGAGCACCGGCTTGGGATTTGGCCTTTGTACTTGAGGGTCTGGCCCTGGCTCCCTTCGAGCCTATTGAAGAGGTTTCAGAGAAGTTCCTTACACTAAAAACTCTATTTCTTCTCGCTATTTCTTCTATCAAGAGAATTGGAGATCTGCAAGCCCTGTCGGTGGCTCCTTCATGTTTGGAATTTGCTCCTGGTATGGTGAAAGCATTTTTACACCCTAGGCCGGGTTACATTCCTAACGTCCCCACTAATGTAGGGGGCCCTATTGTGCTGCAGGCTTTTTGCCCTCCACCTTTCATTACTCCAGATCAGGAAAGTCTCAATCTGTTATGTCCCGTTAGGGCTTTGGATGCCTACGTTCACAGAGCTGCCCTGTGGCGTAGATCAGAGCAGTAATTTGTCTGCTTCGGTTCAACCAAGAAAGGTTGCCCTGCATCGAGACAGGTAATGAGCAAGTGGGTAGTTGAGGCTATCTCACTTGCTTATGAAGCGGCCGGACAGCCTTCACCTATGGCTGTCCGCGCCCATTCTACTAGGAGTATGGCTGCCTCTAAGGCTTTAATTTCAGGGGTTTCCCTTCAGGACGTTTGTAATGCGGCAGGCTGGTCCTCACCGCATACATTTGTCAGATTTTACGACCTAGACCTCTCCACTCCCGGGGCTAGGCTGCTTGTTTCTTAGTGTGCGCAAGGACTCCACACAGAACGGGCATTTCTCTTTATGGCGTAGTGGATATGGGGTTCCCACCGCGTCTCAACGCAGCTCGAGTTCCCTTGAAAGGGAACGTCTCAGGTTACGTATGTAACCCTGGTTCCCTGAGAGGGAACGAGACGCTGCGTTCTCCTGCCATACTTCCTGCATGCCCTGATCGACTTGCTTCAGGCCTTTTCAGAAGCTGTTGCGGTCTGTTTTCTGGTGTGCTTTATAGCCTCCTGGTCTATGACGTCACCCGCCTATGACGTCTCGCTCTTCCATTTGGACTGATTATACACGTGCTTCACGACGCAATCACGCAGAGCGTTCCCACCGCGTCTCAACGCAGCGTCTCGTTCCCTCTCAGGGAACCAGGGTTACATACGTAACCTGAGACGTTTTATAAATTCCCTCTGAAAAACTTTCTTTGTTTCTGCAACTCATGTGAATGTGTGTGTGCATTTCTTAATGGGGCTGTTTACACCTGGCCACTTCATGCATTTCTCAGATCGGATAGCTATCTGATTTATCAAAACGATTCCATTTACACCTGGTCACATAAATGTGTTTTTGCAAAACGGATAGAAATCCGATCTTCAATTCCCGCGCTATATGCAGATTTAATGGAGTTCACGTCACCGAAAGCAACAGATAAGAGCTGCATTTTATTGATCATCTGCTATAATTTCAAAATCAAAGACAGAAATAAGAGAGAGTAGCAACAGCCCAGGTAAGATCATTTAGTTTATTTACTTTTAATGATGATGATTGTGTGTTAAGCGTCTGCGACTTTCACTTTGATTTGCGATAGTTTGCACGTTGGCTTAATGAATAGATGCAGCTGCTCATCTTGCAGTAGCGTCGTCATATCTGGCTATAACATTATAGTCTATAACACGCTCTCACACGTTTATTTTTTTTTGTTGCATTTTTGGGAGGAGTAAAATTTACATATGTGGTTTCATCAACCATGCATTTACACCTGTCCAGTTTCGTCTGGAATGTGGCCCAGACCTCCTCCTGGAGTGGTTTAAGTGATCGGATTCAAATCCGTCTCGAATGCGTTTTGGAGGGAATTTACACCTGGTATTTTCACGATCGGATAGCTATCCGATCACAGAAAACGCATGAAGTGGGCAACAGTGTAAACAGCCCCTATGTGTCAGATATTAGTTTTATGTTTGAGAATAATCAATAAAGTCTTGTTTTTATTTTAAAGAGAAGTGTTCTTGTGTTATGTGCTTACTAATTTAATGTTTTAAACTTCTGATCTTGTTACCGTGTTACCTTGTTATTGTGTTTTTCATGGTAACCCAGTAGTGCACAACCAATTAAATTTAAAAAGCAAACATAAGTTTACAGCACAACAAAATCAAGCCACAACACAATGAAATCAAGCCAAAACAATAATGCATGTAGGTGATTTTGGGCCCAATTTTAACGATCTAAGTGCATGTTCTAAAGCACATGGTGCAAGTGCTACAGACTTTTCAGTTAAGGCCCGTTCAAAATTCCCTATAAATGAATAAATAATACCATTTTAGCTAAATTGACCTGTTTCCCTGTTTTTTGGACAAATACGTATGTATGAACGGACGATTGCTATTCTCAGTTCTCCTGTGATTCCTAGTATTTGAAAAGACTCGATTTACTGTTATACTTACTTGTTGGTGATCACGATCTTGGATCACTTCCCTCCAATGCTTCACACTCTTATATCGTAATATCTCATGCCAGCATACTTATTACTTACCCTTTATTACTCATCTGTTTGATTCCTGTGTTAACTCCTGCTATTGTGTTCATCCTTAATCTCCGCTGTGGTGAATTGTTGCATGTATCACCCTGACATTTTTTATATTATGCCCCCTTATTCAATATTTATATATAAAAAAATATGTCTCAAAACTTACGTCAACAACAAGTGTAATTGTTATGGTTCTGTAAAATACATTTCAATTGAAATATAGGAATAGCTTGCCTGGTTCATAGTAATCATAAAATGTAGCAGGAGCTGGTTGAACTAATCCAATGGGCACACTTTGCTTAGCTCCGAATGCTATACAGGTCTCACCTTCATCTATCTGAGGGGTGAGAGAGACAAGTTTGAATTTTTCTATAGAGAGATATGATTAACTATGACTGTGTGTTTGTGCTCATGTCACCTCATTAAAATACAACAACACTCTTCCACGTGTGAGCTCATAGTGAGAAATATATCTGTCCACCAGGTCTTTCAGCTGTTGGAGAGAATGTTACAGAAAAAAAGAGAAAAAATTAAACAACAGAAGAAAGCAAAATGCAGACCACAAAGTCCATCATAAGACACAGACAAATAAATGTTAAAACACAGGATAAAGACGGGAATTACATATTTTCAATGACTATTTCAATCACGACAACTAAACATAGTTTTAAAATATATATAAATAGTTTTATAATGAATGGCAATGTTAATGGATTTGATCTAAAGGCCAAGACACACCAAGCAGATGGTCGGCTGTTGGGCCATTTTTGAACATCGGTCGGCTTTTAAAAGGTGTGTTGGAACTAAAAACTGATGGTTTGCTCAAGGCTGTTGATCTGCTGAATTTCAAACAAACTCTCTATCTCTTGGTAAACTGAATGTGTGTGTATGTTAGATTAGTTTAAGCGTTTAATTTAGTTAATAAAGGCTTGTTTGTATCACACTCAAGGTTGTTTGTTGTTTTGCTCATAAGCATGATGTCCTTAATCGACAATTAACACTCAGTGTTTGCTGTACAGGTGGAGTTTGGGGAGGTGGAGGGTTTCAGAGGAACTCTGAATGGTGCGCTGCAGGACTAGCCTACAGCAAAAACTGAACCAGACTTATTGGCTGCAAGATCAGCATCTTGTGCAGTAATGCAGTGGTTTTCAAACTTTTTTAAAAACAAAACTTTTTATTTTTATTTTTATTGACACAATCCATATACACTCACCTAAAGGATTATTAGGAACACCATACTAATATTGTGTTTGACCCCCTTTCACCTTCAGAACTGCCTTAATTCTATGTGGCATTGATTCAACAAGGTGCTGAAAGCATTCTTTAGAAATGTTGGCCCATATTGATAGGATAGTATCTTGCAGTTGATGGAGATTTGTGGGATGCACATCCAGGGCACGAAGCTCCCGTTCCACCACATCCCAAAGATGCTCTATTGGGTTGAGATTTGGTGACTGTGGGGGGCATTTTAGTACAGTGAACTCATTGTCATGTTCAAGAAACCAATTTGAAATGATTCGAGCTTTGTGACATGGTGCATTATCCTACTGGAAGTAGCCATCAGAGGATGGGTACATTATGGCCATAAAGGGATGGACATGGTCAGAAACAATGCTCAGGTAGGCCGTGGCATTTAAACGATGCCCAATTGGCACTAAGGGGCCTAAAGTGTGCCAAGAAAACATCCCCCACACCATTACACCACCACCAGCAGCCTGCACAGTGGTAACAAGGCATGATGGATCCATGTTCTCATTCTGTTTACGCCAAATTCTGACTCTACCATCTGAATGTCTCAACAGAAATCGAGACTCATCAGACCAGGCAACATTTTTCCAGTCTTCAACTGTCCAATTTTGGTGAGCTCTTGCAAATTGTAGCCTCTTTTTCCTATTTGTAGTGGAGATGAGTGGTACCCGCTGGGGTCTTCTGCTGTTGTAGCCCATCCGCCTCAAGGTTGTGCATGTTGTGGCTCCACAAATGCTTTGCTGCATACCTCAGTTGTAACGAGTGGTTATTTCAGTCAAAGTTGCTCTTCTATCAGCTTGAATAAGTCAGCCCATTCTCCTCTGACCTCTAGCATCAACAAGGCATTTTCGCCCACAGGACTGGATGTATACTGGATTGTAGCAATGTTCAGGGAAGAAGGAGGCGGGAACCGACGAAAAATTAAATAAACTTTATTTAAAATAAAACAAACAAACAAAAATACCGCCAGCAGCCCCTCGCGGACGACTGCTGACTAAAATAAAATACAAATACAAAAACCAAACACAGCTAAAATACAGGCCTGTTCCTCTCTCGATCATCAACGTCGTCGCTCCTCCTTTATGCTTCGCTCCTCCGTGAGAGATGCGACACCGGTGTGCTTCATATGTGTTGCTCATTAGCAATCGCACCACCGGCCTTGCGCCGTTCTCTCACGTCCCTCGGCCGTCCTATTGGCCACATACCCACGAGCCTGTGCCTACTCCCCCCCGGCGGCGATCCCTGGGGGGTATGGACCGACAAGCCGAGGGAAACGGAGACGGAAGCATGAGGAGCGACATATCGAGAGAGGGGAGAGAGAAAAAAAAATTTGGTCCGGTTCCCACAACGCGCTGCCATCTGGTCCCCCACCAGCTGGGCGATCTCCTCCGCGGTGCCTGGCGGTGACGCTGGGTGGCCCTCGGTGGACAGCTCGACGCTCCTCCGCCACCCGGTGGACGGCGACGGCTCCTCGGGTGCCTTGGGCAGACGGCAGGAGTCCCCCGCTCCCTGCTCCTCCCCTTCGCTGGTGGACGGCAGCAGGCTCCGGCCCACGGCTAGCGGCGGCGACTCCTCCTCTCCCTCCCGGATGGCAGCCGCCCCTCCAATACCCAGGCGGCCGGCAGCGAGCTCGACCGTCCCACCGGCAACTCACTCCAGCGCACCGCCTCGGGCGTCCATGGCCGCGACTCACTCGCTCCCTGCTCCTCCCCTCGTTCGGCGAATGGCAGCAGGCTCCGGCCCACGGCGGACGGCGGCGACTCGCACACCATGCTCGATGGCACCGCGGATTCCCCACAGCGGCGAGGACTCTCTGACAGCACGTTCCTCCCTCTTCCCGGGTTTCGGCACCAGTGTAGCAATGTTCAGGGAAGAAGGAGGCGGGAACCGGCGAACAATTAAATAAACTTTATTTAAAATAAAACAACAAACAAAAATACCGCCAGCAGCCCCTCGCGGACGACTGCTGTCTAAAATAAAATACAAATACAAAAACCAAACACAACTAAAATACAGGCCTGTTCCTCTCTCGATCATCAACGTCGTCGCTCCTCCTTTATGCTTCCGCTCCTCTGTGAGAGATGCGAGAACGGTGTGCTTCACATGTGTTGCTCATTAGCAATCGCACCACCGGCCTCGCGCCGTTCTCTCAAGTCCCTCGGCCGTCCTGTTCGCCACATACCCCCATTGCCCCTCACAGGCCGGGGGGTACCCACGAGCCTAAACCTACTCCCCCCCCGGCGGCGGTGATCCCTGGGGGGTATGGACCGTCAAGCCGAGGGAAACGGAGACGGAAGCATGAGGAGCGACAGATCGAGAGTGGGGAGAGAGGAAAAAAAAAATTGGTCCGGTTCCCACAACGCGCTGCCATCTGGTCCCCCACCAGCTGGGCGATCTCCTCCGCGGTGCCTGGCGGTGACGCTGGGTAGCCCTCGGTGGACGGCTCGACGCTCCTCCGCCACCCGGTGGACGGCGACGGCTCCTCGGGTGCCTTGGGCAGACGGCAGGAGTCCCCCGCCCCCGCTCCTCCCCTTCGCTGGTGGACGGCAGCAGGCTCCGGCCCACGGCGAGCGGCGGCGACTCCTCCTCTCCCTCCCGGATGGCAGCCGCCCCTCCAATACCTTCCTCTCTCGATCATCAACGTTGTTGCTCCTCCTTTATGCTTCCGCTCCTCCGTGAGAGATGCGAGACCGGTGTGCTTCACATGTGTTGCTCATTAGCAATCGCTCCACCGGCCTCGCGCCGTTCTCTCACGTCCCTCGGCCGTCCTGTTCGCCACATGGATGTTTTTCCCTTTTCACACCATTCTTTGTAAACCCTAGAAATGGTTGTGCGTGAAAATCCCAGTAACTGAGCAGAATGTGAAATACTCAGACCGGCCCGTCTGGCACCAACAACCATGCCACGCTCAAAATTGCTTAAATCACCTTTCTTTCCCATTCTGACATTCAGTTTGGAGTTCAGGAGATTGTCTTGACCAGGACCACACCCCTAAATGCATTGAAGCAACTGCCATGTGATTGGTTGATTAGATAATTGCATTAATGAGAACTTGAACAGGTGTTCCTAATAATTCTTTAGGTGAGTGTATACAACCCTTTACATGCAATCAAGGGAGCTGAGAGAGCCCGGTGGAGCGAATGTTAATGAGCGAGACCTGCGACACACACCAGTCTCATGTATCAAATGGCTTCGTCAAATAACACCGCGTACGTTGGTCAGATGACAAATGGAGTATTTATTCAGTGTTTATTTGAATGATTTTTCAGTTCTATTCAAAGATATTGTTAATAATAAAATGAATTAATTTTAGGAGCATTTTTCTTAAATCATCCTGGCGACCGCAACTTAACTAAACAGGAACTAAACTAAAGTCGTTGGAGGCGTCGTAATGCTTAAAGTAATTTGCTTATGCTTGGAAAGGCTGCTTCACAGAGCATACTCTTGCAGTGTTGCCATGTCCACTTATTATAAGTGTTTTGGGATTGTGGTTTAAGCTTGGCTCATAAAGCAATCGAGTGTATGGTGTTATTAAAGTCAGCAGGTGCAGGTCTAAATATTTTGGTCTTATTTTCAGCACAAAGCATTAGGATTTATTTTGGTTTATTGTGGGCTTGTTTTGCTCGCTGTTTCTAGCAAGATCTTGCAACATGGATGGGTGAAGGTTCGTACTGTTTTTCCTCTGATTTCTTGCACCGCACATAAAGAAGAGAGAAACATTTCTGATGCACATTAAAATAAGTCATTAACAACTTAGTTGTTCAGTTCGGTTCTGTACACACTGCGTATAATTTTTGTACATGCGGTTGTCACTACCTGGATTTTTCGGGATTCTTTCGATTGTAGAATACGGTTGTTACTCTCGTAAATTACTGAACTGCATGTGTACAGAACAGGATTAAGCACTAAAAGGTGAATTGACAATCAAATTTAGTTGCAGTGTGTACGTGGCCATAGAGTTTATGTATACACTGATGAGCAAATACATTATGACCACCTGCCTAATATGCTGTTGGTCCTCCAAGTGCTGGCAAAACGGCGCTGACCCGCTGAGGCATGGACTCTACAAGACCACTGAAAGTGTCCTGTTGTATCTGGCACCAAGACAGATCCTTCAAAGTAGTGTAGGTTGTGAGATGGAGCCGGCGTGGATCGAACTTGTTGGTCCAGCACCTCCCACAGATGCTCAACTGGATTGAAATCTTGGGAATTTGGCCAGGACAGCACCTTTAACTCTTCATCATGTTCCTCAAACTATTCCTGAACAATGTGTGCAATGTGGCATGGTTCATTATCCTGCTGAAAGAGGCAACTTCCACTATTGTCATGAAGGGGTGTACCTTTTCTGCAACAATATTTAGGTAGGTGGCACATATCAATTTTAAGTCCACATGAATGGCCGGATCCAGGGTTTCCCAGCAGAAGATTGCCCAGGGCATCACTATACCTCCACCGGCTTGTTGTCCTCCCACAGTGCATCCTGGTGTCATCACTTTCCCATGTAAACGTACTTTTCACACGTACACAGCCGTCCACATGATGTAGAATAAAACGGGACTCATTGGACCAAACAACCTTCTTCCACTGCTCCAAGGTTCAGTTCTGACGCTCATGTGCCCTTCGTTGCCCTTGTGCTTCAGATACTCTGACCCAGTCACCTTGCCATAACAATTTGGCCCTTGTCAAATTTGCTCAGATCTTTATTCCTGCCCATTTCTCCTGAAAATGTATTGACTGTTTACAATCTAATCTACCCAGACCTTAATACTGTATGTGGTCTTGTTAGGAGATGATCAACAAAATTCACTTCACCTGTGACTGGTCATAATGTTTTGGCTCATCAGTGTATACAATTCTATAAACAAATTGTTTAAATATGTATTTTAAAAAATAAAAGTGTACAATTTAAAAAGAAAATATAATCTTTTAAAGGAAAAATGGAAAATAAATTAAATTAAAGCTGCAGTCCGCAGTTTTTCCTCTTTGTCGCCATCTCTGTTCGAAATCTGCAATTGCAGTTATTCGCGGAATTATCAACTTTACCCGAGTTGTGCCTCGACACGGCGCGGATGAATCCAATGTTTGAGGAGGGTGTGCGGCTGTCAGTCACTGCGCCGGTGTGGATTTTGGCATTCAGAATCACAGATTATTATTTTTGGAAGTATGACCAGCATAATAATTTTCACCGGAAAATGTCATCTTAACAAGTAACATCCACTTTTGTTCTGGTTCTGACCAACGAAGGGAAAAAAATCATTGCAGTAAATCACGCTGATTAAATCTAACAACCGCTTATCATATCGCATAAAACCGTGCAAATTACACTTTGTTCTCAAATTGTTAATGTTCAACATCAGCATTGCGTAACTACAATTAATGCCCTACCGATATTTATCCTTGTTTTCGCATGGGTCCAGTTGCAGTCTCTTTTTTTCTGTAGCCACTCAAGTCTTTTGCATTTTACAACGGGTGAATCTCCAGTTGTCACTGGTAATTGTCGTTTGAACCTTTCTGGATCCGCCATCAAATTGATAAGTTTAATTATATCAAGTGCTGTGAGAAAAGGCTATAAATATCCACCTCCAACATCCTCACACGCAATATAGCCTACTAGTCGAGACACCTTCTTTCTGTGTACAGATGTGACGTAATGACGCAAAGACATGCTCGAATTTCCCGCGGAAATCCACCAGTAACACTGGAATTAAAAACATTATTACAATCTTACCGCTTTGAATCGAGCTAAGGCAAGCAGACAGTTTTGAACACTGGCTGGTTATGTATTTGTTCAATTTATTTTGGATAATTTTTAAGCCCAAAAAGCTACGGACTGCAGCTTTAATTCATTATTTTAAAAACTAATCAAAATACTTTCAAAATGCCACATAAATTCAAAAGTCATTAGATAAGATTAGGGTTGACCTTTTCCAGATCTGTATTTATTGCATCAAAGCCACTAAGTAGAGTAATGTCAGCAATGGCCATTCCAGAGAGGTTCCTCCCCTGTGTGTGCCTGTGAGAGAAGACAGGTGATGATATACTATAGTTTATGATTATAACAAGATTATGATAATATCCTTCATAACAGCAGATTATGATTGCTACAATTAATGTTTGTCAGAATACGTTTTTCTCACCTGACACAGACCGTATAGACCACATCATTTTGCGTGTTTTGAGTTGTGTCTCTTCTTTGTCTGCTGCGAGCATCAAACCACTCAATGCCAGAATGGGGGAGATCTTCCTCCTCCTTCCTCTCTTCTTCCTGTTCATAGTCATAGAAATTGTACGTTTGTTGTACTTCAGCTAAAAAAAAAACAAAAAAACAATTGTAATAATAATTACACAGTTATCACACAGTGAGATAATATGTGTATATTATACCTAACAATCTTCATAAATTAGATATAAATATATAAATACAGTTATGTATAGTTAAATTAGGGCAACATGTTGCCATATATATATTTCATAACTCACTTGTATATTCCACTTTTCCCTCTACAGTCACATTTATTGACAAATCAGCGCAGTTGGATTCTTCCTTAAGAGCATAATAAGCCTTTGCCACCTACAGTAGCAAAACAAAATATATATATATTCATTACCTCAATACATATATACTACGGTTCAAAAGTTTGGGGTCAGCATTTATTAAGTTACAGCAATATTTGAAATAATATTACAAATTACAAATAAACAGTATATATACATATATATACACACACACA
The DNA here is from genome assembly GCF_051911475.1 of Siphateles boraxobius. Taxonomy (NCBI): domain Eukaryota; kingdom Metazoa; phylum Chordata; class Actinopteri; order Cypriniformes; family Leuciscidae; genus Siphateles; species Siphateles boraxobius. Next base: position 16,186,779 of record NW_027508722.1, on the reverse strand, counting down.
CACACACATACACGCTGCATTGTGGTGCTATGGTAACATCAATAGCAATGCTGTCACACTGAGGGAATATGCCTGCCCATCAAGGCTGTGAAACAGAATTACTGGATCAACCCAGAAGGACCTGTGATCCCATGGTTAAATCCTTGTCCAGACTTTAAAATCGTATGAATGTGTGCGGAGAGGACTAGCCTGCAGCAGCACAAACATATTGCCCTTGCACAAATATCTTCTAGGCCCTAAAGCTGCAAAGGTGACCGCAGGGACCGCTCAAAGTAACCAAAGGGAGTATTCACTTATGACTGAAGATGGGGCGAATGATGACCACAGACACCTTGCTGACTCCTATCCCTCGAGAAGAGAGCCAGGCAGGAGTGGTAAGCCTTATGGAGAAATGTTTACAATGAATAAGGTCAGCCCCCTTGAGGATGAATGTAATTATGAAAGATTGCAGTATCGATAAGCTCCGATGTTACCAGTTCTGCTGTCAGTACCAGAGAAATTAAAGGGTTAGTTCACCAAAAAATGAAAATTCTGTCATTAATTACTCACCCTCATGTCGTTCCAAACCCATATGACCTTTGTTCATCTTGGGAACACAAAAAAAGATATTTAAGCTTGGATCAGCCAGTCCAGTTGTGACCAAACACAATCGATTGGAGACTTGTTGAGAGGGGATGTCCATGATCAGAGAGGCTACTGCCCTAACAACCTTATATGTCCTGATGTGGCAGGGTGGTGCCTGCAGAGAGGCGGGCACCACACTCCAGCAGTGTTGCTGAGTTAATTTTGGGCAGGGTCTCACTAGAAACTGCTGCTTCCTAAAACAAGGAACATGGCTAGTAAGTGAGACCATTTCTTGAGGGCATCAAGGAAGAGTGAGCACCTAATATTGTGGTGTGACACACTCTCCCCTGAGTGGACTTACCCTCAGGCCACTGAACGCCGTAGCATTAGGGCTTGAGATAAGAGAGAGAATTGCTCCGTTCAGTGCCCTGAACAGCTCACTGGCATGGAACAGCTGATCTTTGTAACCATGGGACTGATTGAAAAGACAATGCCCAGCATTTTCAAAGTGGAAAACAATGCTGTAACAAACTTATGTGTCCCGATATTCTCTGAAAAGGGAGGCGGCCACCACACTCCGGCAGCATTGCTGAGCAGAGAAAACACACTGGAGATTGCTGTCCCCGAATCACCATATGTGGTGAGGATATCTCCTAAAGGTTGGTACCCTCTATGTTGGTATGCATTGCCTCCGAAAGCGAACCTAAGATACTTTCTGTGCTAATTCCAAAACTGGTCATAACCCCCTGCCCCCTTTCAGTGCACTGAAACAGCTTGCTGGCAGAAACAATTGAAAGTAATAAAGAGGGGACTAGTTAAAAGGAAATGCCTATTATTTTCTAGAGGGTCTGGGCGCCCTAACAACCTACTTGTGCCAAAATATCCTCCAAAGAGGGGTGGGTTCTGCCCACATTTTCTGGGCAGATTCTTGCAGGAGACTGCTTCTTCCAGAAACACAGAATGTGGCAGGATAGCAAGACAGCACCTTGAGTCCATCTAGGAAGAGTGAGAACCCAATGTATTGTGGTGTGATACACCTCTCCCTCGAGTTGCACACAGCTGGAGAGAGAAAGGGGGACACCCATCTGTTCTCGCTTCAAACTGCGAGCGTAATCCACCTCAGTAAACGCATGATCCAAACTGCAAGGTTGCTTTCAGAGTCGGTAGAGAGGACAAGAATTAGGAGAACACCTGTCTCAAGTTCCGCCTCTGCCAACTCAGTTGTGATCCCTATGATCAAAGCCGCCATGCCGCCTCAGCAAACACAGGACCCGAACTGCAAATGCCTGTCTATGATCGCTTGAGAAGAGAGCCAGGAAGGAGCTCGAGTTTTCAAGGGCTGACTGAGCGTGCACCACTCCCAAACACATAATACAAATCATGCATGTCATCCCCCATGCTAAAGTGGACCACGGCAATGCATAGCTCTTAATCTTATAATTTATGCTGTCCATACTATCTAAAACACAGAGTGAGACAAACAATATGATGAACAATATCACACAAATGCAAACAGACAAGTGACTTCCTGAAGACACCGGTCATGCAAATTCATTCCCATATCATCAAAGTCATGATGCAGTATTGATTCCCATTCAAAAGGGAAATATATTTATAAACAGTACATACACACTATGGGCATATTTTTTAAACTGCTTACTTTCATTTTAACCTTTCCTTCTCCTGAAAGGCTTATGTCTATCCCTCTTCCTACTAGTCTCTGTAAAGACAAAAATGATACCATGATAAACAGATCAGAATGAAAAAAATAAATAACAGCAGGGACGTGCACAGGGGGGTTGCTCAGGTTGCCCGGGCAACTGCCCATATGCCCTTCTCGACTCAGGTTGCCCTTCCGAGAAAAAAATAATAAAAATCGTACAATGGCTGCAGAATTTCACATAGGCCTAGATAAATTTTTTATTTTTTTTTTTTAAATCGCAAAGCCTCATTCACTTCCATTCGTGCACCGAAAGTGAAAGTCAGTAAGGGAAGGGCAAACTGTTTACGTGGCTGCAGCGCTGCACGCGACCGGTGCGTAAGACCCCACAAATTACTTAAGGCCCCGCCTCCATCTTGTGTCATAGCGTGTCAATTAATGTGTACAACATCCATGACAAAATGAAGCGAAACTATCCTTCTGGTCACGAAAAGATGAAGAAGAAAAAACCCATGAGAGTGAATTGCGGGAACAACAATCAGGTAAACTTGTGTTCTCTCCTCTCTAAGTTTGATGTCAGCAAAGTTTGATGTTTTTCGGTCTTGCTAACCTAGCTGGGCAGGCAGTGCATCTCTTGCATCACTTTGTGCCTGACAAAAGTGAGAGTAAAATAAAAAAAATTATTACGTTTGTTTTTGATAAACGACAAAGTGCAACGGTGTTTGTTTACTGCAGCTCGGGAAACATAACCGCGTCACGTGTGTTATCGTGCGTTCATATGCGCGTGAACGAAATGAAACTCGCATTTTTCAAGCAGAAATGTGGAGACCAGACATACTGTACAATACATGCACGTGAATGATGGCACTCCCAATCAAAGTCACATTTATAAAACAAGAAACTGATTATCTAGTCTCAGTGTAGTTAAAAACTCTAAACAACTGCACTAATTATGCAAGATAGAAAGCAATGTATTGACAATTTGACATTGATTGACTATTGGTTTATAGGCTATATTGAATTTAAAATGTTGATTAGCTGGACATACTGGTCAATATGGATGCACATCCCTCAGTAAATAATAACCATAAATCAAGAATTGCTTCAACATGCATAATAATAAATAAATAAAAATCATACTGATGCCGAAAATACCCAGGCTGTATGGAGAACGTCCTGGTTGCGTATGCAACCCACCGTTCCCTGAAGGAGGGAACGGAGGACGTAGTCGACGGTCGACTGAATTGGGAGATCGCTAGAGAGCCTGTCTTCTTCGAGTACTATTGAACAAGCCAATGTAATTGGCGTGCGTGATTCGCATCACACACTCCGCCCCCGCGGCGCGGGTATAAATACGGAAGTGGATGCACGCACTAGTTGCTTTTCGCTGAGGAGCCGAGAGTAACCCGGGGTCAGCGGTGGTCCAGCGGTAGTGGCAAGGGGACTACGTCCTCCGTTCCCTCCTTCAGGGAACGGTGGGTTGCATACGCAACCAGGACGTTCCCTTTCAGTCGAGAACGTCAGACGTAGTCGACGGTCGACTGAATTGGGATCACCCATTGAACACGCCACTAACGCTGCCACCTTCCAGTGCCTAAACCAAAGCCTCCTGATGCCCCCGCACACTTAAGGCGGGGAAGGACAGGGCTTAGGCCAGGGAAGTCACTGCTGTTCCTACAGGACCACTGGGAAAGCGTTCCCCGTACGTTGGAAGGAAGGGACGCTGCGGAAGCCACATCCAACCCAAGGGAGGTAATGTGGAGAATACACATATGAACTGGGCGGAAACCGGGCAGTCTAACATATGGAATGTCACTGGGGTGGCTCCAGCCTAAGACGGGGGGAGACACACCGGACAGTGACGGCAGAGAGACTCTGCCGAGGGAAGACACGGGCTCACCGCAGGAAGCCGTATCGTGGAAGAATACACATGTGGGGTCACCGAAGGGACCGCAACATATGGACCCAGCCTAACACAGGTTCCACACTGCTTACGAGTGGTAGGCCTAACACCAGACGTTCCGCACGTCCGACGTCGGAGGGGTGTGGAGGAACTCAACAGGGTTCAATTTTAAGGGAACTCAACTGGAGTAGAAAGGCGCACGTATCCAGTCCATAGGAGGGGAATGGCGCAGCAAGCCGACACTTGAACCGGGCTCACGGTGAAACTGGCTTCATGAGAAGGGAGCCCACGGGAAGCAGCGGTTCAACTAGGTTGAACAACTGGAGTTCAACAACTCCAGCCCCCAACTCTAGAATCTGTTTAGCAAAGTATATCGTCAACGCCCAGGTGGAGCACTTTACACTCATCATAGAGGAGCTCAACACCTAAGTGGACATGTTGCATCTCGGACCTTTGCCGAAATGTAGGCAAGCACTAAGTGCAACTTTGCATGGAAACAGCCTTCCCTCTCTGCTGAATTCCAACAGATATTTGAAGAGCTGGTCTGAGGTCTATGACTTGCATTCTGTACACGTCCAAGCGAACGGACAGAGAAGCCAGGGCTGGATCTGCCTCCTCCAGGGCAGCGCTTGCAGGCTCACCACCTGCTCCTATTACGGGAGAGGTAGGAACCTTGGGCACCATCCGAGCCGGGGTCTCAGCTTGTGAGAGTTAGCCGGCCCAGACTCCAGGCACAATACGTTGACCGAAAGTGAGCAAGTCCCTACCCTCTAGTAGAGACCAAGCGAGCAGGAGAACTGATATAACAGAATTTTTAACTCACTGCCTGCAGTGGCTCAGGGGCGGTCTCTGCAGTGCAGTCGCACCAGGGACAAGGCCCAAGAGGATAAAGAGGGACACAAGGATTTACAAGACCTTGCTCCTCAGGAACCTGACGATCAGAACGTGCTTCTGCATACTTCTGCAACACGATGAGCGTCGTTTAAACACCGAGGCAACATCATTTTGAGGGTGAAGGAAAACAGCCTACTGCAACCCATTTTGCAGGAAAGAGAGCACTGAAGTGATCGAAAGCTTTCAGGATCTCCTCTGGAGAGAAGACGCACTCAACGACTAGGTTCCACTTCTAAAGGCGTAAGCACGCTACCCAATTCTAGGGGGTGCTCGCAGAAGTGATGGTAACTATCACATGTTCTTGTGATAGCCACCTGAACCTCCGCGTTCAGATGTAAGACCACCCGGAATCTCCGGGGGAAGAACGCGTGTGCCATCGTGCCCCGTCCCCGAAAGAGTTCTCAGGGGAAGTCAGGAAGGCTGTTGAAGGGAACCAGGTCTAGTTGGGCCAATAAGGGGCAACTATGAAGACCTGTTCCTCTCCTGACTTGGCACGTAGGTGCAAGCGACGGGCGCAAAAGACAGGAGCATTGCTCAACACAACATGTGAAGATCACTGGGCTTCAGGAGCATTTTCTGCTCAGCACTTGGGTGTGACAAGTTCACTGAGCTTCAGGAGCATTCCTGCTCAACACCTGAGTGTGATAAACTCACCGAGCTTCAGGAGCATTTCTGCTCAACACTTGAGTACGAAGAACCTCACTGAGCGACAGGAGCATTTCTGCTCAGCACTTGAGTGTGACAAGTTCACTGAACTTCAGGAGCATTCCTGCTCAACACCTGAGTGTGATAAACTCACTGAGTTTCAGGAGCATTTCTGCTCAACACTTGAGTGCGAAGAATTTCACTGAACGACAGGAGCATTTCTGCTCAGCACTTGAGTGTGACAAGTTCACTGAGCTTCAGGAGCATTACTGCTCAACACCTGAGTGTGATAAACTCACTGAGCTTCAGGAGCATTTCTGCTCAACACTTGAGTGCGAGGAACTTCACTGGGCACCAGGAGCATTTCTGCTCAGCACTGCGTGTGATGAATTCACTGAGCTACCTGTGATGGACTCACTGAGCTACAGGAGCATTGCTGCTCAACACCTGAGTGCGATGAACTTCACTGAGTTTCAGGAGCAATTCTGCTCAACATGAAGAGTGATGATTTCACTGACTTGCAGGCGCCAGGCGACCATGAGTCGCAGTCACTTTTAGAAGGCTCACTGGGGTTAAACGCATTTCTGCGGGCCCCTGGGGCAGCTGAGTCCCAGTGTTTGTCCAAGGGTAGTCCGCTCGGTTTACCCAAACACTGGCGGAAAAATAAAACCGGGGGGGCAACTGAGCGGCCCCGGAATGGTCATGACCCAGCTGGACCCAGGGGATGGAGTCTCCACTTGCCCTGGCTATAACTGTCGTGAGGCTCGATGGCGGCACGATTGAGTAAGCGGGAGGAGTGGAACAAGGCGCCCTCAGAAGCGTCTGACTCCAAGGAGGAGGTGACGGGTGAGTTTGTGACATGCAGGGGAAGCTTGCGCAACGGTCGCAATGTCTAACAACTCGAGGCACGAATGCCCGTGTAGTCGGGGGTCGCCCAGGCCCCCGTTAAAACACGCCCTTTGTACATGGCCCCTCTGTTGAAGAGGGTTTGGCAGCAGACCGGGATGAACTATAGTCACACAGGGTGAGCTGCTCTGCCACGGCCACCTCGGGACTCGATCGTGAAGCTAGCGCTGAAGCGGTCACATATGGAGGGAGCCAAAGGCTGCGACTACCATATACCCCAGGAGCCTCTGAAAGTTCTTTCAGTGGGACCCTTTCTCACTTCAACACCAGCTGAACACATTCTCATTGGAGAGACATGTTGGACCGAGTACCTCTCCAAAACTAGAAAAGAGATACTCAGCCCGTGGGCGAGATTACTCTCTTCCAGTTGACCTGAAGACCCAACGGGCTCTGGAGCACTCGAGGGGAAGGACACTGTACTGATACTCCACCCTTAGACGCAACACACAGGATGGCCTGCGGTGCGGGAGGTAGAGATCTGAAGCACCTGTCTTTCAGGTCAAAGCTGCAGACCAATCTTGGGCCAAGATGGTCACGACCCACCCCCTAGTAGCACGAAGAACGAGTTTACAACTGGCCTTCGTACCGGCTGGAGGAGCGGCTATATAATATCCTTCGCCAGCAGGATAAGATAAGCACGCACAAGTCAGGAGCACTGCTCAACACTCGGTGTGATGAATATCACTGAATTTTCAGGAGCACGTCTGCTCAACACCTAATGTGATGACTATCACTGACTTGAGCGGGGTAGCCGAGCCTGAGGTGGGGCAGCAAAGTAGAGAGAGTGGTGTTAGTGTGCTGTGCAACACTTACCTGTCTCTACAAGCGGCAGGGGGCGCGTGAGAAGGCGGATGACCGGGTCCTCGAACGCACCAAGCTGCCTGCTGGCGACCAAGGGGGAGCTGAGGGGTGTAAGGCTATACAGGGTCACACCCGCCAGACTGGCCCTCTCGGGACCCAGGAACAGATGAAATTGCTCTCTATTTGAAGTGTGGGTAGCGCTTGCTCCGCTTTTTTTTTTTTTTTTTTTTGGGAGCCAGCGGCGGAACAGACACACACACAAACAAAGGCTCCACCCGGCCCTCACCCGGGGGGAGGGAGTGATCGTGCCACTCCAAGAGCATCTCATCCATTCCTGGGCGGCCCGCTCCGGAATGCTTTTGCTGTTGCTTGCCACCTGGCTTGGCAGCGCCTGGAGCGGGCTGGGCGTCTCTACTGCGGCCGGCTCCCTGCTGAGGCCTGGGTGGAGGCTGCTGCGGAGGGCCAGCAGGAGCGGCGGCCGGAGAACGCCCACGGCGACGAGCAGGCGGAGGAGCTGCCACCGGCGGCGGGTGGAGGCAGCAGCTGGCCACCGGGGCAGGATGTGCCGGATGACCTCCGTCTGCGCTTGAGCGGCAGAGAACTCCACCGCGTCGCCGACCAGCCCAACCTGGGAAATTGGGGAGACCAGGAACCGAACCTTGTCCGCATCCGCCATACCAACCAGGCTGAGCCAACGAAGGCGCTACTGGACCACCAAGGTGGACATCGCCAGACCGATCACGCACGCTACGACACCCGTACCCCGGAGGGTGAGGTCGGATGCAGTGCGGTGCTCACCTATGAGCGCACGGTCTGGATTACCCTCGTGCATGCCATGGGTGCCCTAGCCTGCAGCAACGCCATGGCACGCAAGAGGAAGGGGCTTGCCCACAGGCTTTGTAAGCTCTGCCCGTCGGAACAGACGAAACTCACAGGCCTTAGGGGGGAGACGAGGATCCCCCCAAAAGGCAGCGGCCGCCGGACACAGGTGCACCTGTGTCGACAGACCGCTCCAATGGAGGGACACCTCGCAACCCTTCACCGTTCCTCCATCAAGGGTAATGAGGGGGAAAAGCTAGTCAGGCAGTTTCTGGCAGAGAAAGATGCTGTTCACCACCTGACAAGCTCTCCATGCATTTCGGGAAAGAAAGGCACTGGGGCGGCGAGCTGAGAACCAGCGCGGCCCGCCCCAAGATACCAAACTCCAGATTCCAACCGAGACTGAACGGGACACGGTGGAGGTTCCACTCGAGCCCGGCAGCCTCGGCGGCCCGTTTCAGCATAGCTGATAATTCTGGATCCGGCTCGGGCAACATTGAACTCCCGGAGGGAGACAATGCAGCCGAGTCATCATCTCTAGAAGTCAGCTCACCCTCCGATGCTGCAATCGGCGTCCTGTCCTCCAGGGGAGCCCCGAGTGAAATCGCTGGCCCACCCATTACAGATGGACCAGCAGACAACACAGGAGGCTCCAGTGGTTGCAGTGGAAGGGAGGAGTGAGGAGCCCACAGGGAATGGTTACCGGGCGGGACATCCAACACTATCCTCCGGTCACCCATCCCACACGGCACCCGAGGGTGGGGCATGGTAATGGGGACTCGCTCTCCGCGAACGAAGGCGAGTCTCGCCCTCAACACTGCGACAGTCATGTTCCCACAGTGAAAACATGAGCTGTCCACAAAAGCTGTCTCAGCGTGCTGTAAGCCCAAACACGTGACACAACAGTTGTGACCATCAGAGAGAGACAGGGAACGACCGCACCCAGAAACGCACGGGCGGAATGACATCTTGAAAAAGACGCAAACGCACCCGTGTTGCTCTTTCAGAAAATAGGACCGTCACCAGTGCCGGAGCACACAGGGGAATGACCGCGGCAACACTGAACAGAGAACTGAAACAGTGAAGCACTCACTTTTCCGCCCTCTAACCAGCCATCAACACACACAAACATTTAGAAATTTGTTGCTGTTAAAACAGCAGTTGAGAGCTCAAAGCTCGCGATCACCGCTGCACTCGCGCTGTAGAACACCAGCACTGGGAGAGTCTTCCTGAAGAACACCGACACACTCGCTCGTTGTAGACAACAGCACTCTCAGAAACATCAAACGATCGGCTCCGAAGCGAAAGGCAACTAGTGCGTGCATCCACTTCCGTATTTATACCCGCGCCGCGGGGGCGGAGTGTGTGATGCGAATCACGCACGCCAATTACATTGGCTCGTTCAATAGTACTCGAAGAAGACAGGCTCTCTAGTGATCTCCCAATTCAGTCGACCGTCGACTACGTCTGACGTTCTCGACTGAAAGGGAACCAAAGTTAATCCCAAAAGCCAAAGCTCAGGGTTATAATTTATTATTTTCTTCTTATTTATGTTTACGTTAATATTCACTTGTTATGTTAACATTCTATAGAAAATACTCTATTCAATAAATATTGTTTGTTTGAACCTCATTCTGTTCTATATTGTTGTACTTATTCTTTGACTGTTTTGTTTCAAGGAGGGAGGATTGTATTGGGAGCACTGAAGTGTCAGGTGTGATTGTGTGGCAATGGCAAATGGTTTACATAGCTCACGGCGTCACAGGTCAGGTAGAGGGCCCCTTTTGCTTAGGGCCCCAGGGGGAGTTCAGGATCGGCCCTGGGTTTAGCAGTCGATTCTGTTGCCTACCGGAATTCCTGTTCCCTTTACGCAATCATACCTCAAATCATGCGTAGTTGCCCGTAGCCTACCATCAGAACTGAATACGAGCAAGAAGCACAACTGAATGTAGGGGAAGCCCTTTTTTCAGGTCAGAGCAACTGCCCCTCATAATTCCTGTGCACGTCCCTGAATAACAGAAAACTAAGATAACTGTAAGTCACAGTGAAACTATGTTCATAAGAACATGTGAATTTACTGACACCTGGAGTACAACAGGCCAAATTATCTCCTCAATATCCTCTTTTGAATATACACCTCCATTCTTGTAGGTATATGTGTGTGTCATACCACAGTATTTTGGATTAAGGACAGAACTTTGAATTCAATCTTTCATTCTCCTTAGCCATTTTGTTAGATTCATGTCAGTGTTTTGGGTCCCAGTCCCTGTTACACTGTTACCCACAATATTGAACCAACATGAATTATTTTTCATTAAAAAGAATAATAATTACTTATTTCTATTTCATACGATTCCCCATGAAGTGAACCTGTCATATCTAATATATATATATATATATATATATATATATATATAATACATTTATTTATGTTTTAAAATTGATGCACTGTGCAGAATTCTGACATTCATTCAATTTGAAATGTCTATAATATTATGAAATGGTGGGTTTTATTTTAAAGATTTTACAATATTTTATATAATTTATATTCCAGTGGGATTCATAAACTTTTAAGCAGCAATAGCTGATCTTTCTATATTAGTCAGCTATAGGTTCAGACTGTTTACCTTTAATTCTGTTTCCACTTTCTTTTCATTTTTGTCCAAAAGCAGCTTCTCCATCTCAGACCTTCCTGGAGCGGTGAACTGTGCATTGACTGTAGTGATGGGGGTTTCTGATATATTCAGGGCATACTCTGAGAGGGCTTCCAAAGCCATGATAGTATCCTAAAGTGTATTTGAATGGTATAAAATGGTGTTCTCATTTTATAATTCCTTCTTCGAAAACCTTGGAATTAGAGTAACATACATACAGTTTCATCCAGTATCATTAGGCTTACCTGTGTTGATTTGAAACCTCCTTCATAGTTCTCTTGTGAAGACAAGTAGCATGCAGCACCATGTGCTGTTATTAAGTCATTCTGTTTTAGTGCAGTCATGAGAGCGTATGCGGTGGTCTCTACTGTTAACGCCATTCCAGGGGGCACATGGTAACTTTTAGCCTCATTTACCAGTCGCATATTTTCATAATCTTGCCACACAAGACACTCTCCCACTTACCGGTTCAGTTGAGCATGTGAGAGGAAAGAATTTGCAGAAATACATGAATGACTAAAGTGAATGATTAAAGTTATAATCACTTCCATAAAGAATTCAAAACTTGGTATGATACCTGGTTTTGCAAGACTTCTGAGTTTGCTCCATGCTGACTTTGCTTGAGTTCGGTCAGCGAGGCAGGTAGACAGACAGTATGCCGTAATGGATAGCGCATAAGGTCTTTTAAGATCATCAGCCCGTTTAAGGAGGAAGTCGGTGGCACGAGAGATGCTGTTCTCCTAGTAAGCATTAAAAGAGAGTATTTGGTTTCGTTTATTTCTGCCAATCCAAGCTAATAGGAAATATGTAACTCTAATTACATATCTGCAAAACTGCAAACAAACGTGCCTACAAACATTTCATTGCAGTTTCCAGCTGAAATGAACACTAGAGGCAGTAAAACACCAACAACTGTTGCTCCTTTTCACACCAATTATGAATACAGGGGCAAATTATTAGTAATAAAGATACATTTTTTAACCGGTTCCTTGCACATTAGATAGCTACACTTACCATAGTGCATGATTTGTAAAGCAATGCGTTTCGACTTTTGCATCACATAACCATCTCCATGTGTAGGCTTATTGCTTTGTACTAAACATGCTTGGTAGCCCACCTGGTACAGCCTTGCAGTTATGATGTGGAACACTTGGGTATGAGTCCCGTGAAACACGAATACAGATTTGGGTATAGTGTAAGACCACTGTATTCACACTGTATTTGGTACGTTATTTTTAAAGACGATAGAGCACTAACCTTTTTTGCTCCACACAATGGACATTTCATTTTTAAACTGCCAATATACGTGCGTTGACCACTGGTAAAATTTAGACAGTTGCATTTAACTGTTTCTGAGAAAACTGAACAGACTATTTAGCGCTAGTCACTCGACATTTAACATTGAAACTGCTGTGAAATGTGCTACGAGCAATGCAATATCATTCTACAAAAATTTACATTACATTTAATTGCTTATAGCGCGACTATTGTGAGAATGACACATGAATAGTGCAGCAAAATGTTCAAGGAGCAACACATTTCAGGTTTTGCAGAAATGTAGCCAGGGCCACGCATTTCCAATGCAGTGACCCCACAAAGTATTGGACACTTAAGTCTCACTTTACAATGTTTGAATTTCATTGCATTTCATAAAAAATATGAAACCAACTGCTTTTATACCAACCAAAAGCAAATTTAAACAACTGCTTTCAAGGTGATTTTTCGTGCATGTATGAAAACATTTCCCCCCAAGTTTTCTTAGGTGTCCTAGCAGAAAAACCTCTTAGTGGTGCCGTAGATTGTGGCTTTAATGTCCAAATACTTCTTGAGGCCAATCAATGGTTCTTACCACATTGGTTCTTTCTTTGTCCAAGAAAGGGAGGGAATGCTTGAGGGCTATCGTGATGAAAGCTGTTAAAGAGGCATCTTGTTCAACTCCTCCAATACCTCCCTACGCAGAAACACTGAATATCAGCACATTTAATGCAGTATCACAGGAATGCAATTCCTGTTTATACTATTTTGCAATGTTGGACAAGTTGTTTGACAGGGTAAAGCAAAACCCCATGGTTTACTGGCAAATGATGGAAAATGTTCAGACCTGCATTTCCCTGTGTATGACTGGATTAGCATCAGTGAAGGACCCATCTGAGCTCTGTGTTCCAATCAGATATGTGACTGCTTGGCGGATGTCCTCCTGTGAAATCATTCGTTCTGTTGTTCCTTGCTGGTCAATAGTTTTTATCTGTCGATCAGCCACGATAGACAACACTTTCACCACCAACGCAGTCAACCTACGAGAAGTGAGAAGCCATCTGATACTTTTTTTTGGGATTCAAAAACTAAAAAGAAAGCTATATTTTATTGGGTACAATAGATATGGGATGTGGCAAGTGCTGTTGATTTGCATAAAACATTTGTATGACTTTGCATATTTTTGCCATATAAATGCAAACTTACCATGTACTTGTCGGATAGTCTAGCCAAGCTCCATAGGATCCATCAGGCTTTTTGAATGTTAAAATTCGTTCATAAGCTGCCAGAATAAAATGTGACACCACAAACTTTTAGTCAGAGCAGGGTACATGTTAAATGTTAAATCATAGACCTTAGTAAGAAAAGATGCTATATTTAATTTGTTTGTTAATGCAAACAGGGCTGTGAGGGATATTTGATGCTGACTGAAGAAAATTCACTTAAAAACAAAAATTATGTCATTATTTTTTCACCTTCACTTTTTTTTCAGATTTCATTAAATCTCTTATGTGGCATATCAACCTAATCTCACAGGAAAACCTAACTATGTTACGAAGTTACAAAGTGCCAATTTTGTATGAATTAGCAGGGACGTGCACGGAGCACGTCACTGTGAATTAGTACGATGAGAATTGTACAAAAATGTACAATCTTTCTGAAAAAGTAAGCGTGGAGGTCTATCCTAACCCCACCACTATACATACCCATCACCTGGGCGTAAGAAGAACATACAAAATTTTATGAATGAGATTGTATGAATTCATATGAATTAGCCACAAATCAGCTAAAACGTCAAATAGTTACAAATTGCCATGAGATTGTGTTGGGCATACAGTAAACCTTGCTCAATAAAATGTAATGCTTTGTCTCTGGAGCCTGCTTCCAGTTCCAGCCAGTTTTGACTTTTGTCCAGGTAGCGGATTGATAGAGCAGTTGGAGACATAAAGATCATTGTCTGCTCTCCACAGCCTAATGGTGCCCGGATCATATTTTCCACTTTGGATGGTGAGAGTAACTGAACAGCAGTGGACTGGGCAAATCCGTCTTCTGCATTAAAAAAAATGAAATAAACATAAAATAGAAAGGATATATATATATATATATATATATATATATATATATATATATATATATATATATATATATATATATATATATATATTAGGTTTTGAATTAGGTTTGACTTGACCAATAAATCATGATAATAATAAATAAGCAATATCAGAAATTGAGAATTTGAAAGCATTCACGACATCTTTTTTCAAAAACAGTTTTTGCTTTGGACCTTCTAGTTTGACAAACAGGTTGACATTCGTTTCAGGAACGGTGCTGTTTGGGAAAGATCCATCAATAAACATGTGCTGGTCACTTCTACCTGATGAGCAGAGTTCAGGTTTTTAAACACGTTGAGATTACCATGTCACAAACTTTGTCAAAATACACAGCCACCATATGTGTATATCAGGGTGAACAGGACAATCAAACGATAGCTAACAATCTCACCATTGAGATTAATAAAATAAGTCTGCTCTTCTCTCATTTCCACTCCCTCATTCTGAGACATGAAGAGAAAGACAAAAGATAGATTTTAGAATCACTGAACTCCAATTGTAAAAAAAGAAAAAGGAAAAAAAAGATATGGGATAAATTTGGGTATTTTGATATTCCCCTTCCCCTTACCTTGACCAAGAGCATCTTTTGAATGGCATCCACTTTTGTTTTTTCTTCTTCTTCAAGTTCATAAAGTGCAATAGTGATAGGGATTTGGCCTGTTACCATGGGAACAGCAGGGAAAGTCACAGTTTGAGATGACTGTTGCTCCATACTGATTTTGACAGTGGAAGAGGAAGATGCTGACCCGGGTGAACAAAGACCATCCACTTGTTTCATTTGAACAACAAGCTGACCAGGAAAGTGAATAACAATATATATTAATCTCAGAAATTTTTTATCTTCTCATGTTTTATAATATATAATGTAACAAATACTGTTGTGATTATTTAAATGTAGTTTTATTTCATAAATAATAATAATATGACTGCACCACCCTGACTTACACCAATGAATAATTTTTAAAGGACAAGTAGAAAAAAAGTAAATAACTTCTTTCATATATCAAATGATACTTTTATAATTAGTAAATTAATTAAATGTATGTACCAGTCATTATTGTCAAAGTGCTTTGATAGTGCAGTGAATAGTGCCTCTCAGTGTTCTAAAAAAATCTTTCATTTAAACAAACCTCTCTTTTCATCTTTTCATAATTAAAGATGACCACAACTATAGACAGTTGCTCAAAGCGTTTGACCGAATAGGGAAGCCTCAAGGATATAAAGACCGGCTTAAATACAAGGAGGTCAACAGGCTCTGTCACACAAAAACCTGTAAGCAATAAAAATAAAAGGTTTAGTTCGTTTGTGGATTGACATTAATTCTGATAGCAGTGAAAGGGGGAAATTACCATGGGATGCAGATAAGCTGAGAGCTTGGATCTCCCATGTTGTGATAGAGTGGGGTAAATGGATTGTGTGTCTGGAAGAAAGAACTGGTGCAATTACATCATTATACAAGACCTTTGAAAAATCATAACTGTTTAAAAAAAAATCAATGGAAACATTTTACATATTGTAATAAATTTATATGCATGATATTGTTAAATGTGTGTACACATTAGACTCTCGTGTCTTATGTACTTAAGGTGATGATACACAGGGCAACTTTTTGAGCAATATTGCTGGGCACTTTTCCATTGAAAATGGCCAATACATTTCTATATAGATAATTTAGATCGGCCATGGGCCCTGTGTCTCATCTGGTTGACGGCAACATTGCCCAGCAACATTGCTCAAAAAGTCACCTTTATCACCTTTACAGTAGATACATTTTCTAGTGCATAACATTTATATTTTTGTATTTATAATAAAACAATACAATTGTAATTAAATGTAACATTTATAATAGGCCTATGCCTACTTTAGAGAGAGAACCTACTCACTTTACTTTTCCTTTCACATCCATCTGCTTAAACTCAAAGCTTGGAGGGAAATATCGGCGAATTGATTGTATTTCAAAATCAAAGAATTCCTCATCTTCATTAGAATCAGCAGCTGTGGGAATTAAATATAAAATATAATCATTTGTGTAAGAAAAAAAATCTGATGTCTTCATTGCACAGATTGTGGCACACCTGAATTTACAAAAGCCTTATGGCACTTTTATGACTCACTTCTGCCATGCCCTTTCCTCAGGTCCTCTCTCCTCTTTTTGTCTCTTAGCTTGGTTGCAAACTCACAGCACTCTCGGAAGGCATCCACACATTCTTTGCTTTCTGTTTTTCTCACTCTTTTCACTCTGTCCTCACAAGTGAATTTCATAGGAATCAAGGTGAAACCATGGCGACAGCATTTCTGCAATTCTGCTTTCTTAAATGCAGCCTCTACAGGACAAAAGTGATGAGCAGGAGAAGTTAACCGTAATTACACATGTTCATAAGCATATCCAGGTCATGAATGCCACTGTGTATAGCAACAATAATTAAAAAAAAGAGAGAATCTAAATTGTATATACGCACTCAGCCATTTTTCATTAAACTTTTAATTAAAATAAAAACAATA
This sequence comes from Siphateles boraxobius, assembly GCF_051911475.1. NCBI lineage: Eukaryota > Metazoa > Chordata > Actinopteri > Cypriniformes > Leuciscidae > Siphateles > Siphateles boraxobius. Next base: position 16,170,063 of record NW_027508722.1, on the reverse strand, counting down.
TTAAAATTGTTTTTGGTTATTGGAAACATCTAAAATAAAATAAAATAAAATAAAATAAAAGCTTCGTTAAAAAACAATTAAATTTAGAAATGTTGGCAACTAATGAAATAAATAAGTTTAAGTTGAAACACTAAAATTACTAAAACAATAAATTGAAAATACGCAATAAAACCTGAAATAAAAGAAAGATAAATAACAATTTTAAAAAAAGTGACAAAAGCACATTCCCTCAAAAATAAAATGAAAGCTAATTCAAAATATACATTTTTAATATAATATAATATAGTATATAAATAATATAACTGACTCAGATGAGCTTTAAGAATTGATACAAAAGGTAATCAAATATTCAGGTGACAATACAATACCTTTTTTAGCCATTTCTGTTTGAAAATCTGTAGAGCGTTTGTTGCGCCTAAAACCAGACTCGCAGCTGAAATCTAGAAGTACAATGATTTGCAAAATATAATTTGCATATTGTTACAACTCTCTCATGTGAAGGCAATAAGTACCTATCCTTTTTTCAATGGTAAGTCAAGATTGAAAATAAAACACAGAAAATGTCCACTATTTTTCCATTTCTCAAGCATTGAAGTAGAGAAGAGTTTGGCATCATTTGGCACCTTTTCTCATCATTGAACGGATTGTGGTCGAGTGTGAGATGAAGGCCAGACCAGCGTCATTAAAAACAGCAGCTGTGTTCTCTCCACCGCCATACGAACACCCCAGATCATAAGACTTCATGGAGGTGAACACCTTCACACAAGAATATGACAAACAATACACAAAAAAGATAACAAATAATAATAAAAAAGATTTAAAAAAATCTTAGATTTATCTTATTGTAGGCATATATATGATTTTTCAGAAACCAATAGGTGCTAGTTAGTGCAACACACCTGTTTTGGAGTGAGTTTGTTTTGAGAACCCAGGGCATAAATGGCTTTGTCCACAACTAGTAAGGCCACTTTTGCATTCTGTGTTCCCACATCAATTTCAAGCTCAGCTGAATCTTCTGGCCCATAATAATTATGATTGCGATTCAGTTTTATCTCAAGCTAAACAGGAGATGGGAAAGCATAACTGTAAACATTTGGCAATATTTTACTGTACTGTATAATTTTGACATAAGATTACTAAAACATTGTAAGCTGTTAAAAATATTTTAAGCATTTTAGTGTCTGTTTACCTTTCCCTCACACCTGTCCTCTACATCTACCCACACTGAGTCTGCAATGATGTCACCATCTGTGTCATAGTAAAAGGCGATCACTCTGAAGGACGGGATCATATCTGGGCTTATACGGATGGATATTTTTACTGCAGAACCTGATGCAACAGAGCTCGCTGTTCTCAACATGCCTCTGCTGACAATCTGAAGAGATGCACATATTTCTCAAGAGTTCTCTGGTATATAAAAACATTCACTTTAAATAAATGAAATTGTAATACACTGCTTACCAAATAATATATTTGCCCATCTACTGGATCGCCACTGACATAAAATGTAACATCTAGAGACTCCTCGGATGACAGGACTTTATTAGTCACACTCATATACAGGAAGCTGTTCTTTGTGGATTTCACTGGGCGCATTTCTCTTGTTGACTTGACACCATCCACTGTTACCTGTTGAATTAATAGGTCAAAACTATACAGTATAGTGTTGTATTGTATTATATACTTATGCAATAACTGAAAGTATATATATATATATATATATATATATATATATATATATATATATATATATATATATATATGTATATATATATATATATATATATATATATTTTTTTTTTTTTTTTTTTTTTAAAGCATGCCTGTTTCACAATCAAATACAATTAATACATAATAGTAAATGTGAAACAGTGTGAAACAGGCCTTCTTTGGATGTTTAACCTGCATTGAAATAGAAGATGGTGTTCCTTCCAAGTTGAAAGAGTGAAATGCGATTCCCTCTTTATTAGTTTTAATAGTTATTGACTTTTCTTTGGTGCTTGAGACATCTAAGTTCACTTCAACGCCTTCAGCCGGGGAACCATTTGGGTGATGGACTGTGACCTAGTGAAAAACAGGGACCACTGGTATACTAACACAAAATCATCTGCAAAATGTTACTATTATAAAGTGAAAGCTACCGTTATGAATTACTGCAAGCACAATCCTCAATGACTGACAGTATCATTACTATACATTGTATTATGAATAGAAGTGTTTTCTTTACCACAGCTTGAAAGGGATATTTAAGAGTGTAGAACAATCTTGTTCGAGACAGATCCACATTGTATGGACTCAAAACGATGGGAAGGAAAGCTGATGATTCCTGTACCTCACCACCTTATGAGAGGTACACAGTCGCTTTAGGTCAAGTGAGTCAACATTAACTGTAGTAAATTTGAACTATTTCCAGAACAATAGGCATCTTAACATTACATAGCACATACATAGCTACAAATGACATTTATTTCTCTTAATCAATAGTCTGTTCAGTTAATCTTGTATTTTTGGGGCCAGATTTACTAAACAAAGCAAATTAGCGTAAGTCTACAATCCTATAAAAGCACAGATGGGAGTGGAAAGTTCTGTGGGTAATCTAATGACAGTACGACAATTAAACAACACAGACACAGCCATTTCAAGTGCAAAATATGTTAAGACTTTTTTTTTTTTCAAAAGTTAAATATTGCTACAAATACCAGAAAACTGACTACCGCAAATCTAAATCACGTTGCAGGATTTATTTAAAGGGGTCCTTGATTATGATTTCACTTTCTTAACTTTAGTTAGTGTAATGTTGCTGTTTGAGCATAAACAACATCTGCAAAGTCAGAAATTGCTTTGTAAGGACTACAAACGGCTGGTAGGGACTACAACAAGCTTCTTCCCGGGTCAGTGACGTCACAAACCATACAATTTACATAAACCCTGCCCCTGTGAATATGCAACAAAAGGGGTGAGGCCATGTTGGGCTGCAAAGCTGCAAAGAAAAGAAGGAAAATTATCCATGATTTTGCGATCGATTACTGTTTGTATTACCATAGTTTTCTGATAAATATGATTAAATGGTGGATGACATCGTATCTATAAGAAAAAGAAGAAAAAAACACATCACCTTTGAAACGTCCTGTGAAATCTGTGCTTGCAAATCCGTTCAGCAAAATCCTCTTGTTCGTTAACATTGTCAGGGTCTGAATCTGGCTCGAAATGATTGAAATTGACGCCATTGTTAATATTTACATCTGAGTAGAGCGCTGTTATGAAGAGGCGTGAAATTTCCAATACTGCCAATCACAACACACTGGGCCAGCTAACGAATCACAGCACATTTCGTATTTTGGAAGGAGGAACTTCATTGAAAACAACATGTTCAACCAAGCTGGGGAGAGAGGAGCTGTAATAATGTAAATATGTGAATAATAAAATAATATAATAAAAATAATATAATATGTTTTTTGAACAATCAAGCATGAAAACATATTCTAGTACACACCAAAAACAAAATAAAGACTTCGTAAAAGGGCATAATAGGACCCCTTTAAAGACTCTAATCCAAGGGGCAACCTCCCCGTCTCTTGAAGCTAACACGGAGGTGACTTAAACTGCAGTTCATCAACTGAACTCTAGAGACAGGCTCCAAAAGGGAGTCAATTCCATATATTCCTCATGTTAAAATGCCCAACTTTACATCAGAAAAAAATCATGTTTACAGCCTGGAACAAAATTGTCTATAAAGATACAAGTCCTTCTCAAAAAATTAGCATATTGTGATAAAGTTCATTATTTTCCATAATGTAAGGATACAAATTAAACTTCCATATATTTTAGATTAATTGCAAACCAACTGAAATATTTCAGGTCTTTTATTGTTTTAATACTGATGATTTTGGCATACAGCTCATGAAAACCCCAAATTCCTATCTCAGAAAATCAGCATATCATGAAAAGGGTCTCTAAACGAGCTATTAACCTAATCATCTGAATGAACTAATTAACTCTAAACAACTGCAAAAGATTCCTGAGGCTTTTAAAAACTCTCAGCCTGTTTCATTAGTCAAAACCGCAATCATGGGTAAGACTGCCGACCTGACTGCTGTCCAGAAGGCCATCATTGACACCCTCAAGCAAGAGGGTAAGACACAGAAAGAAATTTCTAAACAAATAGGCTGTTCCCAGAGTGCTGTATCAAGGCACCTCAGTGCGACATCTGTGGGAAGGAAAAAGTGTGGCAAAAAACGCTCCACAACGAGAAGAGGTGACCGGACTCTGAGGAAGATTATGGAGAAGGACCGATTCCAGACCTTGGGGGACCTGCGGAAGCAGTGGACTGAGTCTGGAGTAGAAACATCCCGAGCCACCGTACACAGGCGTGTGCAGGAAATGGGCTACAGGTGCCGCATTCCCCAGGTCAAGCCACTTTTGAACCAGAAACAGCGGCAGAAGCGCCTGACCTGGGCTACAGAGAAGCAGCACTGGACTGTTGCTCAGTGGTCCAAAGTACTTTTTTCGGATGAAAGCAAATTTTACATGTCATTTGGAAATCAAGGTGCCAGAGTCTGGAGGTAGACTGGGGAGAAGGAAATGCCAAAATGCCTGAAGTCCAGTGTCAAGTACCCACAGTCAGTGATGGTCTGGGGTGCCATGTCAGCTGCTGGTGTTGGTCCACTGTGTTTTATCAAGGGCAGGGTCAATGCAGCTAGCTATCAGGAGATTTTGGAGCACTTCATGCTTCCATCTGCTGAAAAGCTTTATGGAGATGAAGATTTCATTTTTCAGCACGACCTGGCACCTGCTCACAGTGCCAAAACCACTGGTAAATGGTTTACTGACCATGGTATTACCGTGCTCAATTGGCCTGCCAACTCTCCTGACCTGAACCCCATAGAGAATCTGTGGGATATTGTGAAGAGAAAGTTGAGAGACGCAAGACCCAACACTCTGGATGAGCTTAAGGCCGCTATCGAAGCATCCTAGGCCTCCATAAGACCTCAGCAGTGCCACAGGCTGATTGCCTCCATGCCACACCGCATTGAAGCAGTCATTTCTGCAAAAGGATTCCCGACCAAGTATTGAGTGCATAACTGAACATAATTATTTGAAGGTTGACTTTTTTTGTATTAAAAACAATTATTTTATTGGTCGGATGAAATATGCTAATTTTTTGAGATAGGAATTTTGGGTTTTCATGAGCTGTATGCCAAAATCATCAGTATTAAAACAATAAAAGACCTGAAATATTTCAGTTGGTGTGCAATGAATCTAAAATATATGAAAGTTTAATTTTTATCATTACATTATGGAAAATAATGAACTTTATCACAATATGCACATTTTTTGAGAAGGACCTGTATTTTTGCCCTTCATGACAACTGTGAGTGGGGTGAGATTTTTTATAACTCATACATTTAAATTATATTTAGATTTAAAGTTCTGCATAATTAAGGCTCCGTCCATTTTAGACTTCAAAAATGCTCTTCAGAAACCTACATGTGACGTCACGGACACTACGTCCATATTTACAGTCTATACTCTACTCCCATAAATTTTGCGATTTAAAGGAAAACTCCTAGACTTTCCTCCTAAAGGTTGAGCCGCAAAAATAACTGTCCACTACTTTTAATCGCTAAAATTTCACTGCATGTCTTTAATAAATCCTGATTGTAGATTTTTAAAGCCAAAAGAAAAAAAAAATAGGGGGGGGGAAATCGTCCCGGGTTACGTATGTAACCCTAGTTCCCCGAAGGGACGGACGCTGGGTGAAATCGCAGTGGGAACGCCCTCCAGCGTGACGCGTCTGAAGCATGAATTAAATCAGTCAATGGAGAGATGGAGTGTCATAGCGAGTGACGTCATCGACCAGGAAGCTATAAATATCCCCTGAGCACACAATACGCCAGCTTAAAAGTTACTGAAGCAAGCGACCCAAGCGGATGCCGGGAGAATTGCAGGACACGCAGCGTCCGTCCCTTCGGGGAACTAGGGTTACATACGTAACCCGGGACGTTCCCCTTCAGGGACTACCGCTGCGTGAAATCGCAGTAGGAACGCAATACCCACATCCCCATACGACCAAATCCCCGTTGTGTGTCATTAGGAGACACAAACCGACGAGACAACCTGAGCCCCGGGAGTGGGGCTAAGATCAAGGGAATAAAATCTAACGAAATGTGCGGTGAGGACCAGCCTGCCGCATCACAAACGTCCCGAAGAGAAGCTCCTGAAAGAAGAGCTGTAGAGGCAGCCATACTCCTGGTGGAATGAGCCCTTACAGTCAAACGTGAAGGCTGATGGGCCGAACCGTAAGCAAGCGAGATGGCCTCGACCACCCACTTGCTCATCCTTTGCTTAGATGCAGGACACCCTTTCTTAGGTGACCCAAAACAGTCAAACAGTTGTTCCGATCTCCTCCACAGGGCAGCTCTGTGGACATAAGCATCTAAAGCCCTAACGGGGCACGGCAAATTAAGTTTCTTCTGGTCTGACGTCAGAAAAGGCGGAGGACAGAAAGCCTGCAGAACTATAGGTCTAACAAAAGTAGTTGGCACCTTAGGAACATAACCTGGTCTCGGACAGAGAAAGGCCATGATGGGCTCGAAAGGAGCTAGGGAGAGACCTTCTAAGACGATGGCCAGATCCCAAGCTGGTACCCTCGTGCGAACTGCAGGCCTCAGCCTCAAGGCGCCACGAAGGAAGCGAGATATAAGTGGGTGTCTCCTGAGAGAACCTCCGCTTGAAGGGGCGTGGTAAGCAGCAAAGGCCGCCACTTACACCTTCAGTGTGGAGTGGGATAACCCTGTGGAGAGACGGTCCTGCAGGAAATCCAGCACTGTACCAACCGGGCAGTTAACTGGGTCCTGCTGGCGCTCTCCACACCAAGAGGTGAAAAGTTTCCACCTCGCGGCATATATCTTCCTCGTGGCGGGAGCTCTGGATTGGAGGATGGTCTCAACGACCTCAGTCGAGAGACCGAATCTATGAACTAGGCCCCCTCAGAGGCCAAGCCCACAGCCTCCATAGTTCTGGGCGGGGGTGAAGGATCAACCCACTCGCCTGAGAGAGTAGATCTCTCCTGATCGGTATCTCCAGGGGAGAGCCGTCGAGGAGAGACACTAGGTCCGCAAACCATACTCTGGCCGGCCAGAACGGGGCTATTAGCAGAAGACTGAGCCCGTCCCGGCGAACCCTCTCCAGAACTCCCGGGAGCAGAGCGATCGGGGGAAAAGTGTACAAACGTGACCTCGGCCACGGATGTACCATCGCGTCCAACCCCAGTGGGGCTGGCTGGCTGAGAGAGAACCACAGTGGACAGTGTGATGTCTCTCGGGAAGCAAATAGGTCTACCTCGGCACGACCGAAATGTTCCCATAGGAGCCCATTCCCCGAACGCAGACCCCCCTGATGGTTGATATAAGAGACCACCGATGTGTTGTCTGTCCGGACAAGAACATGGTGGCCCCTTAGGTCTTGGAGGAAATGTTTCAGAGCCTGAAACACTGCTACCATCTCTAGACAATTTATGTGCCATAGACGGTGATGGTCCTCCCACAGACCCTGAGCTGGGCGACCACTCATGATCGCCCCCCACCCCATGAGAGAGGCATCCGTCGTTAGCATAACGCGACGACAAGGAGCTCCCAACACAGGGCCTTGGGACAGAAACCGAGGATCTTTCCACATAACCAGGACGCGATGACACCGTCGCGAACTCATGATCATGCAAAGCGGATTTCCCCTCTCGGAGAGACCCTCTGGTTCTGAGCCACCACTGTAACGGTCTCATGTGCAGGAGGCCAAAAGATATCACGTTGGATGCAGCTGCCATGAAACCTAACAGTCTCTGGAACTGTTTTACAGTGGATGACTGGCCTAGCTTGACCTGATCTACTGCGGCAAGAATCGAAGCAACACGAGCAGGTGACAACTGTTCCTGCATCGTCGTCGAATCCCACACTACACCGAGAAAAGTGGTTCTCTGTAATGGAGAAAGAACACTCTTCTTGGCGTTGAACCTCAACCCCGAACAAATTGATGTGAGCAAGAACGACATCTCGATGCCGAACCGCCTGTTGTTCTGATTGAGCTAGAATTAACCAATCGTCTATATAGTTCAGAATACGGATGCCCTGCAGCCTCAGCGGGGATACAGCCGCATCCATACACTTCGTGAACGTGCGGGGTGACAGTGCTAGGCCGAACGGAAGAACCCGATATTGGTATGCTTCGCCCCCGAAAGCGAACCTCAGGAACTTCCTGTGTTGAGGGAGGATAGATACGTGGAAGTAAGCGTCCTTTAGATCTATCGTGACGAACCAGTCCTCGGATCTGATTTGTGACGCAATCTGCTTGAGAGTGAGCATCTTGAATTTGAGCTTCCCTACAGCGCGATTTAAGAGACGCAGATCTAGAATGGGACGCAGCCCTCCATCCTTTTTCGGAACGATGAAGTACCGGCTGTAGTATCCTAACTCCCTGCTGGGTGGAGGAACCCGCTCTATAGCTCCTTTTAGTAGCAGAGTTTTTACCTCCTGTTCTAATACCAGAGCCTGCTCGGGGCCCACCACTGTGGGCAGAACCCCTATGAACCGAGGTGGACGCGTTCTGAACTGAATAGCGTACCCGTTCTCTATAGTATTCAGGACCCACTGAGAAACATTGGGGAGAATTTTCCATTCCGCCAGTAACTCTACTAAGGGAACCAGCCTCTCGAGGCTGGCCTCTGGATGAACATCCCGAGTGACCAACACAGCGCCCTGTAACATACTGGCAGGGAACAGCTGGTCTGGGCACTCCACAACCCTCCTCGGAGGGGGCGAGCGCCCCTCGGGAAATCGCTCGCCGAGTCTCTCTACACCCTGTAAAGGCAGGGTTAATAGAGCAGACCCCTGAGGGCATCGGGAAAGACAGGGCACCGTGTTTTTGTGCGGCGAACTCAAGTCTTTCCCGATGGGGACCACCCTCACAGTCCTGGCGTTTAACATGTCAGGATTTCTTCGACGCGGCCTTCTTAGCGACAATGACTGTCCTCAGATCAGCCCTGCCACGAGAAGGCCGCCCCGGAGAGCGCCCCGCCTCGTCCCTCCAGTTTCTCTGCGGGGGGGCACGAGACGCGACACTCTGCTTCTGCTGCGGTCTTTTAACAGAAGAACTCGGCGGCTGGGACTGCCCTCGCTCAGCAGCCCCAGCGACACGTACTTTGAGAGGATAAATTTATGGAAAGCAGCCTCTTGTTTTTTCTCTTCCTGGAACCTCTCAGTGACAGAGTGAAGAGCGTTACCGAAAAGGCCCACAGGCGAGACGGGAGCATTTAAAAGGAGAGTTTTATCTTTTTCCTTCATTGAGGTCTGACTCAGCCATAAGTGTCTCTCTGTGGCCACCATGGCTGCCATAGACCGGCCGATAGACTTAGCGGTCTCCCTGGTGGCCCGGAGAGTGAGATCAGCAGTCTGCCTGAGTTCGTTGATCATATCAGCAGAAATTCCCCCCCCCCCCCCCCCCCCCCCCCTCACAAGCATCTTTAGGCAGGTCGGCCTGATAAGCCTGCATAACGGCCATAGTATGCAAACACACAGCCGCCTGACCCGCCGCCTGACCCGCCGCCGAGTAAGCCTTCCCCACCAGCGCAGAAGTATTTTTTAGAGGTTTTGAGGGAAGAGCCGGTGCTTTAAGCGAAGATGACGAAGCAGGAGAGAGATAGCTAGCGAGCATCTCCTCCGCCTTCGGCATCGTCACATACCCTGCAGTTTTTGCACCAAAAATGTTTCCATAGGCATTAGACTGGTTAGTGTAAATTCTACTAGAAACTGGTCTAACCCAGGTCTTTGAAACTGCAGCGTGAAGATCCGGGAAGAAAGGTAAGCACCGGCGAGAAGGCTGAGGTCGTGCAGGCAGAAATCTATTGTCTAGATTGCTTTATTACTCCTGCCTTCCTGGTCGATGACGTCACTCGCTATGACGCTCCATCTCTCCATTGACTGATTTCATTCATGCTTCAGACGCGTCACGCTGGAGGGCGTTCCCACTGCGACTTCACGCAGCGGTAGTCCCTGAAGGGGAACTTTAACTTTCGAATTTTTTTTTTTTTTTTTTTTTTTTTTTACCAGATGTAACAGAACTTTAAATAATATGACATTTTGACATTTTAATACCTTCCTTACCATATAAAATTTGCCCATCTATTGGATTATCAGCCGCCCATCCATTGACATAAATTGTAACATCTAGAGATGTTAAATTTGCTAGCCCACAATATCAGTAAATCTGGCCCATAGTCTATTTAACTTTAAATGTATTTAACTTTCACTAAAACAATTTCATGTCTTGTTATGATTGATTACTTAAAATATCTGTAACTGTGACAGCAATGTAGAATTGGGCCCGAGTCGCTGCCAAATCATCTAATGTTGAATTCAGTTTTTGGTTGATATCTGAAATTTTAACAGTAATCTCAGCATGGCCTCTCTTCACCTAAAAAAGGGGAAAACACCATGAACGAATATCAAAGAGTGATCTGTGAGTATACAGGTACTCATCTTCGAGTTTCTATAGAGGACGTTTCTACTCACAGATCCAGTTTTCTCCAGTCCCTTGATGAATTCAATTTCTCCAGCATTATTCTCTGACTCATACTTTTTCATCCCAAACCGACAGTGGAAACCGCCATTAATTTCCTTACCATATGTGTATCTTTAAAATGATTAAAAAACTGCATTATTCCACTTTCTCAAATTCAGTAAGCTCATATTGATACCATTAAAGGAATAATTCACCTCAATATACAAGTTTATAATGCCATAAGGATGAGTAAATAATGACTGAATTCTTCTTTTAGCTGAACTATCCCTTTAAGAGTATTTATTTGATCTGAATTTGAACTTACAAGGCTTGAATGGTGAAATTGAATGTCTCCGCATTCACAAGCAGAAAGGCTTTCTCTGACTGAACAGAAACCCCAAAGCTGGGAAGAACTGACAAAAATGCATTGCATTTAAGTTAGATGCAACTAAATATCTGTAAATTAAAGATTTTTATAGATATTTATAAAGGTAGGAAAATATGTGAATGCCCATATCTAGTTTCACTTCATTTACCAAACTTCTGGACCTTGAATTCACGCACGGCAGGATTCTTCTCGTCACCTTTGTAATGTGCTGTAATCTTCCATACACCAGGTCTGGAGAAATTCAATTCAAACGTTGAATATGTGATATAAATATAGCAGCTTTAGAATGGTGTCATCTTAAAAGACTGAATGGCATGCTAATATTTATCTTCATAAACATCACAAATTTTACACTACAAGGTATTTTACTATGATAGAAAATGAGATTGACTGTACTTTGAAATATCAGGGATGTGGTAGAACTTTGAAAAAATGCCATCTAAAACTTTATACGTCAATTTTTTGATCTTGTTCCCATCAGCATTCTGAGGGGATAGATAAAGGTCAGTTAGGCAGGACACGCTAGTTTCTTGATTTGCTCAATAAACGATGGTGAAAATGTAAGCTGCAGAAAAAATCCTATTACATAATCTTAGAAATAAAAACTCGGAGAATGTGTTAGTGCTCATTATATGATCTACAGAGAAGAATACTGTATTATAAGTACAAAATAAAAATAGAACTTTCTTACTTACATATATAGAGACATAAACTATTTCTGATTTTGGTCGCATAGAGTGGTCCAGAGTGAAGATCCTGAACCAAACTGAGAACACAGATAACCAGGTTGAATACACAGTAGTAATATACATACATGGATTTTTGACTTGTGACATGCTATATTTACATTATGTGAGAGACTAAATGGCATTTTTTTTTTCACCCTACAGAGCCATTTAAAATGAACAATAGGCTATGGCAGTAGAGGTATGTAAAGGACCTAAAATACATATAATCCAAAAAAAATACTGTAATATATTGATGTTGATTAAAAGAAACCGTCAGGTTACGTATGTAACCTGGTTACCTGAGAACGAGACACTGCATCATGGTGTTGACGCTATGGGAACGCTTCGATGTAAGCCAGTGTTTGAAGCAAAGCTAATCTGATTGGCAAAACGAATGAACGTGATGTAGCCCAGCCCGTCACAGAGTCCATAAATAGATGCCAGAAATGTGCATCAACAGATTCTAATTGTCTGAAGAAGACACACAGGCGTAACCGAGGTGTGAAAATGTGACGCAGCGACTTGTTCCCTTCTTGGGGAACCAGGTTACATTATATGTAACCTGAGACATTCTCCTTCAAAGTGGAACTTCAACTGTGTGTCATGGCGTTGATGCTATGGGAACTTCAATACCAATGTCACCATGCCGAAAGTGAATCTCGAGATCCTGGGGTTGAATCTGTGTCTAAACTGTAGAACTTGATGAATGTGTGAGGAAAGGAAGAATCTGCCACAAATTGCGACCACCAAAGCATAACAGGAGTTGAGAGGATCTACGCCACTGGCCTGAGCAGTGGACATAGATTCTCAAGGAACGGACCGGACATAACAGCTAGGGCTTTCTTGCTCCTGCATCTCATGAGGCAAAGGAATGAAAGGTCTCATGTGCAGTAGACCCAATGCAATAATGCTGACTGCTGCCGCCATGAGGCCTAACAGCCTTTGAATATCTAAATTGAAAGCTCCTGGTCTAGCTTTCTTGCCTATGTGGTTAGGATCGAATCCACACATGCAGGAGACAGACGTGCCTGTATCGTCGTCAAATCCCAAACTACACTCAGAAAAGTGGTCCTCTGTTTGGCATAAAATACACTCTTCTTCAAGTCAACAAGTCAACACAATATATAACATTGTTTCAGTGGTTTTTGTATATTTGAATCCAAAAACCTTACATATTGTGCCTTTAAATAAGTTACATACCAGAAGTCTTTCACAGAAGTCTCATTCTGATGTTGATAAGGGGGATTCTAACTGTCATCCACATATATATTTTTTTCCCCCATACACATTTGTAAGATCTTCTTTGTTACCAAATTCAGATTTTGTTTATAATTCTTGCATATTTAGACTTAGGCAACCGGATCTTAGTTGCCATTTTGGTACAGCTATATTTGACTTTTCTGACTCTTGGCTCATTAGTAAGGCAAACAATGTGTTTATTGCATGTACCTTTCTGCGTGGGGTTGTAAATGGGTTGGTCAGTCTGAATAAAGATGTAGCCACTGTGTTTGGAGACCAGGATGCGAGTCTGCCATTTCTGACCATTAACTTCACATGCCAGGTTGAGATAAGGAGGCTCTCCACTGATCGATTTCAGGTTTGAAACTTCATTTGCAAATATCTTGAAGAGGAACAATACAATTTAATACAAATAAATAAGCCTCAAACACAGCAACTTTTTTTTAAATGACAGAACAGTGTGTTGATGCTTTTATGATTATTTTTGTTGTACATTTTATTCCATAATTTTAACAGTTACATATCTAACTAATTATTTTGAATATGTATACTTAACCATATCATGCTAAAATAAACTTTTGGTATTAATCTGAAATTACATTCAAATCTATTCATTTAGATATTTATTTCTTTACCTCAAGCTTCACTGCCTCAAACTGTCCTTTTTTGCTGATTGTTTTGGTTTCCCGTGTGGACATGGGAATACGCATCTCCGTTTCTAACCAACAGGACACAGGTTTTCCAAGCAATGCCTCCCCCACCTGAATCCATATGGGTTCTTTCACACCAACATGAAAGACACTCGGAGCAGTGATTAGGAATCTGATACACACAAACCAAGGAAATTTCCATGACAACTTATTTATAAAAATATTGATAAAATTGGCAATGGCTTTCATAAACAATTTCTCTTCAGTAATATGACAATTTTAAAGTAAAACTAAGTAATCTTCAAGAACATATGTAAAGAATGAAAAGTGGAGCTATAGACACTGAATGCGAATTTACAGTGGATTTTGAACTACACTTTCTGAAAATCCACTAAACAACTACAGTAATTTTGTGAACCAGCATATGGAAGCTGAACATCAAGTTCATCCTCATCTTGACATATAATTGTGCTTTTTCAAAACTATTGTCATTTGTTATGGTTGTGACCTTTATTGCATTAAAGTCAACTCCCATTAAATTGCATTAACAACTAAAACTGCCTACAAAATGATATCCGGCCTATAGGAAATTTGCCGCCTTCTTCCTTTATTAAAATATTATTAAAAATGTGTTAAAGATTTTATAAGCATATTGCACAGTTGTGCTTAGAGTCAATTTTGTATTTGTGATAATAAATAAAGAACTCCCGCACACTATCGTAACTTGCAATTTAAAATGAATGTTTATTAACACACAACGTTTCGGTCACACGAGCAAAACCAACTGATTATAGTCAATTTATTATTTTTCCTCTGAGCTTTTTGTTATTCTATGCATTTTTTTTGCAGTAAAATAATGTTGTTGTTTTTTTTCAATTTTGTAGTGTTTTGTTCTTCCCTCATATTTAAAATATTTTTAAAAATATAAAATATTTTCGTTTTATGTTGATGGTTCCAGGATATTTTGTAATTGAGCTTGTAGGGTCACCTCCGGACATCGCTTTAGGCCATTGGTCAACATTATTATTATTGTTATTAATACTCTTCTAATTATTATTATTATTAGTAGTAGTAAACCACACAGCTTAAGTGTCATCAGCTAAAATGGAACATACCGGCATACTGTTCTTTTACCACTCTACCACTACCACTAATAATAATAATTGTACTACTAATAACAACAAAATGATAATTGTATCTACTGTATGATACTTACCTCTTATTGTTATCTCCCTGAACAGCACAATTCATGCACAGCAGCAGATAGAGAAGAGGACGCATGTGCACCTCCATGGCGAGTGTGTGAGTCCTGTGTGAGCAGCAGAAAATTCCAAACAGATTTTGGTCTCTCAGCTCTGCTATGCAGATGCTGCACAATATCAACTGAATGAATGTTATTATGGGGATTAAGGGGTTATTAGAGTTCTGTCATTGCACAACCAGGGTATGTGCTCTCTCATTGGACGCACTTAAAGTGCCTTCTCCAAAGTCATGTGATTTAAAAGAATTTAAGGACAAAAATCAATGATTTGATGTGCTTTGGCTCAATTCTATTTGGATAAGTGGTTTCGTAAATGTATTATATAGTCACTATTATCCAGGTCCAAAGTCTTTAATTAATTATTACTTAAAAATTGTTTAAACATCAAGTTATTTAAAAGAAATTCAGTTCAGTTTATTTCCAGAGAAAGGTTTAGGATATAATTTTTTTATTTATTTTAATGAAAACAAAGAAAGGTTGACAAAATAAAGTTAAAAAAAAACATTACATGCAACTTTTAGAACTAAAGGTCAGATGTTCTTGCTTCATTTGAAGCACATAATGTTCTTTGGAACATTCTCAAATTATGCTGGATAACATGATCATCGGCTCTTTGGCAAATTTAAGGAGTCGATGCAGTACTGTGCTGAAAAACAATTTGCAATTAAATGGCTATTAAATACAGACATGCCAGTGTAGAAACTGCTTATATTCAATATCTTATATACAACATTTTCTAATCAAATAATAAAACACATTTCAGTATTATTAACATAAGGTAATGTTACCGAAGACATACAGTACTGTGCAGTATTTTGGAAAATTTTGGAAATATTAAAAAAAAAATTAAAAGAAGTTAATGCTCACCAAGGCTATACAGGTGCTGGTCATATAATTAGAATATCATCAAAAAGTTGATTTATTTCGGTAATTCCGTCCAAAAAGTGAGATTTGGATTTTATATTCATTCATTACACACAGACTAATATATTTCAACTGTTCATTCCTTTTAAGTTTGATGATTATAACGGACAACTAATGAAAACCCCAAAATCAGTATCTCAGAAAATTTGAATATTGTGAAAAGGTTCAATATTGAAGACACCTGGTGCCACACTCTAATCAGCTAATTAACTCAAAACACCTGCAAAGGCCTTTAAATGGTCTCTCAGTCTAGTTCTGTAGGCTACACAATCATGGGGAAGACTGCTGACTTGACAGCTGTCCAAAAGACGACCATTGACATCTTGCACAAGGAGGGCAAGACACAAAAGTTCATTGCTAAAGAGGCTGGCTGTTCAAAGAGCTCTGTGTCCAAGCACATTAATAGAAAGGCGAAGGGAAGGAAAAGATGTGGTAGAAAAATTATTACAAGCAATAGGGATAACCGCACCCTGGAGAGAATTGTGAAACAAAACCAATTCAAAAATTTGTGGGGGAGATTCACAAAGAGTGGACTGCAGCTGGAGTCAGTGCTTCAAGAACCACCACGCACAGACGTATGCAAGACATGGGTTTCAGCTGTTGCATTCCTTGTGTCAAGCCACTCTTGAACAAGACACAGAGTCAGAAGTGTCTCGTCTGGGCTAAAGACAAAAAGGACTGGACTGCTGCTGAGTGGTTCAAAGTTATGTTCTCTGATAAAAGTAAATTTTGCATTTCCTTTGGAAATCAAGGTCCCAGAGTCTGGAGGAAGAGAGGACACAGTGCACACAGTGCAAAAAGCTACCAGTACCTGGTTTAAGGACCATGGTATCCCTGTTCTTAATTGGCCAGCAACTTGACTGTGATGAGGGGGGCGTGGTTTTGCAGAGTTTGCAGCGGGGAGAGTGAGGGAGGAGCCGAGCGGTAAGTAAGTAGGTCAAGTGCAAAATGACGAACACCTGTGTCTGATTGCAGTAATTGGCGTGGGGAGACCACATAAAAGCCGGCTGGTGCAAGAGATCGAGAGAGAGAGAAGGACTGGGGACTCGTACCAACACTCGCGACCTGCTGGCTGACAAACGGACTGAGGATACAGATTGGGAAGAGTTTTATGAATGGACTGAGAGATGAGTCAGCAGGAAATAGTGTTTTTGAACTGTGCTGTAGACGTGTCTAAGGTGAAGGCGCATGTGGCGCACCTTTTCTTTTGTTTCTTTATTTTGTATTTAATAAAGTGTACGAGTCCCCGTTACGCCGACCCTTGTCTTCTTTCTCCCCCCCACACACTGAACCATCATTACACTGGTGCCGAAACCCGGGATGGAAGAAGAAGCTGCCGCCAGACAGTCCCCGTCCCCATTTGCGGATGTCATCCACGCGCTCGCGGGTTTACACCAAGAGCAACATCGTGCCCAGGTGGCCGTGAAGGAGGAACAGGAGCGCCGCTTCGAGGCCCAGCAGGAGGACCGTGAGCTGTTCCGGAGCTGGATGGACCGGGAGGTACGGGCCGGACCATCAACGGCAGCTTCAGCCTCGGCCCAGACCATCCCGCTTCACAAGATGGGTCCGCAGGACGACCGGGAAGCTTTCCTCGACCTGTTCGAGAGGACGGCCGAGGCTTGGGGCTGGCCGCCCGGGGACTGGCCAGTACGGTTGATCCCGCTGTTGTCCGGAGAGACACAGATCGCCGCACAAAAATTGCCAGTCCCGAACCTCCTGGTCTATGGAGATCTCAAGCGTGCCATTCTACAGCCGGTCGGCCAGACCCCGGAGCAGAGCGTATCCGGACCCTCGAGCTCGGGGAATCTGGTCGGCCCTTCGTCTTCGCGCAACAGCTCCGGGACGCGTGCCGCAAATGGCTGATGGCCAAAGGACGCGACGTCGAGGGAATCATCGACCAGGTGGTACTGGAGCAGTGTGTTGCACGGCTCGCTCGGAGTGCCACACCCGACGTCGCTGAACCAGGCCATCCAGTTGGCGGAGGACCAGATGGTGGCGTGCCCAGGGGTCGGCGAACCCCGAACCATCATTACATTGACCTTAACCCTATAGAAAATCAATGGGGTATTGTGAAGAGGAAGATACAATACGCCAGACCCAACAATGCAGAAGAGCTGAAGGCCACTATCAGAGCAACCTGGGCTCTTTTAACACCTGAGCAGTGCCACAGACTGATCGACTCCATGCACGCCGCATTGCTGCAGTAATTCAAGCAAAAGCCCCAACTAAGTATTGAGTTCTGTACATGCTGATACTTTTCATGTTCATACTTTTCAGTTGGCCAACATTTCTAAAAATCCTTTTTTTGTATTGGTCTTAAGTAATATTCTAATTTTCGGAGACACTGAATTTGGGATGTTGATTAGTTGTCAGTTTTAATCATCACAATTAAAAGAAATAAACATTTGAAATATATCAGTCTGTGTGTAATGAATGAATATAATATCCCAATTCCACTGGAATGGAATTACTGAAATATCACCTATAAATAAACATCTATCTATCTATCTATCCATCCATCCATCCATCCATCCATCCATCCATCCATCTATCTATCTATCTATCTATCTATCTATCTATCTATCTATCTATCTATCTATCTATCTATCTATCTATCTATCTATCTATCTATCTATCTATCTATCTATCCATCTATCTATCTATCTTTTCTCTTTCTTTTTTTTCTATCCATCATTCTTTTTACTTTCTATCTATCTTTCTTTTTTCTTTCTTTTTTCTTTTTTTCTTTCAATCTTTCTTATTTCTGTCTTTCTTTTTTCTATCTATCTTTCCTTTTTCTTTCTTTCTATCTTCCTGCAGCATTTTGGAGATATATGCCATTATTCTACTTTAAACACCAATAAAATCCTCATCTCTAATGAGTAGAAGAAATTAATGGTCAGTTTCCGTAGGGGACGCCCCATACAGTGTGCACACCTCATATCTAACCATTTAACTGCAGCATTTTGGAGATATATGCCATTATTCTACTTTAAACACCTATAAAAACCTCATTTCTAATAAGTAGAAGAAATGAATTGTCAGTTTCTATAGGGGACATACCATACAGTGTGCACACCTCATATCTAGCTAATTCACTGCAGCATTTTGGAGATATATGTCATTATTCTACTTTAAACACCAAAAAAACTCATTTCTAATAAGTAGAAAAAATAAGGGGTCAGTTTCTATAGGGGACGTCCCATACAGTGTGCACACCTCATATCTAACCATTTTACTGCATCGTTTTGAGATATGCCATTATGCTACTTTAAACACCTATAAAAACCTAATTTCTAATCAGTAGAAGAAATGAATGGTCAGTTTCTATAGGGGACGTCCCATACAGTGTGCACACCTCATATCTAACCATTTAACTGCAGCGTTTTGGAGATATAGGCCAGTATTCTACTTTAAACACCAATAAAAACCTCATTTCTATTAAGTAGAAAAAAACATTGGCCAGTTTCTATAGGGGACGTCCCATACAGTGTGCACACCTCATATCTAACCATTTAACTGCATCGTTTTGGAGATACAGGCCATTATTCTACTTTAAACACCTATAAAAACCCTAATTTCTAATAAGTAGAAAAAACAATTGTCAGTTTCTATAGGGGACGTCCCATACAGTATACACACCTCATATCTAACTAATTTACTGCAGCATTTTGGAGATATATGCCATTATTCTACTTTAAACACCTATAAAACCTAATTTCTAATAAGTAGAAGAAATGAAGGGACAGTTTATATAGGGGACATCCCATACAGTATGCACACGGTGGGAACGCTCTGCGTGATTGCGTCGTGAAGCACGTGTATAATCAGTCCAATGGAAGAGCGAGACGTCATAGGCGGTGACGTCATAGACCAGGAAGCTATAAAGCACACCAGAAAACAGACCGTGACAGCTTCTGAAAAGGCCTGAAGCAAGTCGATCAGGGCATGCAGGAAGTATGGCAGGAGAACGCAGCGTCTCGTTCCCTCTCAGGGAACCAGGGTTACATACGTAACCTGAGACGTTCCCTTTCAAGGGAACTCGAGCTGCGTTGAGACGCGGTGGGAACCCCATATCCACTACGCCATAATGAGAAATGCCCGTTCTGTGTGGAGTCCTTGCGCACACTAAGAAACAAGCAGCCTAGCCCCGGGAGTGGAGAGGTCTAGGTCGTAGAATCTGACAAATGTATGCGGTGAGGACCAGCCTGCCGCATTACAAACGTCCTGAAGGGACACCCCTGAAATTAAAGCCTTAGAGGCAGCCATAATCCTAGTAGAATGGGCGCGGACAGCCATAGGTGAGGGCTGTCCGGCCGCTTCATAAGCAAGTGAGATAGCCTCAACTACCCACTTGCTCATTACCTGTCTCGATGCAGGGCAACCTTTCTAGGTTGAACCGAAGCAGACAAATAACTGCTCTGATCTACGCCACAGGGCAGCTCTGTGAACGTAGGCATCCAAAGCCCTAACGGGACATAACAGATTGAGACTTTCCTGATCTGGGGTAACGAAAGGTGGAGGGCAAAAAGCCTGCAGCACAATAGGGCCCGCCACATTAGTGGGGACCTTAGGAATGTAACCCGGCCTAGGGTGTAAAAATGCTTTCACCATACCAGGTGCAAATTCCAAACATGAAGGAGCCACCGACAGGGCTTGCAGATCTCCAATTCTCTTGTTAGAAGAAATAGCGAGAAGAAATAGAGTTTTTAGTGTAAGGAACTTCTCTGAAACCTCTTCAATAGGCTCGAAGGGAGCCAGGGCCAGACCCTCAAGTACAATGGCCAAATCCCAAGCCGGTGCTCTAGAGTGCAATGCAGGCCTCAGCCTCAATGTACCACGGAGAAAACGAGTAATAAGAGGATCTCTCCCAAGAGAAGAAGCCCCCAAAGGGGAGCGATAAGCAGATATAGCCGCTACGTACACCTTTAAGGTGGAGGGAGATAATCCAGCAGAGAAACGGTCTTGTAGGAAATCGAGAACTGTACCAACCGGGCAGTTAACAGGATTTAAAAAACGTTCTCCACACCATGTAGAGAACAATTTCCATTTCAATGAATATAGTTTCCTCGTGGAAGGAGCTCTGGATTGAAGGATGGTCTCAACGACCTCAGTCGAGAGACCGGATTCTAAGAGCTGGGCCCCCTCAGAGGCCAGGCCCACAGTTTCCACAACTCCGGGCGAGGGTGAAATATCGTGCCCCCTGCTTGAGATAACAAGTCCCCTCTGACAGGAATCTCCATGGGAGAGCCGTGCAGAAGGGACACTAGGTCCGAGAACCACACTCGGGTCGGCCAGTGCGGGGCTACTAATAATAGATGAGCCCCCTCTCGGCGAACCCTCTCCAGAACTCCCGGAAGCAATGATATCGGGGGGAATGCGTACAGGTGCAGCCTCGGCCACTCCTGTACCATAGCGTCCAGTCCGAGAGGAGCTGGATATGTGAGGGAGAACCAAAGCGGACAATGGGTTGTATCGTAAGATGCGAAAAGATCTATCTGAGCTTGACTATAGTTCTCCCATAGGAGCTCCACCACCTTGGGGTGAAGTCTCCACTCCCCGGGCCTCAGCCCCTGTCTTGACAGGATATCTGCTCCCACATTCAAACACCCTGGAATATAAACTGCCCTGAGTGACAGTAATTTCCCCTGGGCCCATAGGAGGATCTGATGAGCCAGTTTGCATAATAATCGGGACCTCAGACCCCCCTGATGGTTGATGTAAGAGACCACCGATGTGTTGTCTGTGCGGACGAGCACATGATGGCCTCTCAGGTCTGGCAGGAAGTATTTGAGAGCCTGAAATACCGCCATCATCTCTAGTCGGTTTATATGCCACGAAAGCTGATGGTCCTGCCAGACACCTGTCGCAGAGCGGCCACTCATGACCGCCCCCCAGCCTGTGAGGGAAGCATCCGTCGATAGCGTTACGCGTCGACAAGAAGCCCCCAATACTGGGCCTTGGGTGAGGAACCAAGGTTTCTTCCACACGACCAAGGCACGTAGGCATAGCCGCGTGACCTTGATCGTGCGAAACGGATTTCCCCTCGGAGAAAACCCCTTGGTCCTGAGCCACCACTGCAGGGGTATCATGTGCAGAAGGCCAAAAGTAATTACGTTGGACGCAGCTGCCATGAGACCCACCAGTCTCTGGAACTGTTTCACAGTGAGTGACTGGCCTAGTTTTACCATATTTACGGCTGTGAGAATCGCAGAAATACGTGCTGGAGACAATCGTGCTTGCATAGTTGTCGAATCCCACATCACCCCTAAAAAAGTGGTCCTCTGGGCTGGGAGGAGCACACTCTTCTTGGTGTTTAGCCGCAACCCCAACCTCTTTATGTGAGATAGAACGACATCTCGATGCCGAACTGCCAACTGCTCGGAACGAGCCAGGATCAACCAGTCGTCGATATAGTTTAATACGCGAATGCCCTGGAGTCTCAGAGGAGCCAGCGCTGCATCCACGCATTTCGTAAAGGTGCGGGGTGATAAACCTAGGCCGAATGGAAGGACCCGATATTGGTATGCTTCGCCCCCGAAAGCAAACCTCCGGAACTTCCTGTGATGAGGATGAATGGATACATGAAAGTAAGCGTCCTTCAAGTCTATTGTGACAAACCAGTCCTCGGACTGAATCTGTGATACAATCTGTTTGAGTGTAAGCATCTTGAACTTGAGTTTGTGAACTCTGCTGTTTAACTGACGCAGATCTAGAATAGGACGCAACCCCCCATCCTTCTTGGGAACGATGAAGTAACGGCTGTAAAACCCTGACTCTCTGCTGGGAGGAGAAACCCTTTCTATAGCCCCTATTTGCAGAAGCGTCAGTACTTCTAGCTCCATGAACTGAGCCTGCCTTGGGTCCACCACTGTGGGAAGGACCCCTTGAAATCTGGGCGGACGAGAACCGAACTGAATTCTGTAACCCTTTTCTATTATATGCAGGACCCACTGAGAAATATTTGGAAGTAGTTTCCACACTGCCAGAAATTCTACTAAGGGGACCAGTCTCTCGAGACTGGCCTCGGGATTCGGTTGTACGGACATTTCGGTGCCCTGAAGCGGCGAACCGGCAGGGAACAACCGAACTGACCGTTCTGCGATCCTCCTCGGAGAATCGTATGGGGACGCTGACACCTCGGTGCCCTGAAGCGGCGAACCGGCAGGGAACAACCGATGTGGCAGCGCTGCGACTCTCCTCAGAGAATCGCCCCCCAGAGGGTACCGAGGATGAACGATTTCTCGAAATCGTCCCTCCTCGGAGGGGACCACCCTCAGAAGCCTGACGCCTTGGGCGTCAGGACTTCTTCTTAGCCCAAGCCTTCTTAGAGATGACAGTCCTCAGATCTTGCCTACCCCTAGCTGGCCTGGACTGCGACCGCCACCCAGATTCCCCAGATTGTGGAGGAGCCCGAGAGGCGACGCTCTGTTTATGATGCACTCTGTGCTGTGAGGAGCTTGTATTCGGACGAGACTGCTCGGATTTAATAATCATTTTTCGCCCAGCAGTCTCGGGGACATCGAAACGTCGAGGAAGAAATCTCTGGAACGCAGCCGATTGTTTTTTCGTTTCTTGAAACCTATCGACGACACAGTTGATAGCGTCGCCGAACAAACTTGAAGGTGACAGTGGCGCGTCCAGAAGAACAGACCTATCTTTATCCTTTATATCAGACAGATTTAACCAAAGTTTCCGCTCCGTGGCCACCAGGGCTGCCATAGAACGGCCCACTGATTTGGCCGTCTCCTTGGTGGCCCGGAGAGACAGGTCTGTTGCGCGACGCAATTCTCGAATTGCGTCAGCGCTGACTTCCTCACGTTCATCGATATCCTTCAGCAGATCAGCCTGGTATGCCTGCAGTATAGACATAGTGTGCAGACATGACGCAGCCTGACCTGCTGCCGAATAAGCTTTACCCACCAGCGAGGATGTAGATTTTAATGGCTTGGTGGGTAACGTCGGGGTTTTTAATGATGACGATGACTCGGGAGAGAGATAGCTCGCGAGCGTCTCTTCAGCCCGAGGCACCGTCACATAACCATAATCAGATGCACCCAAAACATTACTGTAACAGGAAGTTTGTGGGTTAAATACTCTGAATGACGCCGGTTTATTCCACGATCTCGAAACCTCATTGTGGAGATCGGGAAAAAACGGGAGTCCCCGACGTGGAGGCTGTGTTTTAGATGGTAAAAATCTTTCATCTAATAAACTTTTCTTAGTAACACTCAGAGAATCATCGGCCGGCCATTCAATATTTAATCTAGCTACAGCACGAGATAAAACCTCCATAAGCTCCTCATCATTAAAGGAGGCATGAGCTGGCGAAGACTCAACATCCCCCATATCAACACTGACGACATCCAGATCCTCAGATCTGGATAGCCGCAACAATGGTGCCCCAACCGGGGAAGGAGAAGCCGCAGCGCGGGCTCCTTCCTGGGCAGAGGCACCGGATCCAGCAGGTAAGGGTTGAGAAAGGGCTGGGCCCGTCTCAAGCCCCGCTACTAGATCCATATGCGAACCCCAAGATGAAAGCCTTCGCTGTGCCTCGGCAGCAGCGGGACCCGCACCTCGGGGAGCGCGAACCGAACAGTGCTCCTCAAAGAACGCCCGGCGAGAGCGGAGCGTCCTCACGGACAGCTTCTCGCAAAGCTCACAGTCAGCTCCCTCGAGAACTGACTGGGCATGCTCCACTCCCAGACAAGCAACACAAAGCTGATGTGTGTCCCCACCCGTGATGAAACGAGGGCAAGGGACAACACAACGCTTGAATTCTTGTTTCGCCATAATATATATATATATATATATATATAGATAGATAATGTGCTTGTGACAGACAACAGTAAATAGACAAGGACAGTATACAGAGAGCGCTTGCTGAAGGCAACAGAAGCTGTCGCGGTCTGTTTTCTGGTGTGCTTTATAGCTTCCTGGTCTATGACGTCACCGCCTATGACGTCTCGCTCTTCCATTGGACTGATTATACACGTGCTTCACGACGCAATCACGCAGAGCGTTACCACCGCGTCTCAACGCAGCTCGAGTTCCCTTGAAAGGGAACCTAATTTCTAATAAGTAGAAGAAGTGAACGGTAATTTTCTATAGGGGACGTCCCATGGACGTCCCATACATTATACACACCTCATATCTAACTAATTTATTGCAGTATTTTGGAGATATATGCCATTATTCTACTTTAAACACCAATAAAAACCTAATTTCTAATAAGTAGAAAAAACAATTGTCAGTTTCTATAGGGGACGTCCCATACAGTATACACACCTCATATCTAACTAATTTACTGCAGCATTTTGGAGATATATGCCATTATTCTACTTTAAACACCTATAAAACCTAATTTCTAATAAGTAGAAGGAATGAAGGGACAGTTTATATAGGGGACATCCCATACAGTATGCACACCTCATATCTAACCATTTAACTGCATCGTTTTGGAGATATAGGCCATTATTCTACTTTAAACACCTATAAAAACCTCATTTCTAATAAGTAGAAAAAAATAAATGGTCAGTTTCTATAGGGGACGTCCCATACAGTGTGTACACCTCATATCTAACCATTTTACTGCATCGTTTAGGAGATATGCCATTATTCTACTTTAAACACCTATAACAACCTCATTTCTAATAAGTAGAAGAAATGAATGGTCAGTTTATATAGGGGACATCCCATACAGTGTGCACACCTCATATCTAACCATTTAACTGCAGCCTTTTGGAGATATAGGCCAGTATTCTACTTTAAACACCAATAAAAACCTCATTTCTAATAAGTAGAAAAAAACAATGGCCATTTTCTATAGGGGATGTCCCATACAGTATACACACCTCATATCTAACTAATTTTCTGCAGCATTTTGGAGATATATGCCATTATTCTACTTTAAACACCCATAAAAACCTCATTTCTAATAAGTAGAAGAAATGAAGGGTCAGTTTCTATAGGGGACGTCCCATACAGTATACACACCTCATATCTAACCATTTAACTGCAGCGCTTTGGAGATATAGGCCAGTATTCTACTTTAAATACCAATAAAAACCTTATTTCTAATAAGTAGAAAAAAACAACGGTCAGTTTCTATAGGGGACGTCCCATACAGTGTGCACACCTCATATCGAACCATTTTACTGCAGCATATTGGATATATGCCATTATTCTACTTTAAACACCTATAAAAACCTCATTTCTAATAAGTAGAAGAAATGAATGCTCAGTTTCTATAGTGGACGTCCCATATAGTGTGCACACCTCATGTCTAATCATTTTACTGCAGCGTTTTGAAGATATATGCCATTATTCTACTTTAAACACCTATAAAAAACTCATTTCTAATACGTAGAAAAAAACAATTGTCAGTTTCTATAGGGGACCTCCCATACAGTATACACACCTCATATCTAACTAATTTACTCCAGCATTTTGGAGATATATGCCATTATTCTACTTTAAACACCTATAAAAACCTAATTTCAAATAAGTAGAAGAAGTGAATGGTCAGTTTCTATAGGGGACGTCCCATGGACGTCCCATACAGTATACACACCTCATATCTAACTAATGTACTGCAGTATTTTGGAGATATATGCCATTATTCTACTTTAAACACCAATAAAAACCTCTGTAGCGACAATGAGTCTTACATTAAACTAGCTCAAATTATATAGGGAATTTAATAATTAATCATGAATGATTAATATATTGCATATTACAGTTAAATTATCGAAGCTGAAAATAGATCGATTGTAGATATGAATGATCACTATAATGGGTTATGGTTCGTCATTAATATATCAATAGTCTTATTACAGATCGATTATATGAGATAACCTTAAATGGAATGAATTTAGTTATCGAACAATCTGTTTGTCCAGCAAACGGCCGTAAGATTAACTTATCAATTTTCAACAAAAATTATCTCTTTCTTATAATTCCAAAAAAGCTATTTTCTGGCCATGAAAAATCATCTTCTTGTTATTATAAAATTTAGGTTACTGAAATAGTAACGATTTGTAAAGCTTCGTAGCTAAAGGGTCGAACACTTCATTGACGTTGTAAAAATGAGCACTTTAGACAATTAGCAATCAAGAATATAATGGTTTTAATAAAATGAAACTACAGATCCAGAATTCTACATTTAAACCCGGGATACATGTTTGTACAATAAACAGTAAAACTAACGAGACAAACGAATAACAGCGGGAGTGAGAGAGAGAGAGAGATTGAGTGAGAGAGAGAGAGAAATATATATATATATATATATATAGAGAGAGAGAGAGAGAGAGAGAGAGAGAGAGAGAGAGAGAGAGAGGATGAGAAAGTGAAACTAACGGTCAGGATGAGAGAGATCACCGGGGTGATCGCAGCGTGGCAAAAATCACAGACAATAACCCTTAGAGAGGCAACAAGAAATCACATAAATCAAATCAATAACCTATACTTGCGAATGCGTATGGTTCTCTTTGTGTTGCTGAGGAACGCAGAGTTGTATGCGTGTTTGTCCTTCGGCGCTATAGGCTTGTTCTCTCGTGTCTTCCGGGGCGAGCAGACTCGCGGGAAGTTTTAAAGGTTCACCGAACGTGAAGTTACCAAGGAAATAGTTCAGAGTTCATCTCCCTCGGGAGGGAGAGGCGAAAAATCAAAATAAAGCTTAGTAAAGAAAGAAAAAGAAAAGAAACGCGGTGTAAAGCTCCCTAAGGAGCCATGGGACCGGAAACCTCTCACAGGGAAAGTGCTCTTTTTAGAAACTTGTCAGTCTCTTATAGAGAGGAGGGGTTCACGCCTGCTTCGCGTATGTGAACCAATCATCTTAGAGCATCTCGAGCGGGAAAAGTTCTTCTTTGTCTTGTCAGGATAATTTAAGATGGTATAACATTTTGTCATTTCTAGCCAGAAAGATTATACACACAGAACAATACATTTTACTGTAATATCCTATGTATGACTTGTTTAGTCAAAACAAGACGGTCAAACAGGTACCAAGAATGGCCGGAAAGAGTAGAAGAAACATAAAGTTACATTCATATGCAGAATTACACACATTTAATGTTCACTCACATGACTATAAAGCCATAATACCGGCTACCATGACCTAGGAAAGATCAAATTCATGTTTATACATTTCTTAACTGTTAAACTTATAGAAAATATAAGATTGCAGAGTCTTTTCCTCTTTTTTTATCAGAATTCAAGTGGGAGCTGTGATTCCCTTGGAATTCCTTTTGGGGGTAATAAAGTTTTATGACCTAGCAAGAGGGAGAGTTACAGAAGATGATACTGTTAGGTAATCTTTCTTTAGAAATACACTTAAGATTTGAAGTTACAGACCAGTCTCCAATTACATCTATAGAATAAGACAAAACTAATTAGATATGCATGCATACAGGAAGGTTAGATACAATTCTGTGTTATATACATTAAGGACATTCCTATCCTAAGTTGCACACAAAGGAAGTTTGTGTGCGGGTATGTGTGTTGTGTGTGTGTATCCTTAGGGTATATTGTCCATCCGTGGTGTGCACCACGTGAGGGTTTGAGAACAACGGGGACCTGTTTCTTGATTGCGCAATGCGTCATAAATGGAGTTAATCAATGACCTGCTGGCAGACATTGGGGCACCATTTCACATGATTCAAGGTTTTGTGAATTAAACATATATGTGTTCATATTTGTTCAGTAGTGAAAGGAAAACAGGATTCGGTCAGTCGCTACACCTCATTTCTAATAAGTAGAAATAAACAATTGTCAGTTTCTATAGGGGACGTTCCATACAGTACACACCTCATATTAACTAATTTACTGCAGCATTTTGGATATATATGCCATTATTCTACTTTAAACACCTATAAAAACCTAATTTCTAATAAGTAGAAGAAATGAAGGGTCAGTTTCTATAGGGGACATCCCATACAGTATACACACCTCATATCTAACCATTTTACTGCAGCGTTTTGGAGATATAGGCCAGTATTCTACTTTAAACACACACAGACACAAAACAAACAATTTTCTAATAAGTAGAAAAAAACAATGTTCAGTTTCTATAGGAGACGTCCCATACAGTGTGCGCACATCATATCTAACCATTTCACTGCAGCGTTTTGGAGATATGCCATTATTCTACTTTAAACACCTATAAAAACCTAATTTCTAATAAGTAGAAAAAAAACATTGACAAGCAGCATTGTAATGTTTCTGGTATTCTGTGACCTTTGTTTATAGTTTTGTCTTGTTTCTATTTCCTCTATTCGGACTGAATTTCCTCCATGTGTGTATTGTTTTCTAATTAGCCTATTTCTTGTTTAATCCCTTCTGTTTACTCTCTTCATTGTCAAGTTTTGTTCCTTGTGTACTGTAATGTGTATTTTTTTCCTAAATACTTTACGTTCTTTGTCTTCTTTTTTTTTTACATTAAAGTATATTTAAATCCTACAGTGAATGTACAAAGTGCAGACAGAACAGCATGTTCCCTTTCGAACTGTCACTTCGTATTGCGCAGCTATACGCAGTGGGGAAACTCCTAAAAAGCGTTTGCAGCTGCACAACCAGCACAGAGAGCGTCTGACTCGCTCATTGGTTGCGCTGCGGCAACTGCACATCCAATGGTGCGTGCGCCTCTGACGTGTGCGCCAATGAGCTAGCATTAAGCCACACACATCAGAGCCAGCCAAGGGGCGCGGCCTGAGCCTATATTAGACCCCGAAAACCGCCATAATACCAGATTTCATTCCTTCAGCGACAACTCCACGTCTCTGAGCTTTTACTGAACCTTCGCCGTTGAACAATCCCTTCAGCCTGAGTGAGC
The DNA here is from genome assembly GCF_051911475.1 of Siphateles boraxobius. Taxonomy (NCBI): domain Eukaryota; kingdom Metazoa; phylum Chordata; class Actinopteri; order Cypriniformes; family Leuciscidae; genus Siphateles; species Siphateles boraxobius. Next base: position 16,140,491 of record NW_027508722.1, on the reverse strand, counting down.
ACCCTTTCAGCGGACTACGCCTTCGGTCGTTTTCTCCTGATGCCGTTCACCTGTGGCTATCCGGCAACGACGCTATATCCTTTTTTGTATCTTTGAGTGTTTGAGGCGTTGTTTCAAATGCCTCTCTCATCCTGTGCCACGTGCGGATCCAAACTGCACGAGGCCGATGAACACGCAAGTTGCATCTCATGCGTGGGAGTCGACCACCCGAGAATGCACTCGCTGCTGGCGGATGCTCGGCCTGTGAGAGCATGCCCTACAGGCCTTGTCTACTTCAGCGGATCCATCGAGCATGACGACAGCCTCTCCATCGCCGCGTCTGAGGAAGATTGGCCGGGCTCCCTCGACCCCACCACCGCTTCACAGTCTGCCACCAGCGTTTCAGCCGCCAGGACTAACTCCAACCCTGAAATGCTTCGGATCTTGACCAAGGCCGTCTCTGACCTCGACCTCGAGTGAACCTCGCCCGAGGAGCCTCCTCGAAGCCTGCTGGACGGCCGGTTTCTGTCGGGGCGCCAGCAGGCCCCTCGTCACAGGCCGGCGCCATTTTTTCCTCAGGTACACGAGGAGCTGACTAAGGCGTGGTGGGCCACTTACTCTGCACGTGTGGGCTCTTCAGTTTCCGCAACTCTCCCCTCCGTGGACGGCGCGGCGGAAAAGGGCTATGAGTCATTGCCGCCCCTCAAAGAGGCCGTGGCCGCTCATTTTGTGTCCGAGCACCGCTGCTAGCTGGCTAACTAGAGCGGTTCACCCATCAAAGCCGTGCCGAAACACCGCAGCCCTCAGCTTATGCTGCCTCCAGTCAGGCTGCTTCGGCCCTGCACACGATGGCCGTGCTGCAAGTCTTCCAGGCCAAACTCCTCCAGTCCATGGACGAGGCTTGCCCGGATCCAGAGGCCTTCTGAGACCTCTGAAGCACCACGACTACAGCGCAGGCTATCCGGAGGAACATGACGAGTTTGGTCGTGCTTGAGCGCCACCTCTGGCTTAATCTCCCCGAGATTAAGCATGCGGAAAGAACGAAGTTCCTCGAATGCCCCTGTATCCAGCTCCGGCCTCTTCGGCCCGGTGGTGAAGGGGTTCTCCGAGAGGTACGCTGAGGCACAAAAGGCGTCCCAAGCTATGCAACACTTTTTGCCGAAGCACTTTTTGCTGATGCGCTTGCGCTTTTTGAGCTCCGCGTCAAGTAGGCCCAAGCCCACCACGCCCTCACCTCATCCAGCTAAGCCGGCGAAGCAGGTCTCTCAGTCCCGCCCTGCGGCTGATAATCATCGCCAGCGATGCTGGGTCGCCGAAGTCATCCTAGCACCAAGGATGAAAAGAGAGGCTCTTGTCTCACGCTAGCCGGACCACCCTCAAAAAGACCCGTAAAACTTCCCACAGCTCCCTGTTCAGTTCAGGCGGCTGGGGTTTGTACTATTGTAAACAGGACCGCAGCAGTGAGCGCGCCTCTACAAACAAACGCCGTTTTCACGGCAACCCAAATAAAGCACAAAAAGAGTATGTTTCACAATCACAACACACGGGTTCACGGCCCCCCTTTACTAGGCGACCGTCTCCCTGTCATTACACTGACTTTTCCCCAGGCGAAAGCCCGTACAGTCAGCACAACACTCAGTATGTGCACAAATCACAATGTAAGGGTATCAGATCCCCCTATGTCAGGCGGCCCGCCCCAATCAGTGTGTCAATCCCTAGCCACACGGGTGCTGGCCTGGAAAGCCATTCCCGGTGTGTCGAGTCGGGTCATAAACACTATAAAGCGAGGTTACTCGCTCTAATTCGCTCGCAGATCCCCAAAATTTCAGGCGGTTATCGAGACTTCGGTGAGAAGCAACGCAGATCACGTGCTTCGCGCCGAAATACAGAATCTCTCAGCAAAAGGGCCGATAGAGCTAGTCCCCCCGCGCTAAATCATTTGAGTTTCTACAGCCGTTATTTTCTAGTTCTGAAAAAAGACGCCGGTCTCAGACCCATACTAGATTTGAGACGGCCTTTCAAAATGTTAACTATCAAACACATCCTCACGCAAGTTCGCCTTGGGGATTGGTATTTTACACTGGATCTGAAAGATGCATATTTTCAGATTCAGATAAACCCTCGTCACAGGCCATTCTTGAGATTCGCCTTCGAGGGTCAGGCTTATCAATACACCGTTCTGCCATTCGGCCAATCGTTAGCCCCCCCGTACATTCACAAAGTGTATGGATGCAGCACTCTCTCCCCTGAGACATCTAAATGTTAAAAAAATGCATGCTCAATTATCTCGACGACTGGCTGGTGCTAGCACAGTCGAGAACTGAGCTACTAGCTCACAGGGATTTGATTCTCGACCATTTGGAATGTCTGGGTCTCAAATCAATGTTACCAAGAGCAAACTGACCCCCAGCCAGAGGGTGGTCTTTCTGGGCACAGTTTTAGAATCGGTGACGATGACAGCGCGGCTCACACGAGAACGCGCACGCTCTGTGCGAACACTGACAGCCTCATTCAGGGCGTGCGAGCGCGCACCCCTAAAGAGATTTCAGAAACTTCTCGGTCTCATGGCAGCAGCATCACCAGTATCCCGTTTGGGATTATTGCGCATGCGCCCGCTGCAGCACTGGCTGAAATGCCGTGTGCCAACCCATGCATGGCAGTCAGGCAGCCTGCACATCATGGTGAAATCATGTTTGTTTAAGGACCCTGATTCCCTGGCGGGCTTACATATCAACTGTCTGGAAATGAAAGCGGTTGTTTTGGCCCTGAAGACATTTTTCTCAAACCTCAAAGGTCACGCCGTCTTGGTCTGCACGGACAACATGTCAGTGGTGGCTTACATAAATCGCCAGGGCAGTATCAGGTCAGGCAACATGTATGCCACGGCGATAGAATAACCTGTGCGAGGCCGAAGTAGACCTTTTCGCCCACCCACTGTGCAGTGTTCTTCTCGAAGAACAGGGACCCGCTGGCCCATCTCTGGCCCAACTGCCAACTTTATGCTTTTCCCCCCATCTCGATGATTCCACAAGTAATCGAGCGGGTCAGGGAGAGCGGATGCCCAGTCCTCCTGATGGCACCTCTCTGGAAATCCAGGCCGTGGTTTCTGGAGCTGGTTCAGTTATTGGACAGGACCCCCTGGCCTGTTCCAATGAGTAAGGACCTCCTCACACAGGCCAACGGGTGAATATGGCATCCTCGACCCGACCTATGGGCCCTCCATGTATGGCTCCTAAATGGGTACCCAGGGACCTTCCTGAGAAGGTATTTCTGAGGCTAGGGCCCCATATACTAGGCGCCTTTATGCTTTGAAGTGGTCAGGTTTTTCCAGCTGGTGATGGAAAAAATCCTTTGATCCAGAGTCATGCGAGGTATCTGTGATACTCTCCTTCCTACAGGAGTTGTTGGATGCAGGCCGATCCCCGTCCACGCTCAAAGTGTATGTGGCTGCCCTTTCAGCGCATCATGCTCTGGTAGATGGCCAATCACTGGGTAGAAAAGACCTGGGGATACGGTTTCTTAAGGGCGCTAGGAGGATTAACCCCTCCAGGCCTCCTTCTGTGCCTTCTTGGGACCTCTCCACGGTCCTTGGGGCTCTGAAGGGTCCGCCTTTTGAACCGCACCAGTCAGTTGATCTTAAACCTCTCTCGCTAAAGACTGCTCTACTGCACTAGCATCTATCAAGCGAGTGGGAGATCTGCAGGCTCTCTCAGTGAGCCCTTTGTGTTTGGAATTTGGACCAGGTGACTCCAGAGTCATCCTCAAACCCAGACATGGTTATGTGCCCAAAAGTGCTCTCAACGCCGTTCAGAGCACAGGTTATTACTCTATTAGCCCTTCCCCCTTCTGCTGAGGATGGGGAGGTTAATCTTCTCTGCCCTGTCAGAGCACTGAGAATCTATCTGGAGCGTTCCGCGTCTTTTAGACATTCGGAACAGCTCTTTGTATGCTTTGGTGGCCGATCTGAGGGTGATCCAGTCACTAAGCAAAGGCTGTCTAGTTGGAAAGTGGATGCCATTTCCATGGCTTATACCTCAGTGGGTCAGGTTTGCCCTATAGGTATCAAGGCTCATTCAACTAGAGGCATGGCCTTGTCATGGGCTTGGTCCTCTGGCTTTCCCATTCAAGATATTTGTGACGTGGCCGGCTGGGCCTCGCCTTCCACATTTATGATGTTTTATAATATGGAGGTACCTCCCCTACAGGCGAAGGTGTTTTCAGAATGATTTAGACCCGACGGTGTCTGGTCTTGACTACAATAAAAGTTACTGTTCACAATCACATACATATTTTATATAAAACCTGCTTTGGCCGGTTATTTCTTCCTATACTAATTAATCCCGACTATGTCTGGTGCTATTAGTATATTATGTGGATTAAATCTGACACACATGTATATTTTCTAGACCCGACGGTGTCCGGTCTGTGATATATATATATATATATATATATATATATATACTTGGTTTCTGGACTTGTTCTGTGAGCTCAGGGTTCCTGAGTCTTACTGTTGGCAACCAGTTACTTATGGTGCAGTGTTTTGCATGGTGTCCACACTGCGTATAGCTACGCAATAAGAAGTGACCGTTCGAAAGGGAACTACTCGGTTACTATCGTAACCTCAGTTCCCTGAGATAAGGGAATGAGTATTGCGTAGCCAGCCGCATTATAGTAACCTGGCGAGTTGTTGCTTCAGTCGTTTAAACCTGCTATTATGGCGCTTTTCGGGGTCTAATATAGGCTGAGGCCATGCCCCTTGGCTGGCTCTGATGTGTTTTAGCTCATTGGCGCACACGTCAGAGGCGCCCACGCCATTGGATGTGCAGTTGCCGCAGCGCAACCAATGAGCGAGTCAGACGCTCTCTGTGCTGGTTGTGCAGCTGCAAATGCTTTTTACATTATAGGCTTCAGTAATCGAGGAAAAGGAGTTTCCCCACTGTGTATAGCTACGCAATACTCGTTCCCTTCTCTCAAGGAACTGAGGTTACGATAGTAACCGAGTAGTTTTTGCTACTGTGTTAGTGTGGGGCTATTTTGAGCCTAGTTAGTGGAATGAACTAGTGATTTTTGTTTTTACTTATTCTATGTCCCATACGCTAGCGTTATAAGCTAATCTGTGGTTAAACTAAAACTAACGTTAAAACTGGGTACATTCGATTATCATGAAAACGCATCCCAGAGAACGGTCGACTCAATAGCCATGTGTTATTTAGCCCTAGGTTCATTTTTGGCAGGAATAGTCCTTTAAACGTACTGTGCTGTACTATTCATTTGAATGACATTCTGCTTTGCAGTAACCTGAAAGTTTCATCTATTTATGTGAACTTAATAAACTACTTCTTTTTGTACTGATATCCACGTCTCTTTCCCCTCCATGGTAACGAACCCGTGTGCCCTATTTCCATTATTTCCAATTTCTCTCAAAAGGGGTGGCGTAGTTGCCTTGTAATGATTTCCATTACACTAGAGTAGATGTTAAAACTTCATGCTGATTTGTACTCGGCTTTCGCCAAGATAATCACCAACTAAAACGTAGCTTTACAGTAACCTATGCTTCTCCATCCATTTACGCTTCTTTCCATCTGGTGACGTGAATCTTCTGTCTGGTGTTAATACAGTGTATTGCGCGTCAGCACACACAACGGCTGCAACCACAGTGCGGTCCCCCATAACAACCCTCTGGATTGAGCGGAGTAGGGAACATCTCTAGGGTCTTCAAGTGGGCACCTTACGTCCTCAGTGTTTCGTCGACTAGCCCACGACACCTCAAGAGGGCTCGACAGTGACTCTGGCGTCCCAGAGTCACCCCCCTCCGTCCCCCACTCAACTCAGCCCAGCTTACTGACCTCTACTTCCCTCTTGCTGCTGAGACCTAACCACAATCTCACAATCTCTCCGCAACCCAACCATACGCGCCAACCCGTTTGACTAAGGCTGTCGAGCCCCACTGGTGCGTTAATATGCAGTTTCAGTGCCAACGGTTCCGTATGGCATACCACCTACCGCAAAACACAATATCTGCCCAACCACCCGTCATTCACGCAATATACACAGGAACGTAATGACTGTAAATACTATACAACCTATACAAATAAACCAACAGACCTTTCAAGTTTTCAAGAATTCTACGAAACCGTAGCATGGCGGCCTGTACACAGCCAGCTAGAATCTTTCCGTCTCAACCACAGCCAGTTGCTGCTCCTTTCTGCTGCTTCAGATAAGTTCTTTACTGTACGACGCAACTCTTGGCCACTGAATCCGACGTCTCTGAGGAACCGGGTTGTAGAGTGTGCCACAAAACCACGACAACCCACTTCCACTGGATAAACCTGGACTCTCCATCCTCGCTGTTCTGCTTCAGTGGCAGATGAGCATACCGCAGTTTCTTCCTCTCATATGCCTCATCTACCGCATCCTCCCATGGCACTGTTAACTCTATCAGTTGAACAATGCGTGCTGATCCAGACCACAAAACAATATCTGGTCGTAGGTTAGTGGTGGCAATCTCAGGTGGAAAAATAAGCCGTTGATCAAGATCAACCAGCATCTTCCAGTCCCTAGCAGCTTCCAGTTGCCCTGGGCGAGAATTGGTGTTAGCACCTTTTCTTGGTGGTTGCTCGCCTGGGCGGAGGAATATTGTCTTCTGCGTGTAATGTTTTGCTAGAACAGGCGGCAATTTATTGGTCATACTACGCTTGCCTTCCAATGCTAAAGCCAAACATCGCAATACTTGGTCATGGCGCCAAGTAAACCGACCCTGGCTAAGAGCCACCTTACATCCTGTCAAAATGTGCCTTAATGTGGCAGGTGATGAACACAAAGGACAAGATGGATCCTCTCCTACCCAGAGGTTTAGGTTCTGCGGTGATGGGAGAACATCATATGTTGACCTAATAAGGAAACTGATCCTACTCTCTTCCATTGACCAAAGGTCTTGCCAGCCCATTTTGCGTTGTTCCACACTCTCCCATCTCATCCACTCTCCCTGCTTGGCCTGGGAAATGGCCTTTATACATCTCATCCTCTCCTCCTGCTTTAGCACCTCGTTGACTACCAGCTTCCTCCTTTGGGCTGGGCCTGCCTTGTGCCATTTAGGAGGAGCTAAACTGAGCCCAAAACCCCCTCTTCCATGCTGTACCTGTCCCACGATATCCCCAATTTGAAGGTCAGCCTTTGCCTCTACTACAGATTTCTTTGCTGACCACTTTCTACCAGTTTTTACCACAGGGGCTGTCTCCCTTACACATTTGTCACGTGACTCTGCTAAAGTCATTTCCAGTCTGACCTTGGCACACTTAAACTCCTCGGTTAAAGCAGAGACTGGCAGCTGCAATACTCCTTTACTATAAAGTCCCACTCTGCTGAGGCAGCGTGGAACTCCCAACCATTTCCTGATGTATGAACTTATTAACGCTTCCAGCTTATCCACTGTTGTCAAAGAAACCTCATACACAGTCAGTGGCCACAGCAACCTTGGCAGTAGACCAAACTGAAAGCACCAGAGTTTCAGTTTGCCTGGTAGAGCACAGCTGTTTATGCTCTTCAACCCTTCCACTGCTTGTCGTCTAACTTCTCCCACTCGAACTGTGTCCTTTAGATCCCCATCGTACCATCTCCCTAGACTCTTCACTGGCTTCTGAGAAACTGTTGGTATTGCCTCACCATTAATGAAGAATGTTTTATCTACTACCTTGCCTTTAATTATGGAGATGCTCCTTGATTTAGAGGGCTTAAATTGCATTCGTGCCCATTCAATATTATCTGTTAACTTCCCCAATAACCGATTAGTGCAGGCTACCGTTGTAGTCATGGTTGTCATGTCATCCATGTATGCTCTGATTGGTGGTAGTCGCATCCCAGAAGCCAAGCGCTCTCCTCCTACTACCCATTTTGATGCCCTAATGATTACTTCCATTGCCATGGTAAAAGCCAGTGGAGAAATGGTGCATCCTGCCATTATTCCAACCTCTAAGCATTGCCATGTAGTGCTGAATTCTGGAGTTGAGAAACTAAATTGCAAATCTCCAAAATAGGCTTTCACTAAATTTGTTATCGACATCGGTACCCTGAAAAAATCAAATGATGCCCAAAGAAGCTCATGTGGCACTGAACCATATGCATTAGCCAAATCCAGGAATGTCACGTGGAGCTCCTTCCTCTCCTTTTTAGCTGATTGAATTCGTTGCCAGATAACACTGATGTGTTCTAAGCATCCTGAGAATCCTGGAATGCCCGCTTTTTGAACTGAAGTGTCAATGAAGCCATTCTTTAATAGGTAGGTTGACAATCTCTGAGCAATAATGCTGAAGAAAATCTTTCCTTCGACGTTTAATAGTGAAATAGGGCGAAACTGACTGATGCTTGTAGCATCTTTTTCTTTGGGTATAAAGACTCCCCCTGCTCTGCGCCATGCTCTAGGTACAACCTGCTTTTCCCAAGCCACTTTTATCAATTTCCACAGAATTCGTAGAACTCCTGAAGCACTCTTGTACACTCTGTACGGAACTCCATTAGGCCCTGGAGATGATGAAGCCCTTGCCTTTCTCACAACCTGCTCTATCTCTTTCCACTTAGGTGCACAGACCTCCATTTGGTATTCTGGTGGATTGACAGGTGGGATGTCTGACGGAATAGACATAGGCTTATGCCTTTTTGCATCTGTATGTGTTTCCTCCAAATATCTCTCTAGCTCAACCCTAGATGCTTTTAAAGTGCCATTCTTCTCACTGGTGAATAACTTCTTTGCGAATTTGAATGGATCTTTATAGAAATTAGCCCTCGCACGCTCCTTCTTTTTGTAGCGTTTCCGTAGGCGCTCAGCTCTGCGTAATGTTGCAAGCTTATCTTTTATGGCCCTTTGTAAGAGATTGAGTCCCTCCTTCTGACTTTGTGCCGCTCTTTTCCATTGCTTCCTCAGCTGTCTCCTTTCTCTAACTAACCCTTCAATTTTCTGCTGCCGTCTAGACAATCCAGGAGTAGTTTGTACTTTTTCCTCCCTTTTTTCCACACCAAACCTCTCACTTCCATATGCGTAAATGATGTCCCCAAATTTATCCAGCTTCTTTTCAACTGTACCAGTTAATCTTTCTAATGCAAAGCATAGATCTGTGTTTACCGTGTCCCATGCAGTTTTCTAACAAGCTCTTGGCCATCTAACTCCAGGCCTATGCCCGTTGAGGTTCTTTTCTCTCTTATGCTGGTTAGTCTGACCGGGTTCACAAGAATCAATGTGTTCATCACTAACTGTGCAAACCCTCCTCTCCTCTATGACAGGGGTGCTGATATCCTGCGAACTGTGGTTTGCTTCCTGTCGCTGGATTTCATTCGACTGACTTGACTGACTTCGTAAGAAGTACTGATCAATGCGAGGCCCTTGTCCCTTCTCCCTCAAGCATTTCATTTTCCCTTGATGAATCTTCAAACCCCTGACCGTTGTCGCCTTGCTCCAGCCACAGACACAAGCTTGGAGTTCAATGGCTTTGCTAACTGCAGAACCTGAACTAGTCTTTTGTGAAGTACTCTCTATACTCATATCCGTTTCCATTCCAAAGTCGTTAACCATGTTGTCCACCATTGAGTCATCTTCCGCCCCTGCTCTCGCAGACTCTAGGGGTATTTTCCTCTTTAATCTTTCAGAAGCCTTGGGCGGGTGTCTCCAGCATCCTGTAAACACAGAGCTGGATACTGCCGACAAGGGTAGCTAACCCTTACCAGCCCCATTGGGGTCTCTTTCCTCCTGTCAGCTGTCTCTCCAGGCTGTCACAAGGTCTTTCCCTTGTTGCCAGCAGCACTATTCACCGCAGTCACTGGACGTATCCAGATCTTCATGATTTCCATTACACGAGAGTAGATGTTAAAACTTCATGCTGATTTGTACTCGGCTTTCGCCAAGATAATCACCAACTAAGACGTAGCTTTACAGTAACCTATGCTTCTCCATCCATTTACGCTTCTTTCCATCTGGTGACGTGAATCTTCTGTCTGGTGTTAATACAGTGTATTGCGCGTCAGCACACACAGCGGCTGCAACCACAGTGCGGTCCCCCATAACAACCCTCTGGATTGAGCGGAGTAGGGAACATCTCTAGGGTCTTCAAGTGGGCACCTTCCGTCCTCAGTGTTTCGTCGACTAGCCCACGACACCTCAAGAGGGCTCGACAGTGACTCTGGCGTCCCAGAGTCACCCCCCTCCGTCCCCCACTCAACTCAGCCCAGCTTACTGACCTCTACTTCCCTCTTGCTGCTGAGACCTAACCACAATCTCACAATCTCTCCGCAACCCAACCATACGCGCCAACCCGTTTGACTAAGGCTGTCGAGCCCCACTGGTGCGTTAATATGCAGTTTCAGTGGCAACGGTTCCGTATGGCATACCACCTACCACAAAACACAATATCTGCCCAACCACCGTCATTCACGCAATATACACAGGAACGTAATGACTATAAATACTATACAACCTATACAAATTAACCAACAGTTGCTGCTGAGACCTAACCACAATCTCACCGCAACCCAACCATACGCGCCAACCCGTTTGACTAAGGCTGTCGAGCCCCACTGGTGCGTTAATATGCAGTTTCAGTGGCAACGGTTCCGTATGGCATACCACCTACCACAAAACACAATATCTGCCCAACCACCCGTCATTCACGCAATATATATAATATTATATTACCACTAAAATATTTGCAATTTATAAACTGGTTGTGGCGAACAGGAACGGCCGAGGGATGTGAGAGAACGGCACGAGGCCGGTGCTGCTCATTAGCAATCACACCACCGGCCTCGCGCTGTTCTCTTATGTCCCTCGGCTGTCCTGTTCGCCACACTGGTATTCACCCCCGCCACCACCCTACACATGGTTTGTTGTCTTTGTGCTGGGCCCTGATAATTGTTGCTTGCATTGTAATTAGGTTGATTCAGTCATTAAATATTTGACTTGACTTGTATAAAGTTAATTCAGATGTTTAAACAGTACACAGAAGGAATTAAATCAAATGTAATGGTTATTGAAAATACTTTGGATTAAAAGAAGGTATTTTTTTCTTACAGGCCATAAAAGTGTGATTCAGCTCTGTCTTGGACAGTAAAAATGCTCTTTTGACAGCTGCCACTTTACCCCGGTTCAAGATATGCTTGATTAAAGATGAGGAGAGAAGAAACCATGTGAATTCACTGCTGACTGCGGGATGCCAAGCTCAGCACTCTGAGGGCTACATTGTAAATCATGTGAGAAACCTTCTATATCCAATGACAATGATTTGTTTTGGGTTTGAAGATGAGGATATGTGTTATTCTTCAGAGACAAAAGTCATGGAGTACTTGAAGTCTTCAGAATTAGAGCTGGACATTCTCAAAAAAATGCCACATATTAAAGTAATCAACACTGCAACACCATCGAGTGCTCCCGTGGAAAGACTTTTCAGTTTAGGGAGACTTGTGGTGACCCCAAAGAGAAACATATTTTCCAGCAAGCGATTTTGAGAACCTCCTTTTGATGGGATCCAACTGCTATTTTACTGACAGGTAAAATAGATGAAAAGTAAAAATTCATTTGTACCCTGTAGTAGTGTAAAAGAAACTTTCACATTGCAGTACATATATACTGACAAACAACTACAAGCATTCAAATATGCAATGTTATTATTTTATTTTAAAAATACTGTTTTCAAGTATTATCAATTTAAAGTGTTTTTCCCCCCCTGTCTTTAATGCACAAACACAGTTGAGCTAGCACACACATACAGTACATGTTACAGACAGCAAGAAATGTTGTAGATAAGACTACAGTTTTTATTGTTAGGCAGGTTTATGTTAGGAATGTGAAGTTTAAATTCTAGAAATGCATTGGGTCTTTAAGTCAAGTTGCTGTTTTCAGACTTTTGTAATATTTTTCAGTCAATATTAAATTATGGAACCGAGTTTCACTTTGTAGTGGATTCTTATAGGTTTGATGGGTTTTCAAAGTAACTTGAAAGTAAAGTAATTAGTAATCTAATTACTTATTACATGCAGTAATCAGTAATATAATCAAATTACAATTTTAAAGTAGTAATTAGTAATTTGTAGTAGAGGCTGACATTTTTTCGGGAATCCCGCGGGTCACAGGAATCCCGCGGGATGGGAAACAAAATCACTATGTATGACGGGATTGGGACGGGAAAGGAAAAAATATCAGCGGGAGTGGGCGGGACCGGGAATCGTAATAAAACTGATACGCAACTTTATACACAAATATATAGTTTCTATAAATAAACTTTGAACTAAATTCTATTTGCCCCGTTTCTTTATGCTCTCCTGTTTGCTTTGGTGTGACTGGTAAAGTGAATGACGTGCTCCACACTAGAGGCTGACATTTTTTCGGGAATGCCGCGGGATGGGAAACAAAATCACTATGTATCACGGGATTCGGACGGGACAGGATTTTTTTGTGGGAGTGGGACGGTTTGAAAATCCACTCCCGTGTCACCCTCTAATTTGTAGTGGATTACTTTTTTTGAGTAACTTACCCAAAACTAGCTGTGAATACTTATGTATATGTGATTTTTTCCTTTTTTTTTATTTTTAATACATTTTTTAATACATTTGCAAAGATTTCAAACAAACTTCTTTCACATTGCACATCGCTGCCTGCTGTGAGCTGTGAGTTTGTTTGCGTCGTGGCTGTCTAAGCCTCGTATTAGCTTCGTATTTCCTTCTGTTTTTCCGTATTTCTCTCTTTATTCTGTTCTGAACCATCATTTAACTCATAATTACAACTCGGACTGTTGGCCATTATACGGCTGGAACCGCAAATACGGTTTGAACATTGATTGTTGGTCGTAGAGCGAGACACTGCTTCACTGCTGCTCGCCCTGCGATCGACTGCTTTTGTCAGCCTCGTTGCCTGCTGTGAGTTTGTTTGTTTTCCCGTCTATCGTGCGTCACTGTTACAACTCGGACTGTTGGCCATTATACGGCTGGAACCGCAAATACGGTTTGAACATTGGTTGTTGGTCGTAGAGCAAGACACTGCTTCACTGCTGCTCGCCCTGCGATCGACTGCTTTTGTCAGCCTCGTTGCCTGCTGTGAGTTTGTTTGTTTTCCCGTCTATCGTGCGTCTACATTACACCCATACCACTAATAAGACGGTTTTTACCCAAGACTTGAGTCATAAATTAGTATACATATTAATAGCATCACTGGTTGCATTATTGCTAACTTACTGTCCATTTGTTAAAATGGCGAACATATCAGGTGTATGTTATTTACCTTTGGGTGCAGATGAGAATAAATCTGAATTGCTCGCGGTGCAGTCTGAATTAGAAGCTGTAGAAAAGCAGATCCGTGACCTTCTAGAGAGACAAGCTGAGTTGAGAGACCGGCGTTTAGCTCTTGAAACATCACGCGCTGATGCACACGGATCAGTGATTAACGTTAGTAACCCGCTGACGCTGACCTCGTCTACTCCGTGCGTTTCTCCGCATTGGTCCCGAGTGTCCAGGTCACGATCAGCCATGGTTTCATTCACTCCGGCTCCAACACACCACCACGAAGCCTGGGTGGTTCCGCGGAAGCCGCGAGCCAGGACAAGAATCTTCTCGCCCCTCACGGTTTTCGAGATCTCCACTCAGAACCGATTCTCCCCTCTTCGTGAAATGGAACGCGATGCTGTGATCATCGGCGATTCCACCGTCCGACACGTCCACGCTACGTTAGGTAAAAGTAAGGTGCACAGTCACTGCTTTCCTGGTGCTCGTGTTCTCGATATCACTGCGCGGGTAACTGAGATCTTGAACGGTGACGAGCGCGTCGGAGCTGTTGTGCTGCACGTGGGAGCTAACGACATTAGGCTGCGACAGACGGAGGTTCTGAAGAAAGACTTCAGGAGCCTTATCGATACGGTACGCAGCACATCGCCTGAAACATCGATTATTGTGGTTATTGTGATTATTGAAGTGCTTGTGCTAAATGTTACGCTCTTAGATGTAAGAAAAAAAAACACATTATCTCTAGCATTGGCTACCGTATATAGACCTCCAGGGCCTTACGCCAATTTCCTAAAAGAGTTTGCTGACTTTCTATCAGATCTTTTGGTCAACGTCGATAAAGCATTAATTGTTGGAGATTTTAACATACACGTAGATAATTTAAATGATGCGTTAGGGGTTGCGTTTACAGATTTATTAAACTCCTTCGGGGTCAAGCAAAACGTCACCGGACCAACTCATCGTCTTAATCATACACTCGATTTAATTATATCATATGGAACCGATCCAGCCGATATAGATATTGTACCGCAAAGTGATGATGTCACTGACCACTACTTGGTAACTTGCATATTACGCACTGCTATAATATGTCATGCTGCGCCACGTTATCGACCAGGTAGAACAATTCGTCCATCCACCATAGATCATTTCTCAAATAGCTTATCTGATCTGTCCCAGCTGCTGCCTGAACCCAAACAAACAGATGAACTAGACGAACTAACTAGCACTATGAGCTCCATTCTCTCTAGAACATTGGATATTGTTGCACCCATTATATTAAAAAAGGTCAGAGAAAAAGTATAGCACCATGGTACAATAATACTACGTATGTTTTAAAGAGAGAAACCCGTAATTTAGAGCGTAAATGGAAAAAAACTAATTTAGAGGTCTTTAGAATCGCGTGGAAAGACAGTATGTCACGTTATAAAAAGGCCCTTAAAACGGCCAGGGCGGAGCACCTCAGCAAATTAATAGAAAACAACCGAAATAATCCAAGGTTTTTATTTAATACCGTGGCTAGACTAACAAATAAACAGACGTCGTCTGAACAAAATACCTCGTTACAGTTTAGTAGTAATGATTTCATGAACTTCTTCACCGAGAAAATTGAAAGCATCAGAATCAAAATCGTAAACGTTCGATCTCTGTTCGCGCCGTATAATTCAGCCGCAATTATCACCCCGCAAGAACAATTACAATGCTTTACAACCATAGAACAAAAAGAGTTAAATAAACTTATCACTTCATCTAAAACAACATGTTTATTAGATCCTATACCAACTGAACTACTGAAAGAAGTGTTACCTATAGTGGAAGAGCCTCTTCTCAATATTATTAACTCATCTTTATCTTTAGGTCATGTTCCAAGAACGTTCAAGCTGGCAGTTATAAAACCTCTTATTAAGAAACCACAATTAGATCCAAATAACCTAGCAAATTACAGACCCATTTCGAATCTTCCATTTATGTCAAAAATATTAGAAAAAGTTGTGTCTGCTCAACTCGGCTCTTTCTTGCAAGAAAACGACATCTATGAAAAGTTTCAGTCTGGATTCAGGCCACATCATAGCACTGAAACTGCGCTTGTTAGAATCACAAATGATTTACTTTTAGCTTCGGACCAAGGCTGTATCTCAGTACTAGTTTTACTGGATCTTAGTGCTGCGTTCGATACTATAGATCACACAATACTCTTAGATCGACTACAAAATTACACTGGTGTTCAAGGACAAGCCTTAAGCTGGTTCAGGTCATACTTATCTGACCGCTACCATTTCGTCTACTTAAATGGAGAAAAATCTATTATAACTTCGGCAAACTATGGAGTGCCACAGGGATCTGTGTTAGGCCCTTTATTATTCTCAATATATATGCTGCCACTTGGTAATATTCTAAGGAAACTTGGAATTAGTTTCCATTGTTATGCTGATGACACTCAAATATATATTTCATCACGGCCAGATGAATACGCTAAATTATCCAAATTGACAGATTGTGTTAATGATATAAAAGATTGGATGACGCGTAATTTTCTTTTATTAAATCCAGACAAGACAGAGGTAATACTTATCGGTTCTAAAAACCGTCCACAAAACCCTTCACAGCACGACTTTAACATAGTTGTCACGGTTTATCAATTCGCTGAGTCCTTCTTGTCTCGTGTGTATGTTGTTTTGTGTGCGTGGTGCTTGTGGGCGGCAGCGCTGATCACTGCTTTTGATCCTCATCAGCTGCAGCTCATCAGCACGCCAGCTGCAGTCGATCAGCGCGCCCTATTTAATCCCTCTGTTTTCTCATTGTCTTTGTCAGTTCGTTGCTGGATGTTCAGTGGGTCGTGTGTTTCCCGTTCCCGGTTGTTTCCTGTCCTGTTGGTTGTTCGCTCGTCTTGACACCATGGTTGTCTCAGCGATCTCCTCTCTGCTTCCTGTCTCACTGGATTACGGATCATTCATCGCTTCCTCGTTGGAGCCGTTTGTGACGGGTTTACCCACAGCGTCCCTGTGCTACCTTGTGCGATTCTCTGGAGACATTCGTCATCCTTCTGTGTACTTTAATAAACCCTTTTACTTGCATTTGAATCCTCCGCCTCTTTTTCCCGTTACAATAGTAGGATGCCCTGCTACTTTATCCGCTACAGTAAAAGACCTGGGTGTTATACTAGACCGCAACCTGTCTTTTGAAAAGCATATTTCATATGTTACAAAAACAGCCTTTTTCCACCTTAGAAACATTGCTAAGCTACGTAATATGCTATCAGTCTCTGATGCAGAAAAGTTAGTTCATGCATTCATGACCTCGAGACTAGATTACCGTAATGCTTTATTAGCTGGTTGTCCTGCATCTTCAATAAACAAGCTACAGTTAGTCCAAAATGCAGCCGCTAGAGTTCTTACTAGATCAAGAAAATATGATCATATAACATCGATTTTATCATCACTTCATTGGTTACCTATAAAGTTCCGTATTAAATACAAGATATTGCTTTTGACTTATAAAGCTCTAAATGGTTTAGCTCCAGTCTATTTAACGGATCTTCTATCGCCTTACAATCCATCGCGCTCTTTAAGATCACTAGATTCGAGGCTTCTGGTCATTCCTAGGATATCCAGATCCACCAAAGGAGGCAGAGCATTTTCACATTTAGCTCCGAAGCTCTGGAATAGCCTTCCTGATATTGTTCGTAGCTCAGACTCTCTCTCCCAGTTTAAAACTAGACTGAAGACGCATCTATTTAGCCAGGCATTCATATAAATTTTTATCTTACAGTTACTGTAAATTCGGCCTCTAATTCATAAACGCCAGAGGAGAACTGGCCCCCGACTGAGCCTGGGTTCTCCCAAGGTTTTTTTTTCTCCATTGGGTCATTTGATGGGGTGTTAGGACACCATTAGGTCACTGGATGAAGTTTTTCGGTTCCTTGCCACTGTTGCCTTTGGCTTGCTCAGTTGGGGATATTCAAATTAATTAACCAATCATACCATTGATTAGCTCTACCAAACTTGGATGTCTTTTTTTTCCAGTAATAAACAAACAATGTTAAGTTGTTTTGATTGATACTGTGAAGCAGTTTTGATACAATCTGTATTGTGAAAAGCGCTATACAGTATAAATATATTTGACTTGACTTGACTTGACTTGACATTGTCATTATGGGGTATTGTTTTTAAAATTTTGAGGGAAATAATTAATTTAATCCATTTTGGAATAAGACGTGGTCTCCGTAGTGTCCCTTTGCGTTCGGAATAGGCACGCTTCATCAGTGTTATCATATAGTCTCAATGGAGAAGTAGAAACAGCACTGTAATGATCAACATTCTCCTTGTAAGCCCTGTCCTTTTCCACCCCATCAGGTGTGGGAGGATTAGGTGGCTTACACGGGGCACTGGAAGACCCAGGGGTTGTGACGTTTTTCTTCTGGATCTCAATTCGTCAGACGTAACTGGGTTCTGTCACTTCTGTTTAGTCTATTTTTTCTGTTTTGTGATAGAGTCCTAACACTCCTGATTTGTTATGTCTTTGTGTGGGCTTTCGAGCGTGCTTGAGCTGTCTGTGTGCCTTGTTTCATGTACGGGGAGTGGTGTTTGGATCCCGGCACTTCGGTCTAGTTTGGTTTCGGTTCTGTCAGCATTCGGACATTCATCTTCCGTATGTTTGTATTCTGTTGTGAGCACACAGGAGGATCTTTAGCTCATTCTCGTTTGCTCTGTTTTGTGATATTGCGGTTTCAAGATCACTCAAACTGTATGGTCTTCTGTCCGCATGTTTTGTTGTGTTTTGAGTAGCATGCGCTTCGTGTTTAGATCGGCCATGTGCTTTCATGTCATGTTTGTCTTGTGCCGTGTAGCATGCAGCTTGTGTTTCACACTGGCTGTGTGCTTTCATGTTGTCATGTTCAGTGTGAATATGCGTGGTTCATTTACCCCACCTGCCCTTCCTCTTTACCTGCCTTGTTTGCTGTTCTATTTATTCAACTTGTATTTGCAGTCCCATGCTGATTTGACTTAAGACTTACATGGAGGGATCATGTATCAAACGTAGTAGACAAATATAAAAGGGTAATGAATTTAATGAGTTGTCTTGCTGGAACAGAATGGGGAGCAGATATAGCTTCTTCGAAGCAAATTTACATATATTTAATTAGAGAAAGTATTGAATATGGGTGTTTGGTTTATGGATCTGCAGCCAAATCAGTTTTAGCTGGATTAAATATAATCCAAGCTAAGGCACTGACAACAAGTACAGGAGCTGTGCGATCTTCTTCAGTGTGTTCCTTGCAGGTAGAAACAGGAGAAATGTCTCTGTTTGCGAAGAAAGCAACTTCTGGCTAACTATTGGGTCAAGTTGACGGGTCAAAGGGGGGATCACCCAGTTAAAATAACAATTCAGGCAAACTGGGAGAGGGAGATGGCAAGACATTCACGTTTTGGATGGACAAGGGAGGCATTGGCACAGGAAATGTCTATACATGACAATAACTTTTGTCCAGGATTACAGTAGCCATTCGTTCCTTTATGGCAATTGGAGGTCCCAAAAACTGATTTAGAGATACTTGGGATTAAGTCAGATAATCCGGAGTCAAATTTGGTGAATGCGTTCCAGTGTCATAAGATAAAGATATCAGGAACATATATACATTTTTACTGATGGTTCAAAGGATCAAGAAACAGGTACTACAGGAGCAACTTTTGTTGTTCAAAGGTAGAATGTCCAAGCTTTAAAGAGAACATCACATTTCCTATGTGTGTTGTTACGATCTACTCCCAGTCTAGGTTAGGGAGAGGGGAACAAACTTAAATAAATTTTTTAAAAAAGAACATAAACGTGGAGGGTTCCCTTCAGTCCTCTGCCCCAGAAATGTGTCACTTGATGCAAAAAGTAAAATGATTTATTGTATTTAAACAAAGAAAATGGGGGTATTCAGTCTTCAGGAGAAGGTCACCAAAACAAACAAAAGAGACTTACTGTATGAAGGAGAACTAAATGACCTACACAGGTAAAAGAAAATTAATAAACATATACTTCCCTCCACTCCCTGACTATCCGAAAAACAGGGATTAACGTTTTGAAAAATAAAACGGTGACTCAATCTCCCTACCGCTCCCCTTAAAAGTAAATATATATGTATAGGATTTTAGATACAAAACCTTTTAATTACCGTAACAAAGAAAAATTTCAAATAAAAAGTCAGTTCCTGATAGCAAAGCTATATGCTATGTAACACCTAAGCACGCACACACAAACGGTGGATTACAATAGACCAGGTCAACACACCAGTTTCTCACTTAGTTACTACTTCAACAACACAGGTCTGTGCAGGGGAGAAGTGAACCTCCACAAGCAGTGTTCACTCTGCTCTCTTATAGCGTAGCTGTGTAACACTCCTTACGAGCCTCAGGTGTGGCAAATTAACTGTAAGGCAGACAGAGCACACTGCAAAAACAATCATATTTAACCAAGTAAAATATATAATCAAAAACACTTTACATAATACATCCTGGGGACGTAACACCTCCACCGCCAAGAATACAAACTAGAGTTTGTAATCAAATATGTACATCCTACCATTTACCTTTTTTTATTTTAAAGAAATGTACAAGACAACAGCATCCGTTTTAAACTCTAGAGAGAGCATCGGCCATAACATTTTCAGTGCCTTTCTTGTGTCGAATATCCAGGTCATACTCTTGGACAGTGAGTGACCAGCGTAACAGCCGCTGATTGGAATCTGCATACAAGAAAGGAAAACCAAAGGGTTATGATCTGGTACACAATAATAGGACTAGAGCTACACTCCAAGTATACATCAAAATGCTGAAGAGCCAGCAACAACGAAAGAGCTTCCTTCTCGATCACACTATAGTTTTGCTGGATCTTGGAGAACTTTTTAGAAAAGTAGGAGACAGGATGCTCAATGTGGCATTCATCCTCTTGTAGCAAAAACCACACCAGCTCCTTTAGCACTTGCATCCACTTGCAGACTGAAAGGCATTTTGAAGTTTGGAGCTGACAGCACAGGTGCATGACAGAGATCATCTTTGGCAGCATCAAAGGCAAGTTGACAGTCACTGTTCCATAATAATCTTCGGTTTGTACTAAGGAGGACTGTAAAAGGAGAGGCTAGGGCAGAGAAATTGGGACAAAAACCTCGATAATATCCACTCATTCCTAGGAAGCGATCAACTCTCGTTTATTACAGGGTACCGCGATAATATCCACTCATTCCTAGGAAGCGTCTCAATTCTCGTTTATTACAGGGTACAGGGAATTCAAGAATGACTTAAATTTTAGCATCAACTGGTTTAACCATTCCCTGACCAACGTGTTTACCCAAGTATGTAACAACTCCTTTTGCAAACTCACATTTGGCAAGATTTAGTCAAGGAAGCAGCAGTTAGACATTTGAACACCTTCTCGAGTGTTTTCACATGATCTGACCAGTTCTCCGAATATAAAATATATTTTATATTAAAATTTGTCCGGTATTAAATAGAAAGAAAAATAGAAAGACAAATTTTTTGTTTGATGCTCCGCTATCATCTTCTGGCCTGTTCTCCGATGCTGTCACTACAGTCGTCGACAGGTTTCAGGAAGTGAAAAAACAGTCAGCGGCGTTCCAACAGTATCTCCCTCACCGCTCTAAATCTGGATCTAGGAGGGCTGGTCCAAGTGGCCAGCCTCAGCCGTCAACCAGCTCCCCCCATCGGCAATAGCAAAAAAAGAGCATTGTCTCTAGAGCCCCTCCTGCGGGAGCCTGGCAACAGAGGAAGCGCTCTCAACCGATGTCCTTCAGGCAAAGAGGGCTTCGGGAAAGAGGTCCTAATTGTAGTGTAGGACCTCTGAGAGCAGGAGCCCTCGGGGAAAATATGTTGTCCCGCTGCCCTGGGCGCTACGGGCCACATCGATTTCCACTTATGTCTCCCGCGCGTATCGAATCCATCCTGGCCATGGTGTCCGGGATAAAGCCTGGCCAGGCCATCACTGTAAAGCAATTTCAAAGACTGCTGGGCCTCATGACAGCGGCATGCAACATAATTCCTTTGGGCCTGCTCCACATGAGGCCCCTTCAGTGGTGGCTCAAAGCCAAAGTTTTTTTTCCCCAAGGGGAATCCGTTCCGTATAATAAAGGTTACGCGCAGATGCCTTCGTTCCCTATTAATATGGAAGAAACCTTGGTTCTTGTCCCAAGGGCCAGTGTTAGGGGCGTCATGTCGCCGAAAAACTGTTTAGACAAACGCTTCCCTCACTGGCTGGGACGCGGTCTCGGACGGCCGCTTTGCCAGGGGTCTGTGGCAGGACCATCATCATTCTTGGCATATAAATTGCCTAGAGATGTTGGCCGTGTTCAGGGCTCTGAGGAGCTTCCTCCCAGACATCAAGGTTACCACGTCTTTTGATACGTTCGGACAGTACATCATTGGTAGCTTATCTGAACCGACAAGGGGGACTCAGATCGCGCCCTCTATCCAGATTGGCGCATCAGATCATTTTATGGTCCCAAGGGAAAATATTATCTATAGGAGCAATATATGTACCGGGGGTTCTGAATCAGGGAGCAGACATCCTGTCGAGGCAGGGGCTGAGGCCCGGGGAATGGAGACTCAATCCAGAGGTGGTGGAGTTGATATGTCAGAGGTTTGGACCAATGGAAGTGAATCGTCTCGAGGGACGTCCCACTGTCCACTTTGGTTCTCCCTAACTCATCCAGCCCCGCTGGGGTTGGTTGCCATGGTACAGGCCTGGCCGAGGCTTCGCCTGTATGCTTTTCCCCCGATCGCTCTGCTCCCGGGAGTCCTGGAGAGGGTCCGTCAGGAGGTCATCAGTCTTGTTATGGCCAGCCCGAGTATGGTTTTCAGACTTAATTTCACTCCTAAAAGCTCCGCCATCGCAGATTCCTCTGAGGAGGGATCTGTTGTCTCAGGCGGGGGGCACTATATTCCATCCCCGTCTGGAGCTGTGGAAATTGTGGGTCTGGCCTCTGAGGGGGCTCAGTACCTAGATGCTGGTCTATCATCTGGGGTGGTCAAAACCATACTTATCTCTAGGGCTCTGTCTACTAGGAGATTTTATGGCCTCAAGTAGAATGTTTTTCCACTTGTTGTAGAGAGCATGAGTTAGGCCCAGTTAACTGCCCAATGGTTTCAGTTCTGGAGTTTCTTCAAGATCGTTTCTCTGCAAATCTCTCCCCGTCCACACGTAGGGTGTACGTGACTGCCATTGTACGTTCCATGCACCACTAAATGTTGGGCCTTTGGGGAGGCACCAACAGATCATACTATTTCTCCATGGTATTTGGAGGATGAGACCGACAGTCAGGTCCAGGGTTCCTTCCTGGGACCTGGCGGTGGTTCTCGAAGAGCTATCCCTGGCTCCCTTCGAATACCTCCAGTCGGCTTCGCCTAGGACCTCACGTTCAAGATAGCTTTTCTCTTAGCTATTTCTTTAAAGAGACTGGGAGATCTCCGAGCCCTGGCATTATCGCCAGCTTGCTTGGGGTTTGCCCCCGGCGGAGTTAAGGCCATCCTGCATCCGAGACCCAGCTATGTGCCTTGAGTGTAATCTAACATGGTCCATAGTCCTGCAAATATTTCATCCTCCAACTCATGTGTCGGTAGAAAAGGAGAGGTTCCTTGCTCTGCCGGTCAGAGTTCCGAGTATTTAACTTAAGAGGTCCTCTTCTTGGAGGAGGTCGGACCTACTGTAGTGTGTTTTGGGTCACCTATTAGGGGCTCCCGGCTATACAAACCATAAGTAGGCCTACAAGGTGCGCAATTTGCCTTCACCTTTTGCCGTAAGGGCTTATTCTTCTAGAGGCATGGCGTCCTCTAGGGCCCTCCTCTCGGGAGTGCCCCTCCAGGAAATCTGTGAGGCAGCCGGTTGGGCTACCCCGCACACATTTATTAGGTTTATAGCCTGCACCTCCCTAGTACGCCTGGCGCACGTGTGCTCTCGTCCTAGCTGTGTGCCTGAGATCAGTTTCACTTTAGGGCAGGCCTTTTTCGGTGCGTGGCCTAGTGGGCATTCGTTCCCCAAAGAGTCATTTCAACAACGCAGTACGAGTCCCCTCGAAAGGGAAAGTCTCGGGTTATGACTATAACCCTTGTTCCCTGAAAAGGGAACGAGACACTGCGTCGTCTTGCCACGCCCCCCTATGCCTAGGAGCAGCTTGCTTCATCACAAAGCTAATGTGTGTGTGTGCCGCCATCTCTTTTATGTGCCGTCACATGTTACGTCATGACGCAACACCAATCAGGATTGGATTAGTTTCATTCATACTTCAGAGGCGCACGCTAAGGGAGCGTCCCCAAAGAGTCGTTTTCAACGACGCAGTGTCTCGTTCCCTTCTCAGGGAACAAGGGTTATAGTCATAACCCGAGACGTTCTACCTGGCACGTCACTGAACAAGATATGGAAGGCACAAAGTAACTCAATTAAGCCACCAGATTGTTCATGAGTTAGATGAGAAAGAAAGTGTGGGAGATCTCTCATTATAGAAGAATTATTTAACCGCATAGAGGAAATTGGTACATCTCTACACATTAAACCATCTTCCTCCAAGGAGTAATTCGCTATTACACCTACTGTGGCAACAGAAGACGCCACTGGATGAACCACAGTTTGATCTACTGTCAATTCAGAAGGAGCCCTGTTTACATAGGGCTTAAGCCTGTTTATATGACAAACACGGCTTTTACATTTGCGGTCTGGGGTCGCAGCCAAAAAGTTTGATTCATTTAACTTCCTTTCAACCAGGTATGGGCCAGAGAACTTTGCATGTAAAATAGAACCAGGCGTTGGAAGTAGAACCAGGACAGGATCACCAGGACTAAAATCTCTATTCACAGACTTTTTTGTCAAAATAAGCTTTCATCTTAGATTGTGCTGTGGACAGATGAAGTTTTGCAAGAGATTGGGCATTGTGAAGTTTCTCACGAATAGAAGTGACGTAGTCATCAACAGGCAAAGCTTTGGAACTCCGATTCAGCAGCTGTTCACTTAACAGTTTTAGAGGGCCACAGACTGTGTGGCAAAACACCAGCTCAGCAGGGATAAAGCCAAGGGACTCCTGCACAGATTCTCCTACTGCAAACATTAAAAAAAGGAAGACCCTCAACCCATTCTTTTCCGTTTCCACACAAAATCATCGTAACATTGTTTTAAGGGTTTGATGGAACCGCTCTAGTGCACCTTGGGACTCAGGGTGATGTGCTGTAGAAGTTTGGTGGCATATACCAAGGGTTTCTAGCACTTGTTTAAAAACCCTGGAAGGGAAGTTTGACCCTTGGTCAAACTGAATTACTTTTGGCAATCCATAAGTAGAAAAAAACTTGAGTAGTTCTTTGACTACAACCTTTGGTTTCAACGTGCGTAACGGAACAGCTTCTGGGAAGTGAGTCGCAGCACACATAATGGTCAGAATGTATTGGTGTCCTGACTTAGCTTTGGGCAATGGGCCAACACAGTCAACAATTAAGCAATCAAATGGGTCACTTACAACTGGAATAGGATAAAGAGGTGCAGGAGGGATCTTCTGGTTGGGCTTTTCTGCCAGCTGACAAGTATGACACGACTTACAAAATCTGGACACTACTGACTTAAGACCAGGGGCCGTATTCACAAAGAATTTTATTTTACCACTAGTACTCCTAAATCACACTAAAATATTTTAGCTAGGAGTTTTCTCTTAAAAGTTATTCACAACGCCTTTCAGATCTACTCTTAGTAAGGAAAAATGACTACTCCTAAACTAAGAGTGAGTCTTCGTTGCTATGGATGACGTCAATTCTCATGCACGAGTTTCCTCGCAATGATCACGGTGATTGGTTGTTAGATGACAGGGTCATCATGCGGGAACATAACACAGACGCAACAAATCTTGGAATTACGACATCTAAATATGTCTGTGTCCTACACAAAATAATAATAGTAATGCCATCGAAATGCATGTATAATGAAATGTTTGTGCAGGCCCCAGTGAAGTGTAATTCTAAAAAGGCAGAGAGAGAGAGAGAGAAGTGGTGAATTAAATTAAAATTAAGGTAGCCTAATACCCTAATGAAACCACCACTTGCCTAATAATGAAAAACGACACTTGCATTAACACTTGCTTGGTTAATTGACATCCTATTAGTATGGAAGCTTGTTTCCGCCACTGAATAAAAATAAATAAAAATAATTGCGACTTTTTATCTCACAATTGCGAGATATGAAGTCAGAATTGTGAGAAATAAAGTCGCAATTGTGAGATAAAAAGTCGCAATTACCTTTTTTATTTTTCACTCTGTGGCGGAAACAAGCTTCCATAGCCTAAATAGACTACTTAAAGCAAGGAAATGTTGCTCCTATTGAAGTAATGTAATAGTTGAATGACGGTGGATTACGAACTCGCCAAAACGGAAAAGAAAGCCCAACTGGACGCAGGATCAGTTACTGCTGCTGGCCCAGTTGGTGCTGAAATTTAAAAAAAAAAAAAAATAATAAAAGGGAAATTTGACACTGGGATATCAAGTAAAACGAAGCGTGAGACATGGGAGAGGATTTGTTTGCAGATCAATGCAGCATTCCCGCTTGTGTCGCGGACCCCGGACGACTGCGAGAGGCGGTGGTATGCGCTACAATCCTTTGTAAATGGGTCTTAGTGAGTTAGGAGTCCTCTCGACTTATTTTAAGCTGTCCCATACTAAGGTGCTACTTTTAGGGCTAAAATGCTTCGTAAATTACTCTTAGTGAAAAAAATTAGGAGTCCTAAAGTTAAGAGTGACACGCCCATTCTTTTTAGGAGTTGCTCCTAAATTCGCCAGTTAGGAGCTACTTTTAGCCTAATAATTATTTGTGAATATGGCCCCAGGCCAAAAGAAAAACCTAGTAATTCGATGTTAGGTTTTTGTAATACGGACATGTCCAGACAAAGCATTTTCACGGACAAGTTTTAAGACTTGCTGCCGATAATCAACGGGCAAGACAATTTGCTGCACTTCTTGCCAGCCTAAGTCTTCTTGCTGGGGTTTCCACCGACGCATTAACAATCCACGTTCCCAGAAAAAAAATCACACCCGAATTAGACATAGGTTAGCACCATCTGCAGCCGCTAGGGAAGGGTCTGCTTTTTATGGTGTCGCTAAGTATTCTCTACCTGCCTTTAGAGGGGTTTCAGAGGCTAACTTTTCATGGATAGATAAGTCACGGTCAGGGTCTGGAGTAACAGACAGGACACACTCCACAGATTCAGGCTCATTAATCAAAAAGGTGTCTGAGATATCCACCACTTCCTCAAATTTCCTGCCAAATCAAACTCCATTATCCAAATGGCCACTACACTTTCCTCCATACCTAAAGTCGAAAACAGTCAAATGTTGAGAGAAGAGAGTACTTACCAGCAGCCAATTAACGGACGGACGAGCCCCCACTTGTTACGATCTACTCCCCGTCTAGGGTTGGGAGAGGGTAACAAACTTAAATTTCAAAAAAAAAAAAATGTAAACGTAAGCGAGGAGCGTTCCCTTCAGTCCTCTGCCCCAGAAATGTGAGCCAACACTTGATGCAAAATGTAAAATGATGTATTGTAGTTAATCAAAGAAATGGTGGTATTCAGTCTTCAGGAGAAGGTCACCAAACAAACAAACAAACGAGACTTACTATTTGAAGAACTAAATGACCTACACAGGTAAAAGAAAATTAATAAACATATACTTCCCTCCACTCCCTGACTATCCGAAAAACAGGGATTAACGTATTGAAAAATATAAAAGGTGACTCATCTCCCTACCACTCCCCTTAACAAGTAAAAGTAAATATATATGTATAGGATTTTAGATACAATACCTTTTAATTACCGTAACAAAGTAACAAAGAAAAATTAGAAATAAAAAGTCATTAACTGATAGCAAAGCTATATGCTATATAACACCTAAGCACACACGCACTCTTGCACACACGCACGCTCTGTCACGGAAACACACACAGGGGACAGAAGATCCAAAAGCAGTAGTTTATTTGAGGTTAATCCAAAATCGTAAACAAGTCCAAGCAGGGGTCAAAATCCAAAGGAGCAAGAAGCAAGGATAACAGGACATCAGAAGTGGCGTTATAAATGCAAGGACTCCGTGACACACACTGAAACAGACAGGGTGATATACACAGGGAATTGTCAATGATAATGGGGAAATGGCTGAGTGCAATGATCAGTGATGAGGAACAGCTGAGTGCAATGATAAGCCAAGGATCGTGGGAAATGTAGTTCATGAAGTGAATGACACCGTGGGGAAGGAGGACATCTAGTGGACACCTGGGGAACACAAACCCAACACTGTGACATAACCCCCCCTCTACGGAGCGGCTACCAGACGCTCCAAGACCACAAAACAAGAGTCCAGGATGGGAGGCAGAATAGTAAAGGCTCAGGGGGAGGGATGGGGGGCCAGGTCCGTGGAGGGGAACAGGGACAAGGGTCGATGGCCTAATTGACAGCCAGGTCGGAGCTAACAGTTCATCGGGCGGCCAGAGTGAAGCAGAAGCAGACGACCCATCGGGCGGCCAGGGCGAAGCAGAAGGAGACGACCCATCGGGCGGCCAGGGCTAAGCAGAAGTAGACGACCCATCGGTCGGCCAGGGTGAAGCAGAAGCAGACGACCCAACGGGCGGCCAGGGTGGTGAAGACCACTCGGGCGACCAGGGCAGTGAAGACCACTCGGGCGACCAGGGCAGTGAAGACCACTCGGGCGACCAGGGCGAAGACGACCACTCGGGCGACCAGGGCGAAGACGACCACTCGGGCGGCTCCGGCTCAGGAACAGACACTGGCTCCGGCTCAGGAACAGACACTGGCTCCGGCTCAGGAACAGACACTGGCTCCGGCTCAGGAACAGACACTGGCTCCGGCTCAGGAACAGACACTGGCTCCGGCTCAGGAACAGACACTGGCTCCGGCTCAGGAACAGACACTGGCTCCGGCTCAGGAACAGACACTGGCTCCGGCTCAGGAACAGACACTGGCTCCGGCTCAGGAACAGACACTGGCTCCGGCTCAGGAACAGACACTGGCTCCGGCTCAGGAACAGACACTGGCTCCGGCTCTGGAACAGACACTGGCTCCGGCTCTGGAACAGACACTGGCTCCGGCTCTGGAACAGACACTGGCTCCGGCTCTGGAACAGACACTGGCTCCGGCTCTGGAACAGACACTGGCTCCGGCTCTGGAACTGGCACTGGCTCAGGAACAGGCATTAGCTCAGGAACAGACACCGGCTCAGGAACAGACACCATAACTGTAACAGCCACAAGAACAGACACAAACACAGAAACAAACACTGGTTCAGGAACAGGCGCTGGCTCCGGCTCAGGTACAGCAGACACTGGCTCCGGCTCTGGAACAGCAGACACTAGTATGTCCAGGATCCGAGCCAGACGCTCCAGATAGTCCAGCATTGCCTTGGCGGCCAGACGAATGGGCATCTCTTGATCTGTCTCAGACTGGGCAGACGGGAAGTGAACAGTCTCAGACTGGGCAGACGGGACGTGAACAGTCTCTGACTGGGCAGACGGGACGTGAACAGTCTCTGACTGGGCAGACGGGACGTGAACAGTCTCTGACTGGGCAGACGGGACGTGAACAGTCTCTGACTGGGCAGACGGGTTGTGTCTCCTCCTTCTCCTTCTCCGGACCACCGGACTTAGGACCACCGGAACCGGGACCACCGGAACAGGGATCATCTCCCGTCTACCTCCTCCACTGTGACCTCCACGGGACCCGCGAAACTTGACCAACCGGCTCCCCTTAAAAAACTCCCTTCTCTCCCGCTCGGTGGCTGGGGAAGAGATATTAGAAAACATACCGCTGGATCTGGGTTTGACGGAGTCCTTCTGTCACGGAAACACACACAGGGGACAGAAGATCCAAAAGCAGTAGTTTATTTGAGGGTAATTCAAAATCGGAAACAAGTCCAAGCAGGGGTCAAAATCCAGGCAATCCAACATACACAGGAAACAAAACAAGAAGCAAGGATAACAGGACATCAGACGTGGCGTGATAAATGCAAGGACTCTGTGACACACACTGAAACAGCCAGGGTGATATACACAGGGAATTGTCAATGATAAGGGGGAATGGCTGAGTGCAATGATCGGTGATGAGGAACAGCTGAGTGCAATGATAAGCCAAGGATCGTGGGAAATGTAGTTCATGAAGTGAATGACACCGTGGGGAAGGAGGACATCTAGTTGACACCTGGGGAACACAAACCCAACACTGTGACACGCTCGCACGCACGCACGTACGCACGCACACACACAAACGGTGGATTACAATACACCAGGTCAACACACCAGTTTCTCACTTAGTTACTACTACAACAACACAGGTCTGTGCAGGGGAGAAGTGAACCTCCACAAGCAGTGTTCACTCTGCTCTCTTATAGCAGCTCTGTAACACTCCTAACGAGCCTCAGGTGTGGCTAATTAACTGTAAGGCAAGCCGAGTGAGGGAGAGACAGACAGAGCACACAGCAAAAACAATCATATTTAACCAAGTAAGATATATAATCAAAAACACTTTACATAATACGTCCTGGGGACGTAACAGTGTTCACAGTGGAATTATATGCAATCTTGACTGCAGTAAAATGGACTGAGTAGATTTAGAACCATAAAGTGTTGATATTGTTGTGGCAAAAAATTTAATTAACAGACAGATTATTCTGTCTGTAATTGATTATGGAGATGTATTGTACATGAATGCTGCATCTTCCATCTTGAGTCATGTTGATTCAGTTTACCATGCATCACTACGATTCATAACAAATACAAAGTCCCTTACCCATCACTGCATTCTTTAAGATTTAGTTGGTTGGACATCACTTAAAATTCGTAGACAACAGCACTGGTAAATCTTTATTTATAAAGCTATACTTTGCAAACTTCCACTGTACCTCTGTAACCTCCTCTCTGTCTGCTTGGTACCTATCAGCTACGCTCCTCAAAGTGGTTGCTTTTTAATGTGCCACGAGTTACAACCGAATTGGGAAGAACTGCTTTCTCTTATTTAGCACCTTGAGGGTGGAATAATCTACAAAAAGAGCTAAGGTTAGAAACCCTTAAGTCCATTAATGAATTTAAAACTACTGTAAAGAGCTTTGTGATTGAGACATGTTCTTGTTTTTCTTAGGAGTCTCATTTGGTTCTTTTTGTACGTCTTTTATCATGAAAATGTAATTTGGTGTTTGTTATGTATGTATTTGCTGGGATTTGGCTGCTACCTTGGCCAGGTCTCTCTTGTAAAAGAGATTCTGATTCTCAATGAGACCTCCTGGTTAAATAACTGTATAATAACCCTCTGGGGTCTAAGGTGTTTTTGGGGTCCTTGAGATGTTTTGACATGCCCTGCAATTTGTGCTATTTTCAGTTGCTTATAAACATATTAATGGCAAAGGTATAATTACACTCTATTTAGCACAACCAGGGCTACCATAATATGTGAGCAAGATGTATGTACATGTTTGTATTTTTGAGAGAATATTGTTTATGCATGGTTATTGAAAAAACTAAAACTTAAAGTGTCTGAAATAAGGCCACAAAACACATACTAAATATGTGTCCACAAGACTTTTGACTAATGGGTGTTGTTGCCTAGAATTTTTACTTCAAAATGATCTGAAAATCAACCAGCATAATCATTTACACAAAACTTTACATTGATTTAAATTTTATAAGACACCTTTTGTTTGGAAAGGCAATATGCGTGGAGGCGTGTTTACACCTGAGAAGACAAAGGCCGGATAATGTGCGAGCTGCATATTAATGAGCCTTTCACACAGCTGTGTCACTGGGTACCAAAGAATGCGACCTCGGACAAAATAAATTATATATATATATATATATATATATATATATATATATATATATATATATATACAATTAGAAATTGTAACCAAATACAAATAGGTTACAATTACAACAACAATTACAATTTTAACAATATTTCAAGTGTATTCTTTCTTTGTATCTACTTTATTTTTGGCAAAACATCCCATACAGTATATGAGCAGAAATTGGCGAACAAAAGCTTACCTATTTAATGTGACAGTAGTCTTTTTTTACAGTCAAAACTTTATAATCTATCCAAACCAATCATGAAATCTTGTCTAAACATTCATATTTAGTCTATAACATATCGTGTTTATGATATTATATTAGCATGTTAATTTGCAGTTTGTTGCTTATACAGACATTTTATTTCAACATATATCAGTCTATTTTTACTCATCTTAGTAAGCTATAGCAATATAGTTTGGATGTGTCCATGTAAAAATAATGTTTACTAATGTAGGTGCGAGAGTGAATGAACGGCATTCTGTATAACTGTACAACTGTAGTAAACTGTATAACTGTAGTAAACAATGCATACGCTGCCTGTGTTGTTCATTCATCATTTAGCCTACACACAGACACGCAATTCATATTTAAACAGCCTTTTTGCGGTGTACACACACTATTTAATATCGCGATTAGAACAAAGCACTTAAGAATAAATTACTTACTACATCAGCTGGATCAGTTGCTCCTCGACATGAAACTACCGGCACTTCTGGTACATTTTCCAGGGTTATTAGATAGTATTATTCCTCACAGCCCAGGGATACGCTGTGTACACAGCGGTAGTAAGATTCTTCCTAAACATGATGTGTTTTATAAACCAGCTGGTGGGCGTTGGCATGTTTGAATGGCTTGACTTAGATCATTTGCGTTTGAATACCGCGCGCTCTCCGTGGGCGTGGCACATTAATGCATAATTAGGTATAATGAGCTGGAAAGAAAAAGACTGACATCTCTCTCTTTTCATACAGATTACATAAACTGAGAATATTTGTTTTTTTATATAAATTAATTCATTTAAAAGAAGAGAGTTCAAGCTTCATTATGGAAAAACACTTGTGCCTGTATGACAAGTATTCGCGGAATTACATTTAATTTTCGGACGCGTTTCAGAATGGACTTCACTGACAGAAAGAAAGCAAAACTAGCATCATGTTTATTTTTCTTTATTTGACTAAAAGCACAATACTTTGTTTATATTGTGAGTATACACAAAAAAAATAGAAACTTAAAAGGATCGAATGATGTATAACATTAACACATAAGATCAAAATCAACGGAGTATTTTGAGTCTCTTTTGCACTGATAAGAAAAAAAGCGAGACTATCGCGCCGACCTCAGACGGTTAACATATGAGCAGAAATTGGTGAACAAAAGCTTATTTGATGTGTCAGTAGTCTTTTTTTTTTTACCTAAAAACTTTATATTCTATCCAAAACTAATCAACGAAATCTTGTCTAAGCATTCATATTTAGTCTGTAACATCGTGTTAATGATATATTAGCATATATATGTTAGTTTGTATTTGTTGCTCATACACACATTTTATTTAAACAAATTTCAACTTATTTTGATGTGTTCATTTAAACATAACATTTTATTAATGTAGGTGCAAGTGTGAATGAACGGTACAGATGTAGTAAACAACAGCGCGCACGCCTGTGCCGTTCATTCATTCATTCACATACAGACACGCAATTCATATTTAAACAGTCTTTTTGTGGTTTACAGACACTATTCAATTAGAACAAAGCACTTACGAATAAACAACTTACTACATCAGTTGGATCCGTTGCTCCTCGAAATGAAACTACCAGCACTTCTGGTACATTTTCCAGGATTATTAGATAGTATTATTCCTCACAGCGTAGCAAGACAAGGTAAAGTACAAGATTGAACTATTAAACTTGATGTGTTTTATCAAGCTGATGTGGGCATTGGCATGTTTGCATGTCATGCCTCAGATCATTTGCATTTGAATAGCACGCGCTCTCTGTGGGCGTCACATTAACACTTAATGAGCTGAAAAGAAAAAAGACTGAAATCTCTCTCTTTTCATACAGATTGCATAAACTGAGAATATTTGTTCCCTTTCAAGGGAACTCGAGCTGCGTTGAGACGCGGTGGGAACGCTCTGCGTGATTGCGTCGTGAAGCACGTGTATAATCAGTCCAATGGAAGAACGAGACGTCACCGGCGGTGACGTCATAGACCAGGAAGCTATAAAGCACACCAGAAATCAGACCGCGACAGCTTCTGTTGCCTTCAGCAAGCGCTCTCTGTATACTGTCCTTGTCTATTTATTGTTGTCTGTCACAAGCACATTATCTATCTATATATATATATATATATATTATGGCGAAACAAGAATTCAAGCGTTGTGTTGTCCCTTGCCCTCGTTTCATCACGGGTGGGGACACACATCAGCTTTGTGTTGCTTGTTTGGGAGTGGTGCATGCCCAATCAGTTCTCGAGGGAGCTGACTGTGAGCATTGCGAGAAGCTGTCCGTGAGGACGCTCCGCTCTCGCCGGGCGTTCTTTGAGGAGGACGGTTCGGTTCGCACTCCCCGGGGTGCGGGTCCCGCTGCTGCCGAGGCACAGCGAAGGCTTTCATCTTGGGGTTCGCATATGGATCTAGTAGCGGGGCTTGAGACGGGCCCAGCCCTTTCTCAACCCTTACCTGCTGGATCCGGTGCCTCTGCCCAGGAAGGAGCCCGCGCTGCGGCTTCTCCTTCCCAGGTTGGGGCACCATTGTTGCGGCTATCCAGTTCTGAGGATCTGGATGTCGTCAGTGTTGATATGGGGGATGTTGAGTTTTCGCCAGCTCATGCCTCCGATAATGATGAGGAGCTTATGGAGGTTTTATCTCGTGCTGTAGCTAGATTAAATATTGAATGGCCAGCCGATGATTCTTTGAGTGTTACTAGAAAAAGTTTATTAGATGAAAGATTTTTACCATCTAAAACACAGCCTCCACGTCGGGGACTCCCGTTTTTTCCCGATCTCCACAATGAGGTTTCGAGATCGTGGAATAAACCGGCGTCATTCAGAGTATTTAACCCACAAACTTCCTGTTACAGTAATGTTTTGGGTGCATCTGATTATGGTTATGTTAAGGTGCCTCGGGCTGAAGAGACGCTCGCGAGCTATCTCTCTCCCGAGTCATCGTCATCATTAAAAACCCCGACGTTACCCACCAAGCCATTAAAATCTACATCTTCGCTGGTGGGTAAAGCTTATTCGGCAGCAGGTCAGGCTGCGTCATGTCTGCACACTATGTCTATACTGCAGGCATACCAGGCTGATTTGCTGAAGGATATCGATGAACGTGAGGAAGTCAGCGCTGACGCAATTCGAGAATTGCGTCGCGCAACAGACCTGTCTCTCCGGGCCACCAAGGAGACGGCCAAATCAGTGGGCCGTTCTATGGCAGCCCTGGTGGCCACGGAGCGGCATCTTTGGTTAAATCTGTCTGATATAAAGGATAAAGATAGGTCTGTTCTTCTGAACGCGCCACTGTCACCTTCAAGTTTGTTCGGCGACGCTATCAACTGTGTCGTCGATAGGTTTCAAGAAACGAAAAAACAATCGGCTGCGTTCCAGAGGTTTCTTCCTCGACGTTTCAATATCCCCGAGACTGCTGGGCGAAAAATGATTATTAAATCCGAGCAGTCTCATCCGAGTACAAGCTCCTCACAGCACAGAGTGCATCAAAAACAGAGCGTCGCCACTCGGGCTCCTCCACAATCTGGGGAATCTGGGTGGCGGTCGCAGTCCAGGCCAGCTAGGGGTAGGCAAGATCTGAGGACTGTCATCTCTAAGAAGGCTTGGGCTAAGAAGAAGTCCTGACGCCCAAGGCGTCAGGCTTCTGAGGGTGGTCCCCTCCGAGGAGGGACGATTTCGAGAAATCGTTCATCCTCGGCACCCTCTGGGGGGCGATTCTCTGAGGAGAGTCGCAGCGCTGCCACATCGGTTGTTCCCTGCCGGTTCGCCGCTTCAGGGCACCGAGGTGTCAGCGTCCCCATACGATTCTCCGAGGAGGATCGTAGAACGGTCAGTTCGGTTGTTCCCTGCCGGTTCGCCGCTTCAGGGCACCGAAATGTCCGTACAACCGAATCCCGAGGCCAGTCTCGAGAGACTGGTCCCCTTAGTAGAATTTCTGGCAGCGTGGAAACTACTGCCAAATATTTCTCAGTGGGTCCTGCATATAATAGAAAAGGGTTACAGAATTCAGTTCGGTTCTCGTCCGCCCAGATTTCAAGGGGTCCTTCCCACAGTGGTGGACCCAAGGCAGGCTCGGGTCATGGAACTAGAAGTACTGACGCTTCTGCAAAAAGGGGCTATAGAAAGGGTTTCTCCTCCCAGCAGAGAGTCAGGGTTTTACAGCCGTTACTTCATCGTTCCCAAGAAGGATGGGGGGTTGCGTCCTATTCTAGATCTGCGTCAGTTAAACAGCAGAGTTCAGAAACTCAAGTTCAAGATGCTTACACTCAAACAGATTGTATCACAGATTCAGTCCGAGGACTGGTTTGTCACAATAGACTTGAAGGACGCTTACTTTCATGTATCCATTCATCCTCATCACAGGAAGTTCCTGAGGTTTGCTTTCGGGGGCGAAGCATACCAATATCGGGTCCTTCCATTCGGCCTAGGTTTATCACCCCGCACCTTTACGAAATGCGTGGATGCAGCGCTGGCTCCTCTGAGACTCCAGGGCATTCGCGTATTAAACTATATCGACGACTGGTTGATCCTGGCTCGTTCCGAGCAGTTGGCAGTTCGGCATCGAGATATCGTTCTGTCTCACTTAAAAAGGTTGGGGTTGCGGCTAAACACCAAGAAGAGTGTGCTCCTCCCAGCCCAGAGGACCACTTTTTTAGGGGTGATGTGGGATTCGACAACTATGCAAGCACGATTGTCTCCAGCTTGTATTTCTGCGATTCTCACAGCCGTAAATATGGTAAAACTAGGCCAGTCACTCACTGTGAAACAGTTCCAGAGACTGGTGGGTCTAATGGCAGCTGCGTCCAACGTAGTTACTTTTGGCCTTCTGCACATGAGACCCCTGCAGTGGTGGCTCAGGACCAAGGGGTTTTCTCCGAGGGGAAATCCGTTTCGCACGATCAAGGTCACGCGGCTATGCCTACGTGCCTTGGTCATGTGGAAGAAACCTTGGTTCCTCGCCCAAGGCCCAGTATTGGGGGCTTCTTGTCGACGCGTAACGCTATCGACGGATGCTTCCCTCACAGGCTGGGGGGCGGTCATGAGTGGCCGCTCGGCGACAGGTGTCTGGCAGGACCATCAGCTTTCGTGGCATATAAACCGACTAGAGATGATGGCGGTATTTCAGGCTCTCAAATACTTCCTGCCAGACCTGAGAGGCCATCATGTGCTCGTCCGCATAGACAACACATCGGTGGTCTCTTACATCAACCATCAGGGGGGTCTGAGGTCCCTATTATTATGCAAACTGGCTCATCAGATCCTCCTATGGGCCCAGGGAAAATTAATGTCACTCAGGGCAGTTTATATTCCAGGGTATTTGAATGTGGGAGCAGATATCCTGTCAAGACAGGGGCTGAGGCCCGGGGATTGGAGACTTCACCCCGAGGTGGTGGAGCTCCTATGGGAGAACTATGGTCAAGCTCAGATAGATCTTTTCGCATCTTACGATACAACCCATTGTCCGCTTTGGTTCTCCCTCACATATCCAGCTCCTCTCGGACTGGACGCTATGGTACAGGAGTGGCCGAGGCTGCACCTGTACGCATTCCCCCCGATATCATTGCTTCCGTTGAACCGTTATGTTTTTATTACCTTAGAATGAGACATTTATATCTCTATAACCGCGGGCACCACCTTCTATGGCGGTCAACTTATTGTCTCGTCATGTTTCTACCGTAGCCGACAGCGAACAAACAGCGCTACAGAGCGCGTTTCGTCACTTCCTTGAAAAATACGTTTTCAGTGATGTATAAAGACCTTACTTAAGGAACCGTTATATTTTCTATTACAATGAATGAGCAGTTTCTATCTACATACACCGCGGACCCCTTACATTGAAATGCGCCGACATGTTTCTATAGTAGCCCTAAACAGACAAACGCGTTTCGTTACTATGTTGCTCCTCGTGCAAGGAAGCAAGCTTAGTTCAGCGAATAAAAGTGACACAAAAGTAACAATAATATTCGCAATAACATATAGTTTTACTGAATAATTAAATAAACATAATTTCTTAATTTGTCCTTGTAAAGAAACCTCATTGCTGAACTGGCTACTCTCTGCTGTATCAGACGATCACATATTTTCCGGCCATTTTATTCGGCCACAATAACTTTTGTTGGTTGCAATTCGTAACCTCACCACTAGATGCCACAAAAAATCACACACTGCACCTTTAAAAGGTACTTATTCTTGCATGAAGGCTCAGTCACCACACAGAAGTTATGCTGTAGAGGGAGTGAGACGCTGACAGGAAGAACTGGGGCAGCCTTTATACTGATTTCAAGGTCTTCATTTCAGCAGGGCTCCTTTCCACTACATTCCACAGATAAAGGACACATTGCTGCTAGCTTTGATTTATCACTAGCTGACCCTTAAGTCAAGTCAAGTCACCTTCATTTATATAGCGCTTTTAACAATATTGACTGTTTAAAAGCAGCTTTACAGAAATAATAGGAAATTGAAGTAACAGGGATTGTCTTGGCTTGACAGCAGCTCTAGAATAAAATTATTGTCCAGCTAAAGTTCGTTTTGATTGATTTACTTCCGTCGCAACGATCATTAGTTATTCAGGTGTACAAACATACATAAGAAAACATACATATATTTCCCATTCACATACATATATTAGCTGTTCCCACCCCACAAGACAAATGATAAAAACATGTGACATTCCTTTGCAATCTACCCTGCATCTACTACAGATCAATGAAAATCAAAATTTTCCATTAGAATATGTAGTGACTGTATCTGCTATCAATAGTATTGGGAAAGGGTCATCAGAGAGTCGATAAGACCTTGTGTATGATATTCTTCAGGCAATTAGAGATGTGAATTAGAGGAGTAGAAATATCATATTGTATGGGTCCCAGCTCATGTAGGTATTGCAGCAAATGAAAAGGTTATTAGTTGGCCAATGAAGCTGCTCAAAAGGAAACCATAGATGTAAACATAAATCTATCCAAGGCAGAAGGTAAAAGTATTGTGTGGCAGTGAACAATTATAAAATGGCAAGAGCGTATAGACGTAAGGAACAGGTTATTATTTCTACAATGAGGATTGGTCACACGTTTCTGAATAAAACTTTATTCATTTTAGGAAAACCCCAGATTGGCTTGTGTTCATGTTTGGAACCTGATATATTCCAACATGTTTTAATTTCATGTAGAAAGTATGACCGCCAAAGGACAAGATCTACTCAGAGAATTGCGAGAAATTGGCTTGGAAGAAGTATATCTGAAAAGTATTTTAGAAGTAGGGGCAGGGGTTAAAGTGGGCCGGAACGGTCCGGAACTGCCTTCCGGCACCTCCAATAAATTTTTAAATAAATAGATTCAACGAATCTCGCTGGTCCCGAGCTGGACCGACTGGCCGACCAACCTCTTCCTCCCCGCTGAACCCGAGTGATTATAAATGTGTGAAATGCACTCAGGGTGGTTGAGCGCGGTAAAGTTAGTTTGGTAACACTTTAAGGTAAGGGTACATGAATTATCATAAATTCATGCATGAATTCTGCATTCATTCATGCATTAATATCTCATGAATCATCAGGAACTAACACAAGTTCAACATTTTTCATTCATGACTTCATGGATGAACAACACCTTAATTAAAACATTAACTAAGATGAGCACATCATCATGAGTTATGATTTATTACGCATGATCATGATGTTTTCTTTGTTCACAGTTATGCCACGATTAATAGCACATTGTTCATCAGTGTTTCAAAGGACTAGGCACCACTTTAGTTGAGGGGCCACACACATGATGAAGTCCTTGATAGATAATGCTTAGTTAATGATGACTACTGTATTTGAATGTCAACAGAATTTGTGTGCTATGAGTTGCGATTGGTCTATTTTGGGGTCTGTCCAATACAGTAATCATCATTAACTAAGCATTATCTACCAATGACTTCATCATGTGTGTGGCCCCTCAACTAAAGTGGTGACTAGGTCACTGACCTAGACAAAGAACAAAGAAAAAATAATGATCATGCGTAATAAATCATAATTCATGATGATGTGCTCATCTTAGTTAATGTTTTAATTAAGGCGTTGTTTATCCATGAAATCATGAATGAAAAACGTTGAACTCGTGTTAGTTCCTGATGATTCATGAGATATTATTGCATGAATGAAAGCAGAATTAATGCATGTATTTATACATGAATTCATGATAATTCATGTACCCTTACTGTAAAGTGTTACCGTTAGTTTAATGTTCGATATTTCGCCGGACATTGTTTTCCCTTGTCACTGTTCTATATGGTCGGCAGTCTTACAAAGATATCAATAGCAGGATTAGTTTTAATTTTATGTAACCATTATCAACATTAAATATTCGTTCAAAATCACCGGTCCGTGCATTAATGCTGCATATTTATACCTGAGAATGCTTTGACGCGTTTCCACAACGCACGCCTAAGGGAACGTCTGCCAATTCCACTAACTGCGTTAAACGTAGCCTATAATTTGTATTATTTAAAATTACTTTTCAAATTCCAAAGCTTGTAGAAGGCTCCTATTGGCAATGCTGACCTGGTAGCCTTGAGTAAATTAACTTATCTAAGAAAATGATTCATAAAACTCATCAGTTTAGCCTATGTTTACTTTCTTCACTGACACAGACGAAAATGAAAAGACTATCAGTCAAAGTTCAGCTTTAGGAGAGGAAGAAATACGGAAGGATAAGGAGACTGAGAGAAAAAGAAAGATTAAGATGAGAGAGCAGGTATTGACAAATAATCTAATGCACACTGACATGGTTTTAAAGCTATTTATTATTTATTATCCATTTTTTTGGCCTTCAAAAGTCTTAAATTGCACATATGTAGGTCAGAGAAATCGTCTCGGTTACGTATGTAACCCTAGTTCCCTGATAGGGAACGAGATGCTGCGTCAAGCTGTGGGAACGCCCCTGCGTTGTGCGTCATGAAGCACGTATGGAATCAGTCCAATGGAGAGACGGAACGTCATAGGCGGGTGACGTCATCGACCAGGAAACTATAAAGCACCCCCAAAACACAAGCGCGACAGCTTCTGATAGGCCTGAAGGAAGCGCTAACGGGCATGCTGGGAGTATGGCAGAACGACGCAGCGTCTCGTTCCCTATCAGGGAACTAGGGTTACATACGTAACCGAGACGTTCCCTTTCAAGGGAACTCGAGCTGCGTCAAGCTGTGGGAACGCCAATACCCACGTCGCCATAGGAGCAAATGACCATCATGTGGGAACTAGCGCACAGAGGACGAGAGCACTTGCGCCCCAGGAGTGGAACTTAAGTCCAATTCATAGAACTTAACAAATGTATGCGGTGAGGACCACCCAGCCGCATCACAAACATCACTTAGCGATACTCCTGACAACAAAGCCTTAGAAGCAGCCATACTTCTAGTAGAGTGGGCTCGTACAGCCAAAGGTGAAGGCTGACCAGCCGACTCATAAGCAAGTGAGATGGCCTCAACCCCCCACTTGCTCATTCTCTGTTTAGACGCGGGACACCCTTTCCTGGGTGGCCCAAAGCACACAAAGAACTGTTCTGATTTCCTCCACAGGGCAGCTCTGTGGACGTAAGCGTCTAACGCCCTAACCGGGCAGAGAAGGTTAAGTTTCTCCTGATCTGATGACACAAAAGGAGGAGGATAGAAAGCCTGCAGCACTGTAGGTCTAACAGCATTAGTAGGGACCTTAGGGACATAACCTGGTCTAGGGTATAGAAAAGCCTTAACCATACCAGGCGAAAACTCCATGCACGAGGGTGCAACCGACAGAGCCTGCAAATCTCCGATTCTCTTAAGTGAGGAGATTGCAAGCAGAAAAAGAGTTTTATAAGTGAGAAATTTCTCAGAAACTTCCTCAATAGGTTCAAAGGGGGCCAAAGAAAGGCCCTCTAGTACAATGGCCAAATCCCAAGTCGGCACCCTCATACGAACTGCAGGCCTCAGCCTCAAAGTGCCACGAAGGAAGCAAGTTATAAGTGGGTGTCTCCCAAGAGAGACTCCACTGAAAGGGACATGGTAAGCAGCTAGTGCCGCCACATACACCTTTAGTGTGGAGGGGGATAACCCTGCAGAGAAACGATCCTGCAGAAACTCCAGCACTGCACCCACTGGGCCGTTAACTGGGTCCTGCCGGTGTTCTGTACACCAAGAAGTGAAAAGTTTCCACTTCAGGGCATATAACTTCCTCGTGGACGGAGCTCTGGAGTGAAGGATGGTCTCAACAACCTCAG
The DNA here is from genome assembly GCF_051911475.1 of Siphateles boraxobius. Taxonomy (NCBI): domain Eukaryota; kingdom Metazoa; phylum Chordata; class Actinopteri; order Cypriniformes; family Leuciscidae; genus Siphateles; species Siphateles boraxobius. The sequence continues at coordinate 16,098,936 of NW_027508722.1, read as the reverse complement.
TTGAGAGACCAGATTCTATGAGCTGGGCCCCCTCAGAGGCCAAGCCCACAGTTTCCACAACTCTGGGCGGGGGTGAAATATTGTACCGCCCTCCTGAGAGAGTAGATCCCTCCTGATCGGAATCTCCAAGGGAGAGCCGTCCAGAAGAGATATTAGGTCCGCGAACCATACTCGGGCCGGCCAGAAGGGGGCTACTAGAAATAGGCTGACCCCGTTCCGGCGAACCCTCTCCAGAACTCCTGGTAGCAGAGCAACCGGGGGAAAAGCATACAGACGTGACCTCGGCCACGGCTGTACCAGAGCGTCCAACCCCAGAGGGGCTGGCTGACTGATGAAGAACCACAGATGACAGTGCGTTGTCTCCTTGGAAGCGAATAGGTCCACCTCGGCGCGACCGAAACTCAACCAAAGGAGCTCCACCACCTCGGGGTGGAGCCTCCATTCCCCCGGCCTCGGCCCCTGCCTCGACAGGGAGTCTGCTACCACATTCAAATAACCAGGAAGATACATAGCTCTCAGAGACCGTAACTTCCCCTGGGACCACAGGAGGATCTGACGGGCCATCTTGTAAAGTGGACGCGACCGCAGGCCCCCCTGGTGATTTATATACGAGACCACCGACATGTTGTCTGACTGAACTAGCACATGATGACCTCTGCGGTCTGCTAGGAAGTGTTTCAAAGCTTGGAACACCGCCAACAGCTCTAGACAATTTATATGCCATGATAGATGATGGTCCTGCCACAGACCTTGGGCTGGACGACCACTCATGACCGCCCCCCATCCTGTGAGGGAAGCATCCGTCGTTAGCGTTACGCGACGACAAAGAGCCCCCAACACAGGCCCTTTGGATAGGAACCAGGTTTCTTTCCACATGACCAGAGCACAAAGGCGGCGCCGCGTGACTTTGATCGTGCAGAGGGGATTTCCCCTCGGGGAGAATCCCTTGGTCCGGAGCCACCACTGCAGTGGTCTCATGTACAACAGGCCGCAAGGTATAACGTTGGACACTGCTGCCATCAGACCCAACAGTCTTTGAAACTGTTTTACAGTGCGTAGCTGGCCTAGCTTTACTTGTTTCATAGCTGAAAGAATCGAATCGATGCGGGTGGGAGAAAGTCGCGCCCGCATCGAGACCGAATCCCAAACGACGCCCAGAAAAGTGGTCTTCTGAGAAGGAGATAATACACTTTTCTTTGCGTTCAGCCTCAACCCCAACTTTCTTATATGAGCGAGAACGACCTCTCGATGCCGAACCGCCATCTGCTCTGTCTGAGCTAAAATCAACCAATCGTCGATGTAATTGAGGATACGAATGCCCTGAAACCCCAGGGGCACTAAAGCTGCATCCATGCATTTCGTGAAAGTGCGGGGAGATAAAGCTAGGCCACATGGAAGAACCTTGTACTGGTACGCCTCGCCCCCGAAGGCGAACCTCAGGAACTTCCTGTGTTGTGGAAGGATGGAAATATGGAAGTACGCGTCCTTCAGATCTATCGTGACAAACCAGTCCTCGGATCTGATTTGTGACACGATCTGCTTGATAGTGAGCATCTTGAATTTTAGCTTCCCTACCGAGCGATTCAACAGGCGCAGATCTAAAATTGGACGCAACCCCCCATCCTTCTTTGGAACGATGAAATATCGGCTGTAAAAACCTGACTCCAAACTGGGAGGAGGAACCCGTTCTATAGCCTCCTTTTGAAGGAGCGCTTTCACCTCTTGTTCCATTACCAGAGCCTGCTCGGGGCCCACCACTGTGGGCAGAACCCCTCTGAATTTTGGTGGACGACACCTGAATTGGATAGCATAACCCTTTTTTACTGTGTGCAGAACCCACTGAGATATTTTTGGAAGGCTTTTCCACTCTGCCATAAATACTACTAAGGGTACCAGTCTCTCGAGACTGGCCTCTGGTGTAGCTCGAGCAGCAAACACAGCGCCCTGTAACGGCGCACCGGCAGGGAACGACTGGCTTAACTGCTCTGAGACCCTCCTCAGAGGGGGCGAGCGTCCCTCGGGAAAGCGCTCGCTGGGACCGTCTGTGCCCCGGCATGAAGGCGGGGTTGGCAGAACGGGCCCCTGAGGGCACAGAAGAAGAGCGGGCACCGTGTAATGCGGTGAACACCTCTCTCCCACGGCAGGGACCACCCTCAGCATCCTGACGCCAGTGGAGTCAGGACTTCTTCTTTGCCGAAGCCTTCTTGGCCATAATAACTGTCCTCAGATCAGTTTTGCCAGAAGACTTCGGCTGAGAGTGCCGCGTCTGGTCCCACTGTTTGGAAGGGGGAGCGCAAGACGCGACTTCTCTGCTTCTGTTGCGCCCTATGTGAGGAGCTGACTGACGGCCTGGACTGCTCCCGCCCAGCCGTACCGAGGACATGAATTTTAAGAGGCACAAATTTCTGAAACGCTGCCGACTGTTTCTTCTCTTCCTGAAATCTATCTATGACAGTATTGACAGAATCACCAAAAAGACCATGAGGAGAGAGCGGAGCGTCCAAAAGAAAAGCTTTGTCTTTTTCTTTCATGCCAGAGAGATTTAACCATAGATGCCTCTCTGCGGCCACCAGGGCTGCCATAGTACGGCCCATTAGCTTGGCCGACTCCTTGGTGGCGTGCAGAGATAAATCTGCAGCCTGACGCAGTTCGCGAACTACGTCAGTGCTGACCTCTTGAGTGTCACTCACATCCTTTAATAAGTCAGCCTGGTATGCCTGCAAGATGGACATCGTGTGCAGGCACGCCGAGGCTTGACCGGCCGCCGAATACGCCTTACCCACTAAAGCTGATGTACTTCTAAGAAGCTTAGAGGGTAAAAGTGGTGCTTTAAAAGAAGATGCAGCCTCAGCAGAAAGGTGACTAGCAAGCGTCTCTTCTACTTTGGGCATCGCCCCATAACCATGAGATTTTGCCCCCACAATGTTTGAATAAGTGGACGTTTGAGGGCTAAAAACACGATAAGAGACCGGCTTTTTCCACGATCTCGAAACCTCTGTGTGGAGATCAGGGAAGAAGGGCAAGCAAACAACACATAAGCTGTGTGTATCCCCGCCCGTTAAATAGCGCGAGCAGGGAGGAACACACTTCTTAAATTGTTGTTCGCTCGCCATTGTCTCTCAATATAACATATATATATATATATATATATATATATATATATATAGTTTTTTGAAATAGTGAAACTCCTGCTTAGTGACAGACAAAAACACTTGAGACAGATCCACATATAGCGCTTACTGAAGGCATAGAAGCTGTCGCGCTTGTGTTTTGGGGGTGCTTTATAGTTTCCTGGTCGATGACGTCACCCGCTTATGATGTTCCGTCTCTCCATTGGACTGATTCCATAAGTGCTTCATGACGCACAACGCAGGGGCGTTCCCACAGCTTTACGCAGCTCGAGTTCGCTTGAAAGGGAACAAAATGTTCTCGAACCCCCCTAACTACCTCACATTTAAATGCACATGGCTGTGGGGGGTAATGTGGGCTCATGTGGCTACAATGCCAGGGCTCAATTTTTGTCCCAGTGTTCAGCAATTTTAACATAGTATCGTCATCATATCAGTGTTGATAGACCAAAATAAAACCATTAAAATATCAAGTAAATAAGTATTGTGATATGTGGTGACACTCTTGTCACAAAAAGTATTGCTATACCACGATACTCAATATGTTGTCCCACGGTGAGTCATTTTTCCCTGTTGCACCTACACAAAAAACAATTGAGGGTTCCCCCACCTACCAAATCCCACTTTAACCACTGAGTAGGGGTAAGCGAGAGGGGAAAACACTGTTCCCTTTCAAGGGAACTCTAGCTGCGTTTGAGACGCGGTGGGAACGCTCTGCGTGATTACGTCGTGAAGCACGTTGTGACGGATATGTTCTGAGTCACATGATGTTCTGAGTCACATGATGTTCTGAGTCACATGAGGCTTGTTCGACTTGAACCGGCGCTGCGCAGACCGATCGGTTGATGACATCAAAGTACCGCGAGAGCGATTCAAAAGCATAAGGAGCCGTCGGCTCTCTAATCGCTCTCGCGGTACTTTGATGTCATCAACCGATCGGTCTGTGCAGCGCCGGTTCAAGTCGAACAAGCCTATGATGTTCTGAGTCACATGTTGTGTGGAGCACCTGGCTTAAGAGAGTTTGAAGATGGCAGTTGAGCAATGCCTTGTGCAGTGGAAAGATGTGGGAAGTTAATCCCTGCATATCTCCTAAACAACCTGTGAGGTAAAAGGAACATTTCATTGATTTGCCTTGGGATATATGGATCTTTTGGAAGTTGGTGGATGTTCAGAGAAACTACCTATGGTCCAAACGACAATGGAGGACAGATCATTTCTCTGACTGACTGGGACAGATCTTCAACTGACTGACTGGGCAAAAAACCAAACAAGTATTGTTTTTTTTTCTTATATTTTCATGTTGGGTTTTCAGTTGAGACTTTTGACCATGATACTCTCTAAGTATTATTTAAAGTGCTGAGAAAGCTCTTTTTGAACTGCACAGTGGACTGGTTGCTCAGTGCTGGTCTGAATGGACTTAAAGGTCTAAGTGCATGTACCAGCACCTATGCTGGATTGAAAACTCAGTCAAGAACTGTTAATGTGGACTTGTGACACTGGGGGTTTGCACTCTTTGAAAAGGAATGAACTGAATTTGAATGAATTTAACTTTTGAATGAACTGATTTGTTTGTGTTGAAAGATTTTGTCATGTTAAATGAGCCCCATTGAGTATTTGACTTTCTGGGCTATTTTTCTTCAAAATTGAATAATTTTTTGGTTTCTGGTTTTGTAGGGTTTTTGTTTGCATTTGTGAACCATGAATGTTTTCCCCTGACTGAATATTATATTGCTCAAAAAACTAATAACAGTTTATATGAATTGAGCCTGTTGCTGGTTGTGTAGTAATTCTTCATCCAAATATTAAGGGTACCAACTTTTTTTTATGTTTGAATCCTTTGTATGGTTGACTGACTTTAAAGAAATTTAGTAGGTTGAAACCCCTGCTTGGCACCCCAATTAATTAGGTCAATCCGTTACAACGTGTAAAATCAGTCCAATGGAAGCCCGCTACGACATAGGTGACGTCATAGACCAGGAAACTATAAAGCAACCCTGAAATCAGACCGCGATAGCTTCTGCACCTTCAGCAAGCGCTCTCTGTATATCTGTCCTTGTCTATTTATTGTTGTCTGTCAAGCCCCTTATATATATATATATATATCACTATGGCGAGCAAGCAAAGTTATAAACCTTGTGTTGTGCCCTGCCCTCGTTATATCACGGGTGGGGACACACATCCTATGTGTATTGCTTGTTTGGGAGTGGAGCATGCCCAGTCAGTCCTCGAGGGGGCTGACTGTGAGCATTGCTTGAGTTTGTCTATGAAAACTCTCCGCTCTCGCCGAGCGTTCTTTGAGGAGGACGGTTCGGTTCGCGCTCCCCGAGGTGCGGGTCCCGCTGCTGCCGAGTCACAGCGTCGAATTTCATCTTGGGGTTCCCAGATGGATCTAGTAGCGGGGTTTGAGACGGGCCCCGCCCTTTCTCAGCCCTTACCTACTGGATTCGGTGTCTTTGCCCAGGAAGGAGCCCGCTCTGCGGCTTCTCCTTCCCAGGCTGAGGCACCAATATTACGGCTATCCAGTTCTGAGGATCTGGATGTCGGTAGTATGGGGGATATTGAGTGTTCGCCAGCTCATACCCCTGCTGATGAGGAGCTTATGGAGGTTTTATCTCGTGCTGTTACTAAATTAAATATTGAGTGGCCAGCCGATGATTTCGATGTTGAATCTAGAAAGAGTCTTTTAGATGAACGTTATTTACCATCTAGATCACGACCTCCTCGTCGGGAACTCCCGTTTTTTCCCGATCTCCACGCCGAGGTTTCGAGATCGTGGATTAAACCGGCGTCTTTCAGAGTGCATAACCCACAAACTAAGAATTATAGTAAAGTTCAAGGGATTGATCATTATGGTTATTTGACTATGCCTCGTGCTGAAGACACACTAGCGAGCTATCTCTCCCCTGAGTCTTCTTCTTCTCTGAAAGCCCCGACGTTACCCAACAAACCATTAAAAAATACATCTTTGTTGGTGGGTAAAGCGTATTCGGCAGCAGGTCAGGCCGCAGCATGTTTGCACACTATGTCGATTCTCCAAGCGTACCAGGCTGACCTGCTGAAGGACATAGACGATAGTGAGGAAGTTAGTGCTGACGCAATTCGAGAATTGCGTCGCACGACAGATTTATCTCTCCGAGCCACCAAGGAGACGGCCAAGTCTGTTGGCCGCTCTATGGCAGCCTTGGTGGCCACGGAACGCCATTCATGGTTAAATTTATCAGAAATAAAAGATAAAGATAGATCTGTTCTTCTGGACGCACCGCTGTCACCTACAAGTCTGTTCGGCGATGCTATAAATTGTGTCGTCGATAGGTTTCAAGAAAATAAGAAACAAGCGGCTGCGTTTCAGAGGTTTCTTCCTCGCCGGTCTATTGTCCCCGAGGCTGCTCGTAGTATAAAGTCTGAGCAGCCTCATCCGTCTACGAGCTCCGCTCACAGAGTTCAACAAAAACAGAGCGTCGCCGCTCGGGCACCTCCTCAATCTACGGTTCCTGAGTGGCGCTCGCAGCCCAGACCTGTTAGGGGTAGACAAGATCTGAGGACTGTTATCTATAGGAGAGCTTGGGCTAAGAAGAAGTCCTGACGCCAAGGCTATCAGGCTTCTGAGGGTGGTCCCCTCCAGGGAGGAACGGTTCCGAGGAACCGTCCCTCCTTGGCACCCTCCGGGGGGCGACTCTCCGAGGAGAGCCGCAGCGCTGCCACTTCGGTTGTTCCCTGCCGGTTCGCCGCTTCAGGGCACCGAGGTGTCAGCGTCCCCGTGCAATCCTCTGAGGAGGGTTGTAGAACGGTCAGTTCAGTTGTTCCCTGCCGGTTCGCCGCTTCAGGGCGCCGAAACGATTGTTCAATCAAATCCAGAGGCCAGTCTCGAGAGACTGGTTCCCTTATCGGAATTTCTGGCAGCGTGGAAACTTCTGCCAAATATTTCTCTATGGGTCCTGCACATAATAGAAAAGGGTTACAGAATTCAGTTCGGTTCTCGTCCGCCCAGATTTCTAGGAGTCCTCCCCACGGTGGTGGACTCACAGCAGGCTCTGGTAATGGAGCAAGAAGTACTGACACTTCTTCGAAAGGGAGCTATAGAAAGGGTTTCTCCTCCCAGCAGAGAGTCAGGGTTTTACAGCCGTTACTTCATTGTTCCAAAGAAGGATGGAGGGCTGCGTCCTATTCTAGACCTGCGCCAGTTAAACAGCAGGGTTCAGAAACTCAAGTTCAGAATGCTTACACTCAAACAGATTGTATCACAAGTTCAGTCCGAGGACTGGTTTGTCACAATAGACTTGAAGGACGCGTACTTCCATGTATCTATCCATCCTCATCACAGGAGGTTCCTGAGGTTCGCTTTCGGGGGCGAAGCATACCAATATCGGGTTCTTCCATTTGGCCTAGGTTTATCTCCCCGCACTTTTACAAAATGCGTGGATGCAGCTCTGGCTCCGTTGAGACTCCAGGGCATCCGCGTATTAAATTACATCGACGATTGGTTGATTTTAGCTCAGTCAGAGCAGGTGGCGGTTCAGCATCGAGATGCTGTTCTGTCCCACATAAAGTGTTTGGGGTTGCGGCTAAACACCAAAAAGAGTGTGCTCCTCCCTGCTCAGAGGACCACTTTTCTAGGTGTAATTTGGGATTCGACCACAATGCAGGCACGCCTGTCTCCTGCTCGTATTTCTGCGATTCTCACAGCCGCAAAGAATGTGAAACTAGGCCAGTCACTCACTGTGAAACAGTTTCAGAGACTGTTGGGTCTCATGGCAGCTGCGTCCAACGTTATTACTTTTGGCCTTCTGTACATGAGACCCCTGCAGTGGTGGCTCAGGACCAAGGGGTTTTCTCCGAGGGGAAATCCGTTCCGCAAGATCAAGGTCACGCGGCTATGCCTTCGTGCCTTGGCCTTGTGGAAGAAACCTTGGTTCCTCGCCCAGGGCCCAGTGTTGGGGGCTCCTTGTCGACGCGTCACGCTTTCGACGGATGCTTCCCTCACGGGATGGGGGGCGGTCATGAGTGGCCGCTCGGCGCAAGGTCTGTGGCAGGACCATCAATGTTCCTGGCACATAAATCATTTAGAGTTGATGGCGGTATTTCGAGCACTCAAATATTTCCTGCCAGACCTGAGAGGCCATCACGTGTTGGTCCGCACAGACAACACTTCGGTGGTCTCCTATATCAACCATCAGGGGGGTCTGAGGTCACGTCACCTTTGCAAATTGGCCCATCAGATCCTCCTATGGGCCCAGGGGAAGTTACTGTCGCTCAAGGCGGTATATATTCCTGGGCGTCAGAATGTGGGAGCAGATATTCTGTACGCCTTTCCCCCGATATCTTTGCTTCCGGGGGTTCTGGAGAGGGTTCGCCGAGAAGGGGCTCGTCTGCTACTAGTAGCCCCTTATTGGCCGACCCGAGTTTGGTTCTCGGACTTGGTGTCTCTTCTGGACGGCTCCCCCTTGGAGATCCCAATCAGAGTGGACCTCCTGTCTCAGGCCGGGGGCACGATATTTCACCCTCGGCCGGAGTTGTGGAAACTGTGGGCCTGGCCTCTGAGGGGGCCAGGCTCAGGGAGACCGGTCTTTCGACCGATGTTGTAGAAACCATTCTTCAATCCAGAGCTCCTTCCACGAGAAGGCTGTATGCGCTAAAATGGAAACTTTTCACCACGTGGTGTGTTGAACGTCAGTTAGATCCTGTTAACTGCCCTGTTGGTTCAGTTCTTGATTTTCTGCAAGACCGTTTCTCGGCCAGGTTATCTCCTTCCACCCTAAAGGTTTACGTGGCGGCTATATCTGCCTACCACACCCCTCTGGGGGGTACTTCTATTGGGAGAAACCCTCTAATTACTCGCTTTCTCCGTGGTACATTGAGGTTGAGACCTGCACTGCACTCTAGAGCACCGGCTTGGGATTTGGCCATTGTACTCGAGGGTCTGGCTTTAGCTCCCTTTGAGCCCATCGAGGAGGTTTCTGAAAAGTTCCTCACTCTAAAGACTTTATTTCTCCTTGCTATCTCATCTATCAAGAGAATTGGTGATTTACATGCTTTGTCGGTTGCTCCTTCATGTCTGGAATTTGCACCTGGTATGGTGAAGGCATTTCTCTACCCCAGGCCGGGTTATATTCCTAAGGTCCCACTGAATGTTGGATGCCCAATAGTGCTGGAGGCCTTTTATCCTCCACCCTTTAATACCCCTGACCAGGAACAGCTTAACCTGTTATGTCCAGTCCGGGCTTTAGATGCCTACGTTCACAGAGCTGCCCTGTGGCGTAAATCTGAGCAACTATTTGTTTGTTTTGGGTCACTCAAGAGAGGATGCCCTGCATCTAAGCAGGTTATGAGTAAATGGATAGTCGAGGCTATTTCATTGGCTTATGAAGCGGCCGGACAGCCTTCACCTATGGCTGTGCGGGCCCATTCTACTCGGAGTATGGCGGCTTCTATGGCCTTAATTTCGGGAGTTTCCCTTCTTGACGTATGTAATGCGGCAGGATGGTCCTCTCCGCATACATTTGTCAGGTTTTATGACCTTGACCTCTCCACTCCTGGGGCGAGGTTGCTTGCTTCTTAGTGTGCAGGACCTCACACAGAACGGGCATTTCTCATTATGGCGTAGTGGGTATAGGGTTCCCACCGCGTCTCAAACGCAGCTTGAGTTCCCTTGAAAGGGAACGTCTCAGGTTACGTATGTAACCCTGGTTCCCTGATAGGGAACGAGACGCTGCGTTTGCCTGCCATACTTCCTGCATGCCCTGATCGACTTGCTTCAGGTTTTTCAGAAGCTATCGCGGTCTGATTTCAGGGTTGCTTTATAGTTTCCTGGTCTATGACGTCACCTATGTCGAGCGGGCTTCCATTGGACTGATTTTACACGTGCTTCACGACGTAATCACGCAGAGCGTTCCCACCGCGTCTCAAACGCAGCGTCTCGTTCCCTATCAGGGAACCAGGGTTACATACGTAACCTGAGACGTGTTTTTTTTTATTTCTAATGGACTGTATAGTAGGATATAGTGCACTAAGGTGCTAGTTCCATAGATGGCAGCAATGCAACTTCTTGGATGTCGGCTGCCGTAAAACCCAGAAGAAGAAGTCCTGTGCTGGAACATGTTTTAATAAATTGTAAGAAATTTAGGAAAGAAAGGAAGAATCTTAAAGAAAACATTATAGAAATGGAACATTAATGGTATTGTAAGTATAGATAATTCTCAGATAGAAGTTGTTATGGCTTTCATTTGTGCAGGAAACTGGTCTTAGTAGAAAAATTTAAGAAAAGATCAATGAAGCCATGATTTTGCACACTTCTATATAGTAGATGGCAGTATGCACCTTTTACGCTAGTCTGTAATCCACCATAAAACTAAAAGAAGTCGTCCTGTACTGGTTCATCATCGAATGTTCCCCTGCCTTGGTCCGTCAAGCTGCTGAGTGTGTTTTCTCCCCCACGGAGTAGTTTTTGTTGTTGGTTTTGTTTTATTTTATTAATAAAAAATCAATTTCTTTCCTGTGATTAAGTCCTCGCTTCCCCTTCACCACCAAAAACTGACAGATAAGGAACGTCTAGATTACTAATGTATCCCCTGTTGCTGGAAGGAGGGAACAGAGACGTTACGCCCCGTCACCACAATCCCTGTGTAACTGCTGAACGGCCTGGACACCGTCTCGGCTCCTCAGCAAAAACTTGAGTGCTGCACACTTCCTTGTATACACAAGGCACGGGGAGTGGTTTGCGATGCAAATCTTACTCGCCAATGTCCATTATGATTGGGCTCTCAGGCGAGATTTGTCATTTATGTAACAGTTTTGTTCTTTTTCTCCGATTTTCAATTACATTTTTGCTTCAAAGAAAGATTTGTGATGTTGTGAATCACCTCACAGCTAGTTGGCGTCGTTTATGCCTTATAACACTTAAACAAAAAAATACTTCTGGAACAAAATGCAGCTGAAAGAGTGGGTCGGAAATAATGCACTATTGTGATTGTTTTGAAGATGCGTACATTAAAATGCTTTGTAAGCACGTTTATTTTAAGACATAACAGAAAAACATATGCATGTCTTACAGGTTTTCAGTTATAATAATCTGTAGCATAAAAAGTTGAGCTTTGTTTACAAAAGCTGGTTTACAATTTAGGGATACATGTAGATTCCTCCTCTGCTGTAGTTTCATGTGGAATTATTAAATTCCCCAAATTGCAGTTCAGACTACATGTTACACCCATCAACTTGGTACTTTTTCACAAAATCGTTCTGTTCCATGCAGTCAATCCTATTGACTGCTGCTTCGCATGTTGAGGTTGATAGCTTCTGCTCAACCCATGTCTTTGAATCCAACAGGTACTGCATGCTGAGAGAGAAAGAGTTCATGTATATTAGCTTTCAAGGTTTTTGATGCCAAAGACCCTGAAATATAATAATCTAAATGCAGGGGATCCTACATTTTTCATGTATAGGCAGCTACTGTCTATATTTCCATGTATAATACTGTAATTGTATTAAGTTATTTTGTAGTATTAAAGCAGATCTGAATTTATGTACACTACCATTCAAAAAATTGGCGTCAGAACAAAACAAAAACAAAAAAAAAGTATGTTCACCAAAACTGCATTCTATTGTTGTGAGTTTGTGCAAACCGTGATACATATTTTCAGGATTCTTTAACGAATAGTTCAAAAGAACGGCATGTGATACATCAATGTAATACATCCTTGCTAAATAAAAGTATTATAATTATTATTGTTAAAAAATAATTACTGACCGCAAACTTTTAAATGGTAGGCTAGTGTATAAACCAGAAAAGTATGGAAACTATTTAACTTAATTATATTATTTTAAGTGCTGTCAACGTTAAAGAGTTAAGGCATGCGATTGATTTTTGGCCAATTCAACGTGAACGTGGACAAAAATGTAACCCTTGAACTTGACGCACAATGTAATAACGGACGGGGTTGCCCGGCCCTGTTAGTTTGAACCGCGAGAGGCGTCAATTGCCGTCATTACTTTGTGCGTCAAGTTCGAGTGTTACTCTTTTGGCGTAAATCGATGCATACGGCCGTCTGCCAGAAGCAGGGCCGTAGCTAGAGGATTCGGGGCCCCCTGAAAAAATATTATATAAAAGTTACAACTAATAAAAACTAACAATAAATAAGAAATTGTTAAATAATAATAAAACCAATTTTAAAAAAGTAACACAAAAATAATGTTTTTTTATCCCATCAGTCTGATATAATTCATAAATCAAAAAGTAAACATTTAGAAATGGAACATTAAATAAGAATGCAGTCAAATTTAATAATGTATGGTCTTATTTTTTAATATTTAATATTATTAAATAAAGCTAATACATGTATTCATCCAAGTGCAGTGTGTTGTATTTGTGTTTTCTTGATGTAACAAATATATCATCAGCCGGCAGGTCAGGTGCATAATGCAATGCGTCGGGACTCATGTCAATTTTTTAACTCTACAATAGTTTAAAAAGACAGGAATTTTGACCACGTAATCATTCGATCGATTATGGTGCGCACCGATAATTAAAAGTGACAGTAGGCTACCCGGCAGGGTGTAGACGGTAGTTTTCTTATTCCCAGCGAAATAACAATACAACCTGTCTTTAAGAACGTCTTGATCGACTGGGATAAAACAACTCTCCTGGCCTCCCTCTCCTTCCTTCCATGGTGTTTCTGGTACCCTGATTTATGTTTTCTTTTCCCCGACAATTTTCAGTCAGTCAGTCTCCTGCTCTTCCACCAAGTTCATCGTTAACTTCAGGCAGCTGCCCCCTCAACTCTGATTGGTTCTGTTCACAAGTGGGACTTACAATTTTATTGGGTCCATCTGTCACTGACTGAATAATTGATAAATACTTTAGATCAAACTAAAACATTTTTAGGGAGGTAAGAGAAGCAGATATTTGGAAAAAAATATTTAACCAAATTGCATGTTTTTGTGGTTTTCATTTAAATCTCAGGCATACAACTAATATAAATATTAGAATTATTCATACCACCCGGGCCTATATAGTAGGCTATAACTGTTGGATCATGTGGGGCCCCCTGGGCAGCGGGTCTCCTATAATTGTCACCACCCCACTAGAAACGGCCCTGGCCAGAAGCTAGTTATTTTAGTCGATAAAGTTTTAAATATGGATATTTTTCTTACATGAACGCATCGCTTCACTTCAGAAGGCCTTTATTTACCCCGCAGAGCCATTTCGAGCACTTTAATCATGAATAGGTACGCTTTGATGGACTTCCAAGGACAGACAGCCATTCACTCCGATCATCAAGCTTGAAAGAGCCAGGACATTTTTTAATTTAACTGTATTCGCATGAATGAAGAATGTCATATACACTTAGGATGGCTTCAGGGTGAGTAGCCTAAATCATAATTTTCATTTTTGGGTGAACTATATGATCTTGCACAGATGGACGAACGCGAAATATGCTTGATGCTAGCTCTGCCATATGCGAAGTTCGCCAAACATCACCATGATTTTGAGGCGGATGAGGACAAAAAGTGCCATTATTGCAGCCTGCGCATATTGCGTCAGTTATCATGTGCAAGAGAGATCTCAGGACTGGTGGGATACTGGGAGCATATTGTGTTTAAATAATGGCTTTAACAAGGAGCAGTGGGTCCGAAATATTAGGATGAGCAAACCAAACTTTGATAGCCTATGTTGTGTCAACGTTTGTCCACATTGCTCTCCTACGATGACATGTTTCGTTGAGCCACCCGTCCCATTGCAGATGCGCGTAGGGGTTGCTCTTGTCATTAAACCGCGGAGACGTAGCCTATGCCTCAGAAAATCTGATCTGCTTGTTTACATGACAGTCGCATTAGCACAGAGTGTGAGTGATCTGATTTATATCTGATTTATTTCTGTAGCCTATATTTCACAGGGCACAGGTAAAAATTATATTTATTATGGGTTTATGTGAGGATTGTTTTAAGTTCACTTAAATTAAAAGTTTTTATATTTTTTGAAGCCTAATACATGTAAAAAAAGCTTTCATATAGGCTAATAATAGCTTTCAATACACTGTAATGTTGAATGGCTATAATTAATGTTTTAAAAAATCAGTAGCTGTATTAGTATCAGTCGTTCTGGCTTTCATTATTAAAATATGCCATTAGCAAGTAAAATATAGTGTCTTTCTTGCTTCTACATTAATTTGGAGATTAATTGGGAAATTATTACATTATAAAATATATTAAAAACTTATAAAAACTTGTTTTTAATTGTGATTAATTGAGATTAATCACAGGAAAAAATTTGTGATTAATGTAGTTATTTTTTTAATTGATTGACAGCACTAATTATTTTATATACTAAGTGTATTATAACTTTTCTAAATATCCAGAAAACAGAAAATCATACCAAAATATGTCCCACACAAACTTCACATTTCAATAAGAAATACATCTTCTGAATGAAAAAATAAAAAAATTACTTACTTTCCACTGGAGTCTTTGGTGGGGCCCTCATTGCCCATGATGAGGTACGTCTCGCCCTCTTTCAGCTCACCCGTGCAGTGCTTTCTCTTGGCAAACACCCGTGTGCTGTATGGGCTCACGTCCAAGTCTCCCACTGAGGTTTAGAGGTTAGAACTCTTAATTTAGCTGAGCATTTATAATAAAATAACAAGCTCAGCACCGTGACCTTTCTTCATTTATTTTTAAAATGCTCCTGACATTATCTGTATTGCTCATAATTACTGTAAAGCATGTGACACTCTAATGAACTTGCAATTATTTTTAGGGAAAATAATAAAAAATGATTACTTACTATATTGGAGGACCACCTTCACAGATGTTGAATACAAGATAAAGTTGCTCTCTTCAGTAACTGAATCCACAATGACTTCAAATACTGTCAGAAAAATAATATACATTAGTAAAGGTCATATCTGCTAAAGTTTATAATATTTTATTGAAAATACTTGATCCTCACTAATCTTTTAGGTTTTGTTAATGTTTGATTGTATAAATTTGGGTCACAAACCATAATCAATCTTTGAGTTGTAACAAGCATAATTATATCTGTCCTTTTTAGTGATATTCATCTCAGTTGTTTTCTTCTCGGTGAAACAACCACCTGATGACAGAGACCATTAGATTTTATGAAGGCATAAAAATCAAACCAATTCTACAATTAACAAACATCGGAGTGGTGTTACTAAACAAATTACTGAGAACCTACTTTCTGCACATTGGCACACATCATCTGAGCACAGGACAGAAACCATGTTGCTCCTCTTGGGGGCGCTGTACAGCACAGAACATCTCCTGTCTGTGAAAACGATGGGGATTGATATTTACATCAGTGACAAATCCGAGCATCCTCTTTTGAAAATCTATTTTAAAACAAGTTCCCCTTCAGGGACTACCACTGCGTGTAATCGCAGTGGGAACGCCCCCCCAGCGTAGCGCGTCTGAAGCATGAATGAAATCAGTCAATGGAGCGTCACAGCGGGTGACGTCACCGACCAGGAAGCTATAAATATCCCCTGAATACACAAGCCACCAGCTTCTGTTACTTCAGCAGCGCTCTGTGTGTGTCTGATATCTTTCGATTGTGTTTGTCTGATTTTGTCAGGAGTTTTCACTATATATATATAAAAAAACCAAAATGAGCGAGCAGTATAGAAAGTGTGTTCCCCCCTGTACACGTTACATCACGGGTAGGGATTCTCACGAGTTATGTGTAGCTTGTTTGGGAGTTCAGCATGCCCAGTCGGCTCTCGAGGGAGTCGATTGTGAGCATTGCGAGCGTTTTCCTTTGAGAACTCTGCGCTCGCGGCGATCGCTCTTTGAGGAGAGTGGTTTGTTGCGAGCTCCCCAGGGCTCGGGTCCCGCTTCTGTTGAGGCAGAGCGGCGGCGCTTGACTTGGGGTTCGCAGATGGATCTCACCGGCGAAGCTGAGACGGGCCCCGCCCTATCTCAGCTTTCTCCGGCGGGATCCAGTGCCTCTCACCCGGCTCTGGAAGCACGCGCTGCGGCGGTTACTTCTGCCCGGGTGGAGGCACGCGATGATGTGGAACTTAGATTATCCAGTTCTGAGGATCTGGATGTCGAAAGTTTGGCATCAGAGGAAACTAGCTCACTTCATTATACTGCTGAAGAAGGTTTAATGGATGTGTTATCTCGGGCTGTTGAAAAACTCAGTATTGAATGGCCAGCTGATAAACAAGAATCTAGAAATAAAAGCAAACTAGATGATAGATTTCTCTCTGCACGTCCTCAGCCTTCTCGCCGGTGCTTACCATTCTTCCCAAACCTTCATGCTGAGGTTTCAAAGACCTGGGTTAGACCGGTTTCGAGCAGAATATATACCAATCAATCCAATGCTTATGGTAATATTTTTGGTGCAAAGTCTGCTGGATATGTGACGATGCCGAAGGCGGAGGA
The DNA here is from genome assembly GCF_051911475.1 of Siphateles boraxobius. Classification (NCBI taxonomy): domain Eukaryota; kingdom Metazoa; phylum Chordata; class Actinopteri; order Cypriniformes; family Leuciscidae; genus Siphateles; species Siphateles boraxobius. The sequence continues at coordinate 16,082,413 of NW_027508722.1, read as the reverse complement.
GACGCTCGCGAGCTATCTCTCTCCTGCCTCGGCATCTTCGCTTAAAGCACCGGCTCTTCCTTCTAGACCACTGAAAAATACTTCTGTGCTGGTGGGGAAGGCTTACTCGGCGGCTGGGCAGGCGGCTGCATGTTTGCATACAATGGCCATTATGCAGGCTTATCAGGCTGACCTGCTCAAAGATGTGTGTGAGGGGGGAGAAATTTCGGCAGATATGATCAATGAGCTCAGGCAGACTGCTGATCTCACTCTCCGGGCCACCAGGGAAACAGCTAAATCTGTTGGCCGGTCTATGGCAGCCATGGTGGCCACAGAAAGGCATTTATGGTTGAGTCAAACCTCTATGAAAGAAAAAGATAAATCTCTCCTATTAAATGCTCCTGTTTCGCCTGCGGGCCTCTTCGGTGACGCTCTTCACTCTGTCACTGAGAGGTTCCAGGAAGAGAAAAAACAGGCGGCTGCTTTTCATAAGTTTATCCCTCTCAAAGTGCGCGTCACTGGGGCTGCTGAGCGAGGGCAGTCCCAGCCGTCGAGTTCGTCTTCTAAAAGAGCACAGCAGAAGCGGAGTGTCGCGTCTCGTGCCCCCCCGCAGACAAACTGGAGGGACGAGGCGGGGCGCTCTCCGGCGCGGCCTTCTCGGGGCAGGACTGATCTGAGGTCAGTCATTGTCGCCAGGAAGGCCGCGTCGAAAAAGTCCTGACGGGCTGAACGTCAGGACTCTGAGGGTGGTCCCCATCGGGAAAGACTTGAGTTCGCCGTTCAAAAACACGGCGCCCTGTCTTTCTCGATGCCCTCAGGGGTCTGTTCTACTAACCCTGCCTATACAGGGCGTAGAGAGACTCGGCGAGCGATTTCCCGAGGGACGCTCGCCCCCTCCGAGGAGGGTTGTGGAGTGCTCAGACCAGCTGTTTCCTGCCAGTATGTTACAGGGCGCTGTGTCTGTCACTCGGGATGTTCATCCAGAGGCCAGCCTCGAGAGGCTGGTTCCCTTAGTAGAGTTCCTGGCGGAATGGGAAATGCTTCCCAGTGTTTCTCAGTGGGTCCTGAATATTATAAAGAACGGGTACGCTATTCAGTTCAGAACGCGTCCACCTCGGTTCAGAGGGGTTCTGCCCACGGTGGTGGGCCCCGAGCAGGCTCTGGTATTAGAACAGGAGGTAGAAACTCTGCTGCACAAAGGGGCTATAGAACGGGTTCCTCCGCCCAGCAGGGAGTTAGGATACTACAGCCGGTACTTCATCGTTTCGAAAAAAGATGGAGGGCTGCGTCCCATTCTAGATCTGCGTCTCTTAAATCGCACTGTAGGGAAGCTCAAATTCAAGATGCTCACTCTCAAACAGATCGTGTCACAAATCAGATCCGAGGACTGGTTTGTCACGATAGACCTAAAGGACGCCTACTTCCATGTATCCATCCTCCCTCAACACAGGAAGTTCCTGAGGTTCGCTTTCGGGGGCGAAGCGTACCAATATCGGGTTCTTCCGTTTGGCCTAGCACTGTCACCCCGCACGTTCACGAAGTGTATGGATGCAGCTATAGCCCCGCTGAGGCTGCAGGGCATTCGTATTCTGAACTATATAGACGATTGGTTAATTCTAGCTCAATCAGAACAGCAGGCGGTTCGGCACCGAGATGTCGTTCTTGCTCACATCAAGAGGTTGGGGTTGAGGCTCAACGCCAAGAAGAGTGTTCTTTCTCCATTACAGAGAACCACTTTTCTCGGTGTAGTGTGGGATTCGACGACGATGCAGGCACAGTTGTCACCTGCTCGTGTTGCTTCGATTCTCGCCGCAGTAGATCAGGTCAAGCTAGGCCAGTCGTCCACTGTAAAACAGTTCCAGAGACTGTTAGGTCTCATGGCAGCTGCGTCCAACGTGATACCTTTTGGCCTCCTGCACATGAGACCGTTACAGTGGTGGCTCAGAACCAGGGGATTCTCCCCGAGGGGAAATCCGTTTCGCATGATCATGAGTTCGCGACGATGTCTTCGCGCCCTGGTTATGTGGAAAGATCCTCGGTTTCTGTCCCAAGGCCCGGTGTTGGGAGCTCGTTGTCGTCGTGTTATGCTAACGACAGATGCCTCTCTCACGGGGTGGGGGGCGATCATGAGTGGTCGCACAGCTCGGGGTCTGTGGGGGGACCATCACCGTCTATGGCACATAAATTGTCTAGAGATGTTGGCAGTGTTTCAGGCTCTGAAACACTTCCTCCCAGACCTAAGGGGCCACCATGTTCTTGTTCGAACAGACAACACATCGGTGGTCTCTTATATCAACCATCAGGGGGGTCTGCGTTCTCGCCCACTTTACAAACTGGCACGTCAGATTCTCCTATGGTCCCAGGGGAGAATTCTTTCTTTGAGAGCTATTTATCTCCCAGGGTACTTAAATCAGGGGGCAGACATCCTGTCGAGGCAGGGGCCGAGGCCCGGGGAATGGAGTCTTCACCCCGAGGTGGTGGAGCTCCTATGGGAACATTTCGGTCGTGCCGAGGTAGATCTATTTGCTTCCAGAGAGACATCACATTGTCCACTGTGGTTCTCTCTCAGCCTGCCAGCCCCACTGGGGTTGGACGCGATGGTACATCCGTGGCGAGGTCACGTCTGTACGCTTTTCCCCCGATCGCTCTGCTCCCGGGAGTTCTGGAGAGGGTTCGCCGGGACGGGCTCAGTCTTCTGCTAATAGCCCCGTTCTGGCCGGCCCGAGTATGGTTTGCGGACCTAGTGTCTCTCCTCGACGGCTCTCCCCTAGAGATACCGATCAGGAGAGATCTACTCTCTCAGGCGAGTGGGTCGATCTTTCACCCCCGCCCAGAACTATGGAGGCTGTGGGCTTGGCCTCTGAGGGGGCCCAGCTCATAGATTCTGGTCTCTCGACTGAGGTCGTTGAGACCATCCTCCAATCCAGAGCTCCCGCCACAAGGAAGTTATATGCCGCGAGGTGGAAACTTTTCAACTCTTGGTGTGGAGAGCGCCAGCAGGACCCAGTTAACTGCCCGGTTGGTACAGTGCTGGATTTCCTGCAGGACCGGCTCTCCACAGGGTTATCTCACTCCACACTGAAGGTGTATGTGGCGGCCTTAGCTGCTTACCACGACCCTTCGAGTGGAGGTTCTCTCGGGAGACACCCACTTGTATCTCGCTTCCTTCGTGGCGCCTTGAGGCTGAGGCCTGCAGTCCACACGAGGGTACCAGCTTGGGATCTGGCCATCGTCTTGGAAGGTCTCTCCCTAGCTCCTTTCGAGCCCATCGAGGAAGTTTCGGAAAAGTTCCTTACACTAAAGACTATCCTTCTTCTTGCTATCTCGTCTCTAAAAAGAATTGGAGATATTCAAGCACTTTCGGTGGCTCCCTCGTGCCTGGAATTTGCTCCTGGTATGGTAAAAGCTTTTCTCTGTCCGAGACCAGGGTATGTTCCTAAGGTACCAACCACTTCGGTTAGACCTATAGTTCTGCAGGCTTTCTGTCCTCCGCCTTTTTTGACGTCAGACCAGGAGAAACTTAATTTGCTGTGTCCTGTTAGGGCTTTAGATGCGTATGTCCACAGAGCTGCCCTGTGGAGGAAATCAGAACAATTGTTTGTCTGTTTTGGGTCACCTAAGAAGGGGTGTCCAGCATCTAAGCAAAGGATGAGCAAGTTGGTGGTCGAGGCCATCTCGCTTGCTTACGGTTCGGCCCATCAGCCTTCACCTTTGGCTGTAAGGGCTCATTCCACCCGGAGTATGGCTGCTTCTACAGCTCTTCTTTCAGGAGCTTCTCTTCAGGACGTTTGTGATGCGGCAGGCTGGTCCTCACCGCACACTTTCGTCAGATTTTATTCCCTTGACCTTAGCTCCACTCCCGGGGCTCAGGTTCTCTCGTCGGCTTGTGTCTCCTTATGACACACGACGGGGATTTGGTCGTATGGGGATGTGGGTATTGCGTTCCCACTGCGATTACACGCAGCGGTAGTCCCTGAAGGGGAACGTCCCGGGTTACGTATGTACCCCTAGTTCCCCGAAGGGACGGACGCTGCGTGTCCTGCCATACTCTCGGCATCCCCTTGGATCGCTTGCTTCAGTAACATTAGAAGCTGGTGGCTTGTGTATTCAGGGGATATTTATAGCTTCCTGGTCGGTGACGTCACCCGCTGTGACGCTCCATTGACTGATTTCATTCATGCTTCAGACGCGCTACGCTGGGGGGCGTTCCCACTGCGATTACACGCAGCGTCCGTCCCTTCGGGGAACTAGGGTTACATACGTAACCCGGGACGTTTTTGGATATGTACTCCAAATTCATGTTGGTTTCAAATGGTTTTAAAAACTTTTACACCATTTTAAAGAAATGTTTTGATGTAATAACTCAAATATTGTGTTGTAACAACTGAAAAGGCAATATTCTCTCACTCTTTCTCTCTCACACGCACACACACACACACACACACACACACACACACACATTTTCTTTTTTCATAATTTTCTCATAAAAATTTAACATATGAAAAATGAATGTTATATTTTCAGAATTTAGCTCTTTAATAAGATTGTATCTTCATTATATCAAGACAGTTACAACACATTGACATTTTGATATTTTGCTCCCTTATTAAATATTTATCAAATTATATTTATCATGTTATTAACAAGATTAAATGTCACAGTCCGGTAAAATACTGTGCATTTGAAGTGAAATGGAGGAACCGCTTGCCTGGTTCATAGTAATCATAAAATGTAGCAGGAACTGGTTGAAGTAATCCAATGGGCACACTTTGCTTTGCTCCGAATGCTATACAGGTCTCACCTTCATCTATCTGAGGGGTGAGAGACAAGTTTGACTTTTTTTTCTTTTCTTTTTTTTAAATTGGGAGATATAATTAATTATGACTGTGTTTGTGCTCATGTCACCTCATTGAAGTACAACAGCACTCTTCCACGTGTGAGCTCATAGTGAGAAATATATCTGTCCACATGGTCTTTCAGCTGTTGGAGAGAATGTTACAGAAAATAAGAGAAAAGTAGAAACAACAGAAGAAAGCAAAATGCAGAAAGACATTTCATAAGATACAGACAGATAAATATTAAAACAGAGGAAGTCTAGATTATACACTTAGAATAATATATACAATTCTATATAAACAATTAATTAATTATATATATATATATATATATATATATATATATATATATATATATATATATATATATTATCTTATATATTTATTTTTTATATATTATTTTATGTAGTTTAAATAGTTTATTATATATAAATGTAATAAACTATTTAAACCTTTAAAACATTTTTTTTTAAATGAAAACATGCCAACAGCTTAATGAAAATATAATCATTATTTGAATTACTTATTTAAACAATTAATTAAAAATACTTTCAAAATGCCATGTAGGGTCAAAAGTCATTGGATAAGATTATGGCTGACCTTTTCCAGATCTGTACTGATTGCATCAAAGCCACTAAGTAGAGTGATGTCAGCAATGGCCATTCCAGAGAGTTTCCTCCCCTGTGTGTGCCTGTGAGGGGACAGATGATTCTAATAAACCTTTAAAAGAACAGATTATGATTAAGACAACTGATGTTTGTCAGAAGTATCTTTTTCTCACCTGACACAAACTGTATAGACCACATCATTTTGCATGTTTTGCATGGAGTTTCTTCTTTGTCTCTTCTTTGTCTCAGCCTTCTCAGTGACTGACTTGGAGAGATGACCCTTCCCATCTGACTTTTTAGAGTGATCTCCCTTTCGCTCTTCTGACTTTTTAGAGTGATCTTCTCCCTTTCGCTCTTCTGACTTTTTAGAGTGATCTTCTCCCTTTCGCTCTTCTGACTTTTTAGAGTGATCTTCTCCCTTTCGCTCTTCTGACTTTTTAGAGTGATCTTTTCCTTTTCGCTCTTCTGACTTTTTAGAGTGATCTTCTCCCTTTTGCTCTTCTGACTTTTTAGAGTGATCTTTTCCCTTTTGCTCTTCTGACTTTTTAGAGTGATCTTCTCCCTTTCGCTCTTCTGACTTTTTATAGTGATCTTTTCCCTTTCGCTCTTCTGACTCTTTAGAGTGATCTTTTCCTTTTCGCTCTTCTGACTTTTTAGAGTGATCTTCTCCCTTTCGCTCTTCTGACTTTTTAAAGTGATCTTCTCCCTTTCGCTCTTCGGACTTTTTAGAGTGCTCTTTTCCCTTTTGCTCTTCTGACTTTTTAGAGTGATCTTTTCCCTTTCGCTCTTCTGACTTTTTAGAGTGATCTTCTCCCTTTCGCTCTTCTGACTTTTTAGAGTGATCTTTTCCCTTTCGCTCTTCTGACTTTTTAGAGTGATCTTTTCCCTTTCGCTCTTCGGACTTTTTAGAGTGATCTTCTCCCTTTCGCTCTTCTGACTTTTTAGAGTGATCTTTTCCCTTTCGCTCTTCGGACTTTTTAGAGTGATCTTCTCCCTTTCGCTCTTCTGACTTTTTAGAGTGATCTTCTCCCTTTCGCTCTTCTGACTTTTTAGATTGATCTTCTCCCTTTCGCTCTTCTGACTTTTTAGAGTGATCTTTTCCCTTTCGCTCTTCTGACTTTTTAGAGTGATCTTCTCCCTTTCGCTCTTCTGACTTTTTAAAGTGATCTTCTCCCTTTCGCTCTTCTGACTTTTTAGAGTGATCTTTACCCTTTCGCTCTTCTAAATTTTTAGAGTGATCTTTTCCCTTTCGCTCTTCTGACTTTTTAGAGTGATCTTCTCCCTTTCGCTCCTCTGACTTTTTAGAGTGATCTTTTCCCTTTCGCTCTTCTGACTTTTTAGAGTGATCTTTTCCCTTTCGCTCTTCTGACTTTTTAGAGTGATCTTCTCCCTTTCGCTCTTCTGACTTTTTAGAGTGATCTTTTCCCTTTCGCTCTTCGGACTTTTTAGAGTGATCTTCTCCCTTTCGCTCTTCTGACTTTTTAGAGTGATCTTTTCCCGTTCGCTCTTCGGACTTTTTAGAGTGATCTTCTCCCTTTCGCTCTTCTGACTTTTTAGAGTGATCTTTTCCCTTTCGCTCTTCGGACTTTTTAGAGTGATCTTTTCCCTTTCGCTCTTCTGACTTTTTAGAGTGATCTTCTCCCTTTCGCTCTTCTGACTTTTTAGAATGATCTTCTCCCATTCGCTCTTCTGCATTTTTAGAGTGATCTTTTCCTTTTCGCTCTTCTGACTTTTTAGAGTGATCTTTTCCCTTTCGCTCTTCGGACTTTTTAGAGTGATCTTTTCCCTTTCGCTCTTCGGACTTTTTAGAGTGATCTTCTCCCTTTCGCTCTTCTGACTTTTTAGAATGATCTTCTCCCATTCGCTCTTCTGCATTTTTAGAGTGATCTTTTCCTTTTCGCTCTTCTGACTTTTTAGAGTGATCTTTTCCTTTTCGCTCTTCTGACTTTTTAGAGTGATCTTTTCCTTTTCGCTCTTCTGACTTTTTAGAGGGATCTTCTCCCTTTCGCTCTTCTGACTTTTTAGAGTGATCTTTTCCCTTTTGCTCTTCTGAATTTTTAGAGTGATCTTCTCCCTTTCGCTCTTCTGACTTTTTAGGGTGATCTTTTCCCTTTCGCTCTTCGGACTTTTTAGAGTGATCTTTTCCCTTTCGCTCTTCAGACTTTTTAGAGTGATCTTTTCCCTTTCGCTCTTCGGACTTTTTAGAGTGATCTTTTCCTTTTCGCTCTTCTGACTTTTTAGAGTGATCTTCTCCCTTTCGCTCTTCTGACTTTTTAGAGTGATCTTCTCCCTTTCGCTCTTCTGACTTTTTAGAGTGATCTTTTCCCTTTCGCTCTTCTAAATTTTTAGAGTGATCTTCTCCCTTTCGCTCTTCTGACTTTTTAGAGTGATCTTTTCCCTTTCGCTCTTCGGACTTTTTAGAGTGATCTTTTCCCTTTCGCTCTTCTGACTTTTTAGAGTGATCTTCACCCTTTCGCTCTTCTAAATTTTTAGAGTGATCTTCTCCCTTTCGCTCTTCTGACTTTTTAGAGTGATCTTTTCCTTTTCGCTCTTCTGACTTTTTAGAGTGATCTTCTCCCTTTCGCTCTTCTGACTTTTTAGAGTGATCTTTTCCCTTTCGCTCTTCTGACTTTTTAGAGTGATCTTTTCCCTTTCGCTCTTCTGACTTTTTAGAGTGATCTTTTCCCTTTCGCTCTTCTGACTTTTTAGAGTGATCTTTTCCCTTTCGCTCTTCGGACTTTTTAGAGTGATCTCCCTTTCGCTCTTCTGACTTTTTAGAGGGATCTTTTCCCTTTCGCTCTTCTGACTTTTTAGAGTGATCTTTTCCCTTTCGCTCTTCTGACTTTTTAGAGTGATCTCCCTTTCGCTCTTCTGACTTTTTAGAGTGATCTTTTCCCTTTTGCTCTTCGGACTTTTTAGAGTGATCTTTTCCCTTTCGCTCTTCTGACTTTTTAGAGTGATCTTCTCCCTTTCGCTCTTCTGACTTTTTAGAGTGATCTTTTCCCTTTCGCTCTTCTGACTTTTTAGAGTGATCTTCTCCCTTTCGCTCTTCTGACTTTTTAGAGTGATCTTTTCCCTTTCGCTCTTCGGACTTTTTAGAGTGATCTTTTCCCTTTCGCTCTTCTGACTTTTTAGAGTGATCTTTTCCCTTTCGCTCTTCTGACTTTTTAGAGTGGTCTTTTCCTTTTCGCTCTTCTGACTTTTTAGAGTGATCTTCTCCCTTTCGCTCTTCTGACTTTTTAGAGTGATCTTTTCCCTTTTGCTCTTCTAAATTTTTAGAGTGCTCTTTTCCCTTTCGCTCTTCAGACTTTTTATGGTGATCTTTTCCCTTTCGCTCTTCTGACTTTTTAGAGTGATCTTCTCCCTTTCGCTCTTCTGACTTTTTAAAGTGATCTTTTCCCTTTTGCTCTTCAGACTTTTTAGAGTGATCTTTTCCTTTTCGCTCTTCTGACTTTTTAGAGTGATCTTTTCCCTTTCGCTCTACTGACTTTTTAGAGTGATCTCCCTTTCGCTCTTCTGACTTTTTAGAGTGGTCTTTTCCCTTTCGCTCTTCTGACTTTTTAGAGTGATCTTTTCCCTTTCGCTCTTCTGACTTTTTAGAGTGATCTTCTCCTTTTCGCTCTTCTGACTTTTTAGAGTGATCTTTTCCTTTTCGCTCTTCTGACTTTTTAGAGTGATCTTTTCCCTTTCGCTCTACTGACTTTTTAGAGTGATCTCCCTTTCGCTCTTCTGACTTTTTAGAGTGGTCTTTTCCCTTTCGCTCTTCTGACTTTTTAGAGTGATCTTTTCCCTTTCGCTCTTCTGACTTTTTAGAGTGATCTTCTCCTTTTCGCTCTTCTGACTTTTTAGAGAGCTCTTTTCCCTTTCGCTCTTCTAAATTTTTAGAGTGCTCTTTTCCCTTTCGCTCTTCTGACTTTTTAGAGTGATCTTCTCCCTTTCGCTCTTCTGACTTTTTAGAGTGATCTTTTCCCTTTCGTTCTTCTGAATTTTTAGAGTGCTCTTTTCCCTTTCGCTCTTCTGACTTTTTAGAGTGAACTTTTCCTTTTCGCTCTTCTGACTTTTTAGAGTGCTCTTTTCCCTTCTTCCCATCTGACTTTTTAGAGTGCTCTTTTCCCTTCTTCTCTTCTGACTCTTTAGAATGCTCTTTGGAATCAGAAGTTTCTTGTTCTTTAGCTAAAAATAGATTTTTGTAAGAATAATTGCACATTTATTGCACTGTCACATAATAAGTGATAAATGAAAAAAGTTAAATGTAGTTAAAATTAAGTCTCAATTTTGCCTTGGATAATTCATAACTTACTTTTGTATTCCACTTTTCCCTCTACAGTCACATGTATTGACAAATCAGCACAGTTGGAGTCTTCCTTAAGAGCATAATAAGTCTTTGCCACCTGCAGTGAAATAACAAAATTCATATATTTTTCTATTTGAATATATTTTACAATGTAATTTATTCCTGTGATGGCAAAGCAAAAATTTAACAGCAATTACTCCAGTCTTCAGTGTCACATGATCCTCCAGAAATCATTCTAAAATGCTGATTTGGTGCTCAAGAAACATTTCTTATTATGGTAACACTTTAGTTTAGGGTCCAATTCAGACTGTTAACCTTTTGCTCATTAGCATGCATATTACTAGGGTATTAGCTGTTTATTAGTCCTTATAAAGTATGACCATATTCTACATCCTTTAATCTTACCTAATACCTAAACTTAACAACCTTGCTAACTATTAATAAGCAATAATTAGTAGTTTATTGTGACAAAAGTCATAGTTAATAGTTAGTTAATAGTGAGAATTGGACCCTAATCTAAAGTGTGACCCTTATTATTATCAAAGTTGAAAAAAGTTGTGCTGCTCAATAATATTTTTGTGGAAATCGTGATCATTTTTTGATTATGTGATGAATAGAACGTTTTTTTTAAAGAAAAAAAATATTTTGTAACATTACAAATGCCTTTACTGTCGCTTTTGATCAATTTAATGCATCCTTGCTATGTATTTTTCCCCTTAAAACTCGCCCCATTTATGGGTGGAAATATTTAAATTACTTACTTTCAGTTTAAATTTTCCTTCTCCAGAAAGGTGTACATCTATTCCACTTCCGGCTAGTCTCTGGGAAGACAAAAGCGATACGCAGAAAGATAAAGAACTAAAAAATAGGATACTACAGTTACAGTAAGTAATGACGGTCACAGGCATGTTCAGTTTATTTTGGTTATCACTGATCACATGTGTTCCTTTGTTCTAGTTTACCACCACTCATCAGTCACCATGGACACTAACACTTATCATCACAACTGTTCATCTCTGTGTATTTAAGGCTACATCTACACAAAGCCAGAGTTTTCCCTATCCAATGTTTTTTTTCCCTCGTTCTAAAAAAAAATTCCGTAAACACGGCATTGTCTCAAGAAATATCTGCTACACACGAAAGCACTAAAACCGACTTAAAACGATGTAGTATACATGCCAGATCTGTATGTGGCACTGTAATTCTGCCACAGAGATACACTAAAACAGAGAAGAAGACTTGGAGCATGTGCATAAACCTTGCACGCTGTATACAATAATATTAGGCTCAGCAGCTTCTACTTTTCTTCTTTTTTTTTTAACCAAGAACTTTATTGAACAATATGAACAACCATAAATGGCCTGGTACAAAATAGGGATGAGCCACGATATTAGATTAGTTAGCAGACACATAAAGCTTTCCAGAAAGACCCGGCAAAAGTAATCATTCGGAATGTGTCAAATATAGCAAACGATAAAAAAATTTTACTAGCTAAAGGCGTCTCCATGTGGGCAGGGCCTAAGTTCCTGCTTGCATAAAGTTCATTGTCTGGAATTGTTAGTGTTATGTTTGCACGCTGTTTCGTACGTTGGCTATTATCTTTGTAGCCTATGTACTGTATCTAATAAACCTCATCTTATCTTCATCATCGTCTTTCTAGAACTCAGCGGTACAATAACATTTTGTTGAATGTATATTTAAAGTGACACCTGGGAGACAACAGGTCAAATTATCTACTCAATATCATCAGTCTATATCTTTAATATACAGTTTAGGCCCCTATTTATGTAGAAGTAAATGTGTGCAAATGTGTGTGTCATGGTCATGCCACAGGATTTTGGATTTAGGATTTAGGACATTACTTTGAGTTCGATCTTCATTCTCCTTAGCCATTTTGTAACATTTGTGTCAGGTATTTGGGTCACTATCCCAATTATTTCCCACCCTTATTGAACCTACATTAAAAGCACACTATGCAGGAATTCCGTTTTTGTCAAACAGCGACCCCTAGAGTCGCTGTAGAGTACTTGTATTTAACGTTACTGTCGTAAATACCACTAACGCAGAGTGTCTCTGCACTCACAGCAGATATATATATATATATATATATATATATATATATATATATATATATATATATATATATATATATATATATAAATAAATGCTCTAATTAAATCATCCAAACATTGTCTTTATTATGAAGTGGGTTTATGGTAAAAATAAAAAAATCCTTTGTCCTATCCTGGTGGTGGGGTTCCACAAAATTTCAAGCAGCAAAGGCTGATCTGGTTATCTTAGCTAGCTACAAGTTTAGTCTGTTTACCTTTAAATCTGTTTCCACTTTCTTTTTCTTTTTGCCCAACTGCAGCCTCTCCATCTCAGACCTTCCTGGAATGGTGAACTGTGCGTTGACTGTACTGATGGGGGTTTGTGGCATATTCAGGGCATACTCTGTGAGGGCTTCTAAAGCCACGATTGTATCCTAAAGTGTGTTTGAACAGTATAATTAGTATTCTCACTTTATAATTCCTTCTTCAGATATTCTTTGGCATTAAAATACATACAGTAGGAACCCTGAAAAATTCATTTAGTCTCATCAGACTCACCTGTGTTGATTTGAAACCTCCTTCATAGTTCTCTTGTGAATACAAGAAGCATGCGGCAGCATGTGCTGTTATTAAGTCATTCTGTTCTAGTGCCGTCATGAGAGCGTATGCGGTGGTCTCTACTGTTAACGCCTCATTTACCAGTCGCATATTGAAGTCATCTCTCCACACAAGACACTCTCCCTCTAATCAGTTCAGTTGAGCAGGTGATAGGAAAGAATTGACAAAAATAATACGAATGAATGACTTAAATAGATTTAATTCTCTTAAATAAAGTACTTCCATAATCAAGTCAGTATATGGTATGATACCTGGTTTTGCAAAACTTTTGAGTTTCTTCCAGGCTGACAGTGCTTGAGTTTGGTCAGTGAGACAGATAGACAAGCAGTACGCCGTAATGGCTAATGCATAGGGTCTTTTAAGATCACCAGCCCGTATAAGTAGGAAGTCGGTGGCACGATACATACTTTTCTCCTAGGTAGAAGGCATTAAAAGACAATATTTGTTTTCCTTTATTACAACATCACATTCTTTCATTTGTCTCTCTAGCAGGCTATTTGTCATTCCAGGTTCACGGGAAATATGTGACTCTGACAACATTTTTGCAAAACACAACCTTGTTGAAGGAAGCTAAAACAACAAAAGATTTGCATCTCATGCTCCACCCGACAGAGCGGGTATAAATAGGAAGCAGAGTTGTTTTTCGCACCAGTTGTTTTTTGCTGAGGAGCCGAGCAGGAACCCGGCCTCAGCGGTGGTCCAGCTGTGATCCAGTGGTGGTGGCAACGGGACGTACATCTCCCATCTCCCCTTCAGGGAATGAGGTTTACATGCGTAACCAAGACGTGGGTGAGGCTGTCGTGAGGAGCATGAGTTTTGGGAACCAGTTCCGGTCGGGCCTATGAGGGGCAACTAGCAGATCCTCCCTGACTTTCCACAGGGTCTGTGTGAGAAGGTTCACTGGGGGAAACACATGCTTGCGTAGGCCCCGGGGCCAGCTGTGTGCCAGGCAATCTGTGCCTATAGGGTCCCCTAGTTTAGGGAGTAGAACAACTGGCAATGGGACGAATCCGGAGAGGCAAACAGGCAAACAGTATACCTGTGCAGCTTCGAAGTTGTCCCATATCGGCTGGACCGCCTGGGAATGGAGTCTGCACTCTCCAGAAACCACAGGCTATCGAGAGAGCTCGTTTGGCTGCACGATTGAGCAGGCTCGGAATGTAATGGGGCACGAAGCGACCTCTGATGCTAATGACTGCATAGAAGGAGATGGCAGGCGAGTTGCAACATGCGGCGGGAGCATTGACCACCTTGATTGTTGATGTTTGCAACGTTGATGTTCGCAGTGTTGTCTGTACGGACCAGTTCGTGCTAGTTAAGTAGCAGCTTTTTGAGGTGGCCCAGCGCAAGGCGTACTGCTAACAACTTGAGTCAGTTGATGTGTCAATGCAGTTGGGGGCCCGTCCAGATCCCCGCAACTGCATGCCTGTTGTACGTGGCCCCCCAACTGGTGGTGGAGGCATCTGTGGTGACCACAGAATGCCTGTACAATTGTTCTAGGGGAACTCCTGCCTGTAGAAACAAAGGGTCTGACCACGGGCTGAGGGTTCGGCGGCAGGCCGGGGTGATTGTCACAAGGAGCATGCCACTCATATGAAGCAACTCGAGTGGCGTTACTGTAACTGCCATATGCCCCAGGAGCCTCTGAAAATATTTCAGTGGGACTGCTGTCCTGCTCTGAGGTGTATTCAAGCTGTTTAACACTGCCGAACACTTTCTTTTGTGAAGCGTACTGTCTGGTTGACCGAGTTCAACTCCAGTTTACTCTTTTCCCAGTTGACCCGAGTCCCAACTGGCTTAGGTGCACCATATTCCTGTGTTCGCACATCCATTCCCAAGACTGAGCTAGTATCAGCCAATCGTCGACATAGTTGAGGATGCGAACACCACACTCTCTCAAGGGAGCAATAGTAAACCCGCCACCTTCGTAAAGACAGCCCAATGGGTAGGACTTTTTGCTGATACTGATTGGGCGGACGCTGGATGAACCGAATCTAATAGCCGAGTCTGATGGTACGGATGAGCCACCTGGACGGGCAGGGGAGCGCTAGCCAGGCTCTCAGACACCCTGCCATGGGGGCAAACGGGACCACAGACGTTCCCACCATGGGGCAGCGAGGTGGAAGACAGGGACCCAACTCGGACATTGGCTAGGCGCCAACCAATAAAACGGTTCCTTTGAACACCCTCGCTCCCGCCCTCCTTCCTCTCTCGCCACCACTGAGTTGGAAGTGCACAAGTTAGTTTTGCATCCAATATATCGCAAAAAGAGTAGCAAAAGTCAAGGCGCGAAATTTGAAATTGCAGTGACAGATTTGAGAAGTTGCAAGCGCCCACTTGAGGTTGTACTGCGAGTGTGAATGTAAGAATAAGTGCAAATATATGTTACAAGTTTGTGTCTGTCATTGCATTTTTGTGAATGGCATTTTATACATTTGTGACTACTTGTCTGCAGCTTCAAATTCAGAATACAGGTTTGTGACTATTGTCTTCGAGTGCAAATTTCAACATTCAACTTAAGATTTTTATTTTACAGGTTTTCACATTGGAGCTGTGAGTGTACATTTTATTGTACAAGTACGAATATTTATTGTACAAGTTCTCAAATTCACATCTACGTGCTCTCGAGTCTTGCTACTCTTTTACCTTCATATACTTCCTCTATCCCTGGGTCGCCCGTCTCAGGGACGCTTGTACGTGCGCTTGCCACCTAGTTTGGCAGCAGCTGGGATAGGCTAGACGGCCTTCCAGCAGCCGGCTCCATTCTGAGGCCTGGGTGAAGGCTGCTATGCAAGCCGAGCTGGAGCGGAGGTGGTGGCAGGAGGACCCCCTCGGCAACGAGCAGGCAGAGGATCTGCCGGGGCAGGATGTGTCAGATTGCCTCCCTCTGCTTCTTGGAGGCAGAGAACTGTGGGGCGATGTTCTCCACCGCATCACCAAATAGGCCGGCCTGGGAAATGGGGGAGTCCAGGAACGATACTTGTCGGTAACCCTCATGTCTGCCAGGTTTAGCCAGAGATGGCGCTCCTGGAACACAATTGTGACCATGCCTGACCAATTGAATGTGTGGCAACCTTTGTCGCCCGGAGGGCAAGGTCAGTACGGAGCACACCTATGAGCTCACGGTCAGGGCTACTCTCATGCATATCAATGAGTTCTTTGGCCTGAAGGACCTGCAGGACCTGCAAGGAGGAAGCGCCTGTCCACATGCTCTGTAAGCATTGCCCGTGAGAACGGACAAGAACTTACAGGCCTTGGATGGAAGATGTGGATTACCCCTCCAGGAAGTAGCAGTCGCCAGCACAATTGCATTGCGACAGACCGCTCAACCTGGAGGAATACCCACGTACCCTTTGGTTGAACCACCGTCAAGGGTAGTGAGGGGGAGGAGGTACCAGCTCTGTTTCTGGCAGGAAAAAGGTGTCGTCCACGACCTGGTAACCTTGTGCACTTCTGGAAAGAAAGGCACTGGGGCAGCCCTGAGAACCAGCACGGCCACCCCTATATAACAATCGTCCAACCTCAAAGGTTGGTTTCCAATCAAGCCCGACTATCCTGATGGCCCGGGAAAGCATAGCCATCAATTCTGGATCAGGCTCACGTAACGCTACTCTCCCAGAAGGGGACAGCACAGATTCAAGCTCACCTTCCAATGCTGCGATTGTCGTCTGCTCGGCAGGGGGAGCACCAAATGAAATGACTGTCCGGTCATGAGAGGAGCCAGTGAGATCAATCAAAATCTCCACGGCTTGTGGTGTTTGTGAGGAGTGAGGGACCCACAGGGATTGGGTACGGGGCGGGGAAGCCCTCACTGTTATCCTCAAGTCACCCTGGCTATTCGTCCAAATAGCCCTTTTATGGGGTTGGCCAGAAGAGGAACTAGATCGAGGCATAGGCAAGGGGACCCACCTCGTTTAAGGTATAGGAGATCATTACACAGAGATTGTCTGAGAATCGCTGCTTCAGCGTGCTGAATACCCTGGCTTGTGATGCAGTGTTCGTGACCATTAGCCTGCGCCAAGGAACGACCGCATCCAGAAACACACGGGTGATATGACATTAGTCAAACCCGTGTTTGCTCTTTCAGGAATTAACTCACTCGGCTGTTATTAAAATAGCGATCTCTTTGAAGATTCCCTCGACACCAATACTGCTGGAGATGCTTCTTCCTGAAGAATGCTCGACACACTCGTTGAATTCAACACTCTCAGAGACTGCATAATGAAGATCTGTTCAGCTCCGAAGCGAAAGACAACTGGTGCTTGCATCTGCTTACTATTTATACCCGTGCTGCAGGGCGGAGTGCGAGATGCATCGGCTCATTCTGTTTACACTCGAAGATAATTGGGGCTCTCTGACACGATCCCAGTACACTGGTACGTCGAACGTGACCGACTGAAAGGGGACCCCTAATATTAAGACCTATGCTGCATTATAAGAACAGTTATAGTTATTTATATTGTTTTTTATAATTACTTATAAGTCATGCATTTGCTTTCTCAATGTACATGATCATAATCCATTATACACTGATTTATAAGACTTAATTAGTCAGTCATATGGTTCCATGAATGTACAGTATTTGTAAAGTAGGGTAAAGTCAAGTCAACTTCATCTCATCTGAATATGGCCCGGACTTGGCTGACTACGGTAAAACTTGGGATAAACAGAGAGACTAATATTAGTGTAAATGCCATTCTACTTATAATGTAACAAGTACATCAAGATGTTATGGGAAGTTTTCCCGGTTCCGGCTGACCTAATTTATGCAGCCAAATAATCATTTTACATGACTTGAATTATAGAAATTGATAATGTGCAATGTGTATGCCAAGTTAAAGCAATGTGTTTAGTTTGTAGTGTGTCTGCTTCCTGAACAATGCCACGAAAACTGTTCCAGAGTTTTGGTGCTAAATAGGAAAAGGATCTACCACCAGCAGTTGATTTTGATATTCTAGGTATTATCAACTGGCCAGAATTTTGAGATTGCAATACACTTGAAGGACTATAATGGGTTAAGAGCTCGCTCAAGTACTGGGGAGCTAAACCATTCAATGCTTTGTAAGCAATTACCAGCGTGAGTTTGTTTATTAAGTGTACAAGGCAACCACCCAGTAGATTATTACAATAATCTAGCCTTGAGGTCATGAATGCAGGAACTAACTTTTCCACATTTGTCATTGAGAGCAGGGCTTGTAATGGGGGGTTACACGGAGCCAGGGGAGTGAATTTCGAAGGGAGTCAACGTTCAAGTTAAATTTGGTTAATTTCTTTTAGAGAAATTAAGGGATTTCTATATTTTATTATCTCAATAGACTACAAAAGCGATCTAAATTCAGCACAAAAACAATAAAACTATAAAATTGCATGATTAATCATTAAAATATCACAATCTAGATTCAAACACCCACTTGCTCTTAATCAGTGCTTGAAGTGCCATACCGGTATCCTTATACCTTAATCAGTGCCGTACCGGTGCACTTCTATATTTAAAATCTGTAGCGTACCCTCACATTTTCTTGCGTACTGGCACTTCTCACATGATGCTGGTAATCTGACCCCGAAACCGAAACATAGAATCAGGCTATTAATTAATTGTATACATCACGTGTTCTGAGGTTTTATAAGTATGAGCATGAATCACCATAGGTAGGCGTGTTCACCAGTGCACTCCAAAAATGTGATAAGACTTGCAAATGCCGTACAGCCACTTCTCACATGATGCCGGTACTCTGACCCCCACACACCGAAACATAGAACCAGGCAATTAATTAACTGTATACATAGTGCATTCTGGGCTTTTATAAGTATGAATGGCATGCAAATCACTGTAGGTAGGTTCAAAAGTGTGATTAGACTTGTGCGTCGTTTCTATGATAAAATGTGCAACCAATTAAAATTCTATAGAGAATGTAGTTAACCCCCTGAGGTCGATGCAGCCTGCATTGCTATAATGTTATTATATTGTAGTTACAATGACTTTTAAGTAATTAATATGTATTATGTCAAACATGTGACTATATTGTTATGAATTGCCGCTGTTTTCTTATAAATCCCGTCTTTCGAATATCTGGGTATTGTGTCAAAAGGTGCTCCACGCATTTTACTTATTATTATTTACAGGCCTCCAAAATACTCTCTAGCCTTTGCCGAGAACTTTACAGAGCTGTTATCAACAATTTCCTCAGAGTTTGACTGTTTTGCCATTGCTGGAGATTTTAACATTCACATAGTGCAGAAACCAATATGGCAAAAGAAATCAAAACTGTTTTAAAAACTTTTGATCTGACTCAGCATGTACATGGTCCCTGTCACGATTAGCCATGCACCCCCTGGGTGATCACGGACTACATTTCCCATGATGCATTTCCCTGGACTGATTATACCATACACCTGCACTGCGCTGATTACACACACCTGCATCTCGTTCACACACACATATAAACCACTTCCATGCACCACAGCAGTGCGAAGTCTTGACTTGTCTTGACTTGACCTGGTTGTCATTTCCGGGCGTTTCTTCCCGTGGATCTATTATTACCTTGATTTGTGTCTGTCAAATTGAGATGCTTAAATGAGAATACTAGTGTACTATTTATGAAGGCTATATCTTTAACACCAAGCATATCTGCTGACTCTGTTGATTTTCTTCTTAATTCTTTTAACTCAAAAGGTAAAAGTTTAATTGATGATATTGCTCCTGTGAAAGTCAGGAAGAAGAGTGGCAGACAAAAAGCACCTTGGAGAAACGTCTCGGGTTACGACTGTAACCCTTGTTCCCCGAGAAGGGAACGAGACACTGCGTCGTCATCGTGACGACACTATGGGGAATGCCCCAGCGTAGCGTATCTGAAGCATGAATGAAATCTGTCCAATCCTGATTGGTGCTGCGTCATGGCGTAGTAGATGACGGCATACCCGTAAGATACAAAGGGACGCCGGCACACACACACATTAGCTCTTTTTCAATGAAGCAAGCGCTCTGCCTGCGATAGGTGTGGCGACGTGACGCAGTGTCTCGTTCCCTTCGGGGGAACAAGGGTTACAGTCGTAACCCGAGACGTTCCCCTTCGAGGGAACTCGCACTGCGTCGTTGTCGTGACGACACTATGGGGAACGTAATACCCACTATGCCACACCTTAATCACGCCCGCCCTGGTGTGAAGCTGGGAGACCAGGCACACTTAGGACGCAAGCACTCTGGCGCCAGGCGTCAAGGGGAGTTGCAGACTGTAAAAACGTATGAAGGTGTGCGGGGTGGCCCACCCGGCCGCCTCGCAGATCTCCTGAAGCGAGACGCCAGAAAGGAGGGCCACCGAGGAGGCCATGCTCCTGGTGAAATGCGTCCTCACGGCCATAGGTGAAGGAAAATTGCGCACCTGATAAGCCATGGCTATAGCCTGGACAATCCAATTACTTATTGTCTGTTTAGATGCAGGCAGCCCTTCCTTGGGTGAACCAAAGCACACCAACAACTGTTCTGACTTCCTTCACTGAGAAGACTTCTCCAAATAAACTCTTAGGGCTCTGACTGGGCAGAGCAGGTGAAGTCTCCCCTCTTCTTCCCTCCCATGAGGTGGAGGATGGAAGGCCTGAAGAACCACTGACCATGCTAGGGGCCAGACCCAGAGGTTCCACAGCTCTGGCCGGGGGTGAAATATTGTGCCCCCTGCCTGAGACAGCAGATCCCTCCTCAGAGGTACCTGCCATGGGAGGCCGTCTAGCAGTGCTACAATGTCCGAGAACCATATCCGGGTCGGCCAGCGGGGTGCTACTAAAAGTAGGCTGATCCCTTCCCGGCGGACCCGCTCCAAGACTTCCCGGAGCAGAGCGATCGGGGGAAATGCGTACAGACGCAGCCTCGGCCACGTCTGTGTCATAGCGTCCAGCCCCAGCGGAGGCTGGGGTTCCTCAACAGCGGAGGCTGGGGTTCCTCAACCTCAACATGAGGTTCCCAGGAACCAAGGTTTCCTCCATATGACAAGGGAATGAAGGCATCTGCGCGTTACCCTGATCATACGGAACGGATTTCCCCTCGGGGAAAACCCCTTGGCTCTCAACCACCACTGTAGGGGTCTCATGTGTAGCAGGTCAAAAGGTATGATGTTGGACACTGCTGCCATGAGCCCCAGCAGTCTCTGGAACTGCTTCACAGTGAGGTTGCTGCCTAGCTTCACTCTGGAGACCTTTGCCAGTATGGACTCCACGCGCGCAGGAGACATCTGTCGTGGAATCCCGCATCGTCGTGGAATCCCATACAACTCCCAGGAACGTAGTCCTCTGGTAGGGCGTCAACACACTCTTTTTTTTTTGTTGAGTCTCAACCCCAGACTCTGGATGTGGGCGAGGACGACATCTCGATGCCGAATCGCCAGCTTTCGCGACTGGGTCAGAATCAACCAGTCGTTGGTGTAATTGAGGACCCTGACGTCCTCGAGCCTCAGGGGTGCTAGAGCTGCATCCATGCACTTTGTAAAAGTGCAAGGGGTGAGAGCTAGGCCGAACAGAAGAACCCGATATTGGAACGATTCGCCCCCGAAAGCGAACCTCAGGAACTTCCTGTGACATGGAAGGATGGAAATGTGGAAGCATGCGTCCTTCAGATCTATCGTGATGAACCAGTCCTCTAACTGGATCTGACTCACGATGGCTGGGATTGTGAGCATCTTGAACCTGAATCTCCTCAGAGACCGATTCAAGTGCCTGACATCTATTATTGGACACAACCCCCCATCCTTCTTGGGAACTATGAAGTACCGGCTGGTACCAGGTGGCTGTAGCGGCGTGCGTGCGCGGGAAAACAGTGAGGTCCGAAGCGTACTGGATGCCGGAAACACAGCATTGATTTCCACAGAGCTCCGGGATGGAGGCGACCTCGATGGGGGGGTGGGGGGTGGGTGAGGGGGGTAGCTCTCAGCGTCCGGCCGCAACTAGGACCGCTTGGAGGAAGGCTTCTTTGCCTGAAGGACGGTTCTCAGATCGACCTTAGGCTCGGAAGGCTTACCGCGAGAGCGCCGCCTCCTTTGCCAAGCTCCCTCGGGAGGGGCGCGGGAGGCGACACTCTCTTTTTGCACCTGTCGGTGCGAGGAGCGGGCAGGCGACCGAGGCTGCCCTTCAGAGGCAGCCTTCCCCGAGGAGCCAGAACGACGAGGGAGGTATTGCTGGAAGGCCGCCGACTGTTTTTTAACCTCCTGAAACCTCCCGACGACGGTATCAACCGCGCCGCCAAAGAGGCCAGACGGTGAAATCGGGGAGTCTAGGAGAAAATGTTTTTCTATCTCCTTCATCCCCGACAAATTTAACCATAAATGCCTCTCCACACACACCAAACCAGCCATGGAGCGGCCAATGGCACGGGCCGTCTCTTTGGTGATGCTAGAGACAAGTCAGTGGCCTTCCTCAATTCTGTGATATCCCTAGGAGAGGGACCCTCACCCTCATCAAGCTCCTTGAGGAGGTCGGCCTGGTAGGCCTGCAACACCACCATGGTGTGCAGGCAGCTACAAGCCCGCCCAGCCGCCATATAAGCCCTGCGCACCAGCGCGGATGTATCGCGGCATGGCTTAGTGGGCAGTACCGGGGCCTTAAGGGACGATGCGGCCTCGGGAGAAAGATAGCTTGCGAGAGCTTCCTCTACCCGAGGCACTGTCCCATAACCAAGCTCAGCCGCCCCCAACACGTTAGCGAAATCAAGTACTGGGGGGTTGGAGAGCCTGGCTGAATACGGTTTCACCCATGACTTGCACAACTCCTTGTGCTAGTCAGCAAAATACGGAAGGCCCCGGAGTGGAGGTTGAGACCTGCGCTTAGAAAATCTCTCATCCAGTTTTCTTGGTGGCTGGATCTGCAATTCTTCTTGTGGCCAATCAATTCTTAGTTTGGCCACAGCGCGGGTCAGAACCTCCACTAGCTCCTCTTGAGCAGTCGCGTGAAGTGGCTGATCAATGTCCACATCACCCACCTCGATGTTTAAATTATCTGACTCAGAGCCAGATAACTGAAACATCGGGTCCTCCGCCTCGCGGGAAGAAGCAGCTTCGCGGGCTTCCGCACGGGACGGGAGAACCTCTGAATCCTCAGAAGAGGACCGGGAAGATGCCGTAGCAGTCCCGTGTCCCTCTGAGAGATCCATCTGCGAGCCCCACGATCTGCGGCGGCGCGATGCCTCAGCAACAGCGGGCCCAGAACCGCGGGGCTCGCGAGCCCGGCCGTGCTCATCAAACACGGCCAGCCGTGAGCGCAACACCCTGAGCGGCAGCTTATCACATTCGCTGCAGGCGGCTCCCTCGAGAGCCGCCCTAGCGTGCTGCGCACAAAGGCAATATACACAGAGCTGGTGTGTGTCCGTGCCCGATAGATAACGTGGACACGGATGCACATACGCCGTAAACTGCTCGCTTGCCATATTGCTTGTGTAACTTAGGACAGACAACAATAAATAGACAGACAATTCACACAGAGCGCTTTAGCTGAAGAGCAATAAAGCTAATGTGTGTGTGTGCCGGCGTCCCTTTGTATCTTCCGGGTAAGCCGTCATCTACTACGTCATGTCGCAGCACCAATCAGGATTGGAGAGATTTCATTCATGCTTCAGATACGCTGTCGGATACGGCTATCGTGATGATACTATTAATTCTGCTACAGTCAATTCTAAAACATTCAAATATTTATAATTAATTATAATTCGTTAAAATATATATTTTATATATATATATATATATATATATATATATATATAAACTGTAACTCGTTACAGTAGTCATGTCAAAGCAATAACTAAAACAGCATACTACCATCTGAAAAATATTGCAAGAATTAGATGCTTTGTTTCCAGTCAAGACTTAGAGAAACTTGTGCATGCTTTCATCACCAGCAGGGTGGATTATTGTAATGGACTCCTCACTGGCCTTCCCAAAAAGACCATAAGACAGTTGCACCTCATACAGAACGCTGCAGCCAGAATTCTGAGCAGAACCAGAAAATATGAACATATCACACCAGTCCTCAGATCTTTACACTGGCTCCCAGTTACATTTAGGATTGATTTTAAAGTATTATTACTGGCATATAAATCACTAAATGGCCTAGGACCTCAATACATTGCAGATATGCTCAATGCATATAAACCCAACAGAGCACTCAGATCATTAGGATCACATCAACTAGAAATACCAAGGGTTCACTCTAAGCATGGTGAGCCTGCTTTTGGCTACAATGCCAGCCACAGTTGGAACCAGCTTCCAGAGGATACCAGATGTGCTCCTACAGTAGTCACATTCAAATCCAGTCTCAAAACACATCTATTTAGCTCTGCATTTACTGAATGAGCACTGTGCCACTGTTCGTCTGACTGTTTGCACTGTATTTTACTTTCTTTTTTTTTTATTCTAAACTGTTTTACTTATTGTTATTTGTTTTGATTATTTTAATTTATTCTATGTAAAACCGCTTTATTCTATGTAAATTCATTTTGAATTATCATTGTGTACGAAATGTGCTATATAAATAAACTTGCCTTGCCTAAATATTTATTGTAAGCAATAATAGAGTTACTAACCTATAAATGCTTCATTGACATCTTTTTCCTAATAGAATGGAATTCTCCTAAAGCAAATATTAACAAATCATGAAGATTTGCTCATTATACATTTTAAGTTGTTTATTTGTAAATCTGATCAAAGCAATACCATATTTCTAAGGAGATTTAGGTTTTAACAGATCAACATAACCATTCATGAACTCTAATGTAAACATTAGCCAGTAAAATACATAATTGATGCATCTAATTGGAACTGCAAGCAAGTGTAACTTTGATATTTGATAATTGCCCTTTGAAAAAGCAAATCAATGACTTATAAGTAATCATACAAATAATATAAATGTCACTATAACTGTTTGAATAATATTGTATAGGGCTTAATGCGTCTTCGTAAATATATTTATAGAATAGTAATACTTATATACAGTACAGTAAGTATAATTGGGGCTATAATTCATTATACTGTAAGCATGGGCTTCATGGAAAGTTATATATATATATATTTGTGTGTGTGTGTGTGTGTGCGTGTGCGTGTGCGTGTGCGTGTGCGTGTGCGTGTGCGTGTGCGTGTGCGTGCGTGTGCGTGCGTGTGCGTGCGTGTGTGTTTCCCTCACATTTTGCATTCAGGGTTTTGTGTTCCACCGAGAAACTTTGCAGTGTTCAAATATTTTTGAGACCAGTGTAAATGATACTATCACTGGTTCTTACCACATCAGTTAATTCTCTGCCCAAGAAAGGGAGGGAATGATAGAGGGCTATCGTGATGAAAGCTGTTAAAGAGGCATCTTGCTCAACTCCTCTAATTCCTCCCTACAACAGAAACAATGAATATCAGCACATTTATTGCAGTACCACAGGAATACAATTCCTGTTTATACTATTTTGCAATGTTTGACATAGTAAAGTTTTTTTTGCAAAACCCCATGGTTTACTGGAAAATGATGGAAGGCAGACCTGCATTTCCCTGTGTATGACTGGATTAGCATCAGTAAAGGAGCCATCTGATTTCTGTGTTCCAATCAGATATGTGACTGCTTGGCGGATGTCCTCCTGGGATATCAACTTTTCCGTTGAATTTTGCTGTTTAAGAGTTCCTATCTGTCCTTCTGCAACAAGGGACAGCACTTTCGCCACCAGCGCAGTCAACCTACGAGAAGTGAGAAGCCATATATTACTTCTAATAGGTTGGGATTTAAAATAAACAACTCCAACATTTTATTTGCAAAAATAAATATAGGATGTGGTAAGTGCAGCAATGAATTGCACAAAAGTCACATTTTTGGGATAAAATTTACCATCACATTTTAATGCACATCAAATTTACCAGGTACTTGTCGGATGGTCTTGCCAAGCGCCGTAGGATCCATCAGGCTTTTTGAACATTAAAATTCGCTCATAACCTGCCAGGATAAAATGTGATGCCACAAACATTTAGAGTCAGAGCAGGGTACAGCTTGATGCAATCAAATTGTGTTAAATCATAGGCCTTAGTCAAGAACTAAATTATATTTTGGGTGTACAAAAAAATTCACCCAAAATAAAAATTCAGTTATTAATTTTTCACATTTATTTCAAACCCCATATAATTTTCTTAAAGGGGTCTAATAATGCGATTTATTGTTTTCCTTTTTCTTTAGTGTGTTATGTAGCTATTAGTGCAAGTATAATATTTGCATATTTACAAAGCTCAAAGCCTCAAACCCAAATAGATATTCTTTATAAAAGTTAAGGCTCAGCCACACCTTCCTAAAACGCTTCATTTAAACACGCCCCCACAAATCTACGTCCGTGTGTGGGGGCAGAGTCTCATAACACCGCGCAAATGAATACACAAAGAAAGAAGGTGTAACTTTTATTCTGGCTGTATTATTGTTGCAGCCGGCGCCGCCATGTTGTTGAGACGCTGTGTTTTTCATTGCGAAATCCAAACTACTTTGTTTGGCCTTCCAAAAGAGGACACAATTTTTGACTGTGTGCTGTGCATTTTTCGGACGACTGTTTCCAGAACCTGCGAGAGTACAAGGCCGGCTGTGCACAAAGGCTGATTTTAAAAAGTCATCATGCATGACGCTTTATATACATTCTGGCGCTTCTGACTCACACAGCCTGTAAGTATGGTTTCATATTTTAAGAATTTGCTACTGACTATTCAAACGCGAGTTTTGAGCAGTATAGAGTAGTGCTTGCTTGTCATTTCTACGATCACAAATGCAGACATAGTTTTATGTTTACATAGTTCTCACACCCATAGTGCGGCACGACGCGTAAAAAGACAGTATAAGTCATTATAATCCATAATTATGTCCCCAATGAAATAAACCCTTACCAATCTGATACGATATGGTCCAGTCATGCTGGCAAAGTTGATAGATCAGCTTGGGCATCTGCATATTCCGGATCAGATTTGGGCTCGAATTGATAATAAGGTAGAAACCAACATTATCACCTGTCATTATTGCTTTGGGACCTGATGTTTCAAATATGGTAAGGGTATGAGGGTATAATATGATTTCAGGCCAATCACAATGCACTGGATCGCTAGCCAATCAGAGCACACCGCACTTTTCAGAACGACGAGCTTTGTAAAAATCGATGCGTTTCAGAAAGGCAGGGCATAGAGGAGCTACAATAATTTTTCATTATTACACAATAATTTACAATCATTACTTTTTTTTAACCTAAAACCACGTAAACACATTGCATTAAACCAAATACACAATATAATGTTTTTTTAGAACCATCATATGACCCCTTTAATGAAAAATGTAAATATTATTTTTAAAAGATTGCGTTTTGACATTTTTGTTAAAATAGCATGTACCTAAGGTCCATTGGACTGTCATTTAAAAAAAATGATATATATATATATATATATTTTTTTTTTTTTTTTTTTTTTTTTTTTTACATTTAAAAAAAAACAACTAAAACACTAAACCTTGCTCAATGAAATCCAATGCTTTATCTCTGGATCCTGCTCCCAGTTTCAGCCAGCACTGAGTTTTGTCTATGTAGCGGACTGCCAAGGCAGTTGGAGACATAAAGATCATAGTCTGCTCTCCGCAGCCTTTCGGTGCCTGGATCAGATTTTCCACTTTGGATGGTGAGAGTAACTGAACAGCAGTTGACTGGACAAATACTACTTCTGCATTCAAAAGATTTTAGTTAAATCTAAGATAATACAATAAATATGGTGTTGACTTTACCCCAAAAGTGATAATAAAAAAATAAATATCAAAAATGGAGAATTTGACAGCATTCACAACAACTAAGTTTTAAAAATATGTTGCTTTGGACCTTCTAGTTTGACAAACAAGTTGACATCAGTTTCAGGAACAGTGTTGTTTGGGAAAAATCCATCGATAAACAACTGCCGGCCACTTCTACCTGATGAGCAGAGTTCAGGTATTTATACATGTGTATAAATACGTATATAACAAACAAAAAGCCAAATATTTGTATTTCTGTAATAGGTGATCGGTAACACTTAGGAAGTTTTCTAGTATTAAAGACTAACAACACAGGAATAAATGAGTAACTACAGAACAGTATTCAAAAGTGTGACTGGGTGATTAAATGAAAGCTAACAATCTCACCATCCAGATTAATAAAATAAGTCAGCTCTTCTCTCATTTCCACTCCTTCATTCTGAGACATGAAGAGAAAAACAAAAGATAGATTTTAGGATCACTGAAATCCAATTGTTTTAAAAACAACAAAGGATATAAGATAAATTTGGATCTTCTGATATTCCACTTCCCTTACCTTGACCAGGAGCAACTTTTGAACAGAAGCCACTTTAGTTTTTTCTTTTTCATCTTCATAAAGTTCAATAGTGATAGGGATTTGGCCTGTTACTATGGGAACAGCAGGGAAAGTCACAGTTTGAGATGACTGTTGCTCCATACTGATTCTGACAGTGGTAGATGAAGATGCTGACCCGGATGAACAAAGACCATCCACTTTCTTCATTTGCACAACAAGCTGACCAGGAAAGTGAAGAACAACATATATCTATCTCAGAAATCATTTGACTACTAATGTATTAAAATATACAATGTATAATGTTACAAATATTTGTATAATGATTTACATTTGGTTTTATTTTAAACAATTATCATATGTCTGAACCAACTTGACTACACCAATGAAGTCAATTTTAAGGACAGGTGGAAATAAATTACTTGAGGTAACAAAAGTAACTTTTTACAGTTTCAATGAATTAATTCATTTTATAATAAATATAAATATTAAGTTTATCCAGTAGTAAAATTTATCTTCTGTAAATGCCAGTTATTATTGTCAAAGTGGTATGATAATGGAGTAAATTTGTTGATTTTTTTTTAAAACAAACCTCTCTTTTTATCTTTCCATAGTTAAAGATCACCACAACTATAGACAGTTGTTCAAAGCGTTTGACCGAATAGGGAAGCCTCAAGGATATAAAGACCGGCTTAAATACAGGAAGGTCAACAGGCTCTGTCACACAAAATCCTGTAAATAATAAAAGTAAACAGTTTAGTTCTTTGGTGGATTGAACTTAAATTTGATACCAGTGAAAGGTGAAAATTACCATGGGATGGAGATAAGCTGAGACCCTGGATCTCCCATGTTGTGATAGAGTGGGGTAAATGGATTGTGTGTCTGGAAGAAAGACAGAGTGCCATTACAGCATTATACAAAATCTTTGTAAACACTAACACTTAAAACTGTTTAAAAAAATGGAAACATTTTAAATTGTCATAACTATGTATAATATTATAAAAGTGAACACTTTTTTGCCTTACACTGTCACATATTATGGATTTATTTCTTACTTTATAGTTACAGAAAGAGAAGCTATTCACCTAACTTTTCCTTTCACATCCATCTGCTTAAACCCAAAGCTTGGAGGGAAGTATCTGCGAAATGTTTGTATTTCAAAACCAAAGAATTCCTCATCTTCATTAAAATCAGCACCTGGGGAGATTAAATATTGGTGAATCATTTGTGAATTTTTGATTGTTTTTGTTTTGAATACTTCATTGTGGCACGGTTCAGGGTGCATCATTGGGTTCTCACTGTTGTCTGTGTTTGTCCAGTCTTTTTCTACAGCTCGTGACCTGGGCAATTAGTGCTGATCCTGCGCAGCTGCGCACTGATCACGAGCTGATTTCCCACAGCTGTTGGTTGTTCCGTTTTCCTTCATATTCTCTGCTGTTTCTGCCCCTGGTTGTCAGTAGATCGTTTTAGGTTTTGTTTCATGTGGATCTGTTCTGGTTGTGTTTCAATGTCTTACCTTGTTCACCACTGTGTCCAAGACGCTTAGACGAGGAGTGACAGCTGATCGTTTCCTGGCTGTTCTCTCTCTCTCGCCTAGTTCCCCGTCCAAGGGGGGCGCTGCTTCAGAGTTGGTCTTCTCAGCCTGTGTGTCCAAGGAGCATTACGGACAACTCTGGAGATCCTCTTGAGGTTGTATTCTCTAAGTTCTAATAAACTCTGTTCACCTTACCTCTGCGTTTGAGTCCTCTGTTCAGATCCCCCTGACAGAATCTACTGACCAATCATGGACTCAGCAGAGGAAGCAGATATTCAACGCATCCTCGTGCAGCAAGGCGTCCTGCTGGGACGGCAGCAGGAGGAGTTTGCCACCTCGCATCGCGCTTTTACGGAGCTATCTGTCCAGCTAACCCAGCTCACAGAACGGCTCGAACAGTTCCAGATCAGCCACCCGGCAGCCCCTACAGTACTACCTCCGGACGAACCTGAAGTGATCATTCTCCGTCGTGCGGGACCGCGCCCTAACCCACCTGTCCATACTCTGGTGAGCCCAACTCATGCCGCTAATTTTTGTCACAGTGTTCTTTGACTTTTTCACTCCAGCCCTCCTGTTTTCCTATGGAGCGATCTAGAGTGGCGTTCATCATCACACTCCTAATCGGACAAGCGAGAGAGTGGGACACGGTCATGTAAAACAATGACCAAGAGTGTTGCAGCTACTTTACGGATTTCTCGGCGGAGCTCCGCAAGGTTTTCGACCGCTCTGCTCTGGGGATGGAGGCAGCGCGGGCTTTATCGTTTTTGCAACAGGTCGGACGGTCCGTTTCTGAATATTTTAAGTTCCGCACTCTCGCTGCGTCATGTGGATGGACTGCTAAGGCGCAGTGGGATCATTTCTTTCATGCGCTGGCCGACAACATCAAAGACAAGATTTACTCTCTCAAATTACCCCCCAGCCTTGACGGATTAGTCGACCTCGCCATCCACGTTGACAACCGGATAATGCTCTGTTCCCGGCATCGGAGGGGCGGGTCCTCTAACAAGCTCTACTCCAACTCGACATCTGGAGCGGAGGGTGAGGTGCCTTCTCAGTGTCTTGTCTTGCCTGAGGAGGAACCCATGCAGATTGGGAGAGGCAGGCTGACTGTCACTGAGCGGTGCCATCGTCTGGCCAACCATCTGTGCCCCCTATGCGGGGAGGTGGGGCATATGCCAGTCTCTTGTCCTGTGAAGGGACGCCACTTGCCAGTATAAGGAGGGCGTAGGGTGAGTGTCACTAACACTCGGCTGCCCTCTGGTGGTCGTTCCATTCTTCAAGCCTTATTACAGGTTAATGGAGCTGCTCATCAGGTGTCAACTTTGATCGATTCGGGAGCTTAGGGCGATTTTATGGATACCGGACTGGCTGGATACACTTTCTCCTTATTCACTCTCCCTCAGCTCCAGTGGTTCTGGGACACACCTGGCTGGTCAAGCATAATCCTCACATTGACGGGGCTTTTAATTCTGTGTTGGCATGGAGCCCTTCCTGTTTATCCCAATGTTTGAGTTCTGCGTTTTCCCCTGTTATATCTTGTTCTGTGTTGCAGGAGGAGCCGGTGAGCTGGCGAATGTACCAGAGGCTTACCATGACTTGAGAGCGGTTTTCAGTAAGTCCCGAGCTTCATATCTTCCTCTGCACCGCCTGTACGACTGTGCGATAGATCTGTTACCTGGTATTTCTCCGCCTAGGGGACGGCTTTATTCTCTTCCCAGACCTGAGAGGGAGGCCATGGAGAAATATAGTCATGATTATCAGGTAGCTGGCATCATCCGACTCGCAGCGCCCGTACGACTGTGCGATAGATCTGTTACCTGGTACTTCTCCGCCTAGGGGGGCGGCTTTACTCTCTTTCCAGACCTGAGAGGGAGGCCATGGAGAAATATATTCATGATTTTCAGGTATCTGGCATCATCCGGCCCTCTTCCTCTCTGGCTGGGGTGGGGTTCTTCTTCGTGGGGAAGAAGGATGGATCACTGCGCCCCTGTATAGATTATCGGGGGTTTAATGACATCAGGGTGAAGAATCGCTATCCTTTGCTATTGATGGCCTTCAAACTCTCGCAGGGGGCGACCATCTTTACGAAGTTGGACCTCCGCAATGCTTATCACCTAGTTCGGATTAGGGAGGGGGACAAATGGTAGACTGCCTTTAACACCCCCATGGGGCACTTTGAATATTTGGTCATGCCTTTTGGGCTTTCTAACTCCCTGGCGGTCTTCCAAGCACTCATCAATGACGTGGTCAGAGAAATGGTCGACCGGTTTGTATTTGTTTACCTCACCGACATCCTGATCTTCTCCCAGACGAGCGCGACCATGTCCGCACTGCACTGCGCAACGTCACAGTTCCCGCAGGGTGCCCTGAGAGCCTGTTGTTTGTGCCGGAATTCCGGCACAAACAACTCATCCAAACTAGCTTGCCATCCAGGAGTGACTCGCACGTGCAGTTTAATCAAGCTGCGGTTTTGGTGGCCGTCTATGACGCGGGACGCACGTCAGTTCGTGTCGGCCTGTTCAGTTTGTGCTGCGGGCAAGGGCTCCAATCGACCCCTGGCAGTGCTACTCCTGGCGCTGCCTGTCCCTTTGAGACCCTGGTCACACATAGCTTTGGACTTTGTTACGGGCCTACCTCCGTCTAGTGGCAATACGTTAGTCTTCACTATGTTGGACACGTTCTCGAAGGGGGCTCATTTTCGTCCCATCCCCAAATTGCCTTCAGCGAGGGAGACAGCGATTGTTGTCTTAGACCACGTTTTCTGCATTCATGGTCTCGGACAGGGGTCCCCAATTTATGCATAAGTTTTGGACAGAGTTCTGTCGACAGTTGGGGGCGACTGCGAGTCTTTCCTCCGGGTATCACCCGCACACTAACGGTCAGGCCGAATGTGCCAACCAGGATCTGGAGAGGGTCTTGCGCTGTGTGTTATCTGCTTAACCGCCATCTTGGAGTTCCAGATAAACCATGATCGAATACGCGCATAACTCCCTCCTTGTCTCGTCTATGTTTGTCTCCCTTCCAGTGCTGTTTAGGCTACCAGCCACCCTTATTCCCCTCCCAAGAATCCAACTTCATGGTTCCGTCAGTGCATGCGTTCATTCAGAGATGCCTCCGTATGTGGATGATCGCCAGAGAAGCCCTCACTCGGACTGGCGACAGGAACAAGGTGTTGGTGGACCATCACCATACTAAGCCCCCACTTTACATGTGTGTTCAGAAGGTCTGGTTGTGTTCCCAGGACTTCCCCCACGTAAACTGGGACCCAAATTTATTGGACCATTTCTGTCACGGTTCAGGGTGCATCATTGGCTTTACACTGTTGACTGTGTTTGTCCTGTCTTTTTCTGCAGCTTGTGACCTGGTCAATTAGTGCTGATTCTACGCAGCTGCGCACTGATCACAAGCTGATTTCCCACAGCTGTCGCTTGTTCCATTTTCCCTTATATTCTCTGCCGTTTCTGCCCCTGGTTGTCAGTAGATCATTTTATGTTTTGTATTATGTGGATCTGTTCTGGCTGTGTTTCAACGTCTTACCTTGTTCACCACTGTGCCCAAGACGCTTAGACGAGGAGTGACAGCTGATCGTTTCCTGGCTGGTCTCGCTCTCTCGTCTCGTTCCCCATCCAATGTGGGCGGTGCTTAAGAGGTGGTCTTCTCAGCCTGTGTGTCCAAGGAGCATTATGGAGAACTCTGGAGATCCCTCACTTCACCTTACCATTTGAGCATGTGTTTCACTAACCTTTGAGGTTGTATTCTCAAGGTTCTAATAAACTCTGTTCACCTTACCTCTGCGTTTGATTTCTCTGTTCAGATCCCCCTGAAACCGTGAATCCAATCAAACTAAATCCTGGCATTAAAAAAAAACATAAACTTGACAACAAACAATGGGCCTGACATGTGGAACAAGGAAGCGTGGAAACAGCATAACATTTTTCAATATATGACAAAGTAACATGCAAACATAAGTGTTTAAATATGAGACTTTTGGGATCACATGACAAAAGCAACCAATGGACAGACAAAACTAATGAAACGTGACCTTCAAAGGACGCACCGAGACTCGTTTAAAGGGGAAAGTAATAGCCGATTGCATTACTGCGGCGCGACTAAGGCGTTCCCAATTGGCTGTGAGACGTGTCCGGGGCGGCAAACAGATCTACCTGTGCGGGTAGATCGCCAGTCGCCATTCTCCCGGGAGCACCCGCTGCCATGAGAGCTCGTCGGCTGCACGGTTGAGCAGGCCCAGAATATAAATGGCACGAAGCGACCTCAGAGGCTTCTGAGTCCAAAGGAGGAGATGGCGGGCGAGTTGTGACATGCGGCGGGAGCGTAGACCACCATGACGGTTGATGTACGCAACAGTGGCAGTGCTGTCCGTACGGAACAGTACATGCTTGCCTAGTAGCAGCGTTTTGAAGTGGCCCAGCGCAAAATGTACTTGCAACCCGAGGCAGTTGATGTGCCAATGCAGTTGAGGCCTCGTCCACAGACCTGAAGCTGCATGCCCGTTTTACGTGGCACCCCAGCTGGTGGCAGAGATATCCGTGGTGACCACAGAGTGCCTGGACACTTGTTTTAGGGGAACACCTGCCCGCAGGAACGAAGGGTACGACCACAAGCTGAGAGTTTGGCGACAGTTGCGGGGTTACTTGTACCCGTCACGAGCCGCTCCGCCACACCCATCTCGGGACTCAATCATGGAGCCAGTGTTGGAGCGGTCTCATATGAAGCAATCCGAACGGCGTTACCGAAGGCTGCAGATGCCATATGCCCCAGGGCCTCTGAAACAGTTTTAGTGGTGCCGCTGTTCTGCGTCTGTGCGTGCTCACTCAGTTCAACACTGACTGGACGTGGGCCTCGGTGAGGTGCGCTGTCATGTTGATCAAGTCCAACTCCATACCGAGAAAAGAGATCCTCTGCCCGGGGGTGAGTTTGCTCTTTTCCCAGTTGTCCCGAAGCCCTAGGTGGCTGAGGTGATTGAGCACCATGTCCCTGTGTTCGCACAACTGCTCTCTTGACTGGGCGAGGATAAGCCAGTCATTGAGGTAGTTGAGAATGCAAACACCACACTCGCACATGGAAGCAATGGCCGCCTCCGTGACTTTCGTGAAGACTGCGATGTCTGCCCTGAGCACAGGGACACTGTCCGCCAGAACACGGACGAAAACTTACATGCCCTGGATGGGAGGCGTGGATTGCCCCGGCAGGAGGAAGCGGACGCCGGACACAATTGCATCGCAACGACACGCTCCACCGGCGGGACATCCACATACACCTTAGCCGCTCCGCCGTCGAGGGTGGTGAGGAGGCAGGAGCCACTAGGACGAAATCTGGCACTATACGGCGCCGTCCACGTCCTAGTTAGCTCCTCAAGCACTTCCGGAAAGAATGGTACCGGGGCGGCACGCTGAGAACTAGCACGGCTTGCCCCGAGAACCAATCGTCCAACCGGGAAGGTTTGGGACGTGGTGGAGGGTTCCACGCAAGCCCGACCTTCTCGGCGGCCCGGAAAAGCATAGCCGCCCATTCTGGATCAGACTCGGGCAACGCCACACTCCCCGTAGGGGGTAACGCAGCCGAGTCCTCATCTCCAGAGGACTGAAGCTCCCCCTCCGATTCTGCGATATACATCTGGTCATCAGGTGGGGCCCCAAAGGACATGGCTGGTCGTCCATGAGAAGGACCAGAGCGTTCCTTTGAAGGCTCCAACGGTGGAAGCGCTTGTGAGACGTGAGGGACCCACGGAGATTACATCGGCGGGGAAGCCCTCAAGGTAATCCCCAGATACCCCTGACCATGCACAGAAGTAGGTCTATTCTGAGGTTCAGAATAGATGCTAGATCAGGGCATAGGTGAAGGGACTGCACCTCCCTTGAGGTAAGCGAGTCTCGATCTCAGCGCTGTCATAGTCATATTCCTGCAATGGGAACATGAACTATTCACAAAAGCTGCCTAAGCGTGCTGAATGCCCAAACACAAGAGGCAACTATTGTGGCTGTCTGCTGGCGCCAGGGAACGACAGCACCCAGAAACGCACAAGCGGAATGACATCCTGAAAAGGACGCAGGGTCACGCTTGTGTTGCTCTTTTAAGCAATGCTGTGAGAACAGCAGTTGTGAGCTGAAAAAATGCTTGCTGCCACCACTGACCGCGCCATCACACCAGCACTGGAACAGAGTTTCTCTTCTTCTTAGTTGAGTCTTCAACGTTGCAGAAATCTGCAGAAACGAAATGAAAGCTTGCCTCAGAAGCGAAAGACAATGAGTGTGTGCCCCCGCTTCCTGTTTATACCCGCACTGCAGGGTGGGGCACACGTCTGAGACTAAATCTTACTTCTAGTCAAAGGTAGGTGTAAAGTGAGAAGTCTTGACTTGTTTCCATGGTGAAAATAAAGATAAAATATCAAAAACTCAAAATGAAGAAGTTTTAAATAAATTTGCTGCCTATATTTGAAGACTTCAGATGGTAAAAAAAGTCTCGAAGTCCGTCTAAAGTTTTTGTTTAATATTAACATTTTTATCAGGCTCCTATGTATTGGTTTCTATCCAAGTACCGGCATTTCTGAATGGGGTGAGGCTGGGATTTAGTGAGTTTGAAGTATTATACACTCAATATTATTATCTAATTGTTGACAGAGGTGGCATTTTGAGGCTTTTGCACCGGAGGTCTTCATTTATTGAGTTCCTTCTCAGATAGACGCCATGGCTGGAACTGAAGCAACTTTTGCACCACTTTTGGCCACAGTACCTACCAGAGGATTCGAACCCAGGACCGGAACGGTTCAGGGTTCGTGGCACGTGGTTTAACAGCTTGCGACACTCAGTTGACCAAGCTGCAGAGGAGAGGCTTCAGTGTAAGAATAAGCACACAAAAGCATGCTAACCAGATTAACATGCTAAGCCGATACTTCCAACCTATATAGTAGTTGAAAAAGAGAATGTGACAAAAGAAGTATGTTCAAATTCACAGTATTCATAAAAGAGTAGGTAAAAAGTACCCGGATGACCAACTATTTCCGGCAAGATTCTGAAGTGTGCATATGATGGACACTTTACTATCCCATGAGGCCATATGGGAGAGGATTCATGAATGGCAGTGAAGCAACGCAACTGACACTGGTAAATCAAATTTATGATAATGACAACATGGTGGATGTAGTACGTCTGGATAGCATTCATACTACACACATACATACATAAAATTCACTTTTTTTAGCAGTCATGAAGAAATTATTTTGTGATTTTGGATACAGCCCCTGGTCCTTTGGATACAGAACCAATGAAATCAAGACACGTGAACAGAGAAATCAAATGACAGGACCACATGACAGGAACAGGGAATCACATGGCAAGACTAGATTCCACAATCAGACATGAAAGACATGAACATGAAACAAAACCAAAGCAGATATGACACTTTTAAAAAGCACTTTTGTTTATTTTTTTATTGACTTGTGCATGCATGATAGCTTTTCATTAGAGGCTATACTTACTTTTACTATCCCATTTCTTCGGGTCCTCTTCCCTTTTTTTGTGTCTTAGCTGGGTTGCAAACTCACAGCAATCTTGGAAGGCATTTGCACAGTTTCTGTTTCTCATTTTTCTCACTCTCTTTGCTCTGTCCTCGCAAGCGAACCTCATACGAACCCGGGTGAAACCACGGCGACAACATTTCTGCAATTCATATGTCTTAAATGCAGCCTCTAAGGAAAAAATAATAATGAGCAGGAGTTGACAGTAATTGCACAGCTTTAAAAGTAGAACCAGTTAAAGTCTGGCCTAACTTCTCAATCTCATCAAAGCATAAATTGAAAAATATCATGCATAAAGGCAACAATAATAATAAAAAAACAAGGCAAGTGTTATTAGCTTGGGGAAATCTAGTAAAATGAAATCTTAAGTCCATGTCCTACGGAAGCCCTGAACCGCAAGGTAAAAATAAAAGAAAACTTATCTCGTTATTTCGACTTAAGTCGTTATTTCGACATAATAAGTCGTTATTACGACATAATATCTCGTTGTGGCGAACAGGACGGCCGAGGGACGTGAGAGAACGGCGCGAGGCCGGTGGTGCGATTGCT
Organism: Siphateles boraxobius; assembly: GCF_051911475.1. Classification (NCBI taxonomy): domain Eukaryota; kingdom Metazoa; phylum Chordata; class Actinopteri; order Cypriniformes; family Leuciscidae; genus Siphateles; species Siphateles boraxobius. The sequence goes on along the minus strand of NW_027508722.1, from coordinate 16,045,113 downwards.
AATGAGCAACACCTGTATAGCACACCGGTCTCGCATCTCTCACGGAGGAGCGGAAGCATAAAGGGGGAGCGACGACATTAATGATGGAGAGAGGAACAGGCCTGATTTTAGTTGTTCTGGTTTTTGTATTTGTGTTTTATTTTAGCCAGCAGTCGTCCGCGAGGGGCTGCTGGCCGTTATGTTTATTTTGAGTAAGCCAGCAGTCGTCCGCGAGGGGCTGCTGGCGGTATTTTAGTTTGTTTATTTTATTTTAAATAAAGTTTGTTAAATGTTCGCCGGTTCCCGCCTCCTTCTTCCCTGAACATTGTTGCACTGGTGCCGAAACCCGGGAAGAGGGAGGAACGCGCTGTCAGAGAGTCCTCGCCGCTGTGGGGAATCCGCGGTGCCATCGAGCATGGTGCGCGAGTCGCCGCCGCTCGCCGTGGGCCGGAGCCTGCTGCCATCCGCCGGGCAGGGGAGGAGCAGGGAGCGGGGGACTCGCGGCCATGGACGCTCGAGGCGGTACACTGGAGTGAGTTGCCGGGGGGACGGCCGAGCTCGCGGCCGGCCGCCTGGGAGTTGGAGGGGCGGCTGCCGTCCGGGAGGGAGCGGGGGAGTCGCCGCCGCTCGCCGTGGGCCGGAGCCTGCTGCCGTCCACCAGCAAAGGGGAGGAGCAGGGAGCGGGGGACTCCTGCCGTCTGCCCTAGATCCCAAGGAGCCGTCGCCGTCCACCGGGCGGCGGAGGAGTGTCGAGCCGTCCACCGAGGGCTACCCAGCGTCACCGCCAGGCACCGCGGAGGAGATCGCCCAGCTGGTGGAGGACCATGATGGCAGCGCGTTGTGGGAACCGGACCATGTTTTTTTTTTTTTTTTTTTCCTCTCTCCCCTCTCTCGATCTGTCGCTCCTCATGCTTCCGTCTCCGTTTCCCTCCGCTTGTCGGTCCATACCCCCCAGGGATCGCCGCCGCCGGGGGGGAGTGGGCACAGGCTCGTGGGTACCCCCCGGCCTGTGAGGGGCGATGGGGGTATGTGGCGAACAGGACGGCCGAGGGACGTGAGAGAACGGCGCGAGGCCGGTGGTGCGATTGCTAATGAGCAACACCTGTATAGCACACCGGTCTCGCATCTCTCACGGAGGAGCGGAAGCATAAAGGGGGAGCGACGACATTAATGATGGAGAGAGGAACAGGCCTGATTTTAGTTGTTCTGGTTTTTGTATTTGTGTTTTATTTTAGCCAGCAGTCGTCCGCGAGGGGCTGCTGGCCGTTATGTTTATTTTGAGTAAGCCAGCAGTCGTCCGCGAGGGGCTGCTGGCGGTATTTTAGTTTGTTTATTTTATTTTAAATAAAGTTTGTTAAATGTTCGCCGGTTCCCGCCTCCTTCTTCCCTGAACATTGCTACACTCGTTATTTCGACTTAAGCCGTTATTTCGACATAAATATCTCGTTATTTCGACATAAATATCTCGTTATTTCGACATAATAAGGGGACATTCTAATATGCATTAAGCTACATTTAGCGTTCTTATAGTTGAAAACATACTAAGTAGGTCAACATAACTACAATGCGTTCTTTAATTCCCGGTCTTATTCTGCCTTCTAGTGGCATTGTAAAATGAATACAAACCTTAACATAACGGACAGTGTTCAGACCAAACACAGTAAATAATCATACTAATGAAGTATATGTACAACAAAATCTGATGAGCTCAGAATATAAAATCAACACGTTTAATTACACGTTAAGCAAATTGCTGAATACACTCAAATCCACTCAGATCCACTCAGATATCAATAAATGGACGCGCAAATTATAATCACTAATACAAAATAAAACAAATGTATTTTATACACAAACATGTCTCTATTTGTCCAAATTGCTGCACATTCGTTGAATTCTGAATTTTGCATACATAATTGAAAGTAATTTGTTTTTGGATAGTAGCCTAAAACATATCTGCAACATTTATCAAGTTCACGGATAATTGTGCGTGCATTTATTAATCAATATGATACTAAAATCATAATAAAGTATACTACAAAAATCAGATAAGTCCAGAATATGAACGCAAAGCGTGTAATTTGACGTTTAGCATTTTCCTCCCATGGAAACTCATTATAAGAACGGTAAATGTATAGCTTAATGCATATTAGAATGTCCCCTTATTATGTCGAAATAACGAGATATTTATGTCGAAATAACGACTTATTATGTTGAAAAAACGAGATATCATGTCGTAATAACGACGTATTATGTCGAAATAACGAGATATTTATGTCGAAATAACAACTTATTAAGTCGAAATAACGAGTTATTATTTCGAAATAACGACGTATTAAGTCGAAATAACGAGATATGTCGTAATAACGAGATATTATGTCATAATAACGACTTATTAAGTCGAAATAACGAGATAAGTTTTCTTTTTTGTTTTTCACCTGGCGGTTCAGGGCTTCCGTAATGTCCAACTCTAAATTGTAAGGAATTTATATATTCAATTTCATAGTAACACTTTACAATAAGTTTCATTTGTTTATTATTCATGTATTAACTAACATGAATGAACTATGAGTAACACATTTGTTACTGTATTTGTTAATCTTAGTTAATAATAATACACCTGTTAATTGTTTGTTCATATTATTTCAGTCAGTGCATTAACTAATATTAACAAATACGATTTTAATAATGTTATAGTAAATGCTGAAATTAATATTAACTAAGATTAATAAATGCTGTAGAAGTGCAGTTCATTATTAGTCCATGTTAACAAATTTAACTAATAAATCCTTATTGTAAAGTGGTACTGATTCCATGATAGCAAAACGTCTCGGTTACGTATGTAACCCTAGTTCCCTGATAGGGAACGAGACGCTGCGTCAAACGCTGCGGGAACGCCCCTGCGTTGTGCGTCATGAAGCACGTATGGAATCAGCCCAATGGAGAGATGAAACGTCATAGGCGGGTGACGTCATCGACCAGGAAACTATAAAGCACCCCAAAAACACAAGCGCATTAGCTTCTGATAGGCTTGAAGGAAGCGCTAACGGGAGTGCCGGGAGTATGGCGGAGCGACGCAGCGTCTCGTTCCCTATCAGGGAACTAGGGTTACATACGTAACCGAGACGTTCCCTTTCAAGGGAACTTCGAGCTGCGTCAAACGCTGCGGGAACGCGAATACCCACGTCGCCATAGGACCAAATGACCGTCATGTGAGACTAGCGCACAGAGGACGAGAGCACCTGTGCCCCAGGGGTAGAGCTTAAGTCTAGGTCATAGAACTTAATAAAAGTATGCGGTGAAGACCATCCAGCCGCATCACAAACATCACTCAGGGAAACCCCCGACAAAAGAGCTTTAGAAGCAGCCATACTCCTGGTAGAGTGAGCTCGGACAACCAAAGGTGAAGGCTGGCCAGCCGACTCATAAGCAAGTGAGATAGCCTCAACCACCCACTTGCTCATTCTCTGTTTAGACGCCGGACACCCTTTCCTGGGTGGCCCGAAACATACAAAAAGTTGTTCTGATTTCCTCCACAGGGCAGCTCTGTGGACATAAGCGTCTAATGCCCTAACAGGGCAGAGTGAATTAAGTTTCTCCTGGTCCGATGACATAAATGGAGGAGGACAGAAAGCCTGCAGAACCGTAGGTCTAACAATATTAGTAGGAACCTTAGGAACGTAACCTGGTCTAGGATGCAGAAAAGCTTTAACCATGCCAGGTGCAAATTCCAGGCACGAGGGTGAAACCGACAGAGCCTGCAAATCTCCGATTCTTTTTAGTGAAGAGATAGCAAGCAAAAAGATAGTCTTAAAAGTGAGAAACTTCTCGGGAACTTCTTCGATAGGTTCAAAAGGAGCTAGGGAAAGACCTTCTAATACAATGGCCAGATCCCAAGTCGGCACCCTCGTACGAACTGCTGGCCTCAGCCTCAAAGTGCCACGGAGGAAACGAGTTATAAGCGGGTGTCTCCCAAGAGAAACTCCACTGAAAGGGACGTGGTAAGCAGCTAGTGCCGCCACATACACCTTTAGTGTGGAGGGGGATAACCCTGTGGAGAAGCGCTCCTGCAGGAATTCCAGCACTGCACCCACTGGGCAGTTAACTGGGTCCTGCAGGTGTTCTCCACACCAAGAAGTGAAAAGTTTCCACTTCAAGGCATAAAGCTTCCTCGTGGATGGAGCTCTGGAGTTAAGAATGGTCTCAACAACCTCGGTTGAGAGACCGGAGTCTATGAGCTGGGCCCCCTCAGAGGCCAAGCCCACAGTTTCCACAATTCTGGGCGGGGGTGAAGTATCGTGCCCCCCGCCTGGGAGAGTAGATCCCTCCTGACCGGGAGCTCCAAAGGAGAACCGTCCAGGAGAGAAATCAGGTCCGCAAACCATACTCGGGCCGGCCAGAACGGGGCTACTAGTAGTAGACTGACCCCGTCCCGGCGGACCCTCTCCAGAACTCCTGGTAACAGAGCAATCGGGGGAAAGGCGTACAGACGTGACCTCGGCCACGGCTGCACCATAGCATCCAACCCCAGGGGGGCTGGAAGAGTGATGGAGAACCACCGATGACAATGAGTGGTCTCCTTGGAAGCGAATAGGTCCACCTCGGCGCGACCGAAACTCAACCAAAGGAGCTCCACCACCTCGGGGTGGAGTCTCCATTCCCCTGGCCTCGGCCCCTGCCTCGACAGGGAGTCTGCTACCACATTCAAATACCCAGGGAGATACATTGCTCTCAGAGATAGTAGCTTCCCTTGGGACCACAGGAGGATCTGACGGGCCAACTTGTAAAGCCGGCGAGACCGCAGGCCCCCCTGATGATTTATATAAGAGACCACCGACGTGTTGTCTGATTGAACTAACACATGATGGCCTCTCAGGTCTGTTAGGAAGTGTTTCAGAGCCTGAAACACAGCCAACATCTCTAGACAATTTATGTGCCACGAAAGATGATGATCCTGCCACAGACCTTGGGCTGGGCGACCACTCATGACCGCCCCCCACCCTGTGAGGGAAGCATCCGTCGTTAGCGTTATGCGACGACAAAGAGCCCCCAGCACAGGACCTTTGGATAGGAACCAAGTTTCTCTCCACATGACCAGAGCACGAAGGCAGCGCCGCGTGACTTTGAACGTGCGGAGCGGATTTCCCCTCGGGGAGAATCCCTTGGTCCTGAGCCACCACTGTAGCGGTCTCATGTACAACAGGCCGCAAGGTATAACGTTGGACGCTGCTGCCATCAGACCCAACAGTCTCTGAAACTGCTTGACAGTGAGTAGCTGGCCTAGCTTCACTTGTTTCACAGCTGAGAGAATCGAAGCGATGCGGGTCGGAGAGAGTCGCGCCCGCATCGATACCGAATCCCAAACGACACCCAGAAAAGTGGTCTTCTGGGAAGGAGATAATACACTTTTCTTTGCGTTCAGCCTCAACCCCAACTTTCTGATATGAGCGAGGACGACATCTCGATGCCGAACCGCCATCTGCTCGGTCTGAGCTAAAATCAACCAATCGTCGATGTAATTGAGAATACGAATGCCCTGAAGCCTCAGAGGCACTAGTGCTGCATCCATGCATTTCGTGAAAGTGCGGGGAGATAAAGCTAGGCCAAACGGAAGAACCCTGTACTGGTACGCCTCGCCCCCGAAGGCGAACCTCAGGAACTTCCTGTGTTGTGGAAGGATGGACACATGGAAGTATGCGTCCTTCAGATCTATCGTGACAAACCAGTCCTCGGACCTGATTTGAGACACGATCTGCTTGATAGTGAGCATCTTGAATTTTAGCTTCCCTACCGAGCGATTCAATATGCGCAGGTCTAAAATTGGACGCAACCCCCCATCCTTCTTTGGAACGATGAAATATCGGCTGTAATAACCTGACTCCAAACTGGGAGGAGGAACCCGTTCTATAGCCTCTTTTTGAAGGAGCGTTTTCACCTCTTGTTCCAATACCAGAGCCTGCTCGGGGCCCACCACTGTGTGCAGAACCCCTCTGAATTTTGGTGGACGACACCTGAACTGGATAGCATAACCCTTTTCTACTGTCTGCAGGACCCAATGAGATATTTTTGGAAGGCTTTTCCACTCTGCCAGAAATTCTACTAAGGGTACCAGCCTCTCGAGACTGGCCTCTGGTGTAACTTGAGCAGCAGACGCAGCGCCCTGTAACGGCGCACCGGCAGGGAACAACTGGTCTGACCGCTCTGAGACCCTCCTCAGAGGGAGCGAGCGTCCCTCGGGAAAGCGCTCGCTGGGATCGTCTGTGCCCCGGCATAAAGGCGGGGTTGGCAGAACGAGCCCCTGAGGGCACCGAGGAGGAATGGGCACCGTAAAAAGAGGTGAACACCTTTCCGCCTCGGTGGGGACCACCCTCAGCATCCTGAACGGCTTGGCGTCAGGACTTCTTCTTAGCCGAAGCCTTCTTAGCCAATATAACTGTCCTCAGATCAGTTCTACTGGGAGAAGGCTTCGGCTGAGAGTGTCGCGGCTGAGCCCACTGTCCAGCAGGGGGAGCACGAGACGCGACACTCTGCCTCTGCTGCGCTCTATGTGATGAGCTCGAAGACGGCCGGGGCTGCTCCCGCCCAGCAGCCCCAGGGACATGAACTTTAAGGGGAAGAAACTTTTTAAAAGCTGCAGTTTGTTTCTTTTCTTCTTGGAATTTATCGATAACTGAATTCACAGCATCACCAAACAACCCCATGGGAGAAAGAGGAGCATCTAAAAGAAAAGCTTTTTCTCTCTCTTTAATATTAGTCTGATTTAACCACAAATGTCTTTCTGCGGCCACCAGAGCTGCCATAGAACGACCCATTAATTTGGCCGATTCTCTGGTGGCACGCAGGGATAAATCAGCAGCCTGACGCAGTTCGCGAACTACGTCAGTACTGACCTCCTCACTCTCACTCATGTCCCTTAGCAGATCAGCCTGGTATGCCTGCAAGATTGACATAGTATGCAGACATGACGCAGCCTGACCTGCTGCCGAATATGCTTTACCCACCAAAGCCGAAGTGTTTCTTAAAGGCTTGGTGGGTAATGCCGGTGCCTTAAAAGATGATGCTGCTTCGGGGGAGAGATGGCTCGCAAGCGTCTCTTCCACACGAGGCAACGCACCATAACCATGAGCCTTGGCTCCCATAATATTAGCGTATGTTGAAGTCTGGGGACTAAACACTCTATATGACACCGGTTTTCTCCATGATTTCGACACCTCGGTGTGGAGATCATGGAAAAACGGCAGGCACCGGCGTGGAGGCTGCACACGTGACGGCAAAAATCTCTCATCCAACTTTGATTTAGAAACAGACTCCTGTCTAGTCACTGGCCATTCAATATTAAGTTTTTCAACAGCTCTTGTTAACACCTCCATAAGCTCATCACTCTCAGGAGTGTGGGGTGGCGAATCCTCCACATCTCCCTCAACACTAACAACATCAAGTTCCTCAGAACTGGATAGCATTGGTGCCTCAGCCCGAGCGGAAGAAACCGCAGCGCGTGCTTCCGAACCCGGGACTGAGGCACTGGATCTCACAGGTGAAGGGAGAGATAAGGCAGAGCCCGTCTCAAACCCCGCTGTGAGATCCATCTGCGATCCCCACGATAAGCGCCGCCGCTCTGCCTCGGCAGAAGCGGGACCCGAACCGCGGGGAGCGCGCACCGAACCGCTCTCCTCAAAGAGCGACCGGCGGGAGCGGAGCGTCCTTAACGGCAAACGCTCGCAATGCTCACAGTCTGCTCCCTCGAGAGCAAACTGGGCATGCTGAACTCCCAAACAAACAACACAAAGATCATGTGTATCCCCGCTCGTTAAATAACGCGAGCAGGGAGGAACACACTTTCTAAACTGCTGTTCGTCCGCCATAATCTCTCAATATATATATATATAGGGATAAATTGTTTGTGTGGTGCAGGGTATGTAAGACAGACAATATCACACAGGGACAGATTCACATGTAGCGCGACTGAAAGCACAGAAGCTAATGCGCTTGTGTTTTGGGGTGCTTTATAGTTTCCTGGTCGATGACGTCACCCGCCTATGACGTTTCATCTCTCCATTGGGCTGATTCCATACGTGCTTCATGACGCACAACGCAGGGGCGTTCCCGCAGCGTTTGACGCAGCTCGAAGTTCCCTTGAAAGGGAACTATATGCATATAATACATACATAAAATTTACAGCATCAACAAAACTAAACATGAATTCCTGTAAGTAAATAATATTTAGTAATATTATAATAATTTCCCTATTCCCGTTTGATGTGTTATGCATTCTAATTGTATCAACATCTTTTCATAGAATATAAGGAATTAAAGGATAAAAAAAAAAAACGCAGTGCAGCAGCTCGCAGATCTAGAGCAGGCCATCTCGCATGCTCATTGGCTGCCCTGCGAGGAAGTGCTGCAGCCTACCAGTGAGCCCGGCGTGAAGTCACGCCCAATGAAGGGCGCCTGCGCCTTCATAGCATCACAGCCCGCCGGAATGGGCGTGGCTTAGCGTATAAAAGTAGGGGCTATAGGCTGACTTCTCTGGTTTTTCGTCGACTGAAGCGAAGTTGCTCGTGGCGCGAGCACTGCCGGTTACGCAATACTCGTTCACTCTCTAGAGAGGTTCTCTCGTATTGCGTAAGTTTAGCTTGCATTACGGGAAAGCTTTGTCAACGCCTTGTGCGCCAAGCATCCACCATGAGACCCCGAACTTTCAGGGGAACCCCATAAGTGGAAAAAATAAGGTGGCCTGCCACGCGGGCCATTACTTGTACATAAGCACACATAGGGAATACAGAGCAGAGCGCCGGTCTGTATAGGCACATGGCACATACCCTACTAGTGCAGCTCAACCAGGAGAGCTGAGTCACGTGAGAGTGATCTGAGCAGGAAGATCTGGGCAGAATACACCTCTCTTTCAAACTGACAAAAGTTTAGCCTGCAAGGCAGGAACTTCTAGGTTATAAAACCTGACAAAGGTAGACCAGCCCGCCGCTACACATATGTCATGGATAGAAATCCCACTGGACCATGCCCATGAGGAGGCCACGCCTCTCGAGGAATGAGCCCTGAGGCCCAGAGGGCATTGCAGACCTTTTGACGCATAAGCAGCTGCTATAGCGTTCACTATCGATCTGGACAGGGTCTGTTTTTGAGGAAGAGAGACCCTTGGTATGCCCACCAAACGAAACAAAAAGCTGTTCTGAACGCCTGAAGGAGGCGGAGCGCGTAATGTAAAATCTCAGTGCCCTGACAGGGCAGAGGAGATTCACCTCACCTTCGCTGTCAGATGCTGGCAGAGCTGACAGCGAAATAACTTGCGCTCTGAATGGAGTGCCCATAACTTTAGGAACATAGCCATGTCTAGGTCTGAGGATGACTTAGAGTCATTCGGCCCGAACTCAAGACACGACGCGCAGACAGACAGCGCATGCAGGTCCCCCACACGTTTTACTGACGACAGTGCAGTCAGAAAGACGGTTTTCAGTGATAGATATTTCAACCCCACAGAGTCTATTGGTTCAAATCGAAAGGCTTTCAGGGCCTCGAGGACCAATGAAAGATCCCACATAGGAACCGACGGGGGGCGGGGCGGGTTCATCCTTCTAGCTCCTCTAAGGAAGCTGATGACCAACTCATGTCTTCCCAGTGACTGGCCGTACGTCGATTCTGCGAACGCTGCCACGGCCGCCACGTATACTTTGAGCGTGGATGGGGACCTCCCCTTATCCAACAGCTCTTGTAGGAAGGTGAGCAGATGCGCCACCCCGCATGTCCGTGGGTCCAGACCTCTGTCGGTGCACCATCCGGAGAACACCGACCATTAAGACGCGTAGAGCCTTCTCGTGGAAGGAACTCTAGACTGCGTGATCGTGCTCATCACCCCTTCTGGCAGGGCAACGAGTACCCGTTGATCAACCATGCGTGCAGAGACCAGCGCTCTGGATGGGGATGCCAGATCGCGCCGCGAGCCTGAGAGAGGAGATCCGCCCTCACCGGAATCGGCCACGGAGCTGTAAGTGACAGCCGTGCTAGTTCCGGGAACCAAATCTGATTCTCCCAATGCGGGGCTATGAGGAGCACCGAGTGGCGCGTTTCCCTGATTCTCTTGATCACATGTGGTAACAGAGAGACCGGAGGGAAAGCATATAGCAGGAGGCTGGGCCAAACCTGGGCCAGCGCGTCCTCGTCCTTCGAGAAGAACGTCGGGCATTGAGCGTTGTCTTTTGACGCAAATAGGTCGATCTACCGCTCTGCGGAATAGGCGCCACAGTTTCTGGACCGTTTGGGGGTGCAGGGACCATTCCCCTGGGGGAACATTGTCCCTGGACAGTTTGTCTGGGCCGTCGTTCAAATGGCCAGGCACATGCGCCGCCCTCAGCGAACGCAGGTGCATCTGAGACCAAATAAGGATGCGTTCCGTCAGATTGCAGAGATTTCTGGATCTGACACCGCCCTGACGGTTTACATAGGATACCACAGACATGTTGTCCGAGCGGACAAGAACATGTTGGTCCTGTATGAACGGGAGGAAGCGCTTCAGCGCGTTCTCGACCGCTATCATTTCCAGACAGTTTATGTGAAAACACTTCTCTTGGTCTGACCACTGGCCGAAGACCGGTCTGCCCTCGAACAGCACTTCCCAACCCGAGTTGGACACGTCTGTCGAAATGACTTTCCGATAAGAGATGGTTCCCATCATCACTCCCTGCTGGTACCAGTCAGCTACTAACCAGGGCTGCAGAGCCGCTATGCAGGTCTGAGTCACTCTGATTTTCTGGCCGCCAGAAACCCAGGCTCGGCGGGACGCGCAAGCATTCAACCAGCGTTGGAGCGGGCGCATGCGCAGTAGGCCCAGCTGAAGCACCGCTGCAGCTGATGCCATACAGCCCAACATCCTTTGAAATGTTTTCAAAGGGAGAAAGCTTCCCTTCTGGAAAGATGCGGCTAGGTGGCGAACACGGCGTGCGCTGTGTCGATAAACGAGCCGTCATGGTCACTGAGTCCAGTTCTATTCCTAAAAAGGAAATTGACTGACTGGGCAATAATGAGCTCTTGGTAGAGTTGACCGTGAGACCCAAGCTTTCCAGGTGACTGAGAAGCACTGTTCTGTGAGATAGCAGTTCTGTCTCTGACTGTGCCAATATCAGCCAATTGTCCAGATAGTTCATTATTCGCAGCCCCTGACTTCTCAGGGGGGCGAGCGCCGCGTCCATGCACTTCGTAAGTGTACGGGTTGCTAGGGACAGGCCGAACGGCAGGACGGTGTATTGATATACCTGACCGTCGAAGGCGAATCTCAAAAATTGCCTGTGACGGGGTATTATCTGAATCTGAAAATAGGCATCCTTCAGATCTAGAGAAATAAACCAGTCCCTCGGGCGAACGTGCGCGAGGATTTTCCTGGTCGTAAGCATTTTGAACGGTCTTTTCGCAAGCACTTTGTTCAAATGTCTCAGATCTAGGATAGGTCTGAAGGCTCCGTCCTTCTTGGGTACGAGAAAATATCGGCTGTAAAAACCTGACTCGCTCAGAGAAGGCGGTACCTTTTCTATAGCCCCTTTGCACAGCAGCTTTGCTATTTCTGCGTGAAGTAGGTGTGCTACTTCCGCATTCACTATCGTCGCGGCCCGGGCTTGAAAGCGTGGTGGACGGCGAATGAATTGAAGTGTATAGCCCTGCTTTATTGTGCTCAGCACCCATTCTGAAATCCCTGGGATAGTTTCCCACGCATCTATGTGAGCCGCTAGGGGGCGAATGGCCTCCGGGTTCAGATCGTCGCCATTTGCAGGCTTGTGAAACTGAACCGGAGCCAAAAGCCTCTCGGTTCTGGGCAATGGCTGCTCGCTGAAAGCCAAAACCGGCTGATTTATGTGAGATGTCCCAATCATAAGGGATGGGGAACATTCTTTTTTCACTTTTTGACGCGCGAGCAGCGCTCCGGGCGGAAAAGCTTCCTGTAAGCGTGAGCGCGTGTGCGCGGGCACAAGACTTACAAGTGTATTTGACGCCCCGAACATAATGGATGGGGAGCGTCTTATTAAAGCCCTGCGTTTTGTGATAACACTTAAACGCGCGGGCGGAGCCCGGGGGGAGGTTTGTGTTAGCAAGCGTGAACGCTCTCTGGCGGGTACGAGACTTACATTCATAACCTGCTTTTTTGATCGTGTAACTGAGCGGGCAGATAGTGGGCACAGACCTGTGGACACATTTCTTCCATTCAACACTTGAGCGGCTTTTCTGCGCTTTATGAGAGTGTGCTCTGTGAGTCACAGGAGATTCGAAGTGCTTGTGTGTAGGGGTGAACACTGGAGCGTGGGCACTTTCACTACACTTAAAACACCGACGGCGTGAGCCGGACCAGACATTATACTCTTTTTGAGATTTCTCTGGGTCGCCGTGAAAACGGCGTTTGTGTGCAAGCGAGAGGGTGAACAAACCGCCTCGTTGGCTGCTAAATGAACCACTGCAGTAGCCTGTTTGAAGGGGACTGACAGGGAAATAAACTTTCACGGCGGCCGCCCTGACGTCGCTGCGAAGGCTGAGGCTGTGCTGGACGCTGGGCGCTAGCTTGCACAGGAGGCTGTTCTTTTCTTTGTCTCTCGCGAGAGCGGCCTGTAGCCGAGCTCGAACGTCGTGGCAGGAAGAGGTTCATGGCCTGCGTGGTCTTCTGTACCTCAGAAAAACGGTCAACGATCCCGTTCACCGCTGGGCCGAATAGACCAGTGGGGGAGAGCGGCGCGTTCAGGAAGGTGGCTCGTTCAGTTTCCCTCATATCCGCGAGCGTCAACCAGAGGTGCCTCTCTGTTACAGTCAACGCGGCCATGGCTCGTCCAATGGCTTGAGCTGTGGTTTTAGTGGCGCGGAGAGAGAGATCCGTCGCACTTCTCAGGTCTGTAACCACAGCAGGATCCCGGCCCTTCTCATCCCATTCACGGAGGAGGTCGGCTTGCAGGATCTGTAGCACAGCCATTGAGTGGAGAGCAGATGCGGCCTGGCCGGAGGCGGCATATGCGCGGCCGACCAAGGCGGAAGTGGCTCTGCAGGCGGAAGTGGCTCTGCAGGCTTTTGACGGGAGGGCTGACCGTGACCGCCATCTCGCAGAGGGCGGTCAAAGGTGCGCTGCGACCGCCTCTTCCACAGGGGGAATAGCCGTGTACCCTTTTTCGGCGGCGCCGTCCACTTGGGAGAGCGACGCGGAGGCCTGGGACTGAAGTCTTGAGGAGAATGGTGCTTTCCATGATTCCGTCAGCTCCGCGTGAAGTTCCGTCAGGACTGGAGCGGGCCTGCTTGCTGAAGCTGCACGGCGGCGACTTTGAAGGAAACAGCCATCGAGCCTGTTCGGCGCGGGTTCCTTCGGCAGCGACCACTCGAGCCCGAGACGGTCAACAGCTTGCGTCAGCAGGCGCATCAGTTCCGCATCAGCTCCAGCGCTGGTACGGGTGGATTCCTGGATCGACGAGGAGGCGGAGTGAAGCGACCATTCCTCGCTGTCTGATGCCAGGATGGAGCAGCACTCTCTCGTGGCGTGTCCCTCGGCCTCATTCTCAGATGCGACGGCAGTGAGGCTCATGAGCGGCAGCTGCGCGTCGGTGAGGGGGGGCGGGTAAGGCGAAAGCGAGGCTCGTGGGAGGTCCTCGGCGAGCGCATCGCTGTGGCCACAGGTTCCGGCTGTCTCAGGGAACGGCGTTACTTCCTGCGCGGTCCCACAGAGGGCGGAGTGACTGCTGCGGTGTTGAAGGGTTCGAGTCGAGCCCGCAGGGTCGACAGCGGAAGCGCTTCACAGAGCTCGCAGCCCCCGGACGCGAGGGCGAGCTCTGCATGTTCCAGGCCCAGGCAGAGAGCGCAAATCAAGTGGCGGTCTCCGGCGCTGAGCGGGGCTCTACACGAGCCGCAGGAAGCGTGAGGCATCTTTAAAAAGACACTCGCTGCTCTTTTAGAATAGGTAGCAAGGTAAAGGATACGTCGCCGGATAGCGTAGCTCGCACGGATGGCTGAAGGTGGCGAAGACGGCCGGCTTCCTCAGCGCTGTCCTAAGCTGGCTGTTCGCTGTTCGACGGCGGCGGTGGCTTCTCTCAGATCCAGCAATGCGAAGAGCTCGCTGAAGAGACGAAAAATCAGAGAAGTCAGCCTACAGCCCCTACTTTCATACGCTAAGCCACGCCCATTCCGGCGGGCTGTGACGCTATGAAGGCGCGGGCGCCCTTCATTGTGCGTGACGTCACGCCGGGCTCACTGGTAGGCTGCAGCAGTTGCCAATGAGCACGCGAGATGGCCTGCTCTAGGTCTGCTAGCTGCTGCACTGCGTTGACAATGAATACAAAATTAAGGATAATTTTTTGGCTTCAATATCTCGAGAAGATGAATCTTTCCCGTAGCGTAAGCTAAACTTACGCTATACGAGAGAACCTCTCGTAAGAGAACAAGGAACTCTTCTTTCTTTTTTTTTCTTTTTTTTGTGTGCCCTTTTTGGTCATTCCGTCCCTTCCCCTGAGGAGGTCTTTGCACGCCACTGCTCCCACTAATTTGATACAGTGCACTTATTGTGTACACACATGTTTTTAAGGTGCACAAACTACAAGATCTTTGGTCCTGCGGAAACCCCAACTAACAACGGGAAAAAACGTTGTCTCACACGAATTGACGTAAGACATAAACAGTTATGATCAAATTATCGCCTTGCATTCATGTAGCCTATATTAAAGTGTACAATAGCATTAGAGCACTTTACCGTGTTGTTTCATCACTCACACTACAAGATCACTTGGCGATAATATCAAAGAAGTTTAAATATATCACAGTGTCTGTGACTGCTCGTGACAGGCTCAGATAACGTCTCTGATATGCTCTTACTTGACAAGCATCAGCGACCACAACGACCACAGATTTGGTCTTGGTCCGGGAGTTTTGTTGCAGACCTTGGACAGCAAAATCCAGCCAAATGTTGTGTAGTGTAAGCCTGCCTTAACACAGACTTTTTTTTTTTTTTTTTAACAGAGTTCTTTTTTTAAGCAAATGAATTAAACTGAAAGGTATTGTGCATTACTTTTAAAGCAACTCAAATTTTTATATGTAGATGTATAAAGTAATGTGTTACTTCACTACATCAAAAAGTTATTACTTAATGCACGTTACTTGCAATGTGTTAGCTCCTACACAGCTTTTGAAAAATTCAGTTTAAAAAGAGACTTACATCTATGAAAGCTTCTTTTCGCCATGGAATAAAAAAAAATAAAAAAAATTATATATATATATATATATATATATATATATAAAATGTCATTTTGACTTTAATTTTAAAATTCTGACTTTTTTATCTTGGATTCGGAGATTGTATCTCACAATTCTGAGGGGAAAAGGTCAGAATTGTGGGATATGCACTGTGGGAAAATTATTGTAAGATGAAACATTGTAATCACCTTTTTTTTTAATTCTGGGGAGTAAAAAAAGTCCATACACATGAGTGTTGTGAAACTGCAACTAAAACAAACTATTACAATGTTTTTGGTAATTAAAATAAATCTGAAATAAAATAAAATATAAATATTAGATGAAAAAAAAAATAATTAATAAAAAAACTTTAATGTTGCCTCGGCAGCTAAATGAAATAATTTTAAGCTGAAGCATTACAATTACTAAAAAAATAAAATAAAACAAATGATAAAAGTACATAATACTAAAATTAAAATGATAACTGAAAATATACAAACAAAAGCTAATTAAAAATATTAAGAATATAATACTTTATTAAAAAAATCCTAAAATAAATCTCACTCAGATGATGTTTCATATTTGATACGAAAGGTAAACAAAAATTTTGCTGACAATACTTTACCTTTTTTAGCCATTTCTGTTTGAATATCTGTAGAGCGTTTGTTGCGCCTAAAACCAGACTCACAGCTGAAACCTGGAAGTACAATGAATTAGAAAATATTATTTCCATATTGTAAAAACCCTTTCATGTAAAGGCAAAAAAGTACCAGTACCAGTCTGTTTCTTTTTAAGCACTAATTGAAAATAAAAACAGAAAATTTGGATTAGGTTTCCATTTCTCATTTACTGAAATAGAGAAGAGTTTGGCACTGCAACGGCTGGTCCGAACAGACATGCACAGTTATTTGCTCTGTAACAAGTAATATTTAAAACCCCACACCCAACAAACAAACTATGTGTGAAAATTATAAGAGACAACCCCAAAGGCTAGTTTTATAGAACTACTAATTACTGTAACCCCACCTATATCTTTTCTCCTTTCAAAACAATGCTCATTGAATGACTCACACTTAAGTGTATATCACCTTCTCACAGAATGCAGCATGTGTTTTGTTATATTAATCAGAGTATAAATTGACACACAGAACCATCAAAACCTTCTTCAGAGACTTCACAGAATGCTTCAACTGCGTCCCTGTCTTTGGAGAAAAATGCTTGACAATGAGTATTGTCTTCTGAGGCGAAGAGGTCGACCTCTGCCTCGCCGAAGATGCTCCATATCAGCTGAACCGTTTGCAGGTGAAGAGATCATTCCCCCAGGGGGACATTTTCCCTGTGCTCCGCTCTCACCAAGCGCAGGTTGAGCTGAGCCCATAGCAAGAGGTGTTCGGCCATGGTGTGCAGGTTACTTGACCTGAGGTCAACCACCTTGGCGGTTTATATAGGAAACCACTGACATGTTGTCCGACCGGACCAAGACGTGGTGACCTGTCATGTATGGGAATGAAGCTTTTAGTGATAGAGCGACCGTCCTCATCTCTTGACAGTTTATGTGTAGTCGCCTCTCCCGGCTCGACCAAAGGCCAGACATTGGCCTACCCTCGTGTAGGGCCCCCAACCTCTGTTGGAAGCATCTGTCCCTCGAAGGCGAATCTAAAGAATGGCTTGTGAAGGGGTGTTATCTGAATGTGAAAATAAGCATCTTTCAGATCCACCTTTTACCAATAGTTTTGACACTTTGATGCCAAGGATGTGAGCCACGTCGTTTCTCACCGATGTCTCGACCATAGCTAGAAAGTGGTAGCCTGGTAATACCAGACTCTGCTACTTCACTTTGCTTAGTACACAGAGTCTGGGATAGCATAATAGAGAAGTGTTTTCTCTCTCGCTAGGGGGCGCGTACTGAAGTTTAAAATCATTGGTTACCCGTAAGCCAATCAGATAAGTTTGTTTATGACGTATGTTATGCGCCGACACAGCCGCATCGAACCACAGACATCATGCATCGAACTCAAATCTATGATCGAACTTCCACTGTAAACACTTGATGATGCGAGCGAAATACCCGAGTGAACATGGCTGTAAACGACTTTTTTGATCTGTGAGTGATGTAATAGAATGACTGCTGCGCTTGACAGGGCACAAACGAGCAGAGAGAGAGAGAGAGAGAGCCCCGGTCGCGCGCGCGCACTCCCACGTCTACAAACAACACGAGCGCTGTCTTGCTCTCTCTCCCTCGCGCATATTCATAAAAATCAATCGACAAGATAGTAAGAGGTCGGAAGACCGCGGTTTCACGTGGAGCATTTGGAGATTTTTAGAGATTATAGACTCTAGGAACAACATCTCAATGAACAACATCTCAACTATAAAGGCCTGTCTCATATAAGTTAGACGCCTATCTCAAGTACAAGCCGGTGCAGTTCGACGATTTGGGCAAATAAAAGCCCGGGCTATTATTTGAAGTTTTACGGTATTTAAGACCTGGAAAAGAAAAGAGACACTGACCTGTCAAAAGGCTCCCTAGTTTCTCGCTGACGATCGGTAATAGTTGATAAATTAAACTTTTCCCAAAGGGAGTAGGGCCACAACATCACCTCCATTCAAAATGTTTAATACACACTCTTCGTGTTCGGGCTTCAGTTTGCTAATGCCGGGAATATTCTCCACAACAGAGCCAATTGCATCCGCGTCTCCATATCAGCGGTCGATTTCCCTGACCTAATCTTAAACACGGCGCTTACCGACTACGTCACGGCTTTCAGCCCGCCCTCTGTTCGTTGATTGGCCAGGCTGTTTTCAGGCCGGTGGAAAACAGAAAGATAGGCTGCTATCTCAGACTGACTACAGGAGCGAAATGAAATTAGCGGAAGTAGGAAGTCTGACGTAGTCAGGCTAAGAAAGTGGGGGGGTCTGCGAGCAAACTGTAGCGAGTAGCCTCGGTTTATTATGTTCAACACCCATTCTGATATTCCGGGGATGGCTTTCCAGGCCTTGACCTGCATAGCTAGGGGTTGAATGAAGTCTGGGGTCGAGACGCTTTGTGATAGGGACCCGGCCGCCCAGCTGTTTTGTGTTTGTGATACTGTGGGAACAGTGCTTATGTGCAGGGGTGTGTACTTCATAGTGGGTACACAGCCTACATTTACTACAGTTCCAGCACGAGCCAGAGGGGGAACTGATACAGTGTGAACAGTGCTTATGTGCAGGGGTGCATATTTTATAGTGGGCACAAAGCCTACATTTATTAAATTTCCAGTGGGGGCCGGAGGGAGAACTGATACTGTGGGAACAGTCCTTATGTGCAGGGGTGCATACTTTATAGTGGTCGCACAGCCTACATTTATTACACTTCCAGCGCAAGCCGGGGGGAGAACTAATACTGTGGGAACAGTGCTTATGTACAGGGGTGTGTACTTTATTGTGGACACACATCCTACATTTATTACACCTCCAGCACGAGCCGGAGAGAGAACAGACAGAAAAGTGCTCTTTTCGCGTTGTATTTGCGTCGCGGTTAAAATGGCGTTTGTTTGCAGACGTGCATGTTTTAACACAGACTCGTTGACTGCAATGTTGGCACCTCCAGTCGCCTGAACTAAAGAGGGGAATGTGAGATGTGTAAAAGGCTTTTTGTCGCTCTAGCACCATCAAGTTCACCATGTTTCTACCAATCACCTGGGCGGTAGATTTAATGGCGCAGACCCAGGTCTGTGGCAATATGCATGTCCCTGAAAGCTTCCGGGTCAGGTCCAGACTTAGGTCCATAGAGCGGAGAAGTTTGGCCTGAAAAACCTGGAGGACAGCCATGGTGTGAAGCGCCGAAGCAGCTTGACCAGCGGAGGTGTAAGCTCAGCCATTGAGAGCTGAAGTAATACGGCAAGGCTTAGATGGGTGAGTCGCTTTAGCTTTCTATCCCATAGCCCTGGGCGGGCAAAGGTGCGCGGCCATGGTCCCTTCGAGGGGGGAAATTTTCTCATATCCTTTGTCCACAGCGCCGTCGACTGCGCACTGCGCCCAGAACACCCAGGCTGATAGGCTTGAACAATTCAAATACCAACTTTACATAGACACTCGACACTTTAATTCTAATGTCGATTTATCGTTACCATCACTGCAACATTATAATGTGAAAGACTTTATTCTCTTATTCTTTTATTCATACAAAACATATAATTGCCATTGCTTATTTATTTTAATGATTATTCCTGGTTTGTCATTCATGAGATATTTTCTGTTTTACAGCCTTGTCCTTTTATATATATTTTTTTATATTCTTTTATACTTTATTGTCTTTGTAATTTATAGTCTGTTCCCCTTCTACCCTGTTTTTCTCGTGAGGTGATAATACAATTACAATTTCATTGTACCAAGTTCATCTGACAATAACGATTTTGAACTTTTGATAGACAGCTAAAATATTCACTGGATGTTAATTCTGATACATCAAGTTAATTCGATTAACTGATCCAAATATTTGTAATTAATTATGATAAGTTATGATTAATTATTGATATTTCCCCTTTGAGCTAATTAATAATTAATAATTTGCTACAGCATCATTTAGCACCTTTTCTCATCATTGAACGGATTGTGGTCGAGTGTGAGATGAAGGCCAGACCAGCGTCATTAAAAACAGCAGCTGTGTTCTCTCCACCGCCATACGAACACCCCAGATCATAAGACTTCATGGAGGTGAATACCTTCGCACAGGGAAATTGAGAAACAGTAAAAGAATGAGAACTCAAGAACAAATTTAAGTTTATCTTATATACAGTATCTAATTTTCTGAAACCAATAGGTACTATTAGAAAGTACAACACACCTGTTTCGGAGTGAGTTTGTTTTGAGAACCCAGGGCGTAAATGGTTTTGTCCACAACTAGCAAGGCCACTTTTGCATTCTGTGTTCCCACATCAATGTCAAGCTCAGCTGAATCTTCTGGCTCATAATTATGATTGCCATTCAGTTTTATCTCAAGCTAAACAGGAGTTGGGAAAGCAGAACTGTAAACATTTGGCAAGATTTTCACTGTACTGTATAATTCTGACATAAAATTACGAAAACATGGTAAGCTGTTAAAAATAATTTTAATGATTTTTAGTGTCTGTTTACCTTTCCTTCACACCTGCCCTCTATATCAACCCACACTGAGTCTGCAATGATGTCACCATCTGTGTCATAGTAAAAGGCGATCACTCTGAAGGACGGGATCATATCTGGGCTTATTTGGATGGATATTTTTACTGCAGAACCTGATGCAACAGAGCTCGCTGTTCTCAGCATACCTCTGCTGACAATCTGAAGAGATGCACATATTTCTGAAGAGTTCTGAGGTTTATAATATAGTAAATCTTAATGAAAAAATCCTGCTGAGTTTAGTAAAAATATCTAAACATGCTTTCTGTAAATCAAAATAAATGTGCTAGAGAAGGAAAAATGAGTAAGATATAAAAATGTTTATTATATGTATATTGTTTTCTGGGAATATACTTAAAAAAAATTCTCGACCAATGGTATATTAAAAACATTACACATTTCACCACATGTAATAGAAGGAAAATTTAATACATTACTTACCATGTAATATATTTGCCCTTCTACTGGATTGCCATTGACATAAAATGCAACATCTAGAGAATCTTCTAATGACAGAACTTTATTAGTCACACTCAGATACAGGAAGCTGTTCTTTGTGGATTTCTTTGGGCCCACTTCTTTTGTAGACTTGAAACCACCCACGTTTGCCTGTTGAAATTAATCAATCAAAAATGTACATTGGGATGAAAATGTAGAATATAGCAACTAAAAGTTTTTTGTTTTTTTAGGCCTGTTTCACACCTCCCACAAAATCATTGTATGTTGTAACTTAAAGGGTTAGTTCACCCAAAAATGAAAATTCTGTCAGTCATTACTCACCCTCATGTTGTTCCAGCTCGATGAACGAAGGTCTTATGGGGTAGACCTTCGTTCATCTTCGGAACACGAATTAAGATATTTTTGATTAAATCTGAGAGCTGGATCACTCCTCCATAGGCTTCTTAAGGGATTGAAAATTGCCAGCCCCGAAAAGTTATTAAAGACATCGTTAAAATAGTCCAAGTGACTACAGTGGCTAAGTTTATCAAGCGACGAGAATACTTATTGTCCGCAAAAACAAACAAAAATAACGACTTTTTTTTTCAACTATTCATTTGCTTCACTGTGGGCCTCTAGTCAGTTAACGTAGTGTGATAGCGTTGTGCTACGTCACACGTAGGCTCACTATTGGCCGACGCTGGTCATGTGGGTGATGCGTGTGACGTACAACAACAGATCATACGCTGTTAAACTAGTAACCTGACTCAAGGCCCACAGAGAAGGAAATGAATAGTTGAAATAAAGTTGTTATTTTTTTATTTTATTTTTGTGCACAAAAAGTATTATCATCATTTGCTAAACTTAAGATTGAGCCACTGTAGTCACTTGGACTATTTTAACGATGTCTTTAATAACTTTTCAGGGAAAGTTTCAATCCCTTAAAGGGGGGGTGAAATGCTCAGTTTCACTCAATCTCATGTTAATCTTGAGTACCTATAGAGTAGTATTGCATCCTTCATATCTCCAAAAAGTCTTTAGTTTTATTATATTTATAAAAGAAAGATAGGCTGTACCGAGTCTTTCCGGAAAAACCCGAGCGGGTGGAGGCGTACCGTGTGGGCGGAGCTAAATAATCACGACACGAGCGCCCGAAGCTTTTGCGTTGAGAGCGTCTGGAAGCTGAGAGTGACATCCGAAAATAAACCATGGCTAACAATCAGATTCAGCCATACATTTTTGATCCAGAATCAGATCCCGAGGCTGAGATTGAAGACGACCAGCAGCAGCAGCAACGACTACAGCAGGACGTCTCTATGTGGTGTGTAGGCCTACTGGAACGGTATAACTTATAACTTAAATAATATAAGGGCTCGTTCATACAGAACGCGTTTTTGCTCACAAAAACGTGAGATGGGCAGTGAAATGGGTGAAAAACATAAGGTCTCGAGCGTTTTTTAAAAAATAGAAATGATTTGAACTTGAGCGCAGTGTTTTTAGAACACCATGTCATGCGCGAGTTTTACAACATTTGTGTGTTGTAAACAGACAGACTGGTTTATTAGGACATGATTTATTTTTACAATAAACAAACTGACACCTACAGTGGCCAGCTAAACAAATGTATTTAAACACACACCATACATCGCATGCTCCATAGATACATTAACTGTATGTGATCATGTTGTTTACTTTCTGTGCTTACACGCCGATAGTTAACAACTCACAGACATTTGAAGCAGTTTTACTCACCGCCTGCGGTTCCAACGCACGACCGTGAACCTTTATCGTTGGGACTGCTCCATCTTTGAGTATTAGGCGATCTGCAAATCCGGCGTTGAACTGGGCCTTGTTTATAAAACTATTACTGTCGAAATGAAGGGAACAAACAAAAACACTTGCACAACTCCGTTGCTGCTCTGGAAAAACAAAATCCATCCACAGGTCTCTTAACGCTGGGTTCTTTGGAAATTTGTGCAATGTTGTCTTGCCCTGGCAACCAAAAACACACTTTTTTGGTGCCATTTTTTTAATTGCAGCGCAGCCGAGCCCAGCGCTCTGATGGGCATAGGCGTAGTCTCGCACGCAATAGATGCGCGCGCGCCCTTCCGGGAGAAGTGCCCTTAAGACCCGTATAAGGAAATTCCGGCGACTCTGACGTCACACAGGCCCGTATTCGAAAAAAACGTTCCGAAACTTGTGACAAACCGGAAGGAGTATTTTTGGAACAGAATTACTCCATCATACTTACAACTTCATTTTTGAAACTTTGTCCATGTTTAGCATGGGAATCCAACTCTTTAACAGTGTGAAAAACTCACTATGCATGAAACAGCATTTCACCCCCCCTTTAAGAAGCCTATGGAGGAGTGATCCAGCTCTCAGATTTAATCAAAAATATCTTAATTCGTGTTCCGAAGATGACCAAAAGTTCTTGCGGGGTTGGCACAACATGAGGGTGAGTATTTACTGACAGAATTTCCATTTTTGGGTGAACTATCCCTTTAATACATAAAGGTAAAAAAAGTAAATGTCAGCAATGGGTTTCATAAACTGTACCTGCGTGGATTTTTTTAGATTACCTTATCACAAAAAGGATTTGGAGTGTTCTATTTGAGCAAGTCTCTTTCTTTCGGCTTGATCCCTTTTTAGTCAGGGGCCGCCACAGCAGAATAATCCGCATAGCAAAGCACACAAATATGAGTACGCAATTGGTTGTCTATTGTTAAGTGTCTAGCTGTAACATTCTAACACCACAGTTTCACACTGTACAAGTTTGTCACCGCAATATGGCAAAATGTGGGGCAAATGCAGTGCTAACCCTGCTCTGTGACATTTTTTTTAAATTTCATGCATTAAAATGATGAACTCATTTAACGCACCACCCCGCCCCAGACCTACCTGAGACAACATAAATTTCATACAGTTGATTGGTAATGTACACGATGCAGAGCAAAAACTCGCTTTGTGATGTATCTAATAGAATGCAATTAGAATGCCCTTAAAATTCAAGATATTGGACAAAAATGTCAATGTATTTGAGTCTCATGGCATTATTTAATTGCAGTGTAAATGCATTTATGCCATGTCTGAGCTGTAATAAATGGTCTGTAAATATATCTGAATGCCAATTCAAATGCAGCTTCTGAAAAAAATTGCTTAAATGTTTGTGTAATTAATTCTTTGTTGAATCAAATGAAATATTTAATTCTAAAGCTTCTTTTTTTAAAGGGATGGTAAAACACGATTTCACTTTTCTAACTTTAGCTAGTGTGTAATGTTGCTGTTTGAGCATAAACAACACCTGCAAAGTTACAATTCTCAAAGTTCAAAGCAAAGTGAGATATTTGCTTTTAAAGAAATCAATTTCTAATGACTACAGCAAACGGCCGGTAGGGACTACGCGACATTCCTCCAGGGTTGCTGACATCACTAACCCCAATAAACCGAACGTCGGAACGCTGTTATTTTCATCTGGATTGCAGGTCCACTTTGTTCAGCCTTCCTAGGGTCGGGGGAGTTAGGGATCAATGGTTAAAATTTATTTTTAACTCGGCCCCAAATCATAATTATTACCCAAATCTCGCTCTCTGTGCTGCACATTTTATGGAAGCTCTCACAATCTTCGCGAGCTCAATGCAGGATTCACACAATGGCTTGTCCTGAAAGATCAGTTTCAACTTTAAGAACAGAAGCTGTTGTTTACGGGCCACAACCTGCAAGTATGATTTATTTTTCGTCTATGTGTTTTCCTGTAATAGTTCGTATTGTTAATTGTACGTTGTAGCAAGGAAGTAAACAAATGACAACGCTGTTTGGCTCTGCAAACCAGTTTGTTAAATGCTCATTCATACTTAAGGTTATCCGACAAACACCTAACGTTACAAACTTTTTTTTAATATCAACAGCGAACTTGGAATTAGTGTAAATTATTATTTGATTAGAGCTTTTATGTATTGTTTATCTACATGCTTGTTTATCTACAGGCATGCTAAACATGGTTCTGTGTTTTGATTTGGCTACTGTAGTAAAGCCAATGTTTAGTGTTCGCTTTGGGTTAACGTTAACAGATATTTGGCTACAATCGATCTAAAAATACAAAAGTAATGGTGCCATACAGTCAGTAACGATCACTATAAATCCGCAGTCTTTATTCAAAACAATCCCTATGAGGACTGTAGTATTATTTGTTAGAACGATTATATGAAAGTCTTGTTCCCCTCCTCAGGGAGCTTGGGTGCATAGACGGCGTTCTCAGGCGAAGCCTCAACAGACCTGAAGGCCGTCCTGCAAGCTAATAGGGCTTCGTCAAAGAAATTCTAGCCAGCCTAGGTTCTCTGCGGGGGGCCCCACCCGTGGCGGAGCAATCGAGGTCGCCTCCTCTGCGGAGCCTGCAGGAAATCGATGTCGACTTCTCGCCGCCAAGTGCGCTTCAGGACGCAATTCGAGAAACGAGAAACGAAGAAACGAATCCCGATTGATACCCGAAGCCAGGCTCGAGAGCCTGGTTCCCTTGGTAAAATATTTCGATGCATGGAAAAATCTCACAAATATTTCTCCTTGGGCCCTACGCACCATTCAAAAGGTTACAGGCTGCAGTCCGGTTTCCGCCCACCAAGGTTCAACGGGGTGGTCTGGACTGTTGTCGACCCAGTGCAGGGTTGGGTATTGGAACAGGAAGTAAACTCCCTGCTGGTAAATGAGGCTATAGAGCGTATTCCTCCACCGGACAGGGAGTCCGGGTTTTACAGCCGCTACCTCATAGTTCCCAAGAAGGATGGGGGGTTGCGTCCAATAATAGATCTCAGGCACTTGAATAGTTCTCTGAGGAGATTCAGGTTCAAGATGCTCACTATTCCCATCATCGTGAATCAAATTCAATCCGAGGATTGGTTTGTCACGATAGATCTGAAGGACACATACTTCCACATTTCCATCCTTCCACCTCACAGGAAGTTCCTGAGGTTCACTTTCGGGGGCGAAGCGTATCAATATCGGGTTCTTCCGTTCAGCCTAGCTCTCTCCCCTCGCACATTTAGTGCATTGATGCATTTATGCATCTCTAGCACCGCTGAGGCTCCAGGGCATTAGGGTGCTCAACTATATCGACAACTGGCTGATTCTGGCCCAGTCGCAAGAGCTGGGGGTACGGCATCGAGATGTCGTCCTCGCCCACATCCAGAGGGGTTGAGATTCAACACGAAAAAGAGAGTGTTGATACCAGTCCAGAGAACCACGTTCCTGGGAGTTGTGTGGGACTCGGTCACGATGCGTCCATCCTGGCCACAGTGTCCAGGATAAAGCTAGGCCAAGCCATCACTGTGAAACATTTTCAAGTGTTAGGGCTCATGGCAGCAGGGTCCAACATCATTCCATTCGGCCTGCTGCACATGAGGGCATGTGCACACATCCAAAGCCCTCGTTCCCTATCTATGTCAAAGAAAGCTTGTTTTCTTTCCCAAGGTCCTGTGTTGGGAGCGCCATGTCACCGGAAAAACTTTTCGACAGACGCCTCCCTCACGGGCTGGGGCGCAGTCATGGACGGCCGCTTTATGACAGGCCTATGGCAGGACCATCATTCCTCCTGGCACATAAATTGCCTGGAAATGTTGGCGGTGTCCCGAGCTCTGAGGAGCTTCCTGCCGCACGTCAAGGGCCATCATGTCCTTGTGAGGTCAGACAATATGTCGGTAGTGGCCTATATAAACCATCAGGGGGGTCTGAGGTCTCGCCCTCTATGCAGACTGGCGCATCAGATCCTCCTGTGTTCCCAGGGGAAACTGTTGTCTCTCAGAGCAACATACATCCCGGGAAATCAGAATCACAGGGGGGCAGACATCCTGTCGAGACAGGGGCTGAGGAATGGAGACTCCCCCCGAGGTGGTGGAGTCAATATGTCATAGGTTTGCCCCAGTGGAAGTGGATCTATTTGTGTCTCGAGAGACGACCCACTGTCCACTGTCATTCTCCCTCACACATCCAGCCCCGCTGGGGTTGGATGCCATGGTGCAGACGTGGCCGAAGCTGCGTCTGTATACATTTCCCCCGATCGCTTCTCGGCTGGTCTTACCCCGTCCACACTCAAGGTGTATGTGGCTAGCATTGCGGCTTTCCACGCTCCTCTGGGGGATGGGCCTCTGGGGAGACAGTTGGTCGTACGTTTCCTCCGTGGGATATGGTAAATGGTAAATGCATTTATATAGCGCTTTCACAGACCGAATGGCCACCAAAGCGCTTTACATATTTGCCTCACATTCACCCATTCATACACACATTCATACACCGACGGCGGTGTCAGCCATGCAAGGCGCCACCCAGCTCGTCAGGAGCAGTTGGGGTTAGGTGTCTTGCTCATGGACACCTCGACACTTGGTCAGGTGGAACCGGGGATTGAACCACCAACCTTTCGGTTTGTAGACAACCTACATGAACCACTGAGCCACTGCCGCCCCATTGGGGCTTGGAGGGGCTTGGAGAATGAGACCTGTGGCTCGTACCAGGGTTCCCACATGGGACCTGGCAGTGGTTCTCGAAGGGCTGGCCGATGCGAACCGCAGGAGTCGGCTGAGGCCAATAACCTTCACCCTAAAGGTGTTTTTTTTGTTGGCCATTACTTCTCTGAGGAGGGTTGGAGATCTCCAGGCGCTCTATATGTCCAATGGGTGCCGGTAGTGTGCTCCAGGTGACATTAAAGCCATCTTACATCCCAGGCCGGGCTATTTGCCAAAGGTGCCATCTAATTTGGCACGGCCTACGGTTCTTCAGGCTTTTCATCCTCCACCTCACGTGACGGCGGATGAGGAGAGACTTCATCTGCTCTGCCCTGTCAGAGCTCTTAAATTATATATCCAGAGGTCCTCTTCATGGCAGAAGTCAGACCAGTTGCTGGTGTGTTTCGGGTCACCCAAGAAGGGGCTTCCCGCTTCCAAGCAGACCATTAGCAACTGGATTGTCCAAGCTATATCTATGGCCTATCAGGTCCGCAGTGGCCTTCACCTTTGGCTGTGAGGGCTCATTCAACCAGAGGCATGGCGTCCTCTAGATCCCTCCTCTCGGGGGCCCCGATCCAGGAAGTCTGCAATGCAGCAGGATGGGTCACCCCTCACACCTTTATTAGGTTTTATAGTCTGGACAGTCCATCTACACCTGGCACTCTTGTGCTCTTGTCCTACGTGTGCCTGTGAGCAGCTTCACACTAGGACAGGCAGGGCTCTTTGTGGCATAGTGGGTACTCGTTCCCCCAAAGTGTCATTCGACGCAGTTCGAGTTCCCTCGAAAGGGAACGTCTCGGGTTACGACCGTAACCCTGTTTCCCTGAGAAAGGGAACGAGAACTGCGTCCCATCGCCACGCCTTCCCCTGCCTGGGAGCGACTTGCTTCATCGCAGAAGCTAACTCTGTTGTGTGACGGTGTCCCTTTTTATCTTCCGTGTATGCCGTCACATGTTACGTCATGACGCAACACCAATCAGGATTGGATTAGTTTCATTCATGCTTCAGAGGCGCTACGCTGAGGGGCGTTCCCCCAAAGTGTCATTCGACGCAGTTCTTGTTCCCTTTCTCAGGGAACAAGGGTGACAGTCGTAACCTAAGACGTTCCCTGAGTAGGGAACGGAGACGTTACGTTGTGACGACGAATGGGGTTTCACTTAGAAAGCCAATCCACTTCGAGAATATAAAACAAGCCAATGGCAGGAAAATGCCATGGGTCTGCGGAATTTGCATAGCGTAACTCCACCCCACCTCATGGCTATATAAGGAAGGACGCTGGCAACATGCAGTTATGTTTCTTCGCTGAGGAGCCGAGACTGAACTCAGGCGTTCCCGTGGTACAGCGGAAGTGGCAGGGAGACGTAACGTCTCCGTTCCCTACTAAGGGAATGGGGGTTACATACGTAACCGAGAAGTTCCCTTTCATAGTCACTACGAGTTACGTCATGACGACGAATGGGGTTCCCATTTTAATTACGCCACCTTCTCGGCTGTCTTCCAGTGCCCTGCGTAAGTCTGAGCGCCCTGTTGTAAGACTAGCAAGGATGAAAGAATCCTACTTCAACACAGGAATACCAAGGTACACTGGGACTTAAATCTCAGTGGAAATATGCAATTATTGCCTGCCCGAAGGGGGGGACTTACAGAATACACATATGACCCGCAAGGGCTGCATATGAGGAAACACTGGTGTCCAGCCCACAGGGTGGAATGTTTCCACCCCAGGGGTGGCAAGGTGGCTTGCCAAGGGAAAGACACATGCTCAGAGAGGCTTATAGTGGAAATACACACGTGGTGGTTGCCCAAAGGGGGAACCATGCACATGGAGGCACCTAGCCAATGCGAAAAGCTGCCGCAGGCATAGACTCTGGCGTAGATGTCAACAGTAATGGAGGAACTCAGGGCTTGACGGGGAAGCACACCTGAGGAAATATCGCATGTATCCAGTCAGTGGAGTGGAATGACGAGCAAGCGAAGACAGCTGGTTGAAGCGAGTACATGAAAGGACACTTGCTCCACTTGGAGATTGAAAAATCTGGTGAATGTGTTGGGTGTCGCCCAGCCTGCAGCTT
Source organism: Siphateles boraxobius (assembly GCF_051911475.1). NCBI lineage: Eukaryota > Metazoa > Chordata > Actinopteri > Cypriniformes > Leuciscidae > Siphateles > Siphateles boraxobius. The sequence continues at coordinate 16,015,796 of NW_027508722.1, read as the reverse complement.
TGCAGATGTCTATTAGCGCCATGTGCTAGAGCCCAAGAGGAAGCCAAACTCCGGGTGAAGTGGGCTTCTCCAAGGGGGCATGGTCGTTCTTGCAGCTGGTATGCCAAAGCAATGGCGTCCACTACCCAGTGAGACTATCCTGGAGAGAGCCTTTCCCTTCAGCTTCCCACTATAACAGACAAAGAGCTGGTCTGAGGTCCTGAAACACTGCGTTCTGTCTACGTAGGCACGGAGGGCGCGTACTGGACAGAGCAGTGCCAAGGCTGGGTCTGCCTCCTCCACGGGCAGCGCTTGCAGGTTTAGTTCAGGTCTCCTGGAATATAAATGGCTCGAAGCGGCGGGAGAGTAGACCACCTTGTCGGATGATGTACGCTACTGTTGCGGTATTGTCTGAGCGGACTAGTACGTGTTGGTTATTGAGCAGCGCAAGAAAGCGGTGCAGAGCAAGGCGTACTGCCAGCAACTCGATGCAATTGACATGCCAAAGGTGCTGGGGTCCTGCCTAGGAGCCCGCAACAGCATGTCCATTGCACATGGCACCCGAGCCCTGGTGGAGGCATTTGTTGAGACAACAACATGCCTGCAAACTCGTACTGAGGGCAAACCTGGTCTCGAGAGTGAGCTAGGATTAGCCAGTCATCGAACCCTTTGTTCCCGTAGTGGAACAAAGGGTGCCTCAACGACCTTCGTGAAGACGCGAGGAGACAGGGCTCGCCCGAATGGATGAACCACGCACTGTTTTCCCTACCCCTCGAAAGCAACTACAAGAAACAGTCTGTGTTGAGGAAGAATGGAGACATGGAAGTAGGTGTCCATCAGGTCGGTTGTTGCAAACCAATCCTGTGGTCGCACACATTCTAAAATTCGTTTGGCCGTGAACATCTTGAACGGCAGTCTGTGAAGGGACCAGTTCAAGACGTGCAGGTCCAGGATTGGCCGTAACCCACTTGATTTCTTCGGGACAATGAAGTAGGGGCTGTAAAAGCCGGACATAATTTCGGCTGGAGGGACAGTCTCGATCGCACCCTTCGCCAAAAGGGTAGCAACCTCCGCTCTCATGATAGGGGCGTTGCCACCGACCATAGTGAAGTGGACTCCTCTGAAGCGGCTAGGAGACCGTGCAAACTGAATCGCATAGCTGAGCCTGATGGTTCAGGCGACCCAGTGGGACAGATTGGGAAGCTTTTTCCCCCAAGGACTGTGCCAGCGGGGTCATGCTAACCACAGACGTCTCCTCGGTGGTGCAGCGAAGTGGAATGACCGGCCCGGACGTGGGTGGCATAGCGGCCCGGTGTGGGGGCATGGTCATAGGGCATTTGTGTCCTGACAGAGGAGGGACGAAGTCGCAGGAGAGCGCCCTCGGCGGCGAGCAGGCTGAGGATTTTGTGTCGATGGATGTGTAGGCAGCAGAAAGATACACCTCTGAACGCGATCCCACTCGAAAACATCACAGGTTGCAATGTGTGAGAGGTGTGTGGACCGAGGAGAATTCGTCGGTTTTGTTCCACATCAGCTGCCTCAGGTCACCCTGGCCACCAGCCAAAGTATTTCCTCGTGTGGAGAAAATAGATTGGGGTGTGGATGAGGTGACTCGCTCTAATGAGTTCATTGAGTCTCGACCGCAACATTGCGATGGTCATGTTCCCGCAATGAAAACATAAAGCATCCATGAACGCTGCCCAGGAGTGATCTAAGCAAACACACCGAGCAGCGTTCATGCCCAACAGCAGAATCAATCTACCACACCCAGAAGTACACGGGCATTTAAAATACATATTTAAAGTTATTGAAAAGTTATTACCATTTGCCGGATGTTTGATGTCCAGTGTTGCTAGCTGAGCAGAAATACATAATCATGTTTGGCTTGGTCCCCTCATAGTCGCATTGGATTTTCTCCTCAGCGTAAAAGTTAAGACACCCATCTATCACTATTTTCCATGTTCGTAGAGTTAGTCTCTGTAGTAAATATATAGGATATAATCTGTGTTTACACAGCCTTTTTAAAAAATGCCACGTGCTGGTGTTTCGCGTGCGTTAGGCCAATCAGTGTACACTAACGTCATGGATAGTTCCTATATTGTTGAAGTAGGAGGTAAATCAGTTTCTCTAAAAGGAGTTCCTAGAACTAAAATCATTCCTAATTCCTGCCAAAAACCGCGAACTTCAGCCAAGTGGGCACCTTCCATCCTCAGCGTTTCGTCGACTAGCCCACGACACCTCAAGAGGGTTCGACAGTGACTCTGGCGTCCCAGAGTCACCCCCCTCCGTCCCCCACTCAACTCAGTGACCTTTACGTCCCTCCTGCTGCTGAGGCTGCTCCTTTGATCTATTAATTAGATTACAACTGTACTTGCTTGACAGCCCTTATAATAATATATATATATATATATATATATATATATATATATATATATATATATATATATATACATATATATATATATATACATATTTGTGATCTAAATAAGATCTATATAAGGTCAGGGAAGAGTAGGTTATTTTTGAGTGGTTTCGGTTTTTCAGTTGTTCCTGCATTTTTACGTCAAATTAGAATGTATTTTAGAACAAAAGTTATTGATGAATCATGATTTGTTCATAAGCAGATTTCACTCTCAAATTCATGTACCCACACAGTTAGTGAATGAGACCTAGTGCTTTTGCCAGCAGTGTGAAACAGCCTTCACATGTATTAAAATAACTTTATTCTTTGATTGTTTTGTTTAACCTGCACTGAAATGGAAGGTGGTGTTCCTTCCAAATTGAAATTTTTAAATGCGATTCCCTCTTTATTAGTTTTAATATTTAGGGACTTTTCTTTGGTGCTTGAGACATCTAACTTCACTTGAACGTCTTCAGCTGGTGAACCATTTGGGTGATGGACTGTGACCTAATAAAAAAAAACAGAATCCACTGTTACCCTATCCCAAAATCATCAGGAAAATGTTTTCCATTACAGAGTGAAAGCTACCATTATGAATTACTGCAAGCATAATCCTCTATAACTGACAGTATCATTATGATGCATCGTATTGTGAATAGAAGTTTGATTATATTGAATGGTGTTTTATTTACCACCACTTGAAAGGGAAATGTAGGTGTGTAGAACGATCTTGTCCGAGACAGATCCACATTGTACGGTCTCAAAACAATGGGAACGAAAGCTGCTGATTTCTGTGCCTCACCACCTATGAGAGGTGCAAAGTCATTTTAGGTAAACCAAGGTTTTTTTTTTTTACTTTTCAGCTAAGAAACGTTTACTATTTCCAGAACTGGGGACTAGGCAACTTAACATTTGGCTACATTATAGCACATGCAGACAAATTACATTGGTTTGTCTGTTTAATCAAAAGTCTGTTCAGTTAATCTTGAATTGTTGGGGCCAGATTTACTAAACATGGCAAATTAGCATACGACTGCAATCCAATACACTGACAATTAAAAAATAAATAAAAAAGACATGCAGCCACGTCAAGAGCAAAATAGTTTTTTTTCAATGTTAAATACTGGTGCAAATATCAGTATATACAGAAAACCTTAGTAAATCCGATTGCATAATTTGTTTAAATACTCTCCCCCTCAGAAATTATGCGAATGAAAGGGAAAATCCAACAAATGCATATGCAATAAGGTCAGCTGCAAAAATATCGGTGCATGCCTCATTGCGTGTCTTTAGTAAATCATAACAGTAGTTTTAACGCCAAAAGATGGTTTGTGTTAGCACGAACTGTTAATAAATCTGGCCCTTAGTCTTTAAAGTTCAATTCACTTTAACAAAAATTATTTCATGCTTATGTCACGATTGATTACTTAAAATATCTGTGACTGTGACAGCAATGTAGAATTGGGCCTGAATCACTGCCAAATTTTCTAATGTTGAATCCAGGAGTAGCTTTATTTCTGAAATTTGAACTGTAATTTCAGCACGCCCTCCTTTCACCTAAAAAGGGGGGAAAACACCATGAAAGAATATTAAAGAGTAATCTATAAGTATATAGTAATGAGTGTACTTACTTTTCTTGGCGATTCAATAGATAACGGTTTCTACTCACAGATCCAGTTTTCTCCAGTCCCTTGATGAATTTGATTTCTCCAGGATTATTTTGTGACTCGTCTTTTTTTATCCCAAACCAACAGTTGAAAGTACCGTCAATTAACTTGCCATATGTGTATCTTTCAAATGATAAAAAAGAAAACATTTTTAAATACACTGTCTCAAATTTAGTAATTTCACATTGATACAATTAATAGAATAGTTCTCCTCAAAATACAGGTTTGCAATTGCATAAGGATAAGTAAATAATGGCAAAATTCTTCTTTTGGGGTAAACTGTCTCTTGAAGAGTGTTATTTGATCTGAATGTGAACTTACGAGGCTTGAATGGTAAATGTGAATGTCTCCGCATTCACAAGCAGAAAGGTTTTCTCTGACTGAACAGTAACCTCAAAACTGTGTGGAACTAACAGAAATGCATTGTAATTGAGATAGATGCAATACGATATCTGTGAATAAAGTTATTTGTGTATGTCTAGTTTAATTTCATTTACCAAATTTCTGGACCCTGAATTCACACACTGCAGGATTTTTCTCGTCACCTTTGAAATGTGCTATAATCTTCCATACACCAGGTCTGGAGAGATTGAAATAAACATCTTATATGGGCTGATAAAAAATACAGCAGCTTCAGAATGGTGCCATCTTAAAAGACTGAACAGCGTAGTAATATTTATTTCTGTAAGTATCAGAGATTTTTTACTTCAAGATATTTAACTAAGATAGAAAATGAGATTGACTGTACTTTGAAATAGAACAGATGTGGTAGCTCTTTGACAGAATGCCATCTAAAACTTTGTGCGTCGATTTCTTGACCTTGTTCCCAGCAGCATTCTGAGGATATAAAGGTCAGTTAGGCATTCCTTACAAAAAGTTAATAAAAAAATACACTTAAAACAAAAAGCTGAGAAAATCACTTATTTGTCAAAGACTATGTCCGGATTGGATTTAGAATGATGATGTGATAGCGTGGTGCTACGTCACACGTAGGCTCACTATTGGCCGACGCTGGTCATGTGTGTGATGCGTGTGACGTACAACACAGAAGCGCTGCGCTATCACACTAGTGAACTGACTCATGGCCCACAGAGAAGGAAATGAATAGTTGAAATAAAGTCTTTATTTTTGTTTTTTTGAGCACAAAAAGTATTCTTGTTGTTTGATAAACTTAAGATTGAGCCACTTTAGTCACTTTGACTATTTTAACAATGTCTTTAATACATTTTCGGGGAAAAAGTTTCAATCCCTTAAGAAGCTTATGGAGGAGTGATCCAAGTCTTAGATTTAATCAGAAATATCTTAATGTGTGTTCCAAAGATGAACGAAGGTCTTACGGGGTTGGAACAACATGAGGGTGAGTAAATACTGACAGAATTTTCATTTTTGGGTGAACTATCCCTTTAAATGGAGTAGATTGCTTGATTCGCTTCCATCAACACCCACAAAGTTTCAGTCCTAGACCTCTTCCTAGGTTGGGATTTAATAGAGAGTTTGGACCTACCTCACGATTTGGTCAGTTACCCGGATGCGCAGCCATTTTGGAGATACTTGGATGTAAACAACAGCATGGATTGCACTGTTTATGTACTACTGAACACATTGTTACACTAATTTGTGATGTCTAAACTATGGGAAAAAACACATGGAAGCTGTGAAATCAAATAGAGAAGGACTTAGGGACCGTTCGGTATTTATGGAATGGACCACCGGAGGAAAATAGGGGAGGGTCATGTCTTTTTATTCATTGTTGAGGGGAGGGTCATCCAACATTTTTTAGTCTAGGGGGAGGGTCACCCAACTTTTGTATTCATGAAAACAGCAACATTTCAAAGTGGCTTGTTTGGTGCATATTTTTCCATGTAGCTCCATGTAGCTCTCTCATGCGCGCACCTCCCCAAACTGACGAGGCGTTTATACTTGAAACGCTCGCCGTTTTACTATTATTTGAATCGTCAGGAGGCGACTCGGAGTAATTGCCCTCTAAACCACCAGGATTCAGTGGTGAGAAGTAAGGTACACAGGTGAATGTTTAGTACACTTCACCAAAACCACACTACAAAAGAATCGTGTAAAGCAACCTTGAGATTATTACTTGTTACATTAGAACAAATTAAAATAATTTGAGAACATAACCTATAGAACTAAATTAACGATAACTTACATATTTTCTAATTACACTGAACATTTTCATTTCATTTCGAGAACATTTTTTATAAAACATGGTGCATAATTAAAAGGGCTAATGTCTGCTATTGTAGGCTCATTTTGTAAATTTAAGCAACTACAAGACAAACAAACTGGGGGCCGATGTGATGAGACGTAGCGTATGCTTGGCCAGATTCGGCTCAAAGACGTGCATATTCGGATGCGGAGCCGCACGCACAGTTACAAAATTTGCCGTGCACACCGCTAATTGCGCACCTTCACACTCGTGCGGATGCGGCGAGTAGCCTATAAACCAAGCTTGAGGCGCCAGAAATGCAGCTGATAGAATGTGCGCTGTAGCACGATAATACCAGATTTCTTCAAAAGCAGATCGTGGAGACATTAAATCATCCACGATCAAAAATCGTGATATCTCATAAGCACAAGTAGCTATAAAACGACTGTTTTCATGTCTGAAAACAAACACAAGTAATGGAGTTTACAAAACTGTATCGCACGCGTGCTACAGTGGTACATTTATACATTTATTCATCGCACAGACCAGTCTTTTCATAGATATATGTCGCACGGTACAGCCCTGTACAGGACCCTTTTAATGAACGTTTGGCGTAGGCATCGTGATATCTGAACATCTTTGTCAAGTGCAAACCAGTACAGAAGTAATCAATAAATTATCGGGGAGAGTCATGCCTTTTTTCAAAATCATTTTGGAGGGTCATAGAAAAATGTATTGCTGGCGAAGGGAGGGTCAAGTCTATTTTGACTATAGATGTTAAAACTCCTCCGGTAGCCGATTAAATAAAAAACGAACAGTCCCTTAGTAAGCACAAAAGAGTGCGGAATTTTGACGAACTAAAGTTAATATGAGGTAAAGATCCGAACGAGCTAGCTTCTCTAGCCCTTACCGCTATTTTTCCTTCTATTTCTTATGCCAACACAGGCTACGTTCAGATTGTCAGTCCAAAAAAGCACATGAAATCCTTTTCAAGCTACATCCATATGTGGTTTGAAATCCTATTCAAATTGCATATCAGGAAATCCGCTTCAGTCTGAACGCTCTGATCAGATTTTGCGCGGTATATGACTTTCTCACGCCACGTAAAATGTAAACGTCATATGTTGTTATAGGGAACATGCTGAAAGTCGCTGCCGAAACAAGGCTGTGCTGTTGGAAAGTGCTGGCCAGCAGAAAATTATTATTTTTTAAACACATTTTTTATCACTGTAGATCACTGATTGGTCAGACAGACAGAATCGTCACTACCAGCATCATTGTATTTGCAAGATATCAAACCCGCTAGATTTATATAGCCAGTAACAGCCTCCAATGTTTTAAAACTACTTGCTTGACTTGCTAGAAGAAAAAAAAAACTTCCAAAAAAGAAATGGCTGAATCGTGGTCAGTGGACGAGAAGCGCAGACGTTCCTCTTGTTAGTTGTCATAATCATAATCCCACCCACTTTGAAGCGGTACTAACTGCAGTGGAAAAGCAACCGAGCTAAAGCGAACCGAGCCGGGCCGCGCCGAGCCGTACCACGCAGTGGAAAAGCGAAGCAAACCGAACCGTGGCGCGCCGAGCCGAACCGTACTGAGCCGTACCGAGCCGTACCATGCAGTGGAAAAGCGCCAAAAGAACTACTTTACGTCAACATTTTAGCCATAGTCAATGCTTCATTTACACATGTGGCTAGCTAGCTAATGCTGTGGCTCTCAAACGCCTTCTTTCATCCGTTTTTTGCACTCTTCCCTTTAACTTTTGGCAGTCTATAGAACTCAAAAGGTTTTTCCAAGTGCGACTGATTAGTACAGACCAAAACACGACCATTTTTCAGCAGCAATAATCAGCCAAATATGCAAGTCAGTTCAGTTCAGTGGCATTGTTTACGTTCAGTGCCTCCAAAATGGCCGACTTCCGGATTGATGACGTGTAGTGAAAACCCTCTATTTCAGGCAGTTCTTTCAGATTTATATGCTTTTTAATGTTTGATCCGTTTCTCCGGTTCCTGTTCGAGTCTGTCTCGCCCCAGATTCTCCGTGTGCTGTCTGGATCTGCCTATTCCCGCTGACCATTGCGTCCCTGCGTTGTCAGTGTATTCACCTGTTCCAGTCCTTCACCTCTGACCAGTATCCTCAACTAAACTGCAGTTATTTCGCAACTGGATTCTACTTTCTTTTTTCGGTAACACTTTAGAATACGGTTCCTTCGTTAATGAATAACTACACAAGAACCAATGAGTAACACAATATTAACGATCTAGTTAACTAACAAGAAACTCTGATTAACGAACTAGAAAGTAATAGCGCACAGATGAAAGTGGTAGTTCACTATTAACTAATCAATAACTAATATTTTTTTATGCTTCCCAGAGAACTACTGAAAAAGTTTATTAACAATCTAGTAACTACTATTAACTAAAAAAAACTCTGATTAACGAATTAGGAAGTAATAGTGCACAGATGAAAGTGGAACTTCAATAACTACTATATTCTTTTATGCTTCCAGAGAACTACTGAAAATTTTCAAAATTCATACAAAACTAATCAATAACCAATGCAGGATAAATGACTAGCACTACATTAACATTTGAACTGCTACCGTAAATGAATACACAAGGTTGTTTAAATCATCAATATGTAAGCTGTTAATAATTGGCCTATGCTGTCTATTTATCAACTGAATAATTTTAAAGAAATGGATTTTTAAAATCAGTTGTCGGGACTCGGGACCTTACTTGTCCTGTGGCCAATTTTCTGGCATTCCTTTGGACTGGCATTGAATCACTAGAGTCACGGTGACGACTGGAACATATTGAGTCATTAGCCATCCAAGTACCATATAGATTGAATTTATTATTTAACTTACCTCACAAAATTTTTTTTTTTATGTATGTCTCCTAGCATATATATATATATATATATATATATATATATATATATATATATATATATATATATGTGTGTGTGTGTGTGTGTGTGTGTGTGTGCGTGTGTCTTGTGAGAAGATTCTACACTTTATTGGCTTTTCATTAGTAACTACTGTAAGAATCATGGGAACAAACTAGTAATGACTCAAGTGTTACTACATAGTTCTATGGGAATTACTAATTATTTGGATCTGTATTCTAAAGTGAAGATCATGGTAACTAACTAGTAATGACTCAAGTGTTACTATACTTCTAAAGAAATTTTCTAAAAGTATACTAAAGTTCACCAAAAATCTCAAACGCTTGAAATTACTTTTGTGTTTGGTTGCACAAATCATGACTAGATCATGTAGTAACACTTGAGTCATTACTAGTTAGTTCCCATGATCTTCACTTTAGAATACGGATCCAAATAATTAGTAATTCCCATAAAAGTATGAAGTATGACTTTCATCTGTGCACTATTACTTCCTAAATGTTAACCAGAGTTTCTTTTTAGTTAATAGTAGTTACTAGATTGTTAATAAACTTTTTCAGTAGTTCTCTGGGAAGCATTAAAAAAAAAAGTAGTTATTGATTAGTTAATAGTGAACTACCACTTTCATCTGTGCGCTATTACTTACTAGTTCGTTAATCAGAGTTTCTTGTTAGTTAGTTACTTAATAGTTACTAGATTGTTAATATTGTGTTACTCATTGGTTCTTGTGTAGTTATTCATTATCGAAGGAACCGTATTCTAAAGTGTTACCCTTTTTTCTACACACCGCTGACAAGCTTCCTCTACCACATAGCCTAAAAGTGAAAACATGGATTGCCAGACATTTCTGTAAATGACGGAGAGCGAATTTAGGAGATTTGAAGTAAACTCCTACACTACCAGATTGCATACTCAGAATTAGGAACACATCTGTTTGTTTTTTTTCATAAATCAATATTTTTAGACAATATAAATTCATAAGACAGAATATAAATCTATGTAAAAAAAAATGAATAGGCCATCAATCAAAATAGTAAACAACTACAAGCCAAGTATACTAGGCATACTTAACTTTGCGTTTAAGTATATCTTGATCAAAAGATTGAGTACAAGTATAGGCCAAACATACTTAGACTTTACTCTATCAGTATGGGTCAAGTATACTTAAGTGTAATTTAAAGTATGTTTTGGAGAGGTACATAAAGTATATTTCTGACAAGTACGCAAAATGCAGACTGAAAGCATACTTTCTTATTTTTAGTTTATTTTTGCTCAATAAATTATGGCAAGAATTTAAGATGCAGGAATACTCCTATTTCATGAGAAATTCATACAAAAAAAAACTCTGAGAAATAATTATTGACAGTAAGAGAATGTGTTAGTACTTTCATACTTACATATATAGAGACAAGAACTATCCCTGATTTTGGTCGCATGGAGTGGTCCAGAGTAAAGACCCTGAACAAAACTGAGAAACACAGTAAACCAGGTAAAAAAACAAAGCAGTAATATACATATTAGGGATGGTAAGATTCACCAATTCGCATCGGTGCATCGGCACAAAAGCTAACAATGCGATGCATCGATTTAAAGGGGTGGTAAAACACAATTTCACTTTTCTAGCTTCAGCTATGTGCATGTGTAATGTTGCTGTTTGAGCATAAACAACATCTGCAAAGTTACAACGCTCAAAGTTCAAAGCAAAGGGACATATTTGCTTTTAAAGAAATCAATTTCTAAAGACTACAGCAAACGGCCGGTAGGGACTACACGACATTCCTCCAGGGTTGCTGACATCACTAACCCCAATAAACCCCTCCGCCGAGAATACTAAATAAGGGGTCGAGGCCATTTTATATTGCTTTGGAGAAGAGTTGTTGTGGCATAGTAGGCTGTTGTTGCCGCAATGCCGTCGGAACGCTGTTATTTTCATCCGGATTGCAGGTCCACTTTGTTCAGCCTTCCTAGGGTCGGGGGAGTTAGGGATCAATGGTTAAAAATTATTTTTAACTCGGCCCCTCATAATTATTACCCAAATGTCACTCTCTGTGCTGCCCATTTTACGGAGGAAAGCTTCCACAATCTTCGCGAGCTCAATGCAGGATTCGCACAACTGCTTGTCCTTAAAGCTGGAGCAGTTCCAGCTATAAGAACAGAAGCTGTTGTTTACGGGCCACAACCTGTAAGTATGATTTATTTTTCATCTATGTGTTTTCCTGTAATAGTTCGTATTGTTAATTATACGTTGTAGCAAGGAAGTAAACAAATGACAACGCTGTTTGGCTCTGCAAACCAGTTTGTTAAATGCTCCTTCATACTTAACGTTATCCGACAAATTGTATCTGTTTTAATCTCAACAGCAAACTTGGAACTAGTGTAAATTATTCTTTGATTAGAGCTTTTATGTATTGTTTATCTACATCCTTGTTTATCTACAGGCATGCTAAACATGGTTCTGTGTTTGATTTGGCTACTGTAGTAAAGCCAATGTTTAGTGTTCGTTTTGGGTTAATAGTTCTGGCGACAGATATTTGGCTACCATCGTTCTAAAAATACAAAAGTAACGGTGCCATACAGTCAGTAACGATCACTATAGATTGTTTACCATTTCGCATAGATCGCCTCAACGCAATTGACTTTGTACACCGACGCATGTATCATTTCTATTTTGCACCCGACGCACAGCGGACTTTTCCCTCCACAGACGTACATCGGTAAATTATGTGTCACAGTGTCTGGTTGGTGTACCCTTGGTGTCCACTAGAGGTCTCTTCCCCTTACCGTCACCACCACATCTTGAATTGCATTTCCTATAATCCTTTGTCTGAAATCATCACTGATCATTGCACTCAGCAGTTCCCACTCACATTGTTTGTATCTGTCTATTTATTCCCTGTCTATTTCAGTTATTGTCATGGAGTCCTTGTTTGATGTCAGATTGCACTTGTGAGTTCCATTCCAGTTTTGTTTTCTTGTTTTTGGACTGTCTTTGTATGGATTTTGACCCTTTGCCTGGCTGGTTTATGATTATTACCCCATTAAACTGCACATGGATCATACCCTTTTTGTGTGCATCTCGTGAACCATACATACATACTCAAACCATACATAATTACAAGGAAAAATATTACCAGAAGGGAAGACATTGTGGTGTCCATGAAGATGTGAAAAAATAGGCATAAATGTAGCTTACACATTTGCCCAAATTATTATACGAACTGAAGCTAATTTGGGTGGGTTTCTCCCATCCCCATACACTGTCACTTCTCTGCCTTTTACGGCCCTGATGAGAACGTCGGTCTCCACGGCTGTGAACCGCTCCTGGTGTGCGCCTGGCAAATCCGCCATTTTAATAGCAGTCCGCCATGGAACAAGCGCGCCTGCTTTTAAAGGGAATGTGAGATGATGCTCTGATTGGTTTATTGCACATTACACCCAAATCACACCTATGAGTAATGTAGCTACTTTAGAACAACACATTTTAGATTTGCGTTGAGCGTAAGAGTTATTTATCCCGCCGGTATAATAGCAACAGCGCCCGAGATCCGCCCACAAAGTTACTTGCGTTTCACGTTTGATACCTGCGTTTCAGATCGTTAAAATAGGGTGCATTATCTTATGAATAGCTCTCTGCGTGATCACATTAATGTTATTTAGCTGAGCCAGAAGAAACTGTACATCTCTTTAGTTTCATACAGATTACATTGCAGGAGAATATTAGTTTTAAATGTAAATTGTTTTATTTAAAAGTAGACATTTCAAGCTTTCTTTAGACGTACTTTAGACTGTTTTTGTTATTCACGTTGTGACATACTGTAATTTCTTGATGTTAATGAAAAGAAAACATCTTGGTTACTGTAGTAACTCTCGTTGCCTGATGAGGGAATGGAGATGTTATGTCGATACTGACATTCAGGGTCTTGGGAGCCCCAATGAAAAAAATGGCCAATGAAATTGGCAGGTGGAATTTGCATGCCTAGCTACTCCCCCAGAGATATGGGTATATAAGACGGTGGCCTGCATCCAGTATTCAGGTTTGTGCTGAGGAGCCGAGACTGTGTCCTGGAAACTCAGTGGGTAGTTAAATGTTGTGGCAGGAGGGATGTAACGTCTCTGTTCCCTCCATCAGAAAATGAGGTTTAAAACGGTAACCACAAATTTCCTTTCTTTCCATCACATTTGACGTTACCTCGATAGTGACATTAGGGGTCCCTATGGAAAGTGCCACAACAACTGAAATGCATTACAGGTGCTGGCGATGCAAATACTGGTAAGATGTAACGTGTCAGCTACCAAATGCCCTTAACCAATTGTAACCTTCCTAACGCCCCATGTAAGTCGAATAGTCCTTAATGCCTGTAAGGATGGAATGGACAGAGCTTACCACAGAGATGGTCATTAGCTGCTGCTCCTATGTTCTTTCCTGAAAAGAGTGCTTTGGCTCTCTGAAAATGTTTTTTTTTTTTTTTTACAGCCATGACCAGTGGTTAACACTATGGAAGCATGCCTAGTCCAGGGCCGGGTTTCCCGATAACGATGTATCTTAGCTCTTAAGAGCGCTCTCTACGTGCAAGGTTATGATCCCTCGCCACAATTCCACGTGCGTTTCCCAAAACTGCACTTAACATGAACGCGCGAGAACGCGTTCTACGTGCTACTTAAGCGTCGCTGTCCATTCGCGAAGTGCTGAAATATAACCTTATATGGAATCGTATTCTGAACGTTTAATCTAATAATCGTCATTTGTTGTGGATTCGAAATCAAGACAAGTCTATATGGATATAAAACACCTATACAGGCTGACAAAATGGCTGAACAAAAACAAAAAACAAGAGAAGAGACCTTTCAAAAAGATAAAATTAATGTCCTTTTAGAGGAGATAGAGGGAAACAAAGATTTTATTTTTAACAGATTTAAAGGACACCATACAAATAAGGAAAAACAAAACATCTGGAAGGACATTGTCACATTGCAAACTAACTGCAACTGTGTTCAAAGATAAGGGAAGGAGGTCCGCAAGAAATGCCCAATACATGGCTGGTTTTCGTGCACGTCAGCAAGTCATTGACAGATTTTTTTGAATTCATCCCTATTTTGCCCGGTCTTTAAAGCATATTTCCCAGATTACTTATTTTATGATTTTTTGTTTTTTGTTCATTCGTTTAATTTAGATGTGTATTTCTATTTTTTTCTTCCCTTTTTAATTATTTCATTTATTCAATTAAACAAAACACGAGTACAACAAAGTGTACAATAAAGTACAATCAAAACCTGTATATTATACTTACGTTGCAGTGTAATCTGTTAAATCTAGATAAAAGTGTAATCTGCCGGTTGTCCTGCAGGTGACCTCATGAATCTGTCTTCTTACGATGCACTTGGGGATGTACGATTACTCCAAAGCACTCGTAGTTCTACGAAGATTTTCAAGTGCTACTTAAGTTACGATGCTTTTGGGAAACAGACCATAATATTAAGATCAGTCATACGGTCATTTTTACGATCAATTTAGGCTTACGATGCTTTTGGGAAACGCAGCCCAGAAGGAGAGGACACTACAGATGCCACATCCTACACTTAGGGATGTATATGTGGAAAATACACATATGGATTGATCCATGGGGCAGTTCTACATACAGAATCTCTGTGCTAGGTCCTACTTGTAAAGGGATGGACCTGCTACAGACAAAGAGAGTGGGCAGAGGAAAATGTGCCAAGGGTAAGACACAGGTTTACCGGCAGGAAAACAGTATATACAGTGGATTACTGTCAGGTAATCACTAAATATAGAGCATCTAGCCCAGTCCAGGGGCTGACCGACCAGGCATGCATCTCAAGTACTGGACCTGGCATCGGACTCCTCCGCTGAGTACGATTGCCAAGGTATGCTCAAAGGATACTCTAATCTAGGGTTTGCCAGCTGGGGAACTCTCATGGAGAGCACAGAGGGTGCTTGCATCCCCCATTAGAGGGGAATGGCACTGCAAGAGAGACCAGGAGCCAGTCTTCTAGATTCTAGGAAATCTGATATTCACTCAGTCTGCAGCCTGGCACATGTCTGATAGAGAGGAGCTGTGCATTAAAACCCAGGAGGAGGCAACACTCCTTGTGGAGGAAGCAGTTGGCAGTTGATGTACACAATCGTCCCAGCGTTGTCCATCTGGACCAACACGTGCTTGCCCTGGAGAAGCAGCCGGCAAAGGGCGAGCAGCACTGCCAGCAACTTAAGCAAGAGGAGTGTGAGGCCCATGGGACTGGCCCAGTGGAAGAGATCCCACTGCTACCCTCAAATCTCCCTGAGTGCTAACCAAGCCCTGTGCTGTGCAGAGGAACCGGGCTGGGTAGCAACAGAGGGGACTCCACCCTTCATGAGGAAGGAGAGTCACGATCACAATGTTGCCATGGTCATTTTCTTGCAATGAAGGCATGAACCTTCCACGAACGCAGTCTCAGGATGCTTGTGGCCCAGCCACGTGAAATAGCGATTATGGATGAGTGAATGAGTGGATGCAGGCCTTCATCTTATACCCATATGTGACCCGTCACAGAAACCAGGGACACAAGTCGGCAGCACAACTTTCGAGCAAAATGAGAAAGAAGAGTTTTTTTTCAAAATTGGTGATTTTCAATTTTTTGGAGAATCTGTTAATTGAAATCACGAAGAAGCCTCTCCATGTTTGAGATAGCAGTATTGGTATATTTAAAAGCTTACATTTTGAGGTTGAAATCGGCTTGTTTTCGGAGATTCTAGCATGCAGTAGGGGCGTGGCGTGTCATTGTCTGTGTGTATTTCCATACTGAATAACCCGGCGCTTTTGCCCCCGCCCTCCAAGTCAACCACATGGCTACTTATTATGCTGTGCTCTGGCCAGCTCTCTCTGATATCAAAATTCAATGAAGATGGATGCCGCAAAGATTGTCGCAGACGAGATGAACCGTCTGGCAGTTACACCGAAAATGTTTTCGCCGCACTTCGTGGGCTCGGGAAACTGAACCGGAGGTATGGGCGCAGCGCGCTCGCCCTCAGTGCTTCAATACGGCGGCTCGGCTCGCTGACAGCGGTGGCTGGCTGTTTCATATGTGACGGAGAATCGAAATAGAGGATGCAGTTAAGACCTTTGCTGCTGCGATGAAGGCCTGCCGTGCGTGTTTCTGAAATGTAAGTTAAGCTTCATTTGCTCTTTAGTCGTTATTTAAGATGCTGAACCTGCTGATGATATAATGTGCTTGCGGACATTTCATTTGTGTGTGTATACGCACATAAGAAAGTGGTGTAAAGAGATTTGCAACAGTAATTTGAGGAGGTGAAATGTGATTATTTGGAAAATTGCAGAAATAACTGCTTAAAGAAAAATGCCAGCAGGCATTTGCCTCCTACATAAACTTTAATATTGTTGACATTTTGGGCACACGAGCGTTGCGTACTATTTGCGCTATATGTAGGCCTATGGCTTATTGGTCTTTGTTTGTTGTTGTTGGTTTTGCGTTATATGTATATGGCATATTGGTCTTTGTGTGTTGTTGCTGGTTTTGCGTTATACTGTATGTATATGGCATATTGGCCTTTGTGTGTTGTTGCTGGTTTTGCGTTATATGCAGGCTATATGGCATATTGGTCTTTGTGTGTTGTTGCTGGTTTTGCGTTATATGTATATGGCATATTGGTCTTTATGTGTTGTTGCTGGTTTCGCGTTATATGCAGGCTATATGGCATTATTGGTCTTTGTGTGTTGTTGCTGGTACGTTGCAAATAGAGGGGCAGCACAATTGTTTTTCGCCTAGTGCGGCAGAAGTGCACTCATTCGAAGTGTAAAAAAAGCTGTAAAGCACATGGAGGAGCTTTACAGGGGGTATGGCTTATCTAAATGAGATGTAAATGAGCCCTATTGTCACCCCCAGCAGCAGAGACAGGTGAGAACTGCACAATCTTTAGCTCGTTTTCTCCTCTTTGAGCTTTTTTAAGTGCCTACTTTAAAATGGCCACAACTTCTCCAAATATTATCAGATTTCCACATGTTACACATCGTTGGAAAGCTTGGATATTACACTCTCAGAATCTATGAATAACTCCAAATGCCCCAGAACCGACTTGTGTCCCTAGTTTCCGTGACTGGTCACATATGTCCGGGGGAGTGGCTAGGCATGCAACTTCCACTCACTAATTTCATTGGCCGTTTTTGTGAAACACAGAGGTAATTGGGGCTCCCCAGTAATGCCGGGTGCACACACTGCGATTTATTATCATGCTTTATGATTGTTGTTTGTCAGACTGTATGAACATGATCCTCGCTTTAAGCCATGTCACACTGTAAGATCTTAGTTGTCATTGATGTCAGACGCATTAAAGACGGACGCGTGCAAGAAAACTCGTCCGGAGTTTTACATCATCAATCAATGACACATTTGGTGATGTGAGCAGCATTACACGTGGGATTGAAATGATGGCTACAAACAAATCTCGAACATTTATTTTGGTCATGGCTTGTCATAAAAAACGAAAACAAGGTTTATGGTCATAGTAGGAGAAGTCACACTGCAGGACTGTGAGTCAAAGCTTCTGACACTGCCAGAATTTCGTTGGAGGTCAAGTTCGATCGCAACGGTCATTAATCGGCTGTCTGTGAACATGTCAAACTAACGATCAAAGACTTCAGATTTTAGCCTAGGATCAGAAGATTCTTTCAGGATTTGCAAAACTTTTAGGATTTGCAAAATTTGATCATGATTTGACGGCCAAATCATGGTCAAAATCGGACAGCGTGCACCCGACTTTAGACCCCTAATGTTATTATCGACAAAACGTTGAACATGACTGACAGAAAGGGAACTGGACACATTCATCTACCCAATTATGTTTCGAATTGCAGTCTATGTTGAGAGTTATTCACCTTATCTAGAAAAGCAGAAATAAATAAAGAGGTTTTACTTTTATGTATGCATGTATTCATTTATTTATTTATTCATTGTGCAAGAATTTTGTCAACCATTCTAAGTAAACTTTTGGTGTATATCAGCTATGACAACCCTTAACTGGAATCAAAAAGTGAGGAATCCATAAGTACTTTGATTGTAAATGTAACCTATACTGAAATTATACAGATACTAAACTGAATAAAAATTAGCTGTAATTAAAAAAAAAGTACTACATAAGTAAATAAATACTGCAGTCTTTCACAAAAAGTCTCATTCTGATATTGGTAAGGTGGATACTACTGCAGGTTTCATACACATTCTTTTCATACACATTTAATAATAATACAAAATCAAAATAATAATTTATTACAGTTACATGCCAATTTTCTCATCATTTTTGTTACCTAAAACTGCTTTTGTAAATTTAAACTTGGACTCATTTTCTGTCCAGCTTCATTACAATTTTCTTACTGTTGGGATTAGTACAGAAATTACAAGTGTGTTTATTGTACCTTTCTGTGAGGGGTTGTAAATGGGTTGGTCAGTCTGAATAAAGATGTAGCCGATCTGTTTGGAGACCAGGACGCGAGTCTGCCAGTTCCGACCATCAACTTCACATGCCAGGTTGAGATAAGGAGGCTTTCCATTGATAGATTTAATTCTTGAAACTTTATTTGCAAATATCTTGAAGAGGAAACACACAGAAATGAGCCTAATACACAGCAACGTTTTAAAATGGCATGCTTATGTTCGAGTACTTTTTAATCAACAATAAATTTGAAAATGATAACTGAACAGCCAGATATCCAATTATTCTACATATTTATTAATTGAAACATAACTAAATTCTACGAAAAACGTTTGCAATCGGAAAAAATCTGAAATTACAAGAAAATTTAGGTCTATCTATTCATTTAAATTTTAATTTCTTAACCTCGAGCTTAAATTCCTCAAACTGTCCTTTTTTGTTGATTGTTTTGGTCTCCTGTGCAGACATTGTAGTAAGCATGTCTGTTTCTAACCTACAGGACACAGGTTTTCCAAGCAATTCCTCCCCCACCTGAACCCTTATGGGTTCTTTCACACCAACATGAAAGACACTCGGAGCAATGATTAGGAATCTGAAAAACACAAACCAAGACAATTTTTAAAATCTAAATTAAATTTAGTTAAATTATTTATAAAAATTACAACAGCATTTACAAGTCATTTCTCTTATGTAATGTGATAATTTTAGAGTAAAAACAAAGTAGGCTAATCAATGAGAAAACATGTAAAGAATGACTTCTTTAAGTTTTCATTTTATAACGAGTCCAGAGATCCAAGTGCAAGTAAAAGACAGCTTTATTAGAGGCAAACGGGGAACAACGCTCAAAACGCCACAGGTTGCAGGCGGGCGACCTGAATTCCGTAATGCCTGGAAGCAAGACGAGGAAGGCAAAACCGCATAGAGACTCCAACAGGAACTGGGTGAGAGAACAGACAAGAGTGACGAACCGACAACACACAGTGCAAACGCCAGCTAGATAAGGACAGCTTACAAGCCACAGCTGAGCCTCTAATTAGAGTGATCAGCTGTAGTTACCAGGCAACGCACACGCACTGAACACACCCACATCCTCATACACACTAGACATAAACTACAGGAAAGAACATACAGATTTATGAATAGTGACAGTACCCCCTCCCCTAAGAGTGCCTCCTGGCACTCCCAGGAGAGCTTATCGGACGATTTTAATCATCGATAAGGGAATGATCCAATCTGTCTCTCGCAGGCACCCAACTCCTCTCCTCAGGACCGTAACCTTCCCAGTCCACCAAGTACTGCAATCCTCGTCCCCTCCGCCTAGAGTCCAGAATACGTTTTACCAAATATGCTGGTTCCCCATCTACGAGACGCGGCGGGGGAGGAACCGGGACAGGCGGATTAATAGCTGAACGTTAAAAACAGGCTTTAATTTGGATACATGAAATACTGGATGAATTCTCCTGTATGCAGGAGGAAGTTTGATGCGGACTGCCACCGGACTAAGAATCTTGGTGACAGTAAACGGGCCAATAAATTTGGGCGCAAGCTTATCACTGACGGATCGGAGAGGAATATTCTTGAATGAAAGCCACACTTTTTGACCAACGACGTAGACGGGAGACTTCGACCGGTGGCGATCGGCCTGAGCCTTACTGTGCGCCCCCACCACTTGTCTAGCCTTGCTCCAGGTGCGACGGAACCTCTGGACAAAAGCGTGAGCAGAGGGGACCGCAACTTCAGATTCCATACTGGGAAACACAGGTGGCTAGTAACCTAAACTGCACTCAAACGGAGACAGGCCCGTAGCTGAAACTGGTAACGAGTTATGTGCGTACTCAACCCATGAGAGTTGCTGGCTCCAAGAGGAAGGATTCTGATGAACCAAACATCACAACATTCGTTCTAAATCTTGGTTGGCCCTCTCCGTCTGTCAATTACTCCGGGGATGGAACCCAGAAGACAGACTCACAGTCGCCCCCAACAAACGACAAAATTCTATCCAAAATTTGGAAACAAACTGAGGCCCCTGTCAGAGACCACATCCATCGGGAGGCCATTTATGCAAAAAATGTGGTCAATGACAGCAACCGCTGTCTCTCTGGCAGATGGTAATTTGGGCAGAGGGATAAAATGAGTTGTCTTCGAGAACCAGTCCACCACAGTCAAAATCACTGTGTTACCCTGTGAGGAAGGGAGACCCGAAACAAAATCTAGCGAAATACGGGACCAGGGTCTCGAAGGAACTGAGAGTGGTTGAAGGAGTCCAGCAAAGGGGTCGATTGGAAGACTTAGCAACAGCACAGACTGAGCAAGTCAAAACAAAAAGACGAACGTCGCGAGCCATATATGGCCACCAGAACCGTTGTTTAACGAGAAACGAGAAACGCTTAACCCCCGGATGTCAAGCTACCTTGGAACAATGACCCCGTCTGATAACTTCCTGTTTAACAGTTTAACCTTTTGGCGGACTTGTTGAACATGTTCCTGGAGAGAATGAGAAAATATCAGTATGTCATTAAGGTGAACATAAATGAAATATTCAAAATGCCTCCTGGGGGTATTGAAAGCGATTTTCCATTCATTCCCCTCTCTTATGCGAACCAAATGATAAGCGTTGCGGAGATCAAATTTTGTGAAAACTGAGGCCCCCTGCAGACGCTCAAAGGCTGATGACAGCAGTGGTAAAGGATAGGTATTCTTCACCGTGATGTCATTCAGCCCCAAATAGACGATCCAGGGACGAAGAGAGCCATCTTTCTTTTTCACAAAAAGAACCATGCACCTGCCGGAGAAGAAGAGGGGCAGATGATCTTCGCTGCTAAAGAATCAGAAATATATTTCTCCATGACCTCCCTTTCCGGAGAGGAAAGCGAATATAACTTGCCCTTAGGCGGAGACGTACCTAGAAATTAGTCTATAGCACAGTCATAGGGACGATGCGGAGGTAGAGAAGCAGCTTGAGACTTACTGAACACTCCCTTCAGGTCCACGTTAGACAAATCCGTGTGTTCATCCTGAAAGACAGAACAAGACAAAGAGGAACACGCAGACAACAAACAAGCAGTATGATAAAATTCACTCCAAGCGAGAACAGAATTCATACGCCAGTTAATATGGGGGTTATGGAGCACCAACCAGGGGTGTCCCAGAACCACAGGAACAGAAGGAGTGTCAATCAAGAGAAATTCAATGTCCTCTGAGTGATTACCAGAGGTGATGAGTCTTAAGGAGGCCGTGGAATGGGTGACGGAGGGTAATAGTTGACCATTTAGCGCAACTATAGAGACGGGTTGAGAGAGCGTTACCACAGGTATCATGAGTTTGTGAGCCAGATTAATGTCGAAAAAATTTCCCTCGGCCCCTGAGTCCACGAGCTTCACAGTCAAAACTCTGTGGAAACAACTTTAAACTGACAGAAAGATGAGTAGCTGAAAAAGAGGATTTAGTCAGTGTAGTTCCACTCGTCAGTAACCTCTTACCTACTGGTGGGTGCTGGCTTTTACTGGACAGTGCAGAGGGATGTGACTAGCGGCTCCACAATACAAACATAGTCCCCTTTCTCTCCTTCTCTGCTTCTCTTGCTGTGATCGACGGTATCTGCCCATCTGCATGGGCTCAGGACCTGGAAAAGACACCATAGCTTCACCTGGAGAAAAAGCTACATTAGTCTGTGCGCTGATAGGCCACTCTCGCTGTGTCCGTGGTCCCCGTCGTCGTAATCTAGTATCCACTTGAATGGCCAAGTCTATGAGTTTATCCACCCCCGTTGGTATGTCCAAGGTGTAAATCTCATCCTTGACGGAATCAGAAAGTCAATATAAAAACATGTCCCATTTAGCCTCTAAATTCCAGCCACACCCCGCAGCCAATGTGCGGAATTCAACAGAGTAGTCCGTTACTGGACAATCTCCTTGATGCAACTCCGCGAGCAGTCGCGCAGCGGCACGATCAAAGACCTTTCTGATCTCATGAGAAAATGTTTCCAAAGAAACACAGCAAGGTAGTCCCTGTTCCCAAACAGTAGTTTCCCAAGTGGCCCCTCAACCCGACAATAGAGTTATAACAAAAGCCACTTTAGACTCCTCAGTGGGAAAAGATGAAGGTTGCAGAGAGAGATGTACAGGGAACATTTAGTCAAAAATGAACTACATAAATGGGGCTCAGCGGAATAGAACGCTGGAGGCAGAAGACTCCACGAGTAGCATGAGTGGTCTGAGCGACAGAAACAGGTGGGGTAGTGGTCTCTCGATGTTGCACAGAAGTCGACTCAGTCCTTAGTTGTTGCAGCTGGGTAGTTATTTACGAAACTTGGGTCATCAACGCCTGGACAGCGCGACCCGTGGCCATCTTCTGTTCCTCCTGCTGTTGCATGCGAGTATCGCTCTTCGACAGAATTTCCCTCAATTCGGCCATACATGCTGGATCCATCGTGGTCGGTTCGTTCTGTCACAATAATGAGTCCCAAGATCCAAGTTCAAGTAAAAGACAGCTTTATTAGAGGCAAACGGCGAACAACACTCAAAACGCTACAGGTTGCAGGCGGGCGACCTGAATTCCGTAATGCCTGGAAGCAAGACGAGGAAGGCAAAACCGCATGGAGACTCCAACAGGAACTGGGTGAGAGAACAGACAAGAGTGACTGTGGCGAGGGAGGCGTGGTTCAGTGAAGTCTGCAGTGAGAGAGCGCGGAGGGAGCAGAGCGGTAAGTAAGTAGGTCAAGTGCAAAATGACGAACACCTGTGTCTGATTGCAGTGATTGGTGTGGGGAGTCCGGATATAAGCTGGCTGGTACGAGAGAATGGGAGAGAGAGAAGGACTGGGGACTCGTACGGACACCTGTGACAAGAGAGCTGCAGTCTATCAAATGGACTGAGTGCTTTTATAGCTGAAAGAGTTTGGAAAGAGTGTTTGTGAACGCTGCTGTAGTACTTACTACGTTGAAGGCGCATGTGGCGCAACTGTTGTTTTGTTTGTTCTGAGAAATAAATAAAGCCGTATGAGACCCAGTCACGCCGACCCTTGTCCTCTTCCATCCACACCTACACTGAACCGAACTACACTGGTGCCGAAACCCGGAATGGAAGAGAAAGTCGCTGCCATACAGTCCCCGTTCGGTGTGCCGTTTGCGGATATCATCCACGCGCTCGCGGGATTACATCAAGAGCAACATCAAGCCCTGCTGGCCGTGAAGGAGGAGTAAGAGTGCCGCTTCAAGGTGCTCCTCAGAGCCCAGCAGGAGGACCGCTAGCTGTTCCGGAGCTGGTTGGACAGGGAGGTTCGGGCCACACCATCATCGCCAGTCGCGGCCTCGGCCCCGCCCATGCCTCTCAACAAGATGGGTCCATCTGACGACCCAGAGGCTTTCTTGGACCTATTTGAGAGGTCGGCCGAGACCTGGGGCGGTCACTATTCAATTTCGGGGCCAAAAGCATAGTGTGGAGGTGGCTGTTAGCACGCACCTCCGGCATCCGCTGATTTTGGGGACAAATTGGCCGGGGTTTAAAGCACTATTGGGACATTTGTGTGCGGGTGCCTCTGGGACAAAAAGGAAGCGGGGGAAGGGGGTGGTCGCTCAGGTGGGTGAGGCTGTACCAGGACCTCTCGAGCCTCTGCCAGAGGAACGGAGCGCTGTTAAAAGAAGGGATCTCTCAGAGCGTGATGATTTTCCTCTGGAACAGTCCCGGGATGAGACGCTCAAAAATGCGTTTGACCAGGTCTGCACGATCGATGGGCAGCCTCTTCACCCAGACCGACCACTCTCATATCCTTATTTCGCAATTATAAAAGATATCGGGTGACCCAGGACACCCAGTCAAAGCAAGATACAACACAGTTATTAATTCCGAAAAGCCGCCAGGAAAAGTAATTCCAGGCGGCTCACTGTAATCCGATGGCTGGGCATTTAGGGCCGACAGCTACACTAAATCGTCTAATGACCCGTTTTTTTTGGCCGGGCATTCATGAGAACGTGCGCAAGTGGTGCGCGTCTTGTCGCGAATGTCAGCTGGTGACCCCACAGGCCAACCCAAAAGCACCTTTGTGCCCTCTTCCTTTAATGGAGGTCCCCTTCGAGAGAATTAGTATGGACCTCATCGGGCCATTAGAGCAATCCGCACTGGGCCATAGCTTTGCATTAGTCTTAGTGGATTATGCAACGCTATACCCAGAAGCAGTGCCGCTCTGCAATATTTTCCGCTAAAAGTGTGGCGAGCGCACTGTTTCAGTTAATCTCCCGGGTGGTAATCCCAAAAGAGATTCTCACCGACCAAGGCATGTGTTCATGTCACAAACCATTCGCGAACTCTACGAATTGTTGGGCATTAAATCGATTCGCACCAGCGTCTATCACCCACAAACAGACGGCCTGGTGGAACGATTTTATCGCACGCTGAAATCCATGATTCGAAAGTTTGTGCGGGAAGATGCCAAAAATTGGGATAAGTGGCTAGAACCCCTCTTGTCCGCTGTACGCGAGGTCCCCCAAGCCTCCACGGGGTTTTCCCCGTTCAAGCTTCTCTATGGGCGTCAGCCCCGCGGAGTACTGGACATGCTTAGAGAAACTTGGGAGGACGGACCTTCGAATAGTAAGAATGAAATTCAATATGTCATGGACCTGAGAACAAAACTCCACACCTTGGGGCGGCTTTCTATGGAGGATTTGTTACAGGCCCAGGACAAACAGAGTCGGCTGTACAACAGGGGGGCTAGACTAAGTGAATTTGCACCGGGAGATAAAGTACTTGTATTGCTCCCCACGTCCAGTTCTAAATTACTCGTGAAGTGGCAAGGACCCTTTGAGGTCACACGGCGAGTTGGGGATCTCGACTATGAGGTCATCTGAACAGATAAGTGGAATTGATTCAAAAAGTGGAATGAGGCAGAATCAGTGATGTTGGCGACGATGGTGAGTGGGGAGGAGGATCTCGGTCACAATCTCTCGCTCTGGCATTTGGAGGGGACCACCTCTCGCCTTCCCAAATCACTGATATACGCAATTTACAAGCAGAATTTGCTGATGTGTTCTCGCCCCTGCCTGGTCGGACGAACCACATTCAGCACCACGTTGAGACCGAGCCGGGCGTAGTAGTGCGTAGCCGGCCATATCGCTTACCTGAACATAAAAAGAATATAGTTCAGAATGAATTAGAGGCTATGCTGGACATGGGGATAATAGAAGAATCCAACAGTGACTGGGCAAGCCCGATAGTTTTAGTGCCTAAAACCGACGGCTCTGTGTGGATTATCGCAGGGTGAATGCTGCGTCGAAATTCGACGTGTATCCAATGCCTCGGGTTGACGAATTACTTGATCGGCTTGGTACCGTTCGATTTTATTCGACACTGGATTTGACAAAAGGATATTGGCAGATCCCCTTAACTCCAATATTCAAAGAAAAAAACGCTTTCACAACGCCGTTCGCATTACACCAATTTGTTACTCCTCCTTTCGGCTTGTTCGGGGCTCCAGCGACCTTGCAGCACCTGATGGACAGAATTCTCCGGCCGCATACTGCATATGCCGCTGCTTACTTGGATGATATCATCTATAGTAACGACTGGCAGTGGCATATGCAGCATTTGCGAGCTGTGCTCAGGACTCTGCGGGAAGTGGGGCTCACGGCCAACCCAAAGAAATGTGCCCCCCACTATTATCTCTTGGGACGGGAGTTCACCCTCTGTTCGGGGGGGAACTGGGTGAGAGAACAGACAAGAGTGACTGTGGCGAGGGGGGCGTGGTTCAGCGAAGTCTGCAGTGAGAGAGCGAGGAGGGAGCCGAGCGGTAATTAAGTAGGTCAAGTGCAAAATGACGAACACCCGTGTCTGATTGCAGTGATTGGCGTGGGGAGACGGGATATAAGCTGGCTGGTAAGAGAGAATGGGAGAGACAGAAGGATTGGGGACTCGTACAGACACCTGAGACAAGAGAGCTGGAGTCTATCAAATGGACTGAGTACTTTTATAGCGGAAAGAGTTTGGAAAGAGTGTTCGTGAATTTTGCTGTAGTACTTACTACGATGAAGGCGCATGTGGCGCAACTGTTGTTTTGTGTGTTCTGAGAATAAATAAAGCCGTACGAGACCCAGTCACGCTGACCCTTGTCCGCTTCCATCCACACTTACACTGAACCGAACTACAGTGACGAACCGACAACACACATTGCACACGCCAGCTAGATAAGGACAGCTTACAAGCCACAACTGAGCCTCTAATTAGAGTGATCAGCTGTAGTTATTAGGCAACACAAACGCACTGAACACACCCACATCCCCATACACACCAGACATAAACTCCAGGAAAGAACACACAGATTTATGAATCATGACAATAAGTGGATCTCGACCTGAATGAGAATTTGCAGTAGATTGTGAAGGACTACACGTCCTTGTAGTGTTAAAAATGTATTAAATGTTTAATTGAGGTTCCAATACAATAGTATATAAACTGAGACAGTTTCGTATACTGAATTCAGCATTTAAGGTTATGATGATGATGATATTTGCTGTGAAACAGTTTTCCAGCAAGAGAGTCCGGCAAATCCTGTTTTTCTGTATCTGGCTGATTGGCTCTCTATCCAGCCTGATATTCCTGTTTCTCTCTATTGTAAGCAGATTACTGAAACTTTGGTAGTTTCACTGTTTGAATAGTTATGCTGATTGGATTGGATTTGGTAACACTCTCAGTATAGGGCAGGTTTCTTAAACCGGTATACATCATTTACATGCTTTGTTCATCAAAATGTTAAGCCCTGCCCCTAAAATGTTTATAAATTGCAAGGGAACGTTTCCCTTAGTTAGACTTGGGAAGACTCCAGCGATGCCACAGCAATAAAGAACTCTGCTTAAAAGATACCCCCAAGTCTCCTGGTCTTCGCTTCTGAGTTTTCTACACTTTAGAAGAAAGAAGCTGGTGGTTAGTGATCCTCCTGGTGGTCTGAGTGCAGATGTCCCCGGAGTGCTGGGGATGAAAATACTCAGCCGGTGTTACCAGCAGCTCTTCGGCCAACATGGCACCGCACTTTTTGATCTTCATATGGTTATGCAACTTCCAGGTGTATCAAGGGCTTTTAAATATTGTCAACATTTGAGCGTAAAGGACCACTCCAAACAGGTAGTGCAACGCATCCCAGGAGGCACCATTAAGTGGGTTGCCACAACCTGTTCAGCCCAATATGAGGGCAGAACTGTGTTGTTTGAGCCCCCTGAGTCGGGCCTTCCCGCGGGACTTTTGGCCTCACCGGCCTTGGTACAGGTCGATCGAGGCACCGTATATGTGCCCATGGTAAACGTTGGCACAGCGGATGTGGTGCTTCGTCCTACCACGGTGGTGGGAAGTGTGAAAGAATTCTATTTAGTTAGCCTGCCACAAGGGGTTGTCGAAGTTAAGGCAACAGTTGCCACAGTACAGTCCCATAGTGCAGGGGGTGAGTCTCTTGATTTATCCGTTCTGCCTGCTGTAGAGCAGGATCAGGTTAGGGCTTCTTTACGGAAGTATGAAGCAGTGTTTTCATGTCATGAGGGAGATTTGGGTTGTACTCGTCTAATTTCCTATGATATTCTGGTGCTGGATGACGTCCCTGTGCGCCAGCGATATAGGTGTATTCCCCCTGAATATGAGGTAGTAAAAACTCATATTAACCAATTATTGGAGGCTGGCATAGTTCATGAGAGCAGTAGTCCGTTTGCATCGCCTATCGTGTTGGTAAAGGTCACCTGAAAGCCAAAACTAGGAAGGATGCCTTTCCCCTTCCCCGCATTGAGGAGTCATTAGATTCGCTGTCGGGGACCCGCTGGTTTTCCACGTTGGATTTAGCCAGCGGGTACCTACAGGTTCCGGTGTCAGAGCATGAAAGGCCAAAAACTGCATTCTTTACGCCCTTCGGGCTATTTGAATTCAATAGTATGCCGTTCGGCCTCTGTAATGCGCCAAGCACGTTCCAGAGGTTGATGGAGCGCTTATTCGGTGACCAGCAATGTCAGTCACTGCTGTTATATCTTGATGACATTTTTGTGTTTTCTGCTTCGGTAGCCCAACATTTAGAGAGGTTGGAAATGGTCTTGGGCCGTTTGGAGAGAGAAGGGCTCAAGGCAAAATTGCAGAAATGCGGCTTTTTCAAATAGGACGTAAGATGTTTGGGTCATATCGACAAATGGAGTGGCGACCGATCCGGGCAAAATTGAGGCCATGGCACAGTGGCGTCGCTCAACCACTGTCTCTGAATTGAGGACATTCTTGGGGTTTGCGAGCTATTACAGGCGCTTCGTTGAGGGATTTCCTAAGTTAGTGGCTCCTCTACATAGACTAGTAGCTGAAGTTGCTGGAGGTAAGTCAGGGAAAAGGAAGGGGCAGAATTTAGCTCAGGTGTGGATGCAACAGTGTCAGGAGGCATTTGAGGCATTGAAGAGTAAATTAATCTCTGCACCTGTACTTGCTTATGCAGATTTTTCCCGAACCTTCATTTTGGAGGTAGATGCTAGTTATGGAGGCTTAGGCGCTGTACTCTCCCAAGAATGTGATGGGAAAGTGCGACCCATAGCATATGCCAGCCGAAGCTTGAGGCCCACTGAGCGTAACATGAACAATTACAGTTCCATGAAATTGTAGTTTCTGGCGCTCAAGTGGGCCATGGTGGAGAAATTCAGAGAGTATCTGTTGGGACATAAGTGCCTTGTGTTTACCGATAATAACCCCCTGAGTCACTTGACCACGGAAAAGCTTGGAGCCACTGAACAGTGCTGGGCTGCTGAGCTGGCTGCCTTTGATTTTGAGGTGAGGTATAGGTCCGGGAGGAGTAATGGCAATGCAGACGCTCTGTCCCGACAGAACCCTATCGATCTGGATGATATTGAGGGTTTGCCCGCTGGTATCTCGGTGCCTGAGTTACTACAGCAAGCGGTGAGGGCAGGTGGTGTAGTGCAGGCCACGGCAAATGAGATCAGTGCCCTACCTAGTTACTCTGTCTCTGACTTGCGTATTATGCAGGAGGATGATTCCATCATTGGTCCGGTGTTGCAGTTCTGGGAACGGGGTAAGAGTCC
Source organism: Siphateles boraxobius (assembly GCF_051911475.1). NCBI lineage: Eukaryota > Metazoa > Chordata > Actinopteri > Cypriniformes > Leuciscidae > Siphateles > Siphateles boraxobius. The sequence goes on along the minus strand of NW_027508722.1, from coordinate 15,986,201 downwards.
GATGCCCGAAGAGCGGCGCCAGCTAGCTAAGCCAGTTCTTACCCTGTTGCAACAGTGGGACCGATTGGTAGAGAAGGAGGGAGTACTGTATCGGCAAATCTTCCGTCCTGATGGGGGAGAAGATTGTTATCAGTTAGTATTGCCTGATTTAATGAAGCAGGAACTTTTAGAGCAGCTGCATCAACAGCATGGTCATCAGGGAGTCGAACGTACTAGTGATTTGATTAGACGTCAGTGTTATTGGCCAAGTATGTTCACAGACATTACTCGTTGGTGTAAGGAGTGCGAATGTTGCCAGCTTGCTAAAGAGAGTCAACCAGAGAGATACTTGCCCGTCCAAACACAATGACCCTTGAAGACCACATCCCAACGAGTCAGGGAGTTTAAGATATGATAACCTCCCTGATAACCTGACAGTGGCAGACCACGCCCATCTTGACCACTTGAAGAAAAAAGAGAGGGTTTTTCCACCTCCAGAGAGCATGAGGGCAACTATGCGATACTCTCAGCTGACAGAAAGCTGGCCAAGAAGGGCAAATGCCTCTGAGTTTCATTCAACACAGGAATAGCTTCTTATAAAGCAGACCCAAAGGCAGGACAGGAGAGGTGGCTGCCTTGAGCCCCAGAAGTTTGCTACATGTGCCAACCGAGACGTGATGGCTGAGCCTGAAATGGGCCATGCATGCACAGAGACTGGAAACTCGAGCAGGGGCCAAGCGGGTCTGCATTGGTAGAGAAATCGAGCTGGACACCCAAGAAAATGGTCTGCTGAGAAAGTGTCAAGATGCTCTTCTAAGCATTCAGTGTGAGACCACGAGTCGGGGGATGGTGGAGAAGGATGTCCCTGTGACAACACTAACTCTCTGTATAGAGCCAGAATGAGCCAGTCGTCTAGGTTACTTAGTACAAGGATGCCCTGGTGCCTCAAAGGGGGCAGAGCTGCATCCATGCACTTGGAGAACATCCGTGGAGCCAAAGCCAGACCAAATGGAAGGACCCGATATTGGGACACCCATCCCCAAAGGCGAACCTGAGGAACCTCCCATGCCGTGAAATGACCCGGATGTGGAAATAGGCGTCCTTCAGGTCGACAGAAACAAACCACTCCTCTGTTCGGATCTGATTAGGAAGAGTTGGAAAATGTGTAGTGTTGGTGTGCCTCCAGGAAGAGGGTTGGGAAACGCACCCCTAAGCCATTATCTACCACGAAAATAGATGATCCTTTAGATTCTATGCCTCTATAGCAGGGGAAGTATCAGCCTCAATAGAACCTTCCTCCCTGCCCACCGTGCTACTTTAGCCCCAAAGGCAGAGCTCTATGAAAAAATGGCCTGTCTGTGACATCCTTTTCTTTTCTGACACAGCTCTCAGGAACCATCTGCCACAGGGAGATGTTGTAGTTTTGTTATTTTTTAATATTCCCCTGTCATCCTTGGCAATACCAATACTCCTGGGGAAAATGCAGCTCAAATTTCATATAGTAGGTTGTGGCACATGACTGGCAAATACTTTAATGCAACAGATTCTTGTAATAAACTTAGCATTACAGAATTAGAAGAAAAGACCAGCTGGAGATACAAAGCTTGACATATACTGATATGTAGTTTTTTTAAGCACTGGACCATTATTGAGTGACAAATAACAAGGAGGAATGTCCCCTAACACACACAAGGGTTAACTAGGCCAGTAGAAGCAAACCCCTAATTAGAACCCATCGTAGTAGTTGGGTTGGGGTAGCAAACTAAATAGCAGGAATACCAATTGCTATGATCATAGTATTTAGTTTCCCCAATCCAAAAAGGGAGCGAACCCTACTTTGAACCCAACTATGTTTAGAAAGGAACATTTTGTTAAGTATACCCAACTCAATGGGAAAATATTAGAAGATAGAGGGAAAAGAAGAGATGTTATTTCCTGTCAGCATTCGGGTCTTTACTGGAGCGCTTCTTATTAATCATTCCCTGAGATATGGCCACTTCCTCGCATCTCGACTCCTCGAGGAAGGGAGAGTGCGAGTGGCCACATTCTCCCTCTGGCCCTGCCTCTGGTCCTCGGACGGTGGCAGGCCAGAACCCCAAGAGGCTCTAGGCAATGATCTGGATCAGCACAGAATGTATTTTCTGAACGCTTAGAAGTTTAGAAACCGCTTCAGGGGGCAGTCCCTGGCCCTTGTCCAGATCTGTTAGCAGATCTGCCTGGCTCGACCAGCCTACCACAAACAACTTCCTGTTTTTCACGCCCCCAAGCCAGATCCTGGCCGTGGCACAGGCCATGATGTCCAGCAATTCCTTGAATGCAGGGGTGGTAGATTGAGAAGACTTCCCTTGCCTTCTTCAACCACATCCGCTTCCTCTTGGCTGGATGGTGTCAGCAATATGCTATCTGCTTGACCGGATGATTCAAGAGACAACACATCCTGATCCAGCTGATTGCTCAAAGCTGAGGCACGAGAAAGAGTCAACCCTTTGTCAAACTCTTCAGTGGACTCGACCTGTGACCCTCATGACTGAAGACACAGTTGCTTGTCCAACAACCATCGAGAATAGGGAAAAATGTCTGACCTTCTCAAATGACCTTTATTACATTAAAGTCAGATGCCATTTAATTGCATTAAAGTAGGCATGGAAATCAGTTGTGATAGTCTTTCCTTCCTTGTTGTGATGTAAATCTGAGTTAAACTTCTTATTGAAAAAGAAAAAAAAATGTAGGACGGGACTTGATTTTGTCCATCAGGAATTGACTGGATCGTTGTGGTTTGCTATTGCCGCAATTTCATGTGAGTGACAGGTTGTCCTGCCCTCATGCCAAAAACCTAATTAGAGAAGAGATGTTATACAGACTCCAAAAATAAGGTGATTGTGCCTTTGCGATCTCTGGCCTGAAACTCTGAGACAGTCTACCTGTAATGATGCAGCAGACACAAGGGGATCCATTTGCAGCTTTTATTGGAGTTGTCAAACAAGCAGGAATCAACAACAGCAAACAGGGCAACGAAGACAAGGCAGAGACAAACCAGTTAACAGGCAATGGTCAGAGTAGGCAGCAAGAAGCAAGGTCCAGTAAGCAATCCAAATCGAGGTAGGCAGAGAACGATCAGAAACGGAGTACACAGTCCAAGGTCAAGGTAATAAACAATCCACAGGGAGAAACGCTCAGAATTGACAGCCAGGAAAGTCAAGACTTCGCACCGGTGTGGTGCATGGAAGTGGTTTATATGTGTGTGTGTGTGTGTGTGTGTGTGTGTGTGTGAATGAGATGCAGGTGTGTGTGTGTAATCAGTGCAGTGCAGGTGTATGGTGTATGGTGTAATCAGTACAGGTCAATGTCCGTGATACCGTCCGTGATAACCCAGGGAGTGTGGGGCTAATCGTGACACTACCTCTCCATTTCAGATTAGCCCCCTCTATTTCAGTCTGCTCTAAACACATACTTATTTTCTCTGGCATTCAAAATTCCTTGACCACTGGTTTGATCATTGCTTTACTTTTATTCATTTAGTTTTATTTCTCTATTCTTCATAGTTTTATTTTTAAAATTTCTTGTAGTTTTATTTTTGTGCAGCAATTTGGTCAACCTTTGTTGTTTTTAAATGTGTTGTTTTTGTTGTTTTATTTATTATAAATAAATATTGTGTTGTGTTGTATTGTATTGTAAGAGGTATTGTATTGTATTGTATTTGCAAAATGTATGCACAATTTGATATATAACAGTGGTTCTCAAAGTGTGGTACGCGTACCACTATTTGTACTCAGGCTCCCTCTAGTGGTACGCAGAGGAATCACTGAATTTCGCACGTACGATCAAACCGGTGTGGTCCCTGGAGTGTACGATCACAACGATGTGAGTGTAACAGTCAGTGCATCACGTAATCAACTGCTAAATTCAAACGTGCTTTCGCGCGTTGGCTGGCACTGAGCCAGAGACGGACGCGCTCAGTGCTGTCATATATCACAACTATTCAGTGTTTTCAACCAAATAATGTTTATTTAAGGTTTCAGAAATTTAAATACACAAGAACTATCGTAACAATACATTTAGAATTTGTAAAATACACACAGAAGTCTATGGAAGCGGCAATAATAATAATTTGCATTAAAATTAGACGACAAGTTTTATTCATATCAGATATACACATTGTGTAAGTAAATTTCAAGTTTACTGTAGTCTTCTTCTACCAGTTCTCCGCCCAATTACTTTCATATATTTCGGGAGAAGTGGATGAATTCACGTGTTGTAAATCCAACAGATCCGATTCTCTGAACAGTGGCACAAACTGCCCAGACAGCAATATAGTGTCGGCGCAGATCCGGTCCACATCCGGTACGTGTTGAATCCACATGTACCAGATGTGGCCCGGATCTGGGCCAACACTATGTTGCTGTCTGGGTGTGGCGCCCATATAGCTCAACTAACGCGATCATTATGAAGGTGTTTAAACAACAAAACACTTCCACTTGCATGTATTTGACAATAGGAATATCAGATATTGCATGCCATAGCTAACACATTTCTGAATATTTTAAATAAAAAAGGAAATAAAAGCAGATAGTCACTCAGCGCTGCTGTGTCACGTGACAAGCAATGCGCGTCACCATGGCAACAATAAAGTGATAAGTTAAGTAAGGGTCGCCTTGAAAAACTCACGGGGGTCAGCCATAATATTTTAAATGTACGTGTAAAAAGGTTAAATAATACACACCCTGTGTTGACTTTTTTTTATTAAGTACAGTACTTTTTTTACTTAATATTTTAAGTCCAGTACAGTTTTTATTTCACTTTTAGGTGCAATACATTTGATTTTTTTTTGTTACCTGTATGTAAGCAGCACAGTGCAGTGTTAATATTCAAACTGTGTTTTTACAATGTTTAAAGTTGCTGACAATAAAAAAATATTCTTATTAGAAATAAAACTGCCTCGTTTTTGAGCTGTGCATAGTTGTAGCTGAATAGTTAGGCGTACTACGCTACTGTATTTTCATATTGGTCATTATGGTGGTACTTGGAGGGCCAAATATTTTCTGAGGTGGTACTTTGGTGTAAAAAGTTTGAAAATCACTGATATATAATATTCTTATTCTTATTCAGCCACTTGTGTAATCAGCTAAAGGAATTATATACCATATTTTTTTCATTATTGTTATTAAAATTATACTACTACTACTAATAATAATAATAATAATAATAATAATAATAATAATGAAAATAATAACAATAACAATAAACATGAGTAATATTTGTATACTGTAATACTTACCTTTTATTGTTATGTCCCTGAACAGCACAACTCATGCACAATAGCAGATAGAGAAGAGGATGCATGTGTACCTCCATGGTGAGTGTGTAAGTCCTTTGTGAGGATACCAAGCAGATTTAGGTCTCTCAGCTCTGCTATGCAAATGTCTCACAAGAGCAATTGAGTGAATATTATTATAGGGATTAACAGGGTTTATCAGTCTCTATCATTGCACAACCAGTGTCTGTGTTCTCAATCGATACACATCCCTCCTGTTATGTGCAAATTTCAGCAATGTTTTTAATCTGTGGTGTCAAATTGACCCTGACTATTTTAACCCCTTAACTGTTAGAAAAGGTTTTGATCAGAAATTATGAAACATGATGATTCAGAAAAGGGGAGGAGCCCGATAAAATAATTCTCTGGTAACGCAACTTGTAAACTCCAATTTCAAAACGGTTTTACAGGATGAATTCTGAGTTCGTAAGCTTTCAAATGATACCTAATTTATGATAACTAGTAAAATATGTGATGCAATAAAAAAGGTGATAAAAAACATATTATATTTTAGAGGATAATATATATTATACTTTTTAGAGGATAATATTATTTAATAATTCTTTATTGACAAATACTAGAATATATGCTTTATTATGAACTTTTAGCATGAAAACGTCCCCGGTTACGACTGTAACCATAGTTCCCTGAGAAAGGGAACGAGATGATGCGTCGATGATGCTTTGGGAACGCTTTCAGCGGGAATGCGTCTGAAGCATCTATGTCAACTAGTCCAATGGAAGGAATGAACGTCACGGGCGGGTGACGTCATGACCAGGAAGAGATAAGAGTGCATCCGGTGCAACCGGCATTAGCTTAGAAAATTGGCGAAGCAAGTCGATCACAGGGATGCAGGAAGTATGGCAGGGCGACGCGTCATCTCGTTCCCTTTCTCAGGGAACTATAGTTACAGTCGTAACCCGCGACGTTCCCTTTCGAGGGAACTCGCGATGCGTCGATGACACTTTGGGAACGAGAATACCCAAATCGCCAAACTTTCAAATGCCTGAGTGTCAGCCTGTTGTCATCACAACACTAAGCACCTGAGACGTTGGGGCAGCGTCCAGGTCCAAGCTATAAAATCTGATGAATGTGAGCGGTAAGAACCAGTCCGCCGCATCACAAACGTCTTGGAGAGAACTCCAGATAATAAAGCTTAGAAGCCATACTACAGGTGGAATGAGCCCTGACCACCAAATGGTTGACCAGAGGACTCACAAGCAAGAAGAATAGTCTTGACTATCTATTTGCTCAATAGGTTGGATTTTCTCCACAGAGAAGTCCAATGTTATTGCTTTCTTTGTGTAACAGTTATGGGTGCTTCTCAATGGGTGCTTCCTTTCCCCGCGTCTCAGCTCCACCCCCTGTAGGATGTGAGGGAAAGCTGCAAAGACAAAAAAGGACGACGAGGGAATTTAAGGAAAGCTTTATACATTGGAATACTTGATCACTCGAGTGTCACTTCAAATTGCCATCAGCTGTGCTCAAAGGATCTGATGGAGGAGCAAGGAAATGAGGAGGGATATTAAGAGGCACCCTATAGCTGTGTCCCAATTCAGGGGGTGCATCCTTTGAAGGCCGCATCCTATGAAGTGCACGGCCGACACGGCCTTCGAAGGATGCACCGAGACTCGTTTAAAGGGGAAACGGTGCTAAGATATATATTTAGCAGTCTTAGACCTTTCCAATGATGTATAGTTTGTCATGATTAGATCAGGATTTAATTGTGATATAGTGTGTTATATCTTTCATTCACAGCAGAACAAACAAAAGCATGCAAGCTAGCTCAACCGAACTTCTTTATTGTTATTATTTTTCTTTCTTCTTCTCACCAACATCCAGTACAATGTATTGTGCGCTACAGCGCCCTCTATAGGTTAAGCCGTAACTCAATACACAACATATTTCCCCTTTTGTTTAGGAAGCTTACCAGGTAAAATAAAGTAATCAGCTTTTTCTTTTAAATCACTAAGACCTCGCCTGTAATTGTCAGGTTTAGTGCATGATGCCGAAGACGAGGACACGGGTACTTGAATGCAGTTAGTCTATTAACTAAATAAACTTTCAGGAACATACAGGAACAAAGGAAACACTCCAGCACTTCAAAGCACACTACCATACATCTACGACGACAAACAAACACTGAGGGAAAACACAGGGCTTAAATGTACTGGGGCTAACGGGAAAATTAATAAGACACAGGTGACGGGAATTTCTAATTAAACAGACAGGGAAAAACTAACAGGACTAAACCAAAATCACAAAGACAGGGGGAAACAAGATCACAGGACTAAACTGAACACATCAAAACCATGATGATTTCCATTACACGAGAGTAGATGTTAAAACTTCATGCTGATTTGTACTCGGCTTTCGCCAAGATAAGCACCAACTAAGACGTAGCTTTACAGTAACCTATGCTTCTCCATCCATTTACGCTTCTTTCCATCTGTTGACGTGAATCTCCTTCTGTCTGGTGTTAATAGTGTATTTGCGCGTCAGCACACACAACGGCTGCAACCACAGTGCGGTCCCCCCATAACAACCCTCTGGATTGAGCGGAGTAGGGAACATCTCTAGGGTCTTCAAGTGGGCACCTTCCGTCCTCAGTGTTTCGTCGACTAGCCCACGACACCTCAAGAGGGCTCGACAGTGACTCTAGCGTCCCAGAGTCACCCCCCTCCGTCCCCCACTCAACTCAGTCCAGCTTACTGACCTCTACTTCCCTCTTGCTGCTGAGACCTAACCACAATCTCACAATCTCTCCGCAACCCAACCATACGCGCCAACCCGTTTGACTAAGGCTGTCGAGCCCCACTGGTGCGTTAATATGCAGTTTCAGTGGCAACGGTTCTGTATGGCATACCACCTACCGCAAAACACAATATCTGCCCAACCACCCGTCATTCACGCAATATACACAGGAACGTAATGACTGTAAATACTATACAACCTCTACAAATAAACCAACAGTGCTGCTGAGACCTAACCACAATCTCAAAATCTCTCCGCAACCCAACCATACGCGCCAACCCGTTTGACTAAGGCTGTCAAGCCCCACTGGTGCGTTAATATGCAGTTTCAGTGGCAAAGGTTTCCGTATGGCATATCACCTACCGCAAATCACAATATCTGCCCAACCACCCGTCATTCACGCAATATACAGAGGAACGTAATGACTGTAAATACTATACAACCTCTACAAATAAACCAACAGTGCTGCTGAGACCTAACCACAATCTCACAATCTCTCCGCAACCCAACCATACGCGCCAACCCGTTTGACTAAGGCTGTCGAGCCCCACTGGTGCGTTAATATGCAGTTTCAGTGGCAACGGTTCCGTATGGCATACCACCTAGCGCAAAACACAATATCTGCCCAACATCCCGTCATTCACGCAATATACACAGGAACGTAATGACTGTAAATACTATACAACCTATACAAATAAACCAACACCCTTCAAGTTTTCAAGAATTCTACGAAATCGTAGCATGGCGGCCTGTACTCAGCCAGCTAGAATCTTTCCGTCTCAACCACAGCCAGTTGCTGCTCCTTTCTGCTGCTTCAGATAAGTTCTTTACTGTGCGACGCAACTCTTGACCACTGAATCCGACGTCTCTGAGGAACCGGGTTGTAGAGTGTGCCACAAAACCTCGACAACCCACTTCCACTGGATAAACCTGGACTCTCCATCCTCGCTGTTCTGCTTCAGTGGCCAGATGAGCATACCGCAATTTCTTCCTCTCATATGCCTCATCTACCGCATCCTCCCATGGCACTGTTAACTCTATCAGTTGAACAATGCGTGCTGATCCAGACCACAAAACAATATCTGGTCGTAGGTTAGTGGTGGCAATCTCAGGTGGAAAAATAAGCCGTTGATCAAGATCAGCCAGTATCTTCCAGTCCCTAGCAGCTTCCAGTTGTCCTGGGCGAGAATTGGTGTTAGCACCTTTTCTTGGTGGTTGCTCGCCTGGGCGGAGGAATATTGTCTTCTGCGTGTAATGTTTTGCTAGAACAGGCGGCAACTTATTGGTCATACTACGCTTGCCTTCCAATGCTAAAGCCAAACATCGCAATACTTGGTCATGGCGCCAAGTAAACCGACCTTGGCTAAGAGCCACCTTACATCCTGTCAAAATGTGCCTTAATGTGGCAGGTGATGAACACAAAGGACAAGAGGGATCCTCTCCTACCCAGAGGTTTAGGTTCTGCGGTGATGGGAGAACATCATATGTTGACCTAATAAGGAAACTGATCCCACTCTCTTCCATTGACCAAAGGTCTTGCCAGCCCATTTTTCGTTGTTCCACACTCTCCCATCTCATCCACTCTCCCTGCTTGGCCTGGGAAATGGCCTTTATACATCTCATCCTTTCCTCCTGCTTTCGCACCTCGTTGACTACCAGCTTCCTCCTTTGAGCTGGGCCTGCCTTGTGCCATTTAGGAGGAGCTAAACTGAGCCCAAAACCCCCTCTTCCATGCTGTACCTGTCCCACGATATCCCCAATTTGAAGGTCAGCCTTTGCCTCTACTACAGATTTCTTTGCTGACCACTTTCTACCAGTTTTTACCACAGGGGCTGCCTCCCTTACACATTTGTCGCGTGACTCTGCTAAAGTCATTTCCAGTCTGACCTTGGCACACTTAAACTCCTCGGTTAAAGCAGAGACTGGCAGCTGCAATACTCCTTTACTATAAAGTCCCACTCTGCTGAGGCAGCGTGGAACTCCCAACCATTTCCTGATGTATGAACTTATTAACGCTTCCAGCTTATCCACTGTTGTCAAAGAAACCTCGTACACAGTCAGTGGCCACAGCAACCTTGGCAGTAGGCCAAACTGAAAGCACCAGAGTTTTAGTTTGCCTGGTAGAGCACAGCTGTTTATGCTCTTCAACCCTTCCACTGCTTGTCGTCTAACTTCTCCCACTCGAACTGTGTCCTTTAGATCCCCATCGTACCATCTCCCTAGACTCTTCACTGGCTTCTGAGAAACTGTTGGTATTGCCTCACCATTAATGAAGAATATTTTATCTACTACCTTGCCTTTAACTATTGAGATGCTCCTTGATTTAGAGGGCTTAAATTGCATTCGTGCCCATTCAATATTATCTGTTAACTTCCCCAATAACCGATTAGTGCAGGCTACCGTTGTAGTCATGGTTGTCATGTCATCCATGTATGCTCTGATTGGTGGTAGTCGCATCCCAGAAGCCAAGCGCTCTCCTCCTACTACCCATTTTGATGCCCTAATGATTACTTCCATTGCCATGGTAAAAGCCAGTGGAGAAATGGTGCATCCTGCCATTATTCCAACCTCTAAGCATTGCCATGTAGTGCTGAATTCTGGAGTTGAGAAACTAAATTGCAAATCTCCAAAATAGGCTTTCACTAAATTTGTTATCGACATCGGTACCCTGAAAAAATCAAATGATGCCCAAAGAAGCTCATGTGGCACTGAACCATATGCATTAGCCAAATCCAGGAATGTCACGTGGAGCTCCTTCCTCTCCTTTTTAGCTGATTGTATTCGTTGCCAGATAACACTGATGTGTTCTAAGCATCCTGAGAATCCTGGAATGCCCGCTTTTTGAACTGAAGTGTCAATGAAGCCATTCTTTAATAGGTAGGTTGACAATCTCTGAGCAATAATGCTGAAGAAAATTTTGCCTTCGACGTTTAATAGTGAAATAGGGCGAAACTGACTGATGCTTGTAGGATCTTTTTCTTTGGGTATAAAGACTCCCCCTGCTCGGCGCCATGATCTAGGTACAACCTGCTTTTCCCAAGCCACTTTTATCAATTTCCACAGAATCCTTAGAACTCCTGAAGCACTCTTGTACACTCTGTACGGAACTCCATTAGGCCCTGGAGATGATGAAGCCCTTGCCTTTCTCACAACCTGCTCTATCTCTTTCCACTTAGGTGCACAGACCTCCATTTGGTATTCTGGTGGATTGACAGGTGGGATGTCTGACGGAATTGACATAGGCTCATGCCTTTTTGCATCTGTATGCGTTTCCTCCAAATATCTCTCTAGCTCAACCCTAGATGCTTTTAAAGTGCCATTCTTCTCACTGGTGAATAACTTCTTTATGAATTTGAATGGATCTTTATAGAAATTAGCCCTCGCACGTTCCTTCTTTTGGTAGCGTTTCCGTAGGCGCTCAGCTCTGCGTAATGTTGCAAGCTTATCTTTTATGGCCCTTTGTAAGAGATTGAGTCCCTCCTTCTGACTTTGTTCCGCTCTTTTCCATTGCTTCCTCAGCTGTCTCCTTTCTCTAACTAACCCTTCAATTTTCTGCTGCCGTCTAGACAATCCAGGAGTAGTTTGTACTTTTTCCTTCCTTTTTTCCACACCAAACCTCTCACTACCATATGCGTAAATGATGTCCCCAAATTTATCCAGCTTCTTTTCAACTGTACCAGTTAATCTTTCCAATGCAAAGCATAGATCTGTGTTTACCGTGTCCCATGCAGTTTTCTCACTAGCTCTTGGCCATCTAACTCCAGGCCTATGCCCGTTGAGGTTCTTTTCTCTCTTATGCTGGTTAGTCTGACCGGGTTCACAAGAATCAATGTGTTCATCACTAACTGTGCAAACCCTCATCTCCTCTATGACAGGGGTGCTGATATCCTGCGAACTGTGGTTTGCTTCCTGTCGCTGGATTTCATTCGACTGACTTGACTGACTCCGTAAGAAGTACTGATCAATGCGAGGCCCTTGTCCCTTCTCCCTCAAGCATTTCATTTTCCCTTGATGAATCTTCAAACCCCTGACCGTTGTCGCCTTGCTCCAGCCACAGACACAAGCTTGGAGTTCAATGGCTTTGCTAACTGCTGAACCTGAACTGGTCTTTTGTGAAGTACTCTCCATACTCATATCCGTTTCCATTCCAAAGTCGTTAACCATGTTGTCCACCATTGAGTCATCTGCCGCCCCTGCTCTCGCAGACTCTAGGGGTATTTTCCTCTTTAATTTTTCAGAAGCCTTGGGCGGGTGTCTCCAGCATCCTGTAAACACAGAGCTGGATACTGCCGACAAGGGTAGCTAACCCTTACCAGCCCCATTGGGGTCTCTTTCCTCCTGTCAGCTGTCTCTCCAGGCTGTCACAAGGTCTTTCCCTTGTTGCCAGCAGCACTATTCACCGCAGTCACTGGACGTATCCAGATCTTGATGATTTCCATTACAGGAGAGTAGATGTTAAAACTTCATGCTGATTTGTACTCGGCTTTCGCCAAGATAAGCACCAACTAAGACGTAGCTTTACAGTAACCTATGCTTCTCCATCCATTTACGCTTCTTTCCATCTGGTGACGTGAATCTCCTTCTGTCTGGTGTTAATAGTGTATTTGCGCGTCAGCACACACAACGGCTGCAACCACAGTGCGGTCCCCCCATAACAACCCACTGGATTGAGCGGAGTAGGGAACATCTCTAGGGTCTTCAAGTGGGCACCTTCCGTCCTCAGTGTTTCGTCGACTAGCCCACGACACCTCAAGAGGGCTCGACAGTGACTCTAGCGTCCCAGAGTCACCCCCCTCCGTCCCCCACTCAACTCAGCCCAGCTTACTGACCTCTACTTCCCTCTTGCTGCTGAGACCTAACCACAATCTCTCCGCAACCCAACCATACGCGCCAACCCGTTTGACTAAGGCTGTCGAGCCCCACTGGTGCGTTAATATGCAGTTTCAGTGGCAACGGTTCCGTATGGCATACCACCTACCGCAAAACACAATATGATGCAAGTATAAACAGTAATATAATGCAAACTTAAATGTTTCTTTATTTTTACTTAAAATTAGCCTTCTTTTCTTTTCAATACAGGTCCTTCTCAAAAAATTAGCATATTGTGATAAAGTTCATTATTTTCCATAATGTAATGATAAAAATTAAACTTTCATATATTTTAGATTCATTGCACACCAACTGAAATATTTCCGGTCTTTTATTGTTTTAATACTGATGATTTTGGCATACAGCTCATGAAAACCCAAAATTCCTATCTCAAAAAATTAGCATATCATGAAAAGGGTCTCTAAACGAGCTATTAACCTAATCATCTGAATCAACTAATTAACTCTAAACACCTGCAAAAGATTCCTGAGGCTTTTAAAAACTCCCAGCCTGTTTCATTACTCAAAACCGCAATCATGGGTAAGACTGTCGACCTGACTGCTGTCGAGAAGGCCATCATTGACACCCTCAAGCAAGAGTGTAAGACACAGAAAGAAATTTCTGAACAAATAGGCTGTTCCCAGAGTGCTGTATCAAGGCACCTCAGTGGGAAGTCTGTGGGAAGGAAAAAGTGTGGCAAAAAACGCTGCACAACGAGAAGAGGTGACCGGACCCTGAGGAAGATTGTGGAGAAGGACCGATTCCAGACCTTGGGGGACCTGCGGAAGCAGTGGACTGAGTCTGGAGTAGAAACATCCAGAGCCACCGTGCACAGGCGTGTGCAGGAAATGGGCTACAGGTGCCGCATTCCCCAGGTCAAGCCACTTTTGAACCAGAAACAGCGGCAGAAGTGCCTGACCTGGGCTACAGAGAAGCAGCACTGGACTGTTGCTCAGTGGTCCAAAGTATTTTTTTCGGATGAAAGCAAATTTTGCATGTCATTCGGAAATCAAGGTGCCAGAGTCTGGAGGAAGACTGGGGAGAAGGAAATGCCAAAATGCCTGAAGTCCAGTGCTGCTTCTCTGTAGCCCAGCTCAGGCGCTTCTGCCGCTGTTTCTGGTTCAAAAGTGGCTTGACCTGGGGAATGCGGCACCTCCTGCATTTCCTGCACACGCCTGTGCACGGTGGCTCTGGATGTTTCTACTCCAGACTCAGTCCACTGCTTCCGCAGGTCCTCCAAGGTCTGGAATCGGTCCTTCTCCACAATCTTCCTCAGGGTCCGGTCACATCTTCTCGTTGTGCAGCGTTTTTTTTTCCTTCCCACAGACTTCCCACTGAGGTGCCTTGATACAGCACTCTGGGAACAGCCTATTTGTTCAGAAATTTCTTTCTGTGTCTTACACTCTTGCTTCAGGGTGTCAATGATGGCCTTCTGGACAGCAGTCAGGTTGGCAGTCTTACCCATGATTGCGGTTTTGAGTAATGAAACAGGCTGGGAGTTTTTAAAAGCCTCAGGAATCTTTTGCAGGTGTTTAGAGTTAATTAGTTGATTCAAATGATTAGGTTAATAGCTCGTTTAGAGACCCTTTTCATGATATACTCATTTTTTGAGATAGGAATTTTGGGTTTTCATGAGCTGTATGCCAAAATCATCAGTATTAAAACAATAAAAGACCTGAAATATTTCAGTTGGTGTGCAATGAATCTAAAATATATGAAAGTTTAATTTTTATCATTACATTATGGAAAATAATGAACTTTATCACAATATGCTAATTTTTTGAGAAGGACCTGTAAGTGTAACCATTTAACAGTACAACATGCAAACAAACAAATTCACAAGCAAAACAGCATTCAGATTATTATTTTTTCTCAGTGACATTTCAATTCCTTTTTTTTCACTTCAAAGTTATTCCCTCTTATTTCCCTCTTTTTCTGTTGAACATGAGTTCATATGGTGACACTCCTGTTGTACTGTGTGGAGTTGCATGGTATCTGAGCAGGAAGTCCTGTATGAATGATTTCCATGGTTTCCTCTCCTGCTCGGCAGTAAGAAGAGTTTCTTTGAGAACGCGGTTCCAGCGTTCAATAGCTCTGTTTGCTTGTGGATAATACAAAGACACTTTCCTGTGTGTAATATCTGCCACTGCCAGGAATTCTGTGAACTCACTTGAGGTAAACTGTGTCCCATTGTCACTAATGAGGACCGTCTGGCAGTGACACTGGCTGAAGTGGAGCAGCTTGCGTCTTAGCGCTTTTATCATTCATCTGGCAGGTCACACATGCACTAATGCTGTCCTGCACCAGCATGTACATGCCAGGCCACCAGTATAAGTCACACAGCCTCTGCTTGGTGCGCACAACACCCTGGTGAGTTTCATGTGCCAGGTCCACCAGCTGTTTTCTCAGGGCTACAGGCACTAGCCGTCAGTGAGGGCCCCTGTATATTGTCACATCTTGAACTGAGAGTTCATCTCTAGTAGCGAAGTAGGGTTTGAGCACTGCAGGTAGAGACTTTGCTGTTTTAGGCCACCCCTTTTTCATCTGTGCCCTGATGGCAGTAAGCTCTGGGCATGCTTCACATGCCACATCAAAGTCCTTCACTGAGAGAGTTTTCAGTTCTGTGTCCAGCAGAGCTACATGTTCGGCCTCAGTCACTGACTCTGCATTCTCTTCTGATGGTAGAGGCAGACGGGAGAGACAGTCAGCAGCATAATTTTGTGCTCCTTCACGATACACCACGCTGTAGGTGAAGCAAAGAAGTCTGGCTGACTACCGGGCAATACGCATTCCCGCGCGCCCAAGTCCTTTTGTGTGTAGCAGTGTGGTCAGAGCCTGGTGATCTGTACGCAGTGTGAATCTTGTCCCCCATAAAAATGTCCTCCACTTTTCCACCACCCACACACAGGCTAACGCCTCCTTTTCCACAATGGAGTATTTTCGTTCGGCAGGGGTAAGTGAACGTGAGGCAAAAGCAACTGTGCGTTCCGTGTTATCAGTATGCATTTGTGTCAGTATGGCCCCCAACCCATAATCCGAAGCGTCTGTAGACACAATTGTAGTAAGGCTGGGGACAAAGACGGATAGCGCTGAACTGGTTACAATGCGAGTCTTGACTGTGTCAAAGCTTGATTGTGGTGCTGCGGTCCACTGAAATGTGTCATTACGCAGGCAGTCTTGCATGGGCTCCACCAGAGATGCATAGTTTTGCACACATTTTGCGTACCAGGCTGTGAGCCCCAGGAATGAGCGCAGTCCGGTGGCGTCGCTAGGCGCTGGAGCAGCTGTAATAGCCTTGAGGTGGTCTTTGTCTGGCAGCAAACCCTGAGCTGAGATGGTGTGTCCAAGGAACCGTAAGCTTGTCTGGTTGAAGTGACATTTTTCATTGTTGAGCTGGAGACCAGCTTCCTTTAGCGCAGCAAGCACCATCTGCAGGTTACGATCATGCTCCTCCTTTCCTGTGCCATAGACTATTACATCATCAAGATAATTCTGGACCCCCTTGAGGTCTTTCAGCACCAGAGACATCATTTTGGAGAACGCACTTGGAGCTGAACACAGTCCATATGGAATCCGACGAAACCTGAACAGCCCTTTGTGCGTTATAAATGCAGTCATATCTCTGCTTTCCTCTGGCAGTAACACCTGATGATAAGCATTTGCTAAATCAATGGTGGAGAACATAGTAGCTCCACGCATTTCAGAGAAGAGATCATCCATATGGGGAAGTGGGTGACTGTCCATCACTACCGCCTTGTTTGGTTCACGTAAGTCCTCGCACATTCTCACTGCATCATTCTTTCTTCGTGAAAATCAGTTTGGTCAGAAAATCGACAACGATGGGTGATACCCATGGAGATGCGTCAATCCTCTCTATCACATCCATTTCTAACAATCTTTCCAATTCAGCAGAGACAGCTTGTTTAAAAGAAAGTGGAAGTCTCCGCAGCTTTTGTTGAACAGGTTGGACGTCTTACCTGACTTTTACACGGTGAATGAAACCTTTGGCAAGACCTAGCTTCTCCCCAGTCACAGATCCGGCTTTGATCTCTCTGATCTCTGTCACTGGACCCGCAGGTAAGAGCATGCTGTTGTTGTCAATAGAAAGTCTCAGTGCTCTGAATAAGTCTATTCCCAGCAGAGCCGTGCCTGTCTTCACGATGTACAGTGTAGCTGGTACTGTAATGGTCGCATATTGCACTGTAGTTAACATGCAACCTATCACTGGAACGTCAGCTTTGGTGTAGGTCAATAACCTTTTTTCTGGCTCAGAAAGTGGCACACCACTGAAATGCGTTCTGTAGAGGTGCTCAGGAATGATTGACACCGCCGATCCCTTATCCACCACTAACTACACAATACGGGAAGTTGCTTTTGCCTTTATGGCTATTGTGCATGTAATTTTGTCACCTCGTTGTCCATTCTCTATCATTCGCACCGTATTCATTTCCAAAATAACCACTTCTCCTACTTTGGCTGTGTTTTGTTTGGACTTACATACACGGGCAAAGTGTCCGACTTTATTGCAATTTCGGCATGTCACTTTCCTTGCAGGGCAGTCCTGAGCATTTGCCATGTGAGCTGCTGATCCACATCTAAAACAGCTTTGATCCTGTTTCAGTGCTGCTGCAGGCTCTGCGGAGTAACTGCTCTTTGGTCTGGTTCTGAATGGACGTTTCGGTCTTGCCTTCACCACGTGCACTGGAGCATGCGGCTCCGAAGCTAGAGTCTGAGCATGTCCGATAGCCGAGCCCCCAACTTTACTGCTGTATCCAGAGTGAGGTCTGCCTCAGTTAGTACTTACAGTCTCTCACCTATTTTTACACAGCTAGCGTGCTCAATAAGTTGGTCCCGTATCATTTCGTCTGTATTACCAGCAAACCAGCAAACCCGCACGTAGTAGCTAACTCACGTAGCACGCCCACATACTCAGCTACAGTCTCATGTGTTCTCTTTACTCTTTGCCTGAACTTGTGTCTTTCCACCACGACATTTATTGCTGGACTGAAATGTGCACGCAGTGCAGCCACTGCTGAATCATATGTTGTACCTACGTTCGTGAGTGTATAAAATACACGTTGGCCTTCAGTGCCCAAGCAGTGTAGATTAATTGCACGCTTCCTCATATTGGGCCAGTCATCCCCATCCGCGTGATAAGCGAGCAGGTAATTCCCGAATATTTTCATCAACATATCGAACGGGATAGTGGGTTGTCCACTGAATGGCAGGAACAACGCAGGGAGAGGCACACCGGCAGTCGCCATCCTCGTCGCCAATTTGTTATATCTTTCATTCACAGCAGAACAAACAAGAGCATGCAAGCTAGCTCAACCGAACTTCTTCATTGTTATTCTTTTTCTTTCTTCTTCTCACCAACATACAGTGCAATGAATTGTGCGCTACAGTGCCCTCTATAGGTTAAGCCGTAACTCAATACACAACATTGTGAAGTAAACTTAGGCGTCCAGGTAGCGGGACAGTTTAATATATGATAAATTACTCAGATAGAAAATATTTGTAATAATTATTTAATATAATTTAATAATTTTTTTTTATTTACTCATACTTTACTTATTCAATATTTTAAAGAAAATATAAGAACAAAACATAATATTTATATTTTTATATTTTATTTGTATATTTAATTTCTTCATTCACATATCACACCTACCAAAGTCATATCTGGACACGACAAAGGGTGCTTATCAATTCTTATTTGTTTATCCTCGCTTCCTTTCCTCGCTTCCTTTCCCCGCGTCTCAGCTCCACCCCCTGTAGGATGCGAGTGAAGGCTGCAAGGAAAGAAAAGGAGAACAGAGGAATCGAAGGAAAGCTTATACATTGGAATACTTGATCACTTAAGCGTCTCTTCACAGTGTCATCAGCAGTGCTCAAAGGATCTGCCCTTATGTTGTTATGTAGTTTGGTTATTTGAGAAATTCATAATAAATAAGAATAAAGCAAGATACCCTGTCTAAATATGTGAGATGTGTGGTTTATTTAAACTGCAAAGGTAAAGTATAAATTAAAATTATTGTGACAGATGTGAAGGGGGAGGAGAATTTATATGTTTGTAAGGTTTCTTGACATAGGATACACCTGTGCATCCTCGCTCATAGCTCCTCTGGAAGCTTCCTCAGACCTCGTTCCTCGCCTCCTTGCGGTGCAATTAGAGAATTGAGATTTCTTTCAAGATGGCTGAGCTCGATGGGTTCTCTTACGAGAGTATCTCTCGTACTGCGTAATATCTTACGCTAGGGAGAAAACCTCCTTTCCACGAGATATTTAAGTCAAAAATTATCCTTAATTTTGAATCAAAAACGCGTTGCTGCAGCATGCAGACATAGGCAAGACGGCCCGCGTGCCTATTGGCTGACCTGCGGCAACAGCAGCAGCCTATCGAGAGAGGCCCTGCGTGACGCCATATCCAATGGGGGTGCCTTCACCCCACTACGTCACGTCCCGCCGAAATAGGCGTGGCCTTGACCTATAAACATAGCTCGACAGGCTGATTCAAACTGATTTTCATCTCTTCAGCGAAGCTCACGCATCGCTGCATCCAGAGTGGGAAGCCGCGCCGTCGAAGAACAAGCCTTCTGCGGGACGAGCCTTGAACCTGAAGTCGCTGGCCTTCACCTCGCCGCCTTCAGGCGCCGTACCTGCTATGCTTTCCGGCGTCAATATCCTTTTACTCTGCTGAGAGTGTGTTCGCCGTCGCGACTCACACTCTCTCTCTTTATCTAAAAGAGCAGCGTCTTTTTAAAGATGCTTCGTTCCTGTGGCTCGTGCCGAGCCGCACTCAGCGACGGGGACCGCCATTTCATCTGTGTTTCCCGCCTGGGTAAGGATCATGAAGCTCTCGCTCTCGCTGACGGTGGCTGCCATCATTGCGAGCTATTGCCATGGTGACTCTGAGGACTCGCCTGGCATTTTTTGTCAGAGTCTGCACTCCCGCCCGCTGTAGTGCCGCTCCGTAAATCGCCGTACTCAGCGGGTCCCCGAGCCTTCTCCAGCCCGTGAAAGCTCGCTGGTTCGCCCGCCAGCTTCACCAGCTTCAATCGAATCGCTCATTGACGGACAACCGCCGCCACGCTCCGCCGCTTCTGCCATTAATGACGACGAGATAGCGGCATCTGTAGAGAAGGCCAGCTGCTCTATCCTGGGGTCGGACAGTGAGGATTGGGCGAGCTCTGTGGACCCTCCCCCCTTCTGCCCACGAGTCGTCAGGGAAACGTGCCAGCATCAAAACTGCGTCTAGCTTTCTTCACGTTATAAGAGAGCTACCCCGCCCCCCCATGGGCATGCGTCACCGGCGAAATGAGGAAAGAGTGTGTTTTAGTCCCGCCGAGGCCGGACCAAACTCCATTTCTCAAACATTTCTCAGCTCCTCTTAGTTTGAGCAGCTGAAAATGTCAATATTGCAGCAATGAGCCTGATGTATAACACGCACGCCTGCAAACAAACGCCGACCCACATAAAACAGTGATGACGCTCTCTTATCTGCTCGAGCTAATTTAAGCTTGTGTTGTTTCCCCCTGTGGCACAGTGGCGAAACCCAAAGCCTTCGCACAAGAGACCTGTGTTCGATCCCAGCTCTCGCAGCAGATAAAATTTAGTCTCGCCGCGGCCAGACTTCCACCGAAACTTTTCGCTCGTTCAGTTCCAGAAAATGCGACTGTTCCAGTATATTTTGCAGTAAACAAGCCGGTACCACAGCCCGCTTGCCTGCACACAAACGCCATTTTTACAGAGACTCAGATAAATCCCAAAAAGAGTGTATTTTCTGGTATTCTGGCCACGGCCGATGGTGTTATGAGTGTTGTAAGAATGCCCACGTCTCAGTGCCCATTCCCACACACAGACACAGCCCACCACAGTACAGGGCTAGCACGAATAAAATCGACTCATGTCGATTGTGCATTAACCCTTTCACACGTACGATCACAACGGTGTGATCAGTCTTGGCTGGTCCCTGGAGCGTACTATCACACCGGTGTGATTAGAATGGTCAGTGCTTCACGTGATCAACTGCTAAATTCAAACGTGCTTTCGCTCGTTGACTGGCGCTGAGCCAGAGACAGACGCACTCAGTGCTGTCATATATCACAACTATTGAGTGTTTTCAACCACATAATGTTTATTTTAGGTTTCAGACACTTAAATACACATAATTACTAGCAAAACAATGATTTTGAGTTTGTAAAAAACACACTGATGTCTATGGAAGCGGCAATAATTCTTCTTCCTTTCCATTATAATAAGACAACACTTTTATTCATATCAGATACACATTGTGTAAGTAGCTTTACATTTTATCCTATTCTTCTCCCAGTTCACCTGCCACTTACTTTCATGTATTTCGTGAGAAGTGGAGGAATTGACGTGTTGTAAATCCAACAGATCCGATTCTCTGAACTGTGAAACAAACTAACATGGCGCCGCCCATTGCGCATACAGCTCAACTAACGCGATCGTTATAAAGGTGTTTAAACAACAAAATACTTCCAATTGCACATATTTGACAATCGGAATATCAGTGTTTCATGCTATAGCTAATACATTTGTGTATATTTTTAATTAAAAAGGAAAAATTACATAAAAGCAGATCATCATTCATTCAGCGCTGTGTTGTAGTTGCGCTGTGCCACGTGACAAGCAATGACGTGTCACCATGGAAACATTAAAGTGACAAGTTCTAAATAACGGTCGCCTTGAAAAACTCACGCTGGGGGGTCAGTTAGAATATTTTAAACTTACGTGTGAAAGGGTTAAATGTAGTGAATGTGCCCACGACACAGTGCCCACAAACACTACAAAATGCATGTCCCACGGTTTCTGTAAAAACGAAACCAGCACACATTCAGTCAGCTCCGGCCGACGGTGTTCTCAGTGCAGTGAGTGTGCCCGCCCACATTCCCTCACAGACATGTTAGACCCCACAGGGTTCGTCCCGTTCGCCCTCTCTCTACAAACTGTCACAGAGAAGTCGAGTGCGGCCAGGCTGCCCGCTGTGATCAGCGCCCCGCCTCGTACACTGCAAACACAGTGTTTATTTCTCAGCACACCGGAGCTCTCCGGCCGCCGCTATGCCGCGGCCAGAGCCCAGATTTCATTCTACCTCTGGCTATTCATGCAGATGCGTGGACAAAGCTTCCCGGGGTATCAGAATGGGTGCTGAACACTATAAAAAGAGGCTATTCGCTGCAGTTCGCTCAACGTCCCCGCCGCTACACGGCGCGAGTCGAAACTACGGTAAAAAACGAAGTAACTCATCTACTTCGAGCCGAGATAGCGAAACTACTGAGCAAAGGGGCCATAGAACCTTTATCTCAGGCTCAGAGCAAAGGGGACCATACAGCAGATATTTTCTGGTATCGAAAAAAGATGGGGGTCTCAGACCCATTCTAGATCTACGACAGGTGAACAGAGTGCTTGTGAAGCGCCAGTTCAGAATGCTTACAACCAGGAAAATCCTTGCGCGAGTTCGCCAGGAGGACTGGTTTATGTCAATAGATCTGAAAGACGCCTATTTCCAAATACAAATAGCGTCACGTCACAGGCGATTCTTGAGATTCACCTTCAAGGGCCAGGCATATCAATACACAGCTCTGCTGTTCGGCCTGTCCCTGGCACCCCGTACATTTACGATGTGCATGGATGCAGCTCTCGCACCACTGAGACTTCAGGGGAAGCGAGTTTTGAACTACTTGGACGATTGGCTGATTCAAGCATCTGGAGAATCTGGGTCTCATAGTCAATTGGGCGAAGAGTTCGTAGTCTCCCAGTCAGAAGATTTCTTTTCTGAGAATAGTGCTGGACTCGCTGTCCATGACAGCACGTCTGTCGCCGGAGCACGGACTAGACATTCAGCACGCCGCAAAATCCTTCCGCCGCTGCTCTATACTCCCGCTTAAAAGGTTTCAGAAAATGCTGGGCCTCATGGCCTCAGCGTCTTCAGTACTCCAGCTGGGTCTGCTTCGCATGCGCCCACTGCAGTTATGGCTGAAAGCGCCAGTGCCACCCCGGGCATGGACCTCTGGTCTGTTTCGCCTCAAGGTTGATCTAAAATGCGTCTCAGCTCTGGAACCTTGGAAAGCAACCAACTGGTATCAGTCAGGTGTGAGTCTGGGGACTTCCTCGAGTGTGAAGGTGGTGTCCACGGACGCCTCCACCTCGGGATGGGGAGTGCTGCTCGAGGGCAGACCGGTCTTTGGCCAGTGGTCAGAACAGGAAAAGCTTCTACACATAAACTGTCTTGAAATGATGGCAGTCGACAACGCGCTACGGCGCTTCTGTCCCCAGATAAAAGGTCACCACGTCTTGGTCCGGTCGGACAACATGTGAGTGGTGGCATACATAAATCACCAGGGTGGCATCAGGTCCCGAAACCTTTACAGGCTGACGGAACGCCTCCTGGTCCGGGCTCAGCACAACCTGCTTTCACTGAAAGCAGCGCATGCGCCTGGTCACTTTTTCCCCCCCGTCTCGCTCCTGCCTCAGGTGTTGGAACGAATCAGAGAAAACGGATACCCAGTGCTGCTCGTGGCTCCGCTCTGGACGAACCGGGCTTGGTTCCCCGTCCTGATGCAGCTGACCAGCACTGCCCCGTGGCCTATACAGTTGAGGAAAGACATCCTCTCTCAGGCTAAGGGCTCGATTTGGCATCCTCGCCCAGATCTATGGTCCCTACATGCATGGGCCATCAACGGTTACCCGCTAACCTTTCGGAGGGAGTATTAAACACGATCACGCAGGCTAGGGCCCCGTCTACTAGACGGCTCTATTCCTCGAAATGGTCTGTGTTCTCTGCCTGGTGTCAAGCTCAGGGCTTTTCAACCCTAGACT
This sequence comes from Siphateles boraxobius, assembly GCF_051911475.1. Classification (NCBI taxonomy): domain Eukaryota; kingdom Metazoa; phylum Chordata; class Actinopteri; order Cypriniformes; family Leuciscidae; genus Siphateles; species Siphateles boraxobius. The sequence goes on along the minus strand of NW_027508722.1, from coordinate 15,962,443 downwards.
GCGTGGTAACGGAAGTACTCTCCTTCCTTCAAGAGGTGCTGGATAAGGGCAGAACCCCATCCACGCTCAAAGTGTATGTGGCGGCTATAGTGGCGTTTACAAAACCGACGTCTGGCCAGTCACTAGGGAAAAACGACCTGGTTGTGGGATTCCTCAGGGGAGCTCGGAGGATGAACCCTCCCAGACCCCCTTCAGTCCCTGTGTGGGACCTTTCTACAGTTTTGGAAGCCATGAAAGGTGCCCCAGTCGAGCCAATCCATTTGTCAGACATGAAACATCTGTCTTTCAAATGGTGTTTCTTATGGCTCTCGCTTCAGTGCAGCTCATCTGGGACTTACAAGCGCTTTTGGTAAGAGCCACGTGTATGGAATTTGGGCCTAAAGACTCAAAAGTCATACTCAAACCAAGGCACGGGTACATGCCTAAATCCCTCAACACATCGTTCATGGCCCAGGTTATTTCCCTGTCCGCCCTTCCGGTTCACAATGAGGAGAAGGACGCGAGTCTCCTTTGCCCCGTCAGGGCACTAAGAGCTTGTGCTCAGACAGACTGAGCAGCTCTTCGTTTTGTTTGGCGGGCGTTCTACGGGACTGGCCTCATCAAAACAGAGCCTATCCAGATGGAAAGTCTATGCCATAGCGCTGGCTTACACTTCTAAGGGCCTGCAGTGTCCTTTGGATGTCAGAGCACACTCCACGAGAGGTGTGGCCTCGTCGTGGGCATGGTCTAGCGGGATTACCTTGCAAGAGATCTGTACGGCGGCAGGCTGGGCCTCGCCGTCTACATTTATAGGGTTTTATAACCTAGAGGTTCCCGCCTTACAGGCCAAGCTTCTGTCAGTCTAGAATTCAGCACAATCTGCCCCTCTGCGCCGGCTCAGAATGCTGAGTTTTGCTTGTGCATCGCTCACTGATCGATAGAACAGCTCCATGGGTATTAAAAACCCGTACTGCCACCCAGTTCAGGCTGAAAGCTTTCACCCTGGCTGTGTGGTGCACTACTAATATGGTTAGCTCCCGTGGGATGCTATTTATAGGGAATGACGCTTCTAGCCTCTCCTCCCTGACTCTCTTTGAGTCTATGGTGAATATGCACTATATGAGCCCCGGGCTACTGCCCTTGGGACTTTGGTGTTGGATCCCAGTACGCATGGCGTGTTACACTGTGTTCCCCATAGCGTAAAATATTACGCAGTACGAGAGATACTCTCGTAGGAGAATGTACTCGGTTACTAACGTAACCTCGGTTCTCTCTAGAGAGGGAACGAGTACTGCGTATCTTGCCGTGCTTACAACACGCTCTGGTTCGCTTCGGCGATGAAAACCAGTTTGTATCAGCCTGTCGAGCTATGTTTATAGGTCAAGGCCACGCCTATTTCGGCGGGACGTGACGTAGTGGGATCGAAACGCCCACGCAAGCCGTCTTGCCTATGTCTGCATGCTGCCGCTACGCATTTTACTTTGATTCAAACTTAAGGATAATTTTTGGCTTCAATATCTCGTGGAAAAGAGGTTTTCCCCATAGCGTAAGATATTACGCAGTACTCGTTCCCTCTCTAGAGAGAACCGAGGTTACGTTAGTAACCGAGTATGTTTCCAGGCCACAGGATGTAGGACGGAGGAGTGAGGAAACCACGAGTGATATTGAGGAGCACCCAACAAATTATAATGGGTTCTATCATCTTTTGTCGCATCGCACCACTCGTGTCTAGTGTAGGCATTGACACAGTGTAAATCTTGAAGAACATTTAGTTCTACCAGAAAGACTCGGGAGAATAAATACTGTAACAATAAATACATTTATTGATAGCCCAGCAAACAATAAAGTTCTTTGGCGTAGGCCCCGTCCATAGCTCGCAATCCGAGGGTCCGGACTCTGCATTTCCTGCCTGAAGACGAAGGCAGGGGCGCAGCCGACCCCCAAAAATAGGTGGAATAATAATCCACCGGGACGGAGCCCACCCCCAAAGAACGGTAGAGGAAGTAAACCCACCGGTCGTGAATCCTGGAGATCCTAAAATAGAAAAGAAATTAAAATTAGTGTGTTTTTTTTTTTTTTTTTTTTTTTTTTATATATATATTTTATATAGCCATCTTTGAAGAGTCACGTGGCCACGGGCTATCTTTTGATAGGACACATGGGCCACAGGCCATCTTTTGATAGAACACATGGGCCACAGGCCATCTTTTGATAAGACACATGGGCCACAGGCCATCTTTTGATAGGACACATGGGCCACATGCCATCTTTTGATAGGACACATGGGCCACATGCCATCTTTTGATAGGACACATGGGCCACAGGCCATCTTTTGATAGGACACATGGGCCACAGGCCATCTTTTGATAGGACACATGGGCCACATGCCATCTTTTGATAGGACACATGGCCACAGGCCATCTTTTGGAAGAACACGTGGGCCACAGGCCATCTAGATGGGACACATGGCCACGGGCCGTCTAGAACTATAGTGTGAAACGCCGTTAAAGCAGACACTTAGCCCGCAGGCCATCTTGGTTTAGTAGCTAAACCATGCTATCATAAAAAGTGCCAGCCACTTTGGCAAAAACACCACCACCAGTAGATAAATAGGAATTTACCTAGATCATGACTGGAGAGCTTGCTGAGCTTCGAGAATAGATTTTGAATCTGGTCTTATGTAGGATTCAAATGCCGAGGAGGACCACCTGCCCAGGATTTTAATAGCAGCTGGAGAGATGCCACGCTCGGCTGCTGTAGTAGCGGCTCCAATCCTGAAGGAATGTCCAGTGAACTGAGAGGGGGATAAGCTGCAGCTTTTGAGAACAGAATTGAGGTAGAACCTGAACCGGTTTTGAGAGAGAGGTGCTCCGTTGGGTAGAATGAAGAGGGGAGAGATACCGGAATGTCTGGGACGGATTTTAAGGAATTTAGCCATAGAAGAGAAGGGGCAAAATTCGCTACTGGTTTTAGAGATCGTTAAAGTAACGCCTGAACCTTTGGAGTCGTTCTTAGAATGTTTAAGAAAGAGTGTGAAAAAATTAGGGAAAAAAAATAAATCTGAAAAGGAAAGACCGCGGGCTGGATCGAATGTATTGGTAGGTGAAGTAAATTCTCCTGGACGCATGAAACCGTAAAAAGCTGTTAGAAAAACTGCTTCTAGCAGAGTGTTAATATAAGTGGAAAACAGGCCGTTGCGAACTGAAACTATTAACCTATGGATTAAAGGTAACGTCAAAGGCAGCCTTTTGTCGGAGGACGCAGTAGACGTTTTGGCTATGCCTTTGAGCATAAGGCGAATAGGAGTGGCGGTGAAAAGGCTGTGAGAATCGGGATTGAAATATTTGGCGTAGAATTGAACGCCTGCGAGTAGTTTACGAATACAAGAGATTTTTAAATTACGTTTGTCGAAATTGAACACGAGAAAGGAGCAAACGGTCGAAATCAAAATAGGAAAGAGAGGAAGTTGGAAGGCAAAACAAAACATTGAAAACGAATACCAGGCGGAAGCATAAGCTTTGAGAGTGGATGGAGCAACACCTTTAGATATGTAGAGTCTAGCTGAGCAGAGCAAATCTTCTAATATAGCGTTGTGGCGAGCATGGGAGGGCATGGTGTTGGATCCTTGTTGGCTGCGGGGCAGAGCCGTCTGAAGGTCTGAAAACGAAAGCGAGAGAGAGCGTCAGCGACAACATTGAAGTGGCCAGGAATGTGAGCAGCTTTGATGATAAAGTTGTAAATGACAGATTGCCAGATTAGCCGACGCAAAAAAGGCATGATCATCGGGCAAGATGATCTGCCTTTATTAATGATAGCTACGGTAGCTTCATTATCACAAAACATAAGAATTCGTTTCCTAGACCACTCGGGACCCCAGATTACACTAGCTACAACTAGGGGATATAGTTCGTATAGCGCTGAAGAGAGAGGATTGGATGTTGATTTGGGGAAATCGTCCGGCCATCTCTCTGCGAACCAGTGCCCTTGAAAATATCCCCCGAACCCGACAGACGGAGCCGCATCGGTGAATAGATGTAAATCTGCGGACGATTCGAAAGCCTCGTTATAGAAAAAAGAAATGCCATTCCAATCGTTTAGTAAGCGAGACCAAAATGTGATGTCAGATCGGCAGCCCTCGTCTAACTGGACCGGATTACTGAGTTCAGGCACGGAATGAGCCGCTGTTAGAAGACGCGATATGAAAGCCCTGCCTTGCGGGATGATGCTCATTGCGAAATTTAGATGGCCCAGCAGGGACAATAAATCGCGCTTCGAAACGACATGAAGAGAAGAAAATTTTTCCAAAAAGGATCTGATTCTTATGAGCTTTTCTGGGGGAAGAGAGGCTTGCATTTGAACCGTATCGAGGGAGATACCTAAAAATTCTAGGATAGTGGAGGGGCCCAGAGTTTTCTCTGAAGAGAGGGGAACACCGACGTCGCTGAAAACCTGCTTTAAGATATCAAGAATGGAAGAACGTGGAGAGGGGAAATCGATTAGCAAGAAATCATCGAGTAGATGCAAAACGAACGGAAGTTTACAGACGTTCAGCAGGATCCAACACAAAGCTTCCGAGAGACTGTTGAAGATATGAGGGCTGCTCCTACACCCAAAAGTAAGCCTTACTGCAAAATAGAACTTTGAATCCCATTTAACGCCGAAGAGTGGCCAGTCAGCAGGGTGTATGGGCATGATTTTAAAAGCGTCTGTTATGTCTGCTTTAGCCAGCCAAGCGCCATGACCAGCTAGCTTGATTAACTGTATTGCGTTGTCCACCGAAGCATAGTGAAGGGAGAATGGTTCTAGCGGAATACATTCGTTAACGCTTGGTATTATGCTGGAATGAGGGGAAGACATGTCGAAAATGAGACGTTTTTTGCCGGAGTATTTACGGGTAGCGACGCCAATAGAGTTAATCCTGAAAGGGAAAAAAGGAGGAGAGGCGTATGGGCCGATAACATAGCCTTTATTGACTTCTTTCTCGAGCAGAGTAAAGACGACGCCGGGCTCGTTCATAGCTGATTGCAAGTTTTTTGCTGAAAAAGATGCGGTGAGAGGTGAGAGTATCCCCACCCTAAACCCTTGGGACAAACCAGTGATGAGATAGTCAACAAATGATGGATCGGGGTGAGAAGAAAGGTAGGTAGAGAGGTTTTGGATGTTGATGGGTGTGGATGGATGTTTTCTCAGAATTTCTTCTGAAAAGGGGCTTTCTTTTTGGTTTGAGGTTTGAATCGCCGTGGGCAGACAGATCTTGGGTGCGGGTCCTTGCACAGGCTACAAATATGAGCAAAACGACAATTATTCAATGAACACACAGATTCGTTAAACAAATTGCAAATGGGATTGTCATAAAATGTTTCAGCAGGGCGACCTCTGCTGTAGGAGCTGCGTCTTACATTTACAGAACCACGGACAGCGTCCGAATCGAGGTTGGTAAAAGCTTTCGGGCAGAGAGCAGCTGAGTGTCCGTGAGCGCTGCAGATAGAACACGACAAACTTCTTTGACCGCCGAAGTGACGAACTAGCAGTTCAGTGTCAGTGATCGACCAGTCAAGTCTTGAATTGTAGAGTGAAATGCAAGACGCGGATTTAGCAGAAAATGATTTATGGTACTCGTAAAATAAAGTGCCTCCGTACCTTTGGTTAAAGTCTGCCATCATCGAAAGATAAAGGTCAAGCTCTTCCCTTCTATTTGGGAAAACTTGGCATAGGGTGTCCCTGTAAATGCTAAAGGCGATTACGAACTCTCCGAACGATAAATTGCGTTGCAAACGCGGGTCTGAAGTTTTGAGGAGCACTGCCACGTCACCACAGTCCACCATTTTTCTGTCAGCAGCTGGCGAAGGGAGAAGTAAGGAAGCCAAGTTGATATCCTTACCTTGGATAATATTTGACCTGAGATGTGGAGATACTGTAGCAGCAGCGGGAGGAACGAAACTCCTACCAAAAGCTTGAGCTGGTATAGATGAGGAGAGATTAAAGCTGGGAGAAGCCGGTGGAGCTGAGACATTTTGAGATGACGACTGAATCCCGAGGAGAGGAGCGGGCAGAGAGGCCGATGTAGAAGGTATGTTTGTTGAGATGCTACCGGAAAATGAAGGCCGGGTTGTAATGGGATCTGGGCTGTGGTCAGGGATGCCTAAAGAGTTTTCAAAAACCGACATCTTAAACTGTAACCCTTTAACCGTTTGGGATAAATCGTAAACAGCAGAAAGAAGCAGCTGATTAGTATCGAGAGAGACAGCTGAATGCGGAGGAGATATCTCTTGTGCCGGTAGAGCTGGGCGTTTAGCTGAGCGAGATGTGGATTTTGCTGATCTTTTACCACTGGCTTTTTTCGGCTGGGCGGTGGTCACAGCGGCATCTGGATGAGGTGTAGATGCAGGTGGATTGCCCAGAGCATTCTGGGCTAAGAGCAGAAGATCTTCTCTTGAAATTCCTTCGCTAACAGGGATGCCGGCGTCCTCGAGAGCGTTTAGGATGAGTTCGGAAGACCAACTCGCCCATAGAGAGGTGCGGCATTGAATACGGGTACTGCGACGTGAAGCAGAAGGAGATGGCTGAACGAAATCCTCTGAATCGGAATAATCACAAATTGATTGCGTGTCCTGAGACATGGTTTGGTTCTACTACTGAGCTTAACAGCTGAATCTGCATGAAAGCGTCAGCATCTGTGAACTCAGACATGTGTAAGTACTGGTCTTTTATACCACAAGTCTTAGACACGATTGGATAGATGAGAAGGTAATAAGTGACGTAGCAATTGAGTCTTCCTGGCAGAACTTAACGCTAGAGCTTCCATTTCTTCACTGAATTTACTGGATATTTACAATATATTAATAAATGCTCATAGGAATCACTCTAATCAGTGAATGATCCTTTATAGTCAGAATTATTATTGAAAACATTGTCCTCAGTTTCTGAGATTTGTTCTACTAAATCACTCACATCATCCAAACACTGTCCTAACACCTCACTCAAACTGTACTTTGTCGCCAGTTTTCTTTAGACAGAAAATGACACTCGATTGTACCCACAAGGAAAAAAAAAAGGTTTTACTATCATTGGTAGTAAATTTGACTGACGGTCTTTGTCTTAAGTAATATCTGTGGTCCCCATAAGGGAAAATCTAATTGTTTTTTTTGTTTTGTTTTTTTAATGTAAAAATGCAGGAAGTTTTCTGTGAGGGCTGTGTTAAGTGGATAGAATATACAGTTTGAACAGTATAAAAAAACATTATGTATATGGAAAGACCCCATAAAACACTAAAAACCGGCAACAATGATTATTGATACATGCTTGTAAAAATGTTTGTCCTGTGTTTGAAAACAAAATATTACACGAAATAGTAGATAAATAAAATATTAGATAAATAAAGCTATTTGAAACTTGGCCTTCATATAATAGTAAAATAGAGAAAAGGTTCAAGTTTGACCAATAGATGATATTTACTTAAGTTTGCAATATCATGAGAGAGATTCATCAGAAAAAAAGTCAAACAAAAGAGGAAAATATTCTATTATTTATTTATTTTGAATTTTCACAAAAAAAAAAAGGGTAAAAATTAGTTTGGGTCAAAATAACCATCGGACATCACAGATTTGGTCAAAATGTGTACAGGCATTTTGAAAACTCTCTAACACAAGAAATCCATGTTTATTAATTTTTCATAAGGTTCAGAAAGGTTTAAAGATACAATCAAATTTAGATAAAATTTGCTTCTGGGTCAATTTGACCCCAGAGATTTTTGAAAGGTCGATGTGCCTTCTCCAAAGTCATGTGGTTTAAAAAAAAATCAATGATTGTATGTGCTTTGGCTCAATTTTATTTGGATTAGTGGTCATTTTAAAAATGTAGTACAAATTCCATATTATCTAGGTCCGTGTATTTCATTGGACCGTGTATTTAATCATTCTATGAAAATAGTGCTTTAAAAGAAATTCAATTCAGATTATTTCCAGAGAATGGGGTAGGGTTTTTTTTTTGCTAACACTTTACGGTAAGGGTACATGAATTATCATGAATTCATGTATAAATTCATGCATTAATTCTGCATTCATTCATGCATTAATATCTCATGAATCATCAGGAACTAACACGAGTTCAACGTTTTTCATTCATGATTTCATGGATGAACAACGCCTTAATTAAAACATTAACTAAGATGAGCACATCATCATGAATTATGATTTATTACGCATGATCATTATGTTTTCTTTGTTCTTTGTCTAGGTCAGTGACCTAGTCACCACTTTAGTTGAGGGGCCACACACATGATGAAGTCATTGGTAGATAATGCTTAGTTAATGATGACTACTGTATTGGACAGACCCCAAAATAGACCAATCACAACTCATAGCACACAAATTCTGTTGACATTCAAATACAGTAGTCATCATTAACCAAGCATTATCTATCAAGGACTTCATCATGTGTGTGGCCCCTCAACTAAAGTGGTGACTAGTCCTTTGAAACACTGATGAACAATGTGCTATTAATGGTGGCATAACTGTGAACAAAGACAACATCATGATCATGCGTAATAAATCATAACTCATGATGATGTGCTCATCTTAGTTAATGTTTTAATTAAGGCGTTGTTCATCCATGAAATCATGAATGAAAAACGTTGAACTCGTGTTAGTTCCTGATGATTCATGAGATATTAATGCATGAATGAATGCAGAATTCATGCATGAATTTATGATAATTCATGTACCCTTACCTTAAAGTATTACCTTTTTTTTTATTAAAAAAGAAAAAAAAATCATAAAATTAATATTTGTTTTATTATTGTTTAAAAAATGAACAGAGCATAACATTACATTTGCAACTCATTTGAACAAAAGGTCAGATGTTATTGCTTTCTTTGTGTATCAGTTATGAGTGCTTCTCAATAGATGCTTATTTTCACCGCGTCTCAGCTCTTTCCCCTGTAGGATGTGAGGGAAGGCTGCAAAGACAAAAAAGAAGGACGAAGGAATTTAAGGAAAGCTTTATACATTGGAATACTGGATCACTTGAGCGTCACTTCAAAGTGTCATCAGCTGTTCTTAAAGGATCTGATGGAGGAGCAAGGAAACGAGGAGGGATATTAAGAAGCACCCTATAGCTGTGTCCCAATTCAGGGGATGCATCCTTTGAAGGCCGCGTCCTATGAAGTGCGTGGCCGACACGGCCTTCGAAGGATGCACCGAGACTCGTTTAAAGGGGAAACAGTGCTAAAATATATATTTAGGAGTCTTAGACCTTTCCAATGATGTATAGTTTGTCATTATTAGATCAGGATGTAATTGTAATATTGTGAAGTAAACTTAGGCTACCAGATAGCAGGACGATTTGATATATGATAAATTACTCAGATTGAAAATATTTGTTATAATTATTTAATATAATTGAATACATTTTTTTTATTTACTCATACTTTACTTATCCAATATTTTAAAGAAAATATTAGGACAAAACATAATATTTCTATTTTTATATTTTATTTGTATATTTAATTACTTCGTTCACATATCACACCTACCAAAGTCATATCTGGACACGACAAAGGGTGCTTATCAATTCTTATTTGTTTATCCTCGTTTCCTTTCCTCGCATCCTTTCCCCGCGTCTCAACTCCACCCCCTGTAGGACGCGAGTGAAGGCTGCAAGGAAAGCTTATACATTGGGATACTTGATCACTTGAGCGTCTCTTCACAGCATCATCAGCAGCGCTTAAAGGATCTGCCCTTATGTTGTTATTTAGTTTGGTTATTTAAGAAATTCATAATAAATAATAATAAAGCAAGATACCCTGTCTAAATATGTGAGATGTGTGGTTTATTTAAACTGCAAAGGTAAAGTATAAATCAAAATTATTGTGACAGATGTGAAGGGGGAGGAGAATTTATATGTGCGTCAGGTTTCTTGACAAGAAAGATTTCTGCATAGGATACACCTGTGCATCCTCGCTCATAGCTCCTCTGGAAGCTTCCTCAGACCTCGTTCCTCGCCTCCTTGCGGTGCAATTAGAGAATTGAGATGTCCTTCAAGATGGCTGAGCTCGATCGGGTTTCACTCCGGGAAGGAGGAGTGAAGAAACAAGGAGTGATATTGAGAAGCACCCAACATCACAAATTATAATGGGTTCTATCATCTTTTGTCGCATCGCATCACTCGTGTCTAGTGTAGGCAGAGACAATGTAAATCTTGAAGAACATTTAGTTCTTTACTGAATTTACTGGATATTTACAATATATTAATAAATGCTCATAGGAATCACTCTAATCAGTGAATGATCCTTTATAGTCAGGATTATTGAAAACATTGTCCTCAGTTTCTGATATTTGTTCCACTAAATCACTCACATCATCCAAACACTGTCCTAACAACTCACTCACAATGTACTTTGTCACCAGTTTTCCTTAGACAGAAAATGACACTCAATTGTCCCCACAAGGTAAAAAAAATCAGGTTTTACTATCATTGGTAGTAAATTTGACTAACGGTCTTTGTCTTAAGAAATATCGTACCCCGTTACTAACGTAACCTGGGTTCTCTCTAGAGAGGGAACGAGTACTGCGTAATATCTTACGCTATAGGGAAAACCTCTTTTCCACGCAATATTGAAGCCAAAAATTATCCTTAATTTTGAATGAATGTAAAACGCGTTGCAGCAGCATGCAGACATAGGCAAGGCGGCTTGCGTGACCTGCGGCAACAGCAGCCGCCTATCGAGAGAGGCCCTGGGTGACGCCATATCCAATGGGGGCGCTTCGCGCCACTACGTCACGTCCCGCCGAAAAAGGCGTGGCCTTGGCCTATAAATATAGCTCGACAGGCTGATACAAACTGGTTTTCATCGCCGAAGCGAACCAGAGCATGTTGTAAGCACGGCAAGATACGCAGTACTCGTTCCCTCTCTAGAGAGAACCGAGGTTACGTCAGTAACTGAGTACGTTCTCTTACGAGAGATTCTCTCATACTGCGTAATATCTTACGCTATGGGGAACACAGTGTAAACCGCCGTGCGTACTGGGATCCAACACCAAAGTCCCAAGGGCAGTAACCCGGGGCTCATATAGTGGACGGGGCACTAGCCTGTGTGATCGTGTTTAACACTCCCTCCAGGAGGCTAGTGGGTACCCGTTGATGGCCCATGCATGCGGGACCATAGCTCTGGGTGAGGATGCCAGATTGGCCACGGGGCAGTGCTGGTCAGCCGCATCAGGACTGGGAACCAAGCCTGGTTCGTCCAGAGCGGAGTCACAAGCAGCACTGAGCATCCGTTTTTCCTGATTCGTTCCAACACCTGAGGCAGGAGGGAGACGGGGGGAAAGGCATAGAGAGGGCAGCGGGGCCAGTTGTGGGCCAGTGCATCCCTGCTTTTGGAGAAAAACTACGGACAGTGAGTATTTACTTGGGACGCAAACAGGTCCACCTGCGCTCTGCCGAATGTCTCCCACAGCAGTTTGATCGTCAGCGGGTGCAGCGACCATTCTCCTGCTGGAACATTGTTTCTGGACAGTCCGTCTGGTCCCAAATTCAGGTGACCAGGCACATGTGCTGCTTTCAACGAAAGCAGGTTGTGCTGAGCTCAGACCAGGAGGTGTTCCGTCAGCCTGTAAAGGTTTCGGGACCTGACACCACCCTGGTGATTTATATAGGCCACCACTGACATGTTGTCCGATCGGACCAGGACGTGCTGACCTTTTATTCGGGGACAAAAATGCCTAAGCGTGTTGTCGACTGCCATCATTTCCAGACAGTTTATGTGTAGAAGCTTTTCCCGTTCTGACCAATAGCCAAAGAACGGTCTGTCCTCGAGCAGCGCTCCCCATCCTGAGGTGGAGTCTTCCGTGGACACCACCTTCACACTCGAGGAAGTCCCCAGACTCACGCCTGACTGATAAGAGTCGATCGCCTTCCAAGGTTCCAGATCTGAGACACATTTCAGATCGACCTTGAGGCGAAACAGACCGGAGGCAGATGGCCGAGTTGGACCTCGCGCTTTCACCCATGACTGCAGTGGGTGCATGCGAAGCAGACCTAGCTGGTGTACCGAAGATGCTGGGGCCATAAGGCCCAGCATTTTCTGAAACCTTTTGAGCGGGACTACAGTGCCGCAGCGGAAGGATTTCACAGCGCTGAACGTTCAGTCCGCGCTCCGGCGACAGGCGCGCTGTCATAGACAGCGAGTCCAGTACTGTGCCCAGAAAAGAAATCTTCTGACTGGGAGACAGCTAACTTTTCGCCCAATTGACTGTTAGACCCAGGTTCTCAAGATCCTCGAGTAATATGGTTCTGTGTTCTATGAGCTCTGAGCGTGATCGAGCTAGAATCAGCCAATCGTCCAAGTAGTTCAAAACTTGCATGCCCCGAAATCTCAGGGGTGCGAGAGCTGCGTCCATGCACATCGTAAATGTACGGGGTGCCAGGGACAGGCCGAAAGGCAGGACTGTGTATTGATATGCCTGGCCCTCGAAGGCGAATCTCAGGAAACGCCTGTGACGTGACGCTATTTGTATTTGGAAATAAGCGTCTTTCAGATCTATTGACATAAACCAGTCCTCCTGGCAAACTTGCGTGAGGATTTTCCTGGTTCTAATCATTCTGAACTGGCGCTTCACAAGCACTCTGTTCAGTTGCCGCAGATCTAGAATGGGTCTGAGACCCCCGTCTTTTTTCGGTACCAGAAAATATCTGCTGTATACACCCCCTTCGCTCTTAGCCTGAGATAAAGGTTCTATGGCCCCTTTGCTCAGTACTGTACTGTAGCGGGCTGTGTTTGTGTGTTGGAATGAGCACTGAGCAGTGGGCATTTTTATAACACTCATAACACCGTCGGCTGTGGCCGGAATACCAGAAAATACATTATTTTTGAGATTTATCTGGGTTGCCGTAAAAATGGCGTTTGTGTGCAGGCAAGCGGGTTATGGTACCCGCTTGTTTACTGCAAAATACACTGGGACAGTCACATTGTTTGGAACTGAACGAGCGAGAAGTTTGGTGAAAATCCAGCCGCAGCGGGATTTGAACACCGTCGTTTTCCTAGGGGGGCTAGGAAGTTTTTTGAGACCTCAGGCTTTATCTCAATCCTTTGCCGGGGCCCGCGTGGAGGGGGGCGGCGGCCAACAGAGTGAGAGCACGGTCTCAGGTCTCGTGCCTGGCGGCGCTGATGAGCGGCCGCGGTGGGCGGAGGCTGCGGCTGGGAGCTCCGAGCGGACTGCTGTTTTGAGCGACCTGCTGCGGAACTAGAGCGCTTTGGCAAGAAGTGCTTCATTGCCTGTGACGTCTTCTGAACCTCGACGAATCTGTCCGCGAAATCCTTGACGAGAGATCCGAAGAGGCCAGCTGGGGAGATGGGCGCATCGAGGAACACAGAGCGCTCTGAGTCCGTCATCTCCGACAATGTCAGCCAAAGATGTCTCTCAGCCACAGTGAGAGAAACCATGTTTCGCCCAATGGCTTGTGCAGCGGATTTCGCGGTGCGAAGAGCCAGGGCTGTAGCGCTCCTTAAATCCGGCACGCTGATAGCTTTCGGTCCTTCCTCGTCCATTTTGCGGAGAAGGTCGGCCTGGAAGATCTTCAGAATAGCCATAGTGTGCAGTGCTGATACTGCCTGCCCAGCGGCGATGTAAGCGCGACTGTGCATGGCGGAAGTCGCACCGCAGGCTTTAGAGGGTAGCACCGTCTGAGCACGCCGTCCAGCAGAGGGCAGCCAAAGATGGGCTGCTACAGCTGCTTCCACTGGAGGAAGAGAAAGGTATCCTCTGTCTTTAGCACTGTCCAACACGGAGAATGCTGCAGAGACAGAGGTACGCAATATGGCCGAGAAGGGGGCGTTCCAGGAATTCACGACTTCTTCGTGAAGCTCAGGAAGAAAAGGCGCGGCCCTAGACTGTGACGGGGTGCGTTTCATTTGCAGGAAGCATCCGTCCAGCCGGTTGCACGCACGCTGCGCTGGCACCTCCCACTCGAGGCCGAGGTTGTCGACGGCCTGTGAGAGCAGACCCATCAGCTTTGACTCGGCTGTCTCGTAGATCTAAATGGCGGAAGCGACGGCGGACGGCGGATGATGTCCGTCGGTGAGCGACTCGAGCGATGCCGCCGAAGCTGGTGAGCGAAACGGCGAGCTTTGGCAGGCAGGAGAAGGCTCGGGAGCGCGCTGAGCACGGCGCTTCTTGCGGCGCGGCACTACAGCGGGCAGAAGTGCAGGCTCTGAGAAAGATGCCAGGCGAGTCGTGATCCTCACCCAGGCAGGAAATGCAGATGACATGCCGGGCCCCGTCGCTGAGTGCGGCTCGGCACGAGCCACAGGAATTGTTGGGCATCTTGAAAAAGACGCTAGCTCTTTTAGAGAGGGAGAATGTGAGTCGCAACGGCGAACACACACTCTCAGCAGATTAAAAGGATACAGACGCCATAAAGCGTAGCAGGTACAGCGACTGAAGGCGGTGAGGTGAAGGCCAGCGACTTCAGGTTCAAGGCTCGTCCCGCAGAAGGCTTGTTCTCAACGGCGCGGCTTCTCACTCTGGATCCAGCGATGCGTGAGCTTCGCTGAAGAGATGAAAATCAGTTTGTATCAGCCTATCAAGCTATATTTATAGGTCAAGGCCACGCCTATTTCGGCGGGACGTGACGTAGTGGCGCAAAGCGCCCCCATTGGATATGGCGTCACGCAGGGCCTCTCTTGATAGGCTGCTGCTGTTGCCGCATGTCAGCCAATAGGCACGCAAGCCACCTTGCCTATGTCTGCATGCTGCCGCAACGCGTTTTACATTAATTCAAAATTAAGGATATTTTTTGGCTTCAAACCCAACAACAATGATTATTTATACATGCTTGTAAAAATGTTTGTCCTGTGTTTGAAAACAAAATATTACACGAAATAGTAGATTAATAAAATATTAGATAAATAAAGCTATTTGAAACTTGGCCTTCATATAATAGTAAAATAGAGAAAAGGCTCAAGTTTGAACAATAAATGATATTTACTTATGTTTGCAATATCATGAGAGAGATTAATCAGAAAAAAGTCAAATAAAAGAGGAAAATATTCTATTATTTATTTTATTTTAATTTTATTTTTCACACACAAAAAAAAGTGTCAAAATAAGTTTGGGTCAAAATAACCCCAGACATCACGGATTTGGTCAAAATGTGTGCAGGCATTTTGAAAACTCTCTAACACAAGAAATCCATGTTTATTAAAATTTCATAAGGTCCAGAAAGGTTTAAAGATACAATCAAATTTAGATCAAATTTGCTTCGGGGTCAATTTGACCCCAGACATTTTGAAAGGTCGATGTGCCTTCTCCAAAGTCATGTGGTTTGAAAAAAAAAATCAATGATTTTATGTGCTTTGGCTCAATTTTATTTGGATTAGTGGTCATTTTAAAAATGTAGTACAAAGTCCATTTTATCTAGCTTTGTGTATTTCATTGGATTTTATTTAACCATTCACTTTATATTAAGTGGCTTTAAATACTATGTTTAAATACTATGTACTTACATCGAAAAATAAGTAAAATGTACTTCACTTGTGTTCAGGTTGTATTGTAAAACACTTTTGCTGCTATTGAGATGTGATACTGGTAAGGTTAGGGTCTGGTGTGGTGGTATGGGTAGGTTTAAGGGTAGGTTAAGGTGTAAGGTAAGGGAAGGGTCAACTGTGTAATTACAAATGTAATTACATAAATTAATTACAGCTGTAATTACATGCAGGTATTTTCAAAATATAAGTACAATGTAAAAACATGTATGTACACAATAAGTCCATTGTATCAAATTATTAATTTCAATGTAAGTACATAGTACTTAAAGCCACTTAATATAAAGTGGGACCAATCATTCTATGAAAATCGCCCTTTAAAAGAAATTCAATTCAGATTATTTCCAGAGAATGGGGTAGGTTTTTTTTTGATGGAAGGTCTGGAAGGCGACTTCCGGTCGAGACGTGGTTTGAGCGAGGCACGGAAGTGTTTACGAATTAACAGCGGTGAAGGAACATCAGGACAAATTAATAGATTCTAAAAGGACAAATCAGGAACGGTTCTTGAGTTGAAGTAGGTGGACCTATGGACGATTCTTCGGATGATGGTAATCAAGATATGGAGTTCCAAGAAGTGCGATATAATAAAAGGAAAAAAGGAAGTAACATGGGTGATGAGTCTGAATATGAGAAACTATGTACAAGTAAAACCAGGGATTCAGGGCAAAGGATGATGAGAAACAGTGAGGAAAAGGAAATAAAAGTTATCACATTTGTCAAACAAGCAGAGCAATACATGCATCCTATTAAACTATCAAAAGCGATAGAAAAAGAAGTGGGATCAGTGAAAGGGGCAACATGTCTGAGCAATGGAAGAGTCTTGATTAAATGTAAGGATGAAAGTCAGAAAGCAAAGATTCTAAAACTGAAAACACTAGCTGGTGGTAAAATAAGTTGTACTGGAATAGATGTGAAGAAACGTGGCGTTATTTCAGCAGTACCCTTAAATATAACTATGGAAGAAGTAAAAGAAAACTTGATTGGAGGCAAAGTTGCTTTGGCTAGAAGATTGACGACATGGAAAGATAATGTAAAGTGTGATAGTCTTTCTGTGCTGTTACACTTAGAAGACAGCAATCTACCAGTCAAGGTGAAGCTAGGTTTCATCAGTTATGTGGTACGGGAGTATATACCCCCTCCTTTGCGTTGTTATAAGTGTCAGTGCATAGGTCATACTGCTGCTGTTTGCAAAGGGAAAATGCGTTCGGGAAAATGTGGAGGGGACCATGAATACGGGACATGTCAGCAAGGAGCTGAGATCAAGTGTTGCAACTTAGGGGGAGAGCACAGCGCTGCATATGCAGGATGTCCAGTACAGCAACAGGCTTGTGAAATTCATAGGGTTAAATCCACCCAAAATGTAACATATGCAGAAGCAGCTCGTAGAGTGAAACATGTAGGCGATACAAGAATACATATTGAACCGGAACAAACCTCTCAGATTGACAAGTCAATGGAACAGCTGAACTTGTTAAAGAATGACTCAAATGACAACATTAACATGAGCAAAATTGATTTTGTGATATTTATCTGTGCAGTGGTGAATGGCACTGTGCAGGCAGAAAGAAGATCTGATAAAATAAAAAGTGTGGTAGATTGTGCAAACAAGTTCTTGAACTGCATTGGTATATCAGCAGAACAAGTTCACACGATTCTACAGTCTAACGAAGGGAGAACAGAAGGTGGTATAACAACAAATTATGACGTGATGCATTATGATGATGCATTATGATGCACCTGCATGGTTATGCAAGTCATTGGATTTTAGGATGTACGGCTATGAGGTAATAAGGAAGGACAGGGTTAATGGTAGAGGTGGGGGGTGTGCAATATTCATAAAAGAAAATGTGATATATAGACAAAGAAATAATGACGGTAATACAGAGAGCATATGCATAGAAATAATGCGTATGCAGGGGGTAATCAGAGTGTTAAATTTCTATAATCCATGTTCAGAATTAACAATAGATATCTTGAAAAGTGTCATGGGAGAAAAGGCAAACAAAACGATTCTATGTGGTGATTTTAATGCTTACAATTGTATTTGGGGTAGCAAGAGTACAGATAAAAATGGAGAAATAATAGAAGAGTTCTTGGAAGATAACTCTTTAGTATGTTTAAATGAAGGCAATCCAACAAGAATAGACATAGCAAGTGGTAGAATGTCATGTCTGAATATCACAATAGTTTCAGCATCACTAGCTGGTAAATGTATATGGTCAGTATCTAAAGATAATATAGGAAGTGATCATTTTCCAGTGACATGTGTAATTCAAAATAAGATTCAACTACAAAAATGTAATAATGGTTTAAGATGGATATATAAGAAAGCAGATTGGGGAAGACTTCAAATGTTATGTGAAGAACAACTCAAAAATCTGTCACTAGAGGGTAGTGTTGATGACAGATATAATAAAGTAGTGAATGCCATTTATTTTGCAGCCTCTCAGTCTATCCCACTATCAAGTGGTATAAATACAAGCAAGAATGTACCATGGTGGTCAGAGGAGTGCTCGGCAGCAATCAGAGAAAGGAATAAAGCATTTCAGTTTTTAAAAAGAACGTTCCGGGTTACTTGACTGTAACCCTGTTCCCTGAAAAAGCGGAACGAGATGCTGAACGTCTTTAAACGTGACCTGCTGTGCATATAGTGTGTAAACACGTCGATGGAATTGACACAGAGGTAACATAGCCTCGGTCAGTGACGTCATCGGCGCGCACCCGCGACGCGAGGCTATAATTAGATGAGCCACAGGTGCATCGTCAGGATATTTTGTCTGAAGAGCAGTCCTGGGACATCATCAGCACGGCAAAGTAGCGCAGCATCTCGTTCCGCTTTTTCAGGGAACAGGGTTACAGTCAAGTAACCCAGAAGGTTCCCTTTCAAAAGCTACAATCGATGCTGCGCTGCTTAGCGCATTGGGAACGAAAATATCCACGCCGCCGTGCTAGAAGGTGTCTGGACTCCTGACGGTTGTGTAGGTGTGCTCACAAGAACGCAAAAAGCCCTAGACATTACCTTGTGATGTCGACTCAAGGACGTGAGAGACTGGAGTGGCATGAACACCCAAACTATAAAATCGTATGAATGTGGGCGGAGAGGACCAGCCTGCTGCATCACAAACAAACTGCAAGGGGGCACCTCTTGCCAAGGCAGCAGAGGAGGAGACCCCTCTGGTGGACTGAGCCCTTAGACCCGTTGGCCTTGGCCACACGCCTCATAGGCAAGAGCAATAGCAGCCCTGACCCAATTAGTCAGGTTCGTTATATTCTGATTTTAACCTTTGTGGGAATGTTGTGGGGATTTGCTAAACTATACATTTTTGGAAAGGTTATTGTATAAGGAGTCAGAAAATCAATGTTTGCATTTTCTCAGATGTCTATATGGCAGCCATATTGAAGTTTAAAAAATGGCCGCCGTAAAATTTAAAATTTTAATATCTTGACTTCTGAATAAACTGGAATGTTGATTTTTACTGCTAAACCCACACTGTAAGTGTCAAGGAATCCAATGGCGCTAGTTAAAAAGCTACAAGATGGTACCACATTAACCCATAGATGCATAAGTAGGTAAAACATTACCCCGTGTGGTTGTTTTCTTGCAATATGTTTGTAATGAAAAGTTATCATTTCATATTCCAGCTGTTCTTCAAAAAATAATTTTTTTATATCGCTTTATAACAATTTGTTATTACATTTATTGTGGGAATAATTACAATAACATGCACATTGCAAACCTACTAGAATGCGTGCTGAGAGTGATCCCCACACAAAATAGCAAAGTTCCTGTTGAAAGATTTTATTTGCAGTGATTTTTTGAGCCAATGGCTCTTCCTCAGACTTGCTATATCAGAAGTGTCATCCCTTAAGAACATTGTTTTACAGAGCATCTAACACATGTATTGTAAGTATTATTTTAATTTTACCTCAGAAAATGTTATACATTTCAACAACATAGTTATACACATATGACTAAAGCTAACTAAGCTAGATAATATTTCTGTATAGTGTGTCATATATGACTTTTGCTCCTCAGACTTCTGATATACAGGTATAGTTATACATATTATATCAGATATATATTTATATATATATTATATGAACAAAATATTATATCAGCTGTGTCATCCCTCAAGAACATTGTTTTACAAAACATCTGGTACACAGGGCCGCCAATGAAACAAAACAAAATGAATGGGCCGATGTACGAGTTTTATGGGCCACTAAGACAAAAATAATAATAAAAGTATTATGTATCAGCCCAAAAAGCACGTCGGCCCACCGGGAATCTCTACCGTCCTGAGGGAGAAGAATTCGCTCCCGGTAGTCCCGATGGCCAGCACACGTGGAACTCTGAAGCAGCACATCTTGAGTCCATGTCCAAACAAGATTATGGGCACAGGCAGCCATTGCTCTGCAGGATCCACCGCTGGAACCTCTGCAAAACAGATACTTCAAACACTCGGATGGTATGCTCAAACCAGTGACCACAGAGGTCCTCCCAGCCCCAAAGGCCATCCTTGAGTTGGTTCAATGCAAGTGTAAATCTGACTGCCCTTCTGGGAGATCCTCCTGCAGAGCTAAGGACTTAGCCTGTACTGACATGTGTCAGTGCAGCAGCCAGTGCCAGAATAATGACGATTCCCAAGCCGTGATGTTTGAAAGCGATGATGATGTATAGAAACTGTCTAATTAAAAAGGCTGCTTAATCATACTGTGGTCTAAATGTGCATGTCGATAGTTCCAGAACATCCACATTTTACATTAGCTAATTTTAAACTCTTCAATAAAAGGAACTCCTAGTTATTCAATTCAAATTTATTTGTATAGCGTTTTTCACAATACATATTGTTTCAAAGCAGCTTTACAGAAAGTGCATTTCAGAAATGTACATAGAAAAATACAGTTAGTTAATCATGTATTAATTTAGGACATTAATTGGGGCAGCGCTTGAAGTAGCGGGCTCTGGGGAAGCGCTTGCAGTAGCGGGCTCTGGGGCAGCGCTTGCAGTAGCGGGCTCTGGGGCGGGCAGAGACGAAGGATGGAATGCTCCCTTCCTCCTTTTTCTCCTCGGGGGCAGGCAGAGACGAAGGATGGAAGGCTCCCTTCCTCCTCTTTCTCCTAGCACGCGGTGCAGATGTCATAGCTTGACAAGTGGCCGGTTGGAGAAGCTCCACGGGGACCGTATCTGGTGCTGGAAGGACAGTCCCAGACAGCGTTGACTCCGTCGAAGATGATTCCGAAGGAGAATCCCATGAAATCCGTCTCCCTCGTTTGCCACGGAGATCAGCGGGTGTGGATGAAACCTCGGGAGAAGAAACGGAGAGACCCTGATCCCCTTGAGTGACGACAGCTAGGACTCGACCCTCCGGGAGCACTGGAAGCATGGCAGATGAAAACCTTGTGGGACCCCTTGGCTCTCTCTGAGATAAGCAATCCACAACTGCTCAAAATGGGCGACAAATCGGCTCCTCTCGTTCAGACAGAGGAGGAGAATTGAGACCGGCGATGAAATAGCGAGAAACCAGGACCTCAGGCAGGAAGAATCTCTTCTCTTTTCAGGGACAACTCACCCTGGGGAGGGAATGGAAGTCTTCCATTTCTACTGTCGGCGATGGCCAACTGCCACCAATGTTCTTGGTCAGTCGGCTGTGGTTTAGCAGGAGAAGACATACAGTCTGCTGGGTTCTTCTTTGGTCGATATATTCTGTCATGTGGTTGAAGGAGAGAACCCAAATGCAGACACACAAGGTTTATTATGGCACAAAACAGAAAACAAAACCCACGAGGGGGCAAAACAGGACTGGAGGAGACAAGATGATAAATACTGACTCGACGATGACTAGACAGGAAACAAACAGCTACACAAACTCACAATTCTCATTGAACAGGATTCAGACGAAGTACTCACAGGACGGTCACAGAGATTAACACGCAATGATTGACAATGTACCGACACAGGACAGAAAACATGAGGGGATTAAATAGGGAGCAAACTAATCAGGAACACAGGTGAAAGCGATGACATACTGCGGGGCGGGGTGACAGGACAACGCAAGCACACAGCCCAAACAAATGGCCATGTGCTTACACATAAAAAGATGAGTCTGTCATGATCCTGCCTCAAGACAAGAGAAGATCTGGGACGAGAAGGCAGAATCATGACACGAACACCTTTTCATTACAGTGATATTGCAAGAAAACAAGTTTTACCAACTTATGCATATTTGGGTTAATGTGGTAACATCTTGTAGCTTTTTAACTAGCACCATTGGATTCCCTGACCCTGAAAATGTTAGCCTGACTACGTCAGACTTCCTACTTCCGCTAATTTCATTTCGCTCCTGTAGTCAGTCTGAGATAGCAGCCTATCTTTCTGTTTTCCACCGGCCTGAAAACAGCCTGGCCAATCAACGAACAGAGGGCGGGCTGAAAGCCGTGACGTAGTCGGTAAGCGCCGTGTTTAAGATTAGGTCAGGGAAATCGAAAACGACCGCTGATATGGAGACGCGGATGCAATTGGCTCTGTTGTGGAGAATATTCCCGGCATTAGCAAACTGAAGCCCGAACACGAAGAGTGTGTATTAAACATTTTGAATGGAGGTGATGTTGTGGCCCTACTCCCTTTGGGAAAAGTTTAATTTATCAACTATTAACCATCGTCAGCGAGAGACTGGGGAGCCTTTTGACAGGTCAGTGTCTCTTTTCTTTTCCAGGTCTTAAATACCGTAAAACTTCAAATAATAGCCCGGGCTTTTATTTGCCCAAATCATCGAACTGCACCGGCTTGTACTTGAGATAGGCGTCTAACTTATATGAGACAGGCCTTTATAGTTGAGATGTTGTTCATTGAGATGTTGTTCCTAGAGTCTATAATCTCTAAAAATCTCCAAATGCTCCACGTGAAACCGCGGTCTTCCGACCTCTTACTATCTTGTCGATTGATTTTTATGAATATGCGCGAGGGAGAGAGAGCAAGACAGCGCTCGTGTTGTTTGTAGACGTGGGAGTGCGCGCGCGCGGCCGGGGCTCTCTCTCTCTCTCTCTCTCTGCTCGTTTGTGCCCTGTCAAGCGCAGCAGTCATTCTATTACATCACTCACAGATCAAAAAAGTCGTTTACAGCCATGTTCACTCGGGTATTTCGCTCGCATCATCAAGTGTTTACAGTGGAAGTTCGATCATAGATTTGAGTTCGATGCATGATGTCTGTGGTTCGATGCGGCTGTGTCGGCGCATAACATGCGTCATAAACAAACTTATCTGATTGGCTTACGGGTAACCAATGATTTTAAACTTCAGTACGCGCCCCCTAGCGAGAGAGAAAACACTTCTCTATTATGCTTCCCAGACTCTGTGTACGAAGCAAAGTGAAGTAGCAGAGTCTGGTATTACCAGGCTATGAAAATGTGGGTTTATCAGTTAAAATCAACATCCCAGCTTATTCAGAAGCCGAGATATAGCCATTTTTAAAAAATTCAATATGGCCGCCACGTAGACATCTGGGCAAATGCAAACATTGATTTTCTGACTCCTTATACAATAACCTTTCCAAAAATGTATAGTTTAGCAAATCCCCAAAAAATTCACACAAACATATATAGTGAACCTGACTAAATTTGACATGGTCTGTTTAGTGGTGGCAGCACCTCTGTTACTGCCCCCATAACAAATGAATAGTTGCACTGACTTACGCCACTGGCTAGTGCGGTGGACGTAGGCCTGAAGAGCACGGACTGGACAAAGTCTGTGAGATCTCTCCTACTCCGGTGTTGTGAACGGTGGAGGGCAGAAGGCCTCTAGAGTGACCGGATGTACAGCCGAGAAAGGTACCTTAGGCAGGTAATCAGGGTGAGGATGCAAAATCACTTTCACCATTACTGGGGCAAATTCTAAGCAGGATGGCGATCTTGACAGAGCCTGCATGTCCCTGATTCTTTTTAGAGAGGTTATAGCCATAAGAAAAAACATCTTTAGGGTCAGAAGTTTGTCAGACGCTGACTCTAGAGGTTCATAGGGGGTTTCAACCAGACCCTCGAGAACTATTGCTAAGTCCCATGAAGGGATCTTGGTTCTTACAGGAGGCCTCAGTCGTCTCATGAGTGGCACCCCGTCAACCAAGGTGTGGCAAGCCGAAAGAGCGGCCACATAAACCTTGAGAGTGGCGGGGCATGTGCCTGTTGATAATTTTTCCTGCAGGAAGTCCAGAACTGAAGCAATCTGGCAGTTGACCGGATCTGCATTATGCACAAAACACCACCTTTCAAAAACACCCAATTTGTTGGCATAACTCTTTCTAGTGGAGGAGGCCCTAGCACTTAGAATGGTCTCAATAACAGCAAGCGAAAGCCCAGTGTCCCTCAGTTGGTACCCATCAGGGGCCAAACATGAAGGTTCCACAGGTCAGGCCTGGGATGGAATATCGTGCTCTCCGCCTGGGACAGAAAGTCCCTCCTCTTCGGAATCGCCCATGGCGAGCCGTCGAGGAGAGATTATCTCCGAGAACCATACTCTGTTCGGCCAACGCGGTGCTATCAGTAAGAGGCAAGACCCTTGTTGGCGAACTCTGCCTAGAACTCCTGGGAGCAGAGCCACTAGAGGAAACGCATACAGGCGCATTTTGGGCCATGTGTGCGCCATCGCATCCAGACCCATGGGGGCTGGGTGACTCAGAGAGAAGTAGAGGGGACAAAGCGCTGTCTGATAAGAGGCGAAGAGGTCCACCTCCGCTTCGTAAAAATCTGGTCCAGATCTGTTTTACTACCTCTAGGTGGAGTTTCCATTCCCCCGTTGGTAATTTCTGTCTGGACAGTAAATCCGCTCCCACATTCAGATGCCCTGGAATGTACACTGCAACTTGTGCAACTGCAACAGCAACTTCTCCTGGGCCCAGAGAAAAATCTGCCTCGCTATTCTGTTCAGATTGCGTGAGCACAGACCTCCCTGGTGATTTATGTAAGAGACTGTAGCTGTGTTGTCCCCCCCGCACTAGGACATGACAGCCTCTCAACTGAGGGAGAAAGTATTTCAGGGACAAAAATACAGCCATCAACTTGAGGCAATTGTTTTGCCAATCTAGATGATGCCTCCCCAGATCCCTTGGGCTGGACGACCACTTAAGACCGCTACCCAGCCCGACAGGGAGGCGTCTGTCGTTAACATTCCACGACGGCAAGACGCACCTAGAGTGGGACCCAAGGTGGAGAACCAGGGTCTGAACCACATAGAAAGGGAACGAAGCCACAGCCTTACCATAAACATGGATTTTAGAAAGTACACGAAGCGTTTAGCGCGTGTCTTACCATAAACATGGATTTTTAGAAAGGACACGAAGCACTCAGCGCGTGCTCTTGCCTTTATTTGCCCTTGGGGATTGTATAGCGATTTTGAACCACAACTGAAGTGTTTTCATGTGCAAAAGGCCCAGAGGATCACTGTGGACGCAGCTGCCATGAGACCCATGCAATGTCCCGACCTAGCCAGATGTTGATTTAGGGTGTTTAAAATGGTCTTGACACGAGCGGGGGACAGTTGTGCCCCCGATGGTGACAGCCCCATTTAACCCCCAAGCACGTTACTCTTTGGTGAGGAGAGTGAATGCTCTTCTTGGCGTTGCAACTCAGCCCCAGAGAGAGAGGATGAGCGGGGATCGATCTCAATGTCGAAGCGCCAGCTCTTGAGACTGGGCCAGTATCAGCCAATATTCTATATAACATGGCTAGGTCAAATGGAAGGACCTGATATAGGTAAGTTTTGCCCCCAAAAGCAAACCTCTGGAACTTCCTGCATTGTGACAATATTTCTATGTGAAATATATGCAGCTTTAAGATTGACTGTGAAGACCCAATCGCAATCTTCTTGATGGTTAGCATCTTGAACTTAAGCGTTCTGACAGAACGGTTCAAACTTCAAAGATCTAAAAACGGACGCAGTCCCCCATTTATTTATTCCTGTTTCACAGTAGTGGGAACCACACCGTTAAATCGAGGAGGGCAACATATTCCTTTTTACTGTCTTAAGGACACAAAAAGAGATACCCGGCAGTAGCTTTCACGCTGCCAAAGTCTCTTAATACTTCCTGTTAGGGAAATGTTAAATATCCTTTGTCCTGGGCGATAACAGGAAACAAAAGAGCATTCAACATTTCGTTGGAAACCGCTGGCCCCTGAATCACCAGTGGTGGCAAGGATGTTACAGTGGTTTCGTAACTCTGGATTTTTGTCTCTTGTATATTATGAGGCTGCTGAGCGCGTCGAGCCGGTCCCCAGTCTTTACGAGGGGGAACGCAACTTGCCACACTCTGCTTTTTCTTTTCTTTTTTTATCAGATCAGCCTGGTATGCCTGCTACACTGCCATAGTGTGCAGAGCAGCACCAGTCTGACCTCCACTAGCGTGGATGTTACAATACACGACTTGGTGGGGAGTGCTGACTCCTTAAATGACGATGATCCACAGAGAAGAGATAGCCGTCTCTTCGGACTGGCGCATCATCGTATAAGCACATGCGCCTGCACCCACTATAGTCTAATAAATTGACGTCGATGGCACAAAGATGCATGAAGAATCAGGTTTTCCCCATGCACGAGTTAACGTCATGGAGATCCTCAAGGAGGGCAGTCTAGCTGTAATCTACTGCACGAGTCACCAACTCGAGAAACCTCTCACACGCTTTATCATAGCGAGAGAAATGTTCAGAGGCAGCACCCTCAATATTTAATTCCTCAGAATTAAGACCAGCCAGACAATATTTTAATATGAACATCTGATATATTGCATTTGATATCTGATTTCTCATTTATTATCATTTAATTCGTCAGCAATAAACACAGCCAAATATCAATCAGACAATCAAACACAGTCTGGATGACAGGCTGTGTTTAAATCTTTCATAAGATCAACCTGGCATGCCTGCAACACAGCCATTGTGTACAGCGCAGTACCAGCCTGACCCGCTGAAATGCATGTGATAATGCAATCTCAGGGGAGAGAAAGCCCACGAGCGCATCTCCAATCTGAGGCAGCATTATATAATCGCGTGCCTTCGCACCCGAGATAGTCGAACTGGTCGACATCGAGAGCACAAAGACACGTCATGTATACATGTATATATGTATATGTATATATATATATGTATCCCAGATAGCACACGTACGTCTGGCCGATGTCGGCCCGATGTACTAAGTTCCATCGGCACGATGTCGCTCAGAGAGCGTTTGCTAATCGACAAAATGTCGCCGCAACGTCGGCATATAGTCGCAAATAATCTTCGGCCCATGTTTGAACGACGCAAAGCTGTAAATCCCGGCCGCTCTGCATGGGCTTTATAGGACCTTTATTTATTTAGGTCGGACCTTTCTGGCTACTCCTTTACATTAGACACATGCGCTGCTTTCATTGAAGCACGCACGAACAGACACAGACACTCGCACGCACACACACATCATTTGCACTCAGAGAGCGGAGATCGTGCTGCACACTCAGGATCACAAAAACTGTAGTCATCGCTGCCCCCGCGACTTTCATTAATAAAAGAGCATCGATACTGAACACGTGCAACTTTCATCTCTCAAAATGGCTATATTCAAGAAGAAAATGTCGAGTAGTTTTGCATCACTGGACATAACTGTCAGGCATTTATAGTAAAACAGTTGACTAATATTAAATGATTTGCAACTTTAATCTCACATCGCAGTGCTCACACTCTTTCAATGTTAAACTGTTGGAATAACGTGCTCTGCTTCTGTGAACAGGAAACCCCGCCTACTTTGATTTGATTGGCTATCTATTTTGGAGACCAGAGATAGACCAGCCTAAAGTAGCCTAAAGTGTAACTTTAAACCTTTTTGTCATCCTAAAAACAAAGCAGAGCAAGAATTTGAGGGAAGAATTTGAGAGTTGCGAGACTCTCAGCCTCACGCATTTCTTGTCGGGTAAACTTTTTCCTCTTTGTTCTAGAGCATTTGATGTTTTGCATTGATTATCTTTGAATTGATTATGAAATTGTAATGATACATTTACCTGACAAATTAAATTGTGATATTTGATTATTCGAATTGACTTTGACATTATTTTCATTCAAGAGTTTAAAAGAATAGTAAAACATTTGCTCACATTTAATGATGCACAGATATCATTAAAACCTTTTTCATTTATTGAGTCAGATGAAATAACGAGAAAATACATATGAGAAAAAGTAATGCTTTTAACCAAAAATACTTTGCCGCAAGAAAAGACAGTAACACGCAGAGACCTTCACCGCTAATTCGAATACCGCCATTGGATCGAGTTAGACGGCCTTACAGATTACATTATTACTCCAGCAAAAATCGACTGTTAGATTTTTTTTTTTTTCATTTAATCAGTTATTCAAGAAAACTCGAGAGATTCATTCAAAAACGTTGAATCATCCATTAATTAAACAGGTATTTATGAATGAGACACTGGATTAATTAGTTTTAAAAGTGTTTCAATTAATGATTCAAATGAGTATCTTTTGTTTTTGTAAATAGACTGGAACATGTTATTCTGTGTAGTTGTCTGATGTATGTTATTGTGATCTCCATTTTAAACAAAACAAAAACGATTTTAAACCAAATAGATTCTCAGTTTATCCTGAATTAGGGGCCATTCACATATCACGTCTAAAAACATGTGGAAACTCGCGCTCCCGTGGCGTCTGTCGTTGCTATGCAACCATGAACTGCGCTCTCCATGATGACGAGGAAGTATTAGCAAAAATTTATTTCTAGCCCTTGCCTTAGCTTTATTACTAGATATATTTATGGAGATGAGAAATAAAAAAACTGCCTGTACAGCTATGATCAGCTGTCCGGTGTGGTGAAGTGATGAGTCCCAGCTTAGGACCCCAGTACAGTAGTATGCCTGATCTAAAGCTGTTCTTAATGTATTCATTAATTCTTAATGTAATCAATCAAACTTTAATTCATGTAATAATCTTGTTATATACTAGTACAGGGGTGCCCACACTTTTTTGCTTGATCTACTTTTAAAATGATCAACACAATGAGATCTACCGACTAAAAAAAACATAATTTAATTGAAAAAAATGCACTTCAAATACTTGTTTTTACTACTGCATGTAATCTTGTAATTAAGGAGAAAAATAATAATAAATGTTTATTGTTGATATTAAATTTTAACACTAAACTCAAAATACCTAGCACAACAGATTACAATAGCCAGGGCATTTATCTTATTCGAATACTGCTAGCTTTGTTTACAATTTCGCGCTCTGTTCTCCGAAGCCGGTGTTGGAAAGCAGGCTAGTTGTCATGGCAACCGAATAAACAAAAATCTCGACCTAAAATCGACCTATTGGGCACCCCTGTACTAGTATATAAAACATACAAGTTAAAATATATTAATGGTCGTTATAATGTAGTTCAAAAGACTTATATAATAAAGTGATATCTGATTTGTAACCAGGCACTAAAGCGATTACCTATAAAACGTGCTTTGAACCAATAGGATTGGTTGGGTCCTCCTAAAGGCGGGTATACACTGTGTGATGTCTGTGCGATTTCAGTAAGGTACTGTCACATGCCTGTCCTGTCTTGTGTTGCACATGGGTGTTTGTTATGTTGTGCCATGTGCTGTTGTGATTGTTGATCCCTCCCCCTCGTTTGCTGATTAGTGTTTGAGTTGTTCCACCTGTCCCCTCTTTATTTGTTCCCTTTTTAAGTCTCCTCTTGTATGCAGTCTTTGTCGGTTCGTTGTCATACGTCTTCCCAGTTCCTTGTTGATGTTCTCAAAGGGTCGTTTCGTTCTGTCACGCAACACATACAAAAATGGGAAGAGAACTCAAGTGCAAAAACAAGGAGGATTTAATAACAAAAACCGTACAAACACAAATCAAAAACCCACGAGGGGGAAAACATAATAAATGAACATGAAACCAACACTGACTCTGAACATAAGAACATCAACAAGGAACTGGGAAGACGTATGACAACGAACCGACAAAGACTGCATACAAGAGGAAACTTAAAAAGGGAATAAATAAAGAGGGGACAGGTGGAACAACTCAAACACTAATCAGGTAACGAGGGGGAGGGATCAACAATCACAACAGCACATGGCACAACATAACAAACACCCATGTGCAACACAAGACAGGACAGGCATGTGACAGGTACCTACTCATGCTGAATGAGTAAATCGCATGCGATGTAAAGCCAAAGTTCAGGATTTATGTGCTCACACTATACGGTCCGAACGTCGAGCTGCGACTTGACTGCTCACACTATACGTGTGAAATATCTGCGATAAACCCCTGGATTGCGCCTATAGATGATATAATGTATCCAGAGATAATGTCAAAACAAGCATCAGCTATCAATATCAAGATGATTTAGCATTTCCAATTTATGTATTAAGTTATTATTAGTATTATCGTATTATCATTATTAGGGAAGGCTAATTTTTTTATTAAATTGATCTACTATTATAATTAATTTGCCACACAATAATTTCACAGCACATAACCAACATGTGCTGTGAGGATAATAAAATATTACATAGAAGCTTACTCCTCCTCATTGAAAATTGTCTAAAACATTTAGGTCGATGACAATGAATTATAGGCATATAATTAACTATTAACAGTCTATAATATGTCCGAACATTGCAATAATTAGTCATCAATGAAAATTAAAAACAGGTTTATTTCAAAAACATTGTTTCACAAATTAATAAAAGAGGCGTTACATCGCAGGTGGTTATATGCAGGTAATATATGGTTAATCCATTTTGCAACACGAACTGGAGGCAAGCAACAGTAATTTGTAGCTATAGTTTGAACTACAGAGCTTAATGATCTCTCTCTTTTCGTTTTTATTTTAATTTTATTTTTTTTGCAGATGAAATGGTTAAACTTCTGTTTTCGCGCAGGTGCAGTGAGGGAAAAAACACTGAGTTTAGGGCAATCGGTTCGTAGCTTTGCTTCAACTGTGCGATATAGTCACGAGGAGCGACCAAAATTTCTGACATGCCAGAGATTCATCCGACCATCCGATTGCCTGTCGGGAGAGGTTAATCGCCTATCGTTTCCCCCTGTACACTGCATGAACACTGCACGACAAATGACGCACGACAAAGCTGAAAATCGTGAGTCGTTTGAGTAAGAATTCGGCTCAAAATCGGACGAAAATCGCACAGTGTATGGCCACCATAAACTGGGACCCATCACTTCAGTGGGACTCAACACTTCACCACATCAGCTGAGCTTTCCATGGCCAAAGCTGAACGGTTGGTTTTTGTCACATGATCTGCGGTGCGCTTGCGGCATTCTGAAAAGTTGAGATGTTTTCATTTCGTCGTGGCATAGGCGCGCCTGGAAAAACGAGCGCACCACACCGCGTGTTCAGCAATTCATCAAATTACAGAAATTAGTTATTTACACCAATAATGTGATGCGGCTGCTGAGCAATCTGCTGAGTTTTGGAGGCGGAGCATTGAAGAGAGGGGTTTGATATTTAAAATATCAACAATTCCAACAGCGTTTTTGAAATATTGCTTACCCCACCTTATGTTCATCTATAGTTGGCGTCAACTTAAGTCTTCACAAGTGAGACTGGATCCAAAAATGGAGCTGCTGTAATCTCTAGTAAACTTACTGAGCATCCTGAGATTGTCACAGTGGGACCGGGAATAATTCCGTGGATTCAAGTGCAGAGAAGAAGTATATTAATAAGACAAAACATAAAATAAACAAACCAAATCTAAATCCGAAAACAGACAAGGCAGGGCAGGAAAAGGCACAGAATACAACACGCGTACGATTTGTACGATTTGTATTTGTACGAATACAAATACAACGAACGAGCACAGGACAGCAAACACAGGAAGACTAAATAGGGAGGCCAACAAAGGAGGGTAACGAGACAGACAGGTGGAGCAATTCAACCAATAATCAGATAACAAGGGGGAGGGATCAAACAATGACAAGAGCACATGGCTCAAAATAACAAAACACCCATGTGCATCACAAGACAGGACAGACATGTGACATCACCCCCTCCCTACGGAGCGGCTACCAGACGCTCCATCAGACCAGGGCGGGACAGGAGGGACAGGCCGGGGGGGGACAGGAGAGACAGACCAGGGCGGGACGGGAGGGACAGACCAGGGCGGGACGGGAGGGACAGACCAGGGCGGGACGGGAGGGACAGACCAGGGCGGGATGGGAGGGACAGACCAGGATGGGACGGGAAGGACAGACCAAGGCGAAACACAGAGTCCATCGGGCGGCCAGGGCGAAACACAGAGTCCATCGGGCGGCCAGGGCGGTGAAGACCCCTTGGGGCGGCCAGGGCGGTGAAGACCCCTCGGGCGGCCAGGGCGGTGAAGACCCCTCGGGCGGCCAGGGCGGTGAAGACCCCTCGGGCAGCCAGGGCGGAGCAGACCCCTCGGGCGGCCAAGGCGGTGATGCCCTCTCAGGACCAGACACCGGCTCAGGAACAGACACTGGCTCAGGAACAGACACCGCCTCAGGAACAGACACAGGCTCTGGAACAGACACCGGCTCTGGAACAGACACCGGCTCTGGAACAGCCATAAGAACAGTAACATCCACAAGAACAGACACAAACACAGGAACAAACACTGGCTCTGGCACTGGAACAGGCACTGGCTTTGGAACAGACATTGGCTCCGGCTCTGGAACAGGCACTGGCTCTGCCTCCGGCTCTGGAACAGGCACTGGCTCTGCCTCCGGCTCTGGCTCTGCCTCCGGCTCTGGAACGGACATTGGCTCTGCCTCCGGCTCTGGAACGGGCACTGGCTCTGCCTCCGGCTCTGGAACGGGCACTGGCTCTGCCTCCGGGTCTGGAACGGGCACTGGCTCTGCCTCCGGGTCTGGAACGGGCACTGGCTCTGCCTCCGGGTCTGGAACGGGCACTGGCTCTGCCCCCGGGTCTGGAACGGGCACTGGCTCTGCCTCTGGCTCTGGAATGGGCACTGGCTCTGCCTCCGGCTCTGGAACAGACATTGGCAATGCCTCCGGCTCTGGAACAGACAATGGCTCTACCTCAGGCTCTGGAACAGGCACTGGCTCTGCCTCCGGCTCTGGAACGGGCACTGGCTCTGCCTCCGGCTCTGGAACGGGCACTGGCTCTCCCTCCGGCTCTGGAACGGGCACTGGCTCTGCCTCCGGCTCTGGAACAGCAGACACTGGCTCCGGCTCTGGAACAGGAGACACTGGCTCCGGCTCTGGAACAGGAGACACTGGCTCCGGCTCAGGGACAGCAGACACTGGCTCCGGCTCAGGGACAGCAGACACTGGCTCCGGCTCAGGGACAGCAGACACTGGCTCTGCCTTCGGCCCCGGAGCATCCACGGCATGTCCAGGATCCGAGCCAGACGCTCCAGATAGTCCAACATAGCCTTGGCGGCCACGCGAATGGGCATCTCTTGCTCTGTCCCAGACTGGACAGACGGGACGTGAGCAGTCTCTGACTGGACAGACGTGATGTGAACAGTCTCTCGCTGAGCAGACGTGACGTGAACAGTCTCTGACTGGACAGACGTGACGTGAACAATCTCTGACTGGGCAGACGGAACATGAACAGTCTCTGACTGGGCAGCAAAACGTGAACAGTCTCTGGCTGGGCAGACGGAACGTGAACAGTCTCTGACTGGGCAGACGGAACGTGAACAGTCTCTGACTGGGCAGACGGGACGTGAACAGTCTATGACTGGGCAGACGGAATGTGAACAGTCTCTGGCTGGGCAGACGGGACGTGAAAAATCTCTAGCTGGACAGACGGGATGTGAGCCGTCTCTGACTGGGCAGACGGGACGTGAACAATCTCCGACTGGGCCGCCAGAACGTGAAAAGTCTCTGACTGGGCAGACGTGACGTGTCTCCCCCTTCTCCTTCTCCGTCCCTTTTGACGGATCTGTGCATACTCAAGGTTGGTCAAAACCATAGACGGAATCCCAACGCTGGAACGACTCAACGACGATGATCCCATTCCAGGAGAGACCAGTGAGGAAGACTCTGCTGCCCTCCTCTCCTCATTCCTCTGGGCACACAGAGAGAAATATTTAAAAAGAGAGATCCCATTCTCTCTCTCAGACGGACAAAGTTCGCTCCGCTGAATCCACATGTGGCTCGTTCGTTCTGTCACGGTGGGACCGGGAATAATTCCGTGGATTCAGGTGCAGAGAAGAAGTATTTTAATAAGACAAAACATAAAATAAACAAACTAAATCTAAATCCGAAAACAGACAAGGCAGGGCAGGAACAGGCACAGAATACAACACGCGTAACAAATACAACGAACGAGCACAGGACAGCAAACACAGGAAGACTAAATAGGGAGGCAAATAAAGGAGGAAAACGAGACAGACAGGTGGAGCAATTAAACCAATAATCAGATAACAAGGGGGAGGGATCAAACAATGACAAGAGCACATGGCTCAAAATAACAAAACACCCATGTGCATCACAAGACAGGACAGACATGTGACAGAGATAGAAAAAGGGAAACAACAGGAGAAAGATTAGCATAGCTGCAGTTCATATTATTTCAGACAAAAGAATCATGTGCACTTTTTACCATTTCATCACATAGAACAATATTATGAGATGTGTTAACTGAATATTTGGCTAAAGAGATGTATTTAATCTAGATTTGAACTGGGAGAGTGTGTATGAGCCCCCAACATTATCAGGAAGGTTATTATTAAGGTAAAAGAGTAGCAAAATTCGAGAGCATAAAGATGTGAATTTAAGAACCTGTACAATAAATATTCGTACTTGTACACTAAAATTAAAACTCACAGCTCCAAAGTGAAAACCTGTAAAATACAAATCTTAAATTGAATTTAGAGATTTGCACTCGCAGATGATGTCGCAAAACACTTGTCCTCGGGGACTAACATGACTTAACGCGGCTTAACGCATAGACAGTGATATTAAAATAAATAAATGATAACTACAAAAACAGTTAAGTGTATGTACAGTTAAGTGTTTTCCTCCCTTAGAAAACTGTTAGAAAACTCTTAACTAGCTTAACGCATTAAAGAGATAGTTCACCCAAAAATGAAAATTCTGTCAGTATTTACTCACCCTCATGTTGTTCAACCCCGTAAGACCTTTGTTCATCTTCGGAACACGAATTAAGATATTTTTGATTAAATCTGAGAGCAGCTGGCTCACTCCTCCATACTAGGCTTCTTCAGGGATTGAAACTTGCCAGCCCCGAAAAGTTATTAAAGACATCGTTAAAATAGTCCAAGTGACTACAGTGGCTCAATCTTAAGTTTATCAAGCGACAAGAAAACTTTTTCTTCGCAAAAAACAAAAATAACGACTTTATTTCAACTATTAATTTCCTTCTCTGTGGGCCTTGAGTCAGTTCACTAGTGTAACAGCGCAGCGCTTCTGTTGTTGTACGTCACACGCATCACCCACATGACCAGCGTCGGCCAATAGTGAGCCTACGTGTGACGTAGCTTGATAAATTTAAGATTGAGCCACTGTAGCCACTTGGACTATTTTAACGATGTCTTTAATAACTTTTCGGGGCTGGCCAGTTTCAATCCCTGAAGAAGCCTATGGAGGAGTGATCCAGCTCTCAGATTTTATCAAAAAAATCTTAATTCGTGTTCCGAAGATGAACAAAGGTCTTACAGGGTTGGAACAACATGAGGGTGAGTCAATACTGACAGAATTTTCATATTTGGGTGAACTATCCCTTTAAGACAGTGGTATTACAGGGTGTCACTTAATTAAGGGTGGGAGAGATACCTTTTTGGGATAGTTCTCCCTCTGTGTTTATGACAATCTATGAGTACAAATAAAGTTTTTGCAAATCACCAAACCTGCTGCCTGTGTTTTAGTAATAATGTATAACGATTTTTTTAATAACTATTAGTTATTAGGCTTTAGTTTGTTTTCTATGAGAGGAAAACTTATGTATAATGTATAATTAAACGCATTGCGTTCATATTTTCATATGTTCAGTTTTCTGTATGCTTTATTAGTATGGTGTTTACTGAGTTTGATCTTTTAACACTACTGTCAATCATTCTTCATTCAGCATTTCAACAGCGCGTCGCGTTCGGTTATGACAGTCAACTCGATGAAACTCTCCAAGATGATTCAATGTTACTATTATTATACTTGATCTGTAGATAAAGCTCTATGGTTTCGGATAAAATGACTATTTTGCTGGACTTGCTGTACCTTAATCATGTTACTTTTTACCTTGTGTCTGTTAGATCACAACACTGGAGAGCACTAATTCTTCTTCACGCGCACAGTAACTGAAATTTAAAACTGTTAAAAGAAAAGGCTGAATAAACTATTGCATAGATAGATACTGAATAATACACTACGCATCAATATGTCTTTCCTTTGTGCTTTGAACTTTTCAATGCGGACTCGACGCGCTGCGCGCTGTCACTGTGTTGCTTCAAGCGCATCATTCTGCGCTCGGGATGCGCATAAGCGCTTTGTGCCGCACTGTATTGGAGTCTTTCATAATCATATCAAAATACTTTTGCGCAATGAAAGATTATTAAATGTCCCATCTATCATATGTTGCTGCCTCAATAAACAGCTGTGCTATACATTTAAAAAATGTCTTAATTTTATAGTAGACTATAAATAAAATAATTGATATTTTTGATTTTTGTTATCTTGTTATTCATGAATGTATTTTACAACAATACAAACAGCAATGTGTAACGTTTTACCAGATTTAGTGCTGGTGCCTACACTTATTGTCTCTTATTTGTTCCCCACAAAATAATGTTTTTTTCTTTCACTATATATGTTCAGATTTTATACAATTATTGTGCACTTGTTATTTTTCTAGACTAAATTTCTAGAGTTCTAATCTAGTTTATCATTTAATTTTTGTCATAGGTTATGATATTTTTTTTTATTTTTTGTTTTTCTTTATAATGAAGTTGTCTGTATTAAGTAGATTGTGTTTAACACAAAAAAGAGTGATTATCAGTTCAACACAGAGTTCTAGAAATTCTACTTGATTTAAAAAAAACTGCGCTGGTATCGGATCCGTATTGGTCGATACTCAGAATGTTTGGTATGGGATCGGATCGGTTCAGAAAAAATGGTATCGTTGCATCCCTAAATGTAATAAATATTGACATGACAATCAATTTGAAACACTTACAGTTGCATATTTATTTTCAGAATGGGATTTTTCCTGTTAATCCTGTTTTTCTGACTTCCTTTTCTAACCTTAAACTTACCTCAAGTTGCCTTTTGGGACATACATGCATACATGCGTACATATCATACTTGCCTGTTGAGAGGAGTTTATTGCAGCATCATATACAGGTCCTTCTCAAAAAATTAGCATATTGTGATAAAGTTCATTATTTTCCATAATGTAATGATAAAAATTAAACTTTCATATATTTTAGATTCATTGCACACCAACTGAAATATTTCAGGTCTTTTATTGTTTTAATACTGATGATTTTGGCATACAGCTCATGAAAACCCAAAATTCCTATCTCAAAAAATTAGCATATCATGAAAAGGGTCTATAAACGAGCTATTAACCTAATCATCTGAATCAAATAATTAACTCTAAACACCTGCAAAAGATTCCTGAGGCTTTTAAAAACTCCCAGCCTGTTTCATGACTCAAAACCGCAATCATGGGTAAGACTGCCGACCTGACTGCTGTCCAGAAGACCATCATTGACACCCTCAAGCAAGAGGGTAAGACACAGAAAGAAATTTCTGAACAAATAGGCTGTTCCCAGAGTGCTGTATCAAGGCACCTCAGTGGGAAGTCTGTGGGAAGGAAAGAGTGTGGCAAAAAACGCTGCACAACGAGAAGAGGTGACTGGACCCTGAGAAAGATTGTGGAGAAGGACCGATTCCAGACCTTGGGGGACCTGCGGAAGCAGTGGACTGAGTCTGGAGTAGAAACATCCAGAGCCACCGTGCACAGGCGTGTGCAGGAAATGGGCTATAGGTGCCGCATTCCCCAGGTCAAGCCACTTTTGAACCAGAAACAGCGGCAGAAGCGCCTGACCTGGGCTACAGAGAAGCAGTCCTGGACTGTTGCTCAGTGGTCCAAAGTACTTTTTTCGGATGAAAGCAAATTTTGCATGTCATTCGGAAATCAAGGTGCCTGGATGGAAGTCTGGAGGAAGACTGGGGAGAAGGAAATGCCAAAATGCCTGAAGTCCAGTGCTGCTTCTCTGTAGCCCAGGTCAGGCACTTCTGCCGCTGTTTCTGGTTCAAAAGTGGCTTGACCTGGGGAATGCGGCACCTATAGCCCATTTCCTGCACACGCCTGTGCACGGTGGCTCTGGATGTTTCTACTCCAGACTCAGTCCACTGCTTCCGCAGGTCCCCCAAGGTCTGGAATCGGTCCTTCTCCACAATCTTCCTCAGGGTTCGGTCACCTCTTCTCGTTGTGCAGCGTTTTTTGCCACACTCTTTCCTTCCCACAGACTTCCCACTGAGGTGCCTTGATACAGCACTCTGGGAACAGCCTATTTGTTCAGAAATTTCTTTCTGTGTCTTACCCTCTTGCTTGAGGGTGTCAATGATGGCCTTCTGGACAGCAGTCAGGTCGGCAGTCTTACCCATGATTGCGGTTTTGAGTAATAAAACAGGCTGGGAGTTTTTAAAAGCCTCAGGAATCTTTTGCAGGTGTTTAGAGTTAATTAGTTGATTCAGATGATTAGGTTAATAGCTCGTTTAGAGACCCTTTTCATGATATGCTAATTTTTTGAGATAGGAATTTTGGGTTTTCATGAGCTGTATGCCAAAATCATCAGTATTAAAACAATAAAAGACCTGAAATATTTCAGTTGTTGTGGAATGATTCTAAAATATATGAAAGTTTAATTTTTATCATTACATTATGGAAAATAATGAACTTTATCACAATATGCTAATTTTTTTAGAAGGACCTGTAAAATCAACAATAATGATAATAATAATATTAAAGCAAACACAGCTCTGGTATCGGAATAGTATCGGTATCGGCCGATATCCAAATTCAGGTATCGGGATCGGATCGGAAGTGAAAAAATGCGGATCGGTGCATCCCTACTAGAAACATACGTAAAGGTAACACTTTGCAAGTCGCATTTGTTAACAATAATACTATCTAGCTTTCATGAACTATATGCATTATGCAATATACGTTTTTTCCGCATGTATTAATATGAGCAATACAATTGAACCTTTATCCTTCATGTTAGTTCAAAGTACATTAACAAAGGTAATAACAGATAAAATAAGAATTAAAACTCCATTTCAAATGCATTAGTAAATGTTGAAATTAACTAATTAACAATGAATAATACTTCTACAACTTTTATTAACCTTAGTTAATGCTAAAAATGGAATCTTATTGTAAGGTGTTACCATTTCATATAATTCCAAAGAGTCATTCTTAAAGATGGCCATTAAAATTTAATAAAGACCTATATTACGTATACGTAATATAGCCTATGTATTGTCTCTCACTTTATTTGCTCCTATTTTAGAACACTTGATGATTATCTAATCAAAATAACAAGATGTATTGTAGTAATAAAAAAAAGAACTTAAATCGAACGCGTTTCTGATTTGTTTATGTTTCTGTCGGCTAACTTACATGAACATATCAATGTTGAGAAAGCAATCACGTCACTAGTTTTAAATATGCAACTTTGTCGGCTAACGAATGCATAAAAGTGACCAGCTGGAAATAAAATAATGCAAATAGATGGTAACAATTGCAACATAAAACATTTGGGTCAGGTCTGCGTGTGTTTTTGTCACATTGTTTAAACAACTTGACTGAGGTACTAATGTTAGAGTCCTCTCAGACTCGACGGCAAACATACTTCTGTTCTTTCTCTGCTAATCTAGCATCTAGTCAACAAATTAATTACTTTATAATGATATGGCAATATGCTTCAGTGTTATTTATTCATACTGTTTCGCTGTCAGTGTTTTGAATGCACGTCTGAAGTGTCAGCGCTCTCTCTCTCCTTGCTGCGCGCAGCCTCACGCGCTAACGTAAACAACTCAGCCAGTGATAGTTTGTTATTTGTCCTCTAGAGGCCGCTCTCGCTCTGTATAATGCCAGCAGTCTCTTCTCAGCGCTCCTGTACTATGTAATGACTCGCACACTTCTCAGCCGCTCCAGCAACGGACGCAACCCGGAAAAACTATCGGTGAGGATTTTTGCCGATAATGATAGTTACACCAATCAACTATCGAGGCCGATTAAAACCGATTAATCGGTCGATCTCTACACGTTACCGTTTCAGAACATCCCAGAGGACCCAATAGTATCCAGCTGCAGACCCGCAGCACCACCAGTTTCAGAACCCCAGCGCCAGAACCGGAAGTAAGGGGCGGAGCTTACGTTCTAACACCAGCGCCAGGACCGGAAGTGAGGGGCGGATCTTACGTTCTAAACCGAGTAACGCCACCTAACGTTTTGGAGCGTAATTTGCTTAGACACGAAACGTCATTATTACACACGAAATGTCATACTTTATACCTATTATAATGATACATTAAGGTACAGTACAATAAGCATTTAAAACATTGATTTTGTGTAATATAATTCTATATAGTTATCCGTTTTATTGTATTATGAGAGTTACTTCCTGATCGTGAAAATAATGCTTGAAACTTATGGTCATTTTATATAAAATATACTTTATTTCACAAGAACATGTGCAGCATGCATTTTTCTTTATGTAAAATAATGTCAAAAATCTAAAAAGAGAGAGAAAATCCGGCATTGTTTTAAAAGAAACCATAAAAATGTACCGTACTTCAAATAATAGCCGAGTCCCAAATAGACGATTGTCTCTTTAAACGCCTGGTGTGGCTGCAGGTCTGGGTAAATATAAGTCCGGTCTCAAATAGAGGTCGGGTCTGTTTTTTAGTTTCAGGTTGTATTAAATCTTCTAAAACCCGTCAGATCGTCCGCTTTTTGGCGGAATAGAATGACTGCTGCGCATGACAGGGCGCTTAACGAGCAGAGAGAGAGAGAGCCCCGGCCGCGCGCGCGCACTCTCACGTCTTCAAACAACACGAGCACTGTCTTGCTCTTTATTTGTCACATACCAGTTATAGTTCATACAACGAGCAGTGACTCACTGTGTAATAAAAACATACCCTAAATATTATTTAAAAGGTGCAACAATTTTTAATATTTTTAAATACTTGCAAAAATAACCATGCTTGTGTCATTGTAAATAATTCCGCCCCTCCCTCACTTCCGGTTCTGGCGCTGGGGTTCTGGCACTGGGGTTCTGAAACTGGTGGTGCTGCGGGTCTGCAGCTGGATATATCTCAGAGGACGTGGGTTTCATGACATCATCGTGTACAAAAGAAGTCCCATTTCATTGGCTAGACGCCAACCAATAAAATGACTCCTTTGCGACTCCTAAGTGCAACTATGTTCTACAAGTTAGTCTGTCATTGTATTTCTGTGAATGGCATTCTACACATTTGTGACTACTTGTCTGCAGCTTCAAATTCAGAATACAGGTTTGTGACTACTGTCTGCGACTGCAAATTTCAACATTCAATTTCAGATCTGTATTTTACAGGTTTTCACATTGGAGCTGTGAGTGTAAATTTAAGCATACAACAAGTATTTATTGTACAAGTTCTCTATTCACATCTACATGCTCTCTAGTTTTGCTCCTCTTTTACCTTCATAGTTATTCCAGAATTTAGGGGTAAAATGCGAGAAATCTCCTTTAATGGACTTTGATATGCTGGGCACTACTCACTGATCTATCAATGACTTGGGCTGAGTTTCCCGAAACCTTCTTAATGCTACGTCGTTCTTAAGTTAAACCTAAAGCTGTACCTTTTCGTTAATACGTGTTTCCCAAAACATTCATAGTTAAGTATACCTTCTGTAAGTCATACGTTCGGAAGGTTGGTCTGGACCACTCTTAGCCTTAACTTATCACTGTTGCAGGTCTATACGAATATAATTCAATTATATAATATAATTATAAAGTTTTAATACAGCAAGATAGGGCTGGGCAATATAGCCTAAAAAAAAAATCCCAGATTTTTTCACAAAAAAATCCGATTTACGATTTAAATCGATTTTTTTCTCTCCCTACTTAAAATCAATCTGCAGATGACAAAGAAATTGTTCAAAACAAGTTTTGACTTTATTTTGTTGTAATATTCCCTTCTGGGATTTGATCTCGATTAAAGTGCAATCAGAAACAACAAGCCAAAAAGACAAGAGGACAGGCCCTGTCTGTGAAAACAATGAAAATGTAACATAAAATAAAATGGGTGGATTGGGATTGGGGGGATGTGTAAAAAAACAAAAAACTTGCATCAAATTATTTGGTAACTAAACATAATTTTATTAAGTTTACTGGTATGCTACTGTTTTTATTATTGCTTAACACAAATTTCACAATTTCAACTTCAATTTGATTCTGATCTTGATTCAATATAAATTCCTTTGGATAAATAGGTACAGTAGATACGTTAATGTGTTAATTGTTCTCCAAAGATTTTTTTTAAAAAATCACCTAATGCTGTAAACATACAGAGAGCCCTATCAGTTGGTAGCCTATTATTAAAGGTTAAAACTAACTCAAATTAAATATAATGCATTTTTTATAATAACAACGTTACACTATTTTAATGATATAGATAAAAATATAATAAATGTGTAATATAGTTATCATATTTAGCAAAATAGTCCTCTCTATAGCAATTATTTTAAGTCCAACTAACATGCGTGCTATGGGTCATTAAAAGGCATCCTGAGGTAAATATAACGTTACGTGACATGTTGTTCTCCAGCTGTTTTATGGACTTCTTTCCGCGGTTGAAAAACACTGATCGATCGATTTTATTACATCTCGGTAAGTTGGTAGTAAAGAGTAACAGATGATCCGTTCACGTGCCGCTTGAACTGAGATCTGCCAGCGTTCTTTCACGTCACATTTACAAGCGCCAAAACGGTGTTTATTGTTTGAATTTCGTAATAAAATTGACAGAATCTGAGAGCTGAGAATCTGTTTCATATCGATAGTAACCTGCTCTGTCTTGTCTGTCGGTGTCAGTGTCCTCTTTGCTTCGCGTTTTTCTCTGCGTGAGAAAATGGATGTGTGGCGTGAGAGCGTGTAAAAAGTGTGTCTCTCACAGTGAACTCGTGAGAGTTGGCAGCCCTGCAGATTCAGCCATAGACAGTAAAAGAAATGGACACAGCGACCCCGTTGATTTCAACGGAGAGAGTTGAAGCCAAACATGGGCACTCACTTCCTGATAGCCAAGCGTTCTGCGCAGGCTCAAACTGAGCTTGATGACGTAGATGTCACGTGAGCAACCTGACTGACAGTTGTAAATCTTCTAGTAGCTGTGCCAAGGATATTTGAAGTGTATTAACAGTAGCATTATGAGCAGAACACATGGGTATGCAGTATGAACAATATAGACAGATATGTGCAGTTTAATAACAGTAACATTTTAAGAGTAGTGTGGGTGTGTGTGGTTGACCCTGTCAAAGCAGCTCCATGGACGTGGTTATAATAATTAATTTAATATAACATATTACGCTATATAATTACAATATGACATGATTAAAGAAGTGGCTAAAATCGACTTTAAAATAGCCTACTTTAGGATTGTAATCGTTTGAGTAGCCTATCTGAAGTTCTAGTAATTTTAGTTAGTTAGTTTAGTTTATTTTGAACATGTTTATGTATATATCCATTAGATTTAAATATTTGGCTAGTACACACACACACACATAATACAATCAAACATAACAGATAAATAAATGCATGTAGGCTACAGCACAATCTTCCAAAATTATTAAAAATGATTCAAATATAGGCACATATGCAAATAATTTTTTCCCTTCTTTTTCGTTTCCTTCTACATCAAACAGAATAATAACCCATCCAAAAAATACTTCTTAGTATGAGCCAAGGAACCATATAATAATGTCCCCTCGAGTCATTTTCGTATCCATTCAATATTACATGACCATATAATATTCCAATATATAAAGAATTGTGAGCTAGGTGTAAAATCATGTAGTTTTGGCTAATAAATCACGGTCACAAACACTTGAACAAAACCGTTTTTCTTTATTTCACGTTATGTAGGCATTTTGTACATATGGCTTCCGAACGGGATCACATTCATCTTCAAGCGTAGATGTGTAAATAAATAAAGGAACAACGTTAACCGCGATAGACATTGAGATGTTTTTTTTCTTCTTCCATTGCCTGTATAATTTCCTGATAATTAATTTCCCCATCCCCCGT
Source organism: Siphateles boraxobius (assembly GCF_051911475.1). Lineage (NCBI taxonomy): Eukaryota > Metazoa > Chordata > Actinopteri > Cypriniformes > Leuciscidae > Siphateles > Siphateles boraxobius. The sequence goes on along the minus strand of NW_027508722.1, from coordinate 15,918,634 downwards.
GGGTGTAGTAGTAGATAAATAATTTAAAGTTCGTGGATAAATGTTACTTCATATGTATTCACTTGCCACATATCGAATTATTTCCAATTCCTCAAAAACGTTGTTTAAATATTTTGTCGCGTTGCTTTTATGGACTCTATCTATGCCATGGGCTGACTTTAGACAGTAAAAGACTGCCTGCGAGACTGTGCGAGCTTCTCCTCCTGTCTATACGGTAATGTCTCTATTGTGCGACATAAAGTCGCGTGGTTATGACGCAATTTTTAGCCTATTTTTACAAGAATGGCTTCTACGGGGCCATAACGTAAGATACAAAGTAATGGAGCCTTTTATACATTGTCGTGTTTCTTTAGAAATAAATAATGGACAAATGGAGTCTTTGGACACCTCAGATGTAAAGTTATTCGCTGTCAAAGTGACGCCAAAATGAATGGGAGTCAATGGGATGCTAACAGCAGGTGATAGCCAGCTACAATGGCGGCCCCCGGAGGCAGCTTCAACTTCCGGCTGATGGATTACCCCCTTGGATTCAGCTAGTAAATGTTTTCGGTGGGTGTGCTTCTGCTGCCGCGGTCTTGTTCATTTGCCATGTTGTTTGTGCATCTGCGTTCCAAACCGCATACTTCCCTACTATTTAGTATGGGAAAATAGTAGGCGAGCGAAAAAGTATGTATTAATCCAAAAGAGTAGGCGAGAATTACCTGGGTGACGTACCAATTATCGCGAGATTTGGACTTAAGTGCGTGAATGTGCCTACTTTCCTACTATATAGTAGGCGAAAACAGTACGTGAAGGAAGCAGTACGTTCGAAACATCAGTATTCATAAAAGAGTAGGGGAGAAGTTCCCGGATTGCTTACTGCTTCCGGCCCAATTTTTGAGTGCTCAACCGATGGATACTCTTCTATCCCAGGAGGCCACGCGAGAGCATACGTCATTATCAAACATCACGGAGATAAGCGACGCCGGGGGTTTTCAAACAGGGTTCCCGCGGATCCTTAAAAAGTCTTAAATTAGATTTTTAAAATTTAAGGCCATAAAAAGTCTTATAAAGTCTTATTTTTACTTATGAAAGGTCTTAAATTTTAGATGACACTTCGACTTAGACATATCTAAATGTTTTCCAAATTAAAACTATCTAATTAGCGTAGTATTATTTTTTATTATTCTATCTTTGTTGATTTGCTTGTTCACGTGACAATTCGCATCACATTCGCGGCCGGCAGAATAACGTCTGTCTCCTGCACGCGAGAGAGGAGAGAAGAAGAAAGTTGGCAAATGTCAGTTCAGTAGTAAGTTCATTCTTTGTGCGTAGGGGTGTGCGATGTGTATTGTCTACTATGATATTGTAATCATTGTTTTAACGATGTACGAGGCACTGTGAGCTGACATCGCATTTGTCTCTCGTGCTTTCACTGCGTGATGTGTCAGTGCAGTTATAGGTAGGCCTATGTCCCCAAATTAGTTTTTGTCTTATATTTATATTATGTTCTTATATTAGAATATCACATCAGTAAGAGTGCCGTTTTCCCGTGCACAAGTGTGATATTTTGTTATACAATAGTTCAATTAAAAATAAATTAACATTGTGAGTTACTTTTTAGACACCATATTGACAATATTATTTGTTTTCCCTTTATTTCGCTGACGAGAATTTCAAAATGAAACCGTAGCAGAGTCTAATGCAACAGACACCGATGATTTCTTGACTGAAATCCACGTTTTAAACGAGTCATTTTAACGATTCAATGAACAATTACTTGTTTCTTTCCCGAATGAATCAGCCGTTTGAACAAATCGGTTGAATGAATGAATGACTCCCTCAACTCGCTTACGGTATTAAGACAGTGACTTGCTGCCGCCTACTGGCGGTTTTAGTTTCATATTTAAAGTACCCTTTAATTAAAACGTTAAAATTAGAAATCATTTCATATTTAAATATTGAATATGGATTTTTTTAAAAACTATCTCATAGCTTTATTTATGCAATTGTAAATGGAGTGTAAATATTAATGCCTCTTCTGATGCTGCTTCTGTGTCACCTCTGAACTGCAAAGATGGATTTTGATTGAATGATTTAATTTGACTGGTAACGGTGGTACTGTATAATTATTGTGTAATTAAGTATTATTGTATAAATAAGTATAATTACTGTATACTTTAATTTGAATAATTTGAATTTTAGTATTTGACATAAAAGGTGATGCAGAACTCTAAATAAGTTTAGAAAAAATGTCCATATATAGGTGAAAATGCCCCTGGAAATCAATTTAAGGTGGCAAATATTGCACGTTAATTAATAATTTCTGTCACTGCTGTGAACTGACCACTGCATAGAATATGAAAAATATGAATATCTTCGTGAGTCTGCTGTCAACAACAGGCCTAAACCAGCCATTGCACCAGCACAAAAACACAATCAGTAAAATATCATCTAATTATTATCAACAAAACGTTTAAAATATCGAGATATATTTTTGTCAATATTGCACACCCCTAATGTACGGTCTTAAATTTGATTTCTTCAAGTCTTAAAAAGGTCTTAAAAAGCCTTAAATTTGACTTTAAAAAGTGTGCAGGAACCCTGTCAAATGTGAGTAAAGACAGTTCCTTATGTGTTAAACTACAATAGAGTAGACGTTTTAACTGTTGAAGGTGTAAAGTAGTTAGACAGTATAGTATAGTTGTGATTTTGCTGTAAAACATGTTTTGTATAGCTAGCTAACAGGGGAGCTCTAAGCACACGTAACGTCTCTAAAGTGGATTTACATAACCATATACATCTTAAACACGCTTATTTAAAATGTCTATTTACATCTGAAAGGAAAATATTGTAAGTATTGACATATTGCAGATGAGCACATCACAACATGAAAAAGACATCTGAGTGATGTATGTGTGGCATTATCATAGGATAGGGTAACGTTAATTCACTGTTGTCAACACTGTTGACATTAGACTAATGTGCTGTAAATAAGGTAAATAAACAAATCTATAAAGTAACTAAACATGTTTTTATTCAGACTGGTGTGAGCACTGAGGATGAGGAGCCCAGAGCTGAATCCTGGAAACGGTGCCATGGATGAGACTGTCATAAGATCTCTCCATCTGCCCTTATCGCCTCAGATTGTGAAGCGAAGCGCAGCGCAGCAACAAGCTCCGGCACGAAGGCACGGTCACCTCTGGTGAATTCATCAGAATAAAGCCGCAGAATAGGAACCGCTGTGTTGAGATGGCAGTAGGATGTGGGCTTCAGCGCCCAAATACATGCTTGTAGTTTGAATAAAGATTTGTTTCATGTGCATGCATTTGTTTATTGTGTGATGGTTACTTTTATTTGTTCTTTTACTCATTTATTCATGTTTCTTATTGTTGTCAGTATATAAAATATAATTATTTAATGTATGCATTAATTCATTGCTTGACTGACAATTGAGATGTTCACGTGTATTCATGCATAACTCATATGACAAATTACATTTTGCTTGTTTTATTAAATTATATCATTTTTAGTATATAAAAAAAAGTAATATAATTAAGTATTGGTCAGCATTTAATATTATTTTGTTTAAGTATTGGGGTGGGCTAACAATGCAATTCATTCTGAGGTAATATTAATTTTTTATGAGCGATACTTGCATTTTTCGAGTATAAAGTCAACAGTTTCTCCAAAGGAGATCTTCGAGCAGCGGCCCGTCTCCTTGTGCACTGCAGACAGTAAACGCAGAGGAAAACTGTTCTAGGTTGTGCTGTCTAGTTACTGATGTTATGAAGTGTTAGTGCACCTGTCGCTCATATAATTTAAACTTATAAACTTATTACATAAAGATCATGGAAAGATACTAGTTGTATCTAACAATGAACAATCATAATGACAAAACAGAAAACATAAAGATCATTGGTTTGTGTACATCATAATATGATATTTATACACTGGAAAAAAGAACAATACAAGGCTAAATATCTTTAAATATAAATAGTTCTTCATAATACATTAAAAAATAGTTTTGTTGTTATTGTCTGAGGGATGAAACGAGAGGTAAATTCATCAAGAAAAGAGGAAAACTTGAAGGAGAAACTTTTTGGGTATAAAATAAAGAAATTAACAACATATTCAAGAGATAACGATTTTGGGGTTTCTTAAAAAATCGTTATAAGGAACTGTGGGTCACATTAGAAGGGTTTAAAATATAACAACTTAAATCAACCCTAAATGTATTCACAAAATAAATTGGCAGCTGTTTCTTCAACAATACCACAAAATGAGCAAGTTTCATCAATATCAAGATATTTACAGATAGATGAATTAAACGTGTCGTTCATCTTTTAAGTTGTTGCGCTTGTGATAACGTGTCGTAGGTCACATGATAACGTCAACATGGCGGATGATGTCCGGATCGCATTCATACCATAGACAGTAAAAGAAATGGACACAGCGACCCCGTTGATTTCAACGGAGAGAGTTGAAGCCAAACATGGGCACTCACTTCCTGATAGCCAAGCGTTCTGCGCAGGCTCAAACTGAGCTTGATGACGTAGATGTCACGTGAGCAACCTGACTGACAGTTGTAAATCTTCTAGTAGCTGTGCCAAGGATATTTGAAGTGTATTAACAGTAGCATTATGAGCAGAACACATGGGTATGCAGTATGAACAATATAGACAGATATGTGCAGTTTAATAACAGTAACATTTTAAGAGTAGTGTGGGTGTGTGTGGTTGACCCTGTCAAAGCAGCTCCATGGACGTGGTTATAATAATTAATTTAATATAACATATTACGCTATATAATTACAATATGACATGATTAAAGAAGTGGCTAAAATCGACTTTAAAATAGCCTACTTTAGGATTGTAATCGTTTGAGTAGCCTATCTGAAGTTCTAGTAATTTTAGTTAGTTAGTTTAGTTTATTTTGAACATGTTTATGTATATATCCATTAGATTTAAATATTTGGCTAGTACACACACACACACATAATACAATCAAACATAACAGATAAATAAATGCATGTAGGCTACAGCACAATCTTCCAAAATTATTAAAAATGATTCAAATATAGGCACATATGCAAATAATTTTTTCCCTTCTTTTTCGTTTCCTTCTACATCAAACAGAATAATAACCCATCCAAAAAATACTTCTTAGTATGAGCCAAGGAACCATATAATAATGTCCCCTCGAGTCATTTTTGTATCCATTCAATATTACATGACCATATAATATTCCAATATATAAAGAATTGTGAGCTAGGTGTAAAATCATGTAGTTTTGGCTAATAAATCACGGTCACAAACACTTGAACAAAACCGTTTTTCTTTATTTCACGTTATGTAGGCATTTTGTACATATGGCTTCCGAACGGGATCACATTCATCTTCAAGCGTAGATGTGTAAATAAATAAAGGAACAACGTTAACCGCGATAGACATTGAGATGTTTTTTTTCTTCTTCCATTGCCTGTATAATTTCCTGATAATTAATTTCCCCATCCCCCGTAGGTGTAGTAGTAGATAAATAATTTAAAGTTCGTGGATAAATGTTACTTCATATGTATTCACTTGCCACATATCGAATTATTTCCAATTCCTCAAAAACGTTGTTTAAATATTTTGTCGCGTTGCTTTTATGGACTCTATCTATGCCATGGGCTGACTTTAGACAGTAAAAGACTGCCTGCGAGACTGTGCGAGCTTCTCCTCCTGTCTATACGGTAATGTCTCTATTGTGCGACATAAAGTCGCGTGGTTATGACGCAATTTTTAGCCTATTTTTACAAGAATGGCTTCTACGGGGCCATAACGTAAGATACAAAGTAATGGAGCCTTTTATACATTGTCGTGTTTCTTTAGAAATAAATAATGGACAAATGGAGTCTTTGGACACCTCAGATGTAAAGTTATTCGCTGTCAAAGTGACGCCAAAATGAATGGGAGTCAATGGGATGCTAACAGCAGGTGATAGCCAGCTACAATGGCGGCCCCCGGAGGCAGCTTCAACTTCCGGCTGATGGATTACCCCCTTGATTCATACTCAACGAGATTTGGCTATAAAGTACCTACTCTTTTAGCGCTCGTTAAGTAAGTACTCATTGAAATTGAGTACCTACTCATTGAGTATGCGGTTTGGAACGCAGCACATCATGGCAAGCGCTGAGCTTGGTCGGAACTACGGGAGCCCAGATTCTTCTTCTTCTTCTTTTCCGTTTTATGGCAGATTGCATCCATGACTTTAAAGCTGCATACCGCCACCTATTGTATCAGAGTATGCAGCATGAACTATCCGTTGGGACTACTTTATCCACCTTATTCCTGACGAGTTTACTGCGTTTTGAATTATGGGTGGCACTTCCGGTTTGGGGAACTCCCATTCAAAAAGACTGAAACGAATCATTTCAAATCATAAGGTTGCCCTACAAATAAAGCTGATCCGTCAGTTTGACTTAATGAGCTATTAGTTTTCTTTCATGTTTTATCTAAGAATAACATCAGAATAACATGGGGCGCAGGAATACTGTGGATATAAAAATTAAAAAAAACTAGATCCTCTTATATATTCCTATGTTTTTTAAATATTGTATAACTGCTTTCTGTGTATCCTTTACCCCATCACCTGTTGTGCCTTATAAACCTTCGAGGTTCCACTTCCTTCCTGCCTTACTTATCTTTTGGTTTAACCTCATCCTCTCATCCCTATATTTCTTACAATGTATTAATACATGTTCTACATCTTTCTTGGATCTACATTCCAAACATTTATCTGATATACTTTTGCCAATTAAAAACAATGTTTTATTTAACCCTGTATGGTCAAATCTCAGCCTGGATAAAACGCACTCCTCTCTTCTGTTACTTCTATTCACCCCCTGAACATTAATAGATTTTTGCAAACTATAATATTTCCTTCCACCTTTATCCATATCCCACCTATCCTGCCATTTCTTCATTATTTCTTTTTTGATTATCGCCTTAGCTTCTCCTTTTCCAATGGGTATATTTATGACATCGTTCGTCCTGGTTGATTTTTTAGCTATTTTATCTGCTCCCTCATTCCCTTTTATACCTACATGGCAGGTACCCAGCAGAATCTCACGTCTATCAGTAGTCTCTGTAATCTAAATAAACTTTGTTGTATTTCGAGCATTAAATCTTCTCTATCAGATTTCATGTTTTGAATACTATAAAGGGCTGCTACAGAATCAACACAACACACCACTCTGTCTGGTTTTACTTCCTCAACCCACTGCAGTCCTAATCGCCATCATCTCTGCTGTATATACCGAAGCCTGATTAGGTCATCTTTTCCCAATACTTACATTCATTGTTGGAATATATATTCCTATTCCTACCTTTTCCTCTTCATCTTTAGATCCGTCTGTATACATAAGTAACTGTAATATTTGCTCCTTATATACTGACTTGCCAGATGGCCTTTCCCACTTTCTTCCCATTCGTTTTTTAGTTCCAATATATTTAAGTCTATCTCAGTTTTTGGAAATAACCAAATAGGGATATTACTAGGTGTAGGGGATTTAAACCAGATATTACTTAATTTATATTCCTCTGATTTTGTTTTTGTTACCCATTCAAAGCCTTTGCCTTTAAACGAACTATACTCCCAACATTCCTGAATAATGCTCTTTGCATGATTTTCATATCCACATCCACATAATCGACTCCAGTATATAAGCATTAATTTATCTCTTCTCAGGTCTGAGGGCATTTCTCCTAGCTCAACCTGGATTGCTTTAATTGGTGTTGATCTCATTACACCAGCACAAATCCTCAACGCTTTGTTAGTAACTCTATCCAACTTCAATAGATGTGTTTTAGCTGTTGCTCCATATACATAGCATCCATAATCTATTGTTGACCTCATTAGTGCCCTGTAGATATACATTAATGACTGTTTATTTGCTCCCCAGTCTTTCCCCACTATTGCTCTCATTAGGTTATGACTTTCTTGCATTTAGATTCCACCTTTTCAACGTGTATTTTTCATGTTCCATTTTGGTCTAACCACATACCCAGATATTTAAAATGATCTACTCTTTCCATATTGTGACCATATAACTTCAGGTTCTGTTTTTCTATCCCTTTCTTCCTGGTAAATATCATATGACAAGACTTACTTGTGGAAAGTTTAAAGCCCCAATTATACGACCATTGTTCTACTTTTTCTATTGCTTCCTTGATTTTATTCCTCACCCTTATTGGATCTCGTCCTCTTGTCCAGATGGCCCCATCATCAGCATACAGAGCTGACCCAATCCTTCTATCTAGATTCATAAAAATATCATTAATCATAACATTAAACAAAACTGGACTAATAACACTGCCTTGTGGGATTCCATTAACAATTTCAAATTCTTCAGATACTTCTGATCCCACTTTAACTCTAAATCTTCTTTCTGACAGAAATTCTAAGACCCAGTTATAAAACCTACCTCTAATTCCCATTTTATTCAATTTAATTAACAGCCCTTCTCTCCACATGGAATCATAAGCTTTTTCAATATCAAAAAATACAATACTCATTATTTCTTTCATTTTAAACGTTTTCTCTATCTCGTTGCTTACTTTCACAACAGCATCCATTGTGGAACGCCCTTTTCTGAACCCACTTTGATACGGTGCTAGTAATCCTCTCTGTTCAAGGGTATAATTAAGTCTTCGGACTAGTATCTTCTCCATCCACTTGCATAGATGTGATGTTAGGGCGATAGGTCTATAATTACCAACATTATTAGTATCTTTCCCAGGTTTATTAAATGGTAATATTAATGCCCTCTTCCAGCTTTTGGGCATTTTACCTTCTTCCCATATCTTATTAAATAAGTGCAATATTATCTTTAACACTTTTTCAGGTAACTTCTGGAACATAACATAACTGAGTTGATCTTCTCCTGAAGCAGTATTCTTAACACCATTTAATACCATCACTAATTCATTCAAATTAATTTCTGCATCCATAGTACTTTCCTCACTTTCTTTTTTAATTAACATATCTCTATTTTCTTTAATAACCGTCTCTTTATGTAGTCTATGGATATCTTCTGAATGATCACCACTATGCACACTAGCGAACTTCTTTCCCAGCATATTAGCCTTTTCTTTATCTGTTATTGCTAATATTCCATCCCCCTCTAATACTGGTATTTTAGCATACACTTTTTTCCCACTCATTTTCTTCAGCATTGACCACACCTCTCCTATTTTAACTTCCCTCCCTATAGTAGAACAATATCTCCTCCATGCATTATGTTTACTATTCTTAATTACTCTTCGTGCCTGAGCCTTTTTCCTCTGGTAATTAATTAGATTATCTTGATTCAAGTTATTTCTTAACATTCTCATTGCCCTATTTCGTTCTTTTATAGCTTTTGTACATGTCTCATTCCACCATGGGACCATTTTCCTTTCCCCCCAAACTGACTTGTATGGTATACTTTTAACTGCTGCATTCAATATTAAATGTGTAACTTCAGATGCACATTCTTCAATATCTCCCTGCATTGAAATCGACTCTGCTGTAATACAACAAATTTCTTTAAATTTTTCCCAATCAGCTTTATCAAACTCCCACTTCTTGTGATTAGGCCTTTCTTGAAGATCTATTTCAACATTTATAGAGCAAAGTATTGGAAAATGATCACTCCCTATAGTTGAACTTTCCTTTACCTTCCATTCACAAGAGTTTGCCATATTATTAGAAACAAGAGTTAGATCAATACAAGACAATTTGTTAGAACGTATATGTCAATTCTTGTGCCATTTCCATTATTTAAACAAACTAGTTGTCTAACATCCATCAATTCTTCCACTGCTTCACCATTACTATCAGTATGTTTACTTCCCCACAGACTATTATGTGAATAGAAGTCTCCGCACCATATTTCTTTCCCATTTCTCTGTCTCCTTATTATTTCCTCTAAGGTTTCTAGATTTAATGATTTACAAGGGTTATATACGTTGATTACTACTAATTGCCCATCTGATTTATAAATTTCAATAATTACACATTCTATTTCTGTTGCAGTTTCTATTCTTCTAAATGGTATCCCATCCCTTACAAATGTTGCACATCCTCCACCCTGACTTTCACCTCTATCAAACCAAACAGACTCATAACCAGGTAAATTAAAGTCAAGGTGAGGCCGTAGCCAAGTCTCTTGAATGCAAATAATATCAGGTCTATCTTCAGACTCTACTACAAACTTTTTAAACTCTTGACCATTTGCAATCAGACTCCTAGCATTCCATTGCAAAAGATGGAACACCATTATAAGCTCAAATAACACTCTGAGCGGGAGCCCAGATGGGAGCGTCAGCGGTTATTAAAGAGAAAACCGATTTTCATTAAAAAAAAATCGGCGTAAACTACACATTCGAGTTAATCGATAAAATCGATTTATCGCCCAGCCCTACACCAAGACAGTGTTTAATTAGGCTAATTCAAGTGTTTTCATGCAAAGAATAAAAGTATAAAGAAAAAACGTTTAAAAGTATAAAAATATTTATATTATTATGAGTAGTATTGTTATGAAATAGCATTATAATAATTTGTAGCATAGCCTATCTGAACATTATACTTTTAATGCTAATCTTTTAGAGATGCACCGATTAAACAGCTGGTGCACATGTAGGAAACCTTGTGAATTACGACTGCAGTCAAGCCAGCCTCCACCTCGAAATGAGCGGTCAAACTAGCCGCCCCTATATTTCTCTATGCGCTTATACACTAGGTATTACGGTAAGACCGTTAACCATTCTGAAACCATTCAGTCATTCTTCCAGCGAAGGCTATTTCAGTTAGTCCGTCCGTCCGTCCGTCCGTCCGTCCGTCCGTCTATCTATCTATCTATCTATCTATCTATCTATCTATCTATCTATCTATCTATCTATCTATCTATCTATCTATCTATCTATCTGATGTTGTTTTACAAAATAAGAGCCCCCAAAACTCATATATTAGGCCTACCTGTTGTCTCCATACATTCAGAAAATCATAAAAATAAAAGTCCTAATTTCCACAGACCAATTCCGACTCAGATGGAGAGGACACCTTCTCAAGGTGTCCCCTGCAAAGTTTCAGGACATTCTGATGTTGTTTTACAAAATATAAATTCTATGATTCTATTCTCCATCTGAGGTGGAATTGGTCTGTGGAAATTAGGACTTTTATTTTTATGATTTTCTGAATGTATGGATCATAGCCTAAAGGCTATAAAGAGGATCACCGGTAGCCTTCAATGAAGCGCAACTGCATCGTTCATTAACTCAACCAAACGCATCCTATATTAGATTAATCAGATATATATACACAAAATAAACATATTACAACTTACAATGGCACAGAATGCTGCGAATGCTCAAGAGAACTCGACTGTGCTTGTCATGAAGGCTTAACTCCATAGATGCGCTCTTTCCACCACAGCGCGCTCGTCGCGCTGAAACACTGGCGAACAAGAATTCACAACATTCTTTTACAGGCGTGTTTTTATTATAATGTTATGAAGCCTATGTGACAGATTTGTGCTGCACATGTTGCACGGAACTGTATCTTCCTTTTCGAAGTGAATCCAATCATTCAGAACCATCATGGCGAACAGCGGCATCTCTCAACTGAAGTAAATAATCTATTATCTATCGGCTTTGATATATCGGCCAAATTTTCTTATCGGATCGATAACGATAACATCAAAAAAGACCATTTATCGGCCGATATCGATATCGATATGTGGTCGATATATCGTGCATCCCTAAAAACAACATTTGTGAAAATGACCTTTTGTGAGGATTAATCATGATTTTGAGCTCACAGCACTTGAAATCTTAAGTTTATGTATTTTGAAGGTAAATAAGTTATTTGAACTAATATTTTTGAGTGACAGGGCCATAATGCAAAATTTAAAGTAATGTTTAGTCAAGTACACTTGATTGTGTACCGAGTTGTCTTTTCGAAAAACTCTCGTGGTTATTTTCCAAAAGTAGGATGCTTTGTTTCTAAACGCCTGCGCAAAAATGCTGGTTGAGATGCAACGCACTGTGGATTCTCTTCACTGCCAATACATGTAAAGCCAAACAAAATGTATAAAATAGGATCATAGAATAGAACTATTTAGCGTGCGCGCAGCTCAAACAGCAATGCACATTTATAACTATAATTGGGACTGTCATATACATGCCATTATAATGAGAACACTATTGTAATAAAACGTTGTGAATTCTCTGGGTTTAGTTGCCGTTTCAGCGCGTTGTTGTGGGAATAGCGCGTCCAGAACAGGGATTAGCCTACTACAACATTATGACCAGCACAAGTTCGATTAGGCATTCACGTCATTTTTTGCAGATAAGTCGTAATATAAAGTTGATGTAAAATAAATATCTGATTAATCTCACATATGATGCGTTTCGTGGATTTAAACAACCTGCTAGAAAAGTTCTTCAGTTTCCCGGTGCTCGTTCTCTTCAGCATCAGATTAAACAACAATGCAAAACATTAAAAGCTATGATTGGGACTGTCATATAATTATAATTGTATTCACTATTGTAATAAATTTGTAAATTATTTGGGTTTGCATTCTTCAGCAACCGTTGAGTTGATTAACCTTCTAGCAAAGCGATTCGGTTTAGCTATTAAAGATGTTTAATATCACTGTAGTATTAAAAATGTCTATTTTTTTCAAAAACAGTGTGTTATAATTAATAACTACCATTATTTTGTTCTCGTATTATTTTCATCAATGATATGGTTTGATAAAAATAATTTCCTTATTGTCCGTGCAGAGGCGATTCCATTTTATTGATCCATTTTGTTTCTTTATATGCAGCCCAATGTTATCCAATGACTTGTTTGCATTATTTAGGTATTTTATTTTTTGTTAGGCAATAGATTTTTTGATAACACTTTACAATAAGGTCTCATTTGTTAATGCATTAACTAACAGAGAGCAATAGCCTTTGTTATAGTAGTTAATAAAATGTGTGTGTTCATGTTAGTTCACAGTGCATTGACTAATGTTAACAGATACAACTTTCTTAAAAATGTCTTATAAAATTGTTGGTTCATGCTAACTAATGCTAACAAAATTAAACCTTATTATAAAGTGTTACCATTTTTTTAATAAAGAAAGTTGCCCATAGGAGTGTAAAATTAATTTTAAAAGTTAAGGAATCTTACACTGGTTCAAACTAGGCTATACTGTATTGTATATGTTTGATTTATGTTAAAAGTGTTTGAGACAAGGCTTTTAATAGTGAGCCTTTTGTTTATGTATACAGGCTATCAAAGTATATAAAAATTTTAATTTCTTGACTGTGAAATAATACATGCATACATGCTTTCTTCAAGTGCAAGGTGTCATTCTTATTTTACCAGAAAACAAATGGCTTTCATTATATTACAATTATTGATCGTAATGTAAATAAGTTGATTTTTTTTAAACCTGATACTTTAAACTTGATAAATAAACTTTAATGCCCATATACAAGTGTTTTTGTAATACTGGGGGTTGCACAGTTTTCACTCAGGTGCCTTTTAATAGCCAACAAGCTCATACATTTGTATAAACAGGTGCAATTATATAGGTCCTTCTCAAAAATTTTTTAAAAGCCTCAGGAATCTTTTGCAGGGGTTTAGAGTTAATTAGTTGATTCAGAAGATTATGTTAATAGCTCGTTTAGAGACCCTTTCATGATATACTAATTTTTTGAGATAGGTATTTTGGGTTTTCATGAGCTGTATGCCAAAATCATCAGTATTAAAACAATAAAAGACCTGAAATATTTCAGTTGGTGTGCAATGAATCTAAAATATTTGAAAGTTTAATTTTTATCATTACATTATGGAAAATAATTAACTTTATCACAATATGCTAATTTTTTTAGAAGGACCTGTATGCCACGTGTCGAAATGCATGAAAGAGTTCCACACAGCCACCTCCCAAGTCTCATTAAAAAATATACAAAATAACAGAAATACAGCGACAAAACATTATGTTTAACGTTAAATCAAATTAATTTAAAATCGGTTTAATTAAAATGTCTCTCTGGTCTTCCTTTGATGCGATTGGCCACGCAAGCAGTTCTGCCTGGCAACAAGAGAACTAATGCACTGATTGGTGGATTACAAAATTGCTGATTTTCCATCCTCTGTTGCTGCTGACACCACCAGTGCAAATTTCAAGAAGGGAGTTTTTCTTTGTGTACCATTCTCAGTAAGTACAATTATTAAGATATAAAGTTATTTTGTGTGACTTTTAAAAACTGAAATATGTTTATTTAAATCCTTGCACGGTTCTGTAATAAAAGAGACCGCAGCCATAATGATAATTACAATATTTTCTGGTCAAACTTTTCCAACATAACGTTAGCCACTAAGTTAATTAACGTTATTTTATTGATGGTTTTGTGATGATATGATAACTGCGATATCAAACTATTCTTTATTTTATTAGTAATAGTAATTAGTAAAATAAAAACTTAATCATTGTGTAATCGTGTATCTCTCGCCAAAAGACCATGTGGGTTATTTTTCCCGGGCAAACGTTGTCAGTTTCACCAGTAACGTTATTTGACAATATTTTCATGATACATTTCTGATTGATTGCGAAATCTACGTATTTCCTAATTTTTTAAAGCATGTCTATGTGCACGCTAATGTGATTATGTGACCTGCCCTTGTCTCCCCAAGATCTGCTTGGAGTTCAACAGAATTACTGGCAAAAACCTAAAGCAGGAATTCTACGAGAACGTTGATAGATATAGTCCATGATTCATGGACCTTTTTAAAGCCAAAGGGGGGACTCCTGGTCGGTACTTGGCTAACTTTTTAAATCAAATAAAGGTTAGTAATTTTGTCTTATTTAAGATTTTACTCACCCTCAAGTTGTTCCAAACCTGTATACATTTCTTTGTTAACACTGAGCACAAAGGAAGATATTTTGAAGAATGTTTGTAATTGAACAATTTTGGGTACAATTGATGTTCTTAGTATTTCTTTTTAGCATGTAGAAGTCAACGGAGGCCCAAAACTGCTTGGTTACAAACATTCTTCAAAATGTATTCTTCCTTTGTATTCACCTGAGCAAAGAAATTTATACAGGTTTGGAATAACTTGAGGGTGACTAAATGATGACAGAAATTTCATTTTGGGGGAACTATCCCTTTAAAAGCATTTCATTTTGTCAGCATTTAATCCTGTAGCCTAATCTCATAAAAGTGCTTCAAATATATTGATTAGTTGTTAGTTGTTCTGGCAGTAATGGAATTTTGTGTTTTCCTCTTAAGTCAGCCCAGCCAACGGAGGTCTGAACCCTTGTGATTCGAGGACTACCTATCATGCTTGGAGATGATGACTCCTCGGTCTTCAAGTCATGTTGAAAAGTAAGTTCATCTGTTCGTAACCTGTTTACATTAAAAGAACCACCTGTGCTCCCATTAGTCTAAGCATTTGTCAAGCATTTGAAAATCATGTTGATTTTAAAGCAATAGTTTACCCAAAAATGGAAATTTGCAGAAAATGTTCTCACCTTCAGACTATTCAAGATGAAGATGAGTTTGTTTCTTCATCTGAAAAGATTTTGAGAACTTTAGCATTATATCACTCGCTCACAAATTGATCATCTTTAGCGAACAGGTGCTCAAACTCATTCAAACAGCTGATAAAAACATCACAATAATCCACAATTAATCCACAGATTCGCTCTTTGGACTCTTACTTACAACACCCGTTCGCTACAGAGGATCAATTTGTGAGCAAGTGATGTGATGCTACAGTTCTCCAAATCTTTTCAGATGAAATAATAAAAAAAACTCCTCTATATATTGAATGGCCTGAGAGTGAGTGCATTTTCATGTTTGGGTGAACTATTCCTTTAAAATACAAAAATGTGGCCAAGTCTTCAAATTAATAAATTGTCATTTATACTGCATACTTAAAAAAAAGTATTGTCTTTGCCAGAAACGTGTACATTTTCATAGTCAAATGCATACTTGTCCATATAATTTGGGATTAGGGTTAGTGCTTTGTGTTTTTAATAAATCTAGCGCACGTTCTGATAAACATGCATTGATAAACATTTGATTCCTGATCGCAATACTCTATTTATGCCTGTTTTTTCACTAGGTGTCTGATCATCGCAACTCCATCCTTGATGTGCTAGTGGGCATCTTATTTGAGGACACTGAACTCCAGCCCCCAATTCCTTGCATTTAACTTCTACGATTGGAATAATACTTGAAGGTCAAGTGGTGATGGAAAAAATCCAGGACCTCCCACAGGCTATGTGTCTCTTCTTCGGTCTGATCTATGCTCTAGAACTGAATTAATCAAAATCACTTGCCAACACGTTTGATTTCATCCATCCAACGTTTGATTTCATCCAAATTTAAAAAGAATGTATACTTTACGTTTACATGTTCAGTACATTAACACAAATGTGAGACTTAAGTGTGATGTTTAAGCGATCAGAGTTGTACAATTGATGTAGTGCACTACTTAATGTTGGACTTTGTTGCCACCTTTAGAGTTATGTACATGGTGACTCATTTCCATTTCACTTTTTGGTCAATAAAGACTCAAAGGATCAATATGTTGTTCGTTGTTTTATTTAAGTGCAGTGTGCACAAAGCTTACTGTCAAAAATAATAACTTAATTTAGATTAAATTAATTTAATAATTTAGAATTAAATTCTAATTTCAGTTAAATTTTCATGTTGAGTTTACTTAAATATACAAGTAATTAACACTAAGTTAAATGAACTTTATTTTTTAAGTACATTAAATAATCGACAAGTTTGGTGAACTTAACAATTGAAGTCAAGTCTACATAAGCACCAAGTTAAGTAAACTTAAATATGCACGTTTTGGGAAACCCCATTACTCAATTAAATTGAGGGAACGAATTTACTCAAATCAATTGAGTTCAATCAACTTATTAGGGTTTTCAGTGTACCTTAAAGTCTTCGTAGCGTCTCGAGACAACGTTATCGGGAAACGCAGCCTTGATTGCTCATGATGTCATGTAAAGTGAAGCCACTATATTGGTATTCCCTCAAATTCTATTGAATTAATAGAAAATCATCTGATTTTAATGAGAAAACATGAACTAACGAGTCAGCATTTTTATATTGGAATACTATACATTCTTACAATGAAAACATCCTAAACATTTCTGATTATTATCAATGTTGAAAACAGTTGTGCTGGTTAATGTTTGTTGTGTAAACCATTGTAACAATTTAAACCATTTATTTTTCCCTCCAGGATTCATTGTTAAATAGACCCTAAACATATAAACGGTAGTGAACACTACTGTTCAAAAGTTTGGGGTCAATAAGATTTAAAAAAGGGGAAAAAAAGAAACTCATATTTTTATTCAGCAAGGATGCTATAAAATGACCAAAAGAGAGAGTAAGGATATCTGTTTAAAATAAATGCTGTTTTTTTTTTTACTTTCTATTCATCAAATAATCCTGAAAAACACAAAAATATGAAGCAGCAAAACTGTTTTCAACACTGATAATAATCATAAATGTTTCTTGAGCATCAAATCATCATATTATAATGATTTCTGAAGGATCATGTGAAGCTGTGATGCAGAAAATTCAGCTTCGATCACAGGAATTAATTACATTTTACAATATATTCACATAGAAAACAGTTAACCTATTAAAATAACAATAAGATTATTTCAAAATATTATAGTTTTTAATGCTGTCTTGGTGAACGTAAGAAATTTCTTTCAAAACATTAAAATTTGTACTAACACAATTAGTGTGTGTTTGACATTAGTGCATGTTTGAAGTTTTACTTAGGCTACTAGTCATATGGTTCATAGCGTCTTAGAGATGATGATCAGGACAGAAACTAGTCTGCTACGGTTCAGGGCATCAGCATGGAAGGATCTAGGAACACAACAAACCATTTGTCACAGAGCCAACAATATTATTATACAATCCCAGGTTTATTAAAAGGAAGAAGGCTACAGCAGAGGGGAAATGCAGAAAATAATTTCTTAATTAGGATAACAATTTGTTCCCTTTCAGGAACGTCGAGCTGCGTGAAACGCTGCGTGAAACGCTGCGGGAACGCCTCTTGCGTTGTGCGTCATGAAGCACGTATGGAATCAGCCCAATGGCGAGACGGAACGTCACGAGTGACGTCATCGACCAGGAAACTATAAAGCACACCCCTGAACACAATGGCGACAGCTTCTGTTGTCTTCAGCAAGCGCTCTGTGTGTGAATCTGTCCCTGTGTTTTTGTCTGTTCTTAGTGATTGCTAGGCAGGAGTTTTTCACTTAAAAAAAAAAAAACTATATATATATTCACATATATCAATATGACGAGCGAGCAGCAATACAGAAAGTGTGTTCCCCCCTGTACTCGTTATCTCACGGGTGGGGATACACACGATCTGTGTGTTGTTTGTTTGGGAGTGCAGCATGCCCAGTCAGCTCTCGAGGGGGCTGATTGTGAGCATTGCGAGCGTTTTCCATTAAGAACGCTCCGCTCCCGCAGATCACTCTTCGAGGAGAGTGGTTTGGTTCGCGCTCCCCACGGCTCGGGTCCCGCTTCTGTCGAGGCAGAGCGGCGGCGCCTGTCGTGGGGATCGCAAATGGATCTGTCAGCGGGGTTTGAGACGGGCTCTACCTTATCTCAGCCTTTACCTGCCAGTTCCAGTGCCTCAGTTCCGGGTGTGGAAGCACGCATTGCGGTTTCTTCCCCCCAGGCTGAGGCACCAATACTGCAGCTATCCAGTTCTGAGGAGCTGGATGTTGTCAGTATTGAGACAGGGGATGTTGAGGACTCGTCACCTCATTCCCCTGAACACGAGGAGCTTATGGAGGTGCTCACTCGTGCTGTGTCAAAACTAAGCATTGAGTGGCCAGCTGTCAGGCAGGAATATGTTTCTAAAAGCAAGCTTGACAAACGGTTTTTGCCTTCCCGCGTTCAGCCTCCACGGCGGTGCCTTCCGTTTCTTCCCGATCTCCACACCGTGGTGTCGAGGTCGTGGAAGAGACCCGCCTCTTATCGTGTGTTTAGCCCCCAGACTTCCACATATTCTAATATATCGGGGGCTAAGTTATATGGTTATGGGGCGATGCCCAAGGCGGAGGAGACTCTAGCTAGCCATCTTTCTGCTGAGTCTTCCTCGTCTCTTAAGAAACCAGCTTTACCCACCAAGCCTCTCAGAAATACTTCGGCTCTGGTGGGTAAGGCTTATTCGGCGGCTGGTCAGGCTTCGGCGTGTCTCCACACGATGTCAATATTGCAGGCATACCAAGCCGATCTTTTAAAAGATATGAGTGAGAGTGAGGAGGTCAGCACTGACGTGGTTCGAGAACTGCGTCAGGCTGCAGATTTATCTCTGCGTGCCACCAGGGAATCGGCTAAACTAATGGGCCGTCTATGCTGTCTATGGCCGCAGAGAGACACTTGTGGCTTAATCTGTCTGATATGAAGGATAAAGAGAAAGCTTTTCTTTTGGATGCTCCACTTTATACATCTGGTTTATTCGGTGACGCGGTAAACACGGTCATAGATAAATTTCAGGAAGAAAAGAAACAAGCTGCAGCTTTTCAAAAATTCCTCCCACTTAAAGTTCATGTCCCAGGGTCTGCTGGGCGAGGGCAGACCAAGCCGTCGACTAGCTCCTCACATAGGGCGCAACAAAGGCAGAGTGTCGCGTCTCGTGGACCCCCTTCTAAACAGTGGGAACAGACGCGACAGTCTCAGGCGAAGCCTTCTAGTGGTAAGACTGATCTGAGGACAGTCATTATGGCTAGGAAGGCTTCATCTAAGAAGTCCTGACGCCACTGGTGTCAGGATGCTGAGGGTGGTCCCCACCGTGAGAGGGAGGTGTTCACCGCTTCAGACGGTGCCCGTTCTCTCACGGTGCCCTCAGGGGTCCCTTCTGCCAACCCCGCCTTCATGTCGGGGCGCAGACGGGCCCAGCGAGCGCTTTCCCGAGGGACGCTCGCCCCCTCTGAGGAGGGGTTTAGAGCAGTCAGACCAGTCGTCCCCTGCCGGTGCGCCGTTACAGGGCGCTGTGTCTGCTGCTCAAAATATTCCAGAGGCCAGCCTCGAGAGGCTGGTACCCTTAGTAGATATTCTGGCAGAGTGGAAAAGTCTTCCAAAAATATCTCAGTGGGTTCTGCATTCGATAGAAAGGGGTTATGCCATTCAGTTCAGATCTCCTCCTCCTCGATTCAACGGGGTCCTGCCCACCGTGGTGGGCCCCGAGCAGGCTCTGGTAATGGAACAAGAGGTGAAAACGCTCCTTCAAAAGGAGGCTATAGAACGGGTTCCTCCTCCCAGCGAGGAGTCAGGTTATTACAGCCAATATTTCATCGTTCCAAAGAAGGATGGGGGGTTGCGTCCAATTTTAGATCTGCGCCTATTAAATCGTGCTGTAGCCAAGCTCAAATTCAAGGTGCTTACGCTAAAGCAAATCGTGTCACAAATCAGGTCCGAGGACTGGTTTGTCACGATAGATCTGAAGGACGCATACTTCCACATCTCCATCCTTCCGCAACACAGGAAGTTCCTGAGGTTCGCTTTCGGGGGCGAAGCGTACCAATATCGTGTTCTTCCGTTTGGCCTAGCTTTATCTCCCCGCATGTTCACGAAGTGCATGGACGCAGCGCTAGTCCCGCTGCGGCTCCAGGGCGTTCGTATACTGAACTACATAGAAGATTGGTTGATTCTCGCTCAATCGCAGCAGCAAGCGGCTCGGCATCGAGATGTCGTCCTCGCACACATCAAAAAATTGGGGTTGAGGCTGAATGCCAAAAAGAGTGTTCTATCTCCATCACAGATAACATCTTTTCTGGGGGTACTATGGGATTCTGTGGCAATGTGGGCTCGCCTGTCGCCTGCCCGCATCGCTTTGATTCTCTCAGCTGTAAAAAGAGTAAAGCTAGGCCAGTTGCTCACTGTAAAGCAGTTCCAGAGACTGCTGGGTCTGATGGCAGCAGCGTTCAGTGTTATACCCTGCGGCCTGCTGTACATGAGACCATTACAGTGGTGGCTCAGGACCAAGGGGTTCTCCTCGAGGGGAAACCCCCTCCGCGTGATCAAAGTTACACGGAGTTTTCTCCGTGCTCTGGTCATGTGGAGGGATCATTGGTTTCTGTCCCAGGGACCTGTGTTGGGAGCTCTTTGTCGTCGTGTAACGCTAACGACAGATGCTTCCCTCACAGGCTGGGGGGCGATCATGAGTGGTCGCCCAGCCCAGGGTCTGTGGCAGGACCATCATCGATTTTGGCATATAAATTGTCTAGAGATGTTGGCAGTGTTTCAGGCTCTGAAGCACTTCCTGCCAGACCTGAGAGGTCATCATGTTCTTGTCCGGTCCGACATCATATCGGTGGTCTCTTACATAAACCATCAGGGGGGTCTGCGCTCTCGCCCGTTATACAATCTGGCTCGCCGGATCCTTCTATGGTCCCAGGGGAAGCTTCTCTCATTGAGGGCGATTTATCTCCCGGGGTATTTAAATCGGGGAGCGGACATCCTGTCGAGGCAGGGGCCGAGGCCCGGGGAATGGAGACTCCACCCCGAGGTGGTGGAGCTCCTTTGGATGCAGTATGGTCGTGCCGAGGTAGACCTATTTGCGTCCAGGGAGACATCACACTGTCCACTGTGGTTTTCTCTCAGTCATCCAGCCCCGCTGGGGTTGGACGCTATGGTGCAGGCGTGGCCGAGGTCACGCCTGTACGCCTTCCCCCGATTGCTCTGCTCCCAGGAGTTCTGGAGAGGGTTCGCCAGGACGGGGTCAGTCTATTATTGGTAGCCGCGTTTTGGCCGGCGCCGAGTATGGTTCACGGACCTAGTGTCTCTTCTAGACGGCTCTCCTCTGGAGATTCCGATCAGGAGGGACCTTCTCTCTCAGGCGAGCGGGTTGATACTTCACCCCCGCCCAGAGTTGTGGAAGCTATGGGCTTGGCCTCTGAGGGGGCCCAGCTCGTAGGGGCTGGTCTCTCAACCGAGGTTGTTGAGACCATCCTTCATTCCAGAGCTCCTTCCACGAGGACGTTATATGCCTTGAAGTGGAGGCTCTTCACTTCTTGGTGTGGAGAACATCTGTTGGACCCAGTTAACTGCCCAGTGGGTGCAGTGCTGGAGTTCCTGCAGGAGCGTTTCTCCTCAGGGCTATCCCCCTCCACACTAAAGGTGTATGTGGCGGCACTTGCTGCTTACCATGTCCCTTTCAGTGGAATCTCTCTGGGGAGACACCCATTTATAACTCGCTTTCTTCGTGGTACTTTGAGGCTGAGGCCTGTAGTCCGCACGAGGGTGCCAGCATGGGACTTAGCTATCGCCCTAGAAGGTCTTTCCCTAGCTCCCTTTGAGCCTATTGAAGAAGTTGCTGATAAGTTTATTACTTTGAAGACTATTTTTCTCCTTGCCATTTCTTCTCTTAAGAGAATCGGAGATATTCAGGCTCTCTCGGTTGCTCCTTCGTGTTTGGAGTTTTCACCTGGGATGGTGAAGGCTTTTCTCCACCCCAGGCCAGGTTATGTCCCTAAGGTTCCTACCAATGTGGCCAGACCTATAGTTCTGCAGGCCTTCTGTCCTCCTCCTTTTACATCATCTGATCAGGAAAATGTTAATCTGCTCTGCCCTGTTCGGGCTTTAGATGCTTACGTCCACAGGGCTGCCCTGTGGAGAAAATCAGAACAGCTGTTCGTTTGTTTTGGACCACCTAGGAAGGGGTCCCCAGTGTCTAAGCAGAGGATGAGCAAGTGGGTGGTTGAGACCATCTCACTTGCCTATGAGTCGGTTGGTCAGCCTTCACCTTTGGCTGTCCGAGCTCACTCTACCAGGAGTATGGCGGCTTCCAAAGCCTTATTGTCAGGAGTCTCCCTCCAGGACGTTTGTGATGCGGCAGGCTGGTCCTCACTGCATACTTTCGTCAGGTTTTATGACCTAGACCTCAGCTCCACCCCTGGGGCGCAGGTGCTTTCGGCTGAATTTAATCTTTGATTCACACAGTCGGTCACTTTCTCTTATGGCGACGTGGGTATTAGCGTTCCTGCAGCGTTTCACGCAGCTCAACGTTCCTGAAAGGGGACGTCCCGGGTTACGTATGTAACCCTAGTTCCCTGAAGGAACGAGACGCTGCGTGTCGTTGCCATACTCCCGGCATTCCCTTGATCGACTTGCTTCAGACTTTTTCCAGAAGCTGTCGCCATTGTGTTCAGGGGTGTGCTTTATAGTTTCCTGGTCGATGACGTCACTCGTGACGTTCCGTCTCGCCATTGGGCTGATTCCATACGTGCTTCATGACGCACAACGCAAGAGGCGTTCCCGCAGCGTTTCACGCAGCGTTTCACGCAGCGTCTCGTTCCTTCAGGGAACTAGGGTTACATACGTAACCCGGGACGTTTTTAGGTTTGCTTATTCATTTAACCCTCTGGGGACGGATTGGGCGGTACCGCCCAAAATGGCATACTTTTACAAATGTGTCATTATCTTAAAAACTATTAATGATAGAGATGTGCGGTCTTTTTTGCCGTCTTCCTCAGATTCCGCTGAAAACAGTGATAACAAACTTACCCGGCTTGTATACACACTTCCTTGTTGCGCAATACCACTACGTCAAAGGCCAATGAAATCGATGTTGTTTGGCAGATTCACGGGCAACAACCAATGGAAAAATTGCCGATGGAGGAATATTTTTCTTACCCAATCAGAGGAAGGTTACTATGACGTATTCTAGCAAATCGGAGGACTCTGTAGCCGTGCAAGGGGTGGTACTATATACTATTACACAAACAGCGTAGAGTGGCAGAGACTACAGAAAGCGAACGGACGCGTCGAGTATAAACAAAGCTTTACGGAGTGAGAGCACACAGAGATATGAGAGAGAGACAGAACAATTATAATATACACATACAATTATAGAATTATTTATTGTTTTAACACTTTTATGATGGCAAGGAGTAAACGATTTAGGTAGAACAAGCTCTGGAACAATTACTGGAGAGTGACAGGGAGAAAGCATTGCTTAGAAAATTCTAAGCATTCCTAAGAAAAACGCCTGGGACTATTTGTAAATAAAGTTAAAATTTTCATTGTTCTTTACACATTTTATTTAACAATTACACATGTCTGTCAAGCAAAGGCTTTGACAAATATATTTTTTGTTCAAAAACTGTTCACTATTGTTGTGTGATGTGTGATTTTCAGAAATAAATGCCAAAAATCGAATTTCCGTTTTTGAAATTCTCTAGTTTATAATACATTTTCACTCATACTTCCTTTATAAACATATTACATGCGTGCTTATGTTAGATTAGGGTCTTCTGAATCCATAGATACCAAACACATAGTGTTCCATCTCCATTACATATAGTTTATAAGCCCAAATGTAAAAATAGAGAAAACGGACCAAAAAGAGCTTAGTCCCCAGAGGGTTAATATTGCTCATACAGTGTCACTTAGGTTTGGATGTCAAAACCTTCTTAAAATAAATTATACAAATTAAAAATGTAAATTTGAGAAATTGAAAAATAAGAAAATGACAGATACATGGTGATATAGGTGAAAAATGTTGTGACAAAATGGATATGAAGTTATTTAATGAGCTTCCTTGGTTCACCTGTGTTTCCTACAACTCTGGCAGCAGCTTTCTTCAGAAATGTTGCTCGTGGAGCTTCCCCTCTGTTTTAGAGGGGTTATTCTGTTGCTGCTGAAATCACAGAACATTTTTCATCAATATTTGTTTACCATTGAGCAGCTAACGTTAGTTCTCTTACGAGAGGTTCTCTCGTATTGCGTAAGTTTAGCTTACGCTACGGGAAAGATTCATCTTCTCGAGATACTGAATTCAAAAAATTATCCTTAATTTTGTATTCCTTGTCAACGCAGTGCAGCAGCTAGCAGACCTAGAGCAGGCCATCTCGCGTGCTCATTGGCTGCCCTGCGGGCAACTGCTGCAGCCTACCAGTGAGCCCGGCGTGACGTCACGCCCAATGAAGGCCGCCCGCGCCTTCATAGTGTCACAGCCCGCCAGAATGGGCGTGGCTTAGCGTATAACACTAGGGGCTGTAGGCTGACTTCCCTGATTTTCGTCTCTTCAGCGAGCTCTTCGCATCGCTGGATCTGAGAGAAGCCACCGCCGCCGTCGAACAGCGGACAGCCAGCCTAGGACAGCGCTGAGGAAGCCGGCCGTCTTTGCCACCTTCAGCCATCCGTGCGGGCTACGCTATCCGAAAATCAGGGAAGTCAGCCTACAGCCCCTAGTGTTATACGCTAAGCCACGCCCATTCTGGCGGGCTGTGACACTATGAAGGCGCGGGCGCCCTTCATTGGGAGTGACGTCACGCCGAGCTCACTGGTAGGCTGCAGCAGTTGCCCGCAGGGCAGCCAATGAGCACGCGAGATGGCCTGCTCTAGGTCTGCTAGCTGCTGCACTGCGTTGACAAGGAATACAAAATTAAGGATAATTTTTTGGCTTCAGTATCTCGAGAAGATGAATCTTTCCCATAGCGTAAGCTAAACTTACGCAATACTCGTTCCCTCTCTAGAGAGAACCGAGGTTACGTTAGTAACCGAGCATCGTTTCAGCCAATTGGGTCCCAAGACGCTTTTGCTTTCAACAAAATAGTGTCCACAACTCCTTCTCCCCTCAGGGCACCTATAATAATAATAATAATAACAAGGGCGTAGGTTTAGGGGGGGACGCTAGGTACTAGTCCCAATCAATATTTTGAGATGACAAATTTGTCCCCACCAATATTTAGCAAGCTCCTTTGAACTGCTATTTTGATATTTGCGCTGCATTTGGATCTTTTGGCTGCTATTTGGATCGATTCCAACGGCCAGGACGACGACAGTACAAGATACGCCGTAATTTGATTGGCGGCGGGGTATCTGACAGGCAGGCTACACGCGCGGGCCGGGACTACTTTTTGTGCTTGCACTCACTGGCATCGAGCGGGTGGTGTGTGCGTGTGTGCGGGCGTGACGACGCCGACGGTAAGTTACCAGGGCTGTCTCTCTGCCTGCCATATACAAAGGCCAGAGTAAAACATTTTAATATTCCGTTTTTTTGCCCCTTTTTGTACTTTGTAGCTATGTCACCCAAGAAGAAGAAAGGGGACATACGAAGCTTTTTCATAAAGCAGAGTGTAAGTAGGCAAAAATAACTAGCCACACAAATAACTAGCAGTAGTAGTGACTGACCAGGCTTTCAAATGCAGATTCTACTGTGGAAAATAGTATTAACTGGTGATCCTGGTTACCCAGGATATTGTTACAGTTAAACCTAGCTTCTGCAATCTTTCAAGGTTAGGAGCATTAATTAGGGGTGTGCAGCACGGATAGACTCATAGAAGTCGCGCTATCATGATAGAATGCTATCTTACGTTAGCAAGTCACTGAATGTTAATTAGCCTACCTTAACTTAGAATCTTGCAGTCATAAACAGTGGATCATCTGAGACATTTTTCGTTTCTACATTCTGTTTATGTAATGTATTTGTGAGTGTAGCCTACTTGCTAGACACATGTGCTGGAAAAACATGTTGGCAATGTTAAAAAGGCAAAAGTTAACACTGTTGGTTATTCAAATATGGGGTGGTGATGGCGCAGTGGATAATACACATGCCTTGTGTGTGAGAGACCCGGGTTCGAATCACTGCGAGACACCAATGTGTCCCTGAGCAAGACACTTAACCCCTAGTTGCTCCAGAGGTGTGCGACCTCTGAAATATAGCAATTGTAAGTCGCTTTGGATAAAAGCGTCAGATAAATCTTGGTCTATAACCAAGATGGCGCCACAGATGGCTGCCTCGGTGTGGAGCTCTCCATACCCAAATATAATGAATCATTATTTGATTGATAATATCCAAATAACAATATCTGGTAGGAGGGTTAAACTTGCTAGGCATAGAATAAACCACAAAATTAATGAACCATTTTGTATGCAGGAAAGACAGCATCAAACCACGACAGATTTACATTTATTCATTTAGCAGACACTTTTTGTCCAAAGCGACTTACAATTGAGAACAATAGAAGCAGTAAACCTAGGATAACAATATGCAAGTTTTATGACCCTTCCCAGTTTAATCTAATGCACTTTTTTTTTAGAATAGAAGGGGGGGGGGGGCATCCCGGGGGCATCCCCCCCACCAAAGCTGAGACCAAACCTACGCCCATGAATAATAATACATGTTATTATTTACGTTTAACCCTCTGAGGTCGCCGGCGCGTTTTGCTGGATTTTCTTCACATTGTAGCACAATAAACTAAAATTACTTCGTCATTTATGCTCGTACAAAAAAAAGGAAATAATTAGGAAAAATAAATGTGTGATTTTCTACTTATTTAGGCTATGTGTCCCCATACAATCAAATCAAAACATTGTGCTTTTGTTAAATAAAGAAAATAAACAGGGTGTGCTTTCTTCCTCTCCGTCTGAACTTTTTTTTTGACCACGCCAACGCGCTTAAAATTAGAGTTTTAATTTGATCACACCAACGCGCGCAAAAGACATTGACATGCAAATCGTCCACAAAAATAGCAATTATAGGTAACAAAAGCAAAGAATAAAGCTTATGTGCTCTTTGAGAACTTTAATGCACTCAAGTGCACCAGAAACACTTGCATCAGCCTTCTGCAAACTTCTTGCCACAGCCTCACAAGGTCCAAACATAGCCTCGTATAACATCATAACATCTTATTGGCTAGCACCGGGAACGACAGAGGCTAGCTGGTCCTGCTCGGGCGTAGGGGCTGTAACGTTACCTCTGGATGAGTCAGTTGGAGAATTTTTCTCGTTAGTCCTCGGCCTCGGGTTTTTTGGGGTTGGATTGAAAAAAATCTAAAATTCTCTTTTGAGACATTGCTAACTAATTATCTTGCTATATCGCTGATATTGATATAGACTAACGTTAGGATATCACTAGCAGTTTTTAGGTGTTTTTTGTTTTGTTTTTTGTGCTGCGTAGAATGAATCGTAATCGCGTGATTCGCGTCAAGACACCTGATTGGCTAATACTACACACTGAAGATAAATTAAATATTTTTTAGTTAAATAATTACTAAAAATATCCCTCTCTTCATCCCACACCACAAACATGACATACAAAATGTTGTGGAACAGAAACAACAACTAGAGATATATTTATAAGCTATCATTTTATTGTCATCACAGTTTGCCAACAGGGGGTGCTGCAGCACCCCTACTTCCCGCGTCCATGGTGGCAGGGGGAGCTGCCACTCGACCAGTCACGGATATATGCGCCCGCCACTCGAACAGTCACGGATATATGCGCCCGCCACTCGACCAGTCACGGATATATGCGCCCACCACTCGACCAGTCACGGGTATATGCGTCTGCCACTCGAACTTACACAATATGTAATATATGTTTTTAAACCAAATGCAGCGCATATCCCCTGAAGCCAGCGGGAGCCAGAACGGTACACACAATAGGTCAATATTTCGCCTGACTTACAACTAGTACCAGCTTTTTTAAATGCTCCCGTTTCGCCTGCGGGCCTCTTCGGTGACGCTCTTCTTTCTGTCACGGAGAGGTTCCAGGAAGAGAAAAAACAGGCAGCTGCTTTTCATAAATACATCCCTCTTAAAGTGTGTGTCACTGGGGCTGCTGAACGTGGGCAGTCCCAGCCATCGAGTTCGTCCTCCAAAAGAGCACAGCAGAAGCGGAGTGTCTCGTCTCATGCCCCCCCGCAGAGAGACTGGAGGGACGAGGCGGGGCGCTCTCCGGCGCGGCCATCCCGGGGCAGAAATCCGCGTCGAAAAAATCCTGACGGGCTGAACGTCAGGACTCTGAGGGTGGTCCCCATCGGGAAAGACTTGAGTTCACCGCACAAAAACACGGTGCCCTGTCTTTCTCGATGCCCTCAGGGGTCTGTTCTAGTAACCCTGCCTATACAGGGCGTAGAGAGACTCGGCGAGCGGTTTCCCGAGGGACGCTCGCCCCCACTTACCCCTTTTCCACCAAAGCATTTTGAGAGCCGGTTCGGAGCCGGTACCTACTCGCGAACCGGTTCTTTGTGTTTCGACAGCCAAAGAACCGGTTCTCGGCCAGAAAAACTGGTTCCAAAGCGGCACCAACTCTTTGCTGGACTAGAACCAGAGAACCGTTCTTTTACCACCGTGTCATGCTTGTCATGACACGGCGGGGCTGGAGGCGGGTTTAGATGTGTCCTAAACATATTTTATGACCGCAAAGCCAGGAGAAACATTTGCAGAAACACGATGTAGTCCACCATTGTAATTATTATGCTTGAAGTTGGCGCAAGTGTTTCTAGCTTTTTTTAAATTTAATTTTTTTATTGAAAACATTATGTAAGCAAAGAAGAAAACAGTCAAAATATAGAACAAATAAACGGAAAGAAAAAAAGACACAAGACAGAGGTACATAACTAATCAGAAATGATTACATATCAAAGGAAAAGATTAAAAGACTTACTTATTTCAATTGTTTTTAAAGCCTTCATGGTACACAAGTTAGAGATAATCCCAAAATAATGTACTTGCTAGCGTTTCTGTATGGCGATGTACACAGTGACGTAACGACGTCGTTCGCTGGGCGCTCTAGTCAGTGGGAAAACAAACCGGTTCTGAGAAGGTTCGCAAGTTGAACCAACTCCGAACTAACTTTGAACCAGCACCAGTTCCGAACCAGTTCTTTTTTGGTGGAAAAGGGGTAACTGAGGAGGGTTGTGGAGTGCTCAGACCAGCTTTTTCCTGCCAGTATGTTACAGGGCGCTGCGTCTGTCACTCGGAATGTTCATCCAGAGGCCAGCCTCGAGAGGCTGGTTCCCTTAGTAGAGTTCCTGGCGGAATGGGAAATGCTTCCCAATGTTTCACAGTGGGTACTGAATATCATAAAGAACGGGTACGCTATTCAGTTCAGATCGCGTCCACCTCGGTTCAGAGGGGTTCTGCCTACTTTGGTGGGCCCCGAGCAGGCTATGGTATTAGAACAGGAGGTAAAAACTCTGCTGCAGAAAGAGGCTATAGAACGGATTCCTCCACCCAGCAGGGAGTTAGGATATTACAGCCGGTACTTCATCGTTCCGAAAAAAGATGGAGGGCTGCGTCCCATTCTAGATCTGCGTCTCTTAAATCGCACACTTGGGAAGCTCAAATTCAAAATGCTCACTCTCAGGCAGATCGTGTCACAAATCAGATCCGAGGACTGGTTTGTCACGATAGATCTAAAGGACGCCTACTTCCATGTTTCTATCCTCCCTCAACACAGGAAGTTCCTGAGGTTCGCTTTCGGGGGCGAAGCGTACCAATATCGGGTTCTTCCGTTTGGCCTAGCACTGTCACCCCGCACGTTCACGAAGTGTATGGATGCAGCTATAGCTCCGCTCAGGCTGCAGGGCATCCGTATTCTGAACTATATAGACGATTGGTTAACCCTCTGAAACCGACGGCATCGTCGACGACGCCACACGACTCCTCCGATAAATATTGATATTATTTGATGAAAAATTGATCGATTTCCTTACCGTTTTTTGCAGCAGAAAGCTAACACGCTAGCCGTCACGGGGGTGTATTTGGTGTCTTTCTAGCCTTTTCAGAAGGTTTTCTATCCAGCCTGGAACTTGTGCGTCCTTTCAGAGTGTTTCAGTAATAAATCCATATGTGTATATCCCAGTTTTGATCTCTGAAGTCCATAATTTATAAATTTTCCGTCATATTTGCTGCTAGCTTGATGCAAGCTGCCATTTTGGACATCTCGCGATGCTTTGCGTGAGGTTGTTGACCAATGACAGGCTGATCCGTCGTCCACGTTGGTGTGCGTCATTACGCATGAACCAAGGGTGATATTTTGGAAAGAGAGAGACGCACGGCACAGTGGTTTCGAGGAGAGAGAGAGAGAGACGCACAGAGAGACGCGAGTTTTGAATAATACACAGAGAAACACGGAGAATAATGGATCCTCAGAGATTGAGAAACATGGATGTAAATCAAGCACTGGCCTTTTTTGATGCCATGGAGGATGATGGATTTTCTGGAGAAGAGAGCTTTTTGACTGATGAGGAACTTGATTACCAGAATCGTCTAGACCCTGCTGAAGAGTAAGTTACATTTATTTATTTACTGTAAAAGTATAAAAATAAACAAAAACTAATATGATAAAATATACATTTTCTAAATATGGAAAAATAAGTTATGTAAAAGTAGTATTTCGTTTTTCTGTGTGTGTTACAGAGTAGTAAGAGTTGTAGATTACACTCTTTGTCTCTCAACCATTGTATGTCTGAGTTTATTTACTGTAAAAAGTATAAAAAAAGAAGAAAAAACTAATATGATAAAATATAAATTTTCTAAATATGTAAAAATAAGTTCTGTAAAAGTAGTATTTCATTTGTTTATGTTTGTTACAGAGTTGTGGATTACACTTTGTCTCTCAGCCATTGTTTGTCTGAGTTTACCTAGAGATACAAACAAAGGATGTTGTAGTGGGGGGTTGGTCACACCTTTTACCTGTGGAGAGAATAGTGGGGGGTCGGTCACACCTTTTGGCTGGAAAGCGAATGGTCATATTATAGCTGTGGTGGGTTGGGGGTACAGTAGCAATCTCAGCCATTGTAATCTTATGTGAAAAATCAAATACAAAAACAGTAATTGATCTAATTTGTATGATCTAATATTTTGCTTTATTTATTTGTTTTACAGTTGTGATAATGATGAAGACACCAGCCCACCCACCCAAGCCAGACAGGAAAGCTCCCATTCTTCCACTGAGGAGGGCCCTTCCACTTCTGCTGCAGCATCCCAGCAGCTGCCAGGAATAGGTCATGGACGGCTGCTGCAGTTTTTTACTTCACAAGGAAGTTTGTGCAGAGAAGCAGCAACAGCCCATGACCCACAGGGCTTTTCTGGAGGAGCTGACAGCCCAACTCTGTGGTGTTACAGTTGCTGTTCCTCCCACCCAGCAACAAAGTAACCATGTACCCGTCCAAACATCGGAACAAACTGAAGCAAGCAAGAAGGCCACCTATGGTAGAAGGCAATGTGTGAACTGCAAACAGACAAGGCAGGTGAAACAGGCCACCCCCTGGAAATGCAAAGCCTGTGATGTGGCCCTCTGTGTGATTCCTGTTAGGAACTGTTTTGAGGCTTGGCATCAGTGATTTTCATGAGGCCCAAAACGCCTGGACTTCCTTTGGAAAAATGTAAATATTTTTTGTTCTGTTCAAGTTATAATGTTCATTCCTGTGCTCCAGGACTCCAAAGACTTGAACAAACTGTTTTCCAGAGGAAAATTGCTTAGCTTTTATTTATTTGTGTGTGATTTCAATAAATATTTCAGTGATTCAATTTCCGATTTATTTTTTCATTTGTCTTTGTGGTCCCATAACTTATTTTACATTCAGGTGACATCAATGAAACACAAATAAGCTGAAAGTTCAATTTGTCCTGAAAAAAAAGATGTGTGTCAATTGTCTGTGCACAAAAGTGTTGATGTTTTACAAGCTTTTTTAGTGAATAACACCAGACGAAAAATTTATTGTAAAAATACCCTTAGGTCTCAGAGGGTTAATTCTAGCTCAGTCGGAACAGCAGGTGGTTCGGCATCGAGATGCTGTTCTTGCTCACATCAAAAGATTGGGGTTGAGGCTCAACGCCAAGAAGAGTGTTCTTTCTCCATTACAGAGAACCACCTTTCTCGGTGTAGTATGGGATTCGACGACGATGCAGGCACGATTGTCACCTGCTCGTGTTGCTTCGATTCTCGCCGCAGTATATCAGGTCAAGCTAGGCCACTCCTCCACCGTATAACAGTTCCAGAGACTGTTAGGTCTCATGGCGGCTGCGTCCAAAGTGATACCCTTTGGCCTCCTGCACATGAGACCATTACAGTGGTGGCTCAGAACCAAGGGTTTCTCCCCGAGGGGAGATCCTTTTCGCATGATCATGAGTTCGCAACGGTGTCATCGCGCCCTGGTTATGTGGAAAGATCCTTGCTTTCTGTCCCAAGGACCTGTGTTGGGAGCTCCTTGTCGTCGCGTTTTGCTAACGACAGATGCCTCTTTCACGGGTTGGGGAGCGATCATGAGTGGTTGCCCAGCTCGGGGTCTGTGGAAGGAACCATCTCTGAAACACTTCCTCCCACACCTAAGGGGCCACCATGTCCTTGTCCGAACAGACAACACGTCGGTGGTCTCTTATATCAACCATCAGGGGGGTCTGCGTTCTCGCCCGCTGTACAAACTGCCACGTCAGATCCTTCTATGGTCCCAGGGGAAAATTCTTTCTCTGAGAGCTATTTATCTCCCGCGCTGGCTGATTCCGGAGAAACACACGATGTAAACTTTCGTTCCTACCAAAACATTAGTTCCGATAAAATGGAGGAGAAGCTAATAATCGCCGTTGCTGGGTTTCCTATCATTTATGATATGACGTTGTTTGCTTATAGGGACCAGTTACAAAAGAACGAGGCATGGGATAAAATAGCTGGGATAGTTTACATTTTTGTTCTTAAAGTTGAACTTATTTTAACTTGAATGACGCGTTTTTTAAAACGCTGTGACATGCGCGAGACGCGGCAAAAGACACAGAGCTCGAGCACACAGTCTAGCGCGTGTTTACATAGTTAAATAGAAAAGCAGTGAAGTGGAATGCAAAAACACCAATCTCATGTGACATTTCATGTTGTGACACTTCTCTTCTCCCTGAGCGACCAAAGCGTCAACAAGCGTCTCCGTACTTTTTGACAAGCGTCCTTGACAGGGCGTCCAGAGCTTCTTTGCCGCACAAGTCGGCGGCGGTGTGAACGTACGGTAAGCACGCGGTGCTGACGTTAGAAATCCGTCAGTACATTATAACCGGTTATGGGCTATTACTGAACCGATACCGAATCGTCCTCATCTGCATCGCGGTGCACCACCAAAACGATTAATTTTGACACCCCTATTCCCTCACCTCTGTCCCATGACAGTTTCACAGCATTTGGCCCCAAGCTTTTGATGTCATGCCTGAGCTGGAGCTCTTCCCTTCTGATGACGATTCTTTCGTCATAGCTGAGCCTCCATCGGAATCTGCCGCTCCAAGGAATAATTATTCTCTAACCACGAACATCATTGAGCCTCTGTCCTCAAATCGGGGAAGCTGGCTCACACGATCCTCTCCACGCTCGCCAAGACGCCGAGGACTGCCCTCACCACCGCCGTCGAGAAATTCATCATCTTCCTCTTCATCAACCTCCACTCCGGGCCATCCAACCATCTCTGACATAGGGAAATGGACTGTTAAAGGGCTAAGACAAGCCCTAATTAATTCTGACATCAATTTCTCACGAAGATTAAATGCAGCAGAATTGTTTAACATATATGTCTCCTTGCAATCGACTCACCCTTCTCCTACAGCCTCCACTTCATCTACTCGAGCGAGCAAGGCCTGCCGGGCCCCGAACTCGCATTCAGCAGCTTCTCCACCTTCCTCCCACACAGTGCCGGGTCCCGCCCCTGCGTCATGCCGCCACAGACCTTCAGTGAGCCTGGGCCGCACACAATAACCCCTGGCGGGCTTCAAACTCTCCCGGATCAACTTTTCTCCACAGCTCCTCCCACCACCGCACGGCATGCTTCAGCCGCCTGCAACACCAACTATACATCAACTCCTCAAACGTTTCCTTTTCTTCCTACCTCATACCCTTTCTGCTATCAGTACTTTCTAGCTCCAGGTGCTCACCCTAGTGTGAGGATGCCTCCGCTAACTGGACAAGCGCCGACGTCATTCCTTCCCTTTCCCGTTCCTCACTCTGCTCCTTTTCTTGCTCCTCCACCGGTCCCAGGGGCCGTTTTTTGCGTGAGGATGCCTCAGCAAACGGCCTCAGCCCTCTAGCTATGACTAGCCCAAATCCATGTCCGCTCCTGCAAGGATTTGTGCTCTGATATTGTTTGTCACTGGAGGGGGTTCTGAGGCGATGGCGTTTGGAGGAGCAGGTGTGTAGCAATGATCAGGGAAGAAGGAGGCGGGAACCGGCGAACAATCAAAATAATCGTTATTTAAAACAAACTAAAATACCGCCAGCAGCCCCTCGCGGACGACTGCTGGCTAAAATAAAACACAAATACAAAAACCAAAACTCAACTAAAATACAGGCCTATTCCTCTCTCGATCATCAACGTCGTCACTCCTCCTTTATGCTTCCGCTCCTCCGTGAGAGATGCGAGACCGGTGTGCTTCACAGGTGTTGCTCATTAGCAATCGCACCACCGGCCTCGCACAGTTCTCTCACGTCCCTCGGCCGTCCTGTTCACCACATACCCCCATCGCCCCTCACAGGCCGGGGGGTACCCACGAGCCTGTGCCAGACGAAGGTTTATTATAGAGCAGCTGCACCCACCTCAAGAACTTGTCCCCAAACCCAAATTTCTGCAAATTATAAAATAAGTAGGGCCACTAAACACGATCAAATGCCTTTTCGGCATCTAATGAAATAACTAAAGTGTCAAGTTTTTGATTCTGTGAGATATTAAATATGTTATATTATGACATTGTGGCTAGAACTCCTTCCTTTAATGAAACCAGTCTGGTCCTCACAGACTAATATTGGCAATACTTGCTCTAATCTAAGTGCAAGTATTTTGGATAACAGTTTCAAATCAGAATTCAGTATTGCTATCAGCCTGTAAGATCTACAGTCCTCTGGATCTTTCCCTTTTTTTTTTAAATCAATGAGATATCAGCCTCTCTTAGTGAATCGGGCAACAATCCTATTTCAAAAGAGTGGTTTAACATCTCAAGAAGGGGATCCAGCAGGACATAATGGAGTGTCTTATATAATTCAGAATTTATGCCATCCGGCCCGGTGCTTTACTGGCCAGGAGACTCTGAAGTGCTTGCATAGCCTCTTCTCTACTAACTGGGGCATCAAGAAGGTCCCTATAAGCTTGTGGGAGAGTTTTCAAGGGTTAATTGTTAAAAAAGGAATACATTCGTTCTGCACCATCAACACGTTGCTCAGATTTATATAAATCCAAATAAAATTCCCTCACCACATCATTAATTGAAGGATTATCAAAATGTTGTTTGCCAGACACAGAGGTAATTAATCGTTGTTTTACCCTAATCTTAGTCAACTGAGCAAGATATTTACAGGGTTTGTTACCAAGCTCATACAGTTTCTGCTTAGAAAATAAAAAAAATTGTATTAGCTTTTTCTGTTAACAACAAATCCAAAGAGGTCCTAAGGTTAGATATGCTTTCAAGTATTTTAGAATCTGATGTTGCATTAAATTCCTTTTTAGCATTATCAAGTTCAGTTTCAAGAAGTTTCTGCTTTGCCAATTGTCTGTCGCTTGCTAGATGAGTATGAAATAGTCAGCCCTCTACTATATGCTTTGCAAGTTTCCCATACTAAGATGGGCTAACTGAGTCAGTAGAGTTAATTGAAAGAAATATTTTGAGTTCTGTACAAAAAAAAGAGAGAGAGAAGCCGTATCCTTAAGTAAGCTAGTGTTAAAACGCCATATTTTTGTTCGTCGTGGGACTCCCTGAACTAATGTTCTAAATATACAGCGGCATGATCTGATACTAAAATGTTACCCAACTCACAGCCAGCGAACGATTGCAAAAACAGCTTATTAATGAAAAAATAGTCAATTCTTGTGTGACATTTGTGTGGGGCAGCATAGAAGGTAAAGTCCCTTTTTGTGGGGTTTAAAGTTCGCCAAACATCCAAATACTCTAGTTCCCTTTCAAGGGAACTCGCGTTGCGTCGAGATTGGCGCCATGGGGAACGCGTTGCGTTATGATGTCTTGAAGCACATGTAAAATCAGTCCAATGGTGTGGCGGAACGTAAGATGCAAGTGACGTCACGTACCAGGAAGCTATAAAGCCTGCTTGAAAACAGAGAGCGACAACTTCTGTGCCTTCAGTAGCGCTCTGTGAATCTCTCCCGTTTATTTGGTGTTGTCTGTCTATATATATATATATATATATATATCAGTATGGCGAGCAAGCAGCAGTTTAGACAGTGTGTGCATCCCTGTCCGCGTTATTTAACGGGTGTGTGTTGCTTGTTTGGGAGAGGAGCACGCTCAGTCAGCCTCGAGGGTGCTGGCTGTGTGCATTATGAAGCGCTGCCTTTGCGCTTGCTCCGATCCCGCCTGTCGTTCTTTCGCGAGAACGTTCAGGTTAGCGTTCCCCGGGGCTCTGGTCCCGCCGCTGCCGAGGCACGGCGTCGATTGCAGTCCTGGGGTTCGAAAATGGATTGTTCAGCGGGGTTTGAGACAGGATCTGCCCTATCTCAACCTTCACCTGATCGATCCAGTGCCTCTTCTCGGGGTTTGGAAGCACGCGATGCGGTTCCTTCCGCCCCGGTTGAGGCACCAATACTACAACTATCCAGTTCTGAGGAATTGGATGTTATTAGTATTGATGCTGAGTCTGAGATTTCGCCACCTCAGTCTCATGCGTTTGAAGAGCTTTTAGAGGTTGTGACTAGAGCAGTTGAAAGACTGAATATTGAGTGGCCATCTGATAAGCAGGACGTTCATTTTAAAAGTAAGCTTGATGAACGTTTTCTGCCGTCTAGATCACAACCTCAGCGTCGGAGCCTACCGTTTTTCCCCGATCTTCACACTGAGGTGTCGAGATCGTGGGAGAAACCGATCTCATATAGAGTTTATAATGCACAAACATCTCATTATTCCTCTGTACACAATTATAAAGACCATGGTTATGGAGAAATGCCGAAGGTGGAAGAGACACTTGCGAGTTATCTCTCTCCAGCAACGGCATCTTCTCTTAAGGTTCCGATGTTACCCACTAAGCCCGTCAGAGTCACCTCCTCTCTGGTGGGCAAAGCATATTCCGCTGCTGGTCAAGCTGCAGCATGTTTACATACAATGTCATTAATGCAGGCATATCAAGCGGAATTATTGGGTGATTTAGATGAGGGTGGGGGTGTTGGACCTGAGGTTGTATGTGAGTTACGTAGAGCCACAGATTTGTCTCTCAGGCCACTGAGAGGCATCTGTGGCACAACCTCAGTAATATTAAAGAAAAGGAGAAGAATTTTCTTATGGATGCGCCTGTTTCTACTTCAGGGCTATTTGGTAATGCCGTTAATACTGTTGTAGAAAAATTCCAAGAATCCTCTAAACAGGCAGCTGCCTTCCAAAAACTCCTCCCCCGCCGTTCTTATCAGCAGGCTGCTGAGCGGGAGCAGCCTCACTCATCTAAAGCAGGGTCTTCACATCGTGCCACTCAAAAACAGAGCGTTTCCTCCCGTGCTCCCTTGCAAAAACCACGGGAACATGGAGGGCGTTCTCAAACCCAGCAGCCTTCGAGGGGTAGAATGGATCTGCGGACCGTTATTATCGCCAAGAAGGCTGCGGCGAAAAAGCCCTGACGCTCGAGGGCTCAGGACAATGAGGGAAGTCCCCCCCCCCCGAAGTAGTGCGGTCATCACCTCTTTTTACGGTGCCCGTCTCTCTTCGGTGCCCTCAGGGGACCGTTCTGCCAACCCTGCCACCTCTGGTGTTTCAGGGCGCAAC
Organism: Siphateles boraxobius; assembly: GCF_051911475.1. Classification (NCBI taxonomy): domain Eukaryota; kingdom Metazoa; phylum Chordata; class Actinopteri; order Cypriniformes; family Leuciscidae; genus Siphateles; species Siphateles boraxobius. The sequence goes on along the minus strand of NW_027508722.1, from coordinate 15,880,118 downwards.
GGTCTCCGGCGAGCACATATCTCAAGGGCCACCCGGAAACGTAGTGGCCTCGGGATGCCCGCCCCCTCTCAGGAGGGAGTCAGAGCAGTCTGTTCAGTCGTTCCCTGCCGGTCCTCGGTTACAGGGCGACGGACTGATTACTCAACAACAACAAAACCCAGAAGCCAGTCTCGAGAGGCTGGTACCTCTAGTAGAATCTTTGACAGCGTGGAAGCTACTGCCAAATGTATCTCGTTGGGTCCTGCAGACCATAGAAAAAGGGTATCTAATACAGTTTGGGTCTCGCCCCCCCCAGGTTTATGGGGGTCCTACCAACAGTGGTGGGCCCCGAGCAGGTTCTGGTTATGGAACAGGAAGTAAACACTCTGTTAGAGAAAAGGGCCATAGAACTTGTACCTCCCTCCAACAGGGAAACCGGGTTTTACAGTCGGTATTTCATAGTTCCAAAAAGGGACGGAGGATTGCGTCCTATTCTGGATCTTCGAGTGCTGAACGACTCAGTCATGCAGCTCAAGTTCAAGATGTTAATATTGAGACAGATAGTGCCTCAGATCAGATCCGAGGACTGGTTTGTCACGATAGATCTCAAGGACGCATATTTTCATATCTCCATCTATCCTTATCTCAGGAAGTTTCTGAGTTTCGCTTTCGTGGGCGGAGCTTACCAATATCGAGTACTTCCATTCGGCCTAGCCTTATCACCCCGCACTTTCACCAAATGCGTGGATACAGCTCTGGCGCCCCTGCGATTTCCGTATCATGAACTACATCAACGATTGGTTGATTTTAGCTCAAACGCAGCAGATGGCGGTTCGGCATCGAGATGTCGTCCTCGCCCATATGAGAGAATTGGCGTTACGGTTGAATGCCAAAAAGAGTGTGCTTTCTCCACTTCAGAGGACCACTTTTCTTGGCGTGGTTTGGGATTCTGTATCAATGCGGGCACGCCTGTCACCTCCTCGTAAAGAGTCTATCCTTGTAACCGTGAAGAGTGTAAAGCTAGGCCAGTCACTTACTGTAAAACAGTGTCAGAGACTGTTGGGTCATATGGCAGCAGCTTCCAACGTGATACCTTTTGGACTGCTGCACATGAGGCCCCTACAGTGGTGGCTCAGGACCAGGGGGTTTTCCCCGAGGGGCAATACTTTTCGCAAAATCAGGGTCACGCGGCGTTGCTTACGTGCCCTGGTTATGTGGAAGAAACCTTGGTTCCTGTCCTAGGGCCCTGTGTTGGGAGTTCCTTGTCGTCGCAAGTTGCTAACGACGGATGCGTCCCTCACAGGCTGGGGAGCGATCCTAGAGCGTCGCTCGGCTCAAGGTCTGTGGGAGGACCATCATCTCTCATGGCATATCAATCGTCTGGAGATTTTGGCTGTGTTTCTGGCTCTCAAGCATTTTATCAAAGATCGCAGGGGGCACCATGTGCTAGTACACACAGACAACACATCGGTAGTCGCCTATATAAATCACCAAGGGGGTCTGCGTTCACGCCAATTATGCAAACTGGCACACCATATCCTTTTGTGGTCTCAGGAGAAGCTGTTGTCACTCAGAGCAGCCTACATTCCTGGGGATCAGAACATAGGAGCAGACTTTCTGTCTAGACAGGGGCTGAGGCCCGGGGAATGGAGGCTTCACCCCGAGGTGGTGGAGCAGATATGGAGGATGTTTGGCCGAGCACAAGTGGATCTTTTTGCGTCTCGAGAGACGTCTTACTGTCCACTCTGGTTCTCCCTCACGCATCCAGCTCCTCTTGGACTGGACGCTATGGTACAGACGTGGCTGAGGTTGCGTCTGTATGCTTTTCCCCCAATCACTCTGCTCCCGGGAGTTCTGGAGAGAGTTCGCAGGGACCAGGTTCACCTACTTCTTGTAGCCCCGCGCTGGCCGGGCAGAGTATGGTTCCCCGATCTGGTATCTCTCCTCGACGGGCCTCCTTTGGAGCTACCCATCAGGAGGGACCTTCTGTCCCAAGCAGAGGGCTTAATATTCCACCCTCGACCAGAACTGTGGAACCTGTGGTCTTGGCCTCTGAGGGGGCCCAGCTCATAGAGTCAGGTCTCTCAACTGAGGTTGTTGAGACCATTCTACAATCCAGAGCTCCCTCCACGAGGAAACTTTATGCCCTGAAGTGGAAAGTTTTCACTTCCTGGTGTAGTGACCGTCAGCTGGACCCAGTTAACTGCCCAATTGGTACAGTGCTGGAGTTCCTGCAAGAGCGGTTCACTGCAGGTCTAACCCCATCCACTTTAAAAGTTTATGTGGCGGCCATAGGTGCCTACCACATTCCTTTGGGTGGAATGTCTATAGGAAAAGACCCTCTGGTATCTCGTTTCCTCCGTGGCACGTTGAGGCTGAGGCCTGCAGCTCGTTCTAGGGTACCCACTTGGGATTTGGCCTTTGCTCTGCAAGGTCTCTCCATGGCTCCCTTTGAACCTATAGAGGAGGTTCCTAAGAAGTTTTTAACATTGAAAGCTCTGTTCCTCCTTGCCATTTCTTCTCTTAAGAGGATAGGGGATTTACAGGCTTTGTCAGTGTCTCCTTCATGCTTAGAGTTTGCACCTGGTATGGTCAAGGCATTTCTTTATCCAAGACCAGGTTATATCCCTAAGGTCCCCAATAATGTGGTCAGGCCTATCATTCTGCAGGCCTTCTGTCCTCCTCCTTTTCAGAATGCGGACCAGGAAAGAAATAATTTGCTTTGCCCAGTTCGGGCATTAGATGCCTATGTCCACAGAGCTGCCCTGTGGCGTGAAACTGATCAATTGTTTGTGTGTTTTGGGGCCCCTAGGAAAGGGTCTCCTGCATCTAAGCAAAGAATGAGCAAGTGGGTGGTTGAGGCCATTTCACTTGCTTATGAGCCGGCCGGACAGCCCTCTCCTTTGGCTGTCCGGTCTCACTCTACTAGGAGTATGGCAGCCTCCAAGGCCCTTTTATCAGGAGTTTCCATTCAGGACGTTTGTGATGCGGCAGGCTGGTCCTCAACGCACACCTTTGTCAGATTTTACTCTCTGGATCTGGACTCTACACCGGGGTCTCAGGTTTTGTCTTCTTAGTGCTGCTCACTCGATTTCACACAAGTCAGACATTTCGTAGCTATGGTGGCGTTGGTATAGACGTTCCCCATGGCGTCAATCTCGACGCAACGCGAGTTCCCTTGAAAGGGAACGCCTCGGTTACGACTGTAACCTTGGTTCCCTGAAGAGGGAACGAGCGTTGCGTCGCCTTGCCATATCTCCTTCATGCCTGTCAGCCACTACTTCAGACTTTACGAAGCTGTTGCTCTCTGTTTTCAAGCAGGCTTTATAGCTTCCTGGTACGTGACGTCACTCGCATTTGACGTTCCGCCACACCATTGGACTGATTTTACATGTGCTTCAAGACATCATAACGCAAAGCGTTCCCCATGGCGTCAATCTCGGCGCAACGCTCGTTCCCTCTTCAGGGAACCGAGGTTACAGTCGTAGCGAGGCGTTCTTCACAGATGGCTACTAATGCCTTTGACTGCATATTATGAGAGGGATTTCTAACAGGCCATTTGTCCATCAAAGGGTTCATCAGGCAGTTAAAATCCCCTCTGATTATAAGTGTTTCAGAGGGATATAGAGAGAATTTAGCATGGGTTGACGTGAGAAATTCAAGGGAAAAGTTTGGAGGAAAATACACATTTAGCAACGACACCCACTGCGTCAAAAGGGGTGTATACGGGAGAATTCAGACAATGAATACGCCCGCTAAATGTGCTGTTTGGCAGGGATCTTTGGAACTTTGTTACGCGTACCTGTAAATGCCCGCAAAGGCCTGAAAACAGGAACTTGTCTGACCACATGCTGTTAGTTGATGGCTTGCTTTGTAAATGCTAATTTGTTTTGGGACTGGCAGCTCAAGATTGCCCCTATTCCCCTGCCCCCCTCATTAGTATTCAGGAAAGGTGGGCTGATAAGTGCTTTACATTGTGTCAATCTACAACAAAGACTGTAGACCCTAAAAAACAGTTTGTATCTGGGTGTCCTCTGCTCTTCAAGATGGCTTGCAAAAGATCGCTGGAGTTTTACGGAGAGCAGGGTAGAGATGTTACTCCTTTACGTCGGGACAATGTGGCTTTTCAAACTCCGAGTCCGAACGAAAACAGACTGGTGTATATGGTATATGCAAGTTTGAAGAGGATATTTGAAAACCTGGAGACGATGGACAAGAGGTTGGATAAGATGGAGGCTGACATCAATGAGCTCAAAGAGGCAAAAGAGGAGCCTGCTTCAAAGAAATTAAAGAGAGCTGGGAATAATTCTGTTGCGGTAAGTTATTTTCTGACCGGCACAAACATTTGGCGGTGTCCGCTTAACTTCGTGTGCTTTATTTATTAATGTATTTGAATTGAACCCTCATACTATGTTGGATGTTTACAGAAAGCTGTACAGAGATTGCACAATGGGGAAAACAACATACACAAATATGACCCACAGACAAGGTATATCTTTAAAACTATTGTTTCATAACAGTCCTTTCTTCTAAATTATATTTTTAATCAACCTTCTTTAATTACTGCTCCACAGTCTATCCTCCCCCCACAACCTCGAGGTCACAACCTATCTTTATAATGGCGTCTCCATGGCTGTACTGGACGTAGATCCTGCTGTTTTTAAAGGTAAGTCACAAGAGAATGTCCCAAGGCTAGAACTATTTAACTGTATAGATTAGTTAGTTATAAATAAACACATTCTCCCCCCTCACTATCTTCCTCTCTCTAGCATCCTGCAAGATGTATTTTGAAACTGTAAGAAGGGGTTACAGGATGGCCCAAGATGAGAACAAAGACAAGATGGAGGACAGCAGGATCACTGTGCGCATGAGACAAAGAAAAAGAGAGTAAGTGTAAAAAAATATAAATCTCAGTAAAAGACTCAGCCAGGGAGAGGCTCCCATCCAAACCAATTTGATATTTTCAGTGGTTTAATTACTTTTTTCCCTCCTATTTTGCAGCTGCTGAGCAGCAGGACTGGCGTTCTCCAGACAAGAGGAAGAGGCAGCTATCTGGAAGACTACAACAGTTGACCACATGTCTGAACAGGAGGATGCTATCTTGGATGGAAAGTCAGTCTGGGTTGTTCGGCCTCCAACCCGCAGTACAGTTTTGTCTGCGCTGTGTGGGGTGCTACAAAAAAGACTGGAAGCAGACCAGAAGTACTTGGGAACTCATCATGCACGAGTTGGTGCAGATCGAGTCGCGGTGGAGACCACAGAAGCTGGCCTGTGAATTATTTTAGTATTACGCATCTAAATATTATTCTAATATCAATCTATAATTTGAATATTCTGTTGTTTTTTTATATTTAGTATTATTTATATTATAAATTATTATTTATAGATTGTATTATATATAATTCTATATAGTTTTCTATATATATACTGCATTTATATATTCTATACAATTCCATATTGTTATCTATTTATAAATTGTATTATTTATATATTGTACTATTTATATATTCTAAATTATTTGTATATTATATTGTTTTCTATATATTATACACAGGCCTTATATATCATATGGGGTTATATATTGTATGACTAATAGTAAAGTGTATTCTGTGCTAATGTATTTTATTTATAGAATTTGAATGTGTGTATATATATGTCATGTGCCCAGTGTCATTTACAAATAATAAAAATAACAAACTCAACTTTGTCTATCTGATTGTCTTGACATTATAACCATGAACACCAATGATAATAAATATTAATAATGAGTAATAATAAACCCAAATGAGGCCATAAACTGGACCAATAGTGTGGGGGTTTAGAGGAGGGACAAAGCATTGAGCAGCCAATCCTATGTAAGACCTCTGACCAATTGAAGTAGGCCACTGCCTTGTGTCCCAAAGGTGTGAAATGCTAATATTCCCTTGCATTGACCCCGACCGGGGGATTATTCACCATAGTAACTGATGGCCCTTAGTGGCTCCCTGCTGTGCCCCAAACTTGGTACATATCCAGGAGTATTCGGGATTGTGTGACGGGACAGCAAACTCCCGTACACACACGTTTATTTGTGGAGTACACAGGAGTACTCAGGAGTTTTACAAGCCCGATTACAGCTCTTTTCACGCAGTGACCTCTTTCCCATAGAGAACCCCATTAATATAACATATCTACCAAATCGGTCTTTGTCACTCATTACAACATTAAAGGGGATGTTCTTATTAATAAGTATAACAACCCCTCTACTACTAGTTGTGTATGATGAAAAAAAGATGTGGCCAATCCAGTTGTGTTTTAACTTTAAATGTGCCTCATCATCCAGATGTGTTAACATCCAGTAGAGCAATATCTACCCTTTCCTTAACAAGAATAGACATTACCCTCCTCAATTTCAGTGTTCCATGCAAACCCCTAACAGTCCAAGTACATATTCTTAGTTTACTACCCAACATTAATGTATAGAGCAAATATTAATAAATAGAGCAAATACAAAGATATGAAACTGCTCCTCCCTTTTTAAGTAGCAAATTAGGTACTCAAATGAAAAAGAGCCTCCCCAAGCTTCAACAGTGAACATTATAACAAATATTATTTAAAAAAACAACAACAAAAAAACAAACAATGAACAATACCTTTACAAGGGGTATTTCCCCCATAACGAGGGGAATGATGCGCAACAATAAAGCGCTGTTCAGCGCAAAAGGCTTTTGCTGTGCAGACCTCAAAGAGAGTGTGGCTGACAAACACACACTAAACAACTCAAGTAGCCATGCACTTTAACGCAACCTGTCTCAATCATTGACAATTTAGAGAGTACAAAAGGACTAAAATTACTTTTTCAACATACCACTGAGGCAGACGAGAAACAAAACGGTCCATAACATTGTGTAAGCCTACCTAAGACCATCAGGTATCCATTCAAGAGAAAATGTTCACTTTGTCAAGTCAATAAAGGCCAGAACTTCTTCAGGGACAAATTTTAGTAGCTTTACCGATGGTAACTTGGAGTTTAGCTGGGTAAAGCATGACATACTGAGCTCCCATCTGCTGTAGCTTTTGCCGCGCCGCATAGAACTCCTTCAGTTTGCGTTGGACAGCAGCGGAAAAATCCTGATAGAACGATATTTTACAGCCGTTGTACATCAGATCTCCTTTTTGTGCCGCACATCTGCTGGCATCCACAACCCGCTGCTTATCATGAAAGTTGTGGAAGCGAACAATAAGCGGATTAGGCCTACCCCTGGCATCAGCTTTCGGCATAGAGATGCGATGAGCTCTCTCCAGTTTAAGCATCCCCGACTTTGTTTCGATGCCGAGGAACTCTGGGTCCAAGACTGAAGAAATGCGGTCAGATTAGTAGTTCCTTCAGCATTTTCAGGAAGGCCAATGATGCGTAGATTTTTCCTCCGACCTCGATTTTCTATATCATCCAGGTGTTCGGCGAGTGACGAAACTTGGCGAGCGAGAGACTGAAGCCGCGCGTTCGCAGTATCGACTGACGACTCGGCGACAGCAATTCTGTTCTCGGCTTCATTAAGTCTGCCCGCCGTTTGCTCAAGTTGTTGCGAATGGGGTTGAATTGTCTGCGCAAGCGACCCCAGCTTATCGTCAATCACCTTTGTGAAAGCCATCTCCTCTAGCCCCCTGGATAACGCTGGGTCAAGCTGGCCAACATCGTCGCTCGTGTGGGAATCCTTGCTAGCTGCGTCCGCAGGTAGATCTTTTTTCTCGAGTTTCTTCGCTGGTTTCGACATTTTCACAAAAGAATCAGGCCAAAAAGTTTCTTATTTATTACATAGTACCTCAGGTTGCATTCCCAAAATCGATTAAATTACGTACTCAACTGAACAAATGATGAATCGATGATTTCTTCATTCATTTCACCACACAAAGCCATCCCTGCGGCACACCTCCTCATGGAGCAAAAAGATAGGGATCCCGTTTGCTCAGGAGAAAACAATGGGTCTGACTACATCCATCCAGTTTTTGGGCATCAAATTGGACTCAGTAAATTTCCAGGCGTGACTGCCTAAGGAAAAAATCGATCGAATAATTTTGATAGTGTCCAGTCTCATAGACTGCACTTTCATCGCGCATCTCTTTCATCGTGCCCTCGCTTCATCCGTTCACGTCTTGGAAGACCAAATTATTTTATCTTGTGAGTGCAAAAACGAGTTAAGTTTATGGATAATTTTCCTTAACCAGTGGAATGGCTTAACATTTTTCTACGATGACTACATCTCTCTCCCCCTCGATATTAAGCTCTTCACAGACGCAACCCCCTCAATTGGCATCGGGGGATTTTACCAAGGACGCTGGTTCATGTCTTTGTCGTTGCAGCTTCCCTATGGGGGAAAGTGTGGTCAACTAAAAGCATCCTGGTCCATTGTGACAACGAAACAACTGTTCACTGCATTAACAAAGGGCGTTCTCGTTCACCTGCGTTAATGCCACTCCTCAGATGCCTCATCTGGATCTCCGCTTGCGATCTGTTTATAATAACGGCCAAACACGTTCCAGGCTCACAAAATCAAATCGCTGACTCTCTCTCCCGTTTCTCTTTTCAGAAATTCAGGATGCTGGCGCCAGAATCGGATCCAATTCCAACCCAATTCCCTCATTATTCTCAGCTGATCTTCCCATAAATCATCCGCTAAAATCCCACCATTAATAACTCTCAAACGTCTCTTATCATTAAAGGAATTCAAAGAACTCATCCCACTCTCCCGGATACCAGACAAACTATTACAATTGACATACTCACCAAATGTATTTCAACACTCCGTCTCGGATACCATTCCACCAACACCGCCAGCACACTAGAAGCAATGTTCATCCTAGCTTTCTTCGGTTTTCTTCGCTGTTCCGAATTTACAATCACATCTAACTTCGACATGAATATCAAGCCTACAATTTCAGATTTACAGATCTTAGATAATGAAACATTATCTTTCTTCATTAAACAAAATAAAACTGATCGAGTAAAAAAAGGTCACTTCGTTTACATTTTCAATCTGCCAACTCCCATTCAACCGTACCATTCTCTTATAAACTACCTGCAGTATAGATGCTCCATGTTCAAATCCCCACTCGATCAACTCTTTGCTGACGACTCCATTCATCCAGCCACGAGATTCTGGTTCAAAAAACATCTTATAGCAGTTATCATCCAGTCCGGTATCGCAGCAAACCAATTTTCAAGTCATTCCTTTCGTATCGGAGCAGCAACCACAGCCGTCCAAAAAGGTCTTTCCCAACAACAAATTAAAGCCCTTGGTTTGCTTGGTCACACACCAAGCCTAAACTAATTCAATCGTTCATTCCCTTCACCTCGCCGAGCAGATGTGTGTATGCTGTTTAAACAACTGTACTAACGGATACGCTTGTGTTTCGTGGAGTTTTGACAAGTTTTATAGACTTGATATTGTTTCTTATTCAAAAGTGGTGAATGCAAGACATGGGCTGTGTGCAGTGTGACATTCTTGCTCGTGTGTCTCTTGCAAATGTTCGTGTCTCTTGCACTTGAAGAAATCTGTTAATTGATGTTAGAACTTTATTCAGGAAATTCTTAATAGACATTTAAAGCAAGAAGCACTTTTTAAGAATGTCTAAAAAATTGACCTTTTTCTGTAGTGTGTTATGTGGCTAGCTGTTTGTGCATGTATAAGATCTGCAGAGTTACATTAGCTCAAAGTCTCAAACGCAAAGAGATATTCTTTGTAAAAGTTAAGGGTCAGCCACACCTAAAACGCTTTGTTCAAACACACCCCCAGAAATCTATCTCAGTATGTGGGGGCAGAGTTTCATAATGCCCAAATGTATAGGCAAAGACAGAAGGTGGGACTTATTCTCGCTGTATTATTGTTGCCGCCGGTGCCGCCAGTGTTGTGCCTGAACTCGTTTATATTTTGGGCGAACGTGAACTGAACGTACTGTATTACTGCCTGATGAACGTTACTGTGAACTCGTTCATTCTAGTGTCTGTGAACGGCAGCACTCTAAGTTTTAACTTCGTTCAATAGGGTGCCAGATTTCTATAGAGGCTTCCAGGTGAAAACCTGGCTAAAACACACCATAAACAGGCCTTAGTATGTAGGATGGTGAGGATGGGAAAAATCTTACATTTCTACCAGAAAGACTCGGGAGAATAAATACTGTAACAATTATACATTTATTGACAGCCCAGCAAGCAATAAAGTTCTTTGGCGTTGGCCCCGTCCATAGCTCGCAATCCGAGGGTCCGGACTCTGCATTTCCTGCCTGAAGACGAAGGCAGGGGCGCAGCCGACCCCCTGGGAGGTAAAGGAAGGGACCATATTGGTGATGGGGAGGATGGAGGGGAAGGAACTGTCTTGGTGGTGGTGGGGAGGATGTAGGTAAATGGAAGCGTCAGCATCTGCGAACTCAGACATGTGTAAAAGTACCTATCTTATATCCCACGAGTATTAGAACACGATTGGATAGATGAGAAGGTAATGAGTGATGCAACAATTGAGTCTTCCAGGCAAAACTTATGCTAGAGCTTCATTTCTGTGCAAACTTTGCCCGCCGATAAAATAATTATTGTCTGTGGTTCTATATTGGCTGTGGCAATGATTTAGAAAAATAATAGCCCGCAGCAACATTTGAAAAAAAAAAAAGAACTATGAACTAGTTCAAAATTTAAAAGTATGAACTATGAACTGAACTAGTTATTTTTAAAATTTGTGAACTGAACTTTGAACTGGTTCATGTACAAAGTGAACTTTCCCAACACTGTGTGCCGTCATGTTGTGGAGACGCTGTGTTTTTCGTTGCGAAAGCCAAACTACTTCGTTTGGCCATACAAAAGAGGACACAACTAGAAAATAATAGTTACGCTTTATTTACAACACTGTTCCAGAACAGTACAACCAAAATATTTGACTGTGTGCTGTGCATTTTTCGGTGTGTGCTGACTGTTTCCAGAACTTGTGAGAGTACAAGGCCGGCTGTGCACAAAGGCTGATTCTAAAAAGATCTTTGCAAGTACATTCTGGCGTTTCTCACTCACAGACACAGTATGTTTTCATATTTTAATAATTTGCCATGGACTATTCAAACGCGAGTTTTGAGCACTATAGAATAGCGCTTGTATATGTCGTTTTTATGATCAAAAATGCACACATAGTTTTATGTGTACAGTGTTTGCATTGCATTAAACCAAATACACAAAATAATGTTGTTTTTAGAACCATCAATGATCCCTTTAATTCTTGTAAGTAGGCGGTTCAACACACAAGACTTCTGTAGCTTATAGGATGCACCTGTGTTTTCTCTCTAATGAGGAATCAATCATTCTGAGAAGTGCACATGCAAAACCAAAATGGGCGTTTACCATCAGTGGCCAATTTCAAACTACAATGGATGTTTTTCAATCATTTTCAATTGACTTGCTAAAATCATGAAGGCCCACCTCTATACCCTGTGGATTAGAGCAAATCGGGTAAAGCAGTTAAAAATGCCCATCGTGGTTTGAAAACGCCCCACTGATTGAGAAATACCCACTAGTGTTCTGGAGAGATACATGCCTGAAAGATCTTGTGCTCAACAACTACATATCACTGTTAGTTCAATGTCTCCACCCATGTGTATTGTCGACTTTCTTCAAAATTTCAATGCTGATCCAACACACTTTCAACCAAAATTATGGTTTGGATCAAAACTCAACATTGTACTGTGTCAATGTCACCTTGCTGTCTGGGCTATTATCTTTTTTTCGGCATTTTATTAGGATAGGACAGTAGAGCTAGACAGGAAGTGAGGTGGGGGAGAGAGACGGGGGGATGGGATCGGGAAAGGTCCATGAGCCAGGACTCGAACTCGGGTCGCCCAAAGCACAAAGGCACTTCATGTTGGCGCACTTGCCCACAAGGCTATCTGTGCAGACCTGGGCTATTATCTTAACGACTCTCCGAAAGTTTGAGGTCAGTAAGATTTTTTTTTTCTTTTTGAAAGTAATTAATATATTCTGGATGCATTAAACTGATCAAAAGTTAGAGTAAAGACTTCTATTTCAAATCAATGCTGTTCTTTTGAACTTTCTAATTGATCAAAGAATCCTGGGAAAACAAATGTATCACGGTTTCCACCAGAAATATTAAGCAGCTGTTGAACTGTTTTTAAACATTGATAATTATAAGAAATGTGTTTTGAGCACCAAAACAGCAAGTCAAGCCAGTCAAGTCACCTTTATTTAGCGCTTTTTACAATACAGACTGTTTCAAAGCAGCTTTACAGAGTTAACAGGAAAATAATGTCATAATAATATTGTTAAATATAAAATTAAATGTCCCCCACCAAGCAAGCCAAAAGCCAATGGCGACAGAGGCGAACAAAGGCGAAGAAATGCGACAATGGCAAGGAACCAAAACTCCATCAGGTGAAAGAATGGAGAAAAAAAACCTTGGGAGAACCCAGGCTCAGTCAGGGGGCCAGTCCTCCTCTGGCCAATGATCGAACAGTGTATGATTATGATTTAGGCAGCACTATAGGTCAGAAGTCAGATTGGATCAGAACTTTCACAAAATTTATCCAGTTCCATCCATCTGGTTGGGGTTCGCAGTCATCACGCAGGCATGGAGACGAGTTTGTTGAGGTGTCCATGAGGCCTTCACAGGGCTGATGAGCCTGGCACTTCAGGGATGCGTTGTCGTCATGTCCATTCAATGGTCCTTCATCAGATCTGGATATGGCCTGGATCCAGCGGACTGCGGTAAACCTTGGGATAAACAGAGAGGCTAATATTAGCGTAGATGACATACTTCGTATGATGTACCAAGCACATCAGGATGTATGGGAAGTGTTCCTGGTTCCGGCTGATCTAAAGTATTCAGCCTAACATTGAATTATAGAAGTCTATAATGTGTTATGTGTATGCTAAGCCAAAGAGATTTTTTTGTTTTTAATCTAGATTTAAACTGCAGGCTGTGTCTACTTCCCGGACAATGTTAGGAAGATTGTTCCAAAGTTTTGTTGCTAAATAGGAAAAGGATCTACCGCCACTGGCAATTTTGATATTCTAGGTATTATCAACTGGCCAGAATTTTGAGATCGCAATAGACGTGAAGGACTATAATGCGTCAAGAGCTCGCTCAAGTACTGGGAAGCTAAACAATTTAGTGCTTTGTAAGTAATCACAAAGTATTTTAAAATGTATACGATTGCCACATTATACAACATGACACAATTTCATGTCATGTTCCATGTCTGTCATGTGATTTCCTGTTTGTCATGTGACCCTGCCATGTGTCTTGTCATTGGTTAATCGTCTGTTCATTGTTCACAGGTGTCCCTTGTCATTAGTCTGTGTATTTAAGCCCTCGTGTTTGCCAAGTGTCCTGGTCAAGTTTTGTTTCACTGTAATCTCTGTCGGTAAGCGTCATGTCATGGTCTTGTTTTATGTTTCATATTTCATGCTGCATACCACGCCATGGTTTTGTTTTGTTAAATTGATAAATAAACTGCACTTGGGTTCTCTATACAACTTGCCTTCAGTGGATCATTACAACGATGTTTAATAGGGAGCCAATGCAGTGTTGACAGAACCAGGCTAATATGGTCATACTTCCTGGTTCTGGTAAGAACTCTAGCGGCTGCATTTTGGACCAGCTGTAGTTTTTGCATTAAACTTGCGGTGCAGCCACCCAGTAGAGCATTACAATTATCTAGCCTTGATGTCATGAACGCGTGAACTATTTGTTCTGCATTTTTAATTGAGAGCATATGACGTAATTTAGATATATTTTTAAGATGAAAAAATGCGGTTTTACAGATACTAGATACTTGACTTTCAAATGAAAGATTGGTATCAAAGAGCACACTCAGGTACCTAACCGATGACGAGGACTTGACAGCAGCCATAAAGTGTTAGAAAGTATTATAGGTTATTACGTGAGGAAGTTTTTTGTCCAATAATTAGAATCTCTATTTTTTTCAGAATTAAGTAGTAGGAAATTACTAGTCATCCAGCTTTATATATCAGCTATGCATTTCGTTAATTTTGTGGATTGGTGAGTTTCGTCAGGGCGTGAAGAAATATAGAGCTGAGTATTATCAGCATGCTTCCTAATGATATCTCCTTAGGGTAGCATGTACAGAGTGAACAGCAACGGTCCTAGTACTGAGCCTTGTGGTACACCATACTGAACTTTTGACCGATAAGACATCTCTTCATTTACTGCTACAAACTGATAATGGTCAGATAAGTATGATTTAAACCATGCTAGTGCAATTCCACTAATGCCAACATAATTTCCGAGTCTGTTTAAAAGAATGTTGTGGTCGATCGTATCAAATGCAGCACTAAGATCGAGTAACACTAATAGAGAGATACAACCACGATCGGATGATAAGAGCAAATCATTTGTGACTCTAATGAGAGCTGTTTCAGTACTATGATACGGTCTAAATCCTAATTGAAAATCCTCGCAGATACCCTTTCTTTCTAAAAAGGAACATAGTTGTGAAGATACTGCCATTTCTAGTATCTCTGACAGAAAAGGTAGATTCGAGATCGGCCTGTAATTGACTAATTCTGTAAGATCAAATTGCGTTTTTTTAACAAGTGGTTTAATCATAGCCAGCTTAAAAGTTTTTGGTACGTATCCTAATGACAAAGATGAATTAATGATATTAAGAAGAGGATCTCTGTAAGCATCTCTTTCAGTAGTTTAGTCAGTATAGGGTCTAACATACATGTTGTCGATTTAGATGATTTAACAAGTTTATAAAATAGTATATGAATATAAACTATAGTATACTCTCCTATAGTAATGAATGATTCGAATTTTTTCGTCAGTGAGACTACACTGCACTGTCTGATGCGATACAGTAGTAGACGGTTGCATAGTTATAATTTTCACCCTGATATTATCGATCTTGTAAGTAAAAAAGTTCATAAAGTCATTACTGCTGTGCTGCTTGGAAACGTCTGGGCTTGAAGCTTTATTTTTCGTTGGTTTAGCCACTGTTTCAATTAAATACCTAGGGTTTTGTTTATTTTCTTCTAATAGGGTTTTTAAGGCCTCTCTGTATGCAGCTGTGTGCTCTTTCCATAAAATGTAAAATACCTCTAGATTTGTTTTCTTCCAGTTTCGTTCCATTTTTCTGGCTGCTCTCTTAAGGGCCTGAGTGTGCTCATTGTACCATGGCGTTAGACTATTTTCTTTAATCTTCTTTAAGCGCAAAGGAGGAACTGTGTCTAAAGTGCTGGAAAAGAGAGAGTTAAAAGTTTCTATCGCAATATCGAGTTCTTCTAAGCTATCTGGGAGTCTGAGATGATGAAACTGATCAGGAAGATTATTTATAAAGCAATCTTTAGTGGCAGAAGGTATAGGTCTAACATATTTCTAACACAGAGTCGGCTTTGCAGCCTTGGCTAAATGAAGTTTACACAAGACTAGAAAGTGATCTGAGATGTCATCGCTCTGCTGCAGAATTTCAAAGGCATCAACGTTGATTCCATGTGATAATATTAGATCTAGAGTATTATTACGACAATGAGTAGGTCCTGACACGTGTTGTCTAACTCCAACAGAGTTAAGAATGTCTTTAAATGCCAATCCCAATGCATCATTTTCGTTATCTGTCGACAATCACCAACAATTAGGACTTTATCTGCAGCCAGTACTATCTCTGATAGAAAGTCAGCAAATTCTTTGATAAAATCTGTATGGTGCCCTAGTGGCCTGTATACAGTAGCCAGCACAAATCTCAAATGTGATTTATCATTTACGCTAGATATTGTTACATTTAGCACCAACACTTCAAATGAATTATATTTGAAACTAGACTTAGTAATTCTGAAAATTAATTCTGAAAATATTACTATAAATTACAGCAACACCTCCCCCTTTGCCTTTCATAAGAGGTTCATATTTATAACCGTAATTTTTGGGGGGCTTTTGAAGTAAGGGGTCGAATATTCAGCAACCCGAGCTTTAGCATTTGTTCATTTGTATTATATCTGTTTTTGAATTGTTGAACATCAATTCAATTTTTACCCTTAGATGGGCTTGGAAGTTTTTTCTATTCCCTACTTCGGGGAGCAGGCACTGTCTCTATATGATTATATCTAGGTGAAAGAGTCTCTATGTTATGGGATTTATCTGACCTCAGTGACGTGAGACAGCTCGGTCAGCTCTGGCTAAACCAGACGGTCGGTTTAGCCAGTTTGTATGCTTCCTGACCTGAGCCCTAGATTGTCATGTTTGAGGTCTAAGACTATGTGCCATATTACTAGAGAGAAGAGCAGCACCATCCCAGGAGGGATGAATACCATATTTTTTCAAAAGGTCAGGTCTGCCCCAAAAACTTTTCCGATTGTCTATAAATTCTATATTATTTTGCGGACACCACTTAGACAGCCAGCCATTGAGTGAGAACAGTCTACTTACTATCTCATCCCTCCTTCGAATAGGAAGGGGGCCAGAGCAAATTACAGTGCCTGACATCGTACTTGCGAGTTCACACACCTCTTGAACGTTAATTTTAGTGATATCCGACTGGCGAAGTCGAACATCATTAGTGCCGACGTGAATAATAATCTTAGAGAATTTACGATTAGCATTAGCCAGCACTTTTAAATTTGCTTTGAAGTCAGGCGCTCTGGCTCCCGGCAAAAGACGCAAGACCCAAGCATAATAGAATGGAGTAATGGCTGCTGAATATTCAGCTGTGCCATCACATGAATAAATTACATTTTCAAATATATTGAAATAGAAAACAGTTATTTAAAAATTGTAATAATGTTTCAAAATAGAATATTACAGTTTTGCTGAATTTTTGATCAAATAAATACATGGTCAGCATGAAACTTAAACATAAAAAATATTACCCCAAACTTTCTCATATATATATGTGTGTGTGTGTGTGTGCGTGCGTGCGTGCGTGCGTGCGAGCGTTTGTGTGTGTGTGTGTGTGTGTGTGTGTGTGTGTGTGTGTGTGTGTGTGTGTGGTTGGTTTTAAAAATGCAAATGACTTAAAAAAGCACAACAGGCCCACTGACAAGGCAAATCTCACACACACACACACACACACACACACACACACACACACACACACACACACACACACACACACACACACACACACACACACACACACTCACACAGACACACACACACACACACACAGACAGACACACACACTCACTCCCTCACACACTCACTCTGTTTCTCATTGTTAATACATCTTTCACATTCTATTTTGTAATAAATAATAATAAAATGTAAAAATTATTCTTATTGGAATTTCATAATTTATAATCGGATGTATTATTTATAATGCCCATTCGCAAGACATGACTCCAATACAAGGAGGGTTCTGTTAAAAATGACATAATATCCACCTGGATGGTAAAAATCTAAAATAGGAATTTGAGTTTTTCCAGAAGGATCTTAATCCCAAAAGGATATTTTTGGATTGGTTCCCAATTCTGATAGAAATTCCAAAAAGGCTCTTTCACACATTAGGATGTTATACCCTTCATTCATCATGTCTTTTTTCCCTTTTAGGTTGTGTATCTCAGATTGATGGGGGCGGCTAGCCAGAGGCATGATGTCCATCCACAACTCCTGCACAATGATCAGGAAAACGCAAGAATTGCGTTTGGACAATCAGTCTCTGACTGCCAGGTTGTAAATGACAGGAGACACTGGAGAAGGGCCACAGAAATCCAGCTCAATCCACCTGCTACGCAGACAACAGGATGCCAATAAAAGTCTTCTGAAACAGACAGTAAATCATATATATAATTCATAAACTTGTATAAAAAAGTACCACCACACTGTAGAGTTGAATAGACTTCAGAGTTACATCTTCAGAAGCTTCACTGATATAGAGAAGCTTGCCATCTAAATATATTATATTATATTAATTATATTATATTGTATTGTATTGTATTATATTATAATATATATTATTATATTATATTATATATCGTATTATATTATATTAAAACTCTATGAAGAGTTTTATTGTCTTATTGTAATCCTGACTCTGACACTTTTTCTTCCCATTCCAAACCAATCAAAATAAGTTAAATGACTATATATTGTTTAATTTACTAGAAATCCTATGCCACTGTGATTCTTTTCCAACTTACCTTTAGTTGTCCAGTATTGTCATGAACTTTAAATGTTGTTGATAAATCCATACAGGAGTTTTGTGGTCAGTGACCATCTTGGTCAGCGTCTTGTTCTGTCTCTGTCGGTATCTGTGTGTGTCCACATCTTTCTCTCCCTTTCCTTCTATCCATCTCATTACATGCAGCAGTGGGGTTGCCTAAGAGACCAGGCCTGAAAAGAGAACATCTCTTGTACTACAATACACTGAGAAAGTGACAGGATTGGGGGGTCGAAGGGTTGAAAGAGAGGGAGAAAGAGTGAGGGAGAAGTATAGATGACAGGTGGATGGATGCAAAAATATAGGCTTGTGTGACTGTGCTGCAAATCTGATGGAGAGAGTGTCTCAAGCCCTTGAGTCTGATAAAATATGGCTTGAATATGCTGAGCAAACTGGACTTTTTCCAAGACTTTATCTTAAAGTTGTCATTTCACAGGCATCTAATGGTTACAATTTGCTTTTAAAGTTTGTCTTTGACATATTACATGTTAACAAAGAAAACACCTCTGATTTCAAGAATCAAACATGTCTGAAAATCAAGCAGAAATTAGAAAAAAATGCACTGTTGTTTAAAACAAACAAGCAAAAAAGAAATAGGGAAAATGCTGCCTTTATTTAATTATTAATGGTGCTTTTGATGTAATGCTAATGCTTTGTACTATGTATTAATTATTCAACAAAACATTAAAAATGTACTTCACACATACTTTGACTTAAATCGACTAAACATTATATAAAAATGCATGCTATATTTAATATATATTAAATAAATGGCAAATAAATAAATAAAATGCTAATAATATAAATAATTTTAACATTATATTAATATTAATAATATATAATAATATTAACAAATATATACATAAACTATGTGCAGACACTCTTATTCAAGGTTTAAGGAAACTATGATATTACTTTTTACTTGATGGTTACACCACATGACATTTTTAGAGTCAATAAATGAACATGAATACAAATACATTTCTGAGAACTTGGTAAATGATTACATTGATTAGACATGATTTTTCAATCGTGTATGTCATTGACCCAGGCTTGACTTTTACTGATGCTCACAAGTAAGCAGACTTCTACTTCTACTGTGCTGCATAATGTGTTTTTATTGATGAAAGGTGTAAAAAGTGTGTTTAACTTTTCTGAGATTTTATGATACAATTTGAGCCTGGCATATGACAAAATGAGCAGAAAAACACAGACTTAAACTGAAAGAACCCAAGCCATATCTAGGGGCCAAAATATCAGAGATATACTTGTGTATGGGCCCTTTTGAACCATAAACACCCACCTAGCGATGCCGTAGTAACCACCAAGAAAAAGGTTCAAGGTTCTTTATTTGTCACATACATACATACATGTGATGCAATATAGTGAAATGGTTTTCCCCTAGTTTCTCATCCCACAATACAAAAATACCAACAAAAATAAGATAAAAACAATTAAACCAATAATATATAGAACAAACATGAGTAAATATAAAATCAGTATATGATAATGTCTGTATTTGTATGTAATGTATGTGTTTATATTTGGTTTAAAAGTTCTACAGACTCATTCAATAGCCTGATTGCATAAAAATAAAGACTCCTTCTCAGTCTTTCTGTGTTGGTTCTCATGATCCTGTAATGCATCCTTGATGGGAGCAATGACAATAAGCTGTGTCTCAGATGATGAAAGTCTTTAATAATTCTTTTAGCCCTAGTCCTGCATCTCTGAGTGTAAATGTTTTTGATGCCGGGGAGCTAAGTCCTGATGGCTTCTGATCTTGGTCCGTTGTACTTCCAAACCAGGAAATAATACTCCCTGTGAGTAGGCTCTCCATAGCACCAGTATAGAAAGTCCTAAGCACTTTTTGGGAAACCGTAAACCTGGCCAACCGTCATAAATGATAGATGCGTTGATTTGCCCTTGTCACAGCATGATGCATATACATTTCCAAGAAAGATCTTCTGTACTGATTAGATTACATACTGATGGGATGTAATGTAAGTGTTATTTCCTTAACTTTTTTGTTGAGATCTTTAAATCATTCTTAAGCAACTCTAATGTGTTGACTCTTTGGTCTTAGTGATTCTGTTTCATGTGCTAAGTCAAATAATTTATTTTATGAAATTTCCCTTAAGCAGAATAATGTATATATAACCACTGACCACTGTGTTGCCATAGCAAACTTCACACAAAAGGGTGTTGCGTGGGAAAGACTCGCTGAGGTCAGGAGTGAGGGTCAGGAGGTCAGGGATCACCAGCAGCTGGACAACACACAAGAGGAGAGGAGGGTGAAAAAGGAGCAGGGGGTGGTGGTGGTACTGCAGCTGCTGACACAGGGGCTTCAACAAGACATTAACATTGAACTGTGCAATAATAAAGGATATTGATGAGGGTTTGTGCGAAATCCATGGACTGGTCTTTAGATGGCATGCCCAAGTCTGCTTAAAAACTGCTAATGTGTAACGGTCAATGCCTATTAACAAGAGTCATTTTGTGACATCTGTTTCAAACTCTTATTGGTATTACGTACCATGTACCTGTAATCCAGAGCATGCGGAATGTCCCAGGAGTGCTTCCTGAAAAGCAGTGACAAAAATCAGAGACAAAAAACTATTGCGAAATGACTGCGTTTCCATTAATTGATATTATGCGACCAAAACTTAATTTTTTCCTCTCGCGCTAAGTCAATCCAAAAATCATGGCAACAGACGTTGGTAGATTTATTTATATCCCAGCCACTGCACAGGCCATTATTATTAAAAGGAGACATATGTGTGTTATCCAATAAATGGTAAGGATAGACCTTTTAACTTGAAAGCGGCACATATGAGGTGTTTCTTCCTCATATCTGCTTCGAAGTCTTGATTGTGGCATTTCTTTGAGGTTTAGAATCCAGTATTCCTGTAATTCTTTTGTCTTTTATTAATTTAATAAAGAACTCTGTCTCGTATTCTGTTCAAACACCACGTCATCTACGTCAGGTGACCTGTAAATGCGCAAAAACTGCTTCCATTGCAGTGTTGCAAAATATTTATTTTTCAAATTGCCTGAAAAACCACCTCATGCGAGCGTAAAACTTTTATTGCGATTAATGGGAGTTTTTGCGTTTCCATTTGTTCCAAGTTTCCATTGGGCTTATTTTCAATTCGCAATTTCAATTTGCATAGTTTGAAGCGTAATGGAAACGCGGCTAGTGACTGAAAATAAAAACAACGTTTAAGTACTTTTGGTAAAGGCAAATTTTACAACTATTATAATTGATTTCAAATTGAAATGTAATAAAGGAATTAATATGCCATAGCTGTGATGACTGCGGTCTGAGGTATCCGTGTCCAGGCTGCTTTCTTTCAGGGAGGAGTGAAGGTGAGGTCAGCCATGCTAAGGTCAGGTTGAATTGATTGTGGGGTTTGTTCTTGGGGGTCAAGGGGAATCAGCCAAAAGAGCAACTAAGGGAACAATGGCAATATGCAAATGAATTGTGGGATGGTCCATTTGGCTGCTGATTTACATTCCCATATGTCACCCATGAGAACCTGAATTATTGTCAAAGAGTAATAGGATTTCTATAAAAATGTCCATACGAGTCCGAAAATACCCACTTTTCACTTTAAAAGACACTGAATTTCTGGAGGAATGGAGATGTGCTGGAAATGCCTAAACATAGAGAGTTATTTGGTGGTAACTAAGCAAATATTTAATTACTAAGATGTTTCTGGTTAGAGATTACATCAAAAGTGAAAAAGCTTATCAAAAGCTACACATTCACAAGCTGACCACCAACGCAACTTTCGGATGCCCATTTTTTTTTTCAGCCTACATGTCACAGAGTCGAAAGCACATGGATTGTGGGATATCATAAGTAGAAAAGGATATGTCTATGCTACCATAGAGAGGATGCGACACAGTCTTCGTTTTTGGATGTGTTGGACGCTTTGTTGCCTTCCTACCCTAGTATGTTGCCTGTGGAGGCAGCAATTTTCAGCTTTTGGACTCATGTGGACACATAGTCCTTGTGTTCCACTTGTTCTTGGTCAGGTCTTTATGTTGATGTTTTGTTTGTATGCTTGGTTTTGTTTCCTTGGTTTCTCTTGATTTGGGGCCCTTTTCAAAAAGGAGGTTCAACCAACTCTGAGTTAAAACTTGAACACGGAGTTGATTTACCCTGATGGGAAACTCTGAGTAGACTGTTAAGCGCGTGCACCATGACTATGAAAAGCCATGATCAATGGAGCTCAGAAATTACGATTCACCATGTCAACAGCACAGATAAAAAGACTTCCACATTCTTCTGAGTCAATATGTCTAATTCTTTATCACTGTTTTCATTGTAATTACAAACATTTGACATATTTAATAAATATCATTCAGTGTCTATTTCAATGTGCAGCAGCTTTTACCACATAGTCTAATGCTCTTTTCGCAGAATTAAATGTTCTCTAATCCAACCTGTGTCATTTCTTAATTAGGCTAAAGAAATTAACTTTTGACTACTACTAGCCAACAGCAAGAAGGCAGGGGCTCCAAAAATAGGGCGATGAGTAGGAGATGGCCACAATACCAAGTATTGGGAGAACTATAACATCCTACAGGAAAAAGAATAACTGTTGTTTTTGTATTTGTAGGAAATAAAGATTACAAAATAAATTAATAATTGGTGTGTATGTAATAGCTGTGGTGGTGTTACAGCATATATCTTGGACTATCCTTCCATCTGGCATCATTCCATCCCATGCAGTAATCTGTTTCATTTTCGGAAGATGTGATGATGGAAATATGCGTGTCATCAATGCATCCAACCATATTAGAAATCCTAAAGGAAATTCAAATTATTAGGTTACTACCAAAAGTCGCAGAAAGATGTTATCAAGTAAACATCATTTATCAGATTAGCTTCATTTAAACCGATTTCTACACCACTGACCTGCAATCCTTTGAAACTCCTCTTTGATGGCTCTCACGGGTTTGTGCCCAGGAAACAACACAAAAATTCTCAGAAAGAGCGTGAGAGCGAGGCACACTTTCCTTCCCGCTTTGGATACAGCAGCCTTAATCTGCTCTGCATCCATATAAAAATGTGCAATAAATAAGTCCACTGCTTTTCTTACTTAGCATTTTTGTCGTGTTGTTTCCAGTCAAAATAACTAAAGATTGTAAAATCAAGACGCATTTTCTACGTAAGAAAAATTACAAAAGCTATATAGTCTTTCCTGGGGGGAAAAAAGTAGCCTATTTAAGGACATTTTTCTTGTTTTGCTAATTTTCTTCCGTTTCCATTTGCATTAAGATTATTTTTGTAGTGTATTTAAAGTATTTAAAAATCGCTTAATCTTTAAAAAGGGGGAGGAGACTTAATTACTATGGGTTTACCCAAGAAAACCTGCTCTCGACCAGGGGTGCGTTTCCCATACAACGACGTAACTCAATGCTTAAATACCATAGTACGTTGCATCGTTGAAGAAATCAACTAGCTAGTCACGACTGTTTCCCAAAACCATATTGTCGCAAATTGGTCGTTCAACCACGTTGGTTAATGATGTCACGCATGTGTTGGAGTAATAACTTATTTTAATGAATCTGTTGAGATTGAATTAATGCTAGATGTTTTGCTATAAATTACGGACATGACATCTGAGGACTATTTAAAAATTTTCTCAGTTATTTTGCTCTATTTCCAGATTCAATCAAAGGCTCGTTCGTACGTACTAGAGCACGTTCGCACATGCGCACTCTTCAAAAATGGTGCTTTAAATCTCTTGACAAACTAAAAGACGTAAATTACATTTGTATGTATTCTAAATAAAAGATACAGATTTCACTGAATGTCAGCTTGCTTATTTTGATCAAGACAAGGATGTATTAAGTCCTCATGTCAAGCAAACAAGAAACTATGCTTCTAACCACAGGTCAAGAGCTGTAGTTCAAACCACACAATTTTGCGAAGCTGTTTGCGAATGTACGTTGGAACTGTGTTTTCGGGAAACACAGACTCGTTGAACTATGCCAATAGTGACGAACATGCGACCAAAGTTGGCTAACGATGCTTTTGGGAAACGCACCCCAGGTTAGGTTCATAAGTTAGTATAAGTTACCTCTCTTTTATAAACGGGCTTGACTTATCCTGCTTTCTTACGTTTGACATAACTCCCATTCTGAAATAGAAAACCCAGTGTTTCCCTCATTTCAGAGTTAACATCAGTTTTCACTTATCCCCCTTTCTGAAACAGGCCCCTGTTCTTTTGCTATTATTATTGTTGTTGTTTAAATAAACTGCTGCACATGGATCTTGCCCTCCCCCATTGCTGAGTTCACCTTACCATTACACTATGAAAGATGCAGTGTTGGGCAAGCTACTTAGAAATGTAGTGAGCTAAGCTAGCAGTTACTCTACATTAAATGTAGCTTCACTACACTGAGTAGCTACATTTCACTACATTTCCTACACTGAGTAGGAAATGTAGCAAGCTAAGCTACAGCAATATGGCAAAAGTAGTTTACTATATCTAAAGCTACTTTTTCAAATTTAATTTTTATATTGAACCAACTTAATTCCAAGTCAGTGCTATCTCAGTGATCAATAAAATTGTCAATCAAACATACAGTATAGGCAGGCATAATTTGTCAGTTCAATTGTTTATTCAACAACTGTTCCAAACCAATTTGGCAAAAAAAAATAAATAACATAACTATATAAAACCATATAACTATATAAAACTATAACAAAACCATGTGTCAAGAGTGTGTGCATCTTTTTCCATTTCTCACGTGTCAGCCCAAGGATTGATACTGGTACGTGATGTCACACCATACGGAGCAGAAGGTGATGGTAATGCACCAAAAAGCTGGTTTGTAATCCGTTTTATTTTTTCCCACATTCCAAATTCACTTTTATTTTGTTTTCATTTTTCTGGACTCCCATTTTAATGGTTAGATAACATTTTAGTAATCAAAAACGTGTAATTAATTGAAATCATGAAACGTATATAATTTAACAATAATTTATTAACATTTTTAAATAAATTACATTTTAAGGGCTCTATAAAATATATTTTTTTAATGGTTTAAATTGTAATGACCAATTATTTAAAATGTAGGCCAAATGATTTAAGCAAAACTTTCTTCAAAGGCTAAAACCAACCTTTTATTTTGACAGGTTGCCATGTAGCTAGACCTTTGAGTCTCTGTTTTGTTTAGTTTTTTTGATATGCGATAGTTTTTCTCAAATCAAGCTAAAATGCTGCTAAAGTGACTCTCAGAGCGGCTGTGTAGATGTAGTTCATCGATCCATTACTGAAAACATCGCAAGCGTCATGGGTGCTTAGTGTGTGGTAAATGAATCCGCGCGTCTGAGCCATTCATTCACAGAGACACGCAGAACATGCATGATTCCTTTTTAAATAGTCTTTAAGCGGTTTAATATTCACAGACACTAGTCTATATCGCGATTTTATTTAAGTTTAGGCTACTTACCTTCTTTTCATCCAAGATCTGACAAATTCCGTGAAATTCCACGTTATACAGTAAATTTTGTTTTTATGCATGGATATCGCAATTCAGTCCATGTTTTCCGCATTGCAGTAACTTAATGAAATCATATGGCCCTATGGTTGCCAACCACCGTAAAACAAGAAGAAGAAGAAGTCACCGTCACTAACTGATCCAACATCAGTGATACTTAGCAGTTGTATTTCCGATTTGAGCTTGAGCTTTAGTAATGCTTGGGAAAATGTAACGTTAGCTTGTGTGGACGCTACCGCACTACTTGATCAAAAAAAGAGCTTCGCTACTGAAAAGCTATTTGATTCAGAAAACAGCGACGCTACCACCACGCTACTGAGAAATGTAGTTAAACTAGTAGCGTCACTACTTGTAGCGGCGCTACTGCCCAACACTGGAAAGATGTTTAAAACATTTGTAGATAAATCCCCAAATATCTTCAGATCAAAATCTTAAAAGAAAAACAAGTTTTTAATGTTGTTTATATGCCTATGTAGTGTTTTGAATATGCTTTAAGACAAACCATGTGCACATTTAAATATCAACATCATTGCTGAGTATTGTCTCAAAAAATAATGAAATGGCTGATGTTCCTTACATCACAAACTACCTTGTAACCAATCACGTCACAAGGGGGCGGGCTTTAGCATATCATTAACTTTGCTCTGAAACCAGGGAGTCATTCATTGGGATTCTCAAGAAAAGCAGGTTATCCTGGCATATTTTTCTGTTGATATGAAAAATCGGGTACATTTAGCAATATAGCGTGTGAATTGTGTATATGATGTACTATATTACGGTGTTATAATGAACTATATACTTTTCTCCCCTGACATTCTAAGTTGTTCAAAGTGTTTCTAAGGATGCTGATTTTTAGAAGACCGCTGTCTGACTCTGTGATCGAATGGGAACATTGTTTGTGTAATATCATCAACCTATTATTAGCTGTTTGATAATGTAATCCAGCAAAAGGCTAATCATATCAATTGCCTTTATGCGTCTAACGTAGAGAGCGATACATAAAACACCTTACCATTCTCATACATCAACAAGCCTGTATAATTCGCTCTTCCACTTCTTCTGAATCAGTTTCTGGTTCAAACATATAAGGCTGAATTAAACCAGTATTTCCACTTGCCTTTGTGCAGCTTTTACTACAGTAAAGTTGACTGAGTGGGTCTCTGAGCTGGTGCGAGTGAGTGGAGAATTAATTTAGAGTCTAATTGCAGCAACGGTGCAGCAAAATTTTTAAATTCTGGCTGCTAAACATATGCATTTCAATGCAGTTTGGGAGGGACAGAAATACCTTAACGGAGCCAGCAGCAACCCTCCTCTATCTGAGGACTAAGTTAAAGTATCTATTTTGTAAGTTTATGCAAAAGACAGGTTGATTGAAGAACTGTAAGCTCAAATTCAAAAGCTTTTGAAGTCTACTTCATTAAAGCATGTTTACACACACACTTACTGTACACTTAGGCCTACTACACCTTCGTTTAAAAACAGTACCATTGCAGTTTTTATGTTATGATTTCAAAGTGGTATGTGACCTAAACGATCTTACATTATAGGTACATAAAGGTGCTGAGGTCTGACTTTGTGGTACTCTGAAATTAAGTTATTTTAATATTAATATGATGAAGGACTTTGAAAGAAGTTTGACAGATTTCAGTGCTGAATAAGGTTAACACTACCCTGTTTATTTGAAAATGGTTAATATTTGACAGAAATGTAAAAAAGTAATCAAATCAAATGTAATATGTAACATTACTTTAGTAAAATCATACAATACTGTAGTTACACTGCTCATTATTATATTTTAAATAAGGAACTTGTAAAGAGTACAAATTGTATGGCAGGCAGTAACGTTAGCCAACTAGTTAACGGTTAGACTAGGCTAGCTATCGATAACGTTACACTGACACAACTTAAGTTAATGCTCTGTATTCGCAGCCAATAAATCCATAACTTTTTGATCAAGTTAAAATTTCCAGGTTCCATTTAATATCATCCGATAACTAATTCAATGCCGATTTGTTGCTTTGCCCAATTACCACTTCAAGACCATCTGTAGAACATTGCCAGCTCAACGTGCGAGACGAGCGAGTTGCTTGAAAATACACAGCAAAGATTCTAGAGCGCTACGCACGTAGCAATCTAGATTTGATATACACAGACACCATATTAGGAAAAAGGGGCGGGCTGATGCTGACCGATTTATTACACATCCAGAAGAATACATTTGAGTCGTTATAGGCTCTGGTAATTATGGAGCATAATAGGAATAAAGTTGTGACAAAAAATTATCAGAGAGGAAAAATCTGAGGGGGCACTTTGAATGAGCATGACGCCACTGATTTGAGGGTAATCCAGAATTGTAATCCAAAATACTGGCAAAGGTCAGAACCACGGGGCAAACAATCCAATCAAAGGGCAGAAACCCAGGACAAATCCAAGAAACCAGACATGAGAATCAAACCCATAAATATGGTTGACCAAAGACAGAAGCCTCAGAACTGCAGCATAAGACCAGAGAATGTCTAATATGGGGAGAAGTTTCACTCTCAGTAAACTTCCGGGTTATGAACTGGTTGCAGTTACACTCTGGCTCCATATGAGGGCGCTCACAGGACGATGGGCAGAATGAATGGGGGTCTATGGAGATATACCCCTAAAAATCCAATTTTCTTAGGATATAATTTTTTGTCTAGTAATTTGAATGTTGTTTTCGAAAGGAGATGCAAAGAAATTACAGATTACTGGGTGTTAGATTTTTTAGAGTCACTTGTTTGCTTTAAAAAGTCTTTTAAAATGTCAATGACGTCATACACATCGTACGACCAGAGCTTTACGGCAATCCTTCAGTCACTTTGGTGCTTTCGCGATCTGCACTTTCTTTTCTCTCGAGGCATCGACTACACAGCTGACACAGGTAAATACACGTGCTAGAAGAGTTAAGTCCGCCTTAACATTCTGGTCCCGCTTCGGATGCCACGATGCCTTCAGGCCGTATGTCTGGTCGTAATCAGTCCTTCACTGACCAATCAGCGTCCATTAGCAGAATGCTAGCGTGTTATGGGCAACAACAACTCAACCTGTAAGAAATCAAAAGGACATAAATTCTCGTTCATTCAACTTTCGACCTATAACCCATGTTGGACTTGCAAAACCTACATTCAAATCTGAGATTTCTTAACGGCAATCGGGTGAAAGAGACAAATTTAGCCGTCTAGCCCCATAGCCCACAACTCCCATTCATTTTGCACTCGGATGATCGCCCCCCAGTGGAACTCTGGTGGAACTACAACCAAAATTCGGTACAATAGGGCTTAATAGGGAGTGGCCAGGCTTTCCGTAGACGGGCTTTGATAAGACTAAACAAGACTTCATAGAGAATCTTCTTTTTTCTTTTTTTGGTGATTTTCATCGATTTTGTGCATTACCGCCACCTACTGTGAACTTGATCCAGAGACTCTAACAACTACCCACTCCTCATCTTTGCCCACTATATTAAAACATTATATGCTACAGCCAGCGCTGAGTGTTCAGCTTCTCTGACTTTAATAAAAAAAAAATATTATTAATAAAAACCACCCTTTCAAATCCAATTAATTAAACCTGTATTCTCCAAATATTTAAATAAAGCTTCTCTATTATCCTTTTCCTGTTCTCGTTTTAATATATTTCTCAAAGTTATATCAATCTCATCTTTCCTCTGAATCTCTTCAAATAATTTATCTCTATCCTCTTTATATTTTTCACAATACATGATAACATGTTCTACTGTTTCATCTTCTCCACACCATTCACAGAGTCCTGTCGGATGCTTGGACAATCATTTCAATGTTTTATTAAGTCCTGCATGTCCTATTCTAAGTCTTGATAAAAAATGTTCCTCCCTTCTACTTCCATCTGAGTACCTATTTTACCCCACTTTTGGTTGGATTGCATACATACTTCTACCCTTACTTCCTGTTTCCCACATTTGTTGCCATCTTTGATTTATTTGTATAGCTTTAATTTCATCTCTACTATATGTTATGTCCATTTATATTCTATCCTCCAGCAATGCTTTTTTCGCCATTTTATCTGCTGCCTCATTCCCTTTTACCACAAAATGAGCTGGTATCCATGCTGTAACATATATAATTATTGTAATATCTCCACTACTGACAGGTGATAAGTCCTGTCTAGTCCTGTCTAGTGTCTGACTGTTGTGCTTCAATGCACATAAGAGCAGAACTGGAGTCTAAACATATTACCACATCTTTTAATCCTGACTCATTTATCCATCTCAATGCCATCATTATTGCAATTAACTCCCCTGAAAAAAACTGTTAATTTATTTGATATCCTAATTTTTCTGGATATCTGCAGTTTTGGAACAACAAATGCTACCCCTACATGTTCATTATCTGTTTTTTTTATGCATCTGTAAATACTCTTTTTATTTTTACTAACTTAATACTTAATACTTTTTAATGTATTTTTATGCCCATAAATAACCATAAGTATTCCCTTACCTGGATTTCCTCTATTTCACTCTGACCTTCTTTCTGCCTTCTTTCTGCCTGTTGTCTTTCTGCCTGTTTTAAACAGACGGTGACAGCTGTCAAAAGCCCCGCAAGGCTGCCCGTCATGATTGAAGCGGTGGGCAGAGCTGTCAGTACTCAGACTGGGTCTATGAACCACAATAAGGATAACATCATGGAGAAGCTCACAGCTTTGCAAAGGCAAATGGATTTCAGAGACCAAAATGGACCATGAGAATAACCTGTATAAATTGAATGCGGCTACTCGCCCGAAGACCAAACAATTCCAATCTTATCTGTTTCTGCACCCCCCTACCAGCACTGGCCTTGGCCAAGGCCGCTGCTGGAACAACAACTCTCCCGGAAGAGCACTGCAGTGAGCCGCTCTTGCGTTCCTTCCCCGACTCCTCAGACACCAGGTGATTGTTGACTCTGCCTGGGACATGATCAAGGTTGTCTCCATGGCAACTTGCTGTGTATCGCTACGACAATCCTGCGGACTGAGGCTCCTAGATTATGGTGCCGGCTTAGCGACTCTCTCCAGGCCTACACACACATGAACTTACACATACACAGTTATGCACCTGCCCCACACCCCATCCCACGCCTTCCCCGCTTCGTACCCCCAGTCTGACAGGCGGGTCTGTGACCAGCGCCATAATGGCTGCAGGACCGGATGCTGCTTGCCTGGGCTGGACTACCTCCATCCCCAACCGTGTTGCAATGTCTTGTTTGTAGAGTGTACTGTTTATGTGCTAATGTTGCTGAGGTGTTTTTTCCTCTTCCCAGACTGTACTCCTTACAGGAGCATAGTCTGGGGATTGCCTTTTTTTCTCCTCACCTCTCCTCATGTCATGCTGTATTTTTTCTCAAGTTGGCGCTGAATATAGCAGCCTCGGTAACACCTTATTACCAAAACAAATTCCTTGTATGTTCACAACACTACTTGGCAATAAAATTGATTCTGATTCTGATTCTAGCATCCTTAAATCAACTGATGGCTGAGGCATAATCCACAAAGGGACAGCTGGTAACACCACTCTTGGAGTCATTTTTAAGTCTTTTATATCCAACTCTTTTGCTAAATCATCAATCACCCATCCAAAACTATTACACTTCCTTTTTCCGTAGTCCCAACACTGCTCTAATACCCTTAAAGTAGGATGAGATTTGTCCTGTCCCATAAGATTGGCCCAATATACTGCATTTAACTGTTGTCTTCTTAATTTGAGAGGCATATCTCCTACTTCTACCTGCAACGCTGAAACAGGTGAAGAAGGGTAAGCTCCACAACAAATCCTTAATGCCTTTGCTTGAATTCGCTCTAGTTTGTCCAAGTGAGTCTTTGCCGCTGATCCATACAGTTTACTATGCTTCCATAATCTATTACTGATCTAATTAACGTTATTTCAGTGCCAGCCTATCTGCCCCCCACACTTGCCCAGACACACATCTGATTATATTCAACACTCTTTTACACTTATCTTCCATCTTCTCAATATGCCCTTTCCATGTGAGTCTTCTGTCTAACCAAATTCCAAGAAACCTTATTTTGGATACCCGTTCTAGATTAAGATTATACAACTTTAATTTCATTTCATCATCAATTCTTTTATTAGTGAAAAAAAATTACCTGAGTTTTTTCCACTGAGAATTTAAATCTCCACTTAAATGACCATTCCTCCACTTCTTTTAAGGCATTTTGCATTTTCCTCACACCATACTTTATATTCCCCCCTCTGAACCATAGAGCTCCATCATCTGCAAACAAAGATCTGCAAATATTTGTATCCACCCTATTAACCTGTTAACCGTTGCCAGAGCGTCGGCGCACT
This sequence comes from Siphateles boraxobius, assembly GCF_051911475.1. NCBI lineage: Eukaryota > Metazoa > Chordata > Actinopteri > Cypriniformes > Leuciscidae > Siphateles > Siphateles boraxobius. Next base: position 15,848,134 of record NW_027508722.1, on the reverse strand, counting down.
GAAGCGTTTTTTTTGTTTAAATAGTTCCTATTTAAGTTACTATCAGATTTAAATAAATCATTGCATGATTATAAAAAGCAATGGACTAATGCCACTCCCCTGAGGAGTGCCATTCTCTATAATACCTTTTGATGATATGCACTCTCCCACTCTTACCTTAATTGATCTATCTTCCAGAAATTCTTTAATCCAATTATACATTCTCCCTCCTACCCCCATACTTTCCAATTTCAGAAGCAACCCTTCTCTCTATACCATATCGTATGCCTTTTCAATGTCAAAAAACACAGCTATCACAATCTCTTTATTAATCAAAGCCTTTCTAATATCTGACTCCAAGCAAACTACTGGGTCCATCGTTCCTCGTCCCCCCCTAAATACACTCTGATTTATAGATAACTTCTCTTTTTCCAAATAATACATTAACCTGTCTGTAATCATTGTTTCCATTATTTTACATATATGGGAGGTAAGTGCTATTGGTCTATAATTTGTTGGAATACTATGATCCTTCCCTGGCTTCCTTATGGGAATAACTATTGCCTCTTTCCAGCTCTTAGGTAGCACTCCTTCCATCCATATTCTGTTTACAAACTCCAATATTACACCCAATGCCTTTTCACTTATTTTTTTTTATCATACTATAGCTTACTCCATCTTGCCCAGTTGCAGATTATTTCACTCTTTTTAATACTTTCTTCAATTCAGCCAATTCAAATGGAACATCTAATACACTGTCCAAAACTTCCCTTCTGTCTTTCACTGTCGAATTTCTTTTTAACATCTCATCTCTTATTCTCTTTCTCTCTTCACACAAGTTTCTGGAAGAGTTAACCTTAATAAATTCATCTCGAAACATTTTTGCCTCTCTTCATCTCTTCATCTGTTACTGCTAACTCCTTTCCCATTTTATGTACTGGTAAATCAAAGTCCTTACTTATTCCTCTCATTTTCTTAATCATGTTCCATATCTCTTCTACTGGAGTACTTCGCCCTATTTCATTACAGAATGATCTCCAAAACTCCCTTTTTGCCTTTCTTACCACTCTCCTTAGCACTGCTTGAGTCACTTTATATTTAACTAAATTTAGAAAATTGTGAGTTCTCTTCAATTTCCTAAATGCTTTCCTTTTATTTCTTGGCTTTATTTCTTTATTTCTATGGCTTCATTGCTGTAACGGAGCAGGCTTCCGCACCACCTCCTCTTCACCACCGGAGGGAACCGTCTCCGGAATATTAACTTTACCCATAGAACTCCAATTCCCATCATGCCTTTTTACCTGGGACTGATGGCACTCACACCTGCACCTCATTCACACACACCCATATAAGCCTCATTCACACACTCATTCAGTGCGAAGTCTTGATCTGCCCCGGCCATCATTTCTGAGCGTTATTTCCCAGAGTTTGATTCCGGTGTTTGATCTTGGATTGTTTATCGTTGCTGACCCTTCTCTGCCTGCCCTGACCCCGGACTGTTTACTGGATTCTGATCTTCTCTGCCTTCCCTGACCCTTGACTGTTTACTGGACTCTGATTCTCTCTGCCTGCTTCGACCCTTTGCCTGTTTACCTGGTTTGTATCAGCCTTGCCTTCTCTGTTCTGTTTGCAACTGTTGGACCCTGCCTGTTTTGATTATTCTAATAAATGCTGCAAATGGATTCTCCTGACTCTGCCTCTTCACAACAGAAGACTTTGCCAACACTCGATCCAGCAGCAGTCATGCAGCTCGCCACCGAGGTATCTGCTCAAGCTTCACAGTTATCCTTGCATCACCATCAGCTGAGCCGACTCACTTCTCTCACTGAGGATCTAGTTCAATCACTGCAGAGCTTACAATTATCAACCTTCATTGTGCCCGCTGAACATTCACAAGATGCATCTTCCCACGCTGTCAACACTTCTGGCCACCCTCGTCTTGCTTTCCCGGAGAAATTTGACGGTAACCCAACCAAATGCAAGGGTTTTCTGCTACAGTGCACGCTTTACCTTGATCAGCAACCATCATTCAACCCTGATGACGCTGGACGCATTGCATTCGTTTGTTCACTACTTACTGGAAAGGCATTAGAATAGGCTACGGCAGTTTGGAGACCCGATGGTTCTGCATTTCCCTCATTCACGGGATTTCTTCAGCAATTCCATAATGTCTTTGAACACTCCACTGCAAAAGGGAATCCGGGAGAACAGTTGTTAAATCTCTCTCAAGGACAAAACACCGCTGCCGAGTATGCTCTCGCTTTTCGCACTCTCGCGGCTCAAACCAACTGGGTCGAGGATACTCTTAAAACACTTGTCAGAAAGGGACTATCAGTCGAGATACAGTCTGAGTTGGCCTGCCAAGATGAGGGCAGGAACCTGAATGAATTCATTGATCTCGCCATCCAGGTCGATAACCTGATGCGTTCTCGCCGCCACTCTAGAGCCCCACCACGATACACACACGAAGCCGCCACGGCACCAAAACCCATGCAACTAGGGTTTACCCATCTCTCTCCAGAGGAACGAGAACGCCGCCAGCAAAACCGCCTCTGCCCTTATTGTGGTCAGCCAGGCCACATGAGAATCGATTGTCCCATTCGCCCTGCCAATAGGACCCAAGCGGTGAGTCACAAAGCGAATCAATGCACTTCCAACCTCTTACTACCCATTCGTTTATCCGTCCAGGACCAAATCATTTCAACCACTGCTATGATCGATTCAGGAGCAGCGGGGAACTTCATTTCCCGCGAATTTGCTTCTTTAAATCAGCTAAAATTGAAACCCTGTTCTTCTTTGACAGTGGAGGTGCTAGACGGACGCCCCATCGGAGGAGGAAGAATTCACCGGGTGACCAAAGAGATCAAAATGCACATCGGGGCCCTGCACTCTGAGAAAATCCAATTCTACGTCATTCAAGCTCCACATCATAGCATAATACTCTGCCTGCCTTGGTTACGCATCCACAATCCACACATCTCTTGGAGGGAAGGTCAAATCACTCAATGTGATGTCACATGTCACGAGCACTGCCTGACTAGGATCACTCAAGTTACTCAACCCGTCTCAACTAACCTCACTTCTAGAGATGTGGGATAATGGGCTATTATTTCATCCGCAACCGCATCACAAAACTCATCATCCGTCCGCCATCCATCCCCACCAACGTTTTTGACCAATTTTCAAAACCGCACCCACCCGCCATCCGCTGATACAAGGCGCTGCTGATGACAGCCTCGAGACTAGAAACCGCCCGCCACCCGCCCGAATTTAATTAAAATATTTTTTTTCGTCACGTCATCCGCCCGATCCGTGGTTTATCCGCGGAGTCTGCGGCTATAACCGCCAACCACGCATCTCTACTCACTTCTGATCAACAAGAAATAAAACTCCCTCCAGCATACGCAGATCTGACTGAGGCCTTCAGCAAGAGGAAAGCATCACAACTTCCTGAACATCGCTCCATTGACGGTGTCATCGAACTCATGCCCGGAGCCATTCCACCTAAAGGTCGAATTTTTCCCTTATCTCAGCCAGAATCTGAAGCCATGAAGCAGTACATTGAGGAGGAATCAGCCAAAGGTTTCATTAGACCCTCAACATCTCCAGCATCAGCAGGTTTCTTCTTTGTTAAGAAAAAGGATGGAGGGTTGAGACCCTGTATTGACTATCGTGGACTCAATGAGGTGACGGTTAAGTTCCACTATCCCTTACCTCTCGTTCCAGCCGCTCTCGAACAACTCCGCCAGGCCAAATATTACACCAAACTGGACCTTCGCAATGCCTATAACCTCATTCGCATTCGGGAGGGAGATGAATGGAAAACGGCATTTTCAACAAGCAGTGGCCACCATGAATATTTAGTAATGCTGTTCGGCCTGTCTAACAGTCCTTCTGTCTTTCAGTCATTCATGAACAATGTTTTTCGGGACATGTTGGATAGATGGGTGATCGTATACACTGCCGACATTCTAATTTTCTCAAATTCCCTAGAAGAACACATTCAACACGTCAGAATGGTCCTGAAATGTCTACTGCAGTACCAACTCTACGCCAAAGCAGAGAAATGTGAATTTCATCAAACCAGCACATCATTTCTCGGGTATATAATCAGTCAGGAGGGAGTGGCTATGGACGACAAAAAGGTCAAAGCAGTGTTGGACTGGCCCTTACCCCAAACCGTCAAAGAATTGCAACGCTTCCTGGGCTTTGTCAACTTCTACCGATGTTTCGTCCGAAACTTCAGTACTGTAGCCGCACCTCTCATCTCCATGACCAAACGCCACACACACCGGCTGCATTGGACTTGGGAAGCAAATCAAGCATTCGATAGACTCAAAGCCCTGTTCACTTCTGCTCCCATTCTCCGACACCCATACCCAGTGCTTCAATTCATCGTGGAGGTGGATTCCTCCAACACAGGAGGGGGAGGCATTCTCTCACAATGCCAAGGTGATCCAGAAAAAATGTTCCCATGTGCCTTCTCCAGGAAACTGTCTCCAGCTGAAGCGAACTACGATGTAGGCAACCGCGAATTGTTGGCCATGAAACTCGCTCTCGAGGAATGGCGACACTGGCTGGAGGGAGCAACCCAACCCTTCATTATCCTTACCGATCACAAGAACCTTGAATACCTTCGGTCAGCCAAACGTTTGAACCCCCGTCAGGCCAGGTGGGCCTTGTTCTTCACCAGATTTCAGTTTACTGTTTCCTTTCGTCCAGGGTCCAAGAACATTAAAGCTGATGCTCTCTCCCGCCAGACAGATGAATCTGCTCAACTCCCTGTCATAGATAATATTTTCCCAGAAAAACTCCTAGTGGCTCCGGTACAGTGGGATATTATCACAGAAATCGAGCAGTGCAACAGGAAGGCAGAACCTCCCACTGAGTGTCCTGAGGGTCGCTTATTCGTTCCAGAACCTTTGCGCTCACGATTCACAGAACAGATACACTCCACACCCAGTTCTGGACATCCCGGAATAACAGCGACCACCCATCTGCTTTGGAACCGCTTCTGGTGGCCAACTTTACAGTCTGATACGACCCGACATGTCCAGAACTGCATAACTTGTAACACGTCCAAATCCTCCCGACAACTGCCAGCAGGACTCTTAAATCCACTCCCCATACCGCAACGCCCCTGGTCTCATATAGCCATCGACTTCATCACAGATTTACCCAATTCACAACGGTCACACTGTCATAATCACCATTGTGGATCGTTTCTCCAAGGCTTGCAGACTAATTCCTCTTCCCAAACCTCCTACGGCTCTAGAAACCGCTGAACATCTTTGCAACCAAGTCTTCCGCTTCTATGGCCTCCCCGAAGACATAGTCTCTGACCGAGGACCTCAGTTCACCTCAAGAGTATGGACATCTTTCTTCAAACATCTCAACGTCAACATCAACCTCACTTACGGTTATCACCCCCAATCCAATGGGCAAAGGGAACATCTCAATCAACTTGTATTCGTTTCCTACGATCCTACTGTCAACAACACCAAGCTATTCTGGGCCAAATATGCTCAGAATTCCCTCATCAAACCCGCCACTGGAATCACTCCATTCAAATGCATCCTGGGCTTCCAACCGCCACTCTTCCCATGGTCTGGTGAACCCACCGATTAACCTTCTTTCACCGAATGGCAACAACAGAGTGAGGAGGTCTGGGATCAAGCACACACTCAGCTACTTCACGCCATCAGACGCCAAGAACTCCAGGCTAATCGTCATCGCCGCACCGCCCCAGAGTATCAACCTGGCCAATGTTGTTGGCCTGGCAACCTGGCAAATTGTTAGAAAAATTTCACCAGTATCTTTTCGATTAGACCTGCCCGCTAATTACCGTATTTCTCCCACGTTCCATGTATCACTCCTGAAACCTGCCAGTGATCCGAGAGGAGATTCGGAGGAGGGAGCCAAAGGTCCAAACCCCCCATCCATCCTGTTTGACGGCGAGGAGGCTTATCGTGTGCACGAGTTGCTCGACTCCAGGCGCCGGGGTAACATCCTCCAGTATCTGGTTGACTGAGAGGGGTTCGGTCCGGAGGAGCGATCCTGGGTCAACTCTGGAGATATTCTAGACCCCACACTCACGGAGGAGATCCATCGGATGCACCCGGAGAAAACGGCCCCTCGACTCCATGGGAGACCCCGGCGTCGTTTGCCTCCTCTGTAACGGAGCAGGCTTCCGCACCACCTCCTCTTCACCACCGGAGGGAACCGTCTCCAGAATATTAACTTTACCCATCGAACTCCAATTCTCATCATGCCTCATACCTGGGACTGATTGCACTCACACCTGCACCTCATTCACACACACTCATATAAGCCTCATTCAGTGCCAAGTCTTGATCTGCCCCGGCCATAGTTTCTGAGCATTATTTCCCCGAGTTTGATTCCTGTGTTTGATCTTGGATTGTTTATCGTTGCTGACCCTTCTCTAGTGATGGCAAAATGAGGCTTCCTGAACCACTGAGACCTCACAGCCCATTGCTTCACCCAAAGGTTCATTACTCGAAGCTTCATTCAGCATTGACACCTAGCTACTGTGCAAAGAAGTAGCAGACAAATTAATTAATTCTGGACCAATGACCGACCCCCCCCCCCCACCCCCCCTGTTTCATTTATTTATTTATTTTCTTCTCAAAGTTAATGTCTGTAACCTTTTATTTGCAATAATAAAAAGACCTGAGCAGACATTTGTCCATTGCCTGGATATATAGCCTATCTTTCTCTGTCTGAATTTACTTGTGCAGAGACAACTGTCACACACACAGTTAATTAATTATTCATAAATTGTTTGGATAGTGAACAACAAAAGTGACACTGTGTTACGTGCAGTGCTTATGGTGGAGGGGGTGTAATAAAGTAAACTGCAACAGAATAGTCTGGGGTGGAAAAAAGTTAAGAATTGTTTCTGGGGGGTTTTGTGCAGTGAACTGTTGCTAGATTTAATGCAGTGTTGTGCTTATGTGACTGGGGATATAGAGGAGCAAACTGCAACACTGTAGATGGGGTGGGTGAAGGAAGGATTACAATAGATTTTTATTGAGAAACAGAATTTTTTAAGTGTGTTGGGGTTTAGACGATTCCTCTTCTTGGACAAAACCTACAGAGGATGCAGAGGAACATAAAAATGCCAGTGCCAGTTGGTATAAATGAGGATACTGATGGTTCTTTTGAGGCCAGACAAGGGAGGATCTCCTCTTTCTAGCGGCTCCATTACCAGGAAAAAGGAAGAGTCGCAAAAGGCAAACAAATCCAAAAGGGCGATCCAAAACAAAAAGCAGTCCAGATCCAAAAATCCAAATAATCTTATCTCATTAAATAACAAGACTATAATATAGCTACTATAATTAATAATAATAATATACGTATTCTAACCTGATATAATGTAATTATATACAGCCCTAACACATATGACTCAATAACGACAATAACAATGAGAGTTCTACGACTCTCTGACACTACTACAACTGCTTCTACTACTAACAACACCCATGGCGTGAGTTTCGAATCCCCTTTATCCATAGCGACACTCAGACCGAACCGATGACGTATCCACACAAACCAAGGCCTAGTTTGTCATTGTCACAACAACACAAGCCTCGAATCGCGGCTTCATTTGGCAAGCCCATTTTTTCTCGACACAAGCTCCGACGCCTCGGTTTAAATGTCACATCACTACCCTTCTCTGCCTACCCTGACCCCGGACTCTTTACTGGATTCTGATCTTCTCTGCCTGCCCTGACCCTTGACTGTTTACTGGACTCTGATTCTCTCTGCCTGCCTTGACCCTTTGCCTTTTTACCTTGTTTGTCTCAGCCTTGCCTTCTCTGTTCTGTTTGCCACTGTTGGACCCTGCCTGTTTTGATTATTCTAATAAATGCTGCAAATGGATTCTTCTGACTCTGCCTCTTCGCAACAATTGCAATCTTCATTCCACCAAGGAACCATTTTGGACTTCCTAATTCCTTTACCCTTTGGGATATATTTCTCTTGTGCCCCTTTGATTATTGCAATGATCCTATCATTTAAGCATCAATACTATTCCCTTCTGTTCTATCCACCATACTCAATTCCTCCTCACTTTCTCTCATAAATTCTGCCCAGTTAGCCTTTTCATATATCCATCTCCCTGTAGCTCCCTTCTTTTTCCCTTCTCTTCTTCCACTCCCTATAACAGGGATTACTAGTGAGTAATGATCGCTAACCATAGTGCAATTCTTCAAAATATCCCATTCCATTATTCCTCCTAACACTTCTGATACCAATGTTAAATCTAATGCAGACTCTAACCCAGAAGAGACGTTTATCCTTGTTCCACCCCCATCATTGAGACAAACGAATTTTCTCACATCTATTAACTTTTCTACTACCCTCCCGTTTATATCCACTACTTTCCAACTCCTCAGTGTATTATGTGCATTAAAATCTCCACACCAGATAACCCTTTCATAATATTGTCCTTCAATTTTTTCCAATTCATTCAATCCTGATCTCGTACATGGGTTATACGCATTTATTATCACATACTTCTTCCCTTGATCCCATACTTCAACCACTACATACTCACTTGTTTTCCCTATTCCTACTTTCCTATATGGAATACCTACCCTAATAAAAGACACACATCCTCCTCCATTACCTTCTTCTCTATCCCTTCTCACTGCAGAATATCCTTTTAGCACAAAATCAAGTCCAGGTTTAAGCCACGATTCCTGTATAGAAATCACATCCGTTTTGGAACAACTTTTTTTGTTGAGCTGTACAATTCTTTTATCTGTTTGAGCTGTACAATTATTAACTTCTGCCATAAACAACACAAAATTCTTCTTGCTTACCACTAACACATCTTCCCTGACTGTCCCTTCTTCCACCCTTATTTGATCTCTCGGCTTACTTACATTCTGCCCCTCTTTATTGTCATCTTCTAGCTTCTCCTTGCTCTTTTGTTCCACTAGCTTCACTGCTTCAGCATATGTCATATTATTTTTATTCTTCTCATTCTGAACTTCTACTGCTTTCTTCCTTACTGCGCAGCCCCCTTATGCAACATTGTGTGCACCCCCACAGTTGCCCTGCTATGGTAGTAGCCTACCCCAGAGTGCAAGATAAGATAAAAAATAAAAGATAAAAGCAGTTTGTTGCCATCAAGTAATACATGTGTTTGTATAGCGCTTTTCATAGTAGGTTGCGTCAATAGCAGAGGAGAAAGGCAGCGAAATTTTAAAATATTACTTTTATTGTGTCACGAAATGTAGTTTTAAGAGTTTTTCAGTCGAGAATGTAGTCGCTTAAAGCTCGAATCTGTGGTTTATTTATAAAGATAGCGCCTATTTAAAAATTTGATCCGACGTTTTCGGAGTTGGGAGATCCAGGCGATCACCGGGCGCTCAGCGCTCATGTAACCCGCCTGGAACAGCCTTAACTCGGCTAGTCCTTCTGACGTTTGCCGCTGGCTCTGATGTCTCTAGTCTAGTGGTTGAACATGAAATATAATTCGGCTTGGTATATCTAACGGGCGATCTTTGGTGTCATTAATCTATGATTTGTTCCCTGGCAAATCGTTTTGGCTGAGGGCAAAGTGAAGTTTCATAACTTTATATATTTAGGCTATTTAACTTTAACGTTGTAGCCTGCTGACTTAGTTTGACTGAATGTTTTAACTTGCTTTATTTCTTGACTTGTATAGCTTCTTATACCTTTTGGGCAACTTATACTTTAATAATGGCTATTATTGATCAATAAAACTGAAATTTAACAAAAAGAGACAGGGTTGTGTCATTTTATAGCCTATGTAAGAATATATATATATATATACAGGGGCGTAATTTATGGGGGGGATATAACCCCCCCAATATTTAAATCTATGCATTACAACCCCCCCCATTATTTATACCATGATCACAATATCAGGAGGCATACCCAAACTTCAACCCCCCCAATGTTCAAACCAAATCTACGCCCTTGTATATATATATATATATGTAAGAATATATTTATATATATATATATATATATATATATATATATACATGTCTGGCCCAGTTTTGGTAGCAGCCTGCTTCTCTGTTCTTTATCCAGAACCAGAAGTTGAAGGTGCTGGTGTAACGGAGACCCAGCCATACATGAGAAGTGGAGGCCTGGATGGCTCTTTTCGCTGCCCTGTTCTGAAGCTCCTCACTGTGAGAGGTCAGACCAGGTCCACATGGTGCTTTCTGCAGTAACTCACAGCTTCAGTCCACGTCAGGCTCTCACGGACCAGAATAAGGTTATCTTAGGCCTATATAGGATTCTTGACGTGTTGGTGATATCATATTTTATATATAAAATATGATATCACCAACACGTCAAGAATTTCAGGGTATGTTGTCTTGAAAGAAATCAAGCATTACTGGTAAAGGCTCAAAAGAGACCATGCCTTTCTAAAAGAGCTTTTAAAAACAGGTTGATGTTGATAATATAGGTAAAAAAGTTTTTGTTCTGTACTTAGTTAATATGATGTACTGCAATATTAAATATATAATACTTCAATGTGTATATAATATAATGAACTTTGCTGCTTTGAAAATTTAAATCAGGAACGGCTAACTCAGTCCTTTTTTTAGGTCTCCTTTTGAGGTGGAGTTTACCTCCAACCCTAATCAACCACACCTACATTTTTTTAACCAAAGTCTTCAGGTTTACTTATAGTCAATTATAGGCAGGTGGGTTTGAGGTTGGAGCTAAATCTGCAGGACAGAGGATGCCAGAGTAGCCCACCACTGCTTTAAATCGTGCAGAACATAAGCTGACCCGACTCTCCTTTAAAACAACTTGATTTGAATTGTTTGTGTTTTTTTTTTTTTTGTTTTTTACTTTTAGGACTGAAGAACATCTGGCAATGGGATGTCACGATTTCTTTTCTCTTTGTTGAGAAAAAGCAACACCACATCAGTGATCACATCTTCTTTTTATCAGTTAGGGTACAACTGAACAAACTGTTTAGACGAAAAAGAACATGATAGAACATGAACATGATAGAGACGTACAGGGAAGAGCAAGACAATTATAATAATCATTAATAATATAATCATTAATTTCCGACGCAATATCAAATCTGATTTCTGTATCATAGTTGACTCTATGGGATTCTGTGGCACTCATTTGTGTGGTTTCAGCAGCGGTGAATGTATGTAAATGTATTTTGATAAACCATTGTTTTTCATCTTTTTTATTTAACATATGCTATTTATCAACTTTATGCTGTATCCTCCAATAAAGTGTTGTGCAATAAAGTATGGTGAATATGGTGTTAACGTGGTGTCCTGTACAGTGAATACAACATTTTACTAGGCTCATACGAGTTTATTTCATAATAGACAAAAAAAAAAAATGGAAAAATTTTTCTATTAAAAATGGAAGCATGCACATTACTGATGTCAGAAATGTAAGGCACAAGAAGAGGGGGTGAAGATGAAATTTTGGCAAAAAATTAACAAAAATGTTGTTGTCCATGATGAAGACAATTATGTACTGCCCTTCCAGAGGGGTCCAGTAACACCCCTGGGAGAGCACACAAATACACATTTCAAATGGCTGTAACTCAAAGTATGGTTAGGATGAAATTGGCAGGACACCTGCTCTTGCTATGTTTACTAAATAATGTTGGACACAGTTTTCAGACATTTATGAAAAGGTGTCATAAAGGTTTTTTAAATGTTCTCACACAAAAATAAATACATTTCAGGCTGTCCCTCATATATGTCTATATATGGTTTGCACAATAAACATATTTAGATATCAACCTGTCCATTAAAGATATTATTCATTTAAAAATGACTGTTTCATTACTAAATGCTTTCAACTACATTACCCATATATTTCTGTCATTCTATGAATGGAATGGGAAAACATGGCGCTGTTATTTGTAGTTCATTGTAGAGTGCACAAAATGCTTAGGTTAGGGTTAAGATCTCTGCAAAGGAGTACCTTCAGCGGGGGTAAAGTGCTTCTAACATTTACAGTGTATGATTAGGTATAATTTTAGCCACATCTCTATTCCATTCTCCACCATTTGAAGTATTGGAATTAAAATAAATGTAACTAAAGTATAATGAATCCACACAATTTTGTAATCAACTTCCAATATTTAATGATATTTAAACTGTTTGCTATATACATATATAGGATATATATATATAAGGGCCATTTCCACTGCATCTGGATGTTGCTGTTTTTCTGAATTCAAGCACATATTTTTACTCTCCCATCCCCCACCCGAGACGAAGACATTGCACTGCCTGTGCGCGAATTTCTTTTTAAGCGTTTTTTTTTTTAAAGCGTACACACCATCATATTTACGACATACATGTAAAAAAAATTCACACGATTATTTCGGCACTCTTTAAGCTGATGCTTTGATTGATTCGTGTCAGCTCTGTCTTAGTGGCGTTTTGTGAACGGGCATCGTGGCGGCCATCTTTTCAGGTCCTGTCTAGGTGGGACTCATCTCTTCACGCTTAGAAATGATTTACACTGGGTACATTTTATACACAACAATTTGTACTTGGAGGTGAAACCAAGGTTTTGTGCATTTCTTAATGAGTTTATGTATTTTTTAAAAGCCCTTAAAGTGATGAAAAAGTATAATTCAATAAATATTTTTTAATTAAAGAAGGATATGATTTAGAAAACAAAAAACACAAAAACCTAGCCCTATTTTTTCTTGTTTTATTGTATTTCTTTTATGCACCTGTTCTTTATATTCTTATGCATTCTATTCTAATGTAATTCTAATTTTTGCACACTGTTTGTCGATCGAAAGGGCAATATATATATGTGATAAAGTCACATTAGCTGCCACCGCTGGGGAAGCAGCACTGGCACACACACATACACACATATATATACGCACATACATACTGACCTCGTTCACGTCGATGCTCCCTGCCTTTGCCGCTATCATCGGAGCGGGTGCACACGCGATGCTGATAGCACATGGACATTCTTCCATTTCTCCACTCTCCCTTCCATATTAATTCCCGGTCATTTCATACACTTACACTGCACTGTCTTGTTGTTTCGCCTCTGTGTTGTTTGTCTGTGTGGGCGTAGTCAGTCCTCCGGCGGGAAAGTTTAGCCGGCCGAACCGAACGAAAGAGTGGCGGCCATTTATGACGTGATGGCCGGGTCGCGCCGGCGAATCGAAACCGGAAGCTGACGAAACCATTGTCTAGTGTGAATAGGTGTTCCTGTGGGTATTTGAATGGAAAAATTATGTGTTAAGTGGATTATGTGTGAATGGTTTATGTGTTTATTATAATATATATATATATATATATATATATATATATATATATATATATATATATATATATATATATATATATATATATATATATATTGGGATTAATTATTATGGATAATCAAATAGATGAAGTATTTGTTTATGTATTAACTGTTATATGTTCCGGGAATTGGTGTGGCCCAAAAAGGGGCGGGGTTTGGCCTATTTAAGCCAAGGCCAAACCTAAAGTCAGGACTTGTTAACCAAGTCGGAAGCGAGAGTGCAACTGTGGTGCCTCAAGCAAGGAAAACCTTTGTGTGCTGTAGATACGTTTTTTTTTTAAAAGAGTTTGTCGGTTTTGTTTTTCTGTTGTTATACTTTTTAGGTTTTTTTTATTTTTTTATTTTCTTTTGTGGGCACCTGTAAATATACTTCACTGTGGACGGTCTTCTTATTGGCCCTGTAAATAAATTCCACCTTGCACGAAGTGTTTCTGCGAGTGCGCCATCCTTTACATCCGTTCACGGACTCACATTTCTCCCCGAAGGCGAGCTGGTGGGCTCGTCTTTATCACATATGGTGGCAGCGGTGGGATGGCTACTCGCAAGACAGCGCCAAAAGGGAAAAAACCCAGGGCTGGGTTGCGGTCACAGAGGAAGTTTGCGACGATGGAGGATGAGGCTTGGAATTCGGCGGAGACTACAGAGGAAGAGGAAGTGATGGCAGAGCTTCCTGAGACCTCAAAAAAGTCCAGGTCACCACAGACTGAGCCAATCGCTCCAGTCGCTACAACTGGTGAGGGAATGGTTTCCCTAATGCGTCAGTTCCTTGATGCACAGCAGCAGAGAGAAGAGAGATATATGCAGGAGCTCCGGGGTCTTCACGAGTCTATCCGGCAGTCGACTCGTCCTGCTGAGACGTTGTCCGACAGCGAGAGCCCGCGAATGGAGCTACCAACGCCATCTGCTCAGAGGGTATCCACACAAAGCAGAACAGCCCACGACAGAGACTCCCCAAGTTTTCCGGTGCGGAGAGAGCCAATGCATAAAGATGCCAATCTTCCAGCAGGGGGAAGACATTGAGAACTATCTTCGGCGGTTCGAGCGTCTGGCCAGGACTTGGATGTGGCCTGAGGAGGAGTGGAGCTATCATCTGGTTCCATTACTCAACGGGCAAGCATTGGAGGCGTACCTGGCGATGGATGAGGAGCAGGCAGAGGTGTACGCTGATCTGAAGGAGGCGTTGCTGGAGAAATTCAACATCTCACCAGAAACTTATCGGCAAAGGTTCCGAACACCCACTGTTCCAGCTGGAGAGTCGCCATCCGAGACTTATCATCGCCTAAAGAACCTGTATCAGCGATGGGTACGACCGAGTGAGCATTCCAAGGAGGAGATCGGCGAGGCCATTATCCTTGAGCAACTACTCCGGGTACTTCCTTATTATGCTCGCACCTGGGTAAGGGAGCATGAGCCAACTTCAGGACTGGCGGCGGCTAAACTGGCTCAGCAATACCAGAACGCTCATCGTGGAGGTCTACGCACTCAACCATCTAAAGGTACTGTTCGGACGCACTTTGGGGCTGAGAGGGGTCGTGCTGAACTGTCAGACAATGCACAAAAGTCAAAAGGGGGGAATGAGCTGGTATGCTTTTACTGTCAGTAGCCGGGGCACAAAGCAGCTGTGTGTCCCGCTCGCAAAGCGAAGCTTACGGGCTTTTGTTATGTGCCTAGAGAAGGGGAATGTGATTTTGACTCTGTGGGGGAGGGTCAGAATGTATATGATGTGACTGCTAATGGACATGCCCTAAAGGCACTCTTGGACACTGGAAGTTCTCTGTCAATGTTGAAATCATGTTTTGTAAATAATGTCAATTGTGTGGACACTACCTCTGTTCAGTGCGTACATGGGGATGTAAAGCAGTATCCCCGGGCTGAAATAATGGTAGAGGTACAGGAACAAATGTACTTGCTTAGTGTTGCCATAGTGGACAATTTACCAGCGGATATGATTCTAGGAAGAGACTTGCCAGTGTTATATGAACTCTTGCAACCCACCATTAAGGACTCTGAACATTCTTTTGCCACTGCCACTGTTAATATGTCATGTCCTGCTCTTACTAGAGCTCAGGCCAGGGCAGGTCTGCAGCCACTGCCAGACTTGGATGGTAGTCTGTTGCAGGGCGGGACTAAAGGCCCTAAAAAGTCACGGCGTCAAAAGCGGCTTGCAAAGTACCTGGGTACCCCAGCCTCTGAAGCCTCGGTGGAGGGCCTTGAAGTTAATGGCTGGAAGGTCCCAGGGAACATAGTACAACTCCAAAGGGAAGATGAAACTTTAAAACCCTTATTTGTCAAAGCTGAGTGTGGAAAGAATTTGAATTTGTGCAAAGAAGAATATGTGGTGGTGAATGGTGTGTTGTATGTGCGAACGAATGATGTGACTCGTCTGATTGTACCATCTTGTTGTCGTCATCTTGTTCTGCACCTTGCACACACTGTTCCATGGGCTGGCCACCTGGGCCAACAGAAAACATATGCACGTATTAGCTCACGCTTTTACTGGCCCACACTATACACTGATGTACAAACTCACTGCAACACATGTGCTATCTGCCAAAAGACGAGTGCTGTGTCCCAGCGGGGCAGAGCACCCCTGCAACCCCTCCCTGTCATTTCTGCACCTTTTAGGCGGATCGCCATGGACATTGTGGGACCATTAGAAAAGAGCAGTGCTGGGCATCGCTACATCCTGGTAGTCAACGACTACGCTACAAGGTATCCTGAGGCTTTCCCACTCCGTTCTATCACCACAACAAAGATCATGCATGCCCTGGTTCAACTCTTTTCCAGAGTCGGCATACCTGAGGAGATCCTGACAGACCAGGGTACGAACTTTACATCACGACTGATGGGGCAGCTGAACAAGCAGTTGGGCATAAAAGCCATTCGAACAACTCCATACCACCCTCAGACGGACGGTCTGGTGGAGAGGTTCAACCAAACCCTCAAGAACATGTTGCGGAAGTTCGTTGCAGACACAGGACGAGACTGGGACAAGTGGCTACCGTTTGTTCTCTTTGCCTACCGAGAGGTACCCCAAGCATCAACGGGATTCTCACCGTTTGAGCTCCTCTACGGATGGCAGGTACAAGGACCCCTGGACCTGTTGAAGAAAGGCTGGGAGGAAGAACCTGCATCCAAGATGGAGGAGAAAGGCGGCATCGTACAGTATGTTCTGGAGATGCGAGATCGCCTGGAACAGTACAGAGAGCAAGCCAAAGAGAACCTACAGGAAAAACAACGAGCACAAAAAAAATGGTATGACCAAAACGCCAGGCTACGACAATTCCAGCCGGGGCAGAAGGTATTACTCCTGTTGCCAACTTCGACGAGCAAGCTACTGGCTAAATGGCAAGGACCATACAGCGTCGTCCGCAAGATGGGGCCCGTCACATATGAAGTTCATCATCCGGACAAGGGCAAGACCAGGCAGACCTACCACGTGAACCTGCTGAAAGAGTGGAAGGAGCCACCCGGTAAGGGACCAGAAACATCTCTTCTGGTGAGGAAGGTGGAGGTGGAAGAGGAAGAGGAATCAGAGGATGCAAAGAGGCAGCCGTCTGTGGTGAACCTAACGCACCTAGAGGACTCCAAGAGGAAAGAGCTGCAGCATCTCCTGAACCAGTTTCCAGCCTTGTTCCGTCAGAGGCCTGGACGGACTGAGCTAACCCAACATAGCATCCACCTTTCCGATCCAACACCATCACGCCAACGTCCTTACCGGGTGCCTGAGAGGCTGGTGGAACCCTTAAAGGAAGAAATCAAGATGATGAAGGAGCTAGGAGTGATAGAACCTTCAACGAGCGAGTGGAGCAGCCCGATGGTGATCGTACCCAAGAAGGACGGATCCCTGCGTGTCTGCATCGACTTCCGCAAGCTCAACGCCCAATCTAAATTCGATGCATACCCCATGCCAAGAATAGATGACCTGCTGGAGAAAATTGGAAGAGCCCAGTACATCACCACGTTAGACCTGTGTAAGGGATACTGGCAGGTACCCCTCAACCCTCAGTCCAGACCATACTCCGCATTCCGAACACCACTAGGACTATATCAATTCACAGTCCTTCCTTTTGGGCTGCACGGGGCACCAGCCACATTCCAGAGGCTGATGGACCGAGTCCTCCAAGACTGTGAAGATTGGTCTGCGGCGTACCTGGATGACGTGGTAATCCATAGCAACTCTTGGGCAGAGCATCTTCAACACCTCCAACAAACCCTAAGAAGGATAGAGGAAGCAGGATTGACATTAAACGTCTCAAAATGCGAGTGGGCAAAACAAGAGGCAAACTACCTGGGGTATCACATGGGCAACGGACAACTGAGACCACAGATTGACAAGGTGGAGGCAATCCGAAGGAGCCCACAACCAAAGACCAAGAAAGAAGTGAGGTCATTCCTAGGACTGGTGGGCTGGTACAGGAGATTTGTACCAAACTTTGCCTCCATTGCGGTCCCCCTGACCAACCTGTTGTCAAAACCGGTGAAGAACCCCATTCCATGGACCGATGACTGCGAGACTGCTTTCACTACATTGAAAGACAAGATGTGCTCCAGCCCAGTCCTGCAGAGTCCAGACTTTTCTCAGAGGTTCCTGGTGCAAGTAGACGCATCCGCAACGGGGATTGGTGCGGTCCTTGCCCAGGGAAGCGCTGGAGAAGAGAGACCAGTTGTTTACCTCAGCCGTAAGCTACTGCCCAGGGAAACAAGATATTCGGCGGTCGAGAAGGAAGGTCTCGCCATCAAGTGGTCCCTGGACAGCTTGCGTTACTACCTCCTTGGTCGAGAGTTCGATCTAGAAACCGACCACCGGGCCCTAACCTGGATTCAGTCCATGAAGGACCATAATGCTAGAGTCACACGGTGGTACCTCGCCCTGCAGCCATACTGCTTCAAGATACGGCACAGACCGGGCAGACTCAACGTGGTAGCCGACTACCTGTCCAGGTTTCCGGCCAGTACGCGGCTAGGAGAGGGGGAAGGTGATGTGATAAAGTCACATTAGCTGCCACCGCTGGGGAAGCAGCACTGGCACACGCACATACACAAATATATATACGCACATACATACTGACCTCGTTCACGTCGATGCTCCCTGCCTTTGCCGCTATCATCGGAGCGGGTGCACACGCGATGCTGATAGCACATGGACATTCTTCCATTTCTCCACTCTCCCTTCCATATTAATTCCCGGTCATTTCATACACTTACACTGCACTGTCTTGTTGTTTCGCCTCTGTGTTGTTTGTCTGTGTGGGCGTAGTCAGTCCTCCGGCGGGAAAGTTTAGCCGGCCGAACCCAACGATCGAGTGGTGGCCATTTATGACGTCATGGCCGGGTCGCGCCGGCGAATCGAAACCGGAAGCTGACGAAACCATTGTCTAGTGTGAATAGGTGTTCCTGTGGGTATTTGAATGGAAAAATTATGTGTTAAGTGGATTATGTGTGAATGGTTTATGTGTTTATTATAATATATATATATATATATATATATATATATTGGGATTAATTATTATGGATAATCAAATAGATGAAGTATTTGTATATGTATTAACTGTTATATGTTCCGGGAATTGGTTTGGCCTATTTAAGCCAAGGCCAAACCTAAAGTCAGGACTTGTTAACCAAGTCGGAAGCGAGAGTGCAACTGTGGTGCCTCAAGCAAGGAAAACCTTTGTGTGCTGTAGATACGTTTTTTTTTTAAAAAAGAGTTTGTCGTTTTTGTTTTTCTGTTGTTATACTTTTTAGGTTTTTTATTTTATTTGTATTTTCTTTTGTGGGCACCTGTAAATATACTTCACTGTGGACGGTCTTCTTATTGGCCCTGTAAATAAATTCCACCTTGCACGAAGTGTTTCTGCGAGTGCGCCATCCTTTACATCCGTTCACGGACTCACATTTCTCCCCGAAGGCGAGCTGGTGGGCTCGTCTTTATCACAATATATATATATATATATATATATTACGATGTGGTTTAGTGGTTCCCTGTCTTGTCATTAGTTCTCCCAGGTGTTTCTTGAGGGACAATTGAAAAGAACTTTGAAGAGAGAGTTCAACAGGTTAGCCCGTGGACGGTGTGAGGCCGGTAAAGGCCCCCGCCCCGCCGGGGTACGGTTCTTCTCGGAGTCGGGTTGCTTGGGAATGCAGCCCAAAGCGGGTGGTAAACTCCATCCAAGGCTAAATACCGTCACGAGACCGATAGCGGACAAGTACCGTGAGGGAACCACTAAACATGACAGGACACAAAATCACATCGTAACAATATATATATATATATATATATATATATATAATGTTTCAACTAATAACGCATCTACTAATGATCTATTTGATTTATTTAATGCTTTACAATTTATTTAAGATAAATTACAACACATTTATAAATCATTAGCATAGCACATACTAATCATTTATGAACATATGGTCATGTTTTGTAAATTATTAGTTTATCATTATCTGATAACTTAGAAATTACTTTTAACTGAACATTATTATAAAGTGTTACCCTCTGATTTAAAGCCAAACAAAAAAGAAAACAAACCACTTTGAAATACATGCAATTATAGAGCAGATGAGAACTAATATAGTACAGTTATTATGTTGGGATTGTTTATGTTGTGTTTGGAATGACGTGAAGCTTGCAGCATCCAATAAAAATGTATAGGATCAAATTAGCAGTTTCTCTTGAGCTGCATCTTCATAGCTTTCCATCGTTCTTTATGTTTAAACTGCATCAGTACATTATTGGCAGTCTGCACAAGTGTGGCAGATGAAATTCAGCCTTTCGCTCTCTGGCCACCCGAACAAACGGTGCCCTCCAGTGGACTCCATAGCTCATGACAGCCCACACTCCTGATGACCACGTGGTCCGTGGCCATACGCCCAGTTCTGCTAGCAGCCTGCTTCTCTGTTCTTTATCCAGAACCAGAAGTTGAAGGTGCTGGTGTAACGGAGACCCAGCCATACATGAGAAGTGGAGGCCTGGATGGCTCTTCTCGCTGCCCTGTTCTGAAGCTCCTCACTGTGAATGGAGACCAGGTCCACATGGTGCTTTCTGCAGTAACTCACAGCTTCAGTCCACATCAGGTTCTCACGGACCAGAATAAGGTTATCTTAGGAATAGTTTGACAAAAATGTTTCTTAAAAGATGCAGTCAAAAAATGACTGCATCTTAAGACCATTAGCGACTGTGATACAACAGTTAAATAATACTAAGTAACTTACATTTTAGATGCAATATTGTTACTATATCAACATTTGCTTAACCGGTACAATGTTTTGTTCCTGAATAAATCTGTGTTTAGTTGAATCATTGGTCCCACTTTGTAATAAATGAATCATTTGATACAATACACTTATTGTGTACATAGACTGTTGAAATGGAGGGACAGGTCTCTCAGATTTCATCAAAAATATCTTCACTTGTGAACGCAAGTCTTACGGGTTTGGAACAACATGAGGGGGAGTACCCTAAATGATTACAGCTGTTCATTTTTGGGTTAACTAACCATTTAACTAATATTAACTAATGAAACCTCATTGTAAAGTGTTATCACGTGAGTGATATGAAGTTGTATGTCGCTTAAAATGGAATGTTATATAATGGCTATTTTTTTACCTATATTAATTTGTGTTAAGTGTATAAAAAAATTAAATGTTTGTTTGTATCCATGTACAGTAGCATGTCAGTCCATTGAAGTAAATGAGATCAGCCTCTGCTCTTATTTCAGATCCAGTGTTGAAACCATTGCCGCCACACATTACATCAAATTGCAGTATCTTATTGTTTGAAATAACAAAATGTGAGAAATTTAAGACTGTTGCTTTTAATGTATATTCTGACTTCCCATTATTTTTAAATGGAAAGTGAGTCATATTAATGTAAGAGGGCTCTTTTGTAGTCCCTATGTTAGTTTGAAATGTTTGTTTTTTGGTCAATAAAAAGTAATAGAAGAGATCCTGTGTCTGGCCATTTTTAGGTCAATTTAACCATCTCTGAATAAGTAATGTTTAATTATTTCTATTGACTTATTATTATTATTATTATTAATAAAAATTAAGTAGATGGACTTTGCTAACAATAGAGTAATTAGGCCTATTACTCAATTTTTCAAAGTAATTAGCTGTGTAATGTATTGAGAAATAATAGGTAGACTTTACCTAATTTTGTTTAGTGTGTCATAGACATTAAATGTAGGTTCTCTTTACTCAAAAATATGGGATGAAATCTACCCAAACAAAGTGAGTTCAAATTGTTACCTCAATTTTATTGAGTAGATTCTATAGGTTTGTTTTTACAGTGCATCTGGTTTTCTGCCATATTAAAAGCTTATACGGTTTACATTATATTTGAAGAGTAAAGAAATTAAGACAGTCGTAAATATTAGTATTTCACAGATTTACTGTAATTTCTTTCTTAAATACTTGTTTTTTTTCCCAAGAAATGTTACAATTTTGTTTATTTTTGAATAATAATAATAATAATATAATTTGGGCAGCCCTATAAACAAAAAAAGCAAACCTGTAGCTTTTGCCCCCACAATTTTTTTTATTTCATCCCCAAATCATGCAGCTCTATTTGAAACCACATGAGGATGTGGTTGTTGTTCTTGTTTTTTTTAGTGCACTATCCCTTTAATGTTGGTGCTAGAAACTTACCTGGTTTAGTGGTTGATTGAAATTTTAGATCCGTAAACGAGGCAGATTACATGCATACTTACATACTAACATACTTACAGAGATTACGTAAACAGATTTCTGAGCAGATCTAATGGGTGCTAAATAGAAAAGGATGAACTCACCACTATGACAGATGAAGGGCTGAGTGGCGTTACATTGGACATCCCTCCATGTTCCTGTTTGATTAACCACCACCAAAAGACAGTCCTGGTCTCTTCTGTTTCTTAACTGACTTGAATTCCAGAAACGGAAAGAAGAGTTGCTCTTATCCGACCATGACCAAGGGTCTTTAAATAGTCTGATCCATCGCTTTTTTTTTTCTTCTAAAGTTTTCTTGACATTATGATTTTCTGAGGAGTTTCTGTCATTGGCTAGATCAGTGTAGCCTGGTAATACCAGACTCTGCTACTTCACTTTGCTTCGTACACAGAGTCTGGGATAGCATAATAGAGAAGTGTTTTCTCTCTCGCTAGGGGGCGCGTACTGAAGTTTAAAATCATTGGTTACCCGTAAGCCAATCAGATAAGTTTGTTTATGACGCATGTTATGCGCCGACACAGCCGCATCGAACCACAGACATCATGCATCGAACTCAAATCTACGATCGAACTTCCACTGTAAACACTTGATGATGCGAGCGAAATACCCGAGTGAACATGGCTGTAAACGACTTTTTTGATCTGTGAGTGATGTAATAGAATGACTGCTGCGCTTGACAGGGCACAAACGAGCAGAGAGAGAGAGAGAGAGAGAGCCCCGGCCGCGCGCGCGCACTCCCACGTCTACAAACAACACGAGCGCTGTCTTGCTCTCTCTCCCTCGCGCATATTCATAAAAATCAATCGACAAGATAGTAAGAGGTCGGAAGACCGCGGTTTCATGTGGAGCATTTGGAGATTTTTAGAGATTATAGACTCTAGGAACAACATCTCAATGAACAACATCTCAACTATAAAGGCCTGTCTCATATAAGTTAGACGCCTATCTCAAGTACAAGCCGATGCAGTTCGACGATTTGGGCAAATAAAAGCCCGGGCTATTATTTGAAGTTTTACGGTATTTAAGACCTGGAAAAGAAAAGAGACACTGACCTGTCAAAAGGCTCCCCAGTTTTCGCTGACGATCGGTAATAGTTGATAAATTAAACTTTTCCCAAAGGGAGTAGGGCCACAACATCACCTCCATTCAAAATGTTTAATATACACTCTTCGTGTTCGGGCTTCAGTTTGCTAATGCCGGGAATATTCTCCACAACAGAGCCAATTGCATCCGCGTCTCCATATCAGCGGTCGTTTTCGATTGCCCTGACCTAATCTTAAACACGGCGCTTACCGACTACGTCACGGCTTTCAGCCCGCCCTCTGTTCGTTGATTGGCCAGGCTGTTTTCAGGCCGGTGGAAAACAGAAAGATAGGCTGCTATCTCAGACTGACTACAGGAGCGAAATGAAATTAGCGGAAGTAGGAAGTCTGACGTAGTCAGGCTAAGATCAGTGTGGAAGGGTCGGCAATATTCCTGGGCCTCCATCCAGGATTTTTTCACCTCAAACATCATTTACTTGCATGTCATTGGTTGTTGCTACACACAAATGACAAGCGAAAGATGTTATTTTCCGCTGTTATTAGATAATAATATGGTGGAATTATGCAATTTAATAACAGATTACAAAGATTCATGAAACTGGAGCAATTTTGTATCTGTTATAAAAACAGTGGTATGGTAATGCATTACCACAAACTACACAGTAAACTGTATAAATACATTGTACAGTCAATAGTGCAATAGAAAGTATTACCATCAAAGCATTCAAATTGCCTTTGTGAGTCACAGCGAATATTAAACCATTTGCCACTGTTGTCCATTACAGCACAGCCCTTATAATTGTTTATATCTGGTTGTTTATCTTTCCAGTTTTGGAATGTATCTTTACTGTAACTGTCCTGCAGGGACCAGTGCCATTTGAACATGTCACTTCTATAAAGTCCAATATACACATCATACGAAACATTTGCTATGGTTTCGAACAAGCTGTTCATATCGTCTGCATTATTCACAGTCGCCAGGTCAGTGTATTTCTCACAGCAGAATCTCTGAGCCTCAGTCCAGTTCTTTCTTATATTTATGAAGTGATACTGGTGAGATATTTGGCTTGAAGTGAAGGAAAAAAGTCCTGCGGAAAACATAGGATAAACATGGATTAATTAAAGCCTTGAAAAGAAAAGTAAGCATATCATTGTCTATTATAGCAGTAAATGCTAATCAGCACTATCGAAAGCCAAGAGAGAAAAGTCTGTACTAAAAAGCTTACCTAAGACAGCAAGGAAAATGGACAGCATGATGGTGCAGTGTTCAAGACACCCCAGTTTGTGTTAAAGCATATTACAGTTCGAATCGCACTCTTTCCTTTTAAATTAACAGATCTAGATAAGGAAATGAAAAACACACACCTGTTCCTGTAACTGAACACAGAAAGGAGCAAACAAAAGAGTTGTTGATCCTCTATTGTAAACTACCTGTAATATGTATGTTATTTGTTCCCTCTTTCATTGTGTTTTTGGTTCTGTCCTGTGACATAGTTTCCCTCAGTCTGTTTAATTAGTCATTATATTCACGGGTGTCTTGTTAATTAACTCATTAGTTCCTTTTGTTTGTTCATGCTTACAAGCCTTCAGTTCTCCCTTGGTGTTTGTCAGTTCTCGTTAACGTTAGCATTTGGTTTTGTGGCGGTGTTTAAATTTTTATTGTTAATTTTAATTGCTCAGACTTGCTGAAGAAACCATTTTTTCGACCGTCTCTTCCTCTTCCACCTGCACTGTCTCGTCTGTCTCCTCCTCTAATGGGCCTACCCTGCACCTTCTCTGGGCCAGCATCCTCTAAGGGCCTTTTTAGGGGCTTTCCTCTCAGGGCGAACGAGAGGATGCTTAATTGCTTTTTATCTGACATCTTTGAAAGACAGATGCAATGATTAATGCATCCATGGCCAGGATATAATTATAAATTATGACATGATTTTAAAAGTGACCTATAGGCCTAACATCGACTATGCAATACACTTTAATGTATTTAGTGCTAATAAAATTATTAAGCCTATTTGGAGAGAGAGATGTTTATAATGAGACAAATATGTCAGTCATCATGTGATAACGAAAATATGACTCGGCTGTAAAACCGTTGAAAAGGCTAAAAAACGATACTCGGTTACTAACGTAACCTCGGTTCTCTCTAGAAGAGGGAACGAGTATTGCGTAAGCTAGCTTACGCTACGGGAACCCATTGTCAACGCCGTGCGCGCCCAGCCTCCACTTCATGAGTCCCAGGGATTCACGGGAATCATAGAAAAGTGGGAACAGATGGCCGGCAAAGCGGGCCAGCAAATGTTATAAGCACATACAGGGTATACAGAGCAGCGTCGCAGGTCCATATATTTATTCACCATATAGTGCAGCTCAACCAGGAGAGCTAACGTAGCGTGAGAGAAGTCTGCGCATGATAATCTGGGCAGGACAAACACACTGCTCACACTGACAGAAGTCTAGCCTGCAAGGCGGGAACTTCCAGGTTATAAAACCTATCAAACGTGGACGGAGAGGCCCAGCCTGCCGCCTCACAAATGTCATGAATGGAAGTTCCACTAGACCAAGCCCACGACGAGGCCACGCCTCTGGTGGAATGCGCCCTGATGCCCAAGGGGCATTGCAGACCTTTAGACTTATAAGCAGATGTGATAGCTTCCACTATCCATCTGGACAGGCTCTGATTCGCGGTAGCGAGACCCCTGGTGTGCCCACCGAAAGAGACAAAGAGCTGTTCCGAACGCCTGAAAGAGGAACGCCCTGACGGGGCAGAGGAGATTCACATCACCCTCACTATCGGATGCTGGCAGAGCCGAAAGAGAAATGACCTTTGCTCTGAAGGGGGTGCCCAACACTTTAGGGACATAACCATGTCTTGGCTTGAGGATGACTTTAGAGTCATTTGGCCCGAACTCAAGACACGCTGCGCTAACAGATAGTGCGTGCAAATCCCCTACACGTTTAACTAGTGACAGAGCTGTCAGAAAAATGGTTTTGAGCGAGAGGTACTTTAGGTCAAAGGAGTCTAATGGTTCAAAGGGAAAAGCTTTCAGGGCCTCTAGGAGCAGTGAAAGATCCCACATGGGAACCGACGGGGGTCGCAGGGGATTCATCTGTCTAGCTCCTCTAAGGAAGCGAATGACGAGCTCGTTCCTTCCTATTGACTGGCCGCGGTAACAGAGGCGACACTATAAGACCTTTTTATTAATTGCCTTGATAACCCATTACCTCGTTGTGAGATGATGGGGCTGGAGACTCTGGAGTTCTGGGGGTTCACTAATTATCTGCAGAGACCTAGCCGGAGGATTACTTCAGACCGGTTTGTTTTTTCTGACAGGATGACTGAGTCCACATCAGCGTTTCCTGACGGGAGGGCGGACCCTGCACCTGTGGTCTCCGGAGAGGATGGCCACCGTCGAGCCATTGTCTCGTAGGTCGTCCCCGAACAGCCCGCTGCGGCCGCCACCGAGCCTGTGTCTCCGTACAAGATAGACGCCGCCGAGCCGGTGTCTGTTCCGGAGCCAGTGTCTGTTACTGAGCCGGAGCCGGTGTCTGTTCCTGAGCCGGTGTCTGCTGTTCCTGAGCCGGAGCTGGTGTCCGTTCCTGAGCCGGAGCCGGTGTCTGTTCCTGAGCCGGAGACGGTGTCTGTTCCTGAGCCGGAGCCGGTGTCTAGTTTTCCAGAGCCGGAGCTGGTGTCTGTTCCTGAGCCGTTGTCTGCTGTTCCAGAGCCGGTGTCTGCTGTTCCTGAGCCGGTGTCTGCTGTTCCTGAGCCGGTGTCTGTTCCTGTGCCTGAGCCATGGCCGCCCGAGGGGTCGTCTCCGCCCTGGCCACCCGAGGGGTCTTCACCACCCTGGCCGCCCGATGGGTCGTCTGCTTCGCCCTGGGAACATACATGAGAAGTGGAGGCCTGGATGGCTCTTCTCGCTGCCCTGTTCTGAAGCTCCTCACTGTGAATGGAGACCAGGTCCACATCGTGCTTTCTGCAGTAACTCACAGCTTCAGTACACGTCAGGTTCTCATGGACCAGAATCAGGTTATCTTTGGAATGATTAGACAAAAATATGGATTATACAGAGTTGTATGTGGAAGAAGTGACTGTATCTTAAGGCCATAAGCAAGTAAGAAATAAGGAAAATGGTATAATAGAATAGCCTACATTTAAATCTAGAGTATTAATCATGATGTATCTATCATTTACAAAACGTGTCAGATTAAGGCTTAAGGCATGTATAAGAGTTACACTATTATTTATAGTAAACAGAGTAAGCTTCTTAAGGTTTAATTTGGCTCTATATATAACTCAGTTTTAAAGAGCCTTTTATGCCAAAAAGGTTCTGTACAAGGAAAAATTCTTGCATAATACTTTCATGTTTAATGTTTTCTTCTTGAAATAAAGTATGTTCATGAGCTGTTAAATTCATAAAATTTATGTAAAATGAAAGGTGCTCTAAGTAATTTTTTATTAAACAAAATTTAATGATGAGTCGTCACAGTCCTTCCAAAATATGTTTTTGTTGGTCTGATTAACTATGGTAAGCCTATCATAAGTGTTTATATTTAAGACCGGGCGAGATGGTTTTCACAGGAGGTACGTCACTCGCCTGCGCGTGTCTCGTCAGATCCGTAAATAGAGAAAAATGTTACTCTGACTACTTTGTATGGAGTGGCATAGGTTAGTTGTCACCAGTGGTGGCTGGTCTATTATGGGCGCTGGGGCGCCGCCCCTACTACCAAGTAAAAAAAAAAATGTTTGAAGTTTGGCAAAAACATGACTTTCTTCTGTACAGGACAGGTGTACGTGTTTTACACACTAGAACGAGGGGTAGGGGGGTGGGGGTATTTTTGTCTGCCAGCTTCATTGTGTGCCGTATAACAATAACATCATAAATGTGTAGTTTTATGCTCGGGGCACTGAGAAAGGGCGCCCTTGCTATCTAACCAATGGAGCTCTGATATGCTATCAAAACGTCACTAAATATGATCAATTCAACCAATCAGTGACGCGCAGTAATAATTCTCCGATGGGCGCTTTGCCTCTGCGCCCATTGGAGAATAACATGGAGTTTTACTCTACTTGGTGTGGTCACGTGGCAGTGAGATTCGGCGGGTGGAGGTAGTCTTTCTTGACAAGTTGACAATGGCGGCACCGGCGGCACACGAGAAAGAGTCAAAGAGACCAGTTTTTCACACATTGGGGGGTTCGCTAAATGCTTTTCCAATTCATTCATACGAACGGCAGTGCTGGATGCAGTGGTGGCACACCGACTTCCAGGTTCTCACTCTCTCTCTCACACAAACACACCATGTTTCACACACATTTGCCATTAAAATAGTGATCTCAATAGGAATGTAACTATGTTTGCTTTGCTTTTTTGTTGTTTTTTAATTCTGAGCTGGATTACTGTGTTTCATACTAGTTAAAATGTTAAATTCATCTTTCTTCTCTTACTTGGTGTTCACTTCAAGAATGTTGTCCCACCCTCTCTTTGAGAGCCTTCTCTCTTTCTCTAGTATCAACACAGACTATTATCCAATTGTCAATTTGTCTACAGTGAACTTTAAATATATGTAGTCTACAGCTGGGGATTGCGTTATGCATTTGCACTTTTTCTATCTGGACACGGAGCATAATAAACATGCAACTTGTTCATTATCATTACCTTTTATTGGTATAGGCAAGGGGCATGGCCTAAGAACTAAAATGCACCAGAATGCAGGGAATCACATCTATGAAATTAAAAATTTTATGGGGGAGAACCCCCAGACCCCAGGCACAGACAGCCCCACCTACAATATTTTTCACCACCCGCCACTGGTTGTAACAAGAGAGAAAAGTTGACATGGAGAACGCTAAAACTCCAACCTCCAGGGAATCACCCGTTTCAATAAAATGCCAAAAAGAGGAGAGTCTGCTGGCAAAAAGAGAATCAACATTGGCTTGGCCTTTAGGAGATGGCAAGAACTATGGGATTTGAAATGTTGTAAAAGTGACGAAGAGATGCAGTTTTTATTACTGTTAGTTTTTATTGAACAGATAAATTGCCACATGCAGCTCTCCATCAGAGTTCATTGTAAAGGATTATCTTATGTGAAGGGTAATTTCATTATGGTTGTTCTAGCGAAGTGCTGGAATTTATTTTAAAGGAAGTACCATGTCTATTAATGAGTAAAGCTACAGTTATCTCTGCAGCTTGAGATCCTTTCCATATAAACTGATTATATCTCTAAAGTCTATAGTGAATGTTTATGAGCAGTAGGATAATCTTTTTTTTCTTTTTTAAGTTATGAGAAAGAACGTCTCGGTTACGTATGTAATCCTCGTTCCCTGAAGGAGGGAACAGAGACGTAGTCGACGTGTTGACTGATTGGGATCACGCCAAGGAGCCTGTCATCTTCGAGGACTGTTAAAACGAGCCAATTGGCCAATTGGTTAAAACGCAACCAACATTGGCGTGCGTGAAATGCATCACACACTCCGCCCCCGTGGCGGTGGTATAAATATCGAAGTGGATGCATGTACTAGTTGTTTTTCCCTGAGGAGCCGAGCGTAATTCGTAGTCAGCGGTGGTCCAGCAATAGAGGCGACGGGACTATGTCTCCGTTCCCTCCTTCAGGGAACGAGGGTTACATTCGTAACCGAGACGTTCCCTTTCAGTCGCTCACGTTCGAAGTAGTAGAAAACGCCACTAGTGCTGCCACCTTCCAGTGCCTAGACAAAAGCCTTCTGATCCCCCAGCATTATTTGAGGCGGATATGGGACAGGGCTTAGGCCAGGGAAGTCACTGCTGTTCCACAAGACCACTGGGAAAGTGTTCTCTTTCGTTGGAAAGGAATAAGCTTCGGAAGCCACATCCTGCTCGAAGGGAGGTAACATGTGGAGAATACACATATGGACTGGGCGGATGACCGGGCAGTACAACATATGGAATGTCACTGGGGTGGCTCCAGCCTATGACAGGGGGGAGACTTTACCGGACAGTGAGGGAAGACACGGGCTCGCCACTGGGAGCCGTACCTTGGAAGAATACACATATGGGATCACCGTAGGGATCACAATATATGGACCCAGCCTAACACAGGTTTCACCAGTTCATACGAGTGATAGGCCTGGCTTCGGACGTTCCACCATGTCCGTTGCCGAAGGGTATGGAGTAACTTGACAGGGTTCGGCTAATAAGGGGAACTCACTGGAGCAAGAATTGCGCACATATCCAGTCCATAGAAGGGGAATGGTGCAGCAAGCCGACACTTCAAACCAGGCTTACAGTGAAACTGGCTTCATGTGAAGAGAGCCCATGGGAAGTAGGGGTTCGACACATAGGCTAGTTCTCTAGCAAACGTGATAGGTGTCGCCCAGCCCCCAACTCTATTAACATCTGTTCAGCAAGGCACTCTGTGTCAACGCCTAGGCGAGAGCAATACTTTCACTTAGGAGGAGCTTACCACCCAGGTGGGCAAGTGGATCTTAGGAAAACACCAAGATGAAGGCAACGACATGTTGTGGGCCAACCTCTGCTTGGAAACAGCCTTCCCTTCTGCTGGTCTCCGTAACAGACAAGAGCTGGTAAGAGGTCCAGGCTTTGCATTCTGAGCACGTATAACTGCAATGGAGCGGACGGACAGAGAAAAGCCAGGGCTGGGTCTACCTCCTCCGGGGTAGCGCTTGTAGTCTCACCACCTTGTCCCATAGGAGAGGTAGAGGCCCTTGGGCACATATCCAGGCCAGGGTCTCAAATATCTTGAGAGTTAGCTGGCCCGAATTCCAGGCACAATTCGTTTGCCCGAAAATGTTGCAAGTCCCTACCCTCTAGAAAGAGACCAAGCAAGCAGGAGAACTGTTTCTCCAAAAACAGGATTTTTAACTCACTGCCTACAGGGCACAAGGGAGGTCTCTGCAGTGCGGTAGCATCAGAGATAAGTCCTAAGAGGGTAAAGAGGGGGGGCACAAGGCAGTCTCCTTGCTCGCCTTTAGAGACCTGACAATCAAGTCGTGCTTCCCACAGATTTGTATCCACTGCAGCATGGTGTGCGTCAATACAGAGGCAACAACATTTTGAGGTAGAGGAGACAGCCCTCACTCCAACCCATGAGCAGGAAAGGAGCACTGAATTGATCCAACACATTCAGGATCTCCTCATGTAGAGAAGACTCATTTCAACAAACATTCTTGCGGTAGTAACTAGATCCTCCGCGTCCCGTTCTTTTTAGAACCAGACCTGGAACTCTCCAAGGTCTAAACGCGGGTGCCATCATGCCCCATCCCTGAGCATGTACTCGGAGGAAGGAGTCAGGAAGGGCTATCGAGAGGAGAGAAGAAATGGAGCAGGTCTTGCTAGTTGCTCCTTATTGGCCCAACCAGACCTCTCCTCTCGATAGCCCTTCATTACACAGAGATGCATTTCCAAATACTCTGTCCCCAAGATTGGTCTGCAGCATTCGACTTGAGAGACATGTACTTCAGATCTCTACATCCTGTGTTCATGCGTTTGAAAGGTGTGAAGTATCAGTACAAAGTCCTACCCTTCAAGTGCTCATAGCCAGTTGTTTCCTCAGGTCAATTGGGAAAGAGTAAACTCGTCCACGGGCTGAGGATCTCTTTTCTAATTTGGAGATTGGAAGTATTTGGAAATGCATCTCTGTGTAATGAATATGGCGGAGGCTTTCGAAAAAGGGCCCGTCTCAATTAATACAGGACTAAGTTGGTCGTGACCCACGTCTCTAGGGTACAACGAAGTACGGGCTTATTTTAGAAGCCGGGGTTCAAATCGGCTGGGGGGAGCGGCTGCATTGCGTCCTTCGCCAGTAGACTGCGATGTGCGCACACACGACAGGAGCACTGCTCAACACCTAGGTGTGATAAATATCACTAATTGTTTAGGAGCATATCTGCTCAACACCTAGGTATGATGAATATCACTAAGCTTAGGCAGAAGCCGAGCAAAAATAAATCGCAAGCTGAGTCTGATGGTACAGTTGGTGGCCAGATGGACCGGTCATGAAGCATTTTAGGCTTCCACATGCCGTAAGGCTTGCGGCTTTCCCACAGGCTTTGTAAGCCTTTCCTGTCAGATCGGACAAAAACTTACAGGCCTTAGAGGGGAGACAATGATCCCCCTTCCACGAGGTTGCGGTTGCTGGACATAGTTGCATCGCAACAGACCGGTCCAATGGAGGGATAGCCTCGTAACCCTTCACCGCTCCCCCATCAGGGTAGTGAGGCGATTTACTCAGCGATTTACTGCAGAGAAAGTACTGTATGCCGTCAAATATTACTGTCACTGTCACTTGATGGTGGATCCGGAAAAGAAGTATCTTGCTGATCTATTTGCTGACCTTGGATTGTTATCTCACTACTGCCTGTTTGCTGCCTGTCTTGACTTGGATTGCCCTGGATTATTGTTTACTGCTGCCTGCCCTGATCTTCTGCCTGTTACCTGACTACTCTCTGTGCTTGCTCTCTGAATTCCCTGTTTTGCTGTTTCTTGACCCCTGCCTGTTTGACGTTTCTTCATTAAAAGCTGCAAATGGATCCTACTGAGTCTGCCAATTCATAACAGTTAGATATAGATCCAGGTTGCTACAGACCCAAATATGGAAAAATGATTGATGAAACATTTATGCATTTAAAGGTTAAGTAAATAGATTTCTGAGCAGATTTAAAGGCTGCTAAATAAAAAAAGGATGAACGCACCATTATGAGAGATGAAGGGCTGAGTGGCATTACATTGGTAATCCTTCCATTTTCCTGTTTGATTAACCATCACTGAAACACAGTCCTGGTCTAGGGTGACCAGAAGTCCCAAAAAATTCGGCACAGTCCCGAAATCTAAGCTTTTGTCCCGAATCCCGAATGCGGCCCTGATTGTCCCGAAAATTATACTAAAGCAAAATCTTGAGTAGTTATCGTCTGCTAAAACTATCCGTGGAGGATGAGTCGTGAAGAGAGCGCAAGTCGCAGCAGCCGCGAGCTCAGTGAATGAATGTGCGGGCAGCCAGTCTTAAAGGAGTGATTGATTTGTCGCGGCAGAAAAAAAATGCTTCGGCAATGAACAATGACTACATGTTAGACTGACTAACCCTGATCTCTGGTTCCTGTTTTCATCTCCGTCTTCCCGGATCATCTTCATCACCACCTACCTTCAGTCTTTACCAGAGGACTGGCTGTCCTCAGCGTCCCTGTGCTGCCAAGTGCTTCTCATCTCTGGACATTATCTCATTACGCTCCCTGTCACTCACCTGCTCTCTAAATAAATACTGTTTTACTTGTAATTGAACCATCATCTGACCAAGTATGGATTCAGCAAGTACTTCGGATCTTAATGAGTTTCTGTCACGCAGCACTTCAAGAATAGATCAACAAGAGGAGAATCTGGCCGTCACTTTGCGAGCAGTACAAGCCTTGGTAGCACAGGTGTCCAAGCTGACCCAACAGATTCAACAACTCGCTTGTTCCACTGCGCCCAGACCACCGCAGATTCCCCCCACTCCACCAGCACCCAGTCGCCATCCCGAACCGCGCCTGCCTACCCCGGAATTATATTCTGCTGAGACCAATTACTGTAGAGCTTTTCTGACGAAGTGTACCATGTTTTTTGCCCTCCAACCACTTTCAGTACGGAGGAGTCCAAGGTGGCCTTTGTTCTCACGCTACTCTTAGGGCGGGCGGCTCTGTGGGGAAAGGCGGTGTGGGAAAAACCAACATCATTGCTGCTCCTCTTTCCATGCACTCTCGGAGGAGATGAGACGTGTGTTTGACCGAGCGGTAGCAGGAAGGGAGGCAGCTCATCAACTTGCCGACCTCCGCCAAGGTAATCGCTCGGTCTCTGATTACTCGATCGACTTCCGAACCATGGCCACCCAGTGCTACTGGAATGAGGAGGCGCAGTAGGACATGTTCCTGCATGGTCTGGCTGACCACATCCAGTAGGAGATTTTTACTCTGGACCTGCCCGAGAAGCTCGATGGACTGATTGAGTTGGCTTTGAGGGTGGACGTTCGCCTTAGCCGCCTGGAACAATGATCCAGGACGGTCTCTCATCCCGGGAGCGTCGAATGCCCTCAGGCCACTGGCGCTGATGCGGTCAGCCCCGTCTTCGATTCTGAGCCAATGCGGGTGGGTCGAGCTCGGCTTTCCCAGGAGGAGAGAGCGAGACGGAGATCCCGGGGTCTTTGCATTTACTGTGGCGGAACTGGACACTTTCTGAACAACTGTCCATTAAAAGAGCGGGCCTGGCAGTAAACAGGAGGCAACTGTCGGGTGGGATCTCCGTGGATAAGACCTCATCCTCTACTCTCCTCACAGTAAGACTGCTGTGGGCAGCCCGCTCCCATGTCAAGTATTACTGGACTCTGGAGTGGAAGGTAACTTCATGGACTTGTCACTGGCTCAGACACTCAGTATACCTATCACTCCACTTAAGAACACCATTTCTGTCAGTGCACTCAACGGTCAAGAACTCCCCGCCATTACTCTTACCACTACTCCACTGACACTCATCACATCTGGCAATCACACCGAACAAATATAATTTTTCCTCCTGAACTCACCCCTGGCTTCCATAGTCCTCGGGCACCCCTGGCTGATCCATCGTAGCCCGAGGATTGACTAGGGACACAATTCTGTTTCTTCCTGGAGCACTCAGTGTCATGAGTCTTGTCTTGTGTCTGCCTGTTCTTCTGTGTCTTGTTCTGTTTTTCAGAAGGAAGCAGTGAATTTATCTAATGTGCCCTCAGAGTACCTTGATCGAAGGAGGTGTTCAGTAAGTCCCGTGCTGCTTCTCTCCCTCTGCATTGTCCCTATGACTGTGCTATAGATTTACTCCCAGGGAAGTCTCCACCTAAGGGCAAACTTTACTCACTTTCCGTTCCGGAAAGGGAGGCCATGGAGAAATATATTTCTGATTCTTTAGCCTCCGGATTCATCTGCCCTCCCTCTTCTCCAGCGGGGGCGGGGTTCTTTTTTGTGGGGAAGAAGGATGGTTCTCTGTGACCTTGTATTGATTACCGAGAGCTGAACAATATCAGGATAGAGAAGACTTACCCTTTGCCGTTGATGTCTTCAGCTTTCGAGAGGTTGCAGGGAGCATCCATCTTCACTTGGTTTGCATCAGGAAGGGGCCATTTTGAATACATGGTTATGCCGTTCGGGCTGTCCAACTCCCCAGCGGTTTTCCAGGCACTTGTCAATGATGTGTTGAGAGACATTGTAGATCAGTTCATATATGTCTACCTGGATGACATATTGATTTTTTCTTCGTCTCTCCAGGAACAACACATCAGACGTGTGCTCCAGAGGTTGTTAGAGAATGGGCTTTTTGTCAAGGCGGAGAAATGCGGTTTCCATGCACAGTCTGTTCCTTTCCTTGGTTACATCGTCTCTGCTGAGGGAGTGCGTATGGATCCTGACAAGGTTAAGGCTGTGGTAGAGTGGCCAAACCCAGATTCCCGTAAGGCCCTACTGAGGTTTCTGGGGTTCGCCAACTTCTATCGGCGTTTCATTCGCAACTTCAGCCAACTAACCGCACCTCTGACTGCTTTGACCTCTCCCAGAACGACGTTCAGGTGGTCCGATACAGCCGAGGCTGTATTCTCCAACCTAAAAAGTCACTTCGTTTTGGCTCCCATCTTAGTCGCCCCTGATTCCTCACGTCAGTTTGTGGTAGAGGTCGACTCGTCAGAGGTGGGGGTAGGTGCAGTTCTATCCCAACGTTCTTCCTCAGATGACAAGATGCACCCTTGCGTGTTTTTGTCCTACTGTTTGTCACCTGCCGAACATAATTATGACATTGGTAACAGGGAGTTGTTGGCCGTCAAGTTAGCACTGGAGGAGTGGCGTCATTGGTTCGAAGGGTCGGGGGTAGGGATGCTAACCAATGACCGTTTGACCGATGGTTGACCGTATCAACGTTAACCGATCAAAGTTGTCGGTAGTTGGTTAAAAAAAAAGTGATCTCTAAATTAGGCTATTATAGACAGTGGACTAATCGCTACTACAAATAGCCATCTCATTCCAATATATTTTTGTGTGAAGTGAACAAATCCCTCACCCTCAGTTTTTCATAACTCGCCTGTTTGTAATTTAATATACCAATAAAAATATTTGGCGCGAGGTCACAGCGTTTGGGTTCGCGCGCTCACAAGGTTTGCGAAAAGTAAAGGCTACAGGCTAAAACACTGGAGGTTAGAGCCAGGGCAGACCACAGGATGAAGCGTGCAAAGAAAAGTAGTGTGTGGGACCATTTCATCAAAAAAAATGACACAGATGTAAGTTGCAACTTGTGTGATACAGTGCTTAAATACAGTAGGCCTTCATCATCTATGATGTATTACCTGAAAACGCGACTTGTTCTGTACATTGTTAGACCTGCCTTGCCCGGTGCGTCTTTTACGCATTCTGAAGGTGCCTGTTTTATCCATTGGTTTTATCGTGTTGCAGTCTGTTAGGCAACATTCCGCATAAGATGGGCTTAGATTTGGAAATACATTACATCTACATTTCAGTGGTTACAGATAAGGTGATGATGATCATCAACTTTCTTTATTATTGTTAGTACTAACGTTACCTCAAACTAAAGCGGCGTCTCTTCGGAGCTGTCATTTTCTTAAATTGAGCCGTGGCAATGTTTCAAATGAGCTTCTAACGCTAGACTAACGCCTTTATTTACAACGCGATCACCTTGTACCCAAACCATTTCGAAAGGAGCCATTTGTCCTCTGATTAAAAGCTCCTCGGCGCCGCGTGCTTTGCGGGATTAATGTTTCGCGCTGTAGGGGATTTAAAAAAAGTGACGTGAGTGGAAGGGCGGCCCCGGGGCAGTGTGTGTGTGTGTGTGTGTGTGTGTGTGTGTGTGTGTGTGTGTGTGTGTGTGTGTGTGTGTGTGTGTGTTTGTGTGTGTGTGTGTGTGTGTGTGTGTGTGTGTGTGAGCGGGAGGCAGAGAGAGATGCGACAGAGTTGCGAAATTGCAGGCGCGGCTCGAAATGGCTGTTATTTCAAATAGCGTAGCATATTTCAAACTAATCGGTTAACCGGTTTCAACCGGCTAATGAGGCTCGGTGGTCGGTCAAAAAAATGTTTAGTTTTCGCCATCCCTAGTCGGGGGTACCTTTTATCGTTTGGACCGATCATAAGAACCTTGAATATATTAGATCTACTAAAAGACTCAACTCCCAGCAGGCTGGATGGGCACTTTTTTCAGACGTTTTGACTTTTCTCTCTCTTACCTCCCCGGGTCCATGAACATCAAACCCGATTCTTTATCTCGTATTTTTGATCCATCCGAATGCCCGGTTTCTCCCGAGTGCATTTTACCCGAGAAGATAGTTATCTCCACACTCAGATGTGAGGTCAAATCGAGGGTCATATCTGCCTTAGAAGGGGTAACCCCTCCACCCGGTTGCCCACAGAGTAAATTGTTTGTACTGAAAGGAGTTACCGTCCGAAGTCATACGATGGGGTCACTGCTCCAGCATCGCTTGTCATCTAGAAGTTAACCGGACTAGCTGTTTAATAAAGCAACGATTCTGGTGGCCATTAATGGCTCGCGACATTCGCAGTTTTGTTTTGGCTTGCTCAGTCTGTGCCATTGGTAAGACGTCTAACCGACCTCCTGATGGATTACTCCATCCGCCGTCTGTCCCTTCGAGACCCTGGTCCCACATAGCGCTAGATTTTGTCACCGCCCTCCCGCCCTCTAATGGCATGACGGTTGTTTAACCATAGTGGAACGGTTCTCGAAAGGGGCACATTTCATCCCCTTGCCCAAATTACCTTCAGCCAAGGAGACAGCGGTGACTGTTGTTGACCAAAGCCTCCCGTATACGTTGTTGGTCAAAAAGTGTGGCTTTCTACCAAGAACATTCCGCTTCATTCCGTGTCTAATAAGCTTGCTCCAAAATGTATCGGCCTGTTCACTGTCAACAAGATCATTAGTCGGGTGACAGTCCACCTCAAACTTCCTCCAGCGTATAGGAGAATTCACACCGCCTTTCATGTCTCCAAATTGAAACCTTTTTTTTCATTCTCATCTTAATCCGCCGGCCCCGGTTCCCCCACCACCACGACTCGTAGACGTGGAGCCTACGTATTTGACAGAGGCGACGGGGACTCCAGTACTCGGTGGACTGGGTGGGTTAAGGTCTGGAGGAGAGAAGTTGGGTTCCGGCTAGGGACATTCTGGATCACTCCCTTATTGATGATTACAATCAACAGGTAAGTTCTTCTGGGAGCGCCAGGAGGCGCTCCTAGGGGGAGGGGTATTGTCTCGGTCTGTAATTGTTTGTGTGTGTGTGTGTGGGCGGAGACGCTGATCACTGACGCTGATCAGTTCACCAGCCGCAGTTGATCAGCGCGCCAGCTGCAGCTTATCAACGTCCCCATTTAGTCTCTCTGTTGTCACTTTGTCTTTGTCAGAGCGTTGTGGATGTTCCCGTGTGTTCCTGCCTGTCTCTCGTTGTGTTCCTGCCTGTCATCAGTTCCTGTTGTGTTCGTTGTCGTCCAGCACACAGTCTACCACGTCATCCACTTCCTGATCTCTGGTTCCTGTTTTCATCTCCGTCTTCCCGGATCAACTTCATCACCACCGACCTTAAGTCTTCACCAGAGGACTGGCTGTCCTCCGCGTCCCTGTGCTGCAAAGTACTTCTCATCTCTGGACATTATCTCCATTACGCTCCCTGTCACTCACAATAAATACTGTTTTACTTGCAACTGAACCATCATCTTTTCATCACACGAACAAGCTGTTCATCACGTCTGCATTATTCACAGTCGCCAGGTCAGTGTAATTCTCACGGCAGAATCTCTGAGCCTCAGTCCAGCTCTTTCTAATATTTATGAAATGATTCTGGTGAGATATTTTGCTTGAAATGAAGGACAAAAGCCCTGTGGAGAACATATATCTATTATATTATTATATTATAATATATTATTATAATATATATTATAAACATTGATTAATTAAATCATTAAGTCAAGTCAAGTCATCTTCATTTATATAGCGCTTTTAACAATGTAGATTGTTTCAAAGCAGCTTTACAGAGATAAACATATAATTTAAGGTGACAGAAATTGGTTTGATTTTATAGTGGCTATTGAAAAATGTTTTTTCCAGCTAAAGTTAGTTTTGATTGATTCACTTCCGTCTAAATGATCATTTGTTATTAAATTAGGGGCCGCTAAGACGACACCGTTCTCTCTAAACAGACTTTAAACGTGAACCTGTGATAGACGCTGATGGCGTTCACATGCGCATTAAGAATTGATTCTATAGTTATGTGCGTTTGAATATATGTGCGTAGGTTTGTAATTCCTTACAAACCATGCCTAAACAAAATACTTGTCTATAAATTTTGATGCAGA
This sequence comes from Siphateles boraxobius, assembly GCF_051911475.1. NCBI lineage: Eukaryota > Metazoa > Chordata > Actinopteri > Cypriniformes > Leuciscidae > Siphateles > Siphateles boraxobius. The sequence continues at coordinate 15,808,714 of NW_027508722.1, read as the reverse complement.
ATTTTTATTTTATCTTATCACTTTGGGTAGGTACGCGAACCGAAAAATTCCACAACGCTTTATCTGTAGAGTGGTATAGGGATCCTCCATAGGGAGAGGCTAGTTGGCACTTCAGCACTGCATTGTCATCATGTCCAGGCGAAAGTCCTTCGTCAGATCTGGAAACGGCCTGGATCCAGCAGGCTGCGGGAAAACCTCGGGATAAACAAAGACACTAAAATTAGCGTAGATGCCATTCTTCTTATGATGTAACGAGTACATCAGGATATGAGGGAAGTGTTCCCAGTTCCGGCTGACCTAATCTAAGCAGCCTAATATTGAATTATAGAAGGCTATAGAGTGTTATGTGAATGCTAGGTCAAAGAGATGTGTTTTTAGTCTAGCTTTGAACTGACAGACTGTGTCTGCTGTGTCTGGACAATGTTAGGAAGATTGTTCCAAAGTTTTGGTGCTAAATAGGAAAAGGTTCTACCGCCAGCAGTCGATTTATATATTCTAGGCATTATCAACTGGCTGGAGTTTTGAGATCGCAATAGACGTGAAGGACTATAATGCGTTAAGAGCTCGCTCAAGTACTGGAGAGCTAATCCATTTAGTGCTTTGTAAGTAATCAGCAATATTTTAAAATTTATACGATGTTTAATAGGGAGCCAATGCAGTGTTGACAGAACCGGGTAATATGGTCGTACTTCCTGGTTCTGGTAAGAACTCTAGCGGCTGCGTTTTGAACTAGCTGTAGTTTGTTTATTAAGCGTGCAGGGCAACAACCCAGTAGAGCATTACAATAATCTAGCCTTGATGTCATGAACGCATGAACTAGTTGTTGCGCATTTGTCAATGAGAGCATATGACGTAATTTAGATATATTTTTAAGATGGAAAAATGCGGTTTTACAAACACTAGACACGTGACTTTCAAATGAAAGATTGGTATCAAAGAGCACACCCAGGTTCCTAACTGACGACGAAGACTTAACAGAGCAGCCATCAAGTGTTAGACGGTATTCTAGGTTATTACGTGTGGAAGTTTTTTGTCCAATAATTAGAATCTCTGTTTTTTCAGAATTTAGTAGTAGGAAATTACTAGTCATCCAATTTTTGATATCAACTATGCATTCCGATAATTTTGTGAATTGGTGAGTTTCGTTAGGTTTGGAAGAAATATAGAGCTGATTATCATCAGCATAACAGTGAAAGCTAATTCCATGTTTCCTAATGATATCTCCTAAAGGTAGCATGTACAGAGTGAACAGCAGCGGTCCTAGTACTGAGCCTTGTGGTACGCCATACTGAACTTGTGATCGATAAGACATCTCTTCATTTACTGCTACAAACTGATAGCGGTCAGATAAATATGATTTAAACCATGCTAATGCAATTCCACTAATGCCAACATAGTTTTCTAGTCTATTTAAGAGAATGTTGTGGTCAATGGTGTCAAATGCAGCACTAAGATCAAGTAACACTAATAGAGAGATACAACCACGATCGGATGATAAGAGCAAATCATTTGTGACTCTAATGAGAGCTGTCTCAGTGCTATGGTGCGGTCTAAATCCTGACTGGAAATCCTCGCAGATACCATTTCTTTTAAGAAAGGAACACAGTTGTGAGGATACTGCATTTTCTAGTATCTTTGACAGAAAAGGTAGATTTGAGATCGGCCTGTAATTGACTAATTCTGTAGGATCAAGTTGCGTTTTTTTAACAAGCGGTTTAATCATAGCCAGCTTAAAGGTTTTTGGTACGTATCCTAGAGACAAAGATGAATTAATGATGTTAAGAAGAGGATCTATGACTTCTGGAAGCATCTCTTTCAGTAGTTTAGTCAGTATAGGGTCTAACAGACTGTTGTCGATTTAGATGAATTAACGAGTTTGCAAAATTCTTCCTCTCCTATGGCAACAAATGAATCAAATTTTACCTCGGGGAGACTATAATGCACTCCCTGATGTGATGCTGTAGTAGACGGTTGCATAGTTATAATTTTGTCCCTAATATTATCAATCTTATAAGTGAAGAAGTTCATAAAGTCATTACTGCTGTGTTTCTTGGAAACTTCTGGGCTTAAAGCTTTCTTTTTCGTTAGGGTAGCCACTTTTTCAAATAAATACCTTTGATTATGTTTATTTTCTTTTAATAGGGTTGAAAAATAAGCAGATCTAGCAGCTTTTAAAGCCTCTCTGTAAGCAATCGAGCTCTCCTTCCATGAAATCCGAAATACCTCTAGTTTTGTTTTATTCCAGTTGCGCTCCATTTTCTGGCTGCTCTCTTAAGGGCCCGGGTGTGCTCGTTGTACCACGGTGTTGGACTATTTTCTTTAATCTTCTTTAAGCGCAATGGAGCAACTGTATCTAAAGTGCTGGAAAGGAGAGAGTTAAAAGTTTCTGTTGCAATATCAAGTTATTCTAAGCTATCTGGGATGCTGAGACGATGAAACTGATTAGGAGGATTATTGATAAAGCAATCTTTAGTGGCAGAAGTGATAGGTCTAACATACTTGTAACACGGAGTTGGCTTTGCAGCCTTGGCTAAATGTAATTTACATGAGACTAGATAATGATCTGAGATGTCGTCGCTCTGCTGCAGAATTTCAACAGCATCAACATTGATTCCATGTGATAATATTAGATCTAGAGTATGATTACGACAATGAGTAGGTCCTGACACGTGTTGTCTAACTCCAATAGAGTTAAGAATGTCTTTAAATGCCAATCCCATTGCATCTTTTCCATTATCTACATGTATATTAAAATCACCAACAATTAGGACTTTATCTGCAGTCAATACTAATTCTGATAGAAAGTCAGCAAATTCTTTGATAAAATCTTTATGGTGCCCTGGTGGCCTGTATACAGTTGCCAGCAGAATTCTCAAACTTGATTTATCGTTTACATTATATATTTTTACATTAAGCACCAACACTTCAAAATAAATATATTTTAAACTAGATTTTTTAGTGGTTTTGAAAATATTACTATAAATTACAGCAACACCTCCCCCTTTGCCTTTCAGGCGAGGTTCATGTTTATAACAGTAATCATGAGGGGTGGACTCATTTACTGTAATGTAATCGTCTGGTTTTAGCCAGGTTTCTGTCATACACAGCACATCTAGGTTATAATCTGAAATCATATCATTAACTATGAGTGCTTTTGAAGTAAGGGATCGAATATTCAGCAACCCAAGCTTTATCGTTTGCTCATCTGTATTATATCTATTTTTTATTTGTTGAATATCAATTACATTTTTAACCTTAGATCTGTTTGGACGTTTTTTGGATTTCCAAATTCGGGGAACAGACACAGTCTCTATATGATGATATCTAGGTGAAAGAGCCTCTATGTGATGGGATTTATTTGATTACATTAACAAAGTACTAGCATATGAAGAGTTCTTTTCACATGCACCTTGCTAGTTCTGTGTGTATATATACCCTGTCTGTTTTTGTGTTTGTCACGGAGTCGTTGTTTTATATCCTCACACCTCTGTGCCCTGCCTTTGCCTGACACTTTTTTGTGTTTGTTTGTGGACTGGATTATGAGTACGGATTACCCTAATAAATATACTGCAACTGGATCTGTCTTTTCCTGTGTGTGTTCGTGACAGAACGACTCCGTCATGCAAGGATCCAGCAGTACAGGTTTCCGAATCCGTCCCCCTACCACAAAGGAAGAGAGGAGGGGACGACTCAGTAATTTAATGGCTTTACGCCTGTCACGTAATCACACACGGAAACAGATGATCCAATAGCAGGTATATTTATTAAAGGGTAATCCGTACTCACAACAGTCCAGGCAAATGGTCAAAAATCTGATAAGTCAATCCAAGAACATAAAACATGAACAAGAACAGGCAGCATACAGGAACAAAAGTGTGCGGACATTAAACAAGGACTCCGTAACAAACACTAACACAGAAAGGGAATATATACACACAGAACTAACAAGGTGATGGGAAACAGCTGAGTGCAATAATCAGATAAGTGACAGAACAGAATGCAGGGAATTGTAGTCTAATGTGAATGACACCATGAGAACGAGGACCTCTAGTGATAACCCAGGGAAACACAACCAGACACTGTGACAGAACCTCCCCTCTACGGAGCGGCTACCAGACGCTCCATGACAGTACACAAGACAACACAAGAGTCCAAGAGGAAGGTGGAAAGTGGGAAGTCCAAGGGAGGGATGGGAGGGCCAGGACCATGAAGGGGAACAAGAACAGGGGGTGATGGCTCAGCCGGCGACCAGGGCGAAGCAGACAGTCCATCGGGCGACCAGGGCGAAGCAGACAGTCCATCGGGCGACCAGGGCGAAGCAGACGACCCATCGGGCGGCCAGGGCGAAGCAGACGACCCATCAGGCGGCCAGGGAGGTGAAGACCCTTCGGGCGGCCAGGGCAGGGAAGACCCTTCGGGCGGCCAGGGCGGTGAAGACCCTTCTGGCGGCCAGGGCGGTGAAGACCCTTCGGGCGGCCAGGGCGGTGAAGACCCTTCGGGCGGCCAGGGCGGTGAAGATCCCTCGGGCGGCCAGGGCGGTGAAGATCCCTCGGGCGGCCAGGGCGGTGAAGACCCCTCGGGTGGCCAGGGCGGTGACTCAGGCGCCCTTGACTCAGGCGCAGGAACAGCAGACACCGGCTCAGGTACAGCAGACACCGGCTCAGGAACAGACACTGGCTCCGACTCAGGAACAGACACTGGCTCCGACTCAGGAACAGACACTGGCTCCGACTCAGGAACAGACACTGGCTCCGGCTCAGGAACAGACACTGGCTCCGGCTCAGGAACAGACACTGGCTCCGGCTCAGGAACAGACACTGGCTCCGGCTCAGGAACAGACACTGGCTCCGGCTCAGGAACAGACACTGGCTCCGGCTGAGGAACAGACACTGGCACTGGCTCAGGAACATGCATTAGCTCTGGAACAGACACCGCCTCAGGAACAGACACCGGCTCAGGAACAGACACAAGAAACGTAACAGTCACAAGAACAGACACAAACACAGAAACAAACACTGGCTCTGGCGCTGGAACAGGCACTGGCTCTGGAACAGACATTGGCTCTAGCTCTGGAACAGGCACTGGCTCTGCCTCCGGCTCTGGAACAGGCATTGGCTCTGCCTCCGGCTCTGGAACAGGCATTGGCTCTGCCTCCGGCTCTGGAACAGGCCTTGGCTCTGCCTCCGGCTCTGGAACGGGCAATGGCTCGGCCTCCAGCTCATGAACGGGCACTGGCTCTGCCTCCGGCTCTGGAACAGACACCGGCTCCGGCTCTGGAACAGCAGACACGGGCATGTCCAGGATCCGAGCCAGACGCTCCAGATAGTCCAGATCCAAGAAGGCAGACGCCACTGGCTCTGCCTCCGGCTCTGGAGCCGGCACTGGCTCTGCCTCCGGCTCTGGAACAGGTACTGGCTCTGCCTCCGGCTCTGGAACAGGCATTGGCTCTGCCTCCGGCTCTGGAACAGGTACTGGCTCTGCCTCCGGCTCTGGAACCGGCAAAGGCTCTGCCTCCGGCTCTGGAACCGGCAAAGGCTCTGCCTCCGGGTCTGGAACGGGCACTGGCTCTGCCTCCGGGTCTGGAACAGCAGACACTGGTTCCGGCTCTGGAACAGCAGACATGGGCATGTCCAGGATCCGAGCCAGACGCTCCAGATAGTCCAGGTCCAAGAAGGCAGACGGAACGTGAACAGTCTCTGACTGGGCAGACGGAACATGAACAGTCCTTGACTGGGCAGACGGGACGTGACCATTCTCTGACTGGGCAGACGGAACGTGAACAATCTCTGACTGGGCAGACGGGACGTGAACAGTCTCTGACTGGGCAGACGGAACGTGAACAGTCTCTGACTGGGCAGACGGAACGTGAACAGTCTCTGACTGGGCAGACGGAACGTGAACAGTCTCTGACTGGGCAGACGGAACGTGAACAGTCTCTGACTGGGCAAACGGAACGTGAACAGTCTCTGACTGGGCAGACGTGACGTGAACAATCTCTGACTTGGCAGACGGAATGTGAACAGTCTCTGACTGGGCAGACGAAACGTGTCTCCTCCTCCTTCTCCGGACCACCGGATTCAGGACTACCGGAACCGGGACCACCGGAACAGGGATCATCTCCGGTCTACCTCCTCCACTGTGACCTCCACGGGACCCGCGAAACTTAACCAATCGGGTCCCCTTAAAAAACTCCCTTCTCTCCCGCTCGGTGGCTGGGGAAGAGATGTTACAAAACATACCGCTGGATCTGGGTGTGACGGAGTCCTTCTGTCACGTAATCACACACGGAAACAGATGATCCAATAGCAGGTATATTTATTAAAGGGTAATCCGTACTCACAACAGTCCAGGCAAATGGTCAAAAATCCAATAAGTAAATCCAAGAACATAAAATATGAACAAGAACAGGCAGCATACAGGAACAGAAGTGTGCGGACATTAAACAAGGACTCCGTAACAAACACTAACACAGACAGGGATTATATACACACAGAACTAACAAGGTGATGGGAAACAGCTGAGTGCAATAATCAGATAAGTGACAGAACAGAATGCAGGGAATTGTAGTCTAATGTGAATGACACCGTGAGAACGAGGACCTCTAGTGATAACCCAGGGAAACACAACCAGACACTGTGACAACGCCAACATGGACAGTTGGTGGGGGGACTAGCTCAATTCTTTTGGACTCTCTGAAGAGGTATGGGTTACAATGAGGCGGCACTAAAATACCTTTTTAATAATTGCCTTGATAACCCATTAGCTTAATGTGAGATGATGGGGCTGGAGACTCTGGACTTCTGGGGGTTCACTAATTATCTGCAGAGACGTAGCCGGAGGATTACGTCAGACCGGTTTGTTTTTTCTGACAGGATGACCTACTCCACATCGGCGTTTCCTGACGGGAGGGCGGACCCTGCAACTGTGTCTCCGGAGAGGGTGGCCACCGTCGAGCCAGTGTCTCCGTCGGCCGCAAAGCGAGACACTCCGCGGACCGCACCATCAGCCAGCACGGCTGCCTCCTTTGGACACGTCCAAGGGTGGAGTGGACTGGTGTCCAAGCTGGCTGATCAGCTGCTGTCATCTGTCCGAACAGCCGATAGCCTGAGACCCGTGAAACAATTCCCCAGGCCGCCAGGCCAGAGTCTCGTTCCGCCGGACTATCGTCCCGGAGGTCATGCTCGAACAGCCCGCTGTCGTCTCGGAGGTCGTCCCCGAACAGCCCGCTGTCGTCCGGCCGCCCCCCTGCCGCCCGTTCCTTTTCCTGTGCCTGTGCCTGAGCCATGGCCACCCGAGGGGTCTTCACCGCCTGGCCGCCCGAGGGGTCTTCACCGCCCTGGCCGCCCGATGGGTCGGCTGCTTCGCCCTGGCCGCCCGATGGGTCGTCTGCTTCGCCCTGGCCACCCAATGGGTCGTCTGCTTCGCCCTGGCCGCCCGATGGGTCGTCTGCTTCGCCCTGGCAGCCCGATGGGTCGTCTGCTTCGCCCTGGCCGTCAGATGGACTTTCTGTTTCGCCCTGGCCGCCCGATTGGTCGTCTGCTTCGCCCTGGCCACCTGATGGACTTTCTGTTTCGCCCTGGCCACCGGCTAAACCATCACCCCCTGTTTCTGCTCCCTTCCATGGACCTGGCCCCCCATCCCTCCCCCTGATCCTCCACCGTTCCACCTCCCTCCTGGACTCTTGTTATGTTTGTTTTTTGTGGGTCTTGGAGCGTCTGGGAGCCGCTCCGTAGAGGGGGGGTTATGTCACAGGGTCTGGTTTATGTTCCCTGGGTTGTCACTAGAGGTCCTCGTTCTCACGGTGTCTTTCACGTTTGACTTCATTTCCCAGCATTCTGTCTGTCACTCATCAGTTCATTGTACTCAGCTGTTTCCCATCACCTTGTTAGTTCTGTGTGTATATAATACCCTGTCTGTTTTTGTGTTTGTCACGGAGTCGTTGTTTTATGTCCTCACACTTCTGTGCCCTGCCTTTGCCTAACGCTTGTTTGTGTTTTATGTTTTGGACTGCCTTTTTGGATTTTGAACCTTGCCTGGACTGGATTGTGAGTATGGATTACCCTAATAAACATACTGCAACTGGATCTGTTTTTCCTGTGTGTGTTCGTGACAATTCCTCAAAATGAGTGCTAGTTTTCCAGTCGACATTTAAGCCATTAGTTTAATCACATATTTATATTGATTTAATTACTTAAATAGGCTATATATGGGAGAGAAACCGTAATGAGCGTTTTTAATTGCCTATTCCGCATCTAAACGGACGCATAAAGCTTGCCACAAAGAACCGACAAAAGTAATGATTATGCATGAAACATTTGAATTGTTTATTTTTTATTTAACTATTGTTTTCTTTTGGTGTCAGCTGCAAAGATAAAGTTGACATGCTGACTCACCATCTTCGCAGTAGTGAACGCGCATATAGAGAGAAATGCACACTTCGAATTAGCCTATGTATGCAGAGAGTAGCCAATTTCCTTTTGTATTTTATTGTTTTGTTTAAAAGTAGACATTTCAAGCTTTTTATAGATATACTTCTCAGGACTGTGAGGCAAGTATCGTTGTGTTTCGGTTCATTTATGAGACGCGCTCCAGTTCACGCGCGGGCGCCTCCATGTCCTGATTATATGTCTGCTATATTTGCTTCTTATTTATTAATCCAGTCAATTTGTTGATGAAACATTGATTAAAATTAAGATACAATTTATACAAAACGAAATTCACTTTAAAGAAAGGCTTTCTACTAAACAAAACTGTGTCTGACCCATGTCTGACCCATTCCAAATGTTTTCTGATATATTGGGCATCTTATGATTCTTACTCATCTCATGCAGTTCCCTTTTCATATAATCAACATAGATGAAACAAAAAAAATCATTATATTACTAAACATAGATATGAAACGTATGTTTAAGTTTTTTTTTTTTTTTACTTATATTTATAAGGGTCACGCCGCTCCGCTTTGCTCACATGCTGTGTAGCCTATACATGCATGTGTGTGTGTGCATGTGGTGGAGGGGTGCCCATCACTACTTTTGAATATCTTTATCATTATTGAATATTTTTAATAATTCGTTTTTTTCATGTATATGTACTAGTGGACAAATTGTTCCTACTTGTTACAGGTCGGACACTTTACTAAAAATGACTCTGAATGTATTACTAAATAACTTATTGAATAGCTATTTATATCATTACCATGTTCATTCATTAGTTTAGAAGGAAGCTGCTATTCATACAGTAGGCTACTGAATGCTGACTACATATTTTCTAAGATAACTATAAAGTTACTTTGACAGTTGGAAATGATCAGGCGTGCAAAGCATTCTGTGTAAGAATGAAGGTGAACGTCATGTTGAAGATCAGACTGAATGAAATGTTACCTGAGGAATGTTTGTGGGACACAATCTGTCTAAATATAGACATATCACATTTTTTCATATCCACACTACATCATCTCAGTTGACCATGCAGTTTCAGTCAAGGATTTAAATTAGAATTGTGAAAATTCAGTCAAACAATAATTGAGGGAAAGCCTGAAACTCAGTTTAAATAATCCTTGACGTTGCACCAATAATGCATTACAATGGTGATAATGTTTTAGAAACAAAAAAGTAGAAATATTTCATCAGTTTTGAGAAAATAATATTAATGCATCTATGACTTGCATGGAAGGTTTTGTGTGTGTGTGTGTGTGTGTGTGTGTGTGTGTGTGTGTGTGTGTGTGAGTGTCTGTTTGCGTGTGTGTGTGTGTGTGTGTGTGTGTGTGTGTGTGTGTGTGTGTGTGCGCGTGTGCGCGCCCATACAGAAATGTAATATGTCAATATATGTAAATTACATATATAATGTCAGTGTCCATGTATGTCTGCTGCCTATATGAGAATATATGCAAAATTCATATATAGACATATATGAAACATATATTTCTAAATATAGCAAAAATGGCCGTTTTCGTGTAAGTGCCATATATTTTCCTGTATATGCACTTAAATGTTAAATATATGTAAGACGCATATTAGTATGCCTATATGTACTTATTTCCATGCATCAGTATCACATGTATGTTTACATACATTTATTAAATATGTGGGAAACAAAATGTATGTCACATATTTATACTTAATGTTGTCCATATATGCGAGAAAATAATACTATACTGTAATATATGCAGATATATGGTATCATATATGGATGAACTCAAATATTTTCTTCACATGTTTGGACACATAAATGCTCATATATGTTGCGGCATATAGAGAGGGGGGAACAATATGGCATCTTAAAATATGTCAAGTTGCTTTCAGTTAAAACAGCTCAAACATGCATGTTAGTCTGGGACTAGGTTTACGCCTTGTCTGTGAAGCCGGGCAATTACCATAACCAGAAGTTGAGAAATATGATCAAATATAGCCACTGTGCCAACTGTATTTTTTTTTATCCCTAAATATTTATGTGTTTCCAAATAAGTGTTCAGACTAAATAACACATTGAACAACCAAAAGAACATGTAGGTCTCAGCATGTATATTTATTTAATTATGTGTTTATTTATTTATTTATTTGCATATATTTCTTATGTGAATAGACTCTCTGTGTCCACTAGGAGGCTTGATTTACAAGGTCTGGATGCAAACATTTATGGCGTAAACTGTAACATAACTTATAGATGAAACGATGCTTTAAAGGACACGAATCGTTGCTGTTGGAGGATTCGGCGTTTCTTAGGTGAGAATGAGTACACATGCTCATATAAACTCAGCAAACGTCTTTAAGAATTACGTAAAAACAAACAAACGCTTGGACGAGCTAGGCTAACAGTTAAGCTAACGGGCTTGTCGTATTAACGTTATTTCCTCTCACCATTTGTTTTTTAGCATACAAGGGTTTGTATGCAGCACAAAATTATAATTATTTGTAAGCGGTGTCATTTATGCGTTTTGAACAGGGTATTAAGAATGAAAAGGGTGGACCAAATGGTTTTCTTTTAATCATAAACAGCCCGTTAGCCGTTGTTAGCTGCGCTCACTCCGTGCTGCGTGCTACATAATAAATAAACCAAATGCTGTCAGGAGCAGCAAAATAACACCTATTATCGTCTTAAAATGGGCATATGACATTTTTTTTCGCTCTTAGCCATACAATATAAATTATATAAGGAGTTGGCATACATTAGCGCTGATTGTGTCAGTTTTGGTGGGGGTGATTATAACGAACAGATTTAGGCTGCATCCCAAAACCTAGTGAGCTGCCTACCTAGCCATCATTTTGGGAGATATGGGCGTGTTCAAAGTTTTGAATCTATTGAGCTACCTACCTAGACTGCATTGTAGGGCATCATATAGGCCTAACGTTACTGATTTTATAACGTTCGAAATCGCCCATTATTGTCCAATATGCTGTCTAGCTATGCAGCTTCTTAGTTTATTGAGACAGTCTTAGACATTGGCCTAATCTGCAGCAGGATTAATAGAGCAGTAAACAGCAGACAAAACGCCCCAGTTTCTTTCCTAAAGTACACATCGTAAAATGCTTTCAATTTCTGAGATATTCAGTAGGAGACACATTTGAAATGGTAGATATTGTGATTATGGCACCAGCTTTGCTTTCTTTGTCTATTCTTCATTGAAATTACCATCTTGGGACTTTAATGACATATCCAGGAATATGACAGAACTCTTCCATCACATTCAGTGCGTCCTGTCTTTAAGTCCATTGTTGTTAATCTCTTCTTTCAGTAGATTATCAAAGATCAACAGTGTCCTCTCTGTTGGCCAGTCTAGTGTGCATCTATGAACTCCTTACCGCCCTCCACTTCTGCCGTCAGTAGCCCTGTCAGCTCTGTAGATTCGCCACTGTCAGCTGTCAGCTCGTCCATCGGCTCTCCCGGCATTCCCGGCACCCCATCCGTTGGCTATGGACCCATCACCAACTCTCAAGTGAGCCACACATTCAAGTTCTTGTCCATATGATAAAAGTACTGTTTTGCTAGTCTTATATTGTGTTCCTGATGACTTTGGTCTAATCATCACTTCTTGTTTATTTATCTCTAGCAGATAAACTCCTCAATGTCTGTGTCTGGGTTACATGCTGTCAGCAGCTCTGATGATGTGAAACCCCCCTTTGGATTGAAATCTGTCAGTGGCTCTGGGCCAGTGCTGTCCCAGAAACGGATGTGCGCCATTTGTGGGGACCGCTCCTCTGGTATGTACTAGAACATAGAGCTTTCAGATTGCCTTTCTATTAGTGATGCACCAAAATCCTTTTTCTTAACCAACATTTTCATTTAGCTGAAAACCCAAACCATTTGAACTTGGTTTGCTTGTTATGGTAAAGTTCTTCAGCAAGAAGCTGTTTCTTGATATTTCAGCTTAACATATTTTACATATTGATTTCCTAGCATTATTTTTGGTCATGATTGAATTCATCTGATATCAATTAATTGGTTATACAGGTACAGTGCAGAGTAGTATAGTACACAGTCTCTTCTCTGACGACGTGTTTACAGGTTTGAGGGCAGGACAACCTATCACTCACATTAGATCACAGCAATAGCAAACCTCAACCATCCAATGATCCAATCAGTTTCCAATGGACAAAAGTCCTGTCCTACATTTTTTTTCTTGTTCAAGAAGCTGTTTCACTCATCAAAATAGGAAAGAAAAGACTATTGCAAATTCCGTTTCATGCCACTTTAAATTCAGCTGCTATTTTAGTTTTAGATAATCAACACTCATTCAAACTTGAGCTTCATACAAACATTTATGGTACAGAACTGTTGAATGATGAACCTTATTGGTTGTCAAACATTCTAAGGCAGTGGTTCTCAACCTGCGGCCCGTGGGCATGCAAATGCGGCCCACAATATGCCGACCAGGGGTGGTAAAAGTACTCAAAAATTATACTCGAGTAAAAGTATATATACCTAAATAAAAAATGACTCCAGTAAAAGTAGAAAGTCCTCCATTCAAACATCACTTGAGTAAAAGTACAAAAGTATCCGATTTAAAACGTACTTAAGTACCGAAAGTAAAAAGTAAATATTCAAACTAAATATTAATAATTAAACAGATCAATTGTTTTGGGAGTGATATGCAATGTTTTAATTGAACAAATTATTAGATACTGCAATTAAGAATTTGTTAGATTTGCAATCAGTCAAGAGACAATGAAGCACCTTGCATCAATTCTAAACAATTTCATTAAGTTTAGTGACAGCATATTATGGTGCAATGACTGGTAGGCCATTCTTTGATACAAATTCTACAATTTCAATTCAATTATTGTGGTTTGATTCCGATCTTGATTCAATATAGATTCATTTTGATAAATATTTGGTACAGTAGATACATGTTAATTTTTAAATTAAGAAAATCTCACCTAATTCTGTAAACATAGGCTACAGAGAGCCCTGTCAGCTGGTATTATTAAATGTTAAAAATACATGTGATTTTTATGATAATAACAACTTTATAATATTTTAATGATATAAGTGAAAAATATAATAAATATATAGTGCACATATTTAGCAAAATACTAATTTATACTAATAATAATTTATATTATAAAATACTAATTTTTCTAGCAAACTAACGTGCTATGGTCATTAAATGTTTTTTGTTTTTTTTCTGAGGTAGCTTAAATGTAACGTTATGTGACATATTGTTCTCCAGCTGTTTTACTGACCTCTTTCTGCGGTTGAAAAACACTGATTTATTGATATTATGTATAAGGTATATACATTTCGGTAAGTTGTACTGTATCTTTCAACATAGGCTACCTATTATTGTTCATTTGTGTTTATTTACAATTAACTAGAGTAGTAAAGAGATTAACGGCACCCCATATAGCAGGCCCTAGCTATCTGTCACGTCACATTTAAAAGCTCCAAAACGGTATTTATTGTTTGAATTTCGTAATAAAATTGACAGAATCTGAGAGCTGAGAATTTATTTAATATCAAAAGTAACCTACTCTGTCCTGTCTGTCGGTGTCATGTCCTCTTTGCTTCGCGATTTTCCTCTGCGTGAGAAAATGGATGTGTCGTGAGAGCGTGTGGAAAGTGTCGATTGCGTGAGTCTGAATGAGTGAGAGTTGGCAGCTCTGCAATAGACATGTTCCATAACATTAGCTGTATCAAACAGAAGATGTGCAAGATACACTGTAAGCGGGAATCTCTGGGTCATTGCTGGCCAGAGCTGCACCTTCACCTGTTTCTGCGGTCATCTTCCACAATGGCAAACTGACTGCTATGCGAGCGAATGCTGGCAAAGAGCTTGCGCGTTCTTTTTTTCAAAATAAAACCAAGTTTTTAATTGGTTTGGAAAGCCAATGTAATAAATACTTGGAGCAGGCATGGGGAAATGTAACGGAGTAAAAAGTAAACTTTGTCTTTAATATTGTAGTGGAGTAAGAGTAAAAGTAGATGCAAATAAAACATACTCAAGTAAAGTACAGATCCCCGAAAAAAATACTTAAGTAAAGTAACGAAGTATTTTTACTTCGTTACTTACCACCCCTGATGCCGACCACATTAAAAAATAAATTCCAGTTTTACAATTTATTTTTGTTTTAAAAATTAAATTAAAATGGTTTAAACAAATACAAGTTTGAACTATAATGTGTTTTTTTTGTCATATCAAATAATTTTGGTGACCATATATTATTTTCAGAAATGTGGATTATTAATAATAATCTATGTACTGACGCAACGCAGTTAACACTCACAAGTGCATGCTTTGGCTGAATTCCAATAGTGTCAGTAGCCATTAAAATAAAAATATATATGGATCAAAATTGACAAATGTGTTATTAGAGGAGAACAACTAAATGAGGAAAGAATAGTATGCAAACAAGAAGAGTTGTTAGAAGCGACCGGTTATTTCAAGATCCTTACAGCAGCAAAAGTACCAAAACCCACAAGGACATTGATCAAGCAAATAGATATGACAAATATTATGAAAAAAAAATAAAAACTGACAAACTGTTTCTCTGTTTTCTCCACAAAATTTCATTTAATTATCTATGAAAAGCACATTCTCTTTCTCCCGCTCATTCCCAAACACATACATGCAGTACAGATTCACACACTTGCAAACAAACAGAAACATGCATGCACAGAAACTTCTTGTCAGCACTGCCCCACAACTTCATCAGTAAAATGATTTTGCAAATGAAAAGCTACTTGACAATTCTCAGTTGCAAGGTAGCAACGTAGCTGTTCTTGAAACAGTTTTGGGAAGAGATGTCTAAGAATTGCGATTCATGTCCCCCATATTATTCAAAGGCATTACAAAAAATGAGGAAAATAAGACTGCTCAACTCACTATAAATGTCACATTTAATTATGTGACCATTATCTTCTACACATTAACTGAAGTGCAAAAAATTTGAAGGGAAGTGCAAAAACTTTGTCCTTGAACATTCAGGACACAGGACCTTATTACAGGACAGGATGTAATTATTCTCTGAATAGGAGACCTCTCACATGAATGGTAAGCTCCCAGCCCACAAATTAAAATTATTTAAATACAATAGAGTAACATAAAGCAGACATAATAGAGTAACATAAACCTGAGAATAATCATATGAATAAGAGTAACTTAAAGCTTCAATAAAATTGAGAAAAATAAACAAAAATGTGTGCTGCTAGAGTCCAGTCCTGTTGGTTGCAAGGTCATCAACCAAAATTAATTTGCGAATATTGGCATTTTTGTTGGTCAACATGCTCGGATGTTAAAGTGCTCCTCTGGGCTGTTACTATATCTCCTGCAGTGGAGAACACCTTTTCAGCAGACACACTAGTGGCTGGAATGCTCAGGTATCTTTTAGCGAGTTTGGCTAGGTAAGGATACATTGTTTATTGAGCTTTCTACCAGATGAGGGGGTTTCTTCTAGTGGCAGTGGAGAAGCCTCCTGGTATCTCTTCACTTCTTCTTGGGAAAATGCTGACTTTTGTAGGGCTGTGGTAGAAAATGTTTCTCCCAGTAAATCAGATTGCCCTGATCTTCTTTTAGGTTGTGGCTCTTCAAGCTCCTCAAGATCCTGTCCATCCATTTCTACTCCAGAGGCACTGCTGGTCTCTTCTTGCCTAATAGTGGGCTGTAGAGAAACATTGGATAAATGTTAAAAGAAAATGCATATCTCAGGTTTGAAAATAGCTGGGGTATGGTCAATGCAATTGCTGATTTTGCATTAAAACAAAAATAATGCTAACCACTAACCAGTATAGAGATGAATCACCACATGAACATAGACTTGTTTTAAAAAAATCAGATAAATAATATAGCATTTGTAAAATACTTTGTCTTTTTAAAATAATAACTATTTAAACTATGTAATAGATTAGTTAACTAAAGCCTACCTGAAGGCTGGCTGCCTCCACCACCAGTCTGGAATAAATGTCACTGATGTCATCTGTGGTCAGGAAAGGCAGTGACTTAAATCGTGGATCCAGGGCTGATGCGGTGTGGAGGGTGTTTTTTTCTTCAACAGTGCTATATCTCTTCTGCAGATCTTGACTTATTGCCTGTTTGATGTCCCTCACAATTGGTTTGTCCCCCATTGTCTCCTGTGTGTCATTTAGCAACTTTGCCTGCACTGGAGCAATGATAGACAAAGTGGGATTCTTCTCCTCTGACACAATTTGTGTGGCTACTAACATCGGTCGAAATGCCTGCATTATGTCCTCAGCGTCTGTAATGCCATTTTCGTTGAGGGTGAAGATATCACTGCCTGACCTCCTAACCTCAGAGGAGAACAGAGCACCACAGATCGCTGGTTGCTGTTGCAAGAAACGTTCAAAGCATTTCGTACCCACTGTTCCAACGGGTCACAACATCGGTCTTCAGCTTGTGAGTGGGGAGGTCCAAAAGCTTTTGTTTTTGCTCCAACATGAAGTTGGCGATTGAACTGCGGTGGAAAAAAGTTGTTATGCGCCGGACTCTTCCTAGTAACCTGGCGACAGCAGGCAGCTTTAGTGCGCGCTGTGAGGCGAGGTTGAGCGTATGGACAAAACATTTCATGTGAAGGTAGCCCCCCACCTGCGCAGCCACAACCATGTTGGACGCATGAGCTAAACATGAGCTAAAAGCTGCCATTCATTCGTGATGTGGTGCGCGGTTATGGTCATGTATGATTTCGAAGCACTTGATGACCAACCGTTACATGTTACAGCTACTCCTTCGGCTGAACTCAAAGTTTAATTTACCTCCTCTTTGACTTCGCTGTAGAGTTTGGTGATGACAGTGTCAGTAAAATATTTACACGAGGGGATCACATACCTGGGCTCCAGTATGCTGAGCAGATTCTGGAAACCTTCGTTCTACACCACACTGTAAGGCTGTAAATTTTTGGAGATTAAGTAGGCTATCGCCTCAGTGATTTTCTTAGCTCTTTCGGAGTTTGGAGGTAACTTTATCATTTTTTTTTGGTCCAAAGTGCGTTTATTTGGAGGTAAAAATGATGCTTCCCGTCGTGGCCACAATACCACCTCAGGTGTGCATTATTTTTCTAATAATTCATAGCCAATCGTTAATTATTTCTTACTTACATTACACATTAGACAGTTTTTTTTATTAAATGCATAGTTCTGTTACGATGTGGTAGAAATGAAGCGGAGAGTGAATCCAAATGCAAGCACTTTAATAATCCAACAAACAGGTAATCCAGGGTAAACTCAGAACTAGGAACAAGGTACTCAGACTACAAGCAACATTAAACAACGACTGACAAAACACAACTGAAGCACAGGGGTTTAAATACACAGGCAAACAAGATAACAAGGGGGCGGGGATATTTAGAAACACCTGGAGAGACTAATAAACAAGAAAAACTACAAAGGACTACAAAACATGGAAATAACAAAAGTCAACACAAGGAAAACATAAGACAGGAATCGTGACATAGCCCCCCACTTAAGGAGCGGATTCCAGACGCTCCTCATGAACAGTCCAGGAGGGAGGTGGAGCAGAGGCGGACCCGGGGGCGGGATGGAGGGCCAGGCCCATGGAGCGGAAGAGGACCTGGAGACTGCGGCAGGACGGAAGGCCAGGGTGGAGCAGGATGTGCAGGCGGCCAGGGCGGAGCAGGCAGTTCAGGCGGCCAGGGCGGAGCACGCAGTTCAGGCGGCCAGGGCGGAGCACGCAGTTCAGGCGGCCAGGACGAAGCAGACGACCCATCGGGCGGCCAGGGCGAAGCAGACGACCCATCGGGCGGCCAGGGCGAAGCAGACGACCCATCGGGCGGCCAGGGCGAAGCAGACGACCCATCGGGCGGCCAGGGCGAAGCAGACGACCCATCGGGCGGCCAGGGCGAAGCAGACGACCCATCGGGCGGCCAGGGCGAAGCAGACGACCCATCGGGCGGCCAGGGCGAAGCAGACGACCCATCGGGCGGCCAGGGCGGTGAAGACGACCCATCGGGCGGCCAGGGCGGTGACTCAGGCTCAGTAACAGCAGACACCGGCTCAGGAACAGCAGACACCGGCTCAGGAACAGCAGACACCGGCTCAGGAACAGCAGACACACACACTGGCTCGGGAACAGACAACACACACACTGGCTCGGGAACAGACAACGCACACACTGGCTCTGGCTCGGGAACAGACAACACACACACTGGCTCTGGCACAGACCACACACACACTGGCTCGGGAACAGACCACACACACACTGGCTCGGGAACAGACAACACACACACTGGCTCGGGCTCAGGAACAGACAACACACACACTGGCTCGGGCACAAACAACACAAACACTGGCTCTGGCACAGACAACACACACACTGGCTTTGGCTCGGGCACAGACAACACACACTCGGGCTCGGGAACAGACCACACACACACTGGCTCGGGAACAGAAAACACACACACTGGCTCAGGCTCGGGAACAGACAACACACACACTGGCTCGGGAACAGACAACACACACACTGGCTCGGGAACAGACAACACACACACACTGGCTCGGGAACAGACAACACACACACACTGGCTCGGGAACAGACAACACACACACTGGCTCGGGAACAGACAACACACACACTGGCTCTGGCTCGGGAACAGACAACACACACACTGGCTCTGGCTCGGGAACAGACAACACACACACTGGCTCTGGCTCGGGAACAGACAACACACACACTGGCTCTGGCTCGGGAACAGACCACACACACACTGGCTCGGGAACAGACCACACACACACTGGCTCGGGAACAGACAACACACACACTGGCTCGGGCACAGACAACACAAACACTGGCTCGGGAACAGACAACACACACACTGGCTTTGGCTCGGGCACAGACAACACACACTCGGGCTCGGGAACAGACCACACACACACTGGCTCGGGAACAGACAACACACACACTGGCTCGGGAACAGACAACACACACACTGGCTCGGGAACAGACAACACACACACTGGCTCGGGAACAGACAACACACACACTGGCTCGGGAACAGACAACACACACACTGGCTCAGGCTCGGGAACAGACAACACACACACTGGCTCGGGAACAGACAACACACACACTGGCTCGGGAACAGACAACACACACACTGGCTCGGGAACAGACAACACACACACTGGCTCGGGAACAGACAACACACACACTGGCTCGGGAACAGACAACACACACACTGGCTCTGGCTCGGGAACAGACAACACACACACTGGCTCTGGCTCGGGAACAGACAACACACACACTGGCTCTGGCTCGGGAACAGACAACACACACACTGGCTCTGGCTCGGGAACAGACAACACACACACTGGCTCTGGCTCGGGAACAGACAACACACACACTGGCTCTGGCTCACTGGCTCTGGCTCGGGAACAGACAACACACACACTGGCTCTGGCTCGGGAACAGACAACACAAACACTGGCTCGGGAACAGACAACACAAACACTGGCTCGGGAACAGACAACACACACACTGGCTCGGGAACAGACCACACACACACTGGCTCGGGGACAGACCACACACACACTGGCTCGGGAACAGACAACACACAGAATAGCTCGGGAACAGACACTGGCTCCGGTTCTGGAACAGACACCAGAACAGAAACAGCCCCAAGGACAGACGTAAACACAGAAACAAACATAGAGCGATCAGGTTCAGGCGTGACTTGAACAGCCTCTGGATCGGCAGACGTGACTTGAACAGCCTCTGGATCG
Source organism: Siphateles boraxobius (assembly GCF_051911475.1). Lineage (NCBI taxonomy): Eukaryota > Metazoa > Chordata > Actinopteri > Cypriniformes > Leuciscidae > Siphateles > Siphateles boraxobius. The sequence continues at coordinate 15,788,530 of NW_027508722.1, read as the reverse complement.
GCAGACGTGACTTGAACAGCCTCTGGATCGGCAGACGTGACTTGAACAGCCTCTGGATCGGCAGACGTGACTTGAACAGCCTCTGGATCGGCAGACGTGACTTGAACAGTCTCTGGATCGGACGGGACCAGCGGCGAGGACTCTGGGCTGACAGGAAGTACAGGGAGGACTTCCAGGCATTGCGGGACGCGGGAAGTCCTCTTCCGTCTCCGAGAGCGACAGGGCGCTGGGCTGGACGGAACCAGCGATGAGGGCGCTGTGCTGGACGGGACCAGCGGTGAAGGATCTGTGCTGGACGGGACCAGCGGTGAAGGCTCTGGGCTGGACGGAACCAGCGATGAGGGCGCTGTGCTGGACGGGACCAGCGGTGATGGCGCTGTGCTGGACGGGACCAGCGGTGAGGGCGCTGTGCTGGACGGGACCAGCGGTGAGGGCGCAGTGCTGGACGGGACCAGCGGTGAAGGATCTGTGCTGGACGGGACCAGCGGTGAAGGATCTGTGCTGGACGGGACCAGCGGTGAAGGATCTGTGCTGGACGGGACCAGCGGTGAAGGATCTGTGCTGGACGGGACCAGCGGTGAAGGCTCTGGCTGGAAGTGGCTGACGTGAAGCTCTGGCTGGACGTGGCTGACGTGAAGCTCTGGCCGGACGTGGCTGACGTGAAGCTCTGGCCGGACGTGGCTGACGTGAATCTCTGGCCGGACGTGGCTGACTTGAAGCTCAGGCATGTCGTGGTGAAGCTCAGGCATGTCGTGGTGAAGCTCAGGCATGTCGTGGTGAAGCTCAGGCATGTCGTGGTGAACGTGAAGAACAGGTGATGACGTGGCGTGCCACGGGAGGAAGCTCTCCAGACATCTGGAGAGTGCCTCTCTCCAGTCCAGACCGGAGAGATCGGGGAGCTCCCTCGGGTCGACCTCCTTAGCCCCCAGCCGGTAACACATCTTAATCGCCTCATCACCCAGAGAGCAGGAGGCAGCGAGGGGAACAAAACCCCAGGTGTACTGGAACAGATCAAGGCTTTCCAGGGCCAAGGCCGCGATCTGTCCAGCGAACTCCCGGTCTAGCCTGTGTAGATCAGGCGAGATCCGTGCTGCTGGATTCATCTTTAGGGTCGGTCGTTCTGTTACGATGTGGTAGAAATGAAGCGGAGAGTGAATCCAAATGCAAGCACTTTAATAATCCAACAAACAGGTAATCCAGGGTAAACTCAGAACTAGGAACAAGGTACTCAGACTACAAGCAACATTAAACAACGACCGACAAAACACAACTGAAGCACAGGGGTTTAAATACACAGGCAAACAAGATAACAAGGGGGCGGGGCTAATTAGAAACACCTGGAGAGACTAATAAACAAGAAAAACTACACAGGACTACAAAACATGGCACAGGACAGGAAATAACAAAAGTCAACACAAGACAAGTAAAACATAAGACAGGAATCGTGACAGTTCACACATAAATGAAAATTATCCCTCATTTAAGCCATTCTAGGTGTATATTACTTTTTTCTTTCAGCCGAACACAATAGTGCCCAAGATTTTGAAGCTCCAAAAAGCGCATCCATCCACCATAAAAGTAATCCATATGAATCAAGTGGGTTAATGCCTTCTGAAGCGAAGCGATGCGTTTTTGTAATAAAAAAAAAAGGTTAAAACTTTACTTGGCTTCTGGCAACGGCTGATCATGTTCACAAGAGAGTTGAGGTGAGCTGTCTATTCTCAATAAGGGTTGGGCAATATGGCCAAAAAATAAATGGATACAAATTTTCATATCTATCGATAATTATCACAATAAATGTCAAATCTTTATTTCAAGTTTAAAGGCAGATTTTTCGTGACCGACAAATAGGAATCTCGTAAGAGAGGCCAAACTAAACAAGCCAATGCACATTACCGTGCAGTCATTTGCATCAGCTGTTCAGCCTCGCAGCATAGGTATATAATGACCAGCAGGTGCGATTGCACATCAGCTTTTTGCTTCACAGCCAAGCACTTCATTGCTCTCTTCAAACCTGATACAAATCAGTTCTGTGAAACTTCGACCTTCTTAGGACCTCTCCACTCTGGTGCGGGCATCACAGCACAGCAGCGCGAGCGGTCTTTTCTCTCTCTCTTCTGTTTTCTGTTTTTTGTTTTTGTCTCAGAGCAAACAAAAAGCTGTTTTCACAGCTGGTAGATGCGCAGGTGAGAGTGCTCAAAAGCTGTTTTTACAGCTGGTACCATAGAGAAAGAGACAGCGCACAGACAGGTGCACATTCCTGATTGTGTTTGCAGTGACTGTTCCCCTGCATGCTTCAACACCGGCGAGAGCAGTCCCTAAAAGACCTTACACAGATAGAAAGCGTCTTTCGCTAAGACTTTCTGTCTGTGTGTTTCTGGATGCGGTTGTTACCTGGGGTCACAGGATGGTCACGATCGCTGCCTCATGTGTCTGGGCCTCGAACACGCTGAGGCAGCTTTTGTGGATGAGTCATGCACCCATTGTGGGAAGATGACCATCGTGGAGCTGCGGTCGAGACTCTCGTTCTTTCAAAGGGGCTGAGTCCCTGTGTCTCTGCCTCGATCTAGCCATCCCCAGAGGGTTGCTTCGGGCACTGCGGGAGACCAGAGGATTACAGTGACCGCGCTTCCTTCGGGGGAACCAACCCCCTAGGAACTCTCATCCCTCTCACACTCTGCAGCCAGTTGAGCCACCAATGGAACGTCCTGGACCATCCTCGAGGTGTGTACCAGTCATGTCCTTTGGTGCTCCCCACAACGATCAGATGTCGATCGCTGCATCGGAGTGTGGGTCAGCGGTACCTGAGTCGGACCCGGAGATAATGGCTATGCTTTCCCGGGCTGCCAACAAGATCGGGCTCGTGTGGAAAACCCTCCATCGTGTCCCGAGCCCTCGAGGCTGGATGATTGGTATCTCGGGGTGACGCGCGCTGGTTCAAAAGTGCCTTTTTTCCTGGAAGTGTACTAGGAGCTCACGGGGATGGGGATAGCACCTATTACTAGGGATGTCCCGATACCATTTTTTCTGAACCGATCCGATACCAAAAATTCTGAGTGTCGATCGATACCGATCCGATACCAGCGCAGTTTTTGTTTAAAAATCAAGTAGAATTTCTATTACTCTGTGTGTTGAACTGATAATCACTCTTTTGTGTGTTAAACACAATCTACTTAATACAGACAACTTCATTATAAAGAAAAACAACAAATCAGAAAAAATAATATATGATCATAACCTATGACAAAAATTATATTATAAACTAGATTAGTGGATAACTCAGCAGTAAAATTTAGTCTAGAAAAATCAAGTGCACAATAATTGTACAAAATTCGAACATTTAGTGAAAAAATACATTATTTAGTGGGAAACAAATCAGAGACAATAGGTGTAGCACTAAATCTGGTAAAACGTTACACATTGCTGTTTGTATTGTTGTAAAATACATTCATGAAAAACGAGATAACAAAAATCAAAAATATCAATTATTTTATATATAGTCTACTATAAAATTAAGACATATTTTAAATGTATAAAGCAGCTGTTTAATGAGGCAGCATTATATGATATATAGGACAGAACAGAAAAGGCTATTAATAATCTTCCATTGCGCAAAAGTATTATGATATGATTATGAAAGGCTGCAATACAGTGCGGCACAAAGCGCTTATGCGCATCCCGAGCGCAGGACGGCGCACGGCGCGTCGAGTCCGCATTGAAAAGTTCAAAGCACAAAGGAAAGACATAATGATGCATAGTCTATTATACAGTATCTATGCAATAGTTTATTGAGCCTTTTCTTTTAACAGTTTTAAATTTCAGTTACTGTGCGCGTGAAGAAGAATTATAGTGCTCTCCAGTGTTGTGATCTAACAGACCCACGGTAGAAACGAACATGATTAAGGTACAGCAATACAGTCCAGCAAGATAGTCATTTTATGCGAAACCATAGAGCTTTATCTACAGATCAAGTATACTAATATTAACATTGAATCATCTTGGAGAGAGTTTCATCGTTGACTGTCGTAACCGAACGTGACACGCTGCTGAATGCTGAATGGAGAATGACTGACAGCCGCAGTGGAGGGAAAAGTTTACGTGAACTTCATTTTAATGACTTAAATATTCATTTCTATCTTACATTATAGTATAGTATGGCTTCAGAACACTTAAAATGTAGTGCACGGAAACCTTATGTAGCTTTATGCTTTTGTGGGGTTTAACAATAACACAAAATAGTATACGCACAATATCGGATTTGGATCGGCCTCGTCTGACCGATACCCGATCTGGCAAAAATGGAAGTTTCGGAGCCGATACCGATGCTGAGTATTGGATAAGGACATCCCTACGTATTACTGCCAGAAACTGTCCCGGTGGCTCCTCCTCACTCACCACCCTTGATGGCAGGGCAGCTAAGGGATCCACGTGTATCCCGCCAGTGGAGCGGGCCATTGCTATGCAACCGTGTCTTCCTACAACCGACAAGCTCCGTTTCCTCAACTCCCCCATGTCCCAGACCGGCTGACCTGCGTGAAGTTGGCCCCCCACCCAACGCAAAACGTCGTCAAACTATACTCAATCGTTTGTGCTCCGTTTGTGCTGGTTTGTGCTGTAAAAAGTTTCGTTTGTGCTGTTTCGGTTTTTTAGATATTAAAAGAATATTTTTAGGTCATTCTGAGGTCACTCAGCCCCCCCACATGCTCCAAATTCACCCAAAATAGGCTCGTTCGTTTGTGCTTCGTTTGTGCTGGTTTGTGCCGGTACAATTTTCGTTTGTGCTGCGTTGGGTTTTAAAATATCGGAAAATTGAATTATAGACGATGACGTCACCAGCCCCCCACATGCTCCAAATTCACCCAAAATAGACGCAATTGTTTGTGCTCCGTTTGTGCTGGTTTGTGCTGTAAAAAGTTTCGTTTGAGCTGCTTCAGTTTTTTAGATATTAAAATAATATTAGGTGGTCATTTTGAGGTCACTCAGCCCCCCACATGCTCCAAATTCACCCAAAATAGTCTCGTTCGTTTGTGCTTCGTTTGTGCTGGTTTGTGCCGGTAAAATTTTCGTTTGTGCTGTGTCAGGTTTTAAAATATCAGAAATTGAATTATAGACGATGACGTCACCAGCCCCCCACATGCTCCAAATTCCCCCAAAATAGTCTCGTTCGTTTGTGCTCCGTTTGTGCTGGTTTGTGCTGTAAAAGGTTTTGTTTGAGCTGCTTCAGTTTTTTAGATATTAAAATAATATTAGGTGGTCATTTTGAGGTCACTCAGCCCCCCACATGGTCCAAATTCACCCAAAATAGTCTCGTTCGTTTGTGCTTCGTTTGTGCTGGTTTGTGCCGGTGAAATTTTCGTTTGTGCTGTGTCAGGTTTTAAAATATCAGAAATTGAATTATAGACGATGACGTCACCAGCCCCCCACATGCTCCAAATTCCCCCAAAATAGTCTCGTTCGTTTGTGCTCCGTTTGTGCTGGTTTGTGCTGTAAAAGGTTTTGTTTGAGCTGCTTCAGCTTTTTAGATATTAAAATAATATTAGGTGGTCATTTTGATGTCACTCAGCCCCCCCACATGCTCCAAATTCACCCAAAATAGTCTCGTTCGTTTGTGCTCCGTTTGTGCTGGTTTGTGCTGTAAAAGGTTTTGTTTGAGCTGCTTCAGTTTTTTAGATATTAAAATAATAGGCTATTAGGTGGTCATTTTGAGGTCACTCAGCCCCCCACATGCTCCAAATTCACCCAAAATAGTCTCGTTCGTTTGTGCTTCGTTTGTGCTGGTTTGTGCCGGTAAAATTTTCGTTTGTGCTGTGTCAGGTTTTAAAATATTAGACGTTCAATTATTGTTGATGACGTCACCAGCCCCCCACATGCTCCAAATTCACCCAAAATAGTCTCGTTCGTTTGTGCTGGTTTGTGCTGTAAAAGGTTTCGTTTGAGCTGCTTCAGTTTTTTAGATATTAAAATAATATTAGGTGGTCATTCTGAGGTCACTAAGCCCCCAAGAGGCCAAGAGAACAGCAAAACTATCCTCGAGGTGAGCACACTTTTAAAGTAGAATTGACGAAGACGTTCTGTCATTACATAATTTGTTCAATAAACAATTATCTTCACTTCAGTCTCTTCTGATTGTATTTTATTTTTACGAGTCTCATCTGCTACACTTCACTGCCACCACTAGGGGCAAGTGACACTTCTGTTCAAGAATGCTCTTGTGTAAAATGCTGTAGAGTTGGTGGAGAAAAGGTCGATATAAATCAAACTACAAAAGTCGTTACTAATCCAAATTTCTGGCCAATGTAAGTATACATTGTTTTAAAACTGTCAGTTACAATATTAGTAGCTTCAAGAATAATTGTACAGCATTCAAGAGAGCTTGTTACTTGTTATTGAACAGAAACCTCATTAATAACACTTATGTTACTAATTTAGCTATGAAATGCTGATTACAATTGCAGAAATGTGCCTTTTAGTATTAAAAAACGACCATGGGTCACATGTGCAACTGTATTTAACATTTCATAGCTAAATTAGTGATATTAGTGTTAGCAATGAGTTTTCGGTTCAATACTGACAATCTAGGTGTCAACATACCATATTGGTCCTAATATAAGGTATGTTATCCATCTACATTATCCTTACTATATTATATTATCCTATTATTCTTATATTCAGACCAATACAGTAATATATTAAAACAAATTTATGCTGTACATGATATTTTTTGGAGTCAGGATAATTGAGGGTAATTATGTTGTGCTTATGCCAGATGCCCAAGAAACCAGCAGTCGACAGGGATTCCATTTTCACAGTCCTGTGTTCATCAAAAGAGGCCATAGTCCAAAATGGCAACATAGCTACTCCTAATCAGAGCATCTGGACAGAGCTTAGTAAACAGCTAGACAACAAGATCACTGCAAAGGCACTATACACTTTTGTTAAATTAAACAGACACAATATCTGGACTGCTTTAGGGTTTACTCATGAAAGTGATCATGAAACAAGTGGCAGTAGTGATGACACTGATTTTGAGCCAGGGTCCCTTTCCTCCAGTCCAAAAGATTGCTGCACTTTTGATTTTGAAGTTCCATTTCAGAAATGGATTGAATTTATGCCTGAAACAGTAACATACAAAAACAAGTTCTCTAAAACAAAAAAAAGGGAATACACAATTTTGAAGCCTGGTATCTGGACGCATGTGATAAATCATCACATTTGGCAAGAAGTGAAATGCCCCTGCACATTTGCTTTTAAAAGAGCCAAGGTCTATCCATCAGTCACAGACAAATTTATTGTAATCAGAGGCAGCTGTAAGGAGTGTCGTGGCCACATTCACATAAAATGTGACAAAAAGCCTGAAATAAACAGCAAAATGAAGTTCAGGTGTTCACTTAAAAACACTGATGACTCCCTGCACACTGGCTGTTCCAAACGTGCGATGTCTGGTAACTTGCGTGTGCAGATATCCAAAGAACTGTGTGAGGGTAGAAAGGAACCCCATGTATGGAGGGCATCAGAGGCAACAAAGCTGATGGATTTTGGAGATCCTGAGCCAAGTCATCTGCCTAATTTGGCCACCCTGCGCAAAGCAAAGCAAGAGAGAAATGATTTAGAATTAGGCGACAAGGATCCTATTCTGTCATTGCAGATGCTAAAATACAGTGCACCTCACAGTGGTAGCATTAAAGACATTGGACTAGACAAGTTTTTCTGTCACTATTGGAGTCAAACACAAATGTATATGTACAAGACATTATCAAAGACATCTACTAACCCGACTGTGAGTTTTGATGCAACTGGCTCAGTGGTGAGGAAACTACAGAGACCAAATGGCAAGTCTGGCCATATATTCCTATATCAGGGTGTTGTGGCAGGGGGTGAGAGCTCAAGTGTCCCAGTGGTGCAAATGCTGTCAGAGAGACATGATGTTAATGCCATAACACATTGGCTGACAGAATGGATACGCGCAGGTGCACCTACTCCAAAAGAGGTTGTGAGTGACTTTTCTCTGGCTTTGCTCGGAGCTTTGGTCAAGGCTTTTACTTCTCATCCTGATCTTAAGACCTACATCAATGAGTGTTGTGGTGTCTTACTCGGTAGACAGTCAGCAAAAGTCCCACCTTGTTTCGTGCGGGTTGATGTTGCACACTGCATCAAGATGATCTGCCGGTGGGACTGCTTGAAAAAAAAAACACATCGCATTAAAGATTTCTTTGTTAGGTCAATAGCTCAGCTTCTCATGTCACAATCCATGGACGATGCAAGAGAGCTACTAAGATGCATTACTATTGTGGCTCTCAGCGAAACAGAGGGTAGTGACAGCTCTGGAGCCCCCCTCATTTCTGAAAGGTGCAAGAAATACCTAAAAGCCCGAATTGCAGAAGAGCGTGTCATCATTCCAGATGTAGAGGGTGCGGACCTGGAAGAAGTGGATCCATGTGACCAAACACAGACAGACCTGCGGCAGTGGGTAACAGACATATGTGAGGACAGCAGATCACTTGCCACATCTAATGGTGATCATGACAATATGCACTTCCTCCCTGAGATTATTCCAAATATAATCTGGCTTGCAAATTACTTACCTCTCTGGACAGGGGTAATGATCCCTCACTTCCGGAGCTCCAACATCACCGCAAGTTCAGCCAATGTCGAAGCTGAGTTCAAAAACATCAAACGCGGCCTTTTCAAGCATGAACACTTGCCTATTCGAGTGGATCGATTCATTGCTCGACATCTGTCCTTCATTGAAGGCAACATGCGTATTTTTTCTGCAAAACAAAAGAGTGTGGAAAAAGGTGAAGAGGATGAGGCTGTTGCGACAGTGATCGACACAGGAGTCAATCCACTACCCACCGCAACCTGCAGGATAGATGGAAGGCCAGAGATGGATGCTTCCTGCTCTGGGAAGTCTGACACCGTCACAAACATCCATCCAGCAGATGAAGAAGCTGTTGAAAACTGGAGAGGCTTAGCGGTTCCACCCAAAAAGAGGAAGAGGAGTTCATACCTCTCTCCTTGTCCTGAATGGCTCCATGCAGATCCATCTGTGAGAGGGAAAAGACTAAAAGTGGACCTGTTGAAAAATGGAAACAATCAACAGCCTGTTAAACTCAGGAAATCAAGAATATCTGTGCTTAACACATGTGCATTTGATGCTTTTTGTCAATGCTTATGTTGTGCTTACTGTGATAGTGTCACTTTTGAAAATATTGTTTGCAATGAGGATTCCAACAACCTCCTCCAGCTAGTGAAATCCATCACCACAAAGGGTCTGAATGCACAGGCCTACATACAGAGGGCAGAACAGCTGAGCGAAATATTCAAAGCTGTCCGACTGAAGTCGGGTGCTCTCCAAATCGATGCACAATGCCACATCTCCACTATCATTGAAAAGTCAATGACAAAACGCACTTGTGTTTCATTAACAAAACAGTGCTCCTCACAGTATTGTGGTCTCAGCAAACAAGTCACAAGGGAAATTGCATTTGTTTGTACTTCTGTTGCTGTACTGCAGGCTTCTGGCATGGCTCATCTTCAGACCGCAGTGGAAGAAGGCCTTGACCTTCCGGAGTCCCCCTGCCTCAGGCCGATCCAAAGTCTGTCACAGTGTCCCTCTGCAATCAAGACAGATACCTCAGAAAAAGTGCTCTGTGCAGGGAAAGTTTCACACAGTTACAGTTTGGGAGAACTTATGTGGATTGACACTGACCTGGGAAGCAACTCCACAGAATTTCCTTTGAGTGAATTTCCCTCCAATCTGATGCTCCAGGGAAAGAGATTTACTCTACGGGCAGTCATTGCTTTTAGAGGAGGCTTAACCCAGGATGCTCTTGGGCATTATGTGGCCTACTGCAGGAGGTCTCCATGTGTCTGGGAGATGTATGATGACCTGAGAAGTGGAGTGACAGCAGCGTCAGATAAAAACAAAATATGCCCACATGCTGTATTATACACAAAAGACTGATTGCACTATTTATATTTAATTTCACAAGTTAAATTATTTTGGTTGAACTTTTTATGCCACATACCCTTGTTTTCCTACTCCTGTGCTATTTTATGGAAGTTTGCACTCAAGTCTATTATTTTGTGTGGTATCTTTGGTTTGAAGACAGATTTAAACTTGTCAGTATTAAGTGTTTTTAAGTTTAAGTTTTTAAAGTTTTTTTGTTTTTTTGTTAATGGATGTTCGATAGTAAATAATTAAATTTCAAAAGTTAAATCATTTTGACTTAATTGAGTCATGAGTTTCCTCATACATAATAATAATAATAGTAGTAATTAAATGATATACACACAGACACATAAATACACAGACAGCAGCCTAGTCAAAAGATTTAAAAGGTTTATTTTTTAATGTTTCTCAAAGTTTAATGTTCCCTTATGCTCACTAAGGCTATATTTATTTTATCAAAAATACAGTAATATTGTGAAATATTATTCCAATGTAATACTGCAGGTTTATATGTGAATATATAGTAAAGTGTAATTTATTCCTGTAATCAAAGCTGAATTTTAGCATCATTAGTTCAGTGTCACATGATCCTTCAGAAAACAGTTGTGCTGCTTATTGTTGTTCTTTTCTTCTTCTGAAAACCAATATATACAACAATTCAAAGATTTTGGTTAAGTGATATAAAATAATACTTTTATATAGCAAGAAAGTAATAAATTAATAAAAAGTTGATCAACATTGATCAAAATTAAGAACCTTTCTTAACTGAGCATGCACGAATAATAATTGAGCATACAATCAACATTTTACTATGATTTCTAAAGAATCATGTGATATCGAAAACTGGAGTAGGTCTAATGATACATAAAATTCAGCTTTTACATCAGTCTAAATGACATTGTAATTATATTAAAACCGAAAATAGCTACTTTAAATTGTAATAATATATATGTTTCATCAAAAAAGTGAGCTTAAGAGACATAAAAAAGAAGAATCCAAACTTTTGACGCCATAGCCAATAGGCCTTTACACACATAAACACAGCAAACAGATTATGGTGCGTGTATTTGTGACAATTTTCATATATGTTATAAACAAAACACAACATACAGTAAGTAAAAACACTAACCTTGAAGTTGCATCCACATCCTGTATCCGCAGTGTTCGTTAAAAGTTGAAAACGCACAGGATAACATAACCTAAGTGAATATTGTGATTTGGTTTGCCGATTCTTTAGGTCTTACCTTGTTACTTTAACTAGCCTACTGTTAAAAAAAAGTGGGCTGGTGCACTGTCTATAATTCTCTGTCATTCAGTGTCTCGCCCAAACGGAGCACAAACGAACGAGACTATTTTGGGTGAATTTGGAGCATGTGAGGGGGCTGGTGACGTCATCAACAATAATTGAACGTCTAATATTTTAAAACCTGACACAGCACAAACGAAAATTTTACCGGCACAAACCAGCACAAACGAAGCACAAACGAACGAGACTATTTTGGGTGAATTTGGAGCATGTGGGGGGCTGAGTGACCTCAAAATGACCACCTAATATTATTTTAATATCTAAAAAACTGAAGCAGCTCAAACGAAACTTTTTACAGCACAAACCAGCACAAACGGAGCACAAACGATTGCGTCTATTTTGGGTGAATTTGGAGCATGTGGGGGGCTGGTGACGTCATCGTCTATAATTCAATTTTCCGATATTTTAAAACCCAACGCAGCACAAACGAAAATTGTACCGGCACAAACCAGCACAAACGAAGCACAAACGAACGAGCCTATTTTGGGTGAATTTGGAGCATGTGGGGGGCTGAGTGACCTCAGAATGACCTAAAAATATTCTTTTAATATCTAAAAAACCGAAACAGCACAAACGAAACTTTTTACAGCACAAACCAGCACAAACGGAGCACAAACGATTGAGTATAGTTTGACGACGTTTTGCGTTGGGTGGGGGGCCAACTTCACGCAGGTGACCGGCTGGTCTCGGCTGTACAAAAGCAGACAGAGGCCATCAAGCATATCCCCCTCAGTCTGCTCGTTGGCGGGGGCGCCTTCCTCCGTTTACCCCTGCTCCCGCACCACAGCAGCAGCCTCCACCAAAAACGGCGCGTTGGAGGAAGTCGTAGGCAGGCTGCCCCGCCCGTCCATGCCCCCACCAAGAAGGGCGGCAAAGACAGGGGTAAGCGACCCTAGGACGGGCGACCCAGAGATGGATGGGACTGCTCTCCAGGAGACGGTGACCACACCGCTCCCTCCTCCGGAAGAGGGCCGGGTGGAAAAATCTTTTTTTCCCTTTTATTTGTGTCCATCTGTAGAGCGGGTAGAAGCACTGAGAGGTCCAGCTCTGTCGGCTTGCTGCACCCTACTGTGCACTCTTATTACTCCAGAGTGACAAACCTGTTGAGTCCTCCGACACCCTCGGCCCGAACATGGCGGAGCATCTGGTGCCAGGCCCTTATCTGCTGAATCCTTGAGAACCGGGTCTAGGCTGGGTCCCATATGTGTGACCCTACGGGGATCCCATATGTGTATATTTTCTCCACGGCTGGTCCTAACGGAAGCCTCCGTCTTTCCCTTGGCCTAAGTCACCCAGTATTTCATATTTACTACAACTCTCTGGGCTAGTCCATATGTATTCCCCACATAACTCCGAAGAAAGTGGCTTCCGCGGCGTTCTCCTTTCTAACAGAAAGGGCACGCTTTCCCAGTGTTATCCGGACTCACTGTATGGGTTATCACGGAACAACAGTGACAGATACACTCTGTGTAAGCCCTCTCCTATTGTCCTTCCAGGCAAGACGGAGTTCAGGCTTGCACAGGGTGCTGGATGGGGTGCAGCAGCTGTAGCGCTTTGGTAGGGATTCCTATTCGTTGGTCACGACGTACGTAAGAGTGACCGACTGATAGGGAACGTGAATGAGGGAACGGAGACGTACGTCACGTTGCCATATCTCCTGCTGCCCACCGGGGCGCCCAGCTTATCAGGCTTGGCTCCTCAGCAAAAAAACTGAAGTGCAATCGCACCTACTGCTCATTATATACCCGCGCTGCTAAACAGCTGATGCAAATGATTGCACACCAATGTGCATTGGCTCGTTTAGTTTCACTTAAAGTTGAAGTGGCATCTCTAGTGAGATTTCTATGCACATTTGACAGTAGCTTGAGTTGACAGTAGTCGTAGCTTAAGTTAGGATGCAGATATACATTTGTTCATTAACAAAAACAGTAACATCTGTAAAAATTGTAACAAGCAAATTTTTATATGTTAAAATTTAAGATTTAAATGGTAAAATTTGAGTTTTATTAATTAACCATTGGTCATCCATAGTATCATACATTTTGATCATGATTAGCACAGGTACGCACTTCAAAACCATGGTAAAATGTAACAATATGGTTTATATAGTATTTGTATGAAAAACTGGAGCACAAATGCTATAGCTTAATCAGAAAAAATACTGTAATTATATTTCATTTCTCCTTTAATAATTTAATACATGTTTATATTAGTAATATAATTAAATCAATATGTATATCCCACATTTCTGCCACTATACTTCACGTTAATTGAGATAATAAAATATTTCTACTCAAAACAATAATTTGTTCAATTATTTCTCCCTATTTATTTTTTGTATTGATGTAAAAGTTAATTTACCATGAGTTTGAAATACAAGAGGGTGGTGGTCACGAAGATGATTTGAAGTGTTTCCCCTCTTGCAGCGACTTTCTTTTTGCATGTTCTGCAGACAGGGTGTCCACCCTCTTATAAGTTTCCCTCAGGACATTTGTAAAAGGCAAAATGACCACACCTCTGATTTGGCTGAAAAATCTCCAGAGCGCTGTCACTTCCTTCCGCCATGTCTTGTCTTTTTTTTTTTTTTTTGCTGTGAGTTTTCAAAATCACAATAATCAAACATGGTTGTAATGAAAATTCAGCAGTGTAATTATAGATGTAATTACATAAAGGAATTACGCTGTTATTACATGCTGATATTGTTTAAAGCATAAGACAATGTAAAATTTATATGTATATATATATATATATATATATATATATATATATATATATTTCAGAACTTTTTGAAAACAATGATTAAGACCTTTACACTCACATGTATTCAAGTGGTAGGGTATGTAAAGATATGAATTGATGGATAAACCAAACAACATTTTTGCAGTCATTAAGTTTTCTTGAAAATGGTATATATTTTTTTATTTAACCATATGAAACTAAAATAAATACAGAGAGTACATTACTAAGAATTTGTAACGTGTTTTAAACTAAATGTTGGAAAGATTTTTTCTGTGAACTTTCTTTTTTGTCATTGACTCTAAAGCATCCTTGGACAGAGGATGTTGTTTACAGTGTATGTTTTAAAATATGACATTTCATTGCATCTCAGAGGTAATGTGAACATGGTTTGTGTGTGCAGGGAAGCATTATGGCGTGTACAGCTGCGAAGGCTGTAAGGGTTTCTTCAAGCGCACAGTCAGGAAGGACCTGAGCTACACCTGCAGGGACAACAAGGAGTGTCTGGTTGATAAACGTCAGCGCAATCGCTGCCAGTACTGCCGCTATCAGAAGTGCCTGGCCATGGGAATGAAAAGAGAGGGTGGGTACCTGTCAGTCTTCCACTTAAGACGTCTCCTGTAGTGTGAACTAATACATCAGCAGTCTGTTTTGTAATATTTAGGTATTGTAGGTGGAGAATGGATGAGGTGAAACGTAGTAGCGTTATTGTAGTGTTTGAATAGGTTTTATGGTAGATCAGCATTATGTGATGGAAATTCTGCATTGTTTTCTTTTGAGAAGGTGGTGTCAGTTATAGCACGTTAGGAGAAGCACAATGATCATCTGAACCGAAGTGACGGTGGATTGATTGGATTTAGTAAAACAATGTAGGAACAAATGGCCTATTAGTCCCCTGACAGATGATGGAAAGCATGTCATATGTGAGTGGGAAATAACCATCAGGACAAAAACTAGGCTTGGGAACTGAGAACTAGTTGTGATTTTCATAACATTTACCTCCATTAACGGTTCATATCTGCATTCAACGCATTACTCACTGAATCCTTTGTGTGGTTCACAAATTATTCAATGAGCTGAGAACTATTGCCATATTATGTGTGCTCAAGGTTCATGAACTGACAGTTTTTTTTTAGATCTATAAATAACAAAAAGGACAACAAAAAAACAACAACAATAAAATATGCTATCAAAAAGTAGTGGTCAACCATTAGGGTTTTTTAATAGTCAATTCCGATATCATAAAGAACAAGGTTATAGATTGATGTTTGGATGTTATGGATAACATAGAATTTAATTTTAAAAAACATTTTCAGGCTCAGACGTGGAAGTCGCCATAGCACAAACTTCTATTGTGGTAAACGGGAGATGGCAGTAAATTTAATTTTTGTATTCTCGTTTGCTCCAATAACAAAAGAAAAAAAAGTCCATGATTTTCTTTCCAAAAGAGGGAAACAATATAGGGAGATTTATAACAGCAGTCAGAAGAGAGAAAGTTGCCATATGCCATCACTTCCTCAGCCATTGTATTAGTGTTAATTATTATTTTTATTTACTGCCAAGGTATAACAAAGCATAGTGTTATTGTCATGGTGGGTTACATGAAGGCAGACAAAGAAGAAGATTAGTTTCAATACAAAGTTTTAATGACAATCCAGAAGACAATAAGGCTGAGCAACACACACTTACACATAACGGTGATCGGAGAGGGAATGAATGTGAGGGACCAACTTGTATACCAAACACAAATGAGGATAATTAATAGAACCCAGCTGACACATATAAACTAATAATGAGGAGCGGGCAAACTGAACAAAGGAAAACATAATGAAACTAACAGAACACAATGGTGACATATCGCGCGCCACCCATCCGGGAAGGTGCGACCATCCACCATGGTCGAACAATAAAGGGAGGGCCGGAGGCAGCTTTGCATAACTGCACACTATTAATCATTAGTTAAGCATTAGTAAACAGTTAATAATTTATAAAGCATTTATAAACATTAATAAGCAGGTTATAAATACAGCTATAAATTCTTTATTATTGATTTAAAAACATATCTATAATGTGTTTACTAATTGTATTTTCATACTTTATTAATGATAAATTTATCATTTCTAAATGAAGTATTGCATTATTTATAAACCAGTTATTTAAGAGTTGTCAGTGGTTCATAAGATTACTTAGAAAGTGTAAGTAAATGATTAATAAACTATTTAAATGTACATTCATACATCTTATTATTCAGACATATAGAAATAGTTACTTAGTGTGTTAATAAATTCTTCATTAACATGTATTTATACTGTAATTCATGGTTATTTCAGGTAGTGATAAAGCATTTAGTAGTGGTCTGTTAACTATTTTTGTGAGCTCATTTAAAGTGAGGACTAGTTATGCCTTGTAAAGCATTTATAAAGGAGATTAAAAGGCTCAGTTATATATTTCTATGTTCTGTATCACAGTGTTGTGTTTGTTTTATTTTTCTGTTTAGAAGATAACTGAGTCTTTAAATCTCCTTTATAAATGCTTTACAAGGCATGAATAGTCCTCACTTTAGATGAGCTCACAAAAATTCAGTTAACTGACCACTACTAAATGCTTTATAACTACCTGAATTTACTACATTTACTTACACTTTCTAAGTGATCTTATGAACCACTGACAACTCTTAAATAACTGGTTTGTAAATAATGCTATACTTAATTTAGAAATTATTAATTAATAATTAACAAAGTATGAAAATGCAATTATTAAACACATTATAGAAATGCTTTAATCAAGAAAAAAGCATTTATAGCTTTATTTATAAACTGCTTTTTAATATCTATTAATGCTTTATAAATGATGAATTAACGGTTAACTCATGCTTAACTAATAATTAATAGCAGTTATTATAAAGTGTTACCGGATGATGTGATGGTGAAGGGATGGTGAGAGGCAGACAACACAAAAGGATGGTGATAGTAGGATGACGATCCCCTGGCGATGACAATGGTGGTTGGCCGATGGCACAGACTCCGAGCTCCCCAGTGCCGAGCCCCAGGGAGGAGCCAAGATGGTGTTAAGGTGGCTGACGGCATCTGGGGGACGACCAACGGAGACAGCCGGTGGATACACTGGCGCAGACCAAGGGTCGAGGGAGTTGAGCGACATCGCTTGTGCAGGAAACCCAGGCAATGTCGCGGCGACGAGCGTTGTAGGTGGAGTCGGAGAACCCGAGGGTTGGGGCGATGACGGTGTGGGTAAGGACAGAAGCGATGACGACGGGAGGGAGGAACCTGCTGCAGCCGAAGGAGTGCATTGGATGGCCCGTAAGTCTGTGGCGGATGTTGTGTGACGACCGACCAAGTGGGAGCCGGTGGAAAGAGGGACTCCAGAGGAGCCACTAGACTGAGGGTCTCTGGTGGAGCCGAAGGTGGGAGGAGCCAAGATGGAGCCGACAGGTCGAGATGGCGCGAAGGGATCCGAGGCCAGAGGCGGAGCCGAAGGTACCATCCTGTATAGGCGCTGCTGGTGGTTGCTCGACCTGCGGCTCGATGTCATTGCAGGGAATCCCCAGAGACGGTGCAGGGGCTGCAAGCATCCGACAGCGATGGGACTGGAGGACTGGCAGAGCTCTGTGAGGGCGGCGATGAAACAAGACTTGAGATGATAAAGGTAATCATGACACAGTTCACACAGGATAGAGCAAAAAATAATTTCCCAGTTCTCACAGTTCTCCTTGGATAATACAGATGAATTAGATATTGGGTTGGATATGGTGGGAGTTGACAAGTCCCCATCGAAGTCTATCAGCCAGTCCTTCGTCTCAGTTCCCTAGGCCGTTTGTGTCTTGTGTTCACACCCCTGGTCACATCCACTGACTGCAGCCGGTCTGGCTGCTCTGTCTGTGGGGAGCCCACGTGACTTCTCTGCGGTCAATGGTGGTAAAACAGGGTCTGGCTGTGCTCTGAATCGGGACGCGACACTCTCCAGACACCTCACGATCGCTTCCCTCCAACTCAGTCCGGTGGTGTCTGAAAGGTTGATGATGTCTCCAAGGATGATGCAGTCAAAAATGACTTCATTAATACACTACACTCCTCCTCTTTTTTTCCAACTATAAATATATTTACTAGAGTCACAAATTCTTCTACAACTGTTATTGATAATATTGTTATAAATATACGAAATGTTAAGCTTGAATCAGGAGTTTTGCTTTTTGATATATCTGATCATTACCCAACAATACTGTACTTTAATTTTGACTATAAATGATTACCCTTGTGTCACCTGATAAAAATTAAAGTAGTAAATGTTCGAACAATGCATCAACTTAAGCCAAGTCTGCAAGCTAAAGCATGGAACACTGTTTATTGTTGCTGCGATCCTGACACCGTATATGATTTCTTGGTAAATGAAATAACAGACTCTATTCGCTGCTCCATTCCTATAAAAACTGTTACACACAGAAGGGCAGAACACAAACCCTGGCTAATAAGGGCAATTTCTAACTCCATTAAACAAAAGAATAAACTTTACCAAATATATGTTAAGAAACCAAATGTAGAGAATAAAACTAAATACATTGTTTACAAGAATAAATTGTTATATATAATCAGAAAAAGCAAATATAGTCACTATTCTGAACTTATAAAAACCTCGCAGAGAGACTTCAAGAAATCATGGAAAGTGCTGAATAATGTTTTGAATAGGGACCATAAAGACACCGTGCTCCCAGATACAACAAATAATACTGATCTTGCAAATTAATTTAATAATTATTTTGTATCAATAGGGGCAAATCTCTCAAAAAACATTACTCAACCACACAGTGTCTCTTACCAACAATATATGTCAAGCAATTATCCAAACTCCTTCTTCCTAAAGCCTACTGACGCTACTGAATTGTATAATATCATAATGACCCTGAAGAGCTCAAATTTTGCTGGAGAAGATGAAATTAGCAGTAAAATATTAAAAAGTATTGCCAAAGAAATAATTAAAACATTTAGACATTGCATTAATGGAACTGTTCCCAAAATGATAAAAATTGCAAAAATAATTCTGATTTTCAAAGCTGGTGATAAAAACGACATAACAAATTATCGTCCCATATCCATTTTACCAACTCTTTCCAAAATATTGGAAAGAGTGGTTTATAATAGACTTATTAATTATCTTAATACACTGAACATACTTAACCCATCCCAGTATGGCTTTAGGAAAAAACACACCACCTGTATGGCGATCCTTGATCCTACTGAAAAGATCAATGATGCCATTGAAAAGGGGGAATATGGTATTGGTATATTCTTAGACATTTCAAAGGCCTTTGATGCCATCGACTTTACCATATTACTGTATAAATTGCACCATTATGGAATTAGAGGTCAACCACTGAATTGGTTCAAGAGTTACACCAGAGGCAACAATATGTAACTATCCACGAACAGACATCAGAAAATAAACACATTCAATGTCGTGTTCCACAATGATCCATGTTAGGTCCTCTCTTCTTTATTATTTACATTAATGATCTGGAAAATTCATCAAAGATTCTTCATAAAGTAATCTTTGCAGATGACACTAACTTGTTTCTATCACACAAAAATGAATTTGAACTTCAACAACTACTTAAAAAAGAGCTAAAGAATGTGGATAATTGGTTCAAAGTAAATAAATTATCTATAAACACCAGCAAAACACACTACATAATATTCTGTCCAAACAAAAAACAACTTAATTTTGATGATCTAAATTTCCAGATTAAATAAAGGGAGAGGAACTAAAGAGAGTGAAGACGACTAAATTTTTGGGTGTCTTTATAGATGATCACTTAAATTTTAAACACCATATTGAATATATTGTCAAAAAGCTATCAAAATATTAGGCATGTGCCGGTATCAAATTTTCATGCTGCGATTAATTGATTGAGCTTTTATCACGGTATACGGTATTATCACGATATTTTAATTGCACAAGAGAAACAGACGGATTGGGGGTATCTAAAAAAAACTTGCATCACAATGTGTAATTGTGATTGTCAAAACATTAATTTTATTTTTTAGTGACAACATGTTATAATGTTTACATGGTACAGTTACTGAGGCTACTGTTTGTATTATTGCTTAACACAATTTTCATGATTTCAATTAAATTCTTGGATTTAATTTCAATCTTGATTCAATATTGACTCATTTGGATAAATATTAGGTAGGCTACAGATAGCCTGCATTTAATTTTTTCTCAAGAAAAATTATATCTCTCATAATGCTGTAAACATACAGAGAGAAATTAAATATAATGCATACAATATAAATATAATAATAATATAAATATAAAAATGTAATATGCCGTAATTTTCATTATAATAACAATTATATAATGACAAGTAAACATATATTAAATATGTAATATAGTGCACATATTTAGCAAAATACTCCTCACTATAGCTATTTTCTTATAGTCAACTAACATTAAATGTTAGTTGACTATAAGAAACCTGAGGTAAATGTAACCTGAGGTAAATGTAACGTTCTGTGACATAATTGTTCTCCTGCAGTGTTATTGACCTCTTTCCGTGGTTGAAAAACACTGATTGATCGAAAGTACGTATACCTTTCGGTGGGTTGTACTGTATCTTTAATAAAAAGTAACAGATGATCAGTTTACTTGATCTGAGGCGCGCGATCTGTCACGTCATTTACAAGCACCAAAACAGTATTTATTGTCTGAATTTCGTTATAAAACCTGAGAGCTGATATTTTTTTCATATCAAAAGTAACCTGCTCTGTCTAGTCTGTCGGTGTCAGTGTCCTCTTTGCTCCGCGATTTTTCTCTGCGTGAGAAAATGGATGTGTGGCGCGAGACCGTGTGAAAGTGTCAATTGCGTGAGTCTCAAGCTGCTGAATGCGTGAGAGTTGGCAGCCATGCGGGGGATAAATAGTCGGCAGCGTTCCTCCTTCCGCCGTGCTTCTTCTCCATGTGAGGATTGTTTACATTAGACTAAAGTGCACACTGCATTCACACAGTGCTTCTACATGTGATGTGGGGATTGTTTACATCAAAGTGCGCACGTGTTTTGCGCAGCATATACGCATTGTTTTTTTAAGCGGTTGATGGAAAATAAGCTGATGCGCGTTCTAAAAATCTAAATTCGGATCTATTATTTTTCACGGTATTTCGAAGTCCCCGCGATAACAATATCGTGCATATTCATTACCGCGATTTATCGCATTACCGAATACCGGCACATGTCTACAAAATATGTTGGTCTGTTCTTTAAGCTTAGACATCTGCTTCCTCATGCAATATTACTTGCTCTTTATAAAACCCTCTTTGAACCCCATTTAAATTATTGCAATATTATATGGTGCAATACTTATTGTACTTCAAAAAAAATTGAAATTCTGCAAAAACAAATAATTCTTGCCATATCATGGTCTGATTCCAATGTTCCAACTCATTCTATTTTTTCTAGGTACGATATCTGAAGACTAACTGAATTTAATATATTTCACAATGCATGTACTATGCAGGGTTTTTCCTGCATAGCCAATTATGAGGCGGCCGCCTCCGTCAAATTTCGGGCCGCCTCCGCCTCTCGACAAAACTCAAGTCAGGGAATCACATGATTAGATACCTCTTTTCCAACGACACGGTTCCGCTGCGGGTTCACAGCCTGTGTTCATTCTCAAACCGTTCTGCGCATTTCGACGGCATCAGAAAAAGCATTTAAACTTGCTGGTCTCGAACGGAGCAAGGTAAATTTCTGTGAAACCGCACGAGCCGCTGCCCCTCCCCCTTTTCAACATCTCCTGTCAGTCATCACAACCACCACAGACGCACGCAAGTCAAGAAGCACCTTCCTTCCGCAGCATCGAAGTGCCTTCACTTGTCACAGCCAGGTACCGATAGTGTTTTTCTTAAGCTTTGGCTTTGTTGTGAAATTAAAACACTTAGTTACTTAAAATATATCCATAGAGCCAGCCTGACTTAGGCAATAGTCCAACATTTTTCTGGCGTTTTTATAAAATAAGCTATCACAAGTAACTCAGCAGGCACGTAATTTACTACTGTTTTGTAATTTCATGGCTTACTAATTTACGTTGCATAGTAGTTTTTTTTTTTTTTGCGCTTTATTTACATTCAAGTGATATAGAGGGCTTGTCAGATGTTACCAGCTCAGTAACATCTGACAGGACAGGAAAGTTAGTTTTTCTGAGGTGAGGAAACTTTATTTCGAAATAAGTTACGAAAATAACGTTAGAATAATGACACTGACATAGCCTGACATCAACTCATCTGACAGCAGATACTGAATCAGGTACAAAGTGTTTTTTCTCAGGCACTGACTCAGAGTGATGGGGAGTCACGTTAGCCTCTGAACTGTAAATAAAATCAAATTTTCTGATTATTAAAATACCTAAAAAAAAAAAATACATGCTTGTAAAAAGTTTTTTTTTTTCAGTCAGTGGAAGGCTTTATGTGTACTCAGGGCTCAGTACACTTTCATGTGTACACATGATCTGGATTTTTTTTTACCACCTAATTTTGAGCCAGAAAACGTTCCATAATGAGGTGCAGAGTGCCCCAGATTAATGCCTTTATCTTTAAAATGTGCAAAATTTTCGCACGGGGGAGCTATCATTAAAAAGAGACTGAAAATCGGCAGCAATAAAGAATTTCGCTCGATCTTCTTCCACTCCCGCGGTCAACCGTCTGACTGAGTTCATAAGCGAGGACCGTACAGTAGTCACAGTACTTCTGACTCCTGAAGGTAAACGGGCTGGGGTGTATGTGGACAGTTGAAATATTGTTTTTAGTTAACTTAATCCATGCAATCACTCCTGTGTGATCATCGAATCCAGATTATCTTAAAATACTCCGTCATTCATGGTCACTCAGATAAGAGGAAAACATCATTCAGGCAGCCATGCAAATTATAAAATGCCTATTGATGAACAATAAATCTAAATAAAATTAAAATCGCTATGGCTTAGTGATTATGAAAGTTCTGTAATTTTTGGATTACTGATAAGCGCGAGTCTTGAGAAACAGGCGTTTATTTATTCATTCTCAGTGTTGAGAAACGTAGTCTGCATGTGTTACGTTATTGTTAATAATAACTAAAGTGCCTAATTATGTTACATAGTTATTTTGTATGAAAACTAGCGCATTAGTTACTTATGGATTAAAAATTACCATTCTATCAGTGCTGCGCGAGCTCTCTCTCACAAACACAGACTGAGCGCACAGAGAGAGAAGATAATTGTAAATTGAGAAATTAAGTTTAAATTTTGTTTTTGGTGGGGTTTTTTCTGTCAAAATGTCAAAGCATTTTTTATTATCCATCCGTGTTTTTAACATTCGTTAAAAGACAGACGTTCTCTTACGAGAGGTTCTCTCGTATTGCGTAAGTTTAGCTTACGCTACGGGAAAGATTCATCTTCTCGAGATACTGAAGCCAAAAAATTATCCTTAATTTTGTATTCCTTGTCAACGCAGTGCAGCAGCTAGCAGACCTAGAGCAGGCCATCTCGCGTGCTCATTGGCTGCCCTGCGGGCAACTGCTGCAGCCTACCAGTGAGCCCGGCGTGACGTCATGCCCAATGAAGGGCGCCCGCGCCTTCATAGCGTCACAGCCCGCCAGTATGGGCGTGGCTTAGCGTATAACACTAGGGGCTGTAGGCTGACTTCCCTGATTTTCGTCTCTTCAGCGAGCTCTTCGCATCGCTGGATCTGAGAGAAGCCACCGCCGCCGTCGAACAGCGGACAGCCAGCTTAGGAGAGCGCTGAGGAAGCTGGCCGTCTTCGCCACCTTCAGCCATCCGTGCGAGCTACGCTATCCGGCGACGTATCCTTTACCTTGCTAAAACCTATTCTAAAACCTATTCTAAAAGAGCAGCGAGTGACTTTTTTAAGACGCCTCGCACTTCCGGCTGTGAAGCGCTTCCGCTGTCGACCCTGCGGGCTCAACTCGAAGCCTTCAACACCCCCCGCCTCTCCTCACCGACGCGCAGCTGCCGCTCACGAGCCTCACTGCCGTCGCATCTGAGAATGAGGCCGAGGGACATGTACGAGCACGCGGCTAGCTCTCTTTACGTTACAAGAGAGCTACCCCGCCCTCGTGTCCCCGTTCGCGCGTCATGCAGAGCCCTCTCGAGCTCTCTGCATGACCCGGACGGGCATCATCTGTGTTACATGTAGGTCCCGTGCCCACTACTCGTGCGCGTGCTCTCGTACAAACACTGTTCCAGTTCTGCTCGACCACCGAGCACGCGGCTAGCTCTCTTTCCGTTACAAGAGAGCTACCCCGCCCTCGCGTCATGCAGAGCCCTCTCGAGCTCTCTGCATGACCCGGACGGGCTTGCGCGCCGCCGTCAAAATGTCTCGCCCTGTCAGTCCCCTTAGATAAGGCTACTGCAGTGGTGTATTTGGCAGCCAACGAGCCGGTAATGCAACCCGCTCGCCTGCACACATCCGCCGTTCTCGCGGCGACCCAGAGAAATCTGAAGTGAGTATAATGTCAGATTAATAATGTAAGTTACGTGCCCGCTCACGCTTACTAACAGACACATCGCCTCCGAAAAGACGTGCGTGTTTAAGTTTATTCCCTGTCAGTCCCCTTCAAACAGGCTACTGCAGTGGTTCAATTAGCAGCCAACGAGCCGGTTTGTTGACCCACTCGCCTGCACACAAACGCCGTTTTCACGGCGACCCAGAAAAATCTCAAAAAGAGTATTTAATGTCTGGTCCGGCTCATGCCGTCGGTGTTGTAAGTGTAATGAAAGTGCCCACGCCCCAGTGTTCACCACTACACATAAGCACTCCGAACCTCGCAGAGCACACTCTCATGAAGCGCAGAAAAGCCGCTCGAGTGTTGAATGTAAGAAATGTGTCCACAAGTCTGTGCCCACTATCTGCCCGCTCTGTTACACGATCAAGAAAGCAGGTTATGAATGTAAGTCTCGTGCCCGCCAGAGTGCGTTCACGCTTGCTAACAAAAAAAACCTCCCCCCGGGCTCCGCCCGCGCGTTTAAGTGTTATCACAAAACGCAAGGCATTAATAAAA
Organism: Siphateles boraxobius; assembly: GCF_051911475.1. Lineage (NCBI taxonomy): Eukaryota > Metazoa > Chordata > Actinopteri > Cypriniformes > Leuciscidae > Siphateles > Siphateles boraxobius. The sequence goes on along the minus strand of NW_027508722.1, from coordinate 15,763,474 downwards.
CGCTCCCCATCCATTATGATCGGGCCGTCAAATACACTTGTAAGTCTAGTGCCCGCGCTCACGCTTACAGGTAGCTTTTCCGCCCGGAGCGCTGCTCGCGCGTCAAAGAGTGAAAAAAGAATGTTCCCCATCCCTTATGATTGGGACATCTCACATAAATCAGCCGGTCTCGGCTTTCAGCGAGCAGCCATTGCCCAGAACCGAGAGCGCGCGCGCCGCGCTTTCGGCTCCAGGTCAGTTTCACAAAAGAAAGCAGGTTATGGATGTAAGTCTCGTGCCCGCCAGAGTGCGTTCACGCTTGCTAACACAAACCTCCCCCCGGGCTCCGCCCGCGCGTTTTAAGTGTTATCACAAAACGCAGGGCATTAATACAACGCTCCCCATCCATTATGATTGGGGCGTCAAATACACTTGTAAGTCTCGTGCCCGCGCACACGCGCTCACGCTTACAGGAAGCTTTTCAGCCCGGAGCGCTGCTCGCGCGTCAAAAAGTGAAAAAAATTTAAAAAAATAAAGAAGAATGTTCCCCATCCCTTATGATTGGGACATCTGACATAAATCAGCCGGTCTCGGTTTTCAGCGAGCAGCCATTGCCCAGAACCGAGAGCGCGCACGCCGCGCTTTCGGCTCCGGGTCAGTTTCACAAAAGAAAGCAGGTTATGAATGTAAGTCTCGTGCCCGCCAGAGTGCGTTCACGCTTGCTAACACTAACCTCCCCCCGGCTCCGCCCGCGCATTTAAGTGTTATCACAAAACTCAGGGCATTAATAAAACGCTCCCCATCCATTATGATCGGGGCATCAAATACACTTGTAAGTCTCATGCCCGCGCACACGCGCTCACGCTTACAGGAAGCCTTTTCGCCCGGAGCGCTGCTCGCGCGTCAAAACATGACAAAAGACTGTTCCCCATCCCTTATGATTGGGACATCTCACATAAATCAGCCGGTTTCGGCTTTTCAGCGAGCAGCCATTGCCCAGAACCGAGAGCGCGCGCACCGCGCTTTCGGCTCCGGTTCAGTTTCACAAGCCCGCAAATGGCGGCGGTCTGAACCCGGAGGCCATTCGCCCCCTAGCGGCTCACATAGCTGCGTGGGAAACTATCCCAGGGATTTCAGAATGGGTGTTGAGAACAATAAAGCAGGGCTATACACTTCAATTCATTCGCCGTCCCCCGCGCTTTCAAGCCCGGACCGCGACGATAGTGAATGCGGAAGTAGCACACCTACTTCACGCAGAAATGGCAAAGCTGCTGTGCAAAGGGGCTATAGAAAAGGTACCGCCTTCTCTGAGCGAGTCAGGCTTTTACAGCCGATATTTTCTCGTACCCAAGAAGGACAGAGCCTTCAGACCTATCCTAGATCTGAGACATTTGAACTAAGTGCTTGCGAAAAGACCGTTCAAAATGCTTACGACCAGGAAAATCCTCGCGCACGTTCGCCCGAGGGACTGGTTTATTTCTCTTGATCTGAAGGATGCCTATTTTCAGATTCAGATAGTACCCCGTCACAGGCAATTTTTGAGATTTGCCTTCGACGGTCAGGTATATCATTACACCGTCCTGCCGTTCGGCCTGTCCCTGGCACCCCGTACATTTACAAAGTGCATGGACGCGGCGCTCGCCCCCCTGAGAAGTCAGGGGCTGCGAATAATGAACTATCTGGACGATTGGCTGATATTGGCACAGTCAGAGACAGAACTGCTATCTCACAGAACAGTGCTTCTCAGTCATCTGGAAAGCTTGGGTCTCACGGTCAACTGGACCAAGAGCTCATTACTGCCCAGCCAGTCAATTTCCTTTTTAGGAATAGCACTGGACTCGGTGACCATGACGGCTCGTTTATCGACACAGCGCGCGCGCGCCGTGTTCGCCACCTAGCCGCATCTTTCCAGAAGGGCAGCTTTCTCCCTTTGAAAACATTGTAAAAGGATGTTGGGCTGTATGGCATCAGCTGCAGCGGTGCTCCAGCTGGGCCTACTGCGCATGCGCCCGCTCCAACGCTGGTTGAATGCTCGCGTGTCCCGCCGGGTGTCTGGCGGCCAGAAAATCAGAGTGACTCAGGCCTGCATTGCAGCTCTGCAGCCCTGGTTAGTGGCCGACTGGTACCAGCAGGGAGTAATGATGGGAACCATCTCTTATCGTAAAGTCATCTCGACAGACGCGTCCAACTAGGGTTGGGGCGCACTGTTCGAGGGCAGACCGGCCTTTGGCCAGTGGTCAGACCAGGAGAAGGGGTTTCACATAAACTGTCTGGAAATGATAGCGGTCGAGAACGCGCTGAAGTGCTTCCTCCCGTTCATACAGGACCAGCATGTTCTTGTCCGCTCGGACAACATGTCTGTGGTATCCTATGTAAACCGTCAGGGCGGTGTCAGATCCAGAAATCTCTGCAATCTGACGGAACGCCTTCTTATTTGGTCTCAGATCCACCTGCGCTCACTGAGGGCGGCGCATGTGCCTGGCCATTTGAACGACGGCCCAGACAAACTGTCCAGGGACAATGTTCCCCAGGGGAATGGTCCCTGCACCCCAAACGGTCCAGAAACTGTGGCGCCTATTCGGCAGAGCGGAAGTCGACCTATTTGCGTCAAAAGACAACGCTCAATGCCCGACGGTCTGTTCGAAGGACGAGGAAGCGCTGGCCCAGGTTTGGCCCAGCCTCCCGCTATATGCTTTCCCTCCGGTCTCTCTGTTGCCACAGGTGATCAAGAGAATCAGTGAAACGCGCCACTCGGTGCTCCTCATAGCCCCGCGTTGGGAGAATCAGATTTGGATCCCGGAACTAGCAGGGCTGTCACATACAGCTCCGTGGCCGAATCCGGTGAGGGCAGATCTCCTCTCTCAGGCTCGCGGCACAATCGTGCATCCCAATCCAGAGCGCTGGTCTCTGCATGCATGGTTGATCAACGGGTACTCGTTGCCCTGCCAGAAGGAGTGATGAACACGATCATGCAGTCTAGAGCCCCTTCCACGAGAAGGCTCTACGCGTCTAAATGGTCGGTGTTCTCTGGATGGTGCACCGACAGAGGTCTGGACCCGCTGTCATGCGGGGTGGCGCATCTGCTCACATTCCTACAAGAGCTGTTGGATAAGGGAAGGTCCTCATCCATGCTCAATGTATACGTAGCGGCCGTGGCAGCGTTCGCAGAATCGACGCACGGCCAGTCATTGGGAAGACACGAGTTGGCCATCCGCTTCCTTAGAGGAGCTAGAAGGATGAATCCGCCGCGCCCCCCGTCGGTTCCCATGTGGGATCTTTCATTGGTCCTCGAGGCCCTGAAAGCTTTTCCATTTGAACCACTAGACACCGTGGGGTTGAAATATTTATCACTGAAAACCGTCTTTCTGACTGCACTGTCGTCAGTAAAACGTGTAGGGGACCTGCATGTGCTGTCTGTCAGCGCGTCGTGTCTTGAGTTCGGACCGAATGACTCTAAAGTCATCCTCAGACCTAGACATGGCTATGTCCCTAAAGTGATGGGCACTCCATTCAGAGCGCAAGTTATTTCATTGTCAGCTCTCCCAGCATCTGACAGCGAAGGTGATGTGAATCTCCTCTGCCCTGTCAGAGCGTTGAGGTTTTACATTACGCGCTCCGCCACCTTCAGGCGTTCGGAACAGCTTTTTGTTTCGTTTGGTGGGCGCACCAAGGGTCTCGCCTCCTCGAAACAGAGCCTGTCCAGATGGATAGTAGACGCTATAGCGGCCGCTTACGCGTCAAAAGGTCTGCAATGCCCACTGGGCATCAGGGCTCATTCCACGAGAGGCGTGGCCTCTTCGTGGGCATGGTCCAGTGGAATTTCTATCTATGACATATGTGTAGCGGCGGGGTGGAGCTCCCCGTCTACCTTTGTCAGGTTTTATAACCTAAAAGTTCCTGCCTTGCAGGCTAAACTGTTGTCAGTCTGAAGGAGAGGTGTATTCTGCCCAGATCTCCTGCTCAGATCACTCTCACATGACTCAGCTCTCCTGGTTGAGCTGCACTAAGTAGGGTATGTGCCATGTGCCTATACAGACCGGCGCGCTGCTCTGTATTCCCTATGTGTGCTTATGTACAAGTGATGGCCCGCATGGCTGGCCACCTTATTTTTTCCACTTATGGGGTTCCCCTGAAAGCTCGGGGTCTCATGTGGATGCTTGGCGCACACGGCGTTGACAAAGTGTTCCCGTAGCGTAAGCTAAACTTACGCAATACGAGAGAACCTCTCGTAAGAGAACGATACTCGGTTACTAACGTAACCTCGGTTCTCTAGAGAGGGAACGAGTATTGCGTAACCGGCCGTGCTCGCGCCACGAGCGACTTCGCTTCAGTCGACGAAAACCAGGGAAGTCAGCCTACAGCCCCTAGTGTTATACACTAAGCCACGCCCATTCTGGCGGGCTGTGACGCTATGAAGGCGCGGGCGCCCTTCATTGGGCGTGACGTCACGCCGGGCTCACTGGTAGGCTGCAGCAGTTGCCCGCAGGGCAGCCAATGAGCACGCGAGATGGCCTGCTCTAGGTCTGCTAGCTGCTGCACTGCGTTGACAAGGAATACAAAATTAAGGATAATTTTTTGGCTTCAGTATCTCGAGAAGATGAATCTTTCCCGTAGCGTAAGCTAAACTTGCGCAATACTTGTTCCCTCTCTAGAGAGAACCGAGGTTACGTTAGTAACCGAGTATCGTTTTACTGTTAACACAGCCCCATATTTCGCATTCATCTAAACTTATACTTGATGTTCTTTTTAGAATAAGTGGTTCGTTTTGCTATTATTGTACTCCTGTCTATTCATTGTCAACTATTTTCAATAAATATGTTTGTATTGGCTAACGTTTTTTCAGCTAATGCGAGTTCTGTTTAAAATGTGCAATGTTCAAATGCAAAGACAGCACGTCACAAATAAAAGTCCTTTTTTTGTGATTTAGTATCACATTTGGTTATTGGAATAATAAAATAAGTAGCCTATCTTAAATGTACACATGTTATTACATATTACACAAATTAAAGGTTTCTTAATTTTAGACTAGTTGACCAGCACACATTATATGCAATGCAATCTTAATCATGAATAAAAAGTGGTTTTGAGCAGTATTGAAATTTTGGACTTTCACTGCAAAAGCTAAATTGCTAGCTAAATTTTAAATTTTAGAAGTCAAAACTAGAATTATGAAGATAGGCATGTGTTTGTGTGCGTCTCGAATTGTCTCAAAAAATATGACAAACCCAACATCTTTTTCTTTCTTTTTTTAATAGTCATGGCCCCCAAGTATAAGCTTTAGATAGCTTCTTTGGGGACCAGTTCACATGCATGATCACTTTTTTGTTCTTTGCCTTATCTCAAGTCCATATGAATATACATAATGGTGATCGGACAGAGAATGAATGTGAGGAACCAACTTACATACCAAACACAAATGAGGATGATTAATATAACCCAGCTGACACATATGAACTAAAAATGAGGAGCGGGAAAACTGAAGACATAATGAAACTAACAGAACATAATGGTGACAGTTATAAATGTTTATGTTAAAAAAAAGTTAATTAAATAAATAAATAAATGAAAAATGTACTATGTATGCGATGCTGTGGAAACACGTTATCACAGTCTGTAGAAAGGGTCCATATTTGCTTAAATAATAAATGTAATTAAAAAAATATGATTTAATTATTGATATGTAAAATGGATGAAATTATGTATCAAGTCAAAATTTTTATAGAAAATCACTAATCAGTTATTTATTCTTGTCATAAGTGACAGAACGCAAGTCTGGTCTTAAAGCTTGGTCTTGACTTTTGTAAGTGGTTATTTGGTTCGTAATTTGTTATTTAGATGTCACTTCGATCCAAGCGACTTGTCGGGTTCTGAATACACAATATTTTCGTCTGTTATGATAGTCAGTGTCTGATGATGTGATTTTGAAATTCTTGTCGTGTCATGGACTACACGTTGATGCACATTCATGTCTTTCTGTCAGGACGTCTTGAAGTGTCGCAGACACCGCATCGGTTGTCATTCACTATGACACACTATACAAGATAAAACGATAAATTCTTGCGTCCCGATGCTCATTGTAGTTTACGAATCATCACAACACTCTATGTCAAAAGAATCGTGCTAAAATCGGGCTGGGACAGTCCACCTACAGCAATCTGCCATTAAGTGTCTTGCTTAGGGACACAATGGTTGTTTTTGAATTGCATCTTTTGGTTTCCAGGCCAGAACTTTAACCACTAGCCAACACCACTCAGTGGTGTGGTACAGATGGCCTGGCTGATTCCTTGACATTAATGAGTATCTCATCTTTTGTTCTGCCCCAGCTGTTCAGGATGAGCGTCAGAAGAATAAGGAGCGGGATGGAGACTATGAATTCAGCAGTGCAGCCAATGAGGAGATGCCTGTGGAGAAGATCCTGGAGGCCGAGACAGCTGTAGAGCACAGAACAAACCTGCACTCTGATGCCACTGGTTCAGTGAGTGTATTTGCATCCCACTGATAGCTGTGTATTATGCTATTTGTTTGGAAAGTCTACAGAACAAATAACATAACTAAAGAACCGGACACCATCCAAGAGAAATGGGAAATAAGCACTTTGTTGCTTATGGGTGAAGATGTACTTATATTAGCCAAATAGTATAATTTGTTTCAATAGTGTCAAAAAAGTAATATCTTTTTTTTTTTTTAAATGTAAAAGTCGATACCAGATCTGCATTATTAATCGTTAAAAGATCGCAAACTCATTCCTAAATGTCAGAGATTCGCCTGTGTCTATTAAACCTTTGTCGTTGCATCATTACATGACTACATGACTATAATTGACTATAAATGTATTTGTCATTGAATCATTCATTCAAGAGATTCGTTCAAAAAAAGCTGATGTGTGAACAAGTGAAGTCTTTATGAGAGCCATTGAATCATCATTCAAACCTTTTTTTTTTATAATTCATTCAGATTAATTAAACATTTTAAAGAGACAGCAGCAGTTGACCTTTTGTCAGAACCTCTTTTGTAAATTACATTATTAAATTACGTTATTTTGTTTAGTTGTCTGTTCAGAATCATGGAAGAATCATGATCTCAGTTTGAAGCAAAAAAGTCATGATTCTCAATTTATCAAGAATCGTGCAGCTCTAGTCTATACTGCATTGAACAACACTGACAAAGGGCATAGTTGCATTGGTTTCTGAACGGTTCTGTTCAATTTATATATAATAATTTAAAAATGTTATGCAATGTTTAGTTATTATAACAGCATATAACACCAATTGAATTAACTAATTAATCAATTAAAGAAAGATAATAATAATAATAAACATTTAAATTTTAATTTAATTTTAAGTAATATAAATTAATAATATAAATACAAATTAAAAACCAAAGTTTTTTTTTTATCCAGTGTAGTCAGCAATTTTCCTTCTTCATTCAAAGTTTAATTTAATTGAAAAGTCTGTATTTATTTTCAGGCCAACATAAACATCATACTTGAATTCAGCTGTGTTTGATGATTCAGTGTTGAAAGCTTTTAGTTTTTTTTGCTCTTGCCCCCAATGTTACATTGAGCATGTTTAGATGCACATTCTTAAACAATTGGTTAAATAGCTGACAATGCGTATGGTCATAGCCTGTGTTCTGCCGGCTTAAGTGTGCATGTATTACTATGTAACAGGAAAGTATCCTTACTGCAAATTTAATTTTATAAATGATATTATAGCCTATACTACGACTCTTTCCTGACCCAAAAAAAATTAAAATTGTCTTCTCATCTCGTGCATCCGAAGTAGAAGTGAAACAGCCAAAATGCTACGTTTGCAGAAACTGCAAGAGCAGAGAAAAGAGATCTGTACAAGTTCCATATCAGTCGCTCACGTTCGACATAACGTCGATGTGACGACATAATTGGGATCACTTCAGGGAGCCCTATCATCTTCGAGTGTCTACAGAATGAGCAAATGAATGTTGGCATGCGTGAATCATGTCACGTGCCCTGTATAAACAGGAAGCAGGCGCACGCACTCATTGTCTTTCACATCGGACCCGAGCTTCTGTTTGTCTTCCGATTCTACAATACTGCTACTGTGTTGGAGACTCCTTCAGGACTCTCTCTTTATTGTTGTTGTGACGGCGCGATCATTGAGTGGCCGCGAGCCTAAGCTCACACAACTGCTGTTTTCACTGCAAGCTTATTTCTGTCGTCTCGTTTCCCTATAGTGTTTACAGCACTGCTGTACACTGTTGCCATTCCCTGGGTGCCTCAGCACTGTGAGAGTTCGTGGAAAGAGTACTTTTTTCTATTTTTCTTTCAAAAAAGAGCAACACAAGTGGTACCCTGTAGGGCTGCACGATTAATCGCAATTTCTATGTAATTGCTCTTAAATCGAGATGGCTTATCGCGATTTTGAAAACTGCACAAAGGCTGCAATTATTTTATATGCGCATCTTGTCATTGATGTATGGCTCTGTAAACGCTGCTCCATCTGAAAGCACTGTGAATTTGAATCACTTAAAACGTGAATTTGAAAAAAACAAAAAAATTTGAAGCATTTAATAAAATCTTGTCCAACAAAAGACAACATTTAATAACATGCTTTTACTTCGAACTCACTTCATAATGACAGTTGAGCATCCTTCTGTGAGATGATGTAGCTTCTTACACAGAATAAGGCAGTTGTGTGTTTATTGGTCATGTTTAATCAATCAAAGCATTTCAATCTCCTGTTTATTCAGTTACAGTGATAGGGATTTCCTGAAATGAAGGCCGTTATCTACTTCTGTGGTGGGGCATATTTGGCATGTCTGCACGAGAGCGCCCACTGGTGTTTAGATGGAGCAGCATTTACTACCGATCAGCCGCACTGCACTGACAAGCTGCACACAAAATAATCGCAGCCTTTGCCAAATCGCCTGCGGTTTCAGTGCGATTAATTGTGCTTCCCTAGTACCCTGCATCCTTTTCAGGATGTCATTCCGCTTGTGCGTTTCTGGATGCAATCGTTCCCTGGCACCAGCAGACGGCCACAATAGTTGCCCCTCGTGTTTGGACATTCAGCACGCTGAGGCAGCCTTTGTGAATAATGTTCCCATTGCGGGAATGTGACTATGGCAATGCTTAGATCAAGACTTGCTTACCTCAAGGGAGGTGCAGTCCCCTCCCCTATGTCCAGATCTAGTGTCTATCCTGGACCTCACAATAAACCTACTTCTGTGCATGGCCAGGCTGATCTGAGGATCACCGTGAGGGCTTCCCTGCCAAGACAATCTCCGTGGGTATCTCACTCCTCACAAGCGCTTCCGCCGATGGAGCCTCCAAAAGAGCGTGCTGATCCTTCACATGGACGAGCAGTCGTGTCTTTTTTAGCTCCTTCTGACGACCAGATGTCGGTTGCAGCATCGAAGGGGGAGCTTCAGTCCTCTGGAGATGAGGATTCGGCCGAGTTTCCCACTTCGGGGAGTGTAGGGTTGCACAAGTCCGATCCAGAATGGGCGGCTATGCTTTCCTGGGCCGCCGAGAAGGTTGGGCTTGCGTGGAACCCTCCACCACGTCCCGAACCTTCCCGGTTGGACGATTGGTTTCTCGGGACGGGTCGTGCTGGTTCTCAGCGTGCCGCCCTGGTACCATTCTTTCCGGGAGTTAGTGAGGAGCTCACTAGGACGGGGACGGCGCCGTATAGTGCCAGAAGCCGTCCTAGTGGCTCCTACCACCTTACCACCCTCGATGGCGGAGCAGCTAAGGGGTATGTGGATGTCCCGCCGGCGGAGCGTGCCGTTGCAATGCAACTGTGTCCAGCGTCCGCTTCATCCTGGCGGGGCAATCCACGCCTCCCATCCAAGGCATGTAAGTTTTCGTCCGGTCTTACGGCAAAGGCTTACAGACTTTTTGAACAGGCTGCTTTCACCCTCTATGCCATGGCGCTCCTGCAGGTCCACCAGACCCAGGTACTCATGGACATTAACGATGGTTGTTCTGACCCTGAGCTCCTCCGGGAGATCCATGTGGCAACTGAGCTTGCACTCCGGGGGACGAAGGAAACCGCACATTCCGTTGGTCAGACAATCTCCACCTTGGTGGTCTAGGAGCGCCACCTTTGGCTCAACCTGTTAGATATGAGGGACACCTATAAGTATCGATTCCTGGATGCCCCTCTGTCCCAGGTTGGGTTGTTAAGCGACGCAGTCGAGAGCTTTGCCCAGCAGTTCTCGGCCGCACAGAAGCAGACGGAGGTGATCGACACATCCTGCCCCGGCAGACCGCTGCTGCTCCCACCCGTCCACCGGCCGCAGACCCTCCGTCCGCTCGTCGCCGAGGTCAGGCTCCCGCGGCGTCCTCCGCTCCCGCAAAGCCTCAGCATCAGCCATCATCCAGGTCTCAGCGTTGAGCAACCTGCATGAAGTCGACCCCACCTGTCCAGGCCGCTGCCAAACCAGGAGGCATGTGGAGGTGCAAACGACCCTGAGACGGGCGACCCAGAGGTGGATCAAGTTGCTCTTCAGGAGATGGTGAACGCAACGCTCCTTCCCCTGGTGGAGGGCCAGGCGGAGTATCTTTTTTTTCCTTTTCGTTTTGTTCCGTCACTGGCCCTCAGATACCCACAATTTCAATAAAAGAGCAATTTCTGAAACCTCTGGGTCCCAAGAGCGACTTGGCGATTAACGACGCTATGCTCTTTTCACCCCTCTTTCATCACCAGCGAGCAGCAGTGGCTGTGTCCCAGACGCACTGACGCCTCCGCACACTCACTCTGCCCTTCAACGAAAGCAGGTACTTGTTGCACCACGCACTCAGACCCTACTCCGGGCCGCTATGCCGTCCGAGTCGGGTCCCTGCATTCCGCCGCGCTGCCCCACCCCGGGTACGTCCGTGGTGCCGTTGGTCCTGCTTGCTTGGTGTCTGAGAGCTAGGCTTAAGCTTCCCAGCCCGTCTCTCTGGCTCATCCATACTATCAGACTCTGCTATGTGATTCAGTTCGCCCGGCACCCCCCAGTCTTCAGGGCAGGGCAGAATCCCAGTCCTACTGGCGAAGGACGCGATCAAGCTGGTCCCTCCAACCGATATGAAGACCGGCTTCTACAGCCCGTACTTCATTGTACCCAAGAAAGGCAGTGGGTTACGGCCAATCTTGGACCTGCGTGTCCTGAACAGTCCCTACACAGGCTGCCGTTCAAGATGCTTACGCATTTTCAAGTGCATCTGCCCCCAAGATTTACCGCACCGTCCAAATTACACCACACTGTCGCCAAACTCTTAGCTTGTGGTCGGACCCTTCATTTCTGCGGGGAGGTGTTCCCCTAGAACAAGTATCCAGGCATTCTGTGGTCACCACGGATGCCTCAGCCACTGGCTGGGGGGCCACGTACAACAGGCATACAGCTTTAGGTCTTTGAATGGGGCCTCAACTAGGGCTGCAACGATTCGTCGACGTTGTCGACAAAAATCGATAATAGAAATAGTCGACAATGAATTTCATTGTCGAAGTTGTCGCCAGACATGTTTTTTCCGACCGAGGCATCTCTCTTCATTACAATCTCTGCCGAGAGTCGCACATGCGCATTAGCTTCTCTGCTGAGCGAAAACATACAGAAATGGCAGCGTCCAACGCAGCAGCTGCGCATACCAAAACATCTAAAGTTTGGGAACATTTTAGCCTGGATACGGCGAATAAAAAGATTACCTGCATGGTTTTTAAAGCAGTCCTTGTGTATCACGGCAGCACCTCGGTGATGCACGAACATTTAAAGAGAAAGCACGTCGGACAGTTGAATGAAACAGAGTTTGACTTGCCTCGTTAAGATTTAAATAACATGGAAGCCAATACGTTTTGTTTTGGATGTACATTGTACATTTTATAAGCATAGTTCTTTTGCAACAGAATGACCACTGAATGCATCTCACAAAATGCACTTAATATTTTTGTTTACTGTTTTATTGCTGTTAATGTGCCTGCCCCTGGTTTACAGGAAGAAAATGTTTACTTGATTTTAATTAATTTTTTATTATAAACAAATGTGCCTGTCCTTTATAAAAATGATAGTTTCTTTATGTATTTATGTCTATACTGACCGAGCACTGTGCCTAATTGGTTTTAGACAGGGCATTTTTATTTACTTTTAGTATGAATCGGCCTATCAGCAGCAAAGTTCAATAAAATATGCATTTTTCATTGAAGTACCCCCTTCTTTCTTGTGTTTACTATCATTTTCCACAGAATTAAAGCAATCTCATGCTAAATTTTAGAAAATTTTATAATTATTCGATCAGTCGACTAATCGTTTCAATAGTTGGTGACTAGTCGACTATTAAAATAGTCGTTAGTTGCAGCCCTAGCCTCAACTGCATTTGGCACAACTGCCTCGAGTTGTTAGCAGTACATCTTGTGCTGGGCAACTTAAAAACGACGCTACTAGGCAAGCAAGTACTGGTCCGTACGCACAGCACTGCGACCGTTGCGATGAATCAACCGTCAGGGTGGTCTACTCTTCCGCCGCATGTCACAACTTGCCCGCCATCTCCTCCTTTGGAGTCAGAAGTACCTGAGGTCGATTTGTGCCATTTATATTCCGAGCCTGCTCAACCGTGCAGCCGATGAGCTCTCCCGGCAGCAGGTGCTACCTGGAGAATGGCAACTCCATCGCCAGGTGGTCCAGCTGATTTTCAGGCGCTTCGGGACAGCACAGGTAGGCAAGGCAAGGCAAGGCAAGTTTATTTATATAGCACATTTCATACACAATGGTAATTCAAAGTGCTTTACATAGAATAAATTAAAATTATCAAAAGAAATCAGAATAATTAAAACAGTTTAGAATAAAAGATAAAATACAGAAATCAGAATAATTTAAAACATAAAATAAAATACAGTGCAAACAGTCGGACGAACAGTGGCACAGTGCTCATTCAGTAAATGCACAGTTAAACAGATGTGTTTTGAGTCTGGATTTGAATGTGACTACTGTAGGAGCACATCTGATCTCTTCTGGAAGCTGGTTCCAGCTGCGGCTGGCATAGTAGCTAAAAGCAGACTCGCCATGCTTAGAGTGAACCCTTGGTATTTCTAGCCGATGTGATCCTAATGATCTGAGTGATCTGTTGGGTTTATATTCACTGAGCATATCTGCAATGTATTGAGGTCCTAGGCCATTGAATGATTTATATACCAGTAATAATACTTTAAAATCAATCCTAAATGTAACTGGCAGCCAGTGTAAAGACCTGAGGACTGGTGTGATGTGTTCATATTTTCTGGTTCTGCTCAGAATCCTAGCAGCAGCGTTCTGTATGAGCTGCAACTGTCTTATGGTCTTTTTGGGAAGGCCAGTGAGAAGTCCATTACAATAATCCACCCTACTGGTGATGAAAGCATGCACAAGTTTTTCTAAGTCTTGACTGGAAACAAAGCATCTATTTCTTGCAATATTTTTCAGGTGATAATATGCTGATTTAGTTATTGCTTTGACATGTCTACTGAAACTAAGGTAGATATATTTGCCACCCTGGACATGTCTCACTGCCAGCTGTTCTATTCCCTGACCGAGGGGACCCTCTGCACCTTTAAAACAGTACTCCTGGTTGCATTGGCCTCCATCAAGAGGGTAGGGGACCTGCATGCATTTTCAGTTGACGAATCGTGCCTAGAATTCGGCCTTACTAACTCTCATGTGATCCTGAGACCCCGGCCCGGATACGTGCCGAATGTTCCCACCACTCCCTTCTGGGACCAGTTGGTGAACCTGCAAGCGCTGCCTTCAGAGGAGGCAGACCCAGCCCTGGCTTTTCTCTGTCCCGTTCGCGCGCTGCGCCAAAACGGGGACAGAACGCAAAGCCTCAGAACCTCAGATCAGCTCTTCGTCTGTTACGGACGCCTGTCTCCAAGCAGAGGATGGCCCACTGGATAGTGGATGCCATCGCCTTAGCTAACAAAGCCCAAGGCGTGCCTTGCCCACCCGGGTCGTTGTGGAGCGCCCGACGCCAGGCCTAGTGCTCCTATGCCTGTGTAATTTGTGCTAGGCTGGGTCCAAATGTGGTGATCCCTGCGGTAATCCCATATATGTATTCTTCCACGACCAGCTCCCTGCTGTGAGCCTGTGTATTTTCCTTGGCAGAGTCCGCTCTGCCGTCACTGTCCGGTGTAGCCTCCCCCTTCTTAGGCTGGAGCCCAGCCCAGTGACATTCCATATGTTGCCCTGCCCCTAACCGGCCAGTTCATATGTGTATTCTCCAAATGTTACCTCCCTTCGAGGATGTGGCTTACACAGCGTCCCTCTCTCCTGGAAAGAGACACTTTCCCTGTGTTACCCAAGAGTTCCGCTGTGTGGGGTATAAAGGAACAGCAGTTGAACTCCCTCTACGCAGGCCTTCCGCCCCAGCCAGTTGGGGGTCTGAGAGTCTTGCGTAGGACGCTGGATGTGGTAGCAACCGTGGCGTTTTCCATAGGGATCCCAATTACGTCGTCACGTCGACGTTACGTCGAACGTGTGCGGCTGATAGGGAACGTCGCAGTTACTAATGTAACCCTTGTTCCCTGAAGGAGGGAACGTGAGGCGTAACGTCCCGTCGCCACCGTTGTTGACCATCGCTGTAATGGCCGTCACAATCTCGGCTCCTCAGTGAAAAACAATGAGTGCGTGCACCCTCTTCCTGTTTATACCTATACGTGCTGCGGTGTAGGGGGCGTGACGCGATTCATGCACGCCAATGTTCATTGGCTCGTTCTGTAGACACTCGAAGATGATAGCGCTCCCTGAAGTGATACCTCTGTGAATCGAACTAATCCGATTACAGTGGTTCTTGAGTCAACAACTCAGTGATTCAGTGATCCGGTTAAAATAAGCCAAGAACTGGGATATGGTCAGAGCTTGAACGTGTGCGCTATGGATGCTGCAAAAAGTTACTAATGCCAATTTTAATATTGATTGGTGTAAATGAAATCATATTTAGTCATTTTTGTGTTACCATCTGTACGGCAATTTTTGGTCAAATAACTCAAATTATTTTATAATTATAATGTTCATGCATCTTCCCTGCTACTATAGCTGTTCCAAATTATATAAAACTAGTAAATCTGCATACTGTTCATCTTAAAATGTGAACATATTTTTCCCCATGTGAAGTCCGTACATTGTAGGCTATTGTATGTGTAGCCACATATTTAGCTACACATATTTAGTTTTTAAATTTATATTTTCGTATATTGAAGTTTAATTAATAATAAAGCATAGTTCATTGATCAGTACTTTTTAGTTTTTTATACTTGAGTACATTAAAAATTAAGTACTTTTGTAATTTTACTCAAGTAAATTGAAAATGAAAAATGCTTTTAATTGGAGTAATATTTTATAGGGTATCTGTACTTTTAGTCAAGTACTTGATTTGTGTACTTCATCGACCACTGCATTTTGACATCACTACTTGGGAATAACTTGATTTTATTTGTAAAGTCTCGTAAAGGTGGTTTACTTTCTGGGTTATTGGTTTGCATGTAAACCCATACTATGGGTTATTTTAGTAAGCTGATTTTTGGGAGCCATCAGCTTATTGGTGTTCATGTAAACATGCTCAGTGTCTGCAGTCACCTCGAAATGGAACATGCTAAAAAGGTTTAGAAATGTATTTGCAAAGTTAAGCCAAGCATTGATTGTTGTCAACTGTTGTAGTTTCCTGCTTGGTGAAGAATCCCTTATTTAAAGCTGTTTAAATGCTGGTATTCCCAGAGCTGGTTTAGAGATTAATATCTTACTCTTAAAATGTCTTTGAATTCTCAGTGTTTGGAATTGAATATCCCCACACAGACAGATTGACAGGAATGAAGCCCTCAGATGTTTATCAGTACACAAATTCCCTTTATGTTGTCCATTTGCTCTAACTCTCCTCCACTGACTTCTCTGTTCTCCAGTCCAATGATCCAGTCACTAACATCTGCCAGGCTGCAGACAAACAGCTGTTCACTCTGGTGGAGTGGGCCAAGAGAATCCCTCACTTCTCTGAGCTGCCCCTGGATGACCAAGTCATTCTGCTCAGGGCTGGTACGAGCGTCAGACATTCTCACACTCATTTTGAGTTGCAGCTAATATCTGAACTATTAATATATATAAAAAAATTACTCAGCATTCTGAAGAGAAATATAAGATGTTTACACAGGACGGTTAGATGGAGAATAGCTAAAGGGAATAGATCTAATAATTTTAATAGTTACATATGTTTGTCTTAAAATGCAACACTCATGGCACAAGACACTAAAAACAGCAAGATGCAATGCACTGACAAAAAAAAAGAGGAGTGGATGAAAAATAAAGCGCTTGGATGAGTTATGTTAAGGGAATACATATCTAAATGTACATGGAAAGTGTTTAAGTATATGTATGTGATATTTTTATAACAGGATGGAATGAGCTCTTGATCGCGGCCTTCTCTCACCGCTCCATCAGCGTGAAGGATGAAATTCTGTTGGCCACAGGTCTACATGTGCCCAGAGACAGCACTCACAACCTGGGAGTGGAGGCCTTTTTTGACAGGTCACACTGAACACTGTGTTTTACATCTGTTTAATAATGTAGTATTTTTAGGGGCTTAATGTTCATAATGTCTGTACAGGGAGAGTGCACACAGTGCAGAGGTGGGAGCCTTATTCGACAGGTAATGCCTAACATCTTCTTCACTTATATTTACCTAATGTCTGTGTACCAGTAATTCTGGCTTTCAGGTGATTTATTTTTCGAATTCCTGACACATCTGCAGGGTGCTGACTGAGTTGGTCTGTAAGATGCGTGATATGCAAATGGACAAAACTGAACTTGGCTGTCTGCGTGCCATAGTTCTGTTTAACCCAGGTAGGCATTTTTTTGTCGATTTTTTTTCTTCCAGTTCCATGGATGATATATTTCTGAATTTGTCTTATTTCTTTACTTTTGTTACTTTATGTTGATTGATTGTAAAAGAAAGAAAGAAAGGGATAGTTTATAGTCATCATTTACTCACCCTTTTGTCGTTCTAAACCTGTTTGACTTTTTTCTTCTGTGGAACACAAAAGAAGATATTTTGATTTATTAATTAAGATATTAATATTTTAGCTGTGATGCTATGTGTCATGAGTAAGCAATTGAGTAGACAATCTCGGTCTAGAGCGAATGTGTGTGTGTGCGTTTCGCTTTTTATAAACCCATCCAACGTATCTGCAATGGATGCATTTTTAACATGATGTGCCATAACTATTTGAGGCTGTCTTCAATTGACACATCAAAGTAAACAATATAAACTGGTTAATTTGTCTTTCTGAACGGATGGATGATGATGGTATGGACGGTATTCCATTGTGTCCAGCGCGTTGCATCGCAATAGCCCTTTTGCTTTGATGTTTTAATGACTTTTTTAAGGTCTTAATGCAGGGTAAATTAATTTTCCCATGTAATGCGTCAGCCATGGTCCCACACCAGCTAAACACCCTCAGCCTCTGCTAGAGTAGCCACGCCCCAAACTCTTGCTATAGACTGAGCTGATGAAACAGATGGACAGATCTGAGCAGTCTGCTCTCAATGTTTACATGGTGCCTGGAACGCTCAATGTTTACAATTTTGGGGGAGATAAACCCATGAATGGCATACTAATAGTAGTCAGTGAACAATAAACTGGGTTAAGAGAATTTATTTTAACAACAAATCTTACATACTTCACTAGGCTTGGGTATCGAGTATCGAGTATCGATTGGAACCGGGACTAGCTTTGCGATTTTCCCGGTATCGTTCAAAAGTTTAAATTTCGATTCCTAGTTTCGATTCACAGTCCGCCGACCGGAAGAAGCAACCGCTGAACACCAACAAAGAAGCGTCCACTGGAAGTGTTGGCATAACCGAGCGAAGCAACTCGAGAGTCGTCCTAATGCTGCTAATAGCGCGTCAAATTCGCGCCTACCGCGTCTAGTTATACGCTTGAACACTGAATCCATTTGCGCGTCAAGAGCGAAATTGGAGTATTCGTGTCTATATAAACATAGACATTATAAACTGAAAAGCGGGCCTGTCCCCATTCGCGCCGCAAGAATTTTTTTCGCGCGTAACGCGTCTTTGCATTTAAATCACTTGCGCCAGATGCTCTATTCGCGTCTGGTGTGAACGCAGCATCAAACAGAGGTATGGATATGTTCCAAAAGTGCTCTCGACTCCGTTCGGAGCACAGGTTATTTCGCTGGTTGCTCTCTCCTCGCCAGATTACGAAGGTTTTACAAGTTGTTTCTTATTGTTTATTTGCTATTCTGCACTAGGTTAGCCCATCAGTGGGAGCACGGTAACATGTTTAAGTACCTGCAGCATCATACACTCATGTGTTTTCATGAGGTTTTCAAAAATAAAGCTCTCTTGAGGAAAGTGTACCCCTGTGAAAATATATTCATAATTTATCAAATTTATATTCAAGTTCATAGATTTGATATTTATATTGTAGTTGAAAACAACCCTGTGAGAAATTCATAGTAAAGTTCATAAAAAGTAAAAAGTTCATAGAATTAAAATTGATGGAGAAGGTCAGACTATTTCCTTCAGAAAGATCGTTGGTTAGCTAGCTCATTTAAAATATCCTAAACTTTTTTGACCCTGCCTCTTAAAAGAATCGGAATCGAGAATCGTTAGGAACCGGAATCGAAACAAGGAATCGAAATCGGAATCGTTCAAATTCAAACGATACCCAACCCTATACTTCACCTTTAAGCAAAACCTGATGACCCTGAATTCACTGTGCTTGTCAACACATTGACTGGCATTTTGGCAGAATATATATATATTAGTGCTGTGCGTTAAACGCGTTATTAACGGCGTTAACGCAAACACATTTTAACGGCGTCAATTTTTTTATCGCGAGATTAACGCTCTTTTTTCGGCCTAGCAAACTTTGTATTTTTTTCACATGCTGTTGCAACAACTATTAACGTTAGAAAAACTACAACATCACACCGGATAGATAGACCGGAAACAAAACAACAGGCGCGCCGGACGTACTTGTTTGGGCTTGCGCGCCGGCCAAAGAGTAGTAGGCTAACGTTACGTGAGTGGATGGCGCGAGCGCGAGACGCCGATCTAGAGACGTGCACTCTCAACGCAATAGAGTGCGGCGCGGGACTAGATTTGATGGGCGAGTGCGAGGGCGGGCTCGAGAGGTAATGCACTCACTCTGTGTGCGGATACGGGAGAATAAAACGATTCGCGGGACTCCCGCAAACTAGAAATATCTATGAATAAAACATACAAACTAATACATTTTTATTCTTATGTTGCAGAAAAGCAACAAGAACAACTAAAACAAAATAGAAACGATTTACAGGCCAGAGTTTCTTTTTATAACATGTTTGCAGCGTTGAGGGATGTAGCCAATCACAGACATATGTGTTGATTTCTTGAACGCAATGGGCAATCAGAAGCATTTAAAATAGACTCCCCTCACCGCTCAAAACAGACTTTTTGTTCAGTGCTGAATTCTGTATGCTGGCAAATCCTCAAATTATAACAAACAAAGTGAATATATTATGAAAGATGCATTGTGCAGTCAGCTTCATTGATAATAACAGGTGTGTGAGATTGCGATGAACTGATGTCAGCTTTTTAGGAATTATTAAGGGAGCGCACTTTGCGCGCATTCAGTCATGCCAAACCATGCACTCAGTAGCCTGCTGGCTTTTATGTTATAACAGTGGTTTGTGTGTTAATGCTTTAATAACAAATAATTTATCAGGAGCATTTATGCTGATGTGTATGGTGGCGACACGTAGGCGAAAGTATTTGGAGGTAGCCTACAAAAAAAGAGTCTATTTGCGGGCGGGAGCGGGACAAAAATGTTGCGGGCGGGAGAAAGTAACATAGAAAGTAGTTGAGAACGTCAGTTATAACGACCCACGTATTAAAAAAATGGACGGGTTTAAATCGGGCTCTGGCTCATAATTACAGTTTATGTGTCGGGCCGGGCTCGGACACAATGCGCACGGGCTCGGGTCGGGCTTGATTTTTTCGGCCCGATCTAAGCTCTACAATGGATGACTTCAGACAGAAGCACATGGATACCACAAGAACAAACTTACTGCTGATCCACTTTTCCATGTTGATAAGAGCATTAAAATTAGAAAAAATAATGAGACAAATAGAAATCAAGGGACATTTAGAATAGATAAAAATGTGCGATTAATCGCGAGTTAACTATGGCATTAATGCGATTAATCGCGATTAAATATTTTAATCGTTTGACAGCACTAATATATATATATATACAAAAGTGAGTACACCCCTCACATTTCAGCAAACATTTTAGTATATCTTCTCAAGGGAAGATACTATAGAAATGAAACTTGGATATATTTTAGAGTAGTCAATGTGCTGCTTGTATAGCAGTATATATTTACTGTCCTCTGAAAATAACTCAACATACAGCAAGTATTGTCAAAATAGCTGCCAACAAAAGTGAGTACATCCTAAGTGATAACAGCTGAATGTCGTTTAACCATGCAAAACCACTTGTCCTATTCATCATTTTCTTGTATTTGTCTGCTTGATAGGACCATACAAATGTGTGTATCTTGTTTCAGAGCTGTTAAAATTTGTGCTTTGAGTACAATTCTCTCATAATGATGTTTCACTAAACATAGTTCGGGAGGAGCACGTTCCAATAATCAATCCAATGAACTTGTCATCAACAATCATCATGACTATCCCATCAGCATGAGAGGAAGCATATATATAGGCACTCAGTCGACTCACCTACATTCCTCGACAGTTGTCTGGGTTCGGGCCAAATACCGAGCCCGGAGCCCTCTCCTTAGACAGCACGCCAAATACACATACCATTTATTCTATCTGACTTATTTGTAAGTGTGAACTGACCATTGGATGTTCAACATGGCACCTCATGGCAAAGAACTCTCTAAGGATTTGAGAATTAGAATTGTTGCTCTCCACAAAGTTGACCTAGGCTATATGAAGATATAAGAACCTGAGGCTATAAGAAGATGGTAATTGGCTGAAACTGAATTACGGTACAGGCCAGGGTAATACATAGGTTTTCCAAGACGGGTTCCACTCTGAACAGGCCTCGCAAGGGTCAATCAAAGAAGTTCAAGAAAGCCTGCAAATAGTTTGCTGAAAGAAACCTGTTAAAGAGCATGAATTACTGGATCCATGTCCGGTGGCCTGATGAGACTAAAAGAAATGACTAAAAGACTTGTTTGGCTCAGATGGTGTCCAGAATGTGTGGTGACACCCTGATAAAGGAGTACTAAGAAAATTGTGTCTTGCCTACAATCAAGCATGGTGGTGGTAGCATCATGGTCTGGGGCTGCATGAGTGCTGCTGGTACTGGGGAGCTGCGCTTTATTGAGGGAAACATGGATTCCAACATGTACTGCGACATTCTGAAGCAGAACATGATGCCCTGCCTTCAGAAACTGGGCCGAACGGCATGATAACGACCCCAAACACACCGCCATGATGACAACTGCCCTGCTGAAGAAGTTGAAGGTGAAGGTTATGGAGTGGCCAAGTATGTCTCCAGACTAGGGCCGGGTATCGAGTTCGATACTTTTTAGGTAACGACCGAATTGCTTCGATACTACAGAGTAATCGAAACATGTTGTTTTTCGTTACCAAATTTCGGTACCTAAGTGGTTAATCTCGTCAACGTCAGTGAAACAATAAGCATGCAGCATGATTGGCTGTGGCGGATTACGTGGTTGCCCAGAGACATGGCTCGTCGCACGTGAGGCTGTAGTGTGTGTGTGTGTGTGTGTGTGTGTGTGTGTGTGTGTGTGTGTGTGTGTGTGTGTGTGAGCGTCCCATCCCAGATAGATAGAAAATAATTAAATTATCAAAAGTGTACCTACCTATGTACCAGACTCGATGCAATATTTTCGACAGGATTTGCTGCCAAGACCGGCAGCACTATAAATCTGATAAGGCACTTAAAAGCGCACAGAATACACTTGAAAGTTTATCCGTCTTCGACTGCAAGAACTGGAGCGCGTCACAAATGAACCGAAACTCAGCGTATAGGATACTTGCCTCATGAGAAATAGGCCTATAGACGGTCAAAATATGTCTACTTTTAAATGAAACAATTAGAAATAAATAGTTTGATTATGTAATCCATATAGGCGTGCACTTTCAATACTGCAGGAATGACGAGTCAGCATCGCCATATTCATCTTTGCAGCCAACACACTCAGTAAACACTTGTTTATTAGTAAACAATTAAAATATCTCCTTGCTATTGTTTCATGACACATCCATAATCATTAGGCTACTTTTGCCAGTGCTTTGCGGCAAGCTTTGTGTGCTGAGCGTGAGGCATCCTGAAACCCAGTAGTCTACATTTAATTCAATTCACATTTATTTGGGACGGCAGTGGCTCAGTGGTTCAATTTCTGACAACGCCGTCGGTGTATGAATAAGTTAATGAATGGGTGAATCTGAGGCAATATGTAAAGCGCTTTGGTGGCCATGGGTCTGTTAAAGCTATTTAAATGCAGTCCATTTACCATTTGTATAGCATTTTTCACAATACATATTGTTTCAAAGCAGCTTTACAGAAAATGCATGTGTCTAAATTACAATTTAGAGTGATCTGTTTCAGAGGTGACTGTGTGTAATGCATTTCAATAAATTTTCATTCAGTTTCATTGTTAAACAATGCATTAAGGCAGAAACAATGAGCTCATAGAAGTAAAGAATACATGTTGTTAAATTATTAGGAAACATAGAAAACTTTAGCATTGGTGCTTTTTTACAGACTCAAAGTGAGGGGAAAAAAGACAAACTGAAAAAATAAAAGTTTTTGTATTTTAACAAATATTGTTAAAACTGGTTTCATAAAATTGGTATAGAAAAAAGTATCGTTCAGGAACCGGTATCGAAGTCAAGGTATCGGTATCGATATCGGTTACGAAAATTTTGTTATGATACCCAGCCCTACTCCAGACCTGAACCCTATTGAGCACCTGTGGGGTGTCCTCAAGCAGAAGGTGGAGAAGCACGATGTGTCTAAAATCCAGCAACTCCGTGATGTCATTATGGAGGAGTGGAAGATGGTCCCAGCAACAAACTGTGCAGCTCTGGTGAACTCCATGTCCAGGAGGATTAAGGCAATGCTAGATAACAATGGTGCTTACACAAAATATTGACACTTTGGACACAGTTTTGACATGTTCACTTAGGGTGTACTCACTTTTGTTGCCAGCTATTTTGACAATAATGGCTGTATGTTGAGTTATTTTCAGAGGACAGTAAATATATACTGCTATATATTATAGCAGCACATTGATACTCTAAAATATATCCAAGTTTAATTTCTATAGTATTGTCCCTTAAGAAGATGTACTAAAATGTTTGCTGAAATATGAGGGGTGTACTCACTTTTGTGAGATACTGTATATTGTGAATGCCTTTGACATCAAAACTGGAGAAAAACCCTAAAGTGTATGCTGAATATTTCCAATATTTCTTAGATGCCAAAGGTCTGACCAGCAGCAGTGAGGTGGAGCTTCTCAGAGAGAAAGTATACGCGTCCCTGGAGTCCTATTGCAAGCAGAAGTATCCAGATCAGCAGGGGAGGTGAGTGTTCTGTACTGACATGGGGCGAATTCACCAATAGCCTACACAGTATGTCATCACCAAAACAGTGTTTTATTCTCTAGACACCTCCAATCCAGTTTAAGCAGGTGCTGATGCTCTGAAAAATCACATTTATATTGTGCATACAAATAAATTGTGCTATTGGGCACAATTCAGTCTTTGCCCACCTTTTCACTGACCCTCATAACTAAAGAGGTGTTGTGCCTTTTAAACTAGTACATGTAAATTACCTCTTTTATGATTGACTGACCTTTTTTCTATGTGTAATCCACAAGCGTATTTCACACTGTCGTTCATAAAAGTCATGAATAGTCATGTTACTGTGCTCCTGGTTGTTAGAGTATGGGAGACGCCCCCAAAAATCTGCCTGCTTGCTTACTCACAGGTTTGCCAAGCTCCTCCTCCGGCTTCCTGCGTTGCGTTCCATTGGCCTTAAGTGTCTGGAGCACCTTTTCTTCTTTAAACTGATTGGAGACACCCCCATTGACACTTTCCTAATGGAGATGCTGGAGTCGCCCCACTAGCTGCGGCAGAGGAAGATTGGGAGACAGGGTTTTTCTACCCTAGTTCCTGGAGATAACTGTGACTGCACTTTTTCTTCCCAGGGGAATTACAGCGATTGGTCAGCCTCTGGTCTGGGGGTATTTTTTTTTTCATTCATGTCTTTTTCTTTCTCTCTTGACTGTCTCTTAAGTGCACCATAGAGTCTAGAGACCCAAAACTTGCCATGAAAAATTATTGGTGCTACATTTCAACAGTAAGCTAATTATATATATATATATATATATAAAACAAGTTTAAAACTCAATGTTTTTAAGTATGGAAGCTCCAGTTACCTGACTGGTTTAGATAAGTGGGGTTTACATTTTGATAGAACCATTTGAGGCTTTTAAAACACTGTGGATGATGAGCTTTAATCATATGTAAGTGTGCTTTACCATCTGGTCAAGTGGGCGAATAAATTACTTAATTAATTCGGTATTATAGATTTAAATTGACATTTACTTTGCTAGCGTGAGAAATCTGGCAAAGAAATCTATATGCAATGATGCTTGAATTGATGCAAAACAGAAAAGTTTAGATGTTTAATTTCCAAATAATATTGATATTGTGCAATGTTAAGCCTAAATCCAGAGGTGGACGTGAGGGAAATGCAAGCACTCTTTTTATTATCTCACGCATTCATTTTATTATCAAGGTATGAGTGCCTAACAGACATATGCTTGATTTATGTTTTTTATTTAACGTTTGACAGAAGACAGGACAAACAAAAAGGTGAATCTCTGTTCACATCATCAGCAGTGATCGTACGAAGCAGGTCAATTTCTTTGGTTCTCTTTTTGTTTTGCCTGAAGTGTCCTAGGCTGGAATTGTCTTAAATTTGCATTGGTTTTATTAGTTAGTTGTCGGTTAATAATACACTCTCTTCTCTTATCACATATCAGGTAACTGTATAAGAGTGATAATTCCTTAAGTAAACTGCACTACACAAAAAAAATGTCATTCCTTTTTTTTTTTTTTTTTTGACCAGTGTCAGATTTAAATATATATATATATATATATATATATATATATATATATATATATATATATATATATATATATATATATATATATATTACTTTGGTGCTTCGGAATCGACATTTGGGTAACACTTTATAATAACTTTGATTATTAAATCATTAAAAAATATATTGTATAATGCTTAATAGATAAGTTAATATTATTCATATTGAAATATGAGTTTATGTGCTTATGTAATGTTATTAAACATTACATAATGGTTAGCAGATCATTATTTAATGCAAATTGATATGGTTACAAATGTCATTAAACTTTCAGTTCATATGATCATGCACTTTTTAAAAATCTACAAATGATTTTGGCAGAAGGTTTTCAATGATTAAAAGCTCCATTAACAAATCATTAACAAACATGATATATATTAACTAATGATCCGTTTAGTATTATTTCAAATAGCTACGAGATAATGTGCCTGCTAATGTTTACTAATGGACTTATTAAACATTACATAATGATTAACATATTATTTTGCCTAAATTAAAAATACTTACAAATGTTAATAAAATGATCATGCACTTTTTAACAATCTAAAAATGATTTAACAGATGTTATACGATTAAAAGCTTATTTGTTAAAGTACATTTGAATGCTAGCAAATGTCATTAAACTTAAGTTCATAGATTACCTAATGCACTTTTTTACATTTACAAATGTTGTGAAAAAAGGTCCTTTTAATATATATTAAGCGTAATATATCCTATTCCACATTCAATCGCACTTATAAAGCTTCCATACGGATTACATCTTCAGAGAGAATGTTTTCAATTTTAATTGGTTCATTTAAAAGTAGACATTTCAAGCTTTCTATAGATTTATTTCTCATGTCTAAAAGGCAAGTAGCCAAGTTTCGGTTCATTTTTGTGACGCCCTCCAGTTCACGGAGACCAAGGGTGGCAGAAAGTGCATCCTGTTTGTTTACTTTATTTGACTAAAGCACAACATTTTGTTGTTATTGTGAGTGTACACAAATAAAAGTAGTAGTTCAAATGATATGTTACTTTTATCTGTATGACCAAAAACGACAGAGTATTTGAAGTTATACTTTAGCATCGACACTCAGCACAAACACTTGGATATGCACCTAATAATAACACACATTTACCTGTTAACGTTAGAGCAAGCGGCCATGTAAAGTTGCTACTACATACATGTTTTAGATCATAAGTCATATTTGAGGTCGATGAATAAAAAAGTGAACATTTGGATTTCCAGCCCGACATATTGTAATTACAACAAGGACCCGCCATTAACTATCTGTCCCTCACAGACTGTGTGACTTTGCCACTTCCTGTTGAGTTTTTTGGTCGACTAACGTTTAGTCGACTATTAGGGGGAAGCCCTTAAATGTTTACTATTAATCATTTAGAACCGTTATGAGCATTGTACTTTTATCTACTGTAACAACTTTTGTGTAAAGGGTGATTAGTTAAGTTAAGCTAAATGCTTGCTAAAGACAACAATAACAGATAATTATCATTTGTTTGCAAATCATGTTTTTATTACCTCAATACTTATAGTATTGAAATATAGTATAGTATATGAAATTCCTTGAATCATACATCAACAGGAAAACATTTTTTAAAGGAAATATTTAATTGTTCACTTCACTGTTCATTTATCAAAACAATGTAATTCAAACAGTTTGAACAGCGCTACCTTATAGTAATCAAATTGACCCCTTAACCAACCCTTAAACCTACCCATACCTCCAACCCTGTCCCTAACCTTACCTGTATCCCACCTCAATAGCAGAAAAAGTGTTTTACAATACACCATGAACATTTTTCCGTCCTTCAGTTGAGACGTTAAACCGAGATCCTGACTCTCTGTGGTCATTAAAATTCCCATTAAAGGATGTCCTTTGGGAAAAGACTAGGGGTGTAACCCCGGCATGCTGGCCAAATTTGCCCATTGGCCGATTGGGGTGGTGATGGCGCAGTGGACACATGCCTTTGGTGTGAGAGACCAGGGTTTGAATCCACTGTGAGACACCAATGTGTCCCTGAGCAAGACACTTAACCCCTAGTTGCTCCAGAGGCGTGCAACCTCTGAAATATAGCAATTGTAAGTCGCTTTGGATAAAAGCGTCAGCTAAATGAATAAATGTAAAATGTAAATGGCCTCTGTCCATCATGGCCTCTTAATAATCCCCATAAACGGATTTCCTTAATCACTGTCTCATCATCCAGGTGGATGCTGCACATTGGTGGTGGTTGAGGAAATTCCCCCTTCCATATGTAAAGCGCTTTGAGTACCTAGAAAAGCGCTATATAAATGTAATAAATTATTACTAATTGTACCTAACAATTATTATTTGTAAAAAAATGTTTTACCTTAGTACATAGTAAAGACACCTAATATTAAGTGGGACCAGTCATTCTTATATTTTTCATTTTTTTTGTTTAATGTCCGGATCACATCTGTTTTAAAATGTTTAATTTACAGTGCTCAATTTACATTAAACAATGGTCTGTTAATCATCATGTAATGTTTAATAAGTTAATTAGTAAACATTAACAAGCACATCATCTCATATTTCTAGCTATATGGATATATATTAACTAATTATTCGTTAAGCATTATATAATGTTTGTTATTGATTAATTAATGAAAGTTATTATAAATTGTTACCAACTGCAAAAAGGAAAAAGTACAGCTATTTTCAGCTTTATAGAGAGACTAAATCTGAGCAATATGAAAGTTCATTGGTGTGGACTTGCTGTTTGTATTTGGAAAACCTTCCAACTTGAAATTTCTACTATTCATTTCTTCTAGTACTGTGCAGACCCTATTGTTCAGGGACATTGTGTAGCTATTGTGTAGACATAGGCTTGGAATCAATATATAATCTCTTGCTTTCATCACTTTCTTTAGTTTGTAGTTGGAATACAACTTGCAGAAAAGACATAGTTTGCACTGGATTTTACCATGAATCCTAGACTTTGGATTTTGTCTTTGACTTTATTTCCCTTCTGTGATCTGATCTTAGCTGATTTGCTTTTTGTTTCCTTTTGACCTACCGTTGAGATTTTTCTTTTTTTTCTTTTCCATGGCATCTTTCTGTCCTTACTGACAAAGTTATGGGGACAAATGCAAACTCACTTTTGCCATAGATATATCTAACAAACAAACAAACACACAAGGTTGTTTTTGTATGGTCTTGTACAACCAACATCTTTACTGCATTAGGCATGTTACATGTCTGTTGTTGCACTAAAATTGTCATACAATTATGATTGTAATGAGATTCCATCAGTTTTGATGTTGTCACAGCTCATTTTAGAGGAGCCCTGTGACACTGCAAGAGAACCATCTGCTGTACATGACCCTAAATAAAGGTGGTGATATGTCTAACAACTGTTCTTGGAGAGTTTGTGTGACTGAATGAGTGAATTGTATGGAAACCCGTTGAACTAATTGCGACTTTATCTCTCACAAAAGCAACTTATTTCTCGTAAATGCGACATTCTTGACTGTTTTGCACGACATTGTTTTCAACTAAAAACCTTCACACGGATCTGTGCATTTTTTGCTATTCATGTACATGAAAACTGGGTTTTCAGGGCCTGAAAACACAAACTTTTGAAAACTAGTGTTAAAGAGACGATAATGGTATCGTTTTCAATGTGCAATGTTTAAACTACATAAACACAAATTTGTGAAAAATAGTGATGCCATGCGCATGTGTATTACGTTTTCAGTTTATTGGCGTGTGGTATTTCTATACAAAGTGACATCAACAACTACTTGTCTGGCAACATAATTGTTTTTAGTCATTTTCACCGATCTCTGTGAACGGGGATCATTTTAACAACGTTGTCATCTGTGGTACACAAAACTTTTAAAAAATGCGAAGGTAAAACATAATTGTAATTGCGGCTTTACCTCTGACATGACTTCATCTGATATTATTACATGGCTCTGTGGAATTCTTGATTCTGATTGGTCAATCACTAGCTGCGTTTACATGGACACTTATAATCGGATTGACGGCTCAATCGGACTAAAAAACCTTCATGTAAACACCTTAATCGATCCGATTGAGCTCGATCCGATTGAAATTTCGATCGGATTGAAAGGGGTGGTTTACTCCTTTTGTAAGCCGATCGAGAGAACATGTAAACACTTGATCGGATTGAAAACCGAAACTAAAAGGACTGCGCATGTGCAATGACGTTGAAATAGCGTAATGACGTATGACGCGCGGAACAAGCTGTTCTTCCTGTTGAATAAAGTGAATATAAATGAGTGTTCCGTCATTAAAAAATTCTCATTTCACTCAGCGTCTATGAAGTGGAGCAGGACAACGTCCCACCAGTGCTTGTTTCAGATTATCATCCATGGACGACTGGTTTTGGGCGCGTGGTTTTACTGCGTGATCAATAGCAGCACGCCAAAACGGTTCATGCTCATTGTCTCCAAATCACGACCAGAGACGGATAAATATTAAGTCTGCTGTTTAAAAAAAATAAAGAACAATAAAGGAGAATAGTTATGCGCGAACAGCGGCATATTCGTGCAGTGTGCGCATGTCAAAAAATCAATTCCGATTTGAATCTCGTGACATATAAACGCGCACATCAACCCGATTACTTTATTTATAGTTCATGTAAACACCGTGTTCGGATTCATCAATCGGATTGATTTCATTCCGATTGAACCATGTAAACGCAGCTACTGATAACAACCGGTAAAAACACAGGCACATCTGGGTAACTGAAGTCAGCGCTATACACTATCCACTATACAGGAATGTTTTTTTTATTTTTTATTTTTTTATGGAGGTTTTGCGTTTGGTTAGCTAATGAATTATTAAAACTTAAATCAATATTTTGTGTACAATTATTTAATTGTCATCCGAACTCGCTCTCTCTTATTTCATACAAACGCAGCTGCTGCCATTTTGCAACAACTGATTTGTACATGGTAATGGATTATAAGATATCACACAGGTAAGATTTTAAAGGGGTGGTTGATTATGATTTCACTTTTCTAACTTTAGTGTAATGTTGCTGTTTGAGCATAAAGAACAGCAGTAAAGTTACGATGCTCAAAGTTTAAAGCAAAGGGAGATATTTGCTTTTAAGGAAATCGTTTTTAAGGACTACAATAAATGGCTGGTAGGGACTACACAACATTTCTCCCGGGTAAGTGACATCACTAACCTTAAAATTTACATAAACCCCGCCCCTAGAACACAATTTATAGATTATCAAGACAAAAAATGCTAATCAATAACTAGAAGATAACGTCACATAAGCTACATAAATTCATCAACTAACAGAACAACATTCAGAAATGTTGTCTACATGTTGTCACGTCTTGAGTCTCTCCATGATTGTCTGACTCCAGTTTTGAACATAAAAGGCTAAAAGTTTTTGAAATTTTCAGTGCATGTCTGTGTGAGGTAAAAGGACACAAGCTGTTGTAGCTCTGCTCTCTGTGCTGGGAGCAGCAGCTCATTAGCATTATGAGGTACAGACACAAAAACTGCGTTTTTGCTCAAAAAGTGACAACTTTAACATGCTATATAAAAATATCTGTGGGTTATTTTGAGCTAAAACTTCACATAAATACTCTGGGCTCTGGGAACATCAGAGATTTATTTTCCATCTTGTGAAAATTATACCACCCCTTTGAAACAGTTTCATCATAATTATTTATGTAGTGAAATGCCCTGTAATTAATGGTATGACTGTACTGTATCCCTTAAATGTCCGTCTAGTTTGCCGCTTGATAGCAACTGCTTTCTTTGCAAAAGCTTTGCAGTAGTCTCCATTACTATGGAGATAAACCCCTTCAGGCTGATGCAAGACCGCTTCCCGTCGGGGTCCTGATCACCCTGTCAGGGTTTATTCTGAGATGATAACCGGCTGGATGTACATTATCCCTTACATGTAAACCTCACAATTGAACTTGTAAATGCGACTACCTTGCAAATGTGATTTTGTTTCCGGTAATTGCTACTTTACATCTTGCTGTGAACTTTATACCTCGTGACTTTGTATCTCGCATTTTGATTATATATCAAGAAATATCATCTTTTAATTGCGACTTTACATATTACAAGTACTGTATAGTCAATCATTTTTCACACAACAAATCCATCCAACAGAATCATTTGGAGTCTTTCTCTAAATTTGTTGCTGAGGGGCTTCCGTGGCTTTAGAAACACTACGCTCAAACAAGTACAGTTACAAAGAAAGAAACCGTCCAACTCTGTGTTCTGAATGTTGCTGTAAAAGCTTTTTATTGCAAAGTACAGTAAATGCTTTTTCCTTTAGAAATTTATAAGTCAAATTTTCACATTCTTAATCTTTTATTCAAAACCAACTTTTTATGGCACTTGTAGCAATGGGTGAAACTCTGTATGCGAGTGCAATAATATCAAAGGCCATTTGAGCAGGGCTGATGGGTGCATGACAATGTTTCAAGTTTGTGCTGCGTAAACACATGAAACATATAAGCTACGTTCACAGGGTATCGAGACGTCACAGGCTCCATCCACTTTACCCCAATATAATGACATTTATTGTTTGAACCATGCATGGCTTATTTTCTCTTAAATTAGAATTTTCACAGAATAACACTGCGTTTGACCTATAATACACTATTCTATACAAAATACAAACAAAACAAACAACAAAAAATAAAAACATTGAAGTGACATTTACACAATTTTACAGCATCGGTCTCACGTAAAGCCTCTACAACACGGTTCTACTTTACATTTATCTAATCTCTTATCCACATAATGCTCAGAGTAGAAATCTGAGGGAAAGGTGAAAAAATCGTTTCTATAGTACTTAATTTTCCAATTCCTTTCGAAATTGCATGCTACACATGATAAGGTGCTAAATGGTACTACTATCATAGACAGTGGACGTGTGTCTGTGGGAAATGTCGAATTTCCACAAAAAAAGCGACTTTATTCTTGCTAACGTTCTGTAATTTACACTCTCCAAACCCATATGATATTTTTTGCTCTGTAAAAATATTCAAAATGCAGGACTTCCATGACAAAATGGTACATTATATGGTGAACTATTCTTTTAAAGTGCCTAAAAATCTGAATGTTTCCTCATTTTTTACTTTTCCTTAAATGCCAATAATCAAATAAAGGCACTCATTTGATAAAAATGCCATCGCTACTTTTTTAAACAAATATAGCTAGTCTTTTCATTTAAATTAGATGATTGTCTACTTTTTCATCTTGCAAGTTATGAAATTAATGTATTACCATGGAGATAATATATGAGGAAGGGAAAGGAGAATGATGGCTTTCTAGTTTGTTCTCATTTGTAAGCGAAGTAATTTGATAATCTTTACCGAATGAAACCGGTTTTGTACCGGAAAATGGTTTGTTTTCCCCCTAACTCTTGCTGAACTTCAAGCTATCTGAAAGTAACCGTACATGTTACACAATAAGCACTGCTATTTTAAAGTACACAAACAAACACATTTTAACACAGCAGCAAACCAGAGGAGAATGGTAGCTGATTTACATGAAAAGACTGAAGGTGCGACTGCTGAATTCAATGCCATCTGAGTTCAACCAAACAGCCAGTACCAACAAAAAAGATAGCAGAGCATCCAGTCATTTTCAAACTTTTTTTTTTTTTGGTTCATTCTGAAGGCCACAGCGGTCAGAGACGGACATTTGCTTCTGTACTGGAGAACTAGAAAATCAGCATTCTACAGGCTGTGTGTGTGTAGGTGTGAGTGTGTGTGTGTGTGTGTGTGAGTGTGAGAGTATCTACAAATATTGTGCAGCAACTGTGCTTGTTCTCTTTCAAAAATGCATGTTTGGGATATCATGTTAACAGTCCACAAGTACAGAGCAGGAACAGTGGACATGTACCTGAGTGGTTTTCGTTATTCTCTTAGACCACCTTGGGACAATATGCAGATGTAGGTGAAGCTAGTAAATGGAGTAAGGTCTGAATACACGTCCAAGGTTAAGTATATGGGTTAGTGATTATAATCCCTTTCATCTGTGAGAATATGAACTGTCCACAGCAATAACCATCGTAAAACAGTAAAGCACAAACCCAGAAACATGCACCTGCTCCAGATCTAGAATAAACCAAACTGGAGCTAAAGCAACCTGTTCCAGCTTGTGTGTGTGTGTTTGTGCTGAGACCCTGAGCGTATGCGGTCTCACACTTGCATCTCAGAGCTACCGGCCAATCCCAGTGCCTGTGCCTCCTCTGGCGTAAGACCGTTCTTCAGTGTTCTTCTTACTGTAGAGAAAAAGAGAGGAAAGATTGAGAGAGCCAAGCAATGTAGAGAAAACACATGATGTAAGCATATTTCAGACAGATATACAATTTGATATATAATTTGAAATACCCAAACTCTAATTGTTTTTATAATTCAAATAAATACTATTCAAACTAATATTAAATATATGAAAACATAAGCACATAAATATATGAAAAAATAAACACATTGTGATTATTTGCGAAATAACGAAGGTGTGATTAAAAACATTAAATAATAAAACTTTAATCCGGTTAAATATTTGTTCAATTGTTTTAAATTTAATTAAAATTTGTGATTAAAAGACGTATCGGAATAATAAAGCAATTTAATCTGTTAACCCTTTCTCCGCCGTTGACAGAATTTTTTGTAATTTGTGAGAAAAACGCTTCCCTGCCATTGACGGAAATTTCCAGCTTTCTGTTATTTCACTGTTATACGGTAGGGGGCGCATTGACAAATCTTCTGAAAGAGTGCAGAATCTCCTGATCAAAAAAAAACATCCAGGAACAAGCAATCTTATGTGTAATCAGATGCATATGTGAAATAACACATAAATCAAAACTGCCTAATGTTACCGAATGAAATGTCGACCCAGGACGAGCTACAGGACTGTGCAAACATTAGGGGTGTTGATGGACATGATCTGCTCCATCTATGTTTTGATCATCCTTCTGAATCCGATCTGGATGTAGTTTTTTTTTTTTTTTTTTTTAAGCGTGACTTTCTCTGCTTTTTGCTCAAAATGTTTGCTTTTTTATTAAACTTACCCACATTCAAGTGTTGATTAAAAAAAAAGAATGCATGAACCTAGAATAAAATGTTTTTTTTTTTTTTTTATCAGGGTGTCTGTTCTCTCTTTCGGCATTTTGTGACATTTTGTGAAAATGATCAAAAACACTGGCGGTGGCTGGCCACTTTTTTTTTTTTAAATCGCTGGTGGGAAAAGAGCTAAATTAAAACATTTTTTTTTTTTTAAATCTACATTTTTGTATGTTTTAAATCCAATTATTGTTTTAAATTGTAATTACTTCCCAAATGATTATTTCCCAGACAGAAACATAGTGTGGAATCCAAGTGTACCGGATCTGGGCCACTAGGGGTTCAGCGGAAAAAATCGGCAACAGGAAGTAGCTGCCATTGACAGCCAGAAGCCCTGCCAAATTAGGAGGGACCTGACACTTCGTGGCAGCCAATAAGTATCGTCCAACGTAGCAGCAACTGATCACATGTAACTGGAAGTCAAGCGACAACAGCCAGTGGTCAATGGTGGCGCCGGCGATTCTTCAGTGCCTAATGGTGTCGGTTTTTGGTGCGGTAAGTTCGTAAATGAATTAGTGGATTAAAAAATAATTGTTGTTCTATAAATTGGATTTTAACTTTTATGTTAGAGACAGTGTATCTGTGCCTACTTTAGTTTCATTGGTTAATATGAATTTATTAATATAAATTCAAATTAATATAATTTGTAGAAACACAGCTTGTGCACCGTGTGGTCCTGGTTTGTGAGGGGTTACCATTAACGTCAAATACTACATTACCATTACTATTACATATTAGCATTTGTTAACATGTTAACAATCTCTTGATTAGAATAAAGCTAATTCTGATTTATTGGAATTATTGTATTCACAAATTTCTTATGAATCCTCTAGGTTTTGTTGGAAGAGGAAAACAAGGAGAAATGCAAGGCTTTTACTCGGAAAACACCCATTCAGGGTTTTTGCAGTGATTGGTGCCAGATGCTGGAGAGTGACAATTTGTTCAATCTACCAGTTCCAGTCTAAAAGCCTAGTTAATCATCTAACTATTCTTTCTTTCTTTCTAACTAATCTTTCTTTTGAACTTTCTGTCTTTCTTTTTTCTAACTAATCTTTCTTTCTAACTAATCTATTTCTTACTAATATTTCTTTCTTTCTAACTTATCTATCTATATATCTAATCTATCTATCTATACATCTTTCGAACTAATCCTTCTTTCTAACTAATCTTTCTTTCTTTCTTTCTTATCTATTGATCTATATGTCTTTCTTTCTTTCTAACTAATCTTTCTTCCTTTCTTTCTTACTAACTAATTTTGATGATCCATCCATCCATCCATCCATCCATGGTCATGTTATAACATGCTAAATCATGCTAGTAATGCGGTAAACCATAGTAGAAACATGGTAAATAATGTTAAACCATGCTAGAACATTTTAAATCTTTTTAAAACTTTCTGGCTAGGCTTTCTCAAGCCAACTTAAAGTAACACCAGGTAACTTTTCAACCTTCATAATACATTTCCAAGTCTCTTGTGATGGTACATCGACTTACAATAGGTTGAATGACACGTCTGCCATAGCCTGACGGGGTCTGTAGCGTATTTAATCGTACTTTTAAACTTCGGGTTTCGGGTAGTAACCGGCGAACAAAGAGAACTACAAAACTCGACTGCTTTACGGCATATACGTCACTTCCACCACCACCCCCACTTCCTTAAAATCGCAGGGCTGTCAAGTGTCACGCATTGAGCGTGACAGTCACTCAAGACTAGGCTACTATAATGACACTGGCTTGTAAACGTGATCATCGCGATCATTTGTCGTTAGAAAAAAAATAAAACCCATGAAATTATATTCATATGACATGCTGAAATATATGCCACTGTACCTGGGATGAAGACATTTCACACGCGACGCAAGCAGAACAACTCCATGTGACCTCCTCCTACAGTGTTCAGGGCTATCATGGTTGTCAACAAATGCACGATGACAGAGTTTACGACAGTAGTAGAGGACAATACTGTTACCCAACTGTAGGGGGACCCCGAGAGCAAAAGTTACCTGGTGTTACTTTAAAGTTTGTCTAAGTACTTTACCATCTAGTTCAGGATTGTTGTCGATCATTCAGCCTGTTTCAAAAGTTGCAGCTGCTTTATTAAACAAAGACAAGAATGTATTTAAGTACTGCAAATGTAAAACTGAACTTAAATTATCACAAAATATGATTTTAAATAAAGGTCATTGATGAGACAATGTTCTTTTTTTTCTTTTAGACAGGACTTTCATTGTTTAAGTTTAATGAATGTTTATGTATATTTAATAAATATGCAAAATGATTGCATAGGCACTTCTTTCTGTATGTATATATTTCATCATTTAACAAACGTACACTCATTCATAAATTATATTTATACACGTACGAATTCATAATTTCAAGTGCAGCTTAATGTTTTTTTTGTATTATGTCTATGATCTTCGTTACTTCATTTATATTTGATAAACCTTTTTTAATCAAATAATATAAATAATTACTAATAGAAGTACTTTTTTTTAAATAAGTACTAAAATGTCATATAAATTGATATAATCATTTATTTGCCTGGCTAAAAGCGGCATCCACCTCCGACTTCCGGTTTTATTGGCAGGTACGGTCGCCTGCCAGTGGCAGCAATTTCCTGCTACCAGCTGCCGATTTTTCGCTGAACTCCCTCACATCTGGGCCGACACTATGTTGCTGTAGTATGTACTATACACTAACATTTGAGGTCAGCTCTCTCAAATTAATTTTTTTGAACTTTTAATTTTCCACAAAAATATTAAAGCGCACAACTGTTTCCAACTTCAATAAGTAGAAATTTTTGTGAGCAGCCAATCAGTACATTAAAATGATTTCTGAATGATCATGTGACACTGAAGACTGGAGTAATGATGCTGAAAATTTAACTTTGCATCAAACTTAGCATTTGCATCATTCTAAAATGTAATTTAAAATTACATTTTAAAATATAAGAAAATAAAAAACAATGTAATAATATTTCACAATATAGATGTTTTGCTGTAGTGACTTCTTTCAAAAATCTTTTTCAACAACTCAAGACGCAACTTGTTTAAAAAACTCAAAACAAGTAATACAGCAAAATGTTTCCTGCCTGAGGCCCAAATATGGAAGTATACTGATAACAAACTCCAAACAAAAAAGCAAGAGAGACGGTTACAAAACATGTGCGTGTGATATTTGCTGACTCACTGGATTTGCGGTTGGCTCTGGAGCGTCTCCTCTCGCGGGGCTGTGCGCGCTGACTGGGGCCCTGAGTTGCTGATTTCACAATCCGTTCCATGATCTCATCTGCTGTATCATTTGTGCAATTAGAAGTGTCTTCATTTGCAGCAGACAAAAGTGCCGTATGGCCTAGAAAAGAGACACAAGAAGGAGATTTTTAGGACTCCTACAGCTACTGCAAATCAGCATTATCTGTGAACATACCTCGAGTGGCTCGAGTCCGTGTGCGGAGGCCAGGGAGAACAGATGAGGGACTGTCTCCAACCTGCAGGGTGGTGCGCAGTACTGCAGTCATCTGCTCATGCTCAGCTACGTCCTCTGTGTAGCCTAAACCCTGTGGCGGACACTCCTGACCCTCCAGAGGAGCGCCTGCAAACTTCCCACTCTGAGAACAACAACAACAAGACATTCATTCATTATCAATACATGCAAATTAACTCAACCTTATTTTGTTTTGCTGTGCCAAAGATTTGTTTCCCATATTTTCGCCATTTACTAGTTTCAATTCAGACAAATGTGTTTTATATAAACATTCTTCCAATGCATGATTAAAAGTAGTCAAATACATACATCGCACCAAAACATGCCTTTCCATAGTGATTTAGTATATTATTCACACATTAGTAGATTTTAGTGTGCGTTAGTGCCCGCCCACTTTTTCCAGAAGAAATTTTCCTATAAGGATTTTTTGTAAGCGTTACAAGCCATAAACAAAAGCTACGAGTTGAATCACAACATTACAAACTTTTATTTGAAGAAAAAAATGCGTCAACATCTAGGAACATCTCGGTTACGTGTGTAACCCTCATTCCCTAAGTTTCACGGAGACGTTACGTCGTGATGACGAATGGGGTTTCGCTTAGAAAGCCTATCAACTTCGAGTATTACAAAACGAGCCAATGGCAAGGAAATGCCATTGGTCTGCGGAATTTGCATAGTGTAAATCCACCCCACCTCGTGGGTATATAAGGAAGTACGCTGGCAACACGCAATTATGTTACCTGCTGAGGAGCCGAGACCGAACACCACTGTTCCAGCGGTACAGTGGAAGTGACACGGAGAAGTAACTTCTCTGTTCCCTACTCATGGAACGAGGGTTACATACGTAACCGAGACATTTCCTTTCGTAGTCACTAGCAGATTACGTTGTGACGACTAATGGGGTACCCAGTCTAATCACGCCACCTCGGCTGTCTTCCAGTGCCCTGCGCAAGTCTGAGCTCCCTGTCTTGAGACTAGCATGGACAAAGGACTCCTACTTAACACAGGAATACCAAGGTACACTGGGAAGCATATCTCAGTGGAAATATGCAAACAGTGCCTGTCTGAAGGGAGGACTTACAGAATACACATATGACCCGCAAGCTGGATGCATATGGAGAACACTGGGGTATCCAGCCCGCAGGGTGGAATCTTTCAACCCCTGGGGGGCAAGGTGGCTTGCCAAGGGAAAGACACATGCTCAAGAGAGGCTTACAGTGAAAATACACACATGGGGGTCGCCCAAGGGGGGAACCATGCACATGGAGGCACCTAGCCAACGCGAAAGCTGCCGCAGGCACAGAGTATGGCATTGACGTCGACTTCAGCTAGAGCCCAAGAGGGGACTACACTCCAGGTGGTGTGAGCCCTCACATGAAGGGGACATGGTCGACCTTGCTTCCGGTAAACCAAACAATGGTATCCACTAACCAGTGAGACAACCTTTGCATGGAGAGAGCCTTTCCCTTTAGCTTCTCACCATAACAGACAAAGAGCTGGTAGAGGTAAAGAACACTGCGTCCTGTCTACGTAAGCAAGAGGCGCGTACTGAACAGAGCAGCGTCAGGCTGGGACTGCCTCCTCCGAGGGCAGCGCTTGCAGGTTTAGCACCTGATCCAGGTGTGAACCTTGGGCACGTATCCAGGCCAGGGTCTCAGGAACATGTGAGAGTAGCCGGCCCGAACTCCAGGCACGCTTTGTCAGCCAACATGGCTACAGGTCTTCTAGCCTCTTGATGGGGGCCAATGTAACCACAATGCTGTCACCAAGACAGGCTGAATACAAAGGCTAAAGGGAAGCTCTCAGAGGGCAGATAGCACTAC
Source organism: Siphateles boraxobius (assembly GCF_051911475.1). Classification (NCBI taxonomy): domain Eukaryota; kingdom Metazoa; phylum Chordata; class Actinopteri; order Cypriniformes; family Leuciscidae; genus Siphateles; species Siphateles boraxobius. Next base: position 15,723,935 of record NW_027508722.1, on the reverse strand, counting down.
TGCGAGGTCCCAAGAGGGAGAGGAACCTGACGACCAAGTCATGCTTCCCCAAGGACTTCCCTTCAACTGCATAGTAATGTGCGGCGAAAGCGGCAATAAATATATAGAGTGAGGAGGGAGACAGTCTTCGCTCCAACCCATGCTGCAGGAGGAAGCACGACAGTGATCGGGCATAACTGGGGTCTTCTCGGGGGGAAGAGCGCCAGGTGATGAAGGGGTTTCCACTTCAATGCATAAGCATGTCGATAGACAGGGCCTAGTGGAAGTCATAGTAGCCACCACCTTTATGAGGTGGTAGGATACTCAAACCTGCCCCGTTGAGAAGCCACACATGTAGGTTCCATAGATTAGGACGAGGTCGCCAGAGGATGCCCCGTCTCTGAGAAAGGAGGTCCTTTCTCAGAGGAATTGGCTAGGGAGGGGCTGTTGTGAGGAGAACCAGTTCAGAGAACCAAGTCCGGGTGGGCCAATGAGGTGCAACCAAAATGACCTGCTCCTTGTCCTCCCTGATCTTGCACAGGGTCTGTGCGAGAAGGCTCACTGGGGGAAACGCATATTTACGGAGGCCCCGCAGCCAGCTGTGCGCCAGTGCATCCGTGTCGAGCATGCCCTCGGTCAGGGAATAAAACAGGCTGCAATAGGAAGAGTCGTGGGAGCCAAACAGATCTACCTGTGCGTCGCCGAACTGTTCCCAAATCAGCTGAACCGACTGAGGATGGAGTCTTCATTCTCCGGGAAGTGGCTGAAGCCGTGAGAGTCCATCGGCTGCACAGTTCAGTTCTCTCAGAATATTGACAGCACAAAGCGACCTCAGATGCTTCTGACTCCATATGAGGAGATGGCGGGCGAGTTGCAACATATGGCGGGAGCGTAGACCACCTTGTTGGTTGATGTACGCTACTGTGGCCCTGTTGTCTGTCCGTGTTGTAGTACGTGATTACTCTTGTGCAATGCCCAGAAGCGGTGCAGAGCGAACTGTACTGCCAGCAACTCGAGGCAATTTACATGCTAAAGGTGTTGGGGGTCCTGTCCAGGAGCCTGCAGCAGCAAGTCGCTTGCACATGGCACCCTAGCCCGTGGTGGAGGCTTCTGTTGAGACAGCAACATGCCTGGAAATTCGTTCTAAGGGTACTCCAGCCCATAGAAAGGAGAGGTTTGACCACAGGGTGAAGGTCTGACGGCAGGCAAGATTAACTGATACTCCGAGCGTGTCTGATTGCCATGCCCATCTCGGGACTCGATCGTGAAGCCAGTGCTGAAGCAGTCTCATATGAAGCAGTTTTAGCGGGGCTGCTGCTGCGTAAGTCATATGCCCCAGGAGCCTCTGAAAAAACTTCAGTGGAACCGCACTTCCGAAGCCCCAAATGGGCGGGGTGCCGGAGCCCCAGATCCCTGTGTTAGCAAACCTGGTCTCGAGAGTGAGCTAGGAGCAGCCAGTCATCGAGAGGATCCCAATCCCATGTTTCCGGAGTGGCACAAGGGCTGCCTTAACAACTTTCATGAAGACAAGAGGGGACAGGGCTAACCCGAATGGGTGAACCGTGTACTGGTATGCCTGCGCATACCAGCAAACCAAAGAAACGGTCTGTGTCGAGGAAGAATGGAGACATGAGAATACGCGTCCTTCAGGCCGATCGCTGAAAACCAATCCAATGGACGAACACATTCGAAAATGTGTCCCGGTGTGGGGGCACGGTCATATGCCGCATCCTTACAGAGGAGGCCAGGGAAGGACCAGCGTTCCATGGGGGCCTGCTCTGTCAGGGGTCTGGCGACAGTTGGGGACAAGAGTGGCGAGGCTCGTAAGCGGCGCGCACTGCCATCCGCGTCCTCTGGGGGCTCAGAGATGGGAATGTCAGTTCTTTGGAAGAAGAGGTTCTCCCCCGGCCCTTCACAGGGGGAAGGAAGGCCCTGCAACCACTTCCTGGAAAGAACTGCAACCCATCTTTGAGCTGCCCGTAACGTTTGGCAGGCTGCGGGGCTGGTACAGGCTGGGGCGCCTTCCTGCGACTACCTCCACGGCGCGGCCTGGGTGAAGGCTGCTGCTGTGTCCGGGTGGGAGGGGCGGAAGTCGCAGGAGTGCGCCCCCGAGCAGATTGAGTTAGCCTCAGATAGCCTTCCAAATATCTGAGCCGGCGGCTGAGTGGCAGCAGCTGCCCGCGGGGTCAAAATATGTTTGATCGCCTCAGTCTGCTTCTGGGCGGCCGAGAACTGTAGGGCAGAGTCCTCGACTGTGCCGCCGAAGAGACCAGCCTGGGATATGGGGGAGTTGAAAGAAGCGGGTTTGCTCAACCTCGCGCATATCAATTAGGTTAAGCCAGAGATGTCTTTCCTGGACCACGCATGTGGACATCACCTGACCCAGGGAACGTGCGGTCACCTCGTCGCTCGTAGAGCTAGGTCGGTGGCAGCACGCAGCTCTTGCATGAGCACTGAGTCAGCCCTATCCTCGTGCATGTCAGTGAGCACCCTGGCCTGGTAGACCTAAAGGATGGCCATAGCATCTATTGCCACCAGGGTAGACAAAAACCTACAGGCATTGGAGGGGTGAATAGGGTCGCCACGCCAGGTGGAGTCGCTGTGGGGACACAGATGTGTTTCCACAGAATACTCCAAGGGGGGAACCCCAGTGTACCCTTTGGCCGCGGCCTCTGTTGAATCAAAGAAGGCGGAAGAGGCCGCTGAGCAGTCTCGAAAAGTATATTATCTATAAAAATATTTTAATTGAAAGTTTATTGCAAAGTGTGTGTGTGTGTGTGTGTGTATATATATATATATATATATATATATATATATATATATATATAAACACATACACATACAGTCAGTCTGTCTTTAAAGTTATAATTAAAAACAATTTCCCTATGGAGAAAATGAATGCAGTTTTTACTTCTGGGAGCTGATTGTTGCACTCTGTTAGTTTCTTCATATTGAAAGCTGCACATATCCAAATGTTACATCTGTCACAGGTTTGGATTTTTAATGGCAGACTAAAAATGATGCTTGATCCAGGGTTTTTAGTGTGTTTTGAAGCAGCTTCACATCTTTATCAGGTTTGTTCAACATCATGTTACATCCAGTTTAACAAATTCTTCAAATCCACATGGAGAACCATAACAGTTGATAAGCCAATGATAAGAGAGACAAATATTGACTCCTGAATTCCTCAGCCTCTAGTTGTTATGGGGTACATCAAAAACTCACATACGATCTGGTAATACATGCTGGACATTACAGGTCAGTGAAGTCACGATGAGAAATCATGAAACCCATTAATGTGTAACTGAATAAAAGCACAAGGATACACGCATACCTCATCATCCTCTTCCTCATCACTCTACGGAGAAGAAATGAAAGAAGTCACATGGCAGAGAAGACTAGCATGAAATGTTGGGTTGAAAAAAGTTTTTGGTATTTGGTTTCACAGTTACTAAATCTTGGAGGTGTCATAACACATTACACATTACATTACACATAACACAGAACTATCAAGAATTTTATTTTATTTCACAATCATGAAGCATACAATTTTATACTAAATAAGAAAAAAAATATGATTGAAATGGTAAATTATTAATACATAAAAATAGCATAGAATTAATATTTACAATTTATGTCACTATATATATATATATATATATATATATATATATATATATATATATATATATATATATATATATACATACACACACACTCACCGAAATGATTATTAGGAACACCTGTTGTAAATGCCACGGCCTACCTGAGCATTGTTTCTGACCATGTCCATCCCTTTATGGCCACCATGTACCCATCCTCTGATGGCTACTTCCAGCAGGATAATGCACCATGTCACAAAGCTCGAATCATTTCAAATTGGTTTCTTGAACATGACAATGAGTTCACTGTACTAAAATGGCCCCCAGAGTCACCAGATCTCAAGCCAATAGAGCATCTTTGGGATGTGTTGGAACGGGAGCTTCGTGCCCTGTATGTGCATCCCACAAATCTCCATCAACTGCAAGATGCTATCCTATCAATATGGGCTAACATTTCTAAAGAATGCTTTCAGCACCTTGTTGAATCAATGCCGCGTAGAATTAAGGCAGTTCTGAAGGCGAAAGGGGGTCAAACACAGTATTAGTATGGTGTTCCTAATAATCCTTTAGGTGAGTGTGTGTGTATATATATGTATATATATATATATATATATATACACTGTATGTTATAGCTACATATGTAGTTATATACAGCAGTTGCTTTGGGGATGAAATGTGACCTAAACCAGTATTATTTAAAGGACAAGTTCGGTATTTTACACTTAAAGCCCTGTTTTAAAGCTACACTGTGTAACTTTTTTAGTTTATTCTTAGCTAAAAACACTAAGTTCTTTCAAAAATATATGTGCTCATTAATGTATATTTACTTCGTTCAAGTAATAAAGTATTCTCGTGAGTGTATAATATGCCATTGAAAATACATACGGGTGGGGGGTTCTAATGTCGGTCGCCATGTTGCCCCTCCATCTTGAAAGTACATTAGCCAAAGAGGGACATACGGTTAATTCAAGCTTCACCTTTCACTCATGGACGAGGTCGAACTGGAAGCCATGCTAATCTTGGACTACATTGGCCACCGTAGGAGTTAAAACGAAATCGGAATTGAGAGGAACAGAAACTAATATTCACTGGATGGTCATATACCTTTTCACCGCTAGATGGGGGTAAAAATCACACAGTGTAGCTTTAAGATCATTTATGATGAAATAGAACGGTTAAGATTGAAATTTGGACAAATGCTGCTGTCCCGAGAATTTACGGTTTCTGTGTTAGCAGTTAACAATGGCATACCAGTTAGTAAAACCTGTTGGAAAGCATCTTTTGCAGCGATTTTTGTGTGAGCATATCAGTGAACACCCCAGACCACTCGGTGAGATTCACATCTTTGTAAACTAAAGTTTAATGCGTTTTATGAATGATTCTTCCAGTGCCCCTATGAAACCATTGTGGAGGTGGGGGGGGGTACTAACACAGAAACTGAACATTCTCGGGACAGCAGCATTTGTCCAAATTTCAATCTTAACCGTTCTATTTCATCAGAAACGATCTTAAAACAGGGCTTTAAGTGTAAAATACCGAACTTGTCCTTTAAGTATTTTTTATTGTTTTGAAATAGTTTTTATTTTTCTATTTTAAAATTTTAGTTAGTTTTCTAATGTCTATACAGTTCTTATTATTTATTGTTTGTTTCAGTTATTGTAGTTCATAAAGTTAAACTAAATTAAAATGTGAAATATTTCTTTGACAACTATCTGTCTAAATATATGTATATATATTTAAAAAATATATATATATATTTCAGTTGTTTTAGTGACCTCGACACGTTAAAATGAAATTCACCGTAGTACTGCATGTGGTAAAAAAAATCTTTATAGACTGAGCACCAAGTTACAAAGTGTTTTGAAAATCATCTCTACATAATCCACTTGGGCTTATTCTTTTGCAGCAACAATGTGAACTTCTTCCTTTACCTCAGTTTTACCTCTTCAGAGCCAGAGCTTGCATGCTCGGCTCCTACAGGGACATCCAAAGGTTTGGATTTTCACACAGAGATTGAATTAGACACCCCTCTTAGACTAAGGCAGACCCCCGCCAAGCATAACATGCCATGAAGGGCTATCCTGGCTACGACATCCCCCATGAGAGCCATTAAATTGGCCCCCTGGAGTAACGTCTACCCAGGGCCAGCCCAGAACTGCAAAACCCATGACAATAGACTGCTTGGTTTACAAAGTTTTATTATTGTAATGAAAGTGGTAAGCGTGTATTTAGGCTATTCTGACCATCATGAGGGTGGCCTGGAATATAGATGATAAGAGTCAAGCCTCATTGGTCTCAAGTGGGTATACAGTTCGAAATGTCAAAGATATAAAAGAATGTTGAATGAGTCACTCGAAAAAATCAGGAAATATAATGTCTCCCTCTAGTGGTGCAATGATGAAGTACAGAATTTAAGCAGCTCGCTCGCTCCATTTTGAAAAGTTTAAGAAATTAGAGGAAAAACAAGGACAAAGGAAATGAGGCCAATTTTCTATACATTAATTACATGAAAAAAGTGGAAAATAGATCAGTTTTTAATTCAGAGATTTGGATATTTGAGTCAAACTTTGAGACCCCAAACAAACGAGACATTAGTTGAAGCAAGAGAAAAATGGCATAGTTAACTTTTATGCACGATTTTCTTTTAATTATCAGTTTTCATCATTGTCTTCTGGTTTTTGAAAAATCCACTGTCATCGCATTCATGATGAAATGTAGTTGAATCAATCTTGTTAGCAAAAATATATTTAATCTGGAGAAGATGTGATGGATTATGTGTACCTAAATAGTGCTGGTTCATGTCTGAAGCACCAGAGTAGATTAAATATGTCCTTAAAAAGTTTTAAAAGGATTGTTCCAGAAATTAACCACTTTTCCAGAGACATTCTGCAATAAGGTTCAGTTTTTAAAATTAGATTAGGTAACATAAATTGACAATGAAAATTGTTCATTGTTAAAGTTGCAGTAAACGATTTCTGAGAAACTGTTGATATTTGAAATCAGCCCAAAACAAACCCCTCCCTTTATTGCTCCACCCCCAAAATGCATAAACACACAATGCAAAAGTGGATGTCTCTATCACAGCTGAAGCAAAGCAAATAATACTTGGCAAAAAATAAAGTGAACGAACGACGTGGAAGAACAAACAATGAACATGCAGTACACAAGAGTATATGCAAGCAAGAGTTTGTTGTTAGTCGCCAGCCTCCAGACAATCAATCACACTCAAAACTGTCCTGTTACTATAGGTAACATTACAACAATAGAATTTCTTGGTTCCCTTTCGTAGTCACTACGAGTTCCGTTGTGACGATGAATGGGGTGTCACTTAGAAAGCCTATCAACTTCGAGTATACAAAACGAGCCAATGGCAAAGAAATGCCATGGGCCTGCGGAATTTGCATGGCGCAACTCCGCCCCACCTCATGGGTATAAAAGGAGGACGCCGGCAACATGCAGATATGTTTTCGCTGAGGAGCCAAGAGTATCTCTTCCCTCCACATCCATTTCTGACTTCACTCTAGGAGACGATCGACTCTCCGGTGTTGGTGTGACGGCGATCTCCAGTGAGTTCACACTGCCTGCTGATCTGTGCATTGATCTGCCAGTGAGTGCATTTCTCCCTGCTCGCTTCAACATCCACAGAGTTTTTCCCTCTCACAAAAGAGCTTTGCACGTCTTTTTAAAGATGCCTTGCCCGTGCACTTCTGGTTGCGGTCGACTCATTTCCGACTCTGATGGGCACATTCTCTGCTCTGCGTGTTTGGGCACTGATCACGCTAGAGCGGCGTTTGTAGATGACTCATGTTCTCTTTGCGGGAACATGACCATTGCGTCATTATGGTCGAGACTCGATCTCGTTAGAGAGAAAGTCACCTCATCCTCACCCTGAACTACACCCTACACGAAAGGTGGTACTTCAGCTAGTTGCCAGGGTGATGGTGTGGAACAAAACGCTGACGATTCGTCCTCGGCCCACGCCCCCTTCTTCACTGATGCAACCCCTGAGCGATCACGGGAGAGTCCCGAGGTGGGCATGGCAACACGGCACGCTCCGAGTACCAGTTACTCCGACCTGCCATCAGACCTTCAACCCGTGGTCGAACCTCAGCTTTCTACGGACCGGAGTGCCCTCGGAACGAGTTTCCAGGCATGTTGTTGTCTCAACAAATGCCTCCACCACGGGCTGGGGTGCCATGTGCAATGGACATTCTGCCGCGGGCTCCTGGACAGGACCCCAGCACCTTTGGCACATCAATTGCCTCGAGTTGCTGGCAGTACGCCTTGCTCTGCACCGCTTTCTTACGTTGCTCAAGGGTCAACACGTACTAGTCCGATCAGACAATACCGCTACAGTAGCGTACATCAACCATCTAGGTGGTCTACGCTCCCGCCGTATGTCGCAAATCGCCCGCCACCTCCTCCTATGGAGTCAGAAGCATCTGAGGTCGCTTTGAGCCATTCATATTCCCGGAGCCCTGAACTGTGCAGCCTTCCCTGGAGAATGGCGACTCCATCCAGACCCTGTGCAAGATCAGGGAGGACGAGGAGCAGGTCATTTTGGTTGCGCACCCGGACCTGGTTCTCCGAACTTGTACTCCTCGTGACAACACCTCCCTGGCCAATTCCTCTGAGGAAGGAACTTCTTTCTCAGGGACGGGGCAACCTGTGAAGGCAGGTTTGAGTACCCTACCACCAGCGGTGGTAGCTACCATCACTTCCGCTAGAGCATCGTCCATGCGACATGTCTACGCGTTGAAGTGGAACCTCTTCATCAACTGGAGTTCTTCTCACAGAGAAGACCCCAGGGGATTCCCAATTAGTGTCGTGCTTTCTTTCCTGCAAGATGGGTTGGAGCGAAGGCTGTCTCCCTCCACCCTGAAAGTATATGTTTCGGCTATCGCCGCACATCATGACGCAGTCGAGGGTAAGTCTGTGGGAAAGCACGACCCAATCGCCAGGTTCCTGAGAGGAGCGAGGAGATAGAATCCTCATTGCCCTCCTCTCGTTCCCTCTTGGGACCTCTCAGCGGTGCTAACTGCCCCGCAGAGTGCTCCCTTTGAGCCTCTGCAATCAGTGGAGCTTAAGTTCCTGTCAATGAAGACAGCGCTCCTGGTTGTATTGGCCTCCATCAAGAGGGTAGGGGACCTGCACGCATTCTCCGTTGACGAAGCGTGCCTGGAATTCGGGCCGGCTTACTCTCACGTGATCCTGAGACCCCGGCCTGGATATGTGCCAAGGTTCCCACCACTCCCTTTCGAGACCAGGTGGTGAACCTGCAAGTGCTGCCCCTGGAGGAGGCAGACCCATGCAAATTCCGCAGACTCATTGGCATTTCTTTGCCATTGGCTCGTTTTGTATACTCGAAGTTGATAGGCTTTCTAAGCGAAACCCGATTCGTTCCCTACTCAGGGAACGAGGGTTACATACGTAACCAAGACGTTCTGTGAAACATCAAAACCAATATTACTCATGCATGGAGCAGAAACAGCGCAACCTCTTTGTCCTCAGGCCTTCCCGCTTTGGTCACTCCAGAAAGCTTTTCTAATATTAAACCAGGTCCTGAAGCTCTTACAGTAATATTCCCCTGACCTTTTCTCTTTTGTAATCTCTCTTTCTACAGTCTTTCTACAAATGCTCACCCTCTCTTCTCCCCCATCATGAGTGGACACGCCCCCTACTGCTGATTGTCTACAAGTGTGTTGTGGTGCTCGATCTGATCCACTTTCAACAACGTTTTTTCAGAAAGCACTTACTGCACCTTTAATTTATGTTAGTTTATAGTACAGATTTATACAACTTAAATGTTAAATATATATTTCTTCAAATTAACCGCAATCTAGAATAATGAAAAATGCTGTAAACATTCATGAATATTGTTAACAAAATAAACCTTATTGTAGTGTTACCATTTTCCCCCTTAATATTAAGGGATTGTTCATCCAAAAAAAAAAAATCTGTCATCATTTACTCAATTTCATATTGTTAATAAAAGAAGATATTTTAAAAAAATGTTTGGTTCCTAAAGTTCTTCAAAATTGATTGTTTGTGTGTTCCGCAGAAGAAAGACAGTCATACAGGTTTGAAATGACATAAGGGTGAGAATTTGCATTTTTGGGTGAACTATCCCCTTTAAAAATGTTTTCTATAAAATGTGCATTTTATCTGTTAACAACTCAATAAATCTGTTTTAGCATTTCAGAACTAAACCTTGTATAGAAAAGTCTTCTGCAATTGTTCACACTCACCTCGGTGATCATTTTGCCCCGGGTCTTGTTCCTCTCGCGGTGATTTGCTCGTTTCTGTTTTTGCTGCAGTACTCGCTCTCTGGTGGTGCGGTACTCAAGTGCAAACTCACTCAGAATCTTACTGAAGCGGTGAACGCTCACCTCTCTTATGGCATACGGTGGATGGCCCAGGAACAGCAGGAATGAGTGAAACCTGTAGATCAAATACAGGGACGTTCAATAACTTTCGAACAATCTCTTCAACACCGATAGGTTTAGTTCAGACAGGCAGCAAAAAAAAATTGTTTTTGGAATACGTCTGAACGGCTAAAAACACAAAATCCAATCCATATTTTTGCAAACTAGATCCAAACCAAATTCATAGGTGGTTTGAAAACAGATTTTCTGAAAAAATATCTCAATCTGAACTGTCAGATCAGATTTCAAGTAACTTTTGGGTGAACAGCTTTATTGTTTATTTAATGCACCTGTTTATGATGCGGCGATGCACAATTTTAAGGATGATAATTCTTTCTGCACAGTGTTTAAGGAAGTCCGACATGCGCTGCTTAAGGGCTGGTTTGATTTCATGTTTGGCGATGACCTTCAGGTGGTCCCAGGATGCTTTGCAGCGCCGCTCCATCTGACATAGGTTTTCCTGCAGCTGGTCAAAGTCCACCTGGAGAAGACAGGACAAACCGCTGATCTTTACTTTTAGCAACAACGCATGGAATTGTGATGCCTCGATTTCTTTCTTTGAATGTGGTATGTTGGCATTGTCTGTTCATTGGAGTCCAAAAGTCTGAGATAATAATGAAAATCTGGAATATAAAATCTAATTTAAATCTGGAAATAGTTTGAAGTATTTCAAACAAAGAAACGTTATACATACAAAATGATAAGAAATATGTACAATTATGCACTATTTCTTGGTCACTAATCAAATAAGCCAATTTGTGACTGCTTTATACAAAAGTATAGGTGTTCTTGCTTCCATCAAAGTACATTTGGAACTTTCTTTAGGACTTTCAATTTAACTTTTCACTCAAACATTTCACAGTTTCCATAAAATATTAAGCAGCAAAATCTGTTTTCAGCATAAGAAGAACTATTATGAATAATTGAGCATCAATAATAATTGAGCACTAAATCAGCATACAGTTATTTTAAAATGTAATAATACTTCACAATATTACTGTTTTTACTGTATTTTTGGTCAAATAAATGCAGTCTTGGTAAGCATAAGAGACTTCTTTCAAAAACAAAAAACAAAAAATATTTTAAATTATTCTAAACGTATAACTGAAATTGTACATGTACTTGTGTTTCATTGACTTGCAGTGAGTGCACAAACTCATAGTGATCACTGATATTTGGAATTCATGTCCCGCTCCATCATTGCTTGCCCTCTCTGTACCATATTAATCAAATATAATGAAAGATTATATGAAAGACAAAAAATACAAAAACATTCCAAGGAAGGCACAGGCTTACAGTAAAATCAGTGGGGATAAGTCTTGTAAATGGTAGGGTGGTTACGCTAACCTTAGCAGAGCGAGTGATGGCTCCTATCTCAGAGTAGAGGTCTGAGCTGTCTGGAAACTTCTCCACAACAATGGAGCAGACGTGATGCAGAAGAGACTGTTTGTGAACGGTGTCCTTCACCTCAGGAACTTTCTCTAGGTAACTCAGCTCAAAGCCTTTAGCCTGAATACACAAACAAACACACCATGAACATGAACTAATTTCTGTCATGACAACTCTTGGAGAGATTGGCATGTTAATACCATTGCTGTGAGCATGTGAGACATGCTATTGCTGCACATGTAACATACATGAAATAACCCCAGTAGCAGATCTATACAGGTGGAGCTGTGGAAAATGGAGGATTTCTGAAAGCGGGCTGCACACTGCTAACAGCAAACACTACCAGTATTTGAATGCTGACTTCAAGTATCTTTTTTCATTCTCATATATTGGATTTGTGTGAAAAGCTTTAATGATTATTTAATGCACCTGTTTATGGCGATGCACAATTTTAAGGATGATAATTCTTTCTGCACAGCCTTTAGGAAGTCAGACATGCGCTGCTTTGCATCCTGTATCAGGATGCTTTGCAGCGGCCCTCCATCTGACATAGGTTTTCTTGCAGCTGGAAAACTGCTCAAAAAGCTCATTGGTCACTGATGCAACAGCAACCAATCAGCTGCGCTATGTAGATAAAAATGTGACTGCTACCAAATTGAGTTAAGGACATATCAGCCTGTGCCATCTAGAGCCATTATGAGGCTCATTATGCAGGTCTTTGTCTCTTCCAATGTAAATCACAGCATTATTCATGATCATTCACACCTCCCATGCATATTGCCTTTGAAAACAAAAAGTGTCTTAAAAAATTAAAATCAGTATATTGTTTTATGTGAATGAGTAGGCAGGATGATTTTCACATCATTTTGAAACAACAAATCCAGGCTACAACATCCAGTACTCTGAGTATTGTGGACACATTTAGTATGTGTTTTGTGGCCTTATTTCAGTGACTTCTCTCAAAAATACATACATGTTGCTCACATATTATGGTAGCCCAGTTCGTGTTGAATACATTGTATATATAAAATATATAATATATTGATTAAAAAAAAATCACAATATATTTGCATACAATAATACATTTATATATGTTGCTATTTTTCCTGTAGTAAAAATTATATTTCTGTAATATTTTACATATTTTAAACACGGTTGTGTTCATTTTATGTGACTTTGGCAATGTTAAGTGATTTACAATGTTATTGTTTACAAATATAAATAGTCAATATTTTCCCAGCTGAAACTGTTTATAAATTTAAGATTGAGATTAGCTTTAGCTATATATATTACATTAGGATACATTTCATATTTAGTGAAAAATAGGCATTACATGATTTTGTTAAACAAGTGCAGTAATTTTGGATATATATATAGCATGCGTTTCACATTTAGTGAAAAATAGGTATTACATAATTTTGTTAAACAAGTGTAGTAATTTTTCTACAGACTGAATATAAAGAAAAGGGGGCAAAACATGAAAAGCGTAATGCATGCTAACAAGTCAAAACTCAATAGAGAAGCAAGAAAGTTTAATTTCAGATAAATGTGTAATTTGTGTAACAATGTGTAAATATGGGAGATATAAATGATCTCTGATGTGGAAAATCACATGCACCTTGAGAGCATTAGTAACTGGATCTGGTCCATCATCAAATCATTTCCTAAAAAAGGGCTCATTTTGACATTATTCTGATGCAGTTTAGTTGATTAGCATCAGTTGCATTAAGATAAGAGTGCTTTGAATGTGTGCAGAGTCTATGTGCAGCTCCCATGATGATTCTGACCAATGCTTCATTAACATATGATTAACAGAATCTCAACCCTGTCTGCAAGTCTGCAAGGCACAACAGAGCTTGGAATGGAGAAATCCCAACGGACGTGACATGACTCTCGCTGGCTTTGTTCTGCTGCCCATGCTCAATGGTTTACAGTAACAAAAGAGATTTCATGCCAAACTCACCACCTTATCAGGTTTATCTCCTTCAGACTTTTTAACATTATTAAGATCTAAGCAAATACGGCAGACAGACAGAAAGAAAGACATATGGAGATGGAGAGATTAGGGCTTGAAAGAAGAGATGTAGACTTTGCTGGCACTCACATTGGTCCCGTTTAGAAAGTTGCCAATAGCTAGCAGAGTCGAAAGGATGTAGCGCAGCGTCTTATTCTTTTCTAATTGGTCCATGCCCTCCTTTAGGTCCTGTAGTGGTTCTGCTACTTCCTGAGAATGAGAAACAGAATGGGTTTGAAATAAATAACCTCTGGGAAAGAATTCTGTAAAGTGGTGTTTTTTCTTCAGGATCTAGATTGCTTCAGAATCTAGATTGCTTCAGGATCTACATTTAAAACTCAATTTCAAGTGCAGTCCCAACACAGAACCAGAATTGTTCATAATACAAAAGAGAAACTCAAAATGTCCTACGATTTTTTCTAAAAATCAGAGTAAGTAACCTCTGCACACCCGTTTAGATGCAATTTTCAATATTCTGATTATGCTAAGGACGGACATCACTGTTTTCTACAGAGCTGCTGTATATATAAATTACATAAATTAATTACGAATGATTTTTACAACGGAAAAGAATCAACACTGAACTTACTTAAGCTGGACAATGACACTATTTGGTTCTTGAGCTGCTGTACAGCCAAAACAAACTTTGTTGCATTCTTTTTCTGTTATCACTGTAAAGCTGCTTTGAAACAATCTGAATTGTAAAATGCGCAACAGTGCTGGTCAGAATTATTTGCCCCCTTTGTAAATATGATCAAAGATGGCTGTAAAAAATAAATCCGCATTGTTAAATTAAAATAATTGACAGTGTGTGTGTGTCGATTGGGATTCATAATTTCCACATTATGAAATAAATGTTTTTCTCCAAAACATGTTGGGAACAATTATTTGCCCCCTTTTATTAAATACTTTTTGCAACCTCCTTTTTCCAAGATAACAGCTCTGAGTCTCCTATAATGCCTGATGAGCTTGGAGAACACCTGAGATCAGAGACCATTCCTCCATACAGAATCTCTCCAGAACCTTCAGATTCCCAGATCCATGTTGGCGCTTCTTCTCTTCAGTTCAGCCCACTCATTTTCTATAGGGTTCAGGTCAGGGACTACCATTGCAAATGCTTGGTTCCCTTTCAAGGCGGAACTCAACATTACGTCAGCTGTGACGTATATGGGAACTCCTCCCTTCTCCACTTTAGCTGAAATCTTATGGGCTAACGCCAGCTGGGGACAGCTGGCCAACTGACGCAAAGCATGCAAATACTGACAGCTTCGCGGGCAGTATAAATTGCATGGGTGCGACAATTACGTCAGAATCTCTTTCTTCAAGCTAGAGGTCTTATCTTAAGTCATCGTGGAAGTTGCTACGAAGGACTACTCACCTCTCCGCATCCGATGGCTGATACATGCCAGATATGCAAGGGTCCCATTGACCCGCCCGACCTTCACCAGTTCTGTGTCACCTGCCTGGGCCTCGCCCACACCTAGGCGGCACTCAAGGACGACAGGTGCGCCCACTGTGCGGAGCTGCCAGTGCACACCCTCAGCGCCAGAAGAGCAGGCAAAGCGGGGATGAGGCCGGGGCTGGTGGGCCCTCCCCCGCCCGAAGACGAGTTTAACACTGTCAGCTTCGCGGACACGAGCTTCCGCCCCCCCCCCCCCCCCAAAACCGTCGCGAACTTCATTTTCTTCGGAGCTGGTGGGGAAGACGACTCCATGTCGCTCTCAGCGTCGGAAAGGACTGGGCAACTCAGTCGGACCGCCCCGACCAAGAGGGCTCTGCAGACCTACAGGAGGAGCTTGTAAGGGTCCTCGGCAAGGCCGTCATGGAGCTGAACCGTGGAACACTCTAGACAAAATGGAACACTCCGGATGAGCCAGTGAAAATTAAGTTGGACTCGTGTTTCCTCCAGTCGAGCCACTGCCAGGGCGCATCGAGGAGAAGAACCCCGTTCTTCCCAGACGTACATGAGCGCGTGGTAAAGTCGTGGGCTGCAGCCCAATTGGCGCGCACCCACTTCGCCACGCAGGCCGCCAAAAACGGCTCCGCCCTAAAAAACCTGGATCTTTGTTAGATCAGTGGCAGTGGGCAGGACCAGGAATGTAGCGACACGGTTCACGGAAAGGGCCTTGTCAGCCGTGGGTCCATCACTGACTTTGCCTCAAAACACCCCGTTCTAAGAATGGAAGTGCACAGCCGCTATTTCATGGCGCCCAAGAGGGATGGAGGACTCTGTCTGATACTGGACCCGAGGCCCATCAACCGAGCACTTCACTAGCGCACATTCAGGAGGGAAGACCCCTCTTTAACATGTGAGCTCACTCGTTGAGGTCTATCGCCTCTTCATGTGCCATGTAGGCGCGTCTTTAGAGTTGTATGTTTTGCAACCGGCTGATCTTCACAGAACAGTACTTTCGGTGAGTGATTATCCTTTATCTCCTAGTCTCAGCTTTGACTACGGGGTCGCACAGTCGTTACTGCTTCGGCTGCTGACGCTGTGCCTGTGTACATACTGATATGTGTTTATGCTGTTATGTTGCCCTGTATCTTTCAGTGCAACTGGCTATTCTGATTTAACTGCATACATTCACAGTTGTTGTCGCTACGGCCACTGACGCTGTGTTTATGTACATACCGTTATGTGTTTATGCCGTTATGTTGCCCTGTATTCATCAGTGCAACTGGCTATTCTGATTTATCTCTTCGGGGTCGCCGATCACGCCGGCGTGATCAAGTTACATGACCAGTTTAAGACGTCGAAGCATAAAAACAAAGTCACGTTGAGCGCTGCCGTCCACTTCTGTCGAAAGTGCTGGCTTGAAATTATATTTTACTTTTTGTTTTGTGTTGATAGACCAAGTAAAAACGGAGATATGATCATTTAAACTTTATATAAAAAAATACTGACGCGTTCGTAAAAGAACGCAAGATGGGATGCGACAGGCGTTGCATTTATTCTAATAACTTCGTCGGTTTTTGTCATAAAACAAAACGGAGAAAAATGTGTGAATCTGCTGACTCTGCTCTTCAGGCTGCACATTTTAGGGAATGGAGGAGGAGCCAACTGAGCTAAGACGCAAAATTGAAAGGCAGAGGATTTACGGAGTTGATAAAGAGAGACATATATACGTTATGCATAGAGAGAGAGATTATTGCTAGTTTTTGGAAGAGTTTGAGTAGATTTTGAGAGTAGTTTAGGAGTAGTGTAGATAGTTTAGGAGTAGTTTAGGTAGTTTAGGAGTAGATTAAGATCAACTGTTTTGAGGAGAGGCACAGATAAAAAAAATAAAATAAAAAAAACCTGATATTTGTTGTAAATAGTTGTATGTATAAATTGATTTTGTGTTAATTTTACCTTTTGTATGGTATATTTGCACTATTGAGGAACCCCTCTTACTCAAGGAATGAAATCCCTGTAATGTAGCTATCTGTGTAATTGTACATGAAGTGTTTTGTAGAGTTTCTAAGCAAAAAAGAAAAGAAAAAACGCCTATTGCCACACCTGCTTTTTGCTGCATTTAGTTTAATTTTATCTCAATTTTACATTTTTTTATGTTGTTTTTGCACTATTTGCGAACCCTCATACTCTGGGAATGCAAGGCCTTAAATATAGCTCTCTGAATAATTGTGTGCACCACATTTTTTTAAAAAGTGGCTGAGCTAATAAGAAAGAAAAAAAGCCTATGGCTACACCCGCTTTTTTTTGTAAATCATATTTTTTTTTGTATATAGGTTGATTATATCTGAATTGTACCTGTATATGTTGACATTTACAACTTGTGTTTACATTTTAAACCTTTTAAAATGCTTCATTGAGCATGTTTGTGTTTTTTGTAGTAGAAAAGCTATAATTTTTCTATTCGGATTTTGTGTTTTTTGTGTGATTTTGGGTCCAGTATGTTGATAGAGTACATCAAAGTGAAAAACTAATTGTCTGATCATATAGGTGATGTTGTGCTGAAAAAAATTATACCAAACATTGGTATGGTAAACATTTGTTTATGTTGCAAAATTTAAAAAAAATAAAAGTACTCAAAAACGTCCAAAATAGCCCAAGACTCCGAAGGGTTAACTGTGTATATTCACAGTTGTTGTCGCTACGGCCACTGACGCTGTATACTGATATGTGTTATGCCGTTATGTTGCCCTTTATTGTTCAGTCCAACTGGCTATTCTAATCTAACTGCGTATATTCACAGTTGTTGTCACTAAGGCCACTGACGCTGTGTTTATGTATATATACTGATATTATATGTAATTATGCCGTGATGTTGCCCTGTATCCTTCAGTGCAACTGGCTATTCTGATCTAACTGTGCATATTCACAGTTGTTGTCGCTACGGCCACTGACGCTGTGTTTATGTATACTGATATGTTTGCATGATGATATGATTATGATATGTAATTCTGGTGTACTTGAGGTGAGCTGTCTATCAGCTGAGGGCACTCCTCAAATGGCAAATCCCCCTCAGAAAGGACCTCCTGTCTCAAGCGAACGGCACGATATGGCACCCCAGCCCTGAGCTGTGGAACTTTCATGTGTGGCCGCTGCAGGGACCTTGAATGAGCGGGACACTCTGCATTCACGAGTGCTGAGCACACTCCTGGAGGCACGCGCGCCTTCTACCAGGCGCCTCTGCGCTCTGAGATGGGGAGTTTTACAAAATGGTGCCAGGACATCGATTTGACCCGGGGATCTGTTCCGTGTTGGATGTTTTGCGTTTCTACAGCACAGAATGGATAGCGGGACTTTGACATCCACGCTGAAGGTGTATGTGGCCGTATTGCTGCTGTTCGTTGCCCGGTTGATGGGCAATCGATTGGTAAACACGCTCTGGTGAACATATTTCTCAGGGGAGCGAGGAGATTGTGTCCTTCATGGCTGCCCTCCTTGCCGCCGTGGGATCTAGCTCTGGTTTATAGAGCACTATCTCTACCACCGTTCGTGCCCCTAGCTTCGATTGCGGTTAACAAGCTTTCCCTAAAGACTACCTTCGCAGGGAAGCGCATTGGAGACTTCTTGGTGAATTAAGATTGCATCTGTTTCGGACCTGGCGACTGCAATGTCACTCTCCGGCCGAGACCAGGCTACGTTCCAAAGTCATCAACACACCGAGCACAGGTTGTTTCACTGCCCGCCTTATCTGCTGAGCCATCAGCCTCGCGCGACACCGACGCTCAGAGCGCTGT
Source organism: Siphateles boraxobius (assembly GCF_051911475.1). Lineage (NCBI taxonomy): Eukaryota > Metazoa > Chordata > Actinopteri > Cypriniformes > Leuciscidae > Siphateles > Siphateles boraxobius. The sequence continues at coordinate 15,705,339 of NW_027508722.1, read as the reverse complement.
TTGCCCGGTCACAGCTTTGCGGTTGTACGTGGATCGTTCGGCCACCTTTCGGCAGTGGGACCAGCTGTTAGTGTGCTTTGGTGGATGTAATTAGGGACGTGCCGTTTCAAAACAGAGACTTTCTGACTGGATTGTGGACACTATCAGGTTGGCTTACGAATGCCAGAGGAAAGATTGTCCCCTTAACATCAGATCTCATTCTACGAGGGTGATTGCTTCTTCATGGGACTGGTCTAGAGGGACATCTATCCAGGATTTATGTCTTGCTGCTGGCTGGTCTTCTCAGAACACATTTGCCAGGTTTTACAAGCTGGATGTACCCTCAGTAGCATCACAAGTACTTTCGGTGAGTTGAGCTTACTGAATAAACAGAAATGTGATTGTGCACCATTATAACCAGCTATGCAGTAGTTACCATATCTGCTAACTCTGTGTTATGGTTAAAAAGATTGATGCAGCTGTCACCACAAGCGCCGTTGACACTCATGCTTGAGTGCTTATTATGTGTGTCTGCCCTATTCAGTGCAGCCTTCACTTCATTGCTTAATATATGCAAATTTTGAAAGGGTCGGAGCAGATGTCTCATTGGTCTAGTTCCGCCTGTCAGATGCGAGTACTCTAACCGATGCGGCTATTGGTTAGAACTGTTTTGATTACACGTGGGTGTGGTTTGACTCCGGTTCAGGGCTTATCTTCACTGCTCTCACGGCGGGATTTAATACAGTTCCCATACACGTCATACAGCTGACGTAATGTTGAGTTACCGCCTTGAAAGGGAGGCGGGAACGAGACATTACTTTAGCCGCCGTGGTCGCTGTTTGATCAGCTGTGCTAGCGTTCAGTTGTGATTCTGATGTAATTGTCACGCCCATGCAATTTATACTGCCTGTTGAACCTGTCAGTATTTGCACGAGTCAATTGGCCAGCTGTCCCTAGCTGGCGTTAGCCCATAAGATTTCAGCGAAAGTGGAGAAGGGAGGAGTTCCCATATACGTCACAGCTGACGTAATGTCTCATTCCCGCCTCTCAGGGAACCGAGGTTATGATAGTAACCGGAGACGTTTTGTGCTCGAGGAATGACACGAAGGTGAGTAATTGATAAATTTTTTTTTTCATTTTTGGGTGAACTAACCTTTTAAGAACCTCTTAGAGGAGAGGTCAAAAGCAACTGTTCCCAAACCACCATAATGCCATTTAATTTGTATAAGGGGTAACAAAATATGAGGCTGACCTTCTCTAAAGCATCATAGTCCATCTTGAAGGCCCAAAGTTGCAAGCGGGCGGACAGCTCACTGATGGAGGACAGAATGAGGAGGAACTGCTCTGCACTGCCCAGCGGAGTGTCGGGGTTCACTAGCTGGGCCTCCTGAATCTTCTGCGTCTCCTCCTCCGTTGGAATCATTGTCAGGATTTTCTATAAAAGAGCACAAGAACCAGTGGGGAGTGTTAGTATCACTGTCAGCAGCCATTGTATATGGGGACTCACCCCTAGAAAGGCATTCGCTCAATTAATCATCTGAGCGTTGATGAACAACAACATCTGGAAAGACAGCATTACATAAAAATTTAGAAAATGATGACTATTTCATCTGCTAGGGGCAACCTCCTTCTGTTGCATAACTGAATAAAAAAGGTAATTTCTCATGACCAAAACAAAATTTCTGATAAAATCTTTAGAAACATAAACTGTGGTTGTCAGTGAGAATATAATGCTCTCTGTAGAGACATAAAAAGGGTGGACATAAAAACTCTAATCTATTTTTCCCATGACGAATGATAAAAAATTACAGATTTTATGAGAAAATGGGAGCTCCATTATTCACATGTTGATATTGAGACATTTACCTCAGATCTGTATCATGGGCTGCAACAGCCTAAATGAAGCATTTTGCTAACCTTTAATCTTTGAGATGAATTATATGGACGCTGCCAAAAATGCTTCAGTTTTGCAGAAAATCCACATAATATTTCGACTCGCCGGCCAAACCAACTTGCTAAACAGTTTTAAGGGTAAAATCTATTGGTTTTGTGGAAACCCAAAGTAAATGTATATGTTCTCAGGGCAGGGAGGTTGAGTTATTTTGGACACAAGCTTTGACTCCATGGTTTTTGTGTGCCAACTCGGCTACAGTCAGTATGTCTCTGTCTTGTTGAACACAGTTGTAGAGAGCCATGTATTTTGGTAAAAATATGCTTTCATGTAGCAGTCTGGGGATGATCATAAATGCCTGAATGATTGATGTAACGAGAGAGAGAAAGAGCAAGAGAGAGCGAGAGCGAACTGTAGAGGGGTTCAAGGAATATGTGACTCACGTGGACTCAAAACAAGGTTAGTATTAAGTACAGATGTGTTTTCTGCATGGTAACCTGTCTGCCATGCTCAGGATTAAAGTGTAACCATGCATCGTACTAACTTTAATATATGTATTAAGTTTTATTGTAGCTTTTCTTAATAAATTCATCATCTCAAATTTGCTTTATTACTTGCGGCTGATTTGTAATAATATGCGAATGTGATTTTAAACCAGTACACTATTACCTCTATGCCTTCTTTGCTTAAGGCGTACTCGTCGAAGTTGAGGATCGCTGTTTTGATGGTGCGAGGTGGCGGCAGGACCGTCAGGCCAATGTTGATGGCGTTACTTCTCTTGGAATCCAGGACGATGATCTCCTGACGCTTCCCATCTCCTGCCGTTTTCTGATATCAGATATATAAACAGATTAATCATCAAAGTTATTCACAGTGACCATACTGTGATGGGTTTAAGGGCTCAAGGATGGCAGGTTAGCACCAGTAGACAACATATAACTGTATTCTGCTGAAAAGCTATTTTTTTAAAGCAACAGTGTTTCTATGACTATGCGATTTTTTTTTTTTTCTGGCTCAGTGGATTTTTAAAACGGACTTTTTATACTCTCACTCATTCTTGCATCACAGGAAAATTCTCTGATTCTTTTTTTAACCAACACAAGTCATTTACATCAGATCTCTTGAACAGTTTTTTGAAGGATAACATTTTGTGGTGGAAATGAGAGTAATATAAACGCCATGTAAAACATTGTCTAGCATTTTAAGTATAAAAACTTAATAAATAATTAAACATAATTTGACAAATACTGTTCAATAGAATTATTACATTCGCTTGTTAACAAAATTGTTGGTTGTGCTGCAAACGACACTGTGGAACATATATAAATCGCTAAAAATAAATATTTAAATATATGTTTATTAATTTATGGGCTTATTGCATAAGCCTACCTCAAAACAAAAGTTTATGGACAGTAAGATTTTTTTTTTTAAGAAATTTAAACTTTTCTATTTAACAATGTTGCATTAAATTAATCAAAATGACAATAAAAAAGTGCCTTTCACATTGTTACAAAAAATCTTTTTCAAATATATGATATTTTATATACATCAAAGAATCCTGAAAAAAAGTATCATGGTTTCCACAAAAATATTAAAAGAAGCACAATATTAATGATAAGAAATGTTTCTAGTCCCCACAACTAGGCTGCTTTGCCCATTGCATAGCTTACCATACAGATACACATCTATTGCCCACACCAAATATGAAATAAAGCTCTGTCAGCCAGTTCTTACTCTCACGCTGGCCACTGAACTCTTAACTCACATTTCTTTAATGTGGATAATTACCTTAAAAAATGGCTTCCTGAGATATGAACACAAAACACGGGATATGTTTAATTTTCACTTGCAGAAAAGGCACGCAAACACCTAAGGGTTATTTTGGGACTTTGATGGAGAATATTTCTGGAGGAGCAGAGCCATGATGGTGGTGTCTGCTGCCAAACAGGGGGTTGGGAGAGGACGAAAAAAGGAGGGAGAATGGGCCAAAAATGAAAAACAGCTGGAAAAGGTTGCTCAGAGCAGAGAGGAGAGGAAACCCCATACAGGCCACATTTCTGAAACACCATCTAAGAGCGAACAAGCCAAATAATATGATATATCTTCATCTTAAGAACAACAATTCATCTCCAACACTTAAAACCTGTGATGGTGTTCATTCTATTTAGTCAGGGATTTATCTCTGGAAATGAAAAAGAATAAAATTAACTCTGTTGTACAACTTGGAATGACGGTGTGGTTCATATTTTAGTGTACAGCACACACAAACTCCGAGATCCCCGTAACAGGCTGTATTGATTAGGTTGAGAATGTTTCAGCTATAAGCTCTGACTTGTGACTTGAGTTTGTTCTGAGTGACAGCAGATTTCATGGATCCTTGAAAGCACTTTGATGAAGCTTCAAGGTAATACAGGGAATCAACCAACCAATTAGCATTCTGAACAAAATTCTACAGCTCTCTTCTAAACATGTGCGATCACGTAGGTACAAAGATTTGTGCACATGGGCAACTGAAGGTGTCAGAATTCATACCATGTGTTACAGAGGAAAGGCCCAGAAAAGATCAAAGTAACTTCTTAGCAGCTATGGCTTGTGTTAATGTGTGCTGACAAAAGCCAGGTAAAAGTAGAGCAATAAAAAATGTATTTTTTGTTGCGTGGGCATTTTGCTACCACAATATAGGCTGCTGTTTGGCAGCTCTATAAAAAAAAAAATCCACTTACATTCTCTCAGACAAACTATTTTAAAGGGGTCATGGCATTAGAAATCAAATATGCCTTGATCGTTTGACATATACTAGGTCATTGTATCATTAAAACATCCCAAATGTGTCATAGCTTAATATGTCATCCTCATTATAAACAAAGCTTTTATTTAATCAAGCTCCAAAAACAGCTAGTTTTAATATCGCCAGACATGTGACATCACACGGGAAAAATATTTGCATATGCCTGCCTCCAGAGTAAGACATTGACGAAGAGTTATACATCATCGCTAGCCTGGTAAGCCAGACCCACATCAAGATGTTAGGTCTGGGAACTGACCATTGGCTTGCTTCAATCCGAGTGGCGGGATAAACGGTTGTCTTTCAAATTCCCTCTGACGCAATAGGATAGCGCTAAAACCAACCAGAGCAATGAACGGTTGTGGCTGAGTGAGACCCATGCGTTTTCCCACCAGCGGAGCTAGTTGATTTATTAAACTTTTGCCATATCCGGTCATCAACACTCCGAACACATCTTCCTTTTTTAAGAATGACTTAAATGCCATTCTTTGTTCTTTTCTCAAAGAAAAGCTTAATATATATATATATATATATATATATATATATATATATATATACATCAAATAAAAAAAAAAGGTCATGATCCCTTTAAAGGGACTATGTGTAGTTTTTTAGGTATTTTATTATCTAAAATCAATATTTTTATTCATAAATATGTTCTCAATGGTGTACAAATACCTCTGTCAATTATCTGACATATCCTCGTAAACGAAGAATTTATTATCTTTATATACATGTGACGGGTAGGTCCACGGAGGCTTCCATGTCGTTCCGCCATCTTGAAAATCTATAATAGCAGAGAGGGTCAAAAAGTACTAGGCCAACACGTTTCCACAACGCGTTTTCGTTCAGAGCCCGCGTCACGTGACTGAAAGCAGCAGAAACGGAGGAGCAGAGCAGTGAGATGCGCTTGTCATTGCCCCGGCAAGTTTAAAAGGCTGCATTGCACTGTTATTTTTAATGGCACACACATGCCGAGCCACAGGATAAGAAATCCTCGTTGCCAAAAAAGTCCAAAATTGAACGTAAAAGGAAACGTGACCAGAGATTACAAAAAACAAGAGTCAATGTCGGGATAGCTTTTTCCAGATGGAAAGAGCTAATGCAGGAGAAAGATTTCAAAAGAGATGCTGAAGTCGCCTGCTTTCTCCTCGACAGGTAGGCTAAGTCAATATTACAGTCTTAATGACATGCTTTTTTTCATTGCTTGGTTGTGTACTTTATTATATAAACAGTAGAACATTTATAGTTAAAAGTTAAACAGGCTCTTTTAATTATAGCAGCTATTGAATAAAGTGAAGGCGCTAAAAACAAGGTTTGTAAGTTTACTTTTTGTAACTTAGAAATTCGATAAGAATATATTTTAATAGAGCATGATTGTTCTTGCATTGTTTGTCATAGCTTTTTGGTACATAACAGCTATCGTAGATGCAACACACATTTGAAAAAGCGAGGCGCTGGAGAGCACTATTCGTTTGAATGCAAAATACAATTTCACCGCTAGATGGGAGAAATTCCTACACAATGTCCCTTTAAATGTTGATTGAACGATCGATTGTAGAAAAAGTTGACATCATGTGAATAATTAAATAAAATATATTTTAGGCCATTTAGTGTGAGTAACTTAAAATATTGCAGAGCAAGAACTTCTTTATCAAATTTGGTGGTGACAGTCCAACTGACAGGCTGCTGGTTTGATCACTTATGATGCACTTCAAGAATTTGTTTTTAGTTAAGGCATGGTAAATTATGATGACATAAATAATTGTTATTCAGAATGAATTGACAGTTTGTGGTGTTTTTGATTTTATTTTGTCATAAAAGTTATATTTTTGGGCATTTGGGCACTTTATTGGATAGAAGAGTCAAGGACAGACAGGAAGCGATAGAAGAGGAGAGAGGGATCGGGAAAAGACCACAAGCTGGGACTTGAACTCGGATCGCCTGAAGTGCTGTTGTGCTATATATCGGAGCGCTGCCCACAAGGCTATGGCTTTGACAAGTTTTGTTATGTTTCAAGTCCATTTACTACGTTGTTTTGATTGGTTTTTGATTGGGATTATTATGAGAGAGAGAAAATGGTAGCGCTGATTCACTTGCGCTGTTTGTGAAATTGCAGTCTGACAGTGAGGTTTCAAATAATTGTTTTGATCTGTTCATGTGTGTGTATTAATTTACTCATTCAATCCACATTGCTATACTGAATGGGCTGTATTACAAGCACGGAACTTGTAAAGAACTAGTAGAATTATGTGCAAAACCTGCAATCCCACACTGAAATTAACATTATGGAAATTTTATTTATAACCACTGACTGTTGTATAAGACAAAGCATGTTTGAAACATCAACCATAACCAGATAAACTGGAATTAAGTACAGATTTTCTTGTAAACTATCTATTTGTTACTAAGACCCTGGTGTGAACTTTATGTCTCATTTAGGTAAGACCATCTGAATGGCTGCTGGACCCTTACCCTGGTCTATAGAGGTAACTGGTTCCACATTCAGATAAAGTTTTTTAGATTTTATAGACTTTTTAACCCATTTTATCATCCCTAAGGGTAGAGCATAAGCACCACTAATTGTAATGACACTGATGAGGAAATAATTCATGTAATATTAAGTAAACAAATAAGCTTGAAGATTTAAGCAAAAAACAAAACAAAAACAACCTGATGATTAATATTTGGAAGAGACATCGAAAAGGGGCAATTTAACAGTACCTTTGTAACAGGCAGCTCCTTGGATTTCGTCTCAAAGAGGTTTTCCAACTTGGCCGTGTCCAGTTTGACCGGATCCAGTTTGGACCACAGTGACTCCCTGCATCTCTTGTGGTTGTTGTACTGCCAGTCTATAGGTCTCACCTCATTCCAAAACAGCCGAATAGTCTTCTTCTTTTTCTGGAAGAGCGGGGGTTCTCCTCGACTAAGCTGAGGAGATCCAAGATGTGAGGGAGTTATTGAAGCCAAAAAGGGTGGTGGAGGGGGCATCATCATGCCAGAGATAGGGGGAGGTGGAGGGCATCCAAATAAAGGTGGTGGAGGTGGAAGGCAGGGAGGAGGAGGAGGTGGCGTGAGGTCACTCGTCCCGATCACGTTACTGACATCCAAAATGTCCACATCATCCTCCTCTCCCAAGTCTGTGAAGTCCAGCTCTTTGATTCGAAGCTCACGTGGCATGGCCATTAGCTGGTCCCATATGTGGTCTGATTCCTTTTTGGGGGGTGTTGGTGAAGGAGCCATTGGAGGCTTTTCCTGTGCTTGCTGCTTTTCCTTTTCAGAATGCTCCACTTCATGAGGCAATACCATTCCTTTCACCAAATCTCCAAATTTCTCAGCCACAGCCCTCACGCTACCCTGGTTATCAAGATGCTCCACTTCCAGTTTCTTCATGTTATCCTCGCATGCCTGCCGACGCGCCTCCAGAGTGGAAATGCGACTAGCAAGGCTAGTCACAGAGGAGTCCTGATCTGAACATCCTTTCTCATTCTCATTCTCCTTTTCTTTCTCATTTTCCTCTCCCTTTTTGTTTTGGGCATAAAGCATGTCCAGCATGAAGCGTTTGCTGTTAAGCACATTGTTGCACTGATCGTTGATGTCCGCTGTATTCATACAGTCTGCCCACTGGCCTAAGAGTCAAATTGAGAGCTAGTTTCACTAATATGTACAATTTGCAGAATGCATCTCTACAAAACATGTCTATTTTTATGTTGTAGTCTGGCACTGATAAGGGGCAAACAGAAATGCTGGAATGAGTTTTCCCAGCTGAAAAAAAGTGTTTAGCTTAGTTTAGTTTTATTTTACTTTACTTTATATGTTATTTTTTATTTAATTGTATTATTTTACTTTATCTGCCAATGGGAATTGGGAAATATAAGCCATAAAAAATTTCTTGCTGACCATGAAACTGCTGTTTACATATTTTTTTTATTAAAACAATTTATTTTATATTTATTTGATTTTATATTTTATTTCATCAACAAATGACAAGTAAAGTGGGAAAATAACCTTGAACTGGGAACAACATCTACCGTAATTATGTTTTGCTGACAATGAAACTAGCAATATTATTATTATTTAAAAAAATCATTAAATACTTTATTTTATTTTATTTTTATTTTTATACCATTTGGTGCTTGGCAATCCAATGAGAGCAAAACGCCAGTTGGCTGGTAACTTTACTATAAACTGCAACACAATTCATCTTTTAAATCAAATTCTAATAACTGTCTGACTATCGCTGACGCAAGTAATAAATGCTTCAAATAAAAGACATGCAAAGAGTCTACTAAAAAAAATATCTTCCAACTTTTACAATATTTTTTACCATCAGAGGTATATCAGGGACACCTAATTTTGGACCCTGTGGTGAATGTTAAACCCTCTGTATTGCACAGTATTTGATTTGTGTGTATGTGTTGTTCTCACCTGAGTCACTGTGGCTGACGTGTTTCTCCTCTCGTTCTTCTCTCTCCAGAGTGCTGCTGGCTGAGGAGATGCTGGAGGCAGAGCAGTTATCTTTCTCATTCAGCTCCTCATTCTGCCTTTCCTTCTCACTCAGGACAACGTTTGATACATCTCTATCTAACATCTGCTCTCTCTCACACTCCTCTGTACCCAGTCCGTTAGTTTCTTCCTCAAAGTGTCCTTCTGGTTCTTCTTTCTTTTCATATTCCATTCCACTCACCACCATTTCCTCACACACTTCTGCCTCAGCATCCTCTGCTTTCTCCTCTGTCTCAGAGTTTGCTTGAAACAGAGAGAGGGTGATGTCTGATGGATCCACGGGGCTCTGTTCCTCTGGTTTAGAAGGCGACACCGGCGGTGACACTGACGCAGAGAGAGGCTCACAGGAAGGCTGCACAACTGCTGCCTGCACAGGATGGCTTGTCTTAGACTCAGTTCCTGGGGGAAAAAAAAGACTGGCTTGGCACCCATTCCAGTTAAGAGGCCCAAATTTGACGGAACTAATGTTTCAACAAAATAAACTTTTGATGATGAATCTTCCATGCAATGAAAACATTAAACTGTAATGACACCAAAGGCCTAACAAGTGATTATAACAATTTTATGATTTAAAGACCACATGAAATCACATGAAATAGGTGTTAGTTCTGTCAAAGCCATGGACTTCTTGGTATTCAAGTGGAGTGGTATTAGTGGAAGGAGCCTTCTCGTTCTAGAGAGCATCCGATTGGACAAAAATCGGTGTAGTGCAGGATGAGTAATCAATATTTTTGATCTGTTTCCTGGGAAGAATATATATAAAAATTCATATACATAAAGTTAATAATGAGTATAATAAAATTTAGACACAATATTGGTGGTTACTCGATCTATTTTTTTTTTTGAGAATAGAAATATTGTAATATAAAAGTCTCTAGTGTTTTGAATAGCTGTTTTTAAAATAAATTAAAAAAACTGGTGTATGAAAACAACAAAAGTGTATGATTCAGCATTCTGTATTTCTGTCTTGTTTTAGAGTAAAAATACACTTTTACTTTCTTTCTTTAAACATTCTTTAAAAGTAAATAGTAAAAGTACTGAAATCCCCCAAAATATGCTGCAATAATCTTATTCTTAAGTATTTTAGTCTTATTTTCCCAGTTCATCTACCCTGTCCTTTCTTGTTTTGAAGGAAGGAACCAGAGTTTAAAAATGGGAGGAGCTCAGACCTCTGAAACCACAGTCTGATCCACACTGCTATCCTTTTACAGGGCTGGTCATGCTTTTACTCACTGACCAGTGTGTGACCAATGCTCTGGCCTTCAAAAACCACATGAATGTCATGCACCAAGAGTCTCACTGAATGGACAACCTCAAGCCACCCCACTCAATTATCATGTCAAGGCTGATGGATGTCTTACTTTCTTTCTGCATTTGTAATATAATTAAATATTACCCTGTTATTCCAGTAAATATTCTGTCATACCGCCACATTGTTACAGATATTTTTTGTTGCTGCTCCTATGGTCCTGGCATGGTTTAAACTAAACTATTGGTTACAAATACATGTCTTTTACCACTACTGTAGGTAACACCACTCAAAAAAAATCATGGAAAATAACTACATTTACATTTCTATTTCATATTTTTATTAAAAACATTTTAATTTGCAACCATATCGCATTCATTTTATGAAATTATAGTAGATGTTTTGGTCACACTTTAGTTTAGGATCCAATTCTCACTATAACTTAACTATTAACTACGACTTTTGCCTCAAACTCCTAATTCCTGCTGCTTATTAATAGTTAGTAAGGTAGTTGTTAAGTTAAGGTATTGGGTAGGATTATTACGGGATGTAGAATATGGTCATGCAGAAGGCATTATAACTATTAATTATATAGCCAATATCCTCGTAATATGCATGATAATAAGCAACTAGTTAATAGTGAGATTTGGACTACTAAACTACGGTGTTACCAACCATTTGGTACCAATTTTTACCAGTGGACTTTTTTTTTTTGAAGGGTTTTTATATGATACGTATAAAACATATGTATATTTTTTACAGTGTATCTTATAACAAAGTTGATTCGTGGGAATTTGTTGTCCTGAAACATATGATTCACCAAAAAAAGAAAATTCTGAAATTACTTACTCTTATTATTTATATTATTTTTGGTGGTCCATACAGTGAACGGCAATGTTGTTTTGACACCAGGTTTGGAACAACAAAATCATGATAGAATTTTCCTTTTTGGGTGAAATACTACTTTAAAAGTATGAAAATGTCATACATTGTTCCCTTTTCATAGTTCAAACTGCATACTTACTGGATTCCTTTATTACCTAAGAGCTGCAATTGAGATGAATGGGAATGCTTATAGAAAAACTAAAACTAAGATTAGAACAATTTTCAACTGAATTTGGCTCAAGCTAATCGGAAACTCCACAGTGAGACTGAGTGATTGACCAGGCTCCAGTCGTTCAGCCCGTTCATACCAACTCCAGCCTCTCAGATTCAGATGTGGCTGCAAATAAAAGACTGACTGACCACTGACCCAATTTCAGACATTTTGGTTAATATTTGAGGTCAATAAACCTCAAATAATGTAATTTTTCCCAATGGCTGACTGCTCCAGTGGCTTTACATTGTTTTCATTACAAAACATTTGTGTGGTAATGGCTCGATTCCACACTTTGGAGGAAAAACTAGGACCAGAGTTTTTTTTTCCAGAAATGCCACACTGTATTACTGTACATATGGAGGAATCTCACCTTGTGCTGGATGTTGGACGGAGCATCTATCCTCCTGAGCCTCTACAGTCAAAGGGGTAGCAGAACGAGACAATGAGCTGCTGGAGGATCGTGAACTCAGACTAAGAGTGATTTCGGTTCGCCCCCGTGTTGTCGACCTCGGACGTTCCCTTTCATTTTCCTCTGCTGCAAGCCGCTCTATTTGCTTATATCTGCACACACCATGTAAAACACAGTGAAAGTCACTAAAAACCATTCTGCATCAGGCTCAAAGACTTATTTAAAAAGCAAAATTAATTTTTTTTTTTTTTTTTACATAAAATGACTTGAATAAACCTCTTCTATGATGACTATAGTTTTAATCTATTAATTTAAACTCATTCTGTTATTTTTGAGGGCATAAATGTCAGGGTGATACAACTTTTCCTGATTTCATACAGAGATATTAAAATAATGAAATTATTAAAGATTGGCATAATCTATTATTTTTTTTACAAAAGTAGAACAAAACAGCTTTACTGCTTAAATTATGGTGCAACCAACATTCAGTAACATGCAAAAAAAAAAGTAAATTATCTCATGGATAAATTAATCCTTTTACAGTGAAATATATTTCTAAAAACTTTTTAAGATGTATGCACTCAAAAGGTGAATTCAAAGATTACATTTCTAATAACATGGCATGTTTTAAACTAGATTTTTGATGGATTTTTCCTTTTCTTTATCATGAACCCTCTTATTTGTCATTGACAGATCAATCTCCAGTTGCAGTAACAAGGAACCATCTTAACTCTTAATGTGAGATGATTTGGCATTGTGGTTAAAGATATGGGTTTGTAGCAGAAATGTTGCTGGTTCAAACCCTGTTAGTGGCAACTGAACTATGTCTGTCATATTTGCTCTGGGGGAAATTGTACTTATAAAATTAGAATAAATTATTCTAAGTTGCTTTTAATAAAAGTCACAATGTTTGCTATTCTGAGGGGTGTAAGTCTGAAACAGCATGTGGACTGATAAATAATTGTCTTAAAGGTACAATATGTAAGATTTTTTAATAAAATATTCAAAAACCACTTGCACAATGCGATATATTTCATGCAGTTGTGTACTTACATTATCCCAAAATTTGTAAATTCAGAGAAATTCCAGTTTTAAATAATGTTTCGTCGCTTGTCATTGTCATATCAATTACGTAATATCCGCGCCATACTTGGTTTCTGCTTTCATTAGCGGCTGTTTCAATGGGCCGCTATACGTAAGCCGCTAATGAGTGATCTATGTATACGTATGATACTATATCTCGCATGCCGCTGTTGTGTCGTTCAGTCATCATGGTTCACGATTATTGAATGGCGAGTACAGAAAATCGTGTAAAACGTGTAAAACTGTGCAGCTTTAACCCACCAAATCATTCGACAAATAAGTCACATATCAGGTAACTGTCAGGGTTCTGTCACTTCTGTCTGGTTTATATTTGGTTTGGTGACAGAGCTCTGACATTTCCGGCTTGTCTTGTGTTTGTGTTTAGTCTGGTTTGTTGTGAGCACTTGGCTTTGTCTTGTAATTCCTTGTGTCATGTGCTCTCCAGTCTATTGTCCAGCCCCTCCCATCTTATTACCTGATTATTGATTAATTTGCACCACCTGCATGCCTCGTTACCCTCTTTTGTTTACTTCCTATTTAATCTCCCTGCGTTTGCAGTCCTGTGCTGGTTCGTTGTCTATGGCTGCGTTTACACTTGGCATTAACATGCGATCACTGTGATCCGATCAAGCAGATCGGATCATTAGACAATCAGGACATTGTGCGTTTACATTTGTTCACATTAAGTAGCCTCTGTATATGGATAAACGATCGGATTCCGGTTTCCTGCATAAATTAGGTCTGTGGCACGACACCAGATTAAGAGTAAAGATGATACAAATTAAACAATGTCCCAATTGCTTTCACTCACTCACTTTACTTTCAATCTCCAGTAATTAGATCAAATTAATTTTTTTGAACGAAGGAATACTTCCAGAGTTGATCATACAAAAATAACTGGGTTGATCATGTTAAAGTCACATCGATCATCTGGGTTTAAGCTTATAGCGTGCAATGACTATATTGACAGAAATGGGAGATTGATAAACATGCTGAAACAATAAAAACATTCAACATTTAAAACATAAAAAAAAAATTCCGATTCAGATTATTCCTCTGGCAAAGCAGCGTGCAGCTCTTCGTTAAGATCATGACTGACTGTATACAGGCGATCGCCTCGTTCAGATAATGTTGCAAAATTAAAATGAAAAATGACACACATAGTATCATGTAAGTTTAAATAAACTGTTTTAAAGATTGACGTTTATTGTAAGGTTCAAATAAGTTTAATTTCTTGTCTAAACTGCGTCTAAATTACGTCCACCTGTGAATGCAGACACGATGGCTGGATTGCGTTTACATTACACTGAGATCCGATTACAATGCGTCCTCGACTACCTCCGAACCTGGACACGCTGATCGGATAACATTCCAATCAGAAGTGCGTTTACACTTGTCTTTTCAATGTGTATGTGGACAACATCCGGATACAGGTCGCATGTTAATGCCAAGTGTAAACACAGCATGAGTTTTCTTGTGTTTCATGCCAGATGCCGGTCTTGTTTTCCCCCGAGGGGAGTTTTTGTTTTGTTTATTTACTTAATAAATATCCTTCATCCAACACCTGAATCCTCGCTTCACTCTTTACCATCCCATGACAGTAACAGGCTAATATAGCATTATATTCCACGTTCCTTGCAGCTGATTCATTTCAATGACATAAAATAGTGTGATCAAATGTATAGGTAATACAAAAACAAATGTATTAGCTGATATTTAATTTCTATGATTTGTGAATTCCATACATATCTGGATGGTGAAAACGACATCTCCCATCGTTCCAATCTCCCTCATAGCGTCATCAAGCTTTATTATTGTTTTGAAAATGCGACCTCTTGTGGTGAAAAAATTACAGATTGTACCTTTAACATATTTCATAGCCTCCAGCATGCAAAAGGATACAGATTCTCACTTTGTGCATAAATAAACTTCCAAACTCACCGAATCCTCCCACTATGCTGCCTATAACTCTCCCTTAACAGTTGTTAACACAGATGCTGTCTGCTCCCCTCCTGTCTTATCAACCCAAAAAATATGCACCAGCACTAATATACAATATTACCAAAAACAAGAACCAGATGTTTCATAACTATATAACATTTCCTTTCTATCACCTGAATCCTTTAATTCCATCACATAGTTATACAATATTGTAAGTTTCACAAAAAAAGGTTAGAAAAGACCTTGACTTTCGATAAGATCTAAAATAAATGCAAAGACATTGAGTCATTCCACTTGCCAGGAAGAATGTAACATATACTGTAAATGGAAAAAGCCCATGTCGAAAGTCAATTACACACCTTGTGCTGCCGTCTTTAAAGGTCTTAATCTACAGCAGCCGTTCAGGGGCCCTGACGCCATATTTCACCTGCAGCGCGTGCCGACTCGCTTCCCATCTGCTGCTCGTTCTAATAAATGTTTTCAAGGTGTATTACTATCGGTGTGCTGAAAATTAATATTAAATAGGACTCAAGGCTTTATTATATATTTGCATTGGACTGCAGTAATTTATCCAATATGATTGGAATGCTCATCTTTGATAAGACACTGATATAATGCATTACAAAGAAGGCAGAAGGATTTTTGGCATGAAGCTTTTCTTGACTTTATTACAGTGTCAGAGATATAAAGAATGTTTTACACTAGCAACAAGGCACTGCAACAACATCACAATACTAATGTATATTATTATCATGAATCTTCAAAATTATTTTTTGTATGGACTTTTTAGCTACAGTTATTGCATAACTGGAGACTGTTATTTTATGCTATGATTTTATGATATTTTTTGTTCTATATTATTATTAGGAAAATGTATATTTTTATTCAGCAAGGAAGCATTGATCTAATGTTATTTTTTATATTTCTATTCTAAAATCCTAAAAAACTGTTAAATGAACTGAAATGTTTATTGAGCACCAAATCAGAATATCAGAATGATTTCTAAAGGATCGTATGACTGATGTCTGGAGTAATGATGCTGAAAATTCAGCTTTGCCATTACATAAATAAATGACATTTTAAAATATTTTAAAACAAATTTCTTTATTTTTTTATCATTATACAGATTTTATCTTTAAAAAGTATTTTTAAAATTATTATATTCTACTCATTATATTATATTATATTATATTATATTATATTATGTTTATGCTCTATATAAGTTAATTCAGTCTGGAATGTACCTTTCTTCTCGTGCTTGTTTGACCTCTTCTCTCTTGTCCACATAATCCCGACTGCAATGAAGACAATAAACATGAGAAAACACGTACAAGAAGCGAAAAAGAATGCCTTTTATATATCTACCAAAGACATTTGGAGTTCCAGGGGTTAAATGATGTTTAATGTTAATTAAACAATAACAATTCAAGTTGTTTGTTTTTGTTATTACACAACAGTAGAGGTTGACTACAGGTCTTAAAGACTTTGTATGATAGGATTGAAAAAGATACAGATAGAACAAGCATTTGTCTTCCTGCAGTCCACCGTGATTATTCATTGTCTGTTCTAATGCTGTTTTCTTTTGTATGACCATAATAAGAGACAATAACTTGTCCAACAAGGAAAACTCCCAGATCTCCGATAAAAAATTGGACAGAGGCCTCAGCTGTTTCTCCAAACTGTTGGACAAAATGTTTCTCATGGTCATCTTCAACATGAGAGATTCGGAAACAAATCAGATGTCGAAAAACGCTGATATATTTGTCATATTAATTAAATAATGAAACCCTGGGTGCATACAATAATGGCATCATAATGAAATGCTAAGAAAGGCCACAAACTTGAAACGGCTTCTCTCCTCTCTTTCAATCCGCTGAAGTCTTTCCTCTCTCTCCAGCCGCCTCCGCTCACGCTCTGCATTCAGAGACTCCTGGTGTTGCCTATAGGAAGAGGTTAACAAACCACCGAGAATCGGCCTGGAGGACCAGAGAAATTAAAAACAGTAATACAGAACAACAATACTTGAATTAATCAGTATTCAAAATTGCATTCTGGGGGGTAAGAATAGAGTTCTCACTGCATGACGTAAATTAATGACACAATTTCGGATGCATTTGAATTAATCGTATGTGTTAAGGCACACCTTAAGAAAATAATTGCTTTACACTACTCCCATAGAATGATTGTAGAAAAATAAATATATGTTTGTACAGGTCCTTCTCAAAAAGTTAGCATATTGTGATAAAGTTCATTATTTTCCATAATGTAATGATAAAAATTAAACTTTCATATATTTTAGATTCATTGCACACCAATTGAAATATTGCAGGTCGTTTATGGTTTTAATACTGATGATTTTGGCATACGGCTCATGAAAACCCAAAATTCCTATCTCAAAAAATTAGCATATCATGAAAAGGGTCTCTGAACGAGCTATTAACCTAATCATCTGAATCAACTAATTAACACTAAACACCTGCAAAAGATTCTTGAGGCTTTTAAAAACTCCCAGCCTGTTTCATTACTCAAAACCGCAATCATGGGTAAGACTACAGACCTGACTGCTGTCCAGAAGGCCATCATTGACACCCTCAAGCAAGAGGGTAAGACACAGAAAGAAATTTCTGAACAAATAGGCTTTTCCCAGAGTGCTGTATCAAGGCACCTCAGTGGGAAGTCTTTGGGAAGGAAAAAGTGTGGCAAAAAATGCTGCACAACGAGAAGAGGTGACCGGACCCTGAGGAAGATTGTGGAGAAGGACCGATTCCAGACCTTGGGGGACCTGCGGAAGCAGTGGACTGAGTCTGGAGTAGAAACATCCAGAGCCACCGTGCACAGGCGTGTGCAGGAAATGGGCTACAGGTGCCGCATTCCCCAGGTCAAGCCACTTTTGAACCAGAAACAGCGGCAGAAGCGCCTGACCTGGGCTACAGAGAAGCAGCACTGGACTGTTGCTCAGTGGTCCAAAGTACTTTTTTTGGATGAAAGCAAATTTTGCATGTCATTCGGCCATCAAGGTGCCAGAGTCTGGAGGAAGACTGGGGAGAAGGAAATGCCAAAATGCCTGAAGTCCAGTGTCAAGTACCCACAGTCAGTGATGGTCTGGGGTGCCATGTCAGCTGCTGGTGTTGGTCCACTGTGTTTTATCAAGGGCAGGGTCAATGCAGCTAGCTATCAGGAGATTTGGGAGCACTTCATGCTTCCATCTGCTGAAAAGCTTTATGGAGATGAAGATTTCATTTTTCAGCACGACCTGGCACCTGCTCACAGTGCCAAAACCACTGATAAATGGTTTACTGACCATGGTATTACTGTGCTCAATTGGCCTGCCAACTCTCCTGACCTGAACCCCATAGAGAATCTGTGGGATATTGTGAAGAGAAAGTTGAGAGACGCAAGACCCAACACTCTGGATGAGCTTAAGGCCGCTATCGAAGCATCCTGGGCCTCCATAACACCTCAGCAGTGCCACAGGCTGATTGGCTCCATGCCACGCCGCATTGAAGCAGTCATTTCTGCAAAAGGATTCACGACCAAGTATTGAGTGCATAACTGAACATAAATATTTGAAGGTTGACTTTTTTTGTATTAAAAACACTTCTTTTATGGGTCGGATGAAATATGCACATTTTTTGAGATAGGAATTTTGGGTTCCCTTTCGTTGTCACTCCGAGTTACGTCGGATGACGACGAATGGGGTTTCGCTTAGAACACCTATCGACTTCGAGTATTACAAAACGAGCCAATGGCAAAGAAATGCCATGGGTCTGCGGAATTTGCATAGCGTATCTCCGCCTTACCTCGTGGGTATAAAAGGAGGACGCCGGCAACAGGCAGATATGTTTTCGCTTCGGAGCCAAGAGCATTTCTTCACTCCACAGTCATCTCTGACTTCGCTCTACGAGACGAGCTTCTCTCTCCGGTGTTGGTGTGACGGCGATCTGCAGCGAGCTCACAGTGCCTGCTGATCTGTGCAGTAATCTGCCAGTGTGTGTGTGTCTCCCTGTGCGCTTCAACATCGCGGAGTTTTTTCTCTCCTCTCATAAAAGAGCTCGCACGCGGCACGTCTTTTTAAAGACGGCTCGCCCGTGCATTTCTGGTTGCAGCGGACTGGTATCGGACTCTGATGGGCACGAGCGCTGTCTAGTGTGTTTGATCATGCTTGAACAGCGCTCGTGGGTGACTCATGTTCTCGCAAGGGAACGTGATCATCGCGTCATAAATAGGTCGAGACTCGGTGAACTCGCAAGAGTGAGAGTCCCCTCATCCACCCCCCGATCTTCGGCTGGTGGCCAGGGTGACCTGAGGGTTACGGTCTGGAACAAGGCGCCGACTATGTGTCCGTGACCCCAGCCCCCCTCTTCGATGACGGTGCCCGCTAGTGAACTGCTGATTCCCGCGAGTCTACCCTCTGGTGGCCCGCGTGTTTCAGTTGAAGCTACAGAGGAAGATGCCATGTCTGTTGCAGCATCACTAGGTGGGCTTGAGTCTTCTGGAAGTGAGGGCTCGTCACAGCTGCCACCTTCCGGTGTGCATACGGCTGTGCCTGAGTCTGATCCGGAGATGACGGCCATGCTTTCCTGGGACGATTGGTTTTGGGTAAGGCCGCCGACCCTCGTCCGTGGCAAACCCCAATACCTCTCTTCCCGGACGTGCATGATGAGATCTCGAAGTCCTAGAAGACCCCCTTGTCTTCTTAGGACCGCTCGCTGATCTCATCCGCCTTTCCTCCCCTCGATGGGGCCGCTGCCCTTGGGTACACTGGGGTTCCCCCGGCTGAACGCTCTGTTGCGATGCTATGTGTCCTCAGAGTGCTTCTTCTCGGCGCAATCCTAAGCACCCGCCCGTGGCCTGTAGTTTTTCGTCTACGCTTGTGGCGAGATCCTATAGCGCCACGGGACTGGCAGCCGCCTCACTGCATGCCATGGTCATTCTGCTGGTCCACCTGACCCAGATGCTCATGGACCTGCACGAGGGCGGGACTGACCCAGGGCTCTTCACTGAGCTGCGCGCCGCCACTGACCTTGCTCTCTGAGCGACGAAAGTGGCCGTACGCTCCCTGGGTCAGGTGATGCTCACCAGTCTGTGGCTGAACCTGTCTGATGTGCTGGATGTCGCGCGGACCCGTCTGTCCGACATTCCCATATCCCAGGTCGGCCTCTTCGGCGGTGCGGTTGAGGGCTTGCCCAACAGCTCTCAGCCGCCCATGAGCAGAGTGAGGTTGATTCTGTCCCGACGGCCCCGCCGTCCGCTCAGATCCCTCGTCTGCCCACCGCCGAAGGCGCCCTCCCGCGGCTCCCACCCCGCCCGTTCACGGGCCGGCTCTGGGGGCCGCGGGCGGACGCCACAGCCCTCTCCAGCCCCGCCCCCCGCTACACGCCGGGTTAAGCGGCGCTCGTGAGACGGGCACCTCGGTGATGAAGCAGGCTGAGGTTGATTCTGTCCCGACGGCCCCGCCGTCCGCTCAGATCCCTCGGTCTGCCCACTGCCGAGGGCGCCCCCCCGCGGCTCCCACCCCGCCCGTTCACCCGGGTCGGCTCTGGAGGCCGCGGTCGGACGCCACAGTCCTCTCCAGCCCCGCACCCCGCTACACGCCGGGTTAAGCGGCGCTCTTGAGTTGGGCTCCTCAGAGATGGGACTCAGTTCTTTCCAGGAGTTGGTAGCAGGACCACTCCTTTCCCCGGGGAGGGCCGGGGAAGAATCCTTATTCTCCAAAGAGCTGATTCTCCCGTCTCTGAGCACAGAGTTCTCGGACGTCACAGAGCGCCGCCCACAAGCCGTGCTCTCCTCGTCCCCCTCTGTCCCAGAGGTGGTTGACATGGTGTGCCGTCCACGGACCGCTTCGCCCCTGTCCCCCTCTGTCGCCAGACCCCTGGCAGAGCAGGCCCCCGCGGGACGACCAGCCTGGTCCTCCCCTGGCCCCTCTGCCAGGGCGCGGTTGCTAACTGTGCCCCCACATCGGGCCGCTATGCCGTCCACGTCTGGGCCAGTTACTCCGCTTCGCTGCCCCTCCGGGGGGACGCCTGTGGTCGCATGATCCCGCTGGTTCAGTTCCTGGGAGCCTGGTTAGAGCTTCCCCGTCTGTCCCGCTGGGTCGCGCGGACCATCAGGCTCGGCTATGCGATTCAGTTCGCACGGTCTCCTCCCCACTTGGGGAGTCCGCTCCACTTTTGTCGGTGGCTATGCCCCCATCAGGAGAGCAGAGATTGCCACCCTGCTGGCGAAGGGCGCAATCGAGACTGTCCCTCCAGCCGAGATGAGGTCAGCCGGCTTCTCAGCCCCTACTTCATTGTCCCCAATAAAACCGGTGGGTTACGGCCAGTCCTGGACTTGCGCGTGCTGAACCGCTCCCTTCACAGGATGCCGTTCAAGATGCTCAAACGCGTTTTCGAATGCATACGGCCTAGGATTGGTTTGCAGCGATCGACCTGAAGGACGCCTACTTCATGTCTCTATTCTCCTTGACACAGACCGTTCCTTCGGTTTTCTTTCAGGGGCAGGCATCCAGTACGCGGTTTTCCCTTTCGGGCTAGCCCTGTCTCCTCGCATCTTCACGAAGGTCGTCGAGGCTGCCCTTGTTCCCCTTCGGGAACACGGGGTTCGCATCCTGAGTTATATCGACGACTGGCTGGTCATAGCTCACTCTCGAGTTCAGGTTGCGAACACAAGGACCTAGTGCTTCGGCACCTAGCTCGTCTGGGCCTTCGGGTCAACTGGGAGAAGAGCAAACTTTGCCCCGTGCAGAGGATCTCTTTTCTCGGTATGGATATCGACTCGGTCGCCATGTCCGCGCAGCTTACGAGCTAGCGCGCGCGCAGTCACTGCTGACTTGCCTGAGACAGTTCGAGGGCAAGAGTGCGGTTCCACTGAAACTTTTTCAGAGGCTCCTGGGCATATGGCTTCTGCAGCCGCGGCAACGCCGCTCGGATTGCTTCATATGAGACCGCTTCAGCTTTGGCTTCGCGACCGAGTCCCGAGGTGGGCATGGCAACACGGCACCCTCCGAGTAACAGTTACTCCGACCTGCCGTCAGACCTTCACCCCGTGGTCGAACCTCAGTTTTCTACGGGCCGGAGTGCCCCTGGAACGAGCTTCGCGGCATGTTGTTGTAACGACAGATGCCTCCTCCACGGGCTGGGGTGCCATGTGCAATGGACGTGCTGCCGCGGGCTCCTGGACAGGACCCCGTCGCCTCTGGCATGTCAATTGCCTCGAGTTGCTGGCCGTACGTCTTGCTTTGCGCCGCTTCCGGGCCGTGCTCAAGAACCAACACGTACTAGTCCGCTCAGACAATACCGCCACTGTAGCGTACATCAACCATCAAGGTGGTCTACGCTCCCGCCGTATGTCGCAACTCGCCCGCCACCTCCTCATATGGAGTCAGAAGCATCTGAGGTCGCTTCATGCCATTTACATCCCCGGAGCCCTGAACTGTGCAGCGCACGGCTTCAGCCCCTCCCGGGAGATTGGCGACTCCATCCCCAGTCGGTTCAGATGATTTGGGACCAGTTCGGGGACGCACAGATAGATCTGTTTGCCTCTCACGACTCGACCCATTGCGCCCTGTACTATTCCCTGACCGAGGGCACGCTCGGCACGGATGCACTGGCGCACAGCTGGCCGCGGGGCCGCAAATATGCGTTTCCCCCAGTGAGCCTTCTTGCGCAGACCCTGCGCAAGGTCAGGGAGGACGAGGAGCAGGTCATTCTGGTCGCGCCATACTGGCCCGCCCGGACCTGGTTCTCCGAACTAGTACTCCTCGCGACAGCACCTCCCTGGCCGATTCCCCTGAGGAAGGACCTCCTTTCTCAGGGACGGGGCACCCTATGGCACCCTCGTCCCGATCTTTGGAACCTCCACGTGTGGCTCCTGGACGGGACGAAGCAGGTTTGAGTACCCTTCCACCTACGGTGGCGGCTACCATCACTTCCGCTAGAGCGTCGTCCACGAGACACGTCTACGCGTTGAAGTGGAACCTCTTCGTCAACTGGTGCTCTTCTCTTCAAGAAGACCCCCGGAGATGTTCGATTAGTGTCGTGCTTTCCTTCCTTCAAGATAGGCTGGAGCGAAGGCTGTCTCCCTCCACCCTGAAAGTCTATGTTGCCGCTATTGCCGCACACCATGACCCAGTCGAAGGTAAGTCTGTTGGAAGGCACGACCTGATCATCAGGTTCCTGAGAGGAGCGAGGAGACTGAATCCTCCTCGTCCTCCTCTCGTTCCCTCTTGGGACCTCTCAGTGGTTCTAACTGCCCTGCGGAGTGCTCCCTTTGAGCCTTTGCAATCAGTGGAGCTTAAGTTCCTGTCTATGAAGACAGCGCTCCTGGTTGCATTGGCCTCCATCAAGAGGGTGGGGGACTTGCATGCATTCTCCGTTGACGAAGCGTGCCTGGAATTTGGGCCGGCTTACTCTCACGTGATCCTGAGACCCCGGCCTGGATATGTGCCCAAGGTTCCTACCACTCCCTTCCGGGACCAGGTGGTGAACCTGCAAGCGCTGCCCCCGGAGGAGGCAGACCCAGCCTTGGCACTGCTCTGTCCAGTACGCGCCCTCCGCGTCTATGTAGACAGGACGCAGTGTTTCAGGACTTCAGACCAGCTCTTTGTCTGTTATGGTGGGAAGCTGAAGGGAAAGGCTCTCTCCAAGCAAAGGCTGTCTCACTGGATAGTGGACGCCATTGCCTTGGCATACCAGCAGCAAGGTCGACCGTGCCCCCTTGGTGTGACCGCCCACTCCACCCGGAGTGTGGCATCCTCTTGGGCTCTAGCGCATGGCGCCTCGCTAACAGACATCTGCAGAGCTGCAGGCTGGGCGACACCTAACACATTCGCCAGATTCTACAATCTCCGAGTGGAGCCAGTGTCCTCTCATGTACTCGCTTCAACCAGCTAGTACTGGACCCGCTCAGGTGTCTTCGCTTGCTCGCCATTCCACTCCACGGACTGGATACGTGCGATATTCTCCTCAGGTGAGCTTCCCCAAAAAGCCCTGAGTTCCTCCAGCACTCTTGACGTTGGCGCCAGTGTCTATTGCCTGTGCGTCGGCTAGGTGCCTCCCGTGTGCATGGTCCCTCCTCTGAGCGACCCCCACATGTGTAATTCCACTGTAAGCCTCTCTGAGCGTGTGTCTTTCCCTTGGCAAGCCACCTTGCCACCCCTGGGGTTGAAATATTCCACCTGCGGCTGGACACCCCAGTGTTCTCCATATGTCTCCTTCGGGTCATATGTGTATTCTCTAAGTCCCCCCCCTCTGGGTTGGCAGTAATTGCATATTTCCCCTAAACTTTGGGATATGCCCCCAGTGTACCTTGGTATTCCTGTGCTAAATAGGAGTCCTTCGTCCGTGCCAGTCTCACGACAGGGATCTCAGATTTACGCAGGGCACTGGAAGACAGCTGAGAAGGTGGCGTGATTAGACTGGTAACCCCATTCGTCGTCATCCGACGTAACTCGGAGTGACAACGAAAGGGAACGTCTCGGTTACGTATGTAACCCTCGTTCCCTGAGTAGGGAACGGAGACGTTACGTCTGCCTGCCACTTTCCGCTGTACCGCGGGGATCGCCTGAGCTCAGTCTTGGCTCCTCAGCGAAGAAACATATCTGCCTGTTGCCGGCGTCCTCCTTTTATACCCACGAGGTAAGGCGGAGATACGCTATGCAAATTCCGCAGACCCATGGCATTTCTTTGCCATTGGCTCGTTTTGTAATACTCGAAGTCGATAGGTGTTCTAAGCGAAACCCCATTCGTCGTCATCCGACGTAACGTCTCCGTTCCCTACTCAGGGAACGAGGGTTACATACGTAACCGAGACGTTTTCATGAGCTGTATGCCAAAATCATCAGTATTAAAACAATAAACGACCTGAAATATTTCAGCTGGTGTGCAATGAATCTAAAATATATGAAAGTTTAATTTTTATCATTACATTATGGAAAATAATGAACTTTATCACAATATGCTAATTTTTTGAGAAGGACCTGTATTACAAATTGATGGAGCAACAGATTTTGTGTTAAAAAAAACAAATCATAAAAGAATCTTAATAAATATATAAATGTATGAGGTGGAGAAGGTTTTTTTTTTTTTTAATGACTGTTTCATTATAAATATGGTGATTATCTCTAAGGTGGACACCCAACTTAATATATGATATTTACCATCTGAATCTAATATATATAAAATCATAACCATTTCAGCATTGAATGCACTTGCACACATGTACTTCAAAGAAGAACAGTGGCTCACCTGTCCGGTCCTGGACCCCCAGATGGTCCGAAACAGTTGTAGGGTGTGGAGGGGGCACTGGACACCCCAGATGACCTGCCAGGATATGTTCCTGCGTAGCCATTGCTAAAGGGAGGAAGAAGAAGAATTTGATAGTCTGTTCATAGTTTAGCCACAAATTATTCAGCCACAAAAACAAAAAATACTTTAATTATAAATATTTTTAGATTTTACATAACTATTATTTTGTAAATATTTGAAATATTGTTAAAAAAAAATTGGGGTCAGTAAGATATATATATATATATATATATATATATATATATATATATATATAAGGGATGCTCCGTTTAGGATTTTTGCAGCCGATATCGATAGCCGATTTCTTGTCATGGTGATCGGCCGATACCGATCCCGATCCCGATGCTTAATATAGGCTACTTAATATAAGACAAAGATAAATACAAACAAAATGGAGCAGTCTGATGCAGCCCACAAGGTTTAATTAAACATTGTCCAATAGTAAACTTTGGAGGACAACATAAACATTTAATCACCTAAAATAGAGAAGTCTGATGTAACTTAAACCTTGTCCAATACAAGTCTGAGCAGGACAAAAATTAAATAAATAAATAATTTAAACTCCTAAAAGAACAAATTGGAGTAGTTTGATGCTACTCATTAGAAGGGATGGGCATTTCAAGCAAAAATAAAATTCGAAGATAGCTGGGTATTATTCGAAAATCGCACCCCTCCCCGTTATGTACGCACACATGCATGTATAGGCCACACACGAGAAAAGTGGTCTTAGAGAAGAGTGGTCTGGCGTTTAAATATAACTTAAAAACGTAAATATACATTTCATATATGTTTTATATAATATAATGTTCTTTTTTAAATTTCATCTATGTTGATTATATGAAAAAGGAACCGCATGAGATGGGTAAGATAGGATTATAAGATGCCCAATATATTAGGAGACATTTGGAGTGGTTCAGACATGATTTTGACCACTCAATTAAGTTTTGTTTTGTAGAAAGCCATTCTTTAAAGTGAATTTCGTTTTGTAAAAATTGCATCTTAATTTCAATGTTTCATCAACCAATTGTCTGGATTTAATAAATAAGAAGCGAAATATAGCAGACAATATAATAGGACACGGAGGCGCCCGCGCGTATACTGGAGCGCGTCTCATAAATGAACTGAAACTAAGCGTATAAACGACATGCCTCACAGACCTGAGCTTGAAATGTCTACTTTAAAAAAAAAAAAACAATTCAAATCGATAAGAAATGGGGTAGGCCTACTCTCTGCTTATAGGCTAATCCGTATGAAGTGTGCATTTCTCTCTATAGGCGCGTTCACTATATGCGAAGATGGCGTCAACATCGCCAACTGTATCTTTGCAGCCAGAAAACACTAGTTTATTAATAAACAGCTAAAATGTATCAGGCTGCAAAAACATCACTTTGCCTGTTCTTTGTGGAAGCTTTATGCATGCGCTTGATACGCGGAATATGCAATATTTCGATAACGCTAATTATGGTTTAGTATTTTCTCCCATATATATTTAAGTAATTAAATTAATATAAATATGCGATTAGACTAATGGCTTAAATGAACTACTCTTAGTCAACTAGAAAAAAAAAACTTTAGTCGAGCACGGGCAGCCCAATTTATTTCAAATATTTCCTAACCAGCACGTCAGTGTGGGCGTTCTGAGCGAGCGGCGCTGTGTGGACTGAGCGAGCGAAGCAACTCTTCGGAAAGGCGATCTCTCTGGAGGAGAACGCTCCTCCACATGAGATTCCTTTGAAACATACATGGCAAATAGGTCATTTTTTCATTGTTTCTCGACACATCAAAGTAATTCCACACCGGTGATGACATGCCAAATCATTTAAGGCCCCACGCATCATGTACCTTCTCACGTTTTGACGTAATCAAATTGTGATCGGTTTATGATATCGGCCAAGTTTAGTGAGTACCGATCGAGTCATAAAATGTGATTATCGGCCGATACCGATCTCCGGCCGATCGATCGGAGCATCCCTAATATATATATATATATATATATATATATATATATATATATATATTTTTTTTTTAAAGAAATTAATATTTTATTCAGCAAAGAAATAAATGAAACAAAGTGTAAAAATGACAGTAAAGACATGTTTACTGAGCACCAAAAATCAAGTGACACTGAATACTGGAGTAATAATGCTGTTTAACTGTTTTTCTCTCCCTTTTTTGATCAAATAAATGCAGCCTTAGTGAGCATAAGAGACTTCTACAAATATTTTGTACAGTGTATATTATAACAAAGTTGATTTGTGGGAATTTGTTGTCCTGAAGTTTACCTCCTAACAGCATAAATCTAAAGTCTTGATTTATCCAAGAGAACTAATGACCATCTTTTCCATTCACTTCATTTATCATTCATATCATCAGCTAGTACACACAGACAAGGGGGGGTAAAGCTCTGATTCCAAACGATGTCATGTATTTCCTCCATCAGGACCACAACGCTACAGACGTCCTGAGTGAAGAGGCCAATGTGAAGCCTCACAGACTCCCCAAAAAGGCAAGGACATGCATGCACGCACGCACGCACGCACGGACACACTACCTACATGAGTAGGCGACAAAATAAAAACTTCTTCCCAAATAAAGCAGCCTGCCAGTTCAAATCGCTGGCTGGAGATGTACGCGATATGACCTTGTATTGGGAGATATGATTCAAGACGTGGGGGATCATTTCTCTGCACAATCCCATCTTCATTAAAAGAGGTCAGTGACATGCTGTCATTCGCTCCTCACACTTGCCTCTATGTTTGAGTCTGCTGTGATTCATTACACAAATTATCGGAGTAAGAACTGAGAGCCGGGAATGAATCCTGGCTTAATACCAATGGGAAAAACAGACACTGTTCTAAATTTCAAAGTGTTCCAGCACCTGACAGCATAAAAAGTCAAACACACTTTAAAGTGAATTGTTTTAGCCTTGACAAAAAAAAAATCCTGTTCTGTAGAATTTTAAACACAGCAAGTAAAAAAATATTACTAGAAAATGGCAGCATACCCCACTCCAAGTGTCTGGGTTGATGTGATACATGATATCTTTGTGATGGTAAATAAAATAAAATAAAATAAAATAAAATAAAATAAAATTAATATATTTTATATTGTGTTGTTGTCTTCATTTCAGAATATTGGACTTCATTCTTGTAATTGTTTAAAACTTTTAAAATATATCAATATTACAAACTTTTTAGTAGGGCATACCTTTATCCATTTAAAACTACTTCTTGTAGACATCAAAGGACTTTTCCACTGTGCGTAACCCTGGGTTACCTTCATTCTAAACAACGGCTTTTACCGCTTAAAGCAGGGGTATCAAACTCAGCTCCTGGAGGGCTACAGTCCTAGAGGCTACAGTCCAACCCTGCTCCAACACACCTAGGCTGCGTCCGAAGCCTTCGGAAGCTGCATTGCAAGGTAGGAAGGCATCAAGGCATGTCCGAATCTAATGTTATCTTCACTTCCTGTTTCCTGAGATAACTTCATCTGATCGATTTTTGAAGGCAGCATAGATGTATCCCTTGCTGTTTTTTTATATCCCACAATCCCGTGCGTTCCACTCCGTGACAGATATGCTGAAAAAGAAAGATGGCGTCTAAAAGTTGTGGTTGGTGGTCAGTTTGTGTGTAAATGTAAGTTTTTGGCCCACATTATCCACTTTTTATGTCACTTATAGAGAGAAATTACTATTGTAGTAATTTACTGTAGATCATTACACCGTTACGCTGTCTCAGAAGTCTGTCCAAAATCAGTTTCGTAAGGTACTTTCGTACAAAAATGTTTGTCTTAACCTGCTGTCCTACATGCGCTTCATGTGGCACACACTCACACTAGTACACACACGTAAGGTCTCTGGAGCACAGTATGTCGCTCTAGACTCCGGGAGATTTGAGATGATCAAGAAAAGATGGGATTAAGAGCTTACGAAAAGGCATAAGCCAGACTTGAACCAACATGAGAGCCACAACCTTTTCCTTTTAAATTGTGCACCAGAGCTCATAAACTTGATTTTGTTTCCAACTTGTTCCCTTACCTGCCACAAGAACTGCATGATGTGTTTGAGTACTTAACATCTGACAGACTGCACAGAAAAGACAGAACATGAAAAGTGAGTAATCGACACGTAAATTACAAAAATACTACTCTGACTCAAAGCTGTGACAGAAACAGAGAACAAAGGGAACAAGTGCATTTGAGAGATAAGTACAGAGACATGTGAATCAAAGCAGCCTCTGTTTATTAGTGCAAAAAACTGTTTAAAGACCTTGCATTACATACAAGCAACTTTTGCCCGGTTTCACAGACAAGGCTTAAGCCTAGTCTCAGACTAAAATGCATGTTTGAGCTGTTTTAACTGAAAGCAACTTGCACTGACATGTTTTAAAATATGTCAGTGCCATTGTTTTGTCTCAAGATGCACACCAGTGACGTTTTTCTAAGCCTCGTCTATAAAAATGACTTAAATGTCCTAATCCTGGCTTAATCTAAGCCCTGTCTGTGAAACCGGGGCTTTTATGCTTTTAAGAGCCAACCAAAAATAATAATAATAATAATATGTCAGAGTGAATATTAGCAATTGTTTTGCAAGTAAAATAACACTTTTAAAAGACCATCAATGGAGAAAGATGCTTTTTGCCAAATGGTGGTTATAACACCTACCAGCAGGTAGTTTCCCAATTTTCCCAGAAGGGAAGATTTGGATGTGTTGTTGACTTTATAAGTGTACTGTGCCCTTAGCATAAGACTGTTGTGTAATTAGGTAATTGCAGCATTAATCATATTAAAGCTGCATATTGAAGAGTTTGCATACAGTCTCAACAGACTAAAAAAAGAGCTGTCTTTGATCCACTTTATAATCCAGATGGGTTCCTCAAGCTGCCACAGTCTTAATGTCAGGCAAACATGCACATGACATTGCAAAGCATTTTCAGCTTCATTTTCATG
The DNA here is from genome assembly GCF_051911475.1 of Siphateles boraxobius. Lineage (NCBI taxonomy): Eukaryota > Metazoa > Chordata > Actinopteri > Cypriniformes > Leuciscidae > Siphateles > Siphateles boraxobius. The sequence continues at coordinate 15,675,146 of NW_027508722.1, read as the reverse complement.
AAATGTGGACCCTACAGGCACTGTCCAGGTTGAAATACAATTGCCCTTTTATATGTGACTTAATTTACAGGCTTCTCTTGGCTTTGTAGTGGTACAATGCCTCAATTAAAGGCAGATGAGTTGTAAATGTCAGTAAAAGTTAGCATCCTTTAGGGAGTGTCTTGCACTACAGTGACTGGTTCAAGAAAAAGAAAAAAAGAGACTATAGTTTATAAATAAGTCTTTTTACATTCCATCAAATGTTAAGGAACAATTATTAAACCCACTGAGTATAAAGATTTATCAGGCTATGATCGTACTCGTATATGTTTCCCTTTTTATTGGTCTGAGGATTTGATGTATAACACAGGTTAAGCCACAATATTGCACATGACCATAAGACGCAGCGAGTTTAGCACTTTTTGTGAGGCTGCAATTTCTGGTGGATACAGGACATTTTACTGTGTTCTCTTGAACGAGGACACAAAGGGATAGAGTGATGATCCACTAGGTGAGGGTCTGACTCTTTTCAGAAGGTAGGTTTGATGGAACAGGCAAAACAATAAACCCTCGCCATTCACAGGAGATCCAGAGATCAAGCAAACCCCATGTCACACTTCCTTCCTATTAGAGCATGAAAGTCCACAAAAACTGTGGTCATAGTGTTTGTGAGTCTTGAATCAGTAAAAACAGACATGGGTTTCCATATGTTACCTCTCAGGGATCTCATAGCTTGACTTATGTGGGAGTGAAAGTCATTCTCTGAATCAGACATGCAGCTTTGATCGGCTCTATTCCAAACTTTATTGTCAGTATAGGCAGCTCCATTTTAAGACAGATTTTGGTGTTAACATGTAGCTAATATATCAATCAGATGCTACTATTTCAGAAATGAATAAAATATTTGTAATTGACTTTGACACCATGCCTTCTGGGCAGGGATGTATGTATGTACAGTATGTATGTATGGATAGAAAGATAGATAACCCTAACTCCAAAATATATTTGAGAAGCTGCCTTAAAATTTGGCTATATTCTCCTGTCTACTGGAGCAGCTTTTGTGTCAGGAATGTTCATATATGTGTCTATGTAGGCAGCTCACTAGGGTTTGGATCAGAGCCCATCTGTACTTGCATTGCAACTTGTTCTGTGAGTGGCGAGAATCTACTACGTCTATCTGCACTACCTGCAGTGCTTGTCTGGGTCTCGACCCTGCAGAGTGCCCCTGGAAACCTTGTCCGAATCCACTGGGCAAGCAGGAAGAAGGGTGGAAGCGAGCAGAGGGAGGACAGGGGACAGTGGTCCTTCGCTTGGGGAGGTGGAGGCTGAGGAGGTATCAGAGGAACCCTGAGACGGGAGGGCCCCCAAGGACCTGACCGAAGACCAAGAAGACAGTCTGGGTGATATCGGGGGGCCAAAATCAGGGGTAAAAGGAGGGGAAGACACTGGGGCCTTGCGGATAACCTTAATCCCAGACCTGTCCCGTAGGTTTTCCTCATTGTCTGTATCAACGGCATTTGGAATGAAGTTGACCATGCACTTTAAAGGCAAACACAAGCTAGAAGCGTCCTCTACTGTTGATGCCATCCAGCTATGAACAACAGAATAACAGCAGAAGTTCGAGTAAATGATGGGGAAAACCATGATATGTTGGGAGACATTTATGTTAGTCAAGTCAGGGAAGAGATAGCATCAGAAAATGGATAAGGATCTACAGTCTGGTTTCTAGCTCTAAGACTCAACACCCTGGAATCCTATTCTGCTGAAATACCTTTCGGATGCCTGTCTAGAGAGCTCTGCTTTCTGCTCCTCATCCTTCTCCTCCTCTTCCTCCTCTCTGTGGCGAAAAGGAGGTATAGAGGGTTGTAAGGAGGGATGGGCACAGGAAAGAAAAGGTAAAGCGAATATGAAAGGAGAGGACAAGAACAAGAACCTTCACCACATGCTCTGACGGTAGAAGCAATGACACAGGAAATCATTACACAAAAAATATAGACAAAGTCATATTACGTTACTTGGTTAAACTTTTATAGCATTACAAAATGACAGTCACATCAACACAACAAGAAGGGTACAAACCATTGTGAATAATGTTGCCTTCACATTTTATAAGAATGATTGTAAATATTAGTTATTTTACCAAAATTTCGGAATTATCTACAAGCAGATTATCTAGATAGAATGGTAAATGTACACAATAGTGTGGGAAATGTTTATGGTCGCTTCTCTTTCTTCAAAATCCGTTAAATATTGACTAAATATCTTCTTTACATTTTGGCTTTAATAAGCCAATTTCCCCAAGGAATATGCAAGAATGAAGCAACCATCCAACATGATTCCTATTCTTTCCGTCAACAAAACAATTGAACACAACATACGTCTACAGGGTGACTAGTGTAGTCCGACTCCTGAATGAATGACTCTTACAAGCTGATTATTTTTACTGAATCAAAAGCATACAGTGCAACTAGTCCAGGCCAATTCCCGAACAAATGACTCAGCTCTAAAATGACTCAAAAGAGTCAGCTCTTTTTAACAAACGAAACACGGATAACGGTATGCCGCAATCAAACTAGACGCAAAATTTCACTGCAACATTATATGAGGTTTTTGTTTAAATATAATTCAACATTTAATATGTCCAAAATGGAATAATATTCACTCCACTTTACTGCAGTTACTGCAATTAAAGTTTGTGTTCTTTAATTCAAATAAGAAGTTATGATGTGACATCAATCTTTTATTGGTCACATGTCTTTACATGATAAAAATTCATAGGTCAGAGTTCACCAAACTTGAACTTTGGAACGTAAGCGGAATTTGTATGACCTTGCATTTCCTTCCACTTGTGTATGCATGGAAGTCAATGGAACGAAAAGTGAAGTCTGGTTGTTCATTTGATGTGAACTGTAGTTAAAGATGCACATTATGTGTTTTGTCAGCAAAATGTTGTAAATATTAATGAATGAAATATGTTATCATGCTTTTTGTTTATTATAGTGGTTTAATATTAAGGCCAACTATTGGATTGAATTTATGCCAGCCCAAAAAGACTATGAAAGTCATCCAAAAGTATGTAAGCCAACCGTTTGTAAGAATTTCATTGATTCATTCAAAAATATGAATAACTCAAGAACTAAAAAAAAAAAAAAAAAAATATGTTTCTGGAGTTATTATGGAGCCATAGTTTGTAGGAGGATTTTGTACCAGATTAGTTAAAATCGTCACAATTCTCATCCAATTGTCAGATCAGATCAATAACTGATTTTTGGGACATGACCCAGCAGTTGAGACCCACTGAGATACACAACAGTTAATACAGCAAATAATTAAGACCTTTAGGAGGAAGAGGAGGAGTCATGTGCCTCACTTCTCGAGGGTCTCTCTCTCTTTCCGTCTCCTAGTAGACTGGTATTTATTACTAATATGGAAAAAAAACGCACATCAAAGGTCCTTCTAATTTCCTTTGGTGGGTTAGCTAACAGACATCAGGATCAGATGACTAACTGAGATGAATTCAACTATCTGTCAACCAAACCGCTCTAAGAAAAATAACCCATGAAGCCCATCACTAACAGCATATCCTGTCATCAATAATTAAAAAGCTCAAGCAGTCTGTGCAGCTCAACATAAGGAAAGTAATGTGAAATATAAAGAGATTCTGACAGGAGTATTGCTGACCCTCAGACATATTTTTGGGTTTCAGACAGACACAAGTTTCACAGCAACAATTTTGTTAGTGTTTAATGTAATGTTGCTTTTTTCTGATGCTGGTTGCTGATAACTGTGTGATGACAGATATTATAAATCTATGATATTTTCTTTAACACAAATTCAATAGAGACATTTTACATTTCAAGCACAATCAGACATCACAACATTTTAACATACAAGAGAGAAATTTCTTTTTTTAAATGAACTATAGTTTAATCAGTATTTTGGTCTTGTTTTCCATTAAGAACATGTAAAAATCCTTAAAACAAGATACATTTACTTAATTTACTTACATTTTGATAATAATATCTCTCTTATCTTAGCCCATTGGTAAATAATAATACAGTATAGTTCAAAAGTTTGGGGTCAGTAATATGTTTTAAACGTTTTTGAAAGAAGGCTCTTGTGCTCAAGGCTGCATTTATTCAAAGACAATTAATTCAATCAAATACAGTAAAAAAAAGAAATATTGTGAAATATTATAAGAATTTAAAATAACTGTTTTCTATTTGAATATGTTTTAAAATGTAATTTATTCCTGTAATGGCAAAGCTGAATTTTTAGCATCTTTACAGCCTTTAGTCGAATGATCCTTCAAAAATCATTCTAACATGCTGATTTGGTGCTCAAGGAACATTTCATATTATCATCGCACATTATGTTCATATTATTAACAGTTACTTAATATTTTTGCGGAAACCATGATCACCATGAATTTAAGAATTCTTTGATTAATAGAAAGATCAAAAGAACAGCATTTACATGAAATATAAGAAATGTCTTTACTGTGACTTTTAATCAATTTAATGCATCCTTGCAGAATAAAAGTATTAATTTATTTCCATATAAATAAATAAATTACTAACCCAAACTTTTGAACTTCAGTATATGAATTAATTATATTATATTTATAATTATATATTATTTCATTTTATGGAATTCATTTTTACTATGGACTATAATCTAATTTGATGCTTAAAAATTTTCTTGTTGCAATGTTTGTATTTCTACTTTGTTTCTCGTTGCGGGCTCTAATTAATCAAATGGGACGGCCAATTCCACGTACTGCCGAGTAGATTTTCCGGGGTTCTAGTAAGATTTGCTCAGAGACACAGAATACCTCCAGACTTTTCAACATTCCACTAACACAGAGTGGCTGAGCTGGCCGTACTCTCACTCTTCCACAGCCTCACGTGAACTTACTGTGTCCCTCCAAACGACTGACACGCTGGATGAGAAAAAAACATATGAAGCTTTTTCAATGGCTGATATACTACTGCGGATATCTGTGCGTCCCTCTTTGTTCCCTGAAACTTGCAAAGGATATGAGTAAGTTGTATGATTATAGTTTACAACTAAATATACAAGGACAAGAGCGAGCACCTCATGCTGTGCTACAGCCATGAGAAGTATGGATGGCTTGTACCTCCATATTTCAGTAACTTCCTATTTCCCTTCAGCCTCACAGGTTCCCAACGCCTCCCTCGTGTGTATGTGATTAATATGAATGTCTGTGCACTAGCAAGCGCCCTCCATCTCTCCCTCAGAGCATTATTAAATTCTCCATCTTCTTTTGGGGCTTAAAAACTCTTATGTCAAAAGTAACATGATAGAACACCTAATATAAAACTGCTTCCTGTTCTTTAAAAATCAGTACATCCTAAACTACACATAGTGTTTTATGGCTGAAAGTGAATACATGTGATCAGGGGGAAGGTAAAAAATGGCTTAGTGTAGGATTTTCACTTTAAATTTTCATAGACCACGCAAGACAACAGTTGAAAGTCTAATATAGTTTTTACTTTAAAAAAAAATATGTTCACAGTTTATATTTTGTCTGGTTCTTCAGTAAATATATCAAAGCATACAAATAAATGTACTCGGGAGGTATTTGTTACTAAAATTATTTAAAATAATAAAAAATATGTCTAAAGCTAAATAAATAATGTAAACGCAAATTAATAAATAAGTACAGTACATAAATATAAACACTGCCAATGGAGTTCTCTTTAATTATATTATTTGGATATATTAATTGAAAACAAGCTGCTTCTCTAGTAAATGTATGTTGTTATAGCAATATTTACATCTTTTCTCAATAAGGTATTTTATTAATCTATTCTAGATTTAAAAGCGTTAATAAATAATAAAAGTAATACATTATTGCACTACTCCAAATATATATATATATATATATATATATATATATATATATATAGTTTTCCAGTTCAAATACCCTAATTTTGTTAGGTGTTTTGACGGAAATTGCACTTGTTTAAAGGATTCTGTAATTAGTTTTTAAATGGCAGAAATACAAAATATAATTTCAAAAGTAAATTTCTCACTCTGTCTTTCTCTCTTCTCACCTTTCACTGATATCTTCAATCCTCTGGCCATTAAAGGGCAGAATATTGGGTGTGTGGCTGTGGCAGGGGGAAGTAGGAGCAGAAGTGTGGCCTTTCCCATTTTGGAGCGAGTGTCTTCGGCTGCGTCGTCGTTCCAAACCCCGCCTCTCAGGTGTGGCCCCCACGCTGGCCCGACGCCGGCTTTTATGTCCAGATGGAGAAGGCTGAGCCTCATCATCGCCATCTTCATGACGAAGGATTGACTATGGATATAAATGACTATTAGACTCACAGCAAATAGAAAATGTTGCATTAAAGCATCACAGCTAAGGATAAACCAAGGTCTACCTACAGTCCAAATTCTTGGCACAAAAAACATGCATATAAATAGTTCATTATACTTGTCAGTTTTTGTGTGAAAAAAACATTTTATAGTTTCATATCATTCAGTTACACTGGTGTGAATTTGAACATCTGGATCAATCGACACTGTCCAATTGAAAAGCAAACTGAGCATGTGCTAACCTCATAGATGTTGAACTGCTCCACTAGATCCAAGTCTGTGCCCTTCCTGTTGACGTGCATCTGGGCCACGGCCTCCATGCTCTGCTCCTCCAGACTGTCCACCACATCATAGAAAGAGTCCTGGTCTGGCAGACCAGCTAATGTCTGGAGGAACACCACATATATGTGAGAATATTTATAACAAACACATGAAAAAGAGTGTGCAAAAAGAGTCTGAAGTCTTTGAAACATATACTGTGCAGGTACCTTGTTGATAAGGGTCATGGCATAAACCAACAGCTCAGTGTCCATTCCATCTTTCTCATCCAGGATTTCCATGGCATTGGACCAGGGCTTACAGCCTGGATACACATAAATTAAAGGGTCATAAACTCCTGTCCAATTAGTCAATTTAGACCTATTTAGTAAGGTTTTCATTTCAAGAATTTCACTTTTTAATGGAGCCTTTTTGTTCATTATTGACATTCTTCACAAGTTTTTTTTTTTACTTTATGCCCACCAAAAAAGTCTAAATTAATTCTAATTCAGAAATAGAAGAGGTGCATTCTTACGGAGCCCCTAAAGGGACATGGTGATGGAAAAGAATATGAGATGGGAGGAAAAATAATAAGTCACTGCTTTTGCCCCGAGAAACTTTGTGTTCCCTTGCAAAAACATTTGCGTTCCCCCAAGAAATTTTGCGTTCATTCACAAAATGTTTTGCGTTCCCCCGTTTGCTGAGAAGGTGCCGTGCACAGAAGCTGTGTGAGAAGGGGAAAGGGGAAAGGGGAGGGGGGCGCGGGGGACAGTTCACCTCTGGGTCTCTCCCAAATGGAAAGGATATGGGGGGGGATGGGGGATTCACTGTATAGGGCAATACTCTAATGGAATTCACACCTTGACTTTCTTCCAAATAATGCACATTTCATTCATAATATTATAAATACAGGCCTATAGTTCCTGCAGATTTTTGTTTTTCTGAATTGTGTGAAATGGCTAATAAAATAGGTAATACAAAACGATTATGTGGTCACCAAGGTGAATTGGTTTTGTCTAGACCTCTGGTCGTTACTCGTGATTGACAGTGTTGGGGGGGGGGGGAATCTGTTGATTGTCGAGTGCCAAATAAACACAGAGAAGGACAGGAAAAGGTCAAAGCCATCGGGTGCCCAATTTAGAAAAAAAAATAGTTTAACAAGTCATAAATAAAAGTGTGCCATGCATAGAATTTGAGGCAGTAACCAAGGAGCTAATGTTTTGTGTGATGAAGAATTTGTGCTATTTACAATATTTATTCTATATTTTATTTGTATATTATTCTTAATATTTCATATCATTGTTGCTCTCTGCTCTTGTAACATTTTTTTATATATCTGATTGTATATATTTTTGGCACATTTATGTATATAGTGTATATTTATTTAAGTTCTGATAACATATATTGTGTCATATTTTGTGCAGAATTGTGTTCATTGTCTTTTGGCTTGTTGGAGTTGGAGATTGTGCACCTGTTGTAATTGCAATAGTTAAATAACTGGATTCTCTTAAGTGTGTTTTTCAAATGTTCTAATGAAGGATTTGTGCAATTGAGGAATATAATTTTCTCTTTCGATACAATAGAATATAACTGTTTGTGGAGAATTTTGTGTGTGTGTGTGAGGGGGGGGGGGGTGCGTTTTGCTCGAAGGGGCTCGAATGTAGAACCGCCACTGCTGGTTCAGAAGCAAATGAGCAGCATTAGTTTGAGGAGAAAATGTCTGTTATGTAGATTATTAGCAAAAGACGTTCTGCTTCATCTGCCAGCCTGTCTGTCTCTCACTGGGGGACCAGAGACAGCCTTTTCTCCTCTTATGTAACAGTATTAAAACAGTATTAAACCCTTTTTTTCATCCTAGCTGTCTTATCTTAGTAGCTCTGGTCCTATCAACACATTTTTCCAAGAGCTCAGTCCATTAATCTTGATTTACTCCTGCTGTATTTTGTTCACTCTCAAAGCAGAGGTCGATAATATGAGCAATTACCAAAGAGTTGACTCAGCTAACAGAGTTCCCTAAAGTTCTGGTAAGGTTCTCTCAAAGTTATGAACAGATGTTCTTCCAGCAGCATTAATAGAATGTTGTTCAAAGTTATCCGGTCTTTAATAATGTTCTCAAAACATAAACAAATATATATCTATTTTAAAATCATGGTCATGAATGATTATGAAAAGTTTTTTTTTTTTATTTGAAGCGTTTTCTTTGTATGTTCATCTAACATTATTTAAATGTTACTAGTTTAAGAATGCTTAGAGAACATTCAAAAATAATGTTTAACATTCAGAAACTTATCAAATGGGAACATTAGCTAAATGTTCTTAGGACAACAGTCAAAGTTAGTTAACTGTCAGCTTCGCTTGTTGCTTCCTCTCTTCTCCTGTTTTAACCTGAAGGGAACCAAACCTCACCAGAGGAGAGAGTTTCTCCCCATCATCTCTGTCCCACAAACATTGTAACAGCCAGACTCTGGATACGAGCTCAGCTTGGACTCAAATACAGAGACTGAGAGTTGAAAAGAGCTGGAAATGGATTTCCAGAAACACAGTTAGGCTACAACTTTCCAAGAGTATTTCACTTTCCATATTTTTTGTGTGCCTGTGTGCATGCGTTAGAGATGAACGGATAGGCTATTATTTCATCTGCAACTGCATCACAAAACTCATCATCCGTCCGCCATCCAGCCGCACCAACGTTTTCTGACCAATTTTCAAAGCCACACCCGCCCGCCATCCGCTGATTGTTGTAAGGTCTATGAGCGATGCAAGGCGCTGCTGAGGCGAGCTGCGAGGCTAGAAAGCTCTTGCCTGTTCTAGAAAGGATACGGATGTACTTTTCGTATGTAGGTAACAATATTTAACAATGTATATTATTTTTTCAATTGATTGGTTCAACCGCCCGAATTTAATTAAAATATTATTTTTCGTCACGTCATCTGCCCGATCCGCTTTTTATCCGCGGAGTCTGCGGCTGTAACCGTCAATCGCGCATCTCTAGCGTGCGTGCGTGATGTGTTCACACTACCTTGCTTGGTGTCTACGGTGTTGACAGCCTGGATGAGGAGGGGTGCGTTGGTCTCGGTGTATTCCACAAAAACCAGCAGCAGCTTCAGAGCAGTTTTAACAACCAACCGGAACTGCAAACACACACAAAGACAGACACAATATTTATCTCTCTACAAAAACATACATTAATCTTAAAATTTGCCTTTACATTCCATAAAATGACAATCTGCTGTAGCCCACACTTGATCTTACACTGTCTAGACACTGTCTAAATTAACTGTGTATTTAAAGGGTATTAAAGCCCAGAGAACATCTTGGCACTTTTTCCTGAATTGGGTACAATGGAGGATATTGATAACAACCTCTGACACATGACTTCAAACTGACAGGAAGAGGAGCTACTTTAAATGTCCTGCAAGGTCTCTGTGATATGACCCCTGTCATATCACACTCTAAAATATGTGTTGTTTGTTTTTTTGCCTTTGTTTTTGATAGCCATAGTTCTATTGGTCTAACATTGGTATTGATGTAGTTTTTTAAGTAATTCATATTTCTTAGCATTTGTAACATTTCATTTTATCCTGTTTTCCAATGTACTTTCTTGCCCGTGTTCTTTCCAGTGTTCTTTTTCTCGTCCTGGTTACGACTGTAACCTTGGTTCCCTGAAAAGGACGCTGCGTCGAGAATAACGTTGAGGGAACGCTCCGTGTGACTGCATCGTGAAGCACGTGTGAAATCAGTCCAATAGTGTGACGGGACGTCCTAGGCAGGTGGCGTCACGACCAGGAAACTATAAGGCCTGCCCAAATAAAGCAACGCTAGCTTCTGATAGTATAAAGTTGTTGACAGGCATGCAGGAAGTATGGCAGATGGACAAAACGTCTCGTTCCTTTTTCAGGAAAACCAACTTTACAGTTGTAACAGAGATGTTCCCTTTCAAGGGAACTCGCACTGTTTATACCCACGCCGCCATAATGACAAGTGCCTGTCTTGTATAAAATTGTGAAGAGCAGCACTAAGACGAGAGCACCTGGGACCCTGGTGTGGAGTCCAGGTCTAGTTTATAAAACCTGACAAATGTGTGCTTTTTGCAGGGACACACGGTAAAATAGCCTTAGAGGCAGCCATACTCCTAGTGGAGTGGGCCCCGACTGATATAGGTGAAGGTTGTCCGGCTGACTCATATTCCAGAGAAATAGCCTCAACTATCCACGCATTCTCTGCTTAAATGCTGGGACCCCTTGCTGGGTGACCCAAAACAGATGAACAGCTGTTCAGATTTAGGCCACAGGGCAGCTCTGTGGACATAAGCATCTAAAGCTCAAACTGGACAAAGCAGATTGTTTCTTTCCAGGTCTAGATCCCAAAAGCGAAGAGGACAGAAGGCCTGCAGCACAACAGATATAGCCACATTTGTGGGGACCTTAGGAATCTAACCCGGCCTAGGGTGAAAAAATGCCTTCACCATGCCAGTTGCAAACTCGAAGCTTGAAAGAGCAACCGACAGGACTTGCAATCACCTACTCTTTTAAGAGACGTGATAGCAAGGAGAAACAAAGCTTTAAGAGTCAGTAACTTGACTGGAACCTCCTCAATAGGCTTGAAGGGAGCCAAGGACAGGCCTTCTAACACCAAATCCCAGGTATGCACCCTGCAGGCTCAGCCTCAAGGTACCACGGAGGAAACAGGTTGCCAATGGGTCTCTCCCCAAGAACATACTACCCAAAGGAATGTGGTAAGCAGCTATGGCAGCCACATAGACCTTTAAGGTGGACGGGTACAACCCTGCGACAAATTTCTCTTGCAGGAGCTCCAGCACTGTACCAACAGGGCAGTTAAATGGGTCCAGCTGATGACCTCTGCACCAAGAAGTGAATACTCTCCACTTCAGGGCATAAAGTTTCTTCATGTAAGGAGCTCTGGAGTGAAATATGGTCTCAATAACCTCAGTTGAGAGACCATAATCTATGAGCTGGGCCCCCTCAGCCCACAGTTTCCACAACTCTGATGGGGGTGATGAATTGGGCCCCCTGCATGGGACAGAAGCTCCCTCCTGATCGGAATCTCCCTATGAGAGCCGTTGAGGAGAGACACAAGGTCAGAGAACCATACTTGGACCGGCCACATAAATCATGTGTATCCCCACCGGTAATGTAGCGAGGGCAGGAAGGAACACAATTTAAAATGTTGTTTGCTCGCAATAACTCTTATATATGAGACAGACAACACCAAATAAGACAAACCATTTCAACAGAGAGCGCTTACTGAAGACACAGAGCTAGTGTTGCTTTGTTTGGGCAGGCTTTATAGTTTCCTGGTCGTGACGTCACCCGCATATGAAGTCCCGTCACATCATTGGACTGATTTCACACGTGCTTCACAACGCAGTTATGCCAAGTATTCCCACAGCGTCATTCTCGACGCAGCATGAGTTCCTTTGAAAGGTAAATAAACTTAATTTAATATATATACTCTGAAAACATGCCTAATTACATTACAGAATTTTGCTTCTGAAGTAAAGTATCTGTAATTATCATGGATCATATATTTTTACAGAAAACAATACATAAATATTGATTTAAAAATGTTTAAAATAATCTCCTTTGCAAATTTGCGTATACTTTCATCATTACAGATTGAGACACTGAGGCATGATATTTTTAGGAAAACAAGGTGAAAGAGAGAAGAGCCCTGAAATCCAATAGACAGAAGTGAAAAGTAAATCAAACAGAAGTAAAGAAGAGCAAAAAATACAGGTTCATGAATGTGATTGTGAGTATGGAGGAAAGTGGCTGAACAGATCTGTTTAAAAATGTTAGAGCTCCTGTTTCAAACCAAACAGTGCATTCCATATGTACCATATAACAGGAAGAGAGAGAGAGAAGAGGCAATACGAAATGCACATAATGATTTTTAAACTGTACAAACTGTATATTCGATTCCCTAACTCACTTACTATATGAGCTGTTTTCCTCATTGGGACCAAATGTCCCCACAAGGACGAGGATTTCGGATATTGACCTGCCCACACACACACCTGTCCTATCATATATGCTCATTTTTGCCACTAGAGGGCTGGACAGGACCCAGAGAGAGAATCAACCCAGAACACTGTGTGCCGTGCGAAACTGTGCCACACTCTGTGTGCTGGCACACCTAGAAGTTGCCCTGCTGAGTTAAAGCATGCTTTACAAACATGGGCTCAAAATAACATAAATACAGGGGAAAAACAGGAAACGCAGTCATGTACACTGCGTGCAAAACTACGGCACTCTCTGAGTATTGTTCAAGCTGGCACACCTGGAAGCTGCCTTAAAACATTTCCAAACACTGGCTAAAAATAACATAAATACAAGAAAACGTATATCTTTCAGTCCTTATTGAATTCATTACTTCTGAACAAAATAATAGATCTGGTAGGCTCTCAAAACAAGTGTTTCTTATCTACTTTTGAACAACTTTTTGAAGTTTTCAAGACTAGGTTTTAAAACCAAGCAATAAAATATATTATTAATATTACCATGAAGTGCATAGGCCCAGCAATATGCAAAATTATACATCTGACATAGGAGGAATAAATGTGATTAGTGTGTCAAAATTGTATTATTTCCATTTAATTTTTATTTGAATTTTATTTATATTTATTTATATAATTCATTTTATTTTATTAAATGCATCAAACATTGCACCGATATGCTGACGATACCAATAAGCCAAGAATATACATGTTTTTGTCTAAATAAATGAGAAGTTAATCACAAAAAAAACAAAATCAACTGTTTTAACATACAATTGAATTTAGGTGTCAACACATTAATCTATAGAAAAACATTCAATTTTGAGATTTTCTAAAAATAACATTTTACAGTGTTATTAAATTATTGGTGTTTTTACGGATTAACTTTAAGTGAGCATTAGATAATGGCAAAGGCAATCTAAATAAAAAAAGGCAAATAAGCATGCACAACTAAATATTTAATATTGGCTGACTGTCATACAGTATATGATTGTGGTTTGGTTTCACATTCATGTTTTCATTTCTCTTAATTTGAAATTTAGTCATAGTCATGTTTTCTGTTTCATGCCATCCTGTCATATGTTCTTGCCATGTGGGTTCCTTTAGTTCATGGCTGCATTTAACTCCACTTTTAGACACACTCACATATCGGTTATGTGCATTTTTTATTTTGTGTAAATATATCAGTGTAACAAGTCATACACTGGAAGAGAAGTTAAATGACCCACTCGAATCACTGCAAAAACATCATGAAGTTAAACACACACACTCATTTACAATTTTAACAATGAAATTTCCTTTACCTTTGATCCAACCAGTGTGTAAAGCCACTGTACAGTTTCATTGTGTCTGATAAGCCCATTCATTCCATCCACATACAGCATGATTTGTCCAAGAGCTAAAAGAGAGAAAGAGAGAGATATATAATTAGGTTGCTATGCAGGTTTTAATGTCTTTCAGTGCATTGTTATACGGTTTGCTGAGGTGTTCTGTGTATTGCTAACTGGCCCAAATCAAAAGAGCCCACCACCACTAGTCCTAGATATTCTTGTCCTTTGTTAAACTTAATATTGAACAATATTATTGATTTGACTGCACTGAAACTATTGGATGAGAACTGAACTGAGCTGGACAATGACATTATGTTTTGTGCAGAACTGCTTTATAGATTTAATAATTAATGATCTGTACAACAGAATTGAATCATCACTGAATTGACTTCAGCTGAACAATGACACTATTTTCATGTAGAGCTGCTGTACAGTCGATGTTATAACTGTAAAACTGCTTTTTAAACAATCTGTATTGTATAAAGTGCTATTCAAATAAAGGGGACCTGACTTATAGCTTCGGTCCAGAGTTCCGACCACATAAAAATAGAGATAAAATACAATTAATATAAATTTATTATTCAATAATTAACAAGTTGTTTGATTAAATAATAATTAAATATTACTTTAATCAAATAAAAATAAATGTCCTATTTTATTGGAATAAAAAAGAACAGTTGAATTACTGCCCTGACACAATCATATTTTTTAAATGAACTGTTGCAGATAACGTTAAGTAACGTTATAAACATTTTCATGCTCTTTATGCTTATTTATGCTTACAATATACATTTATGCTACTGCAAAAGCTTTTATCCATATTGCATTCAAGCTATACAGAGCTATACTGATTTTCTTATCAGATCATGTATTCCTTGGGAATTGAACCCATGACTGGTGCCATGATTGAGCCACAGGAACACAATAAAATGTTCACTGCTTTGAAGTCAAGTTAATCAATTACATCTACTGGCATAAAATTAAAACTTTATTTCATGTGTGATAGTGTGGGATTTGAACCAGTAGAGATTTGTATCAGGAGTATGAATTTAACCTCTGGCCCACCTCACCATTGGATTATTCCTCATACGCAAAAGTAGATTTAGCAAGTGCAAGTTCCTAACATTTTTAGTATATAATATTACTTGAGCAAAATAAAAAATATTTTTTTACTTGAAATGCAACAGTGAAGCAAAACTGCTTCATACCACTGGCTAAGAGCTCGTGTGTGTCTTTGCATGTGCACAGCAGTGATACAGCAGTGTGGTCAGTGTTTCCATTGTCTCCTTAGCAACTCAGGGGAGGTCTTGTGGTGAAGGAAGTGTCGTGACAGAACTCGAACTATAAAGAAAACTCTTCACACGCCAATGAACCCTCACATATGTGTCCAAAGTTTAAAGTAATCAGAGTACAAACAGATACAGCCCTCTATATGTGAAGAGCAGGATTTTGTTCTGATCAAAGTGAAAAGTGGCAATGAGATCCATCTGGAGCTGTCTGAATTCACAATCTGCTGCAAGGAGTTATTGTAACACACATACATTAACTCACCCCCTCCCTTTAACAGGTTAACCGTTCTCAAATAAACAACTGAACTTTGCACAAACTTTAAGGACTGTTACACTTTCTATCTTGACACAGAAATATACAAACACACATATACAAAACCACATTTATAGGTTAATGCATTCAAGTCACATTGTTGAGTGAGTGTTTATCTAAAAATATTTAATAAATATTGTAGAACGCTGTTGCTTGGTCACTTATAAAAAGCACCCAGAGAGAATGCAAACATCATTTTTGTTTCTAATTTTTATAAATCTCCAGACAAGTTAATGCTGTAGATTAAACTTTGTTAAACCCCTGGTAGCAATGTTCAGGGAAGAAGGAGGCGGGAACCGGCGAACAATCAAAGAAACTTTATTTAAAATAAAACAAACAAACCAAAATACCGCCAGCAGCCCCTCGCGGACGACTGCTGGCTACCGAAAATAAATATAACTGCCAGCAGCCCCTCGCGGACGACTGCTGGCTAAAATAAGATACAAATACAAAAAACCAAACACAACGTAAAACCAGGCCTGTTCCTCTCTCAATCATCAACGTCATCGCTCCTCCTTTATGCTTCTGCTCCTCCGTGAGAGATGCGAGACCGGTGTGCTTCACAGGTGTTGCTCATTAGCAATCACACCACCGGCCTCGCACCGTTCTCTCACGTCCCTCGGCCGTCCTTTGCCACATACTCCCATCGCCCCTCACAGGCCAGGGGGTACCCACGAGCCTGTGTCTACTCCCCCCCCCCCCCCCCCCCCCCCCCCCCCCCCAACGGCGGCGATCCCTGGGGGGTATGGACCGACAAGCAGAGGGAAACGGAGATGGAAGCATGAGGAGCGACAGATCGAGAGAGGGGAGAAAAAAAAAAAGAAAAAAAAAAACTTGGTCCGGTTCCCACAACGCGCTGCCATCTGGTCCCCCATCAGCTGGGCGATCTCCTCCGCGGTGCCTGGCGGTGACGCTGGGTAGCCCTCGGTGGACGGCTCGACGCTCCTCCGCCGCCCGGTGGACGGTGACGGCTCTTTGGGCTCTAGGGCAGACGGTAGGAGTCCCCCGGTCCCTGCTCCTCCCCTTTTTCTGGTGGACGGCAGCAGGCTCCGGCCCACGGCGAGCGGTGGCGACTCCCCCGCTCCCTCCCGGACGGCAGCCGCCCCTCCAACTCCCAGGCGGCCGGCAGCGAGCTCGACCGTCCCACCGGCAACTCACTCCAGCGCACCGCCTCGAGTGTCCATGGCCGCGAGTCCCCATAACACCAGCAGCCCCTCGCGGACGACTGCTGGCTAAAATAAAATACAAATACAAAAACCAAAACACAACGTAAAACCAGGCCTGTTCCTCTCTTGATCATCAACGTCGTCGCTCCTCCTTTAAGCTTCCGCTCCTCCGTGAGAGATGCGAGACCGGTGTGCTTCACAGGTGTTGCATATTAGCAATCGCACCACCGGCCTCGCGCCGTTCTCTCACGTTCCTCGGCCGTCCTTCGCCACACCCTCATTCCCAAACCAACATGCACACATTTTCGATTAATGCTGCTAAATTAATGTCATTTAATTTATGTATTAATGCAATAAGCATTACGATTGGATAGTAACTAAAGACTTCGTAGCACCATAGTGAATGTGTCGTATAAATGTTAAGAACAGTTATTTTCATGTAAACTAATGTTATTACTTGTAACCATGATTTTCAGTAGTAATTTAATGAATTCTATAATGGGACACAGTAGATAAGTTAAAAAGTTATAAAAAAATAGGGCTGTGAAACGATTAATCGCAATTAATTGCATCCAAAATATAAGTTTGTCTTTATATAATATATGTGTACTGTGTATTATTATTTTGTATATATAAATACAAACACATGCATATTTAAGAAATATTGCATGTATATATATATATATATATATATATATATATATATATTATATATAAATAACAAATATTTCTTAAATATATACATGCATGTGTGTGTATTTATACATACACGATAATTATACAAAGTACACATACATATATTATATAAACACAAACTTCTATTTTGGATGCAATGTAACAATACCATTCACTCACATTTTATGAGATTATACTCATACACCACCTTTATGGGCATATTTTACTAAAATTCATGTTGAAATCTTCCTATGAGGAGTTCTTTAAAGCTTATTTAACAACAAAGGGGGCGGAGATTAAAAAAGGAAAGATTGATAATGATTTTAAGTTGCAATGGTGAATGTAGACTGTAAAGGTTAGTTTCTATTTTGTGCACTATTGATGTAGAACAGAGATTTGTTTCATGAGGTGACAGGATTGTGCACAGAAATAATCAAATAAATAACAGAGTGCTAAAAATGCTTACTATCTTTGTCAGTACTGACACTGCCAAATGCATCTATTTAATTCTGACCATCATAATTACGATTTCCGAACTTCCATGGAGGGAAAGGCAGCATATGTTCAAGCTGAGAGACTCCGTGAACAGGCCGGAGTCAAAACAAACAGACTCGCACGCACACATAGTGCAGTTTAAATATTGCTCTTGAAGCCTGAAATCTCAGTGTGGCAGTGCAGTGGGAAAAACATTTGAGTAGGCTGATCCACCCAAGCGTAACATGACTTCCATTTGTAGCATGACACGTAAAGCAGGTCATAACAAGAGCTCAAGGAACTCCATAGGAGGCCACTAAAATCACAGAGCTTCCATTTGACTGGAGGAATAAATAAAACTGAGAGCACTGACGAAGACACAAGCAACAACGGCTGAAGGTCACTGTGACTTTCTGAGCCTTAGTTCAGCTGAATAAAAATTTCTGAATACAAATCATCATTCAAATACTACAATCATTTAGCAAAATGGTGTTCGTCCAAAGATTGACACACTGTCTTCACGCCAGACCGTTGAAAGAAAGATGAGCTCTACTGGACTCACACAATGAGGTTGTTTGATAAATAGCATACCTAAAGCCTGACTGAATGCGTATACATGGACAGATGCTAAAAAGTGGAGTCTAAGACATCCACACGCTCACCAGCATATGCATATACAATTTCAAATCAGCAATAAAACAATAGTAAAAACATAGCATTAAGTTAAACAGACAATGAGTCTGACAAAGACAGAGTCTAACACATGCCAAGTTCTTAGAAATGGGCTCTTTGTATCAATGCCAATTTGTGTTTAGACAACCTGAACTGATTTTGCTTTGTCAAAAAATCTTGACACAGATATAAGGGTCATATTGAGCAACTAAATGGACAAGATGAGGAAAAAAAATATGAGATGGGATGAAAAATATATTTCAATGCTTTTGTGTTCCCTCACAAAAGTTTTGCGTTCGCTCGCAAAGCATTTGCGTTTATTCGCGTTCCATGGCAAAAACCTTTGTTCCCTCGCAAACTTTGCATTCGCTTGCAAAGAACACAAAAAGCCTGTGGGGAATGCAAAAGCATTAAAAAAAATGTTTCCCTCCCACCTCATATTTGTTTCCATCACCATGTTCCTTTAGGTGCTCCAGGGTTCATGTGGTTGCACCATAATGACTTCGATTTGGCAGACAAAGTTTTACTAAAATGTTTCATATTTTGACAAAAATGCTTTACTGTTGCCAAACTACTTAAAATGTTTTATTTTCAAAAAATCTCATCCTTTTAGTGAAACTTTTATAAATATATGATAACAAAAATACCAGGGTGGTGCAACTTTCCACCTAAAAGAAAATATCACATAAATTTTAATTTAAAAATAAAGCATATGCATCACAGAAGAGGTCTATTCAAGTTAACAGTATGACTGTAATGTATTTAAAATAGTTTATCTTAATTAATTTAAATAAACATCACCCCAGAAGATGACAGGCTCTTTTAACTGTAAGGCGAGATTTATTGAGTGTTACAATTTCTCCCATTCATTTTTCTACAAAAGGGTCCGTCTGCTCCTCCTCACGCTGTCTCCGTCTCAGTTCATCCAAAGCTAAAAGACTTTTGTTACGGTCTGGCTTTGACAACAACTGAAAAAAGATAATTTCTATCTCCTGACCCAACTGTGACACTAAAACCCATTTAGTAACACTGCTAAACTTTACTGTTTCCTGGCACCTTCTTCATCTTGCAGCTCCGGACTGTACCTGAAACGATCCGTTGAAGCTGGAGCAGAGCCTGCAGGACAACGGCTGCCAGATTCCCATAGCAAGTAAAGAGAGAGGGAGACCGAAGGAGAGCAGAGCGGTGACCAGGCTGAACTCTGTCTACTGCGTCTCCACGTGGGAGAATGAGGAGTTATGAATGCACCACACGCAGGCCAAGATTCCCAGGTGCAGCCGTCTGGTGTGTGTGTGTGCGGCTGGTTGCTGGAGTGACTCTTCATCTTTTATCAATCAAGGCTAATTACTCAAACATGTCAGTGACAACATTCCACATGTGTTTTTTTTTCTTTCTGCTCGCACAGAGTTGCAAGACTACCGGAATGACACATGCACGCAGTCGCTCGTTTGCGAGGTGCTGCAATGTCTCCAGAGTCCCGTCGGAGCAGCAGCACACACAATTTTCACTCCATATTGAAGCACATCACTGTTTGTAAAGACATGAACGACCCTGCAGACAGACGGCCAGGGCGTTCGGTGAGAGAGGTGCTGAGAGACAGGTGAGAGATATAATGAGCTGCTCTTCATATGCTTCATGAACCAGAACATTCCAGAAAGCTCCCAACAGGAGGGTTTCAGCACATCGGCTCTGAATGAGAGCACAGGAGATTAAAGCTGAGGGTAATGAGAGCTAAACCGAGCTGATTCCCATCTAATAGATTTGTTTGGATAGGATGTTTAAAGTGTGTCATTTCGGCACTGCTATTTTCACCAAACGTAATCATTAAAACATTTAAACAGATGTCAAATACGTTACTCGTCTTCATTTGTTTGACTGACAGCATTTTAAGTTAAAGGAGAACTAAGTAACTTTTTTACCTTAACCGAACAGCTTTCGAGTCATTGTAATGTTTATATTACTGATTTCGTATTGAATGGTGGTCGTCTCGCACCCCCCTGGTGCCTGTGAGCCGCAAAACCACCCTTGCAACTTTGGGCCGGCGGCCCGCCGGCCTCACGGTTAGGAAGTATCGTGTGATATCAGGTCTCGCGAGGTAACGAATTGCTTTACAGCACTGCACGCGTACACGCCCCCATCCAGGATACGGCTAGCTATAAGAACAACTATCGTCCCATGGCAAAGCTGGCATATAAGAAGCAGAAAGCTAGAAAAGCATTGTCGGAGAAACAGAGAAAGAGGAAATGGCAGACTGACCGAGCGAGGAGTCAGACACGAGTAAACATCGGACCTGCGTTTTCAGAATGGCGGGAAAAAAAACGAAGAAAGCGCGGTCGGAAGAGTCTAGAAAAAGGTAACGAGAATCTGACAGCACGAGGAACCGGACAAGAGTCCCACTCGCTCAGTCTTTCACTGTTAAAGTTGATTCCTGCGATTATCATGAGAACAGTTGTCAATATCTCACATAATTATCAGGACATAAATAAGCCTACATGTTGTAAATAGTGTAAATGAGCGCAATTTGCTATTATGATAAATTGCAAAAATCATGTCTAACAACATCATAACGGACATTGTTACAAAATCAGGGCTCTCAAGTGTCACTCATTTCGGTCTTTTGTCACGCTCTCCTGCCACACATTGTATTTCTCACCCTGAAAAACTATTTGTAATATATTTAATATGCCAAAACTCTGGCCGCGCCGCTCTCACTGTGGAAACGGCAGGAATCAAGCGCGTCTCCTCTGGTGTTGTCGTCGAGCTACACAATAGCCAATCAGAAAATAGCACTATTGTATCTGGGTAAGATTTAACGCCACAACCAATGACAAAAATGTATCTGATACACTTTATAGGTGTCATCTGGCCTTTAGGCTCAGGTAAGCCTAACGCGGTAGGCTACTTTATTATTATGAAGTGCAGAGGCCGTGAGTGCAGATACGCTCTGCGTGAGTGGTGTTTACGACAGTAACGTTAAATACAAGTACTCTACAGCGACTCTAGAGATCGCTGTTTGACAAAAACAGAAATCCTGCATATTGCCGCTTTAAAGGGATAGTTCACCCAAAAATGAAAATTCTGTCAGAAATTACTCACCCTCATGTTGTTCCATCCCCGTAACACAAATTAAGATATTTTTGATTAAATCTGAGAGCTGGATCACTCCTCCATAGGCTTCTAAGGGATTGATACTTGCCAGCTCCGAAAAGTTATTGAAGACATCGTTAAAATAGTCCAAGTGACTACTGTGGCTGAATCTTAAGTTTAAGCGACGAGAATACTTTTTGTGCGCAAAAACAAACAAAAATAACGACTTTATTTCAACCATTCATTTCCTTCTCTGCGGGCCTCTAGTCAGTTAACTAGTATGATTGCGTAGAGCTACGTCACACGTAGGCTCACTACTGGCCGACGCTGGTCATGTGTGTGATGCGTGTGACGTATAACAACAGAAGCTTACGCTATTACACTAGTGAACTTACTCAAGTCCCAGTGAGATGGAAATGAATAGTTGAAATAAAGTCGTTATTTTTGTTGTTTTTGCGCACAAAAAGTGTTCTCGTCGTTTGATAAACTTAAGATTGACCAACTGTAGTCACTTGGACTATTTAACGATGTCTTTAATAACTTTTCAGGGAACAAGTTTCAATCCCTTAGAAGCCTATGGAGGAGTGATCCAGCTCGCAGATTTAATAAAAAATATCTTAATTTGTTTTCCGAAGATGAACGAAGGTCTTACGGGGTTGGAACAACATGAGGATGAGTAATTACTGACAGATTTTCATTTTTGGGTGAATTATCCCTTTAAGCTCAATCGACAGCACTTTTGGCATAATGTTGGTTACCATAAAATTAATTTGGACTTTTCCTATTCTTAAAAAGAGCAAAATTGAGGGTTACGGTGAAGCACTTACAATGGAAGTGAATGGGGCCAATATATATATATATATATATATATATATATATATATATATATTTTTTTTTTTTAAGAAACTTTACTTTTATTCAGCAGGGATGCATTAAATTGATCAAAAATCCCAGTAAAGACATTTATAATGCTACAAGAGCTTTCTACTTCAATCAAATGTTGTTCTGTTGAACTTATTTAATAATAAATCCTGAAAAAATTACTTTGCGGTTTCCATAAAAATAGTTTTCAACAATGATAATTATAAGAAATGTTTCTTGAGTCTCAAATCACAATTTTTGAAGGATCATGTGAAATCCAGATTTGCCATCGCAGGTTGTATTACATTTTAAAATATATTATAATTTTAAATTATAATAATATCTCACACTCTTTTTACTGTATTAAATATAGTGGCTGGGTGGAAGTAAAGGTTAAAGTCTGGCTTTCTGAAACCTTCTGTAATCCCTCACTCATGGCCGGCTCCACAGTTGGGAATCCCTGTCTGTTTCTCAAGGCTTTTAAATTCTCTATCCACATATTTAACCATGAGTTACCATGACTCCATCCCAGATTTCACGCGCAGTGGCCAGAACTTGGCAACAATCTGTTTTCTCTCTTATGGCCTTTTCTTCTGCACCCCTCATTTGTTTCATTTACATTTCAAATTTCCCCTAGAACTGGGTCAGTCAAATTTTGGGGCTGTCTGTCAACATGCTACATTTATTTTTATAAGGCTACAGGCCTTCTATCAAGGTTCTACTCGCCGCAACATACAAGAGAGCTTTTACTGCGCTCAACACTTTTCTAAATCCAGCGAAACAAAGTCTGCTGCAGCTATCGGTGCCGTTAAAGTCAGGTATATTTCTTTTGTTAAACCAAAAAGTAGAAACAATCTGGAAATGTTTCCACAGAGAAAGAATGTGGGTTCTCTCCCCCACCGGACATGATAGCCTGGTGGTGCTTTTGGGGCAGACTGATGACAAATAACTTTTCCCAAAAACTGTGAGTTATTCTGACTTCCCTTCTGGTCTGATTGGGTTTTGATTTAGCCTCCCTGTTTCCTAATGAGACAGCTTTATTACCGGTGCCCATTAAATTGCCATTACGAGCAGTTTCAGGATGCAGTAAATTCAGTGAAAGCTCATCATTACGAAATCAGCCGAACCCACTGAAAAATGCTTGCGTCCTGTTACTGTTGCCCCACTTCAGCCCGTTCACAGCTAGCAGGTAAATAAAGCGGACACTGATTCAACCAGGTATACTATAAGAAAACAAATGGTCAACTGAGCCAGACTCAGAATACTCTAGAATGTATGCACACCTGAAGTGTGTGATATAAAAAAAAAATGTCTGAAAATACCAAATAGGTCGCAATAATGATTTACAAAAGTCACAACTGGAAGAAATAAAAGTTACAATCGAGATGCAAGTGAAATTTATGAGAAACAAAGTAGTAATTCTGAGAAATTAGGCCACTATTGTGAACTTAGCCACAATTGTGAGTTGGGATGTAAAGTCGAACTTTATGGGAAATAATGTAGCAACTAAGAGAAATTAAGTCATAATTGTAAGAAATAAAACAACGGTTGAGATGTATAGTTGAATTTAATGAGAAATAAAGTAGCAATTATGAGAAATGAAGTCACAATTGTGAGAAATAAAGTCATAGCGGACATTTAAAGTTGAATTTTTAGAGAAATAAAGTAGCAACTATGAGAAAAAGAAAAGTCAATTGTAAGAAAGTCACTTATAAACTTGAGATAGAAAGTTAAAAAGTTTAAGAATTTTTCTAGAAAAACATTGCAATTGTAAGAAAGTCACAACTGTGAGAAATGAAGTCATTTGAAGTTGAAAGTTTAGAAAAATAAAGACTCACTTACAAATCATTAAAGTTACAATTGGGAGAAATAAAGTTGCGGTTGAGATATAGTGTTGTGATCTTGAAGATGAACCCAAGCGCAGACAGGATGCTTGACACAGTTTATTTATGGACAAAAACAGGAAAAACAAAACCCATGAGGGAGCAAAACATGGACAGGGTAAGGAGTGACTGAACTAGACTATGACCTGACAAATAACTAGACGATAAACAAACAGCAAATATAGAATCAGTGTGCACTCGCTAGACAATACTCTTGACAGGATACTCACAAGGCTTCACAAGGTAAGATAACACTCAGGTAGGAATCACAATGAACCGACCCAGGACAGCAAACACAAGGTGATAAAATCGGGAGAAACTAATGAAGAGAACAGGTGATACTGACTAGATAATAATGACAAGACGAGGATAACAAGGGGGCGGGGTAAAGTAACGACAACATAAGCACATAGCCCAAACAAAAGGCCATGTGCTTGCACACAAAACATGCGTCTGTCATGATCCAGCGTCAAGACTAGTCAAAATCAAGGACAAGAAGGCAGAATCATGATATTAAGTTGAATGTTATGAGATTTAAAGTAGCAATTACACAAAAAAAGTCACAATTGTGAAAAATAAAGTCACGTTAGAGATATAAAATAGGAAAAAAAAATTACGCTGTGTGAAACAAGTAAAAGAATATAATCTTTTCTGTTCATCACCTGGTGAGCTACAGCTATTCATAAAAAAATATTTTAGTATTTAAACATTTTATATTTTCGACCACTCAGTAAACATTTGAAATTCGGTGTAAACGCACAGGTTATTTGCCGCTCTGATTATCCCTGGTGCGCCGTACACCATGATTCTTTTGAGAAGTGGTCAAGAAACATGAGACATGTTGTTTTCGTGGAAGATCAGGTTTTGGCACACTTAATAAAATGGAAAAACATAGAAATCAGCAGACGATTCCAAGTGAACACAAATGCTGGAGACAACTGCAGAAGAAATAAACTGCTGAAGGATGAACCGCAGTGAATTGTTATGGCACTTCAGAGAATGCTTATGATGCTTTTCCTTGCACTCAATATGATGAAATTGCACTCTGTAAAAGGTTGCAGAGACTATTAGTCATTAGCGATGCTAACATTGACAACTCTAACGGCTAGCGGCCATAAATCCAGCTTTATATTCTTGCTCTGAATCATGATCTTCCATACACTGACTTCATGTTTTGGGCCAGAGCCAAATACTCTCCTCATGATTAATGCACACGCATGCACGTACGGTTGTAGCCCAGGACGACGTACGCACAAACATGTGTGTAAAGGCCAAAGTGTTAGTGTGTTTTTAGCGTAGCTAAGTTCCTATGGTGCAAATAATCAGAGGGCAGGAAACATCACACTTTCTTATTCTTTAGCACCTGCTCATGGTGAAAAACAAGCTAGATTTCAATCTAAATGTAAGCAACTCACTATATAGTGTGTGCAGTGAAGCATGAAAAACAGCAGCATGAAAAACAAACCTGTAATTTAAATAACAATGCAACAATATTAGAACGCTCACATTTCATTATAATCACTCACATTGTCACTCATGCAACTGTTTGCAACCTTGTGCTTTCTAAAGGGCACAATAAATGTCTTATTTACCCTGTGAACTTTGTGAACATTCTGGTTTTGTCGTGTCAATCGAATTCAGTGTATATTGGGTGTTACACATCTACACCGCAAACAGCTTTGTGAGTGAGCTGAGTGAGAGTGAATGTTGTTGCATATTCAAATGTATTTTTCAAGGTAAAAAAATTCTATTTTTATTTTATTTTTTTAGAAATATCAAGCATTTACAGAGCCCTGCACAACATGGAAAAATATATATTGTGGCTACAAATTAAGAAATAAATGTTGTGGCTAATAGTTAGGCCGCTAACTAAAATGTTAGACTGAATTAAGACAACCTGGCTATGATTAACTTATAATAAGGGAACACATTCTTCAGAGGTGGAAAGAGTAATAAAATATTCTACTCAAGTAAAAGTACTACTACTTCAATGAAATTTTACTTAAGTACAAGTAAAAGTACCGGTCTAAAAATCTACTCAAGTAAAAGTAAAAAGTAGCTCATTTAAAACTGACTCAGAGTAAAAGTTACTGAGTTACTTTTTTAACAGCGGGGGTGGGGTGGGGGACCCCCCGTGTATGTCACGGTATACAAGTTCATTGTTTCCTTCTCGTCTCGTGTTTATGTTGTTGTATGAAAGCACGTGTGTAGTGGGCGTGAATGAGTGTCATTCCTTGATCCGCTCCAGCTGATCGTCATCACATCACCAGCTGCAGCCGATCTCATCTCACCATATATTCTCACAGTTCTCTCATCTCCTTTGTCAGATCGTTGGATGTTGTCTCTCCGTGTGGTGTTCCTGTCGGATTCGTTGGATGTTTGTCTCTCCGTGTGGTGTTCCTGTTGGATTTGTCGTCGTCTCTTCGTTGGATTGTCGTTTGGGTTTCCACTGCACTTCACGGGTTCGTCTTCGACCATCGAGGTCCCTGCGTCATCAGTCCACACCCGTGTTCCTGTCAATCTTTTCACTGTTCAATAAAGAACTGAGTTAGACCTGCGATTGCTTCCGTCCTGTTTTTGACAACCATGACAGAACGATCTGACCATGCTATGGAAGCAGCAGGTTCGCCGACCTCGTTGGAGGAATTCCTTCAGCACAGCGCGAGAAGAATGGATTCTCAGGAGAGGAATTTAGGGGACACGGGTCGTGCGGTACAAGCTTTGGTGACGCAGGTGTCCGAGCTCACCCAGCAGATCCAACTACTTCGTGCTCCCGCTGCGCCACCCACACCAGCTGTTCCCCCCACACCACCAGCGATCGCTACGACATCAGAGCCACGCCTACCTGTTCCTGAATCATACGCTGGTGAGTCTGCTTACTGCAGAGCATTTCTGACACGTTGTGCCATGCATTTTGCACTGCAACCGAGAACTTTCAATAATGAGCCAGCCAAGGTGGCATTTGTCATTACCTTGTTGACCGGAAAGGCGGCGTTATGGGGGACAGCGGTGTGGGAAAATCAAGACCCTTGCTGTGCCTCGTTCCAGGCACTCTCCTCAGAGATGAGACGGGTGTTCGATCGGGCCGTCGCGGGGAGAGAGGCTGCCAGGGTGTTGGCCGACCTCCGTCAGGGTGACAGGTCGGTCTCGGACTATTCGATCGAGTTCCGCACCCTGGCGGCCGAAAGCCAGTGGAACGAGGCGGCGCAGTGGGACATGTTCCTGCATGGGTTGGCTGACCGCGTCCAGAGGGAGATCTACGCCCTGGACCTCCCCACGACGCTGAATGGACTCGTCGAGCTCGCTCTGAGGGTGGACGCTCGCATCACCAGAGTCGGGGGAAGAGCACCGTCCATTTGGTCTCCAGCTGGAGCAGAGGGTCAACGGTCCAGTGGCAGGGACGTGGTCAGCCCAGTCTTCGATCACGAACCCATGCAGGTGGGTCGAGCTCGGCTTTCCCGGGAGGAGAGGGAAAGGCGGAGGTCCCAGGGCCTCTGCCTATACTGTGGAGGTTCGGGACACTTTGCCTACAACTGCCCGGTAAAAGGCCAAGCCCGATAGTAAGTATGAGGCTACTATCGGGTGGGATCTCCGCCGAGAAGACCTCATCCACATCTACCCTCCTTCCGGTAAGACTGAGATGGTCAATTCACCAGCACGACTGTCAAGCACTTCTGGACTCCGGGGCTGAGGGTAATTTTATGGACAGTACTTTTGCACATAGACTTCAGATTCCCCTTAAACCACTCACACAGAGGATTGCAGTACACGCATTAAATGGTCAAGAACTTCCCATCATCTCGCTCATCACCGAAAACATCACACTCATCACCTCAGGCAATCACTCAGAAACTATTTTTTTTTATATACTGGATTCCCCCCTGGCACCTGTAGTTCTTGGACACCCCTGGCTCATTCATCACAACCCTCGTGTGGACTGGCAGCAAAGAGCTATTCTGGAGTGGAGCAAGGAATGTCATAAGTCTTGTCTGATGTCTGCTTGTCCGTCTGTGCCTGTTTTTGTGTTACAGGAGGAGGCAGGGGACTTGTCTAACGTGCCCGAGGAGTACCACGATCTGAAGGAAGTGTTCAGTAAGTCTCGGGCTGCTTCTCTTCCTCCGCATCGTCCCTATGACTGTGCCATAGATTTACTGCCAGGTAAGTCTCCGCCTAAGGGCAAGTTATATTCGCTTTCCAATCCGGAGAGGGAGGCTATGGAGAAATATATTTCTGATTCTCTGGCAACCAGTTTCATCCGTCCTTCCTCTTCTCCGGCGGGGGCGGGGTTCTTTTTTGTGGGAAAGAAGGACGGGTCTCTGCGACCTTGTATTGACTACCGGGGGCTGAATAACATCACGGTAAAGAATACTTATCCTTTGCCGTTAATGTCTTCAGCCTTCGAGAGGTTGCAGGGAGCGTCTGTTTTCACGAAATTGGACTTGCGTAACGCTTATCATCTGGTTCGCATTAGGGAGGGGGATGAATGGAAGACTGCCTTTAACACCCCCAGGGGGCACTTTGAATACTTGGTCATGCCTTTCGGGCTGTCCAACTCCCCAGCAGTCTTCCAGGCACTGGTCAATGACGTGTTGCGAGACATGATAGATCAGTTCATATATGTTTACCTGGATGACATATTGATATTTTCCTCGTCTCTCCAGGAACATGTGCAACACGTTCGACGAGTGCTTCAGAGGTTGCTAGAGAATGGGCTTTTTGTCAAGGCGGAGAAATGCGATTTTCATGCACAGTCTGTTCCTTTTCTAGGATACATCATTTCGTCTGAGGGAATGCGTGTGGACCCTGAGAAGGTTAAGGCTGTGGTAGAGTGGCCAAGTCCAGATTCTCGTAAGGCCCTGCAGAGGTTTCTGGGGTTCGCCAACTTCTATCGGCGTTTCATTCGCAACTTCAGCCAACTAGCCGCACCTCTGACTGCCTTGACCTCCCCCAGAACTCCGTTCAGGTGGTCAGATACAGCCGAGGCTGTGTTTGCCAAACTCAAGAGCCGCTTTGTTTCAGCTCCCATCCTCGTTGCCCCTGATTCTTCACGTCAGTTCGTGGTGGAGGTCGACGCATCAGAGGTGGGGGTAGGAGCAGTCCTGTCCCAGCGTTCGCCCGCAGACGATAAGATGCATCCTTGCGCGTTTTTTTCTCATCGATTATCCCCAGCCGAACGCAATTACGACATTGGTAACAGGGAGTTGTTGGCAGTCAAGTTAGCGTTGGAGGAATGGCGTCATTGGTTAGAAGGTGCGGGGGTTCCTTTTATCGTCTGGACCGATCACAAGAATCTAGAGTACATCAGAACCGCCAAAAGATTGAACTCCAGGCAGGCTCGGTGGGCACTTTTTTTCGGTCGTTTTGATTTTTCTCTCTCGTACCGCCCGGGTTCTAAGAACATCAAACCCGACTCTTTATCTCGCATTTTTGATCGTTCCGAACGCCCGTCTACTCCCGAGTGCATTTTACCGGAAACCCTATTTGTTTCCACACTCGTATGGGAGATCGAATTGAAGGTCAAGACGGCCTTAGAAGGGGTAATGCCTCCGCCCGGTTGCCCACCGAATCGCTTATTTGTGCCGGAGGGATTACGGTCCGACGTTATACAGTGGGGTCATTGCTCCAACGTGGCTTGTCATCCAGGAGTTAATCGTACTAAGTTTTTAGTCAAGCAACGATTTTGGTGGCCACTTATGGCTCGTGACATCCACAGTTTTGTTTTGGCTTGCTCGGTCTGTGCCACTGGTAAGACTTCCAATCGTCCGCCTGATGGGCTCCTTCAACCGCTGCCTGTCCCTTCGAGACCCTGGTCCCATATCGCTCTAGATTTTGTCACCGCCCTCCCGCCCTCCCAGGGCAACACAGTCGTTTTGACTGTGGTGGACCGGTTCTCGAAGGCGGCTCATTTCATTCCCTTACCCAAATTACCCTCAGCTAAGGAGACAGCGTTGACAGTCATTGACCACATCTTTCGCTTACATGGCCTCCCGATGGACGTGGTCTCTGACAGAGGACCCCAGTTTGTGTCCAAATTTTGGCAAGAATTTTGTAAGTTACTGGGGGCGACGGTTAGTCTGTCCTCAGGGTTCCACCCCCAGAGCAATGGTCAGACCGAGAGAGCCAACCAAGATCTGGAAAGGGTGTTGCGATGTTTGGTTTCTAAGAATCCTTCCTCTTGGAGTCAACAGATTTCCATGGTGGAGTACGCCCACAATACGTTACCAGTGTCGGCTACGGGCCTATCTCCGTTTGAGTGTAGTTTAGGTTACCAGCCACCTATTTTTCCTAGTCTGGAATCCGAGGTCGCGGTCCCCTCCGCTCACGCCTTAATCCAGAGGTGTCACCGCACTTGGACTAGAGCCCGTGAGGCTCTACTCCAAGTGGGGGCGCGCACCAAGGCTAAGGCCGATCGCCACCGGTCAAAGCCTCCCGTATACGTCGTTGGTCAAAAAGTGTGGCTTTCAACTAAGAACATTCCTCTCCGATCCGTCTCTAATAAGCTTGCCCCCAAATTCATTGGCCCGTTCACTGTCACCAAGATCATTAGTCCGGTGACAGTCCGCCTTAGTTTACCTCCAGCGTACAGGAGGGTTCACCCCGTTTTCCATGTTTCAAAAATCAAGCCTGTGTTTCATGCTCGCATTAATCCGCCAGTCCCGGTCCCCCCCCCGCCGCGTCTCGTAGATGGGGAGACCACCTATTCGGTAAATCGCATTCTGGATTCTAGACGGAGGGGACGTGGATTTCAGTACTTGGTGGACTGGGAAGGTTACGGTCCGGAGGAGAGAAGTTGGGTTCCGGCTAGAGACATCCTGGATCACTCTCTGATCGATGATTTCAATCGACAGGTAAGGGAGTCTGGGAACGCCAGGAGGCGTTCCTAGGAGAGGGGGTACTGTCACGGTATACAAGTTCATTGTTTCCTTCTCGTCTCGTGTTTATGTTGTTGTATGAAAGCACGTGTGTAGTGGGCGTGAATGAGTGTCATTCCTTGATCCGCTCCAGCTGATCGTCATCACATCACCAGCTGCAGCCGATCTCATCTCACCATATATTCTCACAGTTCTCTCATCTCCTTTGTCAGATCGTTGGATGTTGTCTCTCCGTGTGGTGTTCCTGTCGGATTCGTTGGATGTTTGTCTCTCCGTGTGGTGTTCCTGTTGGATTTGTCGTCGTCTCTTCGTTGGATTGTCGTTTGGGTTTCCACTGCACTTCACGGGTTCGTCTTCGACCATCGAGGTCCCTGCGTCATCAGTCCACACCCGTGTTCCTGTCAATCTTTTCACTGTTCAATAAAGAACTGAGTTAGACCTGCGATTGCTTCCGTCCTGTTTTTGACAACCATGACAGTGTAGGGTTGTAATGGTATAAGATTTTCACAGTATGGTAACGTCTCAGAAAATATCACGGTTTACAGTATTAATCAATTGTTAAATAAATAAACTGTATTATTAAATTATGGGTATTATTATTATTATCATCAGTTAAAATGACAGATAAATTAATGAAAACAGGATTTTTTTTTGGTTGAACAAATGCTTTTATTATAACAAACTTGAAATAATTTGTTTGTTTATTAAAATTTCAATAAAACATGTCTAATCAATTAAATTTGATAATTAATAATGAATTAGATTAACAACTTATTTTTAACATTAATAATTTATTAAAATGTTTAAGTATAATATTGTCCTATGAAATGTATTTTAATCAGAAAATTGATGTTTCTTTTTATTAGGGGTGTAACGATATTCGAACCAAACCGAAGAACCGCGATACAGAACCCACGATTCGAATGGCGATACTCTCATGGCGTACCGAACACGCCCCGCCCTGCAAGCTACCCCGGCCCCGCCCAGCCCGGCTCATTGATTGGACCTGGAATCAGTGTTGCCAAGTCCGCTTATTATAAGCGACTTTGGGCTTGTTTTTCTGTAAAGTCGCTTACAAATATTGGTAGTCGCGGGTCGCGGCTTTTTTTGGGCTTGTTTCTACACGTTTGAGTTTATGAAAATGAACAATGTAAAAATATAATTATTAATATTTTATATAAAATATATATATTACAAAATATATTTTACTCTAAAACTGCCAGAAAATGTAAGCCAAAAATCTGAAGAAGTTGTGTTCCAAATTTTAGGTTGATATCTCAAAAAATGAGCTTTCAGTAAGATTTTATTTGGCCGCAGTACCAACATTTTTCACTAGATGGACAGCCAAGCTTCATTACAGAAGAAAAATAAACTACCGTGTGCACAGTTTTACAAAACTAGGCACAGTTTACCAATCTGTCCACATGGATGTAAATTGACAATCTGTACCCACAGTTTAAAACTATCTGTCACCACGGATTGTAACAGTAGCGGCAGCGCGGAGTAAACGCGAGTAAACGCGATCATCTCTTCCTCAGTTACAGAATAAACATGAATGGACACCTGAAGGTATGTTGAAAAATACAGTATACTTACTAAAAGGCATCATAACTCGTGTAATCGCTCAATCAGTGTTTCATCAGCGCAAAGACGTCAATAAAACTGCATAGCTTGTCACTAGCATTATATTTACCTCAGCAGGCTAGTGATTAAGTGTCCACAACTTGTTGGTTCCTAGAGAAATTAACTCTTGCACTAAATAAATGCACAATATTATCCTACATATTATATTTTACTTAACCTGATAATTATATCTTGATTATTTAAAGTACGTTTAAAATATCTTTAATGAATATGACAGCAACTGTGTAAATTATTATATTTCAATAACAAATTAGAGTAAAGTTAATGCAAAAACTGCCTTATGTTCAGTTTACATGTTTTCATACAATGTAATGTACAATGTACATATGTATTTCATACATATGTAGTAGACAAACGCAGCTCAGCAGAACAAATAGGGTTATATATTTACTTGCAGTATTTTTGTGCTTAGCTTAAATATCCACAGACCATGTCGCGATTTATTGCACAGTTCTACTTTCCATGTATTCATCCATCCATTATTTTGCATGTTTTACGTGACATCTGCATTAAGTGAATTCCATTTTCATGACTGGATTCCGGGATTCCCTTTGCATCACGTAAATCGGGACATACCTTTATCTGCAGGAGGGATGGTGTCCTGTATCCTCTTTTTGCAGCCACTTTGTGTCCACATTTTTTGCAAATTGGATATCTATCCTCGAGGACAACCACGCTTTTTTTCTACTTTTCATACTGGCCATAATTCGCTTGGCGCTTAGCTTTCAGCTTCAGCTGGGCGTCACCTTTTTTGCGCGTTTGTTCTCCCGCCCTTCAATCAATTCAGTAGTTTCCGGAGTGTGTGATTTTTTTTTCCCCCCTTGTATTATTATTTTTTACTCAGTAACGGATATGATTTCAAATGTAGCGAAGTACAATACTTCAAAGAAAACGTACTTAAGTAAAAGTAAAGGTACAGATTTTAAAAACTACTTTAAAAAGTAGAAGTACACAAAAAAACTACTCAATTACGTAACGCGAGTAAATGTAATTCGTTACTTTCCACCTCTGACATTCTTAATCAGAGTGTCTATAAAGGGCTGCAGTGATGAGGAATTTCTGTTTCCTCAAAAAAATGATAGGATTTTTCCATTGGCTTTGGTATTATTGCAGAAAATAAACTCTGTGAAAAAAAGATTTATGATCCTTTTTTAAATATTGTTCATCATGCTAATCATCTTGAAAATGAGCACAACTTTCATGAATTTTGAAGCCTAACAATCACCAGAAGTAAAAAGCTAAATGTAGGCTATATATGAACTACACCACGGTCACATGACTTCAACGTCACCACCATTAATCTTGCGACAACTCGAATAGTTGTAATAAGCTTGCGAATAGTTTGCAAGACTGACTGTAAACACAAGCTTTAAAAAAAGAATGGAAGAACAGCATCTGTTGAAAAAGAGCTTCACATTAAGTTTCCTTGTGTGTTGCAGCCCGCCATGAAATTAAAGTCTACATTGAAGAGCATGTGAATGGAAATATTTTGATTTCCTCAGACAACTAAACTAGCTATAATAATCAATCACCACAAACTATTTTCTGTAAAACTGAGTGAAATGTTTTTCTTCAACTGATGTCAATATCAAGCAGGTCCAGCTAGATACTGCAGAGTTTAATTTTGAGCTAATTTCAGTTCAAAATAGTCCAAAAATTAGGCTAAATATTAATGAAAATATTACTTTGTGGAAATCACTTGAATCTGCGTGATTTAATCACTTGAATCATTTGAATCACACAGATTCTGTGTGGGCCTGATGTTTAAGGAAAATTTAGCACATATGCTAACATTTTTTTCTTGCCATGTTAAGGAAAGTTTCAGGCACATGCCGTGGGGCCGTTTGGAGCAGGTCCGTCAGAATGTAGGTCAGTCAGGTGGGGCTGAAGTTAAACTGAGGTTAAACTCCATAGCAGCGACGGAGGCTCTGGATCTAAGTCACACTGACTTAGCCGCAACCATCCACAGTGTTCCCAACAGAGGAAACACACTCAAACAGATGCTGACAACACCACTGCTGCCACACACAGTTCAGAGAGTGTCATATGCTCTCCTGCTCCACATGTATGTTTCCAATCACAACGCTCTCTTTAATCAAATCAGGAAGTAAATGGCTTCAAGGGATCATTAGAACAAACTCTTGTTGAAAGAAAGCAAAAGGATAAGAGAGGAAGTCTTATTTATTTTGACGCTACACAGTTTTTTGAGTTTCATGCTTGGCAAGAGGCTATGTGTAATTAAGTCTAATGGTAAAAATAGAAGGCACTTCTGGTAAACACTTTCTACAGAAATGAACTTGACCCATGTTATTCATCACAATAATATACACTCAGCGGAAGTCTTTAATGACTAAAGACTGTTTCTGCTTTGACGCTGCGGATATTTTCCTATTGATTCATGCTAACGCCATATAAACCGCAAACGGCTGACAAAAAAGGAAAATAAAGAACCCAGGATGTTTTGCTTTTTGGAGGTTTTGTTTCGATAAGACAAGAAAGGATACTTTGAACCCATTGGGAAGACTGTTTTTCAGGGGTTTTTAAAGGAACAATTCCCTTTAAAATCAAATAACTTGCCATTATTTAAACACCATCTTGTCACACAACCTGTATGACTTTCTTTCATGGAACAAAAAATGTTTTTGTTTTTTTTAAGGATCTATTGGTCGTTTGTTTTTCTTATGCAATTACAATGTAAGGCGACTGCAGCTTTCAAGATTCAATAAGGATCGGATCGCTGAGTCATTGATTCAATGAGTGAGTTAGTGAACTCAAGAACCAGGGATGCTTTAAAATCGGAGAATTGCTGCCTTTGATTCCATGACAGCTGAACAATTTATGTTGTAGTAATTACATTTTGCTTAGTTATTACCAAAGCTAGTTGATTATGATAACACTGTGGTGCCTTAGAAGTCTGTCCGAAACTTGGCTGCATGCCAAGTCATTACCTTATGGCAGCGAGGCAATAAATCAGCTGCCTAAACTTTAAGACAGACCTGATCAGTTTGATTTTTTAATAAACCATTCAGACTTGTTTCTATGAACCGGATAAACCAATTCGTTCCAAAGAAGGATTCATTCACAAATCATACATTGCTATTGAGCCCCAAAGGGGACATGGGGTGTGTTCAGACTTGGCATGTTTGATTCGATTAAAACGAATCCTGATGCGATTGCTCTGGTAGTGCAGTTCATTTGAACACTAACATCTCAAAACCCTGGTGTGCACTAAACAAGCAGACTGAGACCACTGAAAAAATGGGGGTCTTGGTCCCAAACAAACTCTGGTGCGGTTCGAAGGAAGAATGAACGCAACACGGACCAAAGACATGTAAACAAACCAAAAACAGGAAGATAAGGACAGAATTTCTCATCATAGTCGTGATGCTGCCCATTAGATTTTGGTACAGGCATCAGAACTGCGTCTCCTCGCAGCAGATCGTCGTTTGTGTGTGTGACGGAGGGATTCCTGCCGCTGTTTTGACTCCTTTACACATTTTATAAGCTCTTCATGAGTTCTCAGTTGGTCAAAATACCATCATATGTAGGCTGAGCACATACAACAAGCACATTTATCTCAGCACACAGCTTGGTTTTGGATATTCGGTATGTTCCATCACAAAATAGGCAATATGTCATAAAAGTCAACCAATTAGGTTGTGAGCGTATCCCTATAATTTAGGTATGGTGTTAAAAATGGCAATCTGATTGCAAGGCGGACCAGGACTAATGTTTTTTTTTTTTTGGTCTGGAAAATTGAGATGTGAAGGAAAATGCTTTTGTGTTCTATCGCAAAAGTATTGCATTCCTCTGAGAAACGTTGTTTGCTTGCAAAAAAAATGTTGCTCTCTTGCAAAAAACATTGCGTTACAAGAAACTTTCTATAGAACAAAGAAAATCTTACAGGTTTAAAAAGACATTAGGGTGAGTAAATGACAACTAAACTTTCATTTTTGGTTATTTTTGGAAGTGAAATACGATTTGAACCTAGAAACGATCAAGTCACATACTCTGCGATTAGTGGAGAATCTGCAGTGGTTTGCTGTGTTTGGCGGCTGCCCAACAGGTCGTGTTTCGCCTGTGATTCTAAGTCTTGGGAAGAGAGGGAAACCTTCAGAGCAGAGGAGGCCTGGTGCGAAGGCTGGACTGGGATCCACTCCCATATATTGACATTGACCTCATGAGGTCATCATTTCTCAAGAAAATCTCAAGCAAGAACTGGAAAAGTCTTCATCTGGTAACTAAAGTATTACATTAAAGGTTTTTTACCTTGGGAAACAGATAATACAGTACGGGGGGAAATTATAAACACAAATATTGTGTGACATACAGTATAGTTTTTTTTTATACTTTGACTTAGAGACATTCTTAAAAATGTGTTGGTGAAGGCTGTAAGTGAGTGTATGTGGAAAGTATGTGCTCTTCTTCTCCTGGGAACTCATTATGAGAACATAGAGCCGGGTTATGTTGCCATGGTGGTGCCAGTTCTGGAGATTCCCTTCTGGAACAAGAGCTGGGCACCCATCTAGACTACTGTATGAGGAAAAAAACTCCACCTCCCCAGTTAAACAAACAGTGTACTTACATAAATGTGACAAAAAGAGAAATTATTGCATATTAGAACAATTCTCATTTACCTACCATAGAGAAAGTGAAAATAATCAGGACTGACAGATTCAGTAAGTATATCAGAAAAATGTAATCTATTTATTTATAGGATCCCATCAACAAAATGATTGCCTAAAAATGTATCCGTTATAATTTATCAGCAATAATGAGAATGAAATAAAAGACATAATTTATCTTTATTAAAGCAATTTTATAAAAATATACTATCTATCCATCTATCTATCTATCACTGATTAATCCCACATATCAATCAGCAACATAAATATAAATATAATAATAATTACATTTCCTCGGACAATTGAGTTAATGCATGGGCCAACTAAAACTAAGTTATATTACAAAACAAATAGTTCTGTTCCTTGGTTATGATTGAGCCACTATTTCATTTAAGTTTAGTCTCTTTTTCTCATTTTACGTGTTTATCATAATTTATAAAGGTAGTTGTATACATATAATTTCAGCTAGAGTAAAATAGACTAAAAATAATGAATTTGACATGACAAAATATTGACTATATTCAAAGGACATTTCTGCCAAAATTCAAAAACTATGAATAAACACACTGGTGGTCACTTGTTTGTATTAAATCATATCGTGTGAAACACACTGCAGTATGCAAACAGAAATAAAATTTAAAGTCGAAAAAGTAGCTATTAATATGGCAGTGCCATCTTTCAAACAATACACCATACACAAATATCATCAGCATGAATCTCTTTTCCATAAACATCTGTGTGATAGCCGGACAGGGTGAGGGAGACTTAGGGCTGGTAAGGGAGCAGTTCCCTGGCCCTTAAATGATTTAAAATCACCACGAGCCGTGGCCTGATTCATTTCTGTCTCACTCTTGGCCAGGTTCAGGCTACAAGGAGGACTAAGTTATTTTAGTGTACTAACAGGCATGTCACAAGGACTGTCGAGGGTTTGTTTGTTGGGCTTGGTTCAGTGTTGTTATTGTTAACTTTTAAAAATAGTTTTTGTTCATTGAAATTAAGCTGAAATGTAAATATTAAATGAAAAACATAAACGTAAAACATTTTAACTGAAATACAATAAGTTGATATTGAAGTACTAAAATTACAAAAAAGGAAGAAAAAAATTCAATGATGCTAACGGATTTCAATTCTGTTGTAAAGCAGCTCTAAAAAGAAAACAGTGTCATTGTTCAGCTAAAATCAGTTCAATGTTGATTCAGTTTTTTTTAATAACTGTGTGAAGTTCATCAATTATGGAATGAGTACAATTCAGCAACAAAGCAGCTCTACAGAAAACCGTGATGTCATCATCCAGCTCAGTTCAGTTCTCATCCGATAGTGTCAGTGCATTCAAGTCAATAATATTGCTGAATATCCAGAGTTCCCAACTACTTTTTTAAAGTTAGACATCAACCTTCTAAGTATTCCTCAATCAATTCATTATAAACACTTTAACAAGAAATAAAATATATAAAAGAATGCCTGTTTTCTCATATTTGTTTTGTAAATATTATATAGGTTCGCTAACGAACTAAGGTGTGTTTAACTAAGTTTATTTTTCTGCACAACAAGAATTTAATCTTTGATGACTGAATAAGTGCAATTCACCTTTATTCCACAAGGTGTCAATGTCTGATACACAATGATGAGGTGACGTTTTACTTATAGTTACCGCAGGCAGAAAACAAAAGAATACATGAGTATCATCAGCAAAACTTGAAATGACTCGATTTACTGCAGAGAAAGTACTGCAGTCAAATATTAGTGTCACTGTCACTTGATGGTGGATCTGGTGAAGAAGCTGTCAGCGATCAAACTAAAACATCTGCTCAAACTGAACCTTTCCAAGCTCCAAAAGGTAACAAAATATACTTTATTTTATTCTTCTGTAATTGTTAGTCTAACATTAGGAGAGTTTTACTTTACCAAGACAGATATAGATCCGGGTCGCTAAAGACCCGAATATGTAAAAATGATTGGCAAAACATTCATGCATTTAAAGTGTTAAAAAACTAATTTCTGCAAATCTCTTTTTTACATACTTCACCCTTAAAGAGATGAATCACCCCCCAAAAATAAAACTTCTGTCATAATTTCCTCACCCTTCCAAACCTTTAGGACTTTCTTACATGGAACATAAAGGATTAAAGAATGTTACATTTTTCAATTTGTCAATGGGTTCCGAAACGTTAGACATTTTTCAAAATATGTTTTTTTGTGTTTCACAGAAGGAAGTCGAACAGGTTGTGGAATGACATTAAGTGATGACAATTTTTAGTTTTGGGTGAACTATCCCTTTAGTGTCACAAATATAGATGTCCCGTACCACCCAGACACATTACGTAAGGCTCTTTACTCAAAATCACACACTTTACAAGAAAAGCTTTTACATGGACACTTAAACTCAATTTTAATAGCACATCTATCTGTTAACCACAAATATGGAGATTTGAGAGCAGAGCTGGCTTTCAGGGACTGTAGGGAGTGCCATTGATGTTAACTGCCTACTAGTGCACTCTGTAACTCTGTCATCAGAAATGGAGTGATAAACATTCTCATGCTCTCTTCCTGTTAATTTCACCTTCCTCCATTCTCTCATAAAATGTATCTGGGCTGATCTGCTGCTCGGGTGGAGTCCAGATGGTTGTGGGACCCCAGGCTCAGCCACTATACTGGGGTTATGGGGGAAAAGCTCCCTCAGGTCTAGGAAAGGACAGCAGGCGCTGAGAGGCCTCTTGCCCCGAGGCACACGTGTGAGGGGCCCCAATCACAGGGCCGAACTCCACTCAGCTCACAGGGGGACACTAAATGGATAGGGTGTGTGTTTTAACAGAAATTGTAGATGGGAACCAAAAGTTCTGATGATTCATACCCATGATCAAACGGTGAAATAATACATGCTAAAAAAAATTACATATGATGAGCACGTTTTAACGAATCACAACAATGCACAATCAATTTACACAATACAATGTGAATGTGTTTAAAATATTATGTTTGCATACAGTGGACAAACAACCTCTACTTAAAGTAGTCTTTAGTTGCAATTTAAAAAAAAGTTTAATTAAAGTAACAATTTGAGTGAAATGTAAAATAAACAAACGCACTACTTTTCAGAAGTATCTTATTCTCATCAAGGCTGCATTTATGTGATAAAAAAAGTAATAACAGTGGGTCTCGTTCACTAAGCATGCGTATGAACAAATTTGTGCGTGAAATTTGCACACGAACGTTTTCACAAACAAATCATGATTCATCAATAACTTTCGTTCTAAAATGTATTCTACAATTAGCCTTTCGCCGAGCCCCGCCCCCCTTAGTTACTGTTACTACGACCGACAAACAAATGGTCAAACACGACCAGCGGGACAGATTGCCATGGCGGGAAGAGGTATACCCGTGCGCGTCAGTGACCTTTTTTGGATCAATACCTCCGCGATATCCTCCAGATCGAGGCAAAAGGGGTTACAGTATGCAGTGGAGGGATATATTCAAAATATAAAATACGCAATGAAGGAGACACGACTACTATCGAGGCTAATGCTTATACTGTCTCAAGCGAAATCTGAGAAACCCTATGACCTGTACCTCAAATGCAACCAGCACAGCCTTGAAGAAGATTTTATAAGCTGGTTCAGTGGCCAATTGTTTGGAGTTAGAAATATATAACTCACGCTGCATATTTAGTAATTTTGCCTCCGATACAGGATTATACATTCTCTTTAACGAGCAGGTTGTTCATTACCACGGCAACCGCTTGCGTGTCTATAAAGTAACTATACATAAGAGACAGAAAGATGCAGATAATCATACATTATTTAAGGTTATTTCTATTCGTTACGATATATATATATATGAACTGATGTTGTCAAGCAAGCTTCATGCTTTCCCCGTTGCGAACCTGCACTCCTCTAAACTGTAACGTTAGCCTACGGGTGCTGCACTGCTAGTGACTGTTGCTCATTTCCCCCAGAAAATATCATGTTAACAACAAACCTTTAGAAAAGGTAATTCCTTTGTGGATCCTCTTGATCTGCTTTCTCCATGTTTCTTCGACTACTCTCAGTGTCAGTCTCACGCACGCTGCACGCGAGTTAACCATGTTCAACACATGTAACTGGGAGTGGGGCCGTCCACACTGTTTTTGTCCATTGTAGGCACCGCTCACGTTGTGTTTTCGGCTTTGGAAACGGATAGAACACAACTCCTCCAGACAATCTCTCGGGGTATCTAGTGTCCGATTTACAAACGCCGTGGGCACCGCTTCACCATCTTGCTTGGAGTAAATGTTTGACGGACCTGCTCACATAGTAACGGTTGCTATGATGTGTGATTGGTCAATGGCCGTTTTGGGGGGGGGGAGGGGGGGGGGGCGGCGAAAGGTCAATTACGAAGAAATGTAGGAACAACTGAAACCACTTATAAACATGTTCAGATGAAATTGAAATTTTAAACATAGATACAGATCTTAAATAGGCTATATTTCATCATATATAGGCCTGTCAGTAACAGAGTAAGAAAAGGTGCGTTTTAGCTCAAGCTGCGAGGTAGCTCTGCATAAAGATGCAGATACGTGTATGTACAGCTGGCTAATCAGAGGTCTGTAATGTATGGATAAAAGGTATTTATTGTGTTTGAACTTGTTTTGAAGATGGCACTCTTAGCATTGCTAGAGGATTTTGCTGCTCATGCTCTCAGGCGAGAATGCGTCTTTAGAGAGTGTCATGTTTGCTGAAAGTGACAAAAGAATAGGGTTGGCGGAATGCAAACCCTAA
Organism: Siphateles boraxobius; assembly: GCF_051911475.1. Taxonomy (NCBI): domain Eukaryota; kingdom Metazoa; phylum Chordata; class Actinopteri; order Cypriniformes; family Leuciscidae; genus Siphateles; species Siphateles boraxobius. The sequence goes on along the minus strand of NW_027508722.1, from coordinate 15,632,905 downwards.
TATGGACATGGTGTGGGAGTGTTTTATGTAAATTACTTACCTCGGGCACATGGTCGCTCATTTAACATTTAGAACGAGGTTAAGAACAAAGTCATGTGTTTACGTTCGTGTTGTGAATTAGGCAGAAAGTTTTCGTGAGAAGTTCAAATGTGCGTATAAATACGAATAGCATATGCAATTATTAGTGAATGAGACTGTCACGAATCTGGTCCATGCACTTCCGGTCAATCACCACCAGAGGTCACCAAATCACAGCATGGACTCTTGCACTTCACTACAATCCCCATCATTCATTGCATTGACGACTCACACAGCTGATTCCACTAATCACGCTCACACCTGAGAACTATCACACACTATCTCACACTCTTCATAAGCCTTGGACTTTCTCTCCCTGATGCTGAGTATTGTATTGCGTTTAGCGCTCCCCTAGTGTTAGCTACTCTACTGAGCCCATCCAGTGTTCATTGCCTTGCCTGTTTTCCTGTGTTCTGATTCTAGCCTGTGTTTCCTGGATTTACCCCTAGCCTAGCCCTTTGGACTCTGTTAGCGCCTTGTTTGGATTTTGCTGGTTACCTGGATTATCTCTCTTTGCCTTGCCCCTGTTGGATGTTGTTTGCCGATCGTCGACCCACGCTTTCCCTAATGATAACTCTGTGTCATGCCTCTGCCATTCCTGTTTGCTGTTTGTTGACCTTGCCTGTATACGACCATGTTTTGGAATAAAGCCCTGCAAATGGATCCGCACGTCTCTCGTCTTGTTCGCCGCGTAACAGAATACTCAGCCATACAAGGATCCAGCGGCTTTTCCTGTGGAGATTGGCCAGGTATGGACACAGCACGAATGTTATTAAGACTCAAGCAGGGCTCGCGATCGCTCGAGGAGTATATACAAGAGTATTTGGATCTCGCCTATTCTTCTGATCTGCCGGATTGTGTGCTCATTGATTTCTTTTGTGAGGGCATTAATCAACCGCTCAGATCACGTTTAGTCTGTGAGGGTCCCTATTCATCTCTCAGTCAGTTTATGGATTATGCCTTGGTGTCTGTTGGTTCAGCTTTCACTGTGGGTGTCGCAGAGGAATGCGACTCCGCACTCACTCATGTAATGTCGACCGTACCAGAGCACGCTCACAAGGTGGCGGACACAACAACATCCCGTTCCGTCATAGCTACCAATCATGAGTCAGGCCAAGTCACCGTTGATCGTCATGAGTCAGGCCAAGTCACCGTTGATCGTCATGAGTCAAGCCAAGTCACCGTTGATCGTCATGAGTCAAGCCAAGTCACCGTTGATCATCATGAGTCAAGCCAAGTCACCGTTGATAGTCATGAGTCAAGCCAAGTCACCGTTGATCGTCACGAGTCAAGCCAAGTCACCGTTGATAGTCATGAGTCAAGCCAAGTCACCGTTGATCGTCACGAGTCAAGCCAAGTCACAGTTAATCATCACAAGTCAAGTCATGTCTCAACTGATCGTCACAAGTCCCTTCACATCTCAGCGGATTTTCCAGAGTCTCGTCAGGGCACCGCTGACCACACAGAGTCTTCTCACATCCTGTCTGCCAAACCCAGAGATTCAAGGTCAGTCCTTCGATTTCCTAGTCTGGTTTCCAGTGTGAGGGAGGCCCAGCTGGGGTCTGCACGCGCAGCTGGTATCCCCAAACCTATTCGCTTTCATCCTTCTGTTCCTGCACTAATTACCCTGCCAGAAACGCTTCCCATGATGGGGATCGCTCTATGTTGCATTTTGGCTGCATATACCACCTCAGAACTGCCCCAGGTGATGGCACCCGCTGCAGTTTCTCTAGAGGTGGCGGCACGCGCTGCAGAACCTCCCGAAGCAGCAGTGCTCGCTTCCGCCCCTTGTATGGTGGTAGCGCCCAGCAATGTCCTCTCAGCCTGTCATGTCACGGTCAAGGGAACCGTAGAGGAGAACTGTACCTGTCCTGTTAATGAACTTTACCTGATTCTTAATGCTACCACTGTAGAACCTCCAGAGGTGGCGGCATCTGCTGCAGAACCTTCGGAGGTGTCAGAGGTAACCGTAGATGAATTCCTGTCCTATCCTGTCACGGCTCTGGAAGCCGTCTGTAAATCCTCGTCTTGCCCTGTTACCAATCCAGAGACTCCTCATGTCATGGCCACCGAACCAGGGACTGTACATGTCGTGCCCACCACACAAAGCCCAGAGGCTTCACCGCTGGTCCCGTCCAGCCCAGAGGCTTCACCGCTGGTCCCGTCCAGCCCAGAGGCTTCACCGCTGGTCCCGTCCAGACCAGAGGCTTCACCGCTGGTCCCGTCCAGCCCAGAGCCTTCACCCCTGGTCCCGTCCAGCCCAGAGCCTTCACCCCTGGTCCCGTCCAGCCCAGAACCTTCACCGCTGGTCCCGTCCAGTCCAGAGCCAGAGACAGTTCACGTCACGTCTGCCGAGCCAGAGACTGCTCACGTTATGTCTTCCTGTCCAGTTCCAATCCATGCCGAACTATCATTGTGTTCTGAACTAGCCAAGGTGGCTGATTTTGAACTATCTGTCCTGCCTGATTCCATCAAGGAATCTAAACTGGAGTTATCTGTCTGTCCTAGTACTGCTGTTGAGTCTGAATTTAAACTATCTGTCAGTTCTGATTTAAGCATTGTATTTGTCGAACCATGTGTTTGTCCCATTTCAATCTATGAATCTGTCTCGTGCCCCACTAGTTCAGTCACGACCCCAGAAACCTTACCCGAGCTCTCTTTGGGCTCTAGTAGCCCTGTCACAGCCCAAAGACCTGCCGTTGAACTCTTAACCCTTTCTGTCATGAACTCAGAAACCATGAATGCACTCTATGTCTGTCCTGTTCCTACCACAGAGTCTGATTTTGGAATGTCTGTCAATCTAGTTACAGTCAATAAGCATGCTCATGAACTGTTTGCCAGCTCAATTGTCAACAGGGAAAGTACTGACGAACTTGTGTTCCCTGCCTTGGTCCTTGGGACCATAGATACTCTGTCGGTTTTGTGTGTTTCTGTGTTCCCTAGGTCCCAGTTCTTGCCATGGTCCTCAGTCTATTCTGCACAGCCTGCTCCGCCCTGGGTTCCTGTCCCGACTGCACAGCCTGCTCCGCCCTGGTCGACTGCACGGCCTGCTCCGCCCTGGTCGACTGCACGGCCTGCTCCGCCCTGGTCGACTGCACGGCCTGCTCCGCCCTGGTCGACTGCACGGCCTGCTCCGCCCTGGTCGACTGCACGGCCTGCTCCACCCTGGGTTCCTGAACCGACTGCACGGCCGGCTCCACCCTGGTCACCTGCAGAGCCTGCTCCACCCTTGGTTCCTGAACCGACTGCACGGCCGGCTCCGCCCTGGTCGACTGCACAGCCTGCTCCGCCCTGGTCGCCTGCACAGGCTGCTCCGCCGTGGTGGTGCTCTGCTCTGCCGTGGAGGCCTTTTGTTTCGTCTGCTCTACTGTGGTGGTATTCTGCTCCTGTCTGGGGGTCTTCTGCTTTGCCGCAGAGATCTTTGTCTCCGTCCCGGCCCCTGTTCCGCCTCTGCTCCATCGCCATCGTGGATTGTGTAAGAGCGTCTGGAAGCCGCTCCTTGGAGGGGGGCTATGTCACGAATCTGGTCCATGCACTTCCGGTCAATCACCACCAGAGGTCACCAAATCACAGCATGGACTCTTGCACTTCACTACAATCCCCATCATTCATTGCATTGACGACTCACACAGCTGATTCCACTAATCACGCTCACACCTGAGAACTATCACACACTATCTCACACTCTTCATAAGCCTTGGACTTTCTCTCCCTGATGCTGAGTATTGTATTGCGTTTAGCGCTCCCCTAGTGTTAGCTACTCTACTGAGCCCATCCAGTGTTCATTGCCTTGCCTGTTTTCCTGTGTTCTGATTCTAGCCTGTGTTTCCTGGATTTACCCCTAGCCTAGCCCTTTGGACTCTGTTAGCGCCTTGTTTGGATTTTGCTGGTTACCTGGATTATCTCTCTTTGCCTTGCCCCTGTTGGATGTTGTTTGCCGATCGTCGACCCACGCTTTCCCTAATGATAACTCTGTGTCATGCCTCTGCCATTCCTGTTTGCTGTTTGTTGACCTTGCCTGTATACGACCATGTTTTGGAATAAAGCCCTGCAAATGGATCCGCACGTCTCTCGTCTTGTTCGCCGCGTAACAGAGACCCACTAATATTGTGAAATAAATTTTCTATATTTTAAATTTTAATTTACGACTACATAGTGTCGTATGATCCTTCAGAAATCAATATGCTGATTTAGAGTTAAAAAAAAACATTTCTTAATATTAGTAATGTTGAAAACAGTTGGGCTGCCTCATATTTTTGTGGAAAAAGTATTAAATCTTTTTTCCAGGATTCTTTGATGAATAGAAGGTTAAAAAGAATAGCATTTATTTGAAATATAAATCTTTTATAACATTATAAATGTCACGATCATATTGTTTTGAGTTTCTGTTGGTGACTTTTTCCGTATGCCCTTTGTCTGTTCTAGTGTTGCACGATGCACCGGTACTAGAAAAGTATCGGGATACACAGCTATTAAAATCGGTACGATATTAACTTTTATTAGTAGGCTACCGGTACTTTAAGAGTGACAGCACTCTAAATAATAAGAGCAGTATTTCTTTAATTTGGGTCGATGTGTGACAGCCGGAGTCAGGATGTGTGTGCAGAGCTCTGCTTCCACTGTTTTCATTCACTAAACAACGTTAGCAAAACAGCAAAACAGCGAAACATGCATGCATGAGAAAACAAAGCGCGGGACGTGCTCGCGCTGCCGGCTCAGCCTCAGACCTGAAGCGCACGCACACGCCTTTCACACAGTATGCGATCGCGACTTCAGTTCCCTCTCGTGGATTATTTGGATTGAATAATCAAAATTCTAGGTAAAAATTTACGTTCTGGCAAGTATCCACGTTAAACACAGTCGGGTATGTCTTTAGTGAATGTAAACCGTTTGTAAAAATAAACCGTATGTGTTCCATTGGGTAGCCTACCAGCAGCCTAATATTCTGTGTAATTAATGTTAATGAAACAAAAGAGAATAGACAATGACTCAATGCATGACTGAATAAATGTATCTATTTATTAAGAATCCGTCTATAGTTAATTTATAGAGTGAAGACTATTTTTTCAGGTACAGTACTAGATCTATTTAACAGTAGCATTTAAAAAAAGAAATGAAGCACTGTTTATTTTATTTGTCTCTTATAGTATTTGTCATATTGTTTGTAATTGGATTTGTGCTTATTTTCAATAACAAAGATTAAATTAAAGGTCTATATTGTAATTATAAAATTACATTTAAAAAATATTAAATAACTCGTGTCTAATGGAATTTGACACTATTTTCATTGAAGAGTTTAAATAGAATAGTAAAACTTTCGCTCACATTTAATGTATTGAATTTAACCAAAAATACTTTGCCGCGAGGAAAGACAGTAACACGCAGAGACCTTCCGTGCTGGTCGGATGCCTGACTTTGGGCCGATCGAGCACGACCTTACAGCACTTTTGATTAATTTAATGCTTCCTTGCTTAAAAAAATTTTTTGTTTTGTTTTATATATTCCTTAAAGTTTCTGTTTATTTCCAGGGTTACGTAACAAAATTCCCATATTTTCTATGTGCTTTAACTGGATCACACTGAATATACCTGGCTAACCAATATTTTACATTTAGTCTGTCATGTCAATCTAAACATTTGAATGTACTATGGTGCTTCACTACCTTGATTTTCCCAGACAGAGCAAAATAGGATCATAAGTGTGCAAATGTGTTGGACAGAATACAGAGTGTGTTAAGAGGGAAGGTGTAAACCCAGATTTACGCTGTGGCACTAACCCAACTTCTCCATGTGTTTTCATGCGCTTGGCTGGAAGTGATGGCGCTGAAATCTCAGGCCTCTAGTATTCCTATCAATGATACCCATGGTGCTCAAAGCAGCCAACAAGAGCGGCCCAGCAGAAGAGCTGCCTAATCTCACCATGATATGTCATGTTCCCCCAAGAAATGTGGATCTGTATTGACAAATGCATGTTTAATGTGCTGAAATGTGCTGGAAATTTTTCCAACTTTGTCCAACTCCAAAGTCATGGGTTTGATTCCCATGGAATGCATGAACCGATAAAATGCACACCTTGTAAAGTCAAAGTATAAGGGGCTTTGGATTAAGGCTGGAATACACTCAACAACATTTAAAATCTGAACACAACCTGAACATCATTCACTTGCCGATCTGTCAACAGTTACAGAGAAAACCGGGCATCATTCACTAAACAACTGAAGATCACACACTAGCAGACTTTCAAGTCATTCTGAACACAACAAATCATGCAGAAACATGACAAATTTAAACAATATGTGCTCTAAAATCAGATCAAAATTTTAGAACATGGGAATTCCATCTTCTTAATTGGATGGAATCATAATCTAAAGCTAAAAAAAAAAACAGTCGTAAACTACGCAATTTTCTGTGAAAACTCTAAACTCCAACTGCTTTAAATCTGAATATATACTGGCCCTGACTTTCGACAACTGTCTCTTCCAGACAGTAAAATGGGGCAAAAACCTGGGCAAAAGTCATGCAGTGTTCAGTGGAGGAAAAAAGGGTGTAGAAATTCCGGTTAGATTCCGGCCTTGAAAGTGCGTCCTAAATGTATGTATGAGTATTTTCTATTTTATTTTACTTGGACCCAGTCGCCTCATGCGGGCAGCAATTTAGAAATCTTTAACTTGCTTTAACTAAGTATTCTCAATACTATTCGAAACTTTTGATTATGGAAAATCATTGACTGTGCATTCTACAATGACATCGCTAACCAAAAATATTTGCTTTTGCTTGATGCTACATCCACACTACTAGGTGTTTCTAGGTGCCAGGCAAAAATGACATAATTCAGTGCAACGTAAACTAAACTGCTGAGTGCAACTTTAACATATTAAATGTCACCAAAAGCATTCTGTCTACACAACGTTTTGGTTATTTCCAGTAAAAATGAAAAAAAAAAAATTATGACAGTTTCAATGTGGTCTCAGACTTTTGGACCTCAGCGCACATGCGTGCATGCTCCCCAAAAAAACATTGGAAGGAAAAGATCACCGCAGCGTGTGCTTCTTCTTCTGGTCATGAGAAACTAGGTCATCTGTGAGCCAGGTTACAGCCATGCTACAGAGAAGACAGGCTACAACAGCAGCTCTTTCCCACAGCCAGACCGATCCATTCCAAACAAACAACTCGCACAAAAACACCAAAAACAGAGACAAATAAAGTAAACAATGTACAAATGAGTGATTAAAAAGAGCAGGAAGGGATTGAAGCTATCATTTAGACTGCTTGTCATTATCATCATCCTCTTGATCTCTCTCACTGTATCTCATTCTCTTTCAGTTTCTCTCTATCCCAGATGGGAATTTGGCATTTGGTGTCTTAATCAACTGTGGGTTGTTTGTGTCATTGTGGGTTCAAACCCATAACCAGGGCACAAGCACTGATTACAAGTAAACACATTGAAATCGGACAATGCAACTTCATTTCAACTGTGTGTTTTATACTGAAACTAGTTTAGCTGTAAATATAAGGATGCACGACCTTTAGGGAAGCACACAGGCTCAGTTTGAAATAATTATGTTATCCTGTTACCCAAAGGTGTGCTGAGTCTTACTGAGAGTCCATAAAAGCATAGCTGCAGCATGAATCATCTGGGTGTGGAAACTAAAAAATAAAATGATCAGGTCTAAAAAGGAATAGCCACATTGTTACTGCCAATTTCACTCAAAAACATCTGAAGCACTTACTCAGAGCCACGATACATTGAGAAAAATACTTCTTTAGGAACCGACCAGTGTAACTGTTGTACCAGTCGAATGCACAAAATGCATTACCAGTTTGCACTAGCTGAAATATTATGCTATGGGGAGTAATGTGTAGCCTTGTTTTTGTGTTACAGAAAGCCGCTGTCATTGCGGACAGGCTGTAAATCGTACAGACTGCCGGTAAGTCTCAACATGCGGATTTAGTGTTTAGGTGTCTGTCGTCAGTCCCTGGCCCTGTAAATCCAATCGCTTTGACTATAAACAAGCAACCCAAGTAAAGAAATCACTTTAAGCTCTCTCAAAACTCACATGATATTTAGTTTAATTATATTTTGATTAATAATTAATAAGACATTTTAAATAAATTATTAAGTTGGTGAATTATAATAATTTATAAATTTTGGCGATTTTTTACTATAGTGAAATAAAGCTATAGCTGTTCAAAGTGAGCATTAAAAATAACAGGCCAGAGCCGCTTACACTGAATTCTCAACAATGCATACTGTAAATACAGTACGTCATATGGCTCTAATGTAATGTTCTGCTTTTGTGTATTTGTATACACATTTGTATACACACAGACGCCCCGCCACCCACATGCACAAACAACCTTTTAAAAAAGGAAGCTGATACCCTCCAGCTTAAACATACGAGTATACCACACAAATACGCTTCAGATGCCCAGATGTAACCAAACGAAACACTGAAATGCACCATCACATGCACGCACCGTTCATTGACCCCAATAATTGCCATTCACAAACGTGTTGCTCCTGTTTGCCCTGGCTAATTTATTCTCTCCATGCATGTGAGGTGAAAGGTCAGGCATGTTAACAGGCTGCTAAGAGCTTCCTCTGCCTGGGGATGAGGTTGCAGGCCAGTGGGGAGGTCTGAAGGGGACTGGGAATCCCTCTCCGAAAGGTCACCCGCATTTCACAGCCCACTGCGAGAGGGCAGCGCCCACATGCTTTAACGTCCAATAAAAAGGCTTGGCAGGATGTTGCAGATCATAAACTGAATTTCAACAACCCCCCTGACACCCCTACCTCTGAGGAAAAGAAGACATTCTGATGCTTTATTGCCAATTAATAATGCTGGGTGGAAAATATTTGGTGCCCAGCTTCGAAATGTATTGTGTTGTAGTTATTTAACTCCTTGTGATGTGGTTTGGATGTATAGATATTTGGTATTGTGGTATAATGTTAGCAGTTTGTAGTGACACCACTGGTAGTTACAATATGAAGAGTCAGTCACAACACACTTCAGTGAACACTAATTCATAAGAATATACAAGCATTTACAATTTTAATTATAAATTAAAATTCAATACTTAAAATTCTGGTGTAGCTATTAATGAAGTTGGGGCGATATATTTTAATAATTTATTTACAATAATTTTGCTGACGATAAAATATTAACATATTGCAGTTTTTAGACTAATTTCACAATATATCCTTGTGGTTTAGTGAATAAATATGATTCAAAGTTTTGATTTGATTCATTTCCATAAACCCGTTGAAACTGTCAATTTAAGTAAATCAGTTCAAAATTCTGATTCAGCAATTCATTTGATACTCAAAAAAGTTTCTGAGTGACATTTTCTTAAATTAGAATGTTACAACAAAAACACAATACAGCTTAAAAGTTTGGGGTCAATAAGATAGATTAATGTTTTTAAAATAAGTCACTTATGTATGTTTGATTAAAAATACAGTAAAAACAAAAATATTGTGAAATATTTTTACAATTAAAATAACTGCATTCAATTTTAATATGTTTTAAAAAGTGATTTATTCCTGTAATGGCAAATCCGAGTTTTCAGCATTAATTGCATCAGTCTTCAGTCACATGATCCTTCAGAAATTCTTATTATCATCAATGTTGTTTTTGATGAATAGAAAGTTCAAAAGAACAGCTTTTATTTGAAATATTTTACAAAAGTATATGTCTACTGTCACTTTTAAAGGTGCTATATGTAGTTTTTCTTCTAAAATGAATCCTCTTTTTTATTGCCTGTGTGTGAAGGGGTTGTAATCACACATTACATTGATCCACTTGTCGGGTTTTGCTATTACCTCTGAAGGCCAGTATTCCTATTTCTATGTGAAGGCTCCGGGTCGGATTTGCCGCGAAATCCATTGGATGTGACGTGCATGCGCGCTCCCGAGCCTCTCTCCTTTTTAAATACAGTCTATGCGACGGCACTGCAGCTAACTACATGGAGTCTGATAACACCAAAAAATGACCTGCCTCCAGCACAGCACATACTCCAACACAAATATAATAATAAATATAAAAAACAAAAAAAGTTTTATCTGCTGTAGGTCGTCAGGGCAAACGTGAATCGGATCAACTTCGGACGAAAACACGGATCAACATCGGCAGAGCGTTTGAATTATGGAGAGACCTCCGCTTTGTTTTAGGTATAGGTATATATTTAGGTATAAAAACAAACCCGGAGTTGTCTTTCATCCCTATTGTGATGCTTTCTCTGGTGTGTGTGGCCGGTACCATGAGTGCTCGCTCTTGAGTTCGAGCACGCGCACAAGCGCTCTTGTAAAAATTGGTTGCAATCTGAAACATCACTGCTAGAGGCCGCTAAAAACTACATATATCGTCTACTATAAACTACATATATAATTATCGTCATCGGTCCCAAATCACTCCTCCCCTCCTCCGAAGACTTCACTCTCTCCATCGATGGCCATACAGTTACCACCTCTCCCCAGATCCGAAATCTTGGTTTCATTTTTGACCCCACACTCACATTTAAGCCCCATATCCGTCATATCACCAAAACTGCCTTTTTCCACCTACGAAATATTGCTCGTCTACACCCTATCCTCTCCATATCTGCTGCAGAAACTCTCATCCATACATTCATTACATCAAGACTCGACTACTGCAATAGTCTCCTATATGGCCTCCCATCCTCTGTTATAAAAAAACTGCAATATGTTCAAAATTCCGCTGCTCGCCTCCTCACCCACACTAGCTCCAGAGACCACATCACCCCTGTTCTTCAACAGCTTTGTTGGCTCCCTGTACAACAGCGCATCCATTACAAAGTTCTGCTCATCACTTACAAAGCCCTCAATAACTTGGCACCTCCATATCTCACAAACCTCTTACAGCATCACCGCCCCTCCCGACGCCTCCGCTCTGCCGACTTGGACCTTCTCAAACCCATCACCAAATCAATGCACCGAACTTTGGGGGATCGAGCATTCGCCATCGCTGCCCCCACCCTTTGGAACTCACTCCCTAGCCACATTAGAAACTCAGATTCACTGACCACCTACAAAAAACTGCTCAAAACCCACCTGTTTCAGCTTGCCTACAACCTATAATAACACTCTCATCATTTTTTGTTTGTTTCATTTGTAAAGCGTCTTTGAGCTCCTTGGAAAGCGCTATATAAGACTTATGCATTATTATTATATAGCCCCTTTAAGCAATTTCATGCATCATTGCTGAATAAAACCAATGTCTTTAAAAAAATCTGGCAAACATTGCTGTTAATTACTATGCATCATGTGTCTGGTGGATATATATATCATATATTGTAACCTAAACAATTTTTTATAGGATGTATTATAATACCGCTCATTTTTGTATGTTTGATAGTTGTTTGAACTCTTGAATCATATACATTGAGTGTAGTGTCATGTGTGGTAATGTGGTACCTCTGAGGATGTAGTTCTGGTAGTTTTGGTCAGCCTCAGCTCCCACTTTAATCAGACAAGTGAGTCCCTCAGCCATCACAAATTCATGCACCAGATCTTTATCATCCTGCAGGAAAAAAACAAGCAGCAGAAACTCAATCCAAACAGTTGCACTTGTATGTACAACAAACACAGAAGAAACACAGCATGTAACAAACCAACACATGGTGTGTAATTGAATATCTTAAAGAAATTAACCATCAAGAAAGTGACACTCCATCATATGAACAAAAACGTTTAATTTTGCCACAACACACTCTCAGGGGGACCAATGAGAATTCCAGAAAGGTTCAGTTGTGCTTTCAGATATGCACTTGATTTTAAACTGACATGGCTCAAACCGAAGCTTACGCATTCTTATCTGTCAAACGCTCTGTCAGCGTTTTCTCTACGCTCCCAAAAGGTCCCCACTCCTACACCAACACATGTTGCATTGTCCTGCAAACTTTCTGTCCACCAGGTGCTGGGAATTTCTTAAACTAACCTAAAAGTAGCTCAACATGCCTTAATAACGATTAGAAGTTCAAATAGAAAAAAGAAAAGTAGTAGTAATAATTGCATAATAACAGTACAATATATAAATATAATATAAAGTATACGATTAAGTATAATATAAATCATTAATCTAATTAAATGTAATACAATTTAAAAATAAAAAAAATCTTGAATTCTGCAATTTTAATTATTTAGAATTTAATAAATTGTATTGTATTTATATTTTATATACAGGTCCTTCTCAAAAAATTAGCATATTGTGATCAAGTTCATTATTTTCCATAATATAATAATAAAAAATTAAACTTTCATATATTTTAGATTCATTGCACACCAACTGAAATATTTCAGGTCTTTTATTGTTCTAATACTGATGATTTTGGCATACAGCTCTTGAAAACCCAAAATTCCTATCTCAAAAAATTAGCATATTTCATCCGACCAATAAAATAAGTGTTTTTAATACAAAAAAAGTCATCATCTCCATAAAGCTTTTCAGCAGATGGAAGCATGAAGTGCTCCAAAATCTCCTGATAGCTAGCTGCATTGACCCTGCCCTTGATAAAACACAGTGGACCAACACCAGCAGCTGACATGGCACCCCAGACCATCACTGACTGTGGGTACTTGACACTGGACTTCAGGCATTTTGGCATTTCCTTCTCCCCGGTCTTCCTCCAGACTCTGGCACCTTGATTTCCAAATGACATGCAAAATTAGCTTTCATCCGAAAAAAGTACTTTGGACCACTGAGCAACAGTCCAGGTCAGGTGCTTCTGTCGCTGTTTCTGGTTCAAAAGTGGCTTGACCTGGGGAATGCGGCACCTGTAGCCCATTTCCTGCACACGCCTGTGCACGGTGGCTCTGGATGTTTCTACTCCAGACTCAGTCCACTGCTTCCGCAGGTCCCCCAAGGTCTGGAATCGGTCCTTCTCCACAATCTTCCTCAGGGTCCGGTCACCTCTTCTCGTTGTGCAGTGTTTTTTGCCACACTTTTTCCTTCCCACAGACTTCCCACTGAGGTGCCTTGATACAGCACTCTGGGAACAGCCTATTTGTTCAGAAATTTCTTTCTGTGTCTTACACTCTTGCTTGAGGGTGTCAATGATGGCCTTCTGGACAGCAGTCAGGTCGGCAGTCTTACCCATGATTGCGGTTTTGAGTAATGAAACAGGCTGGGAGTTTTTAAAAGCCTCAGCAATCTTTTGCAGGTGTTTAGAGTTGTGTTTTGAGGGTGTCAATGATGGCCTTCTGGACAGCAGTCAGTTCGGCAGTCTTAACCATGAACAGTACCCACAGTCTGGGGTGCCATGTCAGCTGCTGGTGTTGGTCCACTGTGTTTTATCAAGGGCAGGGTCAATGCAGCTAGCTATCAGGAGATTTGGGAGCACTTCATGCTTCCATCTGCTGAAAAGCTTAATGGAGATGAAGATTTCATTTTTCAGCACGACCTGGCACCTACTCACAGTGCCAAAACCACTGGTAAATGGTTTACTGACCATGGTATTACTGTGCTCAATTGGCCTGCCAACTCTGCTGACCTGAACCCCATAGAGAATCTGTGGGATATTGTGAAGAGAAAGTTGAGAGACGCAAGACACAACACTCTGGATGAGCTTAAGGCCGTTATCGAAGCATCCTGGGCCTCCATAACACCTCAGCAGTGCCACAGGCTGATTGTCTCCATGCCACACCGCATTGAAGCAGTCATTTCTGCAAAAGGATTCCCGACCAAGTATTGACTATTGAGTGCATAACTGAACATAATAATTTTAAGGTTGACTTTTTTTTTTTGTATTAAAAACACTTCTTTTATTGGTCGGATGAAATATGCTAATTTTTTTAGACAGGAATTTTGGGTTTTCATGAGCTGTATGCCAAAATCATCAGTATTAAAACAATAAAAGACCTGAAATATTTCAGTTGGTGTGCAATGAATCTAAAATATATGAAAGTTTAATTTTTATCATTACATTATGGAAAATAAGGAACTTTATCACAATATGCTAATTTTTTGAGAAGGACCTGTATATATATATATATATAATTGTATATTTAGAGAATATTTCATATAATTATTTTATAAAATCTAGTTTATTATCTTATTTTAAAGCTAGCTGCAAAGATTTTTAAATGCAGTTCCGCAGTGTTGTTTTATAGAGCTGTCCTGGATTCGTCCCTGTAGTTTCTTGAGATCTCCCTCAGTGAGCACTTACAGGTTTAAATCCTTTTCACTTCCTACCCATGGAAACCCTTTGTGTTTGGGCTTGAGTAAGTTTGGGTTGCTAAGTGCTAATCGACTGCTTTCCTGCAGTAAAAAGTCCATTAAACACACTGTATAAGAGGTGTGAGGAGCAGTACGTGTCTCCGCTTGATTTATGGCACTAACACACACACACACAAACACACACACACACACACACACACACACACACACACACACACACACACACACACGCTCACGGCTGGGCACACTTCAGTAATTCTACAATTACAGCATGCATCCTTCCTCCGTCCTGTATGTCATGTGTAGCAGAGAATCAGGCTCCAGCAGTCACTGATGTCCAATATTTCTCCTGTTTTGGGATTTGTGTGGACACACCCTATTGGCTGATCTGAAAATGATTAGGGGGTGTTGGATTTGTGGAATTTATATTGGCGCAGACAGTCTATAATGACACAGTATGCCCATGTCTGGAGAAATGCACTTTACTGCACATGCAAAATATACTTAAATGCAAGTCAACATAAAGAATGCAATTCTTCCTGAGTAGGGTGATCAATCCGATGACTGCTCATACACCTTAGATTACTGATTCATACATCTTAGATTCAAATTTAGGGAGATTTTGAGGATTATGAGATTGGTTTCAATAACTGGAACTGCTAAGCTAGAATTCTGTCCAAGAATTGTGTGTGTGTGCGTGTGTGTTTGTGTGTGTGTGTGTGTGTGTGTGTGTGTGTGTGTGTGTGTGTGTGTGTGTGTGTGTGTGTGTGTGTGTGTGTGTGTGTGTGTGTGTGTGTGTGTGTGTGTGTGTGTGTGTGTGTGTGTGTGTCAGTGTGTGTCAGTGTTGTGGGAGAGACTAACTAAAAGTAGTAACGCTACGATCATTTTTTTCAGACTTTGTTTTCTAAATAGTGTAGCTTTTACAGTAGAAAGCTACTTTATCCAACCCGTAGTGGCGTTAAACTGCTGATTTAAATATATGTGCTGACATATGCTGATTTACCTTCACGTATCTCGTTATATGTCTCACAATTTTGACTTTTTTCAGATTTGTTTACTTGTGATTTCATACTGCAGTGAATATTATGTATTGTTACGTTTTTGGAATTATGCAAAAATGTAGGTAGAGGCACGTTTTTCTAACAGTCAGAATGGGACTTTATTTCTTATTTTGAAAAAATTCTCACAATTACGTTTTTAAATTGTTATTTTGACTGAGAAAATAGGCACCCTTAGTGTGTTCTAGTTTATTTGCTTTTATTAGCAAATTTTGTTCAGTTTTAATGTTATTGATTCATTCAAAATACCAGACAGATTAAATTAGAAGTTAAAAAGAGTGCCTTCGATGTAGTTAGCTAGCTTGTTAGCATCTTTTATTGTAGCTAACCCTAACTAGTTTTTAGGGTTAAAGGGGGTAGCTCCACTGTTGTTGAACTACTTTGAATTATGAGTAGTGTGTAGCCTGAAAAGTTACAGGTCAGTAGCTTCCCCAACAATGTTGTATATGTGCTCTCACATAGCTATGTATGTTTGTGTTTGTTTGTGCTCCAGAGTATTTGTCTGGCAGGTTTAAATTACGCACTTGTTGACAGGTGTGAAAGTTTCAGATGCTTTTGTCATTAAAAATGCTAAAACTTTAGTGGAAAGACATTTAATCTTACACACACACACACACACACACACACACACACACACACACACAGTGCGATGTTCAGACATGTTTCCTCTAGAGGAAAAACAGTAGCTTCCAGCACAGCTTTAAAATCAATCAATGATGCAGACTCCAGCTTTGGTATCTGGAAATTTCTGTGCAGAGAGAAAATCCAGCATACCCATACAGCTCAAACATGCAAGGAAACACAGACACACATTCACACACATGTGCTGCTGATGAAAAAGACATTAGCAGGTGCTTCGTGCTAACGCTAATTTGAAGTGGGGCAGCTTACCTGAAAGATTTGCTTGAGAGAGAACAGAGCTCTTCGCAGCTCACGTCCGGTTGAGATGTAGAGCTTTTCTGCAGGAGAAAACAGGGAAAAGAGTTTTGAGTTGATCTTCATGTGGTTCACTTTCTAACTAATTGTTTGCAGGTTAGGGTGGAGCCTATTTTGATGATTTTATTGTATTTATGTGACAGATGCTTCATAACTCAAGCTACCAGATAAAGTACTGTGCTTCCCTCACTGTTCAAACTGCAGTTCTTCAGTCTGCCAGTGTGTGGCAGGTTGAGCAGAGTAATGTCTGTGTGCATTACTGCAGTAGCTAAAGAAAAAACAGCTTGCAGCCTCTGACTCAGCACCTACATGAAATAATGATCATGCATCTCTCTCTCTCTCTCTCTCTCTCTCTCTCTCTCTCTCTCTCTCTCTCTCTCTCTCTCTCTCTCTCTCTCTCTCTCTCTCGATTATCTCTTTATCGATGGTTTTGAAGAGCTGTGTACAGAAACCACAGGCTGAATCTCACAACATGCGGTGTTCTCTCTCCGTTTCTCTTTCTCAATGTATCCCCATAGAGAAATCTCATTAACATTCCGACCTCAATATTGGCAGCCTGAGAGTCCAATTTAATCTTGCCTACTGCTGAGTGTGTGTTTGTGAATGTCAGATGTGTGTGTGTGTGTGTGTGTGTGTGTGTGTGTGTGTGTGTGTGTGTGTGTGTGTGTGTGTGTGTGTGTGTGTGTGTGTGTGTGTGTGTGTGTGTGTGTGTGTCAATGCAGGTTTGCATGAACCATTCGAATGTCCTCACTAGTTGGTTGTCCAAAAATATATAAGTAAGGGCATTTGGCACAATATAAACCAACTATTTAATTTTATTTAGATATTATTCTAAATAATATATTATTCAATGGTACCGTATATTATTATAATACAAATTTAATCATTATATATAATTTAAGCATAATGTTATTCCTCTCTTTGTCCCATTTATATGACTGAACCATCACTGCCTAACACAGTCTCTGATATTACATATACAGTATGTGCATCCACATTAAGTTCTGTTGAAAAAAATAATAATTTTGGCATCCTTGATAAAACTCAAGAAGGTAAACTTTACACTGAGAACTTACAATAAAAGTAATGTTTGAGTTGTTAAACGTGCATATAGACTCATCATTTTTACATCTTTGATCTTCAATGACAGTCATCGTTTTTAACCCATGCTATGTGGAAGCTCCTAAAAAAGTTTCTAGAAAATAAGTTGCACTAGGTAAATTCTGCAAATCCCCAACTGCTAAGGAAGAAATGAAACTGCTAATAGGTATCACTGCTTATAATTACAGAAATACAATACTACAGGAGCCCCATATCCACCCCTTTTATAAATAATCTCAAGTATTTTAACTGAAGGATTGCGTTTATGTGCCAATACAGAGTGGAACTCTTCTTCCGGTTCGGCTTTATAATTTGCCGGAACATATTTCCAAAGCTTGTTTTCATATACAGTAAGAACAGGGTTTTGTGTTGAGTTTGACAGGACCACACCACTGTGATTTACCTCGGGCATATGTTTCTGTTGTGGGGCTCAAAAAATCATGTTGAGCAAAGAGAAGAACCGCATGAACCAAAGGCAGCCATCTTACTTTTCAACCAACGTGTCAGAACTTTAATCTGGCTTAACTCAAATGTAAATCAAAGCCACCTCTAGAGAAAAAAGACCTCTGGCGCACCTGGATGCCTTAGACCCAGCTTATAAAGAACAAAACAATTATTTAGGATAAACAAGTCTGTTTAAAACAACCTGTCAAAAACATTCCAGAAAAACTAGTCAAAATAAACTTTAAAAGATTATCATTGAATGAAAACCAATGTAAAAAATTATTTTAAAGGGACCATGCTCTATTTTTTCTGTGAAATAGGATACACTTCAACAATTATTGCACCAAAACAGTCACAATGTAATTTTACAAGATCATTTTGACCTTTCCCTGACCTTTCAGCTACATTTTTACTGTTTAAAATAAAAAACAGATGGCAACCATAATTTATTTTTCAACGAAATATAGTAGTGACTACACAGTAAATGAGTACACAGTGAAAAGACCCACAAACATTATCAGATTATCAAAACATAAATGGGAGTAGATTGAGTCTAACATCCCTATATACCTCTTCACAGGTTATACATTTAATTTGTTAACATTAGGCAGTTTTGATTTATACTGTAAGCTGTTGAATGTTTGATGACAACAAGTTAGCTTACATGTGCATAAGCAGTGCTGCTATTGCTTGTTTCTCCTTCTTCTTTGCTTGATTCTGTACTATCTCAGAAGATGTGTAAAAGCGCCCTCTACCATACAACAGTGAACACATGGATTGCCGGAAAAACTTGTCAATGGCGGGAAAAGGTTAAATTCGCAACTTTCAATGGAAACAGACTTTCAGGGAATCAAAAATGTTTGAATGGCATACCTGTAGTTTCTACACATTAGGTTTGACAGGAGAAAGTATAAAAAATAAAATAAAATAAAAAGAGTATTACATATTTAAGTCTTCGTTAACAAGTGGACTTTCAAGCTGTAAGCCTTGACAAATCATTTTTAACAGCATCTGGAGGTTGCATCATGCTCTTTTCCTCACATTTTACAACATGCCTTGTAAAATTACTCTCAGAATCAACACAAATAACAATAAAAGCACATTCTGTTCAAACAAATTTGGACTCCAAAGCTCCTCTATCTCCTGCTGCCAAGAACCTTAAAACCATCAGCTACAGCCTCCAATCCATCCTTCCCTAAGTCTCTTCCTCTCCAGCATTCCTCTGATCCTGCTAGAATAGAGGAGACCAGACAGAAAGGACAGCAACCTTTACTCAGGGACTTCCATATTTGGCCCTCACTTTCTCTCTTTTTTCATGAATCAAGTCAGCCTTTTTCATTCTTTAACTCTACCTCTGATTCACCAAACTGGATTTCAACAAAGCTAGTATTTCCAAGTCTACTGAAAATAGATTGCGTATTCTGCTACATCAGTTTAAAATCTGCTAACCATCAATGTTTTCTACATAATGTATTATTTTGCAACAGGGAAAACCAGCTTGTAAGATTCATCAGTATATGAATCAGGCTAGATTGGTTACGCTGTATGTTTTTAATTCGCTAAAAACAAATGGCTCATCAGAATCATTCATTCAGGAATCAGACTATACTGGCAGAACTACAGTATATGATTTTAGATTCACTATAAAATAACCATCTCATAAGACTCATTAATTTATGAATCTGGCTATAAGGGTCATACTGTATTTTTTTTTTTTTATTATTCACTAAAGAGAACTGGCTTATAAGAGTCATTTGTTTAGGAATCAGGCTAGAATCGCCACGCGGTATGTTTTTGATTCACTAAAAATATCTGGCTCATAAGAGTCATTCATTCAGGAATCAGTCTACATTGGTCACACTGTATGTTTTTGATTCACTAAAAAGAACCCACTGATTAGAGTCATTTATTTGGGAATAAATTGTTAGCACATTCCTACCCTTGTTTTATTATCTCATCATACTACTGACATAATCATTGTCTCTCACATTACCCATAATTCCTCCCCTACACCACATAAGACTCATCCCAGATCTCCGTCCTCCAGCTTTGAGCCAGTAAACTGGCAGGCTGGCAGAGGAACTCTGTGATCACTGGAGGATGAAGGGTAATGAAGAGGAGGGTGAGCGTGGGATCAATTCTGACAGACCCTCTTACTGCCACATGGCACAACGGAGTCAGAGAGAATGAGCTTCAGCGATCCGCAATCAGACACGCGCTGATTCAGCTAATCTCCAGTTCCTCTCTGTGGTTTCTGGATGAGTCTTATGAATGTGGTGATGATCATAAAGATCACACAGTGACAAACATAGTCATAAAACCACCGTCAAGACACCGATCTTGCTGTATCATGCAATGAATCCTTCTTTTGGGATGTGTGTGTGTGTGAGTGTGTGTGTGTGTGTGTGTGTGTGTGTGTGTGTGTGTGTGTGTGTGTGTGTGTGTGTGTGTGTGTGTGTGTGTGTGTGTGTGTGTGTGTGTGTGTGTGTGTGTGTGTGTGTGTGTGTGTGCGTGTGTGTGTGTGTGTGCGTTGCTTGTTACTGTGCTTTCATGATCTCTGTATGAAGGTTAGACCATAGACAGTAAAAAAAGTTGGACGACACCTTCACTCTCTTCCATTGTAGAAAAGTGAAGCCGCCAGTGTCCCAATATGGCACTGACAGAGTCTTAGTGAAGGTATCACACTCCCGCAGAATCAGTTAGTACAGTTTACTGCAGAACAACTGCAGTTGTAAAATAAACAGTTATGGAAACGTAGAAATTAAAGTTAAATCTACTCCTGAAGATCCCGAAAAAAGACTGTTGGTGCCTCAGTGACTACTTCGCAGAGAAGCTTTAAGTTATGGAGTTGGCGGGGTTTATGACCTATACTGCATCCAGCCATCTATGGGCGATCGAAGAGTTTTGGCTTCACTTTTCAGGACTTGTGCGGCACACTTGGTTTAGACAATCTACTGTACTGTAATTCAGCCCTACAAAAACTTTTTCCAATAAACCTGTCACAGAGTTATTCCTGCCTGTCATAGAGCCATGCATATCAGCACACACACGCACACACACACACACACACACACACACACACACACACACACACACACACACACACACACACACACACACACACACACACACACACAAACACACAGGGAGAGTGAGGCCCTCCTTTAATGAGAAATATTTCAGCTCTGATTAGTTCCATACCAGCTGGCAGGGATAAGTGCCCGCAGTACTGTCATCTGTCTCATCACGTTCAGGACGAAAAATAATAATAATGGATAGAGAGGGAGAGACAGAGACAAAGGAGCCAGTCAGAGAGTGTGAGACAGAGTAAGAGACGGGAAGAGATGTACATTTTTATAGTGTATATACTGTGCTTTTAAAAAGTATTTGGGCACATTCAAATATTGTAAAATATAAAATAAAATATTGTAAAATATAAAATAAAATATCCTAAAATATTGTAAAATATAAAATAAAATGTAAAATATTGTAAAATATAAATATAAATAATAAAATAAAATAAAATGGAAAGGAATGGGTCTAAATTATTACCTTTGATAATTATGCCACATATACTGTAGATGTATATAAATGTGGCAGAGTCATGTAGACACTGAATCACATAGTGAGGATAAGATTTAAATTTACAGCAGCTGATTAATTAGGTCCTCACAGAAACAGAACAGTAGACTAATATACTGTGTATGTGTAATGTGTATATGTAGTTTTTTTTCCCTCTCAGGTATCTGTCTGGACACTAAAGGCCTGTTCACACCAAGAGTCAATATTCGTCACAAACTCGAAATATTTACACCAAAAAATGCATCCAGTAACAGATCAACTTTTGTCTTGCTATTTTTTTCTTAGTCCAGCCAGAAAAACTCATTAAACAATAAGATACCATTTTTTTTCGTGCTCGGAGCCACTACTTTATACTCTTTATCCTCCGCGTGACTCACTGTCTTTGGCAGCATCCGAAGACGGGAATTGGTCGGGCTCAACTTTTGACCCCGCCCCCCATCTAAGCACAGCATAAGTGCGATTGGACAAAGCATGGTCAGTTTAGTCATCATGATAAAGTGCCATCCTTGGCTTCCTACAAAAAGGGTAGTGAACACAATTCGCTCTAGCTCAAGCTAGAGGTATTCAAAATGCAGGTTGAGCCCACTGTAACGTAGGGGTGGGGGAAAAAATCGATTCTTAGATGCACCGCGATGCGGACGTGGACGATTCTGAATCGATTCACAAATGTCAAAAATCGATTTTCAAAAAAAAAAAATGTTTTTTTTTTAGATATGTAGCCTATTTATAATGACGTAATATAGACGAAACGCAAAAGACGGAACTCTGAAGCGCGGAAGTGCAGTGCCCGGACCGTCTGTCTGTGGCGTGCGCACATAACAGAGACGCGATGGCTGAGCGCGAAATCCAAACACCCTCCTCGTTAAAAGCTGACGTGTGGAAATATTTTGGCTTCTATGAAGTTGAAGGGGGAAAGGAGCTGGGCAAGAGCCACACTAGTTGTAAGCTTTGTAGAATAAAACTAAAATATTTCGGCAACACGACAAATATGAGAAGCCATATGACACGTTTCCACCCAGAGGAGGAAAAACACTCGGCTGTACCAGAGCCGTTTCTCTCTATGGCTCTGGGCTGTACCGGTGTTCAGACGATTTGCTGCCTTGTCGAAAAATGCCACCCAAACGCAAATCGATCATAGATAATGTTGATTCATTCTCTATTGTTTCCATAATGGTGTAAATCTCACAATATTATAACATCGTTATTTCATTTTAATCAGGGTAAGTGTATGGGGAGCATATTTGGATATTTTAAATGAACTAGCAATTATCACATTTGATATAACAAGTAAAAATGATATTATTATATGAAATAAAATTATAATAAAATTCGAAGTTAAGAGTACAGTATAATGTACTGTTTTTATTTTTAAAACGGTGTGAAAAGTAAAAATTATCATCAAATATTCATCTTTGACCTGTCAAAGTTTCCTACAAGTACCCACAGCAAGGATGCATAGATTTATGGGCGTGGTAAGCAGAAGAAAAATGAGTCTGCACATGCACCAGTAAGTAGCACATCTCGATGGGTAGCATGAATCGTCAGAACACCTGTTGTTGTTATATTATTAATTTACTACAAGTATGCTGCTAGTTCAGGCACACATTTATTTTCCTGTTGGTTCTTTGCAATGTTAATAAAATATATTGTACGTTAATTCTTTATGGGTCATTACTTTGTACTTTTAAAGCAAAGTATTTATATTCACACACACACACACACACACACACACACACACACAAAAGATTCAGATAATCGATAATCGCTTTTGAATCGAATCGCAGGCCTCTGAATCGTAATCGAATCGAATCGTGAGGTGCCTAGAGATTCCCACCCCTACTGTAACGTACGCTCCCCTGCAAGCATACGCTGTTCCAACAGCGACTCTAATGAAGCATGAAAAGAGCGTATTCTACCAGTTCCTCCTCTGGCTCACGCTGGAGGCGTTCTAAATGTAGGCTGCACCCCTGCACACAAGCACTGTTACAATAGCAACACGAGCATGAAAACAGCTTGGTGGCCGGGTCCCTATCATGAAGCAGCCCGGCCCCAGATTAAAAGCTTCTCACACATTTCCCAGTCCCTTCTTTTCAGGCGGCTGGAAATACCAATGTTGCAGTAAATGGGTCTGTTATAAAACATGCACACCCACAAACAAAAGCCGTTTTTACGGCGACACAAATAAAGCACGAAGAGAGCTCTTTTCTGTCTGTTCTCCCTCCAGCTCACGCTGGAGATGTAACATATGTAGGTCATGTGTAGGGCTGGGTATCGTAACAAAATTTTCGATACCGATACCGATACCTTGACTTCGATACTGGTTCCTGAACGATACTTTTTTCGATACCAATTTTATCAATATAACATTACCTAAAAAAAAAAAACTTTTATATTTTCAGTTTGTTGACTTTT
This sequence comes from Siphateles boraxobius, assembly GCF_051911475.1. NCBI lineage: Eukaryota > Metazoa > Chordata > Actinopteri > Cypriniformes > Leuciscidae > Siphateles > Siphateles boraxobius. The sequence goes on along the minus strand of NW_027508722.1, from coordinate 15,609,100 downwards.
TTACACTCATATTTTGAGTCTGTAAAAAAGCACCAATGCTAAAGTTTTCTATGTTTCCTAATCATTTAACAACATGTATTCTTTACTTCAATGAGCTCATTGTTTCTGCCTTAACTTAATGCATTGTTTAACAATGAAACTGAATGAAAATTAATTGAAATGCATCACACACAGTCACCCCTGATAACAGATCACTCTAAATTGTAATTTAGACACATGCATTTTCTGTAAAGTTCCTTTGAAACGATATGTATTGTGAAAAATGCTATACAAATAAATGTGAATTGAATTAAATATAGGCTACTGGGGTGCGGGATATATGCCTCACGCTCAGCACACATGAAGCTTTCGCAAAGCACTGGCAAAAGTAGCCTAATGATTATGGATGTGTCGGGAAACGATAGCAAGGAGATATTTTAATTGTTTATTAATGAACAAGTGTTTACTAAACGTGTTGGCTGCAAAGATGATTATTGCGAATTTGCGATGCTGACTCATCATCCCTGCAGTAGTGAACGCGCGCGCGCCTATATGGATTAGCTAATCAAACTATTTATTTCTAATTGTTTCGTTTAAAAGTAGACATATTTTGAACATATATAGAACTATTTCTCATGTCTGTGAGGCAAGTATCCTATACGCTGAGTTTTGGTTTATATGTGATGCGCTCCAGTTCTTGTAGTCGAAGGGGGATAAACTTTCTACTCTCGAGTGTATTCTGTGCGCTTTTAAATGCAGATTTACCGTGTTACCGGTCTTGGCGGCAATTATCTTGTCGAAAATATTGCATCGTGTGCTTATGGCATCGAGTCGGGTACATAGGTACACTTTTGATCATTTCCACATATTTTCTATCTATCTGGGTTGGACGCTTACGCTTACACACACACACACACACACACACACACACACTACAGCCTCACGTGCGACGAGGCACGTCTCTGGGCAGCCGCGTAAAGTAGTGTTTTTCCGCCACAGCCAATCATGCTGCATGTTTATTGTTTCACTGACGTTGACGAGATTAACCACTTAGGTACCGAAACTTGGTACCGAAAAACAAGACATGTTTCGATACTCGGTAGTATCGAGGCAATTCGGTCGGTACCTAAAAAGTACCGAACTCGGTACCCAGCCCTAGTCATGTGTCCAGTATAAAGTACGCACCCCTACACACAAGCACAAATCCCACAGTATCAAGTTTCCCTCCAGCTCATGCTTGGAGCGTAATAAATGTAGGTTGTGTGCCCACTATAAAGTATGGACCCCTGTACATTAGCACTGTGCCCACAGTATCAAGCTTTCCTCCAGCTCACGCTGGGAGTGTAATAAATGTAGTTTGTGTGCCCACTATGAAGTACACACCCCTACACATAAACACTGTCACAACAGTATCAGTTCTCCCTCCAGCTCGCGCTGGAGATGTAATAAATGTAGGCTGTGTGCCCATTATGAAGTACGTACCCCATCCCATGAAAACTGTTACCACAGTATCAGTTCCCCCTCCAGCTCGCGCTGGAGATGCGATGAATGTAGGTTGTGTGCCCACTATAAAGTACGCACCCCTCCACATAAGCACTGTTCCCACAGTATTAAAAGCAAAGCAGCTGGGCAGCCGGGTCCCTATCACAGAGAGGCCCGTCCCCAGACATCATTCAACCTCTAGCTATGCGGGCCAAGGCCTGGGAGGCCATCCCTGGTATATCAGAATGGGTGTTGAACATAATAAAATGAGGCTACTCGCTACAGTTTGCTCTATAGTTCGCTTTATAGGCGTAATCGAGATGACAGTGAGAAGCGACGTGGCGCACATCCTTCACACCGAAGTGTCGAAACTGTTAGAAAAAGGGGCTGTGGAGCCAGTCCCTCTATCACAAAGCGAGTCAGGCTTTTACAGTCGCTACTTTCTCGTTCCAAAAAAAAGATGGCTGCCTAAGGCCATCCTAGACCTCCTACACCTGAACAAAGCGCTTATGACGCGCCCGTTCAGGATGCTGACAACCAAACAAATCCTCGCGCAAATTCACACCAGGGGATTGGTTTTTCTCAGTGGATCTGAAGGATGCTTATTTTCACATTCAGATAACGCCACATCACAGGCCATTCCTGAGATTCGCCTTCGAGGGGCAAGCTTACCAGTACACAGTACTACCGTTTGGCCTATCTCTAGCACCTCGTACATGGACGCAGCGCTCACCCTCCTGCGACATTGGAGAGTGCGATTGTTAAACTACCTCGACGATTGGCTGGTTGTAGCCCAATTGGAGGCGCAATCGATAACTCACAGATCCTGGCTCCTCAGCCACCTAGAATGCCAAGATGCTTCCAAAAGCACACTGTCTCCCAGCTAGAGTATTTCTATCCTGGGAACAGTGATAGACTCTATACAAATGAGAGCGCGCCTAGCGGCTAAAACCCTGTGTACCGACTCACGCATGCTGGTATCAAAGCAGCCGACTGGTATCAGTCCGGCATGAGTATGGGTGTGTTTCAAAGAGAAAAGTGATCTCGACAGACAACTCCAGCCTAGGTTGGGGGACCATTTACGAGGGCAGGCCCATCTCTGGCCTATGGTCTAGTCCGAAGAGGCGCCTACATATAAACTGTCTAGAGATGAGAGCGGTCGTTCTATCACTGAAAGCTTTTCTCCCATATCTAAAAGTCCAACACGTCCTGGTCCGGATGGACAACATGGCAGTGATGTCCTACATAAATCGCCAGGTTGGTCTCAGGTCAAACAACCTGCACACCATGGCCAAGAGTCTCATTCTATGGGCAGCACAACCTGCGCTCGCTGAGGGCAGCGGACGTGCCAGGCATTCTGAACCAGGGTGCGGATATGCTATCCAGTGACAAAGTTCCCCAGGGGAATGATCTCTTCACCCACAGATGGTTTAGCTGATATGGAGCATCTTCGGCGAGGCATAGGTCAACCTCTTCGGACAGCGATATTACCGGCGATACCAGCTCGCTTTTTTTCTTATCAGTGCAAAAGAGACTCAAAATACTCTGTTGATTTTGATCTTACATATAAGTGTTGTACATCATTCGATTATAATAGTGTAACTCCAGCACGCAAACAAGAAAAAGAAAATGCAGTTTAGTACTTGAGGATGCCAAGGATTAATTCCACAGGTGGAAAGAGTAATAAAATATTCTACTCAAGTAAAAATACTACTACTTCAATGAAATTTTACTTAAGTACAAGTAAAATTACTGGTCTAAAAATCTATTCAAGTAAAAGTAAAAAGTAGCTCATTTAAAATTTACTCAATTAAAAGTTACTGAGTTACTTTTTTAACAGTGGGGGGTGGGTGGGGGGCTCTCCCGTGTAGGGTTGTAATAGTATGAGATTTTCACAGTATGATAACGTCTCAGAAAATATCACGGTTTACAGTATTAATCAATTATTAAATAAATAAACGGTATTATTAAATTATGGTTATTATTATCATCAGTTAAAATGTCTCACAAACAATTTGAGGACATGAATACATGAACATTTCCAGAGCTGCTCTGAGAGAACGCCTATTGAGCATTTTCACCATTTCATTTGAGAAAAACCATTGTCAAATACACCTCGAAACAGGTCTTCACTACAACCCGTCAAAATAAAAGTTTGGTTTAACTAGGAGAAATTATGACAGAAATGTATTACTATTGTAGGCATACAATAGAACATACTCCTCAAAATAATAATAATAACAACATGAACAATAATAATATAATTTATTTAAACATTATATAAGGAATATATTTTTTTGTCCATTGTTTAATTTAGTAAATCTGTTTTTGCAGCTCTTCCCCAAAAAATAAAAGGACACAAGTTTAAATTTTCATTTGATTACCACCGTTTTTGATAATATATTTGGATTAAATTATAAAAATAAACATTAATTTTCTGAATAAAACACATTTCATAGGACTATATTATTATCAATCATTTTAATAAATTATTAATGTTAAAAATATAGTGCTATTTTGACTAATGCACAAATTTGTCAAATGAGAATAAACACGAAAAGGATGAATAATTGTGGAACATAAAAGAAGACATTCCAAGTATTCTTTTTTTTAATTCAATGAAATCAATGGGGATCATTGTTGCTTTTTGGACCCCATTGATATTCACTGAATAGGCAAAAACAGAAGAAAGAATGTAAAACAGTTTTGGAACTACATGAGGGTGAGCAAAAGATAAAAAAAATTCATTTTGGGGTGAACTATCCCTTTAAGAGTGAAAGTGTGTGAGGGTTATGTGTCACCTGAGGCATCGCATTTTAAATATTATCATACCAATGGCACCTGCTGCCCTTCAGTGACCCAAGGATGAAAACATGAATCAGCATTTGCATTTTTACACCCTTTTTACGTACTTTCTGAGATATAAGGTCATGTCTCTAAAACGGCGTGTGAATGTCTCCGTCTGATGATAATAATAACAATTATACAGCAATAAAAGTGTTAGCAGTAATTTCGATGCCTCTCAGTTGCCGTAGGGGCTGCGAGGAAGCAATAGAGTGAGATCTGAATGGGAAAACCTGAAACACACAATCACACACATACACGAGTGATGTCTTCATATATTGATGAACATTCTCACTTCCATTGTCAGAACTTGTACCCCTTAAGTGTCAACCACCCCCCCACAACCCCGCCTCCCCCCTTTTTCCGCATAGACATAAAAATCACTATCAAAACTTAAATGGTTGTAATTCAAGAATGCTTTGGAATATAGACCTATGGTTGGTCTTGATTTAAAGAAATTTTTCAGAATATTGTAGAAGAGTAGAAATTATTACAAATGAAACAGAAAAAAAGGTTTGAGTTTATGAAATTGTGCAATGTAAAAATATAATTATTAATATTTTATATAAAATATCTATATATCTATATATCAAAATATATATATTTTATATAAAATATATATATTACAAAATATATTTTACTCTAAAACTGCAAGAAAATTAAAGCCAAAAATCTGAACAAGTTGTGTTCCAAATTTTAGGTTGATATCTCAAAAAATTACCTTTCAGCAAGATTTCATTCGGGCGCAGTACCCAACTTTTCCACTAGGTGAAACACCAGATTCCATTACTGCACATATAAGGGCGCCTCCATTTTCATATATGTTTTGAGTGATCTGAACCATGTATTTCTATAATTTTCATACAATTTAGAAATCGTATTCAGAAGTAGTATGGGTGGTTTGGAAGTATTTGATTTGAATTCAACCTCTAATAAATGCATAAAAAGACCACATATGTCCGTTATAGCTCACAGCCGCATCACAAATCGAGAATCGAGAATCCATAATTTTTTCTTTATATTTAAAACATGTTCAGACTTTTTTTTTTCTCATAAAATGGAATTGGTGTTATCTTTTGAACTCTTGGCATGAAAACAAACTGACGTTTCAACCAATCTTTCATGATTTTACATGTTTATTGCCATTTAATATTTAATGTTTATTGCTAGGCCTAAATACTCCTAATGAATATGAAATATTATTTTTGCAAATTGATAAATTACTGCTCCTCTGTAATTTATTTGTTTATAAACTAGAGATGTTAAGCTTTCAAATGATATATAGTTTGTCAATATTACTTTAGGTTTTTACTAGAGGTGGGCATAGATTAATTTTTTTTAATCTAGATTAATCTCACTGGAATTTTGGGATTAATCTAGATTAATCTAGATTAAAATGGCTCATTTGAATTCTGCCGAAGGCATTCAGAATATGTGTGCTACCCAAATAATGCTAAAAGTAAGTCTTTGAGAATAGTTCGCCTCTCGTAGGGATTGTGAATTTCTGCCAAAAATGCCATTCGACAATAGAGGAGCAAAAGTCGAATATCGTTCAAAAAAATTTATAAAACAATTGCACAATTACAATGACAGAAAGGGAGGCAAATTTCATCTTTAGCGATTTGTCATCAAACAAACTGTTTATTAATTGAACAAGTAACATGTTATCGTCGTTTTTTTTTCAAACATAGTAACTTAGGCTAATTGGAAGAAGAAAAAAACAATAAGCACGACGTAGCTACAGTCCGTTTTTGCATCGCCAAACCAGATGCTTCTTAGATCAAAAAATAATGTCATATCTCATAATGATTTTATATGAACCTGCCTTTACCTGCAATAGCCTCCTCCTTTTTAAACAAATTAGTTTCAATCAATGTAAACTATTCGTGTGACTATACCCCTGCGCAATACACACACATTACCGCGGGATTGCGGGTGTTCATTTCATAAACTGTACACAATGGTAGCTTATTTATTTCGTAGCCTATAAATTAATGTATATGTCCAACGGATAATAGTTTTAGTAGTGCTATCGTGGCGTAATAATCTGTTTGGTTGTAAAATGTATTACCTGAATGAAATGAAATCGAATGTATCGTCCTGTGGAATAATTCATTCACAGACAGCTTACGAAGATGTTCATTCAACTAATAAAGATCTTCATCGCTGGCAAAAATATTATGCATTTGCAGATTTGCTTTCACTAGACTAAATTGTAGCTCTTGATGTTCTTAAATCTTCCTGTTACGACTCCGTGTCGAGTGTAAGCCGCCTTTCCACTGCACACGACATTCGCATACGATTGTCGCATTTCGCCCCCTAGTGTCAGTCGCATGGAACTTTCATTCCTATCGTACGCGGCAACATGGGAGAGAAGTTGATTTGGAGTATTTCTTTTTGCGTCTCCAGTAAATGAGTGCAACAACAAGAGCCTTTATTCTCTGTGCATTTACCATGGTTGAATGAATGAATGAATGAATGAATGAAAACATCAAAAATGACCGCCAATATTTTAGGAGGGAAAAGGAATACAACATTAAAACCAATAATATATATATTAAATTCATAATTTTTTAAACTTATTTATTAATAACCATGTCTTTTTTAAAAGTATTAAGTGTTTCGGATCAAGTTTTAAAAAAGAGTATGAATAATCCTCAACTTGCGCACACTGATTTGATTGGATTACATTGGAATACATCACATCCGGTCGGCCGGTCGCATTCGGTCTAGCCGCAGAAGTTCAGATATTTCAACGGATCCAAAGCTCAAATCGGATCCGAATTTTCCGCATACGCATATGATCGGAACTCCCAGCAGCTCCCGTACGACTCTCCATTGGAAATGAATGACTTCCGGTCCGACGTCTGTCGTTTGTCGTGTGCAGTGGAAAGGCGGCTTCATTGAACGCGCTTCAGACGATTCAGTGCGTGAGGAACTGAACAGAACTGATTCGTGAACCGATTTAGACGAGAAGGGTATTCCTGCACAACCGGAGGCTGCAGTTTCATGACCCCAGTTTTAGGACCGCAGTTTCAGGACCCTAGTTTTCTGTTACTGACCCACCTACCGAACTGGATCACCGAAAACACTCATCATTTAATCCCTTTCGTGGCAAAGATCACAGACGGCCACAGATTATTGTTCAACATTCATTATTCGTTAAAACATCACACTCTTTCTTATTTGATCTGGAAAAACTGAGCATCATTAGAAATATTTAAAACTCCAGCTTCGATAGTTGACCACTGTTTATGATAAAACTGGTTTGCAGTGACATTAAATTCTTAATTTATGACAGGAGTGCAAAATTATTAATCTGTAACGTTTGTCATTTTGAATAGAAATCATCACTCATAAAGCAGTCATTCACGTCTTCTCCGGTTTATTTGTGTTCACATACATACAGCATCCGCCAGGGCTCTTAGTCCAATGGTGCACATATTTGGAGAAATAATGATTTTCATGTTCCACTAAATTATGCGATCTGAAGCTCAAACGGAGAACACAGTGAGATATGCCTATGGATCTATCTCTCCTCTTCCTGATTGGCGTCAGTTCTCTGCGCTCTCTTATTCGTTATAGAGCTGTCAATCATCTCACGTGGTTGAACATGACAATAATCCTGCCCTTCTGCATGACGCGCTGCTGTGTACACTTCTTCATTCTGACCTCTGTGATAACAAAGCTAAGACACATCTCTTCACCTGAAACAAGAAGCTAATAAATGCACGATTTCGAGTATATGTGGTTTGTGTGTGATTTTTGATATTTTCATATGAATAAAGAATGTTTACAGTATTGCTAAGCAAGGTGTAGCCATTAGCTGCATATAAAATGCTATATAACATATTTCAACATATTCTTTTTTTTTTACTTAAAACCATTTTAGACCGCCACCGGAATATGATACAAATACTCGATGATGGTTTAAAGTGAGCTTTAAGTAAAATTGTAATATTAATATTTTAAATTGTGTCATGTAGCTTGATGCTATTTGCTCTAATCCACCTGCTGTAGGAGCTTTTCTATTCCATAATCTTCTTTGTTAATATATATATATATATATATATAATTTTTTTTCTTTTTTTTTCTAACAAGACTTAAGATAATAGGTGGATCTTGATACTATGTACAAACTAAACCACCTGGATCCTAGAACTGCGTTCCTGAAACCGCTGCCGCGCTTTATCATCCGGTTCGGTAGGTGGCGCTGTCACAAAAAAACTAGGGTCCTGAAACTGCGGTCCGAAAACTGGGGTCCTGAAACTGCAGCCTCCGGTTGTGCAGGAACATACTACTGATTTAGACAGATCTGACAACTTGTTTGATGAAGTCTTTGAACAGAATCGACCCAAAAGAGTGATTCATTTGTAAATTGAGCATCGCTCATGCCCATAAAAAAGATACAGCGCGCTTGGAATAAACTCATTTAACAACATGTAAAGTAACGAGAGGAACGATCGCCCAACGTAACATGTAAAAGTATACACCTTGTGTCCCTGACAGGAAAATACCCTGCTGCGCGATGTGCGCGAAAATATAACGATATTCAAAAAAGCTATTTTATGATCCCAACCCAACTTTGAGAATAGATTAATGGCGATATTTTTTTTATCGCCCGATAAGAGTCTCACGTTAACGCAGCACGTTAACGCCGTTAACGGCCCACCACTAGTCTTTACTAAGATATTATTGTTTTAAATATATATCGTGGCAATCGTCCCACCTCTGGGACGGTGACACTTGGTAACAGGTTGTAAAAGAATCATTATTTTGAGCCAGATCATTTCAATGAATCTACTGATCTTGTTCTTACAACCAGTTTGACTGATTAAATCAATATTCAACAAATGATTTGCATGTTTTATTCATGACTGATTTGGTTCTTATGGACTCAGTGAACAGTAACAGTGATTAACAATTCAATGGAAGGGACGATTATCAGTGAATAATATCATACATTTAAGTTTGTGTTTGTTCGTTATTGTATGACTATAGAAGACTTGGGATAAAGTGTTTGAGTCATATGGACAAATTTATTGATACTTTTGATTGTGCTTTTGCATCCTTTTTGAAGCGTGACAGAAAAGGATTCTGGGGTGAATCATGACTTTAAATTGCCCCATTTTTCGGATATTACCTTTAATGTAGTGTGTAATATAGCTGTTTACTGTTTGTGAATGTAAAAGGTCTGCAAAGCTTCAAAGATCGAAGTGCACAATTATTGTCTCCCAAAAGAAAGAACCGATTCTGAGCTGGCATGCAGAGAGTAATCAGTAATTCCAGTCTTACTTCCCACTTGTACCTACAAAGGTTTGTAACAAATTTGCATAATGCCAGCCTATGATTTTCATTGGCTGCTCACGAACAATGTCTACTTTGCCCCACCCTCAAACACTGCAATTGTACTGTAGCTTCGGCCAGGAAGAGTTTGATTTGTGTTGTCGACATGCCGAGAAGACGCTGTTTTCTGAGCTACGAAAACAAATTCACTTTGCATGCACTTCCAAAGGATAAGGACTCGGCGACAGACTTTTCTCTGGTGATGTATGCTGGATAATTTAATGATGTTGTCTTCCTTAAATTCGACCTCAAGCTTGCATTCAGATCTGCTTCAATCCAATCAAAAACCGATACATAGAGACAAGTCCATGCATGCCATTCAATTTCTTTCATAATCTGTTTTGTATATACATCACAAGACAGAAGACCTGTCGCAAGACAAAATGGACAAAATGTCTCTTCAGACCACCTGCACTTGTTTTCTCCCCCTCCACCTCCTCCGCTCTGTTCTTCATTTATGGAGAGAAAACAGGAGTAATTATAGTGAAAACTTCCCCAACATGAGTGTGGGCTCGTAACATGCCGCTTTATGGCCTGACAGGCTTCTCTGCTTTCATGCTCTCAGTCGCTCCAAACATGGAGTGGGTGATAGGTTGGAGAACGCAGATAAATACAGACAGGTGGGAAACATTAGGCAAAAATGCAGGTAATGATGAGATCACTCTAAAGCAGTGAAAACCAAAACTGGCGAGGATTTACTGGGTGGGGCAGCATGGGAATTAAACGGCTATGCGTGTGAATGTGTGTGCGAATGGATTTTAAAGGGATTATTTGTGTGTGCATGTGCATCCGATGCTGGCTTGACAGCTCTTTGACGCAGCGTGCATGGAAGCCCTGCAACTTTTTAATTAATTTGTTCCTGCCACTTAAAGATTGTTCAGATGAATGGTGCGCTTTGATGAGAGCCAGATGGAAGTCTGGTTCTTGACGTTTGATTAGTTTTAGCCTAGCTTGGGCCACACATACAGAGAACAGCACTATCGCCCATGGCTTCCACAAGCTTTGTGCCATCACCTACTCCATAGGTCATGCTCTTCCTCCCAGAAAACAAGAGAAAATAGGTAACAATGGAGACAAAGGTCCTTCAGTCCATCATTTTTCAACAACAGAGGCTGACAAGAAAGGCTCTCTTTTTTATGGGAAAATTTTTGACTGGGAACAGAAGGCTTTGTGAAGGATTCACGATAAAAACACCACCACGCCTGAATTTAAATAAAGCGTGAATTTGAAAACAACTCATAAAACATTTAAAATGGGGTGGATAAAAAGACTTGAAACCACATTAAGAAAAATGCAAGCAATTAGATGTAATGTGCTGGCATACTGGGTGGAATCTGAGGATTTGTATTTAAAAAAAAATGTTAGCTGTGTATAAAGGCTTTTTTTTTGCATTCAGCATGAGTGTGCCTCTTTCAAGCCTCTTCATCATGCAGTTTGCCAAATTTAAAAATTTGAACTTCTATTTGTATAATATCTAATAATCTAGTATATACAATTACTTATTACAAACGCATATTTAATTCAGATATTAGGCAATCATTTCTGAGGTAACTCACTGTCAACACTTCCACACTTGCCAGACCTTCACACTGACTGAATCGCAGCTTTCATTGGCCAAGGACCTCCCAGAGGCCAGCTGACTGACAAATAAAACAAAAAATCACAGTTTGTTTTGTCCAGCGTCATGTTTAGGGGATGTCCATGCTTGAAAATGTACCGTCAATGTCTTTACAATAATAGACCGGCCATGTGTAAAACTCTTGGACATATTTTAAAGAGTCTTTGCCTCAAACTTTACATACTTCACATACTTTTGAAAATCCAGCGTTAAGTTTATCCTGATACGAGTTGTACACACAACGGCTTTCTTTTCGATGAGGGGGTTTGCCATCACAACGGCTTTGTTTCCAGATGGACCATGAAAGAACGCGAAACACATATCTCCTGGAAATCAGATGACGACTTCTAAATTGCTGAAGGGTTTCCAATTTTCTGTGCTATATGCATCAGACTGAGACTATGACATCTGAGGCTGAGACTAGTAATGACTCAGATTTAAGCTTTAAGAAGCTTCCGATTGCAAAATTTGCTTAATTCCAAGACAGACATCAGTGAGATGCTGATTCAGTAATTTATGTAATTATACTTGTCTGTGAAACCGGGCAATAGTATTTTAAATACGGCCTTCAACATCCCAAAGTGTCTCATTCCAATAAACAAAGCTCACTTATGAATATGGTATAGAATCCAATTTTCGCTTTGGAATCTGAAAGGTCTGTTTTATGACCAACAGACACTGGAAGGATTCAGCTGTAGGATGCAGTTACAACACAAATGCACCATGCTGATACATGCTGACTCAACTGCACTTGTGTATAAAAGCTTTCTCTTCTATGCCAGCGAGGACTGTGGAACACGAAATCCCTGCTGAATAAGCCAGAGCTGATCACCTTTCACTGTTCTGATATCTTATCTTAGGATCGTGCTCGTTTGCAAGGTTCCCATCAGACTGTTTAAATCCCTCTACTACAACTTACCATTGTCTCTTAAGAAATCTGAGACACCCATTATTTGTGAGTTAATAGACTGCATATTGTGAAAGTTCTACCTCTATGGTTTTCTGCCAAATCATTTGGAAGATACCTTAAAAAGGGGAGGGAGAAAGTACAGTATACTGTAGGTAGTTGCTACTACTGTAGGTCAAATACGAAGCTGCTTGTGATAAAAGGGACACATCCACCGGATTCCACTAATTAAAATATGTGCTGAGGTCTGACATCCCGGAGACTGGAGCTCCTGAGCTTCAAAAAGGACGAAATAGCACCATAAACATATCCTTCAATGTAGTAATGCACAATATTTCATGTCCTCTAAAGCCAAACAATAGCTCTCTATGATAAACAGTAGGGGTGTTGAAATTAATCGTTTCTACGGTGCATCGCGATGCAGACGAGGACGATTCAGTATCGGTTCAGTAATAGACCATAACCGATTATAATGTACTGACGCTTTTTTGACGTCATTAATCGCGTATGTGTTTTGTCGCAGTAGCATACACTGGCAGAGGGAGGTGAGATGCGAGTGCGAGTAATTAAAATTGTTCCAACTACTTGGAGCACTACTTCTGGGCACATTTCGGCTTTTATGAACAACCTGGTAAGCACGACCTAGATAAGACACGCGCTGTGTGCGCTCTTGTCACGCACAAATAGAATATGCAGGAGGTAATACCACTAACTTGATAAACCACGTTAGCCGTTTTCACCCCGAGCTGTGAACACCTGCAGAGTCTGACTGCTGTAGAGTAAGCGGATGAGCTCCAACGTCACCTTATCCACAGCCAAAAATCATCCACCCGCCCAAATAATTTTGTCTGATTTAAGTATACGTTGTTAAGCGTGATCATAAATGGATGGGTCACCTTCTACAACGGACTCGGCGACCGTTGATGCGTGCTCTCTAGGGTAACATTATACACTGATGAATGAGCGTTGCTTTTGAATGAACAATTCTTTAAAACAAAATTGATTTGACAGAATTTCATTTTCTTAATGGCATAAATATGCTTTACTCCCTTGAAACTTAAACTGGAATGTCACTGTTTCTGTCACTGCGACTTCCCAAAACAGGCGAACACGCACACACACGCGCATGCACGCACAGAAGTAAAATATTGGTACAATTTATTTCACATTTCGCCAAAAGACTAGGCCTTGCAATCTGTGGGCCCTCAGAAAAATTGCCCTAATGTGTGACACATTGACCCACAGATGCAACTAGCAAAGCATGTATGAACATATGCAGAACCACAATATATTTCCTACCCTGTAAACATGTACCAGGATATTGAAGCACATGCACAGGATAGACTTTATTTTGACTGTATGTTTAAGAGTGTCATTCAAGAAAAACAGATCCAGAGGATTCTGCATCAAACGTCTGGACCACGGCCAGTCAGTTAGAACCTTTGGCAGCTCCTCAGTCGTCCTCAAAAGCTGTAGTGCTCTTGTTGCAGTAACAGATGCTGAAAGTACTTAATTGCATTTCAAAGCCCTGCGGTGCATGGCCTACTCCTGCATGCACTTATTTTCATAGCTGGAACCTCGTAAAGCGCCGCTGTCCCCAAAAAAGCAGGTGCTCGCAGCCACGAAATGAGGATTAATCATAGAGAGGCCCTGAGTTTGGATCGAAGACCTGTTACAGTAACATCGACCTGTTTTTGTCTCTCTTTTGATCAGGCGTGTTTAAAAAAAGTGTTTAAAAACTTTGCGAGACAGATTTCTGTCACTGATTGTGAACTGCAGCATGGTGGTTTCTCAGAGTTTAAAGGAACGAATTATAAGCTAGCACAACACCAGGAAATTGGCCAAAATGGAGATACACACATGCCATGATTTGTATCGGAAAACAGATGGGGATTTTATACACGCACACACACACACACAAATACACACAAGCCGAGAGAGTAGTGTATTAAGACACCTGGTGATACCGGATAATCATCCAAAAGTTTACTCCAGTTTTCCAGTACGTAATTGTCAAAACACTGCAGATTTGAAGCAAAATATAGGTCTACAATTTCTGGGTGACTTATCTGGAACTTTCGCTCATGCACCGATTACTTCTTTTTCCTAGAAGATGTCATAATGGAACATAAGTTCATCCAAGAGGAAAATACTTTTGATAGGCTTCAAAGATCCTTTGAACAGATCCACTGACACTGCCATTTCAACAAGTGTTCCTCTGAACATTATTAAAATGGTTGTGACACATCTATGCATATAAGGCTGTGCAGTGACAATTTTGCTCTCATTTGCTATTAAAAATCATTATGGCAAAAAAAAAAAAAATATATATATATATACAGTATTTGTGAAAGCAATATATTTCATGCTACTGAAAACTAAATGGATGTTTTTATTGGTTCTCCTGCGAATGCACATAGTTCACTAGGCAAGAATGTACATTTTAATTTACAAACATATCCAAATGTCAATTTAAAAAAAGAGTCAGATCAAATGCCACTTCATCTTGTTGTTCTAAGTATAAGTTGAAAATATTGAAATATACTTTTAGGTCAAAATGAAAACAACGTAATTAAAGATATTTTTTTCTGTGCACCAATACGTTTTGATTTGTGCTAATACATTTTTTTCAGGTCCTTAGCACCAGTACTTACACCCCAAAAAATCAGCGTACAGCCCTATCACATGTAATAATTATTGATCTATATTTCACAACTGTACTTATAAATGAGCAACACCTGTACCACACACTGGTCTCGAGTCCCACGGAGGAGCTCTGAAAGGATAAAAGAAGGAGTGACGACAGAGAACCAGGCCTGGGACATTAAAGTTGTTATTTTGTAATGTTTCTGTTCCAATCCGCCGTGAGGCGCTTGCTGCTTACATTCATTTTGTTGTTTGTTTATTTAATGATAAAAAGTTACTTGAACGATTCCTGTCGCCTTGAATTTTGTTACAATATTAATTTCTTTAAAAAAATGTGATGACCCAAACTTTTTGAACGGTAGCATATTTTTTTAATTGGTAGCTGTGATGCATTGTACAGGCACAGCTGGTCATTATTGCTAAATAAACCCCTTTAGGTTGCATTTGGGTTCTGATAAGGTATTAAATTGACCAGCTAACCATACAATACTCTTTCAATAGATCAAGCTATTTGAGGATATACAGTTTATCCATCCTGACCTCCTATAAGAGACCCACATCGTCTCCACATACACATCTAACCTCTCAACCCGAGATAATGCATTCCAACTGCAGGATTCACTGATTCATACAGCATCTCCTGTTCACAGATACAGATCTGCACTACACAAGACAGGAAAAGTCCAATTCATTCATTATTCTGCATGGTTTCACAAGTCAACCACTGATCAAAAACATATTTTGCATTGTTTTTTTTTTCGTTCTGCAAAGCAAAAACAAAACCACTCCTCCACAACCCAACCCATCATCAAAAGCAGTCCTACCATAAATCACACTACTGAGTCTCTGTTTTACACAGAACAATACAGGAAAGTAACTCTGTAATCTGGGCAGGGGTTTTGAGCAAGAATGCAGATCCTTTAAGATGGGACTCTAGGATCAAACACGGTCATAAACGGGGTACATCTGCAACTCAGGCCATGGGAGGGTCCGCATTTTCATTGGGAATCCGCAAAGGAATAAACAAAGACACATGTTGGAAGACCGCAAACGGACGTACGCAGCTGAGCACGTGCAGTAACCACAAAAACTCCCAGAGTTCCCTGTTCTTATTCAGTCGGCGAGAGAACTTCCACCTGTCAGAAAGAAAACACGCCTTCAACTTTCCATAAATCGAATAGTGTGAAGGAGAAGAGAGATCTGTGGACAAAAGAAAGCGTCAGGGTGACAACAGTCTAAAAAATATAGAGTTCCTATATATTCTTCAGAACAAACACTCAGAACATGCCACTAAACACCTTCTCTAAATACATTAAACGCAACTAAAAGTGGATAATTATGGGGTAGAAAAAACTATTTAACGATTCTGTATCGATTCTTCAACACATTTTGTTGGTCCTGGAACAACATTCCTGTCCAAAAATTTAGTCCTAACCATATCCCTAAAATCAGAGGGAAATTACAGGCGAATAACACTGATGTAGAAGCACCTAACACTGGTTGTAAGCCTACACTTGACAAACTGTAAACTAAAAATCCCTAAAATCTAGAGATGCACCGATTGATTGGCTGGTGACTGGAATTGGCCGATTTTCACGTGATCGGCCATGACCGGTCAGTCTGACATATGCCGATTTTATGCCGGTCAAATGCACTCTGGTGCCGCACGATTAACATCGCGCAACATCAGCATCACACGTACACACGGAACGCACATTTAGGAAACCTCGTGAATTTCGGCTGTTTCACACCGCAAGCGTGAGTAGCACGTTTTTTCCGGCATGCACGTTAATCAATGAGCGCATTCACACCGGGAGCAGGAGCAGCGAATGAGCATTGAGCAGGAGTGTCGCGTGAGCAGCAGTGAAGCACAGGTTTCTGCGCAGAGTCTATTTTTGCTGCACTGCTCACGCTCAATTAAAGTGAAAGCACACTTTTGATGGACAAAATACATATGATTTCACACAAAAAGTGCCCAAAATGCACAGAATTTGCACGTCTGGTGTGTTAATTTTTTATTACACATTTTTTTAGTTGGATATTGGATGTGAAAAGAAGGAAATGGTTCTGTAAATAACACTGCACTTTAGATGTGTGTGTGAATTTCCCACACTAGGAGTAATTTATATAGTTCTATTTTATAGCGATTACTGTTCAAAAAATGTTCTATGCAAAATGTAAAATGTTCTACTAAAGAAAAGATACAAAATAAATACTTGTGTGTTCTGTAAAGTGGTTAGAAAAAATGAAATCGTTATCGACTAAAACCGGTATCGGCAGGTCAAACTCAATGAAAAATCGGAAATCGAAATTGGAATCGGCCTAGATAATTGTAATCGGTGCATCTCAACTCAAATCTGATTGGTTGATTGGAATGTTGTTCCTTGATCAACAAAGATGTTATATTATTACATTATGCAATATTAATGTAAACCGTCAGCTATCTTATGGACACGACAAAACATGTTTAAATTATGTTTAAATATAACTCTGAATTGGTGTGAATAAAGCCTATTAGACCTGCTGCTGCTGTCTATAGTGTATAATCGTAAGGTGCTTAAAGATTTCCACTCCAAATAATTAATGTGGGTAATCACAGCAAAATAATTCAAGAGCATTTTTTTTTTTAAACTACTTAAAATTGCACATTTTCAACATCCTCGGAACTGCTGGAACTCCAACGCCTGCCAAACATAAGGCCCAAGATCTTTTTTTCTGAGCATCTAATTGTTAATAAATAAGCATGTCCATCAAGGAAAGAAGCATCTGTCTCGAGACAAAGCTCGGGGATTGGCCGCGGGCCCGTACTGACACACAGCAAGGGGACCATCAATACTACAGAGTCCTTCAGCCAGCGCAGCTGAAAGGCCTGTGAGGACACACGGGCACACATGACTAACTGCCTTTCCAGTTCCCAGGCTGGATTTACAACCATGCAGCAAATCAAGCAAGATTCAAAATAAATCTGTCACAAATGAGGAAACGAAGGATCATACGGATTGCAGAGGGACAAGGCAGTAATAACCGTATATTAGCAGCATTCCAAAAGTATGTCCAAATGCTAACATCTATCGGGTTGGAAACGTCTCTTTTTGAAGAGATTGCGCAGTCAAACCCAACATTTGAATGGAGTATCAGTATGGAGTCACGCATGTCTATAAACCGCCTAATGCAGATAAAATGCTAAGAGCTGCAGCTCCAATCTGATTGGATGTCGGGATGCACAGGTTTTTTTATCTCTCTGTTGAGAAATAGGTACCAGATTAAGTAGGCTGAGAAAACAAAGATGCCTGGTCTTCACAAAAGAATCTGGCAGTAAGTTTTGGGAGTTCATTTTTAGTCCATCGCCTACCCTGAAGTCTGTTTTGCAGAGATGGACTAAAAATGAATTCCCAAAACTTACTGCCAGATTCTGGAAGTTGAATTCTTCAAACAGTGGTACAAGAGGATGTGGTGCTGCAAACCTGTCTGTCTATAAAGCCTATTAATGTATCTTCATGTATTTTACTACACTTCAGGTCAGACAAAAAGACGGATTCTTCACCTAACCTAAATCTCTGAGATCCTGACACCTTGCACTTCTGGAGACTCCAGGTAGGTTGCAGTTCTGGAAAATTGTGGCGCTGCAGACTAAAGGGTTTCCACACTAAATTCTTCACCTTAATTATTTTGCAGTTGACGTGTCTTTTCTTCTCCACCTGTTTTTGTCTGACCCTATGAGAAATTCAATGTCCAACGGTCATGCCTTAACTGCAATTTCTAGTATTGCATTAGTATTGCATCCTTCTCATGGGCATTTAATAATTTTTTACTTTTCAGTCCAGGTTAAATCTCTTTTTTGGCTTATTTTATCTGTAAAAGAAAACGTGCCTAATAATTCTGCACACCTGAATATAAGGCGTTTTTCATTTCCAGCCTTCATGAAAAATTATATATCACTTATAAATATAAATGATTAAATACAAAATGAATAGTAGTTATTAAGATTGATGTGGTTTGGAATTGG
The DNA here is from genome assembly GCF_051911475.1 of Siphateles boraxobius. Classification (NCBI taxonomy): domain Eukaryota; kingdom Metazoa; phylum Chordata; class Actinopteri; order Cypriniformes; family Leuciscidae; genus Siphateles; species Siphateles boraxobius. Next base: position 15,590,272 of record NW_027508722.1, on the reverse strand, counting down.
TAAAATGTGCCTGAAAACATAATATGATCAGAAAATCAGCGTGCCTTATAATTCTGCATGCACTGTTTAAGCTATAGCAACAGAGAATATTTGCATGTTAAATCTTACTTTAAATGAACGGTAGTGCACAATAATTACTCAGAGCTGAAGCATTATCTTCAAGTACATTAACCTGTCATCAACCCAAGCACAGGCTCAACTTCACCACAATGGTAACCCCCAAAACTCCAACATAACAGAAACTCTAAATCCCAACATCACAAACACACAAAATTAAAACTTAATTTCAACGTTTACTTTCCCCATCCAGTCCCATACAAAGCATGCTGGGAACTGGAAATCCCCTACCCGGTTTTAGCTACGCTACATTAATGCCAACAGACATTATTCATGAAGCCTTGATGCAAACGGATAAAGTAAACTTCTGTTTTACCAGTGTAAATGGATTGCACCCTGTGAAATTAAATGCAAAGTGTTGAACATAAATTGATCAAGCTGAAAAAACAATTTTTTAGTGCAGTTGTTTGGTCTGTCTGACCTGCTTTGTGATATCAGTGGACATTTGAGCTGAGGTTGTTGATGTGCTAAGCCAGCGAGGAGGTGAAACGCTGTTGACAACATGCAGCAATCTGATTTAACCCAGTATATGTTGTGGCTACAATTCTCTAAGGCCTACAGTAGTTTCACAATTGGGGCATAGATTAAGCCAGGATTAGACCTTAGATCAATTAAGGCATTTGAACATCTTTTATAAATGTGCCTTAGAATAAAACATTACTGATGTGCATCTTGAGACAAAATAATGGCACTGTCATATTTTAAGATATATCAGTGCAAGTTACTTTCATTTAAAACAGCTCACACTTGCATTTTAGTCTGAGACTATAGGCTAAAGCCTTGCCTGTGACGCCGGGGTTATAAAAATAAATACGGTAAACTGTACTCTGTATATACTGTTCAGATGTTTGGGGTGAGTAAGTATTTTTTAAGGAATTAATAAGACTTCAGACATTTGGTTGATCTTCAAAACACAAATGAAGCAATTTTAAAGAAACCTGGGATCAAAACATTTAGAAAAAAAAGTCACAAAGGTGTCATCAAATGAATCCATATGAATCAAGTGGTTTAATCAGCAAATCAGTATATAAAATTATTTCTGAAGGATCATGTGACACCGAATACTGGAGTAATGATGCTGAAAATTAAGCTTTGCCCTGACAGTTGTTTTCATTTGTAACAATATTTCACAATATGAAATATTTTTGATCAAAGAATTTCTCCCTTGGTGAGCATAAGAGTCTTCTTTCATAACATTTCAAAATCTTAACGCATCCCACACGCTCAAACAGGCATGTATTAAGTAAAAATAAATATAAATACAATTATACAAAGTAATAAAAACATTTATAAAACCATAAATTTAAAAAAAATTATAATAAAAGTATACATATTAGTACAATCATGCATAAATAAATATGCAAATAATATACTGTATTTATAATTGAATTAAATAATGAAAAAATACAATACAAGTAAATATTTAACAATCTGTTTGCACTTTGCAGTTATTATGAAGTATTTTTTAAAGGGAGTGCATTTGCTCTTTATACATAAATATGCTTTTGGAGAGCTGTACTCCAAAAAGTCATGGCACACGAGCTGTCATTTATATATAAATAAAAAATAAAAAAGTTTTATAAACACCTAATCAATCCCTCCACTGAGGCTACATGTATTTTGGGAGTCCCTGAGGTGAGATAATCTATTGGCTTCTAAAACTTCATGTGACATGATCTCGATCACCATCCCACCCACAGCTTAGACAACCAACTCCCAATGCATTCAAGCAATTATTTTATCAGTCCCATTCAGAGCTATCTGAAAACGGGTGGTTTTATTAGCGATACATGCAGCCAACTGGCATCTATTAATGCCAAAGGCCTTCACAATTTTCTGACAGCCAATTAAGCAAAAAAAAACGTTGCTATAAACAAGAGTAAACAAGTTCCTCATTGACAAAATAAATACAGCAAAGGAGAAGATGTTACAGCAATCCTTCAAACCTCAAGCTCCCTGGTCTGAGCCAAACTGCATATTGAGGTGTTGATAACGGTGCCATTCAGAGCAGTTTGCTTGCGGAATAGGCTGCTTTGTTTTGTGATGTCACTAAAATGGACATAATCCACTCTTGGCAAAGTGACTTACCCCACCACTCAAAGGGCCTTTGTCTCCCATAGCCATTTGGAACAAATTCACATGCAGTATGCCAGTCTGTATTGAGTCTGAAGCCCTCACACTCTCGCATCAACACAACTGAGAACAACTCTCATGGGAAGGTACAATCAGGTGGGAATGCTGGTTAAAAAAAGTTCCTGTCTAGTCATGTGACTTTAACAAGGCTGCCCCCATGAGGGCAACCCACACCATGTAAAATAATACGGCTTTTAAAGGGATAGTTCACCCAAAAATGAAAATTCTGTCATTATTCACCCTCACGTTGTTCCAAACCATATAAATCATATACCACGTTCATCATATAAAGCGATTGTGTATCAGCTCTATTTTGATAACTGTGACAATCGTAATAATTTGTGATTCGTCACAGAAAACTGTGAGATTAATAGTACACCTTTAAAATGTTTCACAGCCCTAACTTTAATATAAAATTGGGTATATTGGGGTGGTGATGGCGCAGTGGATAATCCACTGTGAGACACCAATGTGTCTCTGAGCAAGACACTTAACCCCTAGTTGCTCCAGAGGCGTGCGACCTCTGACATATATAGCAATTGTAAGTCGCTTTGGATAAAAAGCGTCAGCTAAATATTTTTTTTTATTTATTTTTTTAAATGATATAATTAATCCAATAAATCACAATAACCTTTGTTACTTCTGATATGAAAAAGTCTCAGCTTTCAAATTCTATCAATTGTATAATGAAATTCCAATAATAAATATAGTTTTGGGCCTCTTTAATGTGGCATGACAGATTGCTGTAGTGCCACAGTTCTAGCGGCAGCACGGAGTGCTAGTGAACTGATTATCTCTTCTGTTTTATCACTAGTTATAGCACAAAATAAACATGAATGAACATTAGAAGGTATGTTGAAAGATAGATTACAACTTAATAAAACCCGTGTCATGTCATATGTAATCGTTGTAAAAAAGCTTGTATACAATGTCACTAAATGTTACATTTACATCAGAAAAGCCATTCAATGACCATAAAATTGATAGTCAGAAAAATGAACTAGAGAGGAGCATTTTGCTAAATATAGCTGTGCTATACTGCATATTTACTGTATTTTACTTAACTTGCTCTTTAATATGTAATATATGTTTTCAATAAATACGTCAGTTTTTATAACATCCACCATTTAGAAGTTGATTTTTCAAAAAATAGATAAATAAATAAATGTCATTATAAATTAATATTATTACATTATTATTGTAGAAAAAAACTCCTTATGTGTAATTTAAATGTAAGTATAGCCTAAACAAATCAGTTAATTTTAACCTTTAATATTATAGTAATACACCAAATGGGGTTCCCTGTATAGTTTACAGCAATAGTTGAGAGATATTCTTTTCATTGAGGATACTTGCCATTCACTGTATACTTGATAGGGCCAAATTAATAGATATCGAATAGAAATCAACTCGAAAGCTTGAACTGTGAAATTTGTGTCAATGCCCAAACCAACCTACAGTACAGTAACACAGTAGCCTTTATTGCGAAGATTACAAAGATACAAAATAAAGTAATCATAGATCTATGATGTTTATCACTGAATCCTGCAAATACTGTTAGGCTTATTCTATTTGCTTACTAGATCTTTTCAAGTGTATATAAAAAATAAAAACACATACCAAACCTGTTTGCCACAAGGTTTATGTTTTCTGCCAGCAAAATCCTGCTAAAGATTCTCTGCATTCAGTATGTTGAAAAAGCAGGACTCTACACAAGTCTGCTGTATTAGTAGTACATTCTCAGACTGCACTTGTTGTGATATGCTGCAAAGGGGCTGTGAAACGACAGTATGAGGCTCCCTCAAAGAGAGAAAGAGAGGGGTGGGCTGATGGGAAAACAGTGGAAAGGAATGAATGTAATCATGATGGATAAAGTTGAGACAAAATAACCAAGAAAACCATAAAGAATCCTACCATGGCTAAAGTCCATTCATCTACCAAAGAAATTTCCTCTTGCCTAAAAGAAATTTCTTCCCTAACCCCGAGATTATCTTTCAGACTTAAAACAATATCCTCCTCAGCTCAAGATATGCATAACATCAGTTTTTAGACCAAGAATTCCTTTCAGAATTCATAAGAAAAAATCTTTTCCTAAGAAGCCTTTGTCTGTTTTCACAGATATGTCTTTACAGATCACATTCTTCTGTTCTATATTCCAAAACCAAGTGAGCTACCTGTGAAGGCAAAATTTTAAGACAGTAAAGTCAGTAAAGACTAAGCCAATCCCACAATGCCCTGCGACAAGCTCAGTAAAATAACAAATCTAAGATGGGGGACAAAGAGAGAAAGAAATGCTGATTATGAATATAAACTTACATTTCACTCATTACAGATACTGATAAGAAAGGTATTGTGCGTTTAGCATAGCAACACTTTTTAGAGTCGAGTCACCTTGTGCGAGGAGAGCTATTTTGACCAATGCAGAATGTTTCAAATTAGTCACTAATGAGGTTGCATGCATGGGGTTAGAAATTAGCATTTTGTGTAGGCCAACCATAAAATTAACACCATATAGGTTATCTTGACAAAAAGCCAATAGGATTTTTCTACTGGCATAAGCGAACTACACCACAATAGCATGACTTCAATGTCACCACCACTAAGCTTCCGAAAACTCTTTCATACTTTATTTAGAATCTACAAGTTGGAAAATTTTAGAGCATGAGAATAAACACAAGACTGTAAAAGCGGACCAGTGAGTAGATGAGTTTTCCAGTTCAGCATGGTGACGTTTAATGTCTGCTATAGCCTCTGTAGTCCCATTTAGATGTTTGTTAGAAACTGCCTTTTCAAGACACATTGAAGCTTGAAAATATCATAAGTTCTGAATCATTACTGATTTATGTCTTAGAAAAATATATTGAGCTTGTGTTAACCACCGACCTTATTTCAGCCCATTAAACAAATAATTGACTTCAAAGACAAATAATGTGCAAAACTTTTTTCCGAGTTTTAGTGCTCATTACTGCAGCACACTATTCTTTCTGTCTTTAAAAGGCAGAAAAATCTAACTCCTACACTGGAAGCTCACTTTGGCAAATCACAGAAAGATCCTGAAGTGCTAATGGATGAGGAGATTGTTTTCATATAGAGGGACAAAAGGCACTGAGATGAAAAGAGAAGGTTTTGACCCAGCTGGGTAGGATGACTTGAGAGGGCTGAGGTCTGCATCAGTGTCCCAGTACAGATCAGCTATTCTGGGTTTATTTGATTAAAGCTGAATAAACACAGGCCCAGGAGAGGTCTCCAAACCCAAACCACCAGACCAGCGATGATGAAGAGCATCCATCAAAGCCCTGTAACATGTGTACATGGCGTAACAAGATGATGCACATACTCTCTTTCCTCTGACTGCTCTGGTTAAATGGTTAAAGATCTGGAAATTAAAAGGTTGCAGGTTTAAACACATATTGGGGACCGATGTTGTTTTGGACCCCACTGACTTTCACTATATGAACAAAAACAGTTTAAACAGTCTTCACACTATCGTTTTTTGTGTCTCGCAGAATAAAGTTAAGTCATACATGTTTAGAACGACATGAGAGTGAGTATATTAATAACATTTTCATTTTTAGATGAGTCTTCAAACTGTATGAAGTGTATGTACTTTTAAGTTCAAAGAAAATAAATTAATGTTATTTTAAATGATTTTTTTAAAGGTGTCAGGTGTCAATTTAACTACAAACAAGTACATTATAATATATTGTTTTAATAATTTCTCCAAGGCGACCTCGTGGAATGGTTGCTGTGAATTGTAATACTGTAAGATATATTTTGTTTGTTTTATTCAGGAAAAACTAATAATTGCATTACAGACTTTTCAAATATTCATGACAGTCGGACAAAGTTATGCATGTTCGTGCAAAGTAACGTTACGTTAGCTCATATGGAGGAGGTGGGTCATCGAATTGAAAAGGTAAGGAATTGTTTAGGTAGTAAAAACAGCGAGTCGTCATTGCTAACATTAGCAATGCATTATCAGAGCCCGTTTCTCTGTCATTATGATGAGACGCTGAGGAAAACAACATTAGCAGGCCCATTATTGTTTATCATGCAAGTTCTACAGCCAAAAATAATAGAATGACATATAATCTTTCACATCACATATTTTAGCGTTATGGACGTGTACTGCAGGGTTAAAAAATACAACTGGTCGCTTTCACTTATAGCGTCAGCTAAATGAATAGCTGTATCTTTGATATCGGTTACACACAGTGACAGAGGCTTGTGCTTGTACTTACGTTAATGACAGATACCTACCGTTACAAGGTAGACTAACAGCTACTGTTCTAACAATGTACTGTACGAGCGTACATCTTTACGATTATATTTGGCTAATCACCATAAGTAAACTTTTGCGATATATAATTACTTTGCAAAACATCTCTCATTTGAAGCATAAACATAATTAACAGAAAAAGCTTCTTGTAGCAGCCTACGTTCCTGCTGTATCCTCCAGCCTATCTGGCAACCTCGAGTCAGGGAGGAGGGAGAGGGGATACACCACTCTACAGTAATTTGAAAGTGATTGCAGTACTAGTTTTGGCCACAATCTTACATACGGCTCCTTTAACTAATAAATCAAAGTAGATGTTTTCTTTTGCTGTTTGTGTCCTTTACAAAAAGTAATCCATGTACAAATACATGAACAGGCTGTGGGAAAACAGCATTCCACACACATATGTGTTTCTATGACGAGTGAAAGAAAAAACAAATCTCAAAATCTGTGTTCAGCACTTTCTGAAATCTGTTTTCCTCCAATGCATGTAAACTCTCAAAAGAGAATTGGTCAAGTTTTCCAGCCAATTTCACAAGTATTTAAAGGAAAAAAAAGACTCTTTGATTAATTCCAATGCTCCTGTTTACTCAAGAGGGACTTCTTCATGTCGGCTTTGGCCTTTCCCTCCTCTCCCATCCCAGTGATGTCCTTCCAACATAAAGTTTCCGGGTAGATCTTTCAATAACAAAGTGAATTTCTCAGCATAGCTTGGTAAGAACTGACCTCAGATGGCAAGAGATACCTAATTAGTAGTCATCTCAGTCAAACAAATGAAAACAAATCACTGTGTACTTTCCTTGGTCCGCTCCTCTCATGAACAGGTCCCAAAGGGAAACGTTTTCTCAACAAAAACAATCTAGTCTTAATGCTAACCTCTATGATCGAAACATTGTATCCTCTTTGAGTTATCATTACCTTTATATTTAGAATAGGACTTGGAATAAGCCTAGTGCTCTATTGAATTATTCTGAGAATTTAAAGGAGACCTTTTGTTGAATATGCTCACAAACATAGATCATACGAACTGAAAATTCTGTCATTTTCTTTCTTCCATGGAACACAATAGGAGACATTTTTTATAGAGAGAAAATAATCATAGCAATGTAATGTAGGTGGACTGTCTTTGAACAAGCTAAAAACAAGTAAATTATTTATTGGTATACTGGATTTACGATCAATATCTATCTACACAATCATATTAGTCAATCAGCCAATTCTATAGCACTATACTTAACCAAACCCTTGCCCTAAATCTACACTATAGAAGGGCAACGATTGGCTGATAAAAATGTGCTTCCTGCGTCTACTGTAATTCTAACACTAGCTTTAAAGTTTGAGGCCACTGATTGGTCAAACAGTATGCTATTCCAAGACCAACAAGGATGTTGTGTAACACTGTGTTCTAACCAGACGTGACAAACTGACAAGAGATTAGACTTTGGGAAATCTGATTCATTTTAATTAATTGGTTTGTTTGGACGCTTTATATAAATAAACCCATTAAAAATGTGATTCATTTGAGTGGCTGCACAGATGTCACTGTGCAGCATTTAGTCTTTTTGGTAGCAAAATATTTAGTTAAATGCAGCCGTTTGTCACTGTTTTCGACGTTGTTATATAAATTAATATGTTTCTAGTTTATTAGATGCATTTTATTGTGAATGTATCTGTAATCTGCAGCTGCCAACCTAATTCCTGTTCTTGTTATTTTGTGTCTGATAATTATTGGTCCTTTTTAGTCATTTTCAGTGTAGCATACTAAATGTATACACAGTAGCGCATATATATATATATATATATATATATATATATATATATATATATATATATATATATATATATCAGTGGCGTGCCATGCATTTCACACCTAGGCCTTCAGTGGTGTCCTACCTGAATTAATAACATTTAATAGTGTAGCAGCACATAGACTCTCTATAATTGTTGTGAAATTGCTGTTTTTATTTTGCACCAGCAGTTATAGGGTTAATGCGGTGAGTTGGGAAAAGCCCGGTAGAGAGAAACGAGTGAGCGAGTTCGGCTGGTGCGTTTGTGTACAGTGGTTCTTGCGTTCCAATCATAAGTTCAGAAACGGAGCCTCCCTTGACTTGTTGTTCAAGGGTTACAATAGTCCCTTTCAGACGTTAAAATAGTATGAATGTTTGAAAAAAGTTTCGATCATAAATTTAAAAGAAAATTAAGAAGAAAATCATATTCACCACGGAAAAAACGGGGGCAAAAAAAGCATTATACTCACCAGTCACCAAAACTACTGATTATTGTTTACACAAAATCCGTTCTTATTTCTTTCCTTCAAAGACTTCGAAGACTTCAATTACTCCATTGTAGAGGTTATCTGTGCGTTTCTGTTCCAACATCCAACAAGTCTTTTCTATCAAGGCTAATGCTGAAAGTCGAGTCCCGTCATATTTCTGGCATAAGTTTTAATTCGCTTTATGGCTGAGAGTGTCTGCTCGACAGAAGCAGTGGACGCAGGGACAGTCACCGCAACACATGACGACGTGTACAGCTGTCCCATGCTCTCACAGAGAGTTTTGAACGAAATCAATGAGATCAGTGGGACTTTTGCCTTCAAAAACATTCGTTGCATACATAGTCAGTTCTGTTTTTACCCGGACAGATCGAATAGAGTTCCGTGACTCTGCGTTAAGCTCAGGCTGAATAAGGGATTTTTTTTCCGGTAGGTTTGAACCTGCTGGGGGTCGAGGAGGAAAAGAAACATTAATTTGTGGATTGAAAAACTATTAGATCTACAGGAATATATTGTAGTTTACGCAGTTCGCTACAGATGCGGTAAGCTAGCTCTGACTACCAGTCTCTGAACATCCAATCAACGTGCTCTGAACATCCAATCAAAGGACGTGAAAATTGCGACGTCATTGTACGCCTGCTAGATGGCCCCTGTGCAGTCAAATCGAAATTTGATTGGCTGATTAAATCTGACTCATGATCTAATTGGTTAAAGCAACAGTTTCATTGCCATTCATTTTAAGCTACAGGCGCCCGCACTATCGATTCTGAAGGCCTCAAGGCAGATTTCTTTGACCCTGACAACAGGATGGCTGAAATATGATTGGATAAAAGCTCTAACATAAACATACACTACTGGAAGCAGCCCAACCAAGAGAAAAGCTATGAAATTAAGAGAATGGACTATTGGGAATAATGTAATACTCATTCATGGAAAAATATATTAAAGTGCAAGTCAGTGATTCTGAGCAGAGAAGGTCTTGCTGGCCCGCCACTGATATATATATATATATATATATATATATTAGGGGTGTAACGATACACGTATTCGTATTGAACCGTTCGGTACGAGGCTTTCGGTTCGGTTTTCGGTACGCATTTTTGAACCGAACGGTTCGTTGGACCATTTTTCCTGCCGACCAAAATTTCGTTATTTCAAATGTAGGCGCGTCGCGCGTGGCAAGCGCGCTCATAATGTGAGAGACGGTGGCGTGACCACAACATTGCTCAACATCAAATGGCAAATGTAATGTAAGCGGAACGAAACTGAGCTACTCGTTTATTGTGTGGTTGACGGACCGTTTATCAGTCTGGACCAATGCAGCGCGAGCCGATCTTATTCAAGCAGCACTGTTACTACACAGCGCTGAGACATCCAGTAAAGAAAGCATTTGACTTCGCCACTGAAGTAATAACATCGCTGCGAGATCTAGTGAGAAACATTCGCATTTCTCCGTTATTAACGGATCAAACAGCGCTGACGTGGAAACCAGGAAGAAACATTGTGCCATGAATGAACTATCCAGTGTCCACAGATCAGCAATATTCACCATGGATTTACTTTAGTAACACTACTAACTGTAACCATGGAAGTTTGGCAGGAATAGTAGGCTATAATGCTTTCAAGTAACATCACGTCGGTTTTATTTTGACATTATGAATACAATTGCTGCCCTCAAATGTTAATCTGAACTAAAATAAACCTACTACAATATTACATTTAATTTTGTCCAAGGAGCTGTTTTGTTTTATATGCTCCTAAGAAAAGTCAAGTATAGCTCCAACATTGCTCAAAGTTAAAAAATATCATACTTTATGATGTTAGTTTTAATAAAAATATAATAAAAAAAATTAAATCAAGGAAATTTCTCTGGCATTTCTTTCTTTTTGCTGTATCGGAAACGTACCGAACCGTACCGAACCGAACCGTGACACAAGTGTATCGTATCGAACCGAACCGTGAATTTTGTGAACCGTTACACCCCTAATATATATATATATATATATATATATATATATATATATATATATATATATATACATACATACATATATATTAGAGATGCACCGATTGATCGGCTGGTGACCGGAATTGCCCGATTTTCACGTGATCCGCCATGACCGGCCGGTCAGTCTGACATATTCCGATTGTATGCCGGTCAAATGCATTCTGGCGCCGCATGATTAACATTGCGCAACATCAGTATCACACGTGCACAAAGAACGCACGTGTAGGGAACCTCGTGAATTACGGCCGTTTCACACCGCAAGTGTTAGCAGCGTGTTTTTTTTTTCCTTTCGGCGTGCATGTTAATCAATGAGTGCATTCACAGGAGCAGGAGCGTCGCGTGAGCGTCAAGCAGGAGCAGCGCGTGATCAACGGTGAAGCGGGGTTTCGGCGCAGAGTCTATTTTTGCTGCACTGCTCACGCTTAATTAAAGTGAAAGCACACTTTTGATGGACAAAATAAATATGATTTCACACAAAAAGTGCCCAAAATGCACAGAATGTACATGTTTGGTGTGTTTTAACAAGAACTGGAGTAGGCTATGTCAGAAAAAAAAAATTAAGACTCAAAAATATTTATAGAAAATTTAAACTTGTTTTTATTATTTCCCAATCCTCGAGCTTACCTCTCTGCACCATGTACAAGCATTGACAGTGAGCGCTTGTTTAGTCTGGCTGGACATGTGGCAGAGAGAGAAGAAACCCTATCTGGTGACAAAGTTGAAATGCTTCTGTTTGCGAAGAAAAACATCATACAGATGTTTAGTTAGCTAAATATTAAAAAAAAAAAAAAGTTGGATATTGGATGTGAAAAGAAGGAAACAGTTCTTCCATAACACTGCACTTTAGATGTGTGTGAATTTCCCACACCAGGAGTATATAGTTCTATAATCTATGCAAAATGTAAAATGTTCTATTAAAGAAAAGATAGAAAATAAATATTTGTGTAAATATCGGATTCGGCTAAAATTGGTATCGGCAGGTCAAAGTCAATGAAAAATCAGAAATCGAAATCGGCCTAGAAAGTTGTAATCGGTGCATCTCTAATATATATATATATATATATATATATATATATATACGGGCGCCATATATTTGAGTACAACATGACTTAAACGTACTAAAAGCCACAAACTTAGTTGATGGGTAATGAGTTTCAGGCCTTACTTTAACTACAGTACAGTAAATCTCAGTTTTAACTGACTTGACATGAAGGGCAAACAAGGCACATAAGTGGTGATGAAAATACATGCGTTTAAAAGGAAGATATAAAATGCCTTTGCTGTGGAAAGCATTACCTGACTTTCAACAGACATGTCAACAGCATATAAGTGCAAATGGAGAGGTCTGTAAAGAATATCATTAGCTACAGGAGATGACACACAACAGTGTCAAAGTGGGGAAAGATGAGCTTCAAGTACCACTGACTGTTACAAGTTTCAGTACATTTTCGGAGCACTGAAGAATCATTACGACCTCCCTAAGAGCTCAGTTTTTTTTCTGAGGACAATCGCAACAAAGCTAAAGCGGAAGAGAGATGGATGATGATTAGCACACGCTGACCACAGCGAGTATTGTTTCACTGCAGAGATTTATGAGCAAAACAAAGGTGCTGTGAAATTCCTCCTTCCGCGCCACACAAGGAGAATACCAGAGGCATACATTATGATGGCAGAAGTGAGTCTCTGGCTTGAGCTTCGGTTACTAATCTAAGGATGGGGAGCAGACGCAGCAGTCACTAATGTCTACGTTTATGAAGACAAATCTTCCTGAGCGTGCACCCCGCCATCGTACAATCCAGTGTAAATCGGCTGAATCTCAGGGCAGGAATTCTCTCTCATAAAAGTGCCAAACGTGAGAGGAAACAGGGCGAGCCGTCCTGCAGCGGTTCTGCCCTTCCCACCTCCTCACCGCAGCCTTCTATTCCAAAACAAACCGCCCCTCTCCGCCCTGGTTGGCCGCAAAACTCACAAACCGGGGATAGGCAGATTAAATATCACTATCAGCCCAATAGCATGACCACCACGGTGAGTGTAAAATAATGTGTAAGAGGTTGTCTAGTATGTTGGTAAATCAATGAAACATGTAAACACTCCTGCTGAACAGACCAGGGTTCTGTTGCATAAACTGCTTAGACTAGAATTAGTCTAAGTTAGTAATCTGCCAGTTGCATAAACCTCTATGTTAACCTCTATGTCTTAAGAAATGGTCTGACTAACTAGCAGTTAATCAGTCTTATTTTTCTGATTCAAATGAGATAAATGATGATGAGATGTCTTGTAAGACTAGTCTTTGTGTCTTATGCGACCACCTGATTTTCTTCACTTTAAGTTGCATTAAAACTTATCCATTCATTCACTTATCCAACACATCCATTGGCTAACTGCAAGATGGTCAGATTAACTCTTAAGCCATATATTGTATTTATAACACCCAAAGCGCTAGCAAAAACAGGCAAAAGAAAAACAATAAGCAACAAGGATAAAAGCGCTAAAATAGTAAGATAGTTAAAAACAACCTGTTACAGAGCATTTCTGTTAGTTAAGGAAATAGCATTCTATAACTTGGGGGCTTTGAATAAAAAAGGATCATTCCCCCATGGTCTTAAGTTTACATGAAGGCTGATGAAGAAAAAAAGAGTGTTAGCAGAACGGAGAGAATGTGACAAAGTATATGGACTAATGGGATCACAAAGATACACTGGTGCTATCTAATTTTTTATATGTGCATCAAATGTTAGCTGAAGATCCATAATGACACCAAGATTCTATACCGGTGAAGTGGGAAGTTCCATATTGGATTCGACAACCAAACTAATATGATCAATCTTCCGAGTATAGCCGCTATCATATCAATCAGCATAAATTCAGTTTTGGAGCAATTCAGTTTCAGGAAATTATGCCTCATTCAAATTCTGATTTCTTCTAGGCGCACTCAAAACCGAAAATGTGTAGCTGACATCAGGGATGGCAACTGGTGATGTGAATTATAGTCATCATTAGCATCATTAGTATCATTAGCATAGCAGTGACACACAAGGCCACATTTCCTAATAATCTGTCCAAGTGTAAGCATACATATGCTCAAAAGAGTTGGGTCCAACACTGAACCCTGAGGAACACCCTGTCGAGGTGGCACGGTATCGGATGCATGATTTCCCAGACTAACAAACCGGGCACAATTAGTTAAGTAAGAGCTAAACCAATGGATTGCATGACCAATGAAGACATGGATTAAACATAATAGCTGTGTTTATACAACTACCCCCAGGTTAGATTAGCATATGCTAGTGAGTTTACTTGCAGTCAAGTAGGAAAAACCAGCACTCCAGTATCCCATGTTGGGGACCGGTGTCCAAAACATAACATGGCTTTTGACCAGAAAACTTACTATAAATAAAATTTAAAAATAAATGAAAAAATATAAATATGCAAAATTGCTTATCTTTGTGGTTTCAGAGAATGTAAATATATATATAAAAAAAATGCAATACATTTTTCACATGATAAAATATTGTATACACAGTTTAGACACACTCCTGAAAGTTGTTTTTTGTTTGGTTTAAATGTATTTTATGGTATTATTGAATTTGGTTTTTCTTCCTTTTTAGATGTATAATACTGTTTTAAAATATAAAAACAGTAAGGTCAATCTAAACAGAACGTGAGGGTTAAATTGATGGTTTTTGGAAGCAAAAAGTATGAATAACCAAATATTGTTCAAAATGTTTTTGTTTTAAGTAAAAAGGAGTCACATTATAATTTACTGTAAAAAAAAATAAAAATAATATACTGTAATACATACATGTGCCAAAATTCCATCCTGTAAAACTTGAAACATTGTCACTTTCACTCAATTTCAGGCAACCACAGCTACCCTTTTACAGTGAATATAACAGAACAGTGCAGAAACATTTTTAAATGCAGAAAAAAATATTCCCCAAATTCAGGTCTTCACCTTATTATGTAAATCAACTAGCCACCAGCTAAAGCAGCATATGAGATATATTATTTGATTGATGTTCACCATTATCTCTAGAGAAATACAGTAATATGAGGTAGGGTGAAAATGACCAAACTGTATTCTGCTCAGATGATGAATGAAGAACTTTTATCATTAAGCCCCTGGCTTTCTTTAAAAGGCAGGAATGAACATACTGCCTGGAATAAGACCTCGATTTACTGAAGATACAAAATTCCATATCATTATCATCTGTGGGCAGAAAGGAAAAAAGAAAACACAACGTGCGCCCAGATGATAAACACGAAATATGAAAAGAGAAAAGAACATTATGAACGTAGAAAACACGCTGGGGTTGGCAAAGCACCCCAACTCTCCTTCTCAACCATTTTAAGGTCATTTAACTAAACTTTGGCTATGTTTTGACAGCTCAGTTTCCATATTTACACATTCTTTTGTCTCCGGCTGTGTCATTATGAGCTGGAAGGGTAATATCCAAGGCCATTAGATATGATTTACATTAAAAGATTCACATTTACAGCAAATCGATTTTCAAAGGATGTGTCTCGACCACAGACATTTTGCTGAAGTATCACAGATAAAATTATTATCTATGTTGACAAACGGTCATATTTACACAGGTTCATGACACGAGCCGAGCTCTGGTATGCTTGCACATGTAGTAATGGATCAAACCGACCTGAGAAAAAAGAAAGCAAGAGAAACTGATGTATAGGAAATGTACACGATCCCTCCATAATTTACAGGCAAAGCCTTTTGTAATGTCTGGAAATTAATAACTTCCCTAGGTTGGCCTCTGGGTGTCACTACAAAGAGCTGGTTCAATGCCAGATATGATGTGTGGAAAAATAATTTTCTTATTCTTTTCTATTATAAAAAAAAAAAAATGACCTGGCTCCATCTAAAACCTCAGTGCAATAATTAACCATCACCATTCCTGTAGTAAGGGTTTCGTGTGTATCTGTTAATTGATAACTAGCTGAGGTAATGTAGTTATTCCTGTTAAATGTTACCATGCACAACTGTACCTCTGCATGGGGTAGAGCTAAATAAAAATCAGAATGATTTATAACTGTTCAAATCCATAAGTTCCATAAGACATATATAACAGTGGGCAACTTTCATTTACAACACCACACACTGAGACAGGAAAGACTTGCTGTTACTCAATAAAAAAGCTCAGATTCTTACAGCTTTTCCTCAGTAGATGGGGGAAAAGAAAGAGAGAGAGAGAGAGAGAGAGAGAGAGAGAGAGAGAGAGAGAGAGAGAGAGAGAGAGAGAGAGAGAGGGAGGGGGAGGGGGAGGGGGAGGGGGAGGTTATCACAATATGCAACAAGTGTTTTGTGTATGCTTGATAACCAAGAATTTCACAAAGTCGCTGGGAGCCCGTTGTGGCCTCCCTGACGCCTCGGTGTATATAGACTATCTGTTGTTTATTATCAAACACAAACACACATTATTAGAAAAAGGGGAGCTGGTGCAATGCTGGTATCCCTTGTATCCTCTGGTGCTCTTGGAAGGGTTAATTGTTCATAAAAAAAAGTCCAGGCACTCAGTAGGATGCAAAAGTTAAAAAGCCTTTATTATTTTAAGGACTAAAACATTAAAACACCAACGCGTATCGGCAGACAGACAGAATCAAGTCATACTTATAGTTGCATTGATTTCAGGTGTGCCACTCTGGCACTTGCAACACAATTTCTTGGCCACAAGAGGCAATAGTTCAGGTAATGTCTAATGCAAGAGGTTAAACCATATAAATACAAGACCAAATGAGAGATCTCCAAGTGGAAAAATAGGAGTGACATCACTACAAACATCCAGTGTACTCCACACAATATGCCCCAAAACTCAATAAATATATCTAAGCTAGTTACACATAATAATTCTTAATTCATAGTCAAGATAATTCCAAAACAACATGAATAGTGTACAAAAAATGGCAATTGGTGCAAACACATTATTTGTTGACTCATTCTTTGAGTATCGAACAAATTACTCAATCACAAAGAGAGATTAAAAAACCTTTAGGAGATGCTGAACAAAAAGTGCAAAAAGTGAACAAAAAATCCAATTATAGTCCACTCACACAACCATCACAAAACAAATTATTTCAAGTTTGCATCACTTTGTAACATTTAAAATCTGCTCAAAGTCTATAATGATAAACCGTTCCAAAAGAGCTGTTTTCCTATTGTTATGTTTGTGTGTTTGCATTGGTTGTGTTCAACTTTTATTGTGTGTAAGTGTGCTGGCAATAACTAATCCCACATATGGAATCTGTGCCCACAGAGTTAACTAGAAAGCTCTAAAGGTCTGCAAATTTGAGCAGCCATCATTCAAAGTTTGTTTATTATTTATTTTTGGCTAATTTTGCTAACACTTTCAGCTACCAGTACGTGTAGTCGTTTAATCTCCATTTAAAGGCAGCATGAAAAAACAGCATTAGCAACCCATTTTACTTTGATAATGTGAATTTCCAACAGAAAACCTGGACTAAAAATGTGCCTCTACCTAGATTTTTGGAGAGAAAGAAAAAATCGTACTCGGTTACTGACGTAACCTCGGTTCTCTCTAGAGAGGGAACGAGTACTGCGTAATATCTTACGCTATGGGGAAAACCTCTTTTCCAACAGATATTGAAGCCAAAAATTATCCTTTAATTTTGATTAATTTAAAACGCTGTGCGGCAGCGTGCAGACATAGGCAAGACGGCTTGCGCGCCTATTGGCTGCCCTGCGGCAACAGCAGCAAGCCTATCGAGAGAGGCCCTGCGTGACGTGACATCCAATGGGGGTGCTTCGCGCCCATTTCGTCGCGTCCCGCCAGAATAGGCGTGGCCTTGGCCTATAAATACGCTCGACAGGCTGATACAAACTGGTTTTCATCGCTGAAGCAAACCAGCGCTGTTGTATGCACGGCAAGATACGCAGTACTCGTTCCCTCTCTAGAGAGAACCGAGGTTACGTTAGTAACCGAGTACGTTCTCTTACGAGAGTATCTCTCGTACTGCGTAATATCTTACGCTATGGGGAACAGAATGTAAGACGCCGTGCGTGCTGGGATCCGACACCAAAGTCCCAAGGGCAGTAGCCCGGGGCTCATATAGTGCATAATCACCGTAGACTCACAGAGAGTCGGAGAAGAGAGGCTACCAGCATCATTCCCCATGAAATAGCATCCCATAGGAGCTAGTTATGTCAACAGTATATCCCGCAGACAGGGTGAACGCGTTCAGCCTGAACTGGGCAAAAGTACGGGCTATTCAACACCCATGGAGCTGTTCCATCGATCAGTGAGCGATACTCAATCAAAACTCAGCATTCTGCGCCTGCGCAACGGGACAGGTAGTACTGAATTCTAGACCGACAGCAGCTTGGCCTGTAAGGCGGGAACCTCTAGGTTATAGAACCTTATAAATGTAGACGGCGAGGCCCAGCCCGCCGCCATACAGATATCATGCAAGGAAATCCCACTAGACCACGCCCACGAAGAGGCCACGCCTCTCGTGGAGTGCGCTCTGACACCCAAAGGACACTGCAGGCCCTTAGAAGTGTAAGCCAGCGCTATGGCATCGACTATCCATCTGGATAGGCTCTGTTTTGATGCGGCCAGTCCCTTGGAGTGTCCGCCAAACAAAACAAAGAGCTGCTCGGTCTGCCTGAAGACAGACGAGCGGGACACATAAGCTCTCAGCGCCCTGACGGGGCAAAGGAGATCAGCATCCGCCTCCTCATTGTTCACCGGGAGGGCGCACAGGGAAATAACCTGGGCCCTGAACGGTGTGTTGAGGGATTTTGGCACGTACCCGTGCCTTGGTTTGAGTATGACTTTTGAGTCATTAGGCCCAAACTCCATACAGGACGCGCTTACTGAAAGCGCTTGTAAGTCACCCACGCGCTTTATTGAAGCAAGAGCCACAAGAAATACCGTTTTGAAAGACAGGTGCTTCATGTCTGACAAATGGATTGGCTCGAATGGGGCACCCTCCAGGGCTTCCAGAACCGTAGAAAGGTCCCACATAGGGACTGAGGGAGGTCTGGAAGGACTCAGCCTCCGAGTTCCCCTGAGGAATCGCACGACGAGGTCGTTTTTCCCCAGTGACTGGCCAGACGTCAGTTTTGCAAACGCCGTTATGGCCGCCACGTATACTTTGAGCGTGGACGGGGTTCTACCCTTATCCAGCAGCTCCTGAAGGAAGGAGAGCACTTCCGTAACCCCGCAGTCTACGGGTGAAAAGCCCTCAGCTTGACACCAGGTAGAGAACACTGACCATTTCGAGGAGTAGAGCCGTCTAGTAGACGGGGCCCTAGCCTGCGTGATCGTGTTTAACACTCCCTCCGGGAGGTTAGCGGGTACCCGTTGATGGCCCACATATGTAGGGACCATAACTCCGGGCGAGGATGCCAAATCGAGCCCTTTGCCTGAGAGAGGAGGTCTCTCCTCACCGGTATCGGCCACGGGGCAGTGCTGGTCCGCTGCATCAGGACTGGGAACCAGGTTTGGTTCGTCCATAGCGGAGCCACGAGCAGCACTGGGCATCCATTTTCCCTGATTCGTTCCAGCACTTGAGGCAGGAGCGAGACGGGGGGAAAAGCATAGAGTGGGCGTCGGGGCCATACGTGGGCCAGCGCATCCCTGCGCTTGGAGAAAAAGTTCGGACAGTGAGCGTTTTCCTGGGACGCGAACAGGTCCACCTGCGCTCTGCCGAATGTCTCCCACAGCAGTTGGATCGCCTGCGGGTGCAGCGACCATTCCCCTGCTGGGACATTGTTTCTGGACAGTCTGTCTGGTCCCAGATTCAGGTGACCAGGCACATGCGCTGCTTTCAGTGAAAGCAGGTTGTGCTGAGCCTAGTCCAGGAGGCCTTTCGTCAGCCTGTAAAGGCTTCGGGACCTGACGCCGCCCTGGTGATTTATGTACGCCACCACTGACATGTTGTCCGACCGGACTAAGACGTGGCGGCCTTTTATCTGGGGACAAAAGCGCCTTAGCGCGTTGTCTACTGCCAGCATTTCTAGACAGTTTATGTGTAGGAGCTTCTCCCGTTCTGACCACTGGCCAAAGAACGGTCTGCCCTCGAGCAGCGCTCCCCATCCCGAGGTGGAGGCGTCCGTGGACACCACCATCACACTCGAGGGAGTCCCCAGACTCACGCCTGACTGGTACCAGTCGGCTTTTTTCCAAGGTTTCAGAGTCGAGACGCATTTCCTGTCGACCCTGAGGCGAAACAGACAAGCGGCCCAAGCCCCGGGCGGAACTCGTGCTTTCAGCCATAACTGCAGTGGGCGCATGCGAAGCAGGCCCAGCTGAAGTACTGAGGATGCTGAGGCCATGAGGCCCAGCATTTTCTGAAACCGTTTGAGCGGGACTATAGAGCCGCGGCGGAAGGATTTCACGGCGCGCTGAATGTTCAGTCCTCGCTCCGGCGACAGACGTGCTGTCATAGACAGCAAGTCCATCACTGTTCCCAGAAAAGAGATTTTCTGGCTGGGAGACAGCGAACCCTTCGCCCAATTGACTGTGAGACCCAAATTCTCGAGATGCTCGGAGTAAAACGGTCTTGTGTTCTATGAGCTCTGATCGTGATCGAGCTAGAATCAACCAGTCGTCCAAGTAGTTCAAAATTCGCATGCCCTGAAGTCTCAGGGGTGCGAGAGCCGCGTCCATGCACTTCGTGAATATACGGGGTGCTGGGGACAGGCCGAACGGTAGGACTGTGTATTGATATGCCTGGCCCTCGAAGGCCAATCTCAAGAATCGCCTGTGACGTGACGCAATCTGTATTTGGAAATAGGCGTCTTTCAGATCTATTGACATGAACCAGTCTCCCTGGCGCACATGCGCAAGGATTTTGCTGGTTGTCAGCATTTTGAACTTGCGTTTCAGAAGTGCTTTGTTCAATTGTCGCAGATCTAGAATGGGTCTGAGACCCCCGTCTTTTTTCGGTACCAGAAAATATCTGCTGTATACACCCCCTTCGCTCTGAGCCTGAGATAAAGGTTCTATGGCCCCTTTGCTCAGTAGTTTCGCTATTTCGGTTCGAAGTAGATGAGATACTTCGTGTCCACCGTGGTTTCGACACGTGCCGTGCAACGGCGGGGACGTCGAGCGAACTGTAGCGAATAGCCTCTCTTTATAGTGTTCAACACCCATTCTGATACCCTGGGAAGCATTGCCCATGCATTTGCGTGGATAGCTAGAGGCAGAATGATATCCGGGCTCTGGCCGCGGCACAGCGCAGAGCTGCAGAGCTTCGGTGTGCTGAGACATGAACACTGTGTTTAAAGTGTGCGAGGCGGGGGGCGCGCCGATCACGGCGGGCAGCCTGTTCGCACTCGCTTTCTCTATGACAAATTGTGGAGAGAGAACGAGCGGGACAAACCCCGTAGGGTTCAGCGTGTCTGTGAGGGAATGTGGGCGCGGGACAGCGGGCACATTTACTGCACTGAAAACACCGTCGGCTTGCGCTGACTGAATATGTGTTGGCTTCGTTTTTACAGAAACCGTGGGACACGCACTGTGTAATGTTTGTGGGCACTGTGTCGTGGGCACATTCACTACGTTTGCACAATCGACATGAGTCGATTTTATTTGTGCTAGCCCTGAACTGTGGCGGGCTGTGTCTGCGTGTGGGAATGGGCACTGTGACGTGGGCATTCTTACAACACTCATAACACCATCGGCTATGGCCGGGACACCAGAAAATACACTCTTTATTGGATTTATCTGGGTCGCCGTAAAAATGGCGTTAATGTGCAGGCAAGCGGGCTGTGGTACCGGCTTGTTTACTGCGAAATACACTGGAACAGTCACATTGTTTGGAACTGAACGAGCGAGAGGTTTCGGTGGAGTCTGGCCGCAGCGAGACTTAAACACCGTGGGTCTTAGCTGACTGTATGTGTGTTGGTTTCGTTTTACAGAAAACGTGGCACATGCAGTGTGTAGTGTTTTTGGACACTGGGTTGTGGGCACATTCACTACATTTAATGCACAATTGACATGAGTCGATTTCATATGTGCGAGCCCTGCACTGTGGCGGGCTGTGTTTGTGTGTAGAAATGAACACTGGGCTGTGGGCATTTTTATTACACTCATAACACCATCGGCTGTGGCCGGAATACCAGAAAATACATTGCTTATATGATTTTTCTGGGTCGCCGTGGAAACAGCATTTGTGTGCAGGCAAGCGGGCCATGGTACCGGCTTGTTTACTGCAAAATACACTGGAACAGTCACATTTTCTTGGAACTGAAAGAGCGAAAAGTAGCAGTGCAAGTCTGGCCGCGGCGAGACTAAATTTTATCTGCTGCGAGAGCTGGGATCGAACACGGGTCTCCCGTGCGATGGCTGTAGGTTTCGCCACTGAGCCACAGGGGGAAACGACAACAGCTTAAAATAGCTCGAGCACATAATAGAGCGTCATCACAGTTTTGTGTGTGTTGGCGTTTGTTTGCAGGCGTGCGTGTTATACAACAGGCTCATTGCTGCAATATTGACATTTTCAGCCGCTCAAACTAAGAGGAGCTGAGAAATGTTTGAGAAATGGAGATTGGTCCGGCCTCGGCGGGACTAAAAATACACTCTTTCCTCATTTCGCCGGTGACACATGCCAACGGGGGGCGGGGGCAGGGAAGCTTTCCTATAACGTAGAGAAAGCTAGCCGCGGTTTTGATGCTGGCCCGTTTCCCTGACGACTCGCGGGCAGAAGGGGGAGATCCACAGAGCTCGCCCAATCCTCACTGTCCAACGCGGGGATATAGCAGCTGGCCTCCTCTACAGATGCAGCTATCTCGTCGTCATTAATGGCGGAAGCGGCGGCGCGCGGCGGCCGTTGTCCGTCAGTGAGCGACTCGATTGAAGCTGGTGAAGCTGGCGGGCGAACCGGCGAGCTTTCACGGCTAGAGAAGGATCGGGGACCCGCTGAGTACGGCGCTTTGCGGCGCGGCACTACAGCGGGCGGGAGTCTCACTCACCATGGCAATAGCTGGCCTCCTCTACCGATGCAGCTATCTTGTCGTCACTAATGACGGAAGCGGCGGCGCGCGGCGGCCG
Source organism: Siphateles boraxobius (assembly GCF_051911475.1). NCBI lineage: Eukaryota > Metazoa > Chordata > Actinopteri > Cypriniformes > Leuciscidae > Siphateles > Siphateles boraxobius. The sequence goes on along the minus strand of NW_027508722.1, from coordinate 15,567,431 downwards.
CTGTCCGTCAGTGAGCAACTCGATTGAAGCTGGTGAAGCTGGCGGGCGAACCGGCGAGCTTTCACGGGCTGGAGAAGGCTCGAGGACCCGCTGAATACGGCGCTTTGCGGCGCGGCACTACAGCGGGCGGGAGTGCAGACTCGGAGAAAAAAATGCCAGGCAAGTCCTCAGAGTCACCATGGCAATAGTTCCACAGGAACGAAGCGTCTTCAAAAAGACGCTGCTCTTTTAGATAAGAGAGAGAGAGAGAGAGAGAGAGAGAGAGAGAGAGAGAGAGAGAGAGAGAGAGAGAGAGAGAGAGAGAGAGAGTGTGAGTCGCGACGGAGAACACACACTCTAGCAGTGAAAAAGGATATTAACGCCGGAAAGCGTAGCAGGTACGGCGGCTGAAGGCGACGAGGTGAAGGCCAGCGGCTTCAGGCTCGAAGGCTCGTCCCGCAGAAGGCTTACTATCAGACGGCGCGGCTTCTCACTCCGGATCCAGCGATGCAGTAGTGCTTCGCTGAAGAGATGAAAATCAGTTTGTATCAGCCTGTCGAGCGTATTTATAGGCCAAGGCCACGCCTATTCTGGCGGGACGCGACGAAATGGGCGCGAAGCACCCCCATTGGATGTCACGTCACGCAGGGCCTCTCTCGATAGGCTTGCTGCTGTTGCCGCAGGGCAGCCAATAGGCGCGCAAGCCGCCTTGCCTATCTCTGCACGCTGCCGCACAGCGTTTTACATTAATCAAAATTAAAGGATAATTTTTGGCTTCAATATCTCGTGGAAAAGAGGTTTTCCCCATAGCGTAAAATATTACGCAGTACGAGAGATACTCTCGTAAGAGAACTCCAGACGTATCTATACATTCAATTCATTGCAGTTTCCAGCTGAAATGACACTAGAGGCAGTAAAATGGCAACAATTTTTATTCCTTTAAATTAATGATTAATAGACTTATTTTTACACAGTCCTTTCACAATACTATGATATGACCTCAAAAATGTTTTACCATTGGGCATGATTTGTAAACTAATACATTTTGACATTTGCATCATAACCAGATTCACATGTAAAGCTTTTCTAATGTAGTAAACTTATTGCTCAGTTAAAACTCAGTTTACTCAACATAAAACTTGCTTTTAGTTCACATTTGACTTTGTTAACACAGTCGTTTAGGTTTAGAGTTTTCAGGGTAGGTTAGGTTTAGGACATTTACCCAAGACATTTTATTTACAAACTGCTGCGATACGTGCAACAACCAACATATTCAGATTCATGTTTATCTGTTTCGGATAAAACCGCATGTACTGTACAAGCAACATAATATCAGAAATGTCAATAAGGTATTTTTCAGAAATGTTGTCCCAAACATGTATTTCCAATGGAGCTGGGATGTACAGTAAATAGGATATAAAAAAATAAAAAAAATAAAAAGATTTATCCATTGAGAACTCATTGGATTGGCGTTTCATACCAGAATGGACCATCTTAGCTTGCTGGGCATGGTTTCTCTATGGCAGTTGATTGGAGGGGTGGAGCTGGCCTTGATTAAATCACCCAAAAAGGAAAGCCGTTGCAGAAGCGGAGCAATATATTATATTTTAATAAAAAATTCTGAGGAAAGAATTTTGTTCTTTGGAATGACATGCACAATAAGATGAGGAATGTATTAATAAAGAAAACAGGGTAGATTTTCTCTCAAAATCAGCTCAGAAAATGCCGGGCAATGAACAAATAATCACATTATAACTACTGCGACTCCCCCCTTTCCAGGTTAGCAGCGCCTAATACCCTTGAGTGCATCCAGAACGCTGCTGCTCGACTTGCCTTTAACCCCTGGAAATACTCTCAGGTTACACATCTGCTCAGGTTCTGTTACTTGCTGCTAGTATATGGTATAATTCAATTCCAGACACTGTTCCTGGGCTATACAGTCATAAACGGCCTAGACCCCCATTTTACTTTCAATCCTTCATCAAGCTGTAAACCCCCAACCCGTGCGCTTTGATCAGCCACCTCTGGTCTCCATGCCACCCTTCACTGCACACGAAAGTACCCATTTCACTTCTCTATCCTTGTTATTTATGACCTGGGACTCTTGGTTATGTACACGTTTGCTGTTGCTACCTAATGCCTTTTAACCTCTTGTGGCCTAGCTAACTTAGAAAATGTTGTATATTGTTTGCTACTTGTCTTTGGCTTAAAAGCATGTTAAAATAGCATGTTAACACCTGACTAGTAAACATCCAGCACAATCTAACTTAGAACCAGTTAAATGCTATAGAACTTCAAACACACTGTTCAACAAAATATTCCCATTTGATGTTTATTCTTCTGTGTTATTGTACTATACGTACACACACTGGCCTCTCTTCCCGCCAGCGCCCCCCTCCACCTTGTGTCACTCATGCCGCAAGCTTTTCAGCACACCTGCTAGTGGTTAAGCTCAATCACATCACAAAGTCAAAACTGCAGCCAGCAAGCCCCAATGCTGAACTCTACAGGACACACAGTGAGTTCAGCTGAACAGTTTACTAACAGACACACTGAGGCTAAGTCTACATTAATCCGAATACATTTCAAAATGCTCTCCGTCCACACTAGCATTTTCCAAAAGTTGTTCACTCACTCGAATGTCTGAAAATGCTTAAATCACATTACTACTTAAAAAAACACCTTACTACCACTATTCGCTGTATGGTCTAAACTGCCCTCATGTTCTTCTGCAGAGCAACAGTAAGTAGGCTACAGTTTCTGTCTTCTTTGCAGGAATTTAATACAAAGATTGTACAAAGTAATATTTACCTTTGTCAAGTGAAGTGAATAGTGAAAAGCATGCACTTGCCGGCAAAACCCTAGATCTATGGGTACAATATGCATCACATGTCTAAACATGCGTTATATTTTTGAATACCTCAGTGTTCACAGTTCCCTATCAGTTTGTCACGTTCGACATTACGTCAGACGTGACAGAAACCTTCACTTCAGCGAGAGCTTCCTTTACGAGGCGAGCTTGCGCCCTAAGTGGAACCTGTTCGTTGAGTGGTGGTGTTCTCACTGGGAAGGCCCCTGTAAAATGCCCGGTCATAGCTGTGTTGTCCTTCCTGCAGGAATACGGATACATAAACAAGGTTCCCACCACTTCTTTTAGGGACCAAGTGGTGAACCTGCAAGCGCTGTCCCTGGAGGAGGCAGACCAAGCCCTAGCTTTGCTCTGTCCCTTCCGTGCTTTCACGTATGTGGACCGAACGCAGAGCTTCAGGACCTCAGACCAGCTCTTTGTCTGTTATGGAGGCCAGCAGAAGGGAAAGGCTGTCTCTAAGCAGAAGGACGGACCACTGGATGGTAGATGCCATCGTCTTGGCGTACCAGACCCCTCGGGTTGAGAGCTCACTCTACCAGAAGCGTGATATGCAAGTCTCGTACGCCAATGAGCATTTGGTCGTTTAGTTCAAACTCTCAGTCAGACTCTTAGTTAAATTCTCAGGCAAGATCCAAATTTGTCAGATCACGTAAGACGTAACGTCTCCGTTCCTTCCCTCAGGGAACAAGGGTTACATACATAACCGAGATGTTCACACTACAACACGAAAATTACATTTTCAAATTTATCCACTTGGGAGACCAGCTTCCACAGGTCAAAACCCCCATCTCAGTGTGGACGGAAGGCTAACACAGAAAAAAAGATGTGTTTTTAAATGTATCTGTATTAAAGGTACAATATGTAAGAATTTTGTACCAAAATATCCAAAAAACACTTGCACAGTGTTATATATTTCTTTCAATTATGCACTTACATTATCCTAAATGTTTCCAAGAATTTGTAAATTCAGAGAAATTCACAATTTTAAATAGTGCCTGTCCCTTGTCACCTGTCAATGACATAATATCCGCGTTATACCTGGTTTCCGCTTGTACTGCCATGGTAACCATGGTGATATATGTGGACAACTGCGCAAAATTTAGCGGCAAGCTGTTGTTGTTTCGTTCAAACATTGTGGATCACGGGAAGCAGACTTAAAGGAGAAATAAAACGGGGATCAATATCAGTGTGGCGTTTTCGAGATGCCAAGAGCATAGGAAAAACTTCGACTTGACAGAGCTTCACGACTTGAAAGAGCTCTTGCATGCACTTTATTAGACAGGTGAGCAAATGTACATAAAACAAATCAATGTTGTATAGCTCAACATGATGAAATGTTAGAATATGATCTGTATGTTATTCTAATGTTGATCTAGCTTACTGCAAGTCTCATACAGCCAACAAACTATCACATAGAATAAAAAGAAATATTTTAATTTTCAACACACTCAAATGCTGTTTAGTATAGTGTAACATTAGACCAAATGAAACAGCGCTGCGTTACCTCACAAGTTTAATTCGTCTAATAAACTAACCTGTGTGAGTAGTAATTCTGTGGGTAGTTCGGTAGAATTAAATGTCCTTATTCCTTTATATCTGCGAGACTCGCGTGTGGCGCTGATATCTGTCTCTTATTAGCAATTGCGCCCTGCTTCATACCACAGTCATGTTAAAAAACTTGAATGTTTTCACACATCCATAAACATTTTTAGATTCATCAGCATGACGGCAAGTTCCATGATTCCTCTTATCACTGCGTCATAAATCTACACCTTTGTTATGTAAGAGGTTAGCGACCCCTAGCGGCGAAAAAAATACATATTTTAGCTTTAATGTAGACATAGTCCGAAAAACTTCAAAGGATGTGAAGCTAACAATGTAATAAGGAACATGAAGAGACGTGAGTATCGTTGCTATATTAGCAATATTTTTATGAGGGGGAAAGCAAACTATGCATGTTGCGTTTTAGTGCATTTTGACCGAAATAAAATGTTAGGAAGCACCTCACATGTAACATGCTGTAAATTATTAAAGGAGCTGTATGTAAGAAATGTATTTCAATTAATCATAAAATGGCCCTGAT